>NC_030815.1:97111186-102111186 GCF_001704415.2 Capra hircus
TTACCACCCTATCATGAGCTCCCTGCTGGCAGGCTGGGTCTTACTGACCTCTGGACCCTTTCATGGCCCTTTCTCATAGTGCTTTGCACACAACAGTGAGCAAACACAATGATCAAACATTTATTGAGGACTCAAATGGCAACCCATTCCAGTGTTCTTGCCTGGAGGATCCCAGGGACAGGGGAGCCTAGTGGGCTGCCTTCTCCGGGGTCGCACAGAGTCGGACATGACTGAAGCGACTTAGCAGCTCTGTGTTGTGCTAGGTGCTTTCATGAGAAAAATGAAAACTCTTTGTCCCAGACCACACCAACAGTGGTGGAGGCTGGCTTTGAACCCAGTTGGACTTCTGACTCCATATTTGGTACTCCTTCCTCTATATCTCAGCTGTCACTCAAAGTCTCCCTCGATGATGGTTGTTGAGCAAGATTTAAAAGGTTTTTCTTTTAAAGCCTGCCAGCAGCGTTGTATATGCTTTTGGGGGAAGGAGAGTGAATGAAGAAGGCGTGATCCTTCTTCACAGAGTGGATTATAATGAACTTCAGCTGTCTGGGTGGTTCACTCACCATGTGAGAGTAAAGAGGATCAAAGAGGCCAATGTGTCACCATGGGAACTGTCCCAGTTTTATAACCATTTTTCAAAGGCCTAAACATATGAACACATGGAAAGCAGGGAAGATTCAGTGAATGGGAAGTGATACAGGCTAATGATTCAAGCACAAATTTGAAAGAGGGAAAATAGAGTGTGGAGAAATATTTTGAGCAAAATTATAAATAGCTGCTCAACTCACTTTTTCAGGATGAGTAGCAATTGACTACAGGTGAGAAGAATTATGGTCCTGTGTCTGGAAAAGATGCATTGAGATGGTGTTTCTTGGCTCAAAGATACAGTGATGGCTCTGCCCAAGGAGAAGTGAAAGAGCTTCTGGAAGGAGATAGGATGGGAGGTGAGATTTTTGAGGGTGTTTGTCAGATGGTGAAAAATGGCCACAAATTATCCCCCACCCTAACTACATGTCCCTTTGCATGTGGCTGCAATTTCTCTCATCAGGAGGTGGGATCTCTGACCCTGGAATCTGGACTTGACCATGTGCTTGTTTGGTCAGTGAGATACTAGCAAATGTGATGCAGACTGAGGCTGGAAAAATTCTTCAGATGGGGAGAGCCTTTCTTACTGTTCTTTGTTACACTGTGACTACCATGATATGAGTAAGCCTAGGCCACCTGCTGGATGATGAGAGACACGTGGTCCAGTTACTTCCACCATCCCTCCTGACCTACAGCCAGCTAGACATGTGTGAAGCTGTTGATGGCTAGTGGACCTCAGAAAAATGAGTGGGCCTAGCTGATCCCAGATGGCGCTGAGATGAGTCGTCCAGTTGGTCTCAGCTCAAACTTTTGACCCTTAGATTCATAAGCAAATAGATGGTTGCTGCTTTAAGCTGCTAAGTTTTGGAATGATTTGTTATGCAGCAAAAACGAACTCATACATGGTGTATGCAACAGATTGCAAACACCAAGTGGGAAGATAAAAATGTACTCTTGATGCTGGTGTAGAACAAGCTATTGCCCATGAACCCCGACCTGTTTTTGTAAATTAAGTTTTAAAAGAACACAGTCAAACTCATTTGTTTACATAATGTCCATAGCTGCTTTTGTTCTATAATAGCAGAGTTAAGTAGCTGTAACAGAGACTGGCCAGTAAAGCCTAAGATATTTACTATCTGGCCCTTTATAGAAAAATTTAATATAGAATGTAATATTAAATTGGACTTCAAGTATAAAACTTTATTCAGATAGAAGCAGATAAGAACATATTTTAAGAATTTCCAAATGAATGTTAATGATTTTCAAGCTGTTGAAAAACAGCATATGCTCATTATAAAAAAATAAGGCACAATAGAAAAGATGGAAAGTCACATGTACATTTATTATTCAGAGATAACCTTCTTGTAACTTTAGAACACATCCTTCCAAACACTTCTCTCTTCCTATATATTTTTTATTTCTTAAAAAGAAATTGAACTAATCATACTTTTCCCACTTAATGCATGTTTTTAATATTATATTGTACAGTGTATTGATAACATATCTTAATATCATAATTATATGATAATACTTAGGGCACTACATCTTTCTTGTTAATTGTCTACACTGCGATCAGTTGCATAGTCTATCATATATTTATGGGCTTACCCAGTGGCTCAGCAATAGAGAATTAACCTGCAGTGCAGGGGACTTAGGAGACCTGGGTTCAATCCTTGGGTCAGGAAGATCCCCTGGAGGAGAGCTGGCAATGCACTCCAGTATCCTGGAAAATCCCATGGACAGAGGAGCCTGGTGGGCTACAGTCCATGGGGTTGCAAAGAGTTGGACATGATTGAAATGACTGAGCACATCCCATATTGATACCCGATTCCTCATTGCTTTGTCTCCAATTTTTCAGCATTTTAAATCCTGCTGTGATTAAAGATGAATATATATATATATATATATATACATACACACACACACATATACACATATATTTAACACACTTCTAGGAAGTCATCCCTGAGGCAGTATATAAAGAAACTTTTATAGAAGTGTAATTTTGGTGTCAAAGTTTATCCACATTTAATTTTACATAAACACCCTTCAGCTGCCTTCCAGAAACTGTAAATCAACTTGCATCCTTGCCAACAATGGACTAAAGAAAATACATACTTTTCACATGCAAGGTAGACTATTTCATTTCCCAGAGCATGGAGGAAGGAGCTAGAGGAATCTACCTACATTTGTCCTACAAGGAGGAACTGGGATAAAATGACCTTGTCTTGCAAAGTTGTTAGTTGTGCAGGGGGATAGCAAAGATGCCCTTTGGGTGATCTGGGCTCAATAAAGCTTTCTATAGGCTAAAATAATGAGCTTAGTCTAGACTGATGAAATGTCAATAGAGATAGATCTCAAGTCCCATGTGTGTGCATGCTCACTTCCTTAGTTGTGTCTGACTCTTTGGCATCCCATGGACCGTAGCCCACCAGGCTCCTCTGTTCATGGACTTCTCCAGGCAAGAATACTGGAGTGGGTTGCATGCCCTTCTCCAGTGGATCTTCCCAACCCAGGGACTAAACCTGCGTCTCCTGCATTGGTAAGAGGATTCTTTACCTCTGAGCCATGTTGGAAGCCCTGTCAAGTCCCCTCATCTGGGCTCAAGTAAGCAATAGTATTAATAGCCAATGGGGACTCAGTGACTTGGCAAAATGTGTGAAAGAGATCAGATAGGACTTCAGTTGTTAAATATTTTTGCTGTTATTAGCACATCAATTGTACGTTGGCAGTGAGGTGTGGTACAGTCAAAGCTTATCTCACGTTTGCCGCATGGCATTTGGAGGTGGGTGTGATTCTACTCTGGGCAGGAGAGACCGTATTCATAGCACTGTATTCCCTTCTGGCTCCTGGACCTTCTGGGGATCTAGGTCACCTCTGGTTAGGGGCTTCTGAAGATGGAAGCCAAGATGGCAAGGGATTTTAGTTCATTTCATAGGAAGAAATTTTGAAAGAGCTGGGAAAGCTTAGCATAGAAGAGAGTTAGGAAGGCCTACCTTTATTATTTAAAAAATCATACAATCATATATTCTCAATGCAAAAAAAAAATGAACACAACCAACAAGGGTAAGGAAGAAAGGGAAATCACCCTAAATTGTATTATCCAAGAGAATGCCGTTAACATCTTGATGAACTTGCTTCTAGACAGCAGTTTGCAAATCTGTACACATACACTATATATACAGTTTTATATGAAAGATATCAAATTAATTTTTTCTTCCTCAACACTGCATGATACACAAGTATCATGTCAGCTAGGTCATCATATTTAATCAGTTTAGAATTTCATTGTATGTATCTACCATAAAATTTTATATAACCAACTTCCTATTGATAGGATTTTAGTTGTTAAATATTTTTTGCTGTTACAAGCACACATTTTGATCAATATTCTTGACTTATTATCCACTTGGCTAGTTATCTTCTTAGAATAAATTCCTAGAAGTGAAACTTTTGGGTCAAAATATTTGCACACTTAACATTTTGATGCCATTAAACAGTCTTCCAGAAAGACTGAACCAATTTATACTCTGTGATGATCTTGCTTTTTAAATAATTAATTAATTAATTAACTTTGGCTGCACTAGATCTTTACGGGTGCATGTGGTTTTCTCTAGTTGTCAGTTCAGTTCAGTTCAGTCGCTCAGTCGTGTCCGACTCTTTGCGACCCCATGAATCGCAGCACGCCAGGCCTCCCTGTCCATCACCAACTCCTGGAGTTCACTCAGACTCACGTCCATCGAGTCAGTGATGCCATCCAGCCATCTCATCCTCTGTCATTCCCTTCTCCTCCTGCCCCCAATGCCTCCCAGCATCAGAGTCTTTTCCAGTGAGTCAACTCTTCGCATGAGGTGGCCAAAGTACTGGAGTTTCAGCTTTAGCATCATTCCTTCCAGAGAATTCCTTCCAGAAGGCTGATCTCCTTCAGAATGGACTGGTTGGATCTCCTTGCAGTCCAAGGGACCCTCAAGGGTCTTCTCCAACACCAAGTTCAAAAGCATCGATTCTTTGGCGCCCAGCCTTCTTCACAGTTCCACTCTCACATCCATACATGACCACTGGAAAAACCATAGCCTTGACTAGACAGACCTTAGTCGGCAAAGTAATGTCTCTGCTTTTGAATATGCTATCTAGGTTGGTCATAACTTTTCTTTCAAGGAGTAAGCGTCTTTTAATTTCATGGCTGCAATCACCATCTGCAGTGATTTTGGAGCC
Organism: Capra hircus; assembly: GCF_001704415.2. NCBI lineage: Eukaryota > Metazoa > Chordata > Mammalia > Artiodactyla > Bovidae > Capra > Capra hircus. The sequence goes on from NC_030815.1 coordinate 97,115,987, forward strand.
CCCCAAAATAAAGTCTGACACTGTTTCCACTGCTTCCCCATCTATTTCCCATGAAGTGATGGGACCGGATGCCATGATCTTCGTTTTCTGAATGTTGAGCTTTAAGCCAACTTTTTCACTCTCCTCTTTCACTTTCATCAAGAGGCTTTTTAGTTCTTCTTCACTTTCTGCCATAAGGGTGGTGTCATCTGCATATCTGAGGTTATTGATATTTCTCCCGGCAATCTTGATTCCAGCTTGTGTTTCTTCCAGTCCAGTATTTCTCATGATGTACTCTGCATATAAATTAAATAAGCAGGGTGACAATATACAGCCTTGACGTATTCTTTTTCCTATTTGGAACCAGTCTGTTGTTCCATGTCCAGTTCTAACTGTTGCTTTCTGACCTGCATACAGATTTCTCAAGAGGCAGGTCAGGTGGTCTGGTATTCCCATCTCTTTCAGAATTTTCCAGTTTCTTGTGATTCACACAGTCAAAGGCTTTGGCATAGTCAATAAAGCAGAAATAGATGTTTTTCTGGAATTCTCTTGCTTTTTCCATGATCCAGCGGATGTTGGCAATTTGATCTCTGGTTCCTCTGTCTCTTCTAAAACCAGCTTGAACATCAGGAAGTTCACGGTTCATGTATTGCTGAAGCCTGGCTTGGAGAATTTTGAGCATTACTTTACTAGCATGTGAGATGAGAGCAATTGTGTGGTAGTTTGAGCATTCTTTAGCATTGCCGTTCTTTGGGATTGGAATGAAAGCTGACCTTTTCCAGTCCTGCGGCCACTGCTGAGTTTTCTAGTTGTGGTGTGTGGTGTTTTCATTGCAGTGGTTTCTCTTGTTGCAGAGTACAGACAGGGTCCAGAATGCGCAGGCTCAGTAGTTGTGGCTGGCCAGCTTAGTTGCCCTTAGGCGTATGAGATCCTCCCAGACCATGGATCAAACCCATGTCCCCTGCATTGGCAGTTGGATTCTTAACCCCTGGACCACCAGGGAAGTCTGATCTTGTTTTTATTTACATTCCTTAGGTTACTTTTGCAAATTTGAATATTCTTTCATAGATTTAGTACCCTTACATTTCTTACTTTATGGATTGCCAATTAATATCTTTTACTTATTTGGGGGAATAAATTTGTATGAGTTCTTGGTAGATATAATAATACTTTGTCTTTCCTACATGTTACACACACGTTTTCCTCTTGAATGTGCCAACTAAACTACTTTATGGTGGCCTGTTTGTTTTGGTCGATTGTTTTTGCTTACTGAAGTTTTCAATTTTTATGTAGCCAAGTCTATTTATTTCTTCCATCCTTGAATATTTTTAATGGCAGTCATATGGAAGAGGATGAGACATTTACTCCATGTATACAGAAGACAGAACCAGTCTAATGGGAGAAAAGTTGCAGCTCGGCAGACTTCAGCTAAACATAGCAAACAAGTTTCTTACAATGAGAACTGTCAAATGTGGAATGTGCTCCTCAAAGGGAGTGAGATCTCCCATAATTAGGGGCTTTTAGGCAAGAATTCCAGGACCACCTGACAGTGATGCTGTACAGGACGAGGCCAGGTGGCTCCTTGAGTCCTTAATTATGTACAAGGCAGATTTTAAAAAATAGGATGACAGTATTTTAATTCTACTCATTTTTCCCAGAGAATTTTTTTTTTTTTTTTTCGCAAAGCTATAGCACCATCTAAAATTTGGGCTTTCCAAGAGCAACGGGACACCAGTTGAGAATGGCAGAGCTGGCAACACTCAGAATAGTTCTGAACCCCTGATTATTATGAAAAGCATGCCAGGAGAATGTTAGGGGTCATGTGGTTGTCATTCACGAGTTTTACTTTCATCACCATGCATCACCTTGTAGCCACAGAAATGTTCATGAAACCATATGAAGCCCATAGGAGCTGATTTCCTACAGCTGGGAATGCAGATGGGTTTAGGCAGAGCTGACTTCCTAGAACAGGTCAAGTCCAGGCCTTGCTAAGTCCTATGTTATTAGCACCAGGCCAACGTGGTACCGGACAGGGTTAAAGAAGCAATCTGGGGCCTTCCCTGGTGGTCCAGTTGTTAAGAATCCACCTGCCATGCAGGGACCATGGGTTCGATCTGATCACTAGTTTGGGAAGATTCCTAATGCCGTGGGGCAACTGAGCCGGTGCACCACAACTTCTGAAGCCTGTGTGCCTGGAGTCTGTGCTCCCCGCCAAGAGAAGCCACCACAGTGAGAAGTACATGGTCCACGTGCAACAATGAAGAGTAGCCCCTGCTTGCTGCAACCAGTGAAAGCCTGCACAGCAACAAAGACCCAGTGCAACCAAAGATAAATAAATAGAAACAATATATAATGAGCCCCTACCATGTACAAGGCATTGGGAATTCAGTGATAAACAGAAAAGATAGCAGCTCACAGCCTAGAGAAGACAACTATAAACCATTGATGACAGCATGTTGTGCTCAGTGGTTCAGTCGTGTCTGACTCTGCAGCCCCAAGGACTGTAGCCCACCAGGCTGCTCTGTCCCTGGGGATTCTCCAGGCAAGAATATTGGAGTGGGTTGCCATGCCCTTCTCCAGGAGATCTTCACAATCCAGGGGTTGAACCCAGGTCTCCCACATTGCAGGTGGGTTCTTTACCACCCGAGCCACCACAGAAGCCCAGTGACAACACAGGGTAATAGAGGTACTGATGCACAGCGTGGTTTGGTCACTCGTGGCCATGGCATCAACGGGTGGTCCAGGGGATCGGGAAAGGCCTTCTGGAAAGAGTAAAAGTAAGTGGAGACTTGAAGGAGGAGTTGGCTAGAGAAGGAAAGATCAGAGGAGAGAAAAAAGATAGTGCCCACCCAAGTTTCAGGGAAAAGAGAAGCTTGTACCAGGGACCAAAACTAGACAGAAATGTAAATTTACACATCTTGTTAGTTGTATAAGGATGCTTCCGATGAATATGACGTCGTGGAAAGTTTAAAATAAGGGGCCAGGTGTTTGGCTCTTAGCCCTACTAGTTCTTGTCTATGTGACTTTAGGGACTAATCTATCTTAACCTCAACTTTCTCATCTGCGAAATGGGTATAATGATACCTATTAATACATCACAGGATTATTCTGGGAATAATTCTGAGGATGAATTAATGGTTGGCCAGCATCAGGCTAGGTTTTATTTTATTTTAGTATTTAAAAAGTTAATCTATTTATTTATTCATCTTTGGCTCTGCTGGGTCGTTGTTGCTGTGCCCGTGCCTTCCTCAGTTGCGGGGTCACTCCTCATTTCAGTGCACGAGTTTCTCATTTTGGTGGCTTCTCTTGTTGTGGAGCAGGGCTCTTGCCACCTGGGCTTCAGCAGTTACAGCACTTGGGCTCAGTAGTTATGGCACATGGGCTTAGCTGCTCTGGGCGTGTGGGATCTTCCCAGACCAGGGATTGAAGCCATGTCCCTTGCACTGCAGGCGGATTTTTAACCACTGGACCACCAGGGAACTCCGGGGCTAGATTTTAAATATCCTAAAGCCTATTCTTAAAGCTGTTGACAACCAAAATCTGTTTCTTTTACCTAGCCCCAGTCTTTCTTGCTGTCTGTGGATACACATCAACTAGGTGAATTCAGCATGTTTTTATTTTCCTAGTTCCTGCTGCTAAGTCACTTCAGTCGTGTCCGACTCTGTGCAACCCCGTAGACGGCAGCCCACCAGGCTCCACTGTCCCTGGGATTCTCCAGGCAAGAACACTGGAGTGGGTTGCCATTTCCTTCTCCAACGCATGAAAGTGAAAAGTGAAAGTGAAGTCGCTCAGTCGTGTCTGACTCTTCGAGACCCCATGGACTGCAGCCTACCAGGCTCTTCCATCCATGGGATTTTCCAGGCAAGAGTACTGGAGTGGGGTGCCATTGCCTTCTCCAAGTTCCTACCCTGGGTCATGTGAATTCAGGCACTATGGAAGCTGAAACAAGTATGAGGCAGAGATCTGAACCTGGAATTTTGTTAGGAACAGAAAGCTAGTCTAAAGTGGTGTCTATCTTCTGCAATGTCTGTCTGTCTCCACCTCCATCTGGTCCATGAGCTCCTACAGGGCATATAAATTAGGATCCATAAAATAAGTCTTCTCCTCACTGCCGGTGATAAGATTCCCAAATGCCTTATTGACGAGGTGTTCAGCGAATATTAGTTAAAAGACCCAAAGGAAGTTTGAGAACTCGGCAGAATTTAAAGAGTAGTAAACACATGGTACAGATCAGAAGGCTTATCTAGGAAAATTTGTGTGGATCACGTTGGATTTATAGAGGTAAGTTTGGAATGTTCCACTTTTGTAGATAGATACTGCCAAAGAACTTTCTCCAACCAGCGACGTATGAGAAATCCAGTTACCCTTCATCCTTGCTTGATACTGCTAGTCTTTTAAATTTCATCATCTCTGGTGGGGGAGGAGTGCTATTTCATCATAGTCTAATTTTGCACTTTTCTAATGATTTTGAGCTTCTTTTCATATGATCATTAACCATTTAAATATCCTTTCTGTATAGTGTCTGTATAAGTCTATTGCTCATTTAAAAAAGTGTTGGGTGTCTTTTTCTTATCAATTTGGGGGAATTTTTTATATATGAAGGATACAAGTCCTTTGTGGGCTATATCTACTGCAAATCTCTTCTCTCAGTCTGTGGCTTGCCCTTTTTCTCTTCATGACCATTTTTAATAAAAGAAGTTCTCATTGTAATTAAAAGAAGTATGCCATTTTTTCTTTAAGGGTTAGTGTTTTGTGTATGCACTATTTAAGAAATCTTTACTCCAAGATGATGAAGACATTCTCCCACTTCTTTTCTAGAAGTTTTTATTTTGAAAAAAAATTCAAACCAACAGAAAAGTTGTAAGAATAGTAAAATAATTCATACATGCCCTTCAGTTAGATTAACCAACTAAGGATTTTTAAAATGAACTAGTTTTTCCTTAAAAAAAAAAAAAGCCTGCATATAGTTGAAAATATCCAAAGAGTCCTGAAGCATAATGAAATAACAAGTAAATCTTTAATTGTCCTGATAAGTCCTCCTCCCCAAAGGCAATCACTATTAACAGTTTTTAATACAGGCGTATAGATATTTTCTGATTTTTTTCCTTATATATATTTTCATATATAAACAAATATAGATATTGAGTGTCCTTTTAGTAATTTACCAAAAGGGACATATTAAAAAGGCTGTCCTGGATGTTGATATTTTAGTTAATGTATCTCAGTGACCTTTTCCATCAGCCTCTGTGGAAATGACCTTACCCCTTTTAAGGGCTGCAGATGATTGTTTTGTATTGAAAGCAATTTATCATTTAAAATTTAAAGCTACTGATCTCTCCTGAAGGGATCAGTTAAGTTGTGTTTAGTCTTTCCTTATCACAAACAATGCTGTAATAAACATCCTCATGCATAGGACTTTGTGGGAGTGAGCAGCAAATGGCTTATTCTGAGGGTATGAGTGTTTACAATTGTCTTAGTTCTGGCCAGTTTACCAGAAGACATTTTTTGGTTCAAAACCTCTAGCAGCATGTGATGGGAACTGTCCTCTCTCTGCAGAGGTTAAGATTTAAGGAAGGGGAGAAGAGGGAAGGGAACACTTACAATGGAAGGAACAGTATAAATAGAGGTTCAGGGCTGTTTCTTAACCTCAGCATGACTGACATTTTTGGCTGGCTATTTCTTTGTCGTGGGGGCTGTCCTGTGCATTGCAGGGTGTTTAGCAGCATCCCTGGTCTCTACTCATTAGATGCCAGTAACAAGCTGTCCTCCTCCAACCTGAGGGCGTGACAACCTAATGTCTCCAGACTTTGCCAAATGTTCCATGTGGGGCAAAATTTCCCTAGGTTGAGAACGGAGACTTGGAAGAAGGAACGTTTCAAAGGTCCAGGAGCCCCAGCCCTTGCACCTAAGTTATCATCCTAAGGACCCATGCCCAGGCCCCAGTTCCAGGAGGTTCTTTCCTACTGGCCAGAGAATAGATGGTTGGATGGTGTCATTGACTCAATGGACATGAGTTTGAGCAAACTTCGGGAGATGGTGATGGACAGGGAAGCCTGGTGTGCTGCAGTCCATGGGGTCACAAAGAGTCAGACATGACTGAGCACCTGAACAACGAATCCCATACTCTAGGGGTAACCCTCTCTAGAAGGTCATCGCTCATTCATTCAAGCAGTCATTCAACGCGATTCACGGCTTCAGGTGACCCTCCATGAAGAATTACGTGTGTGTGAGTGTGTGTATGTGTGTAGTGAGCATAGCATGGAGTTACACACTTGAGGGGCTTTCCAGGGTTTATCAGGGGAGTGATCTGTTTCTTTCCTTGGATATCTCATTGTGGAATAAGAGCCACATCATGGAAACTCCCACCATTGTGTATGTTTTTGTTTGGTGACGTGAGAAAGCCACTGAACCTCTCTGCCTCATAATTAACAGAGAGCATCTCAGGGGTGGAGCTTCCAGTGCACACGGGTTGTTCATGACCTCGGGTCTCATTTGAGTCTTTCAACGGCACGTGAGAGTCATGACCCCCATCTGCAAATGAGGAGACAGGGGCTCCCGGAGAGAAGTGGACACTGGGGACCCCTCCGGGTTTCAAGGCACCTCACTTGCCATCACTGTGCTCCAAGGGGCGGGTCAAGCTGGCTTAGCAGCTGAATTCCTGAAAGCACAGTAGGGAGTCATTTGAATGTGTTTTCATCATTATTTCCATCATCTGTTGAACCTCGGATTAGGCTCTCTGTCATTGTCCTCTCTCTCCTCACATTTTGGTTTATTTTTGGAAGTGATACCATTCGCTTTCTTTCAGAAACCTCTCTGCTGCGTTTGTAACCACACCCAGATGTAGAGGTCATGGTGGGACCTTCAGGGAACATATGAGTGCCTCTTCCGGCCCAATTTCCTGACGGGCGAGATGATACTCCTCTTCTCACATTCTGCAGGTCTTGGTGTGTTATTGTTAAATTTTCTCCTTGGGAGAGATTGCTTACTAACTCATAGCAATAAATACCAGTGAATATGTAACTTCGGCTTCTAATGAAGTACCTAGTGGATAGCAGGTGCTCAGTAAATGTTTGTTGAGTGACAAAATGTCTAAGCACATGGATATGTACCACCTGGGAGCAGTACCACCTGGGTCAGTAGGGAATCTGCCTGGGTCCTTGGCCTCGGAGGCCCCTGAACTTTGGAATGCCATCCCCAACACTGTCTAAGGGCCTTAGTGATCAGTATTGGCCAGAGTTAGCAATGCTATCCAGAGTGCTCTGGACTCACTTTGAACCCACTTTGCCAAGGTCCCCATCTCTCCCCTTTGGCATGCATTCCAACCTTCTACCTGGTGCATGCAGATGTCCCAGAGGAGCCCCAGGCCTTGCACCTAAGTAACAATCCCAAGGACCCATGACCAGGCCCCAGTTCCAGGAGCATCTTGCCTGCTGGTCAGAGGGCATTTCTTTTGTAGGATCGCACAAAATTGGGCTCTCAGAATGATGCTGAGTCAGGGATTTGGTGTGACTCAAATTGTTCGTATACACAGAGGACCCATAAAAATATTTGCATGGGCCTCCACATACATACCCTAGGGGTAACCCTTTCTAGAAAATCATTGTTCATTCATTCAAACAGTCATTCAACAGCGTTCATGCCTTCAAATGACCCACCAATTAAGTAGCGTAATCTCTATGAAAAGTGCTATGCTATTTAATAATGATAATTATCAGCAGTATGAATGTGTGTATGGGACCCCAGACAAAAAAGTGGTTAATTCAGCCAGCCCATGGTTTAAAGGCTCAACGTAAGAGAAATTTCTTTCGTGGAGGTGAAAGCATTAGGTTTGAAAGAATGACTAGTGTTTTTCCAGGAGGCTGTGCTGTGTTCACAGAAGAGAAAATAATGCTGTGAGACTAAAGGACATGGTGGTGGCTGGTGAAAGATGGCAGATGAGCTGGAAAGGGAGGTGGGGCCATAACATGAAGGATCCTGTCACCAGGCTGAGCTTTCAGAACCTCTTTTCTGCAGAAAATGCAGAGTCACGCAAATGCTTTTCAGCCAGGGAAGAGATGGCCAGATATATAGTCTGGAAAGTTCCTCCCAGTATCTGGGAGGGGGTGAGAAGGGAAGAAAGCAGACCCTTCTAGAAGTTCCAGGTAGGAGGCAACCAACACCTGACTAAAGGTAGGAGAAGGAGAGGCTGTAAAGACACAGCCAGTTGGTCCCCAACCCTGAGAAACAAGGGAGTCGGAGTCAGTCTCTCTTCTCGGGGCAGCTTGGCTATTTGAGGAAAAGAACTGTCTCCTTTCTCCCTTTCCTACTCTCTCCTCTTGTCTCTCCCTGTCTGACAAAACAGGACAGGGTGTGGAAACAAGAATCTCTCCTGGGTGTGAAGGAAGCTGAGATGAGTGGCATTTTAAGACAGTCCACCCTCCGGAAGGCTTTTCCAGAAAATCCCACAGTTCAGAGAAAGTGATAATTTCCAGCCTTCATGGAAGGCCTCCCAAAGCCTTCAAGGTTTAACTAGAGGGGCTTCGGGTGGGCTTGTCAGATGGCTTCACAGTGGCACCAGGCAGGGGGACCAGCTCTTCCGAGCGCATAGGGAGGGGGTCTGCGGTCTCTGCTTCATGGCCTGGTTCCTTCTCCCCCACCCCATCCCCCAGCACTCCCAGTCACATTGCTTAGTCCTCCTCCCCCTTGCCTGCCTATGGATCCCCATCAGGACCTGTTGCATCTCTGGAAATGACCTCAGTCAGTAGAATATTTGTTCTTTTTGGCTTTTCAAACAATGTCCTCGTTTTGCCAGAGGAAAAGGGAAAGAGACTCTCTAAACGAGCTGGCCACCCTTTGTTCTGAGCCCATAAATCTGGCGCGAGCACATGTCCGGCCTTCCCGCCCCTCCTGCATCTTTGTCCCCGCTGCTGATTAATAGGTCAGAGCTAACTTTAAACTGGCATTTCCTGACCAGCCCATCTCCCTGCCCCGACCCTGCCCACCCTGTCCCTCCAAACCCTCCATAGTTGAGAACCTGATTTCGCAGCACCCTGCAGCCTCCTTCTCCCTCAGGGATCCCCAGGGAGCAGCTCTAACTTTGGCCAAAGACGTCTGGGAGGTTCAGGATGCGGCCGGAGGGAGGGCTGAGGCTGAGGGGTGGATGTGCAGCTGGGTGGGTGCTTTCTCAGGGTATTTGTGCCCCCTGGGCCCAGACAGGCTTGGACGATTCCACCTGAACACTTTCAAAGGGGCCATGTGGAGAGAGGGTGTGTTGATAGTATATGCCAGTTCTGTGTCATAGAAGAGAGGCTACCGATGTGGAAAGGTGATCTTCACGTTGATCTAGTAAAGCAGGGTAGAAAAGCTGAGCTATCTGGTCACATAGCTTCTACATAACTATGTTTACTTAGGGCTTCCCTGGTGGTTCAGCCAGGGAAGAATCTGCCTGCAATGCAGGTAGACCTGGGTTAGATCTCTGGATCATGAAGATCCCCTGGAGAAGGAAAGGGCAAGCCACTCCAGTATTTTTGTCTGGGAAATCCCATGGGCAGAGGAATCTGGTGGGTTACAGTCCACAGAATCGCAAAAGAGTTGGACACAACTTGGCAATGAAACCATCATCAACCATGTGTTACCTGCTTAACAAGGAAGTGGAATATATATGTGTTTTATATATATATATATATATATATATATATATATATATATATATATAGGGAGGGGGTCTGCGGTTATATATATATATATAACACATATATATTCCAGAATATGTATATACTGATCTATGAGTGCATGCATACTCAGTTGTATCAGACTCTTTGTGACCCATGGACTGTAGCCCTCCAGACTCCTCTGTCCATGGAATTCCCCAGGCAAGAATACTGGAGCGGGTTGCCATGCCCTCCTTCAGGGGATCTTCCCTACCCGGGGATGGAACCCATGTCTCTTCTGTTTCCTGCATTGGCAGGCAGGCTCTTCACCACTAGCGCCACCTCGGAAGCCATCTATATTTATATCTGTATCTACATCTCAAGATTGGCTTCAGTTTTGTGAGTTGTCCTTGAACTCTGGGATAATCTCCAGCATCTCTGCAGTGACTATAACCTCCAGCTTGTCAAGAACCCAGTTAAGGGACTTCCCTGTTGGTCCAGAGGTTAAGACTCCGAGCTTCCACTGCAGAGGGCACAGGTTCTCTCCTGGTTGGGGAAGTTCCACATGCTGTGCAGTCCAGCCAAAAAACAAATAAATTAAAGAAGAACTCAGTTAATAAGAACTCAAAAGCATTTCCAACTTAGCCAATCTGGCTGAAAAGCAGCTCATCTAACAACAGCTTATGTATGTTGAAAACCTCCTGACATCAGACTTCAGCTGGGGGAGGCTGAAGCCACTCACATCAGTTCATTCCACCAGCGGTCTCAACTGCCAGTATTCTCCCCATCCTACAGGGAGGACAGCAGAGTCAGAAGAGGATAAGAAGCGAGGCTGCAGTCCATACAGCTAGGAAGGGAGAGTGGAGTGCCAGTCCCTGTGTTTCTGATACCAGTGGCTGTGTTCTTTCTTATATTCTGCTTCCCTTGTTGCCAGTTGGGGTTCAGAAAACACAGTTACCGTGTAAAAATCTCAGGAAGCTTAGCAAGAGCCCTCCTGCAAGTCCTCCTCTGGTACTAATAGCAGGGAGGTCAGCTCTGCAGGGTCAGGGGGTCTCCTAAACTCAATAACTTTCTTTGCTTTCACTTGGCGTCTGAGACCAGTGTGCACCACTGGACCCCAGAGTCTTGCAAGGTAGCAGCATCAAGGATAATAAAAAATGTACGGAGTGAGTGAGTGAAAGTCACTCAGTTGTGTCTGACTCTATGCGACCCCATAGACTGTACTCTTTGAGACCTCATAGACTGTAGCCTGCAAAGTTCCTCTTTCCACGGAATTCACCAGGCAAGAATACTGGAGTGGGTAGCCTACCCCTTCTCCAGGGGATCTTTCTGACCCAGGAATTGAACCAGGGTCTCTTGCATTACAGGCATATCCTTTACTGCCTGAGCTACCAGGGAAGCCCTAAAATGTACAGGGCTTATGGCCAATTTCTCTGCTTTCCCCACATTCTCAGCTGATCTGGAAAACAGATTCACTATAAATAAACAGGCCCTTGGAGCATCCAACATAAATAAACAATGCCTGACATCGAGCAAATCCAATTTGGATCACCCTAAATCCTGGCTTTGTGAGGCCCCGATGCCTTCCACACTTCAACAGTTATTCTTTTGGAATAAATACAGTTCAATCCAGGTTGGTTCTGGGCCTCCACATGCCAGAGGCTAGCTGCATGGTCTTATAAACCCTCCCACTATGATCCATTTCATCATCTGTAAAACAAAGGTAAGAAAGCTCATCACATGGAATATGTGAAATTCAATGAAGGTAAAGGACCTGATAAGATCTCTGGCCTGTGATAGCTATTAATACTAAAAATATTTGTTCCTTTTCTCTTTTTCCTTTGCAATTGATTTACTTATATAAAAATGGAACTGTTTTGCTTTCTTGGTCTCTTAAAAAATATTTCCATCCACCCTGGACTTTGATTGTCCTATGTCCTAGGCTAATGGTGGTTCTTAGCCATGATCAGTGGCTCAGTCATGTCTGGCTCTTTGTGACCCTGTGGGCTGTAGCCCACCAGGCTCCTCTGTCCGTAGAAATGTTCAGACAAGAATACTGGAGTGGATTGCCATTTCCTACCCCAGGGGATCTTCCCAACCCAGGGACTGAACCTGTATCTCTTGTATCTCCTGCATTGGCAGGTGGATTGTTTACCACCAAGCCGCCAGGGAAGCCCCTACGCTCTACTTAATCTTCGCCAAAAGACCAATTCCATAATGATACTTCCAGCGTTTCTCTCTTCCTGACAACAAACCCCCAGGAAAGAATATTCTTCCACTTTGAAACACAGCAAATTGAAGCTGGAGAGGCGGAGTGACTAGACTGAAATCAGAAAATGACTACAGACAGCTTGAAACCCAGGCCTGTCCATCTACCCTGCCTTCCCTTGAAGGAAGCACTTAGAATGGATGGAAGTCTCTTACAGAGCAGCCTTCAGTGTCAAGGCCATTGGCTCTCTCTTTCTCTTATTATTGTCTCTTTCATATGTGACTGTTCTATGGGCCATGTTCAAATGTCTAGTAAACCCAGAGGGTCCAGGGGCCCTGTGATTAGAGTCAGTATCTGGATGGGGATCTGGCAGGGTGGTACTTTTCACAATGATTACATCCAAAAGAGAATGAAGTCTGCCCACAAGAGTGCCTGATCCTGCCCGTTGGTCGTGCCCCCCTTCACCACTGATAAAGTGGTAGAGGATGTTTGGGATAGGTGTTCTTTCTTGACTCTGGAAATGAAACTTTGCCATGTTTAGCTGCGGACACATCTGCCGAAGCAGCCACACATGTTACACAGTTGTGATTCCCACCCGCTGGCTCTGGCCTGACTGTGGGCAGAGGACACCATCACTTTTCTTGCTCAAGGATAAGCTGTGGTGATGAAAATAGGCTTTCCCCCCAGCGCACCCCAACCCAAGCAAGAGAAGACAAGTGGTTCCACTCAGTCTGTGGGAGGGATCCCCTGGGATGTGGGCGGCAGAGTGAATCCTGCCTTCATAGTCAGAGAGACCCAGGTTTCAATTCCAGCGCTCAGTCTGAACTTGCTAAGCTTCTGCTTTCTCCCTGGAGAAGCAGAGACAAGACCATGACTTGTCTACGGTGAGGAATAGGAGGCAAGGTTTATATCAGAGCCTGGTACTGCAGACTTTGTTTATCAACTCATTTCATCCTTACCACAAACCCTATGAGCAGACACTATCATTATCTCCATTTTGCAGAAGAGGAAACTGAAGCAGCGGGAGATTATGTAACTTGCCCAAGGTCATGTAGTAAGCGAACTGGGATTCCATCTGGGGTGTCTGTGTTCTTATCTAGGATTCCACACTGCCTCTCACTACAGGACATGGTAAGCCCTCAAGGCCCCTTACACATGTTCTCTCGTCAGAACAGGATCTGTCCTATGAGAGCTGAGACATGAAATTCAAATATGATAAGCCAGAGTGGAAATCCATAAAAAGAGTCTCCCAGAACAGTGGGACTTGTCAATATCAGGACTGTGGTAATTACGCTTTAGAAGAAACTCTATGAAGGCCATTTTACCATCCATGCTTTATGGGAAGTCACAGCGGTATCTGGGCAGAGCCCATCCTGGCATCATCCAAGCCAGTCTCAGGTGATAGACCTTAAGAGTTACAACTCCATGGACACAACTATCCTCATTGAGTCCATCTGCCAAGGGGAAAAGAATGTCTGATGAGAATGACTTGAATTTCTAGTTGACCTGATGACTCTCTCCTTATAAATGAATGCACTGACAATCTGGTTTTCACATCCATCCCTTTGTGTTTGGTTGATATGAATCTTCCATGAGACACTATTTCTTTTGTAATTAAATCAGGTTTCTGATTGCAGCAATACTGATGGACCTAGAGATTATCATAGTAAGTGAAGTAAGCTGGAGAAAGACAAATATCACGTGATGTTGCTTACATGTGGAATAAAAGAAAATAATACAAGTTAACTTATTTACAAAACAGAAACAGACTCACAGACTTGGTAAACAAACTTGTGGGCAGTGGGGAGGGATGAATTAGGAATTTGGGATTAACATATGCACACTGCTGCTGCTGCTGCTGCTGCTAAGTCGCTTCGGTCGTGTCCAACTCTGTGTGACCCCATGAACTGCAGCCCACCAGGCTCCTCCATCCATGGGATTTTCCAGGCAAGAGTACTGGAGTGGGGTGCCATTGCCTTCTCCTGTAACTGCTGTATACAAAATAGATAACAATAGGGACCTCTTGTATAGTATGGGGAACTCAATACTCTGTAACAATGTACATGGGAAAAGAATCTGAAAAAAATAGCTATCGGTATATGTATAAAAGAATCACTTTGCTGTACATCTGAAACTAACACAATACTGTAAGTCAGCTATGTGTGTGTGCTCAGTCACTCATTATATGGTTGTATAAGGTAAATACAACAGTCCTTTTCATTCTCCTACTTTCTTCTGCCAGCTGTAGGGATGGTCAGGCCTGCATGGTCTGACCAAGCTCTAATGGTCCATGGGTCCCAATCTCTGGGTCTTGAGTCTCTCAGTGTGGTTTATAATTGTGTTAATAAGGCTGCTCACAGACAGTTGTCATGGTGGGGGGTGCTGTAGTGGGAGGCCTGGAGGGAGAGTTGTTCAGTCACTCAGTTGGGTCTGACTCTTTGCGACCCCATGAACTACAGCAAACCAGGCTTCTTCGTGTTTCGCTGTCTCCCAAAGTTTGCTCAAACTTATGTCCACTGAGTCGATGATGCCAGCCAAACACCTCATCCTCTGTCGTCCCCTTCTCCTCCTGCCTTCAGTCTTTCCCAGCATCAGGGTCTCTTCCAAAGAGCCAGCTCTTCACATCAGGTGGCCACAGCACTGGAGCTTCAGCTGCAGCACCAGTCCTTCCAGTGAATATTCAGGGCTGAACATTCAGGACGGAGGGTAGCTCTGTGGAATTTTGACTATGTCTGTCAACACCGTAGTCCCAGCAACCCAGCTAAGGGATCTAACGGCTGGGGATGGTGTTACAGTGCACAGACCTATGGAAGTCCTCACCACAGTGGCAAAAAGAGCAGCGGTCTCAAGTCAAGTAGCTGTGTGCATGCTGGGGACACACAGAGGTGTATTGTTTCAAAGGCTGGGGGGAGTGGGGTGAGTCTCTGTTCACTGGCTTGGAAGGTGGTCCAAGGTCTACTTTAAAGTGAAAACAAAATTCAGGCTTAAGAACATTCCATAGAGTGGAATTCCATTTTTGGTGTAAAAGATTATACATGTTGTAAAGTCAGAGAGAAACACCTAGAAGAAGATAAACACTTAACTGCTGTTTATAAAATATAAATTTATTTGGAGGCTAATTACTTTATAATATTGTATTGGTTTTGCCGTACATCAACATGAATCCTTTTTTTAAAAATTTAACAATTCAGTGCTAACTTTGCTCAGGACAGAGAGGGTGGGAGATGAATTTTTTTTTTTTAAATTTATGGAGTATATGTTTTTCATTTTTTCCTTCTAGATAGTTTCTGTAGATTCCTTCTTCTTTTTTTTTCTTGATGTATTTCTATATCCTGTCAACTACAAATTGGCACTTACCAAGAACCTTGCCATGGAGAAGGAAATGGAAACCCACTCCTGTATTCTTGCCTGGAAAATCCCATGGACAGAGGAGCCTGGTAGCCTACAGTGCATAGAGTCGCAAAGAGTCGGACACGACTGAGCGACTTCAGTCACTCACTCACTCAAGAACCATGCCAACAACTGAACAACAAAAGGCCTTTGCCATCTGCCTCTACTGAGATTGGACCCCATGCTGCTGCAGCTGATGACCTTCAACAGACCCTGAGGGCGTTCACGGTGGAGTGAGGCCCTCTGTGCTCCAGGGAGTCTGGTGGGACAGGTCTTTAGATAGCTGGATGTTTTTAGGAACAGATTTTATGATCTCAATCCTTGCATCTCATCTCTGTGAGTGAAAGTGAAAGTCAGTTGTGTCTGACTCTTTGCGACCTCATGGACTATACAGTCCATGGAATTCTCCAGGCCAGAATACTGGAGTGGGTAGCCTTTCCCTTTTCCAGGGGATCTTCCCAACCCAGGGATTGAACCCAGGTCTCCTGCATTGCAGGCGGATTCTTTACCAGCTGAGCCACCAGGGAAGCCCAGTATCTATAGAAGCACTAAATCCCTTCCTGGTGACATCAGATCCTCGTGACTAACAGAAAACCTTTTGTAAAATGAGTGCTTCATGGCACTGAACTCCGCCTTCACCAAAACCTTATATATTGATCTTGCCCCACTGCCGCTTTGGAGCAATCTCTCAGAGCTATCCTGGTCTGCAGGCCTCATTTTGCCCCAATTAAAACTTAACTCACAACTCTCAAGTTGTACATCTTTTTTTAATTGACAATTATTTGAATGAAAGTGTATTGTTTTTGTAAATAAAACCAGTGCTTTCTAAAAAGGATCGATGGTGGTCTTTATTTTTTTCTTCTGTTAATAATAGGTTTTAAAATTACAAAGCTAATACATCCTTGAAAAAATTTAAGACACATAAAATGTTACACAGTGAATAGTAGGTCTTCTCACCAACCTTCTCTCCAAAACTTCTACGCAGACGCTACTGTGTATGTGACAAAATGTCCTTTTTAGACCACTCATGGAGGCCACCGTGTTCTGCACTTTACTTCTTTTTTAGCTTAATAATATATTGTGTAGAATTTTTCCTGTAATGACATATGCAGATTATCATATGATTGTTTCATGATTTACTTATCAGACATTTAGGTTACGTTTTCCTATTTTAAACAGTGTTGTAAATGATGTATGTGGAATGTACATATGCTGCTGCTGCTAAGTCACTTCAGTCGTGTCCGACTCTGTGCGACCCCATAGACGGCAGCCCACCAGGCTCCCCCACCCCTGGGATTCTCCAGGCAAGAACACTGGAGGGGGTTGCCATTTCTCCAATGCATGAAAGTGAAAAGTGAAAGTGAAGTCACTCAGTCATGTCCGACTCTTCATGACCCCATGGACTGCAGCCTACTAGGCTCCTCTGTCCATGGGATTTTCCAGGCAAGAGTACTGGAGTGGGTTGCCATTGCCTCCTCTGGGTATGTACATATAACAGGATGGTAAATGGAGGCTCTTTTAGGCTCTGTTTCTCAGCCTTAGACTGAGCCTCTTAGGGTTAGCCTCAGTTGTGTCTCCAGATCCCTAGAAACAACACAGTCAGTAGTAAATATCTCCCTCCCCAATCCTAAATGAGGCCCTAACCCACCTAAGCAGGTCCTGCTGAGATGTACAGCTAGTGTGGACCATCCGCTGACGTGAGTCTTCAGAGGGCAGACAGGGTTGAGGCTGGGGAGGGAGAACTCTTTTCAAGAGTGTGGTCAAGCTGACTTCAGTCCACTCCCCACCTCCTTCCAAAAAGTAGGTTGGATTAAGTCCAGTGAGAAAGGTTCAGTGAAGACTCTTGAAGAACATGGCATCAGATTCTGGGGCCTGAGCTCGGGACTCTAAAATCAGTGAGGAGAGGCCGGGCTGGGCTGAGGTGGCAGAAAGAGAGAGCATCTTGCTGGGAACAAGGACGCTTCCTCCAACAAAGGCTAGAAGAACCTGGGTTCTGAGCATCTAAAAAGGATCAGCAGGTGAATTTCCTGGCAATCCAGTGGTTTTGATGCTGTGCTTCCACCACAGGGCACAGGTTCAATTCCTGAACAGGAACTTAAGATCCCACATACTGTGAGGTACAGCTAAAAAAATATAAAGAAAATAAAATAGTAATAGAAAGGAAGAAATAAGACCAGCAGGAGAGACAGAGAGAGGGAGAGAGAGAGACAAGGGCTATTTGGAGGAGACTAGTCCCAGCAGGGTTTCAGAAGGAACAAACAAGGGGACTGCCCAGGGCCTAAGGCAAAAATTAAAGGGAACGCGCAGGAGAAAGATGAACTGATGCTGAAGCTTCAGTACTTTGGCCACCTGATGTGAAGAGCCAACTCACTGGAAAAGACTCTGATGCTGGGAAAGATGGAGGGCAGGAGGAGAAGGGGGCTACAGAGGATGAGATGGTTGGCTGGCATAACTGACTCAATGGACATGAGTTTGAGCAAGCTCAAGGAGACAGTGAAGGACAGGGAAGACTTAGCAATAACAGCAACCAAATAACAGCAACGCAGGAGGAGGCCTCCTGTATCTAGGAAATTGTTAGCAAAGTTCCCAAAGGTGGGATTTCTGGGAAACTCAAATAAACCATCCAGCCCAGAGGGCACAGCACTGCTGGCCAGGTGAAATCCCGCCCCTTTCTCTAGTTCCTCTTTATGTGGTCCATCCTGAAGATTATTCAGAGTTCTGGTAAATACACTGGTGTGTGCTTTGAAATGACGGAGACTTTCATGCATGAAAGGATAAGGTAAAGGACACAGTGAGAAAAACAAAGTTGCATTCTAACGGCCACTTATCAAACCTGGTTCATTCTGCATTCTTTGTGAACAAGTGTGATTTTATATGCACCATAAATTTCTACAAGTGGGATTCTGTGCAAGCAAGAATATATTTTAAATTTTGATAGATGTAGTCAAATGTCCTCCACATAATTTGTTCCATTTACGTTTCCCGGTGATTAATGAAATTGGCATTTTCCCACTTTCCTTTCCACTTTCCTTTCCTGCACATCCTTTCCACTCTATAAGTTTCAAACATTTTAATCTTTGTAACTCTAACAGGTTAAGAAGAATGATATTTCATATACAAAAATATTTTCATTATGAGAAAAATTAAGGTAGTTGTAATGTTTTTTCTTCTATGAACACCATTGCAAATGTCCCTTGCCATCCATTTTTTAAATCCTATTGGTTTGTTGGTCTTTTTCTTATTAATTTGTAAGAACTCTTTACATATTAAGGCATTTTGTTGTTGTTCAGTCACTCAATCTGGTTCGACTATTTATGACCCCATAGACCGCAGCATGTGAGGTTTCCCTGTCCTTCACCATATCCTGGAGCTTGCTCAAACTCATGTTCATTGGGTCAGTGATGCCATCCAACCATCTCATCCTCTGTGCCCCTTCTCCTCCTGCCCCCAATCTTTCCCAGCATCAGGGTCTTTTCCAATGAGTCAGTTCTTCATATCAGGTGGCCAAAGTATTGGAGCTTCAGTCTCAGCATCGGTCCCACCAATGAATAACTCTTGGCTTATCACGTTACAGATATTTGTCTATATGTTATTATTTGCCTTTTGTTTTACTAATGAACTTTCAAGTGTGTGGATGCTACTGTATAGAATGAATACAAATTTACTCTAGAGTGCTCCTGAATTAATGGATTTTTTTTTCCTTTCATATTTTCTCCATCAATAGATGCTACAAGCCTATATAAAATCATGGCAGGTGAGGGATGACCTTTGAAGTCAAGAGTTTGGGAACCTCTAAACTCTATTTGTTCTACCTAAACTGTGACCCAAGAATTGAGCCCAGCCCTCCCGGGTTGAAGTTCAGCACTCATGTCTCTTGTGAAGCCAGAAATCATTATATTTCTAGTTCTTTACAAGACACAAGCAACAGCATGTCAAGGTGGGGCCAACAGAAAGGAACTGAAATGTCTCTCTTCCTTTCTCCCTTCTCCCTTCCTCCTTTTCTTTTCTCTCTTCTCAAGTCTCCTAAAGGGGAGACATGAAATAGAAAGAACCAGTGAGAGGGGAAGGTAACAATGAGGAGAAGGCTCTTGACTGTTGAGATGAAGCCTACACGGCTTTCGGTGGCCTCCCAGGCCCTCCCCATCTGGCCCCGCCGCTCCCCATGTCTGGTCGCTGCATCCTGCCTCTCAGCCACCCCCTGCATATCAGTCCTGCTCTGCCTGGGCAGCCCTCTGGCCTTGCCACCAGCTGCTTTCTCTACCCAGAGCTTGCTTCCCCTTCCCCACCTGATGTGCATGTACTTCCCAAATGCCACTTCCTCTGGGAACTTCTCCTGGCCCCTGCGGAGTTAGCCTTCCAGCCACTGGCTCTCATCTTTGTTGTTGGTGTTACACATTTACGATGCTATTTCACTGAGCTCTGGTCTCTTCCGCCAGCCTGGGAGACCTCTGCAGGTAGAATTGACTGCTTGCCCTCTGAGACTGACTCAGTGCTCCAGACCTGGGGACTTGGTCATGGGTTCATCAGCGTTCATTGGCTGAAACTTTGTTTAAAGGGCAGAAGTGTGTGTTGGGGAAGACGTCATAAGCATGCAGCTAAAATAATATCCCTCCCAGGGGTGATGGGGCCCTAGAGAGCTTCCCCACCACCAGTTCCCCCTCCTCAAGTCCTAACGAGAGACTGGCAGCTCTGACTAATTCTTGTGGTTCGTACATAGGCAGTACCCTGTATCAGGCAGAGGTCAACCACTGACCTCTACCAGAAGCCTCATGCCCTTTATGACACCAGGGAAGAACCAGAGGAAATTCAGTCATGGTTATTGAGTTTCACCCCTGAGAAAAGTCTGCTTAGAATGTCCTCAAACTTCGGCCAAAGTCAGAACTACCTGGGGAACTCGGGTAAAATACCAAAGGCTAGACCTGATCCTCCTTCAAGGAGCTTGGGCCTCTGCATTTTCCCATTGCTCTCCAGGTGATTCTGCCACACGCCAGTTTGAGAAGCCCTGGCTTAGAGGAAGTGGATTAAGGCCCCCCATATTTCCCCAATATCATTCTTCCTTCACTGGCAACAGGCATTATGCCAGTCTCTTCAAATACTGTTTTCTGCTTGTGTTTCTTCCTATAGGCTCAATCCGAAATGCTCTTTCTGTTTCTTTTCCTCACCCTCTTCCCCTACCAGGTTTCAAGCAGAATTTAGTTTGCATATAAGTTATTCATTATCCACACCCGCGTTATTTGGTGCCCACTACCTATATGTGGGGGCTTCCCAGGTGGCTCAGTGGGTAAAGAATCTACCTGCAATGCAGGAAATGCAGATGTGAATTTGATCCCTGGGTCGGGAAGATCCGTTAAAGGAAGGCATGGCAACCCACTCCACAATATTCTTGCCTGGAGAATCCCACGGACAGAGAAACCAGGTGAACTACAGCTGCAAAGAGTTGGGCACGACAGAAGCAGCTGAGCATGCACACACGTACCCGTGTGTGGAGTGAATACATATACAAGCAAATAAGATAGCTGAATCAGGAAGCACTCACTTGGAGCATAGATTAGGCGTGAAGGGAAATAGAAGCCACGGTTCTGCACGTGGGGAGCTTGCTGTTGGGTTGTATATGTGGAGGAGGTAAACTGGGAGCCAGGCGACACAGTTCTGCTAGTGACTGCCTGTCTCTCTGAGATTCAGTTCCTTCAGCTCTTACATGGAAATAATCACAATCACAATAATCTTGTCTCAATGGCTTAGTGAGGGCTGCAGAGAACAAAAGAATGAAAGTGTTTTCTAAACAAACCTCTGAGCATAATATACGTCACAGAGAAAACTTGGTGAAAAATTTTAAAAAGTCTTGGGACTTCCCTGGTGCCCCAGCGGTTAAGACTTTGAGCTCCCAATGCCCGGGACACAGGTTATTTAAAAACAAACAAAGTCTCCAGCCCTCCCTAGTCTATGTTTTTGCCAGTCTTCCCCATAAGTATCCATTTTTAGTCAGAGGGCACATTTTATGACGTGGAGCTATTCTTTCCCATCTTAGTTTCCAAGTTCTTGCAGAGATGTGGCAAGCCATTGGTGGCCTTTTGGGGCCTTTGGGGCCTTTTGAGAGGGGACAAGCTCTAGAATCTTCTTTCCTGGCCTCGTGGTCTCCTCCGTTTGCCTTCTGCTGATTCAGAGCCATGGTTCATACTGTTGGTGCTCCTTTGCCTCTGAGTGGCATTGGGAAGACCACACTCAACATTTCTGATATGTTTTCTGTTAGCAAAGCATCACTGCCCTTTAATATATATATATATTTGGCCTCACTGGGTCTTAGCTGTGGCACTTGGGATCTTCAGTCTTCATTGGGGCATCAAACTCTCAGTTGCGGCCTTTGAGATCTAGTTCCCTGACCAGGGATCAAACCCTGACCCCTGCATTGCGAGTGTGGCGCCTTAGCCATGGGATCCCCAGGGCAGTCTCATTATCACTTCTCTTTTGAGAGAAAAAATTTTTCTCTATGAGGGTAAAAAAATGCCAACTGCTTGTATGGTTTGCACAATTCATACAGAAACGGGTCACAGAAATACGGAGAAATATTATAAATGCCAGGTACATTTTCGACTTGTAAAATACTGCTGCTAACCCTAAACATTTATTCATGCTTCTTAGTTTATTGGCAAGAAACTCATCAATTTCTCATAATCACCTTTCAAAGGAGCTGGTATATTATCCCTCTTTTATAGGTAATGGAAGTGAGCCCCAGCAGGGACATGAGGATATCCCTTCCAAATTGGTGAAGGAAGCTTTCAGGGTGCTTGAAGAACCCAGCATGCTCACACGCCAACAGCTAGGATGTTTCAAGAGTGAGTCTCACCTGTTTTTGTAAGTGAGCGCTGCAGTCGTCAGTCCCCAAGGGTTGCTGAGAACACCCGTTACATCTGTCAGCGTAGCTCCCATTACAGTCGTAAGGAAGGGCCTGTTATGGGGTTGTTAGTCATGCACGTGTTGCCCCTGGTGATCAGCTCCAATTCAAACCTCATCCAAGAACCCGGCTTTCCTCACCAGTCTTTCAAGCCCTGCAAAATGTGAAGTGTGGGTTCCCTGTTCACAGGAACACTCCTTTGACTTCTGAGTTTGCACCATTTCGTTCGGGAAGCCCTCTGCCTTAGTGTTTCAAATCACTTGATGATCTGATTCTGCCTCCTCTAGTTCACCGTCTCATCAGTTCCTTTCTCTGTGTCTGGGCGTCTTATTTTTTTCCTGCAAAATTAGAGTTCCTGTTGAGTAATCTGGGAGAAATATCAATAACCTCAGATATGCAGATGACACCAGCCTTATGGCAGAAAGTGAAGAGGAACTAAAAACCCTCTTGATGAAAGTAAAAGAGGAGAGTGAAAAAGTTGGCTTAAAGCTCAACATTCAGAAAACGAAGATAATGGCATCTGGTCCCATCACTTCATGGGAAATAGATGGAGAAACAGTGGAAACAGTGTCAGACTTTATTTTTGGGGGGCTCCAAAATCACTGCAGATGGTGATTGCAGCCATGAAATTAAAAGACGCTTACTCCTTGGAAGAAAAGTTATGACCAACCTAGATAGCATATTCAAAAGCAGAGACATTACTTTGCTGACTAAGGTCTGTGTAGTCAAGGCTATGGTTTTTCCAGTAGTCATATATGGATGTGAGAGTTGGACTGTGAAGAAGGCTGAGTGCCGAAGAATTGATGCTTTTGAACTGTGGTGTTGGAGAAGACTCTTGAGAGTCGTTTGGACTGCAAGGAGATCCAACCAGTCCATTCTGAAGGAGATCAGCCCTGGGATTTCTTTGGAAGGAATGATGCTAAAGCTGAAACTCCAGTACTTTGGCCACCTCATGCGAAGAGTTGACTCGTTGGAAAAGACTCTGATGCTGGGAGGGATTGGGGGCAGGAGGAGAAGGGGACGACCAAGGATCAGATGGCTGGATGGCATCACTGACTCGATGGACGTGAGTCTGAGTGAACTCCGGGAGTTGGTGATGGACAGCGAGGCCTGGCGTGCTGCGATTCATGGGGTCGCAAAGAGTCAGACACGACTGAGCGACTGAACTGAACTGAACTGAATTTCCTAAAAGTCCTTTAAACCATCCTTCATCTCCACCTTCACATTCATGGTCTTCGTCTGCATCTTCTCCATCCATCCTCTAGACAGGGATGAAGGCAGCAACTTCTGAAGGGTCTCCTGGCTTCCAGTCTCTCACCCCCTAATTAGTCCACACCTAACCTCCTAGAATCCATGTCTGAATGTAACTCCCCTGCAGTGACTCTCCATTGACCCCATGATAAAATCTATAGTCCTCAGAGGGGACATCAAGATCATCATTACTTGACCCCACCCCCACCTTCCTATCCAGTGCCATCCTGGCTCTCTGCTTTTTAGCTCCAGCCAGATCAATGTAGTCATCATCCCCCAAATTTGTCACATTCTTTCATTTCTCCTTACCTTTGCTCATACTGCTTTCTCCCTAGGAGTGTCCTCCTCTCTCTTGTAGGAACACTTCTAATAATTTCTTGAGGCTTGATTTTTATGCCATCTTCTCTACATAGCCTTTTCTCATATCCCTAGTAAGAATGAATCTTTTCTTCTTTGTGTCTGCATGTTTTTAATGTTTTACATCCATGATTCATTCATTCATTTTTATGTTTATTGAGCAGAAAATACATATCAAGCAGTGATAATTCCAGGGAAGGGGTAAGGGTGCTAGGGAAGTGAGTGACCTATACAAAGATGTCTAAGACTCTATCTTTATCCTTAAGGGACTGCTGGTTGGGACATGAGACACACAGATCAATAATTTTAGTACAGCGTCTAGACACTTTGAAGATGTGAACAAAGGGTAATGGGCTTATGGAGAAGGTGGCAGACTAATTACGCTTGAGAAAATAAAGGAGGGCACCATGGAAACATAATCAGTTGAGCTGGGCCTTCAAATTATTGAGCTTCCCTGGTGGCTCAGTTGGTAAAGAACCTGGCTGCACTGAAGGAGACCTGGGTTTGATCCCTGGGTCAGGAAGATCCCCTGGAGAAGGGATACACTTGAGTTTTGCATTTCCATTTTTGGTCTTTTCACATCATTCTTCGCCACAGAGTGCAGTATCAGTCTGCCCTCTCTGTACAGGAATGTGTGTAATATGAGACACACACCATGGGGACCGTGAACTTCATTGTCCGTTGTGTTGTGAGCACACCTGATAAGGTAGGAAAATTCATTTGCTTGCAGAATGAGTTACTCTGTGAAGGTTGCACACAGAGCCAGCATCAGAAGAAGCCTTACTCAGCCAGTTAGGGGGCTCCACGAAATCTCTTTAGAGTACTGAGGCAGCAGTGACACTTGGAACTTAATGTGTTGCTTTCATCAGCTTGCCTGGAAGAATGAGAGTAAGAGGAAAGAGAAAGATCGCATAGCTTCTCCTGAAGGATCCACACAGAATCCCGTTTCTGCTGTTCTTCTGTTGAAGGCGTTCATGGATATGGAGAAGGCCTAGTGATATTTTTTTTTCATGCTATTAAATAGGTAGACACTGGACAAAGATCTTTCTTCCTGACTTTCAAAGTGAGGTAGAGAGAGCAGAGGTTTTAAATTCAGGCTTTGTATTTTCCAGGTTTCAGTTCTAGCACAGAGCCTTCTTTGCTATGTGACCTTAAGTTCATACCATGGTTTTCCTGTGCCTCAGTTTCCTCTTATGTACAGTGAAGAATGAGAGTTCCTTTAGTCACCAAAAAACTGAAATGAATGTTAGATAAGTTCTATCATCAAAGACCTCTCAATTTGTCAATGAAATACTGACAAGTATTTCCACAAGAAATAATATTTTTCTCAGGTTGTGCAATGGGAGACTTCAAACAGGTGATGCAAATTAATTTGAATTTTGGGAAAGAATGCCAGTGCTCTAAATAAATGAGGAGAAGCATCATTTGGGGGCAGAAGAATCAGTACATGTACAAACACAGAGATGAACAAATCCACAATATACTCTGGGATCTGTAGCAGCTGGGAGAAGTTGAAGCACAGGGAGCATGTGATGAATGGACAGAAGAAGGAGGAGAAGGAGGATGAGGAAAAGGGGACGGAGGAGAAGAAGGGGAGGACAGATCACAAAGGAACTTATAACCGTATGAAGGGTTTTAGGCTTTATTTTGACAGCACTGGGAGATCAGAAAGGTTTTCAACAGATGAATGAATGGGACCCTTAGCTTTGTTAGACCCACTTTGGCTATAATGTAGTACAAGCATGGGCAAATTATGGCTCATGAGCCCAATCCATCCAGCTCCTGTTCTTCTAAATAAAATTCAGTTGGAACATAGCCACGCCCATTGATTTATGCATTGCCAGTCGCTGCTTTTGCATGCCATGGTGGAATCCCCTAGTTTTAATGGAGACTCTACGGCCACAAAGCCTAAAATAGTTGCTATCTGATCCTTTACAGAAAAAGTTTGTCAACTTCTGATGTAAGAGGATGCATTAAAGGATAGCAAAATCTGGTGAGAAGGAGTGTTGTTAGGAAGCCCTGCATAAACTGTTAAAGTCATGGCCTATAATCTAAACTAGGCAGACAGTGGAGCTAGAGAGAAGGGGAAGGTGTCAGAAGAGGTGAAAACAACAAGACTCAGTGACTAATTAGATGTGGAGGTGGAATGGTAAGAGCATTCTAGAACAACTCCCAGTTTCTAGCTTGGGCAATTGAATGGGTGTTGGTGCCAGTTGCTAAGACTGGGATGCCAGGAGGAAGAGCAGGCTTAGTGATGAGAAGAATGGTTCCAATTTGGATACGTAGCTTTGGGACATCCCAGTAGAGATGGTAGATGGAAATGTGGGTCAGGACCGCAAAAGAGTGATCCACTCCAGACATACAGATTTGGGAGTTGTCAGTATACTGATGCGCAGATTACACAGCTATGTAGAATGGGGAGAGATTAGGTGACTAATAGTGGAACCCATGGAAACATCCATGTTTAAGAATGAACATAGGGGACTTACCCGCTGGTACAGTGGATAAGAATCTGCCTGCCAACGCAGGAGACACAAGTTTGATCCCTAGTCTGGGAAGTTTCCACTCACTGCAGAGCAGCTAAGCTTGTGCACCACAGCTCCTGAAGCCCGCGTGCCCTAGAGCCTGCGCTCCGCAGTTGGAGAAGCCGCTGCAGTGGGAAGCTGGTGCATGGCAAGGAAGAGTAGCCCCCGCTCGCCGCAACTAGAGAGAAAGCCCTCGAGCAGCAGTGAAGATCCAGCACCACCAAAAATAAATAAATCAGTGAAATTTAAAAATATATACATAAGAATGGACATAGGAATAGGTACTTGGAAAGAAAATGGAAGGGAGTTACTTAAAAGTGGTTCCAGAGGGGATAAGGAAAAGCTGAACAAAGTAAGACAGACAAAGCAAAACTAACCTCCAATGTTCCTTAAAGAGAATGGAGGTGGGTCATAGCCAGGAGCAGGAGAGAGAAAGGGTGAAAGCAAGAAGGTTGCAAGGAAGCAGGAGATGAGTGAAGCTGGGAAGAAATATTTGCCTCCACTTCCTGCACATTTTTTAAGCACAACACAGCACAGAGAGCATCCCAAATGCTTGAGTTCATTTCATCTGCCACCACAGCATCTCAGGTTAGGAATGGTGATTCCCATTTTACGCATGAGAAAACTGAGATGTAGATACTTAGAAACTCACTGGAAGTTATACCACTGGTGATTTGTATAGTGAGGATTCTAACTCCCAAATCAACGCCCTTGAGCCCTCTGTCAGGTGACACACCTCCATTCTACCGCACTAACTCCTTGCAAATACCAGTTGTCATCAAAGACCAGCTCCAGAGCTCTGTCTTCTGGAATGATTTCCCACTCACCTGTGCCCTTTCTGTGCTGGGTCAGCACGGTGGGGTCCTGAGGCAGAATTGTGTTAATATTAGGTCAAGAGCATCGACTTGGAAGCCTTACTGCCTGGGTCAAATCCTTATCATCTCTGCGACCTCCTCTCCCCAGGCTCCTCGTGCCTCCTTGTACACTGATAAAATAGGGTCGACAAGAGTCCCTACCATAGAGTTGTTTGTGTAAAACTTAGAACAGGACCTAGTTCATAATGAACAGTTAATAATGACAGCTCCCCAATAATGACAACTCAGGATATGACTGGGGCTACTCTAAATACTTTACATAGATTAATATTTAATCCTACAATACACTTTCAATGAAAGCGTGGCTTTTATTTCCATTTTACAGACAAGGAGCTGAGGCAAAAAGAGTTTAAGTAGCTGCATGAAGGTCACATGGCTCAAACAAGGCTTTGGTAGTGTGGACAGTCTTCTTATCCCAGTCCTGGTCCCATAGAGTCAGTGTTTCTCCTGCTCATCCTCGGCCCCAGCCCTCACCTGGCACCGTGATCATTGTGCACCTGTTGATCCATCCACAGGTCTGAGCAGGGATCTGCCATTTTCCCCTCTGTAACCCCAGCAACAAGGAACGATGCTTGACACTTGGTAGATACTCAGAAAATTTTTCCTGAGTAGTCAGGTGTGGATGTGAGAGTTGGACCATAAAGAAAGCTGAGGGCTGAAGAATTGATGCTTTTGAACTGTGGTGTTGGAGAAGGCTCTTGAGAGTCCCTTGGACAGCAAGGAGATCAAACCAGTCCATCCTAAAGGAACTCAGTCCTGAATATTCATTGGAAGGACTGATGCTGAAGCTGAAGCTCCAACACTTTGGCCACCTGATGTGAAGAACTGGCTCTTTGGAAAAGACCCTGATGCTGGGAAAGATTGAAGGCAGGAGGAGAAACGGATGACAGAGGATGATATGGTTGAATGGCATCACTGACTAAGTGGACATGAGTTTGAACAAGCTCCAGGAGTTGGTAATGGACAGGGAAGCCTGCTGTGCTGCAGTCCTTGGGGTCACAAAGAGCCGGACACAACTGAGAAACTGAACTGAACTGAAACAAACTCCTCTTGAAGATCTTAAGCTACATCCATTCGGTTTCAGCATGGTGGGTGCGTCAAGTTTCACACCAGGATACCCCACTCAACTCTTGGAACATCCCCTCAGCCAGCACCTGGCATTCATATGTTCTTTTCCCCCTAAAATGATCCCCACTATTTAACCCAGGGCAGTAAAATCCCCTGGAGGATCTGGGATTGGCAGCCCTCTGGAAGGCTGACCTCACCAATGTTGAGAACTTCTCAGAAGCTTCCAGAATGCACTTACAAGCAGCATCAGAAGCCAGACCTGCAGCTCTCAGGCACAGGTGCTTTGGGACCAAGCAACCTGTCCCTAGGGGCTTCCTTGGTGGCTCAGCTGGTAAAAAATCCATCTGCAATGTGGAAGACCTGGGTTCGATCCCTGGTTTGGGAGATCCCCTGGAGAAAGAAAAGGCAACCCATTCCAGTGTTCTTGCTAGGAAGCCTCATGGACAGAGGAGCCTGGTGGGTTATAGTCCATGGTGTTGCAAAGAGCCAGACTTAGCGAGTAAACAGCAACTGTTATGTCCCTAGTTCCCTACCCTGTTCATCTTCACTCCCAGTGGATTTCTGCTTCTTGGAAGGCCGTTTTCCTTCCTCTCTGCAAGGGATGACTTGCTCCCGCTGTAGTTCTCAGACAGCCAAATGCCCTTAGCCTCTCATCAGGGGAGGGAAATGTGCTCTAGTGGTGGCTTTTCCTTTGTGACCCTCCCAGGGGAGCACTCAGCCTCCCCACTGGGTTGTTTTGCATGAGGAAGTTCTGCCCTGATGGTTATTATGGGACCCTGAAGGCAGGCGGCTAGTTCTCAGCCTCTTTACCTCCTGGAGGTAAGGGGTTTCTACATCTACTTCACACTGTTGGAGACACTTAATTTTTGTTGGAAGGGATCTGCAAGTGATGGGAGACTCCCAATGAGGGGACGTGGGCAGAGTAGGAGAGGAAAGCCCCCAGCAGTTGATCCCTTGGGTTCTAAAGCTGAAAGGTACTTCGAGGATCTCTTAGTCTGGTCCTTCTGTGAAAAGCATTGCCCTGATAGGCAGGCTGTGTGACCTCATGCAAGTCCTTAAACCTCTCTGAGATTTTCCCATTTGTGAAATGGCTCTTTTATCAAGGATGGTCCAATCACAAAAATGTATGTAAATGTGTAGGATTAGGATTTTTTTTTTTTCAAACTTCAGGCCTTGAGTTGTATACATGCTAGTTACTGGAAATATTACCATAGAAAGTTTGTTCTATGTGTGTGTGTGATGAATTTGTTGAATGAATGATCATTCTTGTGCCTCAGTTTCTTCTTTTGTGAAATGAGACAAGGCTAAGTACCTCATAGTGTTTCTGTGAGTTTTAAATGTCTTTCTGCATGCACAGCTTTTAGAAAAATGCCTGGTATAGAGTAGGCACTCAATAATTGTTATTGATGGCAGGGAATTTTCTTTCATTTATTTATCAAGCATGGTGATGCTCGATAAAAACGTGTAATGAAAGAAAGAGAATTTAAAAACCAAACAATAACCACAAAATACCTTTGTATACTCAGGCAATGTCTTCCTTTTTGTTAGCAGAGCTTCAACTTGGGTACCAGTGCCAACAAATATGTGTGTGACGTGTGAGCTCTCAGGGAACATCTGGGAAGATTCCTTGTGGTCCTGGGTGCCCTGTGCCCCTAGACATCTCTGCCTCCCATCACTTAAGGAAGCTAATGGTCTGGAGCCAACGAATGCAGACTCACACTGAGGGGTACTAGCTTCCAGCTGCAGTGGCGATGCACAGGATCTGGCCAAGTGCTAAGTTTCATTGTAGCAGTGGCTGCTGTCCGGATAAGTGCTCCTTGTCACTGCTGGACTCTTTCTGATCCCTAAATGGCCTGTGCAACCCTCCAGATTGAGGAGCTTTCAAGGAAGTGATGAATTCACTTCATGGTTCTGATCTGTAGCTCCGAGTCCCCTGTCTCTGCTGGGCTCTGGGTTTTGGTGGCCTATTCCTCTCTGTTCATTCTGCCACTTCAAGGGGCAAACTCCGTGATCCTGGCTTCTCTGGATGATGAATCTTCTCCATTACAGTCATTTGGGGTAAGTGGTTCTGCTTCAGTGCAGATTCCTTACGCTAATAATCATGTCTAGTGGCTCCTGGAGTCCAGTTGTTTCTTAGCCAGACAGCAGAAGTATCTATACCCCATGTTTTTACTGAACGGTGTGAAGGAAAGGGCTTCTCAGATGGCCCTAGTGGTAAAGAGCCTGCCTGCCAATGCAGGAAACGCAGCAGGTGCAGGTTCCACCCCTGTGCCTGGAAGGGGTCAGGAAGATCCCCTGGAGGAGGGCATGGCAACCCACTCCAGTGTTCTTGTCTGGAGAATCCTCACGGACAGGCTACAGTCCATAGGGTTTCAAAGAGTCAGACATGACTGAAAAGACATGATGAAAAGAGCATGGCTTTTGAATTGTACCCACCTGGGTCTGTGCCTTTGTGCAAATCTTTTACTTCTTAAAAATCTTGATTTTCTCCATCTGCCACATGGCAGTTCCATGTAACTTTGAAAATAATGCCTCCAGAAATTCCTAGCACAGAGCCTGCTGTGTAGGTGAGGCATGACAGAAGGCAGCCAGTATGATTGATGCAAGCAAGTAAACAAATTTAGCCTAGAGCAAATGCAGCAAACTTTGTGAAGGGCCAGATGATAAATATTTTAAATATTAGGTTTTGTATATTAAATATTAGGTTTTGTGGGACTAGTCACGGTTGTAACGAATGAATTCTGCCATATGAAAGTGGCCATAGACCATTCTGAAATCAATGAACAGAGCTGTGTTCCAATAAAACTTTATTTGTAAAGAGAGTCTGCTGGCGGAATTTGGCTCTTGGTTTGTAGCTTTCCCACACAAAGAGACTGAATCTTGTAATACCTACATATTCGAGCCACCAAGAATGTTTTATCTGTTTTACTTTTATGGTAGACAGTTAATTCTTCCTTGTGCAATAGAGAGCCTCAGCTTGGAAGCCTAAATTGTCTTTGTCTCTGGGTGCAGGTATCCCAGGGCACATCCTTGGAGTCCATTTTACCCATGGAACCAAGGTTCTGTATCGAGGGAATGTAAAAGTGTACCAACTTGGCTCAAGGATGTTTATTAATGTAACAAGAAAAAGTGGTTTTGAGTATATTTGTTTCTGGCAGGCCAGGGATATGTCTGGCTTATCTATAGAGCTGGTACAGGGTAGTCAGTCTTTGGTGAGTGAATTCAATAAACAGATCTTAAATAATTCCCTTCAGTCCTCTTTACACAGTTGTATATCCCTCAGATTTCAAGACTCTTGCTACTTAGATGGAAAGCTTCCATTTGAGATTCATAGCAACTGTTCATGACCAAGTTAGAAAGCCATGTAAGGTTATTTGTCTAATGTGCTCCCAATACTTCATGGGATTAAGGTTAGCGCCCACACAATAGCAGAGGGTGGTGTTCCTTGAGATCATAGCAGATATTTTCCAAATACAGCCACACCAATGTATATGCCTTCCCACCTGTTCTTATGACAATGCGATATTAACACTTTTCCACCAATACGTGGACTTTATGTTCCTTCCCTTTGGACCTGACTGGTGAGAGCTTTGTAACTGCCTCAATCAATAGAATGTGGCAGAAGTGAGGCTGTACGGCCCCCAAGGGGAGTTCATAAAAGTCAATATGGTTTCCACCTGGTTTTCTTCTCACTCTTAGGACCCTTGTCCTTGAAAACCATACACCCTGTTGTAAGGAAGCTCAGGACACACGGAGAAGCCACATGGAAGTGCTTTGGCTGACGGTTTAGCTAAACCCCAGCTGACAGTCAATGTCAACATGTGGGTAAATGAGCTTTCAGATAATTCCGGGCCCCAGCCGTGGAGTTTTCCAGTCGAGGTCTCAGACATCATGAGGGAGGGATTAGTGCCCTCTTCAAATGCCCTGTCCAGAGAGAGATCACAAGTGATGACTGATTTTTTTTTTTAAGCTGCTGAGTTTGGGGTAATTTGTTAAGCAGCATTAGTGAACAAATGTAAAGATACAGCAATTCTTTACTGCCCTGATGGTCCTATTACATCACTGAGGACTTGAGCGGACAATAATGTTGGGAAAAGGCAGTGGGCACCATCATTCATTCATTCAGTACCTACTCTCTTCCAGGCTCCATGTAAGATTCTAGGGAAACATAGACGTAGATGTCACTTCAGCTTCTACACTCGAATAAGTCATTATATACAGGAGAAGATAGACTCTAATCCAATAACTGAATTTGCAAACTAATAAGGCCTTTAAGGAGACTGTAGGAAGAGCAGCAGGAAACAATGAGGGGAACCAATATTTTTACCTGGAGAAATGGGGAAATGTGAGTGGAAGCATACAGACTGAAACTGCCCGCTCTGGCCAGGCACTGCCATAATGATCTGTGTGTTACTTTATGACAGGAGGTCCTGGCAAGCCACTACCAACCGGAAGAGTTCAGAAAAGGTTGCAAGGAGATGCCACGTGTGCTTCCACCTCCCAGAATCCTTCTCGCTGGCATCTATCTTGACTGAGCAATGCATGCACCACCAGTCAGAACAATTGGCCAAAGACAACCCAGAAACTAATCCCACCACCATAAAGCCTGAGATTCCGAACCAGGGGGAAGAGCAACTCTCCTGGGTTTCTTTACCCTGCTGCTCTCTGCCGGGGTGCCCCTTCCCAATAAAGTCTTTTGCTTTGCCAGCATGTGTGTCTCCTTGGATCATTCTTCTCTGAGTGTCAGACAAATGCCTACTCTCAGGCCCTGGAAGTGCAGAATGGCTGTCTGCAATAGAATGGCTCTACACAGAAGGTGACTCAGTTGGGTTCTGCAGGAAGAATAGGGGTTTTCTATGTAGTCAGGCAGGGAGCTGGAATAAAGTCTGCAAGTAGGAAGGAGTCTGTAGGGTTGAGGGAGTCTGGTGGCTGAAGTAGAATTGAAAGGAATGTTGGAAAGAAAAGAAACAAGAAATGTAGAATGGCGTCCTACCTGAGAACATTAAAATTTATTCTACAAGCAACAAGGAGGCACTAGAGTATTTTAGATGGGGCATTTCCCAAGAGCGTGGAAGGAGAATTCAAAGCCAAGGAACGCAGTTTGGAGGCTGTTATCTCTGAAGGGACCCTGAAGGGAGGGCTGAGCAGAGGCCAGCCTGCAGTGCAGGAGAGGAAAAGATGGGTGTATGAGATAGTTTAGAGCTGACTCTAACATGGGAAGAAAGGGCAAGGAGGCATCCCCAGGGCCTGGCCTGGGTCATGGGGCAGACAGTGAGCTCACCTTCAGACCTGTTAGGTTTGAGCCTCACAACTGGAAACATCCAGTAAGGAGTCCCTGTGGGATCCTAAGCAGAGATCTGGGCTAGAGATAGAGCGCTGGGAGTTGTCGGCTTCGAGGTATGATCGAAGCTGTGGGAGTGGATGAGGTTACTGAGAACAGTGTTTCTCAACTCCACACACAGGGCATGTACTGTTTTGGTAAACATAAGCCCCCTACCCCCCAAAAAACCCTGAAAAACAAACTGATAGAACTCCATGAGCACAGCTGAGTCCCTGCATCTTTCATCACCAAGGAGATTTTGCAGTGTAAGTTTCAGAGGTTGGTATTAAAAAAACAGACATCTCAAAACAAACGGGTGGATACAGAGAACAGAGCAGTAGTTACCTGAGGGGAAAGGGTGGGGTGGGGGCGAAACGGGTAAAGGGGGTCAACTGTAGGGCGAGGGGTGGAAACCACACTTTTTGGTGGTGAGCATGCTATCAGGTGGCCTTCCCAGACTGCTCAGCGGGAAAGAATCTGCCTGCCAATGCAAGAGATGCAAATTCGATCCCTGGCTGGGGAAGATGCCCGGGAGAAGGAAATGGCAACCCACTCCAGTATTCTTGCCTGGAAGATCCCATGGACAGAGGAGCCTGGCAGGCTACAGTCCATAGGGTCTCAAAGACTCGTACCCACTTTATGACTAAATAGCAACAAGGCTGTTGGGTACACAGAAGTTGAAACAATCCTGTAACGTGAACCTTGAACTGTGTTATATATACCCATACATTAAAAAAAAAACAAAACTGAGACATCTCTTTCCTTTATTAAATATTAACTTACACTATTAAATATGCTTTTTCAAAATGTATTTATCCTATTTTAGTAATTCTGACATATACAGCTGGCATTTTGCTCTCCCTCCTCCACCCGAGGCCTGGGTTATGCCAATTTTTAAAGGGAGGACTGGGAAAGATGATTGAAAGAAAAACAGGAAGAAGAGACAGGGGGGTAGGGACTAGAGGGGAGGCGGCAGGGAGGAGGGGGTTTCTAGGGTGCGGTCACCGGTGCCAGGTGCTGCGGAGGACCAGGGTGAGGCCTGCCCCGTGCATGCCTGGCTCTGGGTGCACGTGGCACTTAGGCTGATGGCAAGGCCGATGCCCAGGAGAATGGTGGTCAGGTCATCTCCTCTTTGCAAGGGGACCTTGACTGTATGCTCTGATGCTGTCGCACAGCAGCTATTTCACAATTTAGGAAGCTGATTTCATGCACTTCTGAAAGTTCTGTCACATTTCTGGAAGTTAAAATTGTTCCATCTTTGGGCAATCGGGGGGGTGTTCCCAAAATGGTGCCACTTGGCCAGAGAAATTTTAGAAGTTGGGATTGCAGGAAGCGGGGTGCCTGCGGGGCTCAGGGGAAATGCCAGAGTCGGGGTGGGGTGGGCTCCCCTGACTGCCTGAGGACACAGCCGCTGTCTCCCTGGTTCTGACACAGAAAGGGGGCCCTTTCTAGACTGTGCTTGTGATGTCCGCTCTGAGCGGCTGAAAACCGTCCACTCAGAATAGGCCGCCGAGCTGGATTTTATTTGCATGTCACCCCCAGGCGAATTTCTTGAGGAAGAAAACTGTAAAACAAACAAAAAACCTTGTGTGCCTGTGAGTTCGTTGGTAATTTTGTCAGCAAGGATATTAAACCGAGGCCAAAAGAGTCATTAAAATCAAACACACAATTACCTTCTGTACCCTCTCAATATCCGGGAACAATTAAGCCTAAGCAAACGAAATTGCCAATGGCCTAAAAATGGGAAAGAAATCTGTCTGCCTCGCCTAAGTGGGGTTTACTGAGAAATCCCTGAGACTCTGGATGTCAGAATCAACCAACTGGTTACTGCTCTGGAGATCTTATGTTTCTGCGTTTGGTTTTTCAATTTTTTTTTTTTTTAAACTCTACACACGATGAATTGCAACTGTTTCCAAGATTGTCTTGGGTAGTCAATAAGTAAGTACATTTGTTTTCTGAGAGGGATGTATTTTGATGAAGAGCAGAGAGTACAATGGGGAAAATGTCAGGAGGAATTAAATGAAGTAGTGACATAATTCCCAAGGGGAAACCGACGTCAGCTGCATTCCCTGTGTCTTGCTCTACCTTGGAAATCTTTCAGAACTCATTGGAAAATAAATATGTATGTGATGGAGATGTGGGTGGATTCAACAGCTACAATAAGAGAGAGGGAATGAAATGCAAACACACCCTTAGTTGGATTGTTAAACTGATTTAAATTCATAATTCACAGCTGGATGTAAAGCATTGTTTTCCATTGCATCTTCTTTTGTAGGAAAAAGAAAATGAAAAGGATAACTTGCAGTTTACTGTTTCCGGCTTGTACCATAGAACTCTGTGTGATAGGTTCTCAGTATTTGTCAGACATTAAGTGCATAAATGAGTGAGAATGAGTGAATAAGTGGCAAATATGTCCAGCTATAAGCAGGAGAAATTATGTCAGGGTCAAAGGAACTTGTTAGGTTATATAAGATTAAATTGTTGTGCAATTAAAAACAAAACCCTTCTGCTCCTATGCCAATCATTATGCAGGTTCACACCCATTATTGTATTGAACTCTTCCAACAATACTGTGAAGGAATTATGGAGTCATTATTATTTCCATTTTGTAGTTAAGGAAACCTAGACTTAGGGAGGGTAAAGCAATTGCCCAAAGTAGCATATTTAGGAAGCGGGGAAAATGACATTTAGACCCTGGGTCTCCTTATTCCTCACCAAGTTTTCTTTCTGTACACTGTGATCGACACTGGAAGGCTGGAGGTGGCTATGTATCCAGCAGAGCCTCCAGGAAGACTGCCTATTCCAGACACCTCATACAATTCCATTTTCTATTTCCCAGATCTAATACGAAAAGAAGGACTCTCATTTGTTTGGAAAGGTGAAATGGAGTTCTTTTCAAGCTGTAAGTCAGGTGAGATTTTTGGTTTTCGATTTCATAAAAATGCCTTCTCCTGAAGCATGGGTACTTCTCATTTTTTACAAATGAAGTTTATTTGGAAATATGGGCTTCCCTGGTGGCTCAGAGGTTAAAGCGTCTGCCTCCAATGCGAGAGACCCGGGTTCGATCCCTGGGTCGGGAAGATCCCCTGGAGAAGGAAATGGTAACCCACTTCCAGTATTCTTGCCTGGAGAATCCCATGGACGGAGAAGGCTGGTAGGCTACAGTCCATGGGGTTGCAAAGAGTCGGACACGACTGAGCGACTTCACCCCACTCACCCCCACAAACTTACAGAAGAGTGGTAAGTACTATGTGAAGAATTTTATCTCCTTCTGAATTATTTGAAGGGTTACCAATCTGATGCCCTATAACATTCAGATAGTGAAGTGGGTATTTCCTTCAGTTAAGGAGATTCTCCGACATAACTGTACCTTTGTTGCTGTTGTTGTAGTCGCTCAGTCATGTCCAACTCTTTTGCGACCCTGTGGACTGTAGCCAGCCAGGGTCCTCTGTCCATGGGATTTCCCAGACAAGAATACTGGAGTGGGTTGCCATTTCCTTCTCTAGGGGATCTTCCTGACCCAGATATTGAACCCGCGTCTCCCGCTTGGCTGATGGATTCTTTACCACTGAGCCACCTGGGAAGCCATATAATCACAATGAATCATCAAATTCAAGATATTAACATCTAGCCAATACTATTATCTAATCCTCTGACCCCATGCACATTTCACCCCCTAACAATTTCCTGTTAGATCTGCTGGAAGACTCAACTTTCAAATCATTGTCCTCAGTTGTTAATGCCCTTTTGTCTCCTTCAGCTTGGGACAGTTTCTCAGTCTTTCATTATTTTCATGACCTTGACACTTTTGAAGATTACGGGCCAGTTATTTCATAGAACATCAGTTCAATTACATTTTTCTGATAATGTCTTTACAACATTATTTTGGATGTGCCGCTCCGGCAGGACAATTCCACAAGCGATGCTATTCTTCTCATTGCATCCCAGCACGCTATGTGAAATTCTTGCTGTCACATGACACTCATTTTTTCCCTCTGCAATTTTATGGGCATGTACTTTGAAACTAAATATTTTTTTAATATCCTGTTTTTGGTCAGATGTTCACCTTACAAAGTTGTTCATCAGTTGCTTCCTATTTTATTCAATGACTTATCATCCTTTGCTGTTATTATTTATTTTGATGTTCAAAGGGTCCCAGATTTGGCCAGTGGGGGTCCTTTCATCTGGCTTCAGGTGCTTTTGATTTTAGTTAAAAAATAAGACTGCTAGAAAAAAATGTTCATTTCTGAGAAAACTTTATCCAGGCTAGAGAAAGGTTTTTGCTTGTTTGTTTTTTAAAGAGCCCATACTTCATGTGTTCAGCAGGCAATTATTAGAATTATTCTTGACTGTGCTGGGTATCTTTGATTAGAAGCAGGCAACTATTCCCTTCTGCTTCTTAGGGATCTTTCTTTATCACGGGGGCTAGAAACTACATTTTCCTGACTCCCTTGCTATGGGGGTTCTGGCAGCAAATTAGGTTCCACCAATGAGATGAAATTTCAGGAGACCTGGGAGTTTAAAGTGAGTTGGAAGCCCCAGCCCTGTTGTCATTGCTACTGGCCAGTGAGGTCATTGACTCACATGTGTGTCTGTGGACTGACTCAGGGTTAAGGCATGTAATGCAGTCATTGGCTTTCTGAGAATGAGAGGTGTTGGCAGTTGAAGTCAGAAGCAGCGGTAATAGCACTGACCTCTGAATATCAGCTTTGGAGCTGTGAACTTGAGCCACTTGCCTCAGAGTGGTTCCTTTAGCCCTCCAAGAGGTTCACGATGGAGGGGACATATGTATACCTATGGCTGATTCATGTTGATGCTCGGCAGAAACCAACACAATTCTGTAAAGCGACGATCCTTCAATTAAAAAATAAATTAAAAAATTATAGTAAATAATTACAGAAACACCTCATTCCTGTATTAAATGCCCTCTGTTTAAAATACCTGGAGAGACTTCTTTTCTCTGTATTAACTCCTAACTGACATGCTGGCCTTGTATATGAAGGAGGATTAGATAGTAGGCAACAGTTATTAACTTCTGGAAGGGTGTTATTGATTTTTACTTACTTTGAAACTTGTTTTGAACTTCTTAGGGGCAGTATGCTAAACTAGACTTGCAGATGTGAAGGCAACAAGCATGCAATCTTGGTCTCAAGGACTTCCAGACTGGAAGAAGGAAGTAGAGGGAAAAAACCCAAGTTCAAAATAAGGCAAATGGAGATGAGTGTTATGGAAGAGAGGCAAGCACAGCATTCCTCAGGGGTCACGGACCATGGCTTAAAGATCTCCCAGTGCGGCCCACCTTTTATTTGCTGATACTATGCAATGGGCTCCACCTGATCCTCAACCATATCAAACTCATTGCCATACCTTAAATGTCACTTTCCCTTTCAGACCTGGAATGTTCTTGCTCTGCCTTTCCTGCTGAAAGAATCCATGCTCATTCTTCAGAACTAAACTTCGGTGTTGCTCACTTACTCTGCACAGGAATCATGTTGAATTTGTCTCTCCCTCTTGACTAGGTCAAAGCCTTTGACTGTGTGGATCACAATAAACTGTGGAAAATTCTGAAAGAGATAGGAATACCAGAGCACCTGACCTGCCTCTTGAGAAACCTATATGCAGGTCAGGAAGCAACAGTTAGAACTGGACATGGAACAACAGACTGGTTCCAAATAGGAAAAGGAGTCCATCAAGGCTGTATATTGTCACCCTGCTTATTTAACTTATATGCAGAGTACATCATGAGAAACGCTGGGCTGGAAGAAACACAAGCTGGAATCAAGATTGCCAGGAGAAATATCAATAACCTGAGATATGCAGATGACACCACCCTTATGGCAGAAAGTGAAGAGGAACTAAAAAGCCTCTTGATGAAAGGGAAAGAGGAGAGTGAAAAAGTCGGCTTAAAGCTCAACATTCAGAAAATGAAGATCGTGGCATCCGGTCCCATCACTTCATGGGAAACAGACAGGGAAACAGTGGAAACAGCGTCAGACTTTATTTTGGCGGGCTCCAAAATCACTGCAGATGGCGACTGCAGCCATGAAATTAAAAGACGCTTACTCCTTGGAAGAAAAGTTATGACCAACGTAGATAGCATATTCAAAAGCAGAGACATTACTTTGCCAACAAAGGTCTGTGTAGTCAAGGCTATGGTTTCTCCAGTGGTCATGTATGGATGTGAAAGTTGGACTGTGAAGAAAGCTGAGCACCGAAGAACTGATGCTTTTGAACTGTGGTGTTGGAGAAGACTCTTGAGGGTCCCCTGGACTGCAAGGAGATCCAACCAGTCCACTCTTAAGGATATCAGTCCTGGGTTTTCATTGGAAGGACTGATGCTAAAGCTGAAACTCCAATACTTTGGCCACCTGATGCGAAGAGCTGACTCGTTGGAAAAGACTCTGATGCTGGGAGGGAATGGGGGCAGGAGGAGAAGGGGACGACAGAGGATGAGTTGGCCGGATGGCATTACTGACTTGATGGACGTGAGTTTTGGTAGACTCCAGGAGTTGCAGAGGCCTGGTGTGCTGCAATTCATGGGGTTGCAAAGAGTCGGACACAACTAAGTGACTGAACTGACATGGACTGAACTTGAACTTCTTGTTAAACATTTTTAAAATTTATTTTCTTACTTTTGACTGCCCTGGGTCTCTGTTGTGGCTCCAGCTTCCTCTGGTTGCAGCAGATGGACTTCTCCGGTGGAGCCAAGGATCTAAGAGCACACAGGCTCAGTAGCTGAGGTGTATGGGTTGGGGAACCAGGGAAGTCCCTCCCTCTTGAACTTCTGATTGGCTGGGAAAACCAAATGCCCCTCCTTTCTTGAAAGCCTTTCTTGGATGACCATTCTAGAGAATGTGGCCACTAAAAGGAGAAATTACATGATTAAAAGCCACTCCTCTTTTTCCCAAGGACAAAAAAATGCTTGAATGTTGCAGTGTACCTAAATACAACAAAACTTTCAGTGACTAATCCTTTAAAAGATTTTCTCTATACACTTACTCTGCCAAATACACACATTTGCATATGAGCATTTCTAATTCCTCACAGACTCTGCCTACAGTTGGGGATTTTTTCTTGGAGTTCAGTCTCTAGGGTCTGCCAGAACAGTTGTCAAGCGGATCTCTGGGCAAGCTTAGGAAAGATTGTGTAGCTTTTTTTTTGTTTCTGTGAAGATGGATCCTTTGTTGACTTCTGAGTTAATTTATATGCTGCACTCTCCCATCACTTGTTTAGGATCTGGGGGGTGTTTAGCATTTCCAGTGTTATTACGGAGCATTCATGGAATGCTGCTTGTTTGGAAAATAGTTTACAACGGTTTGTTAACCAGCAAAAGCTAAGAACATTTCAGGAACGGTTGATTTGCTTTGTACAGCACTGGCAACAACATACAATAGTTATAAGACTGGAAAATCTCATTAAATGAATGAACCTATATTGTCCTTACTTGAATTTGACTAACATTTATGGAGTGTCGACTGAGTGCAAGGCACTGTGCTGGGATTCCATGGACTGAATGAACATTCATTAAGCAACTACTATGCCTGTCATTGGGCAAGTATTCCATTGACTGAATAAGCATTTAGTAAATGCCTTTTGGGCTTCTCAGGTGGCTCAGTGGTAAAGAATCTGTCTGCCAATGCAGGAGACACAGGAGATGTGGGTTCAGTCTCAATCGGGAAGATCTCCTGGAGGAGGAAATGGCAACCCACTTCAGTATTCTTGCCTAGAAAACCCATGGACAGAGGAATCTGGCAGGTTAGGGTCCATGGCGTCACAAAGAGTCAGACATGTTTGAGCAATGGAGCACACATGCACACAAGGGCCTTTTAGGGACTCTGGTCTAAATGTTAAGATTGAACTGGTTGAATAGCCTCAATTATGAGTATATAATGTGCCAGATACTTCATGTGCATTGCATCGGATAGATAAATATTTATTAAGCTTTTTCTATGTGCTGGGGGGCTTCCCAGCCAGCTCTAGTGGTGAAGAACCCCCTTATCAATGCACCAGACGTAAGAGATGCGGGTTCAGTCCCTGAGTTGGGAAGATTCCCCGAAGAAGGGCATGGCAACCCATTCCAGTATTCTTGCTTGGAGAAGCCTATGGAGAGAGGAGCCCTCGGACTGTAATCTCATAGGATCACTAAAGTTGCACATGACTGAAGCGACTTAGAATGCAAAGCACACACATGTGCTAAGCACCAAAACAGACATTCTAACATACATGATCCCCACTTAGTCTTCACTATTATAGTGGAGAGAGGCAAGTATCATCGTCCCATTTTATAGATGAAGAAACAGAGGAAAGGAGGCTAAGACACTTGTCTAGAGCTCATAAGGACCAAGATTTGAACCCATGTCTCCTAATGTTTAATCCAGTGCTCTTTCTGTTATACCACTGTGACGCTACAGAATTCAACTTAGTTCTATGCCATTAAAACGAATGGGAACTGACAGTCCACTGAATATCAGTAAATTGAATTTTCTAATAGTCTCATTGCAAAAGAACTTGATCTTACTTGTTTAAGACCAATC
The DNA here is from genome assembly GCF_001704415.2 of Capra hircus. Classification (NCBI taxonomy): domain Eukaryota; kingdom Metazoa; phylum Chordata; class Mammalia; order Artiodactyla; family Bovidae; genus Capra; species Capra hircus. The sequence goes on from NC_030815.1 coordinate 97,158,016, forward strand.
AGTAACATTCGACTGGAGCAGTTAAAACTGCCATGTTTTTGAACGGCAGCTTCTCTTGCTTAGAACATTATCAACAAGTTAAATTAGTTCTTGGAGCTATGGTGACAATACCTCCTGGAGACACTAGAACTCGTTAAGACTGTTGATCCCAATAAGATGCAGTAAGAATGACCCTTCCTGAGGGAGACCAGAGCACTGTACTCCCGAGTTTTTAGACCACATCTCATCATTCCTTCAACTGATTAGTCTGCACATGCTCACTGAACACCTAGTGCAATGCAGACATTGTCCAATTGCAGGTTGTATGATGTCCAAGTGCAGGTCAGTTATTAGCAGGGTGCCACCAAGCAAGTTATCTCATATCTCTTAAGTCTCAGGTCCTTCACTGAGAAAGAGGATAAGTGTTTATGAGAATATCATTACTCTTCCTTTTCCTAAAATCTTAACACTCAATTTCTCAAGTTACAAAATACATTTCATATTATATGTTGCTACCTAGCCATCAGTCTATCGCTGATCTATCTAATCTATATCAACATTTTTACAAATGCTTTTCCTGGCCCATTATTTCTCTAATCTCACAAGCTTACAAGGTAGACATTCTTAACCCCATTTTACAGATAAGGAAATCAAGACCCTGGGAGATTAAGCCAACTGCTTAAGGTCACAGAGCTGATCAATGGCAGAAGCAGGGTTTCATCTCAGGTCTGTCTGATGTCAGAGCCTTGCTTGCTTCTTTATACTGCCTTGGGTCTGTGAAGACACTATCAATGAACACAAGAGGAAGGTGATTATTGCAATTGTGTCGTACAGTGGGTCCAGGTCAGAACTGGCCTATCCAGTTAGTTTATTCTCAATTTGCTCCAGAAGTGGCCTTTAGATGCTGATTTGAACTAGGGAAAAAGAAAAAAAATCGACGTCCTCCAGGAAATATCCCAAAGGAAAGTTGTGCAGTTGGCAACCTGACTGACATCCATGTTAATGTTCTTCCTGGCTCGACGTGGAGGAGGGACACAGACCTCATGGAGCACGAGAGAAACAGGCTTGGCTTCTAGCAGGCACCAACTGCTTTTTCTGCCTCCATCCAGGTACCTTTTGGGACTTTTTATTATTTCTGTAAAGTAAGACAGAGGGTGATTTTTAAGTGATTGCCATGGAAGTCAGGTGGAAATGTAGGCAAGTGCATTTGCTTGAGATCTGCTTTAGTTAAGTTTAATGAAACAGACTTTTGTTGAACGAGTCTATGTATCAGGCACCCTCTGAGCCACGGGATTCAGTGACAAGTAATGTGCAACTTCAGGCTTCCCTGGTGGCTCCATGGCAAAGAATCCTCCTGCAAAGCAGGAGATGCTGGAGACACAGGTTCGATCCCTGGGTGGGAAGATCCCCTGGAGGAGGGCATGCAATCCACTCCAATATTCTTGCCTGGAGAATCCCATGGACAGAGGAGCCTGGCGGGCTACAGTCGTCATGGTCACAAAGAGTCAGACACGACTGAAGCAACTGAGCACGCAGTCCCAGTGAGCAACTTGTGCCATTTTGATGGTCCTAAGAAATGAGTAATAGTATGTGTGACGATGGTCTGGAGAGAGTGCAGGGCAGAGAGTGACTGACTGTCTAAGGGCTGGCTGCAAAGCTATGGGGAGGCTTCCAAGGGCTGTATTGTGAGGGGAGGCAGGAGAGGGGGGAAGGCGATTCTTCCACCCAGACAGGGAGGAGATGTTACTGCCTCGCTCTAACTCTGATGCTACAGCTTTCAGAGACCCTTGCCTCTGACCTTGTTCTTGGCAGGAAGTGCTGCGGTAAGTGGTGCTGTGGAAAATATCTCTGTGGCTGATGAATCATCTAATTAAAAAAAATTCTTAAAACAATGAGAAAACGTTTAGCTGGCTTGTTCCCATCAAGAGTGGGTACCAAAGATCACTTCGTCATAGCTTTCAACTCAGTGACCCCGGGCTTCCCCTCGTGACTGGAATCACGGTCTTTGTATTTCTCAAGATGCTTCTGGGCCTTGGTGGTCCTTCCAGATGTGCTCTTTGCATAGTACTTGGGCCACGTGTAGATCTTCCCATGGCCACACACCGGTTCTCCAGGGGATGAGTGCCATGGTAGACACTTGTTAGAATTTTAGGGCCATCTCATGCTAGCTGTGGGGTTTGGGGTGTACTTTCTTACTAACACATGTAGACATATACAAATATAGGAATACATGGAGTCTCAGTTTTCCCATCTGTAAAAATGTACCTACCTTGGTTCCATGAGTTCTATGAGGAATCAACGAGATAATATGCAGCTGTTTGACACAGAGTAGACTCTAAGAAGGGCTTCCCTGGTAGCTCAGCTAGTAAAGAATCTGCCTGCAATGCAGGAAACCCCAGTTCGATTCCTGGGTTGGGCAGGTCCCCTGGAGAAGGGATAGGCTACCCACTCCAGTACTCTTGGGCTTCCCTGGTGGCTCAGACAGTAAAGAATCCCCCTGCAATGCGGGAGACCTAGGTTTGATCCCTTGGTTGGGGAAATCCCCTGGAGGAGGGCATGGCAACCCACTCCAGAATTCTTGCCTGGAGAATCCCTGTGGACAGAGGAGCCTGATGGGTTACAGTCCAGGGGGTTGCAAAGGGTCAGATACGACTGAGTGACTAAGCACAGCACAGCACAGACTCTAAGGAAGTGTTACTTTCCTCCTTCTACACTAGGGGTGGACTAACTATGTTTTGCAGGTTAAACCTGACCCAGCATCAGTTTTTGTAAATAAAGTTTTATTGGAACACAGCCATACTCATTCATTTCCATATTGTTTATGGATGCTTTTTGCGTCCAATGGCAGAGTGTAGCTGTGATGGAAATCAGACATGCCACAGGTCTGCAAAGCAGAAAATATTTACTATGTGGCCCATTACAGAACATGTTTGCTGATTCCAGTGATATGTAACGGCCTTTGAGAAAATTGATCTTCTCTCTCTGTCCTTTTCCTTCCCAAAGTGCTTTTTATCAGACCAAATGCTGTTGGTGGTTTGAACCACTATTTCTATGTTCTAGAGTTTGGTTCCTTTGGCTCTCCTCCGAGTGCAATCCTGTTCGTTACAAGCCCTTTGAATGTGACTCCTAGTACAGCACACATCCCTCTTCCCCCTACCTCTGGGTTTGGGATATCCAGCTTTGCGAAGAGGAAGAGGCTTGGCCCCCTTATTCTGCACAACAGCTTTCAGTCTAGGGTAGCGCAGGCTATATCAGTGAAAGGCATCCCCACACGTTCTGCTCATAAGCTCTTCATCTTCATCCTTTGCACCTGCACTTAGACTTGTAAATTTCAAGGTCTGACTTTTCATCCATCTTTATTAAATTCCTTCCTGAGAAATTCTGTTCCTTTTTTAATTTCTGGTTCCCTAGCATTGTTTGGGATTTGAACTCTGCTATCCAGAGTATTTACAAGCCTCGGGGTTTCATGTCTTTTGAGAATTGGCTCAGCTGGTTTTCTAGGTTCTCATCCAAGTCTCTGCAAAAAAAACCATTGGGTCAGCCAGGGCTTAGGGCTGAGTCTTGCTGGATGCTGTTGGAACACACTCTCCAGCTTGGCTTTGACCATTTGGAGACTGGCTGAACTCTCTAGGAGGTCAACCTAAACCAGTTGCTTTATTGTCCAGATTGCATCTCTTTATCTCAGTTAAAAGGTATCATGAGGGTTTGGGTCAAGGGCTTTTCAGGCATAATATGGTCATACACAGAGCCTTCCTAACCTATTCGTCTCTTGGTTCTATTGCAAAAATCAAATAGGATTATTTGCTATAACTTATTCTTGGAAATCTCAATGGCTCCTAGAGCTCATTTGTCCCTCTCTAAGGCTCTGTGTGTGTGTGTTCAGTTGCTCAGTTGTGTATGACTCTTTGCGATCCCGTAGGCTGTAGCCCACCAGGCTTATCTGTCCATGGAATTCCCCAGAGAGGAATACTAGAGTAGGTTGCCATTTCCTCCTCTAGGGGATCTTCCCGACCCAGGGATTGAACCTGTGTCTCTTGCCTCTCCTGCATCAGCAGGCAGGCTCTTTACGACTGTACCACTTGGAAAGCCCCTCTAAGGGTCTACATACTGCCTAGTTGGGAATGATTATAGTTTTGCATCAGTTAGAATGTGCCACACAGTTTGTCAAGTATTATCAGAGTTTACTGAAGGGCTTCCTAATCTAGGGTTTGAGAACTTGCATGGGAACAAATTACATCCTTGTTTTTACTAATCTCTAACTGAAATTTAACATGTTTTCCAATCGCAACATAAGCAACAAAGCACAGTAATATTAGCATGACCTTGACTTTGTCACTGATACAAACCATGGATTTTTCACGTCAAGCTGGAGTCATTGTAGACATCTCAACATGTCTTTCAAATTCAAGGTGAAAGTGAAAGTGAAAGTGAAGTTGCTCAGTCGTGTCCGACTCTTTGCAACCCCGTGGACTGTAGCCCACCAGGCTCCTCCGTCCATGGGATTCTCCAGGCAAGAATACTGGTGTGGGTTGCCATTTCCTTCTCCAGGGGATCTTCTCTGACCCAAGGATCAAACCCAGGTCTGCTTCATTGTAGGCAAATGCTTTAACCTCTGAGCCACCAGGGAACTTCAAAATTATGGTACTTCTAAGACCTTGTTATTTAATGCATTACTAAAAAGTCAGGTTTTAAACACATTTTAATAGCTTTAAAAAATATAATTGGCTTTCCTTGAAATTTGACATATTTCATTCAATGCATTAAAAAACACTGCTCTAAGACCTGGTCTGTAGGTGCCACCAGTTTGCCAGAAAGGCTCCTGTACAAAAATCCGTGGTTGTCATGAGGGTAGAGGCTCCTCCTCAGAAACCTCTGGGGCCAGATCTCTGCCTGGAACTTTCCTTTGCCCAGACAAATCTCGTGAGGGATAAAAGGACCCTTACCTCAACTTTGAGTTCTTGTCATATCTTCACTCAGACTAAGCCAACACTAGCAAAACTGTCCTTTCTATTGACAGTTTGAGTAGCAAATGCTGTCTCATAATTTTTTTTTTTTCCCTAATCAAGCAGACCTGGGTTTGAATGACAGCTCCCCCATCTACTTCTCTTGATTCTCAGCCTCTTAATTTGTAAAATAGGGACATTACCACCTACTTTGCAAGCTGGTATCCATATTAAACAAGGTACCAGGTTTTTCAGTTGAGTTTTCTGGGAAGCAGCCCATGAGGTGGAATTAGGAGTAAAGTAGTTTATTAGTTTGCGGTGAGGCTTGTTGCTTGTGACAGATAAGAGAGGGAAGAAGCAGAATTGGGCAGAAAAAGTCTTCAAGACCATGATGCAAAGTTGACGTGAATGAAAAGAAAAATAGAGCAGTGAGATAAGGAGCACCTCAGACTATAATTCAGATTGCATGACATTTCTGCCAACTCAGTTGGTTGCTCTGGAGCAAAGATTACCTGTCAAACGAATCCTAGGTTAGGTAGAAATGGCCCATCACACGTGAGCATTGGCTAGAGGGTTCCCAGGAAGACCATGGCCTTGGCTTGAAAGCCAAGGTACCACCTGTAATGTTATGGCTGAAAGCTACCATCTACCTTCTTTCCTTGCAGCTGACTGGTGAGTTCTTTCTTGAAGGGAGATCTGAGCAGCAGGCCTCTGCGTTTGTTCCAGTCTGAGAAGGCTGAAGACGGTCTTGGTGTAAATGTGTCATATCTAGCAAGAAATAGGCATGGCTACTGCCAGATAAGAATTGCTTATCTCGTCTTACCCTAGGCTTGGCTACTGCCAGTGTCTCTAAAGAATTTGCTTATCTCGTCTTACCCACCCTGAGCAACAGAATACTGATTTGAATAGTCAGGTCAAATCTTTCTAAGCTGGAAACCTTTTCATACTGGTACGTAGGATAATTTTTACATCCGTTTTTTGGGGACACACTGTGTGGCATACAGGGTCTTCATTCCCCAGTCAGGGATCAAACCCCTTGTAGTGGGAACACTGAGTCTTTAACCACTGGACAGCCAGGGATGTCCCTAGGGTAGTTTTTATTTTTATTTATTTATGAAATTAATTTTGATTGGCGTGTAGTTGCTTTTCAATACTGTGCTAGTTTCTACTGTACAGCAAAGTGAATGAGCTATATGTTTACAAATATCCTCCTTTCTTTTGGATTTCCTTCCCATTTAGGTCACCACAGAGAACTGAGTTGAATTCCCTGTGCTATACACTAAGTTCTCATTAATCATCCATTTTATACATAGTATCAATAGTGGATATGTGTCAATCCCAATCTCCCAATTTATCCCCCCCTCACCCTGGACCCCAGGGCTTCTCAGGTGGTGTTAGTGGTAAAGAACCCACCTGACAATCCAGGAGATTTAAGAGACATGAGTTCGACCCCTGGGTCGGACGATCCTCTGGAGGAGGGCATGGCAACCCCCTCCAATATTTTTGCCTGGAGAAGCCCATGGACGGAGGAGCCTGGCGGGTTACAGCCTATAGGGTCGCAAAGAGTTGGACATGACTGAAGCGACTTAGCACACACACAGTCACCCCACTTCCAGGTTTTTAGACTTAGGACTTTATGAAGATGACAGAGGATTTGTTAAGGATACCTTGGTGATTGAACTCATACTCTGTAATGATAATGAGAACAACAATGATGATAATCATGAAGGTAATGTAGAGTCTCTCTATAGAGAGTCTACTAACGATACAGGGTCTGCATTCGGCACTGATATTAGGTTCCCTCTTGGTACTCCAGGAAATGGAGTTTAGCAAGGGTAGGTGAGGACTCAGCTCTCATCCCACGTTGACTCTTTTTCTCCCAGAGAACACCTGGGGTGTTCTATGCCGTCTTATCTCAGGCAGTGAGTACTGAGACACCAGCTGCTCCATTCAGAGGTCCTTAGTCTCCATTTGAGTTCAGTTCAGTTCAGCCACTCAGTGGTGTCCAACTCTTTGCAACCCCATAGACTGCAGCACACCAGGCCTCCCTGTCCATCACCAGCTCCCGGAGCTTGCTCAGACTCGAGTCCATCAGAACAAGACCCAGTTTCCCCTCAGTCAGGCTCTCCCTTCATGAAGTTTCCATAAGCCTCTTTCATCCCTACCCATCAGAGGGCAGACAGAATGAAACCACAGTCACAGAAAACTGACAAAACTCCACCTGAGGACTTACTCAAAAGAGACTTTGAAAGCATTTCCCCTTTATTGCTGGGTTTGTTTTCAGAAAAAGATCAGTTCAGTTCAGCTCAGTTACTCAGCCATGTCCGACTCTGCAGCCCCATGGACTGCAGCACACCACGTCTCCCTGTCCATCACCAACTCCCGGAGCTTGCTCAAACTCAAGTCCATCGAGTCGGTGATGCCATCCAACCATCTCATCCTCTGTCATTCCCTTCTCTTCTCTCCTTCAATCTTTCCCAGCATCAGGGTCTTTTCAAATGACTCAGTTCTTCACATCAAGTGGCCAAAGCATTGGAATCTCGGCTTCAGCATCAGTCCTTCCAAAAACACCACAGTTCAAAAGCATCAATTTTTTGGCGCTCAGCTTTCTTTATAGTCCAGCTCTCACATCCATACACGACTCCTGGAAAAACCATAACTTTGACTAGATGAATTTTTGTTGGCAAAGTAATGTCTATGCTTTTTAATATGCTGTCTAGGTTGGTCATAGCTTTCCTTCCAAGGAGCAAGAATCTCTTAATTTCATGGCTTCAGTCCCCATCTGCAGTGATTGTGGAGCCCAAGAAAATAAAGTCTGTCAATGTTTCACCCATCTATTTGCCATGAAGTTATGGGACCGGATGTCATGATCTTCATTTTATGAATGTTGACTTTTAAGCCAGCTTTTTCACTCTCCTCTGTCACTTGCATCAAGAGGCTCTTTAGTTCTCCTTTGATTCTGTCATAAGGGTGGTATCATCTGCATATCTGAGGTTATTGATATTTCTCCTGGCAATCTTGATTCCAGCTTGTGCTTCATCCAGCCTGGCATTTCACATGATGTACTCTGCATACAAGTTAAATAAACAGGGTGACAATATACAGCCTTGACATACTCCTTTCCCAATTTGGAACAAGTCTGTCGTTTCTTGTCCAGTTCTAAATGTTGCTTCATGACCTGCATACAGATTTCTCAGCAGACAGGTCAGGTGGCCTGGTGTTCCCATCTCTTGAAGAATATTCCACAGTTTATTGTGATTCACACAGTCAAAGGCTTTGGCATAGTCAATAAACAGAAGTAGATATTTTTCTAGAACTCTCTCACTTTTTCTATGATCCAACAGATGTTGGCAATTTGATCTCTGGTTCCTCTGCCTTTTCTAAATCCAGCTTGGACATTTGGAAGTTCACAGTTCACATACTCTTGGATCCTGACTTGGAGAATTTTGAGCATTACTTTACTAGCATGTGAGATGAGTGCCATTGTGCGGTAGTTTGAGCATTCTTTGATATTGCCTTTCTTTGGGTTTGAAATGAAAACTGACCTTTTCCAGTCCTGTGGCCACTGGTGCATTTTCCAAATTTGCTGACCTATTGAGTGCAGCACTTTCACAGCATCATCTTTTAGGATTTGAAACAGCTCAACTGGAATTCCATCATCTCCACTAGCTTTGTTCATAGTGATGCTTCCTTAGGCCCACTTGACTTCACATTCCAGGATGTCTGGCTCTAGGTGAGTGATCACACCATCGTGATTATCTGGGTTGTAAAGATCTTTTTTGTAGAGTTCTCCTGTGTATTCTTGCCACTTCTGCTTAATATCTTCTGCTTCTGTTAGGTCCATATCATTTCTGTCCTTTATTGAGCCCATCTTTGCATGAAATCTTCCTTTGGTATCTCTAATTTTCTGGAAGCGATCTCTAGTCTTTCCCATTCTATTATTTTCCTCTATTTCTTTGCACTGCTCACTGAGGAAGGCTTTCTTATCTCTCCTTGCTATTCTTTGGAACTCTACATGCAAATTGGTGTATCTTTCCTTTTGTCCTTTGCCTTTAGCTTCTCTTCTTTTCTCAACTATTTGTAAGGCTTCCTCAGACAATCATTTTGCCTTTTTGCATTTCTTTTTTCTTTTATTTATAAACAATAGTTTTATTTATTTATTTTTGGCTGTGCTGGGTCTTCGTTGCTCCGCAGGCTTTTGTCTAGTGGCAGCAAGCAGAGGCTACTCTAGTTGCAGAGCTCGGGCTTCTCACTGTGCTGGCATCTCTTGTTGAGGAGCATGGGCTTTAGGGCGCTCCAGCTTTAGCGGCTGAGGCACATGGGCTCAATAGTTGCAGCTCCTCGGCTCTAGAACACAGGCTCATTAGTTGTGGCGCATGGCCTTAGTTGTTCTGCGGCATGTGGGATCTTCCTAGATCAGGGACTGAAAATGTGTCTCCTGCATCAGCAGGATTCTTTACCACTGAGCCACCAGCAACGCCCTATGGCAGCTGAATTTCCCCTCTAAGGTCTTCTCTACAATGCTGCCTATGTCCTCTGCTTGCTGACAAGGAATGTGAAGGAGGAGCTGCCTTTTCTGAATTTGAACACACTGGTCTACACTATTTCTGGAAGAATACATCCTGCTTCAGGGTGACTGTTCTCTGCTGTGACCCTAGAAAGAGCATTTGAGTCCCAGTTGGCAGGAAGACTCACTCTCCACTTAAGTGTGAGCAGAACACCATTGCTCTTTTTCCTGTGTAATGCGCTTGACATTCCCTGACGCCAGGGTCTGAAATTAATTTAGGGCTAATTCTGTTTAGTCAGTCCTGGCCCAAGGTTACACGGGCAATACCACCATATAGTAGTCACTTCATTCCCAGCTTTTTCCTGCTGGGTTGAGCCCATTGACCGTGGACTTGGGAGATATTTGCTTCTGTCTCTCATTGAAGTGTCAGGGTTGGAACTTCAGAATTCTAAAGGGATTTGGGCAAATATTTTCTTCCCAGAATTGCCCTTCCATCCTCCAACCTCGGGTCCCTTGGCAGGCTCCTTGGCAGTGATAGAAGCATTATCCAGGGGATGGGCAGTCATCCCCATTGCCGAATGGGGAGGCAAACAGCCAGAGGAAGACAGAGGCCCATGCCAGGAGGACCAGTCACTTGCCAGCTCCTCCTTGGCTGAGTCTCTGTGTGCCCTGGAATGAGGTATAGCCACGTGGCTGGGAGAAGGCTTGGCTCTCTGAGGTCCTCAGTGCCTTGCTTTCCAGATCTAGGCTAAAAACAGGACTTGACTGCCAGTGATAATAATACCTATCTCTGTCTTTGAGAATCTCTTCTTTTTTAAGGGCTTTCCTGGTTTTCTGTTATTTAGTAGTACTCTGAAGCAAGGATGGACACTTTTGTGTTACAGATGGGGAGATTGAGCCTTGCAGTCCCTTGCCCCTGATGGAAGAGTTGGCCCATGGTAGACTTGGGGTGTGAACAAAGGCATGCCCGACCCCGATGCCTGCACTGAATCCTCTCTGCACACGGTGAACTGGGAAGCCAGTTGTATCCAGTCTGAGGCAAGAGCATCTGCTAAGCAGATGCCTGGGTTTGCTGGCCACGAGAACATGGCTTTTTCTTGGTGATGATGGCAATCTTGAGAAAGAGCTCCATGGCCAAAGTGCTTTCACCATGAGTCACTTTGTTGTTCTCTTTGTGAGAGTTCAGCTAAGGAGCCATAGAGAGTCACCTGTGGTTCCTACTTTTAATGCCCCAGCAATCCAGGAGAGCAATTCTGTTAGCCAGATTCCTCCCAAGGACATATGGAACCTGTGGGAAGTCACATGGCCAGGGTTAATCAGTACCCAGGTAAAATTCAACTGTTTATGGGGTCATGTAGATTGACTTATTATCATCTCCAGATAACTTGTGTCCAAGATTTTTTTTTTTTTTTCTATTGAAGAGTTATACTACTCATTCTTCTTCCTCACTGGTTTGCACATTAGAAACCTAGGCTCCTGATAAAGGCACCCCCAGACTGTCCATGATTTGACCTGTCTTTCGCTCAAGCTCATCTCCAGACACTTAGCCTTTGCAGTTCATGCTCCAGGTGTACTAACATCCTGGTGTTTCCAGAAGCAGCCGTGCCAACCCAGGCTTTTGTTTTTGTCAATGCTTTTCCTTAAAAAGCACTTCTTCACTGCGTCTCCTTACCTAGTCCTTAGACATATTGCAGGTCTCAGCTCAAAGATTTCCTTCACTAATGTCTTTTTGGTTTTTTTTTTTTAATTAAAAAAAAAAAACTTTTTTTTTTTACAGTGCCATGTAACATGTGAGTTATGGGATCTTAGCCCCTTGACCAGGGATCGAACCCTCACCTCCTGCACTGAAAGTGCGGAATCTTAGCCACTGGACCACCAAGGAAGCCCTTCCCTAACATCCTTCAGATTTTGCTGGCTCAGAGGTTAAAGCATCTGCCTGCAAGGCGGGAGACCCAGGTTCAATCCTTGGGTTGGGAAGATCCCCTGGAGAAGGAAATGGCAACCCACTCCAGTATTCTTGCCTGGAGAATCCCATGGATGGGGGAGCCTGGTAGGTTATAGTCCACAGGGTCGAAAAGAGTCGGACATGACTGAGCGACTTCACTTTCACTTTCCTTTTTTTAGCCTTCCACGGCATCTTAGAACACCTCCATATTCAGCGTTTGGAATCATCTATCTCTCCTCCCACTTCTGCCTGAGCCCATAGAAGCCTCAAGGAAGGAAAGTGTGTTTTATTGTTCTCTGAACACCCAGCACTTATCAGATAGCCTGACACAGGATTTGGAAAAGGGCTTCCCTTGTGGCTCAGATGGTAAAGAATTTGCCTGCAATGCAGGAGACCTGGGTTCACTCCCTGGGTTAGGAAGATTCCCTGGAGAAGGGAAAGGCTACCCACTCCAGTATTCTGACTTGGAGAATTCCAAGGATTGTGCAGTCCATGGAGTCACAAAGAGTTAGATATGACCAAGCGACTTTCATTTTCACTTTGGGACTTTAACTTCAGGGCAGGTTGGACTCAAAATAAACCTCCTGCTGGCAGGTTGGCAGCAAAGTAACGCTCAAAATTCTCCAAGCCAGGCTTCAACAGTATGTGAACTGTGAACTTCCAGATGTTCAAGCTGGATTTAGAAAAGGCAGAGGAACCAGAGATCAAATTGCCAACATCCATTGGATCATTAAAAAAACAAGAGAATTCCAGAAAAACAGCTACTTCTGCTTTATTGATTATGCCAAAACCTTTGACTGTGTAGATCACAACTGCAGAAAATTCTTCGAGAGATGGGAATACCAGACCACCTGACCTGCATGCTGAGAAAAATGCATGCAGATTACGAAGCAACAGCTAGAAATGGACATGGAACAACAGACTGGTTCCAAATTGGGAAAGGAGTACGTCAAGGCTGTCTATTGTCACCCTGCTTATTTAACTTATATGCAGAGTACATCATGTGAAATGCCAGGCTGGATGAAGCACAAGCTGGAATCAAGATTGCAGGGAGAAATATCAATAACCAGAGAAGGCAATGGCAACCCACTCCGGTACTCTTGCCTGGAAAATCCCATGGACAGAGGAGCCTGGTAGGCTGCAGTCCATGGGGTCGCTAAGAGTCGGAGACGACTGAGTGACTTCACTTTCACTTTTCACTTTCGTGCATTGGGGAAGGAAATGGCAACCCACTCCAGTGTTCTTGCCTGGAGAGTCCCAGGGATGGGGGAGCCTGGTGGGCTGCCGTCTATGGGGTCGCACAGAGTCGGACACGACTGAAGCGACTTAGCAGCAGCAGCAGCATGCAGATGACACCACCCTTATGGCAGAAAGTGAAGAACTAAAGAGCCACTTGATGCAAGTGAAAGAGGAGAGTGAAAAAGTTGGCTTAAAAGTCAATATTCAGAAAACTAGGATCATGGCATCTGGTCCCATCACTTCATGGCAAATAAATGGGGAAACAATGGCAACAGTGACAGACTTTATTTTCTTGGGCTCCACAATCACTGCAGATGGGGACTGCAGTCATGAAGTTAAAAGACTCCTGCTCCTTGGAAGAAAAACTATGACCAACCTAGACAGCATATAAAAAGCAGAGACATTACTGTGGGGACAAAGATCTGTCTAGTCAAACCTATGATTTTTCCAGGAGTCATGTATGAATGTGAGAGTTGGACTATAAAGAAAGATGAGCATCAAAGAATTGATGCTTTTGAACTGTGGTGTTGGAGAAGACTCTTGAGAGTCCCTGGAACTGCAAGGAGATCAAACCAGTCCATCCTAAAGGAAATCAGTCCTGAATATTCATTGGAAGGACTGATGCTGAAGCTGAAACTCCAATGCTTTGGCCACCTGATGCAAAGAACTGACTCACTGGAAAAGACCCGGCTGTTGGGAAAGATTGAAGGCAGGAGGAGAAGGGGATGACTGAGGATGAGATGTTTGGATGGCATCACCGACTCGATGGAGTCGAGTTTGAGCAGGCTAAAGGGAGGCCTGGGGTGCTGCAATCTATGGGGTTGGAAGCAGTCAGACACAACTGAGCGACTGAGCAACTTAACTGTAGGTTGGACTCAGGCAAGGCAGTAGGGAAGGAAAAGGGAAGGAAACAGGTAGAACTGACTCATCAGCCTTTTAGATGGGCTGTTGCTGAGGGATATAGCGCTCCCCAGACTCAGCATCAAACTGAGTAAAGAGCAGTTGAGATGGACACTGTTAAACAAATTGAATACAAGCTTCCCAAGAGGATGCACTGCCCAGATTCAAGGGTCTAAGGTTTGGATGGAGAGGAGAGGATTCAGGTCAAAACTCTGGGTGGGGGACTTCCCTGGTGGTCTAGTGGTTAAGATTTCACCTTCCAACACAGGGGGTACAAATTCAATCCCTGATCAGAGAGCCAAGATCCCACGTCTCCTGGCCAAAAAAACAAAACAAAAAACAGAAGCAATATTGTTACAAATTCAATAAAGCCTTTAAAAAAGAAAGAAAGTGAAGTTGCTCAATCGTGTCTGAGTCTTTGTGACCCCATGGACTGTAGCCTGCCAGGCTCCTCCATCCATAGAATTTTCCAGGCAAGAATACTAGAGTGGGTTGCCATTTCCTTCTCCAGGGAAAGACTTTAAAAAAGGTTTACATTAAAAAAAACAACAACAACAACAACAAAAAGACTGTATTGTGGGGAAGGAGACTTTTGTTCCTGGAGAAGGAATATGTTGAGGCTTTGCAGGACAGCAGGGATGGGCTAACCACGATGGATTCTGTACCGAGATTTCCACTGCATAGCAGAAAATCTGGGATAGAAGTCTCTTGAAATGGCAGTGGTTAGGAAAAAGCACAGGGGCAACTGGGGGTCACTAATTGTTCAGCTGTTACTAATTCCTTCTCAAACTAGCTTAAAATACCCCTCAAACCTTCTCTCTCATACAGACACACACACACACCCAATACCAGTCTTACTATTGAAATGCCCATCTTTGTAAGAAATGTTTCACCAGGGCAAGGTGGAATTCAAAGTTTTCATTCCTTCAATCAGGGCTATGAATTGGGCCAGCCGGCTCAAACAGTTAGACATAAACCACTTAGTGATAGAACATGGGAAAAGCTGATAAGAGATAAAATAAGTATTTAGGAGCAGGGACTCACCTTTAGTGAATTTAAATTCTCCAAGTCAGGGTTCAACAGTACATGAACCGTGAACTTGCAAATGTTCAAGATGGATTTAAAAAAGGCAGAAGAACCAGAGATCAAACTGCCAACATCCATTGGATCATAGAAAAATAAGAGAATTCCAAAAATAAAAGCTACTTCTGCTTTATTGATTATGCCAAAGTCTTTGACTGTGTAGATCACAAGAAACGGTGGAAAATTCTTCAAGAGATGGGAATACCAGACCACCTGACCTGCCTGCTTAGAAATCTGTATGCAGGTCAAGAAGCAACAGTTAAAACTGGACATGGAACAACAGACTGGTTCCAAATCAGGAAAGGAGTACGTCAAGGCTGTATATTGTCACCCTGCTTATTTAACTTATATGCAGGGTACATCATGTGAAATGCCAGGCTGGATGAAGCACAAGCTGGAATCAACCTCAGATATGCAGATGGCACCACCCTTATGACAGAAAGTGAAGAACTAAAGAGCCTCTTGATGCAAGTGAAAGAGGAGAGTGAAAAAGTTGGCTTTAAAGTCAATATTCAGAAAACTAAGATCATGGCATCTGGTCTCATCACTTCATGGCAAATAGATGGGGAAACAGTGGAAACAGTGAGAGACTTTATTTTCTTGGGCTCCAAAATCACTGCAGATGATGATTGCAGCCATGAAATTAAAAGATGATTACTCCTTGGAAGAAAAGCTATGACCAACCTAAACAGCATATTAAAAAACAGAGACATTACTGTGCAGACAAAGGTCTGTCTAGTCAAAGTTATGGTTTTTCCAGGAGTCATGTATGGATGTGAGAGCTGGACTATAAAGAAAGCTGAGCACAGAAGAATTGATGCTTTTGAACTGTGATGTTGGAGAAGACTCTTGAGAGTCCTTTGAACTGCAAGGATATCCAACCAGTCCATCCTAAAGGAAATCAGTCCTGGATATTCATTGAAAGGACTGATGCTGAAGCTGAAACTCCAATACTTTGCCCACCTCATGCAAAGAAATGACTCATTGGAGAGGACCCTGATGCTGGGAAGGACTGAAGGCAGGAGGAGAAAGTGACAACAGAGGATGGGGTGTTTGGATGGCATCACCGACTCAATGGACTTGAGTTTGAGCAAGCTCTGGGAGTTGATGGTGGACAGGGAGGCCTGGCGTGCTGCAGTTCATGGGGTCAGAAAGAGTTGGACATGACTGAGAGACTGAACTGATGCACCAGGTTGTGAACTGAGTGTTCAGTGTGCAGAATGCTCCCCCTCATTTAAGTAATTTAATATTTAATTGAAATTTTTGAGATAACTTGCGGTTTACATGTAGTTGTCAAAAAATAAAATACAGAAAGATCCCATAAACTCAGTTTCCCCCAATGGCATTGTCTTACAAATCTGTAGTGTGATGTCACAACTAGGATATTGTCTTTAAAAAAAAAATTATTGAAGTAAGTTGATTTACAATGTTGTGTTAGTTTCAGATGCAGAGCAAAAGTGACTCAGTTATACATAAACATATACAGGAGAACATTGTCATTGATACCATCTATGATTGTATTCATTATCCAGTTTTCCCTGGACGCATTTGTGTGTATGTGTGTGTATATGGTTCTGTGCAATTTTATCACAAGCATAGTTTGCTGTTATTTTCATAATACACGACAGAGTCAGCACTGTAAGCATCACTCTCGTTGACCCTTTATAGCCACACCCTCCCCTTCCTAATACCCTTTCTCAGTCCTCAAAATATCCACGCCAGGCAACCAAGTCTCAGGGAGGTATGTCATCTGTGACGTGTCAGCAATCAGTCAGGAGTGACGTGTCGATTCAGAAGTTTGTCTGAAAACATTCATCACATTTATTTTCTAAATTTCTCAATTGTTCATTCATTCAGCAAATATTTATTAAGTGTCTACTAGGTTCTAAGCACTGGCATTTCAGCTATAAAAACATGACCGAGTCCTCGCTTCTCATGAAGTTTTCATTCAAGTGTGAGTAGACCATGGATGCGAAAACATGACGTGTATATACCTTCAGCTGAGGACAACTGCTGTGAAGAACAATCGGGGAAGGGGCAGGCGGTGAGAGGTGGGGTCTACTGTTTGGGACTGGGTGACCAAGGAAGCCACTTTAAGGAAGGAAAATTCAAGAGTAGTCCTGACCAACGAGGAGTAGGGGGCACTGGATTTTTAGGCCAAGAGAGGAGGAAGATCACAGATTACCTCATCATGAATGAGTGAGGCATGTTTTGGATGTCAAGACAGCCAGTGTGTCTGGGGCAGAGCAGGGCAGAGAGAGAGGGGGATATGAGGTCAGAGATGGGGTTGGAGCTGGATTACCAGGGCCTCCCTTGCAGGCCGTGGGAAAGACTTTGGATCTTATTCTAAGTGGGAGTAGAAGCCACAGGGAGGTTTTGAGCTGGAGCAAAACATGATCTGATTTTCAGTTTGTAAAAACCACCCTCTGGCTGCTGGGTGGAGGATGGGCTGTAGGAGAGCAAAGCCAGGAGCAGGAGGAACAATTTGGTGGCAACTCCAGCAAAGCACAAGAGAGACAGGGTGGCCTGGCCCAGCGCGGCGGGCCGGGAACAGTGAGGAGTATCTGCGCTCAAGACTCATTGTGTCCGTGGACCCCACAGGACTCGATGAAAGACTGGATATGGGGTAGGCGTGAGAGCAGGCCAGAGAAGGGGATATTTCAGACAGTGCGGACACTGAGTCACTTCTGCTCTTTAGTCAGGACGTCACAATGTAGTGCCAGACAGCAGGAATCTTCTTCCAATGAAAGGACCACTGTGCCCAAGGCACTTTGCTTGCTTCTTTCTCTCCACCTCTTCTCAACACATCCTGTGGGTTCAAGCAGACAGGAACACACCCTTGGTCTCAGTCTACCCAGGAGAAAAAGACCATCGGCGCAAACATTTGGGAAACTGGAGTTTGACTGGATCCAGTCCCTCTCCCTGAGAGCTCACAGTCTGGTGGGGAGATAGGCGAATGCAGAAACAATGATGGCTTGAAATACTGGTGTGGAGAGACCACTGGGAGGCAGAGGAGCATCCAGGGAGAGGGGTGTGGATTTCACTGAGTTGTAAGCTGGTGGCTGGGTGGTGCCTCAAGGATGGTGTCAGGGGATGAGGGGGTGTTCAGGCATCAGTCTTGAGGCTTGCAGACCTGTTCTCCAATTACAGAAGAAGGCTATAAATTCCTGAGATGGGGAAGAGCAACAGCAAAAAGCTTAAGTCCCTGTGCAGCTTGGAGGGTTTGGGGGCAGCTACACCATATGACCAAGTGGAAATACAAGGCTCACGTGGAGGGGTGGAGGGAGGGAGGCTGAAGAGACCGGCTGAAGAGCCCCTGACATCTGGCTAAGCTACTGGGTCAAAATCCTGGTGGTAACTGAGGTTGGAACCTTAAGGATCTTAAGGAAGGTTGTTGATCGGTTATATTTGACTTTTGAAAGTTTCCTTTTGCCAAAGAAGGTGCTTCAGGTGTGAAAGTCTACATCTTTCCTTGGGTGAACAAAAAGGAGCCACTCTTGGCCTCAGCTCAGCAACCTTCCTGGGAAACTTCCATCTTATCTGACTCATCTCCACAGAAGATCATCTCAGCTGTCCAGGAAGGGCCCCCGGTTGCTTCCCTGAAGCCATGTCCACACCTACCTCTCAGTGCGGTAAGTAAAACTGCTTAGCTGCCTCTCTCTCAGGCAGTGGGGTCTGCTGCAGAAGGGGCCTAAGAAGGGGACAGGGGGGATAGGATCTTTTAAGGTGTAGCCCCTCGGTCTAGAATTTTAGCCCCCTCTTTGGACAAAGCTTCCTTGGTGGCTCAGATGATAAAGAGTCTGCCTGCAACACAGGAGACCTGAGTTCAGTCCCTGGATCGGGAAGATCCCCTGGAGAAGGGAAAGGCTATCCACTCCAGTATTCTTGCCAGGAGAATTCCATGGACTTAGGAGCCTGGTGGGCTACAGTCTATGGGGTCTCATGGAGTTGGACACGACTAAGCAACTAACACTTCGGAAGCTATTGGGCTTTACTTCCTGTATGTTCTCCTGCTCACCCTCTCGGTTTCTCTATCTGGAAAAATGGGAGAACAGGATGTAACTTCTTGGGGGTCTGGAGGATTTGGAGGAGCAGGTGAAGGTTGTCTCCTGTGAACTTCTGTCTGCACACAGGACTCCAGCACAGTAGCACAGGAGGGAGAGAGTGCAAACGCGTGTGTGTTGTAGATAAACACAGTCCTTGTCCTTCTTCCTCTTTCCTCAGGGCTATAGATTTGCTCATGGTCCAGGCTGGCAGAGGTCTTAACCAAGGAAATGATGTCTATCACCTGGCTGAGAGGTTTTCTCTTCTGTAAAACAGAGTGGTTCAGAACACCTCTCCCAGGGTGATTTGAGAATAGTGCTCAATCCATGTTTGATACTCAAAATGAAAAAAAGAGGCAGTAAGTTTCGGAGGCTTTTCAGATACACTGTTGTTGTTGTGCAGTTGCTAAGTTGTCTTCCACACTTTGTGACCCCATGGACTATAGCCCACCAGGTTCCTTTGTCCATGGGGTGTTCTAGGTGAGAATACTGGAATGGATTGCCACTTCCTTCTCCAGGGGATCTTCCTGGGATTGAACCCACATCTCCTGCATTGGCAGGCAGATTCCTTATCAACGAGCCACCAGGGAAACCCTTTCAGATACACAGCACTCATCAAATTCCCCAGAGGCTGCAACAGCCTAGAACACAGGATTCAGAGCTACCCTGTGTGGTTTCGAATTGTGTGTTCACTAGTTACTAGTGATGAGGCCCGACGTGAGTCCCTCTGGAGCTGTGGTTTTCTCACCTGGTAGGAGGGGATGGCCCCACCTTATCAGGTTGCCCTTCCGCTTGTGAAGGTAAAATAAGATCGTGCATATAAAGTGACGGGCGTGCAGTGAGGGCCCAGGTGTCCAGGAGGTGAGTCTCCTTTCTTTTGCTTCCATTCCTTCTATTCTCTTACCGGCCACAACTCCATCGTGGTGAAGAGATGACCTCCCCAGCCACGCCAGGGACCCAAGGCTCCAAGTCCATGTGACAGGCTCAAGGTCTTGGCTTTTCAGTTTGCAAGGAGAGTCAAAGGTTTGCAGCTGCTGTTGGGCCATAGACCAATGACGGTGGCACCTCGGTGGGGGCAACTCCCTTTGGGCACTACGAGGTCATACTTTGGGGGACCTTCCTTTAATGTCTAAAGGTCATTTCTGACTTAAAAAATAATCCTCCAGTATAATCACAAAGAAATTAGATATCATGTTCTCAGATACATACAATCCTTTTTGATCCCCATCTTTTTTATGTATTATTTTTTCATAGACACAAATAATGGAAATTCACCTTCCCCGGAAATGATAAGAGTCCTGTGGAGACAACAGTCTTTAGGGTCAGGAGCAGACAAGACCCCAGAAAGTCAAGTTCTGTGTTCTGGCTGCAGGAACACTCAGAAGTCTTTGTGGAGCCAGAAGTGTGGCTGAGATCAGGGAGACGCCGAGTCGTAGGACATCCATGCACCCATCTTTCAGTCATGCACTCAGGTAACTAATATTCACTGAGCACTTGCTGTGTGTTGAGCCCCCAGGGCAGAGCTTGTGTCTGGAGGGTGATTATGATGTAGGAACCACTCTGGAAGGAGTATGGTAAATGCAGTAACCAAGGCATGCTCTGGGCCAGCAGGCCTAGAGGATGATCCTAGTGACTCCATGCAGAACCGTTCCTGGAGATCTGACGGGGGCCAAAAACTCAGAAGTGGCTCAGCAGGATGGGCTGGGGGTCCTCAGGAAGTCTTTGCTCTGCAGCCAAGGAAGGTGTTCCCTGCTGAGAGAACAGTGGGCACAAAGTCTTGCCAAGACACAGTGCCTTCGGGAAGCCTTTGGAAGATCTCAGGCAAAGGAGTTCAAGGGGGTTGTGAGATGAACTGGGAGACTAGGACCGACACTTATATACACTATTGATGTTCTTGTTGTTCAGTTGTTCAGTCTTGTCTGACTCTTTGTGACCCCCTGGACTGCAGCACACCAGGCTTCCCCGTCCTTCACTGTCTCCCAGAGTTTGCTCAAACTCATGACCATTGAGTTGGTGATGCCATTCAGCCATCTCATCCTCTGTTGTCCCCTTCTCCTCCCGCCTTCAATCTTTCCCAGCATCAGGGTCTTTTCCAATGAGTCGACTCTTCACATCAGCTGGCCAAAGTATTGGAGCTTCAGCTTCAGCATCTGTCCTCCCAATGAATATGCAGGACTGATTTCCTTTAGAATTGACTGGTTTGATTTCCTCCAGCACCACAGTTCAAAAGCATCAATTTTACGCTCTGCCGTCTTTATGGTCCAACTCTCACATGTGTACATGACTACTGGAAAAATCAACACTATTGATACTGCATATAAAATAGAGGAATTTCCCAGGTGCTGCTAGTGGTAAAGAACTCACCTGCCAGTGCAGGAGATGTGAGAGATGAGGGTTCAATCCCTGGGTTGGGAAGATCCCTTGGAGAAGGGCATGGCAACTTGTTCCAATACTTTCGCCTGGAGAATCCCATGGATAGAGGAGCTTGGTGGGCTCTAGTCCATAGGGTTGCAAAGAGTTGAACATGACTGAAGCAACTTAACATGCAGGGATGCATAAAATAGATAACTAATGAGTACCTACTATAAAGCACAGAGAACTCTACTCAGTACTCTATGAAGACCTAAATGGTAAGGAACTTCCCTGGTGGCTCAGACGGTAAAGTGTTTGCCTACGACGCAGGAGAACCCAGTTCAATCCCTGGGTGGGGAAGATCTCTTGGAGAAGGAAATGGCAACCCACACCAGTATTCTTGCCTGGAAAAATCCCATGGACGGAGGAGCCTGGTAGGTTACAGTCCACGGGGTCTCAAAGAATTGGACATGACTGAGCGACTTCACTTCACTTCAAATGGTAAGGAAATCCCCAAAAGTAGGGGATATATGTTATGCATAGCTGATTCACTTTGCTGTATAGCAGAAATTAACACAACATTGTAAAGCGACTATATTCCAGTAAAAATTTTAAAAAATAAACAGAGTCCTAGTTCTAGGACCAGTGAGAGAAGGCAGCCAGTCTGTAGCCCAGAGAAACAACTGGAAGGAGAGAAAACGAGTCAGGGAAGTCTGCGATTGAGGTCAGGGAAGCAGAAGTTGAGCCCTCACAAGGGTAACTGTTACTAGAAACCTGGGTTTGCCTCTGAGCAGAAAGTGAAAGTGAAAGAAAGCGAAAGTCACTCAGTCCTGTTCCACTCTTTGCTACCCCATGGAATACAGTCCATGGAATTCTCTAAGCCAGAATACTGGAGTGGGTAGCCTTTCTCTTCTCCAGGGGATCTTCCCAACCCAGGGATCGAACCCAGGTCTCCCGTGGGCGGATTCTTTACCAGCTGAGCCACAAGGGAAGCCCCAGAATTCTGGAGTGGGTAGCCTATCCCTTCTCCAGCAGATCTTCCTGACCCAGGAATCAACCAGGATCTCCTACATTGTAGGTGGATTCTTTATCAACTGAGCTATCAGGGAAGCTTCTGGGCAGATTTGGAGTTAAAAGACACAACCAACTATGTCAGGAGCAGAAGACTGAAGTACTTATCACTTTCAGCAAGTCAGGAAAACTCCAGGGATCTTTCCCAAAGCTATGTATCCCTGAGAAATTGAGGAAGTTTTAATCTAAGGGTGCACGCATATTCATGAAGGAGTTTGGGTGATGATTAAAGGGCTTCTCTGGTGGCTCAGGAGGTAAAGAGTCTGACTGCAGTGCAGGAGAACCAGATTGGATCCTTGGGTCAGGAAGATCCTCTGGAGAAGGGCATGGCAACCCACTCCAGTATTCTTGCCTAGAGAATCCCATGGACAGAGGAGCCTGGCATTGCTGCAGTCCATGGGGTTGCAAAGAGTCAGACAGCACAGACTAACTAACACACTTACAGGCTCGCCCCCGTGGACTGTAGCCTGCCAGGCTCCTCTGTCCATGGGATTCTCCAGACAAGAATACTGGAGTGGGTTTCCATTTCCTTCTCCAGCTTAAAGTCTACAGGGTTAGAAAATTTCAATGTCATCATCCTTTAGGTTCAGTAGATCTGACTGCTGAGCACCTGGAGGATTTACATTTTGTAAACTGGCTCAACAAAGTGCTTCAAGCTATTCTTCACTATTGAAAAGGAACTGGGAGTTTTTATAACTGATTTGCTATCTTTGTTATTGTTACCTCTCTTGCCTGATAACAGTTCATTGTTTTGTTCCCTTAAGATCATTATTACTAAAACCTGTTCAAGGACAAGTCTTGTGGCCAGGCTTAGATCACAAGATGACTTAGGCCAAAAATGGTCAAGAAAGCCAGGCTTGGTTCTTCTCCAGGGATCTCCTACCTTATCTACTTACATAATAACTGTAATTGTTTCTGCATAATTTGTTCTTTTCAGCCAAGAGCTTAATTCTGAATAACTGATTGAATTTTCACACCAACTTTATAATACAGGGATTACCTACTAAAGGTCATACAGCTAGTATATGGAAGATCTGAGTCTCAGATATCAGTGAACTTGATACTTAAAACCCTGTTTGAAAGTCTGGGGGTTCCCTGGTGGTTCAGACAATAAAGAATCTTCCTGCAATGTAGGAGATGTGGGTTTGATCCCTGGGTTGGAAAGATGCCCTGGAGGAGGGCATGACAACCCATTCCAGTATGCTTGCCTGGAGAATCCCATGGACAAAGGAGCCGGGTGAGTCCAGGGGGTCACAAAGATTTGGACACAACTGAGCAACTAACACTTTCATAAAGACTAAGCCCTCAGAGAATCTGCATAGACAGGAGGGTTAGAGACAGGCAGAGAGGGTCATCCACGCCCCCTGGCCCTGAAGTTGCCCCCTCCCCTGCCCACCAAGGTCGACCCAGGCCAGTCATTGAGTTCCTGCATCCCTGTGTCTCCCAGGCTTCCTGCGAAGAGTCAATATTGCTCCACAGCAGTTTGTCTGCTTCCAGAAGGCTCTGCTCCCTGATCATACTCCACCTACGCCATACCCATACTGTCTCCTCCTGCTGCAAGCTCACCCCCTCATCCCTGCCCGCATGGATGCCCCGCCTTGCCTAAGCTCTGTGTTCCTTTCCCACGCATCCCCACCCTAGCCATCAGTCTTTCCTACCGTTTCTCAAGCTGCTGAATTTCACACACTTCGAAAACCGTGTTTCTCCTCTGCTGAAGGTTATTGTGCTCCATAAAATCTGAAAAGGAGTCACTGGAACTGAATGCTGTGTTGGCTTTTAATAACAAAGATCAGCCCGTGTGGTGTGTCTGCCTTTGGAAGCGCTACACTTCCGAGAGTGGGGAAGGATACAGGTGAACTGTGGCCACATTCAAGGAGCCTGCAGGCGGAAGCAGTCCAGAAGCCGTGCCAGGCACCAGACCCGAGAGGGCGTTGTGGCCTCGCCTGCTGCCGTGACTCGGGAACACCACCAGCATTCACCAGGGCAACTCTTAGACTGTGCATATGCTGGGTACCATCTTTCATGCATCGCAGATTTCAGCTCCTTCCAAACACTGTGAGGATGGTCCTATATTAGCCCCATTTCACAGACGGGGAAACTGAGGCACATAAAAGTGAAATAACTCGTCCCGCTTCACACAGGTAAAAAGCAGAACAGGGATTGAAACCCAAAACCTTTCCAGGCCAGTGGCTTCATGACTGGTGCTCAAACTCCCCTCTCCCGCTCAGTATAGCCGGGATCCCCAAGCCCATTGGTGTCATTGGTTCCTTCTCTCGATGGAAATGATGGTGAGTTCCAACTGGACTATGCATCAATGCATAGTCCAATCGAAAATCAACATTATTGAGTTGGATGGCATCATGGACTCAATGGACATGAGTTTGAGCAAATTCTGGGAGATGGTAAAGGACAGGGAAACCTAGGATGCTGCCGTCCATGGGGTCACAAGGAGTCAGATAGGACTTACCAACTGAACAACAACAACTCTCTGTTCCAATGAGCTTGGGGACCTTGAACAAGTTAACTTTGTCTCCAGAAGCCTTGGTTTTTCCACCTGTACCACAGGAATATCTCTATCTCTATTGCAGGGGTCTTGTGAGAATTAAAAAGTTATGATGTTTTGACTCTTTTAACGTAACATGGACTTGTATGGATGCCTGATGAATGCCAGGTCCTATCTTAGCCCTTTACAGACACCAAGACCACTCACCCCTATCTTCTCACAACATTCAGTGACTCCCCAGGCACTAAGTCAGCCCTTTTGCCATATTGGGTGGTGGGGGTATGTCTTTCTAGCTCCCTTGATGGCCTTTGCGAGATTTGAGAAGCACAGAGATTTGTTTTTTGGCCTCTAGCATGATCTGAGTTAATACTTAAGGCAGGGTCATTTAAAGTTAATTTGTTTTTATCTCCTTGGATTTTCTTCCTTTCCTTTCTCTTTCACTTTCCCCCATTCAAGTCAGTAGAAAGTCATGCTTCTTTATCTCAGGTTTATAGCTGAAGGTGTGTGGCTAACCTCAGTGTTGAAATCAGATTCTTTCAGGGTTCAGGTAGGTGAGAAAAAAGCAAAACATAGAGGAAATAGGCTGCTTGGAAATATGATTAGTGGTGGAGGAGTCATACGCAGTGGAGAGGACTTAGTCACTCAGAAGGGATCAGCTACCACTCTGGCCCCAGAGATGCCAGATTTTCTCAGTTTTCTAGAGAATCAAGATGATTCTCAATTGATTCGATTTAGATTTTAAGACAGGTGCCAGTGTATACTCTGCTGGATGAAACCCATCCGGACAATTGAAGGCAGACCTTTAATGTAGCAATGGGGTCCAGGCTTTGGGGAGAGGATTCTCCCAGATGAAAGAGACATTCACCCAGGCTGTGGGTGAGAGGGATGTGTTTGTGGAGTCCTTGAGCAGAATCCCTGAAGTACCAAAAGAGTAGAGCAAGAATTCAGAGGGAATAGTTTTGTGGTTCACCCAGGAGGCTAGTGGTGGGGCTTCCCTTATAACTCAATTGGTAAAGAGTCTGCCTGCAATGCAGGAGACCTGGGTTTGATTCCTGGGTTGGAAAGATCCCCTGGAGAAGGAAATGGCAGCCCACTCCAGTATTCTTGCCTGGAGAGTCCCATGGATAGAGGAGCCTGGTGGGCTACAGTCCGTGGGGGTCACACGAATCAGTGACTAAACCACCACAGGTGGCTGGTAGTACATGTGAGGCTCCCCCAGTCGGACGGCCTGATGTCACATGGCAAGGGGTTGACCTGTGGGATCATGGCAGCCGGACGATGAAGGTTGGTTTCAGGAGGGAGTGCTCTGGACAAGTCATTTATAATTACGCAAGGACCTTCATAATGCTTGGATACCAAGTGATGGCCTAGAGTTACTGATGCAGGTTCTGGAAATGGAGTGATGGGGTTGAATTTCTTTCATCCTGATAGGAGGGCACTCAGGATCAAAACTAACCTGATTTGTGTATAGTATTGTGCTCTTTCTCTCCCATCTGAGTTTGTGGACTGAGATTCATATACTTCTGTTTAGGAGAGAGCTAGAGCATCCTTCTTACTTCCCCTGGGGGTGGTGGGGGACTTTTGCATAGTCTCCAATGGAGCCATCTCCCCCCATGACCTTCCAGTGGGAGGGTTTATCTCTTCTCATTGAGTGCTGGAGGTCTGAGACTCTTGGGGTCCTTGAGCTGTTCACTCAAGATTGCCCTCTGTGCTCTCCAGCCAGTGCCCCTCCCTGCCTCCTTCTTGGTTCCTCTCCCCAGTTCTTTTCCAAGATACTTTTTCAGAGTCTTCTGTCAAACGAAGTAACTCTGGAGGTTATTCTGAAAATGTCTCAGAATGGAGGATCCATGACAGTGGACTCCACCTTATGCAGAATTGGTAAATCATATCTTTTGTTCTCTTTCCTCAATTCAGCTAATATTTGCAGAATCCCAAGCAGGGCTCGGCACCATGCTGAGGGCTGAGGATGCTGGCATGGGTAGGCATGGTGTCAGCCCTTACAGGGTTCACAGTCTAGTAAGGAGGTAGAAGTGTAGACAGATAGCTGTACTACACCGCAGTGAAGGGAGATGGGGGTGTGAGTGATGGTGGGAAGGGCAGGGGAGGAGGGTGTGTGATTGCCTCAGGTAATCCAACTTGTACTCCGTGAGGCCAGGGTGTGAACCCAGGTTCCCAATCCAAAATCCAGTGTCCTTTCTACTCCCAGGGAGGCACAGTGTTTGCGGAATGTGGAGGTCCCATTTCCTGGTTCTAACAAGTGATGTCGAGTCTGGTGTTTTCCTTGTTCTTCCCTTCTGCAAACCTGCCTATTCCCGCTTCTGTCACATGAGTAGTATCTTTTGGGGGCGGCCGTGCTTTTGGTCTCCAGAAGAGCACTGCACCCCCTTTGCCTTCCACGCTGTGGTTGAGCACACTCTGGACCCCAGCGCCCACCAGTGTTTTCCCACTGGAAAGCTAGCATTCCACCAGTGCTGGGGATGCACCATGGCAGTGCCCTGATGGGGCTTCGGTTGATTCTTCAGGTTGAATGGCTCTGGAAGCCCCCATAAAGCTGAGTGTCATGGACAGATGGCAACTTCTGACTCACAGCATCTGTTGGCATCAGTGTCAAGGAGACCACAGCCAATCGATTCTCAGAGCCTCTCGGTTGGACAATGCCTGGCCACTGCTGGAAACCAGACCAGAGTTTGTTGGCAATGCCAGGCATTTTTCAAGGAAATGCAAGCAATTTCAGCTAATCCATGGGCAGGAGTTTCATCCTGAGCTCCCGGATTTCCCTGAAGAACTGTGTGCGGTTGCCAAATGATAATTAAAAAAAAAACAAACACAAAAACAGTTTAAGGTTTCCTTTGAGAACTGGATGCATGGTGGGAATTGGAGTGCTCCCATGAGAGCATGAAAGAGAAGAGGGACAGTGTGATTCAGAAGCAAGAACACAGGATTTGGAGTTAGCAAATCCGGGTGTATCTACCGTCTTTGACCCTTACTAGCTGTGTGGCTTTGGACAAGTTGCTTGCCCTCTCTGAGCCTCAAGAGCCTGAGTTGCAAAATGGAGATACTACTGCCTATCTCCTAAGACTGTGCAAAGAACTTAGCACAGTTCCTGGAATATCATGGGATTATGTTTTTATTTTTTTTATCATGGGATTCTAGTCTGTGTTCCTTTCTCTTCCTGTTCTGCTTTGGAGCCCTGCTTGCTGAAAGATTGAGATCTAAAAACCAGACTAAGAGGCTCCTTTCTATGGGATTTTTAAATGCAAGTCTCCCCATGGCCCATTTCCATGGGTAATTGACCCTATGTTACCACATCCATATTCTTCTCACTCTGTCATGGTACAAGTTGATCTCTGTCTCCTTGGATCTCTGGCAAAAGTGGTGCTAGTTCACCCTGGGGAGCCTCAGATCTCAGCACTGACTCATACCTTTATGATGGACACAAACAGATTAAATGCTTAGACAGTTGCTTCTCTGCTGGGGTCTTTCTGCTATTTACATAGTATTTTTCAAGGAAGTTATCCAGGCCAGCCCTGCCTTCTCCCAGCCGTTCTCTTGCTGGTAATTCAGAATTATCATCTTCAGTTCACCTTTCCTTGTTGATGGGATGGATTGACTCATTCATTCCTTCGCTGTCTCACCCATTCCCATATTCGTGCTCTAGATGACAGCCATATGCTAGCACTGGAAGTTTGGTGATGTTCAATCCTGCCTTCTAGGAGCCAGATCTAGACGAGAAGGCAGGGTGGCTGATGAGCCCACCTGAGTGTTCTGAGTGCCAAAGCAAAGAAGGGGCATCACTGGCTGAGGGCGAGGGGAGGGGTCCTGTGACAGGGGATGTCTGAGCTGAGCCGAAGTCGGCAAGTAGGAATCAAGTTGACCTGCATTGCTTTCCTTTTTGTCCCCAGGAAGGACTGCCACCCCCTGAGCAGGACATTCGACTCTTCCGTTATCTGGCTCCTGTTTTCATGTGGCTCGTGGCAAGTGCCGCGGTCCTAGCACCTGAAGCCTTACTCTCTGCTGAGGTCGTGAGGCCCTCCCAGCCCCTATTCCAGCTGCTTCCCTTGCACGGAGTGCTCTTCTGTATGACTGTCGATATCCTGCTCACCTCCAAGCCTAAACTTAGTCCACCCACCACGAAGCCCTCTCAGATTCCTCAAGTCAGAACACAGTGCTCCTTCCTCTGCTTTATGAGGACCCTCCTGCTGAGCTTGGGGGGTGGCTGTGCGTTGTATCATCATTCTGGCTATGCTTATCTTTTTAACTAGACTGTGAATCTTATTGGGGGCTTCCCAGGTGGTGCTAGTGGTAAAGAACCCACTTGCCAATGCAGATTAGACATAAGACATGCTGGTTTGACCCCTGGGTCAGGAAGATGGAGAAGGGAATGGCAATCCACTCAAGTATTCTTGCCTGGAGAATTCCATGGACAGAGGAGCCTGGTGAGCTACAGTCCATAGGTCGAAAAGATTCAGACAGGATTGAGCAACTAACACATGCCCACATGCACAATTAAATTATTTGTCATGTTTATCACATTTAATTCCCATACTATCTTTAAATGTAGTTATAGTTATTATCATGCCCATTTTACAGGTGGGGCAACTGAGGCTGAGAGGTTAGTTAAGTCACTTGTTCAAAGCCCCATGTTATTGTTGTTCAGTCTATCAGTCGTGTCTGACTTTTTGCAGCCCCATGGACTGCAGTATGTCAGTCTTCCCTGACCTTCACTATCTCTCAGAGTTTGCTCAAACTCTTGTCCATCGAGTCAGTGACGACATCCAACCATCTCGTCCTCTGTCACTCCTTCTCCTCCTGCCTTCAATCTTTCCCAGCATCGGGGTCTTTTCCAATGAGTTGGCTCTTTGTATCAGGTGGCCAAAGTATTGGAGCTTCAGCTTTAGCATCAATCTTTCAAAGCCCCATAATAAATAAGTTTTGAGCTGAGGTTTGAATGGGTGCAGTCTGGCTCCTGAGTCAGAGCTCTTAATGGCAGCAGTGGATTGTCAAGGGTTAACTCCTGCCTTGTGCCGGAAGAACTGGCAGAGTTTCTATCCATCCCATCACAGCCTTGGCAAAGGTTCCCATACCCTTTTGTTGATGGAGCGCTCCTAAAACACAGTCATTTTCAACAGAGATGTGCATGGAAATGTTCAGTTTATTCGGGTAGAGTCAAGGAATTTCCAACCCTTATTGACAACTGAATTGTGGCTTGCAAGAGCCCCACCTCCACTCAGGAAAAAGCTTGTGAACGAATGGTCTTCCTCTTCTTCGCCAGCATTTTGCAATGTCGGTAGGGCCAGGCGTTAGCATAGAGATTCCATTTGTTGTGCATATTTCTGGATACGCACAATTCTGACATCTGTAACCTTGCAGCTGAGGTTTGTACCAGCATGGTAATCTCTTTCAGCGCTGCCAAATAGTTCTTTTGAAAAACATATTGGCTGCTAACCCATTTTCTGCTGTTGTGTTCTGGACAAGTGTTTCCCAAAACTATTTCCTAATAGCACTGAGGGGTTAGGAGAAGACAGAAAGTAAATCAGAACAGGACTGTAGAATTTATTGGGGAGGCAAAACATAAAATAAACCCATTACCACCCCTAAAAAGCCTGAACTGTGGCTCTGGGTTCTTCATAATTTGAAACCAGAGTTTCTGAGCTGGTGCGCTTTCTCTGACAAAGGTGATTTTTGTTTTTCTTTAGATAAGGAGAATTCTCTTCACCTCATTGGAAGTTTTGGCCAACAGTTGTGACTTCTAGGAGATGAAGAACATAATAGATGGTTTGGAAATATCCGATCATAGAAGAAGCCAGATGTGAAGGTGGAGAGGACTTCTGGGTCCCGGGGAGGAGCTGCATGGTGACTGGCTGTCTGCCTACAAGTCTAGCTCAGCTCTGATGATGAAATTCACTTCTCATATGATCTTGAGTTAAATTAACTGCTCAGAGGCCACCAGAAGCTCAGCTCCTAAAATCCCAGTCACTGTGCCTGACACATCCCAACACCTAGGGACTGAGTTTGGGAGCTGGGTCAGTGTTTTCAAACTTCCACTGCTCTTCCACAAGATTCTGTTCCTGCTGTGTTTTGCTTTAGAATATACACTACAAATTTTAAAAGATAAATTTAGAATATGAAAGTGAAAGTTGCTCTGCTGTGCCTGACTCTTTGCAACCCCATGGACTGTAGCCTATATACCAGGCTCCTCTCTCCATGGAATTATCCAGGAAAGAATACTGGAGTGGGTTGCCATTTCCTTCTGGGGATCGTCCCAACCCAGGGATCAAACCTGGGTCTCCTGCATTGGAGGCAGATTCTTTACCATCTGAGCCACCAGGGGAGCCCATTTAGAATATACATACTTAAAATCCGTATTTTCAGATTATGTCTATTTAGGGCATACATGATACATTAAAGTTTTACCTTACTTGTATAATGTGTACATATATATGTATTTATCTATGTATATATACATGTGTATATATACATACACATGCATACACACATATATATATATATGAACCATCTTCTCTTTATATATCTGTAAGTATATACACATGACACACATACACACTTAACTGCTTGGGAAGGAAGCATTCTATATGTAAAATTCTGTATAAATGCACATAAATTAACTTTTAATTTTATGAATAAAGTGCTTCTTTAAATCATTATGTATAAAATCGTTCTTTAAATCATTTTAATTATATATATTTATATATATGCATGCATGCCCATTTAAATTCAATTCAAAAGAGAAGATAGTTCATATATGTATATGTGTATATGTGTTGTGTATGTATGTATCTCTTCTTTTCAAGTAGTTTCTTGTACACACACACACACACACATACACACACGCATCCACCCCACTTTACATAACTGGTTCCCTCTATCTCCAGCTCTTCAGCAGTCATCGGACACCCCCACCCTGGCTGTGAGTTTCAGGAGGCCAGTATCTCCCAGGAGAGGCAGAAGACATTCACAGCCCTTTGCAAAATCTCTCACTTGCTTTGCACTTGGGTGACATGAGAAGTGTTTTCTCTCTTCCAGCTCCTTGCTTTCTGGACCCCTTGACCCCCACATAATCACCACCTTGTTTTCCTTTACAATTTTTCATCAGAGTTTTTAAAAATTATTCTTATTAAATGAAAATTTTAATGTGTACTTCAAGGGAAATTCAGCCCGTATGTTTCAGATTCATTTACAGTTAAATCATCAGAAGTTGTTTTGCAATCACAGTCTGGCAGCCAGGGGACCGTGGAGGCTTCTTTCGGCCCTTTGACTTGTAGTCAACATGAGCTGTGCTGTCTGGAGCAGAGCGCTCTGGACCGCCCGGCAGGCAAGCGACAGTCTGCACCGCAGTCAGTGGCAGTTGGTAGGTGTGGGTAGGGAACTGGGTTCAGGGACCAGCCCCACTTCTTTGCTCTAGTACCTGCCTTCCTAAGATTGACTGTCTTGTCATCCTGTGCTCAGATTCTCCATCTGTAAACCAGAGTGTCACCCACACTTACTCATTTCTTCGTGTTTCATCCCTCTTATCCTTGAAATGGAGATAATAATGTTGAATAGTACCAACTTCCCAGTGACTGAGAAGAATGTGTGAGCCCCTAGGGAGAGTGCTTAGCATTTGGTTATTTGGTTATTATCATTTGCGTTATTGCCACTGGGTAGAAAGTTGCCAACACGGAGAACACATTCTAGGTGCTGGGTGCCATGTCGACTGCTTCTAACTTAGCCCTCATGATGCTCTCCCTGCCATCTGCCAGCTCTCTCTCTCTTACCTGGCTGAGTCTGTCTCTTTCTGCACAATCTCTTTTCTCTAGACTTCCCCTCACAGGCTGCAAGTCACAAGGGGCTGCTCCAACCTCCCCTTTTCTTTCTCCACTCCTTCTGGGCAGAATCATCTTTCTCTATGGATTTAACAACTTCTAAGCCTCTTGGACGTGAGTTTGAGTGAACTCCGGGAGTTGGTGATGGACAGGGATGCCTGGTGTGCTGCGATTCATGGGGTCGCAAAGAGTCGGACACGACTGAGCAACTGGACTGAACTGAACTGACTGAAGCTTGATTTCCATTCTTGACTTCTGCCCTGAGGTTTATGCTGCTGTATCTATATTCACGAAGAGGGCATGGCAACCCACTCCAATAGTCTTGCCTGGAGAATCCCATGAACAGAGGAGCCTGGTGGGCTGCAGTCCATAGGGTTGCGCAGAGCACAACAGCACCTAAGGCAGACCTTTTGACCTGTTCTTCCCTCTCCCAGCAGAATCAGAGCAGAAGAGAAGTGTCCCTGAATCTCAGCCTGGTTGCAGGTGGCCTGAGGGGAAACATGAGGATTTATGGCTGGAGGCTGACCAGCGGAGGTGAGTGTCAGCTTTCTGCTCTCCATGTCACCCTGGACCAGTTACCCCACTCGCCCATCCAACACCTTTTCATACCAAGAGCAGAGACATGACTGAAGTGACTTAGCATGCATGCACATCCATGTTCACTTGGGTGTTGCCCAGACTTCTAATGCAGTAAACCCACACTGAAGTCCATTACCTCTCTCGTCCTCCCACCTTCCCAGGCTCTCATGCTCAGCCCCTCCAGCTCTGGTCCTTGTCTTGGTTAAGAGCACCACCAGTCAACCAAGTCAGGACACTCATCTTGATGATGCCCCTTTCCAACCACCCAATCCAGTAAATGGCCAAGTCCTGTTGATTCGGTTCATTCTGCATGTTTCAGATTTGCCTCTTCCTCCCTGACCTCCTGCACTGGTCTGGATCCTCAGCAATTCTTCCTGTGGCAGCTGTAGCCGCTCTCTTGTTTCCTGACTTCTAGCACTGCCCCTTGGGGTTTCCTGAGACCAGGTTAGACACATGCCACTCCTCTGGCTGCAAAGTGTCTGAGGAATTACGGCCCAAATCCTGCATTTGTCATTCAATACCTACCCCTTCTATTCCTGTGCTATATCCCCTCTTCATCCTTCATCTCATCCTCTACCATCAAATATGGTTTCCTGGGTTTTCTACTCCATGACAACCTGGGATCTTCTGAGTGGGGCTTGGGACCACCTTCTGAATGATGACGCTGGGGTAACATTCTACTCAGATTTGTTGTTTAGTAAATTCAGGGCATGGAGTAGGTGTACATAAAGGAGTAGGGGGCCCGTCTGGGCTCTTCCCAGCATTCCAGGCACATCGCTGCTGAGCAGAGCACGGCAGATCCGCAAACCCAGCCTCCATGGGGGAGCTCCTGTGTGGTTATCACTGGCCACTCTAGTTCAGGGAGGCATGGGACACTTTCTCAGGGTGGGGACATTTCAGGACATCACTGAGGGACTGAAAGCTAGCTCTGGGCAGCTCTCCTTCTGCTCTTCCCTCTCCCAGCAGGATCAGAGCAGAAGAGAAGTCTCCCTGAATCTCAGCCAGGTTGCACGTGGCCTGAGGGGAAACATGAGGATTTATGGCTGGAGGCTCACCAGCCGAGGTAAGCGCCAACTTTCTGCTCTCCATGTCACTATGGACCAGTTGCCCCACTCACCCATCCAAGACCATTTCATACCAAGAGCAAAGGCACTGACTGGGGCCAGGTGCCTTCAGGGGCTTCCCAAGTGGTGCTAGTGGTAAAGAACCCACCCACCAATGCAGAAGACGTAAGAGATACGGGTTCAATCCCTGGATTGGGAAGATCCCCTGAAGGAGGGCATGGCAACTCACTCTAGTATCCTTGCCTGGAGAATCCCCATGGACAGAGGAGCCTGGTGGGCTACAGTCCACAGGGTCACAAAGAGTTGGGCATGACTGAAGTGACAGCACACACATGCACACACGTGCCTTCAAAGAGCCTAGCTCCACAGTAATGACACCAGCACCCAGATTGTTGTCCTAGGAGGTGGTGGTCCATGTCATCTGCTTCAGAATCTAGAACAAAATGGGTGAGGGTCTTTGAGTGCTAGAAAGCTTCTCTGCAAGTTTTTAACTTGGAAGACACACCCGCAAAAGTCATACGTGTTAGTGGACCAAGGAAAGCCATGCTTGGTAGAAAGACGGTCCTGGGGGAAAGCAATCTGTATGTCTTTCCCGTCTCTATTGGCAATCCCTGGTTGCCTTGGCCACTGACTCAGCATTTCCTCTGGAATCCTGTGACACAAATATTTCTGAGTTTAAACCAAGTTAAACTGATATCAGCATAAGCTGCTGAGGGATTCCAGAGAGGGAGGGATGAACTTGGTCTGGGCTGGAGGCAGGAGATTGGAGAAGGAAAGGATATCTACATGGGGTTTCAAAGCATGAATAGAAGTTTTCTGAAGAAGAGAAGAAGAACATATTCACTGTAAAGACAAGAACATATATAAAGACATAACGGGCAAAATCACATTTATAAACTAGTAAGTGGGTCCAGCCTGACTGGGAAGTAGGGAGAAAGGAGGGGGATGAGGCCCCAGAGGTTGAAGGAGACTGAGCATGGTTTCTTTCCTTACAGTGCAGAGGGGTGTGAGCAGAGTGGAGTAACTTTTTCTGCAGCAGGTTCAAGGTGACTTGAACCTTGCCCTTTTCCCTCCTGACCCTGTTTCTTTCATTTTCTATCTTCCAATCTCTCTGACAGTGACTTCAAGCAGGACTCAGCTAAGTGAACATTCAGAAACCCTTCTGAGAAAACAAAAACCAAAAACAAATGAAACAGAAACCCAAGGATTTCACTCCTCGAAGCATGGAGGGAAGGGACAGGCCCAGGCAAGAACCCAGCTCTAGAAGGGCTGGGCGGGACCTGCAGCTGACCGGAGCTGTCTGGGCTCCCCTGCGCTTTGCTTTTCGTTTCGGGGGGAGGCGGCTGTGTGGGAGGAGGGAAGGAATCTCCGAGAAAATATTTGTCACGAAAAGGAAATCTTGGCTGGCCCCAGAAATCACAGATAATTAAGAGATATGATTTATCATTAGTGATGCTTCCCAAGCTCGGCCAGCGAGTGAGTAAGTGTTTTTCTGGCTGCTTGAGGAGGCTCTGCCCCACGTCAGAGGCCTGGCACTGCTCTGCGGCCACAGGGACACCAACAGCGCCTGGGCAGAGGCTCTGGGTCTGCCAGTGACTGCTCCCCATGTGGCCAGCCCCGCTGGGGCGGATGGACAGGACACCAGCTTCCAAGCAGGACAGAACCAGACTGATTCCAGCCTCGGACAGAGCACCTGGAGCACGCTCAGCTTCTCTGGGCCTTGGCTTCCTCACTGGTAGGATGAACACAGAGGTTCTTGCCGTCTGGGGACACCTAACAATGTCTGCAGACATTTTTTGGCTGGCACAAAGGAGGGAGGCAGGGCGCTCCAGGCAACTGATGGGGAGAGGCCAAGGGCGGGGCATGGTGCTGACCCCTCGTTAATGCCCAGGACAGTGCCCCCACAACCAAGAATGGTGTGGCCCAAAGGTCGTAAGTGACGATGCTGAGAAAGCTGAGTCAAAGTCGTTGCCCAGAGCTCAGAGTTGGTGAGAATACGGTCACATGTCTCCACTGCCTAACCCAGAGCAGGCTGGACCCTGGTTAAACAGCAGTTTAAGAAGTGGTAAGTCAGACAGAAAAAGACGAATATCATGTGATATCACTTATAGGTGGAACCTTAAACAAAATGATGCACATGAACTTATTTACAAAATAGACTCAGACTCACAGACTTAGAGGTCAAACTTATGGTCACCAGGGGGCCAGGGTGGGGGGAGGGATATATGGGATTGACAAGGACAGAATGTGACGTTTAGAGTAGATGACCAAGAAGGACCTACTCTACAGGGAACTCTGTGTGATGTTCTGGAGTGACCTAGCTGGGAAAATAATTTGAAAAAGAAAAGATACATGTACACGTATAAGTGAATCACTTTGCTGTATGCTGGAAACTAACACGACACTGTTGATCAACTGTGATCCAATATAAAATTAAAAAAAAAAAAAAAAGCAATGGTAACTCAAGTCATGTCACTTGGAAGGAAGGCCATGGGCCAGCAGCCTGGGGTAGTTCTGGAGGAGAGACTTGCCAACTGGAAAGAAAAGATGGCCAACCAGGGCCTTCCCTCTCCAAAACCCCTCATCTCTCCCTTTCTTCCTTCTTCCCTCGCTCCCTTCCTGCCTCAGTTGCGGAACACATGGGAGGAACCAGGACCCTGAGCTGCAGATAGTGACAGAACAAAAAAGCCCCTGTCCACACAGGGCTTTCATTCTAGTAATTTTCCCACAAGTGAAGACATCACGCTGCATCAAATGGTTAACAAGGTCTATAAAGAAGAAGAAGCCCTTGATAGGAAATTTGGGGTCTGTTGTTCTGCTGCTCTGTGTCCTGAAAATGACTTGGAGAGGCTCCTGATCTGTCTACTGCTCAGATTCCTTGGATTCCCCTCATCCTTTCAGGGAAAGCAGGCCATGGTGGCAGAAAGTGTTGAAAGAGTTAGTTGCTCAGTCCCAACCGACTCTTTGCGACTCCCTGGACTGTAGCCTGCCAGGCTGCTCTGTCCATGGGGATTCTCCAGGCAAGAATATTGGAGTGGGTTGCCATGCCCTCCTGCAGGGGATCTTTCCAACCCAGAGATCGAACCTGGGTCTCCTGCATTGCAGGCAGATTTTTTTTTTTTCACTATCTGAGCTACCAGGGAAGCCCCACTGTGGCAGAGTTCCTCGTATTTTGCAGCTGCTCTTTTTGTAAGAAGCACTTCCCCCAAATACGACAGTAAAACAGACAAACCAACCAACAAACAAAAGCTCTGTCAAATGGTAACCAGTTCCTATAAAGAAGAAGAAAGCATGGTCAAGCGCCTCGATGAGGTGGGGGGGGCTGTGTGTGAACCCTAACCCTAATGGCAGGAGGTGAGGGCTGGCCTCCTTGATAAGGTGGCTTTAAGCAGAGAACTGGAAGGAGCCCGAGGGCAGGCAGGCATCCAGGAGAGTCTGAGTCCTCCTCTGATCTGAATGCCTCTCTGGGTCCCAGGGCGGCAGACAGCCCTGCTCAGATGACCCAGCTGAAGTCGGCTGGGATGAGGGTCCCTGGCCGGCTCCTTAGGTCGGAGAAGCTGGGAGGTCAGCTCTGCCCATGGGCCTGCCCTGAGGCTGGCCATGAGGGTGTTTGCAGAAGGAAGGGTGGGGGATTTTAGCTGATTAGGGCCCATGTGCTCAGGCCCTGGCTTGAAGGGAACCTGGCTGGGTGCCCGGGGGGGTGAGCTGTTGGCTCTCAGTCTCCTTGGAGGGGGGATGGGGCTATTTGTACTCCACCCCCAGGCCCTGGCAGCCGACCCAGGGCTGCCTGCCACAGCAGAGGCAGGGCCAGCTTCCAGCTCCAGGAGGAGTGTGTCTGGAAGTGGGCCTTTGCCATGCTGGACGGAGGAGACCATTAGGGGGAAAAAAAAAGACGCCACCTTTTGACTACTTTTTATACAGATTCCCAAGGCTTTGAAAATTCTTTCTCTTTTAACAACTGTGCCTCTTCTAATGCCTATGAGAGCTTTTTAGGAAGAATTACCAGGGTTGTATGTTTGCCCGTGGAGGAGGTACGGAGGCTTGGAGGGAGAGAGATGGGGTGGTTAAGGTTATCTCTGTCTCATCCACGTTTGCTTGCATTTAGCAAGTCTTTGCTGAGTACCTCCTGCACCGCCAGGACTGATGAGACGACGGAACTATGAATGCAGAAGGGACCACAGCTGTCTGGTCCGCGGTGATAGCCTGAATGCCCAGCAGAGAGCTCCTGACACAGCAGGAACGCCAGGAACACTCGGGGTTTATGGGCCATCTGGGGAGAAAAGGCAAATGACAGGTGACCAGCCTTTGTGATCATCTAGGTTGGGAGTTACCATTCTAAGTGTGATGAGAGTTTGGAGAAGAGGCCTGGAGAAGGGGAGATGCTGGCTTGGGGAGGTGGGAGGCATGGAGGCAAGTCCAGGAAGCACAGAAGGTGGTATTTCCTAGTGCCATTGCACACTCCTCCCGAGGTTGGATGAAAGTATCATGCTGTACCAAATGGTAAACAATTTCTATGAAGAAGTAGAATTCCTTGATCAGAAATTTTAGCTCTGCATTTTATTGCTCTGTGTCCTGAATATGACGTGGAGAGGCTCCTGATTTGTCCCTCTCCTGCTTTGGTTTCTTGAATACTGCTCATCCTTTCTAATAAAACCAAGTCATTGTGGCAGACACCCCTGAGTTTTGCAGCTGCCCTTTTGTAAGAAGGACTTTCCCCACATAAAACTGTAAAATAAGCAAAAAATGTTACATTGAATGGATATAAATTCAACTGTAAAACCTTTAGGGCAGAACTCTTCTGGTGGTCTAGTGGTTAAGAATCTGCCTGCCAAAGCAGGGGACACAGGTATGATCCCTTTCCAGGAAGATTTCACATGCTAAGGGGCAACTTGGGCCATGTACCACAGCTACTAAGCCCTCACCTTACAGCCCATGTTCTGCAACAAGGGAAGCCACCATAATGAGAAGTTGCCCATTGCAACTAGAGGAAGCTCACATGTAGCAACAAAGACACAGTACAGCCCAAACTAAATAGAGTTATTGTTGGGACCTAACAAACGCCATGATAGGCTTCAGGGACTAAGGTAGGACTCACGGGAAAAGCTGAGTCATTGCCCAGTGAGGTAATCCCCGTGGATGCCAGGACTTGTCCAATCAGCATATTCCCCGTAACCTGGTTTGAGTTTATCAGGACGTAAAAGACATCCCCCTGCAGCCCATAAAGATTAGCCAATTAGTAAATACTAGGAAACTCCTGCAGCCAATCAGCCCTTGCCAACGCTCTGTTCTAAAACCTATAAATACTGCTGTAAATCTGGGCTCGGGGCTCCTTGCTCCACTCCACTGTGTTGGATGTGGTAGGAGCCCTAGCTTGAGCTAGAAATAAAACCCCTTCATGCTTTTGCATTGCTGTGGACGTCTTATTCTCTGTTTTGGGGACTCGTACTCTGGGCATAACATTTGGGGGCTCGTCCAGGATCACCAGAAATGAGTGGGACACCCGTTGGGCTCCCAAGTCCACTTTTCGTTTAGTAGTCCAGTAATATCTTTTTGTCTCGGTGGCTCCCTGGACCAAGCTAATCTTCTTGGACATCGGCCCGAATTTTTGATTGAGGACAGAGTATTGGGCTCCCATATCCACCATGAAGCCGACTGGTTTCCCCTCCACATTAATAGTTACCCAGGACTCGGGGAGGGGTGCTGGGCCCTGACCCCCCTAATCACTATCTTCTCCTGCATATAAAATGTGGGTACCCGAGGGAGACTCTTCTTTTCTTACAGTCCTTTTTTTCAGGTTTCGCTTGGGGCACTTATTTTTCCAGTGCCCTTGCTCTTTGCAATAGGCGCATTGGTCTCTCTTTAGGGTCGGTCTGGCTGGTTTCTCCCTTCCTCTCGGCTGGGTGTCTCGAGTCTTCCGGGAATCAGGTCCCAGTCTCGTCCCTGCAAAGAAAATTTGAGCCAGCTCTTCCTGATTTCTTCGGTTTTCCTTAGCTCTAAATTCCCTTTCCTCCTTAAACACTTTCTCAGCTGCCCTCACCAGATCCTGTATTGACTGTTCTCCCAGCCTCTCTATCCTCTGTAACTTCCTTCTGATATCCAGAGCTGCCTGATTAACAAAGGCTAGCAAGACTGCTGCGCGTGACTCATCAGCCTGAGGGTCCATGGGCGTATACTGCCTGAAAGCCTCTATTAACCTCTCTAAAGCTTCCCAATGTTGTCTCACTGAAGGGCATCCACTGCCCACCAGATTCGGAGTCTGGAGAGATGTTCCTTCCCAATCCCTCACAGAACCAGCTGCCTTCCAGCGTGAATGCTGGGCCCCGGTCTCATGCTGGGCCCCGGTCTCATGCTGGCTGCCAGTTGCCTTCCAGCGCGCTCACTGGGTCTCAGTCTTACGCTGGCTAGGACGGCTAATTCACCTCTGATTAGGCCTAACAAGAGTCAGCTGCCTTCCAGTGAGTATGCTGGGCCTCGGCCTTATGCTGGACTTAACCAGACTTAACACCGGTGTTCAGATATCTTTCCTCCTAGTGAGGAAATCCCTTCTACCGGGAGAGTGTTATTATTCCCAGTTAAAGGGATCCCAGACGAGCCCCCAAATGTTATGCCCAGAGTCCGAGTCCCCAAAACTGAGAGAAAAAAGCATGCTTTTGCATTGCTGTGGACGTCTTATTCTCTCAGTTTTGGGGACTTGGACTCTGGGCATAACAGTTATTAGGGCCAAGCTATCCCCAAATGCCAATGAGAGGGGATGATGGGGAGCCACAGAAGGTTTTGAAGCTGGAGTGAGTGAAGATGAGAGGACTATCACTGGCTCCGTCCATCCATACCTTTGCTCAGAACTTTCTTCTTGCTTAGGGACCTGCCCATTTCTCAGCCAATTCATGGATCAGGCAGTGAGTGTCTGGGGTGGAATCTTAAAGGTCCACCCTCAGCAACTTCGTCTCCATTTGCTTCTTCCCCACCCTTGAGGTCAGTTGCATCACATCTGCTTGAGTACCTCCAGTGACCGGTGCTCTCTAACACCCACACTGTGGTACAGAGAATGCAAAATGGTGACCTGTGGGCCACATTTTTCTTTCAGACAGGCTTTGTTTAGATTGCCAAGTGTTTAGACTTTTCTAAAATTAATCCCCAACATTTAAATATGGGATTTACACCCAGGAGTAGAAATTACATCTGGCTTATCTTGAGGTGAGAGGATCTGATCACGGTGGAGTCACATTCTCAAATGCTAGATCATGAGCTCTCCAGCTCTCTCCAGAATCCATCACTTCTGATGACACCCACCGCACTTCTCATTTTTGTAATCCAAGCCTCAGATTTTCCCCATCTGTAAAATGGGATCAGAGCCCATACCCTTGGAGTTGTTATGAGGGCTAAGTTGCCAAGCCTAGCAGAGTATCCGGACAATGTTGTTAGTAGCTAAGTTGTGTCTGACTCTTTGCAACCCTATGGACTATAGCCCACCAGGCTCCTCCGTCCATGGGAATTTTAATCTGGACCGTATAGGCAGCTCGAATTTTTAGTGTTACTGCTTTACTCTTGGATCTGGATTTCAGAAGCTCCTCCTGCATGGAGTCTTCCTGACCGAGGCTAAGATGAGAGGAATTAGTGCCTGGCATTTGTGCGGTCCTAGGCATTCAAATTCCACATGTGCTGACTCACTGCTCACACTCACCGTCTGTCTCTCTCCAGCTCACCACGGATAAAACTTCTTCTTATTCCCATTCTGGACTCTCTCCCTGAGCTGTCTTCTTGGTCAGGATGCAGGGCCTTGGATGTTGGTGGTCAGGTCTCAGCCTCCCCCCTCCACACCTGGAGCAGTGCAGGTAGCCCTCCAAGCAGAGTCTGGAAACTGAAGGCTGGTCGACTTGGAGAGGCAGGGACTGCAGCGGGAAAAGAACCCTGGAGTCAGACAGGCTTGATTGCGGTCCCTGCGCCGTCGCTTCCTATCCCTGGAGTACGTAAGTGTTAGTTACTCAGTCATGTCCAACTCTTTCCCACTCCATGAACTGTAGCCCTCCAGGCTTCTCTGTACATGGGATTCTCCAAACAAGAATACTGGAGTGGATTGCCATTCCTTTCTCCAGAGGATCTTCCTGGCCCAGGGATTGAACCCCGGAAACCTCTTGCATTCCAGGCAGCTTCTTTACCGTTTGAGCTACAGGGAAGTCCTGGAACCGCAGTCAATTTATTTAGCCTTTGGGCTTCCCAGGTGGGGCTAGTGATAAAGAACCCACCTGCCAATGCAGGAGATATAAGAGACATAGGTTCAATCCCTGCATTGGGAAGATCCCCTGGAAGAGGAAATGTCAGCCACACAAGCATGGGCCTCAATTCTACAAAGCGTGTACAATGGCTCAGAAGGCCTGCTTTGTTGGGTTAGGATGAGCATGAAATGAAGTAATATAGCATCTAATCACTCAGAAACCTGATAAGTTGCTTAATTATCTATTTGGGGAGCCCCTACTGTGTGCTTGGGGCTGCAATGCCAGCTTCCAGCATGCGGCGGTAATTCTGAGCAGCTCTGCCCTCAGGCTTCCAGAGCTGGTCCAGCCCCCTCTCCCATCTGCCTCCCGAGGATCTGGGGCCCTTCTCCAGGGTACAGGTGGGGCTTTGGATGAAGTCTTGGCTCTGCCCAAATGGGAGAGCAGAGCAGGGAAGAAATGGTGGAGGAGGAGCCACAGTAAGGAACGATGCTCTGGGTGCCCAGGAGAAGCAGCAGGAGGCCAAGCGTGCCAGGAGCACTTCACTGTTCTGGAGATAAAAGAGCTTCTTCCTCAGAACCCTGGACGCAACCCAAAGCCTGCTCCACCTTCTCCGCAGGCCAGCAAGGCTGGGAAGATGGGCACGGCTTGACCTGGGGTGCAGCTGTGCCTGGCGGGGCCTTCCCCTGCGCCCTCCCTGGAGCCTGGCTGAGGGCACCCGTGGCTTCTGCCGGGAACCATCCTGGTGGCTGGCATGCCCCGAGCGCTGTGGAAAGGCCCGCAGACATTTAGGAAGTCCCTGGACAAAAACCAGTGTGTTCCGGAGAGTGTTTTGCATTTTTTTTTGGTAATGTTTCTCTTTGATAGTGAAACCGTGTGGTTGGATTTGCTTTGGCAGTTCTCTTCTTCTCAAATGGATATTGGAACCCTAGGAAGGGGCACTGTGGGAGCCTGGACTCAGAGTTTGGCCTGAGACCTTTGTGAGTGATCAGCAAAAACAAGGACTGAGCTTGCATTTTGGGTAGAGACTCTAGTGCCAGGCAATGGATAATATCCATAGGGTATTAACAAAGGGGCCGTGATATTCACTTTGCTATACAGCAGAAGCTAACACAGCATTGTAAAGCAACTATAGTCCAATAAAAATTAAAAAAAAAAAAAGAGGCAGTGGTAATAACATCATGCATTGTGCCCTTACTGTGTGCTGGCATTGTGCCATGTTTCTACATATGTTATCCTTTTCCATGCACACAATCACAAGGGAAATGTGATCATGCCCATTTTAGAGGTAGGAAAGCTGAGGATCCAAGTGGTTAAGATCTCAAAATAACAGGTAGCCTGTCAACTAAGT
Source organism: Capra hircus (assembly GCF_001704415.2). NCBI lineage: Eukaryota > Metazoa > Chordata > Mammalia > Artiodactyla > Bovidae > Capra > Capra hircus. The sequence goes on from NC_030815.1 coordinate 97,201,608, forward strand.
CTGACCCCTGCACCTGCCTGCTTAATCCCTGAAACTGTACCTGTTCAAAATATGGCTGTGCTATTTGGCAAGGAGGCTCATGATTGCTGCCGTTTGCCTTTTGGAGGTTCAAAGTAATGAAGCGATTTGCCGAAGTAGTACAAAGGAGTGTTTGGTGTGAACTGGGAGGCTATTTACTTTGTCTCTAGCCTCCTGGGGGAATGCATTGGGGAAAGCAGATTGAACTGCACTGGGATTGCAGCAGAAAGGAGCGGGGTTCTTAAGTCAATTCTTGGCTTTAAGGCTTTCAATGGCTCTGGTTCACCAGGTGCAAAGAATAGCTCTTTGGAGGAACCGTCTAGGTCTCCACGACTCAAAGCCCTCTCTCCACTCACCTCTGGCTCACTTCATACCAACACTTCACCACTTCATGCCAACACTCCAGCCTCCCGCCTTGAGCAGAAACAGGTCCGTCTTTGGAGTCTCCATGGCGTGTTTAAAAGGCACATGGCTGTGGCATGCTTTCAGGCCAGGCCTGTACACACGTGTATATCTCCAGCAGAGACGTGTGTAAAGAACTCAGCTCCTCAACTGCAAAGACCAACGGAGCCACACTTAGCTCCTCACCCTGCGCCCAGCACAGAGCCTGGCACAGAGTGTACACTGCGTACACATTTAGAGGACCAACTCATTGAGTGAATCAGTGAGTCAGTGCGTGTGAGTGAAGGAGTGAGTGAATGAATGAGTTGAAACAACCCTCCTCTTGCAATGCCGTTTCTAGCACCAAACCCGGCCAGAGTCTTTGCCATCGTCAGGCTTGGGCTCTGGGAGGTGTGTGAGGGGAATAGGAGTGATCACTGAGTTCTTTCTCTTAGTTCCCTCTAGAAGGGAAATAAGGACTGTCTGGCATCTTGATTGACAGTTCACAGACCACACAGCAGGGCCAGCCCATCTCCCGCCGCTAAGGGGAGTGGCTGTGACGTGAGGTCTGTAGACACCAGCTACAATGTGGGTGCTGGGCAAACAGGGGGTGCTTTTCTTTCCAGATCAGGATATTCACCTGGTAAGGGAGAGATGGTCTGATGAAATAAGAGGCAGCGGGGGCCTGGACTCCACTTCACTGTCAGGAGTCCTGCCCCACCTTGCCTTCCCACAGTGACCAGGAGAACAGGTTGGGTGGCTGGAAAGAAGGGAGAAGATGACCAGGGTCTATCAGGTGCAGCCTATCGGTTAAGCTTCAGTTCAGTTCAGTTCAGTCGCTCAGTCTTGTCTGACTCTTTGCGACCCCATGGACTGCAGCACACCAGGCCTCCCTGTCCATCACCAACTCCCGGAGTTTACTAAAACTCATGTCCATTGAGTCGGTGATACCATTGAGTCAGTTAAGGTTAGGGCTACGATATCTCATAAGGTATTAGGTGCAAAACCTCATGAATTCTCAGAAGGGTATTATGAATACCTCTGTCCTGTGAAGAGAAGACTATGGTCCCTCCCTCCTTCTTCTCCTCCTTCTCTCCCTCCCACCCTTACACCAGTGACTGAAGATTTAAGGGCTACAGGGCTTGCCCAAGGTCACTCTAGAGACTGACTTCAGATCTGTCGGACTCCAAACCGCTTGTTCTTCCTTTTGCAAGACTCCCTCAAACTCCCTCGTGATGCATTAATTAATGAGCTTGACTAATTCTTCATGATTCTTCCATGTGGGGACATAAAAATAAAGAAGACATGCTGGTGGATCACGCTGTGGGCTGGAAAGGGGTGCAGGGAGGACAGATGGTAAATTATCCGTAAAAGTGCCTTCAGCACAAACAGATGCTGGCGGGGGCACGGGGTGGGGAGAGGAGGCAACTTTGCTTGGGATGTTGGGGAGGGCTTCATGGAGGAGGTGACTTTGATTTGGACATTTGCAAGAAATAGTGGTGGTGAGCCAAGTACCTATACTGGGCAAAGTGCTCTCCTAGGCCAAGGAGTGAGGAGAGTGAGGCAGAGTGGTGAGGAAGGCAATTGAGAATAATGAGTCGGGTGGATTTTAGTCTCGGCTTTGAGGAGAATCGATGAGAGAGCCCTTCATTAAGGGCAGCCATTACTGATGCCCGCTCACCGTGGCCAAGGGCAGGCTGGGTGTGCTGGAGCGGGCACTTTTCCTTAGTGGAGAGGTTTCCCATCGGGAGGTTCCTGGCAATGATGCTCAGTGTCGTTGCCATCCTGCATTTCCTGTGCATGTTAGTCCCCCTAATGAGATAATCTCCTTAATGTCCCAGTGATGTCAAGTGCTATTATGTCCATTTCCCAGATAATGGATGTCCACTGGAGGTGGTAGTGATTGGCAGGGGAGGTCTCCAAAGAGGCCAGGACAGAACTGAGATGGTCTGAACTCTGCCCTCAAGGTCATGGCCCTTCTCCAGTATAAACTCCAATACAGGCTCCTCAGGCTTCCTCAACTCCAGCCCTAACCTGATGCTGAAGCTGAAACTCCAATACTTTGGCCACCTGATGCAAAGAACTGACTCATTGGAAAAGAGCCTGATTCTGGGAAAGATTGAAGGCTGGAGAAGGGGTGAAAGAGTATGAGATGGTTGGATGGCATCACTGACTCAACGGACATGAGTTTGAGTAAACTCTGGGAGTTGGTGATGGACAGGGAGGCCTGGCATGCTGCAGTCCATGGGGTCACAAAGAGTCGGACATGACTGAGCCACCAAACTGAACTGAATCACCTTCTCTGAATCCTTTCTCTCTAATAGCCAACTTGGTATAAAGAGCCGAAAAACTGAAAAAACTGAAAAATGAAAAAACTGTTCCATAAAAGGGATTTGGATGAGATCAAAAGGGTTTGTAACTGGGACGGGCCTGTAAGCTTTGAATGTTGTGTTTTTCTGGCAGGTGCTGTAATTAATGCAACGTTGAACATCATACATAATGTGCGTATTAGTGACCCAATGCTCAATTCATATGCTAATTCTATTAATTGCATATTACCTAGGCTGCTTAATGAACATTACATAGGTTTTTAATGAGTGCACTTATCATAATTGAATTCAATTACTTTTCTGCTATCTATGCATATGAAGTCAATAGACTAGCTGGACCCCCACAGGGACCGGGCAAAAGGAAACAGGTGTTTGTAGTCAGGGCAGCTTGTAAGCTGGAGCAGAGGGGAAGGGAGAAGCCAAGGGGCAGAGCTGACTTGCTTGGCCCGGCCCACGGGCCCAGATGGTGGTGCACAAAGCGCGGGAGGTAGCAGGCAGTGTGCGCGCAGGCAGGCTCTCCTGCTGCCCCTTCGCTGTGGCTCTGGGACAAGGTGCAGGCCTGGAGCCCTGAAGCCAGCCGCGCCCAGGCTGTAACAGGACACTTTTCCTCCTGGCTGACCCAAAGCTGGAGGGTGGTTGCATCACTTCCTCTGGCACCACTGAGACCACATGACTCGGGCATCCCTGTGTGCCAGGGAGGCTGGCACGGGAGGCCCGGGAGCCAGTGTGACTCCTCTCCAGAATCTGTCTGGAGCAGAGAGGCAGAGCTGATGGAGCCGTGGCTGCTGTGAGCACAGCTCACATAGGCTCAGGGCTCACAGCCTCTAGAAGAGGCAGCCCTGTGTGTGCAGAGAATCAAGGAGTGAAGAGGCATTCCCAGGGAGGGGAAGAGAAAGTTGCCCAGATATGATGGGCAGCTACCATGGGCCAGGCTCTGCTGACGTCACGTCCTTTAACCTTCACAGGGAAAGAGCCTGGGTGCTCCCATTTGGGTGAAGTGATACTAAGCCTCAAGAGAGGTGAGAGATTTGCCCAAGGTTTCCTCTCTTTCTTGCACACACATACACACACACACACACACATATCCCACAGCTGATCGGAGGTGGGACGAGAGTTTGAACCCAGGTCTGTGTTACTCTAAAGGTTACAGCAACCAGTCCCAGGCTGTCTCAATGCAACTTGTGGCCCTGTTTTTCTTTTTTCTCTTTCATTCTCTTCTTCTTCTTCTTCAAATTGATTAATTCATTTGGCTGTTTGGATCTTGGCTGTGGCACATGGGGTCTTCGTTGAACCTTCTCAATGTGGCACATAAACTCCTGGGGTGGCTCCAGAGCTCATGCGCTCCACTAGTTGTGGCACTCGGGCTCTCTAATTGTGGCACACGGGGCTCTAGAGTGCACGGGCTCAGTAGTTATAGCCCGCAGCATGTGTGCCCAAGGACTGAACTCACGACTGCTGCCCTGCAAGGCAGATTCTTAACTGCTGGGCCACAAGGAAGTCCCTTCTCCTCCTCCTCCTTTACTTTCGACAATCTTTATTATCCAATCATTTTTAAAAAACTGAGGTGTGGTATAATTGGCATATAACACTATATTAGTTTCAGATGTAGAACATAATGATGTGATATTTGTATATATTATGAAATGATCACCACAGAAAGTCTAGTTAAGATCTGTTGTTACACATAGCAATAACTTTTTTCTCTGGTGGTAAGAACTTTTAAGATTTACTTCTTAGCAACTTTCGAATACAATACAGTTTTACTAACTGTAGTCACCACTTTGTACATTACATTCCCAGATCTCGCCTACCTCTGACAACTACCAATCTGTACTCTCTGTCGATGAGCTGTTTTTATTTTTAGATTTCACCTATAAGTGAGATCATACACTATTTGTCTTTCTCTGACTTGTTTCACTTAGCATACTGCCTTCAAGTTCCACCTGTGTTGTTGCAGATGGCAAGATGCTGCTCTTTTTTATGGTTTCATAGAGTCCCTTGGACAGCAAGGAGATCAAACCAGTCAATCCTAAAGGAAAGCAACCATGAATATTCATTGGAAGGACTGATGCTGAAGCTGAAGCTCCAATACTTGGGCCACCTGATGCAAAGAGTTGGTTCACTGGAAAAGACCCTTATGCTAAGGGTCAAGAGGACAAGAGGAGAAGGGGGCGACAGAGGATGAGATGGTTGGATGGCATCACTGACTCAATAGACATGAATTTGAGCAAACTAAGGGAGATAGTGAAGGACAGGGAAGCCTGGCTAGCATGCTGCTGTCCTTGGGGTTGCAAAGAGTCAGACACGACTTAGCACTTGAACAATACAATATCCGTTGTATGTGTGTGTGTGTATGTATATATGTGTGTGTGTATATATGCTAAGTCGCTTCAGTCGTGTCCGACTCTGTGCAACCCCATAGACGGCAGCCCACCAGGCTCCCCCGTCCCTGGGATTCTCCAGGCAGGAACACTGGAGTGGGTTGCCATTTCCTTATCCAATGCATGAAAGTGAAAAGTGAAAGTGAAGTTGCTCAGCCGTGTCCGACTCTTAACGACCCCATGGACTGTATAGCCCACCAGGCTCCTCCGTCCATGGGATTTTCCAGGCAAGAGTACTGGAGTGGGGTGCCATTGCCTTCTCTGGTGTGCATATGTATATATGTATACCACATTTTCTTTATCCATTCATCCACTGATGTTGTAGTCCTATTTTCAAAGCCCTCTTTGAACTTGGTGCTAAGATAATGATGGGAGGAAAAGCTTGTCACAGACAGCAGGTAGAGAGAAAAGGAGTAATTAGGAAAAAAAAAAAATCACAGAGAGAGAACTTTATTTTTCCAGTAGAATTTCTTGCAAAGTATAGATTTGCAGGTGTCCTCTTCTGCCACTCTTTCCACTCTCATTGACCGCTGATTTGCTAATCTTAGGCTGGCCAGGAATATACTTTCTATTTAGAAAGCTAGTGCAGCCAGATCTGGGCTCAGGCCTGGGGACTGACTCACTTTTGCTAGGATGACACATCCACTGTGCGTGTTTCACAATTTTCAGAAACACCAGATTTATTTCTGTCAGTACTCAGAGCCTCACATCGCGGTCCACCTAAGGCCACACACTGAGGCATTGCTATTTTTTTTTTTTTTTTTTGCCTGGGGCCTCAATGGATGGGAAGACTTCCCATGACTGAAATATCACCCTCATTTGTAAGGAAAGAAAGTCTGGCCAAACATCGCAGTGTTTTTCAACCAGAACTTGGCTGGCATTCAATAGCCACCATGCCAAGGTTGGACCAGCCAGAGAGAAGGCTGTGAGTGCAGAGGGGGTTTGAGACTTGAAAATAAGGTGAAAAAAGGAGGGGAGGGAAACAGACGGCAGAGATGGGAGGAGAGACTTGAGGTTAAGTTTGGAGTGAAGGGAAGGGAGAAGAAGGGAGGGAATTTAAAAAGAAAAAAGTAGAAAGGGAAATAAAAAAGGGAGGGTCAGGTGAGAGGGAGGGAGGGAGGAACTCATTTTAACTAGTCAATTACTACGTGCATGCCAACCATTGTTTGTAGAGCTTCTACACATAAGCCCATTTAACTCATAACCAGTGTGTGGGTGGGCATGACTAATCCTCAGTAGTATTAATGAAGAATCAGGGGCTCATAAAGCTGGAAGGCACGCCCCCCCCCCCCCCCCGCCCCGCCACCCCGGCCCCAGGTATCCTGATGGCACAGGGCAGAGCAAGAATATGAAGCTGGGCTCTCTAACTCCATAAAGCCCAGAGGACTCCGCTGCTGATCAGAGTCTGATGGGACCATCCTCTCTGAGGGGGTTGTTTCCACACTTAGACACTAAGTGCTTTGGACGCGAAGGACCTGCCACATACACAAGGCTCGGGATTCAGAGCTTTCTGGAAACTTTCTCCAGGGTAAACAAAAACAACCACTTCAACTATTTTGCCAACAAATCTCTCTCCAAAAAGGAAAGGAAAGGAAAAGGGAAAGTGATGCTATTTTTTTCCCCTCCAAAGTAAAGGTTAAAACAACATTTTCTTTGAGCTGATGTGCGAGCAGCCAGCAGACATTTCTTTGGTAACCATCTCCATGTGTCCATGTGGAAAGTACCTTGCAGTGACTAAGCGTGAGTCGAGGTGATTCACTTGTCACTCCGCTTCAGGACTCGGCTTGTTTGTCTGTGTGTTTCCATCAGCTTCAGATCCGGGCATCCCGTACCCACCCCCTCAACACCCCCGTAGGGCACAGGTGCCAGAGAATGTGCCCCTGTCTCTGCTCACAAGATGAGGACCTTGGGGAGGGCATGGACCCCTAGTCTTCTGGGAGGTCTTAGCTGCTAATTCCCTCAGGAACTGAGGAGGCAGGGTGTCAGAGGCAGTGTTTGCAATGAAGTGAGATTAACCGACTGAGAACCAGGGTGTGCTGGGAGTTTCTCTCTTAGGATGTCTTAATCTCCCTCACTGGGACCCAAGGAGGTACTGGTTGCTTTTCTTCCTCATTGAAACTGAGGACCTAGCAGAAAAGGCCCAAGACCTTGGGGCTGGTAAAGGGCCAGGTTGGCACCTTGAAGCAAGAGTGTCTGTCAATGGCACAGAAATGCCATTGATTCTGCTTGATAATTCTTGTTCATATAAACTTTTTATGAGAATTATATGATCTTAGTCCTTTGTGGCTGCTATAATATAATATGATACACCAGGTGGTTTAAACAGCAGAAATTTATTCCTTAGAGTCCTGGAGGGGGTGAAGCCCAAGATCAACAGCAGGCAGATTTGGTGGGCACCGCTTCCTGGTTAATGGATGGTCAGCTTCTTGCTGTGTCCTCATGTAGAGGAAGGAGTAAAGGAGTTCTCAGGCATTGCTTTTATAAGGGTGCTAATCCCAACCACTTCTCAAAGGCCCCAGTGGGAGGGAGCATCACATTGGGGATTAGGTTCCAACATGTGAATTTGGGGGGAACGCAAACTGAAGGTTTATTCAGTCTATACATATATACATATACATATACATATACATATAGAGAAGGCACACACCATGAGTATACAGCTTGGAAAGTTTTCCCAAACTGAATGTAGCCTGAAACCAACGTCTAAATCGAGAAATAGAACATCACCTGGGATAGCTTGTTTCCAAGATGATGGCCATCAATTCCTTCCTTCTATGCACAAGAAGGAGTGAAGACGGGAGGTGGGGTGTAGGGATAAATTAGGAATTTGAGATATACGTATACACACTTATTATACACAAAACAGATAACCAGCAAGGACTTACTGCATAGTATCAGTTCAGTTCAGTTCAGTTCAGTCGCTCAGTCGTGTCTGACTCTTTGCAACCCCATGAAGCACAGGACGCCAGGCTTCCCTGTCCATCACCAACTCCCGGAGTCCACCCAAACCCATGTCCATTGGGTCAGTGATGCCATCCAACCATTTCATCCTCTGTCGTCCCCTTCTCCTCCTGCCCTCAATCTTTCCCAGCATCAGGGTCTTTTCAAATGAGTCAGCTCTTCATATCAGGTGGCCAAAGTATTGGAGTTTCAGCTTCAGCATCAGTCCTTCCAATGAACACCCAGGACTGATCTCCTTTAGGATGGAATGGTTGGATCTCCTTGAAGTTCAAGGGACTCTAGAGTCTTCTCCAACACCACAGTTCAAAAGCATCAATTCTTTAGTGCTCAGCTTTCTTTATAGTCCAACTCTCACATCCATACATAACTACTGGAAAAACCAGAACCTTGACTAGATGGACCTTTGTTGACAAAGTAATGTCTCTGTTTTTCAATATGCTGTCTGCATAGTATAGGGAACTTTATTCAATATCTAATAATAACCTATAATGGAAAGTAATCAGTAAAAATATGTATAACTGAATCACTTTTCTGTACACCTGAAACACTGCAAATCAGCTGTACTTCAATTTTAAAAAGGCAGTCATTTTTAATTTAAAAAAAAAAAGGAAAAAAGGAAAACACACGTGGCATAAAGAATCACCCAGCTGAGACCTGCCTGACCCTGAATTCCTGACCCAGAAAGTCATGAGATATAAAGAAATGGTTGTTGTTTTAAGCCCGTAATTTTGGGGTAATTTACTGAACAGCAGTAGGTAATAAACATTATCAACCACTGCAGAAGACTCCTGTGACCCTTACCAGTCCTAATGCTTCCTCCAATGGCAACCATGCTCCTGACTTCCTGTGCTGCAGATTATTTCTGTCTGTTTTTATACTTTCTATCAAGCATACTATTTTTGGTCTCTTTCAGGTCAGTTCAGTTGCTCAGTCGTGTCCAACTCTTTGTGACCCCATGAATTGCAGCACGCCAGGCCTCCCTGTCCATCACCAACTCCCAGAGTTCACTCAGACTCACGTCCATCGAGTCAGTGATGCCATCCAGCCATCTCATCCTCTGTCGTCCCCTTCTCCTCCTGCCCCCAATCCCTCCCAGCATCAGAGTCTTTTCCAATGAGTCAACTCTTCACATGAGGTGGCCAAAGTACTGGAGTTTCAGCTTTAGCATCAGTCCTTCCAATGAACACCCAGGACTGATCTCCTTTAGGATGGACTGGTTGCATCTCCTTGCAGTCCAAGGGACTCTCAAGAGTCTTCTCCAACACCACAGTTCAAGAGCATCAATTCTTCGGTGCTCAGCTTTCTTCACAGTCCAACTCTCACATCCATACACGACCACTGGAAAAACCATAGCCTTGACTAGACGGACCTTAGTTGGCAAAGTAGTCTCTGCTTTTGAATATGCTATCTAGGTTGGTCATAACTTTTCTTCCAAGGAGTAAGCGTCTTTTAATTTCATGGCTGTAGTCACCATCTGCAGTGATTTTGGAGCCCCAAAAATAAAGTCTGACACTGACTGTTTCCACTGTTTCCCCATCTATTTGGTCTCTTTAGCTCCATATTATTTTTATGACATTCCTTTCTGATGTCAGTTGTAGCTACAAATCATCACTCTCATTGCTCTGTTCCGTTGTGTGAATATCTTTATTTATCATCCTACCGTTGATAGACATTTGCGTTGTTTCCAGCTGTGGGTCATTACGCATAGTGTTGCTGTGAGCATCCCAGTGTGTGTAGTTTTGCTGGATGTACACTTGGGGGGGGGAACTGCTGGGGAATGAGGTGTTCTTAGTTTTTGCAGCTGTGGTCACGCAGGTTTTCACAGTGGCCGTGCCAGTTTACATGCTTAGCAGCAGTGTTCGATGCTTGCTTCCTCCACGTTCTCCTTAGAACTTGCTATTTACTGTCTTTCTCATTCTGTGCCTGAGAATTGTATGCAATTTTCGAACACACAAGAAGCAGCAGGGCTACCCACCTGCCAGTGTGGCGTTTCAGACTTGCAGGCTAAAAGCAAAAAAGAAAACACAAAAGAACCAGAAAACTGAGCTCCCCTGACCCAGATGGAAAGGAACGTTACAACAGTTCATTCATGTCCAAAAGAAGGCTGCTGGGTTTAGCTTCCACTTTCCTCACTCATCTGGAGAGTTTCTGCTTTGCAATCAGGCTCCCTGAAGATGCAATGAGGAAGTGATTGGGATTCTGAGTATTTTCTTCATTCTTGGGCTCTGAGTCATCTCCAGGTCATGGGGTATTTGGAAGGAGGTGAAGCAGAGCATGGCAATTGGGTTTATTTTAGGGCAATCAGATGGCCGGATTGTAAAAACCTATTCAAAGGATTTGAAAATTCATCCTGCCAGACCCTCCATGACTCATGGGTTTATGCTTCCTAATTGATGTGACAAGACATCTGGGCATACTGCACTCAAAATTCCCAGGAAAATACAAGAGTGTGACTGATTTGGTCAGATAGATTGAACTTATGGCAACTGGAAAAATTGTGGATTTCCGGTAGCTAACTTGCCCCAAGTCCAGTAGAATCACAGATTTTGAGAAATCACAGAAACTCAGCATGCTGGTCTGTTTTTGGGGTCAGTTGGCTAGGCTATAGTACCCAGTTATTTTAACTAAACACTAACCTAGGTGTTATCATGGGGGTATTACAGAAGTGTGGTTAACCTCTACAATCTGTTCACTTTGAGTAAAGGAGATTGCCCTTGGTAACATGGTGGGCCTTGTCCGAACAGTTGAAGGCTTGTAAGCAAGAACTAAAGCTTCTTGGAGAAGAAGAAATGCTGACTTAAGACTATAGCATCAACTTCTGCCTGAGTTTCTAGCCTTCCTTATGGCTTTCAGACTATATACGTATTTGTGTCTATATACATATATAGAGAGATGGATGGCTAGATAGCTGGGTGGATGGATGGATGGATGGACAGATGATAGACACATAGTTTTGTTTTTTTCTGGAGAATCCTCACTGATACATAGGGTTTAAGTGAAATGAAACAGTCCAGAAGAAATTTATAGATTTTGATTAGAGGCCAGCTTATCCTGTTTCTGCAATGTCCTTGGAATGGGCTCCTGAGAGTAGGTCTGCCGATCAAGTACCAGTTCTGCTCAGCCTGACTCAACTGAAGGGGAATGAAGTTGGAAACCACGCTATGGAAAGGTTTCAGCGATAGCTTGTCAATCGAATCTTGGAGCCAAGCAGGTGGTTAGACCTTACTTGCTTCTGTGAAAGTTGATCTTCTTTCATGATTAGAGGAAAACTATAGCTGAAGCAGCTCTTTTTGATGTAATAATGATTTGAAAAATACTGTTATTACTAAATAAATAACTGGGTTTTTTTGCTATAAAATAATTAATGTGGCCCCATATATGAATTTCTGAGATGTGACTTGAAATGGCAAAACAACCACCCTCAGCTGTTTTGTGCCAGACAGCTCTGTCTTAGACTGCTGATGACCTTGGAGGGCAAGCTTACATGGTAATTAAGCCCTTCTACCCTCGAGTTTCATAGACACGAGAGCAGAAGGGAACTTATGAGGTCATCTTATTTTGACACCATCACGATGTGTTTGACATCTCATGGCGTAGCTCCTCACAGAAATAGAATGCATCAAACTGCACTCAGAAGTCCATATGCCACGTATATTAAGTTAATCTTAAAAATGCATTCCAATATGCATTAGGTACAGAAAAATACTGTTTGATTCCACTTATACGAGATACCTAGAATAGCCAAATTCATAGAGTCAGAAAGTACATTTGTAGATGCCAGCTGCTGGGTGAGAGTGGGGGTGAAATGGGAATTAATGTTTAATGCGGACTGCGTTTCAGTTTAGGAAGGGAAATGATTTGGTGAAAGTTGCACAACAATGTGAATGTACTTAGTGCCACTGAATCGTGCAATTAAATTTGCTTTAAAATGTATGTATTTATTACGTGACTTTTACCACAACAAGAAAAAGACCCTGTGCACGTGGGTACTGGGTCACGTGTTCCAACGCTTCTAGCTCTCTGTAGAAAAGTGACAACTGTCAGCTGTAATTTTAATACTGCAGTTTTAATTTTAAAACTTGGTGAGTTCAGTTTTACTGTTTTCTGCTTTCCTTGAAGAGGTTTTATACATAAAACATACATAGATCAATATTGAAATGCCTTAAATGCCCTATGAATTCCAACAATTTGGCCACCTGATGCAAAGAACTGAGTCATTGGAAAAGACCCTGAAACTGGGAAAGATTGAAGGCTGGAGGAGAAGGGGATGACAGAGGGTTAGATGGTTGGATGGCATCACCTACATGAGTTTGGGTAAACTCCGGGAGTTGGTGATGGACAGGGAGGCCTGGCGTGCTGCCCTCCATGGGGTTGCAAAGAGTCGGACACAACTGAGCGAATGAACTGAACTGAACTGATGTATATGTATCCACAAGTCCACACACAGATAAAATATACCTGAATTGGAGAAGAAAATGGCAACCCCCTCCAGTATTCTTGCCTGGGAAATCCCATGGAGAGAGGAGCCTGGTGGGCTACAGAAAAAAAAAAAAGCCTATTGACATCAAAGGACATCCTTGTCGTGGATGCAGGAGCAAGAGCACCTGCCTTTCAGAGAGATTGGACAGACTCCGTCCACTGAGATGCGCTCCACTCAGCCCCATGGCTCTAGATGTTCCCCTGCCAATACTGTCTTCCTCCGCTGACAGGACACTTAAAGATACTCGGAGACTGTATCACTTCTCCCTTGAAGAACCTCCAAGGACTCTCATTTCCAATGGGATAAAAGGCAGACTCCTAAGCTTGACATCCATGGTCCCCTCACCATCCCCATGGTTAACACAGCTCTCCAGCAACACACAGAATGATGCTCTCCCTTCTCTGAACACACTGGGCTTGTTCTAACATCCATGTGCTCATCTGTGCTATTGCCACAGTCTCCTACCCAGCAATAGCCAGCTTTTAGGAGCCAGTTCTCATATCCCTCCCCGCTTAAGTCCTTTCTGGATCTCCTGGGAAAACTGTTTTCCCCTTAACTTGCTCCTACAGCCGATTTCATGGGTTTCAATTATGGTCCTTATTATGCTGCACCGAATGAGTTTTTCTCCATAAATCAGCTTCCCTCTTTAGGCTGGGAGCTCACTGGGCAGGAGAGGATGAGTCTTATTTCCAGGTGTGTCCCCATCATCCAGCCCAGAGCCTGGCCTGGTTTAGGGTACCAGCTGAGAAAGAAATGACTGATAAGTATATTCACTCTCTTGTTCATTTATGCAACAAATATTGTTTATTCTGGTGCAGGAATGCAGCAGGGGGAAAAAAGACATATGGCTCCGTATCTGAAGGAGCTTATAATCTAAGAGGTAAGCACGCACGCTCACGGTCAGGTGGGGCATGTCATTGCTGAGTGAGACCCTGTGCTTGCTCTTTCTTGACTCTGGGGTTTTACAAGCGCATGCCAATGTGGGCTTGCTGTTCTGAACCATCACATGAAGAGCATCTGCCATGGGGAGTCTTCAGAATCCATAAAACCAGAGCAGCAAGCAAGAAACCACTGTGATTGTAAGCCACTGAGATCTGGGGTCTGTTTGCTACTGATGCAATATCCAGTCTATCCTAACTCATCCTTAACCCATGGTGTAAATCTTAATGACAGGAAAAGTGTCCTGGCTTGAAATGCAGGCTTGTGCTCTGGGGAAGAGAAGTCTTATTTTGAGGGTCCTTGCTGCCCTTCTGTTTCTCAAAGTGCCAGCCAGAAACTGAACCTAGGAACCAGGGCATCTGCTCTTTTCGGCCCAAGAGAGGATCCACTGGAAACACCCCTCTTAGTGTCATTGCAGGCTCCCTACAGGGACCAAAGATCTGCCTGAGGTCTGTGTGAAGGGCTCTGACCTTGGCCAGGGGTCAAGGCTTGCTCTGTTCTTGGGAGGGAAACCTGGTCTCCCTGCCCAGCTGACTATCCCCAGGACTTAGCACCTGTGTGTATAAGAGGCTGAGGCCAAGGTCAGCATCCTTCAGTGGCACACTGAGTGGGCAATCTCACTGTGGCCTAGAGTATCAGTGCAAGCGGCTCCTTTTCTTTCTTTCTAACTGTGGACATCTGGCCACCAAAGTGTGAGTGAGTGACTGTGTGCGTGCCTCTGTGTGTGTGTGTGTTTCCCCAAATAATTCTCTAGGGCTTGCCTCATGGTCCTGTTTTACCAACTGGAACCTGAGGTGTAGAGGCTCGGGAACTCAGGTCAATGTCATGGGTTATTTAGGCAAACAGCTGGAGTTCAAAAAGAGGCCTTTTCATTTTAAAGGTTTGGTTCTTTCCACTGCCACATGATTGCAGACATGCATGCATTTCAGCAAACACTGGTTGAGAACCTCTCGGCAGCAGGTGTTGAATGAGCAATAGATGTGAATATAAGCAGAGCTTGGCCCCTGTCCTGGGTGAGCCCTCAGTGCGTTGGGAACCCAGGCACATAGACAGTTGAGTGCAGCAAATGCCACATGTAGAAAGCACCAGGGTGGTCCAGTGCTTTCTGGACTCCTCCCTTCCATGGCAGGGGGCATGGGTTCCATCCCTGGTTGGGAGCACTACGATCTCACAGGCCACATGGTGTGGTCAACAGTGAGGGCCTGGCAGAGATGGCTTCCTGGAAGAGGGGCCACAGGGCTGAGATCTGAAGAATGATGGGGAATTTTCTGGGTGGCTACAGAGGTGGGGGAAGAGAATCCTAGGCAGAGACTCAAGCGCATGCAGGGGCACTGAGGTGTGAGACGACAGGACCTGACGGGGCACTGAAAATCTGGCTGGTGAGACAGGGAGCGGTAGGCAGGGAATTTTAAATTTGCAAGTGACCTGCAGCTCTTTGAGTTTTGTGGGGGCCTTGAATAATTTAGATAATTGCAAGACATCTTCCTTTGGCTTCACATCAAAGTCACCCCTTCTTGGCAGCTCCTGAAGTTGCTGAGGACGCTGGCTCAGGGCCACTTACCACCACCCCGGTGGGACCAGCGGCCGGCCTGCCTGCCGCAGCCTCTGTGGGCAGCGCCCTGAAGGTACTGACTGTGTTCCAGCCAGGACGGCTGAGAGCCAGACAGCCTCCCAGGCCTCTACCAAAAGGAGCAACAGCAATTTTAAAGGAGAAGGTCATTGGCTTTGTTTGGCGAGACTTCTCTGTCTTATATGCTGTGCTAGTCACTTTAAATATAATATTATCTCATTTGATTCTCTCACTCATCCCAAGGGGAAGATTTTATGCTTTCTCTTGTTAGGAGGAACTCAGCTTTCTAAGGTTTCCCCTGGCTTGCCCTGGGCCACAAACCTGCCCCCTTGTCCTTACTCAGTCTTGCTTTTAGATTTCAGATTGAAAATTGAGAGCCATCATCTATTAAAATGAACTTTATTTCATATCCCTTCAGCTTCATGAGAAACTGAAGCCCACCCTCCAGATCTTGGTGGGCTTTGGTTTTTCCTGACGTCCCCTTCCCGGGAGCTGGCTGGTATGGCCGTTTCTAAGTGGCCTCTTTGCTTGGCAAACTTGCGCTACTTTTGCGGCCCCTTCCTGGCTAACGAGTTATGGAGACAGGCATGGTAGCGCCTTCGGTTTCTTCATCCTGGCCTTTAACCCACAGAAGTCACTGCTGGCTTTCGGACCAGGTTTCCCCAGAAGAAAGGGAGGAAGGACATAAAGTATTCAAATGGGGAAGTGGTTCCGCAGGAAGGGAGCAGAGGAGAGCAGGGCTTCTGGGCGCGAGCAGGGGTCTCGGGAGCCTGGTTGGAGGAGGTGGGAGGCTGGAGGTACACAGTGGAGGCAGGCGTGGTGCCTGGCCAGTGCGCAGAAAGTGCACCTGTTCCCAGGGCCAAGAAGCAGGGGGCCTACCAGGAGGCGGGAAGCCGGGATTGGAGCCCCAGGAGCAGGAAGTCAGTGAGGAGCGGTGGCTGGTGGGGTGTTTTGGTTCTGCTTTCAGAAACACACCAGTGGTTTGGCTGCAACATTCAAAGACCTGAAAATATGGAAGCAGGCTCTGGGGAAGGGGAGCACTGAGAATAACAGTCGTGAATACGGGAAGTGCTGAGCCCAGGGCTCTTCAGAGGCGCTGTGGCTTCTTTCTGAAACCTGTCAGTCTATAAGAAGAAGACATCCTGTCCTGAACTGCCCTGGGCCTGCTCGGGTCATCCAGCTGGTTGTCTCTGCCTTTTACCCAATGTCTTTATTCCAGATTTGCCTGTATCAGCTTAATATAGTTTGCGCATAAGGGGCTGTCAAAAAAAAGTTGCTAATCATAGTGTATTCAGTCAGCATGATTTATCAAGAACTGAGGTATGCCCAGCCCTGGAATTTGGAGATGAACTGGAACCCGCTGTTTGATGACATTATATGATGCAGCATGACAACGGTATAAAGAGGCATGGACACAGAGCTCTGGAGTCTAGAGAAGAGAGAGGCTGACAGTCCTGGAAGGGTCAATGTCATCTTCCCGATGGGTTTAACAGATGTGCACATATTGCTGACTGAGAGGAAAGCAAAGGGCAGGCCAGGCAGGGGGCTGCATGGGCTGAAAGGACTCAAAGAGTTGGGTACAGCTGAGGAAGAGATAGGAGTGGACAGAGATAAAGCCAGGAGGACAACAGGGGTCATGAATGGAAGGCTTGGGAACTTGGATTTTACTCCAGAAGCACCGGGTATAACGGAAGGTTTTTATGTGAAAGGTAAATGATATCTTAGTACTCTATTTTAGAATATTATGTATGATAATGATAAATAGTAATTATTATTATGGATGATGATGGTAATGGAAATACAAGTAACAGATCTCTCCATCACCTGTCAGTGGTGATGGGGTGTCACTCCCATGATGGTGCTGCACGTGTCTGACTCCATCTTAGTGGACTAGATGGAAAGATCCTTCTGCGGTCTTGAGGAGGCAGACTGCTTTATTGTGAACTTCCTGTGGAGAGGGCCACGTGTCAGGGAGCTGTGGGCAGCTTCTTGGATCTGTGTTGGCCTCCAACCCATGGAAGCTGGGGTCCTCAGTCATATACTCTCAAGGAAATGGATTCTGCCAACAATCTGAATGAGCTTGGAAGCAGCATCTTCTCCAGCCAAACTTCCAGATGAGAATGTAGCCCAGACGGCCCCCTCACAGCAGCCTTGTAAGACCCTGGGCAGAACTGAGTCATGCTGGGATCATGCTGGGACCCATGGAAACTATCAAATAATTGTGTGTGTTTGTTTTAAGCTGCCAGTTCTGCGGTAATTTGTTACAGAGCAGTAGAGAACTAATAATCCCTCTAACAAGCAAGCAGCATGAAAACCTGCTTCTAGGAAAAAGTAGTCCATGATAAGGATTATAGAGCTGCAAGCACCATGCCGCCCTGTCCCTAAGAGCTCTCCGTTGCATGTCAGCCATCAGAGAGTAAACCTTTTAGGGTCTTAGAGGTGGGTCAGGTAAAGGCCAGAGCGAGAGCTCAGAGTCAGGAGGCCCTGGTACCCAATCATGAAAACTGAGCCGTTGCTCCCTGAAGAAACGTGGGGTGAGATTCCTGAAAGCCTCTGGTTACATTTTCATCAGCCAATCAACATACAACCTTGTTGTACCTGTGTTTCTGTTTAGAGACACCTCATTTAATATACAGTGTTCATTCATTAACATTGACGTCAAGTCTAGCAGCCCCATAACTTGTTTTTGAGCAAAGCTTGTCTAAACTGTGCATCTTCCCCATTCAGCACATCATAGCTTCTTGTGCTTGGGAATACCAGGTACCACTTGGGCACTGTGCTTGCAGGCCATTTCAAAAAGCAAAACTACCAAGGCAAAGCTAGCCAAGTGTGAAAAGCATTGCAGTCCATGGACCACAAAAAGGATACCTGTAGCACTACGAGAATTAAAACCAGAAGGCGGAGTTTATCTTGTTGGATCTCAGTGCCCGTCCCTTGAGAAACTCAAATTTTTTGCTGTTCTCCGCTTGTCTGTGAGTGATGCCGAAAGTGCAAAAAAGTCAGCAAGTATTGATTTGGAGGGGTTACCAATAAATTTTAGCAGAGTAGGTAAATCTTAAGACATGGACTCTAAGAAGAAGGACTGACTGTCCTTCACAGCGGGCTTGGCACACTGCAGGTGCTCAGTGAAAAAATGGCAGCTTATTATATTAACATCAGGATCAGCATAGAGTCTGGCAAAGACCTTTATTAAAAACATTTTAGATTTTAGAATTTAAAAACAACTTTAGATTTTTAAGAAAATATTATTAATTTACTTATTTATTTTTGGCTGCGCTGGATCTTCATTGCTGCGACTGGGCCTTCTCTAGTTGTGGCGAGCAGGGGGTACTCTCTAGTTGCAGTGAGTGGGATTCTCATTGTGGTGGCTTTTCTTGCTGTGCATGGAAGCTGTGGTGAGTGGGACCAGTTGCTCCGTGGCATGTGGAATCTTCCTGGACCAGGGATTGAATTTGTGTCCTCTGCACCGGCCGGGAGATTCTCAACGGTCAGGGAAATCTAGAGTCTGGCAAAGAACTTTGAGGGGACACTAGGAATCCAAACACGAGCTCAAGCCCAGAGTAAGAAGGAGGGAACACGGTGGGCAGGAAGCTCCATACATCAATGCTACAGGGAGCCCCGAGCCTCCTTTCCTGTTTCTTGGCCAGGTCTCTCGGGACTCCCACATCCCTGAGGCCACACCAGGGGCTCCCTCACTTGATACTGAGGCTGCAGGCCCTCATGCCCGAGCGGGTGAGCACAGGTCTGTATCCTGCCATTGTCCTGGGAAGGGCCACCCCCAGCTGTACCGACCGGAGTCTACTTCCAGATTGCTGGATCCCACAGGGGAAAGAAGCTGACCTGCTTTATACCACACCACCCTTTTCCTGCTCTCCGTCCCAGCTGTCCCTCCCCTTCCGGTCAGGTGGCCAGAGGAGCCCCAGGGAGTCCTTAACCTGGCTTTCTGAATTTCCCTGGGGTGGGGGAGCAGGAAAAGAAAGAAAGGGAACTCCCATTTCTGGAGCCTTCCTCTGTGCCAGGGCCGGGGCTGGCCACGTCCCACCCATTCATTACCTTGTGAAAGCCTTCCAACAACCCTGCAGTGTCCAGAGCGTGCTTGGGTTGCAGATGAGGAAACTGAGGCTCACAGTGGTCCTCTGCGTGGCAACAAGTTCCACCAACCTGTTTGTTTGGCAGCATTCACTTGATGTGGACAACAGTGCAGGATTCTGTTGGAGAGACTTTTTGAACAGCATGAAAAGAGTTGCTAACTCAGTTGGTAAAGAATTCACCTGCAATGCAGAAGATCCCAGTTCAATTCCTGGGTCAGGAAGATCCTCTGGAGAAGGGATAGGCTACCCACTCCAGTATTCTTGGGCTTCCCTTGTGGCTCAGCTGATAAGGAATCCGCCTGCAATAGGAGAGACCTGGGTTTGATCCCTGGGCTGGAAATTTCCCCTGGAGAAGGGAAAGGCTACCCACTCCAGTATTCTGGCCTGGAACATTCCATGGACTGTATAGTTCATGGGGGTCACAAACAGTCGGACATGATTGAGCAATTTTCACTTTCACTTTCACAGGTCCCTGCAGCCATCCTCAACACAGAATAAGGACAACAAAGCAAATTCTGAGTGCTTTCTAAGGAAGCACGTGCAGCCCTTTGCGTAATTTCCTCATTCAATTTTATCCTCTCAGTGACATTTTGAGGTATGGAGTATTTTTATACCCTTTTCTGATGGGACATCTAAGGCTTGGAGGTGTCAGCTGACTCGCCCGAGACTATAGAAGTCCTAACTTAGGAAGCTGGAGGGCAGGGGTGGGAACCCAGGTTGACTTCAGAGTACTCCCTCTTTCTGTACACTATTGACTGGGATTGATGGGGGTAGGGGTTGCTTTCTTATTCTCAGCACCTGGCTATCACTGGAGTGACTTCTCAGTCTCACTGAGAGCAACAGGTGACAGAGCCATTTTCCAGGGGAACAAGCCAGCAACCTTGCGCTTGGGCATGCTGCAGGCGGGGATGCTGCAGGCAGTATCATGGCTTTGTCATCTTCCTTATCTTAGCATTGGCATGGCTACAGGTTCAGAGGACTCCTGTTCATGCAACCCCTTTTTGGCTCCATCTTTCTCATCCCCAGGCCTTTCTTTAGGCTTTGTGACTTCTCTCCAATTAGGCCTTGTTTCCACAGAGAAGGGAGCTACCATTTATTGAGCGCCTATCGTATACTGAGTACTTTGTTAAATCCACCATACCCTGTGATGGGCGTTATTAACACCCTTCTACAGAAGAAGTCAAGTCACTTCCTCAAGGTCACAGTGGGTGATTTCCATGGAGGTGGCATTGGAAATCTGGGGGAAGACATTACTGAGGGATTTTTAGTTATTTTAAAGGAATATCATCTGGTTCTTCTCCCTCTCTCCATTCTCCTTCTACCAGGCTGAATACTAGTGTTTATTTTATTTTCTTCGGGGGACTCTGAATTTGGAGCTTTCATCTAAGGGCCTCTAATGTTTTCAACAGCAGGAATGAACTGTCCACACTCAGGAGGTGCCTGAGCGACACGTGCTTGGGGTTCAAAAGGGTAAGTCAAGCATCTCTCTCCGCAGGGTCACCACAGGGGCACACGCAACATTCCTACATCTTCTCTCCTGCCCTGATCCTGGGGTGGGTGATGGTGGCCGTCGAGTTGCTGGAGGCAAGGCAAAGGGACAAGAGATGCCGTGCTCCCAGCTGGCCTTTGTTCTGTGAACACTACCCCTCATCCACACCTCGGCTGGAGCAGTTTTCTTTTCACACAAACTGTGCCAACCACCCAGCCTCAAGTCCATGGAAAGACGGAACAGAATCTTAGGGGCGGCCATGTCCCATGAGGCCTCCAGGCACCTGGTCGATCAAGAGGCTGAGGACTGTGTCACTTGGCTCTGCGGATGGCAGACTTGGACCCTGGTATCAGACAGAAAAGGGGTCCACAGTCAGTGCCACAGCCTGCTCTGTGTGTGACCGTGGGTAAGTCACTCATCCTCTCTGAGCTCAACTCCCTCACCTACCAAATGGGGAAGCTAATATAGATCTTGTAAGACAGGCATTTGGCAAAAGTCTGCATGTTTTACTCTCCATCCTTGTCCTCGCCTCAAAGCTGGGTGAGGGGTGAGGAATCCCTAAGGGAAGCGCTCAGACCCACCTGATCGTTGGCCTGCCCCTTCTCGTGAGGACAGAGTTCCCTGGGATACGGTTCCTGGCCAGAATTACGGCCAGACCGGAGCTGAGTTTCCATCAGACGTTCAAATGGGGTTAACACACCTTTTGCCCCTTTCCCTGAGTAAAACCAAAACTTTCCATTAGAGATACTAAGGGCAGTCTTGTAAAAGCTAAAGGCAGTGAGACCAAATAGCAAGGAAGGATTTCGTAACTGGCTAACTTCTTATTACCTGCTATTTTTAAATGTTGAGGAAAAGAGAAACTGTGTTGTGTAGAAGTTAAAACCAGAGTGGTCTCATGGGGTTATGGGTTCACAGCTCTGAAGGGCCACTTACTAGCTGCGTGACCTAAGGCAAGTTGTTTAACCTCTTTGTGCCATAGTTTCCTCATTTCTATAATAGTGACAATAATGAAATCTACCAGTAAGACTGAAGAAATCAATAACTGTAAAGTTCTTGGAATATTGAATAGCCCATCATAGTAAGTGCTCAATAAATGCTATTACTTATATATTTTACTTTACAGAGGTATAAACTGAAAATGGAAAGAGGTTAAAGGGATGTAGGGAAGGAAGAAGATTTAACTTCATCAATTAGCATCCTATGAATACTTCTTTAGGCAGCTATTTTTTTTTTTTTATTGTAACCTTGGATTGGAGGTATTGATTCGTGACAATAATTATTCTTATAAATTGTACCGAGCATATAAGTTTTAAGGTTTTGCATTCCTTAGGAAACAACAGTCTCTTTTAATCAGTTTTATAAAATTGGGAGAACTGGGAAAGGATTTAAAAATAGGGGCTGAGAGGATCCCTATCAGTAAGGCCACTGACACCTTCCTTCTGAAGAGTGATGTTGACTTAAAGTTTCACAGTGATATAACATTCATTCATTCATTCATTCATTGACTCAACCACGTTTAATGAGCAGATGCCTGCTTTATGTCAGGCACTGTCCGTACCTACAAATATAAAGACCAGAGGACTAGTGCCTGCTCCCACAGTCTGCTGGGGAGATGGACATGCAAATGGTCCATGCCTGTTCATTATGACTGATGACTTAATGGAGACACAAATAAGATACTGTGGGATCAAACCCCAGGTCTACCTGGGAGAGCCAGGGGAGGCTTCCCAGGAGAGTGAAGTTCAAGTCTTCTCACTCAGGATTCTCCCATGGCCTGTGCCTCTTTTTTACTGAGCATATTTTGGTACAAGGCCCTACTCACGAGAGGTAATTGAGTTATTGGATGTTTATTTTGAGTCAGACACTGTGCTAAGCACTTCATAGCCATTAATTTTTAGCCATCATGTTAGCCTTCAGTTCAGTTCAGTTGCTCAGTCGTGTCCGACTCTTTGTGACCCCATGAATCGCAGCACTCCCTGCCTATCACCAACTCCCGGAGTTCACCCAGACTCACGTCCATCGAGTCAGTGATGCCATCCAGCCATCTCATCCTCAGTTGTCCCCTTCTCCTCCTGCCCACAATCCCTCCCAGCATCAGGGTCTTTTCCAATGAGTCAGCTCTTCACATGAGGTGGCCAAAGTACTGGAGTTTCAGCTTTAGCGTCAGTCCTTCCAATGAACACCCAGGACTGATCTCATTTAGGATGGACTGGTTGGATCTCCTTGCAGTCCAAGGGACTCTCAAGAGTCTTCTCCAACACCATAGTTCAAAAGCATCAATTCTTCGGCACTCAGCCTTCTTCACAGTCCAACTCTCACATCCATACATGACCACAGGAAAAACCATAGCCTTGACTAGATGGACCTTAGTTGGCAAAGTAATATCTCTGCTTTTGAATATACTCTCTAGGTTGGTCATAACTTTTCTTCCAAGGAGTAAGCGTCTTTTAATTTCATGGCTGCCGTCACCATCTGCAGTGATTTTGGAGCCCAGGAAAATAAAGTCTGACGCTGTTTCCACTGTTTCCCCATCTATTTCCCATGAAGTGGTGGGACCGGATGCCATGATCTTCGTTTTCTGAATGTTGAGCTTTAAGTCAACTTTTTCACTCTCCTCTTTCACTTTCATCAAGAGGCTTTTTAGTTCCTCTTCACTTTCTGCCATAAGGGTGGTGTCATCTGCATATCTGAGGTTATTGATATTTCTCCTGGCAATCTTGATTCCAGCTTGTGTTTCTTCCAGCCCAGTGTTTCTCATGATGTACTCTGCATAGAAGTTAAATAAGCAGAGTGACAAAAAGAGGGGAGTATTATGATCTCTGATTTACAGATGAGGAAACTGAAAATCAAACAAGTTGAAATAAATTGAGTAATATCGCACAGCTGGTATAAGGCAGTGTGGGCTGGAGCGTCCATGCTGGTCTCCACTCTGGTCCTTGTGCAAGTCTGGCTGGCCAGCCAACCCTGTTACATGTTAATTGTGTCTGCAGTGCCCTCAGAAGGAAACCCTTTATGTCAAACACACCCCGTCTGAGACTGCTGGGTTCTGAGGTTGTGTGATATGGCGGGAGGAGCTTGGGATCTGGAATCAGAAAATCTGGGTTTGCATTGTTCTACTGCTTCTCAAAATGGGATATTGAGTGAGTCTCAAGCCTCAGCTTAATCATATGGAAAAATGGTCATATGGAAACATGCATAGTCTATCCTAGGGGTTTAATGAGGCTCCACAGAAAGAAAAATTCTGAAACAGTGCTTTATAAAACTAAAATCCATCGTAAGCATCAGTTACTGAAGAGGAAGTATATTGGTCAGGTTTCTGGTATAGGCAGTGGAAAACATTCTAGCTAGTTTAAGCAGAAAAAGAGTTTAGTGCAGGGAAATAGAAGCTTAACAAAATGTCAGAAGTTCTAGAAGACAAGCTCTACATTGTTAGCAGGTTTGGGAGAAACATTTCTTAACTTTGAAGTCTCTGTGATCTGGAATGTACTAAAGGAGACTGAAGGCAGACATGGGCCAAAACAACAATTTGGTTCAAACGCATACATGTGATGATTTAGTGAAATGCCCACACGCAGCTCCATCATATTTCTCCTCTCCAAAGACGGAACCAGGCATGTGTTGACATCTACTCATCTTCACTGTATTGAGAGCTTAGGTGGGGTTGCGGGGTGGGGATTAGGAGGACTGGGACATCTGCAGCTACCAGAACTTTATCAAGCTAGCAACTATTCAGTGGACAGTCAGGAAGGGCACCACCAGCTGTGAAGACCAGCAGAGGAGAGCTGCGAATGGAGCCAGGAGTTCAGAAGGGGGAGAGAGCGGGCAGAGGTCACATAGAGGGTGGGGCTCCTCCATGAACTCTCACATCAGCTATGCCTACAACTCACTTTCACTGATCATCGGAGTGTGACGTGTGGGTAAGTCAGTCCAGCTGAAAGGATGGGAAATGGGATGTAAAGGGAGGTCAAGTTTAAAATGTGCAAGTCCTCCTTTTGCTGGAAGACATATGAAATAAAATATATTTGTGAGCCACCCTAGTGTACTAAGATATGCAGTTCCAATACCTTCCTTGATGCAATGCCATTCTGTGTCTACACATTCATTTTCATGCAATGATCAGTTTGGAGGAATTTCAACTACCTTCATTTTCAGCTAAGTGAAATTTATCTTAACCAGATACCCACCCAAGATGAAAAATGAGCATTTTTTTCTAATTTAAAATAATCATCACTAAAGGAAATCTAATCACTCAGTTCAGTTGCTCAGTCATGTCCAACTCTTTGCAACCCCATGGACTGCAGCATGCCAGGCCTCCCTGTCCATCGCCAACTCCCAGAATTTACTCAAACTCATGTCCATTGAGTCAGTGATGCCATCCAACCATCTCATCCTGTGTTGTCCCCTTCTCTTCCCAGCATCAGGGTATTTTCCAGTGAGTCAGCTCTTTGCATCAGGTGGCCAAAGTACTGGAGTTTCAGCTTCAGCATCAGTCCTTCCAATGAACACCCAGGACTGATCTCCTTTAAGATGGACTGGTTGGATCCCCTGGCAGTCCAAGGGACTCTCAAGAGTTTTCTCCAACACCACAGATCAAAAGCATCAATTCTTTGGCTCTCAGATTTCTTCACAGTCCAACTCTCACACCCATATGTGACTCCTGGAAAAACCATAGCTTTGACTAGATGAACCTTTGTTGGCAAAGTAATGTCTCTGCTTTTTAACATGCTGTCTAGGTTAGGAAATCTATAATAAGAAATTAATCTTTCCAGTGACTTTTTGGGTAAACACAGGTATGAGGCATCTCTTAAAGCTTTGCTGTTCTCTTCTTAGAAGCTGGGATACACTCTTTTATAAACATGTCAGGAACATCACCTCTGGTTGCCATGGAGATGGTTGTCTTCTGCATGTCTGCTTTCCCAAGGATAGGATCGACGGTGCGGTTGTCAGGGATGTAAGGAGAGGGAGGAGTTACTGAAAATGAAGGTAATGGAGTTCCTGGTGGTCCAGTGGTTAAGAATCTGCCTGCTGATGGAAACAGTGACAGACTTTATTTTTTTGGGCTCCAAAATCACTGCAGATGGTGACTGCAGCCATGAAATTAAAAGATGCTTGCTTTTTGGAAGAAAAGCTATAATAAACCTAGGTAGCATATTAAAAAGCAGAGACATTACTTTGCCAACAAAGGTCCATGTAGTCAAAGCTGTGGTTTTTCCAGTAGTCATGTATGGATGTGAGAGTTGGACATGAAGAAGGCTGAGTGCTGAAGAATTGATGCTTTCAAACTGTGGTGCTGGAGAAGACTCTTAAGAGTCCCTTGGACAGCAAAGAGATCAAACCAGCCAATCCTAAAAGAAATCAATCCTGAATATTCACTAGAGGGATTGATGCTGAAGTTGAAGCTCCAATACTTTGGTCACCTGATGTGGAGAGCTGACTCATTTGAAAAGACCCTGATGCTAGGAAAGACTGATGGCAGGAGGAGATGGGGATGATAGGATAAGATGGTTGGATGGTGCCGTTGACTCAATGGACATGAATTTGAGCAAGCTCCAGGAGATGGTGAAGGACAGAGAAGCCTGGCGCGCTGCAGTCCATGTGGTTGCAAAGAGTTGGACACAACTGAGTGCTCAGCAATAAATCTTATAAACATATCATAGATGTACATGAGGTTTAGCCACAAGATTGTTTCTTTATTGGATTCAAGATAGTTTCCAAAGAGGGGACTATTTAGCACATTCATAGAATGAGATATTCATAGCCATAAAAATATCTGGGTTCATCTTCCTGATTTGTTTCCAAACCTTTAATCTCATTTGTAATTGAAAGAGGATGAACTTTGGTGACACAAGAGGCAGGATTAAGGTCCTCACTCCAACTACTTTCTAGCTATGTGACTTCTTAAGCCTCTGTTTCCCTATCCTGCAAAATGAAGTCAGAAATAATATCTAAATTGTGGTGAAAATCCTGGGCTGGGATGCAAGGAAGCACCTTGTAAGCTCTTGAGTCATGGAGAGCTCAAGATTATGATAATTTCTTCTGAATATGGCTAAAATCATGCCCAGAGCCCTGTTGCATTGTAAGCAGGATTATTCTTGGAGAATCTACCTGCTGTTCTTCTACCTGCAGCATAACAAAATATCTGAGCCACCTGGATCTCTCTTTCCCTCGCCCAGAGTCTGTTTAGGACAAGATCAGCACACAGGGAGCCTGGATAATAGAGGAATGGCGGACAGGGAGGACCTCCCATGACCAACCCACTCATAGCCACCGAGTGGGAGCTGTGACTTAGCTTAGTAAGCTGTGACTTACCTCAGACATGAGTACACAGAGTTCCCTCATTTGGGTGACATGCCCAGCATCGCTGCTGTCACCATGCTTCCTGAAACATCTCCCAAGGTTTTTATTTTTTAAACTAACTCACTTTTTAAGACTAAGATGAATTTATTTACAAAGGAAACTTTACAACATGATGATTTATGAAAACCAAAAGAGTTACTTGCTAAAGTAGAAGTTAACCAAGGCATATGCAGAATGATAACAAATAATGGAATTAAATTCTAGCTAAACATTCTTGTCTACTGAAGCCTGGTCCTGAAACATGTTCTCAGTTAAAGAGGAAAGCGCCAAGTGTCAAGAGTTGGGTCCTGCAAGCACCAAGATGAGAATTTCTCTTTGCCCTGTAATCCGAAGGATAAAAAGAGAAATGAAATGTGATTCATCTTTTCACTAAGTTACTTTCTCTTAAGACAACAATTCCTGAAATCACCCCTCATAGAGAAAAAGTACTGATACAGTCAAAGCAATAATTGAGAAATATTGATACAAAGTCTCCCAAGCCTCCCCACACATTTCAAAGATGTGAAAATTGTGGCCAAAACAAGAGAAGAAACTTATTCAAAAGCCTGCTGTGATCACTGATCCAGAGCTGAGATGAGATACAGTGCCTGGCTCCAAACGGCCTAGCAGATCTTATGAGAAAGTTCAGTTTTAAAAGATAAACAAGCTGAGCAACAACAAGCTTTGAATCAGCAAGACTTCTGTCTTGAAGAAATTACAGCTGCTTTTTTGCACTTGTGGCTCTGCATTTAGGAAAAAGGACAAAAACCACTATGCGTCCTTCAAAGAATCTATATTTTGAATTATAGACTTTCTGTGAAGCACTCTATATTTAAGCGTGGAGTTCAACATGTAACAGAGACAAAGCTGCTTCGTCCACTGTGTCTGACAGTTAGATTCTAATTTAAAGATTGTCAGTATTGCTGTACTCACATGCTTGTGAATTTCTGTACATACTGTGCACTCATAAGGTGCTTCTGCACACATTGACTTACTGGGTTATCACTCTAACCACGTGATGGAGGTATTGTTGTTCTTTGTGGGTCCAGCTAGGGATGCTAAGAATTTAGAACACGGGCTTAACTGGGGTCATGTGAATAGGAAAGGCTGAGCCTGGGATGGGACTGGAGCCCAAAGCCAGAGGTCTTTTCCCTCCCTGAGTTGCCTCCTGTCCCCCTGGCCACCAACTTCTGCCATTTCACGTGAGCTGTGGAGCTGTTGTGTTGGCCCTTAATGCTGGGGAGGAGTTTCTGAGCTGAAATAGAGAGCTGCTCAAGGGTGAATGTCTTTGGGCTGAAAATGTTTAACAGAAGGAGTGGGAAGAGCAGATGCTATGATGGAGAAGGAACCCGCATTAGGACACCACCAGTGGGGTCATCCTACAAGGCAGTTTCAGTTTTTAAGGTCTCAGCAAGACTGGCCGCTTCCCCAGAAAACTCTTCCCTGACCTGTCAAACAACATAGTGTCTCTGGTTTATGGCCCAGTTGCGTCTAGTTGTTTCCTAGTAATTTTGCTTACTATGCCCCTTGGACTGCAAGGAGATCAAATCAGTCCACCCTAAAGGAAACCAACTCTGAATATGCAGTGGAAGGACTGATGATGAAGGTGAAGCTCCAATACTTTAGCCACCTGATGCAAAGAGCCGACTCATTAGAAAAGACCCTGATGCTGGGAAAGATTGAAGGCAGGAGGCAAAGGGGATGACAAAGGATGAGATGATTAGATGGCATCACCGACTCAATGGACATGAGTTTGAGCAAACTCTGGAAGGTGATGAAGGACAGGGAAGCCTAGCATGCAGCAGGCCATGGAGTAGCAAAGAGTTGGACATGATTGAGCAACAGAACAATGGTTTTGATAGCTTAAAATGACTTACTAGACGGATTTTTCTGCTGGCTGTCTGCATCCTTCAGCGAACAGGGAGCTTTATGGAGTGGGGATGTGCTTGTTAATTCCTGCTGCCTCCCAGGGCTAGCACTGAGGGTGATACAGCACTCAGTGCTCCGTTGATATTTGTTGATGAATCAACACTCCATTGGGGGGAAGGAAGGGAGGCACCCTTGGGTGCATGTCTAGAAAGTTAAGGAGGCAGTGTAGCATGTCGGTTCTCAGGTGTGGTCTGGGGACCCTTAGGAGTCCCTGAGAGCCTTTCAGGGGGTCCACCAGGTCAAAACTATGTTTGTAATAATACTAAGATGTCATTTACTTTTCTCCCTTCTGTCATGGGTATACAGTAGAGTTTTTTGGAGGTCCCCTGATGCATGATAACTAATGGCTCTGATGACTAATGGAATGTGTGTTGTGTATTCTTGGGCTTTAAATGTTTTTCCAGTTTTAATTTCTAACATGGTGATTCATCTAACCCACAGAATCAAAAGCTCTTTGGGATCCTTGGTGATTTTGAAAGCTGTCAAGGAGTCCTGAGACCACAGCATTGGAGGAAAGTAAGTGCTTGGTTACTGGTAAGAGTGAGCCCTTCAGGAAATGGGGGGGTTTGGGTTCAAATTCTGACTGTGTGTGGTCTTAGGTGAACTATGTAACCTCTTGATGGTTTAGTTTCCTCACCTGTGAAGTAGGGTGACAATACAGTCAATCACACATGACATGAGGTTGTTGAGCAGTTTAAATATAAGCTGATTCCTGTAAAAATTAACTAGGAGACTACCTAGGACAGTAAGTGTTCTAGAAACATTAGCAATTATGGAGGTACCAAAGACGTTAAGAGACTTGTCCCAGGTCACCCTAGGAGTGAGTGGTAGAGATTCGCCTGAGCCCTTGGTGGGATCGAGGGTGTATCTAGCTCTTTCCATGCCTGGAGATGCAGAAGCTGGCAGAGAGGGTCCTTCTTCCCCTCCTGGGCTGGGTACCAGGGAAGCCAGAGAGAAGCATGTTTGACTGGTGACTATGTCAGCGGTCAATCCCTGCCTTCCGGGCCTTGAGGAGGTGCTGGCAGGGAGAGAGGGGAGCCCAAGGACAGCGGCTTGGCCAGCTTGCCTGGGAAGGCCTTGCAGGCCCCGGGATCTGGCACCTGCCTCTGAGAAGGCAGCAGGCCTGGCCCGGGAGAAGCATGGGTTTCTGGAAATGCACATCAGCACATTCATTACTGTCTTATCAGCAAATTGCAGAGGAGGCCAGGAAGCAAGGGACGGATCCTCTTACTCGTGATGAAATGCTCTCTGGTCAAGTATGAAAAATGTTTGAGGAATGAGTTCCCAGCCATGGTGTGAAAACAGATGTTGGATTCTTCTTCTTCTTCTTTTTTTTTTTAATTTTCCCCTCTGACACAGTTCAGGAAGAAAAGAGCAAGAATCAGACACACAGGGCAGTTGGAAGCTCAGCTGCTCACGTGTGTAAAAGGCCCTGGAATGACGTCAAGAGTGAGATTTCCACTGTCAAGGCTGCAGGAACTGCAGGCGTCTTCGTTTGCTATCTGGTTCTACATAAAGGGAAACCAAGGCCTAGTTGAGATGGAAGAGGATGTCCAAGATCATGTGGCTTGGCCAGGGTTCCCTGAGCCTTTTGCTAAAGACTGAAACGAGATAGGCAACATTCACAAAATTAGGGTTTCCTGGGAGACACAATGGTAAAGAACCTGTCTGGCAATGGAAGAGACACAAGCTTGATTCCTGAGTCGGGAATATCTCCTGGAGAAGGAAATGGCACTCACTACAGTATTCTTGCCTGGGAAATCCCATGGACAGAAAAGCCTGGCAGGGCTACAGTCCATGGGGTCGCAAAAGAGTTGGGCACAACTTAGCAACTAAAATAACCAAAATCCTGAGTCTGTAAACAATGAAACTGGAACAGTGGTTTTTATGACAAAGGCAAAAGTCTTACCTAATTTTGCTGTTTAAAGTAATCAAGTAAAATATTCAACATATCCTTTCTCTCAAAAATACTCTGTGTTTATGAGGGATTGGAAGCAACTACTGAGGCATTCAGCAGAGGTTTACTAGCGGAAAGAGATCAGACTTTGATGTCAAGGGCAAGAGTTAAACATCCTGGATATGGGACTTCCCTGGTGGTTCTGTGGTATAAAGAATCCACCTTCCAAGGCAGGGGATGTGGGTTCAGTCCCTGGACTGGGAACTAAGATCCCACATGCTGTGAAGCAACTAAGACTATGTGCTGCTGCTGCTAGAGAAAGTCACGTGTCACAAAAAAAGAAGCCTGTGCATCGTAATTAGAGAAATTCCGCATGCGGAAATGAAGATCCAGCACAGCCAAAAAAAAAAAAAAAATCCTGCATCTGCCATTCAATTGCTATGTGATCTTGGGCAAGTGTCTGAGCTGCAGTTTTTCCTTTGGGGATAATGATGCTTTCTTGAAAGGGCTGTTGGGAAGAAAGCAGAATTTCTTCTCTGAGCAATCCTTCTGTGCCAAGCAGTAGGCCATGTGTTCTCACGGATGAGATGCATTCAATCATTCTAATAACTCAGTGGCCTAACTATGGTAGGAGGCCCATCCTACAGATAAGAAAATGGGGACCCAGAGTCCAAGAACCAGCTTACTTAAGGTCACTGAGCCAGTAAGGATCAGAGGTGGAATTTGAACTCATTCTATCTGACTTCACAGCCCTCAGGAACACGTTAGGTGCAAGGATAGTGGTAGCACCCAAGAGATCCTGCATAAATGGCAGCCAGTATTGGTATTTTCCCCTGGCGACTCAGAGGGTAAAGAATCTGCCTGCAATGCAGGAGACCCAGGATCTATTCCTGGGTTGGGAAGATCCCCTGGAGAAGGGAATGGCAACCCACTCCAGTATTCTTGCCTGGAGAATTCCATGGACAGAGGAGTCTGGTGGGCTACAGTCCATGAGGTGGCAAAGAGTCGGACATGACTGAGTGACTAGCATCACATTGATATTATTAAAATAATCATCTTTCATTTCACTTGGCTTATGCAGCACCACAAAGACCACATCATTTTCAGCTGATTATTGAAAATAAGTCAAGAAGTAGTACCAAGAAATATCTTTGGGTAGACAAAACCCAAAGTCTCTTTGGTCTGTAGCCTGGGGAACTAACACGTGGTGTCGACTTAGGGGTGCCATCTTGAGAGATGTGAGAAAAAGAAATAAGCGCTCTGAGTGAATGCCTACGACACAAAATTAATCACAGAAACCCTACATTGAGCCCTTGCAATGGATATTCCTGGATAAACTAAACTATCATATTAATCTGCTTTGAGCTGGAATTACACATCCCACTGGAGGTATCAATTCTTTGGAGCTCAGTCTTCTTGATGGTCCAACTCTCACATCCTTACACAACTACTGGAAAAACCATAGCTTTAACTGAGCACCTAAGAACTGATACTTTTGAGTTGTGGTGCTGGAGAAGACTCTTGCGAGTTCCTGGGACAGCAAGGAGTTCAAACCAGTGAATCCTAAAAGAAAACAACTCTGAATATTCATTGGAAGGACTGATGCTGAAGCTGAAGCCACTTGATGCAAAGAGCCAACTCATTGAAAAAGACCCTGATGCTGGGAAAGACTGAGGGCAGGAGGAGAAGGGGAAGACAAAGGATGAGATGGTTGGATGGCATCACTGTCTCAGTGGACATGAGTTTGAGCAAACTCTGGGAGAAAATGAAGGACGAGGAAGCCTGGCATGCTGTGGTTCATGGGGTTGAAAAGAGTCGGACACGACTTAGTGACTGAATGACAACGGCAACATTGCAGGTACCTTGGTTCTCTGATGCTGGTCACAAGGTTAGGTAGACAGGTCTATATAAATGTCTTGATTGAAACAAATGGGTCATGACAGAGTAAACCTCTTTAAAAAAATTTCATCCTCTATCATTATGTGGGGCTCATGGGAGGAATATTAGTGACAGGCCTCCTCCTTG
The DNA here is from genome assembly GCF_001704415.2 of Capra hircus. Classification (NCBI taxonomy): domain Eukaryota; kingdom Metazoa; phylum Chordata; class Mammalia; order Artiodactyla; family Bovidae; genus Capra; species Capra hircus. Next base: position 97,234,435 of record NC_030815.1, read on the forward strand.
ATGAGAAAGTCAGGACCCCTCGGCCTAGAGTTACAGCCTTTTTATGAGCAGACACTGTCCAGCATTGGCATAGGAGTTCAGACAAAGCTGGAGGACCCATTGATCTCTGATGCCTATAAAACTGTAGCAGCCATACTTGCATGGAAACTGACTACACGTATATAATACTGCATTTTGTTGTAAGATTTTTGCATTTATGCAGCCATTACCCTGATTAAATTGAGTTTTTTGGTGTATGGTAAACTTTTTGTGTCATTTGTCTTTCCTTGGTGGTTTTCAGATGTCTTGGGTGAGTTTTACAGAAGAGTTTCTTGAGTTCTTTGGACATGAAGCCTCTATTATTCAATAACTTGGGGGTGATTTCCCAGTGAAGGAGACTTAAAATATAACGTGACAAAAAGCACACATATGTGTACAGTTGAATGAATTCTCACGAACCCATGTGACCAGCACCCAGCTCATGAAACATTAGTAACAACACAGAGCCCTCCTTGTGTTACCCTGCAGTAACTACCATCTCACTAAGGGGTAACTACTATCCTGAATTCTTACACCACAGATTGACTTTGCCTGTTTTTGAACTTTTTATCAGTGGAATCTTATTGATAAAAGATGTACTATTTCTTGTCTGGTTTCTTTAATTCAATATCATGTTTGTGTATTGTTTCATATTTTTGCCCATGATTATAAACCAAGCAATCTCGTTCCTGTATAGTGTTCTCCTCTATGGATATATCAGGGTTTAATGAGCCGATCTCTGCTGATGGGACTTTGCGTGCGTATGTGCTCCTTCTCTTCAGTCGTGTCTGACTCTTTGTGGCCTCAAGGACCATGGCCAGCCAGGCTCCTCGGTCCATGGGGTTTTTGCAGCAACTCCACCGGAGTGGGTTGCCATACCCTCCTCGAGGGAATCTTCCCGATTTAGCGATTGAACCCGAGTCTCATGTGTCTCCTACACTGCAGGCGGATTCTTTACTGCTGAGCCAGTGGGGAAACCCAGTGCACCTTTGGCCCAATGTATAATGTTGTTGTGAGCATTCTAATGTGTCTTTTGGTGTAGGTATGTTTACATTTCTATCGGGTACACTCAGAAGTGGAATTGATTAGAGAGGAGGCGACAACTTCCCCAAAAGGATGACGGGGAGCTCTCTCAGCTGAGGAAGGGTCCACGCACAGGCTTGTAGGTGTAAAAGAATCAGAGACTTTTGGGGAACACTGGGTAACCCATGGACTGAGTATGCAGTGCCTGTGAAGTCTAACTGACGAAATCTCCCTCCCTTTGGACACGCCATCTCTCTCCCTCCTCACCTCTATCTATGTCCTTGTTCTTCAGTGTTTTCTATCTTTGTGTTTTTGTTGTTGTTGTTGTTTTCTTTTGTTTTTTGTTTTTCTTTGTTTTTGTGGCGAGGGGAAAGGGAGAGGCTTCTGACTGCCTTTGCCTGGGTAGTTAACCCCTCTGAGCTCCTATAGGCCACCATGATACTCATTAACAAAGTTCTGCCCCTATTTCACTGGCATTGTTTATTGGTCTCATCTTTCTTTCTTTTTAAAAGATTTATTTGACTGTACCAAGTCTTGAAATTAAAAGACGCTTGCTCCTTGTGAGAAAAACTATGACCAACCTAGGCAGCATATTCGGAGAAGGCAATGGCACCACACTCCAGTACTCTTGCCTGGAAAACCCTATGGACGGAGGAGCCCGGTGGGCTGCAGTCCATGGAGTTGCTAAGAGTCGGATGGGACTGAGTGACTTCCCTTTCACTTTTCACTTTCATGCATTGGAGAAGGAAATGGCAACCCACTCCAGTGTTCTTGCCTGGAGAATCCCAGGGATGGGGGAGCCTCGTGAGCTGCCTTCTAAGGGGTTGCACAGAATCGGACACCACTGAAGCGACTTAGCAGCAGCAGCAGCAGAAAGCATATTAAAAAGCAGAGACATTATTTTATAGACAAAGGTCCGTCTAGTCAAGGCTATGGTTTTTCCAGTGGTCATGTATGGATGTGAGAGTTGGACTATAAAGAAAGCTGAGCACCAAAGACTTGATGCTTTTAAATTCTGGTGTTGGAGGAGACTCTCCCTTGGACTGCAAGGGGATCCAACCAGTCCATCCTAAAGGAAATCAGTACTGAATATTCATTGGAAGGACTGATGCTGAAACTGAAGCTCCAATACTTTGGCCACCTCATACGAAGAACTGACTTGTTGGAAAAGACCCAGCTGCTGGGAAAGATTGAAGGCAGGAGGGGAATGGGACAACAAAGGATGAAATGGTTGGACAGCATCACCAATTCAATGGACATGAGTTTGAGTAAATTCTGGGAGTTGGTGACGGATGGGGAGGCCTGGAGTGCTGCAGCCCATGGGGTCGCAAAGAGTTGGACACAACTGAGTGACTGAACTGAACTGAACCGAGTCTTAGTTGAAGCACATGGATCCCACATTCGGGATCTTACTGGGGCATCTGGGGTCCAGTTTGCCAACCAGGGATTGAACCCTAGACCCCCTGCATTGGGAGCTCAGAGTCCCAACCACTGGACAACCAGGGAAGTCCTGAGTCTTGTCGTTCTTCTCAGTAGACTGAGTTTCCAGAAGGACAGAATGGGCTGGCTCAGTATCATCTCTTTGCACCTCTGATCCACTCTGCCCTTTTCCTGCCCTGTTCTCCATCCAGGGAAGCTGACCTTTGTGAACAACATGAGGAAGCCTCCGTGCCCTTTGCTTCTGGCTCTGGCCAAAGTGTGAGTCCCCAGAGAGGACTGCAGGTAGGGAGGGGAGAGAGCGCAGGTGATCTTTCCCCAAACTCTTGCTCTTCAGGGCTATCTTGGGCTGGCTCTAGCTGTAGGGCGTAGCTTCTCTGCAGTAAGCAACTCCTTGCTCCAGGCCTAGAGGTACTATCAGTCCCCGAACTTCTGAGCCCAGTGTGCTACACTCTCCTTGAAGTTCCTCTGCCCTTCAACCAGCACTGCTTGAGCTTTCCTAGTTTATGTGTGTGCCTCCTGGGACCTTGACTGATAAATGCATTTCATTCAACTCCATACACAGCCTGGTACACAGCCTCTTTCAGTGAAGTCTTCCTGACTAAATAAATAGGTAAAGAACTGGGAGAGGATAAAGATGGAGGAGCTGGCCAGAAGCCAGTAGTGAAGGGTCTTCAACACCCTTCTGAGAAGTTAAGACAATAATTCTCAAGACCAGGTACTGCAACCTCAAGTGTCCCTAGAGGTCAGGCACTTACAGGTGGGGATTGTGGAAGGAAGTGAACGCTGTCTAAGGATGCGACTGCACTACTCAGCCTCAACTTGTTAAAGCTCTGTGGGAATTTGGACCCCATGTGGCCAGATCCTCTGATTTTCTTTTTCCTGTGAAATTTCTGATTATTAATGTGAAATGCCAACATTTCAAATTTTAGAATTGTTTGCACTAGCAAAATGAAGTGTGGCTGCCAACTTGTAAGCTCTCTATAGCTAGTGGGGAGCTGCTGGGCGTTGTGAAGGCAGGAAGTGAGGGGCTCAGACATTGCATGGTGCTTCAAACAAGACCTTGCCAGTAAATGAACTGCAGGGACACCGGGCCCTTTGATCTTGGTCCCTCAAGCAGTTTAAATGTGCTGAGAGACACTTATGTGGAGAACACAAATCCGTCTCCCTGATGGGTATATATTTTTTTTTAATCAGGTTTTAGTTCTAAAAATAGTGTTTGGATTTCTCCACTTGAGTCAGGTTCCCAGCCACTTTCTCTATTTCTGCTTCAAGCTGGGAGCTCTGAGTTCTTTTGGGTTTTATCAAATTATACACTGTGCAAAGGCATCCATTTCACCAACAGATGGACTTAATGTGCATGAAAATACATGCCTTTTAAAGAAACTAAATTAGTAGTTCCACTTCTTTCCCCTTTTATTAAAGACAGAGTTCTAGGAGAGCTCTCTGCTATAAAGTCAGACTTCACAGACATCAGCAAAACGAGATTTACTTGAATGGAAATCGGACGGAACATCAGACAAGGCCTTCTCAACACTGAACCTGCTGGCTTCAAGCAGAGATTTGAGGACTCTGCCCTCAGTCCCAGCAGGGCTTTAAAAGCAAAGAGGGAGAAGGAAAATCTTGAAGCCTTATTGTTCTTTAAGAGTTGAAGGTTCTCTTGAAAGGATGGGTTGACAGCTTCCTTTCATCGTGGGCAAGGTGGTGTGAAGACTGGAAGATGAGTGAAGCGAAGGGTGCAATCCCCAGAGCCCTGGAGGTGGAGTGGGAAAGTGAAGTGCTAGCTGCTCAGTCGTGTCTGACTTTTTACCACCCCATGGACGGTAGCCCACCAGACTCCTGTGTCCATGGAATTCTCCAGGCAAGAATACTGGAGTAGGTTGTCATTCCCTTCTCCAGGGGATCTTCCCAACCCAGGAATAGATCCTGGGTCTCCTGCATTGCAGGCAGATTCTTTACTATCTGAGCCACCAGGGAAGCCCAGTGACCTAGATCCTAGGCCTGGCTTTGTCACTAACCTATCTTGTTACTCGGATTTCTCTCCCCTCAGATGCCCTGCTTTCTTGCTTAGAATATTGAGGCAATCACCCTATCCTGTCAGCCTGGAGACATCATTCTTAGAAGCAGGAGAAGGAACCATTATAAAGGAAAGCACCTTCTCCCCCATGCTTTTATGCATCTATTTCTGTATTGTAATTATAAAAACAGTAACACGAATGTAGTCTGTGAAATCTCAATCAATACATTTTCAGAACAAAAAAGCATTTTGGCTCCCATTTTCCCTCATGTATATGTGTCCTTGATGTTTTTAATGAAATTATACACTTATAGACATATAATGGAGACATTATGGTCTTTTTTTTTAATCTCATAAATAGAATTCAGCTATACATACCCCACAGTTTACTTTTTTTTTTATTTAACTGAATAAACCAACCTCTGTCAGAATATACAAATCAACCACATTCTTTCGGTTGGTTTCACAGATGTTAAAGGCTTGATGCACCCCAGGGCTTTTAGCCATTTCCTACCAGCAGGTAACATGGTGCTACCAACGTTTCATTGTTCCTGAAAAAGCAATGTACACCTTTGTATCCGTGTGAAAGTATTTCCCTGAGGTAGGTATCAGGAACTCAAATTGCTTGATTAGAGAGAATGAATGCTTAAACTTGTTATGGATTCTGCCAAATTGCCCCCAAAAGAGTCCATTGACGTGCATTCCTGCAAGCAGTTTTTAAGAGCATGTCATTCCCCCTCCCTCACTGACACTAGATATTAGCCTTTTAATTTTTACTGATTTTCATCTGATGAGTGAAAGATGAAGTCTGGCTTGTCATTTTAATTAGTAGTCCCAGATAACTAGCAAGAGAGCGCAACTTTAACTTTTCCTATCTTTCCCGGCTATTTCTAAAGGTGAAGTCCTTGCTGTATGTTAGAACAGCTCACATAAAACCATGGTTGTAGAGGCCAGAATGGCATCTGCAGGGGAAACGTTGCTTCAAGTTCTGACTCTTGTACTTTCTCTGCTTGGTGACTTGCCAAGTTACCTCACTTTTCCCAGCCTCTGTGTTCTCATTTGTGAAATGAGGGGACACACTGTTATCAATTGAATGCATGTGTCCTCCAAAATTCGTACATGGAAGTCTGATCATCAACGTGATGCTTTTTAGAGATGAGGCTTCTGAGAGGTGTTAGGGTTCGACAGAATCATGAAGGTGGGGCACTCATGATGGGATTAGTGCCCTGTGAGAAGGACACCAGAGAGCCCCCAGCAGCTCTTTCTCCCTGTGTGAGGACATAGCAAGAAGGCACGAAACCATGAAGAGGGCTCCAGCAGTGAACTAAACCAGGCTGCGGTCAGTGTTGAATTTCCTCTTGTGCAGAACTGTGAAGAGCAACCTTCCACTGACAAGGTCACCTTGCCTATGCCATTTTGTTGTGGTAGCCCAAGCAGACGAAAACCGCTAGTGCTCGGCCTTTCCCTCTGCTGAGGATTGTCATGAGAATTAAACACGAATGCTCATGAAAGTCCTTCGTGATACTGCAGTGGTCTGGGTTCCCCAGGGAAACAGAACCAATAGACTATATATACTTACGCATACATATATAATATATGTGTGTTTGTGTACATATACATGTGTGTGTACATATATATATGTATGTGTGTGTAAAGAATTGGCTGATGCAGTTATATATGGAGGTTAAGTCCCAAGAGCTACAGTGGGTAAGCTGGAGACCTAGAGCTGATGGTGTAAGTTCCTGTCTGAATCTGAAGGCTTGGGAATCGGGAGAGCCCGTGGTGCAAATTCCAGCTTGACCCTGAGTCCAAAAGCAGGAGGAGGCTGATTTTCCAGCTTGAAGACAGGCAGAGAGAGTGAACACCTCCTTACTCAGCTTTCTGTTCTATTCAGGCTTTCGAAGGATTTAGATGAGGCCCATCCACTTCAGGGAGGGCAATCTGCTTTACTCAGTCTACTGATTCAAGGGCTAATTTCATCCAGAAACACCCTCATACACCCTGAATAATATTTAACCAAATATGTAGGCACCCCATGGCCCAGGCAAGTTAACACACAAAATGAACCATCCTTGTCAATTTGGACAAAGACAGTTACTCTAATTTGCTGGGGAAAGAGTCATTGCTAATCCTGATCCCTCCTCATTCTCTCCCTATTTGGTCTGTGGTGACCCTCAATGACTGAATAGCTGTTACAAAGGTGCCTTTCTGTTAAAAAATGGATGGAACAGCTTCTGTCTTGTTATTAGTGAAGGTGATTAATTTGTGTGGTGGGGAATGTTTGAGGTTGATTAGGATAAAGCCTCTAGTTCTGAGTGCCCACAGGAGGTGGTCAGACATGTTGAATCAGTTGTAGCAAAGATCTCCTGGGAAGAGAGTTTTATAGGGAGGTTTTGGCACCTTACCCCTTAAGCTGGAGGGAAACAAAACAGCCTCCCAAGTCAGCACTTGGATCTGTTTTTCCAGAAGCCTTTCTCGGGGCTTAGGGGGCTGGGTAGGGCAGGGAGCAGGGCTGGACACGCCACACCCTGGGCAGCCTTGCTTCTCCTCCCTCTGGTTAATGGAGTCTCCCTGAGCACCCCAAGGTGCTGATGGGTCTGAGAAATTGGCAGCCCTTCTCTGGGCCTAATGTCCCAGTCCGTAAAATGGGTGGTTGGGTTGCATCACCTACAAAGACTGGGATAGCACAACCTCTTCAGCCCTCTTCCCGCTCTGACCCTCTGAGCTGAGGCCTGCAGGAGACTCTGTATAGCCCTCTTTCCACCTGGCAGCAGGTGTGCACACTGGCTATCTGTGCGGGGTGAAATGAAGGGCAGAGTGCTGTCATCAAATACGGCAGCGTCTTTGCAGCAGTGTTGTTACAGGCTTCCCGCGTGTCTCCTCAGTTAGCTCTGCCTACAGCCCTAGGAGGCAGACACTACTATTCCTTCTTTTGGATGGTAAAGTTTGGGAATGGCTACCCACTCCAGCATTCTTGCCTGGAGGATTCCATGAACAGAGAAGCCTAGCGGGCTACAGTCCATGAGGTCACAAAAAGTTAGACACAACTGAGCAATTCTCATTCACATAGGCAGTAAAAGCCCTGCAAGGCTAAGTAACTTGCCCAAGTAACCAGTAAGAGGTAGGATTCAAATTTAGTGCCTTTCTTCTATTACTAACCCTTTCAGCTGGGGCTTTGGATTCACTGTCAAAGCTGAGCAGACATTTCAAAAGTGTCTACTTCAACAGCCTGGCACATGGCAGGAAGTCAGTAAGTGGCATGTACTGTGACTACTACAGGTGGGCTCTGGGAACGCAGAGGGGACAGACTGGGGAAGGACTAGGGAGCAGATGTTCTGTCTGTGTCCATCCTGTCTAAAGAGTCAGATTAGGTGGCAATGGTAGCTTCTGAGGTTCTCTGGGCTGTCCAGGTAGGTGAGGCTCCGGGTGAGATATCCTTAAATAAGGCTTCTTTCCTAAACACATCAGTGTGCCATCTCCTAGCCTGACTTTCCATGTTATCCCCACTTTCTCTGGCATAGTTCAGGATCCCATTAGCACTTACCCCCCATTTCTGAACTCTTGCTTCCTAAACCATCTCCAGGTTTAGTCTCCAAACAAAGCATCGCCTATGTCTACTCCCAGATTTGTTTTCCAACGAACAGCTCAGATGATGGAACTGCCCAGCTCAAGAACTTTCCAGGGTTGCACAATCTGGCTCAGACATAGCTTTCCAACCTTTTTGGTTTCAGTCCTTCAAGCATCTTATGCTACAAATAGGGCTGTCTGTTTATTCTTGAAACATTTGTTGATGACCAGCATTGTGTTACTGTGGGCCAGCACTGTGTTGGTCCTCTGGGACACAAAGTCAAACAGGACAGCGTTCTTGCTATAGAGCTCACTGTTTTATAGGCTTTTTTTTCTGTTTTTCTGCTTGATACACCATTGGCACATGTGTGAATGCTAAGTCACTTCAGTCATGTCTAACTCTTTGTGACCCCATGGATTATAGCCCACCAGGCTCCTATGTCCAGATTGGGATTCTCCCAGCAAGAATACTTGTGGAATTCTCCCAGCAAGAATACTGGAGTGGGTTGCCATTTCCTTCTCCAGGGAATCTTCCTGACCCAAGGATCTGGGTCTCTTGCATCTCCTGCACTGGCAGGAGGGTTCTTTACCACGAGCGCCCCCTGCGAAGCCCCCTGCCATTGGCACAGTGCTCTGCAAGTCCCTGGGTAGAGGCTACACAAGTGTCCCATGTCCTCTGGGCTCCTGGCTGTAACTGTTCTAGACACTCCACTGACACACTCCTCTCATCCCAGTTGCTGACCTTCTCACCTGCCCTCCATCTGCGAAGCTCCTCCAGGATGGGAGCTTAGCTTATTCACTGCTGCCAAAGGGCCTAGGATTAGGCCAGTCAGGCAGCAGGAGCAAGGTAATTATTTGCTCAATCCTACCAATGTGGAGGCTGGTGGTCTGACTGAGCCAGCTGGATGGATTTCCTCCTTAGAAATTGAAGAAATGAGATTGTAGAGCGGTGGCCTTAAGCACCTCCCAAACTGGGGCTGCATAGAGAATCGTCTGGAAAGCCTTTAAAGCTCTCAGAGCCTATGGGATTTCCCTGCAGTCTAGTGGTTAAGACTCCATGCTTCCATTGCCGGGGGGCGTGTTTTCAGTACCTGGTCGGTGAACTAACATTGCATGCTGTGGTTCGTGGCCAAAAAATAGAAACAGAACGAAACTCTCAGGGCACCCCAGATCCACTGAATCAGAATCGTGTAGGTGAGACCCAGGCTCTCCCACTCTGTGAGGCTCCTCCGCTCCTCCTAACGAGCAGTGACATCTGAGAACAAAGGCCCTAGGGGTAGGAGTGTTCTTCTCCAGGCTATGGGTTATCAGCTGAGGGAATTTTGCACACGGGCTATAAAGCATAAAATGAGTTTGCTGTAATAATGTCTTTAGAAGGAAAACTTTGTAATTTTACAAAGAAGAGTCAATTCATAAGAGCAAGAGTGAATTTACAGCTATCCAAAGTTCAAGTGCTATATTTCAGAAATGGAGCCTTAACCTAAAGGAGAGCAATATTCGGCAGAATGAGGCTGTAAAAACTTACCAGCGGGTAGGTAAATATAGAACCTAAGCCTTAGAGAGAACGGGGCAATAAAGAAACAGTAGCCCATTTGCCTTTTACCAAACACTAGTCCCCAAACCAACAGTGCTATTAACCAATCACCATCTGGAGAAGTGATGGCCAGTCACTCGGTCTTGGATTAGTTTGTGGGAAAAACCATCGGCTGACAGTTGGGCCAGAAGGTAGATAGATCAGGGTAGCGAGGAGGAAGAGGAAGGTGGCTCTTAGCACAGTCCTTCTCTGATTCCCTCAAAGTGACTGAGTTCATTTTAAAAGAGGAGGCAGACTCCTATATGGAATCACCAAAATTACCTTCTGTAATTGTGCTACATTTGAAATTCATATTCTGTAGTTTGTGTCAGTGCATGCATGCAGATGCTTTTCACTGTTACCAGAACAGTGTAAAGTCTGCAGCAAACTACAAGGGGATATCAACTACTTTACAGTCTTTAGGTTATGGGTCCTGTATCTTATTTTCAATTCATTCCAAACTTTATTTGATGAGTATTTATTTTTAAATTGTATTATGTCTTTTCATTGCAGCCTGATTTTTCTGAGGGTCCACGTGACTTGAGAGCTTCAGGGTAATGGAGCAACAGCTGTCAGACAATTTTGCATGTTTTACACAGCTCATAGCATGTGGCATGGGAGACTGAGAAAGGGGTCAAGGGGGTTCTTTGAGAAGGGAAAGCATTTTATTTTGTCTGGATTTTCACTGATTTGTGTTAAAGACTGAGGGCAGGAGGAGAAGAGCGATAGAAGGTGAGATGGTTAGATGGCACCACTGACTCAATGGACATGAGGTTGAGCAACTCCAAGAGATAGTGAAGGACAGGGAAGCCTGGTGTGCTAGTTCATGGGGTTGCAACGAGTTAGATACAATTTAGCCACTGAACAAGAGTTCATTAAAAGTGCTTTTAGCCTGAGAGTTCACATGAAGTCTACAGACTGAGATTCAAAAGTTCCTAGGTTTGGATCCAGCTCCACCTCTTATTTAGGGGCTTCCCAGGTGACTCAGTGGTAAAAGAATCCTCCTGTCAACGCAGAAGATGAAGGAGGAGCATGTACGCTCTCTGAGTCGGGGAGGTCCCCTGGAGGTGGAAATGGCAATCGCTCCAGTATTCTTGCCTGGAAAATCCCAGGGACAGAGGAGCCTGGCTGGCTACGGTCCAGCGGGTGGCAAAGAGTCAGATGCAACTGAGCGCGCGCACACACACACACAACCACATACAACCTTTTGTTAGCCATGTGATTTCTGACTCTCAGTCACTACAGCTGTGAAATGGGAAGGGTACCCTCTTTGTCAGAGGGCGATCGAGAGAATGCCGTTAGAACATTGGTCTGGATGCGCAAGACCTGTCCTGGGAAAATCATTCTGTGAAATGTTGGTTGTTGGTTGCACCACCAAGCCTCATGCCCCATATTTCTCGAGGGGATTAGCAGGCCAAGGTTTGGCAATTGAGATGGCTAATTAGTTTCCAAATATATTGTTTCCAGTAAAATTATCTTTTCAAAACAATTTATGGTGTTTCATGTCTCAGAAACCACAGAGTTCATTGTGCATCATTTTTATAGCTTCATGAGAAGTGTTCCTTTTTATGTTTTTAAAGTATTCCAAGAAAAATAAAAGAAGGTTTTATCATGGTCAAAAAAAAAAAAAAAAGATCTCCTTTGAATTCTAGAGATGGTCAAACCTAATGTCTAGAAAAAGACAAAAGCATCTGGGAAAGTTTCATTAAACATTGTAACACAGGTAAGCCATCTCCATTCGTGCATTTGTTTGTTGGCTCACGCATTCTCTAAGTATCTGCTGAGTGCCTGGGACTGGGTACTGGGGATAGAAACATGAAGAACAAGTGGTTCCCTTGCCCACCCTCCCCTGAGGCCCTCTTTCTGGGTGACAGGCTTGTAAGTAACAATGACACTGCTCTGGACACAAAGGACACAGGAGCCATGGTTGGAGGAACCAACTCCAGCTAAAGCAGTTGAAGATGGCTTCTCAGAAGGTGGATCTTCACCCTCCCAAAGCCCTTCAGAATGCTGGAACCTACCAGTCCCCACAATGTAGTGTAGTTACAGGTTGCTCTGACTTTTGGGTCATGAAGAGTGGATTAGAAAAGAGAGACACTCTGAAGATGCCCCCCTTACCACTGTCAGCACCAGGGCCTAAGGCTTGGTCAAGGATGAAAACCACTAGTAAAATAAAAGCTGAGTTTTCTTGATTCCAGCTCCCTACGTGCCATTCCAACTGAGAGCAGCCTTTGGAAAATATACTAACAGGTTTACCAGGCTGCAGAAAGAAGGCCCCTGCTTGTGAGTGGGCATCTTTAGGAGACCCAGGGCATCTCTTTGACTGCCTGGATCAGAGTCATCTGCGGGTGCTTGTTAGAAGCCAAATGCTGCTTGTCCACAATGAAGGAACTAAGAATCTCTGGGAGTGAGGCTGGTGATGTGTTTTCAAATGGGCCCTTGGTTATTCTTGCACACATCCTAATATTTAAGAAGATATGGTATATAGGGGGTTTCCCTGGTGGCTCAGTTGCTAAAGAATCCGCCTGCAATGTAGGAAATGTGGGTTTGATCCCTGGGTCAGGAAAATCCCCTGGAAAAGGGTATGGCAACCCATTCCAGTATTCTTGCCTGGAGAATCCCATGGACTGAGGAGCCTAGCAGAGTTGTAAAGCAACTGAAGCGACTGAGTACACACACATATACAGGATTTGGCTGCAATGGAATATTACTTACCCATAAGAAGAATGATATTTTGCCATTTGTGGTAACATGGATAAACCTGGAATTTTATATGAAGTGAAATGTCAGACAGGAAAAACCAAACATCACATGATTTCACTTACATATGGAATCTAAAAAACAAACCAACTAAAAACAGAAACAGACTCATAGATGCAGAGAAGGAACTAGTGGTTGCTGGAGGGGAGGGGCAGGGGAGATAAAAAAAAGTGAAGGGGGTTAAGAGGTGCAAGCTTCCAGGTATAAAATCATGAGCATAGAGTGTACGCATAGGCACTGTAGTCAATAATATTGTAACAAGTTTGTATGGTGATGGATGATAACTGGTATTATTGCTGTGATCAGGCCATGATGTATAATAATACTGAGCCATTGTGTTGTTTGCCTGAAACTAATATAATATTATATGTTAATTTAACTCAAGTTTTTAAAAAGTCACTGATACAAGTGAAAGAACATATGGCTTGAAGTCAGTATTCCTGGTTCTACGGCACTGGGTAAGTCATTCTGCCTCTTTGAGCTTTAGCATCCACATCTGTGTAGTGGGACAGGAAAATAATATTGACTATTTCCCCTGCAGTGAGGCTGTGAGATTGAAATAAAATGACATGGGTGATCTCACACCGTAAGGATAAAATGCCTAACTGTGCTTACTCTTTGTTACTGTTACTACTTTTCAAGACCACGTTGTCTTTTCAAAGAGGCCTTAAGTGATTGAAATTTCTATCAGAAATTTGTGGGAGGCTGTGGGGAGTGGTTTTTTTGCCTTCTGGTTTGAGTTCTAACTTTGGAGGTACTGTCTGCATAATCAGTTTGCACTGAATAAAATGTGCTTTGAAAATATAATGACAAAGAATACCTGGGATTTCTTTGTAAGTATAGTTTAGGAAGAGATGTGTAAATAAACGATTTCAATGCAATTTGAAAATAATGATAATGGTCATAATAAAATACTTAGATTAATAATAATGGTTGTAATTAACATATTTTGAGCGTTACTCTGTGCTATGAATTCTGCTAAGTATTTGCATTTTCTTTTCAGTCTCATTATTATCCTATAAGACCGGCACTACTGCTTGAATTCTATAGATGATGAAATTGCAGCCCAAAGAGATGACATGATTTGCCCAAGGGCGTAAAGTCAGAAGTAGAAGAGTTCAAATTCAAATCTGTGTCTCTCTGGTTCTAAGGTTTTCCTTTGTCTATTGGTCTACAGAGTATCCAGGAAACTAGTGGGTCTGTATTCAAAAATTGTCAGAACTAACTCAGTCTGAAGTGCCTGGCCTGAAAGGTACCTTAAAGCAGTAATTTTCAACCTCCTGACAGCAGCAAATTGACAGTGACAATGGCAAACTGACCTCATGTCATGACCTAGTTCGCCCGCACGCACACACACACACCGCACACACACACACACACCTATATATGCTTGTGTGTGTGCATGAGTGTATGTATTTGTCAAGAAACAATGTCCATCTTTGCTCTGATTATTTTTTCTTCTTCTTGTTTTTAATGCTTGTGGTGACTCCTTTGATTTGATTACTTAATAACAGATTTGATCATTTGATAGCCCCACTGCAAGGGGCACTGAAATAGGCTTCTCCTCTATAGGTGTGAAGACTATGGCCAGGAGAGAGAAAGGGCCTGAGATGAATCTCACTAGTCATCATCAAGAAGGCACTGAACTGCTAGATTTTTTTGTTTGTTTGTTTATACGGTCACCATTCTTAGATGGTCCTACAATCAGTAATAGCAGTCATTTTGTGATCCAACAGCTGTAGATTCGAATCTGAAATCCACCTCATCCAGCTATGTGACTTGAGGTGTGATTTCACTTCTCTGAGTAAATTTCCCCCTCTGGCAATGGGAGGGAGTAACAATATCCACCTACTAGGAGGATTATGAAGGTGAACTGATACTAAGGCCCAGGACCTTGCACACATCATGTGCTCAGCACAGGTGAGATCCCAGGTAACTGGAGGAGACTTGAAATGGAGGATGATGGAGACTGAGGGTCGCTGTGAAGTCAGCATTAATGTAACCAGAAGTATTCTTAGAATCTAGTGCAAACTCAGGGTCTTTGGTGCAGAGAGAACATCTGTGTGTGTTACTGTGGACTGTGGGGAGAACGTTGATTTTGGAGCCAAACAGACATGACTATGAATCCCAGTGCTAGAACTTTCTAATCTCAATGAGTCTAGTTTCCTGATTGTAAACTGGGTTATTAACACCTCCTTCAAGAGGTATTGTGGGGATTCTTTGAAGTATTTTCCCCATACTTTCTCTCTACTTCCTAACTTAGAAATTTTACTTATCTTTGGACTGTATCTTTTTATTATACAGGACTAACATTTCATTTTAGGATGCTCATTAGAATCAGAGAAGCAGAAAAGACCACGGAAAGAAGATAATTCTTTGCCTACCTCCTCTTCTTAGGCAGATAGTCATCAAGGAAAGGTTAATTTAGGTATTTACTAAGGTTATTTACCTAAGTCCACTGTCAACTACCTAACTGTTAAACTAACAAGATAGACAACTGAGGTAGTTTCATTTGGCCTAAGTCACCTGGAAACAAGTGTCCAACATTGAATTGGCCACGTAAGTATAAAGTTCAAGAGCACGGTGGATTCAAGAGGAAGACTTGGGAGTCACCAACTCAGCTATTGAAAGCATGAGAGGGATGGTCTGTCTAAAGAGGTGGTCTATCCTCGAATGGAAGCACAAGGAAGAGAAATGAAAGCAAAAGTAAGAGAAAAAGGCATATGGCCCTTTAACAATGCAAGCATCTCCCCATAATTGATGGCATACATATGTGCATTACTCATTCATGCTAGAAGCTCACTCGTGAATGATGTAACACCATATTGATTCCTAGTGTTAAATCACACAAGTGAGGGACTTCCCTAGTGGTCCAGTGGTTAAGAATTTGCCTTCCAATGCAGTGGGTAAGGGTTCGATCCCTGGTCAGAAAGCTGGGATCCCACATGACTCATGGCCAAAAAACCAAATTATAAATGACAGAAGCAATATAGTAATAAACTGAACAAAGACTTTTTAAAAACAAAATCAGGAGTGAATATGAAGTGCTAATTTATGCTCAGCACTAGAAATGTTTTTCATGATACATATTTTTCAAGGATTTCTTTTCTCCTAATGAGTTTCTAGATAATTTATTTCCCTGTGGTTTAAAAATAAAAATACATTATATTTGGACAAGAGATCTTCTGCTATAAAAGTTATATGCTCAGTGTTGATGGAGAAATTTTGATTGTTTCACGGTTGATTTTTTTCCCATGTCTAGCACATGGAAGCTAATCTTATTATGAAGCAATTTTCTGTTTTCTTTTTAAAATTTTAATGAAATACTTTAAAATTTAAGATCAGAGCTGGCTTACCATCATTTCCCAAGTAAAACACCATCAAGAACAAATATTACAAAGGACCTCTGAGTTTTCTCAAGTGGTCTACATATTTACATGAAAAGGATTTTTAAACATTTCCTCCACTTTTCATGCTCCACTCAGTGCTGCTTAATTAACCAATCATAAAGAAAAGATGAAAGTATGTGGACCTCAAATCCTTGTGTTCTTGAAAAATTAAATAGGATAATTAAAATAAATTTCAACTAATAAGAACAATGAGAACCAATGAGAAACAATGACCAATGGAGACCGTGAGAACAGTTGGATCTAACAGGTCAAAGCTTCACAGAAAATGAACAATGGCTTGTTTCAGCTTGTAGCTGTGGCTGCTTGCTACCTTTTGCACTGGTTGAATGACCACTGGTGGGAGCACAGGGGAGCTCTTTTCTTCAGGGTACACTAACTGCTTAAATGCTCTTTCAGTGTCATTAGCCGAGAGGTTTTTTTAATGCGACTTTTCACCGGGCTTCCATCACTCTCCAGATACGTTGGCAGTCTCCGCCCTTCCGCTAGATTTTGCCGTCTTGAAACAGCCTGTCCCTTATTCAGCCAGGCATAGAAGCACCATCTATCCTTGTCTATTGCATAGCAGGTGACTAACAGAGAGAGTTACTATACGACTTAACTGACCTGGAGGTGGGAATGGACCCTTTCTTTCTTACGTGATGCTATTCCACACAGCATATAGCAAAATCCACTTCCTCTATGTAGGCATCAGGGTAGGGAAGTTTTTTGAGCCTTCCTTGCAATTGGTTTGGGTCTTGAGATTGAGTTCCTGCCAGTGGAATGTGGGCAGAAATGATGTTCACTAGTGCTTTTTCACACTGTAATGAGTATATCCATCCCCCAGGAATCCTATAAAAATGCAGGCTGATTCAGTAGGTCTAGGGAAGGGCCCACATGTGTTTCGACATGTTCTCAGAAGATGCCAGCGCTGTTGGTTTCATACACAACAGTTCAAGCACTGAGAGGGTACACCAATTCCAGCCTACCTATAAGATTTCCTGGGTAGATTTCCATGATCTCGCAACCATATTTGCACAGTTAGAAGCAAAGGACTCGGGATGGGAGGAAACTGGATCCTAGCTCATTGACTGGAGGAGCTCTGCTCTGGGAAGCTGCCTGACCCTTGAGGGTCTGTGAGTAGAGTCAGAGGTGGCATTGTATTGCGTTAAACAGAGTATCAGTGTTTACTTGTTACCTCATCGTGGTTTACTCAAAGACTCCTTCTTATCATCTGCCTTTTCTGAGTCTTTCCTTGACTTATAAGTTTGAATTAACTTAGTAGACTTTCCAAATACCACCTTTGTACCAGCATGTGACATGCTTAGCAACTCAGTCGTGTCTGACTCTTTGCGACCCATGGACTGTATAGCCCGCCAGGCTCCTCTGTCCATGGGGATTCTCCAGGCAAGAATACTGGAGTATGCTGACATGCCCTTCTCCAGCGTATCTTCCTAACCCAGGGATCAAACCCAGGTCTCTTGCATTGCAAGCAGATTCTTTACCATCTGAGCCACCAGGGAAGCCCAAGAATACTGGAGTAGGTAGCCTACTCCTTAAGTGGGATCTTTCCAACCCAGGAATTGAACCAGGGTCTCCTGCAATGCAGGTGGATTCTTTACCAGCTGAGCTACCAGGGAAGCCAGGTACCAGACATGATTCTATTCAATACTCGAAATGGAGAAGGCATAGTTGAAGCAGGTGGAGTTCTTTTTCTAAGGAACTGGGAGGGGAGATAAGACCTGGGATCAAATAATGAATCAACAGCTTTCAAAGCTATCAGAGCCTTAAGAAGCCTTGCTGCCTGAACTCAGGAGAGGGAGACAGAAGTCCCAGTTGCAGATTTTAGGAAAGGATTTCTAGAAGTAGTTGTATTGACATTAGTACATGATGGGTAAGGTTTGGACTTGTGATAGAACAGGCAAGCTTCTATCAGGGGAGTTAAAAGCAGTAAATGGCAGGAAGGTGCACAAGGAAGTGCGAAATTTGTCACTGAGATCAAGTGTCCAGAGCAGACGCTGCTATCTCAACCCTGGGGTTTGCTAACGAGAGTAATGTTAGTTGCTTTAACAGTAAATCTGAATTTTTCAGTGGCTTCAAAATAATAAAGCTTTATTTCTCAATCACCATTCCATCTCCATGGGTGTTCCTAGTCTCAGAAACCTTCCACATGGTGAGTCAGGAACCCAGGCTCCTTCCTGTGGCTTCTTTCTGTCTGCGATGAGGGTAAAGAAGGTATGTGGTGTTCCAGGAGGGAGACACACCGCCTGCTCATTGGTGAGAAGTGGTCACATGACCCCCACCAGAAGCAAGGTATGCTGGGAAATGGCATCACTGACAGGGCAGCCACGTCCCAGTGGCAATTCCACTCTATGGTGAGTAGGGTGGTGCAGGAATCGTTGGGAGCACGTAGCCATCTCTGCTGTAGAAGGGGGAATTCTGAGGCGGGACTGGGCTAGGGACCAGGATGTTGGGTTTAGAGTGGTGAAAACAACGTGTCAGATTCACATTCCCCCGCTGCAAGGGAAGCCTCGCAGTCTCTTCCAGGGCTCCATCCGGCAGGGCCTGTCTCACTTGGAACCTGGCTGTGAGCAAGAAAACATCTGTGGTTGGAAAGTGGGGGTGGTGATTCAGGACTGTTTGGGACTTGGAGAGGATGCTCTTGAACTCTTTACTCAACAAACAGCTCCCTCCGGCAAGGAGGCAAGAGGTCATCTGTCTGTCTGCTCTGGCACTTTCACCCAGTGACCTTCAGGGCTCAGACACCTTCCCTAAGCTGGAGTGAGCTCAGCACAAACTGTCCGTGGATATGACCATAACTGACTCACTGAAGGTCTGAGTGAGAGGAGAAGGCAGAAGCAGACAAACAGGCACTGAGCCTTTGCCATCCTAGACCTGTGTCCTGTAAACAGGCTGTCGGCTTCACAGCCAAGGAAAGGGCCTGGATGTGAATCGGAGCTGGAGCCTTGACAGCTAGTATTCAGAGCCTCTGACTGTGGAGTACTGTGTTTGGATGGTGTAGGTTGCCCACAACCAGGGTACAGGAGAGGCAAGGTGGTGGGGAAAGAATGTAGCTTTGGAATCAGATGCAACTGGTCCATGCCTCTTACTCAGCTTTGGGATCTTGAATAAAAGTCCTTTATTCTTCCCTGGGCTCAGTTTCCCCTTCTGTGAAATTGGCATAACACTATGGACCTCAAACGCTTTAGTTTAGAGCTAGCACTTGAGTGTTCAAGTCATATTTCTATTCCTGTTCCTTCTATACAGAGGAGAGAAATCTGTTATATTTTCAAGTTAATTACTCTGAATAATGGTCAATAGCCATCATTTCTTGACCTCCTTCTTATGAGCCATGTAGTCCTTGCATCAACTGTAAGACAGACAATATTATTCCCACACAATTATTTGGCCAGCAATTATTTGCGGGGATTCTAGGGTCATGGAAAATGGCAAACGGGAAAAGCTGTCACTCACTTCCTGCTTCATTTGGAAGAAGTTGGCTATTTAATAGGCAGCAACTCAAGATGAGGCAGAGGAGCCAGTGTCCGGTACACATGAAGTTTGTTCCTGTGAATACTCAGGAGAAACCCTGCCAATATTTACCATTACAGTGACTTCACCACCTGCCAGGTACCAGGGGGTGTGATGGCAATCACCTTGTTAAATTCTTGTGATAAGTTTGGGTAGGTAGCATCATACCCATTTTTCAGAAGAGGAAACTGAGGCTCGGAGAGACTGTGCAGTCTGCCCAGAGTCACAGAGGCAATGAATGGTGGTGCTGGGCAATGTTTTTTTGTTGCTGTTGTTTAGTAGCTAAGTCGTGTCCAGCTCTTTGCGACCTCATGGACTGTAGCCTACCAGGCTCCTCTGTCCATGGGATTTCCCAAGCAAGCATACTGGAATGAATTGCCATTTCCTCCTCCAGGGGATCTTCCCGACCCAGGGATTGAATCTGCATCTCCTGCATGGGCAGGCAGGGTCTGAATCACTGAGCCACCTGGGAAGTCCACGCTATGTTTATGCATTTTCAAAACTCAGAATGAGAATCTAAATAGGGGAAATCATGCATTTTTCAAAACTGGAAATGGGATTTGACATTCAAACAAAGGAAAACCTCATTGATGAGCCTTTGGAATGTGTTCCTTAGGCTGTGATTCCCCTGCCGCTTCCAAGGGGAAGCAGGAGAGGAAGGATGGACAGAGTTAGTCACAAATGGGGTCAGGGATGAACCTGGCTATGCTCACTTCATTTTTTTTTTTTTTACTTATCAGAACTGTCTCAACTCCTCTGCTTCTCCACTTCAAGAAAGGCTGAATGAGCTCACTGTGGACCAAGAAAGCAGCTGGTCCTAGATGGAACTCACCATCTCGGTGTTTGTCTCCCCTCCAGCTCTCAGCCAGCAAGTGCTAATTGCAGAGTAAGCCTCTTCTGGTGGCCTGGGGTGTGGCACAGGCAGCCCACCTGACCTGTACGGTGGCTGTTGGCTTTCCAGGCTGGGCTCTGCCTCCCTCAAGAGTTTGGTTGGGAAACTCAGAGCCTTGTGTAGGACAAAAGGAGCTGCACTGATGGCTTAGCTTCACAGAGAAATCCTGGCATTCTGCCAGCTAAATAAGCGTGAAAGAGTTGCTAGTTAATGCTCAATAACTGGATGGCCCTATCCGTGCTCCCTTTGGGAGCATGTCAGCTGAGTGTAGATGAGGGTACCCACTTCTCCACTAATTAGCTCAGTGATTTTTGTCAACAACAAGCAACCTCTCCAAGTCTCAGTTCTTCATGTGCTAAGTGGGACACTCAAACGAGGTATACATTTCCTGTCTTGGTGTAGGTCTTGGCTCTGAATGGGTGTTCAACCAATAACTAAAGAGATGATTCCATTTTGCTTCATGAAAGTAGCTTGAATATAACCATTTTATATTCACTTACGTTCATTACAATATTTTCCATTATAAGTTACAGAAACCCAATTTAAAATTAACCTAAGCATAAATGAACAAACAAAATGAAATTTCACAAGCTGGTCAAGTCCCAAGATGACCTACCTTCAGGTACAGCTGGATCCAGGGGTTCCAACAGTGACGCCAAGGACCAGCCTCTCATTACCCCTTAGCTCAGTGTCCTTCTGCTTATTGGCTCCAGCCCAGGGACCGACTCTGGTCACCAGATTCACGTTTTCCAGGGTGTTAACTTCCAGTGCCCATTTAGCAATCCAGGTAAGACTTTGAGTGGCCTCGCTTAGAACAGACAACTACACCTGGATCAACCGTTGTTGCTAGAGGCCCAGGGCATTATGATTGGCTACTCTGGAGTTACATGACCTACCCTGTGGTCCGGAAGGGGATGCTGGTGGATGTGGAGATTGGTAGCTCTGCTGGGGATGACACAGAATGAAGAAGAGAGTTGTCCCAAGTCAGAAGGGGTGTTGGACTGACAGAAACAAAGGATATCTACCCCCACCTCGGCAGCCCTAGAGAACGAAAGGACTTGGTTCTGGTTCTTGCTTAGGTCTCTCTCTGAGTTAGTGCCAGTCCTAGGACAGTCGTTCTAAGGTCATCAAGGTGAATTCTGTCGGTTCAGAGATAAACATAGCTTCCAAGCCAAGTAACATGACTTGCAAAAGAAGGAAGAGTTGCTACTGAGCTGTGTGAATCTGAACTATGAGTAGAAGCCCCAGGCTATATCTGTCGCTTTGGCTTAGAACAGATGGGACCCAGGGCAACATTTCACTCAGCCAGCTGGGTTGCATGGACGTCTCATGCTCTGCTTGCCTTTAGGTCAGTGCCACGCACACCAGGATACGTGGAATGTGGTTAAGTTTCCTCTGTGTATTTTCAGTTGCCTCCTTTAATTTTTCTTGCCCAAATTTTCCAAAACAATAACATTAGCCAGGCTAATGTCACATGGATGGTTCTTTGGCACTAGATGCTTTGAACTTGCTTGCTCTTTCTTGGCAGATGTTCGTGTACTGTGTTAACTTGAAGCTAAGGAAGTTAGGATTTGCCTTTGCAAACTGGTAAGGTAAGGCAAAGGCCACTTCATTTCTCTGCCTACGCTTGTCAGTCCTCTGTGGTGGTAAGAACCATGGGTCTTCCTTCTCAACTTTTTCCAAGTAGTCATTTCATTTGTTTCACAAATACTTGTTGAACACCTGTTTTGTGCAACGATGAGGCGCACACATGTCAGCCAGATGTGAGCTGTCCTTCTGCCTCTTACTCTGCTTCTTTGAGTATCTCCCTGTTCCTACCTTTGCCAATGTGGAAAAGGTCCCCAGCACCTCTTTACTCAAGGTTTATAATGGGAGATGGAGGAGGGAGATTGCTTTGCATGTCTTGGAGCAAACAGTTGACAAATTAGGACTTCCCTGATGGCTCAGACAGTAAAGAATCTGCCTGCAATGCAAGAGACTTGAGTTCAGTCCCCGGGTTGGGAAGATCCCCGGGAGAAGGGAATGGCAACCTACTCCAGTATTCTTGCCTGGAGAATTCCATGGGCCAAAGAGCCTGGCTACAGTCCATGGGGATCACAAAGACTGAGCAACTTTCACTCACTCATTCTCCTGAAATAGTTTCATTCCTCAGCATTGGTTTTGGGATGTGGTCGCATGCCCCAGTCGTGGGTTTCCTGCTTTGTCTTCCTCAGCCTTGTCCACCCCAGTTTCTGCCCCCATTCCCCTCTCCCACCCCCACTCCCCTTCCCCACCCCTACATGTTCAGCCTTCTCTCTTCCATGAGTAGAACAATTCACCTCTGCTTCAGCTTTTACCTCCACTCTTGTATATGAAGACAGCATTGTGATGCTTAGAAGACCAAAGGATTCTTCAGTTTCCAGGATTTGCACGCCTTATGCTGTTAGCTATCAGACCCCATTTAGAGCCCAAGGGCCATGGCAGTGTTTCTCAAATGTGAACTGGGAACAAACCCCAAGATGCTGGTTAAGAATTAAAATTCCTACAGAAAAAAAAATACATAAATAAAATTCCTGGAGCCTACTCCAGATAATGGAATCAGAATCTCTTTGGAGAAAAGCAGTGGTTGGTTCTCAGCTCTGTCTGCCTATCCAAGTCACTTAGAGAGTATTATTCAGGTTTCCTTGGTGGCTCAGACAGTAAAGAAACTGCCTGCAATGTAGGAGACCAGGGTTCGATCTCTGGGTTGGGAAGATCTGCTGGAGCTGGGAATGGCAGCCCACTCCAATATTCTTGCCTGGAGAATTCTGTGGACAGAGGAGCCTGGCAGGCTACAGCCCAAAGGGTCGAAAAGAGTCAGAAATGACTGAGACACTTTCACTTTCACTTTCAAGGGAATAAAAACTGGAAACAGGATTTCCAGTTGTTGGAGTAGAGTGGTACTTCCCTTGTTTGTAAACAACTCTAGTGACTCATATGCAGCTGAAATTTGTATTGTGGGAATTCAGAGGAGAAAAGATAATTTCCCCTGATGGGGTTAGAGGAGGGATGTGCGAGGGAAAAAATTTCCTAGAAGAGATGAATGCTGTTTGAGGTGGACCTGGGAGAATGTGTGGGCTTTTACTGATTGTGGAAAAAAGAGGAATACAGTTTCATCACCCTTGCTTAAATTCCAGTTTATTTAGGACAGAACTAATAGCAGCCCAGCTCTAAACTAATAGCAGCCCAGCAGATCCAACTCTAAAGTGGCACAGTGATTTGCACAAAAACCTTTATACTGCCCACCCCTCCCTTCTCCTCCCTCCCAAGGAGATGAGTAAGCTCTTCACAGATACTAAGGGTCATTGGTTTTTTTAAACTTTCTGCCCCACTCACACTATCAGTAATGAAACTATCCCAGAAATGATCATATTTAAATATTCAAATTCCATCCCCAGATTACCTCTAACATTTGAAAGTGGCACAATGTCTGTTGACAGCCACCTGTTTCAATAGAGTTTTAAACAATAAAACCTCTGTTTCCTAGGTGGCGAATACCACTGGCTCTCATCAGAAGGTGCTGGGGCTGGAATGTGCCAGAGTGTCAGCCGAGGCCAAGAGGATAACTAGTCAATATGGAGATGGGCCGCTGAGTGCCTTCCTCACCTTACTGCCTGTTTGTTTAACCAGCACCAGTGAGAGTCTTTATTAAGGGCTGTTAACACTCCAAATGCTGTTTGCGGAGGCTGCCCGAGTGATAAGTGCCACTTCTGTTTACTCTCTTGTTCTCAAGGCTGTTGCAGAAGCCAAAAACACAGTCCCGAAGTGGCTCGCTTTCCGTGAACAAACTATTCAATTCTACAAATAAGCCAATGGCTTGGGCACAGAATCAATAATACACACACACACACACACACACACAAAGTCCACAAGTGTTTGTTGGCTGATAATGGATTTACTTACTTGTGAAGAAAGCTGAGCGCCGAAGAATTGATGCTTTTGAACTGTGGTGTTGGAGAAGACTCTTGAGAGTCCCTTGGACTGCAAGGAGATCCAGCCAGTCCATCCTAAAGGAGATCAGCCCTGGGTGTTCTTTGGAAGGAATGATGCTAAAGCTGAAACTCCAATACTTGGCCACCTCATGCAAAGATTTGACTCATTGGAAAAAGACCCTGATGCTGGGAAGGATTGGGGGCAGGAGGAAAAGGGGATGACAGAGGATGAGATGGCTGGATGGCATCACTGACTCAATGGACATGAGTTTGGGTAAACTCTGGGAGTTGGTGATGGACAGGGAGACCTGGCGTGCTGCGATTCATGGGGTCGCAAAGAGTCGGACACGACTGAGTGACTGAACTGAACTGAACTGAACCACAAGCACACACAGTCACACAGAATCCCCTCCCCCACGCACATTGTCTGTATATCAGAATATACTCTGAAGGTCAGTGTTCTCTTAGTCCCAGCTCTGAATGTATAGTTCAAGTGTTTCATTTCCCAACAGTGTGAGTGAATCGTGCATGTCTGTGTTCAACAAGGAAAGGAAACACCAGGATTTCAGGAGACGTGAAACAAATGAGTCTGGTGACTCCCAGCACAGGTCCCCGTAGTACGAGCAAAGGCTGGCTTTCCTGGAAAACTGGCTTCCTTCAGAACTCTGGTCCACTCTGACTCCAAATGTGGACGCTTGTGGAATTTGCCAGTTATTGGGTTGAGGGGACCCCTCCCCTGGTGAAGTAGAAAAGCATCAAACAAAAGTTTCCTCTATGTCTGTGAGTTGCCCGCCTACCTCTGCCGTGACACCAACCACATCCTCATGCCTTAACATTAAGTTGTCTGTAGTCCCTTGTGTGGGATTCTAGGACTCAACCAATAGACTCATGCATGTTTTGAGAGCCCCAGAATCAAAACTGGAGAGGTGACTTTAGGAGATTGACAGTCATATGATTTATTGTCCAAACCAGAACCTTTGGAGAGTGAAAGGGAGTGCTATTTGTCATGATTCCAAGACTACAGGTGTTGGGTGGAACATTTGGTCTCCTCAATATTTATTGAGCCCCTGTTAGTTATTTAACCCATCCTTTAATACAGTCTTCCCTTGAATCCTCATAATAACTGTATCGACTAGGCAGTGTTCCCACTTTACAGATGATGAGGGTTCAAGGAGTAACTCATGTACTCCTCTATGTCATTACTCCTCTCTAGCTGTGCCCTGGTAAGAGCAGGTGTGAGCGGGAATTTGGACTGAAGTCTTATGCCTAAATGGATGTACGCTGCACTATAGTATGTGGTTTCTTATCCTATAATTCAGTGATTTTTTTTCTTTTTTCTAAAAAAACCCCTAGGTTCTAAGGAGACATAAGTTGCTAGTTAGCTACCAATACACTCCTGAAGGCAAGGGGAAGACCATCAAAAAAGCAACTCCATCTTCATGTTTAAGATATTGGCCAAGTGGATGACACTTCATTTACTGGGAGGAAGGGGATCTCTACTACTTGAAATAAAAAAATAGGAAGAAAGATCGAAGAAGAAAAAGGAGAAGGGAAAGGAGAAGAGGAAGATGGGAAGAGAGGAAGAGAAGGAAGGAAGAAAGGAAAATAGGAAGGAAATGAGAGAGGCAGGGAGAGATCATTGTTACACTTTAAGCCCCTGAGTTTGAAACTGCAAAGCGGAGTCCCAGAGAGAGTTCCATATCCAATGTCACACAGAAAATCAAACAGAGAGGAAACCATGATCTGAAAAGACGAGTCTTTTGATTTTCAGCCCATGTGCTTTTTGCCACACTTTCCTGGGTAGCAAACACTATGTTGAGAGGAAGTATTGCCAGTTGGATCTATTTTCTTATTTCACCTCGTTTTGACACTGCAGTGAATTGCTGGTCCTTAGGGAAGCTTTTCTTTAGAAAGAGGGATTTAGCTGCTTTTAAATATTGAGCAGGAAAAGCTGTCACAGTTTTCAGATATCCGATGGAAGAGATTTTAAATAGAGACAAGTGTGTGCATGTTGAATTTTGTTGTCTTTCTTAGCAGAAAGACACGTAGTGTTCTTGAAATGCCTTCCTTTTTTCGTCACCATAGTCCTGGACTATTTGAAGAAAATTCAATCATAGTTTTCGGGTTGGAAAGTGGAGAAAGCTTCACTGAGCTCTCAGTCAAATTGGATCAGGAGACTGGAGTGGGAAAGGGGGCCTTAGTCAGCTGCAGAGTATGGGGTGAGGGAATTTACGAGGATGAAAACACAACAGGGACTTAAGGAGTCATCCCCCCCGCCCGTCCCCTGCAGCCCCCTACAAAGGACTTCCTAGTGGCAGATTAGCCCAAGGGAGGGTGTCTTCTAAGAGTAGAGTCAGTCTGGAGGAACAAGGAGGAATCTCTCAATGGACAAATCTTTTGGATCCACCCTGACTTTCTTGGAACCGCTCCACCTTACTCTGCTTCCACATTTATGAAGGACCTACTATGTCCTGGGGACTCTTCCAAGCACTTTACACAGGTTAATTCATTTAATCCTCACTGTGAGGTTGACACTGTTTTTATTCTAAAGGTCAAATAGGTAATAAGTGCTGGAGCTGGAATTTGGACTGAAGAGATTCAGTTTCAAGCTATGTCCTCAACCCCATGCCACACTCGCTCTGAAACTTCCGGGCATCAGCTGGAGTCATGCTGGGGGCTCAGGCCACCCACAACCCTGCAGTGTGATGCTCCTTAGTAGGAGGCTGGGCAGTGGCATTTCCTCTTCTTCTTTGACATGGTTTTCCTTAATCTTTGCTCCTGAGGCTTGACCGCAGTGTGTTTGGGAAGTGGGAAGACAAGGAGTAGTTACAGGGGCCGTCAGTAAGCCCGTTCTCCAGCAGATCTCTCCAGACTCTTCCATGTACTTTGCAGTTTGGGTTAGAGGCTCAGAATACCTGGTGCCCGAGTTCTGTCCGTGAGCTTTGAGCCCTGTGGGTGATCCTCTTCTCTGGGCTGAATCTCAGCAGGGTGTTCTAAACACTGACTTTCTGAGTAAACTTGGTTAAACTTTCTAAACCAGAAACATGATAACTTTAAAATCCTCTGGTTTTAGTCTTCTACAGCCATGTATTCTAGGAAATTTGGGAGCCAATGTTTCAAGAAAGATAACTCAAAGAGGAACAGATGTGAGTAGACGGCAGATCATGATCAAAGAAGTGTGGAGTCAGAAGGGGAGAAAAGACAATTAGGCATTTCCCCCCAAAACACTATCCCTGTTAAAACTATGTATTGAGTGACGATGAACACGTGATTTCATGCAACTCTTTGGAAACCATCTATTGCCTAAACCCATGAAAAAAGAGAAAATGTGGGTGCATATTATATTGTTATGTCCCAGTGAAGCTTGGCTGGCTCTTCGGGAGCTCCTTAAGTAAGCTTGCCCTTCATGCATGGTTCTACCTGTGATTGGGAGTCCCAGATCATTTTCCTCCCCAGGGATTGCTCTTTCTCTCTCAGTCTTGCAATGATTGACTTACAGGTATAGAACACAGAACCCACACTTTTGAGATGGAGACTGAACATTCTACAGTAAATTCTAGTCATTAAAACTGCTTTAAATATCCAGGATTACTGCAAAAGGGTTATAGAGAGAAAAAAAATGAGTTCTGTTCTCTGCTGCTTTATGGCCAAATGATTTCTCATTATTGCCCATAAAATAAAAACAACTATATATGTATATGTATATGTATATGTATATGCATATGTATATGTAATATGTACAGGGCTTCCCAAGTGGCTCAGTAGGTAAAGAATCTGCTTACAACGCAGGAGACTCGGGTTTGATCCCTGGGTCAGGAAGATCCCCTGGAGGAGGGCATGACAGCACATTCCAGTATTCTTGCCTGGAGAATCTCATGGACAGAGGAGCCTTGCAGGCTACAGTTCATAGTGTCTTATAGAATCGGACATGTCTGAAGTGACTGAACATACATGCACACATGCTACATGTGTATATTTAATTTCAATGATGGCTCCAGGAAAATATTGCAAGACCATGTGGACTAGATGGAAAACACTAGATTTGAAATCTGAGGACCTGGATTTGATTTTACTCCTTATAAAGTTACGAGGTCTTGGTTTCTTCCTCTATAAAAAGGATTATGCCTACTTCACAGGATTGTTATAAAAATTAAGTGAGATAATGCATGTGGTAATATGCTATAAAATAATTTGTTATTAGATATGAAAGAATTTGGTGTTTTTTAACAGAGAAATCAAGCCATGTGACAAATATTATATTCCAGACAGTGTAAGCACACATCCCGAAAGCAGATCTAAGCATCCACATTTATAGGCACACGATGCTACACAACAGTGGAGCCTTGTGACAGCCTGCAAAGGCATCTTTCAAGGCCAAAAAGTCAAAGCTGATGACAAGGATCAGGGATGGGCTGTTTCTTTCTCAAGCACAGTACAGACAGCATTTCTTGAAAGGAGGGATGTGTTCCTTCCACCAAATTGTGATTAAG
The DNA here is from genome assembly GCF_001704415.2 of Capra hircus. Classification (NCBI taxonomy): domain Eukaryota; kingdom Metazoa; phylum Chordata; class Mammalia; order Artiodactyla; family Bovidae; genus Capra; species Capra hircus. Next base: position 97,263,079 of record NC_030815.1, read on the forward strand.
GACAAGCAACAAGAGTGCCCTGATATTTGGACAGGATTTTTTTACAAGGTGAGTCAGGGAGTTGAGTTCTGCTCATTCTGTTGCCGTTCAGTCGCTAAGTCATGTCCAACTCTTTGTGAGCCCATGAATTGCAGTAATTCCAGGCTTCCCTGTCCTTCGCTATCCCCTGAAGTTTGCTCAAATTCATGTCCATTGAGTTGGTGATGCCATTCAACCATCTCATCCTCTGTTGCCTTCTTCTCCTCCTGCCCTCTATCTTTCCCAGCAACAGGGTCTTTTCCAATGAGTTGGCTCTTTGCATCAGGTGTCTGACGTATTGGAGCTTCAGCTTCACAATCAGTCCCTCCAATGAATATTCAGGGTTGATTTCCTTTAGGATTGACTGGTTTAATCTCCTTGCTGTCCAAGGGACTCTTAAGAGTCTTCTCCAACACCACAGTTCGAAAGCATCAATTCTTCAGTGCTCAGCCTTCTTTGTTGTCCAACTCTTACATCCATACTGGACTACTGGAAAAACTGTAGCTCTGACTATACAGACATTTGTCGGCAAAATGATGTCTCTGCTTTTTAATATGCTGCCCATTCTCCTCCAAGCTTTAAGTATTTATTTTTAGGGATTTCACATTACTTGTTTTCTGTTTGTTTGCTGTTGTTGTTTGTTCTTTGCCAGACCACTGGTTGTGGGATGATAGTTCTCTGGCCAGAGATTGAACTTGTATCCTTGGCAGTGAAATCCCAGAGTCCTAACCACTAGACTGCCATGGAATTCTCCTACTCCAAGTTTTAAATCACTAATTAATACCTTTATTTCCAATGAAGCTATTGGTCCATGGAAGATGGACTAGCTCCCTTCTTGGAATGAAAATCTTAAGTGTTGCAGAGAAAGTTCACTGAAATGGTACATCCATACACCATCCACATATCATCCCAATAATAACAGGATACTATTTTCAAGTGCGGATGATTTATCTGATGTTCCTCTGATACTGGGGCTAATGGCAATCCAACGTCTTGTACCATTGGTCTTTGGGGCCAGGAGTCTGATTTTAATCTTTTCTAGGAATCCAGAACCCTTGGAAGCTGGAGAGAAGGTTTGCCTTAGTTCATTTGTGTGATCAGGGGGAGAGACTAAAGGCTCTTCCTTTTCGGAATTTCGACCTCTAGAGCTCTGGGACCCTGCAGAGGGAAGGAGAGGAAGGACTAGAGGGCTGCTTGCTGCTGTTCTGTGGCCCAGGTGCTTTTTTTAAACGTTTATTTATTTATTTTATTTTTGGCTGTACTGGGTCTTTGTGCTTCGTGGGCTTTTCCCTAGTTGTGGCCAGTGGGAGCTACCCTTCACTGCAGTGCGCACTCTTCGCTCTGCGTGAGCTCCAGGGCAGGCGGGCTTCAGCAGCTATGGCACGTGCACTCCGTAGCTGCGGTTCCTGGGCTCTAGAGCACGGGCTGGGCAGTGGTGGTCCACGGACTTAGCTATTTCACAGCATGTGAGATCTTCCCGGACTATGGATTGAACCCACGTCTCCTGCATTGGCAGGTGGATTCTTTACCACTGAGGCACCAGGGCAGCCCCCGAGCCCAAGTCTCACTGCTTCTGATTGGAATGTCTCCCAAAGGCAGAGAAGAGGGTTGCTTCACCCGTGGTTTTGCAGACTCTGTGCTCTGCAAGGGGAGTATTATACCATCAAGTCTGTCTTATAAATCCATGCTTCCTCAAAGCTCAGTAGAGGAGGTACCCATTAAATACTGAATGACTGAAGGAATGAATGAAAGAAAGCCTTTCTGAACAGTCCTTAAAGCTGACATCTGGTGAGCAGGGGTAGGGAATATAAGGCACTTTGATTATTAATTGCACGTCTGTTACTTCATTCCACCTTGAGTCAACAAGAGAGGGGATGGAGAGAGGAGGAGAATTGCATGTGATTCCTATGGAATGGAAATTGAGAAACAGTGATCAAGCTTCTTGCTCAGTGTTACAAAGAAGCAGTTCTCAGGTTCAAACCTAGGTCAGCCAGCACTTTCTCCACTCTGCTGTGCTGATCAATGCCCATGGCATAGAAGTCAAGAGGTCTGCATTCATGATGACAGGAAGTGAGGTTGGCATGAAACTAGACACCCAGCAGAAGGGCAGTCATGACGTTTTCTTGTTGCTTTAAAATATAGGTTCATTTGTCTTGAGATGTGGGATTTTCTTTTCTTTTTTTGTGTGAAACTTTTGCACCCTCAGATTAAATCTGAGTATCCTCAAGGTGCTCTGGCTTCTTGGTTGTTTATTATATTGATATACCCAAAAGCTACTAGGATAGTCCATGTGTGTTCTGTTATTCAATCTTCATAAGAACTCAGTATAAGATTTTATGATCCCCATTTTACAGATGCGAAAACTGAGGTTAAAAAAAGTGACTTCACTGAGGACATACACTATAAATGGCAGAGCCAGTGTATGAATCTAGCGTGTATCTAGAAAAGTATATCAGTTAAGTGTTCTTTTCACTTCTCGATTTGATGACTCTGCAACTGACTGAAAAAAAAAAAAAAGGAATCTAGAAGCCCAACAAATTCTTTGAGAAGTAGACAAAAGGTGCCAGGAGTTATTCTGATCTAACTTCTAGGAGAACCCAATCTTCACTGATGGGGAAAAAATAAAAATACTAACATACTGGTGGCAAATCAATGCGTTTTTTCAAAATCCCTTCTCATAAATTCATTCGTTCAGCAAATATTTATTGAATGGCAATTCTGCTTGATGCTTTTTTCAGCCCCAAGAATAAAACTGGGAAAAGTCCTGCTTGCCTCGGAGAGGTGGAGGAAGAGACACTAAAGTCTCTTCAGTTTATTACTTTGTTAGTTAGATAGCCATATTGCGATATAATCCACACACTATAAAATTCACCCACTTAAAATGCACGATTCAGTTTTTTGATCACATAGCAAGCTTGTATGATTGTACCACTATCTGATTCTTGGTCAGTTTCAAAGGGATCTCTAATTTGTTAGAAGTGTTAAGTGCTATGAAGACAAATAAGTGTGGAAGGGTGAAGACGCTGGTGGTCAGGAAGGGACCACCAGATAAAGGGATATTTGAACAAAATCCTGCATGAGTGAGCAAATGAGACGTGGATTTTTGGGTGAAGGACAGTTCAGAGGGAGGAAATGGTGCAAGGCCCCAAGGTGGGGGCACACCTAGATTTTCAGGGAAGAACAAAGAAATCAGTGATTGACGGCAGGAGGACCGGAAAGGAGAAGGCCTCACCGGAGATTATGAGATTGCGTGTTAGAGCATCTAATTCAAGGCCTGGTGCACGGCAGGTGCTCAGTAAATGAGAGCCGTGATTATTACGCTTGTTATTCCTGTTCTTATCTTGGAGACACCAGGCACCTAGCTTCCCGAGCGCAGGAGCGCTGCTTCACCTTTGCATCCTAGAGACCAGACTAGAACTGCGCATTTCCTGCAGGCATTGACTACTCATTGAGTGAAAGAATGGTTCAGTCCGCTTGCGTCTTCACTTGCTCCAAGGACAAGCGGGGTAGATGCCCGGATGGACTGATAAACCACAAAGACAAATTAATACTGAACAATACTTGTTAAGTATCCCTACAGAAGGGACATTATTTCCTCTAACGGCTTCAAAGTTTCTATTTCCGTGAGAGGTGGGAGGCGGAATGAAGAGATTTTTTTTTTCTCTCTCTCTCTTCCGGGCCCCTTCTTGAAGGCAGTTCTGTGATAGGGTTTCTTTATAATTGGGCAAGGGGGTGTCTGGGTCAAAGTGACAGCCAACGTGTGCTGCTATTACAACGCATTACATAAATAACTCTATATAATTGCTACCATCCATCAATTTAGGGAGATCGGTGGTGAGAGATGCTGCCAGTTTCTTGGAATGAAACCTAAAGCTCCAAATAGCTCATTCAGTCACACGCACTAATCAATGCCAGTTTTTTTTTTTTTTTTTTTTAAGGGAGGGTAAAATTGGTCTGGTCACCAATTCAACCTTGAGAAGGATTCCCCTGTGTATGTTTCATAGGAGTTTGCAAGACTTTGCCCAATGCTCACTTAAAATGATTTTTTTTTCTTTTTCTCAGCTCTCACCAAACTCTTCTGTATCATAGTATTACTTTGTATTCTGCCTTCCCCTAGGCTGTAACTTGAAGCCTCTACTGAGTTGGCTGAGGAGAGTCAGCTTTCAGATGGATTCAGGTTAATCTGACCACTATAGGCTGCAGGACAGAACATCCTGGCTCCTATGCAGATCTGAGGAGTTCTAAATGTCCAGCGTCTCTGTACACACGGGTCAGGTTAACCTGATTCGTTCTCAATTCCTTGTTTCATTCCAGGTTGACAGAAGAGTAACCATGATTTTTTAAAACAAACAAATGGAAAATACATGTTAGACATGTGTCATTCAAAAAGTGTGAATTTGGAATTAGAAAGGGCTTTCAACGGTCCCATCCTACAGTCTTAAAAACATTTTAACCGTGTTTTAAATTAAAGTATAGTTAATTCACAATGTTGTGTTAGTTTCAGATGTACTTAGTTCCCTGTGCTATCTAGTAGGTCCTTGCTGTTTGTCCATCTTATGTATCCTCCTCCTCCTGCATCGCTTCTGTCCTGTCCGACTCTGTACGACTCCTTAGACGGCAGCCCACCAGGCTCCCCCGTCCCTGGGATTCTCCAGGTAAGAACAATGGAGTGGGTTGCCATTTCCTTCATCTTATGTATAGTAGTGTGTATATGTTAATTCCAAACCCCAAATTTATCCCTTCCCCACCTTTCCCCTTTGGCTACCATAAGTTTGTTTTCTATATCTGTGAATCTATTTCTGTTTTGTTAATAAGTTCACTTATATCATTTGTTTAGATTTCACATATAATTGATATCATATATTTGCCTTTTTCTGTCTGACTTACTTCACTTAGTATGATAATCTTTAGGTCCATCCATGTTTCCACAAATTGAATTATTTCATATTTTTTATGGCTAAGTATTATTTCTTTGGAAATACATCATTATTTCATTGTATATATATCACATCTTCTTTATCCATTCATTTGTCAGGTTCCTTCTTACTCTTGAACCCGGTCAATTTCATACACTAGGCTATAAGTATACCCAGGGGGCAAGAGCTGTTTGTTACATCCTGTTTCCCCAGGGCCTAGGACAGTGTGTCTGGCACAAAGTGATGGAATAATTTTACTGAGCTGATATTGAAGTAATGAAGTCACATTCTCATAGACAGATAATGAAATCGAATTGCATGTTCCAACGAAGGCTCTTCTGAGCAGAGTCAGTCAACAGCTGAGGTTTCCCAGGTGGTGCAAGTGCAAAGGACCTGCCAAAATAAGGGATGCGGGTTCGATCTTGTTAGGACCAAACTGAAGCCAGGACAGGCTCTAAGGGGCAGGCCAGGCCTGAGGTTTAGTCTCTAGAAAAGCTGAGGCACTGGGAACTCCCGCAGGCAGTATAGCTCGACAAATCAGAAAAAATCCTCATAGCCCCCCGCCCGCGCCAGACCTAAGCCAATCCTGATAGGGATGCGAGGTTTAAAAGTCCCGCGCATGGTTTAACCAATCAGCTATGCTGTTACAGGAACAAAGAACCGTCTGTATAAAAGTAGATGTGATTCAGAGCTCGGGGCTCTCGTCAAGACTCCACTGCGCCGGATGAGACTTGAGCCCTAGGTCGAGCTAGCAATAAACACCTTTATGCTTTTGCATTGCTGTGGATGTCTTATTCTCTCAGTTTTGGGGACTTGGACACTGGGCATAACAGATCTCTGGGTTGGAAAGATCCCCTGACCTGGCAACCCACTCCAATATTCATGCCTGGAGAATCTCATGGACAGAGGAGCCTAGCAGGGCTACAGTCCATGGGGTCACAAAGAGGTGGACACGACTAAAGCATCTTAGCACATATGCCCAGTCAACAGCTTGTTTTTCAGTAACCCCAAGAAAGTCTGCAAGCTCCTGGAACGTGGGCACCTTGTTTAATTTCCATGTGCATGGACCACAGGCTCTTACGGGGGGTCTTGATGATGGGGTAGGGGATGTACTCAACAAGTGTGTGGTACAGACACAGCCAAGAACTTTCCACCCTCAGCACCTACCTAATCTGGTTTTATTTCTCCATGAGAAGTTTGCCCTCTCTGAAAAAAAAAAAAAACACAAAATCCTGTATCTGAAGACCATTTAGGCGGGGATCCTACATGAGGACAGGACAGGGCGCCTCTGAAGTCCCTTTGGCTTCACGCTCCCTGCTCTTTCTAGGTCACCCAGACACATTTGTCTGAATGAATGCTTGGTGCTCTTCAGGATGTTGTAGCCTATTATATTAGTCACAAGCACTTTTGTGGATAATTAGTAGGAAATGAAAGGATTCAAGGATGATTTGGCGCTTCCAGAAATCCTTAGAAGTTCTTTTGGAGGGAAAAAATAAGTGAGTCTTGCTAAAAACCCTCAAGCCAAGTGGCATTGTTCTTCTTCGTGGAAAATTACTACTTAGAAACAATGCTATGAAATGCGTCATCCTTTTGGGGGCAATGCCATTTAAATGTTCTTAGGCTAAACAAAATCTGGCCAGTGATAGTTTTACCTTTTCTAGGGGCTGGTATAAAGGGATGGAGACATCAGGACCTCTTTCTTCCTGGCAGACGGCATACCAAAACGGTAATAGGAATGAGATTGTCTCCTATTTGAATGGCACTTTACATTTTCACCTGGCTTCCCAGGTGGCACTAGTGGTAAAGAACTTGTGTACCAATGCAGGAGACTTAAGAGATGCAGGTTCAATCCCTGGGTGGGGAAGATCCTCTGGAGGAGGGCATGGCAACCCACTTCAGTATCCTTGCCTGGAGAATCCCATGGACAGAGAAGCCTGGCAGGCTAAGGTCCATGGGGTCACAAAGAGTCAGACACGACCGAAGTGACTTAGCATGGCACTACATTTTCATGAACTTCATTCATTTACAGTATTATTTGATCTTCAAAACCAGCTTGTAAGGATGGTAAGGCAGGAATTGGGCTGATGAAAGTGGGGAAGGTGGATGATGATGTACTTGGGGTCTCCCAGTTAGAGGGCAACACAAGAGCTCAGGTCTCCCAATTCCTTGGAAGCCCCATTTCCGCTAGGGGAAGGTCCCTGAGGAGGGGAAGAGCCCCTCTTCCCAATTTTAATTTCTGTTGCAGAGGTTGATTAAGCCTTCAGAGAGATTCCTTTTGTTTCTGCTCCTAGGAGTCTGTGCGGCTGTTTGCCTAAAACAGACATAAATAAAATAAAGCAAAAACCAAATGCATTCAAAAGCAAACAACATGCTGACCAACCTCGTCAGGTGTGTTGGCTTTGGAGCCGGTGGCACAGAACGCAGGACTTCCTTGTTCTTGCCAATTTCCCCCAAAGCACTGCTCATCTCCAGTTTGCCCTGAGCTGGTCATGTGTCACCACTTTCCAATGTAAGTACTTCTGCCCCTTGGGCGGCCATTCACAGATCTGGCTTTGGAGCCCCTTTCTTTTCTGCTCTGCTAACGTTGTCCTTGAAGACATGCCTCTTTCTCTGCTGAGTCTCTTTCTCTCTGCCAGTCCCCCTCTGTCCCTGCTCCACACATAGGCCTGCAGCATCTCTCATCTGATGACTCCTTCTCTTTCCTCCTCCTCCACAGTCCATCTTCTCAACGCTCCAGCATCCTCTTAAACCTGGCTCTATTTACTGATCCCCATCAGGGAAAGTCAAACTCTACGCAGTCTGGCACGGGGACCCTTGGTGACCCAGTCCCAACCAGCTACCTTCACCCCTGTCAGTCACTCACGATGGCCTGGAATGAGTCTTAGGCTCCAGCCACATTCTTTGGGCATGGCCATATTATCTTAACAACTATTTGACTGGAGACGAATTAGTAATCTGTATTATTAATATGCCTTTCATTACCTGAACATTATTGATATTCATTTACATAACAAATCGCAGGCCATAGGCATTAGTTTCTGCAAAAATCCACCAATCAATAAAGTGTTAATTGTACTCTTCAACCTTTAAGACTTGGCTCATACGTTTCCAAGCATAGAAATCTAATTAGTCAATTTTCAAGGGTTAATGCACGGGGTGTTACCTCCAAGAAAGCTTCCAATCTCAATTTCTCTAGAAAGCGGGTCTCGCCCACAGTCAACAGTTGGTGCCAGGGCCTTGCTTGTTTGCAGTATTGCTCATCTATCTACCTCACTAGGCTGTGAGTTCCCTGTAACTCAGACTAGACCTTGGTCATTCTCATGTTCTCTGCATCTAGTGTAAAATAGGCACTCAAGTTTTCACGGAGGACTTCCCTGGTGACGAAGTGGGTAAGAATCTGCCTGCCAATGCAGGGGACATGGGTTCGATCCCTGGTCCGGGAAGATCCCACATGCCTTGGAGCAGCTAAGGCCATGAGCCACTGAAACCCATGCACCCAGAGGCCATGCTCTGCAGCAAGAGAGGCCACCACAATAAAGAATAGCCCCTGCTCACCCCAGCTAGAGAAAGCTGGAGCACAGCAACCAGGATCCAGCATAGTCAAAATTAACTAATTAATTAATTAAAAAAATAGTCTTAAAAAAAAGTTTTCATTGAATTGACTCCAGCACCATGTGAATTATATCTAAATGCCTCAAACATCTCTCTCCTCTTCTCCAGGGCATGGTTATCAAAGAATACTGAAATATCCAGAGCAGTCCAGTTGACACTTATTTACCAGGGTAGCAAGAAGACAAAGCCAAAACAAAAAGGGCTCTGAACTTGCAGTTCCTGCCCTCTGTGGACCCTCGAATTCTGGGCTCACATAAGAGCCCTGGAATACTGGTGGGAGGAAAAATGGGCTAACTTGAAGGAGCTTCCTAAATACACAAACTGTTGGCAGTGTATCTTTGTAAGAAAGGAAAGAGGTAGGGCTCTGAGTCTAGAAGTTTCTCTCTTGTCCTGTTTTGTCCCTTGGGCAACACTCTGGGCAAGTTCGTTGGCTCCTCTGAGTTTTGGGGTTAATTGTGGCTTTTTCATAGGCTTTTTGTGAAGGTGGTCCTTAAAAGCCTAGGGCCTTTAAGACATGGAGACACTGAAAATGTGTAAGAGGGAAAATGATAAGTTGGTCCCAAGAAGATCAGACACTTTGAAAGAATATTTACCCAAAAGTAAGAACCTATGTTTTACAAAAGTCTTGTAAATGAATGCTTTCAACAGCTTTGTTTACAGCAGCTCAGAGCTGGCAAGAACCCAAAACTCCATCAACAGAAGGATGGATGAACAACGTATGGTATCTTCATTCAATGGAATACTGCTCAGCAATAAAAAAGAATAAATGACTGACATATAAAATAAGGATTAATCTCAAAAACATGCTGAATGAAAGAAGCTAGACGAAAAGAAAGCAATACTGTATGATTCCATTTATATAAAATTGAAGATCACAAGTTGAATCTTTGGTGAGAGATATTGGCAATGGTACCTATGAGGGCAGAGATGGGGAAGAGGCATGACAAAATGTTCCAGGCTATTCGTAATGCTCTGAATCATGATTGATGTCTTTATTTCATGAGTGTTTGCATTGTTAAAAACTCTTCAGGTGGCTCAAGGGTAAAGAACCCACCTGCCAATGCAGGAGACACAGGAAAGGGAGTTTGATCCCTGGGTCAGGAAGACCCCCTGGAGAAGGAAATGGCAACCCACTCCAGTATCCTTGCTGGGAAATTCCATGCACAGAGGAGCCCCAGGGGCTACAGTCCATGGAGTTGGAAAGAGCTGGACACAACTGAGCACGCATTCCCTCTCTTTCCTCCATTTAATTGTACACTTAAGATCTGTGCGGTTCCATTATGTAAACATTTGTCAATCAAAAAAAATTGAGAAAAGTTGTGCAGAATCTTTTAAGACTAGACTTGGAAATAAGCTTGCAGTATGGTGAATCCTTGAGCTTGGCAGTCCGTGGGGTCCCAGAGGCAACTTCTAGTAATATCAAGGGAGATTTCCAAGAGGAGGAGATATTTGGGGATGAGTTATGAAAAAATAGGTAGGAATCCACCAGATGGGCCAGGAAGTAGAGTTTATTTCAGGAAGAGGGAAAGGAGAACAATGGCTACAGGTTGGAAAGTGGTGGGAGGATGTGCAGGGGATACTGAGGAATTGCGGGTAACCAAGGGGATGGCAGTTTCAGGTAGCCAACAAGGCAGAGGGATATGCAGGGCCAGGTGTCTGGAGACAGAAATTGGAGAGAGTGGTCAGCACCAAAGGAGAAGGTAAAATGTTTGGGAATGGATGAGCTGACTCAGAAAGTTAGAACAACATATCCTATGTGGTGTGAAGATGAGCTAGGCTCTTGCTCATACCAACAAGGTGACTTGGCAGCTTGGCTGGCTTTGACCTGGTCTCAGCAGCTGAGGGTGGACATGAAGTTGACTTCACATGCAGATTGACGGAAACAGTGATCTTTCTTTCTTTCAGGAGGTGTCCAGGGAAAGCAAATATAGTGACCTTTCTCTTGAGCTGTGTGATGTTGCCACCTCCAGGGATGGAACTTCAGGCACTGGGTTCTTTAGGCTGAGTGCAACAAGACCATCTCTCAGTTCATGAGTAAAGAAGACCCAGGGAAGGAAGAACATCCTAAGATGACCAGACTCATGTGGCTTTGAGCCTCTTGATGACTGCTACCTAACTTCTCTATGCCTCAGTGCTTTATTTGTAGACAGATAATTGTACTATTTATAACTATACCACAGGGTTGTTATGAAGATTCAATGAGTTATATTTACAAAGGACCCAGAGTGGCTCTTGGCATATGATGAGATAAATGTTTTTCAAATAAATCTATGTAAATTGTGAAATAAAAGGCAGGGTTGTCAATGAAAAGAGCTATAAAAAGAACTTCCCAAGTGTTCTGGTGGTTTACTGGTAGAAGAAAATTTCCAAAGGAAGATCAAATTAATTTTTAAAATAAATCTGTATTTTAGACTTACATGAAAATTGTGAAAATAGTACAAAGAGTTCCTCGTCAAAATAACTGTAAGAACACATGCCCAGGGACTTTCCCGGTAGTCCAGTGGCTAAGAATCTGTGCTCCTAATGCAAGGGGCCTGAGTTCAATCTCTGGTCAGGGAACTAGATCCTACATGCCAAAACTAAGAGTTTGCATGCTGCAACAAAGATCAAAGATCCTGCCTGCCATGACTAAGACCTAGTGAGCTAAATAAATAAGCAAAATAAATATGAAAAACACAGTTTTAAAAATATGTGCCCAGCACTAGCCATGTACAAAGTGCTAAATTTGGCTCATGGGTGGGGATGGGGTGGAGGTGAGGAGGGGAAGAAACAGGAACCATAGAGCAATGGCTCACCTAACACCTGTCAATCAGAGAGAAGAGATGCACTTATGTTCATGTTGTTGCTGTTTAGTCACTAAGTCACGTCCAACTCTTTCGTGACCCCATGGACTGTAGCCCACCAGGCTCCTCTGTCCATGGGATCTCCCAGGCAAGAATAGTGGAGTGGGTTGCCATTTCCTTCTTCATGAGATCTTCCCAGCCCCGGGATTGAACCCACATCTCCTGCATTGGTAGGTAGATTCTTTACCACTGAGCCACTAGGGTTGAATTTATGTTCATACGTTTAGCCAATGACTATTGAGAGCCTACTAAATGGTCAGCACCATGATAGGTACTGAGGATCCGGTAGCAAATTCCTGCACCCAGCAAAGACTGCTGAGCACCTGGTGTGTTCCTGGAACTGTGGCAGGCACCAGGGCCACGACAGTGAAACTTACTGTCCATGCAGGCTGCTATTATAAGAAACAGAAGAGATATGCACGTCAAGCGCTGTGTGAACCTCAAGCAAGGAGGATCGTACCCACCTGGGAGAAGGATGAGGCAGCCTTTGAAAGGTGGAGAGATGGATAATTAGGGAATCTAGCCTCCCTCCAACAAAGGCTTCTGGGAAAGATATGCAGCCTTAAAAAGGCCTGAGACCTTGTACCTGAACCTGATCCCATGGTGACATCACGCTATTGACCAGGGAGTAAAGACATCAAATCAATTTATTTCTCAGCACCTGCATTTCAGAGAGAAAGGGTTGAGAGTGAGAGGAGGATGGGAGTATGTGGGAGGAAGAGAATATGAGAGGGAGATTGGGGGTGGTTGGTGGAGGGAGAGAGAGGGAGAGAGGGAAGGGAAAAGGAAAATTACGTTTTCTCTTCTTTTTAGACAGAAGCAATGTCTGAAGGATTTCTAGAAGCCTGGTCCAGGCCTTTAAACATTTCATGACTCAGATCATCTATGGCTGTTGATTTCCAAGTTCTTCCTACAAGAACACAGGGTCTTGTTCCTTAAAATGACCCAAAGAAGGTTGCAAAACACTCGCATCAGAAACCACTTTATTTTTAGTTACTTTCTCCCCTTCCTCCTGTGAGTAACTTCTTATCAGATGAAGGCCGCACAGAAACCCTGTGACCAGCTGGCCTTGGGTCCCCGGAGGGAGTGGCTGCATGCCACCAGGAGTGGGAGGGGGGCTCCTTCCTGTGACTCTCAAGTCCCCCCACCCCCCACCTTCCATCTCATCTGTTGTTATTCACTTCTCAGATACAATGAACTTTCAGAAGATGAAGAACCTGTCTGAGTCACTTCATCCCAGCACATACCCAACACACAAGAGGTATTCAGATCCTCACAAACAATTGGCTACAAGGATGAGAAAAGCCTCTCGTTACACCAGAACTGTTGTGTGAGCCTCAAAGGATGTCTCTTCTGTAAATACTTTCAAGGGTGCATGTTATCTCAAGACTGGCCGATCATGGAAAAAAGACCCCCAAGGGCTCCGTGCATTTTATCTTGTTCATTGAGATTGCCAGCTCCTACCTGGTGCTCACTATCTCAAGGAGTAGATTCACCATCTTCAACCCTCTTCCCTAAACTTGCTTTTAATTCATTTTCTAAAATGGTACACCTTATCTCAGACACTCAAATTAGCAAACTAACAGAGATTCTTGACTTTTCTCTCTAACTCCTCACATGACTCGTTACCAACTCGGTAAATCCTGCCACTTCGGTATTTCTCTAAAATACCTGAGCCCTCCTCATTCAGCTCTGAACAATTTCTGTGCTTCCTGTTGCATTCTTTGACTCCAATCTTTCAAGCACTCATGCTGGAAGGTGCCCTTCTGTGGCTCAGAACCTCTGCAGGTTATGCACGCCTTTCATTCGAGTCTAGAATGGAGAACGTACACTCTCCTTAACACAGCTTGCTGATTTCTTCAGACCACTTTGCTCCATCCTCCCTAGCCTCCAGACTACTTGTCTGTCATAACAAACTTCTTGTTTCCTGAAAACACCCACCAGCTTCTTTCTTGTTTTGTGCTGGTTGAACCGTCTCAAAGTGCGGGGGAGGAGTGACCTCAGTGGGATTTGGCGAATAACCTCATCATGCTGGTCCTACCACTGCTGCTACAACTGACCAGAAAGAAGCCCCAACTGGGTAAACCCACTACCACTGAAATACCACAAAGGTCATCGCAGCGTGAACTATGTGAGCCTAATACTGTCAGAAATTTTCCATCTCTACTAAAGAAAAAAAAAAAAACCAAACCAAAAACACAAAAAGAAAAATCTACACGTTAACTTCAGCCTTTACAGATTTACAAAGCTTCACCAATAGAAAGCTAATAAAGGTCAACGCCCTGAACTGCACTGAAAAACCACCAGTAAACTCTCTTGGCAATTTCACGTTTCAGATAATTTTTATGACACTGTGATACCTTGGACCTTAAAATATGAATGCTCTCTTCGTCCAGACACCAACTGCCTACATACTGCTTTTCTACAAACTTCCACCACACCCATACATAAGATATAGGAAAAAGGAATCCAAAAAACAACTGTGGATAAGACCGTTTGGCATCTAACATCATCTTTGCAGGATCATCTCAAGCTTGATTGGAGAGGCCCACAATTCCATGACTGACAGGTCTTTAGTAGGACATTTAGCCCAGTTCACTGAACCAGGGATAGGGTTCAACGAGGTCAGGACCCCCTCTGTCAACAGTCAAAAAGTTACTGCTTATTAGCCAATTTTATATTCAGTCTGGGATGTTTTTTGATTAAATTGCCTACAAATACCTAGTTCCTTGAATTCTCATTTGAGCTGGTTTTAATATCTTATTAATGAAAGAACTGAAAAACATTTTGGACACTGTTGGGTTTTTTTCCATTTTTAAATTTTACATTGGAGTATAAATAACTTGCAACGTGTGTTAGTTTCAGGTGTACAAGTAATGCAGTTACACATGGACATATATCTACTCTTTCTCTACTATTTTCCCATATAGGTTATTACAGAGTCTTGAGGAGAGTTCCCTGTGCTATGCAGTAGGTCCTTATTGATTATTCTATTTTTTTATTCTTAATTTTTAAAATTTATTTATTTTTAATTGGAGGATGATTGCTCTACAGCATCCTCTTGGTTTCTGCCATACATCAACCTGCTATAGCCATCAGTATACATACGTCCCTTCCCTCTTGAATCTCCCTTCTACCTCCCACACCGTCCCACCCCTCTAGGTTGGACACTGTTTTCTATTTGTAGGAAAGCCATGTTTTTAGCTTTGTGAAGATTATCCTCTAAAAACACTCTTGATGCACATACTCTTGGAAGTGAGAGAGCTGTTACTCTGGCTTTGTCTAGCCCAGCCTTGCCTTGTGTGTCTCCTTTGGTGGAGGCTTCTTGGCCTCCTCAAAACACCTTCTGTTTCACAAGTTCTCCCTGCCTCCTTCACCCTCCCCATCTCCTTCCTTTTAACAGAACTTTGAATATAACTTATTGTAGCATGAATTAAATTGCACTATTGGGACTTCCCTGGTGGTTCAGTGGTTAAGCCTCTGTGCTCTCAATGGATGGGGCCCAGGTTCTATCCCTGGTCAAGGAACTAGATCCTACACACTGCAGCCAAAAGATTCTGCATGCTGCGACTAAGACCCAGCACAGTCAAATAAGTTTTTTTTTTTTTAATTGTTCTATGGGTCCTCCCCCATCAATAGCCACAAGACTGAGAACAGGTGCTGAGTCTGTTTTTTCATCAGATATCCCCTTGAGGGCCTATAGATCCAAACAGGCATTCAGTGAAGATTTTAGAATGAATGATGGATGAATGAATGGATAGATTAATTGCACAAGACACTTTGAATACCAAGATGAATAAAATCAGTTGACTTGTGAAGAGACAAGCTTGTATATGGATAACCAATCCAAAGCTCAGTTGAATATATGCCCGTCTTAGCTGTAATTTCAGATTCACACATGTTCCCATTCCTTTTGTCTTGTGTCAGGAAAGCTTTAGGCTCCCATTGTTGTTTAGGTACGTATTTTCCTTTCCATGGGGATGGCTGTTTGATGATTGACTGTTGTTTGAATAAATCTGACTAATCAGTTTTGTCCTGGGGATTTGGAAACATTAAACTATGTTCTTTGGAAAAGGATATAGTATTATTTCAAGTATAGTTATTATTTCAAGCCAAGTGCTGGCCAAATATCATTACTAACCTATCTCATGAGAAACCAGATGTTGCCAAGGTTTACTTCACTTAATTCAAATAATATTCAGCATAACATTATATTTTGTCCAATCTAGGGGGATGGAATTTTAACATTTGTTGTAATGGAATTAGTTCATTGCATTAATTTTTACCTTGAATCTCAGGAAACTTTCTCTTGTTGCCAGTAGAGGCTCAGGTCCTCACTTTGATTACAGTTTCCATGTCTTTATGCCTTCTCCTTCTGGCCTGACTTGGAGTCACTAGGTGGTGGGGACGGTGTTTGATTCATCCCTGATCCCAAGGACCCAACACCTGAGTAGATTTTCAGTGAATGAATGAGACAGGCTCGGGGTCAGAGTTCACTGTTACTAAAGGATAGTTTCAGACAAGGATAGCATCATGACTTCCATCCAAGTAGAAAGTAGATACAGGCCAAAGATTTCTTTCATTTCATTAATCAGTGAGGGCACCAAGGAGATTTTAGAACCAGTTCAAAGGAGAATCCAGAGAACTGACACCGGTATAGATGAGGAGCATGGCAACAAATGTGCAAATAGAGGCAAGACTAGCTTCTCTCACAGTCCAGAGAGAAGTCAACTGCACCCCTGTGGACAGGACAGAATTTACGTGTCTATAAACATAAATTAGTTTGCATGGCAATCAATTATCTATGATTTTCAGAGTTGTAAAATAGCTCCCATGAAATCAACCAGAAAACCTGGAAAACATCCTTTAAACAATACAGAGTTTCCCATTAAAGCACACATTTTCCCCTGCAGTTGGAATCTCACCTGTGCTGACAGGTCTGGAGGGAAGGGCATTCGGGCAGAGATAACAGCTCCAGTCAAGATCTGGCGTCCTGAAGCCTGGTGTTTCTGCAAAGAGAAGGAAGTGCAAAGAAAGAAGAGGGCAGAAGGAGGCAGCAGCCAGATCAGAATAGCTCTGCAAGGCCAAGATACAGAGTACAGATCTAGTCCAAACTTTTAAAATTGTACAACCAGAGACACAGAAAACAAACTTATGGTTACCAAAGGGGAAAGGGAGGGGAGAGATAAGTTAGGAATTTAGGATTAACACATACCCATTGGGGCTTCCCAGGTGGCGCAGTGGTAAAGAATCCACCTGCCAATGCAGGAGATGCAAGAGAAATGTGTTTCATCCCTGGGTTGGGAAGATCCCCTGAAATAGGAAATGGAAACTCACTCCAGTATTCTTGCCTGGAAAATTCCATGGACAGTAGCCTGGCAGGGGGGATCGCAGAGTTGGCTACGACTGAGTGACTGACTGACTATTACTGAACTGAAGTCAGCTCTAACTATGCACACATTACTATTTATAATATAGATAACCAACAAGGACCTACTGTATAGCACAGAGAACTCTAGTTAATATTCTGTGATAACATATAAGGGAAAGGAATCTAAAAAAGAATATACTGTTAACATGGAATCACTGTGCTGTATACCTGAAACTAATGCAACATTATAAATCAACTATACTTTGATTTAAAAGCATTAAATTAAATCAAATAAAAAATATATAACCATAGTTTTAGTATTCTATCCCAATTAATATATATTTATTGGAATAATTTTAAGAGTACAAGTTCAGCCCCTTGGCTGTGTGACCTCAAGTAAGTTACTTAACAGAGCTGTGCCTCAATTTCCCCATCTTTAAAGTGGAGATGATAACCCAGGTTTGCTGTGATGACTGTCTGAGTTCACAGGATAAATTCAAGGGGATTCTGCACATAGTAAGTACTCAATAAATGTTAGCTCAAAATGTAAAATATACTCATGAATAGGAAGGAAAACAAATGAGATATAAAGTATGTGTAAATAAAGTTCATATGTCTGTCTTTCTGCACTCAGTGCATCAGCCTGACCACCCATGGGGTATGTGAACCCCAATCCAGAGATTATAGACAGGAAGCTTGATAAGATCTGTGGGTTGTTGAGATGGAGGGTGATGAGATGGAGAAGGGGCAGGGCACAGAGATCAGAGAAGGAGCAGTATTTCAGCTGAGGAGAGAGATAGATGGGCTTGAGGTAAGGTACCCCTGTGGGGCATGAAACGAGCTCATTGAGAATAATGGTGGGGGCTCCTGTCTGATAACCTTCAGACAAGAACTCGGCAGGGAAGATAGAAAGAAGACAGGGAGACGACTTCTGGTGTGGGAGGCAGATGGTGGTTTGAAGTTGAGAAGACAAGCAAGGAATGGGAGGAAATGGTCAGAGCAGGAAGCTTTCTGGGCAGGGCGCTCAGGTACCCTCACCTCCACTGCTTTGAAAGAGACCAGCGGCTCGAGCTGCCGCGCGCTTGCATTACTGTTTCTGACAGCGCCTATGATCAGCCACAGGGTTAACCATTCTTTTTAGGCTCACTCTCCCAAGATAGAGTGCTTGTTGCTTTACAGAGAGTAGTTACTGTATTTAGTCTTCCCAGTAAACCTGTAGGAGTTATTATCCTCTTCATTTTACAGATGAAGAAACTGAGGCTTACAGGGGTTAACTGGCTTGAACTGTGAAACGACAAGCGCAGTGTAAGCACCTTGCTACATGATCCCAAGGAGCATGTGCTCTTTTTTGTGTGTGTGTGTCCATTGTCTCCTGCTAAAGCTGAGAAAGCTGTGTACCCTCTTTATATTCTGGCTACCTTAGTTCTCAATGTCCTGTCCAGAAAGAGCTTTCCCCCAAACTCTGGGGGTACCCATCTGAAGAGCAAGACATCCTAGCATCTATTTGTGAAATAGGAGGGAAGGGGGCAGGGGCCTGACCTTTAAAAGAATGACAGTCCATTGAAGAAATGACAAAAACTGATGAGAAGCGATTAGGTACAAGAGGGCAGAAGAGTCGGCTTCCAGGGGCCTTGAGCCTCAGCATCTGCTCGCTGGAACACATCAGCTAAATGACACCCCTCCAGGCGCCAAGACGCCTCCTCAGTTCAGCTCAGTCACTCAGTCGTGTCCAACTCTTTGCAAACCCATGGACTGCAGCGTGCCAGGCTTCCCCATCCACCACCAACCCCCAGAGCTTGCTCAAATTCATGTCCATCGGATTGGTGATATCATCCAACCATCTCATCCTCTGTCGTCCCCTTCTCCTCCTGCCTTCAATCTTAGGTTGACCATAAAAGGTCAAAAGGGCAGTGGTCCTAGAAATCTCCACTCCTTCCCTAAATAGTCACAATAATCCTTCCTCTTATTAGCCTATGATGTTACCCAGCCCATCCAAAGTTGTTTAGTCACCAAGTCACATACAACTCTTGTGACCCCATGGGCCATAGCCTGCCAAGCTCCCTGTACTCAAGGGACATTCCAGGCAAGAATATTGGGGTAGGTTGCCATTTCCTCCTCTGGGGATCTTCTTGATCCAAGGATCAAACCCAGGTCTCCTGCATTGGCAGGCGGATTCTTTACCGCTGAGTCGCCAGGGAAGCCCACATTTCAGGCTGCTCTCACGTTTATAGACAGACTGCGTTCTGTCTATGGAATGTCTATGGAACTCCCTAAGCAAATCCACTTCTTACCTATCACTTTGCCTCCTGCTCAATTCCTTCTGCACTGAGACATAAAGAACTTGAGCTTGGTTCAGTCCTGGGGCCAGGTGTGCGATTTTAATTAAAAGACAGTGGGTTTGATTCTCGCTCCCCTCTGCTGCAGCAGGGGCCCCAATAAAGCCTTGCCTGGAAAAAAAAAAAGAGAGTGGGTTCAATTCCCAATCTGAATTTCAATCCCTGGGTTCGAATCCCATCTGAGGTGTGTGGTTTCACTTGCTTGAACATTCTTCCCAGTGCATCTCTTCCCCACTCAGGAATCAGATAGGGTGGGGAGAAGCCTCATGGGGCTCCAGAGACCTAGCAGACACCCCCTAAAAAGGCATGATCTATGCAAGCAAAGGTAGAACAAGTCAGGGAGGGACTAGGAGAACCCAATCTTCTAAGAAGGTTCAAGCTTCAGAAGGATCAGCCCCTAGAAAGCCACCTTTGCCCGGTCCCGTCCGCTGCCCCTCCTCACCACACCCCCGCTCAACCCCCAGCCCCAGGAAACTCAGGTCTTTGCAAAAGAGGCAAATCATTTGTTTCTAGGTCCTGTACTGGGCTTCTCAGGCAGCGTAGTGGTAAAGAATCTGCCTGCCAATGCAGGAGACACAGGAGACGTGGGTTCGATCCCTGGGCTGGGATGATCCTCTGGAGGAAGAAGTGGCAACCCACTCCAGTATTCTTGCAGGGGAAATCTCATGGACAGGAGCCTGGTGGGCTACATTTCATGGGGTCACAAAGAGTCAGACATGACTGAACACACACACACACACACACACACACGCATCTGTACTGGGAAAGCTCTTTGTTCATCCTGCCCTCCATTCTGTCTCCATTCACTGTAAAATCTTAGTGCTAGAGAAAGAACTAGACAAAGCCTATGCTGAAAACAGAGAAGTCACAGATGCATATGGTACATAACTTTAAAATATGCTTGACAACTGAAAACTCCTTATGCACACTTAAATTTGGTGATCCAAAGGTGAGTGAGAGGTATCTCTGGGAGCTCTTTCAAGAGGAGGTCAAAATGATTTATAAAGTGAGTGCCTCACCTTTCTATAACCTTAACAGTTTGCAGAGCAATTTCCTACCCAGTCTTGGTAAATGAATATTTAACATGTGAAAAGCCTGTGTAAATGGTGCCTCTAAAAACTCTTAAGTTCTTCCTTATGGGAAGACTTCTGTTTGAGCTTCTTTGTAAAAGAAGGTTTGTTAAATGAATGAATGAATGAAAGACAAAGTGAGTTTCCACCCCCCCACCCCCCGCCGCCCCCTCAGCCCCTCAGTCCCCCGCTTTCAGTATCAAAGGTAGTTTAAACCAAGCCCTTGACTGAGTCAACTCGAACTCCTGGAATCACTCATAAAAAGGAACATCTGCTAGGATCAGATAGGAATTAGTTCTGTTGAAACTGTTTCATTAAAACATGGGATGTGCTGCGAGGGCTGTGCCTACTCATCAAGTCATATTCTGGATCTTGATGATGGCTCTAAGGAGCACCCCCCTTTGTGAGGTTGTGCAGAATCCAATTGTGTGGAAGGTAAAGCTCTTTCACATCCTTGTCTCACACGGGGCAGATCAGTCTCTCGGCAGCTGTTTTGGTAAAGACTTTGAGTGTTGAGCTCAGAGATGACACCGAGGTTCTCAAAGACTCACCAGCCTTTGTCCACAGACAAGCAGATGGGCAGTCCCTACACCTTGGCTGGAGCAGCTTCTCTTTAAAAGGGGATATTGTTCTTTCTGTTCTCTAAAGAGGCAGCTCAGGCTCCTTGAGGTTACAGAGAAATCAGCTTCCCAATTTAGGGGAAACTGGAGCAGAGAAGATCTCACCAAGTTTCTAATACTTGGATTTTTTCATAGAGTTCTCCTCCCCCCCGCCCCCCGCCCAACACCCACCCCCAGGCACGTGGCATTCTAGCAAGTTCAAAATGTCTTAAATTCAGACTAATCGTTCATTTGAAACAGAACAACAACAAAAAGTAATAAAGCAACTAAATCTGAGTGTTGCAAACTCTTTTAGCAAATAATTGTGAAATAGCATTGACTTGGCCAGTTCCTGTTTTCATTTTCCATAAATCTATTCTGGTATCATTTTATTCCCTTGAAGTAGATGTAGCAAGTTCTCAGTGATACCAAATAAAACAACAAGAGGATAATCAACACGCCCCGCCCCCACTGTATATTAAACAACAACAGAAAGAACAGCAATGGCCGCAAATCTCTGTTTCTACATTCAACTTAGAAATATGCCCTTTTCAGGGAAAATCAAACATGCTTTAGAGAAATTTCCAGAATGACTTGAAAATGTCCCCAAACCAATATTAACACATCTGTAGTGAGTGATTAAGCACAGAGACTACATACTGGAGCAACTTGTGTGAAATGCCAAGGGTCTAGTGACTTAGAGTTTCTGAAGCATTTAGGGGGTGGGGGCAGCCTGGTGGGGTGGGCCCTCGTGGCTTCAACCAGGACTCTCCCTTGGTGTGCCACCCATCAGTTGTGTGCCCTCGGGTCAGTGACTTTGCTTCTCTGAATCTGCAGAGACTCATCTATGGGGGAGGGGGTACAATGATTGTGATCTCTAAAGCGTTGTTCAGAATTCCCAAGTGTGGGGAGGGTCTTCTGCATAGTAGGAGCTCAGAAAACAGTGGCTGTCATTGTTGCCAAGGGGGAGAGAGAAAGGATGCAGAAAAAGAAATCGAAGCTGTGTTTAGGTGAGGCATGAGGCAGGAGAGGTTTAAAAACATGAGGGAAATCCTATCAGAAGAAGATTGCTATGTAAGCAAAATGCCCCGTTATCTGAGTGAGGCTTTCGGGATAAAACTCTGACACCCAAATTCTTTCCGTGTGCTACTAATAGCACCATAGAGCACAACAAATGGAAGGCATTTACCTTTCACCAGCTCTCCCCTGCGCTGGCTTTTGATGGGGCAGTCAGTTCAGGCACCAGAGCCAACTGCAGGCACCCAGGCTGGCTGGCGGGAGCCAATTTGTAGCCTCCTCGTGGCCTGTTGCTTCTCTACTGCTGGCCCACCTCTCTAGCCCCTCGAAGCCCTCCTTGGGCACCTTTCTTAAATGGAAGGCACCCGGTGATGGCTGTTTGGAGGGGAGAAACGGGTTTCTGATTTGGTACTGGTTTTGCAGTACTGAAATGAGAAGGGGTTCAAAATATCACTCTGGGGTCATTTACCCTATCTGCCCTGAAGGTCTCCACTGGCCTGGCAAGGAGCAGGCCGGGTGAGCATCTGGTGTCAAGAAGAGACAGCGTGGGCTGGAACCCTGCCTGCATCCCAGGGGATTCCCTTGCAGTGCTCTGAACAAACCCAGAAGACAAAGTCTCAGAGCTGGCCAGGATCACAGAATGAGAATCCTGCACTTTGGGATCTTCCTCTCAAAGCCAGATCCCAGGGTTCTGCCCGCCCATGGCACCCCGAGGATCGAGCTCATCTCCCGCACACCCTTTCAGTTCCTTGTTCTGTGCTGTGGTCAGCAGGCTCCCGCTCATCTGCCCCGGGGAAGGCTGTCCCCTTCATTGTGACAGTCCCTGGCTGACACTGCATCTGGCATGCGTTCCTAGGATGGATGACTTGAAACGAATTTTGTATTCTGGCTTACAGCATTTTTTAGTCCCGGGACTTTGGGTCCTCAATAACCTTTGAAAGTCCTCATTATGCTCTGTCTAGAGGACCATAAAAGTTTGTATCATAAAAGGTTCAGCTTTTGGGTTAGTCCACCTATGAAGACATCGCAGGTTGGGAGTTCTGAGAAATCTAGTCTAGCCCCTTTGAGTTACGGTAAAGGCGTGAACACCTGGAAAGCGAAAGAACTTACTTACATACACTCAAGGAGATGGCAGAATTGCAAGTGATCCTAAATAGCGTGTTTAATTTGACCAAGGCTCCCCACACCCCAGGAGGCAGTATGGTATTAGGAATATAGGCTCTAGCAACCAAGCTGCTGGGCTCAAATCTTGGCTTTACCACTTATTAGCTGAGTGACGCCCAAGTCATTAAATCTTCCTGTGCCTCAGTTTCCTTCTCTGTAAAATGGAGATAACACTAGTTCCTACCTCTCTAACTTCTTGGAGGGTTAAATAAAATAACATTTCTACACAATTAGTGGTGCCTGCCACATAGGAAGCACTGCCTAAACATTTATTGAAATTATTATCAATAGATTCCATAAGGTCTGAATAACCTAAAAATCCCAGTTCAATAAACATTTTCAGGTTTTGCTCTATGCCAGGAGCAGCATGTAGATGGGAGATTCCAAACGAACAAGTCATGGAGTTGGCCCCCAAGCTGCTTGCAAAATCCTTTTAATGGGAACATCATGAAGAAATGACCCTGCCTTGGGCTTAGAGAGGAGCAGACCCCTATAAAGGCCAAGGGCAGACATCCAAGCTGTAGCTGTCCACAGTATACAGATGGGAAGGTAGAAGGCCTCTCATGAGAAATAGTGATTGCTACCTGCAATCAACTGTGTTTTCCAACATTGGTGGCGACTATACATTCCATTCCACACGCTCGTCTAGAGCCTTGCCACTTCCCCATCAAGAGATGGAGTCTAGGGACATCTCTGGCAGTTCGGTGGCTAAGACTCTGTGTTCCCAGTGCAGGGGACCAGGGTTCGATTCCTAGTCAGGGAGCTAGATCCCACAAGCTGCAATGAAGTGTTCTCATGCTGCAACTAAAGATCCAGCATGCTGGAATGAAGACTGAAGATCCTGTGTGCCACAGCTAAGACCAGATGCAGCCAAGGCTAATTTCAAAAAAGACAGAGGTGAAGTCCCTCCTCTTGAATCTGGGCAGGGCTCCCAACCTGCTCAGAAGGAATGGAATGGTGCAGAAGTGATCTGAGTAATTGCTGAAGGCCAGGTCATCAAAGGCTGGGGCTGGGAAGGAAGGTAGGCCCCCACCTTTGCTGCTGGACACTTTGCTTTTGGAGTCCTGAGCTGACATTTAAGAAACCCAAGGCTTCCACACTGTGGGGAAGCGCAGGTCACAGGAGAGAACGCGTGCAGGTTCTCTGACCGACCCCTGCTGAGACCCTTGCTGACAGTCAGATGTGTGGACGCAGACGCTTGCAGGTGATCCTAGTCTCTAGCTGCTAAGTCAGCCCCAGCCTTTGCGTTTTCCCAGCTGAATCTTCAGATATTGGGAAACAGGTTCAAGTCTGTTCCCTTTCCAAATCCCCAACCCACAGAATCTGTGCATAAACAAAAATGGCCATTTTAAGGCCGCTAAGTGCTGGAATACTTTGTTACACAGCAGCAGTAGACACTGCCCTCAAACCTTCTGCCAGGGCCCATTCTTTTAAGACTCTCAGCAACAGGCCCTTCTTTCTCCAGAGATCTTAAGGAAAGAAAGTGTGTGCATGGCACAGTTAATAAGGTTTGTTTTTTCATGAGCCTAGATTCACAGGGATCAAAGATGTTGCACCTAGAAAAGTTTCCAGGACTGTCACATGTAGGTAAGAAAAACTGTTCTTTTCTTCCTTCTAGGTTTTTTTGCTTATCTAAGAATTAAACCAACATAGCACAGGAGAAACAAATTAACTTCATATGTACAGGAGTCTGGGCGACTCAAAGAAGTGACCAAAAGCAGGCAGCTTTTAGACAAAGAAATAATACATTTGTGAAGAGTTAACAAGACCAAGGGGTTTGGGTTTGGGACACTAAATTAGTGATGTAACAAGGGTTACAGCTTTATACAGCTTTCTCCACCCTAAGTTTCCTGTCTCTGATGAGAAGGCTGTCTTCTTCCCTGGACAGGGAAAGTACCTTTTACATGGAAGCTTTATTCCCTGCTTTAAGGAGGACGAAGAAGGGTCAGAGTGTCCTTGTACCAGCTGTCTCTTAAGTAGATTTAATTCAAAATAATCAATATGCCAGCATGACACACTCTGCTTTCCCTGACATGCTTGCCAACCTAAGGGAGTCATTGCCAGCACCACCAGCCAAGAGGGCAGAACAAGGCAGTGGAGGCTCTCTAACTTGCCCTCACAGCTCTTCTGCTGAGCAGGCATGGATCACAGTGGCTCCTGAAGATGAAAATGCCAAGTGAATACTGGAGCAACGTTAAATTCACCCGGGGGGATGGAATTTCCCATAAAGAGAGAGAGGGGAACTCTTCATTCAAGTGGCAAGAGGTTTCCATAGTTTCTAGCCCCTGTTATTTATTTATTGTCTGCTGCTTGTCCAGATCCTTATATTTAATGTCTATTAATTTGTTCAGTCCTCATGCCAGGGTGGGAAGTCATTTGGCAACCTCGTTTTAAAGATGAGGAAACTGAGGCTCAAAGACTAACCCAAGAGCATGTGTATCTAATCAATGGTGATGCTCAGACTTAAACCTTCTAGTTCCAAATTCAGGTCTCCGGTTATTGTACTCTGGAAAGAATCCCCGTTCTGGAGCAAAAAATTAAACAACTTAAAAATTGTATTTGTTTGAAGGTTGTCAGGTTAAATGCTTGTTAAAGGTGTGATGTTTCTCACTGTTTTCAGGCCATTCCAAGGTACTAGGATTCTGCAGGTCACTTGTATAGAGAAGTTAGTTTTCTGCTCTGAGTGTTGGTTTTGTGTGTATATGAGGAGAAATCAGTGGTAGTTAGAAGTATTTGCTGCTATCCATGGTCTGTTTAGTTAAACCTATGATTTTCCCAGTAGTCATGTATGGATGTAAGAGTTCGACCACAAAGAAGGCTGAGAGCTGAAGCATTGATGCTTTCTAACTATGGTGCTGCAGAAGACTCTTGAGAGTCCCTTGGATAGCAAGGAGATCAAACCAGTTAATCCTAAAAGAAATCAGTCCTGAATACTCATTGGAAGGTCTGATGCTGAAGCTGAAATTTCAATACTTTGGCCACCTCATGCAAAGAACTGACTAACTGGAAAAGACCCTGATGCTGGGAAAGATTGAGGGCAAGAGGAGAAGGGGTGACAGAGAATGAAATGGTTGGATGGCATCACCGATTCAACGGACATGAATTTGAGCAAACTCTGGGAGATAGTGAAGGACAGGGAAGCCTGGCATGCTGCAGTCCATGGGGTTGCAAAGAGTCAGACATGACTGAACAGATGATCAACAGCAACATGGTGCAAATACTCCCGCCAGGGTTGATTACAAGCCACCAAGTTGACATCATTGACCATGGAGATGAGAACTGATGCTCACCTTCTGCTCTTGTGAGCCAGGACTAGCCAGCTCCAGCCATGGATGGAACCAATGTAATGACAGGCTTTTTCTAACTTTTCCCAAAGCAATCAAACACCTTCCACTCAAAAATTTCAAGTTGTCAAAGACAGAGAGCAATACAATGTTTCTGTTCCTCAAGTCAGCAGGACAGGGTCTATTTCTGAAGACCTTTTCTATAAACGGGGGCCCTCCTGGGTGGTGAGCAACCCTCAGCTCCAGATAACTCCTTGTATCTTTCACTGGTGGCCCAACCCCAATGATGGCATGACCATCCTACCCACAGTAGGGTCAGCCACGCAGGACTGGTGTTCATGGGGTCCCCTTGGCTTCCACCTTCCTGAGACTGTGGATTAAAAAAAAATGACAGGAAGAATGGGTGCCCAGTGTCCATCATGACTCTCTGAAAGGTGTGGGAATGCCCACTCCTCTCTCTTCACCCTGGATGTCTGGTAGCATGAGCTTCTATTCCTATGGGATTTTGGATGGTGTGAGATGAGTGGGGACCACCAGAGGGAGATCTAGATGGAGATAGAGATCTGAGAGGTCTCCTGATGGACAGGAGGCAGCTGACAGCAGGTAAGCTCCCCAGGGTAAGGATGGACGCCTGGGGGAATTTGTCCACATTCTCCAGGAGTCAGCGGCTGGTACAGAGCAGGCAGAGGCAATTAACCTGAATGTAGAAGTCTTTAATCTGGCTCCTGCCCTCTCTTTCCCAATCTCCACTCACTTCTAAGACAAGCTGAATTCTCTGCAACCCCTTGAAACACCCAGACTTCTCGTACTTGGTATTTATTCTCTTTCGACAAACCTACCATCCCTCTCTCTGTTTCACCCATGTAACCTCTGCTGGGCATGGCAGACCCATCTAGGCTTCACCTTCCAAAGAGTCCTTTTCTAGTCCTGGCTTCTTACCTCAACACACACACATGTACACACATGCACACACGCACGGAGCTGCCAAGACCAGGAAAGGCCTTTCAGCCTCTCAACCCCCGTTTCCTCATCTGTAGAATGAGGGGGTGGATAAGCGCTTAGGCGATTCTAGTGTTCTGGAGAAATTCATGCCCCGAGCCTGCACCCACATTGGGGCCAGGCGGCCACACAGCCTCCCCATTCTGTTCCAAGGAGAAATGCCTCAGCTCAGAACAATTTATTTGCAGGCACTTACAACGCAGGCTTGCCTATGGTGGCTGCAATTCCATGCTGACACTTTCAACAGAGCTGGCTTAATGGAGAAAAATGACTCTATTTCCTAAACAAGACAGACTTTGGTAGGAGTTGGGGTGGGTGGTGAGGGAACTCCTATTTATATGTCACGTTTCTCTAATTGAGGAATTTAAGCATCCTTTTGGCCTTGCTTTCCATTTCCTACCCATCACATTAATAAATATTATTGAAAGGACTAGAATCTTTTGAGAAAAACAAATCAAAATGACACTTTTGCAGTCCTTTCGGCTAGAAACATGGGATGACCAGTGTGGGCATCTCATGAAATTCCATCCAGTTAAAACCGAGGTTATTAGGCAATTAATACTTAGTTTTGGTTCTGCTTACTCTCTGGAAATGCTATTTTCCAAAAGCATAAATGTGACAGGAAATTTCTTCACTCCGTTTATCCCTAAGTAGTTTAAATATTATTTCATAATTGCAAATGGGCTTTTTCCTTCTTGTGCAGGCAGGCTATGGCTGGTTTTCTTATCTGAAGTGTGGGTGTGATCATATGTTTATTTCCAGGGTGACAGAGAAGAGAAAGCAAGTTCATGGATGGGAAGAACTCTTTCTAAACTTCCAAACATGCATGCAGGGAGGCACCATGGCCAAGGCCATCCTGGACAGGCTTCTAGCTCTAGGAGGTCAAGTGCCCTTTGACATTTGACGGGAGAATGAAGTGACACTCAGACAGGAGTGTGGGGTGGAATGAGGTCCCCTCTTAGGACAGTTGGAGAATCTGAAATGGAAATGCTTACACAAGACCAAGGCTTCTCCATGTTCTCTTTTTCTCCTTTGCTTTCACAATGTTTTCTCAGGAGTGCCCCTTTACCGTCTGCTGGAAGAGTGATATTTCTGTGAATCCGGTTCCTCAACCTCAAAATTCGAAGAATTTGCAAGCAGTCATCTCACGTGGCCCTGCCTCCAAGTTTCCTCGTGAACTCTCCCGTCACATGTCTACAAGTATGTCTAAAACAGCAGATCTGTGTGGTGCACTGGAAAATACTGAGGCCATTGGAATCGTATTTTTTCTTACCTTTGAATGCAAATGCACCCTGAGAAAAACACTCAGGGACTCCTCATATGTAAGGGAGGGCTTTGTAAGAGATGTAAGCTGCGGGGAGCCAGGCAGAGAACTTTCAGTAGAGGCTTCTAGATAAATCTCTTTTTACTCTCAGTCTGATCAAGTCCTGGCTAACTGATCTACGGAGGAGAAACAATTTCACCCCATTGATACCTCCTCCCATGGGTAGTCCCAGACTACCCCAGCCCCACTGCTTCTGCTGCCAAATGAAATACAATCCTTTATGTTTTTCTCATTTGTACTAGAAATTCACACCAGAGAAGGTACTCTGACCATGAAACTTTCCCTGTGGAAAAAACATGCCCACTGGGGTATGGCAGAAAAGGGCAGATTTAATTATTCAGAGCATCCAAGAGACAGGTGATTTAAAATATCCATCTTTTTAAATGCATTTCAACAAATATTTTAATATGACTTGCATCAAGAATTCACTGCTATGAGATCATGTGTGCATAGATCAGTTACTTTCTACAGGCATTAGGAAGGGAGAATATAGAGTGGATTAAAGCCTCAACTCCCTGGTAGAAATATAAATCTGATATCTGAAGAGTGTTGTACAAATTGTTCTCCACATGCCCATCATTTTCATGTTCTCCCAACCTTTTGTGTTTTTGTGGAAACCAAAGCACACAGAGGAGATTTGACCAGTCTGAGGATACACAAATTCTTTATCACCCTAGGCCAAGGCGACACTCCTGGGTTCTCGCTTCTCAGGAGCTCCCTAAGGTGGTGTTCCTAGGAAGCAAGGGCCTAGAATCTAGAATGCTCAGGGATGACAGATGGTGACTGGAAATGAAGAAGGATAAAGTCCAAGAGATCTCAGCCTGGGATGGGATGGAAAGCACACGGCCAGACAGCAGTCTGGGAAGGGAAGGTACAAGCATAGCATCACCAGACGTGGCTCTGGGCAAAGCCCCCCTTGGCAGACCAGTCAGAGTGTGGCCTTCTTCGGGGCCCCAGTCTTGTGTTATATATATACCAGATGTTCTTAGTACATCCAAATGTCTTCCTAGAAACCAAGAACTTAGGACAAACTCTCCGAGACACCAGAGGGTCAAAGGGTTGTAGCAGCTGAGTTTCCAGTCAGGGAATGTGATCCTGGCTGCCTGGAAAGACCAAAGAGCCTTCGTAACTTTAGCTTTTGTTTCCCTGGCCAGCCTTCATGGACACTGTGGTTGTAATCTGTTCAACACTTTAGAAACCATTAAGAGCCATCGTAGGCCTGCCAGAACCTATCCCTAAGTTCTCAGGAGAAATAGTAAAAAATGGTAAATGAATGGATTGACAAGTTGATAAAAATAGGGCTAATGAAGAGTCCATCCAATTTTCTACTAATTCTCCTTTCATTGACATAAAAGCAAACACCTGGATGAACTCTTCCTGGTACACTGCCTTCCAGTATCCGATGCACTTACTTAAATGTTACAGTATCTGATACGCGTGCTTGCTAAGTGGCTTCAGTAGTGGCCAACTCTTTGAGACCCCATGAACTGAAGCCCACCAGGCCCCTCCGTCCATGAGATTCTCCAGGCAGGAATGCTAGAGTCAGTTGCCATTTCCTTCTCCAGAGGATCTTCCCCACCCAAGGATCAAAACTGCGTCTCTTACGTCTCCTGCATGGGAGGCAGGTTCTGTAATTACCACTAGTACCAGCTCGGAAGCCTCCACAGCATCTGATGTACTTACATAAATGTTAGTGCAGGCTAGCCATCTTGGTATTAGTAAGTGTTATTTTCTCTACTTGAGTGATGAGGGAACTGAGACTCAGTGAAGTCAGAGTCCGACCCCAGCACAGTGGTGGTGATTTTGAATCCGAAGCCTGTGCTCGTTTCATCACACTCGAGGTCATGGTGCTTGGTGGAAGCCAAGAAAATCCACAAATGCCATTTTGGGATGTTTTGGCAGAGAAAAGGAGATGCATAAAGGCCATCACCCTAACCCTGATTCAAGCATAGAAGTTTTAAATTTTTAATTTATGTATTTTGGACATTTTTCACAGCATGTGGGATCTTAGTTCCCTGACCAGGGATCAAACCCACACCCCCTGCTCTGGAAGCACAGAGTCTTAACCACTGGACCGACAGGGAAGTCTCAAGCATAGCGGTTTCAGTGTCACTTTATTTTATATACTGGATTTCATGTGCAATTTCATTTGAATCAAAAGTTCTGGGCATATGAATGTGCTGAAGTTCATAATTCTCCAGTTTTTAGTGTAACATTGCCAAGTGAATAAGAGATCCTTAGATAAAGCTTAGATAAGGCTCCTGAGAGCCTTAGATAAATCATTTTTATATTCATTTGATCCTGGAGTGGTTGGAACTTTGGGTGATCTTTGCAGACATCACTATGGTAACTCGAGCCTCTGTCATTTGTGGGCACTGAGCCGGGGTTTGTGCTGTGGTTGTAACACTGAATCTCTGTGTGACCTTGAGCAAGTCACTTCCTCTCTCTGACCTCAGTTTTCTTATCTGTAAAATGAGGACATTGAACTTGATCAGCTTCCAGGACTGATGTTGCAGGAAAAGATATTGTACGAGGCACAGAGAACGCTTCAGTCTTCCAAAATAAAGTACCCAGGCTTACTGACTGGTGGCTTGGCAGTAAGAGTCCAGATTTAGGAAGGAAAAATACAGGCTACTCAGTTCAATTTGAATTTCACATATATAACAAGTATTATTATGATTTTTTTTGTATAAGTATATTCCATGCGATATTTGGGATATCATACTCAAAAAAGTATTTGTTGTATATTCGTTTTTTTGTTGTTTATTTGTTGTATCTACTTTTTGGTCAGTGATTGCACGGGGCTGGAGAAGTGTTTATCTGAATGCCTGGTATTTTATTTGGCAACTCTCCCTCAGAGGTACATTGTCCTCTCTGTTCCTTTAGCAAAAAACTGAACCAAATGAACAACAACAGAAAAAACCTGGTTAACATTTTGGTATTATTATCTTGATGAAATCTTCCTTTTTTGACGTTTCAACTTGTGACATCATAGCACCCAAAATATTCAATGCAAAAGGTAAAAACAATACTAGTTCCAGCTTTTCTGTTAATTTCACATTTATTTGTGTTTAAAGAACACAATTCTGTCCTTGTATATCACATTCTGTGTCTGCCTTAGGGAGATTTTTTCTCCCCAGATCTGGTGATCGAACAAATAGCTCTTGTCTGAAATAAGCCTCTCTTCTTCCCGCCTTAAACACGGCCAAAACCCACAGTGTCATCGCAAGGAATTCTGTTGGCTGTCTGACTTTCCTTCAAACCTTATTATTTGTGTTTTAATACATACACACACACAATCCAAACTTGCACTTTTTGCTTTTTGGTCAGTGATTGCATGCGGCTGGCGGTTTGGCGATTGTGAAATAGTCTTGAAATATCAGTGAGGAAAGCGTTCCTCCTGCATTTGTGGCCCAACTCTCTGCGGGAACTTCAGGTTTCTCTCTGCCTCCTGGGGTAGGAAGAAGCACCAACTTGGGGCGGCCCTGGGCCAGGGAAGCAAATAGGCTGGCAAGACTGAGCTCTCTGCATTCATTTGTACATGTGCTCCTGACATTTTTTCGGATGTCCTTTGCAAACATTGGTCCTGTTGGGAAATCGCTTGCATCCTGGGTATAGCCAGTGACACATCTGGGCACTGCCAAGCGCACAGATGGGGAGGGAGGGAGGGAGGGACTAGCTGAGTACCCAGCGGGAAGATGGCCCTCCATCCTGACCCTCTATATTTTGGACATCTTTGAACAGATTTGAGAAAGAAGGTGGTGTGTGGAAGGAGACACTGTGCCTGAGAATCCAGATTTGCATTTTCCTCCTGGGTCTGCCAGGGACCCACTGCCAGAGTGTCCATCCGGTCATAGAGGTGAAGTGAATGTGTTAGTTGCTCAGTTGTGTCCGACTCTTTGCAACCCCAAGGACTATAGCCCACCAGGCCCCTCTGTATGGAATTCTCCAGGCAAAAACACTGGAATAGGTTGCCATGCCCCTTCTTCGGGGGACCTTCCTGGCCCGGGAAATGAACTCGGGTCTCCTGCATTGCAGGCAGATTCTTTACTATCTGAGCCACCTGGGAAGCCCTCTGGTCATGGAGGGTTGGTTGAATTGACCTCTAAAAGATGTTCCAGTCTTGTCCTTCTCATTCATTCAGTGTGCAACAGTTTGTCCTTCTAAACACAGGTCTGGAAATAGAAAAGTCTGCAGCTTGGGGAGAACAGCAAGAGATGTTAGAATATAATTTTTTTTCCATTTGCATTTATCCAGAGAGACTTTGGGCTTCCCTGGTGGCTCAGATGATAAGGAATCTGCCAGCAATGCTGAAGACTGAGGTTCGATCCCTGGCTGGGGAAGATCCCCTGGAGAAGGGAATGGCTACCCACTCCAGTATTCTTGCCTGGAGAATTCCATGGACAGAGGAGCCTGATGGGCTACAGTCCATGGAGTCGCAAAGAATTGGAGACAACTGAGCAACTAACACTGACTAACTAGAGAGACTGTAAGAAATCAAGGTAAACATCAGAACACAGAG
The DNA here is from genome assembly GCF_001704415.2 of Capra hircus. Taxonomy (NCBI): domain Eukaryota; kingdom Metazoa; phylum Chordata; class Mammalia; order Artiodactyla; family Bovidae; genus Capra; species Capra hircus. The sequence continues at coordinate 97,296,154 of NC_030815.1, forward strand.
GCATAGTCAACTTCATTTTATTCTATCCATGCAGTGAGTGCCTAGGTGTGCCGTACACAACAGACTCTGTTTGTTGGGCAGAGAAGAAGCAGGCAGGGTTCCTGCCCTGGGAAGCTCACAGTCCAAGGGGCCAAAGAGACAAGGAACCTGGCAGTCCCCACAAGCTGTGGCTTTTGCATTGGTGAAGGGAAGGGAGAGCCCTGCGGGAGAACCGAGGAAGAAGTGGTTCGCTTACCTCTGCTTATTTCTCTTGTGGAAGTGATATGTAGGGGGTGGCGTGGACCATTGGGGCAGCAAATAGAGGAACTATATGCAATCAAAAATAGAGGAGCGAGGAGGAAATAAAAGTTCTAATCTAACAGAAGCACAGAGCAGCCCGACAAGGACCAAGGATGATGAGTAACTTTCCTTGATGCTTTTGAAGTTGGAATTTTTCTCCCATTAGAACTGAGCTCAGGGGACCGGAACCTGACTCCTAGCTCAAGAGGTGATGCTTGCTAGCTGCCAAAGGCAAAGCATTTGGGGTGCCTGTATCCCTGGGGAAGGGACTCGGGGCTTCCCATGGGAGGATGGGGAGGCTGCTCTCAGAGGTTTTGTGTTCCTCTTAGGGCCACCTGGTGTGGCCACTGCTGCAGATGGGGACAGGCTGGGCCCAGGAAGACATTCTGTTCTCGGACTCTCAACTGAGGTGTGAGAATTCCCATACCAAGGGTATCTTTTGTATGCAGGCTGGATCAGTCCACACAGAGAGGACAGGCTGCTCTGGGAATAACGAGCCATACTGCGGTCCTAACAGAGCTTCCAAATGCCCATGTCATGGAACGAGCATGGGGTCTGTCAGTTCAGTTCATTTCAATCGCTCAGTCATGTCTGACTCTTTCTGACCCCATGGACTGCAGCACGCCAGGCCTCCCTATCATTACCAACTCCTGGAGTTTACGCAAACTCATGTCCATTGAGTCGGTGATGCCATCTAACCATCTCATCCTCTGTCATCCCCTTCTCCTCCTGCCCTCAATCTTTCCCAGCATCAGGGTCTTTTCCAGAGTCAGTTCTTCGCATCAGGTGGTCAAAGTATTGGAGTTTCAGCTTCAGCATCAGTCCTTCCAATGAATATTCAGGGTTGATTTCCTTTAGTATGGACTGGTTGAATCTCCTTGCTGTCAAAGGGTCTCACAAGAGTCTTCTCCAATTCCACAGTTCAAAAGCATCAATTCTTTGGTGCTCTGCTTTCTCTATAGTCCAATTCTCACATCCATACATGACTACTGGAAAAACCACAGCTTTGACTAGATGGACTTTTGTTGACAAAATAATGTCTCTGACTTTTAATATGCTGTCTAGGTTGGTCATAGCTTTTCTTCCAAGGAGCAAGTGTCTTTTAATTTCATGGCTGCAATCACCATATGCAGTGATTTTGGAGCCCCCCAAAAATAAAGTCTATCACTGTTTCCCCATCTATTTCCCATGAAGTGATGGGACCAGATGCCATGATCTTAGTTTTCTGAATGTTGAGTTTTAAGCCAACTTTTTCACTCTCCTCTATCACTTTCATCAAGGCTCTTTAGTTCTTCTTCGCTTTCTGCCATCAGGGTGATGTCATCTGCATATCTGAGGTTATTGATATTTCTCCCGGCAATCTCGATTCCAGCTTGTGCTTCATCCAGTCCAGCATTTCTCATGATGTACTGTGCAGATAAGTTAAATAATCAGGGTGACAATATACAGCCTTGACTGTATGGGGTCTGTAACTGTCCCTTGTTTCAACCCCATAGAGCTCGCCAGTCAAACCTCCAACTCTATCCACAAGCTGAACTCCTTGATCCATCCACCATCCACTGGTTCCTCACCTGCAACACGTGGCCCCGGCACATTGTCAGCTGTCAACAGATATTCAAGGGTATGTCAATTACACCTCAACTGGAAAAAAAAAAAAAAAAAGACAGAATGAAGATGAAGTCGTGCTGAATTAGGGTGACTCCTAACCCAAGGACTGGTATATTTATAAGAGAAAGGAGAGGGAGATTGAACGCTGAGACAGAGAAACAGAGACATACAGAAGTGGCAGAAATGAACACCCTTTGATGGGAGAGGCTGAAGTGACGCAGCTGCAAGGCTCCAGAACCTCAGTGACTGCCTGCAACCTCCAGGAACTAGGAAGGGGTGGGAAGAATTCTACAGTCATCCTGGGAAGAATAAATGAATGAATGAATAAAAACATATTCAATGGCTGACTGAATATTGAACGAGCTTGATGTCTGAGTGGAGAAAATGTAGAGAATGATCACAGGCCAGTGCAGCGGAGGCTCTTTGAGCTGGAACCTTAGAATCTCAGCTGTTCCCTTCTCCAGGTGAGTTCTTGGGCAAAGTGATGGGTGTACTAACGAAGAAGGTCAGTGTAGGAAACGTCAAGCTAGCACTGAGGTTTACGTGAAATATGAGGCGAGAGAGGTTGGTTGAGGACAAAGCATGAGGGCACGCAACAGTGTTTGGACTTGATCTTATCAGTAAAGGGAAACTGCACAGATTATAGCGTAGGAACTTTATTTCCATCAGAGCTCAAGAATCTCCTTCTGGAAGCCTTTTAAAGTTTATCTCGAACATTGTGAACTGCCCCTAGTTGTTATTTAAGTCATCCCTAAACGATTCTATGTTTTCGCTGAGCACTCTTTGGCTTTCTGAATCTGGGCGTGTCCCCCAGATTTGCTTTGCTTCTGCCTCTGTGCATGCCAGGCCATGCTGTGATTACTCTTTGCTGCCTTTTGTTCCACACCAAGGCCTCTAAAGTCCCCCAAGCTAAGGGGGACGGAAGCCAGTCGCAATAGCCATATACCTTGGGTGAATTCCATGCACACTTTAAGTCTCGCTGAGCCCAAGTGACAAGACTAACAGAGCACCATGGAAAACAACATGGAACTCAACAGTCCTCAGGCCCCAAGTCAGAGAGCTCATCTGAAAATCCTCCTCGAGGTCAGTGGTTGTTTAACCCAGATCTCCCATTCAAGGCAGTTCTGGCAAGAAGTGTCTGTGGTTGGGTGTAAAATGCTGACCCACTCCCCCAAACGGCTACTGTGAAATTTAATTATTTAAAAATGTTTGGCTGCTCTGTGAGGCAGGCAGAATCTTTGTTCCCCTGCCGGGGATCGAACCTGTGCCCCCTGCACTGGAAACACAGGGTCAGAGAATTCCCGAATTTAACTTTTATTTTCCTTCTTCCTGCCTGTATCAGATGGATGGGAAAATGGAGAGAATTGCAGGAAGAAGACTCAAAAGCATCTGGGGGTTTGGAGATGAGGCAGGTCAGATTTGAAGGCTCATGTGCTTAGACACTGTTGAATTGTGTTCCCAAAAATGATATGTGGAAAGTTCTCACTCCCAGTACCTTATGGAATGTGATTTTATTTGGGCATTAGACATTGTGGGTGCAATGTGTCAAGTCAAGGCACAGTCGTACTGCATTAGGGTGGGCCCTTAACACAGTATGACTGGTGTGCTTGTAAAGTAGTGTGAAGTCAAACAGCCAATGCCACGTGATGACAGAGGTAGAGACTGGAGAGGTGCGGCTGCAAGCCACGACCACCGAGGATTACGGCCCCGCCAGGTGCCAGGAAGAGACAAGAAATGATCTACCCAGAGAGTCCAGAGGATCCTGGCCCTGCTGACACATTGGCCTTAGACTTTCAGCCTCTAGAACTGCCAGAGAAGAAGCTTCTATTGTCAAAGCCTCCCAGTCTGTGGCCCTCTGTTATAGCAGCCTCAGGTAACTAACACAGACACGTACTGCTGAAAGGGACTGGGAGTCTTTCTAGCTTATCTTCCTGTCCCAGGAGCTGTGCTCTTACCCGTAGTAAATAGAGGTGAACTACATCTCCTAGAGGGGCTGCTCCGGTGGTTAAGAATCTGCCTGTAACACAGAGTTCAATTCCTGGGTCAGGAAGATCCCCTGGAAAAGGAAATGGTAATCCATTCCAGTATTCTTGCTTGGGAAATCCCATGGACAGAAGAGCCTGGCGGGCTACAGTCCAAAGGGTTGCAAAAGAGTCGGATACAACTTAGCGACTAAGCAACAATAATATCTCCTGGCAGCAAGGTCCAGAATCATTCTTCTGAAATATCTGTAGCACGTTGCTAGGTGTCCCTTGAGTCCTCAATAATGTCTTGTTTTAAAACTAGGTTTTAAATTACAGTTAAAGCCTCACAGAACAACATTGAGGGGAATTCAAAATATGGAAAATATTCATCACATCCTTCATAAAACTTCCCTTTTTCCACGGCCCCTGCCAGCGCTCTTGCATTCACGTACACGTGTATGTGTTTGCAGCCTCTGTCCACACTCGCGCTTGTGACTGCCCTTCCCCAACCAATATTGTTGTTACATCATCTTATATTGTCGGCCTAATATTCCATCCGGTCGTTATACCACAACCATTTCACCATTTCACTTTTTTCAGTCATTAATTGCGATTATGATTTTTCTTTTTCACTCATCTAGATAATGTGACAAAGAACATCTAGATAATGTTACAAAGAACATTGTGTTTAAAATTTATTTTCCAATTTCATTGAGAAATAACTGACACATATAAGCTTAAGGTATGCAGCACAGTGTTTTGATAAACGTGTCTTGTGAAAGGATGACCGCAGTAGGTTCAGCCAACATCCAGCTTCTATCTAGATACAATGAAAAGAAATATGTTACAAATTTTTATTTTGGGGGGATTATTTCTTTTGGATAAATTTCTATGATGGATTTATTGGCTCAAGGAGTACAAATAATGTTAGAGATTTTGTTACATATTATTGTATTGTTCTCTAAAGGAAACCAAAATACAGTGCCAGCAGAAAATATGTATCAAATTGTGCTTTACTACATTTTTGTTTTCTGAGGTTGGAAATAAATTTATTTTCTCCATATTTCCCTTATGTTAATTGATATTTGTCCATTATTCTATTGGGTCCTGATTGTATTAGCTATTTATATGCATTAAATGAAGCCACCTGGGCTGTATTCTTAGAAATAAATAGCTTTCCTTTTATTCTAATTGCATTTGTTTTTATTGAAGAGACATTTTTTTGAGGAGAAGTTGTGGTTGTAGAGTTGAATTTTTTCTTCCTTTGGAAGTTGTGCTTTTATTTGCTATTTATGAAATAAACACTCCTCCAAACTTATGATTAAATATTCTATTTTAGGTGTTTCCCTGGTGGTCCAGTGATTAAAATTCGCCTGCGGATGCAGAGGACATGGGTTTTATCCCTGGTCTGGGAAGATGTCCGCACGCTGTGAGGCAACCAAGCTCCTGCGCCGCAGCTAGTAAAGCCCGTAGGCCCTGGAGCCTGAACTCTACAACAAGAGAAGCCATCAGAATGAGGGGCCCAAACCCTGTAGCTAGAGAGTAGCCCCTGCTTTCTCTAGTCATAACTAGAGAAAGTCTATGCCCAGCAACGAAGATCCAGCACAGCCAAAAATAAATGAATAAATATGTTTTTAAATTTAAAAAAGTATTTAATTTTACTTCCATTATTTCTATGGCTTAATTCAATAGTTCACTTTTTAATCCATTTGGAGTTTGTTTTTTCATATCATATATAGTGTAATCTAAATTATCTCCAAACTGTAACCTAGTTACATAAAATAATTGATTAAATAAGAATTAATTATCCCCATTGATGTGTTCTTGATATACTAAATAATCCTATGTACTTTGTTCTGTTATAAAAATGCACATTCTTTACTTTTTGAATATTGTACATTGAAAATTTTTATGTACGTATTTATTTATTTATTTATTTTTGGTCCTGACTAGGATCAACCCATGCCCTCTGCAGTGGAATCACAGAGTCCTAGCCACTGGACCATCAGAGTATTCCTTGTAAAATTTTATTATTGCTGCTTTGTGACTTGGTTTAACTCCTAGTATATCTCCTTCTATGTCTGATTATTTTCCCAGTATTTTATTTTGTATGTGTGTTCTCATGCATTTATATTTCCTATGATCTTTAATTTGGTGAGTTCTAAAAGAAAGAAAGTTATGACCAACCTAGATAGTATATTAAAAAGCAGAGACATTACTTTGCCAACAAAGGTCCGTCTAGTCAAGGCTATGGTTTTTCCAGTGGTCATGTATGGATGTGAGAGTTGGACTGTGAAGAAGGCTGAGCGCCGAAGAATTGATGCTTTTGAACTGTGGTGTTGGAGAAGACTCTTGAGAGTCCCTTGGACTGCAAGGAGATCCAGTCAGTCCATTCTAATGGAGATCAGTCCTGGGTGTTCTTTGGAAGGAATGATGCTGAAGCTGAAACTCCAATACTTTGGCCACCTCATGTAAAGAGGTGACTCATTGGAAAAGACTCTGATGCTGGGAGGGATCATGGGCAGGAAGAGAAGGGGACGACCGAGGATGAGATGGCTGGATGGCATCACTGACTCGATGGACATGAGTTTGAGTGAACTCTGAAAGTTGGTGATGGATAGGGAGGCCTGGTGTGCTGTGATTCATGTGGTCGCAAGGAGTTGGGACATGACTGAGGGATTGAGCTGAAAAGGAGGCCATTTGATAGTTGGGTTAGTGTCCACTTAAGATATACAACTATTATGGGGTGATCACTGAATCTGAACTTGAGTTATCCCTTCTAGCTGGTGTAGCTGGGCATAAAGAACTGGGCTTTACAATGAGACTGAGCCTGGGCATGAACTCGGTCCTATCTCCTGCTAGCTTGTCCAGGGTATTGAACCCCCCTGACCCTTACTCCCCCTTACCCACACGGAGATGATAAAACTTTACTCAGAGGGGTATCATTACTATTAACGAGGGAAGGGATGTGAAACACACAGCACAATGCCCGCCGCAATTTGGGCACTTAGTTTTCATTTCCTTTTTATTTTCTCCCAGCCACAATCTGTAGTTTCATTGGACCATCTTCAGCTTGCCCCCGATTTTTATGTTTCATAAATCGGTTTCTTTGCCCCTTTATACTTCCACAAGTGTTTCCTGCTGACATGCAAAAATGATGTTATAGATTATTGCCCTTTTATCTTGCACTCCGCCCTATCGTGAAGCTCTTATATCACTGGGTGGATGGCTCTATTCAGGTTCTTAAGGATTTTTCGGGTAGACACAGGCTTACAGTTTCTGAAAGCCATAGTTGTGTTCCTTAAAGAGATGCTAGAGTCTTTCAGTTCCCTGAACCATGTGAAGGCTTGCCTCTATCAACAGTCTAGAGCTACTCTTGGTTTTCTCCTTCAAGGATCTCATTCTCAGGTCTCCGCCTCTGAATAGCTCACCAAAGGAGCTGAGTTCTTCCACAAGAAGATTCCAGGCTGGACTTCCACCTCTGTACTCCTTACCTCATCCTTAGCTAGAACCTAAGCATCCAGTGCTAGTTTCAGACTGGGAGTCTTTTTTGACCTCTAATGAATGTTTCACCTTTGCAACTGCACACTTCTAGGCAAACAGCCCCTTCAGGAGCAGAGAACATGTGAGATGGAAGTCACTCAAAAGCTGTCTTGAAATTCAATCATCAAAAAGCTAAGATCATGGTAACCAGTCCTATCACTTCATGTAAATAGATGGGGAGAAATGGAAACAGTGACAGATTTTATTTTCTTGGGCTCCAAAATCACAACAGACGGTGACTGCAGCCATGAAATTCAAAGATGCCTGCCTCCTTAGAATAAAAGCTACGACACACCTAGACACCGTATTAAAAAGCAGAGACATCACTTTGCCGACAAGAGTCTGTATAGTCAAAGCTATGATTTTTCCAGTAGTCATATACAAATGTGAGAGTTGGATCATAAAGAAACAAAGCATTGTTGTTTTCAAACTGGTGCTGGATAAGACTCTTGAGAGTCCCTTGGACAGCAAGATCAAACCAGTGGATCCTAAAGGAAATCAATCCTGAATATTCATTGGAAGGGCTGATGCTAAAGCTGAAACTCCTATACTTTAGCCTCCTGAGGCCAAGAGTCAACTCATTGGAAAAGACCCTGATGCTGGGAAAGATTGAGGGCAGGAGGAGAAGGTGGCAACAGAGGATGAGATGGACATGAATTTGACCAAACTCTGGGAGATAGTGAAGGACAGGGAAGCCTGGCTTGCTGCAGTTTATGGGGTTGCAAAGAGTTGGACATAACTTAGCGACTGAACAACAGTTACTTGGGACTTGAGGTTTCTTTTTTTAAATCTTTTTGTGTTGTATTGGAGTATAGCTGATTGACAATGTTGTGACAGTTTCAGGTGGACAGCAAAAGGACTCATTCATACATATACATGTATCTATTCTCCCTCAAACTCCTCTCTCATCTAGTGGGACTTGCATTCTCATCTTGCCTGAATCAATGCCCAGCTGTTTCTGTTCCATTTATTTACACCTCTCTGTTTTCCAAGAAGAATTGAAGGGAAGGTTACTTTATACCATAGGAGAAATGCAGAAATGATTTGTAAGAGGGAGGAGGGAGAAAGAAAACAGGAAAATAGGGCTTGAGAAAAAAGGGAGTTGGGAATGACAAAACCAGAAGCACAAACGTCTGTGCGCTTGTACTTGACCACGGTTAACCTTGAACTTCCTAGCAGTCAGAAGACAGAGAGAAATACTCTGAGCAAGTTACTTTATCTCTAAATCTCGGTTTCATTGTTGATAAAATGGTAATAGAAACACCTACATCATAGGATTCTTCCGAGGGTGAAATGAAATGAAGGGTGTGAAACCCTCAAGTATGTTGTGTAACACTTAGTAGAGACTCTACAAATGCTAGTTTTTATTTTTACTATGATTTCTTCTAGGGTTTCTGCTTTGAAGTCAGAAATCGACTACTTTCAGCACTGTGGCTGGCGCTTCAGGTGCCTCAGTTCCAGAGATCTATCCCTTTTCCAGTGTGATAGAGGCTGAGAAATGATGATCTCTAGAATCCCAGGGATGGGGGAACCTGGTGAGCTGCCATCTATAGGGTCTCACAGAGTTGGACATGACTAGCAGCAGCAGCAGTAAGCTACCAGGGGTTCCCTGGTGGCTCAGATGATAAAGTATCTGCCTGCAATTCGAGAGACCTCGGTTCTATCCCTGGATTGGGAAGATCCCGTGGAGGAGGGCATAGCAACCCACTCCAGTATTCTTGCCTGGAGAATCCCCATGGACAGAGGAGCCTGGCAGGCTGGGGTCACAAAGAGTCAGACACAACTGAGCAACTAAGCACAGTTCACAGTAAACTATGATTGCTCATTTATTGGAGGAACTGGGAGACCAAATTTGCTAGCAACAGGTACTATGCTGGAAAAATTAACCATCTTCCTTTGTGTAAGATCCTTATTCCAACCCACTTCCCAAGACGGATTGGCCTCCTCCGTAGAATAGAATGCTGGAGCTTAAAGGAGCCCTGACGCCTCATCCAACATCCTCTCTTTTCGGAGGGAGGGGGAGTGCTGAATTTTCCAGCGTTACCCAGCTAGAATTTGATGCTCAAATTCCAGTTCTTTCTCTTAAAAGACCCATTCATGAGAAGGACTAATGTGGAATTGAAGTCAAGGGGAAAAAAAGGCACTGGTTTATTTATAGTTTAGGGAAGTAAAAGTCAGCTTGAGTTCGGACCGTTCATTGTCTCACTGTTGTTATTTCAGCCTAGGATGGAATTGTCCATTCACCTTCTCCCCCCTGCTGGCCCGGGGATGTCAGACCTCGGCTGCTGGGCAGGCGTGCTGCGGTACTTCACGTCCTCTGGAGACGGTGGCATGGTGCAATTTCTCTCTGGTGTGGAGGAATGCAGATATTTATAGAGCTGTGCTTGCCTCAGTGTTTTTACCCTTTAACGAGAGCTTCACTCAAGCACGTCTTTGGCCTATATAAAGCTCACTGAGAGAGAGAGAGAGAGAGAGAGAGTGCTTTCCTTCCAAACGTGCACATGTGCGCCCTGGAATCTCAGTGGAACACTGGGTGAATCTGAGTGGCCCTGTTTGATGCTCTAAGTCACAGTCCCAGGTCATCCCTCAGGAGAGCAGAGGAGTTGGGCCCCCTCCTGCCTGTTGCTTGCGAGTAAAAGCCCACACTCGTGGGCGTAAAAAGCAGTCATGACGGTTATGACGAAATGGCGCAGAGAGAGAATCCAACTCCCAGCCAGCGGCCCATCCCTCTCATCCAGGCCGAGATGCGCCCAATGGGTGGCTGGCACTTCCACACACGCCTTCATCTTACCCTCCTGTCAGCCCCGGGGAGCTGGGTGATGTGATCAGCCTCCCTTGATTCAAAAGGTCACTTGGAGACGCGACCCAGGTCATGGTCATAAGCCAACCCAGGGTCCAGACTCCACGCCCAGCGCGTGCTTTCCTCAGTGCCACCTCCTGATGAAAAGATAAGCAAAGAAAACGAACTCGACTCCAAGGAGACATCAGTGATTTCCAAGCAAGCCTCACTTCCTCCACCCCCCCAGCGTGGCCACTCGAGAATGACTCTGGTGTCACCTTTTATGTTAGGAAACCAGATGCCAGGGAGATGAGGGCTGACAACCTTGGGGGTGCGGTGGTGATGCAACGCGAGAATTTTGAATCACTTATTTTTGAGGTCGCGAGCAGCGGAGTTTGTTGATCTGGTGAGTTGTACTTCCTCTCTTCCCTGTCCTATTTCCCTTTCTGAGCCGGTCACTCGGGATGCCCATCTCCCTGTGCATCTGTGTGCACTTCAGATCTGAAACCCAAGTCGGTGCCACCACCAGCTGCAGAGGCACGCCACTCGCAGTCATTTTTGGAAACCAAAAATGACGGGTCCCATAACTGTGATTAGATAAAGCTTGTAATTTGTGTTTGCTGTAGTCAGCGACGTGATATTTTGGGACAAACAGCCGCTCTATGCTACATATAGCTTGGAATTTGCGGCTTTTGTATAACCCGCCATTGCATGATCAAGGAGCTAAAGGAGAGAGAGGGAGAGAGAAGGGATGAAGGCTGAGAGGGCAGGAAGCCCCGCTCAGCAGACAGGGGGAGCCTCAGGGAAGCCAGAGAGCTCAAAGGACCTGCAGGAAAGATGCAGTTGACCTGCCCTCAGGAGAAACTCAGCCAGGCTCCTGAATGGCCAATCCACCTTTCCTAACATCCGGAGCCCTGTGACTCCCAGTAAGAGATTCAACCATGTCCCAGGCTTAAGGAGGGACCCTAAACGAAACCCGGGCATGATTTACAAAGCTCTGGTCTAATTCAGCCTGGCTGATAGCTATTCTCTGATCCAACACTTCAGTTCTAAAAGATCAGCTTCTTTCCTTGTCCCCAGTCCTTAGAACATGTTCTTGCCTTTCTTCTGAACCTCAGCTGGATAAAGACCTTCATTCATGCAGTCAACATTGACCTAAGGCTTTCACATGCCAGGCCAGGAAGGGCATTGGGGATGTAGAAGTAGGTCAGCTTGAATCCCAGGCCTCCACACAAAGGCACAGCTGGTTCTGCTATGTCCTTCTTCTCTGTCAAATTTGTACAGTGAAGGTGTGTCTCAATGAACAAAGAAAGCGTTACCCCCCAATATTCACTCATCCCTAACTCTACATAGGAAAGAGAAATGTTGATGCCATTGGGCACCGAGTTTAACTCTGCCTTAACAGCTATCCTCTCACAACAGGTTCAAAGACATTGCTGCTTCATGGAGGGAAAACTAAGGCCCAGAAGGATGAGCGGACTTATCTAAAGACATAGAGCCAGGTGGTGGCAGATCAGTGTGGAATTCAGGTCAGCCTGACTCCTAGTCCAGAGCCCATTCCTCTATTCCCCTGATTTAAGACATCCAGGTTATGACTATAGGTCATACATGGAAGGGCTTTCCAGGTGGTGCAGCTGGTAAAGAGTCTGCCTGCCAATGCAGGGGACACAAGAGGTGTGTGTGGGTTTGACCCCTGGGTGCAACCCCATGGACTGTAGTTGGCCAAGCTCCTCCATCAGTGGGATTTCCCAGACAAGAATCCTGGAGTGGGTTGCCATTTCCTTCTCGACCTGGAATAGGAAATGGCAACCCATTTTCCTGGAGAATCCCATGGACAGAGGAGCCTGGCAGGGGCTACAGTCCATTGAGTCACAGGGAGTTGGACATGGCTGAGCAAGTACTAGCTGCCATACATGGAAACTGTCCCATTCAATTAATATTTTAATCGGTTTTGGGGGCCTCAATATACAGCAGATACATATCACGCCTCTAAAGTCCTTACATTTGTGGGAGGTGGTAATCTATACATAGAAAGCCATGCTATAAATGTAGAAAATGCCAAGAAAAACCCTCCAAAGGGAGCAGACAGTGGTGGGAGAACTTGGTATCTAGGGAACCTGAGATCACTTTCTGCAGGGAACACGTTTCTGAGTTGACTCTTATGAGGATTTAGAGGGAGATGAGACTGAAAGAAGAGAACATAAGATCATTTTCATCTGTAGGGAGGGAAAGGCTGGGCTGGTTAGGAATTGGGAAAACACCCTTCAGAGAAATGGGCTTCCCAAGTGGCTCAGTGAGTAAAGAATCTGCCTGCAATGCAGGAAACATAGGAGACACAGATTCGATTCCTGGGTTGGGAAGATACCCTGGGGGAGGACACAGCAACCCACCACATTATTCTTGTCTGGAAAATCCCATGGACAGAGGAACCTGGCAGGCTACAATCCGTAGGGTTGAAAAGAGTCAGGCAAGACTGAAGCAACTGAGTACGCCCGTACATTGTAGAGAAAGGAACAGGTGTAAGCTCAGGCTTAGAGGTCTCCAGCGCTTGGCATGTTTGGAGAAGGCTGCTGCTATCCAGCATGGCCAAGAAGGATCAGAACAGTGAGCTGGGAGGCTCCTTCACATAACTGTGTGGATCAGTGGAAGAGCACTGGCCAGGGACTCTCTGGAACAGTTGGATTTTGACGACTTTGCACATCTCAGGTATCTCTTCTGGATTTATCTCTGGGCCACATCTCACAGGTCTTTTCTAGAGGAGAGTGAGTAAGTCAAAGTTCCTGCTTTTGGCTTTACCTTTACTGAATTTTCAACTCGATTCAAGCTGTGTCTCCATGGTATTAAATCGCTTAATAAAATGTGACAAAGAGTTGTTTGGGTTATATCAGGGAGAACATCTGGATGTTTGGGAACATCTGCATAGCTTGCCAAAAAAAAAAAAAAGACACAAAAACTTAGTATCCAAGTGTTTGGTATTCTGGGACATAAAGTCCAAATCACCAGCATAACTTTTAGAGCTTTTTGCTTGTTCACTTTCATTTTCCCTGTTTGTTGCATGTATGACCAGCAATTCCACTTGAAATGTTAGAGAACTGGATGGTTCATCTCTTACTGTTGTATCTTGGGAGAGGAAAAAATAGGCCATCTTCTTTAAAAAAAAAAAAAATTCCAGTTCACCTATTAAATCTGAAAACTATTTTTTAAGACCCTTCTGAGTTTGAAGTCCTATGCATGAGTTGAGAGCACAACAATGGCCAGAATGCAGGCCTTGCCTTGCAGGAGGTCACATCTTATATCCAAGTAATCTCAACACAGTGATTGGAGCTAATCAACGTAAGCACAGGAGACCAGTGGGCACAAATGAAAATGTTATTGACAGGGAGAAGGGAAAAGGCAGGGGAAAGATCTGGTGATGGAGTAATTTTTGCCTAGCGTCTTTGGGGGTAAATAGGAGTTCTCTACAAGGAAAAGAGGCAGAACACATCACAGAGAGAGGAGATGGACAGAGAATAGGCATGGAGACAGCAGATAACGAAGAATGTTGAGGGAAATGTACAATGTTCAATGGCCTCTGGACAGGCAGGAGGGCCATGGTGAGAGATAAGTTCAGAGAAGAAGACTCGAGCAATAGAATGGAAGGTCCTACTGTTTATAAAGCCCTCATCCTGTGGGTCACAGGAAGCCCCACAACCTCAAATCATCCTGTTCTTATTTCCTGCAGCTAAACATACACCAACCTAAGACCCGCTCACTCTACTCCCAGAATTACCACCCAGAATTACCAAAAAAGTGCATAAGACCACCAAAGACGTTCTACAATGTTCAACAGCACCATTATTCATAAAAGCCCCAAACCAGAAGCAATCAAATGTCTACCAATGGAAGAATGGCTACATAGATGGCAATGTTTTCATAGAACAGAATACTGGCCAGCAATGAATAAATGAACAAAATAATGACACTCGCCAGGCACGGATGAATCTCACAGACATTACGGGGAACAAAAGAAGCCATTTATATGTAATTTCATTTATATGAAGTCCAAGAATAGGAGACTTAATTGGTAGTGCCTGCAGTCTCAACAGCGAGCGTATAAGAGCCTTTTGGGAGTGTTCTATATCTTTACCTGGGGGCACTTATGTGAGTGTATATGTATGAAAAATTCAACAGGCTCTATATGAGATTAGTATACTTTATTGAATGTTTTAACTCATTTTAAAAAAAAAGGAAAAGACAAAACTAACAAAAATTTTAAAAAACCAAACAGAATTTTAGAAACCTGGTTGTTATATTTGCCATTATAAATCAATCGTCTGCCAAGAAGCCCCTTTCCCTGTGGTCAGCCCTCCTGTTACCTAGTAATGTGTTCCTCCTCAGGAGTTTGTTAGAGACAAAGTACTCCTTGGCGCATGAGAGTGAAATAGGCAGCCGCTGAATACAGAGGTAGCAAATGAAGCGAACATTTGGTAAATTTCACCCAGAGCCTCTCACCCTCATCATCTCTTGAGTGACGAAATGCCATTTGTTACCAGCATCCTCTTTACTATATATTCATCTCTTAGCTTGTACCAGTTTTCCTGCAACCTGTGAAGATGAAGTCAAGTCTCTTTTATCCTAAAAAGCAGGTATAAAAACCAAATAAAGCAAATTGCCCTTGGGCTTTGCCTTCTTTCTAGCTTTCTCATCTCCTTCTTCCTCTCCTAAGCCAAACTTTCAAGAGCTTTTTCCTAATTAAAAAATAAATAAAAATAATAAAAAGATAAATAAAAGTAATAAAATTTAAAATTAAAATAAATTTTAAAAAGTTAAAATAAATATTTTAAAAATCCACACAAAAAAGGAACTTTTTCCAAACTAACTTTCTCACTCTTTCATGCCATTCACCCATGCCATTCACTCTTCAAATCAATGGATGCTTTACCCTCCATATCTCTAAAGTCTCGTCTTATCTGGCCTCTCAGTTGTACTGGACATTGGTGACAGCTTCTGTGAGCTGCAACTTTCTCTCCCTTAATTTTTGTTGAGAGCCATCCCTCTGGTGAGTCGACTTCGTTATTGTATCCACCTCGGTGAGTGCTTGTGATGGAAAGAACAACTTGGAAACTAAACCAGATTGAAGGAAAGGCCAGCTGGACCATCTCCCAGGGCACTGATCTTTGCAGGCCAAATTTCCTGGGAATGAATTGGAAACATGGAGCCAGTTTATTTAGAAACTCTGTATAACACTTTACATAATTGGCAAAATGTAAATTGGGCCCTCTCTCACCCAAGTACAAAATGTCTTTGAGTGGGAGTTAAAAAAAAAAAAAAAAGCCTTGCCAGCAATTGCCTTGTTCAGCTGCATATTTCTGTGTCATGCTTGGGCAAGAGCTGTCAGCTGAGACTGAAAACGAAGAGTCGATATGGTGTTCATTATGTTAGTGATTCATTTCGCTATCTAAATATAAACACTTTATGAGTCCTCCCAAGAAGTCTTTGATTCAGAAAATCACAAAAGACAACTGAAGGGAGGGCCAGAACCACAGAAAAATGAGAATTTCTTTCTTTCACTTTTGTTTTATTTTAAAGAACATACACCATCTTTTGACCACGGGAGCAAACGATCAGAAAAAGCTGTTTCTGAATATAACTTGTATTAAGAAAAAATAATTTTCTCATTATTCCCATTAAATAAATGCTAAATAAACTTTTAAAGAATATTGTTTGAAGGTGTCACAAGTGAAGATCCTGCCAGTCCTCACTCATCACCCCGTGTAGATGGATTAAATGTGAGGAAACTTTGCAATGAGGGAACAATCGTGCTGAGAACTTGGGAGGAGGAAGTTCTCAGTTTGATTCAGTTTAGAAGGACAGCTGTGATTGACAGAAGGGCTGAGGAAATTCAGGTTCACAGAAAATAGGCTTGAGAGCAGTGTTCTTAACCTTGATCGCACTTCGGAATTCCCCGAGCAGATTGAAAATGGTGATGGCCTGGGTCCCACTGTACAGATCCCATTTACAGATCCAGATGTTATTGATCCAGGGTGTGGACTGAGTTGTGGGACCTTTTACAAGCTCCTCAGCTGATGATAACCCGTGGCCAGATGGAAGGTTGCTGTTTTAGAAAACAGTCCAGCTGCTGAGTGAGTCACTCAGTCTTGTCGACTCTCTGTGACCCCATGGACTATAGCCCACCAGGCTCCTCTGTCCATGAAATTCTCCAGGCAAGAATGCTGGAGTGGGTAGCCATTCCCTTCTCCAGGGGATCTTCCAGACCCAGGGAGCAGGCCTTTTCCCAGAGAAAGTCAAGAGCTCTGGTTCTCAAAGTGTGTTCTCTGGACAAGCAGCAGTAGAACCTGGGGACTTGTTAGAAATGCAAGGTCTTGGGTTCCACCTGGACCTACTGATCAGAAACTCTGGGGTTGGGGAGACGGCAATTTGTACTGATCAGGCGCTCCAGGTGACTCTGATGCACCCAGTCCAGAAACCACTGACGAAGGGAAAGACAGCCTTGAGGGGGTACTGGGGAAAGAGCGTAATGGTGAACCAAGAGACGAGGGCAGGTTCACTTCAGAGCTGAGCAGAGACGCAAAACCCCAACCTGGGAGGACTTTCTCTAAGGAGGGACTTCATGTTCGAGGGGAGCATCTGAGGGAAATGAAAGAAAGATCTAGGAAGTCTGGGCTTGGGCACAGAGTGATGCCCGTCATGTCCTCTTCCCAGCCCTGGACCTGCCGTTGCCTCTCAGTCCCACCTTCCTCACACAGTGTGGTTTTCTCCACTGAGTGGCTGATGGAGGAAGCCACACATTAGCGCCTCTCCGTTTGTGCAAGGGCTTGGGGCTCCCACAGAGGCCTGAGGAACACAGCTGGAGTCTCCCCTCGTAGTGGGAAGAGTGGGATCCTGTTCCTCGTCAGCAGGGCGTGCCTTCTGCCCTGTTCCCCACCGAGCACAGGCTAGGGAGGGCTTGTGCTTCTGGCCAGCTCTCGCTTCTGCTTTCCTCTCTGACTCATGCCCAGCACAGGGGCTTCGGAGACACTTGTCCTTTCCCCGGAAGAGTCGGTGCTGGGGAATGACTGCCTTTATGGGGAGCTCAGGGAAGGCTGGCTCTGCAGCAGAGCAGATAAGTCACCTGGCTTACTCAGTTTCATTCCAGTCAACAAATTATTCTCAGCATGTCTGCTCCAAGGCGGGCTCTGGGCCACCACTGGGGAAACAGAGAGCAGACACAGAGCTGGCCCTTGGGAAGTTTTCATTCAGGTGCAAAGGATTTAGTGGGGGAGGAGGAAATTGCATGGCTCAATGTTTTCCGCCTGAGAGCTGCTGGAAATAGGGTGATGGTTAAGGTTTACATCCACAAAAGGACATGTTTGATAGTAGAATTGTGAGCTACTAACAGTCACGCCATGACAGCAAGTGTAAATTGGACCCTCCTGGGCATGCAGGAGGCATGTTCACACTGTGCTGGGGCGGCAGCATTGGCTGGTAGCAGTCAGATCTCAGCAACTTGGAGCTAGACCCCACTTGGCATGGTGTGGTGGCTCCCCGGTATGTACCATACTCCCCCCATACCAGCTCCCGAATCAGCATCAACCCCACATGGAGCACCACGTCACCCCATTGAGGACCCAGGCATGGCTCTGCTGCTCAGATATAATAGCCGGGCTTCTGCTTGGCCACTGTTCCTGGCTCTGCTTGATGTTCTGTGCAAGGTGGCACAGGGTACAAAGCATTTCAGATCCTCACCTCTCATCTCCATAAAATGGTACTCTGATCGAAGAGAGGTTTGGTGAGTCTGAAGGGACCATTTAGATTTGTTTTAGATGTACTTCCTAAGGTCCAAATTTAATGCCTGCATTTCATTTTTTAAAAATTGTACTTCCTGATATTATGGTCATGTTCCATACAATAAGCTTGCACATACATTCTTTTCAAATGTCTATGACTTTTGTAAGTTTTACAAACTCACCTTATGATTAAATTTTTTCTTTCTAAATTAAAACAAATTTTTTGGACTATAGTTGCTTTACAATGTTGTGATAGCTTTTGCTGTGCAGTGAAGTGAATCAGCTACACGTATACATATATATCCTCTTTTTTGGATTTCCTTCCCATTTAGGTCACCACGGAGCATTGAATAGAGTTCATTGTGCTTTACGATAGGTTCTCATTAGTTACCTATTTTATACATGGTAATATATATACATCAATTCCAATCATCCCATTGCCTTCCCCTTTTACCCCTTGGTATCCGTATGGTTATTCTCTATGTCTGTTTCTACTCTGTTTGTAAATAAGATAATCTACACTAATTTTTTCAGATTCCATACCCACGTGCTAAGATATAATATTTGTTTTTCCATTTCTGACTTCATTTCAATACACAAATATTTACAGCGTATTTCAATTACACTGTACCATTTATGAAGATGTTCTACTGAATTTAGACATCAACTTCCCCACTCAGTGTCCACACATAATAATGAAAACTGATGCAAAATGATTCCTGTAGCTCCAGTAAGCATTTCTTGAGTGCTGACTATGCTCTGAGCACTGAACTAGGGGCTATAACACATGCAGGCCTTTTTATCTTAAGCCTTACAATAACCTTGCGATGTAGATGGTGCTAGACCCATTTTACAGATGAAGTGAGACAAATCCCCCATGTTTCATAGCTCAGAAATAGACAGACTATCTCTACCCCCAGATGAGGAGCAGCTTAAGGCAAAGACTTAGGCCAAAGTCCCAGAGAGTAAGGCTGGGCTCGGGAAGAAACCTGGGGACCCGGCATCAGGATCAAGGTTAGGTTTAGCAAGGTCATCACAGAAGGGCAGGTCAGATCTTGTCTCTATTTAAAATTTTGATATCCTGCATCGGACACAGACTGGCGATTTGATTCTTACATGATAGTATACATGTTTCAATGCCATTCTCCCAAATCATCCCACCTTCTCCCTCTCCCTCTGAGTCCAAAAGTCCGCTATACATATCTGTGTCTTTTTTGCTGTCTTGCATACAGGGTCATCATTGCCATCTTTCTAAATTCCATATATATGTGATAGTATACTGTATTGGTGTTTTTCTTTCTGGCTTACTTCACTCTGTATAATCGGCTCCAGTTTCATCCATCTCATCAGAACTGATTCAAATGTATTCTTTTTAATGGCTGAGTAATACTCCATTGTGTATATGTACCACAGCTTTCTTATCCATTCATCTGCTGATGGACATCTAGGTTGTTTCCATGTCCTAGCTATTATAAACAGTGCTGCGATGAACATTGGGGTACATGTGTCTCTTTCAATTCTGGTTTCCTCGGTGTGTATGCCCAGCAGTGGGATTGCTGGGTCATAAGGTAGTTCTATTTGCAATTTTTTAAGGAATCTCCACACTGTTCTCCATAGTGGCTGTACTAGTTTGCATTCCCACCAACAGTGTAGGAGGGTTCCCTTTTCTCCACACCCTCTCCAGCATTTATTGCTTGCAGATTTTTGGATCGCAACCATTCTGACTGGTGTGAAATGGTACCTCATTGTGGTTTTGATTTGCATTTCTCTAATTATGAGTGATGTTGAGCATCTTTTCATGTGTTTGTTAGCCATCCATATGTCTTCTTTGGAGAAATGTCTATTTAGTTCTTTGGCCCATTTTTTGATTGGGTGGTTTATTTTTCTGGAATTGAGCTGTATAAGTTGCTTGTATATTTTTGAGATTAGTTGTTTATCAGTTGCTTTATTTGCTATTATTTTCTCCCACTCAGAAGGCTGTCTTTTCACTTTGCTTATATTTTCCTTTGTTGTGTAGAAGCTTTTAATTTTAATTGGGTGGGTTCATGTTTGGGAACACATGTACACCTGTGGTGGATTCATGTCAATGTATGGCAAAACCAATACAGTATTGTAAAGTAAAATAAAGCAAAAATAAAAATTTAATAAAGTGAAAAAAATAAAATAAAATAAAATAAAATTTTGATTTTTTTTCATCATGAATTTGCTTTTTTTTGCATTAAATTACCTTGATTTTTTAAAGGGATTTGGTTAAAACATTATTTTTATCTTTATTACTGAATTTTAGCACCTCCCCCAACCCTATTAAACTCTGTGCCTGAGGTCAGTGTCCACTCACCTTACCCTTGGTCCCAATGTCACATACTCACTCACCACCTGCATCCCCCCTCTCTCCACCCAGGCCAGGGTGGATTTGCATTAATAAACCATGTGGTCAGGTCCAGGCTTCCCCTCCTGTGCTAGCCCTTATCAGGACCCAGCTCCTTGCCCAGAGCCTGGTCTGTGCTACTAGGCACTCAAGGTATGTTGAATAATGAACCCAAGGCAAGGTCTTGGACTATTTTTAGTGTCTACAGCCTTTTGGAGAATAAAAGCACACATGCCTGTGGTCTTTGTAATATGCTGATAAAAGCTTGTAGACCTTATTTTTCCTCAGTAAAACCCTTCTTGACCCATTGCTTTCTCTCTTTCTTTTTTAAAAATAATTATATTCATTTATTTTTAATTGATTGATGATTGTTTAACAATATTGATTTGATTTCTATCATGCATCAACATGAATTAGCCATAGCTGTACAAAACTACCCTCCCCCTTGAATCTCCCTCCCACCTCCCACCCTTTTCCACCCCTCTAGGTTGTTACAGAGCCTTGGTTTGAGTTCCCTGTGTCTTATAGCAATTTGCTTTCTCTTTCTACACCTCAATCCAGCTGGGACCCTTTGTGTTAATGGGTGTCACAACTAAGATGTGTTGAACGTTTATTATGTACCAGGCACCATTTAAGATCTTTATACTTACATTCATTCAGTCAGCCCTCATAACAAGCCTATCAGGTGGAGATTACTACTGACTCCACTTCATAAATGAGGAAATCCGGGCACAAAGACAATAAGTAATCCCTGCAAGGTCATGCAGCTGGTGAGTGGCAGAGCTGTGACTTGAACCCAGCCAGGCTGGCTGCAGAGCTCACCCACCACCCGTTCCTGGCTCTGTCTGCTGCTGGGGAGAGGTGAGTTCTTCTTGGACCTTCTACCATCTGGTCTTTCTGGAAGGATATCCTCTGCCCCTTTCTACTCTTCCCTGTTCAAAGACTCCCCTTCTCTTAGCCTGAATTGCTGTGCCATTGGTCAGCCTGCCCCTCTTCCTAACACCTGCTTCATCCACAGCTTTCAGTTAAACCTCTGAAAACCCAGGGCTTCCCAGGTGGCACTAGTGGTAAAGAACCTGCCTGCCAATGCAGAAGACGCAGGTTCGGTCCCTGGGATAGGAAGATACTCTGGAGCAGGAAGTGGCAACCCACTCCAGTATTCTTGTCTGTTTCCGTGGACAGAGGAGCCTGGCAGGCTATAATCCGTGGGGTCCCAAAGAGTTGGACAAGACTGAGCGACTAAGCGTATACAGATCACGTAGGTCAAGCTCCTGCTCTAAAACCTTCTGTGGCTCCCCATTTCTTGAAGGGAAAACCCTGTTCACCACACATCAGCAGTTAATGGGATCTTCTGCAGTATCCCTTTCCGTACCCATCACTGGAATTCAAGGGGAACTACCTCTATTCCCTGCTGGTTCTTCCTGCTGCCCTGCATCTTTGCTCACTCTGTCCCCTCTGCCCATAATGCCCTTCTCTCCCTTTGCATGTTCAAGTCCTCCTGATTTCCCAGGCATGGCTCAAATTCTACCACCTCCACAAAGCCTTTGCCTCTTACTAGTCAGCCTCTCTCTCTTATCTTAACTCCCACCACACTGTCTGTCACGGCTCCTCAGTCCTTTGTGCCTTACGTTATGATTATTTATCCACATGTTCCTCCTAACCCCTTCTCACATCTGCAGACATCCTTGGAACTTTCTGGAAAGGAGGCAGCATGGTGGCTTCAGAAGGGAAAGGCATGTGGAGCTGGTGAACCTGTGTATTTACACCTCTCCCAGCTACTTGGTAACTGCAGTGGGGTAGGGACCCTTATCTGTGCAGCCTGAATGGCCAGCTCATAGGAGTTTAGGAGATAATCAAGGAGCCAAGGGGCAAGTCATCTCATCTCTTTGAGCCTTAGTTTCCTCACCGATTAAATAAGGAGGAAAGTGATAATAATAATAATAATACAAGCTTACAGGACAATACTTGTGAAGAGTAATGGGTAAAGAAGAAATTTCTTTTTATTTTTTAAAGACTTTTTTTGATGTGCACCATTTTTAAAGTCTAAATTGAATTAGCTACAATATTGTTTCTGTTTTTTGTTTGGTTTTTTGGCCACAAGTCATGTGGAATCTTAGCTCCCAGACCAGGGATCAAACCTGCACCCCCTGCATTGAAAGGTGGTCTTAACCACTGGACCGCCAGGAACGTCCCAAGAAGAAGTTTCTTTATAAGTATTATTTGAGTATTCTACTATTAATAGGAAACGGACACGTCTCTTGTCAAGAAAGTGATTCGTTTCCTATAAAGTCCTCATGCTCCGCTAAAGGTTTGATGTGGCCAATAATAAGTGCACGATGTGCTCCGTTACTCTGCTAAGTGCTGTCGAATGTTCCCCCATTTAATCCTCCCAACAGCCTTTGGAGGGAGGAGGCGCAGAGGTTGTCCCCATGTCACAGAAAACCAGGGCTCCTGACTTGCCCGCCCTGGATCCGAGCCTCGGCCAGAACTGGACTGGAAGCAGGAGGAGTGGGAAGCTGAGGCATGATGGGTTAACTGGACGGTGCCTCCAGCTGGGGAGTGAGATGGATTTCCAGGATTTGTTGGGACCGCTATTCCCCAGCTGGGCTGGACACAATCTCGGATCTTGGCCTTTGTGGGCCTGGCTGGTGACTGTGACGATCTGGAATTTCGGGGCCTGAGCTGGCAGGGGTCTCCCCGAGCCAGGAGTGGGGTAGCTCTGACGAGTAGATAATTAGGACGCTTCTTTCAGCTGAAGATAAAGTCCAGAGCTTCCCTCCAGCCATTATCCTGCCAACCCTAATAGAGCCAGATTGATGGATGTAGCGCGGAGGGAATTTGGAACATTCTTGTGCACACTATATCACACTCAATAACCGCCCGTGCACAATGTGGGACTTTTATAAGCCATTACAAAATCCATTTTGAAACATCTCTGGGTGCGACAGCCAGCTGCAAAGCATCTGAAGTATCCCTGACATTTGGGCTTTGGTGGAACTTGTGAGGAGCAAGAACTCCAGAGAAATCTCGCACACACTCAAGCCAAGAGAGCACGATCGTAAGGAAAACACGTGCTGGCGTTACAGCCCCCTGTACATCTTATACTGTATTTCGGCAAGCGCACTAATCCTTCTTGTTAGACAAGAACAGAAACCCCCCAAATGCTTTCCATATGTCCCATTGTCTTCCTGGCCCTTTAATTCTATCGCAAAAGCCCCCAACTTAGCAACCTTCATATTAATGCTAAACACATTACATCAGTTCTAACATTGATATGTTTAATACGAATACAATTAAAGTTGCTTCAACATAATCCTGGTAAGATAAACAGTGTTGATATTATTATAAACATCCCTGCAAGGTCCCTTGTAAAATATTATCAATACTCATAGAAGCACCCCCCACCCCCACCCCAACCCTGATACCCGGACTAAACAATGCCACTGCCTCCCTACTAATAACAAATATGTCCAGTGATTTAAACATTGGTGCATCCAATGTAAACACCATTATAGCTAATGTAAAACAGTTACCCAGCCAAGCAAATCCACCAGCAAGTTACTGAAGAGAAAGAACAGTTTCCTCAGCAAGAATGCATTACAGCCTGCCGGTGACATTTGCAATAGATTACTTAAGCCCATAAAGAAATGAAAATTGCAGGCCCATGTTGAGCCAGAAATGATGAAATTGGAGAGCACGAGCTAAGTGCAGTGTGGCACAGAGCGGCTTCTGCCCAGGGTCTGCAGGCCTGGTGTGGCTTGGAATGCAATCGCTTTGAGTCTCTACGTAGACACAGCCTCAGGTACGTCGTGTCCTTTCTGTCTTGCTTCCAGTCCGTGGTCTCCACACGCAGAGGCACGAAGCTGAGGACTGGCCTTTGCAGTGGGTAAGTGCTCACAAGGGCTGCAGCTGGCTGAACGTGAGCACGTGGGTGCCTCTCTCCCCACCAGTGCTGGCATAGGAGGGTCAGCGCGATGGTTTCTGCCTCACACTGAGGAACTTTTCTTTCTTTCAGGTTACGCAGAAGGCCAGGGTTTTAGGGAGGAGACCTAGAGACTTTTTCAGAGTCAAAGTGGGACTATAAATGCATTCATCTGATTTTTATCTTACCTGGAGCCTCTAAAATAAACAGATGGACGCCCAGACGACAAGACGTGGCTGTGTTCACAGCAAGCTCTTGTTCATTCTTGCCTGCTTCCTCCTTTCAGTCCAGTTCCATGACTTATTGACTCCTGACATCTTTGCATTTCCTATTTCTGGAAACTTCTTGGGTGTATTTCCAATGATTCTGGATGTGTGCTCTCTCACTCGCTCTTGTTTTAATCTGTCAAGCCCACTCCTGCTAAATAACCCAACTCAGTAAGGTTTGTCTACCAGGACTTCTGAGGGGTGATTCCAAAAAGAAGCAGCTCAAAACTCCAACTCTCACCTGAACACAGAGGGTGTTCTATGCTGCACTGTGAGCCGGGGCTCCTGACTTCCCATTCTGCTCAGGGGCTCCCTAGGAAAGTTTCAAATGTCCCCAAAACTGTAAAGATCCATTGTGATTCAGAGAAAGGAAAAGGAAATGGCCCAATTATTTCTTCCCCAAATATTTCAATCAAAATTAGCTACCATTCCCTAGTGGCTCAGATGGTAAAGCATCCGCCTGCAACGTAGGAGACCTGAGTTCAATCCCTGGGTAGGGAAGATCCCCTGGAGAAAGGAATGGCAACCCACTCCAGTATTCTGGCCTCAAGAATTCCATGGACAGAGGAGCCTGGCGGGCTACAGTCTGTGGGGTCGCAAAGAATCAGACACGACTGAGTGACACGTTCCCTTAAATAATTTTCATGAAAAAATTTAGCTAAGCTTTTCTACTGATGACAGAACTTATCAGAACTTATCAATTATCAAGGAATTCTCATCTCCTTGGTGTGACGGTGGGAACAAGCGTCTGTATCTGTCCTTCAAAAACACCGCTAGCTTGAGTGTTCACCTGGCGCTTAGAGTCAGCTCAGGATTTCTAATCTCAGGACTGTTGGGATTCGAGGCTGGATCACTCTTTTGCTGTGGGGGTGGTTCTGTGCTTTGTGGGATGTTTAGCTGCATCCTTAACCTCTGCTTATTAGATGCCAGGGGCTTCCCCAGTGGTGCTGGTGCTCAAGAATTCACCTGCCAAAGCAGGAGATGCAGGGGGTGAGCTTTCAGTCCCTAGGTCAGGGAGATCCCCTGAGGACATGGCAACCCACTCCGGTATTCTTTCCTAGAAAATCTTATGGACAGAGGAGCCTGAGGAGGTTACAGTTGGTGGAGTCTTAAAGAGTTGGACACAACTGAGCAACAGCACACATACACACACACACACACACACACACACACACACATTAGGTCCCAGTAGCACCTTCCGTCCGCCATGATTGTAACCACCAAAAATGTCATGTCTTGACATGGTCAAATGTCCCTGAGGAAGCAAAATCTCTCTCTCTCTTTCTTTCTCTCTCTCTCTTCTCTCTCACACACACATACACACACTCATTGAGGACCATCAAGTCAGCTGGGTGAATCAAAACATCTGATGAATGAAGGCCAACTCAGATGCAAATTCTTATTCCCTTACTGACTCTGTGGTCCTCCTAGGCAAGGGACTTACTTCATCCGAGCCTCAGTGTCCCCATTTTTTTTTTTTTTTAGTGTCCCCATTTTTGTATCATGGGATCAATGATATCCCAGAACCAGGGGTGTGGGAAACCACCTAGGCCTTATCTATGTAAATCCATGACATCAAATCCTTAGTGACTGTGTTCTCATTTATGTCCTAAACATCTCATTTGTGTCTACTCCTTGAATGAGTCCACAGAGGCCCAGAGCACGGACAGGGTGTTCTTACTGCCCCAGAGTCTGGCGAGATGGAGAGCTGGAATTCCATTCCAGCTAAACATCATATTATTAACCCGGGCAACTCTTTCCTAGTAAAACCCCAACTCATGTAAATACTAGTATAGTTTTCAATTTGTAGTCAGATTAGATGCCAGGAGTGTTTGGTTCTATTTTACTTTTTAAGTGAAACCTTTACAGTGAATTTGAAAGCAAGCTATTTTCTGCCTCTCTGGAGAAGTGTAAGTTTTGGAAAGCAAGCTCTCCTGGAATGTTTTAGCTGCAATCAGAATGGATAGAAAAAAAAAAAACAAAAAAAAAAACAAGCAGGTTAAGTCACATGATAGAATTTCTGGACCCAGATTCATCAACTCATTTAGGAAGTGCTCTATGGAACAAAATATGCACGGAAAGAAGGTTTTGTGTCATTCTAAAAGCTATTTTATGTCCTTGGAAAAGCAGGTGGGTGTTTATATTAGTACTCTTTTGAGTGTTCTGTTTTAAGCATCAAACACTTGCAAATGCTGTATCTCCAGAGTCACCCCAGGAAAAGAAATCTTCTGTTGGGGAGGGGAGCATAATTCTCAACTTCCTGCATCCTCATGTCTGTGCTGTATGGAATCCATGCCATTACTGTGATTCTTGGCACCTCTAGCAAAGACCCCACAGCCACTGAGCACCTCCCAGTGGACCCTGGGCATCCAAGAAGGAGAAGGAAAATTTCTCACCCCAAGGGGCCCACAGCCCAGCAGGGACAGAGCTAGTGGGAGGACAGAGCCTACTCTTCCTCTTTCCTGTGACAAGGAATTAGGTCTCAGGGGGCTACTTGGAATGGAGAAGTAGTTCTCATTCCTGAACCTCCTGGATAGCTGAGCTCTGAGCTCTACTGAGAGCTCAGTCACCAAGGCACAGAGGTTCCTATCACAGGGGAACCTGAGAACAGACCCCCTATATGCTTGATACCATGTTTGTAAATGGTTGTTGTTCAGTTGCTCAGTCATATCCAACTCTTTGCAACCCCACGGACTGCAGCATGCCAGGCCTCCCTGCCCATCACCACCTCCTGGAGTTTACCCAAACTCATGTCCATTGAGTCAGTGATGCCATCCAATCATCTTATCCTCTGTCACCCTCTTCTCCTCCTGCCCACAATCTTTCCCAGCATCAGGGTCTTTTCCCGTGAGTTGGCTCTTCTGCGCTTAGCTACTAGCAGCCACTAGCCTCCTGGAAATCTCTGCCTGGAGGCCCAGCAGGCTTGCTGGCCTCCATCAGGAAGCCGCCTCTGACCCCCAGTAGGGATGGAGGCTCTTCCACTTCCGGTCACACTGGGCTTCTGCTTCCTGCATCTGCCAGCTTGTCCTGTGGTTCATCTGTTTGCTCATGTCTCCTGGGTGGGAAGCGAGGTGGGGGGTGTTGGTGGTGCTGTGTCTGATTTATTTCTGCCTCTCTGAGGCTTGACCGAGGAGGTGTTCCGTGAACTCTTCTGAGGTAAAGCATCATCACTTATTAGGACCCCAAAAAGAACCGCCTCTGAACTTTCCTTGGAACCTAATACAAAACAAGTAGACCAAGGAGGTCAGCAGGCACTGGGCCTTGGGGAGGGCTGTCACGCTTGCCAGTGCTTACAGGCCCGTGTATGAGCTTAAGGCAGCTTGTGAAAGTAAAGTTGTCATGTGTGAACACTGACAACTCCCAGCTGCCTGTTTGTGACAAGGAGGCACACAAAATATGGCTGGCATCTTTTCCTCCATCCCACTTCTTTCCAAATGCCTCTGGGGTATACAGGCCCACAGGAGATGACTTGCCAAGGAGGCAGAGGGCCCAGGGCAGGACAGGGCTGCTCTGATTTCACATTCATTACTGCTTAACCACCTCCGCACTTTTCTTAGGACCTGATACAGAACAAGTAGATGAAGGGGCTCAGCAGGCCTCGGTGCTAATTAGGAGGACCATCACCTGGCCTTGACAGGTGGCTGAGAAAGGCTATGATAACAACAAGAAGGGGGATCACCAGGTGAAAACACACAGCTTTGAGCCAAGAAGAATAGCCTGCCCTTGCCCCATGGCAGGAAAGAGAGTGTTGATGGATTTGCTAAGATTCCCATAAGAACTGGTTGGAATTTGACAGTAAATGAGAGGAATGAGCCTGCATTTCCTGCCAGCTATGCTGGACCCATAGTCAGAACCCACTAGGTGAGAGAAGAGGTCTTTCAAACCAGGCCTTGGCAGAACACCCAGAGAAATTATTTGGAGAGACTCAGTGATTCCACTGAAGAACTTAACGCCAACCAGGGAGTCAGGAGTCAGTCTTTGCAAAGCAAAATTCTGTAGGGAGACAGCTTTCCAGGGTTTGCTTGCCCTAAGCACCATGCCCCTGTCAGCAATTGCCAGGAGAGTGCCACCTATTTGTCACAATTCTTAGATACAGGTATGGAGAAAGAGGGACTTCCCAGGTGGTGCTAGTGGTAAAGAACCCCCCCTGAAAATACAGGAGATGTAAGAGACTCCAGTTCCATCCCCGGGTCAGGAAGATCCCCTGGAGGAGGGCATGGCAACCCTCTCCAGTATTCTTGCCTGGAGAAGCCCCAGGACAGAGGAGCCTGAGGGGCTACAGTCCATGGAGTCACCAAGTGCCAGACATGCTGAGCCACTCAACAACAGTGAGCTTGTAAGGGGCAGAGGCAGGATGTGAACCAGGAAATCTGCCCCAGCATCCACGCAGGGAGGCACTGCACCATGCTTCCTCCTTTCCACTGTAGACGTGTATGCATCATGCATTATACATTTGAAAAATGAGGGGACTTTCCTGCTGGTCCAGTGGTTAAGAATCTGCCTGCCAGTGCAAGGGATGCAGATTCGATCCTTGGTCCAGGAAGATCCCACATGCCAAGGAGCAGCTAAGCCTGTGTGCCACAGCTGCTGAGCCTGTAAGCCTACAGCCACAAGCCAAGATGCCACAATGATAAGCCCCGGCACCACAGCTAGGAAGCAGCCCCTGCTCGCCGCAACTGGAAAAAGCCCTCGTGCAGCAGCAAAGACTCAGCACAGCCAAAAATAAAATAAAAAACGGGGCATAGATATTTTCTTCTATATTCCTCCTCAGTTAGGGATGGATGAAAAGTCTTAGCCAGGTCGGCTCAGGTGTTTAGAATTGACAGAGGTTGTGTGGGAATTTTCCTTCTTTGTTGTACAGAGTTGATTGACCCTTCTCTGTGGATGTCATCATTGTTACATCTGGAGTCTACACTCCTTCTGTGTTAGGGTCATTATTATCAAATTTTGAAACTTGGAAGTTTGCTAATCTGCTTACAGATCACTCTAAATACTAGGCCAGTTATCAGTAGTATACCTAAGATTTGTTTTCTCCAATTATTTTGAAAATTATCCAGTACAAAGAAGTGATATCATGCAGCATTCATCTTTCTCTGTCTGATTTATTTCACTGAGCATAATATTCTCTAGGTCTATCCATGGTGCTGCAAATGGCATAATTTCATTCTTTTTCGTGACTGAGTAGTATTCCATATTATATAGATATCCCACTTCTTTTTTATCCATTCATCTGTCGATAGGCACTGAGGTTGCTTCTATATCATGAATATTATAATACTGCTGCTATGAACACTGTGGTGCATGTTAGCAATGCTGAGCATTTTTCATGTGCCTGTTAGCCATCTGCATGCTTTCTATAAAAATACTGAATTATCATGTTGTACACTTGAAATACTATATTATAAATCAGATATACTTCAATAAAGAGCAATATGCATAAAAAATCCACTACACGCTAATAAACAGTTCCTCTGTGTTTTCGAAACCTTTGGAATGTCACATTTTTCTTCAGTCATGGCGCTTCCTGCCGGTCGCCCATGTGCTGTGGGTATGGTGTCGGTGCTATGGCCGTGACCTGTGTAGAACCACCACGTCTCTGGCTCTGCAGCCCGGTGTCTGTGGTGAGCCTGCAGAGGAGCAGGCGGACATGGGTCTGGGGGGCTTAGGAGGAGGGGGCCCTCAGGGCTCCTCTGTGTCTGTCTGTCTGCACCCACCTGCTCACAATTCACTTCTGAAAGAGACAGCTGCTGCTTCACCTTGGCCTCCCACATCCCACACAAGTTCTTCCTTTGCGCCGTTTCTCCTGGAAATGTATGCTGAAGGAGATTCTGGGAAACCTAGCTCCACGTGGCCCGAGTTGGCAGAGCAAAGTGAAGGGCGTCATTGCACTCTGCTGAGAGTTTTCCGACAGCCATATTGGCGACTGCTGTTTTGGAACGAGGTGACGCAGAAGCACATAGTCAGAAATCTACCTGTTGAGCATGACATCTGAGCAAGGGTGGTAGATGGGTAAGTTTAAGATAGCTCCTTCAGTGAGGGTGGTTTGATGTACCTCCCCAGGGCTCCATTCCTGAGGGGGCTTACCCTGAGGGTGGGGCTGTCACCCTTGGAATCCATTGGCTAGAATGCCCTTATCTCTGCAATGTGCTAGAATGAACGTCACCAATGCCTAGCGAAAGCAGGATTTTTTAAGTCTCTGTGTTGGGTCCTCAGTTGAGCACCAAGTACCTCCAGATCTTAAATCCAGGTGCCATCCATGAGGGACATGCGATGAGGGCTCAAGAGAACGGAAGGTTCAATGCATGCCTCTAGACTGTGAGGCTGGTACTTGATTTTCTCTGGTGTAAAAAGGCTATGACAAGATCCCCTTGCCTGCTGTTAGAACAGCATGAGAAACCAACCGCGATCCCTCCCACTAAGAGTCCACTTCGGAAGCAGGTCTCCTTGTTTCTCCTCTCCTGTTGCTCTCTACTCCTCACCCCCATCACTGTCTCATCCATCCCTCCTCCTGTTGCTTTCTCACCCTCTCTTTCCATCCCGTGCCTCCCCCGCCCCTCCCCATTTCGCTTTCATGTGACTCTGCGCATCCATACAGAGGTTCTTTCCACACCAACACTTTCCCTCCATGCTCCACACACGTGCCATCAGGCGAGCTGCCAGCGGAGAGACAGGAATGAAGCCGAGAAAGAGAGCCAGGTCTGCCAGCCCACTGGAGAGAGAGAGAAACGGTCTCAGGAATTGTCTGTATCTCTCTGTCATTTTAGCCAGAGCAAGACTTGCCTATTAGAGAAGATAACTTTTATCTTAGAAGCTGAATAAATTAGTTACACACACACAGTACTAATCTTACAAACCAAAACAAAAACAGAGCTTCAACATCTTTATCATACGGCTAGGAAAAACTGTCCTCCCATTTGGACTTATCTCCCTCCCTCTCTTTTTTCTGCCTACTGGGTTTAGCTGATGTTCTCCTGGAAGTGAGAATGGCCCTTTGTTGATCATGAGCCAGGAAGCAGGTCATTCTGGAGAGCTAGCGGCCAGGGTGATGGCTTCAGTCCCCAGTCCCCTTCATCTGGCACTTGCCATAGAACTGAGCATTGCAAATTTTGATTGGAATGCACTTGAATCTGTAGCAGACACGGGGCTAGTGAGGTCGGCCTTGCTGCCTGGCTAGCAGGTGAGAATCGGTGGTTGGGAATGAAACGTGATGACATATAAGGAAGGCCTGGCACATTACTTGGCCCAGAGGAGGGCTTCAGAAATGCTAGTTTCCTTTCCCTTAAATTGGGGACATAATGAGGAATCACAACTTATGGAATCTTTGAGTTGGGAGGCACTGCCAACGAAGGCGGAAAGCCACCTCTAGTGGTGTGACCCCGGGAGCTGCAGGAGAAGGCGCGGCTTGACCCTCCACTGATGGGGACTCAGTCCCTCACTCCCATTGCACATGGGACTATCATTGCTGGAAGGTATTTTTCTGTCTTCCCCAGCCCGCCACCAAATCTTACTAGTTTTCTAGACCCACATGGAAGAATTTGGTTTTGTTTTTCCTCAAGGTAGCCCTGCTGAAATCCTCTTCATGTGATTTTTTTTGTTGTCCCTGTTCCAGAGGCGACAGCCCCAGTACTCTGGGTTGTCTTAAATGACTTGATTTCTTGACCCTTCACTTTCTTGGTGTCTGAAAGAAAGTATCAGGCATAGACAGAGCTGTATGTCTGACTCTGACTAAGTCACGTCTCTGCCTCTGTTCCTCAGTTTTTCCATCTGTCCAGTGGTCCTATTCATGAGATAAGCCAAGGGCTGAGCCAAATGCTGTGTCCATAAGATGTCAGAAATCATCGCTTTCCTGAGCATGCTCTTCCAGACATGGATGATGGGCCACATCACTCTAAAAGTCTGACTTGGAAGTGAAACTGGCTGACTCCAGAAAGCTGACATTAGATCCAGCATTGGACACCATTTGTCTTTGCCATTTTCAAGATGTTACTCCAGTGACAAGCACTTGAGGCAGCATTGGTTTGTGGCATCGTACAACACCCTCTTCCAGCCACCAGCTGGGTGGGGAGCACATGTGATCTTTGAATTAGTTTGTATAAATTAAAACTTCTTTTTCCAGTTAGATTGAATTCTGTTCACCTCAGAACATAATATGCTAACACAGTTTGTACCTACTATTCCCTCCTTCCTTCCTGAAGCAGCTGGGGTCGGGTGGGGAGATCACTGGTGTTTGTATGGCAACCAGGACTGCATATAAGCTGCTAGGTCATGCTCTTCTCCTGGGAAGGTGAAGGGTGGTTGATTCTATCAACTCAAGGTAGCGTTATTCACTCAGATGTGTCTGACTCATTGCCATCCTTGGACTGTGGCCTGCCAGCCTCCTCTGTCCATGGAATTTTGCAGGTAAGAATACTGGGGTGAATTGCGATGCCCTTCTCCAGGGAATCTTCCTGACCCAGGGATTAACCCCGTGTCTCCTGCATTGCAGGCAGATTCTTTACCATTTGAACCACCAGGGAAGCCCCTATCAATTCAAACAGACAAGTTCCAGACTTGAAAATACAGTCAGCAGGCAGTAGAAAAAATCACCACCACAAATGAAGAAATAACTGCTAAAGGCAACTTGATTATCCTTTTCCAAGCTCTCTTTTCATATTCATTTGAGTCCTTATGCTTTTTTGTTGTTGTTGTTTGTTTGTTTGAGCACTGTGACTGTTTGCCAGGTGGTAGCAGGTACCAAGGGTTTAAGCAAGAAAAGATCACAGACAAACTTAGCATTGAGGATGTTCTATCAATAACTTCACTGTTTCTGTAGCTGGAGAAAAAGTGTCAGAGATTCATCTGCAGCTCCTGAGTACTGTGGTCTCTTGGGGAATGCCAGTTTGCTGGAAAAAGTGAGGACCTTCTCGTCCGGGAGATACTTAATTGTCTGAGACACTGGGGAAGCCAGGGTCATTGTTGGGTGGTCATTATTCTGTTTCCTGGAAACAAGCTTTAACACTTTACCGTTATCTTTCGTTGGATATTGAGAGAGTTGGTAGGTGTTTTATTTACTCTTTTGTTTACTTTTGTAGATAACACTGCAATGAATACTCCTAACACTTGGTTTCTGCACCAATAGGGATAGTTGCTTGGGTAAACTCCTACAGTGGGATTAGTGGTCGAAATTATGGACAACTTTACCATTTCAATCTCAAAGAAAGGCAATACCAAAGAAAGTTTGAACTACTGTACAATTTCACGCATCTCACATGCTAGAGAAGTAATGCTCAAAATTCTCCAAGCCAGGCTTCAGCAGTATGTGAACCACAAACTTCCAGATGTTCAAGCTGGATTTAAAAAAGGCAGAGGAGCCAGAGATCAAGTTGCCAATATTTGTGGGATCATTGAAAAAGTGAGAGAGTTCCAGAAATACATCTACTTCCACTTTACTGATTACGCCAAAGCCTTTAACTGTGTGGATCACAACAAACTGTGGAAAATTCTGAAAGAGATGGGAACAGACCACCTTATCTGCCTCCTGAGAAATCTGTATGCAAGTCAAGAAGCAACAGTTAGAACTGGACATGGAACAACAGACTGGTTCTAAATAGGGAAAGGAGTACATCAAGGCTCTACATTGTCACCCTGCTTATTTAACTTATATGTAGAGTACATTACATGAAATGCTGGCTGGATGAAGCACAAGCTGGAATCTAGATTGCCAGGAGAAATATCAATAATCTCAGATATGCAGATGACACCATCCTTATGGGGCTGAAAGCAAAGAAGAACTAAAGAGCCTCTTGATGAAAGTGAAAGAGGAGCGTGAAAAAGTTCACTTAGAGCTCAACATTCAGAAAACTAAGATCATGGCATCTAGCCCCATCACTTTATGGTTAATCGTTGGGGAAACAATGAAAATAGTGACAGACTTTATTTTTTTGGGCTCCAAGATCACTGCAGATGGTGACCTCAGCCATGAAATTAAAAGACGCTTGCTCCTTAGAAGAAAGCTATGACCAACCTAGACAGCATATTAAAAAGCAGAGACATTACTTGGCCAAGAAAGGTCCGTCTAGTCAAGGCTATGGTTTTTCTAGTAGTCATGTATGGATGTGAGAGTTGGACCATAAAGAAAACTGAGCATTGAAGAACTGATGCTTTTGAACTGTGGTGTTGGAGAAGACTCTTGAGAGTCCCTTGGACAGCAAGGAGATCAAACCAGTCCATCCTAAAGGAACTCAGTCCTGAATATTCATTGGAAGGACTGATGCTAAAGCTGAAACTCCAATACTTTGACCATCTGATGTGAAGAACCAACTAATTGGAGAAGACTCTGATGCTGGGAAAGTTTGAAGGCAGGAGGAGAAGGGGATGACAGAGGATGAGATGGTTGGATGGCATCACCAACTCGATGGACATGAATTAGAGCAAGCTCCTGGAGTTGGTGGTGGACAGGGAAGCCTGGTGTGCTGCAGTTCATCAGGTTGCAAAGAGTCGGACAAGACTGAGTGACTGAACTGAACTGAACTGACAGCCTTATATTTATTACTCTATTGCTTCCTCAAAGGATTGTACCCAATTATAGATTATATCACTCCTGGCTTTAGATGTGATCTGTTCACCTCTCCCTTTTCCCTAGCTGACTTTTAGCACAAATTATTAAAAAAGGTTACCAAGTGTTCTATTTACTAGGCATGTTTGTCTTCCAAATAAACTGTCATCAATGAATAAGCAAATTTGAAAACAGGGCATGCCATCATCTCCTACCCCATAGTGCTTTGTGGAATGCTGAGGTCCTGGCTGCAGGTGATGGTGTGCTGATCTATCTGGTGCTAGCTTGTGACAGCTGATGTGTGCATCTCTTTCCAACTTTGCACTCAGTGATGCAATTGCATATAATTGGTAGCTTAAGTCAGCCATGCTAGAAATATTTACACCCTGGAAATTGGCAAACATTTCAATATTTTTTTTTTCTCTTGAGAGCTGCTGATTGACGGTAACTGATGTATAGTTTTGGTTTTGTAATTGTCCTTAGGGTTCTAGGAATTCATTTTTGATGTCAGATAGATTGTGAAGGGCGCAACTTGAAAAGGAATAAGAAAATTGTGAGGGGGAAGAAATGCTTTGTGAACACAGGCTGGTGCAGAGGAACAGCTACAGACTTGGGAGTGAGACAGACCTTGTTTCAAATATTGGTTCCATAAAACTGCTAGTTTTGACCTTCGAGGCAAGTTACCAAAATTCTCTAAATCTCAGTTTCTTTACCTGAAAATGGGGAAATTCATAACTACCTCAGAGGCTGCTTGGAGAAATTAAATAATATATTGATGCAAGTAATACAAAAAGTATACCAATGACAAATCTAAGCTGTTTCTTCTGTATGTGCTTTCTAACCCTCAAAGTGACAGTGTCTTCCACCAGGGATCCCTGCTATCATATACCACCCAGTTCAAGGGTCATCCTTCTCAAATGCTCACCTGGCAAAGTCATACTTCTGTACCAAAATCTTTCCACTGCTCCAAAGATGAAGTGCAAGCCACCTAGCCTCCATAACTAAGTGCCTGTCTCCCCTTCTTGTCTCATCTCTTGGAACACTTCTACTCCACAATTTATGTTTGGATGCAGACAGGAAATCTCATATACATTCATGCCTATGAGCCTTTTTGGTGTAGTTTGAACTAAATTATAATTCCAAAAACCCAGTATTTGTGGGATTCAGTTAAACCAATACTTCAAAAAAATTAATAGCTTTAAGTGTTTATATTAAAAAGAAGACCAACCATAAGTGCTATGAGTGGTCTGAGATTTTTCCCTACTTGCATGCTAACAAACTAGCTTTCATGGTCTCATGAGTACTTGCTGGTACAAGACACAACACTCCTGAGTCAAAGACAGAGGACTCTATAGACAGCTATAGCAGCAGCCAGAATATCAGTATTTGTGATGATCCCCTGAGCCCCAGTTCCCACAGGGTGATAAAAAACAAAAGGGCCAGATAACTCCTGAACATGCAGTGAGTTACATTATAGGAGAAGAAACCCAAGCTTAGAAAACTTGGATCTTTTATAATGGATAGTAGCCTATGCTACTATCAGAGACAGACATTACATTTATCATATTGAACAGTAAATACACCTGTCTTTTGCTTTGGCAGGAGACACTATATTCTCCACAACTGTTTACCATAAAAACATCCTCAAAATGATGGTCCAGACCAGGACAGTTAGTGCTTCTGTTTGGAAAATATGTAGAAACATGAGATATCCATGGAGAATTGCCTTTTAATAAAATCTAAACTAATTATGTAAATTTCCATTTTTAAGAAATGGAAAAAAGAACATATTTAATCCAAAATACGCTGAAAAAAGGAAATAATAAAAGTCAGAATAGAAGTAAATAAAATAGTATCAGACTAAAAATAGCAAAAACTAAATTAAAAGCTTGTTCTTTGAAAAAATTAGTAAAATTAATAAACTTCAGGCTCAAATGAAGAGAGAAATGATCAGATTGGCAATAAAAGCCTGTCTGTACAGATGTTATGAATATTCAAGTGCTGAAAAGTTATGTTATAAACAATTTTATGGAAATAAATTTGATACCTCAGACAAAGTAGACAAATGAATAATACACTCTATCGCATTTTTGCCTTTCCATGCTGTGCATAGGGTTCTTGATGCAAGAATACTGGAATGCTTTAACATTCCCTCCTCCAGTGGATCACATTTTGTCAGAACTCTTGGCTGGGACCCATCATCGTGGGTGGACCTGCACAGCATGGCTCTTTGCTTCACTGAGTTAGACAAGACCCTTTCCCATGACCAGGCTGTGATCCATGGAGAGTATGTACAGAGAATGAGATGGTTGGATGGCATCACCAACTTAATGGACATGAGTTTGGGGAAACTCCAGGAGATAGTGAAGGACAGGGAAGCTGGGCAATCTGTAGTCCATAGCGTTGCAGAGAAACGGACATGAGTGGGTGACTGAACAACATCAACATCGCTTTTTCAGTGTTGCTGTGACAAATTGCTAAAACGTAATGGCTTAAAATGCACAGATTTATTATCTCAGAGTTTTGGAGGTAAGAAGACTGAAATGAGTCCCACTAGGCTAAGTTCAAGGTAGAGATAAGAAAGCCTTCCTCAGTGATCAATGCAAAGAAATAGAGGAAAACAATAGAATGGGAAAGACTGGAGATCTCTTCAAGAAAATTAGAGATACCAAGGGAACATTTCATGCAAAGATGGACTCAATAAAGGACAGAAATGGTATGGACTTAACAGAAGCAGAAGATATTAAGAAGAGGTGGCAAGAAAACACAGAACTGTACAAAAAAGATCTTCATGACCCAGATAGTCACGATGGTGTGATCACTCACCTAGAGCCAGACATCCTGGAATGTGAAGTCAAGTGAACCTTAGGAAGCATCACTATGAACAAAGCTAGTGGAGGGGATGTAATTCCAGTTGAGCTATTTCAAATCCTAAAAGATGATGCTGTGAAAGTGCTACACTCAATATGCCAGCAAATTTGGAAAACTCAGCAGTGGCCACAGAACTGGAAAAGGTCAGTTTTCATTCCAATCCCAAAGAAAGGCAATGCCAAAGAATGCTCAAACTACCGCACAATTGTACTCATCTCACATGCTAGCAAAGTAATGCTCAAAATTTTCCAAGCCAGGCTTCAGCAATATGTGAAATTCCAGATGTTCAAACTGGTTTCAGACAAGGCAGAGGAACCAGAGATCAAATTGCCAACATCCAATGGATCATGGAAAAAGCAAGAGAGTTCCAGAGAAACATCTATTTCTGCTTTATTGACCATGCCAAAGCCTTTGACTGTGTGGATCACAAAAAACTGTGAAAAATTCTGAAAAAGATGGGAATACCAGACCACCTGACCTACCTCTTGAGAAATCTGTATGCAGGTCAGGAAGCCACAGTTAGAACTGGACATGGAACAACAGATTGGTTCCAAATAGGAAAAGGAGTACATCAAGGCTGTATATTGTCACCCTGCTTATTTAACTTATATGCAGAGTACATCATGAGAAATGCTGGGCTGGATGAAGCACAACCTGGAATCAAGATTGCTAGAAGAAGTATCAATAACCTCAGATATGCAGATGACACCACCCTTATGGTAGAAAGTGAAAAAGAACTAAAGAGCCTCTTAATGAAAGTGAAAGAAGAGAGTGAAAAAGTTGGCTTAAAGCTCAACATTCAGAAAACTAAGATCATGACATCCGCTTCCATCACTTCATGGCTAATAGTTGGGGAAACAATGGAAACAGTGACAGACTTTATTTTGAGGGGCTCCAAAATCACTAAGATGGTGACCTCAGCCATGAAATTAAAACACACTTGCCCCTTGGAAGAAAAGTTATGACCAGACAGCATATTGAAAAGCAGAGACATTACTTTGCTGACAAAGATCCATCTAGTCAAAGCTATGGTTTTTCCAGTAGTCACATGTGGATGTGAGAGTTGGACTATAAAGAAAGCTGAATGCTAAAGAATTGATGCTTTTGAACTGTGGTGTTGGAGAAGGCTCTTGAGAGTGCCCTGGACTGCAAGGAGATCAAACCAGTAAATCATAAAGGAAATCAGTCTTAAATATTCATTGGAAGGACTGATGCTGAAACTGAAACTCCAATACTTTGGCCACCTGATGTGAAGAACTGACTCACTGGAAAAGACCCTGATGCTGGGAAAGACTGAAGGCAGGAGGAGAGGGGGACAACAGAGGATGAGATGGTTGGATGGCATCACTGACTTGATGGACATGAGTTTGTGTAAGCTCCGGGAGTTGGTGATGGACAGGGAAGCCTGGCATGCTGCAGTCCATGGGGTCACAAAAGAGTTGGACAAGACTAAGTGACTGAACTGAACTGAAGCAGAAAAAAGCATTGAGTCTTAGGTTGAGCACGAATGGCTTGGCCTTTCCTGAATAGAACAGAGAGAACATAAATACTGAACAGGAGCGACTGCCTTATTGGGATAGTTTCTACTCTCAAAGGAGTAAATGTTCAATGTCCAAGTGGTTTTGTTTTGCCTTTTTTTTTTTTTTTGAGGAAGTTTTCTATACTTGGAGTTTTATGTAGGGCTGAAAAGAATCTATTTAAAGAATTACCTTCCCCTATCAAGGTAGATATTTCCAACCTTCATGTTCAGTTCAGTTCAGTTCAGTTCAGTTCATTTCAGTCGCTCATTTGTGTCCGACTCTTTGCGACCCCACGAATCGCAGCACGACAGGCCTTCCTGTCCATCACCAACTCCCAGAGTTCACTCAGACTCACGTCATTGAGTCAGTGATGCCATCCAGCGATCTCATCCTCTGTCGTCCCCTTCTCCTCCTGCCCCCAATCCCTCCCAGCATCAGAGTCTTTTCCAATGAGTCAACCCTTTGCATGAGGTGGCCAAAGTACTGGAGTTTCAGCTTTAGCATCATTCCTTCCAAAGAAATCCCAGGGCTGATCTTCAGAATGGACTGGTTGGATCTCTTACCCTTCTTTTATTTAAAGAGGTTGGAAAGCCAATTAGAATCACTCATAGGCTTTGAAAGAAAAGAGTGAAGCAGGGGTCATTTCTTCGGCTTCTGACTGTCTCTACTGTTAGGAAAGTTTTATTTTCTTGTGGTGGGTTGCAGTGTCTCTTCTCCAGGGTTTGCGTATTGACAGATAGTGGTGGTGGTACTGGCTTCTGTCTGGCTTCTGGTGCCAGCCTGCAGCTTGGGCAGCTGCTCTCCTGTTCTCTGGAATGGTGGTGGCTCCCACCCAAGATCTCCCCAGCACCAGTGGCACCCTCAGAAGTACGAGCTTCTCTGGTGATCAGTTTTATATTACCTAGCTTAGAGCCTGCACCTTCAGCCATTACAACTAGTTGGTAAGCACACAATCTGCCATGTGCTCAGTCATGTCTGACTCTTTGCCACCCCATGGACTGGAGCCCACCAAGCTCCTCTGTCCATGGGATTCTCCAGGCAAGAAGACTGGAGTGGCTTGACATTTACTCCTCCAGGGGATCTTCCCAACCCAGGGATCGAACCCATGTCTCCTGCATCTCCCGCACTGGCAGGCGAATTCTTTACCACTGAGCCACCTGAGAAGCCCCTAAGCACAGAGTTGTTC
Source organism: Capra hircus (assembly GCF_001704415.2). NCBI lineage: Eukaryota > Metazoa > Chordata > Mammalia > Artiodactyla > Bovidae > Capra > Capra hircus. The sequence continues at coordinate 97,336,760 of NC_030815.1, forward strand.
ATATTAAATCCTATTCTGCTTAAACTACCTACAGTGATTTCTGATTCTAAACCAGTTGCTATCTATTTCATCAATCGAAATCCACCCTTTTAAAGACTTCTCTTTGGAACTCAAAGCCATTAACTTGTCAGTGTCTCCTACGTAAACATAAACAGAAAGAATTGTAGGAAGTCCAGAGCTTCGGGTGATAGCCCAGACCCCAAACTAACTTATTTCCCTGGGACCTTCCTTTATGACTTGTGAAATGGTGGTTTAGTCACTAAGTTGTGTCCGACTCTTGTGACCTCACGGACCATAGCCTTCCAGGCCCCTCTGTCCCTGGGATCCTCCAGGCAAGAGTACTGGAGTGGGTTGCCATTTCCTTCTCCGGTGCATGATACTGAAAAGTGAAAGTGAAGTCACTCAGTCGTGTCCAACCCTTTGCAACCCCATGGACTGTAGCCCACCAGGCTCCTCTGTCCATGGGATTTCCAAGGCAAAAGCACTGGAGTGGGGTGCCATTGCCTTCTCCTATTCCCCCCTGTACAATGTCACAAACCTCTATCCATAGTTCTTCAGGTACTCTGTCTATCAAATCTAATTCTTTGAATCTATTTATGACTTCCACTGTATCCTCGTAAAGAATATGATTTAGGTAATACATGAATGGTCTAGTGGTTTTCCCTACTTTCTTCAATTTAAGTATGCCTTTGGCAATGAGGAGTTCATGATCTGAGCCAAAGTCAGCTCCTGGTCTAAGTTTTGCTAATTGTATAGAGCTTCTCCATCTTTGGCGGCAGAGAATATAATCAATCTGATTTCAGTATTGAACATCTGGTGATGTCCATGTGTAGAGTCTTCTCTTGTGTTGTTGGAAGATAGTGTTTGTTCAAGTGTATGGTTTTTAAATACATATCAGGACTGGGGGTGGGGGGATGCTTTGGCATGATTCAAGCATATTACATTTATTGTGCACTTTATTAGATCAGGTCAGGAAGCAACAGATCATGGCATCTGGTCCCATGACTTCATAGCAAACAGTTGGAGAAACAATGGAAACAGTGACAGACTTTATTTTGGGGGGCTCCAAAATCACTGCAGATGGTGACTGCAGCTGTGAAATTAAAAGATGCTGACTCCTTGGAAGGAAAGTTATGATCAACCTGAAAAGAAAGTGAAAGTGAAGTTGGTCAGTCATGTCCAACTCTTTGTGACCCCATGGACTGTAGCCTACCAGGTGTCTCTGTCCGTGGGATTTTCCAGGCAAGAGTACTGGAGTGGGTTGCCATTTCCTTCTCCTGACCCAGGGATCGAACCTGGGTCTCCTGCATTGTAGGCAGACACTTTACCCTCTGAGCCACTAGGGAAGCTACCAACCTAGACACTGTATTAAAAAGCAGAGACATTACTTTGCCAACAAAGGTCTGTTTAGTCAAGGCTATGGTTCTTCCAGTAGTCATGTATGAATGTGAGAGTTGGACTGTAAAGAAAGCCGAGTGCAGAGAATTGATGCTTTTGAACTGTGGTGTTGGAGAAGACTCTTGAGAGTCCCTTGAACTGCAAGGAGATCTAAACAGTCAATCCTAAGGGAGATCAGTCCTGGCTGTTCATTGGAAGGGCTTTTATTGAAGCTGAAACTCCAGTACTTTGGGCACCTGATGAGAAGAACTGACTCATTTGAAAAGACCATGATGCTGGGAAGGACTGAGGGCAAGAGGAGAAGGGGATGACAGAGAATAAGATGGTTGGATGGCATCACCGACTCAATGGACATGAGTTTGCATAAACTCCGGGAGTTGGTGATGGACAGGGAAGCCTGGCATGCTGTAGTTTATGGGGTTGCAAAGAGTAGGACATGACTGAGCAACTGAACTGAACTGAAGATTGGTTTAATAATCAAAAACCAACAAATGGCATTTAGCATAAAAATAATATCTATATTCTCAATAGATGCAGAAAAAATTTGATAACAAATTCAACACTCATTTATGACTGTAAAACCTCTCAGCAAATTAGAACTAGAAGATAAGTTTTTTAGTCTGACAATGACCATGTATAGAACCCTAACACATCATAATGAATTGTGAAAGATTAGATGCTTTCCCTCTTAAGGCTATTTGTAAGGCCTCCCCAGACAGCCATTTTGCTTTTTTGCATTTCTTTTCTATGGGGATGGTCTTGATCCCTGTCTCCTGTACAATGTCACGAACCTCATTCCATAGATCATCAGGCACTCTATCTATCAGATCTAGGCCCTTAAATCTATTTCTCACTTCCACTATATAGTCGTAAGAGATTTGATTGAGGTCATACCTGAATGGTCTAGTGGTTTTCCCTACTTTCTTCAATTTGAGTCTGAATTTGGTAATAAGGAGTTCATGATCTGAGCCACAGTCAGCTCCTGGTCTTGTTTTTGTTGACTGTATAGAACTTCTCCATCTTTGACTGCAAGAATATAATCAATCTGATTTCAGTGTTGACCATCTGGTGATGTCCATGTGTAGAATCTTCTCTTGTGTTATTGGAAGAGGGTGTTTGCTATGACCAGTGCATTTTCTTGGCAAAACTCTATTAGTCTTTGCCCTGCTTCATTCCGCATTCCAAGGCCAAATTTTCCTGTTACTCCAGGTGTTTCTTGACTTCCTACTTTTGCATCCCAGTCCCCTATAATGAAAAATAGCTGTGACAAGAAGAGACGTGAAAAGCAAAGGAGAAAAGGAAAGATTATAAGCATCTGAATGCAGAGTTCCAAAGAATAGCAAGAAGAGATAAGAAAGCCTTCTTCAGCGATCAATGCAAAGAAATAGAGAAAATGGGAAACAGAATGGGAAAGACTAGAGATCTCTTCAAGAAAATTAGAGATACCAAGGGAACATTTCATGCAAAGATGGGCTCGATAAAGGACAGAAATGGTATGGACCTAACAGAAGCAGAAGATATTAAGAAGAGGTGGCAAGAATACACGGAAGACCTGTACAAAAAAGATTTTCACGACCCAGATAATCATGATGATGTGATCACTAATCTAGAGCCAGACATCTAGGAATGTGAAGTCAAGTGGGCCTTAGAAAGCATCACTACGAACAAAGCTAGTGGAGGTGATGGAATTCCAGGGAGCTGTTTCAAATCCTGAAAGATGATGCTGTGAAAGTGCTGCACTCAATATGCCAGCAAATTTGGAAAACTCAGCAGTGGCCACAGAACTGGAAAAGGTCAGTTTTCATTCCAATCCCAAAGAAAGGCAATGCCAAAGAATGCTCAAACTGCCACACAATTGCACTCATCTTACATGCTAGTAAAGTAATGCTCAAAATTCTCCAAGCCAGGCTTCAGCAATACGTGAACCGTGAACTCCCTGATGTTCAAGCTGCTTTTAGAAAAGGCAGAGGAACCAGAGATCAAATTGCCAACATCTGCTGGATCATCGAAAAAGCAAGAGAGTTCCAGAAAAACATTTATTTCTGCTTTATTGACTATGCCAAAGCCTTTGACTGTGTGGATCATAATAAACTGTGGAAAATTCTGAAAGAGATGGGAATACCAGACCACCTGACCTGCCTAGTGAGAAATCTGTATGCAGGTCAGGAAGCAACAGTTAGAACTGTACATGGACAACAGACTGGTTCCAAAGGAAAAGGAGTACATCAAGGCTGTATATTGTCACCCTGCTTATTTAACTTATATGCAAAGTACATCATGAGAAATGCTGGACTGGAAGAAACACAAGCTGGAATCAAGATTGCTGGGAGAAATATCAATAACCTCAGATATGCAGATGACACCACCCTTATGGCAGAAAGTGAAGAGGAACTCAAAAGCCTCTTGATGAAAGTGAAAGAGGAGAGCGAAAAAGTTGGCTTAAAGCTCAACATTCAGAAAACGAAGATCATGGCATCTGGTCCCATCACTTCATGGGAAATAGATGGGGAAACAGTAGAAACAGTGCCAGACTTTATTTTTTTGGGCTCCAAAATCACTGCAGATGGTGACTGCAGCCATGAAATTAAAAGATGCTTACTCCTTGGAAGAAAAGTTATGACCAACCTAGATAGTATATTCAAAACCAGAGATATTACTTTGCCGACTAAGGTCCATCTAGTCAAGGCTATGGTTTTTCCTGTGGTCATGTATGGATGTGAGAGTTGGACTGTGAAGAAGGCTGAGCACCGAACAATTGATGCTTTTGAACTGTGGTGTTGGAGAAGACTCTTGAGAGTCCCTTGGACTGCAAGGAGATCCAACCAGTCCATTCCGAAGAAGATCAGCCCTGGGATTTCTTTGGAAGGAATGATGCTAAAGATGAAGCTCCAGTACTTCAGACACCTCATGCGAAGAGTTGACTCCTTGGAAAAGACCCTGATGCTGGGAGAGATTGGGGGCAGGAGGAGAAGGGGACGACAGAGGATGAGATGGCTGGATGGCATCACGGACTCGATGAACGTGAGTCTGAGTGAACTCCGGGAGATGGTGATGGACAGGGAGGCCTGGCGTGCTGCAATTCATGGGGTCGCAAAGAGTTGGACACGACTGAGCAACTGAACTGAACTGAACTCTTGAGGCTGAGAATAACGTAAGGATGTTATCACTATTTTCAAACTTATACTGACAATCTTTTATAAATATGTAATGTAACTATAACAATAAATAAGCAGTAAACATAACAAAATGCGTGGATGACTTCTACATTGAAATCTACCAAGAACTGCTGATAGAAATGAAAGAAGATTTTAAAAAAAAATCAAGAGATATCTCATGCTCCTTGGTTAGAAGAATCAATATAGTAGTTCAGTTCTCTCAAAACTGATCTATTGATTCAACATAATCAATAATAATGTCACATTTTAATTTTATTCAACTCTTAGATTTATTTAAAAATGCAAAAATGTAGACCAGTCAGGACAATTTTGAAAAAGAACATATTGATATATGGTTGACTGATTTTCAACAAGGAAATTCAGTGGGGAGAGGATAATATTCTCAATAAATGGCATTGGAATAATTAGATAGCCACATTAAAAAAATAAACTTTGATTCTTACCTCACACAACAATTAAAAATTTATCTGAGAACTCTTCTAGGAAAAACACATTAGAGAAAACATTTTAAATCTTGATATAGATAAAAATTTCTTAGAGAGGATAGAATAAAAATGTTAAACATTAAAGAAAACATGGAAACTTGTATTTCATAAAAATTTTTTTGTTAAAAGTCACCATTAATAAAACAAAAATCAAACCACACATTGGAGAAAACTTTTTTTGTACAAAATACATCTGACAAAGGACTTATAGCTAGGACATCTATCTATCTATCTATCTATCTATCTATCTATCTATCTATCTATCTACCTACCTATCTATCTATCTATTGGCTTCCCTGGTGATTCAGACAGTAACGAATCTGCCTGTAATACAGGAGACCCAGGTTTGATCCCTGAGTTGAGAAGATTCTCTGCAGAAGGGAATGGCTACCCACTCCAGTATTCTTGCCTGGAGAATTCCATAGACAAAGGAGCCTGGTGAGCTACAGTTCACAGGGTAGCAAAGAGTTGGACAGGACTTAGTGACTAACACATACACACATACCATTCATCTATTTATCTATCTCACAACTTAGTAACAAGATAAATAGTCCAAATTTTAAAAGTGCAAAAGCTTTTAACAGATTTCACAAAATTAGATACGAGGATGACCAATAAGCATAAAACATTAACATCAACCATCAGAAATATGCAAATCAAAGCTTCAATAAGAGACCTCTACAAATCTATTAAAGTTAAAAAGACCAACAGTAGTAAGCATTGGTGAGTTTTGGAGCAAATGGAAATTCTTTCATGGTGCTGGTGGAAATGTAAAATGATTAAATGACATTGGAAAACTCTGTGGTAGCTTTTTACAAAGTTAAACATACATTTGCTATACAACTCAGCAATTCCACTCTCAAAAGAAATGAAAGCATTATTTTTACTTCAGGCTTATAAATGAATGTTCATAGCAATTTCAGTCATAAGACCTCAAAATTGGAAACTATAGAGATGTTAATTAGTGAATGAATAAACAAATCATCATATAGTCATATAATGGAACTCTACTTTGTAATAAAAAGAAACAAACCACTGATGGAAGCAAAATCATGCATGAACCTCAAAAGCATTATGCCGGGTGAAAGAAGCCTTATACAACAGAATATAAATTATATGATTCCATTCACCTTAAACTCTAGGGCTGGTAAAAATAATGTGTATCAATGGGAAACAGATCAGTAGCTGCCTGGGGCCAGAAGCAGAACTAGAAACTGCTGGCAATGGGGCACAAGGGGACTGCACGGGTTGATGGAAATGCATCTTATCTTAGAGTTATGACTACACGAGTATGTGCATTTTGTCAAAACTCATTAAACCGCACAGTTACAATGGATGCTTCAGGAAAGAGAGAATAGGTGCTGAAGATTGGTGCAAATTGAGTAGTCTGAGGCTGGAGAGAAGGGGGTTCTGAACACAGCTTAGCTACTGCCACTGAGACCGCCTCTGGGGCAGCCTAGGCAGATGGGGCTGAAGTACAATTGGGTGAAAAGTGGAAAGATGAGCCATAGGGCATTGGTATTTATGACTTTCTCGCTTGGGGAGGTGGAAGGAGCACATTAGGAATGGTCCAGAGTAAGGTAGACATGGCAGCTTAAGAGAGGAACAGCATGGTAATCTGTAGAGAGGAGGGAAGAGTAGCCATCATGCTGTCACAAGTATGATAATGCGAGAAGCTGTGCAGATGTCTGAACCCAGACCTCGGAGAAGGCAAGGAAGTGAGCCGCAGACCACAGGGCACTGGACAGGCTCAACAGATGACCTCCCAGATGCTCGGTGGGAATTCGAAGGGGACTGAGAGGTTAGGAGCAGAGCCAGAGAAATACTGATAGTAATGTTTACGCTTTACATTGTATTTATTATTCAGAATTATAACTCCTCAATGGGTGTGCTTTCGCCAACTCAGGATGGGGCAATAAAAGATTCCCTAAGAAAATCCCATAGACAGGGGAGACGGGTGGGCTACAGTCCATGGGGCCGCAAAGTCAGACATGACTGAGCACGTAAACTCATTACTCATTACGAACAGGAAAACAAGACTGAAATGGGGATTGTTGGCCTTTGTCTGAAAACCACAACTTTTAAGGAGTTCACAAACACTAGATGATAATTTAAATAATTGGTGTGCTAACTGATTTTTAGATCAACACAACAGTTCCTTAAGATTTATTGAGTCTCCCAGAGTGTGGGTCATACACTCTTACAGTCCAGTCCTTAGTGAGCCAAGTTCAGACTTTGAGAGTATGTATTAGAAACAGTGGTATAAATTGTCAGTAGACTTGTATTTTAGAGTTGTTTTGTTTTCTTTTCCCATTTTCCAGTAGCCAATTTTGATATAAAATTACGAAAAGAATCTAACTGAGAAAACTTGGCAATTAAAAGAAAAACTGGACCTTTATCACACACGTATCCATAGTTTGAGAAGCGTTGTACAGAACGGAGGTTGAGAAAACATGGCCAGAACAAGTCAAATCCACTCCATGTTTTCTACAGCCTATGAGCTAAGAATGGTTTTTACATTTTAAAATGGTTTTAAACAATAAAAAAAGAATATTCCATAACATGGGAACATTATATGCAAATTATATTTTGGTGTCCATAAGTAAAGTTTTACTGGGACACAGCCATGCTTACTTATTTACTTATGGTGGATTCTTGCTTTCACACTATAGTAGCAGGGTGAGTAGTTCCAACAAAGACCATCGGCACACAAAGCCTAAAATATTTACTATTGGCCCTTCACAGAGGAAGTTTGCTCGCCCCGTCTAGAAATGGTTGCAACTCAGAAGCCTGCATCCTGGTAATCCAGCTCTTTAGAAATCATCGAAACTAGAATCTTTCTACTAAAATTCTCCTTGTAGTACCTGGGCTAATTCTGATGGATCTGCCCTCAGGAGGGCCCTCTTAATGGGGTCTGCCACTGTCCTGCTCATTGTCTCCCCAGAACTAAACTGCCAGCATGTGGCTTGGCTCACCCTCATCTCCCGAGGGAAACCGCCTGCTGCCTTTGTTGTTCTGGGCATTCCCATTCACGTTTTCACCAGGCCTGACCCTGCCTGGCTTGTAAAATCTGATGGGATTCCTGCCCAAGGAGGGATGGCTGAGGGCGTGTGGAAGTGCCACTCAAAAGAGGTGGTAACATCTGAGCGAAGGGCAGGCGCGCTGAGATGGGCGGTACCTCCTGCCTGCACTGTGATCGCTGAGCTCCGGGGTTTCCTGAACATTGAGCTCACACACAGCTTAAAACAACTCATTAGCGAGCCCTGGAGGGGTTGAGCAGTTCAGGCTTCTCCAGAGTCCAGTGTTTCTCCAGGAAGGAATCTGCAGAGGAAGGGCTGGGACTGGGGGTTAGCGACTCCTCTGTGTGAGCAGGAACATTGCACTGGGCACCTTGGCAGGAGCTGAGCTAGATAAACAGTATCATTATGCCTAAGCCACATGAGGAGGAGTAAGTGGATGTCAGAGCTGGGCTTTGGATTTTGGGCATTCGCCCAACCCCTGGATCGACAGGGAGGCGGCTGAGAGGCAGTGGAAAAAACATCACACTTGATGCCAGGAGGATACGGCACTTACTAGCTGCGTCATTTGGGGTAATTCGCGTTGCCTCTTGGATCTTTGTGAAGTATGTCATTCACGGGACAATTGAGAGGATCACAGTAAATAGAGCAAGTGAAGAGTTTCACCAGCTGCAAACCCCAGTGCAAACGTGAAGGGTTATTACAAGGCAACTTGTGAGAATCGCACCTTTTCGTGCCCTGTATTGACCAGGGAGCAGGGAGTTATGTTTACGTGTGTGTGTGTTTCTGCTCAGTCACTCAGTTGTGTCCGACTCTTTCGGCCCCGTGGACTATGGCTTGCCAGGTTCCTCTGTCTCTGGGATTTTTCAGGCAAGCATACTGGAGTGGGTTGTCATTTCCTCTTCCAGGGCATCTTCTCGATCCAGATATTGAACCCGCGTCTCCTGTATTGGCAGATGGATTCTTTACCACTGAGCCACCTGGGAACCCAACATTATGGGTTAAGATTGGGCCACAAACATTTGGACTTTTATGAAAATCATCTTAGGTCTTTTGTCAAGTTAGATAGTCAGATTGAAGGGGATCTTAAAGTCCTTTGGATATCCCATTCTACCCTTTCCCCAATTTCCTTTGATAGTCGGCTTCTTCTCTGCAACATTCTTGCTAGATGGTTCGCCTGACTCTGCTGCATCCACTGGAGAGCTCTCTCTTTGGAACAGCAGTATTCCTTGTAGGAGTCCCTCAGATCTACTCTATTCTCTCATATTTGGCAATTCTTGTTTGCCTTGCTTTTAGAGTAAGCTCACTGGATAATCCATAGGGCAGGTAGTTGGCGTCCTTCAGTTCAGTTCAGTTCAGTTCAGTTCAGTGGCTCAGTCGTGTCCGACTCTTTGCGACCCCATAAATCGCAGCACGCCAGGCCTCCCTGTCCATCACCAACTCCTGGAGTTCACTTAGACTCACGTTCATTGCGTCAGTGATGCCATCCAGCCATCTCATCCTCTGTCGTCCCCTTCTCCTCCTGCCCCCAATCCCTCCCAGCATCAGAGTCTTTTCCAATGAGTCAACTCTTCGTATGAGGTGGCCAAAGTACTTAGCTTCTCCCAATATTTATGTTCCTCCTTGGAATAATTTACTATTTATTGTCATCTGAAGTAAGTTTCAGGGAATCTTCCCCCTCTTCTGAGCTACTTTCTCTTGCAGCATCTCCCCTCCCACGTTTAAAAATGTGTCTCCTTTTAAAGCATAAAGCTGACGTCTCCTCTCGGACTGTCATGAAGGCTAACTTGGTGGTACCGAAGGATGCTACTTGACGTCACTGACCTGCTGCCCTGTTATCCAGAAGGAGGTGTGGTGACCATCGTGAGCTTCTGCTCTTTAACCAGGCAAGAAATTAGAGTTTCTGACTTTGCCAAAGCAAACATCTAGAAAGCCAAAAGCTTTCTCAGCCCTGAAGTCTTTTTCCTTCTGATATTGGTTCTGCCCTTTTAGCAGTTGCTTTGGTAAGTTGCATAATGGTTTTTAGATATTTCAAATCATATTGTGACTCTGCTCTTTTACCAAAATGTCTCTAAGAAAATTACCAAGGAAAGACAAAAAAGAAAACTAAAGGGCTTCTGTGGTGGTCCAGCAGTTAAGAATCTGCTTTGCAAATCAAGGGATACGAGTTTGATTCTCTGGTTCGGGAAGATCCCACATGCTGCAGAGCAGCTAAGCCTGTGAGCCACAACTACTGAAGCCTAGTACTCTAGAGACCATGCTCCACAGCAAGACAGGCCACTGCAATGAGAAACCCGTGCACCACAACTAGAGAGTAGCCCCCATTTGCTGCAACTAGAGAAATTCTGAGAGCACAGTAATAAAGACCCAGTACAGCCTAAATAAATACATAAATATAAATTTAAAAAAAAGAAAACTAGAATTCAAATCAACATCTGTTTTACGTCAGGACCTGTTCTTAGCGTTCAGCTTGCATCATCTGATTTAATTTTCATAACAACTGTTATACAGATGGGAAAACAAACACTATACACACACACACATACACACACCCACACACATAGGGCTTTTAGGAATACACATTGTGTTTGTTCAGCCACTCGGTCATGTCCGACTCCTTGTGACCCCATGGACTGTAGTATGCCAGGTTTCCCTGTCCTTCACTATTTGCTGAAATCCATGTCCATCGAGTTGGTGATGCTAACCATCTCATCCTCTGCTGCCCCCTTCTTTTGCCTTCAGTGTTTCCCAGCATTCAGGGTCTTTTCTAATGAGTTGGTTCTTTGCATCAGGTGGTGGCCAAAGTATTGGAGTTTCAGCTTCAGCATCAGTCCTTCCAGTGAGAATTCAGGGTTGATTTCCTTTAGGGTTGACTGGTTGGATCTCCCTGTAGTCCAAGGGACTCTCAGGAGTCTTCTCCAGCATCACAGTTCAGAAGCATCCCTTCTTCGGCACTCAGTCTTCTTTGTGGTCCAACTCTCACATCTGTACATGACCACTGGGAAAACAATAGCTTTGTTGGCAAAGTGATGTCTCTGTTTTTTAATATGCTGTCTAGTCTTGTCATAGCTTTCCTTCCAAGGAGTGAGTGTCTGTTAATTTCATGACTGCAGTCACTGTAAATAGTGATTTTAGGGATCACAAAAATAAAATCTGTCACTGCTTCTACTTTTTCCTCTTCTGTTTGCCATGAACTGATGGGACCAGATGCCATGATCTTGGTTTTTTGAATGTTGAGTTTTAAGCCTGCTTTTTCACTTTATTCTTTCACCCTCATCAAGAGCCTGTTTACTTCCTCTTTACTTTCCGCCATTAGAATGGTACCACCTGCATATCTGAGGTTGTTGATATTTCTCTCGGCAATCTTGATTCCAGCTTGTGCTTCCTCCAGCCCAGCATTTCACATGATGTACTCTGCATATAAGTTAAATAAGCAAGGTGACAATATTCAGCCTTGATGTACTCCTTTCCTAATTTTGAAACACTCTGTTGCTCCATGTAAGGTACTAACGGATGTTTCTTGGCCTGCATAAAGGTTTTTCAGGAAAACAGGTAAGGTGATCTGATATTCCCATCTCTTGAAGAATTTTCCACATTTTGTTGTTTTCCACGCAGTTATAGGCTTTCATGTAGTCAAGCATAGTTAATGAAGGAGCAGAAGTATGTGCTTTTCTGGAATTCCCTTGTGTCCTCTGTAATCCAGTGACTGTTAGCAATTTGATCTCTGGTTCCTCTGCCTTTTCTAAACCCAGTTTGTACATCTGGAATTTATCGGTTCACATACTGCTGAAGCCTGGCTTGCAGGATTTTGAGTGTAACCATACTAGCGTGTGATACGAGTGCAATTGTCCAGTAGTTTGCACATTCGTTGGCACTGCCCTTCTTTGGGATTGGAATGGAAACTAACCTTTTCCAGTCCTACGGCCTCTGCTGAGTTTTCCAAATTTGCTGACATATTGAGTGCAGTAGCTCAGTTGGTAGAGAATCTGTTTGCAATGCAGGAGACCCAGGTTCAATTCCTGGGTTGGGAAGATGCCCTGGAGAAGGAAATGGCAACCCACTCCTGTATTCTTGCCTGGGGAATCCCATGGACAGAGGAGCCTGGCAAGCTATGGTCCGTGAGGTCACAAAAGTCGGACACAGCTTAGTGACTAAGCCGCCACTGAGTGAAGCACTGTAACGGCATCATCTTTTAGGATTTTAAATAGCTCAGCTGGAATCTATCACCTCCACTAGCTCTGTTTGTAGTAATGCTTCCTAAGACCCACTTGACTTCACACTCCAGGATGTCTGGCTCTAGGTGAGTGACCACACTATCATGGTTATCCCAGTCCTTGAGACCTTTTTGTATGGTTCTTTAGTATATTCTTGCCACCACTTCCTAATCTCTTCTGTCTCTGTTAGGTCCTTACCATTTCTGTCTTTTATTATGCCCATCTTTGCATGAAACGTTCCTTTGATATCTCCAATTTTTTTGAAGAGATCTCTAGTCTTTCCCATTCTATTATTTTCCTCTAACTCTTTGCATTGTTCATTGAAGAAGGCTTGCTTATCTCTCCTTCCTATTAATGGATATAATAAAGCAGTATGTTAAGGAAAGCAAAGCAACGAAGAATACAGGATTTAGGGTGATGGTTATTATATATGAGGGAAGGAAGGGAAAGGAGTTGGTCAAAGGACTTCATAGCTAGATGAATGTTATTGTCAAGGTCCTAGTTCAAGTTCTGAGAAATGGTTTCATGAATACATGCATCATTTAAAATAGCTAATTATATAGTGAATGAAATAAAAGTGGCTCATGCAAAGATCAGTGATCAAAATGTGTCATGAACCATTAGGATTAATTCAGTTTCTATTTACCTGTGGTCGCCTAAGAACAAAACAAGTCTCCACAAGGCATTTTGCCTGGCTTTCCATCTTTGGGCTAACTTCTCCTGTGCATAAAATCACATGAAGGTTTAGAGGCTCTCCTCCATCCTGTAGTCACACCAACTGGACTATGTGACCTCCCAGGTAAGTAGGGGCAGAGAAGGGTAAAAGAAATACACTGGCTTTTAACTATCTCAGTCTGCAAATAACACATGTCACATTTGCTCATGGTTCATTGGTCAAAATCAGTCACATGACCCCAGAGTAATTGCTGGAAAGACTGAATGTAGAGGAAGAAATGAATATTTAGAGAGTATGATCTGTCTCTGCCACATTTCAATTTTTTTCTCCTTGTTAGAATAAAGATGAACAATTCTGGATAAGATTATATTTTTATCTGTCCTTCCTGTGAGCTTTCATAGACAAGATAGCCTCCCTGAAATGGTTTAAAGTCAGATATGCCTGTGTTTGGGTCTTCAGTTCAGTCACTCAGTTGTGTCCGACTCTTTGTGACCCCATGAATCACAGCATGCCAGGCCTCCCTGTCCATCACCGACTCTCAGAGTTCACTCAGACTCATGTCCATCCAGTCAATGATGCCATCCAGCCATCTCATCCTCTGTCGTCCCCTTCTCCTCCTGCCCCCAGTCCCTTCCAGCATCAGAGTCTTTTCCAAGGAGTCAACTCTTTGCATGAGGTGGCCAAAGTATTGGAGTTTCCGCTTCAGCATCAGTCCTTCCAATGAACACCCAGGACTGATCTCCTTTAGAATGGACTGGTTGGATCTCCTTCCAGTCCAAGGGACTCTCGAGTCTTCTCCAACACCACAGTTCAAAAGCTTCAATTCTTTGGCGCTCACCTTTCTTCACAGTTCAAGCCTTCTTCACAGTCCAACTCTCACATCCATACATGACCACTGGAAAAACCATAGCCTTGTCTTAGCTCTCCTCTAACTGAATTTGGTGAACTTGGGCAAGTTATGTTCCTTCTCTGAGCCTGTTTTCTTATCTGTAAAGTGGGGATAAAATCTAAATGTTATAGGATTAGTGTAAGGGTGAAATTAGCCAAGGCTGTAAGGAGTCCATTAACACATTGGAATCTGAGTAATTTACTAAATGGTAGTAATTATTACTATGAAAAGCTGCTATGAGGTCATTGTTTAAGTTATCTAATTCTCAGTGTAGTTTTAGGGGTTGTCAACAAAATTTTCCCTAATCGTTCCATCAAAATAAGGCCACAGAGCCCTCTCTGTGTTGCTATCTTGAACAAATTCTGTCTGGAATGAGAATGGCATCTATGAGTGTCAGATGCCTGGTACAAATGAAATCGCTATCTCTTTCTCTGACCTTAAGAATGCTTAGGATTGGGAGCCTCAGAAAAGCAAGTAAATGTATAAGGTCAAGTTGTGTCTTCAGAACTCATGGTATATTTTCTGCAATGCTTTGTATTAGTCAGGATAAACTAGGTTATGCTGCCATAACCAACATTTCCCAAATCTCAATAGCTTGACACTAGAGATGATTCTTGTTTATGAAAAATACACATAAGACCCAGGAAATTTTCAGAGCCACTTCCACTCCACATAGCAATTCACTAATGCATATGTAAGCAGCCTCCACTATGTGGTAGCTATACTATTTGGAAAATAAAACCTTTTCTGTTGACATGGCAGGGACAAAGGTGCTGGATATTACTGAACTGGCAATTTCTCTGGCCAGGAATTGACACTTACCATTTCTATAAACAATGCATTGGCCAGAACTAATCAGATAGCCCTTCCTAATTATAGGGGTGGTGGGAAAGTAGAATCCTCCCGTGTATCTAGGAGAAAAAGAAAGCTTGTTCTCTACCCAAAATCCGCTATAAAATGACCATCTTTCATGCACAAGGGCACAACAATGTCGTGTGTATATAGGGTGTACCACATAGTCCACATACATCAGATGACTTACTTTTTTTATTTTAACTTTTTGTTTTGTATTGGGATATAACCAATGAACAGTGTTCTGACAGTTTCAGGTGAACAGTGAAGGGACTTAGGTATACATTCAAACTCCTTACTCTTTAAAATCCTTTGAGTGTTTTGCTTCCATGGGACTGTTCATGTTTTTCCACTAGCCCCAGAATACACTTCCCTTCCATTTCTACATTTTCAAATTCTACCTATCTTTCAAGCGTCTTAATTGCCACCTCTTTATTCCTCACCTCAAAAATTTCACTTTTTCAACTCTTCTCCAACAGCATATTATGCTTCTCTTGAGATTCTCCGATCCATTTGCTTTCACTCTACGTTTTTGTTCAAACATTCAGATGAGCCAAAAACAGAGTACTGAAAAGGAACACGTGGAACTTGGAATTACAATCAAAACCTTAAGTCTGGGGATCAGGAAATAGAATTGTGTTCTTTATATGGGTAAAATTCTGCCTGCCTCTTAGAGTCACAGTTTGACTGGAAACCGAAAAGAGAAATAAGCAGAAAAGCAAGGATAGCTCCAAGAAGAAGCTCTTCCCTGGACTTAATCATTGTATCACTTAGGTCAGTCAACTCATCTGGCTGATGTCTGCTCCATACCTAGGGCGGATGACACTTGGCAGCCAGCTGCTACTCGCCAGATGAGCCAAATAGTGAGACCCAACTCAGGACCAAGATAGCAGTTTCTGGCAATTATGAAATTTCCTTTGGAAAGTGCCACTGCTTTGCCATCCAAATGAAACTTGGTTATTAATCGTAGCAAGAGCAGGTACCCGAGTAGTTTTCTAAAATTGGCAGCGTTCTTGGATTTCTTACACTTTTGGGGTCAGATTCAGAATACCTACTGGTGATCTCTCAACACTTTCCCTAGGGACAGACACTATTCCCCAGCAGCAGTTCTGACAAAGTTTTCCCCATAGATTTACACATGGAAAGCAGAGCCCTTCTTGTTCCATGCCCCAGTGGGATTCTCCCATGCGAAAAGCAGTGGCACAATGTATGCAAACCAAACCAAATTTTCAAGACTAACACATGAGGGAATAAACACCCCTTGAACTTCCCTGATGTTCTGGGCACTGTGCCAGTGTGTTCACACATTTTCTCTTACTTAATCCTTACAACAGCCCTGTAAGGTAAGGAGGCAACTATCAGTTCTATTTTAGAAGAGAGACCGAGGTTCGTACAGCTGTCTCACATAGCTAGAAGGCACAGCAGCCGGAGAGAGGCATGAACTCGCTTTCACGGTTCTTGTGATCACAGTGGACCATCACAGTCCTGACCTCAAGTTATTCTGTATTAGGCAAGTGGATATGGTCAGGCTGCTGCTGCTAAGTCACTTCAGTCGTGTCCGACTCTGTGCGACCCCATTGTCAGCAGCCCACCAGGCTCCTCTGTCCCTGGGATTCTCCAGGCAAGAACACTGGAGTGGGTTTCCATTTTCTTCTCCAATGCATGAAAGTGAAAAGTGAAAGTGAAGTTGCTCAGTTGCGTCCGACTCTGTGCGACCCCATGGACTGCATCCTACCAGGCTCCTCTGTCTGGGATTTTCCAGGCAAGAGTACTGGAGTGGGGTGCCATTGCCTTCTCCAATGGTCAGGCTGGACTTCAGTAACTAGGTCACACTCTGAGCAGTCTCTTTAATTCTTCACTGAATATTAGCAGGATGCCTGCCTCTTTCAGAAGATGACTTAGTATCTGAGTGAAGGACTCACAATGTTCCCTGTGACTTTAGTAACAACCTTCCCAGGGGTTAGATGCCCTGGGCTGTAGGAGAATACACATGTATTGTCTTGGTTAATCTGCACAAACACAGAGGCAGAAGTCAAACAGCAGGAAACTGTGGCTCAGAGCAGGTTAAGGTCAAGGTCCAAGGGCACACCCCTGTTTGGGGTGGTGCTGGGATTAGGATCATGCTCCTACCATCCAGGGGTCCTTCTTTGAGTGGCCACAGTCATAATGATAACAGCCAGAGCGATGCTATAGACCAACAGTGTGATGCTTGGATGAGCCTGTGCAGAGAGAGTCAGTTTCTCCCTTCCCACCTGGCTGTGAAATGGGAATAATAATTCTAACATGTCAGGCTGACTGTGAATAGGAACCAGAGATAATGTCAATGAGAAAGCCTCTGGCCCAGCTCCTGGCACAGAGGAGATACCTGAATTAACTTGTGCTGAATATTAGCCGATCTTCCCCGATGATTTCTAGAAGGCTGGAAAGAGGCTGCTCTGGGCTCTTCTATAAAGCCTAACTCATTATCATATGGGATTCTGGGTTAGGGTTCAGTTCAGTTCAGTCGCTCAGTCATGTCCGACTCTTTGCGACCCCATGAATCGCAGCACGGGGGAGGAGGATAGACAGGGAGTAGATAAATCACTCAGGGATGACCTTTGCTTCTCACTTACTCCTTCTGGCTCTGCTGGTTTGTAGGGCAGCTGGGGAGGGAGAAGAGAATTCTTCATTAATGACCTTATAAGAATTTTGCCCTGTCCTGAGAGGGGCAGGCTGTGCCAGAGCCCTGGGAAGCAGAGCTGCGGGCTCTCTGGATAATGGCTGTATTTAAGCATTATCTGGCTTTTCACAGCCAGCTGACTGATAAAAAGGATCTTGACAGCGAACCCACCCCAGCAGCGGGTAGTTAATGGCACTTTCGGCTGAGCTCATTCCTGGCTCGAGATGCAGAGGATCATAAACCAGAACTCTAACCTCAAGATGGATTCGATTTTCCAGATAGGGATGATGGTTTCTAAGCCTTGAGCAATGTCGAAGCATCCTATTTCCAGGAGAAGTTCTGCCCTGATTGGTGCTTCCCTGTTTGCAGAGCAGGCTACTTCACATAAACACTTTGATCCTCCTGGCAGCTCGGCAAGATAGATAAATTCCCCAGAGGTTATCACTCTCTTTCCTCCAGAAGGAAACTGAGGCTCTGAGAGGGTAAAGGGCGTGCCTGACCTTGCACCGCTGGTCCTGACCCTTGACTTTAAGACCCCCTGACTAGAATTCCTTTCCCTTATGATTTTGTTTTCAGCGTAGGATTCCAGGAGGTTTTCTCACCTTTAATCAGTACGTTGAGGAAATTGAGGCTTTAGAAGAGATTAGGTTCCCTGCCCCAAATCACACAGCTGTAAATGGCAAAGCCAGGATTAAAATCTGACTTCTGACTTCTGAATTGCCTTGCTAGTGTTTCTCCAAAAAAGGACTGATTTGTGGTTCATTCTTAGAGAGCCCATGGTTTCATAGTTTTACACATGTTCATTTTTGTTTTAATGATGTTCTTCAAAATAATTTTACATATTATACATTAAAAAGTACTTTAAACAATACTAATGATTCATTTGAAGTGCAAGGATTTTTTTTTTTAGTACATAAAATGAGCCATTCATTGCTTCAGTTTGAGAATCTTAGAGACCATATCCCATGCCTGTGGCTATTTTCTTAGGGTTCTATGAGGAGATTTTTTTCCCACCATCTGAAGGAGTTTATACATATTATACAAGCTTCAGGAGCTCAGAACTGAGTCCCAGCATCCTTGTCGAGTTGTAGAAATATTTCCACGTTCTCTCCTTGAAGTATGTGAGTGATTATCACAATCATTTTGAAGATGAGAAATCAGAAGAGAGGTTTATATTCATACCCAAGGTCACACCCCCAGGAACTAGCAAATTCTAGCTCCAATCTCTGACACCAGATCCATCCACAGTACCTCTTTATGAAAAATCCAGTTTTCTAGCCAGAGAATGACTAAAAGTCTCCAATTTCTCCCTAAAAGGCACAGATTCAAAGAGGGAGGGACTGCAAATGAAGAAAGTTAAAATCTTCCTGTTGTCAGGTAGAGTCCTCATAGGAGAATGAAGGGCTGTTGATCTCACTGGCTTTGGCCATTCACTTGTCCCAAAGCAGAATCATCTCCGTCTCTAGGCTTTGACACGGTAATGATTCCCCAGATTCACTGTGGTGTTTACAGTGCTGCAGCCAAGCACTCGTCTTACTTCAGATTTGAGCAAAGACTTGCAAATGTCTGCGTCCACTCTCGTATCTGGACCGGCTCTCCACGTCTGCTCCATGTGGTTTTCATGTGGCTTTCATGAACGCCCGAAGTCTGTTCCAGCTTGTTCTAACGTTGCAGTGTTTTAACTGCCATAGCTCAGTGGTATCAACAGATAAATCAACTAGATATGCTGAAAAGATGGTGGGCAACCATCCTGTTCTCTTCACCCTGCCTAATTCATCCATGAGAAGAATCTGCCTGGGGAGTCGCAGGAAGAAGAGATATGTGGAGTACAGACCAGAGAAATAAGCCAGCCCAATGATTCTGTTATTCCTAAACTTCTGGACTGTTTTCATTTAAATCAATAGCAATTTTCTCCAGAGTTGCCCGTTGTCTGAACCACGTGATTCCTCCGAGCTGCTTCTCATATTCGGCTGTCTCTTCTTTCTCCCTCAGTGGTTTCATTTGCTTAATGGGACTTTCTGCTGTGAATCATAGTACAGGTTGCCGACTCATAATATTTTTGTATCACTAAGGATGTGCAGACCTTAGATTCAGTCCTCTCACTTTAAGATTTCTGAGCAATTGTTAAGAGCACACAGTGCAAGGGGCTTCTTTCCCTGCCCTCCACAGCCCAGCATCCAAGGCTTTCCTCTCTGCCTCACTCTCAGCATCTTATGTAGAGTGGGATGTGGAGATTTGGGAAACATTAGCTGTTGGGAAGTAGGCTGCGTAATCCTTGGTCCCTGAAGTGCTTTTTCAATAGGAAATCTGAATTCCTGCTCTATGTAAAATGGGTCTCAGATGCTGAGAAATGAGTATTTGAGAATAATTTATGATTTGCTTTTCATAAATCAGTACTATTTTGCCTACAAATCATTCTGAGAACTGGATATGGCTTTATAAAAATATGAGTCTGGGCAGAGAAGACTGACTGGGAATTGAGGGCTGTATGTTGATCCTTGGTCCTGTCACCAATTAGTTATGTGACTTTGGCAAGTTGCCCCAAGTTTCTGACTTTCACAGAGGGTTGTAAACTTATTAAATTACATCCTTCAGCAATTAATTCATTAGTTCAACAAACATTTATTGCCCGCCAACTCCCTGCCAGTAACCATGCTGGCCCTTTCCAACTCTTGCATGTTATGAGAACCTGATCCTGTCATTGGTTACATTCTTATAGGATGGGCTTGAGAGAGAGGAACTGCCATTATTTAACATTTACTAGCAATCAGAAAGATAATTATATCTACCTTTTGCACTAACTCTGCAAAGTGCAGGCTCCACTTTACAGACAAAAGACTGAGGTCCAGAGAAGTTGAATGGTATTTGCAAGATTATGTGACTTCTAAGTGTTGAACCTGGCTTAGAACTCACTTCCACTGGTCCTTTCTCCAAGCCTTGTGTGTGTGCTCAGTCATGTCTGACTCTTCGTGACCCTATGGACTGTACCCCACCAGGCTCCTCTGTCCACGGGATTTCCCAGGCAAGAACACTGGACCAGGCTGTCATTTCCTCCTCCAGGGGATCTTCCCAACCCAGGGACGAAACCCAAGTCTCCTGTGTCTCCTACATTGCAGGCAGATTCTATACCACTTAAGCCATCGAACTCATTGACTCCCTAAGACAGCTAACTTTTATGTCCATTCTTAGTATTTTCAAGTGCCCTAAGAAACTTGGGACACAACTTTTTCTTCAGTGAAAATGGAGATTGAGTTGCTCTAGCTGACTGGTTTTGCCGCTTTCTTATACAGGGCAATTCCTTCCCATACCTGAAAATGGAGCTAGCTGCACACAGTCCATTGTATGGGCAAAGGGAGAACTTGGCCCATCTAGGACACGGGCTCAAGCTCTCCAGGATATTTTCACATCCAAGGAAGAGGAGGTGCCTGAAGTTTGGAGTCCATCAAAATGCCCTCTCTGCCTGGTGAAAATCATTTCACAAGTCATAAAGGAAGGTCCCAAAGAATGGTCAAACTACTGCACAATTGCACTCATCTCACACGCTAGTAAAGTAATGCTCAAAATTCTCCAAGCCAGGCTTCAGCAATATGTGAACCGTGAACTTCCAGATGTTCAAGCTGGTTTTAGACAAGGCAGAAGAACTAGAGATCAAATTGCCAACATCTTCTGGATCATCAAAAAGCAAGAGAGTTCCAGAAAAACATCTGTTTCTGCTTTATTGACTATGCCAAAGCCTTTGACTGTGTGGATCACAATAAACTGTGGAAAATTCTGAAGGAGATGGAAATACCAGACCATCTGACCTGCTTGCTGAGAAACCTGTATGCAGGTCAGGAAGCAATAGTTAGAATTGGACATGGAGCAACAGACTGGTTCCAAATAGGAAAAAGAGTAGGTCAAGGCTGAATATTGTCACCCTGCTTATTTAACTTATCTGCAGGGTACATCATGAGAAACACTGGGCTGGAGGAAGCACAAGCTGGAATCAAGATTGCCGGGAGAAATATCAATAACCTCAGATATCCAGATGACACCACCCTCATGGCAGAAAAGTGAAGAGAACTAAAGAGCCTCTTGATGAAAGTGAAAGAGGAGAGTGAAAACTAAGATCATGGCATCTGGTCCCATCACTTCATGGCAAGTAGATTGAGGAACAGTGGAAACAGTGTCAGACTTTATTTTTTGGGCTCCAAAATCACTGCAGATGGTGACTGCAGCCATGAAATTAAAAGACGCTTACTCCTGAGAGGGAAAGTTGGTCGGTCTGACCAACCTAGACAGAATGTTAAAAAGCAGAGACATTACTTTGTCAACAAGGGTCTGTTTAATCAAGGCTATGGTTTTTCCAGTAGTCATGTATGGATGTGAGAGTTGAACTAAAAAGACAGCTAAGCACTGAAGAATTGATGCTTTTGAACTGTGGTGTTGGAGAAGAATCTTGAGAGTCCTTTGGACTGCAAGGAGATCCAACCAGTCCATCTTAAGGCTGATCAGTCCTGACTGTTCATTGGAAGGACTGATGTTGCAGCTGAAACTCCAATCCTTTGGCCACCTGATGTGAAGAGCTGACTCATTTGAAAAGCCCCTGATGCTGGGAAAGATTGAAGGCAGGAGGAGACGGGGACAACAGAAGATGAGATGGTTGGATGGCATCACTGACTCAAGGGACATGGGTTTGGGTGGACTCCAGCAGTTGGTGATGGGTAGGGAGGCCTGGTGTTCATAGGGTCACAAAGAGTCAGACACGACTGAGCGACTGAACTGAACTGAAAGAAATAAGTTAGTTTGGGGTCTGGGCTATCACCCGAAGCTCTGGACTTCCTACAATTCTTTCTGTTTATGTTTACGTAGGAGACACTGACAAGTTAATGGCTTTGAGTTCCAAAGAGAAGTCTTTAAAAGGGTGGATTTCGATTGATGAAATAGATAGCAACTGGTTTAGAATCAGAAATCACTGTAGGTAGTTTAAGCAGAATAGGATTTAATATGAACAACTCTGTGCTTAGGGGCTTCTCAGGTGGCTCAGTGGTAAAGAATTCGCCTGCCAGTACGGGAGATGCAGGAGACATGGGTTCGATCCCTGGGTTGGGAAGATCCCCTGGAGGAGTAAATGTCAAGCCACTCCAGTCTTCTTGCCTGGAGAATCCCATGGACAGAGGAGCTTGGTGGGCTCCAGTCCATGGGGTGGCAAAGAGTCAGACGTGACTGAGCACATGGCAGATTGTGTGCTTACCAACTAGTTGTAATGGCTGAAGGAGCAGGCTCTAAGCTAGGTAATATAAAACTGATCACCAGAGAAGCTGGTACTTCTGAGGGTGCCACTGGTGCTGGGGAGATCTTGGGTGGGAGCCACCACCATTCCAGGGAACAGGAGAGCAGCTGCCCAAGCTGCAGGCTGGCACCAGAAGCCAGACCCAGAAGCCAGTACCACCACCACTATCTGTCAATACGCAAACCCTGGAGAAGAGACACTGCAACCCACCACAAGAAAATAAAACTTTCCTAACAGTAGAGACAGCCAGAAGCCGAGAAATGACCCCTGCTTCACTTCTTTCTTTCAAAGCCTATAAGTGATTCTAATTGGCTTTTCAATCTCTTTAAATATAAGAAGGGTAACATGAAGTTTTGCCTGGAAAATCCCATGGACAGAGGAGCCTGGTAGGATGTAGTCCATGGGGTCATGAAGAGTTGGACATGACTGAGCGACTTCACTTTCACTTTTCACTTTCATGCATTGGAGAAGGAAATGGCAACCCACTCCAGTGTTCTTGCCTGGAGAATCCCAGGGACGGGGGAGCCTGGTGGGCTGCCGTCTATGAAGTCACACAGAGTTGGACACGACTGAAGTGACTTAGCAGTAGCAGGAACATGAAGTTTGAAAGTATCTACCTTGATGGTGGAGGGTAATTCTTCAAATAGATTCTTTTTTAGCCCTACATAAAACTCCAAGTATAGAAAACTTCCTAAAAAAAAAATAAAAGGCAAAACAAAACCACTTGGACATTGAACATTTACTCCTTTGCGAGTAGAAACTAACCCAATAATGCAGTCGCTCCTGTCCAGTATTTATGTTCTCTCTGTTCTATTCAGGAAAGGCCAAGCCATTCGTGCTCAACCTAAGACTCAATGCTTTTTTCTGCTTCAGTTCAGTTCAGTCACTCAGTCATGTCCAACTCTTTTGCGACCCCATGGACTGCAGCATGCCATCACCTGTCCATCACCAACTCCTGGTGCTTACTCAAACTCATGTCCATCAAGTCAGTGATGCTATCCAGCCATCTCATCCTCTATTGTCCCCTTCTCCTCCTGCCTTCAGTCTTCCCCAGTATCAGGGTCTTTTCCAACGAGTCAGTTCTTCACATCAGGTGGCCAAAGTATTGGAGTTTCAGTTTCAGCATGTCTTTCCAATGAATGTTCAGGACTGATTTCCTTTATGATTGACTGGTTTGACCTCCTTGCAGTCCAGGGCACTCTCAAGAGTCTTCTCCAACACCACAGTTCAAAAGCATCAATTCTTTAGCATTCAGCTTTCTTTATAGTCCAACTCTCACATCCACATGTGACCACTGGAAAAACCATAGCTTTGACTAGACGGATCTTTGTCAGCAAAGTAACGTCTCTGTTTTTCAATATGCTGTCTAGGTTGGTCATAACTTTTTTTCCAAGGAGCAAGTGTGTTTTAATTTCGTGGCTGGGGTCACCATCTGCAGTGATTTTGGAGCCCCCTAAAATAAAGTCTGTCACTGTTTCCGTTGTTTCCCTAACTATTAGCCATGAAGTGATGGAACCAGATGCCATGATCTTAGTTTTCTGAATGTTGAGTTTTAAGCCAACTTTTTCACTCTCCTCTTTCACTTTCATCAAGAGGCTCTTTAGTTCTTCTTTGCTTTCTGCCATAAGGGTAGTGTTATTTGCATATCTGAGGTTACTGATAATTCTCCTGGCAATCTTGATTCCAGCTTGTGCTTCAGCCAGTCCAGTGTTTCTCATGATGTTCTCTGCATAGAAGTTAAATAAGCAGGGTGACAACATATAGCCTTGATGTACTCCTTTCCCAGTTTGCAACCAGTCTGTTGTTCTATGTCCGGTTCTAACTGATCCTTCTTGGAATGCATACAGATTTCTCAGGAGGCAGGTCAGGTGATCTGTTACTTCCATCTCTTTAAGAATTTTCCACAGTTTGTTGTGATCTACACAGTCAAAGGCTTTGGTATAGTCAATAAAGCAGAAGCAGATGTAGACATCAAGCCCCCTCTATTTCTCATCTAATACGACTTCAACCCAGTAGGAAATTTTCTTATCCAAGAAAGCCTAGTCCAATGGGAAAAGCGCAAGCACAACAGATGGCAAGTGTTGGTTCAGTTTCATTTAGAACAGTCTTGGAGCACCAGCTCTGTCCCAGGCCCAAGACACTGTCAACTAGGAGAGATAAAGTATAACATTCATGCTATGAATGCTACAATGGCTCTAAGTCAGAGAGAGTGATCATACAGAGCTAACATGGAAGGAGCCAGAACTCACAGCTCGTCTTTGTGCAGTCAGTCTGCTGCCCACAGTCCACATCTTGAGACAGGAATAAATTTTTCCTAGTGGCAATGATTCTGAAGCTCAAGATGCCCTGATAACTCCTTGTGGCGGGCAGCTTCTGCAGTGGCTCACCACAAATCTCACCTCCAAGTATTCATGCCTGTCTAAAACCCTCCCCTAAGCTTAGGGACTTGCTTCTAACAAATAGAACTTGGTAAACCTGATGGGAGCTTCCCAGGTGGCTCAGTGGTAAAGAATCTGCTGGCAATGCGGGAAATGGGGGTTTGATCCCTTGGGTTGGGAAGATCCCCCTGGAGAAGGAAATGGCAACCACTCCAGTATTCTTGCCTGGAGAATCCTATGGACAGAGGAGCCTGGTGGGCTACAGTCCATGGGGTCGCAAAGAGTTGTACACAACTTACTCACTAAACAGCAACAACAAACCTGATGGGATGCCACTGCTGAGATTAGATTATAGTCCAAAATGAGAAACACGTTGACATTGAGAAACCCTGGGCTAGAATGTGCTCTTTCTTCCCTGACTCCGATCTTGGTTTTCCTGGTTGACTAGATTCCAGATTCTCCCTCTGACTTGTCTACCTCCAGGCCCTTCTGGGAAAGCATCCATCCCTGCCAGCACATGATACCCCAATGCCAACTCCAAACACGACCCCCATTCAACGTGGGTCCAGGTGAACATCCTGTCCTACCAGTACTCTCTAACAGCACCCATTACTGATGGAAGCACATCCAGTCTCTTCTCTCTGCTTCTCCCAACCATCACCTCCCTGGAGACCTGAGGAACCCAAGGTGGTGGAGGCCAAGTCGTGGCCCCATGAGTCAGTCCTCTAGAAGCCAGTCCCTGTAGCTGTTTTCAGTTAGCTTCCCCACTCCCACACACAGCACCCTCAGTTCAGGTCCACTGAGCCCTGCAATGACAGTTTCGGGCAAGGCCAGATGTATTTTCCAGGAGAACACAAGGTAGCCAGGTTTTCTGGGGAAACCAGAAAGACAAACATTAAAATTCACACACACAAAAAGGAAACATACC
Organism: Capra hircus; assembly: GCF_001704415.2. Classification (NCBI taxonomy): domain Eukaryota; kingdom Metazoa; phylum Chordata; class Mammalia; order Artiodactyla; family Bovidae; genus Capra; species Capra hircus. The sequence continues at coordinate 97,362,704 of NC_030815.1, forward strand.
AAAACATTCAAAACAATCTTTTCTGTTTCTTAAAAGCAGAACACTCATTGTTAACTTTGTCATTCCCTTTTATTTCTTCTGAAAGCACCAACTCGGAGAAGAATGGTTTCTGCCGACACCCTTACCAGCTGGCGGACTGAAACAACGGGTCTGCAGTGAGTAACCTGAGGGCAGGAAGGGAGTTAATGAAACCAAACGGAAGTTGCTGAAAGAAGGCTCTCCTTATTGTCACTGGAATCTCTGCTTTATTATGAGATGTCTTCCCAAAGCTTTTTAATTAAATTTTTTTGAGCTTTTAAATTAAAATTTTAATTTAATGAGTGTTTTAATGAGCTGCATGTATGGGGGAAAGGTCTACTCTACACATGGTGGTCATCTCATATTTTTCTTCCACATCTGAAGTCTGTTCCTTACCACTGGCAACCTATCTGTCAAGTTCAGGACGCAAGAAGTGGACCACATAGAATGTTCCACTCAATGGCATGCTTTTGCAGAAACTCAGTCCTACTCATTTCCCCACCCTGGGAAGGCAGAGAAGAGACTGGAAGGTTCTTGTCACCTTTGTTTGGTTCATTCATTCTTTCATGTATAGACATGGAAAGTCTAACATGTTGCAGACGCCATTGCTAGCTGGTAGAGGTTCACAGTTGGCTCAAACACATTTCCTAACCTCAGGAAGTTTCTGGTCTTTGGGATGCAGTGGGGATATGGACAAGGAAGAGTAGACCAGGAACACTGACAACAAAGGGGACGGAGAAGGGAGATCACAGATGGCCTCCTGGAGAAGGTGACACATGAACGGGGTCGCTAGATTTACTTCCCCTCTTTGCCTGTTCTTCAGCACTTGAGAAAGTTACAGCATGCTTGTATTCTGACAATTTTTCTATTTAAAATACATATACATACTAAAATATGCTCTTTTCTTAGAGATGATTTTTTAAAAAGCAGTTTTAGATTTTCAACAAATTTGAGATGATACAGAGATTCTCAAATATACTCTGAAACCAAGTCATATCCATTCTGGGAATTTATAGCATAGAGAAGACACTAAAACATAATGGCAAGAATATGCAGATTTTTTTTTTTTTCCGCAATGCTTATACTGGCAAAATAACTGGAAAATAAAAGAATTACTGAGCAATTAATCATACTTTAATCTCATGGGATATTTTGCAGCTATTTAAAAGAAGAATAAAGAATGAATGAAGTTCCAGAAGATGAATTAGAGGGTTGGTCTATGAGCTATTATTGAATGAAAAAAAGCCAAATAAGCAAAACTGGGGCAATATGCTGCCTTTTTTTGTAAAAAAAAAAAAAAAGGATAAAAATCTCATGTATGATATATATGAATATATAGGTATTTAGAGAATTAAATGGGGCTTCCCTGGTGGCTCAGTGGTAAAGATTCTACCTACCAATGGAGGAGACACAAGAGAAGAGGGTTTGATCCCTGGGTCAGGAAGATACCTTGGGGAAGGGAATGGCAACCCACTGAGGTATTCTTGCCTGGGAAATCCCATGGACAGAGGAGTCTGGTGGGCTACAGTCCATGGGGTTGCAAAGAATCAAACCAGACTTAAAGACTAAAACAACAACAAAGAGAATTAAATGTCTGCAGATAAATCTTTGGAAGAATGTGTATTAGGTTATGCTTGGTTTTTCTGTTTGTCTCCCACATCCATCCCCTACCTTCCCCAACCAGCTCTGTGCCCTCGACCCTGACCTTGATGAACTGTGCTATAGACTACTATACCCTTCAGCTTCCAATTGGTTTAATATGGGAAGTACCAGCACAAGACAAGAAAGAAGGAGGAATGTGAGGTCAAAGGATATTCCCCTGGCTTCATTCCAGCCAGTGGTGGTGGCTGCAGGTAGGCGCCACTCCTTCTTTGAAAACCCTAGTGCCTGGTGGGGGACCTCTTGATGACTCTTTTCTTTGTTTTATAATCTGTATTTTTGGCCCTTCAAGCTTAGAAGCCCGTCTGCTCTTGCTTCATCATCTTTTGCTAGTTTTTCCTGACCCAACTCACACTTTTAAAACTGTCTCTTTAATAAAATCTTCTTAGTCTGTATGAATGTGCCATCTGTTCCCTGTAAGGGCCCTGACTCATCTTGTTTAGAGGGGGTCCCTGGGGGAAGGGATCTCTTGCAGAGGCAAGAGATAGTGCTGGCAGGGAGAGGAGAGAGAGATGAGGAAGCCAAGCCAGAAAGAAAAAGAGGGGAAAACACACACACACGTATATGGAGTTGAATCAGTTTATGTAAATTGTGGGTATTTATAGAATGAAGCTAAGTAGAATAACAAAAAAGGATTTAAGAACCACTCCTGCTGTCCTACCTCTACTTTCCAGTAGCACTCTTGCCTGACTCTAGCCCTGAGCCCAGGCCCGGGCACTCAAGTAGTGTTCACTGATTGTGCATTGAGTGGAACTGATTTGTAAAGATTTCTCAATGGACTAGATCTCCAAGCTGGACCAGTCCACTTTGCTATGTGAGGTACGATGACTGAACTTCGAGAGGGACCGTAACACCCTTGCAGACGCAGAGCCGGCAGTGACAGAGCTGGTCGGGAGCCCTAGTCTGTTGCCTGTTTTGGGGACACAGGTGGCCTCATGGTCTGAATCCTCTCACTGCTTCCCTGCACATGCTCTCGGACTCAGGGGTTCTGGCTGGAGAGGTGTGCATCTTAAAGTGGCCTTTTCTCTTGCCACACTGAGCACTTCTCATTTAGCTCAGACTCGCTCCTCTGCTCCTGACAATCTCCATTCCAGGGGGGCTTCTGGTCACCAATCCCACAGGGAGAGGCCGCCGGGGGTGCCTGACTCCTGAGCCCTGACATATTTTCCTTTCCAGAAATCTAGAGTGAAGCAAGGGAAGATGAGAGTCCTGTTTTATTTCAAGAGGGAGAGGGGCTACTCACTCTGCACGAATAACCAGAAAAGCAAGGCTTTTTCATCTTTTCAGGCTTCCAGAAAATTTATATTCCTTCCAACCCAAAGCTGGTTACAAATATCTCCCTAAAGAAATGATGGGCCTGGTGATTTATGGCCCAAAGCTGACTGCCATCCAAAAGGATTATTAGACACTCTGGGCCGAAAAATGTAAGTTTGTGTCACATACACAGATACACATTCTTTCTCTCTCTCTCCCTCTCCCTCTCTCTTTCTGTCTTTTTCCAGTAAAACCTAGACACCAGCTCCATTACTAGGCTGAAGACTTGCCAGGGTCCACAATACCACTGTGGCATTAAATTCATCTCACTGTCACTTAGAAAGACTATTGTTACAGGTGTTTGGGTCCCTTGAACAAGACATCCTGGGCTATACTTTGAAAACCATAAAGAAATGTACAAATATGAGCTATTAAAGTTAAGATGATTGTCTCATTCAGAAGGGAAATTCTCTTTTCACAATCGAATAATTTAGGGAAAAACATTTTGACTTGAATCCCCCAGATGATTGCTTCAGGTCTCCAACACCCATGGTCTGTATTGACGCAGCTTTTGAAATTTGGCAAGGAATTCTGCCTTGGACATAAAGTTGGAAATTGCTTTCTCCGGGGTGTGTTTGCAGTATTTCTGAATAATCCTTCAGACTCTTCAGACTGGCTTTCTTATGACTAGAGTTCTCAGGTTGGCTAGAGGCAAACCCACCTCTTGTTAAACAACCCTGCTCCTCTCTACCTGAAAGAGAAGTGAGAGTAGGCATGCAATACCTTTAAACACATAAGGTGGTGCCCACCTTTATTTACTGGCTAGAAAAGAGAGTTATCTGCAGGGCAACGTGACAAAATCGCATTGTGATTTCTGGTTCTCCAAAGAGGAAGAGGGAACACAATTCCTCCCCAAGAATTCTTTGGTTTGGCAGTTGGGATTGTTTGAGTTGTGATAAAGGCTAATATTTATCCAACCTGCTTCCCAAATCTGACCTGCTACTTGGAATCTGCTCAGTAATGACCAATTGGTTATCTCAGAGCCCTGTTTGTTATCACAGCCAAGAACCTAGGCTGGTATCAAATACCAGTATATCATCCATCTGGGACTGGCTTGTTGAGCCATGTGGCAAGGCATGAAGGGAAGTTTCTTTCCAGTTTAGTTCATTCAGAGTTTGTAGAAAGATAATGCACAAAATAATGAAATTTAGGAGTTGACTGTGGGTTTAAAAACAAACTGATGGTCCCCAAAATATAGCAGATGGAGAATAAGACGCCCAGAGAGGATTAATAACTTATATGGGTCACGCAACTGGCTAGTTGCAAAATCATAGCTAGAGTTGTCTTGGCTAGTGTTCCTATTTATTAACAACTATGTGGCAGGCCTTGGGCACTTTGCATTGTAAGTAATAGAAGATCTTTTATAATGGAAGTAATAGAAGATCTTCACTTCAAGTGGCTTAGTGTATAGAGGAAACGCACCGCTTACAAAATTGCATACAGTCCTAGTAAGGCGGGCTTCGGGGTTTGATTCAGCAGCTCAGGTGAGTAATTAGAGAGGACCTGGCTTCTCTTTTTTTCTCAATCCTTCTTCCTTAGCATTGGCTCTCTTCCAAGAAGACTTTTTGCAAGATCACTGACAGCAACTTGTGCGCTACCAACTCCAAGGTTCAAATTCAACAGCTAATAGAAATGTGCTTTGCATATAGCTCCCGGTTAAGTCTCCATTGGTCCCCACTGACCTGATTTGGTTTTTGAGCCCGTTGCTGAACCAGTCACTGTGATCGGGGGATGGAATTTGTTGATTTATTTAAGTCAATCAAGGTACACTTCTGTGAATGGATCCAGAGCCAAATCCATCCATATCCACATGCTTACTGTCCATGTTAACTTGACTTTATTATTTGACTGTCTTTACTAATATGACTAATGTGAGTATTCATGATGTAGTTTCACCTTAATAGGGAACTTTTGCCCAGAAAGAGAATAGTTTCAGGTGATTTTATTGTTCATTTCAGGAAATTCCTACCTAGTCTTTATAAACAAACAAGCAAAGAGACACAATTTAAATGGACATCAAACTTTGAATTTTAAATATAGCATCAAATGACTGTCTGTTCTCCAAGACTGTTTGAAACTCTGCCTCAAAACACTTGATTGTCTACCAATCTCAAGCTCTTATACCATGATCCTGTTCTAATCCTAATTAAGCCTCCCCATTTAAAGCTTATCTTAAACCAGACTCCAGAATCTTATAAACATCTCAACTCTGCCCCTGTGATGTTAGTATGACTCTCTCATGGTAGATTCTCCCTTACCTTGATAAAAATATACTCAGCTTTGTCTTATCCACTTTATTTTGATGGCATTTCCAGGGAGTCAGCATTCAGGATTAATTCCACTCAAAACACTTTATTGGGGAATTCAGGGCAGAGTTAGGAAGAGGTGAAAAAAGGGATGGATGATGAGGATAACCGACAAATGTCTACACGAGCTCCATGAGTGAGGGGCTTCAGCCTCGGCATCTTACCTAGGAAAATGACTAAGGAAGTGGCACAGAGAGATCAAGCATTTGGTATTTCTCATGTGGCATGTATTGTAGAGAAGGAAATGAATGAGAAGCCAGATGAGCAACGGGGTGAGAGATGACAACACAGACTCAGCTGGGATGATATGAGTGCATGGTCTTTCCCTCACTGCCCCTCAAGAAGTTAAGGGCTTTAAGATAAAAAGTCTGAAGCATTAGGGAGAGTCTGGGTTTATTTCTAGGCAGCAGGAAGTACACTGAGCTTAAAGTCAGAGACCCTGGGTTCCAGCTCTTGTCTCCCTTGGCAGTTATGCGACCCTGGGCAATCACTTCACACTCCCTCTCACTCTAAGTGCCCTTATTTGCAGAGTGAGAATGTAAAACACATCCTGTTTTATTTTGGAGATGCAAAGTAGACAATAAACAAGAAAAGGAAATTTAAAACACAGAAATGTCATACAGATGTTCTTATTCATTATTAATTTTGTTAGCCATCCACAAATTCTTACTCAGTTACGACTGTAACCAATTTGGCTAAACTCTCCCGGTTTGGTTAAACTCTCCCGGGATTTAGTTTAGGTCACTTGGACAGAGAAAAGTTGATTGCCCTGAACCAAGTCCACAACCTTGTTGCTTCAGTTTTCCCACTTGCAAGGGACAGAATTTCTCTCCTGCTTTGATTCCCGGTTTGGTCAGTGGAAAGAACACAGTACTTAAGAGTCAGAGAAACAGGGTCTAAGATTTGATATGACATTTACTGGATGTCTAGTTTGGGACAAGTTGCTTAGCCTGTTGAAACCTTAAGTTCAGTTCAGTTCAGTTCAGTCGCTCAGTCGTGTCCGACTCTTTGCGACCCCATGAATCACAGCATGCCAGGCCTCCTTGTCCATCACCAACTACTAGAGTTCACTCAGACTCACGTCCATCGAGTCCGTGATGCCATCCAGCAATCTCATCCTCTGTTGTCCCCTTCTCCTCCTGCCCCCAATCCCTCCCAGCATCAGAGTCTTTTCCAATGAGTCAACTCTTCGCATGAGGTGGCCAAAGTACTGGAGTTTCAGCTTTAGCATCATTCCTTCCAAAGAAATCCCAGGGCTGATCTTCAGAATGGACTGGTTAGACCTCCTTGCAGTCCAAGGGACTCTCAAGAGTCTTCTCCAACACCACAGTTCAAAAGCATCAATTCTTCGGTGCTCAGCCTTCTTCACAGTCCAACTCTCACATCCATACATGACCACAGGAAAAACCATAGCCTAGATTAGACAGACTTCAATCGGCAAAGTAATGTCTCTGCTTTTGAATATACTATCTTGCTTATATGTAAAATGCCTATGCAGCAGCCAGTTCATATGCTGTTGCAAGAACTGTTTGAGTATTCTCAGTATTCTCAGTATCTCAAATTCTCCAATTTGAATCTGACGGTCAGGTCACTTTGTGTGATGTTTGTGTGGCAAAATTACACTTTTGTGTTTGGACGTCTTGGTGTATCAGTGACTACAGAGAAAGGAAGCATATGAGGGGTGCTTCTGTGTCACTGTGAAGCTAACTGATTACAGCAATGAGAACTTTTGTAATCCTGGGAATGAAACATCCGGTGAGTACTGCAGAGAAAATTGCTATGCATTATAGTTGCTGGTATTCCTGGACAGGACATTTCCTGGTACCCTGGAATTCTCACAGAGTGGCAGAGGTTGGGATAATTGCTTTGCATGAGATAGTCTTACATAGCAAAGCATTTCACAATGACATATGTTTCGCCCTCCCACACCAAGAACCCTGGTGTAAATGTCCCTTCCCTTCATGGTTGTAGACCTTATTTTCCCTCAACAGACTGCTCAAGGAGGCACACAAATTTGTCTGAAATGTTGGCAGCAGCATGGTTCTATCTGTACAGTTAGCAGAGAGTGTGGTTCTGCCTGTATAGCGATGGTATGTGTGGGTTATTTAACTGATATGATAGCTTAGGTTTTTGTGGTAGAATAGAATGGAAATTGTATTCAGTATAAAAATTGAAGAATCAGGGACTTCACTGGTGTTCCAGTGGTTAAGACTCCACTTTCCATTGTAGGGGGTATGAGTTCGATCCCTGATCAGGCAGCTAAGACCCCGTGTATCTCATGGCAAAAAAAAAAAAAAAATCCAAAACATAAAACCTAAGTAATATAATGACAAATTCAATAAAAACTTTTAAAATTGTCCACATTAAAAAAGAAAACCATATTGCACTAACATACGTGAAATAGCTAGCGACTGGGGATTTGCTATATGACTCAGGGAACACAAACCTGGGCTGTGTGACAAACTGGAGGAGTGGGATGGGGTGGGAGACGGGAGGGAAGCTCAAGAGGGAGGGGACATATGTATACCTATGATTGATCCACGCTCATGCATGGCAGAAACCAACACAATACTGTAATTATCTTTCAATTAAAAATAAATAAATAAATAAAAAGAAATGGCTCCCACCTATTAAAAAAATAATTTAAGAATCATAGAGAAGAAATTCACTTTACTAAGGGCTCTGTGTCCTTCCCTTTAAGTGGAAGGATGGAGGACCAGGAACATGGAGCCTTGGGATTCTCTAGTTATCCTGCATCAGCTCAGCGTATCTTGTGTATGGTGAGAGAAATCTGATGGTCACTGCTAGTCAAATGTCAGGATGGGAGAGCCCAATGGTCAGTGTAATGATGAAGGGGTAAAACCAGCATGGCATTGAAATACACAGATTAGGAATGAAGGGAAAAGACTGAGAGATGGAGAAAAGGAAAACATATCTCAAGAAAGCTTGCTTTTTGGTGGTTGTATTCTTTCAAATATTTGCCTTGATTCCTTTGAGAAAACCTATAGTGTAGATCGGCATTAATTCTAAGGGTTTTTGGAGTTTAAAGCTGTTATTGAAGACAATTCCATGTAGGAATTAGCCCGTGTAAGGATATAATAGATGGGAAGGTTGTGATTATGAATTCTTAAGAGAGTTTTTACCACTTTACTTTTTACCAGAATGTGTGATGTGCAGTTATCTTTGTGGTCCCCTTTGAGGCAGTAGAAACCAAGTTGATATCGAGCTCACCATTACAGTGAGGGTGTAGACATCTGGAAATCCAACTTTATGGATTCTTATTAGGCTCCTTAGAACCCTAGGCTTATTCTTTCACTCACCATAAGGAAGCAAAATAATGTTCACATTCATCAGTCTTTGAAATGAAACTTGGTTCCAGGGCTCTACCAGTCTTTCTTAGTTTTCAGCTTTATTCAATCCCTCATATGAATATTCCTTTATTTCTTGATAGCTCATGTATTGGATGTCCCAACCAGAGAAATTAGACCAAAAAAAAAAAAAGGCATAAAGAGCATCTACATTGAAAAGGAAGAAGCAAATCATCTCTATTCTAAACAATAGAAGAAAAATAGACTGGAAAAAAAAATTGAACAGAATCTCTGGGAGATGACAAAGACGTAACATTCATGCCGTTAGCATCCTGGAAAGAGATGACTCCTACACAGAATCCTATACTTTGTAAAAATATCATCAATCAACCAGATACAATTGGTACTTGAGGTGTATATTATAGCCTAGGATATACTCTGCATATGTTCTGTGAACCCTTGAAATGAATGGTTTTATGGAACAATATATACTCCTTTCAAGGGCTCACAGAACATATGCAAACTATATCCTAGGCCATAATCAGTTCAGTTCAGTTCAGTTCAGTTCAGTTGCTCAGTTGTGTCCAACTCTTTGCAACCCCATGAATCGCAGCATACCAGGCCTCCCTGTCCATCACCAACTCCCGGAGTTCACTCAGACTCACGTCCATCGAGTCCGTGATGCCATCCAGCCATCTCATCCTCTGTCGTCCCCTTCTCCTCCTGCCCCCAATCCCTCCCAGCATCAGGGTCTTTTCCAATGAGTCAACTCTTCGCATGAGGTGCACAAAGTACTGGAGTTTCAGCTTAAGCATCATTCCCTCCAAAGAAATCCCAGGGCTGTTCTCCTTTAGAATGGACTGGTTGGATCTCCTTGCAGTCCAAGGGACTCTCAAGAGTCTTCTCCAACACCACAGTTCAAAAGCATCAATTTTTCAGTGCTCAGCTTTCTTCACATTCCAACTCTCACATCCATACATGACCTCTGGAAAAACCATAGCCTTGACTAGACAGGCCTTTGTTGGCAAAGTAATGTCTCTGCTTTTCAATATGCTATCTAGGTTGGTCATAACTTTTCTTCCAAGGAGTAAGCGTCTTTTAATTTCATGGCTGCAGTCACCATCTGCAGTGATTTTGGAGCCCCCCAAAATAAAGTCTGACACTGTTTCCATTGTTTCCCCATCTATTTCCCATGAAGTGATGGGACCAGATGTCATGATCTTCGTTTTCTGAATGTTGAACTTTAAGCCAACTTTTTCGCTCTCCTCTTTCACTTTCATCAAGAGGCTTTTGAGTTCCTCTTCACTTTCTGCCATAAGGGTGGTGTCATCTGCATATCTGAGGTTATTGATATTTCTCCCGGCAATCTTCATTCCAGCTTGTGTTTCTTCCAGCCCAGCGTTTCTCATGATGTACTCTGCATATAAGTTAAATGAGCAGGGTGACAGTATACAGCCTTGACATACTCCTTTTCCTATTTGGAACCAGTCTGTTGTTCCATGTCCAGTTCTAACTGTGGCTTCCTGACCTGCATACAGGTTTCTCAACAGGCAGGTCAGGTGCTCTGGTATTCCCATCTCTTTCAGAATTTTCCACAGTTTCTTGTGATCCACACAGTCAAAGGCTTTGGCATAGTCAATAAAGCAGAAATAGATGTTTTTCTGGAACTCTCTTGCTTTTTTGATGATCCAGCAGATGTTGGCAATTTGATCTCTGGTTCCTCTGCCTTTTCTAAAACCCGCTTGAACATTAGGAAGTTCACAGTTCATGTATTGCTGAAGCCTGGCTTGGAGAATTTTGAGCATTACTTTACTAGCATGTGAGATGAGTGCAATTGTGCGGCAGTTTGAGCATTCTTTGGCATTGCCTTTCTTTGGGATTGGAATGAAAACTGACCTTTTCCAGTCCTGTGGCCACTGCTGAGTTTTCCAAATTTGCTGGCATATTGAGTGCAGCACTTTCACAGCGTCATCTTTCAGGATTTGAAACAGTTCAACTGGAATTCCATCACCTCCACTAGCTTTTTCGTAGTGATGCTTTCTAAGGCGCATTTGACTTCACATTCCAGGATGTCTGGCTCTAGGTGAGTGATCACACCATCATGATTATCTTGGTCATGAAGATCTTTTTTGTACAGTTCTTCTGTGTATTCTTGCCACCTCTTCTTAATATCTTCTGCTTCTGTTAGGTCCATACCATTTCTGTCCTTTATCGAGCCCATCTTTGCATGAAATGTTCCCTTGGTGTCTCTAATTTTCTTGAAGAGATCCCTAGTCTTTCCCATTCTGTTGTTTTACTCTATTTCTTTGCATTGATTGCTGAGGAAGACTTTCTTATCTCTTCTTGCTATTCTTTGGAGCTCTGCATTCAGATGCTTGTATCTTTCCTTTTCTTAGGCCATAATACAAACCTCAAAAAAACTGAAAACAACAGAAATCCCATAGAATGTATGCCCTTACCACAATGGACTCAAAGTAGACGTCAATGACAGAAAGATTAGAGAAAAATCTCCAAATACTTTGAAACTAAGCTATATACTTCTAAATAACCCCAGGGTCAAAGAAGAACTCTCAAGAGAAATTTTTAAAAATACATTGAACTGAGTGCAAACGGAAATGCAACATATCAAAATTTGTGGGGCAAAACAGTAGTAGCCTTGCAGCTATTAAGGAAATTGAATTTTTAAGTTAGAAACTAAAGAAAAAAAAATCTCCAGGATTAAATAGTTTCACTGGAGAATTTTACCAAACATTTAAAGAATTAACCCAGAAAATACAACATCCTCCAGAAAATAGAAGAGGAGGAAATGCTTCTCAAATCATTTTATAAAACATTTATAGTGCTGGAGTTCTAGCCAGTACAAGAAAGCAAAATAAAGGGGGAGGGGAATAAAAGGGATATACAAAGAGGGAAATAAAAGGCATACACATATGTGAAGATATTCAGTTCAGTTCAGTTCAGTCACTCAGTCGTGTCCGACTCTTTGCGACCCCATGAATCACAGCACGCCAGGCCTCCCTGTCCATCACCAACTCCCAGAGACCACACAAACCCATGTCCATTGAGTTGGTGATACCATCCAGCCATCTCATTCTCTGTTGTCCCCTTCTCCTCCTGCCCCCAATCCCTCTCAGCATCAGGGTCTTTTCCAATGAGTCAACTCTTCGCATGAGGTGGCCAAAGTACTGGAGTTTCAGCTTTAACATCAGTCCTTCCAAAGAAAACCGAGGGCTAATCTCCTTTAGGATGGACTGGTTAGACCTCCTTGCAGTCCAAGGGACTCTCAAGAGTCTTCTCCAACACCACAGTTCAAAAGCATCAATTCTTCAGCACTCAGCTTTCTTCACAGTCCAACTGTCACATCCATACATGACCACAGGAAAAACCATACCCTTGACTAGATGGACCTTTGTTCGCAAAGTAATGTCTCTGCTTTTCAATATGCTGTCTAGGTTGGTCATAACTTTTCTTCCAAGGAGTAAGCGTCTTTTAATTTCATGGCTGCAGTCACCATCTGCAGTGATTTTGGAGGCCCCAAAAAATAAAGTCTGACACTGTTTCCACTGTTTCCCCATCTATTTCCCATGAAGTGATGGGATGTGAAGATATTAGTCACTCATATTTTGGTGGTGAGAATGTAAAACAGTGCAGACACACTGACAAACAGTTTGGCAATTTTTTAAAAAATTCTAATATGTCAAGACCATATATTTCAGCACTCCTAGGTACTTTTCTCAGGGAAATGAAGACCTATGTTTACTCAAAAACCTGTAGACAAATGTTCATAGCAGCTTTATTCAAATAGCGCCAAACTGGAAACAATACAATTATTCTTCAACAGGTGAGTGGTCAAACAAGCTGTGGTACAGCCACACCGTGGACCACTACCCAAAAAGAAGAAACTCCTTACATAGGCAACATCGTGGATAAATCCTCTGGAGTATCATAGTGAGTGAAAAAGCCAATTCTAAAGGTCATATACAGTTTGATTCCATTTATCTAACATTCTTGAAATGAAAAAAAATGTAGAACTGGAGAACAGATCAATGCTTAGTAGGGATTCTAAACGGGGTGGCGACAAGAAGGAAGTGAGTACACTATAAAAGGGCCACGTGAGGGATCCTTGTAGTGATGGAAACGTTTTATATCCTGATCCTATCAAAGTCAATATCCTAGTGGTGATACCGCACCATAGCTTTTCAAGATGTTACCACTGAGGGAAATAGGGTAAAAGGTGCATTACAAATCTCCCTGTATTATTTATTACAACTACCTATGAGTCTACATTCATTTAAAAAGAAACAGTTTTCTTTTTTAATTAGATCAATTAGAATCAATCCTAATTGATCAATCGCCTTCATGTGATAAAAGGACTTGCCAGCTGCTGCTTGACAACAAGTACACAGACTGCCCTGGCAGTGCCAACAGATGTCATTTGTGCAGCCTGTTTGGTAATCATACCTCTTGGTTTCCATCATAATTACAGTGGGGCTCACACTGTATTTCCTAGGCAGGAAATCACCATATCCCCTTAGGAGTTACTCAGGGTCGGACACCTTTGGCTGTGAAGAGTTTGCGGCGGATGGCTGACAATCTGTCACGAAATCAAGAACTCAGCTTAATTTGGAGGCTGCTGCTAAGTCACTTCAGTCGTGTCTGACTCTGTGCGACCCCATAGATGGCAGCCCACCAGGCTCCTCTGTCCCTGGGATTCTCCAGGCAAGAACACTGGAGTGGGTTGCCATTTCCTTCTCCAATGCATGAAAGTGAAAAATGAAAGTGAAGTCGCTCAGTCACGTCTGACTGTTTGCGACCCCATGGACTGCAGCCCACCAGGCTCCTCCATCCATAGGATTTTCCAGGCAAGAGTACTGGAGTGGGGTGCCATTGCCTTCTCTGAATTTGGAGGCAAGACTGGGCAATGGTCTGCACTCCTAATATGTCTGCTGTGACTTGGGGAAGTGTGAAGAGCATTCTAATCATAAGTGTGTAGTTTGTTTTCAAGAATGATAGATCCCAGATAGTGCTTAATTTTTCTCTTTACAGCAAAAAAAAAAAAAAGCATAGCTCAAGGAGGACACGATGACAACTTAAGTACATGTGGTCATTGTCCGTCCTCACTTGTCTCCCAAAGAGGAACTTTGGCCAAGAAGCCTCCAGGAGAGAGGTGATGCTTGGTTGACTGCCTGCTAGGTTCGAGGTATGTCACGGACTTCATTCCACTGAAGCCTCACAATACTACCATGGCATCCTTTTTCTGAAGGAAAACTTAAGTCCTCAGGAAAGTAACATGATTTCTCTGAGGTTACAAGTGGAGTTAATGAGAGTCGAAACTGGAGCCTAAGTCACCCTCACCACAAAATTCTATTCGTCATTGTTTTGCCCCATGGTAGCAGATGCTGTTCCAACTTCCCCAAGACACTGGTCTCACAGCTGAGAATAAGAGCAATGTCAGCATTAAACAGAAGCCAGAAGTGCCTTGTATTCTGGAAAGAGTACTGGATTTTGAAATCTAAATCCCGGATTCTTGTACTGCCTTCAGCTCCAAGGCTTTTACATAAAGCCTTTCACTTCTGGGAGCCTGGGTTTCCTTGTTTGTGAAATAGTTATTGCAACAATTCAATTAGATAACAAATGAAAAGTATAGTATAGGGCTTGGCTCCTAGTTCAATTCATGATGGATATTGCAGTTGCTGTTAGGAATTCCTTGAGCTTAGGACAGGGCAGGACACTCTGGGCCTAGCTAATCATTAACCCCTAGTTTGCAACAAGTACCTCTAGGCCACCTGCTTCTCAGGGATTTGTTCCAGGTACATGCAGTGTAGGAGTCTCCGTGTTTCCTCTTTGGAGGTTGCAGGCTCAGAGCCTAATTTAGCACTCTTAAGTCCTGCCAATCCATGTGCTCCAAAGGGAACCTCATTGACTTAAGTGTTATCTTCTCTAGAAGACTTCCAGAACTGAGATTCATCAGCTGTTTGCTCCTGTCTCTCTCAAACCACAGTTACATGGCATTTATTGTATGTCTGTCCCCCTGTAAGAACGTCAATGCCCTGGAAGCAGTTGTTGGCTTCAATAATGTGGCCTCAGGACCCAGCACAGGGCCTTGGAAAGCGAAGGCAGGTGATGCATGTATAAAAAGAAGTAGGCAAATGACAAGCACAGCTATGATCTCCTGGAGGCTGTGCTGGCTTTTTGCCTTATAGTGATCAATGTCAGTCCTCACTGCCCTGGGGTGTTTAATGTCGGAGGGAGAATGGGGATGTGTGTTGGCCTTAACTGAAGCATTTTGTGTTGGGCAAGCAGGAACTTCTCCAGCAGAGCCGATGTTATCACACCTGTCAATTTTCATATTTACCATTAAGTATATATAAAGAGGGCGTCCCAGGTGGTGCAGTGGTAAAGAATCTGCCTGTCAATGCAGGAGACCTCGGAAATGTGAGTTTGATCTCTGGGTCAGGAAGATCCCCTGGAGGAGGAAATGGCAACCCATTCCAGTATTCTTGCCTGGAAAATTCCCCAGACAGAGGAGCCTGGTGAACTACAGTCCATGGGGTCGCAAAAGAGTCGGACATGACTGAGCTACTGAGCACCCACACATGTAAAAAGAAGCTTCATGGAGAGATTCAAAACACTCTGACCCCTGGGCTCACCTCTGTAACAGTTGCATGTGTTCTTAACATCTATTTTTTAATTTCTTTCCTAAAAGCAGAATCACAGCCTGCTTCTCAGCTTGAGCTCCTAGATGAGTGGCAGGACCAACAACGATGGTGGAGGAGGTCTTCTCCCAGTTACTCCCACACTTTTCTGATGTCTTGGCAGCTGGTCGTGGCTGCTGGTGGGGAGTGTGATCTGAGAGAGTCCAGCACAGGCGATTGTACAAGAGTAACTCCTCTTCTTTACTCTCTTCCCTGAGGGGGAGACCTGGTGTTTTCGAATCCCAGCTCGGTTGCTTTCCAGTTTTCCATGACTTTGTGCAGGAAAGACTGATGGTGAGTTTCTGAACAGAATAGTAACAGTCACCCTTACGGGGTTGGGGAGAGAGTTTATCTATCAGTTCCACAGTGTCAACTGACTGTCTGCTATGTGGCAGGCATTGCTGTAAGTGATGGCAATACTTCAGGGAACACATTGAACAAACGTGTCTGCCTGATGGTTCTTACATTCTAGAAGAGGGTAACAGGCAGGGAAGAACACAGCAAGCAAACGTTCTAGAAGGTGATTAGTGACACTGGAGAAAATTCTGGGAGCAGGAATATGGGTACTGGGAAGAGGGGGTTCAGTTCAGTCACTCAGTCTTATCTGACTCTTTGCGACCCCATGGACTGCAGCACGCCAGGCCACCCTGTCCATCACCAACTCCTGGAGTTTACACAAACTCATGTTCATTGCGTTGGTGATGCCATCCACCCATCTCATCCTCTGTTGTCCCCTTCTCCTCCTGCCCTCAATCTTTCCCAGCATCAGGGTCTTTTCAAATGAGACAGTTCTTCGCATCAGGTGCCCAAAGTATTGGAGTTTCAGCTTCAAGATCAGTCCTTCCAATGAACACCTAGGACTAATCTCCTTTAGGATGGACTGGTTGCATCTCCTTGCAGTCCAAGGGACTCTCAAGAGTCTTCTCCAACACCACAGTTCAGAAGTATCAATTCTTTGGCACTCAGCTTTCTTTATAGTCCAACTCATATCCATACATGACTACTGGAAAAACCATAGCCTTGACTAGACAGACCTTTGTTGGCAAAGCAATGTCGATGCTTTTTAACATTCTGTCTAGTTTGGTCATAACTTTCCTTCCAAGGAGTAAGCATCTTTTAATTTCATGGCTGCAGTCATAGTCTGCAGTAATTTTGGAGCCTCCCAAAATAAAGTCTGCCACTGTTTCCACTGTTTCCCCATCTATTTGCCATGAAGTGATGGGACCAGATCCCATGAGCTTAGTTTTCTGAATGCTGAGCTTTAAGCCAACTTTTTCGCTCTCCTCTTTCATTTTCATCAAGAGTCTCCTTAGTTCTTCACTTTCTGCCATAAGGGTGGTGTCATCTGCATGTCTGAGAAGAGGGAGTATGCATTATTAAATAAAGCAGACAGTGAGGCAGGGGGCTCATTGAGAAGATGACATTGGAGCAAAGACCTGAAGTTGGTAAGAAGGGCAGAGACTTGGATACCTGGTAGAAAGTGTTCCAGGCAGGGGGAGTAGCAAGTGCAGAGGCCTTGGCCCTGGGATGTCCCTGAGTGTTTGTGGAATGGCAAGAGGCTTAAAACTGTGTAGTGTATGCGTGCTCAGTTGTTCAGTTGTGTCTGATTTTTTTGCGACCCCATGGACCATAGCCCTCTAGGGTCCTCTGTGCATGGAATTTTCCAGGCAAGAGTACTTGAGTGGGTTGCCATTTCCTTCTCCAGGCGATGTTCCTGACCCAGGGATCGAACTTGAGACTTTTATGTCTCCTGCTTTGGCAAGCATATTCTTTACCACTAACACCACAATTTTCTAACCAAATTTTTTAAAAAAATATTTTACAATTTTAATTAAAAGAATCAGATCAGTTAGGATACCAAGTTCACACAATGAAAGGGCAAGAGGCAAGATAGTAAAGGGAGAGAAGTGAGACGTGAAGTCAAAGGAGATGGGGAGAATGTGTAAGACCTACAAGCCATTTGAGCATTTTGATCAGAAGAGAGAACTGACCTGATTTGAGTTTTAAAAAGACTCTTCTGATGACTGTACTGAAGGAGGCTATAGGCTGACAAGTGAAGAAGCAAGGAGGACACGCTGTAGGTGAGGGTTGGAAATGATCTGTGTAAAGAATATTGAACCGTGTCGAGAATGGAGCCTGGCAGGTGATGGAGTATCAGTAAACGTTAGTGTTATTATTCTAGTGTTAACAAGGGACCACTAGCTGACACACATGGGCCAGGTGATGGGGACACTTAACCACTGTTTCACCTTGGCCTTGGAAACCTGATGAGCTCTTTAGAGGAACAGTCTCCGTTGCCAGTGGGGCAAAGAAGTAAAAGAAATCCATGATGTCTGCAGTTAAGGCATGTCTATACTAGAATCCTGGCACTAAAGCTTTCTCTATGACCTTGGGAACATTCCTTCACATCTTCTTGAGCTACAGTCTCCTCTCTGGCAAACTTAATAATAACAGTCCGCTCCATATAGGGTTATTGTGAGCACTTATTACAATGACATACGTAAAGTGCCTGGCAATAGCGTGCACTCAAAATGCTAGTTTTAGTTGCCATTCATCATGCTCATTCATGCTGGACTTATTTATAGTCTATATTTCTCCAAGTGGTGCTTATTTCTTTTAAGTATTTTCTGATTCAGAGTCCTTCTGAAATAAAAAGCCTTTAATGTTTCCTAAACTTTCATGTTTAATAAAATAGTCTCTTTAATTTTAAAAGGACGAATGGTGTAGGCATGTACTAATCACTCCTGGCCAGATGCCCATGGGAAGCTTGTTTGTTCAGATTACAAGGCTGAGCCAGCACCCAACTGAGTGCTGGGCACGTATTAGGTGCTCAGTAAATGTTTGTTGAATGAATGTGTCAGGCTATAATCAAGGACCCACTAGTCACATAACTGATGGCATTGTACCCTAATGATAGGCAAAAGGGAAGCTAAGGGCTAATTAAAATAATAATGCTTCGTTCCTATAGAAGCTGTCAATATATTCATTAGGTTGGTTCTTACAGTTTTTTTAAAAATTGGTCTTTTAAAATGTTTTTCTGTATTACACAATTTTAGACCCTCAACACAAGAGCACTGAATTTGGAGTCCAAAACTCTGAACTGCTATTTAGTCTTCTCTCTTAACTCCCCTGGTGGCTCAGATGGTAAAGAATCTTTCTGCAATGCAGGATATCTGGCTTTGATCTCTGGATCAGGAAGATCCCCTGGAAAAGGGAATGGCAACCCACTCCAGAATTCTGGCCTGGAGAATTCCATGGACAGAGGAGCCTGGTGGGCTACAGTCCACGGGGTCACAGAGAGTCAGACACAGTTGAGCAATTAACACTTCACTTTCACTTGGTGCCTTCTGCCTGGCCCTAGCATGTGACCTATAGTGTCTGGAAAAATCATGATTAAAATATAAATGATCCTACATAACAGTGGAGCTGAGAATATCCCAGAAACAAATGACCTGTGAAAGTCCTTTATGGATCCAAG
This sequence comes from Capra hircus, assembly GCF_001704415.2. Classification (NCBI taxonomy): domain Eukaryota; kingdom Metazoa; phylum Chordata; class Mammalia; order Artiodactyla; family Bovidae; genus Capra; species Capra hircus. The sequence continues at coordinate 97,381,482 of NC_030815.1, forward strand.
CCCAGGTGTAGTGCATGGGAGAGGGGGGCTGTGGAAGGGTGAACCACTCTTTCCTTCTTCACAATTTAACACTGAGGTGAAGCTATGTGGGCCACATGTAACTGTGGGTAATATTTATTTCTTATAAATAATTTTCTTCTCTTGACGGTTTCATATTATGAAAGCAACACATGCTTATCACAAGACAAAGGCCCCAAAGCTCTCTTTGCCCACACTAATCTCTCCCTTCCTTTCGAGATAGCCGAGGTCAACAAACCAATGTCAATCCTTCCATCATTTTCCCTTTTCTCACTCAGACACAATCAAATATAAAGACACATGCATAGGGCTCTTTTTTTTTTTTTCCTGAAATGGAACCATACTATGCAGGTTAGTGTATATATGAAAACATAATGCACATATACAGATAAGAGGTTTATTTCATCGGTACACAAATGTGGGATCATATTATACACACCTACCTATATCTGGCTTTTCTCACTCAACATGGCCTCTAGAAAAATCCCTTCCTAACTTTCATGCATTGGAGAAGGAAATGGCAACCCAGTCCAGTGTTCTTGCCTGGAGAATCCCACTGACGGGGGAGCCTTGTGGGGCTGCCATCTATGGGGTCCCATAGAGTCGGACACAACTGAAGCGACTTAGCAGCAGCAGCAGCAACTCAACTGCTATAGTTTGAATTTATTCTTTACAGTGACTGTTAGTTCACGGCTAAGATAAATCATGATTTACTCAACCGTTTCCCTATTGATGAGCATTCTTTCAGTTGCTAGTCTCAAGGCAAGTTACTTCATTTCTTCATGTCAATTCTTTTAACCTAATCAAGCTTAAAATGTTTGAAACAGCAAAAGAAACCATCAATCAAATGAAAAGACAGCCTATGGAATGGTGGAAAAAATATCTGCAAATGATGCAACCAGTAGCATGTTAATATGCAAAATAGACACACAACTCATGCAACTCAATGCCAAAAAAGCAAGCAACCCATCAAAAATGGGTAGAAGACCAACAGGCACATGAAAAGATGCTCAACATCGCTAAGTATTAAAGATAAGCAAATCAAAAACACGATGAGGTATTACTTCACACTGTCAGAATGGCTATCATCAAAAAGCCTACAAATAACAAATATTATCTGTAGGATGTAGAGAAAAGAGAACCTTCATATGCTGTTGGTGGGAATGTAAATTGGTACAGCCACTATGGAGAACAGTATGTAAGTTCCTTAAAAAAAGTAACAATTTGAAATACCGTGTGTGCGTGTGTGTGTGTGTGTGTGTGTGTGTGTGTGTGTGTGTGTGTGTGTTAGTCACTCAGCCATGTTCGACTCTTTGTGACCTCACGGACTATAGACCACCAGGCTCCTCTGTCCATGTGAATTCTCTGGGCAAGAATACTGAAGTGCATAGCCATTCCTTTTTCCAGGGAATCTTCCTGATCCAGGGATCAAACTTGGGTCTCCTGCACTGCAGTGAGATTTTTTTCCATCTGAGCCACCAGGGAAACCCATGATCTACCAATTCAAATCCTGTGTATATCTGCAGAAAACAAAACTGTAATTCAAAAGGATGCTAGTATTGTTCATAGCAGCAGTATTTACAATAGACAAGACATGGAAGCAACCCAAGGGCTTTTTTTTTTTTACATTCAAAGACCTTGATATTTTGGCTCTTTTAGAGTTCTCATACCCAATTACAGTATTCCCTTTTCTTATGTTTTCCCTATCCTTTTAATGGAATACCACCGAAGTCTTTCTCTGTGGTTATTTTAATCGACCCCTTTTCCTGTTATCTTGGCTTCTCCCTGGGGCATGGCATATCTTCAGCTCACACATTTCTATTTGTCCTTATTGAGTAAAGTTTATCGGGGAAGAAAAGGCTGCCTGGGCAAGGCAGGGGCCAGAAGGGCAGCCCACCTTCCCAGTTGGAAGGAACATCCAAGGGCAGAATCTCCAGTCCAGAGGGACATGCTAGTCCTGGAGGGAAGTTCAAGTCAGCATGTGGGGAAAGAAGGCCAGGCATGCCAGGTGTGACGCTCCATTCAGCACAGGGTCACAAGCCCTTGGAATAGGCAATTACAATATCAGCTGAAAGGTTCTTAATCACCAACATGTGGCAAACAGGACCACTTCACCAGTGGGGCTCCCTGGGACAAGTCTTTACCACTGGCATGAGCCAGGTAAAGTAGAAATATCCAGACACATAGATTCCATAGCAACAGTGAAATAGCATGCTTGTCAGAGGGACTGAGATAGAAACCCAGTCGTGTGGGCCAGACTAAGGCACAAGGGAGAGGGTACAGGGTTGGTAGGCAGTGGACTGGTATGTGGCCTTCCCTAGGATTCCCTGAGGCTGGAACCAAGGCCCTTGGTGTTCTGGGCTGGGCTCAGAGACAGAGGGCAGAGGTCACTGTATTTGGGTGGGTCTGGAGAAAGAGGAAATAGTGCCATTGTCTTAACCAAACAATCCACATGGCTGTCTGTCGCCAGGCTGCACCTTCCAGACAGGTAAACAAATAATGATACCTAGTGTGACTCTTGCTATAATAGATGTAAGTATAGGGATTGTGGGAGCACAGTGCAGTTTACTATACAAGGCCCTCCGCAAATGTTTGTGAATTGACTATTGAATGAAGCCTCTGTGCTTTTGAAAGAAACAGGAGAGAGCCTCTGCCTTTCCCTAACGAAGGCAGGAAGTCTTCCAGAAGAGTTAGGGTTAAGTGGGTCTTAGGGTAAAGAAGAAGGAAAGAGAATTTTGTGCAGAGGGAGCTGTGCACCTGAGTAAGGCGATAAGACTGAGATAAGACTGAGTACATATGTTAGGAAAAGGCCAGAGGTTTGATGGGGCTGAATCACCGCATGGATGTGACTGAGAGGAAGTAGGAGATAGAGTTAAAGAAGCAGGTAAGGCCCTGCTGTAAAAGGCCTTAACTGACAAACCAAGGAATGTGAATTTAAGAGCAAAGGAAATCACTGTCACCAAGAAGACAGTGAGAGAGTCAGTGATGTGGTCAAACACATCAAGAATGTGTTTCTGAGAGGCTAAGTATGAATCAGATGGAGACACATCAAATTATTTTTGTGCTCTGTTGTGGTACAATGTTTTTTATCTTTATGGCTATTTGAATGACTCCTAACACTTGAGCATTTCATGTCATGTCATCCTCAAATACTGCCAAAATAGTAAGGTGGTCATGACTTGGTGTAAGAAGCCCTACCAATGAGGCCATCAGAAACTAAGAAAGTTCTGAGCATCGGAAAGATTCAGAACACAAAATCAGGAGAGATGGAATACCACTCCTGGGAGCCCCTGAAATATTTAGCATTTCTATTGGTTATTTGACAGGGTGCCTGGAGAATGCTAAGGATACTAGCTAGGGAATCAACAAGCTTGACTTATCCTACTCCCCTGGTAGCTCAGACGGTAAAGAATCTGCCTGCAATGTGGAAGAGCTGGGGTGGATCCCAGGGTCAGGAAGATCCCCTGGAGAAGGGAATGGCTACCCACTCCAGTATTCTTGCCCAGAGAATTCCATGGACAGAAGAGCCTGGTGGGCTACAGTCCATGGAGTCACAAAGAGTCGACACGACTGAGTGACGAACACTTTCACTTTCATCTTGCTTTAAATAACCCCAGAGCCACATGGAACTTGGGCCTCATGCAGTGAGAGACAAATCCTGCAAAGTGAATTGAATCTGGAAGTTTCTGGAAAATATGTGAAGTTCCCACCTTCTCTTTCTGTCACCAGAGTTGGGACCTGGAATGCCATAACAGGAGGAGTAGGTCATGAGGAGCCCAGTGCCACTCCTGGAGCTGGTGGCCCATGAGATGACATTTTGGCTTTTAATTAGAGCTCAGTTATGCAGGCTTCCGTGGTGGTTCAGCTGGTGAAGAATCCGTCTGCAATTTGGGAGACCTGGGTTCGATCCCTGGGTTGGGAAGTTCCCTTAGAGAAGGGAAAGGCTACCCATTCCAGTATTCTGGCCTGGACAAGTCCATGGACTGTATAGTTCATGGGGTAGCAAAGACTCGGAAATGACTGAGCAACTTTCACTTTCAAGCATAAAATATAGTAATAGTTTAGCTTTTAAAAATTATGAAAACATAAGAATCAGGATAACAGTTGAGTGTAATCTAATAAAAATTGACAGAAATAATTACATTTGTTTTCCCTTTTTGGGGCGCTTCCTTGGTAGCTCAGCTGGTAAAGAATCTGCCTGCAATGTGAGAGACCTGGGTTCGATCCCCGGGTTGGGAAGATCCCCTGGAGAAGGGAAAGGCTGCTCACTTCAGTATTCTGGCCTGGAGCATTCCATGGACTGTATAGTCCATGGGGTCACAAAGAGTTGGACACGACTGAGTGACTTTCACTTCACTTCTTCACTTCACTGGCAGAAGCTAAGATTTATTTAGCATTAATTGCCTTAGTCCTAGAAATGAAACCTTGGGAAGTAGGGGTTGCTGTTATCACTTTTCAGGTGAGGCTCAGTGAAATTAAGTGACTTACAGAGATCAGACAGCTGATAAGGGGCAGGCCTGAATTCAAACCCAGACTCTAAAGCCTGTGCAATCTGCCCTTACCACTCCTGCCACTCTTTATACATAATGTGGCTGTTTTTCACTTCTAGAGTTAAAAAAAAATACTCTTAGGGGAGCCCTTAAAATTATCAAGTTCCATTCAGTGTTATTCTGAAACTCTATAATATATTTTAATGTTAATGTTATTCCCCAAGTTGTGTCCGACTCTGCGACCCCACAGGCAGCCAGGCTCCTCTGTCCATGGGATTTCCCAGGCAAGAATACTGGAGTGGGTTGCCATTCCCTTCTCCAGGGGATCTTCCCGACCCAGGGATCAAATCCAGGTCTCCTGCATTGCAGGCAGATTCTTTACTGTCTGAGCCACCAGGGAAGCCCAGTATATTTTAATAGTGGATGCTATATTTGTGGCTCTTCAAAACAGTGGTTTTGAACACTGTTCCTGGAAGCAAGGTCACACGTTTGTTTCTTGAGATTTTCTAAGAATTTTAATATCCTTTTAAATGTCTTTTAATAAATCTGTTTTCTGCTTAAATTAGCCAGAGTGGATTCTGTCAGCTTTTTTTAAAAATAGGCTTAATTTTTTTAGAGCAGTTTCAGATTCACAGTAAAATTGAGCAAAAGGTACAGAGATTTCCCATGACCTTCCCATGACCTCCTGCCCTCAACAAGCGTAAACTCCCCCATTATTGACATCCCCTATCAGAGCGGCACACTTGTTACAGATGGTGGACCTGAATCATCCAAAGTTCAGGATCTAAGTTATCATACAAAGTTCAGGATCTACATTAATGTTCAGTCTGTGTTGTACTTTTAGGGTTTTGACAAAGGTATAAAGACACTAGCCATCATTATACAGAGCAGTTTCACTGCCCTAGAAATAGTCTATGCTCTGCCTATTCATCTCTCCCTCCACACCATCTCTCAACTAATCTTTCTCTGGGACACTCTCCTGATTCCCAGTGTAAGGATCAGAAATCCAGTTTTCAGAGAACTGGCAGTTAGATCACAGTGTATTCTGGGCTTCATCGTTGGATACATCCAAACAGGACTTCAGATTGGAAGTGAGCATCCTGAAGCAATGGGATCTTCCTAGGCATTGCATGTGCTCATGTGAAAGGTGACAGAGGTCCAGAGTTTTTAGGGGAGCCAGTGCTTGCTTGACTGAGTCCCCGAGGCAGGGCTGGCACCAGGAATGCTGAGAGTGGAGGCTGTGCTAAAGCTAAGTTCTTGGCATCCTATATTTGGCATTGTTAGTGATGACAGTAATAATCCTCTTCTCATCAGCCTTTGTAGGGAGTGCGTGTGTGTATGTGACAATTTTTTGAGATATATTCACATATCATACAATTCACTCATTTAAAGTTTTAGAGCATTTTTATCAGCCCTCCAAGAAACTTCATATCTCTTAGCTGTCACTTTCCAACTTCCCACCCTCCCCCCCGACCCCAGACCTAAACAACTATGAATCGACTTTCTATTTGCCTATTCTGGACATTTCATATAGACGGAATCGTACAATATGTGGTCCTTTGTGACTGGCTTCTCTCACTTGGCATGAAGTTTCCGAGGTTCGTTGATGTCGTAGCCAGGATCTGTACTTCGTTTCTTTCTTCTGCCAAACAATAATCCATTGTATTGTGGTTTTGAACACTGTTCCTGGAGGCACAGCCACAAATTTGTTTCTTGAGATTTTCTAAGAATTTTGATATCCTTTTGAATGTCTTTTAATAAATCTGTTTTCTGCTTAAATTAGCCGGAGTGGATTCTGTTGTTTGCAACTAAGAAGCATCACTGACACATTTGGGGTCAATTAAGATTGCGATTTTAAAAATTTACTTAGACCAAATCAACCATAAGCTAGGTAGTCTCAAAGGGCCATTCACTCTCTGATGTTCTATGAGTCTATAAACTTGAGACCACGTGAAATGATCGCTGGCCTCTGACAGTAGGCTTTCTTATGACTGAATTTGGTTGGGGACAAGAACATCTCCTCCTTTTGGACCAACTCCTTGCTGCCCACCCGCTTCCCTAGGGGATCCCGGTCTCCACTCATTTCCACACTGAGCTCCTCCACCTTTATCTGGGGCCCTCTTACAAGCCCCAGCCTCACATCTCCAGTCCTTCAGTTTCTGTTGCCTTACTTTAAATCCCATTAGTCAAGGCAGAACTGTTCACCTTTCTCTCCATCAGGTCTCCTTTCTAACCAAGCATTCTCTTGGCCAAGGATTGAAATCTGACCACCACCTTTGCCTCTTCCTTCTTCTCTAGTAACTTTCTCTTTATGTCTCCAGATGACCAAGTCCTGCCTTTTCTTCCTGTTTGATAGGTTCCTGATATTCTTTCCTTTTGGTTTCTCCTTAAGCCACTATTATATCCAGGCTTCTACTAGCTCACCCTGAATGTCATAAAGAACTTTCAAATGGAATTCTGCATTTGGCTCTTCCCTTCTAATGCAGTGAGTAGGCTTCAAACTTCAGATCACGTGCCCCTATCAGTAAAAATTTTGCTTTTTATGTTGATTTTTATGCCAAACAATAATCCATTGTATTGTGGTTTTGAACACTGTTCCTGGAAGCGCAGCCACAAATTTGTTTCTTCAGATTTTCTAAGAATTTTGACACCCTTTTGAATGTCTTTTAATAAATCTGTTTTCTGCTTAAATTAGCTAGAGTGGATTCTGTTGTTTGCAACTAAGAATCCTCACTGACACATTTGGGGTCAATTAAGATTGTGATTTTAAAAATTTACTTAGATGAAGTCAACCATAAACTAGGTAGTCTCAAAGGGCTATTCATTCTCTGGTGTGAATATCACATAAATATCATATTTTTAAAATATGCTGCTACTGCTACTGCTGCTGCTAAGTCGCTTCAGTCGTGTCCGACTCTGTGCGACCCCATAGACGGCAGCCCACCAGGCTCCCCCGTCCCTGGGATTCTCCAGGCAAGAACACTGGAGTGGGTTGCCATTTCCTTCTCCAATGCATGAAAGTGAAAAGTGAAAGTGAAGTCACTCAGTCATGTCCAACTCCTAGCAACCCCATGGACTGCAGCCTACCAGGCTCCTCCATCCATGAGATCTTCCAGGCAAGAGTACTGGAGTGGCGTGCCATCGCCTTCTCCAATATTTGCCTTTAAAAACATATACACAAAAGTCATGTCTAAAAGTAAATTTTTCAAAGGATGAGAATTAGAGAATAGCAAAGAGATGTTATAAAAATTTTCTTCCCACGCCACAGTGGATTATCTTGCCCATCAGTTGCTGATACTTGCTGTCTTTGGTTCTCTGTGCTGGTATCACAGTTAATCTTCACACGGCAGATCTGTCTAGGATGGTTCCTTGCTCAAACCTTCCGCGGCTCCTAGGTGAAATGAACTTCTAATCATCTATCATCCTCCTTTCCCATGTATCCCTTTCTTTGGTTTTATCTCAAGACGACTCTACTCCAGCCGATTGGCTGGTTTTTCTGCTCAAGCCCAAGACAGTGCAGTCTCCAGGACCTCCTTCTTGCTCCTGCTCACCCGCCTCAGAGAACACTCATCAGAACACACAGCCCATATACTGTTGAGCTGAGCCACGTGTGTAGTGAGCTTTAACAAAAATATCTTAGATCTGTTGACTGAAACTTCAATAATCAAATGACTTTAACACGCATTTTATATTTACCAGCTTCCCTGGTGGCTCAGTTGTAAAGAAGCTGCCTGCCAAGGAAGGAGCCGCAGGAGATATGGGTTTGATCCCTGGGTCAGGAAGATCCCTGGATAAGAAAATGGCAACCCACTCCAGTATTCTTGCTGGGGAAATCTCATGGACAGAGGAGTCTGGTGGGCCACAGTCCATATATTCACAAAAGGGTCAGACACAAGTTAGTACAACAACAACATTACATTTATAATTCTTATCATCAGCCCCACTTTCCCAAGGGAAAACTCAGTTTCACAAAAGTTGAGGGACTTGTCCAAATTCACAAAGCTGGAGAAGCCTAGTTTCAGCTGGTACCCAGATTTGGCTTGTGCTTCTCTCACCATCCACGGTTCTTCTGGTGGAATGAGAAACAAACATGAGCATTAAATTTAGTCCAATCCCTGGGGCCTCTCTTCAACCAGGCACTAGTCACCAGCCAGAACCCCTTTTCCCCTCGATTTCAATAATCCCAAGTGAGGATAAGACATTCACACTAGCCACTTCACAAGGCTGCTGGCGGTATTAATGAGTTAATGTTTGCAAAATACTTTGAGCTTCAAGAAAAGCCAGGCGCCAAAGAACTACAAAGGACTATTAAGACGGTAGACTTTAAATCCCCTTAACAAGCTCCCTCCCCTCAGAGCTAATCTGGTGTGGATCCTCCTTTTCTTCCTAAAGCCCTGGATCATTGCTCACCTCTGTACCTTAAGGGTGAGAGTGATGTCTTTTCTGCTTCCTCCATTTCCAGGACTTTCATCGCTTATAAATTGTTGAGCCACATGTATTTTAATATGGCATGTGGAATCCTTCCAGTGTTCAGAATCTTATCATGATGAGGGTCCTTCAAGAGGATGAAGCCCATGCTTAGATTAGGACCAAAGACTCAAGGAGAAATAGATGCGCGATCAAAGATCATGGCAAGATCAGTGGCACACAGGCCATGAGCCTCGAGTTTACACATCACTGACGTGCTAAGGAGCGAGACTGGAGAGCCTTACACCAGTTATCTCTCACTCCTCCCCCAAGGCCAAGTCCATCGGGGGCCGCTGGGGGTGGGTTTAGGCTGCCAGGGTCCCTGAGACGTTTAGCCAGCCCCAGTCCATGGCTAGAGGTCCAGATGGGGAAGAGCAGTGTGGTGGAGGGAAAGAACACAGACTGGATCTCGCACACCTCTGAAATTCTTCTCCAGCTCCCTCTTCACTGTGGGATTTGGGGCTGGAATTGGTCAGTGGGCCCTAGTTTTCTGACCTCTGTTCTGGAGCACAAGTCTGAACGTGTCACTCCCAAGCTCACTGCCTTTAATCTGTCCTGTGGGGATCAGAGCTTGGGCAATATAGATGCTCTCTGCCTCAGCTTTTCCCTTTGGCATTTCTGCCAGCCCCTGATGATTCCTTGGACACCCCTATTTGCATTGTCTTCCTCATCCCTGCATCTTGTCACACACACAGTTGCTTCTTTTCTCCAGAGCAAACTTCCTCATCTAATTGGCTTGGAGAACCTCTTTGCTCAACCCAAAGGTTGAAAGTTCCCTTCTTCGTTGATCTTTCTTGAGACTCACCTACCAATTAGTTCTACTACTTGTCTTTTGTGCCTACCAGCACCAAGAATCCAATCAGAATCCAGGGAAGCTGGGATGGGTGGGACCCGCTGCCCTCCCGAAGTGGATGGGTAACTGGGTGACTGTAACAGTGCTGTGACAGAGTGCCGGGAACAAGGAGGGGCTGGGCAGAAGATAGATGCGTGTCAAGGAAAGAGGTGGAAGCTAAGCTGCCATCTGAAAGGCACACATGATTTAGCCAACAGGAGAATGGAGGATGAGAAGCAGAGAGATTCACACAAAGCCAGCAGCACCTGCGTAGATGAAGGATTCTCTAGAGGGATTGAAGTCTGCATGGCTTGCCCACTAGGATAGCTGCAGCTGCTAAGTAGCTTCAGTCGTGTCCAACTCTGTGCGACCCCAGAGATGGCAGCCCACCAGGCTCCCGCGTCCCTGGGATTCTCCAGGCAAGAACACTGGAGTGGGTTGCCATTGCTTTCTCCAATGCATGAAAGTGAAAAGCCAAAGTGAAGTCGCTCAGTCGTGTCCGACTCCTAGCAACCCCATGGACCGCAGCCTACCAAGTTCCTCCGTCCATGGGATTTTCCAGGCAAGAGTACTGGAGTGGAGTGCCATTGCCTTCTCCTCACTAGGATAGCAATTCATCCTTATTCACTAATGGAGAGACAGCACAACTTAGGCCAGGTATCAACAAACTACATATAGCCCAAGACCTGATGTGCATGATTTGTGAGGTAGAGGTGGCTTTACATTTTTTTAATGATTGAAAAGAAATCAATGAAATATTTCATAACTCATAAACGTTCTATAAAATTCAAATTTCAGTGTCGACAAAGACAGCGTTTTTGGAACACAGCCATGGACTGTCTATGGCTGCTTTTTGCTATGACAGCAGAGCTGAGAAATTGCGACAGAGACCAGATGGCCCACAGAGGGAAAATATTTACTATCTAGCCCTTCACAGAAAAAGTGCGTGGACTCCTGGCTTAGGCTGTGAAATCAGACTGCCAAGGAGCTAGGCCTGATCCCTCTTCCTACTGCTTATGTGACGCTGGGAAAAATCCCTAACCTCTTTGTGCCTCTGTTTCCTCATCTGAGGATTAAAACTATGGCTGTTTTTTTTTTTTTTTTAATTGAGTTAACATGTTAATAAACAAAATATTTCGAAGAATGCCTGGCATGTAGTAAACACTCGATAAATGTTCATTATCATCACCACTGTGGCTCCAGAACCCAGCAGTGGACTTGGCACACTCTGTTATTCCTTAAAGGATATCTGTTGAAAGGGAGAATGAGCGAGGAAGGGGATGGAGGTGCATCGTGCCTCACCTGATCCCATGCAGCCTTCTAGAAAGGCACGGGAGGAAACCCTGGCCTCCAAACGCCTTATTCCACTTGCCTTTTCTCTTGCCAGCACCCCCGAGCATCTGCTAGCAATCTGGGTCTTGCGGCACTTTCCTCCTTGTGCTGTTAATTTTTAAATGGATTTTCGGGCTGTGGATGATGGAGGGAAAAGCAGAGGGCGTGGGGAGGGAACCCCTCCACTGTGGACAGTGGGAAGCCATAATTGCGGGGTGTGTGCCTAAGAGATCATGTTTCCAGAGGGTAGGGGGGCCCCTAACATAAACAATCCCTACAAGAAAAAGAAAAGAAACAACTATTTCTCGGAGTCCCCTTGTGAGTCCCATTGGGAACTGTTCCTCCTCAGCATTTGGAACTTGCAGCAGCCTCCTGGGGAAATCAGCCCCAGGACCATAGAAGAGAAGGGCAAAGTCGCTCAATTGGAGGCTGAATGCTTCTGTCGCCGCAAGGCTCTCTTGTGGTTTGGAATAAGGCTCCTGTCCTTGGTGTGGCATCTGTCCTTTAAAAACTAGCTCAGAACGCTCTGAACACCTCCAGTGGAGCTCTGAACTCATCCTTCAGGGAATATTTGATCTTTCAACTGATTGGAGCGCCAGTGAATCTGAGCCAAGCCTTCTGGGTCATGACAGACCTCGCTTTTACTATTTTCCACATTCACCCTAAGAGTACTTCGGGAACCCCGCAAAGGACAGAGTGAGTGGATTCATGTCTGCCTTATCTACCTATTCACAAAAGTTACCAGCATGGACCAGAAGAGCTAAGTGCCACCAAGTGTGTGTTAAAGAATCCATTTCAACGCAGTGAATCCCACACAGGCTGAGCCCTGCCAAAGGAGAAACACCACAGCCTATGGGCCGACGGCTGATCACACTCTGTTTATTTCCACTTCCCTTGTTTTCAGCCACACAGCCCATCCTGAGATGGGAAAGGATGCAGCGTGTGACTCTTACTCACTCACCTCCTGGTACATCGAGAACTGGAATCTCGCTTCAACAGTAATTACTATGATTACAGGTCCCTGTGGAACTCGTAGGGTGAGCTCCAAACACAATTCCTCAAGCTTGTCAAATCACTGCGTCGATTTGCTTATGAAAGGTAGTTCTAATCAAAAGGAGTAATTACAATATTAAGTGCCAAGCCTTGGTGTGCAAACTCTTGAGTCATAAGATATTAAGCTTAATTTAACTCCACTGAAGGAGGCATGTAGCATCATGTACTCAGCCTTCTGAATGGAGGTGAGCCCAAAACTTCACTCCAGGAAAGTGGACAAGCTACTTGGTCTATTAGCCACTCAACTATCGCATACTGTACAAGCCTGAGCACCTGTCTTAGGCAGCGATTTACTCTCGGAAGTCCTAATGATTTAATGGGTTACTGAGTAAGACCCCTCATGCACTGACTTACAAAGCTGTTAGTATTTCAGGGCTGTAACTACACTTTGGCCTGGCCCTATACCCTAACATCTATTTACTCACTCATTCATTCATTCAATGTATGTTGAGATACTAGGCCCTATGTTGGGCACGGTGGATGCTGAGATAAATAAAACATGCTCTGAGTCTTCAAGAAACTGACTGCTCATTTGGGAAGACAGGCTCATAAACAGGTGATTAACCTATAGTGCGAAAATGCTATAATTTAAAAAAAAAATGTGTTCTGGAAGAGTAGGAAAAAGGATGCCTCCACCGAACTTGACGAAGTCCAATAAGGCTCTGAGAGGAGGTTCCACCCCAGCTGATTCTATAAGGATGTGAGTGGGTGTGAGAGACTGTCCAGAGTCCCAAGAAGAGGGACCAGCACAGCCGAGGAGTGCCAGTGAATAACGTGACGTATCTCAGGAAGCTATAAACAGTTTACTGTGATTTTTAAGCATAGTGCGTACGCATACACGTGCGTGTCCACAGATGCCTGGACGGAGGTTGTGAAGAGGTCCAGGAGAGGGAAGCAGGAGCTAGTAATTGGATTCCTGTCCCATGAGGACCATCCAAGTTCTTCTCCCCAGAAAGGGGGTCAGGATCTAAGTGCTGTTACTATTTTGAGGAATCTACTCAAAAACATGGTGGCAGTCAAAAAGATTCCACAAACCAAACCCTGACACATGTCACACACGTAGACACAATCGCCTTGCCCCGCAGAACACACAGGTGCTCCTGCTCTGTGGGGATAGCACCGTCTTACACACACAATGACCCGGGTACCCTCAAGGGTATGCTCTCATCTCAGAACCAAGTCTTACCTGGGGTTCTTTAGCAGCAAGGAAGTCTTCCCATAAAATAAGTGGAGTGATCAGTCATACTGATCATTCTGATAGATTGCCTAGTGGATGAATGGGCCATGCTGCTTATAATGACCTGTTTTCATTAACGATGGAATCATCCTTCAGTTTGGCTAAGGCACTGGAAACAAGGACAGCACACATTTGAATCCATTTAGTTCAGGACTTCTTCTTCTTTTTTTTTTTTTTAAAGAATATGAAACCAAAGACTTCAGGAGAAGGAGAGAAAAAGAGACACTACATGCTCTGGATGTCCCATGTTTTTAATATTTTTAAAGCTAATTTTAAGCTATCACTTAGGGTGGAGAAACTATTTACCATTTCATTAAAAATGAAGACATGAAGGCTCAGAGAGAGTAAAGTATTAGCCAAGATCACCCAGAGAGTGGATCAAGGACTGGAACTCAAGTCTGATCATTAAAGCTGGACTCTTACAATAACATGCTGCTCTCTCTTCTGATGAGAATGAAGGAAGATAATTATATTACTTATGCATTTTTTTCCTTCAGATATTTATGTGAAATAAACGAGTCTCTTAAAAATTGGAAATAGTGGCTACCATATTAACTGTTCACTGAATATTTTGGCTGCTCAAGCGAGAAAGTACACAATGCTGGAAATGACACGTCTTGTTTTGTCTTGTCTGAAATTATCATTTTTCTTATTGTCTTCTCTCATTCACACATTTCCCTAATAAACACTGAAAATTTTCTCTCTGTTTCCTGGCCTGCACTGTGTACAATCATTCAGTCATGTCCCACTTTTTTGTGCCTGTAGTCTGCCAGGCTCCTCTGTCCATGGAATTTTCCAGGCGACGGGTGCAGGTTGCCATTTCCAGCTCCAGAGGATCGTCCCTACCCAGGGATCGAACGCACTTCTCTTGCATCTCCTGAACTGGCAGGCGGATTCTCTACCACTGCACCACCTGGGAAGCCCTCTCTGTTCCCTGCTAGGTGGCAGTTCTCTTTTCCTGAAGATCTCTCTTTCACGAAGTCAAGGCAGTCAAAGCACGTTATATAAGAATCTCAGCGGTGTGTAAACAAAGACTTGCAAGTTCCAGCACTTCAGGCAACAGCATGGAATCATAGAATTCTCAAGGTGAGAGATACCCAGCAGGTCGTTTGTAGTGACACAGTAGGATTTGAATACAGCTAAAACCAGAACATCTGGTTAGAGTTGCTTAAGACCATTAAAAATATAATTACATTAAAAAATCAAATAAATCATTTAAGTAAATTGTTCAGTATCTCACCAAATTAATGTTATTTATTTTTTACCAAATTAATCAGCCACAGGTCTAATGTTGAGACATGGCCCGTAAGAACTGCAGAGCAGTAGGTATGCGTCATTGCCTTTCTTCCCCTAGCGCCCAAATGAGACATGTTTGAACCAGCCAACACATTTACCGCTGGTCCTGTGCCACCCTACTCAACATCTTAACTGCTCCACAGCAACATTTAGAAATGAGACCTGCTGTGGATCCTTGGCTGAGGAGGTTCTGGGGATAAGAAGGCCAAATTCACGAGCCTGATCTTCTCATTATCCAGTTAGCCTCATCATATTTTTCCTTCGCTAGACTGCAAGAGAGAGGCTGGAGAGAAAGTGTACGGTTGGGCACAAAGCCATCCATTTACAGGAATGATCATCCTGCCTGGGGTCAATGACCAGGATGTTAGGCCCCAGCACAGGTCTAATAATTTGAGACAGAAATATGGACTGTCTGTTTTCAAGGCTTGAAACTTCCAAAGTAAAACTTGCTAATCTTTTCTTTCATGTTAGGAACAATCAGAGACGTTTTTGGTTGGATCAGATTGGAAGGATAAGAGTTCATTTTTTTAAGCTCTTTGAATGAATAATAACTGCCCAGAAATCCTGTTTTTTCCACTTGAGACTTTCCTTTTGTTACCAAATGAACAAAGGCAATAATTACTGGTGCTTCCATTACTTCCTAATGTCATAAGCAATGCTGACATCTGTCCTTATTTAGAACCACTTCTATTCCTAGGAAATGTAAAAAAAAAAAAAACTATGAACTTTCATTGGACTTTTCTCCATTTCAATTCAAAGTTAGTTGGAATACAAGGAGAATACATTCTTGCTCCTTCTGACTCCAGTTTAAAAGCCTGACTAATATAATTCCATCCTAGGACTGTTCCAGTACTGTTGAGTTTTCTCTTGGGAAGTTATCAGAGAGGCTTAGAAATCTGGTAACAAGGTTAAACTGGGTCATTGTTGTTCAAGACTTTCTGATAGCAGATTTCATGAGGGGTTGAGATCTTGGATTGACCTGTCCTTTCCAGGCTTTAATATATAGTATGGAAAGAGAAGTAGGAGGTTAGTTAAGTTACAGAGTTTCTAGATTCAGGCCTCCTCCACTCACAAGTGACCTTGGATAATTCAGGTCCACTCTCTGGACTTAAGTCTCCCTCTCTGTAGAGTAAGGGCGCTCTGCCTGATTGTCTGAGAGAAAACTATTATGTTTGTGACATCATAAATTTAACAAGATGGCAAATATTTAATTGAGCATCTACAATGTTTGGGACACTGGACTAAATGCCACAGATAAAAAGATGAGTCATAAATGGTCTTGTCTCTGAGTTTTCTGGATCTAGAGGGAAAGGTACATACAGTCAGTGTTGACATAATATGGATTAGAAATATATACAGTCCATTATTCTATGAAATGTTCTGGTTTACAAGGGCAACATGGCTTTTGAATCAGTGGAATAAGAGGAGATTACATTGCAGAGGTGTTCAGGAGGAGAGCTGGAGTGAAAGATTGTGGAGAGATTGATTTATTGGGGGGAACTCATTGGATTCTCAATGTTGTTGTTTTTAATCTTCAAGCAACAGTGTCTCCTGTGTAAAGGCAATGGCAAGCTCTGGAGAGGGAAGCTCCATAAACAAGCCTGCTATTAATCATTATCTTAATGACCTGAGCCAACCTGCTGAGCCTTTTGATGTTTGCTCAACTCCAAGGATTAAGATGCAAATCTGGGTGTGATCTCTATCACCACTGCATGAGGATCCGTGGTCCATTAATCTCAGGCTACAAATGAGCAGAGCTAACCTCAAACAGACACAGTGCATTTCACCTTCCACCCAGGGGAGGGGGCTCTATGTACCACTCCCCGCTCCTTACCCTAGCCCTCACAAAACCTGGGGAGGGCTTTTTTGGGTGGAATCCAGTCTGAATGGGGTCCTTTCCCTCTATTCCAGTCATAAAAAATATTTACCCAGTGCTTCCCTTCAAGTTGAATCCCCAGTGGCCATGGGAACCTGCCAAACCAGATACTTTCCAAGAGGAATATCTTCATAACCAAATCTGCAAAAAGATGAAAGAAAAGGAGGAAGGCACTCAAACATCAAAACAGCAGGCATAAACCCAAGATCTAAACATATGGCAAAAGGATGTCAGGTGACAGCTTTAGGAAATGAGACCTGGTTCAGATCTCAGCCTTGCCCCTGATTCATGTTTGCCCAGATGGTGGGGCAGTTAGGACCATAGCATTGAGAAACAGGTCAATATCCAGGCTCTGTTACTTGCTCCGAAGCCTGGCTCACATAACTTGACTTCTCTGGGCCAATTCTATCAAACAAGAATTTTAATATATGTACACCTCTATAGGGTGAGATAATAGTATTTCTAGAGCCATTGAATGTAGATTGTAAAGAAGGGATCTCACAAATGGGAGATGTCTGTGAACTCAGAGCAAAGATAATCCCACTTATAAGCCTTTCAGTTCTTGCCCACTCATCAGGCTTCCAGGCAGTAGGGTTTCTTCTTACAGTAGGGTTTCTTCTTCCCCAGATTCTATCACCCAGCTTCACTTGCTCCTGGGATGTGACCATGCAGATGAGTCAGCCTGGGGGATATGGTCTCGCCTAAGTTTTGCGTTCCTTAGGGTGGATGACATAGGCGATCAGGCAGTTAGCACTCCAAAGGGCTTTCCCAGTGTAGATTCCCTGACATTTGCGGCCCACATCAAAGTATTTGTTTACCTCTATCACTACCCCGTTAAAAGCTTCTGACTGTACTGGCTTTCCTTTAGAATAAACATCAGCCAGTGATCAGTGGGTATCAGTGATTCTGCAAAGTCACTGGACTCCTTTGGAATAGTCACCCTTGTACCTGCCCTGTGGTGATGTTTTCCTATGTCTGGCCTTTGTTTTGGGGGCAAGCTGAGAAACAAACCGCCGCAACAAAACAACGTTAAAATGGCTAATAAGGTAGCAGCCAACACAGTTTAATGAGAAAATGACAGGAAAATGGAAAGGCCACACAAACCAAAAGATAAAGGAACGTTCTATCTCATAATGTATCAGAGTTTTGTAAACTTGAGTGTCTGTGCAGATAGATGTCAGGTGTGGTTGTTTTACCACTGTGATATAAGTACTTTTGGCCTCATATTTTGGTGATCTGAATGAATGCGCTGCTTGGAAAAATCCTGAATTTCTAACAAACAGCCTGATTGTAAGCTGTCTTGAAACTAACTGATGGAAGATGACTCAATTCAGATACACAAAAGGGACGTCCCCAAGAAATTCTCTTTTCACATCCACCCCACCATTTGCCCAGGCCCAGTAGAGTACCTGACATCAAGCAGGCACCCCATGAATTAAGAATTTAGCTCATTCTGTCAGTTTATTTAGGATACTTGGTAAAGATCCTTCACATTATTTTTTATTCCTCATCTCCCATGAACCATACTTAAACATCCATTTTGAGATTATTTCCAATGGAGTGACACCATAGCTAACTTTGGCAGAACACGGATTATGCAAACAGTGTTATGCTTGGTGGTTCCTTTAAGACAACCAAGAATTTATTCTGGCAGGCTTGTTCCTTTGAAGGATGACTCCCTTTAAAACTCCCAGAATACACAGAGTGCGTGTGTGAACATAGGCTCAGGTCCCCACATTTTATGGAAATGACACTGAATCATTTTGCAACAAAGGAAGGGCTTTGGATGCTTTTTGGAGGTGTGGCAGGGTGGCAGGATCCGGGCAAACCAGTCAAATGGGTGCACCCCTAAGCAGCCAATGGCCTACTCTGGAAGGAACTGGGTTCAGAAACCAGAATGAACTGTGATTACGGAAGATTCTAAGCATTCTCACCTATAATCCAGGGATGTTTGTACTCTTCATGACCATGTAAGGAAGTTCCTAACCAGTGGATGGCCTTCTGCTCACCAGAATGAGAGCTACTTACACCTTCCCATTTAGAGTCTCTTGGCTAAAGAGGCCTTTACAGAACTCCAGCCTAGTAGTTTTGGGTCTTCTTTCCAAGAAGCCAGAGCTGCCTTTGTGTCAGCTGCAAGGGCAGAGGTGGGACTGCCAAAGTCCTTAAAGCCCCTGCTTCACCTACAACTGTTCTGATTTTGTTCTATTACATACCTTTGGATTCTTTTAATGCTTTAAGAAAAGAATACTTCTGCTTTAAAAATGTTTGAAAATAATTTCATTTTTTTTTAAACATAGACAAACTGGGCCCAAGAGATGAACAGTGAAACTGATCCCCTCAAGGTCACCATGTTGCCAACTCCAATCCTCTTCCTAGTTGACCTCATCTGAAATTCACTGCTTGCATATCTACAGTCCTCACCTCTCCCTTGAACTCAAGCACTGAATAGCTAACTTTCTGTCTTTTGCTCTTGGATATCTATTGGGCATCTCAAACTTAACAATTTGAAGACAAGACTTGAATCTCTCGCCTTCAGTCTATACCTTGTCTGCCTGTTGTAGCCAGTAACTGTAGCCTTGCCTGTGACCTTGAATATGGACTGTGCTACTGGCTGTGGAATACGTTGCCAACAGAACTGCCTCAAATACTCTGGGCAAAAACTTAGGACCCATCCTTGATTCTCCTCTTTCCCTTGTCCCCACATTCAGTTGATCAGTATCAGGACTCGGGTTCATTAAATCCTTCTCCACACATGCCATGTGAACTGATGCTCTTTCTTTTTCACCTGCGTTAATGGAATAGCCTCTTACCTAGTCTTGTTGCCTCTTCTGCCTCCACTTCCCTCATAATCCATTCTCTCTACAACAATATAATTTCCTGAAAACGAGAAGCAAACCGTATTCCTCTCTTGTTCAATACCTGCCAAGAACAACCTGTTGCACTTTGTATAAAATCTGCATCCTTTCCTCTGCCTATGGGGCCCCTGCCTTCCTCAGTGACCTCGAGTGGTACAGCTCTTACTCTCACTCGCTCCCCAAGTTCTAAGCACACAGGTTCTCTTCTGACACCTGGAGCATCCAAGCTCAAGTTTCACACTGAACTCTTATAGTGAGTGAGTGAAGTTGCTCAGTCGTGTCCGACTGTTTGCGACCCCATGGACTGTAACCTACAAGGCTCCTCTGTCCATGGGATTTTCCAGGCAAGAGTACTGGAGTGGGTTACCATTCCCAACCCAGGGATCGAACCCGGGTCTCCTGCACTGCAGGCAGATGCTTTACCATCTGAGCTACCAAGGAAGCCCAACTCTTATAGTAGCTGCCCCTTATTTCCTGGAATGTTCCTCCTCTAAGTCTCAAGCTCAAGTCTTAATGTTATTGTTGACCTTCAGAGAAACCTTCCTTACTTTTCAATTGTAGCCTTCCCAGACACTTTCTAACATGTTTTCTTGCTTCATTTAAATCATAGAACATACAGCTTTTCAACTTTTCGTTCTTCTTTCTCTTATTCATTGCTGAATGTACTTTCTCTCTCTGAACAAGGACCGTGAGAATAGAAATCGTGCCAGTCACAAACCTTGTGCAATGTTTTCTCCCCAGCCCCTAAAACAGTTCCTAACACATCACTGATATTCAATAAGGATACATTGAGTAAATGAATGAAGGTGATTTGTCTAAAGACACATAGTCCTGGTAGAACAAAGACTCTGATCAGGCTTCCAGACTCCTACTTCACAGAGAGACTCATAAGATTAACTTCAAATGTCTCTATTCAGGGTAGCATTTTATGGATTCATGTGACGTTTTCCTTTCCATAGAGTGAAAGAAGGAAATAAAGTTCCTTGAGTTATAATCTCTGAAGTCATGAGGATATTTTACTGCTTAGAAAATAATCAAATTATTCCATAAACATTTATTGAGAGGCTATTACCTAGAACTATTAAGCATGAAGAATAAAACCATGAATAAGAAATAGTCCCCACCCTCTTCTCTAGACAGGGAGAGAGAGGCACCTAAACAGATGATGACAGTATTAAACTTTTAGTGGATATAAAAATAATTGGTAATACTTACTGAGCACTTCTTGTGAATGGGATGCTCTTCTGAGCATTTTAACTGCTTAACACATTTACTTTTCATAGGAACCCAGTGTCATGTTTACTGCTATTCCTCTAGTTTTGCAGTTGGAAGAGACTGAGGCATAGATTAGGTAATTTGACCAAGGTCAGGCAATGAGCATGTGTAACCTACTATGGAGTGCATCCTGTTAGTCACTGAGCTATACTGCCTCGCTTATAGAGCTGTGCAGAAAGTGATAGGAAGATAGGGAATCAGTCCCTCCATCTTTGGTGGCCAGGGGGATCAGTGAAGTCTTTACTGTGGAAATAATGTTTGACCTTGGATCTTGAAGGACAAGGGGGAGATTCCCTCAAGGGAGAAGTTGTGGAAGCATGAAAGGTATAGAAAACAACTCATGCAAAGCCGCTGAGTTGTGAAAGAGCCTCTGTCTCAGAAACTAGCCACCACATTGTGAGTAGCAGAGAAAGGGTGTGTATGTGTGTTCAGTCATGTCCAATTCTTTGAGACCCTATGGACCTTAGCCTGCCAGGCTCCTCTCTTCATGGGATTCTCCAGGCAAGAATACTGGAGTGGACTGCCATTCCCTCCTCCAGGAGGTCTTTCTGACACAGGGATCGAACCCATGTCTCCTGCATCTACTGTATTGGCAGGGGAACTCTACCATTGAGCCACCTGGGAAGCAGAGAAGGGATGAGAGGTAAAACTGGAGAAAATGCAGGGGCCAGGATGCAAGTTTTCTTCTCCTGAAAGTGAAGGAGAATGAATTTTCCACTCAATGAGAACAAGTGGAGACTTTCAAGCCAGTGATTTACACATTCTAAGCTTGCTTTACAAATTCGACAGTCTTTATGCAAAGAGTGGCTTGGCGAAGGGGGGAAAGGAGTAGAAAGACTAGGAAGTCTTTGCAGTGGTCCAGATGGGAGAGGCAGAGAGACTGCAGGGTATTGTGGCCCCTATTTCCTGCAGGTGAGCAAAGTGAGCCTGATGCTACATGTGAAAGGAAGGAAGAGCAGCTGCTTGGGGTGAGCTAAGCGTGCTCGCCTAAGGCGTGTCTGGGACCATTTCTCCAGCAGCCAAGGAGGTCAGCATAGGCTCAGCTGCCCCACCCTCTGACTCCAGCCAGCTGTTGCAAGGGCTCCAGGGATAGAGCCTCTTCCACACTGCTGTGTCTTCAGGGCTCTTAGGAAAAGGCGGCTGTCCTCTTGGTAATGCCTGTGCCTCAGCCCAGCACAGAAGTGATGTCAGTGCATTTTTCTCCTGCCTGTCTGTCACTGTTCTTTCACAACAGGTTTTAAAAACATGCTGAGGTCATATGAGAATGTGTTAATGTGTTTGGTGGATTATTATCATTCTGTCATTTCTGCAACTGGTTAGAGGGGTGAGTTCTTTTGGTGTTTAGACAAGAAAGCATGGAATTACCTTTATCTCTCTCTGCAGCTGATGCATGGAGACGATCCAAGAAGAAAACAACCGTATCAGGTGCTGTATCCTCTCATCAACTTCCCTTATCTCTCCTCACCTGAGCATTTCACAGGCCCTTACCTACATCCCCGTTGCCCTCACGGTAGAACATCTCAGGACAACACCCAAGTGTTTAGAGGAGAGATGGCTGAAGGAGAATTGCCCCCAGTATTCCCTGCTGGTTTGCAAGAAATTATATATATATAATAGTAAGTACTCAGAAGCCTGGATATTAGCTTTATTTCAACTCCTGATCCCAATGCCTAAAAATATAGCAGTTCCTGTTGATACGGTGATCATAACAAAACCTCTCTGTCATTGACTTGTTGTTTTTGTGTTTCAGTATATTGTGATTTTATCTACCTAACAGATACTTGTAGACAGTTACAAATGTTTTTAGACTTAGAGATCTTTTATCAGCCTGGGGACTCCCCTGATTTTGCCACATTAGGAAAGGATGTGTGCTATGATGTTTGAAGATTCCAGTACATTCAAGGACGGCTGCATAGATTAAGTATGTTAAAAGGATTATGGTTAAAATTGTTTAGGGCAGAAATTTTTAAACATATGTTTGAAAAACAAGTTATAGGAGTCGTTTTAAGGAGGAAAAAGAATTCCATTGTGTACTAACTCTAGGATATGGTAGGTATTTTTCTGTCTTGGAGATTCATAATATAACAAAAAGATGGTGTTTGTACAGTTTTGTGTAAGTATAGCATTTGCTTGTGTTTATGATGACCATGGTGTGTGTGTGTGTGTAAAAGAGTGCAAGACATTTGTAATGCATGATTTTCTAAGGTTTCTAAAAAATGCAAGACACGTAGCTACAACCAATATTCTATCCTCTGTATGGATTTTCCGTTCCGATTCTATTAACATTATCCATTTTCTTAGAGATCTTTTCGAGCTTTGGGTAGTTGGTTGGAAGTTCATTTTCATGATTTTTTTTCCAGTCTCAGATTTCCCACACCATGCATCATATGAG
This sequence comes from Capra hircus, assembly GCF_001704415.2. Classification (NCBI taxonomy): domain Eukaryota; kingdom Metazoa; phylum Chordata; class Mammalia; order Artiodactyla; family Bovidae; genus Capra; species Capra hircus. The sequence goes on from NC_030815.1 coordinate 97,404,605, forward strand.
TGAGAAAAATATTCTAGGTTTCTCCTACCTCTTGTTCACTTTCCACTTGCTAGTTAATTGGACTACATCATCAGCAGGTCCCCTTCACACCACTCTCTCAGGCTATAATTATGCATGCATACGGGCTGATTCACTTTGTTGTACAGCAAAAATTAACACAACATTGTAAAGCAACTATACGCCAATAAAAAAGTATACACACTACTATATATAAAATAGATAACCAACAAGGATCCTACTGTATAGTACTGGGAACCATACTCTATATCTTATAATTGCCTATAATGGAAGAGAATGTAAAAAAGAATATATATATATATATATAACACAATCACTTTGCTGTATACCTGAAATTAACACAGCACTGTAAATCAACCACACTCTAATAAACATTTTTAAAAATTAACAAAAAAAAAACCCTCAAGTACCAATTGCAAAGATTTTTCTCACCTGCTTCTACCCTTTTTGAACCCGTTATTAATTGTTTCAAAATAATTTCACTCTGGGAACTCCAACTTAAGCTTTCAGGACACGAAACTACATTTATGTCCCTGCTGTCCCAGCCTTTTCTGCCACTACATGTCCCCCTTTCTTTCTTCCTCATTCAGATAATAAATGAGCTGCTACCTATTAAACATCTATAATGCATTTTTAACAGTTTATCTCATTTAACCTTTATAATGGAGATTGGGAGTACTCACCCCATTTTACTGTTGAGAAAGTAAAACTCAGAGAGTTTAAGACACCTACTTAAGGTCACACAGCTGGAAAGTGGCAGGCTAAGAAATTGAACTTGGATTTGTCCAGCTCCCAATTTTGTATCATTTTCTGTAATCCTGTATCGCAAGCTTGGATATGGGTATCCCTGGATGACAGCATAGGTAAAACTGTTAGGCCTAGGGAATCTATTAGACTAGCCACACTATCTCAACATTATGGGCAGAAAGGAAATATTTTAAAATACTTTTAATGGTAGAATGAAGTAATTCATAATATGGGCTAAAATACATATTTTCAAGATAATTTTTAAGATGTAACTGAAACTGCTATTAAATGTTGTGCTTTTAGAGATAACTTTGAGCCAAGTTCCTAAGCTCCCAAGGATATTGGTTTGTTCTTATATACCAGTTGAAGCTGAAGCTCCAGTACTTTGGCCATCTGATGTAAAGAGCCGACTTATGGGAAAAGACCCTGATGCTGCAAAAATTTGTGGGCAAGAGGAGAAGAGAGTGAGTGACAGAGAATGAGATGGTTGGATGGCATCACCAAATCAATGCAAACAAATTTGAGAAAACTCAGGGAGATAGTGAAGAACAGGGAAGCCTGGCATGCTGCAGTCCATGGGATTGCAAAGAGTTAGACACAACTTACTCAGATTGTAAAGCGTCTGTCTGCAATGCAAGCGACCCGGGTTCGATCCCTGGGTTGGGAAGATCCCCTGGAGAAGGAAATGGCAGCCCACTCCAGTATTCTTGCCTGGAAAATCCCATGGATGGCGGAGCCTGGTAGGCTACTGTCCATGGGGTCGCAAAGAGTCGGATACGACTGGGCGACTTCACTTCTCTTTAGAGACTGAACAGTGAATGACAGCTGTATACCATTAGGGTTATACCATGGAGAAGAAACTTCGTTTATACCTGTTACTCCCCATTGCAAAAAAACACTATGAAAAGTTCTAAACTCAGTTCTTGTCTAATATTTTTCTAAACTGTATTACAGTGGTTTCATTTACTCACACGGCCCTGTTCCTAGCTTCCAGTCTCTCTTTTGATACATGCCATTGATATGATTATTCATTAGTTCATGAGAACCTGACTATGCATCTATTAATAAACCACAGGACATCTTTAGTTCCATGTGTTTCTAGAAACATCTACCAAAACATTTAAAAATGAAATTCCTTATGCATCCATTTTAACACGTTTTTATCAATGAACTTTACTGCTGTTTTCCCAATCATTCATGTTTGAAATGTGAAGATTCCCTTAGACTTCATGTTAGCCTTTATCGTGATATATGTGAGCTGGAAACATCAGCTGCTCCACTGTCATCCTCCATTTCCTTTGTGGCTGCCCTGTACCTGTCCCTTATTGGTCCTTGCTTAGATCAGCAGTTCTCAGATGGGCAATTTTGTACCCCGCCACCTCATCAAGGAAACAGTTGGCAATGTCCAGAGATATTTTGGGGTGTCACAATTGGCATTTAGTGAGTAGAGGCCAAGGATGCTGCTAAATATCCTATAATATGTGGGACAGACCCTCACAACATTGAGCCCCCAAAGTCCAAAGTGTTGTGGTTGAGAAACCCTGGCCTGGTCCATGGGAAAATCTTGTTCACTGGTTCCTCCTCTCTGCTTCTGCTTCACCTTCCACCCAGCTGGCCACATCAAGGTTTCTAAAGCATATATCTTCTGATGTCATCCCACTGGTGACACCTTCCATGGTGCTTAGTGAATCTCTCATCCTGTTATTAAGATTCTCCAAAATAGTTCTAGCCCTGGTTCCCACTCCCTCCCTTCATGCCACACCATCATACCAGACTTCTTACACCAGCTCTTCCCCCAGGCCTCTACCCTGGATGCCTTTATTTTTCCCTTCCTCGCCCTCACCCCTCCTGTCAAAATCCTGCCCCTCCTTCCAGCCCAACCGCAAAGGCTACCTTCCTTTCTCAAGCCTTTCCTTATTCCCCCACATGGCCTCAGCTCTTCCCTACTCTTCTCTATGGGCTTCCATCATCAAGTTCTATTCCCTGAGGACAGCAACAGCACCCGGCTACTTACACTCGGATCCACACAACACTGAGCCTCGTCTGGCATGTTTCAGGGTTGCAACTTAAAAGGAAGAGGCAGGAAGAATGTGAAAGGAAGTGGGCACTCACACCAAGAAGGGCAGAGGGGAGCATGAAGGAGCACAGGGGGCTGATCACAGGGCCGAGAACTGGAGGCTCAGCTTCGCCTGCTTCTTGAGCTTTCATCTTTCATCACGGAATCACTTGCTACCTCAATCCACTCTCCCTCTCTCCCTCCTCTCCCTCCTTTCTTCCTCTTTTCCTTTTTCTCACTTCCTCCCTTCCTTTCTTTTAGAACATTCCTTCTTTAAGAAAGGAGCAGTGACATTATTACCAAGGGGATGGAAATTAATTCTTAGAATATGAAAAAAAAATTAGCTATTACAATGGTGTGTGACTTTCCAAAGCTCAACTCTACCCAAAGAAATCCTATTAATTTCCCTCATTAGGGGTAAGTAGCATTTTAATTTATGTTTTCTCTTAAGGGGGGATGGGGTGGTGCCAATCATTTTTTTTAAGGTCGAGAAACATTGTATTAGAAGAAGGTAAAGGGTATATGCACATACATTTACGTATTTTTAAAGCTCATGGACAAAGTTTTGGGTTTTTTTTTTACTTTAAAGAAATATTTATTTTATTTATTTGGCTGTGCTGGGTCTAAGGTGCAGCATGCAGGATCTTTGATATCTTGTTGTGGCGTGCAAAGTATCTTTAGTTGCAGCTTGTGCGGTCTATCTCCCAACCAGGGATCAAACCCAGGCCCCCTGCATTGGGAGCCCAGAGTCTTAGACTACCAGGAAAGTCCCAAAACCCACGGGCAAATTTTTGAAGGTTCGATTCTTTGATTCATAATTAGAGAAAATATAAAGTGTTGCAGTTTTGGTTGTGATTCACTTACATACTACTTTCTCCGTTTTATCAATAAGAAAAATGAGGCTCAAAGAAATGAGTGTATTCATTCATCAAGATCTCATCAAGACCTATAAATTCATAGAGCAAGGTTTAGGAGAACTCATTGGAGTATTTAGGAGCAAGACTGGCACATGCTGGGCATCGGTAATATAGCCACCTGCATCAGCCCCATTATTGCTGCTTTCATTACCTCCCAAGCTCTGCACTGAGGGGCTGGGAATAAGACAGTGGTAGAGACAACAGATACAGTCTCCACCCTGATGTAGCTCACACTCTAGTGGGTGAGACAGAAATCACCATAGGGTATGTAATTGCAAACCGTGTTGAGTGCAGGAAGCCTGAGAATGCATAACAGGAGGAACAGATTTAATGGTGGGAGGAGGGGGGAGGAATGAGGAAGGCTCCGAGGGCAAGGATAATGAACTGAGATCTGAAGAATGAGTTAAGTGGGTGAATTAGGATGTGAAAAGTGCTCCCTTGGGAAGGACCAAAGGATATGGAGGCTTCTGAGCAGAAGGGAGCACCGAGGGTTTGAAAGACAGACACCAGCACCAGCGTGCCTGGAGCCTAGAAACCCAGGTGGAAAGAAAGTCAGGATGAGTCTGCAGAGGGAGCCTGGCACAGGAGCCCACGGCAAGAGATTTAGTTTCATCCTAGGTTAAATGGAAGCTGTTTGCCAGTTTTAAGACAAGGATTGATGTGCTAGGACTTAAGCTGTTGGGGAAAAAATGAACTGGGAGAGGATAAACGGGGACCATGGAAGAGGAGTGGCAGGTAAGACTTCTTGCAAAAATAGGTCTAAAGTAATGGCAGGGCTTCCCTGGTGGCTCAGATGCAGAATCTGCCTGCAATGTGGGAGACCAGGGTTTCATCCCTGGATCGGGAAGATCCCCTGGAGAAGGGAATGATTACCCACCCCAGTATCCTTGCCTGGAGAGTTTCATGGGCAGAGGAGCCTGGCAGGCTACATACAGTCCACGGGGTTGCAAAGAGTCAGATATGACTGAGCAACTAACAAAGTGATGGGGTGAAGATAGAAATAGACAAGTTTGAAGATATTTAGGAGGCAGGATTAGTAAGAATGGATTGCCCGTGGAGGGTGATTGTCAAGGACAACACCTGGGAGTCTGGTTTAGGAAAATCCATGGACAACAGTAACAAGCTGTAGGCCACCTAGTTAGTAAACAGCAGAGCCAGGCCTATAATCCAAGACTTAGATCATCCTGTAACATTGTAACTGGTTCTCAGTGTCTGGGGTTGATTTATTTCTGCCCAAGTTCTCTTGAAACATTGTACTCTTGGATATAAACCTTATGGAAAAGTTCTTCCAAAGTTGGAAGCAGCTAACAACCTCTTGGATTTAGGGGAAATGAATTAAAATTCCTATAGCATGGACAGGTCACTCAATACTGTTGAGCTGGCATCCTCATTCTGTTAAACAGTTAAAATACCCACATCATTTTTTGTTTGGGTTTTTTTTTTTTTTTTTTTTGGTCACCATTTGGCATGCGGGATCTTAATTCCCCAACCAGGAATTGAACCTGTGCTCCCTGCAGTGGAAGCCCAGAGTCTTAACCACTGGAGTGATGGGAAGGTCAAAAAACATCCACGTCAGAAGGAGGTTATGGAGTAGAGGTTAGAAAAGGAAGAGTCAGTCTGCCATGGGTACATCTGACCTTGGATCCTGGGCACCTCATTCCATCCAGTTGCTCCAGTCACAGCCATGTCTTTTTCTCTATAGGTTGTTCCTGTGACATGGGGGCCAAGAGGAACTCTGGGTTTGGGTGTCTTTTTGTCCTGGTGTCCCAGGTGAAGTCAGCTGCATTTTCTTTTTTTTTTTTTTTTTTGCATGTTAGAGGCTCAGGAAATATGTGGTGACCAACCTTGCCCCACAATCTATCCCTCACCATCACCAGGTGGGCCACTGCCTGCTCTCTGTGTATGAGGTCTGAGATCAAATGTCAGTTAAGAGCCCAAGGCAGATCTCAAACTTTGCAGTGCATAAAAGTCACCCTCACCTGCGGTGACTTTTTAAAATACAGATTCCCGAGTCCCACCACCCTAGGTTCTAATTCAGAAAGCAAGAATGAAGCTGAGGAATCGGTATTTTCATCAGTTCCCAAGGGTGAATCTAAATTTGGAAAGTTGTCAATTTGGCTGTGATTTTTTGAGGGTTCCCTAACTTGGGGTCCAGTAGGGTGCTAAATAAGCATTTGAGTTCAATTGAACAAGCACTGAATTTTGTCAAGTTGGATTACTGTGCTGTGGCCCTATTGTCCTTCCCTTTGATCCCAAGTCAATTGTTGAAGAATCTGCTATGATTTTAGGAGCAATAAATTTTACTGAAAGGAGTGAGGGTCCGGAAAATGTGTGTGTAGGTATATATATGCGACATGAGGAGTTATAGCAACCCCTAAGTTACTACCAAGCAGCTTAAGAGGATTTGGGGTTCTCATTTTTAAGGACCTGTTGCTGATGAAACTCCACTTTGTACACCCAATATTTTTGTGAAAATAATTATAAGTAAATGAAGCCAGCCTCAGGCTGAATAAGGCACACTTTCTCATCCTGAGGCATCTTCTGAGAGCTGAGGTGGCTCAGGTCCAGGGGTCCCCTGAGCCCTGAAGGCAGCTGATTGCGGGCTGTCCAGCTTCTTTTTGATCACATAGGTTTTCATCCCCTGTGTCATCTAGTCTGCAGAAGCCCATGCATTTCCCACTCCTCTCTCCTGCCAGTATTGAAATCTTCTATTGATTGTGAGAGACAAATGTTCCAATCATTAAAGTTTGGTCTTGCTACCCCCATAGGCATGGCCACTGACTGGCTCTCCTGTTTAAACCTATGTCCAACCTCTGGGATCTGATAAGTTCTGTTCTGTTCATTTCAGTCGCTCAGTCGTGCCCAACTCTTTGCAACCCCATGGACTGCAGAATGCAAGGCCTCCCTGTCCATCACCAACTCCCGGAGTTTGCCCAAATTCATGCCCATCCACCATCTCATCCTGTCATCCCCTTCTCCTCCTACCTTCAATCTTTCCCAGCTCAGGGTCTTTTCAAATGAGTCAGCTCTTCACATCAGGTGGCCAAAATATTGCAGTTTCAGCTTCAACATCAGTCCTTCCAATGAACACTCAGGACTGACTGGTTGGATCTCCTTGCAGTCCAAGGGATTCTCAAGAGTCTTCTCCAACACGACAGTTCAAAAGCATCAATTCTTCGGGGCTCAGCTTTCTTTATAGTCCAACTCTCACAACCATACATGACTACTGGAATAACCATAGCCTTGACCAGATGGGCCTTTGTTGGCAAAGTAATCTCTCTGCTTTTCAATATGTTGTCTAGTTTGGTAGCTTCCCTAGTGGCTCAGAGGGTAAAGCATCTGCCTACAATGCGGGAGACCTAGGTTCGATCCCTGGGTCAGGAAGATCCCCTGGAGAAGGAAATGGCAAGCCACTCCAGTACTCTTGCCTGGAAAATCCCATGGACAGAGAGGCCTGGTAGGCTACAGGCCATGGGGTCACAAAGAGTTGGGGAAATGACTGAGTGACTTCACTTTCACTTTCTTTTCAGGTTGATCATAACTTTCCTTCCAAGGAGTAAGCATCTTTTAATTTCATGGCTGCAGTCACCATCTTCAGTGATTTTGGAGCCCCCCCCCCAAAATAAAGTCTATCACTGTTTTCACTGTTTCTCCATCTGTTTGTCATGAAGTGATGGGACCAGATGCCATGATCTTAGTTTTCTGAATGTTGACCTTTAAGCCAACTTTTTCACTCTCATCTTTCACTTTCATCAAGAGGCTCTTTTTCTTCACTTTCTGCCATAAGGGTGGTGTCATCTTCATATCTGAGGTTATTGATATTTCTCCCGGAAATCTTGATTCCAGCTTGTGCTTCCTCCAGCCCAGCGTTTCTCATGATGTACTCTGCATAGAAGTTAAATAAGCAGGGTGACAATATACAGCCTTGACGTACTCCTTTTCTTATTCGGAACCAGTCTGTTGTTTCATGTCCAGTTCTAACTGTTGCTTCCTGACCTGATCTCTAAAGTGCACAATGAATGTAATGTGCTTGAATCACACAAACCATACCCCCATCCCCAGTCCTGATATGTATTTGAAAAGCAAAATTTAAAACACCATACACTTGAACAAACACCCTCTTCCAACAAGACAAGAGAAGACTCTACACATGGACAACATCACCAGATGTTCAATACTGAAATCAGATTGATTATATTCTTTGCAGCCAAAGATGGAGAAGCTCTATACAGTCAGCAAAAACTAGACCAGGAGCTGACTATGGCTCAGATCATGAAATCTTTATTGCCAAAGGCATACTTAAATTGAAGAAAGTAGGGAAAACCACTAGACCATTGATGTATGACCTAAATCATATTCTTTATGAAGATACAGTGGAAGTCATAAATAGATTCAAAGAATTAGATCTGATAGAGTGCCTGAAGAACTATGGATGGAGGTTTGTGACATTGTACAGGAAGCAGTCAGAGAAGGCCATGGCAACCCACTCCAGTACTCTTGCTTGGGAAATCCCAGGGATGGAGGAGCCTGGTAGGCTGCAGTCCATGGGGTTGCGAAGAGTCGGACACGACTGAGCAACTTCACTTTCAATTTTCACTTTCATGCACTGGAGAAGGAAATGGCAACCCACTCCAGTATTCTTGCCTGGGGAATCCCAGGGATGGGAGCCTGGTGGGCTGCCATCTACAGGGTCGCACAGAGTTGGACACGACTGACATGACTTAGCAGCAGCAGCAGCACTGCACGAGGCAGTGATCAAGCCCATCATCAAGAAAAAGAAATGCAAAGGCAAAATGGCTGTCTGAGGAGGCCTTACAAATAGCTGTGAAAAGAAGAGAAGCAAAAGGCAAAAGAGAAGAGGAAAGATATACCTCTTTGAATGCAGAATTCCAAACAATAGCAAGGAGAGATAAGAAAGCCTTCCTCAAGTGATCAATGCAAAGAAATAGAGGAAAACAATAGAATGGGAAAGACTAGAGATCGCTTCAAGAAAATTAGAGATACCAAGGGAATATTTCATGCAAAGATGGGCTCAATAAAGGACAGAAACAGTATGGACCTAACAGAAGCAGAAGATATTAAGAAGAGGTGGCAAGAATACACAGAAGAACTGTACAAAAAGATCTTCATGACCCAGATAATCATGAAGTTGTGATCACTCACACTCACCTAGAGCCAGACGTCCTGGAATGTGAAGTCAAGTGGGCCTTAGGAAGCATCACTACAAACAAAGCTAGTGGAGATGATGGAATTCCAGTTGAGCTATTTCAAATCCTAAAAGATGATGCTGGGAAAGTGCTTCGCTCAATATGCCAGCAAATTTGGAAAACTCAGCAGTGGCCATAGGACTGGAAAAGGTCAGTTTTCATTCCAATCCCAAGGAAAGACAATGCCAAAGAATGCTCAAACTCCTGCACAATTGCACTCATCTCACATGCTAGCAAAGAAATGCTCAAATTTTTCCAAGCCAGGCTTCAAGAGTACATGAAATGTGAACTTCCAGATGTTCAAGCTGGATTTAGAAAAGGCAGAGGAACCAGAGATCAAATAGCCAACATCCTCCGGATCATCAAAAAAGCAAGAGAGTTCCAGAAAAACATCTACTCTGCTCTATTGACTATGCCAAAGCCTTTGACTGTGTGGATCACAACAAATTGTGGAAAATCCTTCAAGAAATGACAATACCATACCACCTGACCTGCCTCCTGAGAAATCTGTATGCAGGTCAAGAAGCAACAGTTAGAACTGGACATGGAAAAGACTCGTTCCAAACTGGGAAAGGAGTACATCAAGGCTGTATATAAGCTTCACCCTGCTTATTTAACTTCTATCCAGAGTACATCATGAGAAATATCAGGTTGGATGAAGCCAAGCTGGAATCTAGATTGCTGGGAGAAATATCAGTAGTCTCAGATATGCAGATGATACCACCCTTATGGCAGAAAGTGAAGAGGAACTCAAAAGCCTCTTGATAAAAGTGAAAGAGGAGAGTGAAAAAGTTGGCTTAAAGCTCAACATTCATAAAACTAAGATCATGGCATCTGGTCTCATCACTTCATGGCAAATAGATGGGGAAACAATGGAAACAGTGACAGACTTTATTTTTCTGGGCTCCAAAATCGCTGCAGACGGGGACTGCAGCCATAAAATTAAAAGACGCTTACTCCTTGGAAGGAAAGTTATGACCAACCTAGATAGCATATTAAAAAGCAGAGACATTACTTTGCCAATAAATGTCCATCTAGTCAAAGCTATGGTTTTTCCAGTAGTCATGTGTGGTTGTGAGAGTTGGACTATAAAGAAAGCTGAGCTCCAAAGAATATACGCTTTTGAACTGTGGTGTTGGAGAAGACTCATGAGAGTCCCTTGGACTGCAAGGAGATCCAACCAGTCCATCCTAAAGGAGATCAGTCCTGAGTGTTCATTGGAAGGACTGATGTTGAAGCTGAAACTCCAATACTTTGGCCACCTGATGAGAAGAAATGACTCATTAGAAAAGACCCTGATACTGGCAAAGAATGAAGCCAGGAGGAGAAGGGGATGACAGAGGATGAGATGGTTGGATGGCATCACTGACTCAGTGGACATGAGCTTGCTAAACTCCAGGAGTTGGTGATGGACAGGGAAACCTGGTGTGCTGCAGTTCACGAGGTCACAAAAAGCTGGACACAACTGAGTGACTGAACTGAACTGATACTCTTGAAAGATATATGATTTTGAAATATGATGAACAAGAGGATGTAGTTATAGGAAACTCATGGGGATGAGCAAAAAGGCCTTTGAAAGTACAAGGAAAACAATTCTAAGACTTTGGCACTAGGGACTGTTTTCATGGAAGACAATTTTTCCATGGACTGGGGGTGGGGGATGGTTTCCAGATGATTCAATCACATTACATTCATTGTACACTTTATTAGATCCCAAAGCTGGGGGACCTCTGCTGTGTGGAACTAGTCTTTTGCCTTCATCCCAGCCAGGCTACTCACTAATGTTGATTCTCATCACCTACTTCTTTATTACAACAATTGCTGTTCTACTTCTTTCTTCCAGACTGGTTCATGCTTTCTGAAGGAAACTGATTTTTCGCCTGTGACTTTTGACTGATCATGTGTCACTGATGGTAAAGAATCTGCTTGCCAAGTGAGAGACCCAGGTTTGATCCCTCAATTGGGAAGGTCCCCTGGAGAAGGGCATGGCTACCCCACTCCAGTACTCTTGCCTGGAGAATTTCATGGACAGAGAAGCCTGGCAGACTACAGTCCATGGGATTGTAAAGAGTTGAACATGACTGAGTGACTATCACTTTCACTTTTGATGTCATAGGGTCAATGTTAGATTATAGAAGGCCATCATATGGATAGGAAGAGATTGGTTGTAGATAGAACCAAGTTTGACTCCTGGATCCCTTTCATGAGTGACTATGGAGGAAATCTTCCACTCTAATAAATACCTGTGTTACGCTCCATGTCTTCCAGATGGGGAATGAACATTAGGGCAAGAAGAAGTGTTTAGCACTGAGTTTGTGACTCAGAGGGCATTGGAGGCCTGTCTGTTTATTAGAGGAGACACTATGGGCAGGATGTAGGCTTGCTTGCTAAGGTTTATTTTAGCATCAGAATTTCTGCTCTCCGTTTTAAAGTGTGTGGTATATTATTTATTTAATTGGCTGCGCTGGGTCTCAGTTGTGGCATTAGGAATCTTTTAGATGCAGCATGTGAACCCTTAGTGGGGGCAAAGAGGATCTAGGTCCCTGACTGGGGATTGAACCCTGGGTCCCCTGCTTTGGGAGCGCAGAGTCTTAGCCCCTGGACCACCAAGGAAGTCTCTAAAAATTTTGTCTTTAAATGTATTTGTTTGTTTGTTTTTTCCTCGGTAGTATTCTGTAACTTTATACTATATCCCATTGTACATCTGAAAACTCTCTCTAGAGACATTTGTTGGGTGGGCAGCTCACAAACTCAAAGATATGTGGAAAGCCATTGTATACAATTTCCAGAACAAGTTAGTGAGTCCTAGCCTAAACTGAAGGCACAACAATGGTAGCAGTCTTTCCTAATACAACCTTTCCCCTTGCATCTGAGAGAGACTTGGTTTCCCAAACTGAAAGTCACTGAGCAGAAATCTCCTGTTTTTCGAAACCGTGGTCAGTCTCTGGCTGAATATAAAGCAGTTCTGTGATGCCATGGTGGTGGTGATTTAGTCGCTCAGTCGTGTCTAACTCTTTTGCAGCCCCACGGACTGTAGCCCACCAGGCTCCTCTGTCCATGGGATTTCCCAGGCAAGAATACTGGAGTGGCTTGCCATTTCTTTCTCCAGGGGAGCTACCCGACCCAGGGATCGGACCCACATCTCTTGCACTGCAGGCGGATTCTTTACCACTGAACCACCAGGGAAGCCCCCTCTGAGATGCCATAGAGAGAAATAAGAACAAGCTCATTGGCACTGGCAACTTTTCTTGGAAGTACAGTCCACTCCTCCCCGCAACCCCCACCTCGCACAAGCTTCTCTGTCTGAATCCAGCCCCTGTTCTATCTGGGACAGAACACACCCTCTACTCTGTAATGTACTTTAGAACATGAGTGCATTAGCAAAGGAATGACCAATCTCCCGAAGGTCCAGAGGTTCTATTTGCCAGAGAGGTTGGACCGAAGAACATTCTGAGCTCCACCCAACCCCACATGAGTAAGAAATGTGTTCTCATAGAGGACAAAGGGAAGGCATCTTATCAGACAGGATTTTACTGACTAGGAGTGAACCAACAATTTAACCCAAAGAGTGTGAACTGAGGAAAGAAACTCCTACTCTGTCAGCCTGTGAACTCATTTCTAACATTCCAGCACCAGGAATACTATCCAAACATCCATCCGAATTCCTAAGAGCACTCGAGTTTGGCCTAGAACATGAGTCATTTATTGAGAACTGCTATCCTGTTCAGTTCAGTTCAGTTCAGTTCAGTTCAGTCACTCAGTTGTGTCCGACTCTTTGCCACCCCATGAATTGCAGCACGCCGGGCCTCCCTGTCCATCACCATCTCCCGGAGTTCACTCAGACTCACGTCCATCGAGTCCGTGATGCCATCCAGCCATCTCTTCCTCGGTCATCCCCTTCTCCTCCTGCCCCCAATCCCTCCCAGCATCAGAGTCTTTTCCAATGAGTCAACTCTTTGCATGAGGTGGCCAAAGTACTGGAGCTTCAGCTTTAGCATCGTTACTTCCAAAGAAATCCCAGGGTTGATCTTCAGAATGGACTGGTTGGATCTCCTTGCAGTCCAAGGGACTCTCATGAGTCTTCTCCAACCCCACAGTTCAAAAGCGTCAATTCTTCGGTGCTCAGCCTTCTTCGCAGTCCAACTCTCACATCCATACATGACGACAGGAAAAACCATAGCCTTGACTAGACAGACCTTAGTCAGCAAAGTAACGTCTCTGCTTTTGAATATACTATCTAGGTTGGTCATAACTTTTCTTCCAAGGAGTAAGTGTCTTTTAAAGGCGCAAAGAAAAATGAGACAATGTACAGGAACACCTTAGAATGGTATCAGGGTCTGGGACATAGTAGCTATTTAAAGGTATTATTTTTGTTGTTTTTGTTGTTGTTAGTTGCCTTTGTTCCTGGTAAGTTTTCTGTCTTGTACCGGAAGTATTTGACATTATTGATAAGGTACTGTCTTTTTAGAATGTGCTTGTGTTAGGTTTGCCTCCTAATTCTTGATCCATGACTCCCTGCATCTGCATTTTTGTTGTTGCTGTCGTTGTCATTGTTTGTTTTTTATTTCTGCCATCCCACATGGCTTGCAGGATGTTAGTTCTCCAACTAGAGATTGAACCTGCACCCTTGGCACTGAGAGCACAGAGTCCTAACCACTGGACCACCAGGGAATTCCCTTTCATTTGTTTATATAATAGACACCTTTATCTAGCTATTATCTATCTATCTGGCATCTCCCACATTTTATTTCATTCCTTTCTCTCCAGTTTCACTATGATTTAGTCTAAAAAAAGCAGAAGCTTCTTTTAATCTCTCTCACTTGAGTCTGTGAGCCCACTGAAGGCAGCGGCCAAGGATTATACCTTTTATATGACCAGAGTTTTGATAGGAATCCCGTAAACATTTGCTGAGTGTACATATGATCAATGAATTGATAAATGAATGGAGGAATTAGCTCGCTAGTCTTTCCACCACTAGTCTTTCTGTTTCTGGCTAGTCATGCCCACTGCAAGCATACTGTCTCCTGGAAATTTCATCTCTATCCTGTTACTCCCTTGCTTGAAAATAAAAGTGGCTCTCCATTACCCTTTAAGCCAGACTTCATGCCATCCCCACTCTCTTCTCTTGATCTACCTCATATCTCTCTACAAAGCCCTCTTCTACTCTTCTGCGTATAAATCCTAGGGCCATGCAGGTTGGACTTCTTTCAGGCACTGAATTTCTGTATACTCATTCTTTCCAGATCCATGCTTATGCCTTTGCTTCCTTTCTCTTTGTATATCCACATTTGACCCATTATTCAATGCCCACATCCCAGACTTTAACCATAACACAGTCCATAGAGACATAGTCCCTTCTCAGAACTTCTCACACCGACATGGCCCCTGCTTGGCTCCTAGCCAAATGCTGCTGCTGCTGCTGCTAAGTCACTTCAGTTGTGTCTGACTCTGTGCGACCCCGTAGACGGCAGCCCACCAGGCTCCCCCGTCCCTGGGGTTCTCCAGGCAAGAACGCTGGAGTGGGTTGCCATTTCCTTCAATGCTACCCTGTATTATTATCTGACAGTCAGTTTTTAAGATCTTGAGAGCAGGAGCCGTGCCTTATGTTTCTTTCAATCTGAACTATTGTTAGTGCATCTTGTCCAAATGAATGATTTTAATATTTTAATTTAATCATCAAATTCCTATGAAGTGAGTTCTACTGTCCTACTTTACAGATAAGGAAACAAATCAAAGCTTCCAACATCATCAAGCCCTGACTTGGCTTCATACCCAGTGTTAGATCCTGGCGATACACGTATGAATCAGGTACAGTCTCTACTCTCAAAGAGTTTAGAAATTAAGAGAGGGAGGAAAATGAATAATTATGATTCAGTTTGATAAAGAAGTGCAATATATGAGCTAGTATTAGCCTTTCCTTTATCAAATGAAGGCAGTGACCAACCCTCTCCAATGTCTAAACAACGCTTAAATTTCTTAACAACACTATCTAACTTCTGTAGTCTTCTTCCTAATAACCTACACTCCCAGTTTAGTCATGAGAAAACATCAGTAAATTCCAAAAGAAAGATATTCTAGAATATACCTGAGCAGCACACCTCTAAATTATCAAGGTCAGCAATAACAAGGAAAGTTTGTGCGCTAGTCACAGCCAAGAGGAACTAGGGAGACACAATGGCTAAATATCCGTGGTATCTTAGATGTGGTCCTGGGACAGAAAAAGGATATTATATAAAACCTAAGAAAATGTGAGTAAAATATGGACTTTAGTTAATAATTATGTGGCAATATTAGTTACTTATTCATAACAAATACACCATACACACATGATTTTGATGAACATCTTTCTTGAGGACACAGCACCTCAGTAGTTGAAAACCTGTTAATTAGATAGCTGATGTTAACAAAAGCTTCCATTAAAAAAAAAGAAACCTTCAAGAGCTATACCCCCCAGACTCCTGCTATAGCAGAAGAGTCAATGCTAAGTGTATAATAAAAAGATTTTAATAATGGAAACTGACCATGGTGGTGCTAGTGGTCAAGAACCCACCTGCCAATGCAGGAGACCTGAGACGTGGGTTCGATTCTTGGGCCAGGAAGATCCCCTGGAGGAGGAAATGGCTACCCACTCCAGTATTCTTGCCTGGAGAATCCCATGGACAGAGAAGCCTGATGGGCTACAGTCCATGGGGTCGCAAAAGAGTCAGACACAACAGAATCTACTTAGCACACATGGGATAAATAGGAACTGTCTGTACTATTGTCTCAGTTTTCCTATAATTCTAAAATTATTTTCAAATATAATGTCTACTAAAAAATAATAATGTTAACTCTTAAAATTAGGGTTGTAAGTGATTGTTAAGATAAGGGAGGCAAGGAATCTGAGCAAAGGAATCCATTTATGGTGGGAGGTAGAGAAGGGAAGAGGGTGAGTTTGGTTTTGGAGATACTGCTTTGGAGAGGCTGGTGGGACGTCCAGGTGTCCAAAAGGCAGCTAAAGAGCTTGACTTGGAGTCTAGGGGAATGGAAGAGGAAGACTCCGGTTGAAGACACACACTTGGGAGTCCTCATGCACATAGATGATAGTTGAAGCATTTGGTATTTTAAACACCGTTCCAGAGATCAGCAGCCAGCAACTCTGTTATTACTGAGTGACGGATGAGCTGCAGGAGGGTGGGGGGTAGTCAGTTTGATTATAACTACAGAGCAGCTGGAGCTTTCATCCTCAGGGGGAGCCAAATCAGCCATGTGGGCACAGATGCTGTGTTTTTCCTTATTCTGGAAGGCAATTCTCTGAGATAAACTCTGGATACAGTAATTATGTTGGTGAGTAAGTTGATGTAGCCTCAACTGCATAAACCCCACAACAACATGCTTTCACATTATTCAATACATTGTTTTTCTTTTTTTTTTTAAGAAGAAAATTTTAATTCTTTCTTCCATTGTAGGTTTAAGGTAATTATCCCAGTTGAAACTATTTTGATAAACATCTTTCTTGAGGACACAGCACCTCAGTAGTTGAAAACCTAAGTTAATTAGATAGCTGATGTTAACAAAAGCTTCCATTAAAAAAAAAAAATCCAAGAGCTATACCCCCCAGACTCCTGCTACAGCAGAAGAGTCAATGCTAAGTACAGTTTTTATCATCAAACTGGCACTTTTGTATAGTTAATCATAGATGTCTGCTGCCTCTGGGACAGAGATAGTATACCCCCAACTTTTCCCCCAAGGATGAAAGACTCATCACCATGGTAAAATCTGTGTTTTTCACATGACAATACCAGTGAGCTGAGTCTCATATACACTAAGGTATTAACGTTGCTTATTGTCTAGTAGGAAAAAGCCATTTCTTGGAAATTTAAGGGAGAGAGTCTCAGTTAACTCTAAGCATCCCAGTGAGCATGAAAAGCTGAGTAGAATTATCTAGAAGTGAGCAAAAGGACCAGGCTCCTAGAAATGTTCCTAGCAGTAAATTCTCAGAAGCATAAGGTCTTCCAACTATAAGCAAATGAAGTTTAAAAAAGATTGCTGTAACAAAACAAAACAAGACTGCTCTATCCTTTATAAGCCTCCCTACCACACCCCAAACACAAGCATGGATAGGAGGACACATGCACACAGGCACACACATTTGACTTCCAAGCTGCGCAGCGCAAGGGAGAGTTCATCAGCTTGCTTCAGTTCAGAGAAAGAAAAGGTTGGTAGCTAGAAAGGCTGCATTTTTGACTCTTGGCAAATGGCCACAAGTGGGATCTCTGTCCACAGGCAGCCTGTGTCTGAGCTCCTGCGCCATCTCTCAGAGGCTCTATAATACCAAGGATGTTGCCCAGCTCCCCTGAGTCTCAGGCTCCTTCTTTAAGAAAACAGAGATAGAGATGCTCATTACTATTCAGCTAATACACACTGAATGTCTTCCAAGCAGCAGGCACAGTAACAAATGAACAAGAAAACACAACAGCCCCTCTCAGAGATAAGTGCATCTCTGGGAGGTTGCTTTGAGTATTCAGGGGTTCAGGATACTTGGCCTGTTTGTGGCTGGACGCCTGGTCAATGTGTACACAATGTTACTGAACTTTTCTCCCACCTTGAGATGAGCAGTTGAACTTGAATAAAAGGACTGTCAAACTAAGGAACATTTAGCAGCACCAGGCTTAGGACTGAAGGGTGTTAGTTTGTGGTGCCTCAAAACACTTTAATAGCAACCACATTGAAAAACCCCAAGAGCTCTGGACTCATAAAGAGCTGGCCCTGAAATCTCTGCCTTGTCAGTCACTGCCTATGTGATATTGTGCGGTTTCTATAATCTCTTTGAGGCTGAATTTCCTCATTTGTAAACTGGAGCTCTTATTAGTCATACCTACCTAAGGCTGATGTTATAGGTGATAAGGGAAACACTGTATGTGAAAAGGGCTGGTTCACACATTAATTATTATTGATTATGTTCATTGTTATTGATGATGAAACTCCAGCTCTGACAACAGCCCCCATGTGGTGCCTTTGGGGCTGAAGTATTGCAGTAGCAATGGTAACATACTTCAAAGGCTCCAGGATGACCTCCAATCACTGGAAAAGATTTGTAAATAAGTCCCCAACCTCATCAGGAGCAGATCCAAGGATTGTGACTTTCTTTCAAGTAATAGCCACAGAGACAATGGCCCAGAGAAGAGACCTGCAAACAAGCCTGTCCCAAGTTCTCAAGAGCAACTCGTGGCTCCTGCTTGGTCTCTTCCTCAGTTGACTCGACCCCTTTCCACATCAGGGATCGAGTGGAGAGAATTTAAGCACCACAACTGTACGTCAATCTCAGAAACACCCCTCACGGCTAGTTCACCAGAGTCCTAACCTGAGGCCAATCTCTTCTGGTTTTTATAACCCAAGATGAGTTCTAGACTCACTTGAAGAACTATCATGGAAGCACTTGAGGAGCCTCCATGATCTCCACAAAATAGAATTTTAATCCTGATTGTGCTGGAGGTCTGAGTCAGTTGGAAGGGTTTCACCACATTTTCTAAGAGGCCGTGTGCTGCTCATGCAGAAAGACTCTTGGAGAGCATCTCAGATGGTAGGCTGGTAAGGATTCCCCTGTGTTAGAACAATGTAATGGGATCACTAAGGCTTACTTGGGCTTCCCTGGTGGCTCAGATGGTACAGAATCTGCCTACAATGCAGGAGATCTAGATTCAATTCCTGGGTCAGGAAGATCCCATAGACAAGGGAATGGCTACCCACTCCATTATTTTTGACTGGAGAACCCCACAGACAGCCGAGCCTGGCAGGCTAATCCCATGAGGTCACAGAGTTGGACATGACTGAGCGACTAACACACACAGGGCTTAGTTATGCCAACTACCATAGTTTCATGAATTCATCATACAACTTCACACCCTGGTACTTTTGCACAGGTTTTCACTCTGCTTGAGGGAAGCAGTTCCACCTCTGCTTGCCTGTACTCTCCCTATCCATCCTTTAAAACCAAGCTCAAGCATCTGTCTGTGAAGATATTCCTGATTCCCACTCTCCACTTTGCCAACAGACCTGGATGCAAGTCAAAGGACCCAGCCCATTTAGTGTGTTCTCAAGAAGTGATTATTGTTCTCTCAAGTTCTTGGAGTTGACCTGGTTTCTTCCCCACTCTCTGACAATTAGATCGAGTGCCATGTGAGAGGCTGGAAATCAATTATGCAGTTGTGAAACCTTTGATTGGAAGCAAGATTCTATGTTGCTCAAATGTGAGTTACGTAAGCTACACATTGTGCAATGGGGCAGGAGGATCTCACTGCGAGCACAGATTTGGAGGCTATTTCTGGTATACGAGCACCTCTGCCTGCTTCCCATTGGGGCACTATTCCTCTCAGCCCCAGCACAGATCCTGGTCCAGAGCAGGCACTTAACAGAGATTTGCTCTTTCTGGGGGACAAAGAAAGAAGCTCAGAGGGAAGAGGACCTGGGAAGTCTTTCCCTCATCTTCTCTCTAAGATTTAGTGACCTATTTGCGGAAACCCATGTTGGCTGCCCTGGCAGCCTTTTCCCCATTCTAGGATAGTAATTAGGACAGAGAAGGCAATCTCTTTATTGATGATGAGACTCACTCTATGGAGCAGTGTGGGTTTGGATGATCAATGCCATGACAGCTCAAAGTAGTCATCACTGTCTTGTCACAATTAGTAATAAAAAAGTTTTGTTTTGTTTTGTTTTTGCTTTTTTATGGTATGAAAGCCACTATTTTAATATTCTTAGAAAACAATTCCCATTCCATATTCATCCTTCAGTTTTTTCTATTTGGATGTCCTTCTGCTGAAGATTTCTACCAGAAGAAAGAGCTGAACCAAGAAAAATTAAATCTGGGGCGGCTCCACAGCAATTAGGCTAACAGGGAGTGGGGTGATGTTCACCCCAAGATATGGAGCCTTTGGTGGCCTAAATTTTCAATGCATCTCAATCCTACTCAATACTTCCTTCCGCTGGAGGTCTCTCCTAGCTCCTCAACCAGAGGTGGCCTTTCTTCCTCCACACCTTGTTTTTCTAAAGACACCATAGCAGTTTGTGTGTCTTAACACTCTTAGCAAATTAAGAACTCCTTAATTTTGAAGGCTGTGACCACGTGGTTTGGTGGAAAGAAGATACACTCAGGAGACAGACAAACTTGGGTTCATTTTGTTGTTGTTGTTGATCAGCTGTGTGACTCTAGGTAAGTCACTCAACCTTTCTGAACTGGTTTTATCATTTCTGAAACAGGGATAACATATCCCATTTTGCAAGTTCATTGTGCTGATAGAGTAAGATCATATAAATGAAGGGTCTGGCAGTACAAGTTAGTGCTGTGGGATTAGACAGCTGTCCCCACTAATCAGCCCATCAGTTCTGTCAAGTTATCTGACCCTCTAAGCCTCAGTTTTCTCCTCTGTAATAAAGGACCGACAGGACTCTCCTCATAAGGTTTTGAGAGGATTAAATGAGCTAATACATACAAAAAAGCTTTCCACCTAATTGACACCAAGAATGCTCAGTAAATATTGGCTGTTAGCAGTGTTTCACCCACTGTCGTTTCTCTCCATTCTACCCTGATCTTCTGAAGCATTCCACACGGTGCTGGGCAGAGTCAGGAGATAACTGCTGGGCTGAAATGATAATTGAAATGATGTTAGGATGCACATCACATGAGCTTGGATGTTCATGTCTCCTGTTTCAATGTTTGACAGTCGCAAGGATTTTCCCCAGTTTTTCCTAGAAATTAATTTCCATATTTAAAAGAAGACCTCAGCTAAAATGTCCACATTCAGTTAGTTTAGAGGAGAAGAGGAAATAAGTGCTATGAGAAAAAGAGGCACAGAGAGAGAGAGAGAGAGAGAGAGAGAGAGAGAGAGAGAGGAGTGACTAAAAGGGGAAGAGGCAGAGAATATTCCGGAAGAGAACTTCTAGGTTAACCCGGCAGAGGCTTGCTGGTTCAGGTCACTAGGCTCCTCCTACACTCAGGCGTCTTTGGAGACTCCTGTCCCCATGGCAGCAGTGGTGGTTGGAGGATGGTTGGAGGTTGGCACGTTTCTTACCTAAACCAGGAACGTTTAGCATCCAGGAATCTGACCAGGATGGATCCAGCCCTATAAACACTTCTCATAAGAAGTGCAATGAGGTCCCCGTTAGGCCCATAAGATGATGGCCCCAGTGGTCCAGAGAGAGTTTCTCCAAAAACCATGTGTGTCATTCTTAGAATTGTTCCCCCTCAGAGCCCTCAGGGGTCACAGTCAGGCCCCTCCGTACTTGGTTGAGCAGCAGAGCCCAGTCAAGGCAGGTGTTGGGCTCTGGGCCATGCTGACCTTGGCCGGTCCCCTCTGCTTCCAGGGAGTCAAGCTCAGCAGGCATCCTCTGGAGTGGATAGAGCCCTGGGTCTCTGCTGCAAGTTAGCATGTGAGTATAAAATCCAAGATGATTCTATTTGTAACAATTCTTTCACCAAATCCCAAACAACTCTTAGAAACCACCCAGAAATCCATCCTTGCAGTAACATTTCCTTGTCTCAGAACAATCTCAGGGATGGGAGTCAGGGCAGGGGCCAGGAAGAGAGTATTGTCTTCCTTTTGCTCTTTTTCTCCTGGATGTGAATAGAAAGGTGCACTACCCTGGAAAGGGCTCGGAGGTCAAGGACACGAGGTGTTCACACAGGAGGTTTCACCATATCCAGAAGTTAGGCAGCTGCTTTGCTCCACCCACTAGACCAGGTAACATTTCCTTAAGGTTCCTGCAGGAGGCAGGAACACGTGTGCTCTGGATTTTGGAAATCATGCTTTAGAATAAAAAGTGGTTTAACTTTTCTAAAACTAGCTAATACACTAGGTCATGTTTCACTTCACTTTTTGACTCATAAATCTCCCATGAAAATATGGGGGTTTGGCATCCACCCCCTCCCCAGGATGTTCAGGAAATAGTATATTTGTGGTTTCCTTATGTTAAGGAAAATTTCCTAATTTCCTTTCTTCCCTCCATCCCATCCTGGAGTTGGGCTTTGCTTTGCAAATTTTTGCTGAACAGAAGAAGGTCCTCATCTCGTGGTCTTGCCTCCCATGTTTCTTGACTATTTTCTTCTTTGCAACAAAAGCCCACAAGGTGTATTCTTTTCATGCTCTTGCTTCCAGACAGCAGTCCCCTGCAGGAAGCAAGCACTTCCCAGTGGTTCTCCTCTCCCTCTTCTTCAGCCATAACATATTAAAGAAATACTGAGATGTAATATACCTGCAATAAAAATTCACCAGTCTCAGATATACAATCCAATGAGGTTTTTTGTTTTTTTTTTTTGCCTAATATATCAGTTCAGTTCAGTCGCTCAGTCGTGTCCGACTCTTTGCGACCCCATGAATTGCAGCACGCCAGGCCTCCCTGTCCATCACCATCTCCCGGAGTTCACTCAGACTCACGTCCATCGAGTCCGTGATGCCATCCAGCCATCTCATCCTCTGTCATCCCCTTCTCCTCCTGCCCCCAATCCCTCCCAGCATCAGAGTCTTTTACAATGAGTCAACTCTTTGCATGAGGTGGCCAAAGTACTGGAGCTTCAGCTTTAGCATCATTCCTTCCAAAGAAATCCCAGGGTTGATCTCCTTCAGAATGGACTGGTTGGATCTCCTTGCAGTCCAAGGGACTCTCATGAGTCTTCTCCAACCCCACAGTTCAAAAGCATCAATTCTTCGGCACTCAGCCTTCTTCACAGTCCAACTCTCACATCCATACGTGACGACAGGAAAAACCATAGCCTTGACTAGATGGACCTTAGTCGGCAAAGTAATGTCTCTGCTTTTGATATATACACCTGTGTAAAAGCCATTTTGATCAAGACATAGATCATTTCCTGCTTCTGGGGGCCTCCTGTGTGCTACTTACTTGCCAATATTTCCCCCTAAAGATATCACTATTCTGATTTTAATTTTACCTATTCTTGCACTTCATATAAATGAAATTGTACAGCATGTACACTTTTGTATCTGGTTTCTGAGGCTTTTCTACTGGGAATTCATCTTCTTTCTTGACAGGGGAGGGGCACTGAACAAATATTCACTGAAATAGATGTACAAAAGATCCATGTATGAGGCTGAGTTTTAAAAGAACGTAGATTTTAAGGGAAAGAGTTTCAGGGCAAGATCTTCTCTAATAAGGAAAGTAAGTGCTGCTGCTAAGTCACTTCAGTCATGTCCGACTCTGTGCGACCCCATGGATGGCAGCCCACCAGGCTCTGCCGTCCCTGGGATTCTCCAGACAAGAACACTGGAGTGGGTTGCCATTTCCTTCTCCAATGCATTAAAGTGAAAAGTGAAAGTGAAGCTGCTCAGTCATGTCCGACTCTTCGCGACCCCATGGACTGCAGTCTACCAGGCTCCTCCGTCCATGGGATTTTCCAGGCAAGAGTACTGGAGTGGGGTGCCATTGCCTTCTCCAAGGAAAGTAAAGGCATTAGCAAAACCTTTGCTCCTAGGTGATATTACAAAAGAAGAATATGAAAGATATTTCTCACCTACTTCCTGCTCCTCAGCACCCACAGTGACAAATTCTGTCTGCTGATCAGTTCAAGCTGATCTCTCTTTTTCCGATTATTATTTTTGGAGGGGAGCCTGACCCCAGGCAAGGGCACAGCTCTAGAGTCAGAGAGTAAGTTGGCATCATTGTGAAGACAGCACAGTGGAGACAGTCAGGACACTTGCTTCAGACACTTACTGATTGTGGGTGCTTGGAGAGTCACTCAGCATTTCAGCTTCAGTTTGCTACCATAAAATAACCTATTGAGTGGATTAAAGAAAATGATGGTTATAAATGTACACTGGGAACTACAAAGCACTAAACAGATTCATTCCATAAACTAGTTGTGATGGCTCATTTCATGTGTTAATCTGAGTAGGTCATAGTGTCCTGATATTGGTCAAATATTATTCTGGATATTTCTGTAAAGGTGTCTTTTTTTTTAGATGATACTAACATTTAAATTGGTGGACTTGAGTAAAGCAGATTGCCTTGCATAATATAGGTGGGCCTCATCCAGTCGGTTGAAGGCCTTAGTGGAACAAAGACTGAATCCACCCTGAGCAAGAATGAATCCTGCCAGCAGAGGACCTTTGAATTTGAACTACAACTCTTCCCTAGTTCTCCAGCCTGATGGCCTACCCTGTAGAGCTTGGACTTGATTAGCTTCCATCATCACGAGCCAATTCCTTAAAATAAATCTCTCTCCCTCTCCCTCTCTCTCTCTGTGCATCCTCAGGCGCCTAGTCCTGTCCCACTCTTTTTAACCACATGGATTGTATAGCCCTTCAGGCTCCTCTGTCCATTGGGATTTTCTAGGCAAGAATTCTGTAGTGAGTAGCCATTTCCTCTTCTGGGCTATCTTCCCGACCCAGGGATCAAACCTGGGTCTCCCACACTGTGGGCAGATTCTTTACCATCTAAGCCACGAGGAAAGCCCTGGTGTGTGTGTGTCTGTGTGTGCTTCTTGCTAGCTTCTTCTTTCATTCCAAATGCTGTCTAGCTTACTGTTTCTTTTCTAAATCACTGAAGAATATATTTAAATCACATTTTCTTTTTTGCTCGTTATTAAATCTATTTCAAGTAATAATTTTTCTTATCCATGAGAGAGAAAGGTGGAAATAACATTTTTGCAGACACACTATGCGTTTCACTCTGAGCTAAGTTGTTAGTGACATCTAGAGACATTATTTCTTATCATCTCATTAATTTCAGCATGCTATGCTTACTGGTCATGTATCTAGACCTATTGGCTCACTGCTGGGCATACTCCACCCTCTATGACACAAAGATCATGCTTAAATTTCCCTAAAGGATTCTATGTAAACCCAGGTACTTGAATTGAGTATACTTAGCTTGTCTAACACCTAGAATCCTTCTTTCTTCCCACCATAGTGAACTGATAAAATAAAAATGTGAAACTTTTGGACATTTCTTTGGTCCCTCCCCTAACACAAATTTCAATCCAGAGTTATTTCTTCTAGATCCTTCTTTATCTTTCCTTGAGGGCATCCCAGGCAAAGGGTACACCCACTCTTGCCTCACTGTCCTATATGACTTGTGGAAAGGGAACTAATGGGGTTTGGGGAGAGATTTTTATCTTCTTCTTCCTTCCTAGTGAAAGCCGCACCCCAGCCATGGCCAGTTGTATGCCTTTGATAACCACAAAGCAGGTCAGGGTACTGTCAGACAAAAGGACATGGGGCCACTGCAATCTGTATCTTCTGTCATTAAAAATCTTGCTCTTTTCCTTGGATTGCTTCACTGATACATACATAATTTCAGGTTTTAAAAACTCCTTTGTGATCAGATATCTTTAGCTTTATTACTTTTATCTGACTTTTTTGAATCATGACTTAAGAATACAATGAGTGGGATTTCAGTTTATATTACTGAGTTCATCTCAGATCTCTATGAGCTCACCTCTTCATCCTCTTTTTCCTGCTTCCTATCAATTCTTCCTTCTAAAAAAAGGTATGGTGGGGGACTATTTCCTAGATTTTAAATATAGTTTTTCCTGATATCTATCAGATCTATGTAAATATTTCCTCTTTTATTTGTAGAAAATGCTCTTCAAGTCTTTGATACTACATTGGTCTGATGTCAGTAGATTTTTAGACATGCTCATTAAGCCATTCAGTCATGTACAACTAGCCAAAAATAATACAATTTGTCATTTGGTCTTCAGTGGTAATTTATTCTCTCCATGTCTCACCTTCTTCATATGTAAAAAAGGGATGATAATGTTTGTCTTTCAATGAGTTTATGGTGAGGATTACAAATAATGATTATTTTTAATGGTTCCTTACATTATTCAGTTCAGTTCACTTCAGTGCAGTTGCTCAGCCATGTCTGACTCTTTGTGACCCCATGAATTGCAGCACGCCAGGCCTCCCTGTCCATCACCAACTCCCGGAGTTCACTCAGACTCACATCCATCGAGTCAGTGATGCCATCCAGCCATCTCATCCTCAGTCGTCCCCTTCTCCTCCTGCCCCCATCCTTCCCAGCATCAGAGTCTTTTCCAATGAGTCAACTCTTCGCATGAGGTGGCCAAAGTATTGGAATTTCAGCTTTAGCATCATTACTTCCAAAGAAATCCCAGGGTTGATCTCCTTCAGAATGGACTGGTTGGGTCTCCTTGCAGTCCAAGGGACTCTCAAGAGTCTTCTCCAACACCACAGTTCAGAAGGATCAATTCTTCAGCACTCAGCCTTCTTCACAGTCCAACTCTCACATCCATACATGACGACAGGAAAAACCATAGCCTTGACTAGACAGACCTTAGTTGGCAAAGTAATGTCTCTGCTTTTGAATATGCTATCTAGGTTGGTCATAACTTTCCTTCCAAGGAGTAAGTGTCTTTTAATTTCATGGCTGCAGTCACCATCTGCAGTGATTTTGGAGCCCCCCCAAAATAAAGTCTGACACTGTTTCCACTGTTTCCCCATCTATTTGCCATGAAATGATGGGACCGGATGCCATGATCTTCGTTTTCTGAATGTTGAGCTTTAAGCCAACTTTTCCACTCTCCTCTTTCACTTTCATCAAGAAGCTTTTTAGTTCCTCTTCACTTTAAGGGTGGTGTCATCTGCATATCTGAGGTTGTTGATAATTCTCCTGGCAATCTTGATTCCAGCTTGTGTTTCTTCCAGTCCAGCATTTCTCATGATGTACTCTGCATATAAGTTAAATAAGCAGGGTGACAATATACAGCCTTGATGTACTCCTTACATTATTACTAGCTTTGAAACCTGCAGATGCATTACATATATGCCTCTGTGTATATCAAATATTTTATTTAAGAGAAAGTAGAATATGTTTATGTGATGCTTAACATGGTGCTGGGTATAACGGGTATTCAATAAATGGTGGCTACTACTGTAGATATTACAAGTTCAAGTCATGGGTCTATATATGAGAAGAAATGTCAGAAACAAGTATTTAAAGTATTCAGTTCAAACAACCTAATCAAAAGATGGACAGAAGACCTAAATACACATTTCTCCAAAGGAAACATAAAGATGACCAAGAGGCACATGAAAAGATGCTCAGCATCACTAATTATCAGAGAAATGCAAATCAAAATTACAGTGAGATATCGCTTCACATCAGGCAGAATGGACATCATCATAAAGTCTACAAACAATAAATGCTGGAAAGGGCGTGGAGAAAGGGAACTCTCCTACATTATTGGCGGGAATGTAAATTGGTGCAGCCACTATGGAGAACAGTAGGGAGGTTCCTTAAGAAACTAAAGATAGGGCTACCATATGATTCAGCAATCTCACTCCTGGGTATATATGTGGAGGAATACACGGTATGAAAGGACACATGCACCCCAGCATTCCCTGAAGTGCTGTTTATGATAGCCGAGACATGGAAGCAACTTAAATGTCCATCAACAGATGAATGAATTAAAAAATGATACATACATGTAGTGGAATATTAGTCAGCCATTAAAAATGAAATAACGCCATTTGCAGTAACATGGATGGACATGGAGATTATCACACTAAATGAAGTCACTCAGACAAAGGCAAATATCATATAATATCACTTATATGTGGAATTAAAAAAATATGATACAAATGAACTCATTTATAAAACAGAAACAGACTCACAGATATAGGAAACATATGCATAAATAATGATGAAACAAAGTTTTAAATAATTTACTAAATAGCAAATGTATATAAAGCTCCAAAATAAATATTTTTAAAGTTTATAATCAGTAATTCAGCTTGTGTTCATTAGTGTAACTTCAGAAACTTTTAGTCTTTATACTTGAAATGACAGCACAATCCCTGACCATGATATTTTAATAATTATCTCTTCAAATTCTTGACCAGAAACTTTTCACATAGATGTGGTTCAAATTATGACATTTTTATAGCAATTTAAAATTTTCCACAGTTAAAATTGTGTTTAAAGAACCTAACAGCTCTTCCTTTTTTATTGGTAACAATGGATTGTTTACTATAATGCAAATGGACTTCAAATCCAATTAAACTTCTTTATGTCAAGAGTTTCAAAATAATGATGAAGCTCTAATTTGTATGACATGCAGCATTCTTAGAGCAAACACCCTTCAGCTAGCTGGTAAATCACTGTCAATGGAAACATCTCGCTTATTGTTTTATTCTGATTCAGAGTATCTCAACTTTGGCACTAAAGACATCTGAAGGCAGATGATTCCTTGTATGGGGGGCTGTCCTACGCATTGCAGGATGTTTAACATTTTCCTAGCCTCTACATACTAGAAGCAATAAGCCTCCACATCTCCAGACATTACCAAGTGTCCCTTAGGGAGCAAAATCACCTTTTGTTGAGAATCACTGCTCTTCATACTAAATGAGAAACTTGTAAGGCACTGACTTGGCATATAGTATTATGGTTATGACCTGGGTTCAGACTTATCTCTTCCACTTGTAGATTAGCTGACCTCAGAAAAGTCACTCAAATGCCCTGAGCATCATTTCTTCATTTTAAAACAGGAGCATCATCCCTACTGGGTCTGCCTCACTGGGTAATTATGAAAATCAAATGAGATCTCAGATACAGTAATGCATGTAAGCCATCAAAGCTGTCAAAACCTGCCTAGAAACACTAGAACTGTGTGGTGAAAAGTGTGGCAATGAGGCTGCATGGCTCAACTAAAATCCCTTCAAAGTGACTTAAGATATCAGACCGCTCAATACATTTTAGCTTCTATTGTTATCATCTGCATTCTTCAGGCAAAGAAGCTGAGGCTCTAAGAGGTAAAGGAGTTTGTCCAAGAGCACGTGGAGACAGGGTTGAATTCAGAAAACATGAACTCCAACACTGGCACTACATCCGTGACATTCATGTGCTTCCCAGTGACGAGTGCCATGAGTACAAATAAAAGTAGCCCCTTCTGTGAGCAAAGGAGGGCTTGCCACTTACAAAACAGATCTCTGTCTTCTGGGGGGAGTTGGAGGAAGCACCACAGGACAACAGGATAAGATAATTTTGATACTTTCCTCCTGCTTTCAACTTAGAAAGGCCATATCTCCTTAAGACTTGCTTGAAGGAAGCTAAAAATGAACAGGCAGGGCCAACCCCGCCTCCCTGCTATGAATCACTCACTCAGAGGGCTAAGTTCTGCCTTCTGCATCTGGGCTCTTTTATTTTTAACTTTGCAAGCCTCGGTTGTTCTGGCTTCCTAGGGAAAACCCCTCCACTGCCAGCAGCCTCGCTCAAAGCCCCGGCTGTCCTGTGAGCATCTTGCTGGTGGAAGGGGAGCACAGAAGAGGGCTGTCCCTTTAGCTGCCTTCCCTGAGGGAAAGCTTCTGATCTCTGGAGTTCTAAAGCCTGAGCCCAACAGCTACCTACCCTCTGCGCTCAAACACAGTTGGCCCAGCTGCCTTGTGGAGGGAATCTTCCCCTCTGGGTCTTGCCTGATCCTGGACATTACACTGAGCCAGGGGCGTCTTCTCAAGCTCCCAATTTGTGGTCTGTGGTTACAGAATAATCAGAAAGGCAGCCTCCGCAGGGTGCAGGTTACATCCAACCACGCACCTCTTCTCTCCTAAGCCTCTGCTTCGACACTGGATTCCTGGATTCCGGGTTGAGGGTGGGGGTTAGCACATGGAGATCAGCTGCAGCTCTCCCCTGTAGAGTCCCACATGAAAAAAGGAGGAGGTTTCGGTTAGTTTGGGCACAGCGTCCTCCAGGAAGATGCCTGGCAAAGTCCTAAATATGTGTCAAGAAGTGGGACGTGGGGAGAAGAGCATCAGCTTTGGAGTCAGGAAACCTGGGTCTGGAATCTGTCATCCATGAGCCATCTGAACTTCTACTAATCATTAACAAAAGTTAACTTTTTCTTTCTTTTTCCTTCCCAGATGCTTAAACATAAAAAAAAAAAAAGCTAACCTCTTTAACTCTGTACAATCAGGTGATTCTATCAAACTCAGCTGAGGTGAGACTGTACCAACAGCGCATCACCCAGCATAGGCACTTCAGTAAGGGCTGCTTCATGCCCTTCCTTCAATGACCCTTTGTTTAGCGCCTGCTGTGTGTCACTGTCCCAGGTCTAGTCCCAGATGGTCTTCGTGTTGTTTCTATTGTTCAGTCACTCAATCGTGATCGACTATTTGAGATCCCATGGATTGTAGCATGTCAGGCTCCTCTGTCCTCCATTATCTCCCAGAGTTTGCTTTTTGCCTTTTCGTACTGTCCTTTGGGTTCTCCAGACAAGAATACTGGAGAGGGTTGCCATTTCCTGCTCTAGTGGACCACATTTTTTCAGAACTCTTCACTATGGTGATGGTCATTACCCTGCACCTTATAATGCTGCAAGCATGGTCTCTGCAGCCAGAGCCTGACCTTAACTCTAGTTCCTCTTCTTACCATCTGCACCACTAGGCAAGTCGTGTCCTTTCTCCGAATCCACATCTCCTCACTTGTAACACGGGGAGAACACTTACAGGACTGTGGTGGTGAGTTCCTGAGATCACACAGCTAAGGCAGAGCTTGGCACAGTGAATGAGTCCATACATATATTTTGGAGGGGGGGGGGGCTTCTTCCTTTCTGTTCATCTGCTAAGTACTCAAAACTGCTCAGAGATGGGGAACTTCTAAAATGCTTCTGATTGTTGCCCAAACCAGTACAAATATTGCCCCTCACACTAGTTGACTGAATAGTAGTAAGATTGAGTGGTCCTCACGCCAGCTGACACTGGCCACCATTTCTGTCTCTGTCTTAGCAGTACTAAACTCTGGCTATTAAATCATCTGGGGAACTTAAAAAATATCAGTGTCAAGGCTCTCCTGTGGAAGTTTCTAATAGACAGCGAGGAATGAAAACCACCGGTTCTTTTCCAGTGGTTCACTTTTCATTTGAAAAGTTCAAAGCTCAGAGAGGTTAAGTGAGTTGCTGGAGGGCAATCAGCTAATATGGAGCCTGAACAGGAGTCAAAGCTAGAACAATAACATTTTCTCTATTGTTATCTCAACAACCTTCAAACATTTGATTGGCTTATCTGATTCAAACTAAAAATGAGGCCTGAGAAGGGGTCCCCAGAGGTGGTCTCCACAGAGCAGAGACAGTAGACCACTCTACTCAGCTTAGAATTTCCAGAGTATCTTCATTCCACAGATCATTCTTGAGACATCTGCCATGACCCACAAGCTGGGCTGAGTCTAAAGATGCATGTCAATGAGATATAGCACCTGTAATTGAGGAGTTCATGGCTGGTTGTTATGGACTGAATTGTATCTCCCTCAAATTCATATATGGATGTCTTAATCCCCAGTGCTTCAGAAAGTACTGGTGTTTGGAGACAGGGCCTTTAAAGAAATAGCTAAGTTAAAGTGAGGTCATTAGGGTAGACCCTAATCCAATATGACTGGTGTCTTTTCAGAAGAGGAGATTAGGTCACAGATACACACAGAAAGAAGAGCATGTGAAGAAGATGGCCATCAACAGGCCAAAGAGGAAGCTTCAGAAGATCTCAGGCCTCCAGCCTCCAGAACTGTGGGAAAATACATTTCTGTTGCTTAGCCTGGGCAGTCTATGGTGCTCTGTTATGGCACCCTGAGGAAACTCATACATGCACTGGTTCTAGAAGGTAGTCAGACAGGTAAGGCATTAGTCTGCTTAAACACCCCATAATAAACAACAGGATGACCATGAGCTGGGGCTGCTCTAGAGCCCAGGGGAGTTCCTCAGCCCTGAAGGGAGGGCTGGGAGGCTGACACAGATGCCTCCACAGGAAAGAAACACAAGCTGTGTTTTTGAGAACAAGCAGGAGGCTGCACGGGGAAGTGGGAGAGTGAAATGCAGGAAATCAGAATAGGGAATGGGAAGGCGGTATCTCCTGCAGCACCCATGGGGTGAGTCAGGGGATGGGGCCTGAAGGGTGGTGAGAGATGAGGCTGTGACATACATAAGGGCAAGTTATCCAGAGCCCTGGGCACATCCAGATAACAAGCCGAGGTTGGGTAACAGGAGCCAGTGAAGGGCCTTCCATGGGGGAGCACCAGGTTAAGTTTTGTAAAGTGACACTGATGCTCATGTGGAGGCTAGGTTAGAAGGGAAAGACTGAAGGCAGGGAGACTATCAAAGAGTTGCTACAGCTGTCCTGGTGAGAAATGAAGGAGGTTGGAACTAGTGCACAGTCCAAAGCATGGAGAGAATTTAGTGAGTCCTCTGGTGAAAAAGAAGGAAACAAGTGGAGAATTTTTCATAAGACATTGTTTGTCTTAGGACAAACAATTGGTTAGGTGAGAAAGACAGAGAAGGAGTAGGGAAAGTCAAGGATAACTTCCAGGTATCTGGCTGAGACAAATGGGTAGGTAATGGTGCCAACTGCTAGAGTAGAGTTCTTTTTCCCTGCTGTCTTAGCCAGCTGAGGCTGTTGTATCAAAATATCCTGGACTGCATGGCTTAAGCAAGTGAAATACCAGAGAGTTTTCTCTCTCTCCTATAAGCACTCACTGAGGAAAGGCCACATAATGAGAAGGCGGCCATCTGCCAGAAAGGAAGAGAGGTCTCATCAGAAACCAACCATGTTTTTACCTTGACCTTGGACTCCCAGTTTCCAAAATTGTAATGTATTTACAGGGAGAGAGAGAGAACAAACTGGTATAATTTTTTATAAGGCACTAATTCCATCAGACCCGGGCCCCACCCTCATGATCTCATCTGACCCTAACTACCTTCCAAAGGGTACATTTCCAAATGCCATCACCTTAGGGTTAGGGCTTCAGTATATTTGGGAGGATACAGTCAACACTACTGAAAAGAGGTTAATAATGTTGCCATGTACCCCAGCCATCTCCTTGTCCCAATTGATTTGAGCCTCTGATGATTTCAGGAGGAGGCTTGCAAGCACATTTGTTATATTCATTCTTCTAGCCTTCTATCAGTGGGGGGAGCTGGTGGAAATGAAACCTCAGTAGGAAAGTTTGGGCTAAGCTGTGAGTTAATAGTGAAGACCTTCTGACACAAGCATGGAAAACTAATCTCTTGAGGACCCAATCTATGTGAGGCCTCGAACTGGAAATAAGATGTCAGCTGAATATGGTGCACCGCACCCCTGTCCTTAAGAGTCTAACTTTGTAGATCCAGGGGAGACTTTCTCTGGTCAGACTCAAGTCATGGACCACTTGCTTCTGGATAAAAAGTTTGCTAGGGATGATCCTGTCACTCTCCTCTCTGGGACAGAACTGCATCTAATTCCTCAGGCAAGGGGCAGTCTGCTTGTTTGACTCCTAAGTGGTTTGTTGGGATGAATCATGCCCCAGTTCTCTAAGAGGGTATACTTGTTGGAAAGAGTGTTCTCTTTGATCTCATGGCTTAGAGTGTGTAGGTTTTGTCCAGTTAATCATGTAGCTGGCGTCAAGCTTTGTCAGCTTTTATTTATTATTATTATTATTTTGAGGCTATATGGCATTCGAAGGATTTAGGCACTGGCCATGTAGCCAACATGGCTTCATTTCAACAATAGCTGGAGCCTGAATCTTTTTTCAGCCCCTTGATAATAACTGAGCATTCAGTCTGGTCTATTCTAAAGTGTCTCTCAGATTAAGAGGTGATTGAAAGGGCAGACCTTTAAAAGAACATACTCTCTTCTCCTGAGGGATTCCCACATGGTTGAAAGAACCACCCTGATAGACTATGTTGGCTGATGCTTTCCAATTACAAAGCACATTCATTCCTCCATCACCTTAACGTCTCAAATCAGCTCTGAGAGCAGCAAGGATGAGGTAGATGGGTTTAGTTTCACAAAAGAGAAATTCTAACACTGATTAAAGGGTTTACCCAATGTCTTATGGGGAGCTGGGAAACAAACTCACATCTAATGATGTGCCAGATTCTTTCATACTAACTTAGTTAATCCATAAACAAACCCAGTAGAATAGGTATCACTGTGCCCATTTGAAAGACGAAGACATTGAATCACAAGATATTTAAATCACAGTTTCAAAGTTCTCCAGACCATAGGGAGCTAAGACAACACTGACTCCCTAGTCTTCTGTTAACTAATCCAGTGCTCTTGTTGGTTATGCTGCATTTAAACTCTCCAAGCCTGACTATAATGAGGAAAATAATATTTCCGCATAGTTGGATTTTGGGTAAAAAGAGCCACAAGTGGAAAAGTCAGTTGTTCTCCCTATTTATAGACAGACTTGGATTTTTTTTTTCCTTCATATACAGAATGAACAAGACTCAGAGACATGAACCCGCTGTCCCATGCACTCTTTCAGAAGTCTAGCATTCCAACAATCAGGCATTGTAAACCAGGAGAGACTCTCCAAGCTTGATTGCATTGTTCAAGACCACAGGCCAGGGTAGCAGCCCCTTCATGGCGAAGACCATGTCTTCCCTGATTGTTGTTTATTTTCCTCTTCTCTGTGTGCTCTGTGGTCTGGCAAGGAGCTGGGCACCTCAAAGGGAAGCCACCACAGCGGCAAACCTCAGTTCCCGGTCCGAGGAAGCCCAGCTCAGTTTCTCATGCTGACAGAAGTTATAATCTACATGAACTGAAGTCATTTAACCTATCATAGCGACAGAGCATTTGCTAAGTCCAAAGACACACAGACCCAAGATAACAGAACAGGTAGTCATTCTTCTGAAACCTGAAGGAATGGGACAAAAGCTGTCATCCCAGCAGCCTCTGGCCTCCCTTCCTGACACTCCCTCTTGGACCTCTGAGTGTTTGCTCACAGTTATTCATGGGTCCCTGGATCTCAGATCTGAATGAAAGTGAAAGGGAGGGAGGCTAGGGCTGCTGTAGGTTAGGAGCCCATGCGCTCCATCTCATTAAAACCCTATTAAACTCTTTCTTTGTGAAGTGGCTGTTAAGCCCATCTTATAGCTGAAAAAACTGAGGCTATAAGAGGTCTGCGGTGGCTCAGTGGTAAAGAATCTGCCTGCTAATGCAGGAGATGCAGGTTCGATCCCTGGGTTGGGAAGATCCCCTGGAGAAGGAAATAGCAACCCACTCCAGTATTCTTGCCTGGAGAATCCCATTGACAGAGGAGTCTGGAAGGTTCCAGTCCATGAGGTCACAAAAGAGTTGGACATGACATAGTGAATAAACAACAATAACAATAGCAAGAGGTATGGTACTTTGTTTAAGGTAACTGGCTAAGCTTGCATTTGAGCCTGAATCTGATTGCCTGCTAAACCTGTGTGCTCTCTGTCATTTTATATTACCAGCTGGCACACACATAGCACTTTCTATTCTATTCTATTTCATTTCATTCTGTTCCATTTTTATCCTATTCTACTGTAATTAATAGCTATTTAGAGCCCAACCTTTTCTCTCCAGCAGAAATGAGCAGTTTAAAAGCAATGATCCTCTTCCTCAACTCTTCATCTCTCACCAGACCCCAGAGGAAGGCCTTGTTCATAGCTGCTACCCAATAATTGCTTGCTTTTATTGATTTAAACACTTAGATGTGTGTTTATCCCATGATTGTTTCTGCTCCAAAGTCAAAATCCACTGGCCATAGGTGGCATTTCCCTGTACCCAGAGCTGATGACTCTTTCTGTTCTAATAAGATTTCTTGCCCATCCTCTTGGGTAGCAGCAGCAGCATTCAGGAAGTGAACCCTCTAACCCAACCCAGCTCTAATCAGAGATGTGAAGGGAAGCTAGATTATCTGGAGCAGGTTATATAGGATAGTGGTGCTTTGGATTCTACAAATTCCCAAATCCATGTTACAAGGTCTGTTTTCAATCTTCAGGCATTGTAGGCATCTCCTGGGGCTATGAGAAGAATGCTCTCATTTCAGGACAGAGTATAGCCAACAGCCAACTTGGCAAGGGCCAGAGGGATATAAATTCAGAGTGACAACCTAAGGAACATGGTTTTAATAGAAATATACTTCTATTTCTTCTCCAATCACATGTTGACTGTCTGTTTGCATGGAAAAACCTGAACTAAAATGAGGATAGTCAGAACTGGTAATTGAGGGGCTCTGCTTTTCCCCTAAAGCTCTCCTGTCCTCCAGATGACAACTTTGAGAGATCACTTGGGTGGCTGGGCACTCAGTGAAGTCAGCATTACAGAGCAGCCAGGGGAAATGTAGGTATGATTTACTTTATACCATGGGGTACAATTCTGACAAAATTCATTCAACATCATGTTAACAAATACCCGGACTGTATTGGGCACATGTTAGGTGGCAATGTTTCAAAGGTGAATAAGATACCTCCTTGAGGAGCCTGTAATCCAGTGGAGGAGACAGACATATAAAGACATATAAAGAATTACCCCTATTAGATGTATTGCCTGGGTCACAATATGCATCTTTGGACATGGGATGGGAAGTAGAGAGAAGGCAACCTCACAGAGAATGCCTAGGAGTTTTCAGGATGAAAAGGGGGAAAAAACATTCCAGAAAGATGGAGACACTAAAAATAAATAAATAAATAGGGTGTCTTGGGAACTAACATAATACCGTTTTAGGGCCAGTGTTGTGTTTTGGGACATGGTGGAGAAGTAGAAGCCCCTGGGGAGTTACATGGAGTGAGATTATGAATGGCCTCATACACCAGACCGAGAAGCTCAGCATGGGAGAGACATGGTCAGAAGCGCTCCATGGAACCACTGCCAAGGCTGCAGCATGGTAGGTGAATGAGATGGGGATGCAGGAGACGAAAAAAAGAAAAAAACCACCAGAGCTGGGGTCGATGTGGTGTTATAAAGAGCTGATGAGGGTCTGAACCAGGCGGGACAGTGGGACTGAAGAGACTGGAAAGTCTGGGGAAATAGATAAGAGGCCTCCTTCATTGACTGCTGTGATGTTGTCCCTCAGAGAAATCACTTATTGCCAACAGAAGACCTTGCCTGGGTACCAGAACCTCAGCATGGCTACTCCTCTTATCCTGAGATGCTAGGGTAAAGAGAAATGTAGAGTTTCAGAAAAGCAGATCCTCACATACACACAGGGTTTACTGTTTATAAGATCTTTTTCATGTGTATTATCTGTCATCACAGAAGTCCTAGAAAGCATACATTATTCATATTTAAAATTATGTTTTTGTTTTTCTGATTATAAAAAAATATAGAAATAACAATTGTAGAATGCCTGAAATACTTTAAAACAAGTAGGAAATTAGAATTGGCCTAGTACTCAGATGGATGATTAGTTACCATATAGGTAAACCAGTTGCTTATAGTACAATGCTAAGTGAAAAAAAATATAAGAATACATTTCAATTCCAATTTTATAACAGATCTTTTTAGATTTTATTGTGATTAAAAAATTGGGATTAAAATATAAATAATTTTTTTTCTTTTCTTAGCATTAGATTATAAGCTTTCTTATGTTGATAAATCAAATTCAAAAGCCTAATTTTTCATTGCTGCATAATATTTTAATATACATGTGTGCTGAAATTTACTAATGCTATTATCAGCTGCTAGGTGTTGTTGATGGACATGGTTATTTCCATGGATGGGAATTTTTACTCTCATTAGCAAAAATTCTTTTGTTGAATATGGTTTGCTGAATAACTCTAGCATACATTTTCCCCATTTATTTCTAATTATTTCCTTTGAATAAATTTTTAAAAGTGAAATCTCTGGGTCAAAGGATATGTGCATTTCAAAAATGGTATTAGTTGTCAAATTGCTAGGGCTTCCCTTGTGGCTCAGCTGGTGTGGGAGACCTGGATTTCATTCCTGGGTTGGAAAGATCCCCTGGAGAAGGGAAAGGCTACCCATTCCAGTATTCTGGCCTGAAGAATTCCATGGACAATATAGCCCATGGGGTCGCAAAGACTCAGACACAACTGAGCGACTTACACTTTCACTTTCACTTTCTCTCCTTGTTTATTCCAACTCACTAGACTTCAGTTCAGTTCAGTTCAGTCACTCAGTCGGGTCCGACTCTTTGCGACCCCATGAATCGCAGCACGCCAGGCCTCCCTGTCCATCACCAACTCCCGGAGTTCACTCAGATTCACGTCCATCGAGTCAGTGATGCCATCCAGCCATCTCATCCTCTGTCGTCCCCTTTTCCTACTGCCCCCAATCCCTCCGCCCCAATCCCTCCCAGCATCAGAGTCTTTTCCAATGAGTCAACTCTTCACATGAGGTGGCCAAAGTACTGGAGTTTCAGCTTTAGCATCATTCCTTCCAAAGAACACCCAGGACTGATCTCCTTTAGAATGGACTGGTTGGATCTCCTTCAGTCCAAGGGACTCTCAAGAGTCTTCTCTAATCCCACAGTTCAAAAGCATCAATTCTTCGGTGCTCAGCCTTCTTCACAGTCCAACTCTCATATCCATACATGACCACTGGAGAAACCATAGCCTTGACTAGATGGACCTTTGTTGGCAAAGTAATGTCTCTGCTGTTTAATATGCTACCCACAGTGAATTAGCCAGCCCATATTATCCACATTCATCAGCGCTAATCAATCTTTTAAAAAATCTTTGTCAAAAAAAACAATCTTTGTCAATCTGAAACACATACATGATAACCCATTGTTAGGTTACTGTGAGCATCCTCATCACACATGTGGTGAGTTCTCTTTCTCACTTTATGGATAAGGGTTAGTCACCTTCCTGGACCACAGATTCAGTAAGTATCTGAGGATGGACTCCTCTGGCAGTGCTCTTCCCACTGTGTGCTGACACTGTCTCTGTGGGAAGAGTCACCCCGACTTTGCCATGTTGACAGGGCTTCCTTTCATTGGGGTCACACCCTCAGGAGCTTCTGCCTGCATGTCCAGGCAAGAACACGCCCTATCTCCTAAGGGCCAGCGGCTCCCTCAACCTGTTGGAGGTCCCAGTGTCAGGGACAGTTCATGCCATGCTCTGGGTGGAGGGCCCCAGGTATGATATGTGCTTAGGTGGGTGGTGGTTCCCATCGAAGCCCAGATGGAAAATGACACGAGGAACTGAACCCCGTGTTCTTTCGGAAAGGAAAACTTGGGTTGTTAGCCCTCTGCCAAAAAGCCGTCCTTGTTCCCTCCCTGCTTCTAGGATCTGGTCTGGGCTTTGCAGTGTGACCCGCAAGGCCCTGAGAACCTGGCCCGGCCTGCCTCCACCACAGGGTCCACACCAGGGGCTCTCACACCAACACTGTATCATCTGTCTACACTTCATATTGTCCTAGAATCTCTTGTTTCTCGCCCTTTAGGCCTCAGTTTCAATGTCAACTTATTTAAGAAGCTTTTCTTGCTACCACAGCCCTCTGAGCTTACCCCTCCTATAGTCCTCCTCTGGGAGTCAGACTGGCTGTTTACATATCTGCCTTCCTTCTGGGGAGAAGGGGACATGTCTTACTCATTCCTGAGCCAGGCACCTGCACAGCCTTGGCCGAAGGTTGCACATCTACAGGTACATGGACTGAACGGACAGTCCCACAGAGAGCCTACGAGATTCCATTTGAGATCGGTCACAGACTCCTTCATTCACTCGGCAAGTGCTCACTGAAGGGCTTCGACAAGTGAGGGGCTACCACGCTCAGCGATGTTAATAGACACACCCGCTCCAGCCCCGAGGCTCTCATTCACCAGCAGCTCCAAGTGTTGGCAGCTCTCAACTTTGTCTCTCTCCGGGAATGCCCTCAGCTGAAGAGAACCACCCAGCCAGAAGTTTCATCCCCTTCGAAAAGGCAGGCTTCATCCAAGACAGGTCAATGGGAGGGTGTCCACTGAGGCCCCATCTGCTTGTCTCAATTTGGGACAACTCTGAAGGTTTGCCCCCAGCTCCAGAGTTCTCCACAGGGCCAGCTGGGTCCTTTGGGCCATGACATTGCAGTTCAGTGTCTGTCTGCCCAATCCTGTTTTCCCTACTCTCCCATCCCAGTGGCCCTCCCGGTAAACTTCTTGGATGCAAACTTCCTTCTCAGAGACTGCTGGCTGGGGAACCCACCCTGAAACAGCAATCAGCAAAACAGACACGATATGTGTTCCAACAGAGCTTTGGGGCTCGATTTGTCCATTAGTTCCACCTGTGTTTCTCCCCAAGGATAAACTGGAGGGCTTCCCCACTGGCTCAGCAGGTAAAGAATCTGCCTGCAAGGCAGGAGACACAGGTGACTCAGGCTCAATCCCTGGGTCGGGAAGATCCCCTGGAGAAGGAAATGGAAACCCACTCTAGTATCTTGCCTGAGAATCCCATGGACAGAGGGGCCTGCCAGGCTACAGTCCATGGGATTGCAAAAGGGTCAGACACTACTGAACAGCTAATTAAGCATAAGGATAAACCAAGGACATTCAACCCCAGAATAGCTGTGCTCAGTGTGACACCTGCCAGACCATTCCCAGGGCCATCACTAAGGCAAGAATGGGACTGAGTCAGCAGCTTGCAATCATCTATCCTTGTTCCATAAACCTCTTATTGAGTGTCCTCCTGTCTCCGGGTGCCAGGGCCAGATATCTATGAGGCAGCTCTTGACTTCCAAGGCCATTGTCTTGAGGGGAAATGTACAAAAAACAACAGTCAACTGGGGACATAAGTGCCCCCATGAAGACCTGCAGAGTGCTCTGGGAGCCCAGAGAAGGAGGTGATGGCTTCCTAAGGGGGCAGGAAGGCTTCCTAAGGGGGCAGGAAAGCTTCCCAGGGAAGCAGGAGAAGGGGGGCAGGGTAAGGGTAGTATTGATAGAAAAGAAAGAGGAAAGGAATTTCGGTTTGAAGAGTGTCATGTAAAAGCATGACTAGGAGTGAGTGAAAAGCAAACTAGGCATTACTTTACGTAGCTGCACAATTGAGTGAGGTTGTCTGCAAGGATAACCTATCTCTATGTTACGGATAGAGACACTGAGACCCTTGGAGGAGAAACAGCTTAGACACAGTCATTAGAAGTGGGTCCCTTGTGACTTGAACCTGATTCTTCTGACATCAAATCAGTGGCTGTATTTAGTGCCCTGTCACAAACACTGAGTTTTTCTTTAACAGTCAGCATTGTGTCCAACGAGGATTAAAAGGACTATAAAGTCAAGGCTTGGCTCTTGAAGCACTTATATATAGCAATAAAAAATCAATAATAGCATGGGACAAATGCAGGGGTCCAGGCCCAAGCAAATGCCCTGGGTTCAGTGCAGAGGTATGCCCCAGAAAACTGTCCTCAGACCTGTTCAGTATTTGGTACCAGTGACTTGGACAAAGACATAACAAGTCCACTTATCGCAGCTATAGCTGACACGCAGCTGGGAGGGAGAGAAGAAATGATTGATGACAAAATCAAACTTCTAAATGATCTCAGTTGGCCGGAATGATGAGCCAAACTCATTTGGCATCCAGCAAGATGAAGTGCAGCAGGGGTCCATGTGAAGGCCAGAGTTTCCCTTCAAGCAGTCAGTTGTGCTAGATGAGGAGAGGGTAGCCCCACCTGACCCCCAGGCATAAGGGAGAGACCTGAGCACTTCCTCAGGCCCCAGCCTAGCTTTGTCGTTGTTGCTGTTCAGTCGCTAAGTTGTGTCCCACTGGAGTGGTTGTCATTTCCTCCTCCCGGGGATCTTCCTGACCCAGGGATCGAACCTGCATCTCCTGTGTCTCCTGCATTGGCAGGTGGATAATTTTTTTTTTTTTTTTTACTGCTAAACCGAAGTGTAACAAACTAAGACATCTATGGCTGTGTGAAGATTATAGTCATATTGTAGCTCACCTTTAATAGGACATTTTATGAATTACCTTGGAGATGACTTAGTGGGACATTTTATGATTCTTTCCAGTGGTGGCCTGGAAGTGAGGGCCAACATTGTCAGATGGAAGAGGAAGCTACTTATGCACAGCTTCATCTGGGCAACAGTCCCGTGAGCTTACCCTCTGACAGGTCCTGGACAACAGAGAATATTAGCCAAGGACATGCTGGAACCCGACAGGACTCACTCACATTCTGCCACTAACCAAGTGTGTGACTGGGCAAGTCATGAAGGCTTGACTTCTACCGAAAAAAGAAAAAAAATACTGTCTACAGCATAAATGGGCTTTCCTAGTGACTCAGATGGTAAAGAATCTGCCTGTAATGGAGACCTGGGTTTGATTCCTGGGTCAGGAAGATCTCCTGGAGAGGGGAAGGACTACTCATTCCAGTACTGTTGCCTGGAGAATCCCATGGACAGAAGAGCCTGGTGGGCTACAGTCCATGGGGTCACAAAGAGTTGGACATGACTGAGCAAATAAGCACATGTACAGCATAAAGCACAATTTTACATTCTATTTTTATTTTAAAATTTACAGAAATGTCCTTAAATGACAGTGTCAGATTGTCAACTCTTCGCTGAAAAGATGGCTTTTCTTTCTGAGATTCCATCTTTCTTTTTTGAGGGGGGGTGGCTGTTAAAATTCTCATCCTTTCATGAAATGTTTATGACAATTGATGGAAACTGTTTTTTAAATGGGCTTCCCTGGTAGCTCTCAGCTGGTAAAGAATCTGCCTGCAGTGCGGGAGACCCTGGTTTGAATCCTGGGTCGGGAAGATCTGCTGGAAAAGGGATAAGCTACCCACTCCAGTATTCTTGGGCTTCCCTGGTTATTATTTTCAATTGAATTACTTGAAAGGATACAGAAATTCCCTGGTCTATGAAATACAAAAGATACCTGAAAACAAATTTAGTAAGAATTTATGATTTTCATTCCTAAGGTAAGGAGATAACTCTCCAATGTGGCTTGAGAGGAAGTCTTGGTTCTCCAGAATCTAATGTCAAATTCTGTGTCTAACAACTGGCTGGGCACAATATGGAAAATATAAAAGGGCAATCCCTGATTCCAGAGCTCTTAGCATCACATTTGGAAGGGTAAACAAGGGTTTGGAACAATTTGGTGTTTAGATGTTGTAGTGACGCTGGCTGCCTGTTAACTACAGATGGATATACATTCAATTTAGCTCGGCATTCAAGGCTCTTTGTGGTCGTATTTCAACTAGTCTTAAGAACCTTATTCCTCTTCCTCTTCCTTGAAGCCTTAAACTCTGTGCTGGGAACTTCTTTGGAAGTCTAGAGCAATATTTATCTCCACCCACCAAAAAAAAAAAATCTGTAAGACTGTGTGTCACGTTACCACCACTTCTTAGAATCAGGTTCTGCCTGGTTGTGCACTTATCTGTATATTTCTTTTTCTTCCTTTCTCCTTAGACAGACAGTTGGCTGCACTGGAGTGGGAGCTAGAGCCTCTTTCTCTTCCTTTTGGTCCTAGCACAGCTAATAAATATGGGATGAGTTGAATGGAATTGAACACTTCTCCCTATTCATCTGACTCAAATAATCCACACTAAATTACTGAGCCTTAAATGTAAGCAGGAAGCCTCAGAACATCAGATGTCACCTCCTACTTGCTGTCTCCCTGCTTTAGACTCCCAACAAGCCTAAAATGGCCCTGAGTTGGTTTTATTTGGCTGAAGCCATAACAAGACCTAAGATGTGAGTGGGAAGAAAAAAAATTGAAGTCAGGTTGCCAAATCTGAAAAGTGTTGGCAAGGTTCTTCTGGTGTTTGTGTGGAAGACATGTCCACCCCCACTTTATTGACTTAGGAAACTATGTCTTTTTTAAGACAATCCAGCATGGAGCTGCAGAACCTAAGGGCTAGACAAGCCAGTGGCCCTGGCTCCTGCTAATCATAGATGGATATACACACAACTTGGCTTGGCATTCAAGGCTCTCTGTGGTCTTAAAC
Source organism: Capra hircus (assembly GCF_001704415.2). NCBI lineage: Eukaryota > Metazoa > Chordata > Mammalia > Artiodactyla > Bovidae > Capra > Capra hircus. The sequence continues at coordinate 97,448,157 of NC_030815.1, forward strand.
CCAAACTGTTCTTCCAACCTTCTTCCTCTCCTCTTCAGCTCAGTGCAGCCCAGCCAACATATGCAGTTCCCTGCACAGTGACAGCAAACAGAGGAGGCACTGGGGATAAAGGATGGAGAAGATCCAGGCCATTCCTTTGAGAGGAACAACATTAAGTGCTTCTCAGACAGGTGTGAAGTTGGCCAAATAGGAAATGGAGAAGGCAGATGCAGGTAAGCCTCTTGATCACACTGAAGAAATTGGTGATGCCAAAGCAAAACTGGACTTGATTGTTGCAGATTCTGTGGATGCCAAGTGAGGCAGTTTTTCATATAAATTTACATTTATTTTCTAGTGATAATAACCACATATGGTAAAATTACAGCATTTGTTTTATGGTAACCTTTGTCAAATCACTTGGGCTTCCCTGGTGGTTCATGGTAAAAAATCTGCTTGCAATACAGGAGATACGGATTTGATCCTGGGTCAGAAAGATCCCCTGGAGGAGGTCATAGCAACCCACTCCAGTATTCCTGCCTGGAGAATCCCCTGGACAGAGGAGCCTGGAGGGATATAGTCCATAGGGTCACAAAGAGTCGGACATCACTGAAGCAACTTAGCGTGCACACAAGCACGTCAAATTATTTAATCCCTCCAAGCCATGTTTATTCACCTTTAAAATGGATGTCAACATGCACAGTAACTGCCTCAAACAGTGGCATCAACAGTGGATTAAAAAGGGCTTCACAAGCCACCTAGATATCCATCAACAGATGAATGGATTAAGAAGTTGTGGTACATAAATGGAATATTACTTAGCTATAAAAAGAAATGAATTTGAGTCAGTTCTAGTGAGGTGGATGAACCTAGAGCCTGTTACAGAGAGTGAAGCTAGTCAGAAAGAGAAAAACAAATGTCATATATTAATGCATATATATGGAATCTAGAAAAGCGGTACTGCTGAAACTATTTGCAGGGCAGGAAAAGAGAAACAGACAGAGAGAACACACTTGTGGACACAGCTGGGGAAGGAGAGGGTGGATGAATTGAGAGAGGTGCTGGAACATATGCATTATCATATGTAAAATAGCTAGCCAGTGGGCAGTTGCTGGATGAGGCAGGGAGCTCAACCTAGTGCTCTGTGACAACCTAGATGGGTAGGATGTTGTGGGCGGTGGGAGAGAGTTTCAAGAGGAAGGGGACATATGTATACGTCTGGCTGATTCACATATTTGTACGGCAGAAACCAACACAACATTGTAAAGCAATTGCCCTCCAAATTAAGAAAAAGTGCTTCACAAATTACTAGATATTATTTTATTTTCACCAGTTTCTGCATGCATGGTATAAAGTAGTGTTAGACTTTAGGGGAAAGGAGCGGTGCCAAATAACTAGGACCTCTTCCAAGTCACATTCTCGAATTGCTGGGTGACCCCACGTACAACAATTTATTTTTCTATCCCTCCCTCGTGCCTGATTTAGAAGGCAGGGGAGATTGTATCTGCCTTATATCTATGTCCTCCACAGATAGAGAAGATGATTTAGAGTCCAGGAGACAATGAGTACCTATGGGGAAGATAGAAGGCAAGATTTTTTTGTCATTTTCTCTCTTCCTCTTGTTCCTTTCATTTCTCTCCCAGGCTTTGCCAAAAACAGTTTCTCATAATTTTCTTATTTTCTAAGGCTGGCAAGACCTCCTGCTTGGAAAACAAGAGTACTTAGCTGTTAGAATGACCTGGTTTTGATTGAAAATATAAAACATAAAATAAAAATATAAATATAAAATATAATAATTATACATATATTTATATAAAACAATAATTTATATAATATTAAAATAAAATTAAATAAAAATAATTTATATAATAATATTTATATAAAATATAAAAATATATATATTCAGATGGAAGATGCATGCCTACCTTAGAAGCAAGCCCAGCACTGGGCCAATGGCTGGAATGGATAGAGCATTAGAGCTGGGGTCAGGACACCTGGGTTAGAATTCCTGTTCTGTTTTTCATTAGCTGTTTGACATTGAGCACATCACTTTACTTGTCTCGGTTCTTACTTTTCTTATATATAAATAGTAATAGCACCATCTATCACAGAAGGTTTCAGGTCCACGTACATACCTAGTATGTTGGCCCTTGTTGTAGCTCATGCTTTGGAAGATGATGTTGTGTAGAAAATTACTTAATCTCTGTGAATCCTTGATGCCCAATGCTTATCACTACCTTTTCATCTCTCTCTTCATTCACTACCGTGATAATCTAGTGTTTCATCGTCTTTAGTATCATCTTTGAGTTTACGACTCTCATCTACTGGGATGCTCTGTTTCAACTTGAATGTCTAATAAGCATCTCAAAATTAACACGTGCAGCACTGAACACCCGGTCTGTCCTCCCTAGCCTGCTTCACCTACGGTCATCTCCATCTCTGCTAACAGCAGCATCTTTCAGCTACTTTTAGCGGCATTATTTTTTTTTTAATTTTTATTTTGTATTGAAGTATAGCCATTTACCAATATTGTGATAGTTTCAGGTGAACAGAACAGATGCTCAGCCATACATATACATGTGTCCTTTCTTGGACCCTTTCTTTTTTTTTTTTTAATTTAAATTTATTTATTTTAATTGAAGACTAATTACTTTACAATATTGTATTGGTTTTGTATACATCAACACGAATCCACCACAGGTGTACACATGTTCCCCATCCTGAACCCCCCTCCCACCTCCCTCCCTGTACCATCCCTCTGGGTCATCCCAGTTCACCAGCCCCAAGCATCCTGTATCATGCATCGAACCTGGACTGGTGATCTGTTTCTTATATGATATTATACATGTTTCAATGTCATTCTGCCAAATCATCCCACCCTCTCCCTCTCTTGGAGCCCTTCTTGACTGCTGTCTCCCAAACCCACATTCAAACTAGCAGCAAATTTGGGAGGAACTTGCCACTACTCACCATCTCCAATGTCATCATCTCAATCAAAGAAAGCATTGGCTCTCACCTGAATTCCTACAATAGCCTCCTGTCTAATCTCTCTGCTTCAGCACCTGCTCATGGAGGAACTTCCCAAAACAGCAGCCAGTGTCATCCTATTTAAAAAAATTAAAAGACGAATCTAATCCTGTCACTTCTCTTTCGAAAATCTTTCCAAGACATTCCACTTCAACAGAGTCAAGCCAAGTTCCTTCCTAACCATCACCCGCCCTGGCAGCACGGCCGCCCCCATACCCTTCTGGTTCCTTTCACTCCAGCTCCGCTAGTCTCTGGAGCACCCCAGACTTCCCCTCCAGCGGCTTCTTCCACTTTCAGCATTAGCCTCCCAGGTCTGTGTCTCACTCTCTCACCTTCTTCGAGTTTTGTCCATATGTCACCTTCCCAGCAGGGCCTTCCTTGACCATCCCACTTAAAACTGCATCCCAATCCCTGCTCTCTCAACCCCTTTCCCTTGTTTGCTTGTGTCCATGGTATGTTCTTGCTCCCAACAGTCTATGCTTTACTTACAACTAGAATGTAAATTCTGTGACAGCGGGTGGGTTTTGTTTTGTTTTGTTTTGTTCACTGATTTATTCCTCTGTAACCACGCTTGGTCCCATAGCAGGTACTTCATAAATATTTGTTGAATGAATGCATGAACAGGGCAAGCCACTAAAAAATCAGGAGAATCAGCACATATAGTCTTGAAAACAGTCATTGGTTACATTATCTCCACTTTACAGACTAATAAATGGAAGCTCGGAGAGATTAACTAATTTGCTTATGTTTACACAGTGGGTGTGTTTATGGTCAGAAGAAATCAGGCTCACAATTTTCAAATCCATATTCTTTCTATCACACTACAAAGCAGGATACATGTGAAAAAGATCCTAAAGTTTCAGCCTGAATTTTTTTCTTTCAGCTGCTGGCCTGGCCTCCTTGTCTAGTTCCTTCAGGCTTCATCCTCTGTCAGGATGTTTGGGTAAGAGGATGCGTACCGCAGTGCACAGCCTACAGAAATCTGTCCCGTGTGCTGAGCCTCAGCTCTGTGCCCAGAAAGAACCTTCTCTGCCCTCCTGGGGCATGAGAATGTGGACAACCAGGCCAGGGAGGCCTGGCTTTTCATGCAAACGTCTCTGCCTTTGAGGAGTCCTTGGCCTTCACGTCCCAGTCCCTCCTCCCCCACCAGGCAGGCTCCCATCTCTAGTCTTCTGAAACAACTGTTTTTCCTTTCTTCACACAGCTTTTGTCTTCGTGCACTCAGTTTGACGTTGCGTCTGGCCGCATGGGCCATGCCGGCTATTTTTACTGACAGCAGCCACCAGCCCATATGTTTCCCATTACCACAAACTGTTACCTTCTTTGAAACCGTTTTGTAAATGAGCAGGACTGCAGACAACCAGGAGGTCAAGTCCACGTGGCCACGCACAGGGCTCCCAGGATTGGCCTGGACAGGTATGTTGGTCTTGATGAATGTCTTTGAAACCAAATTGGGTTGGACAAAATGCTGATTAATTACTTCATGTTTTTTTTTTTTTTTTCTTCCTTTTTTAAAAATCCCCTTCTTCGCCTCTGTGTTCAGCTCAGTAGGTTTTCAACAGGGTCAAGTTTCAAAGGCAGGCTGCTTTTTACAGGGACATGACTTTGAGTTTTGTTTCTTTCCATTTGGGGAGCTCTCTCCAGGATGAAATCTCGATGGGAGATGAGGCGTGTTAACCCCACAGGGAGGGATGGACAGTGACCACAGCTGTCAGTGCAAAGTAGAGAGATGTATGATGTGATGAGCGGGGTCCTGATCATTCCCTGCCTTCTGGAAGATGAAGAGCGACTCCAGGGCTTTGATACTAACACCTCCTTCATCATGTAGAACACTGGAATTCATAAAACATCTCGAACACATCATTTTACTTGAGCCTCACCATCTTGCTGTGATATTGGGCTTTTTGTTTTCATTTTACAGATGAGGAAACTGAGCGTCGAGTGGCTAACTGGTTTGCCCAAAGCTGTGTGGCCAGTAAGAGTCTGAAAAGAGATTTAACCTTAGCTCCTAGACCGCAGGCCACAGCTTGGGCCCCAGCAGAACAGCTGCCTGAGTGACTTGAAACAAAACCAGGTAGGGCTTATTCAGAGAAGCAGCTAGCAACTCACAGTGGGGCCTGATGGGGCTTGTTGCAGCAAAACTGGAAGCTGGCACCGAGACCCAGGCTCGCAGGGTACTATAAAGCTGCCGCCACTCTGGCTGGATGGCATTGAAATAGACACAGACAAAGGGCTTCCTCCTGCAGGGCGGAATGTCGCCGGATCAGGGCCCAGGAGCTGTTGTCGTGCACAGAGGGTAAGCCTTCCAGAGCAGGAGGTAGGTGAAAGGGGAGCTCAGGGCTGAGAATGAGATTGGACGCTGGCCCAAGTCATTCTGAGATCCCTTCCAGCCTGACCACCTGTGACTCAGGATGGACCCACCTACCAGGCCGTACAAGGTATTCTTGGCTCCTCTCTCCCTTTCCTAGTTTTCCAGTCCTTTTAGCTTCTCAGATGTACACAGCTCTTTCCTGCTTCAAGGTTTCTGGGTGTGGCATTCTCATTACCTAGAACCCTCTTCCCTATTCTTTGCAAACCAGACTTTCCACAAGAATGTCCCCATCTCAGAAAGTCCTTCCTTGGCCACTTAAATGGGTTGGATAGTGAGTGCAGCCCCCTGCCCCCAAACAAGATATGTGTATGTCCCAACATTATGTCCTGATATGTTTCCCAACTGGAAACTCTGAAGGTGACCTTGGAAAACAGGTCTTTGCAGGTATAATTAAGTTCATCCTGAAAGGAGATAATCGTAGATTTAGGGTGAATGTTAGATCTAATGACAGGTGGTCTTATAAGAAGAGGAGAAAACACAGAGACACACAGGAAGAAGAAGGAACACAGGTGATAGGCAGATGGAGAGAGGTCGCAGTGAGAAGCCAAGCCAAGCAAGGCTGACAGCCACCAGAAGCAGGACAAAGCAAAGCAGGAGGCCCCTCCCCTGGAACCTTCAGAGGGAGGGAGCGCAGGCCTGCTGACCCCTGGATTTCAGGCGTCTGGTCTCTACAACTGTGAGAAATAAACTTCTCTTGTTTAGTAGCCACCAACGGTGTGGTGATTTGTTATAGTAGCCCTGGGATCTAATTTAAGCAGCACCTCCACCCTCCACATACACAGGGACACATATTCACTGGTCATTCCCTTTTGATCCTCTCATGTCAGTGATCAATTTCCAAATAAACCATCACCTGGGATGACTTGTACACTGTCCTTATTCCCACTTCTTTAGGGCAGAGACCATGCCCATGTCATCCTTCTCACCTTCAGGCAGCTCCCAACACATTCCTAGGTACAGAGTGTGTTATTTAATCACTGAGTTGTGTCTGACTCTTTGCAACCCCATGGGCTGTAGCCCACCAGGCTCCTCTGTCCACAAGAGTCTCCAGGCAAGAATAGTGGAGTGGGTTGCCAGGCCCTTCTCCAGGGGCTCTTCCCAACCCAGGGATTGAACCTGGGTCTCCTGCACTGACAGACTGATTCTTTACCATGGAGCCACCTGGAAAGTCCAGGTACTGAGTAGGTGCTTGAAAATACGAAATAAATGAGGCCTGAGTTTTCTAGCTTCATATCTCTGCCTCCACTCCACTCCAACCCACTCCTTACTGCCCTCACACTTCTCAGCCCTTTCGCACATACAGCCCCCAGCCCAGAAGGCTGCCAGGTCCTTCTTTACCTGCTGTACTCCAGCTAGGTCTCCGAGGTGAAGTACAGAGCCTTCCAGTGTAAAAGAGAGGATGGGAGGCCTGATTTCTTGGCTGACTTCCCACAGGCTCCATGCTTTTTGGGAGGCCAGGGCCTTGCCTTGTTCCATCTGTGGTCTGGCACCCAGCACAAGGCTTTGCACAGAACATACACTTCAAACAAGTGTGTTAACTCAGTGAGTCCACAGAAAGGGGCTGTTACAGTGCATTTTTAAAAACATATTTTATTTTTCAGATTTACAGAAAAATTAAAAAAACAGTACAGAGTTTCCATATACCTTGCACCCAGTTTTCTCTCTTAATAACATCTTATGTTAGTATGGCACTTTTGCTATAATTAAGGAACCGATACTGATCTATTATTACTAATTAGGGTTCAGATTTTCTTGTTTTATGCTTATTTTTTTCTGTTGTTGTTATTCCAAGATCCTCTCTAGGACACCACATTATATTTAGTCATCGTGTCTCCTTGGGCTCCTCTTTTTACCTTTTAAATGATTTAGTCTCAACTTGACATTTCTAAAAAAGGTTTTTTTCAGTTTTACTGAGGAGTAATTGATATATATATATATATAATATACATATATCACTGTATAAATTTAAAGCATACAGAATAAAGTTCTGATTTACATATATTGTGAAATGATTGACTTCCCTGGTGGCTCAGATGGTAAAGCGTCTACAATGTGGGACACCTGGGTTCGATCACAATGAGTTTAGATAACATCTCTCATCTCATATAGATACGATAAAGAGAAAAAAGCAACTTTAAAATGTATAAATGTTACAAGAGACAAAGGTTTAATACCTCCATTCCTCCTTTTCATCCTCTCCCCAAAACTTTGTCATACTTCAAATTATATCAACAACTAGTGTTTGCATCATTATAAGCATGCAAATATTATCCACTGTAGAACCCATTAGAATACTGTGATTACATGTTCCTGTTTTTTAATTGACGCATAATTGACTTGCAACACTGTGTTAGTTCCTGGTGTATAACATGGTGATTTTATACTTCAATACATTGCAAAATGCTCACCACCGTAAGTCTAGTTACTATTAAGTATGTCACTGCATAAAGTTATTACAATATGATTGTCTATAATCTCCACTCTGTACATTTTATCCCTGTGACTCATTTATTTTGTAACTGGAAGGTTTCACCTCTTAATCTGCCCCCTCCTTTCACTCATCCCCTCCTTAGGTTCATCTTGACTGTGACAGTTTCAGGCTTTCTTAGTTTTTGATTACCTTGATGTTTTGACGAGTACTGGTCAGGTATTTTGCAGAATGCCTCCATATTGGACTTTAATATTTTTCTCATGATTAGACTAGGCTTATGAGTTTGTAAGAGCATGATCTCACATATATAAAGTGCCACATCGCATCATTATATCATGCCAAGCATTCATACTATCAACATGATTTATCATTGTTGATGTTTACCTTGATCACCTTTATTGAGGTAGTATACATCAGGTTTCTCCATTGTAAAGTTATTCTTTTCCCCTCTTCCTATACTGTAGCCTGGAAGAAAATTGCTATCAGAAACTATATTTCATTTTTAAGCTAAAATTATGCTTTAATAAGTAGCACCCTAAGTCACATCCACCATTAATTAATTGTCACGACACTCTAAATTGGAAACTGAGAGTTAGGGAGTTTAAACTGTATTCCCAAGGTCATATAGTTAATAAGAATGGAGATAAATTCAGTTTTATCTGAGTCTGCAGTCTGACCTACATGCCCTTTTTATACTGTTATCCTACAGTACTAAGCCACTAAATTTTTAACATGGTCTTATAAGTGTCCTGGGTCTTGCTCCAGTGAGAGCGAAATGGAAGCCTAGACTAGCAGAACAATAATTTACCATCTACACTGTCCTTGAAAACAGATTAACATGCAGATCTAGTCTATGCACCAACATAAACCTCTTTATGTCCCCCAATCCCAACATCATGAGCAAGAGTCCAAAACTCACATCAGCTCTGCTCGGGAAATCAGACTGCAGCTTTGGCAACCTAGCTCAGCTACATAACACATTCAAAGCTGAGAGGAGTGGGAGGACAGAAAGTGCTTTAGGATTATTTTCAAGGGCATAGGGAAGGAATGCAGTATAACATCCCAAACTTCAAGTGACTCGAAGGCCCAGAGGCAAAAAATGACTCACCAAAGGCTACACAGGGAGATACTGACAGAGCTGGAATTAGAAATAATGTCTTCAGTTTGGCACAGGTCTGTTTTTATTTGGGACAAGCACTTCTCAGAAGGTGCAAAGTTATGGCTGATCATTGTGTGCACTTCGCAGACTTCATTGTTAAGAGCAGGGTCTGAGAAATGAGCTTCCCATCACTGGTGTGCCATTGTCTTCATCTGGTGCCATTTGGAGGGCAGTATTGGGCCATATAACGAATATCCTATGAGCCTCATCTGTTCTCCATGAGAAAAATCCTTAGCCTTCTAGGTTAGCCAGGACCAACAGGGGAAGAAACCACACATCAGGGTATATAAAAAGTTTGGAAGCACCAAATAAAAAGGAGGAGATTCAATGATGCAAAATTTGCTATCTTCCCTTTTAACAAGGAAAACATCCTGTTTCTCACTGAGGCTATTTCTAGAGCTTGGATGAGGACCAGTGAGACACAAACAGCCCTGTGGTCCATATGACCACAAACAGAAATCAGGTAACATGCACTGGACATGTTTCCTTTTACAGGGTTCTATGAGATTACAATATCAAGGACTACCATGATAAATTAAAGATATCAAAAACTGTTCAGAGAAGATAGTAGAGTCTTTTTAAAGTATTTGTGTAATAATAAACTCCATAGTGACAAACATTTGTGGAGAAATTTCTCTTCTATATCATCTCATGAGTATCTTCCAGTGAACTTGACAGGACTATCCCTATTTTACAGGGGAATAAATTAAAGCTTAGGGAAGTTAAATCTCTTGCCCAAGGCCATGAAGTTGAAGCTGGATTCAAGATTTCAACTATGATCTTTTGACAATTTGATGGTGATTATCTTTGTTTTCTATGTCTGTTTGTAACACACACCTGTTGATTCTACATAACCTAGGTATTTTAATTAGGTAAGAACTGAAGAAATAGTTTTAGCAGATGGATGAGATATTCTAATTCCACAAATTGAAAACTAAAAAAGAGACGGAGGAGCTGAAGGAGTGTAGGTGAATTCTTAGGGGAGCTTGCTGCCTTACGTGTGTGTCTAGTCATGTCCAACTCTTTGCAACCCTATGGACTGCAGCCCACCAGGCTCCTCTGCCCATAGGATTTTCCTGGCAAGGATACTGGAGTGTGTTGCCATTTACTCCTCTAGGGGATCTTCCTGACCCAGGGATCGAACCCACGGCTCCAGAGACTCCTGCATTAGCCGGCAGGTCTTTACCACTGAGCCACCTGGCAGGCCCAAAGTGTGAATATCACACTGTTGCTTTAGAGAAGGCCCAAAATGCCAGATACACCAGGGAACTGGCTGAGGAGGATGAGAATAAGGTATAAGAGAAGCTACCACAGGGATGAGGGGAGTTTTAAGACGGTCAATAGAGCAGGGAGAGGTCTTAGATTTACACCCCTACCCCTCTTTGAAGTTTTCTCTGCCTCCCTCAGGCAGACCTCCTCTGTCTTCCCTCTGTGCTTTCTTCCCTACTTACTCTGGATAGCTGTTTGCCCCACAGCTCTTCTTCTGTTTTTTTGTCAGATAGAGATTTTAGTTTATTTTTTTAATTGGAGGATAATTGCTCTACAAAAATATGGACTGCTTCATGAATTTGCATGTCATTCTAGTGCAGGGGCTGTGTTAATCTTTGTATTATTGTAACTTTAGTTTAAGTGCTGCCAAATCGAGCACACCATAGCTGCTTTCACAGGGGTTTTCTCTCGCATTCTATGAGCTCCCCGAGGGCAGGAGCTGGTCTGATCCATTTCCACCAACCTAGCACTGCCTTGCCTCGCACAGTGGAAATATCTGACGAGCGCTGGTTAGATGAACAAATGAATAATGAATGGATGACGATTGATGAGATGGATTGAAGTCTATCTTCTTGGGACTTTTCTTTGTGGGGTAAATCTCAAAGTTCTTTTCAAGTATAAATATAAATACTATGTGGAAAGAATCTCCAGAAATAACAATGATGTAGGAACATGGCATCTGGTCCCATCACTTCATGGGAAATAGATGGGGAAACAGTGTCAGACTTTATTTGTTTGGGCTCCAAAATCACTGCGGATGGTGATTGCAGCCTTGAAATTAAAAGACGCTTACTCCTTGGAAGAAAAGTTATGAGCAACCTAGATAGTATATTCAAAAGCAGAGACATCACTTTGCCGACTAAGGTCCATCTAGTCAAGGCTATGGTTTTTCCTGTGGTCATGTATGGATGTGAGAGTTGGACTGTGAAGAAGGCTGAGCACCGAAGAATTGATGCTTTTGAACCATGGTGTTGGAGAGGACTTTTGGGAGTCCCTTGGACTTTGGGGAGATCCAACCAGTCCATTGTGAAGGAGATCAACCCTGGGATTTCTTTGGAAGGAATGATGCTGAAGCTGAAGCTCCAGTACTTTGGCCACCTCATGAGAAGAGTTGACTCACTGGAAAAGACTCTGATGCTGGGAGGGATTGGGGGCAGGAGGAGAACGGGACGACAGAGGATGAGATGGCTGGATGGCATCACGGACTCGATGGATGTGAGTCTGAGCGAACTCCAGGAGATGGTGATGGACAGGGAGGCCTGGCGTGCTGCGATTCATGGGGTCGCAAAGAGTTGGACACGACTGAGCGACTGAACTGAACTGAACTGAACTGAGGAACACAGTGGATCACTAGCTCAGTGGGTATGAGGAGGTTGTTCAGTCGCTAAGTCATGCCTGACTCCTTGAGACCCCATGGACTGCCGCACACCAGGCTTCCCTGTCTTTCACCCTCTCCCAGATTTTGCTCAAACTCAAGTCCATTGAGTCAGTGATGCCATCCAACCATCTCATCCTCTGCTGCCCCCTTCTCCTCCTGCCCTCAATCTTTCCCAGTATCAGCGTCTTTTCCAATGAGTCAGCTGTTTGCATCAGGTGGCCAAGGTACTGGAGCTTCAGCATCAGTCTGTCTTTTAAATATTCAGGGTTGAGTGGGTAGAGAAATCCTTTTGATAATGGATCAAATGGATACAGGGAAGACAACACCACCATGACAATCAATTTTGAGGGACAATGATTAAAAGAGCTGTGTATTGAAGCAAAATATAAAATTATAAATTATAAAATTATAAAAATATAAAAATTATAAAATAATAAAATTATAGCTACAGATGGAGAAAATACAAAAAATGCAAATGATATTTTAAAAGCCTAAATTCTGAGTGATAATCAACTTCAAAGTGAGAAACCAAAGGACAGGGAGGATTAAACAAGGAGATCAGTGGAAGAGGCATTTTGCTTCCTCCCCAGGGAGGGCTACACCTGGAAAGTGCCCCCTGCTCACTAAAGGGCAGATTCTGAATGTGAGACAAATGAGGGTGTTTCCAGATGACAAGCAAGTTCCATTGGCCAGTCAAGGAAGGCCACCCATACTCCCATTTTCAAGACTCCTTTCTGCTTAAAAACAAACTAAAGGAGCTCTCCTAGTATATGGTTTCCGGAGAAGGTGATGGCTCCCCACTCCAGTGCTCTTGCCTGGAAAATCCCATGGGCAGAGGAGCCTGGTGGGCTGCAGTCCATGGGGTCGCGAAGAGTGGGACATGACTGAGCGACTTCACTTTCACTTCACTTTCATGCATTGGAGAAGGAAATGGCAACCCACTCCAGTGTCCCTGCCTGGAGAATCCCAGGGATGGGGGAGCCTGGTGGGCTGCTGTCTATGGGGTCGCACAGAGTCGGACACGACTGACGCGACCTAGCAGCAGCAGCAGCAGTATATGGTTTCTGGTAATAGACGTGACCACAGGCTCAGCTCGCCTTCCCCGTTTCCATTCCCTCTCCAGGCCCAAGAGTCGGGGATGAGAAATGGGTGGAGCGTGCAGGGAGGAGGGGCAGGACTGAGGTTTCTCAGAGAACCTTGCTGGGGGGAGAGGAAATAATACTGGCAAGAAAAGCCGCCCTACTGTGCGTTGGGCATGGCGCGAAATGTTTTTACTTTGCTGATTTTGGTCGCTCAGTCATGTCTGACTCTTTGCGACTTCATGAACTGTAGCCTGTCAGGCTCCTCTGTCCACGGAATTTTCTAAGCAAGAACGTGGAATGGGTTATCATTTCCACCTCCAGGGGATCTTCCTGACCCAGGGATCAAACCCTCGTCTCCTGCACTGGCTCCTTTACCACTGAGCCGTCTGGGAAGTGCCTTCTCAGGTTACAAACCTTCAACGCTTCTCATTGTCTAGAACGGCACTCTGACGATGGAAATGGTCTGTGTCTGCAGTGCCCAACACAGTAGCCACTAGACGTATTTGGCCATTGAACATTTGAAATATTGCTTTTGCCACTGAATTTTTAATTTTATTTGAATTAATTTGAACAGCCTCATGTGGCTAGTAATTACCATGTTAGACGGTACACGTCTAAAGTCCTACATCTTTAGACTGACACTGAAACCCTTCCAGACCTAATACACAGTGACAGCCCTTCCCCCTCAATTTCAGATGTGTTATAACTTGGGGTTAAGCCAGGACATGTGATGTCAGCAAGCAGAAGGGAAGGGAAGATATTCTTATGACTTTAAGTCTAAACTCTCTTCTAGGTCCAGCTATACCTCTCTTGTGCAGGCACCCCATCCTCCCACCCCCTGACCCCTCCACACCACCTTCTCTTCCCTCCCTGTCACAACATGGCCTTGTTCTGTTGGCCTCAGCCAGACTTTGGACTCTGTCCCACCTCTGCTTACCTCCTGTAGAACTGGATGCTGTTGGTCTTGGCAACAACCTTGAGGCTACACTTGTTCCTCTACCAGCGCTAATTAGTTATTGAACAAACAGCAAGAGAGCCTCAGGGTAGGCCCACATGCAGGACTTTCAGACCGGGTGGAAAATGTCAAGATGTAATGGAACTTCTGCTGTGAATCACGTCTGGAGAATGAAATATTAGAGAGAGCCAGATCCTGGAACACATGAGGGAAACAGGAGAATGGAGTGCAGTTCTCCTTGGAGCCTCCTCATCTTTGCAACTTCACTGGGAGGCGAGAAACCCTCCTGTGGGTGGGCAGGGCCAAGAGACTGCTTAGCTACACCTCCCTTTGCTCTGGGTTTTGCTCTGTGGGTCGATGGAACCTTTGCCATTGATGGAAGCTTTATGTTTGTGGATGGTTCAGGAGAGGTGAAAGTGATGAAGATTCCTCTAAAATGTGGAACACCTAATATGGGACAGGAAATTACAGCCACATGGGCTGCCTGGGGTCAGGGCTCACCTCAAACACACTCCTAATCAGAGGAGCTGCAGCCCAGAGTGGGGAGGCCCCTTGCCAAGTATGTGGAACATGTTAGTGGCCGAGGATTCTGGGCCTTTGAATCCGGGATGCCTTTATTTTATTTTATTTTATTTTATTTTATTTTTCGCTATAACATAGATGAACTTTTAAAAAATTAATTTATTTTAATTGGAGGCTAATTACTTTACAATATTATAGTGGTTTTTGCCATACATTGACATGAGTCAGCCATGGGTGTACATGTGTTCCCCGTCCTGAACCCCCCTCCCACATCCCTCCCCATCCCATCCCTCTGGATCATCCCAGTGCACCAGCCCTGAGCGCCCTGTCTCATGCGTTGAACCTGGACTGGAGATCTGTTTCACATATGATAATATACATGTTTCAGTGCTATTCTCTCAAACCATCCCACCCTTGCCTTCTCCCACAGAGTCCAAAAGACTATACATCCGTGTCTCTTTTGCTGTCTCGCATATAGGAACCGGGGTTCCTTGACTCCCAGGCAACTGCTCTTCCTGTTGTAGCTAAGCAACAGAGGGAATGCATGAGAAAACACAAGCTGGGATTTCCCTGGGGGTCCAGTGGTTGAGAATCCACCTGCCAGCACAGAGGACACCGATTCAGTCCGTGGTCCGGGAAGATCCCACATGCTGCAGGGCCACCGAGCCCATGGGCCACAGCTCCTGAGCCTGCACTCTAGAGCCCGTGCTCTGCAACAAGAGAGGCCGCTGCAGTGAGAAAGCTGGTCATCACAACTAGAGAGTAGCCCTTAGTTGTTGCATTTAGAGAAAGACTGTGTGCAGCAATAAAGCCCCAACACAGCCAAAACAAAAAATTAAAAAAGAAAACACAAACTGACTTTCTTTCTTAATGGTCTCCCCTTCCATCCTTACAAATGCCCCTTGCAGAGAGAAGGAAATTGAGCAGTTCGCCATCAGCTCTGAGGGTGTCATGCCTTCTCGATGCGGTGGACTGGGACAAGCTCAGAAGTGAGGGGCAAATGACCTGGAGACAAGTCCAGATTCTTTCCACATTTTTGCTCCTGATTCTCAGCGTATTACTTAACTTTCTGGGCTTCAGCCTTCATATGTGAAGTGGGGCTGGTAACCCTGATCTCGCAGGCAATTTATGGGGGTTAAATGAGATGATGGATATATGGTACCTAATTCAACAGCTCCGTTTATCAAACTGAGCAGCTGCCCTGTGCCTGCTGTCAGGATTCAGAGGTGCCACCTAGATGCCTGGGAGGTGGCAGATGTCCATTATGGTCAGTTGGTAGGAGAAGGTGGGGGTGCGGATGCCAGTGAAGGCATCCCTGACCCAAGCAGTGGTCCTCACCCCACGCACCCTTGCTCCAGGTTGGGCTGAGCTCCTGCTGCCTCTGCCCCTCCCCCTCCCGCCAGTGAGATGTTTTTATTTGCTCCGTGTGTTGTTTTGTTTATAAACCTGGGCTCCTGGGAGAAGCCAGATCCCAAAGCAAGTCCTAGATGTTGCGGGTCAGCCCTGAGGCTGACACAGGAGCCAGGCCCCGCTGGGGAAAACATCAGGCTGCCACACCTAACGGGCCTGTCCCAGCTGCCCTGCCCTCACACTGTTCT
This sequence comes from Capra hircus, assembly GCF_001704415.2. Lineage (NCBI taxonomy): Eukaryota > Metazoa > Chordata > Mammalia > Artiodactyla > Bovidae > Capra > Capra hircus. The sequence continues at coordinate 97,463,925 of NC_030815.1, forward strand.
AGCTTCTTCTCCGTGCCCGGCCCTGGGCAGGAGGCTGCTGAAGCAAAGGAGACAAGGGTCCTGCCCTGGAGACCCTCAGGGGTTCTCAGAAAACACCTGACGGCCATTACACAGTGCCGGATGTTTGAGCTTGGACAACAAAAGCTCATATGCTTATTTGAAGATTAAATTACTTAAAGCAAGACCACAAGAAAAACTCATTATGTTACAGAAAGGGAAAGACAGAAGCTATACAAGCAGCAAGAAGGCTTGGAATCCAGCGTTTTGGGGGGATGTGCTGGAATCCACAGAGATGTGTAAGACTCCATCCCTGACCCCTTAAAGCTCTTAGGTACGTTGAGGAAGAGAACATGTGAATAATCACACCACTGGTGAGTCCTGCAGGAATACCTTCCAGCGCTGGGAGCTCCTGATCTGCCCAGGGCCTGTTTCTGCCACCCTGACCTATGTCCTCAGGATCATGAAGCCCTTGTCTTACACAGCCTTTGTAAGGAGCTCACAGAAGCGGCTTCAGAACTGTCTGGCAAATGGGGTCACCGATCCACCTGCTTCCCTCTCCTCTTGGTTAAGGGCTGCTCTGTGAGATGTTAACTTCCTTGCAGGTTCAGGTGTGCCCAAGCATGGGTGCTGAGCAGGTCCCCAAGGATCGTAACATGAGAGAAAGCCCAGCCTGAGTGAGGAGGCCGCCATGTGATGCTGAGAATAGTGCCTCATACCCCTCCAGCAGTGGCTGGAGTGAAGGTGGGCTGCACGTGTGTGGGATGGGGCACGCGGAGTGATTGTGAGCTCTCTGCGACGGTGTGAGTATGTGGGAAGGTGAGAAGGGAGAGGGAGTCCACTTGGGTAACTGTTGTGACAAGCCAGGTAAAATTAGAGAGGGAGGAAACCACGTCACTTAAGCTGAGAAGAGGGGAGGTGCCGTTTAGGAGAACGGTCAGGGAGGTGGAATCCAGGGGACCTGGCGACTGGATGTGGGAGGCAAGGGAGAGGGAGGCCTGGGATGGTTGCTAGGACACCAGCTGTTGGGGGAGGCTGGCCACCTGGTGATGCTGTTCATTCAAACAAGGAATTGAGAAGGTGGAAGGGGTTCATATTTTATTTGAAAGGGAACAGGGGTTTTCCCTTTCCCAAGTGAAGAGAAAATGAGACCTCAGCTTTCCTGGAAGCCTTTACTAAGAAATTCCCTGTCTTCAGGAAACAGAAAGAAATTTCAAAATCATGCAAATGGGGCTGGGCCAGGAGCAAGGGATGTGTGCTTGCATAGGACTTTTTTTTTTTTTTCCTCCTCCACTCACCTCTACAGAACCACTACCTTCTCCCCTGTCTAACAGACTCATAGACACTTCTGGACAGACTCTTTTCATAGCTGGAGAATCTGACCACAGTAAAGAGATATACCCATATACCTCTGTGCGCATGTGTGAATAAAGTCGCTTCAGTCGCGTCTGACTCTTTGCAACCCTTTAGACCATAGCCCACCAGGCTCCTCTGTCCATGGGATTCTCTAGGCAAGAATACTGGAGTGGGTCATGCTCTCCTCCGGGGAGCTCTTCCCAACTCAGGGATCAAACCCACATCTCTTATGTCTCCTGCACTGGCAGCCAGGTTCATTACCACTAGCACCACCTGGGAAGCCCATATATCTGTGTGTGTGTGTGTGTGTGTGTGTGTGTGTGTGTGTCTGTGTGTGTGTGTGTCTGTGTGTCTGTGTGTCTGTCTGTGTGTGTGTGTGTGTGTGTCTGTGTGTCTGTGTATGATATGAGATATATTTCATATCTCCCATATATCTCATATATGGAAGCCCATATATCTCTGAGATATAGTTTGTTCACAACATGAGTAGGGATCAGAATCTCACCTGTAACTCTGGCCCGTTTCTTATTCCTCTCCCCTACCCCTCATGCCTCATTTCTGTACACTGTCAGCTTTCTTATCTTACAATGCGCCAAGGGATGCTCTGAGGTTTGGGGTCAGCATTCCCTAACCAAGCAAACAAGCAAGCAAACAAAAAGCCTTGGGTGTGTACTGTCTTTAGAATGCCTGATGCCATGTTTCAGGTACTACCTTTCGTAAGCCCCAGTTCTCTCCTTGTTTCACCGAGGATGAAACTGTTTCAGAGAGCAGTAAAATGATTTGCCTAAGGTCTCACGACCAGAAGTGAGACTCAGGCCTGAAACCAGGTTTCCTGGACCTCTCCTTATTTCTAGTGAAAAAAGTGAAAGTGTTAGTTGCTCATTTATGTCCAACTCTATTCAACCCCACAGCGTGTAGCCCACCAGGCTTTTTTGTCCTTGGGATTCTCCAGGCAAGAATACTGAAGTGGGCATCCATTCCCTTCTCAGGGGATCTTCCTGACCCAGGGATTGAATCAGGATCTCCTGCATTGCAGGCAGACTCTTTACCGTCTGAGCCACCAGGGAAGCCCCCTAATTTCTAACATGGAATTAAAAGCATGTCCATAGATGAAGCACACTAGCTCACAGCAGCCTCCCTAAATGTTGTTTTCCTCTCCTTCTCATCTGACTCTTTGACAAACCATGCTGTTGCTCCCATAGATCCTCCAGGCTGTGCATTCTGGAGGATTTTCTGGATTTCTTTGCCCCTTTATGAAAGGACAGGAATGCAGTAGTGACTCCTTCCAGCTCAGACAACTTCTCTCACTGCCCTGAACCTATGTCTATGACCCTCAGGATAAAGCCCAGACCCCTTACCCTAACATCCAGGCATCCCATGTGTACTCTGATTCTCCTTGCTCTCTGAAACCATCCTCATCACATGGGCACAGCTCCTTGCTCTCTCAGTTACTCCTCTTTAGTGAGAGCACTCATTACTCTGGAAGTTCCTGCCTCTTTGGGGAACCGTATCAATCAGTAGAGGGGCTCCCAGGTGGCTCAGCGGTAAGGATTCCCTCTGCCAATACAGGAGACACAGGAGATGCGGGTTTAATCCCTGGATCAGGAAGACCCCCTGGAGGAGAAAATTATACGCTTGCTTGGGAAATCCCACGGCCAGGGGAGCCTGGTGGGCTACAGTCAGTGCGGTTGAAAGAGTCGGACATGACTGAGCAACTGAGCACACACACACCTACCGGTAGACCGTGCTTCTTGAAAGTCAGATAAGTTTTATGCACATCGTGTGCCTCTAGTGATTAGCATGGAGCCTTGCACAGGGTAGTTAATAAATACTCATTGAATTAGTGCAGCAATAGATATGTCCATAAATTCAGGGAAGTAATGAATGGAGATAGTGACATCTGTCCCTAAGGAGCACACACAGTATTGTGGTAAAGACAGAAGATATGTAAGGACAATCTAATCATAAGAGCAGGACAATCTATGAGGCGCCAGACAAATATGGAGCATTATTTCCATGGGATTATAAAAAGGACAATGAAGAGCTGGCGTGTTCACTCACACGGCCTGTGTTGGCACTGTAGGTGCTGCTGCTTGGGGGGCAGGCACCATGGAGAACCTTGTGACCTCACTTATTGTTATGGAAGAAACCGTGTCGTAGTTTCTGAATAGAAGTTGGTTCAGAAAAAGCACTCAGATCATATTCAGATTAATAAGCAGATTCAAGCTATAAGGCAGTCTACCATCTCCACATAGCAGGTCACCTGGAAATTCCAAGAGCTCAGGTTGATCTAATTAATTTCATTTAACTTCTCTAAGACTCAGTTTTCTCTCCATGAAATGGAGACATAAGAGCAACTGCTCCCCAGAGTCACTGTGTCAGGATTACGCAGATTAGACAACGCATGGTTGGAAGGAGCCTGTCCTGGTGTCTGCCTCGTAGTAAACGCTAAGTACGTGGTGGTGCTGCCTGCAATGAAAATGCTTTTGATGAGGCTGGCAATCAAGTGCTCCCAGATCCCAGGGCAGCACCGGACTTGTTGGTTGAGCTACGTAATGTTTGCTGAAGAACAAACAGACAGATCCTCCAGGAGAGCTGAATCAGGCAAGAGGGATACACATGTGGAGTGAGTTACTTGGGAAAACAATTGAAGCCAAGACTAAATGAGTTCATGAGAAATCAGGTTTGTTTCTGTGTAAGAGATGGACAAAAGACTTGGTGAAAAAAACAGGAAACTGGGATCCTGATGAACCAGAAAGAAGGGCGGTAATTGACAAAAGCCAGATGGCTTCTTCTGTCTCTTAGCATTGGGTCCCTCCCACAACAAAGAAGGGACTACTTCATGTGAAGGATCTTGTGGTCATTTAACTGGGCCAGACTGCAAGGCATGCTGGGATCTCAGAGATTCTTTGGGATCCCTTGGCTGGGTAACTGACAAAAAGGTGAGATAGGGCTAATTCTTGATGAGATGTGAATGATGGGCGTGAATATGGGGGGCTGATGTTAAGTGCCTATGGTGCTATGGTGCCTTGGGTATCACTGGTTATGTTCTGTGCCCTGTAGCCTCCCTACCACACTGATAACTAACTAGACCAAAGAGTCACTCTCTGGCTGGAATCTAGGCATCAGGTAGTGAGCAGGAGCCCTGGGAATCTGGCTTGCACATCTGCCCTACAGGAATATTTCATATTATATGCTGACAAAGGGACACAAGCAGGATCTCTCTAGAGAAGTTGTGAATACGACACTTAAGAGAAAATTCAGAGAAAAAGAGTAGAAATGATGCAGAAAGCTGTGAGGAAAGGGAGAAACAGCTGAAGCTAGAAGAGAAGCAGAAGGCAGTACTGAAAGAGGGGGCACCAGTGCAGGGAACCCAAAGACCGTTCCTAGGGGGACAAACATTCAGGCTGCTGCTGTTTCTTGGCCCTCTCTCTGAGGCCTGCAGAGTGGCTGCCAGTTCCTGGACCCTCCTCACTTCCCTGAGGCTCTTTCACAAGCCCTCTGTAGCAGAGCAGCTCGACTTTGCGTCATTTGCCGCCTTGAAGGGACATCTGTGAGCCCTGTTCTGGGCTTGAGCTGCGCATACACTGAGAGCTATGTATAGGCAGGGTCTGCAGAGGCGAGCGCTGAGCCAGGTGTCCTCTTTCCTCCAACCTGCAAGGTTAACTCCAGGTCTGCCTGGTTTAGGAAGTATCTCCATTTATTGACAAGAGGTCGAGGGTGGTGGGAACAGCCCAGGCTTCAGAAAGAAGGCAACTGGAAAGAGACACGTCCTTGGGACCCTAGGCAAGAGGCCTAAGGTCTCAGACTAGGCATGTGTCCAAGCGAGAAATGGGCTCAGGAGTGGGGGTGTTGCCTGGGGTATCAGTGGGCATCCGTTGTCCTAGGTGGGGGTGTGCTATAAGCATCCCAGGGGCACAGAGCTGCCCAGTGGCTGCAGCCAGGCTCACTAGACACCAGTCATTGTTGGCAGTGACCAGTGGCAGGAATCCTCTCAGAGCGAACTTGCTATTGTACCATCTCTTCAATCATGAACAAAATTGCCAAGTAGGCAGGGTAGGGCTGAACTTGTAAGCTGAAGGCTTCATGGGTGGCTGGAGAGGCAGCCTGGGGAAGCAGGCGCCAACAGTTGCACTCATGCTTACCCGTATTGCACTGACTCTGGTTAGATACATCCTCTGCTCTTCTCCAAGCTGTGTCGAGGCCATGTCCCCTTCTCTGTATTTCTAGCACTCAACCTGATGCCAGGCACACGGGAAGTGTTTAGTACATCACTGCAGGACTCTTGAATACACATTTAGAGCTGGGGAAACACTGTCCTAAAAACCCCACAAACCTCAGATATCAAATATCATCCTCTTCAACTTGAGATCTTCTTAGGTAACCATAGGTGTGTGTGTGTGTGTGTGTGTGTGTGTGTGTGTGTGTGCGCTCTCAGCTGTGTCCGACTCTTTGCTACCCATGGACTATAGCCTGTTAGGCTCCTCTGTCCATGGGATTTTCCAGACAAGAATACTGGCTGCTGCTGCTGCTAAGTCGCTTCAGTCGTGTCCGACTCTGTGCGACCCCACAGACGGAAGCCCACCAGGCTCCCCCACCCCTGGGATTCTCCAGGCAAGAACACTCGAGTGGGTTGCCATTTCCTTCTCTAATGCATGAAAGTGAAAAGTGAAAGTGAAATCGCTCAGTTGTGTTCAACTCTTAGCGACCCCACGGACTGTAGCCTACCAGGCTCCTCTGTCCATGGGATTTTGCAGATAAGAATACTGGAGTGGGGTGCCATTACCTACTCCAAAGGATCCATTAATACAATGCCTGCTTGAAGCAGATGTTGCTATGACATGGAAGAAACAACTTACCTGGAGACACTTGTTTAAATTCTTCCTCAAGCAGTTACTAGCTGGGGGTCTTGCAGAGGGTTACCTAACATCTCTGGGCTTTTCCTCATCTGAAAGTGATAGTCACTCAGTCATGTCTGACTCTCTGAGACCCCATGGACTGTAGCCCACCAGGCTCCTCTGTCCGTGGTGAATACTGCCTCTGTCCAGGCAAGAATACTAAAGTGGGTGGCCATGCCCTCTTCCAGGGGGTCTTCCCGACCCAGGGATCGAATCTGCATCTCTTATGTCTCTTGCATTGGCTGGTGGGTTTTTTAACCACTAGCACCACCTGGGAAGCCCAGCAACTAGGAGATAATGCCTATTCATGGGGTAACAGAGGATTTGGTGAGATGACACGTGAGAAAACAGCAGCCTGTAGAATAGCTTGATAAATGTTTGTTGAATGGCAGATACCATCCTGGTAACTGAAGTTCACCATGGCTGTGTTCTGCTTTTTGCCCTGACTCATTGCCACATTATCTGTCAAGGACCATTCTGTTGTTCAGCCTGGCTCTTCTCAAACTAACAGGGACATGCATGAGTTGGCCTGACAAATGGTAGGAAACCACCATTGATCACTTACTGTTCATCCTTGGAAGACAAGCAGTGATAGACTGCCAGGGTCCAGTAGGGGAATCCTGGGCACTGCTTATCTGAATGCACCCCTAGAGCCACTATTCTGGGAGAGCCTGGGCAACTTCAGAGGAGGGACTAGACAGTGCCAGCTGACTGGCATCCCTGGCAGCAGGGGGGGTTCATATTTTAGCAAGCCTCTGAGCTTATGCAAGTATCATCTGGGTTAGAGAAGCCACAGGTTTAGGTCTGCTAACTATATAATTAAATAAGGTAGAATGTCAAGAGAGAGGCAGAGATGAAGCTTTTAGACTTAAAAAGCTGCATATTGAGAAAAGGCCACAATAACATCTTTATATCTTCCCTGAGAAAAATGGACACAAAGCAACAGATTTCAACTGCAGAGAGCATGAGGACTCATGTGGAGGACTGCTGGAGGGCTGCAGGCTGGGTGTATCACTGCATTTGTGGCCTAGACAGTCTGAGCCAGGCTCTCCATGTATTATCACTCATCCACACTGCATTTTCTGGGCTCCAAAATCACCGTGGATGGTGATTGCAGCCATAAAATTAAAAGACGCTTGCTCCTTGGAAGGAAAGTTATGACCAGCCTAGACAGCATATTAAAAAGCAGAGACATTACTTGGCCAACAAAGGTCCATCTAGTCAAGGCTATGGTTTTTCCAATAGTTATGTATGGATGTGAGAGTTGGACTATATAGAAAGCTGAGTACAGAAGAATTGATGCTTTTGAACTGTGGTGCTGAAGAAGATTTTTGAGAGTCCCTTTGGACTGCAAGGAGGTCTAACCAGTCCATCTTAAAGGAGATCAGTCCTGAGTGTTCATTGAAAGGACTAATGTTGAAGCTGAAACTCCAATCCTTTGGCCACCTAATGCAAAGAGCTGACTCATTTGAAAAGACCCTGATGCTGGGAAAAACTGAGGGCAGGAGGAGAAGGGGATGACAGAGGATGAGATGGTTGGATAGCATCACTGACACAATGGACATGGGTTTGTGTGGATTCTGGGAGTTGGTGATGGACAAGCAGGCCTGGCATGCTGCCGTTCATGAGGTTGCAAAGAGTTGGACACGACTGAGCGACTGAACTGAACTGAACTGAACACTGAAGGTGTGTGTGTGTGTGTGTGTGTATTTATGTGTGTGTGCTCAGTCATGTCCCACTCTTTGTGTTCCCATGGACTGTAATCCTAAATAGTAAAAGTTATTATGCCTGCTTTAGTGAAATGGAAACTGATACTCAGGTTTATTTAAGCAATTCACCCTAACTCATGGGAGCCTGGTGGGCTGCCATCTATGGGGTCACACAGAGTCGGACACGACTAAAGTGACTTAGCAGCAGCATGACATTATTGTGTCAGAGCTAGGACTTGTCTGTCCAAAGGGTATTGTTTTACTAAATCACATTGCCAAGGGAAAGTTCTGGCTTATAATTTTCCTTTTAATGTAAATAGTATATATGTAATCTAGCAAAACTGAGAGGAATAGGACTTTAGGGTGAATCTTATATTTAAGGAGGGTTTTGGGGATCTTCTAACCAACTTCCTGTTGTACTTCATCAATCTATGTATTTGGCATGTCACCATAATTGCCCAGTGGCTTTACTGAGAGGCTCTATTCTCTTTGATCTCTGTGAAGCATAACATTCTGTGGACCCATCTTTCCTCTTGGTTGCTTGCACCAGCCACAGGCTTATATGATAACCCCTTTATTGTTCTACTTGCTCAAGGCCCTCTCCACTCTAATCCGTCCTTCAACATGGAAGTCAAAATGATCTTCACAAAGTCTGACTCTGGTTCATGTCCCAGTTTTGCACTCAAATATAGAAAGGCTGTCTCCTGCAGGTCACGTTTAGTCCAGTTCTGTGGTCTGACGCTCAAGGACTCCTGCAATTCCTTCAATCTCCAACCTTTCACCTTCAGCCAATCAGAACTAACTACTTACTGATCTCTAAACTCAGTTGTTCCTTCTCACCTCTGTGCCTTTTCTCATGTCATCCCTAGAGATTTCTCCTAGAGATAAATATCAAAATCATACCAACAATTCAAGCCTGAGGACAAATACTGCCTCTTTCTTTTATTTCACATCTTTTCCCCTTTGCACTGAATACAGTTCCTAGAAAAGGACTTGTGGTCAAGAAATTCTTGCAAGTTCATGCATATATTATTAATGGAGTCCCTACTACAGAAAACTGTGCTATGTGTTTGGAGATGACATAATAATACACCTAGAAAAGCCTAAAGATGCCACCAGAAAACTATTAGAACTAATCAATTAATCTGGTAAAGTCGCAGGATGCAGATTCAATACACAGAAATTTCTTGCATTCCTATAGCCTAACAATTAGAAAGAGAAATGTATGCTATTTCTTGAAATATCATTTTAGACATATATTGAGCTAAGCATTATTTGTTGACATTTCCCTGATATGGTAATTGAGTAATTAGTTCTCATGCATCACCATCTTGGTGGGTGTGGAGGCGATATTTCATTGTGGTTTTGATTTGCATATCCCTAATTGCTGATTATGTTGAGCATTTTTCCATGTGCTTATTGATTATTTGTATAGCTTCTTTAGAGAAATGCCTATTCAGATCATCTGTCCATTTTCAAACTGGGTTTTCATTTTATTATTGAGTTGTAAGAGTTTTTCATACATTCTAGTCATGAATTCCTTGTCGGACGTACAAGTTATAACTATGTTCTTCCTATTTATGGGTTATGTTCACTTTGTCGATAATGTTCTTTGAAGTACAAAAGTTTTAAATTTTGACAAGTCCAATTAATCCATATTTTCTACTGCTATTTGTGCTTTTGGTTACTATATGAAAAGATTTTTCCTAACACACTGTAATTTAAATGTATTCCTATATTTTTCCTAAGGGTTATAAAATTATAGCTCTTACATTTAGGTTTCTACAAATATCGACCTATTTTTTGTTTATAGTATATTAAATCTATTTTTAGATGGTTTACATCATTTAGTTTTCAAAATTAATTTACCCTTTTTCCTATTAGTATTTCAATTATCTACTATAGTTATATAGAGAAGTTATTGATTTGAATATATTCACTTGTATATATTTATTTGGTGGCTCAGCAGGGAAAGAATCTGCCTGCAATGCAGCAGACTCAGGAGACATGGGTTCAATCCCTGCGTCGGGAAGATCTCCTGGAGAAGGGAATGGCAGCCCACTCCAGTATTGCCTGGAGAACCCCATGGACAGAGGAGCCGGTGGGCAACAGTTCATAGTCACAGAGAGCTGGACATGACTGAAGCAACTGAGCTCAAGTAATTTTTCTAAACTCTAATAACTGCTTAGCTTTTATGTTTATTTTTTATTTTGGGGTTAAGAAACAGAATTTAATAATTGCTTTTTGAATCTCCTTTTTAATAAATTTGCCTCTTTATTTCACTGACATATTTCTAGAAGAATGTTAAATCATAAGAGATAATGGTGGACATCTGTGTTTTGTTCCTAAGTTGGATGTAATGCACCTGATGTTCAGTTTGACTTCTCATATTCTTTACCATGTAAGAATTATCCTTCTGCTCCTTCTGTATTATTTCAACTTTAATAAGGACAGTATGATAAATTTCATCAAGAGGATCATGGTTTTTTTCTCTTATACCATCTGATGAATGATGTAATGCAGTTATCAACATTTTCAGTATTGAACCATCCTTGCATTTCTGAAGTGAATCCTGCTTAGTCAGAGTGCATTATTCCTTTAAAGTACTGCTGGTTTGGATTTGCTCACATTTTATTTATGACACTTATATAGATGATATTGCCCAACATCAGTGTATGCCAAATCCCCTTTCTTGAGTCAAGCCAAACTACATTAGTAAAGTAAGGGAAGGTTAGCGAGAAAAGGCTCAGATGAGATTTCATGATCTCATTTCTGTTCATTTTGGAGAATCTGGTCATGGTCCATCTGACAAAGTGCTTTTTTTATATCAGTTTTTCACCCTGAAGCCCCTATTTTAGCAAGGCACAGAGAGAAAGTGCTAAAGTATTACAAGGCTGTCCCAGTAACATAAAACTGCAATACCACAGTAGTTACACCATTTACCAAGTGTTTATGATATGCTGTACCATTCAGTTCAGTTCGGTCTTTCAGTCATGTCCGACTCTTTGCGACCCCATGAATCACAGCACACCAGGCCTCCCTGTCCATCACCAACTCCCGGAGTTCACTCAGACTCATGTCCATTGAGTCCATGATGTCATCCAGCCATCTCATCATGGGTCGTCCCCTTCTCCTCCTGCCCCCAATCTCTCCCAGCATCAGAGTCTTTTCCAATGAGTCAACTCTTCGCATGAGGTGTCCAAAGTACTGGAGCTTCAGTTTTAGCATCATTCCTTCCAAAGAAATCCCAGGGTTGATCTCCTTAGAATGGACTGGTTGGATCTCCTTGCAGTCCAAGGGACCCTCAAGAGTCTTCTCCAACACCACAGTTCAAATGCATCAATTCTTCGGCGCTCAGTCTTCTTCACAGTACTTGACACTAAATATATTATTTCTCCTTCTCTTTCCTTCTCCCTTTTTCCTCCTCCTCTTCATTATTTTTATTTTAATCAGCTGGAAAACATATTGGGATATTAATTTGTGTTTCCATTTGATAGGAGATTGGAAAAAGACAGCTGGAGAAAATTTCCCTTCTCTTCACAGAGTTCTTAAAGGTCTTTGTGTTGTAGGCCTGCCCTCCTGCCTACTTCCACCTCCAGGCATTTGTTTGAGGAACTTACTGAGGGAAGTTAGTATCTGGGCTGGAGAAGGAGACTCAACTGGGCCTATAAAGTAAGCAAAGGTTATCATCCCAGAGCCTGGGGAGGTGGGACATGCTGTGGCAAGTCTCACAAATGCCAAGAACTTACACAGCATCCTTAGAAGTGCCAGGATCTCCAATCGGGGTGAGACATAGATGTCACAGAAATGACCACTGTGGAGACTGGGAGAGTCTGAGACCACTGGGATCTGTACAAAATAGTACAGTGTTCATGTTTAGCGTGACAGCAAAGGGTTTCCTGTTTGTGAATGTAAATATTTTCACTGTAACATCTCAGAGAACAGTTATAAACTTAAGAACTGAGTACATTCTTCCATCTTTCAGGCACAATGTACATAGCCAAAGAAGGAGACAGAGTTCCCCTCAACACCGCCTTACCAAAAGAATGGTTAGGGAGAAAATTCCTATCTTTTATCTATATGACTCTCATTCAAACCTTAGGAAGTTTTTTGTTTTAATTATTTTCCCATTTTCAGATAAAGAAACTAGTACATACCTGGAGAGGTTAAATAACCTGGCCAGGGTCATGATATCATTCTCAGTTCACCTGACTTCATAAATCATAGGCCAAAAATTCTGCTGCCTTAGTTTAAACAAACCAAAAAAAGGTATTTCTTACTGAGGGACTATTTGTGCCAAGTAAAAGGCTAAATGCCATATTTATGTATGCATTATATATGCATGCTTGCATGCTAAGTCGCTTCAGCTGTGTCCAACTCTTTGTGACCCCATGGACTGTAGCCCACCAGGCCCCTCTGTCCATGGGATTCTCCAGGCAAGAATACTGGTGTGGGTTGCCATGCCCTCCTCCAGGGGCTCTTCCCAACCTAGGGATCAAACTCATCTGTTCCATCTCCTGCATTTCCAGGTGGGTTCTTTACCATTAGTGTCACTTCGGAAGTATTTATTAATTTATTTATATCGGCTTCCCTGGTAGCTCAGCTGATAAAGAATTTGCCTGCAATACAGGAGATCTGGGTTAAATCCCTGGGTTGAGAAGATCCCCTGGAGAAGGGATAGGCTACCCACTCCAGTATTCTTGGGCTTCCCTGGTGGTTCAGACAATAAAGAATCCACCTGCAGTGCAGGAGACCTGGGTTCAATCCCTGGGTTGGGAGGATCTTGTCTCCATCTCTTGGATTGGCCGTTGGGTTCTTTACCATTACTACTACCTGAAAAGTATTATGTATGCACTTACTAATTTATTTATATAGTATTCATATGAAACCCATTTCAGAAATTTTCAAGGAAGTTCTTACTATCATATTAATCATCTCATTTTATCATAAAGCAAAAGATGGAGAATCATTCCATTGGTTGCTAGACCTAGTGTCTAGCCCCAGTTGTGCTGCTAACTCTTCAGTTTTTTCATTTGTGACATGAGAACAGCAAAACTGGCCTTTCCATATTATTATGGGTATGGAGTGAGGTACTGGAACTAGCAGGATCTTGTTAACTGTGAAAAGAGGTATACATGTGGACCTTGCCTTCTATTGAGATCACAGTCGGTACTGGTCATCACAGCTGAGAGCCTTTCCCAGCAGTTACCAGGATACTGAGACATACATTACAGTGCAGAGGGGGACCAAGACACCAGGAGCTGGATGCTGGCCTTGGAAACTGATTGTTTACATTTGTTTTAGTCTCCTTGAAGCAGAGGTTAGGTCATAGTTCTTCTGGGCCTGGCAAAGTCAGCTGGAAACTGCTAATGGCCAAACCATCTCATCTGATTGCTTCTTTCCAGTCCTTCCCTGCATTCAGGGAAGACAAACCAGATGCCCTCTCATCACCACTCTGAGGACCCTCCCTTTGGTAGCTCTTCCAGGCAGCAGGAATGCCAAAGATTCCTAAAGGTAGTCCATCCACAGGGCTCAGAAAACCATCAGGTCTAATGCAGGCCATCCCAAGGAAGGTCCGAAGAGACTTGCTGTGCAGGTGTCTGTACTCAGGATGACATCAAGGCACATGTCTGCGCTCTGAGATTGCTGCTTGGCATTGACCAGAGCCAGAGTCACTCAGAACGAGCTGCTAATCCATGCTAGTAAAGGAGGGGTCTAATGTGTTTGCACAATAGTCAAGATTGCCTAGAGGAGGACATGGCAACCCACTCCAGTATTCTAGCCTGGAGAAGCCCATGGACAGAGGAGCCTATGGACAGAGGAACCTGGCAGTCTACGACTGAAGCAATTTAGCATGCACAAGCTTGCATGCACAGCAGTCACCTTCCCTGTGATTACAGCTCTAAGCGTTCCCCCCAAAGCACCTAGACTGTGTCCAAGGCAATGGGGGACTCAGGGGGAAAGTCAGGAGAAAATCACAGATTTAGAGATAGATGCCTTTTTCCGTCAATATCAGGAAAGTGTGTCTGGAAATGAAGGTATTTTGGAGACCTGATAAGCACCATGAGCTAGAGAGCTATGTTTTACTCTGTGCTCATCCTGTACTCCAAGGTACTTGACAATGCCTGACATTCTAGATGCTCTATAAATATTGGTTGGTGACTGAGTAAATGAGTATTTTGGTAGCAAGCGGGGTGGTCCCACTTGCTGCAAGTCTTTGTACAATTCAACGATTTCTTCCTACGAAGGAACTGCACCAACCCAGTTTTTTTCTCATCAAGAGATACAATGCCAGGTGTGAGGAAAGCAACAGCCCTTGGCACAAAATCAAAGTTCTGCATCTGAATCTTGACGCCTCCTCCCCTGACCAATTGTGTGGCCATGGAGAAGTCAAAGAATTTTGCACTTGAATCCCCTTATCTGAGAATTTAGAGTTATAATTCCTCCCTTGTGAGACTCTTTTTTTCCTTCCATAATTCACATCCCACATATGTGTGGGATCTGTCAGTACAGTTTCTGGGAGGTGGCAGTTAAGACTAAGAGCGCATGTTCTGGCTTTCGAGCCTCAGAATGTATTTACATCCTGGTTCTGCCACTTGTGAACTAAATGTCCATACTTCTCTAAGTCTCCTCTTCATCTCTAAGAAAAGGAATAGTAATATCCGTCCCATTGGGTTGAGGGCATAATGAATGTAACATACTTGCCACATTGCCTGGAATATGATAAGAAATTATGATTGTTATTTTTTTTAGAAAGAGGAAGTGATTTCTCATTTGCATATCAGACTTTGATAAGATAAAAATGCTTACTGCTTCTTAAAGACTTTCTTTCTTTCTTTTTTTTTAAATAAACTTTTAAAAGCATAGCCACTCCATGTTCTTGGGTTACAGAATTTTAAGGCAGCATATCATTTTTTGCATTTTTCCCTTCTTACTTCTTTTGGAATAGAACCACTAGAACATGAAAAAAAAAAAACCTTATAAACTGGATAACAGCCTTTGCCCTTCCCCAGATCTTCAGGATATAATCCAAGTTTATGATGCAATTAAGAAAGAAGTACAAACCAAGGGACACCCATTCCACTGAGGCAACACGCAGCCCTTTCTCCAGTGTGATCTTGCAGAGAATTCTAGCTCAGACAGGGCTTCTGTGCCTCAGATTTCTCATCTCTCAAAAGGAGATTCCTGAGTCATAGTGCTGGGGTGAGGCTCAAAATACAGAGTATATATGGAAAAACTTTTGAACTGGAAGAAGACTGAGGATGCAAGTGCTACAATGTGGTTAGCAGAGCAAATCCTTCATGCTCCCTTCTTCTGGATGATTGTAACAACCTTCCGAGGATCCTCCTCTTTCCTGCTTAGTGAATCATCCATAGCTCTCAGAAGACTTATGATTTCTCCTCCACCATGATCTCTGCCCCACATGAAACTTCAGCATTTCCATGGTATTCCTCTTGCACAGCTGACATCCTCCTTCCTATTATAAAGCAAAAAGGCTGCTTACAGAAATTCTGAAGGTCAGAATTCCCAATCACATACTCCTGCTGCTTTGTGATCTTAATGACTGACAGACGGCAGTCCCGTAGGAAAGACTGTTCTCGCAAGATCTGGCTCAACACCACCACCTCCATTCCCTGTCTTATTCTCATCTTGCACTTGCTTCCTGTGAAGCCCTGGGGATTGTCTGAATGAATCCTGTGGTTAGGAGACTGGGGAGAGAAACAAGCGTCAGGAGGGCCCAGAACTGGTGCCGGTTCCTATCTTGGCCACGCAGGGCTCAGGATTCAGAGGATTAATCAAGCCTGGTTACCCGGGGGCAGGACTGGGTCAGAATACCTGGTTGTCTGCATTGTGTCCTATAGTTCTATCGTCGTGTTGTTCAGCCACTCAGTCGGGTCTGGCTCTTTGTGACCCCATGGACTGCAGCATGCCAGGCTCCTGGAAATTGCTCAGATGTTCATTAAGTCAGTGATGCTATCTAACCATCTCATCCTCTGCCACCCCTTTCTCCTTTTGCCTTCCGTCTTTCCCACATCAGGGTATTTTTCAATTAGTTGGTTCATTATCAGATGCTATTCTATCTCTAATGTTATTCTCACTATGTTGTGAGATAGAAATAATTTCCCTGCTTTCCAGATTAAAGAATCAAGGCTCAAAGGAGTTAAGTAACCTATCTGAAATCACACAGCTGGTGAGTGGCAGAGTTGGAATTCACATGTCAATCCACCTGACACTCAACTTCAGGTTCTTTTCCCCCACAACAAACTACCTCCAGACAGTGGGTCAAGATGAGCTTGTGGGCAAAATCCTGGAATATTTGCCTCGGTAGTAAAGACATTTTCCAAATGAAAATAGGCTATTAATGAACGATTTCCCAAGGAGACCTAAATGCTGGAATGCTGGTGATAGAGCTCGGGGAAATCGGCAATTATCTCTGCTGGGCAGTTTTCCTCCTGAAGCTTCTCGTCTCAAAGACCCAAAGGTTACTTCTGATTACATCAGCAGCCACACAGTCCCAGTTTAGGAATCTCGAAACCACATGTGTGACTCACATGTCGTTGTTATAACAGTAGGAAACACATTAACTCGGCTTTAAAGAGCGTTCAGTGAAAAGCCAGGCTTCTAGAAACCAGTTTCTCGGTTTGTGAAGCACACAGTCTAAGCCGTCCTCCTGATGACAGTGTCGTAGTGTGAGGCTGTACATTATGTGATCTGACAGCTCAACGAAGCTGTTTGCTTTCACAGACTCCGTGTCCCAGCACATTCCACTGAACTTACAGCAAGTGACTAACGAGAATTTCACCACCGTGACATTTTGAGTTGCAAGCCATAGGGATTGTTGTTTGATTGAACCATATATTAAAAGCGTTTTTAAAAACGTGTGTTACAAAATCATTCCATTGAAGTCATAAACAAGAGTTCGTTCGGTCTCTCTCTAGGCTGACAATAATGCTGGTGAGTTACAGGCATTTCGGAATGAAGGAAGATATCACTTCTCTTTCCCAAGTGTATGCTGTTGATTTTTTTAAATAGATTTTCATGTGCTTAAAATCAGAGTTTTTTGTAACTGGATTATGAATGTGGAGTCTCAGAAATACTTAACATTCCTCAGTGTTCACATGGGGGTTGAGGACCCAGAGCCAATCCCGGGGAGCAGAAACTGCACAGGACTGGAATGACTGGACTTAGACGCCGCTTCAGGTTCTGAGCCCTCCCTCACTGTATGATCTTAGAACAGCCATCAGAATCCTTCGTACCTCAGTTTTCTTGTACCCAAAATGGGGGAAACGATTTTACTTCACAGGGGAGTCTGTGAGGATTAAAATAAGACGGTGCGTGGTAGATGTTACCTGGTACAGAGTAAATGTTCGGAAATGTGGTTTCACTCACTTCTGTGTCTCGGTGGAGGCAGCGGACAAGCAGAGGAGCAGTGAAATAAGTTATCAAGGCGAGACTCAGGGGCTGGGAGAGAGCAAAGGGGGAGGACTTTAGTAGGGCCAGAGTCACAGGGAGCGAAGGGAAGAGAGACTGGGAGCCACACTTTCATAATGCCTACCACCGTGTGCCAGGGATTAGTGCGGGTGTCAGAGGAAGCAGGATGAATTGTGTTAAGAGACATGAGAATCTAACTCGCATGGACTGGTTTGACTTAAGAGCTTTGCTCTTCGGGGTTTTCTCTCTCCTGCTTTTTAAGGTGATATAAAGAGAAGGGGGACCAGAACATATGCTTTTATTTACTCAAGGGAGAAAAAAAAGGAGAGTGAAAAAAAAAAAAAAAAACCAACAGAACCTAACGTTGAGTTATTAAAACTCTGGTGAAAACTGAAATGGTAGTGACTTGAGATTCCTTTGTCCCATTGTAGGTTCTTGGGCATAAAATGATACAGCACCAAAGTTCTAGTAATTATTATTGGAAAACTAAATATAAATACACCCACCAAGATAAAGACTTAATGTGAGAGCTGTCAAGATTTTGGTTTGTTTACTGTAAGAAAGTAAAAGCAGCTTGATTTGAGTTTGTGTTTATCTTTGCAGAGGAGTTTTATGTGGCTGATTTTGCATAGACACAAGCGTGTTTTCTAAGAGATGCCAGCAAATGCGGAACTGGGAGACACGCTCTGGATTTGCCTGTAAAAGTCTTTATCATCTTGGGAGGTGATTTGACTGGTCTTGACGGGCAATTGGATCAAAGGCTCTAGCAAAGGAGGGGACATGACCAAGCTCATATGCACACAGAGGCTCAGCAAACAAGACTTCACAGTGGCCTCTATAAAATAATTTCCAAAGATTTATTTGAACAGTGCCCATCCAAATGTGAATGTACACTAGACAGTCAGTATGGACCTAGACTGCATTGTATCCACTCAGTGGGGTGTGTGATGAGGCAGAACCTTCCCAGTCCCACCCCACCCTGAGAACTCCAGTCAGTGTTTGTTGACCGTTTTTTTATAGTCCAGATTCTGAGCCATGTGAGCAGCATAGAAAGTCTAGAGCCAAGCAAACTCACTGGGAGTGATGTGGGTGGGTGAGTAGACATGCGGATGCTCTATCCAGAACCTGGCAGGCCCCTTCTGCATTTCCCTGCACCGTTCCCCGGCTTCTGGTGTCTTTGCTTCTACCAGATGCTACCCTTGGCTGCTGGAGCCACTGTACCCAACAGCTCTGAGAATTGGAAATGTTGCAGGAAGGGGGACCCCACTTCCAGGGCCTAAGACTGGACTCCTGTCTAACATTCAGAAATGAACTGTCTGAGGAGACACACAAAGGAAGAGATGTTATTGGGAAGGGGCACCCAGGTGGAGAACAGTAGGGGGAGGGAACCCAGGAGAGCTGCTTTGCCTCGTGGCTTGCAATTTCAGGCTTTATGGTGATGGGATTAGTTTCTGGATTGCCAATCATTCTCACTTAGAGTTCTTCCTGGTGGTGCACGCATTGCTCAGCCAAGATGGATGCTAGTGAGCGGGATTCTGGGAGGTGGTCAGACATATGGTGTCTCCTTCTGACCTTTCCTAAACTCTTCCTGTTGGTGGTGGCTTATTAGTTCTGCGTTCCTTACCAGGACCTACTGTCGGAAAATAACTCACGAAAGTGGTTACTCTGGTGCCTGGCCAGGGTGGGCGGATCCAGTCAGTGTGCGTCCCCTAACAGAAATACCTGGGAGTTTGCAACCTGCTGGGGTGGCCCTTTGCCAATGACTGATTGGAGTGAACAGTCTGAATGCTCAGCTCCCTGGCCTTGAGTGTGGATGAGCTCAGGTGTAATTTCTACTCCAGAGTCTCCTGTGGGATCAGGCTGAGGCTGGACTTTGCCTGAAATTGCACCCTTGCTCACCTTCTTCTCCTTCCTTATCTTGTTTCCCTCGCTGCTTTTCCAAGTTCTCCTGGGAACACTTCCTTAATAAATCACTTGCATTTGAATTATGATCTCAGGGTCTGCTTCTATGAAAACTGACCTAAGGCAAAGAATTAATCCAAATGCTTCTTATTGAAATAGGGTGTGTGTGTGCGCACATGCGTGCGTGCTCATGCAAGCAATGTTAACTATTAGAAGCCTTCTCTCATGGCGTTAAGGAGGATTGATTTGGTCAGGGGATCTTGTAGCTTTCTTTGGAGGGATAAAATGAATTCTTTCTATCCCCATGTTGGGAGTGAGGTTGGGATTGCAGACTGTGGATGCTGAGGGAAATCTCTCCTGGGAGCTAGGAGAAAGCAGACGTTTTGATTCACAGAGAATCAGGAGAGAAAGAGTGAGAGAACAGCCAGCAACCTGGAGCGGCTGAGGCCCTGGAGGATGCGCAGTGTCCTATAACTCCTACAGCAGCTACTGTTCTGAGCCTAGGCAGCTGGATGAAGTCATATGTGTTTGGGGGACGCAAATTTTCCTTGTGAATTCCTAGAAAAAATAATGGGGACCATAAGATCCTGATATTTTTCAAGAGGCAGCTATCAATTCAGTAGGCATTCAGACCACATCATCACACATTTCTAACAATCAGAAAAGTCCAAAGAAATAGTATTATGCTCATGAACTTGGCTGCCTGTGGGTATTGGAAGCTCACCATCAACAAAAACATCCAAATGAGACAGGAGGGGCTCTGATCAGGCACATTGTAGCTGGGTGAGATCAACCAGCGATCCTTTCAGGAGATCAGTCATTTTAATTCAGGAAATCATCCCTGAATATTCATTGGAAGGACTAATGCTGAAGCTGAAGCTCCAATACTTTAGCCACCTGATGAAAAGAGCGGGCTCATTGAAAAACACCCTGATGCTGGGAAAGATTGAAGGCAGGAGAAGGGGACAACAGAGGATGAGATGGTGGGATGGCATCACTGACTCAATGGACATGTGTTTGAGCAAACTCAGGGAGATAGTGATGGACCAAGAAGCCTGTTGTGCTGCAGTGTATGGGGTCACAAAGAGTCAGACAAGACAGCAACTGAACAACACTTGGCAGAGACATTGTGGCATTTGCTGCTTTCTCCCCAGTAAGAAACCATTCATTGACAACTGGTATGATCCTCATAACTCCCCCTACTAAAGAATGACAAGGACTGAAGCTGGACAAACTAAAGGTTCAGAATTCTACAAATTCACAAAATAGGCAGGAACACTTTCCCTCTTCCACTGACAGCTGGAGCTTCCTCAGTCTTGTTGTCTAGCCAGCTTTTGTTACAGGAAATTGATTACTGGAGGTTTGGGACACACAGGTAGGCTTGGCCCTGCCATACCTTCACTCACGCTAAATTATGAGACTCTCTGAGCCCCATCACCATTTGCCTCAAGTGGCCCTATCTGCAGGCTGCTTCATATACTATCATTCCTACCAGGTACACAGATTTCATCATAGTGCTGCTGGCCCAATGGAAGGTTAACTTTGAGCTTCTTGGACATGGTCGAAAGGATAACAAGAAGAGGCCAAGAAAGTGAAAAAAAAAAACAAAAAAGCTGTTAAGAAATTGACATTGGAGTTGGGTGAATCCAATCACCTCAACTTTTTTAACTTCCTCGAGTTTGAACAAGTCTGTGAAAGAATAAAGCCTATCTTGACTCTGATCTTCTGAGAATTAAGCTTCAAACACATAATCTGCTTTCTCTTCAATATGGATGCTCACTCTGGGCTCTGAGCTAGGTTGTCCAGGGCCTCCTCATGGAAGGGTAGCTGGAGCCCACGCATTCTCTTGGAAAGTGTCAAAAGAGCTGAAAACCCTATGAGAGGTGGGAGGTGGGGAAGAAGTCTCCTAATTTGGGGGGAAATTAACAAGAGCGCTAGCATAAGCATTGGGGTTTGCCTCCCCTGTGAGGCTACCTCGGGATCCAGGATTATCAAGGCCAAGAAGAGGATAAGTACTGATGGAAGTTACCAAGTGGTACAGAAGAGAACAAGGAAATAGCTTCATGAAGAAAAGTCAGCTGCAAACTGTAACATTTCACCAATCAAAATGATAGTGAGAAAGAGAGGCAGCAGAGGTCTATGCCCTTCGCCTTCCCCAAAGACGATGCAGTCTGGAGAAGAGAGGGTTACACTGTGTGTGGAGGACTTGCTTACTCTCCCTCTCCATTCACCCGAAATCCCACTGGGATATTCTAATCTCCTTGGAACATGCTGCATTATCTGTACTTTTAGCACAGCTCACGTTTCAGATGGCAGGCTGCGGAGCAATCTGATTGTTTTATGGGCTCAGCCAAGAGAGGAGCTCCGATTCCTTTCTCTTGGCCAGGTGCCCTCTTTGAGGGA
Source organism: Capra hircus (assembly GCF_001704415.2). Taxonomy (NCBI): domain Eukaryota; kingdom Metazoa; phylum Chordata; class Mammalia; order Artiodactyla; family Bovidae; genus Capra; species Capra hircus. The sequence goes on from NC_030815.1 coordinate 97,485,622, forward strand.
GAAGACCTGTGGTGTATAGGGACCAGCCAAGTGCTTAAAGATTTCAGAAACTTCAAAGGCAGGGGAGGAGCCAGAAACAATAAAAAGGAAAATGATAAACATTCAGCTTAAAGATGGGCTGAGTTAAAAATCCCTGAGAAATTACTCTGAGCAGAGTTAGGGGCTGATTCTGAGAGGCCAGTGGCAACATTCCATGGCATTACACAACGTTCCAAGAAGCAATTATTAGCTTTGTTTTAGTTGTGATTAGCACAGTTAATGACTCGTAGAGGTGGAAAGACAAGGAAAGTGGGGGAAGATGAACCCACAGAAAGGGCTTTCTGCTCCAGTCCAGGACTCTCCAAATGTGGGGGAGGGCTTCCTACCTTCCAGGGGGCCTAGGACACCTCCACCCATTTTGAATATTCAGTTTTGGAACTATTGTATAAGAAGAAACATGATTTTTTATTTTTTTCAAAAGGCAAAAACCATTGCTATAGAAGAGCTTGAGTATCAAGGACTCATCATGTCCTGTGGGCAAAGTTATACCACGGGACTCAACATCTTTAGGGTCATGCCTACACAAAGGCCAGGGGACAGTCAAAGCTATCAGCTGAAATGTTAGGTCCAGAATATTGGAAGAGTTCACGCAGCCTGACTGTTCTGGGAGATTTAAATAGCCCAAGCAGAAGGAAAAAAAAAAGTAGATAGACTAATTTAGCAACTGTATGTGAGCATTTACTGGCGGCTTCCCAGGTGGATCAGTGGTAAAGAACCCACCTGCCAAGCTGGAGACTCGGATTTGATCTCTGGGTTGGGGAGATCCTCCGGAGGAGAGCATGACAACCCACTCCAGTATTCTTGTCTGGAGAATTCCATGAACAGAGAAGCCTGGCGGGCTACAGTTCATGTGGTCGCAAAGAATCAGACATGACTGAGCAAGTAAACAGCAGAAGCACCATGTGAAAGCCTACTATGTGCCTGACACTTTTCTAGGCACATGGGCTATACCAGTGAACCAGAGCAAAGAGTGCTTCTCTCGGAACTGACATACTGGAGAGGGAGCCAGGTAAATAAAAACAAGCAGTATGTTCAAAGCTGATAACTGCTGTGGAAGAGCAGGAATGTTGAGCCTGGGACAGGAGCTGGGAAACAGGCTGCCGAATTAAAGGGGTCAAGTTCAGTGTCATTAAGATGGTGAGATCAAAGCGAAAACATGAAGAAGGTGAGGAAGTTAGCCTAGAGGTTTCTGGGGGAGGAGAATTCCAGAAAGAAAGAAGAGCTCCCTCAAAGAGGCAAGCCAGGAGAGTGCTCTGTGGACCAGACAGAAAGGAAGCCAATGAAACTACAGCAAAATGAGGAGTGTGGACAGAGTGTGAAGAGTCAGACAGATCAGGGATTAGGGGAGGACCTGTAAGGCCCGTGAGGTCATTATGAAGATGCTGTCAGGGTACAATATTGCAAACCTGAAGTCTGAATGCCTAAGGGATTTCAACAGCTCAGATTGAAAAAAAAGTACAGAAAAAAAATAACATAGTCACTGCCTTCAAGAAGCTTACTGTGTAGTGGGAAAGGTAGGTAAGTAAGCACGTAACAGTAATACATGCAATAAGTGGGCTCTCCGGTGGCTCAGTGGGGTGAAGAATCTGCCACTCCAGTATTCTTGCCTGGAGAATCCCATGGACAGAGGAGCCTAGTGGGCTAGGTCCAGAGTCGCAAAGAGGCAGATACGCCTGGAACAACTGAGCACGCGCGTGCAGATGTGCTAAGTAGGCAATAGAGCAGTCACTGTGATGTAGGGACAGAGAGGAAGATCGGTGATCCTGCTTGAAGAAACTGGGGAAGACTTCTCAGAGGAAAAGCTATCTGAGTCAATTGGTTAAAGTCAAGGAAAGATGGTTGGGCACTTTACGTTACACGTGTGCCCCTGGGGACACCGAGGCTCCCAGGAGGGTAGGTGGCCCCAAGTGGCCCAGCACTCAGTCTCCAGTCCAGGTTACTTCCTACCAGAGCCATTCCCTTCCCCTGTACAGACCCAGTGGGAGTTCTGTTTGAAGTGACTCTCTTCCAGCTTCCAGAGGCAATGGAAAGAAGAGCTGTCGCTGAGCCTAAGCACTAAGCTCTGACATCACTTGCTACACTCTGAGGGTTGCTGTTGTTCAGTCACCAAGTTGTGTCCAACTCTTTTGACCTCTTGAACTACAGCAAGCCAGACTCCTCTGTCCTCCACTATCTCCTGGAGTTTGCTCCAATTCATGTCCATTGAGTAAGTGATGCTATCTAGCCATCTCATCCTCTGCCGCCCACTTCTCCTTTTGCCTTCATTCTTCCCCAGCATTAAGGCCTTTACCAATGAAAATGCAGTGAATGCATTTTCCAATGAAAATGAGAAGGAGTATCTCTCAATTTGATATGCCCCTTCAATAAAAGCTAGACTGAGGACGTTGTACAGATGACCCCGTGCAAATGAATTTCCCAGAACAAGACAAATTCTAGAGAACAACAAGGAAGACCAAGAGTCAAAGAGAAAAAGATGTGGGTAATCTAATAAAGGAGTCACTGGAAATTTAAGGTCTTCAAAGCCAGTAAGCCAGAGCATGGAAACATATTCTTAGTAGAGTAGGAAGTTTGCAAAAGTTGCTATTAGGCAGACCTAGGCCCATATCCAGGTTCAGTCCTTTGCAAACTATGTGATGAAGGGTGTCTTTTCCTTCTTTTTTACCAGGGATCATAATACTTGTCTTTCCCATCTCCCAGGACTGTTCTGAGGATCACAGACATGAAAACATGTGGGAAACTATTGTACCCGTGTTGTATGTCTCTGTTTTGGAGGTGACATTTTCAAAGACTTTATTGGCTTATTTGGTCAATATGACATGCTTTTGCAATCTTATGAGTCACAGCCTCTTTGTATTATAAATTTAAAACCTCACAGAGATTCTTGTCTGAAGGCTTCATGTTACAGATGAGCAAACAAGGGCACGTTGAAGATGGCAGAGGAAAGCAGAGGCCAAGCTGGGCCGGATCCCTTGAATCATCTCTCAGAGCTCTGTACTCAGATGGACTGCAGAACATAATTAGGAGAGCACACGAATGAAGATTCTTCCTGCTTCTGGCTGAGTCGGGGAGAAGGGAAGTATCGTTTCCTCCCGGGGCTCTTCCAGGGCAGCACCTTGGACTCCTTCCACAGCAAGTGCTTTCACTGGCTTTAAACACATTTCTTTATTTTCATAAAGGACTATTTATTAAGCACCTATTGGGTACTAGACTGACATTAAGTGCCTGCATGAAACTGCTCTCTTTAATCCCCCCAGGAACCCAGTGAGTTGTTAGTATTACCATCTTGCAGATGAGAAAACAGGCTCTGAGAGCTGGTGTGCCCCTCCCAAGATCACATAGTTTGAAGGCGTCAAAGCTGAGTTGGAACCCACCTTTGAGGGCACCATGCCCCACTCTCTTTCTACCTTACCCAAACTGTATAGGCTGCTTTCTCTTTTAGCCCCTGGCAGAAACTAGAAATCTGGATTAGGGGAGAAAAAAAAAAAAACCCACCTCATTAAAGAATGCAAGTACAAAAGTGGAAGTTGTCTTCATGAATAGACTTGAGCAATAGAACTGATATCACAAATTAGACTTTGGGGATGACCTGGTTTTTTTTTTTTTTTTTTTTCCAAATTGCAAAATATGGAGCCGACAATATTCTCCACATACATAGTCACTTTTATCCAGAGCAGTTTCACAAATATGATACAGATGAATCATAGGTAGGATTTATGAGTAAGTCTAATATGTAGCAATGTGGGAGGGCCCATTTGAGGCAGTGTCTGTAAGAACAGAGGCCCTGTTCAGAACTGCTTAAAGCAGAGACACTTGACGGATGTGATGGATTCTTTCCTATTGTAAATATATCTAGTCGAAAGAAAAGAGTGAACATCACCCAAGCTTATCTATCTAGAAGCAATCACTCCCGACACTGTAGAACCCTTTTTTCTCTTTGTCCCCAGACTTTGCTTTTGGAACACATTAGCTAGAATTAGACTCTGTGTACATTTCTATATTTTTTCTTTTTCACTTAGTACTATTAGTATTATTTACTATGATGTAAAACACACTTCAAAAATGATATCTTGCAGAGAAATCATATTGCATTACTGGAATGAAAGAAGAGCCTATCAGAGAAATACCCTGGAGGGGGTGGAAAATGAGGACAAAAATCAAATGAGGTGGGGAGGGAGGTGAGATGGTTTCCACGTTTTTGAAGCAAAGGATAAGGTCTTCTTGAGAGAAGCCAGAATGGACTCTCTTATTTCAAGGATCTCTGGCCTCCCCAGTTCGAGTTAACATAATTGTGGCAGTGGTGTGGTTGACTCAAACTGGCTGGGTGCCACAGTGCAGGGCTACATAGAGAGCAGCTTAGGTTCTGAGAGTCATATGTTCTCTGCTGCAGCCACTCAACGCTGCCATTGTAGCAGCAAAGCCACCATAGACAATCTGTATACAAATGAGCCTGGCTGTGTACCAATAACACATTATTTAGAAAAATAGGCAGTGGGTGGGATTTGGACCACCAGAGGGGACTTCTTTTTATTAGTCTTGGTCTGGGATGGACACTTTGTAGACCCTGTATAGATACAGAGAAGGGCAAAATTTTGTTTCTGCCATCAAAGAATGGGGAGAGATAAGAAAAGAGATTATTACAATGCAGCATGTCAAAAGCGATAAACAAGAGATCAAAGAGAAGGAAGCAGAGTGGTCTCCTCTGAGCAATGAGGAAGACCTCACAAATGGAGGGATGCCTAGTCTGAGCTCCAAAAATCAAGTGGGAGTTCCTGTACGTAAGCCTATTCCATTGGTTGTGTGTTGAATTGCTTTTCCTATAAGGTTTGGTGGTGTCTCCATGGAAACACCCAAAGCCTGGGCCTGGCCAAGGTCAGCAAAATTTCCCAGGGAACTGGTGGGCACTTCCTGGAGCAAACACCACTAAACTATTGCCTGGGCTATTTTTCATCCTTATTTGATCAGCCTATGAAAATAGCCAGTCTCTCTTTGAAATCTTTCTGTGTTGTGTTTATTTGATGTGTATACATGTTATACAAGACACTAAAGATTAAATCACAGGGAGTTGTTTCAAGATACAAATTCCACCCCCAGCTATGGAGTAACTGTGGCTTCCATTCAATGCCATAATGAGTGCCTACTATGTGCAAAAAGGAGGCTTTCCTGGGCTCCTGTCCAAGGCAATTATTATCCCTCATTTTCCAGTACCACCTACACCAGGAGCTGTAGGATAATTGTCAAAGAAACCAAGAGTCCTGGGATGTTTGGCTCAAAAGGAACCAAAGGAATGAGGAACTGGAAGGAAAAGGTGTTTGTACTGGGGAGGAGAGATTGGTGGTGTTTAACTGTTCCTTTTGCACAGGAGTCCCGCTGAAGTGAGTGTTAATGACTGTATTTCTAGTCTTGTTAGAAGTAATCAAGCTCTCCAGAGATTCTTGAAACAACAGCACTCTCTAAACACCCAGTGTTTTTTCCTGTACTTGCACATTAATCCTTCCATCTCTGCCTAAACCAGCTGCTAAGAAAAACTTACAATTATTCCAATAGATTTCTGTGGAAACAGTGATGAGGGAAAGATATGAAGTTAGTTGCGTCTAGAGTTCTAGGACTCTTTCTTCTTAGGGGCCCAGAAGGTTTTTAAACTGACGTCTAATTAAAATGTGGTTCAAACATGAAAAGAAATTTAATTTAATCTTCAAGTCTTCTACTTTGACAACTATGAACAGGGAACATTTTATTTTTTTTCACAGGTAAATACTAGATATGCAATGAGAAGTTAAGAGAAAAACATTGAGAGGTAGAGAAAGAGGCAATATGGGAAAGACAGAGAAAAAAGCAGGGGATCGAATTCATCATAAAAAAACTAAATTTTCTATAGATGGTGAGAGAAAGAGAGTAACGGTGGAGGAGAAAGATCAACCTCTTAGTAAAGAGAGAATAGGAGTTAGAAGAGAGAGAAAACAAGGGGGGAAGAGGAGCCACATGCACGTGAAACTTGAGAAGCAATTACATCTGGAGTCTTCATGGGTAGAGTGAGACCCACTGCTTTCAGCTCGTCACACTCTCCTTTTTAAAACTCCAGAGGCTCTGATCTGTATGGAGGTGCCACAGCAATCCAACCAGGGGAAGGGCTTGTCCTGGGTTGCTATGGCATTGTGTGTGTGTGCTCACTTGCTCAGTTGTGCCTGACTCTTTGTGACCCCATGGACTGTAGCCCACCAGGCTCTTCTGTCCATGGGATTCTCTGGGCAAGAATATTGGAGTGGGGTGCCACTACCTTCTCCCGGGGTTCTTCCCGACTCAGGGATCAGGGTCTCTTGAGTGTCCCGCACTGGCAGGTGGCTTCTTTACCACTAGCACTACCTGTGATGGCATTACTCAGAAAAATACTTCACATATTGACAGGGAGGCAGCTCTCCGGTGTTGACTGGTGATGGACTCTGGGATATTGGTGATCAGCTCAATTTTCTTCCTGTGCCTTGTATAAAAAAAGGGGCAAGACCCTAAAGCTTGAGATTTAATTTGGGCATTTTAAAGCATCAGCAGAGATAAAAGTATCCCTTGATATCAGGAAAAACTGGAGGCGATGCAGATAACTGCATCTGAGTCAGCACATATTTTTTGAAGAACTGTGGTGTGCCAAGCACTGCATTTGCCTCTTCACACATATATCAACTCATCTAATCTTCAAAACAATCCAATCAAGTCGCTATTATGATCTTTATTCTCTTGGCAAGGAGACTGAGGCTTGGTGAGCTTATATGGGATTTTTCCAAGGACCTACAGCTACTAAGTAGTGAGGTTGGGTTAGTGCCCAACACTGAAGCCCAAGTGCTTTCCACCAGCACAACTTTACTAGCCTCTTGGAACTACTACCAATCCACCCAGAGAGAGAACTTGGCCCAAGGGCCCATTAACCAGGGGATCCTCAGTGGACAGACATCTGGCAATGTCTGTTGACATTTTTGGTGTCACAACTGGCTGGGAGATGCTACTGGCATCTAGAGGCCACGTATGCTACTGAACGTCAATGTTCAGGACAGCGCCTGCAACAAAGAACTATCTGATCCAAAATGTCCATAGTGCCAAGAAGAGAATCCCTGCAGAAGATAGAAGGCCCTGATCAGAGCTGCTCTCCTAAAAAAGCATCTCTTACAAGGATACTCAGAGTCAGACAGCACAATTTTTAATACTTTAAGAATCTTGGAGGCCTCTCGGGGCAAAAAAAGTGGGAAAGTTGCCTTTTCCACTCTGGTTCTTGGATAAACACAAGATTTGGTTTTGCAAACCCCAATCAGTTCCTTTTAATACAATGTATTAGGAGGAAAATAGAAAATGCTGAGGACAACATTGCTGGAGCTTTGTGTTTTGGACCGCAATTTATTTAGGCCTCTTCATCTTCTGCCTAACACTCTGCAACAGAGACTTGATTGTTCTTCCTGTCTCTATTCTGGCTTCCCTTGACTCTCCCCGCTACCCATCATCTTTCTAAAACTCAGGTAAGGCCATGCCACTGCTAAACCCTTCTGAAGGCTCCTTCTCACCCGTAGAACCAAAATGGTTCATCATGCCCAGCCTGGCCCTTGGGGCTACTGTGGTCCTGTCCCATCTGACTTCTCCAACTTTTATTCCCAACATCTTCATTTCCAAATATTCTTTATATTCCAACCAAGCTATAACACTTGCTCTTTTGAGTTGGTGGTGGTCAGAATCATAACCTCTTTCTTCTCGCCTCTGTCATTTTGCTAAAGCAATTCCTTTTTCTTGAAATTCACTTTGGTTTGTCAGCCATGGCCACCTCTTGCCTCAAGGTACAGTTAAATGCTACCCATTCATCAAGCTGTTATTTAATTTCTGACACTACAAGTAAATTCTTTCACCAGTGAAATCCCATAGTCTTTTCTCAGGACCTCCAAATGGGTATATGTGTGCATATATGCAGATTACATGTGAAATAAATAGATATACACATATATATTATACTATGCATATTATGTCATATAGTACTAGACTGGTACAAAAGTAAGTGCAGTTTTGGATTGTGAATTTTAAATCATTATAACTAGGTTCAAATATACCTTTATTAATCAAAATAGGAACCATTATAATCAATGCATTTTTGCCGATGAGAAATAAGTTTGTTTATGCCTGTAGCATAAAAATCTGTGCTTTGGGATGCAACAGACTCTTGGAAAGAATTTTCTGTTTCCTACTGGTTGTGGAAGTGTTTCCCTGCAAGAAGTTGCCGAGATGCTTGAAGAAGTGGTAATCAGTTGGTGTGAGGTCAGGAGAATATAGCAGATAAAGGCAAAACTCCATAGCTCAACTCGTTTAATTTCTGAAGCATTGGTTGTGTGATGTGCAGTTGGGCACTGTCACGGTAAAGCACTGGGCCCATTTTGTTGACCCATACCAGCTACAGGCTTTGCAGCTTTCAGTGCATCTCACTGATTTGCTGAGTGTACTTCTCAAATGGAATGATTTTGCTGGCATTTAGAAAACTGTAGTGGATCAGATTGGCAGCAGACCACCAAACAGTGACTATGACCATTTTTTAGTGCAAGTTTGGCTTTGAGAAGTGCTTTGGAACTTCTTTTTGATCCAACCACTGAGCTGGTTGTCAACGGTTGTTATATAAAATACGCTTTTCACTGCATGGCACACTTTGATTGAGAAATGGTTCATAGTTGTTTCCCAGAATAAAGAGAAAACACTTCAAAACAACAGTGTTTTTTATTTTTGGTCAGCTTATGAGGCACCCACTTATGGAGATTTTTCACCTTTCAATTTGCTTCAAATGCTGAATGACCATAGAACGATTGACGCTGAGTTCCTTGGCAACTTCTTGTGTAGTTGTAAGATCATCAGCTTCGATGATTGCTCTCAGTTGGTTGTTGTCAACTTCCAATGGCCAGCCACTAGCCTTTTCATCTTCATCTTTGTCTTCTTTGCAAAACTTCTTCAACCACTACTTCCCTATACATTTGTTGGCAGTTCCTGGGCCAAGTGTGTTGTTTATGTTGCAAGTTGTCTCTGCTGCTTTACGACCATTTTGAACTTGAATAAAAAAAATCACTTGAATTTGCTTTTTATCTAACATTATTTCTATAGTCTAAAATAAATATAAAATAAACAGAAAGTAATGTCATTAACAAAAAAACACAAAACAAGAAATGCTCATTAAAATGATATATAACAGAATGACATTTACTTAAAAATGTATTCCAATATCAAACAGTAAAGTTCAACAATGAAAAATTGCAATTACTTTTGCACCAACCTAATATATATGCTTTGGCATAGTCAATAAAGCAGAAATAGATGTTTTTCTGGAACTCTCTTGCTTTTTTGATGATCCAGCAGATGTTGGCAATTTGATCTCTGGTTCCTTTGCCTTTTCTAAAACCAACTTGAATATCTGGAAGTTCACAGTTCACGTATTGCTAAAGCCTGGCTTGGAGAATTTTGAGCATTACTTTACTAGCATGTGAGATGGATGCAATTGTGTGGTAGTTTGAGCATTCTTTGGCATTGCCTTTCTTTGGGATTAGAATGAAAACTGACCTTTCCCAGTCCTGTGGCCACTGTTGAGTTTTCCAAATTTGCTGACATATTGAGTGCAGCTCTTTCACAGCATCATCTTTTAGGATTTGAAAGAGCTCAACTGGAATTCCATCACCTCCACTAGCTTTGTTCATAGTGATGCTTTCTAAGGCCCACTTGACTTCACATTCCAGGATGTCTGGTTCTAGGTGAGTGATCACACCATTGTGATTATCTTGGTCTTGAAGATCTTTTTTTACAGTTCTTCTGTGTATTCTTGCCACCTCTTCTTAAGCTCTTCTGCTTCTGTTAGGTCCCTACCATTTCTGTCCTTTATCGAGCCCATCTTTGTATGAAATGTTCCCTTGGTGTCTCTAATTTTCTTGAAGAGATCATGAGAAACACTGGGCTGGAAGAAGCACAAGCTGGAATCAAGATTGCCAGGAGAAATATCAATAACCTCAGATATGCAGATGACACCACCCTTATGGCAGAAAGTGAAGAGGCACTAAAAAGTCTCTTGATGAAAGTGAAAGTGGAGAGTGAAAGAGTTGGCTTAAAGCCAACATTCAGAAAACGAAGATCATGGCATCCAGTCCCATCACTTCATGGGAAACAGATGGGGAAACAGTGGAAACAGTGTCAGACTTTATTTTCTGGGGCTCCGAAATCACTGCAGATGGTGACTGCAGCCATGAAATTAAAAGATGCTTACTCCTTTGAAGGAAAGTTATGACCAACCTAGATAGTATATTCAAAAGCAGAGATATTACTTTGCCGACTAAGGTCCGTCTAGTCAAGGCTATGGTTTTTCCTGTGGTCATGTATGGATGTGAGAGTTGGACTGTGAAGAAGGCTGAGCACTGAAGAATTAATGCTTTTGAACTGTGGTGTTGGAGAAGACTCTTGAGAGTTCCTTGGACTGCAAGGAGATTCAACCAGTCCATTCTGAAGGAGACCAGCCCTGGGATTTCTTTGGAAGGAATGATGCTAAAGCTGAAACTCCAGTACTTTGGCCACCTCATATGAAGAGTTGACTCCTTGGAAAAGACTTTGATGCTGGGAGGGATTGGGGGCAGGAGGAAAAGGGGACGACAGAGGATGAGATGGCTGGATGGCATCACTGACTCAATAGGCGTGAGTCTGAGTGAACTCCGGGAGTTGGTGATGGACAGGGAGGCCTGGCGTGCTGCAATTCATGGGGTCGCAAAGAGTTGAACACGACTGAGTGACTGAACTGAACTGAACAGAATATATATGCAATAGATACAGAATATTCAAACAGTATATCATGTATACTTTTATAGTAATTAAAATACTTTTGGGTACTAATGCAGTAATATCTATATAACTCAATAGAAGATAACACAGAAACTAGGAATGAACTCAAGTGCCTAATTTAGTATGAATTCAGTATATAATAAAAAAGCATTTGATTATCCATTAAATATATATACATAGCACTTTATACCATATACTATTTCAAAAAAATTCAGATGGGCTAAAAACCAAAATCTTGAAAAATACTATAATACTATTATAATATGTTCTTGGAGTAGGTAAACCTTAAACAGTAAACAAGAAAGACAAAAGAAAAAAAGAAATATAACTTAAATTTTAGAATTTATGACTGGAAAAAGTCAGCCTGGGCAAGTTTAAAAGATAAAAGATATCAGTTCAGTTCATATCAGTCGCTCAGTTGTGTCCGACTCTTTGTGACCCCATGGACTGCAGCACACCAGGCTTCCCTGTCCATCACCAACTCCTGGAGCTTGCTCAAACTCATGTCCATCATGTGTGATGCCATCCAACCATCTCATCCTCTGTCATCCCCTTCTCCTCATGCCTTCAATCTTTCCCAGCATCAGGGTCTTTTCTAATAGAAGATACACTGGGAGAAAATATTTGCTATATAGGAGACAAAGACTTATTACAAATAACATGTAAAGAGCTTCAATACTTCAATGAATTAAAGATGGCCCAGTCAAAATAATAAATAAATGGCTTCAGAAAGTAGTTTGCAGACTAGAAAATACAAATGGCCATCGATCACAAGAGAAGATAGTGAACCTTACAGGAAATCAGCAAAACCTAAAGCTGCTCTGCAAGCTGATTTTCAGTCCATAAAAGGCTTCCCTGGTGGCTCAGAGGATAAAGCGTCTGCCTGCAAAGCAGGAGACCTGGGTTCGATCCCTGGGTTGGGAAGATCCCCTGGAGAAGGCAATGGCAACCCACTCCAGTATTCTTGCCTGGAGAATCCCATGGACAGAGGAGCCTGGCAGGCTACAGTCCACAGGGTCGCAAAGAGTCAGACACGACTGAGCGACTTCACACACACACACACACACACACACACAGTTTGTAAAACATGAAAAATTTAATAATATCAAGTTATGGTGAGGACATGGAGAAGGAGTACCTCTCATATACTGTGGGTCTAAATATAATTGAAAAGTTTATTTTCAATAGTAATTTATTAACTGAAATGTAAAATGTGTAAATTTTTTGGCATAGCCAATTCCATTCTAGGAGAGGATCTTTCTGAAATATTCATACATGTACATAAGAGTGGAAATTTAAATGGGGTCTAAGGGGAGATGGTTAAATAAATGATGGCATATACATACTATGGAATACTATGCAGCCATCAAAAGGAAAAAGGCAGAGATATAAACGTGGGCAAAAAAGTTGTCTCAGTCATATTCTTCACTGAAATAGCAAAGTATGTTTGTGGGTAAGGAAATAGATATTTTCAACTTTCTGGAAGAGTGTATACCAGTGGTTAATTTTGGGGTGGGACTTGGGATTAGCTAGAGAAGAAAGATTTTTCACGTTTTATTTTGATCTTTCACCTTTATTTTTATTGCTTTATGGCTTGACGACAGAGGATGAGATGGTTGGATGGCATCGCCGACTCAATGAACAGGAGTCTGGGCAAGCTCCCGGAGTTGGTGATGGACAGGGAAGCCCGGCATGCTGCAGTCCATGGGGTCACAAAGAGTCTGACATGACTGAGCCACTGAACTGAACTGATGACTCGATTAAAAAAAAAAAAAGAACACCATTGGTGATTTTGTAAATTATAAAGCCAATATTTAAAAGGATAACTGTAATGTGTTAAGCACCTAGTTTCAAAGCATTGTGAAAATTGTCTCAAGTGTGTCATCCTGTACAACTTGAGCAACCCAGTAAAGGTATGCATTAAATCACAGATCAAGAAACTGAGTCTCAGAAAGTTCAGACATTTACTCTATGAAAATATGAAGAGTAGACTGTGCAAGAAGATTAGAACACGAACTGCCTAATGGCAAGGCCAGCATTCTTGGCTGCAAGAGGGGATGAGAACACTAGGGAATGAAGGTGTACTGGCGGCAGGCTCTGCAAGAGACGGGCTCAAGAAGACAAACTGGTCACGGCTGGGCAACCCCGGGAGAGCTACAGGTGCCAGTCTCAGAAAGCACCGAAAGGACATGCGGACGGGTGCGATGGGAGCCCTGTCCAGGGAGACACATTGTACTGTATGGCCACACTCTGGGAAAGGCAGAGGGCAAGCAGTTGTAAAGGCACCGGGCCAGAGCTCAGAGCACTGTCATCTGACGGAAGAAGGAGTTCGTTTGTTCTAGAAAATCCTGTGGGAGAAGGGGAAAGACAGAAATGGACAAATTTGCTATATGATTCAGGGAACTCAAACTGGGATTCTGTAAAAACCTAGAGGGGTAGGAAAAGGTGGGAGTTGGGAGGGAGGTTCAAGAGGGAGGAGATATATGTATACCTATGGCTAATTCATGTTGATGTGTGGCAGAAACCAAAGCAATACTGTAGAGCAATTATCCTTCAACTCAAAAAAAAAAAAAAAAGGAATACAAATAAATATATGTTTTTAATATCCAGAAGATTCTGAAGGAAAAATTAAAATGCTGGGCTGACCGGGTAAGGAAGGCAATCCCTGTTAGTAGAGAAGTCCTGTCTCAGTCAGAGATACCATAGGATAAACTAAAGCAGGTGACCCCCCACCCCATGTTCAAAGTCTACATCAGTAGAACTGTGGGATATACTTTTCATGAAGATGAAAGGGTATGGAATTTTTTTTTTTTTTTTTTTGCCCAGCACCCCTCCAACTCCTTCCCTTCTTATTTGAAAAACTGCTTTTCCTCTATGGATGCAGTACTGGTAAATCCATCAAGATGCCCCCACCACTCTTAAAGTCCATGAAGCGAATTCTTCATTCCCCTTGGAATTTGAATCTCAAGCAGAGTCACACAAGAACCGAATAAAATGGTTAGAGGTTTTTTCACCCTCCCCTCCCCCCCCCCAACAAATGACTTGAAAAGGCTATCTAGTTATCTAGCCTACTTCCTGGAGTCTCTCAAGAGCCTGTTCTATTGCAGGTCTACACAGCTACGCTCTCTCCAGTAAATCTCATGTCTGACTTATGTTGGCTGCAGTTGGCTTCTACAGAATCTTACCAAAGAATCTAAAGTGATACAAGAGGATTTACAGGTTCAGTTCAGTCGCTCAGTCGTGTCTGACTCTTTCCGACCCCATGACTCGCAGCACGCCAGGCCTCCCTGTCCATCACCATCTCCCGGAGTTCACTCAGACTCACGTCCATTGAGTTGATGATGCCATCCAGCCATCTCATCCTCTGTCGTCCCCTTCTCCTCCTGCCCCCAATCCCTCCCAGCATCAGAGTCTTTTCCAATGAGTCAACTCTTCACATGAGGTGGCCAAAGTACTGGAGTTTCAGCTTTAGCATCATTCCTTCCAAAGAACACCCAGGACTGATCTCCTTTAGAATGGACTGGTTGGATCTCCTTGCAGTCCAAGGGACTCTCAAGAGTCTTCTCCAACACCACAGTTCAAAAGCATTAATTCTTCAGTGCTCAGCTTTCTTCACAGTCCAACTGTCACATCCATACATGACCACTGGAAAAACCATAGCCTTGACTAGACAGACCTTTGCTGGCAAAGTAATGTCTCTGCTTTTCAATACGCTATCTAGTTTGGTCATAACTTTCCTTCAAAGGAGTAAGCATCTTTTAATTTCATGGCTGCAGTCACCATCTGCAGTGATTTTGGAGCCCAAAAAAATAAAGTCTGACACTGTTTCCACCGTTTCCCCATCTATTTCCCATGAAGTGATGGGACCAGATGCCATGATCTTTGTTTTCTGAATGTTGAGCTTTAAGCCAACTCTTTCACTCTCCACTTTCACTTTCATCAAGAGACTTTTTAGTTCCTCTTCACTTTCTGCCATAAGGGTGGTGTCATCTGCATATCTGAGGTTATTGATATTTCTCCTGGCAATCTTGATTCCAGCTTGTGCTTCTTTCAGCCCAGCGCTTCTCATGATGTACTCTGCATATAAGTTAAATAAGCAGGGTGACAATATGCAGCCTTGATTTACAGGTTACCAATGCCCAAAATGAAGCGTTCAGTCTTTTGGTCATTCATTCAGAGCCTTAGATTTTCTGGGCTGTCATTGACACTGGGGATACAGAGCCCAAAGATCTCAGACACAAAAGGAAAAAAAACCAAGAAACTGAAGGACTCAACCAGTGAGGTCTGTAATCCATCCTGCAGGACAGGTGGGTGGAGTGTAAAGAAAGATTCCTTAGGGGAGATGCCTCAAATTAAGTTAAGGAATTAACCTGCTCCTTCTCTGCTTCTTTCTCCATGCTGCCTCATTTCCACGTTAGCAAGCCCATTTCCATTAGCTTTTGGATGCCGCTGAACTTGGGCTTCCCAGGTGGCTCAGCGGCAAAGAACCTGCCTGCCAATGCAGGAGACACGGGTTTGACTTCCAGGTGGGGAAGATCCCCTGCAGAAGGAAATAGCCACCCAGTCCAGTATTCTTGCCTGGGAAATCCCATGGACAGGGGAGCCTGGTGGGCTATAGTCCATGGGGTCACAAAGATTTGGACCTGACTTAGCAACTGAGCACGTACACCACTTAACTTTGTCCCAAAAGCACCAGTGGTAATAAAGCAGTTAAACAGATTTTCACCGGAAAGGTTGGGAAGCTATAGATTTAGATAGTTTCTTTGGGAGAATGATATGAGTTTTTAAAAAGCAACAAAAAATGAACTCCTGGAGTTCAGCCCAATTCTGATTTAGTGAGGCAGGAGTCACTGTATAATTGCATACTTTTTTATTACAAAGATAATGGAATAATAAAATATAAAGCACACTGGTAAAAATCACAGATATGACCTAAATGTGATCACATGGAGTATTCTGTCTCAGTGAGTAGAGGGGAGACTTATCTCCTTGACTTCAAGTTTGCTCATCTTGCATATTTAAGACTTTGCATGTCCATGTCTCATTAATTATGGCTTTTCAGCTTCTGAAATTCCATGACACTTGGAAAATGTATGTGCTTACTTGTATTTATACACAATAATTAAAAGCAAGCAGGGTTTGGGGCAGACCTTTGGAATGATGTTACACTATAATATAATTCATCTGAGCAAACATTTACTAAGCACTCTTCTTATGTCATGCCATATTACTGGAATCAGGATACAAAAATGAAAAGGACATCCTGCCTTTGAGAAACTCCCTGTCTGGTGGGGAAGACAGATTCAAAAAGAGCTACAAAAATGTGATTGAAATGAACTTAGGACTATGAAAACAGGGGAAAAAACCATTAATTTCACCAAAGTTACCCAGGAAGACTTTACAGAGGAAGCGACATTTGAGAAGGTCTGGAAGGACATGGAGAAGGGTGACCTAGGCAGAGCAAGAAGAAAGTGGATGAGCTCGGGGTGGGGGGCCACTCGGTACAGTGTGCAAGGGGGAAGAGGGCAGAGGGCTTTATCAGCACATGCAGCGGCATCTGGCACTCCACTCTTTGTTACCGTCATCGTTATGGTCAGCACAGCCTGAGAAGATGAGTTGCTCCAACTCTTCTTTCCTTTCCTACATCAAAGCACAATTTCATTTGCCAATGTCTATATATTTGATGGGTTACAAATGTTGAGTCTTTTAATGTATATCTCCCATATACATTGCAATAAGATTTTTCAGAATACTGTTTTCCAGGTCTAGCCATTGTTTTATATTAAGCACACTCAGGTGATCTCTGAGCTTCTACCTGTTCAGAAAAGCTAGCTATGGACCATTGGATCGACCGGGTTTGTAGAACTTCATTCATTTGAGGGCTTTGAGATTTCATATTATGAATAGTGATGGAAGATTTTATTTTGCCTTATTTAGGTGAAAAGTGATCAATAAAAAAATGAATGGCAGCAAATATAATTGCTGAGTTGGTATTTTATCTGTTTGAGATAAAAAAACGAAAAACTTTGAATAGCCACAGAAAGAAACTATTTCCAAACACAAGTATGTAAATTAACTCATTTAAAACTAATTCTTATTCATCCATTAAAGCTGTTATGAGTACTTTTTAGACTTTTTACAACATGTGTTCTAGTACCTGCAGCTAGACTCTCATCCTCATTTAAGCCCCATAGCACCACATCACACCTCTTTATGGCATGTTACACCATCTTGTATTAGAAACACTGAAGTGTGTGCTTTTTTTTTTTAATTTTATTTTTACTTCATTTTACTTTACAATACTGTATTGGTTTTGCCATACATTGACATGAATCCACCACGGGTGTATACAAGCTCCCAATCCTGAATCCCCCTCCCACCTCCCACCCCATATCATCTCACAGGAAATCACTTTCCTGTGATTTCCATTAGAGTAGAATTTATGTCTGGTTCACCTTTGCTTCCTCCAACCCACCAAAGTACCTAGAACTTTAAATTATTATATGACTTAATTACATAATATTGTATAGTAAATATTTTCATACAAAGAGTCCTCTGATACAGACTCATTATTTTTGTAATTACTGTAAGTATGTACTCTTTCCATTAATTTTTTTTACTGCCTCTCCATTCAGTTGCTCCAAATTAAAGGCTTTTTAACCACAAAAGGTTCTTATTTGAAACTGTTTCCCAGATTTACTGTCTCATCATCATACTGATGCTCTTCTGGCTGAATAGAATGGATGTGTCTTAAAATTTCGATATGAAGATTCTGCACCTTGCCACTAAAGAATTCCATGAATGACTTGGAATGGGGCATTTCAGATCTGACTTTCCGTTCTCTTCACTGATGAACGGTGGCTTGTTTGCATTCACTCTAGGATTGTGACAAAGGTGCGACTATGTGAAGGGTAGTAGAGAAAATGATTAGTCATTGCCATCAAATACCAAACCAGACCTTGTGCCTCAAGCTTGGGGCAGTATTTCTTTCCATTAGCAGAGAAGTACTAGGTCATATTGAGCTTCCTCTCTTATTGTGGCATATGGGAACTTAGTTCTCCCAACCAGGGATCAAACTCGCAACTCCTGCAGTGGAAGTGTGAGACTTAACAACTGGATCGCTAATAAAGTCCCTTCATTTGTTTAAAAGCAGCACTGGGGCTCACTATCAAGCACTGGGAATTTAAAAAATGAATGAAACCAGCCTCAACTCTCACAGTTCTGTGGGGTCGGCAATGCCATAAGCCAATTGTTGCAAAATATTGTGGTAAAACCTTCAAAAAGAGCATATTTTTCAAAGTATAGGGTTCACAAACTGCTTGCTCTACCTGAGGAAACAAAATGCTCAGAAGAAATACTGTTTGAGCTGAATGTAGTGGTATAGTAAGCAGAATAATATTCTTCTCCCTAAAAGACATCCATGTCTTGATGCCTGGTACCTGGGATAGAAGGGATTTTGCAGATGTGATTGAGATTAAGGATCTCAAATGAAGAGATGGGCCTGGATTGTCCAGGTGGGTGCCATCTAGTCAACCACACAAGTCCTTCAAAATGGAGAACCTTTCTATTTAGGCTACAGACAAAGAGAGATGTGAATACATAAGAATGGTCAGAGGGATGTGATGTAAAGACAAACCACTGTAGCTGCCTTTGAAGATGGAGGAAGGAGCTGTGAGCCAATGAATGCAGGTGGCCTGCCTGGCAAAGGCAAGGAAAGGAATTGTACCTAGAGCCTCCGGTGATACCTTGTCTTTGTCCAGAGAGAACTGTGCTGGACTTCTGACCTCCAGAACGATGAGATAATAAATGTGTGTGTGTGTGTGTGTGTGTGTGTGTGTGTTTTCCTAGCCACTGAGCTTGTGGTAATTTGTTACAATAGAAAACTAAGAAAATGAGACGGTCTACCAATATGGAAGCTTAAGCAAATGTCCAGAGGCATATGAGAAAATGATAACTTCCAGTAACTGCAAGTATTTCTGTGTGGCTGGAATGTAAATTGTATGGAGGAGAAAAGACAGGAGAGGGGCTGGAGAGACTCAAACCCTTGGTGATAACAGCAGCAATAACAATAGCATAATTATGTTAACGTTTATTGGGCATTTAATGTGCGCCAGATGCACGTCTAAGCATTTTCCGTGTATTAACTCTCAAACACAAAAATGTCCTATGAGATAGCAACTATTATTATCTCTCTGAAACCAAGTTACAAAGAAGGCTAAGTAGCTTGCTTGAGCTTAACACAGTCCAGCCCAGCCAAGCTAGGATTCAGACCTTGTAGTCTGGCTCCAGTTTCCTCCCTCTAATCACTACGCTCTGATGGGCAATGTTGGAGGCCAAGGAGGAGGTTAAACAGCAGAGAGACCATCAGTTGAGGCTGGGGAGTGGAGAGGGGAGATACAGAACTTCATTTCTTTATCGTTTGTGAGCCCCCTCTGTCTCTGTGCTGGTTTTGTTTATCATGGAGTGATAGCAGACAGGCAACTAGAAAGATCTACAGGAAAAAAGATCTACAGGAATTGAGGAAAATGAAACAGCGAGAGGGCCGAGGAGATATTTCTCAAGGATGGATACATCTGCTGCAAACATTTCCAGTGAAATTGGCTGTTATTATTTCGCAACTCCCAGCGCCTCTTTCCTTCCTGCCTTTTGACAAGAATCAGGAACCACTTCCTTGGTCCACACTTCCTGTCACTAGCGATCATTTGGGGTGTGCATGTGGGTGTGTGTATGTCTGTGTATGTGCGCTCTTAATTTTTGCAGACCAAAATGTTTTCAGATACAAGTTACAATGTTGTTAGATCATTTAAAACTAAGCAGTATCAGTCTGTCTTCTTAGTGGATCCCACTAGTGATTTCATTTAGAGACCGGTCACTCCTGGTGTACAGACAAATTCCCACAGATCATGGGTATTCTTTTTGCTCCTCACCCTTGTCTGCTTAAGGATCTCCTCAATGAATAAATGTGTGAATGAGTAAATGAATGAATGAATGTCCCTGGAAGCGGATTTGATGCTAGCTCCAGATGAATGAGGAGCTCTTCTGAACGCTGTAAGTAACAAAACAAACAGGTTGTAATCTTAGAATCATCTGAAGATTTTAAAGTATACCAGTGCCCAGAACCCATTCCAGATCAAGGAGACAGAACTGTTAGGAGTGGGGCTTGTTTAGGCTTATTTTCAGAGTGGTCTGCTCCTCACCTCAGGTGACTGCAATGTTCTCTATCTCTCTAAGCTTGTGAGAGCTCTTTTAACCTTCAAGGAGAAGAAAAACCATGACTTTGGAGTTGAAACACAGGTTGGATTCTTATCACTCTCCTTTAGTAATTTGAGGAAGTTGTTCAGTTTTTCTGAACCCGAGGCCTTCATCTTTAAACTGTGATTTAATAGTTTTCTCACAGGGTTTTGGAAGAGTTAAATGACATCAAATATGGGAAGCCACTGGCATAGCTTAATAATAGTAGGTGCTTCATGCCTTGGAATTTTTGCCTCCTTTTTCCACATTTCTTCCCTCAGAAGTCCAGGTAGGACATCTGCGGGAAGACAAGCAGCGTTTTGAATCTCAGTGCCTCTCTCCAGCCAGAAGACTTGTGCACAAACTCTATTTTTCACCAGCTCTTCAAGGGCTGTTCCCATCACTGGTTCACATCTTTCCTGGGCAGCTGATGCTAGAGCCAGAACACACTGTTCCCAGCTTACAGGACTGCTCCCCTCTTGCCCTGCACCAAAGAGGATCAGCAGGGTGGTCCCTATTCTAGAGTGTAATGTCACGATGTGTTCAGCTGTGCCTGGCCCTGACCACCTTTGCACTGGGCAACTGCGTAGCCCGCTGACCTTTCCACCTCTGAGTTCCAGTTTTCCAGAACCTCTTACTCAACACCGTCTTTTCAAGAGCTTGTCAGGGACCACTGTTCGAATGCCTCTGCTACAGGATGCATTCTGAGGAGCAGTTGTCAATAGTCCTCTCGCTATCGGCAAGCATCAAGCCTTTGGCATTCTTCCAAATGATCTATACATTGAAACAGCTTGAGGTGCTATCGTTTTGCTCCCAATACTGATGCAGGCTTCTTTCCCACACCAGCAATTATCTGATATCAGCTGGGTGTCCTACAGTTCAGTTCTGACACTGTCTACCTGGAGATGGCATTGGAAGCCCACCGGTGAAGGCTCAGTCCTAGGCCTACAAGACTGGCCCTCCCATCACTTCAGACACCGACTGCAAGCGCAGGCTGTCACCTGGGCTCCTGACTGGCTATAGATCGGATATTCCAATGCCTGCTCCTTGGGTTTGATTAATTTGCCAGAGCAGCTCACAGAACTCAAGAGAAACATTTTCCTTACTAGATCACCAGTTTATTATAAAAGGAGGTAAGTCAGGAGCAGACAGATGAAGGAGATGCACAGGACAAGGTGTGTGAGAAGGGACGCAGAGTTTCCATGCCTTCTAAGAGCAGGTCGCTCTCCCCAGGTCTCCATGTGTTCAGTATCCCGGAAGTTCTCTAAGCCCTGGCCTTTGTGTTTTTGTGGAGACTTTATTACATAGGCATGGTTAATTAAATCATTGTGAGTGAATTTCATCTCCAGTCCCCCTTCACTTCCGGAGGTCCAGCAGGTATGGGATGGAAAGTTCCCTCCGTCTCATCACATGATTGGTTCCTCTAGTGACCAGCTCTTAGCTTTAAGTGACCTAGGGCCATTTCAAAGCACCTCATTAACATAATAAAATATACCTTAGCCACTCTCATCATTTAGAAAATCCCAATATTTTAGGCGCTCTGGGCTTCCCAGGTAGTGCCTGGGTGAAGAAGGTGCGTGCAGTGCGGGAGATGCAAGAGATTCTGTCCCTGAGTCAGGAGGATCCCCTGGAGGAGAGCATGACAACCTACTTCCATATTCTTGCCTGGAGAATCCCATGGATGGAGGAGCCTGGTGGGCTATAGCCCATAGGGTTGCAAAGAGTCAGGCACGACTGAAGTGACTTACATGCACACAGCTGTCAGAAAAGGGGACAAAGACCAAATAGATATTTCTTGCTATAAATCACGACACTGCAAATGCACTTACAAGTCTGTCCTTCACAGCGTCAATGTCATCTGAACAGTACTCATATCCCATCCGGGAAGGAAAAGCAAAAGCATTACCCTTCCCTGCTCCTCAGGAGTGCCACATGGTGCTGGGCATCTGTCTATTCTGTACAAAACACTTTACAAATGCTTTCACAGTCCTAACCTCCTATGGTTCCTTCCCAGATGCCACTGGGATGGCAGGAAAGACACTGTTAGTACATCACCCCAATTTCACCAAAGAAAAGTCAGAGTCAGACTTTAGAATTAAGCTCCCTCTCACCAAATCACAGAAATGTACTTTACATGTTTCAGGAGATGAGCCCTGGGTTTCATTTACAGACAGGCACGCTAACTGACTGTTCAGTCCGAAGTGACTTGAAATAGGAACTATATCTCAGCGAACACACATCACTGTTGCTCTTGAAAAATGAAAGGCACCATGACCTGGGGTGATGAACTGGCAGGTAAACGAAGGGGGACTCTTCCCTCCTCTCCCCAAATCCACGCCGGTGTTCCAAGCTGTGCTATGTATTTGTTGACAGAATTTCCAGAAAATTGCCGGAAGTCATTACTCTTTATTTGCATGACAGGAGGAATTTCTTCTCTGCGGTAAATCCTTCCCTGGGCTGGGATTTGGGAGGTAAAATCGGCTCCCATTTGGAGATGCCCCGTGGCTTTCCTGGGACGCGTCTCTGGCGTGGAATGGAACAAGGCTCTTTTCTGTAAGCCCCAAGCTCTTCATGCCTGAAACCACAGACTCCTTTTCAATAAGACCAATAAGCTGAAATTTCTGGGGCCCTGGAAAACATACCACTTTCCCAACTCCAACTACTGGAGGATTTGGGCTGGATCTCTGGGTACTTGCATAAGCCAGCAAAAAAAAAAAAAAAAAAACCCCAGGAGAGAGAAAATCCATCCCTTCACCGAACTCTGAACAGCTGTCTCTCTAGTTGTTTGCTGACAGTCAACAGATCCTTTGGAAGCACCATTTGGATCTGAGAGACTCTCTGCTTCCCTGGGTCCTGATGTCCCAGCCCGCCTAGGAAGTCAGGTCAGAGGGAAGCCGGAACCCAGAACATGGCAGATGCATCTGAGATGGGCCACAAGGAGAGAGATCTGCCAGGTGGTTACTGATAAAGAAGATAGATGACTGACCCTGTGACTCTGCAGTCACCAAGAAGCCCAAGGGTTGCAGAAGAACCAGGTGCAAGAAAAAGAATAACCACAGGGCACGATCTGCCTCTCACCGCCAGCACCGCTCAGATACCCACCCACGCAGCCACATCATTACCGTCGTTAACATCACAGCTCGCTCTGAAGAAGGGCATGGTATCCCCTATTCTCAGGTACTTGGAGGGAGGTCAAAACAAAGCTCCAAAAGCCACTGGAGGATGGAGCCTTGAAATGATTCCCGTTTGTACTCCATCAACAAACAGTGTGTTAGCAGATTCGGAAAATCTTTTATTGTTTCTAGACACTGAAAAACTCCCAATTTGGAGCTCCTTCCAAAACGTGCTGGTATTCCACAGTTAGAGCCATCCCTCAGAGACCTTTCAGCTGCCAAATGCCAATTAGAAATGGACCGGGAGCATTTCTTGCAATTTTAGAGAGACGTAGTAATTGATTGCAATCTAAATTTTTGGCTATCTGCTGGTAAAAGCATCTACAATACAGCTAGTTCTTATCATCTCTTCCCAGAATCCAGATTGTCATTTCCCTGCCTTCTGGTCCATAGGGAAGAGCACAGTCAGAAGGAAGTGTGAGAGCCCCCACTGTCTCTGCTTCCTGGCTGCCATGTGCCTCTGACCAGGTGTCAGATGATGCTCGCGCTGTCCACTGCACTCTGCAGAGGCTGTTTATTAGCAGTCGGGGTGCTTTTTTCATGCAAAAGCTGGGCTGTCTTCCTTGATCTTCTCAGTGTGGGTGAACCTGTTCTAGAATGCTCTGTGTTTCTATCTACCACAGAACTGTTTTCACTGCATGAGTGTGTGTATGTGTGTGCATGTGTGTGTGAGAGAGAGAAAGACAGAGATAGACAGACAGAGAGATAGAGACAGAGAGACTGAGATTCCCAGGAGTTTTCTACCCATTTGATGTCATATTGATATCCTGGTGTTGGCCATGGTTGGCAATATTCATGCCATGAAAATTGGTAAATGCTGTAACTGAGGCTTTACTTTTTTCCCCTTCCAGAGATCTAGTTGTTAAGTAACAACCAACACACCCCTGACTTAAAGTTGTATTCAACTGTGGGGACCCACAATTTTGCTCACACCTTCTGCTTATATCCTCTTTTCCCTGCCTCCCCTGTTGCTATTGAATTCTACCCCTAAAATTTTCTGCGCCCTTCTGGAGAAATTCTAGTATTACGTTCACAGAGGTCAAAGCAATTGACTGTTTATTTATACAGAGCCTTTACATTGTTTGAAGTAATTTCACACACATTTCTTCATTTTGAGCTGCACCACAACCCTGAGAAAGGCAGAGTTTGCATTCTTATTCCCATTTTGCAGATGGGAAGTCTACCTTTTGGAGTGGCTCCATGGGAATTACAGGGCCAGGTAAGGACCAGGGGATTCTCTCCACTACTCTGCAGCCTCTGAAAGTCCCTAGACAAAGCAGTCACTATTCCCAGGACAGACTGTGGCCGGCTGGGGAGAGCCAAACTGCAGCGAGAGCAGAAACAGCTTTTATGTGGTTTGGGGCTGCGTTCTGTGATTCTTTATGTAGAAACAAATTGTCCTTTTAATTATTGTGTGGGCTGTACTGAAATAGAAGTGCATTCCTTGAGCCACTGGCAGCAGCCAGAATGGCCCAGGTGTTCAACCTGAAGATCCGCCAAGTTTCAAGCTTGATGCTCATAATTGGGAGTGGTATCTGTATTTCTATGCGGAAAGTTTTGTGCTTTTTTTTTAAACTAAGCCTTTGGGATATTGTGAATAAGAAGTACAATGGAATCAAGGCATTCACAACATGTTCATTATGAGAAAAGGCTGCGGACAAGCCTGTGGTGAGCAGTGAGTATCCACTGGAATGTCAGAGGACTGGGGCCTGCTCACCCCAATCTGTCTCAGGCATGGGAATCTTATAACTGTTGCCAAAGGGTAAGCTCATGTGGTTGAATGGCTTTTCCAAAGGGACCATTACCTTTGGAAAATATCCCTCTATAGTCTCATATACGTTTGATAAAGGGAAGTATGTTAGTGTTCACTATATGTAGCCTCCATACAGAATTAGGGTTCCCAGACAATGAACACCAAGAAAAAGCCATACCCCTATCATGTATTTCATTGTTGCCCTTCTGCCTCGAGGCCAGAGTGATCCTTCCCCACTCACTGCCCAGCTCAGATGACCATGAACACCTCTCCCGTTGCTCTTTCCCAAACAATTTGAAAAAGAAGCACAGAACTCGCCCTAAATATAAATGACCACAACAAGGCTCTGGTTCCCCCACTTAAAGTTCACAGGACTCCCCAAGTGGGTAAGCGGGTATCAATGCTTGTCCAATGTCCCCTCCCACCTCTTTTCATAATGTCACCCAGACCGCTCATTAGGGCAATTCTGCTCCTCCGGGTCATGCTGTCTTTGTGGGAATGAACGACAGCTTTTGTGGGATTTTTAACCAGAATGTCTTTCCTCTCTTGGCCCAGGAAAACCCCTGCCCCAGCTAAGTCACTCAGACTCTCTCCCAGGACCTCTGAGCAGTCCTACAGGGGAAATACACCCAGCACCAGCTACTCCAGGTATGAGAAAGGTTGCCCACATTCCCGCCACCTGGATCCTAAGGGCTGCCCCGGATCCTGGTTTACCTCTGGCCTGATTCTCTCTCCTGTGATTTCAATTACACTTTCCTGATAAATTTTGGTTTGGGTTTGATTTCTTCAAGTTAGCCAGTAGATCTATTTCTGATGATCAAAACAACATTAATTGGTTAGAGCCCCAAATAAATGAGATTTTTGCCTGCTAGGCTGGGGGCCTCTAGTCACAGCCCATTGGCATCTCTGGGCAGGTTTGAATGCAGACTAGTAGTGGGTGGGGAGTTGGGAATGAAGCTGAAAATAATGCAAAACTTTGGGTTAGAAATGACCAAGACTTTTCCTGGCCCTGAATGAGCACAAACGGGGAACTTACATATCATCCTCAATTGGTTTCTGAGTTCACTCATCTGTAATGTGATGAAGCTGGGCCAGATGACCAGATCCTGAGAGTCTATGATGTTAACACACAGGCGTTTTCATCCATTCAGTAACCACAAACCGAGCATCTTCTCTGTGCTAAGCGCTGGTCCAAAGAGGTGGGTGGGGTGAAGCCTCTGCCCTTGGGTGACATGGTTTGATTTGTGTTGAAGGAAAATTTCCAGGCTGGAGGCACGGTGTGATATCCTGGTGTAGGAAGGTTGGGGCTACAGCCACTTTGTAGAGGCAGAGGGGCTCAGTGACTCAGTAACATAGAGGGAGAAGTTCACAGGAGTCAGTTTACTGACTTAGGTGATGGTTGCTGTTGTTTAGCCACTAGGTCATGTCTGACTCTTTTGTGACCTCCTTGGACTGTACCCTGCCAGGCTTCTCTGTCCATGGGATTCTCCAGGCAAGAATATCGGAGTGGGTTGCCAACTCCTTCTCCAGCAGATCTTCACAACCCAGGGATCGAACCTGAGTCTCCTGCATTGGCAGGCAGATTCTTTGCCACTGAGCCACCTGGGAAGCCCTAGGTGATGGTATGTCCCTGATATTAACTGGTCCCCATTTTTTTCTGCGGCGGGTACTTGGGAGGGAATTGAGCCATAAGCCTCAGAAGTCGGTCCCTTTATAGTTTGTTTCTCAGGATGGTTGCACTTTTCCTGGCCGCCCAAGAAGAGCAGCCCCTCCGCGGCAGAGAACACGGAGACCACACAGCAGACCTCCCGGACACCTGCTTTCCTCATAGCCCTTGTACTTTCCAAGACCGCGAGAAACGCACACAGCAGGAAACTGCTTAGCAACTGCACGTAGCAAATTAGGATTCCAAAATATTACTGTGGGTTTTTTCCTCCCCGCTTTGTTCTCCTGTTTTGTTTTCAGTTGTTCGTGATTCAGCCATTGTTCCATCACACAACAACAAGCCAACCGGTTCTGCAGCCCCTGGGGTGGGAACCCTGCTGGGCCACCGCTCGGCTTCCTGGGGGGCTGCAGGCAGAGGTCCTAGGCAATCGCCCTGTGGAGCCGGCTGGCCGAGGGGCAGCCGCAGGAGCTCGGCGTGGGCGGCTCCCAGCGTGAGGCTGTTCTTAGGGCCCCTGGGTTTCTCTGGGGCTGAGGCTGCAGAAGTTTCTTCTCATCTCTTTCTCAACTTGTCAGGCCCCTTGCTATCATTCTCTGTCCTTATCTCTGCACTCTGGCCACCTCCCAGCGTTTCCACTTCCTCTCCCGGCAGGATGAGGCTCTTGCCCATTCCGCCTCTGTCTCTCTGAATATACGTCTCTGTCTCCTCCGTGTTTCTCTAAGTTGCCGTGTCTCTGTATTCTGTCTCGTTATCTCTCTCTGTTCTCTCACAGTTTCTCTCTGTGTGGCTGTACTTCTGACTCTCTGTCTCTTTCTGCCTCTGTAAGTTTCCGTCTGTGTCTTACTATGTCTCTATCTCTTGCTTTTCCTTTCTCTCTTTTTCTCTCTGTTCTTTTCTCTCCTGCTGTATTTCTCTCTCTCTTCCTCTCTTCTCTTTCTCTTGCCCTCTCCTTTCCATCCCCCATCCCTCTCTCTTCCTGAATCTTTTTGAAGCTCAGCGGCTTGGCTCCGTTCCCAAACGAAATGGGCTCATTTTCCAGGAGAGGTAATACTGCACAGGGAGGGTTAATTTTTCTCCCGCATCATCAGCTTTCCTTTCATTTCAGAATCCCCGGGTCTGGCCGAAAGAGCTTCCTAGGAGAGGTTCCACGTGCCGTGGTAGAAGCCACCCAGCCACGCTGCACCCCTAGAGAGCTCTGGAGAAGGCGGGATTGACAACTGCAGCGTGAGCCATGCCAGGATTTCTCTGGCGCTGCGCCAGCTAGTCAGAGGCAATTAATATGAAATCAATAGGCCAAATCGACGTTTTCAGAAGTTAGCTCAAAAAAATCCCTGAAGATTAACCAGCCTGTGGCCTTTGCTATGAAATTGTTACCACACCACTTTCTTTTCTTTTGAAAGTCCAGATGGGCAGATAAATCCAAAGTGGATCAACCACATCTGTCATTCCTCCACACAAATTACACCCCCTCCCACCACTTCCCTCTTTCCAACATGCAACAGTACTCAGAGCCGGGGCTGAATTCATATTTTATGCCGCACAGTATGTTTTGAATTCCCTATTGTATTAAGAAGAACCGCATCATGACCCCTCTGAGGCAAAGAGCTGGCAAATTCTGAAATCTGCTTTTTCCAAAGGGGAGAACTGCAGGAGTGGAGGAGACTGCTTTCTTCTAGGCTCAAAATGGGCTGACAGTAGAACCCAGCTCATCCACTCCCTTCATCACTGTGCAGAACCAGTATTCAAGCCAAAAAGGTCACGTGGCTGTGTTCCATTTCCAAAGCCCTCTTTTCTACATCTGCCAAGGAACATAGTATCATGCCCCATTTAGAGATGAGTTTAGAACTCAAGTTCTTTCCTGAGAGACAACAGGGAAAGGAGAGACACTGCAGGACTCCTTGGGTGCATGTCTCTTATGCTCTGTGTTGGGAAGCCTCTGGAGGAGGAAAGACACAGCAACCCATTCCAGTATTCTTGCCTGGAGAATCCCATGGACAGAGGAGCCTGGTGGGCTACAGTATACAGGGTGGCAAAGAGTTGGACATGACTGAAGTGACTTAGCATGCATGCATTCAGGGCTTCTGAGCCAAGTCTGAAAAATTGAGACTGGTACTCCAGGATGTCTGTCTAAAGGGTCCTTGAAACAAGAAGAACTCAAAGTAAACGTCAGAAATGGGAAGACCCAAATCCAGAGTATTGGGAACACAATAATAGGAAATACTAAAGAGATTATATCTATGCTGCTTTTCAGTGCTTCATGGGTGGATACACAGGGGTGTTAAAAGGCTAAGGGCAGGGATTTCCCTGGTGATCCAGTGGCTAAGACTCCACACTCCCAATGCAGGGGGCCCTGGCTTCGATCCCTGGTCAGGGAGCTAGAACCCACTTGCTACAGCTAAGACCCTGTGCAGCCGAATAAATAAGTATTAAAAGGCCAAGGGCGGATAGACAGAATCTCAAGCAAAGTCAGGAGACTTTTCAAGCCCAAGGCCCCTAATGCCAAAACATATGCTCCTTAGGTAAAAGTGTTTCCCGAAGTTTCTTTATACATAGCAGCCAAGTGAATGTACATTCTTTCTGGTCAGGGACACCTATTACTTTCCCTTTAGGATTATTAAGAAAAGTATGGAGAATTTTCTGCTTTGCATGAGTGGAGACTCTTGGCACCAAAACTAGGTTTCACATGAAAAACTACAGTTGTGGAATTCCAGAGCTGGGGGATATTTAGAGGTTGGCGGATTCATCCTCTTCATTTGACAGATGAGGGACCAGAAGCTGCAAAATAGAATATCATGCATATCATACATAAGGTCACACAGTAAGTGTGCTGGGAGGTAAGCTTGCTCCTCAACGCCACTCCGGAACTGCAAGTTCATTGTCTGGTTGCGCTGTCGCTTCATGCCATGCTTGGGGGAACGGGGAAGGAAAAAGACGTTGCCTGAATAGAATGACACTCCTGGGATTTGAGGCTGTAAACTATGGCTGTTTGGAAAGTTGAGAGAGGCTAGGCTTAGAGAGAAGAAACATGCATTTTGCATGGCGGTATCAACACGACCTGCAGAAGCCCTGGTCTGTCCAGAGGGTCTGACACTGGTGATCTCCGTGCTTTGATCTGAGTGCCTCTTTGCTCCGGATCACAGAATGGCCTGGGTAGAGCCCCCCTGCCTTGTTCCCCTTGCTGGACCCCACTTTGGACCCTGAGAAGCCCTAGCTGTGTCACCAGATTTGTCTGTGTCTGGCCCTCTGGACCTGAGCAGGTTTGTCCCTTCCTTGCCTGGCCTGACTTCAAAGCCTGCTGTCTGGTCCTTGTCCTGATGGCTTGAACTGGAGAGCCTCTCTCATTATCCCTGCTACATGTTCAAGCTGGCACTGGGAATCAATAGCTTCTGCCATGTGCTCGATGTGACCTTGAAGTGCAGAGTTAAACCATCATCTGGTCCAACCACAGCTTCTCCCCACCCCTCCTGCCATCTGCCAACACCTGCAAGCCTGCACATGCACCTGTGTGCACACTTCACAGATCAGAAAGTTGAATCTCACGAAAGAGAAGCAACTGGTTCCAAAGCACACTGTCCTTTGTGAGAGAGTTTCGGCTGAGATAGAGACGTCACTATACCAAGCCACCTCCCCACTTCTAGTTTTAATGAGGAACATCTCTTTGGGTTATTGTTCCCACCTGCATTTTACAGAAGCACGTTCTCAGTTCCAGCCTCAATGTTAAGTGATGTCAGCAGAAGAACAGCAAAGCCAGGTCTGGATCATTTCCTATGACTGCAAAGTCACGGCAATACCAAAATGTAATTTTGAAAAATGCTAAAAAAAACCACCCCAATATTCACTAAATGCTCCCTAGTTGTGGGCCCTGCTTTAATAACTTTATGTGTACTAACTCATTTAATCCTCACAATATCCCCATGAGGTCCATACTAGCACTTTTCAGCTTTACAGATGAGGAAACTAAGGAATGCGGAGATTAGGTTAGCTTGCCCAAGACCACACTGCAGTAAATAGCAGAGCTGGGATGCAACCCAGGCGGTCTGGCTCCAGAGCCACACTTTTAAAGGCTATTCTGGGTTGTCAAAAATATTGTGGCAGCCGAATAAATAGTCCAAATCAAATACAATTAAGTTTATTGAAGAATAACTGCTAATCTCCGCAGGCTCTGCATCTTCTCCTGCAGCGCATGGTCCCTCCCTGGCTGCCCAGACTCCGTGCAGGAGGTGGAGTTTCACAGAGGAAAGTGACTTGAATGGTTGGTAACAGAATCAGTCCAAATGAAGAAACATTACTTCATCCCTCCATTTTATAGAAGGGGAAACTGATGCCTAGAGGCCTTAGGTGAGGTATATCTGTTTATCTGCAGGGAGTCTGGCACAGCAGTTTGCATGGGGCCAGTACTGAACATATATGAAGTTCTAAGTCAGTTCCAGCCTCTGGACTGAATAATTGGAGGCCACCTTAGACCCCTTGGAGAACCTGGGGTCTCCACTGCCCCCATGCTGGAGAGACAAGATTTGCCTGTGACATAAGCAACCTCAATAGGAGGAAAAGAAGAGGATTAGGATGAGGAG
The DNA here is from genome assembly GCF_001704415.2 of Capra hircus. Taxonomy (NCBI): domain Eukaryota; kingdom Metazoa; phylum Chordata; class Mammalia; order Artiodactyla; family Bovidae; genus Capra; species Capra hircus. Next base: position 97,516,873 of record NC_030815.1, read on the forward strand.
TGAGGCACAGGGTGAGCAGGGCTGGGTCTCCCTGAGAAATCGAGGTGCAGCTTCCTGTGTTTAGGGGATGGATCCTTGATCTGGATATCCTCAGGGAGGAAGCAAAGAGCAACGATCTGGTCCAGCAGGATGTAGGGTTTGCCGTCAGTCACACAGCTCCAATCTCTAGACCAGCCACCCTGGAGTCTTACTTCCTTCATGCGTAAAGTCAGGTTGAAATACTACAGATCCTGGTAAACTGTTTAGTGATTGAGATAAAAGAGTGTTTTCTTACTGATGGGACCCAGTGGGCCAGGCAAACATTTTCCTTTCCCATCTTCTCTGTCAAACTCTGTTCTCGTCAATAATGATCTAGAGAAGGTCTTGCTGCTGTTGCTATTGTTGTTAATTGCTAAGTCATGTCCAACTCTTGAGACCCCATGGACTGTAGCCTGCTGGGCTCCTCTGTCCATGGAATTTTCCAGGCAAGAATACTGGAGCCATTTGCCACTTCCTACTCCAGGGGATCTTCCCAACCCAGGGATCGAACCCGCATCTCTCACGTCTCCTGCATTGGCAGGCAGATTCTACCACTAGTGCCACCTGGGAAGCCCCACACTCAGAGGAGCATGCCCATATTATATAACTGCATTGAACAGCCATGTGGCCTGAAACCCATTCATTCCATGCGACTTGTTGGCGGGCTCTCTGTAGGGACTCAACTGCTGAAATGCATGTGTTCCAGATGTTTATCTCCTAATTACGAGTCTCTGATGTGCCACTTACAGTAATGTACTTGTCCATGCTAATATTGTGTCTTCCCCTGGAGGCTCTGCCAGGGTGGATTTGAGGCTAGGAGAGACAGAGTGTCTCTAGCCTGTTTTAATTAGGAATTGTGCCCCTGTCACGGCCAGCACCAGGTGCCAGGCCCCCAGCAAGGCTGTTCAAATCAGCAACTGTACACTGAGGTCTGTTCTGACCAGGCAATCCTTGCTTTTGAGGGGTCTCAGCTTTCGGGGTGGGCACAGATTGCTAATTAGCATGCAAGGTGACCAGTGTTCCAAACCCGTTCTGGGCAGCAGGCTGTGGGCTGAGGAACTCCACTGGAGTTCAGTTTAGCTGAGCTTTTCTATGGGACAAGTGGAACAGGCCACTCATGGATCAGTGATCAGGCCAAAGTGGAACAGGACAGCATTCCCAGCAAAGGACACAGACCGAGTAAAGGCGCAGAGGTGTGAAAGAGCGGAGATGTTTGGCATGTTGCTGACACTGGATTAAGGGCAGAGAATGGGAAGGGATGAGGCAAGAGAGGAGGGCTAGAGACGTATCCATCAGTGCCTTGAAAGTCAGGACAAGGCGTTGTTCCTAAAGACGTGAAAGGGGTATGGCCATGTTCAACCAGGAAGACACATGATCAGGATGGTGCTATAGATAAGTCAGTTGCTGCCGCCCAGAAGACTGATGAGAGGAGGCCAAGGGAAAGAAGAAGGGAGAGAAGCTCCATGTTCAAGTTGATGGTGGTCTGAATGGGACAGTGCCTGGGGAATGAGCAAGTGGAACTGATAGGATGAGAGAACAGTCCATAGGAGGGTGAGGCAGGTAGGAGTGAAGAAAGATACCGATGCTTCTGTCCAGACAGACTTAGACGGATGAAGTCTCTTAGAAGAGGACTGCAGGAGGAAGCACATTCTAGAGGAGGTGCTGGAAAAGGTAGAGTAGAGATGATGAGGGTTGATTGTGGAGCTACCAGCTCATCAGTATGTGAGCCCCTCCTTCATGTTGAGTGGGCTATGCCATTTTAGGTGCCTAAGGAGAATATCAGTTTGCCTGCTCCCCAAAGTCGGGTCTGACCATGCGATGCAAGGACTGCAGACAAGATTCTAAAACTCCTAGTTTTCTCTTTCACTTTCTTCCCGCACCATTCTCATTCCTTCCATCGCATTTCTTTTCTTTTTTTTTCATCTTTCCGAGGAAGACCTTGTGATCAGTTGAGGCTGCAAGCTAAGGCTTGTGGAGAGGTAGTGTGTATGCCTGGTAGGCCTGAGTAATTCACAGACATTGAAAAACTGGTCCCACTGTAACAGACAGTGAATCTGTTGCCCCAGGAGACTCCAATTCTGCAGGTCTTTCATCTCTGCCATCACACCATTTCTTTTCTCTCTCTCTCTTCCATCCTCTTCCTTCCTTCTTTCAGTAAGTGTGAACAGAACACTTCCTCTGGGCAAGATGGGGCTAGAGTCCGGGGACACCAAGGCAGGTATGGCGTGGAGGGTGTCCACCAGGAGCATGAGGTCTAGTGGCAGGAAAGAAAGCCGACCCTCACATTTCCGCATGCAGGGGCCCATGACAGAGGAAAGGCCAGAGAAAAGGAAGAAGCAGTTTTAGAAGAGATTTCTCCGTGGAAATGACCCTGGAGCTGGGCCTCCGAATGAGATTTCTGAGGGGGAAAAGGAGAAGGGCATTCTAGGCAGAAGCACAGGAGACCACGGGCCACGCTGCTCCTTTCCTCTTCCCTTCCGACCTCTCCTCCCTCCTTGCTCCGCCTCCCTGCTGCTACTCCTGCTCCTCCTCTCCTCCAGATTTTTATCCCAACAAAGCGAAAGCAAAAGTGTTAGTCGCTCTGTTGTGTCCAGCTCTTTGCCACCCCATGGACTGTGGCCCACCAGGCTCCTGAGTCCATGGGATTTCCCAGACAAGAGTACTGGAGTGGGTTGCCATTCTCTCTCCAGGGGATCTTCCCAACCCAGGGATCAAACCTGGGTCTCCCGCATTGCAGGCAGATTCTTGATCATCTGAGCCACCAGCCAAGTCCTGTATCACTTGACATGTATTATTTTTGATCTAATGTTGCCTACAATGTAAAGGCAACCTGTACTCTATTATTCCCATTCTAGAGGTGAGGATAGTGGGCTCAGAGATCTTAGGTGACATCCTACTAGACAGCTACTGGGTAGTGACAGGCACTTTCTCCCTAACTCTACCACCTACCTCCTTTTAGACTTTTGAAAAAGTGACAAATTTGTTTCTAAATGTCTCTTGCCTGTAGATGAGAAAATAAAGGAATGGAATAGAAAACACACTCAATAAGAAGTCAGGAGACATGGTGCTACCATTTTTCCACGGGATCCCTGAAGAAGAGGATGAGGAAGTTCCTCCCTGACCACCCCCAACCAGCATCCCTTGCCCTGGGCAGTGGAGGGTTCCTTAATCAGAAGAAAGGGGACCGTTCACACAGGCCAGAGGCATGGTGCGGCTTGTCCACAGTTGCCTGGGGCCTGTGCTTGTTTCGTGCTCTGCCGTTGCCATCTTAAAATTCTTCATAATTTTAACAAGAGGCTCCACATTTTCCTTTTGCATTAAACCCGCAAATTATGTAGCCGGTCGTTCTGGGGAACCGGCTCTCCTGCCCATCCGCTGTCACTCTCCGGCCGCCGCCCCTCCAGAGACGCTCCCCTGCGGCCGGAGTGCTCCTTTGATCTGAGACACAGGCTGGTTCCTGGGTCCACACACAACAGTGGGATGATGGTGTCCAGCACCAGATGTGATTACTCAAATCACTTCCTCCTGTGACCAGGACCCAGCTTAATACTTCCCAGGTACCAGGTGTTCCCTGAATCTCGGCATGTGGAAGGGTTTGGGTGGCTCCATTCTTTTCTCTTTCGATAAAACAATTAGGTTATTTAAAGTATGAAAAGCTTTGAAATCATGAAAGTACTTTATTTGAAGTTTGGGGAAGAAAGGACTTTGATGGTGAAAGAAAAGACAGCTATTTCCATTTTAAACAAGGGAAGAGAGGGAAAGATTTCTGTGAGAAGGTTATAGCTTGGACTTCATTGTCCAGGGTACTAGATACAGACCCTGTAGAAACTGTCTTTTAATAAACTGGGACCAAGTCCAATGGATAGAAGCTGAATAAATAAATCTCTGGACCTGGAGTAATGAGGAGGTTCCAACATCAAGACATTTCTAGATGGGGATTTGACCGATTCACAAGGCATTGAAGTGCTTATCTCCAGAGACATGGAGCCTGCTACATGCTCACGCCCATTCCATAGCAGGCTAGAGGAGCTTCAAGCATCAAATGAGCACTCAGACCAGGTGGCATTTTTGACAATCCAGGCAACATTTGCTTACTAGTCAATTACAATGCTCTGGATACTGAGTTTTTCTGACCCAGTGAGTCTATACATAAAAGCTAAGGTCCCCAACTTTCCTTTTATATTTCTGCAGGAGACAAGTGAGAAGTCCACATTCTTGTATCTACCACCAAATATATAAGCAGAAGAATACTGATTGGCTCAAATTCTGTCATGATTCCCTGCAGTTGGGGACCTTCTCTGAAATGAATGAATGAACAAAGACAGTGAGAAACACTCAGTGTAGAAACAAGCAATGCAGATCCTTCTAAGATGAACGAGATCAGAAAGGGTGGACCCCAGGTGGCGGTTCTCTCAGGTTATGGGTTCCCCTTACCCTACCCAGTTCCCACGACCCTAACTAGTCCTCCCGACTCACTGAGGCTGAGCCAGCCAGCCTCTGGGGTGTCCCTCGCCCTCAGAGTAGAGCTGACAGCATTAGCCAACACCTGGCTGAGGGCCGAGGGAGAGGATGTTCCTGAAACACTAATAGAAACTTCTGTGACCCTTTAATGTCACTGTGTTCCCAGCATTTCCTCAGGCATAAACCACATCCTGGAAATAAGCCAGACACAGGTACATGAAGACACAGCTGGAAAATGCCTGTGTTTATTCAGTTAAAAGCATGGAGAGCATGGATCTGAGGGTCGGGAGACCTTGGTGCTCCTCCTGGCTCTGCCTTTGAAGACCTAGATGGCTTTGGCCGAGTCCCTTCTCCTCTTGGGGCCTCATTTTTCCCATTTTAAAACAGGCAGATAATCGTCTTACTCAACATGATTGAGAATTGAATGAGTTAACCTTAATAAAATGCTTAGGAAAGTACCTGTAACACCGTAAATACTATATAAATAACAAAGACCAAAGCATCACTAGTCTTTACAGAAATCTTTTAAGATAAGCATTCATGTTACCATTTTGCCTGAGGAACCTGGGATTCAGGTATCGAGTGATATACCCGAGATCCCATACATGGACCCATTCTTCCATGTCCACCAGAACTATATCAGCTATGAGATAACTGGCAAGTCTGATAGTCAGTGCTTCTGTGTTTATAAAGTGACAACCCTGCCTGGATTTCATCTGGCCCTTGGTTTTTATGGGTCCAAGCTAGATGCACAAAAAGTTCACATTCAAACATCTCCAATGCCATCGATGATGTGGAAGGCCATTTGTGGCATCAGCATTTTGCTCAGTGTTAGATACAGTCTCAGAGACTCTGACAAGCCCTGGCTCTGAAACCCAGAACTTCTGGGTCCACATCAGTGATATGAAGCCTGCTTCACCCAGCTCAGCAGCAATTTTGAATACATTCTGAGTAGCCAAAATGAATGTCTAATCCTGTTAATCCCCTATGTAGGTCAACAGCATCAATAGCTACAGCCTTCCAGGATACTAGCATGTCAGAGATGCTCTCCTCCCCCCTCACCCTCATGGTAGCTGGCCACCAGTCCTGTCTGCAGGCTTGCCTGGCGGCTCTTAGGGTAAAAAATCTGTCTGCAATGCGGGAGACCCAGGTTCTATCCCTAGATCAGGAAGATCCCCTGGAGAAGGGAATGGCAACCCATTCCAGTATCCTTGCTTGGAGAATTCCGTGAACAGAGAAGCCTGGTGAACTACTGTCCATGGGGTCTCAAAGAGTCACAATTGAGCAACACACACACACACACACACACACACACACACACGCACAGAATCCTGTCCGTACGGTCATCTGCTTGGAATCCCTAAGTGGATAACCATTATCTAAAAGACACAGTCTCAATTTATCACTCCAGGCCCTTCCAGTGGGAGGCCCTCCCTAACCTTCTCTCTTAGTCTCCCATCCTCCTCCTATAGCTTCCTCCCATTGGCCTCCAAGGCAGGCTACCCTCCAGTCATGGAGAATCTCTTGTGTAACCTGTAACTACCAAGCCCTCCTCAGCTTTCCTGTTCTATATTCAACACTTCCAGGAGAAATGACCCATCCTTTCCTTCTATTACGATGCTTTTGGATTCCCCCCCGTACCCCCCATCACCGTTGCCTTCTCAAGGACCTCACCTTGTCTCTGGTTTCTTCCTTTTTCAGTTTATTTGTTCCTTTCTATGAGGCTAAAGATGCTGACTCTCTCTCATTGTAACAAAACATTCTTACCCATGGCTCCCTCCAGCCATCACCCTTCACAGCCAATACTTCCTGCCTCTAATTCTCTACCTCCTACTCTCTCCCCTGGAGAAGGAAATGGCAACCCACTCCAGTATTATTGCCTGGAGAATCCCATGAACAGAGGAGTCTGGTGGGCTACTGTTCATCGGATCACAAAAAGTCGGACATGGCTGAGTGACTAGTTCAGTTCAGTTCAGTCACTCGGTCGTGTCCAACTCTTTGTGACCCCATGAATCACAGCACGCCAAGCCTCCCTGTCCATCACCAACTCCCGGAGTTGACTCAGACTCATGTCCATCGAGTCAGTGATGCCATCTAGCCATCTCATCCTCGGTCGTCCCCTTCTCCTTCTGCCCCCAATCCCTCCCAGCATCAAAGTCTTTTCCAATGAGTCAACTCTTCGCATGAGGTGGCCAAAGTACTGGAGTTTCAGCTTTAGCATCATTCCTTCCAAAGAAATCCCAGGGCTGATCTCCTTCAGAATGGACTGGTTGGATCTCCTTGCAGTCCAAGGGACTCTCAAGAGTCTTCTCCAACACCACAGTTCAAAAGCATCAATTTTTCGGCACTCAGCCTTCTTCACAGTCCAACTCTCACATCCATACATGACTACTGGAAAAACCATAGCCTTGACTAGACAGACCTTAGTCAGCAGAGTAATGTCTCTGCTTTTGAATATGCTACCTAGGTTGCTCATAACTTTTCTTCCAAGGAGTAATCATCTTTTAATTTCATGGCTGCAATCACCATCTGCAGTGATTTTGCAGCCCCAAAAAATAAAGTCTGACACTGTTTCCACTGTTTCTCCATCTATTTCCCATGGAGTGATACTACTGGATGCCATGGTCTTCATTTTCTGAATGTTGAGCTTTAAGCCAACTTTTTCACTCTCCTCTTTTACTTTCATCAAGAAGCTTTTTAGTGCCTCTTCACTTTCTGCCATAAGGGTGGTGTCATCTGCATATCTGAGGTTATTGATATTACTCCCGGCAATCTTGATTCCAGCTTGTGTTTCTTCCAGTCCAGCGTTTCTCATGATGTACTCTGCATAGAAGTTAAATAAGCAGGGTGACAATATACAGCCTTGATGGACTCCTTTTCCTATTTGGAACCAGCCTGTTGTTCCATGTCCAGTTCTAACTGTTGCTTCCTGGCCTGCATACAGATTTCTCAAGAGGCAGGTTAGGTGGTCTGGTATTCCCATCTCTTTCAGAATTTTCCACAGTTTATTGTGATCCACACAGTCAAAGGCTTTGGCATAGTCAATAAAGCAGAAATAGATGTTTTTCCGGAACTCTCTTGCTTTTTCAATGATCCAGCAGATGTTGGCAATTTGATCTCCAGTTCCTCTGCCTTTTTTTAAAAGCAGCTTGAACATCTGGAAGTTCACAGTTCATGTATTGCTGAAGCCTGGCTTGGAGAATTTTGAGCATTACTTTACTAGCATGTGAGATGAGTGGAATTCTGTGGTAGTTTGAGCATTCCTTGGCATTGACTTTCTTTGGGATTGGAATGAAAACTGACCTTTCCAGTCCTGTGGCCATTGCTGAGTTTCCCAAATATGCTGGCATGTTGAGTACAGCACTTTCACAGCATCATCTTTCAGGATTTGAAAGAGCTCCACTGGAATTCCATCACCTCCACTAGCTTTGTTCATAGTGATGCTTTCTAAGGCCCACTTGACTTCACATTCCATGATGTCTGGCTCTAGGTGAGTGATCACACCATCATGATTATCCAGGTCATGAAGATCCTTTTTGTACAGTTCTTCTGTGTATTCTTGCCACCTCTTCTTAATCTCTTCTGCTTCTGTTAGGTCCATATCATTTCTGTCCTTTATTGAGCCCATCTTTGCATGATATGTTCCCTTGGTATCTCTAATTTTCTTGAAGAGATCTCTAGTCTTTTCCATTCTGTTGTTTTCCTCTATTTCTTTGCATTGATCACTGAAGAAGGCTTTCTTATCTCTTCTTGCTATTCTTTGGAACTCTGCATTCAGATGCTTATATCTTTCCTTTTCTCCTTTGCTTTTCACTTCTCTTCTTTTCACAGCTATTTGTAAGGCTTCCCCAGACAGCCATTTTGCTTTTTTGCATTTCTTTTCCATGGGGATGGTCTTGATCCCTGTCTCCTGTACAATGTCACGAACCTCCATCCATAGTTCATCAGGCACTCTATCTATCAGATCTAGGCCCTTAAATCTATTTCTCACTTCCACTGTATAATCATAAGGGATTTGATTGAGGTCATACCTGAATGGTCTAGCAGTTTTCCCTGTTTTCCTCAATTTCAGTCTGAATTTGGTAATAAGGAGTTCATGATCTGAGCCACAGTCAGCTCCCGGTCTTGTTTTTGTTCACTGTATAGAGCTTCTCCATCTTTTGACTAAGCACCTACTTACTCCTCAATCCATATAATCTGACTTCTGATCTCTCCATTCTATTGAAATGACTCCTTCCCATTGTTCTCCAAGCCATCTTTTTCCTAAGCCTGATCACTCCCAAGGAACTTTTTATCTGATGTTTCAAAGGTACTGAATTACTCCCCTTCCCTGGTGGCTCAGGTGGTAAAAAAAATCTTCCTGCAATGCAGGAGATCCAGGTTCAGTTCCTGGTTTGGGAAGACCCCCCGGAGAAGGGAATGGTTACACACTCCAGTACTCTTGCCTGGAGAATTCCATGGACAGAGGAGCCTGGAGGGCTATAGTCCATGGGGTCTCAAAGAGTTGGACACAGATGAGCAACTAACACTTTTCACTTCTTGAAAGACTCTCTTCCTTACCCTGAAGTTTGTTGATTTTTATTCTATCTCTATTTTATTCTAAACTCCCTACCTGTCAGTTCCCACTCAGACCTCTCTGCTTTCTCTTTAAATTCTTTTTCCCCATGATAACTCTACCAGTCATGATGGGCTAGGTTATGCTGCCCTAAAAAACAACCATTAAAATCTTAATGACACTCAGTTATTTTTTGTTTGGGCTACATGTCCAATGCAAGGCAGCAGTGGGGAAGATCCAAGAACCATGGGGAGTCAAGAACTATTCCTCAGCATGAGAAAGACTAAATACTAACCAAGGGAATTCCAGCATTTTCCTGGCTAGATTTCAGAATCATTCTGGTGATGTTTTAAGAAAAACAATGTCTACAGCAGTTATCCTATGCCTGGCCTACCATTTGTGGGCAGCAGATAAATTTTCTCTTGAGTTCACAGGAGTTCAGATCAAGGCGGTGATATTCTGGACTTTAATTTGATACTGTGATAGAATGAGATGGGGGAGAGTCTTGGGGAGAAGTGTGTTTTGAACGTGGAAGGGATATGAACCTTTGGGAGCTAAGGTCAGAGTGTCACAGCCAGACTCCAGATAGTCCTCAATGGTCCGAACCATTTGGTATTTTCATTCTTGTAGAGTACAGCCTCCTCCCTCATTGTGTAGAGCTGGTCTTGGTGACCAACAGGATATTTCAGAAATGATACGAGTGTAGCTTTTGAGGCTAGGTCATAATACACAGCACCTCACCCACCCTGGAGGAAATCAGGTGCCATGTTATAAGGGCATCAAGTAGTGCCATGGAAAGGTCCACACAGCAAGGAACTGAGACCTGTTGTCAACCTCTATGCACATGAGTCATGTTGTAGATTCTCCAACCCCAATCAGGTCTTCAGATAACTGCAGTCCTTGCCAACTTTCTGTCTGCAGTCTCATGAGAAAACCTGAGCCAGAACTTCTAGACGAGAGATCCCCAACTTCCTGACCCACAAAAACTATGTGAGATATGGAGGTTCACTATGAAACCTGTATTCTATTTTTGGACCATAAAGAAAGCTGAGTGTCAAAGAATTGATGCTTTTAAATTGTGGTGCTGGAGAAGACTCTTGAGAATCCCTTGGACAGCAAGGAGATCAAACTTAGAGGAAATCAACCCTGAATATTCATTGGAAGGACTGCTGCTGAAGCTGAAGCTCCAATATTTTGGCCACCTGATGTGAAGAACTGACTCACTGGAAAAGACCCTGATGTTGGGAAAGATTGAAGGCAGGAGGAGAAGAAGGCAGCAGAGGATGAGATGGTTAGATAGCATCATGAGTTTGGACATGAGTTTGAGCAAACTCTGGGACATAGTGAAGGAGAGTGAACCCTGGCATGCTTCAGTCCATGGAGTTGCAAAGAGTCAGACATGACTTAGCAACTCAACAACAACATTCTGTTTTTGGCTAATCCATGTTAACTCTTACCTAAACTACTGCAGCTGCTTCTCTAATCTCTTTGCTTTCCCTCAAATCACTTTCCTTTTCCCCAGATTACTTTCCTCATAGAAACTTAAATGAAATGTCAAAACATGAATCTGCTAAAAATCTTTTTTAAGAATTTCCATTTTTTTCTCAGAATAAAGTCCAAACTCCTCAATATGGCCTATAAGGCCTATGTGATCTGACTTATATATATTTAGCCTTTTAGACTCTACTCTCAAGGCTCTTTCCTTTCTACTCAAAATTCAGACAACCAAATTTCTTTCAATTGCTCAAATTCTTTCCTCTTGACACTTGGTTGAAGTTCTCACACAAGCTTCTCTCTCTCTGGAACTTCTCTACTCTCCTTTCTCCCCCTAACCTCTCTTCTTCTTCTATTGACCCCACATCTCTGAGAAGCCTGTCCTAACTTTCTTGCCCAGGTTTAGAAGGTGACCTTCATGTGTGTTCAAGCTATGTCATAGCCCTATCACATTCTATAATATTAACAGGAATCCTGGGCTTCCCAGGTGGCGCTAGTGGTAAAGAACCTGCCTACCAATGCAGGAGACATAAGAGACACAAGTTCAACCCCTGGGTCGGGAAGATCCCCTGGAGGAGGGCATGGGCAACCCACTCCAATATTCTTGCCTAGAGAATCCCATGTACTGAGGAGCCTGGCAGGCTACAGTCCACAGGGTCACAAGAGTCAGTCACGATTGAAGCAACAGAGCATGCATGCATACACTAGAAACCGAGGCCCCTTGGGCCTATTTCTGAGTCTTCTGCAGATGTTTCTCCCATTGAAGAGATTCTGTGCCTCTGCCTGAAGATGCTCGTCCTTGCAGAACATGTTTGACTTACACCCAGGGCAGCTGGAAACTCTGCAAGATTACCCTCAAGCAACGAGGCCTACCAGTCAGTAAACACATAACCCATCTTTGTAATTTTGTCGGGACAATCCTGAGGTGTGCTCTACCTTGTATCTTAGGGGGTCCCCCGATGGGATTGAACCCCCACTGCCCAGAGGAGTAACCTGCTCATTAATACACTCCTTAGTCTCTGCTTCCTTTCCCTATGTCATTTCATTTAGTTATTCTCTTACAGCTTCTTAAATTCTTTTCCGAACAATTTGCTGGCATACATAATCTCATCTCAGAGACTGATTCTGGAATATCCCAAACTTAGTCACTTAGTCAGCATTTACCATGAGCTGGACATTAAGTCAAGCTCTTTATTCAGATTATAAGTTTTAATTCTCTTAGCAACCCAGTGAGATAGTTACTAATCCACAAACTTAGGGTAATAATACTTACTCATAGGATTTTCATGAGGATTAAATGGGATAATTCTTGTAAAGAGCTTAACACTTGCTATGTATGATCATGCATGTAAAGAGCTTTGCACTGAAAGAGAAAATGAATCTGAACAGTTGAGCAAGGCCCTTGCATAGTAAGCAATTAGTTATTCATCCAAGATCACACAAATGCAAAGTGATAATTTTGCTTTTTTACCAAACCTTCCAGATTCTAGATCTCGCCATTACTGTTCTAAACTCCCTAACTGTAATCTTCTATTGAACTACTTTGCACAGCAGACTGTAAGCTTCAGGACAATAGGAGTCATTCAATTACATTCAGTTTTGTCCCCAGAACTTGGTATTCAGTGGGTAGCAAGACAATTGTGTAAAAATGAGCTGATTCTCTCCCTTGAATATAAAAAACCAAGTGTGTTTTATATTCAGTTTAGAATACTCATTACTCAAAATAATTTTCTGGGGCTTCAGTTAAAATAATCATAAAATTATATATAAAAAGAGAGTGTCTTCCATGAAAAGGCTAATTTTTCTGTTTATTTTTTCCCTCTTCAGGATAATAGTGCATTTTCATCACGGGAAGGCAGCATATTTAGTGGCAGATCATGCTAGTTTTGAAGTAAAAAAGAATTGGTTCAAATCTAGTATTTCCAACTGTATGACCTTAAAAAATACTTAGCTTCTGTGATTTGTAATTTTCTCACCTATTAACAGGAATCACCATACCTCCTATATAGTTATCAATTGTTGTGTAACAAATTAATCCAGAACTTAGTAGCTAAAGACAACAAATATCTTTTATCTTACACAGTTGCAGAGAGTCAGGAATACAGGAGTAGCTTAGCTAGGTGGTACATCAGATATGCAGATGATACCACTTTCATAGAAAGTGAAGAGGAGCTAAAGAACCTCTTGATGAGAGTGAAGGAGGAGAGTGAAAAAGCTGATTTAAAATTCAACATTCAAAAAGCTAAGATCATGGCATCTGGTCCCATCACTTCATGGCAAATAGATGGGGAAATAATGGAAACAGTAACAGACTTTATTTTCTTAGGCTCCAAAATCACTGCAGACGGTGACTGTAGCCTGCTCCTTGGAAGATCTATGACAAATCTAGACAGCATATTAAAAAGCAGAGACATTACTTTGCTGACAAAGGTCATATAGTCAAAGCTATGGTTTTTCCAGTGGTCATGTATGGATGTTAGAGTTGGACTATCAAGAAGGCTGAGCACCAAAGAACTGATGCTTTCAAACTGTGGTATTGAAGAAGACTTTTGAGAGTCCCTTGGACAGCAGAGAGATCAAACCAATCAATTCTAAAGGAAATCAAGCCTGAATATTCATTGGAAGGACTGATGCAGAAGCTGAAGCTCCAATACTTGGGCCACCTGTTGCAGAGAGCTAACTCATTATAAAAGACCCTGATGCTGGGAAAGATTGAGGGCAGGAGGAGATGGGGACGACAGAGGATGAGATGGTTGGCATCAGTGACTGAATGGACATGAGTTTGAGCAAGCTCTGGGAGATGGTGAAGGACAGGGAGGCCTGGCGTGCTGCAGTCCATGGGGTTGCAAAGAGTTGGACATGACTGAGCAACTGAACAACAAAAACATCTATGTGGTTCAAGCTCAAAGCTTTTCATGAGGTTGCTATCAAGTTGTCTACTGGGGCTGTAATTATCTAAAGGCTCAGCTGGGGCTAGAAGATCCACTTCTAAGTCCATTCACATGGTGGTTGGAAGGGGTCTCAGGTTCTTACCTTGGGAGCCTCTCATAGCATGGCATCTGATTTCCCCAAGGTGCAAGATCTGAGAGGGAGAAAGAGAGAGGACTCAAGATGGAAGCCACATTGTGTTCTATAATTTAATTTAAAAGTGACATACCATAATCTCTGCCATATTCTATTGGTCACACAGACTTATGCTGGCACAATGTGGGAAGGGGTTACACAAGGATATAAAGAGCAAAAGACCGAGTCTTTGGGGGCCATGTTAGAGGCTAAGTACAACACTACCCATATGCAGCTGTAGTGGAAGGCTTCGTGTATTTAGTACAGAGTTATCTCTCAAAAAATATTCGTTCTGTGTTATGCATCCCAGGGAAGATACGTAAGTTCTGGGATCTGGAGGATACAGTGAGAAACCCAGAGTTTAATAGTCACCCCAATACAGTTACCACCTAACAAATCTAGTTACTACAGCTCACATCCAGATGAGGACAAAACAAATGATACGGATGACAGCCAGCATCTATCTACAAAAGTCCTCAGCGTCTCCAACATTTATTTACACTTATCATTCTGTTTTAATTTTATATCATTGTATATTTCCTGTATCTCTACAACTCCATGGTATATTTATTATTATTGTCACACTTTCCAAGTGAGGACAATGAGTTCTAGGAAGATTATACGATTTGTCAAAGGCACTCAGCAATCAAGTCAGTATTCAAATCCAGGACATCTGATTCTAGCATCTACTCTTTTTTAATCAATTATCTTATTCTGTATCAGCAGCAAGTCCTTCCCCCCCCCCCAATGACAGCCCCCTCTCTAAATATATACATGTATGTATGGAGAATGGAGAAATGGAGAGTGTTGGTATTTTTGTCCTTTGCAGTGACCTCTACATAAGCACCCAGTACTTTCCTCAGGGTTCTCTTGCATGTGACTGTTAAGTGGCCTGGCATGTCCCAGAGCATGTCCACTTTAGCACAGAGCGCCTACCCTGCAGTACTGGTAGGACTGTCCTAGGCAGTTGTTTTCATCTTCTGGGTCCATAGATTAGTGGTAGGTGCATTTTGCTTGACCCTTCTCCCCCTCACTACCCTCCACACATGTACACACACGCAGGGAGAAGAAGGTGATTGGAAAAGATTTCTCAGCCCACAGATTCCTAGAAATTGATAACAGTCAAACACTTTCTCTCAGGAGCCTCCTAAGGCATGAGGTGGTGGATGAAAGAGGGCTGTGTGTATAAATGCACATGTGTGTGTAAGCAGCATGGGCCTCCAGCCAGCATGACAGCTAGACAGAGCTGCGACTGTCAGACCTTAGAGTCCCGAGTGCAGGTAAGGACAAGGCACAGACCCACAGACTTACCCCAGGGTTTTGGACTTGCTACATTCACGGGTCATGATGACAGCTCTGGTGCAGCTACAGGGGTAGGATTACCATTCAGCTGCTAAGTGCAGATAAAAGAAGCAAGGGCAAGGAGGTCTGGGAGCATAGCTAGGCCAAGGGACTAGGAGCGCTGCCTGAACTGTACTGGCCACTTTATAAGTATCCCCTCACTTAGCCTCATCTACAAACCCACCTGTGGGAGCATGGGAGGGGCTAGTCTTCTATTTTAATGTGAAAAAAATTTTTTAACTTTTTATTTTGTCTTAGGGTATAGCCGATTAACAGTGCTTTGCGAGTTTCAGGTGAGCCGCGAAAGGACTCAGCTATTCACATACATGTATCCATTCTCTCCACTAACCCCTCTGCCATCCAGCCTGCCACGTAACATGGAGCAGAATTCCCTGTGCTATACAGTAGGACCTTGTCGGCTACCCTTTAAATGTAGCAGTGTGTACGTGTGGGAGGGGTTATTCTTATCTCCATCTGACAGATGAGGAGACTGTGACTCAGAGAGATAAATGACTTGGCAAAGTCTGACAATTAACAGTAACCGCAGAGTAATGATTTCTAAGCTATTGATTAACCATTTACTCATAGGAAACTGGCCTTTCAGTTGGGACTTATTAATGAGTTTCTTAAGATCACTTATCAAAGATGACTATGCACAGCCCTTCCTCTGCACTTGAGGTAGATTTGACCTTGCTATTTAAGAAGAAAATGGCAACCCACTCCAGTGTTCTTGCCTGGAGAATCCCAGGGACGGGGGAGCCTAATGGACTGCCATCTATGGGGTTGCACAGAGTCGGACACGACTGAAGCAACTTAGCAGCAGCAGCAGCATTATTGGACGGAGGCAGAGTATAGCACTCTTCTAGCTAATCCTTATCAACTCTTGCCTCAGTGGATTTTTAGTGACCCCAGCCTCCCAACCACGACCACTAGCTTCCTCTCTGACCCCAAAATGATACCACTGAGTGAATCAATACACTCCACCAACACACACTCCCTCACAGAATTTTCTCTTCCACATGGCCCACAACTGGTCCATAGGAAATACAACTCCTCTGCTCCAACAACCTAGGAAAACAGACCGATGCCAAAACAAACATGCTCTCCTGACTCTGGCCTTGAAGCTCTTTGTCCCTTACTCCCTAGATTTTCCAGGCAGGAGGGACACCAATTTCTACACCAACCAAACACAGGGAAAATACTTCCAGGTTCTTCAAGTGGTCCTATTAAAGTCTCATCATTTGTCTTGAGTTGAAAAGAACTTAGCACTGGGAACTGTTCTCTTCCACCCACTCCTATTCAGAAGTGGTTGAGGGGATTAAATTGAGATAAAATAGCGTGGGCTGTTAATGTCATCCTGGCAGTTTCAAATGCTTGTGCCATATGATCTTGGGTGAATTATGTATTTTCTCTATGCCTCAGTTTCATTATCTGTAAAGTGTGGTAACAGTAGGCCTTAGTTACAGATTTCCCATGAGGATTAAATGAGACAATGCATGGAGTTCAGTTCAGTCGCTCAGTCCTGTCTGACTCTTTGAGACCCCATGGACTGCAGCATGCCAGGCCTCCCTGTCCATCACCAACTCCCAGAGCTTACTCAAATTTATCTCCATCATGTCAGTGATGCCATCCAACCATCTCATCCTCTATCGTCCCCTTCTCTTGCCTTCAATCTTTCCCAGCATCAGGGTCTTTTCCAATGAGTGAGTTCTTCGCATCAGGTGGCCAAAGTATTGGAGTTTCAGCTTCAACATCAGTCCTTCCAATGAACACTCAGGATTGATCTCCTTCAGGATGGACAGGTTGGATCTCCTTGCAGTCCAAGGGAATCTCAAGAGCCTTCTCCAACACCACAGTTCAAAAGCATCAATTCTTTGGCACTCAGCTTTCTTCACAGTCCAACTCTCACATCCATACATGACTACTGGAAAAACCATAGCCTTGACTGGATGAACCTTTGTTGGCAAAGTAATGTCTCTGCTTTTTAATATGCTGTCTAGGCTGGTCATAACTTTCCTTCCAAGGAGTAAGTGTCTTTTAATTCCATGGCTGAGGTTACCATCTGCAGTGATTTTGGAGCCCCCCCCAAATAAAGTCTGCCACGGTTTCCACTGTTTCCCCACCTATTTGCCATGAAGTGATGGGACTGGATGCCATGATCTTAGTTTTCTGAATGTTGAGTTTTAAGCTAACTTTTTCACTCTCCTCTTTCACTTTCATCAAGAGGCTTTTTAGTTCCTCTTCACTTTCTGCCATAAGGGTGGTGTCATCTGCATATCTGAGATTATTGATATTTCTCCCAGCAATCTTGATTCCAGCTTGCGCTTCTCCCAGCCCAGCGTTTCCCATGATGTACTCTGCATACAAGTTAAATAAGCGTGGAGAACACCTATCAAATACACTGAAAGTGCCAGGTCTTATTCTTTGTTGTTGTTTAGTCGCTAAGTTGTAACTGACTCTTTGCAACCCTATGGACTGTAGCCCACCAGGCTCCTCTATCCATGGGATTTCCCAGGCAAGAATACTGGAGTGGGTTGCGATTTCCTTCTCCAGGGGATCTTCCCAACTCAAGAACTGAACCTGCACCTCCTGCATTGGCAGGCAGATTCTTTACTGCTAAGCCACAAGGAAAGCCCATCATTCTTTATAACTAATAGCACATCTCTGTGCAAACAGTTGACACTATCACTTAACAGAATGACTCAGTAGGTTCCTCACTGATTTTGGAATCACAGTTTATAAACTTCCATGAATCTGTGAAAGAATATATTCATGAGTATGAATCTACCAGAAGAAAAGCCCTAGATAATTTTTGTCACTATTTCCATGTAATTTGCTAATGAACAACAACTGATTACCAAAACTGCATTGATAACATTACTACAGAAAATGAACAGGGCTGCTACTCCCTCTTTCTCTGGTATGATTGTTCCTTTATCTGCCTGGCCACTAGGAACATTGATAGTAAGGGTCTAGGATACCCTTTCTTCCTTTTGTGACTGGCAAGCACCAATTCATCAAAATTCAGCTCAAATGTCATCTCCTCCTTGAAAGCTGACCTTGACCAACCTCTACAAATAGAATTACGTACCTCCCTCCTTTAGATCCTTACTGTACTTTGTATAGCTCCCTCTTGTAACTACCAGGCACCTGGCTTCTGCTTGTCAATGTGACCCTCTTGAATTGAACCCTTTGCCATTACTCTTAAATATGACTTTGAGTCTTGTCTTCATACTGGTGTTTCACCCACACTGGGTGGCTAGTGTGACCACACACTCTGGTTTGTCTCCCTTCCTCATCCTGATAATGTAATTTTCACCTTCAGACTCATACTTGTATCCGACATCCCAGGGTCTCCTTGTCCCTAACAGAAAATTTGAAACTAAACAGAAGTGGAATCAGAAGCTCAAATAGCATAGAAAAGGGAATTCCTATACTTGGGAGTGATGAGGATGGAGAAGAGAGGAAGAAGACAAAGGGTCTGAGACCTGTGTCTTGTGGGCAGAAGTGTTTTCTGGGCAAAGAGGTACAAGTATAAGTTTATTTAAGGCAGACGGAATGCATTGGCCAAACACAGAGAGGAATGTAAAAGGTTCCCATGTCAGGAACCATGAAAACAATTGACGTATGGGAGTGCAGAATGGGAGGGCCAAGGAAAATGATAGAAGGCGACACTGGGGAGAAAGGATGAAAGTCAATGGAAGCTAGCTTAAAGAGTTTGAGTTTTATTATTTATGCATTGTAGGGAGATCTAAAATCGTTAAAAGGAGATATGGAGGGTGCTACATTTCAGGAAGTTCACCCTGAATGCCACGAGGTTGGTTTGGAGGGAACACTCAATAGCATCCGCCTAGAAGAGTAAGTTCTTTGATCTGTTTCAACACAGTGGATGTCTCCCATCTCATTAATACACATCTGCTATGGCTGAGGAATGTCTCCAGAAGTCAGATACAATAAAGATTCTTCAGCTGGTGTGTGCAGGTGGGGAGTCAGGGAGCAACGACGGTGCAGGGAAGAATGAACAGGACATCTGCTCCTGGTGAATGCTGGAGGGTATGTCTGGCTGGGTCTGTGGTCTTTACTCAGGAAGAAGACAAGGTATCTAGGAAGACACTGCTTTGAAGCAAAAGACATAAGGTGCCAGGGAAAGCAGGTGAGCCTGAAGCTGAGCAGGAGAGAAGGAAGCCAGAAGGATACACAGATGATACTGAACAGTTGCGGCACAAGTAGGAACTCTGCTCCATCAGCCTGTTCATTTGTTCTGAGCTTGGGATTTCCCTGGGTCCTATTCCTGCTGCTTTGCAGACGGGAGGGCAGTCCTTGAGTAATGTGCCCCTCCTTCTGGCTGGAATCCTCTGTTCTTGGCCGAAGGTCACTGACATGTCCAGCCTCTTCTGTCTCTTGCAAGATGGGATGATCAGTGGAAAGTTTGCTCAATGGCCTGAATAGAGATCTGGATCCTGGCTTCCTAAATTTTTTCTTTTTTTAAAATTTCTTCTGGCCCAGGATGTTTAAGGAACTGGTACACCAAGGTCGACCTTGGGTATTAGTTTTTAGCTGATACTGCATCTTGTTTCTAAGTTTGGGAACAACCAAGACCTGATCTTAATAAATGTAAATTCACTCTCTGGCCTCCAGAGAAAAGGAGTTACCAGAAAGCATTTCATCAGTATGGAATCCTAACTGTGGCCCTAGGTCATTGAATTTTAATAAATCAGTGTGGCTGAATGATGACTTAGGAGACTCTATTTTCAGGAGAACTGACAGGATTATGAGAAAAGCTCCTAATGACTGATATCTCATGCTGGAATCTTAATTACCACAGAATTCATAGGAAGCACCTTATGGCTCTACAGATGATTTGATTAGAAACCACATTTTAAAATCTCTCCTGGATGAGTCAGTGATAGCATCCTTTGGGAGCCAAGTGTGCATGTAAGCTCTCATGCACACAGTAAATCTCAACACTGCAGAAGAAAAACAAAATTCCCTCAAAAGCTACATTTTAAATTTCTAGCCTTAAAAAATTGTTACTGACTTTTTCTTGACCAGAACTTTTCAGACTAAGATAGACTGGAGTTAACGATAGGTTGGAGTGAAAGTATTACTCTCGACATTTTTTGTCATTATCAGTCATTATGGGTAGAGATCATGTAAATCCCAAGGCATGACGTATGAAGTCCCATAACATAGGAAGCCAGCCTATTCGCTCATGTACACATTTAGCCGCTGAGCCCTTGAAGAGCTACGTGCCGAATGCTGGAGCAGCAACAAAGTGAGCAAAATCAAAAATGGTATCTTGCTCTCTTATGCTTACAAGTTATTGAAGCAGACACACGTAAGCAAAAAGTTATCCCATGAAATGTAAGTGGGAAGATAGGTACAAAGAAACCAATAATGCAGGAAACTGACCTATGTTACTCAGAGAAACAAATCCCTTCAAGGGCCAATACATTGGAAACTAAATTCTCCAAGAGTTCACAGTCTCTCCTCTCACGTTTCCAGACACCTTTCACACTCATGTTTTCTCTTATCATTATAGTCAAGGTAGGTCACCTGCCAAGTCACTTTCCAGGTGTGGTTTTCTCCACCTAGGTTGTTTGACCCCAGGCATCAGCAATCTCCAACCACCCAAGTCTTTCTAAGTATCACCTGAAATGTTACTTTTCGGGAACTTCCAGATCTCCTCGGGAAGGATGCCTTCCCCTCTGAGTTCACAGTGTCTTTGCCCTCCATTCTGCTCCGTGTATGTGGAACACTGCTGGAGTCCCAGTTCCCAGAGCAGGGTAAACAGATGTTCAGC
Organism: Capra hircus; assembly: GCF_001704415.2. Classification (NCBI taxonomy): domain Eukaryota; kingdom Metazoa; phylum Chordata; class Mammalia; order Artiodactyla; family Bovidae; genus Capra; species Capra hircus. The sequence goes on from NC_030815.1 coordinate 97,537,608, forward strand.
ACTTATTTTCAAATGAATGGGCAACTACGTCAACAGTTGTGTTTATCTTTTCTTCCTACTTGGGGTAAGATCTCAGTGGGTGTCTTACTCATCTCTGTCCTCACAGCTTGTGACAGTTTAAGGTGCACTATAGCATTTTTAGGTGCTTTGTTTTTGCAAGATTTACATGAATGAATCACTTATTGAGACTCAATTAAAACCAAGTTTGAGAAAAAGACTCAGAGAGCAAACTTACGATTGCTGGATGGGATAAGGATGGAGGGAAGGGATAGTTAGGGAGCTTGGGATGAACATGTACACACTGCTATATGTAAAATGGATATACAAGGCCATACTGAGTAGCACTCGGAACTCTGATCAATGTTATGTAGCAGCCTGGATGGGAGGGGAGTTTTGGGGCAAATGAATACATGTATATGTGTGGCTGAGTCCCTTCACTATTCACCTGAAACTATCACAACATTGTTAATCGGTTATACCCCAATACAAAATAAAACGTTTAAAAAACAAAGCAAACCAACTTTGGTAGCATCATCCAATGGTTCTAAATTGGGACCGGAACTGTTCCTCTGGGGATGGGTGTTCAGCGAAGGGTAGGGCATTTCTGGCCGTTTTTATGGCTGGTGAGGACTCTGCTCACATTTAGTGGCAGAGATCAAGAAGGATAAATATCCTGCAAATCAAAGGAGAGCCCAGCACAACAGAAAAGTGTTCTGCCTCCAATTCCACCTGCACCACTGAAGAACTGCTCCTTTTAAATGATGTTGAGAGACTTGAAAATATTTTGAAGAAAGTTGTAGACTCTTCGCCTCTGGGGAAATTAAAACAAGAAAATGTTGTCCTGATGGCCTCTCAACCCCACCCAGCCCTGTGATACTAAAATCCTGGGGAATGTAAAATCCAGGCCAAATGGTCCAGACAAGGAGACCCACCCCTCTGCATCATGCAGGGACAGTCTCAGAGATCCTTGCTTCCATGAGAAAGGGCTTAAAGCTGGACAGCGCCCCCTCTGGCCAGGAGAGAGGTTGCTTCTCTCCATGTGTTAATATTTTAACTTCTGGAGAAAAAACTCCCAGGAAATTGTTGTTGTTCAGTTGCTCAGTCACGCGTGACTCTTTGAGACCCCATGGAATGCAGCACGCCAGGCTTCCCTGTACTTCACCATCTCCCTGAGCTTGCTCAAACTCATGTCCATTGAATCAGTGCAGTCACCATCCCCAGTGTTGAAGCCTACGTATGTATAGTTTTATATAATACAGTTATATTCTCAATCAGCAATAATTTATTTTGAGAATATGTGATATTTCATGTAATAATATAATGTACCATTAATGATAAGAAGAGAGAGAAGTGTTAGTTGCTCGGTCATGTCCAACTCTTTGCAGCCCCATGGACTGTAGCCCACCAGGCTCCTCCATCCATGGGATTCCTCAGGCAAGAATACTGGAGTGGATTGCCAGACCTTTCAACAGGGCATCTTCCTGATGCAGCGATTGAACCCACATCTCCTGCATTGCAGGTGGATTCTTTACCATCTGAGCCACCAGAGAATCCCATCATTAATTATATGATAATAATAATAATTCTATTATAATAAATAATGATTTTGTGCTCTCCTCTAGTCCTGGAGTTCCCTGAGAACAGAGGCAATATGTTACTTATCCTTGTGTTCCCAGTACCTAAAAAACACCTGACAACTTCCTTATACTTCATATACATTTTTGTTTCATTCCAAAGTTTGTATGATTCAAAAAGTTTACATTCATGCTACAATCTATGGCACAAAATCTTGAGAGTGGTATCTTGTACTTACTTCTATATTCCCCAAATCCAGCTGAGTTCCATATACTCAGAAGGTGTTCAGCAAATTTTAGTTGAATCAAATCAAACTGAATCAGTGCAAATATACTGAGCTTTGAAAGTTCTAGTCTGAACGATATGAATGATGCATGCTGGTATTATTGGAGAAAAATACATTGAAGAATATATTCCCTGGTGGCTTAGATGATAAAGAAGCCACCTGTGATGTGGGAGACCTGGGTTCGATCCCTTTGGGAAGATTCCCTGGAGGAGAGCATGGCAACCCATTCCAGTGTTCTTGCCTGGAGAATCCCCATGGACAGAGGAGCCTGGCAGGCTACAGTCCATGGGGTTGCAGACAGTCGGACACGACTGAGCGACTAAGCACAGAACACATATTGAAGAAAAGAGATTGACTAGGCTGAAGGAATAAAGGCTCTCTAACAAATAATCTCAGGAAAACCATTTAGCTACCCCAGAAGGGAATGTGTTTCTTGACAAAGGAAGTACTGAAGCAGAAAGTGGACACCTTGGCAGAAGAAATTCAAAGACTCAGCCATCAACTTATAATAGCTGCACTCATTGTCTAGAGACATGTAATGGAAACATCCCAGAAGCTGATGGAAACTCAAGGTTTTTATCTGATGGAAACGTCAAGGTTTATATATTTCACAAATATAGATTCATTCAAAATGAATGCATGAGTATGGAGTCTAGATCGGAGAAGGCAATGGCACCCTACTCCAGCACTCTTGCCTGGAAAATCCCATGGATGGAGGAGCCTGGTGGGCCGCAGTCCATGGGGTCGTTAAGAGTCGGACACGACTGAGCGACTTCACTTTCACCTTTCACTTTCATGCATTGGAGAAGGAAATGGCAACCACTCCAGTGTTCTTTCCTGGAGAATCCCAGGGATGGGGGAGCCTGGTGGGCTGTTGTCTATGGGGTCGCACAGAGTCGGACACAACTGAAGAGACTTAGCAGCAGCAGCAGCAGCAGCATGGAGTCTAGAAAGATGGTACTGATGATCCTATCTGCAGGAGATGCAGACATAGTGAACAGACTCGTGGACACAGTGGGGGAAGGAGAGGGTGGGACGAATTGAGAGAATAGTGAGGAAACGTAGATACTACCATATGTAAAACAGATAGCAAGTGGGAATTTGCTGTGTGACACAGGGAGCTCAGCCTGGTGCTCTGTGACAGCCTAAAGGGGTGGGGTGGGGAGGGGAAGGGGAAGGGGGCTCAGGAGGGTGGGGACATGTGCACCTATGGCTGATTCATGTTGACATAGGGCAGAAACCAACACCATGTTGTAAAGCAATTATCCTCCAATAAAAAAAAAGAATATCCTCAAGAATATCCTGCCATAGTAATCCAGCAGAGAAGAAACGATGGATAAACTGAGAAATAAATTATACTCTGCACCTTCAAGTCATTCCTAAACCATTTCCCCCTCCTAATTACATAACCAAGGTATGTTCACTTCAACTCTTGAGTTAGATTTCTATAACTTAAAATCAGGAGAATTTGAGCTAGTAAAAGCACCTACCATTGCTTTCCCCAACATATCTTTTTTTAAGAAAAGCTTTTGATTGCTTGAATGAAATATAAAGATACTCCATTATTTTGAGGCAAAGGATCCATTAAACATAGTTTCCTTTCCCCTTATCTTAAAGCAACTGCTTGGAGGGATAATTTCTAAGCGTGTTTGAGAAAAGCCAACTGCTCTAGATCAGTGGTTTAGAAACGAGACCTTTTTAAACAAACAGATTATTGAATGTCCAGGATACTTGTTCTCAATCAACAAGGACCAAGAAGAGCTTCGAAGAAAAAGGCCAGTGAGGAATCTTCCCTCTCTCCTGCCACCAATGGCCTTGTCTTGCCTCTTTGAAACAGTTATCAAAACTTGACATGGTCTCTCTTGGTCTTCATTCTGAGCAAAGGAACGAGTCAGAGAGCATATGAACTAGCCAGTCTTTTATTCACTCCACCAGGAAAAAGATGGCAGTATTGCCTGACTGTTGGTATCTCACAGTTTTACTGTCTGCCTCTCTGAAGATACAGGTGGCAGCGGCTTCTTTTCCCTGTTTTGACCAATACTCTAGACATCAATAACCATTTTCTGCAACCATGATAACACTAACTCCCTGTTGGATTAATAATGACAATAGTAATCACAGTCATGATCTGGATGTATATGTGCTTTCCAGAGGGAGAATATACTATCAGTACTTTCCAAAAAATTTCTATGGCCCCATACAGAACTTTTTCTCAAAAATTATGTTTACAAAGAAAGCTTGTGAAAAATTACTCACCAATCCCAGCCCCAAACAGTTATAGTTCTCTGATTTTTCATGGTTTTCTGTCTCACAGGAAAGTGACATATAATCAGACTCATGTAGTTAATCTTCTAGCAGCCAATTCTAGAAGAATATGCATTAGAAAGGTCAAAGGCTAACTCATCTAAAACATGATATCAGAGACATCTGAGCACTCTACTTTGGTCTCAAGTTCTTCAACATATTCAGTCTCATTCATCTCTAGCAAAGAGAAGTTGGAAATGGTCCTGATCATTTAGGTTGACAGATGTGAAGGCCTGGAAAAAAAAAATCAATTGACCATTTATTCTGTTCTAGACATTGTGTCAAGACTTTTATAAATGTCATCATACTTCCCCCCAGAAAAACCCTGTCCACTTTATAGATGAGGACATTGAGGAGCAAAAAGATAAACTGCCCAAAGCCAGCTAGCTACTACTTATGGGGCCAGAATTTGAACTCCAGAGTCTGTGCTCCTCACTTAACAGAGCAAGGGCTTCTCCCTGATTTTCTTCACCTGTACTTGGCCTGGCCCTCATGCAAAGTGGTTCCCACAACAGATTGTCATTATTTACTTAAAACTTTAATGATCCAATGAGTTTCTGAACTCAATTTTATTAAGCTCTCTATGTGAACATTGCTTGGCCATCAGCAGGGGCTCAGTAAACATTTGTAGAGTAGTGGAATGAACACATGAATGAAAGAATAAAGGAAATAAATGAAATAAACAAAAACACCTAACATAAACAGTTACTTTCTTCCCTAGCTTCCTATCTGAAGTCTTTCTCAGATCTTCCTGACTTACTTTTTACCAGATATATTGGAGACTACACATCATAACCTGTATGATTCAGTGAACCTTTATGGAATGGAATTTTGGGCACATCCTTCATGTGCAACTTGATTTAAGCCAAATCATGCTGAGAAGTACTCATGATGTAGAGAAGCGGGCAGGAACATAATTATTCAGCTACAGCTGGTGTGGACCAAAGAGATTTGCATTCAGAGTCCACTGGAGCAGGAAGAGGTATCTGAAGGTTTCACAAAGCAGTTAGTGCTTGAGATGGGCCTTGAAGAATGAGTTTGAACAAACAGGGTTTCAGAAAATCAGTGCTTACCATCAGAGAATTTGTTTCTTTCTCTAGGAGTAGTATGCTTCATACGTGCTCTTCAACAGCCCTCGTCAGACAGGGAAAGGACTGAGACAGAGAATGACAGCAAGAACTGTCCATGATGTAAGAAGCGGAGCCAGGGGAACATGGCAAGGAAGAGGCCACAGTGAGGCCCTGTCTCCTGGGGTGGGGTAAGCTGTCCATGGCACCATGACTGTCTTTGAGAGCATCACTGATTCATAGAAAATAGTTGACATTCCTTACCACAGTACACTTAGCAACTCTCCCTGCAGAGTTCAGTTCTTCCTCCTGTCAGCTGTGAATGGAAGTAATTTGTTTATGGTTAACAGAGATCCTATCAGGCAGGGAGGAGACTAGGAACCACATCTTATCATCAATCTGCCACTGCCTTTCTGTGTTATAACCATGGAACCCAGACACTCAGAGCAAAACAGACGTGTGGGATGGCCATATAACGCTCCTGTTCCAAACTCCGGTCACCATGGGTAGAGAAGGCGCCAAAGGAGATACTCATCTGATTAAGACACAATAGCATGCCAAAACAGAGGCAAGCAGGGGCAGGGAGACTCCAGGGAGCTCACACGCACTTGAAAGTCTGTCTATACCTCCAGAGCCAGGGAAGAAGCTTGAGGATTGGGGCTTGGAGCCAAAAGGAGCTCATGACCAGAGATGAGACAGGTATGTCCCTCAACTCCGTCAGATCCCAACAGGCAAACTGCGCTGATTACCATGGTCTTTGGTTTCTTGGCATTTCATGAGTTGCAAGATCGTCTCGGTTCCCTCCTGCATAGTGATGGTCCATGCTCCAATTCAGTTTTCGTTAGTTCTTGTCTAGAATGTTGTAACAGCTTGCTCACTGTTTTCCCTGCCTCTGCTTTTACCTTCCTGAAACCCATTCTACATATTACAGACAAATCTATCCCTGACAGTCCCCTTGAAATCCATCTCTCACTCTTTGTTGTTGTTCAGTCACAAGTCATGTCTGACTCTTTGCAGCCTCACAGACTGCAGCACTCCAGGCTTCCCTGTCCTTCACTATCTCCTGGCGTTTGCTCACATTCATGTCCGTCAAGTCAGTGATGCTATCTAACCATCTCATCCTCTGCTGCCCCCTTCTCCTTTTGCTATCAATCTTTCTTAGCATCAGGGTCTTTTCCAATGAGTCAGCTCTCTTTATCAGGTGGCCAGAGTATTGGAGCTTCAGTTTCAAGCATCAGTCCTTCCAATGAATATACAGGATTGATTTCCTTTAGGGTTGACTAGTTTTATTTCCTTGAAGTCCAAGGGACTCTCAAGAGTCTTCTTCAGGACCATCATTCAAAAGCATCACTTCTTTGGCACTCAGCCATCTTTATGGTCTAACTCTCACATCCATACGTGACTACTGGGAAAACCATAGCTTTGACTATACAGACCTTTGTCAGCAGAATGATATCTCTGCTTTTTAATGCGTTGTCTAGGTTTGTCATAGCTTTCCTTCCAGGGAGCAAGCATCCTTTAATTTCATGGCTGCAGTTCCCATCTGCAGTGATTTTGAACCCCAAGAAAATAAAATGTCATTGTTTCCCCTTCTATTTGCCATGAAGTGATGGGACTGGATGCCATGATCTTAGTTTTTTGAATGTTGAGTTTCAAGCCAGTTTTTTCACTATCCTATTTCACGCTTATTAAGAAGCTCTTTAGCTCCTAGCGGGATCCATAGAATTCTCTGCAATGATGAAAATGCTCTGTATCTGTGCCATCCAGTATGGCAGCCAGGTGGCTCAGAGGGTAAAGAATCTGCCTGCAATGCAGGAGACCCAGGTTCAATCACTGGGTCAGGAAGATCCCCTGGAGAAGGGAATGAATATCCACTCCAGTACCCTTGCCTGGAGAATTCCGTGGACAGAGGAGCTTGGTGGGCTATAGTCCCTGGGCTCACAAAGAGTTGGACACAATTGAGTGACTAAACACTTTCACTTTTTCAGCCACATGAGCCGATCGAGCATTGAAATATAGTCAGTACAACTAATGAACTAGATTTTAAATTTTGTTTAACTATATTTAAAGAGCCATACATATTTAATGGATACCATAGTAGACACTATAACTCTGCACAATGGTATCCAAGCCCTTTAGGGACTTCCGGGTGGCACTAATGGTAAAGAATCTGCCTGCCAATGCAGAAGACACAAGAGATGCAAGTTTGATCCCTGGGTCAGGAAGATCCCCTGGAGAAGGAAACAGCAACCTACTCTAGTATTCTTGCCTGGAAAATTCCATGGACAGAGGAAACTGGTGGGCTACAGTCCATGAGCCCACAAAGAGTTGGACACAATTGAGCAACTGAGCATAGCACACAGCAACAGCCAAGCCCTTTAGCCTGGCATTGAGAATCCTTTATGATATAGTCCCAATTTACATTATCAGTCTCATTTCCTACTACACTTCCGATCTGATTTCCCCACAGACTGGCTAAACTCTTTATTTTAAACCTCTATGCCTTTTTCCAACTGTTTGCTACACTCAAGCATCCTATTCTTCATCATCTACTTAACACATTTCTATTCGGATTTCAAGATCTAAATTAAATGACGCATCCTCTGGGAAGCCTGGATCAACTTCTCTTGCCCCACATAATGAATCACTCCCTCCTCTGTGCTCCCAAAGCTCATTGCATCTGCTTCAATTATGGTGATTATACCACATTGTATTATAATTATTTGTTTACTGGGGCCTCTCATCCACTAGTCTGGAAACCACAAAGGGAGGGGACTAACTCTTATTCATCTTGGTAACTCTGTTACCCAAGGAAGGCCACATTGGCAAATGTGTGGTGAACATATGCAAACCTGCAGAATGAATTCATCATCCAGTCAATCAAGTGTTTATCTCAAAGAGCTCCCTGAACTGACAGAGTGGTTAGTAAACTGTTGTAACATCAAAGTGGCTGATGCTAACCCGTGACGTCAGAACAGATCTGTATCCATGAGACGGTGCCTCTAGTTAACATGTCACATGGAACTCTCAAATCCACTTTAAACCTGAAAACACGTGGACCTGAATGCATGGTGCTCAGGGATGAGAGGTTAAGCTGAAGGATGCTGGAAACTGCAGATGCCTAGATAACAAACCAGAATCCGGAGCCCTCTGGGGGCACAATATCTTTGAAGAGTTACTCAGAGCTGCTTTAATAAGACACAGAAAGATAAATATTGCATGATCTCACTTATATGTGGAAGCTAACAAACAAACAAAGAATCCCTTATTCTTCAGAGTGGGAAGAGGATCTGTTGTAAACACAGTAGTTAACAATATGGTATTGTGCACTTCAAAAATATGTTCAGAGGATACACCTCATGTTAAATGCTCTTACCATTTACAAAGGACATTTTTGGAGATGATGGTAACTTGACTGTGGTGATGGTATCACAGATGTATCCCTATGTCTAAGCTCATCAAGATGTAAACATTATCTATGAATCTGTTTCTTTTCTATTTGTCGTTTGTTTCATATTTCTTTTTTAGACTCTACATGTACGTGAAAACATACAGTATTTGTCTTTCTTTGCCTGACTTATTTCACTTAACATACCCTCCAGGGTCATGGTTGCCAGTGGGGAGAAGGTTTAGAAGATACATGAAATAGGTAAAGGGGATTAAGAGGTACAAACTACTAGTTATGAAATAAATAAGACACAGGGCTGTCAGGTACAGCACAGGGAATATTGTCCATAATGTTATAACTGTGTTGCTTATCTGAAACTAACATAATATTGTAAATCAGCTATACTTTAACAAAAAAGATGCATACATTTACTGTGTGCAATTATACCTGAACATCAGTTAGACCTGAACAAAGCTAAAACCATATAATATGTATAAAATAACTATTTCACAGTGTCAGACTGCAGATGGTGACTGCAGCTATGAAATTAGAAGATGCTTACTCCTTGGAAGGAAAGTTATGACCAACCTAGATAGCATATTGAAAAGCAGAGATATTACTTTGCCAACAAAGGTCCGTTTAGTCAAGGCTATGGTTTTTCCAGTGGTCATGTATGGATGTGAAAGTTGGACTGGGAAGAAAGCTGAGTGCCGAAGAATTGATGCTTTTGAACTGTGGTGTTGGAGAAGACTCTTGAGAGTCTCTTGGACTGCAAGGAGATCCAACAAGTCCATCCTAAATGTGATCAGTCCTGGGTGTTCATTGGAGGGACTGATGCTGAAGCTGAAACTCCAATACTTTAGCCACCTCATGCAAAGAGTTGACTCACTGGAAAAGACTCTGATGCTGGGAGGGATTGGGGGCAGGAGGAGAAGAGGACGACAGAGGATGAGATGGCTGGATGGCATCGCTTACTCGACGGACATGAGTTTGAGTGAACTCCGGGAGTTGGTGATGGACAGGGAGGCCTGGCATGCTGAGATTCATGGGGATGCAGAGTCGGACACGACTGAGCAACTGAACTGAACTGAACTGAACTGAATTATTTCTAATGAAAACAAGATCATATATTTTAAAAAGAGTGGCGGTAAAGGAAGTATCACAGTTTCGTCCATAAAGAGAACTATTATTTATTGAGCTCCTGATTTGTACCCTGTTTTATATGTTTTATCTCATGTAACCTTTCTAAAAGCCCTGTGACAGTGTTATCTGCCTCCTACAGATGAGGAAACCAGAGCTCAGAAAGAGATGATCTTGCATGATCTCCCACATAGTGAATGGTGAAGACAGGATTAAAATCCAAGCCTGCCTCTACAAAGCAATTTTACTAGCTGCTTTATAAATATATATATGAAAATATCACACTTTAAGTTCTGAGCCACCTATTGCTGAAAGACAAGTTATATTCTTCCAAAATGTCAAGGAAAATTTGAGCTGGAACAGCTTACATGGTCATCTGTGCACCCTCCCCCATTTCACTTGGGAAAACTGTGATCCAGAAAGAGGCAAAAGCACTAATCCGAAGTCACACGGGATGAATCGTAGAGCAGAGGCCATGTTTCTGGTCTCAGGCCAGAGGCCTTCTAACTTGTTTTCAGATTCACTAAAAAGATAAGCTTCTGTCAGTCTCTTCATGATACATCACTGTATTAGCAGGCTTTGGAGAAACCAGCAAGCAAATGCCCTACTGGCCTCGGGGACACTGGTACAACCTTCCAGAAAGCACTTGGGTAGTCTGCATCAGAGGCTTTAAAACTGCTCACAAGAATTGACTAACTTCTCTCATTTCCTGAAAGTCATCTTGAAGAATTTCTCTGCAATGTAGGCAAAAATGGTCATCTCAGCCTCACTTATAATGGCAAAAATAAAACATAACACCAAAAAGCAAAAAAGAAGCAAATATAAATGCCGTTAAAATCAGGACTAAAATAGTTCCTACTACATTGCATTGGTAGAAGAAATAACTGATAAAAAAAACACACTTAACCCCGTGTTCAGCTCAAGGTTAACACTTTTAAATTAGATACCATAATTCTTCATATTTGTTGCTTCTCCTAGATAATAATGAACCCAAGGACAAAAGCAGTCATTTCACATGATTGAGAGGTTATGCTCAAAATCCTTCGAGCTAGGCTTCACCAGTATGTGAACTGAGAATTTCCAGGTGTACAAGCTAGTTTTAGAAAAGGCAGAAGAACCAGAGATCAAATATCATACATTCATTGGCTCATACAGAAAATAAGGAAATTTCAGAAAAAAAAACATCTACTTCTGCTTCATTGACTACGTGAAACCCTTTAACTATGTGGATCACAGAAAACTGAAAAATTCTTAGAGATGGGAATATCAGACTACCTGACCTGTCTCCTGAGGAACTTGCATGTGAGTCAAGAAGCAACAGGGTGTGGAACAATGGACTGGTTCAAAATTGGGAAAGGAGTATAATAAGGCTGCATATTATCATCCTGCTTATTCAACTTTCATGCAGAGGACATCATGCAAAAAGTCAGGCTGGCTAAATGCCAAGCTGGAATCAAGATTGCCAGGGGTCGGGGGTGGCGGGGGGAAACATGGCTGGGACAAATTTCAACAACCTCAGGCATGCAGATGATACCACTTTAATGGTAGAAAGTGAAGAGGAACTAAAAAGCCTCTTGATGAAGGTAAAAGAGGAACGTGAAAAAGCTGGCTTCAAAGTCAACATGAAAAAAAAACAAAACAAAACTCAGATCAGATGGACATCCAGCCCATCATTTCATGTCAGACAAAAGGGGAAAAAATGGAAGCAGTGACAGATTTTATTTTCTTGGCCTCCAACATCAGTGCGGATTGTGACTGAAGCCATGAAATTAAAAGGTCCTTGCTCCTTGGAAGTAAAGCTATAACAAACCTAGACAGTGTGTTAAAAAGCAGAGCTACCACTTTGCCAACAAAAGTCCATATAGTCAATGGTTTTTCCAGTAGTCATGTACAGCTATGAGAGCTGGACCATAAAGAAGGCTGAGTGCCAAAGAATTAATGCTTTTGAACTATGGTGCTGGAGGAGACTCTTGAGAGTCCCTTGGACAGCAAGGAGATCAAACCAGTCCATCCTAAAGGAAATCAAGCCAGAATATTCATTGGAGGGACTGATGGTGAAGCTGAAACTCCTATACTTTGGCCACCTGATGCAAAGAACTGACTCATTTGAAAAGACCCTGATGCTGTGAAAGACTGAGGACAGGAGAAGAGGACGACAGAGGATGAGATGCTTGCAGTCCATGGGGACACAAAGCATCAGATATGACAGAGTGATGGAGTACACACACACACAAGTGTGCGTATATAAATATATAAAACCAAATCACTTTGCTCTATACCTGAAACTCACAAATATTTTCAGTCAGCTATGAAAAGTGAAAGTGAAGTCGCTCAGTTGTGTCCAACTCTTTGTGACCCCGTGGACTGTAACCTACAAGGCTCCACCGTCCACGGGATTCTCCAGGCAAGAGTACTGGAGTGGGTTGCCATTGTCTTCTCCAGGGGTCTTCCCAACCCAGGGATCGAACCCGGGTCTCCTGCATTGGAGGCAGGTGCTTTAACCTCTGGGCCACCAGGGAAGCCCCATATATATATATATACCCACAAACAGAAATACCCAGAGATCAGAGATAAGGTCAAATGCAGAAAATAAAAATAAGCCAAATCAGAGAAGCCTAGACCAAGGCCTCACTGTTTTCTGTTCCAGTTTCTATTTCGAAGCAGCAAGCACTCAAGGGTGCACCCCATTACCATAAAAAGAAATTTCTTGCTATGACCCTGTTAAACCCCTATTCTCTTCCATAATTTATTTCCTCCACTGTCTTCAGGTCTACTTGAGGCTTGGTGACAGTATGCCTCTTCTTAGCCTAACTTTTCCTGGTACATTAAAATAGGCCCTGGCTTCGAAGGGTTAAAAAAAATTCCACTTCTTTCCCTAACAGCTGCATTTAATCTCCTTGAGCCTCCTTCTCTTATCTGCAAAACAGGGTTAATACTAACTATCAGGAGATTGTGTGAGGATCAGACAGTACATGTGTGAATGTATTTGCACAGAGCCTGGCACCCAACAGGGACATCGCCAAAGGGAATTCCAACCATTTTTATCCTTGACAGCTTATGCCAAGAAAGGAAAGATACATGATTGTGGGGCTGGCACATATGATGGGAAAGCAGAGGCTGAGTATGAGTGGCAGCCAAGACACCAAGTGCCCTGGGTGTCCGGGTAAATGTGGCCACAGAGTTGGACCAACTCTTAGTCCTATAGGGTTCATCCTTTGCAAAAGGAGCCTCATTTATGACATGAAATAACAACCATGTGTCTCTTTGTATGGGAAATCCAATCAACAATAAGCCATCATTTTTTTCCCTACAAATAGGCCAGATGGCCCCTCTAATGAATTAATATTCTCCAATCAACAAACTCATAAGCTCAAAAAGCAATGTGAAAAGAGAAGGGGAAGGTCAGAGAGGATGGTGTGAATGAGCAAAGGGTGTTCTATTTCTCACAGTTTCAAAAACTGGAATTCCTATTTTGGGGGGGCCAAACAAAATTTGTGAGAATAAACCAAACATTTTTAATTTTAAAAATGCAGGGTTTGCGGATGGATGACTAGGTGCAGCACAGAGGACTTTTAGGGCAGTGAAAATGCTCTATATGATGCTATAATGGTGTCTACATGTTGTGTATTTGTCCAAACCCATAGAATGTATAACAGCCAGAACCAGTCTGAATGTAAACTATGGACTTTGGGTGATTATCATGTATCAGTGTAGAATCATCAGCTGTAACAGATGTACCACTCCGGTGGGATATGCTGATAATGGGGGAAGCCGTATGTGTTGAGCAGGGAAAAGGGAGCATTTGGGAAATCTCGATACCTTTGTCTCAATTTTGCTACAAATCTGAAACTGCTTTTAAAAAGTTAAGCCCTTAAAGATGTATTTATTTTAAAATGCATACTTACAAAAATGCATTTATGTCATTTTAGGTTCTATTCAATAAGGATTAAAGTCCGTTTACAATAAGGGCCAGGCATATAGAAATTCACTAAAGAGAATAAGCAGTAAAGCAGAACCAAAAACATGAGAAAAAAGAAGACTGGGAATTTTAAGGGAAAATGTAATTCTCCTTGATGTGGTGGAGCACCATGTTGGGCTCTGCATTTCCCAGCAGTGGGAAAAACAAGAATATAAAATTGTGTAGCTCTTTTTATCTGAGGGGCAAAAGCTATAAAAGCTGCTTGAAGAAGATAAACGTGTTTGTCTTTGGGGATTGCTGTAGTTTTGCTTTGTTGGGTTTTTCTTTTCCCTTTTCCCCTGCGGCTGCATTTTTTAAACAAACATCTTACTTAGGAATTCATGTGAGTAATATTGAATAACAGAGGACAGTCTCTCATCCTTGGAGTGTGAGCTTTGGGGGAAGGGACCATGTTATCCGCATCTTTAGATTTCTGGAGTCCAGAGGGGTTGATGGGTCTGAGTCAGACAACAGGTGACAGCTGGGTGAGTGATCAGTGTGGCATAGACTCCTGACTGTGGTCTTACAGCGAGTACAAAAGTAAATTGCGCACAACCAGTGCTGATGGTAGCAGTGTTTGATGTGATCTTAAAGATCAGATCAGGAAAGGTAAGGGATGTGACCCTAGTTAACAACCTTCCATGCACCTAATTTTGAACGAACAGAATGTACCATACTGTCACGGCAGCACTGCTATTCAGCCTAAACATGCCAGTATGAGCCACCAACTTGCTTCCAGCCAGAATCCATCATGACTGAGTGGTTAATGTTAAACATTTTGAATATATCCTGCAGACGGGAAGGGGCATATCATTCTTTGCTTGAACTCTCTCTTCTGAATTCATTAAAAATTTTAAATAAACCCATATATATGGAATTTAGAAAGATGGTAACAATAACCCTGTATGCGAGACAGCAAAAGAGACACAGATGTATAGAACAGTCTTTTGGACTCTGTGGGAGAGGGCAAGGGTGGGATGATTTGGGAGAATGGCATTGAAACATGTATAATATCATATATGAAACGAATCGCCAGTCCAGGTTCAATGCAGGATACAGGATGCTTGGGGCTGGTGCACTGGGATGACCCAGAGGGATGGTACGGGGAGGGAGGGGGGAGGAGGGTTCAGGATGGGGAACACATGTACACCCGTGGTGGATTCATGTTGATGTATGGCAAAACCAATACAATATTGTAAAGTAATTAGCCTCCAATTAAAATTAAAAAAATTTTTTAATAAAAATCATTTTACTTTGAACAAAATTTTAAATAATAATATAAACCTTGTATGGACACATATATACATAAGTAAACATATATAGGTTTTATATAATATTTATATTATATACATATATAATAGAAACCTATGCCATTTCACTACTTTACAGTATGAAATATCAAGTGGGATGAATGCTTGCATTTGTTCTGGAGCTCTTCACAAATAGTTCTCCTACCTGGGAGGCCAAAATATCAGAAAGTCAGCTGATGACACTGAAATCAGAGCAGCCGGAATATGCTGACTTTTCCCAATTATTGGCAGTGCCCTTGGGTTTGACCTCTGATTTTTTTCTCTCCAGTGCATTGGAAATTTTCCAGTCACAAAGATGTGGCTGGTGTGAGCGGCTCAAGATATCTTCTCCTTTGGAGCCTCGCAACCTTGGTCAAGGTTTTCAGACAAACTGCGTGAGGAGTCCTTCATGTTATGAATAACCCGACTCTTACTCCATATGAATATGAGAAACCCTAACCACCCCAAGCTTTTGGAGGTGGTAATAGCAATGAAGGATATCCCCGGATATTCGTGTTCCACTAAAGCTCTTAGCCACTTTTATCTGCTTCTCTCTGCATTTTTTAAGTAATATCAAAGAGAACAGAAGGAGCAGAGCTATGGCTGAAGAATTCACCAATAAACTCTATTTCACAAGAAAGAAGAGAAACCACAAAATCTTTAAAAAGGCTTTTATAGACGAACTGTTTCTAAGCACGACCACACTCCTGAAATAGTGTGTGATGGTCTTGGGATGCAGGGTGCTGTTGGCATTTATCCAAGACTTCAGATGCTCTGAGGATTGGCCATTATCCTTGCCAGACAGGCTTGTCCATCTTCTCATCAGTTGCAAGACATTTAATAAAAACAGGCTGCGTTAGTTCACGCTGGTTTTATGGACTGCTCCACAGGGCTTCAACTGGGTAAGCCTGCAAGACCCAGCCGTGCATGGCAAATGGCTAAGCAGATGGTTTCAGTTTAGATAGTGGCTGTCAGTGGTTTGGTGTGAACAGCTCTCGCAAGCCAGCATGAAGTGAACAGATTGCATGGTGGCTGGGAGAAACATATGTAATTGGAAACAGTAGCCACTTACAATGGGGGCACATTTTCAATCTTGATCACAGTGGCTCCAGTTTGGAAAAAAAGAGTTGATTAACTTAATGTCTTTTTGGCTGTGATGAACCCAATACTAAGAAAGTTTGGGTAGTATCCCTGGAGGGTACTGGGCATGGCTGTTCTGCTGCTATGAATCAAGGATGTCAGGGCCTCAGAACGAATCCCATTCTCTGGAGACTGGGAGGCAGTGGCAGAAACAGGAGCCCAAGCGGCCAGCTGAATACTGAAATGCCTGGGGTCATGATGGCAGAGGCAGATGGTTTGGGCAAACGGCACAGGCGTGAAAGACCAGGTAACTTAGAAATCCGAGGTGCAGGTGGTTTTTTGGAGACCCCCACCCCACCCTCATAGAAAGAGGACATATGAAAGTCTGCAGCGCACAGTACAGCCAGGGGTTTTGTCCAGGGCTAGATCAAAGAATGCGGATCTTGAGGGTAAGTAGTTTGGGCAAGACATTTCTCAGAATGACAGCGAAATAAAAACAGTTACTGAAGGCAGTTACAAGACAGAGGAACAAAGCATTGACCTTGCCTTAGGACTGGACCTCAGCCTCAGAGCCAACTTCGTAGACAATGTGGTTTCAGTATTTATAAACATTTACTGTGTAACTTTCAGGTCCTGCAATATACTTGGGACACAGGGATCAATGAGACATGGGTGAACCTCCTTGATTCCTTGCCTATAACCCTAGCTCTTCTTCAGCTCCATCAGCACTTCTCTGGGAAGGCTTCCTCTGCCCTCCCTAACTATATCAAATTCTCCTGCTGTTCAGCGTGCCATGGAATTGCCATTCCAAGCATCTTTACATTTCAGCTTTTCATGTACTAGACAATGATCTTTTTAACTCCCTTACTAGACGGTATCATGACACTGGGGACAATTTATGAGTTTTTTTTCCTTGAAGATTTTGTATCTCTTGGGGAGGAAGCACATGTGAATATTTGCTTAAACTATGGATTAGTGAAGGGCTTCCCAGGTGGCGCTAGTGGTAAAGAATCTGCCTGCCAAATGCAAGAGAAGTAAAAGACGGAAGTTCGATCCCTGGGTTGGGAAGATCCCCTGGAGAAGAAAATGGCAACCCACTTTAGTATTCTTGCCTAGAGAATCCCACGGACAGAGGAGCCTAGCGTGCTACAGTCCATAGGGTCACAAAGAGCCTTAGCACGCATGTATGGATGAGTGAAAGCAGAAAAAATGATTCCTTTTTTCAAGGTTCTCAGAATCCTGGAAATAAGCAGAGTGACAATGCCAAGGTCAAAGGAAGTGCTGGATTCATTGCCCAACCTAAACTGGGAAGTCAAGGAAGGCTTCCTGGAGGAGGTGACTCTTGGGCTAAGGTATGAAGCTTAAGGGGAAGTAGGACCAGCAAAAGCAGCAGGAAGAACTGGGAAAACGTGGTGCAGCTCCTGAAGGTGGGCTGAAGCTGCTTCACTGCTTGCTGTCCAGTGCCCCTTGTTTCAGGGAAATGGCAGGCAGAATGGAACCAGTGTTGGGTGTCCCCTGACTCAGCAAAGGAGGACACAGGACGGAGGACAGAGAACCCTGCACAGGACAGGGAACCAGGCACTGTGGAAATCGCGGAGTGCTTCTTGGGGGAAACACTGTCCTTCTCTGTTAGAGTGACTGAGCCTGAGGTCTGATTGCCTCGGTGTCCCAGCGCCTGTCTGAGCTCTCTGAGTCCCCAGAGCCTGACTCCGCTCTGTACTTTCCCACAGTGGCCTGTCCTGGGCCTCATGCCATGTTCGCTGAGTGGCAGGAAGGCTGGCTGCCCAGCCCAACATCCTTGGCAAGGAGAGCTAGGCTTGTAGGGGCTGCCCACCGAGAGCCAGGCTTTCTCTGATACCAAGGTGCTATCTCCCTGAGTCAATTTCCTCCAGTGATTAACACTCACCCCACACAAATGGCCTGTGTGAAGGAGCCATTCTTTCCTCTGCCCGTTGCCATTGCCTGGCTCAGCTCTCCTGGCAGTTTGAGTTGTTGGCATGACAAAGTTGTGAGCCACCACACACACTGGAATGAATCAAAGGAGGCTTGATGCCATCTGGCCCAACACCCTCATTTGACAGATGAAAAGACTGAGGCCCGGAGAGAGAGACTAGCTCAAGATACCACATAAAATTGCCGGCAGCAAGGAGAGAACCTGGGCCTTTTGAGGCTCTCCCTTCAGGTGCTGAGTCACCAGGGAAAACAAGCATGGCAGAAGCAGACCACCATCTGAAACCCCGGTTTCAGGAAAAGAAATCACCAGGTTGGGTCTTTGTACAATAATCAGGCTGTTGGAGCCTTACAGCGGGAGACCCAGCTGAGTGGCTTTGGGCAAGTCGAGCTACCTCTCTGAATCTGTAATGGAGGGATGGAAATGACCACACTTCTTACACTGCCCCTGCCCTTGAGAGGTTCACAGGTCACTGGAAAGACTGGTGCCCCAAACCAATCATTTCCTAAGATGAGTTCAATTTCCACAAATATGTACAAAGTACACAATTAGTCCAGGGTGTAAGAGCTTCCAGGCGTGCCCAGGTGGGCTTCCCAGAGGAGGTGACAGGTTAAAAGGGTTTTTTAACAGCTCATGTGGGCATAATGGATGGTCATTAAAGGCAGAAGAAACAGTGTGTGTTCAAAAGCATGTTGTAAGAACTCCCTGCCATGTGTCACGACTCAAGTATCAAGTGCAAAGAAGTGGACAGGGACTGCAATTATGGGGTTGAAGCCAAGAGCTACAGCCCAGGTGAGTGGGGGCAGGAGGGGGTTGGTCAGATCTGAGATGAAATCAATCACTCTGGGTCATCAAGTCCAACATCAAAATAATCAAGTAGCCAGCAAGTGAAAGATTCCTCTCTGAAATTTGCTGTGAAACTTACACACTTGATTAATTTTCAACACACCTTATATCTCACTAAAGTTTTCAATTTGAATTGTACTGTTCATATAATTTAAGTTTGGTAGTTTTAAAAGAGCCACGAGTTACAAAGAATTAATAACTACTTTTATGTTTGCATATATTTAAGGAGTACTAAATCAAGTTTTGTAAAAATTCATTTAGAGATTGGAATATTGGGAATCAGATTGAAGTCAAAAAGACAGATAGAAGAATGGTGTGATTGTCCAGGTAAAAAAATCATCCCTGAGACAGAATATAGGTTTTAAAATGTGGACTCCGGTATCATGGTTTCTGTGGATGACTTCAGTTTCTGCTGCTAAGTCACTTCAGTTGTGTCCGACTCTGCGTGACCCCATAGACGGCAGCCCACCAGGCTCCCCTGTCCCTGGGATTCCCCAGGCAAGAACACTGGAGTGGGTTGCCATTTCCTTCCCTAATGCGTGAAAGTGAAAAGTGAAAGTGAAGACGCTCAGTCGCGTCCAACCCTCAGCAACCCCATGGACTGCAGCCCTCCAGGCTCCTCCATCCATGGGATTTTCCAGGCAAGAGTACTGGAGTGGGGTGCAGTTTCTAACTCTTGTTATTTAACTTGGATAAGTAAAATCACTTCTCTAAACCATTTCCTCTTCTGTAAGATAGAGATAATAACGCAGTGGAAGTACCTCATTGGATGACTATAAAGGTTAATGATAATCCAGATGAAGTACTTAGCACAGACTGTGGCCAAAACATATGTGCAAAAACAAGAAAAATTTGCAGCAAATACCAGCAAAAGACGAGGATCGGACCAAGAACAAGGTAACCAAGACCTTTACATGCTAATACATAATTGTGACATGACAGGAGAGAAAGGAAGCCAGAGGAGGGAAATCTCTGGGAACCTACGATTCTGAGAGCTCCAGAGGGCAGCCACCAGAGTCCTGCCGACAATTTCTCTCCTTTCCTGTCGTTGTTCCGATGCTCACCCTGCTCTGCAGGAATGAGAGGGAGGAACGGTAGCACTTACAGACCGCGGCTAGTGAGAAAGGATGCCTTCATGCCCGCAATGGGGCCTCACTTCAGAGCATCACGCATTGACTGCTAGAGTTTCAGGGGTTCCTTGGTGGCTCAGCGGTAAAGAATCCACCTGCCAATGCAGGACACGCAGGTTTGATCCCTGGGTTGGGAAGACGCCCTAGAGTAGGAAATGGCAACCCATTGTAGTATTCTTACCTGGAAAATCCTATAGACAGAGGAGCTTGGCAGGCTGCAGTCCATGGGGTCGAAGAAGAGTTGGACATGAGTGAGCAACTATACAACAGAGTTTCAGTTAAAATACTGAGAGTGAAGGCAAGCAGAAGGCACATTGCAATATAAGGTTTATCTAAAAGTGAGCTTATCAAAGTGTGTGAAAGTTGCTCAGTCGTGTCTGACTCTTTGCAAACCCATGGACTATACAGTTCATGGGATTCTCTAGGCCAGAACACTGGAGTGGGTAACCTTTCCCTTCTCCAGGGGATCTTCCCAACCCAGGGGTCAAACCCAGGTCTCCCACATTGCAGGCAGATTCTTTATCAGCTGGGCCACCAGGAAAGTTGGTTAAAGTAGGAGATGTGTCTAAATAACTATCCCTACAAGTCTTCAGATGGCCTAGGCTGGGGCTGGATACCTGCCTTCCAGTTTCCATCCCCAGTTCTTCCTCTGCTGTATACAAGGAATTAAAGACGATTTAAAATTTAAATGATAAGTATGGAAGTTCCTCTCTTAGTCACATTTTAACAGATATGGAAAAATACTCCAGGGTTCCCTTTACTCTTATGCTTTTAAAACCTCCATTTTTATCATAAATTCTATTTCCTTTAACTGCATTAGATTTGAGGACAAGTTGTAGTCTTCTAACTCAAATGAGGAAGAAATGTAAATTGCTTGAACTTTGATATTCCTTTGTATTAGAGAGATACGACACCTTTGGTCAACTTACACACAATTGGTCAGCACCTCTGTCCTCTGGCCAGCTTAAACACAACTTTCCAGAGAACTGGAGAAGTGTAGTCCCGCGGAAACTGAAAATCTCTAAATGGAAAGTCAGATAGAGAAAGAGACCTGGATTCATTGATTGAATATACTGAATGAATATTTATTGAGCTTTTTGTCTTACCTGGATCCGTGCTGGAGATACAACAGTAAGCTAAAATCAGAGTTTATGACCCCAGGGAACTGTTCTAGTGCTAGTGCTTAGTTGCTCAGTCATGTCCAACTCTTTGCAACCCCATGGACTGCAGCCAGTCAGGCTCCTCTGTCTATGGAGATTCTCCAGGCAAGAATACTGGAGTGGGTTGCCATGCCCTCCTCCAGGGGATCATCCCAACCCAGAGATGGAACCTAGGTCTTCTGCATTTACAGCTGAGCCACCTGGGAGGCCCTGGGAAGGCAGAAATGAATCAAATTCAATTAATAGCAACATATGTGTTTACCATTGCAAGTGGGATAAGTAAAAGTATGTGCTTACCCAGGGCCTCCCTGGTGGCTCAGCTGTAAAGAATCTGCTTGCCAAAGCAGGCGATTCCCGGGTCAGGAAGATCCCCTGGAGTAGAAAAATGGCAACCCACTCCAGTATTCTTATTGGGAAAAATTCCATTCACAGAGGAGCCTGGTGGGCTATAGCCTGTGAGGTCTCAAAGAGTCAGACCCAACTTAGCAGCTAAACAACAACATGTGCATGGATAAGAGCTTACTAGAGACATTTTATCTACTCTGGGGGTTGCCCCCAGAGAATCACAGTTCTGCCACTTTCTACTCATGTGGCCTTGTCAAGGAACTTATATTTCCTGTGCCTCAGTTTCCTCATTTGTAACCCGAGGTTCTGCACTTCAGGGCTGTGGTGAGGATCACAGGAGATAAAGTGTGACTGTGTCTGCTCTGAGTCTAGGGTTAAAGCACTAAATTTTTCTGTTTGTTTGAAAATTACAATGATAGAATTCTTTTGGAGAAGGAGAAATAGCTGATTATCTTACAAGGTTTTATCAAGTATAATATCTCCAATCAAGTTAGTGGGTACATGCAAGGTAATTTTGGAAAAGTAAATAGGATTTTAAAAATATATATTGTTTCCATTATAGGCTGTTTCCCACATTTGAAGGG
Source organism: Capra hircus (assembly GCF_001704415.2). Taxonomy (NCBI): domain Eukaryota; kingdom Metazoa; phylum Chordata; class Mammalia; order Artiodactyla; family Bovidae; genus Capra; species Capra hircus. Next base: position 97,559,711 of record NC_030815.1, read on the forward strand.
TTTCCCAGGTGGCACAGTGGTTAAAAAAAAAAAAAATCCACCCGTGAATGCAGGAGACTCGAGTTCAGTCCCTGGGTCAGGAAGATCCCCTAAAGTGGTAAATGATAACCCGTTCCAGTAGTCTTGCCTGGAAAATTCCATGGACAGAAGAGCATGGGGGGTTACAGTCCACACACATGCATACCCTTGAAACTAACACAGCATTGTAAATCACCACTATACTTCATTTAAAAAAATATGTTTTTTTAAGAAAAGGATAAAATAGTAAATAACTTGCTAGTTAATCAAAATTGTAATAGGAAAGTCAGGTTGTACTATTGGTCTTATGTACTAATCTACTTGTCTTTAATTCAGGGAAAGTTCTGAGCACAGTATAGATTTAACTCAGACTTCTACACTTTATCTTTGTATCATACAGCAATTATTGAGCTTCTACCATGTGCTAGGCACTGCTCTCGATATGAAGCATTCAAGTTATTGTTCAGTTGCCAAACTGTGTCCAGCTCTTTGCCACCCCATAGACTGCAGCACACCAGAGTTCAAGCATTCAAGAAGTGATCCAAACATTGGCCCTGTATTAATACGCTTTCAACATAGTGAGGAATATAACCCGATCAAGTGTTACAGGAAGTTCCTGATCAACTTTTATTCCTTTTTTCAAAACAGCTCAGCTGCTACCATCTCCAGGAAGTTTTCCTTCATCTGAAGAGTGAGTAACTCATTTCTAATCGCATTTAGTAGTGCACATGATATATTATCTTGAAATTATTGGTTACATATCCATCTCTCTAACAAAGCAAGCGCTTCCATTAAGCAAGGACCATCTCTTTACATCTTAGTTTGCAACAAAGGGACTACATATTTTAAAATGAAAGGATTTTTCTTAAATGTTGTAAGTATGCTAATTGTGTGTCATGTAAAAAAAAGGAAAGCAGCAAGAAGATCCATTAGGTATAGTGCATGATAGGGATGAAGCGGGAACAAGGCATGACAGAGAGGCTGATGGATCCTAGAGGTGAAACATAAAGATATACGGACTACAAAAGCAAAGGGCCTTATCTGCACATTGCTGCCATTGGAAGACACAGGGAAAATTGTAAACATTTATATTAACCAAAAGGGAGATGGGAAAATCAAGATGAAACTGGTATATACATTTAAGTTCAGCAGAATGGCTATTTCAAAATAACTTGATATTTGTACAATCAGTATCACCAAAACTTCTCAAGGGGGAGTCGTGTTCTTGATTTTGTGTATCTACAACAGTCAGTATAGTGCCTGTTTCCTAGTAGCTACTTCACACATCATGTTTAATCAGACTTGAAGATGATGATATAGTGGGAAAAAATGATTAAAATAAGGTAGGGGAAAAATACAGTGACTACAACTGAGGGAAAATTATTTGAGATGTAAATACAAGCTTTGATTATAAATTGTACACATCCCCTGGAGGAGGAAATGGCAACTGATTCCAGTATTCTTGCTGGAAAAATCCCCTGGGCAGAGGGAGCCTGCCAGGCTACGGGGGCTGCAGAGTCGGACACGGCTGAGCAACTGAGCGTGCGCGCGTCTTCCTCTCCTTCTGTCTCAAAACTCCACTTGGGCAAGTTTAGGAGCAGCAGTGCTGGTCGCTCAGTCGTGTTCAACTCTTTGAAACCCCATGGACCGTGGCCTGCCAGGGTTCTCTGTCCATAGGATTCTCCAGGCAAGAGTACTGGAATGGGTTGCCATTCCCTTCTCCAAAGGATCTTGCTGACCCAGGGATCAAACCCAGGTCTCTGGCATTGCACGCAGATTCTTTACCATCTGAGCTACAGGGAAGTCCTTGTACAAGTTTAGGGATTGAGAAATAAAGACAGAAATCCACAAGGATAAAAACAGGAGAAAACAGAAATACTTTTTTTGGAAGATGGAAAGCAGATGGGACTGAATTAGCAGTCCCAGTTAAGCTGAATTATAAGCCAGCAGTAAAGAAAGCTGCAGAATGTCCAGGCTTGGCAGCATTAGGTACCTCTGTAAAGAGAGTTCAATACAGGAGGACTGCTTGAAAGCATATTTGAAAATCAGTGAGATACCCTTCCTTTCACCATGCAGAATATTCACCTGGCAGAAAATTGGAGCCTTTTTTCTTTGATGAGACTAAACAGCACATTTTAAGATTAGAGAACGCTGCACAGAGTTGAAAAGTGGGTGCCATCTGAAAAGGGGTTATTTGACTACAAATGTACATACATGTTGTTACTCAGACTTTTCCCTCATATGGCTTCTGGGATGCAACAATTAGGCTTGTATTCTCCAGGAAGGAGGTTGGAGGGAAATTCACTGGGGAATCTGATCATTTTGAGAGGAAGAAGCCTACAAATACTAACACTAGGGAATGAGATGGCCCAAACAGAAAAACATATGCTGAAACTCATGGAACATCCTCCCATGTACATAGAGCTTTTTAGTGTCCCACACTTAAATATGAGTTACTTGGGGAAAGCAACTAACACGAAGTGCAAAGATCAAATTAATAAGCAAACAAGAAATGTAGCCTAAGCAGGGACATGAAAATTTCAGAAAATTATCATCAATTTTTTTCTAAGAGATGAAGATGAATTTACACCAATGAAATAAGAACAATATATAAGAAATGAGAACAAAAATCACATAGGAAAAAATTTTAAATGAGAGTATAAACCAAAAACAATTAAATGAGGGGATTAAAGGTAAATCCGAGGAATTGTCCAGAAAGAAAAATAAATAAAAGAAGAGGAAAAATAGATGTCATTCCATAAGGTATAACATCTGAAAAACAAGAAACTCAGAAAAAACAAGATATAAAATAGAAGGACAGACATCATTAAAGAAATAAATCGAGAAAAAATTTCAGAATTGAGGGATGAAGTTCTCAGGTTGAATGGATTCAGCATAATAGCTGAAAGTATATCTATATTAAAACACATTAACACAAAATCTTAGATTGCTGAGAACAAAAAGAATCTTTAAAACCTTTCAGCAAGGGAAAAAAATGTCTAAATAACAAGAACCAACAACCAGCAAAGTAGCACACTTTTCTAAGCACATCTGAAAGCAAGAATAAAATTGAGCAATATATTCAAAATTGAATTGAATTACATTAAAGAAAGTGGGGAAAACCACTAGACCATTCAGGTATGACCTAAATCAAATCCCTTATGACTATACAGTGGAAGTCAGAAATAGATTTAAGGGACTAGATTTTGATAGACATAGTGCCTGATGAATTATGGACGGAGGTTCGTGACATTGTACAGGAGACAGGGAGCAAGATCATCCCCAAGAGAAAGAAATGCAAACAAGCAAAATGTCTGTCTGAGGAGGCCTTACAAATAGCTATGAAAAGAAGAGAAGCAAAAAGCAAAGGAGAAGAGGAAAGATATACCCATTTGAATGCAGAGTTCCAAAGAATAGCAAGAAGACATAAGAAAGCCTTCCTCAGCAATCAATGCAAAGAAAGAGGAGAACAACAGAATGGGAAAGACTAGAGATCTCTTCAAGAAAATTAGAGATAACAAAGGGAACATTTCGTGCAAAGATGGGCTCGATAAAGGACAAAAATGGTAGGGACCTAACAGAAGCAGAAGATATTAAGAAGAGGTGGCAAGAATACACGGGAGACCTGTACAAAAAGATCTTCATGACCCAGATAATGATGAAGGTGTGATCACTCACACTCAACTAGAGCCGGATATCTTGGAATGTGAAGTCAAGTGGGCCTTAGGAAGCATCACTATGAACAAAGCTAGTGGAGGTGATGGAATTCCAGTTGAGCTGTTTCAAATCCTGAAAGATGATGCTGTGAAAGTGCTGCACTCAATATGCCAGCAGATTTGGAAAACTCAGCAATGGCCACAGGACTGGAAAAGGTCAGTTTTCATTCCAATCCCAAAGAAAGGCATTGCCAAAGAATGCTCAAACTACCACAGAATTCCACTCATCTCACATGCTAGTAAAGTAATGCTCAAAATTCTCCAAGCCAGGCTTCAGCAATACGTGATCCGTGAACTTCCAGATGTTTAAGCTGGTTTTAGAAAAGGCAGAGGAACCAGAGATCAAATTGCCAACATCCACTGGATCATGGAAAAAGCAAGAGAGTTTCAGAAAAACGTCTATTTCTGCTTTAGTGACTATGCCAAAGCCTTTGTGTAGATCACGATAAACTGTGGAAAATTATGAAAAAGATGGGAATACCAGACCACCTGACCTGCCTCTTGAGAAACCTGTAGGTAGGTCAGGAAGCAATAGTTAGAACTGGACATGGAACAATAGACTGGTTCCAAATAGGAAAAGGAGTACGTCAAGGCTGTATATTGCCACCCTGCTTATTTAACTTCTATGCAGAGTACATCATGAGAAACTCTGGACTGGAAGAAGCACAAGCTGGAATCAAGATTGCTGAGAGAAATATCAATAACCTCAGATATGCAGATGACACCACCCTCATGGCAGAAAGTGAAGAAAAAGTAAAGAGCCTCTTGATGAATGTGAAAGAGGAGAGTGAAAAAGCTGGCTTAAATCTCAACATTCAGAAAACTAAGACCATGGCATCCAGTCCCATCACTTCGTGGCAAATAGGTGGGGAAACAGTGGCAGACTTTATTTGGGGGGTGCTTCAAAATCACTGAAGATTGTGATTGCAGCCATGAAATTAAAAGACACTTACTCCTTGGAAGGAAAGTTATGACCAACCTAGACAGCATATTAAAAAGCAGAGACATTACTTTGCCAACAAAGGTCTGTCTAGTCAAGGCTATGGTTTTTCCAGTAGTCATGTATGGATGTGAGAGTTGGACTATAAAGAAAGCTGAGTGCCAAAGAATTGATGCTTTTGAACTGTGGTGTTGGAGAAGACTCTTGAGAGTCCCTTGGACTGCAAGGAGATCCAACCAGTTCATCTTAAAGGAGATCAGTCATGAGTGTGCTTTGGAAGGACTGATGTTGAAGCTGAAACTCCAATACTTTGGCCACCTGACGCGAAGAGCTGACTCATTGGAAAAGACCCTGATGCTGGGAATGATTGAGGGCAGGAGGAGAAGGGGATGACAGAGGATGAGATGGCTGGATGGCATCACCTACACAATAGACATGGGTTCGGGTGGACTCTGGGAGTTGGTGATGGACAGGGAGGCCTGGCGTGCTGCAGTTCACGGGGTCGCCAAGAGTCGGACACGACTGAGCGACTGAACTGAACTGAACTGATTCAAAATTGATCTCTTGATGAATATGCTATACCTGGGCAAGCAAATGTGAAAGTGTTAATTGTTCAGTCCTGTCCGACTCTCTATGACCCCATGGACTGTAGCTCACTAAGCTCCTCTGTCCACAGGATTCTCCAGGCTAAAATACTGGAGTAGGTAGCCATTCCCTCCTCCAGGGGATCTTCCCAACCCTGGAACTGAACCCAGGTCTCCAGCATTCCAGGCAGATTCTTTCCAATCTGAGCCACCAGGGCAGCCCCTATACCTAGCCAAGCCATCAATGAACTGAGAGCGTAAAATAAAGATATTTTCAAACTTAAGTGAAAGTCACTCAGTTGTGTCTGACTCTTTTCAACCCCATGGACTATACAGTCCATGGAATCCTCCAGGCCAGAATTCTGGAGTTGGTAGCCTACGCCTTCTCCAGCTAATCTTCCTGACCCAGGAATTGAACTGGGGTCTCCTGTATTGCAGGCGGATTCTTTACCAACCGAGCTATCAGGGAAGCCCTTTTCAAACTTAAAAGGTCTCCAAAAAATGACCGACTGTAACACCTCAGGAAGCTATTTGAGAATGTACATCACCAAGAGAGAGAAAATTAAGGAAGAACTAGAATCCAGGGCACAGTGGATCCACCATGGGAGACTGGCAAAGGGGAGTCACCAAGAGAAAGGTGAGGGTCCCAGAGTGTCAATCATGCAAGAGGTCTGGAGAGAAACCTGTCTACATGAGAGAACTTCAGGGGACTCTGAAGTATTTCTTCAAGATGAAATCAGTATTAGCTAATGTATTAGACCGTATTAAGAGAGTAGTCATAACTTGAGACAAATTGAGGGATAAATTAGTGATATGTGTGTAGAAATTTAAGCCAAAAGGAAAAGTTTTTGGAAGACCAAAAGATTGTGCAGGAATAGAAATACATAACATGAATCAACTCTGAATAATATTTATATAATCATCGAAATGTAAATACTGAAAGTTGGTCAGACCACAGTTAGAGCATAACTGTTAGAGCAGTTATCTTGGGCTCAAAAAGGAGTTAAAAGTGTGCCTGGATTAAATGTAGCAGAGGGTGAAAGAGATTTAAGTCCTCGTTTTCCGTAATTGGAAGTTAATTTACAATCCCTAAATTAAAATAAAAATTAAGTAGCATGTAATTTAGATGACATGAAGCAAACATGAAAGAATATACTAAAAGAATGAGTGTACATACTTGCGAGTAGAATTATTTGATTCTTTAAGCTACATGTGTGACTCTCATTGATAAAAACGGAAACTAATTTTTAAAAAATAAATGTATCAAGTTATAGAGAATGATTAGACGTTAGCGTCTATCCTTGGTTCTCAGGAACTATTCTAAATACGTGTCCATATTAACTGACACTCTAGTTCTTTCTTTAAGGATTTAAGATACCCCCTGGGACAATTTAACAATGTTTTATTTGCATCTTAAAGACTTATAAATCATTGCTTTTGTGATTAAAATTGCTCTGGAAGGCTAAGCCTGGTGGCCATATTATCTGTTTGCTTTAGCGAATTAGGTTACAAATGCTGAGCAAAGACTTGGTCTCTCCACTCTGTATTTGTGTTTACTCAGGCAGGTACCATTTTGTGGCAAAGCAGATAAGCTCGGTTCCCAGGCCTGTAAAGGGTGACAACTATTATTATTTGAATGTGTGGGAAAATTATTTAAATAAAAAATGCACAAAGATTATCAACACCCCTATCACTCAGTTTAAACAGGAACCAAATAAATGTCACTCTGCCATCATGTACTTTGCAGCTTATTCCTGAAGTGTCCACAGAGGACAGGGAGGAAAGATGTTGATTGATAACAGCTGAGAATTTGTCACAGTGGGTATGTGATGAAAAACTGCAGCTACTATTTACTGGATGTTAACAAATTTTAAACCACTACTATCTTTTTTAATCTCTAGACCAAGCCCATCAGGTACTTACTGCTGGTTTAATCACTTAGTTGTGTCTGATACTTGCAATTCCATGGATGTAGCACACCAGGCTCCTCTGTTCATGGGATTCTCCAGGCAAGAATACTGGAGTGGGTTGCCATTTCCTTCTCCAGGGGATCTTCCTGACCCAGGAATCAAACCTGTGTCTCCTGCATTGCAGGTAGATGCTTCACCGACTGAGCTATGAGGGAAGCCCAGGTACTTACTATCCCTAATTTACATATAAAGAAACTGACAGAGCTTAAGCAACTTGACTAAGTAAAAGAGCTGGGAATCAAATACATGGCTATTTCATTACTGCCCAGTGTCTCAACATCTGCTTTACTCAGGTTGGAGCTTATAAATTGGGTTCATACAATGGGGAGTTTGCATATTTGTGAGGATATGTGCATACATATACACAAACGTTTTTGTTGTTGTTCAGTTGCTAAGTCATGTTTGACTCTTTGTGACTCCATGAACTGAAGCAAGCCAGGCTTCCCTGTCTTTAACTATCTCCTGGAGTTTGCTCAAACTCATGTCCATTGAGTCGATAATGCCATCCAACCATCTCATCCTCTGTCGTCCCCTTCTCCTCCTGCCCTCAATCTTTCCCAGGATCAGGGTCTTTTCCAATGCGTTGGTTCTTTGCATCAAGTGACCAAAGTATTGGAGCTTCAGCTTCAGCATCAGTACTTCCAGTGAATATTCAGGGTTGATTTCCTTTGGATAGACTGGTTTGATCTCCAATACACACACATACACAGATGTCTGTTGAGAGTGAGAGAAATATAAGAATATTAGAGAATTCTGGACATCCTATTTTGACCTGTCAGCCTTGCAGTTTCTAAGGCAAATAAATATCCCAAGGATAGAGTCCAAGCTACACACAGTCTTTGTAACTATGCCACTTAGGCCTAATATCTCTGTAGTTCCTTGATGATCCAGGCTGAGTTGCATGGAAAATGCCTTAGCCAGTTTCCTGTCTTCCTTTGCCATTTTTCTAACCAGTGTTGTCCTGGAGAAGCTTGTTCTGGCTTTGTGTGGACAGATCGCTAAATTTTCAGGAATTCTGTGAGTCAACTGAGGTCAAGTTGGTTGTTTGATATCGGTCATGATAAAGATATTCACACCACAGAATTTGGCAAATGCTATAAATCGGGACTTGGTTTTCTTTTCTCTTGTCTTATATATCCTTTTGTTGTTAAACTTTTACCAGCCATGTCACTGCCTAAATTGGTACCTTAGTTCCTCAAATCTGAGCACTCCTCTGCAGAGGAAAAGGCAGCCCAGGAAGAGAAAGCAGGTCAACGCAAGTGCAAAGGGCTTTCCCCAAAGCCTGGAGCTGACCTAATCTAGGTCTACCAACCCAGACCTTCTGAAGACAGGACAAGAGCTTCTAACCTTACTTAATTCTGCTAAGGAAGGTCTAAGAGGAGCAAGCAGTGAACGGGAAAATGAGAAAGTCAAGAGTGAGTCCAGACAGTGCTGAATCACTTCCCAGGGCAGCAGCTTCTCTCTGCCTCTTCTTGCCTCACCTCCTCTTTCTGGCCTCAGGTTTTAACCCCTTTGTTCCTTCACAGAGAAAGTTCCATTCTCAAGCTCAGTCACCATTTACTGTCTTTGAACTTCACCCACCTTAAAAGACCCATCTGTAAGTGAAGGAGTCAAAACTTGCCCAAAGCTACAGAAACTTACTAGCTATACAACTGAAAGCAAATCATATCACCTATTTGAACCACAGTCTTGTGTGCTGTAAAATAGGGTTTTTAATGCCACCATATTAGGAATGCTGTAAGGAACAAATGTCAAGTTTCCTCAATCACTGCCAAACAAGAGAGATGTAAAAGATGGTTACTGTCAATATTATGATTGTAGATTTTGGCATTCCTGTCAGGGAAGATGTTGAGAGGTCAGAAAGAATCTAACTGGAATTATGTTACCCATTTCAGAGACTCGAAGCCAAAGCTCCAAGACTTTGGCCACCTGATGTGAAGAACTGAGTCATTTGAAAAGACCGTGATGCTGGGAAAGATCGAAGGCAGGAGGAGAAGGGGACGACAGAGGATGAGATGGTTGGATTGCATCACCGACTCAATGGACATGAGTTTGAGTAAACTCCAGGAGTTGGTGATAGACAGGGAGGCCTGGCATGCTGCAGTCCATGGGGTCGAAAAGAGATGGACACAACTGAGTGACTGAACTGAACTGAACTGAACTGAACTGAAATGAACAACAGGCTCAGGAAGACACTGATGCTCCAGAGTCAACATGCCATAGATCAGATTAGCTCATTCCTCCACCCCTAATACAAAGAGGTTATATTAATACTATACATAAACCTGGGTTTTGTGATATAGCTCAACCACATAAGATAAGATGTCTCTTAGAAGCACACGCGAGCATAACGATGCTATGTGCCAGCCCATCCATCCCTTTTGCCTAAACAATCTTTATTAGCTGGTTTTTAACCTGGCACACTTGAATCTTGAGCCACTTACTTCCCTCGGATGCAACATGGGCTTAGAGGGAAGCTGTCTTCACATATGAAGTCAGGCAGAAGTGCCTTTCTTGATATTCTCTTCAGGTAGCTGAGAGATAGGAGTTGGGGGTAGAGTTATCCTAATTTGTTTGCCCATATACCAGTGGGCCCATAGGTCAGTAGGCACTGCCTGTATGTTTCCAAACCCTCTTGATGACAGAAAGGCTGGGGTGAGAATAATCAAGGATCAACCCCTAATCTCCATAACACCTCCATCTCCAAATCAACACAAATCAACACACAGAAGACGTCAGAATAGCATGCTTGCCACAGAAATGTAGTGCTCCAAGTCCTCTGGCTCCTTAAGCAATCAGAATACCCCGCCTGAAACCTGTCTACACAGAAATTTGGAGCTACCACTCATGACCGCCATCTCCAAACAGTTGAAGGCCTGCAGTTAAGAGGAATAAATGGAGTTGACTGGTGTGGCCCAGGTTTAAAATTTCAACAGGTGGGTAGATTTCTAAGGAAGCTGTGATAGCTCTGGTTCAGCATGAGTAGGAGTTCATCAGAGGGGGGTACACAGAGCATATGAGAGAATACGGCTGCGAATGAACTTCTTGGTCAGTCACCTTAAAAGTAATTTGGAAACTTCTCCCACTAGGAGCCAATCTTCATGGAAGGGCAATTCATTTAGGAAGTGCCATCATTTTTAATCAGAGTATTTCACTGTTTGTAAAGCCTGGAAATGAGCTACAAATTACCTTAACCTTTCTGTGACCAGTCACTACCCTTGAAAACTCAAGGAATAATACAAAAAGGAACTTCATTGCTCCTCTCATTTGTATCATAGTTGGTTCAATGGTTCTGTGGACAATAATGACTGTTATTTAAATGTCCTCTGTGTGTGTGTTCATAAAACAGTAGATGAATTTCTCTTTTGGTTTACTGCGTGGGAAAATTTTGTCACAACCTATGTAGAGGCACACTTCTTATTCTGATAGTGATGATACATTCTGTTTTACATTCTGTTTCCTTTCCTTTTTTTTTTTTTTTTTGTATTAACTAACAAAAGACTCAGCTCAGTTTGGTCCTCACCTGTAGAAACTGCCTGTGTATAGAATTTTGTTAACATTTTTAAAATTTCCCTCTTTTTCAAAGGCTTTTGGTGGCAAAACTTTTATGGGAAATTTGGCAGAAACTGAATGAATAAATACATCAAATAAATTATAAACGGGTAAATTCACCCATAAAATGTTCTACTGAGCTGGTCTCTTAGAACTCCAAGCTTTAATGCTGGTTGGCTTTACCAGATGGTTGCCTATTACAGTTGCCTAAAGTAACAGAAAATGCCACTGGAAGTGCTTCCCAGGTGGCTCAGTGGTAAAGAATTTACCTGTCAATGCAGGAGACACAGGAGTCACAGGTTCGATCCCCGGGTCAGGAAGATTCCCCCGGAGTAGTAAATGGCAACTCGTTCAGCATTCCTGCCTGGAAAATCCCATGGACAAAGGAGCCTGGCAGGCTATAGTTCATGGGGTCAAAAAGAGTCAGACACAACTGAGCAACTTAGCACACAAAATAATAGAAAAAGTTGATAAGTATCTCAAATTCATTATATATTAATTTACCAAACAGTAAAAACAGAACAACACTATCTGTACTTCTCTTAGTATATAAAATATTGTCAGATTCAATAAATATGTGTTAGAACTCCCAGATTATATATCTACATAGCCTTTATTATATTAATACATTTTGTTTCTGTGGGATAAAAATAAACATCCCTGTTTCCTGAGAAAAGAAACACCTTTTTTTTTTTTTAAGTGATGAGAAGCATGTCAAATGTTCAATAAATTTGCATACTTCAGTCTTGGCTGTCAATATAAAATTTTGCAAGGCCGGATATAAATTTTGCAGTAGCATTGTGAAAGAAGATGGGTGTCACTTTTGTCAAACAAACCAACCTATGTAATAAAACATTCTGTGTTTGATAAGCCTTTTGTCACCAATACATCTTGAGTAAATTAGCTTCATGCAAAACCTGAACTTGGCAGTGCCAACACCAATATTGACCCTGACCTCATCTTGGCCACCTAACGCAGAAGAAATTCTTCCTCTTATTTGACTTGCTACTTTTTTTCATAAACATGGTCGTGTACATATTTACTCTCTCACCCTCCAGTGCCTCATACCCACAGATACTGAAAACAATCAGGCTATCACATTTCCTCCACATTCATCCAGCTCTGACTACCTTTCTAGTTTGTAAGATATGGTGTTGATGTGAACAAAGCCACTACTGACAAATAACGATCATGCAAAAAAGTTGATTTCCAAAATCACTTCCTGTGGTATCCATGATGGCCTCCAAGAATTAAAGTTTAACTTGATGAGTAATTAGGCAATGCACACTCAAGTGCTGTACACTTGTAGATTGCTTTCTTATTACATTGATAAGGGCAGTAATTAGATGGGACAAAAAAAATTGTTATCAATCATAAGTTATAAAAGGAATAGTCTTTTTGATCAGGTTGATTCAACTTCAAATAATATACATTAATATACATGGATACTATACTTGTGATTTAAATCCAGAGAAATTACATATCAAGTTGAGTATCTACGCAAGAAGAGATTTAATGGTATTTTCCCCCAGATAATTTCAGGAGTCTATTAGTCAGAGGATTAAATGCCAATCATTATGCCTGATACCACATACGATATGTAAATGGTGGAGAGCCAGGGGTTATTTCCTGGGTTGCCCTGAGACGGAATGGCAGGAACATGAAGAGTGTTCCTATTATCACTATCACTGTCCTTTCACTAAGGAGACAACTATGAGACACTCATTCAAGGTGAAATCAAAGAATGAGTTGATCCTAAATGACCTTGAAGGCATAAAGGCTCAGATAATCTCTGCAAGACTCAGGTACCTTCTTTATAAACTGGGTAAATTGTTCTACTACAGTATTATGATCAACTCAAGCTTAAATTAGATAAAAGATGCCATTTCACACATGATCTTAGTATGAACAGTATTTGATGAGGAGTTTAAGAATATGGGCCCTGATCCAAGGCAATAACCTCTGTGAGAATTTGGCCAACTCATTTCCTTTCTTTGAATTTGTTTCCTGATGCATAAATGTGACCTCAGCAATTTTATTTATTAATCTGATTTGAGCATTCTATGCCATCCTGGGTTCCCACGACTTTTCCCTAGTAAAAGGTGTTATTAAAGCAGATATTCTGGTATTGTTCTGGCCCCAGTAGAGTTCCTTAAAAAGACTTTTTACTAGAAAGAAGGATTAATATCCATGCATCTTTATCTCCTCGGAATATTTTCAGGAAACCTGTGATGAAAACATGTAAGTTCTGTTTCCTGAGGCATAAATGTGACCTTAGCAATTTTATTTATTAATCTGGTTTGAGCATTCTATGCATTTATTTTTATTTATTAATCTGGTTTGAGCATTCTATGCCATCCTGGGTTCCCACGACTTTTCCCTAATAAAAGGTGTTATTAAAGTGGGTATTCTGGTATTGTTCTGGCCCCAGTAGAGTTCCTTAAAAAGACTTTTTACTAGAAAGAAGGATTAATATCCAAGCATCTTTATCTCCTCGGAATATTTTCAGGAACCTGTGATGAAAATATGTAAATTCTGTGAGTAGGAGCAGAAAACTTAGGGAAGACCACGTCTATTGTCCACTTAGAATGATTGTCCATCCTTTGTCTCCTCCTGGTATACTCCTTGTCCACCTCGGCTGTCCGGTCAATTCTTTTGAGATTAAACTGCAACTTGCATCATAAGGAAAGGAGACGTTCCTTCTTAGTCTCCTGCTGTGTTTAATATTCCTTCCTCATCCCCACACCCAGTGCCAGACCCTTTATAAGCTTTTACTGGAGAATATTAAGTAGCATTGGGCAAGTAGCTGGTCAAATATGTATACTAAAGTGATCATTTGGATGGCAGTATTGAGTAGTACATGAATAGCAACTGTCTGTCCAGTATTCCACTAATTACTCAGGGTAAAATGATGACTAGCCAAAGTGCCTGCTCTCAAGGAGCTCCTGGGACAACAGGTATCCTCCGACAATGAAGGGGGAGGCAAAGAAGAAGAAACGGAAATTCTGTAAATCACAATGCAAATTCCTGTTACCAGCAATGAAACTCATCTTTCAGAAAACTTCTTCCTGGGTAATAGGGTACACTGCAATGGTTTACAGAGTCTTAACTCAGCCTGGAATCCTTTGTTCAACCTAAAGATTGGGTGAATGCAGTAACGAAATAGTCAAAGAGAAACAGAAGCAGGTCTTACAGAAGTAGGATAAGGAGACAGAATCTATCCTTCTGCAGTCCACTCCCAGTTCCAGCTTTCAGGCAGGCCATGATTGAGTAAGCCTATCCTTGCACCCAACTGGCAAAGGCAGTTCAGCTGAGTAAGACCTGGTTGAATTTCATTACCTGTGTTCTTTGATAAGATGACATTTTATCCTTTCCATAGCAGCCCTTGGACTGACTGCCCATCTCTAAGCGTGAATCACTCTCAATCACGTTTCAAAGGGTCCTTGTCTCTAAATTCTGAAATACGTTATGTTGTTCTCTATCTACTGATGTCATCCCTTGGTTAAATGTCCGTTCTGCCATAAAATCTCTGTTACTCCATAAATTTGTATAAGTATTTTCATATAAAGGTATATACCTTTGTTTACCCTTTACTTCCTGAATCTTCAACCATCACAATATCCTTTACGTTTTTAATGTCATTTTCATTTTTTTATCTTTGAGATAGACATGTCTTGAATATGTACTTTTTTTTTATTCCTAGCACTTAGAAAGAACATCACCTAAAATTTTAAAGGCACTTAAGCGGTCCAACTTTTGTATTGAATGCTGATTGACTGAATAATGAATAAATGAAGATGATAAAGAGAGTATTAAGGGCAAACTCCAGGAGATAGTGAAGGACAGGGAGGCCTGACACATTGCAGTCCATGGGGTCACAAAAAAGTCGAACTTGACAGCGACTGCACAACATAAAGAGCAACCCAGACTGCATTAAAATTTCTAGACTAACTTTGGAATTCAGAAGAAAGGAGCTAAACACTCTACATATCTATCTTATTAATTCTTGACTAAAAGTTCTGGGAGAGGGGCGGGAGGTCAATGTTTTCATGGCCATTTTACAGATGAGAAGACTGAGGTCAAGAGGACACCGCGAATCAATGAAATAGCTGACATTTCAGCTTGCATCTCTTGGGCTTGAGCCTTTGTTCTTTCTACTCATAACATTATACTGCCTCCCTACTGGCAAAGGAAGCAGTAACAATATCCCATCCCTTGCGCAGTTCTTTAGAGCTCAAGGCCCTTTCACAGCCAGCACCTCCTTTGTGTTGGCAAGGCAGCTGTCACTTGGGGGACATGCCGAGCCCTCTGCTCTGTGATGGAGCCAGTGGCAGAAGGCACAGCCAACAGCTTCCAATCAAAGGAAATCCTGAAAAAACAGCCTCAGCAATCTGCTAAGGTCCTCCCCGTCACAGTCCTTGGCAACAAATAACACATGAAAAGAGATCAGCTCCTGCCAAGGTGGACTTCAAAGAGGGTGGGGTGGCAGTGTTGGAACCTTCCACTTGGCATCTATGCTGTCTGCCCATTCCAGAAGTTAATTCACAGAGAGTGGGCTGAAGGGATGCCTGTCTCCCCTTCAGCTGATTCGTGGGAACTGTGTCTGCTAGCTAACTCTCACTTGTCTTTAAAGAGAATGTTCCCAGATCCAAGCCTTTGAATTAAGCCTTGAACCAGTGCTGTGACATGTGTTCTGAGCTAGTCCCAAATAAGCGCAAACACAACAGCCTCCACTGATCAGTGCAGCAGGCCTGAAGGATGGAATCCAAAGCACGAGCCCTGAGAACAGAAAGTTCCAGCTCTTGCTGTGTGCAAGTTGCCATGAGCTCCAGCCATGCGTCCTGCAGCCAAGGATGGGTGGCCCCTTGAGCAGGAAACTCTTTGGCAGCCTCTGCTGCGTGCTTTGCTTGCTGACAAGAGCACACCCTGGTCTCGGTTATTGCCCTTATAAAACAGCTCAAGTCGGATGTGAGCCAAATGTTTTAAATGTGCCTGGAAGAAAAATGTTAACTATGAATCCATGCGGTAGAACAGTACAGTACAACTGCAACAACACGCAGTTCTCCCAGAGGAGGGGCCAGCGAGGAAAATACAGCTGCTACCCAGGCTCCCAGGGGCTTCTCCTCTTCCTTCTGCAGAAATCCTACTGGGTCAAGGACTGCTTTGACAGCCACATGCCCCAGAATCTGAGAAATGGGTGCTATTGTGGCTCTAATTAGAGAGTAATAGAATTTTCAGAAATTTCCCAACTAGGAGAGACTGTACTAACCGTTTAGTTTGTATGTAAGTAGAGGACAAGGGCTTTCCAGGTGGCACTAGCTGTAAAGAACCCACTTGTCAAAGCAGGAGACGTAAGAGAGTGTGGGTTCGAGCCCTGGGTCTGGAAGATCCCCTGGAGGAGGGCATGGCAACCCATTCCGGTATTCTTGCCTGGAGAATCCCCATGGACAGAGGAGCCTGGTGGGCTACAGTCCATGCGGTCGCAAAGAGTCGGACTGAAGCGACTTAGCATGCAGGCACAGAGGACGAAGTCCATTGAGGCCACCAGCAAGGTCTCACCTTTCTATTAAAATTCATTCTGCAGGTTTGCAATCCATGTTTTACAGAACAAAACAATGTACACAGGATACCTTCCGTGCCCAGACCCTACTGTCTACCAGGCACTGCTCTAGGTATTTTTCCGATATCTTATTGAATCTTCAGTACAGTCTTATAAAGGAATATTATCACCTACACTGAAAAAAGAAAGAAATAAAAGCTGAAAGTGTTTTGTGCAAATTGTCCACCCAGTAAGTGCTAAAACAAACATTCAAACCCAAGTGCCCTGACTCCAAAGCACATGTTTTTTCTTTGTCCTAAAATGCTGTTGCAAATGCACAAAAGTTGTCTGTTATATTTCTGGGCTATTGACATACATTTTTCTAATAATTCTAATGAAGAAATTTAGGGTATGTAATTAGAACAATATTTGAGTGCTTCTATGAGAAGAAAACCTACTTTGTCCAGGTTTATGGTGAAATGCCAGAAACATTAAAATTCATGTATTAATTTAAAAAGACAAGGATACCATCAATTACATTAACATTTATTATTTTTCTGGACACCTTAGCCAATACAATAAAGCAAGAATCAGAAAAATAAAGCAAGAATCTTGGGGGAAGGACATAGAATTATTATTTTTAAATGATTGACTACATACTGTCAAGGTAAAGGAAAAAAGTCAGGGGAAAACTATTAGGACTAGTAAGAGAGCTGAGTAAATTAGCCAGTAAATTGGTAATTAAGATTAAAAATAAAATCAATAACTTTTCTAGTTAGCAATAATGTCTATTTTAAAAATGTAGTGGAAAAGATTGATTATATTCATATTAAAATATACTCCTAGATAGCTTTAATAAAATTGTGAAATCTATGGAAATGAAACTTAAAATTTTATAGAAATTCAAAAGAAAATTTTACAAAATCAAGAGATATTTTAAGTTTCCAGATGAGATGAATGAACAATGATGTCAGATCTTCCTAAATAAATATATCAGATTATCATAATCATAGAATCATAATATTCTATGATAGTATTCTATCATAATATATCAGAATCAGAATCATAGATTATTATGATCATAGTTTTTACATTAGGGAAATGAGTGTAAAGTTATTCAGAAGAGAATGACTTAAAGGAATAAAATAGTGCAGAACAAGTTTAAAACAAGAGAAATAAGATACAGTTCGCCTATCAAAGCATATATAATACTATTATCATTAAAACTGGAACATATTGTCATAAGACTAGACAGCTGTATCAGTCAAAAATAACAAAGTTCTAGAACAATCATAAAATAGTATAAGACTTACTACACAGCAAAGGAAGCAATAAAATTCAATAATATTCACCAAAATATATTAGGGAACATGGCTAAAAGGATGGGGAGAAAAATACTTATGATCCTCAGCTTACATAGCCAACAGTTCAAATTCCATATTTTACAGATCTAAGTGGAACAAAGAAAACAATTATTTAAAAATAAATGATAACAAATGTTTAAACTATCTTGAAAATAGGGCATGACTTCTATATATGAAACAGTTAACATTTTACAAAATGTTTCTAGGAAGGATTTTGGCAAGGTGAATCAAAAGTCCTCAAAATGTTTTTACCCATTAACTCCACTTCTAGGAACTTACACTGAGGAAACCATCAGAGAAATTCATAAAAAGGTTTTCATTTATTAGGAATCTCACTATAGCACTTTTAATAATATTTTTTAAAAAGAGTTGAAAACAAAATTAATTAAATTGTGAGACATCCAAAATGTGGGTGTAGTCCATGAAATAATACCCCTGGCTGCCCCTCTAAACATCCAGGTCCTAGTCTTCAGAACCTATGAATATGTCACCTTCTACAGCAAAGAGAAATTTGAAGATATGATTAGGTGGAGAATATTGAGATGGAGAGATTATCCTGGATTATCTGGATGGGTACAATGTCATCACAGAGGTATGGGCAAAAGACTCAGAGTGACAGCAAGCAATCTGACAGTGGAAGCAGAGAGAGAGAGGAAGCAATACAATGGAAACAGAAACTGGAGTAATGTAGGGCCACAAGCCAAGGACTGTAGGCAGCTGGAAAAGGCAAAGAAACATATCGTCCTGTGAAACTTTCAGAAGAAGCCACAGCCTCGCCAATGCTTTGATTTGAGGCCACTGAGAGTGATTTAGGACTTCTGACCTCCAAAACTACAAGACAATAAATTTTTGTTGTTTTACACCACAAAGTTTGTGGTAATTTATAACAGCAGCAATAGGAAACTCATTTTAGTACTAAAACACCATTAAAAATAAAATTTTGGGAAATAATGCTATAGGATCATAATGAAGATAAATGCTATTTGAAAACAAGGATAATATAAACTGGTGAAAATGTTAAATCATGAGAGTTGATTGTTACTAAGATTCGACAGATACAACATTTCAAAGTGAGATTCCAGGTCTAGATGCAAATTTCTAAAGGAAATGGTTGTTTAAAAGGCTGTTACTCTTTAAATCCCTATTCACCTTTAGAATATGAAAATATCCAGTTTTGAAAATTAAGAAAGAGGAACTTTGATGGAGAATGTCTTTGGAGAAAACTGCTGCTGTGGTGTGAGTACTCTCCATGTGTGTCAACAAAGTGTGTGTGTGTGTGTGTGTGTGTGTGTGTGTGTGTGTGTGTGTGTGTTGGAGAGAGAGTGCCCTGAAACTCTTCTCAAGCCTACTGAGAAGAGTTTCAACAGAACCACCCAGAAACTTGACGTATGTTTCTTGACTTTGGGAGACACAGTGGAAAATCTCAATGGAGGGGGCCAGCATGGCTGGCTCTGCTGGTGGTAGGCTGTGTTGGAGGGCAAGCACTCCAGCAGGAGCAAAGAACGTGTGTTTCTCATCGAACAACTATCAAGAGGGAGTGAGAGAACCAGTGTGGGGTTGGAGTCCTACTCACCAAGACTCCTGGAGGGTAGACAGTCCCACTAGAGGGAAGCTGAAGGCACTGCTGGATTACTAGGGACTGAGAAAAGAGCCAACATGAGTTGGAGAAGGAGAGGACATCACCAGCAACAAGAAAACTGCAGACAGAAGACCTCAGGGAGCATCACGTGGCGACAGCCCTGTCTTAAGGAACACATTAAAGGTCACTGAGAGCAACGATTTCAGCGTTTGCCTGACCAGGGAGTGGGAAGTCCACCTTGGACACTGACAGTCACTAAGGAACTTCTGTTTCTTCCCCTGACTTCCAACCCTGGAAAGGTCAGAAATGAACAAAAGCGAAGGGCAAAAACTGAGAGTGGAAGTCAACTGCACCCTCTTTGCCTTCTTCAGGGTTTCCAGTGGCAGCTGGTCTAGCTAGGGACGTGCAGGAGACAATTTTAAATCAAAGCTTTGATTACCATAAGGGACATGGAACTGTAGTCTCTGAATTGCAATTGCGTGTTTGTTGAAAAAGAGACCATCAGCTCTCTACCGCTTAGGGATAACCATGAGATTCCTCAGTCTTTTAGTTTAGGGCAGAGGAAGAACTATTTCTTCTAATTAATTGTAAAAAGACAATGGAAGAGGTGAAGCAATTTTGCTTTATAATTGAATCTCGAGTTGTTCTGTCCAAGACAGGGGCTACATTGTTTTTTTACAACATGTAGAAAGAAAAGAAGAAAAAGAGAGGAAGAAAGGAAAGAAGGAAGAAAACAGGGAAGGGGAAGGGATGGAGTGGAAAGGAGAGGAAGTGAAGAAGGAAGGAGGGAAGGCGAGAGGACAGGGGTGGAGGGAAGGAGAGAAGGGATGGAGGGAGGGGAAGGAAACACATGAAAATGTAGTAGAGTTCTTTCCAGTTGATTAGGTGATGCGTGTTTTATTTTTTACTGCCTTCTTGTTCCAACACGTTTACACCTTTATAATAAAACAAGTAAGTTTTACATGCATCTACCCTCCCATGCAAGGAGATCCAACCAATCCATTCTGAAGGAGATCAACCCTGGGATTTCTTTGGAAGGAATGATGCTGAAGCTGAAACTTCAGTACTTTGGCCACCTCATGCGAAGAGTTGACTTATTGGAAAAGACTCTGACGCTGGGAGGGATTGGGGGCAGGAGGAGAAGGGGATGACAGAGGATGAGATGGCTGGATGGCATCACTGACTCGATGGATGTGAGTCTGAGTGAACTCCGGGAGATGGTAATGGACAGGGAGGCCTGGCGTGCTGCGATTCTTGGGGTCGCAAAGAGTCAGACATGACTGAGTGACTGAACTGAACTGAACTGACCCTCCCATGCAGAAAAGCTCATGTTTGGTGTCTTGATAGCATGTGGCTTTATTAAAGAAGAGTTTGAAAAATGAAAAAGCCTTGGACGGGAAGAGACTGGAGAAGCTTCTCTCTCCTGGGTATTATAGTTTCAAATCTGTGTTTACAGAACTTTCTGAACCTGACACTGTATTATCCTTAATGTTAGACTGTTGCTTCATTATAGAAAGAACCCACACATCGTGGGCAGGAAACAGTTGAACAATAAAAACCTGGCAGCCAAAAAAAAAAAAAAAACCCCAAAACCTGAGCTGGCAGTTTTTAGCTTCAGTTCATAAAACCAGGGTGGCATTTGTTAATGGGATGCAGAAAACACCCAGAGAGACAAAAACTTCTGGATAACAGAGGGAGAGAGAGAGAGGGAGGGAGGGAGAGACAGAGAGAGAGAGAGAAAGGGAGACGGAGAAAGAGAAAGACACACAACACACACACTTTTGTTTAACTCACAGTGTTAGAGTAATATTTTTCATTAACCCCACTGCAACTACAGTATCCAGCCTAGAGCACACATGTATAGAAATGCAAGCAGGAACTGAAAAATAATTTGGGAAGTTCCTACTTCCAAACGGATTCTTGGGACAGTGAGGTGCATACGATATATCTCAGACTTAGCGCTTATTTCATCGTATGTGCTTCATACATGTTCGCTCTCCCATTTCCAACCAAGCCCCCTCCACCTCCTTCACCCCCTTCATAAACATATGGGCACCTCGCAGGGGAGGTTTGGCACCAGATGTCCCCTCATCTCTGCTTTCTTTATTCCATTTCAGACTGTTGGGTGAATTGTCATGCCTGATATGGTTGATTTCAAAGCCAAGTTTAGACGATGTGAATAATTAAAATCATGAAACTTAAACTCTCAAGTGAAACATTTCTGAGTCCTGCACACAGAAAGGAAACTTGAATGTTGAATTGGAAAGGAGAAGCCAAACCACAGCCAAACGAAAAAGGCTACAAATCCAGCATTTTAGGTACCACAGAAAATTAAGCACAGCAGGCAGAAAGGCAGCAAAGTTTATCTTGAATCTGGGCCAAGAGTGAGCCAGGAAGAAAACAAACAGCAAACAAAACTCTCGAGTGAAATGTATTATTCAACTAAGGTTCGGTGGATGCGAGGTTAGCCTTTGAGTTGATCTCAGCTAGGTGTTAGTCTATCTTTCAAGACCTCTGAGCAGATAACCATGTGCAACTATGAAAAGCCATGCATCGTCTCTAAATACAATAGCAAAATTAAAGGTCTTTGTGGAGACCCAGAATAGTTCACAGAGGGTTCTGTGGTTGTCCTGGTGCCTACACTCTTTAATTCTGCAAATGCATGTGCTGAAAAACGTAACAAAGATCCCTTCTGATAGGCATGTGGCTCTTGTGGGATCTAAGATTTCCTTCCATCAGAACAGCATATCCACAAGGAAAATACACCCACATTTACCCGCACACAGACTCAGAAATTTACTCCAGCCAGGCAGGGGTGCATAGATACATATACACATTCGGACATAACTACATTCATACACACATGGGCACGTGCTTACATACACGTGAAATCCAAAAAAGGAGTATGGAAATTCAAGGTTAAAAATAAAATTCAACAATATTTAATGAGGTTAAAAAAATAACAAGATTGGAGGAAAATCTGCTCATAGTATTGAGGGTCTTTTTCTTTCCCCTTTTGTTCCACCCACTTTTCAATGCACTTTGCATTATCGCACATAATGGCTTCTGCTGGAATTGGAAAAATTCAAACACGTGTGCTCTGAAGCAACATTTCCAGAAATACAGCTCAGGAATGTGTACTGGAGTAAATTCAGAGATATTAGCAGGATTTCCCACCTATTAAGGTAAACTCGATGGACATGACTTTGGGTAAACTCCGGGAGTTGGTGATGGACAGGGAGGCCTGGCATGCTGCGATTCATGGGGTCGCAAAGAGTCGGACACAACAGAGCGACTGAACTGAACTGAACTGAAGGTAAGCTCACCACCACCACCAACAAAAATCAGTTGCATGCATGAAGCTCATTATCTCCAGTGGCTAAGGGGAAAAAAAAGGGCCATCTTATCACAGTTGCCAATAATCTTGCTTCTTTAAGACAGTCAATGTCTGTGGTATGGATCACCACATTAGAAAGTCTATACAACATTTGGAGTAAATTATTCCTTGAAAACCCACTTATTCAACAACCTGAGTCTCTGCTACTTTTCCAGTCTATAAAGGCAGCAGCAACTTCCCTTCAGAAGCTCACTATCCATCTGGTTGTACACTCTCCATCTTCTTCAAAATATTCATTCTTTCAACATTGACCAAGGATGAGAAAGAGGGATTGCTATTTCCCCTACTTGGAGAAAGGGGAAATGGAAGTGAATCATTCCGGAAGTAAGAGGATTCAAAGGCATGTTGGAACTGGCCTACAAACTCTGTTGGAACAAACTGTCCTTGCACTAGGCTGAGCGCTTTGTACCGCATGCAGTACAGACATGCACTTACCAGCTGGAAAACAGCCTGGAAAGGACATGCGCTGCCTTGTTAGCCTTGACCCTGATGGCTACGGCAGAGCTGCACATCTCCAGGGCTGGCATCATTTTCAAATCATAACCAACATTTCGTTTTTCCTCCTCTTAATCAACCAGTATGAGATGGTCTGTGGTTGGGCTGGCAGAACTGCACTGGAAAACTGAAAGGACTGCTTCTGATTTCAGCGTGGGGCTGATCGTGAGGATGTGCAGCAGCCTTGCTCGCTCTGAAGAAAACGGGTGGTAGCCAACACAAGACTGCCTGGGCCTCATGCTGAGCAGGCCCCCTGCACTGCACTCTGGAGGAGGAAGCTAATGTGCTGTATCCGCTCCTGGCCTTTTCATGCACTTATACAGGATGAGATCAAACCCTGCTGATTCACCGCCTAAGCTACATCTCAGCATGATGTCTCACCAACAGTACCATCTTCCCCAGTGGCTCAGTGGCTCAATGGTAAAGAATCTGCCTTCAGTGCAAGAGCCACAGGAAACCCTGGTTCCATCCCTGTGCAGGGAAGATCCCCTGCAGGAGGTAAACATACCAGTATGTTTAGCCAGAATTTCATGCCAGAGGTCCAGGCTTGCATCTACAAGTTCCTGATGAACAATCTCACTGAAATATTCCACAGGCGCCACAAATTCAGCATATTGATAAAGATAAGTTATTTGCCCCAATAGCCACCCTTCTAATAATAACAGAAAAATCTGCCTGCACTGCAGGAAACCCCAGTTCGATTTCTGGGTTGGGAAGATCCCCTGAAGAAGGGAACGGCTACCCACTCCAGTATTCTGGTCTGAAGAATTCCATGGACTGTATAGTCCATGCGGTCACAAAGAGTCAGACACAACTGAGTGACTTTCTTTTCACTAATAATAACAACAATGACCAAAAAAATCCATATACTGTAGAGCAAGATTCAATCTTTTTTTATTGAAGTGCCAGGCAGTTGGTTTTTTGTCCTTGTGGGCCATATAGTCTTTGTCAGAACTCCCTGACTCTGCCATTGTGGGGTAAAATAAGTCACAGAAAACATGTAAATGAATGCATGTGGCACAAATCCAATAAAACTTTATTAACAAAGCTAAGGAATAGACTATTATGAACAGTCCATGACCACTCACTCATAGTCACTCAAAGCAGACACTACTAGGCTCTTATTTTCCCCTAATTTTCCCCATCTTCCCATCATTCACTAAATTTTACCAGTCTGTACCTCTTCAGTTCAGTTCAGTTCAGTCGCTCAGTCGTGTCCAACTCTTTGCAACCCCATGAATCATAGCACGCCAGGCCTCCCTGTCCATCAGCAACTCCCCGAGTTCACTCAGACTCACATCCATCGAATCAGTGATGCCATCCAGCCATCTCATCCTCTATCATCCCCTTCTCCTCCTGCCCTCAATCCCTCCCAGCATCAGAGACTTTTCCAATGAGTCAACTCTTCGCATGAGGTGTCCAAAGTACTGGAGTTTCAGCTTTAGCATCATTACCTCCAAAGAAATCCCAGGGCTGATCTCCTTCAGAATGGACTGGTTGGATCTCCCTGCAGTCCAAGGGACTCTCAAGAGTCTTCTCCAACATCACAGTTCAAAAGCATCAATTCTTTGGTGCTCAGCTTTCTTCACAGTCCAACTCTCACATCCATACATGACCACTGGAAAAACCATAGCCTTGACTAGACGGACTTTTGTTGGCAAAGTAATGTCTCTGCTTTTCAATATGCTATCTAGGTTGGTCAAAACTTTTCTTCTAAGGAGCAAGCGTTTTTTAATTTCATGGCTGCAGTCACCATCTGCAGTGAATTTGGAGCCCCCCAAAATAAAGTCTGACACTGTTTCCACTGTTTCCCCATCTATTTCCCATGTAGTGATGGGACCAGATGCCATGATCTTCATTTTCCGTATGTTGAGCTTTAAGCCAACTTTTTCACTCTCCACTTTCACTTTCGTCAAGAGGCTTTTTAGTTCCTCTTCACTTTCTGCCATAAGGGTGGTGTCATCTGTACCTCTTAAATGGATCCAAAATCTCTTTTTTCCCGCCCTACCACCAATGCTTTTAGATCAATTATAGTAATCTGTGATATTTTGAGCATGAATAACTGCTGTGCACAAAACTGAAGCAAATTTTATACAGTCACTGCCCTAAGGTCTCCACTGTGTTTAACTTTTTAATTCAGCAAATATTTATTTAGTTCCCATTATGTACCACACATTATATTAATTACTGAGGCAACAGTGATGAACAAGAAAGATGTGGTCCTTCCCTGCACAGTTTCTATAAGGTAAAAGGAATGTTATTCTAAAGATACAAACTGTACAATGGGATGCAGTATATGTTACAGTTGAAAACTATAACAAATCCTTGAGTACTTGACACCAAATAAAGGAAGTAAAACTTAAAAAAGAAATAAAGATAAAAACTTAGATAATCTCTGAAAGTGGTTGGATTTTGTCTACTTCAATAGCTTCCCTGACATTAAGAGCCAATTAAAAAAAAATTGTCAAACACCTATTGAAGAAAAATAAACTACATGTATTCTCTGTGTGCACGCTAAGTCGTTTCAGTTGTGTCTGACTCTTTGCAACACTATGGACTGCAGCCCACCAGTCTCCTCTGTCCATGGGATTCTCCAGGCAAAAATACTGGAGTGAGCTGCCATGCCCTCCTCCAAGGGATCTTCCCCACTCAGGGATCCAACCCATATCTCTTATGTCTCCTGTATTGGCAGGCAGGTTCTTTACCACTGGTGCTACCTGGGAAGCCCTATATTCACATATAAACCAGTTGTTTAAGTAAATAATAAGGATGAAAGCAAAACTATCTTATTTATCAAAAGAGGAAGGTATTCTTTATCCTGTAATAATTTCTGAAGCGTGTATTAAAGGCTTTGGGGATATTTTTACTTCATCTCTGAGCATTTCTGAGTATTCTAAATATCAGACTTGGCTTGTATAAATGGAAAATGCTCAATGCTTTTAATTCATTGTAGAAAAAAATCACAATTAAATCTAAAGAATTCATTTTTATTTGTGGAGTTATAACATCAACAGTATAAATAAAAGGGGAGGGGTGAATAATATTATACAAACCCCATCAGTCATGTCCAACTCTTCACAACCCCATGAACTATACAGTCCATGGAATTCTCCAGGCCAGAATATGGGAGTGGGTAGCCTTTCCCTTCTCCAGGGGGTCTTCCGAACCTAGGGATTGAACCCAGGTCTCCCACATTGCAGGTGGATACTTTATCAACTGAGCTATAGGGGAAGTAAGCCCTCTATTCAAAATGGAAAGTATCAAAGTACCTTGAAAAATGGCAACTGAGATGTTTTGATAGGTAAAGCTGGAGAACAGAAGAGCTGGGGGGACCTGACACCTGCTTTTGGCTGGGAGAAACAGTGCTGATTTTGTGGTGCCTGCAGAACATTCCAGTGATGATGGTCATTAGGAAGTTACAGATACAAACCTGGAACTCAAACATAAAATTATAGCTGAACATTTAGATTCAGTAGTTTGTAGTTCTGGTGGTCATGTTGAAACAAGCAGGGGCTAAGCATCTAAAATGAAGCTATGATATGCAATATGTAAAATACAGTATAATACATGTAAATATCTAAAATATACAATGCATACATATTTCATAACGAAATATAATATATAAAAGATATCCATAAGATACATGTATTTTATAGTAGATATGTGTACATACAAACTTACAATGCACATGTACTTATGAGAAATTAAGCTTCACTGTTCTTTTTTTTTTTTTTTCTTTAAGTCTTAAATCCACTTTCATGAAGGTGAGGGGCTCAAGATACTTGTGGGATAAGGAAGGAGGGTGGTCTGAGGTGTGGGGAAAGATGACTGAAGTTAAAAGGTAAAGTAATTGGGGTTCTGCACAGATGTATCTGAGTTACATGCTGCTTCATGGGATGTATGTTCAGAAAATGGTGTCATTAACATGATCTGCAGAGAAGGCAGTGGCACCCCACTGCAGTACTCTGGCCTGGAAAATCCCATGGACGGAGGAGCCTGGTAGGCTGCAGTCCATGGGGTCACTAGGAGTCGGACACGACTAAACGACTTCACTTTCACTTTTCACTTTCATGCATTGGAGAAGGAAATGGCAACCCATTCCAGTATTCTTGGCTGGAGAATCCCAGGGACAGAGGAAGCTAGTGGCTGCCGTCTCTGGGGTCGCACAGAGTCGAACACGACTGAAGCGACTTAGCAGCAGCAGCAGCAGCAGCAGCAGCTGCAGCTGCAGCAGCAACATGATCTGAGGGTGACGTTTTTGGCCCTCTGATGTCAAAAGGTCATCTATTGAACAGTCACTCAATCCATGGTCTTGACTGGTTTAATTTGGGTAAGACCAGCTCCATGTTCCTTAACCAGAGGTCTGGAATCTGAGACTGAGCCGCGTGAGCTTTCTGTTCAGTTTGTTTTTCGCTGTCCCGGTTTCCAGCATGATGGGCCTTCCCCTGCGTTGGGTTTCCTTTGCGTTCCGCTTCTACCGCGGGAGCTTCGCTGAGTCGGGCTCCCGCTGTGCTTGGCCTCTTCTGCGCGGAGGTTATTTCAGCCAGGTTAAACCCGAATCACGGCATCATAGACGTCAGGCGAGCGTGTGCTCCTCGGTTTCTGCCTCATCACAACAAAGATTTGGGGTGACGGACATTAAAGCCCCCTCGGCGTGTCACAGCTCTCGGATCTTGGACAGACTTTGTTATAGCTCTCAGGTCTTGAATGGACCGTGTTATAGCTCTTAGACAAATCAGCGTGACAGCTCGATTTTATTTAGAAGATAGCAGGAAAATCCATCTTCAAGGTGTGAGGGCACGTCAATCCAGACACGAAGAGAAGGCTCCAAAGACATGAAGAGAAGAACGCCCCAGCGCGCAGGGTGGTTGGGGGAGAGAGATGGAGGCCCTTTGGCTCCTCTTTTTATGTTTCTTCTTCCCCCTGGGCCTGCCCTATGCAACTTGGGCTTAGTCAGGAGTGCTGTTCTACCTGAAGTCCTCACTCTAGTCCTCGGACCTTCCTTTGACCTTCTTCTGTTCTATTTTCGTGGGCTTTTCCCTTCCTTGTCTTTTAGCCACCGCCATTTTGGACTCCTTTAGCCTATTCTCAAGCTTCACTGTTCTAAGTCAGTGAGATCTGCAGGTGTTTATTATCGCAGCTTAATTTAGCTTATATTATTTAATATACTATTTAAAAACCAATTTCAACTTAACTCTCTACAAAATAAGGATGATGATAAAATATATTTCAGAAAGCTGTTGAAGTACATAAGTTTGTTCATGACAATTACTTGGAAGAGAGTCTGGCACAGGGTGAGCGCTACACAAACGTTACCTTCATGGTAACTGAGCTATACCGAATCCCTGAGATTAATGTCCCTTATTTCTCAGCACATGTTTTACAGTTACTGCCTGATACACCAGAAACAGTCACTGGTAACAAGGATGAGTCCACTAATGGATTAATTTAGCACGAGAGTCCTGAACCAGTTTTTGTAAGAAAATATCTCATCATCAAGAAATAACGCATAGAGAAAATGGGCATTACTGTGACATTAGTGTGTGCTCAGCCAGGTCAGCTCTTTGAGACCCCCTGGACTACAGTTCATGGGGCTCCTCTGTGCATGGGATCTTCCTGAGAAGCCTGCTGGAGCGTGTTGCCATTTCCTCCTCGAGGGGATCTGCCCACCCCAGAGATCGAAGCCGAGTCTCCTGCTTCTACTGCACTGGCAGGTGGATTCTTTTACCACTGAGTCACCTGGGAAGTTCCACCATGACTTTGGGAATGAAGAAACCTAAGCTTTAGAACCTTCCACTCCCTGAGCCTCAGTTTCCTCCTCTTTGATTGAGGGGTCTGAACCAGATGGTTTCCAATGCCTTGGCAACTTTCAAGTCCAATGGTGTTCCAGTAGAATACATTTCAACATTACAAATGATACATTCAGAGAATGAAATAGTAGAAGGAGGCCCTAGGGTACATTTGTTTATTCCGGTTCAGCGGTGGTGGAAATTTGAATTCCAGGTGTCCAAGCAAAGTTCTGGAACCCAGAGAGTCTCTGCAGCATACCTAGGAGATGCCCTTTCTTTCATGGGCTCCCCAGCCT
Source organism: Capra hircus (assembly GCF_001704415.2). Taxonomy (NCBI): domain Eukaryota; kingdom Metazoa; phylum Chordata; class Mammalia; order Artiodactyla; family Bovidae; genus Capra; species Capra hircus. The sequence goes on from NC_030815.1 coordinate 97,588,950, forward strand.
TGCAGGGGATGGCAGGCAAAAAGCTAGGCCTTTGTATTCCAGCTCTGTCCACATTTTGTGGCCAAGTCTAATGGGAATTCTGACTGACATGTTTGACAAACATATTCTACTCATTTGTGTCCCCCAAAGCACTGGCATGGGCGTAATAATCCGACACCTGCCACAGAGAGACAGATCAAACTGAAAAGGCCTCTGACATCCTCAGTTTGCATTGCTATGAGTTCATAGACTCTCAGAGTTCACACAATAGCCAAGCAGTGGGTTTTAGCCACACTTCAACTCAGAGAAATCTCCCCTAAAGAACCTCAATTTAAAAGACATAAAACACCTTCTGCTGCTAAGTTTGCAATAAAAAATGGCTTACAGTAACAATGCTGGTGGCAATGTAAATCGATAACTTTTTTGGAAAGGAATTTTATAATATCTACCAAGAATAGCAAATAGTTCATTTCATAAGACCAAGTGACTCAATTCCAGGAAATTTATTTTACGGAACTAGTTCCCTAAAAGGGCAGAAGTGGAAAAAATTAAATAGAAAACTAGATTTATCATAGTGCCTTCCATAATAGTGAAAAATTAGAAACAGTTTTAAAGTTCTCAAATTGGAAGCTGGTTAAATAAACTGGGACATAACCCCTCAACTGGATTTGATGCAACCAATAAAACTGTAATTCAAAATTTTACATATTCCTGGGAAATGTCTATGACATAAAGTTAAAGAAACTCAGATATACTTTGATTCTATATGAAAAAGAAACAATTACTATGCTTGAGTTACTAAAGTGGCAAAATAACTAGTAATTTTCCCTTTATTAAATGATTTGTGATACATTTACATTATTGAATATTCAAGACATAAATCCTAATAGGCAGAAAACATCTGAGAAGTGTCATCTTATTCAAGTCTTATAATCAGTTTATTCTTTTTTCTTTCCATCTTATTCAAAGATTGTAGTTCCTCTAGAGAGGAAAAAAGATTTAAATTTGTATGTAATATTATAGTAACATTATAGTACCTAGATCCATCCCAGGTGGTACTAGTGGTAAAGCCACCTGCCTGTTAGTGCAGAGATGTAAGAGACGTATGTTCAATCCCTGGGTTGGGAAAAACCCCTGGAGGAAGAAATGGCAACCCACTCCAGGAATCTTGCCTAGAGAATCCCATGGAGAGAGGAGCTTGGCTGGCTATAGTCCATGGGGTCGCAAAGAGTTGGACATGACTGAAATGACTTCAGTTCTGTTCAGCCACTCAGTCATGTCCAACTCCTTATGCTCCCATGGACTGCAGTAAGCAACGCTTCCCTATCACCAACTCCCCGAGTTTACTCAAACTCATGTGCATTGAGTCGGTGATGCCGTCCAACCATCTCATCCTCCATCATCCCCTTCTCCTCCCACCTTCAATCATTTCCAGCATCAGGGTCTTTTCCAATGAGTTAGTTCTTCGCCTCAGGTGGCCAGAGTATTAGAATTTCAGCTTTAGCATCAGTCCTTCCAATGAATAGTCAGGACTGATTTCCTCTAGGATGGACTGGTTGGATCTCCTTGCTGTTCAATGGACTCTCAAGAGTATTCTCCAACACCACAGTTCAAAAGCAACAATTCTGCGGTGCTCAGCTTTCTTTATAGTCCAACTCTCAAATCCATACATGACTATAGGAAAAACCAAAGCCTTGACTAGACAGACCTTTGCTGGCAAAGTAACGTCTCTGCTTTTTAATATGCTGTCTAGGTTTGCTCATAACTTTTCTTCCAAGGAGCAAGTGTCTTTTAATTTCATGGCTGCAGTCACCATCTGCAGTGATTTTGGAGCCCCCCCCCCAAAAAAAATCTGTCACTGTTTTTATTGTTTCCCCACCTATTTGCCATGAAGTGATGGGACCAGATGCCATGATCTTAGTTTTCTGAATGTTGAGTTTTAAGCCAACTTTTTCACACTCCTCTCTCACTTTCATCAAGAGGCTCTTTTAGTTCTTCTTCGCTTTCTGCCATAAGAGTGGTGTCATCCACATATCTGAGGTTACTGATATTTCTCCCGGCAACCTTGATTCCAGCTTGTGCTTCATCCAGTCCAGCATTTCTCATGATGTACTATGCATATAAGTTAAATAAGCAGGGTGACAATATACAGCCTTGATGTACTCCTTTCCCGATTTGGAACCAGTCTGTTGTTCCATGTATAGTTCTAACTGTTGCCTCTTGACTTGTATACAGATTTCTCAGGAGGCAGGTCAGGTGGCCTGACCTTGAAGAATTTTCCTGAAGAATTTTCCAGTTTGTTGCGATCCACACAGTCCAAGGCGTTGGCATAGTCAATAAAGAAGAAATAGATGTTTTTCTGGAACGCTTTTGCTTTTTCAATGATCCAACAGATGTTGGCAATTTAATCTCCGGTTCCTCTGCCTTTTCTAAATCCAGCTTGAACATCTGGAAGTTCACGGTTCATGTATTGCTGAAGCCTGGCTTGAAGAATTTTGAGCATTACTTTGCTAGCGTGTGAGATGAGTGCAATTGTGCGGTAGTTTACTTTGCCAGCAAAGGTCCGTCTAGTCAAGGTTATGGTTTTTCCAGTGGTCATGTATGGATGTGAGAGTTGGACTATACAGAAAGCTGAGTGCCGAAGAATTGATGCTTTTTGAACTGTGGTATTGGAGAAGACTCTTAAGAGTCCCTTGGACTGCAAGGAGATCCAACCAGTCCATTCTGAAGGACATCAGCCCTGGGATTTCTTTGGAAGGAATGATGCTAAAGCTGAAACTCCAGTACTTTGGCCACCTCGTGTGAAGAGTTGACTTATTGGAAAAGACTCTGATGCTGGGAGAGATTGGGGGCAGGAGGAGAAGGGGACGACAGAGGATGAGATGGCTGGATGGCATCACTGACTCGATGGATGTGAGTCTGAGTGAACTCTGGGAGTTGGTGATGGACAGGGAGGCCTGGCATGCTGTGATTCATGGGGTTGCAAAAAGTCGGACATGACTGAGCGACTGAATGGAACTGAACTTGCGCATTCTTCGGCATTGCCTTTCTCTGGGATTGAAATGAAAGCTGAACTTTTCCAGTCCTGTGGCCATTGCTGAGTTTTCCAAATTTGCTGGCATACTGACTGCAGCACTTTCACAGCATCATCTTTTAGGATTTGAAAGAGCTCAACTGGAATTCCATCACCTCCACTAGCTTTGTTCATAGTGATGCTTCCTAAGGCCCACTTGACTTCACATTCCAGGATCTGACTCTAGGTGAGTGATCACACCTTTGTGATTATCTGGGTCATGAAGATCTTTTTTTGTATAGTTCTGTGTATTCTTGCCACCTCTTCTGCTTCTGTTAAGTCCATACCATTTCTGTGCTTTATCAAGCCCATCTTTGCATGAAATGTTCCCTTAGTATCTCTAATTTTCTTGAAGAGATATCCAGTCTTTCCCATTCTATTGTTGTCCTTTATTTCTTTGGACTGATCACTGAGGAAGGCTTTCTTATGTCTTCTTGCTATTCTTTGGAACTCTGCATTCAAATGGGTATATCTTTCCTTTTCTTCTTTGCCTTTTGCTTTTCTTTTCACAGCTATTTGTAAAGCCTCTTCAGACAACCATTTTGCCTTTTTGCATTTCTTTTATTGGGATGGTCTTGATCACTGCCTCTTGTACAATGTCACAAACCTCCATCCATAGTTCTTCAGGCACTCTATCAGATCTAATCCCTTGAATCTATTACTTCCACTGTATAATCGTAAGGGATTTGACTTACGTCATACCTGAGTGGTCTAGTGGCTTTCCCTATTTTTGTCAATCTAAGTCTGAATTTGGCAATAAGGAGTTCATGATCTGAGTCACTGTCAGCTCCTGGTCTTGTTTTTGGCTGACTATATAGAATTTCTCCATCTTTGGCTGCAAAAAATATAATCAATCTGGTTTTGGTAGTGACCAACTCGTGATGTCCATGTGTAGAGTCTTCTCTTGTGTTTTTGGAAGAGGGTGTTTGCTATGACCAGTGCGTTCTCTTGGCAAAACTTTGCCCTGCTTCATTGTACTCCAAGGCCCAATTTGCCTATTACTCCAGGTATTTCTTGACTTCCTACTTTTGCATTCCAGTCCCCTATAATGAAAACGACATCTTTTTGGGGTGTTAGTTCTAGAAGGTTTGTAGGTCTTCACAGAACCATTCACCTTCAACTTCTTCAGCATTACTGGCCGGGGCATAGACTTGGATTACTGTGATATTGAATGGTTTGCCTTGGATATGAACAGATCATTCTGTCGTTTTTGAGACTGAATCCAAGTACTGCATTTGGGACTCTTTTGTTGATTATGATGGCTACTCCATTTCTTCTAAGGGATTCTTGCCCACAGTAGTAGATATAATGGTCATCTGAGTTAAATTCACCCATTCCGTGAGGAAGTGACTTAGCACATAGTATATAGTATAGACCTATGGGTCTTTGGCCACCTCATGCGAAGGTTGACTCATTGGAAAAGACTCTGATGGCTGGGAGGGATTGGGGGCAGGAGGAGAAAGGGATGACAGGGGATGGATGGCATCACCGACTCGATGGACATGAGTTTGGGTAGACTCCAGGAGTTGGTGATGGACAAGGAGGCCTGGCATGCTGCAATTCATAGGGTCGCAAAGAGTGGGACACGACTGAGTGACTGAACTGAACTGAATGGGTTTTACATGCATTTGGAACTTTTAATAAGAAGTGCATATTGATGTTTATGAATTTATTTGTACTTCCAGTTTAGCTGCAATTCAGCTTGGAGATTTTTTTTAACAAATGATAAAATTACAGAAAAAGCATCCCAAATATAGAATTTTGTAACAACTGTAACTCTAAATGTGAGGACAAAATGAAGAGGCAAAACCTACAAGTATTTTGCCTTCCTGCAGAGTGACCCTTACCCAGAGCAAGAATGTGGCTCCATCTCCCCAAAAGGCGTTGGGTTTGCCTTCTGAACTACGCCGGTTTAAAAATTTCAAAATGATGGCAAGAAGCGACACTGAGTAAACCACTCAGACAGATTCTTAACTTTCTATTGACTATTACTTGATAAAGTCTTTCCATCACACTTTGACAATTTAAAGCTTTGCTCTGATTATTTTTACTTACAGAAGTTGGGTATATTTTTTTAATCCAATGCCAAGGCAAAATTGTCATGATTTTTTTCTCTTTCAATTATAAAATCAATGCTTGAATTAAAAAAAAAAAAAGCCTGGAAAACATCCTACAGGTAGAAAGAACCATCAAATAAAGGCAAATTGTGTCACATTATACTGGGCAGGCCATGAGTGTCCATGTGCTGTGAAGAAGGCATCTCTGGCCCAAATTATTTTCACTGGCCAAGACATCCTACAAGAAAAAGCACTGCTTTTCCAGGCAGTCTTATCCAGCCAGTGCTTGCCTCTTGCAACTCAAGACCCTCTTTCTCCCTTTTCTGCCAATCTCCACTTCCTAAAACAAATCCTCAGTTTCAGTTTGCAGCTGAGATTCCCATTCTCCTGCCAAGAAACCTGTGAGCACAGCAATGCCTTTATCTTTGAAGGAATGCGCCTGTGCAGGAAGCCAACACCTATCGAAGTAGCACTGACTCAGGTCCATTCAAATGTGCTAAAACTCAGAGGAGGCATGGACTGAAAGGACTTTCTGGGTTACATAGGCAAGGGGTTAAGGCCTCAGTTCTGCCATTTGCTCAATTTTAAAACCTTCACCAAAGTCATTTATGTTCTCTAAGACTTAGTTTCTTCTTTTGTAAAATGGTAATCATAATTTCAACCCAGTTGCTATGATGATTGAACAAGATAATATATCCAAAGCATCTGACTCAGTAGCTCGCAATAAATACTATCTATTATTATTATCTCAGATATTTTATTTAGCAGGCATAACTAGCACAATCTATCTGTTAGCATATGAGTCAACATATGTGTCCAAAAAGAGTAAGCTTTGTCATTGCTCCATTTGGATTTTTCTCTCTTTTTCTGTAGTAACTTCTATTGGCCACTGCCTAACTCCCCATATAATGTATATATGTTGACAATTGCAAGGGCAAATAGGTAGAAAAGGGAAAGAAGAAATAATAAGAGAGAAGGTGTGGGCTAGGCAAGGTAGTTTGTAAATTGTCAATATAAGATGACATATAACTTGATTTTTAATTTTAAAAAGTGATCATAAAACTAACTAAATATTACTTCTTGTGACTAGAAAAACTTTTTTTGTTTGCTTGTTTGTTTTCTGGTACCTAAATACTTTCAGATGTGCATTTAATTTTGGCACTTGAATGTTAATCTACTCAAGAGACAATTAACATTCCATTAGTTATATATGTGAATGTGTTTAGGGCAGGAGAGTAGCCCATCATTCAGTCCTCCTTCCATTGGTGGGTAGGAAGTGGGGAACATTTCCTATGGCATGTTTTCTTAATAGCAAATGAAGGGAAATGTCTACTCTCCCTTTGACAGTCAGAGGCACAGGCCTATAACCCAGATTGAGCCAAAGACGCATTTTTACTAGGAAATTGAAATCAGAAGCAAGAGATGCTAAAAAGAAGTGATGGTGGAACTAATTATGGTGTCACACAGATCCACGGCATTTAAGCTCAGTGTCTGCTACTGGCAGTGATGACCCACAGTGCAGAACACCAACAGCAGTGAAAGCCACACGCCTCCGCTGCAGTCGAGTCCAGCAAGGGTGGTTTGTGACCCTGGTCGGGTTGCTATTGCCGCCTGGCTTCCAGACGTTCTTGGAATCTTGTCTGCTTGCCAAATCTACTTCTTCAAGCTTCCATGAATTACAAAAATTCTCTTTTATTCCAAGAGAGTTGGATGCTGCTTGCAACCAAGGAGTCTGGCTGGCACACCATTTATCTCCCTATGAACCATCACTGACACCTTTGTCTTCATTCTCTGTGGAACCTGCCCAACCCAGGTTCTTTTTATATTACCCTCAACCTCGTCTCAGACTATAGTCTCCATTGGCCTCTCCCCTTGAAAACTGCTGGCGTTAAAGACTTTACTTAGCAGGGGTGCTGAACGGGATGATTAATTTTATATGTTGATCTTTAACTGTGTTATTGCTTTTCCTAGACCTAACAGGCTGTTTGGCCCCGTGTCTTTTCACTCGCATAGCTGTGTTTCGTCTGTGCCCATCTGTTTACAGTTCTTAATTTCTACTCATACATATCATGTTTGGTGTATACTAGGGTTTAACTGTATACACTAGGGCTAAAGCCAAATTCTTTTAGGGCATTTAATGTACAGCTTCGTTATACATTTGTAAACACAGTCCTCATATCTTTTGCATTAGTTTTGCTTCATTTTTGTAGAATTCGTCCATTGTGCAGTACCCACCAAGTATGGTCGCCTTGCCAGAAATGAGCTTAGGGCTTGTCCCAGTCAATAAACATACAAGCCACGTTTCAAGATGTCTGATTGACATGAAGATCCACGTGGGGCCTTTCATGAATGCAACAGGGTTTAATGTAGTGGGACATGACTCTTAAGGATATCTTCTGAATTTTCTCCCCTGTTCCACAGACTGAGGTCTACTATCCCATCATAAATACTAGGAAGTAGTTCCCCCATCCTTAACTGTCTACTTCCCACCCCAAACTGCAAGGAGTAGGAAAGACTTCTCTGAGAAGTCTCTCTTTTCTCATTCTGTGTGTGTGTGTGTGTGTGTGTGTGTGTGTGTGTGTGTGTGTGTGTGTGTGTGTGTGTTGTACTTTGCATCGGCTCCAAATGGAAGTATATCTGGACTGGAGCCCAGAGGTAGCTCTGAAGACTCAAATCTTTCTGTTCTCACCCTGAGGTCCAGGTGTGCTATGGCCATGATTCCTTGAGGTTCAGTTCAGTCGCTCAGTGGTGTCTGACTCTTTGAGACTCCATGGACTGCAGCACGCCAGCCCTCCCTGGTCACTGGGCCATCACCAATGCCTAGAGTCTACCCAGTCTCATGTCCATCGAGTCGGTGATGCCATCCAGCCATCTCATCCTCTGTCGTCCCCTTCTCCTCCTGCCCCCAATCCCTCCCAGCATCAGAGTCTTTTACAATGAGTCAAGTCTTCGCATGAGGTGACCAAAGTACTGGAGTTTCAGCTTCAACATCAGTCCTTCCAGTGAACACTCGGGACTGATCTCCTTCAGGATGGACTGGCTGGATCTCCTTGCAGTCCAAGGGACTCTCAAGAGTCTTCTCCAACACCACAGTTCAAAAGCACCAGTTCTTTGGCGGTGAGCTTTCCTTATGGTCCAACTCTCACATTCATACATGACTACGGGAAAAACTATAGCCTTGACTAGATGGACCTTTGTTGGCAAAGTAATGTCTCTGCTTTTGAATATGCTGTCTAGGTTGGTCATAATTTTTCTTCCAAGGAGTAAGCGTCTTTTAATTTCATGGCTACAGTCACCATATGCAGTGATTTTGGAGCCCTGAGGTTAAGCTGGCTGGTTAAACAAGCCCAATTACTGAGCTAAGGCAGCTCTTTCCAAAGTCAAGATTTAAGGACGAGGAGGAGGAAACATACTCAAAACACATTCTCTGATCTAGCATTGCTAGCAATATTTTGATCACCTTCTTTCTGACTTCTCTATCCCTCAGTTGGTTTTAAACACGTGTGCACGTGCGTGTAGCCATGCCCTATGAGGTTGGAAGAGGGATAGGGAAAGATGCAAGTAGCTTTTGTATATTAAATTCCAATGTGGGTATAACTGTGTAGATGTCATCCTTAGCTAAAAGAGTAAAAAAAAAAAAAAAAAGTAAAGTTTAACTTTTTTTCTGTCTCTCTCTCTGTCATCCCCCAAGTTTTATTCCATTTCCCTGAATAATCTGGGCTGCCAGATGACGTCTCTCATATGATAGGTATTACATCATTGATTTTCATTTATTTAGTACCCACCTGCGCCAGGCACTAAGCTGGACACCAGGGCTGTCCCTCAGAATGCAAAGATGGATACAAGTAGCAAAGGATAGAGCTGTCAGAGAGGAATGGGCCACGTGATGAAGGACCTTGAGGAAAATGCTTAGGAAGGTTCGCATGACCCAGAAGTCAGCTATTTGATATCTCAGCCACCTACTTATCACAGCAAGCCTGTGACCCACAGGATGGCTCCAAGCTGAAGGTCAGAGCCCTCGTACTCCACAGGCTTCACTTATACCAAATCAGTGTGAGAGACAGGCCAAGTAGAAGGGCTCTGCCCACCAACTCTGTGGGCAACCAACCCAACCAACACTGCCAACCAAGTGTAAATGTAAGACATTTACACTTTCACCTGAATCATATACTGACATAGTGCCTAAAAGGCTTCCCGAGCTCTCAGACAGTAAAGAATCTGCCAGCAATGCAGGAGACCTGGGTTCAATCCCTGGGTCAGAATGATCCCCTGGAGAAGGGAATGGCTACCAGCTCCAGTATTCTTGCCTGGAGAATTCCATGGACAGAGGAAACTGGTGGGCTAAAGTCGATGGGGTTTCGAAGAAAATTTGGCATTTCAGCTAAAACAAGATAAAAAAATCAAACTCTTATTTTTTAAGGATAAAATTACCAATGTACAACATTCCTATTGAGGGCCCTTCTGCAAGTAGGTAACACTAAAGGCTCAACTTATTTTATAAATGAAAGTATGAATCTCAGCTTGCATCTCCAGGCATATAAGAAATAAAAAACTTCTATATTCTCTTTAAATCAAGTTAAACATGACACTGAGCTGTCATTCTACCAGGGTGGCATGAATCCAGTTTCAGTTACAAGGGGTAGACCCTTCTTTTCGTAAAGCCACATCAAAATCTGGGAGTCCTCCAAAGAAGGAGAGCTGTCTGATTCCCAGTCCATCCTGGTCATCAGGAATCCTCACTGAGCCCGAAGCTGCCCCTTGAAAACCTGCTGGTTCCATGCCACGTGGGACTCTGGCACTCTGGCACCCAGAACTCTGCCTTCTAAGCGCACCAAGAAGCCAGCCACGCTCAGGGTTGCTCATCGTCCTAGACAGTCAAACAGGGTGGAGCAGGAGCCGAGCTCATCACTGGACATACAGCCCTTCTCCATCTCTAAGATGCTCTACTCTCTCTGCTTACATTTTCCATCACTTTTCTCTACAAAGGACACATGACGCTTTCAAGTCAAGGCTTCGTTGAAAGGCTATAGTCTACCTTGTATAATTTCATGAACTGTGAAATTAATTATATCCTGCTACCTGATTAAAACAGAGGTTGAAAAAGACACAAAGAGCCTCATTCATATGTTGACAGTTCAATAATATAAAATGCAGGGTTCTGTTCTTAAGTCACTACATAAAGTATCTTTCTAATTACTGACTCTTCTTCCTGGAAAAAATTCTGATTAGCTGAAGGAGAAATTCCATCACTCAACATTGAGTTACTCTAGGCACTTGTGACCTTTCCTTTTCTGTTTCAACCAGGGACAAAAGTCATCAGCCCAAGGTTAGTCATCACAGAAGTTCCCAACAAAGGGCAAAGTGTAGCTTTGAGCCCCGACTTGGCAGCTTGGGAAGAGGTCTCTGTCTCCTTCCGATCCGGGGCTCTGACAGGCAATCCATGAGGCCAGGTGACTCTGACTTCCCACAGTCTTAGTGGGAACTCAGGCAGCTCATCCACTGATCTCTTCTTGACTCCCATGGGGAGGTTGGAGCTCTCAGCTGTGAGAAAAAGCGAACTGGGAACAGCCCATCCATAAAAGTGTAATAACAAGAACTATTCAGAAGCCTCATTAAGAGCCAATCAAAACACCGATACAATACCAGCTGGGCAGACAGGAGGAAACCAGGAACAAGAAAGAGTCCAAGCGACAACTCCAGGCAGAATGAGCACCTTCAGTATGCTCATCTATCTCCTTTCTGTGCAAGGGTGTGAACTGGCGGCAACTGCTGCAGTAACTGAATCCTGGCAGTGGTGGGGGGCTGACGGGAAGGCCCAACCCCCGAGACAGGTACAGCCTGGCTTCAGTCAGGGTCTGAGTGTCACAGGTTGTGTCCTCTTGGATGCGGTCCACTGTGAACACTGTTGGCCCCTTGCACTATCCCTCACCCCACCTAACAAAGCTGGGCTAAGTTACCCTATTGGCAGGCCACAGTCACCGATCTCAGATAATGTAGATAGTTCTCTCAAACATCTCAAAATTGTTGGACTGAGTCTCTTTCTTCTTCCATTCTACATGGACCAATGGGAAGGGGGTCCATGGCCAGACAGGGTTCTCTCCTCCTCAAAGATGCAGGCCCCGAGAGAAACAGGCCAGCAGAGCAGAGAATGAATCACCAGCAGTTCCCAGCAAATCCCAGGGACTGATAGACGTGCCGAGATCATCAGTAAATGGGAGGGAGCTGTAATATTGTCACTTGACATATGACTCTGCTAGTCATTTTCAAAGGGAGGCTCCAAAGGCAACATAAGTATTAAGAACACACGTGTTCCAAAGAAACATAGGAAATTCACACATATTACCGTCTTCCGTATGCTAGGATCTTTGTCTAAATATTGCCTCATTTGAACCTTAAGACATCTCTGCAAAGTTAGCATTATCTGCATTTTTACAAAGGAGGAGGTGAGTGATTTAGCCAGTGTCACCCTTTGGTAAATGTAGAGCTGAGAGCTGATGCCTGGTACTTCTGACTCCCAATAAGTACCATTTCTAGTACATCCTCTCCAGGAGGGTGCTGAACCATCATGTGATATCTATATTCAGGCACTGGTGAGAAGAAATCAGTCCTATTGATTTAGTCACCCTTTACAGAAATATTCTAATTACAGCCAAGAACCTGGAAACACATAGACCAAGCTATTCATCATCAAATCAAAACAGGGGTCTATTATGTCTTTCCCAAAGAAGACAAGAATGTGATTATACGGCAGGCCTATTTATTCCTCAAATCCGATTTTGAGAGTTGTCTTTGAAATTGGTACACAGTATTTTTAGAGGAAAAACAAACAAACAAACAAACCTAATTGCTTCAGCCTTGGTCTTAATTTGACAACAAGACACAGACAGGCAGCAAGGCAGGTTTGGGTGGTCAGCCTCCCGCCTGGTGGGATATAGGCCAAGAAGCCCACCCATGACATGATAAGAGGATGGTAACTCATGATGTCACTGTTTTATTTTAACCTCCAGAATCACCGGAACACATGAGTTCAGAAAAGTAGAGACTAGATGCTCATCAGAGAGAGTTCTTCTCTGGAGAACTGCATGGAACTCTCTGGCTTACAAAAAATTATAAGCAGCCAGAGAATCCCAGAGAAAAGTGTCAGCATTTTCTCTAGGAGCTCAGAGTACTCAAATTTTCATGGCACATCAAACCAGATTTCTGGTAGGAACTTGAAGAACCTAGAGGAGGTGGTTCACTTCATTCATTCATATACTCACTCATTCACTTTTTCTATACTTCCACAGCACTTGTTCATTGCAATGAAAAATAAAGATGAGCAATATATATTCCTTACCTCGAGTGTCTGGTACATAATAGGTTCAAAATAAATATTTACTGAATAAAACAATGCTCTTGAAAGACACATTTAAAAGAGAATATAAATATGCACATACTATTTTCTTGCTGTCAAAGTGTGTCAGTCTTTCAGTCCTGTCAGACTCTGTGCGACCCCATGGACTGTAGCCCATCAGGCTCCTCTGTCCATGGGATTCTCCAGGCAAGAACACTGGAGCGGATTGTCATTCCCTTCTTTAGAGGAGCTTTCCAATCCAGGGATCAAACCCAGGTCTCCTGCATTGCAGGCAAAGAGAATATAAATAAGTACATGTTATTTTATTGCTATCAAAAGATTATATTAGACCCGGGTGGCAGTATTTCAGAGAAAGCTATTGAAAGGAAAGACCATTTGATCTAGGCTTTGAAGGATGGATAGAAGCTTGACAAGCATATAAAGGGAGGAAAGAAATCCAGATGGGAAAAAGATATGTACATAGACATGGAGTTGGAAAAGAGGATAGTGTCTCTGGGCACTCACCAGCATCCCTATGACACAGAATTGTGGCTGACGCAGATGGGTGAGGTAGGCAGGAGATGAAGCTGGAGAAATTACCAGGGACATGCCCTGGTCAGCTAAACAGCAGGACTTATCCTTCAGGCAGTGGGGCAGAGAGGAATTCTGCCCAACTTATGTTTAAGGACACAAATGTTCTTAAATGTTCTTATGTTATGTTTAAGAACACAGCTCCAGAGCAACCGTGTATGACTCAGCACAGACTAATAGCATTCCCGGGAACCATGCTCAGCTTTCTCCTTATGTTGGTGGGTGGGCACGATGTCTCTGGGCAGGAAGACCACCCGCCTGGTGTCACTGCACACACATCTGACTTCCATGGGGATCTTCCTAAGTCTCATGGCATGAAGAAAGCTTATTCAGAAATCTGGAAGGCAAAATTCTCCCATGCTTTTACTTACATTTCTGTTCTCTCTTTTTTTTTTTCCATTCGGCCCACATTCTTTTATTATTATAGCCACAGAATTCCTTCTTGCTGCTTCTTCTTTAGTACTCCAACAGAGAAACTGTCACTTTGAACATCTCTTTCTCTCATTAGCAGATAATTCTAGCCACACTTCAAAGCCTAGTCAAATGCCACCCTGCCTGTTCAGTGAAAATGTAAGAGGCAACCACCCGGCGCCTTCTGACCCAAGCCCCGCGGCAGAGGCATGCCATTTGCATTTGAGTCTCACATTGGACCTTCCTACCAGCCACTCTCTGCCAACCTACCTACCCACTCATACTTGGATTGATCTCCTCACCAAACCTCCTGCATACCACTTTCACCCCACATTCACCTTGACGTGCACCACATTGATTCAAGCCTTTTTTAAAAGTAGCAAAATCATGAGCAGTGAGAAACGGAAAAAATAGAATAGAATAAGCTCGAGAGTAACAAATATTTATTCAGGGTTAACGCCGAGTCAGCCTCAGCTCTAAGGATTTTTAACTATTAAAACTCATAATGAGTTAGACAGCAATATAAGGAATCCAGACAGAGAGGCTGAGCAGGAAGAGGAGGAAATAGGAAAGAGGAAGCTTGCTGCCAGCAGAGGTGTCAGCTCTCACCACTTCCTTTCACTGTCACCCAGCCGACTCAAGTCTCTGCCCAGCAACAAGCTCGCACTTTCTTCCATCCAGTAGGGATTTTTTCCCAGTACTTCTATTCTCATTCCCATTCCTCTTCCCTAACAGAATCTGTAAGGAATGAGGATTCTCAACCTTCCCATTCAAGAAGGTTTACTCTAGTGGAGAGGCATCCTAACCACTGTGTGAAACAAGCCCCCACCTCCCCTTGAAGGCAAGAGGAAGCCACTGAAGGTGCCGCAAGAGGGAATAACATAATCCAGGTGGTGTTTTAGGATTTGTGGCAGAGGGTCTTGGTTTTCTCTGAGCTTCTGGCTTCACATCCTGGCAGAACATCCTAAAGGGGAGTTCAAAATGATAAGTAAATGACTGCGGTGGGACAGGATGAAAGTACTGTTCACAGAGTCACAGAGTTGGCATCATATCTGTTCCTTAGTGAGAATTTGAAAGACTTTGATACTTTGAACCAAACCAGACTGCTCAATCCCCTCCCCATCTGACAACATTTTATCAGTATTCAGTGAAGTTGCTCAGTCGTGTATGGTTCTTTGAGATCCCATGGACCGTAGCCCACCAGCCTCCTCAATCCATGGAATTTTCCAGGCAAGAGTACTGGAGTGGGTTGCCATTTCCTTCTCCAGGGGATCTTCCCGACCCAGGGATTGAACCCAGGTCTTCCACATTGCAAGCAGATACTTTACCGTCTGAGCTACCGTTTTAGCAGGCTGATAGTTAATTAGACTATCGGAGGGAATCAGACACTTGCTGGCTCACTGAATACTTGACACAGGATTACAGAAACTTCCCTGTGCTGTTTCTGTCTCACCTTGAATTTTCTCACCCTTATACCCTGCAGCCATGCTGGTGGCTTCTGGACACCCAGTTTTATGACCCAACCAAAGGCCTACTTCATCCCCAGGAACTATTGACCATCCCTTCCTTTGCTCCCACTGTGACTGCGCCTCCTCTCTTGGGCTTTCTTTCCTTCTTTTTTAGGCATTCATTCAACAAACAATGTTGAATTGTTTCTGAGTACTACGCTTCTGAGCACTCTGCTTAAGAATCAAGATACAGATGTGAAAGTGGTTTCCAGAGTGTCTGCCCTCTTGAAGCTCAAGAAGAAGAGAAAAGTAAACAGACAGACATGTGGGAGGGGCTGTGATGGGGAAGAAATAGGTGGCACCGAGACAGGAAACTATTCTAGCAGTCATCAATTCCCAGGAAAAAATATGACCACTGCAATCACAAAGTCTGGATGAAAACTCAGCAGATTTCATGAGTGTGGGTGTGTGTTTCATAGGCACTGACTCAAAGAAGGATGATGCTATAATTATAATTCAATGAAATTCAATTGAAATCATGGTAAATTTAACAGCTTCTTCACGTAAACTTGGCCAATTCCAGATTAAAATTTGGTGAGCTCAAGGTTGTCTCCTCTCTTTTTCTTCCTCTTCCAATGTAATTTAAGTTGGAAAAAAGATGGAGAGGTGGTGGAGAATTTTCCAGCACTGGTGTGGAACTACCTCTGGGCAACAACCATGCCTTGGTACCTCCCTTGCCTCTCCCATCACCCACCTGCCACTATGCTGCTGGACTGACTCCTATCATACTTAAGCCCCTCCTCCTGAGTCTTCTCTTCACTCTATCTCTTAAAGTCCCAGATCTGTATTTCTGGATTCTCTACCTTCCTAGTTAGCAATCAAACAACCTCTCTCCCTAAAAGAGACTCCTTTTACTTTATAAGTAGAATAATTTATCTTCCTTTTGTCTTAAGTTTCCCCTCCATTTTAGGTCCAAGGTTTTATATTTGAATAACCAGTAGCTTCATCAAAATGCTTTTATAACAAAATAGCAATATTACTCTAAAGGTGAACTGTTAAAATAAATAAATAGGTATGTGCTGTGCTTAGTCACACAGCTGTGTCTGACTCTGCGACCCCATGGGTTATACCCCGCAAGGCTCCTCTGTTCATGGGGATTCTCCAGGCAAGAATACTGGAGTGGGTTATCATGCCCTCCTCCAGAGGATCTTCCCAATACAGGGACTGAACCCTGGTCTCCCACATTGCAGGTGGATTCTTTACTGTCTGAGCCACCAGGGAAGCCCCATAAATATAGTTCTTTTAAATACGGAATTTTTGTTTTCTTTTGTCCTGTCTCATGTAAAAAAGTTAAATCTAAAGTCTATTCTCTTCCCCTGAATTACACACCCCTCTAAGTACAAAGTCCACTTTTCTGTAGAACCATTTTAGCTTGGGCTGTTAGTTCACCCATGTTCCAAGATGATTAAAAAAAAACTGCATGAATTATATTAATAAATTTGCCTACAGATCTTTAACCACAGTTATGAAAGTCCTTCATCCCATACAGACTATTTTGCATCTTTCCAGCAGTACATGTTCTACCAGCTGTACATTATGATAACAAATTCAAAATAAAAATATCAAGGATGTGGGGGATATATGTGCCCCTGGGTTGCCCATGCTTCTGTCCCTCCTTTAGTACAGAAAATGAAAAGTTCTCTCTCTCCTGACTATTTTAAGAGAATGTGTTTTCAGGGGCCCTTTTCCTTTAAAAGTTAAAAGATCAGTCACAACACAAAAAGAAGAGAATTCAAAACATGTTTATGGTTAGTCCTATGGTTGATTTAAAAAAAGAAGGGACTGTGCTTTTCCATCTAGATCCTCTTACCACATTCAGGCTTCCTGATATATCCACTGATTGAATTTCAAGAGAAGTGGTCTACCTCCAATCCCACCAGCCCAATACATATTCAAGATGAAAAAGTTATGCTGGGCATGGGGTAAAAGCAAGGTGGTGGGCTGCTTGTAAGACAGCTCTGCGGTGGAAAGGATTCTAAGGTCAAGGTCAAAGTAGGAGAGATGTTGCACAAGGCAGTCTAAGGCAGCTTGGCCAGGCTACCAAAGTTTTCACCTAGAAAGCAAGAGCTCTTTGGGCGTTAAGACAAGGAGGAAGCAGTAGGGTATGGAGTGAATTCAAAGATGTGTGAAAGGTGTGAACTGCTAATGAGGATGGTGCCAGCGTCAAGGCACCTTGCTGAGCTTCTCAGAGCACTGGCCCAACGCTGGTGAAAAGTGAAAGTAAAGTCGATCAGTCCTGTCTGACTCCCCGTGACCCCATGGACTGCAGCCTACCAGGCTCTTCCATCCACGGGATTTTCCAGGCAAGAGTACTGGAGTGGGTTGCCATTTCCAACACTGGTACATCTATCATTTTGCTTGGGTGCCACCCTCCTGGAGCAGGCTGACACCTGGCCTCTCCTGAAGGCATGTAGAAAGGCCAGCCCA
The DNA here is from genome assembly GCF_001704415.2 of Capra hircus. Lineage (NCBI taxonomy): Eukaryota > Metazoa > Chordata > Mammalia > Artiodactyla > Bovidae > Capra > Capra hircus. The sequence goes on from NC_030815.1 coordinate 97,606,329, forward strand.
CTGAAGAAATAGGGAAAACACAGTCCTACATATTGTGAGCATGAAGTCAGTTGAAAGTTCTTGGGCCATGTGGTGCCCATGACTCCTCGTCCCTTCTTTCTACGCCTGTGCTGAGTTATCAGTTTTTTAGAGAAATAATCCAGATAAACACAGGCTCCCTGTTATTGGTGTAAGTTCAGAGCTCCTTGAAAGAATGAAGAGGCCATTATTTCTTGTTCAGCGGTTGTGCTCACATTTCAGAATAGCTAAGTATGAGGCGTGCAGGCAGCCGGACTCTTTGATGTACGCCCTCTACACAGTAAAAGGTTGCACTCTGCTAGCCCAGAGGTAACCCTGCTGCTCTAGATCAGAAGCAGAACATCCTTGATACTGTTTCCGAAGCCACGAGCCCCAAAACATTCAGTTGTGCCTAAACTCATCTGCCCTTTTCCACTTAGGGAGAGGAAATAGTGAGAGAGAAAAATTTCCCTTTCCAAAGAAATGAGCTTTTGCATCGCAATGATACTTATAAACCCATTTCATATGTGATTCTTCCAAGGTCACACAACTGGCATTGTGGATTTAGAACTTCAACCCAGATCCAAACCAAATACCTACCAGGCATTATGTCCAAAAACGTCCTGCCAAAAGGAAAAAGGAGAGGATGGGGAACACCATTTGTTCACTAAAGTTCGGGGATATCAGGATTTCACGGATTTTTCAAAGATGCTGTGAAAGTCTTCAATAAAGTGCTTGATTCTTTCAAAGTAAAGCCAGGATAAGGGGAAACACTACATCTGCTTTGTAAGGACCCCTTATTGGGCTCTTTTAAAGTGCACCTTTTTCAAAATAAAGGGAATGTTACCAGTATTTTTGCTTTGCTGAGTCTGAATGGCCCCGGTGTGGCAGCAGCCCAGAGCACACTGGGAAGAGGCAGAGCTCCAGGGTGAGGGCAGTGACCCAGGACTGCCTCTCTCCTGACCAGGACCTGCTGCTGCTGTTGAGGCTAAAGATGAGTCAGTCTCCCTCCAAACCAAACAGTAATTAAGAGAGGATGCATTTTTAGACTGCTGTGGTCTTACTCTGCTGGCAGCTTCTGAAAGCTGTCAGAGGTCTGCCAAGGGAAAAGGAAAGGGACTACCATTTATTGGCTGAGTAGCTACGACAGACTGGGTACTATGCTAAGTGAGCTACGTACTTGGTGCCATTCCATCTCAACAGCATCCCTATAAGACAGGATTTTTCTAGCCTCAGTTTTTTTTTTTTTTTTTTAGGATGATGATAATAAGGTTCAGAAAGAAGAACTGACTTGCTCTAGACCACCCAACTGGGAACACACAGTTTCTAGAATTTATCCCTAGATCAGCCTGACTCCAAAGTCTATTTTAATTTTTACCTCATCAATTCTTGACAGCCAAATTTTAAGTTTCATGGAATTTGCTCTGTGCTCCAAGTTTGAGTCCCTTAAGAAAATATATGGAAACAATGGAGATCTGTGTATTCCATATTAACAAGGCACAACTTGCGTCTGTCCTTTAAATTCAATATATGTGACTTCTCATTGAGGATCGTGCTCTGCCCTCCACATGTAGGTCGTGGACAGTGATCTCCGTGCTCTCTTACTGATCCACCATGAGACAAGTACAGAAACTGAAAGTAAGTACATCTTTACAGTTATTTGATAGAGCAAGGTTTTTTTGCAGTGAATCAAATAACAAGGTAGTATATATTATGTATGTCTTTTATTATGCTTTTATCTTATGAATGTCTTTTCTTCTGGTATTTCATTTTTAATGTGGTTTATAAAAACATTATATATAATGGATTGAAAATTTTTAAAAATAGGGCTTCCCAGGTAGCTCAGGTGGTAAAGAATCCATCTGCCCATGCAGGAGACACAGGTTCGATCCCTGGTCCGGGAAGTTCCCTCAGGTGGTAGAGCAACTAACCCCATACACTACAGCTACTGAGCCTCTGCTCCAGAGCCTGGGAGCCACAGCTACTGAGCCCAGGAGCTGCAGGTACTGAAGCCTACGTGCCCTAGGGCCTGTGCTCCACAACAAGAGAATCCGCCACAATGAGACCCACACGCTGCAACTACAAAGTAGGCCCTGTTTGCACAACTAGAGAAAAGTTTATACAGCAGCAAAGACCCAGCACAGCCCCAAATAAAATTATTCTTAAAAATTAAAGCAATAAATCTTCTTCACTTCAAGTCTGAAAATACTGTCTCAAAGTTTGAGAGATCTTTGAAAGCAAAGAGCATCTTTCAGTGGTCATTAAACGAATGCTGTGATGTAGGTCTTTATAACTAGGGAATATCACACTTCATGGGTGACTTCTTGCCGAAAACCATTTCTGACCTATACCGCTAGCCACCTCAAGTATTTCTGATCTAAGAGGAGGCAAACCAGCAAGGCAATTAAAAACACAGAGTCAGAGGAAACTGGGTTTGAATCTTGTGTCTACAGATTAGCATCTGTAACCTACAAATTAGCTCTGTGAATTTGAATAAGTTACTTTTGCTATAACTCAGTCCCCTCCCCGGAGAAGGCAACGGCACCCGACTCCAGTACTCTTGCCTGGAAAATCCCATGGATGGAGGAGCCTGGTGGGCTACAGCCCATGGGGTCGCTAAGAGTCAGACGTGACTGAGTGACATCACTTCCACTTTTTACTTCCATGCATTGGAGAAGGAAATGGCACCCCACTCCAGTGTTCTTGCCTGGAGAATCCCAGGGACGGCGGAGCCTGGTGGGCTGCTGTCTATGGGGTCACACAGAGTCGGACACGACTGAAGCGACTTAGCAGCAGCAGCAGCAGCAGCAGCCTCCTTCCCCATAAAAAAAAAGACATGAATTTGGGGAAATGCAAATTAAAATTAAAACTAAAATAAGGTACCAATTCACACTCATTAGGATCAAAAATGAAAAATAATAAATGTTCATTAGGGTATGGAGAAACTGGAATCCTTGTGCATTGCTAAGGGAAATAGAAAAGTTAAAGACAGAACCACCATATGCCCCACTGATGCCACTCCGAGGCACATGCACCAAAGAACTGAAAACAGGGGTCATGTAGCTACTTGCACACTCATGTTCATAGCAGCATTTTTCACGATACCCAAAAGGTAGGAAAAAACCTTAATGCCCATTGGTGGATGAATGGATAAACTGTGACATAAACATAAAATGGAATATTACCCACCCTGGTAAAAAGATAAAATGAGGACTATCAAAATTTTTAAGAGTATATTTGAGCAAAAAATCGATTCATAGGGACTAACACCAAACCTGAAATGTTAGGAGTCCTCCACCGGCACTAGTAACGGAAAGACTTATGAGATAGTGTGAAGCAAAACAATGATTTGATTAGCTATAGCTTAAGCATTCTACCTCCTCTGGGAAAGCCTGTTTATGATCAACTGTATTTATGTTTCAATTTCTTAAAGTTGAGACATTTACAAGTTTGGGTTTTGATTTGGTTACAAAGGCCAACCAGGCAGGCATTAGAGGCAATCCAGTCTAATGGCCTCACTGTTTTGATCAATTTAGCACTCTTAAGAAGGAAGGACATTCTGACACATGTGACGTGGATGAAAAGCCCGACACAAAGGACAAACCCTGTATGATTCCGCTTATATGAGGTACCTAGAATAGGCAAATTCATAGAGATAAAAAGTATTGATAGAGGTTACTAGAATAAACTGTGGAAAATTCTGAAAGAGATGGGAATACCAGACCACCTAACCTGCCTCTTGAGAAACCTATATGCAGGGCAGGAAGCAACAGTTAGCACTGGACATGGAATAACAGACTGGTTCCAAATAGGAAAAGGAGTACGTCAAGGCTGTATATTGTCACCCTGCTTATTGAACTTCTATGCAGAGTACATCATGAGAAACGCCGGGCTGGAAGGAGCACAAGCTGGAATCAAGATTGCCAGGGGGAAATACCAATACCCTCAGATATGCAGATGACACTACCCTTATGGCAGAAAGGGAAGAAGAACTAAAGAGCCTCTTGATGAAAGTGAAAGAGGAGAGTGAGAAAGTTGGCTTAAAGCTCAACATTCAGAAAACTAAGATCATGGCATCTGGTCCCACCACTTCATGGGAAATAGATGGGGAAACAGTGGAAACAGTGTCAGACTTTATTTTGGGGGGTTCCAAAATCACTGCAGACGGTGACTTCAGCCATGAAATTAAAAGACACTTACTTCTTGGAAGGAAAGTTATAACCAACCTAGATAGCATATTAAAAAGCAGAAACATCACTTTGCCAACAAAGGTCCGTCTAGTCAAGGCTATGGTTTTTCCAGTAGTCATGTATGGATGTGAAAGTTGGACTATAAAGAAAACTGAGCGCTGAAGAATTGATGCTTTTGAACTGTGGTGTTGGAGAAGACTCTTGAGAGTCCGTTGGGCTGCAAGGAGATCCAACCAGTCCATCCTAAAGGAAATCAGTCCTGAGTCTGCTTTGGAAGGACTGATGTTGAAGCTGAAACTCCAATACTCTGGCCACCAGATGTGAAGAGCTGACTCATTTGAAAAGATCCTGATCTTGGGAAAGATTGGAGGCAGGAGGAGAAGGGGATGACAGAGGATGAGATGGTTAGATGGCATCACCAACTCAAAGGACATGAGTCTGAGTAAACTCTGGCAGTTGGTGATAGACAGGGAGGCCTGGCGTGCTGCAGTCCATGGGGTCGCAAAGAGTCGGACACGACTGAGTGACTGAACTGAACTGAACTGAACCAGAAGCTGAGGGAGGGGCAGATGAATTGCTGCTGTTTCAGTATGGGATGATGAAAAAGTTCTAGAAACAGATATTAGTGATGGCTGAACAACTTTGGGAATGTACTTAATGCCACTAAACTGCACACTTAAAAATAGTTAAAATGGTACATTTTATGTTGTGTGTGTTTTGCTTCAATTAAAAAAGAGAAACAGATGTTATTTCCCCACCTATCCCTAACTGTTGTGAGCATAGGAGTCGTGCTAATCAGAGCCTAGAATGAGCACTTCATGCAATTTTCTGTGCTTTTCCGATGTTCTCTAGTGAGTGAGTATTCCTTTCATGCTTGGGAAATAAAGAATATGTTAAAAAAATTATTTTTGTTTGAAAAGTAGGGCTTAAAATCTAGGATTTTCTCCTATCCAAACTGAGCGAACTTTGTCTTTACCAAAGGATCAGGCTTTAGAGTGACTGTTTTTATTTAGAGTGTCACCATAATCAGCTAAACTCAGCCACATTCTGTGTGTGTTCGTCTTTGACTATTTTTCTGATGTTTAGATGATTGGTGAGACCCGCATGGCCCCTGTTTAGAAGATGTCTGCTCTTAATTTCTGAGGTAAATTTAATGCATTACTATCTTTCTTGTCATTGGCCTTTGAAGTAGGCCTTTCATTGGCTTGCCACAGAACTGAACTTCAAGGTTTCTGCTGATGCCTCCTTGCTCCCCTACATCACTTACTGCAGTTAGTGGGCAGCAAGTAGATGTACTTGTTCAGCAAATTCTAATGAAGCAGTTCCTGGAACAAAGAATGTAGGAGCACTCAGTGTGGTATCTGCTGCTGAAGAGCTCCACATCAACAGGGAGAGACAGAGGAGCAAGCAAACGAACAGATGGGAAGCGTCAGGCTGAATCACTAAGCTAGTCAAGGTTACAGGGAGCACCGTCTCCAGCTGCACAACTCAGGAGCCCTCCCTGTGGCCAGGCGAACTGCTCGGTGGCTCTGTCTGATCTCTCTTCCACTCCCGTCCATCCCTCTACATCACATTACCTGTATAATTTCTTTTGTCGTTAAGAGCTCATGCCATCTTGTCTATTTACTTGCGACTTACACAGTAGTGAAAGCTCTGGGAGCAGGGACACCACGGTATGTTCAGCATCTAGAACAGTGCTCAGATCTGGTCAGCGACACCTGCAGAACTTCCACCCAGGAACTGACGGAGACAGCAACCCGTGTAGAACAGGAATAGAATTAAAGCTCTATTTTCAAACAAGCCCTATGTTGCAAGTGCATCTGGCATGGCTTTGATGGGGAGGTGTCAGAGATGAGGAAAGCAGCTCAAGATACCTCCCTCCGCTGCCCCCTTGGGACGCCCTGGTCCCATAGCATTTTAGAACTCCAGAGAGGCCCGTATTTATTCATTTTATCCTTCTAATAAAATTCAAGAGGAAGCAATGCCAGGAAGAGATTACAAAATTTATGCTGCTTTTAAAATGTTTGTGTGTAATAAATGAACATTCTATAAACAGAATGCTGTTATTCTGTTAGTCACAGAATAACTCTAGTATTTTTTAAAAACTGAATTATAGTGTACCTTGGACAACATGTTCCAGTTATGGGACACAAATTTAAAATTGTATAAAGTTGACTTCTCTTAATCCTGTAAGTATTCTCATTTGACAAAAATGCCTCACGCTTCAATTTACTGACATGAAGTCCATGCCAAATAGTTCTCAGGCTCCACCCCTATTTTATTATGCCCTGAGGCTTTCCTGGAGCATAGTAACTGCTCACCAAGTGGTTCATAAATAAATGCTAAATGAATACACATATGAAGGAACCAGTGACTGCAGACAAGAAAGGAGGGTACCTGAGTTGAGTCTACAAAGATGAACAGCATCCCCAGAAACTTGCTGGTAGGAAGAGAAATGCCTTCCAGGCCCAGGGGACAGGTATGCAAAGGCACGGCACTGACAACCAGAACCAGGGGTTCTGGGAACTACGAACAAGATATATATAGTACATGCATGATCAGTCGTGTCTGATTCTTCGTGGCCTCAAGGACTATAGTCTGCCAGGTGCCTCTGTCTATGGGACTTTCCAGGCAAGAACACTGGAGTAGGTTGCTATTTCCTCAGGGATCGCACTCCTGAGTTCTGTGTCTCCTGCGTGGCAGGCAGATTCTTCATCACTGAGCCATCGGGGAGCAGTTTAGCAAACAAGATATATCATGCTACAAATTCTGCAGGGGGCATAGTGCGGTCTCCAGTGTGAGAGCTGGCAAGGGGCCATATCTATGGGGCTTTGGGAAGAGCTTGGAGCTGACAGGAAGACAGCGAAGGCCGTTAAGCAAGACAGCAAATACAGTTGAACTTGACTTTTAGAAAGATCATTTTGATCCCAGTGTAGAGCCAGGGCCAGCAGACTATGACTGTGGGGCAAATCTGGCCCTCCACCTGTCTTTGTAACTTAAGTGATGCTTGTTTGGAACACAGCCATGCTCATTCTTTTGTGTATTATCTGTACTGCTTTCACACAGCAATGACAGTGTTAAGTAGTTGCGCTGAAGACCTTTGGGCTCACAAAGCCAAAAGTGTCCACCACCTGGCCCTTTATAGACAAAAAAAAAACCAAAAAACAAAAAATGCTGATTCCTCGTCTATAGGAGGAGAGAGGAGAAAATGGGTTCAGAGGCAGGGAGACCAGCTAGGAGTCTGCCAAGAGCCAGCAGTGAGGCTAGAGAGGACAGGCAGATACAGGAGACGTCAGAGGAGTAGAATGGTCAGGACTCGGGTTCCGTGGGGCCAGGATGCTCAGAGTGACGTCCTGTTTCTCTCTTGGGTGACCAAGTAGAGGCTGCATTATTCACAGAGAAAGGAAAATTGGTTTGAAGACAAGGATGCTGACTTTGATTTTCAACATGTTCACTTTGAGGATCCTCTGGGACATCCAGGGCTTCCCAGGTGGCGCTAGTGGTAAAGAGAACCAGTGCAGGAGACATAAGAGGCATGGGTTCAATCCCTGGGTCAGGAAGACCCCCTGGAGGAGGGCATGGCCACCCACTCCAGTATTCTTGTCTGGAGAATTCCATGGACAGAGGAGCCTGGTGGGCTACAGTCCATAAGGTTGCAAAGAATTGGACATAACTGAAGCAACTTATAGAGAAGGCAATGGCACCCCACTCCAGTACTCTTGCCTGGAAAATCTCATGGATGGAGGAGCCTGGTGGGCTGCAGTCCATGGGGTCGCTAAGAGTCGGACACGACTGAGCGGCTTCACTTTCACTTTCCACTTTCATGCACTGGAGAAGGAAATGGCAACCCACTCCAGTGTTCTTGCCTGGAGAATCCCAGGGACGGGGGAGCCTGGTGGGCTGCCGTCTCTGGGGTCGCACAGAGTCGGACACGACTGAAGCGACTTAGCAGCAGCAGCAGCAGAAGCGACTTAGCACTCTTGCACACACTGGGACATGTAGGTGGAGATGTCACCCAAGGAACAGGATAGACAAGCCTGGGACACAGGCCTGGGAATCCTCAGCGTGTTGTAGGAGGTGGTTAAGCAGTAGAGGAGAACCTATGCAGAGAAGAGCTGCGGACTGATGGGGCTCTGGGAAGCCCACAGAGGTCAGCTGGGAGCAGTCAAGGCATGAGGAGCCAGGGGCCCCGGGGAAGGGTACCTCTTACCCAGAGGCCTGGTTCCCTGCTTCCTTCCCCCTCTCCCACCAAGACAGAGTAGGGCTACAGGCCAGGGGGATTCCTCCTCTGCCTCCCAACTCTAGGGACACCATCATTTCACCTTAGAATGGCCCCATCCTGAGCGGCCTGTGGGAATCTAATCATTTTTTCTATAGACCAGCCCAGCATTGTTCTCATGCCGCCTCAAAGTGGTGGCAAATGTCAGGGTGAAAAACAAACTGCTCCTTGAGATGCCCAGAAACCTGCAGTGAGGGATCAGTTTACTGTGTTTGCCTTCAGGCAAAGGCTCATTGGTGGACATGTATGTCGCTATAGTCTCTCTCAAAGGCATGTGACTCAGGCCCCTGTCCCCAAGATCATGACCTTGCTCTGGGTTTAGAGGAATATATATGACATACACAAACACACACACACACACATAGGCATACGACAGGGCTTCCCTGGTGGCTCAGTTGATAAAGAATCTGCCTGCAGTGGAGAGAATCTGGGTTCCATCCCTGGGTTGGGAAGATCCCCCGGAGAAGGAAATGGTAAACTACTCCAGTATTCTCGCCTGGGACATTCCAGAGGAGCCTGGCAGGCTCCAGTCCATGGGGTCACAAGAGTCAGACACGGCTTAGTGACTAAACCATCAGCAATGCCATACATGATATATCTCATACAAATTATATACGCCATACAAATGATAATAAATGATACACATATGCATGTACTTTTTTTTTGTCCAACTTAAAAACTGAGGCCTCCAAAGAAAAGGAGTTTGCAAAACAGTCAACAAATTTATAGAAAAGCCAAAAATATCCCGTTTTCTTTTTTCTCAGTGTTTTTTTAATTGAAGGATAATTGCTTTGTAGTATTGTGTTGGGTTCTACAAAACATCAACATGAATCAGCTATGTGTATTTATGTCCCTTCCCTTTTGAACCTCCCTTCCACCTCCCTCCCCATCCCACTGCTCTAGGTTGTTACAGAGCCCAGGTTTGAGTTCTCTTCCCATGTCTTCTGATACTAATCTGATATTTCCTCTTACCTGGCTCCTCCTCAGTGTTCCACAGCCTTTACTATCTTGGTGTGGATCTGAAGACTGTTCCTCTTTCCTTCCCCCACCTTCCACTGGAACCCTCCTTCCAGGATGGTGTCACGTAGACACACACAGGCATAGTATTAAAGTTTCAAGGGATGGAAAGCTCATTCTCCACACCTCTGAGCTTCCTTGAGCACTCTGGCCTCTTGCCCTGTCCTGACTCTCCCCTCAAGAGGTACAGTCCTGACTGGGCAGACAGCTCTTGCTTCACGGCTCCCTGTGGTTATCTTCATCAAAAATCCTGATCCCAAGGATCTGCTCGACTTCTCCCTTCTATCCCAAACCAAATCAATGCCGTGATTATGGTTCAGAGGGTCTGCTCTGCAGACTCCAGCTTTATTATGGTTTAACTCTTCCAGAGCCAGGTGCCTTTGACTCCCATCTTAAGCCATGCATCTTTTGATATCCATCATGCTGACTCTTGCATCTTCTCTTCAATTTGTTCCAAATGTAGGTGCAAATGAAGGACGTTATCAACTTTTTAGAACAAGGAAGCAGGAAATTTTCTCCGCCAAAACCCCAGTGTGTCTCTGTAAAGGGTAGGGAAGGGAGAGGCTGAATTCAATGTTTTGTCTTTCTGGTAATTCACATGATATCCACGTGGTTTACTCCGTTTGAGAAAGAGTTAGTCCAAAGCTGAGAATACTGCATTTGGCTTGGGAATGAGTCCGGTCACAACCTGGCCTTGGGCTTCCTATCCAGTTTCACTCACCAAGGCTGGTGGCTGGGTAGCCAAGTTCATTTGAACCTCTAACATGATCCAAAGCTTTCAGCCACTAGGCCTTTGCACATATGGGCCTTCCCACACCTCAACTTTCCGCCTTAGTCGGAGCCCCTGTGTGGCAGGTCTTGAACCAGGTCTGAAGGAGACGTGAAAAAGGATGAGCTACTTCAAGACATGAACCCTCTGACCCTGTGTTAGTTTTCCAGGGCTGCTAGAACAAGGTACAGCAAACTGACTGGCTTAAGACACCAGAAATGTATTCTCTCTCAGTTCTGGAGCCCAGAAGCTTGCAGTCGAGGAGTCAAAGCACTTTGCTTTCTCTAAGAAACAGATTCCTTCCTTGCCTCTCACTATCTTCCGGTGGGGGCCCACAATCCTTGGTGTTCCCTGGCCTGCAGCTACATCACTGCAGTCTCTGCTGTGGCTTTCACGTGGTCTTTCCTGTGTATCTGTATGCCTCTGAACCTTCACATGGCATGTTCCTCTTCTCATAAGGACTCCAGACATACTGGATTAAGGGTCCACCGTAATGACTTCATTTTAGCTTGGTTACAACTGTTAATGGGCTTTCCAGGTGACACTACTGGTAAAGAACCCTCCTGCTAATGCAGGAGACATAAGAGACACAGGTTCTATCCCTGGGTCAAGAAGATCCCTGGAATAGGGCACGGCAACCCACTCCACTATTCTTGCCTGGAGAATCCCATGGACAGAAGAGCCAGAGGGCTACAGTCCATAGGGTTGCAAAGAGTTGGACACGACCAAAGCGACTTAAATGCACAACTCTTAAGACTCTATTACCAACCCGTGGCGGGTTCATGTTGATGTATGGCAAAACCAATACAATATTGTAAAGTTAAAAAAAAAAAAAAGACTCTATTACCAAGAAAGGTCACATTGACAGTACCTGGGATTAAGACTTCAGCACAGGTTTTTGGCAGACACAATGCAGCCTATCATAGGTCTTACTCATTTTGGAAGTCTCAGTCTAATATCCTTGGGGAACATACCTGGATGCCTCAACGAGATGGAGCCCCCCACCCCTTCCTCCTTATCAGGATTTGGTCTCTCCATCTTTTGGTGCTTGTCTTATATTGCCTCATAAGATGTGATATTTTGGAGAAAATTACCAAGAGGAATGGGTCGTACAGGGAGAAGTAAGTATTCATTTGGTCCCTAGGTACTATTTATGCCTTGCACAGCTTCTCACAGGCTATAGAGGGTCTGTGTGCCTTCTTTGGCCAGACCTGAAACTCTTCACAGGGATGGCCCAAGGAAACTTTTCAGAGAATCCAGGACTGAACAGAGGCACTGGCACAAACTCACCAAAGCTGGCCAGGAAAGTCCTGGCTAACAGACGCCCCATGGGTCGCTCTGGGGTGTGTGCCTCAGCCTGCCTGCCAGCCAAGGAGTGTCCTTCCACTCATCTTTCTGGATGCTGCTGAATCCAGAAAGCGGGCTCTTCAAGAGCAGCAGTGGGTGGCTTGCCTGAGTCAGGGCCACTTCCTCTCTCCACCCTGGGGTTCACGGCTCCCCGAGGCAGCCCTCTTGGCTGGTGTAGGTGGTTCTCCACCTACCTTCCTAAGCCCTTCCATTTGGCCAAGATGAATACCTGCAGCCCTGCCTCCAGCACTAGGGGGAGACTGCTGGCCCTTGAGGCCAGCCGCTGGTGACCAGGATTGAATTCTAGATACCCACAAACCTCCAAGTTGCAGCCACCATTTAGCTCAGGCCACAGGGCAGGAGGACTTTGTAAAGCAGAAGTCATCAGAACGAGATCCCCCAGCACTCCGAATCCTAGCTCTGCCCTTTAGGCAAAGCTCTGATCTCATACAAAGTCATGTGATTCTCTAAGCCTCTGTGACTGATCTCATGGTGAAATGGGTTTAATGACAGTTTCCTTTCAGCATTTCCGGAAGCCGCTTTAGTGGTTGCAAACATGGGTTCCAGAGTCAACAGCCTAAATTCAAAGGCAGACCAACAACTGGAGCAAGTCACTTACCCCATCAAGCTTCAGTCTCTTCAGCTGGAGGGGAACTAGTCAGGACAATTGTATTAGTTCCCTAAGGCTGCGCAAACAGATTATCACAAACAAGGAGGCTTCACATTTATTTGCTTACAGTTCTAGAGGCCAGAAGTTTGTCCCTCCGGAGGTTCTAGGGAAGAACTCATTCCCGGTCCCCTTTCAGCTCTGGAGCTGCACTCCTTGGATGGTGGTCATTCTGTCCATCTTCAAAGCGAGCAGCATCTCCCTCCGCTTCAGTCATCACACCTCATCAGGCTTTTGTGTTGAATCTCCTGGTGTGCCTGCTCTTCCAAAGACACTTCTGATTGCACTTGGGGCCCACGGGGATAATCCAGGAAAATCTCACCATCTGACAGTCCTTAGTCACATCAGCAAAGCCTCTTTTAACACATATCAGATAACACCACAGACTCCAGGGATTAGGACCTAGATATCCCTGGGAAGCATTATTCAGTATACTGCAACAATATAAAAATCCACACCAACCCATGCAGCATGGCACAGATCCCTCAGGATAGCCCCCTGCTCTCCTTCCCCGTGGGAGGGGCAGAGGCATCCAGAAGGGTAGGGGGCCACTCAGGGAGATCAGGAAAGGAGCTATCTACTCACCAGACTGGAATTATTTCAGTGTTTTAGTACACAGTCATACCAGCTCAATATGAGGCCTGCTATTGGTAAATACCTCAGAGAGCAGTCATCATGATTACATTTCATAATCCATAATCCAGGCCTGTCAAGTACTCAGCACAATGCCTGGCCTATGGTTAAGTGCTTAGTAAATGTTAGCTATTGGTATTGTTATTAATAGCAACATGGTACCTTCCAGGGGCCTCAGCTCTATTCCGAGTGGATTAATTCCACTGCCTTTCTGCTGTCTCTCAATTTCCTCCACTCTACTCCTTGGACTTGCTGTGACTCTCAGGTCCCTCAGAATTAGATCTTTATCCTCTGCAATTGGTACTCTACTCAGAAAGTGGGGTAAATATATCCATTCATCAAGCCTCCAGTTGGCACAAAGAATAAACCATGCTTCCCATTTCCTCATCTATATATTATGTGCTATGGCCAAGAATGCCCTGGATGTGTCCAACTGTCTGGGAGGTAGCCAGACATCCTAGGCCTCGAGTTATACACTGGAGCCAGGTTCTGACAGTTGGGAGGAGTTTTCTTTGTGAAGATTCACTACTCGGAGCTGATTGGCCAAGCCTGGAAGATGGCCTCAGACCACACTCATCCCCGAGCTGAGTGCTCATAGACTCTAAGGCAATTAACTGCTCATGAAGCCCAATAGATGCAGGCCTATGGGAATCCTCTCTACAAAGAAGAAGATTCCAGGCATCACTTGGTGCAAATGGCCAGTGAACCTTTAAGGTTAAGTCTCCAATTATCCCATCATTTTTTTTTTTTTCATCTAATACTTGAGAGTACCAATTCTGGGTTAGAACACTTGCCATGCTTGGAAATCCAAACCCAGTGATAATAGCTACTGCACAGTAAGTGCCGCTAACAGTGTCAGACTTTATTTTTTTTGGCCTCCAGTCACTGCAGATGATAATTCCCGCCATGAAATTAAAAGACGCTTACTCCTTGGAAGGAAAGTTATGACCAACCTAGATAGCATATTCAAAAGCAGAGACATTACTTTGCCAACAAAGGTCCATCTAGTCAAGGTTATGGTTTTTCCTGTGGTCATGCATGGATGTGAGAGTTGGACTGTGAAGAAAGCCGAGCATCGAAGAATTGATGCTTTTGAACTGTGGTGTTGGAGGAGACTCTTGAGAGTCCCTTGGACTACAAGGAGGTCCAACTAGTTTATCCTACAGGAGATCGGTTCTGGGTGTTCATTGGAAGGACTGATGCTGAAGCTGAAACTCCAGTACTTTGGCCACCTCACGCGAAGAGTTGACTCATTGGAAAAGACTCTGATGCTGGGAGGGATTGGGGGCAGGAGGAGAAGGGGACAACAGAGGATGAGATGGCTGGATGGCATCACCAACTGGATGGACATGAGTTTGGGTAAACTCCAGGAGTTGGTGATGGACAGGGAGGCCTGGTGTGCTGCAATTCATGGGGTCACAGAGTCAGACAGGACTGAGTGACTGAACTGAACTGATGTGCCAGAGAGGGTGCTAGGAGCTTACCTCTATTCACTCATTGTAAAAAGAGGTAGAAACTGAGGCTTGCACAGTTTAAGTAACTTGTGAGTAGTGTTGCTGGGCTCCCCAGGTGGCACAGTGGTAAAGAATCTGCCTACCAATGCAGGAGACATGGGTTTAATCCTTGGGTCAGGAAGCTTCATTGGAAAAAGAATGGGAACCCACTGCAGTATTCTTGCCTGGAAAATTCCAAGGACAGAGGAGCCTGGCAGGCTACACAGTCCATGGAGTCACAGAGTTGGACATGATTGAGCACAGCACAGGAGCAAATAGTGTTGCCAGGTCTTCAGCTCAGGATGTCAATGTCTTTTTTCCCCCTACAGTACCAAATTGCCTGTGAATGCAAACCAATCTATGAACTGCTTTAGGAGTTTCTATCTAGTGGGACTATGTTCCATAATTAAATAACTGCCCCATTACCACCTGAGCAAGGTGGTAGGAGCATGGAGAATTGAGGACCTCTGTCTTCTGCCACAGAACTAGAGCCCAGAACATGCTCAGAGACTACCTGCTTAACTTCCCACTGTCCATAGAGGGAAACTGAGTCACCGTGAGGGATGAATGTTCTCCCGGGGCTTCAGAGAGAGCAGAGAGCAGAACTCGGAAGAGAGCAGCTTTCTGAGGCCCACCTACACAGCCGCTCACCCCTGATCCTTCCCACTGCCTGGGCCCCTGGAAAGGGAAGAGTCGGGATTATATATAGTTGCCAGATTTGGCTAAAACCAAAACAGGGTGCCCAGATCCTAAACAATAAATAAATTTTTGTATACGTATACCTCTAGCAAAATCTGGCAACTTGGGTTGGAACAGATCCAACTAGGCAGTCAGGGCTTTAGGAAGAGACAGGTCGAAGGAGAGTGGCAGCCACCCTTTGGCTGATTTCCAGTTGATTACGTGAAATTCAGAGAACTGACCAAAGGGGTCAGAGTGGGAGACGGGGGAGAGGTCTGGGTGATGCACGATTGAACCCACATCCAGCCAGGCAGAAGGCCCGCACTCACACCAAACCCTCCAGGAAGGCAGAGGGGAAGGGACATGGAGCGACAACAGGGGCATTAAGGAGGGAGCACAGAGGAAGGAGGGGGGATTCAGCCTGGATGAAGGAGATAGTTCTCAGCAGAAGCAGAGCTCTTCCAAGGTGTGGTGGTCACCAGAAAGATTGGGTAGTGGTGGTGGGAGCATCCTAGGCAGAAGGAACAGTTGAAAAATCCCCTCCTGAATTTTTTACTCCCCTTGCTAACTTCTCAGTATTTGGTAGCTTGTTACAACAGAAAAAAAAAAAAAAAAAAGAAAATGCAGGATTTGGCTTAAGAATCTGCAGGCACATTGGCACCACCTCCCAGCTATGTGACCTGGACACATTTACAGAGCATTTCTGAGTTTTTTTTTTCCCCACCCTGGGTAAAATGGGTTTCATGGAGCAGTTGTTCAAATCAGATAGGAAAACAAGGGAAGAACTTGATAAAGTGCTGGTATAAATGCCAGCTCTTATTTAGTAAACGCTAAGTGTCTATTGAATGAATGTTGTTTTCATGCCTCCTCTCCCCATCAAAACCACATCTGGATCTTAACGCAAATCACATTCGTGAATCAAGCCCTCTGCTGCTTTATCACTCCTTGCTCCTCCAGTGTACGAGGAGAGTAAGGGGCCAGATAGATCCCCTGGGCCTCTGGTTTCCAATCGTTAGTTTAGGGAGTGGCTTTGGCTCTCAGCACCACACTGGGCACTATTAAATAGTTTCCTGCAGCAGTAAGTTGTAGCAAACAGTCCCTTAGTGAACAAAAGTTTTGAGGATGAGGTCAAGCAAGGATTATTGGTGTTCAAAAGTAATTAAGTGAAGAGACAGGGGTGGGAGTTGAGACGATGCGGAGCCAAAGAAGAAGAAGGGAGGAGAAGAGACAGGGAAGGAGGAGCGAAGGCAGGAGAAGAGTTAGGCTGTGCTCGCATCTGGTTACTTTCTGCCTGCAAGCTGGCAGCTCTGGGGTCTAAGGCAAATGGTTTAAGCTCCCTGAACCATTTTTCTGATCTGTAAAAAGAATAGAACCAATTTACAGTTGGGTTAAGCTGGTAATTACTGGAAAACACTAGCAATTTTATTAATATTTATGTCATGCCCTATGGTACACATAGTACGTTCTGATCCGTCCTCCTACTTGAATGGCACGTGACTCAGGTGGGCAAGAGAGTGACTGTTCTCCATGCTTCAAACTGAGACTCAAGAGATCAGTGATTTTCCCATATCAAAGCCTGGTAAATGGCAAAGCTAACTGCTATTAGACCAGCCCCTGCTCTATGTGACCCTGGTACCCACAGACCACTTTCTGTGGGCCAGGCCTTGTGATCTGTGCTGAAGGAGGTCAGCCAAACCAGGTTTCAGTGACCTCTACAGGAGCAGTCTGGATGATGTGATGGAGGCAGAAACCAGTGTGTAGTGTTCTGGAGAGTGACTCAGCAATACCTTCATAGTGTTGAAACATAAACTGAATCATATTTAAAAATTTAAGTTTATTTGAGCAAACATTGATTTCCATCAGGTAGCCAGAACTGAAGCAGTTCAAAGCAAGAGGAAAGACTTTTACAGAAAAGATGTGGAAGCAAAGCAAGTAAATCATGTGATTAGTTATGTTACAGCTTGCTGCTGCTGCTGCTGCTGCTAAGTCGCTTCAGTCATGTCCAACTCTGTGCGACCCCATAGACGGCAGCCCACCAGGCTCCCCCATCCATGGGATTCTCCAGGCAAGAACACTGGAGTGGGTTGCCATTTCCTTCTCCAATGCATGAAAGTGAAAAGTGAAAGTGAAGTTGCTCAGTCATGTCGCACTCCCAGCGACCCCATGGACTGCAGCCCACCAGGCTCCTCCATCCATGGGATTTTCCAGGCAAGAGTGGGGTGGAGTGGAGTGGTGTGCCACCACCTTCTCCATATATTAGAGCTTACGGGTTGCCTTATCAGGAAAAGCTTAGTTGCCCATTTGTGATTGTTTATCTTTGGGTTTTGATTTCTCAAACTCAAGAAATTTTAGGCTTAGGTTTTGGTTTGCTTATGTAAGCTACGAAGGCATTAGAGTTACCTCAGTCTAATGACCTCCTTGTTTAATTAATTTAACTTGTGGGAGATACTTGCATGTGAAAACAGGGAGTTCCATGGAGCCATATTTACTGAAGCTGTGTTGATTTTTGCAAAAATAAAAAAGAACAACTTAAATATTCTTCTAGAGCAGAATGGAACATAAACCATACACAAAGCTACAGAGTGAAGTGAAGAAGTGAAGTGAAGTGAAAGTCACTCAGTTGTGTCCAACTCTTTGCAACCCCATGGCCTAGACAGTCCATGACATTCTCCAGGCCAGAATACTGGAATGGGTAGCCTTTTCCTTCTCCAGGGCATCTTCCCAACACAGGGATCAAACCCAGGTCTCCCGCATTGCAGGCAGGTTCTTCACCTGCTGAGTCACAAGGGAAACCCAATAATACTAGAGTGAATAGCCTATCCCTTCTCCAGTGGATCTTCCCGTCCCAGGAATCGAACCGGGGTCTCCTGCATTGCAGACGGATTTCTTACCAACTGAGCTATGAGGGAAGCCCACAGAGTGACGTGGTTAATGGCAAAGGCCCTGAGGCCAGACTGCCTGGTTCAAATCCATTTTCCACTTGCTTGCAGTGTGACCATTGGCAGTTACTGACCTTCTCCATAAAAGGGCACTAAAAATAGACCATCTACCTCCTAGCTGTGTACTGAGAATTAAAGTAAGTTCAAATATATAAAATAAGTTCAAATAAACATCTTGAATTAATGAACATCACTATATAACCCAAAGGGTATCAAGATAATTTTCGTAACCCCCTTTTACAGATAAGCAAATGGCAGCCCAGTGAGAGGAAAGTACTTTTGTTTATCTCAATAGAGGCTATGAGCTCAATCCACAGATGCTTCCAATACCAAGCTCCTTCACCACGCCCCTCTGTTCACACACAACAAAGTCAGAAAGGAGTCTAGCTCAAGGTCTTAATAAGGCAAAATGCTTAGGAGGCAACACAAATTCCATTTTTTTTTAAAAAGTATCTTCAAACATACAAAATAGCATCAAACACTAACAAATGTAAAGTGGTAGTCATGGGACGTGTGTCTCATCTACGAAATACAGGGTTAAACTAGGAAAAAAGAAGACTGGAGTATGATGTTGTCTGACCTGCTTGGTTGCTTTCTTTGTTGTTATTAAAATATAAAGTAATCTGAGTTTACTCAGTACTGGAGAAGGAAATGGCAACCCACTCCAGTGTTCTTGCCTGGAGAATCCCACGGACGGGGGAGCCTGGTGGGCTGCCGTCTATAGGGTCGCACAGAGTTGGACACGACTGAAGCAACTTAGCAGCAGCAGCAATCTGAGTTTAGCCTAAATCTAAGCCAGCCTTGTCTTCTCTTTCATACCCTCCTTTCACATTCCCATTGTTCGTTCTACTTTCTGAGTCTCCCTCCCAAGCCCAGAGCCTCAGTTTGCATGCCTGGATGTCAAGCAACCTCCTACATTTTCTTGCTGACCTTCAGTCCACCTGCCACACTGATAACAGATAAATCTTTGTAAAAGGCCCATCTGCTCATTTCTCTTGCTGGGGTCCCTTTCAGGGGTCGCTTATGATCTTCAGAATGAGGCCTTAGCAAGGCAGACAAGACCCTCTGTCATTCGGCGGGCTCCTACCTCAGAAGATGCTATGACCCTCCTCACCGCATCACAATTCCTCCCCTAGTTTTCTCATTGCCAACCCTTGCCCGGATTCCTCTCTCTGTCTTTTCCCCTTCCCTTCAGCTGCATGGAGAAGGAAATGGCAATCCGCTCCAGTATTCTTGCCTGGAAAATCCCATGGACAGAAGAGTCTGGTGAGCCTCAGTCCATGGGGTTGTAAAGTGCCAGACATGACTGAGTGACTAACAGTGCATCTGCACAGCTCCTGCTCATCCTTCAAGATTCTAAGCACACCTCCCACCCTGAAGGAGGTCATCCCTTTGACCCTTGACCCTACCCCTCACCCACTCCGTGAGCTGGCTGCTCTTCTGGGCTCCCACAGCAGCGCCTTGAGTTTGCATCTACTTTTGCGCTTGGCACACCTAACTGTCAGTGACTTGTCCCCCATCCTCTCTCTCTCCCCCTTTCTCCTCACTAACCTAGAGGAACTCCTCGAGGGCAGAGATCATTCCTCTTAATGTCCCCAGTTAGTCTGGAAAGTGCTGCACACAGACACAATAGACCAGATGCACAACTGAATTTTATTCCATCATCCTATAATTTGCTTTGTAACTGGGAAAAGCACAGAGGAAGTCTGTCCACTTCTCTGGATTTCTACTTGTACCTATTCAGGCACTGCACACATACTTGCTAGATGTTTCTGAGGTGCTAACAAACTTGTTTTGTCTGTTCAGTTCCGTTCAGTTCAGTCACTCAGTCGTATCCGACTCTTTGTGACCTCATGAATCACAGCACGCCAGTCCTCCCTGTCCATCACCAACTCCCGGAGTTCACTCAGACTCACGCCCATTGAGTCAGAAGATGCCATCCAGCCATCTCATCCTCGGCCGTCCCCTTCTCCTCCTGCCCCCAATCCCTCCCAGCATCAGAGTCTTTTCCAATGAGTCAACTCTTCGCATGAGGTGGCCAAAGTACTGGAGTTTCAGCTTGAGCATCATTCTTTCCAAAGAAATCCCAGGGCTGATCTCCTTCAGAATGGACTGGGTGGACCTCCTTGTAGTCCAAGGGACTCTCAAGAGTCTTCTCCAACACCACAGTTCAAAAGCATCAATTCTTCAGTACTCAACTTTCTTCACAGTCCAACTCTCACATCCAAACATGACCACTGGAAAAACCATAACCTTGACTAGATGGACCTTTGCTGGCAAACTAATGTCTCCGCTTTTCAATATGCTACCTAGGTTGGTTTTGTCTGTAAATGCACTTAAAAACAAAGTCTGGGTTTATGCTTTCCAAGTAAGATAGTTAGCAAGGCTTCACACTGTATAATTCCACAGATATAATACTGTTCACTAGTTACAGAAACAATTGAGTATGCCTCATAAAGATGACTTAATTTCGCAAATGAGTTGTACTCAAGTAAATATTTACTTCTAAATGCAATTTTGTCTCTTAGGACACTTTCAGTAAGCTCATATGATATATAGGCTATGTAGCTATATCATCATTTAGTGAGATGATAATTTTAAATAAAAAGAAACACATGCTTTCAAAGTATCAAACACTTTTTAGGACTACTTATATGCCAAGTCTTGAGGTGACCACAATACCCTTGATTTCTTTCTTTTTCACTAACACACATACATACATTCCACAGACAGGTCAAAATAGAGCCATGACCTCATACGATCTCTCCATCTCACTGCTGTAACCCTGGTCGATTACCGCATACACGGATCCTTGCAGTAGGCCTTAACATCTCCTAATTCCACCCTTGTCATCATTTAATCCTTCTTCTGCACAGCAGCTAAGCGAATTCTATAACATCTAAACCACATTATAACACTCACCTGTTTAACATCTTCTGATGATTTCCCAAGTTACTTAGAATAAAATCCAAGTTCCTTACCATTGGCAAGAAACCCCGCCTGACCCAGTCACTGCCCGCCTGTCCCTGTCCCACTTCTGACACAGCTCTCCTATCCCCTTAAGCTCTCTGTGCACTGGAGGTTCTCTCTGCCTTGATCACTCAAGCCGGCTCAGTTCTCACACCAGGATTTCGGCAATCACTGTTTCTTCTTCGTAGAGCCCTCTTTCCCTAGTCCTTTGCATGACTGACACCTTCTCATCATTCAGGCCTCAGTCAGAATCACTTCCTCTCCCAGAGCGTCCCTTCCACTCACTCCATCACATAACTCTGTTTTACTCTCCTGACAACACCTGCCTCTCACTATTGGAATTTAGCTTGCTGCTTTGCCTATATTTTGTTTGATCTCCTCCTACTGCCACACGCTTTGAAAAAATACCTCCATTAGAAGGGTCTGCCTTGGCTTGTATCTAAGCCTGGCAGTGTCCCCAGGGCTTAGAATAGGTCCCAGTCCACAGTAGATGTTCAACAAAATGTCCATTCAGGAATAAATTTAGACATGAACCCTGCCTGAAAGATTACGTGTAAAATTCAATTGAACATGGGACAATCTAGGATAAGTGCTGTCATGGGTGAAGAAATGCTAGAGCCTCCTCTTGCTCAGTGTTGGCCTCGCCCTTTGATTACAGTGACAGCATTCTAAAGAGACCTGCCTCTTCTACTTTCTTTTCCCATAATGCAGTGAGTGTTTGGTCCTATGCTCATGGCCTTTAAAGATAAAGTATTAACTCATTAGCACCCATTTAAGGCTTCGCTGGTGGCTCAGCCATAAAGAATCTGCCTGCCAAAGCAGCAGACGCAGGAGACTCGGGTTCGATCCCTGGGTCGGGAAGATCCCCTGGAGGAGGAAATGGCAACCCATTCCAGTATTCTTGCCTGGGAAATCCCATGGGCAGAGGAGCCTGATGGGCTACAGTCCATGGGGCCCAAAGAGCGACTAAGCAAGGTATTTTAAGTTCTGGTTCCAGCCACGCTCAGTGGTTTCACTTCTTGCCCTCTTTCCTGCAAGCATCATTCAGTCCTCTGAAACCAAACGTGCAGATGCCAATCACCTTAGCTTTGCCTTTCTTCTGTGTTATTAATATCTTGTTCTCTCCACCCCCAATGCCATTCTCTATTTCTTAGCCTGGCTGACTCCTATTCCTTGCTCAAGGCTCAGTCCAGATGACTTCATTTCTGGAAAACCTTTATAGTTTCTCCCCTTCACCGGCTACCACAGGCTGGGCTGGTGCCTCCTCTTTGCTCCTGTAGTTTCCTGTGCTCAGCTCCACCTGAGGACTCATTCCACCTGTTTTTGCCAATGTAAGTCTCTGCTTTTTGTCATCAGGCCAGGACTGCAAAGGGCAATCTGATTTATCACAGAAGTCTCAGTGGCAAACATAATATACAATAAATGTTTACAGAATAAGCAGATGAACTAATGAATACATAGTATTCATGTCCCTGAATAAAATTTCCAGGGACAAGGAAAAATGCACTGTGAGCAGAGCAGGTCAAATTGGGGAGATGTTCAGAAACAAGCAATATAGGTCTGTAGTCACTTATGAGTAATTCCAAACCCCAAAGCATGAGAAACCAACTTTTTTCTTAGCAGGTGGTAAAACTTCATTTGACCTATTTAGTATCTTAATGTATTCTACTTAGTATGAGTATTCTTATGTGAAGTCACTTCAGTCGTGTCCGACTCTGTGCGAACCCATAGACAGTGGCCCACCAGGCTCTCCTGTCCCTGGGATTCTCCAGGCAAGAATACTGGAGTGGGTTGCCATGTCCTTCTCCAATGAGTGAAAGTGAAAAGTGAAAGTGAAGTCGCTCAGTCGTGTCCAACCCTCAGCGACCCCATGGACTGCAGCCCACCAGGCTCCTCCGTCCATGGGATTTTCCAGGCAAGAGTGCTGGAGTGGGGTGCCATTGCCTTCTCCGTGAGTATTCTTATACTTTGCTATAAAATATTAGTGCAGCTGAATGAAGGGTGCTGCTCTAGGGAGATAGTTTGTAATATAACAATATGGACTCTATTACCTTTCTTAAATCTAAAAAGGTTCTAAACTCCAAACACAACTGACCTCAAGGGTTTCAGATAAAGGATTATGGCCCAGTGTTTGAACTGTCCTAAAGGATGCATAGGGCTTCCCAGGTGGTTCAGTGGTAAAGAAACCTCCTGCCAATGTAGGAGACACCGGTTTGATCCCTGAGTTGGGAAGATCCCCTGGAGGAGGAAATGGCAACCCACTCCAGTGTTCTTGCCTGGAGAAGCCTATGGACAGAGGAGCCTGGTAAGCTATAGTCCCCCAGGTCTCAAAGAGTTGGACATGACTGAACACAAACAAACACACACACACAAAGATGGATAAGGTCCCAGTAGACAGGACTGTGTAAGAAGGAACAGAATGTACAAAGGAAATGTAACAAGTAGACCAGTAACGGTGATTTGTCTGGCCTCATCTGAGAGAAGAATGCCTAAATTGACAGAAAGATAATAAGGAAGATGTGTGCATCTGACGGGGTCCTTGAATTCTAGGCTAAGGAGACTGAACTTTATTCTACAACTGATAGAAAGTCAGAAAAGGATTTTTAACAGATAAATAAGGTCAGGTAAAGCATCTCTGATATTCTGAAAACAATCTGTCTTCCTAGCTATAGGGCATTTAACTGTTCAGGGCATCGATTGTTTTACCTGAAAATTGCTGCTGCTGCTGCTAAGTCACTTCAGTTGTGTCCGACTCTGTGCGACCCCATAGATAGCAGCCCATCAGGCTCCCCCGTCCCTGGGATTCTCCAGGCAAGAATACTGGAGTGGGTTGCCATTTCCTTCTCCAATGCGTGAAAGTGAAAAGTGAAAGTGAAGTCGCTCAGTCATGTCCCACTCCCAGCGACCCCATGGACTGGGGACCAGGCTCCTCCATCCATGGGATTTTCTGGGCAAGAGTACTGGAGTGGGTTGCCATTGCTGAGGATAGTTTAAACTGAAAATCAAAGGAAGAATGCATGTGAAAATGTTTTCTAAGCTGTAAAGTTCTTTTAAAATATAAAGTATAATTATTATTAACTGAATGAAAACTGAAGGATGGTTTGGCAGGATTAAGGGATTCAGTGTTACATATGCTAAGTTTGTGGGATATCTAAGAAGCAATATCTAATAACCAGCCACAGGAGTTGGGCCTGAAAGCAACTGTGGAATTTGTCATAAAGAAGCCCTTCATAAATCTTAAGAGGGGGTGAAGTGTTCCCCATTTCACTCATCTGAACTGAGACACTGTATTTACAAATTTAAGTCGCTTTCAAGAAAGGGGTAAGGAAGTCAATTGTACAGTCTTTGAGAGGATGTGTCATTAAGAAGCTGGAATAGTGAAATCGTTAATCCCTTCATGCAGGGGGCCTTATTGCCAAGTCATTTGCATTTTATTGAAAGAATATAGTATGGGAAGTCACTGTAATAGACATTTTGGGATTTGTGTCTGGATTTTTTTTTTTTTTCCCTGAAAAAAGAGAGGACTGAGAGTTTGTTTTGCTTCTGAACTTTTCTTTCAAATTCTTTTTTTTTTCTTCCAAACTACATCTCTGAGAATACAGTGAAATTTAATAGACTATAATAACTGGAAGGACCATTATTTTCAAATCTCAGTCATTCTGTAGATTGAGACTAAAGTCCAGATATGGGAAGTTAGCTGCCCATTAATGCACCGTTAGTCAGTATAAGAACATAGTCTTAAGGCCAGCTAAAACCTTCTCCATTTTCAACAGCAACAGAATCTACAACCAGGCTGGAGACAATAGCACGAGCCTGGACAGAGACAAGTAAATTATGTCAATTGTCTTTCCTCGCCATACCAATGAGCGGGGCTCAAATATAACAGATTACCCTGAGGTGGTCACCAAGCCATTTAGAATACATTTAGCCAGAATACTCTGGAGAAATACAGTGAAGGCAGGGAGACGTGGTCAAAGGAAGACAGAAATGGGCTATTGAAGGATGAAGGATGGTTCAGAAACTGAAAGTCTGGCTTTGGTTTTCTCTTTGGAAGTTTTTCTCTTAATGCATTTGACCATTTTGGAAGAAAGTGAACAGAAGTATATCTATGCATCTCTTTCCCACATATGGCTGGGCAGGTTGAATATACTCTCCAGGTTATACAAGAGACTGTGTGGAAACCAAGCTTTTCTGAGCACCATGCTTTCAACAGATAGGGCACTTAGAACCAGCCTTTTCTGCAAGTCTATTGTTTGCACATATCATATACCTGATCCCTGCCCCCACACTTTATACACATATGCATTCTAATGTTGTTCATTCCCCTGGCATGCATTTACTGAAGCATCCCGGGTACTGAGAATACAACAATGAGTAACTCCCAGAAGAATGTTGACTATGCTGTATTTCCATTTTGAGAAATCTTGGAAGATGCTTGTATTGTTTCGTTTTGTTTTCCCTCACCTTGATGGGATAACAGAATGTTCTTTATTTCTCCACTAGCAGTGTTCTTTGGGGCATTGAACAGTTCGGTTCCTCGTTCTGCCCAGGGATGGTTCAGTTTTACCATCTTTTTCCAAATTGCTTTGTCAGTGCTATAAGGAATTTTCCTTCCTTCATGGAAATATCAGCGTCTTGGGACATTTTCCCTGTCCTTGCCCTTCTCAATACTAATCATTAATAATTTCTTTCTTGATGTCCCCCATAAACACCACAACATGGCATTTCTCTCACTTGATTGAGATGGATTTGTTTCCATGTCAATTGTGAAGTTTGATTTCCTTCTGAGCTCCATGGCAGAGCTTAGGACCTGGCCCATAGTGGATGCACATAAATGTAGCCCTGAATAAATTCAATCAGGTAAAAATGCATTTGTCCTACTGAAATCATTGTCTGATTCAAAAGAATACCTCAGATGATCTGGAAGACAGACATACCGTGCCAGCCTTAACCTCCCCAAATATCCCCAAGATATGTCCCTGCCTTGGTAAAACCACCTCATGGAGATGCATGACCTTGCAGCTGTTGATGTTTTGTGCCCACTCTCAGTCACCATGGGAAGGACCCAAAATGAGCCCTACATCTGAGCAAATAGGAGGATTCACTCTTCATTCACATGAGTGACCTGGATGAATTAAGCCTGGTTTGCTTCATATTTATCCTGATTCAGTTTCCATGCATGATTAGAAAAATAAGGACAAGTATTTAGGCAATGATGCAATTCAAATAAAGCAAAATGCTTTGTGATGTATATGAGGGTCAGTGACGGAGCATGTAGAGTACATGTGTACGCTCAGTTGGGTCCGACTCCTTGTGACCCCATGGCCTATATAGCCTATATGCCAGGCTTCTCTGTCCATGGGATATTCCCAGCAAGATTACTGATATTGGGATACTGAATACTGATTCTGGAATATACTGGAACACTGATACTGATACTGGGAATATTGATACTAATACTGGGGTGCCATTTCCTCCTCCAGGGGATCGTCCCATCCAGGGATTGAATTCGGGTCTCCTACGGCTCCTGCATCAGCAGGCAGATTCTTTACCACTGAGGCACCCAGGAAACCACAAGGGCACATACCAAATGCCTAGCTGAGGAATTGTTTTGGGAGAAGCTAAATGTCTTGAAAGATCTGGCAAGAAGACGGCTGAGAGCTGCGTGCAGCCCACTGATGCATCATGACCCTTGAAGCATCAGGACTCCGTTTCTCACCTTATGTGTGCAATACAGTGGAAGGGAGCCCCTTGACTTCCCCTCAGAGGACAGCAAGGCTGACGGGCCTCAGCATGGATCACTCAGGCACTGCTTGCTACTGCTGCCACTACTTATTGCTTCTAGTAAATTCCACAGCCTGGCCATTGGCATGCCATCTCATAAAATGAGGTCTGACCTGTGGGCAGAACATGGTCAATCTAATATTTCATTATCTCTGACATGGTAAATGTTAGGGACCTGAAATGCATTTGAGAAGCAAATGTGTGTCTGAATTAGACAATATTTCTCCATCAACTCATTGCTAACTCACTCTGGTTCATTCTAATACAGGGGGAAAAAACTAAAAGGCAACCAAACAAAGGGATCTTCATTTTTCTCCTCACACATTCTGCTGTACTTTCACAGAAGCCATGAGTGAAGTGGATAAGGGGCTAGAAGTGTATTTTCTTGATTGCAAGGAAATACACTGAGATATGTTTAATGGCGGATTTGAGCAGCAGGCATGTGGCAATTTATTTTTTCTCCTAACTGCTATTCTTTTCCTAAAACATTTTTAAATGGAAAATACGGTGCATGCACATATACAAAGAGGCTTAAACCTGTAGGCAAACAGTTTGGGAAATGTTGTTGGATACCTATTTTCCACTCCCTACTCAAGAGATAGTCACCAACATCCTAGAAGCTGCCCTTCCTAATTTCAGGATGCTGGCCCCTCCCAACCATTAAGGTTCTACTCTCTAAAATTTATGGTAATGAATTTGTTTATGTTCATTGTTCAACCATTTTTCTCTACCTCCTGTAACAATACACTTTTTGTCTGTTTTAAAACTTTGTATAAATTGACTCAAGCTGGATGTATTCTTTGAGTCTGACATCTTTTGCACAACATTATGTTTTTAAGAGTCATTGGTGGTGTTGCACATATCTGTAATTGATTTGTTTTTACTGCTCTATAATATCTCATTATATAAATTTTCTATGACATATTGATCCATTCTGCAGTTGATGACTGTTTACGTTGTTTCCAATTTGGGGCTCTTTGGACCAAGAATAATATAAATATCTGTGTCGTAACTCCTTGGTACATATGTGCACACGTTTCTTTATGGTATACACTTAGATTGCTGGACAAATGGCTGTGCATATCTTTAACTTTGATAGTTATGGAAAATGTTTTACTATAACAAAATGCAGTACCTTTAAGAATTAAAAGCATTTTAGTTTAACGAGGAGAAATATACTAAAAGTTTGAACAGACAGATGACCCAAGCTTAATTTGGAGATGTATCACAAAAAGAAAAGAATTTGTAAAGTCACTATGCCTGTTTTACCATGAAGCCAGTGGATTTCCTTTATTGTGATGATTCCCTTTAGTCCCTTATTCCAGGGGTTTAAGAATGGAAATGGTGGGGGGGAGCATGAAATAGGAGATGTATCTATGTTTGTTATTTAACTAAGAATATGTATTTTCCAGACAGGATGGTTTTCTGTAATTTAGTAGAAAATAGCATTAGCCTTCCAGTACTCATTCTACACTGAAGGTTCTGGAAGAAAAATAATAAAGACATTGAAAAACATGACAGGTGGGAAACAGTTGGGGAAAATGAGATGAAGCTATGTGTTCTGGAGAAGAGATAACTTAGGAAAATTTTAAAAAAAATCCTAGCACTCCAATCTCAGAAAGGTCTCAGCAAGGAAAAGCAAACTGATGTACACAGTAAGACTTTGAAAGAAATATGTGCATTTATTTAAAAATACATTATATATACACCACTAAATATGTGCCAGGCATTCTTCTAAACCCCTGAGTGGGGTCACTTAGGCAGATGTCAAATGATTTTTTCCAGCAGGCTGGATAGATTGCCTTATCAGATGAGAACCTTTGTCTCTGGAGGTACAAGGGCTCAGAGACTGCTAGTTGAGCTGTGCAAAGCAATTCACACACAGGGCACAAGATCTGTTCTGCCCTTACTACCTTTGTGACAATGAGCAAATACTTAACAGCTCTGGGTCTCATTTTTGTTATCCATAAAAGGGGAAAGGGTGATCAACAATAGTACCTTCCTCTTAGGGTTCTTGTGAGAACTCTACATGTGAGTGTGTGTGTGTGTAATACTTAGTACGATGCTTGACACAAAATACATACTCAATATATTAGCTGTTCTGGTTGTTTTTGGTATTATACAAGATGACCTCAGAGATAACTTTTGATGTTTGCATTCTGCATTTCCACTGAAGTAATGAGTATAGCACAGATTTCTTTGACAAAGACTGTGATGTGCACTGGGATGCTCCTCTTTTGAGCTGCATGAGCTTAGGCAAGTTACAACCCTTCCTGAGCCTGTTCCCTCATCTGTAGAAGAAGAAAAGTTATAACCCTGTAACATAATGGCTGGAGTGACCAACGCAGTAAGTGATGTAAAAAGTGTAGCATGAGGCCTGAAAGCCAACTGGTCTGGGTGCTCTCCCTGCTCCTAGGCAAGCTACTTAATTTCAGCAAAATGCCATTTTATATAGGTAAAATCAGGATAACAATACCTGCCACAGTTTAACACAGTAAAGCCCTTGGCATGGGCATGATCTGCAGTAAGGCCTCAAAGCCTTTCTTGGCTTCTGTTGACTTTTCTGTGAAATGGAGCAAGCAATGTCAGTCTTCTCTGACTCATAAGCTTGTTGTGAGGATTGAAAAAGATAATGGGCATAAACTTACTTTTTAAACTATAAAATTTTAAGTTAGTGAGAATCTAAATTAGTAGGCAGGGACTTTCCTGGTGGCTCGGTGGTAAAGAATTCGCCTAGCAATGGGCAATGGCACCCCACTCCAATACTTTTGCCCAGAAAATCCCATGGACGGAGGAGCCTGGTGGGCTGCAGTCCGTAGGATCGGGAAGAGTCGGACACGACTGAGCGACTTCACTTTCACTTTTCACTTTCATCCACTGGAGAAGGAAATGGCAACCCACTCCAGTGTTCTTGCCTGGAGAATCCCAGGGACGGGGGAGCCTGGTGGGCTGCCATCTATGGGGTCACACAGAGTCGGACATGACTGAAGCGACTTAGCAGCAGCAGCAGCAGCAGCAGCAATGCAGCAGACATGGGTTTGATCCCTAGTCTGGGAGGATCCCATATGTCACGGAGCCACTAAGCCCATGCATCACAACTATTGATTCTGCGCCTTAGAGCCCGGGAACCACACCTACTGAGCTCACACGAAGCAACTCCTGAAGCCCATGCACCCTAGAGCCTGTGCTTTGCAGCAGGAGAAGCCACTGCAATGAGAGGCCCTGCACACCATAGCTAGAGGCTAGCGCCCGCGCATCACCAACAGAGAAGAGCCTGCGCAACAGTGGAGACCCAGCACAGCCCCAAATAAATAAATGACGAATTTTAAAAACTATTAGGTCGGGATTTATATTGCCTAGTTTTATCTTATGAAAATGAGTATTACCAAATGCTCTTTTACCATTCAAGATCCTCCTAAACACTGCATCCACTTACTCATCCAGCAGTTATTCAATGAGTATATTACATCAGAGCATTTTCCTAATAGCATTCTTTCTTACAATTATTTTGACCTTGTCTAAAAGATGATTTTTTTGGCAATAACTGGAAAAAGATGGACACAAAAATACATAAGGAAAGAAACTGGGATTGTGTAAATGTAAGGACAAAAAAATAAAATGACTCCAGAGGTAAGATTATTCTATCAGAACTAATATATAATTCTATACTCTGATTAATACAGGCTATCTGTTTTATTCACAGGAGACACTGAAAAGAGAAAAGCAATTTCTTATTGTTGTTCAAAGTGTCATCCATCGATTCTAAATTGAAATCATCAGGGGTGCTTGTTTCCTTTTCCCATCTCCTGACCACCTGAATTTCCACACCTCATTGTGTCTCTGAACATTTTACAAAAGCCCTAATACCTATGGAAAGCTGTCCTTCTATCCGAAATTAAGGACATGGGGAATGGTATCCACAGAAACTCTTGGCAAATCTCTTTTGGAAAATAATTTGGCAAAAGTGGTAAAAAAATAAATGGTTAACTATATTCAAAATTCTTAAATTTCTCAAGAAAGTGATTCAATCAAAACTAAAACAGAGGCCAAGGAATAAAGATGGTCATTGCAATTCTATCTACAGTTAAATTGAAAACAACTCACTTGTGCAAAAAAAAGGGGGAAATAGCTAGTTACAGTATAGAATATCTTTTCTATTTGCTTACTCTGGAGACATAAAAAATGATAATCATGACTTTGCCAAATTGGCTCAATTTCCTTCATGAAACTTGGAAGGTTGATCTCAAAATGATTGCATTGATGCACAGTATATAAACTGAAGATTGGAAAATAAAAATCAAAATATGTTTAATTATGTATAAGTTAGGGATAATTTTGTTTCACATTTTTAAAATTGTCTTTCATTTTGGTTTGGTTTGGCTCTATGTGTGTGGTGTGTGTGTGTGTTCTTTTTTACCCCAAATGGGGCAAGTTTATTATCTCCATCATCATTTATTATTGGAAAACTAGGAATCAAGCTTTAACTATTTCCAATTCTCTCTTTCTGGACAAGGTTATGGTGGGAATAAGCAGTGAGGGGAACAGATAAACCTTACAATATCACTGAGAGAATTGAGAAAGACCTCAAAAATATAAATTCTCTTCAAGGAGAGTCACAACCCTCTACCTCTCTTGGATTTTTTAAAGCATGCTTTTCTTGGCAGTTGCATTTATCAGCATATGTGAAAATATTATCCAGGGTGCATTGTGTATTTTCAGAAATGTGACATGATAACATCCCATGCAGAAAGGGATTTGGTAGTGAGCATCCATCAGTTTTCACTCATGGGACTCCCTCAGGCAAGACCTTCTATGTCATGTCAACATTTTTCCCCTCTACCAGCAAAACTGGAAGATATAAGGAGGGATAGCATGTCAACCTCTTGTCATCATTGCCTTCCTAACCCTCATGCAAGCCAAAATGACAGGAGGGAAAAATGTTGCTGTTATTGCCTTTTTAAAGGAAATAATGTCAAAGATAAACACTGTTTACAGATTTAACCCAAATGTTAGTCATAAAATCATCTTCCAGTGCTTGGATATGTAATGAGGCATCTAACGCCAAGTTAGTACTGTCAACAGAAACCCCATCCAACTTTCTAAACTGTCTGCATCTGAATAAGGGGCAGCTCTCAGGATACTATGAAGGATAATCGCATAAACCAAGTCAAAGGGCATATGTGCCTAGCCCTTATGCTGCTAGACGCTGATCCATCTTTCTTCCAATACAAGAGAGCAGGAAGTTCTTCATGCCTTACCTATAAGAATTTCTTCCCGTTCTAGCAGGTGAGACATAGACTGTTTCTAGCCCTGTGTGGGTCATGGATTGCTCCATCTGCTCTGTTCTGGTGTCTTTTTTCCCAGCATTGGATCATTCCTCACATGCATGAACAGATTAATACCTGACTGAGGATTCAAAGGGAACCCTCCGTAGACACTCAGAGTTCTCTCTGCATGCAGCTTTTCCTCTTAGATTTTCTGTTCTGAAAATTCTAGTTCTCTCAGCCTCCCTAAATTCTGAAGCCTTCCTCTTGAACTGAAGGAGTCCAGTGGGCCCTGGTTAGGATCCTTCCCCCTATCCTATGACCTCAACCCCCTCCCAGAAATGTTCTGGAACTTACTGTCCTTCTCTCAGGAGTCACTGTTCTAGGCTGCCTATTAGTCATGGTTCAACATCGTAAAAATATTCTTTCATATATATTTTGTTTAATTTTCTAAGGATTTAGGGCTGGAAAGTAACCAGAGTTCCTGTTTTTCTTTCACAGGCAGAAGCATACATTTCCAATACATTTAACATATAAATTTTTGGTCTTATTAATTCTTATAAAATGTTCACTGTCCTTTAATGTTACTTATTTCAAATGATGCAAATGTTTCTATTTTAAATTCTGAAACATGTTTTAAGACCGATTTAATCTGCTGCTACTGCTGCTAAGTCACTTCAGTTGTGTCCAACTCTGTGAGACCCCATAAATGGCAGCCCACCAGGCTCTCCCACCCCTGGGATTCTCCAGGCAAGAACACTGGAGTGGGTTGCCATTTCCTTCTCCAATGCATGAAAGTGAAAAGTGAAAGTGAAGTTGCTCAGTCGTGTCCGACTCTTAGCAACCTCATGGACTACAGCTCACCAGGCTCCTCCGTCCATGGGATTTTCCAGGCAAAAGTACTGGAGTGGGGTGCCATTGCCTTCTCCAATTTTAAATTCAGAAACATGTTTTAAGACCGATTTACTCTGCTGCTGAACGTCTAAACCATAACTTTGGAACACTGCATAATACCCCATGATGTGTATTCATCCCTATTTGCCTATATTCTTCCTCAGTGATATAGACCCTGGTAGCCTTCAATTTGATGCTGCTACACCTAATGAAGCAACCGTCATCCTTCTACACGTGTCATGGTCTTTGGGAGATATACTAAGAGGAGAAACTCCTGGGTCACACATCATTTAAACGAGTAGTGCCAGACTGCACTCTGGTCTGGCTGCCAATACACTTCTTCATGAGATAGCCTGAAATCCAAAGTTTCTGCTCCAGTTGGTATCATCCAGTTTTTAATTTTTGCCAGTATCTCACTCAGCTCAGGCTACCATAACAAAATGGCACAGACTGTGTGGCTTAAACAACAGAAATGCATTTTCAAGCTGTCCTGGAGACTAGACATCTAAGATTGAGGTGTTAGCATGATCCATTTCTGATGAGAGCTTTCTTCCTGGCTTGTAGACAGCCACCTTCTTTCCATGCCATCACATGGTTGTGGGGAGAGAGAGAGCCAGCAAGCTCTCTGCTATCTTTCCCTGTTACGGCACTAATTCCATCATGAGGGCCCTACCCTCATGACCTCATCCAAAACTAATTATCTCGTGAAGGCCTGTCTCCAAATATTAACAAAATGCGAGTTAGGCATATGAAATTGGAGGGGTGGGGGATACCATTTAGCCCATAGCAGTCAGTTTCACAGCAGCTTCTGCAATGCCTCAGTGGCATCTGCTTGCAATACAGGAGACACAGATGTGGTTCAATCCCTGGGTCAGAAAGATCCCCTGGAGGAAGAGACAGCAACCCACTCCAGTATTCTTGCCTGGAGAATTCCATGGACAGAGGAGCCTGGTGAGCTATAGTCCATGGGGTCGCACAGAGTCAGACACGACTGAACAACTAAGCATGAGCAGAGTGTTTCATAGGATGATATCTCCGTTGTTATTTGCCTGCGGTTTAACCTTATTGTGAAAGACCTAGCCAATGGAAGAAATAAGACAAACTAAAGATTTGAGACTTTTAAATTTTGAGAAGGAAAGAAAATTATTCTTATTGTCTACCTAAAACCCTTACTCCAAATCAACTGATACACTCCAGCAAGGAAAAAAAAAAAAAAAAAAAGGGACTAAGTTATTTATTTATTTATTTGTATGGCTCTGCTGAGTCTCTCTAGCTGTGTGAGGGCTTTCTCTAGTTGCGGAGAACAGGGGCCATTCTTCATTGCAGTGCCCAGGCTTCCCAATACGGTGGTGTCTCTTGTGGAGCACGGGCTCTAGAGCGTGGGCTCAGTAGCTGCGGCACAAGAACTTAGCTGCTCCCCAGCATGTGGGATTTTCCCTGACCAGGGATCAAACTCATGTCCCCTGCCTTGGCAGATGGATTCACAACCACTGGACTACCAGAGAAGCCCAGGACTGAGTTGTAATTAAACAAACCATAACTTTCTTGCCAACAAAGGCCCATATAGTCAAAATCATGTTTTTTTCTGTTGTCATGATGAATGTGAGAGTTGGACCATAAAGACAGCTGAGTGCCAAAGAATCGCTTTTGAACTGTGGAGTTAGAGAAGACTCTTGAGAGTCCCTTGGACTGCAAAGAGATCCAACCAGTCCATCCTAAAGGAAATCAGTCCTGAATATTCATTGGAAGGACTGATATTGAAGCTGAAGCTCCAATACTTTGGCCACCTGATGCAAAGAACTGACTCGTTGGAAAAGACCCTGATGCTGGGAAAGATTGAAGGCAGGAGGAGAAGGGGATGACAGAGGACTAGATGGTTGGATGGCATCACTGACTAGATGGACATGAGTTTGAGCAAACTCCTAGAGATGGTGATGGACAGGGAAGCCTGGTGTGTTGCATTCCATGGGGTTGCAAAGAGTTGGACATGACTGAGCAGCTGAACTGATTGAACTGATAGCTTTCTTGAATGCAACTATATTTACATACACATATATAGCTCATAAATATATACTTATTATGTCAATACTATGTATTCATACAGAATACATGTACATGCATATTATGTATACATATATAATGCATAATAGGAAATAATTCAATTAATAGTAAAAAAATAAAATACTTAGAAATAATAATAAATATGCAGCTGCTGTTCAGTCACTCAGGCATGTCTGACTCTACGTGTCCCTACGGACCGCCAGTCTTCCCTGTCCTTCACCATCTTCCAGAGTGTTCTCAAACACATGTCCATTGAGTCACTGATGCCATCCAACCATCCCATCTGTTGCTTACTGCTTGCTCCTTGTGCCTTCAATCTTTTCCAGCATCAGGATCTTTTCTAATAATGACTCAGCTCTTCATATCCAGTGGCCAAAGTATTGGATCTTCAGTTTCAGCATCAGTCCTTGCAAAGAATGTTCAAGGTTGATTTCCTTTAGGATTGACAAGTTTGATCTCCTTGCTTCCAAGGGACTCTTAGGAGTCTTCTCCAGCACCATAGTTCAAAAGCATTAATTTTCTGGTGCTCAGCCTTCTTTATGATTCAACCCTCACATCCATACATAACTACTGGAAAACCATAGCTTTGACTATATGGATCTTTTTTGGCAAAGTGGCATCTCTGCTTTTTAATATGCTATCTAGGTTGGTCATACCTTTTCTTCCAAGGAGCAAGTATGTTTTAATTTCATGGCTGCAGTCACCGTCCTCAGTGATTTTGGAGCCCAAGAAAATATGCACTACTTAAATTAAAAGTAACACTTTAGTGAGAATAATAAAACAATGTTGGGTTAAATAAAGAGAACTCTTGCTTTTGGATGGGAAGATGCAATACTGGAACTATGCCAATCCTTCCCAAAATAATATAAAGATTTAATAACTTGCCAATTAAAATTGAAAGATTTTACTGTAACTTGACACATTTATTCCAAAATTTAGAAATCTTGCCAAAATACATTAAAAACTTAAAAATAGCAAAGAGGAACTTTCACTGATGCTAAGTATGCCGGAAAAAAAATGAGTGACAACAATTGAAACAATGTAGCGCTGACACCAATTAGGTGAATCGGGCAGAATAACAGGTGAGAAACTGATTAAAAACTCTATAATAAAAGTCAGGAAAAGATGCATTATTTGACAAATTGAGCTTTAGTAATTGATTCACAATTTAGGGGGAAATTAGTCTTATCTAATACCATATGGCAAATAAATTCCAGACAGATTATATCTTTAAACATTTAAAAAATACAAATAACAAAGTACCAGAAAAAAGATGTAGGCAAATAATCATAGAAATGGGGCTTTTAAAGCATAATACCAAAAGCACAAATTATTCTAGCAAATACTAATACATTTAACTACATAAACTTGGCAAACATTTGAATACAAAGCTCTAAATGAATCTGATGCAAGATGAACTCTACTCTACTCTTCCTCCGTCCTGAGAGCTCCTGGTCTTCAAGATAAAGTTCAAGCCACTCAAAGCTGCATTCAAGTCCTTTTACAATGTGACATTAGCCAACACTCTCAGCCTCTTTTTCCACTGGGTCATAGCATTCACCCTGGGTTATGGCATGTCATTTACTCAGAGTCTATTGGTCCATCCTCTGCTCCCCATCTCTTATCCTTCCCTGGTAAATCCCTACTCCTACTTGAGCACTGAATTCAAAAATCTCTCTCTTTGTTAAGTCTCAGCCAATCCTTACTCCCCTCCCCTCCCCCAGGCTTGCCCTCTGGGTTCCCTCTTTTATTACAGTTGTCTAAGGTGTTTACATTCCAGTTTCTTTACTAGGCTGAGATCATGCTTTGTCTCTAAATTCTCGTCCTGTTGCACAGTAGACAAATGCCAGCATGCCTTGCCTGGTAGTGTTGCTCTTGAGTGCTCATGCTATCTTCTGACTGTGGATTTAGGCAGAAGTTTTTAGACAGATGAAAAGCCTAGGCCCAGAGATGTGCTGATCTGTTAATATAACATGGAGGGCCAGGTGATCAGTTTTGCACCATACTACGTGCTTTTGATAAAATCCAGTCTGTGATTTTCAGATGCTTCACCAACAGCACTTGCTTATCACATTAATTCTCTTTAGCATTTGTATTTCCTTCAGTGACATTCAGGCATTTGAAAGGCCACCGCAGCACTTCCAGTACAATCATCAGACTTGCTCCCACGGCTCCAGAGAGAACCTCCCCACTAAGATTCTTTTTCAAAGGAACCATCCCAGAGTCGAGCATGTTGGAATTCAGTAACCACTCAGCATTTCTGACATTGAGAAGATATATTACTGTACTCCAGTGACTGCAATGTTTAGACAGTTTTGGAAGAGTATTGTATCAATTATATTATCCCTCTGGGAACCCTATTAACATTAAAATGCCTTATGAGACTAGCTAAAGACTCAAGCAAAGAAAATCTCTCTTAGGCGTCCTCATATTTTATAGTTGTTAAAGGAAAAAAATTCACCTTAGCTCTCTCTTTGCACACTGGGATAGATGGCTCTTCTTGAACTATTTTAAGCAAGTTATCTTAGAAAAGGAGGACCTGTCTCAGAACAAATGACCTCGAACCAAAAGCCAACTTCTGTGGGAGATGATGAGGAGACAGCATGAATTAGAATCACACATATCTCAGTTCAAATACTGGCTTGACTACTTACAATATCAACAAAACAATAACAATCAGTATAATTTACTGAGCAACTATTCTGGGCAGGGACCTTATATAGCCTATTTCATTTAATTCTTGTATCAACAGTGAATATTATGCTTATTCTAAACATGGGGAAACCAACGCTAAATGGCTAAGTAAACTTTGCCAACTCAGACAGGTAGTGTGGTAGGCAACTTAGGAAATGACTCTCAGTGACCCATGCCTACTAGTACACACATCCTTATGTAATTCTGCCCCTTATGTATGGATTAGATCTAGTGATTTTCCACTAGTAAATAAAACACAGCATGGACTGTCACTTCCACAATTAAATTTTAAGAGACTTGCTTTCATCTTGCTCATTCCCTCTCTTTCACTTTTTCATTTTGGTGGAGCCAGTTGCCATGTTGTAAGCTGTAGCATGGAGAGACTTTCATGGTGAGGAACTGAGGGTCACTTCCGGCCAAGAGCCAGATCCACAGTCCCACATTCCATAAAGAACTAAATCCTGCCAACAACCACTGTGTGAGGTTGGAAGTGGATCTCACCCTAGTTGAACCTCAAGATTGCTACTGTATGGCAATACCTTGGTTGTAACCTTGTGACACCCCCTGAGCCAGAAGACCCAGCTAAACCCAGCCCAGATTCCTGACCCATAGAAACTGTGAGCTAATAAATGTGTTATTTCAAGCTATTAAGCTTTGAGGGAACTTGCCACATGCAATAGATAACTAACACAGGTGATAAGAAACAGAGATGAGGGTAGGAAATCACTCCAAAGAACAAGTTTCTTCTTCTTGGTTAACTGATTCCTTAAAAGCCACATGACTCTGGGCAAATTACCTAGACTCTCTGAAATTTTTCAGTATATGAATAAAATAAAGATGATGTCAACACCACATGTATAGAGATAATATATGCAACGTCTGTGGCTTATCTGTCAGTTAAAAAATGAAAAAAGAGAAACGAGTAAAAGGTTACCACAGGAGAATGTCTTACCAAGGCCAGGCAGTATGTGATGGTGGGGAACTGGAATAATAAAGTGCTTACAATATAGATTTTACATGTTGGCATCAAGGGAATTAGACTCTTGAGAGTCCCTTGGATTGCATGGAGTTCAAACTAATCAATCCTAAAGGATGTCAACCCTGAATATTTGTTGGAAGGAGTGATGCTGAAGCTGAAACGTCAATACTTTGGCCACCTGATGCGAAGAGCTGACTCACTGGAAAAGACTCTGATGCTGGGAAAGATTGAGGGCAGGAGGAGAAAAGGGGAAACAGAGGATGAGACGGTTGGATGGCCTCACCGACTCAATGGACATGAGCTTGATTAAACTCTGGGAGACAGTGAAGGATAGGGAAGCCGGGCTTGCGGCAGTCCATGGGGTCACAAAGAGTCAGACGCGACTGAGCGACTGAGCAACAATCAAGGAAAGCACAAATGTGGAAGCACAGTAGTCACATAACCGGGTGCAGTCGTTTCACGCCTATGATATGCTGTTCACGGGTGCAGTGATAATAATGCACAACCACCCCCACCCCCAACGCCAGGAATGTTCTGAGGCTGAAATGAGATCATGTGTGTGGAGTAACTGGCATCAGTTCAGTCCAGTTCAGTTGCTCAGTCGTGTCTGACTCTGCGACCCCATGAATCACAACACGCCAGGCCTCCCTATCCTTCACCAACTCCCGGAGTTCACTCAGACTCACGGCCATCAAGTCCGTGAGCCATCCAGCCATCTCATCCTCTGTCGTCCCCTTCTCCTCCTGCCCCCAATCCCTCCCAGCATCAGGGTCTTTTCCAATGAGTCAACTCTTTGTATGAGGTGGCCAAAATACTGAAGTTTCAGCTTTAGCATCATTCCTTCCAAAGAAATCCTAGGGCTGATCTCCTTCAAAATGGACTGGTTGGATCTCCTTGCAGTCCAAGGGACTCTCAAGAGTCTTCTCCAACACCACAGTTCAAAAGCAACTCTCACATCCGTACATGACTACTGGAAAAACCATAGCCTTGACTAGATGGACCTTAGCCGGCAAAGTAATGTCTCTGCTAGACTTAGCAAATAATAGACACTCAATAGATTCTAGCCCTTTTTATATTATTTTTCTAGTTAGTATTAAATAGTTTTACTAACAAAGATGGCATTAGGGATTTGGCACAGGTGAAAAGGAAGTTTCTAGACTAAGGCCTTTTTAGCAACTACCATCATATTTTGCAGTTCCTTTCTACTCCTTGAAAGTATCAGGTAAATTCAAATATACACACTTTGTATATTCAAATATACACACTCCATTTCAACCTCTTTTCCCTTCTCTATTTATCAGATCTCACAGCAGGGCTTCTCCACTAATAGTTACTCCCTAAAAGAGCAACAAAAACAGAGAAAGCCTCCATCTAAATTAAGTGTTCGATTTCCTCCTCAGGGAATCTTCTGAGAGATTAATCATCAGACATCTGGGCTATTGCAAATATCTATAGCCACTTCTGATGCCTCCATATATATGGAACATAGTAGGCTTTCACAGTGACCCACTTAATACCTTGGAGAGTAATAGCAGAAACCATATCC
Organism: Capra hircus; assembly: GCF_001704415.2. NCBI lineage: Eukaryota > Metazoa > Chordata > Mammalia > Artiodactyla > Bovidae > Capra > Capra hircus. The sequence goes on from NC_030815.1 coordinate 97,646,530, forward strand.
ATTCAGGCCCCCAGTGTCTAGCAGAGGTCCCAGCTTAGGGTAGGTACTCAATGAACATTTGCTGAATTTATGAATGAACTGAACAAACAGAGTGGCTTTTGACCCTTCCTGGACAATCGTTATTTGATTTTCTAAAACTTACTGTGTTCATGAAAAATCTTCGTGTATAGAATTTGTTGATGTACTAGACGCATGCAACAATTTCACTTCCTTCCCCACCCCCCACCCCCATGGTCTGCTCTTACATCCTGACAAATCTATTGGTTGAAAAACAGAACAATTCCCCTCTCAAATACAGAGTCAGTATCCTCTCAGTTTCCTATGAAATGAAATAAAAGAAAACAAAAAACCTAACTGCAGTAACAGCAAGTCTGTATATTTTGTTGAGCTAAGTTTACTTAGAAACTGAAGCCACTCAAGACTGCTAGCACAGATTCTTTTCTGCAGCCATAAAGGACTACCTCACTGAAGGCTTGCCTGTTTTCAAAGAAAGGAAAGCTTGGATATACTTTAAAATGTATATGTCATATAGTTAATCTGACACCAAACAGCCCTATGAGTTTATATGAATCACCTAATCCTCTAGTTTCAAAGAAGTTGATGGGGAAATCATTGATACTGAATTGTATACCCTACCCATTGATTTCCTTTAGACTCCAGTACTCCTGCCTAGAAAATCCCATGGACAGAGGAGCCTGGTAGGCTGCAGTCCATGGGGTCGCTACAAGTCAGACACGACTGGGCGACTTCACTTTCACTTTTCACTTTCATGCATTGGAGGAGGAAATGGCAACCCACTCCAGTGTTCTTGCCTGGAGAATCCCAGGGACGGGGAGCCTGGTGGGCTGCCGTCTATGGGGTCGCACAGAGTTGGACACGACTGAAGCGACTTGGCAGCAGCAGAGCAATAATCAAAATGATCAAATATGTAGACCAAAACAGTTTGGAGAGATGATACAGGAATGGTTATCTTATAAAGGTCACAGATTCACTTATTCTCCCTGCTTTTATACATTTGTTCAGTGGGACTAGGATGCTCAAGAGTTAAAGAGAGAAAAATTTATTCAGTTAGAAAGATCAGCAAGATGTGAACCACATTTTAGAATTCGAAACAGCAGTTATATTAAAGGGGAAAAAGGAAAACTCTACACTTTAAGTATCTGTGGTGTTTGTGTGTGTGTATACATGCACACATTCAAAACCCTGGCCTCCTCTAATTGCTTGAAGAAACTTTAACAAATCACTTTACTTCTAAGAGCCTCAATTTCATCTTCTGTAAAATGGACAAAATCATTCTGACCTCACTCTGGCCCTGTTGTGAGGTTTAAAGGAAGCACTGCACACCAAAGTGCCTAGCATATCCCCAGGCAGATAGCAGGGACCCATTAAAAGTTTGTTAAATCTCAATAAGAATGGGAATGGCTGGCTGCAAATGAAGTCTAATTAGAAAATAATTATATAAATCAAACTTTTGAATGATTAATAATGAAAATAATTTTTTTTTCCCTCCTACCCCGTTTTCTGTTTAACATTGAGCATACTGTCACAATTAAGGGCCAGAACTCTCTGAAAGTGACTGCCATAAAAACATAGAGCTGGATTTATTAAAAAATAATAATAAACAGAACATTCAAAATGTTCATGTATTTAAACTCCAATTCCTGGAATTTGCTAATAAAAGCATATTAAAAAGGTACACTCCTTCAAGAGCAATTTTAACTTTCAGAATAGTTTTGTCCTCCATTTAGGATCACCTAGCCTCAGCACACTCAGACAAATGACAGGCTTACAATAATTTTGCAGGTCCTTCTGAATACTATTTTTCATCCCCAAAGAGAAATTGTTCTTATTTTATAAAGACAAGGCAGCCACAGGCTACAGAGGTGAAGAAATTCTCTTGGAACCTGCCACATTCAGACTGCAAGACTCTCCTGTGAGTTCCTCTTGTTTTAGAGACTCTGTAGACACGGTTGTGCCATGTGGGTCTAAGGACTCTACTCTAACACACTTTCTTATATATATATATATATATATATATATATTTTTAACCATGTATCCATTTTCTCTTTATTTCACTAAAATATATGGTACATGGAAAATTATATTCAAGAAGAATGATACATGATCTATAATTATCATCATTATATCAACATTATACATCACTTTGCTATTCTGTACTTTAGTATGCCAGGTATCTTATTTAGCTTACTTATTTTTTAATTGAAGTATAATTGCTTTATAGAATTTTATTGCTTTCTGGCAAACCTCAACATGAATCAGCCATAGGTATACAATATCACCTCCCTCTTGAACCTCTCTCCCACCTCTCTCCCTATCCCACCCCTCTAGGTTGATACAGAGCCCCTGTTTGAGTTTCCTGAGACATACAGCAAATTCCCATTGGCTATCTATTTTACATATGGTGATGTAAGTTTCCATGTTACTATCTCCATATATCTCACCCTCTCCTCCCCTCCCCTCATGTCCATAAGTCTGTTCTCTATGTTTCTCCATTGCTGCCCCACAAATAAATTCTTCAGTACCATCTTTCTAGATTCTGTATATATGTGTTAGTATACGGTATTTCTCTTTCTCTTTCTGACTTACTTCACTCTGTATAATAGGCTTTAGGTTCATCCACTTCATTAGAACTGATTCAAATGTGTTTCTTTTTATGGCTGAGTAATATTCCATTGTGTATATGTACCACACTTCTTCATCCATTCATCTGTCAATGGACATCTAGGTTGCTTCTCTGTTCTAGCTATTGTAAATAATGCTGCAATGAACAGTGGGACACATGTGTCTTTTTCAATTTTGGTTTTCTCAGGGTATATGCCTAGGATTGGGATTGCTGGGTCATATGGTGGTTTTATTCCTAGATTTTAAGGAATCTCCATACTGTTTTCCATTTTGTCTGGTGTTCCTCTACATAAAACATCTTTGCCTCTTCAAGTCCTCCAAGAGTCAACTCTTCCTTCAGGAATTCTTCAATGAACCCCCAGACTTTTGCAGCATCACACAAGCACCTCCATTCTGGAACTGGTTAGTAAAACCTAACTTTCCCTCTATACTAGCCTGAGAGCCTTTTTAGAGCAGAGAACTAAGCAGCTAACTATGATCTTTAAGTAAATGGTCTCTGAATTCAGAACAATGGAGATGGAATCCTGTCTCTATATGCATTAAGTCCGTTGACGAACTACCTAAACTCTTGGAGTCCCAGTTTCTTTATCTTTTAACAGGTGACAGTAACACTGAACTCAATGAATAATTAACAGAATTAAATGAACTGAGGCCTAAAGGATGAGGAGTTGGCCGTGCAAAGACAGAGAGTGCACATTTCAGGGAGAGAGAATAGTAAGCACAAAGGCACAGCTGATGAATCATGGGACACTGAATAATTAACAGCCATCAGCTCCATCCCTCCTCTAGCATTAACTCAGCCTAGGATTATAGTGTCTAGGGAAACGCAGTGAAAGCTCCAGAATTAACACACGGTGTACGCGGAATGTTATTAGTTTAAATCTTCTTCATTCTCCTGTCCCATTTGCATTCTTTCCAGACTCTACTATCACACTTACACTTTGGGTGAAACTTAAAAGCCCTCCAAAGTAGAGAAAAGGCTACCCTGATAAGGCTCCCAAAGTATGAACACAAATGCTGAGTGCAGCACTCTGGCAAGGCAACTTCAATGAGAGCAAAATCCAAATTGGTGGGCCTCTGGATGAACACTGCAAAACACACACATTCAGGGAATGTGAGCTTCTAGTCAAGCCTGACAGCAGGTTTATTTCAGTATGAGGTACATTTGCCAAATGAACAGACACTCAAAGATTTCAATGGCTTAAAAAATGATTTTTGCTTTATAGCAGAGAAATAAAATGATTTATGAGTTTGTCAGCAAACGGATATGCCTTTAAAATAAAAATCCTCCCAATTCAAAGTTTCATGAATTGCAAATGAAACAGCATGTGATGTGTATGTACACATGTGTGTGTGCACACATGTGTATGCACATATGTATCTTAGTGCTTAAGCTCTCACTTCTTTGCCTCTGTGATTTGGAAGCCAACTCCACGGTGTGCCTTCACTGAGGCAGAAAGAAAATTGTAATTATGATGCCCAACAGTCATTTCCAAGACAAACCAAATCTGTGTTCCATTAGAGTCATGCAATAGTTAAACATTATTTTTTTATCCCAACCATAATAAAAAACAGGTTCCCCATTCAACTGAATGCTCCTGAAGTCAGAAGATTCCACATAGTCCCTTCTGTGATATTTGGAAATAAGATTTTGATGGTGTTCCAGGCATATCAGCAGGAGGTCAGTTTAACTTAGGGTTTATCATGTTCACTGTGATTTGGACAGCGGCTGTATGGAAGTCCTGAAATGGTAATCAATTTCCTCCCTGAGATGCTAAGTCTGCTTGCCAACTACTCAGCATGTTCCCTCAGTGCATTGTTCCGAGATGTTAGAATCACAGAAGTGAGAGCGATACCTTCTATGGACCTAGAGATGAGGAAATGCTGCTCTTCAGGAGTTGTCCCAAGGGGAAAATCTAACACTGGAGTTCTCTTCATCAATTTGCGAGAATCATTCTGATACTATATTTTTGCAAAATTAACTTTGAAATGAAATCTTCCTCTATAATTTACCAATTATTGCATCCCAATGCCCTAATACATGTACTCAAGTATTTTAATGGTAAAAGCAACTCTTTAAAGAATGTTGGATAAAACAGAATGTCCTAACATCCACTGGTAACCATTTATCTCCCATAAAAATTCTAGCTTATATGCACTTTCTGCTTGCTTGTTCACATTTTTCAACCATGGCAAAAATTACCAATACATTTAAAACTTCAATTTAAAAGGATGCATTCTTTCAGCCAGTCCTTTATCCAGCAAATCCATGTCACACCTCCAGAGTCAGGGATCTTGCTCTGTTTGGTCTTCTAAAGATTTGCCTGATTTTCTAACCAGCTCTGCTATGTATTTAAACAGTGGATTTCAAATTCTGTGAGTGACTCACATAATGATACCTATTTTACATTGTAACCCAGCATACACAAAAACTTATCATTCATGGAACAAAATTTACCCTTACTATCTACACTACACACTGATTTTATTTTTCCTTTTCTTCTTAACTCTACTCCATTCCATTCCATTCTATTCCATTCCTTTCCATCCACTCCATTGCATTTCATTTTTTAAATGCAAGTCACAACTCATTAAAATGATTTTCCCACACATCAGTAGGACAGGGCCTGCAGTTTCAAAAATACTGATTCACCAACTTAAAGGAATGTTCCCCTGCTTCCTTCAATATTTTACCCCCAAGTTCTATGGATTTTGTAGCATTAGGATATCTAATTTACCATGCTGACTCTTAACATAGTTTACAAGTTTCTTTATACTAATCTCTAAAGGAAGCTAGAGATAAATACTACAGGTAACACAGGATTGCTGTAGGAATTAAATGAAATCATGTACATAAAGCACTTAGCTCAGCCCCTGACACATAGGATGTCCCCAATAAATGGTAACTAATCCCTATGGCAGACTCCTGAATCCAATCTCATCCTTTTTACCCATAAGAAAATATCTCTAGATATGATCAAAAGAGAGGAAAGTTAGCAGAGTGAGTCTTTGGGCTCTCCAGTTTGTAGTTTCTACTGATTAATATTCTCAATTGTTTTGTACTCCATATGGGATATGTACCTGTCGCTATCAGAAACCACTGACCTCCCTGCACCATTCTAAACCAAGAGAAGTTTGACCAGTTTTATATATATATATATATAGATATTGATATTGATATATATTTTTATGGCATGATATAGGAGATCTAACACTGCCTGGAGAGTCGGCCGAAAAAGAGAGAAGGTATGGGCTGAAAGTTGAGGAATGAATAAGTGATAATCGGGGGCAGGGAGGGGGGGTCGTGCTGCCTGAGTCTTCGCTGCTGTGCGTGGGCTTTCTCTAATTGCAGTGAGTGGGAACTGTTCTCTAGTTGTGGACACGGGCTTCTCATTGCTGTGACCCTTCTTGTTGCAGAGCATAGGCTCGAGAGCCGTGTAGGCTCAGTAGCTGTGGAGCACAGGCTTAGTTACTCCATGGCATGTGGAATCTTCCTGAACCAGAGATCGAACTTGTGCCCCCTGGATTGGCAGGTAGATTCTTAACCACTGAACCACCACGGAAGTCCTGACCAGTTATTTATTGAATGATTCTAATAAGTAGCCAAAAGCCGCGCATAAGTTAAATTACTGAGTAATGACTGAGTTACTCAATTTACCTCCTGTACCTCGTAAGGGCAAGTCCTTCCTGCATGGGCCATGACAGGGTCCACGAGGGTTCTCCTGTCTTTACCTTCCCTCTCCCCTCTGACTTCATTCTTGCCCTTCATAATCTGCTGTATATGCTGCTTCTTCCAACCCCCTTTACTTAGAATGTGATGAAGTGGACCTCACTCCTATGATCCCTTCTACGTCTTTCAAACTCTGCAGTTCTTCCTTTGGCCATTCAGTTCCTACTGGATCTACAGATAAACAGGGGATGGTGGGTGTAAGGGATGTTTTAATCCCAGTCCTTGGCTGTTATTCTCCTAATTCTCTGATACAAAATACAATATGTAACCGTGAGGACTGAGTTCCTTCTATAAACCACTTGTCTGGCTGACACTTGCCTTGGATGGTACGGGTCCATCTGCCCCTTCGTTTCCCTGAGCTGCACTGGAAGAGAAGCAATGTTAACAAACATGCCTCTGCCCCTGCCATCCAGACAAATGACATCATACCAAAAGACCTTCCCTGTGGCTCTGCAGGGCCTCCCAGGATGAAGGACTGCAAGTTACTTATCATGACTTCCAAGACATTTTATAAGTTGGCTCCAACCCAACTCTCCCGCCTTACTTTCTGCCATGATTGGTCTCCTCATCTACCATTTTTTCTATCTTCTGTCTCTCTGCCATGCAGAATAATTTACCATTCTTCCAATTTGCTGGACTTTCTGGTCCCCGCACCGTTATCTAAGCTGACCTCCCACACGGAGCTCTTTCCACCCCACTTCATCTGATAATCACTTATTCATCCTGCAACGTTCAGCCCATAACTTACTTCTTTTTTTCCCTTACTCTCCAGGCGCTGTTAGATCTTCCATATCATGCCATGAACTTCTCTTTATTACAGCTCTCACCGTCCAGTACTTTAACTAGCAGTCCCTCCCAATACCATAAGCTCTTTTTCATTTCAAAAACCTCAGAAGTGAAGGCAGAATGGGTATTTATTGAGTATTGTTTGGGTTCAGTTAACTTATCAATTAATCTCAAGTCTAACCTCTTGTGCTATGAGGCTGAATCACTTTAGATTTTAGAACCACAAGGGTGTGAAGGAATGTCTTTTTCCTCCTCTACCCCATGAAACTTGCTAGGTCTTCCTTTGCCTATGAGTCAGCCTCCTGTCCCATCAATTAGTTCAGTACAGTTCAGACACTCAGTCATGCCCGACTCTTTGCAACCCCATGGACTGCAGCACACCAGACTTCCCTGTCCATCACCAACTCTAGGAGCTTACATAAACTCATGTCCACCGAGTTGGTGATGCCATCCAACCATCTCATCCTCTGTCATCCCCTTCTCCCGTCCTCAACCTTTCCCAGCATCAGGGTCTTTTCAAATGAGTCAGTTCTTCACATCAGGTGGCCAGAGTATTAGAGTTTCAGTTTCAGCATCAGTCCTTCCAGTGAATATTCAGGACTGACTTCTTTTAGGATTGATTTCCTTTAGGATTGACTGGTTGAATCTCCTTGCAGTCCAGGGACTCTCAAGTCTTCTCCAACACCACAGTTCAAAAGCATCAATTCTTTGGTGCTCAGCTTTCTTTATAGTTCAACTCTCACATCCATACATGACTACTGGAAAAACTGTAGCTTTGACGAGACAGACCTATGTTCTTTCGGTGGCATTCTATGGGTTGCTTCACTGAGATTTGAATTTGGATGGATTTGCTTCTATGTGTGTTGATGTGAGTTGACACTACAGCTTGAAACAGTATCTCATCTTCTATTTGCTTTGAGATTCCTCAACTTGAGCCCATGTCCAAAAAGTTAGCTTATTGCCTCCTGAATTATTTATTGACCTTTGAGGCAATGGAATGTGGTCCAGATGGGGATTTCTATCTAATGGGGAAAGTGTTTCCTCACAAACTTGACCAGAGTTCCAAAACTGGGGCCTGTGGAGGGTGCAGAATTCTTCAGCTGTCAAAGAGCTTGGCTCAGCATCAGTCAACAAGTGGGGTCATACTCACAGACTACATAGCCATTCAGCTGTCACTGAGTCCAACACTTTCTCTTTCTGCCATGTCCTCTACCAGGCCCCAGGCAGTAAGGATGGTCAGACACAGGTTTTGCCATCAAAGAACTCAAAGTCTGTTGAGGCGAAGATAAGTAAACAGATCATTAGGATGGAATGTGACAGAGATACGTATAAAATTAGGGGCAATAGGACAGAGAGTCAGTGACAAAGGTATCACAAAACCTAATGAAGAGATAATGGAATGCACCAGGTCAATAAAGCAGGAAATATTTTTCCTGATGTGCCATATGAAAAATGACTTAGGAATGCTCCACAACGGTGAGAACCAGAATTTTGCCCCCATTGCTTTGACTGCCACTTAAAGCCAGACTTTAAATCTGTCCTCCTCAGAGAGGACAGTTGAGCAGGTAGCAAAGGAGGGAGTCAGCATGAAGGCGTGCGTGTCTAGGAAAGACAGTGTCTCTTGGAAAGCTTCCTCTTCACTCTACAGGCAGCATGTTGAAGCAGGATGCAGGAAGCAAGCAGAATTCAACCACAGAATTCTAGAAACCATCCTCTATCACTCTACACATCCCCTTATCTTCCTACTCTTGTGATGGAAAAGGTGGCAAAAAAGGGTGGGGAAGATATAAATAAGATGACCCCTAAAGTTGCTGCCATGTAGTCACTCATGTTGTACAGTGAGATCACTGACTGACTTTAGGACCTATTTTGCGATGATTAAAGGGAATCTTCAAAAGCTGAAAAGTCAAGATGGAATAATTTGTGTTCTTGATGGTTCCAAATCTGTTCAACAGTTGTCCTAAACTTGTCATTATTCTTTAAATTTAAAAAAAAATTTTTTTTTCTGTTGTGTTAGTTTCAGATGTACAGCATCTGGGTGGAGCAGGTCTTGGCATCAAAATGGCAGCTTCTAGGACAGCTCACACCAATGCATTATCCCCAGTACCTCTGCCAGCTGTGTCCTTGTCTTTGCAATGAGCCACGGCTGTCCGCCCCCCCCCCACCTCTCCAGAAGACCCTCCAAGACCAGCGGGTAGGTCTGTCCCAGGTTCCTAAGTCACTGCTTCCCCCCCTTGCCCAAGTGTGCACAAGACATTGAATGCACCCTCCAAGAGTGCATTCAAGCACTCCAAGAGTGGAGTTTCTGTAATCAAGTCCCACTGGCCTTCAAAGCCAAATGCTCTTGGGGGTTCCTCCCTAATGCAAGACAACCACACTGAGGAACCTGACGTAGGGCTCAGAACTCTCATTCTCTTAGGAAAACCTCTGTGATTAATCATTTTCCAGTTTGTGGGTAACTCACCCAGTAGATGTGGGATTTGATTGTATCAGCAATGTGCCCTTCTTACCATCTCCTTTTGGCTTCTTTGTCATTGTAAGTAAAATCCTTTTTTTTTTTTGGTTATTGTTGGTTCTAGTCTTTTTTGTTGATGGTTGTTCAGTGGTTAGTTGCCATTTTGGTGTTTTCTCAAGAGGAAGTAAGCTCAGGTCATCCTACTCCACTGTTTTGCCCTTGGACACCTTCACTGACTCCTAATAGTCCCTAAAACTGGCTTAGTGCAGCTTCATCCTTGGGCTTTCTTTGACTCCTTTCTTCTTTGATAGGTGGCCTTCTCTTGGGATCATTTATATAATAACTGCTACACTGAGTTACAAAATACCTGATCTGGGTGCAGTTCTTCATTGTACACATGTGGGACCTTACATTCAGAGAAGGGAAGGGACTTCACTAAGACCACACAGTCAGTGGCCGGCTTAGTCCTCCCAATTACATTCCTTGTATCTTGATGCTATGCCTTCATTTTAGGAGATAGAGTCAGCCATCTTTACCATCCCTGTCTCAAAGATGCAGGACAGAGCCTTGAAGAGGGTTTAATACCATGCCTATGATAACACAGAGAGTAAATAATGAAAGGGAGCATTTAAACCAGGAATGTTCAATTCTACTTTTTTTTCTCTGCTATATTGTATTGGGAAAACCTATAAGAACAGATCAATGTTAAGAATCACTCATATCTTTTGAACAAAACTCACCTCTCAAGTACCTTGAAGTGTCCTTAGATACCTAAGAGGATATATCTTGACATGTCCTTTGAACATGACTTATAGCAAACTTTCTCCTTGAGAAGACAGACACAGCTCCATGGAGATCTTTGTCTTGTCCATTCCTCACTTCTAGACAGAATACGAATCCAATAGCAAATGGCCTTACAGTTTAAGCTGTTCATACTGTGACTTGAAGCTGTCCTTATGTGAAGATACATAAAGAAACTTTCCAATAATGGCTGAGATTTTGAAAAATAATTTATTCATTAATGGGTTAGTATGTTCCTCAAATGCAGAGACTGACAGGCCTTTCATTCTTGTATTTCCAAGGGTCGGATCAGGTCAGTGTCTGATATTGTATGGATGTTCAGAAAATGTATGAAGAATATTTGAGGGACTTTGCTGGTGGCTCAGTGGTTAAGACACCACGCTTCCACTGCACGGGGTGCAGGTTCAATTCCTGGTTTCCTAATGAAGATCCCATGTGCCATGGTGCAGCCAAATAAATAATAATTATAAAAATCATTTTTAAAATGATCTTTTACCTGTACACTTCTGTAGACAAATACCTTGCAGAGTAAAGTCTAGGGTGGATATGACTAAACTTGAAAATTCATCTTTGTAGAGAACCTAACACCAGCAAGCCCTTGTCCTAGTGAATTTCTCAAACTAGTGTGGTATCAGAGGCAGAATGATGTGAGCGGTTACATCATCACATGTTATGATGGGTGCCGGCGGTGAGGGGTCTATTATCCAAAAGGATTATCAAGCAATACTGAAAGTGGACTGAAAAGTTATTCTGCTCTTCGTTATAACCTTGAGCCAGAAATTCTAAACAACACCTGTGATAAACTATTCCTCCCTGAGAAAATTTTTCTGTTAGTCTAAATTCTAAACAATTATTGTGGTTACCACCGAGTTCAGATAATATATATGTGAACTTTAAATAAACACTTTTTTGCTATTTAATCTTGAATAAACCTCATATTCTACCCAGAAGTTAGTTTAGAGAACTCCCAATTATTCAGGCTGTCCTCAAGAGGTACAGCAGCTCTGGGTACTGATGTTGAGGTTATGTTTGTGACAATTTGGAACCATTCCAACTTGCACTAAGTGTAGTTCACATCCCTAGCATTGGTGGTCTTACGTATCACTATATTTAAATGGGTGATTCTGAATGAACATCAACAACACAGCAGCTGAAAAAGGTGAAGAAACAGAACCAGAGATTTCATTTTTGACATCCTGAGTGACCTCTTGGAGAACTGGTTTGCATCTAAAACTTAAAACAGCAAAGGTTCAAGGTATTATGTTCCTGGCTGGCTAAGTGCAAATTTTAGCTCATAAATGAACTTGAGTTTTTATACTGTGAATTTTTATATGAAAGCACTACTTACAAAAACCCAGAAGCAGCTTAATCAATGTACCTTGAAACAGTATATTTTCTGACACTCAGCATATAGAAATTGTGCAAAAGGTCATTAACTGTACAACAACATGATATAAGAAAATGAATATTTTGCCTAGGAAAAAATATTAAAATTTAATGAAGAATGAAGAAGAAGCAACAAAAGATGCTTGCCTTACATTGCTAGAAAACAAAAGTACAAAAGAATGCTGCTGCTGCTGCTAAGTCACTTCAGTCGTATCCGACTCTGCAATCCCATAGACGGCAGCCCACCAGGCTCTGCTGTCCCTGGGATTCTCCAGGCAAGAACACTGGAGTGGGTTGCCATTTCCTTCTCCAACAAAAGAATGCTGAACTCCCTCAATCATTTTTTCAAGAAATTGGACACTTGTTTTAAAGCAATTGATCAAATAATGTTAGTATTTTTGTCATATAGTCTTTTCCTTGATTTTTGCAAAACATTTTACAAAATATGAAATATTTTGATAAATTTTCTGATAAAGTTATTTTAGTTAGTATTTTAAATTTCAAAGACATTTGAAAGCAGTAGAATTAATCTCAAAGACCAATACATAGCCTATATAATAATTTCTGGCATTTATTGTGAAGTAGGGTTTTATGAATTTGCCAAACTTATTCTATGTATAATATTTTTCTTAACTATGTGCATATCAACCAATTCTTGCAAAATAAGAAGTTTTAATTAAAATCAATAAAACAAAACAGTTTGTAATAAACTATGAGAGAAAATGGGTCAATTATACTTGAAAAACAAGCAAACTCATAGAAACAGAGATCAGATTTGTGTTTACCAGGGGCAGGCAGTGAACGGAGGGGAACTTAGATGAAGGTAGTTAAAAGGTTCAAACCTCCACTTACATGATGAATAATACTAGGCGTGCAATGTACAGCATGATAAATATCATTAAAACTACTGCATGTTGTCCATGACAGTTTGTTAAGAGTAAATCCTAAGAGCTTTAATCATGAGGAAAATGTTTTTCCTATTTCTTTTATTTTGTATTTATATGACAAGATGGATATTCACTAACTTATTGTAATAATATTCCATGATATACATATGTCAAACCATTATTCTGTATACCTTAAACTTATATAGAATTGTATGTCAATTATATCTCTCAAACTAGAATATTACTTAATTAAAGCCAATAATTCTTATCAACCATAAGGGAAGATAGACTAACAAGTCTGGCTATACTATTTATTGAACATAAATAGGCAAAGAAGACCAAATTTGGCAATATCATTGACCCATCTGCACAAAGTACAAAATCAGAAACTATAATACTATTATGTAAAAGCATGTGTAAGTTCTTTTGCCTCATTATATATTAATGTAATTAAAAACATTAATCCTTCAATTTTTTCTTTTTTATGATGTAATTTTCTATTGGCATGATTATATATTACATTCATAGAAAATTTTTACAGTCTGTATTTTTTCCTTTCCACTATTATTATTCATTCATTTTATTATTATTCTTACTGAAAATCATTTTGCCACTTAGAGGAAAGGGGGTGCTCAAAATGATATGCTTTCATCTGTCACACGTGCTAGGCTCACCACTTTTAGCAGCTGTGTTTTACAAATGAGAAAAATCAGCACTAAGAGAAATTAGGTGTTCAAGGTAACAAATTTAAGAAATATCATGAAGTTAATCCCTTATGAGAATTCAGATGACTGCAATCCTTAGAGCCCACAGAACTCACCAACTGAGCCCATGCTTGAGCAATGCATGGGATAGAGAGAACATTGTGGTTGACTTCATGTGTATTCATAAATTTTACTTGAATATAAGTCAACCCTACTCTACAGCCTTTCTCTTGCTTCACCCAAACAAATTTTTCCACTAAAAAATAAATATCAACTGTGAAACAGCCTATTTATGTAAGCAAAAACATTATCTAATCCCCATTTATTATGATTCATACATATACAATGCATTTGATTATACTTTTTGGTAATGTTACATTTCTAGTAAAGTTTATTAAAAACAGAACTCTTTGAGAGATGCAAAAGGAATCACTATGAAAATTCACAATAAACCCCATATTGCCAGCCTCATTCCCCTAGTTAATGTCGTTCTTGAAGATATACACAGGAAAGGCGAATGGGGCCCCTTCTCAGTTGTGTTATACTATATTCTGTTTCCATGGGAATACATACTAAGGAGATGAAATCATGAAGTACTCTAGAAGGTGCTAATATAGCAATGGGGCCTAATAACCTGCTGAAAATATCTCCATTCACATAAAATATGTCAAAGGAGAATAATGAAAATTTTGAGGAGGTGAAGGAATGAGCACCATAGACATGGCAGACTAAATTGCCGTGCTAGCTCTGAAGCTGCATTTAATAACTGTGAGTCACGTGGAGTATTAAAATACCACTGATCGTAATTTAACTTTTTCAGGGTCAGGGTCTACCCTTTGAGTATTCAAGTTTCTCTCTTTCTTTCAATTCCTCTCCCTCCCTCCTATAGATTTTCAACCCAATGGGCTTTATCATCATTTTTTCTATCATTGCCATTATTCTCCTTCTTATCAAATTTACCTGTCAGTTATTGTGACATTACTGCTAAGTCACTTCAGTCGTGTCCGACTCTGTGCGACCCCATAGACGGCAGCCCACCAGGCTCCCCCATCCAGGCAAGAACACTGGAGTGGGTTGCCATTTCCTTCTCCAATGCAGGAAAGTGAAAAGTGAAAGTGAAGTCGCTCAGTCGTGTCTGACTCTTAGCGACCCCATGGACTGCAGCCTACTAGGCTCCTCCGCCCATGGGATTTTCCAGGCAAGAGTACTGGAGTGGGATGCCATTGCCTTCTCCAATTGTGACATTAAGTGCCAAGCAAATTATAAAGACCATCCCATTTATATTTCAGAATGCACTTATCATGTAGAAATTCTTTTTTTCCCCCCATTTTGCTGCTGAGGAAATTGAGTCAGAGAGAATGTCATCTTGATAGGCACGATTCAGGACTCAAGTCCAGGTCCCTCTGATGTGTTCCCCACTAAACCCCACTTCCTCATTTATGACCATGTTGCCTGAGGTTCTTAGTTCATTTAGTTTAGACTTAGCAGCTTACAAACATCCCGTGAAAAAAGACAATTTTTTGCAGGTATAATGGGAGTCCTTGCTTAGCCTCAAGCTATCTCGGCACAGATAATCAATTGGGAAGAGCTAGCATTAAGAGTCTTCTCTATGAATCAAGCACCATGATGGTTTCGGCTAAAAGAAAGTTCAGTATGCACATGTAAGGAGAAGACAGAAGAGGAAGGAAGAATACTGCAATGAAGGTGTCTAAGAATGTTGCCTGCTGGGCCACACAAACTCTTAGGGGAGCCATGTGGAGAACGAGACTGGGGCACCATCTGAAGAAGCTGTTCTCATAAAGGACTCTGATACACAGGTACAGCTGGGCTGACCGGGACACGAAATGTAAGGCAGAGTGGGAGAAAGGACACTGGCCTGGCAGCTGCATTACAAAATGACAGTTTGGGAATTAGTTAGAGTCAATTATCTGCAACAGCAAACAGACTGAAAAAAGTATAATGGCTCAAGCACATAACTGTTTTTGTTGTTTGTTTGCTTTTGGCTTTGTTGGTGTTGTGTGTGTGTGTGTGTGTGTGTGTGTGTGTGTGTGTGTGTGCAGTGCACATTCAGAAATAATCCACAGCATTTCTCGGTTGCCAGAATGACTCTGATCACAAGTCATTCAAAGAGTCATGCTCTGTCACCTTCGACATGATTTTCAAGGTCATCTCAGGTATGAACACCTAGCCAGACAAAGGAAAGAACATAAAGGATTGCTGTGGAAATTTAGTACTGCCAGGTATCCACAAAGGAAAAGAATCAGTCTGGAATAGACTCCAGAGAATTCATCCCCACCATAGCAGCAACTTTGGAAACATCAGATAACAACTCAGATATCAGCATTCTCAGAGAAGATTCCAGCCCTCGTGATGAAAAAGCAATCCCTTCTTGTGGCTTCATAGTCATAAAGCAAGGCCAGAGGTAATGGGAATCTACTGATAGGAAGAAAGAAGATGGCTGTCGGCCTGAGAGAACAGAGATGTCTGCTCAAGGCTCACACAAAAGGAGTTTGAGTAACAACAGTTACAGCAAGAGTCACAGAGAACTGAAAGTTTAAGTGTTTATTTTTAAAGATCCAGATTCAAAGAAAGAAAATAACAAAGGTTATTAATAATCATTCCACCCAGAGATGAAAATTATTAACATTTTGGTGAATATTCCATCAAATGTATGCTCACTTGGATGTTCTTTATATTTATACGTGTGTAGTCATCCCTTAGTATTTGTGGGGAACTGGTTCCAGGACCTTCATGGATACCAAAATCTGTGGTTGCTCAAGTTCCTCATTTAAAAGGGCATAGTACTTGCATGTAACCTATGCATATCCTCCTGTATACTCTAAATCATCTCTAGTGTTGTTCATGTAATATCTTGTTGTTTAGTCACTAAGTCGTGTCTGACTGTTTGTGACCCATGGATTGCAGCTCACCAGGCATCCCTGTCCTTCACCAACTCCCAGAGTCTGCTCAAACGCATGTCCATTGAGTCACTGATGCCATCCAACCACCTCATCCTCTGTTGCCCCCTTCTCCTCTTGCCCTCAATTTTTCCCAGCATCAGCGTCTTTCCAGTGAGTCGGCTCTTCACATCAGGTGGCCAAAGTACTGGAGCTTCAGCTTCAGCATCAGCCTTTCTGATGAATATTCACAGTTGATTTTCTTTAGGATGGACTGGTTTGATCCCCTTGCTATTCAAGGGACTCTCAAGAGTCTTCTCCAACACCACAGTTCAAAAGCATCGATTCTTCTGCACTCAGCCTTCTTTATGGCTCTCTCACATCCATACACAACTACTGGAAAACCCATAGCTTTGACTATATGGACCTTTGTAGGCAAAGTGATGTCTCTGCTTTTTAACATGCTGCTGAGGTCTGCCATGGCTTTCCTTCCAAGGATCAAGTGTCTTAATTTCATCATCTGCAGTGATTTTTGAAGCCTTAGAAAATAAAGTCTACCACTGTTTCCAATTTTTCCCCATCTATTTGCCATGAAGTGATGAGCCCAGATGCCATGAGCTTAGTTTTTGGAATGCTGAGTTTTAAGCCAGCTTTTTCACTCTCTTCTTTTACCCTCATCAAGAGGCTCTTTAGTTCCTCTTTGCTTTCTGCCATTAGGGTGGTATCATCTGCATATCTGAGGTTGTTGATATTTCTCCCAGCAGTTTCGATTCCAGCTTGTGATTGATCCAGCTGGCATTTTGCATGGTGTACTCTGCATAGAAGTTAAATAAGCAGGGTGACAATATACAGCCTTGATGTACTCCTTTCCCAATTTTGAGCCAGTCCATTGTTCTATATCCAGTTCTAATTGTTGCTTCTTGACTTGCATACAGGTTTCTCAGGAGATGAGTAAGGTGGTCTTGGATTCCCATCTCTTTAAGAATTTTCCACAGTTCTTGTGATCCACACAATCAAAGACTTTAGACCATGAAGCAAAAGTAGACTTTTTTTGTTTACACTGTAACACATAATACAATGGAAATGCTAAGTAAATAGTTGCAGGCACATGGCAAATTCAAGTTTTACTTGTTGAAAATTTCTGAATTTTTAAAAAATACTTTTGATCTGCAGTTTGGTTGAATCCATGAACAGGGAACTCCTGGATAAGGAGAGCCAACTGTGTGTGTATATATGTGTGTGTGTTCATACATATTTTAACATAGTATATCATACTTCTGTGCTATAGCCTGCTTTTTCAGCTAAATGTTAAAAGATTCTTGCTCTTGCATTAAGTAGATGATCACATAAATGATCATATCAATTCTTCAGAAAAAAGTCTTTGTCTGTTTCTTCTTTTTACTTATATTCTTTTTGCTTATAAATAAAGCTATAATCAATGTCCTTGTTCATATATCTTGAGGCACCCATCTGCTTATTTACATAGGAAAAATTCCCAGATGAAACAGTTGATTCATTACATCATTCATGACTACATACTTTGGTGCACAACCTTAAGAGTGTGCACATTTAAACATTTGAAATACATTGCCAAATCTCGCTCAGGAAAATTATAGCCACTTACATTAGCAGCACATGAAACCTGATGCCTATATTTATGAGCCCTAGATATCTTTATTATCTCTAACATTTTCCAAAACAGCAAAAAGGAAACTCCATGTTCATTTTCATCTCTTTGACTATGAATGTTCATGATGATGACTTTGACTGTGTGGTGCAGTCTGCATCTGTTCACATGTTTCTGGGGCATCCTGCATTTATTGTATTTGAATACTTGGCCGCTCAGTGCCTTCCTCTGTTGCTGCTTCTCTTCAGAAATGTTTTTACTACACTAATTTTTATTTTTAGATGTTAAAGTAATTTAATAAAAAATTATCAAGATTGTGTTAAATACAAAGGTTTGTTCAGTGAGTAATGGCATAACTAGAGTGAGTATTCATATAAGAACCAACTGTAGCTCTTTATCCTTCTTTTTTGGTGATTTTTGATGGGTTTTATAGTTTTCTTCAGATAAGTGTTGAACTTTTATTTTTTGTTTAGTCTTATATTTTTTATGTATTAAGCTGTATTTTGTATCAGAATGTTCACCATTGTATTTCTTACTCGATCCCTTCTTGTTAGATAAGACCTTTTTGAGTTGTATATATTCAGTTTTTAACCTGCTACCTGACTGGCTTCTCTTTTTATGTCTATGAGTTTTTACTTACTTTCTTGACTTTTCATGAAGTTGGAAATTTGAATTTTTTTTTGTATTTATATATCTTTATTTTCTTAACTATTTGCATGGCTGATTTTTCCAAAACAGTATTAAGTAACAATGGGGGTAACAAACATGCTTAACTTGTGTCTGATTTTAAAGAAATGGTACTGTGTGTGAAATGTGTGCTTGTATGTGTGCATGTGAATGAGTATGCAAATGTATGTTTATTATATGAAAAAATAGCATCTTAAATCTGTTCCTCCTAGACTTTTAACAAGGAACAATCAATAAAAGTTGTTTTATTTTAATATCCGTTATGATACTTACAAAAAGTAATTCATACAGCTAGGTTTTGCATTTTACAGGGAGTTTCTTAATAAAAATGGGCGAATCATGTTAGTTATATTGTATCCATTGCCTTTGACAGGGAAGGACAAATGTTTGATTCTGTAAAGATGCATCTCCAAAATCTCAAGTTCAGCCATATACTATAAAAACAACTTTGATGTATTTTTAAAAATTGAATGTTGACTATAAACTGCTTCAGAAGAGCAAAATAACTGCCATGAAATTGAATAAAGATCAGGTAATTATGTGGAAAACCTGGAATCTCACTGCCCAGATATGAAACTCAACTAAAGATGCCCACGGGCAGGTTAGAGATGGGTGTACGGCTGCTTCATTTGTTGCTGTTGTTTAGTCACTAAGTCTTTTGTGACCCCGTGGACTGTAACCCACCAGGCGCTTCTGTCCATGGGATTTCCCTGGCAAGAATACTAGAGTGAGCTGCCATTTCCTTCTCCAGAGGATCTTCCTGACCCAGGGATTGAACCTGCGTCTTCTGCACCAGCAGGCGGATTCTTTACCACTGAGCTACCAGGGAAGCCCCACAGTTTCTGCACACCTTACAGAAAAAGAAAACAGTGGCCTTTTGAAATAGAGTTTTTTTTTTTTTTTGGTTGTTGTTTTTTAATGAGATTCTTCAGGGGATTGAAGGACTTGATCTTTAGCGTCCTTTTCAGCTCTGTTAGGACAATGTGAGACCTCTAGAAGAGACTGCTGCCAGCAACTGGAAACAAAAAGGATGTCAGAGACTTCAGAGGAGGCGGGGGCAGTTCTGCAGTGAACTCATTGACCTGAAAGGACCCATTTACCCAGGGGAGAGGGAGAACAGATTTGTATTTTCTCCAGGAAGCCCTTCCCTATTTCCTCTTCCACCTCAGTTCCTAATCAAATCAGACTCTTCCCTCCTGCTAATCTCTGTACCATTTAGTGTGCCTCTCTTGGCACTTCTTCTTCTCATTACACCTTATTTTCCAACTAGAAAATAAGAATATCGAAGGAAAATTTTATGTGTTTTTATTATGCCCACCCATACACTATAGCAGGGGTCCCCAAACCTCGGGCCATGGACCAATACTAGTGGGTACGTGGCCTGTTAGGACCCGAGCCACACAGGGGATGAGCGGTGCACAGGCAAGCGAAGATGCATCTATATTTATAGCCACTCCCCATCGCTCACATTACAGCCTGAACACCTCCTGTCAGAGCAGCAGCAGCATTAGATTCTCATAGGAGTCCCAACCTTACTTTAAATTGTGTCTGTGAGGGATCTAGGTGGCCCAGTCCTTATGAGAGTCTAATGCCTGATGATCTGATTCTGCATTATGGCGAGTTGTATAATTATATCATTATATATCACAATGCAAATAGTAGAAATAAGATGCACAATAAATTAATGCACTTGAATCATCCCAAGACCATCCCTCTCTCCCCCTGCTCTGTGGAAAAAACGTCTTCCATGAAACTGGTCCCTTGTGCCAAAATGGTTGGGGACCACTGCCCCCACAGCACCCAAAACAGGACCCTATGTACAACAGACAGTGTTTAGTCAGTCAGTTTGGTTGCTCAGTCATGTCCGACTCTTTGTGACATCATGGACTGCAGTGCACCAGGCTTCCCTGTCCATCACCAACTCCCAGAGCTTGCTCAACTCATGTCCATTGAGTCAGTGATGCCATCCAACCATCTCATCCTCTGTTGTCCCCTTCTCCTCCTGCCTTCAATCTTTCCCAACATTGGGTCTTTTCCAGTGAGTCAGTTCTTCACTATTAAATGAATAAATAAGTGATAAACATTAGCTCAATTGAGATTCTTTACAGTATTACTACTGATAATAATAATGATAGCAACAGCTAATTTTTATTAAGTACCTAGTATGTGTCAAGATTTTCATATGCATTGTTCTTTAATCCTTATAATGGTCCTGGCAGGTAGGTAGTATCCCTACTCAAGAGATCAAGAAATGAGTTCAGAGATGTCCCCTGATTTGCCAAGGCTCATATGAAAAAGATTGGAAGGTCTTTCTAGACTTCAAAGACCATGTTCTTTTCAGTGTGCCAAGTTGTCAGGTGATGACAGGAATTTCAACCCTACTTACATGAACATTCTGGTGTTCCTGTTCTGCAAAGATTACTTTGAAGAATTTAAGAAGGAAAAAATATGTTCAAACGTGGGTGGGATTTCCAATGAGTTTTGAAATTGGAGAAAATGTATTGCCAAGCACTAAACAAACATTGAATCTGTTTTATGAGTTAATGGATTAAGTTGGATTTCGGTGGCATTCCTGTATCATACACAGCATACACAGGCTCATGCCTTTCTCCAAAAATTTCAGAGCAGTTGGGGTTGATCACAGATACTGTCAACTAGCTGGATTGTTTCAGGAGAATGCTGCATAGAGTTTGTATCTGAGACTGTTGCTTATCCAGAAGAGTTTGTGAAAGCACTGTGACAGCCCAAATGATCCTCTTGGAAACAGGATAAATGGTTCCTAAAAGATCTTCCCCTGTTTAAAATTTACAGTTTTTGAAGGCAGGAACTCTGTCTTTTACTTTCTGTATAAAGAATAAGCTGCTTTGTAACATGCTCAACAATCATTCGTTAAAGGAAATGAGCAAAATTTAGCTCTGTGGCATTTAAAGTCCACTTACACTGATTATACCAGTAGGTACTACCAAAATCTGGTTTTCCTTAAACAAGTCTAATAGCCTGGGAAGGAAAACTTCAAAATGAAAGGTGTCAGCAAAAATAGAGGAAAAGAATAAGCAAACTGAAAAACTAGCTTCAAATACTGACAAAAATTAAAGCAGGGATAGAAAACTTTACAAGTTGCATTTAATATTGATCAGTCATTAGAGTTTCTTGCTCGGAAAGGTGTGAGACTGGATGCAGGCTCAGAGAGTAAAGAGTATGATGATCCACTCTTAATGTCTGATGGTCGTAGTCTGTGATCATAGTGCTGGCACTCTGGCCATGCATGTATCCAATACCCTAGGCTTAAAGAAACAAGAGGTGTTCCCTGATGGTCCAGTGGTTAGGACGCTGGGCTTTTACTACCAGAACCCCAGGTCAATCCCTGGATGGGGAACTGAGATTCCACAAGCCATGAGGTCTGGCAGAAAAAAAAAAAAGAGTAAAGAAATAGAAAAAAAAAATGTTTTTAAAATGAAAGGAAAAAACTAAAAAAGCTATGCCTTTAAGAAACAGCTTGATCTGCCAGTCATTTATTCAACTGTAATACTTCATAAGGAGGCGCAGTGGTAAAGAACCCATCTGCTAATGCAGGAGATAATAAGAAAAGTGAGTTTGACCCCTGAGTCAAGAAGATCCCCTGGAGAAGGAAATGGCAACTCACTCCAGTATCTTGCCTGGAAAATTCTAGGGACAGTGGAGCCTAGTGGGCTGTAGTCCGTGGGGTCACAAAGAGTTGGACAAGACTAAGCACAGACTAAGACAAGACTAAGACTAAGACGCAAGACTTAGTAAAGAGGCCATTAGTTTTAATAACAAAGTAAAATTACCAAGGAGCTTAATTCATAATGGTAACTTTTCCTTTATTAAAAATAAACATTTTATTGGCCTGTATACAGACTAGAAAAAATCATAAATTCAAAACTTAATCTGATTCTTCTATTAATTAAGTAATATGATATACAAGAAGACAACATTTTGCCTTGCCCCCTCCCACCTCCTGGAGAAAGAAACGGCAACCCACTCCAGTATTCCTTCCTGGAGAATTCCATGGACAGAGAAGCCTGGTAGGCTGCAGTCCATGAGGTCTCACAGAGTCAGACACGACTGAGCGACTAACACACACACTCCCACCTCCTGTCCTAAACGCATACAAACGTTCGCATGTGCACATAAGCAGGCAGCAGTGGGACAAGCTAACTAACCAGAGCTGAATACTAGCATGAGGAAGCCAGACTGTGGAGAATGCTAAAGTAACAGGCACAATTGTGAGGACTCTCAATGCCAAACCGCAAATAGTTTATGAAGGAGAACACTGCTACTATGATCCTCTGATTTTCACACACTCAGAAACACTGGGAGTTGCAAGTGTCCCTAGAGGTAAAAGAAAACCCCAAATGCTGCCTTATAGCAGTTAAACTTAGTGAAAGAGTTTTGATTTGAACCTGTTTGCATGTCTTTAAATTTTGTTCCAAGTTTTATCTTATATATTGAAACAATGGTAGATGCTGAATGATTTATGTTTTTTCATTTAAAAAGAGTGTTGGCTAAAGTCGGTGTTATCCCTGTTTCTCAAGTCATGAATAGTAACAAGGAATCTTTCTTTTAAAATTTCTTTCTGTAAGTCAGTTTTTGCCTAGTAGCAAAGACTAAGTGATGCAAAAAATAGTAAAATAGAGTGAATTATGTCATACTTATATCTATAGGTTGACCATCTGATCATTTTAAGAAAGCAAATCCATTGTTTTAGGAACTAGAATACTATGAAAGTTCCCTAATGAAATAACTAATCAAAACTGCAATTTGCAAACTACACTCTTGTGCTTCTTCATCTTTGACTTCCAAGGTTTCATTTGTTTGTTTGTTGCCCAAGAGGTCAATAAATAAATAAATAAATAAATAAATAAATAAAAGGAGCCTCTCCTAACCTTTCACTTTACTTAGATTGTTGCTGACTTTTTTTCTTTTCAATAAGTAGGATAAAGCAAAAACAAACCAAACAAATAAATACTCAGAAAATGAAAAAAAAAAAAAAAAGAGCCCACCCTAATCTTAGCCAATAACTGTTTCATTTGGTCGCATTATCTAATTCTGGATGACTGTTTTACTCTATCTGAGCTTTCTAGCCAATTCACTGATTTTTGCTTGGTTGTAATGAAAGGTAATGGAACAGAGTGGCTGCAAACATTTTACGAGCAGTCCTACTTGCTGTTCTTCAAGTAATCACCATGATCACCAATTCTGTCTTTTAGCTTACGTGTGCCTTGAACTGGGATGGTCTTCCTCCTGTGTTTAAGTTCTTCAAGGACTAGCTTATTTCTCTGCCATGACTTCCATGCTCAGTCTTGTTGAAAATGACTTCTTTCATTTAAATTTCTATAAAACTATCCTGTGCTCCTCTTCCTTTTCTGTATCATACAAAATAGCTTTTAGCTGAATATCTTTACTTCCCTAAAAGATGGCAAATTCCTCCAAAGCAGGATCTTTGCCTGGTTCTTTAGGTGCCAAGAATTTAACACAAGCTCAGAAAATTATTTATTCGATCTATGAAAAAATAAAAAGAATTTAAACACATACTAGTATTAGATGTGTATATTGTTATGTGCTGCTACTAGGACTCAGAGTCAATTTTCAGAATTTTTAAAGCAATTAACTATGGTTCCCATCTTTTTGGCATTCAGTATCCTTCCAAGGCTTGCTTTTGCAACAAATATCTCCCTAAAGTGGAAAATGACGTATGGTTTGACACTTTTTTGAAAAACATATTCAAAATTCAGTCAATCAGTTCAGTCGCTCAGTCGTGTCTGACTCTTTGTGACCCCACGGATTGCAGCACTCCAGGCTTCCCTGTCCATCACCAACTCCAGGAGCCTACTCAAACTCATGTCCATCATGTCGGTGATGCCATCCAACCATCTCATCCTCTGTCATCCCCCTCTCCTCCTGCCTTCAATTTTTCCCAGCATCAGGGTCTTTTCAAATGAGTCAGCTCTTCACATCAAGTGGCCAAAGTATTGGAGTTTCAGCTTCAGCATCAGGGCTTCCAATGAACATTCAGGACCGATTTCCTTTAGGACTGACTGGTTGGATCTCTTTGCAGTCCAAGGGACTCTCAAGAGTCTTCTCCAACACCACAGTTCAAAACCATCAATTCTTCAATGCTCAGCCTTCTTTATAGTCCAACTCTCACAACCATACATGACTACTGGAAAAACCATAGCTTTGACTAGATGGACCTTTGTTGATAAGGTAATGTCTCTGCTTTTTAATATGCTGTCTAGGTTGGTCATAGCTTTTCTTCCAAGGAGCAAGTGTCTTTTAATTTCATGGCTGCAGTCACCATCTGCAGTGATTTTGGAGCCCCCTAAAATAAAATCTCTCACTGTTTCCTTTGTTTCCCCATCTATTTGCCATGAAGTGATGGGACCAGATGCCATGGTCTTCATTTCCTGAATGTTGAGTTTTAAGCCAACTTTTAATTAGGTTTTTATTAAAATATTTATTTGGATAAATGTTATAAAAGTAGTTTTAAAGTTTACAAATCACAAGCAAGAGCAACAATGCTCATTACAGGCTATGTTAGTTTCTTAGGGCTGCCGTAGAAGAGGATCACAGACTGACATAAAGGGTCTGACAACGGCATGTCAGTTTTCCCCTTGGCTGCAGGATGGGATTTCTTGATTTGGCTCCGTTGGGTAGTAGTTGCCACGCGTGGGATCCTCACTGCTTCATGCAGGATCTTTCACTGCGGCACATGGACTCCAGTTGTGGTGCACAGGCCCCAGAGTTCACCAGCTTCAGTGGATGCAACTCTGAGGCTTAGCTGCCCTATCAGGGATCTATCCCACATCCCCTGCATCGCAAGGCAGATTCTTCATCACTGGATCACCAGTGAAGTCCTGTAATATTTAGTAGTAACCGTTTCCCTAATATGAAACTATTATATTCCTTTTAAAAATTCAACCTGGACATAAAGTAGGGTTTCTTTAATATTCTGCTAAGACAGAGGAACCAGAGATCAAATTGCCAACATCTGTTGGACCATAGAAAAAGCAAGGAAATCCAGAAAAAAATCTACTTCTGCTTCATTCACTATGCTAACACCTTTGTGTGGATCACAACAAACTGGAACATCCTGAACACCTTACCTGGGAGTACCAGAACACCTTACCTGCCTCCTGAGAAGCCTCTTAGAAGGAGAAGCAACAGTTAGAACCAGACATTGAACAATGGACTGGTGCCAAATTCAGAAAGGAGTACATCAAGGTTGTATATTGTCACTCTGTTTATTTAAGTTACATGCAGAGTACATCATGTGAAATGCCAGGCTGGATGAAGCACAAGTGGAATCAAGATTGCCTGGAAAAATATCCATAAGCTCAGATATGCAGATGACACCACCCTAATGGCAGAAAGCAAAAAGGAAATAGAGCCTCTTGATGTGGGTGAAAAAGGAGTGAAAAAGCTGGCTTAAAACTCAACATTCAAAAAATGAAGATCATGGCATCTGGTCCCATCACTTCACGGCAAACAGATGGGGAAAATATGGAAACAGTGACAGGCTTTATTTTCTTGGGCTCCAAAGTAAGTGTGGCTAGAGACTGCAACCATGAAATTAAAAAGACGCTTGCTCCTTGGAAGAAAATCTATGATCAACCCAGAAAGCATATTAAAAAACAGAGACATCAATTTGCCAATAAAGGTCCACATAGTCAAAGCTATGGTTTTTCCAGTAGTCATGTATAGAAGTGAGAGCTGGATCATAAAGAAGGCTGGATGCCAAAGAATTGATGGTTTTGAACTGTGGTGCTGGAGAAGACTCCTAGGAGTCCCTCAGACAGTAAGAAGATCAAATCAGTCAATCCTAAAGGAAATCAACCCTGAATGTTCATCGGAAGAACTGATGCTGAAGCTGAAGCTCCAATACCTTGGCCACCTGATGCGAAGAGCCAACTCATTGGAAAAGACCCTGATGCTGGAAAATATTGAGGGCAAGAGGAGAAGGGGTTGGCAGAGGATGAGATGTTTGGATGGCATCACTGACTCAATGGCCATGAGTTTGAGAAAACTCTATGAGATGGTGAAGGAGAGGGAATCTTGGTGTGCTGTTGTTCGTGGGGTCACAAAGAGCTGGAAGTGACTGAGTGACTGAACAACAGAAAGAAACTTATTTTACTAGTGGCATATAAAGTGCTTTTTAAAAGCTCACTGTATATGCTGCTGCTGCTGCTGCTGCTAAGTCGCTTCAGTCGTGTCCGACTCTGTGCAACCCCATAGACGGCAGCCCACCAGGCTCCCCCGTCCCTGGGATTCTCCAGGCAAGAACACTGGAGTGGGTTGCCATTTTCTTCTCCAATGCAGGAAAGTGAAAAGTGAAAGTGAAGTTGTTCAGTCGTGTCTGACTCTTCGTGATGCCATGGACTGCAGCCCACCAGGCTCCTCTGGCCATGGGATTTTCCAGGCAAGAGTACTGGAGTGGGTTGCCATTGCCTTCTCTGCACTATATATGAGATGTCTAAATTTTTGTCAGGTTTCAATATTATAGTTATGCTAGTTTATAAAGTTAAGTTTTATCTTTTCTAGGTTTCAGAACAGGTTTCATAGAGTTTATCAAGAGTTTGGAATCACTTATTAAAAATATCTACAAGAGAAGTTCTTTATGTCTAATAACTTCACAACTTTTAAAAATTTCTTTCCTGATTATTGATCTATTTATCCACTTCTCCTTGAGTTCATTTTTTTCTAAATATTGGGCTTTCTCTCTGTTGCTATTACAATTATGCTTTCCTTTTAATTTTATTTTCCTGCTATTATCTTTACTCATCTTTTAATCTTTATTGATCTGCATTATTTGATTTAGTTGTGTTTCTTTTAAATATCAAAAGCTTTAGTTGAGAGGGGGGATCCAATCTGAAAAATCTGTGTTACTTAAGAGGGAATTTTGTCCCTTTTATGTTTATTCTCATAAAATATCTTAGCTCTCATTTGGCCATTTTTTTAAAAAGAGTCTGTGATGTTAATGTTTATTTGATTTGTTACTAATCTGTTAATAATGGACTGTGTTTTTGCTGGTTTTCTTCCCCCTGGTGATTAGGTAGGTAGAGAAAAGACTACATATTCTGAATCTTGATATCTGAGTAATTAGATGCAGTCAGCTGTGGTATGGGAACTCAGTACTTTGTTTCACAAATAATAATATCAAAACCCAGCAAGGTTAACTGATTAGTCTAAAGTTCTAAGGACTAATTAGCAATAGAATTGATCTTAGACCTAGAACTCCTAGCTTCAGAATAGTGCTTTCTATCACCTCAAACTTGTGAGAAATTATGCTCTATTTCATGTAAAGAGCCTTTTTCCCTCAACAGTTTCCACCCCATATATTCACACTTCCTTCTCATGGAAGAAGCATGCTTTCCATCATTTCAGTGCTTTCTGCAATCTTAGCAAGGCAGAGAAGACTATATACCCGCAGAGAAATGCAAACCTAATGTATTAGTTGATGTTGGAACTTAGTGAATTATCAATAAGCTTATCATATTTTCAAAGTTCCTTTCATTTCAACTTAACACTGAAATTGGTGCAAAGGGATCTGGGGAGGGTTTTTGGCATTTAGGAGCTCACTCCTTATTCAAGGAAAGATGCATGAATAAGTAACTATGGCAGACTCTAATGTTTGCCTCTCTGTTAATTTTAAAGAACCTATGCAACGCTATCAATGGAGAGTCCTTCCACAAGGAATGACTAATAGCCCTACGTTATGTCAAAAATTTGTTGCTACAGCATTAGCTCCCGTTCGTCAACGTTTCCTCAGTTATATTTAGTTCATTATATGGATGATATATTACTAGCTCATGCTGACGAACATCTATTGTATCAAGCTTTTTCTATTCTAAAGAAACACTTGAGTCTTAATGGTCTTGTCATAGCTGATGAAAAAATTCAAACTCATTTTCCCTATAATTATTTGGGTTTCTCCTTATATCCTCGCGTTTATAATACCCAATTAGTAAAATTACAGACTGACCATTTAAAAACTCTAAATGATTTCAAAAACTTCTAGGAGACATTAATTGGATACGCCCTTATTTAAAACTACCCACTTATACCTTGCAGCCTTTATTTGATATCCTTAAAGGTGACTCTGACCCTGCGTCACCCCGAACACTTTCTTCAGAAGACGATCAGCCTTACAATCAATAGAAGAAGCTATTAGACAACAACAGATTACTTATTGTGATTACCAACGGCCATGGGGTTTGTATATACTTCCTACCCCTCGAGCACCCACAGGAGTTCTTTATCAAGATAAACCTTTGCGATGGATATATCTATCTGCTACTCCAACTAAACATCTGCTCCCTTACTATGAGCTTGTTGCAAAAATTGTAGCAAAAGGACGTCATGAGGCCATCCAATATTTTGGTATAGAACCCCCTTTCATTTGTATTCCTTATGCTTTAGAACAACAAGATTGGCTTTTTCAATTTTCAGATAATTGGTCTATAGCTTTTGCAAACTACCCAGGACGGATTACTCATCATTATCCTTCTGATAAATTGTTACAATTTGCTAGCTTTCATGCCTTTATTTTTCCAAAATAGTTCGCCGACAACCCATTCCTGAAGCGACACTTATATTTACAGATGGATCTTCTAATGGTACTGCAGCTTTAATTATTAACCATCAAACTTATTATGCACATACCAGTTTCTCTTCTGCCCAGGTTGTGGAATTATTTGCAGTCCATCAAGCATTGCTAACTGTATCCACTTCCTTCAATTTATTTACAGACAGCTCCTATGTGGTCGTGCCCTACAGATGATTGAAACTGTTCCAATTATCGGCACAACCTCTCCTAAAGTTCTTAACTTATTTAAATTAATTCAACAGGCCCTCCACCGTCGTCAATACCCGTGTTTCTTTGGGCATATTCGTGCGCATTCCACCCTTCCTGGTGCCTTAGTACAAGGCAATCACACTGCGGACGTTCTTACTAAACAAGTGTTTTTTCAATCAGCTATCGATGCAGCCCAAAAATCTCATAACTTACATCATCAAAATAGTCATTCTTTACGGTTACAATTTAAGATTTCCCGCGAAGCTGCACGACAAATCGTAAAATCTTGCTCTAACCTGTCCTCAATTCTTTGTTCTCCCTCAATATGGTATTAACCCTCGAGGTTTACGCCCTAATCATCTCTGGCAAACAGATGTCACTCACATCCCTCAATTTGGACGTCTTAAATATGTTCATGTCTCCATCGACACCTTCTCTCATTTTCTCATGGCCTCCCTTCATACTGGAGAATCAACTCGTCATTGTATTCAACATTTGCTCTTTTGCTTCTCTATTTCAGGAATTCCACACACCCTTAAAACAGATAATGGACCCGGTTATACTAGCCGCTCTTTTCAACGTTTTTGTCTTTCCTTCCAAATCCATCATAAAACAGGAATTCCCTATAACCACAGGGACAAGGTATTGTGGAACGAGCCCAATCAGCGTCTCAAACATCAACTATTAAAACAAAAAAAGGGGAATGACTTGTATAGCCCCTCACCGCATAATGCCTTGAATCATGCTCTTTATGTTTTAAATTTTTTAACTCTAGACGCAGAAGGCAATTCAGCAGCCCAAGTTTTTGGGGAGAACAGTCCTCATGCAAAAAACCACTCGTACGATGGAAAGATCCACTTACCAATCTGTGGTATGGGCCAGACCCTGTATTAATATGGGGACGCGGGCATGTTTGTGTTTTTCCACCAGGATGCCGAAGCGCCGCGCTGGATCCCGGAGAGGCTGGTACGCGCGGCGGAGGAACTCCCTGACACATCAAATGCACCACATGACACTGAGCGAGCCCACGAGTGAGCTGCCTACCCAAAGGCAGATTGAGGCGTTGATGCGATATGCTCAGAATGAGGCTCATGTACAACCTCCGGTGACGCCTACCAATATACTGATCATGTTATTATTATTATTACAGCGGATACAAAACGGGGCGGCTGCGGCTTTTTGGGCATACATTCCCGATCCACCTACGATTCAATCATTAGGATGGGATAAAAGAAGTAGTACCTGTCTATGTCAATGATACAAGTCTTTTGGGAGGAAAATCAGATATTCATATTTCTCCCCAGCAAGCTAATATCTCTTTTTATGGTCTTACTACACAATATCCTATGTGCTTTTCTTATCAATCACAACATCCCCACTGTATACAGGTGTCAGCTGATATATCTTATCCTCGAGTGACTATTTCTGGCATTGATGAAAAAACCGGAAAAAGATCGTACCGTGACGGAACCGGACCTCTCGACATTCCCGTTTTGCGACAAACATCTAAGCATCGGCATAGGAATAGACACTCCTTGGACTTTATGTCGAGCCCCGGGTTGCGTCAGTGTACAACATCAACAACGCCGATGCCACCCTTTTATGGGATTGGGCACCTGGGGGAACACCTGATTTCCCTGAAAATCGAGGACAGCATCCACCCATTTTCTCTGTAAACACTGCTCAAGTATATCAAACAGAACTGTGGAAACTCTTGGCTGCTTTTGGTCATGGCAATAGTCTATATTTACAATCCAATATTAGTGGGAGTAAATATGGTAATGTAGGAGTTACAGGGTTTTTATATCCCAGAGCTTGTGTCCCTTATCCATTCATGCTGATACAAGGCCATGTGGAAATAACACTGTCATTAAATATTTATCATTTAAATTGTTCTAATTACATACTTACCAATTGCATAAGAGGTGTTGCTAAAGGAGAACAAGTTATAATGGTAAAACAACCTGCTTTTTGTAATGTTACCTGTTGAAATAACTGAAGCTTGGTATGACGAGACTGCTTTAAAATTGCTGCAACGCATTAACACGGCTCTTAGCCGCACTGAAAGAAGCGTGAGCCTGATTGTTCTGGGTATAGTATCTTTAATCACCCTTATAGCAAATGCTGTCACCGCTTCTGTATCTTTAGCACAATCCATTCAAGCTGCTCATACTGTAGATTCCTTGTCATATAATGTTACTAAAGTAATGGGAACACAAGAAGATATAGATAGAAAAAATAGAAGATAGACTATCAGCTTTATATGATGTGGTTAGAATTCTAGGAGAACAAGTTCAGAGCATTAGTTTCCGCATGCAAATCCAATGTCATGCTAATTATAAGTGGATTTGTGTTACAAAAAAGGCTTATAATGCATCTGATTTTCCGTGGGATAAGGTGAAAAAACATCTACAAGAAATATGGTTTAATACTAATGTGTCTCTAGATCTATTGCAGTTGCATAATGAAATTCTTAATATTGAAAATTCTCCAAAAGCTACTTTGAACATAGCTGATACTGTTGATAATTTTTTACAAAATTTATTTTCTAACTTCCCTAGCCTTCATTCACTGTGGCGTAGCATAATTGCTGTGGGCGCGGTTCTGACTGTTGTGCTTATATTGATTTGTTTAGCTCCTTGCCTTATTCGTAGCATTGTTAAAGAATTTTTACATATGAGAGTTCTGATACATAAAAACATGTTGCAACACCGACATCTTATGGAGCTTTTAAAAAATAATAAAGAGAGGGGAGCTGCGGGGGACTGCCCGTGAAGGGTTAAGTCTTGGGAGCTGCTCGGCGTTATGCAGAGCCTTAGGCACGTCCCTAAGCTCCCTGTCCCGCCCCCCTGAAGAGTTTACTACCCTTAAGGCTCCGGGACGTCTCGGTCTTGCAACATTTCACAGAAGATAGATTAGCTTATTGATAGAAGATAGATTATCTATTTGTGATCTGCACACAATGGTAAGGGTCTTGTGATTGTATCTGGAGATTAATATACAATCCTGTGAATGTCAGAAGTCACGTACTTTATCCTATATATACTGCAGCACAATAAAGGAAGGCATCAGCCATTTTGGTCTGATCCTCTCAACCCCATCTTTTGTCTCTATCTCTTATTTTTCTTAGCGGGGACGCTCCGTTTTCTCCCTATGCAGGTGTGACTCTTGCTTGTGCTGGCCGCGGCAGACAAGGATTCAGAAAAAAATGCTGTATTCATTCATTTAATGAACACGTACCAATCATCTGCCATGCACAAGTCTCTGCTGCTTCGCAGGGCGTGATTCTTTCCCCTGGATCAATAGTTCCTCATTCCCAAGAATTGATACCACTTGTCCCCATACCAACGTAATACTTTGAATAATTTCATCTATCAAGAAAAATAGAACCTGTAAAAAAACTCAGAAATCCCGAGTTGATAAACTCTCCTCCTAGTCATGGGAAAGCACACAATATCAAGCATTGATTCTGAAGCTCAGCCCTTAGGGGCTCAGAAACCTCAGGCCAAGAGCCATTGTTCTGGGTTTGGATCACCGAATCTTAATGCCATACCAGCCTTTCAGAGCCACAAAGCTAGCAAGGTCTGCAGCTCATCTGGGTTATCAAAGATGAATACATCTTCTTTCCCTCTTTTTTTTCTTTCTTTTTTTAAATCTAGAGAGAATTGTCATAGCCTTGAACCCTTGTTCAAATATTCTGATGAGAATTAAACAAGCCCCGTGCTAGTACGTTCTTTGGATTAAGGAGGAAATAAGGGAGAACTGCTTGCGATGAGGGACAAACTGTCCTTTGAAAACTGAGTTAGTGTTTCCAGGCTGCAAAAATGTAGAAGAAAAGGCTCAGAACAGCAGCTGTGGGAAGAGAGGGAAAATATAAAGAGGCTGAGGGTGTTGAGAACCTGGGCTAGATTGAGTTGCTCTAAAGACATTTATGAAGAACAGAGAGGGGTGAACACGATTGCTCAGTCCCACGTCACTCATCCCAGGCTACATGGAACTTGGAAGGCAAGATTTTTTTCCAGAAGGCGAAAGTAGAATTTGCCTGCCTTTGGGTAAATAAAATGGTCCAATCACATAATATTGAATGAATGGATAAATGACTGAAAGAGATACTGCTGATTACTATCATTTTGTCAGTCTCTATGTTGTAATACTTTTGTATGTTATTTGTTTTAATCATTCTGTATGTGATTTGTTTAATCATTTAAACAACTCTATGAAATTGGCATTCATATCCTCATTGGTAGATGAGGATATTGACAGCCAGTATTGACAGCTCAGTATTATCCTCATTTTTCATATGCAGTAAATGGAGATTCAAAGAGATGATATGTCAGTAGTAAACAGCCATAGACTTCTGACTTCTTGCTACTACCTGAGTGTGTATTCCTGGGACATCTAAGTAGAGATGTCAAGCTAAGAACTGGAAATACACCCAAAAGAGTTATAGATAGACACAAGGTACAGAGGCTAAATGAACAGGTGAGTTTTGAATTAAAGCAGAATGTGAAATGTTGAATTGCTTTAATGTGGTCAGTTACATGAGGACAGAAATGGTGGTAAAAAAAAAAAAAAAAAGTGATGAAGCTGCAGCAGATGAAAGCAGCCAAACCTGAGCTGTCTTCTTTTCTGAGATTACTGACAGATCCCGTAAGTCCTTCATCTTTGTAAGGGTCACGTCCTGCAGCTCAGTTGAAACTCCATCCCTGCAAATTACAGCCTCTCCAAGCCCTGGACACCTCTGTCGCTATGGATTCACAGCAGGTGCTCATGAAAGAATAATCTACGCTCATCATCTCCCCATACTGGCCTCTCATTCACTCCTCAATCTGACTGATTTTATTGTCATCAGACACCCGACACCAGCTCACCAGGGCCACCAACAGCCTTCATATGCAGCAACGGCCAAGCATGCGCTCACTTCAGCACTGCTTTTGCTTGACACTGCTGACCACCAATTCCACCTAGAAACTACCTGAAGGATGGGTTTTGATGATACCATTCTCCCATGTTTCTCCTTTGCCCTTGAATTATTCCTTCTTAGCTTTTCCCAAGCTTTTCCTCCTCTGTCCGTTCCTTAGGGAAACTGTATGCCAGAGCCCAAAGGAGAAGACTGTCTTTCCTTTCTTCTCTGCTGACATCTCATTTCCTATCTGTTACCTAACCACATGCCCATAATCGTGAAATCTCTATCTGTATAAAAGTCCCTACTTTATATCCAATTTCCTATCAGATATATCAAACAGGACATTGTTTAGATGTCTCAAACTCAACATAACCAAAGTTAAATGAACTCTGCATTCTTCTCCTGATTCCAGACTTGCTTTATCAACTGTATTAACTTCATATTGATACTGTAACAAATGACCATAAACTCAGGGGCTTAGAACAATGCACATTAGTTATTTTAAAGTTGTGAAGGTCAGATGTCCTTAAATCAAGATGCCATCAGGGTTCTAGAGGCTCTAGGAGAAAACATTTCCTTGCTCTTCAGCTTCTAGAGGGTACTAGAATGCCTTGACTCCATGGCCCCTTCTTCCATCTTCCAGGGCCAGCACTGACTCATCTTCAGAATCTCTTGCTCTCTTTCTGAACTCTACTCCTATCATCATGGTTTCTGCTCTAACTCTGACCCTCTTGATTCCTTCTTTTAAAGACCTCTGTGATTATATTGGGCCCACCTATATAAGCCAGGATAGTCTCCCCATCTCAAGGTTTTCAATTTACCACACCTTCCAAGTCCCCTTTGCTAAGTAAGGTAAGCTACACAGGTTTTGGGGATTAGGGCACGGGCATCTCTGGGGGAGACACTCTGTTACCACCTGTGCTTGCTCTCTCAGTAATTACAGTATTTTTATCTAGTTGTTCAGGCTGCTGCTGCTAAGTCACTTCAGTCGTGTCCGACTCTGTGTGACCCCAGAGACGGCAGCCCACCAGGCTCCCCTGTCCCTGGGATTCTTCAGGCAAGAACACTGGAGTGGGTTGCCATTTCCTTCTCCAATGCATGAAAGTGAAAAGTGAAAGTGAAGTCGCTCAGTCGTGCCCGACTCTTAGCAGCCCCATGGACTGGAGCCCACCAGGCTCCTCCATCCATGGGATTTTCCAGGCAAGAGTACTGGAGTTGGGGTTCAGGCTAGTAACCTGTATAATCTTTGACTTTTCCTTCACCTCCACATATCAAGGCCATTACTAAATTCTATAGACTCAACTTCCTTATCCTCTCCACATTCACTTCTTCCAGCGTCATCTGAAACTTTCCTGATCAGGTAGACTCTACCTAATTTGATTCCAGTAGAAAGCCTTGAGATAGAAATATGTAAGTTTTTGAATATGTTTGGGAAATTTTTTCTTTATATTTTAAAAGAAAAACATTGTCATGGAGATCTAGGTAACTCTTCCATTAGAGAGGCTACTGTGGCAGAGTAGCAAGCTCTCTGGGTGATGTATCAGAGCCTGATGTTGAGTTACAGCTTGCCATTTCCTAACCCTGTGACATCTGGCAAGTTAACGTTTTCTAATTCTTGGTTGAAAGTGAAAGTGAAGTCGCTCAGTTATGTCCTACTCTTTGCAACCCCACAGACTGTAGCCCACCAGGCTCCTCCACCCAAGGAATTTTCCAGGCAAGAGTACTGGAGTGGGTTGCCATTTTCTTCTCCAGGGATCTTCCTGGAGATCGAACCTGGGTCTCCCTCATTGCAGACAGACACTTTACCAGCTGAGCCACCGGGGAAGCTCATCTGTAATACCTAACTTATAAGTTATTCAGAGACTCAAACTGTAATGATGTAGGTATTTATACTGTTCACAAGTAAGTGGCTAATAACACAATTTGATTCAAAGGACAAGCCATTATATGAGCATAATAAGTCAGAACCTGGAAACATTTCAATATTCAAAAACAGCTTTGGCTATCTCAGGCCAAGAAGCATCAACTTGCCTGTCTCTCAGTGGAGCTCAAATATTTATAATTATGCTGGGAGCAACTTTCTACCTATTCTTGTCCAGGGAAGATTTCATTTTTATTTTTATATAAGCGTGCAGTGAGGGAACTCTTTAAGAAAAATAACACTAAGTTATGAATCCAATGTACATTATAAAAAGGAGGGTTTGTTTGGAATGAAAAAGGAAATAATAATATAAATATATTCCTTTGTAAATATTATAAAATTATATGACCACATGAAAAAGGCTTGGGTAAGTGAGTAGAGTTGAAGCTTAAGCTTTAGCAGCTTCAGAGCAAATTTTTTCCTGCTTTGTCTATTTCTGTGTAAAAAAAGAAAAATCCGCAGTTCTGATATTCTTAAACATCATGTTTATCTCCACCCCCATGCATATAAAATAACTTCCCTATTTGCAAAACTGAGGTGCTAAATATACTACTAACAAATGTTACAAATAAATGTCACATGGACTCTGAGGCTTGTTAGGCATTAAACATTCCTGTTACAAATCTGTTTCAGTCTTGCATTAACAAAAATCTGACTGGTGTGGGGATTCATCCTAAATTCCAAACAGAGCTGCAAGGAACAACAGAAAATGTTTGCTCCTTAAAGGACTAGATTAACATACAAAGAGACAGTTGAACTTGTGGAATTGCCACACATCCTGGGAAGCATGATTGAAATGAACAAGTAATTGTTTTTTAAAAAATAGAATCTGTAGAGAGAGGTGCTGAGGGTGTTATGGTACTCTGCCCAGATTAACTCTTCAGAGCCAAAGCATCATTCTGTGGACGATGGGACTATCAGCAACACCACTCACAACAGTTGTACCCTTCACTGGGGATTGCTCTCAGTTTCAGGGAACTGTCTGGCACCAGTCCATCCTCTCCCATTGGTCTGCCACCAGTGCAGGGCTCCAAACACCCAGCCCCTTGCCTCAGTATGGAGTAATTCTGAAGGAGCCACCCTAGCTCCAGAGCTTTCATAGGACTGGCTGAGGCATCTCTGGCAACCAGGCTAAGGGGCAACTCCCCTTTTCCCCATCCTGCCTGCTCTGCTTTGTGATCAGAGCGTAACTACTGAGAGAGCACACCCCGATCAACTCTCGCTCAAAGCCTATTTTTAGGAAAGCAGGCTAAGACAATTGATTCTGGAGATGGTCCAAAAAGGCAGACTCCAAGATGAGTCTGGAAGGGAATAATGGAGGGAGATTTTTTTTTAAACACAGGTATAGACAGGCTTGTGTTTAGACATTCTCACCTGCTGTCTGTCCAACTCCCTGCCCAGCTATGCTACCATGAGCCAAGGCCACAATGGGTCAAGTCCACTGTTTTCTCCCTCTGTAGGGCAGCCTTTATTTTGGGCCACACGCTGAGGACATCTTGGTGAACCTCAATTTTGTGGCAAAGATTTCTGTGGTCACATCCCACTGCGACATGTTTATCTCCTATGCTCTGTCTTCTTAGCACATTAAAACTAAAAATTTAAGAGCTGCAGAGTTTATTAGGGCAACCTACACTTATTTATACCTCTGGAATCATACTTTCTTATGTTTTTCTCTCTAAGCGTTTTTCCTACTTTACCACAATCTCAGTCATGCTTTTACAAAATAATTTGATCTAACCCCCTAAGTTCCCTCTACTGAGACTGTTTCTCTGCATATCTACTCTGCCTTATTGTTGCAAACTGATGTTTAAAATTCCCCATTTTTGCCTCATTTCTGAAATTTCTTACTAATCTCCTTTGATCTTCAGAAGACCTGATTTAGGACCTCAGCTCAGATACTTTCTAGCTCAACAAATGGGACATTGCTTCACTTGTCCTTGTCTCAGGTCCATGTCCATAAATGGAAGAGATGACCTTACTTCACAGGGCACTGTGGGGACTAAATGATCTAATGTCTATACGAATGCAAACTAAGGGCACAAGATTATTGACTCTGGGTCTGGGCTACGGTGATCAGAAGGTACTCTTTGTGTCTTTCCAAGGCTTACTGACAGCTTCCTTTTTCTAGTTATTATAGACCTGCTGGGTTACGTGATGGCCTGTGACCCATTCTCTAGAACAACTAGAAGAGGGATTATCATAGCAGATGAAGCTAGGCCTCCAGAGATCACCTCTGGCAGAGTTTCTTTAAATTTTCCTGAAGGTGAAAGGAAGTGAGGGCATCGCAGGGCTCTTTTTAAATGCTAAACTTTGGGGGTTTTTTTCTGAAAGTTGTTATGTGTTTCAATTGTCTTTTCTTTTTTTAAATTGTTATTAGATAACTTAAGTTGCACTCATTCTTTGTATGTTCTCAGAACTACTGGTTTCCTTCTCATGTTGTAGCTTATTAGTGCCGAAATGACCACACTGTTCTTTGCAAAGGAGGCCAACCTAGTCCCATATCAAGAGCCTTTATGGAGTGATTAATGTTCACACCACATCATCTTTAGTTCAAATATAGAGAAATGGTAAATGCATGCAACTTTTCATTCCTAAGACTCAACTTTAAAAGCCAACTCTTCTTTGCAATTTTCCTTGACTTCCCCCTTCCACCGCCAGAGAGTTAGTCACTTTCTCCTCTGTGCTCCCTCAGGACTTCATGCAAATGTTATCTTGAAAGCTCTTACCACTTGGTATGATGTCCTGTCACTGTTTGTTTATATGTCCCAGGAAATATTCAGTCTCTTAAGAGGAAGGGCAACTTATTATTCCTCTTTGTAATTCCAGCACCTAGCATACCACCTACCACAGTGTAGGTGCCCAATAAGTATTTATTGAGTCAAAACAATAAGGTTTTAAAATTAAGCTATATTACATGCCTACAATTACATAAGATTAATATTTAGATTTAAAACACCAAAGTATAAATATTAAATTCTAGTTAAGAAACTTCACTTTTTTAAAAAGGTACTTGGAAAGCTTTGAGGTGTAAAGTTTCCTGAATTTTATTTGGTGTGATTTGGGTGGACATTTTAGGTATTTTCTTAAAGAAAGAATTAGCTTCATAGAATCTACAAATGCCAAAATGAAGAAATCATACAACTCAACAATGTCTATTAGTTCCCTTGCTTTATTTTCTTCAGAGTATTTATTACTAATTCAAATCATATAATTTTCATGCTTTTGGGTTCCTTTTCTATCACACCTGCTGGATCACAAGTTCTAGGGGAGCCGGACCTTTGCTATCATGCTCACGGCTAAGTTCCCACCTCCTGAAGTAACGCCCAAGGCATAGTAATTTTTTAAAAAATATTTTTTGGAGGGATGGATGGATGGTGAATTAACTAATGAAAGAATGAATGACGTATTTATGCAGATGTGAAAAGGGACTTGTAGCAGTTAGGTCAAGTCTTCTGATTCCCAGTCTAGCATCTTTTATGCCCCAGAATACTATCTCATTTTTAGGTAAAATAGCACAAGTCCCCAGGACTGAAACTCAAAATCTCTCTTTTATTTTCTTTTTGGAATTTCTGTTGCCACTGACATAGTCCAGGGCCCAGCATTTATACTTGTAATATGTTTTTGTGTCTTAAACATCCTAATTAGATGTCAGTGCAGGATGGCATCAGTCAAGATCTTAGGAGCAAGAAATAGGAAAGCCCTTTCTGCAGATGGCTTCAACCTTAAAAAATTGCAAGAGCATCCATCTATTCATTTATCCAACCAATATTCTTAGTGAATGTTTAATATGTGCCTAGCAATAGTTTTAAGTACTTGGTTACTTCAGTAAACAAAACAAAAACC
Organism: Capra hircus; assembly: GCF_001704415.2. Classification (NCBI taxonomy): domain Eukaryota; kingdom Metazoa; phylum Chordata; class Mammalia; order Artiodactyla; family Bovidae; genus Capra; species Capra hircus. Next base: position 97,686,619 of record NC_030815.1, read on the forward strand.
TTTCTTGGTGGAGCTCAAATTCTTTTGGGGAGGAGGAAAGGAGGGGAGACAGACAAAAATAAGAAGCATAATAAATAAATTAGATAATTTGACTAGACAGTGATAAATGCTATGGAAAATAATAGAGCAAGCAAAGGGGATTGAGAATGCTGGGAAATTCATTCTACTCTGGCCACTGTGTCAAGAACGATCTGTAGAGTAATGAAAGGACCAGCAGGAAGACCTGTATGGAAACCAGAGAAAGTTTCACTGAATATACCACATACAACACACACACACACACACACACACACACACACATTATATCTCACACACATTTACAAATAATCCAGCCATGCAAGAAGCTGGCTTATATCAAGCCCAAAAGGAAGCCCTGGGGAAGCAGAAATAATAGCTGTTCCCCAACCAGCTGGCTATGCATCTCCTCCCATGCATAGATTCTTCACAGCACTTGTATCACGGGCATAACAGGCTGCCTCTCACACCTTTTCACAAACAGGGAGGGAGCTTGGCACTATCCAATGCAACCAGCTTGATTTTTAGATATCTGGGTTGTTACTTTCTTGAGTTAATCTAACTGAAATCTACCTCCATCATTTCTATCCTCTGCCCTAGTTCAACCACACTGGAGTAAGATGGAAGGAACTTAAGCTTTGGAGCAGTCAAGACCCGGGTTTGAGCTATATAGCCCCACTGTTTCCTGGCTAAGTGATTTCTGCATGGCACAATTTTTCCTGAGCTTCAGTTTCTCATCTACAAAATGGGGATAGCAGTTGCATAATAGGAGTTTTTTGGACTCCAAAATCACTGCAGATAGTGATTGCAGCCATGAAATTGAAAGACGCTTACTCCTTGGAAGGAAAGTTATGACCAACCTAGACAGCATATTAAAAAGCAGAGATATTACTTTGCCAACAAAGGTCTGTCTAGTCAAGGCTATGGTTTTTCCAGTGGTCATGTATGGATGTGAAAGTTGGACTGTGAAGAAAGCTGAGTGCTGAAGAATTGATGCTTTTGAACTGTGGTGTAGGAGAAGACTCTTGAGAGTCCCTTGGACTGCAAGGAGATTCAACCAGTCCATTCTAAAGGAGATTAGTCCTGGGATTTATTTGGAAGGACTGATGCTAAAGTTGAAACTCTAATACTTCGGCCACCTCTTGCGAAGAGTTGACTCATTGGAAAAGACCCTGATGCTGGGAGGGATTTGGGGCAGAGGGAGAAGGGGACGACAGAGGATGAGAAGGCTGGATGGCATCATCAGCTCGATGGACATGAGTCTGAGTGAACTCCGGGAGTTGGTGATGGACAGGGAGGCCTGGTGTGCTGCGATTCATGGGGTCACAGAGTCGGACACGACTGAGCAACTTCACTGACTAACTGACTGAATAGGGGTTCCTTAAATGTTAGTTCCTTTATGTAGGTACTGGGCTTCCCAGGTAGCTCAGATGGTAAAGAACCTACCTACAATGCAGGAGATGCCAGTTTGATCCCTGGGTTGGGAAGATCCCTTGGAGAAGGAAATGGCAACCCACTTCAGTATTCTTGCCTGGGAATCCTGGGGACAGAAGAGCCTGTTGGCCTACAGTCCACGGGGTCACAAAAGAATCAGACACAACTTAGAGACTAGGCAACAACATCTAGGCACTAGTTTGCATACCATATTTGCCAAAATACATAAGCATGTGCTCTGCCTTCAAGGTCAGACCTGCTCTTCTGAACATCACCTGTGCCTTCAGCCAATGCTCCTAAGTAGTAGGCTGAAGTATTCTTGCCTCTGGATTTGCCCAACTTTGTTTATACCTACTTGTCCCATGGCCTGGCCTTCCCTATTTAGATTAATTGCGTTTAGCAAACAGTTTTTTGGAAAACTACCTCTAACCCCAGGTTGCATAGGAATAACTTATCCTGTAGGGGAATGGGACAATCTGGACTGAGTCCATGGGGTGGGTCCTGGTCCAACTTTATACCTAGACCCCTCTGCAACCTTGGTGATTTTCCTTCTTGAATTATTGACTACTCTATTTGTATAATGAGGAAGTTCAGTGAAATGAGTATGCATACTTTCTGAGTTGTAATACAGACACCTAAGATGCTATGTGGCTGTGGAAGTAAAGCCAGAGATCTGTTCTTACAGTGACATGCCAGTTTTTTGAATAATTAATTACACCTTCAGAGAAGTGTTCTTGGTAATTTTATAAGTATTTTCACTTTAATAGTTTGAAGCTTTAGCAAGATTTCTCAGTGCTAAGTCAAATGGCCTCTGATTAACACCGGGGAACATTCTTTGAGCTTCCCATTCACTGCAATCTATAAATGTAACTGTCTCTTCAAAGAAAATGTACTTCTAATTACAAGGTCAGGCACTGAAAAAATAAACCTGAATCTAGGATGTGGAATGAGTAAGAGATGTGAGAGGACCTTAGGGGTGTCTGTGTGTGTGTGTGTGTGTGTGTGTGTGTGTGTGTGTGTGTTTGCCTGATCTTAAGAAAATTACTCAGAAGCCACTTAAAACCCTTACCAAGATTACATGAGCAAAATTAAACTAAAGACTTTAATGAAAACCCAGAGTTAAGATAATCTAGCAAGACCATTTCCAAACACTGCCTTTGCAGTCGAAACGTCTCAACACCTGTTTTTAGAGCTCCAAATGCCCATTCCCTAAGGGATTCCCTGGTGGCTCAAATGGTAAAGAATCTGCCTGCAACATGGGAGACTTGGGTTCTATCCGTGGGTTGGGAAGATCCCCTGGAGGAGGGCATGGCAACCCACTCCAGTATTCTTGCCTGAAGAATCCCAGGGACAGAGTAGCCTGGCAGGCTACAGTCCAGGGGGTCTCAAAGAGATGGACATGCCTGAGCAACTAACTTTCACTTTCAAATGTCCATTTCCACAGAGCTTGCTAAAGGGTTTCTTCATGGAAGAGAGTCTGAGGGAATGCAGGGTCCCCTAAGAAGAATAATTATGGGATGTGGGAGGCCACGTGCTCTGGGGCTGCTATCTATGAGTGAACTAGAGGAAGCTACTGCACTGTTCTGAAAGGGTTTAATGGGAAAACAGCTGGAGAAGAACGTGGGTTTGTAGCTTTCCTCTATACAATAGCCCTTCCAAACAAGAAATAGGGGAAAGAGTAGGTCTGGGACTTCAAACAAGCCATTTTCTCTTTCTAGCCTCAATTTCCTCAGCTGCACTGGTGGAGTGAGGAGACGTTGTGAGGGGCATAGTAGGGCTTCATCTGAGTGTTCATGAAACATGGGAGAAACTCTCAGCACTGGGAAAATGGAAGTGACTGTGGATGTGTAAGGAGGCCTCCTGAGGTCAGCAGGATTCTTACTCCTGGGCAAAGAAAACAGGTGTGCCCCACAGGAGGAAAACGATGGCACACCTAGGGGTGCTCAGGGAGCTGGGTGGGTTCCTGGTGAGTGGGGAAGACATCTGGCAGCTGTGGGAATGACCCCACTGTCCTCTGGACAGGGACCTCCGAAGAGGGAGCACTACTGTGGGAACTTCTCAGTGAAGGTCCAAACTCACTCTTTGTTCCAAGAAACCTACCTACTCTGAGCCCCATCTTCCTACCTCCAGAGCCTCAGTAAGAACCAAAGGAAAGGAATTTGACCTGTGGACAGTTTCTCAAGCCCCAAAACTCATCACCTTCCACATTCAGGAAGAAACACTCTCGTGTACCTAGGTGGGAGTTTGGTGGTTGTTATTATCAAGTGTGAGTTTGAGGAAATAAATGTTCCATGGGAGCTCTTTAGGGGAGTAAGTATGGTGGGAGTCAATAGGGAGTTTCCTTCCATCCCCTCCCCCAGGTTCCTATTTCGCTAAGGATTGCTTTAATAGATCTGGGAGGACTGACTCGGCCTCTCCCACTCCTCCCTTTGGCTTGTCTTCTCACTAACAACAGGGAATCGAGGATCTTCTTGATGTCCAGGGCTTAAGAATTGCCAGGGAGCAGAACCAGACCTTGGGAACAATGCTTAGTTCTCATGGTGGAGAGCAGGCTCAGATGCCTACCTGCTTTGTGGGAGCTGTAAATCAGGCCTCTCCAGATCCACAGGAGGCCCCACAGCTGCCTCCATGGTTTGTCTTCATGGTTTGTGTTCAGGAAAGCCCAGCTATAAACACTTCAGAACAAGACAAAGGGGGCTCAGCTAAATCCGAGACCTTTCAGAACTTGAAAGACAAACTCTAATGTCTTCAGTCTCTGGCATTTCCTTCTGATCTAGACTTCTACAACCAACCTCAAGGTCAGAACATCATTGAAAATGCTATCAGCTTTTCTGAGTGAACCTGTAAAAGGAACCAAACTAAAATGATCAGATGCTTCTGGTTTTGATCCATGTTGTAAGTTTTCCACCTGGTTCCTATGAAGTTTTTGTTGCATATTTCCTCAACTTCAAATTTTCTTTTAAAAGATAACTTTCCTATTTTTCAGATAATAGACATCCCACCTTTAAGTGGCTCTAAAGTCAATATCAACCAGAGATTAGGAATAGCAAGTTTGATTAACTTGACATTGGGTGAGCCAGCACAATAAAATACATGCTTAAAATGCATTTTATATTAGATCTATAGAAGTAATTTATTTTAAATACCTGTTGAACAGACTTGCAACCAGTGTTATGAATTGAATGTTTCTGTCGCTCCTCTTCAATTCTATACGTTGAAATTTATAAGCCCAGGGCTTCCGTGGTGGTTCAGATAGTAAATAATCTGCCTCCAATGCAGAAGAACTGGGTTCGATCCCTGGGTCAGGAAGATCCCCTGGAGAAGGGAATGGCAACCCACTCCAGTATTCTTGCCTGGAAAATTTCATGGACAGAGGAGCTTGGCAGGCTACAGTCCATGAGGTCACAAAGAGTGGGACATGACTGAGCAACTAACACACACACATACAAATGTGATGGCATCAGGAGGTGGGGCTCTGGGGAGATGATCAGATCATGACGGTGGAACTTTGGAATTAGCGCCCTTATGAAAGAGACCCCAGAGAGTTGTCTTGCCCTCTCTGCCATGTGAGCACATAGCAAGAAAACAGCCATCTGCAACCCAGAAGACAACTCTCACCAGAACCTGACCCTGTCAGCACCCTCATGTCAGACTCCAGCCTCTGGAACTGTGAGAAATACATTTGTTGTTTATAAGCCACCCAGTCTATGATATCCTGTTACTCTGAATAAGACCTCCAGCTATAGGTTTATATAAGAAATGGTAACTAAATAAATAGGTTCAGTTGCAACCCAAGCCTACAAAGCCCTGCTTCTGGGTCTTCCCTGGCTGCCTCCCGTCACATCTCTTATCAGCCCTCCCTTCTCTCGTTCTGTCCAGCCACTCTGACCTCCTTACCATGCCTGCAATAACAGGTAGGCTAACCAGGCTTCAGAGCCCCGCTCTCTTTTCTCAGCCAAAGCCATTCACCTCTCAGAAAGTCACACAGCTCCGTCTTCTCTCCCCAGACAATGAGACTCCCTGAAATCCCAGCTGCTCCTCACTTCCAACTCCCTCGCCAGCTTTATTTTTCATCATGACAGAAATCACTACCCAGCCTTATGTTTCAGAGCTTTTCACTATTTTGTATCTGACTCTCCGACTCAAATGTAAGCTTCATGAGGCTGGCGACTTCAATTGTTGCTTGATCCTCAATATCTGAAATGGTACCTGGCATAAAGAGGCCTCAGTAAATATCTGTTGGATTAATTTTTTAAAACTAGCAAGTAAATTTTTTGTGTGCTATTTTCCAGATGCCATGGTAAACATTTTCATGTATGAGAGTGAAATTGTTAGTTTCGTGTCCAACTCTTTGCTACTGCCTGGACTCCTCTGTCCATGGGATTTCCTAGGCAAGAATAGTGGAATGGGTTGCCATTCCCTTCTCCAGGGGATCTTCCTGACCCAGGGATGAAACCGCAGTCTCTCACACTGCAGGCAGATTCTTTACTGCCAGAGCTCAAAAATGCCTTCTGAAACATCCTTTCTTCACTACCCTCTCCATCTCCTGCCCATCTTCCTGTCTGTTAATGGTGTTTACTGTCTAACTACCTATGATTTCAAAGAGTGTTGTCTAGTTTTCATGCACAGAATTGATCACATTATGTTTCTTCTTGCCCATACCTGCTTCTCCCTAGACAGACAGACAGGCTTCTGGGAGGTAGCAGCACATTCTTGTTCATCTGTTTTCCCAGAACCAAACCAATTCCCAGGCATACAGCAAGTGTTCTACAAATAGTTATTGAATTAATGGATGACATTTCAGGTAAAGAGGAAAGAATACGTAGAAGCAGAGAGAAGATCCTTCTTGGCTTTCAGCATATTTGTGAATGGAATTCAGAATCAGATTTAGATTTGAACCAGTCTCTACAACTTACAAATTCTTTAGTCTTGAGCAACTTACATATAGTAAGCTTTGCTTTTTCATTTTGAAGGCCAGGATGAGACCCACATGCTCACAGAATTAAGTAATATAATACAGGTAAGTGCCTGGCAAGTCTGCCCCTTTCCTTTTCTATGATGCAAAATGTCTCACATTCTCAGTGTCTGATAACCAATCTGCTTGGGCTGTTGGGCCAGGGGAGGGGTGAAAGAATGGGGACAAGAGAAGCTGATTTATCCAACTGTCCCTGCAGTGGGTTTCTCTACAAGTGATTTTCATCACTGTCACGTTGGTGGCAACAGATAAGATTCCCAGACCAGTGAGAGTTCCTCCACATTGCTTTGGCACTGAGGGTTCCTTTAATCTGGAATTGCACGGCTAATCCAAGACATCTCTGTGACTACATGAGGAAAACTCACTCCTTATAGACGTCCTGAAACCAAGACACATACATTCATTTTTTCATTGGACTTTGTTTTAGATTAATAATCTGTCAACTAACAGACTCTTAAAGGACCTTGGGAGGATCTAATCCTCATCTAAGAGTTTAAAAATCCTTTCAACATTTGTTTCTATTTTCATCTCAAAAGAAGGTTCTCTTTTTCCTGCATGGTTTCTTTCTACCTGTATCTCACAATTGTGAAAAGAGGCATTTCTTCAAAACTAAACTATAAATCAGCTTATAGAATATCATTGGGGTGACTTCAGTTCAGTTGCTCAGTAGTGTCTGACTCTTTGTGACCCCATGTACTATAGCACGCCAGGCTTCCCTTCCATCGTTAACTCCCACAGCTTACTCAAACTCATGTCCATTGAGTTGGTGATGCCATCCAACCATCTCATCCTCTGTCATCCCCTTCATCTCCTGCCTTCAATCATTCCCAGCATCAGGGTCTTTTCCAATGAGTCAGTTCTTCACATCAGGTGGCCAAAGTATTGGAGTTTCAGCTTCAACATCAGTCCTTCAATGAACATTCAGGACTAATTTCCTTTAGGATGGACTGGCTGGATCTCCTTGCAGTCCAAGAGACTCTCAGGAGTCTTCTCCATCACAACAGTTCAAGAGCATCAATTCTTTGGTGCTCAGCTTTCTTTACAGTCTAACTTTCACATCCATGATGGACTAAAGGAAAAACCATAGCTTTGACTAGATGGACCTTTAAAGGATGACAAAGGAAAACATAGCTGATAGACGACTTCTGTTGCAAAGTAATATCTCTGCTTTTTAATATGCTGTCTATGTTGGTCATAACTTTTCTTCCAAGGAGCAAGTGTCATCTAATTTCATGGCTGCAGTCACCATCTGCAGTGATTTTGGAGCCCAACAAAATTAAGTCTGTCACAGTTTCCACTGTTTCCCCATCTATTTGCCATGAAGTGACGGGACAAGATGCCATGATCTTAGTTTTCTGAATGTTGAGTTTTAAGCCAACTTTTTCACTCTCCTCTTTCACTTTCATCAAGAGGCTCTTTAGTTCTTCTTCACTTTCTGCCATAAGGGTGGTGTCATCTGCTGAGGTTATTGATATTTCTCCCAGCAATCTTGATTCCAGCTTGTGTTTCTTCCAGTCCAGCGTTTCTCATGATGTACTCTGTATAGAAGTTAAATAAGCAGGGTGACAATATACAGCCTTGATGCACTCCTTTTCTATTTGGAACAGTCTGTTGTTCCATGTCACTTTAACTGTTGCTTCTGACCTGCATACAGATTTCTCAGAGCAGTTATGTCTTTATCTCTTTCAGATTTTCCACATTTGTTTGATCACACAGTCAAAGCTTTGCATAGTCGATAGCAGTAGATGTTTTTCTGACTTTTGCTTTTTTTATGATCAGCGATGTTGATTTGATCTTTTCTTTTTCTTTGAATCTGATTTTACATATTTTGTTTGTTTTGATTATTTATAGTGTGTGATTTGTGATTTTGATCTTTTTTTTTTTTTTGAATGACTTCTCAGTCTTGATGTGGTTTTCAGTTTGTGAATATTAGTGTAGATTTTCACAGATCATCTTTCAGCATTGAAGAGCTCACTGGAATTCCATCACCTCCACTAGCTTTGTTCACAGTGATGCTTTCTAAGTTCCACTTGACTTCACATTCCAGGATGTCTGGCTCTAGATGAGTGATCACACCATCGTGATTATCTTGGTCGTGAAGATCTTTTTTGTACAGTTCTTCTGTGTATTCTTGCCACCTCTTCTTAATATCTTTTGCTCCTGTTAGGTCCAGACCATTTCTGTCCTTTATCGAGCCCATCTTTGCATGAAATGTTCCCTTGGTATCTCTAATTTTCTTGAAGAGATCTCTAGTCTTTCCCATTCTGTTGTTTTCCTCTATTTCTTTGCATTGATTGCTGAAGAAGGCTTTCTTATCTCTTCTTGCTATTCTTTGGAACTCTACATTCAGATGCTTATATCTTTCCTTTTCTCCTTTGCTTTTCACTTCTCTTCTTTTCACAGCTATTTGTAAGGCCTCCCCAGACAGCCATTTTGCTTTTTTGCAGTTCTTTTCCATGGGGATGGTCTTGATCCCTGTCTCCTGCACAATGTCATGAACCTCCATCCATAGTTCATCATGCACTCTGTCAGATCTAGTCCCCTAAATCTATTTCTCTGATGCCGGGAGGGATTGGCAGCAGGAAGAGAAGGGGCAACAGAGGATGAGATGGCTGGATGGCATCACCGACTCAATGGACATGAGTTTGGGTGAACTCCGGAATTAGTGATGGACGGGGAGGCCTGGCGTGCTGTAGTTCATAGGGTTGCAAAGAGTCGGACAAGACTGAGCGACTGAACTGAACTGAACTAAGGGCTGCAATGCAAGTTTTCAGGGGCCACTGTAAGATTAAATAAAGGGAAGGAAAACCTTCTCAGATTAGGTAGGTCATTCAGGTATAACACTACAGAGGCCAGTGTCATGAGCTCCATAGTGATGCACAATTCAGAATTCACTAGGCAGAGTCAGAGAAGGCTGCTAGCCCAGAGGGCTATTACTTCCAGAACTTTTTTTTTTTTTTAACTTATTTGGCTGTGCCAGGTCTTGGTTGCAGGATGTGGGATCTTTAGTTGTGACATATCGGATCTAGTTCCCTTACCAGGGATAAAAACAAGGTACCCTGCATTGGAGGACGGAGTCTTAACCACTGGACCACCAGGGAATTCCCCTCCCAGGACTCTTTAATGGAAGACAGTATGAAAACAATGAACAACTGAAAGAAATACATGAAAGACAGTTTAAAAAAAAAATCAGCCACCACCAGCTCCATGGCCTCAAGCAGCCAGAGGGAATGGTTTAGACTAGTGGTTCTCCAAGCGTGGTCCCCAGCCAGCAGGGTCAGCATCTCCTGGGAACTGTTTAGAAGTACACAGGCTCAGATCCCACTTTAGAACTACTGAGGTGCAGCTCAGCTGTCTGTTTTAACAGGTCCTCCAGGTGATTCTGTCGTTTTTGAAATTTTTGAAATCGCATCCAAGTACTGCATTTTGGACTCTTGTTGACTATGAGGGCTACTCCATTTCTTCAAAGGGATTCTTACCCACAGTAGTAGATACAGTGAACATCTGAATTAAATCCGCCCATTTCCATCCATTTTAGTGCACTGATTTCTAAAATCAGGTGATTCTGATGCATGCTACAGGTGGAGAACCACTGGTTTGTGGGCAGTCCCCAGAGCACTGTAGCTTTTTTTTTTCAGGATGTAATTCACAGAGGTTGACATAAGAAAGGACTGTTAGACGGTGCACTTGATTTACTGGCAAATAAACATGTTTTGATAAATTCACAGGGCCTTAATTCTTAAGGAACTTCCCCTTCAGGGAGATTGAGTTCTGCCAGTATTTATTTATTTATTGGAGGCTAATTACTTTACAATATTGTATTGGTTTTGCCATACATTGACATGAATCTGCCATGGGTGTACATGTGCTCCCCATCCTGAACCCCCCTCCCACCTCCCTCCCTATCCCATCCCTCTGGGTCATCCCAGTGCACCAGCCCTGAGCACCCTGTCTCATGCATCAAATCTGGACTGGCGATTTGTTTCACATATGATAATATACATGTTTCAATGCCATTCTCCCAAATCATCCCACCCTCGCCCTCTCCCACAGAGTCCAAAAGACTGTTCAATACATCTGTGTCTCTTTTGCTGTCTCATGACTGTGTGGATCACAATAAACTGTGGAAAATTCTGAAAGAGATGGGAATACCAGACCACCTGACCTGCCTCTTGAGAAACCTATATGCAGGTCAGGAAGCCACAGTTAGAACTGCACATGGAACAACAGACTGGTTCCAAATAGGAAAAGGAGTACATCAAGGCTGTATATTGTCACCCTGCTTATTTAACTTCTATGCAGAGTACATCATGAGCAATGCTGGGCTGGAAGAAGCACAAGCTGGAATCAAGATTGCCAGGAGAAGTATCAATAACCTCAGATATGCAGATGACACCACCCTTATGGCAGAAAGTGAAGAGGAACTCAAAAGCCTCTTGATGAAAGTGAAAGAGGGGAGTGAAAAAGTTGGCTTAAATCTCAACATTCAGAAAACTAAGATCATGGCATCTGGTCCCATCACTTCATGGCAAATAGATGGGGAAACAGTGGAAACAGTGTCAGACTTTATTTTCTGGGGCTCCAAAATCACTGCAGATGGTGAATGCAGCCATGATATTAAAAGACGCTTACTCCTTGGAACAAAAGTTATGACCAACCTAGATAGCATATTAAAAAGCAGAGATATTACTTTGCCAACAGAAGTCCGTCTAGTCAAGGCTATGGTTTTTCCTGTGGTCATGTATGGATGTGAGAGTTGGACTGTGAAGAAACCTGAGCACCAAAGAATTGATGTTTTTGAACTGTGGTGCTAGAGAAGACTCTTGAGAGTCCCTTGGACTGCAAGGAGATCCAACCAGTCCATTCTAAAGGAGATCAGTCCTGCGTGTTCTTTGGAAGGATTGATGCTAAAGCTGAAACTCCAGTACTTTGGCCACCTCATGCGAAGAGTTGACTCATTGGAAAAGACTCTGATGCTGGGAGGGGTTGGGGGCAGGAGGAGAAGGGGACGACCCAGGATGAGATGGCTGGATGGCATCACTGACTCGATGGACGTGAGTTTGAGTGAACTCCAGGAATTGGTGATGGATAGGGAGGCCTGGCATGCTGCAATTCATGGGGTTGCAAAGAGTCAGACATGACTGAGCAACTGAACTGAACTGAACTGATACAGGGTTATTGTTACCATCTTTCTAAATTTCATATATATGTGTTAATATACTGTATTGGTGTTTTTCTTTCTGGCTTACTTCACTCTGTATAATAAGCTCCAGTTTCATCCACCTCATTAGAACTGATTCAAATGTATTCTTTTTAATGGCTGAGTAATACTCCATTGTGTATATGTACCACAGCCCTCTTATCCATTCGTCTGCTGATGGACATCTAGGTTGCTTCCATGTCCTGGGTACTATAAACAGTGCTCCGATGAACATTGGGATACACGTGTCTCTTGCAATTCTGGTTTCCTCAGTGTGTATGCCCAGGAGTGGGATTGCTGAGTTATATGGCAGTTCTATTTCCAGTTTTTTAAGGAATCTCCATACTGTTCTCCATAGTAGCTATACTAGTTTGCATTCCTACCAACAGTGTAAGAGGGCATTAAAAAAAAAAAAAAACAAAAACCACCGACCCTGCAAAACAAAACAAAAAAAAAACCCAGCACCCTCTCTAGCAGACAGGTGTCCTGCCTAACAGCAGAGGGAAGAAGGCCTTGCTCAGAGCACCAGGTCAGGCATGGTGCTTCCCCCAGCCTGCCAGGCCTGCCCATGGGTCTGGAAATCAGGGCAAGGCAAGATTCCCACATACAAAATAAGATCTTGGAAACAGGTTAGTTATCTTGGACAGACTTAGCACAGAGGAATGTTATCACTGTACAGATCTACACACAGATCTATATGAAACTGAGCTGAAATCATACAGCCTTCCAAAGAGAAAGTCACCAGCCAGAGAGATTAGAGGAGTCACAGGACGCCTGTGTTATTCCTTGCACAGAAAAATCAGGAACCAGGTTTCTGTAGATTGTCTGAAGGCGACCTCTCCCCCACCATCACCACAGCCTAGTTTCTCCTCCATTCTGGGTACTTTTAGCCTTCAGGGAACACTTAGAAATGTACAGGCCTTTTAAAATTGACCACGTCACCCAGAGTCCAAGAGATAGCAGTCAGTCACAGTGTTTTATTCTTTAGACACCAACTGTAATTATCTGTGAAGAAGTGAACCACCCCAGCACTATGGTGGTGTATGACGACTGTGAATGAAGCATTGGATGTTGTGTAAATAGTCTTTTCCTTCACTTAGATCATTAACATTCAGAATCTCATTGTTTTGCTCTCTTTCTGTGTTGATTTGGCCATTTCTACGGCCATAGGGGGAAAGATGAGATGTTTAGAAACAGATGGATCCGAGTGGGTCCAACACTCATCGGCTGGGTGACCTTGAATAGATCATGTCACTTCTCTGAACCTCAGTTATCTACAAAATAGAGAAAATAAGAATCTGCCATTTTCATGAAGATCAAGAGAGGTAATGCTTATGAAAAGCCAGGACACCAACTGGCCCACTCTCAAGAGATTCATAAACAGGGTGATTTTTCCTTCTTCGAAGACTTTGTAAAGATTACCTGAGACCATGTGTGAAGGGATTTTGTATGCTATGAATGGACTGCACAAGTGTGGGTTATTACTATTCTTTTTATTTCCCCTCTTCCTTTTAATTACCTCCAAGCCTTTCTTTACCATCTTGTTGGCTTTTACAGGAATTACACAATGTTAGCTTTAAAAGGACACCCACCAAGTCTCCTGCCCTCAGCTAATTGTGCCACAAACACTCTCACTTAATCCTCACAGTGATGGGTTAACTCTCCCCTTCTTTACAGTTAAGCAGATGCAGTTCCGTGGAGCTTCCTGTGGTTTGGCGAGCTTTGCGGTAGATTTGTGTGAGGACCAGATTTTGAGCCCTGCCAAGCCTAACACTCCACCTTGCCTCTTGGGAAAGGCTTTAGAGATCCTTACAGCCCAATTCAATGTTGCATCCTCAGGGGACTTGTCCAAGGTCACAGAGCAAGTTCAGCATCAGGGTTAAAACTCACATCTCCTTATAACTCAGGCCAGTATTCCAAGTCCTTTGCTCCTATGTGTGTTTGAGTCAAACTTTCCTGACCCAGGAGAGGAAAGATCTAAATCATCCTTGCCCAAACGCTCAACCAGGGCTCTCTAGTTTGACTTTGCTTTTTCTTTGTGGAGCTTCTAATCCCAGAGTAGGGTGGAGAGAATGGTGGCGGGGCAGGGGGAAATCTTCAGGAGCTTAGTTCCTGTTTATTCATGTGTCATTCTTTTAGTCCCTGAGGCTATAATATCCATTTAGAAAGATTAAATCAAATGGGATCCAGGGCAGAAAAAGGGGAGCTAAGGGGGAGCAAAGAAAGAGGGAAGAAAGTGGAAATCTCTAAGCACTAGAATAAAGAACCTAAGACATTACTAATTCTCAAATAGGTCTTACTTCTTACAGAAGAGCTGCTCCATGGGATATGCAGGTGAAAGCAACTTGGGGGATTTTTTTTTTTTTTTTCTGTCCGTGAACCTGGCTTTTCTTTCCAGCATTCTCAGGTGCACTGGAGGCCCTGGGAAGAGAGAGGGCTTTTTCAAAAGACACTTCCACCTCCTAAGCCCTGTGCCTACAAACCAAATATTGATCTATTTAGTAAACCCGCCTGTGGGAGGAGAGATTGTAAAGCTCTGTTTACTCAGCAGTTGGGCCCCCCTGACAGCTGTTCAATGGGGGATTATGATGTCACAGTGGTAATTACACTATAAACAAGGGATAGGGAGAAGAAAGCATGAAAGGAAACTGTGGGGCCGTTACCAAGCAACACAAAATATGTAACCTGAAACCCGACAAGCATGTAAATTTCCTTGCAAGCCTCCCAGATGTCCTCAATTTATGGCCAGCGCGCAGTTTCAGTTTCAATTTGTTTATTTGCCCTTCTTCAGTCACAAATGTGGAGCTAAGATTGTTGAAAGAGAGAAAAGAAAGCAAAGGAAAACGGGGGGCAAAGCGGGTAGGGGTGGTGGAGGAAAGCTCGTACTTTCTTCCTAGGATGTAAGAGATTGGGAGAAAGCCCAGGGCTTGGTCTTCTCTCTTCAGAAAGATGTAGAGGTCATTGTCCAAGGAGGGGGCTAAGCCAGGTAAATAAGCCAAAGGCAGCTGAGAAAGTGAGGCAGGGGAGAAGAAAAAGAGAAAAAAAGGAACAAAAAGTAAGAGGATGAAACCGATTAAATGGGAGAAGGAGGAGGGCTCTGCAGCAGGATCGGCCCCCATGGACTTGGAAGGGCCCTGGAGTCCCCATTGCCACAGCCCCACCTAGTGGTTGCCCCACGTCTTGATTCCTCTGGAGTGAAGCTGCTCCCGCCCCCATAGCCCTGCCTTTCAATCAGCTTCCCACTTCTGGACACCTCCCCCCATGCCCAGGACAAGTCAGTCACTGCTCCACAGACCTTTGGAAACAAAGACCCAAACACCATGTGTTTTTCTTCTTCTGGATTCTCACCCCAGCAATACCTTCCCTCCCAGTAGTTTTTTCCCAGATGAGACTGCTTCTAGCTCACCACCAAGCCCCCCGCCCCCGCTCCCCACCCCGACGCCACCACCCCCTCCAAAAAACTTTTTTTTTTTTTTTTCAATTTGTCAGTGTCCCTCTTAGAATCTCAGATTTGAAACCAGACACACCCTCTCAGGTGAGGTCTGACCTCAGGAACTAAACAGGATCAACCACAAGTCTCCCCGGCCCCGCCCCCAGCCCGCTTGCTGTGAGAGCTACAGAGGCTTGAGCAGGCTCACCAGAACTGATTGTTAAATTTTCAGGAACTTTCCTAGGTTGTTTTAAAATCACTGATAGCTTGAAATCTGCCATGGCGACACCGATATTGGCAAATACAACAGATAGGGGCTTCCCTTCCCCATCCTCTAGAGAGCTGGTTTAGCAGCATACCCTGGTCATGACCAATCCCATTCAGCCTCTTTGGAGAGTTCGTGATTCACAGAGGACTGGCGAAATCTGTAACCAAAGAGAGCAAACCACAGACCTCCAGACAAAAGCTACAAAAGGATTCACTCCTTTTAGATCTAAAGAACATGGGATAGGATTTTAGCTCCCCTTGACTCCCTTGCATCGACAGTGACCACCTTTGCTACTGAGAACATTTCTCTTGGGTCTGATTCACACTACAGCCACATCAATTTCTATGGGGTGCTCACAGAGCCAGATGTTGAGTGATCCTGTTGAAACAAACAACAAAAATGTTCACTGAACTGAACTGTAGAGACTGGTGCTGTGTTTGTTTGGGCACAAACACAGCAGCTGGTACAATGAATGGCTTTTCCACAAACAGGAATTCTGTCAAATCTCTCCTCCTAAATTCTAGTATTAACTGTCCAGAATGACAGTCTGGCAACAAGGCTAAAATTCTAGTCCGGGATCAGCCACTCCGTGGATGTTTGTTTGAAAGCCCACCCCTTTTCCCTCTCTGGGCTTCAGTTTCTCCAACAGCAGTGACGGCTGAGTCTCAGGACTTTTAACTCCAGACGGCTTTCCCAGCTGCCTCCAGCTTGGGCCTCAGCACCGCTGTTCTCACAAGTGCTGTGAGCAGAACGTGACAGTGGATGAGCAGCGTTTTTCCACAAGTTAATTCTCACTGTGTGGAAGTGTGTCCCACCTCCACTCCTCCTGTTGTCCTGGGGATGGTTTGTTTGTTGTGACTCTCCTCGGATATTCTACAAATGCTGATGAAATTATCCTCCATATTGCAGCCCTGGGGCTTGTTGTCTCCTAGAGATCACACCCAAGTCCAGGCTAATTTTAGGTCACTTCTGGAAGCCAGGCAACCCAACCTGAGCTGAAGCAGAGGTCTGGGGGAGCTTGGTAAAGCCTGCGTCTCTCTGCAAAGATCCTTTCTTTGGCTCTTACCTGAGCCCTTCTCAGGAGAAAATGTACAAGACTGTTTTCTTTTGCCAACATTATGATTACTTAGGAAAGGTCCAGTGCTGGTCCAGAATATCTTTGAAACATGTTCCTTCCAAGAGCCCAGGTTTCGAAATAAGAGAGTTCAGCATCAGTTTTTGGCCCACTCTAATATCCTCTCTCATCATGGCTCCAGCAACACTGGCCCCCAGCTCAGCATCTTTACACTTCTTGCTCCCACTTCCTGGATTGCTCTTCCCCACATGTCCGTGTGGCTTGATTGCTTTGAGTGTTCAGATGTTACCTCTCAGGCTTCCCTTGACTACCCTGTGTGAATAGCCATCCCTCCACCTATCCGTCCCTAATGCCCTCTTGAGTTTGATCAGTCTATCGCCATAGTCACCCTCTGACCATGATGTATTTATGTGCATTTAACCCTCCCCCAGGAAGTTATATCCACGGACATGGGAGCTTTGTTTTGTTCACCTCTAAATCCCCAGTGCCTGGAACAGGGTCAGGTATATGACAGATACACTATATATATTTACCAAATGAATGACTGCAGAGCTGATTCTAATTATTCACAGGTTCCATGTCTGTGCATTTACCTACTTCCTACAATTTATTTGTAATCCCCAAACAATACACATGGGAGTTTCATGGTCATTCATAGCCACGTGCAGAGCAGTGAACATTTTGAGTTGGCTGATGCACCTATTGTATCTTTGTTGTTGCTCCGACTCTTTGCAACCCCATGGACTGTGGCACCCCAGGCTTCTCCATCTCCTGGAGCTTGCTCAAACTCATGTCCATCAAGTCGGTGATGCCATCCAACCATCTCATCCTCTGTTGTCCCCTTCTCCTCCTGCCTTCAATCTTTCCCAACATCAGGGTCTTTTCCAATGAGTCAGCTCTTTGAATCAGGTGGCCAAAGTACTGGAGCTTCAGCTTCAGCATCAGTCCTTCCAAAGAATATTCACGGATATTGATTTCCTTTAGGATTGACTGGTTTGATTTCTTTGCTGTCGAAGGAATTCTCAAGAGTCTTCTCCAGCACTGCAATTCAAAAGCATCAGTTCTTCAGCGCTCAAAGCTATGATTTTACCAGGAGTCATGCACAGATGTGACAGTTGGGCCATAAAGAAGACTGAGTGCCAAAGAACTGATACTTCCAATGGGATATGTAATTCCAGCTCAAAGCAGAATAATATGATAGTGTGGGACAGTTCCTCTGTTTTTCTAAATCCACCTTGAACATCTGGGAGTTTTTGGTTCACGTACTGTTGAAGCCTAGCTTGGAGAATGTTGACCATTACTTTGCTAGCATGCCAAATGAGAGCAATTGTACAGTAGTTTGAACATTTTTGGGCATTGCCCTTCTTTGGGATTGGAATGAAAACGGACCTTTTCCAGTCCTGTGGCCACTGTTGAGTTTTCCAGATTTGCTGGCATATAGAGTGCAGCACTTTCACAGCATCAACTTTTAGGATTTGAAATAACTCAACTGGAATTCCATCATCTCCACTAGCTTTGTTCGTAGTGACAGCTTCCTGAGGCCCACTTGACTTTGCACGCCAGGATGTCTGGCTCTGGGTGAGTGATCACACCATTGTGCTTATCTGGGTCATGAAGATCTTTCTCATATAGTTCTTCCATGTATTCTTGCCATCTCTTCTTAATACCTTCTGCTTCTGTTAGGTCCGTACCGTTTCTGTTATTCCCAGCTAGGGTTGAGTAAAGTGATGGTCTGTCTTCTTATTTAAGCTCTCTTTGATCTAGTGAGTGTTATTTTCTGAAACTCAGGTTCCTAATCTGCCAATTTGTAATGATAGCACCTATCCTCACAGCTGTTTAAAAAAATAAGTGAGACAATTAACATAACCAAACGCCTAGTACAGCACCTGACCGACAGAGGTATACCATAGACATTCCTCCTCTTACTTTTACTAGTTTATGGCATATCTGCAATCCACAGGACAAATACATTTTCTCTCTTGTGTCATTAAAAGCATTTTCTATGCAATCCTTGTTACTCTGAAACAGCCTACCAACTTTTCCAATCCATTCTACTGTTGGACATTGAGTTTAAATCAGAATTTGAATTCTATAACAGACAACTCTGTTGTTGTTGTGGTTATGTAACTCTTCTCTCCTTCCTAAGAGGTTTATTTCTTTATGAGGAAATCCCAGAGGTGGAATTATTGATTCCTTGAGTACAAACGATTATACAGCCCTGAGAGTACATTGCAATAGTGGTGATAAAAGACTTTCTAGCAGACACTCCACTGAGTGTATATGCACAGGACTTAGTAGTTCACCGAATGATTCGCTCATTCTCCTTCAGCTTTCCACTTCTCAGAGAAATCAGACCCGGAAGAAGCCTTAGTGATCGTCTCATCGTATCAAGGAAGGAAATTGAACCTATGGAAAAGAAGTGAGTTGTCCAAGATGATATGATCAGTCAGTGCCAAATAAAAACTAGACCCCGGGTCCAATAACTGTCCAACCACTGTTCTTCCCACCATCCCTTGGACAAATTGAAAAATAAGATGCCCCTAACAGGTGTAGCATGGGCTTCAGTGGTAAAGAATCTGCCTGCCAATACAGGAGACATGGGTTCCATCCCTGGGTCGGGAAGATATCCTAGAGAGGGAAATGGCAACCCCTTCCAGTATTCTTGCCTGGGAAATCCCATGGACAGAGGAGTCTGGCAGGCTAGAACCCACGGGGTTGCAAAGAGTCAGTCATGACTGAGCACAGCACACAGCACCAGGGGCAGTCATGCTGCTTCCTCGAGTTTTTCAGACCCATTGCTTTAAGGAAAAGAAATGTGATACAGTTGTCTTCTGATGAGAAATTTAAGTGTGCCCTTCTATTTTTAAGGGATGTTCTATTCATCCCTTCTCTTTTTAACTTCTGTGTTGACACTGTAACAGACAGAATAAAGAAAGAGGATCTGTGCTGAGGTATGGGGTTCAACATCAGAAGGTTAAAGGGAGAATCTACAACTGACCGGCGCATTTCTGTCCCTGCACCTGACATCTAGCCCTTCTCACTCAACTGCCTCCTGCTGGAGGTACAAAGACTGTAACTCCTCTCACGAGACTGTGAAGCAAAACCCGAGCAGTACTTTTCTGATATGAAGATAATAGATCTATACACGTAAACCACTGTGACAGTAATTAATGGTTCCTGGAGAATGACAGGACTTTGAGGAATTGTCTGCTCTGTTAGTCCAATTTTTAAACCACTCTAGAACCTAGCTGTCTGCTTTGTTTCAAAAGGTTCCTGATGATACCAGAGTAGAACAAAACAGAACCATTCATGTTTCATTTGAAGCTTTATTTCAGAAAAATATACTCCTTGTTTGATTCCAACCAAGAGAGACTGTTTGCCAGAAATTCATGGAACCATCCCCATGCAGGACCAATAAGACCAATGATTGACATAGGGTAAGAGAAAGAATTTCTCAGAAATGTGTACCACAGCCCTAAGTCTGGGTTGGGGATGCGATGGCCTAGTCTGCCATCAGAAGGACTGTACTGACATGGAAACAGATTCTCCATTTTTCCTGTATAGAAGTTAGCAGCCCCCTATGTTTGCCCAAGATTGCCTGTCTCTGTAGCAAGGAAAGAGGGTGGGAGGGAGGGAGGAAACGAAGGGGGAGTGGAGGGTGGGAGGGATAAAAGGGGGGGAAAAGGAGCGGGGAGAACATCCTCTGAGTTCCACAGAAATCTCTCATATAAAAGAAAAATATACATAACCATAAAAAGAAATGCATATCCCATTTCCTTAACATTTAGTAAAGAATGTTTTCTCTTAACCCAAACCAAAGCCTTCTTTTCTTTCCATTTGGATATGATTATCTGTCCTTTATTCCAATCAGCAGCTGTCATGTATGTCTTGGATAAAGGGTCAACTTCTTCTCCATGAAGCCTGCTCTTATTTTTCCATAAAGACACTTATATACTCTAACATTGGCACCAAGAACATTAGCCAAGATTTTAGCTCTGTTTAATAAGTATCTATCAGCAACTATATATCTTGTATCCGCTGCACACTCAGCACTGCACTACAGAATGGGAGGTATACAAAGACTTGAACAAAAATGTAATCAACTATCGTTGAGCTCCTGCTCTATGATGACAGAAATATGTCCATTCTAGATCCTACTTTGGAGGACCCCAGAAGGAAGACAAGTAGACAGAAAAAAAAAAATGATATGGCAAAGTAGAAAGAAATGTAAGTTACAGAAATAATACAACCAAGAAAAGAATTAATTGCCAGGGAAGTGGGGATGATCACAGAAGATTCCACTGAGGAGGTGACTGCTGATCTCCAGATGAATGGCAGGAAAAGGGAAAGGACAGTTGGAACCTTCAGTGGAAAGGCCTTGAAATATCATCCAACAAGGGAAAGTATAGAAACATCAGATTGCAGGTATAAGTAGAGGATGATAGAGGCCACTGAGTGTCATGGCGAACATTTTGAACTCTTAGAAGAAGCACCAAGAGGATTTTGAGAACTCTCTCAGGCAGCAATATGTAGGGTGGACTGAAAGAGATGGGTACTAGAAATAAAGAGATCTCATGGGTAAGAAGAGATCTTTGCTGTGGCCTCATGGAGTAAGCGAGGAAAGGAGGGAAGGAGCAACCTGTCAGGGCACTTGCCCGCAGAGAATTACCCAGAAAGTGGAAACCCTATAGGGCGGGTCAGCATCTTTGAGGAGGAATCAGGAAATGCCTGAGCCTGGTGACAAACAGCAGATATCCTGGATACCCACCTCTGGCCCTTGAGCTTTCCTTCCTCAACTAACTGATTCATAACTCTACCAAGTGAAGGAAAGCAGAGGTCCTTCACGTTTTCTCTGGCCCGATGGATGCCTGGCTCTCTAGATGGGAAGGGGAGTTAGTAGAAATTGGCCCAGGCTGAGTCTCAGGAAAGTTATGACCAACCTAGACAGCACGTTAAAAAGCAACTTTGCCAACAAAGGTCCATCTAGTCACGGCTATGGTTTTCCCAGTGGTCATGTATGGATGTGAGAGTTGGACTGTGAAGAAGGCTGAGCGCCAAAGAATTGATGCTTCTGAACTGTGGTGTTGGAGAAGACTCTTGAGAGTCCCCTGGACTGCAAGGAGCTCCAACCAGTCCATCCGAAAGGAGATCAGTCCTGGGTGTTCATTGGAAGGACTGATGTTGAAGCTGAAACTCCAATACTTTGGTCACCTGATGCAAAGAGCTGACTCATTGGAAAAGACCCTGATGCTGGGAGGGATTGGGGGCAGGAGGAGAAAGGGAGGACAGAAGATGAGATGGTTGGACGGCATCACCAACTCAGTGGGCATGAGTTTGAGTAAATTCTGGGAGTTGGTGATGAACAGGGAGGCCTGGCGTGCTGCAGTCCATGGGGTCACAAAAAGTTGGACACAACTGATCAACTGAACGACTGACTGAACTGAACTGAGTCTCACAGTAGAACAAGTGCCAAGGACACTAGAATGGCAGCCATCAATTAGAAAGTGACTTTGCACGGAAATATTGAGAAGTCAGGGATAAAGGCTTCCTCCCTCTATAGGCCCCTGGTCTATACAGGTTTCCTGAGACGAAAGAGATAGTGAGACCATAATAGTATTACAAGGCTGTACTTTCATAGGAAAGTTTCTGCTTGATCTCTGCTGACCAATTTAGCAAATCATGTGTGAAAATATACCCACCGGGAAAAGCCAAAAAAGGAAAAGCACACAAGCAAGGGGCCAGATACCAAAAATGGGAGGAGGGATGTAGCTCCTATGACATACATATGTCCCTTCCTCTTTGTTTCCATTGGTTCTGTCCTAAAAAGGGACCAAGGAGACTATCCCATTCATAGCCCTGAATCAAAGTAATTGAGGCTCTGTAAGACAAGGGTGAATTCATTGACTCTGTTACCTCCTGTCCTAAAAGTTCAGAAGGGCATATGGATAAAGTGGTTTTGATAAACAATAGGGCAAACAAATAAGGAGGGTTATAAACCATCATTACAAGTGATGCACCATGGAATATACTGGAACATTGTTAAATTTTTTTTTTTATTAGACCAACCTTTGAAAGAGCATGGCTCGTTATTTTAATTTCAATTACTATAACTCACATCACTGGATTCTTGTTATACCAGCGCTACTACTCAGAAACACTTACAACAATCAGCAATTCTTTCACTGGAGGCCCACAAATTACACTAAAAAGTATTGATAATTTCCTCTAATCACTTATTTTGAACAAGACATGAATGGAGATGAACGTGGAAATGAAATATCTTATGAACCTTCCAGTTTTGATCCAAAGGACTGATTCGTCACCACATGAAAGCACAATGGGCAATTACCAGATGGTTGAAATGACAATTAACTTCATCCTTAATAATTATAATTTGACAGACAATAAATCAAGATGGCAGCCATCTGTAAATAAACACCCACAGAGCCAGCTAAACAGTATTGCACAAGAGCTTAACCTCATAAAACCAGCAAACTAGTTCTGACTAGTGAGCAACTAAATCTCCCAAAGACCAGAGAGGAGCAAATTTTTGGGTCACCATGTTCCTACATTTGTCAGCTGGACACAATTGAGGGTCCAATGTTGTTTTGTTTTTGATTTTTTTTTCCCCCTAGGACAATTATTGTTATTTTCCATGAAACATTAGGTCATTTTATAATATGGGATTATGACTTTTGGATTCAAGTGAAACTGTTCTCTCAAATAGCTCTACCCCACAGCCTTACATGGGTTTCCCTGGTGGCTCAGATGGTAAAGAATCCGCCTGCAATGAGGGAGACCCAGGTTCGATTCCTGGGTCAGGAAGATCCCCTGCAGAAGGGAATGGCTTCCCATTCCAGTATTCTTACCCAGAAAATCCCAGAGGAGGTTTGGCTGTAGCCAGCACAGACTCGGACACGACTAAAGCGACTTAGCAGCAGCAGCAGTCACACAGAGGAGTCTGGCTGGCTACAGTCCATGGGGTTGCAGAGTCAGACACGACTAAGCAACTATGGCTGCACGCACACAGGATCTTATATAGTCCTTAGGATATCTAGCCTTGACCACAGAGCAGCCTCTATGGAGTTTATTGTCTTCTTTCTTGAAGACCTCTCCTTACTTATCTTCCATTATGCTCTCCTACTTCTATTTATCAGAATTTTTTGCTAAATTTTGAAAATAATAATGGTGCTAGTATCAACAACAACAACCACTTGTATTCTTTATTTTCAGCTAACTGATCTCTATGCATTTTATTGGTCAATTCTCCTAGCCCTCCCAAGTGGACATCTTTTTTCTTTCAATTACTCTTGAAAGCACAAAGGCCAAGAATCATCTAGTCACTTGCCCATAGTCATAAAGTTCATAATTGGTGGAAAAAAGATTTTAACTCAAATCTGTAATCTCAAAGCCATTGTTCTCAACTCTGATATTTATCTGACAGTTTTTATTTCTTTTCCCAATTTTTATGTTAGTCTTAAAAGAAAAAAAATCTCATCAAATGTCTTTTCCTTGTTCTGTCTTAGCTACTCCCACCTATCTGTCACTCATCGCTAAGAACTGTCGAATCTATATTTAACCCTGATCTATCTCATGAGTACTAGATTCTCACAGTTAACATGCTGCTATACTCCACCTGGATTTATTCTTTCATTCAACAAAAATCTACCAAGCAACTGTAGATGCAAGAAAGTGGAGGGGGAGGGGGCAGGTGGAGACAAATAATAGATAAAATCTAAAGGTGATTATAGAGTATGACAGATGGTAAGTGAAACTGAAGTCGCTCAGTCATGTCCGACTCTTTGCTACCCCATGGACTATAGCCTACCAGGCTCCTCCCTCCATGGGATTCTCCAGGCAAGAGTACTGGAGTGGGTTGCCATTTCCTTCTCCAGGGGATCTCCCCAACCCAGGGATTGAACCCGGGTCTCCCACATTCCAGGCAGACGCTTTAACCTCTGAGCCACCAGGGAAGCCCATGATAGAGGGTGATACATGCTAAAGAAAAAATACACAGAAGTAGGAGAGGAATTGGAAGATCAAATGTAAAAGGGAGGAGCCAGTTTAGATAAGGTAGTCAGAGGAGGCCTCGCTGAGCAGATGCCATTGGAGTGAAGAGCTGAAGGAAGTGCATTTGATGGAGCTCATTAGATGGACATTTGCGGAAACCATTCTAGTCATTGGAAAGTCTCATAAGCAGAAGCACTCCAAGCACGTCTGAGGAACACTAAGAGATCCAATGTGGCAGTGTGACACCAAAGAGGGCTAAAGTAGAAGTCTAAGTGACAATGGGGCCAGGGGTTGGGAAAACTCAGTCATGCAAACCACCACTGTAAATACTTGGAGATTTTACTCTAAGATGGAGATGCCTTTGAGAAGCTAAGTACAGAGGAGTCATGATCTGACTTTTTTTAAGAGGACCACCCTGGCTGCTGAGTTGAAAACAGGCTGAGGAGGGCAAGGTGGAAAGCAGGGAGGCAGTTTAGAAGACTCTTTTCATAATCTTATAAAAATATGATGATGGTTTTGATGAGAGTGGTAGCCTTGAAGATGATGAGAAATGGTCATATGCTGTATATATTTTGAAGAAAAAGCCAGCAGAATTTGCTGAAGGATCAAAAATAGAATTTAAGAGACAGGAATCATGGAAGACTAAAGAACAGAGTTGCCATTTGCTAAGATGGGGAAATTTGCTGGGAAACAGGTCTGGGGATTGTGATTGAGGGCATCATCAGGAGTTTAGAACTGGCTGTTTCCAGGTAAGTTTTGTACAAAATGGACATCTATTATTTCTAGTTCAACACACACACACACACACACACACAAACACACACATCCCTCACGTACCTTCTCTTATATATTCCTCATCTCTATTAACAACATCACCATTCTGTCCAGGTATTCATGCCAGACTTAAGGGCCTTTTTTGATGCTCCCTCTCCACTCAGCATTAGACAAGTTCTCGTTCCATGAATATACCTTGTTTTTCTGTTCCAATGCTCAAATCCTTCCCTCAATCTACATGATCCACCCAATCACATTGCACTCTACCTTGCTCGGCCAATATCAACTTATTCTTCAAGATACAACTTAAATGTATCTTCTCTGAAGCTTTCTATGAGCCCATGAGCAAAATCAGCTGCTCACTCCTCTTACTCAAATATTACTTACTCATCAAGCCAATATAACTTTTTGCACTTTGGGCATTTGTTGATACTTGTTGTATAGCATGCATGTGGGAATGATGAGAGATGAGGCCAAGAGAGGAAAAAAGAATGAGTTCAAGACGGACCTTGAAAATTATGCTAAGGGCTTGTACTTAGTCATGAAGTTGATAGGGAATAATGATATTGCTTGAAGAAGGTGAAGGGTCTGGTTCAATGTGAGTCTTCAAGGATTCACTCTAGACCCCACGTGAAGTGTGAGAGGGCAGGTAAAGAAAGACAGGCAAGACTTGATGAGCTCTTGAAATAAGACAGAGATAATGGGGATACAGTGGAGCCTGGCAGGTTATAGTCCATAGGGTTGCAAAAGAGTCAGACATGACTTAGTGACTGAACAACAACAATGGGGATGAAGACGTGAAAAAAACATGACTTTTATGAACTAGACTTCATAAGACTTGGGGACAATAACACTTATTGAGCCTTATTAACTCATTTAGCTTGTTCAACCTTCCCATGAGGGAGACAGAATTCTTATTTTCATTTTACAAAGGGGTTAAACTAAGACACAGATAGACTGAATACGTTGCCCAAGTCATACAGCTATTAAGTAGCTGAGCCTGGATATGAATACAGGCAGTTGCTCTAGGACCCATATTCTTTTCCCCTATCTTATATCTCCTACAGCATAGTGAGTTAATATAAAACTATATTTAGCTGCACAAGAACATTTTTCCAACCAATATCAATCCAAATTTAATGTCTACTTCAATATTTTCATAAAATCGCCCTTCTAAAATGCACCATTCATGAACAGTACATGCTATAACTTGTGTTTATATGGATGCTTAGCCACTATGTTATGTTTTTCTTAGTCTTTCTTCTCCCTCAGTCAAATGAGGGGAAACATCTAGCATATGGAAGCATTTCCACGCTCTAAGTTATGCTGAAGGGGAATATTATGCAATTTGCAAACGCTGTCAAATGAAATATAAATATGCATGAGAAAAATACAACAGAGACAAAAATGCCTTTGTATGGATGATTCATTTAGTCATTCATTCTTTCACTCAACAAACTTTCATCAGGTACCCACTCTACGGCAGAGGTGAAGTAGTCAACAGCGAAGAGAGAGAGATGAATTAGACTTAAGCCTTGTCATGAGGAAACTCACAGTCTCATGATTTTTATTTTTAAATGGCCACAGCTGAATGGCAATTATTGCAGCTGACTCTCAGTAACCATCTCAGAGATAAACAGAGTTCTGTGCTTTGATTCATACAGAATTACAATCTCTAGCCCATCTTCATCTCTTATCAGCTGGACATGTCACCCCATCTATCTGAGCCTCTGTTTTCTCAAATGAAAATAAGACACTACCTTACAGGAAGATTATGGGAATTAGGCATCATGCAGGGCAGATAAATTCTAGTTTGAGCCAATGCAATCAATGAATGACTCCTGAGACCCTCATTTTCAATCACCAGTTGAAATTGGTTTTTCAGTCACCAGTACTCTTTCCAAGGGTATAATCAAAATTCACAACTAACCAAACATTCCCACATATTCCAAAACTATCAAATGTTAACAACAATGAACAACAATAAGCCAAAAGCTCCCCTAGCAGCTTCAAGTAAGAAAGAAACAGTCCTAACTATTAGGAACTGAATTGGTCAAATTCTTGGAAAAGCAGCCGATGCTTTATCATCAGCTAGTGCACACCAGGAGGAAGGACAAGTTTTTTGAGCATCAGCTTATGGATGTGGAATTAAACTTGATGAAGAAAAGGTGAAGTTCTGATGAGGTGGATGAACCTAGAACCTATTATACAGAGTGAAGTAAGGCAGAAAGAGAAAGATAAATATCGTATTCCAGTGCATATATCGGAGAAGGCAATGGCAACCCACTCCAGTACTCTTGCCTGGAAAATCTCATGGACGGAGGAGCCTGGTAGGCTGCAGTCTACAGGGTCGCACAGAGTCGGACACGACTGAAGCGACTTAGCAGCAGCAGCAGCAGTGCATATATATGCAATCTAGAAAAGTGGTACTGAAGAATTCATTTACAGAACAACAATGGAGAAACAGACATAGAGAATAGACTTATGGACATGGGGAGAGGGGAGGAGAGGGTGAGATGTATGGAAAGAGTAGCATGGAAACTTACATTACCACATACAAAATAGAGAGGCAATGGGAATTTGCTGTATGGCTCAGGGAACTCAAACAGGGGTTCTGTATCAACCTAGAGGAGTGGGATGGGGCGGGAGATGGGAGGAAGATTCAAAACGGAGGGGATGTATGTATACCCATGGCTGATTCATGTTGAGGTTTGACAGAAAACAACAAAATTCCATAAAGCAATTATCCTTCAATAATAAATAAATTAATAAAAAAAATTAATAGCATTGCAGTGAATGCTAAGAACTAGTGTCCCTGTGGAGAGAGAAAACCAGAATTCTCTTGAAGATGTCCCAATAGGTTTTCTTCAGAGAAGTGACACCAGCTAAATGGTTGATTCTCTCCAGATAGGGAGACCCCAATAAACAAGTTTCCAGAAACATCACAGTCCCATCCATTACTCCAGCTGTGACTCATCAGGGGACTTCCAGGAAGAACTTAATAAGAGAAAAGAAAGACGATCAGACCGGTTCTTCAGCATTCACAAGGCAGACATCTCACCATGTAAGGGATAACTGGTGGAGGAGTAACTGAAAGAAATCAACAAATAGTAAATACATTCCATGTGTCAAGCTCTTTTACTTAGGCAACTTGTTTAATATTCACAATGCCTCAGTTAGGTAGGTAAGTAGTTATTATAATCTCCATTTTACTGGAGGAAGAAACTGAAACTCAGAGAAGGTAAGCTGAAACTCTCATGAAGCAGTTCAAGAAAAGATCCCAATATCTGAGTATTAGTGGGTAGAACTTGAACCCAGATCTTTCTGACACCTAAACCTATGTTCACACTATTATGCCACTCTGTCATAGTAAAACCTGAAATCAGTTGGTATAGGATACCCCAAAACAATTTCTGCCCTTCTCTATCTGTCGTGAACCCCCAGGAGACTGACCTGGGAATCAATGATTCCCAGTCTCCCTTGCTCTCTGGCTTCTGGCTAGGCATGGCCCATGGGTGGCATCAGCAAGTGTCAGAGGATACAAGTGGAGAGGGTGGGGAATTCATTCTCCTGTTCCCATCCAGCCTTGTGTACTGAGCCATGCCACATTCCTCGGCTACAGGTCCTGTTGGACCTTCCAGAGTACTCCCCAGGCACCTACCCTCCAAGCCCTACCCCCTTACCCCTTCTGCCTGAAGCAGCAAGAGCTTACTGATGCCAACAGTTCCTGAGTGCCTCACCACTCCTTGTCGATTCCCTTAACCAAGCCCATGCCTCTTAAATACTCTCTTCACAAAATTATATTCCACTAAACCCTTTTGAGTGTGCCATTTGTTCCCTACTAAGACTCTAATGATATATACTGAGTCAAAAACTATTGTATATTTAATTCTACCATAGTTTAGACTCTTAAATTGATCTTGGGATATCTTGTAAATAGCATCAACTTGCATCTTATGGAAATGAATCAGCTAAAATTACAGTGCACACATTTTGTTTGGATTTGATGAGCTCGCTAGAGGGACAATAAACTCCCCACATGTTATTGGCAACCACTGTGGTGAATGAAACTTCCCAGTCACATTTGGAATGTGATGTTTTTCCATGAGGCTGTGCTACAAAGATGAAATCCAAA
Organism: Capra hircus; assembly: GCF_001704415.2. Lineage (NCBI taxonomy): Eukaryota > Metazoa > Chordata > Mammalia > Artiodactyla > Bovidae > Capra > Capra hircus. The sequence continues at coordinate 97,715,935 of NC_030815.1, forward strand.
GAATATGAAAACACACTTTAAAGACCCTGCCAAGAGGTTCTCTAGAATGTATGCAAAGCCGAGCTAAAACGTTTGTAACTCTGTCATAGAAAGTGGGGCTTCAGTTGGGAAAACGTGACTGAGATTACTTGAGCTCCCCCAGTTACTGGCTTTTGGAAATGATGAGTGAGTAATGTGAAAATGAACTGAGAAACATTTCAGCCTGAATGGCCTTTTTGAAGTTTTCACAGGGCTCCTACACAATAGGAGTTTGTCCAGGAAAGACATAAATCAAAGAGGCCAAATGGAAGGCTCCAAGTCATACCTCAGTGGGTGTGCTAGGTGAAGGCTGAGGCTCTGTTTACACACATTAGAATAAAGTTGAGATTTGAGCTCCTTATTCCCCAAAGTACACACCTTCTCCAAAAGAAAATGCACCCAAAAAAAAAAAAAAAAATCGCCAGCTACTTCTCCAGAAAATTATCATCACAATCATCTCATTCTCTACCTTACTCCACCCAGAAAGATCTACCTGTGGTGAGTTACAGGCGCAAGACACAGGTTTGGCTTGGGGAAAGTTTAAAGAGACAGATTTTTTGTTGCTGGGGTTCCTCAGTGTTATGGCTTTTGGCATTATTGCAAACATGGTACTTCGATTTTTATGCGTTATCCCCTGAAGGATATTTTGCAAGAGAATATGCTTTCTCTTCTAAACCCACCTGTAAATCATTTAGTATCCATCTTCCCATGCTGCCCCAACAAAGTTTTATTGCGTGCACTTTACACCCACAGTAGAGCGCAGAGTAGATATGCAAATATTTGCATGAGTCTATTTTTATTTCCAGTCTGTGACAGCTTTTTGGGAGGGGTAGGGAATAGGGCTATAATCAGCGCAGTCAAGCTTTAATTGCCCTAGACATTGGAGGTGCTCTTCTCCATTCCTCTCCTAGCTGTGTGGCTCTAAGCAAGTTACATAACATCCCTGGCTTTCCCCATCCATAGACCAGGGACATGAACTCTTGCTTCATGACGTTGTTGTGATGACTAAATACTATAATCTTTGTGAAGGGCCTAGCATGATGATGGGGAAGGTTTCCTAAAATCTAGCTCATGACATTCCTTCTGAACTGATACCATGGACACTTGATATAAGAAGCATGAAAAAGGATGGAGGCTATTAAGAGATGGTCTCTGGAGGAAACCTGGATTAGTGGGCAATCTGATCTCACCAGTAAAGCTTCTTTATGAATGAACGTCACAGAACTATGTTGAGGCCAGTATCACACCTTGTATGTGAGGACCAGGTAACCAAATGTTGTATGTAAAACTCAGATAATGTATTGATGTTTGGATTTGTTAAAAAGTGGAAAGATCTTTGTCTAGCTAGAAACCTGGTCCTCACATACAAGGTGTGATACTAGCCTCAACATAATCAAATGTACCGCATTTGGTTATTATGTCTCTCTTCTTAATTCTTTTAAATTAAGAAAGGCCCCCTTCAATGGGCCCAGGAAGAGGCCAGGCCAGTCGTTATGTAGAATGACCACTATCTGAACTTGTTCCCTTATGCTGTCTGTATCTTTTGTTTCCAGCAAGCTGGAAGATGGACCTAAAGGTTTGGTTATATTCTAATTAAAAGTCTGTGACAAGAACACATCATAGGTGAGTAGATCTACTTCATATTATGTTACATTTGGAAGCACAATACACTGTACTGCCCATAAAGGAGATTAGTAATATTGACATCAAATAAATTGACCCTATTCAGAGAGGAAAACCCTGAAGTTGAGGAGGTTAGTAACATGCCTAATAGGCAGTCAGTAAGAGACTGAGGCATAATTCAATCTGTTACCTGCCCAAGAAAGTCAGGGAGAGAGGACTGATGGACAGACTCTCGAAATGTTCTAAGTGGACCACCAGAAGTGTATGATGCGGCATAGAAGCAAGACTGCAAGGCACACTCATAGGAACAGAACTAGCTGTCTTCAGTGGCAGTGGGTGGGAATGGGGTTATGAATTGTGATCAGTTCAACATATGACCTGACGAAAGCTTAGTGGGAAACCTTCCTTTAAAAGTTTGTATTACAATCAACTAGGCACTAGAAATAAAGTAAACTTTTCAATGCTCTCTTATGAACATGTTTGTATTCCAGTGTTTGAGAGAAGGCCGTCAGAGGCTTGTGGAAAGCATCCTCAACTAGCTTATCTGGCACATAAGAGCCACTTAATAGCTATTTGTTAATTGAATGAACCTATTTGTGGCAAGTGTCATCCTGCTTGACTGATAATCAATTCCAGGGGCCAATGGCTCTAGTTCCTCAATGTCTCCTGACTGCATCTACTCTTCTGCATCACTGCTCCAGCTGCTTTAGGGGGAGCCACCATCTCTCCTGAAAATACTGTAACAGCCTCTAAATTGGTCTACTCTTCCATTCTTACACCTTCCAATCATCTCTCTAAAATGCTGCCAAAAAAATTTTTAACACTGCAAAGTGGATTTAAAATTGGGCTAAAATCCTTTCAGCGATTTCTATTTATACTTTGGTAAAATTCAAGCAACTTACCCTATCTTACGAGGCTCTGCATGATCTCACCCCATCGACTTCTGCAGGCTCATCTTTTCCCTTCGTATCCGAAGCTCTATTCCATTGGTCTTTCCTTGCTACCTTATCATGTCAATCTCTTTCCTGCTTTTGAGTCTTTGCAGGTGCTGTTCCTTTTCTCTGATGTCCTTTTCCTCATACCCTGAACTCCTAGAGCATCCTTACTACTTTACCTTGAATAGCACTTTTTCAGGGGTGCATTCCTTGACTCACAGATTGGGTTAGATCTTCCTATTATAGCCTTCATTTAATGCCTTGCTATTACTCTGTTGTTTTAATTAAATTTGTGGTTTAAAAATTGCTTGTATGTATGTACATATGTATGCCTTTCTAAGCTGTAAGTTTCAGGCTAGAAGGAACCACCTAGGTTAAAGTCATATTTGTAATCCCTAGTATTCCCTGTAGGTCTAGCACAAAGCAATTCTTAATTAAAAAAACTGAAACTGTGAATGAGTGAAATTTATGAAATTTATCATTTCATAGTTCTAATCAAACATCACATCTAAAACTGGTTAGTACTTTTGGTCCTCAGTCCTCTGTACAATTTCAGCTTGGCAATCCCTATTTTGACAATTGGGAGGCCTGCAACATTAGGATCTTGGGTGCCCTGAGATTTTGACTCTAAACATAGCTCTGGAGCAATTCTTTCCTTCATTCACATCAATTATAACCTGGTAGGCACAATAGCAGGGCTTCCCAGGTGGTCCACTGGTAAAGAATCCGCTTGCCGATGCAGGAGAGGCAGGAGAGATGGTCTATCCGTGGGTCAAGAAGATTCCCTGGAGGAGGAAATGGCAACCCATTCCAGTACTCTTGCCTGGAGAATCCCATGGACAGAGGAGCCTGACGGGCTACAGTCCATGAGGTTATGAACAGTCAGACATAATATCACAACTGAGCACACACATAGGCATAATAGTAAGGGACAGGGCAGGAGCCAGGAAAGTTCAAAGGAGATCTCTCTCCATATTTGGTGTCGCGGAAGTGGAGGTGTCAGGGGTGATACACAAAAGGAACAGACTCCTGACCTGAGTTTATTAATAGAATGGAGTTTACCAGGGGAATAGGAGGGGTGCTATGGGCATTCCAGGCATATGGAACAGCTTGTGAAAGGAATGGAAGGAACAGACAATGTGGCATTTTCAGGACACTGTAAGTGTGGCTAAAGAGTGAGCAATGAGACCAGGAGCCACTGAAGCAAGTGAGGTCTGGATCACAAAAGGTCCTCCTGCCGTGTTAAAGGAGTTTAAACTTTATGCAAAGTGTGATGGGAAGTCAGTGAAGGCAGTATAGCAAGGAGTAAGATGAACAGATATGAATTTTTAAACAACTGCACAAACTACAGCTCAAATAAAGAAGAAAGACAAACTCCAAATTCAATTCAGTAACAGTACTGAATTCAATTTGATAATTCTTGACTTTGTCAGGACATGTGTTTTTGTACTTCTTTTTCCACTTGCCAAATCAAACATGCCTATAGCACTGTGTAGAAGTAGGATGATCTGCTAGTTAACCCTTTCCCTCTCTATTGAAAGGAAGGTTGGATTACTGTATCTCTTGATTACTTACACATGGGGCAGCCACACCACCACCATCACCCGCCCCTCTGCCTCCCGACTTGAGCTGTCCCAGAGAGTTGGGCTCTGCTGCTGGGTTCTGTAGTTTTTATTTATTTAACGAAAGCTAGGAACATGGAAAACAACAGTCTCTGAGCACGTGGATGGGTTTCCTTGTAGAAGTCTGAGCTGGCAGTTATTTTGATTAGCAACACATTTTATAAGGACAGAATCAGAAATGGAAACATGTCAAGGCCTCTTTAGCTATTGAGTTTGGCAGATTCATATGAGTGTGCCTGGGTATGGTAATCAGCTCTTAACAACCCTCTGACTCTCCCAAGGGAACCACGTGACCACACAAAATGTTCCCTCTGCATATAGCCCCCACTTGGGTTGGAGGACTTACCAATATCACACACTAAATGCTGAAGATTCAGGAGTCCTCTTAGAGCCAGTTCTGGGGACTAAAGCCTTCCCAGCCCTAAAGTCACTCCTCTTTTATCTGTCCCCATACCAATTTCTCTGGTTTTTAAAAGGTTTCACTCCCTTTTAAGAATCAATACTTCTAGATATGCATCTCATTATGCTAAGTTTTTCTCTGTAACACCTACTTTGCTTTTGAAATATGATTTCCCCTTTTTATTGCCCCAGTGACTTCCCAGAATCCTGGAGATATATGTGTGTGTATGTACTGTTATCACTTGATATATAGCTGAGATGAATCATAGTATGCTCATACCATCTAAAAATGACAGACAAGTATGTATACTGTTCTAACAGGGAGATCTTCTCAATGAATGAATTAAGTTTACAGGGCGCCATCTGTTTCCCTACCCTTTCCTTATCTTTTTCAATCACCAAATTTCTTTCTGCGCCAGACATATGCAAAGTACAAAGGATAAGAAAAAACAGGTCTGTAACTTTGAGAAACTCTCAGTTTAATGGGGGAAAGTGACCCATGGACCAGTTTAAAACAAAATGGTAAGAGTAGTGATGGATATATACACAAATTTCTTTGGTTTTCAAGTGACAAAAACCAACTTGAAGCAGCTTAATAAAGACAGAAAATTTGTCAGAAGGAGAAAACATTGCATTAAATTCAAAGTCACAGTTTGGAAGTAACCAAACCCCCTGGGATGGGCTAGAAGACCTCAGACACAACTTCTCCCAGGGTCTCTCATGTTCTCACTCCTTCTTTGTGTCTCTGTTATTCTTTGCCTCTCCTGAGAATGGAATGGCTACCCACTCCAGTATCCTTGCCCAGAGAAGTTCATGGACAGACAAGACTAGCAGACTATAACCCACGGGGTCACAAAGAGCCGCACACAAGTTAGTGACTGACGCTTTTCTCCCGACCTAACTGTGAAGAAGGCTGAGCGCTGAAGAATTGATGCTTTTGAACTGTGGTGTTGGAAAAGACTCTTGAGAGGCCCTTGGACTGCAAGGAGATCCAACCAGTCCATTCTGAAGGAAATCAGCCCTGGGATTTCTTTGGAAAGAATGATGCTAAAGCAGAAACTCCAGTACTTTGGCCACCTCATGCGAAGAGTTGACTCATTGGAAAAGACCCTGATGCTGGGAGGGATTGGGGGCAGGAGGAGAAGGGGACGACCTGGGATGAGATGGCTGGATGGCATCACGGACTCGATGGACGTGAGTCTGAGTGAACTCCAGGAGTTGGTGATGGACAGGGAGGCCTGGTGTGCTGCGATTCATGGGGTCACAAAGACTCGGACATGACTGAGCGACTGAACTGAACTGAACTGAATATTTCATTATCTAAATTTAAACAAACATTCCAGACTATAGATAATATCTTGGTAACAATTCAGAAATTTCTGGGTAACAATGCATAAATTTAAACAAATATTCCAGACTACAATTAATATTTTGGTAAGAAATCATCACTACAAACAAAGCTAGTAGACCTAATGGAATTCCAGTTGAGCTAATTCAAATCCTGAAAGACGATGTTGTGAAAGTGCTGCACTCAATATGCCAGAAAACTTGGAAAACTCAGCAGTGGCCACAGGACTGGAAAAGGTCAGTTTTCATTCCAATCCCAAAGAAAGGCAATGCCAAGGAATGCTCAAACTACCGCACAATTGCACTCATCTCACACGCTAGTAAAGTAATGCTCAAAATTCTCCAAGGCAGGCTTCAACAGTACATGAACTGTGAACTTCCAGATGTTCAAGCTGGTTTTAGAAAAGGCAGAGGAACCAGAGATCAAATTGCCAACATCCGCTGGATCATGGAAAAAGTAAGAGACTTCCAGAAAAACATCTATTTCTGTTTTATTGACTATACCAAAGCCTTTGACTGTGTGGATCCCAATAAACTGTGGAAAATTCTGAAAGAGATGGGAATACCAGACCACTTGACCTGTCTCTTGAGAAACCTATATGCAGGTCAGAAAGTAACAGTTAGAACTGGACATGGAACAACAGACTGCTTCCAAATAGGAAAAGGAGTACGTCAAGGCTGTATTGTCACCCTGCTTATTTAACTTCTATACAGAGTACATCATGAGAAACACTGAACTGGAAGAAGCACAAGCTGGAATCAAGATTGCTGGGAGAAATATCAATAACCTCAGATATGCAGATGACAACCACCCTTATGGCAGAAAGTGAAGAGGAACTCAAAAGCCTCTTGATGAAAGTGAAAGAGGAGAGTGAAAAAGTTGGCTTAAAGCTCAACATTCAGAAAACGAAGATCATGGCATCTGGTCCCATCACTTCATGGGAAATAGATGGGGAAACAGTGGAAACAGTGTCAGACTTTATTTTTGGGGGGCTTCAAAATCACTGCAGATGGTGATTGCAGCCATGAAATTAAAAGAGCTTACTCCTTGGAAGGAAAGTTATGACCAACCTAGATAGCGTATTGAAAAGCAGAGACGTTACTTTGCCAACTAAGGTCCGTCTAGTCAAGGTTATGGTTTTTCCTGTGGTCATATATGGATGTGAGAGTTGGACTGTGAAGAAGGCTGAGCACCGAGGAATTGATGCTTTTGAACTGTGGTGTTGGAGAAGACTCTTGAGAGTTCCTTGGACTGCAAGGAGATCCAACCAGTCCATCCTAAAGGAAATCAGTCCTGGGTGTTCATTGGAAGGACTGATGCTGAAGCTGAAACTCCAGTACTTTGGCCACCTCATGTGAAGAGTTGACTCATTGGAAAAGACCCTGATGCTGGGAGGGATTGGGGGCAGGAGGTGAAAGGGACAACAGAGGATAAGATGGCTGGATGGTATCACCGACTAGATGGACATGAGTTTGGGTAAACTCCAGGAGTTGGTGATGGACAGGGAGGCCTGGCGTGCTGTGATTCATGGGGTTGCAAAGAGTTGGACACGACTGAGCAACTGAACTGCACAATTCAGAAATAATCTGATCGGATTAGATATCCATCTTTGATCCATCCAACCAGATGCAGCCAAATGGCAAATTGTCTGTTACAGCTAAGTGGCAGTTATTTTATGCAAATCACTATTCTGAAACTCCACACATGCAAACTCTAATTTTTTCTCAAGAGAAACAAAGAATATTCTCCTATTCTGCACTGTTTTCTCTCTAATTAGACACTGAAGTCAATGGATACCTTTAAGATGATTGGCTAGTTTAGACACATTTCTTTGAGGAACACATAGAATCAACAGGAGTCCATTTAAAAATTTTAAAAGAGAAAAGGATGGAAGGGATAAAGGAAAAGAAATCTTATATTCTAAGAAATAAATGCACTCAAATTTCTAACATGTATTTTATGAGACACTACTGTACGTTTAGTTTTTAGGCCAAAGATGCCAAGATTATGGCCCATATGGTGAGCTTAGCACCAACTGGCAGAAGCCCATAAGAAGAATGGTATGGTTAAAATGCGGAGAAGGCAATGGCAACCCACTCCAGTACTCTTGCCTGGAAAACCCCACAGGCAGAGGAGCCTGGTAGGCTGCAGTCCATGGGGTCGCTACGAGTCAGACACAACTGAGCAACTTCACTTTCACTTTTCGCTTTGATGCACTGGAGAAGGAAATGGCAACCCACTTCAGTGTTCTTGCCTGGAGAATCCCAGGGACGGAGGAGCCTGGTGGGCTGCTGTCTATGGGGTTGCACAGAGTCGGACATGACTGAAGCGACTTAGCAGCAGCAGCAGCAATGGTTAAAATGTACTAGAATCTTACTCCTATAATTGCTAGTTTCAAAGAAACTCTGATTCTATCCTATACACATCTCCCAAAAGCTGCAGGAACTTTTTAAGGCCACCGACCTGAACACTAAGATTATTATTTTCAAAAAATCTCTTCCAACTACCATAATGCCTCAGAAACCAAAGCACTTGTTAATCCATTTTGAAGTTCATTTGGGTCAAACAAAAGAGAACAACCTTGACTTTTAAGCACATGACCTCCAGTTTAATGTTTTTTTTTTTTCAATATCACAACACTGTTAATCATCTATGCTCCAATACAAAAACAAAAAATTTAATTAAAAAAACAAAAAGACATTGTTCACTGTTTTGATATTTAAAACCACTTTTTAAAATAAAAAGGCTGCTTCTGCTTTGAGAAGCACACACAGCAGAATGCCTGGCAGAATATCCAAGTCCTCCTGGGAGGTAGCTGCAATAAAAAGGAGAGATGGCATTGGCTATAAACTCTACCATCATGTTAGGTGATGCCTGGAGAAGGCAATGGCACCCCACTCCAGTGCTCTTGCCTGGAAAATCCCATGGATGGAGGAGCCTGGTGGGCTGCAGTCCATGGGGTCACCAAGAGTCGGACATGACTGAGCGACTTCACTTTCACTTTTCACTTTCATACATTGGAGAAGGAAATGGCAGCCCACTCCAGTGATCTTGCAGAATCCCAGGGATGGGGGAGTCTGGTGGGCTGCCGTCTATGGGGTCGCACAGAGTCAGACACGACTGAAGTGACTTAGCAGTAGCAGTAGTAGGTGAAGCCACTCTTCATTCATTTTCAAGCATTCATTCAACCCACATGTGGTTCCTATTGAGCCCGTCTTGCCTGTGAGGTTCTGTGGGAATCCAAGGCAAACCACAGCCACTAAAGACACATTGCTTCCAAGTAAGAAGGAGAAAGAGATAAGAACCCACATACCTAAACAGCAAAGCAGAGTGTACTAAATAACATTCAAAGCACTAAAGAAGGTTGGAAGAGAATGTAGTAGTAAAGTGTTTGGCTTTGGAAAAATTGAAAACATGAGGTTTAAACACCAGGTTTGCCACTTCTAGCTATTTGACTGTGATCAAGTTTTTACTATCATTTAACTATAGTGTTTTCCTCTGCAAAATGAGGATAATAAGAATACTCACCTCACAGAATTGTGGTGTATATAAGGTTAGAACAGAATGGAAAGGAACTTGTATGGGAGAAATGCCGCTTGTCCTAGGCCTTAAGTGATGGCTTCTATATTTGAAAAATAATGTAAATAATGTACTATAAATTTGTTATACACAATAACTGTATAAACTTTCAAAAATATAATGAGTTAAGAAAGAAAAATAAATTCCAATTCCCATTTCCAGTGGCAAACCCTAGTGAAATTTTGCTAAACTTCTGTCTGGCCTTTTTTCTTCTCATATATTAATACAATTATATGTAATAAATAAATAATATAGTTAAATTTCTTATATTTTAGAGTCAAAGAAATTAACTAGTTATTTACTTTATAAATTTTCTATTGCTTTTTATTTTAGAGGACCTTATCTAAATTTACATATTGTATGTTAACATATACTGTATTATACTATATCATCAGCTAGGGCTTCCTAATCTCTCTTTCACAATTCAAGGCTAAAAGGACAGGATTAAGAATAAACTATGAATTAAAGGAAAAGATGCAAGGAAAGAAGGAAAAGTCCTACTCTAAAACGCATAAAAAGAAGTTGTTCACTGATTAACTCACATTTTTACATACAGACTATATGCTGTTATACTAGGTTCTGAGGACTGTTGTTGTTTAATCCTTAAATTGTGTCCCACTCTTTGCAACTCCATGGACTGCAGCATGCCAGGCTTCCATATCCTTCACTCTCTCCCAGAGTTTGCTCAAATTCATATCCATTGAGTCGGTGATACCATCCAACCATCTCATCCTCTGTCACCCCCTTCTCCTCCTGTCTTCAATCTTTCCCAGCACCAGGGTCTTTTCCAATGGATCAGCTCTTCATATCAGGTTGCCAAAGTATTGGAGCTTCAGCTTTAGCATCAGTCCTTTCAATGAATATTCAAGGTTGAATTCCTTTAGCATTGATCTCCTGGCAGTCCAAGGGACTCTCAAGACTCTTCTCCAGCACCACAGTTTAAATTCTTCAGTGTTCAGCCTTCTGTATGGTCCAACTCTCACATCCATACATGACTACTGGAAAAATCATATCCCCTGGAGAAGGGAAAGGCTACCCACTCCAGTATTCTGGCCTGGAAAATCCCATGGACTCTATAGTCCATGGGGTTGCAAAGAGTTGGCAATGACAGAATGACTTTCACTTTCACTGGAAAAAGCACAGCTTTGACTATACGGACCTTTGTCAGCAAAGTGATACCTCTGGTATTTAATATGTTGTATAGGTTTGTCATAGCTTTCCTTCCTGTGAGCAAGCGTCTTTAACTTCATGGCTGCAGTCACCATCCGCAGTGATTTCAGAGCCCAAGGAAAGAAAATCTGTGACTGCTTTCACTTTCCCCCTTTCTATTAGCCATGAAGTGATGGGGCCAGAGCTATGATCTTAGTTTTTTGAATGCTGAATTTCAAGCCAGCTTTTTTCACTCTCCTCTTTGACCTTCATCAAGATGCTCTTTAGTTCCTCCTCACTTTCTGCCATTAGAGAAATCTGTGTATCTGGGGTTGCTGATATTTCTCCTGGCAATCTTGATTCCAGCTTGTCATTCATCCAGCCCAACATTTTGCATGATGTACTCTGCATTGAAGTTAGAAAATCTTGTTGTACTCCTTTCCCAATTTTGAACCAAGAAGCTGGAGTTCTTATTAAACTGTATGTCAATGGGAAAAGGAAACCAGTGCACTCTATATGAAGCTTCTGCCCTGCATGATATATAAAATACCATTTCCCATAGTAGCCCTGAGAAGTAGGTGTGACAGTCCAGTTCACATGTGAAGAGACTGAGGCAGAAAGGAGATGTGACTTGTTCTAGGTAATAGGTAGACGAACTAGAATTAGAACCAGCTGGCTTCACGAGTATGCAGTCCATGTAGTCATGTGGCACCTGGTGCTCTCAAGGGTCCCAGTTGTCACCAGTTTGAAATTTTTAATAACCTTATCTCTGAAGCTGAGTTTTATAAATGAAGTCTAATAGGCCAATGGCATGTGTTCTTGGAGCTTGGCACCCACAGCGCATATGCACTCTCCTTTTCCACCACCTCCCTGACTCCCTGGATGGGTTCTTGGCCTTCTGCTTCCTGACCCCAGCTCCCTGCTGCCTGGCCTTGCCCGCTTCACACACAAGCACTGGGTCCTCCACCCAGGCCAGCAAGGAAGTCTTGTTGGCAGCAAGAAGTCTTCCTTTTGCCTACAGTGGGCCTGAGGGCACAGGAAGAATTTATCCAGGCAAGAATACCGGAGTGGGTTGCCATTTCCTTCTCCAGTGTGCCCTTCAGCATCTCTGGATGAGGCAAGGCAGTGCCAGTCCTTGCCACAGGCTAGCAGTGCCACATACATTCGGCAGGTGAGTCAGTGGAGACCTCTTACTCACTCCCATACAGGTACCAACAGTGTCCCTGCAGAGAGGTTGCAGTCCCTTAGGAGATGATCTTATGGGAAGCAGAGATTGAATTCCCCATATGGGGCCTCTCATTTTCATCTTCCATGTCCCATGTCCCATGGGCTCTGCCAGTTATGTAGCAGGCCCTGATCCAAATCCAGACCAGAATGACTTCAAAGTCTTTGCTTCCTGTAATGTCCCACAAGGTTGAGGATCAGCACAGCAGTGTGAGTCTGAGGTCAGAGGGCTTCAGTCAGCCTCGCACCAGAAGTTCTGGCAGGAACCCAGCAGAACAACTCTGCGCCAGCTGCCTGGAGAACATCCACCATTTTTCCTGCCTAAGCAGCAGTTTCTATCATACCTACATTGTCTCCCTCCTTCTCTCTTCTGTTTTACTGTGCAGAAGTATCTCTTTCCTTCTATACTCCCCTTCAGAGGAATCATGCTGGTAACAGGTGAGTCACGTTGGTGGAGACAGACCTGAGAGGTCTTGGAAAGTCTCAAATGCTAAACAGGAAGAAAGTGAACTGGAGAAGAGGCAAAGGAAACAGATTAAGGGGGAGGATGACCAAACATCCCGGTTTTCACAGAGCTGAGGAGTTTCTCAGGATATAAAACTGGACAGCCCAGGGCGAACTAGGATCATCAGTCACTCCAGAAGATCGAAGCATAGAAACAGTGACCACTAATGATCCAGTGTTTCACAAATGCCAAAGCCCTTTCCTTTCCATAATCAAATCTCATTCAGACAACAATCGTGTAAGGAAGGCTGAATGGATTATCAACCTCTTTTACTTATGAAGATGCCAGGGCTCAGAGAATATAGTGATTTACCCCAAATTCAATAGTTCATAAGTACTGGATACACCTGAAACTAACACAACACTGTGAATCAGCTCTACTCTGATATAAACTAAAATTTTTTGACATGGACCATGTTTTTAAGTCTTTACTGAATTTGTTACAGTATTGTTTCTGTTTTATGTTTTGTTTTTTTGGCCATAAGGCATGTGAGATCTTAGCTTCCCTGGTGGTTCAGGCGGTAAAGAATCTGCCCACAAAGCAGGAGATCTGGGTTCAATCCCTGGGTTGGGAAGATCCCCTGGAGAAGGGAACAGCAACCCACTCCAGTATTCTTGCCTGGGAAAGCCCATGGACAGAGCAGCCTAGTGGGCTACAGTCCATGGGGTCAAAAAGAGTCAGACATAACTGAGCAACTAACACTTTCACTTTCATGTGGGATCTTAGCTCTCTGACCAGGGATTGAACCCATATCCCCTGCTTCGGAAAGCAAAAATCTTAACCACTGGACCACCAGGAAGTTCCTAACTCTTTTTTTAAATTAAAAAAAAAAAAAAAGACAGACATGGAACAATACTGCAAATTTACGTAAGTTAACAAAGTAGAACTAATGAGACCTGATAACTGATTGAATGTGCTGAGGAAGAAAGAGAAGATGGGCTTTGGGTTGACTGAGAGCAGAACACTTTCTTGAAAAGAAATAGAGAAATTAAGAAGAAAGAATTGTTAGGGTTGGAGCAGCTCATGCTCTGAATCTCTTCAGTAGGCCAAAGTCTTGAAAATACTCAGCCAAAATCATGGCTGCCTAATCAATCAATCTGTTTTTAAGCTCTGAGACACACCTTGGCTTTCTGCTTCTACTCAGGAAATACTCTAATATTCTAGGCCCCCTTCCTGACAAGATAAGCATTAAGTACTAGCAGTGACTTTACAGTGAGCAGGAAGCAAGCAAGAGGTAATCAATTCTCTGTAAAGGTCCTGAGGCTGGGAACCACAAAAGTAACCCAGAAGGGAGGGAAGCAGAGAGGTTGAGATGCTGTCTTTAGGATTCCTTTCTTTCATTTACTCATTAATTAATTTCTTTAAAAATCAATTTCCAGAAGCCAGGCTACATTCAGAGAATGCGAAGTGAGAGTCCTGTCATTGCAAATCACATTTATCTGTCACCGAAGAACACAGGCTGTGACCTGTGCTATAATATATGTCTGTCAGTGTTTGGCGTTGGGGGGAAGTCTAGGAGAAATAATGTAAATGGGATCTTGAAGAAGGAGCTAAAAAATTTCCAAGTAAACATGGACAGAAAAAAGCAACTCATTCCCTTATTCATTTATTCAGCTGAAGATTTATTTAGTGTCTACACAGTGTGCCTGGACCTGCTTTAAGTGACTAGTCTCCAGACACTACTGAGACTGCGTTCCAGGCTGCCATGCTATGCCGTGCTTAGTCGCTCAGCTGTGTGGACTCCTTCTGTAGCCCACCAGGCTCCTCTGTCCATGGAATTTTCCAGGCAAGAATACTGGAGTGGGTTGCCACTTCCTACTCCAGGGGATCTTCCTGACCCAGGGATCAAACACACATCTCGTGCACTGGCAGGTGGATTCTTTACCACTGCACCACCTGGGAAGGCCAAGTTCAAGGCTATCTGGTGCCAACTTGTACCATACTGGGATTCCTCCACAGAGGACCAAGACCTTCTAGAAATGGAGAGGGGCTCCGGGTGGAGGAGAGGACTTGTGTCCAAAGATGAATTCCCCTACAGTCCTCTGCTTCAAGCTTACCTGAAGGGCCGATGTAGATACACCACCTGTAGAGAATTTATGGGATGAGTATAACAAAAAGCTATACCTCTTAAAGAAGCTACCACTTCTTAAAGCACGTGCCATGTTCCCAGGACTGAGTTTTGTCACGTTTTAAGTTCATCCTAACTTTATTTCTGATGACAAAATGAAAACTCAGAGAAGTTAAACACTTTCCTCAATGCCACGCAGCCAAGAAGTAAGAGTCCAGTGTCTCTCTGACTCATATTCTATGCTCTCCCCACTGTACTGGACTTTCCCCAAGGCAAGTAACTAGTGTGTGACTATCGGAATCCTCAATCCTTCATGTCTTACATTCCACAACTGCTTTACTTTTATAATTATCATCACTCCTTCTACTACTATAAATATTAATAACTAGAAGGCAGGATGTTATATAACAATCATGTTTCATGATAGAAATAACTATTCCTGGGCTCTTCCAATAGGAAACAGCTAGATATTTATTTATTGGATGAGCTTTAAGATCACTCCCACTCTTTGAGATGCTGATTTCCTGAAAACTTTAGGATAAGGCTCAGAACAAATCTTGTTGAGTTTCACTGGTAACCAACACATTTGTGAAATCTTCCCTCCCTGTTCTCCCAGCTTCCTTTTTTTTTTTTTTTTTGGTTTTGTTTGTTTGTCTTACTGCGCATTTGTTTAATTCTTCCAAAATGCTGGTAGAAGTTACTAAAGTTGTGTAAGACCTCACATTATCAATCTAGGCTATTCAAAGCATATGCTAGCACAGACTGTTTTGTGGATATTATTCCTCTTGGTTACAATTATGACAACCAAACAGAGCTTTTACTACAAACAAAGTTGCAATTACAAATCTTTTTTAAAAAAAGTATCTGGGCAACAGAGAAAAGCTGTATCTCTGAAATTGACTCTTAAGTTTTAGAAGCAGAAGTGGGGCAGAGGAGGAGAAGGAAAGAGGATTATGCCGCCTACATTCAGCGATTCCATCCAGAAAGCAGCCCAGCCTCACTTCTGTGGCCGAGAACCTTGACTCCAGCTTCCATCTGGTTTCCATAAGGCAAGGGAACTTGGCGAATGACTGGCCACGTAAGTGCCGCACGTGCATATCCTGACCACGAGCACCAGTATGAGAAGCCAGACGGAATGAAGAAATTTCCCTTGGTCCCTCTGTGCAGTCCAGAGCAGGGAAAGTTGTTGCTTTCGAGAAAAATGGAGCTCTCCTCCACCCTGCCAGGCAGGTTCATAAAGAACTAAGCATTTAACTGCATCAAGAATGCCCAAACCCCCAATGATGTGATGTTACCAATTATTCTAGAAATGTCAGGTATATAGTCCAACTCCACTGCTGCTATCAATTCCATACCATGTACGCACAGGCAGCAGGACCAAGGAGAAAGGGCCGAAACTTGGAACCCAACGGGTATGACAGTTCTGCTACTCGCTAACTGTGTAGCCTTGAACAGAGTAAAGCATGCAGACTGGCCCAATTTGTGAGACTGGTATTCATAATACATAGGAAACATCCTGTACACAGTGGATGTTTGCTAAAGAGCTAATTATTAAGGCTGAGGTGATGCTTTCATTCAAGACTTGTGGTTATTAAAACATGCTTATTGTATGTCTGGCCCTGGTCTACTGCACAAACGTTGCCCCCCATTAACCTCTTTAACGCAACTTAGTTGCTTTTAATTTACACAACTTACAGCACTTCAATTCAAAGGTCATGGGAAACTCAGTGGTCTTGAGGATGCTGCTCCAGAATAAAAGGCCCACCCACAGATGCCCAGGATGCAGAGTGATGCAGTGGAAGAGCTACAGCTAACCCAGTGTCCCAAGTCAGTTTTCCTGTCGACTGTTCCACTTGCTCTCCTAAATCTTTCTGAATCTAATACAATAATTTCAGTCGTCTTTCTAAAAGCCTCACCATAGAATTACAGAGCTGGGAGAGGTCTGAAAAAATCCCTACTTTGGTTTTTAGAACAATCAGGTAGTCTAAGTGATAGTTCCCAAAAATGCCTAGTCCCTGGAACCAGTGACTATAAGGAAGAAAGTTTAGTCACTCAGTCGGGTCTGACTCTTTGGGACCCCATGGACTGTAGCCTACCAGGCTCCTTCATCCATGGGATTTTCCAGGCAAGAGTACTGGAGGGGGTTGCCATTTCCTTCTCCAGGAGATCATCCCAACACAGGGATTGAACCTGGGTATATAAACATAAGTGAAAAAGGGACCTTGCATACACATTAAGTGAAGAATCTTGAGATGGGGATGAGCTGACAAATGGAGGAGTATGGGCTTTACTCCACATGCCTGGAGAGTCACTGAAGGTTTTAAGCACAATGAGATGACCAGACTTATTCTTTAGAAAGTTCAACCTGTAAGTGGAAAGAGATTCAACTTAAGTGATGTTAAGGAAAGCTGAGTGCAGGGCAACGGCTGTACAGTAGCGAAGACAGGATGAATGTAAGCAGAGCCGATATGACTTGGTGAAAAGAAAGGGAGGCATTATGGGCAGTGGGGAGTGATGAGCCTGAGTGACTAAGTAGCCATTCCAGTAGAAGGAAACTATGGAGGTGAGCTTGATCTGGGCTGAGAGGGCAGGAACTGTACCTACTTGAAAATCTGAAATTGATGCTCACACTAGATATTTTAAAAGACATTCTCATCCCGATGACACGTTGATCTGTTGAACTGAAGGCAAGATGGAGAACATTTACCATTTACACTGATAAAAAGCAATCACCTTGATTAAATTAATACATCATAGCTTTTAATTTTGTCATTTTATTAATGACAAATTCATAAGATATGATATAATGACTGTATTATTAATTTGTTTTTATTAGTATTATAGTTAGAAAGAAAAATATTTTCATGACCTATATTTTCCAAATTGGGAAAGGAATATGACAAGGCTATATATTGTCACCAACTTCTATGCAGAGGACATCAAATGCCAGGCTGGATGAATCACAAGCTGGAATCAACACTGCCAAGAGAAATAGCAACAACCTCAGATGTGCAGATGATACCTTCTGCAAACATTAGATATGCAGAAAGTAAAGAGGAACTAGAGTCGTTCAATGAGGGTGAAAGAGGAGAGTGAAAACGCTGGCTTAAAACTCAACATTCAAAAAACTAAGATCATGGCATCTGGTCCCATCACTTCATGACAAATAGAAGGGAGGAAAGTAGAAACAGTGACAGATTTTCTTTTCTTGGACTCTAAAATCACTGCAGATGGTGACTGCAACCATGGAATTAAAAGATATTTGCTCCTTGGAAAGAAAGCTATGACAAACCTAGACGGCATATTAAAAAACAGAGACATCACTTTGCTGACAAAGGTCCACATAGTCAAAGCTATAGTTTTTCCAGTAGTCATGTACAGGTGTGAGAGGTGGGCCATAAAAATGGTTGAGCACTGAAGAAATGATGCTTTTGAACTGTGATGCTGGAGAAGACTCTTGAGTGTCCCATGAACTGCAAGGAGATCAAATCAGTCAATCGTAAAGGAAATCATCCCTGAATGTTCATTGGAAGGACTGTTGCTGAAGCTGAAGCTCCAATACTTTGGCCACCTGATGCAAAGAGCTGACTCATTAGAAAAGACCCTAATGCTGGGAAAGATTGAAGGCAGGAGGAGAAGAGGGCAGCAGAGGATGAGATGGTTAGACAGCATCACTGACTTAATGGACATGAATTTGAGCAAACTCCAGGAGGTAGTGGAGGACAGAGGAGCCTTGCCTGCTGCAGTCCATAGGGTCGCAAAAAGTTGAACAAAACTTAGTGACTAAACAAAAACAAATATTTTAAATACTGGAATGAAATTATCAGCTTTCAGTGATCACAAAAAAGAAGGAAACTCGTCCTGATCCTTTCCTTAAAGGTGACAGGTGTTTTGTCCTCTCTACCACAAAGAGTGCAGAAACACTTAACGCAGGTGTCCATATGTACAACCCTCTCATTTGTTTCTGTTTTGGCCGTGCTATGGTGACTTGCGAGACCTTAGTTCCCTGACCAGGCACTGAACCTGGACCCATGGCTGTGAAAGTGCTGAGTCCTAACCATGAGGCTGCCAGGGGATTCCTGTCTTCTAATTCCTTTATCTGTGTTTCAGACACAAAGAATGTCTACTACATAAACAATTTCTACATGTCATTATATGAGTAAGCACCTTGATTACTCAGTGCCAGTAATTTGACCTATTAAAAAGTAAGCATTTTTTAAAAGGCATGATTTATTTTCCTGTGAAGCCACTTGAACACATTCTTAAAGATAGATTTTTTAAAACTTTCTGTTTCATTTTCTTAAGAGATTTGTAAAAATCAGTGTTGTTTTTTAATGTACTTATTTTTAATAGGAGAATAATTGCTTTATAGTATTGTGTTGGTTTCTGCCATATATCAACAATGAATCAGCCATAGGTACTTGTGTGTCCCCTCTCTCTTAAACCTCCCTCCCACCTCCCACCCCATCCTACCCATCTAGCTTATCACAGAGCACCAGATTTGAGCTCCCTGGTCATACAGCAAATTCCCACTGGCCATCTAATTCTACATATGGTAATGTATGTTTCCATGTTACTCTCTCAATTTGTCCCACCCTCTCCTTCTCCTCCGATATCCACAAGTCTGTTCCTTATGTCTATGTCTCCATTGCTGCCCTGAAGACCAGTGTACTCTAAAAACATAAACTCCCATCTAATAAAGTGACTGTTCATGCGATTCCGAGATCCCGAGTAAATCCTGGGTAAATTCACTTGTTCTAACATTTGTAGGTGTTTTAAGAGAATTTCTGCCTGAACAATGTGCGTTTTAGAGCTAGAAGGTGCCACAGAGATCTTTTATTCTATTTTATACAGGAGGAAACTGAGACCTGCAGGGAATTAAATAAACTGCTCAAAGTACTGCAATTAGAATCCAGCCATACTCCCTATCCAACATCCTTGCCATTACTATCACACAGGCCTCAGCCTTCGAGCACTGTGGCAGCCTTTGGTACCACTCTGCAGGAAACAGAGCTTGTTAGTGGAGCCAGGGCAAGGAGCCTCCCAGATCCATCCAATTCCCTGTGTCCGATTATAGGTAGGCCTCAGAGAAGAACAAAGTCACTCAAGCTTCACCTTTGAGTAATACATGTTTACATGCTAAGTCACTTCAGTTGTGTCCAACTCTGCGCCCCCGTGGACTTCAGCCCACCAGGCTCCTCTGTCCATGGGATTCTCCAGGCAAGAATACTGGAGTGGGTTGCCATGCCCTCCTCCAGGGGATCTTCCTGACCCAGCGATCAAACCCGCATCTTTTATGTCTCTTGCATTGTCAGGCGGGTTCTTCACCACTAGTACCACCTGGGAAGCCGTTGTAATACAGGGTTCTATTAACCTATCCTCGGGTGGAACAGCTGTAGGTTTCTGTACGTGGCCCACCAGGCTCTAGTGGGTTTTCCTGCCATGCCATGTCTAACAGCAGCAGGCCTAGGACTACACTCTGATCAGCCTCCGGTGTAAGCATCATGAATCTATGGTTAAATACACACACACCACAGAACTCGAACTTGTGACAAAGCCTTGCATATGCTTACAAACACAGCAGTATGGCTGTGAGTTATGAACTGCACCACTCCTGACAGACCCAGGACTGCCTCCCTTCAGACAGGGAGGCTCTTTCTTACACTGTCACTCAACACAGAAACCAGGCTGCTTTCTTTTCCTGAATGATTCTTTCAGTAGAGTCACTATATTTCACCTCTGTGACATGTTAGGGTCTAAAGAGAGGCAAATGGTTCTTCTTCCCTATGCTTCCTCTCACAGGAGAAGTGAATATTATTTCTCACTAACCCAGGGGGTCTGCATCTAACATAAACCACACAAAATCAGCCTGGAAGGGAAAAAAAATCCCTAAGAAAAGCAGGAGAAAATGGATGTACTATCAAACCAATGCAGATGCTCAGGTCCCCAGAGTGTCTCATGGACTGAATTGTGTCTCTTCCCCAAATTTGTATGTTGAAATCCTAATCCCGAGTTATCCTAGAATGTGACCGTATTTGAGACAGGATCTTTAAAAGGCAATTAAAGTCAGATGAGGCCATTATGGTGGGGCCTTAATCTGATATGACTGGTGTCCTCATATGGAGGAGAAGCACCTGGATGTGTGCACCCAGAGAACAAAGCATGTGAGGACACAGCAAGACGATGGCCGAGATCTGCAGCCAAGGAAAAAGGGCTCCACAGAAACCAAACCTGCTGAACTTTGATCTTGGACTTCTAGCCTCCAGAATTCTGAGAAAATCAATCTCTGCTCTTTAAGTGACCCACTCTGTGGTATTTTGCTATGGTTTAGTTCACTTCAGTTCAGTCACTCAGTCGTGTACGACTCTTTGTGACCCCATGAATCACAGCACGCCAGGCCTCCCTGTCCATCACCAACTCCCGGAGTTCACTCAGACTCACGTCCATCGAGTCCGTGATGCCATCCAGCCATCTCATCCTCTGTCATCCCCTTCTCCTCCTGCCCTTAACCCCTCCCCGCATCAGAGCCTTTTCCAATGAGTCAACTCTTCGCATGAGGTGGCCAAAGTACTGGAGTTTCAGCTTTAGCATCATTCTTTCCAAAGAAATCCCAGGGCTGATCTCCTTCAGAATGGACTGGTTGGATCTCCTTGCAGTCCAGGGGACTCTCAAGAGTCTTCTCCAACACCACAGTTCAAAAGCATCAATTCTTCGGTGCTCAGCCTTCTTCACAGTCCAACACTCACATCCATACATGACCACAGGAAAAACCATACCCTTGACTAGACGGACCTTAGTTGGCAAAGTAACATCTCTGCTTTTGAATATGCTATCTAGGTTGGTCATAACTTTTCTTCCAAGGAGTAAGCATCTTTTAATTTCATGGCTGCAGTCACCATCTGCAGTGATTTTGCAGCCCCCAAAAATAAAGTCTGACACTGTTTCCACTGTTTCCTCACCTATTTCCCATGAAGTGACAGGACCAGATGCCATGATCTTCGTTTTCTGAATGTTGAGCTTTAAGACAACTTTCACTCTCTTCTTTCACTTTCATCAAGAGGCTTTTGAGTTCCTCTTCACTTTCTGCCATAAGGGTGGTGTCATCTGCATATCTGAGGTTATTGATATTTCTCTCAGCAATCTTGATTCCAGCTTGTGCTTCTTCCAGCCCAGCGTTTCTCATGATGTGCTCTGCATAGAAGTTAAATAAGCAGGGTGACAATATACAGCCTTGATGTACTCCTTTTCCTATTTGGAGCCAGTCTGTTGTTCCATGTCCAGTTCTAACTGTTGCTTCCTCACCTGCATACAGATTTCTCAAGAGGCAGGTCAGGTGGTCTGGTATTCCCATCTCTTTCAGAATTTTCCACAGTTTGTTGTGATCCACACAGTCAAAGGCTTTGGCATAGTCAATAAAGCAGAAATAGATGTTTTTCTGGAACTCTCTTGCTTGTTCCATGATCCAGAGGATGTTGGCAATTTGATCTCTGGTTCCTTTGCCTTTTCTAAAACCAGCTGGAACATCAGGAAGTTCACGGTTCACATATTGCTGAAGCCTGGCTTGGAGAATTTTGAGAATTACTTTACTAGCATGTGAGACGAGTGCAATTGTGTGGTAGTTTGAGCATTCTTTGCCATTGCCTTTCTTTGGGATTGGAATGAAAACTGACCTTCTCCAGTCCTATGGCCACTGCTGAGTTTTCCAAATTTACTGGCACACTGAGTGCAGCACTTTTACAACATCATCTTTCAGGATTTGAAATAGCTCCACTGGAATTCCATCACCTCCACTAGCTTTGTTTGTAGTGATGCTTTCTAAAGCCCACTTGACTTCACATTCCAGGATGTCTGGCTCTAGATTAGTGATCACACCATCGTGATTATCCGGGTCATGAAGATCTTTTTTGTACAGTTCTTGTGTGTATTCTTGCCACCTCTTCTTAATATCTTCTACTTCTGTTAGGTCCATACCATTTCTGTCCTTTATTGAGCCCATCTTTGTATGAAATGTTCCCTTGGTATCTCTAATTTTCTTGAAGAGATCTCTAGTCTTTCCCATTCTGCTGTTTTCCTCTATTTATTTGCACTGATCGCTGAAGAAAGTGTGAAAGTGAAGTTGCTCAGTCGTGTCCAACTCTTTGCAACCCCCGTGGACTGTAGCCTACCAGGCTCCTCCGTCCATGGGATTTTCCAGGCAAGAGTACTGGAGTGGGTTGCCATTTCCTTCTCCAGGGGATCTTCCCTACCCAGGGATTGAACCTGGCTCTCCCGCATCATGGGCAGACGCTTTAACCTCTGCGCTGAAGAAGGCTTTCTTATCTCTTCTTGCTATTCTCTGGAACTCTGCATTCAGATGCTTATATCTTTCCTTTTCTCCTTTGCTTTTCACCTCTCTTCTTTTCACAGCTATTTGTAAGGCCTCCCCAGACAGCCATTTTGCTTTTTTGCATTTCTTTTCCATGGGGATGGTCTTGATCCCTGTCTCCTGTACAATGTCACGAATCTCATTCCATAGTTCATCAGGCACTCTATGTGTCAGATCTAGGCCCTTAAATCTGTTTCTCACTTCCACTGTATCTTCATACGGGATTTGATCTAGGTCATATCTGAATGGTCTAGCAGTTTTCCCTACTTTCTTCAATTTGAGTGTGAATTTGGTAATAAGGAGTTCATGATCTGAGCCACAGTCAGCTCCTGGTCTTGTTTTTATTGACTGTATAGAGCTTCTCCATCTTTGGCTGCAAAGAATATAATCAATCTGATTTCGGTGTTGACCATCTGGTGATGTCCATGTGTAGAATCTTCTCTTGTGTTGTTGGAAGAGGGTGTTTGCTATGACCAGTGCATTTTCTTGGCAAAACGCTATTAGTCTTTGCCCTGCTTCATTCCACATTCCAAGGCCAAATTTGCCTGTTACTTCAAGTGTTTCTTGACTTCCTACTTTTTCATTCCAGTCCCCTATAATGAAAAGGACATCTTTTTTGGGTGTTAATTCTACAAGGTCTTATAGGTCTTCATAAAACTGTTCAACGTCAGCTTCTTCAGCATTACTGGTTGGGGCATAGACTTGGATTACTGTGATATTGAATGGTTTGCCTTGGAGACAAACAGAGATCATTCTGTTGTTTTTGAGATTGCATCCAAGTATTGCATTTCAGACTCTTTTGTTGACCATGATGGCTAATCCATTTCTTCTGAGGGATTCCTGCCCACAGTAGTAGATATAATGGTCATCTGAGTTAAATTCACCCATTTTAGTTCACTGATTCCTAGGATGCCAACGTTCACTCTTGCCATCTCTTATTTGACCACTTCCAATTTGCCTTGATTCATGGACCTGACATTCCAGGTTCCTATGCAATATTGCTCTTTACAGCATCGGACTTTGTTTCTATCACCAGTCACATCCACAGCTGGGTATTGTTTTTGCTTTGGCTCCATCCCTTCATTCTTTCTGGAGTTATTTCTCCACTGATCTCCAGTAGCATATTGGGCACCTACTGACCTGGGGAGTTCCTCTTTCAGTATCCTATTATTTTGCCTTTTCATACTGTTCATGGGGTTCTCAAGGCAAGAATACTGAAGTGGTTTGCCATTCCCTTCTCCAGTGGACCACATTCTGTCAGACCTCTACACCGTGACCTGCCCATCTTATAGTAGCCCTAGAAAACTCATACATAGGGTGATCCAGAAATACCATGGATCTAGACCTTGATTTTAGAGCCCAGCATCCAAAGAGTGCACAAAGCTCTGTGCTGTATGTCACTCGACATGATCAAATCTTACCAGTTTTCCTTCAGAAGGAGCACAACCTAAGGTAATCAATCTCCCAAACAGTGAAAGAGAAGAAGGATGGCTGTGCAACAAAGTGGATTTCTTTTTGGCAGCCATGGAAAGGAGTCATATTTCATGGAGCAAACAAAATCCAGAGATTATCCTGCCCAAGAAAATGTCTATTCTATCAAACATCCTTATATAGCATATGATGTAAGAGTTCACTCAGAAGAAGGAAATGGCATCCAATATTTTTGCCTGGAAAATTCCATGGACAGAGGAGCCTGATTGGCTACAATCCATGGGGTTGCAAAGAGTCAGACATGACTGAGCACACACACACACACACACACACACACACACACACACGCACACACAGAGTAAGAGTTCATTAACTCAAACCTTCCACTTACTTGAATTCTGTGATAGGAATTGTACTAAATTTATCTTTAAAGAAGGTACAAATGAGGTAATTAAGGAAATCAATCAATCAACTTCAAGGAAATGGTATATTTACTTAGCTCAGCTTCAAGTGCATTAGAAATACACATTTGCATGTACATAATGACTGTACCTTGGATGCAGTCTCAAAAACGACAGAATGATCTCTGTTCATTTCCAAGGCAAACCATTCAATATCACAGTAATCCAAGTCTATGCCCCAACCAGTAACGCTGAAGAAGCTGACGTTGAACAGTTTTATGAAGACCTACAAGACCTTTTAGAACTAACACCCAAAAAAGATGTCCTTTTCATTATAGGGGACTGGAATGAAAAAGTAGGAAGTCAAGAAACACTTGGAGTAACAGGCAAATTTGGCCTTGGAATGTGGAATGAAGCAGGGCAAGATTAATAGCGTTTTGCCAAGAAAATGCACTGGTCATAGCAAACACCCTCTTCCAACAACACAAGAGAAGATTCTACACATGGACATCACCAGATGGTCAACACCGAAATCAGATTGATTATATTCTTTGCAGCCAAAGATGGAGAAGCTCTATACAGTCAATAAAAACAAGACCAGGAGCTGACTGTGGCTCAGATCATGAACTCCTTATTACCAAATTCACACTCAAATTGAAGAAAGTAGGGAAAACCACTAGACCATTCAGGTATGACCTAGATCAAATCCCTTATGATGATACAGTGGAAGTGAGAAACAGATTTAAGGGCCTAGATCTGACACATAGAGTGCCTGATGAACTATGGAATGAGGTTCGTGACATTGTACAGGAGACAGGGATCAAGACCATCCCCATGGAAAAGAAATGCAAAAAAGCAAAATGGCTGTCTGGGGAGGCCTTACAAATAGCTGTGAAAAGAAGAGAGGTGAAAAGCAAAGGAGAAAAGGAAAGATATAAGCATCTGAATGCAGAGTTCCAGAGAATAGCAAGAAGAGATAAGAAAGCCTTCTTCAGGGATCAATGCAAAGAAATAGAGGCAATAACAGAGTGGGAAAGACTAGAGATCTCTTCAAGAAAATTAGAGATACCAAGGGAACGTTTCATGCAAAGATGGGCTTGATAAAGGACAGAAATGGACTGGACCTAACAGAAGCAGAAGATATTAAGAAGAGGTGGCAAGAATACACACAAGAACTGTACAAAAAAGATCTTCATGACCCGGATAATCATGATGGTGTGCTCACTAATCTAGAGCTAGTCATCCTAGAATGTGAAGTTAAGTGGGCTTTAGAAAGCATCACTACGAACAAAGCTAGTGGAGGTGATGGAATTCCAGTGGAGCTATTTCAAATCCTGAAAGATGATGTTGTGAAAGTGCTGCACTCAGTATGCCAGCAAATTTGGAAAATTCAGCAGTGGCCACAGGACTGGAGAAGGTCAGTTTTCATTCCAATCCCAAAGAAAGGCAATGGCAAAGAATGCTCAAACTACCACACAATTGCACTCATCTCACATGCTAGTAAAGTAATGCTCAAAATTCTCCAAGCCAGGCTTCAGCAATACGTGTACCGTGAACTTCCTGATGTTCTAGCTGGTTTTAGAAAAGGCAAAGGAACCAGAGATCAAATTGCCAAAATCTGCTGGATCATGGAACAAGCAAGATAGTTCCAGAAAAACATCTATTTCTGCTTTATCGACTATGCCAAAGCCTTTGACTGTGTGGATCACAATAAACTGTGGAAAATTCTGAAAGAGATGGGAATACAAGATCACCTGACCTGCCTCTTGAGAAATCTGTATGCAGGTGAGGAAGCAACAGTTAGAACTGGACATGGAACAACAGACTGGCTCCAAATAGTAAAAGGAGTATGTCAAGGCTGTATATTGTCACCCTGCTTATTTAACTTATATGCAGAGTAGAACATAAGAAACACTGGACTGGAAGAAACACAAGCTGGAATCAAGACTGCTGGGAGAAATATCAATAACCTCAGGTATGCAGATGACACCACCCTTATGGCAGAAAGTGAAGAGGAACTCAAAAGCCTCTTGATGAAAGTGAAAGAGGAGAGTGAAAAAGTTGGCTTAAAGCTCAACATTCAGAAAACGAAGATCATGGGAAATAGATGGGGAAACAGTGGAAACAGTGTCAGACTTTATTTTCTGGGGCTCCAAAATCACTGCAGATGGTGAATGCAGCCATGATATTAAAAGATGCTTACTCCTTGGAAGAAAAGTTGTGACCAACCTAGACAGCATATTCAAAAGCAGAGACATTACTTTGCCAACTAAGGTCCGTCTAGTCAAGGTTATGGTTTTTCCTGTGGTCATGTATGGATGTGAGTGTTGGACTGTGAAGAAGGCTGAGCACCAAAGAATTGATGCTTTTGAACTGTGGTGTTGGAGAAGACTCTTGAGAGTCCCCTGGACTGCAAGGAGATCCAACCAGTCCATTCTGAAGGAGATCAGCCCTGGGATTTCTTTGGAAAGAATGATTCTAAAGCTGAAACTCTAGTACTTTGGCCACCTCATGCGAAGAGTTGACTCATTGGAAAAGGCTCTGATGCGTGGAGGGGTTGAAGGCAGGAGGAGAAGGGGACAACAGAGGATGAGATGGCTGGATGGCATCACGGACTCGATGGACGTGAGTCTGACTGAACTCTGGAGTTGGTGATGCATAGGGAGGCCTGGCGTGCTGCAGTTCATGGGGTTGCAAAGAGTTGGACATGACTGAGCGACTGAACTGAACTGAATGACTACACCAAGTCTAAAGCACTCATCTCTCTTCATAGAGCTGTTCATTTCCTTTCTGTCTCATTCTAGAAGATTGATTCTTAATCCTTGCTTACTTAAAAGTTGACTTGGAGAAACTAGAAAGATAATGAAAATCTAACAGAACCTATAGAAATGAGAGGGTAGGATTGATCAGTATGATTTCTTATGTTTAAACATTCCCAAAGATAGAAAAAATGCACTCTATAAATGCCATTTCTAGCCTCCTTTCCCTGTTATCTAAACAATAAGTTTTACTATAATGACAGATTTAGGTACTAAAGAATCATAAGAAGTTTATGAATTATAAAGCTGAAATGGCATTAGAGACCATCAGCTCCAACTCCTTTATTCTGAGTCATAGAAACTAGGACAAACAGAGGTTAGCAACTTCTTAAAGTTCATTTATTCATCAATAAATACTTTTTTGTGTGGCAAGCATTGGGCTGGTCAACGAGTTGGTTGCTGATAAAGTCAGGACCAGCACCCAGGACCTTTGACCTTGAGCTCCTTCTACTCCCACCCTCAATACTGCCTCTGAATTAGGTTTTTCAGAAATCATCATGTGACCTCTGGCATATCTTTCGTACCTTTGTCTGCATGCATTGAGGATTGATTCCCATTCCTCGAATGTGGGAAAAGAAGACACCTAAAACAAATCCCCAATGCTGGCAGAATTGCACTCATAGAAAGGGAGAAAAACTCTACAAATGCTACCTCGGGTATTTGAAAATGCCTGTGATGTTTCAATGACACTGTATTTTGAGCAGAATTGAGGCATAAGTAATATTTGCTAATAATATGATTGAATGTAAAATGTACCATGGGGACATCGAGAAGTTGTGGACCAAGGCAGAAGGAGGAATATTATGACAGGAGTTGTAATAAAGTTATGGAGGTATAGGTGGGGAGGTTGGCAACAAATTAGATTATTGTTGAAGAATGACTAAATGGTCAGAGAGAGAAAGGAGTGGTGCTCAAGGCAGATGGAAGAGAATACATATATGTACCTAGAAACATATGTTTAATGTGGAAAGTGAAAATGTTTCAAAAAGTAGAAAGTATGACACAAAAATATTTCATTATCAATAACGTGAAGTTCTTTTGTTTAAGCACTTATGTGGGCTTCCCTGATGGCTCAGTAGTAAAGAATCCACCTGCCAATGCAGGGGACATGGATTCAATCCCTGGGTTAGGAAGATCCCTAGAGAATGAAATGGCAACCTACTCCCATATTCTTGTGTGGGAAATCCCATGGACAGAAGGAGCCTGGTGGGCTACTGTCCATGGGGTCTCCTGAGAAACCTATATGAGGGTCAAGAAGAAACAGACCAGACATGGAACTCCTGACTGGTTCAAAATTGGGAAAGGAGTACGACAAGGCTGTATATTGTCACCCTGCTTATTTAACTTCTATGCAGAGCACATAATTAGAAATGCCAACTTGGATGAATCACAAGCTGGAATCAAGATTGCTAGGAGAAATATCAATAATCTCAGATATGCAGATGACACCATGCTTATAACAGAAAGTGAAGAGGAACTAAAGAGCCTCTTGATGAGGGTGAAAGAGGAGAGTGAAAAAGTTGGCTTAAAAACTCAACATTCAGAAAACGAAGATCATGGCATGTGGTCCCATCACTTCATGGCAAATAGTTGGGGAAACAATGAAAACAGTGAGAGACTTTATTTTCTTGGGCTCCAAAGTTACTGCAGATGGTGACTAGAGCCAGGAGTATAAAAGACCCTTGCTCCTTGTAAGGAAAGCTATGACAAACCTAGACAGCATATTAAAAAGCAGAGACATCATTTTGCCGACAAAGGTCCCTATAGTCAAAGTTATGGTTTTTCCAGGAGTCATGTATGGATGTGAGAGTTGGACCATAAAGAAATCTGAGTGCTGAAGAATCGATCCTTTTGATCTGTGGGGCTGGGGAAGATCTTGAGAGTCCCTTGGACTGCAAGGAGAACAAAACAGTCAATTTTAAAGGAAATCAACCCTGAATGTTCATTAGAAGGACTGAGGCTGAGGCTGAAGCTCCAATACTCTGGCCACCTGATGTGAAGAGCCAGCTCACTGGAAAAGATCCTAATAATGGGAAGGATTGAAAGCAAAAAGAGAAGGGGGCAGAGGATGAGATGGTACCAACTCAATGGACATGAATTTGAGCAAACTCCAGGTGATAGTGGAGGACAGAGGAGCCTGGTGTACTACAGCCCATGAGATTGCAAAGACTCGAACAGGACTTAGCAATTGAAGAACAATAAAGAAGTTACATGAGTGGGCTATTTTTCAGTCTTCTTCTTTTTTTTAATACCTTCATCAAGTCTCCAAAAGTGCCTCAAGTGCAAATATAATAACTTTGTTGCATAAATCAATATTTACCCTGTTTTGGGGGGGGTAGGGCTTGCTTGGCCATTCAGATAATATTTCAGCAATGCTTCTAATTGGACATTGGGAAGTTTGAGATGCTTCTCAGACTTGTGAATGAACCAAAAATAATATTATACCTTCTGTGCTCACAAATTGGTCTTAGTTTACTGATGCCCTTCCCTGCCCCCCAAAAAAGTGATACTGGTAAATTTCTCCAGAAGGGAATTTATGAAATTCAAGTAGTAGCATCAAGAGCACACATGTGTACATGCACACATGCATGTGCACACACACACACACACCCACACACACACACAATCTGCCCATCTGTTTAATGCTTTGAAATCTAACAGAGACAGAAAAAATGTCTATTTTGTTGAGAGTCCTGGAAGCATTTTAGAAAGAAGAAAAATAGCAGTTCATGAGGAGATACTTCAACATTCCCGTGTTTATTATTAAAAATAAAACCTTGCTTCTGGCTTATGAGAGAATATCTGGTACCAAGCTAGTTTTCCTTCTATAAATGTTAAAACTCGGAGCAAATTATGAGAAAATTAAATTTTAAAATAGCATTTGCAATAGCATGAAAAATATAACGTTCTTTAAAATAAATTAATGAAAGATGTAGAAAAGCTCCACACTGAACACTAGAAAATTTTATGAAATAGGTTTTTAAAAATCTAAATAAATATATAGGTATATGTTTATGGTCAGAAAGCTCAGTATTGTTAATATGTCCATTCTCTACAAATTGATTCATGGATCCAGTGCAACCTTAGCTAAAATTCTAGAAGACAAGATGACTCAAAATTGCATATGGAAATGTAAAGGGCCACAAATAGCAGAAGCAGTAGTAAAAAAGGACAAAGGTTAGATGAGTTACACAACATAATGCAAAGATTTACCATAAACTTGGTTAAGCAAGACCTCATCTATTGACTAAGGATACAGATTCATCAATAGATCAATGAGAAAGACTAGAAAGTCCAGACATAAACTCATACATACATGGCCAGCTGATTTTTGCAAAATACACCAGTGTAATTCAATGTGAAAAGAGAGTATTTTCAACATGGGGTTCTGCAACCACTGTACATCCATGTGCCAAACTCCTCCCCCAAATAAAAACCCATAATCTCCATTCCTACTTCATGCCATACACAAAGTTAATTTAAAATGAACCACAGACATAGCATAAAGGGTAAAACTGTAAGAACTCTGGAAGAAAACAAGGGAGAAAATCTTTATAAACTTTGGGTAGGCAAATGAAATGCAAATTCCTTAAACAAGACACAAAAAGCATGCAACATAAAAGAAAAAAATTATAAATTTATCATCAAAATTGAAATGCTCTGTTCTTTAAAAGACACTACAAAGAAATGGAAAATGTCAACCACTGGAAGAAAATATTCATAATACAGATATATGACAAAGAACTAGAAAATAAAAAGAACTCCTCCAACTTGATAAGAAGAGAAAAAAATAAAAATAACTTCGCCAAAGATTTAAAGAGATACCTAAGTAAAGAAAGTATTTGAATGACCATAAGTGAATAAAGATAGTAAACATCTTTAATCCTCAATCAGACTCCATTATATACCTACAAAAATTGCTATAATTAATAAACCAATAATTATACCAAGTGTTGACAAGGATAAGGGGGCAGCTCATACATTGCTACTTGTAGAGTAAAATGTTGCAACTACTACATGGTTTCTTCCAAAGTTAATCATAGACTTATCTTACAACTCAGCAATTTCAATCATAGGTAACTGCCTAAAAGAAAAGAAAATATATATTCACAAAGTGATTTTATGTGAATATTTAAGTAAGTTTTATTCATAATAGCCCCAAACTGGAAATAACCCAAAAGTTTATCAGCTGGTGAGTAGATAACCAAACGGAAGTATATTTAAACAATGGAATACTACTCAGCAATAAAAACAAATGAGCTACTGATAGATGCAACAACATGAATGAATCTCAAACACGGAGTGAAAGAGGCCAGACATGATAGAACACACCCAATATGATTCCATTTACAGGAAGCTCTTGATCTTGTAAAGCTAATTAATTGTAATAGAAATTTGATACATGTTGGTCTTAGGCAACGATGGGGGTGGGGAGGGAACCTACAAAGACCATGAGAGAAGTTTCTGGAGTGACAGAACTATTATTTTGTGTCATATTGAGGTGGCAGTTGCCCTTGTAGCATACATTTGTCAAAACTCATCAAAGTATAAACTTAAAATGTAAGCATTGTATTATGTCAATTATAATGGAAAATTGTTGATTAAAAAAATTATAAACAGAAATACATGCTACTTTATAGTTTACAAAGGTATTTCAATGTTCAGTTGATCTTAATCCTTAACACCACCATGTGAAATAAGCATGTATACAAGCTTCACTTGTGAAAAAAATTACAGAATCACACAGTCTGTTCATAAGCTACAGTGTATCATTTGCATAAAGGATTTATTCCAACCTATCTTGGAGGGAATGAGACAAGAATCCACCCCCTCCCCCCAGGCACACAAATTATAAAAGCTGCTTAGGATGAAGCATCACCTAGATTTTCAGGGAAGGGGTGCTCAAAATAATAATGGGCATCATGAGCACTATTTATTTATAAGGTGGCATGGTGACAAGCTCTGTCCAAGCAATTCTCAAAACAATCCTGGGAGGTAGGCCTTATGATTGCCATACACAGATGAGGACAATGAGCTTCAGCAAACTTAAAGGACTTGTCCATGTTCAAACAGCTATTTGGCAAAGCTGGGAACCAGACCTGATGGAGTCAATGCACAGCTCTCTGCATACATAGCACCACACTGGCTCCATATTTGAGATAACTGGAGATATATCTTCTTGGCAACTAAATTTACCCAAGCCAGCTGTCTGGGAATGGTACTTCGGAAAAGGTTAAGGTAAGGTCGAAAGAACTTCAAGAATAGGATGATGTGTTCGACAACCCAAGGATCATGTAGGTGTCAGCACTCCTCCTGAGGGTAGACACTGAGCTCCAAAGGAAAGAGGGGTATCACTCTGTGAGGGAACAGGGAGGCTCATCCAGTCACCTGTGCTGATAACCTGGGAAGCTGAACATGGATGTAATAGAGGCTTCAACATGGCCAGGCAGGCAGTACACCTTGGGATGAGAAGATGTTTCTGGTAGAAGATCTGGAGCCACAGAGTCCTTGATGCAAAGCATTATGGGGTGGAGGTTTCATGTTGGTAAATAGTAATGCACACTCACTTTTCTTTAAAGAACAAAAAATAGAGAAATAGCAAAGCACAGGGAATTGTTTTAACATATTGAGTATTAACATTTGGTGAAAATGAGTTTGAAGCTAAAGAATGCTGTGTGAAAATTCTGACTCTGATACTGGGTTAAAATCACGTCTCTGTATTTGCTTGGATAGGCATGCCAACTTGGATAAGTTACTTTACCTACTTTACCTCTTAAGCTTCCCTCACCTTAGCTGTCTAATGTAGATAACATAATATCTACTACTGTGGGCAAGAATCCCTTAGAAGAAATGGAGTAGCCCTCATAGTCAACAAAAAAGTCCAAAATACAGTACTTAGGTGCAATCTCAAAAACGACAAAATGATATATGTCCATTTCCAAGGCAAACCTCAATATCACAGTAATTCAAGTCTATGCTCCAACCAGTAACGCTGAAGAAGCTGAAGCAGAACGGTTCTATGAAGACCTACAGGACCTTCCAGAACTAACAACCAAAAAAGATGTCCTGTTCATCATAGGGGACTTGAATGCAAAGTAGGAAGTCAAGAGTTACCTGGAATAACTGGCAAACTTGGCCTTGGAGTACAAAATGAAGCAGGGCAAAGGCTAATAGAGTTTTGCCAAGAGAACTCACTGGTCATAGTAAATACCCTCTTCCAACAACATGTGTAGAGTCTTCTCTACATCACCAGATGGTCAATACCAAAATCAGATTGATTATATTCCTTGCAGACAAAGATAGAAAAGCTCTATACAGTCAGCAAAAACAAGATCAGGAGCTGACTGTGGCTCAGATCATGAACTCCTTATTACCAAATTCAGACTCAAATAGAAGAAAGTAGGGAGAACCACTAGACCATTCAGGTATGACCTAAATCAAATCCCCTATGATTATACAGTGGAAGTGACAAATACATTCAAGGGATTAGATCTGATACACAGAGTGCCTAAAGAACTATGGATGGAGGTCCATGATATTGTACAGGAGGCAGTGATGAAGACCATCCCCCAAAAAAAGAAATGCAAAAAAGCAAAATGGCTGTCTGAGGAGGCCTTACAAATAGCTGAGAAAAGAAGAGAAGCTAAAGGCAAAGGAGATAAGGAAAGATAAGCATCTGAATGCAGAGTTCCAAAGAATAGCAAAGAGAGATAAGAAAGCCTGCCTCAGTGATCAGTGCAAAGAAAAAGAGGAAAACAATAGGATGGGAAAGATTAGTGATCTCTTCAAGAAAATTAGAGATACCAAGGGAACATTTCATGGGAAGATGGATACAATAAAGGACAGAAATGGTATGGACCTAACAGAAGCAGAAGATATTAAGAAGAGGTGGCAAGAATACACACAAGAACTGTACAAAAAAGATCTTCATGACCCAGATAATCACGATGGTGTGATCACTCACCTAGACCCAGACATCCTGGAATGTGAGATCCAGTGGGCCTTAGGAAGCATCACTATGAACAAAGCTAGCAGAGGTGATGGAATCCCAGTTGAGCTATTTCAAACCCTAAAAGATAATGCTGTGAAAGTGCTGCACTCAATATGCCAGCAAATTTGGAAAACTCAGCAGTGGCCACAGGACTGGAAAAGGTCAGTTTTCATTCCATTTCCAAAGAAGGACAATGACAAAGAATGTTCAAAGTACCACACAATCGCAATCATCTCACACGCTAGCAATGTAATGCTCAAAATCTCCAAGCCAGGCTTTAACAATACTCAAACTGTGAACTTGCAGATGTTCAAGCTGGATTTAGAAAAGTCAGAGGAACCAGAGATCAAGTTGCCAACATCTGTTGGATCATAGAAAAAGCAAGAGAATTCCAAAAAACATCTACTTCTGCTTTATTGATTATGCCAAAGCCTTCTGTGTAGATCATGACAAACTGGAAAATTCTTCAAGAGATGGGAATCCCAGACCACCATATCTGACTCCTGAGAAATCTGTATGCAGGTCAAGAAGCAACAGTTAGAATTGAACATGGAACAACAAACTGGTTCCAAAATGGTAAAGGAGTATGTCAAGGCTGTATATTGTCACTCTGTTTATTTAACTTATATGCAGAGTACATCATGTGAAATGCTAGGCTGGATAAAGCACAAGCTGGAATGAAGATTGCTAGAATGAAGAGAAATATCAATAACCTCAGATATGCAGATGACACCACCATTATGGCAGAAAGTAAAGAGGAACTAAAGATCCTCTTGATGAAGGTGAAAGAGGAGAGTGAAAAAGTTGGCTTAAAACTCAGCATTCAGAAAATGAAGATCATGGCATCCAGTCCCATCACTTCATGGCAAATAGATGGAGAAACAAACAGCGAGAGACTTTATTTTCTTGTGCTCCAAAATCACTGTGGACGGTGACTGCGGCCATGAAATTGAAAGACACTTGCTCCTTGGAAGAAAAGCTCTGACCGATCTAAATAGCATATAAAAAGCAGACATATTACTTTGCCAATGAAGGTCCATATAATCAAAGCTATGGTTTTCCCAGTACTCCTGTATGGATGTGAGAGTTGGACAAAAAGACAGCTGAGTGCCAAAGAATTGATGCTTTTGAACTGCGGTGCTGGAGAAGACTCTTGAAAGTCCCTTGGACAACAATGAGATCAAACTAGTTGATCCTAAAGGAAATCAGTCCTGAATATTCATTGGAAGGACTGATGGTGGAGCTGAAACTCCAATCCTTTGGCCACCTGATGTGAAGAACTGACTCATTAGAAAAGACCCTGATCCTGGGAAGATTGAAGGCAGGAGGAGAAGAGAAGGAGAGAGGATGAGATCTTTGGATGGCATCACCAACTCGATGGACGTGAGTCTGAGTAAGCTCTGGGATTTGGCGATGGACAGGGAAGCCTTGTGTGCTGCAGTCCATAGGGTCGCAAAGTGTCGGACATGACTGAGCAACTGAACGGAACTGAACTGAACTTCCTGGTACTGATGTTTAGATGGGTGTTTGCAAAGCGCATATCTATAGCATGTCAGGAATTATAAATGACAACCTTGAAAGTAGGCTATTTTCCCACTATGGAGTAAAAAAAGAAAAAGTGAGAATTTCTGCAGTAAGAGATTTCCCAAAGGACCCCAGAAAATAGGGCCAACTGCAATCCAAGGCCACTGGACCACCCTGGAAAAGCAAAGCCCTCTTCTTAGATTTGTGTGGGAAACCCCTCAGCCCACACTGTGCTTTTAGCCCATTCAGTCTGGAAACAGAGTGTCACGTTTTTTGGTCTATGCTGTGTACTAGCCTGCTCCAAAGTTGAAGGAACAGCATTCTCTAGGCACAAAGAATGCACCCAGACCCACTGATTAGAAATGTATTTTTAAACCAAAAAGTTTGGGAAGAGTTAAGCAGCCTGGAAGCTTTTAGAGATCTGTAGCAAATGGGATTCAGCACAAAGACCTCCCAGGATGTAGAACTTGTCCCAGACAGGAAATCAAAGCTGTCTCAGATCTGGGAAAGATTTCTAGGGACTTAAGTAATCACCAAAGATCTATTTGTGGCAGATCCCCAAGGTGGACACTAAGACTCTGAGGGTCTGTTCTCATGTGAGACCTGCAAATGCAGGCTTCTTTGCCCCAACAGATGGGCAAATTTGGACAAATACAGGCTTAGTTGGATCCTTGAGATGTTGTTGTGTGGAAAGACTTCAATTTCTAGTTTGGATGTTTTACGGGGATGTGTCATTGATGATTATTTCCTACAAGCTCTATTTCTTCATCTCTAAAATGCAGACCCACTGAAACTGTGTCCCCAGGGGACCACAAATCAGGACAGTGGATCTGACAAAGGATGGGTACAACACAGCAGCTGAGAGGGTGGTCTCTGGGGTCTGAATGCCTAGGATAAACTCTGGCTTCATCAACTGTGTATAATGTATTTTCTTAACTTGCCAGCCTCATTTTCCACATCTGTAAAATGGAAGTAATGAGAAGTTGTATAAGAGTTGGGATTCAGTAGAATTTTATATTGAATAATTTTTTTAAAAAAATATTAAATCCTTGCATGTCCCTGGCTTAGAGGAGCTAAGGATCAATATGTTTTAACTCCCGTTAGTGAAATGGGACTGTCCTTTGACAATCCGGGGCACACAGCAGCCACAAGAATGATGGGACAGAATCCTTGCTCAAGTGGTTCACCTTATAACATTGCAAAAGAGTCCAGTAGCTTCTGTTATAAGATGGCCATTGATCTGGATTTGTTTTCTTTGTCAATCAACACATAATTACCAAGATTATGTGCCCAGATAGTTCCAAGCATCTGGGGATACAAAGACATAGGAGAAATGGTCCCAGACTTTTCTGAACTCACTGAAGGGTGGGAGAGTCAGGTCCAAAAAGATGTCATGGTAGACTAAAATCCATCTCATTACAGTGTGATAAGTCAAGTGAGGGAGGAAGGCAGAAGACTGTGGACATGCAGAGAAAGGGCCCAGGGGGAGTGAAAGGCCTCCTAAAGGACGTAAGACTCAAGGGGATACACAAGAGAATGAGAAGGTGAGCTCATAACTGAAGAAGCCAAGGGAAGCATGTTCAAAGCAGGAAGGCCAGCCGGCCTAGAGATGCCACACACAGTTTGGGAACTGTTGAAATGACCAAGAGATCTGACAGTAATTCACCTTGGCTAGGGGCCAAGATGTAAGGGTGGCAATGAAGCTGGAACCTGATGTGAGTAGAAGCTTATCAGAGAGATCCCATGGGCTGAACTCAGGTTTCCAACCTCAGCGCTGCTGACATGTTGAGCAGAATGACTCATGTTACAGTGGCTGTCCTGAGTGTTATAGGATGTTTAACAGCATCCCTGGCCTTCACGCACCAGGTGTCAGCAGCACATATACATCCCATTCCCCACTGTGACAGACAAAAATGTCTCCAGGCATTGTCAATGGCCCTGAAGGGGCGAAATCTCCTGGTTGAGAGCCACTGGACTAAACTGAGGACCTTGAACATTATACTGGGCTACAGACTCCTAAGATTAGGTGACATGGTCAGATATACATTTAACTTAGGTTGTTTCAGGTTAGGAAGTCAGCACAAAGACAGCCAATCTGGCTATTTCAACCATTTAAGAAAGAGATTACGAGTGACAGTGGAAATACTAAAGAAAGGATGTTCTTGCTACAGTAATAGCAAGACACAGATACAGATAAACATATAGATACACAGCTCTCCACATAGAAACATAATATATGCTAATTGATAATTAGCATATATACTATTCAGATATATAATACTATTAGTGTGTGTATATAATACTCATTATACTGTAATATATATGTAATGTATAATACATACACACACACTAACTGGCTCCATAGGAAAATGGGGTGGGTGGCTAAGGGAGAAGTGGATATTAAGTCTACCTCCTCTCCAAGGACAAACAGGGAAACTTTTATTTTATTTTATTTTATTTTATTTTATTTTATTTTACTTTACAATACTGTATTGGTTTTGCCATACATTGACATGAATCCACCAAGGGTGTACGTGAGTTCCCAATCCTGACAAATGCCACTATTGCACTTGAAGGAGAAGGCACTGGCACCCCACTCCGGTGCTCTTGCCTGGAGAATCCCATGGACGGAGGAGCCTGGTAGGCTGCAGTCCATGGGGTCGCGAAGAGTCAGGCACGACTGAGCGACTTCACTTTCACTTTTCACTTTCATGCATTGGAGAAGGAAATGGCAACCCACTCCAGGGTTCTTGCCTGGAGAATCCCAGGGATGTGGGAGCCTGGTGGGCTGCCGTCTCTGGGGTTGCACAGGGTCGGACACGACTGAAGCGACTTAGCAGCAGCAGTAGCAGCAGCATTGCACTTGAAAATTGATAACACAACTTCATAAACATCAGCTCATCAAATTCTCACAACAGCCCCTTCGATTTGGTTTTAACTGATGTGAAGAACTGACTCATTGGAAAAGATCCTGCTGCTGGGAAAGAATGAAGGCAGGAGGAAAAGTGGACAACAGAGGATGAAATGGTTGGATGGCATCACCGACTCGATGGACATGAATTTGAGTAAGCTCCAGGAATTGGTGATGGACAGGGAAGCCTGCACTCCATGGGGTCGCAGAGTCAGACATGCCTGAGCAACTGAACTGAACTGGTATTACAAATGAGGAAACTAAGGTTTAAAGGGTTGGTGATTCACCCAGAATCACACAGCTAGTAAATTGTGGAGCATGGATTCACTTCTTGAGTTCAAATCCCGTTCTCTTTCCCCCATATCATGAAAGATGTTTCATAAACACAAGGCTTATGGTATTCTGACATTGCAATCAGTTTGATCTAGGGAGTTTTTCAAGGAACTTCGTTTAGTTTTTCAAACAATACATTTCCAAGCAGATGATCTCATAAAAATACATACAGAATAGGACCACAAAAAGTTCTGGAAGGTTTTGTATGCTTTTTTTTGTATGTGCTTTCTTTTTTCCCTCTTTGTTATGGTGCTAATTAAAAACGTGCTGTCCTTTTTTAATACTCACTCCAGGCTCTTATAACTAGTGCTCACCAGCCCTCACTGAAATGCTTGTATCCAGAAATTCTCCAGGTTTCTGTGAATTTCATGCCTGGAGTCCTTGTGCACTAAGCAGACAACTGAGGTGAGAGAATCAAGCCCTCTCCTTAGCTGGTTTGAATTCCTCCTGTTGCTAACAAATCTTTCAGCCTTATGCTTAGAAGGAGAAAAAAAAATTGGTGTTCTTTTTTTTTTTTTTCTTGCTTGGTGCAAAGTTTACAGCTGATAAATCTGTCTAAATATTGTTAACAGGTCAAGTGCACCTGGGAGCCAAACATGGTTTCTCCAGACCCATGAAGAATGTGTGCATTTTCCCTGGATATACCCACACATCATTTGTTACACTATTTGAAAGGCTTGGCCAGTGGCTGTACCCAGTCTCACTCCCACCCTGAGTTAT
Organism: Capra hircus; assembly: GCF_001704415.2. Classification (NCBI taxonomy): domain Eukaryota; kingdom Metazoa; phylum Chordata; class Mammalia; order Artiodactyla; family Bovidae; genus Capra; species Capra hircus. The sequence goes on from NC_030815.1 coordinate 97,755,900, forward strand.
AAAGCTTGCTCCACTTACAGAGTTTTCCAGCAATTAGGGAAAAAATTTCTGGGAGGAACATCAGTATTGTTTTGCATACTGGGCAAGAAACAGAAAAGTTATGGAATGTATTCAAACTATACAGTTGCTCTATTTCTCTTTCTTTCTTTCTCTCCTTCTCTCTCTCCTCTCCCTCTCTTGCTTTCTCTCCCTTTCGCTACATAAATTTCCTGAAAATTGGATTACTGTCAGAAGACTACTTTGGCCACTGGAGGTGAAAAGAAATCAGTATTTGTCTAGAGCTTTTCATGGGCTAGGTCTTGTATTACTCTTTAGCCTGTTCATCTCATGAAGTTCCTGCTTATCTAAGGAAACTTGGAGGCTCAGAGTATGAAAGACTTGCTGAAGACTGCTTAGCAAGTGTGGGTAGAACTGACAATAATTTATTTATTCATTCGACCAACTCTTGAGAGTCTGCTTCTGCCAAACCCCATTCTGGGCACTAAAGTGGCATTCATGAACAAAACAAAGACCTCTGTCCTTAGAGAACAGACATTCTAGACATGGAGACAGACAATAAACATGATCGATACAGATAATATACAGTATGTTAAAGACAACAAATGCTGTGGCAGTCGCTGATGCTGCTCACTAAGGATTTCCCGCGCTCAGCTTCCCATGAGTCTGGTTCTTGCAAATGAGTGGTAAGCAGTGTCGCTTCTAGACACATAATTACTAGCTTGAAACTCTCCAGGACACTCTTGTCTCTGTTATGATGATTGCTCTATTAATCTGGGTCCCAGGTAAGAACCCGAGAGTTCAGCTGAAGGAAAAAAGGGCAAGGCTATGCGCAAGAGAGAGGTTCCATTGCTACTGTGTAAGCAAAGGACACTTAATTAGCAGTAACACCGTAAGGGGAACGGGGAGGCCCTGTCCTGGAGCTCATAACCAACAGTACAAATAGCCTGCAGCCAGGGGACAGGGTGGTACGAGTCGCGTCCCCCTGTGGAAGGAGCGCTGGATAGGTAGTGGAGGAACTGTGGAAGCTGTGTCAGGTAGACATGGGCTCAATCTCAGCCAGGCCACTAGCTAGCTAAACAAACACCCTTGACCTTGCAATCGTACTGGGGCTCAGTTTATTCGCAAATGCAAGTAACGAACTCCGGCTTTACAGAGTTACTGCGTTGAAACAGAGTGTGTGAAATGGAAATGGCTGGTTCTGTGTTCATTATGATCAGTGTCCCCATGGTGCCTCTGTCGCCCGACCCCAGTGGTCTTCAGGTTCTCTCTCTCCCCCTCTCCCTCTCTCTCTCTCTTTCCCTCTCTCTCTCTCTCAGGAATGAGAAGTCAAGTTGTGTACTGACTGCATCAGGGTACAAGCACGACTTTTTCTCAGTCAAATGGCTGTAATTAGACCATCTTTCCTTTTATAAGCCTGGTTTTTGTTTTCCTCACTTTGGTTTCTTTGTTTCATTTTGTTTGTGTGCTTTTTTTTTTTTTTTTTTTTTTGCCTCTTTTCATTTGTCTTCAGAAAATTCTTTATGTATTCACTGTTAAACATTCCAAAGACTGAACATCCTCTTCAAGATTTGTTTTATATTGTGTAACAAATAACATTGATTCTCACTTCCTATGACAGCTGCTCCATCTCCTTCTCCTCTCTTGGCTCCTCTCTTTCTCTCTCTCTCTTTCTCAAGAAAACTGAAGCACACAGCCTCCTAGCTCCCCTTCAACAGTCTCCATCCGCACATCATCCTCTCCTCTCTTGGGACCCTGTCTGTTGATTGAAATATATAATTGGATTAAGCAGGTTTATGTCTCTGTGTCCTGTTTCCTGTGTAATTTATGTCCTTTACCACACATCAGTAAGAAGGATAAAAAAAGCTATGTCTTCCTTGCTCAAAAAGAAAAATCAATTATCCTCCTTCTAAAATGAAATCATATGTATTTATTTGGCAAGAAGTCTTCAAAGAAATCAAAGTATCCCTCTAAAATATTCAGGCCATTATTACAACCCCCCAGAGTCTGCTTGAATGCTTTATTAACCATAAGTGTCTTGGCTACCTACTAGGCACTTGATATCAAATATAAACAAGATCTAGCTCCCTTCAGGGAGCTTCCAGTACAGAAGAAGAGGCAGACACGGTGCATTACAGAACAGTATGATTCACGCAGTGAGAAGAGTGCAGCAGTTAGGTGGCCCAGGGCCAGGGGCGATTAGCGCAGTGGCGATTCTGGCAGGAGTTCAGGGTCTGAAGGCACAGGGGCATGGGAGGCACGTTGATTGGGAGAGATCATCCAAACCAGATCATAAAGAGGAATTTAACTGCAGTATAACTTCTTTTCCTTAATTGCAGTATAACTTCTTAACAATGTTGCGTTGGTTTCTGCTGTAGAGCAACATGAATCAGCTATCAATACACATATATTCCCTCCCTCATGAGCCTCCCTCCTAACCCCTCTAGGTCATCACAGAGCATCGAGCTCAGAGCTCCCATTTTATGAGAGAAAAACTGTAGACTTTTCTTGTCTTCCTCAAGAGAGGGGAGAATTAGAAGATTGTGGGTGTGGAGGTGGATTCCATAGCGACTTTAGATTGGTCCTAATTCAAAAATGGAAAGAGCAGAGAGGAAGCAAAAGAATGGAATCAATTAGACACTGTGCTGGGAAACTAAACACATTATCTTGTTTGATTCACAAGCTATTGTTACTGCACTCATTTTACACATGGGAAGGCTAAGGTTCAGAAACTTTAATGTGGGGAGAGGCATTGCTGCACTACTTCCCATGAGGGCTGACCACTGGGGACCAGTGGCGTGTATCCCTCCAGGCTAGGATGTCCTCACACAGGGTAGGAGATGGGCCAAGTGCCCTGTACCTGCCTGAAGGGCTGAGAGGCATGAAAAGCTCTTCTGAGTGCTGGCTGGGAAACCCAAATGCCATGTCCTTACCATTCAGGTTTTCTTCCACCAATTTGTCCACTCCAGGAGCTTTTATAATTATGGTTTTTAGAAGCTGACAGAAGCTAGATGGTAAGCTAGATGAACTAATGGTAGCTGGAAGAAAGATGAATGTTCAGCAAATTTTAAAATTATTAAGATGGCATATCCCTAGATAAAGATTTTATAGCCCCTGGAACACTTCTGTTCTCTCCCATTGTTTGGAACTTCAGCTTTGATATATGAACAGTGCTTAGACCCCAGGACATCGCAATTGGATAAACAGTGACTGCACAAAAGGCAGACAAAAAGCTTTGCCTTGGGACGTAAAGAAGCACTTCATTGGGGAAACCACCATTTCATCACCCAGCCCAGCAGTGTCTACCACATCTCCTCCACAGAAGGCACCTTACCATACAGGTTTTCTTCCTGCACCTTCCTTCTTCTCCTACAGAAGGTGGTGCTGGGGGCTCCAAGTAATTCCCACTCATAGCAATTCCTTTAGCAGGCATTTTCCATGAGGCAGACTACCTGGAAAAGGAGACTTCCTGGACTCTTGCTTCTGTGAGGGTCAGTCAGGAGGAGTTTACCAATGACCTTGGTCTTTGTCTTCAGCCCTCGTTCTCCAAATGATGGTGATTTTTATTTTTCAGTGGTTTGCCAGATTGCAAGTTCACCAAGGCCTACTACCAGATGCAAGCGGTCAATAATGGCCAATCACAACATAGGTAATGGGCAAGTCCAGGATACTGAGCAAGAACCTGGCTCTCTAGAAACTAGTCAAAGCCATTTCCCCAGACTACCTGCATGATAAGGAGCTGCTGGCTGGCACCAAGAAGAAACTTAGGTACGTTGGCCAAAGAATCACTGTTTAATCTGTTTGGAAGGCTAGGCTTCTAAGAAGAGTAGAATTAACCCCAGGAAACATGTGAAGGATCACGGCCTGGGGCCTGTCACCCCTCATTACTGGTCAGCCTCAATTAAGCCTAGTTTTAACAGATGGGTTGTCATTCCACTTTTCCTGTTTCCTTGAAAATTATTGACCAGTTTAGCAATTATTCTATCCACCACATTTGTACAGAACTGATTCTTTGGCTCAAGTACTGAAAAGCAAGAGTTCTTTGGGTTTTCTAGCACCCTTAGTCTCCTTTTATCCCCTAATGATACAGCTGAGGCAGATAATATCAACAACTTCTCACCTGACACTTAAGAATTGTAATGAGGGGTGGCTTTTCCAGAATTAGAAGGAAGACCGCCTGACAAGCAAAGCAGTTTTCTCCATGAATATCCTGTAGGATTGAACAGTGAGGCCCTGGTTCCCACTGTTGCACATTTTCATGCTGCAGTTTTAAGCCAGATTTCTTTCTCCCCTTTGAAAGTGCTGTAGGGAAGTAGTTTCATAATGCAGAGGAACTCCATCAAATTTGGATTTTATTTATAAGATGAAAGGTCCCCTTTGTATGTAGGCATAATGGGAACAGGATCCAAGTCAAGACCATCTTCCTGAACTACTATTTCCTTTTTTCTTTCTTTTTTTGGGGGGTGGGGAGAGGACTCCTCTCAAGGCAATGCTGTGTGTCTAAAAAGGGCAAAAGAGTCACTGTTATTATTGCTTTTTTGTCACTGTTATCATTCTTATTAATTGATTGTTTTCATTGTCACCTTGAGCTCTCTCAATTCCTGATTGAAACTTTAGTTTTTCTGGCTTATTTACCAAGACCTTACCCTGACATGAAATTTTACCATCTATCTGACACTAGTCTGCCTCCATTCTGCCCCTGCGGCCCTTATCTCTTTCCTATGGTTTGTAAAACTTCATAACCGCAAGACTCCTTTCTAACTATAAAATGCTCAGATTCAAAATTTTGTGTTTCTCTCTCAGTGTTGAGCAATGTTTCTACTCTCAGATAATTCAGGAAAAAATAATATCTATAACCCCCTTTTCTCTACAATTCAAAATGAGGACAGCTGTATTGGGTTCCCAGACACTCTGCTATTGGAGGGGCCAGAGGGCTAGAGAAACTTAGTGGAGAAGTTCACCACAAACGCCCTGGGAATTAAGGACTGCCCCAGGGCAGGCTCCTCAATCTCTACCCATCCCCTGAGAGCTGGAGACCTAACAGCACCTCACCAGCCTCGAGTATCAATGAGTTCCAGTTATACTTGTGCAGTTGTGCTTAATCGATTTAATATATTTTTATAGCTTGCTTATAAAATATATATATATTACTTTGTTAATAAACCTCCTTGAAAATCTCATTCAGCATATTTCTATGGTGAATACTGTCTATAATGGGTCCTTGGGACCCATTCAATAATACAGTTTCTCCCATGGCTATTTCATAATACTTTTGATTTGCAAAGAAAGTTTTTGTATTTTTCTGTGCATATTTTCCCGTGTTGTTTTTCAACAGTGAAACTAATATCATGCTAATCCAATCAGAAAATGGGTTTATAGTGCTACTCGCCTCTTGGGAAAGTAAATGAGAGAATATTGTGATTTCTTCATCAATATAATTTGGAGAGAAAAATAGATTAAATTATTTGCCAAAGAAATACAATCAGTGATAACAATGAAGTCTTCAGTCAATTTTGTTCCATAGCCTGTGGCTGTCTTGCACAGTTGGATTAGGAAACCCGAACAGATACTAAGTTTGTTTCTGGGGCTTGGTTTCACCTTTTCATTTCACAAATGGGAGAACAAAGGACAGACTAAGGTAGGGGCTTCCCTCAGGTCACGTGTATGTTTGATGACTGATTTGCAATAAGATGCCTGGCTCCTTGACTCCCCAGGCAGGGTTCTTTCCATGCTTGCAGGAGCTCCTTATTGGTTCAGAGTCATTTCCTCTTCTTCCTCCACACTGGGCACCACGTAACGCTCTCTTTTACTGCATTAAATAGCTGATTACTGAGACTTCAAGCAGCACCAGCAACGCAGCTCTACCTCCCTGTGTACACATATTCTTGCTGCCTTCTCACGGGAACCGAATCTTTGAAAGCATGGTATAAAAAAGCAAATCTGCTCAGTTGAAAGGCAATATGGTAGAGCAAAAAGAGTTTGGACTTTGAAATCAGACCAATTCAGGTTTTCACCCTGGCTCTATTGCCAACCAGCTGCATGGCCTTGACCACATTACAGACCCTTTGTAAGTTTAATTTCATCATCTGGGCCAAGGAAATCTTAGTGTCTGTTTCCCATCCACAACTGTGTGCACCAGACGAGGTGGCAGACAGATTATATTGAAAATTCAGAACAGAAAAAATGGCTATAAAATTCCTCAAATGCGAGGACAACATTTTACAGTGAAAGAAAGTTTCTGGACTAGTCCAATATTCCCTGTGTATACATGATACTGATTCAATATACAGATAGTTCCTAGGACATGAATAGCTTTCTCAAATCTTGTCATAATTCTACAGGGAAAAGCCTCCCCTTCCACCAAAAAAAAAAAAAATCCCATCTCATCCTTGATTCTCAGGATTATGTCCATCTATCAAATACCTGACTATTCAATAACCACTAATCACATATTTACGTTTTCTATAAAAATATAGTGTATGTGATATTAGAAAACAATTTTCTATACACCAAAAACCTATACTTTGTTTAACAGAAGAATAAGAGAGTACTCTCAATAAATGGGGAACTGCATTTTCTTAGAAAATAACTTAGAAAATGATCTCTTTCAGCTAAGAAAGTGTAGTTAATAAAATAAGATTTTGACCAATTTATTACTTAAATGTATACTTTGAAATGTAAAACTATAATATTTTTGCATATTCTCCTTTCTAAAACATTCAGATAACTTTCACTCATCTTTTCTAACATTCTTATTAGTAAGGACAAATATAGTTAGTTGTAACTGGATTTCTTCAAATGAAGTACAAAAAAAGTTATGTTTCTCTGGCCTGCCCAGAGAATCAACATTAGTTGAACAGTTTTAAAGCAGATGTTCTAAAACATCTAGGCACCTCAGCACTTCCCAGCTCTTTGGTTTTTCCCCATCCATAATCATGAAGAAGAGCTGGTTTCATTCTTTAGTCCAGAATCTAACCCAAAACAAGGATCCCCTGAAAGTCCTCAATAAACAACTGGGCTCCTTTCCACCTTCACTGTTTCTGTGGACACAAACCCTCCAAGCCTTTTTAGATATTAGGGTTTAACTTCAGGATTTCTAGCCACTCTGTCATTGTTTTTCTAGAGTCAACCATACGAAGCTCCATCCGATCCCCTTGTCACTTCTAAGTTATACCAAGAGAGTCTTTACTCCTGACAATTATATTAAATGGAAACAGACTGTACATATGATGATTAGATGTGAATAAACAGGCCACTTTCCCTGATACTGTGGGTCTCTCAGTACACTAATGTCTTTGAGATAGAAAAGGTATATTGAATAAATGCCCTTGCCCATGTGAAATCCCCTGTCAAGACCCATACTGCCTAATGCCAGTTCTCAGGGAGAATTCTCCACTGCCAATCTCAAACTGCATATGTGAATGCATGCCATTAAAATTAATCTTTGCTTTAGCTGTCCATTCTTATTTACAGACCTAATTTTCTTTGCCACAGTTAACTCTAGTTATGAAATCTTCCCTGATCCTGAGGCCTCCATGCCACCTGAAATTGAGCAGACTTAATCTGAGGATTGAATGTGTATGGAGGAGCTTAAGACACATCTGAATTCACACTTCAGTTAATACAGATGAAACTTCTTTATCTTGTGAATTCTTTGAAGGAAGTGTGGCACCAATATTTTCTTGCACACAAAACATCCCTATGTTCTTGGCCAAATATAGATGGCACAGGGAAGAAAGCCACCACTGATGGAACATCTGCCATATATGGACATTGCGCTCACAGCTTTACATATTAACTCATTAATAACAACCCTATGGAGAAATTAATATTTTCTCCAAATTACAACTAGAAACATAAACCTTAGATAAAGTTACTTACCCAAAGTCATAAAGCTATAAAGCGTAGTGGATGAAATTAAAACAAAAACAAAACAGGGGTTTCTGTTCTTCTGCTACTGCTTTTATCACTATAACACACAGAACAAGAAGGTAAAGTTTCAGCTTTATCCCTCATTTTCACAACTAATTAAACCCTATAACAATTACGGTCTATGAGTTCACATAACTTGACACATAATGCTAAATAGTGTATCTGATATATAGATCATGTCTGATTCCAAAGGATATTAAGAATTAGGCAACTGATTCATTAGAATCCGTGTTCTGTCATTTCTCTCAGGATTAATTATTGATTCATTTCAGATAAAGGGGTTCTGTTTTTCACCGTGTCAGTCATTCCCACCAAAAAAGTGACTGTTCGTAGAAATCTTTAATCGTATTCTTAAGGTTCTATTCCACTATTTCTGTTTCCTAGAGGGACCTGTAACTCCCTACTCTTATTGAAGACAGACATTCCTGACTCGGAGTCTTAAGGACACTCACAGTTATCCAGCTTAATTCTAATGCATAAACAGAACTCCTCACTGTCAGCAGCAGTTTGGTTAAGCTCAGCACAGTCTGCACAGGATTGGAATCAGGAGAAAGCAGGGAGCTTCACCCTAATCTTGGAGATGCAGAGTCAAAGGCACCAAATCAATGACTTTATAGACACCAGGGGTGACGTAGTATAGTTATGCAATTAGTGCTAATGGAAAAGAGTCCAAAAAAAAAAAAAGTGGGGGAGGGAGGAGCAGGGAAGGAAGAAAGATACAATCAGCAGCTTCACCAGATAAACTTTTCCTCAAAAAAATAAAATTCTACTTCTACTTAAATATGCTAAGCTGAACAGACATATTTAACCTCTGCTTTCTCTTTCCCAAAAGCGTCATTAAATGCCATTAGGCCCTACAGTGCTTTGTTATTATTTGTCTATCTGCCTATCTGTTTGTTTTGAGATACAAAGACACAAAGACAAAGAAATAGAAAGAAGCTAAGAGCAACAGAAATTTGGAAGGTTTGGAAAGTAACTGGATCAGTTGGAATAGCTTAGCAGAATCCTAAACTGGGAGCAATGATTTTAAAACAAAGAGAACAAATGACATCCTACAAGTTTGCAGAGAAGAAATACAGCTTTCATATACAAGTTCAAGAATTATGTTGGCATCATAGTTTCAAACAGAAATCTTGGAGCCAAAAGAAAATTGAGCAATGCTTTGAAAATTCTGAAGGGAAATTATTTCCTACCAAGAAGATTATATCCAACCGAGCTATTGATTAAATGTGATGCAAATAAACCCATATTTGGACACGCATGGTTTAAAAAACTTCATCTTCCATGTATTTTCCTCAGGAAGCTACTAGAGAATGTGCTGCATCAAAACAAGAGAGTAAACCAAAGAAAAAAGGCAATAGAGACCCCAACATAGCAATACATCAGAGGGAATCTCCAGGGTGACAGGGAGGGGTGTTGCAGGAAAACTCCTGTGCAGAAGCCTTAAGAGAGTAACAAGTTCAGCTTGGGTTCTCCAGAAGCAGAGGCTGAGAAGGAGTTGGACTGTAGAGAATTTATTACAAATCAGTACTTCTCAGGAATTGGGGGAAAGTGAGAGATAAGAAGCAAAACTGAGCAGAAGGAGAAGTTGAATTATGATGCAGATACAATAAAGTCTTGGCCAATCCCTTGGGGAGTTCTGGAGCATTCGAGTCCATTTGAGTTGCTCCTCAGTGGGCTGAAGTGACTTTTATAACCTCTCCATTATCAGTCACTAGATATGGACCACCCAAAGGCATGCTCTTGGGTGGGACAGCTCTCTGCAGCTGACACCAAAGATGAAGACCCTGACAGCTGGAGGCTGTCTGCTGACTCATTCCCAGCAGCTGGAACAAAAGGTTCCTCCTTGAAGGGGCTTCTAGGCAACACATCTTCCTGTCCACCTTACTGGCCCAAGTTGGAGCAGGCTCAAAGAGTCCAGAAGAAAGTTCTTCAATGAGATGAAATTGATAAGGCTACCTTATATGTTTTAAATTTACACAACTTAGTGTTAAGTTTGGGGATGAATGAATGAGTGATCAGTACATAGAAACCTAAGCAAAGGATAATAACAAGATTAACTCCAAGGACAAGAAAATATTGTGCAAGAAACTAATCATATAATACTTCATGTTTGTTGTTGTTAAGTGGCTAAGTTGTGTCCGACTCTTTGTAACCCCATGGATTGCAGCCTGCCAGGCTTCTCTGTCCATGGGATTTTCCAGGCAAGAATACTGGAGTGGGTTGCCATTTTCTTCTCCAGGGGATCTTCCCGAACCAGGGATTGAGCCCACATCTCCTGCACTGGCAGGCGGATTCTTCACTGCTGAGCCACCAGGGAAGCGCTGGAAGACTGCATGGCCTTCTATAAATCATCATCATGCTCAGTTGCATCTGACTCTTTACAACCCCGTGGACTGCAATCCTCCAATCACTGTTATACGGTCATACAATTGCATTGAGAGAAGGGAAAAATGAGAAATGTGGATAGCAATGAATCTGCATCTACCATAGTGTAGTACTTAAAATAGTATTAGTATTTAAAGTAGTTTTTACAAAGAAATAGCAACATAAGTTTGGTTTTTAAAATATATAGAACTAAAGACTAAAAGACTCTGTTAGAAGTGTTGCAAGTTGTTGCCTTGAAGAAGACGAATATAGATATAGAGAAGTGCTATTTTTCATAGAATTATGTACATGTATAGCTTTGATAAAACAGAATGTCAATTTCAAAAACAGAAAATATATTATATTACATTCTGTGCTTTCTGATGGCAAGTATGAGGGTCTGATTCTCACCTGTGTTTTTTCCAACCTATTCAAAAAAGATAGTCAAGGTCATTCTCTTGCCCACAGTCAACTTCCCCTCCTGGCTCTTGTCTTCCAAAAGTGAGACCTTGAGAGAATATTGCTGGGGAGACTGGAGCAGTGAGTGCCTTTGAGTAGAGGAAAAGGAACACAAAGGGATAGAAGACAGAGAATACCTAAGGCAAGGAAGGTGCTGGAGTTGGGGGAGGTCCTATGAGTAACATCTAGTCACTAGGACTCCCAAGATAAGCAAAAATTCTGGAGTCAAGATTGTGATGGAGGTTCCAGAGCCACCTGAACTTAAGACACCCATAGACTTGGATGATGAGAACATTAATAATGTTCATGATAGCCTAAGGAAAAAGACACCATCCCCAATTCCCCAGTTCTGCTTAGTTTTCTAATATTTCCATGGCTCTCTGAGGACTACTAGTACACTATACAGAAACAGTGGTGTTATTACTATCATCACCATTATTTAAAATAACAAACAAGAGTACTGAACAGCTTCTATTTAGTGACTTGTAAATCTATTTTAGTAGAAACTGTGCCTGCCTATATATAATCTTCTGGACTATCTTATTCCAGAATGTTTTAATATATGGATAACAAGTATCAAATTATCACAAGCCTAACTTCAATACTTATCCAACAACTGGGATGATAGAAGAAAAGGTTATCACGGCCCTGAAAACAGCCCGGCTCTCCACCAGATGGTCCACATTTCTAGACTTAGGGCTTTGCCTGTGCTTTTCTGGCTTCCTGGACCAGTCTTGTGCCTGCTCTGCAGAAGCTGCTTCTCACTGAAGCTTAAATGTCAGCCACAGCCCTAGGCCTTCCAGGAGTAGGATCACTCTATCTCAATAAGTTCTCTGTTACTCCCCAGCTGAGTCCCCCAACACTGTGGACAAGCTCTACTTATTGTATTTATTCACAGATCTGCTTTTTTCTTAACTCTCTCCTCACTTGAAAGCCATTTCCATGTAACCAGGAGTCTTGCCTGTCCTTTTCATTCTGTATCCGAGAACTTGGTAATGGCTCAGTGAATAGTTACTGAACTTAAAAGCCAATGGGTTTCACAGTTAACAACATTAATCAGCCATAGGGTTTTGGCTGTATTTTAAAATAGTTAACATGTCAATTATGACAGCTGTTGGACACAGTCCCTACAAATGTGTGACTGAGCACCCTGCTGTTTGTACAATAAGAAAGCAGTTGAATTTTCAAGGCTTCTGTACAGGTAAGAGCTCATGTATCCCACATCATAGCTTCCTAAATTAAATTCCCAAGCTCGAGACATAGTTGGTAATTCATCATTCATGTGCCAGTTGTTCCACCAACATAAGAACTGACAAAGGAGAAAGCAAAGATGTGAATGATTACTACCATTTATTGAGCATTTACTACAGACATGGTACTTGGGACATTATAGTTTTCATTCTTATAATATGAGAGACAGTTGAGGGGCAGGGTTTAAATCTCACTCTAAGATGGGAAAACAGAAGCCTGGAGAAGTGAAGTAATATGTCTAAGAATACACAGTAAGTAATTATCTGAGTACTGAATGAGAGCTCAGGTCTGTCATTTCTGAAGCTGGTGTTCTTTTCACTGTAAAATGCCATTTCTGAAATCTAAATTTGTACCTTTTCACATCCAGAAAATCAAACCACAGTAGCTAAAACTGTTCTATTAAAATAACAGAGTCCCTTTTAAAGGGGAAAGCCAAGAAACCAACTCCTTTCAGCTTGTTGTCAAGAAGTTTAAAGAAAATTTGTTGTTCATGGAGCACTTATGCAATTTTATATAATGACCCTGAGAATCATGGCTCAATCACTGAAGTCTCAGCATACATCAAGAGGGAAAATGATAATAAATGTCTTTAAGATAATAATGGAAAAGTCCCAGTCTTCAAGGGGTTACAGGTTAGCAAAAAAAGATATGAAATGCAAATGACACTTCATTTACTGTAAGAACAAAGTACAAATGTTCAGAGTAATTTCTTTCCAGCATGAATTCCTAATGAAATGTTGCGATCAATGTCAAGCAGGTTATTACTGAAAGAGGACACGGAATAGATGTCAAAGTTAAGTCAAACCAAATGAAGTAAGTTAGAGGAAACGGGGCCCTATGATCCTTTGTCTTTGGTTTCAAGAACAAAGAATTGGTTTTTTTTCTTTCTTTTTTCAAAGCAATTGTATTTAGAGTTTGTTAGTCATGTTGAAAACCCAAATTTTTAAGGTAGAGTTGCAAGTTCAGTAGACATTGGACAAAATCAAAAACAATTTCCTCTTTAAAATACAATTTATCAAAATAATTTTTAAAAACAACCTTAATGTCAAGTTTTCTTAGTTATTATTTTGATAGATACACCAAGATAATTTATGGAGAAAAATTTATAGAAACATTCTTTATTCATCAGAAGATATCCTCAATAAGGATAATAATCACATTGTTTCTAATTATAAAATACATATTCATTTGAAACTTGAAAAAATGAGAAAGAAACCTCTCCCATAATCTTACAAACCATGACAATTTTTCTATGAGTAGAAATACGTTCATCTATTACACATGAAATATATATTTTAAGCTCAATTTTAGAATGCTCATAATAGTTTCTCTACTCTGCACTTGGGGATAAGGGTTTTCCAGGATGCTGATAATTTTATGAAATTATTTTTTAAATTAAGGTGGTTTTTATTAAACATATGGTTATACATGATTTGATTCATATGCCTTTGAAAATCTTTTCCGATAAATACATTTGAGAGTCTTTTGCTAGATGGTGTCTTTATACTGAGTTCAAAAACTATGTTGCCAACACCTCACAACTGTCTTCACTCCTGCTCTGTTATCACATATCCTCTTGCTGGCCTTTCCCAAAAGGACACAAGTTAGTGAAGTCCCATTTTGTTGGCAACTCTCAGCACCATTTCCTTTTCTCTCTGCTTAATAACTGTCTACATAAAAATCTGTTTCAGAAGCCCGCATTATAATTATCTGTGAAAAAGGACTAGGTTTCACCCTTGCCCACTCTTGTCCTAAGGCCAATCCATCAACTGCTTCTCAGGTGTCACGACTCTCAACCTGGTTTGGTTTTGAGTGTGTGTGTGGGACAGGTTGTTTGTTCATTTGCTTTATTTTTTTACAGGATATATCATTATCCAAAAGCCATGGAAAAGATGGCAAAGGGCACCCCTTACAAGGTTTTGGGCTGAAGAAGTTGTAGAGAGGTGCTGTGTGGACACTGCCATCCTTCACATGGATGCCCAGATCTGGCCCTCCATCTCACACCAGGCAGCTCCAGAAGGTCATTGCTCTTCCTCTCCACAAAGCACACCCTAGCCACCAGTGACATAGAGAATGCTTTCAAAATTTCCTGTGTTGGCATACAGTTTACCCTCTGCTTTCCTTAAGCAATGCAGGAGATCTGGGTTCAATCCCTGGGTTGGGAAGATCCCCTGGAGAAGGGAAAGGCTACCCACTCCAGTTTTCTAGCCTGGAGAATTCCATGGACTGTCTAGTCCACGGGATTGCAAAGAGTCAGACACAACTGAGTGAGTTTCACTTTCACTTTTCCTCAAGCTTGCCTTTTCTGTTTAGGGTCTCAAAAACCTATGATGAAAGTTGCAAAAGAAAAGCTTACCTCATCTGCTGTTTCTTACCCTTTCAATCCTGCTTCTCTCGGAGTTAGTGTGAAAACCATTGAGGAAGGGTCATATGCAAGGATGAAGAGAAAAAGAAAGAATGATGGTTTATCTTCCAAAACATCAAACTAATTCAGTTGCTATCTGACCATCAATGACTGTGAGCCTTTTGAGGGCAGAAGTACCACTCCAGATGCCAGCCACGCCACTGCTCAACGGTACTTCTGACTCAGCTGTGCAGCCTCAGAACTACTCACTAAATGGATTCACATGTGAGCTATCAAAATTTTTGATAATCAGATATGGAGAAATTTGGCACAACAAATGGTATTCTCAACTTCCAATAATACAAAGTTTCAGTCAAGCAGAAAAATGCTTTACTTCTAAGTAGAATACTGGAGTACTTAGTATAAACTGTTGAATTAAACAGATTTATGACAGTTCTGCAAAAGTAAAAGTTTACAAGGTGTTTTAAAGAAACTGATATCACAGGCCATATAATTTCCACAAGCATTTCAACACAAGACTGTGTAATTCCTCTGCTTCTGATGATGATGTAAGTGCAAGCGTCAAACACTCAGCCTTCCACCCTCAGTCAAATGGGATGACCAATGGATATAAAATTAGGGAAAAACCAGCATCAGCACTGGAAAATAGGAAGGATGCCATGTACATGCCCGACACTTTAGAGGATATATATTTCACACAGACTGGTGGTAACGAATGGAAGGGTACCTTTTAGGCTCTAGTCATGAATGTCCTTGTGATAGAGAAGGGATAGTAAGGAGGTGGAGGGACCCAGACAATTCCTGTGAGACCAACTAATTTGCAAGAGTGAAAAGGGACCTTAGGATAGGAAAGTTCAACAATCAAAATGCTAGGCTTTCTCTTTCAGCCAGAGGCCATCTCAAGAAGAAAATGCTCACAACAGAAGCAAGAAGCTCCTTCAAGTGGGAGGTCATGTTGCAAGTCCAAATAAGAAAATCACCTTGAAAAGATGAAATGCTTCTTTTCAAATATTTCCTCTAGGAAATAAGAACACAGATATGCCAATTTATGTCAGAAAGATACTAGAGGGTTTCTTAATGAGTATCTGATAACAAACTCAGCAGTGGAAATGAAAAAAAAACAGTTGCTGAATGTGACATAGATAGCTGATTGACCACCAGATATTCATAGCTCCCCGTCTATCTTTATTCTTGGAAGGCACTTGCCCCTTGACATTGGGGTAGAGCCATATGAATAGTTTTTGGTAAAGGAATATAAGCAGAGCTGAAAGGTCTCTCCTGGGTTTAGGCTTTTAAGAAGCCAGTATGCCTTCTCTATTGAATCTTTCTGCATTGTCTGGCTGGAGACAGAGGACTCAGGGGACAGAGGATGGAAGAATCTGGGACCTAGAACCATCACATAGAGGATGGACAAATACTTTTCTACTGTTAAATAGAATGTCAGATTGTTAGTGTGAGAGATGGTTTAACGGCTGCAAATTCCTCCCTTTCCAGTTATCCACACTGTACCACAGTATGACCTCGCTCCGCCTTCAGAGAGGAAATCTATTTCCTCTCTACATTCTCTTCACCAAGCCAAAGAAAACTCTGCTTTTCCATAGTCTACCACGTTTACACCAGAACTTCACTTTGGACACCAGATGTGTGTGTTGTTTCCCACACAGAGCGACTCTCTAGTTCTCTGTGGAAACCGACTCTGTGTCACATAAGTCAGTTAAATTCTGATACTCTATCTAGAGTTGGCATCAGATCCCACAAGTTACGGGCTCAGCCCCAGAAGACTGCCTCCACTTGAGGTGCCGATCACCAGTCCCCGTTGTCATTTGTGGTTGTGACTAACCAGCTATAAATTGAGGAGTCCCACGACCTCCTCCTTGGGTTCAATAATTTGGTTAAATGGCTTACAGAACTCAGGAAAACAGCTCTTGCTTCTGAGCACATATGTGTCCCCTGTATTGGAAAGTGAAGTCACTTAGTCGTGTCCGACTCGTTGAGACCCCATGGACTGTAGCCCTTCAGGCTCCTCTGTCCACGGGATTTTCCAGGCAAGAATACTGGAGTGGGTTGCCAGTTCCTTCTCCAGAGGATCTTCCTGACCCAGGGATTGAACTCGGTTCTACCCGCATTATAGGCAAACACTTTACCGCCTGAGCCACCAGTGAAGATCCTTAACCGCTGGACCACCAGGGGAGCCCAATAATAATTTTTAAAAGAGAAGCTATATGATGAAGATAACAATAATTGGGTTAAAGTAAAAAATTATTATCAATAAAAACTGGACATGCGGACGTGTGGGAAAAGATATATAAAACTATATTAAATTGCCTATGCAATGGAAAAGAATATAGCTTAATTCTCAATATCAATAATAAACGAAAATAAATTCAAATGTATTTTTAGTTATAGGGAAAAGTATAGACCAAATAAAAAGATTACATCTTTTTTTTATCAGTGAGACTTGAGCAGTATTTCCCCAGTTCAGTGATTCCTTAATAAATTCTATAGAGATACATGTTCCATCATATGTACTTATTTATGTGTATGCATTATAGAATAGATGCTAACAGAATCATCAAAAGAATGAGATAAACCTAAAATTAATCCTAATTTAAAATAAATTTAATTGTGCTTATTAATAACAAAGCAACTTTTTTCTTTCACTAAAATAATAATTTTTAATGGGAATCAATGATTAATATCCTCTCAATGTTTTTAAATAGCTTGATTCCACCTCTGGCAATATGGCAATTCAAAGGTGTGATTCTGGGTCTATTTTTATTTCAAACTTGGTTTTAGTGACTGCAATAGCTGAATAATCCTTCACAGACAGACAAATTCAAAGTGAAGAAGTATGTCATTGGCTACACTTGATAATCATGATGCTTATGTCCTATTCCCTCCACCAATTATGTAATTGTTATTGTTGAAATGTGGTAGTAAATTTCCACCTTCCATTGATATCCATCAACTGCCCTTGCAAAGGGAATTAGTCCATGTTATATTTTTATGTTTTAACAAATGGGTTTAAAATTCTCCAAAACCTTTAAACAGACTAAAAATTCTATTTCAAGTTTTTGAAGCGTGTTGATATGAGAGATTATATTTTATAGGTGTAACATCTACATCATTTTCAGCAATGTATCAGATAGCAGCGGAAACACACTGGGAAACATTTCCAAACATCCGTTCTGAAAATGCTCTCTCTTACCTCATAATGTGGCTAATGGTGAATTCCTGCCAGGAAAAGGGAAAGTATGAGCTTGGCTGGTCTCCTGTGGAGGCGGGGAGAGGGCTGTTGTTGCTGTTCTCTTGTGTTTGCTTTTACATAATGGACGTTACTTTTAGCCTGCTTTCTTCCCCCCCAGGAATCATTTTAAGAACCTTGCCAATTCTGTGACATAGTTTAGATAAAAGTAAATTAAACAACCCTAAATTCACTTAACTGAGTACACTAAAATTCCAATGAGCCCAGGAAAGTGCGCAAAATGTTAAAGTTCACTGTTATTCATCCCGACTTCTAAAAGTCACTCTCTTCTACCTCAATTATTAGGATTAAACTGACTAAATCTGCCTTACGTGTGGACCAGAAAAAAGTGCCAGTATTAACTCAAATTAAATATTATTACAGCTTAATATCTTTCTTAATTTTTAAGTAAAAATAAGATTTTCTTCAGAGTCTCCAATGAATGATTTTGTATACCAGCTGGAATATATGCATCCTACTTTGGAGAATAAAATAGATCAGTATGGATTCAGTATGGAAGTATAACAGACTATCATTGAAGTGAGACCAAATATATCAATGTGACAATAAATATAAATGGTCAGAAATCAAAACCTGTCTCCAACAGCTCTAAAATCAAAGTATTAAATTATTTTATAAAATTAAAAACACAAAGACAGGGAAAGGCACACTTTGATTTTAGCAGCCCAAACAGAAAGAAGTGAGGAGCCACAGTACTAATTTCAGACAAAAAAGAATATGCAGCAGGGAGCACTGAACAGGACAGGAAGCACCCTTCCATACTGACAAAAAGCACAGCCTGCAGAGATCTCAAGAACAACAAATGCATATCTATTAGAAATCCCATGCAAAATACACAGGAACACAACTATTAGAGACTGAAATACCACTCCAGCTTTAGCCACTCATGTTTATAAAAGCCAGGGAAGAATGTAAAAGATATGAATAATAAAGTTAAACTTAATATATTTACTTGTATATATTAAATTTCAGGGGAAGAGAAAATACCTTCATCCAAGATCTTATGGAACATCCACACATATAGATCAGATATTTGGCTGCAAAAATAAGCCAGATAAATTCCCAAATGTAGGAATTGCACAAGTCATGTTCTCAGAGCACAGTGAAATTTAAATGAAGAAATTAATAACTTACATGGTCTCATTGGCCTTTTACTATAAGCTTTCCATCAAAACATCATAGAGATTACTCTGATCTAGGAATACATAAGTTTATTGTGCTCTGAGAATATTCCTCTTCTATAATTTCATGAAAAAAGGCTTTAGGAGAAGTATTCTTACCTGGAAAAGTATTCCAGTATTCTTACCTGGAAAAGTCCACAGACAGAGGAGCCTGGTGGGCTACAGTCCACAGGGTTACATGACTGAGCACGCGTGCATGAGGGTGGAAGGAGATGGGTTGGTAGCAGTAAACTGGTAGAACTGGAGAAAAAAAAAAAAAGCCTTTAATTCAAGGCTTAAACCCTTCATAATTGAAGAAATACAGGTATATTACAAGGAATTATGACAATCAATAAAGGAATTTAAAAAAAGGTAAAAATCATCCATAACCACACTACCCAGAGATATTTTTGATTTCACTGTTTCAGGCTTTTTCTGATATATATATACATTAACTCACACAAGTATCCATATGCGTTTTTCCCCTCACCCCACAAAATAGGATTTATATTGTAAGTTTAAGAAAATATGATAACACTATACCTCTCCAAGTAATTAGCCACTTGTGCCAACCCATTCCCCAAATAACTTTTGCTCTCATTCCTAATGGAAACTCTATTTTTATCATTTACTAAATTCGAGGATACTATTTGTATATCTGGCCCCATCCCTTCACCAACACTTTAAGTCTTTCTGATTTTTATAATGTGCTTTCATACATTTGGTATAAGTATGCCTTCATCACTCCTCTTTTCCAAAGTATTCTGGATTCACTCTAGCCTTATATTCTAGATGAAGTTGAATTTCATTAAACTATTTTAATTATTAAAATATTTCATTAAATTATGTTATTAAATTCTAAAAATTTCACTAGAATAGGATTCACTAGAATAGGACTTATGGATTGATATAGGGATAATTAACCTCTTCACACCAGAATAATTCTAATAACAAACAGTTTACATTTTCTAAAACTAAGGTTCAAAAGGCTTGAGAGCTCACAGAGGAAACGTGGCAGAGTCAAGATCTATATTTGGACCTGTTCACTTGTCACCTAGGTGAATGCATAATTTATGAACATCAGTTTGAATTAAAATATACTCAAGTATAATTTTAATTAAATATTTTTTTTTACCAACATGTTCACATTTCTGCCCATTTTCCTAGCCAATCCTTTTATATTTCATGGTGTACATTCCAAAAGCAACATGTAATCTTGATGTCAATAAATTCTGCAAGCAGTGGCAATGTTCTCTTTTCATAGCATAACTATAAGCAGAGAAATCTCATTAAATGCTGACATTTATTTCTATTTACCTAACCTAGAGACAATATGCAAATGTATATATGTTTTTCTCCAGTTACATAAGATACGTTTAACAGAAGAATTTCCCTTGTGGTGAGTTTTTTCAGTTTGTTGCAAAAGTCTTTGACAGTCTACCTCGTGCCAGCATTTATACGGGTCCTGGGGTGAAGAGATGAATAAGACATGGTCTTTTGCCTCAAGAAACTAGCTTTAAATGGTTCAGTTCAGTTCAGTCGCTCAGTCGTGTCCGACTCTTTGCGACCCCATGAATCACAGCACACCAAGCCTCGCTGTCCATCACCAGCTCCTGGAGTTCACTCAGACTCACATCCATCGAATCGGTCATGCCATCCAGCCATCTCATCCTCTGTCGTTAAATGGTTAGATATATACAAATACTTCAAATACATTTGGCTATCGTTGCATCCCATTTCTTAGAAATATGGACAAGGTTGAGGGAAGACTCATAGGAGGGAGAAGCAGAGGACCCTCTGGGGCCCAAAAGGGCCTTCACTGAGCATGTGATCTTACCTGGGTCTTGATGAATGAATAGGAGTTCATCACTAACCAGTGGGAGGCAGGGCAATCTAGGAAGAGAGAAAAACGAGAAAAAGTTGTGACGTCAGAAAAGCAGGCTGAGAAACTGTATGCGATTTCATACACCATTCAGTATAGTTTCCATCCCCACCCCACTGCCCCCCGCCAAAATGTCTTAGAACTTCAGTATATGAAGGCTTCATCAGACTCCTGTCACCCAATCAGCCATTTCTTTTCTCAAGGTCACTTTACACCATCAATTATTAGAGTTTTATCTCTCTTCTGACTTGATACTGTCCTAATTTTCTTCTTTTATGAATTTTGAGAATACCTTGAGAAGAAAAATTTATAAAGACCTTCCAGTTTCTCTTCTGCTGAGATGAAAATTTGACTAAGTCTTAACCATTCGTACTAGCCAATTGATATGTATGGGTTCTGTTGTGTGGCATCAACATGACCTTCATAAGATTAACAGTCCCTTCTGTGTTGTTTGGGGCCCTATCTAATCCCCAACTCCTAGTGTTTCATGAAGCTGAATGAAAGGCCTGGGTCTTCACATCATCTCTGCAGGAGACAGAAGGCTGGAGAAAGTATCTAGACTTTGGAGGGTGAACTTAGATTCCACTCTCAGCGCTGCCATCTGTCTGTCCAAGGAGTAATCTTGGGCAAGTCATTAATCCTTCTGAGACTCAGTTTCTCCAGCTAGAAAACTAGATGCCCTTGGGTTTACGTAAATGGGTTTCTGTGAGGAGCAACGATGAATACTATACATGAAAAGTCAGGATAAGCTCTCAACTTTTCAAGGAAAATCAAATCCTATTATCTTTGTGCCTGGTCCTGCGCTACAGGCTTTACATGCTTTTCCTCCTTCAATCTCTATTGACAGTTGAGGAAACAGCTAAGAGAAGTTGAATAGCTTGCCCAAATTCACATATTTCATCTGTGTTACAGCAAAACTAAATTCTGTATCTCCCATCGCTTTCAGTTCAGTTCAGCCGCTCAGTCGTGTCCGACTCTTTGCGACCCCATGAACTGCAGGATGCCAGGCCTCCCTGTCCATCACCAACTCCCGGAGTTCACTCAAACTCACGTCCATCGAGTCAGTGATGCCATGCAGCCATTTCATCCTCTGTCATCCCCTTCTCCTCCTGCCCTCAATCCCTCCCAGCATCAGAGTCTTTTCCAATGAGTCAACTCTTCGCATGAGGTGGCCAAAGTACTGGAGTTTCAGCTTTAGCATCATTCCTTCCAAAGAAATCCCAGGACTGATCTTTAGAATAGACTGGCTGGATCTCCTTGCAGTTCAAGGGACTCTCAAGAGTCTTCTCCAACACCACAGTTCAAAAGCATCAATTCTTTGGCACTCAGCCTTCTTCACAGTCCAACTCTCACATCCATACGTGACCACAGGAAAAACCATAGCCTTGACTAGATGAACCTTTGATGGCAAAGTAATGCCTCTGCTTTTCAATATGCAATCTAGGTTGGTCATAACTTTCTTTCCAAGGAGTAAGCGTCTTTTAATTTCATGGCTGCAGTCACCATCTGCAGTGATTTTGGAACCCCCCAAAATAAAGTCTGACACTGTTTCCACTGTTTCCCCATCTATTTCCCATGAAGTGATGGGACCAGATGCCATGATCTTCGTTTTCTGAATGTTGAGATTTAAGCCAACTTTTTCACTCTCCTCTTTCACTTTCATCAAGAGGCTTTTGAGTTCCTCTTCACTTTCTGCCATAGGGGTGATGTTATCTGCATATCTGAGGTTATTGATATTTCTCCCGGAAATCTTGATTCCAGCCTGTGCTTCTTCCAGCCCAGCGTTTCTCCTGATGTACTCTGCATATAAATTATATAAGCAGGGTGACAATATACAGCCTTGATGTACTCCTTTTCCTATTTGGAACCAGTCTGTTGTTCCATGTCCAGTTCTAACTGTTGCTTCCTGACCTGACCCATCTCTTTAAGTATTAGCTTTCTCAGAAGGTGGGATTGAGCTAGATGATATATCTCTGAGACCAAACCAAAGGTGGAAGCTCTAAAGAGGTCTTATAATTATATACCATTACCAGACACTTAAAACTTCTGGCCTAATATCAGCTATTTCCAACCATCCTTGGCTAAAGATTCTATCCATAGTTGTAAAATTCAAAGAAACTATCCTCTCTGAAAATCAGAACAAAGAAGGAATTCTACAAGTTTTTCCTGTAATTATATGCAAAAATGAGAACTTTATGCTACTTAACTAGCATACCTTGCTCCTTTGAATACCCTTTTATTTCATGTTAAGTGGCTTGTATGCAAATTGTAATGTAAGTTCTTTCTTCCCCAGCTTCTACAGTTTTCCATTTTGTAACTTATTTATTATTCCTTGAAATGTCATAATAACAGGTTAAATCCAAGCTCTTGTGGGGTTTGTGCCAAGATGAGATTTTTTTAAAATCATGTCTGAATTACTTCATGAAATAATGTTCCTGTTTGCCTCCAAGCTGCTGTCAAGGCTGAGGCCAAAAACTTGCTAAGAACAGAGCAAACTGAGCTAGGAGTCTCCAGGGAAAGGGTAGAGTAGAAACCAGCTCTAGGGAGAGCCCTCAGTAGATATCCTCTTATTTCATATTTTCCTCTAAATGGTGTAAATGTTTACCTCTACAAAGTATATTTCCTAACCAGATTTGATTCTACAGGGATTGGAAGCCCCCTAAACCATGTGCCCTTGGCTCTCATCTGAACTCATACTATGATGAAAATGAAATATGAGGGAAACATCTGAGAAATCTTAGACTAAGTAACCTGACCCTTAATATAAAATTTTGTCATTTGTTTATTTAGCAAACATTTACTGAATGCCTGTATATAAACATACATTAAAAACATCTTCCCTGCCCTGCAGAAAATCAATCTCTGATAGGAGTGATAACCATGAAAATAGATTATTATAGTACAAAGTGATAGGAAGTATTATTGTCCAAAGGTAGATTGTGATACTTTGAGGGCCAGTGGTATTCTGTCCATTTAATTTTCATTTGTTTTATTCTTCATTCACTCAGCAAATCTTTACAAAGTAACCACCATTTGTGATGTGCTATTAATTGCTCAGGGGTACACAAAGATAAACTGGATAAAATAGTCTGCAAAAAAATCCTGTGTCAATTTTACTGACTTACTAGAGAGACAGCACACATGATAGATACGTCCTCCCCACACAAGACCTACTATCTATCCTTTCCTTCTGCTCTGTGACCCACAAAGTACACTCTTAGTTGACTTCAACATTAACTTTCCTCCAAAATGTGTTTTATATCGGCAAACCACTCTATGCCATTTGAATTCTTTGATCAGTAATCTTTATAGCACAGTGAAACCACATGTATTTGTGTATTTTAATATTTACTTAAGTTATGCCCACATGGTCTTTTCCTTTGCTGTTGTTTAGTTGCTCAGTCATGTCCAACTCTTTGCGACCCCATGGACTGAAGCACATCAGGCTTCCCTGTCCTTCACCATCTCCCGGAGCTTGCTCAAAATCATGTCCACTGAGTTGGTGATGCTATCCAACCATCTCATCATCTATGGGTCCCTTCTCCTCCTGCCTTCAATCAGTCCCCGAATCAGGGTCTTTTCTAATGAGTCAGCTGTTCACTTCAGGTGGCTGAAGTATTGGAGTTTCAGCATCAGTCCTTCCAATAAATATTCAGGATTGAGTTTCTTTGGGATTGACTTGTTTGATCTCCTTGCAGTCCAAGGGACTCTCAAGAGTCTTCTCCAACACCACAGTTCAAAAGCATCAATTCTTTGGCACTCAGCCTTCTTTATGATCCAACTCTCACATCTATACATGACTCCTGGAAAAACCTTAGCTTTGACTAGATGGACTGTATCGACAAAGTAATGTCTCTGCTTTTTAATATGCTGTCTAGGTTGGTTATAGCTTTTCTTCTAAGGAGCAAGCGTCTTTTAATTTCATGGCTGCAGTCACCGTCCACAGTGATTTTGGAGCCCAAGAAAATAAAGTCCATCACTATTTCCATTGTTGCCCCATCTATTTGCCATGAAGTGATGGGACTGGATGCTATGATCTTTGTTTTTTGAATGTTGAGTTTTAAGCTAGCTTTATCACTCTCCTCTTTCACTTTCATCAAGAGGCTCTTTAGTTCCTCTTTACTTTATGCCATAAGGGTGATGTTATCTGCATATCTGATATTTCTCAGATTATTGATTCTCAGGTTATTGATATTTCTCCTGGCAATCTTGATTCCAGCTTGTGCTTCATCCAGCCTGGCATTTTGCATGAGGTACTCTGCATATAAGTTAAATAAGCAGGGTGACAATAGACAGCCTTGATGTACTTCTTTCCCAATTTGGAACCAGTCTGTTGTTACATGTCTGGTTTTAAATGTTGCCTCTTGACCTACATACAGATTTCTCAGGAGGCAAGTAAGGTGGTCTGGTATTCCCATCTCTTTAATAATTTTTCACAGTTTGTTGTGATCCACACAGTCTTTTCTTTGTACATCACAATAAAGACATTTTTCAATTTATCAGGTTTTTTCCCTGATATGAAAATGTTCAAAGGTATTAAAATGTTCAAACTATACCTGCTGCACAGGGATTTGTTGTTGTTACTGTTAAGGTTATTTCTATTGAGTGCATTTGTTTTTTAATCTGGATATATTTTTCAGATAATCTCTTTAAGGTAATAAAATCTTTTGTCATTTTTTAATCTATAAAGTTTAACTTTACATATATTTGTTATTAACATTGCCTTTTGTTCACTCTCTCTACCTGCAATATTTAGTTGTGATTTGATTAAATGAAAGTCACTCAGTTGTGTCTGACTCTACAGGCCATGGAATTCTCCAGGCCATAATACTAGAATGGGTAGCCTTTCCCTTCCCCAGGTCATCTTCCCAACTCAGGGATGGAACCCTGGTCTCCCGCACTGCAGGCAGTCTTTACCAGCTGAGCCACAAGGGAAACCCAAGAATACTGGAGTGGGTAGCCTATCTCTTCTCCAGTTCTCCAGCAGATCTTTCCGACCCAGGAATCAAACCAGGGTCTCCTGCATTGCAGGCAGAAAAATAAAATCAATGTTTTTTGAGGCTGCTAAATTTCAGAAGAACTTTTAATTTTACCTCAATAGTATTAAAATGGCAATGTCAAATGATGAGGTCAAAATATTTTGCTATACATCATGTAGCTTCTTGGATTTACACATCTTTAAGAGCACTTAGCATAGTATATTGAGATTCATGTTTGCCTTCCTCAGGAAAATGTGAGCTCCTTGAAGTACAAAATTAAGTATTATTCACGTCCAGGAAGCCAATGCCTTGCTCAGCCTGCTCCAGATGGTGTTGAGTAAATGTAGGTTGACTGTAGAGTCATAAATGTTTTGGTTTTCTTTATACACTCTTCTGTATGTATGTATGTATTTCTAGAGAACTAATCAGTACAGTGTTGTCAACATTCTCAGATGTAGGGAATCCTAAAGTCCCAGTGTCCCTTCACTTTGTTTAACTCTGTTCCTCCTCTTGTTCCAATTGATGTTCATGTGTCCAAGCACTACCCATCAAATGGAAAAACTGGGCTTCACATACCAGACCTGACCTCAGGTCTATCACTCTTGGGGCTAGATTCTATCCAAGCAGGACCTGCAACAGGAATTGAGAGCAAATGAGTTAAAGAGGAGGGGAGAAGAGGGAGCCAGGGAGGAAGGAAGGGAAGAAATTCTGTGCTTGTGTCTATTTATCAGTCTGTTGACTAAAAGCTCCATGGAGGCAGCAAATTCATCTTTTATCCATTATTATGCATCCAGCTCCTAGAACATGCCTGGTACATAGTAGGTGCTCAATAAACATTTTAATGAATGGGAGACCTGACAAAGGACACTCTGATTTACTGAGAACCACTGTTTGACAGGTTTAGAGCTAATCACTTCACTCACGATCTCATTTTAAATGTGGTCCTCAACCATCTTGGTGAGGGAGGTGGTATCACACCTGTTTAATGAGAAAGACGTAGAGCCTTCACTACCACATACCGGCTGTTAGTAACTCTTCATAGGTTAGGCCTCATGGAGCAAAAGATTTGTCAGAGCAGAAGGTAACCTAGAGATGCTCTAACCCAACCTTCTTATTTTACTAATGCAGAAAATAACTCTTGGATAGTTGAAGTGATTTTGCCAAGGTCTCACAGGGGTGAGGGTTGGCAACTGACCCTGAACTCAGATGTCCCACCTTAGTCAGGGATCTCTCTGCTCTGCTTGGGTACCTCTTGCTTGTTCCTATCATTGCCATATGGAGAGAGGACAAGAAACCATGAGCCATAAAGTTGTTCAACTCAAAAGAGCTAATTTCAGGTGTTCTTCAAATCACATTCCACAATCAGCCACCATAACACCTCCTGATCCTCATCAAGTCCACGACTTTGTCTACGCTGGGTGGCCTTGTGTGCAGTTCTTGGCCCTGTTAGCCTCTAGCCTTGTATACAACCCTAAAAACTGTGGAACTTTTGCACTTGGCAGAGGAAAATTCACCAAAGAACAGAACATACTCTTTTTCTTGTTTTAACTTGACTCCATTCTTCACCAAATACATTTTTTTTCTTTCCATGAAGTATAACTGAACAGTTTATGACAGGATTGAACATTGAAATCAGTGATATAATGATCTCTCTTTGTCCCTGTACCCTGACAGTTTATCAAACAAGGTTCATGCACATGGCAAAAAGCATGACTACATTATTAGATAATTCCTCAGGTTAGCTCTTTGCATCCATGCATGTTACAGACAGCAGAATCAACAAGAGGAATGGGGATCTGAAGCAAAGGAAGGGGAAATGCAAATATAAACCTGTGTTTCTAAAGGGCACGAGTTCTTGCTGTTCCAGAGGGCTAGAGTCTGGATTCCTGAGGTGGGCATCAGATACTACCCACCTCATTTCCAAGGAACTCCCCTGCTTTGCATCTAAAGTAAATACTTCCCTATTGCCCACACTTTGGACTCTTTTGTTGACTATGATGGCTACTCCATTTCTTCTAAGGGATTCTCCCCCACAGTAGTCGATACAATGGTCATCTGAGTTAAATTCATCCATTCCAGTCCATTTTAGTTCACTGATTCCTAAAATGTCAGTGTTCACTCTTGCCATCTCCTGTTTGACCACTTCCAATTTGCCTTGATTCATGGACCTAACACTCCAGGTTCCTATGCAATATTGCTCTTTACAGCATCAGACTTTACTTCCATCACCTATCACATCCACAACTGGGTGTTATTTTTGCTTGGTTCCATCTCTTCATTCTTTCTGGAGCTATTTCTCCACTCTTCTCCAGTAGCATATTGGGCACCTACCGACCTGGGGAGTTCATCTTTCAGTGTCATACCTTTTTGCCTTTTCATAGTGTTCATAGGGTTCTCAAGGCAAGAATACTAAAGTAGTTTGCTATTCCATTCTCCAGAGGACCATGTTTTGTCAGAACTCTCCACCATGACCCATCTGTCTTGGGTGGCCCTACATGGCACGGCTCATAGCTTCTTTGAGCTAGACAAGGCTGTGGTCCCTGTGATCAGTTTGGTTGGCTTTCTGCGACTATGGTTTTCATTCTGTCTGCCCTCTGATGGATAGGGATAAGAGGCTTATGGAAGCTTCCTGATGGGAGAGACTGACTGAGAGGTCTTGTTTTGATGGGCGAGGCCATGCTCAGTAAATCTTTAACCCAATTTTCTGTTGATGGGCGGGGCTGTGTTCCCTCCCTGTAGCTTGACCTGAGACCAAACTATGGTGGAGATAATGAAGATAACTGCAACCTCCTTCAAAAGGTCCCTTGAACACACTGCTGTACTCAGTGCCTCCGACCCTGAAGCAGGTCACAGTGGAACCACACCTCCCCTGGAGACTCCTGAACACTCATGGGCATGTCTGGGTCAGTTTCTTGTGGGGTCACTGCTCCTTTCTCCTGGGTCCTGCTGCACACAAGGTTTTGTTTGTGCCCTCCAAGAGTCTGTTTCCCTAGTCCTGTGTAAGTTCTGGTAGTTCTATAGTGGGGTTAATGGCAACCTCTTCCAAGAGGGCTTATGCCATACTCAGGTCTCAAAAATGGGAGAACGATCTCTATTCATTTCCAAGGCAAACCATTCAATATCACAGTAATCCAAATCTATGCCCCAACCAGTAATGCTGAAGAAGCTAAAGTTGAACACTTTTATGAAGACCTATAAGACCTTCTAGAACTAACACTCAAAAAAGATGTCCTCTTCATTATAGGGGACTGAAATGCAAAAGTAGGAAGTCAAGAGTTACCTGGAATAACTGGCAAATTTGGCCTGGGAGTACAAAACCAAGCAGGAAAAAGGCTAACACAGTTTTTCCAAGAGAACACACTGCTCGTAGCAAACACCCTTGTCCAACAACACGTGTAGAGAAGACTCTACACATGGACATCACCAGATGGTCAATACTGAAATCAGATTGATCATATTCTTTGCAGACAAAGTTGGAGAAGCTCTACACAGTCAGCAAAAACAAAACCTGGAGCAGACTGTGGCTCAGATCATGAACTCCTTATTGCCAAATTCAGATTTAAATTGAAGAAAGTAGGCAATGGCACCCCACTCCAGTACTCTTGCCTGCAAAATCCCATGGGCAGAGGAGGCTGGTGGGCTGTAGTCCATGGGGTCACGAAGAGTTGGACACAACTGTGTGGCTTCACTTTCACTTTTCATGCATTGGAGAAGGAAGGGAAGGGGGAGCCTGGTGGGCTGCCATCTCTAGGGTTGCACACAGTCGGACACGATTGATGCCTTAGCAGCAGCAGCAGCAGGGGAAACCACTAGACCATTCAGGTATGACCTAAATCAAATCCCTTACGATCATACAGTAGAAGTCACAAATATTCAAGGGATTAGATCTGATAGACAGGGTGCCTGAAGAACTATGGACAGAGGTTCGAGACATTGTACAGGAGACAGTGATCAAGACCATCCACAAGAAAAAGAAATGCAAAAAGGTAAAATGGTTGTCTGATGAGGCCTTAAAAATATCTGAGAAAAGAAGAGAAACTAAAGGCAAAGGAGAAAAGCAAAGCTATACCCATCTGAACGCAGAGTTTCAAAGAATAGCAAGGAGAGATAAGAAAGCCTTCCTCAGTGATCAGTGCAAAGAAATAGAAGAGAACAATAGAATGGGAAACATTAGAGATCTCTTCAAGAAAATTAGAGATACCAAGGGAAAATTTCATGCAGAGATGGGCTCAATAAAGAACAGAAATGGCATGGAACTAAGAGAAGCAGAAGATATTAAGACGAGGTGGCAAGAATATACAGAAAAACTATACCACAAAAATCTTCATGACCCAGTTAATCATGATGGTGTGATCACTCACCTAGAGCCAGACATTCTGGAATGTGAAGTTAAGCGGGCCTTAGGAAGCATCATTACAAATAAAGCTAGCAGAGGTGATGGAATTCCAGTTGAGCTATTTTAAATCCTAAAAGATAATGCTGTGAAAGTGCCACACTCAGTACGTGAGCAAATCTGGAAAACTCAGCAGTGGCCATGGGACTGGAAAGGTCAGTTTTCAGTCCAATCCCAAAGAAAGGCAATGCCAAGGAATGCTCAAACTACCACACAATTGCACTCATCTCACACGCTAGTAAAGTAATGCTCAAAATTCTCCAAGCCAGTCTTCAACAATACTTGAACTGTGAACTTCCAGATGTTCAAGCTGGATTTAGAAAAGGCAGAGGGACCAGAGGTCAAATTTCCAACATCTGTTGGATCATCGAAAAAGTAAAAGAGTTCCAGAAAACCATATACTTTTGCTTTATTGACTATGCCAAAGCCTTTGACTGTGCAGATCACAACAAACTGTGGAAAATTCTTGGAGAGATGGGAATACTAGACCACC
Organism: Capra hircus; assembly: GCF_001704415.2. Classification (NCBI taxonomy): domain Eukaryota; kingdom Metazoa; phylum Chordata; class Mammalia; order Artiodactyla; family Bovidae; genus Capra; species Capra hircus. Next base: position 97,786,443 of record NC_030815.1, read on the forward strand.
CAACCTGCCTCCTGAGAAATCTGTATGCAGGTTAAGAAACAACTCTTAGAACCAGACATGGAACATCAGACTGGTTCCAAATAGGGAAAGGAGTACAGCAAGGCTCTATATTTTTCACCCTGCTTATTTAACTTGTATGCAGAGTACATCTTGCGAAATGCCAGGCTGGATGAAGCACAAGGCGGAATCAAGATTGACAGGAGAAATATGAATAACCTCAGATACACAGATGATACCAACCTTATGGCTTTCTGCAAGGAAGAAATAAAGAGCCTCTTAATGAAAGTGAGAGAGTGAAAACATTGACTTTAAATTCAACATTCAAAAAACTAAGATCATGGCATCCAGTTCCATCACTTCATGGCAAATAGATGGGGAAACCACGGAAACAGTAAGATACTTTATTTGGGGGTGCTCCAAAATCACTGCAGCCATGAAATTAAAAGATGCTTGCTCCTTGGAAGAAAAGCTATGATCAACCTAGACAGCATATTAAAAAGCAGAGGCATTACTTTGTCAACAAAGGTCCATCTAGTCAAAGCTATGGTTTTTCCAGTAGTCGTGTATGGATGTGAGAGTTGAACTATAAAGAAAGCTGAGCGCCAAAGAATTGATGCTTTTGAACTGTGGTGCTGGAGAAGACTCTTGAGAGTCCCTTGGACTGCAAGGAGATCCAACCAGTCCCTGCTAAAGGAGATCAGTCCTGAATATTCATTGGAAGGACTGATGCTGAAGCTGAAACTCCAATATTTTGGCCACCTGATGCGAAGAACCAACTCATTGGAAAAGATTCTGATGCTGGGAAAGATTGAAGGTAGGAGGAGAAGGGGATGACAGAGGATGAGATGGTTGGATAGCATCACCAACACGATGGACATGAATTTGAATAGGCTCCAGGAGTTGGTGATGGACAGGGAAGCCTGGCATGCTGCAGCCCATGGGGTAGCAAAGAGTCGGACACAACTGAGTGATTGGACTGAACTGATTGCCTGCACGTAATTGCTTCTGTATTGATCTAAGAAAGTGGGGTTATTTTTCATTCAGAACTGTATAGTTTGATTGTATTTATGATGCATGACATTAGCTAAGTGTTTTACTGAACAAATGAGACAGTAAGGAAGATGCAACAGACACTGGTTTATGGTAAATTCACGCTCACTTCATGTATTGGGTGAACTGTTGCAAGCATCTTTAAACCAGTTTCCCTGCTTCCCTCTCACCTCTATAAGCATCATCTATGATATACATCTTATAGAATATACTATGAGATTATCTAGAATACAATGTATTGATAGTCCTTGGACAGCAAGGAAATAAACCAGTCTCGATCAAACAATCTAGAATATAAATCCCATCATGTCACTCCCTTGCTTATAACTGTTGAATGTTACTTTAAACTTAGAATGAAGTACCAACTCATCAACATGGTAGACAGACAGGTGCTTAAAAATCTGGCTCCAAACCTACCCGCCTGATGCATTTCTTATCTCACACCAGATCGTCTCTTCTCCAACAACATCTGATGATTTGTTTCTCAGCAAGACAGTCTGTTACTTCACAGGTAATACTCTTTTGCCTTTTCTCTGCCTCACAATCTCTTAGTTATACTTCAAGACCCTGTATACAGGCCCCATCTCCTGAAAATCATCAAGACCTTTCCAGGTAGAGTGAAACATGCCTTTCTTTTGTTAGAGCACTGATCACACTGAAATCTAGTTGTTGTTCAGTCACGAAGTCATGTCTGACTCTTTGCCACCCCATGGCCTGCAGCATGCCAGGCTTCCCTGTTCTTCACTCTCTCTCAGAGTTTGCTGAAACTCATGTCCGTTGAGCCTATGATACTATCCAATCATCTCATCTTCTGTCACCCCTTCTCCTCCTGCCTTCAATACTTCCCAGCAACAGAGTCTTTTCCAGTGAGTCAGCTCTTCACATCAGGTGGCCAAAGCATTGGAGCTTCAGCTTCAGCATCAGTCCTTCCAATGAATGTTCAGGGTTTATTTCTTTTAGGATTGGCTGGTTTAATTTCCTTGCTGTCCAAGGACTCTCGAGAGTCTTCTCCAGCACCACAATTCTAGTTATCTGATCCCTTATCACATCGACCCTACCAGACTGTGAGCTCTTCAAATCAGAAGACTATGTCTTATTCTTACTTATCAACCCAGGAGTTGGCACAGTACCTGGCAAAATAATGAGTCTATAAAAATACTCATCAAATGAACATTTACTCTGTTCAAAGCACCAGGCTAAGTGCTATGAGGAATGCGAAGGTAGATTATTCAAAGTCTGTTCTTTGATGGCACCTAGCTGGAATGAATTATATCTGTGGTTCTTGTGTTTTCCACTTGGTCACCCTTTAGCACTCCTCGAGAATTTTTACTAATTGTCCTCTGTTATACAGCCATTAGGCAAAGCACTGCATGTGTTCCTTCCAATACAAAACCCCACCTTGATGCTGACTGAGTTTTCTCCATACGACTCTTCTGAAGCATATATATTCTCAGTTGAAACAAAATTAAATGTACACACTGATCAAAAGCTGACAAAACATCTGAGGGTGGGTTTTAGGTACAAATGAATGACAAGATTTGTCAAATGGGCAATGCTGACTTATGCAGGTGGTTATCGTAGGATTATACTTTTTAACTTAGGAATGCATCCTATAGACTCTATAGTAAAGATGTTACTAAAAAGGTCTGAAGTTATCGAGAACAAAGAAACAAGAAGATTGAGGAAGGCGGCACAGAGAAGAAAATATCTGACCCTGATAGGAAAATGGAACTTTTAAATCCTATAAATAATTCATAAATTTTATTTGAGCTACTTTTTGGAATACCAATAAGGTAATTATCAGAGTATTTCACCTGGAGCAATCTGGTAACTAAATGTATGCAAAACAAAGGAAGAGTCAACCCAGAAATACAATTAAATAGCATGTGAAAGAATCTTTTGAGCAGCTCAGGGTTGGTCACAAAGGGTTTTATCTTAGAGTTGGGTTCTGCATTTGGTAAGATAAAAATCACACAAGATTGATTCCAATTGAGGGTGATAAAGATAATCAATAAAAAATGTTTTCAGAGAAGAAAACATTTCTTCCCCCAAACCCATAATCCCAGTCTAAGCATAAGCAAAACATCAAAGTCACAGTAAAGTGAGGAGCATTCTACCTAACCAGTACTCCTCAATCTGTCAACAAAAACAAGGGGAGTCTGAGAAACTGTCACATAGAAGAGGAGGCTAAGGAGACATGATCCCTAAATCTAACATGGGATCCTGGGACAGAACAAGGATCTTAGGCAAGACCTAGTGAAATCCAAATAAAGTGCAGAGTTTGGTTAATAGTGATATAGTAATTAATGGCTAACAGTAATGTACTCCTATTGGTTTCTTAGTTGTGACAAGTGTACCAGTGCTGTAAGATGTTTACAATCAGGGAAATCAGATGAAGAGTTTATAGGAACTCTCTGTGTCATTTTTGCAACATCTCTGTAAATTTAAAACTATTGTAAAAAAATTTTCAAGTTTGTTTAAAAAAAAAAAAATACTGCCTCAAGCCTTATTGAAATTGGCTCAGTTAGATAATCAACTTCCAGGAGACAGCTTTGCAAGGGAGATAAGGCAGGCAGACAAATGTTGCCAATTCTGTTTTATGTAGAAGAAAGTGGAGGCTCATAGAGTTTTAAGGTCAATCAACTATTAAAGTCCCAGGATGGGTTTGAACTTGTGATTTTTGGCTAGCCCATTAATATTTACCTCCCTTGCAAAACTGGGCAGGCAGCTTCCATACTTATATCTTTTTGAATCCTCACAATGACAGCAGACACTGTAAAACCCATTTTGCAGACTGAGGAGGCTCAAAGAGACTAAACATCTTGCTTATGGTCATATTATTAGGACTTGTTAAAGCCAGATTTTGTACACAGGTTATATATCTCCTGAGTTGTTTCCTGCTGCCTCCCTTCCTCCAGGCTGACTCCCATGGAATATAAACATAAATGCTCTGGAAACTGCCACCCCACTCTACGCTGCTTCCAACACCAATGCGTGAGAGCCACACAGGCTCAGGCACACAAATATAAAGAAGGGTCTCTCTCCACTTGCTAGGACTGAAAAAGCAGCTCCTCAACTGGGCAAGGGGTACTTGAGCAGCCTTCCCAGGCACCAGGGATCTGCTCCTCCTGTGAGCTCTCATGTTCTTTCTAGGTCTTTGGGGGCTGCCCTGGGGAGTGCTCAGCCTGCCTTTTGGCAGCTCCACAGGCTCCTCCTTTCTGCTGCAGAGTGCTTTCTATCAGGGGTGTCCAGGGCAGGAGCCAGAGAGGCGTATTGGTAATGTGATGCGATAATAGTGTATCAAATTCAAAACGCCATTTCTGCCAAAAGGAATTTAATTAAGCACAAAAGTGGGTTACTGCAATGAAATGCACATGTGTTCTTTAAAGTCATGCATGCCTTTGTGTATTTGGAAAATACCCTAAATGCATGTTATTACAGGAATCTTGTTATCAGCCAGAAGGAAGGCTTTAGATCCTAGGTATATGGTTTGATTATATGTGAGCGTCTTGAAACCTTGGTGTTAATGTGTCAGTTTATCTGCATTGGATGAACTGTATTTTAAGACATAATCTTTCATGTCACTAATCAAGATACAATGGACTTTTCCAGTCTAAAGTTTCAGCTTTGCTATCAAATCCAGACCAAGCTTTCTTTCCAAAGATCTAGACAGCTAAGAAAGTTATTACTATTATTTTCCCTTTTAGTAAGAATATTAACTGGCTTTGAACGGAAGCATTTGTTATCACAGATTCATTAAAAAAATCACAAATTGCTTCATCCATAGGGTTATTAAAGGGCCATCTAACTCAGTCCCTTCTTTTAGTAAGTGAGGAAATTGAGACTACAAGGGTAACTAGCCCAGGATGGCACAGGAGGTCGCTGGCAGGGCTGAGCCCATATCTGAGGCTGGTGGAACATAGCTCACAAAAATATCCTATTCGGATCTAGGTGATCCATTAGATTACTATATGTGCTCAGTCGCTCAGTCGTGTCTGACTCTTTGCAGCTCCATGGACTGTAGCCCACCAGGCTCCTCTGTCCATGGAATTTTCCAGGCAGGAATATTGGACTGGGTTACCATTATGTTCTCTGGGGGGTCTCCCCGACCCAGGGATCAAACTCATGTCTCCTGTGTCTCCTGCATTGGCAGACGCATTCTCTACCACTGTGCCACCTGGGAAGGCCCCTAGATTACTATATGTGTGATCAAGTCTTTTTTAAAAGTCACACATCTGGTGGAGAACGAATAACATGAGTCGAGCTGGAGGGGAAGGGCTTCCCTAGTGGTTCGGTGGTAAAGATTCTGCCTGCCAATGCAGGAGACCCGGATTCAAGCCCTGGAAGACTGATCGGGAAGATCCCCTGGAGAAGGAAATGGCAGCCCACTCCAGTATTCTTGCCTGGAAAATTCCATGGACAGAGGAGCCTGGCAGGCTATAGTCCCTGGGATCACAGAACAGTCTGACATGACTTCACAACAAACAACACGCTGAGGGGTGGAAGAGGGAACATGGAAGGCACACCAAGTGAGGAACATTTTAATTTAAAAGGAAGGAAGAAATTATATTCTCCAAAAATAGCAGTGTCATAAAAGACAACAAAAGGCTGAGCGACTGTTTCAGATGAAGGGAGATAATTAAATGCATGACTAGAGAGAACTATCCTAGAGGAGGAAGTGCTAAAAAGGACATTATTGGGTTAATTGATAATTGAAATATAGACCATAAACGAGGTAAAAGTATGTGTCACAGTTAAACTTATTAAGGTTGATAACTATACCGTGCTGGCAGAAGAGAATATCCTTATTCCTAGGAAATGGACAGTGAAGTATTTGAGGGTAAGTAAAAATGACATGCAGCTTACTCTCAATCTGATCAGAAAAAAATTTATATAGAAAAATAGACAGATGACACAATTAAGGCAAAATGTCAACAATAGATAAACTTGGAAATAGGCTATAGGAGTGTTCTTGCTTTATTTTTATAAGTTTGAAATTGTTCCAAATAAAAAGTTTTTTAAAAAAAGTTAAGCAATGTAAATGATTACCACCAGCACCACAAAATTATAACCACTCTTCATTCAAGAGCAAAAGAGGGCATTTTAAGAACATCTCTAAAAATATAGAGTCATGACATCCCTCATGCATATTTACTACGAAACCAAAATCTCAATAAATGAAAGCAATGAGCAGGGTCACCTCAGAAGTCCTCCGAGCTTGGTGTTTATGTCTGGATTTGGGGTTGGCACTACCCCTTCTGGGACTGCTGCCATTTACCCATTTTGTTATGATCTTTCATAGTAAAAAAATAATAATAACTTTCTATTATCCTAAAAATTACAACGAGAAAATTGATACCTACTGATTACAGCAAAATAATTAGCCCACATGGTTTATCTTTAAAAAAACAAAAAGCTAAAGGTTACATTTCTGGATGTGAACAGGAAAATGGTCACATCAGGCCATGCTGAGGGTCCTGGTTATAAGGAGACAAGACAATAACCATTTCCTTGGAGGCTTAAACAATCAGCTTCATGACAGAGCTTCATCTACAGTCATTATTTACACTTGCCCAGAATAGCAACTGCAATGCCTGCTCATCCCAGTTGAAAGAAAAGCCTCTTCTCTGAATTTGTCATCTGATTCTGGGCAGTGCCTGTCAGTTGTCTGCTTCATGAGTCTGTGCCAGCACTGACTGTCCACACAAACCACGTGGCATTGATGTTCCCCAAAGATAAAAACAAATCCTGGCCGCCACTCAGTATTCTTGGTACTTAGAGAATGTTTTCTGTTAACAGCAGGGGAGCTTTACTAAGTCACTCACAGATAAATTTATACCCAGTATGTTTGGAGATACAGGTATGTGTTCCATTCTGGAAAAGAAACTAAGTCCAAAGGTTGGGTCCTGCCCTCAGGAAGCCTGTAATTGCATTGGGATCACACAGAACACAAAAGGCAACTACAGAAGCCATCCTGGCCACAGGCCATAGAACCCAGATGTTCTATGCACAAAAAAAAGAGTTGTAAATGCAGTAACTCTGGTGCAGAAGGTACTCGCATAGCAACGTTTCCATCACATTGTTTAGTCAGGATGACTAGCTTGTCTAATCAAGCCAAATGTGACATGCTCTCTTGCCTCCTGGTCTTTGTACATACTGCTCCTTCTGCCCAGAACATTCTCTCCTACCCCACCCTCACCATCCAGTATCCTGCCTTTCCACCACCACACCACCTCTTTCTTTGGTTAACTCCTACAGCTTCTAGCTTGGGTGTTATCACCCTTGAAAAGCTTTCTTGACCCCTTCCTTCTTGGCCTGGGCCCTTCCTGGATTCTCCCATTATAGCCTTTATCATGTTGCAAGGGGTACTCTAGAGTGAGACTGGGTTCAAATTCTGGGTCCCTCACCTACTAGCTTTGAGACCCAAGTCAAGTTCAGTTGCTCAGTCGTGTCCAACTCTTTGCAACCCATGGACTGCAGCATGCCAGGCTTCCCTATCCATTACCAACTCCCAGTGATCACCAACACCCATCACCGATACCCATCAAACTCATGTCCATTGAGTTGGTGATGCTATCCAACCATCTCATCCTCTGTCATCCCCTTCTCCTCACATGCATAACCCCTGTGTATCTCCTATGGTTTATTATCTCATTTAAGCTCAAGCCAGTTCTCTAGTGTTGGCCTCTCTTCACAGATGAGGAAACTGAGTCTCACAGAGGCTTCATAACTCACCCAATGTGACACCTGGGGAATGGAGATCCAAAGCCAAGTCTAGAGGATACTGAAGACATCAGTTTTAAGCATCATCATGAACTTTCTTAGGGGCTCCTCTGATGGCTCAGACAGTGAAGAGTCTGCCTGCAATGCGGGAGACCAGGGTTCGATCCCTGGGTTGGGAAGATCCCCTGGAGAAGGAAATGGCAACCCACCCCAGTATTCTTGCCTGGAAAATCCCATGGGTTGAGGAGCTTAGCAGGCTACAGTCCATGGGGTCACAAAGAGTCGGACATGACTCAGCGACTTCAGTCACTCATGAACTTTCTTAATCAAGTGATACCAGAATTTCTGCTACTGTGGGAATGAGTCTTGGCAAAAGAAATTGGAACTGCCTTTATGGAAGAGGTCAGGCAGAAGAGCCAAGAGGTTGTGAGCTGAGACCCCCACCCCTGAGACAGTCTTCCACGGAGGGAGGCGACCTCCAGGTGACAACTATTAGAAACTGTTTGAGAGCCATTAGTTTAGTTTTAATATCACATTTAGTGACACAGTTCAATTTTTTTTATGTTTATATTTTCATTTTCATTAACATAGAAATGCATGGAAAAGACTGAAATAGGAGGCAGCGAACCAAAGAGTTTAACATCGTGGCTTTTGAAATCAGAGCTGATCCAGCCCCTTTATAACTGTGTAACCTTGGGAAAGAAAACTTAGGAACTCAAGTTTTCTCAAACTAGAGTTAAGCTAAGTATTCCAAGTCAAACAGGGGTGTCAGTTAGATACCGAAGAAGGGGGAAGAGAGTAGTGCAAGGCCAAGAGGGTAGTGTGCATAAAGAGAGTCTGTCCTGTCTGTCTGGTGACATCTCTAAATGGTGCTAGAAGAACCCCACTGCTGTTTGTCATGATGCATCCACTTCTACTTCACAGCTGACCCCAAATCCTTCGCTGGTAAACATGTTGCTGTAATTTCATCTCAGCTGTTTGTTTAGAGGTTTTGAGTGCTAAATTTTGATTTCGAGGTTAAATTATCCTTTAAAAATAGTTTCAAGATGCCTTAACTCGTGGCACAACTAAAAGTAATAGTTGTTTTCGTGTCGTCAGTGTCTCTAGTTAAACACTAGTATCTTCTTTCAAAAGATTTCCTTCCGTCAATAATACATCTCCAGAAATCTATATTTTAACCATACTTATTTTCTGTAGTTCTAGAATTACTGTTTAAGTTCATCACTCATAGAAGGGAATGCATATGGTTTAATGTATAATCTCATTTTCTGAAAACTGGTTCATAGATTCTAAGGACCAGCACATGATCAGTGCATAATCAGTAATGCATGAGGGAGGGAGTCTAAGGTGAGGTTTCTGGGAATGGAGTCACATGGTGGGCTTGGACCAGTGGGTGAACACTGCTGGGAGGGAAGTTTGGGGATATATCAGACTGCCTTTGGCAGGCAGAATTCAGACTTTGAGTCCCTGCTTGATTTCGATGGCATGGGCCAGGCTCCTGCATGCTATGGGAACTTTAATTAGTTGGCATTTTCCACTAAGATTGTGTTAGTGCCTTTAGTAAAAGCGTCACTTAGTACTCCTGGACAGGTGGGTGAGATGCAATAGTTTGAGAAGTACTGAGTCCATCTACTTTCCAATAGCATCAATTGAGTAAATTAAAGAAATTGCATGAGTAACAAAGTATTTCATTTCTTACCCATATTTTAGCACCAATATGAATATGGGATATACAATTATAAAGTATAAAAACATTTTGATTTTGATTTTAATTTTAATATAGGAAAAATTATAGAAACATTTTAATACATAACATGTTTAATTATTAGGTATCTAGGCAGTATCGCTGATGTTGCTGGCACAACTCTTTCTATCATTAAATACATACATCTGTGCTCAACTTTATCATCCACTTTCTACATTGAGTTGCCCCAAAGAGGAAAAGTCTCATCATAATCAATGTCTATAGTTTGAGGTATCTGTCGGGTAACCACTGACTTCAGTTCACACTTGAAATTAGCTGCCTTCTTTGTCCCCAGCTCAGGAGCCCTGGACTGTGACTGCCTCTTCTGTGAGCTGTCACACCAAGAACCTCTCTAAGCGAAGGCCTTGAGTGCCGCATGGCCTACGTTTGGAGTCAGATCCACTCAGATATAGTTTCGAATTTGACAATAATTTCCAATCATATCCATATGACAAATTAGGGGGAAGAAAATGAATTTTATTCATGTAAATATTATTAGATTAATAAAGTTCACTTATAGCTTTTGTCCTTCTTCATCATGAGCTGTTGGGATATAACACTTTCACTAAATGAAAGAGCAAATTTAAATTCTCAAAACTACTTGCTTTTGTATTATAAAATCAGTAACAACAGTGGAAGAAACCAAAAAAGAAAAATCATCTCTAATGCCAACTCAATCAAAAAATTTATTTTCATTCTAACCCCACTCCTAGCTTTAGTTTACATGATTGCAATCATAGAAGACATAAATTTTTATAATCTGCTGTTTCACTTCACGCGCAATTGCAAATATTCTCAATGTTGATATGTAATTTTTATTTTTTATTTCATTTTTTGGTACAAAATTTAGGCTTTTTTTTTTCTGACTGCATAGTTCATCAAATACTATTACTTTCTTAGTCAATTCTTTAGTAATTTGAACACTTGATTTGTTTCCAGTTCTGTGTTATTTAAAAAAAAAAAAAAACAACAACTACAGTAAGTTAACATGTAGTATAGTTTTCCCTTGAAATAAATGCCCAGAACTGAGATTTTTTAGATAAATGTGAGAATGTTTTTTGGCTTTTACTCAAACCATTTATTAGCAGCTTGGATGAGCCCCTGATGGAAATCTCTGCCAGTTCTCCTCTCCTCAGTCTGACACATGACTTCTCTGAGCTCTTAAAGTCCTCTTGGCTCTCTAGCTCCCCTTCCACTCCCAGACCCAACAAATAAAGGATGCTAACCGGCACTTTGACATTTGGCTAAGCAAATCCCAGGCAACTTCACACTTCATTACTTTATCTCCGCTCTCCTTTCTTTCTAAAGAAATGCCATTTCTTATAACGAATGAGGTGTGTATAATCCTCAGTTGTTTTGGTGCACTTTTAGAAATTCACAGCTATGGCAATGTAGCAAGTTATCTGAACTATAGAATGTGACTGACACACCCACGGGCCTAATTCTACTGCAAACATAATGAATAGGGTTTGGTAAGGAACAAAGCAGACAAAATATGGGAAAGTACTTTCTAAATAGCAAAGGAACATGCAGAAAGTATAACTACTATTAACCACCCCTACATTTACCTTTACATCTGTGGCATAAGGAGAAATATATATATGCGTGTGTGTGTGTGTGTGTGTGTGTGTGTGTGTGTGTGTGTGTAATCCCAACTCCATTTCCTGGCACAGAGCTCCTAAAACACTAGGAACTTCCTGAGGAGAGGACTGACAGGAGTGTCTTCTGTTATTCATAACAAGCCACTTTAGACTACACCTATGTTTATGCTAATGAGGTGACTCTACTCTCCAGAGGACCCTAGATATCTAGAGGACACCAGCTTGTTGGTGGAAAGACCAAGCCATGCTTAGAGGGCTGGACTATGTATCCCTTACCCTTAGCCACCAGGAGGGAAAAGGGTCTAGAGATTAAGTTCATTCACCAGTGGTCAATGATTTAATCAGTTGGGCCTACATAACAAAACTTTCATAAAAATTTTTAAAAATAGGTTCAGAGAATTTCTGGGTTGGTAAATTACAGGGAGGTGCTGGGAGGTGGGTATACCTGGAGAGGGCATGGTATCTCTGTACCTTGTCCCCTGTATCTTACTCTATACACCTCTTCCACTTAGCTGCTCCTAAATTTTATTGTTGATGATAACCCAAGAATAGTTAAGTAAACAGCTTTCCTGAGTTCTGTGAGTCATTCTGGCAGTTTATCAAGTCTGAGGGAAGGTTGTGGAAACCCCCAAATTTGTAATTGGCCAATCAGAAATGTGGGTAGCCTGGACAATTCATTTTCACCTGGTGTCTGACGAAGGGGCAGTCTTGAGGGACTAAGCCCTTTAACTAATGGGATCTGATATTAACTCCAGGTAGATAGTTTCATAATTGAATTAAATTCTTGGACATTCAATTGGTGTCTGGATAACTGCAGAATTGATGTTGGAAGAGATACCACATATTTGGTGTAAAGGGAAAACACTTCTCAACATGACTCATCCTGTTAAGATGGAGATGCTGATTTGAGAGCAAATTTACTCCTCACAGTGTGGTCCATGGATCAGCAGCACTGGCATCACTTGGGAACTTAGAAATGCAGAATCTCAGACTCTATCCCAGACCTACTCAGCCTGATTCTGCATTTTTAACAAGATCCCACAGTGGGTCATATACACAGTACACAGTAAAGTTTGAGAAGAACTGGTATAAGCCTCAGATTTCCTGTTCCTAAAAGCTTTGCAGCCACATACAATACACATTCAGTGAGGGGAAGCTACTATATAGGCTTTCCTCCAGATTCAGAGCTTGGATTTTAAAAAGCATTCCTTATAAGTAACCAAAAGAGTAACTTGTCTGATCTTACTGTATGTTCCATGGAAATTTACTTCATGTTTTTATAACTTAGTTTATCTTTTCTAATAAAACAAAGACAATGGTAACTATCTCATAAGATTATTGTAAGGTTTTATAAGAAAACATAATTACAGTAGCTAACACTTAGGGAATACAATGAGCCCGGCTGTGCATAGCTCTTCATGGAGATTCATTCATTTGATGCATATTTACTGAATACCTACCATGTTACTGGGCACTGTTTGGGGGCATCTGGAATAATGTTATAATAGTTAACATTACTGAACATTTCCTATGTGCCAGGCACTTTTCAAAACAAGTTATTTCTTTTTTAAAATTTCATCTTTATTGAGGTATAATTAATATACAAAAAACTGCACCTCATTAATGTATACAACTTGGTGAATTTGGACTTATGTGTCCATCCATGTTGTGCTTCCTGAAGGAGGGCATGGTAATCCACTCCAATACTCTTGGCTGGAGGATCCCATGGACAGAGGAGCCTGGCAGGTTCCAGTCCATATGGTTGGAAAGAGTCAGACACAACTGAAGCGACTTAGCATGCACACATGCATATACCTACGTTATCAACACCACCATACAGGTAGTAAACATATCCATCACCTGCAAAAGATTCCCTGTGTCCATCTGCTAGATAAACATGTTATTTTCAACAGGTCACATTTCTAAACAGGTTAAATCTTCACAATAGTCCTCTAACTTTCTTCAATTTCCACAATAATCCAATGAAGATCATCCAAATGGGGAAACTGACTAGCCCAAAGTTACAGTATGGTGCATGGAGTATATGGTAAATGGTAAAGGCTAGCAAATGGAGAACTCCAAAGATCACGCTCCAAACTACTGGGGTATGCTGTGTGATGTAGGAGGTTAAATTGTATGAAATCACCAACATTCCACCATTATTGATTCTTGCAAACAGTAACTTTGTATGCAGTGTCCACAAGATTGTGAATTATTATCTTCCTTTTGCTTTTTTTTTTTTTTTAAATGACAGTGTGTGTCCTTAATCTTTGCCTTAGGATCCAGGATCCACTGAAGGCTATGAAACTAACAGAAAGACAGGAACTATAAACAAGGTTCTCTCCATTAGATAGCCTATTTCACTTCAAGCCCTTGGTGAGACCAGTAAAGGTTTTTACTCTAGTCATTAAAACATTAAAAATAACACAATTCTAGTGCTTGCTTCAGCAGCACATATACTAAAAACTGGAACGATACAGAGAAGATTAGCACGGCCCCTGCCCAAGGTGGACATGCAAATTCCAGAAGTGTTCCATATTTTTAACCAACACAACACTGTAAAGCAATTATCCTCCAATCTGAAGAAAACACAATTCTAAATAGCAAAATAGGATATGTTCATCACTTTGGCAGAGAGAAGAAGAAAGGAAAAATAAAAGTCTGGTGTCCACTGGGAATATATTTGATCTTTTTCCTCTCTGAATTCAGAACGAGCTTCAGCATTTGCTGTGTACAAAGGGCCAAAATGAGCTGATAGGGTAGATGTTTAAGACATAATGAAGACAAACATGAGTTCAGAACCAAAGCCTTCACCTGAGAGTACAGCTAATATTATCAGTGTAAGTATTTTTTATTTGTAGTGTACACAGGGTGGGGGGACATAAGCTGCTTTAATAGCTTCTCATTGAATAACACGAATGACTTCTACTAAATGTAACTCTGGAAGATTAGAGAAGAGTCATAAAAAATAATTTTAACAGCCATGATCCCCTGTCCTCCCACTTAAATAAACTCTGTCTATTCTATTATTGTATTATACCATAAGCTACAGGGCTAGGAAACTCCCACTATTTCCAGACTCACTCATGCATAGAACATTTGTGATTGACGGACAAGTGAGGCTGAAATGTGCAAATGGAGATGAAACATTCTAAGATTATACATCTCCCAGGTAGGGGTGGCCCTCTTCCAGCATCTTAAGCTCGGCCAAGCTCTGCAGGGATGAGTATTCAAGGAAAGATGCTTATTCTCAACCAGAGCCTGGAATAACTCCTCCCCTTCCTGAATATCTAAATACACCCCCTCAAAACTTGCTCTTTTATGATCTATACTCATTTAGCCAACAAACAGCAACAGAGCCTGGAGAATCCACTCTTATCCAGGTCCTGAGAAAACATACAGTTAGTTGAGACGAGGTCCAAGATCAGAGGAACTTAGAGTCTAAGACAGTGATTCTCAACTCTGAATGCATGTTAAAATTACCTAAAGCTTTAGAAAAATCCTAATGGGTCCTGCTGCTAACTAATTAAATTATAATCATTGGGGTAAAGACCAAAGAAGAGCCAAAGTTGAGAATGACTAGGAAAGAGACAGATAGATATATCACTGTCATACACTGCTATTGTGGAAAGTGTAAGATCCATTAGACCCTAAAGGAAGGATTCCACCCCAACTTTGAGGGAATCACAGGTTGGCTGGAAGGCACCTGGCCTGTATTATACTTGAAGAGAAAAGGAGATAACAGAGAAGGCAGGGTAAGGAACGAGGATTGAGGGGGCAGTGTGAGCAAAATGAAAGGCAGTATGAAATTCTCCAGAACTGCAAGTTGTGTAGTGTAGTGTAGTGTAGTGTAGTGTAGTATAGCATAGTATATTGTGGTGTGGTGTAGTATAGTGTAGTGTGGAGTGGTGTGGTGTGGTGTAGTCTAATGTAGTATGGTGTGGTGCAGTGTAGTGTAGCGTAGTGTGGTGTGGTGTGGTACAGTATAGTGTAGTATGGGGTGGGGTAGTGTGGTGTGATATAGTATAGTATGGTCTGGTGTAGCGTAGTGTGGTGTGGTGTAGTGTAGTGTAGTGTGGTGTGGTGTGGTATGGTGTGGTATGGTGTGGTATGGTGTGGTGTCGTGTGTGGGGTGTGCTGTGGTATAGTATAGTGTGGTATGGTGTGGTGTGGTGTGGTGTGGTGTGCGTGGTGTGCTGTGGTGTAGTGTAGTATGGTGTGGTGTGGTATAGTACAGTGTGGTGTGGTGTGGTGTGGTGTGATATAGTATAGCATGGTCTGGTGTAGTGTAGTGTGGTGTGGTGTAGTGTAGTGTAGTGTGGTGTGGTGTGGTATGGTGTGGTATGGTGTGGTGTCGTGTGTGGGGTGTGCTGTGGTATAGTATAGTGTGGTGTGGTGTGGTGTGGTGTGGTGTGATATAGTATAGTGTGGTCTGGCGTAGTGTGGTCTGGTGTAGTATAGTGTAGTGTGGTGTGGTGTGGTGTGTGTGGTGTGCTGTGGTATAATGTACTGTGGTGTGGTGTGGTATAGTATAATGTGGTGTGGTGTGGTGTGGTGTGGTGTGGGTGTGGTGTGGTGTGATATAGTATAGTGTGGTCTGGTGTAGTGTAGTGTGGCATGGTGTGGTGTTATGTAGTGTTATGAAGTGTAGCACAGTGTAGTTTGGTGTGGTGTAATATAGTGCAGTGTAGCTGGAACAAAGGGTTCTATGGGAGAGATAACCAGTAAGACAAGAGACTGAAGAAATAGACAAGAATCATATTATATTCATACTTGACCCTTGAACTTGTCAGGTATATCCAAATATACTTTGTGATTTATACTGAAGGCCATTGGGCTTAATGGAGGATTTGGGTTAGGGAATAAGTATTTCAATCAGATTTCTATTTTAGAATCACCCAGTCCTATCAAATGAAAGGAAGTGATAAATGGAGCACAAGTGTCTGAGAAGGGGTGAGGAATAAAGGAGGAAGGGCAGTTAAAACACTGGTAATAGATACAGAGAGGAAGATGGATGATGTGAGACTGAACTATGGCAAGCAGAACGGAGAAAGAACAGATTTAAGAGACAATAAGAGCAAAATAAATGAAAATTACTGATTGATTAAATGTGAAAGTGAAACAATGAGAAGGCTGACTCCCAGGTTCCTGGGCTGAGTGGCCAGATGTCTGGAACAGCAGCAAGAGTAGAGAAGGAAAAACTTTAATCTTCTGGCATCCTGTCCTGCTGTGGCTCCTGCCATCCTTTCTCTTTGACCATTTCATGACCTACCTATGCCTTCCACCAGCATTTGAGGGAAGAGCATAGACATATTATTTCTGTTAATGATATGACAATGGGAAATGTATGAATGGATGGTTCCAAATGGCTTTTGGTCCTTTGAAAGAGTTTATTATAGCCCAGTCCTCATTAGCATCTCACTATTATCAGACAAGTCAGATACTTTTCCTCTCCCAACTCCAGAATAGGTGAAAAGACACTCTAGAGATCTCCATCAGTGCAGGCCAAGAAGGCTGAGGGACAAAAAACTAGTCTCTCCTATCCATAATCAAGATGGAAGAACTGCAAGAGAATGAGTAGTTAATTCCTTTTGCTCCAATCAGGAATAGCAGATTTGGGGAGCTCAGATGATACAGAGAATGAAAAGAGAAACATAAAATTACAACTGGCTCTATGGATTAAAAGATTGCCTAATAATTTATGATCTGTAATTTCACTCTGAGGTATATTCCTAAAAGAACAGCATATATTTCATCAGCAAATGGCATGTACTAGAATGTTCATAAGCAGTATTATTAGTAAAGCCAAAAGCAGAAAATTACCCTGATGTCCATTAGTAATATAATGGATAAATAAATTATAGTAGTTTCTTTATCCATGGCTTTGCTCTCACAGTTTCACTAATCACTGGTAAACTCTAGTCTGAAAATATTAAATGGGAAATTAAGGAAATAAGCAATTAATAAGTTTTAAATTGCATGCCACTCTGAGTTGCATGATGAAATCTCACACTGTCCTATTCTGTCTTGGCTGGGATCCCCAATAACTGATGTCTACTCATGACATCCAACCGTTGATATCAAATGGCTCCATAATCCAGAATCTCCCAAAGCAGATGATCCTCTTTCTGACATATTTTTGTCAGAAGATAAATAGTAGCCTAACACATTCACTTCACTTCATCTCATCACACAGGCATTTTATCATGACACATCACTACAGGAAGAAAGATGAATACAGTATAATAAGGTGTTCTCAGAGAGAGAGAGAGACCACATTCATATAACCATTATTACAGAATATTGTTATAATTGTTCTTTTTTAACTTTCAAATTTTTTATTCTATATTGAACTTCAGTTGATTTACAATGTTGTATTCATTTCAGGTGTACAGGAAAGCAACTCAGCTATCAGTTCAGTTCAGTTCAGTAACTCAGCTGTGTCTGACTCTTTGCGACCCCATGATTCGCAGCACGCCAGGCCTCCCTGTTCATCACCAACTCCCAGAGTTCAGTCAAACTCATGTCCATCGAGTCAGTGATGCCATCCAGCCATCTCATCCTCTGTCATCCCCTTCTCCTCCTGCCTCCAATCCCTCCCAGTATCAGGGTCATTTCCAATGAGTCAACTCTTCGCATGAGGTGGCCAAAGTACTGGAGTTTCAGCTATAGCATCATTCCTTCCAAAGAACACCCAGGACTGATTTCCTTTAGAATGGACTGGTTGGGTCTCCTTGCAGTCCAAAGGACTCTCAAGAGTCTTCTCCAACACCACAGTTCAAAAGCATCAATTCTTTGGCGCTCAGCTTTCTTCACAGTCCAACTCTCACATCCATACATGACTAGCCTTGACTAGACAGACTTTTGTTGGCAAAGTAATGTCTCTGCTTTTGAATATGCTATCTAGGTTGGCCATAACTTTCCTTCCAAGGAGTAAGCATCTTTTAATTTCATGGCTGCCATCACCATGAGCAGTGATTTTGAAGCCCAAAAAAAGAAAGTCTGACACTGTTTCCACTGTTTCCCCATCTATTTCCCATGAAGTGATGGGACAAGATGCCATGATCTTAGTTTTCTCAATGATGAGCTTGAAGCCAGCTTTTTCACTCCCCTCTTTCACCCTCATCAAGAGGCCCTTCAGTTCTTCTTCACTTTCTGCCATAAGGGTGGTGTCATCTGCATATCTGAGGTTATTGTTATTTCTCCCGGCAATCTTGATTCCAGCTTGTGCTTCTTCTAGTCCAGCGTTTCTCATGATGTACTCTACATATAAGTTAAATAAGCAGGGTGACAATATACAGCCTTGACGTACACCTTTTCCCATTTGGAACCAGTCTGTTGTTCCATGTCCAGTGCTTCCTGACCTTCATACAGGTTTCTCAAGAGGCAGGTCAGTCTGCTATTACTATCTCTTTTAGAATTTTCAAAAGTTTATTGTGATCCACACAGTCAAAGGCTTTGGCATAGTCAATAAAGCAGAAATAGATGTTTTTCTGGAGCTCTCTCACTTTTTCCATGATCCAGCAGATGTTGGCAATTTGATCTCTGGTTCCTCTGCCTTTTTAAAACCAGCTTGAACATCTGGAAGTTCATGGTTCACATATTGCTGAAGCCTGGCTTGGAGAATTTTGAGCATTACTTTACTAGCGTGTGAGATGAGTGCAATTGTGTGGTAGTTTGAGCATTCATTGGCATTGCCTTTCTTTGGGATTGGAATGAAAACCGACCTTTTCCAGTCCTGTGGCCACTGCTGAGTTTTCCAAATTTGCTGGCATATTGAGTGCAGCACTTTCACAGCATCATCTTTCAGGATTTGAAAGAGCTCAACTGGTTCCCTTTTCTCCACACCCTCTCCAGCATTTATTGTTTATAGACTTTTTGATAGCAGCCATTCTGACCAGCGTGAGATGGTACCTCATTGTGGTTTTGATTGGCATTGCTCTGATAATGAGTGATGTTGAGCATCTTTCCATGTCTTTGTTAGCCATCTGTATGTCTTCTTTGGAGAAATGCCTGTTTAGTTCTTTGGCCCATTTTTTGATTGGGTCATTTATTTCTCTGGAATTGAGCTGCAGGAGCTGCTTGTATATTTTTGAGATTAATTCTTTGTCAGTTGCTTTGTTTGCTATTATTTTCCCCCATTCTGAAGGCTGTCTTTTCACCTTGCTTATAGTTTCCTTCACTGTGGGTCCATCCATTTTGAGTTTATTTTTGTGTATGGGATTAGAGAATTAGCTGGTATTAGTTGAATGAGTTGGTTGCTCAGAAGAACGATTTGTATAAGAATCATGGAAACAAAAAAGGAACTTGCTCTTCCCCTCTTTTAGAAAACATACTTCATAGAAACAGTGCAGAAAGTTAACTAATTACCCCTTTAACACTGAACCTCTTGAGCAAAACTTTTCTTTTTCTGTTCGTCATGAGTCTTTCTGTAGCAGTGTTTTCCTGACAACTGCTCCTAGTTGGCAAAGGACTGGCTATTTTAAACTATTATGGAATACTCTCACAGCATATATAGCTATTCTAAATTCTTCATGCATTGAGACGGACACTAGCTAACTGTTTACCACGTCCATCTCCTCTTTGCCCTGGGCACACAGTGAGATTACCATTCCCAGGCTTCCTTGTAGTTAGACATGGACATGAGCTTTGGTTCTAGACAGTACAGAATGACTTGATATGATGGGTGCTGCCACTTCCAGACTTGACCATTACAGTCTCTCACATATAATCCTCTTTGCTCTTCTCCCTTCTGCCAGTCTGAAGCAGACAGCCTTGGAAGGCATGCAATGAAAGTAAAGCAGTCATAAATGGAAGGGCCCCAGGTCCTTGAATATCTTCTAGCAGAGAGCCACTCACTGTATAGAAATACCTATTTTAAAACTCTATGAGATGAAGAAATAAACTTCAGGTGTCACCTTCTCTAACTAGCCTTTGCAGATATCCCTACATGACGAGAACTCTACATATGCCTTCTACCTCAGATTTTGACAGCACTTTATTCGTACCTACCTATGTTATTCTGTGTCTTCTGTTTTGATCATGTATACTCTTGTCTACTAGATTAAAAGTTCTGAGTGGCAAGAACTGACCCTTTATTTTCCAACTGAGAAGTTAAACTGTTTTTAAGAATTTTTACCAGGTACTCAATACTTGTAAAATTAATGAAATAAATGCATATTGGATAAATTCATTCACACGTGGACACATGGATATGAGTGGCAAAATAAGGAGGAGATGCCTGAGATTTGAAGCCTGGCGAAAATGGAGAAAGCTAGTAAGTGTTAATGGCAATAAGAAAGTCCAAAAAGGGGAAATCAGCCTTCAGGTATTCATTCATAGTTCATTCCTCCACTCATCTCCTCTTCCCTCACTGAAAACAAACTGAGCAACTCTGGTAATATAATGAGATAGCATTGCCGTGTGCACTTTCCATGGATAACTCATTAAGTCTTCATAACAAGCCTATTAGGTGGGCACTCTTATTTCACTCATTTTATAGACGAGAGAAACTTAAATAAATAGCTTGTCAAAGCCACATAGGTAGCAGTGAGGCTGAAACTCAGACCCACACAATCCCAGTCTACAGCCCTAGAGTTCAACCACAATGCTACAGCAACTCCTACCTGCCAGCCGTGATTTTCCTCATGGAGTTACAGAGAAGAATAAGTAAACAACCTTATTCTTTAAAACATCATCATAGTAATCTCAATATGATGTCTAGTGTGACATATATTATGAAAATTCTGAAAGAAGCAGCACAGAATTGTTGTGACCTTAGGTTAAGCAAAAATCTGACAGAAACTTACAATATAATCCACGAAAGAAAAGATTGATAAATTGAACTGCATCAAAATTTAAAACTCTGCCCTTCAGAAAAACACAATTAGGAAAATCAAAAGACAAATACCATAGAATGAGAGAAAATATTTGCAAAACACATACCTAAGAAAGGGCAGGAAGACACTTTCGATTTTACTCTAAAATTTAAATGCAATTGTGAGGTCCTAGCTTAGTGGTTTTGAGAATAAGCTTTGGAGTCAGGCAGACTGACATTCTCTCCAAAAACTGACTCAGTCTTCACACTTGTAAAATGGAAAGAACAATAACATCTAGCTCATGAATTGTGGAAATTAAATTAATATAAACTATTTAGCATAGTTTGTGGTACATATAATCCTCAGTAAAATTTTTCTAACCAAAATTTTGTAAAAGACTGAAGGATATGAAAGATACCATCTTCCTCTTATCTGGGGATGTTTAAGTTGCTTCCAATTGTTATCATAAGTAACATTATGAAAAATGTATTTGTGCTTGAAACTTTTCCTGTACTTTTTATTATTTCCTTAAGATCAATTCCTAGATTAAGGCATGTAAAGATTTTCAAGGTACTTCATAATTCTTATTATCTTCTCAAAAGATTATATCTATTTCTCATTCCTCCTGATCAGCAAGTTAAGAATTTTAGCATCATTATACCCTTCATAAGAGTAATTTTTTTATTTACATGCTTGTTATAGAAAATGCAATTATTATAGAGATATCCACCACTCTAGTAAGGTGGTAAGCAGTTAACGAGGAACTCTCTCACTAAAAATGCATAAATATGCTGTATTAAATATAAGGACTAAAAAAAATGCACAGCAATGTTAAGAGAGAGAAATAAAATCTAGGAAACAAAAGGGAAACTCAGAGTCTGATCAGTAAAGTTTAACAAGCATCCTGGCCTATGAGTATTAAACCCACAAATAGGCCAGAGATCCAAGAGATGGCATTTAACATCCATTTTTGGAACAGGAAACATAGATAGAGAGATACCTATATTAACTTTAGACTTTCAAAAAGCTGCCCTTTTTATGAAAAGAGAATTAGAAAAATCCTAAGCAATGACTCTCAGATACACCAAGGGAAATTGCTGCATACTGAGAAGTTAAGGGAAAAAAATGTTCTATAAGAAATCTGGACTCCAAGTTCACATCACACATGGATGCAGCATTAGCGTGGCCAACTTATCACCTTTGCTAATACTCTCCTGGTTTTAGCCCTGCGATCCCGTCTCTTAGGCAGTATCTCAGCACCAGGGCAACCTGGAAGTCTGATCATACCACACAGCATCCAAAGGTACACACCCATACTTTCTAGGAAACTCAAGCCAAGTAAGCATATAAAAATTGGTCTGACTCTTGTGAGTCCCTGTGGATGCAAACGGACTCAATTATACAATCATTCTATGTATAGACTTTCACGAAGCAGGTTTTTGAGGATCCTCCAGATAGTGTTGTCAGATAAAATACAATTCACCCAGTTCAGTTTGAATTTCAGTTAAACAATTTTAAACTTGCAATATGAGAACACTTATGCTAAAAAAATTCCCTTCCCTGAAAAGGGAATGGCAACTCACTCCAGCCTTGCAAGGAGAATTCCATGGACAAAGGAGCCTGACAGGCTACAGTCCATGGGATCGTGAAGAGTCGGACACAACTGAGCGACTAACACTACACTAAAAAGTTAGTTAACATTGTTCTGAAATTCAAATTTAACTGAATATTCTGTATTTTTATTTGCTAAATTAAGCAACCCTGTAGTGCCAGAAATAAACAACAGCAAGCCACAATTAACCATATGTCCTGGAGATAAATTCACTCATAAAAATTTAAAAATTATACAAGGAAATGAGCTACAATGATGGATAGTCAATAGACATATAAAATGTAACTTCACAACCAGAAATTATAAAACAAACTCAGACAATACAAAATAAATACAAAAGTCCCATCTATCAAATAAATGCATTTTGACTTTTCTTCCATACTACATAGCTCTTATGGCTATGCTAATACAAAGTGACACCTCCACATGGTTCCCCAGCCAACTGCATGTTTGGGGCTCCTTCAATTATTAAAGAGATAAAAGAAGGAATGGAAATTATAATAAAAGAATAGGACACTGTTAAAAAGGACAGATGGATCTGCAAAGGGACCAAATAGAACTTGGATAAATGAAAAATGTAGTCACTAAAACTAAAAACTTGAGATTTAGGTTAAACAACAAATCAGAGGGTTGAGGAGAGCTATAAGACCTTGGGCTAGTTAATCAACTCTCTGTGCCTCAGTGTCCTCAATTGCAATATAGGAATAATAAAAATACCTTTCTTAAAAGTTGATTATAAAAATAAATATAAAACATATAAAGCACTCACAACAGGGCCAGTTTATCAAATAATAATTATTATTCAGTTCAGTTCAGTCACTCAGTCATGTCCAACTCTTTGTGACCCCATGGACTGCAGCACCCCAGGCCTCCCTGTCCATCACCAACTCCTGAAGTTTACTCAAACTCATATCCATTGAGTCGGTGATGCCATCCAACCATCTCATCCTCTGTCGTCCCCTTCTCCTCCCACCTTCAATCTTTCTCAGCATCAGGGTCTTTTCCAATGAGTCAGTTCTTCATATCAGGTGGCCAAAGTTTTGGAATTTCAGCTTCAGCATCACTCTTTCCAATGAATATTCAGGACTGATCTTTAGAATGGACTGGCTGGATCTCCTTGCAGTCCAAGGGACTCTCAAGAGTCTTTTCGAACACCACAGTTCAAAGCATCAATTCTTCAGTGCTCAGCTTTCCTTATGGTCCAACTCTCATATCCATACATGACTATTAGAAAAACCATAGCTTTGACTAGACGGACCTTATTCAGTCATGACTTATTAGATAAGTATGTAGAACATCCTCACATGGTGACGATTCCCAAACGCGCGGCTCAGAAATTTAGCTCTGTAAGATGCCCTGAGAAAAAAAGTACTCCGTGATGAAATACTTTGTGAAGTCCTATATTACCCTAGCAGCCTCTCAAAGATTCACAGTTTACGTTACCATCTTAAAAAACCCTCAAAATTTCTGCTGTGAAGAAACCTGTTTAGCCTTGTCATTTAGGTGGTAACCAAAAAAATGACAGAATGAAGACTCATGGAAGTTGTCACTTGGCAAAGTCCTTCAGCTGGTAAATGGCAGAGCTGATCTACAGACCACAGCTGCCTGGCCCTAAAGTCCATGATTTTAATGACTGCACAATATTGTAAAGTTCAGAAGGAATTGATAATAATCTTCTTGTAAAAAAGCTTCTTTCTGAAAGTGCAGAAACCCAAGGATGAACTCACCCTAGTGTCCCTTCATACAAACGTCTGTATGTCCGCCTCAATAGCCCCCAGCCAGTCCCCTGAATCCCAGGGGCAAGCAAGGTATCTGTTGAGCATTTCCTCTCTTTCTGAGGCACAGGCAAGAAACAGCAGGAGGATGACTGGCTTCCAGGGCCCTGGTTCTAAGAAGTCCCATCAATCATGTAACTGCATTATGAGTTTTCCTCCATGCGCATAGCTCCTGTGGCTATGCTGATACATAGTGACACACCCACATGTTTCCCTAGTCAATTGCATGTCTGGAGCTCCGTCAATAAAAAGCAGTGGAAAATCAAAGATTAAGACATGAATTCACTAACACTGTTTATAATTTTAGGCTCAAAAAAAAATTTTTTTTAATTAGGTCCGTGATAGTTGTGCTATTACTGTCAGAGTCAATGTCTTTTTCTTATGTAGACATCTAAGTATTCGACTTGAGAGAAATGAAGGTGGAATTTTCTGCACTGAATTTTATTCAAGGCAGGGATTTGAATTTCACAGGAACTGATAGGGCTTGAACAACACTATTAACTGATTTCCATTAAAGGTTAATCCTACCCCAGATGTGAGTTAAGTTGGAATTTATGTGCTGGGTGTCTCACTTTTGTTTCCTAAAGCTGTACTTTTAAATAAGACTATGTTAAAACCTCAACTGTACTCAGAAGTCCCAAGGTAATCATACTTATGACCAGAGCTCATTGGTATTAAGTTGAAGTTAGAAAAGCTAACTAACGATCATCAAATATTCTGACAACATAGAAATCCTTCCTAAGTGAATCTTTACTATCCATAATATTTGGCTGCTTCTTTCATTAACATTTCATTCCTTTCAGTTCACCAACATTTTAATTAAACACTCATATTCATATCATATTTTCAATCCTCAACACAAACTGACCAAGCACTTTTCAAGGGCCAGTCTCTAAATTTGGCACTGATTCTAACATTAGTAAGACAAGTTTGGCCTTTGAGGGGTATACTGTGGATAAAAAAAAAGGACTCAAGCAGTTAAAAGTAACCAACCAATCCCTTACTGATTGTAGACATGGCAACATACATGCATCTTAAAATACACGTTACTGATTTACAAAGAATGAGCTAAATAATACCACGGTATTTAGGTAAATTTTAAAAAGCATGCATACAAAAACACAGTTGAATATATTTTACAGCATACAAATAAAAAAATACACACAAAAAAAATGCCTGAATGGTTGTCTGTGGGAGAGGAGGTAAAAGGAAGTGGGGAAAGGAAGGAAAGAAGAGAGACAGGGAAAGAGGGAACAAAGGAGCAAAGGAAGGAAGGAAGAAGAGGTTGAACTTTCAAGTAGCTCTGCCAACTTTCAGTAGCTCAGACAGCTCTGCCAGCTGTCTGGTGGACAGGCAGTATTCTCTAGACATGTTCCTTTACCTAATCCCTTCCTTCTTTTGTCCCGCATCCTTAATTATGAGAAATCTTCTTAATCAGAAAATTGTTAAAATAAGAAATAAACCAATAATAAGCTATGCAACCACGTGACTTGGCTTTCAATTTCAATAATACAAGGTGAGCATGTAGGTAGGCAGATGGACTGGCATGCCAACCCACCTTCTGTAGACACCAAGTACCTTAAAATCATCACAGCAGACCAAGGAGAGTCAGCTGCCCACTTCCCACCCTCCTTTTAACATGGGTGATTGCTCATGCTTAATCTGACTCAGATTGTAACCTGCACCTCTTTTTGAAATATCATGCCTTAACCCAGTTCTGTTCCTCTAGTAATTAGAGTCTTCTTCCTCAAAGCTTTAAACTTGAGAGAAAGCTGAGGAGAGTCTTTCTAAACCAATCTTTTCTTGTCCTGGGATTCAACACAACCATCAGTCAATATTTACTAACTGCTCCCCTTCCCCCAACAAAGGCCTGGAAAATTCCATGGACTATATATTGCATGGACTATAGAGTCCATGGTGTCACAAAGAGTCGGACATGACTGAGCAACTTTCACTTTCATGAATGAACTATAGTTTTTCCACATGAGACATATCTGATAAGAGAGGCAGTGTAGAATAAGGAGAAAAACAATGGCTAGAGGTCAGAAAAGTCAATCTCAGATCTACCTCTAATTAAATCTGTGGAATTGGGCCACTTACGTCTCCTCTGTGGTCCTCAGTCTCCTCATCTGGAGAATGGGAGTGGAAGCCTAAATGATTGCTAGTGATTCCTTCTGCTTCAGCCCTCAATGGTATTCATTATATTTACCTAATTTAGTGGAGACAGTTTTGTTGTCCTTGATCCACGCAGGAACAATAATATTAACACAAAAGATTTCTTCCTCTTCCCATATTTCAGTAAAATTCCTCTGTGAGGTATTCTGGTTGTTACAAAAAACTGAACCCTGAAGTTCAGGCTCAGTAAGGAGGCCAAAGATTGCAGATGCCCTGTTACCAAAAATGAACCACAGCAGAAGCCTTGGTCTGAACAGTGTTGCCTTTAGGCACTATATATAAGATATATACAATCCACAGTACATATCTTAATTAACAAGGTTTGAAGAGCAAGAGGTAGATCTGCCTATGTTTTAAAACAGTTAATAAACTATCCTAATATTACCAGCCTAAATTATTCTGTGTATCCCCTAAACTATGCAATATAGTATAGTTGAGAAAAAAATTTCCATTCAGAACATTTAAAATCAGAAATGTGCATCATTTAGAGGGATAAATTTCAGTGATTTGGAAAATTTATTTATCCACAATACATCATTCTATGACTTGATTTTTTTTTTAAAACTTTCTATTTTGTATTGGGGTATAGCCAATCAACAATGTCAGGACAGTTTCCAGTGAACAGTGAAGGATTCAGCCATACACACACATATTCATTCTCCCCCAAATTCCCCTCCCATTCCAGGGTGCCATGTGCTATACAGTAGGGCCTGTTGGTTGTCCATTTTAAATATAGTAGTGTGTACATGTCCATCCCAAACTCCCTAACTATCTCTTGCCCCAGTCCTTCCCTTCTGGAAACCATAAGTTTGTTTTCTAAGTTTGTGAGTCTCTTCCTCTTTTGTATGTAAGTCCATTTGTAAATGATTTCATATTTTTTAACAACAATAAAGATAGATCATAATTTGGCCGATTATTGCTCTATGGCTAGAAGTATGAAAAGTGTGTAAATTTAACCAACTTTTGATCCTTACCACTCCTAGAAGTTTTTACTATAGCCTAAAGATTCCAGTACTTTGGCCACCTCATGCGAAGAGTTGACTCATTGGAAAAGACTGATGCTGGGAGGGACTGGTGGCAGAGAAGGGGACGACCGAGGATGAGATGGCTGGATGGCATCACTGACTCGATGGACATGAGTTTGAGTGAACTCCGGGAGTTAGTGATGGACAGGGAGGCCTGGTGGGCTGTGATTCATGGGGTCGCAAAGAGTCGGACATGACTGAGCGACTGAACTGAACTGAAAAGATTCTGAATGCACAGATTTTTCTTGTGTCCCAATTTTAATTTTCAGTCCTGTGAAGTCCATATGGAAGTAGAGAACTAAGATGTCCCAGAGGGCAGATAGTACATCTCATCGACCTAAGATCCATTCATCAACCAACTACTAACTGTGTCTCTTATACAAGAACTTGGTACATAGAGAATACGAAATGGCGAGTTGTGCCCTTATCAGTACAGACTTAAGTGAATATAAACAAAGACTTCCTTCTAAGGTTACATCATTTATGCTGAGTGCATTGTTGATAAATGCTGTAACCTACTCTAAGGAGTCCCTCAGTTTCCTTGGATCTTACTTCTTTCACCTCAGATCACAGCAATGCATCAAGTATCCTGAGAAAGAGATCAGGAATGTGCTGTCCTCATGAGTGTGTTCCTACATTAAGTCACATCCAGTGCTCAGGAAGCACGTCACATGCTCTGAAATGTCATTTTAGGTGCCAAAACCTCTTGTCACACAGAAGCCTCTTGTCTCAGCAGCTTCTGCCAGCACCATGAACTACAATGAGCATAATCCACCATTGGATTATGTAGGACAGTCTTGCTTTTTCATTTTTTATGCCTTGTATCAGGCTTAAAAACGTGACTGAATAAACTTTGTTATACAGTTCTACTGATTCTGTCTCATTAATTTTTAATGAGAAAATTCCTGGTGCGGTCTATAAGCATCAGAATGTCATTTAAAACAAAACACAATGTAATGCCTTCTTCAAACTCAAGAAACTTGTAGAAAATAAACATTAACCATTTGTTGCAGTAATGAGGTAAATGAAAGTGTGCCAACTTGGTTGGAATCCTGACTGCCATATTTGAGTTATTTTAGCTCTTTAAGGTTCCATTTCTCTATCTACAAAATAAATTTGAAAACATTTATTACCAACTACTACATGTTCTAACTCTTTGGAAATGCATCAATGAATAAAACAAAATCCCTGACCCTACTGAGCTTACTGTACAGGGACAATGTATTAAAATAAGCCAATGAAGCAAAAACTGGGACATTATTCCAGCAGTTTACTTCTTATACAAATAACCTTTTAGATATTTTTACATTACAATAAAACAAAAAAGTTTTATATATATATTATGAGATAAAACTTTAAAAGGAAAAAGAAAATTAGGAAATCATCACTTAGAAGCCACCACAGTAATAATTGTTCATGCAAAACTGACCAACATATGCTAAAAGCTAGTAGGTGACAATCTGAAGAGAACAGAACATTTATATAGTCTCAAATATTTTCCCACATGATACTTCTTAGTTAAAAAGAATTAACACCTATTTTTAGGAAAGAGAATGCAACCTAAGTCTTAGCCTATCTGCGTATTACCATTACTCTGGCCACAGGATTTTTACGTTGGATCGATCACCTTAACCAAGAGATCAAAGGTAACATCTCCAGTGACGAGAAAAATTCGTAGGTACTGTATACATCCTGATAAAATACATAAGAACATGTTCTATGATACTCCTGTTAAAAAAGAATAGTCTGAATCGAAAAATGTGGAAACACTAAATATATTATATTAGTCACTCAGTCATGTCCGACTTTTTGCAACCCCATGGACTATAGCCCACCAGACTCCTCTGTCCATGGCATTCTCTAGGCAAAAATACTGGAGTGGGTTGCCATTTCCTCCTCCAGGGGACCTTCCCAACTGTACATAAAGGAGACTTCATTAATGTGCATTAGAGGATATCCCAGGTTAACTGTCATAGAAAACTCTCTCTTGAGCCTTTAAATTCCATACCAATTCTACACCTCTGGTTGGCCGACTGTTTGTTTCTTTACTTAGGTTTTAGGGTGAATGACCTGGGGCTATTTGTTTCCATCAACCTGACTGTGAATCTAAAGGCGCAGCTGAAATGGGAAACACTAGGGAAACCCAAATTGAAGGGTATTCTACAAAAAATTGACTAGTACTCTTCACAAATGTCAAGGCCATGCCAAAAATAGAAATACTGTAGAACTCTTTCAGATTTAAAAAGACTACAGAGATACGAAAACTAAATGCTACGTGTGATTCAAAATTGGATCCTAGGCCAAAAAAAATACATTCTTTTGCTCTGATGATATGAAGAGGACAACTGGCGAAATTGTAAGGCCTGGAGGCCAGATAATAATACTGTAGTAATGTTAATTTTCTAATTGTGACCGTTACGGTATGGTTATATAGGAAAATGCCCTTGCACACTGTTATGTAGAAGAATGCCCTTGCATTTAGCAAATAAACACTGAAGTATATAGATCAGAAACTAACATCATGGCATCTGGTCCCATCACTTCACAGCAAATAGATGGGGCAACAATGGAAACAGTGACAAACTTTATTTTTTTGGGCTCCAAATCACTGCAGATGGTGACTGCAGCCATGAAATTAAAAGATGCTTGCTCCTTGGAAGAAAAGTTATGACCAACCTAGACAGCATATTAAAAAACAGACACATTACTTTGCCAACAAAGGTCTGTCTAGTCAAAGGTATAGTTTTTCCAGTAGTCATGTATGGATGTGAGAGTTGGAGTACAGGAAAGCTGAGTGCCGAAGAACTGATGCTTTTGAACTGTGGTGTTGGAGAAGACTCTTGAGAGTTCATTGGACTGCAAGGAGATCCAACCAGTCCATGGTAAAGGAAATCAGTCCTGAATGTTCATTGGAAGGACTGATGCTGAAGTGGAAACTCCAATACTTTGGCCACCTGATGCAAAAAACTGACTTATTGGAAAAGACCCTGATTCTGGGAAAAATTAAAGGCAGGAGGAGAAGGGGATGACAGAGATTGAGATAGTTGGAGGGTGTCACCGACTCAATGGACATGAGTTTGAATAAACTCCAGGAGTTGGTAATGGACAGGAAGGCCTGGCATTCTGCAGTCCATGGGGTCTCAAAGAGTCGGACATGACTAAGTGACTGAACTGATATAATGATGAACTGGCCTGTGTCTATCTTTAATTTATCTCAAATATTTCAGAAAAAGAAAAAAATACATATATAAACAGAGAGAGAGACAGAGAAGAGAGAGAATAAAGTCAAAAATATTTTTTAAATCGAAACATTTGAGGAATATAAGTGAAAGGTATATAGGAACTCTTTGTACTGTATTTTCAATTTTAGTGTTGTTATGATCTGGCAGTGAACAACCTAACCAATGAATCCAAATTAGCATCACTAAAAGAGGGATAAGCTGATATTTTATGCCCCTTGATGTGATGCAATATGAAACGGACAACATCATCTATGATGTGTTCCTGCCAAGATGTTTTATCTCAATCTAACCATTTACTCATAGTTTCCAATTAACAGAAAATAAAGGAACAGAAGAATGAGTTAAATGACACCAAGTGAAAATAATCAGACAAGCTCAGAATGCAGAACACTCTATAACATTCTATAAGACAATTACCCTGGACTCATCATAATGTAAAATATCAGGGAAGGAAAAAAAAGATATGGGGAAAAGAGAGGGTTTGCATTGCAATTCAGTTCAGTTCAATTCAGTCACTCAGTCGTGTCTGACTCTTTGTGACCCCGTGGACTGCAGAACGCCAGGCCTCCCTGTCCATCACCAACTCCCGCAGTTTACTTAAACTCATGTCCATTGAGTCGGTGATGCCGTCCAACCAACTCATCCTCTGTCATCCCCTTCCCCTGCCTTCAATCTTTCCCAGCATCAGGGTCTTTTCAAATGAGTCAGTTTTTCACATCAGGTGGCCAAAGTATTGGAGTTTCAGCTTCAACATCAGTCCTTCCAATGAACATTTAGGAATGATTTCCTTTACAAAGGACTGGTTGGATCTCCTTGCAGTCCAAGGGACTCTCAAGAGTCTTCTCCAACATCACAGTTCAAAAGCATCAATTCTTCGGCACTCAGCTTTCTTTATAGTCCAACTCTCACATCCATACATGACTACTGGACAAATCATAGCTTTGACTAGACAGAACTTTGTTGGCAAAGCAATAATCTCTGCTTTTTAATATGCTGTCTAGGTTGGTCATAACTTTTCTTCTGAAGAGTAAGCATCTTTTAATTTCATAGCTGGTCACCATCTGCACTGATTTTGGAGCCCCCCAAAATAAAGTCTCTCACCATTTCCATTGTTTCCCCATCTATTTGCCATGAAGTGATGGGACTGGATGCCATGATCTTAGTTTTCTGAATGTTGAGTTGTAAGCCAACTTTTTCACTCTCCTCTTTCACTTTTATCAAGAGGTTCTTAAGTTCTTCTTCACTTTCTGCCATAAGGCTGGTGTCATCTGCATATCTGAGGTTATTGATATTTCTCCCAGCAATCTTGATTCCAGCTTGTGCTTCATCCAGCCCAGTGTTTCTCACAGTGTACTCTGCATATAAATTAAATAAGCAGGGTGAGAATATACAGCCTTGACATATTCCTTTTCCTATTTGGAACCAGTCTGTTGTTCTATGTCCAGTTCTAACTGTTGCTTCCTGATCTGCATACAGATTTCTCAAGAGGCAGGTCAGTTGGTCTCGTATTCCCATCTCTTGAAGAATTTTCCACAGTTTTCGGTGATCAAGTCAAATGCTTTGGCAGAGTCAATAAAGCAAAAATAGATGTTTTTCTGGAACTCTCTTGCTTTTTCCATGATCCATGCATGTTGGCAATTTGATCTCTGGTTCCTCTGGCTTCTCTAAATCCAGCTTGAACATCAGGAAGTTCACGGTTCAAGTATTATTGAAGCCTGCCTTGGAGAATTTTGAGCATTACTTTAGTAGCATGTGAGATGAGTACAATTCTGCGGCAGTTTGAGCATTCTTTGGCTTTGCCTTTCTTTGGGGTTGGAATGAAAACTGACCTTTTCCAGTCCTGTGGCCACTGCTAAGTTTTCCAGATTTGCTGGCATATTGAGTTCAGCCCTTTCACAGCATCATCTTTTAGGATTTGAAACAGCTCAACTGGAATTCCATCACCTCTGCTAGCTTTGTTCATAGCGATTCTTCCTAAGGCCCACTTGACTTTGCATTCCAGGATGTCTGGCTCTGAGTGAGTGCTCATACCACTGTGATTATCTGGGTTGTGAAGATCTTTTTTGTGTAGTTCTTCTGTGTATTCTTGCCACCTCTTCTTAATATCTTTTACTTGTGTTAGGTCCCTACCATTTCTGCCCTTTATTGAGCCCATCTTTGCATGAAATGTTCCCTTGGTATCTCTAATTTTCTTGAAGAGATCTCTAGTCTCTCTCATTCTATTGTCTTCCTCTATTTCTTTGCACTGATCACTGAGGAAGGCTTTCTTATCTCTCCTTGCTACTCTTTGGAACTCTGCATTCAGATGTTTATATCTTTCCTTTTCTCCTTTCCTTTTCACTTCTCTTTTCTTCACAGCTACTTGTCAGGCCTCCTTAGACAGCAAGTTTGCTTTTTCTTAGGGATGGTCTTGATCCCTGTTTCCTGTACAGTGTCACATACCTCCATCCATAGTTCATCAGGCACTCTGTCTATCAGATCTAATCCTTTGAATCTATTTCTCACTTTGAATCTATACGCTTCTCACTGTATAATCATAAGGGATTTGATTTAGGTCATACCTGAATGGTCTAGTGGTTTTCCCTACTTTCTTCAATTTAAGTCTGAATTTGGCAATAAGGAGTTCATGACCTGAGGCACAGTCAGCTCCTGATCTTGTTTTTGCTGACTGTATAGTTCTTCTCCATTTTTGGCTGCAAAGAGTATAATCAGTCTGATTTTGATATTGATCATCCGGTAATGTCCATGTGTAGAGTCTTCTCTTGTGTTGTTGGAAGAGGGTGTTTGCTATGACCAGTGCGTTCTCTTGGCAAAACTCTATTAGCCTTTGCCCTGATTCATTCTGTACTCCAAGGCCAAATTTGCCTGTTACTCCAGGTATTTCTTGACTTCTTACTTTTGCATTCCAGTTCTCTATAATGAAAAGGACATCTTTTTTGAGTGTTAGTTCTAGAAGATCTTGTAGGTCTTCATAGAACCGTTCAACTTCAGCTTCTTCAGCATTACTGGTCAGGACATAGACTTGGATTACCATGATATTGAGTGGTTTGCCTTGGAAACAAACAGCGATCATTCTTTCATTTTTTAGATTGCATCCAAGTACTGCATTTTGGACTCTTTTGTTGACTCTGATGGCTACTCCATTTCTTCTAAGGGATTCTTGCCCACAGTAGTAGATATAATGGTCACTGGAGTTAAATTCATGCATTCCAGTCCATTTTAGTTTGCTGATTCCTAAAATGTTGATGTTCACTCTTACCATCTCCTGTTTGACCACTTCCAATCTGCCTTAATTCATGGACCTAACATTCCAGGTTTCGACACAATATTGCTTTTTATAGCATCAGACTTTGCCTCTATCACCAATCATATCCACAACTGGGTGTTGTTTTTGCTTTGGCTCCATCCCTTCATTCTTTCTGGAGTTATTTCTCCACTGATCCCAGTAGCATATTGGGCACCTGCTGATCTGCTGAGTTCATCTTTCAGTGTCCTATCTTTCTGCTTTTTCATACTGTTCATAGGGTTCTCAGGGCAAGAATACTAAAATGGGTTGTGATTATTTCAGATTAAAAGGGTATAAGAAAGATAACAACCAAAAGCACTATATGATCCTAGATTGGATCCTCTTTCCAAAAACATTGTTTAAAGCTCCAAAAAGAAGTTATTTGAGACAACTGGGAGAATTTAAATCTGGCCTGAGTATTGGATGGCATGAAATTATTGCTAATTTTCTTATCATTCATAATAAGTATGCAGCAAATTGTCCTTATATTTAGGAGATGTTTGCTGAATATTTCCAGATGAAGTGCCATGATGGCTACAATGTACTTTCAAAGGGTGCTGAAAATGTTATGGCGTGAGAAAGACACACAGAGAGTAAATAGAGCAACTCATTAATAATTGTTGAATCTAAATAAAGAATATATGGGTATTTATTATACTATTGTTTCAACTGCTTATGTAACAGGCTTTATAACAGCACTGGGGGGAAATAAATAATAATGCTTTTACCTTCACAATATATTCCTATTAGTCTTCTTCTAAGAGATTTAAAAATTTGAAAGTAAACAAGAAAAATGAAAAGATTTTAAAAGCATATCATTGTTCCCAAGCTTTGTTCTAAAACTTCACTAAATTTGAAAAGATTAATACAATTTAACTCAAGGTTGTGTATGTAGCACAGATGAAGGAGGGTTGACCAGCTATAGCGATTCCCTCAGAGAGTAGCAAGGTAGAGAATAAGACACAATTGTGGCCTCATCAAAAGTTCAGTTCAGTTCAGTTCAGTCACTCGAGCATGTCCGACTCTTTGCGACCCCATGAATCGCAGCACGCCAGGCCTCCCTGTTCATCACCATCTCCCGCAGTTCACTCAGACTCACGTCCATCGAGTCGGTGATGCCATCCAACCATCTCATCCTCTGTTGTCCCCTTATCCTCCTGCCCTCAATCCCTCCCAGCATCAGAGACTTTTCCAATGAGTCAACTCTTCGCATGAGGTGGCCAAAGTACTGGAGTTTCAGCTTTAGCATCATTCCTTCCAAAGAAATCCCAGGGCTGATCTCCTTCAGAATGGACTGGTTGGACCTCCTTGCAGTCCAAGGGACTCTCAAGAGTCTTCTCCAACACCACAGTTCAAAAGCATCAATTCTTCAGTGCACAGCTTTCTTCACAGTCCAGCTCTCACATCCATACATGACCACTGGAAAAAGCACAGCCTGACTAGACGGACCTTAGTCGGCAAAGTAATGTCTCTGCTTTTGAATATGCTATCTAGGTTGGTCATAACTTTTCTTCCAAGGAATAAGTGTCTTTTAATTTCATGGCTGCAGTCACCATCTGCAGTGATTTTGCAGCCCAACAAAATTAAGTCTGACACTATTTCCACTGTTTCCCCATCTATTTGCCATGAAGTGATGGGACCAGATGCCATGAACTTCATTTTCTGAATGTTGAGCTGTAAGCCAACTTTTTCACTCTCCTCTTTTACTTTCATCAAGAGGCTTTTGAGTTCCTCTTCACTCTCTGCCATAAGGCTGGTGTCATCTGCATATCTGAGGTTATTGATATTTCTCTCAGCAATCTTGATTCCAGCTTGTGCTTCTTCCAGCCCAGCATTTCTCATGATGTACTCTGCATAGAAGTTAAATAAGCAGGGTGACAATATACAGCCTTGACGCATTCCTTTTCCTATTTGGAACCAGTCTGTTGTTCCATGTCCAGTTCTAACTGTTGCTTCCTGATCTGCATACAGATTTCTCAAGAGATAGGTCAGGCGGTCTGCTATTCCCATCTCTTTCAGAATTTGCCACAGTTAATTGTGATCCACACAGTCAAAGGCTTTGGCATAGTCAATAACGCAGAAATAGATGTTTTTCTGGAACTCTCTCGCTTTTTCCAAGATCCAGCGGATACTGGCAATTTGATCTCTGGTTCCTCTGCCTTTTCTAAAACCAGCTTGAACATCAGGAAGTTCACGTTCACGTATTGCTGAAGCCTGGCTTGGACAATTTTGAGCATTACTTTACTAGCGTGTGAGATGAGTGCAATTGTGCGGTAGTTTGAGCATTCTTTGGCATTGCCTTTCTTTGTGATTGGAATGAAAGCTGACCTTTGCCAGTCCTGTGGCCACTGTTGAGTTTTCCAGATTTGCTGGCATATTGAGTGCAGCACTTTCACAGCATCATCTTTCAGGATTTGAAAGAGCTCAACTGGAATTCTATCACCTCCACTAGCTTTGTTCGTAGCGATGCTTCCTAAGACCCACTTGACTTCACATTCCAGGATGTCTGGCTCTAGATGAGTGATCATACCATTGTGATTATCCAGGTCGTGAAGATCTTTTTTGTACAGTTCTTCTGTGTATTCTTGCCACCTCTTCTTAATCTCTTCTGCTTCTGTTAGGTCCATACCATTTCTGTCCTTTATCGAGCTCATCTTTGCACGAAATGTTCCCTTGGTATCTCTAGTTTTCTTGAAGAGATCTCTAGTCTTTCCCATTCTGTTCTTTCCCTCTATTCCTTTGCACTGATTGCTGAGGAAGGCTTTCTTATCTCTGTTTGCTATTCTTTGGAACTCTGCATTCATATGCTTATATCTTTCCTTTTCTCCTTTGCTTTTCACTTCTCTTCTTTTCACAGCTATTTATAAGGCCTCCTCAGACAGCCATTTTGCTTTTTTGCATTTCTTTTCCATGGGGATGGTCTTGATCCCTGTCTCCTGTACAATGTCACGAACCTCATTCCATAGTTCATCAGGCACTCTATCTATCAGAACTACTCCCTCCAAATCTGGGGCTGACTGTGAGATCTTACAATCTGAGAATGTCTCCAGGTCTGAGGTAGACAGCTGAGGTGGATGTAAACTTTCTTTTCTAATTCCTTTCTGACATGTGGAGTTGTTCTATTTCTAGACATGAATCCAGGCTATTTCTTTCTCAAAGCCATCCATGTATACTGAAGATGGATAGTCTTAACTGCCAATGCTACTGAGTTTTGTGTATTGCCCTGTATTTTCATAAATATTATTGTGATAGTATGTGTATGATTTTATCAATGAGAGATGAGGAAAGAGCACAACTGCACACTCTGCCTTCTATGTGTGAACTAAGTAACAGATATATGGGTGTCTAATCACCACAAGCTTTGAAAGAAGTGAAGTGACAGGCTGCTGATCACAGGTATCTGTTATTTACACAGTGGTTTGTGGACTGAAGAGATAGCAGCAAAGTCTGTACTTTATGCAATTGTTGTTGTTGTTGTTCTTTAGTCACTAAGTCATGTGTGACTGTATGTGGTCCCATGGACCATAGGCCCCTCTATCCATGGATTTCCCAGGCAAGAATACCAGAGTGGGTTATTTTCTTCCTTAGGAGATCTTCCCGACCCAGGGTTTGAACCTTCATCTCCTGACTGGAGGTGGACTCTTTACTCCTGAGCCACTCTATGCAATTACTAACAACTAATTTATCTTGAGAACTGAAATCTGAACCATATTGTTTTTCATTTCATAACCATACCTATACTGTCACTTTAGCCTTTTTTTTGTGTTCCTTGAACACCCAAGAAAAAGTGTTACTGGGTGAACCAGTGTTACTGAATCTGTGTTATATGGAAACCTGGAGAACCAGGCAGGGAATAAAAACCAAACCATTCAGATGAGCAATTGTACTTGACTAATCCATGAATCTTTTTTTTCGGAAGGATAGCCATGCAGTTTTAAACCAAGAAATGACCCCAGTGAACCAGAAAAAGGCCATGAACAAAGGCTCAAGTAGTCTACCAGCAGTAAATCAGGATTAGTACATCATTTTTCTGTGTACCTGTGAAAACCTATCCTACTAGTCAATCCTAAAGGAATTCAACCCTGAATATTTATTGTAAGGACTGATGCTAAAGCTGAAGCTCCACTATTTTGGCCACCCAGTGCTAAAAGCCAACTCATTGGAGAAGACTCTGATGCTGGGAAAGATTGAGGGCAAGAAGAAAAGGGAGAAACAGAGGATGAGATGGTTAGATAGCATCACTGACTCAATGGACATAAGTCTGAGCAAATCCTGGGAGATAACCAAGGACAGAAAAGCCTGGCATACTGCAGTTCATGAGCTAACAAAGAGTCAGACATGATTTAGCAACTGAACAACAATGAAAACCTACTTATGTTTTTGGTAACTATTAAGAAAAAGAGATGGGGAAACTGGAAACAGTGTCAGACTTTATTTTGGGGGGCTCCAAAATCACTGCAGATGGTGATTGCAGCCATGAAATTAAAAGATTCTTATTCCTTGGAAGGAAAGTTAGGACCAACCTAGATAGCATATTGAAAAGCAGAGACATTACTTTGCCAACAAAGGTATGTCTGGTCAAGGCTATGGTTTTTCCTGTGGTCATGTATGGATGTGAGAGTTGGACTGTGAAGAAAGCTGAGCACAAAAGAATTGATGCTTTTGAACTGTGGTGTTGGAGAAGACTCTTGAGAG
This sequence comes from Capra hircus, assembly GCF_001704415.2. Classification (NCBI taxonomy): domain Eukaryota; kingdom Metazoa; phylum Chordata; class Mammalia; order Artiodactyla; family Bovidae; genus Capra; species Capra hircus. Next base: position 97,825,189 of record NC_030815.1, read on the forward strand.
TCCCTTGGACTGCAAGGAGGTCCAACTAGTCCATCCCGAAGGAGATCAGTCCTGGGTGTTCACTGGAAGGACTGATGCTGAAGCTGAAACACCAATACTTTGGTCACCTCATGTGAAGAGTTGACTCACTGGAAAAGACTGATGCTGGGAGGGATTGGGGGCAGGAGGAGACGGGGATGGCAGAGGATGAGATGGCTGGATGGCATCACCAACTCAATGGACATGAGTTTGGGTAGGTGAGCTGGTGATGGACAGGGAGGCCTGGCGTGCTGCGATTCATGGGGTTGCAGACAGTCGGACAGAACTGAGCAACTGAACTGAACTGAAGAAAAACAGATAAAATTTTAAAGAAAGAAAGTAGGCATTTGTATTTCTGTAATAATTTTAACATTTCCACACAAAGTAGGATTTCTCTTTACATAAAATACTTGGGAATATTTCTTCTAAGTTCAGTTTTACATAGTTTTCATGTTCATAACTAAGGTTCAACTGATTGTAGCTTTCACAGAATCACTTCAGTCAATATCACACAAGCATCTAGTAATCACAGGAAAGCCATTCCTGTTTATTTATAAATGCTGATAATAACAGGTGGCAGACAAGTAGTAATGACTGCATGCATTAAAATATTGTATATTTTATTTAATATTTAATTTTAAGAACTAATTTAAGAGCTGTTAGAAGCAATTGTTAAATATTTGTTACCTATCTTGATCATAATACAGCATATAATTGTATTTATTACCTACCCATAGATTAATTAACCCTAGGGATTAACATTTCTTATCTTCTCAAGAGCAACAGAATAACCTCGTGGGATTATTCATTGCGTCTCAAGTGACCTACATTAACAAGGTGTCTATATTATTTCATTATTAACTGTGCAATTTCATATTTTAGTACAGGTAAAGTTTCAGGTTTAGGGCCTCCCAAATTCATTTCACATCCCTGGGGCTAGGATCACCAACATTTCTCTGCTTCCTCCAAATCAGAACAAGATAAAGCCAGGTTCTTTCTCACTACATCCCAGTGATTATAAAAACTCTTTGATGTGACCAATTCCATTATGCATCAAAGAGAAGTAAAGCTATCCAGTAACATTTCTGTCAAAATACACCAGTCTATGTGTTTCATAACTATCGAAAAGATTGATCAAGAAAACATCTTCTGGTAAAAAGATATCACTAAGTCCTTGTAAATGTATAATGACATTTCTTGGCCAGTTCCTTCATTTTGGCTTTATTATGTTAGTTATAAAAGCAGTGGACCTGAAGATAAGAAATTCAGGATGTACTGGAGACCAAAACCTGTCCCTAATTAACTAAACGACCTTAACAAATACTTCAGCTTCTATCTATGAGCCTTAGCTTTTTCACTGTAAAATAGGATAGCAGTTCTTCATCTGCCTCAGAGCTTCATCATGAGAAGAAAATAGATGTCCATAAGATATGAATAGTGGGACTCTATACTAATGTGACTACAAAATAAGCCAACCTTACTATGTGAACCAGTATGCAAAATTAATAAAAATATAGTCCTTGTTTAGAGTATTCATAATTAGAAAAATTTGAAATTGGTCATGTGTTAACTAATCTTTATACAAACTGATCAGCTTCCAGAAAAATTATACATTTCCCAATCTTTGAAAATGGTTTGCTTCATCTGAGACATGAAGCTGACTCTGAATTCCAAAGAAAACATGGAATAAGCATTAACATGAAAAAAAATGTTTAATCCCACACCAAAGTCACATTATATGGCTCATATAACCAGCTTCCCAGGTCTGTTACCACTAGAAGCTGACTCTTCCAATGATTCAGAAGGTGTAGGGTGGTCATGAAGCCAAATTTCAACTGTCTTGCTCACTCAACGTTGGCGATTTCACTTGTTTCCCATGTGTATGTTTCTCCCTTGTGGAAAGCTTCTCCTACTACAAAGGTATCTCTGTGGTTGTACAATACACATCACAGGTGTTCAGGCAAACAGGACAAAGCTGGATTTAGTTTTCATATCTGAAAAAGATCCAGACAAGTTTCATGGATCATTCTTTTAAGAGTAGTTAAATACTGCCAACTGTCAGAGCCCTGGTGAAGATGGGAGAGTCTAATTACCTACTTCTACACATTTTCTGTGGGTGCAGCCCACGTTCAACTGGCAGAATGAGAAATTTTACTTGTTTGTCCAAAAGCCTAAGTTCATAACTCTCATTCCTGGTTGAACATTTATCATCATTTACTAAGCAGCATCTGTATGCCCTTCCTATACAGGAGAAGAGGGTAGAAAAGGGAATCACTGTAGGAACAGGGAGGAACTGATTTCCACACTACAGAACCAACACCACTTCTCATCTGCCTTCCTCATATGCTGAGACAGCAGCCTGTGGCTAATCTTGGCCTAATCAATCAAAAAATAGGGATGCCCACCTCTGGAACTCTGGATGATCCCAGGGGAGTGATGCAAAGATGCAGGGCAATTTGGGAAATTATTCACAAAGGCAGGAGGAACACTGATAATCCAGAGACAAAGAACAAAAGTGTCCAGGACCAGTGATGCCAGTAGTGGAGATCAAAGGAGACTCTTCCCAAGTTGTTCCCAGTGCCAGTTCTCCAGGGTTCCCATCCATCCTCTGAGCTTGATTCTCTAGCCTTTCAATGAACATGCATCCAATATCTGTGATAATCCAAATATGTGCCAGACTCTCCATAAGAGAATTAGCTGGAAGTATGCAAGGAGACACTGTAGATATAAATATATATGACACATATTTTGCCTTGGAGAAGCACACTGTAGTGAGGCTGGTGATGAACTAAAATTCTATTCTGATCCCACTTCCTCCCAGACCCCTATCTTCTTTCCTTCCTCCCAGCTCCCAGGTTCTATGATCAGTAGCCTTCTTTTGAAATAGTTAGCTTTCTAATCTCTTTTATAGGTATTTCTTGTCTACCCTCTAAGATTGTGGACATATAACCCTCATAGGTTTTATTTTTAAATCATCATAGCATTCAGCCCAGTGTCTAGAATGTGGGAGGTTCTTCTCACAGAAACACGTACTGACAATTGCCCCCAAATATCCCTTGTCTCATAATAATGGAGCTTTGCTGTACTTGCCCACCTCTTAGAGAGAATATCAGATTTCAAACAATTCAATTATGTGAGCACCATAAATGTCTTTGTGTTAGGTTCTTGCTTTAGCACAGCTGATGAAGAGCCTCCACAATCTGATGATCCTTCACCTCATAAACACATCATCCTGGCACCTACTCAGGGCAAGCTCTGAGCTAGGAAATGGAGACACAAAGATACATCATCTTCCTTTCACTCAGGGAGTTCACAATTATGTGGAAATAAAGACATTAAAAGTATTCCCTGTTCCCAATCGGAGAGACAGGTTTGTAATGGGGTTTATTCCAGCTGTCAATACAGAGACAGAATGGGACAGCTGAAAGTGGGAAAGAGAAGTCATAAGTACTGAGAAGACAGGAAGAAATCGAAAGCTTCTGAAAAGGACCTGAGCAGTTGCTGTGACTGAATGAAAGTCAGGTATCAAACTGGTGGTAAAAGGAGTTCTCAGAATGAAGCAAAGACAAAAAGCCTGAGACAAATTCCTGATCAGAGCTGGAAGGATTGGCTAAGACTAGGGCAAGGACATAAGGATGGATACGCAAAAAACAGATTCCCTGGGCAGCATATTGGGCTTGTGCGGTAGGATGGATGGGTCACTGATAGGTCAAGGTCATGGTTTTCTGAGTTCATCACCTGAGGTTAAGTGTGGTAGCTAAAGTAAGCATGAGACACTCTAGAACAATGGAAGAAACTGAACTTCAAAAGTCAGGTTTCAATTAAAATTTATCCAGTAGATAAAAGATCAACAGCCATCAGCAGAAGAAAAAAAGTACGAATAAAGCAAAGAAGCTGAAAAGATAATCATTTGTCATGGGCAGGGGGAGACATGACCTGTGGCTGAAGTACAGGGGCAAAAATTTCTCAGGGAGGATTCAGAAGAAGTAATTCAAGGTTAGACTGGGAGGGGCCTTTGAAAACATGCTAAAAATTTTGAACTTCATCCTGGAATCAACAGAAAGTCCATGCAGGGGGTGTTGTATTGCAGGTTGGGGTTCCATGGGAAGCTGGTTCAGAGCACAGATTTGCATGCAGGGAGATTAGTGGATAATGCCAGAAGCTTAGCACCTACTGGGGCAGTGAAGGAAGTCATGCTGGGCAGAGGGAGAAGTTGGACTGAGATGCTATCACAGCAAAGGCCTCAGCTGACCCGCAGATGCTACTGTGACAAGTCAGTTACTGCTGGAAGGCCCAAAGCTGGTGCTCACCTATGCTCTATTTATCACAAGCCGAACAGTGCAGCACACCAGGGTGAGCTCGCTCGGTGTGCCAGGGCCTCTGCTAAAGACGTGTTTCATACATACATCTTTCAATCCTCCCCAAATCTTATATACCATTTTCACTCAACATACCACACTATTAAGGACCTCAGAAGTAGAATCAGGTAAAATCAATGAAAAAGTATTCTTGCTGTAACCACATAACAAAAGAATAAAAAAAGATAACCCAACACAAATATTTCTTTGGTGTAATATTTTTTTAAGAATTATTTGGAATCTTGGGTAGAAGAAAAGGGTTGGGAAGTTATGTCTTTTCCTTGTGAGTTTTTTGTTTCGTTTTGTCTTAACTGTTTGTAAGAGTGAGATGAGGAAAACAACTGAAATTCTTACGCAAATAAACTGTTGCAACTGTCCATTAGGTTTTTGTGAAATAAAACAAAAGGAAAAAAAAAGATGAAGAAAGAATAAAAAGAGGAACTAAATCAGTGTTTCAGAACACAGTTATAGGTTAGGAGAATAGAATCATAGTCTAGGAGAGAAAATAAATAGATGTGTAAAACTGCTGCACTTCATTTTACTAGGTCTTCCCAGGTGACACTAGTGGTAGAGAACTTGCCTGCCAATGCAGGGGACATAAGGGACAAGAGTTCAGTCCCTGGGTGGGGAAGATGCCCTCCTGGAGGGCATAGCAATCCACTCCAGTATCCTTGCCTGGAGAATCCCACGGACAGAGGAGCCTGCTTAGTCCATGGGGTCTCAAAGAGCCGGACACAACTGAAGCAACTGAGCATGCACGCACACATCTTACTTAGATTCTGCCCCTACAGATACATGTGCGTATGGGCGACCTATACTGGATCTTGCCACAGAAGGCAACAATTCTAACAACGATTAACGTTTGTTGCTTTTGAACTGTGGTATTGGAGAAGACTCTTGAGGGTCTCTTGGACTGCAAAAGATCCAACCAGTCCATCCTAAAGGAGATCAGTCCTGAATATTCATTAGAAGGAGTGATGCTGAAACGCCAATACTTTGGCCACCTGATGCGAAGAACTGACTCATTTGAAGAGACCCTGATGCTGGGAAAGATTGAGGGCAGGAGGAGAAGGGGACGACAGAGGATGAGATGGTTGGATGGCATCACCAACTCAATGGACATGAGTTTGAGTAAACTCCGGGAGTTGGTGATGGACAGGCAGGCCTAGCATGCTGCAGTTCATGTGGTTGCAAAGAGTCAGACACTCGGACTGAGCGACTGAACTGAACTGAACTACCCAGCCCTCAACTCAAGTGCCTGTCATAACTTTGTGTGCAGGCATTTCAGTAAACACTTTGCAAATGAAGCCCAGAGAACTTGAAGAACTTGTCCTGATCACACAGTGGGTAAGTGGGAAAATCCAGGCTTAAACTCCTGGTAACAAACACTGGTCTTTTGCTACATAAAGCACACTGATGCTACATTTAAGGAAAGAAAAATACAAGTTTGTCAGTTGGATGCTTTAAAGATACAAATATCAAACATGACTGACTATGGGCATAGACAGATGATAATAAAAATTCTTGGTTGAAGGAATCATTTCTATGAGACCTTAATAATACAGATCCAAGAGCTTGGGAAAAAGTTCCTGGCTGACAGAAGAGCAGATCAGTACCAAGTCTTTGAAATGCTATTCAGCAATATATACAGAGAGTTTTCAGTGTGCAGACTCTTTGGCCCAGTAATTTTATTTCTACTTTACAATAGCATCTGGCTAGCAGCCCCAGCGGGAGCTGCTGCCATTAAAATGTACATGAAGTCAGAGGAAAACCTCCATCAACACTGAAAATTAAGCCTGACAGAAACAACCAGAAAAACTTGGAGATCCCATTCTGTAGCACGGGCACTGCTTTTTGAGGTAATCAAAAATTCTGTATCTGTTGTACCTATTTAAGGACTAAAATTCTAAGCAATCACATGTCAGGCCATGCGAGAGGGCAGCATGGTGCACCTGGGAGGTGGGGCTTGCAGGCAGGAGGAAGAGGCAAAGAGCACTGCATGCTGGACTCCAGAGTGCCATCACGGCTTCCATCAGTTCTAAGTGCCAAAGGGCCAAGTGGTAAGAGAGGAGAGCTCTCTACCCTAACCTGACAGAGCTTCTCTTGTTAAAAGTCAGATCTGTGTGGAGCTTTCATTATGAGGAGAATTTCAAGGGAAAACTGCTGAAAAACTCTACAGAACAACCAAAAAAAGAATATTAACCATGCAATTCAGAGAATAAGTTACTTCCTTAAAAAGATTTATGACAGGAACCAGAAGAAAATTTTAGAAAGCTGTTTGGTATCTTTTGTAGCATCAAGAAAAAAGACGTGGTAGTTCTGAACTGAGGTAAGAGTTGGGTGTGGAGGATAAAGGAGGGAGAGGCCATAAAGAGAGAACAGGATGAAGTAAAATGAGAAAAGAATAAGATGAAAGAAGAGGATAACAAAAAATAATAGAGTCATGGCAACAGTGTACCGAGAAGGCAAAAACCGAGAGACTAAGAATTTTATACCAAGTCAAAATGTCATTCCTACCTGAATGCAAGAGACAGACAGTCTCAGATTTGTAAGTTCTCAGAAAATATATATTGTAAAAATATTTTTGGAGTTATACACCAGTCTACAGAAAGATAAAAACCCAAGAATGAAGAAGTCAGGGTATAAAAGGTTCAGTGCTAACTACTGACCGGAGAAGGCAATGGCACCCCACTCCAGTACTCTTGCCTGGAAAATCCCGTGGACGGAGGAGCCTGGTGGGCTGCAGTCCATGGGGTCACAAAGAGTCGGACACGACTGAGCGACTTCACTTTCATGCATTGGAGAAGGAAACGGCAACCCACTCCAGTGTTCTTGCCTGGAGAGTCCCAGGGACGGGGGAGCCTGGTGGGCTGCCATCTACGGGGTTGCACAGAGTTGAACACGACTGAAGCGACTTAGCAGCAGCAGCAGCTAACTACTGAAATGTAGTAAACATAGAGCTCAGTTAAAAGGTTGTAAATATTGTTATAAAACAAAACAATTATTTTTTTAAGTATTAAAATTAACAAATATGAGGCAAAGCTATTGATCATATGATTACGTTAATAAAGTCCATGTATGAAGAGGAACGGAGATTAGGGATTAAATAAAGAGTGTTAAATTCTCAGTGTAAAATGTTTCATTCCCCAGCTGCCCCAGGTCAAGAGTCAAGAAAGGTCAACAACTCCCAGGCTGTCATTTTACAGAAGACGTTCCCCAAAAGGGGAAGGGCATAGCATAAACCTACTTCAGATATTGTGAAAATACAGTTCCTTAATTCTCCCTCTTCAGTTTAGTGCTGCATTCAGTTTAGTGCCAGGATTTTTGGAGAAAAGAATAAGAAACTTGCTTTTATCACCTCTATGAAATCAGTGAAGAAGGCTTAACAGAATGAGAAGTTCTGACCTCAATGTTAACAAATGTAGCAAGAAGTGTTCGTAATTTATTTTGTTTTAACTTATAAACAAACCAATTGAAACCAAGGCTTCCACTATCCAAAAACTTTCAAGATCCAGCAAATATAATCTCTTCTTTTTTCTCTCCCTCTTTCGTCCCCCACCCCCAACTCCTCATACAGCAGAAAAATGCTTTCATTTTTCTCAAAAGATACTTCCTTTAGGAAATGCAGGAAACATTACCTATGACTTAGAATGTATTAGCATATGATCATTTCCTTATAAAAAATACATGCTCATTTGCTGAAACAGATTCCAACTATAATTGTTACTTGCATTACTCTGATTGTCAGGATTAACGAAGACACTTTCATTATCAAATAAGAATATGCAAATAAGCCTTATTTAGGGACTTATCGAATCCAAGAGTACTTCAAAATAGTTCATGTCACTAAGTTTCTCATTTTCTCTCGTCCTTCACTGGCTCTCCATTTTTAACCTCATGGGGACTTTAAAAGACATCAAATACCACAGTATGTTTCTAATTTATTTACACTTAAATCATCAAAATGCTCTTTTGTAAGAGTCATTTGATGTCCAAGCGTGCTTATGGGGCCTCATTCATTAGCCATGTCCCTGCGCTAGAAAAAAACAGGAAGTCACAATTTGCTGCAATTAAAAAGACTGAGCCGGAAAACAAGGTTTGAATTCAGTTCCACATTAGTCACAGCACACTCCTGCCTCTCTCCAAGTCACCTTCTTGTTTTTCAAAAATGATTTAGAATACCGCAGGTTCCTTTAAATTTAAACTGCATCAATGGACGTTCATAATAACCGCACTTGGATTGTAGTTTACCATTCCAGTGTGTGTGTGTATGTGTGTGTCTGTGTGTGTGTGTGTGTGTGTGTGCACGCGCATGTTGGGGGAGGTGGTAGGGATTAAGATCCCTTAAAAAAGAATTGTAAATAGGAGAGAGAAAGAGTCCTAACTTCTCAAGTGAGATATGCTGATTTCCTGTGAGCTGAATCAAAGGGATTCGCTGCCGAAATAAAATTATAGCCAAAAACTATATACTCAAGGGAAAAAAAAAATAGTAGAGAGAAGTTCCACAATTTTCTCTTCTTTTTCTGCCATGAATGTAAATTAGATCTTTGGCCTATTATTGATTTTTGGTAATAAGCTAAGATAATATTAATAGCAGCTGAGGAGAAAATGAAGTCTTCTTTCAGTGTATACAGAATGTCAGTCTGTCATAAGGTTTTGCTTCAAATACCATAACCTCCAGGTGTTCTGCTTCCTGAGTGAGTCTGAGATTTCCCAAGTTGCCAGTCAGGATCCAATCAAGAGCCAGAAACCACACCAGTTATTTGAGCAGAGATAATTCAACAGAAAGGATTGCTAAATAGGCGTAAAGTAGTTAACTAGGTAACAGAACAAGCAGGAAGAGGACTCAAAGGTATCAGTTCAGTTCAGGTCAGTCACTCTTTCTTGTCCGACTCTGTGACCCCATGGACTGCAGTACGCCATGCAACAATTTCAAGAAGCAACTTTCACTCCTCAGGCTCAAGGTACAATGGAAGAGTCTAGAAATACTGAAATGCAGAAGCCCATGGAAACCAAACTCAGATTCCTAATGTGGGGGGCAGCTATGGCAGAACAGAGGTTTGCAGACTCCCTGTCCCGGCTCCACAATGTAGGGCATAGAAGCGGTGACTTTGGAGATGAGAGACAATATTTAAAAATCAGTCCTCTGAGATATAAAGTAATTTAGGAAGGCGCTTGAGCATCCTGGTCTTCCCTGGTGGCTCAGATGGTAAAGCGTCTGCCTGTGATGTGGGAGACCCGGGTTCAATCCCTGGGTTGGGAAGTTCCCCAGGAGAAGGAAATGGCAACCCACTCCAGTACTCTTGCCTGGAAAATTCCATGGACCGAGGAGCCTGGTAGGCTAAAGTCCACAGGGTCGCAAAGAGTCAGACACGACTGAGCGACTTCACTTTCACTTTGAGCATCCTGAGAATTATTATTCCCATTTTATTCATAGAAAAGCAGACTGGAAAAGTGAGTGCTGTCACCGAGGCAAATAGCCAGTAATAATAACAGCAGCATTTATCAAATGCTATGTGCCACATACATTTCTACGTGACTTATAAATGTTAATCCTTCACAATAACCTTTGCATCTTTCTGTGAGGTTAGCACACTTCTACTTGTGAGGAAACTGAAGGGCAGAATGGTTAAGGAACTTGTTAAGGTTGCTTAGCAAATAGATGAATGAGATTCGAAGACCAAGTGGTCTGAACCCACCATCTTAACCATTACGTAATACCACCACTCCTATATCTGTCTTCATGTATCATGCTGCCTCACTGAAGCAATAGTAGCTACCTATAGCTAACTAGCTATGGCAAGGCCGTGTTCTAAGAGCACGCATATATTTTCTAACTAAATTCTCACAGCAACTGTTTGAAGTAAGTACTATTATTTTCTTTGTTTTACAAATGAAGTACAGAGAAGATATTTTATAGCCCTAAGTCTCAGACCTAGTAAGAGGCTGTGCTATGATTGAATCCAGAGTGTTTGGCAAGAGAAGTCATGCTTTCAACCACGATACTAGAATGCATGATAAGTTAAGCCTCAGTATGCAGAATTTATGGCATCTCTCCTTGAAAACCCTTTGGCTAGTTACAGTAAATGGGCCATTTACTCCCATCTTTTTTAGGCAATCAAACTCCCATCTTTCTAGACATATTCCATAATGTAGACTTTTAGCAATCAAGACTGCTCTTCCTTTCAGATTCTTGATGAGAATTAAAGAAGCTTTGCTTTATGTCATGGTCCATGAAAACAGAGTTTCACTGAAGATTATGCATTTAAGAAAACTGAAAAGGTCTGAGTCAATGTTTCTTTATGTGTATATCTGGACACATATTAGGTGTGCACAGATAGTTAATAATCCATTTCCTTGACAAAATATGTGATTTTTACATATTTCTGATATGATTATTTTTTTATTTCCTTGAGCCATATTACTATCTATGTTATAATGAAAAACTGGCTTGTGACAATATCCAGAAGGAAAATTTTGTGACATGATTTCCTTTTCCAAAAGAATTGATTTTTTATTGTTTTCTAAGAAGAGCATATTTCTTTAAATCCTTCTAAATATTATTTATTTGCTAAACCTTTATTTATCCACAGCATCTCAGAAATCCATCCAGTGTCCACAGTGAGGATATACTTTAACCACACAAATTAAATAACTTTTTTTGTCCTGATTTTTTAAAATTAATTTACTTTTTATTGAAGGATAATTGCTTTATGGAATTTTGCTGTTTCCTGTCAAACCTCAACATGAATCAGCCATAGGTATACATATATCCCCTGCCTTTTGAGACTCCCTCCAATGGCTATTTTAAATGAAGGCAAAGCAAAACATCCTTTAAAACTAAAAGGCAATAGGCACAAAATAAGGACTTTATTCAAACTAACAGCAATAATAAAAAACAAAAAGATGCAGAAAAGAATGTAACATTGCTAAACACTGACAACAAGAACATGGCAAATCACCAGCTCTTTATATATGCGGCATTCATTAAACTGGAAGTGCTCTTTGCAGAAAAGTGAGAAAATCCTTTATAGTACAAAGAATACAAAAAAAAAAAAAAAGAAGGAAGAGAAAGAGAGGAAGAGAAAGAGGAAGGAGAAGAAGGAGAAGAGGAAGAAGGTGAAAACTACACATGGTCCAGAAGAAAAACACTGCAGAAAATGTTAAGTACGCTTCTAATCTTGTCTGTGCACATACATACATGCACATAAATAAATGCATAGTTTCCCATTTCAAAATTTAGCTCCCACTGAACATACTTTTTTGCAACCTGCCAGAACTCTTTAAGCTCTGAAATTCACAACTCAAGCCCTTGAGGCAAACTCTGGAAGAAAGAGAGGAATAGGCTTGAATAGCAATCTTACAAGAAAAAGAAAGGGAAGGAAAAGTAGAAGGCAAATGAGATCAAAGAAGACAGAGGATGTGGAGCTAAAAGGATATCACAAAGGAAGCAAAAGATAAAGACGGACTTTTTCAATTTAAACTTCATTTTCTAATTTTCTTAATTGCATCAACATTGCACTATTGTGTGTTTTTTGGAAATTCTACTCCTCTTCCTCCCCCTTCTCTGTGGCTGGGGTAGTTCACAGCACAGTGTAGGGATGCCAACCACTGGAGCCAAATTCAATTCCAAATCCAAACATAAGCAATGTTTGCAAATCGAGACTCCTTTGAGGTTCACCCAACTCCAATTTTACCAATTCCCTTCAGGGAAACATTTCCCTTTGAAGCTTCTGTGTATCCAAGTGCATTCTGGGATACAGGTTTGAGTTTCTAGTGTGGGGCAATTTACATATAGAATGAATATGTTCTGCACCTAGCCCTCTCATTACTTTGTGTGAGCACAATCTGTGACAATGTATATAGTAAGGTCAGTAGTTGAAGGCATGGCTGGAAACCATTTTTGGTCATGTGAATCTAAATTAAAATTCAAAAGGCAAATTGAGAATATTGAATTAGCCCAGATGTTGTAAAGTTAATATGCATTTGGATTTCTCCAGAAATACTCTTTAGCTTTATTAAAAAAAAATGGGTCAGGGGAAAATTTGAAATGAATCTGATATTAAAATGGTAGTTTTAAAACTGTTAATTGTGTCAGGGATTATCTCCTAGATAAATGCTGCAGGCCACAACTTGAAATGCTTAAACAAACAAACAAACAAAAATTGCTTTTCCTCTCAAGAGAAGAGCCTACTAAGTATGTGGCTTGGAGTATGTTTCTAATGGACTTGGCAAGTGGGGAGTGTAGTTGATCAAGTTTAAGGGAATCTACCTGCCCTGAAAGGTCTAAAAGCACAGCTGGAGAAATAAATAAGCTTGAGCTTAAAGTAAACCAGGAACTGGGGAATGGCTGAGAATTGTGCCTGTGCTGAGAATTACATGTTCACAAAGCCCAAATGTGGGGTGGAGGTGGGTGGGCAGTGGCATTCACCAGTGTTTATATTATCATTTTGTGGTTGAATGGAATCTAAGAAGTCTTTAAACCCAGCTAGGAACCTAAGCCCCCAGTTTTCCTAGCCTTCTGAGAGGCATCTCCCCTCTCCCTGTACACCAGATCAATATGACCTGTGACCAAAATAAGACAAAGTGTTAATATTTTCAATCAGGGTCACAGATGACTCCATTCTTAATCCCTCCTACCGTGCATACCTGTTTCCATGTCTCCTCTCAGATTAAACTTCTAGGAAGCTGGGAGTTTGTCTCCTTATTTGACCATTAGGCACTACTCCCCAGGGCCTCATGATGATGTCACACACCCAATATGTACTCAGGAAATATTTGAGAAGAATGGCCTCCATTATCATCTCCTTAAATTACTGAGAACAGATTTGGGAGTGGGCCTGCAGAATTATGTCTCCTGAGACTCTGAGAGTCTTTATGCTATACTCAATTATTTTACATTATTCTACACAGCTTCATTTGGCTGTCTGATCAAAAATAAATGCTATCTGGTTGACCTAACATTGTGAATTTTTCCAAAACACATCAATACTTAGAAAATAAATTATTTTTTTCTATCCTTTACATTAATCTACTTTCCTCCCTTTCTAGACTGTCACTTTGGAATCCCCAACCTAACAAAAATCCCCTCATTGCTTTTTACATTATTATTCTTCCTAGACTTTCCAAAAGAAATATGCTTTTGATACAGCATGTATTTATGAAACAATGGTGTGTACACAGCATTATATAAACAAATGTATTGACCAAATTGAAGTGTACTTTTATGATAAGAAAAATTCTCATCCTCTTTAAAAACTATGCTAAGCTTGTCTTATTCACCAAGATGTGAAAGGTGAGGTGTGGCCCCTTTACCATGTACACCATGCTATCACAATCAAGTGGTATTTATCCCAGATAAGCAAGGCTGGCTCAATATTTCAAAATCAAGTAATGTAACCTATTGCACAGACTAAAACAGAAAAGTCACATGATCATATCAATATATGTAGACAAAGGATCTGACAAAATCTAACACCCATTCATGATTTAAAAAAAAAAAAAAACTCAGCAAAACTAGTAATATAACGGAACTTCCTCAACTTGGGAAGAATACCAACAAAACCTACAGCTAGGATCACACTTAAATGGTGACTATAAAGTCATGAAATTAGAAATCAATCACAGAAAGAGAAATGAGAAAACGATTAGATAAAGACTAAACAATATGCTACTACAAAAAAAAAATCAATAGGTCAGTGATGAAATCAAAGAGGAAATTTCAAAATATCTTGAAAAACAACAATGAAAACACAACTATACAAAATCTATGAGATACAGCAAAAGTAGTTCTTAGAAGTTCATAGCAATACAAGGCCTTCCTCCAAACACAAGAAATAATCGCAAATAAACTAACCCATAACCTGAAAGAATTAGAAAAAGAACAAATAAAAGCTATGGAGCAGAAGGAAGGAAAGTTTAGAGGTTGGTCAGCAGAAGGAAGGAAAGTTGAGGTTAGAAAGGAAATAAAATAGAGATTTTTTAAAATGGAAAAAAAATCAATAAAACCAAGAGCTGGTATAATAACACTGACAAACCTCTGGCCAAGATCATGAAGAATAAAAGAAAGAGGACCCAAACAATAATAACAAAAATAAACAAAATAAAAAATTAATGAAGAGATAACAACTAATACCACCAAAATACAAAACAATAACACTAATGGAATACTATGAACAGTTACATGCCAACAAACAGGGCAACCCAGAAGAAATGGACAAGTTTCCAGCCCACCAAAACTGAATCAAGAAGAAACAGATCATTTGAACAGACCAATCACTAGAAATTAAATAGAATCTGTAATTAATAAAATTTAATTTTAAAAAAAAAAAAACCTCCCTGAAAACAAAAGCCCAGTACCAAATGGCTTCACTGGGGAATTCTACCAAACATAAAAAGAAGAAATCATACCAAACCTTCTCAAACTCTTCCAGAAGACTGAAGAGGAGGGAACACACCTAAAGGCATTCTATGAAGCCACCATCACACTGATGCCAAAACCAGACCAAGATACCACCAGAAAAGAACATTTCTGGTCAATATCTTTTTTTCTCCACCCAAGTGTGCTGGACCTAGTTCCCTGACCAGTGATCAAATTTGCATGCCCTACATTAGATGGGCAGAGTCTTAACCACCAGACTGCCACAGAAGATCCTACAGGCCAATATTTTTGATGAATATAGTTGCAAAAATTCTCAACAAAATATAAGCAAAACAAACACAACACATTCAAAAAAAGATCATACACCACAATCAAGTTGGATTCATCCCAGGGTCACAAAGATGGTTCAGTAAATACTAATCAATCAATGTGATACACCACATCAACAAAAGAAAAGGTCAAAACCACATGATCATCTCAATAGATGCAGCAAAAGCATCTGATAAAATTCAACATCCATTCATGATAAAAACCCTTACCAAAGTTAGTACAGAGGGAACATATCTCAACATAATGAAAGATATTTATGACAAAGCCACAGCCAACATAATACTCAATGGTAAAAAAAACTGAAAGACTTTCTGCTAAAATCTGGAACAAACAAGAATGCTTATTTTCATCACTTCTATTCAACACGTATTTGAAATCCTAGCCATAGAAATAAAACAACAACAACAAAAAAAACTAAAAGGTCTCTAAATTGGAATAGAAGAGATGAAACTGTCATTATATGCAGATAACATGATACTATGTATCAGTTCAGTTCAGTTCAGTCGTTCAGTCATGTCTGACTGTTTGCAACCCCATGAATCGCAGCACGCTAGGCCTCCCTGTCCATCCACCAACTCCCAGAGTTCACTCAAACTCATGTCCTTCGAGTTGGTGATGCCATCCAGCCATCTCATTCTCTGTCGTCCCCTTCTCCTCCTGCCTCCAATCCCTCCCAGCATCAGGGTCTTTTCCAGTGAGTCAACCCTTCACATGAGGTGGCCAAAGTACTGGAGTTTCAGCTTTAGCTGAACACTCAATGAACACTCAGGGCTGATCTCCTTTAGGATGGACTGGTTGGATCTCCTTGAAGTCCAAGGGACTCTCAAGAGTCTTCTCCAACACCACAGTTCAAAAGCATCAATTCTTCGACACTCAGCTTTCATCATAGTCCAACTCTCACATCCATACATGACTACTGGAGAAACCATAGCCTTGACTAGACAGACCTTTGTTGGCAAAGTAATATCTCTGCTTTTCAATATGCTCTCTAGGTTGGTCATAACTTTTCTTCCAAGGAGTAAGTGTCTTTTAATTTCATGGCTGCAGTCACCATCTGCAGTGATTTTGAAGCCCAAAAAAATAAAGTCTGACACTGTTTCCACTGTTTCCCCATCTATTTCCCATGAAGTGACAGAACCAGATGCCATGATCTTCATTTTCTGAATGTTGAGCTGTAAGCCAACTTTTTCACTCTCCTCTTTCACTTTCATCAAGAGGCTTTTGAGTTCCTCTTCACTTTCTGCCATAAGGCTGGTGTCATCTGCATATCTGAGGTTATTGATATTTCTCCCAGCAATCTTGATTCCAGCTTGTGCTTCTTCTAGCCCAGCATTTCTCATGTTGTACTCTGCGTACAAGTTAAATAAGCAGGGTGACAATATACAGCCTTGATGTACTCCTTTTCCTAATTGGAAACAGTCTGTTGTTCCATGTCCAGTTCTAACTGTTGCTTCCTGACCTGCATACAGGTTTCTCAAGAGGCAGGTCAGGTGATACTATATACAGAAAACCCTAAAGACTACGCACAAAAATTACTAGAACTGATAAATGAATTAAGCAAGTAGCAGGATACAAGATTAACATACAGAAATCTATTGCATTTCTTTCCACTAACAGTGAAATATCAGAAAGGGAGTGTAACAAAAAATCCATTTAAAATCACATCTAAAAATATAAAATACTTAAGTATAAATATGACCAAGGAGGTGAAAGATTTATATGCTGAAAACTAGAAAACATTGATAAAGGAAACTGACAATAATTCAAATGGAATGATAGCCCATGTTCTTGGATTGGAAGAATTAACATTGTTAAAATGGCCATACTACTCAAAGCAATTTACAGATGGAATGTGATCCCTATGAAATGATCCATGACATTTTTCTCTAGGACAAATAATCCTAAAATTTATATGGAACCATAAAAGACTCAGAATTGCCACAACAATCCTGAAGAAAAAGATCAAAGCTGAAGGCACAAGCCTCCCAGGCTTCAGACAATATTACAAAAACTGCAGTAGTCAAAACAGCATGGTACTGGAAAAAAAGGCAAGAAAAGAAGAAAGAAACCAGAAGTAAACCCATACACCTATGGTCAATTAATTTTTGACAAAGGAGGCAAAAATTACAATGGAGTAAAGATAGACTCTTCTCAAAGTGATGTTGGAAAAGCTGGACAGCTACATATAAATCAATGAAGTTAGAACATAGCCTTACACCACACACAAAAATAAACTTAAAATGACTTAAAAGCTTAAATATAAGACATGACACCCTAAAACTTCTAGAAGAGAACATAAGCAAAACATTCTCTGACACAAATCATAGCAACATTTAATTAGAACAGTACCCTAAAAGAATAAAAGCAAAACTAAAAAATGAGACCTAATCAAACATAGCAAGTTCAGTTCAGTTCAGTTCAGTTCAGTCGCTCAGTCATGTCTGATTCTTTGTGACCCCATGAACCACAGCATGCCAGGTCTCCCTGTCCATCACCAACTCCTGGGGTCTACCCAAACCCATGTGTATTGTATTGGTGATGCCATCCAACCGTTTCATCCTCTGTCATCCCCTTCTCCTCCTGCCCTCAATCTTTCCCAGAATGAGGGTCTTTTCAAATGAGTCAGCTCTTCATATCTGGTCGCCAAAGTATTGGAGTTTCAGCTTCAACATCAGTCCTTCCAGTGAATATTCAGGACTGATCTCCTTTAGGATGGACTGGTTGGATCTCCTTGCAGCCCAAGGGACTCTCAAGAGTCTTCTCCAACACCGCAGTACAAAAGCATCAATTCTTCGGCACTCAGCTTTCTTCACAGTCCAACTCTCACATCCATACATGACCACTGGAAAAACCATAGCCTTGACTAGACAGACCTTTGTTGACAAAGTAATGTCTCTGCTTTTTAATATGCAAAGGAAGCCATAAATAAAACAAAAAGACAGCCTTCAGAATGGGAGAAAATATTTGTAGACTACATGACTGACAAGGGGCTGATTTCCAAAATACACAAACAGCTCATACAACTCAGTAACAACAACCCAATCAAAAACTGGGCATAAGACCTAAATGGACATTTCTCCAAAGAAGACATACCAATGACCAATAGGCAGAGGAAAAATATGCTCAGCATCACTAATTATTACAGAAATGCAAACCAAAACTACATTGAGGTACCACCTCAAATCAGTCAGAATGGCTACTATTAACATGTTTACAAATGCTGGAAAGGGTATGGAGTAAAGGGAACCCTCCTACACTCTTCATAAGAATGTAAATTGGTGTAGCCACTACCGAAAACTGTATAGAGGTTCCTCAAAACACTAAACATAGAGTTGCCATATGATCCAGCAATCCCCCTCGTGGACATATATCCAGAGAAAATTCTAATTCAAAAAGATACATGTACCCCAATGCTCAATTCAGTACAGTCTCTCAGTCATGTCTGACTCTTTGTGACCCCATAGACTGCAGCACACCAGGCTTCCTTGTCCATCACCAACTCCCAGAGCTTACTCAAACTTATGTCCATAGAGTCAGTGATGCTATCCAACCATCTCACCCTCTATTGTATCTTTCTCCTCCCACCTTCAATTTTTTCCAGCATCAGGGTCTTTTCAAATGAGTCAGTTCTTCACCAAAGTATTGGAGTTTCAGCTTCAGCATCAGTTCTTCCAGTGAATATTCAGGACTGATTTCCTCTAGGATGGACTGGTGGGATCTCCTTGCAGTCCAAAGGACTCTCAAGAGTCTTCTCCAACATCACAGTTCAAAGCATCAATTCTTCGGTTCTCAGCTTTCTTTATAGTCCAACTCTCACATCTGTACATGATTACTGGAAAAGCCATAGCTTTGACTAGATGGACCTTTGTTGGCAATATTCAAAGCAGCACTACTTACAATAACCAAGACATAAAAGCAACCTAAATATTCACTGACAGATGAACGGATAAAGAAGATGTGGTATATATACATAATGGAATACTACTTGACCATAAAAAAGAATTATATAATGCCATTTGTAGCAACATGGATGGACCTCGAGATTATCACACTAAGTGAAGTGTCAGAAAGAGAAGACAAATATCATATGCTATCACTTATACGTAGAATCTAAAATATGATATAAATAAACTTATCTACAAAACAAAAATAGACTCACAAACACAGAAACAAACTTATGGTTACCAAAGGGCAAAGGGGCTAGGGGAGGGATAAATTAGGAATTTGGGATTAACAGATACAAACTACTATATATAAAATAGATAAACACAGATTCTACTGTATAGCATAAGGAACTATATTCAATGTTCTGTAATAAACCATAATGAAAAAATATTAAAAAGGATATGTATATGTATACATGTACATATAACTGAAAACCTTTGCTGTACACTACAAACTAATACAACATTGTAAATCGACTGTATTTCAATAAGAAGAAAAAAAAATAGAGGATCATAGGCCTAAATGTAAAATGCAAAACTACAAAACTCCTCAAAACAACAAAGGAAACCTATATCACCCTGGTCATGGTGATGACTTTTTAGATATAATACTAAGGCACAATCCATGAAAGAAAGAATTGATAAGTTGGAATTTATTAAAATTGAAAACTTCTGCTATACCAGAGACAATGTTAAGAGAATGAGAAGAAAAGCAACAAACTGGGGAAAAAAAGAGTTAATAAAAGACACAGCTGACTAAGGACTATTATACAAAGTACACACAACTTAACAATAAGAAAATAAACAGCCTGGCTTAACACTGGGCAAAAGACCTGAACAGACACCTTACCAAAGAAGATATACAGATGGCAAGCAGGCATATGAAAAGATGTGCATATCATATGCTATTAGGAACTGAAAATTAAAACGACAATGAGATACCATTACAAACCTATTAGAACGGCCAAAATCTGGAACCTTGACATCATCAAATGCTGACAAGAATATGGAACAACAGGGACTATTTTTCATTCCTCATGAGAATGCAAAATAATAATACAGCCACTTTTGAAGACAGTTTGGTAGTTTCTTACAAAACTCAGTATACTCTTAACATATAATCTGGCAATCATGCTCTTAGTTATTTACCCAGAGTTGAAATTTACATCCATGCAAAAACCTGCACATGAATGTTCACAGCAGCCGATTTCATAACTGCCAAAACTTGGAAGCAACCAAGATGTGCTTTAGCAGATAAATAAACTGTGGTATATACAGACAATGGAATATTATTCAGCACTAAAAAGAAACAACCTATCAAACTATGAAAAGACATGTAGGAAACAAATACATATTACTAAGCTAAAGATGCTGATCTGAGAAGCTACACATTATATAAGTTATGACATTATGGAAAAGGACAAACATTGGAGATAGGAAAAATATTAGTGGTTTCCAAGGGTTAGGGGAGGGGAAAGAATGAATAGACACCACATGGAGAATTTAGGAGGGAGGCAGTGGAACTATTCTATATGATACTACAAGGGTGGACACATATCATTATACATTTGTCAAAACCAAATAATGTACAAAACCGTTAGTGAACCCTAATGTAGACTATAGACTTCGGGTGATAATGAAGTGAAGGATGCGCCAAGGTACTTCATCAGCTGCAACAAATGTACCACTCTGGAGCAACCAAGGATGCTGACAGTGAGGAAGACTGCACATGTGTAGGGACAGGGGTATATGCGCATTTCCTGTACTTTCTGTTCAGTTTTGCTATGAACCTTAAACTGCTCTAAGAAATAAATTTTACTAAAAAAAAAAAAAAGTCTTGGGTTTGAGTTCTGACTCTGCTGCTCACTAGTTAAATTGCCCCGGGCTAATCAACTTATTAGCCCTTGTTAACTGCTGGTACAAGTGGTGTGTACTTCCCAGGCTTGCCAAGATTGCAGCCAAACACTAGGCGTGAGAACACTTTGTAAAGTGCTATAGACCCGTGCCTTTGGCTTCCTACAGAAGTAACCAAACAATTTCTCATCATTTTCCACTGAGCAAGCGCTGGTAGCTGCAGATGTGGAAATATCTCATTCTTTTTACAACCTTTAAGAAATTAGCACGAGCGCCAAGAAAATCCCAAACAAAAGAAGATGAAACTCCGCCGGATCCCAAGGAAGCAGCTGGCACCATAAACACTGTGGGAGCTTTGCTGGCATGCTTCCCTCTATTGTGCTGCCAAATGGTCTTGATGGGGGCATCTGGTATTGCAGTGGGGAAACCAACGGGAGAGAAGAGGCCATCCTATAACCTGCCTCTGGCCTAGAACAAGGGGATACTTTTGGCAAACTACTGTTGCAGGACCCCACCAAGTTTAAGCGCACATTCCATGATATACCCTTTGGGGGAATGTGGGGCATGGCCCAGATCCTTCGGGATAAAACACCCAGGTAACATAAGTACTGTTTCTCTTTTAAACATATCATCAATATCTGTTTCTTTAAGTCTCTATATAGGAACAATCTTAAATTACCTTCTAAACGTGGATATGTTTGTTTATTTACTTCGGTCTGCTTATCTTTAGGGCACTTGCCAGACAATTTTTAAAGAGCCTTAAAAATGTTTCCATTATGAAGACATGGACAACAGTTGTACAGTGAGTGCTGCCAGAGGAAATAAGAGGACAATGACTATTTCCCTTTATTAGGTAAACCTTCATCCATTTTCTTCACCTCTTATCCTGAGCAGGCTCTATATCACCTGTTCTGGATAACTCAAAAATTCTTCCGAGTTACAAAAAAGAATTTTTGCCTCCTATATAAGTGGCATGCCAGGAAAGAACAGGAAAGGCAGCCCCGCAATGCCTTTGCTCACCAAGTTCACATTCCCTTGCCCTCACTGAGAGGTGCTGTCAGCTCAGACGTGGGCAAGAAGGCAAGTGTTCTCCTGGGCACTCCACCTCCTGGCCTTTCATCCATGGCTTGGCACTGGCCAAGCCCAACCTGGGGTCTGCCTCAGGTCCCATCTCTCATGCTTCGGAGAGCTATGATTTAAAGGGGAAACACAGGTGAAAGAGGACCCTGGCTTTTCTCACAATCCTTCACAATTACGTCTTTTAGGAAGGACGAGAAAAACTGAGTCTCTATACATAGGGCCAGGGCATATTCAAAGAACTGATGTCGCTGGAGTTCGTCTACTGGAGTGACTTCTACTTATGGTAACAGTCATAGCAAGATGTTCCATCATCATTTCTAAGTTGCATTTGAAGTATAGACTTGAACATTTATAAACTGATGCTCAGAAACACCTTCAGGGTCAAACTGACCCTCAGATTGAAAGGATTCCATTTCAAATTAGGAATGATGTATATTTTTAAAAAATGTATCTATATATCAGCTTGGAAATTCATTTAAGAATATTGAAGCTATATATTAATACAATTGGTACATTTTTCACTGGGCAACTGGGATGATGCTTTTTTCTGCTTCAAGAACATTGAAAAAATAAGTTTCACTCACAGATCTCTTCAGACCAACAGCAGCCTGCATGATGATGTCTCTGAACACAGGAGAGAATAGCTGAGAATGTAACTCCAATGATTTTTACAGATTTATCGGTTGTTGTGAAAATATTCCTTGCCCCAAACTTAAAGGTCTACTGACTAGTCTATAGCAAACCAGACACTGGGATATCAGTGAGATGTTAGACTTCCAATCCCAGAAAGGAGTGAGTCAAAAAAACAGAGATATGAAAGAAAGGAGGGAAAGAAAGAAGGGGGCGGAAGAAGGAGGGGGAGATGGAGGGAGAGAGAGAGTCAGGGAGGGAGAGAAGGAAAGAAGCAGGGTGGGAAGGAAAAAACAGCATCAATCAATAATGTGTTTCAAAGTGCATCAGCTGAGGCTAGTTTTCTGACTGGCTCCAATTACTTTAAATTCAACAAGTATTTATGGAGTCCATACCATACATAGGCAAGGCATCCTAATGAAAAGTCAGTAATAAGAGAGTGTCCTCAAACATTTTAAATATAAGATTCAACTTAAAATAAAACCTAAATAAGCCACACAAATGCACAGGAATGTCTTGATACCACTTGTGCATAATATAGGTACAACGAGGTATTACATGGGCTTCCTGGTGGCTCAGTGGTAAAGAATCCACCTGCCAATGCAGGAGACGTTGGTTCAATCCTGGGGTTGGGAAAAATCCCCTGGAAAAGGAAATGGCAACCCAGTCCAGTACTCTTGCCTGGGAAATCCCACGGACAGAGGAGCCTGGTGGGCTTCAGTCCATGGGGTCACAAAAGAGTCGGATATGACTTAGCAACTAAACAACGGTATTATATAAGCCCCCAGAGAACTGCAGCTCACAAAAATACAAATCTGGGCATCTTACCATGCCATTTTAAAATCCTACTTGATAACAATGTAGAAGTTTAAGGCATGGAGCATACCCACCTACTGATCTACTTACCTATCTCGTTTCCTTCCTTCCACCTGTCCATCTATTGATCCACCGTTCCTCTATGCCATATCCCTCTAAAGCCAGCCTGCCAGTCTGACTTCATAAACTATAATCTATTTACTTTTCTAGCAATAGGCTAGAGATCTCATCACAAACTAGGTAGATAATTCCTAATTCTACCACCACCCCTTCCCACTTCAAGCCCCGATCAACTCTTAGCCGAACAACTGTAGTAGACCTCTAACTGTTCTCATCTTCCTTCTTTATACTTATTCTCACGTAGTAGCTAGAGAGAAATTTTTGAAATGTATCAGATCTTGTTAGTCACCTTTTGAAACCCATACAAACATGGCACTGATAATAAAACCCAGGGTCCTCATCAGGACATCAAAGGCTCCGTTTAATCAGCCCTACTAGCTCTCCAACCTTGTCTGTACCTTTCTGCCTCCAGCTTTTCCCTTCCTTGAAGATACCAAGCTTTTTCCATGTTAACACCCCTTGGCCAGGTTATTCCATCTTTCTCAGCGTCCTCCAATAAACCCCTTCTCTTTCTTCCTAGATTAACTAAAACACTACCTTCTCCAAACATGCTGCCTGAAGAGGGCCTTGCCCTCATTATCCATTCATCCCTTCTCTATCACCTCTCCTTGCTCATTTTCTGCACAGAACTTAGGACCTTCTCAAACTATTTTGTTTTTTAATTCTCCCCTGCTGGAATGTAAGTCCTTAGAAGGATCAATAAAATTGACAACATTTAGCTAGAGTGACCAGGGAAAAAGAAAGATGATTAAAAATCAGGAATGAAAAGGGGGACATTACTACTGACCTTAGGGAAATAAAAAGATTACAATACTCTAAACAACTGTAGGCCCTAAAATGAGACAATTTAGATGAAATGGGCAAATTCTTAGGAAAAACACAAACTACTGAAACTGACTCAAAAATAAAGAGATGCTCTGAGCCTATAACATATAAGGAGACTGAATTATTAATCAATGTGGCTTCTTTGATCGGTCAAGTATTCTTCAATGTTTCCATTTTAAAGAATTCTTTTATAGTCAGTTGTGAAGATTTGCAAGATATGAAATAAAATGCTTCATCCCTTTAGGTAGGGAGAATGATATTTATGTCAACAACATAAAGATCCGGTTATCAAAATTAAGTGCTATACCATTTCTATTGGCCATAACATTTAGCTATATTTTTTCCAAAAAAGAAAAGCCAATAAGCATTTGTAATTCTCCCCCAGGTTTCAGGACCTGAAATAATTCCAGATGACCTAATATTTAATCTTCATAAAATCAGTAAAATGATGGTTTTTGGAATCAAACCTGGGATAAAATCCCAGCCCTTTTGCTTATGTTACCTGTGGGACTTAAGGACAAGTCTCTGAGAATCCATGCCCTCATTCTTTGGGACAGTATGGGTATAATGGTGGCTTTCTCCTAGAATTAAAAAGAATAATTGGGGTAGTATTTAAAAGTGTACAACCTAACAATTAATGTAGCAGCTATTATTGATCATCTCCTACATAACTGGTACTCTACTGGGGGATACAATTGCAAGTAAAACATGGCTTCTCCATGGGGGCAATAGAGTGGTTGAAAAGACACAGTCAATGTTAATAGTTTTTTCTTCATTTCTCTGCTTAATGTAGAATTAACTTTTTAACTTAATGACACTTGATTAATAGGCCTACATATCATTGTGGCTAACAGTGAAAACGATCAATGACTATTTTACAGGTGTAAAAAGCTGCTGATAAGGTTTTTAATCCTTTCTTTCAGGAGGTTCTCTATGTATCTCTTGAGAATGGAGATTACAAAAAACACCAGAGAAGTTGAGTTAAAATGCTAACTTCCTGTGTATTAATGATGAAAACAAAATGAAATACATAGAAGAGCTTATACATTTCCTCCTAAACGATAAGTACTGGATGAGGTTTTTAAAATTTCAAATGCTTATGAATCCTCTTGAACTATTTCAGCAACATATTCTGCAGCTCATATTCTGCAGAAGTGAAACTACAGGGACAGAGAATGTTGGCACCCAAAGGATAAAGATTAAGGAGTGGTCACAGAGCAGGGGACAGAGACATCTTCCAAATGAAGTGTGACTTGTGGCAGAGCTCAAACATACAAAATATATGACAAGGACTTCATGACCAGAGAAAATTTAAAGCACCTTCCACCACTGGGGAAAATAATGCTTGAAAGTGACAAAGGACAACGTTTCTTAGTGAGAAGCTTTCACCAGCCCCACAGACAAAGGCAAAGAAAATCAGAAAGTAGATTGGAATATCCCAATTTCAGTTTGATGACAACTTTTGGTTATAAGAAGAAATGTGTTCCTCAGAGGACTCCCAGATTTCTGAGCTGATACTTGCCCTAAGTCTAAACTATATCTAGCACCATCTAGTGAAATAAGAGAATACGTAAGGTTTTTAAAAATAAAAACTTAAGAAATGATTAAAAATACAAATCAATGAAAGAGGTAAGGTTTTAAAAGGACAGGACGGAGGAAAGTGTGTTTATTGTCTTACTTATTTTTGAAATACGTTTCGAACTCTTAGATAATACAAGAATGCTTTTAATTCAATCAGGTGTTTGATATAGCAAACATCCTTAGGCATTGGTTTGGCATTACAGGGAGAGAAACGTTAGAGTAAGGAAGAAAGAAAAATATTGGCTGTAGAGGTGAGAATTGGGCCAGCTGACACCCCTGGAGACAGCCAAGTGTGCATATCTATTCTCACTTCTTTGCTCAGTGATGTCTCATTTGAACATGAAACTGCCATGGTGGAAACACTTACACAATGGAAACTGGCAAGTGCAACAAGTCAAGGTTTTGTGCCTGTGCTTGCGCGCAGTCGCTCAGTCATGGCCGACTCTTTGCAACCCCTTGGACTGCGAATTGAATTAGACTGTTTCCAAGAATATATCTTCTCTTCCAGCTGCTGCTGCTGCTGCTAAGTCGCTTCAGTCATGTCCGACTCTGTGCGACCCCATAGACGGCAGCCCACCAGGCTCCCCTGGGATTCTCCAGGCAAGAGCACTGGAGTGGGTTGCCAGTGCCTTCTCCAATGCAGGAAAGTGAAAAGTCAAAGTGAAGTTGCTCAGTCGTGTCCAACTCTTAGCAACCCCATGGCCTGCAGCCTACCAGGCTCCTCCATCCATGGGATTCTCCAGGCAAGAGTTCCAGCACTGGTATTCTAAAGAAGGAATTGGCTATCAGCTGCATTTCTCCCCACCACCCCTATCTAGAGGAGTGAATCTCCTCTCCTTCTACCTGATCTAAGTGGGTGGAGGGAACAGAGTCCAAACCGGCTTGCCTCCATAGACGGCCCAAGGACTCTACTCCAACTATGTTTTCAATCTGCAAACTACTGATCCTAGATGGGTCTTCAAGTCAGAAGAACTTCCTGCAGAAGCAAATCATATCTGGGCAAGATTTCTCTGTCCCATTCCAAAAACATTCTGCTGTTTGGAGCCTGCATGCATAGATGAATTACTCATAAGTGCTTTAGTCTTATATGAACATGGTTTAAAACCATAATTTTTATCAAGAGATAATGATCAAGGAGGGTTACCTTTTCTTAAGCTTTTAGAAAAATATTCCTAGTCAAGAACAGCAAAGATATTAGATAATTTCAGAGCTAAAATCTTATCATATGGGGGGTTTTGTGGCTTTTTCATTTAAAGGTGATTATGCTTCTAAGTGGCCTAAGTTCATGCAGATAAAGGTGGTGTCTCCAGGACCATAGAGTGACTAGTGGCCTACAGGCTGGCACTGCATATCAGAAGATAAACATGTTGTCAATGGGACAACTCTAATCTCTACAGAGTTGGAGAGTAATGAGGATCAGCTGCCAACATGTAAAAAATGGGAAAATATCACATGAAAATTCAGACTTGTGGCTTTTCTTGGGGGAAATAAAAAGTATATAGTATATAGTAAAACTGCATTCTTATCTGGCAACCACCAGCTAAACTGAGAGCTGCCATTCCCTGCTCTGATGCTGAAGCTCCAGTACTTTGACCACCTGATGCAAAGAGCAGACTCACTGGAAAAGACCCTGATGCTAGGAAAGAGAGAGGGCAAGAGGAGAATGGGGCGACAGAGGATGAAATGGTTAGATAGCATCACTGACTCAATGGACATGAGTTTGAGCAAACTTTTGGAGAGAGTGAAAGACAGGGAATTGTTCCAGGGCTTGCTGCAGTTCATGGGGTCGCAGAGAGTCATACACGACTTAGTGACTGAACAGCAACAAATTCCTTATTCTCCATGGTCTTCTTGATGCCCCTGCAATACCCGTTTGGTACCTCCCTGCCTTCATTCAACTTTGCACATGCTAACTTAAGGCCATGCCACACTGAGCTGCAAGAGACTTCGGGCCTTTCTGAGGAAAGTGAAGAAAATTCATAGAAAGTGAATACATTTAAAATTGCTCAGGCCTGAGCCCCACCTGGGCCCTGGGCCCTGACTGAAGGGACAGGAATGCTCCTTGCAGGCAAGAATACACTTTACTTAATGTGCAGACAGAAAACGTGAGCTGCCTTTCCAGCAAGATGGGGAGTTTGCGGTTGAGCAAATTTATTTCTGAACTTAATGACATGGAGAACCACAAGCCTACCCAAAGTATCAACTTTTTTCATAAAAAAAAAGGAGAAAGTCTATTGAGTCAAATGTTCCAAAAGTGCCTGGGCCAGGGAAACCTCCAGTATATTTATAGCTTGGATATACAAACAGGAATGACTTGTTCAGCGGAGAAAAGGAATACGAGCTAATCACTGAACACTTGTTTTGCGCTCTCTTTCCATGCTCACAATTACCCAGAAAGGTTTTATATTTACAGATCAGGAATTCAAAGCTCAGAGAGGTTAACTAACTTAGGCAAGTCACACAGCTTGTTATTTGATAAACCTAGTATGCACTGCATAGGCTGACAGCAGACCTGTGCTTTCTTTACTATGCTGTGCTGAAATTTTATATTTTAAAATGGCCCTTCATACTCTCCAACACATTTTCTTAAATATTACTGCCCAGGAACTCTGTTACAAGTGCATAAGGTGGAGAAATTATTATCCACATATTGCAGACAAACAGCTCAAGCACAAAGAATCAAACTTCATAACAATTAGTGACTAAAAACTAGTACCCAGGTTTGCCAAGTGTTCTTTTCATATCATCACACTGAAAGCTGACTCTGGGCTGAGTATTTGTGTCTTCCTCTTCAGATGCTTAAAGAGTTATACAATTTTATATTATAGACATTTTTACATTACTTTGAATGAAGGACTTCTTTAATTTGAAAAAGGGTCGGAAAATGACGAAAACAAAACTTTCAGATTATTCTACTCATTAAAGTAACCATGCTTCTTTTAAGGTAGCCAGTAAAACGTCTCTGTAACTGAGCTCTATTTATAATAGAGACGAATTTAGTCTTTTGTGGCGAAGGCAGTTGACAAGGAAAATAAGTCTGGGTAAAATACTTTTTTTGTTTTTCAAAATAGTACAACCCAGTTTAGAAGCAATAGAAGTTACCAAAATGATGCCACAAACTGAAATTCTTTTTTTTTTTCCAAATGGTGGTAATGAGGCAGAAAAGGGGGCTGAGAAAGACCAGTGGTTTAAACAGATTGATTTTTAGTGTCTGGAAAGACATTGTCTTTATCTGCATATGGTTTTATGGGTAAGAAATTTCCATGAATAGGGATATTTTTAAAAAGGCAAACCTGGACACTACAGAAATGGAATAAGTTCTTATAATACTCTGGGAAACACTGTCTCTCTGGATTCAGTCATGCCAGGAGAGCATCTATAATTTTCATTATATGTTTCCACTGAATCCATAGATTCCCAAGTTGGAAGGAGACATCTGTTCCACTCTCATCTAGACATGCCATTTTCTTCTGTCATAACAACACTCAGCCAGCAGACACTTGCAAGCCCAAATCCAATTTATGCTATGCAAGGAACTGACTTTTATTCCCCACGCTTGATATAAAGGGAGGACTTTGAGATCCCTTGCAGGGGGGAGGGCACATGCTGGTGCTGGGCTGCCACAGCACTTTGGAGGATGTGGAGATGCGAGGCATAAAGACTAGAAGACGGCAGTGTCAGGGCTTCCATCAGACTGGGGACAGCAACCCTGTGCTAAGAAGATGGGTAAGAACAGGACGAAGCTCCATTTTGGGAGATTCTTGCAAGGACAGTCACTGAAACAAAAAATTGGTAGACTTTGGATATGGATTCACGGTTAATCCTGTAATACTGAACTATGATTTCTTAAAGTTAGTCTACCCTTTTTGTTGTCCCCAAGGTTGATGCTGCAAATGGAACTCAAGAAATCCCCTGACTACAGTGTAAGAGTGGCTGCCAGAATAGGAAACCAGAAAGGTCGTTATACTGCAACAAAATGATAAAGAAACAAAAGGCACTACTCCTTAAATTGGCCTGACAAGGGGAATTTCCCTGGCAGTCTAGTGGTTAGGACTCAGTGCTTCCACTACAGGGGAACAGGTTCTATCCTTGGTGAGAGATCTAAGATTCTGCAAGTTGCGCGGTACAGCCAAATAAGTAAATACATAGATAAGTTGGCGTGACAAGGACATTTGCTCTGCAGCCAGTAACAGAGAAAGAAACAGAGTTTGTAGGGAGCAAATTCACCAGAAGAGCACTGATATCCTTAGTTCACAATAGGTAGCATTTACTGAATACATCCAAGGGGCCAGGCATAATTCCAAGCCCTTCACCTATAACAACTCATTTAATCTTCATCCTACAAGGAAAGGACTGCTATTATCACCATTTTTCATTCAAGGAAACTCACAGAGAGAGCAAGTAATGTGCTCATAGATAATTACAATGGCATATAGCTAGGAAGTGGCAGAAATAGTGTCAGAATTCACTGTGGTAGAAAAATAATAACCCTCTAAAGATGTCCATGATCTTATTCCCAGAACCCATGAAGGTAATACCTTACAGGACCAAAAGGACTTTACTGATGGAATTAAATGAAAGATCTTGAGGTGGGAAGATAAGGTAATCCCAAGGATCCTTTTATGAGGGAGCAACAAGGTCAAATTCACTAATAGGAGATGTATTGTCAGAAGCAGGAGATAAAAGGAAAGGGCTATGAGCCAAGGAATACAGGTGGCCTCCAGAGGCGGAAAAGGCAAGGAAATGAATTGAAACCTCCTGAAGGAAAGAAGCCCTGCTAATACCTCGATTTTAGACTTTTCACCTTCAGAATTGTAACAGAACAAATGTGCACTATGATAAGCCAGTAAATTTGTGATAACTTGTTACAGTAGCAATAGGACACCAATACATCCAGGAAGCCTACTCCAGAGATTGTATACATCCAGGAAGCCTACTCCAGAGACTGTATACTTAAATACAATTACATCGCCTTTCCAGTATTAGTTGTCAATATTCCTAGAAAAGACTTTATAAAAGGAGTTCCATATTGGTTCAGTGTTTCCCTTGTTTGTCCCCATAGTGCTTGACGTCTGTAGGACTTTAATTACTATTTTAGATTCACTGCATACACACAGACCTGATATTCAGCAGGTCAACAAGCAACAGTTAAAACTGGACATGGAACAACAGACTGGTTCCAAGTTGGGAAAGGAGTATGTTAAGGCTGTATATTGCCACCCTGTTTATTTATTTATGTATGCAGGATACATCATGAGATATGCTGGACTGGATGAAACACAAGCTGGAATCAAGATTGCTGGGAGAAATATCAATAACCTCAGACATGCAGATGAGACACTACCCTTATGGCAGAAAGTGAAAAAGAACTAAAGAGCCTCTTGATGAGAGTGAAAAAGTTGGCTTGAAACTCATCATTAAGAAAATTAAGATCATGTCATCTGGTCCCATCACTTCATGGCAAATAGATGGGGAAACAGTGGAAACAGTGACAGACTATTTTGGGGGGCTCCAAAATCACTGCAGATGGTGACTGCAGCCATGAAATTAAAAAACGCTTGCTCCTTAGAAGAAAAGTTATGAGCAACCTAGACAGCTTATTAAAAAGCAAAGACATTCCTTTGTCAACAAAGATCTGTCTAGTCAAAGCTATGGTTTTTCCAGTAGTCATGTATGGATGTTAGAGTTGGACTATAAAGAAAGTTGAGTGCAGAAGAATTGATACTTTTGAACTGTGGTGTTGAAGAAGACTCTTGAGAATCCCTTGGACTGCAAGGAGATCAAACCAGTCCATCCTAAAGGAGATCAGTCCTGAATATTCATTGGAAGGACTGATGGTGAAGCTGAAACTCCAATACTTTGGTCACCTAATGCAAAGAACTGACTCATTTGAAAAGACCCTGATGCTGGGAAAGATTGAAGGCAGGAGGTGAAGGGGACATGAGATGGTTGGATGGCATCACCAACTTAATGGACATGAGTTTGAGTAAATTCCGGGAGTTGGTCATGGACAGGGAGGGCTGGTGTGCTGCAGTCCTTGGGATCACAAAGAGTCGGACATGACTGAGCAACTGAACTGAACTGAAATTCAGCTCACACATACTGACATGGAATGTTGTTGTTCAGTCCAGGGTGTCCAACTCTTTGTGATCCCATAGACTGTAGCATGCCAGGCTTCCCTATCTCCCGGGGTTTGCCCAGACTCATGTAATAACCATTGTTAAAATGGTATACAATTTCTGCAGCTGCTGCTAAGTTGCTTCAGTCGTGTCTGACTCTGTGTGACCCCATAGACGGCAGCCCACCAGGCTCCCGCGTCCCTGGGATTCTCCAGGCAAGAACACTCGAGTGGGTTGCCATTTCCTTCTCCAATGCATGAAAGTGAAAAGTGAAAGTGAAGTCACTCAGTCGTGTCCAACTCTTAGTGACCCCATGGACTGCAGCCTACCAGGCTCCTCTAACAGTTCATAAATAACACCTGAGAGCCTCCCTGCTGTTCTGGACATCTTAGTGCCTCCCTTGGGAGTGTCTCCCCCAACTCCCACCCTAGGCCTTCCCAATCCCTGTAGGATTAGAGCCTGATAAGGAAGACTCCTCCCCCAATCCAGCCCCAATGGCAGGCTAGGGCCATTCTAAAAGCTGGTGGCCATGCCAAAAGCAGATGTTTACTATTTTGAACATAACCCTAGCATATATACATGCTGATTAATAACTTGAGACACTCTAGAAGCTTCCAAAGAATTTTTACTTATAACTCGAGTTTCAAAAATATTCTTGTTATAAATGAAAGCAAATTATCACAGAATACTAAGCAGCATCTAGTGTTAACTCCTTTTAGCAAAATGACTTTCTATGGAGTGCAGCAGTAAAATTCTCAGAAACCTAGATCTAGGTCTCTAACACCATACTGGAACCACAATGGCCTCAGTTGAAAAGCAGCCACTCCCAACAAACAGTATCAGCAAACACCTCAAAGATTTGACTTTAGCATGTGTTTCTTTTCCAAGTAAAACCATGCAGTCTCACTCCTTATCCTGTCCTCTTGGTTAGCACAAGAGAATCTGAGAATCAGATAAATACACTGTGTATAAACCATTATGAAATGCCATTAATTAATTCTTCTCTGACGTCTCTGGCTTCACTGAAAAGGAATTCCATCCTCTGTGGATGCCTCATACTCTTAGTCTCCTCTGAGTAATATAACTGGGCAAATCCGTGTTTTCCTCAGAACATGAAGGCTGGGTTATAGTCTAAAACTCTTCTCTGCTGATAATCCCATAGTAGTACTGCGCAGTCGCTTAGCTGTGTTCAACTCTTTGCAACCCCATGGACTGTAATCTGCCAGACTCCTCTGTCATGAAATTTTCCAGGCAAGAATATTGGAGTGGGTAGTCACTTCCTACTCCAGGGGATCTTCCCGACCCAGGGATCGAACCCACGTCTCTTACTATTGATCTTACCTTGTGGAAAGAATCATTTAAGGAAAATTGTCAAGGGAACGTGTTGATATCCTTTATTCTCCTGAAGATATATTGTGGTGTTCTGAGCACACCAGGCATCCATGGGGTTAACAGAATAGATTACCAAACTTTGGAGTTATATCAGCTACAGGTCACCCTTTGTTCCACCACTACCAACTGTGTGACCTTCACAAGTCGGTCAACCTCTGAAATCTGTCTCTGGAAAGCGACAGCAGATTCCTTTCTTACACCTGGTTGCTTGTGAGGACTAAATGAGTTAGCATGGTAAAATATCTATGATGAAATCAGTGGCTTATAGCCTATGGATCCCAGGTAGTTCATTTCCCATCTTCTCTTTGACAGACCCAGAGCCCATTACTTGTCAGATTGCTAAACAATATTCTGAAATGATCAAGGATGATTCTCCTCTGTACTTGTGCTTTGTTTCATCACACTGAGCAGGAAGCAAAAGAAGCAAAAGCCACACATATGTCAGGACTTTTAAAAAGTTCTGGGTTTCATGAACCCAAATTTAAGCACTAGTATGTTCTGCCTTTAAGAAAATGAAAACTGTGCAAATGAAAAATGCTAGGTGGGGGCAGTGTCCTTGGGTGCGAAAAAAAAAAAACAAAAAAACGACCATAAGTCCCTATAGACTATAGCTCACCAAACTCCTTTGTCCATGGGACTTTCCAGGCAAGAATACTGGGTAGGGTAGACATTCCCTTTTCCAGGGGATCTTCCTGATGTAGGGATCAAGCCCAGGTCTCCTGTATTGCAGGCAGATTCTTTACCATCTGAGCCACCAGGGATGCCCCCCATAAGGCCCATCCAACAGCAACTTTTAAGAAGACCACCATCTTTTTATTGCCCAACACAAAAACATTGCTGCTTTTCCATCAACATTTCTTGCATTTTCTATAAGTTTGAGAAAATAGAGTAGGTGACCCAAGGTCGCTGCTTTTGCCACTTCTAAGTCAGCCATTTGAAGATTGATCACAGAGTCTTTCTTTCCTTCCTTTTTCCTTATTCCAGGCACACTGCCATGCTAAGATGAAAGAGCAGCCACTTTGCAAAAAGATAGGGAACTGGAATCCAGTTGTGACCCCCAAAATAGGCACGGAGATACAGAGAATGTATTTTTCTACCCAATAGCCCAAGGGAGAACCTCTTCAATTAAATACACTTTTGATATGAAGCCAGACTGCCCATGATGACCATCTAAAAATATACAAAAATCTAGGAAAAACAAGCTCTCCATCCTGGAGAGAATGTCAATGGAAAATAGTTGCTAGGCTTTTCCAGTTACCAGTAATAAAGAGAAAAATAGGCTCCCCATTATTAGCCCAGAGCTGGAGGGGTCGTCAGCTGGTTTTGAGCCAGCCTTGGGATTTTCTGAGTGCGTTACAAATTATAGGAACAAAATGTGGACTTTTCACTCTAACCATGTCCAGACAATTTATTATTAGGTTTACTTCCAAGTGGGCTAGAGTTGAAAAAGATGATCTATGTATGGATAATGTTTATAAGCTTCTAAAGCACCTACACCCTCATATTGAAAAGGACATAGACTTTAAATGAAAGAATTAAGAAAAACAAAAACAAGGCAGTAATCCTTTCATTCATCAAACATTGATAATATGCCTAAATATGTATAACCTTGTCAAAAATGTCTGCCCTTTAATGTCTGGTATGCCAAAGCCTTTGACTGTGTGGATCACAATAAGCTGTGGCAAATTCTGAAAGAGATGGGAATACCAGACCACCTGACCTGCCTCTTGAGAAACCTATATTCAGGTCAGGAAGCAACAGGTAGAACTGGACATGGAACAACAGACTGGCTCTGAAGAGGAAAAGGAGTACGTCAAGGCTGTATATTGTCACCCTGCTTATTTAACTTCTATGCAGAGTACAACATGAGAAACGCTGGGCTGGAAGAAGCACAAGCTGGAATCAAGATTGCCAGGAGAAGTATCAATAATCTCAGATATGCAGATGACACCAGCCTTATGGCAGAAAGTGAAGAGGAACTAAAAAGCCTCTTGACGAAAGTGAAAGAGGAGAGTGAAAAAGTTGGCTTACAGCTCAACATTCAGAAAACGAAGATCATGGCATCCGGTCCCATCACTTCATGGGAAATAGATGGCAAAACAGTGGAAATAGTGTCAGACTTTATTTTGGGGGGGCTCCAAAATCACTGCAGATGGTGATTGCAGCCATGAAATTAAAAGACACTTACTCCTTGAAAGGAAAGTTATGACCAACCTAGAGAGCATATTGAAAAGCAGAGACATTACTTTGCCAACAAAGGTCCATCTAGTCAAGGCTATGGTTTTTCCAGTAGTCATGTATGGATGTGAGAGTTGGACTGTGAAGAAGGCTGAGTGCCGAAGAATTGATGCTTTTGAACTGTGGTGTTGGAGAAGACTCTTGAGAGTCCCTTGGACTGCAAGGAGGTCCAACCAGTCCATTCTGAAGGAGATTGGTCTTGGGTGCTCTTTGGAAGGAATCATGCTAAAGCTGAAATTCCAGTACTTTGGCCACCTCATGCAAAGAGTTGACTCACTGGAAAAGACTCTGATGCTGGGAGGGATTGGGGGCAGGAGAAGGGGACGACCGAGGATGAGATGGCTGGATGGCATCACTGACTCAATGGACGTGAGTCTGAGT
This sequence comes from Capra hircus, assembly GCF_001704415.2. Lineage (NCBI taxonomy): Eukaryota > Metazoa > Chordata > Mammalia > Artiodactyla > Bovidae > Capra > Capra hircus. Next base: position 97,861,256 of record NC_030815.1, read on the forward strand.
GAACTCTGGGAGTTGGTGATGGAGAGGGAGGCCTGGCGTGCTGCAATTCATGGGGTCGCAAAGAGTTGGACACGACTGAGCGACTGAACTGAACTGACTGAAGCTGTAAACTACTTTTGTTTTCAAGATGACTATGAATTCTTTTGAAGGCAAGATCATATTGTATTCATCTTTGAATCTTTGTCCTAATACTGTGCCTAACATACAGGAGATATTCAATACATGTTTGATGAAGAAATTTCTCTTTTGGGAGCTGTAGGTACAGGTTTTTCCACTGTGTTTTTTTCATGGACTCCTACAAATATATATCTAATAAATTCCTCCCAAAGTTTAATACTAGGGGCAAAAATCGTGTGCCAGGATGTTCTTTCTCTTTACATAAAAGCAATGTAGCACACCATGTTTTCCTTGTTTACCTGGAACACAAGAAGCTCAGAGTCAAGCTTTAAGTTCAGTCATCACTCTCCTTACCCTAAGACTTTTGATGCAACTCTTTCCCTCCTTACTTTCTCTTTTCAATTCAGTTTAGTTGCTCAGCCATGTCTGACCGTTTGCGACTCCATGAATTGCAGCACGCCAGGCCTCCCTGTCCATCACCAACTCCCGGAGTTTACCCAAACTCATGTCCATTGAGTTGGTGATGCCATCCAACCATCTCATCCTCTGTCATCCCCTTCTCCTCCAGCCCTCAATCTTCCCCAGCATCAGGGTCTTTTCAAATGAGTCAACTCTTTGCATCAGGTGGCCAAGGTATTGGAGTTTCAGCTTCAGCATCAGTCCTTCCAATGAACACCCAGAACTGATTTCCTTTTGGATGGCCTGGTTGGATCTTCTTCCAGTCCAAGGGACTCTCAAGAGTCTTCTCCAACACCACAGTTCAAAAGCATCAATTCTTCAAGGCTCAGCTTTCTTTATAGTCCAACTCTCACATCCATACATGACTACTGGAAAAACCATAGCCTTAACTAGACGGACTTTTGTTGACAAAGTAATGTCTCTGCTTTCTCTTTTACTTGGCTCTTTATCTTTTATCTTTGTTTTACATAAACTTGATTTTAAGCTGCCTCGAATCCCTGTTGGAAGAAAATAGGAAGTGAATAGTGAATTAAAAATAATAAATGAATAAGAAAAAAGTTAGCATATTTCTTCTCAGTGGTTTCCTATATTTGCTGAAGAAATACCCTCAAGATGCTGTTATGTTATATCAATGATCACTTAATGTATTTCAATAGAAACAAAAAAGAAAACACAGCACGCTATCAAAGAAAGGCTACTGAACTGGGAGACCAGCATCACAGGTTTAAAGTTCAGCCTCTGTGCCTCCCTAGGTACATGACCTCGAACAAGACACAATTTCAGGAGTATCAGTTTCCTCCTTGCATAAATGAAGCGCATTTGTGTTTTCAGCACTGAGTATTACTCTGTGACAGTGACAAGTAAATGAAAACAGAGCAATGTAATCAAGTTAGTGCACAGCCTGGCAAGGGAGACAGAAAGGCAAAAAAGACGATCATAGTCAAATATGATCACTGCTATACTACATAGGTTACAGAAGCAGCAGAGAAGGGAGACGCCTAAATCAGACTAGGGTGTCCAGAGGATTTCAAAAGAGGCGACAGTTACATTGATTTTTCAAGTCCACTGGGAATTGGCTAGACGAAAAATGAGACAGAGGAGGGGTAAGAGGGCATGCCGGGACTCAGGAAGAACACGTGTGAAGTCACAAAAACACACAACAGCATGACGAGAGTGGGCAACTGTAAAATGCTGGAAGATAATATGTGTCCCATCTATCTCCCAGGGTGGTTTCAGGGATCAGTTGAGTGGATGTATACATAGAAAGTGCTCTGTAAACTCTAAAGCACCATACACATGTTCAAATGTAAAAGATTATTATTAGACACTCATTTTTTTTTCCTGCCTCCAAATTGGAAACATTTGCTGAAGTAAACATTGCTGATGCATTAGCTGTCAGGATGGTGTATTATATTTGGAAAACATTTGCCAATGCCTGTTCAGTTTTTAAATTCCCAGTCACATGTGTTTTTTGTTTGAGAAAATACATCAAGCAATAATGGATTTATTGTTAATTGTGCAACACTGGAGCTTCAAGATTTAAGTAATCGCTCTCCCATGTTGATTTTATTCCACAATGCCTGTGAAGTTTGAAGTCATTTATTTAGTAATGAGAACTGATAAGTGAACACTATTACTACCTTGTAGTGATCAAATTTTGTTATCAGAGGAAATTCTGGATTCTAACCATAGACAAGGGTGCGGATAAAGACAAACTACTTCAGAGAAAAGGAGGAAAAGAAGTGTGGTCACAGCTCCCCAAAGTCCAATGGAGCTCAGATTCAAATACTTATGTCTCTGTTCAACATTTCAAGAACCAAACACTTCCTTCTTAGGGACATTTTTTCATGATTAGAAAAATCAACAAAAAGCATTTTGGGTAGAAAAATTAGAATGGATAACTCATGTTTAAAATTCTTGACATTCATGTACTATCAGTCACTGGAGGGTTTGAATCACTGCATTTTAAAAAGTGCATGCCTTCTTTCCCTCATTCCTGTAAGAAATTCCTATAATAAAATCTGAAGAAGAAAAAGATAACAGGATTTTTTTTCATGTTACCAATGAGTTGTCTTGGCTTTACTTTTTCATCTTTAAACTCTCAGGAAATAAGCAGATCCTGGCCCCTCTCCTCCTTCCAAGAGAGAATGTTTCAAGTCTTGGAAGTTCTGTTAAACAGTGAAATCTTATATTGCATCATGATTAATTAGGCCATTCATTAGCAGTTTTGGTCACTGGGATCTAATACATCATGTGGGTGAACTAAGTAGCATACTCACTTACTTCCTTTTGTGTAGAGGAAAACAGAATCATAGCTCATCAAAGACAGACAGGAGCTGAAAGGTTGTCCTGTATGACATCTCATTTTATGAATGAAAAAACCTGAGGAAAGTCAGTTGATTGTTTAAAACCAGACCTTGAATACATGGCACAGTTGAGATGAGAAGTTGATACTGTTGTCACCCAGGGCAATCCACCTGGACACAAGGCCAACACCCAGAGAAAAGCTTCTTGGGTGAGTGATTTCAGGCAAGTTTCAGTCAGTTCAGTTCAGTCGCTCAGCCGTGTCCGACTCTTTGCGACCCCATGAATCGCAGCACGCGATGCCATTCCAGCTCCACCGCTTGAGGGGGCTGTCGAGCCCCTTCTTCCCAGGACTAGCTTGAGAGTACCAAAGGCTTCTTCGCAGAGGAGGGCTGGTGCGTGGTGCGCTTAAAGCAGGCAGTTCCTGCTAGGCAACTGAAGTGGCATCAGAGCCGTGGCAGAGCTCCCAATAGGAGCAATAAACCCACTGTGCCTTTACAAGAGTGGTGGCCAAAAACCCGGACAAACTGACTTGCTTTAGAGGCAAGCTGGGAAAAAATGATTTGTTGTAGAATTCCTGTTAGTCCCGTCAGCTCTCATTCTCTTGTGAAACCGGATTTGTAGGCACATGCACTGGCCAATGAGTCAGCCCTTAAAAAGTCATTCATAATTTATGTATAAACAAGAATAGCTTTTGTTTCAGAGAATTTGGGAGGTTTTTGTAGCCTGATTTCTTCCAGTACCATTTCTGAAGAACAGTTCCTGTCTCAAGGCAGTTCCTATAGGGCTACAAATACTTTGATGTTCAGACATCTGGAACTTATATTTGGTGTTGACTAATGAGTATTATTATTTTATTATGTATTTATACATGATCTGAAAGAAATTTGAGGTTATATGCCATATAACTCTGTATACACACTGAACAACGACAAATTCTTTTTACCCATTACACTTATGATTTATTACTTGGGCTGAAGAAGTTCTGAGTCATTCAATTGACATATAATTGTGTTTTGGAAGATAGTAATGGGATAGAGAGAATGTAAAATTGCCCTTAACATATATTGTTAAAATAATTTGTAAGTGGACAAAATGGACTCCAGAGATATTATTTCTCCCATTTTAAAAATATCAAAGGATAATTAATATGGCAACAAACTCCAGTGCTCCTTTTGAATGAGTAAAGATGAGGCTTGGTCTTAGAAATACATGTGGGTATGTCTGAAAGGACAATAAACAATGCATAATGGATCTGACTTCAAAAGAATGCCTATTGGACAACCAGGCCTATTTCAAAGTCAAATGCTCAATACCCAGTTTGCTTTGGTACCAATAAGCCACAGGTAAACACCAAGATCAAAGGGAAAGGTGGGTGTGTGGAGGGGCATGTGATGACATTACTTCTCCACAAAGCCATTTCCCCCAGGGACAGGGACGGCACCTTGTAACAGCCTCTGTTGTATATTCAGGAATTTATTTTAGAGGAGTGTCAGAGGTAGCTCAGTCCATAAGAACTGCAGCTTAAAAGCCACCAAACAAGAGGTACGCTGAAGGAGGCATGCACTTGGAGAAGAGGATACTGAGCTGGAAAGGGATAAATGGGGCCTTTTTAGGCCACGCTGATCCATGCTTGCTTGCTTCTCCCTCCCACTAGCAACAGCAGTGTAAACTGGTTTGGCCCACCAGCAGGCCGTGTGGCCCTTTGAAGAAGAATGAGCGCTCTGTGTATGCTGGCAGAGCAGCTGCCAACGAAGGCCCAATGGAGTGTTTAAAAGTTCCAACTTGATGCTGAATCAAAGACTTTCTAGAGGCTGAAGCTGTGAACAGGATATCCCATCAACAGGAAGATGAACTCTTCTGCAGCCCCCCTACGGAATCCTTATAATTGACTTATCTGCTGTGCCAACCGTCCCCAGTTTCAATGCCCACAGTGGGCAGTATTCATTCAAACTCATTAGTAAGGGTTCTGTTAAATCTTACTGAACTACATTCTGGGACTTGACCAGGAGCTGGCAGACTCTATAGCAGGGGTAAGGTAAAAAAGACCCAGTAGATCCTACAACAGAAAGAAAAGAATTCTGAAAACAAAACAAAATCCAAACTTGGTTTTAAGAATGTGATAAAATCAAATATTTCCAGTCTCCTCTCTCATACTCACACACCTTTCAGTGACTTTATTGTCCATGATAATCAGATTAGAAGATTGCTCAGAAACATAAACTTAGGAAGAAATATTAGCCTTACTTTGAATGGATGCAAAAACCTGAGATGAAGGGCTAAAAGTTGTAGGCTATATTTTGATTGCATGAAAATTATCTGTCCTATATATTTTTAAATGCATCATAGTATTTTCCTTTTGACTGACTTCCAATGAATGTCTCTCTTGGCCAAGGGATTATGTGAGGGCTAGCTGATTAGAAGTAAACAAGAACTACATACACTGAAAGTATACAGAGCAACAGATGAGTTGCATGAACAAATCTCATTACAAATGATAGAAAATAGAGGATGTCAGCCTCTACCACTGATTGCCCTGGTACTGGACCAAAATGTTCTCTTCCTTAGTAACTATTACTATCCCAGTGACTAAGCTAGTACCTAAGTAGGTCAAAATATCAGTTTATCAGCTAATCTTTCCTATCACACCTCCCACTGAACCTGAAATTAGGCCATGCTTCCAACTTAGGTTGATAAACTTGGATTTCTAACAAAACAACAAAGTTCTAATTCTCTCATTCTAGGGCACCTATGTAGCTCCGTATTCTAACTCTCAGTAACCATCAGTGTAGATTTGTGCCATCTCAAGTTCTGTTGTTTCCTATCATCCATCTGTGATCATATTGTTGACCTGATGATGTTAAGAGTTGCCCAACACCAGCTCTCACCCCATTTAGCATATTTTCCCCATATAGGCCACATTCACAGGGCTAAATCCCAGTTCCACTCCTCCAAACTTGGAAGAGCTGCTATTTTTCTGCTCCCAAGCCTCACTCCTACATGTGGTCACTGCCTGGATTCCCAGATCCTACTAGGCACCAAAAGGAGTTAGAAATACAAAGATCACTGAATTACATGCTCGCTCACAATCCCTTAGCACTTCAATACCCTGGGGGGGAATTTAGGCTTATGATATGAACTATTTTTGACAAACTGGTTCTGATAAATTATACTTCTTAGTTATACATTGTACAAAAATACACAGAAGATTTCTGATAATATAAAATTGCCAGAAATTTCTGGTAATATAAAAATTACCAGAAATCCAGCCAGTAGAGATGTGAACCCTCTTCCAGACATTCCTCTTTATGCATGTATACAGACATTCCATGTATTTTCTATAAATTGGAAAATGCAAACACTTAAATACTGCTTTTCTCCTCAAATACATGACATGGATCCCTTCCTTAGCAATAAATAAGGAGATATATAATCATTTTAATTGCTGTAAAATATTTCATTATCTGCTATATTATAGAACACTTAGCCAGCTTCCTATTAATGGGCATTATATTCTATCTTTCATATTAACAAGAATATCTTAATGTTCCCTTTTTTGTCATTTGCGCCAATATCTCCTTCAAATAAATTTCCATAAGTAGAATGTGGATGTCAATGTGTATTTACATTTTATAATTTGAAACATATTGCCAAGCTACACTCTTAAAGGTTTGTGCCAATTTACACTTCCAGAGACGGCATAGGAAATTACATCATCTACCTATACTCTCATTATATTTGAGGGGTTTTTTTCCCTGAACATGTTTAATCCAATCTGATAGATGAGTTTTATGTTCATTAACTTTTCTTTGATTATCAGTGAGGTTGAAAATCTTCATATATATTCATTGGCTATTAGTATTTCTCCATTTGTAACTTGTTCATGTTTATTACCATTCTTTTTTATTTGTATAGACTTTTTCATGCATTGGTTAATGGTCCTTTGTGTATTAGAAATATCACCCCTTGTTTTACCTACCAGTGCTGCAAATATTTTTCTAGTGTGGTGTTTCAACCTTAAATTAATGGCTCTTAGTCACATAAATGATTTTTTTAATTATTAAAAATTTCAAACATCCAGAAAAGAGAAAGAGAAATAAAAGAGACAAATATAAGTGAACCCCATGTGCTTACTGTCAGCTTCAATATTAATTAATTCACAATCTTGTTTCTGTTTTAAACTCCTCCTTCTTCCAATCCTGTGCTCTTTTGTAGCAAATTCAAAATATCATATTATTTAATTTACCAATAATTTAGTCTGCACTTCTAAAAGATAAAGGTCTTCAGAGGGTTTGTATTAATATCATCAAATTTCTCATACCTTCATTTATGGTTTTCTTGTTTTTTGTGATCTACTCAAGTCATTCTCATGGCCAAATTATTTTTTGAATGTATTTATGACTTCACAGATTTTCACCTGACTTCTTTCTACAGCTGCTGCTGCTGCTGCTAAGTCGCTTCAGTCGTGTCCGACTCTGTGCGACCCCATAGACGGCAGCCTACCAGGCTCCCCCGTCCCTGGGATTCTCCAGGCAAGAACACTGGAGTGGGTTGCCATTTCCTTCTCCAATGCATGAAAGTGAAAAGTGAAGTGAAGTCGCTCAGTCGTGTCCAACCCTCACTGACCCCGTGGACTGCGCCCACCAAGCTCCTCCGTCCATGGGATTTTCCAGGCAAGAGTACTGGAGTGGGGTGCCATTGTCTTCTCCGTCTTTCTACAGAGATGTGAACAAATACAGAATTCTAATCCAATATCATCAGGCAGCTCAGTTTGATTAATAGTGGAAACACTACTGAGTCTGTGGCTTTCAATGGAAGTGATGTCCTATTTTGTCTCTTGAGCATGATTTGCAAATTTTCCATGTAGTGTGACTGAGATAACTACATACCATGGCATTCATTTATTTTTTTATGTGTAATCACTGAGCTTGATAAGTCTTCCATTCTTATTTAATCTGTTTATACTTATGATGTGTGCTACCAGGTGGATGGAAGTTCTTTGATGATTGACTGGTTGGAACGGTCAGTGTACTACTGTTGTTCAGTTGCTAAGTCGTGTCTGACTCTTTGCAACCCCATGGACTGCAGCACTCCAGGCTTCCTTGTCCTTTACTATCTCCTGGAGTTGGCTCAGACTCATGTTCACTGAGTCCATGATGCCATTCAGACAGTGTATGTGTGTGGCTAATTGAGAATGTATAATAATTAATGGTCTCTTACAATAAAATATGTTAATATTTTAAATAAAAGAAAAGAAAATTTTCATCTATTAGTCATATATGTTAAGAAGCAGAAGTTCTGCACATTCAAAATAGCAATTATTCAGTCCAGGGAATAAAAGAGAAATAAAAGAACAGGGAAAAATAAGTGTTTACTAAATATCATGAATTTGAAGTAATACTCATACACCTTACTAAAGCTATGGATCTCAGAATACATTCATCTTATTTTATACATAGTTGTTAAAACTGCACTAGCCTATCCCACATCACATCAGAAAAAAAATTAAAAACGGATGGGTCAGAATGGAAAGATAAATGAGAAGGTAATAACTTCAGAGAGGAGGTGATGAAGCCTGTCAATAAAAAGTACACACAAGAACTCAAAGAACTAAGGGACCTGAAGGGACCTGAAGGGACCTGAAGGGACCTGAACTCTGAACACAGAGTTGCGAAGGCAGGCGTCATTGCTCCCTAACACTGTGCAGCATTCATAGTGATAACCCTGAGGCGTGAAGGGAAAACCACAGTACTTACCACAGTCTCTTTAAGAAAGCATGGAGTTCATTCATTTTTCATCATTTTCCATCAGGTAATTATATTAAAATTTACTTTTAACTCTATATTTAAGCCTTTTTGGTAAAATTTCATTTAAGCAGTTCATTACATCATTAAGTCATATAATGTCAGTATTGATCAGTCACATTTAAAAGTCATATCCAAGTGGAATAAGATTCTGAGTAACACAAACTCAGATGTATTGCATACTAGTTAAAAATAAATTTTTAACCCAACTTTGGTTCTGTTGCATCATTTCAGTAAAATTTGCTTGATTGCAGAACCCTTTTATCAGGAAGCATCTCAGAAGTCAAATGTGGGGAATTCCCTGGTGGCCCAGTGGTTAGGACTCAGCACTTTCACTGTTGGGCCCAGGTTCAATCCCTGGTTGGGGAACTAAGATCCCGCAAGTCACATGGCATAGCCAAAAAAATAGAAATTACAACATCATTTGAAAGTCAAGAGAATAGTAAAATATATTCTACGTAAAACATGTGAAAACCTCAGGATAAACCAAACACTAGAATCAAATATCTTTAATTCTTATTTTCTTGACCATGTAAGAGAAATGCTACCCTGGTACTCTCTAAACTTTACAACTTCAAACAAGAGTTTAATAACCATCCATAACTCAAAAAATAGATTCAGATTACAAAAATATTCTATGTAGTTTGAAATCACAAAAACAAAATGAGTAACTGGTTCAACCCAGTGAGCATAAAATATACTCTGGAGAGAAAAGAACTAGGATTCTATCAATAGGATACTCTTTCCTGCCTTTGCCTCTAGTAAACCAAAATTCCTGATTCAAAGTGGACAGTAGATAGGTCAATCCTAGACTAGTGAGTTTTTGGTCACCAGCAAGGAGGCACAGGCAGCATGACATCTTACAAATATATATTTCTACTTTTTATTAAACAGATCAAATTATCAATTACTTTTAAACATTATCCTTGAAGATCTGATTTCCGGATATTATTTGCTACTGGAAACATAAAACAAAGGCCCTGGGTATTCTCCTCTCATTTTGTGAAGTTATTATTCTATAGGCTCATGTTTCCATGCTCACATGTATGCAAGAACAATAATTGGCTAGGTCTCTGAATGGCTGTGTCAACTGTTAAGCTAGTTCTCAATAAGGCTTGGCTTGAGTGACCACTGGGACCTTTCAGTGACCTGAGTCAACTTCCTGAATTCATCCATTCACTCCACAGATATTTTTGAGGGCCAACTACAAATCAGGCAATGCAGAATATCAATCTACCAGACAGGTGACAAACCAGAGCCACTCACAGTTTTGGCAGAACAGTCCATCGCCCTCAAGGCCACTATGTGTGCAGAATATCATATGACAAAACATTCAGCTGTTGGTGTTTTTTTTCAGCTGTTCAGTCATTCAGTCGTGTGTGACTCTTTGTGACCCCAAGGACTACAGCACACCAGGCCTCCCTGTTCATCACCAACTCCTGGAGTTTACTCAAACTCATGTCCATTGAGTTGGTGATACCATCCAACCATCTCATCCTCTGTTGACCCCTTCTCCTGCCTTCAATCTTTCCCAGCATCAGGTTTCATACTGAAACCCATAAACAGTATGAAAAACACTCAGTGGTTTGATACAAATTTGCTGAGAGGAACTGAACTGTGTGGAAATACTGCACGGTGAAATATGCACATGGTGTGACTGCCTTCAAGAATCTCAAATCCAATGATGCTCTATGAATTGATTCAGAAGCATTTATGCTTAAAAGACACATAGAAGACAGGTGTGAGATCTGATTTCTGTTCCCAGATTCAACTCCTGACTTCATTTTAGGTCTACTGTCTCTAACATTACTACAACTTGTTCACCTGGAGGTAAAGAATAATCCTTCTTTGAGCTGAAATATATTAAGGAACTATTGGGCTTTTGTTTTTCTAAGAAAAATATTTTTTAAAATAGCTGATATGGATTTTATATATATGCTGACTTTCATTAAGCTATTGCCTTTGCTTGAGATTGTTGTGCAGAATTTCTGAACTGGAAAAGATCATTCATATAACCTATTACAGTATACTAGAACTGTTAAAAACAGGTTCTACCATGAGGTAGAGGAAGATGGTGTACATGGGTGAGACCAGGAACCCCAGAGCTACCCTGCTTTAATATTTTATCTGTTTATAATCCCAGGAATATTTAAAGAAAGTGATATATGAGTATTCTTAAGAGCTTGAAATCATTGAATTAGTCTAACTTCTTTGTGTTATGAAGATACCAAAATTCAGAGAGAAAGCTGACTTGCTGAAAATCACATAGTGGGTAGGCGAGAGTACCTGGACTCAAATCAGTGTCTCTCCATTTCTTGTTCAAGAATTGTCCAGTAGGCCATTTTGCCAACTGGTCAGGTATTCAAATGGCCAAAGTACTAAGGTTATGACTGTATTCCAACAGACTGTTGCATGATAGTTCCTGTCCTTTTTAGGACATTTGTCAAGTTCTGTGATCTCCCTTCTCATTCCCTCTGGAGGGGAGGACACCTGACAGCATAATAATGACTCAATTTTGCTCTAAGAAGGTATCACTACTACCAGGAAGATCTGTCTATAAATGTTCTATACTAAACGATGTGAGCACCTCACAGCTGTGCTCCAGAATGGGGCCAGGAAGCATCAGGTTCTCTCCAGGATTGGGGAGGACAAAGGTAATGAAAGGAAAAGATGAGGAGCATCAGAATTAAAGCACTTCCAGACACCCGTCTGAAGCAGAATCTGCTCAACGGAAAGGCAGACCGAAGAGAGAGCTAAAGGGCCATTTTCTACCGACCTTTGCTCTCTAAGTGTGTTTGATACATAGTTCAAGGCTGTACTATACAACTTTCTAGATCAAAGACTTCAATGTGAATTTCATGATTTTATAATTATGTGACAACTGTTGACACCCACCTACCCCTAATCTTATAGGATGCAGAGAACAATTATGTAATAATAATTATTGTGCTCACAACTAATGATTAATAATAAACTTTTGCAGTTAATGTGTCTTACTGAAGAGAGGTATCACCTTCTCAAACAGAAAAAAATGAAACAAAACCTGTTTCATATAAAAATGAAGATATTCAAGAGAGAACATTATAGCTAAGCCTATACAAAAAGGAGAGACCAGAGGATAATATAACAGACTCAAACAGACTCCTCGTTTACATATATTAGTCTGCTGAGAATTACTGATGTCTCTACTTTGTCGAATTTTTTGATAGACAATAATTTTATCTGGGAGTGGACTATCCTTTGCTAATTCCAACCTTAGAGCCTCAGTCTTCCCAATCACTCAGGTCATGTGTGTCTATATCTGGATTCTTGAATCTAGGAAACATCCTGACTTGTGCCTTTCTCAGACTACTTTAACCAAGATCTTATTCTACCCTCTGTGGATTTTTTGACCAACTAATATACTGTTTTTGCTAAAAATGAAAATTTTGTCTTAACTGATTAATTAAAGCATAATACAACCAGAGTCAAGTTTCTAATACCCAGTTTTCCAAGGTGATTACATCTCACTTTGCACATAGGGCCCCATACCTTTACTGCTTTGTGTCTCAAGAGCAATAGCAATAGTTAAGAGGGTAGCTCTGGAATCACACTGCTGAATTCAACTCCCAGCTCTGTCAATTACAAACTGTGTGATCTTGAATAAATCACTTAACATCCCTATATCTCTGTTTTCTCATCCATAAAGTAGAGATAATAATAACAGTACTGACTTCTTCACAGGACTGTCGGAAAGACTGAATGAGATAATAGATGTATGCTGCTAAGAACAATGATGGCACACAGAAAGTACTTAATTAATGTTGGCTATGCTCAGTCGGTAAAGAATCTGCCTGCAATGCAGGAGACCTGGGTTCAATTCCTGGGTCAGGAAGATCCCCTGGAAAAGGAAATGGCAAACCACTCGAGTATCCTTGCCTGGAAAATCCCATGGACAGAGGAGCCTGGTGGGCTACAGTCCACAGGGTCGCAAGAGTCGGACACGACTTAGCGACTAAACCACCACCACCACGATCAATTTTATGCAATTATGTGGATCATAATGAAAGTGAAAGAGGAGAGTGAAAAAGTTGCCTTAAAACTCAACATCCAATGCCATCACTTCATGGCAAATAGATGGGGAAACAATGGAAATAGTGAGAGATCTTATTTTGGGGGCTCCAAAATCATTGCAGATGGTGACTGCAGCCATGAAGTTAAAAGACATTTTCTCTTGGAAGAAAAGCCTTGACCAACCTAGACAGCATATTAAAAAGTAGACACATTACTTTGCTGACAAAGGTTCATCTAGTCAAAGCTATGGTTTTTCCAGTAGTCATGTATGAATGTGAGAGTTGGACTATAAAGAAAGCTGAGCCCTGAAGAATTGATACTTTTGAAATGTAGTGTTGGAGGAGACTCTTGAGAGTCCCTTGGACTGCAAGGAGATCCAACCAGTCCATTCTAAAGGAGAGCAGTCCTGAGTGTTCATTGGAAAGACTGATGTTGAAGCTGAAACTCCAATACTTTGGCCACCTGATGCAAAGAACTGACTCATTTGAAAAGACCCTGATGCTGGGAAAGAGTGAAGGCAGGAGGAGAAGGGGCTGAAGGAGGATGAGATGGTTGGATGGCATCACCGACTCAATGGACGTGACTTTGAGCAAGCTCTGGGAGTTGGTGATGGACGGGGAAGCCTGGAATGCTGCAGTCCATGGGGTTGCAAAGAGTCAGACATGACTGAGTGACTGAACTGAACTGATGTGAATCATGGGAGTAAGCACTTTTTCTGATTCAAATCTCAATAGGAAACGTGAGCCATTTTTCCTCTAGTTGATAGTCTGTGTAATATCCACTGTCCCTCTTGAACATCCAGCACTGGGTCATGGCTTGTATCCCATAATTGCTGACTACCTTTGTCCCCTTCCCTGACAGCTCAGTTGGTAAAGAATCCACCTGCAATGCAAGAGACCTCAGTTCAATTCCTGGGTCAGGAAGATCCACTGGAGAAGGGATAGGCTACCCACCCCAGTATTCTTGGGCTTCCCTTGTGGCTCAGATGGTAAAGAATCTGCCTGCAGTGGGAGACCTGGGTTCAATCCCAAGGTTGGGAAGATCCCCTGGAGAAGGGAAAGGCTACCCACTCCAGTATTTTGGCCTGGAGAATTCCATAGACTCTGTAAACCATTGGGGTCACAAACAGTCGGACACAACTGAGTGACTTTCACTTACTTTGTCCCCTTCTAATTCTGTCATTTTCTCTCTCTCTTCTTCCATCGCTCTCATTGTCATTATCGTCTTCATCACCATCAGTATTGAGTACAGTACTAAAGACCAAAGTCAGAAAATTCAGTTCACTGAAAATTCAAGAAGCTGCAACTTAAGAGGCAGTAGATGAGACATGGGATAAAGCAAAGAGTGAGACGCACGTACTGCCTGGAGAGATCCATGGTCTCCAGTGCTGGAGACACAGTAGAGTCTCATTAATTCTGATGCAAGATTACTAAGCTCCACAGGGACCCACAATCATCAATTATTCTTCCTGTCATGCTGTCTGGAGCTCACAAGTTCTGAGCTCAGGGGTGAGGATCAGAAGTGAGTGGCACAGAAGTAAGTCTAATTACAACCCTGACACTCATCCGACCCCAGTCACGAGCACCAAGATGGGGACAGTTTCAACAGACACTCCATCAGGATCCCAGAAGAACAAGAGACCTGAGATACTGTGATCCCAAGGACCAAGTGATTGGCCTTCAAATATCCAAAGGAAACAGACAGTGCAATAGGACCCTTTCTTTAGGGTTCTCATTGCCTCCTTCTCAGCAGAGGCTATGCTAGAGGCTTGGGACAGAAGGAAAGGATTGGATGTGATGCTATGGGTCACAAGCAAATTCCTAAAAAGTGAGCCAAAGCTTTGGCTGAGTCCCAATCCCTGCCAGTGGAATTCAAAGACTAGTGATTAAGAAATGCTTTCTTGGCCTATTCAAAAAGGTGGTGGAAGCATGGTGCCAAAGTACCACCATCAGCATCAGCATCTTTAACTATAATTTATTATCCGCTCACTCCAGTCGGACCCTACAATCAAACATAATGCTTCATACATAGAAACTCATGATGTGGATATTATTTCTTCCATTTTACAGAAGAGGAGACTGAATCTCTGAGAATTTGGGTAAATTGTCCGAGATCACACAGCTACTAAGTAGCATCCCAGTTTCTCTAAAGAATGAAGACAGTTAATTGAATATATCAATATATACCCACAGCACCCACCAGCTGCCAAAATGTTACTAGTTGAGGCAAAGTTATTTAACTGCTTTTATTATAATTCTTTGTCTATATTATACTGAGAATTATTCATCACCTTTGTTGTATAACTAAAAATGGTGTTGCATGATGAAATATTAATAAGCTATTTATCTGCCCTTGAATATCTTCTGTTTCATCTGGTAGGCAAAATTGATCTTTTTTCACTTCTACCTATTAAAAAAAAATTACTCAAAACTGGTTCCACTAGATAATTTTAGGATCCCAAGATTAGAAGTAAACAGCTTCTCTGTAATTTGCAAAATTCATCATGGTGTTTCACTACAGAAATCAGATGTTAGCATTGGGTCCAATCTGGTCTCTATTCTTTTCTCTTTAGAGAACTACACTTGTTGACTGGTCATAGTGAGATATATCTTACATTCTGAATATACTGTGCTGTGTTGCATTAATCATTACATAGCTACAGGGAATGAAAATAACCAATTTCCTTAATTAAAGTGTTCTGGTAAGACAAGAAATGCTCTATTCATCACTTTTCATTTGTCTTGGCTAATAGTAATAGCAAAAAATAATACCTTGAATTTAGACAGTTACTTTCTTTCAAGAAGTTCAAAGCTCTAGTATGTCTAGTAGATCATGAGAATAGACAGATGAGTACTAGTGAACTTGGCAAGGAGAAAGAGATGTTATTTATGCCAAATTAAAGCACTAAAATGAGACCATAATATATTTGATGAATGTATTATCTTTCTTAAGATGAATGCAGTGTGGTGTAAGAAAGAAAAAAACAGAAATTAGATGCAGGCTATTGTGTGTAAATCTTGGCTCTGTTATTAACTACCTGGGGATTCACACTTAAACAAAATTTTAACCTTGCTAAACTCAAAGTTCTCACCTATAATAGGGAAATAGTGAATATTTATCTCATATGATTACTGTGAAGACAAAATAAGAGTTAAGTATGGCCATATATATGGAAGTGAAAGTATTAGTTGCTCAGTCCTGTCCAACTCTTTGCGACTCCATGGACTATAGCCCACCAGGGTCCTCTGTCCTTGGGGTTTTTCAGGCAAGAATACCAGAGTGGATTGCCATTCTTCAACCCAGGAATCAAACTTGGGTCTCAGTTTCTTTGCTGTCTGAGCCACCAGGGAATCTATCTATCTATCTATCTATATATGTATTATATATAATATATATTATATATATTATATATATATTGTATATATATTATATATAATATTGTTATATATAATAATGTATATATAATGTAATATATATGTATAATATATGTGATGTATATATATTATATATTATAATATGTATATATGTATTATATATACATATATAATATATACATAATATAATACATATATACACAATATATATACATATATAATATATACATAATATATTAACATTATATATATTAATATATAATATAAAATATACATCATATGATTACTATGAAAATACAATAAAAGTAAAGCATGGCACCTTATAAAACATGAAGTCTTGCAGCGCAAGTATTAAATTACTGTTTTCTCATGACATTAGTAGAAACAATGTTAAGCAAGCTCCCTTACATATGCACACATCATCCTCTACAATCTATGTGTAACTTTTTACTCTCCAGTCCCTTTCCGGAAACCTAGCATCCACTACAATGCTCATCAATGGTTTGCTGCACTGGGGTGGATTAAGTCAGATTTTTTATGTTCTTTAAAAATTCATACAAACAATAGATATGGTAATCGGATGCCCCATGTCTTTAAATTCTGGGATTTCAGATTTGTAACCTATAAGAACAGAGGAATTAGTCCTAAACTGATTCAAGAATCAGAATTTGGGAGTTAAGAATCATTTAGGAAATCAACAGAAACCATACTTTTAAATGCAGTAAAGTGAGAATTTTTTCAATGTTCCTCATATATAATTTATTATTCAATAAAGGATTAGGATATCTCTAAATAAATAGTAGTTGGTATTTATATTTCTAGTCCCAAATGAGTCCATGGACTATTAAAAGTCACTATTGCCTCTTTGGAAAAATAGTTTTGCAGTAGGATTTCAACAAGGGATAATAATCACGTGCATGTTTACATCATTTTGCCTTTGAAGGGGCTCTCATATCTCTTATCTAATTGATCCTCATAGTAGTAACCCATTTTACAGTTAAGGAAACAGAGTCATAGACTATGTGACTAGATCCTAAGTGACAAGGCTAGGATTAAAAATTAGTTCTTAATTGTTTGAAAAATTCAACCACTCTAAGAATAAGACATACCATGAAAGGATACTCAACTCTAAGAATTAGAGGGGAATAAATGAATGAGGAACTGACTTAGCTGATTTTATCAACAAAAAACGAGCGGCTTTACCAACCACTGCCAACAAAAACTGAACAGCACAGTCAGCTCTTTGAAGCTGATCTACTTGGTGCCTGGGAGAAAGTCTGGATGTACAGTTTGATGGTTGTGGTTGGTGGTTTTGTGTTAGGTTCTTTTCTCTTTTTTTTTTTGTATTGTGGTTTTGAATTTTTTCCTGTAATTGAATAAACAATAATTTGACTAACTGACCAAATGAACTAGGTATTTTGCCTTCAAAAGACAAAACCTAAAAATACAAAAGGAGAGAACAGAATAAGGAATAATGGAATTAAGAAGAAAGTGTAATGAGGGAAACTGAAAGATGGACAGCTCAAAGGAAACAATACAGGAAAATGAGTACACATTTTAAACTTAATTCTGTGCTCCTAGAAAGCTGAAGAAAAGACAATTTCTAAAATGTTTAATCCTTTTTACATTTTTTACTTAATTGTTTTTATATCTTTTCCTGCAAAACAACATGATAAAATGGAATATAAATTTTAAATAATTACCCAGAATCCTAATTTAAAATTTATGCTTTATTTTCTATTTAAAGCCTTCCCAAACTACTTTTGGACAGATTTCAAGTACTCTTTCCAAGTACTTTAAGAAGGGAGTCACTGTGCTCTGATTTACCTTTCTGTAAGTGCCGGTTTCCATGCAGTGGGCTGGTTTAGGATGTAATCTGGGGTGGCAAATCTCTTCTGGGCTTCCTACCGGCTTCTTGTATATTCTTCTCTGTGAAGTCACAGAAAGAGCTGGACTGGGAGAAGTGACTCTCTCTTCCAAAGAGGTACTTATAAAAGTATACATACCAGAGGGACTGTTATTCGAGACTTATCAACAGCCTTCTTACAAAAGATGTAAACTTCCCTAAAGCAAAAGCTCGTTGAGAGCTTCTATTAGATAGAGTACCAAGTGCAGTATATAATTTTAATCTTCATCTAACCTTACAACAACTCTGTGAGTAGGTATTCGTATTCTTGTTTGACAGTGGAGGAAATTGAAACTGAAGGAAATTAAGTAACTAACCCATGATCAGAGAGCACACAAGTGTTGGAATTAGGATGTAAGCCTACATCTGCCAAGTTCCAAAGCCTTTTTGGATGTGGTGACTGCTGTGGAAGCCATGAGCACAAAGGCATGTTGCTCTTATCTGAAGGCAGGCCATCGGAGCTCAAGTCCAACGGTTGCTGGATGCAGGTTTTCACTGGAATTGGACTTGATCCTAGGAGAGCGCTTAGTAAATCCTGAAGAATGGCAGATTGGCCCATACTTCAGACTAGTCATCTACTTTGTTAATCACTTTTCCAGCATCACTTCAAGCCACTTGGTTCTCTAGTCTATTTATACCCTCAGTTTTTATGTTGAGAAGCTAACCTAAATACGCTGCCTCATCTTGCAGCAAGACAGGATGGAGCTACAAAAAGAACACAACACTGAGAGTAGCTTAGACACCCCTGCGCCCCAGTTTCCCAGCTCTGCCATGCACTAACTCTGTAGATGGCAATAAAAATAACAACAGTGACTAGGTGAAAGGCACTGCACCAGGGCTTTACTTACGCTATTTCATTTAATCTTCAGCTATTCTATGATGTATTTATAGTCTCCTCAGATAACAGACTAGGAAAGTGAGATCCAGGAGCTTCCAGAGTTTGAATTCAGGCTCTACCACTCACTATCTACATGATCCTGTGCAAGCTACTTAACCTTTTAAAGCCTCAGTTTATTGTCTATACAAAACTCATAGAATGATTGTAAAAATATAGTATATACTTGGCATACAAGGCTACTTGTCTTATTCAGTTTGATATCTCTTCCCAATGCCTAACAGAGCACTTTGAAACAGCAGAAATTCAGTTATGGTTTAATCTAGTATTGATACATAGACTGGCTGACACACAGGTGAAATTTTGCTGAAAGAGTGATATGAAATAAGCATTTTTGGATTAAATCCTTACGAAGCAGGAGAGCTGGTCAGGCCTTTTGAAGGAGGACTCATGGGGACCATGGATCTCATCTTCTCTGTGTTCAGCCTTCTTATCTTAGACATGAATTTTAACTTAGGATGTTGGAGATAGGAGAAAGAAGTGGAAATCCCTTCCCCTAGGACCACATCTCCACCATTAGCTAAAGTGTAAATTTCCTTCTTGGTTTGGCTCCAGAATGTTTTCTCCACTTTCTTTAATACCTAATAAATCATCCTCTCCAGACCAATGACTTCCTATGCCTCAAAATACCTTCTGCCTTTCAGACCTCTGCTGATTCTATCCTACTTAACTGAAACACACTTTCCACCATCTCTTCTGATCAATCATTTAGATTCTCTTAGAGCCCAAATGGCATTTCTTTTAAGGATCTTCCTGCATTTTAACAGAGTTAACTGGACTAACCCAGCTCACTCAGCCTGGCATTACAGTGAATACTCAACCCACAACGCCCCCACCCAATCATACAGATGCATGCTCCCACAGACACATACCCAGGGAAGTAACTTTGTCTTACTCCTCTCTGTACCCACAACAACTACTACTGAGTTTGGCCCATGATAATTTTTATATACGTGGATGAAATAACATGGGATGTAATCAGAACCCCTTGTCCGTAACCTCTGCAGTGGACCATAAATCAAGATGTGTGTTCCCCGATGGACTGCCTTTATGTTCTCCATCCCCTTCAACCTCTGCTTTAAGTATTAACACATTCAACATGGCTGAGAAGTCCCCTCCATTATAATGGAAACTGGCTTGGATTAGAATTGTTTCAGTAGTAAAAATAGGAAGATTATTGATGAATCATCCCCCTTAGACACAATATGGCCAAGCTTAGGACACACCCAGGGATGGAGAAGCCTGGTGGGCTGCCGTCTATGGGGTCGCACAGAGTCAGACATGACTGAAGTGACTTAGCAGCAGCAGCAGCAACAGCAGGACACACTGAAAGGGAACTCTATACTTATCCACCCCTAAAAGAGAGAATGTCCACTGGGTCTCCATCCATCATCTTTTTCTATGATTCTTGGGTCTGGTTTCATAAGAAGTGTTGCAGGGATGTTTTATACTGACATTAAGGTAGAATATGGTCAGAACAGGCCATAGTAACTAAAAGGCAAGCGGTGAGGTTGCAGCATCAGGTCCTGAAGTCATAGCTGGAAACATAAACTGGTCTAACAGGCAAAGAAAACTTCACAGGGGGAATGTGGTGGAGGGAAAAGTGGAGAAGTCCCTCCCTAAACCCCCATATCCTTCTTCCCTCTGACCTTAGCCTCAGCTTGTCACCCAAGCAGCAAAGAAGGCTGGTTAGAGAGAAGCTTGCACTCAAGGCAGATGCTGCAAGTCATGAGTATTTACACGACACCAGAGGGGATTGTGGCCTTCACATATATAAGGGAAGAGGAACTATGGGACAAGAAAGACAAGGAGAGGATACTGGCATTTGGAAAAGGAGATATTAAAAGTCAGAGGGATTATAGGAAGGAGGCAGATTGAACAGCATCAGGAAGGACAAAGTACCTCTAAGGCACGCAAAGGGCAAGCCAATTCTGAGAATCTCCAGAGTAAGTATGGTTGGCCTGGGCAGGCAGCTCCATACTTCTCTACAACACTGGGACTGATTTTCTACCTAGGGCTCTGAGTGGTTTGGATTTATCACTGGAACTTTGCACAAAGCTGCATAAATCTATCTGGAGTATATGTGTGTGCTTCAGAGAGCAGAAGAAGCAAAGGCAGGCACTGGAATAAGAAGGAAACAGTCTTCTCTCCCTCGCCCTGATCCTGTGTTACCATATCTTTGCCTACAGTGGCCATGATGGCTACATTAGCTACCTTCCTGGTGGGCTCCTCTGGGGAGTAGAGTCATCCTCGCCACTCCAGTGGATTATGGGACTTGAGGAGACAATTTTCATTTTTAAGAATTGAGTTTCCTCCAATATAAAATGACAAACCTGGACCAACTAAGTTCAAAAGACCTATATGAAGCTTCAGTTCTACCTGTAATTCTTTTTTTATTTACTTATTTTCATTGGAGGATAATTACTTTACTTGAACTCACATTGGTCATTTATTTTACACATGGTATTGGAGGATAATTACTTTACTTGAACTCACATTGGTCATTTATTTTACATATGGTAATGTAATGTTTCAATGCTATTCTCTCAAATCATCCCGCCCTCTTCTTCTCCCACTGAGTCCAAAAGTGTGTTCTTTACATCCAAGTTGCCTTTGCTGCCCTCTATGTATGATCATCACTTCATGGGAAATAGATGGGGAAACAGTGGAAACAGTCTCAGACTTTATTTGGGGGGCTCCAAAATCACTGCAGATGGTGACTGCAGCCATGAAATAATTAAAAGACGTTTACTCCTTGGAAAGAAAGTTATGACCAACCTAGATAGCATATTCAAAAGCAGAGACATTACTTTGCCAACAAAGGTCTATCTAGTCAAAGCTATGGTTTTTCCAGTAGTCGTGTATGGATGTGAAGAAGGCTGAGCGCCAAAGAATTGATGCTTTTGAACTGTGGTGTTGGAGAAGACTCTTGAGAGTCCCTTGGACTGCAAGAAGATCCAACCAGCCCATTCTAAAGGAGATCAGCCCTGGGATTTCTTTGGAAGGAATGATGCTAAAGCTGAAACTCCAGTACTTCGGCCACCTCATGCGAAGAGTTGACTCATTGGAAAAGACTCTGATGCTGGGAGGGGTTGGGGGCAGGAGGAGAAAGGGACGACCGAGGATGAGATGGCTGGATGGCATCACTGACTCAATGGACGTGAGTTTGAGTGAACTCCGGGAGTTGGTGATGGACAGGGAGGCCTGGCATGCTGCAATTCATGGGGTCGCAAAGAGTCAGACACGACTGAGCGACTGAACTGAACTGAACTGAACTGATATATGATCGTCGGTACCATCTTTCTAGATTCCATATATATGAGTTTTCCTGCCAGAATCCACTGCTCCCTTTTTCTGTCTTTTCTATTTTAGACTCAGATTGCCGGAGATAGAAACTATTATTTTCCTTACAGTAGATATGAGGTGAGACAATATGCCAAGACTGGAGATGAGGAGGGAGAGAGAGAAACACTCCTAATCAAGATGCTGCTACTGCTAAGTTGCTTCAGTCGTGTCCGACTCTGTGCGACCTCATAGATAGCAGCCCACCAGGCTCCACCATCCCTGGGATTCTCCAGGCAGGAACACTGGAGTGGGTTGCCATTTCCTTCTCCAATGCATGAAAGTGAAAAGTGAAAGTGAAGTCGCTCAGTCATGTCTGACTCTTCGTGACCCCATGGACTGCAGCCTACGAGGCGCCTCCGTCCATGGGATTTTCCAGGCAAGAGTACTGGAGTGGTTGCCATTGCCTTCTCCGTGATCAAGATGAATCAGCTGCAAAATGTTTTGGGCCCTGTGAAAATTGAAAATGTAGGATCCACTGTTCAATAATTACGAATTTCAAGATGGCAATGACAGAGCTTTAAGCCAGACTCAGGGCTCTTCTGAGCACAGGGACCCATGTAACTGCACAGGTCAGTGCCCAGGAAGCAGCCCAGTTCCTAATGTCATGATCTCTCTTCGATGGCATGCTGACTGCTTCCTGCCTTCCCCATCCCCAGTCTCTATGAGATTATAAGTAACAGAGAAATAAATGTCATTTGAAGTTTGAAAGACTATGACTGCATTCTTGAGGGGAAGCTATTCAATCCCTGAAAAGAAAGAAAAGGAAGAAAAAGAGTTGAAGAATATCTCCTCTATTTTTCACCCTCTCCAAAGCTCTCTTCACTTCTAAGACACTGCCCTGTGAGCAGAAAACAAGGTTAGAATCTGGAATTCAATGGGAATGAGAAAAATCATAAATTGGGCTTTCTGAGTAAAAGCCAGTGTGTTACAAGAGGTGAATGGCAGGGACTACACCTCACCTTAAGGAACAGCTTTGGACAGTCCTTATTTCTCAGTGCTGAAAGGGTTACTAAGAACAACCATCCACATACAACAAGACAAAGTTAAGTGACGTTGACACATTGTTCTACTCTTAGGGTCACCATAGCACTGATAGACACAAATGAGTTGCTGCATTGAAAAGGCCAGGGTATGAGAGGTTGGTTGATATGATGCTTTCTTGCTGTTGTTCAGTCACTAAAGTGTGTCTTTGCAACCCCATGGACTGCAGCACGCCAGGCTTCCCTGTCCTTCACTATCTCCCAGAGGCTGCTCAAACTCATGTCCATTGAGTCAGTGATGTCATCCAACCATCTCATCCTCTATCACTTCCTTCTCCTCCTGCCTTCAGTCTTTCCCATAATCAGGGTCTTTTCCAATGAGTCAGCTGTTCACCTCAGGTGGCCAAAGTACTGGAGCTTCAGCTTCAGCATCAATGAATATTCAGGGTTGAACAATGAATATTGTTAAATGAATATTAAACGTTTCACTCGGGTTAAACAATGAATATTTGATACTCTTGCTGTCCAAAATCTTTACAGAAAGACTTCTCTCCAGAATCTTCTCTAGCACCACAGTTCAAAAGCGTTGATTCTTGGCACTCAGCCTTCTTTATGATCCAACTCTCACATCCGAACATGACCATTGGAAAAACTATAGCTTTGACCATATGGACATTTGTAGGCTATGATGCGTGGTATGCACCAAAGGTCTGACAAAGATAAAGCTAAAGGCACCACATGCTGACTATCTAGCAACAGAAGTATAAAGGGCAGGGTGAGAAAGGTAAAAATATATCCTATGCTGTGCCGGGGGTGGAGTGCAGGAAAAAGGTGTTCTCTGTTTTAAGCCTTTCACTGTAACTAGGAAAGAGTAACAAAGAGGACGAGAGTTGTAAGTCAGGATGGCAAAGGATCTCAGAACAGCACCACTGAAGGACTGGTTGAAGGAGAAAGGAGCTCTTCACCTGAAGAAGAAGAGAGTCAAGGAAGTCTTTATGTGGGAGCTTTATTCAGCATAGTCAGTGCGGCTTCAGAAATCAAAAGACTTGGTGTGGATGGAAGACAGGAAGACAGGAGGAGCCCCTGTTACTGGAAGTGAAGGCAACGAGCACCTGAGAATGTTATGCAAATTGGAAGTTCCACTGGGTGGGACCTCGGGTTCTCTTCCAAGTCTATGAACTCCTGGGAATCAAACACATAAAAAGATAGTAGGTGTCCAGAGTCTTGAGGTGATGTGTTTCACAACCAAAATCAACATATTTAAAATATTTCATAACTTCCAGGATGGTAAGGGAAAGGGGAACACCGGCATCTACAAAGAGTTAAGCGGAACATGGGTTGGGTTGGACACTTTACAAATACCTTCCGGAGTGAAGAGATGCCTCAGACACTGCTGCAGGCACTTGATAGGTACTGGCTAGGATGAGGGCCAGGACAGAGCTTGGGTGTAATACTGAGTAAGTCATCCTAAGGTTACCTAAAGCTGGCCTGGAATGAGAGAGCAGTGGCTGTTCTCCAAAGACATTTTCCTTGACCAGTCTTGAGCACAGATTAACATCAGCAGAAACTTTTGACTATGATAAGATAGAAAGAAATCTTTTTTTTTTTTAAACACAAAGCTTAGGTCCTGCTGTCTTTTATAATCAGAGTGTTTTTGTCAAGCCAGTCTGATTCCCTGTTTGTTTTCTTTGGATTACTCCACCCTGCCATGGGAAAATTAACTCTTTGGCACAGCCACAGGTACACAATCCTATAGACATCCACCCCCGACCACATCCTCAGGAGCCCCACTGAGGCTACCAGGTTACAGGAAGGGCTTAAAGTCCAATTAGAGTCTAATGAGCTGTGCTAATTGAGATTATTCTTGCAAACTGGCTAAAATTCTAATGAGTTGGCCTTAAATGGAACCTTCAGTCAATGTTTACTCTGGCTCTGCCCCAGCAAATTTGTAAGACAAATGCAATATCTCTGTCCTTGCCAGCCTCAGAGAAAGTAGGGGATAACATTACTGGACGCCAGAAAGTCATAAGCATTAATCATCATTTTAGGCTGCTAAAAATGCTGTCAGCTACTGATACAAAAACTGATATCAAACACAATGGATGTTTTCTAGGAAAGAAGCACCCATCATGTGCTAGATTCTGAGTTAGGGGTATCCAGAAGTCAGGGCAAATACAAATGGATACTTGCCTGATATGATCAAATTTCCAAAAACGACAGTTGTGTTTTGGGGGGTGGGGGAGATAACAGGGGAGAGGGTGGTAGAGCTGTTCAACTCTTCCTCCTATCGGGCACCAAAATCTTTACAGCAAGAACTGGGATCCATTCACTCCAGATCATTAGCTACAGTAACACCTACAGGGAATTTTTTTAATGGAGGGCTTCAAACAGACAATAAAAAAAAAAAAAGACAATGTAAAGATTATACAAAGCTGATGGGAGTGAGCAGTATATATAGATTACAAACTAGATGACTTGGTTATGAATATATATATATATATATATATATATATATATATATATATATATATATACACTTTTATCTGGTAGTAGCCCCCAATGAGGCAATGGAGAAAATATGAGCATCACTGAATCACAGCCTTTGGAGTCACAGACAAGGAATGAGTTAAGTACCTGCTTCTTTACCCCTCAACCTAGAGGAGACACACATGATATCAAACTTCCTAAGAGGATTCCTTCAAAGGCTCTCTCACTTGGATTGAAATCCATGGGATAAAGACAACTCTCTCCAATGAAATCCATCACTCTCCTGGACATTCAGCTTCCACATTTTATATAGCTTAGAAAGGAACTTAGCTAACATCAACAGAACCAGATCTATAGTTGCTCAGATGGTACGGCAGAGATACCTGGTACCTTGCTTTAGGAAAGGTACCTATTATGTTTTTCTTCTCCTTTGGGATTTTTGCTAAAATTACAAGGGAACTGGAAGAATCACATTTAACATCCTGTTGTAATAATGAAGTTCCCCTTATTAGTCAGAGTTCTTGGCTGCAACTATAAGACCCTCCATTGAATTTAAGCAGAAAAGATATTTACTGAAATAGTACTCAGAACCTCTGAAGAAAGCCTGGGGTCCAGTTTGGAGTCTACCTGCCAGGAGCAACATATTTATACTCCAGTAAAGGTATCTCAAGTATAAATAGACACCATGACTTGCACCACCAACCATAGGGCCCAGACAGAAAGAGTCAGCAACTGCTGATCCTGAAAACAGATGCCACATCATCACTTGCACTAAAAAAGAAAAAAGATGGAGTTCTTATAGCAGCTGATTCTCAGATTGCTCCAAATAAAATGAAATCTCACATGATTAGCTCTGGCTCATAGAGCTTGTAGTCATACGCGTATGTCCTGAAAATGCTAGTTTCTTCCTTGAGGAAGCAAAATTTATAAAGATATTCCCCTAGTATGAGAAAGGTATTCAAAGTTGCTGAGCATTATAAACAAGGCAAACACCCTTTCATACATCTTAACAAATGAGACACTTAGGGCCAGAAATTTTAGAAGTGAGGTCAGATTTCACCTCAAACATTTTTCTTGAGGCTGACTTTCTAGGATCGATCCTCCTTTACTATGGCTAAGATAGTTTTAACAGCTCAGTCTGTCCTTGAAACAGACTTTATTTTCAGTTACCTATTTTCTTACAGTTATCGCATTAAAAAAAAACCTGGTATTCAGAAATGATATCTGAGATTTTATTTAGCTTTGTATTCATCAAAAACAAAGACCATTTTGTCTATATATCAATAATTATTATAATTATTAAATTGGAGTAAATGTAGTGAGAGATAACCACAGTTTAAAAGCTACAGGAGTTTAGAGATGGGAAATTATCTAACTGAAGAAAGAACAGAAGGCTTCAAATAGAAGTATTATCTGTGCTGACTATGAAAGACAAGTAGAATTTCAACAGGAGAAAAAGGTTAAGGGCATTCCAAGTAGAGGGGAAAGTGTGAACCAAAGAAGCAGCAGCTGATGGTGGGTAAAGATGCCCAGTGGAAGGAAAGACTGCAAACATGAATCAAGGACCTTGAATAGCATGCCAGTAAGTTCAGCCCCATTCAATAAACACCAGGAAGTCCTGACTGAACTACCATGTTTGGTCAGCAGACTAAACTATCAGATCTGGGCTTCAAAAAGACAAATCAGCATGTTAAGTGTGGGCTAAATAAGAATAGAGAGGACTTAAGATCAGATCTGAAATAAATCTCACCAGTTTCACCAGGACCAATTTTCTTAAAAATACATATATATTTATCTGTGCCAGGTCTTAGCTGTGGCACGCAGGATCTTCAGCCTTTGTTGTAGCATATGAAGTCTTTAGTTCTAGCATGTGAACTCTTAGCTACGGCATACAGGATCTATTTGCCTGACCAGGGATCAAACCCAGGGTTCCTGCATTGGGAGTCTTAGCCACTGGACTACCAGAGAAACCCTCCCATTTTCTACAAAATGCTCTCATCATATAGAAACAATATCCAAGATCAGATAGGATTTTTTTTTTTTAGATAAGAGAGCTGCTTTCAACTAACTTTGGGAAGTCTAAATCATTTAGATATATTTTGATGCAGGAACTATGCCAGACATTTTAAGTTGCCATCACTGTTAATTCCTGGGCCATGAAATTATCAAATATTATTGCTATGAAGATGTTTTAGAAACTACCTTGTCCAATTCCTTCAGATGAAGGGTAGGAAAAACAAGATCCAGAAAGAAGCCACTTGGGCTTGTGCAATAGAATAAGACACAGGGTGTCAATAACAGGACCGATGAGTGAATGAAGAATGAATTCTCCTGCTATCATCATTCCAAAGATAGGGACAAGCATTCTTTTTCATACAGGGCCAGATAATACAATGTAGCCCAATGTCAAATTCCAGATTCTCCACTTACTCCCCAGGTAAGCACTTTACCATTTATGCCTCTATTTTCTTCTCCCTAAAAGGAGCAGGGGAGATAATAAGAATATCTTCTCCGCAGGGTTGTTGTGAGTACTGGACTAGCTAATTTACATAAAGTTCTTATAACAGTGTGTCTACTACAGAGTAAGTCCTCCATAAATGTTAGCCATGTTAATATTTAGTGCAGACTCATCACTACAATTCAGGTGATGGATCTTAAGACACATGCTGATGAACTGCCATGTATCTGGAGAAGCTAGGCCAAGACATTGAAGAATCTGTAAAACAACTCAGGCAAAGAACAGTAGAGGGTAGTGAGGTATGGAAAGAGAAATATGGAGGAGGGAACCTGACAACTGTCTTCAAAAGCTGAACTTGTATCATAGCAGAAGAGGGCATAGATTTTTTTTTCCTATTGTCACTTGAGGAGGAAGAATTCAGAACAATGGAAAAGAGCGAAGCAAATTTCTATTTATAGAAATAATTTCAGAAGTAGAGCTCTTCCAGAGTAGGAATAGTTACTTTAACCAATAGGAGGTCTTCTGTCAATACACATGGCCAAGGCCTGAAAGCCTGACAGAATGGTATCCAAATATCAAATGGTCTGATTTGGGATGCCAGTCTGCCCTACACTATGGCTCAGTCTCAGAAATAAGTTTAAAATGTTGACTGTTACCATTTTATGGGACAAACAAAATAGGAAGATAATTAAGTAATAGAACTATAAATAGTTTACAAAGTAATTTCATCTTCAGTGTTCCATTGAAGCCACATCCTGCAGTGATTGTTAAGTCTTTTCCCCATTTTGTTGGAGGAATCTGTGACCTGGAGAGGTGAAATGATATACCAGAAGTCACACAGTGAGTGTCTTCTAACTACAGTTGCAGAGGTCTTTCTCTTGCTGCATAAGTGTGGCCTTGCAAAGGTCACAAGTGAAGTTAGTCTTCTAAGTAGGGCACAGGCCAGAAAATAGAATCAGGTAATATGGCCGTAAGCTCACAAAAAAAATTACCCATAAGAATTCTAGGGTCTTCTAGGTTGGAAGACTTCTGCAGCAGTTTGGAATT
Source organism: Capra hircus (assembly GCF_001704415.2). NCBI lineage: Eukaryota > Metazoa > Chordata > Mammalia > Artiodactyla > Bovidae > Capra > Capra hircus. The sequence continues at coordinate 97,890,485 of NC_030815.1, forward strand.
TTGGCAGAAAAAGAATCACCTTTATAAAACTGTATCTTAAAAAACGTAGAGGCTTCCCTGAGGGCCCGGTGGTCAATAATCTACCTGCCAATGCAAGAGACATGAGCTTGATTCATGATTAGGGAAGATCCCACATGACATGGAGCAGCTAAGCCTGTGTACCCCAACTACTGAGCGTGTGTTCTAGAGCCTGGGAGCCGTAACTATGGAGCCCACGTACTGAAGCCTGCATGACCTAGATCGTGTACTCTGCAATGAAAGAAGCCGCCACAATAAGAAGTCCACACACTGCAACTGGAGAGTAGCCCCCACTCCCCACAACTAGAGAAAAAGGCCTGCGCAGCAACAGAGACCCAGCACAACCAAAAACAAATAGAACAGAATAAAATAAAACAGACGGCAATCTACTTTGTATGCAAAGCAATCATTCAGAACAAAACCTAGTGATGGAATTCTTAATATAACTTAAATATTCAATTATGAAGTTTTAAGCAAGCTAGGGCATTGCTGACTGTCTTTTCAGTAACAGATTAATTTCAACATATTACATAACAAACTAAATTGGCTCTCCACTTCCCAGGACATAAAAAATTTCAGTTTTGCTTGGATTTCAAATATCATTCATGCAAAGAAATTCCGCTTACAGCTCATGAATAAAGAAATAACATCACAACATTCTTTCAGCTTATAGTATACTTTTCCATCAATCATAGCATTTAAATTTACAACAATACTGGGCAGTACATACTATTATCATGCATTACGTGTATTCTTAACTTCATGGTCAAAGACCCAAAACGTTGCCTTGTGCAAGGTCACCCGGATAATGAGGCCAAAATCATGGCACTAAAACCTGCTGAGTCCAAGTTTAATGTTTCTCTCACCACAACAGAGCTATGGCGCCAACGATATGAGCTACCTTGACCAACCTCAGTTAGACACCAGAAACTACTCAACCGTCAGTGGGAGTCGGGCCAGGGTCCCGTGGCTCTCTCGGTCCTTTGGCCTGGTTCCTGTAGCATTCACCCACTGGGTTCTGCTGCCCTACTCAGGGGAACAAGACTGGTTTTCTTGTCCAATATTGATTTTCTCAATATTAGATGGAATGGCTGGGTACTGCAAAAAAAAAGAAAAAAGAATTTACTGCCATATACAAAGAGAAATACAGTTCATAGTATTGAGGAGATGAGGCTGAGAGGGTACCTGACAAGGCCCAAAGGGAACTGTTATCTCAGGCAATTGACAGGGTCCACAGTATGGCCACTCCCCTCCTGGGTTCATAAATTCCTCCTGTCAAAGCCATGGACATGACTGGACCCAGAACACTGACTCATTCTAACATTGCTCACAGAGACATTCATCAAATTTGCTGCCAAATCTGCTAATTCGCCATGAGGAAACTCACTGTCAAGTGGATGGATGCTCATGTCAGCCTGACCAGCTGTGGACAGGCTACACGGAGAGCCAAGAGACCAGCAGGCTCTTCACTGGGCCTAACCCTGATAAGAGTCAGAGAAGTAACCTGATCTAAATGCTTATTGTTATCAGCAGGATAATATTATGATGCTTCCAATTCACCACTGGGCAGACTTACCATGGAGAAAGAGAAACTGAGGCCTGCTGAGATGGGCACCAGCCGTCTCTGTGATCTTTCAGACACGTTCATCCTTTATCAATTATTTTTCAACAAATACATCCTGGATTGCATTTCTGAATGTCAAGTCTGGTTGTAGCCAGCATAAATTCTGGCCTGTGAGTCATCTGGATTCTTTAAAGAGATTTCATGTAATTCAATGCTAATACTTTTCAATGTTGATTTCTGAGCCTAATTCTCAGAGGGCAAGCTGAGTCCCTTCTTTCCAAGTTTGTGGTGAGAGCACACTCATCACTGTCACGCCATGTCGGGGCACTCTGACTCATCCATTCTGCTTCTGCAAATATAAACCTCTGAATTGTCCACTTTAAAAGGAAGAATTTTATGCTATGTGAAATATATCTCAATAAAGCTCTTTAAAAATAGAAAAAATATTTTAGAATTCTTATTAAAAAATCAATACAATTACCATAAAAGAAAACAAGAAAACACATATACACATAAAACATACATTTTTTAAAAATCTCCTCTAATTTCACTGATATTAGACATAACCACTCTTGACATTTTGGTGAACATTCTGCCAATTCTCTGTATATATACATTTTAATAAAACAACATTTTGAAAGTTATTTTTCACTCAATATATTAAGAGCATCTTTACCTGTTGGCAAATACAATTCTACAACATCATTTAAATGACTGCCTGGTATTTCACCCTATGAGATCGAGGCTGGATATTTAGGCTATTTTCAAATTCTTGCTTTTACAAGCAGTACTATAATGAAAATATTTATTTTTATAAAAAATTGAATTAAAAAAATATTTTAAAGACATTTTGTTTTAGGGTAATTTCAGGTTTACAGAAAAGTCACAAATGCAGTACACAGAGTTTCTGTACATCCACATCCAGTTTTTCCTAACGTTGATATATTACCATGTTATATTAGTTACAACTAAGAAACAAACTTTGACATATTACTATTAACTAAACTCCATACTTTATTCAGATTTTATTAGTTTTTCTGCCAATGTCCTTTTTCTGTTCAAGGATCCAATCCAACATACCTCAATGCATTTAGTATAGCTGAACTTTCATGTACATATTTATCACCTTCATTTATTGCTGGAAGCAGAATAAACTTCTAGAAGTGCTGGGTTCTAGGGCACACACATTTTTTTTAATGTGTGTCACTGAACTGTCTACCAGAAGTGTTGTAACAATACACATTTCCTCAGCAACATATTTGGAGAAGGCAATGGCACCCCACTCCAGTACTCTTGCCTGGAAAATCCCATGGACGGAGGAGCCTGGTTGGCTGCAGTGCATGGGGTCACCAAGAGTCAGACACAACTGAGCAACTTCACTTTCACTTTTCACTTTCATTCATTGGGGAAGGAAATGGCAACCCACTCCAGTGTTCTTGCCTGGAGAATCCCAGGGATGGGGGAGCCTGGTGGGCTGCCATCTATGGGGTCACACAGAGTTGGACTCAACTGAAGTGACTTAGCAGCAGCAGCAGCAGCAACGTGTTAAAATGCCCATATATATGGTGATGGCAGCTTTGAACACCATTATGATGATGTCGTATCAAAGTATAATAAAAACAACCCAAGTGAGTCAAGGGCCCCATCTCGATTTGAATCTGTCCAGAAGTCTGAGCATACATGCAAATTGGTGAGTTGCACGTCCTTCAAGGAATCCTTTAAGTCTTACTTGATAGCTATCTAAAGTCTGAGCAGATATCAAGAAGTGGTGAGCCTGGCAAGTACTCCATGGAGTTCTTAATGTTGCCAAGAAAGCAACTGCCTTTAGCACATCTCCGTAGACACTTAGCTGGGAGAATGTACCATATCAGCTTTCAAACATGCTTAAAAATTTTTTTATTGAATTACAGTTTATTTACAATGTTGTGCCAATCTCTGCTACAGAGCAATGTGACTCAGTTAAATACATATCATATATACATTCCTTATTCATATTCTTTTCCATTATGACTTATCACAGGATATTGAATATAGCTCTCTGTACTATACATTAGGACCTTGTTGTTTATCCATTCTAAATGTAATAGTTTGCATCTACCAACATCAGACTCCCAGTCTATCCCTCTTCCTTCCTGCCTCCCCCTTGGCAACCCAAAGTCTGTGTTCTACATCTCTGAGTCTTATACATCTCATACTTATAAACCACAATCCTCATTCAAAAACACACCTTGCATTTCCTGAAAAAGTATTTACCTTACCATGAGCAATTCCTGCTGAAACTATTCCATTATATTTCAATGAATAAACTTGCAGGCACCAAACTTGGCTGTTTAGTGTGATAGTAAATAGCCGCATGTGGCTGCTGAGAACTTTCAGTGTACCTAGTCTGAATTGGACGGTGCCAGTGTAAAATAAACACCAGGTTTTGAAAAATAAGTATAAAAGGTTAATGTACAATATTTCATTAATAATTTTATCAGTTCAGTTCAGTTGCTCAGTCGTGTCTGACTCTTTGATACACCATGGACTGCAGGCTTCCCTGTCCATCACCAACTCCCAGAGCTTACTCAAACTCATGTCCATTGAGTCAGTAATGCCATGCAACCATCTCATCCTCTGTCGGCCCCTTCTCCTCCTGCCTTCAATCTTTCCCAGCATCAGGGTCTTTTCAAATGAGTCAGTTCTTTGCATCAGGTGGCCAAAGTATTGGAGTTTCAGCTTTAGCATCAGTCATTCCAATGGAATATTCAGGACTGATTTCCTTTAGGATGGACTGGTTGGATCTCCTTGCAGTCCAAGGGACTCTCAAGAGTCTTCTCCAACACCACAGTTCAAAAGCATCAATTCTTCAGGGCTCAGCTTTCTTTATAGTCCAACTCTCACATCCATACATGACTACTAGGGAAACCATAGCTTTAACTAGATGGACCTTTGGTGGCAAAGTAATATTTCTGCTTTTTAATATGCTGTCTAGGTTGGTCATAGCCTTTCTTCCAAGGAGCAAGTGTCTTATAATTTCATGGCTGCAGTCACCATCTGCAGTGATTTTGAAGCCCCAAAAAATAAAGTCTGACACTGTTTCCATTGTTGCCCCATCTATTTGCCATGAAGTGATGGGGCAGGATGTCATGATCTTAGTTTTCTGAATGTTGAGCTTTAAGCCAACTTTTTCACTCTCCTCTTTCACTTTCATCAAGAGGCTCTTTAGTTCTTCTTCGCTTTCTGCCGTAAGGGTGGTGTCACATGCATATCTGAGGTTATTGACATTTCTCCCGGCAATCTTGATTACAGCTTGTGCTTCATCCAGCCCGGCATTTTGCATGATGTACTCTGCATATAAGTTAAATAATGAGAGTGACAATATGCAGCCTTGATGTACTCCTTTCCCGATTTGGAACCAGTCTGTTGTTCCATGTCTGGTTCTAACTGTTGCTTCCTGACCTGCATACAGATTTATCAGGAGGCAGGTCAGGTGGTCTGGTATTCCCATCTCTTTCAGAATTTTCCATAGTTTGTTATGATCCACACAGTCAAAGGCTTTGGCATAGTCAATAGAGCAGAAACAGATGTTTTTCTGGAACTCTCTTGCTTTCTCGATGATCCAGCAGATGTTAGCAATTTGATCTCGGGTTCCTCTGCCTTTTCTAAATCCAACTTAAACATTCAGAAGGTCACGGTTCACGTACTGTTAAAGCCTGGCCTGGAGAATTTTGAGCATTACTTTGCTAGCATATGAGATGAGTGCAATTGTATGGTAGTTTGAACATTCTTTGGCATTGCTTTTCTTTGGGATTGAAATGAAAACTGATATTTTCCAGTCCTGTGGCGACTGCTGCATTTTCCAAATTTGCTGGCATATTGAGTGCAGCCCTTTTACAGCATCATCTTTTAGGATTTGAAACAGCTCAACTGGAATTCCATCACCTCCACCATCTTTGTTAAGTGATGTTTCCTAAGGCCCACTTGACTTTGCATTCCAGGATGTCTGGCTCTAGGTGAGTGATCACACTATCGTGGTTATCTGGGTCATGAAGATCTTTTTTGTATAGTTCTTCTGTGTATTTTTGCCACCTCTTCTTAATATCTTCTGCTTCTGTTAGGTCCATACCATTTCTGTCCTTTATTGTGCTCATCTTTGCATGAAATGTTCCCTTGGTATCTCTAATTTTCTTAAAGAGATCTCAGTCTTTCTCATTCTACTGTTTTCCTCTATTTCTTTGCATTGATCACTGAGGAAGGCCTTCTTATTTCTTATTTTTATTTCTTATTTTATATTAAAGTTCACTTCAGTTCAGTATTACATGTCAAATAATATTTTAATATAACAGATTAAATTATTAAAATTAAAGTTAACTGCTTTCTTCATATGGTTAGAAGAAACTTTTTTTAATTATTAGATGACTGATATTTCTATTGGGCAACAGTACAGTAAACTAATTTTATGACCTGCTAATGAATTGCAGGGCTTCCCAGGTGGCTCAGTGGTAAAGAATCCACCTGCCAATGCAGGAAACACAGGTTCAGTTCCTGGCTCAGGAAAATCCCCTGGAGAAAAAAATAACAACCCACTCCAGTATTCTTGCCTGGGAAATTCCATGGACAGTGGAGCCTGGAGAGCTACAGTCCATGGGGTCGCAAAAAAGTCGGGCTTGACTTAGCAACTAAACAGCAACAACAGTGGGTTGCAACCCACAGTCTAACAACACTGCCCTAGTGGGCTCTGGGTTCCTGACCAGGAAATATGCCATCATCTGCACCCAGCCCACCTATCTGAGAGCTACCTGCCCAGGGACTGAGCCAGGATTCTCCATGAAAAACTTCACTTCTCCATGAAAAACAGCTTTTAGTCTTCACCAGAAGAATGGATGGCCTGTGTTCAGATATCTATTCCATAGACCATGACGTAAAACAGCTTAGAATTCAACAAACATTTCTGGAAAAAAAAAAATCAGACTGTCATCAATATATTTTGAAGGGCTTTCAAAAAAACTGATACCTAAGAGTATATATTTTTGCCACCTCTTCTTAATATCTTCTGCTTCTGTTAAGTCCATACCATTTCTGTCCTTTATTGTGCTCATCTTTGCATGAAATGTTCCTCACACAGGAACTACTGGAACTCTCACACTATTGAGAGCTCCTCACAAGCCACTATTAAGCTGTTTTGTTGTTACTTTTTACAACTTCACACCATTTTGCATTCTACACTGAGATTATCCATGGGATTTTCCAGGCAAGAGTACTGGAGTGGGTTGCCATTTCCTTCTCCAGGGGATCTTCCTGACCCAGGGATCGAACCTGGGTCTCCTGCATTGCAGACAGACGGTTTACCCTCTTAGCCATCAGGGAAGTCCTAAGATCTAAAGCAGAATGTTATTTATTATGATTTTTAACTATATATCATTTAGTCTCTAGAAATTTTCATATTCTCATAAGCTCTATTTTATAATACACTAACTATATGTTATGGAAAAGGCAATGGCACCCCACTCCAGCACTCTTGCCTGGAAAATCTCATAGACGGAGGAGCCTGGAAGGCTGCAGTCCACGGGTCGCTACGAGTTGGACATGACTGAGTGACTTCACTTTCACTTTTCACTTTTATGCATTGGAGAAGGAAATGGCAACCCACTCCAGTGTTCTTGCCTGGAGAATACCAGGGATGGCGGAGCCTGGTAGGGGTTACACAGAAAAGTCTATGGGGTTACACAGAATCAGACACGACTGAAGCGACAGCAACAGCAGCAGCAGCAGCAGCAGCTACTGTCTTATTGGAGAAGGAAATGGCAACCCACTCCAGTGTTCTTGCTTGGAGAATCCCAGGGATGGGGGAGCCTTGTGGGCTGCCATCTGTGGGGTTGCACAGAGCCAGACATGACTGAAGCAACTTAGGTTACCAACTATATGTTATAGTTTAAAATACAGCAGAAAATAAACTTTATTAATAATGATATGCTGAACACTGGAAATCTGCTAAGAGAATACATATCAGGTGCTCTTACTGCACACACAAAAATGGTAATTATATTTAATAATTAACTTAGCCATAGTAATAATTTCACTATGTATATGTATATCAGATCATGTTGTATACCTTAAACACATATAATTTTTATTTTTTTGTATTTTACAAATATACCTTATATAAGCACTGCAACATCAGTAACATAAAATGCTTTGTCATTTTATTTTTATAACCTCTTTTATAAACTAAAAAGGAGCACATGTTATACAGAGACATTGAAATGAAATGCACAGTATTTCTTCAATTACTTTTACCTGAAGAGACAGTCAGATTTTCCCTGGCTTAAAATCTACTTCTATGTCTCTGAAATGAAAAGAAACTAATTATTCAGAGTCTATTTAGATCTAATTACCAGAATCCTTTATGCTCTACAATAAGCACTGTCAGTATCGTCAAGTGGTTAACTTGTTGAGCATAAACATATTAACTTCATTAATGTGCTCATTAACCTTATTAATAAGCTTGTTAACCACTGTCTCTTATACAAAATGTATGCTATTGACTAAATGCTTCTTTTTTTATTATTGCTTTGTTAAGTATGCTTTGCTTACTTTGCATACTTTGCTTAAGTATGTAGGTAACACGGGCTCATATAACTACATAAACAGTCTGGAGCTATGTCGTGTAACTATCAGCTATTACACCCGGAGAGGGACATTGCAACAATACAGTAATGACATACTTCAGGAGCCGCAATCAGACCTCTCCTGGGTTACAAGGTCTTGGAGAAACTAGGTACCATTTGTTTCTTAAATAAGAATAAAACTGAATCGTTTTCTTTACACATGTTATGTAAATCTCTTGTTAAATGTTTCCTAAATTTTATCATTTCTGTCATTTCCTCATGTAATATAATTTTTTCTATTCCCATTTCTAATTCATTAATATTCATAAATAGAACTAGCCTTTTATAAGTTAAACTATTTTGCATAAGGCATATATGTAGACATCCCCTGTGGTAACAGCATGGCTCAGATTCCACCATAAGTTGAGGCCTTCCATGGCCTCTGCGTGTGAGGAGGGGACAGGGAAAAGGGAAGTAATGAGTTAAAGAGTCAGTGCAGGGGGTACAAATCTGGAGGAATAAGGCAAGAGAAGCGTCCTATAGACCCAGATCACAACAGAGGTTGCCCTCTGTGCTCAGGTGTAGGAATAGGGGGGTACTCATAAGTGAGAATGGGGGAGTACTCAAGAGGAGAATAGTCAAGCTGAAAAAATGGAAATGGAAGTAAAGATTGTGTGAGGAGGGCCTTATGGGAGAGAGAAGATGCCACACTGGCCTCATGAGGCTACAGGAAGCCACCAAAACCCCCACTTCTATGTACATGCCTCACATCAGACCATGCTTCCCAAGTCTTATAAACTGAAGAGGGAGCTGCAAGGCCTCAAGCCACTGCAGGAAGGGGTGAGCTTGGGGCTTGGGACCAGGTCTCTGTTATCTCTGTGGTATATGAAATCGGGTGGCCACAGGAGGTGACCCTGACCTCACTCATGAGTCACCCAACACTTTCAGGTCACAACACACTTGTGAACACGCCTTTCTGTCTGTCTGAGCTGTGGTTTGCCTTCACTTGATACAGATAGAGAGAAACTGAAGTGGAGGCAAAAGCAGACTTGTGTGCTTCAGAAACTTCTACACCATCTACAACAAATAATTGCTCAAGAATACCAAAGAGGAAGTGATTCAGCAAATCCACAGGCCTTTCAAGAGACAGACCTGAGAGATTCCTGAGACTCTGAGTGTCCCAAGCCAGAACACAGATAGGAAAAGCCTATCTGTGCACAGGTGGGAGGGGGAAAAGACAGAAAGTAAAGTAAAAGCTCACATGCTTTTGGCTTCCGTGTGTTATCATTAATCATTTTCCTAGGAATGGAGGATAGTTTCCTCATTGTAAGCGGAAAAGAGAAACAGATTCCTTTGACAAATATGTTACCCAGATGTTCACCAGACCCCAATATCTTTTCCCCCAACTCGATTTAGAAAAGTGAAAGCTAGGATGACAATTGAGGGGAAGTAGTTCCCAAAGAACTTATCAGATTGTGGCTTCACTCCACTTCTGCAAGGGGAAAGGGATTACATGAGGTCCTGAGAGTTTTCAAGAGTAGTATCCAGTCATCTTCTGACAGAAGCCATGGAAGCATTTGGCAGACTAGCTCTTTCCTGGATCAGCCATGAGTTAAATCGCCTAAAATGGAGGGAGGCTTTTATGAAACCTGTTGCCTGCAGGAGTGGCCCCAACCTGGAATGCCTTGACACATCCCAGCCCCGCCTGGCTTCCCATTGCATCATGTATTCCTGAGGAGTTCACTGTCATAAGGAGGAACTAAGTCACGTACTTGGTGGAAATGATTCTTAGAAGCTCCAAATTAGGACAAATGTAAGTCATAAAGATTGGGAGGTTCAATCAATTGTTGTCATTGTTGTTCAGTCGCTAAGTTGTGTCCAACTGTTTGTGACCCATGGACTGCAGCACACCAGGCTTCCCTGTCCTTCACTATCTCCCAGAGCTTGCTCAAACTCATGTCCATTGAGTCAGTGATGCCATCCAGCCATCTCATTCTCTGTTGCTGGCTTCTCCTCCTGCCCTCAATCTTTCCCAGCATCAGGGTCTTTTTTAATGAGTAGGCTCTTCACATCAGGTGGCCAAATTATTGGAGCTTCAGCTTCAGCATCAGTCCTTCCAATGAATATTTAGGACTGATTTCCTTTAGGATTGACTGGTTTGATCTCCTGGCAGGTCAAGGGACTCTCAAGAGTCTTTTCCAGCACCACAGTTCGAAAGAATCAATTCTTCAGCACTCAGCCTTCTTGATGGCCCAATTCTCATTGAATTAATGCTAAAGAGAGTGGGGACTGCATCTTTATTTTCCAATGTGGACTTCCGAAAGCAAGAGACTCTGTGGATCTCAACAAGTGTCATTACTTCTCTTTTAGTTAACTCACAATCTTACTTATATAAATGTTTGTAAATGGAAGCCTTATATTACCGTGTTATACAGTAAGTGAATATTCCTTGCCACATGTAATCATGAAACATGAAAAATAAACACTGTGACAAAGAGGCATTACAAAATTCACTTCACAGAGAGGGTTGTCTACAGAAGATTTGCATGTTGTGTATGCTTATGCTTTTTTAAAAATAAACAAATGAATAAATAAAGATGATTAAGTCACAGGGAGGTGATACAGACATTTGGGATCCAAACTGCAGCTTTTCCTTGATTAATCAGAAAGCTGGAGAATTTTAAAAAGAGAATGCCTCTTACGAGTCAATGGTGTTTAGTACTGTATCTACGTACCTTATCGAAACAACCTCAGTGATACAAGGGTATAATCTCTTGCTTTGGAAAACATCACATTAGATCATCTCTAAGGGCCTTTGAGCACTGACATTCAGGAATCCAATCTGTTTTAGTGATATCTTTCCCCGGATAAAAATTGTATCATCAGTAAAATTATCAGTGTGAGGTGGATATGAACATATGAAATGGATTTTAGAAGCAACAAATCTGATTTTCTTGCCTAACTTTGGGAAAACAGCCTTACATCTTCATAGCTACCCTTCTCCTTAGTCATGTCATCAGATTATGGGGCCCTACCAAGTGGGGCAAAGTAATTACATGGATTTGGGCCTCCCCAAACCACAAAGGTTGATAAAATGAATCTACAAAACTCAGGTAGTTTTTCTATACACTCTATAGCAAGGTTTTCATGAAACCTAATGTATAAATAAACTGGGACTGCCATACAGCTTTCTCTAAATCTTTGTCTCTCTAGAGCGAGTATAAAGTCTCTGGAGTTAAGTTCTTCCCCGAGTTACTATCAATAAGGTGAAAAACACCCCATTAATAAAACCAAGGCAAATCCAACAGGAGAAGAGAGAAAGGAAAGCCCCAAAGAATGGATTGAACTCAGAAGTCTTTTATCCAAGGTAACTCAAGAGTGTATATTCATCACACCAGAGAAGCCATAGTTGGGAAAGCCATGGTCAAGAGATAAACTGAATTATTATCCAGGGAAAAGCAGCTGTGAGTATTGTGGGGAAGTTTTATGGGAGACTGAGCATGGAACAAGAGACTGGTTCCAAACAGGAAAAGGAGTCCGTCAAGGCTGTATATTGTCACCCTGCTTATTTAATTTATATGCAGAATACCTCATGAGAAACGCTGGACTGGAAGAAGCACAAGCTGGAATCAAGATTGCCGGGAGAAATATCAATAACCTCAGATATGTAGATGACACCACCCTTATGGCAGAAAGTGAAGAGGAACTAAAGAGCCTCTTGATAAAAGTGAAAGAGGAGAGTGAAAAAGTTGGCTTAAAGCACAACATTCACAAAACGAAGATCATGGGATCCAGTCCCATCACTTCATGGCAAATAGATGGGGAAACAGTGGAAACAGTGGCTGACTTATTTTTCTGGGCTCCAAAATCACTGCAGATGGTGACTGCAGCCATGAAATTAAAAGACGCTTACTCCTTGGAAGGAAAGTTATGACCAACCTAGACAGCATACTAAAAAGCAGAGACATTACTTTGCCAAAAAGGTCCGTCTAGTCAAGGCTATGGTTTTTCCAGTAGTCATGTATGGCTGTAAGAGTTGGACTATAAAGAAAGCTGAGCCCTGAAGAATTGATGCTTTTGAACGACGGTGTTGGAGAAGACTCTTGAGAGTCCCTTAGACTGGAAGGAGATCCAACCAGTCCATCCTAAAGGAGATCAGTCCTGGGTGTTCATTGGAGGGACTGATGTTGAAGCTGAAACTCCAATCATTTGGCCACCTGATGCAGAGAGCTGACTCATTTGAAAAGACTCTGATGCTGGGAAAGATTGAGGGCAGGAGGAGAAGGGGACGACAGAGGATGAGATGGTTGGATGGCATCACCAACACAATGGACATGGGTTTGGGTGGACTCCAGGAGTTGGTGATGGACAGGGAGGCCTGGCATGCTGTGGTTCATGGGGTTGCAAAGAGTCGCATACGACTGAGCGACTGAACTGAACTGAACTGAGCTGTTAAAAGGAATCAAGGGAGAATTGAGAGGTAAGGAAGAAGGAGCCAAACTGGTGGTTAAAGAAGCTAAACTGAAAAAGACCCAATTGCCAGAACATTCCATCTATGTTGCACCTGCTGCATACTGCCAAAGCAAGAATGTGGGCAAAGAAAGACCACTTCAAAATCTACAGACAGCATATGCATTTAGTATGCCTGCATGCCTACAAGCATCTATCCATTAATCCATGCCCATGGACCCTCTCCATTCCTCATTGTGTAAGGTTGTGATGAGTGAGTACAGAGGTGAATATAGTATAGATCAAGATGCTAAGAAGAAAGAAACAAGAAAAAGGAAACTAGAGCACTTAAGGGAGACAGTGTCAGCAAGCTGAGAGAGGTACAGAAATTGCCATGGGAAGGAGGTTCAAGGAGAATAGGGTCACAGCTGGCTGGTGTGGGGTCCGGGCAGGGAATACCTAGAGTTCTCCCAACATCTCCACCTCATCATGAATGCAATAAAAGGAGTGATTTTCCTGGAAATGGGGCCTTAAAGTGTGCTCTGAAGGATTGTGGGCGGGGGTGGGTGGACAGGAAGGATGTGACAATGGGAAAATGGGAGGCCGAGAAAATAGCTTAAGCAAAGTCAAAGAGGCCATCATTTACAGCTTCCTCGATGTTTTCTAACCACAGAAACCAAACCGTAAAGAATCTGTCAGCACATTCGAGGCTTACTGACTGAATCCTGAAAATTTATAGGCAATTGACACAGGAGGGTTGAGCAATTCCATTGATTTTATCATAGCATCTGTGATCTTACATGAAGAGCAAGAGGCAATTGCCTTAATGATTTAAAAGACTTTTCACAGATTTCTTAATTTGAAAATTATTTTCAATAAAATATGTTGACGTGTTTATAAATATCATATTACAGTAAAGTGATCCCTTTTGGACCAGGCAGTGGCAGCGAGTAGGGAGGAGTTTGTACTTTATTGAATGAAAAGTTGGGAAATTCCTGAAAACGCTTTGAAATAACATTTAAGGCACTTGGAAATTGCAGCTGGTTTGAACACATTTGTGTTCCCAAATATTACAAGGTAACAGAGCTCACTTCCACTGATGGAGCATTCTTCCCCTTAACCACATTAGATTAGTGATTAGTGAAAGTGGCTCAGCCGTGTCCAACTCTTTACAACCCCATGGACTGTACAGTCCACAGAATTCTCCAGGCCAGAATATTGGAGTGGGTAGCCTTTCCCTTTGCCAGGGCATCTTCCCAATCCAGGGATCAAACCCAGGTCTTCCGCATTGCAGGCAGATTCTTTACCAGCTGAGCCACAAGGGAAGCCCTAACCACATCCATGTATTTAAATTAATTCTCTTGATGTTTTACATGGAATAAAAAGAGGAAAGTGTTGATCTTTCCTAAGAGGAAAATAATATCTTAGGAAAATGATAAAAGTAAAGGATATCTTCTTCACTCTATTTTAACATGAAGCAAAAGAGAGTCCAAGAAATTAAGTAAATGCCCCTAGTTCATTCACAAGTAAGTGAAGGAAGAGTAGAGTGAGGCAGCACTAGATCCCCCCATCAGGCTATTACTTGAGCAGTGCTCTTGGCCCTCTCCCCATACTTGAACCCTAGACCTGGAACCATCTCTGCTTACCTCTCTCCTCTTCCCTGGATCTGCCAACCAGCACTGAACTCTGCTTCATGTGGAATTCCATCCCCCTTGCCACCTCTAGAAGATGAGGTGCTCTTCTCCCAGGCTTCCCCATGTCAGTAAATGGTATCATCCTCTCAAAAACTCAGAAGATATTTTTGACTTTTTGTGGCTGCCATAACAAATTTACCACAAACTTGGCTTAAAACCGCAGAAATGTATTCTCTCACACTTCTGGAGGCCAAAAATCCAAAACTAGATGTTGGCAGTTTTCATTCCTTCTGGTGGTTTGAAAGGATTCACACCTCTTCCACCTTCTTGGCTGTGAGCAACGCTTGGCATTCCTTGACTTGTCAATGCATGATTTTATCTCTGTCTCTGTCTTCACATGATCTTTTCCCTGGGTCTCTGTATCTGTCTCTTTTCTATTTCTTATTGAATTTAGGACCTACTGTAATCTGGAATGATCTTATCTCAAGATCCTTGTCTTAGTTACAGCTGCAAAGACCCTTATTCCAAATTAGGTCACATTCTGAGGATGCAGGTGGTCATATCTTTGGGGGACACAATTCAACCCTCCTTCCCACATCAAATCAGTCCCAAGTCCCACTGATTTGACTTCCACCATATGTTCTATTATCATTTCCTTCTTGCCACCTTTAACACCACCATTCAGGCCAATACCATCATCATCATTCCTCGGACCACTACTGTAGCAGCCTAACAGAACTCCCTGTCTCCACATTCAGATATTTCTATCCTTTCTCTCCACCACAATCTGAATGATTTTTTTTTAATTCCTATTGTATCTCTCCCCTGCTCAAAATTCACCAAAAATTTATCACTAACTTAGCATAAAATTCAAACTCCTCCCCACAGCCTAACCTCAGGCTAACCTCCAACTCCTGCCCTGCTGGGTTTCTTGCTGATCCTCAGATTGTTGTTGGTGTTCAGTCACTTTTTCAGTCGTGTCTGTCTCTTTGCAAACCCATGGACTGCAGCATACCAGGCTTCCCTGTCCTTCACTGACTCCCAGAATTTGCTCAAACTCATGTCCATTGAGTTGGTGATGCCATCCAGCCATCTAGTCCTCTGTCGTCCCCTTCTCCTCCTGCCCTCAATCTTTCCCAGCATCAGGGTCTTTTCCAATGAGTCAGCTCTGATCCTCAGATACTGTAGGCTTATTTCCTTCTGTGGGTTTGTTCTTAGCTTTCCTTCTAACAGGTGTGCCTATTTCGCCTCATTTGCCATCTCTGTATGGCCCATTCCCCACCATTCAATTTCAGCTTAAATGTCACCTCCTTAAAACGCCTTCCTGACCATCAAGAACCCATCACCCACTACCCAGGAAATTCTCATCACAGCACCTACCTGTATTTGTCCGCTAAGTATCCAGCACTGTCTGACAGCTTTCCTGTTTATGCTTATCCTGTAGTTCTGTGTTCAGTCTTTTATCAGTGTCCCATTCCCGCTAGAATATACGCCATGAAATCAGAGCTTCTGTCAATTTATTCACTCTTAAATCTTCAACACTAAAACTTTTTGGAACATTGTAGTTTCTCAAAAAACATTTGTCAACTTACCAAATATTGAATGAATTAATTAAAGTTACAGATGCTTAAAGACCCTGACTTGTGAATGGGTAATAGGTCACAGCGGCTAGAAACCCTCTGATAGGGAGAGATCTGTTGGATGAGGACCCAGGAATATCCACAGCTATTTCCTCAAACTTGGGGCACAAAGAGCAATTAGAGGCAAGAAATCTCCAACTGCTAGACAATCGGACCCAGAGCTTTGCTTTCTGTAGTTAAGTGTACATAATTCCTCTCTGGAGTTGATTACAAGGTCAGTGTAATTAAGGAGGACAAGGACATCAGCATCAGTTATAGAACCTGGAGAACCTAGAATGAAAATAAAACTTAGTTTGGCCATGGAAAAAAATACATCGTTACGATAAATACAATATGGGTTTCCTATTTCCTGTGCATCATAATGATCACATATCTCATTCAACATTTACCAAATTCATATAATTGTAAATGTTTTCACTGATGACAATAAACACCGGAGGAAACAGATGTTTTATGTAAGTGATCTGAGACCCACTCACCAACATTGGGAATTGCCAAAAAAAAAAAAAAAAAAAAAACTGAGCCACAGAGT
This sequence comes from Capra hircus, assembly GCF_001704415.2. Lineage (NCBI taxonomy): Eukaryota > Metazoa > Chordata > Mammalia > Artiodactyla > Bovidae > Capra > Capra hircus. The sequence continues at coordinate 97,906,912 of NC_030815.1, forward strand.
AGCCAGAGCAACTTTGAAACAAGAGGTCAAATAAGACACTGTTTTGCTTGATGAGATGAGAAAAAGAAGAATGGTGGTGGGGTACTCAACTTGTCCCTGTTTTCCTGGGAGCGTCTTGGTTTTGGCAGTAAATGTGATTCTGGAATCCCTTCAGTCCTGGGCAAACTGAGATGGTTGTGACTCTAAGTGGTGAGGACTCAAGGCTGAAATTTCTCATCTGTTGAATGACCAAGTCAGTGGCACTGTTTCATTCCCAACTCAAACGTCTGCATAACATTCACTGTCATTTCATGTCCTCTGGTTTCTCTCTCTCTTACTAATTGTTAAGGATACTTTGTAAAATGCTCCTCCCAGCACTGCCAGCCACCTGAACCTTGGGCCCATCTCTCTGGCTCAAAGACTCCACATGCTACTTTTGCCTGGGAGCAAGTGGCCTCTCCCATAGCAACACGTGAACTCAACACACCTGGCTGCTCCCTCTCTAGAACCCCCATCACCACCCTCAGTGTCTCCTGCACTTATTCCAGCCCCAGGACCCACACACTCTTGGCGCTGCTCTCACCTTCATGGCACAATCCGGTCACGCCTGTCCCAGACTGTCCTTTCATCTTTAGTCCCAATCCATCTGCTTGCTGTCTTTCAGAGCTTTCTCACAGTACCTGATTCACCATGCCCCTTCTTTTCCTGGTCTTCCATGGTAGCTCAGATGGTAAAGAATCTGCCTGCAGTACAGGAGACCTGGGTTCAATCCCTGGGTCTGGAAGACCCCATGGAGAAAGAAATGGCAACCCACTCCAGTATTCCTGCCTGCAAAATCCTATGGACAGAGGAGCTTGGTGGGCTGTAGTCCATGGGGTCATAAGAGTCAGACACAACTTAGTGACCCAACCACCACTTCTATCCCAATATCAGGGATATTCTATCCCAATATCAGATTTATTTCAATACCTGTCTTCTCTATTATTTCCTGGATTTGGTGTCATAGAAGTGACTATAATATGTACTCAAGCTACCTTTTAAAAAATATACAGCTTGCATAATTTAATCCCAATTTAGGAACACCTGACAAGGCACATAATGTAAGAGGAAAAAGAAGAACACAAAAATACATAAAATAAGCCAACAAACGAACACTCACCACTTCCAAATGTGTGGACAGTACTATTAGCTGCAGAGGGAGGAGAGTATCCTGTATCTGCTTTTCTGCTATTAATGTGTTGCTCATTGATTTTATGCCTGATATCTCTTTTACCTGTAGTTTTTAGGCACAATAACTAAAATCATGAGATCTACTCATGAGCTCAGAAACTCTCTATACATGAGTGTTCCAGCCAAAAGCAGTTTTCTTATTTGCTTTGTCTTTATATTTTATTTTAAATTAGAGGATAATTACTTTACAATATTGTGACGGTTTTTGCCATGGATCAGCATGGATCAGCCTTAGGTGTACTCAGGTCCCCTTCCTCTGGAACCTCCCTCCCATTGTCCTCCCCGCTATCCCACCCTTCTAGGGAGTCACAGAGCACTGACTACAGGTTCCCTGTGTCACACAGCGAACTCCCACTGTCTCTATCTATTTCACATACGATAATATACATCGTTCAATGCTATCCTCTCACATCATCCTACCCTCTCCTTCCCCCCAACTGTGTCCAAAATGTCTGTGTCTCCTTTGTTAATGAGGCTCAGCTAGGTAGCTGCAGTTGAATGGGGGCAGATGAGTAAGTGTTAATTCAGTCCCATCTGTGTCATGGTGCCTGGGACCAATGGGTGCTCCTGGGATGCTGAAATGGATACTGCCAATCCTCTGCCCGCAAGCAGCCTGCTATCTGGGCAGGAAAATGAACATGCAGAAAAGTCAGAAAACATAAAAAAGTCTGAAATAAGCACACCCAAGCCAGGACTGTGGAAATACGGAAGAAGAACTGACTATTCCAGATCAAGAGAATCCAGAAAAGCTTCACAACAAAGATTATTTTTAAGCTCAGCCTTAAAGAATGAGTATGAGAAAGCAATGAGGGTGTTAGTGGGCAGCATGAGTGATGACAAAGGTGCCTGGTCTTGAAGGGTCTTGAACACCATGTGCATGAATTCGAGCTTTATTCGGTACACTGTGGACATGCCAGAAGTACTTTGAGAAGGAATCTGACATGAAAAGAGCTTTGCTTCTGAAAGCTCACACTGGTACCCACACACAGGGTGAGTGGGACATAGATGGAGCAGGGCCCTGTAGGGAGAGAGGGATTGTGAGACAGAGACTGTATGAAGGGTAAAACAACAGATTTAAGGGCTGACTGAAGACAGAGGGAGATGAAGAAGGGGCTAGATAACTCTGAGATTTAGAACTAAAGAGATTTTTTACTTCTTATTGAAATTGGGAGCAAAACTGATTGGGAGAGAGAAGATACTTTTGCTCTGGGTCATCCTGGCTAATGCTCATTCTTACTTGGAAAGATTACCAGGAATGAACATCAGCTCTTGCCATGATTTCTGGGAATGGCAATCATCACTTTTTTTCAAACAGATAATACTCAGCACTCCTCCTGGGCTAAGACTTTAATCCACTACTTCGGTGATCGGCTCTAATCAACAGTCAAGGGGGCTTTTGAACTCATCAAAATATTTCTGCCAACTTCCCCCATCCCAAGACACTAATGAACCCCCTTCAGTCACCCTCAAAAGGGTCCATGAAAGGCACAAAGAACACAAAGCAAAAAGAACACGAGCTTTAGAATCAGAACAGGCCTCCAAAACTAAGGCCTTCTCTCCTTCCCCACTGCATGACCTGTGGGCAAATTTCTAACAATTCTGTAGGTGATGAGGCTCAAAATGCAACTGGGCTCTGCGTTCTTCATCATCAAAGGGCTGGGTTGTGATGGCTTTTGTGACCACCCAAGGCTGCCTTCAGGTTGGATGTTGGCTTCATCCATTATCTGCTTATAGCAGCAGCATCCTTGCTATGAGCCACGGTGAGAATAGACCAAACACCCCACTCAGGGCAGCATGAACAGATGAGTAATTATCAGCTAATTCTCAGCAGCGAGAGAAGCCAGGGCAGACAAAGCAGGCTAAGCATCCAGAAGAAATGAACTGTTCCTCCGCAATCACACAGCCCTGGCTCAGTTTGTGTGCCTGGGGAGCATTTCATTTCGAACACTGTTATCATCATCATTAATACCTTACATCTGTACAGTGCTTTATAGTTTAAAAGCATTTTCGTATTCATTATCTGATCCCCACAGAATCTCTCAGAGCTACGGATTTGTATGCCCATTTTACAGTTGCTAATAATTATGATTATGCATTAGAAATACAGCTTCCCAGGTGGCTCAGTGGTAAAGAACCCACCTGCCAATGCAGGAGACACAGGAGGCCCAAGTTCGATCCTTGGGTCGGGGAGATCTCCTGGAGGAAGAGATGGCAACCCACTCCAGTATTCTTGCTGGGATAATCCCATGAACAGAAAAGCCTGGCAGGCGACAGTTCGTGGGGTCGCAGAGTCGGACACGACTGAGCACCTGCACACATAGGTAGTATAACATGCTAATTACACTATATTATTAATTATTACACTGCATTCCATGTACTGTGTTAAAAATTTAGTTTGTATTATCTAATTTAATTCTCACAGCTCCAAGTGGTAGGCAATACTAGTTTCCCTACTTTACTAAGGAAGAAACTGAGACACTGAGAAGTTAAGTCAATTCCTCAAGGCCCTACACCAGGTTGCCCTGGATCCAGAGCCCTCCCTGTTAACCACTGACCAGGCTGCTCTTTCAGTCACAGCCAGAGGAGGCAGAGCACAGTTACGAGGTTATAGAGTTAATAAGCATACAGTTGCAAATGAACCTATGACCCCTTACTCTTGAACTTATGTTGCCCCTACTACTCTGCCTCCGCATGTGCTTAAAGAACACAGTGGTAAAAACCAATTTCCATTCTCTCATGATCATGAGATAAGTGAATAAGAAATGACCACTGAGCATCCATGAAACCCTCTTGGGTCTCACTAATCTCCCAGTCTGTCCTTTTCCCCTCACTGATACTACAGCCGCTGAGAGCTGCCTTAATTGGGACTTCTTGCATTTGACCCTCTAGCTAACACCCTTCCTTGGTTTACTGGGCTTCCTGGTCAATGATGTCAGCTGAGAGACCCAATTTCTTGACCCACTACAGCCCACTGCAGAAGCCTGCCAAGTGTAAACCCAGATACTGGTCATTCTTCCAAATCTTCTTGAGATCCATAAATATTCTTAAGATGATACAAGCTCAGCTAGTTTCTGTTTTGTCTTCATTACCCGAAGGAATCCATGGCCTCTTAGGGGATATCAGAGAGGTGGTTGATTGGCTACTGCAATAGCCTCCTTCCTAAGTGGGCTCTTTTCAGTCCTTCTTCTTGCTCAAAATATATGCCCCATGACACAAGGGCAATTTTTCCACAACAGAGATCTGATTTTGCCACATCCCTGCTCAAAAACGTTCACTGATTTCTACTTACGTAAGACTAGGCTGTAAATGCTACATCCCATATTGATTCAATACTCAATTCCTGGCTTTTTCCCATCTGTTCCTACCCACTGTTATCATTTCAGTTATTTCCCATAGGACCTTCACATTCTCACCCTGTGCTTTGCTCAGGATGTTAACTCTGCCACAATGTCTTCTTTATTCTTAAGTCTGACCATCATTTTTCAAGGCCTACTTCAAAAATCTCACCTGTCCATCAATTCTTTCCAAAACACTCCTCTCAGAATACCTTCCACTTCATGGTGTTACATATTCCCCAAACATGTTATTTGTGCTATGGTAGAATTATTTTAATGAATGAGAGCAATACATGCATCTATATCCCCTGCTTGATTAAGAGGGAAAGAATTAGGTATTATTCATTTCTGTCTTTCTTTTCACACATAAAATAATGTTTTATACAGTATTGAGCCTGATACGGTGGAAAGTACTAGACTTGGGAGTTGGAAGATGGCAGGGTAAAACCTTAGCTGCTGATCGATGACCACGAACCAGCAGATTCCAGCAGAGAAGTAGACTGTCCTCTCCAGGTTTCTTTCCACCCCCACACCAAGTCCCAGGTCTTTGCTCTCTTCAGAGATGTGCCAGAGCTGGTGGCTGGCATCAGCATTGATCCCATGTCCCTCCCTCCTCATTGCTACACCAGCTTCTGCTGCGTGTCACTGACCTGTGGCCCCTATACAATCAATGTTGGTACCTTTGACACTGGCACATATAGTCTAGGCACCCATACTGTCTGTATTCTTCCATGCCTTTTATTTTTCATTCGGTAATATGATCCTGAGATTTACTTGCATACATTTTCATTGAATGTAGCTTTATTTCATCAACTCTGAATCAGAAACACCATGGTATCTGATGTTAATGAAAGCCTCAGGTAGTAGGAGAAAAGAGATATTTGCAAATCAGTGTCACAGTTTCCATAAGGTAATGGTCCTGCTGGAAAACATTGCTCTTTTCCATTCCTCCCACCACTCCACTTCCTGCAGGGACACTGGGCCCTGACACCCATGTCACCATGGAAAAGTGTGTCCAGTGTAACACCCATCTCCGTGAGCCAGGCAGTTCAACACCCTCTGGGTGTGAAGTGGGGAGGGGAACGAGGCAGACATCTGACTGTGCCTTTCTCGGATAACACACATGAAGAACAGTCTGGGGGAAACTACTACCCACCAATGCTCTGGACTTATCATTTCATTTGGCATTTTGTTTCTGAGCCAGCTTTCCAAGTCTAAAAGACAGCCCTCCATGGGAGAAAGGTCATATCAAGAGCCATTTCCCCCTCATTTGTGTCAGATAAAACAAGTCTTGTTCTGTCAGCCTTCCACATTTAGCATTTCCACTTCCGCCGCCCCTGGGAATTTCCTCTATCTGAAGAAGACCTAATTAGACCCACAACCAGGCTGGCTGGCCATGGAGCACTCTGGATCCCAAATGTCAAAGATTTCCATCCAAGAGACTCTGACCTATTTCTCACATTATTCTGTCTGCGAAGGCCTTGTTAACAAACCAAAGACTTATCTTTTCTACAGAATTTATTCCCTGGCCCCAAGAAGGAAATTTGGTTCTGTATGAAGCATTCTTCCTTCACAGGGGATGCCCCTGGGGACTCAGCACCTTATCACTAAAGCTTTCCTTAACCATCCCCACAACCTGGTGCAACGGACTTGCCCCCGTCTATATCCCTCATTCACTCCATATGGATGTATCTCTAGTACCCACACTGTATTACTAGTTTTATTTACTTAGACAGTTTTCTTCTCTACCTGGAGAAGGCAATGGCAACCCACTCCAGTACTCTTGCTTGGAAAATCCCATGGACAGAGGAACCTGGTAGGCTGCAGTCCATGGGGTTGCGAGGAGTCGGACATGACTAAGCGACTTCACTTTCACTTTTCACTTGCATGCATTGGAGAAGGAAATGGCAACCCACTCCAGTATTCTTCCCTGGAGAATCCCAGGGACGGGGGAGCCTTGTGGGCTGCCATCTATGGGGTGGCACAGAGTTGGACACGACTGAAGCAACTTAGCAGCTTCTCTACCAGGTCCTAGGTCTTGAGAGTATCTAATCCATCTCAGAATCCTCAGCTTAACCCAAGGCCTGGCACATGGGATCTATGATGGTTGTCCTGTATTTTCTTACTCCTAGGCTGCCCCAATAAGTGATCTAGAAGGCCAGCCAGGATGCCAGACAAGCAACATGGAACCAGAGCATGAGTTCCGAGAGGCGGGTAAGGGTGTCTTTCTCTGGGAAAGAAGCTACAGAACATGAAGAAAACTCCAGGCCAAGTCCTTGAGACAAAGGTAAGAGTCTGAACTGGGAATACCAAATATTCACGTTGAGTCTAAAATCTTAGGGTGGGATAGTTACTAGAGACAGAGTGTCATCTGTATACTAGAGCAAATCACAGCAGATCAAGGACAGGCTTAGAACCATGAGCCAAAGAGGTTTAAACATGGTTAAGGTATTATAAATAGGTTGGAACTCAAGCCTAAATAACCTTGAATGCCAGCCTGTGGAGTTTGAATAGTATTCTCTGGCGCAACAGCCAAATGGCCTCATGGTACCTGAGGCTAACTGGCTTCCACTAACTGGAACCTAGTGTGAAACCAGATTATTTGAGAAGAGGGGTGTCACTTCTCAGATTCAGTTCACTCACTCAGTCATGTCTACTCTTTGTGATCCCATGAACCGCAGCACGCCAGGCCTCCCTGTCCATCACCAACTCCTGGAGTCCACCCAAATTCATGCCCATCAAGTCGGTGATGCCATCCAACCATCTCATTCTCTATCGTCCCCCTCTCCTCCTGCCCTCAATCTTTCCCAGCATCTAAGTCTTTTCAAATGAGTCAACTCTTCACATCAGGTAGCCAAAGTATTGGAGTTTCAGCTTCAACATTAGTCCTTCCAGTGAACACCCAGGACTGATCTCCTTTAGGATGGACTGGATCTCCTTGCAGTCCAAGGGACTCTCAAGAGTCTTCTCCAACACCACAGTTTAAAAGCATCAATTCTTTGGCGCTCAGCTTTCTTTATAGTCCAACTCTCACATCCATACATGACTACTGGAAAAACCATAGCCTTCACTAGACAGACCTTTGTTGGCAAAGTAATGTCTCTGCTTTTTAATATGCTTCTTAGATTAATAGGATTTTAACTTGAATTCTGTCTCTGAGTCTAACACAGGGGAAGGCACCTATGTGATTCAAAGAATCTCGGCACAATGATAGATTAACTTTATAAACTTAACCTAAAATGGTAGGTTTCAAATGGAGAAAGAGAGGCCATCATAGATAGCTTTCTCACTTATTCTCTGGGCCTCGGCAACATCCTTTGTAAAATGAGGATTTGAAGTTTTCCTCAGAGTTCATAATCTATGAAGCTGTAAAGCATGTTTTTTTTAAAAAACCACCAAATAAAAACTCCAATTCTACCTGTTAACAGCTTGCTGGGAGTTCTGTGATGCTTTGAGGGCCTCCATATCTCTAGGCTGTCAGGTCCTGACGCTGAGCAGTGCCGGACGCTGTAGCACCTGACACAATGTCTCCAGGATCTGGAGCTGAGAGGCCTCTGCCTGGACAATTTCTGAGAAATCCAGATACCGTACAGAGATTATCCCAGACTGAGGCCATCCTGCCTGATCTGCCTGATTCCCATATCTTTCCATCTAATCAAAATAATCAAATTCTGCTAAGGAAAAAGAAGCCCTACGCCCAAAGTCCTGACCATTAGCTTTAGTTTAGAAAGTAAATATTTATTTTTTAAAAAAGAAAGAAGTGTGCAAGTAGAGCATTTTAGACTAGGAAGAGCCCTTATAGTCATCGAGTCCAAAACCCTAGCATAGAGGTGAAGAAATTAAAGCCCCAAGTGGGGACTAGCCTTAGCCAATGTCACAAATCTGGAGAGAGGAAGAACTGGGAAACAAAACCTTGTTTTCCAGCCTCAGACACACTGTCTTAAAAACTGATTCAATCATGGGTTTATGTTTTCAAATGGCAGAATAATGAAAGTAGAATAAAATGAGAATAAAACAGCAAGTAAATTTAATTCAAATATTAAGGGGGAAAGTACAAACAACCAAGAAAATTAACTCTTCAAATAGCTGATACAACCACAGAATACCAAGGCCCTAGTTAATTGCCTATATTTTGTGAAAATGTGAAATGGGGTTTGATCAAGCCTAGCAATGATCCACGTTTTCATCTGGACGACTCATGTTCAGTGCATGGAAAGTTGGTCAGGTTTGCTGAACTGAAAAAAGGTAAAGGAAGGACTGGATGTAATTCTGGATGGGCCCGAAATGCGGAGTTGCATATGGGAATGCAGTAAGTGGGATAAATGGATCCCCCACCCGCCCCAGTCCTGTGGCTGCATCTCTGAAACTTGAGTTACAGAGAATCTGCACAAATGCTTAGACCACGTGAACTCCCTTCCTGAGCGTCAGTTTTCACAGCCCCAAAATGGGGATCCTAAGAACCATTTCTCAGAGCACAACAGGAACGATATGGAAATCCCCTGGTAAACCATTGCTAATGAAAGTGTAAGAGAATCGTTACTAAACTATTGACAGGACCAGGGAGGTTTGCTTCTGACTCTATGATTTAGTGAACCTGCTTTTTGTAACAAATGACAAAAACATTCCACAGAGGAAGAGCAGGATACTCTGCTCACAAACGAGTGAAGAGAGGTATTTAACCACCTAGCAAAACAACCTTGCTGCCTGCTAGCCAAACCATAAATCTAAATGGCAAAACCAGAAGAAAAAAAAAAAAAGATGTGCAGTATTTTAGAATAAAGGATGTGTCAAACATCTTCTGTGCAATTATCTAAGCAGTTTCTTGTTTAGGAGAAAGCTGTCCATCAGATGCAGCTGCCCACCTGGACTGCTTTACTTCACATTGTTCTCAAAGACTTCGCTTTGAGAAGGACATCACCCTGGAAAACAGGAGAGCTGGGCTCTGCACTTGCTTCACTGTGTGTCCTCGGGCACATCCCACCCCCTCTTTGGGTTTCAGATTTCTCATCTACGACATGAAGGTTCAATCCAGAGATACTATTATTTTTAATGCTGAGTCTCTCATTTTAGCTGCTGCTTTTGACTTGCTAGCTTCTTAACATACCTGTGTATGAAACTTTCATGTAATGAGAGAGGCTGGGCTGCCAAGGTATGACGCCAAATGGTGAATGCCTTGGCTTCTTCCTTCTTTGGACTTTTCCAGAAGTAGATGAAATGAAAAGACAGGACAGGGTCCTAGTCCAGGACTTTTTCTTCCATCAACTGCCTTCCTTTATTTCCCCTTCTAAACCACTTCCCAATGCCATACTCCCCACTTCAGACTGTCAGTGCCCTCTCAAAACTACTGTTATCTACTTCCCTTCTCTCAAAATCAGGATGCAGAGAGCTCCACGTGTACCTATGACACTGAAATGTAATATTGACTGTAACTAAAACACAGCTATTATCTCAGTATAAGAGAGGACCCAGGAATCATTTTCAACCTCTGTCAGTCAATAATAAGACATATTCTAAGTTGTGCCAGGAGAAGAGAATGAAGGCCAAATAGTGCAGGAGGATAGTTTTTAACATAATATGTTTTAGTCCATTTTACACTCTTCCTCAACTGTCCCCATCTGATAAAACTTCCTATCTCTAAAATATTTTCTAAAAATCAATGAATACATCCATGATCATCTAACAGTGCCCTCTGTGTACATATTCTTTCCCACGCTCCAGGTACTGTTGTGTGCTTTCAGCCGACAAGAGCTATCAAGAAGGTTGTGTCAAAGGGAACTCTACCCCCAACTTTGAATTCAGTGTGTTCTGCACACACTGAATGGTCACTCTTTATGCCTCTGTGTGTGTGTGCGTATGTGTGTGTCTGTGTGTGTGTGTGCTCACATGTACATACACACACAATTTTGACCCACAGTGGAACACAGAAACTATCTAAGAACGGATCTGGATTTTCCAGATTTATTTTTCCTGTTGGCTGTTAAATTATAATTAAATTGCAAGTTTCCGTATCTTGAGACTCCTTCAAAGAAAATGAGCAAAGAAACCAGTGAAGATCAGAAGATAGTCAGGAGGGCTCTGACTGGCTTGTCCCTACACTTGGCTTGCCTGGATTACATGCAGACTGATGAAGTTCCTGCCCTCCTCTCCATGCCTTACCACCTAGATCAGTCAAGGTCACTCGTTTTGCCCCAGAGAAGTGATCTACTTGGACATATTCCTGTAGTTGGAAATAGGTCAGGGTGAGCTTTGGCAGGAAATACAGAGCAGCCCACTGTCGCGCCAGATTTTCAGGATCTTACCTGTGCTACAGCCCTGACAGATGGCCCCCATAAAGACTCCTTACATTTCCTAGCACTCACTCAAGACCCTGCCCCCTGACTTTCTAAGCAGAGCATCTTGTAAACGCTCAGAGAAGCTCTCAAAGGCTCTCTGTCTGACCTGATATTCTCTGGAAGACTTAACCTAGTAGTGGCTTAGTGCCCGTTGTTACATAGTTAAGTCTGTACTTATAACTCACGGTTGTTCATTTTACATCATTTATAATAGCAAAAGAGAGAGAGAGAGAGAAACAAACTAAAATCCAACAAAAAGGGATTAGTTACAAAAAGTATGGTAAATCTAGACAATGGGACACTATAAAAATTAGATATACCTATGTATTTATATACTTAGCAATATACTGTCAAGTAAATAGATATAGTACAATCTCATTTACAGAAAAGACTCTGGACAGTAATGCACCTAATTCTTAATTATACTTATTCACGAGTGGTGAAATTACAGTTGCTGTTGGTGTTGTATTCACTTTGCTTATATGTATTTTCTAATTTTAAAGAGTAAATTTATAGTTTGTATAATATTTTGAGGCTAAAATAGTTAAATAAGGGTTGATCAGTCCTGATGGCATTTAGCATTCCTCCAACACTAAGACTATGAAACTGATTACCTGAAACCAAATAACTAATGCTGTGCCCCCTCCCGCAACTAACCATACATACACACAGAAGCTCACACACACTTACACACATGGCTAATCTAAAGACTCTTTTTCATCCCTTGCATATATGTCACCAGCAATGGCCAAAAAGTCCATCTCTGAGACACGAGATTACAATGATGAGTTTCACAGTAATGGCAGGAATTTCAATGGCCACATTCAAAATGACAGCATGGCTGAAACAACACCAGCACTCTGCAAACAATAGACAGGATGGAGTGCTGCTTGGCTCAGGTGGACTCCACAGTTTGTTTTCTTTTCATTGTATTCTCCCTTCACAAAGCCAAGACTTGCCTTTGGATCTCATGGGCCTAGGACACTATTATTTTGACAGTTGTTCGGTGGCATTGCAGAGGATGAAAGAACACTGGTTAGCTTTCCATCTAAACACACCACCCACTCCAGGCAGCATAAATACTATTATTTTGAGTTGATGGATGAGATTTATAGATGTGTGTTTAGAGGGCAAGTTGAAAATTAGTAAGGAGAAGTTGAGAATTAGAATGAAGAGAATACATGTGATTCACTTGTCTATAAAATAGACCAATAATTGAATTTGTATAAATACTTTTTAATTAGAAGCTGATATCTCAAATATCAGATCAAGATCAAGCTCAATAGCAAATACAAATCCTTCTACCTCTCAGAAGTGTTCAGGATTTAGTTCTAATAAGATAATAGATATGAAAGTCCTTTGTACCTTTTGTGAGAAATTCTTATTGTTGTATGAGTAAAAGTAATAAACATTTAATTTTACTCTGATTTCTTAAGAACACTAACTTTCAACAAAGATCTGTTCTTGCCTACTGTGTTAAGATATACAAAACCATATTAGGAACATCATCATATTTCTTTGTTAAAAAAAAAAAAAAAACAACCCAGTATCTAGAATCCCACAAACATGTAAAACATAAGAAAAAAATCTCCATTCAAATAGCCATATGAGTCCTTGCTTTAATATACTAAAAATATTGCATTGAAAGAAAGTTATAATTTAAAATGTTATTTGCATCAAGTCACCTTGATGTGTCAAATACTTTGAAACAAATACTAAAATATCAAGTCTCTAAAAAAATCTTTTATACAAAGTAATACTTTCAGAGCCTATATATATGGGCACTCCATATGTTTTTCATTGTTGACCTAAGAAAGGGATATAAGAATCATGTTTTATTGTTGAAAACTCTGATACCAAGAGGGATGAGGTGATCCATAGGCAGAAACTTTCAGGACCAGTATTCGAATCCACATTTGATTCCAAGTCTCTCGCCCTTTTACTTTAAATGAGTTGCCTCTTTTCCTTTACTGAATATAGGCTAACCACTTGAAAACGTCTAATTTCTACAGAGGAGTAGATTATGGAAAATGGCTTGTGCTAAGCAGATCACTCTATGCACCCCACGTGATCTCCTGGTCGCCTAACTCATGACTGCAATGAAGTCACAGTTATCCTAATTACCCATCATCACATGAATGAGATATGCAGGAAAGGTGTTTCCTCCCAAACACTGAGCATTTGAATCATTGCTTATGATGGAAACAACCTTAGGGACTGACCCAAGAGAAAACAGTAGTCATGTAATTTAAAGATATATTCTATTAACAGGAAGATGTGCAAGCTACCGATCCATAGGAGTGGATTTGTTACTGTCATTCGTACATAGGCTCCATGTGAGTTGAAAAAGAATGGAAATAACAATCTGAGATACTGTGTTAGAATTAAGAGAAAAGTGTTCCCCTAAAACCAATGGTTAGAAAACAAGTGAAAAGCATTTTGGGACAATAGAGAAAGTCCAAATTTTATAATCTCATTACCCTGGTTTTTAAAACTTATTGAGTTCTAAGATATTGGGCCAATTTTTCAATCTTTTTGATCCTTAATTCTTCACATGTTGATAAGTTTCTACAGATCTCACAGTTAGGTAAGCCAGTACTCAAACTCAAATTCCATTCAGGAGAGGCCTGTTGCACATTTCAGAAGACAAGTGAGCCTGCACATGTGGAGGGTACAGACCAGGGAACCTGACCCTCCTCTGAGGGATACCAGAGACCAGGAAATGGTGGAGGGTACATGAGAGAAGTTGTTTAGGAAAAGAAATGCTGATGGAAAGGTAGCTGCCAAATGAGGAATTTCAAGCCAAAACTACTGCAAGACTCAAAGACCAGAGGAATTTGATGAACCTATTTGAGGTTCTCAGGGAATAGATTTCCAAAGAAAGCTGGTTCCCCAATTTGTGGAAAACCAAAATCTTGAAAATCCTGAAAGCTCCATATGCAAATTTTAATGACATGAGTTCTTTATCTGACATTCATGAAGTATTTTTGATCTAGAATCAAGAGGGAGAAACAGATACACAGTGTCAAGCTATAAACTAGGTAGAGTGGAGGGGGAAAAAGTAAGAATAAGGAAGGAGAAAAGCTGCCAGCCTGGTCTCCAAGGTGAGTCTCATAAGGAATGTTTTATCTATCTCAGGGGTAATGCCCTTTTTGATCCCCTCCCCATTCCCTAATCCCTACTCCAAAACAAAAACAAATAAGTTGGCTTCATTAAAGGACATGTCATTAGACCCACCTCACTGTCGCTGCCTTCATTCCCCGAAGAGTTTAGAACTCAGTGACTCTTTCACCACTTCTCTCACCATCTTGATAAAAGTCTTAATGACTTCATCCTCCATGTAGATTACTCATCCACTGCCTGGCCTCTCCACTGCTATCCTGGACCTTATCAATCAGTACTACACCTGTCTGGAATTTCTCTCCTTAACACCCCATTTGTGGATGCCCACCTCCTGTCTTACAAGCTCACATAATCTACCACGTCCACAGCAATAATTCTCTGGCCCAATGAAGAGCTCCAATCCACTGGGTTTGCAAATTTGTTACTTTCCATCATCTCTATCATATCCTCACTTTCTTCTTCCCCAGGTGGGTTTTCTCAGTGTGCTTCATAATCACTCTCTTGCCTTCTACTTCTTGTCCTATCCATCAAGCTCCTCTGGGAAAACTCCAACCCTGGTTGCAGTGGCTATCAGCACAAACTCTCTGCATTTGTGACAAAATATGCCTCAGATGAACTGGAAGACTGGACAGACTCGTTCAAGTTTGGCAATTCCCTCCAGCCACAGAATTAACTGACTCTTGTATATATGCTGTTAGATGCAGGTACAAGGAAACAAAGCATTATTGACTCAGATTAAGAAAAGTAGGTTGAAGGGAAGTAAGAAGGAGTATAATTTTAATTTATATCTGAATAATGAGCATTTGACTTTAAAATAAAATAAGTGAAACTGCTAAAGTATTGCCAGGCAGAAGACAGACCGATTAAATAATAAAAAGCTTTCTTGTTTGCATTTAGCAAACTGCTGATAGTATGTAAAATGAAAGATAATACATTTCTTAACAGAATTAATCTCTTAGTCAAACATTAATCATGAACATCTTAACCATCAAGGGGCTTCCCTGGTGGCTCAGAGGTTAAAGCATCTGCCTGCAATGTGGGAGACCCGGGTTCAATCCCTGGGTCGGGAAGATCCCTTGGAGAAGGAAATGGCAACCCACTCTAGTATTCTTGCCTGGAGAATCCCATGGACTGAGGAGCCTGGTGGGCTACAGTCCACAGGGTCTCAAAGAGTCAGACACAACTGAGCAACTTCACTTTCACTTAACCATTAAGACTTGTTAACAGATTTCTTCATGAAAAATAGAAATAATGACTTTAAAAGGTAAAATTTATGCCACTGCTATGATCATAAAGTTAATAAATGTTTATCATAGAATATTTGAAAAATACAGACAAGAAATGTCTGAAACAAAGTGAGCACTCAATAACTATTTTCTTACATCATTAAACATTATTTGTAGATACTGTTGACTATATCCTATTGACACTACTTAAGACTGGATCATTACCCTGTATCATGGTATTTATATTGCTTCCTTAAAAAAAAAAATATATATATATATATATATATATAAACTGCCAAGAACTTTGTAAAAAATGAGTGCATGAAGTTAGTTTTGTTAGATCATATTGGGAAAGTGAAATAAAAGAGTCAACAACAGATATGATCAGCTTTAAGGCTTCTTATTGGTCAAGCTAACTTGCCTTCTAGAAAATTCCTATGCTCTGGAAATGTGGTTACTGGTTTTTACTCCCCATGGTGGAAGAGTTCCTAGGAAGGTAGACAAGCACACAAAGTACCTTGAAAAGAGTGAGGAAGTTTAAATTCAGACCTGGCCAATATTGGGCCCTTGGGATAATTACACAGCTCACTTCCCCTCACAAGAGTAATTTTGTTACCTACCAAGTCCAAGTTCTCTTCTCACCTGCACTGACAGGCCAAGAAATTTTAGAGACTGTTGAGGCAAAAGCCAGCTGACTGAAAAGATGGCAGACTAATGTGTCAAAATTACCATCTTCTCAGGGTCTGGATGCCAGGTTCTTTTATTGACTGGTGGGGGTGTGGGGGTTGGGTTGGAGCTGGAAACAAAGTAAAAAGGCCATTAATCGTGTAAATATCTCCTAAAATGGCAAGTTGCAGGCAGGGGATGTGTTAATTTCTTCCTTCCTGCCATCCACAGGTGGACAGGGTCCTGAACAAAGACTTTAGTTTAACAGGCAGAGGGGCAGGATTCTCTGGGATATAGCCATTATGCATGATTATAATAACAAAAGCAATGAAAAGCAAATCAAAGAACCAGTTCTAACATGGAATCAGAATTGACTCTTCCCTGCAAAACTTTTACGTAAGGATCAGATAGGTCTAAATGATGCACAGTGGTGCCTAAGGTATGTCAACAGGAGAAGACTCCACCAAGAAAACCAGCAAGGTCCTAGACTGCTGTTGACCTCAGATGCCCATGCATACAATTATCTCCCCACCAGTGGGTCTTAGACTCAAAGGCACATCCAAATCTTCCGGGGGCATGTTAAAGTTCATAACACACACATACACACACACCCTTACATTCCTGGATCCACTGTCTAAGGACTGTAACTCAGTAAGTCTTAGATTGGAGCTAGGAATTTGTATTTTTAATATTGTCCTTAGGCAATTCTAGTGTAGATGAGCCTCTTATAAAGAGCTAATTTCTGAAAACCTACCAAGCCTTTAATTTTCATGGAAGTTCTCATGAGAGAGTTATCACTGCTTTTTAAATTTGACTAGGAGAGGTTCTTAAAAAAACGTTTTGAAGATAAAGTGTATTTAAGCTGTCAAATTTTTAATGGTTATTTTGTCCCTGAGCATACTCCAATATCAATTTCTCTCAAAGAATTCTCAAAAGTATCTTATACTTTTCATATGCTTGTGATTTTGTAATCAAAACTGTATTTGCTGTCCTTTCCTTCCTTAAAAATGTATGTTAAAATATATTTTAATATACAGGAAATTTATTTAGACTTGCTTATCAATGCTTGTATGGTACTTTCTTACTACCTCATCGTCTGATCCAAGATAGCAATAGTGGTTAAAACTGACTGCACCAGCCATGCACTCATGGCTTCCCATTGAGCTCGTCTCCCAATACTTGTCTTTCCATTAGCAGCAGTGGCAGCAACAGTAAGACATTCACTGAGCACATACCAGGTATAAAACAATGTATGGAAACTTTCCTAGAGATCACCTTGGCTCCCTGATAACAGTCAATGCTACCTTGTAGCTCACTAGATGTCATTAGATTTATTGCTTCTACCAATATAAATAAATACAAAATATACTTTCTCTTTAAACACAAATAAAACATCCACATACTGTTCAAGTATATTTTCAGACTCTAATAAGCATAAAGTGAATGTATGAGGAAATTAATGCTATAACAAGTATTTGAGAAATTAGGTACACATAGGTAACATATAATAGATCTCTGCATTAGATAGAAAACTGGCCATTGTTCTACATAGCCATAACCCTTGATCTTTGGGGCTTTCTTTTCCACCAAATAGGAATTATTTGCCTTTCTACCAGACAAAAATCTACTAGTCCCCATGGTATCCCTATAGAATTAGAGCGGCAGTCCCCAATCTTTTTGACACTAGGGATCAATTTTGTGGAAGATAATTTTTCCACAGACTGGGGGTGGTGCGAGGAAGGTTTCAGGATGTGTCAATCACATTACACTTATTGTGTGCTTTATTTTTAATCTAATGCTACTGCTGCTGATCTGACAGGAGGCACCGATCTGAGGCCTGGAAGTTGGGGGATCCCTGAGCTATAGCATAGCTCAGTCAGTAGAAAGTCTGTTGAACTGCACTGACACTGTAACACCAGGACACAGTAGCCTCATTTGCCTACTTCCAAGTTTGGGGTAGTTTTCATGACAATCTGAAGTTTGTGAAAATATTACAGCTGATAAACTAGTGCTGTCAATGAGTGGGTGAGAAATCTTTTCTTATAAATGTGAGTGGGTGAGAAATCTTTTCTTAGAAATGTGGCAAAGCTTTATGTAATCAAGTACCAAAAATTTAAAAAACAGAAAGGAAGGGAGGGAGGGAGGAAAGGAAAGGAAGAACGGAGGGAAAGGGAGGGGAGGAGACAGAGAAAAAAAGAAGAAAACAGGATTTCAAGTTTTACCCTCATATTTCATGCCTAGAGTTTGGATTCACTCAAAGTATGCTATTTTCTTAGGAATTTTACCCAACACTGTTTCTAATTCTGTCAAAATCAAGGCAATCTGGATTGTATACTAACAATATCTCAATAAATACAGCATTATGCTTGAAAAACTAGAGGAATGCTAAATTTACTTATGGTTTGTTCAGGTAACAGCTTTGAGGTATTCTGATGGCAAATATTCTGTGGTTAAATCTGATATGCTACATGTTCACTGTTAAGATACTACTTTACTTTATGTTGGTTTTGATATATACATTTCTATTTGGACACGACTGAGTGACTGAACTGAACTGATTTGGACCTTTTATTCCTTTAGGTGAAAGGGCATGACAACTTTTCTAGACAGTTTTTAAAGGTTACTCTCCATTAATAGCTATTACAAAACACTGGCCATATTCCTAATGTTGTACGATACATCCTAGCAGACCATCTTACACACCCAACAGTTTGCACACTCCTGCACCCCGTAATCACTCTTGTTCTGCCTCTCCACTGGTAATCACTAGCTTGCTCTCTATACCTGCAAGTCTGCTTCTTTTTCGTTATATTCAGTAGTTTGTTGTATATTTTTTAGATTCCACATACAAGTGCTATCATACAATATTCGTGTTTCTCTGACTTTTTTCACTTAGCCTTGTTGTTGTTGCTCAGTTGCGCAGTCATGTCCAACTCTTTGCGACCCCACAGACCGCAGCATGCCAGGCTTCCCTGTCCTTCACCAACTCCCAGGAAGACCATAGCCTTAGCATAATGCCCTCCAAATCGATCCATGTTGCTGCAAATGGCAAAATCTTGTTCCTTCTCTTTTATGATTGAGAAGCGTTCTGTTATGTATATATATCACACCACAGCTTTTTCTTATCCATTCATCTGTTGATGAACACTTAGGTTGCTTCCATATGTTGACAACTATAAATAATGCTGCTATGAACAC
The DNA here is from genome assembly GCF_001704415.2 of Capra hircus. Lineage (NCBI taxonomy): Eukaryota > Metazoa > Chordata > Mammalia > Artiodactyla > Bovidae > Capra > Capra hircus. Next base: position 97,926,001 of record NC_030815.1, read on the forward strand.
TGAAGTGCATACATCTTTTCAAATTAGTGTTTTTGGTTGTTTGGTTGGTTTTTGGTTTTTTTCCCCCTATATATACCCAGGAGTGGAACTGCTAGGTCATATGGCAGTTCTATTTTTGCTTTCATTCTGATTAGCAGCAATTTTATTTTTCCATTAATTCTACTTTATCCTTTATAATTTTAATTTTTAAATTATAGTTGATTCACAATGTTTCAGGTGTATAGCAAACTAATTATGTGTGTGTATACATATATATATATATACTTTTTCAGATTCTTTTTCATTATAGGTTCTTACAAGATATTGAATATATTCCCTGTGCTATACAGCAGGTCCTTGTTTATCTGTTATATATATAGTAATGTGTATCTTTTAATCCCAAATTCCTAATTTATCCCCCCAACACACACACTTTCCCTTTTGGTAACCATCAGTTTATTTCCTATGTCTGTGAGTTTATTTTTGTTTTGTAAATAACTTTATTTGTATCATTTTTTTTCAGATTCCACATATAGGTGATATCACAATGTTTTATGTTCCAAAATATATTCAAGAAATATAGGAAAGTCTGAGAAATTTCAAAAATCTTTCTGATCTGAAAGTGATCTGTTTATATTAAAGCTGAACAGAGAAAGAAATAGCCTTATTTTTTCCCTGCAATTTGTAGATGATCCTAGAACTTGGGTTATTATTTTTTTTCTTTCCTTTGTACTTTGAGATTTTAATTCATATTGATGGAAGAAAATGCCAGAAGATGACCAAAGCCATAATAAGCTGGAACATTTGGAAAAAGTCAGAGAGGTATTTACATGACTATCCCTTATTAAAATCTACCTTCCAATCTCATAGGGGAAAAAGGTCCTCAGGATAGCCCCTGCACTCTGTAGTTTGGCTAACCAAAAGTACCTTCAAAAGACTTTAAGGCAGTACCATGAAATCTCTAATTTTGGGTTTTAGTGGAATCAGGAGCCACAAGGGCAACAACAAGTGGAAAAAAAATTTTTTTTTCATTTCCCAATGTCAGTCAACATTTCAGTTATCCAACATTCAGTGTAAGGACACTTAACCATAACATGTCAGTTTTGGCAGAGATAAAACATAGACTCATCCCACCCAGATTCACATACTAGGTACTGGGGTTGACCCAGATGGCCTCTCCTGTCCCCTTCATGAATGATGTATGTTGAGAGTTATGGAGAAGAGAGGAGGAATTATTAAATCAGTCTCTTCCACCCACAAACACTACAGAACAACTGCAAAAGGAACTGATCATTAGTGAACACCAAGACAACCAGACATATTACAAATGCTACTCTCAGTAAGGTAAATGTTATCCTCCTTTGAACAAACAAGGAGACCATGTCTAAGAGAATTTAAGCAACTTTCCCAGGATCAGAGGACCATGTAGCAGGGACATCTGAACAGCAAAATTCAGTTCAGTTGAAAACCATGACCTCCTACAGGCATTCTCAGCCTATTAAGCCCCGAGCCAAAGGCTGCCAGCCAGCAGGAAAGCTAAGATGACTCTTGTGTGATAAATCTTTGACAAACCAAGCAAGAAAAAGTGGGATGTGGACTCCAGTGTTTTGATTCCAAAACCAGGCTCATTCTCCTACTTCAGCAACCTGAGAATGGGCCAGAGGACCTCGAAGCATCACAGATGCTCTTAGTACCCCAGTCTGGGGTTCAAAAAGGAAGGCCTGTTTTTTCTGATCATGTTCATATTCTGGGTGTGCCCACATAGGAATATATAGCCACATCGTGTCTGCAGTGCCCTACTAAAATCACACATAGTCCTGTAAAGTTGAAATGCCCACACAAGTTTTAGAGAGAGCCTGGAACATGTGTCCATTATTTTTCTGACAACTTCTCCCTTCTGGATGATGCTAATGGGATGTAATGAGAAAACTCATTTAAAAACTCACTGCTCCCCACTGACTGAAAGTTCATATTTTCAGTCTTTGTAATTAATCAGTCAACAGGTGTATTACCAAAGCGACTTACCAAATTATAAATGATGATCTGTCAAAGTCCAAAGCTATGAGAGAAAAGAAAAAACAACAATATATCAAGCTATTCAAAAGCAACAAAAAAGATGCAACTAACTCTTTGAGAAAACTGACAGGTTAAATTTTATTCAAATTTATTTAGATGGAATGGTCTTGAGACGTGGTTAGTTTTGATGATCTATTATTGCCAGGAGCAAGAAACTTTGTATGACTGAAAAACAATTGTACTTGCTAGGTTTTCATCAGGATTAAATGGTGAGTCTTAAACCTCTTAGTCAATAGCTTTAACATGGATCAACTAATCTAGAATACAGTTTATAGGTAAGTTAAATTGACATGCCTCACAGGGTCCACTTTCTCAAAATTAAACACCATACCAGAACTGCAGTATAAATGACTATAGTGGACAGCCCATCATTCTCAACTTTTTCCCAAGCTAAACTCCCTCAATCATGCTTAAGTCACTCTTCATTCAATCAGAACTTGTTTGGAGTCAGGCTTCATGAATGTCACTGAGAATGTAGAAATAATCAAGGCACAGTACTTTCCTCCAACTGGCACAAAGTCTACTTTGCGGCACAAAGTTGATGGTCAAGTAAACGAAAAATGGCAAGATAATCCAATGGCATAAGTCCAGAGAATTCTGTGAATGTCAAGCTCAGAACCATTTCACCCAGTTCAGGGAAGATTTTCAAGAAAAAAATTACACAAGTGAAATTATTTACAAAACACAAACAGACTCACAAACTTAAAAAACACACTATAGTTACCAAAGGGGAAATGAGGGGCAGGCAGATAAATCAGGACACTGGGATTAACATATACACAGTACTATATAGAAAATAAATAGTCAAAAAGGACCTATTGTGTAGCACAGGGAACTCTGCTCAATATTCTATAATAACCCACATGGAAAAAGAATTTGAAAAAGAATGGATATATGTATACACACACACACACACATACACACACACATATATATATAACTGAGTCAATTTGCTGTACACCTGAAACTACTACAATATTGTAAATTAACTCTACTCCAATATAAAATAAAAAATTAAATTAAAAAATAACTCATAAGTGTGAGCAATAGCATAGAAAATCAAAGGCATTCTGGTTATCTAATAATAATTGGGCTAAAGAATTTGAGGATGTCTACTATGCTACAGTGCAATCTTTTTGGCTATTTGACCAAGGATGGCAGATAGATTTCTGATCATCTTTTTGTTTACATACACTCCTGCGTTAGGAACCAAGATTCCCCAAGATTTTGCTACCTTTATCTTGGTATCTTGCTAACATAGATTGCTTGACTCTGTAAATAAGAGGGAAGGGAGGTACATATACTTCTGGATGTATAGACAATAGGGTAACATAATGTTTTAATAAACATAAATCTTCTACTTGTTCAGCTACTAAAAAACGAAAAGAAAAAATAAGAAAGTGTGAAGCTTCATCTACATCTTGAAAAACAAGTAAAAGTTTACCAGATAGAGAAGAAGGAAGAGGACTCCAGGTAAAGGGAACAACCTGCGGAAAGGCTCAGAGGTAGGAGAAAACATCGTATGTTGGAATGAGGCATGTGCAGAGTCTCCCAGCACAGACAACAAACAGCATGAGCAAGAAAACAAACCTACATCGCACTCAGAGGTTTTGGAATTCTTATTACTGCAGCATAACCTAGACATTCCTGGCTGAAACAACAGCCACATGTCCTTGGGCATGGATTTCTGAGCCTCAATTTCCTCATCTGTGGGAAAAAAAAAAAAGGAACAATCATATCACTCTGGAACATTATAATAATAAAAATAAGCTAATAGATTTGAATTTACTTTGAAAACTGACAACTGTTTTCCTTTATTTAGTAAACTTAAGATATAATTATTGATTTCTTTTTAGAAAGCAAATAACATGAAAAGAAAGAATTACTACCCAATGTTACTCTTTTCTCTCACTTAAAAGAAAGCTTTATCTTCCATGTCAACTAGTCTTCTACATAGATGTCAAGGTCTTTAGGTAAAACTCTGTAGGCCTCAAGTGACAATTCCAGTGAGATCCACTTTATCCCTCATTGACACAATATAAACAGACCTCCAGCAGGCCTGAGCCTCCTTTGATGAGCCTTTCAGAAATGGGCACATCCATATCTTAGTAGACGTATCACTGTCAGCTTTAGCTACAACAAAATTCCCACTGATATGTGATTCTCACTCCCATTAACTGCCTCATTCTACTACACTTTGAATTCATTTCTTTATTCAATTAGCAATCATAAAAATATACTGAGCACCTTCTCTATGCACAGAGCATTGCTCCAGTTAGGGCAGCTATGTTTTCTGAAACACAAATCAGGTCGGATGTTCAAACAACCAAAAATGCATAGAAAGAACAGAGTGCTTCCAAGTGAGCCCACTATGGACAGAAGTCCAATGTACTATCTATTGTATGAGCACACTGTGGATAATTTGCCTATACAACATTTAAAGGGTATTCATTCATTGATACATTCAGCAAATACTTATCAACCCCCTACTCAGTACTGGGAATGCTAATGATAAATAAAAACAGACACCGCTTCTGCCTATGAGTTACTTGCCATTTGAAATGGAAGACAGAAATTAGTGAAGCGGTTATGGATACAAGTAAACCGGCAAATGTGATATAATTGCTGTGTTATCAAGGTATTTAATTTAGTCAGGGAAGCCAAGTAAGTGCTCCTCGGGAAATAATGCTTCAGCTGAGATCGGAAGGTAACTAAGTAGAGAGGAGACAATTCCATTCCAAAGGAATGCATGTGTAAAGGCACTGTGGCAGAGTAAACAGAGGAGACTAAAAGGAAGCTGGAAAAGAGAACACCAGAAGGAAAATAATATGAAGTAGGCTGGATGAAAAGAAGGTTAAGGAAAAATGTTCAGCACTTATGTGCTTATACCAAGAGCAATAAGAAGCCACTGAAAGGATACACAGAGGTATAAGACATGACGTCAATTTGATCTTGAGTGGCATAAGATTTGTCAGGAGGACTATGTATGTCCAGCATTAGCAATAAATTAAGGGAAATACCATAAGGTAAACTCTCCAAAGCCAGAGATCTTTGTTCACTGAGGTACCCCAAATACTTAGAACAGTACCTGGTTCATGGGTAAGTTAAGTAAGTAAGCAAAGTCACTCAGTCGTGTCTGACTCTTTGCGACCCCATGGACTGTAGCCTACCAGGCTCTTCTGTTCATGGGATTTTCCAGGCAATAGTACTGGAGTGGATTGCCATTTCCTTCTCCACTGGATCTTCCTGACCCAGGGATCGAACCCAGGTCTCCTGCATTGTAGACAGATGCTTTACCATCTGAGCCACCAGGGATTCATGGGAGGAACTCAATAAATACTTGCTGAATGAATAATGAGACAAGACTTTGAGAGGATGGAAGAAGCATCTGTTCCAGAGATCAGACAGGATGTTAAGAGGCAGCATGTAAGCTATATCTTAAAGACCAGGTAGGATCAGGCTAGTAGAGAGGACAAGCTTGGGCTTTCTAGGAAGATATTTCAGGGAAAGAGGCCTGTCTGAACCAAGGCAAGGAGGCCACTAGGGCATGGACATTATGAGCCATTCACTTTGGCTGGAGTACAGGGTGCATGAACAAATGTCATGCAAGGTAAACTGCAAAGGTAGGCTAAGGTTAAATGCTACAGGGCCACTTTGAATGCCAAAGTTATTTCCCAAGCTGATCCATATATCTTCTCTTGGCACTAGGAGCTCCCACTTACAGAAACAGTTTGTGCTGCAGCAGGAGGAAACAGGCACCAGGAAATCCAACTCTTGAAAAGTAAGAACTCTACACCAATGTGATGATAGATTTTTTTGTTTGTTTCTATTTGGGAATTCCAGCATGTGAGCCAGCCCTCCTCAGCACACCCTCCAGGGAGCAAATGGAACCATCTTCTGTCTATCTGACATGTGAATCTCACCACCCCAGCCTTCACTGGTCCTACCCTTGGGGAGGTGGAAAAGAGGATGTGGAACTGAACAAACGTAATCTGGAATTCCAGGCACTGTCCAGAAGAAGCATGCGCGGCAGCTCAGTCATGCAGAACTTCTAAAGAAGTGCTTTTCCCATGGAGAATCCAAATCCTGTTTACTTGCCACTATTAATCTATGTTGAATCACACATGGAGAACTCAGAACTGTTGGAATGAATTACTGATCACAAGAGTTATGAGTGTTAGTTGGAGGGAGGAATGAAATTCAAGATACGCTATTTCACTCTGTGTGTGGGTGTATCTCATTCTTTTCTTAATTTCTAGATATTAGGTTAGGTTCACTAAAAAAGTAAGTCTGGAAGTCAGGAGCCTCAGATGGTAATCCTGAGTTGCCACAAATGAGATTAAGATTTAGTTACTTAACCTTTACGGATTTTCTCATCTATTAAAAACAAAGTAGGAGGGTTGGGAGAAGGGGCAGAGGTAGAGAGTCAGGGGTTGAGGAAGTGAATAATAGGAGGCATGCTGTGGCTGGACCATGCCCAAAGTCTTTCACTTTGAAAGAAGCATTTAGGTGAGGGATGGTCCAGGGCAGCAGAAAGTGGGTGGTGTATGGAATCAGAATTGGTTCTGAATCCCAATCCCTTGCTTACTGGCCACGTGTCCTCCCAAGCAAGGCTCAACTGAGCACTCATTTTTTGCCTATTCCAAATGCTTTATGGTGTTAACTCAATTAATCCTTATAACTAACCCCATGAGGAGAATCATCCCATGGGAGGAATGGGATAAGTGAACTGAGGCACAGAGATGACAACTTGCTCAAGGGCAATAGAATTGAGTCTTTACCACTCCACTCTTCTGCACTAAAAGTAAGATGGTAACTCACTGAACCTCTTTTAAGACGTCGTGTTTCCATAATGTATAGGAATAATAGTAATACCAATAATAGCCATCATAAATACTATATAAGGGTGAGCTGGAAAACATTTTAGGTAAATCACAGGCTGACATCTAAAGGACTTTCCAGCTCCAATTCAACAACAGTAATAATTGAATCTATTTAGCATCTAATGTACTCCAATACTTCAATAGGCATGTTTACCCCTATTTTTCAGAGGACATTGAGGCAGCTAGTAAGCACTGGTCTTAGAACCATTCTGGGGCATCTGAACTCAAGTTTGCCTGGTCCTGCAGGCCCTACTCTTAGGATTCAATGATGCAACTCACAGGCCCAAGAATCCCAGCACAAAGAGGCCTGAGCCCACACAGATAAACTGGGCCAATATGTTTCTAGAACTCTTTGACCTTCAAATCACTCTGGAGTGAGAAAATGAGAAAGGCAAGGAGTGTGTCCAGATCACTCAGTCGTGAAAGACAGATGTTCTTGGGAATATTCGGAAGATGCTCTGCCTGCCTCCTATAGGCAGAGGATAGGCCTCTCCAGGGACTATTCCTATCTACATTCACATGGTCACCAGCCAGCCCGGGAAATCAAGCTGAATGCCTGGTAGACTAGAATATGATCCGTTGCCCCGACCATGATAAGCAGCAGCTCTCAGGCCTCCGTATGTTTTAAATGGCCCAAGAAGATGACCTAGTACCAAGTGGGTGCTCAAGGTCAGACACCAAAGGCCTACTCAGGTGCGTGTCCTGAGAAAACCTGTGGATATAAGGCTGTGGGCCTGGTGCAGAGGCCCAACCAGTTCTTACCACAACCCTGTCAAGAGGCCAACTTGGTGCAGTGTAAAGACAAGCAAGTCTTTGAAGCCAGACAGACTGAGATATTCTAAATCTTATCATGCTGTTTATCTGCTTTATGTCCTTGAACAAGTGATGAGCCAGAGTCTCAGTTTCCTCCTCTGTAAAATGAAGACAGAGGATCCGTGCTTCAAAGGGTTGCTGTGAGGACTTTCTGAGGGAATATGAAAAGGAGTATGTCAAGGCTGTATATTGTCACTCTGCTTATTTAACTTACATGCAGAGTACATCAAGCGAAATGCTGGGCTGGAGGAAGCACAAGCTGGAATCAAGGTTGCCGGGAGAAATATCAATAACATCAGATATGCAGATACCACCACCCTTATGGCAGAAAGTGAAAAAGAACTAAAGAGCCTCTTGATGAAAGTGAAAGAGGAGAGTGAAAAAGCTGGCTTAAAGCTCAACATTCAGAAAACTAAGATCATGGCATCTGGTCCCATCACTTCATGGCAAATAGATGGGGAAACAGTGGAAACAGTGGCTGACTTTGTTTTTTGGGGCTCCCAAATCACTGCAGATGGTGATTGCAGCCATGAAATTAAAAGATACTTACTCCTTGGAAGAAAAGTTATGACCAACCTAGACAGCATATTAATAAACAAAGATATTACTTTGTCAACAAAGGTCCATCTAGTCAAGGCTATGGTTTTTCCAGTAGTCATGTATGGCTGTGAGAGTTGGACTATAAAGAAAGCTGAGCACCAAAGAATAGATGCTTTTGAACTGTGGTGTTGGAGAAGACTCTTGAGAGTCCCTTGGACTACAAGGAGATCCAACCAGTCCATCCTAAAGGAGATCAGTCCTGGAGGTTCACTGGAAGGACTGATGTTAAAGCTGAGACTCCAACATTTTGGCCACCTGATGTGAAGAGCTGACTCATTTGAAAAGACCCTGATGCTGGGAGGGATTGGGGGCAGGAGAAGGGGACGACAGAGGATAAGATGGTTGGATGGCATCACTGACTCGATGGACGTGTGTTTGGGTGAACTCCAGGAGTTGGTGATGGACAGGGAGGCCTGGCGTGCTGTGGTTCATGGGGTCACAAAGAGTCAGACACAACTGAGTGACTGAACTGACTGACTGATATATAAAGTTCCTAACACATAGAAGGTGTTCAAAAACTCTCATCTCCTCTTCCCTGATGAGGAAGAAGAGCTCTTCTTTCATACCTGGTCCCCATCAGACGATGAGCAAGTACCCAGAGAGACTGGAGAAGGAATACAGCTTCCTCTGAGTCAACATCAATCACTTATTACTCATTCATTTATTCACTCAGTAAATATTTACTGAGCATATACCGTGTGTTGAGCACTATACTGAATGCTTGAGAGGATCAGACATGAAGCCTTGCCATCACCTCTCCCACCACCCCACACACACTCTCCTGCTCCCTGCGAGAACACCTGAGACAAAGAAAAGGGTCAGAAAGAACCATCTCCCTCTCAGAGGCAGGGCATCAAGGAGCAGAGCCAATAGCCCAGTGAACCCACTGTGTGGTTGCAGTCAGGTCAGGAAGGGCAATAGTGTCCAGGCGCTGAGAAATTGCTCTGTACGGAGAAAGGGATGGCGCAAACGCTACTCCTTTAACCACTACCTCCAGACCCAGCCCTGCATGCACATAGGAGGTGCTTGTCAGGAAGACAGCGCAGATTCCAGGGCAAAGCAGACTGGGGAATTGTGAATGGAAGGCCTTGGGGGTCTAAAGTAAAGAAATTTACAACTCTGTCTGTGATTCTTACCTGGGGAGAGGTTCCCAGTAGGAACCGAGAGCATACTCAAAAAGCCCCTGGAGACTGATCACTGAATTTTCTATCAAGTCAGTTACATTCAATAAAAGGTATCAAAGGAGTTGGGAATAATGGGGTGTCAGACTTATGGGAGAGGGTAGATATTTTTCTGATATTTCTTATATGTAACCCAAATACAGTTCTATCCACAATTAATGTTGTGATCCACATTCCACGTTCAGAGAGCCAGGATGCTTCTGGGTGGGATGGGGTGGGATGAGTGGGAAAGGAGAGGTGAAGCAGGACACTCCCTGTCTGTAGAGGTGTGCTTGCCAGATGCCATGTGGGGGGCCATGGTGGGGCTGGATTGGACAGCCATCAAGGCTTCTCTAAGCCCCAAGGTTCCTTGCCCTTGGTTCCATGCGGTAAAGGATTCCCATTTCCCTGAATGCTTTGGGTCTCCTTGACATTATTCTGCTACTTTCACTGCAATCCAATCCAAAAACACACAGGGTTTGGGATCAAAACTGTTGGGAGGGTTCCCAGAGCACACTGTGCTCAGCAGCTGATGCATCCCCTGGACAGCCAGAGAGGTCTGGAGAGGGAATGCCAGCTTCAGCTTCATGGTGGGGCTCACCATGTGGGCCTTCCCACAGGAGGCCGCCCAAGGGAAAAGGGCTGCCAGCTAATGGCCCAAGAGGCCTTCTTTCTCCTCTCCTCAAGGGGAAGTCCAGGCTTGAGAGTAGAAATGACTTCAACTTGCATATTCCTTACAGCTCTCACTCAGCAGCTGACAGTTCAGAGTCCTGAGGAATGGGAGAACTCTACACAGCTTCTATGGGTCATAGAAAGGGCTTATCCCTGGTTTCACCCAGAAAACAGCACACAGAAAATAGCATCAGAGGCAATCTCTAAAGTTTCTCATTAGGGTCCCTTGGGATGAAGATAGGGGCTAACTCTTTAAGCTGAATAAAAGTGGAAAAAGTTTAACTTCTTCCAGATCTCTTACCCTGAAGCCAGTGCAGACACTGGCAAGAAGCTCTGAAAGAGGCTTCATCTCATCTCTTGAATCCTAGGTAAAAATTTCGTGCTGGGTGGTCAGGTTGGTTTCAGCATGTGATCAGGACATTCAGAGGCAATAATGTTGAGTAACAAGCATGAGCATGAAATGAGGAATCTGACAAATGTTAAAAGAAAAAAAATTCCAGAATTATAATGCGTTAGAACTGTTCTTCTCTGCCGTGTTTACTCAAGTATTTGATCTTTTCCCCCTCCCAATCTTCTAAATTTTGAGAAGAAAATACTTTGAACTTTATTTTTATACCATATCCTCTCACTGAGAATCCAAAGCTGTAAGCAGTGTTACCTAACATGGGAGGGCTTAGGAAGAACATCCAAAAGTGTACAAACAGTGAGACATCAAACGTTGCTGAGGAAGCGGGAGAAATCCTGACCATATCACCACCATTATTACAATAACCACTTTATTTTTAGTTTAAAGAGCAGCATTAATTTTCTTTCTTGTGCATTTCTGTAAAGCATCTTATTTGCCTATTAAAGAATTCAAACCATCAGGACAGAGAAACCTGGTAATTAGTCACCTTTATTATTAAAGGAGTAATTATACAATAACCACTTGACTTGGGTGAGGCAGCAAATGGAGCAGGTCTACTGAGTGGAGCCTTAGGAGAAGGGGAACCAAGTTTCAGCTGTCCACACACCCACAGTGTTGACCAGGGCAGGTCACCAGTCTCCGTAAGCCTCAGGTTCCTTGCCTCCAAACAGAATGGCAGCTTCTTCTTGACCTAAGGGTACTATGAGAACCACTTTGGAACCCTGTGTGTAAAATGCCTTTGTCAACTGTATACCTTCTCCAATTCGGGGCATGACAGATATAAACAATAGGGTGGCCTCTGGTTTATCATAAGTAAAGAAGGAACTAGTCTTTTTTTAGTTTGTATTTTATATTGCAGTAGTCCCCGAGTCCTGGATGCAGGAATCTGGTCGAAGGGCCCTCAGCCTGAGCTGAGGATTGGAGACTGATCACCTCCTCTTGGCAGAGAACTAGAATTCTGGTTCTGGTCTGGTCTGATTTCTGGTAGGGCTGAGTTCCAGTCCTCCCTTCTCTGGAAGCCCAGGGAAAAGTCCCATAATGCCTAGGTATCTGTAGGTGGCAGGAGACGTCTGTAAGGCCATCCCATTTGCCCCCCTCTCCCACCTCCTCCCCCTTCTTCTTTCAACCGGGCTTCCTTTCCTCCCTTGAAATTTCTGTGTCTCCATAGGAGGTTTTCTGAGAGACTGTATTCTTGTATTTAAGGGCTTCCCTGGTGGTGCAGAGGTTAAAGCTTCTGCCTGCAATGTGGGAGACCTGGGTTTGATCCCTGGGTCGGGAAGATCCCCTGGAGAAGGAAATGGCAACCCACTCCAGTACTCTTGCCTGGAGAATTCCATGGACGGAGGAGCCTGGTGGGCTACAGTCCACGGGTCGTAAAGAGTCGGACACGACTGAGTGACTTCACTTTCACTCACTACGGTTGATTTACAATGTTGTGTTAGATTCAGGTGTACAGCAAAGTGATTGCTATCCATGTACATATATTCATTATTTTTCCATATAGGTTATCACAGAATACTGAGTAGAGTTCCCTGTGCTATATGGTAGATCCTTGTTGATCATCTATTTTATATATAATAGAATGTATATGTTAATCCTGAACTCCAAATTTATCCCTTCCCTCTACCTTTCCCCTTTGATAATCATGTTTGTTTTCAAAGTCTGTGAGTCCGTTTCCGTTTTGTAAATAATTTCATTTGTATCATTTTTTTTAGATTCCACATATAAGTGATATATTTGTCTCTGTCTGACTTACTTCACTTAGTATGATAACCTCTAGGTCCATCCACGTTGCTGCAAAAAGCAGTGTTGCATTTTTTATGGCTGGGTAATATTCCGCTGTATATACGTACCACATCTTCTTTATGCCTTCCTCTGTCAGTGGACAATTAGGTTGCTTCCACTATTGTAAATAGTGTTGCAATGAATTTTTCAGTGGGTTTTTTTTTTTTCAGTATGACAGCTGGTCATAGATTAAAAATTAAAATTGTCATTGCTGAGTAATAAAGGAATGTGGAGAGTGGTGATGATGATGGTAAACTTAGAAAATTGGGCCTGAATGCTGCTGAGCTGTTTAAAATAAATGTATTCCTTCATTCACTGGGCACTTTTTTTATGAGATACTGGGGAAACTGAGGCACGAGCCCTCAGTGTGAAGGGGGCCCAAGCCCAGAGTCTTGTGAAGAGATTAGCAGAACAGGGCAGGTGTTTGTAACAACATGGACTGAGGTATGCCAGAGGAGGACACCTCACCCAGACTGGGAGGAGGGGAGCAAATTGACTGAAGTCTAAGGGTGCGCCTGCAGAAGCAGAGTGAACCTCCTTTAGTTTGCTCTAGAGTGCCCAAGTTTGCCTTTCCTTTTCCACCCAGGTGTCAGTAGCCTTTGGGGTCTGTCTGGCACAACCTTGCCTTTGCACCTGTCTCTGAGGAGCACCTGTCATCCCCAGCTGCTTGCAGCATTGGTAGTTTTCAACAAGGCTCTCCACCTTTAGGCACAGGAACAAAGGCTGTGGACAGGGTAGCTGCTGCTGCTAACCCGAGGCTTGAGCTCGCAGTGCCCTATTCCCCAGGGAGATTACTCACCCCTACCTCCCAGGGGCAGCACCTACAAGTGTCTGAGAGGCAGAACGTTTCCACTATTGTTGGAGAGCTGCTCCTCCCCGCTGCTCCCTGTGCATTTGAGCAGGGAGGATTAGGGTGTGTCTCAAGTTGGCCTGGGGAAAACCCTGTTTCCCCAAATACAGCACGCAATTATATCAGAGGGCACAATCCTGTGTGCTGGGACTGGAAAAGAAGAAGCTAATGATTTATGTCATTTCCCTCTACCCCTGACTTTCACAAAGCTCCATTACTCAGACCCAGGACAAAGGTCTGAGTAAGCCGGGGCCCTTCTCACATAGGAACCATGACATGGTGAGTGGTTTGGGCCTTCTGCACAGAGTTCCCTACCTCTGCTTCTGTGCTTCGAGGAAGCTCCTACCCACCCCACAAGATCCCACTCAAGCATCACCTCTGATCTATAGTCTGTGCTAGCAGAGAGGACGGAGTTACAGCACCAAGTTCTGAACTGCCAAAGACCAGGTGCAATGGAGCTGGGCATATTTGATCCTACAACAAGTCAGGGTTCTTGTAGAAGACAACAGAAGGGATATCAAGTAGCAATAAACAGTACCTGTGCCCCCAAAACTGCGTTTTATACTTTCCACCCACCATCTTCCCATTTTGGTGATCAAAAGATATTTTAACACGTCAAAAGTTTGAGAATTTTATGTTATTTTGTCCAACCTAAACTTTCCACACTTAAAGAGTCAAAAAATGGATGCTTCCCTCACTTTCTATCAAAAATCTGCAGACCCATACAATGAGAAACACTCACCTGGTACATTTGAGCCTAATAACATTCCTATGAGGTAAGTGTTATTATTCACATTTTATAAATGATTGAGGCATCAAATGATCCAGTGGGTTACAAATGTTTACCCAGTCAAGAAGGGTAAACTTGAGGTTAGAATCCAAGGCTTCTGACTACAAATCTAGATCTTTCTCCACTAAAACCAGATACTAGATATAGAAACAAAGAAACTAACAGAAAAAAAGACAGGTGGATTATGCTAACATTTTAAACAGAATTAACTACTGAAAGGAGAGAAAGAGAAGGAAGAGGTCCTCTTTTCTTAAAGATAAGTCTAAAGTCCACAGATACAGAGCAAAGACAAGTGTGGCCCCACTCCCACTAAGATCAAACAGGGTACGAATTAAAGGAAGGGGTTTAGGGAAGGGCATAGGTCTTCCCATGATTTCTTTTTTCCTTCATTTGTCCAACCACCAATGCGTTCATGCAACAAACTATGGTTGAGTATCCACTCTGGTCAGCCCTTGCTGGATATGCAGAGAGAAGAGCCTCTGGCCTCCAGAAGCTTCTAGTCTCCACAAGCATCCTGACTCCCAGCCACAAGAATCTGCTAACTATTGCCCTGAACACTCAGGTCATTCTTTAGACTTCCATGCTTTATGCAGGCCACACCCTCCTCCTGAGGAATGTCTTTCCCATCTTCTCTGCCTGAAAAATTTTTGCTCAGCTTTCCAAGTCCAGCCACATGGCCCATTCCAGGTGCAGCTCAGGCTGTGGAACCCCTCTGAGTTCCTTCTCACGCTGCCCAGGACTCTGCCTTAGCTCTATGCACTGGGGTACACGTAGAGTTCTCATTCAGAGCCTGCAGTCCTTGCAAAAGTGAATTAAGGAAGTCTCCACAGCTGAAGAGGCCACCCTCTCCCAAGCCAATTTGATTTACCTTCCAACTCAAAGCAAGGGAATTAGAACACAACCAGGTAATGATGGAGAAAGATGTAAACTAATCCATGGTAAGAAATCCTCGTGGAAGAGAAGTTAATGAAGAGAAGGAATAGGGTCTGTATGCTTCTGTAACTCAACAGCAACTCAGACAATATTCTATACCCTTGATTCTGTCAATAAACTATAATTATTATAGCTCCATTTGTCAAAGTTAGAAGTTAATATTCTGACACTCTGAACAAGTGCTCATATCTGGAGGACATGTGCTAATCTAGAAAAGTAACCCTAAACAAATAACTTGTCAGAACGTGTATAGCCCTGCCTGCATAGCCAACACTGACCCTCGGTGGTAACAGCCCACTGGTTACTGGAGAGGGGGTTTTATCACGGCACAGGAATCACTGTGGCTCCAAGACAAGTTCCATCTGCTTTTCTTTCATGTTCACCAAGGTACTTCAAGGATTAATTTCCTCTCCTTGCTATGCTTGCATTACAACATAATAAGAGAAGCATGGCCTATGGTAGCAAACTCTACAGTATTCAAAACCCAACACAACCATTTTCTTAGTTAGGCAACTAACATAATCTCTTTGAGGCTCAGTTCCCTTGTCTCTGAAATTATAACAAAGAGATAAACACCAACATTATATGATGTTTGTGGGAAGAGATGATGCAATGCACAGACAGTGCTCAAGCTTTGCACTTAGCCCTCAATACACTGGTAGTTATTATTAGTGACAAATTCTTACTGTTACTTCTTTGATACGATATCTGGAAGGTATCTTTCTATCTCAAAAATTCAGGCACTGATATTTAGTTCCTACACCACTACTGTAAGAAGTAAGAATACACTGAGTACAAAAGTTAACTTGCTAATGTCTAGGGACACTGCTATGATAATGTTCTTGTACCTCAAAGCCTTGGATCAGTCCCTAAAGACATTACTGCTCTGGCAGCAACCTTCACTCCACCCTGAGATCCTCACACCCACTCTAGCGCACCTGCAGCTTATATATTGCTGTCCTGCTTCCATGAACTGCAAATGCCCTGCTCTGTGAATACTTCCCCTACCAAAATATCAGCTCCTGGAGACCAAGGCATATGTCCTTCCCGTGTAGCTCAGGATCTGGCCTGGAACAAATCTTATCATGTACATACTGGACAAATGATTTTAGCAGGGAGAAAGAGGGCATTATTGATTGTGTCCATGAGTGACCGCAATGCAAGAAGACCTTAGTTCTCTTTGTATCTATTTCCCCCCAATTCTAATCTTTTTAAAACATTCATTATTCCCAGTGTCCTAGTCTCTCTTCTTTCCACTCCTTTTTCCAACGTTCACTCCCTTCTCTGATTCCTATCCTGAAAACTCAAAACTGAGTGAGTGCTATATGGCTTGTTGACAGCACTCATCAGTCCAGAACTCTTGAAGTATCCCTTCCAAGAGTTCAATACAAGTCAAGCCAAACCTGGACTGTCCATGAAGCACCTTAGGCTTACAAATAAAGAAGAAAGGAACATGGAATTTGGTTTCCCAGGAAGCTCAGTGGTAAAGAATCCGCCTGACAATGCAGGAGACACAGGTTTGATTCCTGGGTCAGGAAGATCCTCTGGAGAAAGAAATAGCAACCCACTTCAGTATTCTTGCCTGAGAAATCCCTTGGACAGATGAGCCTGGCGGGCTATAGTCCATGGGGTCACAAAAGAGTTGGACATGACTTAATGACTAAACAACAACATGATTAAGTCGTAAAAGAGACACAAAATCCAATCAGAGAAAGGAGTGGGCCAGCCAGGTAGCTGCCCAGAACACCAACTGTATTAGTCAGCATGTCAAATAGATTCTCCAAATCTCAGGGATATGACACTTCTTGGCTTCTTGGTATTGACACGTCTAATGCAGGTCAGCCACGTATTCAGCTCCATCTAGTCATTCAGGGACCTAGTCTGGCAGTGGAGCAAGCGATCAGGTTGTCACACCACCAGCTTGAAAAATGGCTTCAGGCTTCAGCAAGGGATGGGATAGGGCAAGGGACTTGCCTTTGCTTTTAAACTGGTTGGCCGGAAATGACATGTATCACTTCCACTCAGTGCTCATTAGCCAGAGTTAGGCAATAACCTATCTTATTTCAGATAAGATATCTTAAAATGTGAAATCTTCCTTAGGATACAAACAGAAGTACCCATCTCAAAATTTTAAACATCGTGAAGGTGAAGTCGCTCAGTCATGTTCGAATCTTTGTGACCCCATCGACTGTAGCCCATCAGTCTTTTCCAGGCAAAGGTACTGGAGTGGGTTGCCATTTCCTTCTCCAGGGGATCTTCCTGACCCAGGGATCGAGCCCAGGGCTCCCGCATTGGAGGCAGAGGCTCTTACCATCTGAGCCACCAGGGAAGCCCTGACTGTATCAAAAACGACCAGCAGTCACCTCAGGTTTGCACTTACACAACTGGTAAAACCGAACTTAACTCTGCTGTCACTAAAACTCAGAAAGCACCTTCAGTCGGAAAGTTTATATTTGCTGCTCACTGGGGTCACCCTATCTCTACTGATTAGTTTTATGACAGAGGTTGCTCAATGCAATAGATGTCAGGCCACCAAGTCAGAGGCCAGCCAACTGTTTGTTCCTGGAAGCCAGAGGAAAATCTGAAACCAAATCATACCTGGGGTCATGCCATTTACTGGCAGCAAATGATTTTGTGTAATATTTAAATGTTAATCCCTTTAATAGGCTTCCCAAGAAGCTGCCTGGTTCAGTAAATCATACAAAAAAAAGCTGAAGGGAGAATGAGAAATAGAAAAGTGGAAAATTTTTGCCAAAAGGCAAACCAAACCAAGAAAAGCAATTTTTAAACTCTGAATGAGACTGTGCAACTATATTCTTGGAAGCTACCCCAATCCTCTTGTGTGTGAGTGACTTATACTATCCAGTTATAAGTGATGGAAAAACTGTGAGCTGGACAGCTATGCCAGCTACATGAACATGTTATATTAGCATCAGTGCATGTAGTGGATTCCCCATTTTCAATCTAAACATGAAAGGAACTTAATTTAATAAAAAATCAATTTCTCTCTCAGTAAAATAAATGGTGAGAATATATATTTTAAACATTGATACAAGCAAATACCATAGTAGCTGCCTGAGGCACCCAGGTCTCCAGGCCTTGGCAACAATATAGCTCTGCCAGAATCAGAGCCAACTCTATTTTTCTACTGATAAGAGGAAGCATCCTTTTTTCTTTTTTTGGCAATGACCTACAGCATGTGGGATCTTAGTTCCATGACCAGGTATCAAACTCACACCTCCTGCATTGAAAGCGCAGAGTCTTAACCACTGGACCACTAGGGAAGTCCCAAAAAGAGGCATCTTGATGTAGACAAAGACACTGAACTTGGCTACAATTAGTACATAAGTAATGGCATGGCAAATTACTAGTCAATTTGGATTATCTATTTAAGCTACTATATAGCAATAATAATGTTTATCAAATAAGCTACCATATATATAAACAGTCAGACGTGACTAAGCACAGCACAGCACAGGATGAGCCTACTTGGGACATAATGTCTTCAACATCTAATCTAAGTTGATTAATGACTTTGTATCAGGCAGGAGACTTGATCTTGACCCAAGCAAAATCAACATGAAGTGGGTCAACTTAGTAAAATTTGCATCAGCTTTCCTTTCTCCAAAACACCTGCTTCTGCCTTTACAACAGAGCTAAAGAGGTGACCAAGGTAAAGTGGAAGAAAGACCTTGGAACTCTTAGAGAAGAGACACCAGAGAAATCCAAACTCTTATTACCTGACCTTGATGAGTAATACTAGGGGATTTTCCCTACCAGGAAATGGGTCTCCACTCCTAAGAATGCATATTGTCCATATCAAGCAAATACTACAATGCTGACCTAGTTAGTACTGTCAAATATAATCTTAGCAATGCTTTTTGTTAACTGAGTTCATTATGCTTAAGGACATAGCATCAGATGAACAGGAAAATACCAAGTAGGCCTCCTTTGCATTCTATCTGTGGGAGTGACTGGACAGGTTTGGGGTGCTGACTCGTCAGCAACAAAAGAAAATTAAACCAAACCTTCCTGTTTAGTTTTCACGCTATATTTGACATTTCTGGGATTTCCCATTTCTTTTATCTACCATCCACTGGCAGAGCCCTCCTCTCCTAGGGAACATGGGTCCACAGCCACTTTTCCTGGTAACTTACACTTGGCAATTGGCCAACAAGCATTCTAATAGCTGCCCTCCTAGTGCCAACAAATGGGATTTCACTCAAATGAAAACAGCCTTTTACTTTCACAATGGGAGTGAAATGTCCATGAAAATTTGCGTTTGAGCTGACTTAGAGCCCACCTTTAGCAAAGGGGGCAAATATTTTCACAGTTGCTGCAAGTGATAGCAAACTCTCACCAAGCCCCACAGCCAGAAAGAGGTCGCTCATAAAGCCTGCTGTGAAACCTTGTCAGTAAAACAAATTTTATTTCTCTGGGACCAGTCCCTTCTGAAAATACCATGCCAGTTCCTTGCTGGAAGTTTGAACAATGAGCACACCATCAGAAACACATGAGTCCTTTTCTTCAAAGAAACTGAAGTCTCTGAGCATGCACTGTCTCATTAATTCTCATGACATATCTATAAGGAAGTCAAAAGCAGTCATTATGTTTTTCCCATTCTGCAGATTTTATGGGCTCCAACAATTGCCTAGGGTGACAGGACACATTTGTGGCAGAGCCCAGCCTCCAGGACTGGCCAGTCTCCTGGGAAATTACTGTTTTCTGGTAGATTCTTGTCATCATATGGTCACTCTCTTATTCATACACTGGGCAAACATTCATTGAATGCTGACTCCCTGCCAGCCATTGAGCTGTATGCCAGGAGAGGAAACTAATTAAGGAAAGGACCTGCCCTAGAGAAATGTACAGTCTAGGAGGGGGGAGTCTGGAAGTAAACAGGTAATTACAAGGAGATCCAAGATACACAGGCAACACAGCTGAGTGGTTAAGAACATGCCAGGGGTAAACGAGCGCTGGGTTCAAATTCCTGCGTAGTCTCACATCTGCATTTTCCCATGGCACTGATCTTCTAACGTACTATATAATTTGCCTGTTTATTTTGTTATGCACACACACATACACACACACACACACAGAATATAAATTCTATGAGGATAGGGATCTTTTGGCTGTTTGTTCGGGAATGTGTCTTCCAGGGCCTGGCATGTAACTGGTGTTGGATAAACATATAATGAATAAATAAATTCACAGCATGACCCTGGGAAATTTACATTCTTTGAGCCTTAGTTCCCTCATGTATAACATGGGGGCTGTCAAGAAGACTAGGTTAGATAACATACACATGGGTTCAGCATAGAGGTAGGCCATAATAAACAGAGTAAGTGGTTTTAAATGTTACATTTTGATGATACAGTTGTTTCCAGTACTAAGGGAACACTAATAAGCATTAACGATCTCTACTTTGGGAGGTCAGAGAAGTCTGTGATGTTGTATCCTGAAATTGAGTAGTGAAAGAAAAAATGAAAGGAGATGGACTCAAATCAGCAAGAAAGATAAGATCAAGACTAAGAAGATGTCACTGGAAGCTACTCTGAGGCCTCCTTTTTTGTTCACAGTCTTTCATCCCTGTACTCCCAAGGACTTCTGTACTTCAGAGGCACCTTCTCCTGGATTGCTTTCAGGACCCAGCAGAGAGCGAAAGTCCCCTAATTCCCCCTACACAAAGGCTTCTCCTTCAGGCCCAGCCACGGGCTGGATTCTGTGCGCTCAGTACAAATCCACCAAGATGAGACTGGCCGTGTAGTAACTACAGCAAGTAAAACAAGAGGCTTTCCGCTCAATGACACACCTGTGATTCAGTCTGCCCTGACAAAGCTGGAGATTAAGTTTCCTTGCCTAAAGCTGCAAGGAGAAACATGACACCCTTTACTGGCTATGAGTGGAATACACTTTATTAACCCGACCTTAATTATATTCCATTTTGAGATTCAATAGTTTCGATTGCAACACCACATGAAACCAGAGGGAACTGCACCCCATGGGATGCCGGCCATAAACGAGATCGGAAAAGTGCCTCTAAGGCAGTGACCTGCTTCTGCCAGCCAGTCAGCAGTGAGCAGCCTGGAGCCTTTGCCTGGCTCTGGGGGAGCCCCAGAGGTGGCCAGATCAGGGCAGGGCTGGGACGGCAGTCAGCTGGGTAATGTGAGTCTGGCCTCTATTTGTAAGAGAAATCATGTCTCACTGTGAAAAGTAAGATGCAAACGTGGCAGGAATTACATGCAACCTAAACTTTCCAGGGATGCAGTGAATACAACTATCTCCACAACAGACAAAATTATTTTTCATCCAATCATCGCAATCCAGTTCTAGCTAGAGGTAGAAAGTGACTTTTCTTTTCAGCAGACAGATTAGAATCAACCTTATAAGAGGCAAGGGAGTTAATCCTGCACTACTTTTCTGAGGTCAATTTTCCCCAAATATTTTGCCTTCCAACCTGTACTTTTCAAATAAAGTTACTAAGACAGCTTATTGGCCCAAGGGTTCAGTGTCTTCATTATTGTAATCAATAGCTACAAATTATTGGCACTTACTAGGTAGCAATCATTGTTAAAAGTTTTACATGAATTATTTCATTAAATCTGCACAAGAGTTTTATGATGTGGACATATGCATTTCATTTTTCTAGTTTCCACTATCAGAAAAAGGCAGAAGGAGAGCTCACACTCAAGTCTACATGAAGCCCAAGCTTGCACCATTGCAGCTACACTCTGTCTCCACTGAAACACAGGATCTGAAACGATAAGCAGGATGCCTAATTCATCTGGGTCCCCCAGTGCCCAGCAGAATCCCTGATGGATGGTAGGTCTTAGTGATGTTTGGCCAATTAATTAATTAACTGGGCAAATTTAAAGAATCTCAGACTAGGAACAGAAGGGCTAGTTGAAAGCCAGCTCTCACGGTAACAAGCCATGTGAATCTGAGCCAGGCAATTCCCCTTGGGCCTTGGCCTTTCCCCTTGGGCCTTGGCCTTCCCACTTGAAGAATGAAATAGTTGGACTAGATGACCTTTGATGGTATCTGATTCAGGGTCTTGCTCCAAGTTCACCTAGCCAGCCAGCACCTAAAGCCTGCATTGGAAGCTTGTCTGCCTCCCCATCTTCCACCCCAAACTTGAATCCACATTCGCAGAAATGGGCGCTTAGTTTGACAGCACTTTGGCCGGAGCCCCAATGAGTCATATTTCAGGCTAGGCAGGAATGTAGGCATGCACATGAGTTACTGTTAAAAACACAGGCTGGTGTCTATCTACCAGAGGGAAGAACAGTTAACACAACCACGATCCAGGGTTCTCTTTAATCTGACATATGAGAGAATGAGTCTCTGTGAGCCCAAGGGGGACCCTCTCCTCAATCATGGAAACATGCAAATATTAAAAAAAAAAGTCATTAAACACCTCATCTTTCTGAACAGGTGAGGTATCTAAAATTAAACTATTATCATTTAGTCATGGTCAATAATACATTCAGGACACTTTGCCACATTCAGCAAATTGCTTTTATTGCTATCCTGTAGCAAGTATGAGATGAGGCAAAGATACTATAAAGAGGAGAAAATAAATTACTCTTACCTCAAGAGCCCCAATCTTGTGAGATTTAGCTATCATTCAAGATGGACTTGTAAAAGTCAACAAAGAAAGGACAAATTCTGACAAGAGAATGGAACAGCAGGAAGGCTGACTGGAAATTGGGGTGGGTTTCTGAGGACATGACATTCAATTTAAACTTCACTAAAAGAATGGGCTTTGGCAGGTGGAAGTGAAGGAAGAATATTTTACCAAAGGCAAATGATTAGTTATTACACCATGACATGCACATACGTACACACACACACACACACACACAAGTTATCCACAGTCACAATGTCCCTTTACACACACCTGTACCCATTCACTAGGTTTCTGTGGGCCCAGCCCCAGGATTTCTCACTAACCATTAGGAATAAAACTGGTCACACTTCTCATAATGGCAGGATTGAAACACATGTCTCTGTTAAGTACAATTTAAACCATATGCTTCTGCCTTATTTCTGCCTAGTTCATCAAAATTGTCTTTCACATTTGAGTCTGGATAGCCAGAAGCCTTCCAAGTTTTTTCCTCTCTTGACATGTAGGAAGTTGTCTTTTTCCAAAGAGAAAAACACTCTGAAATCACATAAGATTCCAGGCTGCTCTTGGAAGGAATTAGATGTGTTTAGATTCACACACAAAGTCTGAAAAGGTAAAAATTCTTCCAAGTTGAGTTTATTGGTTCTGCATGGTCCCACAGTGCTCTGTGTTTTCCTTTATTTTAATACTTACCATAAAACTTAATGTGGAGATATAATTTTATAATATAATACAGGGCCCAAGTGCAAGGGGCAGCAAACCCAAACAAGTGGTGCAGATATGACTGGCCACCTATTTATATATGAACTGCAAGTTAGGACTGGCTTTGTGTTTTTAACTTGTTTTTTTAAAAATAAAAGGAATAATACTATTTTGCGATAGGCAAAAACAATATAAAACTCAAATTTCAGTGTTCCTAAGTGAAGCTCAGGAACCAGAGATCAAATTGCCAACATCCGTTGGCTCATCAGAGAAGCAAGAAGGTTCCAGAAAAACATCTACTTCTGTTTAATTGACTACGCCAAAGCCTTTGACCATGTGGATCACAACAAACTGGAAAATTCTTCAAGAGATGGGAATACCAGACCACCTGACCTGCCTCCTGAGAAACCAGTATACAGGTCAAGAAGCAACAGTTAGAACTGGACATGGAACAACAGACTGGTTCCAAATAGGGAAAGCAGTACTTCAAGGCTGTAAATTGTCACCCTGCTTATTTAAACTCATCATGTGAAATGCCAGGCTGGATGAAGCACAAGCTAGAATCAAAATTGCCGGGAGAAATATCAATAACCTCAGATACACAGATGACACCACCCTTACAGCAGAAAGCAAGGAAGAACTAAAGAGCCTCTTGATGAAAGTGAAAGAGGAGAGTGAAAAAGTTGGCTTAAAACTTAACATTCAGAAAACTAAGATCATGGCATCCTGCCCCATCACTTCATGGCAAATAGATGGGGAAACAATGGAAACAGTGACAGACTTTTTGGGGGGCTCCAAAAATCACTGCAGATGATGACTGCAGCCATGAAATTAAAAGACACTTGCTCCTTGGAAGAAATGTTATGACCAACCGAAACAGCATATTAAAAAGCAGAGACGTTACTTTGCCAACAAAGGTCCATCTAATCAAAGCTATGTTTTTTCCAGAAGTCATGTATGGATGTGAGAGTTGGACTATAAAGAAAGCTGAGTGCCAAAGAATTGATGCTTTTGAACTGTGGTGTTGGAGGACTCTTGAGAGCCCCTTGGACAGCAAAGAGATCCAACCAGTCAATTCTAAAGGAAATCAGTCCCGAATATTCACTGGAAGGATTGATGCTGAAGCTGAAACTCTAATCCTTTGGCCACCTGATGCGAAGAACTGACTCATTGGAAAAGACCCTGATGCTGGGAAAGATCGAAGACCAGAGGAGAAAGGAACGAATCCATGGACTTGAATTTGAGCAAGCTCCGGGAGTTGGTGATGGACAGAGAAGCCTGGCGTGCAGCAGTCCACGAGGTCGCAGAGTCGGACGTGACTGAGCAACTGAACTGACTGCCTCAAGTGAAGCTTTAGTTGCACATAGCCACGATCATTTCATTTCTTTACATCTCTCTATGGCCACCATGAGACTCAGTGGCAGTATTGAATAGTTGTGACAGAGACTATATGAACTGAAAATCTAAAATATTTGCGATCTGTCCCTTTACAGAAGATGTTTGCCAACACCTGCTCTAAGGTAACAGGTTGCTCTCACTCAACTGGATGCTAAAGATTTTTTTAAATAGGTCTTAATGCTGAAAAAACAAAACTATCTCAAAGTTCTCAGTAGTTATTATCTTCTAGGAACTAAAGAATTAAATTTACCTTTGGGTCATGCTATCCTTTGTCCTTTGTTCTTGAAAAAGGAACCCAGTGTGGCCTTTAATTACCCAGATGTAAAGCAATATATATTTGAGAAAAAATGAAGTAACCATTAATCTTAATGTAAATGTTTATACAAAGAAGTAAAGAATTCTCTTTGATATATATGTCAGATGTTTCTTTTAGCATAGCTGCATCTCTGCAGACTTTGTAGCTTCTTTAGAGAAAAAAATTTCTTTAGTTTTCATCTTCTCTATGATTGTATATCATTGCTTGTTCTTAGGGAACTGCGTGTGTGTTTTCTAGAATTTTTACACATTAGATTGGAAGTACAGATCTGAAAAACTACAAGAAAAATGGAAGACTCTGTTTTTACATTAAGCTGAGGTTGAGATTAGATTGGCTATGTTTATGTCATTTTGAACTATAATAAGATGTTATTTAAGATGAACAACAACCTAGGCTTTGTGAAATGATGATGAAATATTGCATTCTGATGTGATGGTATTTGGGAGATCATAGGCCCAGGGGCAGACCTTCATCTGAAAAGAAGGGGTGTCCTTGCGGTATATTATTCTCAAGAGAAGGATAACATATGAGGACTAAGGCTGCAAGACTGGTCAGTGACAAGGGGAAAGAATAAAACTCTTCTTTTTCTCTGGACCTTCATAAACTGAGGTCTAAACTCTGGTGAAAGGGATATACTGGAGGTCACAGAGACTCCCATAAAGTAAAATGGTTTCTTTGAAATAGCTAGGATGGGGAATGACCATTCAGAGGCCTTGGGAGGATGAGTCTGGACCTATAGTGCTTGAAAACAGACACTGGAAACAGCAGTTCTAGAATATTTACTGCTTGTACTTACCTCCTATAAGCCTCAGCCTCCAACAGAGTTGTGTTCTAAATTTATCATCTAGGCTCAAGTATGTGGTGATAAATAAAGAACCTGCTCCATATTTAAATGAAATGATAAAGAGGAAATATAATCAGCTGAGGATGCCAATACCCAATGGACTAGTGACTGGCAACAAGAGAAACTCCACAGCATGGCAAAGGGTTTCATAATGGGTCTACATGTGTGAGTGTGTGCTAAGTTGCTTCAGCGGTGTCCAATTCTTTGCGACCCCATGGACTGTAGCCTACCAGGCTCCGCTGTCCATAGGATTCCCCTGGCAAGAATACTGAGTGGGTTGCCATGCCCTCCTCCAGGGGGTCTTCCCAATTCCTGCATTGGCACAGAGGCTCTTTATCACTGGTGCCACCTGGGAAGCCCCATTAGGTCTACACTAGGGATCTATTTAGGAGAAGGCAATGGCACCCCACTCCAGTACTCTTGTCTGGAAAATCCCATGGACAGAGGAGCCTGGTAGGCTGCAGTCCACGGGGTCACACAGAGTCAGACACAACTGAAGCGACTTAGCAGCAACTTAGCAGCAGGGATCTATTTATTTACACACATAAGCCAGTATCCAAAGGAACTGTAAGAACCAACTGAGAACACATCAAGGAAGATGCAGGTTGGCCATCAAAGCTGACAAAGGCTCAAGCCAATAGCAACAGTTCTTAAAGGAATGTGACCTCATTTTACAGTTTTATAGGTGGTAGGAGTTACTTCTGCTGATAGCCTCCCTTAAGCTCTAGGCTTCTTAAGAGTGGATAATCTCTCCATCCCCATCATCATAATTCCTGACTCCAAGTAGGATTTGAATACAACAAATTATCCAACAGAAAAGCACTAGGTTTATTCCCACACATTCTCATTATAAAGAGGCCCCACTCAATCAAGCTCAGGGGCACACTTTAAAAGAGCCACTAGGAGGTGAGGTGAGGTGAAGTTGCTCAGTCGTGTTCGACTCTTTGTGACCCCATGGACTGTAGCCTACCAGGCTCCTCCCTCCATGGGATTCTCCAGGCAAGAGTACTGGAGTGGGTTGCCATTTCCTTCTCCAAGGGATCTTCCTGAGACCCAGGGATCGAACCAGGGTCTCCTGCATTCCAGGCAGACACTTTAACCTCTGAGCCACCAGGGAAGCCCACCAAATCATTATACTTTTGCCTCCAAAACTAATCCTGAGAAATTTTCAAGAACAGAACTGAATAATTTCTAATGAACTACAATGGCATGTAGGCATATCTTAGAACAACATCTTAATTACCCAGGAAATATTAAGGATTACAAATAACTATTATACAGATATGGCTATCTGTTTATGACTACTAAATTGAGATTCTTTTATTTCAGAGTTATATATACACCTAATCAACATCCAATACATTAATTATTATAAATAATAATGCCTTTCAGCTAACATGACAATGGCCTCACAATGCCTCTCAGCAGACCCCCTCTAAGCGAAGCATTCTCAACAGACAGTACAGCACCCAAATCCACATGAAGCCCAGGGCCCAGACTTAGTTCTAGGAAGATGAAAAAAGAACTGATATTACAATGGTACTGTATATATGTATCCTTTCAAAGGGTTGCAGTACGTAAAGAGATATATGGTATATCTGGGACATTAAAATCACACGGGGTATCGTGACTAATAAAAAAGTGTCCGACAAGACTTCTTGTGAGGTTGAGAGCCATCACTTTGGGCAATCACTAACACACCCCTGAAGACGGCACATTAAAGGAAAGCTATCTGTCTATCTGGAGAGCCTAAGCATTCGTTTTACTGATAGGGAAAGTGAGTCTCAGACAGGCGAAGTGAATTGTCCCAGTTGACATATACAGGAACTGGCCTAGTAAAGACTTAAATTCTGACTTTAAGTGCCCAGTTCACAGTGCGTCATGTTATTATCACCAGGAGAGAGTTTACTTTTCAATCTTTTTGGTTAAAATTATATTTCTTTATAGACGGAAAGGAATAATACAAGCAATTAAAGAGAAATTAAATTGTTAATTCGCATTGTGAAACGTATATGGAAAACAGTGCAACTAATGCAGACTGCCTATGGCTTCTTTACTGAGCATCTACTGTGATTAAGGATCTGTGCCGTGTCTCAGATTCCCAAGAAAGCGGGCTAGATTATCTTGAAGATCTCCTTGTCCTGTCCTGCTACATAGATCCCCATCTTATGTGTACATCAGGGAGTTGATGTACACTGCAACAGCATTAATAATAATATACATAATCAGTCCCTAATCACTCAAGTTGTTCCAAGTCAAAAGGAGGCTAAACCTCAAAGTAATTTCTTGGTTGTGAAACGAATATTGTGTTTTTGCTAAGTTGCCCTTTAAACAGCCCACATGGGCTGGCCCACTTTCATGAAGCAGTTCTACTCAAGTAAAAATCCCAGGGACAATCCTGCCAAGGTCAAAGCAAAGACTTTCCATTCAGAGCATCATCCCTTCTGGCCAAAGCGTGGCTGCCAAAGCTCTTTAGATGAGCAAGGGGAGCTAATGAATAGAATTTGCATGGAATAACTTAAGCTGATATTGGCATTCCAAGAAGACATCTGTGTTGACATCTTACTCTCTCCTTTCTCATCTCTCCTCACTGTTACCAAAATGACCTCTCTAAAATGTATATCCAAGCATGTTATTCCCCTGCTTACATAATCTGGATGGCTCCTTACTGTCTACAGGACTAGTCCAAACACCTTGACAAGGCACACAAAAGTTTTCTCAGACTGGGTTGTGTCTACCATTTCTGCCTCCTTTTCTGACAACTCCCTACCCCATTATCCTTTGACCCTTTCAGCTCTATACTTTACTCAAACCAAGAAGCTCCTTACTCCTCAAGATAACCTTGTCCTTTCCTATCATTGTTTCTTTGTAGAAGCTATAACCCTTCTGGGGGATCTACAGCAAACAAGCCCTTATCCTTCAATACACAGCTCAGATATCACCACACTGGGAAGTCTTCCTTGACTCACGGCTGATTTTCTTCCTCATAATGGACAATTTAAAGATTCATATGATTGCTAATGAAAATAAGACCACAAACTTCCTTCAAGGATGAGACTGTGTCTTCATCTTTGTATAGTCAGTACATAGTACGTGCTCATTAGATGACACTGAATGGATGAATAGTAATACTGACTTACGGAATTCAATTAGCACAATTGTTATTGATTTCCATGTAGCCTACCAGAATGGCCCAAATATATAGTCCACATTTACTCCTTAATAATATAACAATGGTATTCTGCAGTGCTTCTCACAGGGTGGTTGACAACTTAAAATTTCTTAAATTATGTGTGAGAGAAATCTACATGGATACAATATTAAATAACACTGATTTGCATGTTGGAAAAATTATTCCTTTTCCAATTCTGTTTCAGTCCTTCTGATGATATAAAGGAGAAAGATTCGGTTTGATGCCATATGACTTCAGCATCTCTCTAAAAACATGTTCAATTTTTTTTCTTTTTAAGAAAGTGAGAACAGAACTTAGGATCAAAGACTTCAATGACAGAAAAGACAGAACAGGACTTAGGATCAGAGACTCCAGTGAAAGTCAACACCTAGCTAAAGTATAAGGGCATTGCTTCATTCTCAGTGTTTTTATTTTCATGGTTACTTTCCAGTTTTACAAAGTGACATTAACTTTTTATTTACTGTGGAGCTATGAATTTTTCTTGTTAAATTTATTTAAGTTATAAAATAAGTCAGTTTAAAGAAAAACAATAAGGAAATATCATTACACGTACTTGTTAGCATTACAAAAATAGAGGATGGTATCCAAAGGATGGTATACCTATTATAGCTTGAGTGAATAAAGTCTTAGTAGACAAAAGATCCAGCAGGGTCACAAGTCTTCTGCTTTTGGGTATGTTACTGGACTTTTTTGAGCATGTTTTTATGAATTAGCAGAGTACAAGTAATAATTGCTACTTTTCCTATTCAAAGCTGTTATAAAAATCAAATGAAATGACGTGTGTGGAAATGCTTTGGAAACTGTAGAAAGCAACATTATGATCATCAAAATAACCAGCCTCATCACAGTATACCATTGCTTACCATCCTGTCTCATCCAGTGTGGTTGAAATTAATCTTTGTTGAGTTCTAATAGATTTAATCTTCTTCATCCCCAAATTTCTGTTAAAATGACCAAGCCTACTTTTAAAATAAGAAAATATCTCAGGAATGGTATCATGAATTGAACAAAATAAATGAGAAATTTCTGCCAGATGTAAGGCACACAGGGCCATTTGAGAAAATCACTGACCACTCCACTACCCAAGACCTGTAAAGGGCCTGTAACAGCACCCTCAAGTCAGCAATCAACACTTACATACGCCGGGGAACAGGTAAAGGGGTTCCCATTGTATTGGCATGCAGGATGAAGGGAAGTGCTATCTTCAAACCCACAAATGACCTCTGGAAATTGCAACAGTTCAAGCAATCAAGACAGTGAGGCTGAGGCTGGGGGGTGGAGTTGAGGTTAGGGGTGAGGTGGTCTATTGAGGGGTCACCAGAGTTATTTCTGCCCTCTGGTTACACACAAAAAGCACAAAAATACTAAGCAAAGAAATGATCTTTTCATTTCCAAGTAACTAGACGTCAAATTTAATAAAATAAAGCTAGAAGATTCTAATCTCTTCTTCCTTTCCCCCCTTATACTTTTTCCAGAAAATGTCAACCAGGAATCTATAGTATCTGTGAATCTATAGAACCTATAGAATCTATAGATTCCTGGATGACATTTTCTAGGAAAAATAGAATGGAGCAATTCAAGCATGTGCAAGCCAGGGGATGAGCCTTGGTTTAACGACCTTCCTAATGGATACAAAGATTAGGATGAAGAGGGGGAAGAAAACAAGTATCTGAATTTTAAAGCTCCCAAAGCTTTAAGGCTCACAGATGCCCAACATCAACTTTCAAATGCAAAGGACATTTTTCCAAATAGAATCATTGAACCATATTCTCCTTTGCTAAATCTAAGATGTTCCTTTCTATTCTCTCAAATGAAAAATAAACAATTTATTGCCTCTCCTATTCCTTTGTCTTTGGACTTTGTTCCAGATACAGTTTGTCTCCTCCGTGGTAACAAGTTACATTTTCACAGTCCATTATACCTCTGGCCTGAGAAAGACCTCAGGTTTGCCTGATAGGCTGGGCTATGCAGCTGAGAACTCATAATCTCACATTGGATTAAATACAGGCTCCCAAAGGACAATCTCTCCCTTCCCAAGGGTATCTGCCTCCACAATCTCATCTCCAGCTGATTGAGCCAAATTTGAAGACTCCCCAGAGAAAGCTGAGGTCAGGAGTTGAAAACAACAGCTGAAATCTCAAAAGAAACTGCAGGAGAGTTGGGTCTTCTCCATCTCTGGACTAAGACTCAGGCAACTGCTAGATGAGCATGACTCAGAAGACAGTTCTGTGCCTGTGAACAAAGCCAAGGCCTTTGGGCTGCATGATCGTCACATCACATTCATACTAGTCAGCCAACAGGTGAGCTGCTCTGACTAGCACATCAGATTGCTTTCTGGACAGGATTTCTGCAGAGTCCGCTCCTCACAGAGCAGGCAAGAAATCTGAGTGAGACAACAGGAGCAACAGCAATGAGTCAACGACGGGATGAGTAAATATGAACGTGAGCACCTACTCTATCCTTGGCCATGGGTGGGCTCAGGAAATTCACAGATGAAGGAGAGATGGTTCCTGCCCTTGAGAAGCTAACAGTCCACTGGGAAAAGCAGATAGATACCCTTATAATAGTAACACACTGTGGTGGTCATGGGGATGGATCCACTGCAGGAGCACAGATAGAGAAGAGTAAATCATTCATAGAGGGTGGTCATGGACATTATGTCATCTAAGCCAGAGCTCCCTGGTTGGTCATTCCATTGATGGAATACTAGTGAAAATTGATTGGTTTGAAGAAAATGTATATTTGCCTTTGGAGCAAATTGTATACATGCCTATAAAAATATCCAAGGGCAGTTATTAAGAAAGGAAAAAGACTTCTCTTGGTTAGTGAGTATTTTTTCCGCTTGCTGGGCAGACACTTTCACTTGCATATAGAGTAATAAAAACAGTGGAGTCAGAGGGGGATGGTTCAGAAAATTCTGGAAAAGTAGACAGGTCAGGCTGTTAAATAGGAACATGACTTCTTTTGCTCTCTATAGAAACACTGAATAAGTACATGAAAGAGAAATTTCCATCAAACTTCAGCTGCCTCACTTCTCTTTTGACCACGTTTTGGACGAAGATGTTTGACAAGATAAAGAAGCTCAAGCTTCAAGCCGACAGGCCTGCTGGCTTCTGTCCAGGATAAACACTGTCAGTAAACCAATCCCTCCTCAACCTCTCAGGAGAGTGCTGGCTGGAGCTACCAGCATTCCCTAACTTCTCCTTATGAAACTTAGAACACAAATCACTTCATGGGTCACCAAATGAGCTGTCGTTGACTTGGTCAAAGGAAAACAAAGTTGTTTCGTCAAACGCAGGTGGCACCACTCTCCTGCTTTGTCACCAGCTTTACCTGAGGGGCAACTGAATGAACATACCTTTCTCCATACTCATTTCTGAAAGCATTTGAGGCTAGTTATCACCCTTGGAAAATCAAAAGAAGTAGTTTTAGGGTAATAGAATCTGCTATAGATCAAGAATCAAAAATAACTGGGCTTAACTTAGAGCCACTGGATTTTTGTGTCATCTCAGACAAGTCGCTCTGCCTCACTGGGTCTACTTCCCAGAAGATCTTCCCATTTATTCCAGTTTATTTTGAGAGACTGTGACTTTCAGGCTGATAAATGTGTTTAAACACTGAATTCAATCTAAAGATTCACATGAAAATATTTCACTCACTCATTTAATAAATAGTCTGAGATCCTACCATATACCAGGAACTGTCCCAGACATTGCTTTAGATTTACTAAGTTTTCCCATTCCTTATTCCAAAGAGAATTTGTGGCAGCTTGCGATAATAATTCAGTATAACAACTATCAAGTTTGAGGAAAATAAAATGAAAGCAGGCATCACACGATCACATATCATCATCTAATTGATCATATAATCAAATGTGTAGCATGTCTTTCTAAGTTATTTGCTAGAGATGGGCCACTATCTTATCTCTGAGCTTTTCAGAAGTCAATGCGAAGAGGGGAACAATCTATTTCATAAAATTCTGTGTCTGTAAGACACAAATAGCATCAAAGCTATTTCTGATGCTGAGAAGTGAATATTTAGAATCAGCTTGACAGTGTTAAATACATCCAACTACAGAAACCTTAATTCAACAAACATTCACTCACGCCTACTCTGTACCAGCTCCTGTGCCAGTTATTAAAATGAGTGAGATGAGCAAGAGCTAGTCTGTGCTCTTCAGGTCTTTCTTAAGCATAAACTGCAGTTCAGGATTTGCAGGCTATGGCTGTTGATTCCTCTATGCCCCACCAATCCCCCACAAAAAGGGGAGATTATGAAGTAACCTTCTAGAAGTCATCCTGAGACAGGCTGGAACCTGGGACCTAGGACCTTTGCTGCAGTGCTTGCACCTGAACAAATGTCTCCTTGAGTAACAAAGCAGAAAGAAACTATACCGGACTAAAAATAATTGCGTCCATGTACAATTGAGGCTAATTATGGACAAGAAGATATAGAAAGACCTAAAACCTAATTGCCACTTCTGAAGAGCCAGGAGCAAAAACAGAGTACTTATTATTCATGGCCCCTGCACACAACATCCTCAAAGGGGCAGGCAAAGTACCTAAGCCAGCCCTCTGGCCCGACTCCTGGACCCGCCCCTACCCGCACACCATGTAAAGAACCAGCTTATCCCTTCTCAGGAAGCAAGCAAGGGAATCTGTTGTTCTTGCTCCCTCCTGTTGCAGAAAGAGTCCCAATAAAGCCTTGCCCAAATTTCTTATCTGGCCTCTTACAATTTCTATACGGAGGCCAAGAACCCAGAACAGGAACACTCCTTAGAGGAAATCCCAGTGGTATGTTGAAGCTATGTATACAGAGATGAGAGTACAGGAGTAAGAATAGGGGATACCCTCTGTGGTTTGGAGATGTGCTCCATCATCCCCCTGGTCCCACTGGTCTGGAACACATTTCTACAAAATAAGCACATGTAATTTGGGTATGTTTTAAAAGCTTCATCATCAACAACTAATTTTCCCTGCAATGAAATAAAATGCAAAGGAGAACAGTCAGACCCTAAAGCCGCAGCAGCAGGGTCCCTCTATCCTGCCTGAAGTGCTGAGCTAATGCCAGGCCAAGGAGTCCATCTCTCTTCAAAATAGCCAAATTGCTCCTAGGCACACACAGAACTTGACGGGGAAAAGATGCGGCCCTTCGGAACACAGCTACATAGATCCTTGGAGGCACGTAACTCATCATCCTCCTTCTCCTAATGAGGAATTCCATCAAAACCCACCAAATAAAGTGAACTATGGAGTGGTCAAGTGACACACTCCAAAGCACGCAGCAGATCGGGGACTGCACTGCAGATCCTATTTGGAATTTTAAATCTCAGCTCCTTTACAACTATGGCCTCCTGAGTACAGAGACCATGTCTTAATGTCTCATTTTATCCTGCAGCCACAGTGTCCTTCCCCATGCCTGGAACTTCATCAGGAGCTTTGACTGGGTTCTTGCAACCCAGGGGCAGGCGGCCTCCATCTAGCACAGATTACAGACACTGGGAACACAACTGAGTTCCTGAGGAGTTTTAACAAAATATACAGGTGCCTAGCACCCACCCCAAAACAAGTGAAATCAGAATGCTAGATGATTCTCATGTGCAAGCGGGGCTGAGAACCGCAGATTCAGCTTCTCATAAAACCAAAACATGGCCATCATGTCTTGGGCTGGAGCCCGAAGTCACAGTGATCTCTGAATTCATTGTCTTAGGAAGGTTAGTTTCAACTGGATGTCCTTGCCAAGGCTTTCACCCTGTTCAACTCAAGGTATTCAAAATGAAGAGTAGGTGTCTTTTTCCCCTTTAATGTTCATATACTGCCACCTAGTGGTTCCTTTGGCTTTTCCAGAGGTGTGTCCCATAAAGACACAACTGTGCCCCAGCTGTAGCTAAGAGATCCTGGGTGCCAGAACCCCAAGCCATCTTATTATCTGGATGCTTTTTCTTGCAAAATGTTCAATGATTTCTTCTCTCAGAGTGCCTTCAAGTCTTTAATTTTATTTGGATAGGGAGTCCAGGGTGGAATTGGACCCAGGCCTGAACTGAGAAACTGGAAAACAACTTTGCAGGTTCAAGAATTTCTACATATGAGCCCTACCTCAACAAAGTGCCAGTCGTGTGAACTTGGAAACATCATTTCACTTTCTGGTGCTTCAGTATGTTCATCTGAAACACAGAAAGAATAGTTCTGCCAGAAAGTTTCACAATTAATGAGGTCACTAATGTGTGAATTTCTTACATTCATAATCATGAAAATAAATATACACATACACACAAACATAATGATTAGATTGGTACATTGTTATGTAAGTTTAGATGCAAATAGTATCAATACATCAACAAATAGGTGGCTACAACTTTTTATACGTAATAGATAAAACTCACATTCCACTGAATTTTCATATAGATATACTGACTTGACTGAAAGATCACCAAAGCAGAGAATGCCTGAGATAATGTCATCAGAGGCTGCCTAACCCCATTTTTTTATTTAGAGAGGATATTAGGGAAGACCTGAGGAAGGGAAGACCTGTGGGAGGGTTCTAATCAGGGAGTCTGTGCACGACAGTGCTAACCAGAAAAATCCAAGGTAAAGCCTCCCTCCCAGGGAGACCACCTAGGAAAGCAAATCAGAAAGTTGCAAAGAAATTAGTGCTGCAGGAGCCTTCTAACCAGGGAAGTTCTGCGCGCAGCTTCTACTTGGGGACAGGGCTGTTTGATAACGAACACATTAGAAGAGTCTGGCAACTTTAGGACCTACTTAGATGTAAACTTATTCACTGCACGGTTTGTTATTTTTAAAGTGAATTTTGTGTAGGAAAAAAAAATAGGCAAACTAGTGGTTGACCTAATTTTCCATCTTTCACTGATTACACTGGTTTCAAAGAGCTAAGAGGGTGGATAAGGCAACCTAAAGGGAGGCCTTGGGGGGAAAAAATGCTTTAATACTCTAATTGGAAGAGCAGCAGGTCTGTAAGAACCACCTGAAACCTAGTTTTAAATGGGCCCCAGAGATCCTGACTCCAGAACTCTGGATGAAGCCCAGAAATTTCCATTTTTAACAGTCACTTCTAGGTAATTCTGTCCAGGTGCTCCACAGACAGCACCTTAAATAATCCCAGCCAAGATGCCCCTTTTCTTCCATGCTTCAGATGTTAGAAGATGGCTGATTCTGATCCAGTGAGGGTGGAGCAAGAAGTACTGAGGTAGGTTAGAGCTCAGAATGGAGCAAATTGCCCTAAACATGTAGACTGGAAGGAAGTTCAGTTCAGCAAAACAGAGAAGCCAGTAGTTTTGGCATCAGACAGCTGGTAGAGGTCAGGGTCAAAAGATGCCTCCCAGCAGGTCACAGGACACAATTAAGCAGTGGGTGTTTGACATCCTTTTCTCCAATCCTCACTATAGGAAAGGAGGTTGCTACTTCACAGTTAAGGGAGAATCTACCCCTCACTGTTTCTGCCTTTTATTACCCAGGGATGCTGCTGCAGCTTCCAGGGCCACTTTAGCAGGACAGCAGGACCTTGACATATGCTGTTTCCCAGGCCTGATCATTCCGTCTCCAGACCCTGCCACCGCTGCCTCCTTTGTCTAGAGGACTCAGACCCAAAGACTCAACTCTTTTCTTCTAAGACCCTAAATCAGAACTAATCATTGTGGAGATTTTTAAGCATTTATTTAATAACTACTAAAACAAAAAATCATTGGCTAGGCGTACTGCAAAGGTATTTCATATAACAGAATGATCACGAAAACTAGGACTCATCATCTAGAACAGATTCCTTGGCCATCTAGAATATGACTCCCAGACCAACCAGTCACCTGGTTTTGTGTATGAAGTTTTATTGAAACACAGCTACAGCCATTTGTTTACATATTATCTTTAGCTATGGCAGGACTGAGTAGATGCAAATACTACTATGGCCTGAGAAGCTGAATATTTATTATCTGGCTCTTAATAGAAAAGGTTTCCCGGCCCTGGTTTAGAAAGATGAGTAACACAACAGACTCTAAGAATCTTTCCTAAATAATTTGAAGTCAGACTCTGACTTCTGAACTAATGCACAATTATATTTCTACTCTTAGAATCTTGTTTATATCCCATTTAAAGTTTTTATCATCATTTCCTTCTATTCACTTATTCAACTAAATTTTATTGCACTTCTGCAAATTACAAAGCATTCATGCTCCCCAAGATCTAACTATTATACCAGAGCAATGACCCTCAAACTTTTCAGATTATTAACCCCATTAGTAAGACAACTTTTGAACACATGACCACAATATAGGTATATTTATTAATCATGAAGTATATCCTATGGACAGAGGAGCCTGGCAGACTACAGTCCAAAGGGTCGCACAGTGTCTGACACAACTGAAGTGACAGCGCGTGCACGTGCGTGCGCGCGCGCACACACACACACACACACACACACACACACACACACGTGTACCATTCTATCAACATATTAGCTACATTACAAAGCATATAAAAAATAGTTGGGGAATTCCAACTTTGAAAGCCACTAGACTAGAAGACTTATAGGATGTTGTGGAAAATGCTAAGGAGAAAAATTAACATGGCTTAGAAAAAAAGGCAGGGGGGACCAAATGCAGGAAAGGGATAACAGAAGGACATTAGATCTGAGCCTTGGGAATGAGCAGAAGATCATCAAGCAAACAAAAAGGACAGGAGAGGGCATTCTATACAGGGAGCAGAGCATGTCCAAAGATACAGATAATGTGTGCTCTATTCAGATAATGTAGTTTTATTGTCTATAAATGGGGACAGAGGCAGATGAGGCAGGTCATTGTGATTGAAACCACACCTGAAGGGCCTCATATGTCAAGTTAAATCTGAAGTTTATCCTGAAAGCAAAGAGGAGATATTTAAACACAAGACTGACATTATTAGGTTTATGTTAGAAAGATTTCTCTGGAATTTGGGTGAAAGAAGGATTAAAGAAGGAGACTGGAGGCAGAAAGGTTAGTTCACAACATTCAT
This sequence comes from Capra hircus, assembly GCF_001704415.2. Lineage (NCBI taxonomy): Eukaryota > Metazoa > Chordata > Mammalia > Artiodactyla > Bovidae > Capra > Capra hircus. Next base: position 97,964,027 of record NC_030815.1, read on the forward strand.
GGAACACTTGTTTGCTCCAATTATATAATCAGGTCTCTTTTTAAATTGAGAACTCACTGAAAGCAATGGCAGTCATATTCATCTTTTCATTATCCCCTCCTGCAGCCAAAATTGAGCTGATCAATGAAAGGTAATGACTATTATACTGAATTGACACTTTCTCCCATTGCAAAAAGGACATTTCCCAGGGTGAAATCTTTGCCACCTATGAAAAAGCATCATGGCCCCAGAGTCTGTGCATGAGATGGGGAGATAAACAGACCTGAGGAATTATGACTCCATACTGGAAGATCACAGTCCTCATGAAAGACCAGCACTTGGGCTGACTCGGCACTTGGAGAAACTGCTGAGGACGTACATGTCAGACCAGCCTGGCTGAGTCCACATCTCCAGGCCCTGGCTAGATGAATCAGTCGGTGCCAGTCACACCCCAGGCAGTGTTGGGAGGTTGGCTGTGGATGACTGCCTGGTGGTGAGGCAACTGACCAAGCACACATGTAAGGATTGATATTTAGTGGCTCCTGCCAAGGAAGTCAGTTTCATTTTCTTCTAGAGCAGTTTTCTGTCTTGTTACTGGGTATGGTCTTTTAACAGGCACATAATTAACAGGAGGGAACCCAGTACTACTGGGTTGTCAGAATAGAAACTCAAGAAGCAGCTCTTCATTCTACACCTCTTTTTAGCTAGGCATTGAAGAACAAAGCAGGAACTCAGATTTGAATGGAAAATTACCCATGTCGCTTGAACTCAGGGCCACAATTTAGTTGCATCAGGAAACCTCAGGGTAGAAAGAGCGAAAAACAATGTAACTGCAGATACATAACTCTGGATAATCTGCCTCCTGGGCCTCAAAGAAAGCTAGCTGGTAGTGTAATGAAAATGACACTGAAGTTTATAGAGGAAATCTTTCAAGGACTAAGCATAAGGAAGATGAGTTCAAATACACACAGTTTAATATAATTTGCCACAAAAGTAGGTCAAAGGGAAAAATCATATGTGATCCCTATAAACTCTGGAGAGGTGCTTGAAAAATTCAAAACCCACTCAATTTTTTTAATATTTAAAATAAGAACAGAGAGATGCTATTTCAAAACTACAAAATATGCATCTTAACCAAAATCCCATCATGATTATCAGGAAAACAGTAGAAGAAGCATTTCCATTAAAGTCAGAAATACAACAAGGAAGTTCTTTGCCACCACTAATATTTACACTTATTTCGAATCTACTCACCAACACAATAGATAAGATAAAGAAGTAACAAATAAAAAAGTTGGAAAAGAGGCAATAAAATTGTACTTGCAGATAATATTATCTGCTTAGAAAATCCAAGAAAAGCAATTGACAAATGTTTAAGGAAAAAAAGAGAGAATTCACTTAGGATGGATAGGTACAAAATTAATACACTGAAACTAATAACTTTCATATAATAATAGTCAATCAAAACATATAATAAAAGAAAAATAACTTACAATATAATCAAAAAAGATAAAAGACTTAGGAATAAAAAAAATTTAGATAAAGAAAGCAGATCTTTAAGATCTATATACATAAAACTCCAAAATGCTACTCAGAGGCAAAGAGAAAGTAAGCAAATGGAAGAAGTTGTCTTAAATCAATCTATAAATTTAACACACTTTCAATAAAAATACTAATGGGATTTTTTTCAACCAGGCAAGTATAGACAAGCATATTCTATAGTTTACATAGGAAATAAACAAGTGAGAGCAATCTTCTACTGCTTCTACTATTGAGGAGGGAAATGAGAGAAAAGTAATCAGTGGGGACCAGTCCTACCAAATATTTAATATTTTAAAAGATATCAAAAATAGTTTGAGATAGGATCATGAGCAGATCAATCAATAGTAAGAGTAGAAAGTTCAGAAATAGATGTAAATATATGTGAGAATATATGGAGGCCATTATTCAGTAAATGATGTTGTGTCAACTGGGTAGCTCTCTGGAAAGAAAAATAAAGTTGGATGCATACCTCACATCTTACATGAAGCTAATTCTAATATCAAGGATTTAAATGTGAAAGACTAAAACATAAAAATAGAAGGTGTAAACACAGGATAAGAGCTTTTTATATTTCAAAGTGGGGGAGAGGGTGATTATAAGCTGGACAGAAAACACACAGACATTTAAAAAAAAAGTGATAAATGAGACCACATAAAACTGATCATGCCTGACTTCTTGAGTCAAAAGAAAAACAATGTGGGGAAGATGCCTGCAACTCATACCACAGATAAATGACTAATTTTCTTTAATTTATAAAGAACTCCTACAAATGAGTAACGAAGATGAACAGATAGTTCTTAGAAATGAAATGTGAATGCCCCCCTAGAACAATTATTAAGATGTCTCAATAGCATTCGTAGTGTAAAATGCAAATTCAAACCACAGTGAGATATCATTTATCATCTATCACTCTGGCAAAGATCAAAATGTTTGGTAACACTGTGTGTATCTGCGTGTGGGGAAAGAAACATCCCATTTGTGGCTGGTAGGACTTGACTATGGATTGCCAAAACAGCTATGGGGAATAGTATCGCAGAATCCATCAGAATTTTATATACATCTTCTAGGAATTTATTCTAGTGGTTTGAAATGAAATGTGTTCACTGGAACACTTGTACTAGTCAAGTTTTAGAAATGATACATATCAACAGAGGACTGTTTGATTCGACTATAATACCCACATGCAATTATTTTTATAGTTGCAGCAGCCTTGTCTGTACTGAAACAACGATGATACATTTTTCAAGTGAAAAAAGCATGGCATAAAAAATAGAGAAAAGTAAGAAAATATGCATGTGTACTTGCATAAGTTACCTCTAGAAAAAGAAACAAAAAAAAAACCTAGTACTTAGTGCTTCTGTAGAAAGGATCAGGGTGGTCAGGAAACAAGGGCTGGGAAGGTAATTTATTTTTCTCTGAGTACCTTTATGTGTCTTTTAAATTTTGTAACGTAAGTACCACCTATTTAAAAATTACAATAACGCCAATATAATTTTTAAATTTTGTACTACCACCACCACTCCCTGGTGCTAATTCAATTTGTGGAATTGTGAATGGTCTGTCCAAGCACAGACTGAAAAACTCTGAAGCCTGAGAGGGGTCTTGCAGCACTCAGCTCAGCCTCCACTATAACTACTGAATCACCCCTACAACTAAAAATTAATGAAGATTAATTAATCTTCGCACAACTAAAAATATGGTCCACAGACTGGCAGCATCAGTATCACCTGAGAGCTTGTTAGAAATGCAGAAACCCAGACTCCATCTTAGACCTACTGGATAAAAAACTGCTTTAACAAGAACCTCGGGTGACTTCAGTGCACATTCAAGTCTGAGAACCTGGGTCTCCCGCATTGCAGGCAGACACTTTAACCTCTGAACCACCAGGGAAGCCCCAAGTCCAAAAAGGACTCCCCTACTATGCACCCGTCACATCACCTGGGAAGGGAAGGGGAGATGGCTTCCTCTGAATTTGCCTATTCATCTTTAATAATTACCATATACTGAGCACCAGTATGCACCAGAAGGTCACAAAAGTAGTTAATCTTCATTAATCCTCACAAAAATTCTGTGAACCACATAGATTCCCAGGGCAAGGAACATTTAAGAGACGAGTGAGAGAGAATTCTACACAGAACACCTAATTGGCATACCACTTTCTTACAAAGTGAGACTACTGTTCTCTTTTCAAATCTTTTCAATGATTTTAATTATTCAAGAGCAAAGTCGCACTTTGGTGCTTGTGTGTTTTTCACAGTGCTTTAACTTTTTAATAATCCCTCCATCTAACTATTTTCCCCTTTACAACTTGGACTCTCTCTCTCAATAACTCAGTTACTGAGTTATTATAAAGAGCCTTCTTGTAGCTTCCTGCTACTAGCTATAATTGTACCTCTTGGATCCATACACAGAAAAGAACTGAAAAGAGAACTTGCTCAGTGAGATGACAAAATGTTCTCCAGTGGGAAGACAAATAAATAGACAGTGATGGTACAGAAAAAAGCAGGCAGATCAACAGAAAGCAATAGGCAGTTTAAAACCAAATTCAAGTTTATTTTAGACTAAGATCAGCAAGTAACCTTTCAAATCAGAAGAGGAAAAACTTTAATGAATAGTATTAACTGGATAATAAATTGGAAAAATATACACAATGGATTAATGATTTCAATGTGAACAAAACATATATCAATATGTGTATTTCTTAGAAAGAGGAGGATATTCCTAAACACAGCACTCAAAATCACAACCTAAAGGGTGAAATTGATTTAAAACATTTATTAATAACTTTCCGTACACCCCAACCACCATAAAGCTAAAAGACAATGTCTGGGGTAAAATATCTGCAATGAAGGGTTACAACAACATAACCCTTCATAAAATATGAATCTTATAAATCAACAGGAAAACAATCCTCTGCAGTTTAAATGGGCAGAGTAACCAAGTCCAAAATATGAGATAACAAATATCAAGAAATATACAAAAATATTTCTATTAATTAAATAAATGCAATGCCAAACACGATGATTATCAACCATAATTTATAAAATGCTAAAGAGCATTCAACTTGGAGATGTGAGGATATAGAGAAATGGGCATGATTAAATATTGGTGGCAGAAGTTTAAACTGATATGTTGTTCTCAACCACAATTTGACTATTTGTAACTGTATATATTTGGATGAATACATACATATTTATGTATATGAATGTATATATTCATTTGGCAAATGTAGTTCCAGATATTTAAATTGTGGAAATAAAATTTGGAAGAGAAGGAAGGAAAGGAGGGAAGGAAGAGAGGGAAGAACGATGGAAGGGAGGGAGAGAGGGAAGGGATAGGAGAGGACAGGAAGGGCAGGAAAAGGAGGGGAAGGGAGTAATAAAGAAATGAAAGGAGGGAGGGAAGAAACAGAAGGAAGGAGGAAGAGGAAAGTGTACATTTAAATATCCAACAACAGGAAATTGGTTGAACACACTATGGTTTATCTGTCTAATGGGATACAATTCAATCATTTTACAGATATTATATAAGCAGATGTATTAACAAGAAAAAAAAAAGGTCTTGGATTACTGAGTGAAGAGAAAAAGATCTGAAAACATCATTTTCAAAGCAAGGCCCTGCATGTGTGTGTATGTGTGTAATACACAAAAATATGTGCACAGGATCTTTATTACTGCATTGTGATGACAGCAAAACCTAAACAAACTTGAAACAACCTAGATTTCAAACAAAGCAGACTGGTTAAGTGACCTAATTACAGTATAGCCCTATCACACAGGTATTCAAAAGAAAGTGGTATATCTATTAATGCTGACATGGAAAAATCATGGTAAAATACAGCATGAAAAATATCTCATTTGTGGAAATAAAGACATACAGCTACATATATTATTTCATTTAGTCACTCAGTTATGTACAGCTGTTTGCAATCCCGTGGACTGTATAGCCCTCCAGGCTCCTCTGTCCATGGCAGTTCTCCAGATAAGAAAACTGGAGGGGGTTGCCACGCCCTCCTCCAGGGGATCTTCCCAACTGAGGGGTCAAACCCACATCTCCTGCATTGCAGGCAGATGCTTCACCATCTGAGCTACCATGGAACCTCAAGAATACTGGAGTGGGTAGCCTGGGAACTTCTCAACCCAGTAATCAAACCGGGGTCTCCTGCCTTATAGGCGGATTCTTTACCAGCTGAGCTACCTGGGAAGCCTTTCATATACATATATATCTTTTTAAAAAAACCTATGAACAATAGTAATTATTAGACATATTTTAAGTATGATATTATACATACATATATATGTGTGTGTGTGTGTATATATATATATATAAAACAGAGATGGGAGCCTAGTCAGGGGAATGGAAAGGGAAACTCATTATTTTATACCTTTCCATAATGCTGGAAATTTTCCCGTATGCACTTTTATTATTATGTGTATATACAGGATCCACTGCTCATAGAAAATATATATATACATATAAAGATAAAACCTAAAAAACTAATAGTGATTATCACTGGCTATTGACATTATATTTTTATTTTTTGTTTACCTTTATTTCCCTATTTTTCCCTATAATTCCCTATTTTGAATTATATAGTTAATTTATTTTAATCATTTCAAAAATAACTGATGACATAGGAAAAATATGATATAGTATATTTAAATGACAGAATAAAAAATGTTATATAAATCTTGATTTTGTTTTAATACATATTTGTATACACATAGAAAATGATTGGAAGGAAATATATCTAATAGAATTATCTATCATTGGGTTTAATGAGCAACCTTTATTTTATTCTTTATACTCTCCTTATTTACCAGTTTTACATATTCAATACTCATTAACATAGGAGACTGGAATGCAAAAGTAGGAAGTCAAGAGATACCTGGAGTAACAGGCAAGTTTAGCCTTGGAGTACAAAATGAAGCAGGGCAAAGGCTCATAGAGTTTTGCTAAGAGAACACACTGGTCATAGCAAACACCCTCTTCTAACAACACAGGAGACTTCTCTACACATGAACATCACGAGATGGTCAATACTGAAATCAGACTGATTATATTCCTTGCAGCTGAAGATGGAGAAGCTCTATACAGTCAGTAAAAAACGAGACCAGGAGCTGACTGGAGCTCATCATGACTCCTTATTGCCAAATTCAGACTTAAATGGAAGAAAGTAGGGAAACTAGACCACTCAGGTATGACCTAAATCAAATCCCTTATGATTACACAGTGGAAGTGACAAATAGATTCAAGGGATTAGATCTGGAAGAAAGAGTGCCTTAAGAACTACGGATGGAGCACAGAGCAACAGTGCACAGGAGGTGGTGAACAAAACCATCCCCAAGGGAAAAAAAAATGCAAAAAGGCAAAATGGTTGTCTGAGGAAGCCTTACAAATGGCTGAGAAAGAAGAGAAGTGAAGTGCAAAGGAGAAAAGGAAAGACATACTCATCTTAATGCAGAGTTCCAAAGAATAACGAGAGATAAGAAAGCATTCCTAAGTGAACAATGCAAAGACATGGAGGAAAACAATAGAATGGGAAAGACTAGAGATCTCTTCAAGAAAATCATAGATACCAAGCAAACATTTTCAAGCAAAGATGGGCATAATAAAGGACGGAAATGGTATAGACCTAACAGAAGCAGAAGATATTAAGAAGAGGTGGCAAGAATACACAGAAGAACTATACAAAAAAATATCTTAATGACCCAGATAACCACGATGGTATCATCACTTACCTAGAGCCAGACATCGCAGACTGCAGTCAAGCGGGCCTTAGGAAGCATCACTATGAACAAAGCTAGTGGAAGTGATGGAATTCCACCTGAGCTATTTCAATTCCTAAAAGACGATGCTCTGAAAGGACTGCACTCAATATGCCAGCAAATTTGGAAAACAGTTTTCATTTCAATCCCAAAGAAGGGCAATGCCAAAGAATGTTCAAACTACCATACAATTGCACTCATTTCACATGCTAGCAAAGTCATGCTCAAACTCCTTCAAGCTAGGCTTCACCAGTATGTGAACCAAGAACTTTCAGATGTACAAGCTGGATTCAGAAAAGGCAGAGGATCCAGATTCAAATTGCCAACATCCACTAGATCAAAGAAAAAGCAAGAGAATTTGAGAAAAACATCTACTTCTGCTTCACTGACTATGCTAAAGCCTTTGACTGTGTGGATCACAACAAACTGTGGAAAATTTCTTAAAGACACGGGGATACCAGACCACGTTACCTGCCTCCTAAGAAATCTGTACACAGGTCAAGAAGCAACAGCTAGAACTGGACATGGAACAACAGACTGGTTCCAAATTGGGAAAGGAGTACGTCAAGGCTGTATACTGTTACCCTTCTTATTTAACTCATGTGCAGAGTACATCATGTGAAATGCCAATTGGATGAAGTACAAGCTGGAATCAAGATTGCAGGGAGAAATATAAATAACCTCAAATATGCAGATAACACCACTCTAATGGCAGAAAGCAAAGAGAAACTAAAGAGCTTGATGAAGGTGAAAGAGGAGAGTGAAAAAGCTGGCTTAAAACTCAACATTCAAAAACCGAGACAATGGCATCCAGTCCCATCAGTTCATGGCAAATAGATGGAGAAAAATGTAAACAGTGATAGTTTTATTTTCTTGGGTTCCAAAATCATTGCAGAGGTTGAGTGCAACCATGAACTTAAAAGATGAGTGTTCCTTGGGAGGGAAGATAGGACAAACCTAGCTAACATATTATAGCACAGAGACATTACTTTGCCTACAAAGGTCCATATAGTCAAGGCTACAGTTTTTTCCAGTAGTCATGTATGGATGTGAGAGTTGAACCATAAAGAAGACTGAGCACCAAAGAACTGATGCTTTCAAACTGTGGTGCTAGAGAAGATGTTTGAGAGTCCCTCGGACTGCAAGGAGATCCAACCAGTCAATCCTAAAGGAAATCAACCCTGAATATTCATTGGAAGGACTAATGCTGAAGCTGAAGCTCCAATACTTTGTCCACCTAATGTGAGGAGCCAAGTCATTGGGAAAGGCTCTGATGTTGGGGAAGATTGAAGGAAGGCAGGAAGAGAAGGGGATGACAGAGGACGAGATGACTGGATGCCATCACCAACTCAATGGACATAAGTTTGAGCAAACTCAGGGAAATAGTGAAGGACAAGGAAGCCTGGCACACTGCAGTCCATGGATCACAGAGAGTCAGACACAACTGAGAGACTGAACAACAATAAATCATAAAAAATAAATGGTTTGAAATAAAATGGGGGATATGAGGAACTTCACATCCACATGTTGTAATAAGCTGATTCAACAGGATAGAGGAACAACACAAGGAGAGGACTCTGGCATTAATATCACAGCCTCCATGGGCACAGCTGGCATTAGGCGGGAGAGGCAGGACCTAAGCTGAACAAGTTCCCTCAGAGAGCTCTAGAACCTTGAAACTGGAAGAGACTTTCTAGGTTACTTAATTAAACCCTTTAGTTGAATTCTGATCTCGCAGAGACTTCTGCTGCTATGTGGGGAATGACAACCTGGTCCTTCACTAGACAACATCCTTGGGGACAGGAAGGAAACGCAGGTATCAGCACTGTGCACTAATGGGGCCAGCCTGCTCTCTGGGATAGCCCAGTTCCCTAGGAATGTCTTCTAATTATCCATCTTCCTAATATATTTGAAGTATTACATATGGTGGGTTAGTACCTACTTGCTCACCCAAACTCTGGCTCCTATGCCTGCCCCCTCTACAGTACTTGTCTTTGCTGGGACATGGGACAAAGTAGGAATTTTCTCTAGGAAAGCCTGCTCCCATGACCTAAGCCCCAGGGGCAATGATTATCTAAGTGTAGTGTACAAAGAAGCACAGGGCTCATGGGGGCTTCGAACAGAGCAGTCATACCCATGATGCCCTGCCTATGGAAACCACCACTCCACTTCCCTTGAGGTTCAGTTCAGTTCACACAGAACTGGGACATTCTTCCGTGACCAACCTGACGCATTACTCACTCCTGCATAGGTAGGTGGAAGGCAGTTTGTCATTAAACTGCCTCCATGAGCTTTGGCACACAAAGACATCCCATTAAGCCCAAAGAGTAAAGCACTCCTTTGAAAAACAAGGCAACAAATTTGAAGAGCATCTATCTGTGGATAGGCATGAAACAGCTAAGTTTCCAAATCCCCAAAGAATATCAAGTAGGTGATTTTCACTCCCAGCTTCTGCTGCCCAGGGAGACATTTGCAAATAGGAAAAGAAGCAACCATTACAAAAAGAGCTTGTGGATCATGATGGAGGGTATCCATGTAGTCCTCAAACCAGAAGTTGCTTTTCCTACAATAAAATCAGGGATATTCAAAATGCCTCTCTAATCTTCAAAGTGCAAGTAACAGAAAAAGAAATCCTTCGGGTGGCAAACTGAAATAGTTCACTATGGTTATCAGTCCTCGGTATACATCAGAATTATCTGGGATGTATCTGAAAGTTACAGGTAATTAAGCCCCAAAGATTTTAATTTAATTGGTCTGGGACCAGGGCTGGCATTGGTGCTTTTTAAAAGCGTCCTCAAAAAAATTTCCCAATAAATAGCTGGCAGGCAAGTCACTGAGCTAGTACAACAAAAGTCTAATGGGTGAAATATGTGCATATACAAGAACAGTCTTTGAGCAAAGAGGCTGAGGTCCAAAACTGGCCCCTCCAATCAATCTGCTTCCACTCAGCTGCCAGAGGAGTATTTCTAAAAGGGAAAGCTCATCACCCTAGCCTCCCATTTGTTTAGAAGGCTGGAGAGGTCCCCCTGGTCTATGGAATAAGAGCCTCCTCAGGCTAACTTGTAAGACCTCTCATGATCCAAGCCCCGGCCTCCCCCTCCTATTCACAGCTCCCACAATGCTGAACTATTTTCCCTTTTCCCATACATTGTTAGGTCTCCACCTTTTCTGTCTGAAATTTCTTCCCTTGTTCTTATACCAGACTCACATGTCTATATTTTAAGGCTCATGTCAAAAGGTTCCTACTTCCTATCGCTTCAGTCAAATGGATGTCTCTCTTCTCTGTGCCTCATGGACAGACCTTTCTTACAGCATACTGTTACTGTTTCTGGACTCTGCCTGTGTCCCACTAAATGGAGCCCCTGGAAGCTTAGACTCTCTAAAGCTTCAGTTCATTTCAGTTCAGTTCAATCGCTCAGTCGTGTCCAACTCTGCAACCCCATGAATCGCAGCACGCAAGGCCTCCCTGTTCATCACCAACTCCCAGAGTTCACTCAGACTCACAGCCATCAAGTCAGTGATGCCATCCAGCCATCTCATCCTCTGTCATCCCCTTTTCCTCCTGCCCCCAATGCCTCCCAGCATCAGAGTCTTTTCCAATGAGTCAACTCTTCGCATGAGGTGGCCAAAGTACTAGAGTTTCAGCTTCAGTATCATTCCCGCCAAAGAAATCCCAGGGCTGATCTCCTTCAGCATGGACTGGTTGGATCTCCTTGCAGTCCAAGGGACTCTCAAGAGTCTTCTCCAACATCACAGTTCAAAAGCATCCATTCTTTGGCGCTCAGCGTTCTTCACAGTCCAACTCTCACATCCATACATGACCAATGGAAAAACCATAGCCTTGACTAGACAGACTTTTGTTGGCAAAGTAATGCCTCTGCTTTAGAACATGCTATCTAGGTTGGTCATAATTTTTCTTCCAAGGAGTAAGCGTCTTTTAATTTCATGGCTGCGATCACCATCTGCAGTGACTTTGGAGCCCAAAAGTAAAGTCTGACACTGTTTCCACTGTTTCCCCATCTATCTGCCATGAAGTGATAGGACAAGATGCCATGATCTTCGTTTTCTGAATGCTGAGCTTTAAGCCAACTTTTTCGCTCTCCTCTTTCACTTTCATCAAGAAGCTTTTTAGTTCCTCTTCACTTTCTGCCATAATGGTGGTGTCATCTGCATATCTGAGGTTATTGATATTTCTCCTGGCAATCTTGATTCCAGCTTGTGCTTCTTCCAGTTCAGCGTTTCTCATGATGTACTTTGCATAGAAGTTAAATAAGCAGGGTGGCAATATACAGCCTTGACGGACTCCTTTTCCTATTTGGAACCAGTCTGTTGTTCCATGTCCAGTTCTAACTGTTGCTTCCTGACCTGCATACAGGTTTCTCAACAGGCAGGTCAGGTGGTCTGGTATTCCCATCTCTTTCAGAATTTTCCACAGTTTATTGGGATCCACACAGTCAAAGGCTTTGGCATAGTCAATAAAGCAGAAAAAGATGTTTTTCTGGAACTCTCTTGCTTTTTCCATGATCCAGCGGATATTGGCAATTTGATCTCTGGTTCCTCTGCCTTTTCTAAAACCAGCTTGAACATCAGGGAGTTCATGGTTCACATACTGCTGAAGCCTGGCCTGGAGAATTTTGAGCATTACTTTACTAGTGTGTGAGATGAGTGCAATTGTGCAGTCGTTTGAGCATTCTTTGGCATTGCCTTTCTTTGGGATTAGTGAACCTAAATCAATGCACAGCCTGGAGATGCCACTCTCATAAAAAGATCATAAGATCTGGTCCTTAACGTTTGCAGCATCCAGGTCAACTGGACAGAGGTCCGATTTTCATATGTCTCTACTACCGTGGTGGAGAAGGCAATGGCACCCACTCCAGTACTCTTGCCTGAAAAATCCAATGGACTGAGGAGCCTGGTAGGCTGCAGTCCATGGGGTCGCTAGGAGTCGGACACGACTGAGAGACTTCACATTCACTTTTCACTTTCATGCACTGGAGAAGGAAACAGCAACCCACTCCAGTGTTCTTGCCTTGAGAATCCCAGTGATGGGGGAGCCTGGTGGGCTGCCATCTATGGGGTCGCACAGGGTCAGACATGGCTGAAGCGATTTAGCAGCAGCAGCAGCTACTACCATGGTGGTTCAGATGGTAAAGAATCTGCCTGCAGTGCAGGAGACTCGGGTTTGATCCCTAGGTCAGGAAGATCCCCTGAAGAAGGAAGTGGCAACCCACTCCATTATTCATGCCTAGAAAATCCCATGGACAGAGGAGCTTGGCAGGCTACAGTCCATGGGGTCTCAAAGAGTTGGAAATGACTGAGCGACTTCACTCTACTACTGAAAAGTTTTAAGTCAACCCAGCCTCCTATTAAGTAAAATACTCATTCTTCCCATCTCGAAAATATATCCTCAACAATGTGGAAGGCCAGGTTCAAGAGTAGACTTCAAACAGTCTGCAGGGAATCTATGCAAGATTGGAAGACCCAGAGAAAACAGAACCTTGTCCCAGCTTCTGGCCTGCCCCCTTCCCTTCCCCTGAAATGGCTCTTACCTACAGGGTGAGGAGTCTCTTGTGCACATAAGTGGTTGCTCCAACCCACGTGTCCAAACTCCATCCCACTCTGCTAAAACAAGCACTCTTGGACTACCCTTCAGGTCTAGGAGGTCACCTAAAGCCAAAGGGAGAATGGACCAGAGAAAGAGGCCCACACAGGATCTAGAAGCAGGCTCTGAGTTGTCTGAGCAAAAAATTCAGAGTTCAGCACATTCCTGGGGAGCTAGAAGAAAGCCAGAATGGGGCCCTCTGAAGCTTGGAACCCAGGGCAGTGGCCCTTCCTGCACAAATCCAAGGGCAGTTCTGTTTAAGACTCATTCCAAGTATCATCACCTCATCCAAGAAACGTTCCTAGATTCCCTAAGCTAGGAGCTGTCCCTCACTACTCTCAAAGCACCTTGTGGATATACTCAATTCTGCACCTAGACAGGGTATTACAACTATCTGTTCCTAGGTCATCTCACTACACTAAACACTTTCTGAGAACATGGACTGTAACTTCCTCATCACTGTGGACTCCCAGGAATCTAACACAGAGTGTGGCTTAGGACAGGACCTTATTCAGCAGCCAATGAATGGGTTCACGAAACAGAGATGATGAAGGAGAGGACATTCAACCGACCCAGACACTAACTCCCTTCACCTCTCCAGCCCTCAAATTTTACTAGAGACCTTTTGAAGACAATGTTGCAATTAACAGTGGCAACTATAATAAACTTCAGTTCCACCCATATATAATTTTTGATTTATGACAGACATACTATCTGTCAAGAAACTGAATTGCTTCATGTCATACTGAGTTTAATTCACAAGTAATCTTTTTTGCTATCCTCATACAGTGATTCCCTCCCCCCAAAAAACTGACCCTCTGAGGTCCTGTTGAGGAAGATGACTTAAACTGTGAGCACATGGGGAAATCTTGGAGCAAACCAAGAGGACAACACCTCTCATCAACAGGACCTGAACTGAGCTACCTCCAAAAAAGTGAGAAGGGCCCTTTCTCCTACTCACATCCTTTCTTCCAAATGACATTCCAAGACTTTGGAGATAGAACCACCTAAAAGAAGGCATTTCCTTCAGTAGTGAATGCCTCCGCTAAATAAAGCAATCTGCAGATGAGATTAGAGTAACTCTCCTATGGTAGCATGCCTTTCGATTCATGTAGCAGTGGCTGAACCTTCAGTCCATTGGAGTTTTTTACATCATGTGCCAATTCACCCAGAGATATTCTAAAGTTGTGCAATAGGCAGATTGTAATCGCCTGCACCCAGGGAGTGGCAGAGGAGTGAGTGCAGTGAGTCACAGACCACAACAAAACCTTTCCTTGCATGTTGCGTTCACCTGGCAAACCTAGAGGATGTAAAGTTGACAGCTAGACAAGGAGTATCTTTGTTATTTGTCAACAAACTGCAGTGACCATTGCAAGTCTTGGCAACTTGACATGGGGAAGCCTTGGGGGAAGAAATGAGGGAGCCAGTAAGTAAGATAATGAAAAACTCCATTCTCCTGATGACCAGCTGTCAGACAGGTATGTCAACAAGAATTTTTATCTGACCTTAAGGACCTATTTTGGAGAAGGCAATGGCACCCCACTCTAGTACTCCTGCCTGGAAAATCCCATGGGTGGAGGAGCTTGGTAGGCTGCAGTCCATGGGGTCACTAGGAGTCAGACACGACTAAGTGACTTCACTTTCACTTTTCACTTTCATGCACTGGAGAAGGAAATGACAACCTACTCCAGTGTTCTTGCCTGGAGAATCCCAGGGACAGGGGAGCCTGGTGGGCTGCCATCCATGGGGTGGCACAGAGTCAGACACGGCTGAAGCAACTTAGCAGCAGCAGCAGCAGAACCTATTTATCATGTTCAATACAACAGGAGGGTGTTCCTTTAAGTGGCAAAGTGAAGTGAAGTTGCTCAGTCGTGTCCGACTCTTTGCGACCCCATGAACTGTAGCCTACCAGGCTCCTCCCTCCATGGGATTCTCCAGGCAAGAGTACTGGATTGGGTTGCCATTTCCTTCTCCAGGGGATCTTCCCAACGCAGGAATCGAACTCGGGTCTCCTGCATTCCAGGCAGACGCTTTAACCTCTGAGCCACCATAGATATGAATGATCAACTGATTTTGAAATGACTTAAATATCGGGCTCTATTAACTAACAGCTATGTGACTTCGGGAAACTCAGGTGACATCTGAGAATCTGGTTCCACACGTCTATAAAATGGGAGTAATATCTGCCCTGCATGACCCACAGGATTGCTGTAAATATCAAACAAGACAATGAAAGTAAAACAGATTGTAGCCACAAAGTTCAGTACAAATAATATTTTAAAACAATTGCTTTTGGTAATAGACATCATCCAAAAGTCAAATTTGGAGAGACTAGACAGAAGCTGATTTGATTGCTTTACATCCACAGAAGTAAGTGCATTTATAAACTAATGCATAGTCCACAGAATGTTTGCTGGTTACTATCTATTCCACTTACAACATGGAAAAATTATAGAAAAAACGCCACTCTGGGCCTCCCATCAGGGGCTTAGCACCAGCTCATCTGCACAGCTTTGCTTCTTAAGATTTAATTACACCTTCTTTCCTGGTGGCTCAGACAGTAAACAATCTGCCTGCAATGCAGAAGACCCGGTTTTGATCCCTGGGTTAGGAAGATCCCCTGAAGAAGAGAATGGCAACCCACTTCAGTATTCTTACCTGGAGAATCCCACAGACAGAGGAGCTTCATGGGCTACAGTCCATGGGGTCACAAAGAGTCAGACAGGACTGAGCAACTAATACTATACACAGAACAGTTTCTGAGCACCCCGTGCAGGCCAAGGCCTTTGGTGGTAAATGGACAAACACAATGAAGACAGCCACGTTTCCTGCTCATGGTAGAATCATGGAGACAAGTTAAACACTCAGAACATTACAGGTTACGATAACTGGTACACAAGCTATGGAAAGTGGGGTCATTTCTACTTATGCAATTATGAAAGCTTCAAAGAAAAGGTGATTCTTGAACCAAACCCTAAAAGAGACGCTGGCACTCGCCAGGCAGATGGCAGCTGGGAGTAATTCCCAAGAGAGGAAACTGAGAGCAAACGCTTCAGTGTTCCAGGGGAACTGAAAGTGACCCGACTATGGGAGGAAAGGGGACAGTATTAGAGAAAGGTAAAGGGACAGGGAAGAATCATCATAAAAGCCCGAGAATGAAAGCTGACATTTACCCTGTAGGTAGTGGGATTTAAGGAAACAGCTTAAAGTTGGCTATGGCAAGACTGTATTTCCACTTCAGAAAAATCTCTTTTGTGTGCTTTGAATATGGCATAGGAGGAGAAAAGCCTTGAAGTCGGAAAGCCCATAAAAGAATGCTTTTCCTGTTTATTTTTATATAGCAGAATCCTTCTTTAAAGTCAAATCTTAAGTGGAAGCTTAATGAAATGAAACAAACCAAAGCACATCTGCTTTGGTAGAAGCAGTAATTCAGGATCAGGAGTCATGCTATATGGCCTCCGTCAGCCTCACAATAGCACCTGAGACCCTTTTATAAAATCTTTAGGCTCTTAACATTGGAAAGTGGTATGTGCACTGGGTCAAGAAGACAAGAATAGCCCAGGTGAGAGAAGAAAAAGAGCATAAATGTAGCCGGGATCAAACCCACAGTTCCTGGTAGTGGACTAGTTGCAGGCGATGAGGAGAAGAAGAAACAAACTGCAGGGTCTGAATGAGGCAAGTGAGTGGGTGATGGGCAGCCAAGGAGGGTGAGCAGGCTGAAGAACAACCATCCAGGTGTGGCATGCTGGGTTAGAGGAGCCTGTGACACATCGGGGAGGACATCAGGAAGGCAGCTCACGGAGGAAACTTGAGCTGGAGGGAAAAGATGTGGCAGTTGAGAGCAGGGCCAAGACAAAAGATCACATCACCATGGAAAAGTGGAGAGAGGGGGAAGAGAGAGAAGGTGGCTGTGATCAGACTCTACAAAAGCTCCTATAGTTGAAGAGTAGGAAGCTAAAAGACGGTCCCAATCCACCGTCCATCTCCGTTTTGAAAAGCCAGGAAGAGAACTAACCCTTATTGATCACCTACCCACTAGGGACCAGGTGCTGGAAGAGGTAGTACACTTTCGTGTGACTCATCTCACGTTAAGTCCCATGACAGTTCTGCAGAATGGTCACTTGTTCAAGTCACACAGGAAATAAATGATGAAAACAGGCATTCCAACCCAGGTCTTTCTGAATCCCCAAATCAGCCTCACTGAAATCGAGAGCTGTACTGTCCAGTACAAAAGTCAGAAAGAAAACTGGAAGAAAGTGGCACCCAGAAACAAAGGTGGAAGAGAACGTCAAGATTGAAAGTGCAATGAGAAACCCCAAATTTGGATGGGGCTTCCCTAGTGGCTCAGACAGTAAAGAACCTGCCTGTAATGCAGGGGACCTGGGTTCAATCCCTGGGTCAGGAAGATCCCCTGGAGAAGAAAATGGCAACCCACTCCAGTATTCTTCCCTGGGAAATCCCATGGACAGGGAAGCTTGGTGGGTTACAGTCAATGGAGGTCACAAAGAGTTGGACACAACTGAGCAACTAACATTTAACAAAGTAGGACAGCATTCCAACTCCTCCAGGCCCTGTCACACAAAGAGACAACTGATGCCAAGGTGGAAGGGACTGAAAGAGAAACACCTTGATTCTTGGCAAGACACTCTCCCCACAGTCAGAACCAGACAATGGATATTCAATTCCTAGTGTGCCATGTCCTTGAACGAGTGTCAAGTCCAATGTTGGGTAATTAGGCAGTAGTGCCCAGAAAGGAAGAGTGATTTAGAGACTCCAAGAACTGAAAGGGCCTCATAGTTCATCTAGTCTAATGACACCTGTATTAAGTGGTCACTGCATTTACTTAACATTCCCTTCTCCAAGGGATTCTTCCTGATCCAGGGATCAAACCCAGGTCTCCCACATTGCAGGCAGATTATTTACTGCCTGAGCCACCAGGGAAGCCAACAATGATAATGATATATAGTAAATCACAGTGTTTTATATGTGAGGCCTTGTTTGATTCTCCATATTAATAGTATCCCTCCAAGTAATTAAGTGATATCCTATCTTCTATAAAATACTACTTCACAGGATAACTCATTCCATTTTCAAAGCATCTCTGTTAAAAAGTTCTTATTGAGCTAGAATCTTCCTCTCTGTAGTTTTCACAATAGTTCTGACTCTTACAGCCAGACAAAGCTGGTTTATTTAAAGACAAACAATTTTCTCCCCCGGTCTCATCTCTCTCTTATCTCTTCCCTTCCCTCACCCTCATCTCTAATGGAAATATATCAATCACCTCCTTCAATCATACCTTCTAGGGCATGACTTTGAATCATTTCTTCATTCCTTGACAGCTCTTCTTCAAAAGGGTTACATACCTTAACATTCTAGGCCAGCACAGAGAAGACAGATGCTTCAGCTTTTTGAGTAACTATGAAGTACCCATGTAGTACTAATCTGGAAATGCCTGTCAGGTCTCCATCTGTTCACTCAGTTCAGCACCTCCACCCTTCAGCCCTTTCATCCATGCTAGCTTTGCCTGGAGTGAGAAGATTCGTCTAGGTTTCCTACTAACGCTTCTGCCTTTCTCCCAAGCCACCCGCCACCTCCATATTGAAAATCTGGAATGAGAACTAACCCTTATTGATCACCTACCTACTAGGGACCAGATGATGGGAGAGGTACCCTTTCATGTGACTTTTCTCATGTTAGGTCTTAATGACTGTTCTGCAGAACAGTAACTTGTTCAAGTCACACAGGAAATAAATGATGAAACAGGCATTCAAACCCAGGTCTTTCCGAATCTAAAAATCACCTACATTGAAAGCTAGAGCTCTATTGTCCAGTACATTAGCCATTTGTCACATCTGTCTATTGTATATGTGAAATGTGGCTGTCTGAATTGAGATGTGATATAAGGCTTTTTACACAACAGATTTTGAAGACCTAGTTCAAAAAAAAATACAAACATCTCATTGAAATTCTTATGTTGATTACATGTTAAGATAAAATATGCTTTTAGAATTAGCTTCACCGGTTTCTTTTTACTTTTTCAGTGTCATTACTAGAAAATTTAAAATTATATATGTGCTCCGGTTTGTGGCTTGCATCATATTTCTTTTGAGCATCATTGATCTAGAATACTAGAAAGAAATCTTTGGAAACTATTAATACTATCCTAATATAAGCGCATGTAACTCAGGGACTAGCCATTTAATTAGTTTAGTATCAGATGGGATTAGAAGTTCTTTTAACCAGTGACGGAATCAGAGCTTTCCCTTTATACATTTTTGTTGTTTTATATCTTGTTTCATTATTCAAACTTCCCAGAGGCTTTGCATGAGGGTAATTCTATAAATAAGTTAAATAAATCCATATCTCTTGTATCCAAAAGGATATGTATTTTTTTATCTAATGTGTTTACAATATATCATAATATTCCACAAAACTTGCTATTATACAACTGGATAACACCATGTATGTTCAAGTTGGGAATCATTCTTAGAAGGAATTGTCTGAAGCTTATAGAGGAAATAATCCTATATATGATACTTTTGTGTTCTGCTGTAATGAGTTTTGTATTTTTATTGTTCTGCACATTTGGCAACAAGAAAGCAAAGAATTATTTTAAACAGAATTTCCAAATCAAAAACTGAGATATAGCGACTGAAATGAAAATTAGCTTAAGTGGTCACAGGGTTACTGTTATCTGACATTAATAAAAATGATAATAATATACAGAATATTACAATTTATTATCTGCAGTCCAATTTAATCTTCACAAAAGTCTATAAAGTGGGACACAGTGGTCTAAATGGGTCTATTTATCAAGCGAAAATTTGAGGCCCCAGAAAGGTAATGAATGGAATCTAGAGCATCTGAGTCCAAGTCTGGTCATCTTTCCACTTTGTCCCACACTGGATCATGAAAGATATTACAAGTCTGACAGTTATATTGTTTGGGGCTTAGAGAGAGTTTCTCTGGGATAAAAGGTTTATTACCAGATTATTTTAGATGCCACAGGAAAGCATGTGCGTGATTTGGTAATGGGTATATGGTGATTACTCAGTAAACTCTTTTCTCATACCAAGAAAATTCTTTTGACGGATAATGCCAAAGTATTTAAGCTTTAGCTTCAGCATCATTCCTTCCAATCAACTCAGGATTGAATTCCTTTAGGATTGACTGGCTTGATCTCCTTGCTGTCCAAGGGACTCTCAAGAGTCTTCTCCAGCACCACAGTGGTCTTAGGTGGTCAATGGCAAATTCTGCTACTGTGTGGCTCTCATGGAGACTTGTGCCATCAGCTTGTTACAAATCAAAACCCTTCTTTTATCATAATGCACACCTTATAGAAAAGAACAAAGTCCTGGAGCCCTTAGAATCCACCTTCAGACGCTTCCACTATATTCATACTTTCAAGAAAGTAGTAGGGTTCTGAGACCCACAGATTTGTGTTCAAATCCTCACTTTGCTACTTACCACCTGTTTGACTTTTAACAAGTCAATTAATGAGCCTTGTAAGCCTAATCTTTATCTGCAAAAGGCAGATATTACCTGCCCTCAAGATTATCTGTAACATAAACAGGCATAGGCTAGCACACAGAAAATGATTATTAGCAGTTTTCTCCCCCTCTACTATTACGTCTTTCATCTTTCCACTTCCTTTGAGTATGGTTGTACCTATTTAATGATAGGAAGCTCAGAACATGTTTGCAGGGTCTTCTTTCTTAATATGTATTCCTTCTCAGAACTCTAAGTGACTCTACACACCAAATAGGGCAATTTTATTTAAAAGCTGTAACTCTTGCTGAAGTTTTAAGAATTTTTTTTCCTATTACTGGAATGGTGGACCATAAAATAATGTAACTTTTTTTTTCATTGAACCCCTTGGGCTTGTTTTTTAAATGGATTTACATGCTCTTTGCAGAAAGGGAGTAGTACAGCTCATTTAAAAGAGGATCCTTTTGAGCAAGAAGAAAGGTTGATGGCTTATTCAGGACTTAATGAGTTAGCTTTAGTATGTAAGCTAATTAGTAAACCCAAATTTCCAGGGCAAGGAGCTAAGAGAGGTAGCCAGGTACTTTAAAAAAATGTCTCTGGAAAAAGCACATCATTGGGAAATCATGCTGTTGATAGATGTTAATCACTTTCCCCTCTAGTTGCTGCCAAATTTTGGAGCACAGGAAATAATTTCATTTTGTTATATTTTGTTTTGCTATGTTTCTCCTGAGCTAGGAGATGGGAGGAAACTGGGCAACTGACTACTTAATCAGATCCATGAGCATTAGTGACTAGGGATGCCCATGGATGCTTTCTCAAAGGGGAAAACACTTCAGGCAGAATAAAACCTGGTGGATATGGTCACCTCTAAAGTTAACCCCAGAGTCCTCTTAGCAGCAGCTTCACCAAATTGCAGGCATGACACCTGGAAGGAAATTAGCAGACTTTCCAAAAAAGGATAAGCATCACAGCAGGACCACAGGAAGTAGATCAGAAGAGCTGAGTTTATACATCTGTGTTCTAAACGCCAAGTGGCATGTGTGAATGAAACTGGGTCCTTGTGGTGGACTTTGATGTGCTGCCAACAGGAAAATGAACAGAATCAGAGAGCAGTTTAGAAACTATTACCAGGAGAACTTTCTCCTGGAGAATTTATTAAGTGGGAAATGTGCAATTAGAAATCTTATTATGAGAGAATAGGCCAGTAAAAGTCTGCCTTGTTTAGAACACAGAATTCTAATTCAGTTACTAAGCTGAAACATATGCTATTGCCATTTCATGGGTTAAAAATGGTTCAAAATCAGAAATTTTCCATGGCTCAATCTAATATCATTTAGGCATTTTATAAAGGAGAAGATGATGGACACTGAATGATACTTTTTGACCACTATTATATGTCAGGAACTCAACTAAGTAAAAAATATATATATTAAATATTTTCATAAAATATTATTTAATGGTATCACAACTCTAAGATCAGTATCAGTATCTTCATTTTCAGAAGAGAAAGCTAAGGAGCAGAGGAGGTGAAATATAACAACTTGCTTGGGGTCATACAGAGTTGGGTTGCAGACAAATTCTGGGGCCACGATACCAAAAACCAATGGCGAATTCTCAGTAGTGCTGGACAGCGCACATCCTGCCATCCTCCTCGAACCAGCTTCTTAATTTGCTCTTTCTTGGCCACCTCCTATCTCACTGGCCACACACTCACTGGGATCTCATCTTCCCAACCTACAAGCATACAGTGGGTCCAGAGTTTCGGTCTCAGATCCACTCTTTATTTATACACTAACTTCCCAGATTATTGTATCCAGTCCTCTATTTTTTAAATACTAGCTATTTACTGATGACCCAAATTCAAATTTCCAGAGGCCCAACATCTCCTCTGAACTCCAGACTAGTACAGCTAACCAACTACTTGCCTTCTTCACACAGAAATCCAATAAACAAACTGAACCTAATTCACCAGAAACTAAACTCTAGATCTTCACACCCACTACCCACAAACACTAATTCTTTATCTGTTTTCCTGATCTTAGAAAATGACAATTCTGTACTTCCTTCCACATAGGCCAAAACAACCAGAGAGGAGGTATTTCTGACTTCTCTGTTTCTCTAATAGCTCACATCTAAACCATCAGCAGATCCCAAAGTTTCTACCTTCAGATTAGGTAGAATGCTGAATTGAAACACATCACATGATCCTGCTATACAATAATCTAAGCCATCATCATCTCTCATTGGACTTTTACAAAAGTCTCCTAACTCGTCTCCCCATTTCCACCTTTATCACTCTCCAGTCTGACTGTAGTGCAGCCGAAGTGATCTTTGTAAAACCTAAGTTAAATCATGCCATTCTTTGATCCAAAGCCTACACTAGCCTTCTATCACACTCAAAAAACATCCTCCAAAGTCTTCCCCAGGGCTTACACTTCATTGATATGACCCCAACTACTTTTCTACTCGTGTTATAGATCAAAGCTAGCCACTTCCCACAGAGAGGTGAAATCTATTTTCCCTCCCCTTGAATCTGAATATGGTACAACCACAAGTACGATGGAAGTGACCCTTTGCCACTTCTAGGTCCAAGACTTTAAGAGGACTAGTAGCTTTTACTGGCAGCATCATATCTGAGAGTCCTGAGCCATCCATGTAAGAAGTCCAATGCTCTCAGACTACCAGATTACATGGCAGCAACACAGTCATCGGCAGGCATTCCAGTCAATAACCACAACTGAGATCCCGGGTGTCAATGGCAGCCATGTAAGTAAGCCAGCTTGTCTTTCCAGCCCAGTCAAACCTTCTGATGTCTGCATGCCTAAATGTTACTTGAGTATAACCACATGAGAGACCCTAAGAAAAAACTACCCACCCAAGCCCAGAATCTTAGATGATGATAATTGTTTTAATCCACTGTTAGTCTGCTATGCTATGTGTGCTGTGTGCTTAGTCGCTCAGTCGTGTCTGAAACTTTGGGACCCCATGGACTGCAAGCTGCCAGGTACCTCTGTCCATGGGGATTCTCCAGGCAAGAATACTAGAGTGGGTTGCCAGGGAATCTTCCTAACCCAGGGGTCGAACTCAAATCTCCCACACTGCAGGCGGATTCTTTTATCATCTGAGCCACCAGGAAAACTAACTATAGCTAAGTAATTAACTGGAACACCACTTCCTACCCTTCTCTCCCTTGTTCCCTCCATTCCAGCCACATTGACCTACTTGCTATTCCTCTAACATACCAGTCATGTTACTACCTCCAGTCTTTATACCTGCTTTCCCTGTATGTGGCATGCCCTTCTTTCAGATACTCACACGGATTCACTCAGAGCTCTGCTCAAACAAGAGAGAGCTTCTCTGATGAATTAATCTAAAATACCACCCTATCACTCTGTCTCTTATCAAGCTTTATTTTTCTTCCAAGTATTTCATATTAACATATTTTAGACTTATTACTTGCTTTCTACTAAGAAAATGAAAAATTTGCAATTATAATAATACTGACAACTTTCATCTGTAGCTCCTTCTCTATTGCCTGGAGAATAGACATGTAGACATTGGCTGAATGAATGAATTCGACTCTGCAGCGCAAAGCACTCTCCTCTGCTTTACACTAGTATGCAGAGGAAAACACGGGGCAAAGGAAGAAAATGCAGATGGTGCAGACACACGAAAAGGCAATTATACAAAGAAGGGCTATTTCTTCTTCTTTGAAAATCCTGACCTAAATTCCTCTCTTTCTTTTGAGGCTTACTACTGGGGCTGTTATCAATTTGTTTGTTGTCTCCATTGATCTGAGGTGACCAAATTCAAGTGCATATTTACTTCACATTCATAAAGAAATGAATGTGAAGTGTTGGCGGGACAGCTTATGGCAGAGAGAGAAACTAAGAAGTTCAGCCTCAGGGTCTGTCACCAGTGAGACCTCCACAAATCATGATGTTTTAATACTTTCAAGAAAGTAGCAGGGTTCTGGGATCCCACAAAGCTCTGTTCAAATACTGATTTTACTACGTACTCGCTGTTTGACCTTTGACAAACAATAAACTGTTGTGAGCCTCACCTTTTTTACCTGCAAAATATATCCAAAATGGCCTAAAAGATAAATATGCAGGTATTATAAGTACCCTGACCAGAGTTCCAGTTCTTATCCATCCTCTTCCTTAAACACTCAGTCCTTCAGTTTTCTCTTCGGTGAAATAATAATAATAATAATCCTTTTTAAAATGCTGGTGTGAAAATTATGTGAGACCAGGAAAGTGACGTAACAATAGCTAGCATTTAGTTAGCATGATGCTACATTCTGGATCTCACAAAATCCTCTGTTCTAACCAACACCAACCATATTAGATAGGTACTAACCCTATCCTTTGCCCCAAATCACAGAGTTAACTAGCACAAATGGAGTGGGATTTAAACCCAGGCCAGTCTGGAGCCCAAGCTCTTAAGCATTCTATTCTGTAACTTCTCCTGGAAGCTTAGATCAATATCTGGTACATAATTACATTCTAAAAAATAACTATTTCAACTACTGCTAATACTATATATCATCATGATCATAACGATCATCATTTTCATCATGTTAGTGTCCACATACACTTTTCTTACCCATAGAAGAAAATTTCAGAGTCTTGCATCTGGTAAGCCTGAGCTAAAAGTTTGCCCCTGCTTGCTCAGTTATAAACCCAAACACTGAACAAAACTCCTCAGTGACCCTGACTATAAGAAAACGGGTCAGGCAGAGGGGGGAAAAGCATAGTTGTGGCAGTGACAAGCTGGCACTGGGTCATGTTAGCTTCATACAGCCAATGGTGCATGTCTCTTTTCAACTCTGTAATTACCTTAGTAACTAGAACTTGGCCACAATGGGAATGTTTACACCACAGAAATCAGCAAACCCAACCAATCAAAGCTCTGTTTCTCCCCAAAGAGACCTGGTTGTTAAACACTTGCCGGCACATCATTGTTCTGAAGTCAGATAGACATGAGTTTGAATCCTCATGCAATCAAGTGGGATCTCGCAAATTAATTAACTTCTTTGAGTCTGTATTTTCCTCACATCTGTAACAGCAATAATAGATACCTAATGGATTGTTCTAAAAATTAAATGATGTACCATGTGTAAAGCTCTTTAAAATATGTGACACTTATCAGTCACTCTCTAAGTGAATGTGACTACTTTGACACAATTTTGTTAGTTTTATTATTTGTGTGACAGCAATTTCTGTTAGTTTTATTATTTGCATTACAATAAATAAAAGTGGATGGCAAAGAACAGGGTATAAATAAGAATATACAAGTACCAACTCAACAATGTACAATTCACCAGGGTTGGTTTCACCCTTCTAGAAACTGTCCTAGTCATATCCCAGCTCAAAAGATTGGAACTTAAGTGCTTCCTACTCTCTGCTCAAGTAATGCATTCTTATTTGGATTCAATTCTTATGTTACAAGCCCCTGCCCGCACCATTCAGTCAGGGTCATGGTGAACCTTACCTAATTAACAGTGGCATAATCAAAACAAATATTGTTTCATTTCCCCATGACATGATTCTCATATGCATTCAAGGTTGGGCCTGCTCTTGATGAGTAACCAGAGAGCAAATCTCAAAATCACCAGCCATTTGAGCTGGAAATCATTGTGTACTCCTTGTACTCACTTTGCCAATGGGGAGACTGAGTACCTAGGTGACCTGCCCACTAGAAATAGATGGCTCTAGATCATGAATTGTAAATTGTAAGAGATAAATGATGCAAAGAAGAGAGCCAAATATTTAATGACCTCTCTCTCCACTGTCCCCGAGACCTAGTCCTCCACCTGGCCCATTGCCACGGCCAGCCTTCAGTGTGTCAGATTATATACCATAGAAATTTAATGATTCGGCAATGTATGCATGTCCATCCCAATCTCCCTAGCTATCTCTTCCCCTCAACCTTTCCTCACCCCACCCCAGAAACCGTAAATCTGTTCTCTAAGTCTGTGAGTCTCTTTCTGTTTGGTAAGCAAGCTTATTTGTATTGTTTCTTTTTAGATTTTACACATAAGGGATGTCATATGATAGTTTTCCTTCTCTGTCTGACTTCACAGTATGACCATCTCTAGGTTCATCCATGATGCTGCTATATTTAAAATGGATAATCAACAAGGACTTTCTGTATAGTACACGGAACTTTGCTCAATGTTATGTGGCACCCTGGATGGGAGGGGAGTTTGGAGGAGACTGGATACATGTATATGTTTGGCTGAGTCCCTTCACCATTCACCTGAAACTATCGTATTGTTAACCGGCTATACCTCAATACAAAATAAAAAGTTTTTTCAAAAAAGAAATTGAACAGTTTAATGATGTTCTTTATTCTCCAGTGGAGCTACTGCATTTTATTAAATTCAACAGTTCCAGATCTAGAATGACCAAGGGTACTGCTCAGCTCACTCTTTGAAAACTTTAATGGCTGTACGAATTGAGGGACACCTGACTACTCTGAACACTCATACCTCTCAAGATGTTCAGCTTCATCCTGTAGCTCCCGTTAGAGAATCATAGTATGCATTAGCAAATTAGAGGCTCTCAGAAGCCTCACAGTACAGACATCTTTTAAAACTTTTTATTAATCATATGCTTATTTTAAATTAGATCAATGTGTTTTTTTTTAATTACAGAACTCCCTTTGTGCTGTATATCTGTTACTCTCAGACAGAGTATTCAGTATAAGACCAATCTGATAAAAGCTGATCTAGTACTCTTGCCTGGAAAATCCCATGGACAGAAGAGCCTGGTGGGCTGCAGTCCATGGCGTCGCAAAGAGTCAGACACGACTGAGCGACTTCACTTTCACTTTTCACGTTCATGCACTGGAGAAGGAAACGGTAACCCACTCCAGTGTTCTTGCCTGGAGAATCCCAGGGACGGGGGAGCCTGGTGGGCTGCCGTCTATGGGGTCGCACAGAGTCGGACACGACTGAAGCGACTTAGCAGCAGCAGTAGCAGTCCAACCCCACAAGTTAAGAGAAGAAACTGAATTTCTGGGTAATGATCCAGCTCTTTCACCTCGCATTCCTTGCCACAGCCACTCCTTAGTGACTTCTCAATATGCAAATAGCTTGCATGATTTTCCCAGGGATCTACACTAGCCCCACTCTAACCCAGTGTGCTAATGAGCAGCTGATGAGCAAATCCAAAGAAGTGATTCGGTTAGAAGGCAAACCAGAGAGAAACTTAAATAGGAAGGAAGACAAACAAAGATGAAAAAAGAAAAAGTGCCTAGCACACAATAGGTACTCAACAAATAATACCTGACTAATCTATACTGAGTTCATAAAGGAAGCAGATTCATTCACGTATTCAGCAAGTATATACTTAATGCCAGCTACATGCTAGCACGCATTTGGGTCCTGGGGATATAGCAGTGAATAAACAAAATCCCTACCTTCATGAAACATCCAATTTAATCATATGACAAGATCCCAGCATGTTAGAGTCAGAAGTCAGCTTATCTCCTGCAGCCCAACCGTCTAATTGTTAAGAGAAATTCAGATCCAAAGAGAATAAATTCCCCCAAGGTCACCCAAGAAGTTAGCAGCAAAGCTGGAATTTAAACTCTGGTTTCCTGACCATAAATTCAGTGCTTATCCACCACACCAGCCTTCCTAAATTAAGAATGTTTGATATCATAATCTTTAAGGGAAGTCATGGTACCATAAATCATCATTAAGTGACAGAGACATAAAGATTATAGTCTTGACCCCAGTTCAGCATCTAAACATACTTACAAATATCAGGTCTTGGCCAATGTTTTTGGCTTACTGGCATAAGTAATTATATTACTTTAAGAAACCAAATTCAATTAACCAAAGCTCAGGGATTATGAAGACTAGAGAAGACAGAAAGGGGACTATCACTTTGTGTTTTTTCCAAATAGGTGATCAGGAAATGAGAAGTGGAAAGAGCGTGGGTTTTGGAATCAAATTGAGTTTTGAATCCCAGTTTTGCCTTCAATTAGTTGTGCAACCACAGGAAACCCACACTCAATGAGGAAACTCACACTCAATTTCCCCACTTGCAAAATGAATTCTCACAGAGCTT
Organism: Capra hircus; assembly: GCF_001704415.2. NCBI lineage: Eukaryota > Metazoa > Chordata > Mammalia > Artiodactyla > Bovidae > Capra > Capra hircus. The sequence continues at coordinate 97,992,490 of NC_030815.1, forward strand.
TATGGGGATTCTATGACATATGTATGTGGTATAGTAAGGGCTAAAAAAGCAGTCCTTATGCCTCCCCACACCTTTTCTTTTGAAGGTAAATTCCCTTTCTTGAAGACTTGCTAATGAACTATAAAATGTTCAAATAGTTTGGTGAAACATAATAATGTAATCATCTGATAAAGTCTGAGGAAAATGCCCCTAAACTCATGGTATGCACAACAGGTCTGGAATTTGGATTCTTTTCATTTGGTGGGGTTTTCATATTTTCAGCCTTTGGTCAGACTTAAATTCCAGTTGGGACTACCTCACCTAATATTTTGGCACTTTCCCTAGTCACAGTTGGAAGCCAGAAGTAAAGATATATGTGAAATGAAAAAATAATGAAAACCAAAAGTCAATATCTTTCTACTTTTCTTTTTCCTTTAGTGGGATAAAAAAAATTTTTAAAGCAGACCTACTCGACTTCCAGTCAAAGCCTGGGATCAAGTTTTCATTCTACAAACCTTTTCCCAGGCTCTGATTTGACAGGGTTCTGCCTACCCTACACCAGCCACATTTTTTAAGCCCAAGATATCCTCTTGCAGGTAATGTCTTATCAAGATCAATGACCCTGTGACTCTCTGGTTACGTCTTTGGAAACATATATGCACACAGGTCTTGCTACAGCTGAGGAAAAAATAAAAACTTTTGTTTCTTGTCAATGTCACATGCTTCAGTATTGGTATCAACACAGTCATACCAGAGACACACTCATCTGAATCCATACTGTAATTAGCATCAAGACTTTGTAATATCCCTCAGCCAAACTGTATATCTACAGCTTAGCTCCCTTTCAATTTAGCAGAGCAGTCACTGTTCATTTTCCCTGCCATGCCTAAAAGAAATCATACTTTATTTCTGGCAGAAGGAAAGACAAGATAGAGAGGTTAATGAGGGACTGGACATTCACAAGAATTCTAGCACTTGTGTGTTCCAGAAAGTGAACAAGTGTTCACTCAGTCATGTCTGACTCTGCAACCCCATGGACTGCAGCATGCCAGGCTTCCCTGTCCTTCACCATCTCCTGGAGCTTGCTCAAAGTCATGTCCATTGAGTTAGTGATGCCATCCAACCATCTCATTCTCTGTCATCCCCTTCTCTTCCTACCTTCAATCTTTCCCAGCCATCAGGATCTTTTCCAACAAGTCAGCTCTTCACATCAGGTGGCCACAGTATTAGAGCTTTAGCTTCAGCATCAGTTCCTCCAATGAATATTCAGGGTTGATTTCCTTTAGGATTGACTGGCTTGATCTCCTTGCTATCCGATGGACTCTCAAGAGTCTTCTCCAACACCACAGTTCAAAAGCATCAACTCTTCAGCGCTCAGCCTTCTCTATGGTCCAACTCTCACATCCATAAACAACTACTGGAAAAAATTATAGCTTTGTCTATACAGATCTTTCCTGGCAAAGTAATGTCTCTGCTCTTTAATATGTTGTCTAAGTTGGTCATAGCTTCTCTTCCAAGGAATAAGCGTCTTTTAATTTCATGGCTGCAATTACCATCCACAGCGATTTTGGAGCCCAAGAAAATTCAGTCTGTCACCGCTCCCATTGTTTCCCCATCTATTTGCCATTAAGTGATAGGAACAGATCACTTGCCATGATCTTCGGTTTTTGAATGCTGAGATTTAAGCCCTATTTTTTAAAAAATAAATTTAATTGTAGGCTAATTACTTTACAATATTGTCGTGGATTTTGCCATACATCAACATGAATCAGCCACAGGTGTATATTTGTTCCCTCATCCTGAGCCCCCTTCCCATCCCATCCCCAAACCCATCTGGGTTGTCCCAGAGGCTCTGCTTCGTGCATTGAACTTGTACTGGTCATCTATTTTACATATGGTAATATACAATGTCAATGCTATTCTCTCAAATCATCTCACCCTTGCGTTCTCCCATTGAGTCCAAAAGTCTGTTCTTTACCTCTGTGTCTCTTTTGCTGTCTCGCATATAGGATCATCATTATCATCTTTCTAAATTCCATATATATGCATTAATATACTGTATTGATGTTTCTCTTTCTGACTCTGTATAATAGGCTCCACTTTCATCCACCTCATTAGAACTGACTCAGATGTTTTCTTTTTGTAGCTGAGTAATATTCCATTGTGTATAGGTACCACAACTTCCTTATCCATTTGTCTGCTGGTGGACATCTAGGTTGTTTCCATGTCCTAGCTATTGTAAACAGTGCTGCAATGAACATTGGAGCATGTGTCTCTCTTTCAATTCTGGTTTCCTTGGTGTGTATGCCCAGCAGTGGGATTGCTGGGTCATATGGTAAGCCAGCTTTTTCACTCTCCTCTTTCACCTTCATCAAGAGGCTCTTTAGTTCCTCTTCGCTTTCGGCCATAAGGATGGTGTCATCTGCATAGCTGAGGTTATTGATATTTCTCCCGGCAATCTTGATTCCAGCTTGTGCTTCATCCAGCCTGGCTTTTGCATGATTTACTCTGCATGTAAGTTAAATAAGCAGGATGATAATGTACAGTCTTGATGTACATTTTCCAATCTGGAACCAGTCCATTGTTCCATCTCTGGTTCTAACTGTTGTTTCTTGACCTGCATACAAGTTTCTCAGGAGAGAAGTAAGGTGGTCTAGTATTCCCATCTCTTTGAGAATTTTCCACAGTTTGTTGTGATCCACACATTCAAAGGCTTTAGTGTAGTCAGTGAAGCAGAAGTAGATGTTTTTCTGGAATTTTCTTGCTTCTTCTATAACCCAATGGATGATGGCAATTTGATCTCTGGTTCCTCTGCCTTTTCTAAATCCAGCTTGAACATCTGGAATTTCTCCATTCATGTGCCATTGAAGTCTAGCTTGAAGGATTTTGAGGATTACCTTGATAAAATCCTTACAGGGATGCTTACTCAATGTGGAGGTCATCAAAGGTTGACATTAACAAGGGAACAGTAAAAAACGTAAATTCAGGAAAAATAAAAGAATATTACCACCACCAGGTCGAGGGTTGAAAAGAGTAGGAAGTGTTCACCCTTGGCTGTGCTTTAACTCCCATGTACATTTTCATGGGCCTCCTCCCAACTCACTGAACTGCCTCCGGAAAATGAGGAAGCATTGGCTTAGATGGGATCTTGAGACCCTCCCAAGCCTGATAATCTATGAATAGACAAAAACAAGACAATGTCCATAGCAGGACTCTGAGAGCTGGGCTTCACTGACAAGCCAGATGATGTAAAAGACCATCATCCATGTGAAGATGATCAATGATAGTGGACAGACCTAGAAGTAACAGTATACCTCTCTGATTTGCATAATAGCAAGAAAAGGGATCAGGCAGCACTAGATTCACTCAAAGTATTGCCACTTTGAAATGTTTCATTCCTTGTGGAATGTGGTTTTTCCTCCTTGTTTGAAATAGTCATCAGGATGCCTAATCAGAGGATTATTTTGAAAGATTTTTCTAAGCCCAGTCATGGGCTTATTTAAAATCCCAGGGACTAACCATGAAAAAACAAAAAAGATATTTTTAATTAAAAAGCCAATGAAGAGGGCAGGTAAAGCAGCTTTGTAAGAAAGCCTTACCATTGAGTACCTAATGTGCCAGACTAACACTCAAAGACAGAAAACATGAGGGATCAACACAACCCCCTGCATCCCCACAGATAAGTGCACAGCCCCTAAAAGTAGAGGCCAGAGACCATAAAGAGTGAGGTGGAGGCCATCTATCCTTCCCTGGGGATGTCAGAAGTGATATTATAGTGAGAGTGACATCAGATTGGCCCTAAAAATGTGATTTTATGGACTTCTGGCTATGACAAAAATGTTACAAGTGGAAAAATGAAGGATGCTATAATTGCAAAGGATAAGATTTTTGAAAACTGTATTGAACCTCAATTCTCTCATCCCTAAGTTAGGAATAAGAATACTCCCTGCCTTGCAGGAATAGAACTTTTCAATTTAATGAACATTCAGGAAGCAATTGAGTCACAGAGCAAGCTATTTGATGTGTGACACCACGATAAAAGATTCAAGGAGGAAGGAAGAAAATGACGTTCAGGCCCCACCTCTATGAGAACAATGATCAACTCTGAAATTATAGAGAGTTAATTAAGGTCATATAATTAAGCAGCTGATGTTTTCCTTCAGGGAACCATAAAATGCTCCCTGTGCAAAACTTTCTTAATACAATCCCCAAGGCACCTTTGGAGGTAGAAGAAAAACAGACGAGATATTGTAGTTCTTCGTAAGTAGGTTGAGCCTGAAAGTGAAAGTCACTCAGTCATGTCAGACTCTTTGCTATCCCAAGGACTATACAGTCCATGGAATTCTTCAGACCAGAACACTGGAGTGAGCTGTTCCCTTTTCCAGGAGATGTTCCCAAACCAGGGATCCAACCCAGGTTTCCCACATCACAGGTAGATTCTTTACCATCTGAGCCACCAGGCAACCCCAAGAATACTGGACTGGGTAGCCTATCTCTTCTCCAGTAGATCTTCCCAACCCAGGAATTGAACTGGGGTCTCCTGCATTGCAGGTGGATTCTTTACCAGCTGAGTTACTAGGGAATCCTCAGGTTGAGCCTAGCCCAGCTTAAAGGTTAGACAGATGCTTCCTCTCGATCCAGCCATCTCCAGCTAGTTTCAGTTTGGGGTATCATGATGAAGCTGGAACCCCTGCAGTGACTCACCAGTCTCCAAGATCATCAAACTCAATGGCATTCACAAATCCACCGACCCTCAGTGGAATTACATTTACTGATTTCCCACTGCATATCAGGCCCAGAGCTGACGTCACATAGAGCATGGGATGCGGAACTTTGTTTCTTTGCTCACCAACTTTAGGGAAGTCAGACATGCAATCAAGGAAACTTCCATGTGGAATGTTCTAGAACAATTCCATCTGGCACAGTCAGAGAACAGTGCTACAGAGGAGGTGCCACTGGGCTACCAAGCAGAGAAAGGGATAAGGAATATCTTGAGTAAAGGCTCAGAGGGGTAAAGGAGCATGGGAACCTGCTCAGTGTCATGCTTGAGAAAAGAGTGAGTTGTCTGGAGGCAGAGAATATGGCTAGAGATGTGGGCAAGAGCCAGGTCATAAAGGGCTGCCCTGTGTGCCAAGGCAAGGAGCTTGGCCATCATCCAATAGCCAAGGGGAACCACTGGGAGCTTTCAGACACAGGAGTGACATGGTCTTTAAGAGCACTCCCTCTGGGGTGCTGTGAAGCCAGACTATCAGGGGAAAGACCGAAGGCAAGGAGGCAAGTTAGGAAGAGTTTTATTGCTATTTTTGTGTGGAACATCTGTTCTGAAAGGAACAATAGAGAGTAAGTCATGTGGCCTAATAACTTTTCACGTAGGCTTCCATGGGGGCTGTCGTAGCACCTAGTGTATAACACATCAGGGAATCAGGACATAGTGCCAAGTGAGAGGCAGGCAGCACAGAACGGTAGCCTTAGAGGGAGAACGATTCAACAAAAACTCAGCCCCTCAACTTTCAATTGTATGACTGGGCAACTCAGTCAACCTCATGGACCGGTAGTTTCCTCATGTGTAAGATGGCAATGGCAATGCCCACCTGGCCAGCTGGCTGTGAATGAGAGATGCACACAAGGCCCCCGGCAGAACTTCAGGCACAGAACAGGTCCCCATTATTAAAGTGGAGAAGCCTTCCGCCAAGAATGTTCTCAGAAAAGATCCATCTACCATGACAAGATGCTTCCTCTGCTAAGCAGCGGTAACCAAAGCAAACAGAGCAAGGGGGACGAACCCAGAGTTATTAGCTACACGAGAGGTTCAGGTGTCCCTTTGATGGAAAGCAAAAGCCAGTCCGAGGCTAACAAGCCCATACACACTGATCAGAGCTGCCTATTCTCAAAAGCCTTGGGCACATTCCCACGTAACCTAGTTTGACAAGCTGTGCTGGCCCAGTGCCCAGCGTCCAATCAGAATCTACTAGGCCTAGAGATTATCTGACAATTTCTCTCTCTCTACAAGGGCAGTTATGGTGCAGAATGGAGGCAGCAATACACATTTTAAGCACATACACATCACCCTTTCATTTCCTATCTCCTCTAAAGGCTCAATTACTTCTTCTAGATAGCAACAGTATCACCCTTGTGGCACAAAGCTCAATATAACTCTACAGTGAGCACAGCTAATTCACTGTCTGGGAATAGTTCGGGTTCTAGAACCAAGAACCATGGTTGCAGATATTCTGATATTCTCAGCTCAGACTGTGCTGAGATTCTGGCTCTAAATCACTTGCTTGGCAAGTGAGAGCACTCATGGATGAAGACAGTGCTCAATGCTAACTAATATCCCTCCTCCTATCTTCTGACTCTTATCTTCTCATTTGCAAACATTCTAGAAACTTCCTGTAACCCCATTCAGATACCAACTGTCCCCTTCCCTCTACCACTGTATGCTGCTCAGAGTATCCCACACCTACTGCTGCTGACCATCTGCTAGTCACCATTTAGCCTTTGGAAATCCCTTTCTGCCTTCCTTAAGAGACTGAAACGTTCTGGACAACTCACTAGTTATCTTTCCAAACACAACAGGGGTTCCACTTGGCTCCACTTCAGTGTGGACCACTTTGACCATTCACCACCTCTGGAAAGCCTCCCATCTCTTGACTTCCTGACACTCCTCCCACTCTCCTGGCCACCTCCAGTTCACACTGGCAGATCCTTCTTCTTCTGTCCATTCCTGGGCATGGGAGTTCTGGAGTCTTGTCCCCAGAGTCCCTTCTCTTTCCATAGTCCTCTTCCTAGGAGATGCCAAAGCTATCTGCTCTGGTTCCAGATGCCTCCCATATCCCCAAGAATACAGAATCTTCTTCGACTCTAGCTCAATTCTCTCTTTGATGTGTCTCAATAGCAAAGCCAGGCCCCTGGTGGAATCCCACAACTTCTTGTCCTACACTGGCTTCAAACAGCTGTCCAAATCCAACTCTGGACTTTTGTATCAAAGCCTGCTCATCTGCTGATGCTTGCTGCCTTGGTTGGTGACACCACTCATCCTACCTGTCCAAGGTAAAAAGCTAAGGCATTCGCTTCCTATTCTACTCCACATTTGCTGAGTTGGATCTGTCCCTTCCTTCCTTCTTTAATGCCCCAGTTCCTGGCCAAACTCTTATCTGGGCTTTTGTCATCCCTTTATAACCAGTCTTTCTGCTCGCTTCTCTCGCCTTTGCAGAGTCTCCTCCTCACTGCTGTCTTTATAAAGCACAGAAAATATTACCTTCAGAGGAAAACCCCTCACTGTACCCTCCTCCCCATACTGTCTCCTTAGCATGACATCCAACACTCCTCTACAATGCAGGAAAAACATACATTCAGGGGGTCTCTCTCTTGTACTAGATCATAAATTCTTTAGTGCCTCTAATTGTTCCTCAATAGCTGCATGCCAATCAACTTGACTCATAGTAGGTGCTCAATTCACACCTGAAGAAATGAATGAATCTTCAGGCTGTCAGCACTCCCAGCTTATCACAGCCCTGCTCTCTGAAAAAAAAATGCCCTTCTTGGATTATCTCAGGATGAAGAGCTCCTTCAGATCAGTTACATAAAGTCACCAAAGTATCCCCCAAATTGTCAGTGATGAATGCCCTACCTTAACTTTCCAAGCACTGAGCAGCTTCTAACTGGTTATTTATCCACATCAAGCAAAAAGTCTCCTCAATATGAATTGTGGAGAATACAGCCAATATTTTATAATAACTACAAACAGAAAGTAATCTTTAAGAATTGTATAAAAATTTTCTTTTTTTGTGTGATTGTATGTATTTTATTTAATATAAATTTATTTATTTTAATTGGAGGTTAATTACTTTACAATATTGTATTGGTTTTGCCATACATCAACATGAATCCACCACAGGTGTACACATGTTCCCCATCCTGAACCCCTCTTCCTCCTCCCTCCCCGTACCATCCCTCTGGGTCGTCCCAGTGCACCAGCCCCAAGCATCCAGTATCATGCATCGAACCTAGACTGGTGATTCATTTCATATATGATATTATACATGTTTCAATGCCATTCTCCCAAATCATCCCCCCCTCCCTCTCCCACAGAGTCCAAAAGACTGTTCTATACATCTGTGTTTCTTTTGCTGTCTCGCATACAGGGTTATCGTTACCATCTTTCTAAATTTCATATATATGCATTAGTATACTGTATTGGTGTTTTTCTTTCTGGCTTACTTCACTCTGTATAATAGGCTCCAGTTTCATCCACCTCCTTAGAACTGATTCAAATGTACTCCTTTTAATGGCTGAGTAATACTCCATTGTGTATATGCACCACAAATCAATAAAAATGTGAATTATGTTTTTTTAACTTGTATTTAACTTGTTTGATCAGAGTCCAATGAGAAAAACAAGAAATCATTCTACTTAATACAAATGAAATTCCATAAAAATAATGATTATTTAATAACCCAGGTGATAGAAAAATGGGGACATTTAAGCAAACGATGGTGTGGTGACCCAGGAAGCACAAAGTTGCTAGCACTTCCAGGGTGGAAGAAAAAGGGGACCAGGAGTTGGTCTACTCAGTGGAAGCTAGAACCTTGGCAGAGGTGGATTTACCAGGAAGCTAGTAAGGCTTATATTTGAGGGATCTTTGCCCTCCTGGGCCTCTTCTAAAACCCTGGATCTAATTTTGTACTCTTTTTCCTTTAAAGGTTCCCTCAAACTGCATAAACTTTTTAGTCTTCACAAAAGCCATGAAGGAAATATCACCAGTGCTAGAGCTGTTGCCCAAGGCTGAGATGAGAAGAAACACCCTGGTTTTTCCTTTCTGTCCAGCTTCTGACTTCCTGCTAGTACTTCTCATTGGCCAAACTCAGCCACAAGCCAGTTGGCATGAGAGCTTGGATCAGATTTCAGCATCAGATTCCCTATAACATGCAACCAAACAGGGGAGGGGCAAGAAGGAGATCTGAGAGCAGACAAGCCAGGGATTGGCATATCAGCCCATCCCATATCCCTTGGGTTTCCAGTGTTGGGACTGAATGGAGTTGTAAGTGTTACCAGGAAAAAGCAAATTGGCTTTCCCTCTCCCAAGATGTTCCAAAAGGCAACACTGCCCCAGGGAATATAAGACACAACCTGTATCTTCCTCCCAGCCTTGGAGACTCTGAAACCCAATCTTGTTATTGTCCCAAAGGCAGATTTGGGGAGGATAATTCACACTAACCAAGCTTACAGAAGTCTGAAGCACAAGCCTGAAAACCAATATGCTAATTTAAAGAAGAAATATCCCTGTAATTTAATGCAGAATGACATGTTTGTCTTGACAAAATCAGTTCATTTCATTTGCTCACTACTGAACATAATATTGACTATTAACACCGCTCAATTACTTCCAAGAAATGTGGATACAAATGAGTAATACCTAACTCCTATCCTGGAGGGGCCTAGTGATGAATTTATAGTAACACTGTAAACAGATGTATATCAAAGAGAAATTAAAATCCTTATTGAGCACAGACCCATATCAGACTAGTTAATATGATTTGAACCTTTGTGACATCAGGCTCTGACGGATACATATGTTGGTGTCAACCATGGAGACAGATCTGACAGGAAAATTGTAAACAGTAGTTGTTTGCCTGTCAGAGCACAGAATCTCCTGGAGAGAGCTCAGGTTTACCTCCCTGACTCAGTTTTTCTATGCCCCTTACTGACCAACACCTCTTCTGATGGGTACATACATGAAATGCCATTCATTTGGTTACAGCCAAGTTCAACAGTCCTGAAGATCATTCACTCCCATGAGGTCAGGCTCCTAAACCATTTTTGATCTTTGGGAATCTCATAAGAGCTTCAGACTCTTTGAAACCCACATATACACACATTTTATTTACACATTCAGGGGGTTCTTAGACTTCATTGCCTCCAGTTCTTTCTCTCGAGCAGAGTTTCTCAATCTCAGCAATACTGGCATTTTGGATTGAGTAATTCTTTGTTGTTGGGCTCTGTCTTGGTTGGCAAGAGAAGCAAGCATTCTAGAGTATCTAGCAGCATGCCTGGCCTCTACACTTTAGGTACTAACAGCCTCCCCTCAACCAGTTGTGAAAATGTTCCCAGACATTGTTCAATGTTCCCTGGGGGAAAAAACTGCCCCAGCTGAGAACTACTTTCCTAGAGAGACATTGAAATCTCTGCTCTTACTCCAGGAGTGATACATGGAGCATCCAGCTGTAAGAGTAGCCAGGTGCTGTGCACCTCTCCTGCCTAGACTTTAGGCTAATGATCAGTTCAGCAGATGAGTTTGCTTTAAAAAGGAGAACACTGGAAAGTTTCTGCACTCTAGTTCCACAAATGTGTAAAATAAATATCTCCATGTGGATCAGGGTTGGGAGAGAACCTGAAAATGTTTGCTCAGGCTATTGATCAGGATGGAGAAATTTTAACCTTGTTTGTTTGTTTCCATTATTGGGGAGAAGAAAACCATCACCACTAGTGTGCATGTGTTTACGGAATATTACATGACTATATCTGTTAGCTAACTAACCTGGAGTCCACCTAAAGCTGCCTGTGACTATCAACCATCTGGAGGAGCTCCACATGGTTCTGGAATAGCTGGCTTTACTGTCAGTCTCTCCTTAAGTACAGAGACCTGAAGCCCATGCCAGTTCTCAAGGGCATCTGTAGGCCTTAAAAGAAAGCAAAGAAGGCATTGTTCCCTGACACGTCCCTGCAAGATGCGTAATGAGGATTTGCTGTGGGCCAGGCACTATGCTTTATGCACATCAAATCACTTAAGCCTCACAACCAGCTAGAAAAGTCAGCATTATTGTCCCCACTGTAGAGAAAAGAACTGAGTCTCAAAGAAGTCTCATAGGTTTCTTAGAGTCACACAGCCAGTAAGTGACAGACTGGAATTAAAACACAGTTCCTGTCACTGTCATGATTCTGAATCAGCTGCAAATTTTAGCTAAGGCTGTTTAGAACAGGAAGAAGTCGCCTCCGTGACACCTGTGAAAATCAAGGCAAACAACTCAACTCGTTCACTTGGATGGGGAAACTGCCAAAACAGATTTTTTATATCAAACCAATGTAACTTCTGATGGGCATGTTTTTAAAGAGATATCTATGAATACATTGAGAGCAGTATTTGGCTGTCATCTTCAGACTCCCAAAGTCTTCTCCTAACCCAGGCAGCTACATGCCACACTGAGGGTGAGGCAGAAGCCCAAGGATTCCGACGTGGAGGGTTTTTCTACCCGTTTCCTCATGAGCAACTACAAGCTGCTGGCTCTAAGCAGGAAAACAACACTAGCCTTTAGCTACCAATTCAAACCAGGGACCTCCCCATCCTGCCCACACAACTCCAGAGGAAGTCTGGGACAGGGATGGAGGGGCCAGATTGATGGGACTAGTCCAAAACACAAATAATGTATTTCCTCCCAAATATGAAAACAACACTTGAAGCCAGGGTGTAATAATAGGTTTTCCCAGGATGGTTGCTTTCATAGAGTGTTACAAGTGTCCCGTGATTATACTTCTAAGAATATCGAGTCTGGATTCCTTCCTTCCTTCCTTTCCCTCTTCTCTTACTTTCCCTTCCTTCCTTCTTTCCTCTTCCAGCAGTCATATCCTGACCTCCTCCTCTGTACCAACCCCTATGCTGGGACCTGGGTAGACTGAGACGAACAGATCCCAGGCCTTGTCTTATCTTGAAGCTTAGTGAGAGAGACTGGCAAACAATATCAAGGGAATAAAACAGGTACTGGAACAAATCAGTTGTGCTACTGCCTCGTCAGAAAGCTGAAAACGTTCAACACAGTGCAAGAAATTCATGTATTCACTTGAAATACTGCAGGTCAATGTCAAAAGAGGCACCTCAGAAGGTACAACATTTGTATATAACATTGTAAATCTGGGTCTCATAACTTGTCAGGAAAGCATGACTTTGAATGGATCCTTGGATTCTATGATGTGAAATTCTAATAAAAAGAGATGAGAACAAAGCTATTTTCCCCCTTAAACAGCAGGGTGGGTAGGAATAAGGCATATGGCTAATGAGTTCTTCTTTCCTTATTTTTTAAATTCATTAATGTTTATTGCGCTTTAGTTTTCAAATTACCTCTGCTTAATTCTGAAGTAATTTGAAGAATTACCTTAAATTAATTCTGCAAAATTATGTTAATTTTGCCTTAAAATTGTTCTATGAGGTAAATTAGAGAAGGGCATGGCAACCTACTTCAGTATTCTTGCCTGGAGAATCCCATGGAGAGAGGAGTGTGGTGGTCCACAGTACACAGGGTAGCAGAGTCAGACATGTAAATATTATTATCTCCATTGTACTGTTGAGAAAATGAGGCTCAGAGAAGTCAGTGGCTCTCTCAAGCACTCACAGCTAGCTGAGAGAAGAATGGGCCTCTCAAATTCACCTCCATCTGCCTGTACAGCCCAGGTCCTGAAAGGCCCCCATGCATGCCATGAGCCGTGGGAAACGAGTCATGTTATTCAACTGCAGTCTCACCGGCATCACACATGGAAGAGGAGGTGTGTTCAAGAGGCTCTGGGGTATTGAGAAGAGAGCTAAGTGGGTTTTAATGGAAAAGATTGTTCTACTTATAACGGCTCCAAAAAAAAAAAAAAAAAAGTGATTCACTCTTCAGGCCTGACATGTTTTGAGAGACAGACATGCCTGTAAATTTGGCCAGACTCGTGGGTGCCAGATGATAATTGACAAAGACCCTAGGGCTTGGCGATCAAGCCAGGACTTCCTCATGTTCCTCACTGAGCTCTCCAGGGGCCAAGCATGGTGCATAATTAAGTCAGATGGTTGCAGAGGGGAAGAGATGGGTTATTTTCTCTATGGAGAGGTTTTCTTCTTGGCAAGATGAAGAATGACACACTTCAGGCAGCAGGAAGATGATTTCCATAAAAGTCGGTGGGGAGGGAGGGAAATCATGAAGTTACTGAAAGACAAACAAAGCCTAAATACCATAAACAGAGTATGGAGTTCCCAACCAGAGGCACAATTATCTCTTACCTCAAACTTGGACAGGACTCAAGCAGGCATTATAAGAGATTTTCTCATGCACATGAGTAATTCCCCCACTCATTAAAATGTTATAGATGAGCCTCACTTGGAAAACAGCAAAGTGTGAATTCCAGTGCAGGACATAGAGGAGGCAAAAGGGGGCCTGAGGAAGTCCCAGCAGAAAGTTTTAAGGCAGCTCAACAATCTTCTAAAAAGCAAAACAGTGGACACAGTGAGAAGAAAAACACAAAGAAGATGGATTGTCCATAAGAACACCACTGTTACACATGCACAGATGCCTTCCATTTTACTAACTTCCACTTAATGAAAGCACAAGGTCATAAATAAACATGGGATCATTTATTCATTACAATGAGGGAAAATGCCTTTTTTAATCTCATGTACGGTTTAACCACTTGGGACTTTTCCTTATTGGACCAAAGTCAGTACCTGTTAAAAACAAAGAACTGATGGGCTTGATAACAATGTAATTTAATGAAGGTGTGATTCACATGGGATTTCATGGCATGACAAAGAACCACACTGAAATTCTTAACCCATCAGTTTTGGGGCACCATCTTCCTATCATGAATGTTTTCATGATATTGTGAGGCTGCAGAGCCAGCCAAAAAGAGCACAGATATGAATGTCAAGTCTTACGAGGTCTAGTCCAGTACCTCAATAGATCATATGTGAGCTGACCCCGGAACTGGAGTCAGATTTAATGTTTAACTCTATATACTCTCCTGAAAGCACTGTGAATTGCCTGATACAACACGAAGACTTGAGGTGGGGAAAGAATTTTCCCTGGAAAATTTTAGGCATGTGACAGATTCAGACTGAGTTTATCCCTAAAGGGCTGAATAAGATTATTCATTACAGGACAGCAACATGTCTCCATGGGTTTTGATGAGAGAAGGGACATCCATTCCTTCTCCTTATATAAACCCTTCTTATATAGCCATTTTATATAAAAGACTGATTGCCATGAATTGTCATAGTATACTACGACAACCCTTCAAATATGATAGTACTCCTAGATTACAGGTATTCTCTTTATTTGTTTTCCATAATGTTTTTTTCTGAATATAAAGTAATATTTCCATCGCAGTATGCTTGGAAAGTATGAAAAAACCAATAAGAAAACAAAAATTACTTTCAAGAGCAGCAGAGATAACCTTTTTAATAATTAGGTATGTTTTCTTCCTATATATATTCCCCAATATATATATTGGGAGTGTATGACATCAATCTGCACATACCATTTTATACCACTGTTTCTCCTTTATGTATTGAGTATTATCCTATGACATTAAATGTTTTAATAACATGGTTTTTATTGGCTAAAAAAAATAGATCGTAACTAATTTAACCAATTCTCCATCAATGGAAACTTGGTTTGTGTCCATTTTTTTGATAAGTATAAGTAACAAAATTTTTTAAATATCATACTTAAACATGGTTACACTTCTGTATTGATCAGATTCAGACAAGAAGGCAGAAGCAAATGGAGTTTCATGAAAAGAGTATTTACAAGGGTATTGTTGGGTTTAAAGGAAACCAACAATTATAATGAGCCAAAGAGGCATGGACCCAGAAGAAGTAGAGAATCCACCACTAGCTAGGCCTGAAGGAGAAAAAGGGGTGAGTGGCGGCTAGGACCCAATGAGGGCTACAGCAGGAGGAGAGGAAACGCGATGGGGGATGTGGCCTTGGGTGAGGAAGGCAGCCACTTCCAATCAATCCATGGCCCAGCAGGGAAGCAGCAGAAGAAAATACTTTTCCACCCTCTCTTTCCACCTGTTCTCTGACTTGTCATGGCTCCCCAGTGAAGAATCAAGCGAGCAGAGAGAGGGGAAGGAGGCTGGGTTGATACAGTTCATTGAGTTCAGCCTCCCTGGGCACACAGCAGGGTGGAAAAGGTGTTTGACCTATCTAGGGAGACAGAGAATAGCCAGCTCAATACCTCTGCTTATGCCTTAAGTTAGAGCCACAAACACTGTGAAGATTTAAAACACACACCATGTGGCCGGTTCCTCTGAAGCTGTATTAGTGAGTTCCAGATGGGTACAAAACAGCCCAGCTTGTCTTAAGTCCATTTGTGCCAAGTCTAGAACTGGGTCGACTCCTCCTCCAAGCCTTACTCTGCTGCAGCCACCGAGGAGACTCGTACTGAGACAGCGCTTACTGGAGCAGCCAGTATATTAGCACACTCAGGAAATTCTGGAATTAGGCTTGCCGCATAGGCCAATTATATAATGCATCTACAGGGTGATCCCTAACTCAATTATTACACAACTTTTAATCAATATGGCTTTCTTCCTTGGGTCCCAATTTTTTGTTCATATTAGATGTTATAGGATAGAGTCCTACTTTCAACATTAGCTAGTGGTCTGTGGCCTTGACACCTTAATTTAAGCCAGCATCGTCTTCCTGGAAGCTGGTGCCTGCTTCCTTTCCAAGCAGTTGGCTGATGCCCTGCCCCAGTATCAGAAGACCTTCTATAACCACAACTGTACCCACAAACTGAAAAACCACTACTTGCTAGAAATACTTATTGTCAGGCACTGCTACCAGGTTCAATACCTCTGGCTGTCAAGTCCAGCCTAGATGGAAGTAAATTTGAAGCATTTTTAGATACTGTGTTTGGGGTCAGTCCTTCAGTCCTCTGATTCTTGCCATAGCTCAGTAGAGCCTGAATCTTCTACCCACTGAGGTTCCAGTATATCTTGTGCTTGATTGTGCAATAACTAGTTAAGCCCCAACTAAGATTTACTAACTGTGAGAAAACACAATAAAAATCTAGGTAATTTGGCTGCTGTCTTTTGATGATGACGTCACCTTCTTTCCATGCCCTCTGACCCTCATGTCCAACACATGGGCTTTGAATGTTCTGCTTAGGACCTGGCAACTAATTTGGAAAATCATCTTCTCACAGAGAAATACTTCATTTTTCCTGTCTGATCTGTAGCTATGAACTCTTTTGCTGGGTCCCTGGCCATGAAATATGCCTCCTATATTATTATGGGAAGATCTGCCTCACTGGGGTCTGTGTCCTGATTGCCTTTGAAGTCAGCAACATCAGAAGTTAATTCCAAGCAGGTCCTCTAGATCCTATGCATGGTTTTGTGTTTTAAAAATTGCATAAAAAGATCAATTTAAGCTCATGCAGCCCGATAGGCATTGTCTTGTGTGCTTCTATTTCTTTGTCTCTTTATTTCCAACAGCACAAGCCTAAGTCTTGTCTTTGTTTTGTCAGGTGGGTCCCATTAAAATCTTGTATTAAACTTTGCCTCTTTTGAAGTCCCAGACCTCATCCATCTGTTTTTTTTTCTAATGACTTTGTTTAGAATTTTTTCAAAGTTAATGGAAATGTCTGAGGGATAGAGAGTCTGGTTAATTGATCCTTCAGTTATTGAAGGTTATTGTCGACCGATATTTTTAGAATTTTGCATTTCATTTCATCTCACTTCAAATATTCCTCCTGTTTGTTTCAGCTGCCCATCCTCCACTGAGAAAACTTTTCTCTTTCTTAAATCTCATTTTAGTTGCTTCTACTCCCCAAATTGAAATTGGATGTCCAGAAATTAGACTCCAGGGAGACTGGCTGAGGAAGGTAAACTATAAAAGAGATGCAGAGAGGGAAGAATCCTGGACAGAATATATGCCCAAATCTATGAAACAAACCTGATAATCACGGACCACATATAAGCATCAAATCTAAAAGTATACAAGTAAGATCATAATGAAAAGCAAGAGTTTAAGGCTAAAGAGCACTGGATCATAGAGAAGGCCAACTGGAAATAAGCAAAGCAGATTCCAGAATGCTGCTCCCACACCAATAGGTGTTTGACCATCCTTACCAAGAGGCTTCTCGAAAGTTAACATGCACCAAAAAAAAGTAACAATACCGCTCCCAACACCAATAGGTGTTTGACCATCCTCACCAGGCAACTTCTCAAAAGTTAGCATGCACCAAAAAAAAAAGGAACAACAAAAATTACGCTTGCTGAATGTACTAAGAATGTCCCTTTTCTCACAAATTTTAAGCATAAGTTCTTTACCACTCTGTATATACTTTATGCAGAAAATGTTAATACCAGAATTGCTTTTTAAACAGAAATATTAAACTGTCCATAAAAGAAGCATTTCTGCTTTGTATGTCAAATGCCTGTATTTATACACCAGAAGGCAGTCTACTATCTAGCTCCTTTGTTTTCTCTTGTCTTAAATAGCTATTTGGAGCCTTCAAGTCTCACATATTAAAAGCAATGAGAGTTAATAACAAAAGGTCTTCCTCCTTGGCTTCCTTCACATGGCTGAGCATCATATTTATGACCAGGATGAAGACTATAGGACACAAGGTTCCTAAACAGATGAGGCAGTGAAGTGGAACTAGTTCCAGCATTTGGAAGTTTGGTGGCATAGATGGATACGCCCATTGCATGAAAATACTTTACTGAGCACAAAGGGATCTCTGAATCAATACTAAACATGGACAAAAGTATATCCCACCCTGAATTTGGGTGGGTAATGATTGCAAGCTCAAACTGTCTAAGAGATACTTTAAGTACTATGGAGGAACTGTCAAGGTATGGCAAAGTGGAGGAATGCATATTCAGTTCCAACCCTAGAGAAAGAGAACAATTTCAAACAAAGGGATTTCAAAACCTTCATGTGATCAGAACACAGAGTGAATCCAATCATCAAAGAAAATGGAAACAACCTAGATGTCCATCAGCAGATGAATGGATAAGAAAGCTGTGGTACATATACACAATGGAGTATTACTCAGCTGTTAAAAAGAACACATTTGAATCAGTTCTGATGAGATGGATGAAACTGGAGCCGATTATACAGAGTGAAGTAAGCCAGAAAGAAAAACACCAATATAGTATACTAACACATATATATGGAATTTAGAAAGATGGCAATGACGACCCTGTATGCAAGACAGCAAAAAAGACACAGATGTGTATAACGGACTTTTGGACTGAGAGGGAGAGGGAGAGGGTGGGATGATTTGGGAGAATGGCATTGTAACATGTATACTATCATGTAAGAATCGAATCGCCAGTCTATGTCTGACGCAGGATACAGCATGCTTGGGGCTGGTGCACGGTGATGACCCAGAGAGATGTTATGGGAAGGGAGGTGGGAGGGGGGTTCATGTTTGGGAACGCATGTACACCTGTGGTGGATTCATGTCAATGTATGGCAAAACCAATACAGTATTGTAAAGTAAAATAAAGCAAAAAAAAAAAATTTTTTTAAAAAAGAAAGAAAAAACTGAGGGCAGGAAGACACAAGAAAACATCATGAGCACATTCAAGGCTAACACGATAAGACAACTAAGAATCCAGACTCAAAACCAGAATGAGAGAAATTAACCAATTTGAGACATGGAAAAAAATCCAGATGAAACCAGAATGATCTCCTAAGCGACTTCAGTGTAGAAGAACCAAATGCATATTGGAATCTCTGGATTCTTTGAAATGTGTTGGTTACACTGCACATTTATGAACTGTCATTATTTCAGACTGAAAGTTAAGTCACTGTCAACAATTTTTTTTTGTTACTCATAAAGAATAATCATTATAGAACAGTCTCTTAACAAGATTCTTTTTTTTAAGTTAGTCAAATATATTGTTTCAAGAGGGAAATTCAAGTAGGGTAAACATCCCTTCTTTCAGATGCTGTGAGTAGTTTGAAGGTCATATTCTCTCTTCTATTCTTTCTAGATTGCTGGGAAATAAATGCAAGCAGATTATTTTGATCTTGACCATACTTTTACCTTGTGTGGTTACATGTTTGAGTCTCTAGTTAATTGCTTGAGTTTCATATACACTGATTAGCAGCAGTCTCAGCAACTAGCGCCACAGGAACCCACACCCATCATCCCATTTCTTTCCCAGAGATCAACCACAAGGGATTAGGAAGACGTCTCACTGAAGCACTCAAAAACACAGATGATCATATTGTATTCTCTTTTCTGAGACATTTTTGTTAGGAAGGCAACCATCTTCTAAGCACTATTTCTCTAGTAATGCCAACATCAAACCTTCTAGAGGGATTACCCACAATGACTCATAAGAGAAAAAAACATGATCCCTTGGGGGAGGGGAATCTTTTTACACAAAATTCTGATTATGTTACTCAGCTTAAAAAGCTTCAGCATCTCTCGTCTACAGAATAACTTTTAAGATCTTTAGCTTGACCTACAAATTCTTTTACAATCTAGTACCCACCCATCTTTCCAATGACATATGCCACTCAGCCAAAAGGAATCATCAGTTCAGCCACGCTGAACTTCTTGCAGAGGTTCAAAGGAGAGGTTTTCTCAGGCCTCTGTGTTTTTCCACTGGGTGTTACTTCTTAATAAAATGCCCCACACCACGTTTACCACCACTACCATCATCTCTTGCCTCTTCTCAATGTGAAAAATACCTTCAACGCTGAGATAAGCATCAGTTTAAGAAGTCTTTCCTGGTCATCAGAGGTGGAGTCCGTGGCTACATGACATACAACTGTCACAACTATTCCACTTGTTGTGAGTGCCACAAGGTTTTTAATCTTGTGTAACTAGAGCCCAGCAGAACGTTCCATTAGTATTTGGGGAAGAGGAATAATTCTGTAAATTAGTAAGATGACTCAAGGAAGATATAGTAACTCTTAGTAATAAAAACAATAACCTCAGCTAGGTTATCATGTTGGTGTTTGGTATGTGTTAGGCATAATAATAGCTTTACAAACTTTACAAGCATCTCATTTAATTGCCCACAAATCACCTATGAAAGAGGTGTGTTTATCATCCTCATTCCCATGTCGAAGAGGTAAAGGAAATGGGTCAAGATCACGGAGCTTATCAGTGGCAAAGCCAGGGTTCAAAGCTGGTCTGCCTACTGCCAAAATGGAGTCCCTTCACACTGTAGCAGGCTAACCCACATCCTGGCTTTTGAATGCTGGCCTTGTCCTCTACTTTGTAATTATCTAGCTATGTGGTCTCAGTTAAGGAATTACCCCCTTCATCTGGATCTCTAGACCGTCCTTCCTTAAAACCCTTCCTTAACCTATACAATCAATACATCACAGATATTACTCCTTCCGTCTCCTAAGTATGTCTCAAATATGACCACTCTTGTCCATCTCCATTACCAAAACCCTAAGCCAAGCTACCTTTATCTCTCACCTGAACTTGTGTAGTAAGCTCTTAGCTCATCATGAGTGTCTTCACACCCACTCAGACAGGGCCTGCAGTCCAGTATTTGTAGGACAGCCAGACTGAGATTAAAAAACACAAGCGTATCATGGCTCCCCATTTGTTCTTAGGATGAAGAAAAAAATCTTTGTAACATGGCACACAAGGCCTCTGCCTCCCATTCCAGTTTCATCCTACCTCTCTCCCCACTTTTCCCTGAGCCTTTCAGTTGCTCAAAACTCTCCTTCCTCGAAACTTTGGCAGATACTGTTCTGCAGCCTGAAAGGCTCCTCTCTCCCCTCAACTCCCAACTTTCCAACCATCTCAGGGACTGCTTCGTTGAGGGTGCCTTCCCTGATGCCCAGATCAGTTAGGGCCCCATTAGATATCCTCACCACTGACAACTACAAATTGGCACTTTCTACTGGCACTTGCCATCTACCTCTACAAGGATTAAATCAGGTGCTGCTGCAGCTGCTGGCTTTCAACACCCCCCTGAAAAGAGTTTTGTGCTCTGGGAAAAATGGGCAGAATGGGTCTTCAGATAGTGAGGTATTTTCAGGAGATGATTTTATGTGCCCAATTCTTATACCTCCTCATATCCAGAAAAGCACAAAAATCCCTCATGGTGACATCTGCTTCTCATGACTAGTAGTAACCTCACAAGAAACCTTCTGCAAAAAAATATGTGCTTGACTGCAGGTACTCCCCCTTCACTAAAATCATATACTGATCTTACTCCCTACCTCTCTGGAGCAGTTTCTCAGAGCTATCTGAAATTCTGTCTCCTATGCAATAGTCCTCAGCTCAGTTCAGTTGCTCAGTTGTGTCCATCTCTTTGTGATCCCATGGACTGCAGCACGTCAGGCCTCCCTGTCCATTGCCAACTCCCAGAGTTTACTCAAATTCATGTCCATTAAGTTGGTGATGCCATCCAACCATCTCATCCTCTGTCGGCCCCTTCTCCTCCTGCCTTCAATCTTTCCCAGCATCAGGGTCTTTTCAAATGAGTCAGCTCTTCGCATCAGGTGGCCACAGTATTGGAGTTTCAGCTTTACCATCAGTCCTTCCAATGAATATTCAGGACTGATCTCCTTTAAAATTGACTGGTTGGATCTCCTTGCTGTCCAAGGGACTCTCAAGAATCTTTTCCAACACCACAGTTCAAAAGCATCAGTTCTTCAGCACTCAGCTTTCTTTATGGTCCAACTTTCACATCCATACATGACTACAGGAAAACGACAGCTTTGACAAGATGGACCTTTGTCGGTAAAATGTCTCTGCTTTTTAATGCGCTGGCTAGGTTTGTCATTGCTTTTCTTCCAAGGAGCAAGCATCTTTCAATTTCATAGCTGCAATCACTGACCACACAGATTTTGGAGCCCAAGAAAATAAAGTCTGTCACTGTTTCCATTGTTTTGCCATCTATTTGCCAGGAAATGATGGGACCAGATGCCATGATCTTTGTCTTTTGAATGCTGAGTTTTAAGCCAGCTTTTTCACTCTCCTCTTCACCTTCATTGAGAGGCTCTTTAGTTTCTCTTTGCTTTCTGCCATAAGGGTGGTGTCATCTGCAAATCTGACGTTATTGATATTTCTCCCAGCAATCTTGATTCCAGCTTGTGCTTCATCCAGCCCATTTCAAACGATGTACTCTGCATATAAGTTAAATAAACAGTGACAATATACAGCCTTGACGTACTCCTTTCCCAGTTTGAAGCCAGTCTGTTGTTCCATGCCCAGTTCTGTTGCTTCTTGATCTGCATACAGCTTTCTCACTAGACGGGTCAGGCAGTCTGGTATTCCCATCTCTTTAAGAATTTTCCACAGTTTATTGTGATCCACACAGTCAAAAGATTTAATGTAGTCAATGAAGCAGATGTTCTTCTGGAATTCTCTTGCTTTTTCTATGATTCAGCAGATGTTGGCAATTTGATCTCTGGTTCCTCTGCCTTTTCTAAAACCAGCTTGTACATCTGGCAGTTCATGGTTCACGTACTGTTGAAGTCTAGCTTGGAGAATTTTGAACATTACTTTGCTAGCCTGTGAAATGAGTGCAATTGCTTGGTAGCTTGAACATTTTTTGACATTGCCCTTATTTGGGATTGGAATGAGGACTGACATTTTCCAGTCCTGTGGACACTGCTGAGTTTTCCAAATTTGCTGGCATATTGAGTGCAGTACTTTCACAGCATCATCTTTAGGACTTGAAATAGCTCAACTGGAATTCCATCACCTCCACTAGCTTTGTTCATAGTGATGCTTTCTAAGGCCCACTTGACTTTGCAACCCAGGATGTCTGGCTCTAGTTGAGCGATCACACCATTATGGTTATCTGGGTCATTAAGATCTTTTTTGTATAGTTCTTCTGTGTATTCTTGCCACCACTTCTTAATATATTCTGCTTCTCTTAGAAGATATTTCTGTCCCCTATTGTGCCCATCTTTGAATGAAGAGCGTAATACATATCTATTAATGAATGCTGAAAGAATGTATGTCAGTTTCCTCAGCTGAACAATGAGAAGATTCAAGCATGTGATCTCTAAGTTCCCTCTAGACAGAACAGTTAACTCCTTAGGACACTAAATTGTTCCCTGTTGCTCTGGAAGTCCTAACTGGACCAAGGAGGAGGCAGATTTAGCTCAGGAGAAGGAAGTGCTTTCTAATAAGAGGAACACCTCAGCAATGGAAGCAGTTTCCCCACAGAATAACGGAACTAATCAATTAACTGTTATTTGACTCTTTCCTAGGGGCACTGTAATAGTTCCTGCATCCCATGAGAATGAGAACAAATGACTTCAACATAGCTTTAAACTGAGAGTCTGTGAATTTGTATCTCTGTGAAATAACCAGACCCAGCACTAAATCTCAAGTAGATGATTAAATAGTAAGATCTTTTATGCAAGATACACAATATATTAAAATGAGAATTTAATCCCAAAGGGAATTGACACATTCTGTTTCAATATATATTAAACCACCTTGGCCACTCGGTAAGAATACAAATTCTCAGACTTCCAGTCTGGAGATTCTGATTCAGTAAGTCTAGCTATTTTTAATAGGAGTTCCCAAGTAATTCATACAGATTTAGAAAATTCTTACATAATAAAAAGAGCTCTCAACTTCGACTTACAAGATCTGTGTTCCCGCTGGAATTGACGGCTAATTAACTCTAGGACCCTGGCAAATTTTGTGATCTTTCCTGACTTTGGCATTGTCTTGAAAAGAGGCACAGTACTTTTAAATGGTCTAACATGAGTTGACATAGAAGCTGATTCTTAATGCTAGCATATTCTACATGTATCCTAATCTCACTACCTCTGCAAAGGATTCTAAAACTCTTGTCTCAAAAGCTTACAATGAATCCATTCAATGTTTGGCCTCCTTTGGGGAATGGTGGTATACTTCACTTCCCTCAAAAATGGCAAAGATAAGCTCAGCTACCACAGTGACCAACTGTCAAAACAAGATTTCGGGATTTCAGAAACTTCTCCCCATAAATGAGCTTCTTCTAACAGATGTGGGATTACAAATGAGATCCACCTAAGGTATTCTTCATTCTCCATTCCTTTCAGTCTCATTTTGTTCAAGACTTCATCACCTTTGGAAAACACATTTAAGAAGCACTATTAAAGCAGGAGTGCAAGAACCTATCCAAACCATTCTTCCTGCTTCTATCCTAAGATTTGTGGATTTGATAAATTTGGGGATGTTGGAAGGGAATTGGAAGTTAGCATTGATATATTTCTTGAAAAACCTGGGCCTTGGGAATTCAAACATACTAGTCAGAGTCCTCAGTCGTAGCTAAGTTTCATTCATTTTCTCAAGCCTTCATTAACCTCCAGGTGTCTTGCTGAAGTCTGCACGTGGAGAAGTAAATTTAACATGGTTCCTACCCTTAATGAGGAGCTTATACTCCATTACAGTGTCATTCAGTGGAACGCTGTACAATAATACAAATATTCTGTGTGTGCACTATCCAACACAGTAGCCAGTAGTCACATGTGGCTATTGAATATTTGAAATGTGACTGGGGAAAGGAATCTTAATTTAAGTTAAATAGGCACATATGGCTCACAGATATCATACAGCACAGCTCTTGAATAAAAGCAGATATTAGAAGAAGAAGAAAGAAGGAGAGGAGAAAGAAAAGGAGAGGAGGAGGAGGGGGAAGAAGAAGAGGAGAAAAACTAAAGTACGGTGAGTATAACTGCAACTACATATTATGAGTTACCAATTATTGATCATGTGATGAATAGCTTTTCATTGAGATGTCTGAGGGTCAGGTAAGATGTTTGGGAAAAGAGATTTCATGTGAAGGGTGAGGGGTGTTCACCAGATGGAAAATGGAGGAAAAGAGCCTTTGGGATAGAAGTCACAACCTCATGAAAGCTTGAAAGCACAAGGTGGGTTTTTAGGATAATGATGTGGTTTGTTTGAAGCACCAGATACTTGGGAAGGAGGTAGAGTAAGGAGGCAGAGCTAGTAATGAGACATGAATGGGGTAGGGCCAAATCCTAAAGGGCCTGATTTTTAGTTCCGAGGGGGTTGGGCCTCTGTCCACAAGCAAACATTTTTCTTGGGGAACTCTAAAGCTTTCCAGTGGTGGCTGCTGTGTTGGTTGCCTGTTTGTTTTCCCAGAGATGGGAACAAGAGCTGGTGTTTTCATTGTCTTTAACTAACTTCCTGCTTTAGCTTCATGCTTATATTTTCTCATTGCGCAACATTCCTGGTTTCTATTTTAACAATACCTCAGAGAAATATAAATAGCAAGGTTAAGTTTAATTCAGCTGCAGTCTTTATTCAGCCTGGACAACTGTAATACCTCAACATAATACTTCCAGGCTACAGGTGAACCTTGTGTTTAAGGTAGGTAGGCACTAATCATGCTTGCAGACCTGCCAGGGCCCACCAAGAAGGTAACAGCTCAGTCTTCCAGCTCTTGACAGTGTCAGGAACTAAAGAAAACTTATGCATGGTTCAATCAGAAATAGCTCAACTCCAGAATGAACTGGGAAAACAATGGAGTAGGACAGTGGTCTGTGACCCACTGAAGAAGAAAAGTCTCCTGGAAACTTGATAGTCACTGTTGGTGTAAAGTCCTTTCCTTTATGATCAGCATTGAAACACCTTTATTAATTATAAAAAAAAATCTTTTATTGAGCATCTACTCTGTGCCAAGGCATTGTGCTGAGCACCTTACCTGTATTAACCCTTTCAGTCCTCACAATACTCTGCCAGGCAAGTATTAATATCCATAATTCACATGTAGTAAAGTCAAACTCAGAAACACTGTATTCATAGCATGTTACTTGCCCAGAATCACACAGCTAGTAACTGACAGTGCCATGTACAAACCCAGGGTAAACTACATGAAATTTATGCCACTAAGAGAGACATGGCTAAAAGATAATGGCATCACAATTAAAATAGAATGCATTCCCACTCCCTCTTCCTACTCTGGTAAACCTGAGTAAATCCTTTGATACTTCAACCTCTTTTATTTCATGTACAACATGGGGATAATTAGACGTTCACTCCAGTTCTGAAAGGTATTTTAAAAGCTTTGAAAATTTTCCTTTAAGCAGGAGGTGTTCAGAAGCCACTCAGTCATCAAACCAACACAAACCAAGCACCTATCATTTTTACAGAGATGTCAGCTAGGAGTTGCAAATGTTAAAAAAAGAACATTAAGACTTCAAGAAACTTTCCACTTAGAAGTTAAAAATCATAATATTTATAAGATGCTACTCACCCGGACAGGAATAATACTCATTCCCAAAGAATTCTGTAATGTAATTGGGGATACTCAGCTGGGTTTCCCACTCAAGGTACTGGGAGCTTTAATGTTTCAGGTGGACAAACATACCAAGTATAGGGACCTATATATTTATCTTGAGTACCCTCCATCTAACCGCTTTGCTAAGTTAATCACACTCTCCAACCTTTCTGTAAAACAGATGGAGACACACAAAGCATATGGACAACGAAAGCACACAGAACAACATCAGGCTACCCCCCAGCACACTCCACCAATCTGATACTGATTTACCAAGAGTCACCTGGGTTTGCATCCAAATGTGCTTATGCCAACTGTGCCTACTAGTAAAATGACAATTTAAATATCTTTGGAATCAAATAAAATATGAAGGTAATACAAGTTGCTTCTATGAAAAATAACTTAAATACTTTGATGAATCATTAAGTAAATGCTTTGGAAATAGGTGTGAGTGAGATGACTGTCATTAATTGGAGGGGAAAATCATAAAAATCTAGAAATATTGCCCAGGTCACTTCACATGTTTTTTTAAGATTGTATTCCACTTAAAAGAATTGAGACCGTTGACTGTGCATCATGGCAGTGGTTTAGGAAGAATGACTACTGTTAGCCATTTCCAAAGAAAAGCTTTGACCTACCATCAAAATATTGGCAAAGGTATATATACATATGTGCTATACATTGGAATTAAATGTCTATGGTTTGTATGTATCATCTTATCCCCATTTGAACCAACTTTTCAAAACAACCAACTATTGGCCCCAGTCATACCTGATAAGAGGACTCCTACTCTACCTCAAGGGCAGTTTTTTGTTTTTAGTTTTATGAAACTGTAAGATGTTTTTTGAGCATGGTCAAGCCCATGCTTTAAAATGAGCTATGTTTGCTTACTCTCTCATGGAACGGGTAACAGGTTCCTATCTCAGTCCCCAGGCTGCACACAGGCTGGATAAAACACCTTCCCAGACTGGCTGCAGCACATAGCTAAGCCCCACAGGCTCAGATGCTCCTTAGTGCGTCTGACACAGTGTCTCACACCATTTGACCTAGGATAGATGCATGATTTTGTCATTTCTAGGATTTTCTCTTCAGTCTTATTCTTTGCTTATACTCTTGATCAAATAATTGCCTATATACAATTATTTCTGGGAGGCAACTATTTCCCTCTAAATTGCTATGAAAAAAAAAATGTTGCCAATGTGTTTCATTCCAAAGTTGCCCCTTGTGAGAAATGAACTATTTCTACTTGGCAAAATTTATTTATTTAATTTATTATTTTATTTAATTAATTTAATATGAAATTTATTCCATAGATTTTCACATCTTCGTGTACCTAAGGACTACTTACTGGTTACCTACTGAGTTATGAAAGATTACTAAAATTGGGTACTAAATTCAGTACATTGCTAAAATGTACTGAATTCTTTCATTCAGTGGTTACCAGAAACGTCTGGTTATTTCTACAAAACATAAAACTCTTACTGTGTGCATACAATCTCATGGCTGGAATTCTAGCAATTTTTAGATAGAATATATTGTTCCCAGAGCTTTGTCACTAGGGTCTAAGGTTGACTATAATCTTCAGTTGCCTTGGCTCCAGTTTTACCTAACAGATCTATGCAATTACTGTTAGGTTTCATTTCTGCTGTTTGTTTGGTTCTTGACAAACCAACAGTATTGCTACCATTTCTACTATGATGAAACTTTCACTGTTGATACACACAGCTTTTAAGAGCCACTTAGCCTATTAATCAGAATGTTGGGTACAGCAACATACATACATTCATATATGTATGAAACTGTATATTCATATTCCTTTCAGCAGTTGCTATCTCTCTGCCCTGATCAATGGTCTATACACTGTGGATGATTTGTGGAGCTTAACTTCCTTTTGGTTCAAAAAGTCCCATCCTTCAGAGTCTGAACTGTAAAAGATCCCCATTTACAGACCCATGATACTTCCTGGGTCACACCACTAAATATCTCCTTAACAGCCATTAGGATTACTCATACCATGACCAGTATTTCATAGTCCATGCATATATGAATAAAAATTGTAATACCCTACAAAATATTAGAATTAGGATAAATTTTACTATTCTCTTTGTATTTTATTATTGAGATAACACACTCAACAAACAGTCTCCATGCCTTTGATCTCTCTCTACCAGGGTCCCTCTCAACTAAACTACCAGATTTGGTCATTTCACTATCTTGCTACAAATGAAAATAAAGAAATAAATAAACTTAAATAATTTATCTTATATGTGTATTTACTGCAAACAGATTGAACTTTTTAAAATCTTAGTCTAGTGTGCTTATCATCCATGATCTAACCCCAACCAAATAGTCTCCCTTTATTTTTCCCCCACTTCCTTTTATATAGTCTTCATTTTAATAAAACTGAACTGCTCCAAGCACCTGATTTTAAGATGTCCTGCCTTGCTTTTGG
Source organism: Capra hircus (assembly GCF_001704415.2). Lineage (NCBI taxonomy): Eukaryota > Metazoa > Chordata > Mammalia > Artiodactyla > Bovidae > Capra > Capra hircus. The sequence goes on from NC_030815.1 coordinate 98,020,916, forward strand.
TGATCCATCTGGCTGACAGCTCTTTCTCCCCGCTTTGTATGGGTCCACATCTTACCATATCTTCAAAGTTAGCCCTAAGGTCACCTCCTATTAAGAAACTTTTCCAACTTAATCTGAACAGGAAGTGGTCTCTCCCTCCAAATCTCAGGGATGCATTCCCTGACTACTCCCTCTTCACTCTACACCTGCAGCGTCACATCTTAGTTCATCGCATCTGCCCTTCAGACTATAAGCTTTTTTGTTAACTATTTATTTGTTTGATTCTACCGGCTCTTAGCACGCAAACTCTTAATTGCAGCATGTGGGACCTAGTTCTCTGACCAGGGATCCAACCTGGGCCCCCTGCACTGGAAGTATAGAGTCTTAGCCACTGACCACCAAGGAAGTCCCCTGTAAGCTTTTTGATGACAGGATTTGGATGTTAACTTCCACTCTCTTACATGACACTGCGCCTTGCAAGCAGTAAGCAGTCAGTAAATGAGTAAATGAATGAAATATATGAATGAATGAATGAATTCAACATATAACCAAATGGTTCTCTCCTACAACAGCTTCACTTTTTTGCCTTTTTTCTTTAATGAACTGGCCTTGCTAAGAGAGCCCAGGCAGGGCTCAGCAGATTAGCAGGGAGTCTCTCTCAAGCTTTTGAGGTATGAGAGTGCAGCCTTGTTGCAGGGCAGAAATAGAACACAGAAAGTCATGCTGAACAAACTCCTCCCACCCACAACTTCAGAAGAATCCAGAATTTACCCAGACTCAGGCCCTCACCTTCATACAGGGTGACCATATAATTTGTATCCAAAATTTTTGAGAGTGAAAGAAAAGTTTATTAACAATTATTCTGGGGCAATAAGTATGACTGGAGGACTCTCCCAAGCCAAAAGGGGGATGGGGGTTACCCCACCCTTGGATACCTTTCATCATCTGTAAATTGGGAATAATAACACTAACCTCAGAGACTTCCCACAGGATGAAAGTGAAGGGCCTAGTGCAACATCCAGCATACAAATGGTTTACTGAAACTCTTTCTACTGTAACACCCAGGCCTTACAAGCTTCACAGATGGGACTTCATTATTTTTATTTATTTTTAATTGAAGGATAATTGCTTTACAATATTGTGTTGGTTTCTGCCATACAACAACACAAATCAGCCATAGGTATACACATGTCCCCCCCCCACACACACACACACAGACGGGACTTTAAATCAGACTGAATACTTCACGACAGTTAGCTGAAATCATTGGACAGCGTGGAGAGGGCTCAGAAAAGGACACCTGGAAGTCTACACTCTTCTCCGTGCCAGGGGAGACAGAGAGTCCAGCCCCAAAACACCCGTTTCATCAGGTCGTCCTTTCCAGGAGGAGATGATTTCCTGGCTCTGTCAGAATCAGTTTCACACTCCATCTCAGAAGCGGCTGCATTTCAGCAGAGGATGGGAAAAAAGCTGGAATTCACCATAGTGATCTAGACTGAGCAGGAGCCCAAGATCAACCAGGGAATGGCAATGATCTGGCAAAAAGCAGTTTTCTGGTAGGTTTCACAAGCACGCAAAAATGTCAGTTATGTGTACACATCCATAAGTACCCTGGCTAAAGATCAACTGCCTGCTTCTGCTCCCTGAGACAAAATAATTAGAAAAGCCAGGCATTATCCCTTCTGTTCACGCTTCATTTCCAAAAGACAAATGGTAATTTGTCTAACTCATATATTATTCCTTTCCCTTTATGTCCTTATGTGACAATGTTGTCTGATCTTGACTCCCCTGTGAGCAATGGTTGGACTTATTAAAGTCTAACCCAATCTATCAATGAATATTTCCTATTTCCCAGAGAATATGAAAGGCTTTCAACACTAGTACCAAAAAGTCTCTCCTCCTCTAAATTTAAATGTAACAGCACTCATGCCTTATTTCCTTCCCTCATGTGTTCCTTCTCACCTCCAGAATGAGCCCACTGCCCTGTGGACAGGACTCCTTCCCCTACATCTTCTTGCAGGCCTGTGCTCTGCCAGCCATCCCTCTAATTCTTGTCTTCAATTATCTCTGCTCTGGCTTCTTCCCCTCAGCCTAAAAACAGACTTAAGTCTTAGGGAAAAAAAGACAAAAATAAAAATAAAAGACAAACTCTTCTTTCCCCCTTCCAGTTCCCACCTTCCCTCTCAGTTTTCCCTTTACCAAATGTATGAGAAGTGTAATATTCTTCATTGTTTCTACTATCTCAATTCCCTTTCACACTCAACCCACTGCAACATGGCTAATCTAAAGCCTCTATTGACCTGTCACCCCTGGGTTCACTAAAACAGCTTATAATAAAAACCAATACCATACTAGTTGCATAAGTAAACTTGTCAAACACAACACCCTTGCTTTACCTCTTGTCCTCCTTCCCCCAGGACTAGATCTGGAAGCATAGTGGGTATCCTCAGGGCATTCTCATCACCCACTACAGCCAATCAATCATGAATCTTGCGTGAAAAGAGTAGTCCTAGATGGAAAATAAAGAGTGAGTCCCAGGCTAAGACCTACTGCCAATTTGTTTTATGACTTTATACTAGCCATCGCCATATCCAAGTCAACATCCTCATCTGTATGACTGAGAATGAGTAATGTTGATCCTCCATTTGGGTAAAATCTACCTAAGTCATTACCTTTCAGCCCCCATTTGCTATCAAGTGCCCAAGGATTGTTTACAGTTTAGAGTCTTAATCTCTGAACACTGTCCATCCTCCTCTTCCTACAAATCTTTTAAATCACTGACAGCACAGCTGAATCCATACATCACGCTCCCCACAGTCCCTGTTTTGAATGTTCCAAACTGGCAAAGAACTGAGGTTTCCATTTCATCAAAGCCTGTTTTAACTAACAATTCAATTATCATTTCATTACTGAGCCCTTGTTCTGCCATGGACGAGCGAAATCACAACATTGAGCAGTTTCCCAGGGAAGAGCCAAAAAATGCAAAGGAAGTGATATCTGATGACATCTAGTGATGGAGAAGAAACTCAATGACTTTGATAGTTTTCAGTAGAGACTGTGATAGGTTTCAGTAGAGACCTAACACCAAGCTGCAGCTGAGCTAAGGGCCAGGTTTCTAGCTACTCAACTTCTTAACTTCACTGGAGGGAAGAGAGATGACCAACAAGGTTCCAGTTCTATTTAGATCAGTTCACAGTCATCATGCCAGACACTGGGCTTGGTGCCAGGCACTGTGATCAAGGAATATAAAAATGGAAAGGCACAATCCCTGTCAAAGTCCTCAGAGCCAAAGAACCAACAATCCATCTTTTCTTCTAGAAAACGGTAATAAAGAGTTAGTGTGTTAGAGCAAAAAGGACAAGGGTTTTGGTCATAAGCAAATCTTGTTTTGAATTTTGATAACTCCATTAATTAGTTATGGGACTTCAGCCAAATTATTTAACCTCTCTGGCCTCGATACTGCCACCTATAAAATGGGGATAATACCATATCGGCTTGCTAGGATGGTGAGAGCTGACACTTGAAAGACGCAGAGAGATGGTATGGGGAGGAAGGTGGGAGGGGGGTTCAGGATTGGGAACACGTGTACACCCGTGGCGGATTCATGGTGATGTATGGCAAAACCAATACAGTATTGTAAAGTAAAATAAAGTAAATTAAAATAAAATAAAAAACAAAAATCGTGGCACACTGCTATTGGTACATGGTAACTGCTATAAAAATTATAACAATAATAGTATTACCAGGAAACTGCATTAGGGTCTGTCACTGACTAGATGTTTGAGTTTAAACAAATCATTTTGCTTCTTTGACCCTTAGCATCTTTAGCTTAAAAAGAACCTAATAGGATCCAGCTTGCAGGGTTCTGTGCAGACCAAATTATATAATGCATATAAAATTATTTGATAACCTATAAAATACTCAGGCCCCATAAAATGTCATTATATTATTACTATATTAGTGACCAAAAGGGGGGTAGAAAAAGAAAGTTCTAATCTTACACACCCAGAGGTCACTTTTCTCTTCTAATAAAAGTTGATTTTCCTTTTTAAACAATCATTTACATGCCACCTAACATGGTGCTAGTCACTCATAGCTATTCATAGCATATTCCCTCTGATCTTCACAACAGCCCTTTAAGGGTAAGCATTGTTATCAGCCCCGTCTTAAGACAAGGAAAAAAGGGCTTTAAAAAGTAATTCCCTCAAGGTCACACAGATGATGGGCACTCTTATGTACTGTACTTCACTGACCACTGAACAGTCTCGAAACCTAAACTGTGCCTACAGCGGCATGTTCCAATTTGGAGATCCTAAGTAAACTGCCCCAAAGAACCAGCTAGCTATTTGACCCTGCTCTATACTTTGGTTTCCTTTCCTATAAAATTAGGCAGAAATACTAGATGGTTCTACCTCTGACACAGTGGTCTTAAAAGATTAAATCATACAAACCAACATTCCCAGCAGAGTTTCATTATAATAAAGTGCAGTTCTTATACTTTTCCTTGTTAATAGTTAATAATTCTTACAAAGTGGTTGGTGGGGTTAGAGAACACTGATGATCAACCAAAAAATAAAAAACCCATAGACAAAGGCGGGGGGCCTAAGTTCCTTTAATATCGATAAAGGCCACCATAATATAGCTAGATGAAGGCAGCTACCATTTTGGACTGTCAATATGAGGAGTCCACCCTAGGAATGGCAATGCTGTAAGCCAGGAGTCCCAGCCCTTGAGGACTTTGTGGGGCTGTCATACCAGTGCTGGACCACCTATTCCCTGACTTCATTCATGGAAGAAAGTAAACTCTTACAAGTACAAGTTATTTTAGTAGGGTCTCTGCTAATCCTATGGGATTCTGCCCTTAAGACCTATTCTGGTTTTTCTGGTTGGAACAACCAAATCCCCCATGACTCACAGTGCTGCCTCTCACACGTAAGTCTGGACAAACAACCTTCCCCTGAATAATTAGTAGCTTGATACTTTAATCACAAAGCTGATGCTTTCTGTAAGGCTGCCTTTTGACTTTTATGACTTTTCAAATATTTTTGTCTAATGAAACCTACCCATTAACCCTCTTCTGACCCCTGTTCGAGAGGTACTGTTCCCTTTTCAGAACGCAGCTCAGTGTGGCATCTGCCATTTCACTGTGCGCCATCTCTAATCCAAATCCCCTCCCTTCTCTATCAACCCATCTCAGTCACTATTTCTAGCTGGGAAGTCTCACAAACACCAGTTCACACTTGCTTCTGATTCTGGGGCCCCCCAAAAACGCGCCAGTTCTTGGATGGAGAGTCATCATGACAGTGACTCAACCCAAACTCGAAAGCAAACACCTACTGCCACAGGACCAAACTTGATGGGAATTTGGGGTGTTGGCCTGACATACCAACTCCAGGAACGTGACTTTGTATTCACGCCTAAGCACTAACGTCACACAAAAGACACCAAAATAATGTTATGATGTTTCCAGCTATTTATGGTGAGGTATAATAGTGAAATTCCAGAAAATGCTTGTCCTAAACCTTGATGCTTAACTTTGTTTTTAAGTTGAAGCCCACAAAAGCATTCTACGTGCAGCAAAGCCCACATGCCTGAGGATCCCCAGGAGACTTGCGGGTATGACCTTTCACTTTGGTATAAATCCATATAAGATCTCCTTTGCTTCCTACAAGTCAAAAAACCCCAGCTTATTCATGGAACCTCTAATGAACAATTCTAGCTGCAGTTACCACATTCCATCAGTATGTGTGTTCCTGTCTTTCAGCCTCCCTCAACTCTCCCCGCCTGGCATTCTGCCACCCCAACCCCACACTCCCAGACCACGAGAGCCCTCAGAGGAGGAGCTCACCTTTTTCCTACATAGGACACCTATGCAGGAAAATCGAGAATAGAAATTCAAAAACATTTATTATACATATCACAATGGAATATTACTCAGCCATAAAAAGGAATGCATTTGAGTCAGTTCTGATGAGGTAGTTGAATCTAGATCCTATTATACAGAGTGAAGTGCGTCAGAAAGAGAAAGACAAATACCATATCCTCCATCCATGGGATTTTCCAGGCAAGAGTACTGGAGTGGGGTGCCATTGCCTTCTCCAAAATACCGTATATTAACACGTATACATGGGATCTAGAAAGATGGTACTGACGATCTTACTTGCAGGGCAGCAAAGGAGACACAGGTGTAAAGAACAGACTTTTGGCCTCAGTGGGAGAAGGAGAGAGTGTGATGATTTGAGAAAATAACATTGAAACACATACATTACCATATATATAACAGATGATCAGTGTGAGTCTGATGTATGATGCAGGGCATGCAAAGTCAGTGCTCTGTGACAGTCTAGAGGGATAGGACGGTGAAGGGGGAGGGATAGGATGGGGAGGGAGGAGGGTTCAGGACAGGGAGGGAGGAGGGATAGGACAGGGAGGGAGGAGGGTTCAGGACAGGGAGGGAGGAGGATAGGACTGGGAAGGAGGAGGATTCAGGACAGGGAGGGAGGAGGGATAGGATGGGGAGGGAGGAGGATTCAGGACAGGGAGGGAGGAGGGATAGGACAGGGAGGGAGGAGGGATAGGACAGGGAGGGAGGAGGGTTCAGGACAGGGAGGGAGGAGGGATAGGATGGAGAGGCAGGAGGGTTCAGGACAGGGAGGGAGGAGGGATGGGATGGGGAGGGAGGAGGGATAGGACAGGGAGGGACGAGGGGTAGGACGGGGAGGGATGAGCGTTCAGGACAGGGAGGGAAAAGGGATGGGATGGGGAGGGAGGAGGGATAGGACAGGGAGGGAGGAGGGTTCAGGACAGGGAGGAGGGATGGGACGGGGAGGTAGGAGGATTCAGGACAGGGAGGGAGGAGGGATAGGTCAGGGAGGGAGGAGGGATAGGTCGGGGAGGGACGAGGGATAGGACGGGGAGGGAGGAGGGTTCAGGATGGAGGCATTGCAGGTATACCTATGGCCAATTCATACTGACATGTGGCAAAAACCATCACAGTGTTGTAAAGTTATTACCCTCCAATTAAAACAAATTTTTTAAATTAATTTCAATAATTCACATTCCTTATAAGAAATAGCAATTAAAAGATTAACCTGATTATAGGACTATATATCATATTGTCTTATATATATGAATATAAAACCAATGTCAGGTACTAGCAAATTTCTGATATAAAACCTTCCAGAAAAACCCCACCTCATTTTAGGAAATAATACACACACACACACACACACACACACACACACACACACAGAAATCTCACCATGGATTTCATTTTGTCTTTTTCATTTTTCTAAACTTTTGCTTTCACCTCACTTTTCTTTTGTTTACTTACTTTTTAACTGAAGGATAATTGCTTTACAGAATTTTGTTGTTTTCTGTGAAACCTGAACATGAATCAGTCATAGTCACCTCACTCTTGCTTCCTTACGTCTTAACACTAGAAATGTGAAGGTTAGTCAATCTAAATAAGAATGAGTCCTCTTCAGGCTTCTTTCCTGAAAATGGCAACAAATACTCACGGAACCAGGATAAGGGACAACAAATGCTGACTGGGTCACATTCAGTTCAGGCCCCTTCCTTATAAGTGGATGAAGGACTTAAAAACAGAAGAGGAACTCAACAAAAAGGAGCCCCATCCTTCAAAATGAATTGTATACATTTCATTATGTCTGTAAGCAAAAATACCACAAAACGAGTTGCAAATAATTTTTGAGCCAAGCCACACTGTGGTTCTGATATTAACAACCAAACCATGGCCCTAGCTACCATGGCATTGCTCCCTCTCTTGTTGAGTCCTGTGTCCTGTTATCTATTGACTCTTCTCTTTGTTCCACGCTGGTAAACTTTCAAAGAGTCTGCCTCTTTACAGTAGAGCTGATGGGGTCTTGCAGAAGAATCTCCATCTCCTGTCTGCAGTTTATTTGTGGTTTAGACTCTTTTGTTTTTCTTAATAACTCAATAATTCTACCATAGCATTTTCTGGGCTCTCTATATCAACCCCTCCTGAACCATGACTAGGAAATTTCTCCAGACAGTAAATTGGGACATTCATAATGTTCACCTCATTTGTTTCTCATCACATATGGATCAAAGATACCTCATGGCCTGATGTCCAGTATCGTACAATGATTGCCTCATAGTTTTTGTTTAGTTTTAGGGGGTATTTTAGGCAGGAAGATAAATCCAGTTCCTTTTATTCCACCTTAGCTAGAAGCAGAAGTCCTGTGTCCATTTGAAAACCAAATCCCAAACAAGATAAAACAAAACAAATAAAACAGACAACATGATAGATAGACAAACAGACAGCTAGAAAGAAATACCAGATAAATTTATCAAGATATTTTTAGAACATATTTTGATACTATTAATTTGGTAAAAGCACTACTAGGCCACTTTTTCCTTTACATCAATTTCCTCCTTGAATACAATGAAGCATCAACTGTTTCACAAAATAAATCATCCATAGGTCTGTTCTCTTCCAGCTGATAGTCAATACTTGACCATCTCTTCCAACCTAAGAAAATCACAAACACCCACACAGAATGCAAAATGCAATAGCATCACTGTGTGTGACTGTCTACCTATTTTCATTCCTCCAGTTGCTTTTCATGCTTCTGCTGCACATTCTTCTTCCTTGGCAGAGAATAACCATCTCGAACTATTCATATAAGATGGTGTTCCAGGCTTGTTTTTTATTTTTGTAACAGTGGTATGTGTTCTTAACTGTATTAATATGAAATCTCTCAGAGCAGCTAGTGGGGACATTATTCACTATATTGATCTTATCATATTAGCCCTCCTTTCCCCATGTTTCACTTCCTTTGGAGGTGTTATACTCTTCCTCTCCAGCAAATTATTATCTACCTTTGGTTGATTTCTGAGCTCCTTGACTCAGGGTAGCTCAGGAATCTTCAAATCCCCAACTGGGAAAATGGGCTCAGAAGGAGTAGAAGGGCACAGGGCACTATGACAAGACCAAGGGGCTGGGCCTTTGTTTCCCTACTTTAAGTCACCCAAAGTTCAACATTTAGTCTGTAGTCCAAATTACTTCTTTTTCCTGTTCACTGCTACATTAACCCTTGCAAATGCAAGAGACAAAGCAAATATGTTTTACCTTTTAGGCCCACAGACAGCTCTTCAAACTGCCTTTACTCTTCTGTGAAAGAGGATTGTTTTCTCCCCAGCGTTCGGAGGAAAAAGCTTTAGGTGGCCAACTGTCCTGGTTTGCCCAGAGCAGAACAAGACTGCCCAGGGCTGGAGGAGATTCCTGGTTTGCTATATGACTTCTAGTTTTAAAATAAGACAGTCTGTAGGTAAAGAAGGATAAATGAGTCAAGTTAGTGCTTCCTGGTTGAATGCCATATCAATTCTGGTTCACCATAACAATTACCATCAGTACCACCCCCACCACCCCCGCCATGGGATGATCAAAAGAGGTGATCAACACAAAAGACTAATTACAATTAGATTCAAAATTAAGTATCCCCAACCACTGATTTCTCCAGGTATTATTAACCTAAATGCACAATAGGGCAGTTTGGCAAACATTTTACATATCTTAAACATATTTATCTGTTTTTCTAGGTATTTCAGTTTTAAAATTATTCTCCTTTATTTATTTATTTCCCTTTCATTTTCAACTATTACCCCTTTCCTTCCATGATTTTAAGAAACAATTTTGGAATTACTTTACTGGCCAAAGTGATGAAACATTTAAAAATTTATTGTCTGAGTTACATTTTGTTTTACTCTAAAAATAGTGTAAATCCTGTGTAGAAAAATACCAACATGTACATGTATGTTGCTTAGAAAATTACTAACATGAAATTAAAAGATGCTTGCAGCAGCCATGAAATTAAAAGACACTTGCTCCTTGGAAGAAAAGTTATGACCAACCTGCTGCTGCGGCTAAGTTGCATCAGTCATGTCCGACTCTCTGCGACCCCATAGATGGCAGCCCACCAGGCTTCCCCATCCCTGGGATTCTCCAGGCAAGAACACTGGAGTGGGTTGCCATTTCCTTCTCCAAGGCATGAAAGTGAAAAGTGAAAGTGAAGTCGCTCAGTCATGTCTGACTCCTAGCAACCCCATGGACTGCAGCCTACCAGGCTCCTCCGTCCATGGGGTTATCCAGGTAAGAGTACTGGAATGGGGTGCCATCGCCGTCTCCTAGACAGCATATTAAAAAGCCGAGACATTACTTTGCCAACAAAGGTCCATCTAGTCAAAGCTATGGTTTTCCAGTAGTCATGTATGGATGTGAGAGTTGGACTGTGAAGAAAGCTGAGTGTCAAAGAATGGATGATTTTGAACTGTGGTGTTGGAAAAGACTCTTGACAGTCCCTTGGACTGCAAGGAGATCCAACCAGTCTATCCTAAGGGAAATCAGTCCTGAATATTCGTTGGAAGGACTTGATGCTGAAGCTGAAACTCCAATACTTTGGCCATCTGATGCGAAGTACTGACTCTTTGGAAAAGACCCTGATGCTGGGAAAGACTCAAGGCAGAAGGAGAAGGAGCCGACAGAGGATCAGATAGTTGGATGGCATCACCGACTCAAATGAGTTTGTGCAAGCTCTGGGAGTTGGTGATCGACAGGGAAACCTGTGCTGCAGTCCGTGGGGTCGCAAAGAGTTGGACATGACTGAGTGACTGAACTGAACTGAATATGTATGTTGCTTAGAAAAATACTAATATACTAGCGTGTACATTATGTTGTGGACAAGGAATGTCTCCTGCCACATCAGTAAACAAAGGATGTGGCAGCTATCAAGACGTCAGCCACTGCAGCAAACCCCCAACCCCCGACAGCGCATCTGAGGGGATTCAGGGCGGAGAAAAAGAGGATGGTGGCCCTAAAGACTCAAGGTACATATCAAAGGAATAATTTCAATCAGCCCAGGCTCCTGCATCTTCCCATATGTAGAAAAGTACTAATAACTTGAGATGTCTGGTCTTCTTTAACTAGCAATAACCTTTTGATATTCCCACTACCTGGGTTGTTTTTTTTTTCTTACAAGGATTCCTATACATTCTGGCTCTGCCCTTATCTCTTCAGAACAGTCCCTCAGAGCTTTCTGAAAGGCTGTCTCCCGGGCTTAAGTCCTCATAAGTTCTCCAAATAAAACATATTTCTCAACTTTTAAGTTGTACATTTTTTTTCAGTCAACAATATCCATGTAAATACATAAATTATTATCTCTGCATTCAAAATCTAAAGGAAATAAATCAAATGTTGGCAATGTTTATTCCTGAGCAAGTGGGATGTGAGATTATGCTCTTTCTTATTCTTCTGACCCTTCTGTAATATGATTAAAAATAAATAGCATGGAAATTCCCTGGTGGTCAAGTGGTTAGGACTCCATGCTTTCACTGCCAAAAGCCAGGGTTTGATCCCTGGTTGGGAACTAAGATCCCACAAACCATGTGGTGTGGGCCAAGGGGGAAAAAAAAAATCTGGCTTGAAAAAAGTAAATATCAGTAAGAATTCAATCATTTTTAAATTAAATAACAGTAAAGAAAAAGAGGATCTGGAATTTGGAAATTTATGAGTTTGAAAATTCATTTTTCCCTCTTAAAATTTTTATAATCCTAGTTCAATTATGCTTACCCTCTTACTTGGCTATGATTTTACTTTTGTAAGGGATATTTAATTTCTTTCAGTTAACCTCCTATTTTTGCATTTAAGTTCTTCCAGCTAATCCTCTATTACTGGTTACTTACTTTTTCCAATGAATCACTTATCATCAGACATATGGACTATTTCAGCTTTTCCTTGCCACAAACAGGGAGACACAGAAAGTAAAAAATCATTGACTAATATTAGACTTATGTGAAAAAAAAAATATTGTAAAACATAACTTTTTATTATATCATCATTTCAGTCACATCACTGTGCTGGCCAGCTCGTCTTCACCAAACTGCTTTGGTCAAAGTGTTTTTGACCATATCACCTAGACCCCTAAAGTATGAATTATACACTCATTTTGAGGACAAATGCAGAGAATAAGAGCTTGAAGAGAGAAAGTAATGAGATGTGGTGACACCACCATTTCTTTAAAGATATTTGAATTTACTGAGAGCATTTTAGAGGGTGTGAGGGACCATGGCCGTTACAGAGAAATCGCCACAATTTCACTCTTCCTTTCCCTCTCCCCATACTTCCTCACTTGCAGACAGCATCACAGATTAAACACCTGCCATTATGTCCCCCAAACATCCTACAGACTTATAACATTTACTTCTCATTTTTATGTTAAAGTTCATATATTACAAACATTCTCCATCATAGATTGTAGTGTCCATCCTATTAGTTATGAAGCTCTCAGCTGCCTGTTACCCTGATTCAAACTGTCTCAGGTGATAGGGAAATTGGTTATTTCATATTCACAAAGTCCAGACGTCAAGAAAGCTTCTGGATTTCCTGGTTCAATGACAGATCTGTGTCATGAAAAGCTTTCTTCTTCTCCCCATTCTGCAGCCTCAGGGTTTCAACTTGGTATACAGATTGTCTATTTGCGTGGTTGAAAATGACTACCAGCAACAACCAGAAAGAGAAGGAGAAAGTTGTTCTTCCAACCATAGCATACAGTCAACACTCCATACCCCGAGGTTCCATATTTTCCTACTGTGGATTGAAAATATTTCGGGAAAAAAAATTCAGAAAGTTTCAAAAGCAAATCTTGAATTTGTCAACAACTACTTGCACAGCATTTACAATTGTATTTAAAAACTATTTACAGAGCATTTACATTGTATTAGGTCTTTTAAGTAACTAGAGATGATCTGAATCAAAATTACTGGGAGAAACATCAATAACCTCAGATATGCAGATGACACCACCCTTATGGCAGAAAGTGAAGAGGCACTAAAAAGCCTCTTGATGAAAGTGAAAGAGGAGAGTGAAAAAGTTGGCTTAAAGCTCAACATTCAGAAAACGAAGATCATAGCATCCGGTCCCATCGCTTCATGGCAAATAGATGGGGAAACAGTGGAAACAGTGTCAGACTTTATTTTTGGGGCTCCAAAATCACTGCAGATGGTGACTGCAGCCATGAAATTAAAAGATGCTTACTCTTTGGAAGGAAAGTTATGACAAACCTAGATAGTATATTGAAAAGCAGACGTTACTTTGCCAACAAAGGTCCATCTAGTCAAGGCTATGGTTTTTCCAGTGGTCATGTATGGATGTGAGAGTTGGACTGCGAAGAAAGCTGAGCGCTGAAGAATTGATGCTTTTTTTTTTCCATTTTTTTTTCTTTAATATCAGTTCAGTTCAGTTCAATCGCTCAGTCGTGTCCAACTCTTCGCGACCCCATGAATTGCAGCATGCCAGGCCTCCCTGTCCATCACCAACTCCCGGAGTTCACTCAGACTCACGTCCATCGAGTCAGTGATGCCATCCAGCCATCTCATCCTGGGTTTGTCCCCTTCTCCTCCTGCCCCCAATCCCTCCCAGCATCAGAGTCTTTTCCAATGAGCCAACTCTTCACATGAGGTGGCCAAAGTACTGGAGTTTCAGCTTTAGCATCATTCCTTCCAAAGAAATCCCAGGGCTGATCTCCTTCAGAATGGACGGGTTTTATTTTAATTGGAGGTTAATTACTTTACACTACTGTATTGGTTTTGCAATACATCCTTAAAAAACTGGAACTAGAATTGATGGTTTTGAACTGTGGTGTTGGAGAAGATTCTTGAGAGTCCCTTGGACTGCAAGGAGATCCAACCAGTCCATCCTAAAGGAGATCAGTCCTGGGTGTTCACTGGAAGGACTGATGCTGAAGCTGAAACTCCAATACTTTGGCCACCTCATGCAAAGAGTTGACTCATTGGAAAAGACCCTTATGCTGGGAGGGATTGGGGGCAGGAGGAGAACGGGACGACAAAGGATGAGATGGCTGGATGGCATCACCAACTCGATGGACATGAGTCTGAGTGAACTCCAGGAGTTGGTGATGGACAGGGAGTCCTGGCTTGCTGCTATTCACGGGGTCACAAAGAGTTGGACATGACTGAGCAACTGAACTGAACTGAACTGAGAGATGATTTAAAGTATATAGGTGGAATGTCATAGATTATACAAAAATACTACACCATTTTATGTAAGGGATTTGCGCATCCCTGGATTTTGGTATCTGCGGCAGCCCTAGAACCAATCCACCAAAGATACTAAGGGATGACCATATATGGCTTCCATTTAGTCTGATGTGACTAGTTTAGGACACACATTCTCCATAGAACCAATAACAGTTGCCATAAAAAAGCCATGTACTGATAGACCCAGACTCAAAAGAATTAAGTTTTACCCCCAGAACTGGAAAGGTGGCGTTTGAATAAAATTGGGATTCTCTTAGGAAAGAGAAGAAGGGAAGGTGTGCTGAGTAGAGAACCAACTGGACACAATATACCCTTGCTGCATTTTCCTTTTATGATTCCTTCATCCCAAATTGATCAAATTACCCAGACAGCTGCTACCTGTCTACCTCACTGGAACCTGGAGGTGAATTATAGTATGGTGGTAAAGAACTCTGGAATTCCAAAGTCATGGTTCACTCCCAGTTCTGCCACTTCCTTCCTTTGTGAAGAAGCCTTATGAGCATCAAGATATTATTTGATTTTTCTGTGCCTATCTTTACAATTGTAAAATGGGGGTGGTCATAATTGCTATTTCATTAGATTGCTATATGGATTCCATAAGAGAGTCTATGAAGCCCCTATCATCAGGGACTTCATATAGTGAAGGTTTAGCAAATGTTGGTTTTTCTTATTAGTACTAGTAACTTAATTTTATGCAAAATGGTAATCTTACCAGTGATTCTCAAAGCACGGTCCCTGGATCAGCAGTATCAGATTGCCTGGGGACTTATAAGAAACATTCAAGCTTCACGAGCAAATGAACTGAATCTAAAACTCGGGGGGTGGCCCAACAATCCAGGTTTTAACAAGGCCTCCCAGTAATTCCAAAGCACATTCAAGTTTGAGACTCATGGCTCCACATGAGCTCCACCACCAGCCAAAGAGCACCAGTCACCATTCCCAGAAAGAGCTTCACAATCCTTAGTCAAAATATCTTTCCCTTGGGTATCCCTCGCCCTGTGGTGCTCCCTCCACTGTATCACCAGCTTCAAAAGGCTCAGCCCAGACATTACCTTACACCGATGTTATATCTGCCTGGAAGGTTCTTCCTCTAAATCTTTGCACAGGTGAGTCCTCTCATGTCCAAGTTCTCAGATTAAATGATATCTCGTTAGATACACTTTCTCATGCCACTGAGTCCAAAGTATCTGGAGTCCCTCTCCACTACATGACACTGTTTTATTGTTTCCACAGCATTTATCACTATCTGAACTTGTTATCTATCTATCTATTTATAAACTGTCTGCCTCGACCCACTAAGATGTAAGAGTGGTAAAGGTAGAGATCTTGTCTAACCACCACTATATAGACCCTTAGCACCCAAAATAGTGCCTGAAAAATAATAGGCACTCATTAAATATTTGCTGCATGAATAAATAGACAAAGTGACAGATTTTTGTAATACCAACATAAAGGGCAAATGAGCTGTGCCATGCTTCTCACATGATTCAAGTCACCACACTATAAGATAACAAACACATTCAGAAGTCTCTGTTCTAAGATCAAAGATTAGAGCTCCAACATGGGACAGAGGGCAGGAAGACCCCGGCTGCTTCCCTCCTCCATGTGAGCAGGTAGGAAGCCAGCCAGGCAACTGTATTTGCTCTCTTCAAGCCTTTCCCCATGGTCTTAGCTGGCTTGTTTGTTTCATTATGCTGACAATTCACAGTTTACTGCCTCCCTGTTAAGCCCTGTCTCCTGACATCCTGATGTTTCAGAAGATGAGCCATTTGTCCACCTCTACCCCATAGTAACTCCTTACATCTTAAAGCAGGTAATGAAGTCAAGCCTTAGCTTTTCTTTTCAAAAGCGAGTGACTCCAGCCCCTTTCAATGCTCCTCCAAGGGCTCATTTTTAAATGTCTAATGCTTTCCTGAGGAGCCTCTCCAACTTTTTCTATTATTTATAAAATGAAGACATTCAAACTGGGAGCAATGATAAAAGAAGATTCAGAATGTTTCTTTTTTTTAACTTTTTATTTTATATCAGAGTATAGCCAATTAACAATGCTATGATAGTTTTAGGTAGATAGCAAAGGTTCTCAGCCATACATATACAAGTATCCATTCTCCCCCCATACTCCCCTCCCATTCAGGCTGCCACATAACATTGAGCAGGGTTCCCTGTGCTATACAGTAGGTACTTGTCGGTTCTTTTTTTATTGAATAAAAGGTGCTTGCAAACTCTGTGTAGCAGTAACACAGGCTAGAAATATTTCAACATATGGGTTCAAGTCTCCACTTAGACACTTATGATCCCTGTGCTTCGGACACATTGTTTAACTTTCTGATCCTTCTTTTGATCCCTCTAAAATGGAAGTTCTCATTCCTCAAGATTTTTGTGCTTATAACTAAAATTACTCTTTTCTCAGCATGAACAACAATAGCACCGACAATTTATTAAGCAGGCACTGTAGAAGCACTTTCAGTTCAGTTCAGTCGCTCAGTCGTGTCCAACTCTTTGCAACCCCATGAATCACAGCACACCAGGCCTCCCTGTTCATCCCCAACTCCCAGAGTTCACTCAAACTCATGTCCATCGAGTTGGTGATGCCATCCAGCCATCTCATCCTCTGTCGTCCCCTTCTCCTCCTGCCCCCTATCCCTCCCAGCATCAGAGTCTTTTCCAATGAGTCAACTCTTCGCATGAGGTGGCCAAAGTATTGGAGTTTCAGCTTCAGCATCAGTCCTTCCAAAGAACACCCAGGACCCATCTCCTTTAGGATGGACTGGCTGGATCTCCTTGCAGTCCAAGGGACTCTCAAGAATCTTCTCCAACACCACAGTTCAAAAGCATCAATTCTTCGGCGCTCAGCTTTCTTCACAGTCCAACTCTCACATCCATACATGACCACTGGAAAAACCATAGCCTTGACTAGATGGACGTTTGTTGGCAAAGTAATATCTCTGCTTTTCAATATACTATCTAGGTTGGTCATAACTTTTCTTCGAAGGAGTAATTCTTTTAATTTCATGGCTGCAGTCTTAGTAGTGAATGTAGTGCATGCAATCTAAGTAGAGGACCCAGGACCAGTCTGTGACTCTAAATCTAATGCTATTAGCATTAATAACAGTATCTCAAAACTGCAGAACATTTTACTAAGCATTTTTACATGCATTAGGAAGGGGGCTCGGCACCCACCAGTTAATTCCCCCTGCATAAGTCTGGAGAAGACAAGAGCTAGGGAAAGGAACAGGGGTGACTAGAGTTGATAAGGTACTAGCAAGGGTGAGAATGACTATCTCCCTAATGCTTTTAGCTCAGGCTGAAGAAGAGAGTCACTCATGGCCAAGGATCTTGATTTCAAAGAAAGCATGGGATTAAAGTAAGTTTTTGTTAAAGAGATTGCCAGAAAATATTTTCTCAAGTAATGTTCCTAAAATTATTAGATGGAAATGTTCCTAAAATTATTAGATGGAAATCAGCTTCCTACCAGCCATGGAATGGGGAAGAAAGCATCAAGCACTCCAGGTTCTCCACGATCCAATGCTTAGCCCCCTCTGCATCTGCATCTCCCCCCAGCTCTATTTTACCTGATGCTTAAAAACAACAGCATCCACAATGGGCTGTCACATACCTCTGCCTAATTTGTCCTTTCTCTGCTAACTCTCCCTCTTTCCTCAACAACTCAACTCAGCCACTATAGCTACATTAGCCCCAGTGTTTACCTCACCTCAACATTTCCTTTATTATGTTGAGACTATCTCCCATTAGAAATACAAACAGAATTATTTCTCCTTAAAACATTATCCACACCTCACCGCTCTGGCCCATGAAGTGCTTCAAGGGGATCCCATGGAAGGTAAGAGAAGATGATCCAGGTTCCATGCTCTGGCTTTCAAGACCCTAAATGACATGGTCCCTGAGCTTGTCTCCAAACTCCCCCTTTTTCCTTTGCCTACTACTGTCATACCACTGTCTACATTTAGATCAATTACCACACCAACCCTATTTTGTCTTAAGACTTATTTCCTCTGTTCTTGTAGAGTTGTCCCTTTTAAATTCTTCAGATCTTTGCTTGAATGTTGCCTTCTTAGAGATGCTTTCCATTTCCACTTTTAGAACTATCATATTCTCTCCCACTGTTCCCTATTCCTTCTCACTGCAACAACAAAACTTTTTTAAAAGGGTATTTATTTACTCCTTTGCATGATGCATGCATGCTAAGTCACTTCAGTCATGTCCGACTCTGTGCAACCTCATGGACTGTAGCCTACCAGATTCTCTGTCCATGGGATTCTCCAAGCAAGAATACTGGAGTCAATTGCCATGCCCTTCTCCAGAGGCTCTTCGCATCTTGGACTCCAATTCACATCTGTCTGCATCTCTTGCATTGCAGGAAGATTTTTTATTCACTGAGCCTCCTAGGAAGCCCATTTACTCCTTAATTTGTTATTTAAAACTTGAATTCAATGGAAAACACATCTTCAACTTCTCATGCTATTGACAGCAAGGATCCAGACAGGCTGATTAAATTGTATTCTCCCTAGGTGTTTGGTGCAACAGTACATTCTCAAATTTGTTGAATAAGTGAATGAGCAGGCAAAGTTCAGGAAGAACATTAAAAGAGAGGGAGTTACAGAACAGCAGAAATTCATAGAACTTAAATATTAGCTAGTTTCCACAATGACTTGTTCTGAGTGAACTCTAAGTGCTTTGTAAATATTAATTACATTCTCTTCACAGGAAAAACACATTATCTCTAACTTACAAGCAAAGAAAGTAAAGCCAAGTGAAGTGACTATTCCAAAATTAATATAATGAGTTAAATAGGGAGCTTTGGTCTTGACTCTGAATAGCTTTATTTTATACCATCTTGTTCCCAAAGGATTTGAGGTGGCTTTGAAAGACAGACAGTTACACAATTTAGACTGTCCGCAAAAAAAAAAAAAAAAAAAACAAGCCGGTTGCTCAGGAGAAGCACGACTATTCCTGGTACAAGGCCTGAAAGAAACATTTCCCCCGGGTCCTCACAATGAGCAGCAACCACTTCCTCAGTCACATCCTCCAGGACATGCAGCGATGGGGCTCACAGGGTTGTTTGCTAGCATTCCACAGTGTGGGCTGATGGCACAAGGCCAAGGCTCAGATCCATGGAGCAATTCTCCAAGGAGCCAAATCAAGACAGCCCAGGTGTGCTATTCTCTGATGGTCTGTCTTAATCCAAAAAGGACATCTGGCGATTCTGGAGGACTCATTTAAAAGCTTCATGTGCTGGGCGCTGTGAATTTTACTTCCCACATGAAAACTTCTAAGAAGTCTTAAATGATAGTGGATTGAAAGTGACCAGCATCCAGAACACAGTCAATACTGTGGAACTATGAGAGTTCTGTATGATTTCTCCATCAGATAACCTGGGGAAGATATAAGTTAAACTGCTGTAATAAGGAAACCCCAAAATACAGTAATTTGGATAAAACCAATGTTTATTTCTCTCTTATATAACAGTCCAGGTATATGACATTTGTTCAAGACAGGTGGACATCTCCGCTCCATAAGGTCATCTAGGGACTCAGGCTGGCAGTGTACCTCTACCATCCTCAACAAGAAGCTTCTTTTCAATGCAAGACAGCTGCCCTGGTTGTTGACATTTTAGAGTCAACGGAAAGACAGAAAGAGAGTCAAAGGCAAACAACTTCCTTGTAAAAATGTCATCTAAAAGTGGCACAGGTCCATTGTTGGATCGTTTAGTGACACGGACACCCCTACTTGCAAGGAAGAGTGGGGGAATGGAATCTACACCTAAAACTCAAGGAGATTATATTACTTCCAGGAAGAACAGGAGAGGGGATAAGGGAAACCGTAAGAATATACTACTAGGAATTGGCATCTGCTCAAACAGAATTACCCGTGGATTAAAGACCAAGCCACTGCTAGCCTTTGGGAAATAAAGGCAGACACCTGTTACAGGTTCAAATTCTGTACATTCATGTGTTCTGGCCAATGCACAGATAGTGAAGGATCAAGACCCCAAAGTTCTACATCACATGCAATGCTATGCCCATTTTAGCCAGAAAAATATTTAAGGTGCTTCTAAATGCCAACTACAATCATAAAAGAATCAACAGAGATTCTGTATAATATTAGACATTAAGAAATATCATATCCTTGTGAATCTTCCAAGATAAACTAATCACAAAATGTAAGTGAAGGTATATAAATAAGATGACAACCACATAGGATTCTTAACTCCAAGCTAGTTAAATGTCAGAGGATCTTTATTAAAACTCAGTAAACTGGAAAAAAATATACTCAGTAAATTGGTTTTGGAATACTTGATCTTAGATGACTTCTTTCTGTCAGCCATTAGATGATAGCATCAATTTGTTTGAGGAGGTATTCTTAGTTTGAAATAATAAAAGTCATGAGGAGGTATGATATTTTGTTATTGTTCTTCTCTCTGTCTAGGGAGGTAGAAAGCATATGTCTATGTCATCCAAATGGGATGTCATATTATTACCACACAGTTTTATAAAAACTGGGCAGCAGGATTTATCACTTACTCCATTGAAAATCATCTCCTCCCTCAGAAGACTGCTCTTATCTCTGCTGCCAACCATGCTGGTATTAAGGTTTAAATTCTACATGAGTGTTAGTCAGCTGTTGTAGTCCAGTCACTAAGCCGTGTCTGATTCTTTGTGACCCTATGGACTTGTAGCACACCAGGCTTCTGGTCCTTCATCTCCCATCTATATGGACATAGATTTTCTCCCATAAGCAATTCCTTTCCATGGAATGAAAGTTTAAGAAGTCTAGAAAACATAAAACTCTTAGTATGTTCTTACTAATTTTCTCCACAAGATGGTAAAGAATATAACAAAAGCCAGCAGTGTTTAAAGCTGACCTACTCCTTATAACTGAGAAGTCCACATGTGTAGTTTGTCAGAAGCAAACAGGTACTTAGTCTAGATACCAGGTGAGTGAATGTACAGGTCTACAATTTGGGAAAAGTTGGTGGTTGCTCTATCAAATACAGAGAGGCCTAATGCTATCAGTAGGCATGCTTTCAAGTATGCCTAATTACTAGAACAAATAGACAACGTACCTCTACCATCCTCAACACATGTGTGTGATGCTATGTGTGTGTAAAGATGATGTAAAGAGCTAGGTTCTCATCAGCACAGTCTGGTAAGAGGAGAAGGAAAGGAGAACTAACATCTGTTGAGTATCCTTACGTGTCAGGGATAATATAACACCATGTCCTTTATCTTCGTTTTTGCTTTATTTCTCACAACAACCCTGTGCAGCAGGCATGATACATCATCACCTTAGAGATGAGGAACCTGAATCACAGAGGTGTGAAATGACCTGCCTAAGCTCACACAGCTCATGCACAGAGAAGCTGGAATTCAACCCAGCTCATGCTCTTTTAAACAAATCACACTGCTGATCTGGAATTCTGCTTACTCCCCTACTTACTTAAGGCACCACAAGGCTGACCATAACTGGGGCTTGGGTCTACAAAGTTCAGGGAGTGGTCCCTACGGGGGTTTTTAATTCCACTAGAGTCCTGCTAGCAAGCTCCTTGTCTGTCTTACTTGCTGTTACATACTTCACCTAAGATAGTGCCTGCACCATTTTCTCCAAAAATATTTTTTTTTAATCAATGAAAGATTGAGATTAGTCATTTACCTATAATGAAGATGGTAAATGATTTCTAGAGAATTCTCAATGTTTCTAATGGCTTGGATCTCAGCTTGAATTTCTTTAATATAAAAATTCTATCTACAACACATTTCATAAAGTTCAACAACCATTTCTAGTATTATTATAAAACCGTCATTTATTGACAATGTTCATGGTATTAGTCTAGATACTTACATGTATTATCACATTTAATGTCACAGTAACTCTACAAAGAAGGTACTGATTTCATTCATGAAAAAGGTATAAAATGATTCAGTAACTCAAAGGACTTGACCCAAAACTGCTCAACTCTAAACACAAACGGCAGACCTAGAAAATTTAACATCTGAAAAGATTCTCTTTTAAAATTTCTACTTCTGTACAACAAAGTTATTTTCAATAAGCATTATTTTTAAATGATTGATTCAAAAGAAGAATAAACTTAAAATTTCAATTCTTAACATATTATTCAAAGATAGCAGGCTATTTCACAAATACACGAAAACTTCCATCCACTAAACAAAAAGATTACATCTCACAGTTCATATGCAGTCTGACCATATTAAATTTTAAGCACAAGTAAAACCTCTAAATGGTTATACAAACTAAAAGAATGACATAACTTGAATTCCGTTTGTCTTCACAGTCACCATGCTATCATTATTTATTTCAAATCTTCAGTTTAAACACGGGAATTATGTAGCTGAGTTCATGCATGCTGCTGCTGCTTACTCACTTCAGTCATGTCCAACTCTTTGTGACCCTAGGGACTGTAGCCCACCAAGCTCCTCTGTCCATGGGATTTTCCCGGCAAAAATACTACAGTAGGTTGCCAGGGGATCTTCCCAACTCTGGAATCAAGTGCAGGTCTCCTTCACTGCAGGCAGATTCTTTACCTCTGAGCCACCAGGGAAGTCCTGAGTTCATGCATACTAAGCACAAATTACATAACTCAGAGTTTCTTTAATCAATGTAGAAGACAAAGAAAGGATAAGATACAAAAATGTGCTACTATGAAGCTTATGCGTGTATTATTAACAGTTAACCTAGTCATTGTTTAAAGCTTAGAACAAATGATTTTCTCAAAGTGTAAATATCACTGACGTTGAAAATTGCAAATGCATGTGATAAAATGCAAAACAACTTTTAATTATTTTTAGTATTGTTTTTACGTTCTCTATAGACAATACACCTTTTATCACCTGCCCCTAAAGCTGACCCTTCCCACTACCATTCCCCTTGGTAAGGCACTGACAAAGACAGCACTCAATCTCCCAGTCACATGTGTACTCACTATTATTAATACCTGAGCTCAATTATGCACTTTCCTATTCATTCTTTAAATCACACAATTATCCACATGGTAGAAAGACAAGTTATTCTCCAATGTGGAGCCCTATTAATAACTCCCCACTGTTTAGAAGGAAAGAAGAGTTCCTGGCTTCAGTTACCTTGATGATCCCTCTGTTACTCAATAAACCCCTCTTTAAGGTTGCTTCCTGAACATAACACAGAAACGGCTGCCTTACCAACCACTGGAATCATAATCTATATTTTTCCTGTCTTTGTTAGTTTCATGCCCTCTTATTGTAAATTATGTGCATAAATCAGCACAGTCTGGAAAAGTGGAAAAATCACTACCACTTGGTGAAAAGCAAACCCATGTTTAATATTCTTTTCCAGTGACTGAACACATCCAAGAAACCCTCTGAAAACGTAGCGTAAAATAAAATACTAAATGGACTATAAATTAGAGGTGAGAGGGGAGAAAATAGGAGTAAGAAGAGATTTAGAATAATTCTGATTAAGTCTGGAAGTTTTGTGAGAAAAAAATCAATTGTGCCTATATTATATTTTGTGCATTATACAGTATTATTTTTGTGCATTATATAGTATATGGATGTCATATATGTTAGAGAAAATTCCTAGTGTCTTTATGATCTCAATAAATATATCATGAATGAATGACTTTGTAAAATAAATATTAGTTATACTGAGTCAGAATATTTTGTCATCTGTAGCTCTTTCTCCTAAAACGATT
Organism: Capra hircus; assembly: GCF_001704415.2. Lineage (NCBI taxonomy): Eukaryota > Metazoa > Chordata > Mammalia > Artiodactyla > Bovidae > Capra > Capra hircus. Next base: position 98,044,698 of record NC_030815.1, read on the forward strand.
CACATAAATTGCAATCAGATTGTATTTGTCCCTAGGGAAATTTAATCTCTTGATAATTCTTCATTACTAACATTCATTAATCCCTACAGTAAATTCACACAGTTAATAGTCATAAACTTCCCCATTTTGGAAATGATGCTATTGAGACATGGTGTCAGGGAGTAATTCCTTTGAGTGCTTCAGGGTGAGTGACAAGAAAGGAGATGAGAGTGGACTCCTAAGACTTGCTAGGAACAAAGTTCCGGGAAGAGTCACAGAATCTCAGGATGAAAGGCACCTCAAAAACCATGTCCTACCTTCCTACTGTTACATCCCCACTAGAGTCTTCAGCCTCCAGTGGCAACAACTCCGAGAACAGTGAGCTCACCACTTGAGTTGGACCGTCCTACTTTGGGACATCTCTGACTAATAAAAAATTCTTCCTTGTGTTGAACTGAACTCTGTCACTTGATATGTCTATTCTTCAATGTGAGGCGAGGAGAACAAGTCTAGTCCCTCTTCTGCCTGACCTGCCTTCAAAAATATTAAGGCAGGAAGCATTCTGCAGCCTATTGACACAGTTCTTTCAACCAGTCCCTGAGTGACGTAATCTCAAGTCCTCTCACCACCCCCGTCACCCGCCCTGCAATAACTTGTCCAGGCAGGAGGGAAGCCTATGATCAAAGGCATATCTCCTATAAAACTGGACTTTGCTAATTCATCCTTGCCTTGCTTTGCTTGTTTCTTGCTCAGAAGCAAAGAAAACACAAGACATCAGAGAATTTCTGCTCTAGATCTTCCCACCAGTGCCAACTTTCAATTCATTTTCCAGCAACCAAAGTAATCTTGTGGTTAAGGTTCCCACTGATTTAGACAATGTCCTGCAGAGCATAAAATATAATATGGCTCTTCAGGCAATGAAAGGTAAAGCTTCAGTCAGAGGTCACCACCTTATTAAACAGAAGAGAAAGATTTCTTTCTTTAAAAAAAAAAGACTTTTTACATCAATAACCCTACAGTGATGATAATGAAAACTAAAAGGGAAAAAAATATACTCAGAATTTCATCAGTCACCAGAATGTCTTTTTCATTTTTGTTTTGTCTACCAACAAAAATTCTTGCCCACGTGCATAAACATTTCTATTTTTGGCTTCACAATCATAATTTAAATATAACTTTTTATTCTTAATGTTAAATCTAACATTATCTTGTAAGTTTTATTCAAATCACTTCACAATTTGTTATTATTGTAATGGATATAAAGTATTCCTCAGAGTAGACAGATAATTATCTAATTCATTCTCTATTATAAGACTTTTCAATGAATTTCTGAGATGTTCTTATTATAAACAGTACTGCCACAAATTTCTGAACACTTCTGCTTTTTATTTCTTTAGACAAAGTACCATTATCCCCATTTTACAGACTACTAGGTTCAAAAGGATATGTATATTTATGCCTCAAAAAAAAATCTGACCATGAAAATTATTTTTCAAATGAACTCGTTAGCCCTACAAGATAAGAATATCTATTCCTTACTGGGAGTCTGCTTCCCCTGTGGCTCAGCTGGTAAAGAATCCGCCCGCAGTGTGACAGACCTGGGTTTGATCCCTGGGTTGGGAAGATCCCCTGGAGAAGGGAAAGGCTACCCACTCCAGTATTCTGGCCTGGAGAATTCCATGGACTGTACAGTCCATAGAGTTGCAAAGAGTCATACATGACTGAGCAACTTTCACTCACTCACTCTACTGGGAGTCTAGTATGCACAGACTCTGCTCTGAAGAATTTAAGAACAGAGTTCAATTTAACCCTCAAAAGGAAGGTGTTTTATCCCAGTGGTAGATGAGGAAAAGATTAAATTAGAAATATTGAGGAAAAGATCATCAATTTTGAGAATGAGGATTTGAACCCAAGTTGTTCTGGCTTTAAACTCATAGTCTCTGAATACAAGTTTGCTCAAGTGTAACACAAAGGATTGAACTATATATTCTCTTAAGGCTTTCCCAACTGAATTATTTAGCAGGTTTCTTTGTTCCCTCATTTTCAAAACAATTTAATTAGAGGATAATTTCTTAACAATGTTGTGTTCATTTCTTCCATACAACAAGCTGTAAGATACATATATCCACCCCTTCCTCTTTTTTGTTAATTCATTTATTTTTCACTGAAGGACAATTGCTTTACGGTATTGCATTGGTTTCTGCCATACATTGACATGAATTAGCCATAGGTACCCATATGTTCTCTCCCTCTCAAACCTCCCTCCCACCTCCCACTCCTTCCCACCCCCTAGGCTGTTACTGAGTTCTGGTTTGAGTACCTGAAGTCATACAGCAAATTTCCATTGGCTATCTGTTGTGCATATTATACAGTGTATATGCTTCCATGCTGCTCTATTTGTCCCACTCTCTCCTTCCACCCCACTCCCCACCACCCGTGTCCAGAAGTCTGTTCTCTTTCTCTGCACTTCCTCTTGAATCAGTTATAAGTATGCTTCCCAGGTGGCGCTAGTGGTAAAGAACCTGCCTGCCAACGTAGGAGGGACATAAGAGATCTGAGTTCGATCCCTGGGTTGGAAAGATCCCTTGGAGGAGGGCATGGCAACCAACTCCAGTATTCTTGTCTGGAGAATCCCATGGACAGAGGAGCCTGGTGGACTACAGTTCATAGGGTCACAAAGAGTCAGACATGACTGAAGCAACTAAGCACACATACATATATGTCCCTCCCACCCAGCCCTTACCCCACCTGCCCCTCTATGTCATCACAGAGCACCAGGTTAACTCCCTGTATTATATAGCAACTTCTCATTAGTTACCTGTTTCACACATGGTAATTTATATATTCTAATGCTACTCTTTCAATTTATCCCAACCTCTCCTTCCCCTACTGTGTCTACAAGTCCTTTCTCTACATCTGAGACTCTATTCCTGCCCTGAAAATAGGTTCATCAGTACTGTTTCTCTAGATGCCATATATATGTGTTAATATACAATATGTGTTTTTTTCTTTCTGACTTAACTTTCAGAAGGTTTCTGATAGCTTCAGATCACCATGGTGCTTTCCCAGCACTAACATGTTCATAGACATCTCCCAAATGGATAACAGGAGAGCTATTTTAGCACTTCTGTGCTTATGAAAGAAGCTGATAGTAGGAATTTCTAACTGAAACTACCTCATTAACAGTGCCACCTCCAGGTTTTATCTCCATTTCAGTAACTCTTACAAACGATCTTTTGTATTATGTGAATTCCCTCCTTCGATTACTACATGATAATTTTACAGTTTTCCTCAGTCACTACTAAGTCTCCTGACAAAGTGCTTTACTTCTTGAAACATGTCTACACTATCTTCCTGATTCTACCAGGAACTGTTTTTGGCTTTGTTTCTAAATGCTCTCCTGTCATCAAATGAGTTTTATCTGAGCATCTGTGTATAATACCTAGCATTTACTCTTGAATTATTTGGGGAAATAAACTATAAGACAGGTAATTTGTTTTGCTCAGTGTAATTTACAAGCTTAGGTCATATTGTTTGAAGGAAGAGATTCCCTACGTTTGTAACTTTAGCTTTATCTGACCATTCATCTGACATCACATAGCCCATGTATTTTCCACACTCTGCACTTTCTGTACAAGTCAATCCTAAAGGAAATCAACCCTGAATATTCATTGGAAGGACTGATGCTAAAGCTGAAGCTCTAATACTTTGACCACCTAATGCAAAGAGCTGACTCATTGGAAAAGACCCTAATGCTGGGAAAGACAGAAGGCAGGAGAAGAAGGGGATGACAGAGGACGAGATGATTAGATGGCATCACTGATTCAATGGGCATGAGTTTGAGAAAGTTCCAGGAGATGGTGAAGGACAGGGAAGCCTGGCATGTTGCAGCCCATGGGGTCACAAAGAATCAGACATGACTGAGTGACTGAAAAACAACTGTTCTCTAAAAAAAAAAAAAAATTTTAAATTCTTAAAAACCCTTAATTACCATCCTGAACTCTCTTCCCAAGTGAGCTGCCACTCATCAGAAGTACCCAAGGATGATAAGAGTGACCATCAGTCCAGCAAGCTAGAGAGGAGGTAGCAGGACATATACTTCATATATCACTGGTTAAACTGAAAAGGAAGGAGTTCTATCTCTTTGGTCCCCTTCGGTTTCTTTCAACCTGAAGGTTCTCTAGACCTGACTACTTACATTTTCAATCTATAATTAACAACACTGTCTTTTTGGTGGTTATACATGTAGTAGGTTAGTGTCTGGTGTTTTGTAACTGAGATGCAGGGAAGACATACAAAAGCCAGGGTAGACACAAGAGACAGGGGAACCAGGGGCAGGCATTCCCATCCTACCTGCTTTGTTTTCCCACAGAGTCCATTGGTTGACAGAGAGGGTGTTCAGATTTTGAGAATGGAGCAGGGAGTGGAGAGGGGGGAGAAGAAAATAAGAGTGGTTGTGTATTTGCTTAAACAAAACATAAATAAACCAGGTACATAATGTCTTTTTAAAATCCTTGTTACTAATAAACACATAATCAATCAGACTGCATCTGAAAATTTGCAAATAAAACAATACATTCTAAGCCCTCAAGAGGCCCCTGGTCTGAATTCCACAAAAACAATGCAAAAGTGAGCTGCAGAGGCAAGCCTGGCCAGATAGGCAAGAGGAGGTATCCATGAACACAGGGAAAGCTCACTCAGGAAGCTACTGGAAGGACAGTTTGGGAATCTCTATACTTAAATCTGGACCCAACCTCTGACTCCCATCTGTGAAACAGGACTGACTGTAACCACTATTATGGAGTGAGAATTAGGTGAAATGGAAAAAGATCTCTTTAAGCTGTGAAGAAACATGCAAATTTACCTTAAAATAAAATTTGAGACTTGGAAGCAGAACTTCCTTAAAAATGTCATTTTCAGTCCTTGGATGGATACTCCTCACACTTTCCTGTGCCCCTACTGTTAACTCCATATTAATATTCTACACACCACCCAAGTGTACAAGAATTAACTTTCATCTTCCCTAAAACCTGTTAGTAAATACCATTATTCCCAATTTACAGATAAGGAAACATGGCTTTGATGAAAAATGATAACAGAATTAGAGGTAATTTTGCTCATTTAATCATCTTTCCAATATTTTCTTAGTCATTTTTTTTTAGTATTTCTATTAACATATTTCTACCAGAATACTGAGATTATGCATCAAGATCTCAGCCCCATTCAGTTATTTACTTTACCTCATTAGTTCATTCATTTAACCAATATTCACCAAGTCCCTATCACATGCCTGTGACTGCCCCAGGTGCTGTGGACCTGTGTCAAACAGAAAAGAGAAGGGCTCTGCTCTCTCAGAGTTCACTTCTAGATATAAGAGACAGGATAAACAGACAAACAAAAACATCCACAGGATACTATCACATAGTGACAGGTGCTATAAAAAACCTTCAAATACATTTGAATGATGGCTCAGTGAATAAAAAAAAAAAACCTGTCATATACCCTATTTTTAAAAGTTTATACATTCCTGAACAAAATGTAAAATGGAATCTGTATAACGCCATCCATCTGGTTGTTCTGCCAAAGACAAATGAACTGAGGGCCAAGATAAAGGCTTCCTGTTATCAAAATAGCATTGTCAATGTCAAGGAATTATGCACTTTGGAGATGCGCAATTTCACCCAACAGTTCTCGTTAAAACACTCTCGGCTGTTTTCACTTCCTCTGAGGTTGCCCACCAGTCCAAGGCTATGAAAGAAAATGGAGATGGTTCTGAAAAACTTCCTGCAAATAGCTCCACCATGATATAAGCCCATTATTGTCAAGCATGACGGGATCCAGAATCCAAATGTTTCCTACAAGGAACACAGAGATGTGAGCATGGCTTATATCAGAAATAAAATGGGGGGGGGGGGAGTACACTTTGAGCCAATACGGGAAGGAGACATATATCATTCAGACACATTTTGGGGCAGTGTCCTACAGAATCCATATGGGTTACTGGCCAAAGCTTCCTGGTTTATTACCACTGAAAATTAATTTGGTTTGGTTGGTTACTTTGCAAATCATAATATGTACTATAATCTTCTGTGGTTTTCTAAAGATCAGTGTAAGTTCCAAAACATCAAGCATAGCTCCAAGGCTATGACATATGTAAATTCTCCTGGTACATTGCCAACAGAGTGCCCAGGATAATGTGATTAGTGCCTCTAGAATATTTCAGCTTCCTCACTGAAAAAAGCACCCTCAGTAAATAACCAACGTTGACAGTTTACTACTCCCTGGGTGGAGAAGTCAAACAGTGAGAGCATAGTATTTAGAGATTAGGACTTAATTTGAGACGTAACTCTGCTATTTCCTGATGAGTCATCTTCTATAAGCTACTTATCTTTTCTGAAACCCTGTTTCCTCATCTGTAAAATGGGGATAGCAGTATCTATCAATCAGCATTTCTGGGAGAATTAAGTAAAGGAATGTGCATTTACACACATCACAAAGGGCAAAACATCATGTACCTGGTTATGGTCATTCCTGGGGAGCCCTCGCTATAATCAGGACGTTGTAACGATGTCTTACAACCAGGATGTAAGATGTGTGTCAATGTGGGAGCCCCAGTAACTATCTGTATACTTTTCTCAGCCTGAAAAGGCAGGTCCTTTAGGCCTTCTAAATTGAAAATATATAGTAGAAGTGCATTATCTGAACTCTGTTCATGTCACCATTACTCAGGATACCTCAACTCCAAGTCAGATGCAGTAAGAATGAATCATCATAAGCACTGACAAATATTTCATTCATCTGCTCATTCGTTTATTCATTTCCCACTCCATCATTTTATATTCTATTCATGCATGCTCAGTCGTAGCTGACTCTCTGCAACCCCATGGACTATAGCCTGCCAGGCTCCTCTGTCTCTGAGATTTCCCTGATAAGAATACCGCAGTGGGTTACCATTTCATTCTCCAGGGGATCTTTCTGACCCAGGGATCGAAACCGCTACTCCTGTGGCTCCTGCACTGACAGATGGGTCCTTTACACTTAGCCACCTGGGAAGCTTTTAGATGTCACGTACTCATTCTTCAAGTCTATTCTGAGCTCAGTACTGTGCCGAGGACTGTTCAACAGCTGGGTTCACAGTCCCGGAGGGAGGAAGGGAAGTCAGTGACTACAGTAGACTGCAATGAGGGCAAAACAACACAATAATAATAATGAAAGTTAACTCTGCTGATTAAGCTCCTGGTCGTAAGCATCAGACACCAATTCTGGTTTACTTAAGGAGAAAACAAATGTATTGGAGGGAAAAGAATTTCTCACAGAATTTCTGAGCTTAGAGGACAAGATGTCAAAAATAGGCGGGAACTAAGGCCACACAACAGGACCATAGCCAAAATCCCACCATGGGGAAGACCTGGTGTGGACAATATGGCTGGTCCTGTTTCCATGGCTAATTTGGAAAACAGGCTATTCTTGTTGCTACCAAGTTGAACAGGATAAACCCCGTGGGTAGTGCAGGAAGATATGACACTCAGTGTTAAGCTGGGGCTTCTGCTAAGCTAAGCCCTGGGTCCCAGTGGGGAGGTGAAAGTAGCATCTGGACTTTCAGCTTTGAAAGTGGACACAGGTTGATGCAGTCCTTCCAGGTTTCATCCTGAGGGAATCTTGCAAATACAGGGATGGATTTCAAACACCAGCAGCCAAATGTTTACTGAGTGCTTTCCATGCGCCAGAGACTGTGCCAAGCAACTTATATACTGCATCTCACTGGATCCTCACAGCAGTCCTATCATATAGGCACTTTACTACCAGACTTCACCAGGAAACTGAGATCCAGCAAGAGCAAGAAACTTGCCAAGTTGTACAGCCAGTAAAGTGGGAAAGCCTTGACTCAAACTCAGTTTTCAATAACTGACATACACCCCAAAGAGAGAGAAGTACAAAGGTTCTCAGGATCACAGGCAAGAAGTGCTTGAATCAGACCAGGGAGTGAGGGAAGGGACTCCAGAGGAAGAGGGGTTGCAGTGAGATTTAATGGACAAGAAGTTGGTTAGATGTTGCTGGGAGGGGTGTGGGAACTGAGGGTAGAGGCAGTGGGAGAGAAAGATATGTTATGTTTTTAATTTTATGAAAGAGTATATATCAGCAACTGTTACATGTCTCCAGAAATCCATTCTTTCCTTCTTCTAATTAGTATTAGGATAGATAAATGCAGTCATACACACACCTCCATCGTGGCAGAACACATATCCATGCGACCAGAAACACATTCCTCAGACTCCCTTGCAGCTAGATGTGCCTACATGGCCATATTTCCCTAATGGTGTGAAGGTAGGAAATGATATGTACAACTTCTGGTCACGTTCTTCACAGTAAATTGTTTGCCTGTCAATCTGTTTTATTCTCCTTTCCCAAGGGTTAGACCAGGGGCATGCTGCTGGCAAGAAACTGACTGTGCAGGTGAAGAAAACATTCTGAAATGGTAGAGCAACAATACAGGAGGAATATACATCCCTGAGTGACCTCTTAGAGCTGCCCAGCCTTCCCAGGCCATCTACCTACAATAGGACTGTTATGTAAACGAGAAATAAGCTCCCATTTTTATTTAATCCACTGTGTATTGGGGTTACTGTGTTACAGCTTAACCTTTCCTTAACTACCCATAAAGAAGACTGAGTGCCAAAGAATTGATGCTTTCAAACTGTGATGCTGGAGAGGACTCTTGAGAGTCCCTTGGACAGCCAGGAGATCAAACCAGTCAATCCTAAAGTAAATCAACCCTGAATATTCACTGGAAGGACTGATACTGAAGATGAAGCTCCAATACTTTAATATTGATGTTAAGAGCTGACTCACTGGAAAAGACTCTGATGCTGGGAAAGACTGAGGACAGGAGAAAGGGGCGACAGAGAATGAGATGGTTGGATGGCATCACCGAACCAATGGATATGAGTTTGAGCAAACTTTGGGAGATAGTGATGGACAGGGAAGCCTGGCATGCTGCAGTCCATGGGGTCACAAAGAGTTGGACATGACTTAGACACTGAACAAGATTCCCTGAGTTTCTGTTTCTTTATCTATAAAACTATGGGCTCCAATTTCATGATAAAAATAATTAATACAAATGTTGTTGATGGGAAGAAAAACAGAAATGCATTAAAAAAGACAATATAAAAAGTAATAGCCTGTCATTATTCTTTCTTGTCTTGCATAGACACTTTAGCAAAAGTATTAAGGTGCCTTTAATAGTTTTAAGCAATACAAATTATTATACATTAATTTCAACCCTAGAAGATTAACTTTTCTCCATTCATATTCTATATCTTGCTGGATAGCAGACTTGCTGTTTTAGAATTTGTGTAATCTCACTCTCAAGAATAAATCTGATTTTTTAAAAAAAAACACATGCAGAAAGCATGTGGTTTTTTTGAAGACATACAAACCTAAGTTCTATTTCCTATGTTTTACCACTGATTAGTTATCTGCAGTTGCTAACCACTCTAGGTCTCATCCATCTCACATGAAAAAAAGGAGGAGGTGGGGCAAATAACATTAATTTTTCAGGTTGTTAAAAGAATTATAAATAAAAGACCTTATACAGTGCTGGTACATGAGTGCTGTAAACACTACTATTTGTATTATTACTTTATTTCAGGTCACTGATAAGGGCTGCTGCAAATACCACAGCACCCTGAGGTATCCAACCTGGAACTCTCCAAATAATTTGTTTAGAGGACTCCAAAATGCCATGTGCAGTCAAGTTTATCTGATAGTACATGATATGAATTCTATTAGCTGAGCTGAAACTTCATCCCACTTTTGAACATCCATAGCCTTTCAATTTGGCACTGTGCATGTCAACTCTGTAATTATCAACAGAATGTGAGAGAAAGCCTCCACACCTGAGCAATGGAGGGGGGGGTCTGCAGCCACTGAACTCCTGCAGGTGGGAGGGTGCCTGCAGTGTTAGAAAATGTTCCTTTCCTCAGTATGGTATGACTGATGCCATCTCACCTTCAGGACCAGTTTAGGTGACAAACTTGGTTCAGAAAAGGAGACTCAGGGAAGGACTTTGTCATTGGCTCTTCTGCCCTCTTACATTTTATCTAAGTTTCCAACTTTGCAGCACAGAGGGTAGCAGTCATACCCTTCGATGTTAGCGGCACACCCTGGCCAAGCTGTCAACTTTCTTCATGAAATTCAAAGGCCTGAACCATGTCAGTGCTGATGCCAAGTGACTTGCTAGTTCTTCAGAGTTCTTCAGATATCCTCATACTAGGTGAAGCACAAGGAGTGAAAAATCTTCTTATGAAAACTCCCTTATCCACCCACCCACCCCCAGAGAGGCAACAGACTGTTCCATCTGGAGTCCTACGTCAACTTTTTTTTAACCATTTTTCTCAAGGTATGACTGACATACAGAAAGTCATAAATATTTAATACGTACAACCTGATGAGTTTTGAGATACATATACATACATGATGTCAGCTTTAAGAAGGAACAAATTCCCCTCAGATCATAAATCTCAGGTAACATTCTAACTGAAATCAATCTTTTCTTTAGGCCTCAGAGAAGCCAGTTGCTTCTGCTCCTGTGCCAGGGTGGATATACTAGCTCATTGTTTGCCATCGGTTCTCCAGAGTCGATATACTCTGCCTACTGGTTGGCCAACATTTTAAGTAAAACTTTCTTGAGCTCTCAGGTAGAAAATGTCGCACTAGGTATTAAGATCCAGGCAAGGCTGTGCCCAAGCTTTCAACAAAAATTCAATGGTCCTTCACTGTTGAAAACAGTTTTGACTTAACTGTACATTGCTGAGGCATGAAGGAATATGAGTTTACAATGAACAAAACCCCAAATGCTAAACCACTGCACCCACCACATGCACAGCAGCACCCTTTCAATTTGTCATTACCTTCCTGTTTTTCTAGTTCTCTCTTATACATAAAAACATCCCTGAAGCCAACTTGCCCAAAGGTCATTCCATGACGCTGCACAAAACAGGATGGAGGCCCTCATGCTGACAATGAAAGAAGTCAGTTCCAAGCACTTGCCCAAGGGCACCTGGTGGGTCAGTGGTAAAGCCATAGACACAGAGCTTCCCTTCCAAAGTGCCCAGCATGCGGGGTGTTTTTGCTGCACTAGCCAACAGGGTGTCTGTCATGCTCTCCTTGACTCACTGACTTTCAAGGACCAGAACATGCTAATGTCCATGTCCAAACCATGGTGATGACGGCAAGTACACCACAATGCTTTCCATGCATAGGGTGACAAATGTCAGCTTCCTTGAAAGGAGAAGCTTCACGCAGAAACCCAGCCCTCTCCAGAGTCAACCGTGCCATGAGGTCAGAGGCCAGGAGGCACTAGGGGAAGGTGTGTTTGGTGCGGAATGTCTCAACTTGCCAGGTCTCAGGGAAGCTGGACTTTTCCCAAGGAAAGTTTTGCCCTAACTCTTGATAACTGTCAGCACATCTCACAAAGACAGGAACTCTCGAGCTAGAGATGCCAAGCAGCCGGGAACCATTAAGAATAAAACTTGAGCTGCTGGAGCAAACTGGAGACTGAGTGATTGTTCTTCTCCAGGCTGCAGCCTGTGAATTTTGAGAATGAAGTGCCATTTATTATGGACCTGCTCTGGGCCTGGCTCTTAGCACACTTGATCCCTCAGAGGCAGTAAGTGTAATGCAAGATTCCTCAACTGACATTTTGGATAGGACAAATTTTTATTGTGGGGGCTGTCCTATGCATCCAAGGATGTTTAGCAGAATCCCTGGCCTCCACTCACTAGAGGCCAGCAGCGCTTCCTCTTGCCACCCATGAAAATCCAAGTTGTCTCCAGCTTGATAACCCCTGGGAGGCAGAATCACCCCAAGCTGAGAACAACTACTATAGTGGCTATTTTGCAGGCTCTGGGATTAGACAGTGTTAGTCACTCAGTCGTGTCCAACACTTTGCAACCCCATAGACTATAGCCTGTCAGGCTCCTCTGTCCATGGAATTCTCCAGGCATGAATACTGGAGTGGGTTGTCTTTTCCTTCTCCATAATCAGACAGCCAGACTCCAAATCCTGACCTACACTTTGTCCCATTTATCAGATAACTTTAGAAAATTCTATAGCTTCTCTGTTCCTCAATGTCCTTAACTGAAAATAGTTAATAATAATACCCACACAAAGGGTAATTATGAGGATTATGTAAGATGTCACCCAAGAGGCATGCAGAATCAGGCCTGGCACAGAGAAAGCCAACACTCCCATAAAGAGTCTCATCCTTATTTTTCGGAAAAAAAAAGCAAAGCTCGAAGAAATGACTAAGAGATCACACCATCAGCAAGCAGCTCAGCTAGTACGTGAACAAGATTCTTCGTAAGCCCAAGAGGCATCAAGTGAGCTGCTACCACAAGGCAGGCCCTGTTCTGCGCTCCTCAGCTAAGGAGGAAATGAGACAATCCTTGCGCTCAAGGGACTCCAGACCCAACAAGGAGGTAGACACATGCCCCGGTGGTTTCACAACATGTGCTATGGTAGAAGTGCAGACAAGTACTGGGGTTGTGTGTGCTCGGCAGTGAGGCACTTGACCCTGCCCAGGTTGTGGGGGAGGCGATTCCCAGAAAGTTCCTCAAAGACTCCAAGACTCTTTACCTGTCACCACAGTGCTTATTTTATCTAACAGCTAACAGATGACAGCTTTCAACAGTGACTGCAATACGTACACCTGAGGGGTGAAGTCTACAGTCTGGGCTGAGACACCAGCTTCCAAAGATCTGTGGAAAGGGACGAAATCAGAGAGTCTCCCTGAGACTGAGGCAGACCTCTCATTCAGAATTGCAGGAGGGATTGGGAAAGTTTGAAAGCTGCCCCTCGCTAGTCAGTGCATCCTTCAGCAGTTTGGAGAGTGGGTTTAGCAAACCCCATTTGAAAGCTCTGGGGGCGGTCAAAGACAATTAAAACTGACTCAGCATGAATATACAGTGATGATGAATACACAAAAACCCAAACTGCCACAAGAGTTTCTTCTTTTCCTCAAAGAACCGGATTACATAAGAAGGGATCACGGTCCTCAGGATAGACAAAAGCGTTTTACAAGCAGAGATGCTTTCATTGACCTGTATTTCACTTAACAAGCTGACTGCTGAAAATTCACATTCATATTTCCACTGGTTGGCTTAAACACCTGCATCATGGCTAAGATCTCACACACTTGCACAAAATCCCCAGTGCTTGGGATGATCCTGTATGACAGCCTGGGGCCCCTACTAGGAAGGTGGGAAGGGCTAAACCTCCAAGGCAGTTCTTTGAGAACAGGATCCAGTAGCACTTCCTGTCACTGATGTAGGACAGGGATGGACATTCCATAGGCCCTTACTGCACAAAGCGTGGCCCTTCTGCCAATGGCATCAGCATCACCTGGGAGCTTGGTAGAAAGTAAATATTCAGGCTCCACCCCAGACCTACTGGATCAGAGCCTTTGGAATGGGAATCTATATTTTAACAAGTTCTTTACACAAATCTAGAAACACTGCTGTTGACCATCTTCCCTTCACCTTCCCTTTCATTAATTTATTCAACAAATAGCTTCTGAGTATCTACACTTTAAAAACCTTGCTACTAGATACTGGGTGTACAGTTGTGAATAAAACTAACACTGTTTCTGCTCTTGCAGAATTTAAATTCTTCTCTGGGTAGCAATGGGAATTGGTGGCCACTTTTGATGAGAACCCATGAAAGAATTAAAAACAAATATTTATCCCTGATAGATATGCAAGTAGAGTCATATCATATCATAAACATGAGCAGGCTAACCCAGAACAAATATTTAGCAGGCACTGGAGTTATGCCTGATGAAAAAAAAAATTACAAACTTTTTTTTTTCTTCTCCTACCTGAATCTGCCCCTTGAGAATGGGCCAGTGTTCCATTGACCCTGGTTTCCCCAGGGCTCAGCAAAGTACCTGGAACTCACTTAGTATTTGTTGAATGAATAAGGGAAGGAATAAACCCCAATTAGCATACGGGGTTGCCCAGCATCCTCTGTGTCCTAGGAACCCCTGAATCAGCCTGCAACTTGCTCCCCCACAAGTTAATTAGAAATTAAACTAGTGGGGTGGGAGTCCAGAGGACACAGTGAAGTGCTGCCCTCTACCCAGCCTTCCTGGAAAACAGGAACATAATCAGTTGACACTAACAATTAGCTGCTCAGATCTCAGAGATTTCGCTCAACTGGAAATCCTTAGGCAAGCTGATAGTAGCAGATTTTGCTTCATTTGGACACTTGATGGACTTAAGCCAGACTGTATATTTACTTAGGAAGGAGAAGAATAAAATATTAAAAACATATTCTTCATGCTGAAATTACATTATCCAAAAGCAAGGTAAAAACAGATTTCATGTCACTTTTCAGCTCTCAAGGAATAAAACCCCCTCTGAATATGTGCATATATGGTGTGGGTTTTGCTCATGCACTTTCACGTAAGAACACAATATATGCAAGTGGGAGCTTTCATATATAATGAAAGTAAAATGCTCAGGGCTGATAGGAGGCCCCTGATAAAAGAAGGGGTAGGAAGAGCTGACAGAGCCTTCACAGTGAGGCCACCAGTCAGCAGCAGCTGAATCAAGAGGGCTTTCTAAAGCTTTCCATCCAGTGTATCAGCAGGAACCTCCTTTGCTTTAACAGAGTAAGTCAGAAATTGGCATAAGTCTAACTCACGGCTGAAGTATGGTGAGAGAGGATGCTCCCAAGCCAGGCTTCATCTTACCCTCAGTGTACAGAAGCTTCTAAGATGAAGCATGAGTGAAAGGTGTATAGTCTCCCTCATCTTGTGCAGGAGGAAAGGAAGGGAAGGGAGGAATGGCCTGCCAGCCAACCACCCACTGCTGTCACCCAGTGCAGGAAGCCTTAGGCTGAACCATAGCTGGGCTCCTCAGGAGCTTGGGGGAAAAGAATCATTAGGCAAGGTGGAGACGACACAAAGGCCCAGGCATCTCCTAAAGGCTCTGGGGACTTGGGTCTCCTAGGGGAGTCTGTAGACTCCATGGGCCCAGAGAAGGTACTTGAGACCCTTCTAGTGAGTCAGGCAGTGGAAGACAGAAGACTGAACACCTATAATGGGGTCCCGGGGGTGGGGGTGGGGGGTGGCATGGGGAGAGAGAAAAACTGAGATTGAGAAAAAGGAACTGAGACCCAGAGAGAGAGAGCATGCTTGTGAAAGTGAAAGAGAAGGTGGACAGCAAAAGAAAAGCAAGTCACTAAGAAAAACAAAGAAGTCACTGAGAAAACCAAGAGGCATTAAGGTTGACTGAACACAATTTTAAGAGTTTCACATAGATTAACTCATTAACTCCTTATAACATCCTCTAGTGAGGTACTATTATAATCTCTCATTTTATACATGAGGCAACTGAGTTTTAGAGTTAGTACTGATAAATGTCCGAACCAGGACTCAAGTTTAAACAGTTTGGTTCCAGAATATGGGAAGGAAAGAGAACAGCAAGGAAGGCAAGGCAAGGCAAGGGAAGAGGAGAGAAAGGGTAAAGAGAAGGAAAATCTTAATGAGGAAGACATTTCATGAAGTGGATGGGTAGACAGATGGCAGGCAACAGAGAGATGAATAGAGCAAGTCCTCACTATTAAATCTGACCATTATGACTCTGAAGGGCTTCCCCAATGCCTCAGCAGTAAAAGAATCTGCCTGCAATGTGGGAGCTGCAGGAAATGCAGGTTCAATCCCTGGGTCAGGAAGATCCCCTGGAAGAGGGCATGGCAACTCACTCCAGTATTCTTGCCTGGAGAATCCCATGGACAAAGGAAACTGAAGGGCTATGTTACATACAGTCACAAAGAGTCAAACACAACTGAAACGACTTAGCATATGACTCTGAAAATACCAGTCACTACACAGAGGCTGCTCTCAGTCTGTCCAGCTTTCCTTCTATTCCGTCCAGTAGAAGCATAACAGGGCTTATTATTTCACAAATTTGGTTTCCCATATCAAACATTTCAGGAAAGTAAGATCTGGGAGAACACATGTAGCCTAAAAGATGGAAGTTAGTCCTGCCCTCCAAGGCCAGTCGAAAAATGTGTCCCATAGATTATGGGACCCAGATGAAGTTAAATGACTCATTGTTTTTTAAATTCCAACAGATGGTTCCTGCATGTTCACCCTGGGCCAGGCCCTCTATCAGACAGTACAGAATGACGAGGATGCTGGGTCTCCAATGGCTCAAAACCATTCAGTCCGCAGACAATGCCATGAGTTCTCTATGAACAGTGGGAATAAAACTCACACAAGCCCAGAGCAGGGGGCGGATTGAGGACAATTTCATGTAGGTGGCATCCTAGCAGGACTTTGAAGGATGAGCTGGAATTTCTCTGGTGAGGAAGAGGACAACAGGCAGTACTGGCAGAGGAAACCACACGAACACAGGCCTGAAGGTGTGAAAGGGCAAGGAAACTTCCAGAAAGCTGTTAGAAGTTTGAAACAACAGAACTGAACAGGAAGTTGAAGGAAATACCCCAGTGAGAAAGGTGAAGCTCTGACAGTGATGAGTCTTGACTCCCTCTCTAAGGCATGTGTACTTTAGCCCTTGAAGTCAGCAACCCTTTGAGAATCTGGCCAAGATCTGAATAGTTTTCCCAGAAAATATACTCACACATACACAAATTTTGCATTCAGCATCACAGTGTCCTCAGATCTCTGGTAAAATGCCATCACTATAGGCAACAGGGAGCTACAGATTGTTTTTAGCAAGAGAGTGACAGGATCAGATCGATGTGTTAAGAGATGCCAAGAGAGGCGAAGGTGACAACCCCCACATTAGAGTCAAACAGACCTGGATGTAAGATCCTGCTCTGCCCTTTACTAACTACAAGACCTCAGGAAACGTTGGTTCAGGTTTTAGCAACTTAGTGTCTCATAAAATAGTCATAGTAATAGTTCCTCTCTCTCAAGGCAGTCGCAAACATTAAATTAGAAAAGCATTTAAGGTGCATAGCACAAACTCCAGAGGATATGAGAGCCCTGGCTCTATGGGAACTTTTTAAATGATAAACACAGTTTTGTTGGTCTCAATGAGGGAAGAGGAAAGGTCCAGGGAATAATCCCCGTGAGCCTGGCTCACCTACCACTCCAGGAGGCACCCAATCCTATGTCTGTGGCTGCCTGGCTACATTATGTGCCTTTAAAATGAGGCTCAATTCTTAACAACAGAGGCTCTTAGGAAGTAAGTGCTACCATTGATACTTCCTTTCCAAATAGATGGTGACTGTGCCTCCAGAGGCCAGAAACTGGGATTGGAGAATGGCCGAGCAATGCAGCTCACTCCAAATTTTTCCAAACTGATTTCATAACCAGATAATGCCTAAGATTTAAACTTGGCAACCACAGGTCTATTCTTCAGATTGTGAAACCAATATTCAAATAGCTGATGAAGTGGATTCCCCATCGAATGACACAGGTTGCATCGAAGATGCCGACCACAGATATGTCATGGACACTTCATGATGTCTCACTCAGCAGGAAGGGTACAAACCACTGAGAGAATTCTGCTTATGGAACACAAATTTCAGTGCCTGGCACATACTAGGCACTCAAGAGCTATTTGTTAAATGAATGAAGGAATTTATAATATATTCTCTTTCCAAAGTGAAAGAGAACGTATTATAAATGAGGTTTCAGGCGTCTATCCATCTTGTTCCGTCTTCCATTCTGTATGTGTGGAAAGGGATTCTGAGAGAGCGGAAGTCATATTCCCAAGAACTCAGTATTTTTATAATTGTTCAAATTATGTCCCATATGCACTTCAGGACCTCAGTGTGACATTACTCGGGTCTTTGCAGAAGGAATCAATTAAAACGGGCCTTGACATAACTAGTGTCCTTATAAGAGGAGAAAACCTGGACACAGACACACACCCTGGGAGAACATCATGTGAAGATGAAGGGAGAGACTAAGGCAATACTTCTATAAGCCAAAAGTTGCCAACAAACCACTAGAAGCCAGGAGAGAGGCACAGAACATTCTCTCTCACAGCGCTCAGAAAGAACCCACCTTGCTGACACCTGGATTACAGACACTTCCAGGCTCCAGAAGAGTGAGATGATAAATTTCTGCTGTTTAAGCCACCCAGATTATGATATTTTGTTACAAACTTACACAGTGCTCTCTCTGCTACAGACCCAATAGCTCTGAAGAAAATGAGAGGCCATTTCAGCTGATTTTCAAAGGGCAAGTCTAATATCATGCTTCTTTATGGGATGGTCAGCAGGTCAACCTAGACAGCATATTAAAAAGCAGAGACATTACTTTGCCAACAAAGGTCCATCTAGTCAAGGCTATGGTTTTTCCAGTAGTCATGTATGGATGTGAGAGTTGGACTATAAAGAAAGCTGAGCACCAAAGAACTGATGCTTTTGAACTGTGGTGTTGGAAAAGACTCTTGAGAGTCCCTCAGACTGCAAGGAGATCCAACCAGTCCATCCTAAAGGAGATTAGTCCTGAGTGTTCATCAGAAGGACTGATGTTGAAGCTGAAATTCTAATACTTTGGCCACCTGATGCAAAGAACTGATTCATTTTAAAAGACCCTGATGCTGGGAAAGATTGAAGGCAGGAGGAGAAGGGGATGACAGAGGATGAGATGGTTGGATGGCATCACTGACTCAACGAACATGAGTTTGGGTCAACTCCGTGAGTTAGTGACGGACAGGGAGGCCTGGCGTGCTGCAGTCCATGGGGTCGCAAAGACTCAGACACAACTGAGAGACTGAACTGACAGCAGGTCAATGAATTACAGGCTAGGAAATCTAATTACCCTTTTATTTGACTAATTTCCTGGACACACATGAAAGTGAAAGTGAAAGTCACTCAGTCATGTCCAACTCTTTGCAACCCCATGGACTGTTGCCCACCAGGCTCCTCTGTCCATGGGATTCTCCAGGCAAGAATACTGGAATGTGTTGCCATTTCCTTCTCCAGGGGGTCTTCCTGACCCAGAGCACACAGGAAGTGCCATCATAAGCACAGCTCTGTCCCTGCGGTTGATGGGCATACTCATGAGCCACAGAGGTGGACTCAGTACGGGGCAACACAGCAAAGTCTGGCTCAAAGGATTCCAAACGGCCAGGGAGGAGACCCTGACCCTGCCTGGGTGAGCCAGGAAAGATTTCACAGAAAATGTGAACTTTGAGAAGGTCTGAAGGAGTTTCCCAAGCATGAAATATAGATGAGGGCATTGCATTCTGAGAAACCAAAACACTGTAAGAAAAAGTCTGGATTCCCATGGCAGAGATATACTGAGGGTGCAAGGAGAAGCAGTTCCCGGATGGAGAAGAAGGAGGAGAGGTCATGTGGCATCAAACTATGAAGGACTGAGTTTGAGTTGTTATCCTGTATGCAGCGAACACAGAATCATTCAGGGGGCGCTGGTGTGATGAGTTGATTTCTCAAGTTGACCATTCTTGAAGAGAGGGCATAGAGGCCAGGAAACCAAAGAGCAAGAGGCTGTTGTCACTGTCATATGAGGGGTGACAAGGGCATGAAACAGAGGAGCTACAGAAGGGACAAACAGATCCCAAGCCATTCCTGAGGCCAGATAAACAGATTCGGGTGACCTAGGCTCCATAAGACATAAGGCTGCCCGATAGGAGGTGACACTGGCCTGATCAAGATGGTGCTGATGGCTTCTTATCTTCAGGAAAGAGAACAGATACCCCCAGGTTTTCAGATCTCATACCTTTTTTAATGATTCTACAGAGAAACCCATAAGGAAAATGTCCAGAAGAGGACAATTTTTTGCTCACTGAGGGCAAAAAGGTGAAGTGGGTGTCACTTCCCTTTAAATCTTGCATGTACCCAGAAAGTTCTGCCTCAATTATGGCAGGCAGTGGTCCACCCAGGGCTTTCTGCCATTCACTCCAGATCAACCTACCTTATTAGGCCTTGATCTCACAAAAAGAAGCGGCCCCATGCCAGAAGAAATAGGGATGTCAGAACTCCAGGCCCAAAAGGGAGTCAGTGGGGATCAGGCAGAACTGGGGTCCTCCCAATCATATCTCACTCTTACCTTAAAAGCTCCAAATCCTGGAATTCACAGGGACTCTGCAACCCTTCAGTCTAACAGCCTTCCATCCCCTGCTTGCCTAGCTCATACCTAAACTCATCAAGGAACTGGAGAACCCAACTCTCCAGCCCAGGTGGTAGCCTCCGCTAGGATTCCCTAATCATCCCTCAATGCCGCAGGGAAGAGGATGAATGCTGCTTCTGCCTGACTCTTAGAGCATCTGAAAATAACCTCTTGCCCTGCCCTGTCTTCTTCTGGTTAAAGCTATGCAGCAGCTCCAGCCTCTCCCCATGGAGAGACTGTACATCCACTCTCACTTTGTTCATGCTCCTCTGAACTCATGCCAGGGCCGATCACTTCCAGTTTATCACTTGAGGTTTTTACAGTAGAAGGAACCTTATTTCAAAGATTTCTCCTGTTTGCTCTGGCACCCAAAATCACTATTGCCTTTTTAGCATGTCACCATACCTCTGTGCATTCGAAAGACATCTCTAGTCTTTTAGGGAAAAAATGTTTAAGGGACATAGAGTGAAAGAGGAGTATGCGAGCTGAGAAAGCAAGATAAGGGTAGTAAATGGGGATGGTGGGATAGACATGACCCCTTTTCCTTCACTGATTCCTCTGAGTGCTTACCCATGCCTGTCACCATCATTATCTGGGAAGTTCAAGAACAGTGCATTAGGGCATGGGGCCAGAGTGACCACAACTGGCAGGTCAATCCTTTCATCCGGAGATCTGCTCTGTTTAGCAGGAAGACACTGAGTGTTCTGAATTCCAGGGTGAACTCCTCCAGTTGGGGTATGCAATATAATCCAATAAGGTGAGGGTAAGAATGTCTATGCTTGACTGGTTTATCTCACACTTCCAAAATTTCCCATTTTTTCATGTACTATATGTCTGAGACCATTATACTCTTTTGTGTGTGTGTGTGCATGCTCAGTAATGTCTAACTCATTGCAACCCTAAGGACTATAGCCTGCCCGGCTCTTCTGTCTATCAGATTTTCCAGGCAAGAATACTGGAGTAGGTTGTCATTTCCTCCTCCAGGAGATCTTTCCGACACAGGGATTGAACCCATGTCTCCTGCATCACAGTCAGATTCTTCAATGCTTGAGCCATTGGCAAAGCACCCTTGAGCCACTGAGAAAGCCCCATTACACTCTTTATAAGAAAATAAACATGCACATATTAGAGATGCATGCTCAATATATTTTTCTAGAGACACTTGCATAATCAAAAAGGTTTAAAGAATGCTGCCCAGGATGGAAGTCAGATAGCTCACACATGCCTTTGACTGGCTTTGAGGTGGGCAGGTGAGAGTGTGGATAGTCACAGCAAGATATATGCACTGCTGTAAGAACAGTCATTCTGCAGAGAACCTACTGACCTTTGGTAGGTACATTATTAAGAGGATGTTATTTAATCTGTATTTATAGTGGTAGCATATCTAGAATGAGAGAGGCCATAGTCACATTCAACCTCATTTGTCTAGACTACACCTAGAGAATTATGTCCCATTTTTAAGAGGTACATTTTTTAAGAAACAACATTTCTAAGACGGAACTCCAAAATTGGAGTCTTTCCAAACAACATTGACAAAATGTGTCAAGGGCACTCACAATGGTGTCATCAGAGGAATGCTGGATGAAACTGGAGGCATCCAGCCTGACTGAAGTGTGGGATGCCTGAGAGCTGGCTTCAGATTCCTAAAAGGTAATCATGGGAAGTGAAAGCAGACATGGTTTGTGACCCAAGATTTAAAGCCAGTGGGTGGAATTACAGGTAAGAAGATTTGGGCACAATCTACAGAATAATTTTCTGGCACCGCTGTCTCGAGAGGAAAGCTGAGCTCCAGTCCCTAGCGCTGTGCGGACAGATGCAGGGGGACTGCTTGTTGAAGATGCTGCAGGGCAGACTCCATCTTCAGATGGCTGATTCATCTGGAACACAAGCTTCAGTAAAGTCAGCACATGGACAACTGGTGACCCACAGTGACTTTAGATGATACATGAATATGTATTTTTTAGTTTAGTAGTTATAAGGCAATCTCACAGATACCTTCGATTTAGATGAAGCTGAATTTACTTGTCAGTCAACTAATTTGAAGAAAACCATCAGGCAGAAGACAGGAGAGGGCACGTGCAGACATGGAAAAACTCCCGAATGACTGAAGATAAGGAAACAAGGGAGATGAGTGGGAGATCAAGAGAGCGCCTCCCTGCCTCAGGACCGCAAGATGCGCTGATCTTCAGGACTCACCCTTGACCAGACACCACTTTCCATTTCTGCCCTTCTCCCTTCAGCCAAGCGCAGACTCCCAAGTTGGAGTCCCCAGAGGCCTGGTGTTCACCTGGCCTCCTCGAACATCCAGTCCTGGCACCTTTTCTTTCCTCCTTGCCAGTCAAATACCCTTGTCCTGGATCCTGAACAACCTGCTCTTCTTTTAGAAGATTAAACTAATAAATGGACCCCCCATTAAAAGCTGGAGTATCTTTCTCTACCTCTGCGTCAGAGAATGTATCTTTATTTGATCAACAGCCTCCTGTAGGGGTATATCTGAACCCCAAGAGGAAGCTCCAGATTCAAGAAATTGCCTTAATCAACCTAAGTCAACTGCCTTAATCATTAAGGCAGTTTTGAAGGTAATGATTTTTAGTCAGAAAGGACCTTAGGAGTCCCCACCCCAAATAATGCACTTACAAGAACATTTGAATCAAGTACTTAGCTCTTTATAATTTACAAAACACTTTCCACATCCATTTTCACCTGATCCTCATAAGAGCCCAGGGAATGGGTATTACAGTGATTATCCCCATTTGGGGACAAGAAAATTGAGACTCAGAGAGGTTGCTTAATATGTTTAAGGCCACACAGCTTTCAAACCCAAGCCCAAATTTCCTTACTCCAAATCCCAAGCTCAAACCACTATACCACACTGCCCCCCAGTGTCCCAGAAAAGTGACTCTAGCCTAACCACAAAGGCAACAAGGGCAGCTGCCATTTCTACATTCTCAACAAACACAAGCTCTTTTTAGTTTTTATTGATTGTCTGGATTGTGATGGTGGTTAGGTTCAAAATGATTCTTGTATAGCTCATACCTGCCCCTCAAGGAGCCAAGCAATTTCTTCACCTGCTTAATATATGCAGCTAATATTTACCTGTCTCCTAGGATGGTTCTAAATGGAATAACATAAGCAAAAGGGTCTGGAATACAGTAGGATTTTGATAGCTGCATGCTGGGACTGTGGGTACTCCTTACTTTTCTCTGAGATCCTGGTTAGGAAAAGAGGTTTTAAACAACTAGCTGAACCTATAAACTAAACTGGAACTGAAACCTCAGGTTTCCAGATCATGCATTTCCATTTGAAACTTAACTGCATGCCTCTTCTTGCTTGGCCTGCAGGAATTTTGTAAAATGAATCATTTTAGCAAAATGCATCTTCATATTAGGAAAGGCAGAAACCCAAGAATTTGGGGGGAATGGCAATAAAAAGAAGACTATTAAATTCCACTGACTCTTCGTATACAAGGCGTCTTAAGCACGTTTTCACCATGTGTCCCAGATTTTCCAAGATGGTCTTCATTTCAGATGCTCTGTGCCTCACTCAGACCAGGCAGCGTATACTGTGCCAGGCCACATGACTCGATCTGGGGCTAGGAAAAGATGGTCAGTATAAATGTGTGCCAGACCTCAGCCCTTGGGGTGCTCATGGTCTAGAGGAGACGGCAATGAAGAAAGAATGAACCAGTATGCAAAATGATGTGGTGGAGGAGAGAACCAAAGAGTGTTAATAATTCAGGGTACAACAGGAAAGCCAGAGAAGTTTTCATAAGGAAAGAGCATTCAATCTGGATCCTGAAAGTTGACTAGAAATTTGCAAACGAACAAAAAAACTGTACCTATCTGTGTTCCCACTCTACCTACAATCCCTCCCCCATGTGCCAAACACCTTCCAGTCCTGATCTGCCTCTGGTGGATCACCTTTCCCACCCACCCCCATAAGATGTCCCAATCTCCCTGTCTTCTCTACTGATTCTCATCCCACCCATGCCTCCTCCCTCCTCCACATCTTCCTTCCACCATGAATCACAAAGCCCACTCAGACCTGCCTTCGCTCTGAAAGATGCAAAACGGCTTATTTATCTAAGACTCTCCCTCCACCCCCAGTCCTCTGTCCTCATGGGACAGCAAGGTGAAAAAACAACCAGATACAACAGAGGACAGAGCATGGAGGTGCTGCCGGCTCATGATTCATGATTCAACAGAGATGAGTGAGCCACTGTGGTGGGTGTGGGAGCAATGAAGGCACAAAGAGAAGGAGAAGGATTAATTGAACCAAGCCAAGCTCAACCTGAAAGATCCTGGTTTGGTTTGTTCCTGAAATAGGGTTGAGCTTATGGCTGGTTCTTACTTGTTAGTAACCAGTTCACCCATCCCTTCTCTTAAGTCCTTGTTCATTAATCTTCTTAAAGAAAGCAAGTTGACTCTGTCAGGTTTGCTGGCTGTGTGTCAAAAACCTGTTCTTCCACTAAGAGATTTCAGAGGTGAAACACATATAGAAATCTTCACACTGAACTTACATGTAGAACAAGGAAGTCGTTCTCCTGACCCACTGTTGTAAGAGATAAGCTAGTGACGATTCATAGGCTTAAGCACCAAGAAGCTGCATTTACTTACCCGTTCACTCACTCATTCACTTATTCATTTATTTTAAAATATGTACTGACTATAATCCAGACCTGAGCTAGACACTATGACCCTGAGCAGCAATGAACAAGTCAGGTGTGATCTCTGCTCTCACACAATGAGGAAGAAGTTCGATATATACACAAATAACTGCAACATATGGCAGTCAGTGGTATAATAAAGACCCTAAGAGCATGCTTTAGGAATTACCAAGGGGATTAAGGGTGTTTTCACAGAGAAAGTAATGCTTATGATCTCTTTGAGGTCAGGGACTATGTCCCACTTATCACTGAATCCTCCCCACCACACACACATAGCCCAGGGTTTTTGCTCATTGGAGGTGTTCATAGACATGTGCCAAATAAACAATCAAGATCTCAAAGAAATGAGGAGGAGTAACTAGACAAAAAAGAAAAAAGAACACATTACAGGAAGAGGGCACAATTACTTTTTTTAAAAAAAGGCTCAATGTATAGACTTTTGAAGGAAGAACAGGTATTTCACTATCAGTAAGAACAGAAGATGAAGCTGGAGAAGGAAGGTGGGCTCAAACTGGGAAACGCTTAATATGCCGTGGAAAGAAGTTGGAACTTTAACCTGGGAACAAAGGGTAGATTTATTAGTATGGGTTTGCCTTGAGTAGACCCATGTAGACATATTTTCAGAATTAAAAACACAGTCTCTTGGATTTCACTATGTTGGAAGCTTTCTTTTAAATGGCAAATGTACTCATCTTGGTAACTTGGGGCTTAGCCCAGGGAGTGAATGCGTAAGGATTATAATCAAAGTCTAGCCAGGTGTCTTCTCAGAGTCTTTCTCCAACTGAGAGCCAAAATCCTTCACCTTATCCTTTGCGTGTATTAGAAAGCATCCTGCTGCCTGGATGCTGCTCCTCAGAATCTTACAGTGGACAGCGACAACAGAGCAAGAAGGGAACTACTTATGATCTAGGACCCAGCTCCAGGGGAAATAGTAACACTCGAACAAAACTATCATTTGAAAAGATACATGTACCCCTATGTCAGATCATGAACTCCTTATTGCCAAATTCAGACTTAAATTGAAGAAAGTAGGGAAAACCGCTAGTCCATTTAGGTATGACCTCAATCAAATCCCTTATGATTATACAGTGGAAGTGAGAAATAGATTTAAGGGACTAGATCTGATAGATAAGAGTGCCTGATGAACTATGGAATGAGGTTCGTGACATTGTACAGGAGAGAGGGATCAAGACCATCCCCATGGAAAAGAAATGCAAAAAAGCAAAATGGCTGTCTAGGGAGGCCTTACAAATAGCTGTGAAAAGAAAAGAGGTGAAAAGCAAAGGAGAAAAGGAAAGATATAAACATCTGAATGAAGAGTTCCAAAGAATAGCAAGAAGAGATAAGAAAGCCTTCTTCAGCGATCAATGCAAAGAAATAGAGGAAAACAATAGAATGGGAAAGACTAGAGATCTCTTCAAGAAAATTAGAGATACCAAGGGAACATTTCATGCAAAGATGGGTTCGATAAAGGACAGAAATGGTATGGACCTAACAGAAGCAGAAGAGATTAAGAAGAGGTGGCAAGAATACACAGAAGAACTGTACAAAAAAGATCTTCACGACCCGGATAATCACGATGGTGTGATCACTCATCTAGAATCAGACATCCTGGAATGTGAAGTCAAATGGGCCTTAGAAAGCATCACTACGAACAAAGCTAGTGGAGGTGATGGAATTCCAGTGGAGCTATTTCAAATGCTGAAAGATGATGCTGTGAAAGTGCTGCACTCAATATGCCAGCAAATTTGGAAAACTCAGCAGTGGCCACAGGATTGGAAAAGGTCGGTTTTCATTCCAATCCCAAAGAAAGGCAATGCCAAAGAATGCTCAAACTACCGCACAAATGCACTCATCTCACATGCTAGTAAAGTAATGCTCAAAATTCTCCAAGTCAGGCTTCAACAATACATGAACCATGAACTTCCTGATGTTCAAGCTGGTTTTAGAAACAGAGGAACCAGAGATCAAATTGCCAATATCTGCTGGATCATGGAAAAAGCAAGAGAGTTCCAGAAAAACATCTATTTCTACTTTATTGACTATGCCAAAGCCTTTGACTGTGTGGATCACAATTAACTGTGGAAAATTCTGAAAGAGATGGGAATACTAGACCACCTGACCTGCCTCTTGAGAAACCTATATGCAGGTCAGGAAGCAACAGGTAGAACTGGACATGTTTCCTATTTGGAACAACAGACTGGTTCCAAATAGGAAAAGGAGTCCGTCAAGGCTGTATATTGTCACCCTGCTTATTTAACTTCTATGCAGAGTACATCATGAGAAACGCTGGACTGGAAGCAACACAAGCTGGATCAAGATGGCTGGGAGAAATATCAATCACCTCAGATATGCAGATGACACCACCCTTATGGCAGAAAGTGAAGAGGAGCTAAAAAGCCTCTTGATGAAAGTGAAAGAGGAGAGTGAAAAAGTTGGTTTAAAGCTCAACATTCAGAAAACGAAGATCATGGCATCTGGTCCCATCACTTCATGGCAAATAGATGGGGAAACAGTGGCAGACTTTATTTTTGGGGGCTCCAAAATCACTGCAGATGGTGGTTGCAGCCATGAAATTGAAAGACGCTTACTCCTTGGAAGAAAAGTTATGACCAACCTAGAGAGCATATTCAAGAGCAGAGACATTACTTTGCCGACTAAGGTCCGTCTAGTCAAGGCTATGGTTTTTCCAGTGGTCATGTATGGATGTGAGAGTTGGACCGTGAAGAAAGCTGAGCACCAAAGAATTGATGCTTTTGAATTGTGGTGTTGGAGAAGACTCTTGAGAGTCCCTTGGACTGCAAGGAGATCCAACCAGTCCATTCTGAAGGAGATCAGCTCTGGGATTTCTTTGGAAGGAATGATGCTAAAGCTGAAACTCCAGTACTCTGGCCACCTCATGCGAAGAGTTGACTCATTGGAAAAGACTCTGATACTCAGGGGCTTGGGGCCAGGAGAAGGGGACGACCGAGGATGAGATGGCTGGATGGCATCACTGACTCGATGGACGTGAGTCTGAGTGAACTCCGGGAGTTGGTGATGGTCAGGGAGGCCTGGCGTGCTGCGATTCATGGGGTTGCAAAGAGTCGGACATGACTGAGCAACTGAACTGAACTAAACTGAACCCCTATGTCCACAGCAGCATTATTTACAATAGCCAAGTCATGGAAACAGCCTAAATGTCCACCAACAGAGGAAGGGAAGAGGAGATGTGATAGATAGACATATATACAATGAAATATTACTCCACCATTAAAAAGAATAAAACAGTGCCATGGATGGACCTATTGATTAATCATACTAAGCGAAGTCAGAAAGATAAAGACAAGTACCATAGGCTAGCACCTATATATGGAATCTAAAATATGATACAAATGAACACATCTACAAAACAGAAAGACTCAGAGACATAAAGAACAGATAAGTGATTGCCAAGGGTGAGCGGAAAGGATTGGGAGTTTGGGGTTGGTAGATATATGATGGACAGACAGCCAAGATCCCACTGTATAGCACAGGAAACTATATTCAGTATGCTCTGATAAACCAAAATGGAAAGCAATATGAAAAATATATTAAAATATATATGTATGTATGTGAGTAACTCAGTCACTTTTTTGCTGTAAAACAAAATTAAACATTGTAAATCAACTATACGTCAATAAAAAATTTTTTAAAGAAAATCATTTTTTTTAAAAAGGGAAGGTAGCAGAATCACAGGGACACATGGACATTCTCAGACACCAAACAGATCCCAGCAGCCTGAGGCAACAATCATAGGCCAGAATTTTCTAACACTCCAATCAAAGCAAAAACACACAAGGTTGTTCAGTTTTATTTTTCTCTTAATTTTTTTTTCTTTTTAGACAACTCAACATCAAAATACACATATACATCTCCATCAGAAAACCTGGATACACTCCTAGCTCTTCACCTGACTATGAGACATTGATCAAGTCACTGAAAGCCTGAGACTCTCAGTGACATCACCTACAAATGATTAGAACACACTTACACAGCTGTTATGGGGACTGACAGGCAGGAGGTCTCCAAAGCCCCCGTCAAAGAGTTTAGCATTCAGGAGGCACCCGGCACACCACTTGGCCCTCTTGGCCTCCCCACCCATCAAAGTAGAGAATCACGTCACACCTGGTTTACAGGGCTGTTTTGCCTCCACAGCACCCTCAGGTTTCTGGCACCCTAAAAGGAAGACCTCACTGCTGTTCACTTGACTAGATAGTGATGTGTCATTTCCTAGTGACTGGGCACTGATAAATCAATGACCAGGAAATAGACACAACATCAAGTCTCTGCTCTTTAGCCTGGAGCACAGGGTCGCTACTCTCTACCTCTCCCCTTCTGAGCAACATCAGCTCCCGCCTGGGCCCCACTGCATGCTTACACACCTAGGGCTTGAATGCTCTGCATATAACCGGGTGCACTGCTGTTCCACTGCACTGTGTCATCTGGGAACACCCTTCCTACATCTCCCCGGCTAGATCGATTCACTCATCTTTCAAGTCTCGGCTCAGGTGTCACTTTCAGGAAGTCACGTATGAACTCCCGCATTAGAAGATGCATCCTTTCCCATGCTCCTTTCACACTTGTCACTCTGTATCTCATCATATCCCATGTCACAGTGAAAATCTCTGGTTTTGAATCTGTATCCGCAAGTGGCCTCCAATATCCTCAGGAACAGGAACCATGACTTACGTCATTTTATCCAGTGCCTCTCACAGAAATGGGGACAAAGTGAGCATACAGCAGAGAATCATGAAAAGGAGGTGACAAAAAGCATAAAAAGAATCCTGGAACATTGCTTCCATGAGTAAACTACTAATACACTCCTAGTCTCCAAAGATGATTCCCACCAATCAATCCTTGATCCTTGTATTTACACTCTTGTATAGCCCTCTCTCCTTAAATCTGGACTGGCCCTGGGGCTCACTTTGGACCAGCAGAACACAAGTGTCTCTGCCTAACTTCCAAGGATAGGTCATAAGAAGTCTTGCAACTTTCATCTAGGTTTCCTGCAACACTCACTCTAAGGCAGTGGTTCTTAGCCCAAGATAATTTTGCTTCCCAGGTGACATCTGACAATGTCTAGGGATGTTCTGGGGGCTGGGGTAGGGGATATGCTACCTGTGTCTAATAGATGGAGACCAAGGATGCTGCTCAGCATCCTACAGTGTCCAGGACAACCTCCTACACCAAAATAGCCCAAAATGTCAATAGTCCCAAGGTCAAGAAACCCTGCTCTAAGGGAAGCCAGATGCAATGTAAGAAGTCCAACTTCTCTCAGACTGTCATGCTAGAAGGAAGCCCAAACTAGTCATGTGGAGAGAGAAAGACCTGGCCAGCCTCTAACTATTCCAGCTCTACAGCTGATGAACCAAACATATGCATGAAGAAGTCACTTCAGAGGCCAACCTATTCAGGAACTCAAATGATTCCAGCCCTAGCTGCTCTCAGACAAGAACCACCTGAGAGACCCAAATGTAAAGCACCCCGTTGAGCCAAGGCAACCCTTGGCTGTTTTAACATACTGTTAAAACATACTGTTTTTAAGTTATTGAGTTTTAGAGCGCTTTGTTACACGGCAATAGACAATCAAAGCACCTGGATCCTGATGTTTCTAGGTCTCATTCCTTTCCCACGCTCTCATTTATCTTTCTCCTATCCTCAAGTTCCAGGAAGGCAAGTTTTTTATGCAAACTGGTTTCTCAGACGTTATAGACATATGCAAATTCCCTGATAGTTGCTTTGGTCCTACCAGCTGGGACAGAGGAATCCTACAGCACTTTGTAAACCAGGAGCTAGGGCCATTTTCATCTTATTGTTGGGAAAAGAGACTGTAAAAGTCAGACTGCTGCTGTAGTTTGCCCACATAGTAGGCCTTGGGACTGTACTGACCCTCAGTGAGGTTTCTGCCAAAGAAACAGGAGTGAGCTCTAGCTGAGATTTAAAGTTAATGCAAAGGGAATTTATTTATAATATCAGGACACACTGCAGTATCCTTGGTTTCTAAACAATACAAATTTATCACCTAACTCAATCCAAGTCAACAAGCATTTACTGAACATCTGCTGTGTGCAGAAATCAGGCTTCTCCCCTTTGGAAGACTCAGATATGAAGTTATCTGGTTCCTGCACAAAAGGGTTAGTATGTCAGATGTTGGGCTTCCCCAGTGGCTTAGTGGTAAAGAATCCACCTGCCAATGCAGGAGATGTGGGTTCGATTCCTGGGTCAGGAAGATCCCCTGAAGGAGGAAATGACAACCCACTCTTGTATTTCTTGCCTGAACAATTCCACAGACAGAGGAACCTGGTGGGCTGAAGTCCATGGAATCACAAAGAGTCAGACACGACTGAGCAACTGAGCACACACACAGGAAAGATTTTACAGAAAGACCCTAATGAATTTTTTGGAAAACTCAGTGTTTAAGTCAGTTGGACTGACACATCAACAGCAAGCTATAAAACAAAATAACAAAATAAAATCAATGCCCAAGTGAGATATAAACATGTGAAGAAGGGTCTGTAAATTTTCACTATTAGGTTAATGAAAGTACACTCATTCACCATACGGTTAACCAAGTGCCCACTGTATTTAAGCATGATAGGGTAAAGAATCTGCCTGCAATGCAGGAGACCCGGATACGATCCCTGGGTTCAGAAGATGTCCTGGAGAAGGAAATGGCTACCCACTCCAGTACTCCTGCCTGGAGAATTTCATGGACAGAGTAGCCTGGCAGGTTACAGTCCATGGAATTGCAAAGAGTTGGACATCACTGAGCAACTAACAATTTCACTTTTCATTTCCACTGCAACCAAACTCCAATGGATCAAAGGTTTATGGCTCAACATAAACTTATAATTCATATTTTTAGACACAGTACATAGTCCTGGGCATTTAGTAAATAAATAATTGTTAAAGAGTGATACATCCCCAATGTTCATCACAGCACTGTTTATAATAGCCAGAACATGGAACCAACCTAGATGTCCATCAGCAGATGAATGGATAAAAAAGCTGTGGTACATATACACAATGGAGTATTACTCAGCCATTAAAAAGAATACATTTGAATCAGTTCTAATGAGGTGGATGAAACTGGAGCATATTATACAGAGTGAAGAAAGCCAGAAAGAAAAATACCAATACAGTATACTAACGCATATATATATACGGAATTTAGAAAGATGGTAATGATAACCCTGTATGCAAGACAGCAGAAGAGACACAGATGTATAGAACAGTCTTTTGAACTCGAGAGGGAGAGGGTGAGATGATTTGGGAGAATGGCATTGAAACATGTATAATATCATATATGAAACGAATTGCCAGTCCAGGTTCAATGCAGGATACAGGATGCTTGGGGCTGGTGCACTGGGATAACCCAGAGGGATGGTATAGGGAGGGAGGTGGGAGGGGGGTTCAGGATGGGGAACACATGTATACCCGTGGCAGATTCATGTTGATGTATGGCAAAACCAATACAAGACTGTAAAGTAAAAAAATAATAATAATTAATAAATAAATAAAATCACTTTCCATTGGAAAAAAGAGCAATACATTCTCAAAATTAACAAATAATAAGCTAATTTTAACCTATAAACGTACTAAAACACAAAATCTTAGAAAGACTCACAAATCTCACACTATTTGCTATATTTTAAAGATTAAAAATGATAATTTTTCTAGAAAATGGGGGAGTGAGAGTCCAGCATTTGAACTTTTTCATTTTTCATCTGTATTCCTCACCTTCCAAAATGTACCGTTTTAGACAAGACACCAGAGACCACTTTCAAAATAGAGGACAAGCTCCCCTTCAGAAATATGATGGGCACTAAAGGGGATTAGGAGGGTGTATGCCAGGATGGGCTGCATCATATAGTGATGACAAACAGCCTTGAACTCTCAGTGGCTGTAACATAGCATTACTTCTTGTCCACACAGCCTGTCCAACCCTGTCCAGGAGAAAAATCTGGCTTATCAGTCACTTGGGGACCCAGCTGACAGAGCCTTCCCTTTAGTCCGAGTTTCTCCCTCTCCATAGCAAAGCAGTGTGGCAAACTGGACGCTGGCCAGAGCTAATGTGCTTCCTTTGGCTAAGTTAGTCACATGGTCACACCTGACTTCAGACAGACAAGGACATACAGTCCTACTTATGAGCCTAGAAGGGGGAAGAACCAGAAATACTTGATGAACAGCACTAATGGCTTCACAAGGAGTCATAAACTCAGAGGTGTGTCTTCCTGAAACATCAGTTTTACTTAAAGATCGATAATTCAAAACATGGACTAAACATTAAAACAAACGTAGATATGAAAGGGGCTCAAGTTCAAAATACATGTATTCATTTTCAACTTAAAATACAAAATTTGAAAGAGAATTCAGACTTCTGAGCTTTCAAGACTATAATCAAACTCCCCTCAGTCACTATTGTTGGCTATTTTTAGCAGTGCCATCAAAAAACTAAGAAGTACTAGTCTAAGATAAATATCCACTTGAAGAAAATGGACAAAATAGATGCTTTGGGGCCCTCAAAATAAAGCAGTGGGTAATATTCTAGGTTTCCTGACAAAAATGCAAAATGAAAACACTAACATCAGTCACTTTTTGTCAACAGAAAGCAAACATATCCATAGTCAAAGGTATTTGTCTTTCTCCAAGTACAATGTACGGATAATGAAGCCATCTCCAACTGCCATGTATAAAGAACAGAAACATTATTCTTGCATCAACTCCTGTCAACTAAAAGGACAGGATCAAAGCTGGTCAGTGAAAGTTGGTTGCTTTCTGTAGATCAGGCCTAATTACAGGGTTGGCTTGGGGTATCTTGAAAGACTGATAGCTACACACACTGAGTGCTTATTATTAATAATGCCAGGCACTGTTCTAAGTCAATTCTGAATAACAGTTAATTAAATACTCAAGAATTGGAACAGTCTATATGGGAAAAGAAACTAAAAAAGAGTGGATATATGTATAACTGATTCACTTTGCTGTACACCTGAAATTAACATAACATTGTAAATCACTTATACTCCAATAAAAATAATAATAATAAAAACAAAAAAAAACCTATGTGGCCAAAAAAAAAAACCCTCTGAGGTAGGTTCTATTACTGTACCCACTTAATAGGTAAGGAAACTGATGTACAGAGGCATTAATGTGCCCATGTCTTACAACTTATAACTGGTAGAACCAGGATTCTAACCTAGGCAGCCTGTCTTCAAATCCTCACTCTTATGCATCAGGCAATTCCATCTCAACTTGACCAATCATGGCCTACAGGGCATCTTACATAGTCAGTGGGCTCTGGACAAGTGCTAGAACTCATTCATCTCCTTGTTAAGTCACCTCAGTGCAAAAAGGGCAGACAAGTTGTGCTATCAGTTACAGCACAGCCAATGGGCCTTCCTTCTCTATGACTTCAGGGAGGCCCTGCTTCCTCTGAAGACACTTTTGGACCAGATTCTATATCTGCCCCCACCCAAGACAGCTCAAGTCCAACTTAGCATGGGCACCCAAGACCAATTTGATTTTTTGAATAAAGATCTGCATTTTTTCCAGCTCATTTCCCAGTGATTGATGGAGACCCCAAAGCTTCCACACACTACATTAAATGGAACAGATGACCTCAGCACAGAAACATTTTTATGTAATACCAGCGGCCCACCCTTTCCGTAAGAGAAATGAGCAAAGTAAACTGAATATAGCCCAGGAATGCTCCTTTACTTTAAAAAGAAAAGAAAAATTTTTTAAAATCAGAGCTATTGGAAAAGGCCGGCTGGCTTCACAATATTTTTTGTTTATTTGGGAAACACTGACCAAGCATTTAGTATGTGCCAAGTCTGTGCTACACAATGTCCCCCCTACCACCACCACCATCATTCCTGACTCAAGAGTCCAGGAACTATACAAGCATCTGTTCCAGTCTCAAGCAGTCTGGTCTATTCAATCCAAAGCTAGTGGTCAATCCATGGTGATAAAGAAACTACAATAAGGATCACCGTAATCATCAGCACTGAGTCAGAAAAGACCCAGAAAGATCAGCAGTGCAGGTGTAGGCCCTGTCAAAGCAGATAAGATGCTCCTAAGGCCACTGGAAAGTGCACAGCATGGGGAAACAGTAAATCTGAGCTGGGATTTCACACTCAGCTGCCCACCAGTTAGACCTTGTGTGTGGCGGGATCATATGAACCAGGAAGCACGTGCCCTGTCTAAAGGCATTCCCATTCCATATTTTCTTTCTCCACAAACAATAGGCAGACCATGCTGTGACAGAACTGAGCTGTGAGCTGCCCACTAGTGACCTCTGATGGAATGTTTCATTTGAGGTACCAGTTCTTAGGTTTACAGGGCTGGGGGCTGACCATGGAGCTT
This sequence comes from Capra hircus, assembly GCF_001704415.2. Lineage (NCBI taxonomy): Eukaryota > Metazoa > Chordata > Mammalia > Artiodactyla > Bovidae > Capra > Capra hircus. Next base: position 98,079,848 of record NC_030815.1, read on the forward strand.
CTCCAAAGCTTGACTTCCTCATTACTCAAGGAACAGTCTCTGCCTTCAAGGGTTATCCAGAAAATTCAATAGTGACAGTAAAGTTCTCCCAATCCACTCAACTTTGAGCTCCTCAAGGGTAGTTATTTTTCCACCACTAGCTTTTGACAGTAGGTCTGGCATACTGTAAGCCAAATGAATGAAATGCATGCCTGCTGCTGCTGCTAAGTCACTTCAGTCGTGTCCAACTTTGTGTGACCCCATAGATGGCAGCCCACCAGGCTCCCCCATCCCTGGATTCTCCAGGCAAGAACACTGGAGTGGGTTGCCATTTCCTTCTCCAATGTACGCAAGTGAAAAGTGAAAGTGAAGTTGCTCAGTCGTGTCTGACTCCTAGCGACCCCATGGACTGCAGCCCACCAGGCTCCTCCACCCACAGGATTTTCCAGGCAAGAGTACTGGAGTGGATTGCCATTGCCTTCTCCGGAAATGCATGCCTACTGTGTGCCAAATGTGGCCCTAAGTGCTCTACAAATGTTACCTAAAAGGAAAAAGGCCTCAAATGTAATCCTGATGGTCATACACCCAAGTCTTCCTGGTTCATTCCTTACCCACTTTGTCCACCACACATGCAAGCCAAGTCTTTAAAATGGCAGTGGGTTTTTAGGCAGGAACTGACTAAGGGAAAAGTGGGGTTGGGATCATGGCTTATTTTAAGCAGCTTCTTCTAAAGGGCCTTTTCTCTCCTAATACCAATTTAATCACTAGCCTCACTCACATTCATTTATTCACCTCGAGCTCCCCGAGTCCTGGGGAGCTCTGTGCCAGGCCCCGTGCTGGGCCAGGGGACAATGAGTCAGTGCCCTCAGTTCTGCCCTGGAGGAGGTCACCTTTTAGGGTTTTGCATCTGTTGGGCTCTAGACAAGAACACTGCAGCCTATGCCAAGCCTCCAAATTACAGCAATGTTCTAAGGAGCAGCTGGGGTTTTATTTTTCATTTCCTCAGCACACCCGTCTCTCCGCATTTAGTTGATACGCTCTAAAGAATAGGCCCTGACACCTGGGGGTATGTTTTTGAAAAATGTGTGGACCATATGCATACCTAACATGCAACAGGGCCATGGAGAAATCGGTACAATGCGGCTTGGCACCAGCCAGCTTTTCTTTTTTTCTAATTCCTTAACATCTTGCCTACAAATTGCATCCTCAAGCACTTCAGAGAGTTGAATAACCCCAAATGCTTATAGCTTATTTCATTATGCTTCATTTGGGGCTTTAAAGGAGGAAGACCAGAGAATGTCAGGAACAGTTTAGCAGCATCAGGGCTGATTAGGTTGAAGACCATTCAAAGAAATGTATTTCTGTATTTCTTTTGTTACGAAGATCATGTGTTTCACTGAAAGTGAGCTTATGATTGCCTCACAAATGTTTCCTAGCCTCTTGCAAGCCCATTAGCCATTGCTTGACTGCCTTTTATTAATTTTTTAAAAAGAAAAGAGGGGAGGGCAGAGGAGAGGGGTCTTGACTAGAAAGCACTCTTAAGGCAGCAACCAGCATAGAATAGACTCTGTTCTAGGAATGGGGAAATCCAGCTTCTAGGCCCCTCTTGTGCTTATAAGCTGTGTAGGCTTAAGCAAACCAGTGCACTCCTCTGGGCTTCAGCTGCCTTCTCTGTTTAAATGTGGTAGGAAGGATGATGTCTATTTCCATGGGACTGCACCACTTACAAAGCTCCACCACCACCACATATATTTTCTCAGGGGCATCAAGTCAGGCCTGATATGGAATTCCAGCTTCAATCTGTGAGCTGTGTGGTCTTGTACAAGTTAACTAACCTCTCTGAACTTCAGTTTCCTTGTAAAATAGGAAAAGAAACAGAAGACAGTTACTAGACTCAAATGAAACAGCAGACCCAAAATTCCTCTTTAAAACATTATATAAATATTTAGACTCAACTCTCCCTTGGAACCGCCTCCCCCTATTATCTTCACTGGTACTTCCTTTAGCTGCCACAAATGAACAGATGTATGATATAAGTAAAAACAGTGTGTGTGCCATGAAAGGCAGCTTCCAGACAAATCTCTTAGCACCCACATGCAACCAGACTGCTTTCCTCAATTCCTCCTACATAGTATACACCACTTAGAGTTACGCAAATGTCATCCTCCTCCTCATCATCACACACATATGAGGCACCCACTCAGTTATTCTAAATTCTCTGTCCATGGGTTTCTCCAGGCAAGAATACTGCAGGGGGTTGCCATTTCCTCCTCCAAGAGACCTTCCCGACCCAGAGATCAAACTCATTAAAGGCAGATTCTTTACCATCTGAGCCACTAGGGAAGCCCAAACTTGTCATAGCTGATTTAAAGACCATCTTTCAATGATAACCACAGGGGAAGCTCTAACTCAGGGGGACTGTACTAGGACACAGTATTCCACTTAACAGCTAAACTCTACACAGGAATTTATAGGAATTCACATGTATTCATCATCCCATTTAGCCTCATAACAGCCCATGTTATGATTTACTTTGTTATATCCATTTTACAGAAAATGAAACTGGAGATCTGAGAAATGAAGTGACTAGCTCCAAGTCACACAATCAGTAAGTGGGAGCTTGCAGTTGAGAGACCAGGTTTTCAGACTCCAGATCTGGTAACTTTGCACTTGCCCACCCCTCCTCGGGCATCACATGGAGGGTTATACTGTAAAGATACTTGCCCTGGCTCTGCTTCCAATGGTCACCCTCATTTAAGGTGGGGGATCCTGCACCACTAGCTCTTCGTTTCCCTTCCTGGGCAAAGTGAGAGGCTGAAGGAGGGGGAGTGGCACTAGTTAGATGGTCTCTCCTGGCTACCCTTCCCCCTTATTTTTTTTTCCTGTAACCATTAAAAAGAGCTTTTTGGCCTAGACTTGCAGAAGGGCCATCACATACATATGAAAGCTTTTTGCTTCCTGCTTGTTTTTTTTAAGAGTAGCGTGTTTCTCTTTAGGCCAACTTCTGAAGCTAGGCCCAAGACCATTTACTCTTCACTGTCAGACCCACAATTCATCTGCATGTCTCACTTTCCAAAGCTCGAAGCCACAACATGAGCAAACACTCAAGCATTTTTTTATATATATATTGCTATTAGGAACCAAAATTGCTATTAGCATGACTGAAAAAGCCATTTTAAACAATGTTCTATATAAGGAAAGGAGAGAGCCAACTTATTGATTCCATTCCATGTGCCAGCCCTAGGAAAAGGTTATCAGTTCTCATAGCATTAAGAGAAAGAAACCATTACTTCATTCTGAAGATGAGGGAAAATGGACTCAGAGAGGCTGAGTGGCTTGCCCAGGGTCACACGGGAAGACGAACAAAAGATTGGAAGTCAGATAGTTTGAGTCCAAAACACAAGCTTTTAGCTGCAGTGCATGTATGTACACTAGTTCTGTAATCTGGGTCATGGCTTCCCCCAGAGATTCCTCTACTTTTTCTGGTTGTACCTAAATGTGGAATGAAGGACTCTGCTTCTTGGTAAAGATGGTTTAGGTGAGCTGAGAATTGGGAAGGAAAAAGAGTGAGGAGTTCAAGGAAACCAAAGAAACCTCAATAGATCCAGCCATAAATCCTACCTGGGAAGGTTTAGTCAGTCAGTTTATTCACTCAGTCGTGACCAACTCTTTGCAACCTGATGGACTGCAGCACACCAGGCCTCCCTGTCCATCACCAACTGCCAGAGTTTACTCAAATTCATGTCCATTCAGTCAGTGATGCCATCCATCTATTTCATCCTCTGTCGTCCTCTTCTCCTGCCTTCAATCTTTCCCAGCATCAGGGTCTTTTCAAATGAGTCAGTTCTTCACGTCAGGTGGCCAAAGTATTAGAGTTTCAGCTTCAACATCAGTCCTTCCAATGAATATTCAGGACTGATTTCCTTTAGGATTGACTGGTTTGATCTTGCAGTCCAAGGCCTTCTCAAGAGTCTTCTCCGACACCACAGTTCAAAAGCATCCATTCTTCAGAGCTCAAATTTCTTTATTGTTCAACTCTCATATCCATACATGACTACTGGAAAAACCATAGCTTTGACTAGACAGACCTTTGTCAGCAGAGTAATGTCTCTGCTTTTTAATATGCTGTCTAGGTTGGTCATAACTTTTCTTCTAAGGAGCAACCGTCTTTTAGTTTCATGGTTGCAGTCACCATCTGCAGTGATTCTGGAGCCCAAGAAAATAAAATCTGTCACCTGGAAGGTAGAGTAGAGGTTAACCTGGAGAAGGGAACAAGGAAAAGGCCCCAGGTGGCAGAAAGCAACCTGTGGGAAGTAAGAGTTTGATCTGAATTCAGTGGTGAACTTCAGAGCAACTGGGGGCCTTAGTCAGTCATACTCTATAATCACGCAGTCTCGTGGCTGCCATGGTAATTTTGCACAGAATCAAGTGAAAACATTTAGAACTCTTCTGAAACACTTGTTTTATTTACAACTCCAGTTGGATATTTTGCAACTTTTTTCAAACACAAAAATGGCCAATATAATAAAATAAAGCCTTTTATAAGAGATACAGACTCATCCTGTGGTGAAACTGTAAATGAAAGTCAGTTCTCACAAGAATAGAATACAGACAATAACAAAGTTCTGTGATGAGTAGGTATCTCCTTTCCCATCCTAATAAGCTCCAATGGAGTATTTATGTTTCTAGTCCAGCTGAATGGCTAGTTCATTGGAAAAAATTGCAAAGGGTCATTATCTCAGGCAGACCCTAAAGTGATCCCCAACTCCTGGCACTCACACTCTTGTATTATCCTCTCCCTGAGTGTGAGCAGGATCTGTGACTTGCTTCTCACAAATAGAACATGGCAGAAGTGATAAGAGGTCACTCTCGAGATTACACTACATAAAACTCTGCTTCTCTAGAGTCACTCTTTCCCTCCTGTGAGCCACAAAGAAGTAAGCTGCTATGTTGCGAACTTCCTACAGAGAGGACCATATACTGGGAACTGGAAATGGTCTGTAGGACTGAGGCACTCAGCTCCTACAGGCCACAAAGAAATGAATTCTGCCAATGACTCGATAACCTTGGAAGCAAAATTTTCCCCAGGAGAGCCTCAGATGAAACTGAAGCCCATCCAACACCCTGACTGTGGCTTTATGAAACTCTGGACAAAAGAACCAGCTAAGCCAGGGCCAGAAAAGTAAACCACATAAATTGTGAGACGATAAATGTGTTTTTTAAACTGTTAAGTTTGTAGCAATTTGTTACACAGTGATAACTTGTTAATACAGTCATAAATATGCTTTGGATTGGGCACTGTTCTAGACACAGTGGCCATATTTATTTGGTTAGGCCATGGATCCAGACCTACGTGCAAACAGAGGGAGATGAACTAGTTAAGCAGACAAGACGGTTATGCCTAACCTACAATATAATTCACAAGATGTTGTAAGACTTATAAACAAATTTCTGGGTGCACACATCCACCGAAGCAATTACTTCTGCCCTAGAGAGCTTGGTAGGCTGCAGTCCATGGGGTCGCTAGGAGTCGGACACGACTGAGCGACTTCCCTTTCACTTTCCACTTTCATGCATTGGAGAAGGAAATGGCAACTCACTCCAGTATTCTTGCCTGGAGAATCCCAGGGACGGATGAGCCTGGTGGGCTGCCATCTATGGGGTCACACAGAGTCAGACACGACTGATGTGACTTAGCAGCAGCACAGAGCTTGAGAAAGCATCATGGACACAATATTTCAACTAGGAAGGAAGTTCTAACACGGTGAAATTATTTTATAACCACAGAAAGTTCTGCAGTTTGGGTTAAAACGCTAGCATCCTTAACATAATGGATATTTTTTTAATGCCCTTTTAGACTCTGACCATCATGGAAGAAAGCCATGATTAGAAATATCACACTGGACTTTCTCCTCTGCTTTCTGAGCCTAGCAAAAGACACACCTGTGCTTCCCTCCCACGTAGGGTGTGAAAGAATTGCTTGCATGCAAGACCCAGTGGAACACGACAGCTGTTGGCCACGTCACTGAGGAGGGTTTCCCTCACCCAAATGCTGGTCTCCATGGCAATTGCCAGTCACAGCCAACAAACAGTTACCTCGACTGCATTACACATCTCTGCAGAACTCCCACGGAGGGAATCCTTGTTGATTTCTTGGTCGCCATGGTTTCAGTTCCCGCCATAATCTTAGATGTTCTCTAAGCATGTGTGCACATGCAGGTACGTATATTAATGTGCGTGCTGAAGCTTAGAGCATTGTTGCCCTTTGCTCTTGGTGGAAGTCAAAGCATGCTTGAGGAATGACTAGTGTAATCTTTGTGATGAAAATGACATAGTTATCCTCACCCCAGTGAAAGGTCTGTGGTTGCTCAGGATCAGCTGAAAAAATTCCTTCACACTGACTGATAGGAATGCAGCATGATCAACTCTCTCCAGAGAAAAATAAATCTGCAGGCACTAAAACTACTTTTTCATTTTGGACTTTTTAGAAAATAACTCAGTGGATGGGTCAGTTTTACTCAGGTCCCAAGGACAGTCAACTTTTGATTGGAAATTACTGTACATATTCATGGTATTTGCTCTAAATAACATCTACAGTCTCAATGGTAAAGTCATCTCATCCACAATATCAGAACAATGATCAAGAGAACCATTATCAGAATTATTTATAAATGCTACATCTGCATTTCTATGCTGATGCTGAGGAATCTGTACAATTATGATGTAGAAGCCAACTTTAATGTAAATCTTCCAGGAATTCTTGTGAAAATGCAGACTCTTTCAGTGGTATTAAGGCTGGCAGTTCAGTACTCTTGACATGTTCCTGGGTAATGATGGTATGCTAGCCATGGACCACTGCTGCAAAGCACTAAGGAGTCCTCACTGTGACTAGAGCTTCTGAGGATTACAGTTAGGATTCTCAGTAATCACATCATTATGTAAAATCCTACACACAGCACCTCGCATGGAGTAGTTGTTTCTCTCCTCTGCAAAGTGTTTCCATTCTCATTTGCTCATTGGACTGTCACAACAAACTTGCAAGAAGGTACTTGGGGCAGAAATTGGACTTAATTCCGATTTTAAAGACAAAGACACTGAAGTTGAGGAAGATGAAATAATTTGCCCAAATTTAGAGTTAAGGGGGCAAAGGCAGGAACTGAACCTTTGTCTTCTAATCCTCAGTTCTGTGTTCTTTCCATCACACCATTCTTAGAGCCTACATGTCCCTACTAGGAATACTACTTAACTGATTCAAGATGAAGACCATTCCATTATATTTTTGAAAGCTAGAAAAATCCTGAAATCAAAACCTGACACAGATAATACTCTAAAAAAAAAAAAAAGAAAAAAACCTCTATAGGCCAATTTCAAAACTATAGATGCAAAACTCTTAAATAAAATATTATCAAATCAAATCCAGCCATGTACTTGAAGAATAATACAAAATGACTAACCAGAGCTTATTCCAAGAATGTAGGATAGCTTAATATGAGGAAATCTATTAACATAATTCATAATATCAATAGGTCAAAGGAGAAAAACCATATGATCATTGTAAAAATGCCAAAAAGGCATTTGATAAAATTCAATAGTCACTCAAGATGTTTTTAAAAACTGGGAACTGAAATTTACTTCTTTAACATGAAAAAAGGATAACTATATGAAAGCACCAGCCAGTAATCTACTTAACTGGGAAACAGCCAGGATAAGATAAAACTGCCAACCCTAGAAGAGAAAGCTAGAACAAAGAAACAGAATAGAAAACTCAGAAGTGGTCCCAAGTATAACTGTATGAGAAGGACAGTATTTACAGTCCCTGGGAAATTTTGTTGAACTAATGGATTAACTATTTGAAAGGAAATTAAGTCACACTTTTACTTCCATCATAGTCCAAAACAGACTACAGCTGGATTCAAGCCAGTGTTTTTAAATAAATCATGAAAGAAATAGAAAAAAATACATAAATATTCCTCCTAAACATAACAACAGTCTGATAACTTAAAGGGAAATACTGACACACTAAACCACCTGAAAATAAAAAACTTTCATATTGTAAGAAAAAAAGGAAATCATAAACTAGAAAACATATGATAGGTAAGGAATATCTTTAATTCATTACAGAGATTTTATAAAGCAATGAGAAAAAGATTAGCCCTACATTATAAAAATGAGGAAACTATATGGAGTCAGTTTTCAAAAGAAGAAATACAGTTGGTTATCATATGACCAAATATTCAACTTTACTATTAATCAAAACCATTCGAATTAAAAGTTCAAGATGGGATATGTTTCCCCATAAAGTTAGCAAAGACTATAATTCATTGAGAGTGTCTGGATACTGATACTCTTCTACTCAGCTCAGAACATAAATTGGTACACACTTTTTGGAATGCAATTAGCAATATGTCTCAGAAATCTTAAAATGTATATATTCTTCAGCCAAGCAATTCTATCTGTAACAAATTCATTGCCCCTTCCCCAAAAAAGTATAAAATAAAAGATTACACAAGATATATGCATATGAATATATTTTAAAGTGTTGTTGATAATAAAAAACAATCAATGGTTTTTCATAGGGAATTAAATAAGTCAATTATGGTAAATCTATTCATTGAACTGCAATGATAGCCACAGATTCACTAAATTAGTCTATCTAATGACCCCAAAAAATGTTTAGAATATATTACTAAGATAATAAATAAAGCTAGGTATGAAACAGTATGTTTCATACTCTTTGATAGCATTTTTATAAGTTATGTAAGAATAGAAAAAAAATGGAAATGCTTTTAGTGATTATCTTAAAGTGACTTGATAATACATGATCTGTTTATTTTTCTACTCGTTATTCTGTACTTTGGCACATCAAACATGAGTTGCTATTGTAATAGCCACAAAACCTGTGTACACATCTTACTTTCAAGAGGCACTAGGGAGCCAGTGTTTAATCTGAGGAGTGAAGTGACACAAGTTAAGTGAGGCTTCAGGAAATTTGTTTTCACTACTGGGGAGTAAGTTGGGTCAAAGGAGTGAGAACTTGAAAAGCAGGAGACACACATCTGAGTTCAGCTGTTGCAACCGCAGCATAAGCCTTTAGGGCACTGCCTAGAGATGGTTACCAGGTTCCAACAGGTGAAATCCAGGAAGCCTGTTGAAGGTGAATCATCAGGAAAAAGCAATAGAAAAATCAAGATTCGGCTGGCCACAGGAAGAGAGGGTGGAGTGGGCCCTCGGTACAATGAGCTGATGATGAAAATGCAGCCATAACAAAGAAGATGAGCACAGGTGTGGAGGCAGGTCATCTCAATGAGGAAATGGCCACACAAGGTAGATCCTGATAACGGGGAAGTTCAGAGAAGAGCTTTGCTGGAATGGAGGTTCAGAGTTCCTCTAAAACACTTCCTTTACAGTTTACAAAAGTTGCTCTCTCACCTGTTTCTCACAGGTGACCTGATGCAATAGGCATGACTGTCATCATCACTCCCACTGTACAGATGAGAGACTGAGACAGGTTCAGCTAAAACTGAAAGTTTTAGACAGTTTCAGTTTAAAAAAGGTCGCTTGAAATGATAGTCAGGACTGGATTTAGGCCTATCTATTTTCAACACTAATATTCTTTCACATACATCATTCTGTTTTGTTATAAATATAGGTAGCAGTTGAAATTTTTCCTTTAAAAAAAAAAAAAGAAAACAATGAGGGGTGGACAAAATAGGGTCCTAGAAGTTAGTAGGCCAAATGGAATCAGTTCAGTCGCTCAGTCATGTCCGACTCTTGGAGACCCCATGAACCGCAGCACGCCAGGCCTCCCTGTCCGTCACTAACTCCCGGAGTCCATCCAAACCCATATCCATTGAGTCAGTGATGCCATCCAACCATCTCACCCTCTGTCAGCCCCTTCTCCTCCTGCCCTCAGTCCTTGCCAGCATCACGGTCTTTTCAAATGAGTCAGCTCTTCGCATCAGGTGGCCAAAGTATTGCAGTTTCAGCTTCAACATTAGTCCTTCCAATGAACATCCAGGACTGATCTCCTTTAGGATGGACTGGTTGGATCTCCTTGCAGTCCGAGGGACTCTCAAGAGTCTTTTCCAACATCACAGTTCAAAAGCATCAATTCTTCGGCACTCAGCTTTCTTTATAGTCCAACTCTCACATCCATACATGACTACTGGAAAAACCATAGCCTTGACTAGATGGACCTTTGTTGACAAAGTAATGTCACTGCTTTTGAATATGCTATCTAGGTTGGTCATAACTTTCCTTCCAAGGAGTAAGCGTCTTTTAATTTCATGGCTGCAATCACCATCTGCAGTGACCTTGGAGCCCAACAAGATAAAGTCTGCCACTGTTTCCACTGTTTCCCCATCTATTTCCCATGAAGTGATGGGACCAGATGCCATGATCTTCGTTTTCTGAATGCTGAGCTTTAAGCCAACTTTTTCACTCTCTTCTTTCACTTTCATCAAGAGGCTTTTTAGTTCCTCTTCACTTTCTGCCATAAGGGTGGTATCATCTGCATATCTGAGGTGACTGATATTTCTCCCAGCAATCTTGATTCCAGCCTGTGCATTTCTCATGACATACTCTGCATAGCTTCAGTGGTAAAGAATTCACCTGCCAAGCACGAGACATGAGTTCAATCCCTGGATCAGGAGGATATCCTGGAGAAGGAAATGGCAACCTACTCCAGTGTTCTTACCTGGGAAATTCCACAGACAGAGGAGTCTGGTGGGCTATGGTCTGTGGTGTCACAAAGGAGTCGGACATGACTTAATGACTAAACAGCAAAACTCAATCAATAACTGAATTATGTATAGCCATGTCAGTCAGTGTTCCTTTCAAAAGCATCCACTGGATGCAGAGCATTATTCTAACACCCAATTCTCAAGCCTCAGCTCAGAGCCTCCACCAGTCCACCCACACAGGACAAACAGCTTTTCTCATGAATGGTGGGAAACCCAGAACCCTTGTTCTGGCCCATGTGAAACTATCATATTTGGTGTTTCAGCTAATTATTTTATATACTTGACTTGGAGTGGCAACAATATGCATTCAGAAAATGATGAGACTGTGTCAGAAAGCTGAAATTTGAATCTTTACTTTGTTCAAGCCATTTACTGTAGAAACTTGTGATAATAAATAACCTCACCTCACAAGGTTGCTGTAATGAGGTAAAGTGTGAAAAAGCCTAACACTTAGTAGGTATGCAATAAATGCTCTTTTCCTTGCTTTAATATAGCATCTCAAGTTTTAGAATATCTGCCACAGGCAAGATTCCAGATGTGGGAGTCATGTTTATGACCTCAGATTTCATTTTATAAGGCCTATATCTAGACCTTGCGTAGTAACTTTAGTAGAGAAGGTGTTAGATTTTTTTCCTCACATAATATTTTTTGCATACTGTACCTCCTTCAAAGGCCACATTGCTAGTTATAAAGTAACCCCTTCTAGAGGTTTGCTTCATAACATATGACAATTAGACTGCCCAAGAATAAAGTTCAAACATACTTCAGCTAGTGATGAGTTTGAAGTATCTGTCAGCTTACCCAACACGAACTAGGAAAACTGACAGCCAGTTAGCGATGAACAGCCCTCTCCTTTAAACCAAGTTATAACAAAAGCACTTGCCTTAAGGACCTAATTTATGATTGGAAAGATAGCAAATATGTTATTAATGAATGAATAAATCCCTCTCAAGCAAGAAATGACTTCATTTTTCTCTCAGGGGTACTTAGCATAATATTTTTCCTTAAGCCAGCTTACACGGGTCCTAAAGGAAAAGCTAGAATGCATTTCTCTGTGGGCCTCAAGCACCATGCTGTGATGACAGCCCCAGTGGCCTGTACTGCAGAGTCCTGTCTATTGGGAGAGGAGTTAGTCTGCCATAGACTGAATGTTTGTGGCCCCCCAAGATTCACATTTTAAATCTCACAGCCAAAGCACTGATACTTGGAAGTGGGGCCTTTAAGGGGTAATTAGGTCATGAGGGTGAAGCCCTCATAAATGGTATTAGTGCCCTTATAAAAGAGACTACAGAGAGCATCCTTGCTTATTCCACCATATGGGTGAGGACACAGCAAGAAGATTGCCAACTATGTACCAGGAAGGAGACTCTCACCAGAAACTGAATCTGCTGGTGTCTTGATCTTGGAATTCAAGCCTCCAGAAGTATGAGAAATTGAATTTCTGTTGGTTATAAGCCACCGATCTATGGTACTCTGTTATAGCAGTCCAAATAGAATAAGACACTGTCCGTCCTGGTAGGGTATGGCCTGGAGGAACAGCTCGCTTCTCCTGGACCTTCAACCTCTTCTAACTGTGAGAACTAGATGAAAAACAGATAACCACACACTGCATTGCACATGGGCTTCCTAGGAAAGGAATGTACCCTCAGCAACTAGGCCACAAACTGCAGGGTGGCAATGTCCAAAGTCGATTATTTTTTCAATATTTACTTATTTATTCAATTATGTATTTGGCCATGCCAGGTCTCAGTAGCAGCATGTGCAATCTTTGATATTCACTGCAGCATGTGGGATCTATTTTTTCTTTTAGTTGTGTCATGCAAGATCCTTAGGTGCGGTATGTCCTGACTAGGTGTCAAACTCTGGGTTCCTGCATTGGGAGCACAGAATCTTAGCCACTGAACCATCAGGGAAGTCTCCAATGTTCACTCTTGAGGAACTTAAGATGCTGAGAAGGCTCACCAGAAAACTTCCTATTCCTTTTGGATCCCCATCTTTGGTTTTCTAAATACACAGAGCAGGATGGAGTCAGGACACAGATTGTGCTACAAATGTCCTGCTGAGGAGTTAGCTTTTGATCCATCAGCTAGAGTTTCCCAAAGTGTATACATCACGAAACACTGGGTCCAGGGGGTTGCTTTAGGTTTTCTTTGGGAAGAAAAAGATTTCCATAATCAGGTAAATGTGAAAATTTTAATAAAATTAAATTCGTATTTGTAAGAACTCTGAGAGCCTTTAGTATTCCATGTGCATATCTTGTCTACCTTTCTGACCTTGCCATAATCTATGCCATTTCTAGTACTGAGCAGTCACTAGAGTTGTGGTGTTTAATAATAGAAAATGTAAACAGATAGACATACTTACAATATAATGTAGTTATACTGTAAAAACATACAGTTCTGTATAGACAGTAACAGAATTAAGCATGAATAAGAAGTGAAAAAAAGGGAATAGTGCACATTAATAGCATAATCTGCCTCCTGACTCCTTCTCTGGCCTCACTGTCAGCTAAACACTCTGGACTTCACCGACACCAAACCACTTGTGGCTCCCTATGTGCTATTCATGCTATTTCATGTCCCCTTATGTTTACACACTCTATTCAATGTGCCTGGAATGTTCTTATCTATCTGCTGAACAACGGATCTTATCCAGCTCAAAAACGTTCTCCTTTGTGAAATTCTGAACACCTCTCCCTAAACTCATCCTGCCTTACACAAGACCCCCCAACACACACATGCTTGCACACACACACACACGTATGTAAGTGAACAAAATCATGCACACACAGGCCACTATTCCCTTCTCCATAGCACTTCATATCTTTTGCTTAGTTCTATTATTGTCCATATGATATCAGGTTGTAAGTAGATGCCTGCTTGTGTCCTCTATTAATAAAGATCACTCCAGTACCTGCTCAATACTAGACACTGCATAGATTCAAGTGGATTCATTCCTTCATTCATTTATTAATTTCATGCTTTGAGAAAAGCATACTATGAACTCTACCCCTACTGAAGTCCTAACTAATCTCCCTCACTCTCCTGTGGGAAGATTATTTAATTGGAGAGAAATCCAAGGTAACATAAGAAGGGATTTCTGGTCTTTGATCATATGTTGAAAGACAGAGGCTTCATTAACTTAATTTCAGGTAGTGCACATGAAGTTGCAACATTTTGGTGAACTGACTTCCCTTGTTATCCTTGCTGTCAGCTAGCTGCATGAGAAATGATCATTGAAAAGGATGTCGGGGGTGTTCCTGCCTTCCCAACATGCAGTACCATTTCAGACTTAGAGAAAAGCAGTATGTCTCATGGTTACCAAGACCAGTGCTCCTCAAGCTTGAGCCAGCATCAGGATCACCAGGAGGACTTGTTAAAACATGGGTTGCTGGGCCCCACCCTGCAATATCTGATTCAGTAGGTTTTAGGTGGGCCTGAGAATTTGCATTTCTAACAGTTCCCAGCGGATGCTGGGGACACTAGTCCAATGACCACACTTTGAAAACTATTGACCTATGGTTCACTGACTGCTTCCCAATGCCAGAACTATACTAGCAACACAAGTGTTCAAGCTACCTGGTTGCTGCTCTCAGGAAGATGGCAAAAAGGACCAGTACTAAATTGGGATTTCAAAGACCAGTCTTGCAACTGGCAAATCACAGAACCTTAGAACACCTTAGCTTCTTCCACCAAAAAATGTCAACTGTAAGCCCATCACTGCCTACCCTGGTTTGCTGTGTGAATACAATGGGGGAAAATGAACTACAAATGTCTATATCCTAAAAAGTTCTAAAGAATGAGAAATTTGATCTGAAAAGATAAACATGTGTGAATGGTACAAAAAATATTTAAGGTGTGTAAGGCCGTGGAGGGTAGTTCAGAGGAAGAGTTCAGGGATGAATTTCTCCACATAAATTAAAAAAGCTTTCACACATGAACAGAGAGCAATAGAACTTTGACTTAACCATTAAAGGGTTAGTTTGCCCGTTTTTATTGTTGAGTAGTAGAAAGGAAGTAGGTTAAATAACTGCTGTGATTGTCCAAGGGTCTGAACTAGGCTGGTATAATTGGACATAAAAAGAAAGGATGGAATTAAAATAAACTTAAAATACAGAATTTATAAATTGACTATATACCATAGCAAGCAAGACACAGAAAGCAAAAAACAGCTGAGCTCTAAGTACAGGCTCTAGAATGAAGCAGATCTGAGCTTGAATTGCTTGTTCTACCATTTTCCTGAGCAAGTTATAAAACCTCAGCTTCAGTTTCCTCATCTGTAAAATGAATAAGAACAGTATCCTTCTCCGAGTGCAGCTGGACAGACTGAATGAATTAATAAAAGCCCCTTAGGACAATAACTGGTACTTACAAACAACTGATTAAACAATAGTGATCCTGACACTGATTACACCAAAAAGATCTCTCTCCAGTTCCTACTCCTGTTCAAAAATTTTGCAACCTAATTTTTCACATTAAATTTTTCACATTTCTCCTGCTAACTGTCCCATCTCCCTGCAATGGCACCCCACTTCACTACTCTTGCCTGGAAAATTCCATGGATGGAGGAGCCTGCTACAGTCCATGGGGTCGCTGAGTCAGACATGACTGAGCAACTTCACTTTCACTTTTCACTTTCATGCATTGGAGAAGGAAACGGCAACCCACTCCAGCGTTCTTGCCTGGAGAATCCCACGGACGGCGGAGCTTGGTGGGCTGTCACCTATGGAGTCGCACAGAGTCGGACACGACTGAAGCAACTTAGCAGCAGCAGCTTTGCAATACAACATTCAGCTTTTTTAATTACGAAGACTCCAAATTATGGGACTATATCCTAGGCCATAGGCAGAAAGGACTTCTCCTGGCAAAGCTGCATTTTCGTCCCTTTCTACATTCAGATGGGCCTCCTTCTTATAGCACTGTACTGAAGACAGACAGAATTAGACCACCTATGCCAACATCCTGAGTTTTTCTTACCATTCCCCCAATACCATCCCTCCTAAGGCTCATAGGCAAGATCCTAAGGACTCTACAAACGGACATCACCAGATGGTCAACACCAAAATCAGACTGATTTATACAGTCGACAAAAACAAGACCAGGAGCTGACTGGCTCAGATCATGAACTCCTTATTGCCAAATTCAGACTTAAATTGAAGAAAGTAGGGAAAACTGCTAGTCCATTCAGGTATGACCTCAATCAAATCCCTTATGATTATACAGTGGAAGTGAGAAATAGATTTAAGGGACTAGATCTGATAGACAGAGTGCCTGATGAACTATGGAATGAGATTCATGACACTGTACAGGAGAGAGGGATCAAGACCATCCCCATGGAAAAGAAATGCAAAAAAGCAAAATGGCTGTCTGGCGAGGCCTTACAAATAGCTGTGAAAAGAAGAGAGGTGAAAAGCAAAGGAGAAAAGGAAAGATATAAGCATCTGAATGCAGAGTTCCAAAGAATAGCAAGGAGAGATAAGAAACCCTTTCTCAGCAATCAATGCAAAGAAATAGAGGAAAACAACAGAATGGGAAAGACTAGAGATCTCTTCAAGAAAACTAGAGATACCAAGGGAACATTTCATGCAAAGATGGGCTCGATAAAGGACAGAAATGGCATGGACCTAACAGAAGCAGAAGAGATTAAAAAGAGGTGGCAAGAATACACAGAAGAACTGTACAAAAAAGATCTTCACGACCCGGATAATCACGATGGTGTGATCACTCATCTAGAGCCAGACATCCTGGAATGTGAAGTCAAGTGGGCCTTAGAAAGCATCACTACGAACAAAGCTAGTGGAGGTGATGGAATTCCAGTGGAGCTATTTCAAATGCTGAAAGATGATGCTGTGAAAGTGCTGCACTCAATATGCCAGCAAATTTGGAAAACTCAGCAGTGGCCACAGGACTGGAAAAGGTCAGTTTTCATTCCAATCCCAAAGAAAGGCAATGCCAAAGAGTGCTCAAACTACCGCACAAATGCACTCTTCTCACATGCTAGTAAAGTAATGCTCAAAATTCTCCAAGTCAGGCTTCAACAATACATGAACCGTGAACTTCCTGATGTTCAAGCTGGTTTTAGAAACAGAGGAACCAGAGATCAAATTGCCAATATCTGCTGGATCATGGAAAAAGCAAGAGAGTTCCAGAAAAACATCTATTTCTACTTTATTGACTATGCCAAGCCTTTGACTGTGTGGATCACAATTAACTGTGGAAAATTCTGAGAGAGATGGGAATACCAGACGACCTGACCTGCCTCTTGAGAAATCTGTATGCAGGTCAGGAAGCAACAGTTAGAACTGGACATGGAACAACAGACTGGTTCCAAATAGGAAAAGGAGTGCGTCAAGGCTGTATATTGTCCCCCTGCTTATTTAACTTCTATGCAGAGTACATCATGAGAAACGCTGGACTGGAAGCAACACAAGCTGGAATCAAGATTGCCGGGAGAAATATCAATCACCTCAGATATGCAGATGACACCACCCTTATGGCAGAAAGTGAAGAGGAACTAAAAAGCCTCTTGATGAAAGTGAAAGAGGAGAGTGAAAAAGTTGGCTTAAAGCTCAACATTCAGAAAATGAAGATCATGGCATCTGGTCCCATCACTACATGGGAAATAGATGGGGAAAGAGTGGAAACAGTGGAAACAGTGTCAGACTATCTTTTTGGGCTCCAAAATCACTGCAGATGGTGGTTGCAGCCATGAATTTGAAAGACGCTTACTCCTTGGAAGAAAAGTTATGACCAACCTAGATAGCATATTCAAAAGCAGAGACATTACTTTGCCGACTAAGGTCTGTCTAGTCAAGGCTTTGGTTTTTCCAGTGGTCATGTATGGATGTGAGAGTTGGACTGTGAAGAAGGCTGAACGCCGAAGAATTGATGTTTTTGAACTGTGGTGTTGGAGAAGACTCTTGAGAGTCCCTTGGACTGCAAGGAGATCCAACCAGTCCATTCTGAAGGAGATCAGCCCTGGGATTTCTTTGGAAGGAATGATGCTAAAGCTGAAACTCCAGTACTTTGGCTACCTCATGCGAAGAGTTGACTCACTGGAAAAGACTCTGATGCTGGGAGGGATTGGGGGTAGAGGAGAAGGGGACGACCGAGGATGAGATGGCTGGATGGCATCACTGACTCAATGGACGTGAGTCTGAGTGAACCCAGGAGTTGGTGATGGACAGGGAGACCTGGCGTGCTGCAATTCACGGGGTCGCAAGGAGTCGGACACAACTGAGTGACTGAACTGAACTGAACTGAAGGTTTCGTACGTGAGAGGTTAAGAAAAAGTTTTATGGTGATGTAACAAGAGTCACTAGCTCATTCTGAAATAGTTGGGTCATCTCAACCCACTATGTTGTTGTTCAGTCGCTCAGTCATCTCTGACTCTTTGTGACCCCATGGACTGCAGTATGCCAGGCTTCCCTGCCCTTCACTGTCTTGTAGAGTTTGTTCAAACTTATGTCCATTTAGTCGATGATGCTATCCAACCATCTCATCCTCTACTGACCCCCTTCTCCTCCTGCCCTCAATCATTCCCAGCATCAGGGTCTTATAGATTGAAACCTCCCAGACTCCTCTGTCCATGGGATTCTCCAGACAAGGATACTGGAGGGGATTGCCATACCCTCCTCCAGGGGATCTTTCTGACCAAGGGATCCAACAGGTGTCTCTTATATCTCCTTCATTGGCAGGAGGGATCTTTTCCTTCTCCACCTGGGAAGCCCAACCCAGGACACTTCCTTCCCCATTCAGTCACTTTGATATTTTAAGCCATTTACCTACACTAGTCTACTCCTAGTACCAAATTACGGATCAGGAATTGTTGCAAACAAAAAGACAATATAACAAAAAACCTTCCATTCAAAAATGGCTTAAATGTGCATTATTTCACAAAGCAAGAATAAGTGAGGTAGGCAGCTCCTATGTGGGGTAATTCAATCTTTGAGAAGATTCTTGAATGACTTTTTCTCTCAAATGATCTTGGCATTTGCTTTTGTCAAAATCCCTAAAATTCTATGAGTTTAACTGAAATGAAAATTAATGTTGTCATTAATTATGGAGAGAATTGGAATTTTCATAATATTGAGCCTTCCCATGCTGAAATGTCTTTGTGCATTTGTCAAATTTTCTTTAAGGATTCTCTGGGAAGCTTTATAGTTTTCTTCATATGGGATCACCTATATTCCTTAATTTCTAGGGCTTGGGAAAGAGAAAATCTTGTAAAATTGTTATTATCTTACTTTTGCTATTATGAATTAGATACTTTATCTCATTCATCTTTATTATTTTCCAGTTGGATATGTTTTATATGGTCATCTTAACTGAACTCATTTGTTGAATTTGAATTGAATTTGAATTGAATTGAAGTCACTCAGTCGTGTCCGACTCTTTGTGACCCCATGGGCTGCAGCCTATCAGGGATCTCCGTCCATGGGATTCTCCAGGCAAGAGTACTGGAGTGGGTTGCCATTTCCTTCTCCAGGGGATCTTCCCGACCCAGGGATCGAACCCAGGTCTCCCGCATTGTAGGCAGACACTTTAACCTCTGAGCCATCAGGGAAGCCCTCATTTTTATTGACTTAATTTTTGTTGATTGTTGTTGGTTCTGCAGATTGGCAATTTTATCCTCTGAAACTAGTATTTCCAATATTATACCTGTTTATTTCTCATTTTATTATATTAACCAGAACTGAATTTCCAGGAAAATATAACATATTAGTGACAACAACTATCTTGATCTTGCTGTTAATTTTGATGGAAACGTTTCAAATATTAGGATAAACTATACAAAACTGCCATTCTCCCAGGTCAAAAAAAGGTCAAGTGTCAGCAATTTCATATCTTTTAATCTATTATTTAGCCATAGGTAAAATATTGAAATTTGATTTTAAACATAAATTCATTACTGTGACTTCCATGGCAGGCCCACAGTTAAGACTCTGCACTTCCATCAGAGGGTGCAGTTTGATCCCTGGTTGGGAAACTGAGATCCCACTGCAGTGCAGCACAGCCAAATTGTAAGTAAATGAATACACAGACATTCATTACTAATTAAACAACTGTTTTTTGGGTGCCTACAGTATGACAGACATAGATTTAGGCCATGGATATATAACTTTAATCAAGACAAATAAAATTTCTCCCCTCCTGGGGTTAACATTACTACGGCAAAAAAAAACAGATAATAGTTCAGCTAACCAAAAAAAAATTAACAAATGAACTAAAATAGTGAGAAGAGTTCAGAGCAATTACTATGTATAGAAACTGGAGTAAGGGCACAATTCAGACAGGTCAGTCAGAACCAGTCCTTTTAAGTCAGGACTCAGAACCAGTCATGCAACCAGCTTTGAGTATGCACTCTGGGCAAAGACAAGGTAGGAGCAAGCTCTAAAATGAAGCATGGCTGATGAATGCTGGAATCTGTCAGGAGCCAGTGTGGCTAGAATGCCACCAAGTCGGTCCTCAAGCTTCAGGCTAAGCCTCAGCTGGTGGCTGTGTGAAGAAACAGAAATTCTGAATTAGGATGAAGATTAAAATTTAGATTTGGACTGGGCTTTTAAAGACTTGAAAATGAGACCATCTCTCTTAGCTTAAAGTGACCAGCTAGAGGATCTATCCTAAGCTGTTGGACAGGGTGGGAGAATGAGCACTAACACAGCACCTTTGAAACACTGGTAGGAGAAAAATAAACCCTTTCCTAATTGTACCAAAACTACATTCAGTCATCCTGAAACCAGTTCCACAGGCTGGAGAGGTAAGCTGAGGACAGACCCAAGCAGGCTTTATTTGGACAAATGTTGAACTTCATTTTGGAAGTCAAAAGGAAGCAGTAATGCTTTTTGTGCAAAGACCTGATTCTGTAAAGTCAGAGAACGGGGTCATAGGATCCTCAAACAAAAAAAGAGGACAGGGATTTGCGTCCCTGTGGCTCTCACCTCTGGTTCAGTCTGCATTATTTGTGCATTCTTCTTTAAAAGCCAGCATAAAGTGCCAATGAAACAAGATAAATTTTCACAGCTACCCCCAGGCCAGAAAATGATTCGACAGCTGTCCCACCGGTCCACTGTCATACTTCAGAAAAGAGAAACAAGTTGTTTCTGATGCTGGCTAAAAGACTTGAAGCAGAGAAAAGCTATAACTGGGTTCCAGCCAAATCTATAAAGACTAGGCAAAATTCTGGAGGGGAAAGGCTCGGACGACAGTGGGCAACCCAGCAGGCAGTCAAGGCATAAGCAAAGCATAGTGAGCAAAAGACTGGGGCTCAGTCTAGATGGTGGGAGTCCTAGGCAAACCTACAGTGTGCTAGTAAGGGGCACACTGTGACAAGAGGCAGGGTACACTTGGAAGTCCAGGCTGGAGCAGTTGACACTGTATGACAGAAGTGGTGGTGAGAGGTCATCAGGGACCCTGTCCCCAGGAGGCAACGAGGTCCCAGGTTGGACCAAAACTACAGAGCTTGCAAAAAGCCTGTGGGCCCAGACTTTTGATTGGAACAGGAATGTAAGACACAAAAAGAGATCTCCAAGGGACTAGGGCTGTTTACTCAAGTACAAAGGCCTGAGCAGAGGACAGCTGGAAGATGGTCAGTGAGTCTGGCCTGGGGAAAGGCAGCAAAGCAGAGGTACAGAAGGGACAGAGGACTATTTGGCCCAGAGAACCTTCCTGGATGACAGCAGCCATCCAGTCTCACCCTCTTTCCTCTCTATAAGAAAGCTCTCCTCTCCCTCACTGCCTTTCCCCGATTATGTCTGGGCATGTTATAACTCTGATGTGAGCTATTGGAAACCTAATTTGCTACCTGCATGTAACGATGTAACACAAGAACCAGGAAACACTGTGAGCATCACGCAAGCCATTCAGGACCAATGGGTCACTTGTCGCCACAGCAACCACAATCAAAACAACAATTCCAATTTTCCTAAAGCCGGTATTTAATGACGACTGTATTACACAGACAGTAACGAATCCCACAGTGCATCATAAACAGAGTTGCTAGTATCCAACATTATCAATGATGGAGAAAAATAATTTGAAACTGGACAAAGTACATTTCTCAGGATGTGTGCGCAGTTCTAGCCAAAAATGCAAGGAAGGAATCTCTCTCAGCTCAGCTTGAATTCATTGCTATATCCCAGCCTCCTTTTTTCCCTCTTCACTCCAGTTTCGGAGGGATACCTTAATAAATTCTTAAGAAATGTAATAAATTTGCTTTTAAACCCAGATATGCATATCCCTAGACATAGGCGTAAATCGGACAGAAATATAATGATTGCTATGAAACGTTCACATTTGGAGTAGATCTAATAACTTTCTTTCATGTGATCAGGGCAAAATATAATCCAGGCTTATCTCTTTGAAGCAGATTGTTCCCTTCTAAACGCCCGATGCAAATATGAAACACAACCGTCTCTCTCCTTTCCTAGTGTCCCTCTGTGCCAACACCGCCCCCACCCCGGGGCGGGGGGAGCAGGGAGGGGAGTAGGACCTGTGCTTTAGGCCACTGCCGCCACCCACTGGTTGGGAAGCCAAGTCACAGTTTCCCTGGCCTTGGGTTTCTTCAGTTCAGTTCAGTTCAGTTCAGTGGCTCAGTCGTGTCCGACTCTTTGCGACCCCATGAATCGCAGCACGCCAGGCTACCCTGTCCATCACCAACTCCCGGAGTTCACTCAGACTCGCGTCCATCGAGTCAGTGATGCCATCCAGCCATCGCATCCTCTGTCGTCCCCTTTCTTAGTCTTTCTAAAGTCACCTGGCAAAATCAAAGCCACTGTGGGATGGAGTAAAAAAGTCCACCAATCTTTCCTCTCTGTTTCAAAGCCTGTTCCCCTTTCCTTCTTCATGCGGGTCTCAGAACAAAAGAGCTGTCTGAACAAGAGGGAAATAAGCAAACAGGAAAGCAGACTTCAGTGTCCTTTTCTACTCTGACTCATCATCTGAGCCAAAGGCCTAAGACCGATTTATTCCAATTCCCACATTGCAGTTCCCATTTGCAGGAAGACACCGGTAATCTGCTGATCCGGTAATTAATTGATACCCTGTGGTCAGGAGGGGTTATCTTGCACCAATCAGCTGTCCAGTCTGTCCCCAGAGGCCATTCCCAAAGAGGAGGGAGGGTCTCTCAGGAAACCATATTCCTTGGACTCTGACACAGCTCAACCTTCAGTTGTCATGTCTTTCATTTTGTGTGTTATTTTCTTGACTTTAACATTGAAATAGTGTCATACACACAGTTGTAATTAAGTGCCTCTCTTTGGCGGCTTTACCATTTTCTGGCTAAGTGACCATGGGTAATAACCTAGACTCTCTGAGTTTCCACTTTTTTTAACCTATAAAATGAACATGCTCCATAGGATTTTCATAAAGAGTTTTTAATGATCATCTATGTAAACTATTTAGCATGAGCCCTGGTTCACAGTCAATGTTAAAGTAATAACAGCCATTATTATCACCATCACCAGCAGCAGTATCATTTAGTCAGGAAGACCATCTTCAGAGCTTCAAGTTGAGCACAAATTTATTTCCAGACAAGCTCAGCCTCCCTTGTCCTATTTATCACACCAAATTTAATCAATTGGTCAAGAACTGAAATACTTACTTTTGCTACCCAGGATCTGAGTCCTTGCATCCAGCATAGCACCTGGAACAAAGTTAGTTCTGAGCAAATTCTACCAGAAACTGGATATGTTAGAGATTCAGAGAGACATCGTGTGAGATGAGGGGAAAGAGGCACCTTCTCCAACTTTATGATTCCTAGATACTGGAGTAGGATTCTTCAGAACGTGAAAGCTAAATAAGCCAGCAGAGATGGAATTCTAAAGGTAAATATAATCCTGTGTCAAGAAGTCTATTTGGGAGGAAAATATTCCCTAAGAGTAGGGAAGCCTGATGTGCTGCAGTCCATGGGGTCACAAAGAGTCGGACACGACTAAGCAACTGAACTGAACTAAAGAGTAGGAGTATATTTCAAAGAGCTAATCAAAAAACCCTCAAAAAAGAAGATGCTCCCTACTGGGATTTTTGTGGGGTTTGATGACATTGCAAAGTAGTCTGGCTATTGGGCTGCCCACATCCTCAAGACCCTAAAGACCAAGTGACTGAGAAAGAGATACATGGCCAAGGTTACTTGGCACCTTCCTTTAGTTGCTCTTTGTGGAAAGAATTTTGCTTAGAGATGCAATTGAATAACACTTCAACTGAGTTAACGATCTAAAATTAGGGCAGGAACACTAGGAGTGGGATGGGAAGACATGCAGGCGAGGCCATTACCCTGGATCTCAGAGAAATGACTACACAATAGACCAGCTCACAGACCCTGGGCACACAATCCAACTTCCATGTAATAGGAGAGAACTGGATAAAATCAATGATTATCAAGCATTTCCACCAAGCCCTGAAGTCCCTCTATAAATCCAGAGGCCACAGCAGGTTTTGGAGGAAAGAGATTAAGGGGTCTAAGCAAGAGTGAGCCTCTGGGTCCCATCCCCATGGCCATAACTCTTTCTCTGCCCTTCTGATGTTTCAGATCAGATTTTATCAAGAGAAATCCTTCATCTTTTTTTAAAGCAAGGTAAATAACTAGATGTCTCCAAATTTATTTCAGCTCTGACAGTCTATGATTCCAGAGGGAAGGAATGGAATTACTTCAAGAAGAGGCTACATGGGAGGGTTAACACGAGATCACGAAAGGCCTGGAATGCCATGCTAGGGCACTTGTGTTTTACCCAATAGGCAGCCATGAAAGGGGACTAAGATGACCAGGACACTGTGCTAGCAAAGCACTCTGAAGGACTGGAGAACTGGAGGATGCAGTGGGAGCTGGGGGACAGAGCTATTCCAATAATTTCCAGACAGGAAGTAGTTTATCAGTGTTTTATCAGAGAGGTGAAAAATCAGACAAGAAAAATAGATGGAAAAGGGAACAGCCTTCTTCACTAGCCAGTAGCCTCCATTCTGTCTCAAGAATTTTTACTTGCTTGTTTTATTTTTTTCCTTTTTTTCTGCTAACTCCATTCCCATCCTTAAAAAACAAAATAAAAATGATTCTTTACACTTGGAGCCAATGTTTTGACTGGTTCTCTTACACCAGATGAACACAATGACACCCCAGCAAAAGGCATGTCCTCTATAGCTAATTAACAGAGGACAGATAACGTCAATGGTTGGCGCCTGTCACAGCTGATCCCCACCCCTCCATGACCCAGATGCTCTCAAGCTCCCAGCCATGCAGCTGCACCTCCCTAACTGGTTTTAAAGAGGGACTTTCATAATGTCTCCATTCTAGCAGCTTCCTGACCCACAATACCTGTTCCCACTACCAGCTCAGCCAGGGCAGGAAAACCCACAGATGTCCTGGTGGACTTGTTAAAGATGGAAAAGTCATATCCAGGCCTCTTGATTTATGATGTGACATGAACTCAACACTTTTCTCATGCTCCTGAATCCAATACTAATGAGCAAACTCAGATACTTAAAGCTGATGCTAACAGAATATGCCTTTAAAAAAAAAAAAAAAAAAGGTACAAATGACACTCCTTAGCTGTCTGGCAACCTGGCATGCAGGGCTCACTGAGAAACAGGGCACTGTTTCCTTGACTGTGGCTCTGACCTGACTCTGGAAACAGCTGCCAGCCCATGTCGTGGCATCAGGCTTCTGCTAACACTCCCTTCAGGTTGCCTAACCCTTGCTGAGGTGTGTGTGTGTATGCTATTCCTGTGCCAGGAACACCCTTCCCACAGACTCTTTTCACTTGTTCACTTGGAACCAGAGTACTAAATGCAGAATTTTCAGTCATCAATCATGTCTAATTCATGCACTTTGAATCTGAAGGAACAGACCCAGAGAAGGGAAATACCTTCTCCAGGACACCCAATAATAACCAACGCTAATAGCTATGGCTGCCGGGGCCCAGGAGCCATGCTAAATGCTTCACACAAATTATTACATTCAGTCCCTATAACAACCCTATAAGGTAGTAACAATATATACTTCAATTAATTACTAGCTTAATTCTAGAGATGAGAAAACTGAAAGGGGAAATGACTAGTCCAAGTTCTATAGTCTTGATAGTGTCATAAATAATTCCAAACAGGTGACGCCTGGGAGGGTGGGCAGGGAATGAGAGAAAAAGTGTAGCAGAGAGTTCTCTCCACAAATAGTTCATTCTCTCCACCTCTCTGAGACTCAGCTGCTGCATCTGTGAACTGAGAATACTTACACTTTGCTGCAAAGCACTATATAAATGAAAGAGAAAATAATGCTTTTTCCAAAATTAAAATAGGACTTACTATATGTTTAAATGAATAATACTCATTTATATTTAAAAAAAAAACTATAACACTACAGAAAAAACATGAGGAAATATTATCCGAATTTCCACCATCCAGAGATTATTTATATCTTAATGCTAATACTTACAAGAAAACTGTTTGTGATTACATGTGTGGACATACAATTATTAATAAATGGGATCATACTGTTCATGCTGTTTTGTGATCTATTTTTTTCATTCAAGTTATACAAGTTATTCAAGTTATAACAATCAAAAAAGTCTATTTTCAGGAGGACATTCTTCTGAGCTTAGATCAGCCCTGTGAAAACTAGAACAAATAACCCTAAAATTTATATGGAACCACAGAAGACCTGAATTGCAAAAGCAATCCTGAAGAAAAAGAACATAACCTTCCCAGATTTTAGATAATAATACAAAGCTACAGTAATCAAAACAGCATGGTACTGGCACAAAAACAGATCAATGGAACAGAATAGAATTCCCAGAAATAAACCTATACAAATTAATCTTTGACAAAGGGAGCAAGAATATACAATGGAGAAAAGACATCACTTCAATAAGTGGTGGTGGGAAAACTGGACAGTTACATTTTTTTAAATGGAGTTAGAACATCCTATCCCGAGAAGGCAATAACACCCCACTCTAGTACTCTTGCCTGGAAAATCTCATGGACAGAGGAACCTGGTGGGCTGCAGTCCATGGGGTCACCAAGAGTCAGACATGACTGAGCGACTTCACTTTCACTTTTCACTTTCATGCATTGGAGAAGGAAATGGCAACCCACTCCAGTGTTCTTGCCTGGAGAATCCCAGGGACAGGGGAGCCTGGTGGGCTGCCATCTATGGGGTCGCACAGAGTCGGACACAACTGAAGCGACTTAGCAGCAGCAGCAGCAGCAACAGCAGAACATTCTATAACACCATACACAACAATAAACTCAAAATGGATTAAAGACCTGAATATAAGACATGACATCATAAAACTCCTTGAAGAAAACATAGGCAAAATATCCTGACATAAACTGTGGCAATATTTCTTAGATCAGACTCCCAAGGCAAAAAAATTAAAGCAAAAATAAACAAATGGGAACTAATCAAACAGGGCAAAGGAAATCATAAACAAAACAAAATGACAACCTATAGAATGGGAGAAAATATTTGCAAACAATGCAACTGACAAGGGCTTAATTTCCAAAATATAAAAACAGCTCATATTGCTCAATTAAAAAAAAAACCACAATCAAGAAATGGGCAGAATACCTAAATAGACATTTCTCCAAAGAATGCGTATAGATAGCCAACAGGCATATAGAAAGATGCCCAGCATCACTAATTATGAGAGAAATACAAATTGAAACTATAGTTAGATTCTTACCTCAAACCGGTGAGAATAGCCATCATCAAAAAGCCTACAGATTCCCAGTCACCTGCCCCAGCCTCTACTGGAGATTCTCTAAGACCAACAGTTTGTGGGTCGTCTGCCTGGCAACACCAGCATGGTATTCGACTTCCACATACGCGTGTAGAACTAGCTCCCAAAAATGCCTTCTGCATTCCTAGCCACCAGCTCCAACCTCTCCCAGAGACTCACAAAGATTGGCAGAGATCAAGCCCTGAGCATCTGGGGCGGGAGCACTGACTCCAAGGCCCTAGACTACTAGAGAACTAACCCTGCTGCTGCTGCTGCTGCTAAGTTGCTTCAGTCGTGTCCGACTCTGTGTGACCCCAGAGACGGCAGCCCACCAGGCTCCCCCATCCCCAGGATTCTCCAGGCAAGAACACTGGAGTGGGTTGCCATTTCCTTCTCCAATGCATGAAAGTGAAAAGTAAAAGTGAAGTAGCTCAGTCATGTCCGACTCTTCGTGACCCCATGGACTGCAGCCTACCAGGCTCCTCCATCCATGGGATTTTCCAGCCAAGAGTACTGGAGTGGGGTGCCATTGCCTTCTCCAGAATTAACTCTAGGGAGTATCAAATAGTGAGAACCCACACAAAAGAAACCACTTGAATACAAGACCCGGCATCACCCAACCACCAGAAGCACCCTGTGCAGGATCCCTCATCTTAACAACAAACAAAACAAAAATACAAATCCAATCACCAGCAGACAGGACTACCACCTCACTCACCCTTGCCCATCAGAGGAAAAAAAAAAAAAACTCAGCATAAATCTCAGCCTATACGAAGCTTACACAAACCACTGGACCAACCATAGGAGGGCAGAAACCAAAAGAAAGAATGAACTTAACCTTGAAGCCTGGGAAATGGAGACATCAAACAAAACAAGTTAAATGATAATAATAATAACGAAAAGGCAGAGAAATACTACACAAATGAAGGAACAAACTAGAAACACGGAAGTCCAAATAATGAAGAAGAAATAGGCAAACTACCTGAAAAAGAATTCAGAATAACAATAGTAAAGATGATCAAAAAGCTTGAAAACAGAACGAGAAAATGCAAGAATCAATTAACAAAGACCTAGAATTAAAGAATAAACACACAGAGACAAACAACACAACTACTGAAATTTAAAAATACTCTGGAAGGAATCAATAGCAGAATGTCTGAAGCATAAAAATCAGTCAGTGAGCTGGAAGATAAGATGGTGGAAATAACTTCTGAAGAGCAGAATAAAGTAAAAAGAATGAAAAGAAGTGAGGATAGTCTCAGAGACCTCTGGGACCACATCGAAAGCACCAACATTAGAATTATAGGGGTCCCAGAAGAAGAACAGAGAAGGCAATGGCACCCCACTCCAGTACTCTTGCCTGGAAAATCCCATGGACAGAGGAGCCTGGTAGGATGCAGTCTATGGGGTCGCTAAGAGTCAGACACAACTGAGCAACTTCACTTTCACTTTTCACTTTCATGCATTGGAGAAGGAAATGGCAACCCATTCCAGTGTTCTTTCCTGGAGAATCCCAAGGACGGGGGAGCCTGGTGGACTGCCATCTCTGGGATCACACAGAGTCGGACATGACTGGAGCAACTTAGCAGCAGCAGAAGAGGAAGAAGAAAAAAAGAAAGGGTATGATAAAATCTTTGAAGAGATTATAGTTGAAAATTTCCCCAACATGGAAAAGGAAATAGTCAATCAAGTCCGAGAGGCACAAAAAGTCCCATACAGGATAAACCCAAGGAGAAACACACCAAGACACATACTAATCAAACTAACAAAGACTAAACACAAAGAAAGAATATTAAAAACAGCAAAGGAGAAGGAACAAGTAACATACAAGGGAAACTCCATATGTTTAACAGCTGATCTTTCAGCAGAAACTCAGCAGGTCAGAAAGGAATGGCAGGATATATTTAAAGCACTGAAAGGGAAAAATCTACAACCAAGCTTACTGTACCTGGCAAGGCTCTCATTCAAACTTGACAGAGAAATCAAAAGCTTTTCAGACAAGCAAAAGTTAAGAGAATTCAGTACCACTAAACCAGCTTTACAACAAATGTTAAATGGACTTACATAATCAAGAAATACAAAAGAAGCAAAAAATCTACAAAATAAACCTCAAATAATTAAGAGAATGGCAATAGGAACATATATATCAATAACTACTTTAAGTGCAAATGGATTAAATGCTCCAACCAAAAGACACAGACTGGCTGAATGGATACAAAAACAACACCCATATTTATGATGTCTACAAGAAACCCATTTCAGACCTCAAGACACATATAGACTGAAAGTGAGAGGATGGAAAAATATATTCCATGCAAATGGGAAGCAAAAGGAAGTTGGAGTAGCAATCTTCATATCAGACAAAACAGACCTTAAAATAAAGAAGATTACAAGAGATAAGGAAGGACACTACATAATGATCAAGGGATCAATCCAAAAGGAAGACATAACAATTGTAAATATCTATGCACCCAACATAGGAGCACCTCAATACATAAGACAAACACTAACAGACAAAAAGGAGAAATTGACAGTAACACAATAATAGTAAGAGACTTTAACACCCCACTCACACCAATGGACAGATCATCAAAACAGAAAATTAATAAGGAAATACACGTCTTAAATGATACATTAGATGAGATGGATCTCATTGATATCTTCAGGACAGTCCATCCAAATGCAGATGAATACACCTTCTTCTCAAGTGCACATGGAACATTCTCTAGGATAGACCACATCTTGGTTCACAAATCAAACCTCAGTAAATTTAAGAAAACTGAAGTCATAACAAGCATCTTCTCCAACCACAACACGATGAGACTAGATATCAATTACAAGAAAAAAACTAAATAAAACAATCACATGGAGACTAAACAATACATTCCTAAATAACAGGTTATTGAAGAAATCAAAAGGGAAATCAAAACATTTCTAGAAACAAATGACAATTGAAACACGACAACTCAAAACCTATGGGATGCAGTGAAAGCAGTTCTAAGAGGGAAGTTTATAGCAATACAATCCTCCCTCAAGAAATAAAAAAAACATCGAATAGACAACCTAACTTTACACCTAAAACAACTGAAAAATGAGGAACAAAAAAACAAAATTAGTAGAAGGGAAAAAATCATAAAGATCCAAACAGAAATAAATGAAAAAGAAATGAAAGAAACAATACTAAGATTAATAAAACTAAAAGCTGGTTCTTTGAGAAGATAAACAAAATTGACAAACCATTAGCCAGACTCATCAAGAAAAAAAGAGAGAAGAATCAAATCAACAAAACTAGAAGTGAAAAAGGAGAGGTTACAACAGACAATGCAGAAATACAAAGGATTGTAAGAGACTATTATGAACAACTATATGGCAATAAAATGGATAACCTGGAAGAAATGGACAGATTCTTAGAAAAATTCAATTTTCTAAGACTAAATCAGAAAGATATAGAAATTATGAAAAACCCAGTTACAAGCACTGAAATTGAAGCTGTGACCAAAAATCTCCCAAAGAACAAAAGCCCAGGACCAGATGCATTCACAGGAGAATTCTATCAAACATTTAGAGAAGAGCTAATGCCTAAACTTCTAAAACTCTTTCAAAAAATTGCAGAGGAAGGAACACTTTCAAGCTCATTCTATGAGGCCACCATCACCCTGATACCAAAACCACCCAAAGACAAAGTTAGTGGCGGACAGGGAAGCCTGGCACACTGCAGTCCATGTGGTCACAAAAAGTCGGACATGATTGAGCAACTGAACTGAACTGAACAGGCCAATATCACTGATGAACACAACTGCAAAACTCCTCAACAAAATGTTAGCAAACAGAATTCAGCAACACATCTAAAAGCTCATACACCATGATAAAGTTGGATTTATTCCAGGGCTGCAAGGATTCTTCAATATATGCAAATCAACCAATGTGATACACCATATTAACAAACTGAAAGATAAAAACCATATGATAATCTCAATAGATGCAGAAAAAGCCTTTGACAAATTTCAGCACCCAATTATGATTAAAACTCTTCCAAAAATGGGCATAGAAGGAACCTACCTCAACATAGTAAAGGCCATATATGATAAGCCTACAGCAAACATTATTCTCAACAGTAAAAAATTGAGAGCATTCCCCCTAAGATTAGGAACGAGACAAGGGTGTCCACTTTCACCACTATTATTCAACATAGTTTTGGAAGTCCTAACTACAGCAATCAGAGAAGAAAAAGAAATAAAAGGAATCCAGATCATAAAAGAAGTAAACCTCTCACTGTCTGTAGATGACATGATACTATACATAGAAAACCCTAAAGATAGTATCAGAAAATTACTAGAGCTAATCAATGAATTTAGCAAATGTGCAGGATACAAAATCAATATACAGAAATCGCATGCATTTCTATATACTAACACTGAACAATCAGAGCAAAATTAAGGAATCAATCCCATTCACCACTGCAACAAAAAGAATTAAATGTCTAGGAATAAACTTACCTAAGGAGACAAAAGAACTGTACACAGAAAATTATAAGACACTGATGAAAGAAATCAAAGATGACATAAACAGATGGGTTCTATGTTCCTGGGTAGGAACATATATTGAAGAATCAATATTGTGAAAATGACTATACTGCCAAATGCAATCTACAGATTAAATGTGATCCCTGTCAAATTACCAATGGCATTTTTCACAGAACTAGAACAAAAAAATTTCACAATTCATATGGAAACACAAAAGACCCCAAATAGACAAAGCAGCCTTGAGAAAGAAGAATGGAGTTGGAGGAATCAACCTTCCTGACTTCAGATTATACTACAAAGCTACAGTCATCAAGACAGTATGGTAATGGCACAAAAACAGAAATATAGACCAATGGAACAAGATAGAAAGCCCAGAAATAAACCCATGCACCTATAGGTGTACCTTATTTTTGACAAAGGAGGCAAAAATATACAATGGGGCAAAGACAGCCTCTTCAATATACGGTGCTGGGAAAACTGGACAACTACATGTAAAAGAATGAAATTAAAACACTTCCTAACACCAGACACAAAGATAAACTCAAAATGGGTTAAGGATCTATATGTAAGACCAGAAACTGTAAAACTCTCAGAGGAAAACATAGGCAGAACACTCGATGACATAAAGCAAAGCAAGATCCTCTATGACCCACCTCCTACAGTAATGGAAATAAAAACAAAAGTAAACAAGTGGCACCTGATTAAACTTAAAAGCTTTTGCACAGCAAAGGAAACTATAAGCAAGGTGAAAAGACAACCTTCAGAATGGGGCTGGAAAATAACAGCAAATGAAAAAACTGACACAGGATTAATTTCCAAAATATACAAGCAGCTCATACAACTCAATACCAGAAAAACAAACAACCCAATCAAAACAATAGGAAAAGACCTAAACTGATGATACTGGATGCCTGGGGCTGGTGCACTGAGACGACCCAGAGGGATGGTACAGGAAGGGAGGAGGGAGTGGGGTTCAGGATGGGGAACACGTGTATACCTGTGATGGATTCATGTTGATGTATGGCAAAAACCAATACAATATTGTAAAGTAATTAATCTCCAATTTAAAATAAATAAATTTATATTTTTTTTAAAAAGACATACAGATGGCTAACAAACACAAAGATGCTCAACATCGTTCATCATTAGAGAAATGCAAAACAAAACTACAATGAGATATCACCTCACATCGGTCAGAATGGCCAGAATCAAAAAGTCTACAAAAAATAAATGCTGGAGAGGGTATGGAGAAAAGGGAACCATCTTGCATTTTGGTGGGAATGTAAATTGATACAGTGCCGGGGGCCAGCGTGAGGAATTCCGCCTGTGGCAAAGGTCATGAGGAAGGAGGCTTGGCATATGCAAAGGCGTGATCAAGCCTCAGGAAACCCCCTGTTCCCGAGCATCTAACCCCAAAACCAGAGTCTGTTTTATGCTCTCACCTACACCTCTCACTTTACGGGGGGCTCTCCCCCATAACCGTTTCTCTCGGAGAAGGAGTAAACGTGCAGCTCCAAGACAATAAAAATTCTTGGGCGTGACAAGAGTGTTTCAGCTTGCGGACTCCTCTGAAGGTTATCTAGCCCACCTGTAGGTTTGTCCGGCCACATGTGATTGTTTACAGCCTCCCAACCTGAGAGGCATGAGATGTTTTAGACTTACTAAAGGCAAATTATTTTGGGGAGTTAGAAATTATTAGTATAGTTGGTTAGGAATTATATTGGTGAAGGGTTTTTCATTTGTTGTGTCAATAATTGCTGCTAATTCCCTGCTCTGGGTGGGACAAGGATGTCTCAGGTCAAACCTCTCTGCTGACAGACTAGCTTGTGTGACAGGATTATCCATACTGCTGCCTCTAGGCACATGATTGTTTACTACCTCTCAACTGTAAACAGCACAGAGAGTTTTGGAGTATTTTGAGAGTCTTAATTAGCATAGGACCTTTTCTTCTTGTTGAGTCAATGATTGCCGCCAGGCCTCCATATCCTTGGACACCTGGGAATATACTAATCAATGTATTTGGAATATAGCAAAGGAAATATAGTAGTTTTTGATGTTAGTGATACTAGACTTTTTGAGTTAATGGAGTTTCTCTTTTGTAATAGATCACTGTACTTTGTTATATATCACTGTGTCCTTGCTATCTAAAAATGTAACTTTATCATATCTTAAGACTAAATAGATCTTAAGGGGAGCATTGATGAAAGGATTTTCATTTGTTAGGCTGATGTTTGCTGCTAAATCTCCATGTTCCCTACCCTTATAATGAATATAACTAACATATAGGAGAAATAAGTATTAACCTTTAAGCATATAGGAGAAATAAGTATTAACCTTTAAGATTAATCATGTTAACCTTGAGTTAAATAAATTCCTTTCTTGATTGTAACTCACTACACCCTCACCCTATAGGAATGTAACTTTATTTGGAGGGTGGTGCCTGGTTTAAGAAAAAACACCCTTGGAAAAAATAAGTTTTTTGGTTATCAGAAAGAAAGGATCATAAAATGTCAGCAGGTCTCACTCATGGCCAGAAGATGATGTAATATCCCTAAGACCTTTTTTATACATTTATGTGAAGCACCTGATTTTGATAAAGGTCAGGACCGCCGACTCCCACGTGACTCTGTATTCATCCCTATGTGTAACAAGAGGTATATAAGCAAACCCAAAAATAAAGAAATCGGATCAGTTTCCGGAAAGACTGATTCCCCCATGTCGCATCTTTCTTGCTCCCGGTTTTTCTGGCTGAATTCCCATCTGGAGCATGGATGCTATTCCACGTAACCCAAGTTATTCAGCCTCCTTTTCTCCACTGATCTTCCTACTACACCATCCATTTCTAATCTCTCTATATCTGTGATTAAATATGTATTTTTCCAAAGACGCCGACTCCGTCCCCCCCACCTTCGAATCACCCTGGATCCACCGGGGCTGGACCTCGGTAATACAGCCATTATGGAAGATGGTACAGAGATTCCTTAAAAAACTAGGAATAAAACTACCATATGACCCAGCAATCCCACTGCTAGGCATATACCCTGAGGAAACCAAAATTGAAAAAGACACATGTATCCCATTGTTCACTGCAGCAATATTTACAATAGCTAGAACATGGAAGCAATCTAGATGTCCATTCACAGATGAATGGATAAAGCAGTTGTGGTACATATACACAATGGAATATTACTCAGCCATAAAAAGGAATGCATTTGAGTCAGTTCTAGTGAGGTGGATGAATCTAGAGCTTATTATACAGAGTGAAGTAAGTCAGAAAGAAAACGATAAATATCGTATTCTAGTGCATATATATGGAATTTAGAAAAATGATACTGAAGAATTTATTTACAGCAGCAATGGAGAAACTGACCTTTTCCAGTCCTGTGGCCACTGCTGAGTTTTCCAAATTTGCTGGCATATTGAGTGCAGTACTTTCACAGCATCATCTTTCAGCATTTGAAATAGCTCCACTGGAATTCCATCACCTCCACTAGCTTTGTTCATAGTGATGCTTTCTAAGGCCCACTTGACTTCACATTCCAGGATGTCTGGCTCTAGGTGAGTGATCACACCATCGTGATTATCTGGGTCAGGAAGATCTTTTTTGTACAGTTCTTCTGTGTATTCTTGCCACCTCTTTTTAATATCTTCTACTTCTGTTAGGTCCATGCCATTTCTGTCCTTTATCGAGCCCATCTTTGCATGAAATGTTCCCTTGGTATCTCTAGTTTTCTTGAAGAGATCTCTAGTCTTTCCCATTCTGTTGTTTTCCGCTATTTCTTTGCATTGATTGCTGAGAAAGGGTTTCTTATCTCTCCTTGCTATTCTTTGGAACTCTGCATTCAAATGCTTATATCCTTTCTTTTCCCCTTTGCTTTTCGCTTCTCTTCTTTTCAGCTATTTGTAAGGCCTCCTCAGACAGCCATTTTGCTTTTTTGCATTTCTTTTTCTTGGGGATAGTCTTGATTCCTGTCTCCTGTACAGTGTCACAAACCTCTGTCCATAGTTCATCAGGCACTCTGTCTATCAGATCTAGTCCCTTAAATCTATTTCTCACTTCCACTGTATAGTCATAAGGGATTTGATTTAGGTCATACCTGAATGGTCTACTGGTTTTCTCCACTTTCTTCAATTTCAGTCTTAATTTGGCAATAAAGAGTTCATCATCTGAGCCACAGTCAGCTCCCGGTCTTGTTTTTGCTCACTGTATAGAGCTTTTCCATCAGAGCTTCTCCATCTTTGGATGCAAAGAATATAATCAATCTGATGGACAGGCGGGCCTAGAGTGCTGCAGTTCATGGGGTTGCAAAGAGTAGGACACAACTGAGCAACTGAACTGAACTGAATGGAGAAACAGACATAGAGAATAAACTTATGGACATGGGGAGAGGGGAGGAGAGGGTGAGATGGATGGAAAGAGTAACATGGAAACTTACATTATCATATGTAAAATAGATAGCCAACAGGAATTTGCTATATAGCTCAGGAAACTTGAACAGGGGCTCTGTATCAATCTAGAGGGGTGGGATGGGGAGGGAGATGGGAGGGAGGTTCAAAAGGGTGGGGATATATGTATACCTATGGCCGATTCATGTTGACGTTTGACAGAAAACAACAAAATTCTGTAAAGCAATTATCCTTCAACTAAAAAGTAATTAATTTTTTAAAAAAGAAAAACAATAAAGACCAAAAAAAAGTCTACAAATAATAAATGCTGGAGAGGATGAGGAAAAAAGGGAGCCCTCCTGCACTGTTGATGGAAATGTAAATTGGTGCAGCCATCATGGAAAATATTCTAGAGGTTCTTTAAAAAACTAAAAATAGAATTACCATATGATCTAGTTATCTCACTCCTGGGCATACATCTGATAAAGATGAAAACTCTAATTCAAAAAGATACACACACCCCAACATTCACAGCAGCACTATTCACAATAGCCAAGACATGGAAGCAGCCGAAATGTCCATCAGCCTATGAGTGGATGAGGAAGATGTGGCACGTGTACGATGGGACAGCGCCCAGCCATCGAAAAGAATGAAACGCCATTCGGAGCAATACGGATGGACCTAGAAATTATTATACTAAGTGAAGTAAGTCAGACAAAGACAATGCATGGTATCACTTACGCTGCTGCTGCTAAGTCACGTCAGTCGTGTCCGACTCTGTGCGACCCCATAGACGGCAGCCCACCAGGCTCCCCCATCCCTGGGAATCTCCAGGCAAGAACACTGGAGTGGGTTGCCATTTCCTTCTCCAATGCATGAAAGTGAAGTCGCTCAGTCGTGCCCAACTGTTAGCGACCCCATGGATTGCAGCCTACCAGGCTCCTCTGTGCATGGGATTTTCCAGGCAAGAGTACTGGAGTGGGGTGCAATTGCCTTCTCCGGATATCACTTATATGTGGAATCTAAAAAATAATACAAATGAACCTAGTTATAAAACAGAAACAGACTCACAGACATAGAAAACAAACTTACGGTTACCAAAAGGGAAGTGGGGAGGGATAAATCCGGCATTTCGGATTAACAGATATGAAAGTGAAAGTGTTAGTCGCTCAGTCGTGTCCAACCTCTTTGCAACCCTATGGACCACAGCCTGCCAGGCTCCTCTGTCCATGGAATTCTCCAGGCAAGAATACTGGAGTGGGTTGCCATTCCTTCTCCAGGAGATCATCCCAACCCAGGGACTGAATCCAGGTCTCCTAAATTGTGGGCAGATTCTTTACCATCTGAGCCACAGGAAGTCAACAGACAGAAACGACTATATTTAAAATAGATAAACCACAAGTATTTACTGAAGAGAGCAGTTATTCAGTGCTTGAAATCTCTAATGGAAAAGAATATAGATAGACATCTGAATCACTCTGCTATATACCTAAAATGAATACAATATTGTAAATCAATCATACTTCAATTTAAAAAAACAAAAAGGTCAGCACTGTGAAAAGAACCAAGTGGTTTATTTACCATCCTCTTTATGGCTGCTCCTTGGAGGGGCATCGCCAGCTACAGTGGTGCAGCCCATGCCCTCTACAGAGGCCAGGGAAACACATGGGAGCTGAAAGGCATCCTGCCATAGTCTCCAGGCTTAGCCCCTAGCTACAACATCAAGGAAAGGACCCTTGTGTGATTTGCACGAAACCAGTGTGTGTGCTGGCCTCTGAAAAAGGCTAAAACTAGCCACGGAGACCCTAGAGCCAGAGAGCCCGCTTCTGAGGGCCACTGGAACCAGCAAGAGCAAGCAGAGTTGGCGCTATCCATCTGCCATGTCTGTACCAGATCTGGGCCCTGTGCCCCAGGGCACAGGATTAAACCATGCCAGGCACAGAACAGGCTCTTAGAATGGGTGCTAAGTCCGTTCTGCCCTATGCATGGAATGCTTGTGGTGGTTTCATTCTTTTCCTCTAAGCAAATTTTAGGAAAATATTCAAGTGATAGGAAACTGAGCAAACCTTAAGCCCAAACACTGCTCGTGTCCTGCTGGAGAGAACTCGAGGTGAAAAATACAATTTCTTGTTCAGCTGTCTCTGGGGGTCTCTGTATGTACCCAGAGTTCACCAAGTGCCTCTAAAACAGCTACAGGGTGAATTTTTTTTCTATTGCTGCATAACGAATGTTCCAAAATTTAGCAGGTGAAAAAAAAAAGAAAAACAAGCATTTCTCATCCCAAAGTTTCTGCACATCAGGAATCACATCAAGTTAGCAGGGTGCTTCTAGTTTAAGGTCACTCATGAGGTTGCTATGAAGCTGTCAGCCAGGGTTGCAGTTGTCTCAAGGTGCGACTAGGCTGGAAAATCTGCTGCCAAGCTTACCTATGTGGCTGCTGGCAAGCTTCAGCTCCTTTCCATGTGGGCCTCCCTATTGAGCTGCTTCATAACATGGCAGCTCACTTACCCCAGCACCAGGGAAGCCCAGAAAGAAGAGAAGGAAAGTGGAAAAGGGAGGAGCACAGACGGGAGGCTACAGTCTTTCTGTACCCTAATCTCAGCAATGACATCACATCACTTTTGCTGTACTCATTTCATTAGAAGTGAGTCACTGGGTCCACCCTACACACAACGAGAGGAAATTACAGAAATGCACCAACCTCCATCCTCTTGCCTGGAACATAAATATAGTAGTTAGAATCCTGCCAGATATTTTGGCTGGTAAGGATAAGGACAACACCCTCGAGATAGCGGATCAGAAAACAGGAAGGAAAAGCCTGAGTCTCTGCTGATTTCATCACATCATCATCACTGCCTCTTACTCAAAAGAATAAAACCTTAGATACCAAAGCCACTTCTGAGTTTCTTTCATTTGCAGGCGAGTATAATCTTAGCTGATATAGGTTGTTCAGTTCAGTTCAGTCACTCAGTCATGTCCAACTCTTTGCAACCCCATGAATCGCAGCACACCAGGCCTCCCTGTCCATCACCAACTCCCGGAGTTTACCCAAACTCATGTCCATCAAGTTGGACATGTCATCCAGCCATCTCATCCTCTGTCATCCCCTTCTCCTCCTGCCCCCAATCCCTCCCAGAATCAGGGTCTTTTCCAATGAGTCAACTCTTCGCATGAAGTGGCCAAAGTATTGGAGTTTCAGCTTCAACGTCAGTCCTTCCAATGAACACCCAGGACTGATCTCCTTTAGGATGGATTGGTTGGATCTCCTTGCAGTCCAAGGGACTCTCAAGAGTCTTCTCCAACACCACAGTTCAAAAGCATCAATTCTTCGATGCTCAGCTTTCTTCACAGTCCAACTCTCACATCCATACATGACCACTGGAAAAACCATAGCCTTGACTAGACGGACCTTTGATGGCAAAGTAATGTCTCTGCTTCTGAATATGCTATCTAGGTTGGTCATAACTTTCCTTCCAAAACTAATAGAGTTTTGCCAAGAGAACACACTGGTCATAGCAAACACCCTCTTCCAACAACACAAGAGAAGACTCTACACATGGACAGTGCCAGATGGTCAACACCAAAATCAGATTGATTATAGTCTTTGCAGCCAAAGATGGAGAAGCTATATACAGTCAAAAACAAGACCAGGAGCTGACTGTGGCTCAGATCATGAGCTCCTTATTACCAAATTCAGACTTAAATTGAAGAAAGTGGGGAAAACCAGTAGACCATTCAGGTATGACCTAAATCAAATACAGTGGAAGTAAGAAATAGATTTAAGGGACTAGATCTAATAGACAGAGTGCCTGATGAACTATGGACAGAGGTTTGTGACACTGTACAAGAGACAGGGATCAAGACCATCCCCATGGAAAAGAAATGCAAAAAAGCAAAATGGCTGTCTGAGGAGGCCT
This sequence comes from Capra hircus, assembly GCF_001704415.2. NCBI lineage: Eukaryota > Metazoa > Chordata > Mammalia > Artiodactyla > Bovidae > Capra > Capra hircus. The sequence continues at coordinate 98,120,100 of NC_030815.1, forward strand.
TACAAATAGCTGTGAAAAGAAGAGAAGCGAAAAGCAAAGGAGAAAAGGAAAGATATAGGTTGTTAGCTAACCTCAATTAGGGTTTAGATTCAACCAGCATTTCTTTCTTTTACAGATGGGTCACCTAAACTCAGAGAGGTAAAGTATTGATAATTCACCTAACATTACTCAGAGATGATCAGGAATGAGACCCAGACTATTTATCTTCAAATTTACCCAAGATGGTTCTGAGTGTCCCCAAAGTTCGGCTGTGTTTAGGATGTTCCTGGCAGCTGGAAAAGTCCTGACTCCCTCAGGCTATGTATTTGTAGCAGAACATTCCCTGCTCTGTTTTTCTGCATACCAAGTAAACAAATGAAATAAAGGAAGAAAATAATTTTGGATGAATTGATGACTTTCAGCTCAAAAATTTTTTGTCTTATGCACACTCAAGACAGTAGCCATGGAAACCCTCATTTCATTTCCTTGGTCCATCTTTGTATACCATTCCCTCTTTTGGAGGCCAAAAGTTAGCAGCAGCTATTAAGTATGTTCTGGAGAGCAGCAAGATAGGACAATTTTTCAAAGAACCTTAGTATATACATCTATAACCCAGAAATGATCATGTTTTCATTACAGAGTTGTCTCAGAAAGTTTGCCTCTTAAGAAAGAGCCTTTCACCCCACTTGCCAGAAATGTTAGCAGAGCCATTCAAGACAGAATCATAGCTGTAACATTACACATTTTATTTTGCAGAGGACACACTTGGTGCCCTTACCCAGCCACACCCTTGCTCTAGGAATGACCGTGTTTCATTAAACCCTACTAAAGGGCTGGGCCTGAACTATCTTATTTGAACTATGTGCCCCTACTTCCACAGTCTTGGGTGGGTGAAGCTTGTCATTTCAGCCCGGAAAACCACTGTATCAATTAAGAATCTTCCTTTTAAACATGCCATCCACCTTGCTAGCTCCGTCAGTAAAGAATCAGCCTGCGATGCAGGAGACTACTTGCAATGCAGGAGACCCGAGTTTGATCCCTGGGTCAGGAAGATCCCCTGGAGAATGAAATGGCAACCCATTCCAGTATTCTTGCCTGGAAAATCCCATAGACAGAGGAGCCTGGCAAGCTACAGTCCACGGAGTGGCAAGAGTTAGACACAACTTAGCCACTTAATCACCACCTCTTAAGCACAGGCAGAACATTCTATGCATAAATCACAGCAAGTTCCTCTATGACCCACCCCCTAGAGTAATGGAAATAAAAACAAAAATAAACAAGTGAAACCTAATTAAACTTAAAAGTTTTTGCACAGCAAAGAAAACTATAAACAAGGTGAAAAGACAACCCTCAGAATGGGTAAAATAACAGCAAATGAAACAACTGACAAAGGATTAACTTCCAAAATATACAAGTAGCTCATACAAGTCAATGCCAGGAAAACAAACAACACAATCAAAAAATGGAAAAAGACCTAAACAGACATTTCCTCCAAGACGACATACAGATGGCTAATAAACACATTGAAATACGCACAACATCTCTCATAATTAGAGAAATGCAAATCAAAACTACAATAAGATGTCACCTCACATCAGTCAGAATGGCCATCATCAAAAAGTCTACAAACAACAAATGCTGGAGCAGGTGTGATGAAAAGGGAACCCTCTTGCACTGTTGGTGGTAATGTAAGCCACTATGGAAGACAGTATGGAGATTCCCTAAAAAACTAGGAATAAAACTAGGAATAAAACCACCATATGACCCAGCAATCCCACTCCTAGGCATATACCCTAAGGATACCCTATCTCTTCAAGGACACATGTACCCCAGTGTTCCTTGCAGCGCCACTTAGAATAGCTAGATCATGGAAGCAACCTAGATGTCATTGGCAGATGAACGGATAAAGAAGCTATGATACATACATACAATGGAATATTACTCGGCCATAAAAAGGAATGCATCTGAGTCAGTTCTATGAGGTGGATGAACCTGGAGCCCATTATACAGAGTGAAGTAAGAAAGAGAAAAACAAATATTGTACAATAAGGCATATATATCGAATCTAGAAAGATGGTACTGATGAAATTATTCGCAGGGCAACAATAGAGACACAGACGCAGAAAACAGATATATGAGACTTGGAACCGGAGGAGGAAGGAGAGGGTGGGATGTATGGAGAGAGTAACATGGAAACATAAATTACCATATGTAAAATAGACAGCCAATGGGAATCTGCTGTATGACTCAGGGAATTCAAACCAGGGCTCTGGAACAACCTAGAGGGGTGAGATGGGGAGGGAGGTGAGAGGGAGGGGATATAAGTATACCCGTGGCTGATTCATGTTGATGTTTGGCAGGAACCAACAATATACTGTCAAGCAATTTCCTTCAATTAAAAATAAATAAATTTGAAAATTAAAAAATCTTCCTCTTGAAAGTATGAAGTAAGAGATGCAGAAAATCATTAATTGATGGCAGGCAGTTAAACTAAAAAGTCATGTAGCATTAGAGCTGGAGCTACCCTTTATGGACCTGCATATAAGAAAAACGGGGAAAAAAAAAAGGTCTACAAAGAAGTGGAAGACTGGCTTAGATAAACAGAGGGAAGAAAAAAAAAAAAAAAAACTCATGTGGTCCCAGAGAGAGAGGAAGAAAGCAGCCACTTCAGTTTCTAATGGCTTCCCAGTTCTCAGCTCTAATCTCCACAGGCGAGGTTATGCTCCATTCCTGTGTCATTCCTAAGGGTCCTTCCTGCATCTAGAGTCTAACTAGCTTTCCTGCTCCTTGCCGCAATGATGCACCTTCACCTTATAAATCCTTCCCACTTTATATTATCCTGTTTGCTTTTTCCTATATCCTGGAAGACTAGTAGATTAGGAAAGGTAACTTAACCTCGCTCTTTTAGAAGATAGGAAAATGAGTCTCTGGGAGAGAGGGGAAGGAGCTTTTCTAAGATTATTCACCCAGCTAGCTATAAGAGGCAAAACCTGAACTCAAGTTGTCTGATTCAAGGCCAGATATTTCACCTACCATGTCATGTGATCAAGAAAACCAGAAACTCAGAATGAATTTGACTGAAATTCCCGTAATTCTCTTGGGTATTCAGGTTTCAGGAAGAAACAGATAGATGTGGATCCTCGATGGTGAGATAAACAAGCCAAACCATAAAACCTGTTTTAATTTTTTTATTTTATTAATTGGTTTCTACCCACTTTGGACCACAGACTGGAAACTCAAGATTCTTACAGGGGCCAGGCAGATAGAGAAAAGAGGGAAACAAGCCAGCGTGGGACAGTTGGAAAAGTGGGTTCGGTTCAGTTCAGTCACTTAGTCATGTCCAACTCTTTGCGACCTCATGGACTACAGCACACCAGGCCTCTCTGTCCATCACCAACTCCTGGAGCTTACTCAAACTCATGTCCGTCGAGTCAGTGATGCCATCCAACCATCTCATACTCTGTCATCCCCTTCTCTTCCTGCCTTAAATCTTTCCCAGCATCAGGGTCTTTTCCAAAGAGTCAGTTCTTCCCATCAGATGGCCAAAATATTAGAACTTCAGCTTCAGGATCAGTCCTTCCAGTGTTATTCAGGACTGATATCCTTTAGGATGGACTGGATGGATCTCCCTGCAGTTCAAAGGACTATCAAGAGTCTTCTCCAATACCCCAGTTTAAAACATCAATTCTTCAGCACTCAGCTTTCTTTATAATCCAACTCTCAAATCAAATCCATACATGACTACTGGAAAAACCATAGCTTTGACTAGACAGACCTTTGTTGGCAAAGTAATGCCTCTGCTTTTGAATATGCTGTCTAGGTTTGTCATAGCTTCTCTTCCAAGAGCTATGGATCCTTCTCCAAGGAGCAAGGATCTTTTAATTTCATGGCTGCAGTCACCATCTGCACTGATTCTGGAGCCCAAGAAAATAAAGTCTGTCACTGTTTCCATTGTTTCCCCATCTATTTGCCATGAACTGATGGGACTGGGAGGCCTGGCATGCTGCAGTTCATGGGGTCACAAACAGTCAGACACGACTGAGCAACTGAACTGAACTGAACTGATGTGACTGGATGCCATGATCTTAGTTTTCTAAATGCTGAGTTTTAAGCCAACTTTTTCACTCTCCTCTTTCATCAAGAGGCTCTTTAGTTCTTCATTTTCTGCCATAAGGGTGGTATCATCTGAGTATATGAGGTTACTGATATTGCTCCCAGCAATCTTGATTCCAGCTTGTGCTTCCAGCCCAGCGTTTCTCATGATGTACTCTGCATATAAGTTAAATAAGCAGGGTGACAATATACAGCCTTGACATACTCTTTTCCCAATTTGGAACCAGTCTGTTCTTCTGGAACCGTGTCTGGTTCTAACTGTTGCTTCTTGACCTGCATACAGACTTCTCAGGAGGCAGGTAAGTTGGTCTGATATTCCCATCTTTTTAAGAATTTTCCACATTTTGTTGTGATCCATACAGTTAAAGGCTTTGTTGTAGTCAATAAAGCAAAAGTAGATGTTTTTCTGGAACTTTCTTGCTTTTTTGATGATCCAACAGATGTTGGCAATTTGATCTCTGGTTCCTCTGCCTTTTCTAAATCCAGATTGAACATCCAGAAGTTCATGGTTCATGTATTGTTGGAGCCTGGCTTGGAGAATTTTGAGCATTACTTTGCTAGGGTGTGCGATTAGTGCAATTGTGCAATAGTTTGAACATTCTTTGAGGTTGTAAAGGGGGAGACTGGGGCAAACTGGAATGCTCTTGACCAGCTCGAGTTATTCAGATCCAGTCATATGAAATGTGATGAGGCCATTAGTCGCTCAGTCAGGTTCAACTTTCGGTGACCCCATGGACTGTAGCCCGCCAGGCTCCTCTGTCCATGAGATTCTCCAGGCAAGAACACTTGAGTGGGTTGCCATGCCCTCCTCCAGGGGATCTTCCCGACCCAGGGATTGAACCCAGGTCTCCTGAACTGCAGGCAGATTCTTTACCATCTGGGCTTCCCTGTAGCTCAGTTGGTAAAGAGTCTGCCTGCAATGAAGAAGACCTGGGTTTGATCCCTGGATTAGGAAGATCCCTTGGAGAAAGAAATGGCAACCCACTCAAACAGTACTCTTGTCTGGAGAATTCCATGGACAGAGGAGCCTGGCAGGCTATAGTCCATGGGATTGCAAAGAGTCAGACACAACTGTGGGACTTTCTTTTCTCTTCTTTACCATCTGGACTACCAGGGAAGCCCATATGAGAATATAGACCCTATATTATCAGATCTTTTGAAGTTTTTATGAAGAGTTAGCAATCTATACACTTTTACCTTGTTTGATATACTGTATTGCAAATTTTCTAAAAGAACAGATCCTTGTGAAATTTCCTAATTATTAATACATATGGCAGCCAAATTTCACCTTCTGATAGATACTGCCCTGCACCTCCATTTTGGCACCTCTGCTCTGGATTGCAAACATTGAGAACAAAACTATGTATTACTATTTATCTTTACATCTTTAATACCAAGCACAAAGAAAGCACTCAGGTGATTTGATTAATGGCATGAACTGGATGAAACTCATGTCATTCTAGTCTCTTTTCAAATGATGTCTCCTCAGAGAGGTCTTCTTTCACCACCTATGGTTATCTGCCAACATCTACTTTTCTATTTTTTTCTATGAAAAAGACTCTAGAAGCATGTGCCTACTGAGAACAGAGAAAACATTTCCTCAGCTTCTCTTGTGGCTATGTGGCTATGTGACTAAGATCTGGCCAAGAAAATGAAAATAGAGGTAATATGGGCAACTTCCGGGAAATATTTTTCAAGAAAGGGCCATTCCCTTCTCCTTTCCTTTCTTCCTTCCCACTAGAATGCAGACATGATGGGTGAAGCTGAAGCGGCCATGAAGAGCCAGGATATGCGAGCCACATATGAGGATGGTAGAATAAGAGGACAAAAGGTGCTAGGTGTCTGATGATTTGGGAGCTAGATTGGCAGCAGTGGATTGCATGATCTTGTACGAGAAAAAATTACACACTTCTACCTTGCTCAAACTACTGTTTTGAAGTTTTCTAAAAGAACACATCCTCGTTTTCTATTCTCTCATTCTGGTTTATTTTCATTTAGCATTTACCATACCTTAAAAATAGCATATATTTATTCATTTTACTTATTATTTTTGTTCCCTACCAGATTTTGTTCCTTACCGGCTCCATGAGGGCAAGAACTTTGCTTTACTTGCAATTATTCTCCCAGCATTTAGAAAAGTTTCTGGTATACAGCAAGCGATCAAAAAATAATCATCAAGGTGAAACTGAATTAAATGATGACCTAAACCCAGTTTCATACCAGCCACCATCAGTTAAATTTGTTCTTTTTTTTAACTGAAGTATAGTTGGTTTGGGCCTCCCTAGTGACTCAGTGGTAAAGAATCTGCCTGCGATACAGGAGCTGCCATTTCAGCCCCCAAGTCGGGAAGTTCCTCTGGAGGAGGGCATGCAACCCACTCCAGTATCCTTGCCTGGAGAATCCCATGGACAGAGGAGCCTGACAGGCCCACAGGTCGAACACAACTGAAGTGACTTAGCACGCACAGATAGGCCTGGTGAACTGAATTTGTATGAATATTCATATTCATTCATACTTGATTCACAATGTTGTGTTAATTTCTGTGGTACATCAGAGTGACTCAGTTATACACATATATCCATTCTTTTTAATATTCTTTTCAGTTATGGTTTATCCTGGGATATTGAATATAGTTCCCTATGCCATACAGCAAGACTTTGTTGTTTATCCATTTTATTTGTAATAATTTGCATCTACTAACCCCAAACTCCCAATCCATCCCTCTCCCACTCCACTCCCCCTTGGCAACCGTGAGTCTGTTCTCTATGCCTGTGAGTCTGTTTCACAGATAGGTTCACTTGTACCGTATATTAAATTCTGCATATGTCATATCATATCTTTTTCTTACTTCACTTAGTATGAAAGTCTCTAGTTGCATCCATGTTGCTGCAAATGGCATTACTTCATTCTTTTTATTTTTATGTATAAATGTGCTCAATTCTCTCAACAAATTACCCCAAAGATTTTGGTCAAAAATTTGCAAAAATGCAAAGGTGGTGGGAGTTGGGGTGGAGGGGGAGGTCAATGATCCAAAGGACTTCTCTCAAATAGACAAAGATTATAGAAAAGTAAGACGATTCCAAAAACACATTTCCACTTCCAAAGGCAGCACTTTCCCAGCAGCTACCCCATTCTTACTCAGTAATAGCCAGATTCCACGTCCAGGCAGGGCTCCAGGACAGCTGCAGCATGAGAAAGAACAGGTATTCAGTCCAGGGCTGTTGGAGAAAGCCACTTGGTATACTGAGTTCGAGGTTGGCCTCCTAGATTCTAAATAATATATTTTTTAATTGTTCAAGCCACAGTTTGAAAGTGAAGTGCTGCCTCCCAGCCCCTGCTCAGAAAGTAGAGTCACTAAGTGAAAACTCAGAACACAGAAGGTGGCAAGGCCCAGGCACTGCATGGCTTCCTTTCAAAGCAGTAGCAGTGGTTTTCCTAATTAACAGAGCAAGTTTCCAGGGAGCTGAGGAACCCCACCAGAAGAAGGAAGCCCAGGTTAAAAAGACTCCAAATTCAAAACTCTGGCTCTTAAGGCCCAGGTCTGGAGCTGAGGGCCAGAGCCTAGATCTTTTCTAAAAGAACATTTGGGGTGGAGTTGGAGGAAGGAGGGGCAGGGGAGGGAGAAAGACTGCATGTACTAAAATGCCACATTATATACTCAAAATAAACACCTGGCAGAACACCTCCACATCTGGAGCACGTCATAAGGCTCAATTTCATTTGGCCAGACCAAGTGCCCCACAGCTGTTACACAGTAAGACGGATAATTAAAGACAGCAGGTTGCCATGGCACAAAATTGGTTGCTGCTGAACAATTTGTATGTTTGTCTTCGGAGCTAAAGTACTAGAAGTGAGTTATGTCTTCGGGGGACAGAAAAGTGATTTCTGAAGACACACAAATGAGAGAAAATAAAGGATAAAAGGAACTAACCTATTAAGCATCTCCTCTGTGCCAGGTGCCACACATATATTTGTTTCGTTTAATCCTACCACAATCAAAGAAATAGAAATTATTATCTGTTTTCTCAGGACAAGGAAACAGAGAGGCTCAGTGACATGGCCACAGTCCCACAGCAGGGCCAAGTGGACCAGGTTACATTCAATGCAGGTCTGACTCCAGAGCTGTCCCTTTTCCTCCTACCACCGGCTCACTGGTTTTGGCCCCAAAATACAAATGTTGCCAGATGATGCTTACACACAGGGGAAAAGAATCCCAGTGAGCCCATAGACATGAGGAAGGTGCTGGTCCCCCAAGTCATTTGCCACAAGAAACAATCACTGAACACATATACCCACACAGGCACACAAGTATGTATTATATGTTAATCATCTGGTAAAGACAGGGCCTCAAGGCTTCATAAAAAGTAGCAAATGGCTCTTTGATCAAAAGGTAAAGAAAGATTTTAGGTGGTGGTATGTCATTGCCCATTTGTGTTAGAGGGACAGAGCCAAGAAAGGGATCAAGTCAGTTGTCGGCTTAAAAAGGGGGATAAGGCCAAACCCAGCAGCACAAGATAAAAGGACCACCCCTCCAGCTGCAGTCCTCAACGGGACGTTATTAGGCTTCTCACCCTGTCCCTCTTCAGTGTGTGGGACTGGTGGTCTCCAAAGAGATATGTCCACACCAAACTCCCGGAAGCTGTAAACACTGCCTTATTTGGGCAAAGGGTCTTTTCAGAGGTAATTACTCTACAACTCTTGAGATGAGATCATCCTGGACTACCTGGGTGGGCCTGAAATCCAATGACATGTATCCTTATGAGAAAAAGGCATGGGGAGATTTGAAACACACACAGAGAAGGCAGTGGGAAGACGGAAGTAGAGTCCTGACAGTAAGGCAGCCACAAGGAACGCCAACAGCCACCAGAACCTGGAAGAGGCAAGCACAGATTGTCCCCTAGAGCCGTCAGGAAGGGCAGCTCTGCCAGCACCTTGACTGCGTATTTCTGGCCTACAGAAGTGTAAGAGAACACATTTCTGCTGCTTTAAGCCACACAGTTGTGGTATTTTTTTTTACATCAGCCCTAGGAAATTAATAAAACCCTTTTCAAAGTTTCCACTCTGAGCCAATGGAGCAAGATGATCATACGTGGGCACATGATCAAGTCCCGTGCACTGCCATATAGCGTTCACCAGTTTCCTTTTCTCCTGCTGTGTGCGTCATCCTTTGTCAGCTCTTTGGCTTCTGCTGGGTGGCAAGTCATGTAATTGTGCCTCCTGCCACCATGCAGCCAGAACCCGCCAGCAACAGCATACTGAACTATGGCAGAGGCTTTGTTCTCAAAGCCACTAACCCTGCTTCATGCTGCTGTTCATACTGCCGCAACTGTCAGCCCCCATTAAACCTCCTGAAACTGCTGCCTAATGAAGTTATGGTACCATGTACCCTGGCAACAGTCTTGAAAAAATCCCTCAGTGCCTGACACACCTGGCACCAGCCTTGATAGGATTCTTCCTCCCTAGGGGTTTCAGTTCAGTTCAGTTGCTCAGTCATGTCCGACTCTTTGCGACCCCATGAATCGCAGCACGCCAGGCCTCCCTGTCCATCACCAACTCCCGGAGTTCACTCAGATTCACGTCCATCAAGTCAGTGATGCCATCCAGCCATCTCATCCTGTCGTCCCCTTCTCCTCCTGCCCCCAATCCCTCCCAGCGTCGAAGTCTTTTCCAATGGGGAACTAATACACCCAAGGTAAGCCCCCTTTCCTCTAAGATATCAGCATGTCTGCACCCACTGTTTGGTGGGGTGCCATCCACCAAACCCACACATAGACCTTCTCTGATCTCAGACGTGTTTTCTGCTCTTCTGAAATGTTCATCTTGGTAAATAAAGAGAAAATTTTCCCTTTACCCCAGATGAAGCAAAATGAAGTCTAACTGAATTTTACCTTGGGTCCACAATTTCTGCACCAAAGCATATACTGAAAATGGTCACAGGAGGCTCCTCTCCTTGCTGGGGGCAACTTCAACCATGAGAGACTCAGTTACAAGGACAAATCCTTGTCTTGGTCACCACCATGAGCTCTGAGCCCAGGATCCTGCAGGCAGTTGAAGACTTCCACCATCGAACAGGATACTGCTTGTGAGTTGAATTTACAGTGAACAAAACTGGGTGAGACCAAACTCTGTCTCTAGTGGCCCAAAATTTCCTTCCTATTACATTAAGAAAAACAGAAGCCTCGGGTCTAGAGAAAGGAGGTATCCCTAAGTTGGGAAGACCTTGAAATGACACTATGGTCAGAGCTCCAGCTGAAGACTTTGCCTCTACCCACGGATGTCAGCCACTTAGCCAAAACATGTGGCCACTATTTACAACAGCGAGGACATAGAAGCAACCTAGATGCCCACTGACAGATGAAAAGATAAAGCAGTTCTGGTATATATGCAAAATGGAATATTACTCAGCCATAAAAAGGAATGCATTTGAATCAGTTCTAATGAGGTGGCTGAGCCTAGAGCCTATTATACAGAGTGAAGTAAGTCAGAAAGAGAAAAACAAATATCATATATTAATACATATATGTGGAATCTGGAAAGATGAAGCCATTTGAAGGGCAGCAATAGAAAGACAGACTCAGAGAACAAACCTGTGGGCACAGTGGGGGAAGAAGAGGGTGGGACAAATGAAGAGAGCAGCATGGAAACATATACATTACCATACGTAAAATAGATAGCCAGTGGGAATTTGCCATGTTAATCAGGGAACTCAAACTGGTGCTGGGTGATAACTTAGAGGGGTGAGATGCGGTGGGAGGTGGCCAAGCGATTTAAGAAGCAGGGGGACAAAAAAGATATGTGTTGCTCCCTAACAAGTAGCAGAACTCTCTCCTACCCTCATGCCACACTCTAACACATTGATCTTAAAGCTACATGGTAATAGACACAGCATCACAGAATTATTTTATTTTTAACAGACTTACAGAAATATAATTGATGTACAAAAAACCTGCATGCTTAATGTATCCAATGCCATGAGTTGGGACATATGCATACACCTGCGATATAGGCACATACATACACATATTCTGTATGCATACACAATCAGATAATAAACATATCTACCACCTCCAAAAGTATCCTTAGTCCTTTGTGTGGGGGGGTAAGAATTCTTAAGATAACCCTCTTAACAAATGTTTAAGTGTATGGTATGGTCAATACAGATATTACGTTGTAACAGATCTCTAGAACCTATTCATCTTACATAACTAAAACATTATACCCACTGAGCAACAAATCACCATTTACTCCTCCCCTCAGTCCCTGGCCATCACCATTCCACTCTGCTTCTATGTCTTTGAATAATTTAGATACCTCACATAATAGGAATCACACAGCCCTTGTTCTTCTGTGACTGGCTTATTTCACCTAGCATACTGTTCTCTGAGTTCATTCATGATGTCACAAATGTCAAAAATTTCCCTTTTTTTAAGGCTGATCAATAATCTATTGTGTGTGTGTGTGTGTATACACACCACATTTTCTTTATCTTTTCATCTCTTGATGGATGTTTAGGTTGTTTCCATATATTGCTATCGAGAATAACGCTGTAAGAAACACAAGAGTGCAGATCTCTTTGAAATCCCGATCTCAACACCAAATTATTTCAGAGCAAATTAAATAGATGGATGAGATACTTAGCTAGCATCACTGACTCAATGGACATGAATGTGAGCAAACTCCAGGATATAGTGAAGGACAGGGAAGCCTGGCATGCTGCAGTCCATTAGGTCGCAAGAGTCTGGACACAACTTAGTGACTGAACAACAACAAGACGTTTACACACAGCACCCTCTCTTCTAATAACAAAGACAGGAATCCACAAGGGCTGAAGCAGAAGAGAGATCTAAGAAAAGGATTAGCGTTGCCCCTAAGACTAGGACCAAGCTTATGCTCCTGACTCCTTCTTCCCTTTAATGAACTTTTTGCAGGTGTCTCCAAGGTCGATGAGGAATATAGCCTACTGTTGAGCATACCCCCACCAGTTCTCTAACTAGGTTTAAATCAGGCAGGGGAGAGGATTAAGGTTTAAATTGAGTTACACAAATAACACAAGCTACACAAGTTCTGAACAGTCCTATGCAGTCTCTACATGAAAATAAAAACATCCTCAATTCTGAGAGCCCCTTTCTTCTAACTGAAGGTAATAAGAGGTTGCATTTATTAAGCATCTATTACATGCCATCTGTGTCACAGACATTACCTCATTTCATCACTACCAGCCCTGCAGGATAGGTTTTATTATTCCTATTTTACCCACTTCTGCCATGACCCATCCCCTTACTGGAGACAAGACTGCAGACAGCCTGAAACAGGACACGAAAAACAATATGGCTGATAAATATTAGCTGCTATAACAAGTCCTGGCCAGCATGTGTCACAGGCTAGAAGTTTTCATTCTTTCTCAAAACACAAAGCCCACAAATTAGAGGGCACCCAGTTCTCACCATTATACCAGCATTTGCTTCCCTGGACTCTTTTCTTTAATAACCAAAACTATTCTTCCTGAAAACTCTTTGAATCCCACACAAAAGCTGAGTCTGGCACGTTCTATGGGTATTTAAGACTCAGCAATCAAGTGACTGATGTGGTGGGGAAGGGATATGGAGGATGGTAAGTGAGAACTCACTGGTGTTGAAAGTTCAGCAGGGCTTTGCCACAAGAACTCAACTGAAATAATAATACTCATTGTGCAGCTTATTTATTTAAAAGATGGATGCAGTTCCAGTTAGAGAGGATGTAGAGAGTCAGAAGAGATTACTGTTCCCACCATAACATGAACAAGCCAGGTGTACTACCAAATCATAGTTTTTTACAAGCATATCATAGAGGTGACAACATATAGAAATCCAAATAAATTAAGTTCCAGAAAGTGGCAAACTCTTCCTTGGGGAGAAAAAAATTTTTTAAATAAGAACAGAATCAATGAAATAGAAAATGGACAAAAATAGAGAAAATTTTAAAAGTCAGAAGCTGGTTTTTTATCAGAAATAATAAAAGTGATAAAATGCTAATAACACATAAAAAAAGAAAGCATAAAGTAACAACATAAGAAATGAAAAATGGACTTCAGTCCAGATCTGACAGATATTAAAAGGACAATGGGAGCATTTCGCCGGTTGCTCCATGTAGAGAACCCACTGCCAGTGTAGGAGATACAGATTCAATCCCTGGTCCAGGAAGATCCCACATGCTGCAGAGCCTATGTTCTAGAGCCCAGGAACCGCAACTATTAGGCCCACCTGCCGCAACTACCGAAGCCCACGCTCCCTAGGGCCCATGCTCTGCAACAGGAGAAGCCATCACAATGAAAGCCTGCACACGGCAATGAAGAGGAGCACCCTCAACTGGCTGCAACTAGAGAAAAATCCATGTAGCAATGAAGACCTAGCACAGCCATAAATAAATTCATAAATTTTTTAAAAAAGAATAATAGGGGACATAAATAGACAACTTTATGCTAACAAATCTGAAAACTAAGATAAATGGAGAAGTTGCTTTAAAAAGATAATTTACCAAAACTTAAAAACCAGAAAACCAAACTGTACCATATCTATTTTTTAATTTGATTCATTATCAAAATCCTTCCAAAAAGGAAAACTCCATGTCCAGATAGCTTCACCAATGAATTACATCAACTATTTAAGGAAAATATAAATGCCAAATTTATAAAAACTCTTTCAGAAAATAAAACAAAATATTTTTCAAAGGCAGCATTATTTGATATCAAAACCAAACAAGAAAAAGACTTCATGATCATACATGTAGAAATCTTTAACAAAATATTAACAATGTATCAATATAATTAAGCAATATACAAAAATAGTAACATATCATGACCAACTGGTTTATCCCAGAAATGCAGGCATTAATATCAGTTTATCAGTCAATTAATTTCATCAACACATTCACAGAATAAGAGAGAAAAATCATGCGATGATAAATAGATGAGAAAAGATATTTGACAAAATTTAACACCAATTCATAATAGAAAAAAGGGAGAAACTGAGGACAAATGAAATTTTCACAATCTGATTATGTGGAGATAAACACTAAGTTCATGGATCCAAAAGGCAATAGAATTAGGTATCCATACCTACAAGTTGATAGATAAACAAAAAGCTATCCCAGTCAAAACTCTAGCTAACAAGTTGATTCTAAAATGTATATGAAAAGCAAAAGTCCTAGAATGATCAAAATAAACAATCTCAAAAAAAAGAAGAAAAGTTGAAATATTTACACTACCTGAATTAAAGACTCACTAAAAAGCCACTATAATCAAAACAAGGTAGTATTGACATCAGACAAATAGATCAATGAAACAAAATAGAGAGTTCAGTAATAGATTCATACATATAGAACCAACTGATTTTTTACCAAGGTATCAACCAAGTCAATTCAACGAGAAAAGTTTTTTCAACAAATGGTGCTGAAACACTGGAAATCCATGTGGGGAAAAAAATGAATATAAAAAGAATCCTTACAAATTAACAAAACACACAAACAACCCAAATAAGCCAGGCAAAAGACTTGAATAAATATTCCATAAAACTAAATATACAAATGTGAAATAAGTGGGAAAAAAAGCTTAACAGCATTTTTCATAAGAGAAATATAAAATTAAAGCCATACTAAGACCCTGACAACCTTCACAAAAATCAACTCAGAATAAATCATGGGCCTAAATGTAAAGTACAGAACTATAAAACTCCTAGAAGATATCATAGGAGAAAACCTAGACAACCTTGGATATGGTAATACCTTTTTAACTATAACAGCAAAAATGAAATCCATGGAAAAAATAATTGACAAGCTGCATTTCATTAAAATTTAAAACTTTCATTTTTAAGACAAAATCAAGAGAATGAGAAGACAAGCCACAGACTGAGAAATCATTTGCATAAGACACATCTGATAAAGGACTAATAACCAAAAACATACAAAGAACTCTTGAAACTCAACTTTAGAAATGGGCCAAGATCTTACACTTCACCAAAAAAATATGCTAATGGCAGATAAACATATGAAAAGATGCTCCACAATACATGTCAACAGGGAAATGACACTACATCTATTAGAATGACTAACAAGACCAAACGCTGACAAGGATGTGGAGCAACAGGAATTCTCATATCTTGCTGGTAGGGATGCAAAATGGTAAGTCACTTTGGAAGACAGATTGGTTGGTTTTTGCATATTCTTACATACAATCCAGCAACTACACTCTTTAACATTTATACAAGGTGTAAAAACTTACATCCACACAAAAACCAGCACACAGATGTTTATAGCAACTGTATTCATAATTGCCAAAACTTGGAAGCAACCAAGATGTACTTCTGTAGGTGAATGAACAAACAAACTGTGGTACACCCAGACAAAGGAATACTATTGGGCTGGACAAAAAGTTTGTTCAGGTTTTTCCATAGCATCATACAGGAAAATCCAAATTAACTTTTTGGCCAACCCTATATTCAGTGATAAGAAGCCACAAAAAGAACATGAGGAAACTTACACTTATATTACTAAGAGGAAAAAGTCAATCTGAAAAGGCTACACTGACCTTCTGAAAAAGGCAAAACTATAGAGACAATAGAAAGATTAGTTGCTACCAGGGACAGGGTGGAAGAAAGTTAAATAGAGAAAGCACAAAGGATCTTTAGGGCAGTGAAAACACTCTGTATGACATTATAATGGTTGATACATATTATTATACAGTTATCCAAACCCACAGAATGCACAATACCAAGAGTGAATCCTAAGGTGAACCATGGAGTGTGGTATGTCAATAGAGATTCATCCTCATTTATTTTTTTAAAAATCAATACCATTCTCTTTTCCGATTTTTATCTGATTGTGCTCTGTTACAATGGTTGATTAAATCATTAGCTATCAGCAATAGATTCAACCGCCCCTCCTTTTCCCTTCCTGGAGGTCAGCGGGGTGTGACTGGAAGTTCTAATCTTATAATCACATGATTGGTTTTGCTGGTAACCAGGCCCCAGCCTTAGGTTCTTTCCCAGAATCATCTCATTAACAAAAATTCAGGCATGGTTGAAAGGAGTTTGTTATAAATATTAAGACACCTTTATTACTCTTATCACTGAGGAAATTCCAATGGTTTTAGGAGTTCTGTACCAGAATTGGGACAAAGATCAAATATGTATTTCTTATCCTATGTCACAATATCACAGGTGACTTCAGAAGTCATCAACCACCTGAAATTACATGAAAAATATAACACATATATGTGCTTGGGGCAGAGGAGGAGAAGTGATGCCTTAGCTTTCACCAGCCTTCCCAAGGAACTTGCGACCTTTTTGAAAGATTCAAAACAAAGTCTCTCTACTTTCTCCCTTGACAATTTCCTCTGACTTCCACTCTGTCCTAGATTTCAATGACTCTCATAATATGTAATCTTGGACAAGTTACTTTACCTCACTAAGGTTTTCATGTCTAAAATGAGAGATAATAAACTAACAAAATCTACCACACAGGAATATTGTAAACGTTGAATGACATAATTACATAAGGAACTCTAAGCACACTAGCTCTGAAATAGACCAGGGGCCAGCTAAGTTTCTCTCTAAAGGGCCAGACAGCCCACACCATTCCCTGGAGAAGCATTCTTTCATGACCTTACCTCCTACCTCTTAGCTCTGACTCTAAAACCTCTCTTCTATTCTCACTCTCAGGATCTCTAATTGCCTGCAGGGAAACGTCCCTTGAATGCTCTTTGAAACACAACCAGAATGGAAATTATGATTTCTCTTATCAACTGAACAACTCTCACCAAAACTAACAGCCAACCTATTAGACATGCCCTAGTCTAATAGATAGATGGGAATACCAAACCACCTTATCTGTCTCCTGAGAAACCTATATGTAGGTCAAGAAGCAGAACAGTTAGAACCAGATATGGAACAACAGACAGGTTCAAAACTGGGAAAGGAGTATAACAAGGCCATATATTGCCACCCTGCTTATTTAACTTACATGTGAAGTACATCATGCAAAGTGCTGGGCTGGACAAATCACAAGCTAGAAACAAGAATATCAGGAGAATCATCAACAACCTCAGATACGCAGATGATACCACTCTAATGGCAGAAAGTGAAGAGCAACTAAAGAGCCTCTTAATGAGGGTTAAAGAGAAGAGTGAAAAAGCTAGCTTGAAACTCAACATTAATACAACTAAGATCACAGCATCGGTTCCATCACTCTATGGCAAATAGAAGGGGAAAAAGTGGAAGTAGTAACAGTTTTTATTTTCTTGGGCTCCAAAATCACTGCAAACAGTGACTGCAGCCATGAAATTAAAACACTTGCTACTTGGAAGGAAACCTATCACCAACCTAGACTATGTATTATTATAAAAAGCAGAGACATTACTTTGCAGACAGAGGTCCATATAGTCAAAGCTATGTTATTTCCAGTAGTCATGTACAGATGTGAGAGTTGGACCATAAAGAAGGCTGAGTGCTGAAGAATTGATCCTTTCAAATTATGGTGCTGGAGAAGACTCTTTTTTTTTCCCTTGAGAGTCCCTTGGACTGCAAGGGGATCAAACTAGTCAATCCTAAAGGAAATCAACCCTGAACATTCATTGCAAGAACTGTTGTTGAAGCTGAAGCTCCAATACTTTGGCCACCTGATTCAAAGAGCCAACTCACTGGAAAAGACTGGATGCTGAGAAAGATTGAAGGCAAAAGGAGAAAGGTGTGACAGAGGATGAGATGGTTAGATAGCATCACCAACTCAATGACATGAATTTGAGATAAATTCTGGGAGATAGTGGAAGACAGAGGAGCCTGCCATGCTATAGTCCATGGGGTTGCAAAGAGTCAGACATGCCTTAGTGACTGAACAACAGATTTATCAGCACTTCCATGATTTTCTGCTTCTTCTCAGGCAATTCTCTCTGCTTTTCTTCCACCATCCACCTCTCACACAGCTGTTGATTTCTTATCCTTCAAAACCCAGGTCAAATGTCACTTCTCAATGGTGTTTCCCAACATCCACCCTACAAGCAGCCACAGCAACCTTGCGAGGTGAACTGTGCCTCTTGCACATGTATGTTGCACATTCCTTTAGAGTATATTATGTTCATTTGTGAACATGTCTACCTACTCCATTAGAACATGAGCTCCTTGAAGGAAATATTTTTTGAAGTCAATATTAACACAGAAATTAATCCAAATTAATGAAAACTTAATATTACACAGAGGTAATTGAGAAGTCATGCAAGTTCTGTATCAGGTCCTGTCTTTACCTAAAATTTAGATCATCATGGATTTTTTTACATTAATGTTGATTTTATTTTAAATATTGCACTAAAACATTATTTACCTTGATTACTGAGTTTGCCAATGCCCCTTTTTAACTTCGCACCCAAGGTAAGTGCCTGACTGTCTTCACCCTTGTCCTAACCCTGAATTAGTAATTAACAGCTCTGGAATTCAAATTTGGGTGTCTCTGATCCCAAAACCATACTGCTTCCAAAAGTCAAAAAGATTAGGCAATATTCAACCTCTCAAACAGTTCATAACCTAATAGCAGACAGTGACAAGTAGGTGGATGGTTACAACAGAAGTGACATCTGCCAGCCCCGGTGTAACCACGAAAGAGTGAGTAGCTAACCTTGCCTGAGCCCACAGGGAAGGACCTACAAGAGAGGGAAGGCTCCAGCTCAAAGGGTCTTCCCTAACCTGGATTACCCCACTCCCCTTAGGAAGCGGCAATAGCTACAGTAAACTGTGAACAATTTTTCATCTTTTTACAAATTAAACAGTAATGGTCTTTTACTTTCTGTATGTTTCCCACCAGATTTTGAGCTCCTCAGGGACAAGGCTGAGTGACACACAGCAGATGCTCAGTAAGTGGGGTGCAACGTGTGAGTGGCCCAGTTAATGACGGGCACTGACTGTCACAGAGGGGGCTCCCAGCCTCCAGCACCAAGGCACCGCACAGAGACGTCTGTGAACAGACAACAGGAACAACCACCCTAGTCTCTTTCCTGAGACGCATTCTGACAGACTGTCTTATCCCAGGGGCCTCACCTGGGGCCTGGCATGCCTGGGCAAGCACACACATGTGGGCCCACACAATGCTACCTTTGAGCAATGCATGCCTGGAATGTGCCTCTGGATGGTATGTGCTATGAAGGGCCTTCAGTGTCCACTGGGCAGACAGATGGCATTAGCCTGGGAAGAGTCTAGTTCTGCGTCACAGCAATAAAAATACCATCCACAGACACACTGGGCAG
This sequence comes from Capra hircus, assembly GCF_001704415.2. Lineage (NCBI taxonomy): Eukaryota > Metazoa > Chordata > Mammalia > Artiodactyla > Bovidae > Capra > Capra hircus. The sequence continues at coordinate 98,139,454 of NC_030815.1, forward strand.
GGGTGGAGACACAACCAAGGGAGTAAGCAGCATGGCATGAGGGCTGGAAAAGCCGCTGTTGGGTCAGACTCCAGCAGAGGACAAATGCAAGAGCCACCACTCCTTCCTTCAAGAAGGCAGCCCATCTCTGAAGAGAGAGCCTGCGGTTCCACATAACAACATGTGGGACTTCAACAACTGGCTGGCTTTTCTCACCTACTAAATTGGGGTGAAACTTCCCACCTGGTTACGAGGATTAAAAGAGGTTAGGTATAAAATGCCTACCCTGGTGTGTGGCACATGGTAGGTGCCCAATGCATATTAAGTCTATTCTTGGTCTGCCTTAAGTAAAGAAAGTATTGGCTCCAGTCTAATTTTCATTGGGGTTTCCCCAGAGCTGAAAGTGATGACTACAGGCAAAAATCCAGCAAAATCTACCTCTGCTTTTCCTTAGCGGAGTCCCAGGATAAGAGCCAGCCCTGCCATTTATTGACCGCTACCTTCTGCAAGTGACCAGATCTATCCACTCTGTTTCTTTATCCATGGAGTGTGGGTAATAAGAAAGGCAGAAACTGACAGCTCTTTGAAAAGCATAAAATTCATTGCAAGTTGTTCATTCATGTACAGAATCCACTCTTGAGTCTCCTATTGGCTAGGTGCTGTGTGTCCATAGCTCATGGGGTGCTGCAACAATTCTGTGAGGCAGAAACTAAGTTCAGTGAGGTAAAGGGATGTTCAAAGGCAAGGAAGGGCAGAGCTAGCTCTGAATCCCAGACGTGACTGGCTTCCAAAGCTTCAGTTTATTCCATGACTAAGCACGTAACTCAAATGTTGAACAAGGCAGCAAATTCTATGTTGGTAACAATAAAAATCATTCCTTTTTTAAGCTCCACCCCAGGGAGTCATAGGGAAGGTGATACTTGCTCTTGGTGTTGGAAATCGACACTGTAGCGCCCCAGACCCAGCAATTCTTTACTTGGTTTATGTGCTGATCGCTCAGAAGTTCAGTTGGCTGCTAGGGGATCCCAGCTGTGCCCTCCTTCAGAGAACTACCTGCAGCAGACAGAAGCCACCTGGCCTGCCAGTGGCTGAGACGTTATGTGTCCAGCCCCCACCAAACAGAAACAAAACAGACGCAACAGTGCCTGACTAGCTCAGAATAGAAAAGACCTGAGCCTGTCCAGAGGTGATCTTCCTCCCCATGGGGTAAAACTGAGGTCGGATTTCAGCGGAAAGTCCCTCTTGGCCCCATCCTCGTCCTGTTCCCCTCACTTCCTCACAGGTTTTCCTTCTGAGTGTACTACCTCAACGACCCACACGCAGAACTATCCCCATCTCAGGCTCTGCTTCAAGGAAGCTGACCCAAGACAGTCCTAGGAACGAGTAGAAATGTGTTTTAATTAAGAAAAAAGGGAAGGACATTTCACTAAGAGGGAAAGCTATCAATTAAAAAACGAAAACTATTAAGTCTCTGCTTTGTGTGAAGTACAGCACTACGCACTGAGACAGAGAGCAATCAAAAATACCCCCGGCTTCAAGAGGGAAGAGGGCCTCACAGGGTTCTGTCAGAACACAGTGTTTTTTCCGTGGAAAAGTATAATCAGGATTGCATTTAGGAAAGATGCTCCTTGTCCTGGCGGGACCATGGGAGATAAACTGGGCTTGAATAGAGAGACACTTACAGGCAGAAATACTTTGGCCACCCGATGCGAAGAACTGATTCATTGGAAAAGACCCTGATGCTGGGAAAGATTGAAGGCGGGAGGAGAAGGGGACACAGAGGATGAGATGGTTGGATGGCATCACCAACTCAATGGGCATGAGAGTTTGAGTAAACTCCAGGAGTTGGTGATGGACAGGGAAGCCTGGCATACTGCAGTCCATGGGGTCGCAGAGAGTCGGACACAACTGAGCAACTGAGCTGAGCTGAACTGAACTGAGGCAGAAAACTTGGATGTAAGATGGTATTATCAAAATGACTTAATTACAGTTAGGGTGTATGTTGGAATGAAAAAGATAACACTGGAGGAAAAAAATACCTAAAAATGTGAAACACTTATTAATAATGTTTTTTGGAACTTAAATGCAAATTTGCTCCTGATGACTTTCCCTCTCGCCAATGCATGCTTATTCCAGGGCTCAGGGATATAAATAATTCTAAATCCAATTCAACTGGGAGTGCCCCTGGTACAAGGCCCTATGCTGGGTGCTGGTCACTGCCCTCGAAGCACCCAGTCTAGTGGATGTGAGATAATGGGACATCTGCCCTGAGGATTCAAAAACAAACCAGCCATAATCTCTTCCTTTTAATCTTCTCCTAGCCCCATGTGTAATGTTTCTCATTTAATGAATTATAATCCAAGATGTTATCAATAAATAGTATAATTTTGGCAAGACCAGAGAATCCTGATAATCCAGCATTTCTATAAAGGCCGCTATACTTTGAAAAGACCGTAAGTTCCAACATCAGAAAAAACTAGGATCAAATCTCCCAGCTCTGCCTTTTGCTGGCTATTTGCCCTCAACAAATACCTTAACCTCTTTGAGCCTCATTCCTCATCGAAAAATTGAGGGCTATAGTATCTAACTTCAAAGGTGTTTGAGAGAATTCAATAGAACAACAGAAATAAAGTAGTTGGGACAGTGCCTGGATCAAAGTAGATGCTCAATAAGTGGAGCAATTGTATTACCATTATTTAAACCCTTCTTCTGTCATTTCCAAATAGTGACTGAGGGGAGATATTGATCTCCAGCCAGCTTCCTCATCTGGCCTTTCATCTCCTGAGTTGCCAATCACCGAGTCACCCGAAGGGCTACTGTTAAAAACAAATGTCATTAGAGCTAGTATGTGGTTTCTGGACAATTATTGGCTGGGGTGGGTCGAGTGGCATCTAAAAAATCCATAGGAAATATGTGTCCTGGCGCAATACTCTAAGAAGTGAGCCTTTGTTCCCTCCATTGCTTTACTTTCAAAGCAAAGAGGTTACATCTGTCTGTGTTCCACATGCCTGGGATGCCAGAGAGACACAGCCAATAGGTGGGGCCCCACAGTGGAAGAACCCAGCATCTCAGCTGCAGCCACAGGCCAAGAGCATGGGGGAAAAGGGGCAATCACATCCCTGAGTGACTGCAGGGCTGCTTCCAGACCTGCCGCAAGGAGAGGCAGAGACAGAAGAGGCATTACTGCAGTTCCTACTCCCAGAAGATTCCACAGTCAGAGGCCTCAACAATCTGCTATTTCGGGTCTCAGGAAGTAGGCATCTGAAGTTTCAGAGCTATGGGCCATTCCCCTCAACCCCAGAAGATCCTCAGATTGCATTCACCACCATTAATGGAACAGGCCACGTTACGAAGCAGCAAGTTCCACTGAGGGGAGAATACAAATTCTTTCTGGGATATGACTAAGAGGATCACATTCTGAGAAAGGATCTCTTTCTTCTCAATCAGCTGATATTGTATGGGCTCCTGGCAAGTCATAGAAGGAATCAGAACCACAACAGGATGAGGGCCTAATCCCATGTCTCACTGTCTGTCATTCTAGTAAACTTTTCTTCAGAGCCACAGCACAGGCAGTTTAAGGCAAACATTCTAATGCAGGGCAGGTTAGTAGGAGGAGAAAAAAAAAAAAAAAGCTCGAGAACTAGCTAACATTCCCAAATGCTTTTGCTTGTACCTGGGCAGGAACACCAAAATTGGTGCAAGGTGATATCAGGTAGCAGAAAGTGTAAGACTAGAGTCAGGGCCCTTCTCTTGCTCTTGGCTCTGAAACCAAGGCTGTAAGACTGTAGGCTATCTCTAGCCCTCTCTGGGCATCAGTTCTCTCTGCCATAAAATAAGACAACTGGACTGGATTTCCTTAACCCCAACGTTCATCATGTGAGCCCATCTTCATTATGTTTTCCATATTAACATAGGCCACATTGTGATTTGTGTCATATCCACACACAGATGTACTATTTTCATATTACATCTGGCTAAAATTGCCATGTTTCCTCACTGTTTCCCTTCCTTGAAATTGATTTTAAAAGGAAACTTGACAGAATTACCATGAATGGAAACCACTATCACTTGCCAGAACAGAAGGCACCCATAAAAATAAGTACAATGAGGGGAAAAAAAAAAAAAAAAGGCTTTTAATTCTCTCTGGGAAGCATTGCCTTTCGAGGATGAGCTCCCTGATGTCTGCTCTCTTGTTTAGAAGCAAAGAAATTAGTAAAGAGGTGTTAAGGATATTCCAACATCTATCTGAGACTTCCCTAATCAAAAAAAAGGAAAGAGAAAAAAGGGTTGAAAGGGAACTTAAAGGGAAAAAACTTCTTACTACAAGACTCTACCACCTAAATTATCTCAACATCCCTACAGTTTAGAAACTAATATTTCTAAGGTCTTCTCCTATATTGATATTCCATTTGTGCCCTCCTGTAGAGAAAGGATGATCATAATTAGTGGAAAATCTGAGTTATAGACTATCCTGAGAGAAGCGACTCTCAATATCCAAACAGAGACATTGTCAGAATGTTTTCCAACTGAAGGACCTTGAACATGCATTAGCAAACAGAAATGGTTTGTGATTTGCCTAGTCATCATCTATTTTCAAATAAACACTTCTAAATGATTTGGCAGTGCCTAAAAAATCATCCACCCTTCTGTGTAATTTAAACACCACTCTCCCAACATCTTGTTTACAGTATCAACTTGCTTAATGAAGCATTTTGTCAGGAGTATGCAAAGATAAATTAAACCAGAACTTATGTCATCAAATTAACACAACTTCCAAATTAGTGAAGTTCAGATTAATCATGACATCAGAGAGAGTACTACAAAAACAAAATGCCAATGGATGTTTTGGCTATATACATTCATGAAGATGAATGTGTTGGAGTCACACAGTAAAGGCTTCATTATATGACTCTCCAAAGCACTCCTTTCCTTGGAACCATTTAAATGTAATATTCGTCTTATTTAGACAGATATAAAATGAGGGAAGGCAAAGTCCCTCAAATATACCTGAAAGATCTTAGTATAACTGATAAGTCTAACGCTCTGGGTTATGGGAGAATATTCACTAACCTTAATTTTTTCTTTCCCACATTTTTGCCTTTTTGCTTTTGCTAATTCTTTATGCTCTCCTGGACAAGTTCCTTCCTCTTTATGGAATTAATTTCCCATATTTAAAAAGGAAGACAGAGGGTGCTGGACTAGAGCAGTGGTCAGCAAACTTCTTCTGTAAACGATCAGATAGTAAAGATTTTCAGCTTTGTACACCATATGGTCTCTGTTGCAACTACTCATTCAGTCTTTGTATCAAGAAAACAGCCACATGGAATATGTAAACAAATGAGCATGGCTGGGTCCCATTAAAACTTTATTTACAGAAACAGATGGTGGGCCATATTTGACCCACTAGCCTATATGTTGCCTTTCCTAGACTCAAGGATCTCTAACCTCTGGCCCTGATGCTGTCTTTATACAGAAGGGAAGGAAGTTGCCAAGATCTGTTATTTGACACAGCCAGGATTAAGAGAGTCCCTTGGACTGCAAGGAGATCAAACCAGTCAATCTCAAAGGAAATCAATCCTGAATATTCATTGGAAGGACTGGTGCTGAAGCTCCTATATTTTGGCCACCTGATGTGAAGAACTGACTCATTAGAAAAGACCTAATGCTGGAAAAGATTGAAGGCAGGAGGAGAAGAGGATGACAGAGGATAAAATGGTTGGATGGCATCACCAACTCAATGGACATGAGTTTGAGCAAGCTCCAGGAGTTGGTGATGGACAGGGAAGCCTGGCGTGCTGCAGTCCCTGGGGTCGCAAAGAGTCAGACATGACTGAGTGAATGAACTGAACTGAACTGAGGATTAAAACCTGGGTCTGCGAATTTTAAGTCCAGGATCATTCCTCTACAGTAGACTATCTGATCAACCAAGACACTTGTAACTACATGAGAAAGCATCAAGTGCTGTCATAAAGAAAAGGAAGAATTTCTTTTACCATTTCAAGCATAACTAAAGTTGCTTTATCAGTGAGTCATTAGGTTCCAAGATGAAGGTGGCATTAAGTGTTCCCTGTTGCCAAGAAATGGACCATATTGGGAGAGAAAAACTCAAGAAGGTTGAGCGGGAGCAGGAGAGAAGAGCTGAATATTCAGTCAAAGTTCCACAGTGTAAAGGAAACTATTTCTTCTTCACCTCACACGTGCACAGCAATTCATGGTTAATAACAAAATACTTTTATATCTGGTATTTGATTTCATCTTCACAATACCTCTGTGAGGTGGGATTCATTGCTTTATATTTGCTCTTCCCAGTCTCTATCAGGTGGCTTCAATCAGTCAGGTGAGCCAAGCACCTTGCCTCCTAGTGATTTCAGTGTTATTCTCCCTATTCTACAAAAAAAGAACTGAAATAACCAGCCTGGAGGTCAAGCAACCAGGGAGGTCAAACACATCAGCCTGATTCAAAATCCACAATTTTGGCATCTCCTCAGGCTGCCTCTCCTTAAAGATAGAAAAAACTTGGTATAGGACACAGCATTTTAGGGACTTCAAATTTTAATGAGTATGATAGGATAGGACAGGACAGACAGAACAGAAAGCATTTTCCCTTTAATAACACAAAAATGAGGCAAATAGAGAAGCTGCAGTTTAATGAATTAGATCAGGTTTTTCTCCCTTTCCATTTCCCTTTTAGTTCCACCTAACCACTCCATAAACGTGCTCTTGTAAACCTCCCTAGAGATGCTTAAAGAATTAACTTAATAGCATCCTAGTATCTATAGCATCTCAAAAGAAATTCTATCAAGAACCACTATTTATAAAGTACCAACTATGAATCAGATACTGTGATAGGTTATTTTCCCAACACTGTCTCATTTAATCTCTAAAATACCTCTACCAGGTGGGGATCTTTTGTGCCTGAGGAAACTGAGGCTGGCTCAGAGAGGTTGGGCTTCCATGATCACAGAGGAAAGGCCAGAGCAGAGATTGGACCCTGGACCTACTTCTAAAGCTCCCATTCTTTGTACTGTGAGACTGCCTCTCAAGAAATAAATGGGGTTAACATCACAATTAGGGGGTAACTGTAACGTGGTCATAGAAGAGATGAATCCTTACCTAGACAAACCCTAGAACATCATCTGGTGACTACTTGAGAAAGCTGTAAACCAATGCTATGCTGCTGCTAAGTCACTTCAGTCACATCCAACTCTGTGCGACCCCATAAGACAACAGTCCACCAGGCTCCCCCGTCCTGGGATTCTCCAGGCAAGAACACTGGAGTGGGGTGCCATTTCCTTCTCCAATGCATGAAAGTGAAAAGTGAAAGTGAAGTCGCTCAGTCATGTCCAACCCTCAGCAACCCCATGGACTGCAGCCTTCCAGGCTCCTCCATCCATGGGATTTGCCAGGCAAGAGTACAGGAGTGGGGTGCCATTGCCTTCTCCCCCAATCCTACACAGTGATGCAACCCCAATCGGCAGCATCTATGTCATCATCTGCCAGGAGCTGGTTAGAAATTCCCATGCAGACCTACTGAATTAGACTTTCTAGGGACAGGACCTGAGAATTCGTGTTGGGAAGCTCTCCAGGTGATTCTGATGCCCACCAAACACTGAGAATTTCTGCTGTATAGGCATCTCTGTGCAATCAGCGGCAGCTTGAACTGTTAGCCAGCCAGAGACTGGGAAAATCAGACTTGGAAAAGGAACACATCTTCCTCCAGGGATGCAGAGTCTCTTGTGGAACGGAGAACTGAACCTTAGGAAGCTTCACTTCAGATTCCATACCCACAATTAGGAACTCATCCATTTGCAGTGAGAATAAACACTGAAATTGAAACAGGTAAATCAGACTGTTCTGTGGCAAAGCCAATCCTGCCCTAGGAAACTTTGGGCCCTATTTCACGCACCTCACCACACGTGCAGTTCATCAGAGGAACTCAATCTCTGGTCAACTAGCAGATCTAAACCTCCCAACAAACCAGGGTTTGCTTTTCTCTTCATGGTTCTTTATTGCTCACTTACATGAGTTCTCGCAATGGATACTGAAAATAAAATACTATTCTACATCTCCAGCCCTTTTGGTTTTGAACAGGTTGATTGCCTGGGGACTGATATTACACAGTTTGGATTACAGATGCCTGAAGAATATTTATTAACTCCAAGGGAGGAAAACAGTTGTGAAATGAAGTAGCTATTTAAATCTAATTCTACCTACTAATAATGTCTTGCTTTATCTTTCTTAAATCAGCCTTAAATGTGTGGTCAAAACATATCTGACTTCACTGGATTTTGGAAACTTCTTAATGTTGCAAAGCAATGGCCCATAATCTCGGCATACTAGCGTAACTATTTCATTTTGCCTATTTTATTTCCATTTCAGGCTTTGTTTTTATATTTATATACAATTTTGCCTGGTGGTAATTATACAGTAGAAGTGAAACTTAAGTCTTTCTTTCTTCCTGGTTAAAGTTTCAACATAAGTGAGTTTATGCATTATCTTCATAATGATCATTTTAAATGTCTAGACAACAGACTCATGCGTTGGCACTTCACTTAAGCACACAAGAATGGGTTAGGAAGGATTTACTGAGCTCCTACTGTGTGCCATATGCAATTCCAGGCCCCCAGGAATCTAGCACTCAATAACACAAAGTCTCTGCTAAGACTGCAGCAGTGTACCACTCCAGGGGATGAGTGTAGCACTCATCTTGTCTACTTAGATGACACCCCTGGAGCACAGTGCAGCGCACACAGAAAAGATGCTTAGTTGCATGGGAGAGGGATTCCATCAGTGCCTTTAGCAGGTAGGTGAATGGAAATAAGAGCCAGGTGCGGGCCTAGGGATATACATACAGTACCTGACATACGATGGCTCAACTGAATGATTTTTCGACTTTACAATTTTATGAAAGTGATTCACACTCAATAGAAACCATACTTTGAATTTTGATCTTCTTATACTAGCAATATGAGGTACGAAACTCTCTTGTGGTGCTGGGCAGTGGCAGCAAGCTGAAGCTCCCCATCAGCCACAAACTCACAAAGGCAGACAGCCCGGATACCTTAAACACTCTACTCATACAAGCATTCTGTTTCTCACTGTCAGTACAGTATTCAATAAAACGTGTCAGATATTCAACACTTTATTATAAAATAGTCTTTGTGTTTGGGGAAGAAATGGCAACCCACTCCAGCATTCTTGCCTGAGAAATCCCATGGCAGAGAAGTCTGGTAGGCTAGGGTCCATGGGGTCACAAAAGAGTTGGACACAACTTAGTGACTAAACAACAAAAATAGGCTTTGTGTTAGAAGATTTTACCCATCTGTAGGCTACAGCAACTGTTTTGAACATATTAAGTTGCTGCTGCTGCTAAGTCGCTTCAGTCATGTCCGATTCTGTGCAACCCCATAGATGGCAGCCTGCCAGGCTCCCCCGACCCTGGGATTCTCCAGGCATGAATACTGGAGTGGGTTGCCATTTCCTTCTCCAATGCATGAAAGTGAAAAGTGAAAGTGAAAGTGAAGTCGCTCAGTCGTGTCCGACTCTTAGCGACCCCATGGACTGCAGCCCACCAGGCTCCTCCATCCATGGGATTTTCCAGGCAAGAGTACTGGAGTGGGGTGCCATTGCCTTCTCCAACATATTAAGTTAGGATAAGCTAAACTATGATGTTCAGTAAGTTAGATATATACATTCACTTTCAACTTAACAATGTTTTCAGCCTACAGTGGCTTGACTGAGACATGCTACATTCGTGGCTATCACTACAGATCACCAAACCGTTCCAAGGCATTAAACCAATCCTCATTGCTGCTACAGACGGTGTCTCATTTTTAACAGAAATTCATCAATATTGAGTGATAACGTTTTTAAAAAACAAATGCCAATTGAGTTAGCTCACAATAGTGCCTTAGAGAAGCTATGGATTTAAATATATACGTTCACTGGGGATCTTATTCTTCCTTCAGTTACTTCCTTTAGCATCTAAGATGATGCTATCAGATCAGATCCTGAAGCTAAGAGTTAAAACTGCACACTGACATGTTTATAGCCTATGTCATAGACTCTCATGCTCTATGAGAAGGAAGAAGGGGTAAACAGCCTATTCCAACAATCCTTACATCTCCTCCTAACTCTGAGAGGCGGCACACAACTCCTCAGGAGCTGGCTCTTTCCTCTCCCATCACTGGTCCCTCCACAACCATGCCTCGAGTAGCCCCCACTTCCGGTCCAGACACTTCCTCCTTAGCCAGGTCTTCCCTGACTCCTGCCTGAAACAGCTTCCCACAGCTCCCCCCTTGCTGGGGCAGGCCTCCACTAAGGCCCTTTGCTCTAGGAGTAGTGCACTTGCCTGTTCACCTGGACCTTTCCTATCACATCGTGGAGGCCAGGACCAGCCCTTGCTTCCTATTGTCCCTGGCAGTGACATGTGGCTGGGTCATGATAGACGCTCAGAAGATAGCTGCATGGTCCAGTAAGACAGAAGAGTCAGAAAGAGGATAAACACACTAGCAGACTGATAACAGATTAGAAGCCATGGTCACCAGCTTGATGTGATCCTTGGCAATCTGGCACTTCAAGAATCCCTGATGAATTCAAGATTCCTCGCTTTTCTTCCTGCAGAAGCTCAGGGACATTCGCGAGTCTTGTGTATTTTTCCCACATAATCCAAATCACTCTCTTCTTTTTATTTTCAGTTATCCCTAATTCAGGCCCTGTTGCTCATTAAAGTTCTTTAAGTCCTCAGGTTATTTTGTTCCATCTTTTAACCCTACCTCAACTTCCATTTCAGGACAGAAAAAGCATATCATATTGCTCCTGTGTCAAAATGAAAAGAAAAAAATTTTAATCTCATATTTCATGAACACCTTATAGTAATACCTTTTCTTCACTCCTTAAAAACCACTCTGAACAGGGGGTGTATTGTCATCCCATTTCACAGGTAGGGAATGAAACCTCATTGAGGTTAAGCTACCTGCCTGAAACTCACTGCCAAGAAACAAGAGGCAGAATTGAAACCCAGGCAGGTTCTGTTCAGAGTCGGACAGACTGAGCAACTGGACAACAACAAGGCTCTGTTCTGAGTTGTGGGCTCTTCCCTTTGTACTCTTGCGGCTGTCAATACCAAATGCCCAACAAATGTCAGAAAGCTGAGTTCTCCTCCTAGGCTGGCCACTTACTTCCATGAGAATATTCATGACCACTGCCTTCTTGTACCATGTTGTGCCTAGCAAATGGAGTAAGTGCTAATGCTGTCCCGATGTCACAGGACTATAAAAAAGAGAGTCATGGGCCCGAAAGCCAAGCAGGAAAGCTGGAGTCTGTGATGTGTCTTTGTGTTGCTCATCAGAACAGCGTGTTCCAAGGCACAATGTCTGCTTTGAGAAAGCCTCAGCATGGCTCTGAGCGCCAGGTTACAACACCCAGAAATCACAGTGACACTCAAGTTCACAGCATCCCACTCTGCTCTTTACAGCCCAACTCACACACCTCAGGCGGAGAAGGCAATGGCACCCCACTCCAGTACTCTTGCCTGGCAAATCCCATGGACAGAGGAACCTGGTAGGCTACAGTCCATGGGGTCGCTGAGGGTCGGACACGACTAAGCGACTTCACTTTCACTTTTCACTTTCACGCATTGAAGAAGGAAATGGCAACCCACTAGTGTTCTTGCCTGGAGAATCCCAGGGACGGGGGAGCCTGGTGGGCTGCCGTCCATGGGGTCGCACAGAGTCGGACACGACTGAGGTGACTTAGCAGCAGTAGCAGCAGCACACACCTCAGGGGAGTCGGACAGACGGGCTTGTGAGCACAGCCTCTGGATCTGAACATGAAAAAATGTCCACACTGGAAGGATCTTAGAGAATATTCAGCCCAATTCTCTTGTTTTACCCACAAAGAAACTGAGGCCCAAGGTTCTGGACCTACTCTGACCCTCAGTCTCCCCATCTGATGGCAGCTTATTCCTCCCTAAAGGCACTTCCTCATCTTACTTCTGTGAGGCAAAGTGGCACCATAAAGGCTCAAACTGGCTCTTCAGACTAAAAGTGCACTGCCAGAGCTCAGGGAGCACGGCAAGGGACTGCTTCTAAGACAGGAAGGAGAAGGAGCCACAGCACATTCGCGGCCACAGGTGGCCCTCCTTGGTTGTATAAAAGATAACGTAGACTAGTTCCACTTACCATCCCACAAATCTTTGGAACAAGAAACGAGGTGTGAGCCAACTGTGTTATGTGTAACCCCCATGGAGATAAGCAAAAACAAATAAACAAAAAAGGACTGTCTTAATTTTAAGCACAGCAGTTTGAATAGAAAAGGAATGAAGCAGCAGGTCACTCACTGACCCTTCAGTAATAAATTAAGTGTAAACTTGCAGAGGTTGAACTGCATAGCTGGCTTTGAAGATTTGATTTTTTGAACTGGTCAAAAAATCAACCATGGAGCTCGGACGCCTCCTTGTGGTAGAGCTGGATTACTGTCAGGGACAATTCGCCTTCACCCACTTGGAGCCCTATTCACTATATTGTAATCAACTGAGAGCCTTCCATATACCAGACTCCGGGCTGTGTGCCTTCACATATCAAATCTCACCAAAGTTCACATTATGTGAACATAATTAGGCCCACTCTATAGACAATGAAGGAGAACCTTTAAAAACTTAAGTCGCTTGTCCAAAATTATAAACCTAGATCTAGGAAATTTCCAGCCCAGGTCTCCTTTCTCAGTATCACATTGAGTACAGTGTTGAGGACACAGAGATGAACAAGATCTAGCCCCTGTTGGGATATTTCGATCCTGCCATGCTCACGTATTTTAACTGAACATACTGACTCATATTAAATGATCAGAATGCAAAACCCTCAGCGCTGTTTGCACAGAGGTAGAAACTGAGAGCAATCAATGTGCCTGGGGCCTTGGCACTCACTGCCCCAATCTCAGGGCATCCCTGACCAGAATCCCGGGAGCAGGGGACTGTTGAGTGAACCTGAGCTAGTTCGTAGGCATGCCTATGAACTCTTGGGTAAGAAATGAAGCCCTGGGTTGAATAATGGTAAAAACAGACAACAGTAACCAAGCCAAAACTTCAAATGGTCCAAGTCAAGGCAGAGTCCGAATAAGAGTTAATAAGTCTTTCCATTTGTCTTTTACAGCATTTGATATGTCCAATCAAGAAGATAGGAAACCTGTGTGATCTCCACACAGAGAAAGTCAGGCCGTTAGTTTGGTCTACTGATAGGATTGACAGGTTAAGAAACAACTGTGGCCAAACGAAACCTGGGTATCTATTTTTGCAAGGTACCAGAATGCCATTTTCTGTCTGGCATCGATAGCAAACCATCCCACAAGAGAGAAAACCAGTCAGATTTATTTTGGAGCTGGCCTTCTTTCATATATTGGCTGGTCAAAAGGTTCATTCAGTTTTTTCCATAAAATGACTCTTGCATGTATGCTAAGTCACTCAGTCGTGTCCAACTCTGCAACCCTATGGACTTTAGTTCATAGCCCACCAAGCTCCTCTGTCTATGGGATTCCCCAAGCAAGAATACTGGAGTGGGTTGCCAGGCCCTCCTCCAGGGGATCCTCCCAACCCAGGGATCAAACCAATATCTCTTCCGTCTACCTGTATCAGCAGGAAGCTTTACCACTAGTGCCACCTGGGAGCAGCATTTAATTGTCTCTAACCTCATTGGAAACAATTTTCTTTATGTATTATGACATATATATTTGTTATGTATTATGCCTGTATTCTGGGCAAGGAGGATGCAGCCTGCGAGATATGCTGCTTCAGCTTCTGCTTTAGCGCGGAGCCCAAGGCCGAAGCCGAGGCCGCGCCTGGCCCCCGGCCCTGTGAGCAGCGGCTAAGCCGGGTGGCTGCACTCTCTACACATGGACATCAACAAATGGTCAACACCGAAATCAGACTGATTAAATTCTTTGCAGCCAAAGACGGAGAAGCTCTATACAGTCAGCAAAAACAAGACCGGGAGCTGACTGTGGCTCAGATCATGAACTCCTTATTGCCAAATTCAGACTTAAATTGAAGAAAGTAGGGAAAACCACTAGACCATTCAGGTATGACATAAATCAAATTCCTTATGATTATACAGTGGAAGTAAGAAATAGATTTAAGGGACTAGATCTGATAGATAGAGTGCCTGATGAACTATGAACGCAGGTTCGTGACACTGTACAGGAGACAGGGATCAAGACCATCCCCATGGAAAAGAAATGCAAAAAAGCAAAATGGCTGTCTGGGGAGGCCTTACAAATAGCTGTGAAAAGAAGAGAGGTGAAAAGCAAAGGAGAAAAGGAAAGATATAAACATCTGAATGAAGAGTTCCAAAGAATAGCAAGAAGAGATAAGAAAGCCTTCTTCAGCGATCAATGCAAAGAAATAGAGGAAAACAATAGAATGGGAAAGACTAGAGATCTCTTCAAGAAAATTAGAGATACCAAGGGAACATTTCATGCAAAGATGGGTTCGATAAAGGACAGAAATGGTATGGACCTAACAGAAGCAGAAGAGATTAAGAAGAGGTGGCAAGAATACACAGAAGAACTGTACAAAAAAGATCTTCACGACCCGGATAATCACGATGGTGTGATCACTCACCTAGAGCCAGACATCCTGGAATGTGAAGTCAAGTGGGACTTAGAAAGCATCACTACGAACAAAGCTAGTGGAGGTGATGGATTCCAGCGGAGCTATTTCAAACCCTGAAAGATGATGCTGTGAAAGTGCTGCACTCAATATGCCAGCAAATTTGGGAAACTCAGCAGTGGCCACAGGACTGGAAAAGGTCAGTTTTCATTCCAATCCCAAAGAAAGGCAATGCCAAAGAATGCTCAAACTACCACACAATTGCACTCATCTCACACGCTAGTAAAGTAATGCTCAAAATTCTCCAAGCCAGGCTTCAGCAGTACATGAACCATGCACTTCCAGATGTTCAAGCTGGTTTTAGAAAAGGCAGAGGAACCAGAGATCAAATTGTCAAAATCCGCTGGATCATGGAAAAAGCAAGAGAGTTCCAGAAAAACATCTATTTCTGCTTTATTGACTATGCCAAAGCCTTTTCCACAATAAACTGTGGAAATCCTTCATGAGATGGGAATACCAGACCACCTGACCTGCCTCTTAAGAAACCTATATGAAGGTCAGGAAGCAACAGTTAGAACTGGACATGGAACAACAGACTGGTTCCAAATAGGAAACGGAGTCCGTCAAGGCTGTATATTGTCACCCTGCTTATTTAACTTCTATGCAGAATACATCATGAGAAATGCTGGGTTGGAAGAAGCACAAGCTAGAATCAAGATTGCCGGGAGAAATATCAATAACCTCAGATATGCAGATGACACCACCCTTATGGCAGAAAGTGAAGAAGAACTAAAAAGCCTCTTGATGAAAGTGAAAGAGGAGAGTGGAAAAGTTGGCTTAAAGCTCAACATTCAGAAAACGAAGATCATGGCATCTGGTCCCATCACTTCATGGCAAATAGATGGGTAAACACTGTCAGACTTTATTTTTTTAGGCTCCAAAATCACTGCAGATGATGACTGCAGCCATGAAATTAAAAGATGCTTACTCCTTGGAAGGAAAGTTATGACCAACCTAGATAGCATATTGAAAAGCAGAGACATTACCTTGCCAACAAACGTCCGTCTAGTCAAGGCTATTGTTTTTCCCAGTGGTCATGTAGGGATGTGAGAGTTGGACTGTGAAGAAAGCTGAGCGCTGAAGAATTGATGCTTTTGAACTGTGGTGTTGTAGAAGACTCTTGAGAGTGCCTTGGACAGCAAGGAGAGCCAAGCAGTCCATTCTAAAGGAGATCAGTCCTGGGGGTTCATTGGAAGGACTGATGCTAAACCTGAAACTCCAATACTTTGGCGTCCTCATGCGAAGAGTTGGCTCATTGGAAAAGACCCTGATGCTGGGAGGGATTGGGGGCAAGAGGAGAAGGGGACAACAAAGGATGAGATGGCTGGATGGCATCACCGACTCGATGGACATGAATTTGGGTAACTCCGGGAGTTGGTGATGGACAAGGAGGCCTGGCGTGCTGCAATTCATGGGGTTGCAAACAGTCGGACACGACTGAGCAACTGAACTGATGACTGTATTATGACAGCTGGCACATCAGTGTTGCATTTCCAAACAATTATCAAAATTGGTAACCTTTTGTGTAGCCATTTGAATATTGAAGATGGGGGGGCGTAACATTTTCGTTATACTATGCTTTATTATTTCAAGAAAGGTAAAAATGTGGGGCAGAGACCCTCTGCACCCGTGCAAACATGGCGCTGCAAGCCGTGCGGGCCACGGTTGGCACCCAGCATGCCCTGCTGTGCACCAGCCCCGCTCTGCTGTTGGTGCGGAAATTCACAGAAAAACAGAATGGGTAACAACAGAAAACAGTGTTGGAACAGTGGGAATCAGCAATTTTACACAGGAAGCTCTGGGAGATGTTGTTGACTGTAGTCTGCCTGAAGTTGGGACAAAGTTGAACAAACAAGAGGAGTTTGGTGTTTTGGAAAGTGTGAAAGCTGCTAGTGAACTCTATTCTCCTCTATTGGGAGAAGTAACTGAAATTAATAAAGCTCTAGCAGAAAATCCTGGACTTTGTCAACAAATCTTGTTATGAAGACGGTTGGCTGATCAAGATGACATTCAGTAACCCTTCAGAACTAGATGAACACTAATGAGTGAAGAAGCAAATGAGAAATACATAAAACCTACTGAGGAGTGAAAATGGAACCCCTAAATAAACTACTCTGGAACAATTGAATCTGGCATAGTTAAATTAGTAGTGGATATTTAAAGAGCAACTTTTAGCAGAAGAAACTACTTGTAACAATGTTTCCTGAAGAAAATACCCCTTAACTTTCTAATGACTTCAGATAAACACTGTGCATCTTTTCCACAGCATCCTGTGATTTTTAGGCTAGCAGTTATAATATTCAGAATTCCTGAAATTATCTCTGGTAAAACTAGTTATCAAAATTATATAATTCAAGGATAACATGGTTATCTTAAACCTCATATGACATTGTCACTTGCTTACAGCTATCCTTGGATTTGGGTCAAAATGATCTTCTCACTAGAAATAACTGCCAGTGGAGAAAAGTTTGTTATTTGTGTAGTGTCTGATGAAGAATATTACTATCTTAATTTTGCAATATACTGTGTTTGCTGGTGCTATTTTTATACAGTGAAGCAACAGCCTTGCAGGAGAATAAACAATTTAAATAAACTTATTTCTTAAAAAAATGCAACTGAAACACAAAAAAAGGATTTATGCAGTATATGGAAAAGGTGCTGTGACTGATCCAAATGATTAATTCCAACAAGCACTACTCCCAAGTAGACCAACTGGAAGCCGCACACAACAAAAGCATCCAGAATGCATAATCTTCCACTAGGATAATGCAAGATCACATCTCTTTGATGACCAAGCAAAAACTGACAGCTTGACTGGGAGGTTCTGACTTACCTGCTATACTCACCAGACAGTTCAGTGAGCACCCTGACTGCAGCCTTCTGAGAGATCCTAAAGCAAAGGATGTACATAGGCTATTCCTGGATCTCTAACCTTCAGAAAGTATGACATACTTTCAAATGTGTGTTGTTTCAAGCTGCTAAACTTCAAGGTTATTTGGTCTTTAAACCTGTATGGGCATCAAAAATCACATGAGGAGTTTCTATTTTTGTTATGTTAAAATTTAATTTTTACAAGTTTTTTTTAATATTATAAGTAAAAATATGTATCCTAATACTTTTCAAAAAAAAAAGAAAGAAAACCACTTTCCTCTCCAAAAATAACCACTCTACTTGGAGCATATCCTTCCACATTTTTTTTATATACTACATATTATATAACGATATCATACCATACATACTATTCATCACCTTGCTGTTTTCACATAACACTGTCTTAGAGACCTTTCCATGTCAATGAATGCATATCTGTAACATTATTCTAACTGCATCAGAGTATTCCATAAAATGAAAGAACCATAATTCATTTAATCACTTCCCTACCAAGACACATTTAAGTTGCTTCTAATTTTTTATATTATAAATAATACTTTAGTAAATCTTCTTGGACATGCATGAATACAAAGGATAAGTGCATTTTTTAAATTCAAACAGATACGGTCAAAATGTTCTCCCCAAAAGGCTGCATTAATAATCAGCTATTGATGCAAAATAGAATCTATTAGGCCCTCCCTGGCGGTTCAGATGGTAAAGAATCCACCTGCAGTGAAAGCGACCTGGGTCTGTTCCCTGAGTCAGGAAGATCCCCTGGAGAAAGGAATGGCTACCCTTTCAGTGTTCTTGCCTGGAGAATCCCATAGACAGAGGAGCCTGGTGGGCTACAGTCCATAGGGTTGCAAAAAGTCAGACACAACTGCGCAACTAACATTTTCACTTTCACATACAGTATTATATATTACTACATTAATAATTATTAATATAGTAGTTTATAATATAAATTTCAACTCACCTTTATTAATAATGAATATTATGTCTATGTTTTTCTTGCCAATCTGATGAATAAAGGTATTTCACTTTTAGTATTTTATTACAATCTAATAAACCTAAAAAAGAATGTTAATTTCATTTTCCTGCTCACAAGTGAATCATTACCATAAGTATCAATATACATGACTTCCAGGACTGGGGAGTTTTTAAATTTATGGATACAGAAAAAGAAGAGATATTTTTCTTAGTGATTTACATGTGCTGGAAGATACAGATGAAGGAAAAAAATTATTTTTAGAAGATGAGTACATAAGTAAACCATGTCAGTGAGAGAAGAATGGGATGTGCGGCTAGAGGTGTGAACGGTAAAAGGTGAAACGAATAGACTGGGATAAAGGTGGTGTTGACCTATGCAAGACAACTGTTAACTAAGGTGTTTAAAACTACAGACCTTGAAAACACCCATACTTGTTTCTTGGGTGTATAGCTGCCTATATCAATGATTCATGAATTGATTCCTCTGAAGAAATTATCTGCTCAAAGAAAACCCAACAAAAGCATGTTTTTCTTTGATCATCCAAAAGGAAGATGAAATATAATATTTCTGACATCACAGCAGTTCTTCAAGAACTTCAAGAACAGACTATATCCTCATTTTACAGCCAGGAAAATGATGTTTGGAGCAATGAAGTTTGTTCAGTTGCACAGTCAGTAATCAACAGAGCAGTGACTTGAACTCAAGGAAGTCTGATACAAACACCCTTACTCTTTCCACCAGGCTCTACAGCCTCCAAACAGTGAGAAAAACTTGGCACTGATATTGGTTTGTCATTATTCATGTTGCGTGATCTGAGGAATGCTATTTAAAATATTTTGGACCTAGATTTCCTTTCCGTTAGAAGAAAGAGGTAGAATCAAATAATCTATGGGGTTTCTTCCAAATCTAACATTTTTGGATTCCATTTACTATCTCCTAGATTACAAAGTTGAATTCGTGCTGAACAGAGAGAAAGAAAGCTTTCTGAAGGTTAATTTAGCATAGCCAATGTGTCTTTTAGAGACACAGTTCCAGAAAGATATATTTCTTGCTCCTAAGGAAATAAGAAATCATAAGTTTGAGGATGGGAATAGGAGCAGGACAAGGAGGCATCTTCAGGAGACTGTTCCAGAAAGTGTGAAATTTCAAGAAACATTGAAACTCAATGGGATGAAATACGGTTCAGAGTCAAGCTTGTACAAGAAGAGACTGTGAGAGAGAAGAGAAGGGAGAACCGAAAGGACTAACTTTCTGAAAGCCTGATTAAAACTCATTTAATCCTCCCTGCCGTCTCCCTCTGCATCCCACCTAGGGAGGGAGGTTCAGGAGGGATGGGATATATGTCTACCTATGGCTGATTCATATTGAGGTTTGACAGAAAACAACAAAATTATGTAAAGCAATTATCCTTCAATTAAAAAAGTTTTTTTTTTAAATTTAAACTCATTTAATCCAACTTTGTTTTGATAAAGCAGTTTTTCAATTAGTATTACCTATTTGGACCTACTTCCTTGAGTAAATATGAAATCTCCCTTTATGCATAACTGGAAACTGGAAATTAAGGATGAGAAAATGATACCATGTTTAGTGTAAGAAAAAGGAAAGGCATAATCTCTTTTAATGTAACAGTTTTTCTCACTAAAATGATATATACACATTTTAGAAAACTGGAAATAGAAACTATTTATAAAATCTCTAATAATTTCATCACCTCATTATAGAGGTGTGCTTCCTTTTAGTCCTTTTTGCCATGCGTGTGTTTTTAAAACAAAACTAGAGTTTTACTCTTGCCTGGAAAATCCCATGGATGGAGGAGCCTGGTAGGCTGCAGTCCATGGGGTCACAAGAGTCAGACACGACTGAGCGACTTCACTTTCACTTTTCACTTTCATGCATTGGAGAAGGAAATGGCAACCCACTCCAGTATTCTTGCCTGGAGAATCCCAGGGACGGGGGAGCCTGATGGGCTGCCGTCTATGAGGTCGCACAGAGTGGGACATGACTGAAGCAACTTAGCAGCAGCAGCAGCAGAGTTCTATCATATACACAGTACTAGCTTATATTTTAATTAAATATTATAAAAAGAGTATTTTCTCAAGTCATTACAAAGTCTTGGGAAAAACAGCACATTTAATGGCTGCATGATGTTCTGTGTTTTGAACATGTCATCACTTACTAAGCCATTCTCCTGTGGGGGGACAGAAGGCAACACTCTGTATTTAAAGCGGGCAGTCCCTCCCAGTGACTTGTGCAAGGTTCTTCCCATTCCTCCCTGAGAGCAGACAGGAGGACTAAGAAACCCTCTGACTCAGAGCGGTGTCCAAAGGGGAAATGCCCATCACCTCGGACAAGCTGGACTCCTCACCTGCACCCTTCTCCCAAAGGTTTCAGGTTTTGTGAGGGTCCTTAGGGATAGGTCCTCAGGCAGCAGACTAGATCAGGGGTGTGGTGAACAGGTCTGAGGGAGATGCCACAGACCAGGGGCAGGAGGCAGCTGGTGGAAGGAAATGGGCCCGAGGAAGTGGGGAGACACAGGCTGAGGGAAAGACGAACAGAAAGTTTATAGAAGTTTACAGAGGAAGCTAAAATCTGAGGTGCATCCTAAAGGAAGAATAGGAGGTATCACATGAGCATCACCATCCTTTATTATCTTCATAGTTTGTTTATGACATGCCAAATCTGCTTTGAACTATGCTGTTTGTCTTTGGTCTAACTCGTTTTAAAACCTCTTCATCTCAGGACAGTGTAATTGTGAACTCTGCCTTTCAAAAGTAAGCCATGTAGCTGAGGATTCAAACTTATAAATCTACCAGCCATAGATCTTTCCTAGTCAAGAAATAAGAATATTTGACATCACACAAAAAAAATATGTTCCAGGAAGAAGACATATTCCCCCACATTTCACCTTTTTGCATCTGTTACAAAGAAAGTTTCACCCATTGGTCTCTGACTTTTCTAAAGTAAACCTTCAGAATATTATTTTTGGATGATTATATTTTGGATCAACTCTTTCATCCAGAAGCCTGATAAAACCTGTTTTTTCTTTGAACCTGGAAATTACTTTTTTTTTTCTAGTTTCAAAAGTTTAAGACTTCATGGTTTAGATTTCATTCCAAGTTCAGACTGTCAGAGGCCCGGCGGGATCACAACTTGGCAAAATATATCCATGTTCCTAAAATTAAGCAACTGTTACAAACATCTGAGCTTCCACACTGGTGCTGTTGAAAGGGCATTTTCCTATCACAAAGGCAGACTTCCTGCTGGGCTGTGGGCAGAGGGAGAGAACTAAGGGGGCAGACCCTGCTGAAGCCTTTTTCATCCCCACTGCCTTTTTATCCACCCGCTACCTCCCCAGATTGGCTGGGCCTGTCATTTGAGACTAAGTCATATAGACAAATTCAAAGTTCACTCAGGGACACGGGCAAGAAAAGACAACAAAACGTTCATTCTTCTCATCAAGATCTTTTCCCAGACTTGGGGATATTCCTTGGCACACAGTAGGCACCCAATAAAGTTTACTGAAGAGAAAGACACAGAGAGAGAGAGAGAGGAGGCGGAAGAGGAGAGAGGGAGGGAGGGAAGGAAGGAAGGCAAAGAAAGAAAGTAAAGAAAGAGATAAGAGAGAGAGGGGAAAGGAGAGAAGGGAAAGAAAGGAAGGGGGGGAAATAGTCTGAAATGATTTGAATAAATTCTTATTTACACATGTACATATACTGTGTTTTATAAGAAATTAATTATAAACAAAGCTGAGGACTTAATAAGCAGAAGCACTTGCTAAACACCATTACACACATTAACGCAAACCTCATAACACCATGAGACGAGAACCATTACTAACCCCATTTTACTGATGAGGAAACTAAGATTAGAGAGATTAAGTAACTTGCCCCAAATTCCAAAACTAGTAAGCGTGGGACCAGAATCTGAAGTCGGATCTAGTAAGAGTCTGATTCTCTCCTTTCCTCTTTTTCCTTTGTTCTTTCCTCTGCTACTTCTTGTCAGAGACCCAGAACTCTGTTTCTCCTTTCTTCTTTCTTTATAAGGTAATAACCAATTCAGGTCATGGGCACACAGGTGTAAGTATTAGCAGTAAAGCAATCACATGGCTCAAAGAGTTCACTCAGCAGAACCTGGGTTTGCCAGAGGAGTCATGGAAAAGTACTGAGAAAGGAGATTTTCCTTGCAGGAGATACCCTAGAAGAGAGAAACACTGAGGGTCCATTCGAAGGGAGAAGCATAAACCATCAGTCTCTAATCAAGGTGACCTGCGACCCACTAGCCATTACAAACCAGTCTGGAGCAGCTGCTCTCCGTCTGTGGCTTCTCACACACCAGAGGCCACTGGGCATGCTCAGCTCAGGGCAACCTTCTCAGTCCTACTAGAAGCTGGAGAAACCCAGGTAGAGAGAGTATCCCAGGAAACCACAGAGGAGCTCCAGTACAGACCTAACTCAGAAGAAACCTGAGTCCTACTCACTTCCACTGCATAAACCCTTCCTAAGGCCTGCCAGGTGGCTCAGTGATAAAGAATCTGCCTGCCAATGCAGGAGATGTAAGTTCAATCCCTGATTTGGGAAGATCCCCTGGAGAAGGAAACGGCAACTCACTCCTATATTGTTGTCTGGGAAATTGCAGGGAGAGAGGAGACTGGTGGGCTACAGTTCAGACGTTCACAATGAATTGGACACGACTGAGCATGCACACGCACAAGGGCACTTCACTGTCTGCAGAGCACCTCCAAGGTTCATCCCACTGGGGTCTCTGGGATAGCTCGTTTCCTTATCTTTCTGCTCCTTTCTAAGCTCAGTATGCTATGGTGGGAAAAAACACAATTTTGCCCAGGAGCTCAATGATTGGATTCCAAAGTCCCAGTTCTTATCAACTACTCTCCACTCCTGGGCCTCAGTTTCCCCCTTTACAGTCCTCTCTCTCTCTCAAAGGATAAAAATAGGTTCTACAGAATGACAAATACCATTATAGTAGAAGAAATCTTTCTCCCACCTCAGAACATTGTTGTGCTAGACTTTAACTGTCTGATATAGAGATGGTTGTTTCCTTCAGCCCAGATTGCAGGTGTTCAGTCAGGACCATTGCTCTAGAAACCACAGCAAGTTTTCAGAAGAGCAGTTCTGAAACATGTGGCTCACCAGAGTTGTTCTAACACCTCCCTTTCAGTTCATGAAGACCATTTTAAGCCTGATGACAAGAACAGACAGACCAGGTCACTTCATCCAGGTCCTCTGGAACCTAGTGTCTATCCGTTTTTCCAGTTTCAAGGACCCAGTTTTGTAAAACCCTACCTTCCTGAGACAGAGATGGGCCAAGGGCAGTTCTACAAAGGGTGGTGAGCTGCCCCACAAGAAGAAGGAAAGTGGTGTCTGAGAACAACCAGGCATTGTTTGTCCTCTCCACCCACCACCACCCCCACCCAGGGTCTGGCAGGGCTGAGCCTGAGTGGGCAGAAGAGCAGCCTGGAGGCTCTGGCAACATTGGGGGAGGGGGGGAGCGGTGCAGCCTGTGGGGAGGGGAGCAGGGAGTTCTGTGTGACAGCTGGGCTCACAATGTGACCATTGTTCCCTCTCAGAGTTGCATCTGCTCCCCTAAGGGTGGTGGACAGAGAAGAACAGAGTTGGAAGCATCTGCCAGGGCCCTGGGAGAAAGCTTGTGTGCTACCCGGCTAGGTGAAAGGGAAATACTAAATGCTCATGTGGCGGCCCACCCACAAGCCAACCTGACAAAGGTTAGAGATGCCGCAGAAAAATACCAATGCCAACTCCCTCTGCCATAGCCCTCTCCCCACCCTAGTCCCTTTGATTCTTTCTCTTATTTCAGTCATTTCATATCATGCTGTGCTTTGCCTGTTACTATTGTTTTATTTTTTTTTAACTTCTCACTATCTAAGCATTTCTTTTGTACACTTCAAAATTTCCCTAAGCACCTTTCTATTAACATATTATGCCCATTATGTTGACTTTTAAAATCATACAATTCAACACGGTGCACTCAAACCTGTATATACTCATTATATCACTGATGATTTTATATTTTGAAAAGAAATGTGATCTGGATCAAGAAGAGTAAGTAAATAAAAATGTTTATCCCTTTTGGCTAAAACTAATATGTTTTAGTACACTATATGCTAATATTCACACGATTTCTCATTGCATGCATGCATGTTCAGTTGCTGTCTGTCATGCCAATTATTTGCAACCCCATAGACTACACACTGGAGAAGGCAATGGCAAACCACTCCAGTACTCTTGCCTGGAAAATCCCATGGATGGAGGAGCCTGGTAGGCTGCAGTCCACGGGGTCGCACAGAGTTGGACACGACTGAAGTGACTTAGCAATAGCAGCAGACTACATACAGTCCATCAGGCTCCTCTGTCCATGGATTTTCCAGGCAAGAACACTAATGAGTGATGAGTGAAAGTCATTCTGTTGTGTCCCATTCTTTGCAACCCCATGGACTGTAGTCCACAAGGCTCCTCTGCCCATGGATTCTCCAGGCAAGAATACTAGAGCGGGTTGCCATTTCCTACTCCAAGGGATCTTCCTGACCCAGGGATAAAACCCAAGTCTCCTGCATCTCCTGCATTGGCAGGCAGATTCTTTACCATTGTGCCATCTGGGAAGATCTACCTGAGAAATCCTATGGACAAAGGAGCCTGGTAGGCCACAGTCCATGGAGTTGCAAAATGGACAGGACTTAGCAGCTAAACAGCAGCAGATTTCTCATGAATCCTCACTAAAATCCTACCAGGTGTAAAAGAAAACACAACAACCCAAAACCTGTGGGACACTATAAAAGCAGTGCTAAGGGGAAAGTTCATAGCAATACAGGCATACCTCAAGAAACAAGAAAAAAGTCAAATAAATAACCTAACTCTACAACTAAAGCAACTAGAAAAGGAAGAGTTGGAGAACCCCAGAGTTAGTAGAAGGAAAGAAATCTTAAAAATTAGGGCAGAAATAAATGCAAAAGAAACAAAAGAGACCATAGCAAAAATCGACAAAGCCAAAAGCTGGTTCTTTGAAAGGATAAATAAAATTGACAAACCATTAGCCAGACTCATCAAGAAGCAAAGACAGAAAAATCAAATCAATAAAATTAGAAATGAAAATGGAGAGATCACAACAGACAACAAAGAAATACAAAGGATCATAAGAGACTACTATCAGCAATTGTATGCCAATAAAATGGACAACGTGGAAGAAATGGACAAATTCTTAGAAAAGTACAATTTTCCAAAACCGAACCAGGAAGAAATAGAAAATCTTAACAGAGCCATCACAAGCACGGAAATTGAAACTGTAATCAGAAATCTTCCAGCAAACAAAAGCCCAGGTCCAGACGGCTTCACAGCTGAATTCTACCAAAAATTTCGAGAGGAGCTAACACCTATCCTCCTCAAACTCTTCCAGAAAATTGCAGAGGAAGGTAAACTTCCAAACTCATTCTATGAGGCCACCATCACCCTAATACCAAAACCTGACAAAGATGTCACAAAAAAAGAAAACTACAGGCCAATATCACTGATGAACATAGAAGCAAAAATCCTCAACAAAATTCTAGCAATCAGAATCCAACAACACATTAAAAAGATCATACACCATGACCAAGTGGCCTTTATCCCAGGGATGCAAGGATTCTTCAATATCCGCAAATCAATCAATGTAATTCACCACATTAACAAACTGAAAAATAAAAACCATATGATTATCTCAATAGATGCAGAGAAGGCCTTTGACAAAATTCAACATCCATTTATGATAAAAACTCTCCAGAAAGCAGGAATAGAAGGAACATACCTCAACATAATAAAAGCTATCTATGACAAACCCACAGCAAACATTATCCTCAATGGTAAAAAATTGAAAGCATTTCCGCTAAAGTCAGGAACAAGACAAGGGTGTCCACTTTCACCGCTACTATTCAACATAGTTCTGGAAGTTTTGGCCACAGCAATTAGAACAGAAAAAGAAATAAAAGGAATCCAAATTGGAAAAGAAGAAGTAAAACTCTCACTGTTTGCAGATGACATGATCCTCTACATGGAAAACCCTAAAGACTCCACCATAAAATTACTAGAGCTAATCAATGAATATAGTAAAGTTGCAGGATATAAAATCAACACACAGAAATCCCTTGCATTCCTATACACGAATAATGAGAAAGTAGAAAAAGAAATTAAGGAAACAATTCCATTCACCATTGCAACGAAAAGAATAAAATACTTAGGAATATATCTACCTAAAGAAACTAAAGACCTATATATAGAAAACTATAAAACACTGATGAAAGAAATCAAAGAGGACACTAATAGATGGAGAAATATACCATGTTCATGGATCGGAAGAATCAATATAGTGAAAATGAGTATACTACCCAAAGCAATTTACAAATTCAATGCAATCCCTATCAAGCTACCAGCAACATTTTTCACAGAACTAGAACAAATAATTTCAAGATTTGTATGGAAATACAAAAAACCTCGAATAGCCAAAGCAATCTTGAGAAAGAAGAATGGAACTGGAGGAATCAACTTGCCTGACTTCAGGCTCTACTACAAAGCCACAGTCATCAAGACAGTATGGTACTGGCACAAAGACAGACATATAGATCAATGGAACAAAATAGAAAGCCCAGAGATAAATCCACACACATATGGACACCTTATCTTTGACAAAGGAGGCAAGAATATACAATGGAGTAAAGACAATATCTTTAACAAGTGGTGCTGGGAAAACTGGTCAACCACTTGTAAAAGAATGAAACTAGATCACTTTCTAACACCACACACAAAAATAAACTCAAAATGGATTAAAGATCTAAATGTAAGACCAGAAACTATAAAACTCCTAGAGGAGAACATAGGCAAAACACTCTCAGACATAAATCACAGCAGGATCCTCTATGATCCACCTCCCAGAATTCTGGAAATAAAAGCAAAAATAAACAAATGGGATCTAATTAAAATTAAAAGCTTCTGCTCAACAAAGGAAAATATAAGCAAGGTGAAAAGACAGCCTTCTGAATGGGAGAAAATAATAGCAAATGAAGCAACTGACAAACAACTAATCTCAAAAATATACAAGCAACTTCTGCAGCTCAATTCCAGAAAAATAAACGACCCAATCAAAAAATGGGCCAAAGAAACTAAATAGACATTTCTCCAAAGAAGACATACGGATGGCTAACAAACACATGAAAAGATGCTCAACATCACTCATTATTAGAGAAATGCAAATCAAAACCACAATGAGGTACCACTTCACACCAGTCAGGAATGGCTGCGATCCAAAAATCTGCAAGCAATAAATGCTGGAGAGGGTGTGGAGAAAAGGGAACCCTCCTACACTGTTGGTGGGAATGCAAACTAGTACAGCCACTATGGAGAACAGTGTGGAGATTCCTTAAAAAATTGCAAATAGAACTACCTTATGACCCAGCAATCCCATTGCTGGGCATACACACCGAGGAAACCAGAATTGAAAGAGACACATGTACCCCAATGTTCATCGCAGCACTGTTTATAATAGCCAGGACATGGAAACAACCTAGATGTCCATCAGCAGATGAATGGATAAGAAAGCTGTGGAACATATACACAATGGAGTATTACTCAGCCGTTAAAAAGAATTCATTTGAATCAGTTCTGATGAGATGGATGAAACTGGAGCCGATTATACAGAGTGAAGTAAGCCAGAAAGAAAACCACCAATACAGTATACTAACACATATATATGGAATTTAGGAAGATGGCAATGACGACCCTGTATGCAAGACAGGGAAAGAGACACAGATGTGTATAATGGACTTTTGGACTCAGAGGGAGAGGGAGAGGGTGGGATGATTTGGGAGAATGACATTCTAACATGTATACTATCATGTAAGAATTGAATAAAAAAAATAAAAATAAAAGAGTATAAATAAAGTTTACAAGTGAGAAAACTATAGGTCAACAATACTACGTAATTTGACCAAGATCACACAGGTAGCAGATAAAGATCAATCCCAGGTCTTCTGACTCTAACTCCAGTGCTCTCTCCATGGTGCCAGGTCATCCAGTAATCCCACTTCCATCTTCACAGGTCACCCAGTAATCTCACTCTTTGAGATTCATGCTGATGAATTTTACTTTGTAATTTTAAAATCAAAGGTTAAAAAAATGTCCACTACACTGTTGAAGATGATAACTGGAAGCAATCTAAGTATCTAACTATAGTAGAACAGTTATGCAAATTGTGACAAATTCACTAGAATATTGCTCAACCATTAGAAATTAAAATTGTATAGATCATTGCAACATAGAAATTTTTCATAACTGAAAAATATGTATGTATTGATATATTGTGATTGCAGCTGCGTGTAAGTGTACCTGTGTAAATAAGAACAAGCACAGCATCAGATGAAATGAAAGCAGTATTTACAAGGCAGTAGAATTCTGGGTAAATTTTTCCTTTCAATTTTCATTTTCAATTTTTGTTTTTCAGTGCCATTATGACATCTTAATGAATAACAGACTGGTTCCAAATCAGGAAAGGAGTACACCAAGGCTGTATATTGTCACCCTGCTTATTTAACTGCTATGCAGAGTACATCATGAGAAATGCTGGGCTGGATGAAACACAAGATGGAATCAAGATTGCAGGAAGAAATATCAATAACCTCAGATATGCAGATGACACCACGCTTATGGCAGAAAGGGAAAAAGAACTAAAGAGTCTCTTGATGAAAGTGAAAGAGGAGAGTGAAAAAGGTGGCTTAAAGCTCAACAGTCAGAAAACGAAGATCATGGCATCTGGTCCCATTCACTTCATGGGAAATAGATGGGGAAACAGTGGAAACAGTGTCTGATTTTATTTTGGGGGGGCTCCATAATCACTGCAGATGGTGATTGCAGCCATGAAATTAAAACACGCTTACTCCTTGGAAGAAAAGTTATGACCAACCTAGATAGCATATTGAAAAGCAGAGACATTACTTTGCCAACAAAGGTCTGTCTAGTCAAGGCTATGGTTTTTCCAGTGGTCGTGTATGGATGTGAGAGTTGGACTGTGAAGAAAGCTGAGCGCTGAAGAATTGATGCTTTTGAACTGTGATGTTGGAAAAGACTCTTGCAAGTCCCCTGGACTGCAAGGAGATCCAACCAGTCCATCCTCAAGGAAATTAATCTTGAGTATTCATTGGAAAGACTGATGCTGAAGCTGAAACTCCAGTACTTTGGCCATCTGATGCAAAGAGCTGACTCATTAGAAAAGACTCTGATGCTGGGAAAGATTGAAGGTGGGAGGAGAAGGGGATGACAGAGGATGAGATGGTTGGATGGTATCATCAACTCAATGGACATGATTTTGAGTAGGCTCCAGGAGTTGATGATGGACAGGGAAGCCTGGCATGCTGCAGTCCATGAGGTCTCAAAGAGCCAGACACGACTAAGCAAGTGAACTGAACTGATGACATCTTTATAATAAATCAACATATAATATCTTTGCTAAGTTTTTAATGCCAGATACATGTGCTTTTCCAAATTTTCTCTTTTATCTGCTGATTCAAATACATTTAATTTTGCTTTACAGAAACAAAATTTTTCTTCAAACTAAGATTTTTTTGTTCCATTTTTTAATATGAATTCTTTTATAATTTACAACTTTCTCTGTGGTGATCTTAGAAAACATCAAAATCAAGCCAATATCTGTAACTGCCCCTGGCTTTGACTGCACTAATTATGCTATAACAACTGTTTGGCCTTCAGCCACACTGAGAAAAGAGGAAGAGACAACAGCAGAAAGTAATGGGGATCTTACCATAGCTTCACAGCAGCCAGGAGCCCTGGAAAGAAAGGTGCCTGCTCAGTCACAGGGTCAGTTTCTCTCGATGTTTTGGCTCCTCTCAGTCTCTAAAGATTTTGAGATTTCCAGTGTTTTCAGAAACTTTAATCACAAGGAGCAGGAATCCATTTAGACTCTCTCAAATTATGTGGAAGTTAATTATAAGATTACTGAAGATACCCGAGACACCCCCAAAAGCACAAGAAGTTAGCCTAGCCTTGTGGGACTTGAGAAGCCATAGAACCCAAGACTTGGCTTCTGCTTCTTTCTCCCTTCTCTCTTCTCAATCTTTCTCTCCCTCCTCACTTCTCTTTCTCTCCAGCCTGGATACTGCTCCTCACTCAACAATTCATGGAAGATGCAGCCCCAGTCAGCTACCCTTTTGTAAGATTCTGATACTAGCATTTTCCTCACTTCCTCAGATCCAGCTTCCTCTGCTCCCTTCCCTCCTTCTGCCTCATCCCCCCCTGAAAACATCCAGTTCCCTCACAATAAACAGGATCCCAGCCTGACAAGTACAAAGATTTAGCAAGAAGAGTGTTCAGCGCAAACCCCAGAGGGGAGGTAGGTGGTCGAAGAGGTTAGTACAAGACACTCATCCTATCAGAAAAAAACCAAGATTGGGCAAAAACTCGGGAGCTGATAAAATACCTAGGGCAACAATTTTGGGGAAAGAAAAATAATACTTACCCTCAAAATAAACAGAAAAATAAGTCAGTAAACTGAACAGGGTCATGGTGAAGTTGGTGACAAGAGTTCTTAGGGTGTGCTGGCCTTAGGCTGCACAGTGCTAGGAAAACATACAGTGCTAACTTTGCTGGCTCAAACTTTGTAAAGAGGTAAAAGCAACAAAAAGGGAACCATGGGTATATATAGGACAGCATCAATGAACAAAGACGACAAGACTGGAATTAGGAAACTTGACTCTGCCACTAGCTTTCTAAGTCAACTTGTGTAAGTCATTTTCTTCTTTGGGCCTCAGCTTCCCCACCTATAATGTGAAGGGACTGAACTAAAGAACACTTGAGGCTCCTCCAGCAATAACCTGTGTGAGGCAGTGGTATGCTGAAGCCAGCCCTTACTAGATCATGAAAACTGACTGTTAAATCTGGGAGAATTTTGTGAGTTTGTTATTAAATAGCTGTCATTAAAAAAAATTAGTTACATATATTTACAATCAAATTATTAAAAATCAAATCATATTAAAATCTAAGAGTGAAAAATACTTAAAATTTATCACTTCCTAATTATTTTACTACATTTTACTATTACCTATGCCAAGGATCCTGGTAGCTCAGATGGTAAAGCATCTGCCTACAATGTGGAAGACCCAGGTTTGATCTCTGGGTGGGAAAGATCCCCTGGAGAAGGAAATGGCAACCCACTCCAGTACTCTTGCCTGGAAAATCCCATGGACCGAGGAGCCTGGTAGGCTACAGTCCATGGGGTCGCAAAGAGTCAGACATGACTAAGCGACTTCACTTTCACTTTCATGCCAAGGGTCAGGTAACTTTTCCTATAATGGGACAGATGCGAAATATTTTAGGTTTTGGGGACCACAATCAGTCTCTGTCATGTATCATTATTAAAATAAAAAAAAAAAACTTTAAAAGCGTAAAAACCAATCTTAGCTCATGGGCTGCACAAAAACAGGCCATGTGTCAGACTTGGCCTACAAGCCATAATTTGTCAACCACTGATCTATGCTCTTGAGGTTATCTAGCATCTATTTCACTTACATGGTAGAAATACTATATAATCGTGTGCTACTGAGAATCTCTTCCCAACTCCATATTCAGTTATATCACATTGGCAGCTTAAAATTGGTTATGACAGGAGTACTTACACTATGGAAATGGGCAAACATTGCAAACCAGGGCTGCCCAGGTCTGTTGTTAAACATCTATCAGCACACCACTGTCCTGAGGCCTCAGTGAGACAGAATTATAGGGAACTACAGTGCTCTCCCAGGGACTTCCCTAGTGGTCCAGTGGTTAAGACCAGGTTTGATCCCTGATCCAGAAACTAAGATTTTGCATGCTGCATGGCCAGAAAATAAATAAATAAATCAAGTGCTTTACCAACTCACTCAGAAAATCCAGACAGAGAAGCAGAGTGAAAAGGGGAAATGCAGTCCACGGAGTCAGAGGAAAAGGAAAAGTGAAGCACCCCCAGCCCTGCCTCCCTGGACACGGCTTAGTCAACAGGTGGTTCTTTATGACAGCCTTCAGCATGCAGGCTTGCTTTTCTGTACCTGCGATTTACCCTATTTTTCTCTTCTCTTCCTTTGAAAATGCTACTTCTATCCTTGCTGTTGCCCTGGGCAGCAACAGGGCATCTGAGGACTGCCCAAAAGCTACCAGGGACAGACACTGTACAAAAAAGGGTTCACAACTGTCAGGGAGCCAAGAAGATGCTGAAGGCAAAGGGACTTTCATGTGGAACAGACACCTCTGCTGTTCTGATATGGACTGGGGGCTTCTCTTAAAATAGAACAGTAAGTGCGCAGGTCTAGACTGAGCAGTAATTTTGGTTTTAGGGAAAGCTGATACCCAGCAGGATGAGGATAACCCAGGAAAAGTTTGTTTTCAGCAATTTGGGCTGAATTAGGCAGGAAAGGTGCCTGGCAAAGAACAAAGATACAACCAAAACCAGGAGTAGGCTTTCTGGGCATCTGTGAGGTGACCCTCCTACAAACTCCCAGACTGTAAACACTGCCTTTGGGCAAATGACATGCAGCCTTCACAGTTTTGGAAGAAACTGTTTCTGTACCCTAGTCCTCTCTCCAAGACCCTGGGAAAATCCACCCTGGGCATTTATATCACCTCTCACCCTGCCGCTCTGCTTCTCCCAGCTGATCATAAGGAAAACGGATGAAAAGCAGAAAACAGGAGTCTTCCTCCAACTCCCAGTTTCCTAATCCAAATTATAAAAAGTGCCAGGGACGTGGAAGGGAGGAGAAAGCAAGGTTTGACAGGGGTGGCAGAAGACAGAGGTGGTTAGAGACAGCTGCGAAGGACCCTTAAATTGACCCTTGAAGGAACAGACAGAGAGTAAAAGCAAAGGACATTTCAGACAAAGGCAGTGGAGCATGAAAATGCAAGATATGGTTGTTACCTTTAAAGGGGCTCAAACTTATTAGTCACAGGAGAAATTCAGGTTAAAATCACAGTGAGAGGTAGAAAGCCACAAAGAGAACATTAACTTCCACCCCAACAATGAGGAAGAAGCCAGACAGTCTGTAAAATCAGAACTTCCCTGGAGCCCATCAGAGAGGTGAGATTACAAGGCAACCAGAAGAACCGAATTCCAAAGACTTGACAACCGCACCAGGGAGAGGCAGGCCGTAAGAGCTATTCCACCTTTGTCAGACTTCTTTGGAGGAAGAGGGTAAGAAAAAAGTTTATATTATAACAAATTCTTAAAAGCCAGTGTGGATTAGAATGAAGTTGAGAATCCCTGGGAGCCCCAGACACAAGAGGAGTTTATACTCCCAAACTCTTCTCCACAACCTCTATCTGGTACTCAGAAGACAGACAGAGGCAGGCAGGAGAGCTGAGAGAGCCCTCACTGGCCTGCACACATTTTCCAGTACTTTCTCTTATAAGAAACCAAAGCCTTAATCACTAATGGAAGGGCAGGCAAAAGGCCCAGGCATATATCCACTGTCTGCAGAAAGGGTAGAAACACAGGCACTTGCCTCTGCAGGAGAAGCAGAAAACCTCTCTCACCTCATGAGAACCTCTGCACTGAGGAACAGGCAACAGCTCTCCTGCTGGGGCAGGAGAAGAAAGCCCACCTGCAAACTAGGCCTCCAGAACAGTTACCTCTATACACCCCACCAGAGAAACTAAGATGTATAAGACTCATGTTGGCAAGGATGCAGAGTAAGAATTCTCCTGGTAAGAGTAAAAACTGATGGTACCACTTTGGAAAACCACTGGACCGTACCTCCTAAAAATCAACCTTGTGTATATCCTATGACCCAACAATCCCACCTCTAGGTATTTGTCCAAGTGAAATGAGTATATACGTGAGACAAAGGTATATAAAAGAGCAATCATGGCAGAGTTATTTGGTTTTTTCCAGCTCTCTTTTTAACCTATTTTATTAAAGCTGATTTACAACGTCATATTTAGTTTCAGGTGTACAGCACAGCGATTTGGTTATATACACAGCCACAAGGTTTTGGGCCAAAGTGGATTTTCCAATGTATAAGATTGAGCTTTTAAGTGAAGGTCTTCTCACATTTGAATATTTATGGGTGTTCTGGCAATAAATACTGGCTTCCAAATGAAGGCATCCCCCAACTCACTGCATTCATAATGGTGTTCTCCGCTGTGGGCTCTTTGGTGGGTGACCAGACTTGAAATGCAATGAATCCTGTGTTACACTCTTCATACCAATGAGTTTTCTCTTCAGTGTGGAGTCTCTGATGTTCAGCAAGGTTATCACAGAACTTAAAGGCTTTGCCACACTCATGACATAAATAAGGCTCCTGTCCAAAATGAATCTGCTGATGTTTAATGAGATTTGAGCCCATACAGAAAGCTTCTGACACTGAAGATATCCCTAAAGGTTCTCTGATGCCTGACAAGATCATTCCAGTGTCTGAAGGTTTGTGGCAGTTATTTAAAATAGTCCAAAATTAAGCAACCAAGTAATCACCAATACTACTACATATAAATTGTGTAACTGTAGTTTCTTCACACAGTGGGCTGAATACTATATAGAAGTGATAATAAACAAACTGCTGCTACATGAATAATTTAATCATCATGTTGGGCAAAAGAAGCCAGTTTAAAAGAAAAATCCATGAATTCATTTATATGAAGTTCAAAAAAGGGCAAAACTAATATATGGAATGGAAATCAGATAGCAATCACCCTTCGAAGAGTAGTAAACGGATGGGAGGAGGTGGGGGCTTCCAGGCTCCTGGCAAAGTCCTACTTCTTGATCTGGTTCTCATCACACAAGTGGGTCCACACTGTGAAAATACATCTCCCACGAGAGAGAAGACAGACAAAAGACAGATGAAAGTCGAGCCAGAACATAGAAGAGCCTTGAGTTCCAGACCAAGGGACTTAGCCCTTGTTCCATGCCATAAGAGTGCCACTAAAGGCACTTTTTTCAAGATAATTGTAGGTTCATATGCAATTGTAAGAAATTATACATATCCTCCATCCAGTTTCCTCCAGTGTCGACATTCTCCAGACCAACAGTGCAGTCTCACAACTAGGAAACTGACACTGATACAATCTACCCCCCTTATTCAAATTTCACCAATTCCACAGGTGCTCATTTGTGTGTGTACACGTGTTTGTGTGTGTGCTTAGTCACTCAGTCACCTCCGACTCTTTGGGACCCTACAAACTGTAGCCCACCAGGCTCCTCCACCATCCCAGGCAAGAATACTGGAGTGGGCACCCATTCCCTTCTCCAGGGGGTCTTCCCCACTCAGGGGTCGAACCCAGATCTCCTGCATTGCAGGTGTATTCGTTACCATCTGAGCCATCAAGGAAGCCCTGCGCATGTGCTTAGTTCCATGCAATTTCAACACACGTGACTACCATCACAGTCAAGACACACAACACCCTTCTGTGGAATGGTTAAACAAATGGTGGTACACCTGTAATACTACTTAGCACACACACACAGGGAACTATGCCTCGTTTTAAAAACGCCTATCTAAAAAGGTTAGCACTGTATAGTTCCATTTATGTGACATTCTCGAAATGACAAAACTATAGAAATGAAAACCAGATTAGTGGTTGTCATGGGTTAGAGAAAGGCGGAAAGGGGTAAGTAGCTCTGAAACGGTAACAATAAAGGCATTTAAGCAGAGAAAGGACATTAACAGCACCACCCAACGAATCTGGCTCACTCTAAGTGCCTCAGCTCTGACTTTCCAAGACTTTAATTCTCCCACCCCTCCTCTATACCATCCCTACCAGCAAGCCACCGCCATCCTCAGCAGCTGCCTCTTGTTGTTTTAATACCGAGTGAATTAGCAGTGACTTGGGCTTTGATTAAAGGATCCTGTTGATAACGGGTTCTCCCCACTGGCAACCCGACATAGTATCATCTGTCCAGCGAGGAAAGGTACTCCCACTCTGCCCTGAGAATCCTTTTTGTTCTCCTGCAGACCTCCTACAGATGCTGAGAGCCCTTTGACATATTCAGTGCATTACCTGTTTTATGGGTTTGGGAGGGGTTTTTTTCCCCTTCTTGCTCTTGTTTCTTCTCTGGATGGTATTCTATTAAACTGTTTCAAAAACAAATCTGTTTTTACAGGGGGAGTGGGGAGTTGGTGGTTAGTATGACATTTCTCAGTTGTTTTGAAATTAGACCCATAGGAAGCCTCCAGGCACACAGTGAAGTCTGACATAATCCAGTTACAAAGGAGGATTAAGGGGGCTGATGATCTCGCACGAACAGGCAACTCCCTGATATACTAATGGATGGCAGACTAGGCCCCAGGAGCCAAATAAGGAGAGAAAGTTTATTTCACCAACACAAAGGGAGAAAGTGCAGGCCTTACGGAGAGGGCGCATCAGGCCTTTAGGAACAGCCACTCTAACTCAGCCTTTGACTCTGCTCTGACGTTGCAAGTCAGGCACTGTGCGTCCTGCTGGGGACACACAGTAAGTCTCCACAGTAAGACTCCTGTGAATCAGGATGGAAGGGCTTCTTGGAGGTGACATGTGAGCTGGCCTAAAGAATGAGTAGTTCCCCAGGTAGTAAAGGAGAACGGAAAGCAGTATCCCAGATGAAAGGGGCAGTATGAGGAAAGGTACAGGCCTGGAGTTGACTGGTGTGACTGGAGAAGGTGATGTGCAGAGGGAAATAGGGGGAAATGAGGCAGGAGAAGTAAGGGGGCCAATACATCAAGAAGAGCCTCATTGTTCATGATAAAGAACTTGGGGCTTTAAGCAACAGGCAAGCATGAACAGTTTTGAAAGCAGGGGTGAGACTCAGTTATTTTAGAAAGACTACTCAAGTGGCACCATGCACATGAGATAAATTACAAGGCGTGAGACTCCAGTCAGAGACACTGTTAGGAGCCTGCCGCTCTCTCTCATGCTCTTCACTACGAATGAGCTTAAGAAATGATTCTACTTCCCTGGAGATTTACATATTAAGGTGGTTTCACTACAAGTGTTGTCTTCTCTTTTTGGGACAGACTTGTCAAAACAAGGATCAGGCTTTGGCTGATCAAAAAAAAAAAAGACAAAAGGCCTTGAGCACTGCTTCCAAAGGGGTGGGGGCTCCCAGTTCCAAGCTGCAAAAGACAGGCCTTTCTGACCTTGTATGATAGCCCATCAGGGACCATGCAAAGCAGCCTTGAGAAAGAGCTAAGGCGAGTCAGGAATGTCTGGGTGCACCTGGCACATGGGAAGTGGCCTGACAGATGTCTGTATGGTGGGGAGCTCAGGAGTCTCCTAGGACGGAAGATGTACTAAGGGAAGAAAGGTCTGGTTTGGCTGTAAGAAAGTCCTAAGAATGGGAAAATTCTGAGTTCAGCCAGGTATCTACCCCTCCAAATTGTCTCTTGACCCAGTCCTACTGGTTTCATCTCAAAGTCCTCTGTTGAGCAAGACTATAAACAAAGATGGAAACACCTTGGAACTCAGGCATTCCTGCTCTGGGGCCCTTCTACTGGGGCGTAGCACAGGTAGAGGTGACAGGCCTCCTCTATATGCCTCTGGCACACGAGGGCTCGGGATGGCAACCAGTGAAGAACTATAGGAGAAGTCACTGTCCTTTACAGACACAGTACAGTGTCCCAGCCATGCCTACCTACAGCAGCTGCGCCCGCCACAGGAATGGGCACGCCTGTAGAGTCCTCCGGGTGACATGGCAGGGACATGGTTAACAGTAGACATACTGTGAGCTCACAGGAAGCACACCCAAAAGAGTTGCTAGGGGCCCAGTAGAGCCTCAGCAGAAGCAGTTGGGGGGTCAAAGGAGGCTAATTTGTGTAGTGGTGTGAAGGTAGGATGGCCTCACTGGAAGTCCTCACTTGTCAAATTCTGGATGACTGTTGTTCACACAAGGAAATAGGGATAACTGTGGAACAGTCTAATGTTAAAGAAAAATTCAACTTTAACTAGGTCAGGCAGAAAACTTTTAAGACTGCCTACTTAATTTGACATTATCTCCTCTAAACTTAATCATGTGAATGACAGATATTTGTGTAATGACTTAACCAGTATTTCTACTGTCCCCAGTTATGTAAGCATCTCTCAAAACCTCTGTTATTTCCCTATATCTCTTCTTAAGAACCAACCGGACCTGTATGCAAATATTTAGGTAACAAGGGATTTTTAAGTGCATGGTCATAATGAAATCCTGGAATATCAAATGTCAAGACCAGGGCCCTGAACAAGACAGCAGGAGGAACTCTTTGGTGAGGGAAGGTGGACGGAATTAAAAGAAACCTAGTAGAATTACTGTAATGTGAGAGACTATAAGTCATATCAATTACTGTAATTTCATGTTATAACAACTATCTCTATAGCTGAGTTTGGATATTGCTCTCCTTGTACAAGGCGGACAGTGTGCAATAAATAAAATCTCCAAAGACTTTCCTGCTAAGACTCTCTGCTCCAAATTACTCTGAGATCCTAAGAGCCCAATTTACTGATGGATGGAGCTTGAAGAGCAATTATCATCAAAGTGTTGTTTCCCTTCCAGTCTTAAACTAAGAATCATGCCATAAACACATAAACCAAATATTGCAGTACTAAATCAACAGACTGGCACACACTGGCCTTCTTTCTGCTCCCCAAATATGCCAAGGTTTTCTCCTCACCTTCTCATCTGTTGACCTCTTTTACTGGAATACTCTAAACCCAGATCTTTGCATAGCCGCCTACATAGCACGCAGGTCTCAACTCAAATGTCACCTCCTTATTGCAGTTAGCAAAGTTCTACTACTTGGCCTGGGTGGTAGTTACAGGACTGTGTTCACATTGCAGAAATTCATCAAGCTATGCACTTATGACTTGTGCTTAATTTTTTGTACATATGTTATACATCGACAAAAAAGTTTACATTGCAAAATAAGTCATCTCCTCAAGGTAGTCTTTCCTGATAAAACCATGCTCCCTACCCTCTCGCTCTCACATTAGCCTTATTTATCATCTTCATGGCACTATAAGTGTCTCAAATTAACTTGTTTATGCTTGCACTCACTTATTTTCTGTCTCATTTTCTAGAAAATAAGACCATGAGAGAACAAGGACAATATCCATCTTGTTTCATGCCATATCCCTAGTGGCTATAACAGTGCCTGGCAAAGAGTGATTAAGAATAAACAGGAGGTGAAGGGAAGGAGAATAAACAGGGGAGTGTGCTGTGTATGTGCTCATTTGCTCAGTCATGTCTGACTCCCTGCAGCCCCACGGATTGTAGCCCACCAGGCTCCTCTGTCCAGGCAAGAAAACTGGAGTGGGTTGCCATTTCCTACTCCAGGGGATCTTCTCAACCCAAGGATCGAATCTGCGTCTCTTGCATCTCCTGCATTGCCAGGTGGATTCTTTACCACTAGTGCCACCTGGGAAGCCCAAACAGGGAAGAGGAATGATAAACAAGGAGTTTGGGATTAACAGATACACATCATCAAAAAAGCTACAAAAAAATGTTGGCAAGGATATGGAAAAAAAGGAGCCCTTGTACTCTCTTGGTACGAATGCAAATTGCTGCAGCCACTATGGAAAACATTATGGTGGTTCCTCAAAAAACTGAAAATAGAACTACTATACAATCCAGCTATTCCACTCCTGGGTATACATCTGGAAAAGAGGAAAACTCTAATTCAAAAAGATGCATGCACCCCAATATTCATAGCAGGACTATTTACAATAGCCAAGACATGGAAACAATCCAAGTGTCCATCAACAGACAAATGGATAAAGAAAATGTGGCATGTATATATTACAAACACACACAATAATATTACTCAGCCATAAAAAGAATGGAATTCTGAATCTGAAGCAAAATAGACAGATCTAGAGAATATTATGCTTAATGAGGTAAGTCAGACAAAAAAAGACACATACTATATGACGTCACTTTTATGTGGAATCTAAAATACATAACAAATGAGAGAGCATGGAGCACAAGAGAAACAGACTCAGAGATATGGAAAACAAACTGTTGGTTACCAGGGGTGAGAGGAAAAGAGGAAGGGGCACAACACGGGTATGGGACTAAGAGATGCATACTATTGTATATAAAGTAGATAGGTATCAACAAGGATAAATTGTACAGCATATGGGATTAAGCAATTATCTTGTAATAATTTGTAATGGAGTATAGTCTATAAAAATATTGAATTACGATGCTATATACCTAAAACTACCATAATATACAAATATACTATACTTTGATTTTTAAAAACTTTTAAATGTAGCAACACTTTCAAAGACATTTATTGTTTGAAATCTGACATTTAAATATAAAATGAATTGCTTCTTTAAAGAACATGAGAATCTCCTTGCTTTAGTTTTAACTGTACTGATTTATCTTGAAGCCGAAGGTGATGCTTTATGAGTAAATCCTTCTGTGAAAGTAGAAAATTGTTCAGTTAACAACAAACTGCCTATCTTCTAGGGGCCAGACACTGTGCAGCATCCTGGCAGAGAAGGAAGAAACACAGGATAAAATAATAAATCCCAGTCCCTCCTCCCACACCCTGCCAATCTCAGTTGATTATCCTTGCTTCTTAGTTCATGAGAAAAATGAAACCCCAAGAGACAATCTCCAGTATTCCCACCACCAAATCTATCACCTTTCCAACAGATGGACCCATATACTCAGAAACAGCCAAGGCAAGATCTCTACCTCAATCTCACCTTCCAGATCTCACAAGAGTGCCTCTGATAGGTGAAAGCTGAATTACATCCAGAACTATAGCTACAAGGGAGACAGGGATCATTTTTCTCCCATTCCATATATAACCCAGCAGCAAATTTCGATGATCCCACCTTCAAACTATACTCTGAACTCAATTGTCTCTCACTTCCTCTACTAACAGATATCATCCTAGTCCAAACCACCATCATCTCTACCCAGACAGCAAGGGTCTCCTAACTGGCTCCTGATTCCCATTATACTCCTTTACAGTCTATTCTCCACACAGCAGCCAGCATGATTTTAAAGACTAAATCAGATCATGTCATACCTCTGCCCTCAACTCTCCAAAGGCTTTCCGTAGCCTCTCTTAATGCTGCAAGGAAAAATAATAAAAGGCCTACTTTCCAGGAAAAACAGAGGGGCAACAAAGGCATGACTTCTATCTCATGCTTTTGCCTTCTCAACTTTAGGCAAGTGCCAAGCGATTGATGGAATCTAAATTACATCTAGAACTTGAACTGCAAGACAAGCTAGGGAAATTTTAGTCTGAGTCTAGAAAAGATCATAAAAAGAAATTGGAATATATATTGAGGCCAATCCACCATGTCCCCATGACGTTCACTACAACAACATTTACAACATCAATCAATAAATAGAAAATAGAATAAATGAACAAAAGTAAAGGGCGGTAAAATAAAGTGTACTCTATTCAGGTAATAAAATAACACAGTCATTTTTGAAGGACATTTTATTGATGACATGAAAAATCTTACAATATGTCAATTCCCAAAATAAAGTGAACAAAAAGCAGTGAATTCAATTTGATCCCACTTTACAGGACAACAAGTGAATTTTAAATGTGGCCTATGTATTATTTTTGCAGGTACGATAATAGTATCATGATTATGTCAGACAATGTCTTTGTTCTTAAGAGATTAATGATTTAGTGTCATGAAATTTTTACTTTCAAATAATCCAGAATAAAAGCAGACAGATTATTAACTAGAAAATCGTGAACGATGAAAATCTAGGAAAATGATACACAGGCATTCACTGTACTATTCTTTTAACTTTTCTGTTCAAAATTTGTCAAAATTAAAATCTGGGGAGAAAAATGCTGGGGAACCGGGCTAGTTTTATTTATTTGCAAGACTGCACTGAGTTCAGGTTGTTTCCTTTGCTAACAGCACATCTTTAAAAATGCATGCTCTCAGAATGCATGTATACAATGCTGTCATCTCCATAACCCAATGTGGCTTTAGGCTGCTTTCTTTTCTCATTCTTCTAATGTGTTTTGAGAAACTATAACTGTTTCAGAGAACATCTGTCTTTCTCCTTTCCTCTCTCTCTCTCTGCCCCGTTCTCTCACTGCCCCCTACCACCACCCCACACACAAAATTGTTGAATCAGTGATGTCGAATGTATGGCACATAAGCCACCAGAACCCCTACCAACCAAAGCAGTCATCACTAATTGATTTAGGTGCACTTTCCTACCAAACCTCATTATCTCTCCGAATCCTGTTAAACACCACTCTCCAGGTAACTTTGATTAGTGCATGGCAGCTGGCATTGTGAGATTAAACTTTTACCATATATCTATTCAATAGATTACTTTAGCAAAACCTTAAAACACTTAGGCGGAGGGGGGAGGAAATGGTGGGACGAATCAAGAGAGTAATATGAAAACATACATTACCATATGTAAAACAGACAGCCAATGGGAATTTGCTGTATGACTCAGGGACCACAAACTGGGGCTGGTTAACAACCTAGAGGTGTGGGAAGGGAAGGGAGGTGGGAGGGAAGTTCAAGATGGGGGGGTGGTTAGGGGGCATGGGTAAACCCATGGCTGATTCATGTTTATGTTTGGTAGAAACCAACACAATACTGTAAAGTGATTATCCTTCAATTAAAAATAAATTTAAAAATTTTTTAAACCTTAAAAAATTATAACCAGGTAGGGTTAATTTTGAATTTACACTGGATCTGTTTTGTGACTTTAACCCTTTTTGTTATTATAAGCATACATAATGGCTTGCCTGGGTTCCATCCCTGGGTTGGGAAGATCTTCTGGAGAAGGGAACGGCAATCCACTCCGGTATTCTTGTCTGGAGTATCCCATGGACAGAGAAGACCATCAGGCTACAGTCCGTGGGGTCGCAAAAAGTCGGACACGACTGAGCGACTATCACTACGCTACTGCTACAATGGCTTGCCTCAGGAAGACAACCTGACCCGGTGCAGCCGTGGAGGACTGTGCCATTCTTGAATTATTCGTCTGGCAAATGGCACAGCACCTTGTCTGCTGCTTACCGGCCCAGAAATTCACATTTGGAGAGGCCGGAATCACAGATAGATCTGACATCTTTATTTGTTGATATGACAGGAGATATTCCATTTCCCACCACCTGTGAAATGACTATAAGGAGGTGAAACTAACACATCCCCCTATGTGAGGCTTGCCATTCTAGGAGATATTTGCAGGAATTACATGGTCTTTTTACTTTGTTTCCTCACCTCCCCCCTTATCTCTGATCCATGAAAGAACTTAGCAACCAGGCCCTGACAAGATGGTTATTTTAAGGTGCTAGGCTGCCATCTTCTCAGTCAACGG
Organism: Capra hircus; assembly: GCF_001704415.2. NCBI lineage: Eukaryota > Metazoa > Chordata > Mammalia > Artiodactyla > Bovidae > Capra > Capra hircus. Next base: position 98,183,268 of record NC_030815.1, read on the forward strand.
GCTCCCGAATAAAGTCCCTTACTAGCCCCAACACCTCAGATTCATCAACTTATCTTGTGGCGAGCAGGGCAAGATTGGACTCAGTAACATCATGAGTGTCTCTGAGGCTATGGAAAAAAGAGTTCAAAATGTAGAGCCAAGACCTCTGCCTCTTACTTCCTCAGAGGGGCATAAGATAGTTGAAATGAAATCATGGACACTTTGTAAATGCCAGACATTTTACATATAAAGAGCGGCATTATGAAAATGGAAAATTCACTATTGGAAAAGTCACTGCTAGAGTGTTGATTATAACTCTGAATAGAGGATGAGTTCTAAGAGCCTAAACTGTTTTTTTTTTTTTTAAGCCAATTCAGAAACAGGGTAAATTCTGAATTCTTTGTGGATTCTTCATTTCTAGCTTATGAAAGGGCTCAGTACTCAGATCTTTCTCCTGTTCTCCTGTGACTTTTTCTAATCTCATGGCTTTTAAAGCAATTCACATGCTGTTGACTCTCAAATTTTAAAAGCGTAACAAGATGTTAAAAAGGGAATTTAGACCAAGGCACAATAGATATCAAATACTAAAGTAAGGGGCAGACACAAATCAGTATTTTCAAGGTGGGTTTGTAAGAACAGTTTAAATTGGGGCCCTCACTGTAGCCACTGTCATAAATGGTCCAGTTACCAAAGATTGAAGATAATTTGTAACAGGTTTTCTTTTTATTTTTTTATTGATTGATTTATTTTCTTTTAAAATTTTAATTGGAAAATAAAGTGCTTTACAATATTGTGTTGGTTTCTATCATAAATCAGCCATAGATATATCTCCCTCTTGAAACTCCCTTCCACCTTCCACTCCATCTCCCCCCTGCAAAAGGTTTTCTTTTAAGAAAGCTATGCTGTGAATAGTTCCTCTCCCTGGAGAATGACAGGAAATCCCCTCGGCTCAGACCGAATGATAGTTCAGGACTCAGAGAGCTAATATGTGTTCCCTGCCATTTAAAGAAAAGGGGTTGGGAGAGTTGCTTAATTAACTGGAGTCGGACCCCACCCTGCCACTGGGGAATCTAAAAGTAGGAGGTAGCTAAAGCAAGGGGTGGCAGCTGAGAATAGATTCCCCTGGGGATAGCCAAGGCACAGGGTGTATATTTTCAAAGGGTAGGAGGTGAGCCACACTGGAGTCAATAAGAGCCTCATCATCGTAGCTCAAGTGTTCTGTTCGGTGAGGTGCTGGGACTGTAAATGAGAAAGTCTGTGTGGAGCCAGCTATGGGAAAAAAGCAGCTGGAGGAACAGGGTGCATCGCCCACCCCAGAGGAGCTGACCACAGCAGTAGAGCGGCACAGAATCCACAAAAGAACCAAGGAAGACACAGCATTAACTGTTACCGGCCTCCGAGAAACTGAAATCTTGTTAGGAGAGTCCCAGCCAAAGAAGAACTTTCTGATCTCTTTCCCCTCTACCCTCCTAGTGGAGTGCTAAAACCATAGCTAACGAGATGATGAGCAAGAAGAGGGGGCAGGGAAAGCCAACCATAATTTCTTCCCAGTGTGGGTGGCTGACCTGCTATGGTAGATAAGTTAGAAGCAGAAGAAACATGACCTTTTAATGAAGATTTAAGTATTAAGTAGGGTTTCCTTGGTGGCTCAGATGGTAAAGAATCTGCCTGCAATGAGGGAGACCTGGGTTTGATCCTTGGGTTGGGAAGATCCCCTAGAGGAGGAAATGGCAACCCACTCCAGCATTCTTGCCTGAGAAATCCCATAGACAGAGGAGCCTGGTGGGCTACAGTCCATGGGGCTGCAAAGAGTTGGACGTGAATTTGCAACTAAACACACAAGTATTAAATAACAAATTGAACTGGACATTCTTGTTTCTGAATGAAGTGTTTGGTTTCCTGCTTAAACAAAACCATGGGACTTTCTTATACCTAAGAGTGGCCAGAAAAATCATGGTGCCTACCAGAATTTTCACCCAATGGCAGGGAAAACTCTTCCTCTACTGAATAAATGTTAAACGGACATTAGGAAACAAAACTGAAATTGCATTCCGATTGATTCCCAGAGCTGTGCTTCTTCCCAAAAATTGTTATAGTGGTATAACAGGCATCTCAGAATTATCATATCCAAAACCAAATTCTTAATTTCCATCTCCCAGATTTCCTACCCTTCCTGAAGTCTTTCCATCTCATTAAAAAAGAACTCTATCATTCCTCTTGATCAGGTCAAAATCCTTAAAGTCATCCTTGAATCCTTTCTTCCTTTAACATGCTAGATCCAAACTATCAGCAAACTCTACAAGTTCTATTTTCAAAAGTCGTTGTGCATCCAACCACTTTTTCCCTCCACCTGATCTAAACCACAACTGTATCTCACCTTTGCTATTTACTCTCCTCTCCCTACATTCTACTCTAAACACAGCAACCCAAAGTGACCCTTGTAAAACATGTAAGATCTGCTCTAAAGCCTTCAAGGCCTTAATTTTTTAATTAATTAATTTTTAAATGAAACAAAGATGCTTATTTCTAATGATAAAAGGTACAATTCACAAAGATAGACACTATAAACCATTAGACATCTAATAACAACAATGAAAAAGATACACAGAGCAAAAATCAGAAGAAATATAAGGGAAAAGAAAAAAAATAATCATAGACATATTACCATTTCTCTGAGATTATTTTATCAAGTCCAGAAAAAATAAGAATAGGAGCATCTTGAATGATGTTATTAATAATTTAAATATAATTTATATTTATATTAATATTATTTATATTACTCTTATAGCATACACAAGTACATTTAAAATTTTGTATTTCACACCTTGCTATTACTTCCATGGGACATTTAGAAAAACTTTAATACCTTCATTTTTAACTTAGAATGAAAGCCAGTGTTCTCGAATGCCTACATGATAGAGACCCTGGTCTTTTTCAAACCTCATCTCCCACCACCCTCTTCTTGCTTGTCACAATCTGGCCACAATGGGATCCTTGCTTTTCCTCAAACTTGCTAAGTGCTCTTCCAACTCAAGACTTTTCTACTCTCTGTTCCTTCTGCCTGAAATCCTCTCCCCACTGCAGGTTTCTGCTCAAATGTCACCTTATCAGAAAAGTCTCTCCTGGTTGCCTAATATAAATAGCAACTGCATCTTTCCCTTCTCTCCTACTCCTGAACTCCCTACCCTCCTCCTTTACTAAAGTTATACCCATGTCACTCAGACCCACCTCAAATACTATGCATTCATTTGCTTGTTTATTGTCTGCCTTCCTCTACCAGCATGTCACAACCCAAAGCTAGGATTTAGCTTTGTCTGTGGTTGTGAGCACTCAATATTTTTTGAGTAAATGAATAATTAAAGCACTTACAAGAGATCCTAAGCTACAATAATTTTCTATTTAAAAAGCTCTCCCAGGGTCCCTTATAATATCTGGAAACAAATTCTTAAGTAGGGAAGAGTTGGATCCCCTCGGCCTCCTCCTGACTCTTTTCAGGCCTACTCTGTTTCCCTGATCCCGTATCTCAACAGGAACGCATCCCCCGTTCTCATACTAAAGGCCTTCCAGAAGCCAGACAGGGGTGGAGGGAGCCCATGGAGTCTTTCCCTGGCAACCGTGGTTGCACATCAAGACTTCACTCTGACACAAGAAGTACCGAGGCTGAAACCGGGGCCCTCTAGGTCTCTGTTCTGACCGCCAGACCAGAATGTCTGTCTCTGTTAATTTGACTGAAGCTCTGTTTAATTACTAACTTGGTAGTTTCTGCTCTCTGCTTAGCTGCTTGTCAAGTATATGGCACTTTTGATAATTTCAGGGTAGGAATTTAGTCTATTTTGGTAATTGAAAATCAGCCTGGAGCCAGAGTTTCCCTTTTATTCAGAAAGACGAAACAGACAGCACATGAAAGGCCGGCACACTGTAATTTTGTCTTTTCTGATGCATTGAAAGCAGGCCTCTGCACACTGGCTGCTTGCTGTCATTTGAAAACCTCTACTGGGCCTGTAAATATGAAGTCTGGTGCTTTCATATCATTAGGTTTTTTCTTTCTGCGTCCAGTTTGGTTGGAAAAATTACACAGCAATGACAGGAGACCACAGTGAGAGACAGGCTGGGGGTGCCCAGGGAGCCTGGGGACTAGCAGCTGGACCTGGGTTTTAGGACTGGCTCCACAGCTGCTGGTCTCGATAACTGAACGCTTATCTAAGACAGTTTCAGGTGGATTGACAAATTCTTTACTATTTGTTCATTCAAACCACCATTTATTCGGCACATCATAAATATCAGGGAGAGAAGTTCCACACATGAGAAGACATGATCCGTTTTTCCAGGGAGCTCTTGGTCTAATGAAAAGATAAATAGGAAGAGAGTCATATCAGTCTTGTAATCAAGATGTGCAGAAAGCACTCTGGGAGCATGGGGATAAAAAGGAGTCAGTCTATTGAAAGATGAGTAGCTATTTACCAGGGTTCATGATGTGGGCTCAGGACAGACAGGATAGCCCATACAAAGGCCTGAGATACCCAGTGCTGAAGAGAACAAGGAAAATTCAGTGTAGGCTATGGGAGAGTGTGAAGTAAGGCTGAGGACGGTGTGGAAGCAAGAGAATCAGAGGAAACATGAAGAAAGTAAGGCTTGACCATTACTTTCCATTTAACCAATGATTCAGTTCAGATCAGTTCAGTTGCTCAGTCATGTCCAACTCTTTGCAACCCTATGGACTGTGGTTACAGAAAAACTTGAAGTCATGTGGTAAAATGGGCATGAGAGAAGTAATAGCTAACAATTATTGGGCACTTATTACCAATTCTGAGTACTTTCCACTTAAATCTACAGTGTTCCGAGATGCTAAGTTGCTTGCCCAAGATGCAGCTGAGAAGAGGTGAAGATAGGAATGTAAAGGCAATCTGCAGACCCTTAACAATCACACTACCTTGCCAGAAGTTTGCAACTATTAAATGAGCTAACAATTATGAAAGCACACTGCAAAGGGTAAAGTGCCACCCAAATGTAGCACTAGTGTTTATTAGTCTTGTTACAAGGATCCCCAAACAGGTCTTTCTTCACTGATATTTGACAGTGCAACCGTGAGGCTCAGAATAGCAGGCAAGAAAGGTTGGGGAAGAGAGATCACTGTGGAAGAAAGGAAAGAAGTCTGGGCTTTCATGATTCACACTGGGGGGATGGAAGAAGGATAAAATCAAATGAAGCAGCCCTTCGGAAAGCTTAGCCTGTGCTGGCACCTACTGGTGCCCATGGTAGATATGCCAGCTTCATGGGGAATTATGCCCTGCAGGACAGATCCTCCCAGGGCAGTTATACCTGTGAAGGGGATGGTGGGGAGAGGAGGGGCAGAGTTGCAGCTGATATAAAAGGCTGGGAGACTTTTCTTACCTGAGAGGCTCCTGTACATCTGTGGGAGAAAAAAGCTTTCAGCTGGGAATTCACTAATAATTACCATTACTAAGCACTGCCTGTGGGCATGAACTGCACTGAGTGTCTCACACACCTTCCCCCAAAATAGCAATACCTCAACCCCACCAGCTCAGCAAAATGTCATTCTCTTTGTTTTGGAGATGCAGATAGCTCCCAGAGGTTACCTGACTGGACCAGGTAACCACATAACTAACTAGTAACTGACAAACCCAATTTAGGATCAAAGCTGAATTTAATTCATACTCTTTCTTACAGCACCAGGATGCTTTCAATAGACTTACATTCAAAGCTTATTATGATGCCTGTGATCCTGGCCCTGTCAACTCACCACTGGGAGTTTTGTTTTGATTGATTAATGAGTTGATGCTCCTGCCTCATTCCAGAAGAGGTTTACATCTTCAATCCTCACCTGCAATATGAGGAGAAACCCCTCCCAGTGTGTTTGTAGAGACTCTGAAAAAGGGATTAGGTCTGGTATATAAAAAACAATATAACTACCTTTAAACCATGAAATGAAGAAGAACTAAAGAGCCTCTTGATGAAAGTGAAAGAGGAAAGTAAAAAATAAAAAAAAGGCTTAAAGCTCAACATTCAGAAAACGAAGATCATGGCATCTGGTCCCATCACTTCATGCCAAATAGATGGGGAAACAGTGCAAACAGTGGCAGACTTTATTTTGGGGGGCTCCCAAATCACTGCAGATGGTGACTGCAGCCATGAAATTAAAAGATGCTTACTCCTTGGAAGGAAAGTTATGACCAACCTAGATAGCATATTAAAAAGCAGAGACATTACTTTGTCAACAAAGGTCCATCCAGTCAAGGCTATGGTTTTTCCAGCAGTCATGTATGGATGTGAGAGTTGGACTATAACGAAAGCTGAGTGCCGAAGAATTGATGCTTTTCAACTGTGGTGTTGGAGAAGACTCTTGAGAGTCCCTTGGACTGCAAGGAGATCCAACCAGGCCATCCTGAAGGAGATCAGTCCTGGGTGTTCATTGGAAGAACTGATGCTTAAGCTGAAACTCCAGTACTTTGGCCACCTGATGCGAAGAGCTGACTCATTTGAAAAGATTCTGATACTGGGAAAGATTGAGGGCAGGAGGAGAAGGGGACGACAGAGGATGAGAAGGTTGGATGGCATCACCGACTCATGGACATGGGTTTGAGTGAACTCCAGGAGTTGGTGATGGACAGGGAGGCCTGGCGTGCTGCAGTTCATGGGGTCACAAAGAGTCGGACATGACTGAGCGACTGAACTGAACTGAAACCATGAAGAACTGCTACCTCATAAAATAGGTATCTTTGAACTTCATGGCTCCAAAGAGAAAACAGAATCCTGAGGTGCCCCTGGAAAGAAACCACAGGCCCAGGTCACTTGTCAGTTAATGTTCATGTCCTGAAAAATTCTCTTCTCCCTGCGCATCCAAACAAAGGTCTAGAAAGCTCATTTTCTAGAGTTCAGTTGAAATTTAAAGGAAACAAAGATACTAAGTTGAACTATGTGAAATTACTAAAGGAGTTCAACACAATGAATGCAGGTCTTCAAAAAGACAGTACCTTTATCACTGCAAAATGATTGGGCAAGCCCATCGTGGGTCAGATGTCAGCAGGCAGGCATACGAATCATCTGCAAGACTGTTTAACATGAAGATTCGGGCCCACCCATAGATTCAGCACTGGAGTTGGGGTGGGGTAGTTCAGGAATTCAGCCTTCTAAAAGGCATTCCAAGACAGAAGAGGAACTACATTAGGGGACTTCCTCTTGAGCATTTCCAAACTGGAAGTCTATTCTGTCCCCAATAACTCTGAAGGACAGCATGTCAAGATGCTGCACTTCTCAAAGGGCACCCTTAGTCTACTTAAGTGTTGGTCACTCAGTCATACCTGACTCTGCAACCCCACAGACTGTAGCCCACCATGCTCCCCTGTCCATGGAATTCTCGAGGCAAGTATACTGAAGTGAGTAGCCATTCCCTTCTCCAGAGAATTTTCCTAACCCAGGGATCGAACCCAGGTCTTCTGCATTGCAAGCGGATTCTTTACCTTCTGAGCCACCAGGGAAGACAGGGAAGTTCAGTTTGAGGGCCTCTGCTATAAAAGTAGGCAAGACCTGGTGACAGTTTCAAATCCAACCTCCACAACTTTCGACCTGTCTTCTTTCCAGAAGTCTTCTGAGTGCCCAGCTTTTTTGTTTTAATGACCCACCCCTCCCTTCTGCTGTTTTTTAATTTTGTTTTGTTGCCTAAAATTAATAATTATTGCAAGGCAATCTGGACCACTTTTTGAAAAGCTACATTTGGGTAATGCGCCCATCACTGTACCCTCCAGGAGAGAATTACTACAGCTCCACCAGTTAGTCCAGAGACTATGTCCATCTTCCACAATGCAAACCCAAACCAAAGCCTCATTATTTCTACTGTTTGTTTTGCTGCAGAATGGTAATATTTACATGGAAATGGGTTTTTCCTCTATCCTGTAATTTGTATTGTTTACTTTTCCTTTTTGGACCTCTTTGATGCTGCTGAAGAAAGAAGTCCACAAGAATCTGGAGAAAGGAAAAGAGTGGGCTGCAAGCAGGAGGAGTAAGTGGAAGAGCTGTTGGCTTCTCTGTCTCCTAAACCCCCTACCACCACTTTCCCTACCTTGACTAAGCTATCTCCTTATTTCTGCTTTTCTGCCTCTTACAGCTGGCCTGAAACATGTCAACATTATCACTGACTTACTAGAAGCCCTTCAGCAGGTCTCTTTCTCTCTCCAGGCCTTGCTTCCCATGTGAAGAGTGAAGGTATACAAGGAGACAATCTCTCAGTTTAGTAACTTCCATAAGTCCACTGGACTGTCACTCATTCCTCTGAGACAGACATGTGACTCGGGGCAACTTCTTTAACTCCTGTGATAGACCATCAAGGTCAGTCACAACCTTCTCTTTTCTATCTCTGATGAAGAAAAAAAGTTGCTTCTTATTACCAAGACACAAAAATAGAAACCAATCCATGTTCCCTCAGAAGTCTCTGAGTTCCAAAGATGATACCATCACCGCATGAAATTCTTCAAAAACTTTCCAGGGCTTCAAATCCTCTATCACATCCCTGACACACCCACCACAACCACTGCCACACCCTCTAGCCCCAATACAACCTTAAAACCTTCTAAGGTTAATTTCTGCCTTCCCTCTCCCCTTTATTTCTTGCTTGAGGGTTCTACGAGAAACCTAATTCCACTTCTAAGGATGTAGTCTAGAAAAGCATTTTAAAATATCACAGTAAGGTACACAAAAGGGTATTTACTGGGGCCTTGTTTACCATAATAATAGGAAAAATTGTCCATCAGGTAAAAAAATAATAAGAAGAATAAAACTCTGAGAAATCCATTTGATAGAATATTCTGCAGCAGTTCAAAAGAATAAGGCAGATCTATAGGTCCTAATGACTAGACTGACAAGACATATTGTTGAATAAAAGAAGAATGCTATAGAATGGAATACACAGTATATCTAAAAAATTAAATGTACATAGTATAAGTATATATATATGTGTATATATATACACACACACATACATATATACAGCCATACAGAAGCACACACACACGCAAATATGTGAATATATATCAGAGGTTTGGAAGGATGTGTAACAAACTTGGTAACATTGTTTATGTCCAAGGAAGGGAGGGTCAAGGGGATTTTATGTGAAATGTTTTAATAGTTTTACTCAGAGGATATAATCATAAATTACTTTAAAATTTTTTAATTAATTTGAAATAATACTGCCCCTAAATACATAGTGAAGTGAAAGTGAAAGTCGCTCAGTCATGTCTGACTCTTTGTGACCCCATGGAATTGTCCACGGAGTTCTTCAGGCCAAAATACTAGAGTCAGTTCCCTTCTCCAGGGGATCCTCCCAACACAGAGATTGAACCCAGGTTTCCCGCATTACAGGCAGATTCTTTACCAGCTGAGCCACCAGGTTCAGTTCAGTTCAGTTGCTCACGTCCGACTCTTTGCAACCCCATGAATGGCAGCACGCCAGGCCTCCCTGTCCATCACCAACTCCCGGAGTTCACTTAGACTCACGTCCATCGAGTCAGTGATGCCATCCAGCCATCTCATCCTCTGTCATCCCCTTCTTCTCCTGCCCCCAATCCCTCCCCACATCAGAGTCTTTTCCAATGAGTCAACTCTTCACATGAGGTGGCCAAAGTACTAGAGTTTCAGCTTTAGCATCATTCCTTCCAAAGAACACCCAGGGCTGATCTCCTTCAGAATGGACTGGTTGGATCTCCTTGCAGTCCAAGGAACTCTTAGGAGTCTTCTCCAACACCACAGTTCAAAAGCATCAATTCTTCGGCACTCAGCTTTCTTCACAGTCCAACTTTTACTTCCATACATGACCACTGGAAAAACCATAGCCTTGACTAGACGGATCTTTGTTGGCAAAGTAATGTCTCTGCTTTTGAATATGCTATCTAGGTTGGTCATAACTTTTCTTCCAAGGAGTAAGCGTCTTTCAATTTCATGGCTGCAGTCACCATCTGCAGTGATTTTGGAGCCCAAAAAATTAAAGTCTGACACTGTTTCCACTGTTTCCCCATCTATTTGGCATGAAGTGATGGGACCAGATGCCATGATCTTCGTTTTCTGAATGTTGAGCTTTAAGCTAACTTTTCACTCTCCTCTTTCACTTTCATCAAGAGGCTTTTTAGTGCCTCTTCACTTTCTGCCATAAGGGTGGTGTCATCTGCAAATCTGAGATTTATAGCATAAATCAACTATGCTTCAATTAAAAATGAGTAAGGACATGGAAACACTGAACAAAACAGGCATTTTTACTGGAGTAGGAAAACAGACTTGAGAGTAGCAGAAGCTAAAGAAGTAGAAATCAGCAAGTACTGGATTAAAATCATAGATAAGTTAAGAAGCCACTGCATAGTTTGGTGAGAGACCATGAGAGTCTGAACTACCAAGATAGTAGTAAGCATGAAGAGATTAAAATTTGAGAAATAGGTAACCAGCAGACTCAGCAGAACTTGGTATTTGAGGAATTACAGGAAGGATGAAGGAGGAGAAGCACAGAAAGGTAGTTACAGGTCAGCCTTGGGAACCAGGTGCTAGTTGATACTGGGATTACTTGAGCAAGGGCAGCAGGTGGCAGAGGAAGACCATGGTCTACATTTACAGATTTTAGGTATTGGATGCCTATGGGAGGTCAAAGTCGGTAATGTTTAGCAAGTATTTGGATACATAAATGTGAAGCAAATGGGAGAAGTCAGCAGTGAAACAACTTATTGCATAGGTAAATACCTTGCCTAAGAGACTATAGAATGAGAAGTGGCTCAAGAGCAGAACCCTGGATGAGAAAATAATCTGAAGTTCAAGAAAAGCTTTATGATTTTGGAATAAGGCAGTTCTAAGCAAGTGCAACCATACACAAACCTGTTAAGTGACATCTTATAATATCAAAAACTTAGAACAAACCTATCAGAGAAAAACAGAATAGTGCATACAGAAAACCTTAAAAATAATCTTTAGGAAGGTGTACAATAACATAGATGTTGGTTATGATAAAACGTTAAATGTCTTCTTAGCTCTTAAAAACATTTATGTGTGTATATATATATATATAATTTAAACACTGAAAACAGGCACAGCAAAACTAGGAAAAATACATCAAAATGTTAGTATCAGGTGTTTTGAGTTTAGGAGCCCGCGGGGTCCTGCCATCCACCAATACTATTCTGTATCTTGCAAATTTGCTATATAATATTTATGCCAAGAGGAAGACAACCTGTCCCCAAAAAGATGAACCATGGTATTTCCTTACATCTCTAGTGTAGACCACCATCATGCCAGAGTTCCCGTGGAACTGTGCCCTCCGCCCACAGCGTCAGCTGGAGGCCTCAGGGATGAAGCTCGCCTCCCTCTGCAGAGGGTCCTCAGGTGTGGTCTCCTCTCCACAGTCAAGCTGCCCCTTTCCGTCACAAGCCTTTCCCCTCGGGGCCTCACCAGCCCTTCCTCCTGGCCTGGCTGGGGGCACCAGGGCCTTGCCGGCAGCTCCTCATAAAACAAGTCCCAGAGGGCTGCCGACACCCCACACCGTGTGGATACTGGTCCTGCTGGGACAGGTGGCAACCACAGCAGAGCTTTTACACCAGCCTTGGGCCCTGGCGCTCAACAAAGGCTCGCAGTTCCTTCCACTCCCCTTGCCACCTCACGAAGTCAGTGTAGCGTCCTGTGCCAGGCCTGTGGGCGGGTTGACATCTGGGCCAGGAACCCAAGGACTCACCTAGCGCTCACTAGACTGCAGTCAGCATTACAGTGATGGCGACGAAGATGTTGAAGTTCAGGCAGAGAGCGCGGGTCCCGTGCTCAGGGCCTCTGGGGCCCTTCAAAGCCTTGGTAGGCCGCAGCCTGAACCAAGGCCCCAACAGACTGAGGTGAAGCGATACTTGGTGGAGCGCCGCAGGAGGGGAGGTGGAAAAGTCTCTCAGACTGCCAGAAAGCCCTGTCACAATCTCTTTTGTGAGCAGAATACCGAGCTCTGGCTTTGAGACCTAGGATCCTGAGAGGCAGTCGCTGCCTACAAAAGCTGGATCTGCTGCAATGCAGGCCCCGCCCCCAGGCCTTGACCCCTGCCCGGGATGTGGCCCCGCCCCCAAGGGTCAGGCCCCTCTGGATGTGGGGGCGGGCACAAAGCATTCTGGGGAGAGCCTTTACCCCGGAGGTTCTGCCCAACGCTTGCCGGTTAATTCTTCTAAACGGTTATTGACTGACCGTTAGCTACCTGCGGTACTCCTGGCCAGTAGTGAGGAAGATAGAGAAGGTCCTGGTACTTAGGGGACGTAGATGGTAGCCCAAGATTACAAAGAGAGTTGTGATGGAGGACGTGAGGTTGCTAATCCCGTCTTGGGAGGGTCAAGGAAGGCCTCCCAGAAAGACCCGGCTTTACAGAGCAGTAAGGAAAAAGGAAGGGAGGGTGGGATGCAACCGTTTTTGAAGATTTGGGGATGAAAAGTTCCCATCTGGAGACTTTATGGTTCCTTTCAGAAGTGGGCCAAACAGCCAATCTGTTGAGGGTGTGGGAAGGGCGGGAGCTTGAGAAAAATAAAGGAGGTTTGATACCGTTTTTTGAGTAGATTAAAAAGAAGCTGACTCAAGGACCAACACTGTAAGCCCCACAAGGGGAGGGAGCTTTGTTTTTCTTATTCGTGTGTCTCCAATGTTTGGAACAATGACTAGAATACTTTTACCCAAAAACCCCTCTGGTTTCAACTGGATTTGGACAGTGCACAGTTGTAGTTTTTTGCACGTGACCTTCTTGCCCTTAGCCTCCTGTCCTGGGACAAAGCCACTGAAAAAACTCATCCATATTTTCCAAGTGACTTTTTGTTGAAGTCTATTACATCTGGGGCAAAAATCAGGGGTTTTGTTCACTAGGGTGTCAGCTAAATCTGAGAGGGTGCCTGGCTTGGAAGATCCCTGTTCCTGCCTCCTCTCCTTGACGCATTTAATCTTTGGTTCTCCTTAAGTTCCTCTCATCCTTTGGAGCTAAATTCTTTATTTTTTTTGCTTTTCCTTGGGGCCTGAAACTTAGGAACACAGGGCTTCTACTGAGACCTAGGCTGCCCGAGAGCTCGGGAATTCCTTGGCTTTGACTATCTCTCTGTACTGTAATCTTTGAAAAGCTACCTAAATTCATCTCAGTTGTCATATTCCTAAAGTGGAAACTCAACTTAGAGAAGATACCATGCTTCTTTGGTGAGCTCCTTCCCTCTAGAACTTTCCCCCAAGGACTGGGGCTAGGATTTAATGTGAGGGCAAGGTTTGGGGCTGAGAAGAGTAAGAGATCAGTTAACTGCACTTGAACTGGGGGAGGAGGGCATTAGCAATTGAATAAGCAGAGAAAGAGGCTGGTGAGGGACTGCTATCAAAGAATAGAAGGGTCGCCAGCAGGGACTCGCTGTGCAGAGAAGGAGACCTCTGAAGAGCTAGCTACATTTCTGCTGCAGAAATTCCCAAGATTTTGGAATTTGGAGACTCCTATGGACTATACAGTTACTCTAGTGGGCCTTCACATCTCTAGAAGGGTTGGACGGCTGTGGAGTAGTGCTCAACAGCAAGTGATACTAAAAAAATTGCAGAAGAATTGAGTTGGTAGTATGCCCTCAATTGTTTTAGAATGATCCCTTCTTTGTCCCCACAAATCTGGAAATCTACACTCTTTGTGATATATCCCCAGGAGCTTCTGGACAGCATAGCTAAGGAAAGAGTGGCTGCTTGCTTCCGCATGTCTGGTCACAGGCTCTCTTCAGAGACAGGACCCGATGGCTGAAAGGAAAAAGCTCCTCCTGCTGGAAATCGGTGTGAGAAGGTAAGGAAAAGCAAGCCCTTAACAGCTGCCCCCGGGAGATGGTTGAAATCGACACAGTTTTGAGCAGTCAGTGCATAAGCGTTTTGCAATAGAAGTCAGACAAAGGAGATTTTCAGATGAGCTCTCTGGGACAGTTTTCAGTAGAATTTAAATCAAGCCAAAGTGAGTCAGTATTAAAATCTGGCCATGATGGGTAGAGACTGTACATGATGGTGGGGTGACAAGGCAAGTGAATCAGTGGGATTCGTGGAGTTCAAAGATGGGAGACTGAGATTCTGAAAAAAGGGTAGGATCTCTTGCAAGAGGAGGGATCTGGTTAGAGAAGAAGGTCTAGTGTCTGAGGGAAAGAAGAAAAATGATGGGGGTGAAAGATGGTCCCTTAAGAGTGTAGCTCTGGAGGCAGAAAGGGATCTATCTGCAGGGTTGAGATTTAATATTGGGATCTGGGAGGGCAGAGTGGAGGCAGAGAGGACCTTGGTGGAAAAGATGATCAAACTGGTAAGGGGGCAGAATAAGGATAAATGAAATACTAGGAGAGATCGAGGCAAGGAGGACTATGGGACAGTGGGGAGAAGACTATCATGGGAGTGGGAAAAAAGGGGAGCGGGAGCTGATGACAGAGCCTCTGGTGGCAGAGAGGAGGCCAATGAAAGGAATGATGAAGGAATGGGACCAATTGTGAAGAGCAGGGCACAATGAGGAGAAAACAGATGGAGCAGAGTCACATACAAGACTGGGAGTAACGGGAAGATGAGACTCTGCAGGATCCTGGGAAGAAAGGCTGATAACTATGCAGAAGGGAAATGACATAGGGTGGGTGGAATTGATCTGAAAATACTGGTGAAAGGGTGGAGGCCAGAGTTTAAGAGAGCTCAAGTAGAGGATCTATTGGAACAGAAGGGGACACACAGGGAGCAGCATCTTTTCACAGGATTCCCCTAAGCGGGTCAGACACCACAGTGATGTTTTCCCAACCCTCCCTGCACACAACTTGACCCAGAAGTCACCAAAACTGCAAAAGACTATGAGCTGCAGCCAGGAGCAGAGTCAGAACAAGAGGGTCTGGCAAGAATAAGGGTACCTGAAGCAGGCTACCCATCCCCTTCCCATTCCCTCACATCTGAGACTTCATTATACTCCTTTGTACCTCACCCCAAGACTTGCTTTCTCATTCCATTCTCTATTGGTTCCTCCTTCAGGAGCAATCCCAGGCTGCACTGGGGCCCTACAATTATGTAGTGCATGCTAGGAAGTGAGAAACAGGAAAGAAGGAAAGAGATTAATCACTTCCAGAAAAGGTCTCATGCCACCACAGCTTCTTTCTGGCAAGTTCCACAAGCCAGTCTAACAAGAGACTGGGTTAAATGCTGAAAAAGTGAAAATTAGTTTGACCTGAAAAAAATGAAAATCTTCCATGCCAGTCATCAAGCTGGGAAAATAGACATAGATCGCAGACAAAACCAACTATAAAATTAGCAAAAAATTCTATTTCTCCCAAGGAAACACGCCACCTATAAAGTGTCCAAATGACAGTAGCAGAACTATTACTTTGTGAGAAAACTTGTTTTCTAAAATCATAGTTCATTGGAAATTTTGCTTCTGAAATCATTTCAGTAAGAACAAATTTCCTGAAGGATCTAATTCACACTGACACAGAGCACCTGCCTTGATTTTCAACCCAGATTCAGATAAGGGTGTTTGGGATATAACATTATATATCTATCTTAATTTGCAGCGTCTAAGGAAAGGAGACCTACTGTCCCCTTTGCCATTCAGACATGATGTTGCCACTTTACACAAAGCCCTGCTTTGCTTTAGCATATCAAAATACTATTTCATATAAATTTCGCTTTATGCCACCCTTCCCCAAATCATATAACTTTTTCCCATTCTTGGTGACATACCCCATGGTTCCTCCAATGTGTGACCTCCGTTGCAATGAGCCAATAACCCCGATTTTGTCAGACTACCACGTTGCTCCAGGTGTCCTGATTAGGAAATTTGGAGGGTCTCTGAATATTTGCTCAGATCCCTCCCTACAAAGGATTGGCCTCCATGACAGTAATAATGTGCATATCTGAGACTTCTTGAGTTTTAAGACATTCAAGGTTTGTCTGTCTTTGTGTGGCTTTACACTGAATTTAGATTCTGGTTGTCTCTTTGATCCTTCAATATCAGTTTATATGTCCCCTGGAATTTTTTGGTTTCCCATCAAACTAGTGTCTCCTGGTGAAATTGGGTTTTTAACACTGTCCTGCCTAGTGTTTATCTCAATTCAGTAATGCAGTCATGTCCGACTCTTTATGACCCCATGGACTGCAACACATCAGGTTTCCCTGTCCATCACCAACTCCCGGAGTTTGCTGAAACTCCTGTCCATGGAGTCGGTGATGCCATCCAACCATCTCATCCTCTGTCGTCCCATTCCCCTCCCACCTTCAATCTTTCCCAGCATTAGGGTTTTTTCCAGTGAGTCAGCTCTTTGCATCAGGTGACCAAACTACTGGAGTTTCAGCTTTAGCATCAGTCCTTCCAATGAATATTCCAGATTGATTTCTTTTAGAATTGACTGGTTGGATCTTCTTGCAGTCCAAGAGACTCTCAAGAGTCTTCTCGAACACCACAGTTCAAAAGCATCAATTCTTTGGCTCTCAGCTTTCTTTATAGGCCAGTTCTCACATCCGTACATGACTACTGGAAAAACCATAGCTTTGACCTTTGTTGACAAAGTAATGTCTCTGCTTTCTAATATGCTGTCTGAGTTGGTCATAGCTTTTCTTCCAAGGGGGCAAGCATCTTTTAATTTCATGGCTGCAGTCACCATCTGCAGTGATTTTGGAGCCAATGAAAAGTCTCTCACTGTCTCCATTGCTTCCTCATCTATTTACCATGAAGTGTTGGGACCAGATGCCATAATCTTAGTTTTTTGAATGTTGAGTTTTAAGTCAACTTTTTCACTCTCCTCTCTCACTTTCATCAAGAGGTTCTTCAGTTCCTCTTCGCTTTCTACCGTAAGAGTGGTGTCATCTGCATATCTGAGGTTATTGATATTTCTCCCAGCAATCTTGATTCCAGCTTATGCTTCATCCAACCCAGTATTTCGCATGATGCACTCTGCATGTAAGTTAAATAAGCAGGGTGACAATATGCAGCCTTGACATACTCCTTTCCCAATTTGGAACCAGTCTGTTGTTCCCATGTCTGGTTCTAACTATTGCTTCTTGACCTGCATACAGATTTCTCAGGAGGCAGATCAGATGGTCTGGTATTCCCATCTCTTTAAGTATTTTCCACAGTTTGTTGTGATCCACACAGTCAAAGGCTTTGGCATAGTCAATAAGGCAGAAGCAGATGTTTTTCTGGAACTCTATTGCTTTTTCGATGATCCAACGGATGTTAGCAATTTGAACTCTGGTTCCTCTGAGCTGGATGTTCAAATCCAGCTTGAACATCTGGAAGTTCATGGTTCACATACTGTTGAAGCCTAGCTTGGAAAATTTTGAGCGTTACTTTGCTAGCGTGTGAGATGAGTGCAGTTGTGCTGTAGTTTGAACATTCTTTGGCCTTGCCTTTCTTTGGGATTGGGATGAAAACTAACCTTTTCCAGGCCTGTGGCCACTGCTGAGTTTTCCAAATTTGCTGGCATATTGAGTGCAGCACTTCCACAGCATCATCTTTAAGGATTTGAAAGAGCTCAACTGGAATTTCAGCGCCTCCACTAGCTTTGTTCATAGTGATGCTTCCCTAAGGTTCACTTGACTTCACATTCCAGGACATCTGGAAGTTTATCTACTCTCTTCTATTTGTCTGTGAGAAATTTCCCGATTTTTCTGGGTATGAGAACTTGGTTTTAGGAAAGAGCTGTCCATACTTCCTGAGAGCCAGGTGACTGCTGATTATTCAAGTCAGCAAGGAGAGGCTGCTTAACCTTAGGGCTGAGGACTCAGCACAAGTGATGTTTTACCTTTGATCAACAGTCAAGCAATCTCTCATGGGCTTGTCTGCTAACAAGCTTGTGCTACTTCCTGGCATAATTCACTGAGAATAAATTAAAATTATGTGACCACTTGGGGATCTTTGACATGAACAAGAATGTTCATTTGAGAAATGCTTGAGGCATAAAGGGAAAAGAAACTCTCATGAGATTGTATAACTGGTCTAAGAGAGATCACTGTGATTAATGTAGAGATTTCCTCTCTATTCCCATTCTTTAGGGATTAATAAGCACTAGTTTTCGATTATATGGCTTGATAATACTGTCAAGGACTTGAGTTAACTGTTTAAAGCAGCTATAATGACTTTCTTTTTTGTGTCTCTATATATATGAAAAAGGTTTTCCTGCATCTAAACTTTCTCCTCCTCCTTACAGAAAGATAACCTGTTAGTGATAATTTCATATTTGTCTAAAACTACCCTCTCTCTCACTTTTTTTTGTTGTTATTGTTCTATCCTCCTCTACACCTCACTGGGGACAATTTTAAAGAGTAATTGCTCAGAAAAAAAAAAGAAACATTGTCACTATTTTGCATACTAAATAATAATCTGAGAAGAAAAATGTCAGTAAATTGTCTTGCATTATATAGTATAGACAAATGTATTTAAGAATGGACTTCATTCCTATAGTTATGAGGGATGATCTTACCTTCAATATAAGAGCTTATTTTTAGATTTTAAGGCTATTTAAATTTTGTCTCATGAATACAAAGTTTATAAAGTACATTTTTAAAATATCCTGTAATATTTCTGATAAATCAATTGGGACAGATTGAAATGAGTTAATCATATTGATTGTGCTTCTCTGATAGCTCAGTTGGTAAAGAATCTGCCTGCAGTGCAGGAGACCCTGGTTCGATTCCTCGGTCAGGAAGATCCACTGGAGAAGAGATAGGTTACCCACTCAAGTATTCTTGGGCTTCCCTTGTGGCTCAGCTGATAAGGAATCTACCTGCAATGTGGGAGACTTGGGTTCAATCCCTTGGTTGGGAAGATCCCCTGGAGAAGGGAAAGACTACATCCATACATGACTACTGGAAAAACCATAGCCTTGACTAGACGGAACTTTGTTGGCAAAGTAATGTCTCTGCTTTTCAATATGCTATCTAGGTTGGTCATAACTTTCCTTCCAAAGAGTAAGAGTGTTTTAATTTCATGGCTGCAATCACCATCTGCAGTGATTTTGGAGCCCCCCAAAATAAAGTCTGACACTGTTTCCACTGTTTCCCCATCTATTTGCCCATCTATGTAGTGATGGGACCAGATGCCATGATCTTCGTTTTCTGAATGTTGAGCTTTAAGCCAACTTTTTCACTCTCCTCTTTCACTTTCATCAAGAGGCTTTTTAGTCCCTCTTCACTTTCTGCCATAAGGGTGGTATGAGAGTTGGACTGTGAAGAAAGCTGAGCACCGAAGAATTGATGCTTTTGAACTGTGGTGTTGGAGAAGACTCTTGAGAGTCCCCTGGACTGCAAGGAGATCCAACCAGTCCATTCTAAAGGAGATCAGCCCTGGGTGTTCTTTGGAAGGAATGATGCTAAAGCTGAAACTCCAGTACTTTGGCCACTTCATGCGAAGAGTTGACTCATTGGAAAAGACTCTGATGCTGAGAGGGATTGGGGGCAGAAGGAGAGGGGGATGACAGAGGATGAGATGGCTGGATGGTATCACTGACTCAATGGACGTGAGTCTGAGTGAACTCCGGGAGTTGGTGATGGACAGGGATGCCTGGCGTGCTGTGATTCATGTGGTCGTGAAGAGTCTGACATAACTGAGCGACTGAACTGAACTGAGCTGAACTGAACCCACTCCAGTATTCTAGCCTGGAGAATTCCGTGGACTATTTATTTAGTCCATGGGGTCACAAAGAGTCACACACGACTGAGCAACCTTCACTTTCACTTTCAATCATATTGATTAAAGAGAATCCTATATCTATATTGCTCTGGGTGTTTTCATATAAAATTAATGCTAAGACAATATTATAGTATATATAACTAGTATTAAAACTTTAAGACTTAAACTTTCTAAATTTTGTGTATTGGTTTTATGGGGCAAGCAAAGAATCACTGTTGAAACGTTTTAAGATTATAAAATATAAAATTGTTTTTAAGTGAAATCATAGATGTCTTATAAATGGTTTCGATTTTATAAAGTTCTTAAAATACTACAAATCATGAGGACTTAATTTTTTAGCTAAAGTTGTAACTTCCAAATAATTTAAAAGTTAAGACTTTGGAAAATGTTGAGTTACTTGATATATAATATTTGAATAGCTGAACAGTTTCGAAGCTAAAAAAAACCCATATACATATGGTCTTAATTTATCCATATTAATATGTGTTATATAAGGGCTATAGATTAATAGAGAGTGTAAGTGTGTTTGGTTGATGTGTTCATTCTGTCTTCTGAAAATGTAAAAGGTAATCTAGAATGCATACCCATTAAAATGTAGTTCAGCAGGTAAGTTTTCCCTGTGTCTAAAGAAAACAAAAATTGGTTACTTTGGCTAAATGTGGTAATCAATAAAATTATAAAAACTATATTTAGCATAATAATTATGGAAAGTGAGAATGTTTATAAGACAATGGTTTATTAAGGAATTATTTATTAAATGATCATTCAGTGTAATATATACACTTGTTTTAATTTGCTGAGATAAAGTATATCTTAAAAACTGAAATTGTATGTGTATTATATATTTATTATATATTATATATATTTATATATTATATATTTATGTCTACGTATACATACAAAGCATTTAATATGCTTTGATTCTATAAATGACAAAAAGGAAAATTCAAGGTTATATTCCATGTTAATAGATTTATTCACAGAAAAAGGCTTATAAATCTTTTATTGCAAATTGTAATATACACAAAAAGAGTAATAGTAGGGTTTTCTTTCCATAAAATGAGCAAGTTATTTTGTCCCTATATAAGAGTTTTCTTTTGAAAAACTCTCTGTCCTCCTGTCATTCTCTTGAATAATAACACAAATTTCTTTATTTTTTTTTTAAGTTACTAGATCAGATATCAGAGGAAGACTGTGGTTGAACTTCAGTGAGGACTTTACCAGGTACTGTTAACAACTAACACAAAAGTAATTCCAAGTCAACAGACACTAAGTACTTGAAAGTCTGTCCTAAAACCTCAGAGGAATCGGAGGAATCATCCCAAAGCAGATAACTGCAGGAAGTGTCGCCTCCCAGAGACCCACCAGACAAGATCACCAGAGCCGAAAATTGCCTTTTGCTCTTTTTCTTTGAGCTTTCCTCTCTGCCAAGTTAAGGTTTAAATTGTTGACACTTCTTATCTATGAACTATGATACTTTGAAGGTCTTTATCCTTAATACTATTTTCTTTTTTTTTTCCCCCCAATTGCTCATTCCTTGGTGTGAGTCCAATGCCAGGCTGCAGTTTGCTCATGGTTTGGCAACAGTACGCAATTACCCTGTCTGCTGGGTTTGTACTCACTTTGCTTCGGGTGCCACCCAGCTTCCTTTACTATCAATTTCTTGGAATTAATCCACTCATTTCCTTCCTTGGTGGGTAAGACTCAACCAGGAGGTGGGCAGGGGATGAAAAGTAAGAGGCCGAACAACCAGAATTTTAAAACCCCCTGTTACGTCATACATAAAAAGGAAGGTTTCAGCCCTAAATAAAACAATGCTCCCAAAAACTTTCGTGAAAATTCAGCTATTCCAAGCAAATTTTCACAAAAGTCAGTGATGGAGGATGAAAGGCGTGATAAGGGGGTACTTTGAGAAAACAGGGAATTCCCTGCAGGTTGAGTGGTTAGGATGCCACACTTTCACTGCTAAGGGCTGGGATTCAATCTGTGGTTGGGGAACTAAGAGACACAAACCACACAGTGCAGCAAAAGAGGAAAAAAAAGAAAACAGAAGACAATGAGAGGAAATGAGACAGTTAAGAGTTCCACGAGGGAAGATGGGGGCCCCATAGGGTACTCAGTCAAAAAAGAAAAAGAGAGGTAACTATGCCTCTGGTGAGGCCCCAAAGAAGGTAGGAGCCGTGGAGTCTGTAAATGGTCTGGAACTTGGGCCTCTCTGGAATCCAGTGAGAAGGTAGAAACCAGAGGTACACGGGCTGAGGGAGGGCCTGGTTGCAGGTTTTCTGAGGCTCACTGAGAGGCTGAAGGTAGAGGCTGAGCTGACCTTGCTCAGAGGAATGGCGGGAGGCCCAGGACTCTGAGGCCGCGTCATCTCCCATAGGCTCCCAAAACAGTAGAATGTCAGCTTCCGTGGCCTCGCCTCTCTACTCACAGTGGGGATCTTGATAAAAATGGTTGTCACAAACTGCCTCTAGCAGACAGCTTGTCCAAGTGGCTGCAGACGACAAGCTAAAATCTAGAAAACTGGGATGGGGGCCTCACCGAGCCAGAAACACACTCCATTCCCCCACATCCCAGACTTCACACTGCTTGTCTCATTCCTCACACCAAGGCTTTCTTATACATTCCCTTCTCTGTAGGTTTCCCCTCCAATATCAACCCCAGGCTGCACTGAGCTCCAGACTGCAGGAGTCATCCTAGGAAGAGGGATACAGGAAAAAGGGGAGACTAGTCTGTTCACCAGGAAACCTTATCCTGTGCTCCAGTAGATTCTTTTCAGTCAGCCTCTCTAGTCTGAGAATCCAAAAGCCTGGGTTACTTGTGGTGAAGAGAAGAACTAAGTGTTATTTTAGGAGGCTGAGTGGAATGATCCTTTGTGGCAGAGACGTTTCAGAGACTAACACTTTGAAAACACCAAATTTAGTATATAAAATTGTCCATGACAATAATAGTAAGGGCTTTCACAGACATTATCTCATGTGATCCTCACAACAACCCTGTGAGGTATGGAGGCCAGGAATTACCTCTGAGAAGGAACCTGAATTTGGGGGAAGTTAAATAGCTTGTCCAAAAATCAGGATCAAGGAGCTCTGCCTCCTAAACCAATAGTGGTTCCAGTGTATCTCACACCACCACCAGTGGGCAAGACTCATGGTCCAGCTCCATCATTCTTTCACTCTGCTCCCTAATAGAGACTTGCTCTAGGAACTGGCATGCTCAGAGATTGTGGATCTGGGCCTTCATAGGAAGGTGAGATTAACACCTCTAGGTAGCCCAGAGTTGACTAGACAAAACCTTACCTTTTATTGCTATACCTTTGTTCCTCTTTTTGACTCTGCACTAAAGTTGAGAGACTAGAGTGAGTGACTAGGACTGAATTTTCACTTTCTTCTCCCTATGCAAGCCATAAACATTCATTTATTCATGGATAATCTGAATTTCCATATTAAGTTACTAAAGCTCTGTGATCCGTCTCTGTTAGTCACTTTAAAGTGGATAAAAATATTTTCTAGTTTTCCTTTGAAAATTTCATGAAGGGTTTTCTGTATGTCATGTTCAATTGATTTTTTTCAGTCCTTGTCCTTTGCAGATGAAGGGCACTAATTTCCAGAACTGCAGGTGCATGTATATTCCTTCACATGGGACTTGCCCCTGCTCACAGAGGCTCAGCATCTGATTCAAGGCTTTCAAAGGCTCAGAGGATTGCTCTCCATGGCAAATAGAACAGAAAGGGAAGTCTTGGCCCAGAGACACCTCAGATGGAACAAAACAGGTGAACAAAAGTTGAAGGATCCTGTCCTCCTACGGGAATCCTGAACTCAATAGTCCAATCCATGGCCAGTGACTCACTGTGATCAGGATTCTACCGTGGATCCCTCTACCACCCCCAAGAAGGTCTGTGAGCTTCAAGCCCTCCCCTGTTCCCCATATTCTAATCTTCCCTAAGAGTCTCCATCTTAGGTGTCTCTCTGTCCCAACATAATTGATTTCGAAAAGGAGGAAAAGGTTAATCTCTGCTGGTGGCTGGCCCTAGGATTCCTTTGTCAAATTAATGTGTCTGTTTTCCTATACGTTAGTAAACTTTATTTTATTTCTCTAAATGGTAGAGGAATGGAAAAATGGATCCCATGCTATACAGAAAGTATGAAACGGAACTAGAACCCCAAGACTCACTGAGATGCATTTGAAAGCAGAGTTATCTGAAGTGCACCTCAACCTCAGACAGCTGAGGAGCCATGGGATAGTGACAGTGTTCTTGAGGGTGGGAGAAGACCCTTAACGAAGAAGGTGAACTCACAGTTCCTCTTTACAGCAGCCAGCCTAATAGCTCCCTCCAGCCTTCCCTGGGTCTTCTAGATCCTTCCATCTTTCTATGTCATAGATGCACTGTAGCATTATTTTCTGTTTATTCCTCCTCCAGCACTAACTGCGTGGTCCATTACCTCCTTGGTCACCTGAGCTTTAATCTTACCGATTATATAGACTTTGAAAACCTGAAGTTCTTCCAGGAATTTTTGCTAATTCCCAGAGATCTGCATTCTCAGGATTTCCTCTGTTCTCAGGTTCAGCTTCCTACCTCCCAGGCCAAACATAAGACACAACTCCAGTCACTCATGAGAGTCCACTTTCACATAAAAGCGTTAGTGAGCAATGCAGTCTTTACAAAAGACATTATAAGAGTGATGAATAAGGCTATGTGTGGGGAGACCGACCTCCTGGCAAACAGCTGTAAGATATCTGACTGCTAAATTAAGCACTGAATTATTTCCTTCCCTGAGACAGTCCTAGCCCAGAGCACTCAGTCCTTTCCCATCCACATGATGAGGTTTTGCTGAACTGGCAGCAAAACTATCTCTCAAGGATGAGGGATAGATTCTCAGTTAACATTGCTTCTGAGATAGCATTGTTTTTAGGTCCTTTCAATGAACAGAAAAAGAAAAAAAAATTAACCATGAGTTCATATTAATATGTACAATTCAAATGTAACACCAGATTTTTACTTTGTATCTCATTTCTCCCACAATGAAAACTTTTGATCTTAGTAACATTGTTATTTGTTCTATCCTACTATATATATATCCTTATATATATATAAATGTAATTTTAAACTTGTACAAGCATTCCACCTAATAATAAAATTGAGTGAAGTTTCAAGTTATTTGCAATTTTTTTTCCTGAGAATATACCCCACCAAGAAGATAAACCAGAAGAGCATGTTCCAAAGTCACTTGAAATAATTCTTAATCTCTATGTGGGTATATAACCAATTTGATAAAGAGTTAAGGTTATTGGTTTCAATTCATTCTCAATTTTAGGATTAGCTTTACTTTCCCTGTATTAAAACTAAAACATTTACATAGGTCTAAGTCAAAAATAAATAAATTATTCTCAGAGACGTCTCACTCCCAGCCCTTTCATTTGATTCAAAACTAGATTTTATTTCTTCTCTCAAGATGTAGAGGAATGTAAGAAGCAGGAAAGGATAGGAACTTTGTAGAAAGAAACTGTGGTCTAAATGCACTTGCTGTTTGAGGTTGGGAGTTGGGCATTTTCTACTTTTTAAGACTTGATTTTTTCATATGAAAATGAGAACAAAATAACCATCTCCTAGAAATATCCTGCAGATTAAATTAGATAATATCTGTGAATTGCCCAGTCCGTATTAAGTACTCAAAACATGACAGATATGCGGTATATTATATCTGAAAAGCTTAGAAATGTTAGACCAGCTTGTCACCCAATTTTGGTGTCCTTTTAAAAATACTTTTCCATAGTGTAGAAATAATGTTGTATGATAATACTCGAGACAGAATTCAGAAGATCTATATCTTTTATAGCCTATATCTAAAGAGATATAAAAGTAACTTTTATCTAGTAGAACCCAAAATACTAGATTGTTTGGATGGCAGTAGTAAGGTAGACTACCAAGAAAAAGCTAAAAAGGAAGGATACTCAAAAGAGATACGTTATGGACTGAATGTTTGTGTCCCCCCACAATTCCTGCATTGAAACTGTCCCACAGTGTGAACATGGTAGGCGATGGAGCCTTTAGGAGGGGATTAGGATTAGATGAGGTCATGAGCATGGAGCCTTTGTGAATGGCATTAGAGCCTTCATAAGGGTCACTAGAAAGCTTGCTTCCTGTCTCTCTTCTGCCATGTGAAGACAGCGAGAAGATGGATATCCAGGAAACAGGCTCTCAACAGACACCAAATCTGCCGGCTCCTTGATCTTGGACCTCACAGCCTCTAGAACTGTGAGAAATAAAGTTTGTTGTTTAAGCCACCCAGTCTATGGTATTTTTGTTATAGCAGCCCCAACAGACTAACAAACATCTGTTACAGAACTAAATGAAAGTGGGTAAAGTCCTTGTTGCTGTTTCATCACTAAGTCATGTCCAGCTCTTTGCAATCTCACGGGCTGTAGCCCACCAGGCTCATCTGTCCATGGGATTCTCCAGGCAAGAATACTGGAGAGGGTTTCCATTTCTTTCTCCAAGGGATCCTCCCAACCCATGGATTGAACTTGAATCTCCTGTTTGCCAGTCCTCTCCTTTTTGCCAGGCAGATTCTTTTGCCACTGAGCCACCTGGGAAGCCTGACTTAGCAAACTCAAACTGAGTTCAAAAATGGAACTACATACTATATTATCTATAAAACATGCCTAAAACAGAGACTTAAGCGAATTACAAAGGCCGAGAGAATTAACTGATAAAGATAGCTAATAAAGTAGCTAAGTAAAAAAGCACGTACACAAAAATCAAGTTTCTAAAATTCTACCTAGGGACTTAAGATTGGAGAGGGAATTAGTGGTAGGAGAGTAAGGTACTGTTTTTTAGGATTGAAAGAAACGTTCTAATAAATGGTATGTTTTCCCTGAATCGATAAATCATTGCAGCTTAACAGTTGGGGCAATTGTCTAACATGGGAGGAAAACTGGATATAATCCTATATATAAGATCTTTTTAAAAACACCATTAAAAGCTCTAGAAGATTATCATCTTGGAGTAGGAAAAGCATATTTTGAAGCTATTTTCAAAGTATAATAGTAGAGCATGCTTTTAATAATTCAAACAGCACATAAATGTATAACAAAAAGTAAACACTTTCTATCCCTCTCTACTCCCACTGCCTAAAATGGTGAGGTAAGCACAGTTAACAATTTGATGTGTATGGAAAGGCACACCTCACTGCCTGCATTTAGTCCCACAGCCACACCACACTTAGCGGCAAAGGAGGCTGGTAAATGCAGTCTGCAACTGAACAGCCGTATGTCCACCTAAAAATCCTATCGAAGAGTGTTTTGCTGAAACAACCTATTATTTTCTGCCATGGCCTTCATCCTGCTTTACCCATCTTCAACAGGAAGGCTTGGCTTTTTCTTGATCTGGCTGTGAACCTTTGCCATTTGCTAAATTTGGCCTTGGTTGGGGGAAGTCTCCTTAATGGCATCACATCTCCTGGTGACATATAGTTGGCCATGTGAGCTCCCCAACAGTGATGGAAAAGCAGGGGCCTGAAGAGGGTGTCTGGGAACTCAGGCTAGAGCACCAACCCATTGTGTTCTGAAGATATGGTTTTGATGTGTGGAGTCCTTCCCCCCAGTACTGTGAAAGAAACTGGCTTGGCTGTTACTGGAGGTAATTCATTCTTGCTCTCCATAGAGGGAGCACAACCACATTGTTGGTGCAAAGAGTGCACTCCTGCCAGGCCACTTGCACCTGCAGACAAGTCTGTTCCTCTTTAAGTGCTTCTTTAAGGATTAAAAAGCAGTGCAAAGACTTTGGATAGGCCGAACTGCAAGCAGCTGCACCAGAAGCTGCAATGCTGTGGAGAGAGTATAGGACAAGACCCTGGGGAATCTCACAATGGTCCCAGCTCCTCTGTTCACCAGCAATGTATCCTTGGCAAGCTGCTTCCCAACCCAGAGCCTGTTCCCTCATCTAAAAAGAAGTTGGAGCAGATCATTTCTGTTTCATTTCCCCAGCTGTCCATGACCTTTTCCTATCTATTTCTTGTTGGGGTCTATTTCTTGTTGAGAACACTTCAGCAGTAACCTTAGGGAAAAGACAACACTTTCCTTCTCATCTGTTTCTCACGTGTCCATTACCAGACATGGAAGAATCCAAGGTCTACAAAATGACTCACCCCTGTGCACCTCCTGGAGACCAGGAACCTGGGCTGATGCATTGGGTCAGTCTCAAACAGGTGTCAAATGGATTTTAACACGGTGTTCACTATTGGGTCCCACAATCAAGTCTACAGGGAGACTGGAAAGAAAGTGAAAATGAAAGTGAAGTCGCTCAGTCGTGTCTGACTCTTTGTGACCCTTTGGACTGTAGCCTACCAGGCTTCTCCATCCATGGGATTCTCCAGGCAAGAATACTGGAGTAGGTTACCATTTCCTTCTCCAGGGGATCTTCCCGACCCAGGGATTGAATCTGGGTCTCCTGCTTTGGAGGCAGATGCTTTAACCTCTGAGAGACTGGGGTAGGCAGCAAACACTGAGAGGAATGAAATATGTGTGTAATGGTTAGAGCAGTATTTTCTCTTTAAGACTCTCTCGACACACCCAGGGCATGACACATTCTGAAGCTAAGTCTTTGGTTTTTAAGGGTGAAAGTGACCAAAAACACAGATCTCTATAAAACCCACTACAGGATAAGTAAATAAAGAATGAAATGTCAATGAGAGCACCTCTTTCAGGCTCTTACACTATGTTGCCAAAATTTCTCCTTTCTTAAAAATAAATTTCATCTGCATAGCACATTTACTTGGAGGAAAAATTGAAAGGCATTAAAGGATACAAATTAAAAAGTAAATTTTCCTCTCACCATTTCCAGTTCTCTAAGTTCTCACAGAGCTTGTCAGAGACAGCCCATGTCCACACTTGCATAAATGCAGGTCTATAACATTGGGGGACCTCTATGGTTGCCTTGGTTTTCATAAAACTGCTTTGAGTGTAAACTACATTTAGTGCTAAGAATAGCTAGAGTTGCAAGTAGAACATTGGCAATGATTTTAGTGTTCTTCACTTTCACTCAATCCTTGAGGGATTTCATTCATGCCCTTGTTGGTGGTGGTTTGGTAGCTAAGTCATGTCTGACTCTTGAGACCCCATGGACTGTAGCCTGCCAAGATGCATGGAATTCGCAGGCAAGAATACTGGAGTGGGTTGCCATTTCCTTCTCCAGGGAAATCTTTCTAACCCAGGAATCGAACCTGGAACTCCTGCATTGCAGGCAAATTATTTTCCGATCAAGCTATGAGGGAAACCCATTCATGCCTTTGGCTTTCCTCCAATCTGAAAACTCCCAGGCCTCTACTCCAGGCCCTGCTTTCTTTCCTGAGCCTATACTTGGATTCCAGCCACATCTCTCCACCAGGAGTGGGTACCCCAAACTCAGGTGCCAATGGAATTGGTCCCTTTCCCCCAGACCAGCTCCTTCTTATCTCTTCCCAGGCTCCAGGTTTCCCCACTCAACTGTTAGGAATGTATATCACTTCTCTTTCCCTCCACCTTCTGCCTCCCTCCTCTGGAAAGCCCCTTCCTCTTCCTCACCTTTTCCTTGCCAAATTTAATTTCATTGTCACCTCTCACTGGAGCAGATGCGTACATAATGCTTATTCTGTGCCAAGCACTATCCTAAGTGCCTCACAAATATCAACACATCTTATCCTCACAATAACCCCATAACAGATATGCTATTATCATCCTCATTTTACAGATGAGGAAACTGAGCCCAAAATAATAAATAACTCCATTCCCTAAGCTCTATTGTGCCCCTTTTGACTACATTTTCTATGGCCTCTTCTTATTCCTGGAAATCTTCCTGAGTCCCCACTATCGTCACAATAGTTTCAAACTTTTAGTCTTCTCCCTTCATGTAAAATACTGCCAGATAAAATTGCATGGGGCACGTTCATACTGGAAACTTACTTCTTGTTTATTGAAATTTCAACTTAACTGAGCATCCTTATCATTATTTGCTAATTCTGACAACCCTACTCCCACAAAACCACAAACATCTTGGCAGCAAGACTAATTCATCTCTGTGTCCCAGCCACCCACCCTCAGGGGCTAGAACAGAGCCTGGGCCAGGTGGGCGCTCACTCACTTGACTGTATTAAAGTCAGGTGCTCAGTGAATGGTGAGCGCCTGCCATGTTAGCTTTTACTATGCTTTACATTTGGAAAGCTATGTCCCCCCGCCAATGCACCAGATAGTGCTTTGTGCATCATAGTTAAATCCAATGTCTCTTGGAGTCTCACTTTTCTCATCAACAAAATGAGAATACTGTTCAACACCCACTCCCCCATGCTGTTTTCTAGGCTGCTGACAAGGATCAAATGCCACAGCTGAGGTGCAAAGGTGCTTTGAAACTGAGAAAAGCTGTACTGTTGGGAAAGATGAAAATAATTACCAACATTAGCATATCTAACTTAATAATAGGGAAATACTTGGCCTATATTTAATCTGATTTTTCAGTAGTTTTAAATATTGAAAGCTACTAACTGATTGCTAAGAAACAGCATGGCAAAGGAACTGAGACAGTGAGAAAATCCAGATTTTCCTTGATAGCTAAAAGAGGATAGAAAAAAGAACAGAGGGAAAACACCCATCGGAGACAGGAGCAGACACTGTTCTGGTAGGTGCCCCTCCAGAAGCCCCAATGCCCAGTGATCTGGGCCAAGCCAAGATCCCCTGAAACTGCCCCAAGAATTGTTTTCCATATCATGTTTCTTATTATTATTTCACCAATTTAAGAAAATAAAGCCCCAAATGGTAAAATTCCACATCCAACTTCTTCAAGTGTTAGACATCCCCATGTTAGGACTGAATCTGGCCACTTCTTCCAAGACCTGAGTGAGTAGAAAGTTGCTTCTTGGTTTCAGACGGAAAAGGAACAAGCTGCAAAAATATCCTAATGTCTTTACCTTCCTCTTCCCCAATTACTTAAAATTCATCCTGTGAGTTGCTGCCAATTCACTGAGTTAAAACTTTAGGGATCTGATTTACCTGGGAATCTGAACACACAACCAGAGATTACAATGGATGGAAAAACGTCATTCAGAGGAGAAAGGATGGTGGTCAGTTCATGCAAAGATCCAAATTCTTAGAAGATCATTAGAAAAACGTTGCTAGGTGGCCAACATTGAGGCTGATCCCTTGTTCCAACTTCATCTGGAAGGTAGAAGACCTTGAATTACTTGGTCTCCATTTCTACACATACAGTTGGTCAATAACATAATTGTCTTAATCCAAAATGCATCAAGATTGTCGGGAGAAATATCAGTCACCTCAGATATGCAGATGACACCACCCTTATGGCAGAAAGGGAAGAGGGACTAAAAAGCCTCTGATGAAAGTGAAGAGAGTGAAAAAGTTGGCTTAAAGCTCAACATTCAGAAAACAAAGATCATGGCAACTGGTCCCATCACTTCATGGCAAATAGATGGGGAAACAGTGGAAACAGTGTCAGACTTTATTTTGGGGGGCTCCGAAATCACTGCAGATGGTGATTGCAGCCATGAAATTAAAAGACGCTTACTCCTTGGAAGAAAAGTTATGACCAACCTAGAGAGCATATTCAAGAGCAGAGACATTACTTTGCCGACTAAGGTCCGTCTAGTCAAGGCTATGGTTTTTCCAGTGGTCATGTATGGATGTGAGAGTTGGACTATGAAGAAGGCTGAGCACCGAAGAACTGATGCTTTTGAACTGTGGTGTTGGAGAAGGCTCTTGAGAGTCCCTTGGACTGCAAGGAGATCCAACAAGTCCATTCTGAAGGAGATCAGACCTGGGATTTCTTTGGAAGGAATGATGCTGAAGCTGAAACTCCAGTACTTTGGCCACCTCATACGAAGAGTTGACTCATTGGAAAAGACTTTGTTGCTGGGAGGGATTGGGGGCAGGAGGAGAAGGGGACGACAGAGGATGAGATGGCTGGATGGCATCACTGACTCGATGGACGTGAATCTGAGTGAACTCCGGGAGTTGGTGATGGACAGGGAGGCCTGGCGTGCTGTGATTCATGGGGTCGCAAAGAGTCGGACACGACTGAGCGACTGAACTGAACTGAGCTGATGTTTAGTGATGTTGAGTTTTTTTTTTTATGTGCCCATCTGCCAACTGGGGCTTCACTGGTGGTTCAATGGTAATGAATTGCCTGCAGTGCAGGGGACATGGCTCAGTTCCTGGATCGGGAAGATCCCCTCGAGTAGGAAATGCAACCCACTCCAGTATTCTTGCCTGAAAAATCCCATGGACAGAGGAGCCTAGCAGGCTGCAGTCCATCGGGTCACAGAGTTGGACATGACTGAGTGACTGAATACGGGCACATTTGCCAACTATATATCCATTTTAGGAAATGCCATTCACGTCTTATGTTCATTTTTTAATTGGATTATTTTTAACTATCTAGTTTTGAGAATTCTTCACAAATTCTAGATACTACTCCTTTGTTGGATATATGGTTTTGTAGATATATATGTGGATATTGTAGATGTTTTCTCCCAGGCTATTGACTGCCTATTTTTTTGCTTAACAGATTTGTTAAAACAGATTTAGATTTAGAGAAAAATTGAACAGATAGTATAGGAAGTTTCCACGTACCAGTCCCCCGATCTGTGCACATTTTCCCTGTTATTGACATCTTGTAGTCATGTAGCACATTTGCAATAATTAATAAACCAATATTGATATATTATTATTAACTGAAGTCCATAGTTTTTATTGCTGAATAATGTTTCATTGTACAGATGTACCACCATTTAATCTGTTTAAGGACATCTCAGTTGCTTCCAGTTTGGGGCAATAAGAGTAGAGATTCTATAAACATTCATGTGTAGGTTTTATGGGAACATAGGTTTTCAATTCACTTGAGTAAATACCTAGGAGTGTGATTATTAGATTATATGGTATCTGAGCCACTAGGGAAGCTAGAATACATTTAGCTCACTAAAAATATCAAACAAAAAAACAAATGGTCATTTAAAGTGGATGTACAATTTTGCATATTTTATATGGGATAAATATCTCTTCATATGTATATTTGCCATCTGTATAGCTTCTTTATTGACATGTCTGTTTAGATCTTTTGCCCATTTTTTAATTGGATTGTTTATTGTCTTATTGTTGAGTTTTAAAGAGTTTTTTGGATACAAATCCTTTATCAGATTATTTGTTTTGCAAATATTTTCTCCCATTCTGTGACTTTTTTTTTTCATTTTCTTAACTGTGTCTTTCACAGAGCACAAGCTTTTCCTGTTAATAGAGTCCAACTTAGTTCAATTTTTTCATTCATGGACTCTGCTTTTGCTGTTACATCTGAGGTGCCATCACCAAACCCAAGGTGATCTAGATTTTCTGGAAGATTTATAGGTTTGTGTTCTACATTTAGGTCTATGATTCCATTCTGAGTCAATTTTTGTGAAAGGTATAGAGTCTGTGTCTAGTTTCTTTTCTTATATTTTTGCAGAAGGATTTCTAATGGTTCTAGCTCCTTTTATTAATATTTTCTCTACTGAATTGCTTTTACTCCATTGTCAGCACTCAGTTGATTATATCTGTGTATCTATTTGGGAGCTCTCTGTAGTGTTCACTGATCTATTTTTTCACCAGTCCCACACCATGTTGATTATTGTAGCTTTATAGTAAGTCTTTAAGTCAAATAATGTCAGTCTTCAAATTTTTTCTTCTTCCTCAGTGTGGTACTTGCTATCTTGGGTCTTTTTCCTTTCCATAAAAATTTATAATCAGTTTGTCAATATCCACAAATTACTTGCCTCCAAGTGAGGGGTGTAAGATCATTTCTCCGCTGGGCCCTCATCACAGGAGGATAAAGAGGAGAAAGGTAAGTGCCAACTAGCCCCACCTGCCATCACCTTGCTCTGCCTCAGTGCTGCTGCATAAGGCCAGAGGTACCGGAGCACTAGACCCAGTGACACTGCCCTACTGGGGAGATCAGAGCGTGCACCCACCGCCGTGGTGTGGGAGGATGAAGCAGGAGATCAAGTCCTTACTCAGCCCCATCGAAACCCATTCCAACTGTGCTTTTTTTAGATTTTTCTGTTTGTCTATTTGACATGCATTCATCACGGGGCCACTTATATTAACTATCTTTTCTTTTTTATTTGTGATGCTCTGGCATTTGGAGGCCTTACAAAAAATAAGAATATACAGTTAATATAAGTAATTCCTAAAGATAATAACAAGTTGCCTACAAGCACATCTTCTTTCACTTTTTGGAGTCTTCCTGTGTTGGAGAAGGAAATGGCAACCCACTCCACTATTCTCACCTGGGAAATTCTTTGGACAGAGGAGCCTGGTGGGTTACAGTCCATAGGGTTGCAAAAAGTCAGACACGACTGAGTGACTAACACACTTAGTTTTGTTTGGTGGGTTTTATGGCCAAAGTTAAACAAAGCTAGACATTAATTTAAGTGATAAGAATAGATTTTAATCACTAAATGCTACTATAGGAGAGAAAAGAGTTCCTTCTTGATTTATACAGAGGTGACAGTGAATTTTAAAGGGAAAATGAATGCATAGAGAGGAAGTCAAGCATGGGCTTGAGGAGAGTCAAAGAAGTGAAAAATAACAAAAGTAGGAAGCAGAGGTTAGTCCCTGGGAAATCCACCTGGGCCTGCCAATTGGCATTTATTGAAGTTAGACTCCTTCCCTCCCACAAAGCCTGGGAGATAAGGAGTCTATCTTCCTTCAGGTATTGGCTGAAACAAACAGTAAATTCTTTGGGTAGCCTGAGTTGTCTCAGACAGACACTCAGTGTAATGGGGGTCATCCTAGGGATGCAGGTTAAGTTATTTTAATGTTTTTCCCACCTTTCTTGGCTTCCCAGGTGGCTCAGTGGTAAAGAATCCACCTGCAATGCAGGAGGTGCGGGTTTGATCCCTGAGTCAGGAAGATCCCCTGGAGAAGGAAATGGCAACCTACTCCAGTATTATTGCCTGGGAAATCCCACGGACAGAGGACCCTGGCAGACTATAGTTTATGGGGTCACAAAAGAGTCAGACATGACTGAGCAGCTAAACAATGACAACCAGTCTTTATAGGCCAAAGCTGAGGCTTAGTTAAGAGAGGGCTCAGGGGACCCTGGCTAGAGTTTGGTCAAGCAGAGTCTCTGTCAGTGTGCAGGGGGTTTTAGTTGTAAGAGGGAGAACCTGAGAGAACAAGGTGACCCCATCTTGGTGCCAGAAGTCCTTGACATGAGGAATTTTGAAAGCTCCTTGTATGATTCTAATAAACAACAAAGTTTGAGAACCACAAGGCCAAGACAAGAGCTTTGCCCTCTGTTTTAATGCTCCCCATCACAAAAACTAATTATTTCATGGAGACTGTATGCTCTGTGTACACGTGTGTGCAAGCATGTACATCTATACAGGGGTATGCATGAATGCAGTCACACACCAGGCTGAGAGGCAGATAAGAGGCCTGGCTCTCTCAGGCAACAAGAAGATGAAGAAAGTGCTGAAAACTATGGAAATGTACCAAGCTGCCTTTGTTTAGTTTAGCTCAGTCGCTCAGTCATGTCCAATACTTTGTGACCCCATAGACTGCAGCCCCCCAGGCTTCCCTCTCCATCAGCAATTCCTGGAGCTTGCTCAAACTCACATCCATCGAGTTGGTGATGCCATCCAATCATCTTATCCTCTGTCATCCCCTTCCCCTCCTGCCTTCTATCTTTCCCCGCATTAGGGTGTTTTCCAATGGGTCGGCTCTTCGCATCAGGTGGCCGAAGTACTGGAGCTTCAGCTTCAGCATCAGTCCTTCCTATGAATATTCTCAGAACTGATTTCCTTTAGGATTGACTGGTTAGATCTCCTTGCAGTCCAAGACTCTCACGAGTCTTCTCCAACACCGCAGTTCAAAAGCATCAATTCTTCGGCATTCAACTTTCTTTATGGTCCAACTCTCACCTCCATACATGACTACTAGAAAAATTATAGCTTTGACTAGATGGATCTTTGTCAGTAAAGTAATGTCCTTGCTTTTCAACCTGCTGTCTAGGTTGGTCATAGCTTTTCGTCCAAGGAGCAAGAGTCTTTTTATTTCATGGCTGCAGTCACCATCTGCACTGATTTCGGAGCCCCCAGAAATAAAGCCTGTCACTGTTTCCATTGTTTCCCCATCTATTTGCCATGAAGTGATGGGATCAGATGCCATGATCTTAGTTTTTTCAATACTGAGTTTTAATCCAGCTTTTTCACTCTCCTCTTTCACTTTCATCAAGAGGCTCTTCAGTTCCTCTTCACTGTCTGCCATAAGGGTGGTGTCATCTGCATATCTGAGGTGATTGATATTTCTCCCGGCAATCTTGATTCCAGCTTGTGCTTCATCCAGCCTGGCATTTCGCATGATGTACTCTACATATAAGTTAAATAAGCAGAGTGACATATACAGCCTTGATATGCTCCTTTCCCAATTTGGAACCTGTTTGTTGTACCCATGTCTGGTTCTAACTGTTGCGTCCTGACCTGCATACAGATTTCTCAGGAGGCAGGTAAGGTGGTCTGGTATTCCCATCTCTTGAAGAATTTTCCAGTTTGTTGTGATCCACACAGTCAAAGGCTTTGGCATAGTCAGTAAAGCAGAAGTAGATGTATTTCTGGAACTCTCTTTCTTTTTTGATGATCCAACAGATGTTAGCAATTTGATCTCTGGTTTCTCTGCTTTTTCTAAATCCAGTTTGAATATCTGGGAGTTTTCTTGGTTCACATACTGTTGAAGCCTGGCTTGGAGAATTTTGAGCATTACTTTGCTAGCATGTGAGATGAGTGCAATTGGTGGTAGTTTGAACATTCTTTGACATTGCCTTTCTTTGGGATTGCTGGAAAAAATGGGGGTCCTGGCAGAATTCAACCATATATCCATTTATTTGGCCATAAAAATGAGAAGGGGTGCTTCTCAAGGTTGTGGTTGAGCGCTCACATCCACAGTCTTACTGATCCAGTTTCTTCAGGCACTCTATCAGATCCAGTCCCCTGAATCTATTTGTCACTTCCTCTGTATAGTTATAAGGGATTTGATTTAGGTCACATTTGAATGGTCTAGTGGTTTTCCCTACTTTCTTTGATTTAAGCCTGAATTTTGCAAAAAGGAGTTCATGATCTGAGCCACAGTCAGCTCCCAGTCTTGTTTTTGCTGACTGTATAGAGTTTCTCCATCTTCAGCTACAAAGAATATAGTCAATCTGATTTATAACCAGATAAGAATATAATCAATGGAAACAGTGACAGACTTTATTTTCCTGAGCTCCAAAATCACTGCAGATGGTGACTGGAGCCATGAAATTAAAAGATGCTTGCTCCTTAGAAGAAAAGCTATGACAAAACTAGACAGCATATTAAAAAGCAAAGACATTACTTTGCTGACAAAGGACTGCAAGGTCAAACCAGTCAATCCTAAAGGAAATTAGTTCTGAATATTCATTGGAAGGACTGATGCTGAAGCTGAAGCTCCAATAGTTTGGTCACCTGATGCAAAGAACTGACTCACCAGAAAAGACCCTGATGTTGGGAAAGAGTGAAGGCAGGAGGAGAAGGGGATGACAGAGGATGAGGTGGTTGGATGGCATCACTGACTCGATGGACAGGAGTCTGAGCAAGCTCCAGGAGTTGGTGATGGACAGGGAAGCCTGGCATGCTACAGTCCATGGGGTCGCAAAGAGCTGGACATGACTAATTGACTGAACTGAACTGATCCAGTTTCTATCCTCTATTTTTCTCTGCTAGACAATTACAGCCTAAAACCAAGGAAGTGGCTCTCTCTCTCTCTGCAATTGCTCAAGGGTCATCCTTAAAGCGCTGTATTTCAGCCTGACTTTCCCATAATTCACTGAGTATAGTTTTATTGCTTCATTTGAATTATAATTATTATTCATGTGTTTATGCAAATACAGAAGCCAGGAGGGGTGCAACTCCTTTTGGAAGCCATGCTGTGGTCTCTGAAATGTTAAAGGCTCAGATAATTGGCACATTGAAGGGCTCCATCTCAGGAAAAGGACATTTTTCTAGACCAAGTGCTGCCTGAAGGCTTTGGCATTTCTGGCCGTGAAAATGAAAGAGGAGGTGGGCCCTGAGGCTGCCCTGGAGCAGAGGTTCCCACATCAGAATCCCTGGGGGCCTGGGAGATCACACTGGTACTTTCACTGGTACTTCCACATTCTGATTTAACTGGGACTAAAGTCAGGCACTGGTGTTTTTTTAAAAGCTCCCCAGGTGATTCTGACAAGAAGCCAGGGTTAAAAGGCTGAGAACCCTAGAGATTCTGCAGAATTCTGGGGCAACACAGCAAAATGTTCAGGCCTGGTAAATACAATTAAGAAGCCTCTCAGCAATGCATACCACTTATTTCCCCCAGAGCACCTACAATGAGCCAAGACAGAGATGGGGGAGACATAGTCTGTTCTTTCCACCAAATTGGGCAGGTGATAAAAGCCAAGGCTGGTAATGCAAGGTCACAGTGGTGGGAAGGGGCAAGCGGGGAAGAATGCCTTCCAGGGGAGCAGACATTCAGGTTGTGTCTTGAAGAACAGTGGAACTTGGACAGGTGGTAAAAGACATTCTGACCTTATAGAGCAGAGCTTCATGGTGAAGCAAAATGATTTTTAAGACATGAAAAATTTGACATAAAAATTTCCCTGCTGTTTGAGCCATGACCCTCTCCCCTTTAGTGTGTAATTGTATCTCTATTATATATTGGGGCTTCCCTGGTGGCTCATATGGTAAAGAATCTGCCTGCAATGCAGGAGATCCAAGTTCAATCCCTGGGTTGGGAAGACCCCCTGGAAAAGGGAATGGCAACCCACTCCAGTGTTCTTGACTGGAGAATCCCATGGACAGAGGAGCCTGGCATTACATATTAGCTGCTGCTGCTGCTGCTGCTAAGTCACTTCAGTTGTGTCCAACTCTGTGCGGCCCCAGAGACAGCAGCCCATCAGGCTCCCCAGTCCCTGGAACTCTCCAGGCAAGAACACAGGACTGGGTTGCCATTTCCATCTCCAATGCATGAAAGTGAAAAGTGAAAGAGAAGTCGCTCAGTCTTGTCTGACTTCTAGCGACCCCATGGACTGCAGCCTACGAGGCTCCTCCGTCCATGGGATTTGCCAGGCAAGAGTACTGGAGTGGGTTGCCATAGATGCCCTGAAAAGAAGAAGGCCTACTTGCAGAGAAAAAAAAAAAAAAAGCAATACTTTTTACTTGGTCAATTTCAAGCTACCAACACAGTTGAACTGGCTTACAAAATTTCTGAATAATCAGCAATGGGCTCTCACAAGCCATTAAGATCTAGCTCCGGCTGCATCACCAAATCCCTATACTCCCCCTCCCAGCTGATTAAGAACCACTGCATTACAAGACAACGTGGATTTAATTAAAAACAAAAACAAAAAAATCCGCTTATCAAATAGAACATCGTTAATGGTCTGCACTGTAATAGTTAATTGCTTAAACCCACCTCACACAGATAACTCTTGGGGAAAACTTAGTAATACATGTGAGGGAGAGAGATCAGTCTCCCCAGATAAGGCAGTGAGGGTAACAGGCCTCTTGCCATAGGATTTCACCACAGGATGCCACCCTAATACTTGCTAACTTATGTCTCTGGAAATCTGAGGCAAGCTGTCTCTTGTTTGCTAAAGGATTGGCATTCTTACCTTTTACACCTTGGGATGATCATGAAATTACATCATATTTGTTGTTCATGGATAAGCTCTATACAGTCGTCAAAAACAAGACCGCGAGCTGACTGTGGCTCAGATCATGAACTCCTTATTGCAAAATTCAGACTTAAACTGAAGAAAGTAGGGAAAGCCACTAGACCATTCACTTCAGTTCAGTCCAGTCACTCAGTCGTGTCCAACTTTTTGTGACCCCATGAATCGCAGCACACCAGGCCTCCCTGTCCATCACCAACTCCTGGAGTTCACTCAGACTCACGTCCATCGAGTCAGTGATGCCATCCAGCCATCTCATCCTCTGTCGTCCCCTTCTCCTCCTGCCCCCAATCCCTCCCAGCATCAGAGTCTTTTCCAATGAGTCAACTCTTCGTATGAGGTGGCCAAAGTACTGGAGTTTCAGCTTCAGCATCATTCCTTCCAAAGAAATCCCAGGGCTGATCTCCTTCAGAATGGACTGGTTGGATCTCCTTGCAGTCCAAGGGACTCTCAAGAGTCTTCTCCAACACCACAGTTCAAAAGCATCAGTTCTTCGGCGCTCAGCCTTCTTCACAGTCCAACTCTCACATCCATACATGACCACTGGAAAAACCATAGCCTTGACTAGACGGACCTTAGTCGGCAAAGTAGTGTCTCTGCTTTTGAATATGCTCTCTAGGTTGGTCATAACTTTTCTTCCAAGGAGTAAGCATCTTTTAATTTCATGGCTGTAGTCACCCTCTGCAGTGATTTTGGAGCCCCCCCAAAATAAAGTCAGCCACTGTTTCCACTGTTTCCCCATCTATTTGCCATGAAGTGATGGGACCAGATGCCATGATCTTAGTTTTCTGAATGTTGAGCTTTAAGCCAACTTTTTCACTCTCCTCTTTCACTTTCATCAGGAGGCTTTTTAGTTCCTCTTCACATTCTACCCTAAGGGTGGTGTCATCTGCATATCTGAGGTGATTGATATTCCTCCCGGCCATCTTATTCCAGCTTGTGCTTCTTCCAGTCCAGCATTTCTCATGATGTATTCTGCATAGAAGTTAAATAAGCACGGTGACAATATACAGCCTTGACGTACTCCTTTTCCTATTTGGAACAAGTCTGTTGTTCCATGTCCAGTTCTAACTGTTGCTTCCTGACCTGCATACAGATTTCTCAAGAGGCAGGTCAGGTGGTCTGGTATTCCCATGTCTCTCAGAATTTTCCACAGTTTATCGTGATTCACACAGTCAAAGGCTTTGGCATAGTCAGGTATGACCTAAATCAAATCCCTTATGATTATACAGTGGAAGGGAGAAATAGACTCAAGGGATTAGATCTGATAGAGTGCCTGAAGAACTATGGACGGAGGTTCATGACATTGTACAAGAGGCAGAATCAAGACCATCCCCAAGAAAAAGAAAGGCAAAATGGTTGTCTGAAGAGGCCTTACAAACAGCTGAGAAAAGAAAGGACGCTAAAGGCAAAGGAGAAAAGGAAAGATATACCCTTTTGAATGCAGAGTTCCAAAGAATAGCAAGGAGAGATAAGAAAGCCTTCCTCAGTGATCAGTGCAAAGAAATAGAGGAAAACAATAGAATGGGAAGGACTAGAGATCTCTTCAAGAAAATTAGAGATACCAAGGGAACATTTCATGCAAAGATGGGCGCAATGAAGGACAGAAATGGTATGGACCTAACAGCAGCAGAAGGTGTTAAGAAGAGGTGACAAGAATACACAGAAGAACTGTACAAAAACAATCTTCACGACCCAGATAATCATGATGGTGTGATCACTAACCTAGAGCCAGACATCCTGGAATGTGAAGTCAAGCAGACCTTAGGAAACTTCACTACAAACAAAGCTAGTGGAGGGACTGGAATTCCAGTTGAGCTGTTTCAAATCTTAAAAGATGATGCTGTGAAAGTGCTGCACTCAATATGCCAGCAAATTTGGAAAACTCAGCAGTGGCCGCAGGACTAGAAAAAGTCAGTTTTCATTCTAATCCCAAACAAAGGCAATGCTAAAGAATGTTCAAACTACTGCACAATTGCACTCATCTCACACACTAGCAAAGTAATGCTCAAAATTCTCCAAGCTAGGCTTCAACAGTACGTGAACCATGAACTTCCAGATGTTCAAAATGGATTTAGAAAAGGAAGAGGAACCAAAGATCAAATTGCCAACATCTGTTGGATCATTGAAAAAGCAAGAGAGTTCCAGAAAAACATCTACCTCTGCTTTATTGACTATGCCAAAGCCTTTGACTGTGTGGATCACAACAAACTGTGGAAAATTCTTTAAGAGGTGGGTATACCAGACCATTTGACCTGCTTCCTGAGAAATCTGTATGCAGGTCAAGAAGCAACAGTTAAAACAAGACATGGAACAACAAATTGGTTCCAAATTGGGAAAGGAATATGTCAAGGCTGTATATTGTCACCCTGCTTATTTAAATTATATGCAGAGAACATCATGAGAAATGCTGGGCTGGAAGAAGCACAAGCTGGAATAAGATTGCTGGGAGAAATATCAATAACCTCAGATATGCAGATGACACCACCCTTATGGCAGAAAGTGAAGAGGAACTAAAAAGGTGATGAAGGTGAAAGATGAGAGTGAAAAAGCTGGCTTAAA
Source organism: Capra hircus (assembly GCF_001704415.2). Lineage (NCBI taxonomy): Eukaryota > Metazoa > Chordata > Mammalia > Artiodactyla > Bovidae > Capra > Capra hircus. The sequence continues at coordinate 98,225,195 of NC_030815.1, forward strand.
ACTAAACTTTCAAAAAATGAAGATCATGGCATCCAGTCCCATCACCTCATGGCAAATAGATGGGGAAAAATTGGAAACAGTGACAGACTTTATTTTCCTGGGCTCTAAAATCACTGCAGACGGTGACTGTAGTCATGAAATTAAAAGATGCTTACTCTTTGGAAGAAAAGCTATGACAAACCTAGACAGCGAATTCAAAAGCAGAGACCTTTATTTGCCAACAAAGGTCCATCTAGTCAAAGCTGTGGTTTTTCCAGTGGTCATGTATGGATGTGAGGGTTGGACCATAAAGAAGGTTGAGCACCGAAGAACTGATGCTTTCAAACTGTGGTGCCAGAGAAGACTCTTGAGAGTCCCTTGGATAGCAAAGAGATCAAACCAGTCAATCCTAAATGAAATCAGTCCTAAATATTCATTGGGAAGACTGATGCTGAAGCTCCAGTACTTTGGCCACCTCATGCAACGAGTTGACTCATTGGAAAAGACTCTGATGCTGGGAGGGATTGGGGGCAGGAGGAGAAGGGGACGACAGAGGATGAGATGGCTGGATGGCATCACCAACTTGAGGGACTTGAGTTTGAGTGAACTCCGGTAGTTGGTGCTGGACAGGGAGGCCTGGCATCCTGCAATTCGTGGGGTCACAAAGAATCAGACACGACTGAGCAACTGAGCTGAACTGAACTGATGTGAACAATTGACCCATTGGAAAAGACTGAAGGCAGAAGAAGGGGACAACAGAGGATAAGATGGTTGGATGACATCACCAACTCGATGGACATGACTTTGAGCAAGCTCCAGGAATTGGTGATGGCCAGGGAAGCCCGGCGTGCTGCGGCCCATGGGGTCATAAAGAGTCGGACTTGACTGAGTGACTGAACTGAATTGAATTGAATTGAAAGGAATCATTTATACATTTTTTTTCCTTATGTGTGCGTGCTCAGTCGTCAGTTGTGTTCGATTCTTTGCATTCCCTGGGTCTGCAGCCCACCCGACTCCTCTATCCATGGGATTTCCCAGGCAAGAATACTGGAATGGGTTGTCATTTCTTAATCCAGAGGGTCTTCCTGACCCAGGAATCAAACCCAAGTCTCCTGTGACTCCTGCATTGGCAGGCAGATTCTTTACCACCTGGGAAGCTGTTCTTGTAAAAGAGATGGAAATTTTACAGAAAGGAGACAAGGGCAGAGAAGCATTTTGGAATAACCAACCTTTAATCTAACACAAGACTTTGATTTACCAGGTGAGTAAAGTTGGGCAAAATTCTTAACCTCTCCAAGCTTCAGGGTCCTCACCTGTGAAATGCAGAAAGATCCTTGTAACTTGTGCTTCACAGTCTGGGAGGACGTCATTTCCATTGGCACATACTGAACACCGACACCATGCCATGCTCTGCACGAATGAGGCAGGCCAAATGCCTGCCCTTAAGAAGCTCAAGTTTAACCTCACAGATGGACAAACATCTAAACAAGGGAATATAGGCCAACGGCCAACAGACACGCTTAGGTTTCTACTCTAAAATGTGAACGTGTTATCTGACATTCTCTAATACCATGACAAAAATTCTTTACATGTGATTGCTTTTGTGTTGGGAAATAAATGAAGTGTTGGTCTTCACATTTCAACTATAAGAACTGTCTCCAGCCCTGGCTCTTCCTCCATGTAGACTGCTCAGGAGGAATGCCATTGTTGAGAAGGAAACAGAAGCAGTTAGAATGTTCTCAGTCAGAGTGGAAGATACACACAAACTCTTACCTGAAGGATGAGGATGAATGCTGGTGGAAACAAAGCCTGTTGGCCTGAGGGCAGAGGGTGCTCTGGGCATGGTTTCACTAGGAGGTCACTTTGCTTCAGGACAGCCAGCCCTTTCTCTGAGATTCTCGAGTTCCACGCTCCTTGGTGGGTCAGCTTCAAGCTGGCTTCTTCTGGAAGGTAACAGATTTTGCCACAGCACCACATATACTTTAATTTGAAGTCAACCTTCGAAGCGAAAGGTCTGTGTCTCACCCTGCGGGGTGGGGACACAGACAGATGGGCAGCTGAGGTCACATGCTCACACCCAGCCAACCATTGTGGCCAGGTAGATGGACTGGTCTGATTGGCTTAACCTAGGTCATATGCTCTGCTTTGGGTGCTGGAGTCAGGAGTCAGCCCCGGGTCACATCTGATGCCCATATAGAAACTGGGCGTTGTAGGTAAGAGATGAGGGGGGAGATGGAGGGCATCAACTATTGGTTCCACCTGGGGAGTGTTAGCGAGACCTGCGTGTGACTCGTGCTTTAGGGGAGCCACAACGGGCTACAGGTGAGGTTCACGACCTGCTCAACATACAATCCTCTCCTCCTCTTCCCTGTACTAGCACTGCTATCAGAGAGAACTCTTCAATTTTTTTGTCTGCAAAACATTGCTTACAGGCTCACCCCTCTACCTATGCAGAGGCAGAGAGGGGAGCTATGCTCTCAGATAGAGACCACTAGTTGCCATCTCTGCCCCTAACCTGACTGTCACGCACACTTCTCTTCCTCCTCTACTTGGCGTTTTTCCAAGCCACAAAGCTCTTCTCATCCTTCAGGACAGGAAGTTGCCCTCCCCTGCGGGGAGCACCTGCACATTTCAGACTGCAGCCTTTCTGCCCTGCATCCATTCTCCTCCAGAATCAAGTCCAGATCCCTGGCTTCCTGCAGTCCCCCCACCATCCTCATTTGTAGTGGGTTATGCATCTATATTTCTCTGCTATCATTTCAGTGAAGCTTAGGCAGAAGAGGAGATAAACACACGTGGTCAGTCACCTAAGCTGAAATGTGTTGACCCATATTTTTCTATAAAAATTAAATCTGTCGTGCCTGTGGTTGGCTTAAATAAGTTCATATCAGAGTCTCCTAAGTGATTCATGTTTTTACAGCACCTGCCACAGCGATGTTTTTGGAGGAGATGAACAGGAGGTGAGAGCACTGAAGCTGTGACTGTGGAGAAGTTGTTGAGAATGGAGGATGTGAGGAGAACAGATTGTGGAGGTGGGGCGGTAGACACAGACATTGTTTTCAGCGATTGTCAAGACCAGCATGTGGAAGAACATTTACACGCAGCACTAACTTACTGCCTGTGTGATTTGGGGTATACTACATTCCCCTCTGTAAGCTTCCACTTTCCTCTCTGTATCTCATCAGGCTTTTAGGAGAAATATCAAGCCAAGGTTCTTGGGTTGCAAGCCACAGAAATGAATGCTTGCTAATAAAGCAAGTTATGTTAAAGCAGCAGGTATGTATGAAGACATCAGAGAGGTAGAGACTTTGGCAACATAAGAATATAGGTCCTACTGAAAGAATTCACATTCCAAAGAAAATATTATTTTCACCGCTTGGCCAAATAAACTGTGTCGACTGGCACCATCAGCCTCCAGTCTGAAGCTGTCTCCACAGGCAAGAGCCCTGCATAGCACCAAAGCCCTGTCAGTCCCAGAGGAACCCCAACTCCAGGCTACAAACCCAATTCTAGGCAACAGGGAAGGCCCAGATGCCAGGGCATTAGGTGATAAAGGTGATGAAGAACCATGTCTGGTTCTTTCCCAAACCTGCAGTCCCTAGCACAGGACCAGGGACAAAGGGAGCCTCACAGAATGCCCCCAGATCAGGACTCTTTGTCTAAGGTAAGAAGTGGCTCAGGGATACCTGATGGCCCATCAGATTACACAGCTCACCAATGGCTGATTTCACTGACTCTGCTCACGGACCCCCAGTCATGGGCCCCCAGCTGGAGGTGAGGGTAGAAGAGGCAGGAACAACCCTCTTCTAGGCAGACAGTCATTCACCAGCTGAAGTCCTTCACAAGTCTTGATGTCTTCTCCTTCAGCCTCAAAGCTACCAAGTGGTCACCACACCCAGCACTTCCTTCTCCATTCACAGCTTTTCAATATGCACACCTCCACCTTCCCACCCCCAGGAACACTGAGCTCAGGCCTTGTTTCCTTATTAATGTAGCTGCCCCCAGGAGCTGTGTGTGATCCTGAGGAAAGGGCCACACTTGTCATTTCTGTCTCCCGTCTGGGTCTCATCCACAGTAGATGCTTGGTTAAGTGCTTAAAGGTTGCTAACCATTTAGAATCATTGCTATAGTTTAAATGTTTGCTTCCACTCTCCCAGTCCCCAGCCCCCAGCTCCAAATTCCTATGTTGAAAACGTAATCCCCAAAGTCATGCTTTAGGGGAGGGAGAACTTTGGGAGGGTAAGGCCTTCATGGATGGGATTAGTGCCTCAACAGCAGAGACCCCAGAGACACCTCTCATCCCATCTACCAAGTGAGAACGTAGCTGGATGTCAGCGGTCTGCAACCTGGAAGAAGCTTTTCACCGGAAGCCTGCCATGCTGGCACCCAGCTCTTGGACTTCCAGCCTCCAGAACTGTAAGAAAATAGATTTCTGTTGTTTACAAGCCACCCTAGGTGTGGTATTTTGCTATAGCAGCCCAAACCAAAGCATCCATGTTTGTGTGCTTGTAACTAAGTTGCTTCAGTTGTGTCTGACTCTGTGCAACCCCATGGGACACCACTGTCTGTGGAATTCTTCAGGCAAGAATACTGGAATAGGTTGCCATGCCCTCTTCCAGGGGATCTTCTTAAACCCAGGGATCAAACCCGCATCTCTTACATCTCCTGCATTGGCAGGCAGGTTCTTTACCACTGGCACCATCTGGGAAGCCCTCCTGGAAATAATCATGACCCAGGCTCAACCACTGACATGGCCCCTTCCATCGTGGTCCTTAGTTTCCCCATCTCTACATGAGGGAGAGAACCAAATGATTTCCAAATGGCCTTCTGGTTTCTCTTAACATCTTCCAGATTCAGTGGCTCCTTGTGACGCTGTAAAAATAGCCAGTTTTGGCAGGAGTCTAAAAGGAGAGGGCCACTGATGGGTAGAAATGGCCCTTTCCACTCAGGAGACACTCATGGGCTATACCTCTGCGGGGTAGGGAGGGGGGTGCGGCAGATGTTTAGCGAGGCAGTCAAGCAGTGATAAAGCTGTGGGCAGGCGACCATCAGGGGCAAAGACAGGAGACACCTAGTTTGAGTGTCCCACTCACAACATAACTTTGTAACCCAAGCCAGTCCCTTAATTTGAGCCTTTGTTCCCCCCTTGGTCTATGGGTGAGCAAGCAATATGAGTGTTGGTTGGATTGGGCTTTGAACCCTGAAGAGCTAATGGAACAAGAAGCCACATCCTGGGCTCTATGATGATGTCATCCTCAGGAACAGGGCAGAAGGGGAAGGGCCGGTGAGCCTCCCCTCGTGCCTGCTTCTCCTAACCCAACAGATACAGACTGAAAGCCCAAATCCCCCTCCCCACCTTCTGCTATCAGCCTAGAGCAAGAAATCCAGACCAGACAGGAGCCACTGCACTGTAAAATTTTATGTGAAATTCTGAAAATGTGTATAGAGTGGCCTGTGGCTGCCTGCCCCCAGACCTGGCCGGTGGGGACCCTGCTGTTCAGCACTTGCTGTAGATGGCCGCACTGCCCCGCTCCTCAAACTCTTCCTTGCTGACCCACAGCTGCTGGAAGGCCTGCAGGGAAGCCAGGATGGAGCCGCCGGTCCACACGGAGGTCTTCCTCTCGGGAGCCGCGGCCACTGCAGGGCTGTCCCCGGGGCAGAGGAGGCTCAGCTCCCTCTGGAAGCGCTCAGGGAAGCCGTCCAGCATGGTGCAGCCGCCGCACAGCAGCACGTTGGCAGCCATCTCCTCCTTGAAGCCCGCCTCCTGGCAGCGGTTCAGGCAGGCAGCGGTGAGCGCAGGGAGGCCAGGCTGGTTGCTGCCTACCAGGGTGGGCTTGAAGAGCATCTCGGCGCACTGGAAGCGCTCCTGGCCGATGGTGATGAGCTTGCCATCTGGGAGCTCGTAGTCCACGCGCAGATCCTCCAGGCACAGGCCGAGCTCCTCCTCGGGCTTGAGGGCCGAGTAGCAGCACTTCTTCTTGATGTGCTCGATGATGTGCAGGTGGTCGTCAGTGAACTTGTGGCCGGCCTCGTTGAGCAGCTGCAGCAGGTAGTTGGTGAGGTCGCTGCCCGCGTAGTCGGCTCGACTGCTCAGGCCAGGCAGCACGTCGCCCTCGGAGATGGGCACCACATGTGAGACGCCATGCCCACTCTCCACCACCAGCCCAGAGGTCTTGCCATAGGAGTAGATGGACAGCAGCGACTGGGACGTCACGTGCATGGCAGGGATGCCGAAGGTCTCGAACAGCAGCTCCGCATACTTCTCCCGGTTGCTCGTGGGGCTGAGCGGGGTGTCAGAGACCAGCACAGCGTGCTCCTCGGGGAGGATCTTCATGGCCGTGTGGAAGATGTACTCCCAGATGCTCTGGATGCAGTCCCAGTCCACCACGATGCCATATTTGAGCGGGTTGATCAGCTTCAGAGGCGCCTCCATGTTGAGCAGCTCGTGGCCCACGTAGGTATCCTTGCGGGTGTCACCGGAGTCGGCCGCCTCTGAGTAGCGCTTGCCCACCGTGGAGGAGATGAAGTAGGTGGGCCTCGGCTCACCTGCGTAGCCACACTTACAGTACTGGGATCCCAGGTCAATGATGAGCGCCTTGATCTTGCGCACCTTCTTGGGCTTCATCTTCAGCGGAGTGGCCGAACTTGTGTCCCGGATGCCAGCATCAGGACCTGGCAGTGTGCCTGCCTCTCCTGGGTCCCCCTGAGCCGTGCCCATCGGCTTGGGGCTAGGGCTGTTCCTTGTCGCCATCTGCCTTCCTTGCTCACCTGTCTCACATCCACATCCTAGAGCTCCCTGGGGAGAAATGAGGGTCTGTCTCTAGCAGTGACTTGGCAACCCCTTGGAATTGTGATGTCACATGGGCTGGTCCATTCTGGCAGTTGTAGCGGGGGGCTTTGTCTGGGCAGGCCCTTGATCTATCCCCCCCGCCAACCCCACTGGCCTAACTCAACTTTGCTTCAGGACAGAACAGGTGGCCAGCACAGTTTTAGAAATCCAAGCACACTTGCGTCTCAGAGGTTTCTGCTCTTTCTCACCTTATATCCTTATTCCTAATCCCCCGTCCACTAGCTGATCACCTCTTGCTTCTCAGCTTGATGAAAGGGTGATAAGGTAGGCTGCAGTCCATGGGGTCGCTAAGAGTCGAACACGACTGAACGACTTCACTTTCACTTTTCACTTTCATGCACTGGAGAAGGAAATGGCAACCCACTCCAGTGTTCTTGCCTGGAGAATCCCAGGGATGGGGGAACCTGGTGGGCTGCTGAGAGGTCGCACAGAGTCGGACACGACTGAAGTGACTTAGCAGCAGCAGTGAGCCAAAGGCTCTCCCGGGTGATGCTAGCGGCAAAGAACCCACTACTAGATGTAGTGCCAGTGCAGATGTATGAGACACAGGTTCAATCCCTGGGTCAGGAAGATCCCCTGGAAGAGGGCATGGCAACCCACTCCGGTATTCTTGCCTGGAGAATCCCATGGACAGAGGAGCCTGGCAGGCTAAGGTCCATAGGGTCGCAAAGAGTTGAACATGACTGAAGCGACTTAGCACAGCACACACACAGCCCGGTGAGCCAAGCACTGTAGCAGGCATCTCACATGACACTTCACAGAATCCTGGGAGATAGGCAGAGCTGAGGAAATCAAGGTTCAGAATGCAAATGACTTGCCCCAGAGCAAACAGCTCTTGGAGTGTGCTATAACCCAAGTTCCTCCAACTTCAGTGTACCAGGTCTCCTTAAAGCATTTGAGAGCTCTAATGATAGCAACCCGGCCACAAGCAGTGCCCAATCTAGTCGGGAAGATGAATGGATGCAGAGGAGTTTGCAGGTGGACATCTGTTAGGAGGACACAGGAGCACAGAGGGAGGGAGTCAGAAGGTTCTGCAGAGGGGGTGCCCACATCGAGTACTGAAAGGTAAGTGGGTGCCTGTCAGGTAGCTTAGAGGAGGGACAGGCATCCCAGGCAGGGAGCGTAGCCTGAGCAGAGGCTCTGAGGGAAGCATGGTGCAGTTTCCAATAGTTAGTGTTTGGAAAAATAGATGAGGATAAGGTCGTGGAGGCAACTAGGTGCGTGTGCTCGGTCATGTTCCACTCTCTGCAACCCTTTGGACTGTAGCTCGCCAGGCTCCTTTGTCCAAGGGATTTTTCAGGCAAGGATACTGGAGTGAATCGCCGTTTGCTACTCCAGGGGATCTTCCTGGTCCAGGGATCGAACCCACATCTCTGGAGGCTCCTGCATTACAGGTAGCTTCTTTACCCGCTGAGCCATCAGGGGTTGGGGGGACCTCAAATGCTAGAGGTAAGGGCTTGGATTTAACTGATGACACGAAAGGCTAAGGACGGCAAGCATGGGCAGTGGGGGAAGAGCTTGTAAAACCGAGCATGCCAGGCTTTGAGTGTCTTACAGGTCAAGTGGCACAGGGTGAATAATGACCCGCCCACCCCCCCCGCAAGATGTCCTCATCTGAATCCCTGGAATCTGTGAATATTTTACCTTTAGTAAGTGCTTGGCAGAGTTGCCATAGTAGCAACTGGTCCTAAGTCAGATGGTATCATGTCTTTGCTCAAAATTCTCTAGTGCTTTCTGACCTCATGCAGAGTTAGAGCCAAAGTCCTAGCAATGGCCTGTGAAAAGGGAATCTGCCTGCAATGCAAGAGATCCAGGTTCAATCCCCGATACATCTTTAGAGGAAATGCAACCAACTTCAGTATTCTTGCCTGGAGAATTCCATGGGCAGAGGAGCCTGAAGGGCTACAATCCACAGGGTCCAAAGAGTCGGACATGACTGAGTGACTAACCCCCCCACCCCCATATATTTATTTTGGTTATTGTCTGTCTCTCCCCCAACCCCCACCGACTAGAATATAAGTTCTCTGAGGGCAGAGATTTTTGTCCTTTTGTTCCCCTCACTGCTGCCTGCCTTGCACATAGTGAGCACTCAAGAAATACTGATTGGATAAGGCAGGTTTATTACAAAATTTAGAAAAAAGGAAATCACTTCAAAAACTCTATCTCAAATATACCCTAACACAAGACAAAGTTTCCCAGTCACTAGAAAGCCCTGGGACACTCGATTATGTCATAATCAGTGATGTCACCACTGGAGAAATTCTCAAGTTGCCCTCTTATTTCAGTCTTTCAGGCCTTGAGGCCGGTGGGATTGAGGAATTTTCTGAGAGCAAGATGGCTCTTGAGAGCATGTGGGCACCACAGGCAGCAGTCATAGGGGATGGGCCGTCCGAGAGAGTAGGTGAGCAGGGCTCCCCACACACACAGGTCCTCCAGACCGCCTCCTTGAAGGATGGCCCAGCCAAGCGGGCAGTGTGGGTGCGCCGGAACCATTCAGAGCCAGAAACTACAACATCACCTGAGGTCAAGAAGCCCAAGCTAGAGCTGACCAAAGCCGTGGTCGTGGACCTTGGCACAGGCTACTGTAAATGTGGCTTTGCCGGGCTGCCAAAGCCCACCCACAGGATCTCAACCACAGTGGGCAAACCCTACATGGAGACTGCCAAAACTGGTGACAATCGCAAGGAGACATTCGTGGGGCATGAGCTTATCAACCCAGAGGTTCGTCTCAAGCTGGTTAACCCTCTGCGACACGGCATCATTGTGGACTGGGATACAGTGCAGGATATCTGGGAATATCTCTTCCATCAAGAAATGAAGATTGCCCCAGAGGAGCACGCGGTCTTGGTTTCAGATCCACCCCTGAGCCCACACACCAACAGGGAGAAGTATGCCGAGATGCTGTTTGAGACCTTCAGAACACCCGCGATGCACATCGCCTACCAGTCCCGCCTGTCCATGTACTCCTACGGCAGGACCTCCGGCCTGGTGGTGGAGGTCGGCCATGGCGTGTCCTACGTAGTCCCCATCTACGAGGGCTACCCTCTGCCCAGCATCACCGGACGGCTGGACTATGCGGGCTCTGACCTAACAACCTACTTAATGGGCCTGATGAACACTGCAGGGAAACACTTCACCGAGGGCCAGCTGGACATCGTGGAGGACATCAAGAAGAAATGCTGCTTTGTGGCCCTGGACCCCATTGAAGAGAAGAAAGTCCCAGCTACTCAGCATATGATCCAGTACACCCTTCCAGATGGGCAGGCAATCTGCCTGTGCCAGGAAAGATTCCTCTGCTCGGAGATGTTCTTCAAGCCTTCTCTGATTAAGTCCATGCAGCTAGGCCTCCACACCCAGACGGTGTCCTGCCTCAACAAGTGTGACATCGCCCTCAAACGAGACCTCATGGGGAACATCCTGCTCTGCGGGGGGAGCACGATGCTCAGAGGGTTCCCTAACCGTCTGCAGAAGGAACTGAGCAGCATGTGTCCCAATGACACCCCCCAGGTAAGCGTGCTGCCTGAGAGAGACACGGCAGTGTGGACTGGGGGCTCCATCCTGGCGTCGCTTCAGGGCTTCCAACCGCTGTGGGTCCACCGCTCTGAGTACGAGGAACATGGACCTTTCTTCCTCTACAGAAGGTGCTTCTGAACTCCAAGGCAGTATGGTCGCTGTGACATGCATCGGCTTTGCTGGGTGAGCACCCATCTCACACACAGGGAACAGAGTCAGCCCGTTCACTTCTGTAGTAGTAAACAATCCTCATGTTTCCTTCCACAGTGTGTTTCTCTTTCCTTATGCACTGAGAACTTCATGCATGAAGCATCTGCCTTAGAATATGCATTTGCCCAAACAATCGTGGGGGCTGGACGAAGGAGAGGGCCAGTGGGGGTAGGGGTGGGGGGAGGGAAGGAAGGGGGAATGATTATGGACCAGAAAGACGTGCATTATGTTGACTGCTGAAGTATTTGGGGGAGAAACTATCTCTACAATTACTCCTCTGTCCCTTATTTTGTATATCCCCCACATAAGGTACTGTAGTACTGTTAAACTCTGGGAGTGTGACAGATTGAAGAGTAAATGCTGTCGTGGCATGTAAGAATATCCCTTTCAATAAACAGCAACAGGAAGTACACGGTAATGGTTCAATCTCCCACAAAGGAGCAGGGCACCTTTCACACTTGATCAGCACCTCTGAAGGCTCGAGGAGCTGATGAAGATGTCTGACAACCTGCTTTGATTGCACTTTCTTTTAGTCCCAGTAGTCACTTATGATGTCTCAGTATCAGTTCTTACCAAGCCATCACGGTGACTAGCTGCTGAAACCCATGCGTTATGAGCAAAGTATGTGTTATCTTAAGGGAAAAACTCTTCAGGGAATAGGTGCTATATAGATCTCCCCCTTTAAAAACTGGGGGAAGATTTATCTTGGGGTTTATCAGCACTAAGGTCATGAGGATGCAACCCACAGCCAATCTCCAGACACTTCAAACAGCAGCTGCTCATCTCTGACAGGACTGGATTCTCCATCAACCTGCAGGGTATACAAGGAGTTTGGAATGGGCTCAGGATAAAGGCTGCTGGTTTAGCAGTGGATGCTATGGGTTTGTGGGAGGTTGTTCCATTCTGGTCACTCTAACCCAACTGAAGAACCGAAGGAACATAAAGACGCTCATGGCCTGGAAGCCCTTCCAGGGCCCAGCATGGTAGGGGGTATTCCTGCAGGCAGTTTGTAAGTAGCTCACTGGACTCCTCTGTCCATGGGATTTGCCAGGGAAGAATACTGGAGTGAGTTGCTATGTCCTTCTCCAGATCTTCCTGACCCAGGGATCAAACCCATGACTCCTACACTGGCAGGTAGATTTTTTACCACTGAGCTACCAGGAAGCCCGTGACCTGAGTCTATTCACCTGTAAAATTGAATTCAAACGCCTACCTCACACAGCTGATTACACATATGAGATATAAAACAACAAAAATAAAGTTTAGCTTTGAAGAAACTATCAGAGATAAACATTTGAAAACTAGTGTGTGGCCTCCAGGAAGTGATCCTAAGAGTTGTTAGATATGTAGATTTCTTCCGCTTAAATACAGAAGCCCAAATGCCTTACCAGGATCCTGAGCCACACATACACCCAAAGGTGCACACATTCAAGCACGCATAGGAGAGCTATGGCATCTCTACCAGGCTCAGGGAGAAACCCTACAGAGCCATCCTTATAACCTCCAGGTTTGCCTTACAGACAGCCTTGAAAGATGCAAATGCCTCACCCTGGAGGCCTGGTGAGTAAGCACAGATGGCTGGCACCAGCAAGCTAGAGGAAAGAAGCAAAAATAGCCACAGAACGGCTTAGTCAGCAAGGATAAGCCTTACCCTGGAGGATCAGGGCATCAGATAGGAGTTGGGTACACTGACTTGAGAGAGGTCTGCCTTGTGTTTCTGCCCAAACCACTACTGTCAACACTCGAAGAACATTCATTGATGGGAAGGTTGAAGTCTGGTTAATTCTTAACCTTTGGACCTCTTTGACAGAGTGGTTAAAGCCTATGGACCCCTCAGAATAATATTCTTTAAACACATCAAATAAAATACATAGGATTATAGAAATACACTATCTCCAGATTCCTTAAGGGTCTATGAACCCCCCTATTAAGAACCCCCAAAAGGTGAAGAGGGTCTTGATGAAGTGGAGGCAATGGGAGATGATTCTAGAGAATGGGAATTCCTAGGCCATCCTAAGAATAAATGCCATACTGCATTTTAAAATGAAAAATACCAATATAAGGCTGAACAACTGTATAATCTCTTTTCAAAGCACTTTTATGAATTCTCTCACTTGTTCCATATTAGTAGCCCTTGCAGAGAAAAAAGCATCTTCCTCATACAGAAAAAAAGATGAAGTTTTTAGTATTTGAAGCCATCTTAGCCCATTGGCTCCCAACTGGAACAGTTTTGACTACCGAGAGACATTTGGTAATGTCGAAAAAGCAAGAGAGTTCCAGAAAAAAACATCTATTTCTGCTTTATTGACTATGCCAAAGCCTTTGACTGTGTGGATCACAATAAACTGTGGACAATTCTGAAAGAGATGGGAATACTGGACCACCTGACCTGCCTCTTGAGAAACCTATATGCAGGTCAGGAAGCAACAGTTAGAACTGGACATGGAACAAGATTGGTTCCAAACAGGAAAAGGAGTAAGTCAAGGCTGTATATTGTCACCCTGCTTATTTAACTTCTATGCAGAGTACATGATGAGAAACACTGGGCTGGAAGAAGCACAAGCTGGAATCAAGATTCCCAGGAGAAATATCAATCACCTCAGATATGCAGATGACACCACCCTTATGGCAGAAAGTGAAGAGGAACTCAAAAGCCTCTTGATGAGAGTGAAAAAGTTGGCTTAAAGCTCAACATTCAGAAAACGAAGATCATGGCATCCGCTCCCATCACTTCATGGCAAATAGATGAGGAAATAGTGGAAAGTGTCAGACTTCATTTTTTGGGCTCCAAAATCACTGCAGATGGTGACTGCAGCCATGAAATTAAAAGACACTTACTCCTTGGAAGGAAAGTTATGACCAACCTAGATAGTATATTGAAAAGCAGAGACATTACTTTGCCAACAAAACTCCGTCTAGTCAAAGCTATGGTTTTTCCAGTAGTCATGTATGGATGTGAGAGTTGGACTATAAAGAAAGCTGAGCGCAGAAGAATCAATGCTTTTGAACTGTGGTGTTGGAGAAGACTCTTGAGAGTCCCTTGGACTGCAAGGAGATCCAACCAGGCCATCCTAAAGGAGATCAATCCTGGGTGTTCATTGGAAGGACTGATGCTGAAGCTGAAACTCCAATACTTTGGCCACCTGATGCAAAGAGCTGACTCACTGGAAAAGACCCTGATGCTGGGAGCAGAAGGGGATGACAGAGGATGAGATGGCTGGATGGCATCACTGACTCAATGGACATGAGTTTGAGTGAACTCCGAGAGTTGGTGATGGACAGGGAGGCCTGGCGTGCTGTGATTCATGAGGTCGCAAAGAGTCGGATACAACTGAGTGACTGAACTGAACTGAACTGAGAGATATTTGTGGTTATCATAAGAGGAGGAGGGGGTATGTCATACTGACACCTGATGGGTAGTTCAGTTCAGTTCAGTTGCTCAGTTGTGTCTGAATCTTTGCCACTCCATGAACTGCATCACGCCAGGCCTCCCTGTCCATCACCAACTCCCAGAGTTCACCCAAACCCATGTCCATTGAGTTGGTGATGCCATCCAACCATCTCATCCTCTGTCGTCCCCTTCTCCTCCTGCCCTCAATCTTTCCCAGAATCAGGGTCCTTTCAAATGAGTCAGCTCTTCGCATCAGGTGGCCAAAGTATTGGAGTTTCAGCTTCAGCATCAGTCCTTCCAATGAACACCCAGGACTGATTTCCTTTAGGATGGCCTGGTTGGATCTCCTTGCAGTCCATGGGACTCTCAAGAGTCTTCTCCAACACCACAGTTCAAAAGCATTGATTCTTCTGCGCTCAGCTTTCTTTATAGTCCAACTCTCACATCCATACATGACCACTGGAAAAACTATAGCCTTGACTAGACGGACCTTTGTTGGCAAAGTAATGTCTCAGCTTTTTAATATGCTGTCTAGGTTGGTCATAACTTTCCTTCCAAGGAGTAAGCATCTTTTAATATCATGGCTGCAATCACCATCTGCAGTGATTTTGGAACCCAGAAAAATAAAGTCATCCACTGTTTCCACTGTTTCCCCATCTTTTTGCCATGAATGGATGGGACCAGATGCCATGATCTTAGAGGCCAGGGCTATTGCTCAATATTCTGTAATGTACAGGGTAGCCCCCTACAACACAGCATAATATAATCCAAAATATCAACAGTGCTCTTGAGAGTCCCTTGGACAGACAGCACAATCAAGTCAGTCAATCCTAAAGGAAATCAACCCTGAATACCCATTGGAAAGACTGATGCTGGAGCTGAAGCTCCAATACTTGGCCACCTGACGCAAAGAGCTGACTCACTGGTAAAGACCCTGATGCTGGGAAAGATTGAGGGCAGGATGAGAAGTGGGCACAGAGGGTAAGAGGGCTGGATGGCATCAACTAAATGGACATGAGTTTGAGCAAACTCTGGGAAATAGTGAAGGACAGGGAAACCTGGCGTGCCGCAGTCCATGGGGTCACAAAGAGTTGGACATGACTTGGTGACTGAACAACAAATCAACAATCCTGAGAAACCCTGGTTAGCCCAGTGGACACACAGGCCGGAGAAAAGACTCAGTGAGTTAAACGACTTTGTCCAAAGACACTAAGATGAGTGACCATGACTTTGTTCTTTCCAAATACCAGGACATCTGTTGGTCTTGAAGTTCCTGGGACTTCAAAGCCAGTAAGAGTACTGGAGGAACAGCAGGCATGAGGCACAGGTAAGGGCTGAGGGAGCAGAGCACGCAGGAATTGAGAGCAGGCCTTCAGGGCTGCAAGCATCATCCCCTTAACTGTGGCTCGTGTACAAACCTCAGATATTTATGGTGACCTAGTTCCTAAAATGGTCATCCTCCCCCAGTTACTATGTGACCGACAAGGAAGGGCAACCAAAGGCTCCCAAGGACTTGTCCAAGTAGTACTTCTAGTGAAGCACAGATTACAGGCAGCCACAGGAGGAGGAAGAAAGCTAATTTTGCTTTCCAAACTTGTGTGTATGAAAGTCGCTCAGTTGTGTCCAACTCTGAGACCCCCGTGGACATACAGTCCCAGGCCAGAACACTGGAGTGGGCAGACTTTACCCTCTCCAGGGAATCTTCCCAACCCAGGGATCAAACCCAGGACTCTCACATTGCAGGCGGATTCTTTACCAGCTGAGCCACAAGGGAAGCCCAAGAATACTGGAGTGGGTAGCCTATCCCTTCTCCAGCAGATCTTCCAGACCCAGGAATCGCACCAGTCTCCTGCATTGCAGATGGATTCTTTACCAACTGAGCTATCAGGGAAGCCCTTCCAAACTTATAGTCACCTGCAATTACTAAGAACTGTCAGTTTTATTTACTTTTAAAAACATCCTTTTCAATTAGAGAGAATCCCTCAGATGTATGCACATGTGTATATACACACATAAATGTATGTGTGTGTATATGTAGGTATATATGGAAAATAAATTTATTTTAAAATATGCAGCACTGCTAAGAAATTATACCAAGCTCTACTGATAAAAACATAAGCTCCTGCCCCAGCTTTTTTTAAGTCTAAATTAAAATGCACTTTGATTACAGGAGACAATCCTCTGCACAATTCCTTTTGATGTGCAGAGCATCTGACCAAAGCTGATTCAGTGGCACCAACAAAATAATGGAGGCTTTTAACTGCCTGAAGCATGAATTTGCTTTGGGAAAAGCCCAAATTTGGGGGAAGAATCATTTACTCTCTAGAACTTGACAGAATCTTTCTCCAAAATTAAGCATTCATCTCTACCAGGAGGTTCTCCTTTACCCATACACAGCCATTTCCCCCCATGACTTCCCCCTTGATGTTGCCCTTCAATTTGGAAGGTTTGCTCCCACCTGCTGCTTCTCCAGATGAATAAAATCCCATCTTGCTCAGATGAGAGTAAGTGACAGTAATTTGTATTCACACAAGTTATTTTTTGCTGCTTCATTATTTTAAGGAAAGTGAATTTCCATGCAAAGTCACGCCATTATCAAGACATGTTCACTTCTATCAGCATGGATCCCTCTACTATTATCTATAGCAAGAACACTATATTAAAATGTCATGTGGGTAGTCACAAAGCACTTGCAGCCTCTCGATGTTGTGCACTTAATTACAGATCTTCTTTTTCTATTATTTTGTGAACATTTTCAGACAAACAAAAAACTGAATTATACAGTGAACGCACCTAGATTCTGCAGTTTACATTTCACTATATTAGGGAAAGATTTATTTGGTTACACAGTTCTGGGTATGTCCACACTCTGAGGATCAAAAGCAGCACTTACTGTTAGCTTACACAGAGAAATACAAGTCTGGTTCTGATATTAAAAGCATGGAAGAGACTGTTAGCCTTACCCAAGAACTCAGCAACAAAACGGTTGTTGTCAAAATGAATTAAGCTTTTTCTAGACTCACTGAAAAGGGAAAACAACTCCATTTCTTCCAAAGAAAATAACTAAAAGACAGAAGTCAGTTAAGCACCATAAAGAAAAATAAATGAAATGGCCTAGACACTGACAAAAACACTGTTAAAAGAAGCAACATTTGGAGGAAAAGGAGTAACTCACTCCTGTGCATGCCATCTGATGCATGCTGCTCACCATCCCAAACGTGCACAATACTGTTTCAGAAATCCTAGACTGTTCCAGTTCTGACACTGCTAATTCTAGCAGAACATTCACAGGCAGTAAAATCAGTCCCTGTGGACAGTGTAGTGACGGGAGGCTCAAACTGGTTGTAACTGGAAGCGTATCACCTGGTAAGATATTACTGTCAACATAGGAAATCTCAGAACATTCAAGAATAGATTTCGATTTTCATTCTGCTTAATCCAAGGTGAAGAAGTCATTTAAATGATTGAATCTGACCAAATGTTGAGACCACTAATAGCCATGTTGTTTATACATAATGCTTTCCTCAAGGAACATAAAACAATTTTAAAACATTATTTTACTTTTCTTCACACTTGAGATAGAAGCCACGAAATATTATTCCCAATTAACTGAGGCACAAATCAATTCTATGATTTATTTGTGGTCCCAATATGATTCAGATCCGTGGCTACGAACCAAACCCAATGTCCTCATTACCATAAATACCAGAAATATGCTCTCAACCAGCACTGAGTAAAAGAACAGTAACTTTTACAAAATGATGCTCTATTGGTTGAAGCTTACAGTCTTGCTAATGATTACAATTACATGCAAAATAAAACAGAATTTGTGTCTGCCGAGGTCCGCTGTACAGAGCAGATCTCCTCAAGGCTAAGGCAGATGGTCTTCTCTTCCCAGTTCCCACAGCCAGGCCTCGAGGAGTGAGGAGCAGAAGGAAGACAGCTTTCTCTGCCAGAGCCTCTAGCTGAGGTCACGGTCAGTCTAGAAGGCTCAGTTTCCACTGGGTTCTTCTGTTGATCTTTGGTGGCATAAAAAGCTCAGCATCTAAAGGAAAGGAAAGAGAAACTGTAATAGACACACTCTTTGCTGTTGGTGGGAGCTGAGGCAATTGCTCTAAGCTAAAACGAGGTGACTGGGCTTTGCACCGATAAGATGCGCTTCAGAAGCAGGGTTAATGTTTGTGTTACCCTAACAACTTCCTGGTCAGAGCAAACACAGCCTAGGGGCCCTGCTCCAAAAAGAGGAATTCCACTTGAACTTCAGGCAGGTGAGAGGGTTGAAGAAAAAAATGTCCACTAACTGATTCAAAGTGAAAGAATATTTTGTATTTCAAACTGGGAGAGTGTGGTGGTTGTAGTGATGACAAGGCTGTATACATGTATTAAATTTCAGGAGAAGGGGACGACCGAGGATGAGATAGCTGGATGGCATCACGGACTCGATGGACGTGAGTCTGAGTGAACTCCGGGAGATGGTGATGGACAGGGAGGCCTGGCGTGCTGTGATTCATGGGGTTACAAAGAGTCGGACACAACTGAGCGACTGAACTGAACTGATACATTTAAAAGATCTGTACATTTCACTGTATGTAAAATTTACCTCAATTTTAAAACTAAAAGGAAAAATTGGTGGCATGTTTTCAGTAAGCAAAGCTAACGGACAGAAAATACTTAAAAAAAAAAAAACTAGAAAAGGCAGGTGATAGTTGGAGAAAATTTGTCAGATAAAATTTCCAGGCCCTCTTTCAGATACATTTATGGAATTATTTAAGTAGGAATAATAAATAATAAGTAGAAACATGAGAAAACATGTAAAGAGGTTCTTTCTTAGTATAAATACCACGTATTAACTTATTGGCAGGAAAGAAGCTATTCTGAAAGACTGTATGACAGCAAGACACGACATCTTTCATATTTCCATGTTTGAATTTCATAGCACAAAGAAAGTCATTTCATAAAAATACTTTGAGGACTTTTATCAATTTTTCCAAGGACTTCTCTTTATCCTTTGATAGTCAAAGCAATTTTGCTATCAACCATAACAATTCCAACTGGTCTATGATTTAAGCACTACTCTGGTAAAACATGAATCCATTTTATGAAATAGATTCCATTTTTGCAAGACCTGGAATCAACTTGTGTGGTACTACACTGTACATTAAACATGAAACAGAAAATGCCCCTTCAGGTCACTGCTCCCCTATAGTGTTAGCTGGGCAGGGGCAGGTAAGGAATATTTGAGTGGCACTGATTCTGTGATTAGCTCATCTGCCCCTTTTTGGGTTATGAGAACTTCCTTCCTAGAGTCTACACCAGTGTTCCTACACGGAGATACAGATAATACACATAATGAGCTGATGATACATAATACAAATATGGAGGCTGCTGATAATAAGCAGCCTAAAAATTTTAAAAGTCTTCAAGGCTCAGCTGGGAAATGAAAGTGCTCTTTGATAAAGCCAACTAGACCACGCTAGGGAAAGATGTGTGACTGGACTTGACCTGAAGGCCAGCATCAGGCCAGCAGTGAGGAAAACAGGGGAAAGAAACCACAACTGGATTAGACACCACAAGCTACACAATTACCAAATAGCCTCTAGTCTGAGATGAACTGTGAGCATCTCAGAAAGAAGTGTGTGTTTTGGGACTGACACCAGAAGCAGCCTGCCAGCCTCCAGGAAGAAGGGGACCTAGGGACACAGCAGTTAACTGTCTGGATATATGAGCTTAGCTGGTATGGAAGGTGGTAAGTATATTCCTGGTAGCAAAATATACCATTAAAGTTAAACCTGACATGGCTCTCATAAAGCCAGTACTTCAAATGTCATCAAAATGCTAACACAATATAGCATTTAAATGAAAAACTTTCAGAATGCTGCCTGTCACATGCCAGAAATGCAAACAGCATCTACAGTAACTGCCAACTTTTCAAAGCTGAAAAGAAGTTACTATGCTGGAATGATCCTCATGACGGGCAAACACTTTAGCACCAAACTGATCTGTCCAAAGTTTTTTTTTAACCAACTTTGAAAAGAAAGCCTTTAGGGTTTTTAACTTTGAGGAATATGTAACCTAACTGCTGAGAATCATTTCCCCCCACCCCAAAAAATACACAGAAACATTTCACGTATTCAATAGGAAATGCAGATGAAATGATAACCTTTTTTGGATCTGTTTTCAAATTACACTATCAATCCTGAGGATGACTAAAAAGGTCTGGCTCTTAAGCAATAAATGTGAAAATGTCCCCAAGACACAATGCAAAACTGTCAAGAGCCAAAAATGATGATTCAGAAGAATTCTTGAAATGTACGTGCAAACTAGACTGTTCAGACTCAAACTTCAACTGGGATGCCCTGTATGGATGCATATATGCCACTGCTTTGACAAGCGCGCAAGTCAGAACAAGTTTTTAAAAAATTATACATTTAATGTCACACTGGATCTCTCATCCCCCAGCCCAGGTTCCTAACACTAAAGGCATTAAACTTATTTTACTACAGATAGACTCTGAGAATAGAGGAAAAACTGCAGTGACTCCCCAATCTCTCCTTATACTAGTAACCTAAACACTTACAAAAATATATTTCTTCTGCTTAGTACATAGTAATTAAGAGAGAAAAATACTAACCAAGAACAGGAACTGAAGTCTTCTGTTGTTGGTAAGAGGCCATGATACTATTTGCAGTAGAATTGGGACCTAGAACCTAAGTAGAAAGTAGACTGAATCAGCAAAGACTATTTTAACTTCTGATGGCTGCAAATACCTTTGCAGCAATAAGCAGCCTTTCATTTTCATTATGGCATCAAACATATATGTGATTTTAATTTGACAGTTTCTCCCATCTCCATTCAGACCTTGGTATCTCCTGTCTACCAGAAGGTAATGATGGGGGAAAACAGAAAAGGAAAAGCTCAGTGATAAACGCCTGGTCCTTTCCAAATGAGTGAGCCAAACCCTGGGGAGGGGTACAATAATAGATTATAGAATACACAGAGCATCAGACTGTACTCAAAGATTTGTGAGAATTTTTACATTAAAATAATATGTACACAAAATGGAGGAGAATGCAAACTCCACGTGTGTTCAAGATGAACAAGAGACTTCACAGGAAGCCCACGCCTGCAGGAGCCTCAGCGGGCACACGCCAGGCCCTCTGCCCCGCCTTCACTCAGCTCTGTGCCCGTCCCCTCCTGGCGCATGCCCAGCAGTGATGCCACATGCTCAAAGCACTGCCCCGTGACCCATGGTATCCTACACATATGACATTACCGTGCTTTACCAGCCAGAGCAAAAACACAATTTTCCTGTCACTTCCCCTAAGACTCCTAAACTGGTGTCTTAGGCGTTAATATGATCTGAATAGATGAGAATAAGGGAGGGCCTGGGGAGGCATTATAAATTGTTAGCTTCAAAATCACAAGTTTTGAAGGTGATCAGATTTCTTCTAGGAAATACCTATTATAGTAAATTCAAGTGCTTATGGGAGGCTAACTCTTAGTTGCTTTTATAGTTTTTTCTTTTAAATGCTTTGATATCTACCTTGTCATGTAACCTTCAAAACATTCAGTGAAGTATACCAGAGAATATTATTCTCATTTATAACTGAGGAAATCAAGACCCAGTAAGCTTATGTATTTCATAAGCCTATGAGCTGACTTTTGGCCTCTGTCTCAGCTCCAAACCCACCCTTCTACGCACTGCTTGTGATGCTGGGACTGTGGGGCCTGAGAAAACACCCCTCCTCTGATGGCTGTTATTCTCCAACAAGAGCAGCCGACAGAAGGACAGGCCGAGGCTGGATGGAGGAAGGAGATAGGATCTGTTCCTTTGTTTGCTTGCTGCCATTCAACAGTGGCTCTTTACCCCACAGCATCTGTTCATTCCAGTTTCCATTTATTTCTATGTACTCTGAACCAGCCTCATCTACCCCCACAGAAATACCAGCACCAGACGGCTGCCCCTGCTTCACGGAGCTTCCAGAACCAGCTCTGCAAGACCCATCTCCAAGCATCTAAATTCTAAGAATCTCAAACTCTTCCTTCTGTTCTTTCAGTCCTAGGGGTATAAGCCGCTGCCCACACTTACTATCTCAGGGCCCCTTCTCTGTGTTCCCCTTCTGCCTTTTTGGTCCTCTAGTATTTGGTTAACCAGTTCCATTTATTAAAATCTCTCTGATAAAATATTGGCTGCGGTTTCCGTTGTCCTTAATGGACCCTGATGGACAGACCAGCCTTTCAGAATCAAAATCAAAACGCTGAGCAACAGACCTGAGGTGTGAGAGACTGTGCAGATATAAGCAATAAACAGATGCCGAAGCATCAGAGTTCTCGATGGGACACAAACAGCTTCAACGTGATTAGTGATCACGTCGTAACAACACAGAAGTGACAAGCCGAATTTACGGCAATCATCTGGGCTTCCTTTAAAGAATTCAGATCCCATCTGTAAGTGTGAACAGAGACGTGAGGGGCCAGTTCTGGTCGACCTGAACAACTTCACTGCAGGCCAGGGGCAACCATCTGACTTCCATCTTCTCTGTGACAGTGGTTTCATGTGGAAAAGAGAACTAAAAGCAAACTTAACCTAGGCCGAGGTGTACTACAAGTTCTACCACAAAGTCTTCTTACCAACAGCTTGCTAAGATAACTTAACTGTGGTATGGTATGTTTTAAGAAAAGGAAAATCCTTTGCTTTGACTGTTAAGACACTATGAGAGTAATAATCTGTGAAAGTGATTTTAACATGAAAAGCACATTGTGTTTCTGAGGAAAACTTACAGGTGTAGCTGAACTCTGCTGGGGGGTGAGAGTCCAAATTTCTGGAAGTGACCTTTCCATTAACAGCAGAGTATCTTCAAAGGCCTTCTGTAACTCCCTTCCTTGCTCATCAAACTCAAAGAGAAAGAGCATCTTTAAAATATGGCCTATTTCATCTAGAGAGAAGAAATTTGAGAGAGTGGTTAAGTTGTATTACCAGCTCCATTGCTAGAATCCTAACAGAGATTCTTTCCCAAGCAAAAAATATCTAATATCACACAATATCTTCCATATTTTCTCCTTTCTCCTCCAAAGCTAGAATAATTTAACATATCTACTACAAAAAGAAAACAAATCCACTGCAGCCCAAGCAGGGGATTAGTGTCTCCTCAATCCTTATCCTGATTTCAGAGATGCATGTATGTGTGCTAAGTCACTTCAGTCGTGTCTCTTTGTGACTGTATGGACTGTAGCCCACCAGGCTCCTCTGTCCATGGGGATCCTCCCGGCAAAAATACCGGAGTGGGTTGCCATGCCCTCCTCCAGGGGATCCTCTCAACTCAGTGATCGAACCTGCATCCCTTATGTCTCCTGCACTGGCAGGCAGGTTCTTTACTATTAGCACCATTATTATTACTTTATTCCCAAATAAATTTATTACAAGTTCCCAAAAGGCCAAATAGAAAGATAGATGTCTTTCTCCAGACCAATAAGACTTATTCCCAAGTCCACGATGTAGCAAGTGAAGGGGATGGACTGGATTTTAACCTTTATTTTCATCCCAGAGCAAACCTGCTTAACAGTTTAGGCCCTGTGTGGCCTTGGGTAAACTTTCTGACTTCAATGATCATCCTTAACATCCTGGGTAGGTGAATGCCAATGAGAAAGGCCTCTGGGCTGAGTTTTGTTTTACAAAAGTGCCCTGAAGTGATGTATTTACTATGGTTTTTATGTGGGCAAGAATCATCAGTATTGAAAACATACCTTTCAATTTCTCAGTCCCCTGCACCACTTCACTCAGTGCCTCCAAAAGGGCCACATCCTCCAGCGGACTCCCCTCCTTGAGGCTGTGCTTCTTCCGCTCCGCTTTGCGCCGATTCTTAGATGATCGCCTGTTAGGTATTAGAGGTGTTTTAAAAGGGGCTCTCCTTAAGCCCTTCCCACTAAAACCTGAAACAAGACAAGGATGCCCATTCCCAGCACTTCTCTTCAACGTGGTACTGGAAGCCCTAGCCACAGCAATCAGAAAAGAAAAAGAAACAAAAGGTCATTAGGAACTGTCATTAGAGAGGGATGACATGATACTAGATTTGGAAAACCCTAAGGACTCCTCATAAAGACTTCTAGATCTGATAAATGAATTCAGCAAAGCAGCAAGAGAAAAGAACGACATCAGAAACTGGCTGCATTTCTTTATAACAGCAATGAAATATCGGAATGGGAATGTAAAAAAATAATACTTTTCAAAATTGCAGTCCCCAAAACAAAATACTTACGAATAAACCTGATTAAGGAGATTAAAGACTCATACACCGAGAACTATAAAACATTAAGAAAGGAAACTGAAGATGATTCAAAGATATGGAAAGAAATCCCATGTTCTTGGACTACAAGAATTAACGTTGTTAAAATGGCAATCTACTGATGTAATACAATCCCTATCAAATGACCCATGACTGTTTTCACAGAACTGGAACAAATAATCCCTAAATTCTATGGAACCATAGGTGACCCAGAACTGCTGAAGCAATTCTGAAGAAAAAGAACAAAGCAGGAGGCATAGCCTTCCCAGACTTCAGACACACTCCAGAGCTACAGGAATCAAAACAGCACGGCACTGGCACAAAAACAGACACACGGATCAATGGAGCAGAAGAGAGCGCCTAGAAATAAACCTGCCCACCTACTAGGAGTTAGTCTTCTGTAAGAGAGTCAGGAATATCAGACGGGAAGAAGTCTCTTCAGCAACTGGTGTTGGAAAAGCTGGACAGCCACATGTAAACAGAGGCAGTTAAAACATACCCTCTCACTGTACACAGAAATAACCTCAAAATGGCTGAAAGACTTAAACATAATTAAGACATGACACCACACAACTCCCAGAAGAGAGCACAGGCAAAACACTCTATGACAAAAATTGTACCGACACTTTCTTAGGCCAGTCTCCCAAGGCAATAAAAATGAAAACAAAAGTAAACAAACTTACAAGCTTTTGCACAGCAAAGGAAACCATAAAAAAAATAAAACGATCTACAGAATGGGAGAAAAATATTTGCAGATCATGCAGTAGACAAGGGCTTCATTTCCAAAATACACCAACAACTCATACAACTCAACAACACAAAACAAACAACCCCGTCAAAAAACGGGCTAAAGATCTTAACCCACATTTCTGCAAAAAAAAAAAAAACCATATAGATGGCCACCAGGCATGTGAAAAAGATGCTCAACATCACTAATTATTACAGAAATGCAAACCAAAACTACAGTGAGGTACCACTAGACACCAGTCAAAATGGTCACCATTAATAAGTCTATAAATAAATGCTGAAGAGGGTATGCAGAAAAGGGAACCCTCCTATACTGTTGGTGGGAATGCAAATTTATACAGCCACTATGGAAAACAGTATGGCGGTTACTCAGAAAACTAAACACAGAATTACAATATGACCCAGCAACCCCACTCCTGGGCATATACCTGGAGAAAACTCTGATCCAAAAAGATATATGCACCCCTATGTCCACAGCAGCATTACTCACAACAGCCCCAAGACATGAACAACCTGAATATCCGCTGACAGATGACTTGATAGAGAAGATGTGGTGTACACACACAACAGAATACTACTCAGCCGTAAAAAGCGCCAAACAACGCCATGTGCAGCATCACGGGTGCAACTAAGACGACCAGATTAAGTGAAGTCAGTCAGAAAGAGAAAGAAACACAGTATCATTTATACACAGAATCTAAAACACAGCACAGATGAACCTGTCTATGAAACAGACTCATAGACACAGAGAACAGACTTGTAGGTGAGGAGAGGGAGAGGGAGATGGATAGACTGTGAGTTTGGGGTTGGTAGATGCAAAGTATTACACTGGAATGGATAAACAAGATCCTACTGTATAGCACAGGGGATTATATTCGGTATCCTGTGATAAACCACAATGGAAGAAACTATAAACAAAGAACGCATATATGTGTATAACTGAATCACTTTGCTGTACAGCTGAGATTATCGCAACATTGCAAATCAATTATGCTTCAATAAAGAAAAAGAGGAGAGCTCTCCTTGTGCTCAGCAGATTAAAACGAACATAGCAATAAGTGTGGTCACCAACTTTTCGGGAAACCACAGTATATACAGATGGTGCTTGTATTTTTGGGAAAATGGTGAAGATGTTAAAATGATACATAAAATTCAACTGGTAGCGAAAAGGCAGGAAATAATAAGGAAGGCCCTAAAAAGTGATGCCTGGCCTTGAAGTTTTGACTAAGATACAGAAGAAAATGAAATTACATCTGATAATCAGAGCTGGAACAATGAGAAGAACAATCAGCTTCAATTTTGTAGTAAAGACTAAATAAATTTAAGGCAACAAAATTAAATTTAAGTAAGAAGACAGACATATCAGATTGGAATTTTAATATCATAAAATATATAAATGAACCCCACATTCTTTCCTGCCTCAGAGATCTTTTATTATGCCATTTGTTTCATCTGGGACCCTCAGCCCAACTCCCAAAAGCCCAGTCTGGGTGGCTTTCCTGCAGTTTCTGTTTATCCCACCCAATCTCACAGATGTCCACTCTAAATTCCTAAAACACCATTTGGTTTAAATATACCATCATGCACTGTTTTCTGTTTCCCAAGTAAGTCTACAAATTCTTATTAATTCACATCTCCTTAAAAGGTTTCTGTAATATCCACTACAGCGAGTTCAGTAAATACTTCTGACCAACTGAACTTTGAAGAAGTGTGAACTCGCTTTTCTTTATACTCTTCCTAGTTTTTCAGTGCCTACATATTACATATAGTCACTTAATGTATTTGTTAAATGAATGAAATCAGATGTTAAATATAAATTGAGTACCCAGTGTAAGTGCCATATGAGCAACGGGCAAACACATAGGCCATGAAGCTGCAGCAGAAAACATCTGCAGTCAAGTCTGAGCTCTTAGACATGCTGGGAAGGTCCTTCCCCAACTTCCCCAGTCCCCCGCCTCCTGCTGCATGGTCCTGGTGGAAAGCTGACCTCTTCACTTCTCCTTTCTCCACACACCCAGGGAATGGTGAGTGTGCTGAATCAACATGATACATACGCTGATATCCTAGAGTTACTATGAGAGTATCTGCCACTCATGACACTGCTGGTTTCAGAGAAGAGATCTGACTCTTGACCGTGGGGTGCTTCATCATCTAGAAAAGAAGAACCAGACACAGAGTTGAAAACTCCCTGCAGATAAGGTTCACCTTCAGCACGGTAAATGAACCATAGTTATCCAGGTCACCTCTAATGAGGTAGGAAGACTAGTACAAAGCTGATCTAAAATACAGCACAAATGTGTATAGCTGAGCCACTGGACTGGCACAACACTGTACACCAACTACTCTTCAATAAAAAAAAGGAGGTGCTCTCCTTGTGCTCAACAGACTAAAACCAATGTAGCAATAACTACTAGTCACCAATAGATATGAAATACAATTTTACCACTGTAAGCTAGCACTTTACCAAACGTCTTTATTCTTTTCTTAAAGCAAAGGAACTTTTGGAGAGGAGGAGATTCATTCTGTAAATACTGCAGTCAGTTCCTCTGGCTGGGTGAGTGGGGAACGTCTGGCAGACCTCTTCCCATTCGTGCTTGATTCTGCCCTCAAACTCTCCCCAGTACCCATGACAAAGACATACACATGCCCTTCACAGAGGCCTCAGACTTCCACTTGGCACAGTAACCACACTGCAGGAGGCACAGTAAGCGCTAATAAGACAGTGTGTGACGCTGCCCCCAACACCACCCCCAAGCTCCACCGTCTCCAGGCAGGCACTCACCCAGGTTCACCTGCTGGGCCTGCTCCTTCAGCTCTCGTACCACCAGTAGACGTTTTTTATGGCGACTGAATGTGGCTGTCTGAGAGTCCAGAAATGCCATATAATTTTTCTGGGCTGAGGGTGCAGATGGAAAGTAATTTAAACATGTTTAAGCAAAGAGAAAAAACTGGAGTGAGAGGTTGGCAAGGGAGTTGGAGCTCAATGAAAAGAAAACAAGTTATCAAATTTTTCGAGTAAGACTTTTTTCTTTAAATTTAATGGAGAATTAACGAACAATGCTTTCGGAGAATGAACTAGAGATTGAGATTCAAGATCTTAGAGTTCATTAACATCATCCTAGAAAACACTCTACCACTAAACTTGTAAAATCACCTGAATAAGAGCCTTTAATATCTAACCTAAGAGAGGACTGGCAAATAAAAGGAGTGTACAGGAAGCTATTAACAAAAACAGGAAGAAAGTCATGAAATGCTTCCTAAACCTGTAAGTATTCGGTCTTTGCTGATGAATCGTCAGCATTTTTCTAGGTTCTCATTAGTGGAGAAAAATTCAAGTAAGAGTGAGCTAGAAGGATTGTTACAGGGCCCAGGAGGATGCTGCCAGGACCCAGGTAGGAGTACGTAAAGAGAATGATACACAGAGAACTCTCCCAGTTTTAAGTCGGACAGGGTAGTAGAAAGCAGACAGGGTCAGAATGAAAGCATGTCAATGTCAGAAAGGCTAGATATTACGTACAGGGGAGACTGTGCAGGGCTTAAAATCAACCTCTACTCCCAAAGATTTCTATATGTCAAACTGACATCCTACTCTTACATTTTGCATTTAAGGAATTACAATGTACACTAGAGTATTCTAGAACTGATTAACACTCATCTTTGATTAATCTGCTGCAAAGGTCCTTTTTATTTTTATTATTTTTTTGGACATGCCGTGCAGCATACAGGATCTTAGTTCCCCGACAAGGGATTGAACCTGTGCCCCCAGAATTGGAAGCTGTCTTAACCACAAGGCCACAGGAAAAGCCCTTCTTTTTATTGTAAAAATTTTTTTTATTTTGAAAGTTCAAACCTACATAAAAGTTGCAACAGTTCAATGAATACACACACACACACACACACTTCACTTAGATTTATCAATTATTAATATTCTATATTTTTGGCTTCCTCTGTTTCTCTCTCTACTCTCTCTCACACACACATAATTATTTTTGTGGAACCCTTCGAGAGGAAGTTACAGATACAATCCTTCCCTCCTAAATACTTTAGCATCTCTCTCTTAAGAATCAGGATATTACGTATATAATCACAATATAATTATTAAATGCAGAAAACTAACCATTTGATATGATATTATCAAATAGTTCATATGCAAGTTTACCAACCACTCCTCAATGCAAAAATTTTTAACTGTATCTTACCCACAGGTTTTTAACATTCAAATATTTCATGTGTGACTATTTATTTAACATCATTGTCGCTACTGTTTAGACACTAAGTCTGTCCAACTCTTCATGACTCCATGGACTGTAGCCTCCCAGGCTCCTCCATCCATGGGATTTCCCAGGCAAAAATACTAGAACAGGCTGTCAGTTTTCTTCTCTAGGGGGATCTTCCTGACCCAGGGATCAAACCCATGTCTTCTGTAATGGCAGGCAAATTCTTTACCACTGGAAGCCCATTTAACATAGCACATTTAAAAACCATGGTCAGAATTCAATTATCCCACCCAGTGGAGAACTCTGCTTGACTCAATAAAGTGCGTTCTTTCATCACTGACATGATTAAAGGATGTAATCTCCCGTCTCCCTCTCCCCCGATCCTGATACTTCCAAATCAGGAATGCTTTCTAAAATACAACCCTCACCTTCTAGAATGGAAGGCTTTATGTTGGTTTCTATAATATCTGGTCTGTTATATTTGTGTACCTAAAAGGAAAAATAAGATAATTTTAGGCAAGAAAACGTCAAGTCACTGGAAAGTTAAGACGCTAGGGAGTGGATTGCTTTCAGAGGTGACTAGGATATTTTCCGGAGGAACAGGCCTACAAGGCGGCCAAAGAAAACCCAAATCGTTTCAGTAAAAAACAGTAACATTTCTCATTTAGAGGACTAATTCCACACCTCAAGAATAAATTAACTAAATGATTTAAAACGCACTGCTTATCCTTAGACCAGAACCTGAACTACTGCCAAACTTCGGAAGCCTCAGAAGACCAGGGACTCCGGCTGACTGTCTCCCCCGTGCAGGCCCTCGTTCTACTGAGCACTTAAGGCAGAGAGGAGTTCTGGCGTCCTCTTACCAGTCTCAGAGCTTCTTCCCAGGCAGCTCCCTCTAGCAGCACGAGCACAGCTTCTTCATGGTCCTGACAAGGGAACATCAAGGAAGATAACAGGCTAATGGGGCAAGCATGACAGATGCCACCGTATCAAACTGCAAAACTGCCCAAAGAGCTGCCTCTATTGCTCACAATCCCAGTTCTCAGCCTAGGGTCTGGCCTAGAGCGGATGCTTGATAGATGCTGATGCAAAAGATAAATAAGGAGTGTCAGTTCTGGAAATGACCACAAAACACAAGGTGAGCATCATCTCTCTACATCCCTGAGCACTGAAACCACGAGAGAGACTGTTAGAAATGCCCATTTCCCCAGCTGCACCTCCAAGTCTGATTCAGGAGATTCAGGTGGGCTCCTGAATTAACAAGACCACACTGTGAAAAAAGGGTCGACTAGAACTGTAACCTTCCAAACCTATAAAAAACTGAAATAAGTTTAATAAACATCTGTATATCCTACAGTCTTTAAGCCATTTGTGATGCTTACATCATTATCACTAAAAACTTTTGATTATGTACCCTAATATATAATTACATTATGTTCTTAAAAAGCACATAAAACAAAACATGTTTTTAAAAGATGAAATAAAAGAGACAACTGGCTGGATATTTTCAAGTAATCTCTATCATAAAAAAGGTGTGTATAAACTAGACAAAAAGGGATTTAAAGAACATGAGATAATGAATACAATACATGGACTTAGGAAGGAATCTAATTTGGATCAATCTACTATAAACAACTTTGGAATATTGAGGGAACTTAACTTTTCATTATTGGAAAATTAAAATGTGTCAACATGGAGAGAGGAAGATTATAGCCAAACAAACCAAATTTACAAACGGTATAATTTCATTTTGGTTAAAAAGTACATCTGTGTGTAGAGTGTGTGTGTGTGCGTGCATGTGTGTGTGTAGGGGGGTGAGTAGGGAAGGTAGAGAGGAAAGAGGAAACTCTGGAAAGAAACAGTCACACGAGTCGGACATGACTGAAGTGACTTAGCATGCATGCACGCATGAGTGGTAGTAATGAGGTGTTTTTATTTTCTTCTATCTGCTTTTAGTATTTTAAACAATCTATATACATATATACTACTTTAAATAAGTTACTTTTAACTAAGAAGGTTAAATAAACATTTTCTTCCCAGACCCCAAAGGATCATTTCAGGCCTATACCATATGTCCCAAAGAAACACAGTATATGTGTTTTGCTTAACTGGAAATGTGTGTGTGTTTGACATAAAATTCGTATATTAATAACATACAATGAATAATTTTAAAGTGTATTTGATGCTGTGTACTATATCACAATGTTGTGTAATCACAAGCTCTCCCTACTTTCAAAATTTTTTTTATCATCACATAAATACACTTCGTATCCATTAACCAATCCCTCCATACTTCCCACTCCACTCCCCCTGGTAACTTCTAATCTGCTTTTTCTCTCTCTGGATTTGCACAGTCTGGATATATTATATAAGAGGAGCCATACAATAGGTGACTTTTTGTGCCTGACTTCTTAAGTATATGTTTTAAAGATTCATCAGTTCTTTGTTCCTTCTCTCTCCCCTTATTTTTTTGACTATAGCAAAATTCAATATAAAATGCACCCTTTTAGCCATTTAATGTATAGCTCAGGCGCATCAAGCAAATTCACACTGTTGTGAAGCCACCACTACTATCAATTTCCAAAACTTTTATCTTGCAAAAAGGAAATTCTATATCCATGAAACAATAAATCCCCTCTCTCCCCACTCCCCACCTTTCAGCAACCATCGTTCTACTGTGTCTCTATGAATCTGACTACTCTAGGTACCTCATATAAGTAGAATTATACAATATTTGTCCTTTTATATCTAATTTATTTCACTCAGCATAATCTTTTCAAGTTTTATCTAAGCTGTAGCATGCACCAATTTTTCATTATTTTTTGACTGAATAATATTCCTCCATATGTGCGTATGTGTTCAGTTCAGTCGCTCAGTCATGTCCAACTCTGCAACCCCATAAACCGCAGCACGCCAGGCCTCCCTGTCCATCACCAACTCCCAGAGTTCACCAAAACTCATGTCCACTGAGTTGCTGATGCCATCTAACCATCTCATACTCTGTCATCCCCTTCTCCTGCCCTCAATTCTTCCCAGCATTAGGGTCTTTTCCAATGAGTCAGCTCTTCGCATCAGGTGGCCAAAGTATTGGAGTTTCAGCTTCAGCATCAGTCCTTCCAATGAACATCCAGGACTGATCTCCTTTAGGATGGACTGGTTGTATCTCCTTGCAGTCCAAGGGACTCTCAAGAGTCTTCTCCAACACCACAGTTCAAAAGCATCAATTCTTCGGTGCTCAGCTTTCTTCAGTCCAACCCTCACATCCATACACGACCACTGGAAAAACCACAGCCTTGACTAGACGGACCTTTGTTGGCAAAGTAATGCCTCCATTTTTTAATATGCTATCTAGGTTGGTCATAACTTTCCTTCCAAGGAGTAAGCGTCTTTTAATTTCATGGCTACAATCACCATCTGCAGTGATTTTGGAGCCCAGAAAAATAGTCAGCCAGTTTCCCCATCTATTTCCCATGAAGTGATGAGACCAGATGCCATGATCTTCATTTTCTGAATGTTGAGCTTTAAGTCAACCTTTTCACTCTCCTCTTTCACTTTCATCAAGATGCTTTTTAGTTCCTCTTCATTTTCTGCCATAAGGGTGGTGTCATCTGCATATCTGAGGTTATTGATATTTCTCCCAGCAATCTTGATTCCAGCTTGTGCTTCTTCCAGCCCAGCGTTTCTCATGATGTACTCTGCATATAAGTTAAATAAGCAGGGTGCAATATACAGCCTTGACGTACTCCTTTTCCTATTCGGAACCAGTCTGTTGTTCCATGTCCAGTTCTAACTGTTGCTTCCTGACCTGCATATGGTTTTCTCAAGAGGCAGGTCAGGTGGTCTGGTATTCCCATCTCTTTCAGAATTTTCCACAGATTCTTGTGATCCACACAGTCAAAGGCTCTGGCATAGTCAATAAAGCAGAAATAGATGTTTTTCTGGAACTCTCTTGTGTATGTGTACATCTATCATATTGTTCACAGCAGCACTATCCACAATAGCCAAGATACGGAAACAACCTAGATGTCCATCAACAGACGCATGGATGAAGATGTGGTCCATATGTACAACGGAATACTACTCGGCCGTAAGAAAGAATGAAACAGTGCCATGTGCAGCAGCATGCATGCAACTAGAGATTACCATACTACATAAAGTCAGAAAGAGAAAGACAAATTCCACGATATCGCTTATATGGAGTCTAAATATGACACAAACGAACCTATCTATGAAGCAGAAACACACTCACACTTATAGAACAGGTGCGCAGCTGCCAAGGGAGGTTAGGCGAGGGATGGAGTGGGAGGGTGGGTTAGCAGAGGTAAGCTATTACATATGGAGTGGATAAACAACAAGGTCCTACTGTATAGCACAGAGAACTGTTGACATGTTCAGTATGCAATGATAAATCATAATGGAAAATATAAAAAATGTATATATA
Organism: Capra hircus; assembly: GCF_001704415.2. Lineage (NCBI taxonomy): Eukaryota > Metazoa > Chordata > Mammalia > Artiodactyla > Bovidae > Capra > Capra hircus. Next base: position 98,258,826 of record NC_030815.1, read on the forward strand.
TAAATGTATAAATGTATATATATAAAACCAAATCACTTTCCTGTATATTACCACAACATATAAATCAACTATACTTCAATATAAAAGAATTTTTTTAAAAAGTCAATGCAATTCACCCTATCACTGGTCTAAACAAAAAACATATCTTGAGTCATTTGGCAAAATTTAATACTCATTCATGATAAAACCTCTCAGAACCAGAAACAGAGGAGAATTTTCTCAACCCAAGAGGGCAAGGATTGGCAATTTTTTTTCCATAAAAAGCAAGACAGTTAATATTTTAGGCTTTCTGGGACAGACTGTTACAAGTCCTCAAACTCTTGTGGTTTTAAGTGCAACAGCAGCCACACAATGTATAAACAACTGGTGGGGCTATGTTCCAATACAACTTTATTAACAAAATGCGTGGTCGGCTAGCTTTGGCCCCCAAGTTGTAGTTTGCCAAATCCAATAAGAGCCTTACCAGTTTCTCGCATCTACTGAACAAACAACTCCTTTGCCAAAAACTAGCAAACATCACACACAGGGTGAAAGACTGAACTTCTCTAGCTAGTATCACTCACTGTAGACAAGACCAAGAGTTAAAAACTCTATAGGGGTCCATACTTAGGGAGATGCTACATTTTTATGAGTTTTTACCTCCAGGAGCCTTAAGAGAACTTCTCATAGTGAATATGAGGAAATATCCGCATATTTCTAGCAGGGGGAAGGAAAAAGGAGACGTGAAAATATACCCAAAGCATGCTGATTTTAATAAGACCTGCTCTCAAGAGAAAATATTTTGCCAGAGCCTAATCAAAGAGGGTTTCACCAGGACCTCCAATGTGGGGGGCAGGGAAATACCCAACTCTGGCCCACTCTAACTTTCCTGTCCTACTGAGGGGTGAAAAACAACTGACAAGCCCTGGTGAAGTTCACAGCTGAAGCACATACTCAGACTGAGGCCTAATCACAGGACTAGAGAACACGCCTCCTGCTACCCAAACCCCAGCCTGATCATGTCACTAAAAGCCTTCTGATCAAATTTCCTTTTACCCAGGTATCACATTAGGCTTTTGACAAAAAATTACAAGGCATTTTTAAAAAGGGATAAAAATGCAGTTTGAAGAGTCAGAGCAAGCATCAGAACCGGACACTGATATGGCAGGTATCTTGAGATTATGAGGCTGGGAATTAAAACATGAGTATGATAAATATGATAACACCTCAAATGGAAAAAAGAGACAACATGCAAGGACAGATGGGTAATGAGACCAGAGACAGAAAAATCCTAAGAATCAAACAGAAATGTTAGAAATCACAAGCGAGCATCCTATCCATTTAATTAACCATCTTCAGTGGGATATGTCTTCATGTTTTCAGTTGAATCACCATCTTCTCTTTCTAGGATCTAGTGATATCAAATTTTAGCTATCTTCTTTCACTCATCCTTATTACACAAAAGACAATGAAGTATTATAAAAGCATAATCTAGTTATGCAAGTGTGCCTGCTAGTAACAACAGTAACAACACTTTCTGATCAAAGGCCAAAACTCTACAAGGAAGGAATCCCTGCTAACATTCGTATGCCTGTGTCCTTTGAGTCTGTGGCCCATGACAATGCATGGATTTACTGTTTTCATAATAAATCTACAATTCTATCAAAAGCTCGTATGGATACTTTATAATCTGCTGGAAAACTGGAACCCAAATGCTGCCTGAGGTAAAAAAGACATTTCCAAGAGAGACAATGGGACTGAAAGCCAAAAAAGGAGGTCTCAGGTTCAATCACTTTGGTTTAGAATGGTCTTTTCTCATTGTTCCTACTTTGGTATATTAATATAAAAAATATAATTGCCTTATGATTTAATTTCTACTTTCCACCACGGTCAAGCCACTAGTGCATATTAGAGTTCTTTGGTATTATTCTACCTCACAGAAATTACAATTATTTAATGATAGACTGAATTTAGATTTGCAAGTCAAGTAGGCAAGATGGAAGACCTTCAAGGGAAATACTATCTCTGGATTTCCTAAATGTCCACAGTTCCTTTCATTTTCATGGCTGCTAAGGTGCAAATGGGGAATAATCACTTGGTGCGTGTGTGTTGCCGGGGTGTGAGTGGAAGGGAAGACCTGAGTTTACCTGAGCGTACTGTTCCAAAACTGTGGCCGCATCACTGTGTTTCCTCTGCTCAACTAGCTTTCCTGCAAAGACAATAATAAGCATTTGACTCTCCTAGTTGGCAGGAGATCAGCATTACCAAAACACAAGGGGAAATGGTTTTCAGTGGTACTATTTAAGTCAAAATGGTCTCCGACATATTGGAGATTGAGCTCTACAGAGTATACACTCAAAATGAGCCACTTTAAAATAGCATTATTCAAAAGTGTTCCCCAGGATTGTTCAAAGAACAATGAAAGGCAGGACCAAGAAACCATTCTCAGGCCAAGCATGTCTGTGAAGCACTGCGTAAGACAGAGTTAACCGTTCTTTTGCTAACATGCTTCATCAGTATGTCTTTGATGCGTGTGCTCAGTCATGTCCGACTCTTTGCAACTCAATGGACTGTAGACCACCAGGCTTCTCGATCCATGGGATTTTCCAGGCAAAAATACCAGAGTGGGTTGCCATTTCCTCCTCCAGGGATCTTCCTGACTAAGGAATCTAACCTGCATCTCCTGCATTGGCAGGCAGATTCTATACCACTGAGCCACCTACGGCATTATGTCTTTTTTGCATCAAGCAAAGTATTAATACTTTGTGGATTTCTATGAGAGATATAGGCAGAAATACCAGAGTCCTATCCTAAAGTGGCAGTTAAAATCTAAATTTAGCTTGGGATGTGAAAATCACATATAGTCAAAATCATTCAGGAAAAAATGTTTACAAAGGCGTTCATATGGAAACTGACCTAGCACTCTCACGAATCCATTTCTTCCTCCAATAGGAAGATGCTGCTGTTTCTTTGGTTGAGCACTAGATGGGGGTGGTTGGTATTTGTCGGGAATGCGGCAGTATCTTTAGATTTGAGAATCACTCTTGGTCCGGTTGAGAGGGCGTGTGCCTCGATGAGAGGCACAAAGAAACCAAAGTTAACTAAGGGGCTGGCAGATTCATGTCTTCTATTTCATGCTAATTCCAGGGCATATTATCATTTACAAAACCAGGAAGAGTCACCTCCACTAAACAGCTATCTTTTCTCTCTTTTGGTGACTTGTGTGAACTGCCTAAGTTAAATGTACGAAGGAAGTGACTCCACCTTATAACAGTTCCCAAAAATCTTTGGCCACTCTCTTCTCCACCTTTTTCTGCTAAACATCTGGAAAAACTAGGTATATTGCACTATAAGGCACGAAAAACAGGAAGCTAAGAGTCACAAAAAATGTAAGATAACAGACCCCAAGAACAGAGCTGGAAAGTATAAGCTACAAATAACAAGTTTCTAGAGAAGAAGTATCAATGGAGCCAGAATGAACAGTTTTAACAGGACTCAAATAAGGACTTCTCAGTACTTGTAAAAAAACTTCAGCTTGGAAATAAATCGAAAGGGCTTACAGAAGAGTCTACAGAACCAATATGCTGAGCTACCAGGGAAGCCCATCTGATAACCAGAAAATGCCAGAAAAAGAAAAGTCATAATCTCATACATTTTTTTAATCCCAAGGGGAAAAAAAAACAAAGTGAAATAACTAAATAGAATATGTTCATACGTTTAACAGGCTGTAATTTGAAATTTTTTTCAGGACTGTTTTGGGGGAAATCGTAACAATATTTACAAGACTCTTGAAAATTAGGGGCAAAATATACCAGCCACTCACTTCAAGCATGATTGAGAGGGCCAGAGCCCCCCCAGTCTCTTCTCCTGGGCACTCTGGGAACGCCACTCCACTCTAAGAAATCAGACTCTGCAATTGCCTCGCCTCTGGTTTCACAGCCTGAAACGGCTAAACTGGCTCTGCTTTCGGACTGCTTATACATTTGGCCTCATTTCTGAAAACCGCCATTATGTTTTCATTTCCCAACAATCTACTGTCTGTATTTGAATGGCTCCATCCCAAAATTCATCTTTACATTCTTATAGGGCTCCTGGCTACCCAGCTACACTGTACCAAGTGTACCTATAAGGTGTGAGTTTCAGTGAATGAGGTGGAGAAGGAGGGTTAGCTAGGTCATCGCCAACTTAAAGTTAAGTGTTCCTGGGACTTCCCTGGTGCTCTTGTGGCTAAGACTCTGCACTCCGGATTCAGGGGGCCGAGGTTTGGTCCTGTTCAGGGAACTAGATCCCACATGCCACGACTAAGACCTGCCGCATCCAAATAACTAAAAATATTTATAAATAAATAAGTATTAAAAAAAAGGTTAAAGTGTTCTCTAATGACTCCAGCTTTTCCCTTCCCCGAGGACTGCAACACACATTTGGAAAAAATCCAGCTTCAACTACTGCCGAAGAGACGGCAGATCTGCACCACGGGAAGACCTGCCAGAACTACGAGAGAGAGACGTAAACTGCTTTCCCTATCGCGCCATCGTATCTGGGGACTCTTGTAGCAGTTCAACTTTTACTCTACCTAGTAAGCCATTCCAAATTAATTTTTATCAGGGCCTGTGAGAGGGCATCAAGGTGGGCTGCCTTACAGGTATCTGCAAAAATTCCAAATGAAACCAAAGAAACACAAACCCTTAGGGGAAGTTCTCGTTTGGGAGAACCTTAACGACCGTGTTTACCTGCCAGAGTCCTGCCCAGGCCAGCCAGCTGCTCTGCGGGCAAGTGAAGCTGCGCCGCTGCACACAGCGCTTGCTGCCAGCTGCCACAGGCCAGAAAGGCGCTGAGAGCTTTCTCGTGAGCACCGCAGCGGGCGAACAGGAGACCTGCCGGCTCATGGAGGTGCTCCCGCAGCAGGTGTTCCCCGTAAGCAATGCTGATGTCCTAGGACAGGAGGAGACACAGGGTCAGTGAGGAGAGGTGGCAACTTGTTCTTTATCTCCAGGGAAGGCTGTCTTGGTCATTATACTTGAAATTACTTGAAATTCCTTGGAATTACTTAGAAAGTAAGTAATTTTTCTGTGGATGACTAATGAATTCAATCTTTTTTTCATTCAAAACCTTACTGAGGATATGCTGTTTGTTCATCCAACAAATAATTACTGAGTACTATTCAGCGCAGTGGGAGTAAGATAGCAATGCAAAAAATATAACAAGGGTTTAAAAAAAAAAAACAGCCAACCAACCAAACACAGAAAACTCTAACAAGAACCATGATCAAGCTACTGTTATGGTGGTGAAAGAGAACATACTTTATAAACCCGACATGGTCAACAATATAATGGTAGACCGTGGTAAAGGGACACGGTGATGGGAATGCTATTTCAGAGGGCTGTGAGGAGAAGCAATGTGAAGAGTTAAGGGAGAGTGTTCTGCACCAAGAGCACGGAAGGCACCGTGGTGATCAGGCAGGAATGGGTATGGAACACACAGGTCGGAATAACAAGGAGGCCAGTACGACTGAAGCGGAGAGTGCACAGGAGAGGACCAGATCATGAACATGAGAGCAAAGAGGCGGCCTCTGGCCAAATTCTCTGTTCCCCAAGCTCAGCATTAGGGAGGGAAACAGAGGGATATAACATGGGGTCCCTGCCCTTAAGGGAACCCACAGCCTGGTGGGGAAAAAATCAGTACAAGGCAGATTGATAAATGCCATCCCCAAAGCAAGAAGGAGGTGTGCTTGGAGCTCAGTGTCTGGCACCACATCCAGGAATGGTTTTCTGGCAGAGGAGAACCAAGTTTAGAAGGACAAGGAGGGCTAAAGGACAGGGAGGTAGAGGGCTGGCAGAGAAAGCTGATGCTCAAGAGGAGGCAGCGGCCAGATCACAGCAAGATGTGTGCAATTTGCGGACAAAGTGAAAATGGTGCTGATGATGGCATGGGCTCCACATCGCAGGTTCTTGGGCAAAGTGCTTTCTCATTTAAAATTGTGCACAACATCTATCAGGCTGTTGTGAGATTTCATGTAACATCTGATAAGTGAAGTATCTAGCATATAAGAAAAGCTAAACAGATGTTTGTTTAAACGAATAAACCAAACTTCATGCAGAATTATATGGGAAAGATGCACTATTCAGGATGCTCGGTGAGGCTGGGCTGGAGGGGGCAGGATGGAAGCCGCCAAGGTATTTCCGATGAGGATCCAGCAACAATGCCTAGGCTTCTGGCCTGGGCAACTTCTTTCCAAGATGAACAGATGAGGGCCATTCTCTCAGATAGGAAGTTCAAGGTAAGAGTAATTAGTTTGAAGATTAACTCTGAAACCAAGGAAAGTGTCAGGGACACAAGATCCTCATCCCTTTCCAATGGCAGCACGAAGCAAAATCAGGAACACTCATTTCACACGTTACCCACCTGGTACTGCTGCGAGTTCGGTGGGTAGAGCTTCAGAGCTTCGTTATACAAGTTTTTATCTTTTATTAAGTTTAAGCATTCTGGGAAGTACTCCGGTCCTACAGGAATAAGATTCATACACACACAAGCTTAAGACTGGAGAAGCATAATGGATTTCATCTCTACCACTGGTCCTTACATAAAATCAACAAGGGAGCTTTTTAAGACCTGCATAACTAGAGTATCCAGAGGAATGGAATGCAGGAATGTGAACTTTAATGAGCACCGCTGCAGATTCTGAGATTTGAGAAGCACTAATTGGGATCAGAGTTCTGCTCAAAAGGAATTTTACACGGCCCCTGAGAAATGACCATCCAGCCCAGTGTTTTCTTAAACTTCTTAATAAGAATCATCTAGGGAGCTTATTAACCATATACACACACCTGAGTCCCAGCCTAGCCCAGATGAACCTGATTCTCCAAGGAACACAGACCTGAATGCAAGCACCTCAGGTGACTCTTCTCATCCCTGTCTCAGCCATCAGGAAAAAATCATGAATACTGAAGGCCGAGGTTCAGCACCAGTCAGGCATGGGTGAAACGACCACCTGGCATCATGCTGGTTCTACTTCATACGACTGCCAGTCAGAACTGTGTCTTTCGGGGCACAGAAGGTATGGCCACTCAGACAAGCTAGGTCTCCTTAGGGTGTTTGCATACACCATGAGAAAAATGAAGCCATCAACCAACTGTGATTTTGAGACACACAAGTGAATTTCAAAGGTGATCACTTGACTCAAAAGGGTCTGAACTATGAGGCTCCCTGAGTTCACTCAGAGACATCTGCTGTACCCTCAGCTTTTCAAAACTGACAGCTCCCCGAGTTCACGCAGACATCACTGTACCCTCAATTTATCAAAACTGACAAAAATAAGGTCTGCAGCCACAGCTGTTAACATTTTCAGGTGTGGAAACTGAAATCAGTCTGTCTAAACTAACATTTGACTTCAATTTATACCCTACCAAAGAATATTTGAACAGAAATAAATATACTAACTCATACTTACCACATTTGCTTAGGTGGCCAATGGCCTTCTCATATCGTTTCAAGTATTTATCTATAGTGAACCGCTGATAGTTCGTTTCCATTTTCTTAAGTGTATTCAGAAATGGAAGATATTCTTTGGGATCCTAAAAAAAATTTTTTTTAAGGATAATTTTAGTGACTGTGATTATATTTACTTTTAAAAATAAAAATATATAGTAATTATAGCAATAAATCCAAAGCTACATCATTTTCAAAATATGTGAAAGCGAGATTGTTAGTTGCTCTGTCACGTCCAACTCTATGCGAACCCATGGACTATAGCCCACCAGGCTCCCTGTCTAAGAAATTCTCCAGGCAAGAATACTGGAGTGGGTAGCTATTTCCTTCTCCAGGGTATCTTCCTGACCCAGGGATCGAACCTAGGTTTTCTGCACTCCAGGCAGACTCTTTACCATCTGAGCTACCACGGAAGCCCTCTTCAAAATATGTAGTATATTAATACATTAATTATATAAAAAATCAAACTACACAGAACCACATTTGGAAAAAATGCCTTAACATATGGGTGTTCTTAGTTTTCACTCAGAATAATAACGACCAACTCTTAGCTAAATCTCATAATACCAATTGTTTCATAGGTTAATAAGGAAAACAAGATTCCTTCATCGTCAGGAAACTTAAAATCTAGTAGAGGAGATAGACTGGTACATCTGGTAGGCACTGGGTGTCATAAAAGCACATAGGAAGGCCATCTCTTTCAATCCCTGGATGCTGGGCAGGGAGGCAGCAGGAAGAGTTTACTGAAAACGTGTCAGCTGGGCATCCTTCAACCAAGATGAGTGAGAATCAGCCAGGTGAACAGAGAGGATGAGAGTGCTGGAAGCGCATGGGCCCAAGGGAGACAAAAGTAATGCTCCCTGCAAGGGCGTGCGGCAGTTGGGAGACGCAAGTACTGCCCCGCATCCACTGCAGAGGGAAGGGGGTAACCTCGAGAGCTGAGAACTGAGAGATTCACCAACGCCAGAACACGGAAGAGATTTTAAGCACAGAGCCTCTGAACTTCTTCCTAGGGGGAAGGCAGAGCCTGTGAAGGATCGTAAGCAGAGGAATGGGGATCAAATTTTCCTTTTGGGGAAGGTCATTCTGGCAAGAGCAAAGAAAGGAAAGATAGGGGCTGAAACTGAGGGTGCCAAAAAAAAAAAAAAAAGAAACAAAAATTGTGCAAAACCAGAGGTGCTCAAACTTTTGGACCATAGCATGGCAAGGTGAGACGAAGAGCCCTCGAACCCTTCTATTCTCCAGGTTCCCAGTTTCCACTGGAAAAAGATGCTGTGTGATAAAGCTGGACTAGAAATCATTCACCTGCTGTATTTCCTTTAAAAGAGCAGAATTTGTTCTCATTTTTGCTTGTAAGCTGGAAAACAATCAAATAGCTTTATTTCAATTGTTCAATCTAGCAATCAAAACACTCTGATAAGCCCAGAACAGTGGTAGAGAATGAACTTTAAGTATGACCCTGGAGACTGGCAGATCTGCCTGGAGGCCTGTACTCACAGCTTTAATTTCAGCCCAAACCCTGCACATCAGGAGCACTGCTTCACACTCTCATGTCCGCATCAACAAACATGCTAACTACGCCGAAAGAGTAACTCCACATACCTTCTGTGACTTCTCAGCTACCATGAGGACCAAATCAAAGTCATAGGTCCCAAGAGAATGGTCATATAGCTCATTGACATCTACCAGAAGCAGCAAATACTTTAGGGCCTCCTCGGCGCTCACAGCATCAGGGACTGGTGGAGCATTTCCTGTCGGTGTGTAACGAAACAAGAGAACAAAATCATTTGGGGGAAAAAACCCACACACCTAGCAGCATAACCAAAAACAGAAAGCAACACATCTTCCTGACAGAAGTGGACACCAGACGGAAGACAGTCCTTTGACGATTTTGTACATGCTTTGTAGGGCAGCACCAAAAGAAACAGACCCAGGTTTTAAAGTGGAGACCAAAAGGCCACAGTCTGAATTGGTGATGTGGTGCTGGTCCTGGCCAGGGCTATCTCCCGAAGACTGAAGCCCCGATGTCAGTCGGGGCCCCGATACACACAGACTGCCAACATGTCTCTACCTTGGAGTTCGTGTACCTTCTGCAGTGCCATCTCCAGCTCTGGGGTAGTTTTCTTCACGTGAGAGGTGAGTATTGACAGGCAGTACCTGCAGTGGTACGTGAAGGATAGCACAGTAAGAGCAACGAACAAGCTGAAGAAAAGCTACTACCCACTTCTGTTTTTCAAAAGATGCCAGCTCACGATAGCACACGTACTTGCGAGGGTTTATGTTCTCCATGGCTGCTCTCATAGCATCGCAGATGAGGTCTACTTTCTTCTCATCAGGATCGCTGGGCCGTGGAACAGTGCTCGGGACTGGTGGAGGATACATGGTCTTTGTAACATCTTCTTCCCTAAGAATAAGTGTGTATTAAAAGGTCACAAACCCAACATATGTCCCAGCGACCAAACTACTAACACGTATGCTGGAGTGTTGATGAAATAATAAATAAAAAATAACAAATAAAATAAAAAAATAATAAAAATGGCTTTTGGAAGGCAGTTAATTCTAAAAAGTCATATCTAGTGAGAAATGGAGACACTAACTGAGAAATGAAACATATCCACAGAAGACTTACATGGTAATGCTGATAGATGTTACATTAATATAGCCCCAAACTGGGTCTAGTACAGGTGTTCACTCACAGAAGAATGAAGAAATGAGCTGTAGCATATTTATACTACAGCATACTGGGCTTCCCTGCTGGCCCAGATGGTAAAGAGTGCCTGCAATGCAGAAGACTCAGGTTCGATCCCTGGGTCGGAAAGATCCCTGGAGAAGGGAACTGGCAACCCACTCTAGTATTGTTGCCTGGAGAATTCCATGGAGAGAGGAGCCCAGTGGGCTACAGTCCATGGGGTCACAAAGAGTTGGACATGATTGAGTGACTAACACTTCCACTTTCTTTCTTTTTCATGGCATACTACTGAGCAATAAAAAAGAATAAACTAGTGATACATGTAAAAACATGGGATGAATCTCCAAATAACATGCGGAATGAAAGCAGCTTTATTTACACAGAAAAGTCAATACTACGGTATATAATTCATTTCTATGAAGTTCCTGAACAGACAAAATTGATCTTCAGTGAAGAACTCAAAAGAGCAGTTGCCAAAAGGGTGGGGAAAAAATAAATGGGAAGGGATCTGGAGGAACTTTCTGAGAAGGAAATGTTCTCTATCTTGATAGGGGCCAGGACTGCATGGAAGCATACATTTGTCAAAACTCAGTGAATGGTACACTTATAATCTGTGCATTTCGCTGTAGATAAATCTGACATGGAGGGGGTGGGACCCTGTACACAAAGAATATACTCTAGTCAATGTTACACAAGGTGAAGTACTGACAGGCAAAGGGGATTCATGTCTACAATTGCCTTGACATTTGTTTAAAATAAAGATGAATGGTGGATGGACAGATGGTAGACAGTGACAAAGCAAATACAGGAAAATATGGACTACAGAATCTAGGTGATGGTACAGGATGCTCGCTAGACAACTCTCTCAGCTTTCTTACATGTTCAAAATTTTTCATTTAAAACCTTAGGTAAAAGTCATTGCAGAAAAAGAAGTCATTTATTTCAATTAATAGTTTTTACATGTATACCTAAAAATAAAGCCAAAGAATAATTTTCATGACATGTTTTAAAGTCTCCATTTTAAAAAGAAGGGAAAAGAGCAAAAATCCAGTACATGTGGCATCTAAGAGTTACAGATTTAAAAAACTATATTGAAAGCAAATTTTCTCCTCTATTTATCGGTTTGATTTCCTTAACCAGAAAAGAGAAAATTATGGATATGATACTCATGAATTATTCAAAATACTTACTTCAATTCTGTGAAAAATAAATTAATATGATTCACAGAGTCTATCTGTCTTATGAAGGTTTCCACATTTTCAAGAAACACCTACCCAAAAAAAGAATAAAAAAAAAGAACAAAACATCTTAGTTCAGATCATATTAATTCAAGCTAAAGTACATTATGATAAATATCGGATTTAGAATGTTACCTTAGGGTTGTGATCGTGAATCAGATTGAGATTAATTCTCAGTTTTCTCATGCATTCAAATGCTTCTTTAAACATAAGTCTGGGGAGAGACAGAAAATGGAGAGAGGGGACATTTCACAGAAACTCAGCTCCTTGGACTCAGCACATTTTCGTAAGGATATAAACCAGTTAAAACAAAGACTACAGCCCAACTACTACTGGATTTCTGCTCTGAAATCATAGAATGAAAAAAGAATCAGGCACCAGGTTCATTTACCTTCCTAAATGGTGTGATGACTTAGTCATCAAGGCCATCCTAGGACTTGATCCCCACACACTCACACAAGAAAATCTTTATGGAACTCAGGGCTACCTTCTTGTTTAACAAAATGTTAGTAAACATCTACCTTTCCAATATAAACTTTCCCCCAAATTCAAAGATGCAAACAATGGATCATTTCCTTCACAACAGTGGCTCAGGTATTGTGGGGTCATAGGTCTTTTTATAATTTGCTGAAAGCCTTGGACCTTCTGCCCAGATAAATACACAGAGACAGGATAGCGTAAAACTGCCCTGGGTTCACGGCCATCTAAAGCCCATATGGATCCCCTTGGGCTAGGAAGCTGTTTAATACCATGAGCCTCATCATTCCTTCTTCTAGGAATGTCTTCGACACCATACAATTTAAGAATCTAAGTGCCAAAAGAAGAAAGCTTCTGAGAATCTGATTGAAGAGATCTGTAATGAAATAGTTAAATACTTTTTAAGTTTTAAAAATCTTAATACTTGCTGCCTTCACACATAAGTCATAACAATAAGCTAACTAATCATATATATGGTACTTACTTGTCCAACCACTTTCGAATCTGAGCTAAAACCAGGGCTCGATGATGAACAACCTCTAAGTTTCCCCTTGGCATCTTAAAATAAATAAATCAAGTCAATAACATGTTTAATTAAACAGAAAAAAAGTTAAATACCCAGGATATACAACTTGACCTAACTCTTCTTCGAGAATTAACACAGCACTGTAAAATGAGCACACTTTTGGCAAAATCTAGTTGTGCTCAAAATTTACTTTGACTTTCAAGAGGTTTCCCTCTTAGCCTTACTGGGAAGAACCTGTTTTAACACTACTTTGTATAATGCTAATAGAGAACTTAGCAAGGAAAGGCTTATAATAAATTAATACAAATAAAATATAATCCACAAGAATTGTCTGGTATTTACTGCCAAATGACAATCAGAAACGCAGCCTGAAAAATCAATGTACCTGTAATATAAGCTTTGTGTCTTGAGGCACAACAGTGACAATGCGTGAACCTCTCTCCACCTTCCGTAGAGACTCGCCATTAGGCACGTAGCTGCTGCTCAGACCTGCCTGCAATGCTAAAGACACCACAGACCAAGCCTTGAGAATCACTGTCACAACAAGCTACTCTCCATTAACTGCAGGTGAAACAGCATGTTACCCGAAGGAGAAGGAAGCCATTAATACCCAAAGGAGAAGGAAGCCATTAATAATGAGGCTGGACTGCTCTGTCACTCAGCCTTCAAGACCATCAGCCTTTCGGATAAACAAGTTCATCCCAGGATCTCGCCCTCTCTTACAGAGGCCTCATGCATGATGCACAAACAGCTTCTCAACTGACATGGAAACCAGTGGGAGGATTGGGCAGTTTCTCTACGTCTTAGCTTTATCAGTACACTACAGTCACATCAGTGAAAGAGTCCATTTCCAAGTTAGAAGCAAAGGAAACAAGTGGGCTACTTCTTTCTTAGTATCAGAACTGTGTGCACACACACACATACACACAGGGGAGGGGCACAAGGAATGGAGGAAAACCTGCAGCCAATTTCCTACAAACCACAAGATAGAGTCCTCCAGACATACAATGCAGGGCGGCCACAAAGAAGGCTGAGGATATCGCCAGTTTGCCATCTACACAGTAATTCAAAGTAAAATATGAGTTATGTTAAGAAATTTCCTGAAAATTTTATCTCAGGGTATGCTGCTTTAAGGAAGGACCTCCCACTCTTTGATAACTGGCGTGGAGTGATTTAACTGAGATATTGAGATAAGAGGCTAAGTAAATGAACTTGACGTTTTCTCCAGTCTAGGACTCCAGGATAAAAAGCCAAAACTACGTGACAAACGTAAAAGTCATGGAGACTTCAGAGGACAAACGATACTAGAAGAGAGACTATCTTCTATCCTCTACACTGAAAACTTACTTTTCAATGAAGCATCTCTCAGGCAAAAGCACTGGCAGATATGAGAATGAGTCGTCACCAATAAAAACTCATCATATACAGCAAATGAAGTGATATTTGATGCAACCTACAATAGGTCGGGGAGGCAAGGGAGAGAGTTAGTTATATTACTTGGAATCAAGATGGAAAAAGATCCAGCATCAAAACAAGCCATGCTACCTCAGTGTCATTGATGAAAAAGCGACATCTGTCAGTCAGACCAAGGATACATTCCTGCAAAAAAATAAAATATGAAATCACCAACAATTCTAACCAAACTAGGGCTTCCCTGGTAACTCAGTGGTCAAGAACCCTCCTGCAATATAGGACACGTGGGTTTGATCCCTGGGTTGAGAAGATCCCCCTGGAGAAGGAAATGGCAACCCACTCCAATATTCTAGCCTGGGAACCCCCATGGACAGAGGAGCCTGGTGGGCTACAGTCTACTGGTTCTCAAGAGAGCCAAACTCAACTTAGCAACTAACCAAACTAGTAAAACCAAATTTTTCCTGTTATATGGTTCTACTGTCCTGATTTCACATTTAAGTCCCTGTCATCGGGACTCAAGATGCCTAAGATGTGGTTGGTCCAAGGCAAAGTGGTCTATGATGCCATCCAATCCATCAGAAGCCTCGACATTTCTGTCTCCTACACATCTCAAATATATCACCTTTCACCCCTCACTGCCTCCACTCCAACAGTCACTTCACTCTCATCCCTTTCAACATACTCCCACTGGGCAGCCAGAATAACCTTTCCAACCGTGCAGGACATCACATTACTCCCTGATGAGTATCATCAGTTTCTCAGTCTTTGTTAAGTGAGCAAATGCATACTCCTCTGCGTCTAGCCATTGCTTCCATTAGGCTCCTTGAAGAAGCTGAGCTCTAAGTTGACTTACAATATGCACAGTTCTTCCTCCCTGAAACACTCTCCCTTTCTCAGAGACAGAGCTTTCTTTTTCTTCTCATCTCAGCACATATCCCACCACCTCCTAGAGACTTTTCAGCGCACCAGACGCTGGCCTCCGCCCCCTCACAGCGGCTGTCCTCTAATTAGCCTCCAGCAATCCTCGGGCTCTGCCTCTACACCCTGCTCACTGACTTCACTCTCCTATCAGAGGGGGTGGCCACACCCACACTGATGGATTAAAACTTCCAGAAGGGCAGGAACCGGTCAGCAGTTTTGTTCTGTAACCACTGCAGCCTACCTCTTGCACAATTATAGGCAATTCTAATATGTGATGAACAGTAACTTACTCAAGACCCATTTCAAGATTTCATTTCTGTTGTCCCCAGAAGTTACTTGTAAGACTAACTTGGTTAGTTCTGTCCATGTTCTGTTTTGAATGTTCTATACAACTGGGGATAAGTCTGCCAACTGCATTTTTTCTATTTTCGAATTTATACCTCCAAGGAAAGGAATCAACTACTATTAACACATGCGAGGCAACCTCTTAAACCTGCTTTGTAAACTAAGAAGCTGAGGTTCAGGAGAGTGAGTTAACTTCCCATTGTCGCCTTGAGATTTAGTAGACACTCAGGTCCACTTTTCAAGCACACACTCTTTCTAGTTAATGCTGGGTCACTGCTCTATGATGTAAATTCTTCTGCCTTGTGTTCACTTACCTCTCCTCCAATCATGGCCAGTTCAGTCTGCGTGCACAGATAAGGAAACCGAACAGGAAATCCACCAGGGTTCTTCCACGGTTCAACAGCCAGAGAGGGTGACTCTGCAGGTTTGGCAGATGAGGTTTAACAAAAGCTGATCTGCTCTTTGTAAAAAAACTCTCACATCAATGCTTGCCAAAACACTTAACATGCAATTTAAATCATTTTCCAAATGTGTTTTGGAAACTCATGAGAATAATCTGGTTCGTTGCAAGAGAAAATATAGGCAGAACGTATCTGCTGATTCCACTCTATAGATTAAGGTTTTCTAGGGTAGTTAAAAGACCTAATAATCAACGTGGCACTGGTAAGACACTCACAAGTACACTTTCTCAAGATTTACATATGTATATAAGTCATCAACATGCTTTCCCAATCCTGATACTCACCCCAAAGGTACTTAAATATCTGGCCACCAGCCACCTGCAGGGCTACTGACTTGGTTTTGGGGTTGCAACACAGACTGATTATAACCCCGTCCACTGTCACAGATGAACTGAGAAGAGTGAAAAAAAAAAAGGAAATGAAAAAAACATGAATAGACCATTCTTCTCAAAAGTAGTGACAATTCATTGATTTTGCAAAACAAAAAGAAGCAATTTCCCTCTGGTGCTGCACTGCCTCATTCAATACAACATAAACATCATAAACATGTTTATATACATATGAACACACATGTTCATACACACACTAACACACGTTTATAGACACACTAACACACAATGTTTACATACACACTAACACATACATGTTTATATACATATAACAGATAAACTACTGCAAGCACAAGGCCAGGTAATGCAATTACCTGTCAACATGACTATTTTCCACAATGTCAGGAAGCCAGGTGTCTGCACTGTGAGGTCATCAGTCCTATTCTGGCAGCAACTTACACAGCTTATTGTGAATCACAATTTGCTGCCTTCAGTAGACAATATGGTGTCAATATTTATCTGCCAATATTGGGTTGGCCAAAAAGTTCATTCAGGTTGTTCTACACCATTGTGCCCAAAACCGGAATGAGCTTTTTGGCCAATCCAATACAAACTGCGTTAAATAAAGCACTCCATCTGTAGGAAAGTGAGCCTACTCAGTATCTCTATGGCTACTGTGCCTATCCCTAGAATCTGTGGGCCTCATTAATGGCAACAAGGGAGACTGTTAATGCTACTGTATTTTTTTGAGTCAAGGAACCAAAAGAAGACATGTCTGAAAGGAAGTGGAAATAGTGATAAAAGCAAGTGGTGCCAATGCTAATATATATTCAGAGTTTTTAACCAATCTACGAAAAAAAAAAAAAGCCACCAATTTGGAGAGGATAAATTATCTGTGAAGAAGTCAAGCGAATGGACTCTGGAGGCGCACTGCTGGGCCTGGAGCCTGGCTCCACCTCCATTGTCTCAGTAAGTGACTTAAACTGCTCTGTGCCTCAGCTGTAAAACGATCAACAGTACATGTCAGAGACATGCTGTGAAAAATAAGTGAGTTAACACAGGGAAAAGCACTTAAAAGAGTACCTCTTACAAAGCATAAGTTATAGTAAATGTTAACTATGAAGAGCTATAACTTGATTGTGGGACTTTATATTTATCAAACACATTAATATTTTATATGAATGAAACAGTCTTTTTTGAGAAACAGAACTCAAAGCAGCAGAAATATATTTTAAATGACTTCTCACTTCCTTTGCAGAAAATGAGATAATGGCATTTCCTTTCACAAGATAATGATAAAAAACTTCAAATTTTGTGTAGTAAATATATGCATAATTTAGGCATTTCTAATGTCAACTGCTCCATTTTCTAAAGGGAGCCCTTGTTAAGTCTGCATGTAGCTAGAACATATTCTGCATCTAGACATAGTCACAAAAATTTTTTTAAAATATGAAGCATTATCATTCAAAGATTAGAAGGTAATAACAGCACTGGAGTATGTTTCATGAGTACAATAAAGAAAGGTTCCTAATTTTGCAACAATGGTTTTCAGGATTTAAAGCTAATCAGTGAACCTTTAATTACATGTGAATCAAGGGATTATTATCAGTGTATGCCTAAGGTGCTGAGTTTTGACACTGGAAACCTGAGGATTTCTCAGAGCTTCCCAGACAATTCTGCTGCACAATAGGGCTTGCAATACAGAAGACAGCATTCATTAGAGACTTGTTAGGTGACCAAGATGCAGCAAGGAATCAAAATGAAACTCAGGGTCAGGGAGCTGCGGAATTTTAGTAAAAAAAAATAGAGGAGACTTTCTAGTAGTACACGCAATCAGGTGCCAAACAAAATTATAGAAGAGGAGGCTGGAAGAAGTATTTTGAAGTCACTACATCAAAATAACTTTAACCCTGAATATTCATTAGAAGGACTCATGCTGAAGCTAAAGCTCCAATACTTTGGCCACCTGATGCAAAGAGCCGAGTCACTGGGAAAGACCCTAATCCTGGGAAAGATTGAAGGTGGGAGGAGAAAGGGACGACAGGATGAGATGGTTGGATCGCATCGCCAACTCGATGGGACATGAGTCTGAGCAAGCTCCGGGAGATGGTGAAGGACAGGGAAGGGCATGCTGCAGTCCATGTGGTTGCAAAGAGTCAGACATAACTGAGTCACTGAACAATGACATCATCAAAATGAAGTGCAAATGTAGAGATCTTATAATTGATGAGTTGCTAATTCTCCTAGGCTGCTAATTACTTTCTAGAATGTAAGTATAAGTTGAGTTAAAAGTTTTAACACACCTTAAAAACATTTTGCCTCATCTACTGGCATTTGTGTTATTTTTTACCATTTTCTGAAGCATTTTAGTCTATATTTTGACAGAGCTAAAAATCAGACTTAATGCTCTTGATAAGTGTGTGTACAAAAAGAAGCAATCACCCCACAACCTTGCTTTCTGAATGCAAAAAACCCCCCAAAACTCCAACGTTCACAAAAGAAAAAAGCCTGTATCTATGTGCTTATTACCACGTGGAATACAGGGAATTTTAATACCTGATATTGAGCTGTCCCTGCTTGTCGTCCGTCTCAGAAGGGGCTACAGTCAGATGGTGAATGGCAGACTGGGGGCCGGACTGACTGTGGCTCACGGCCAGGAAAATGTCTTCCTGAACCCAGGCGAGCAGGCTGAACTTCAGTGGGTTTACTTCTTCAGCTTCACTGTCCTCAATCGGAATTCTGTTTTAAATATTGAAAAATTTTCAAAGCATGAATAAAATCTTCACTCACTGAAGTTTTCCTGAGTAGAGAATGCACCGCTTTCTATACAGTCAAATTCTAATTATTTGGAGGGACAAAACCTAAGGTAACGCCCAATAGTAGAAAATCCAAAAATAATAATGCTTACCTGGCTTAAGAATGTTTTTCTGCTATTTAAAATTAAGTTTCTTACACTCTGAGATTTTTAGATCTGAAGAAACCACTTTAAGAAACTGATAACACAAGAAAAACTGCCTGTACCAGGCCCTACACAAATGAACTCCAGCAGGTTTTCAGTGTCATCACTCACCAGCATTCAAATATTCCGTAGATATTTAGGTCTCAGTTGAATGCCTTCTTTCCTAAGCATCTCATAGCAAAATGACTAATTAGCTTAAGAGATGATTCCTCTGCCGCTAATGCCTTCCTCCTGTAGCATTTAAACACTGGTGGAGGGCCTTGTTTTTGCTACTTCACAAGGGGAACTCATGATGGCTACTTCCTGCCATTCCGCTCAGGCAGCAGATCTGGGTGCTCACTGAAGAAGCTGGGTTACCAGCCTGATCTTCCTATTGGGTTGGCTCTTCCTGGACTGTCACTCCACCGCAATTCAGCCCCACGCAGGAGCATCCCAGCTTCTGGTTCTCACAACACTCTTCTGCCCGCCACACCCGACAGCCTCCATACTTCTCTGGCAATCCTCAACCTATCTCTTTTTCAAGGTTCAAGATAAGTATTCGTTGAATACATGCGTATGTATGACTGAGTCCCTTCACTGTTCACCTGAAACTATCACAACATTGTTAAGTGTAGCCCAATACAAAATAAAGTTAAAAAGATAAGTAATTAAAAAATTTTTTAAAAGGTAATTCATGCCCTTCATGAAATCTTCTCTAAATGACTTAGAGCTATCCTCCTCACAATTAAAAAAAATGAAACCATATTCTCAATTGCCTCACACTTTCGAGTCTGTCTTAAATCTGTCCTCTCTCTCTTTCCAGTCTGTGAAATGAAATGCATGTACATGTTCTTTGAAAACTACTAAGTATTACACAGTCAGCTCCCCAATCATACAGAGGTTGGAAACACATTCACTTATTAAATATAATGCATATATTTAAGAATTAAATATTAAATATTAAATTCAGTTATTTGTTCATTATTCCCCATTAGTTTAAGAATAAATGCTCCCTAGGGAGACAAAGTAGTACAGTAGTTAAGAACACGGATGTATTAAATAGAATAGAATCAAATTCTGGATTTTCACAAAAGTGAACTCATAATTCCTACATCCAACTGTTTATAGTATAGTTTCAATGGAAACATGCCTCCTGATTTCCAACCCAAGAGTCTCAAAACGCAGCAACCGAAAGTTCTACTGTAGGATGAGCAGAGCAGACACCTTGCAGTCAGCCACAGGCTAACAGTGCATGACTCCCCATCTGTGAAAGCAAAGGCACTCTGCGCCACCACCTTCATTCCCATCTTTCCCTCCCCATCTGCGAAAGCAAAGGCACTCTGCGCCACCACCTTCATTCCCATCTTTCCCTCCCCATCTGCGAAAGCAAAGGCACTCTGCGCCACCACCTTCATTCCCATCTTTCCCTCCCCCATCTGCGAAAGCAAAGGCACTCTGCGCCACCACCTTCATTCCCATCTTTCCCTCCCCATCTGCGAAAGCAAAGGCACTCTGCGCCACCACCTTCATTCCCATCTTTCCCTCCCCATCTGCGAAAGCAAAGGCACTCTGCGCCACCACCTTCATTCCCATCTTTCCCTCCCCATCTGCGAAAGCAAAGGCACTCTGCTCCACCACCTTCATTCCCATCTTTCCCTCCCCATCTGCGAAAGCAAAGGCACTCTGCTCCACCACCTTCATTCCCATCTTTCCCTCCCCATCTGCGAAAGCAAAGGCACTCTGCTCCCATCCACCTTCATTTCCCATCTTTCCCTCCCCATCTGCGAAAGCAAAGGCACTCTGCTCCCCACCCACCCTCTCCCCCATCTCCCACTCTCTCCCCCCCCCCCCCCCCCCATCTGCGAAAGCAAAGGCACTCTGCTCCATCACCTTCATTTCCATCTTTCCCTCCCCATCTGTGAAAGCAAAGGCACTCTGCTCCATCACCTTCATTTCCATCTTTCCCGTGGGGTTTTCCCCGGAGAAAGCTCCCCAGGTGATGTTGGGGGAATGGTTTCTAAGTCAGCTTAAGACTTACACTCCATCATCACCTATCAGCATACATGTTGTTCAGATAACTGACTTCCCCAACCAAGATGAAAAACCAGGGCCCAGGTGTTGTATCTGTCTCTTGTTCCACTGAGCAACAAGCACAGGATAAGACAGCAACAGTTGGCTGAGTTTAGGACAGACGCTGGCTGCTCCTGTTTCCAGAGGTCCAAGATAACTAACCACCACCTACTTGTATCTTTTGTCCAGATGAGGCGTTCTAAGGGAAATTTTAAATCCATTTCCACCCACAGCTCCCAGTTTCACTGTAGAGTCTACACTTGGACTATCACCTAGGGGAAAAAAAAGGCAAATATTGTCATAGTAAACTACAAACATTTTTCCTGATATTAATCACATGAGGTCCTGCATGTTAATGGGGTTCTATAAGGTAATCCACTTCACAAAGTAATCTAGAAAATAACCACATCTCAAACTCTTTCTTAAATTTCTGCACCTTTCAGGCTGAGAATTCAAAACTTATTTGAAAACAAGGTTACCACAGCCGTGCGCCAGTATAACTCATGACACAACATAGAATTCACAAATTCCAGGCTTTTCCAGAGTATCAGGAAAGCAACCAGAACCAGCAGTGGACTGTGGAAGGACAATTACATTAGAAACTGAAACACCTAAGCTGAGGTTCTCGCCCCTTTTTGCTGAAGCAAACTTCAAACCCTCCGGCATTCTGCTCCCTCGTCTATAAAACTGGAAAACCCCACCCTGACACAGCTCCTAGGAAAGCCGTGAGAGCAACTGAACATGTGTGCAATGGCAACGAAAACTGTAAAACATGTTCAGGATATAATGAGACACGACGTTATTTCTAGAGCTGAGTACTATTCTTAAATAACTAACCTTTCAACTTCAATAAAGCACAAGGAACTGTTCTTCTCAGCCAGAGTAGGATTGAATCCCTGCCCCCCAAAACCCTACAGGTCAATCAAATAGCACGATAGTATGATATTAATTATAAACTTCAAAATTTTTGGAAGCCCTAGAGCAAAGGCAACACCAAACTATAATTTGCTTCTGTGTAGGAGGGATGTGATTCAGAACATCCTGATTAACAGTTTCTGAACATACCACATTTATAAACAGAAATCTGGTTCGTGGCATCTAGGACAGCGAGGTCGTTACTCTTTTCAGGGCGTGCCGAGAACATGACCTGATTTACAAAGTGTGGGAGCTGCAGCCGGTAGGTGCACATGGGAGGCGGAACCACACTCTGCCGGAAGACCGTCACCAGCACCCGGTCTGGGAGCGAGAGAGAAGAGGGTTAGATGCATGCATGCTCAAAATGCAAAACAAGGCCATTTTTAAAAGCAACCGTTGCTGTTTTTATAATGAATTAGCTTAAATACCAGAGAAGGCGATGGCACCCCACTCCAGTACTCTTGCCCGGAAAATCCCATGGACAGAGGAGCCTGGCAGGCTGCAGTCCATGGGGTCGCTAAGAGTCGGACACGACTAAGCGACTTCATTTTCATTTTTCATTTTCATGCACTGGAGAAGGAAATGGCAACCTACTCCAGTGCTCTTGCCTGGAGAATCCCAGGGACGGGGGAGCCTGGTGGGCTGCTGTCTATGGGGTCGCACAGAGTCGGACACAACTGAAGCGACTTAGCACCAGCAGCAGCAGCAGCTTAAATACACTGGAGGGGAGAAAACCAAGTATCTGGGCTCTGTCTGTATCTGGCTATTATCAGACCTTGACGATAGGCCTGGCTACCTCCAGGCCTTGAGCAGTCCCATCTCTGGGCCTGGAGAGTCAGGTGCCAGGGACTAGGGCAAGCAGGCCAAAAGGTCAGAGTTCTAGCTTTAACCCTGGGCCTGCAACCAAGCCAGACTAAACCAAAATCCTTAAAGCACTTCCCTGTGCATGGATCTGGGAACAAGGCATATCTGCTTAAGTCCTCTATACAGAACGTATGACTGCAAAACCAGTATCGTGACTACTACATAGAACATAAATGGCACACCAACTCACATTACAATCTTAGACGCAAGCTTTCCTTTATGTCATCACAATAAATGAACTGTCTATTCAGGGGATTACGGCTTTCCTGTTTCTTCCCCCTCAGTAAACAAACACCCTCAACCTAATTAAAAAACACCAAACCCATCCTTGAACTACGTAGATGTCCATGACTTGAACTGAACATCCTGGAAAGGTATGTAATTAACGAGCATTTATCAAAAAACAAAGCAACGTAACAGAATGCTGCGAGGGTCAAGGTAGCTCTATGTCAGGGCACGAAAACAAGGCTGACACAGTGATGCCACAAGCCTACTGCAGTCTTCCTCTTGACCCGAGGTCAGAAATGTCAATGTCTTCAAAGTTCCGACAAGTAAATATGTAGAGGTCATGGCTGCAGTACAACAGGGAGTTGGGGGAGGTGGGTGGGAGGAGAGACTATGGTTCTCAGGGGAGTACACACCTCAGCGAAGAGTGTTCCCATTCAAACCAAACCAAAAGCACAAGTGAAAACAAAGCGAACAACCAGAATAATCAACTGAACAAAAATCCCCCAGTTCCAGTCAAACCACCACATGTGCAAGCCCCCAGCTCAGGCCCCTCACGGGCCCACAGACACTCTTCAGCTCCTTACTTCCATCGATAACAGCCACATTTGCCATGTCACTCAAATTATCTCCCGAGCTCCGGTCAGTCGTCCAGTGCCAGTCATAGCAGAGGTAATGCCAGCCTTGACAGAGAATGTGCAGCCGGTATGGGCTGACTGGGTCCCACAGGAGAGACACGATCTTGCTCTTCCCGCAGGTGTCGAAGGGCAGACTTTGCTTGAGATACCAGTGATAGTTTCCAACAGTCCAGAGCTGAACTGCAGGGGAAAACGAAATGAAGGCCGTCAGAGGCAGAGGGCAGGGGGCCAGACTTCGCACCACTTGCTAGAGAGGGATGGGGAGGCACTTTTCTTTTTCAAATGACCCTTTCTGCGCAGCCTCTTCGTTAAGATAACAATATTAACAATACTTGTTAAAGCAGGACTTCCCTGAAGGCCCCGTGGCTAAGACTCTATGCTCCCAATGCAGGGAGCCTGAGTTTGATGCCTGATCAGAGAACTAGAGTCCACATGCCACAACCAAGACTTGGCAGAGTCAATCAGATAAAAATAAATATTAAAAGACCAGCAAAGTGAACATAAAAAAACTGTGAAAAGCATAGCTTTTCATGAGGATAAAATGTTAAGCATCAGTAAGGCCAGGAGCACACACGTTCATTTTTGCCTCTACCTTCACACTTTATGATCATTAGGATGGAAAGCTACCAAAATAGGACAGGGCCTCAGTGAGCTGTTTTTTCATAAAGACTTAGAAAGAAAATTTGGCCGTTAGATTAAAATGCCCAGCCCAAGAGCACTAGACTAGCATCATTACGCTGCATTATGCTTAAGATGTTTCTTATTTTCTTCTAGCTGTTCTGCATGCAGTTAAATCCATGGGAGATTATATGAAATTACCCTTTTCAACATCTCTTAAAAGAGCAAGACCTAAACCTGCAGGGTGCAGGAAGCAGGAAGAAGCTGGTCAAAGAGTATAAACCTTCCGTTTTAAGTCCCAGGGATCTAATGTATAGTCTGGTGACTACAGTTAATAATACTGTATTGTATACTTGAAAGTTGCTATGAGAGTAGATTTCAGATGGCCTCACCATAACAACAACAAAAAATGATAATTCTATTAAGTGAAGATTGAGTTAATCAACCTATTGTTGTAAACATTTCACTGTATATGCATGTATCAAATCATCACATTATACCTCCTGAACGTACCAGTTACATGTCAATTAGATCTCAATAAAGCTGGGGGAAAAAAAACAAACACCTAATCATATCACAGCCAACTTTTATTAAACAGATGATAGCTATCAAAAATGATGGTTCAGTTGGTAAAGAATCTGCCTGCAATGCAGGAGGCCTGGGTTCAATTCCTCTGTCAGGAAGATCCCCTGGAAAGAAATGGCAACCCATTCCAGTATTCTGGCCTGGAGAATCCCATGAACAGAGGAGCCTGGCAGACTACAGTCCATGGGGTCAAAAGAGTTGGACATGACTTAGTGACTAAACCACCACCACCACCATACATAAATGAATATTTTAATTGTATTAAGGAATTTCTTTTCTTTAAGCATCTCCCGATCACTAACTTTTAACTCAGCAATCACAGCAAATCCAACCTAGTTCTTGAACCAGGTTATTATAAATACTTCCACCGAGCTTTGGGTTAAGTTAGATCACACACTCATGTTCTGTAAGGACAGGTATTGTGGCTCTTCTTGCACTAACACTTTCCCTGTGAGCATATCACAGGAGACGAGCCATTAACACCTGGTGAATCAGCAGGTCTCAACTCTGGCTGCTTCTTAAAAAAAAAAAATCACCTGGAAGCTCTTAATAAAATTAAATATCGATGTATATTCTCCACTATAACACACTGAAAGCAACTCTGAGATGAGGCCTGGATAGCATTTTTTTCCCTAAAGTTGCAGCCAGGGTCGAGAACTATTGTGGTGAATGAATGAATCAATGAACTCCCAAATAACATTTCTGCTAAAGTTCTATCGATTAAAAACTGTGAAAGCCACTCAGAAAATAAAAGAAAAGATTTATGGAAAAAAATGTTCAGCATACTGCTATTGATCATAGTGAAAAATGACAAAACTTTAAATGCCTAACAAAATAGGATTTAATAAACGGTAGCATAAAGCAATATATAGCAATTTAAAATGATACACATATCTGAAATGGAAATAGTTTGAGACACACTGTAAAAGCAAGCTAGAAACCTGGAGGTATCATACATATTTAACAAAAATGAGATTATAGCTATACATAAAACCTAGGAAGACAAGAAAATTTTAATAATGACTATTATTGAGTGATAGAATTATGGAAGAACTTTTTTCTTCCCATCTTTATTTTCTAATGTTTCCACATATTACATATATACTGAAAACAATATTTACTATTTGATTTACAACTTAAAATCTATAGAAGATTCTTACTTATATCTAACCTCATTTCTCTTTCACTTCCACCGTATTCCTTTGGCCAGCATCCTGATTTGCTACAGTAATATCATCCATGAAGAAAAAGCACTAATGACTTGGTTATCCAATATATCAACTTGGCTAGGCTATAGTGTCTAGCTGTTTGATCAAATACTAGTCAAGATGTTGCTGGGAAGGTATTCTGCAAATGCAATTATACTTTCAAATCAGCTGACTTTAAGTACAGCAGATTAGCGGACCATAATGCGGACAGATCTCATCCAAAGAGTTTATGACCTTAAGGGCAAAACCTGAGGCTTCCCAGAGAAAAAGAAATTTTGCCCCAAGACTGTAACAGAGAATCCTGTCTGAGTTTCCAGATTGTGGGCCTGTCTTGTCTCACAGATTCTGGACTCAAGACTGCAACATCAACTCTTCACTAATTTTCCAAATAGTCAGCCTACCCTGCTTCTATTTCTCTAGGGAACCCTGCCTGATACATAACTGAAATCATCCCATGAAAAGCTCATCTCATGAAATCATCCCATGAAAATTCCATAACCACTCTCTCATCTCCACCTCCCTGCTTAGTTGTCTTTGATCCATTACAAGACTAAGTGGAAGGGACAAAGGAAACTCCACAGCCTACTACTTTCAACTACACTGTATGGGGCAGAAGGCTGAGATATCGGTGTTGTCTTACCATAGGTTTTTAGAGATGAATTTTCTTCCCTCTGAAGTTCTTCCAGCCAAACTGCTAGCACAGTGGAATCTGCATTCCAGAAAAGGCCATTAACCTAGGAGGGAAAAAAGACCTGTCACTGGCCTTTAACTAAATATTTATCTCAAAATCTTTGTAAGAGCTAAATGTCCTACTCTCACAAGTCAAATAATTCCACACGTGAGTCGATCCCTAGCTGTAAATTATTAACCTATGGAGTTATTAAATCTGTCATCACATGTAAAGGACATTTAAAAAAATGCAGTTAAATACTTAACCAAATGCAAGGTGATATTTTTAGACAATCAGGGAAATTTGACTACAAACTAGGCATTGGATAATATTAAGAAATTATTACTAATTTTGTAAGGTGTGATAATGGAATTGTGGTTACATAATGAAAAATGTTCTTAACTGTTAGAGAAATGAATATTGACAATATGATTTCTAGAATTAAAATCCTAGGGAATTTTTACAAAGTGTGTGTCTGTGTGTGTGTATGTATGTATGTAGGCCAGAGAGTAAAGAATAGATGACAATAATTTTGCAAAATGCTGGTATGTATCTGATGAAAGTAAGTAATAGGTACATGGGAGTTCATTAAACACTTCTCTCAATCTTTATTATATTTAAAATTTTTTTACATAATTAAAAATTATCATGATTTGTTTCTGATCCCACAAAGATCCAAATGGTACACAACCTTCTTGAGGATTAAACGTTATAAATGACAAGTATCTTTATCACTGGAAGAATTATGCTTTTGTCAAAATAAACAATAAAAACTAGCAGTTCTATTTCTTTTCTGTGTTTTTATCTAGTGTGTGGAAAGAATGCCATTTTTTCCCCTGTAAAACCTCCTTAAGAAAAACAACTTCTGTTTTGCAAAATAAAAAATTCAGTCATAGGTAGTCACTGCTTTTGTTATTATCTATTCTGGGGCTTCTGTTTACACACCCATATCAGATAGAAACTTTCTCTATAGCTGTGGACAGTCCTCTAAATTTGATGGTGAAAGAACTAAGGCACCTACCTTAACCTCATCTTTGAAGAAAGGAAGTGTAAACTGTCCATGGAGAAGTCCATTTTTCTCAAAAAACACAACATCCTGTTGATTGGGTTTATCTTGCGTAGATGCGATCAAACTCCCTGAGGGCCTAAAAGCAAACCCAGAGTGTCAGAACATCCAGAAGCTCACTGCGCTGGCGAAGAACAAGATGAAATTCAAAGAAACAATTTTTTTCTACAAAAACAAGAAGCCTCCATCCAAGGAAGTTTTAAATTCTGTATTTCCTGGCAAGCAGTCACCCTAGTGTGGAACTAAATCTACCCAGAGCAGGCAGTGCCTTCTCCTGATTTGTCCACCCAAAGATTCTATTTGCCCAAAAGCATCACAGATTTAGACTGCACTTGGCTGACTTTTGAAAAATACCAATAAACTATTTAAACCATTCCCAGCATAATGTCCAATAAAGCCACAACCTACTTCTCCTTCAATTACATGTCTTCAGTAATATTCCATGTAATATTCCATGTATTCAGTAATAGTCCATGCATTCAGTAATGCTCAGGTAAGTAGTCTTAAAGACCTCTCAATCTACTGAAAATAGCTTGATCGCTGCATCTTGCTTTTATCTGTCTCTAGAATTTTAATTTAAATACATCTCTCTCTTTGTACTATCATCCAATTGCCACTCAAACACTGGTGGGAAACAGATGTTTAAAATCTAGAGACCTAGATTTTGCCTATAACAGATGCTTCTGAGACAGAAGCTACTTCTTCTATTTATAATCAGGACAGCCAAGTATGACAAGAAGGTGTGACCTGCAAAAGGGTACTGGGCCAACAGGTGAATTGGGCCCAAATCCAGCCTGCCTGTTCCTCAGCGAACAGGTCCCCTTAGTGTGGGAGCTTGTGCAGAGAATGGAAGTCCCTTTCCCAGTCTTCACCAAAGCTCTGCTGCCCTACCGAACTTTGCAGACTGCGACTTCCCTTCTAAGTACCACTTTCTGTTTTACACAGTGGATTCCTGTAGGCCCGGCCTACAGCTACAAAACGTGTGGGCCTTGCAATGATGAGGTCTGGGAAGCTCAGAATCTACTACTCAAACCACATTCAGCCTTCAGAAAACTAAGAAAGTTACAGGCTTATAGTCAAATGAGAACATGTAATTATCCTCTTGTGATTTATAAATACCTACATTCAATAGGTTCCACCACCCCCACCCTCGTTCTCTCTGGGGAAGAAGTTACAAGGCTCCTTCTCCCACTCACTTCCAAGCCAGAGCAGGTCCCAGCCCAGCCACAGGCTCACTGGTTGACTGCAAAGCGAACTCCCGGCTCCACACTCTGACCTTTCGAGCCCCTGTGCAGTAGAAAGAGGGGGAAGAAATGACAACAAAACTTGGAGCACTGTGATAAATCTCAAGTCAGAACTTCCAAACGTCTTCCTTCTTAATAAAAACTGTCATGGCTTTACAAAGCCAACTAGATTAACCTTGCTAAAAAGTTGTATCTAACATGTAGGAGGCTGGACCAAACAGCCTCAAGGAACTCTTCTAATGCTTAGTTCTTTATGCATTTAGCACCTAAAGCAGCACACTGTTACGTCATGTGCAATGAAAGTAAACCCTCGGAGCAAAAGGCAGAAAAACTCCCGGAGCTAAGTAAGTTTTATTTAACTGCAGCAATTTATTTCCATACCTGTCTCTGGACAAACAACACTCACAGCAAAAAACTGCCCATCACCACGCCAGGTAACTTGAGGTCTATGGTCATCCCAGGGCAAAGCAGATTCGTGCTAAAGAGAGGGAAAAACACAGATGTTACTGGGGGCCTTAAATGATCTAGAATCTAACCAGCCTCAGGCTATTAAAATTAAATATTTTATATAGGTTTAAGCTACTTGAAAATGAGTTTCACAGAATCCTCAGGAACCCTATTCAATGGGCCCTTAGACCCAGAAATCCTCATCCTAAAACAAAACAAAATCCTTTTCTGGGCATTAGAAAGTGGCCTCTAAGCACAGCAATAGAGAAAGAGCTGCAAATCTAGATATTACAAATATTAAAGTAAGGAATCTATCAGGTAACTATATTCAGAAATAAATGTTTGTCTAAATTTGAATGAGTAGCATGTTATTTACTGTGTGAGTTTTGCAACAGTGCACAGAAGAATGAAGATGAGAGGAAGGTGGGCAAGGAACAGCCAGAGGAGATAAGGCAGCAGCCACAATGAAAACATGGATAAGCGCCTCGTTCCGCAGCACAGAAGGAAGAAAGGTTTCAAGTGCCACTTCCGTCTTAGTCCTGAAAGCCTTGAAGACAGAAGCCGGTTCTGTGGGGCTGGGGACCAGTGACCACCCGGGCAGCCTTCATCACCTTCCAGCAAAAGCTAACTCAGAAAGGTGGCGCTGGGGGGCAAGGAATGCCAGCCTTTGGACAGGAGCGTGCCCCCCTCCTCCTCTCAGTTGTCAGCATCCGGAATAAAGCAAACTTTCCTTTCTACCAACCCTGCCTCATCCTTGACTTTAGAGCAGCAAGCAGCTGGATCCCTTTCTATAACAACTGGACACCCAAGAGTTCCTGGTGGGTAGCAGAACTTCTATTTGTTCCAAACAAAGTTCTTTATCCATCAGACCAACCTTACCATTTGTATCTGAAAAGCTGCTTGCCTGCCTTCAGATCCATGGAACTGCGTCTCCTTCCTGCCCCAACCAACAGTGACGAACTTGCCTAGAGAACAATTGAGTGAGAACATGCTAGGCAATCAATAAGCTAAAAAACAAAAGGTAACGGATGAAGTTGGGTCCTCTGAGACCCTTAATAAACTGGCCAGCAGTCAAGATGTTAAAACCTATGTTCCACATTACATGCTCAGTGATTTTGAAGACTCTGAAATACCCTTATTTGGGAGCATTACTGCCATCATATATAAATTCCCTTGATGAGAGTCAGTAATCTATTGCACTTAACAAGTAAGAAGAATGAAACACGAAAAATCTATGTGATACCGCCATGGATAACAAAAACATGCTGGTACTAAAATCCCAATTTTAAATGTTCGATTCGCTAAATGTATCCAACCTCCTTGCTAGTGATGGAGATCACAGATTACGGACTTCAGCTCCTCACAGAAACCGAGAGCCCCCAGGGACAGAGGCCAAAATTATATCGCAGGGCTTCTACCTTTCAGGTTGGGCTTCTTTTTAAATCATAATGCTGAGCTTACTACGTAAAACATAAAGTCAGAGTTGCTGAAATGATGCAGCTCTTCTGTTCCTGGAAGTAGGGTCTGGCATCCTCCAGATGTAGAGGTGCGACAGAGATGTCCTTGAGAGCATCCATCAGATTCAGGAACCAAATACCTCCTCCCTGCAACTGATGCTGACAGTGCTAAAGCAGGGCTGCTTAGAATGTCTGTGAATTACGGGCTGGCAGGACCGTTTCCTGTCCGCTCTGCTTGGGCACATCCAAGCACTGTATGGTCACACCACAGGGCACGCCCTGCTGCTGTATTCAAACAGTGGTGCCTAGCCTGGGGCATGCCCCTGGGTTTCCGTGCAAAGGTTTCCACAAAGAGGTAAAGGGTCTGGAGGGAAGCCAAAAACCTCTCCCAGTGGGAGTTCGGATGATAAGTGATGGGACTACCGCAGAAATCAGCAAACTACAGCCTGCATCATTACAAATAAACTTGTATTGGAACACAGCCAAACCCATTTCTTTACATATTATCTTTTAGTGCTTTCCCACTACGTCAGCATAGTTGGACAGTTCCAACAGAGACCACATGGCCTGTAAAGATGAAAACCATTACTATCCAGCTCTTTACAGAACAAGTTAGAAGAAAAATATCTATTCACGACTTCACACAGTGACTTTTTGTACTGACAAATGCGTTTCTAAGACCCAAGACCCTGACTTGGACTCCTCCTCCTTTGATATACTCCATCAGACTTATGAAGTTGGCAGGACGAACAAAAGCGCGCTTTCCCATGCAAAGCTGTGTCCTTCTTACCTCTACGACAACCTCTATGACCATCCTCAAAGCTGGATGCCCCGGAGTCCCACCCTGGACCCTAGACCAGCACCATAGCTGCTCCCTGAGCTAGTAAAACTGTAGCTTCTGTCAATGACTCCCAGCCCACAGTTCTGGCTTCTGCTAAGCATCAGCCCCTTCTAATTCACATGCTTCATGTGGTGACCCCATATGGCCCTTAAACAAATTCAAAATAGAACTCACCACCCACCTCTTACAGACCACACTTCCCCACCTTTCCTCTCAGATACTGGCATCTTTATTTTTACAACCTGAGTTTCTGGCTACAGTCCAACTAAACTTTCTCCTTCACCTTATATACCCAAAGCCTATTTGTTTCATTCTCTAAACTGGTATTTCTCAAACTAGCTAGGGCAAAAGAGGAACCAGGCACATATATTCCAAAACTGTTTCTCATAATTCCAAAAAATGCATTCCTATCTTCACTGAGAATCAAAACGTCCCTCCATTTTTCCCCTTTTCTAGTCCCAGACCCACCTTCATCTCTCACCTGGGTTCCTGTAGCAGCCTCCTACCAGGTCACCCTGTCTCCAGTCTCTTCCCTCTTCCACCAATCATCTGTGCCATCAGCAAAACCTTTAATGACTGATCTCCTATAATTCAATGTCTAAATTCTCTATCAAACTTAATCAAAATCTCTCCCTTTTATTTCATTCCACATCCATATCCAGTCACTAAGTAATGCTGAAGTACTCACAGTTGCCTGAATCAGCCAAGACGTGTTAAAGGCTTCTGTGAAACATCCCTGCCTTGGAAAGAACTGATTCAGTTACTTGGACCACTCCCCCACCCTCAACCCTCATCTACCCGACACCGGATAAGCCAGAGCTCAGCTCAAGTTGGCCTCCTCTGGGAAGTCTTCCCTCCCCATGACTCCCTTCTTCTCCTTATGCTACCCTAATACTTGCAGTGTTCTGTTATTATTGAACTAACAGGACCCCTTAAGGGAAAAGCAGTTTTAGCCACAGTACCAAACACACTGCTGGGGTCACAGTACCTACTCAAACATTATTTCTGAAAAAACAAATTATTTTTGAATGAAAAAATGAGCAGCAATTTTCTAAACGACTTCTTATTTGGCTGAATGAGAAGACAGGAGGTGAGAACTCAGCAAAAGTTAAAATACCATCGCCCCTATTCCTCTCCTCAATGAAGCCAGCTACCTGGTACCCTCAAGTTGGTCAGAGCTGCTTAGCCTCAAGAAGCATCTCTACTCTTACTCTTTTCAACACTTCCACAGCCTAGTGCCCATTTCACCTCAGCTAGACCCGTGCAAGAAAACAATCTGGTGGTTCAGGACTAATCAATAGGAACAGAAGTTAGCTCTCTATCCCACCTCTCTTGTATTTTCCCTCAAACTGTGTATCAGAAATGCTCTCCTTATTCCAGCCAGCATAGTTCTTTTCATCAAACCCCATGACTAAGCCCATCATGGGTTTGGGCAATAACAACCCAATCTATAAGCACAGATTTTCATTTCCCAGGTTATTGACAAAGCTAACTCTCAGACCTGAAGAGCCGCCAGAGGTATGCCTTTTAAGAGCTGGAATGAACTAAAGGAACTGGGCTATCAGACACATAATTAAGTCAGGGTTTAAGCTTTACAGCTGTTTGGGCTTATGACTATCAGTCTGCAAGAAAAGTCACAAAATGTTTCCGACAAAGTTATACTTACTTTTACCAAAATCATCCTGGTGGATTTGCTGTTCCATGATTGGTTCAAAGTCTTTCGTCATCATAATTAGGGTCTGCTGACCTTGAAGGAGCACAAACAAGTACGATTTTGTTCTCATTTAACAAATCTGCTGTTCCGTTAAGTATCTACAGCACTGCAAGACACAGAGCTGAAGTGGAAGAATTTGTAATTGAAATAGGGAAGACAGAATTCATTCAAAATGTTCTGACTCTCATTAAAAAAAACAAAGTTCTGCCTGGGTAAATCAGCTGGTGCTTAGTCTAGGCTATTTCTGTATGTCAAGCTAACATAAAAGTGCACACAGCCCTTCCTCCTCCACTAACTGCAACTCTTCAGTCACCAGGATACTGCTTTGAGTGTATAACTCATCAGGGTGCTAGTTTACAGGATCTCAGCCGGAATGAAAAGACTTATAGGAAAACAAAAAAAGGACTGGAAGAGCAGTTTTCAGAATCAGTTTATTTTATACAGCAACTCTTCCTCTTAAGAGTGTATTAAAATAAATATTGCTGACATTTTAAACTGTAACTACAGACTTTGCAGCAACTTTTTAAAACAATGTGTTAAGAAGTAAAACTTACCTCAATTGTTTTAAGAAACATTTTTTTGAAATCTAAGCACCCTAAAACTTAAAGTCTTTGAGCTGTCAGGAGTCATGTCTTATAAAGTCACGAGTTAGGGACTGGTGACATGCTTACCTGTGGCAAGCAGCACCAGCTCTTGGTCAGGACTCCAACTCATGACAGAGATACCACTGGCTACACTCCCGACACATTCCAGCTGAGAGAGACATTTTAAAATGTTAAGAGAAATATGAAAATATAAGCGCCCCGATAAATGTTTATTATGACCTTAATCAAAATATTTCACAACACACCAAGGTGAAATTAAGCAGTAAACATTTGTTCAGTAACAGGTATCAAAAGACCAGGCGTGATACAGATCATGGGGACTGGATGTGATGACGGCCACTCCACTCCTCCCCTTAAGGAGATAAAAGATGCCTCTACAGTAGGGTGAGGGCTGTAACTGAGGTCTCCAGGAATTAAGTGGGGACTCAGAGCAGAGAATCACAAATGGCCCAGGTGAGTTCAGGAAAGCCTCTCTGAGGAGGTGCTTTAAAGGGCAGAAACAGGGCTAGGAAGAAGAGACTGGGGGGAAAAATGTGGTGTTAAGGCATAAAATTATAAAAAAGAGCAGTTAATCAGCTGCCAGTAAAGCATAAGGTATACACATACACAGGGACGATGGGGGTGGGAGGTGAGGCTAAAAAGGAATTTGGCAAACAGTGAACCGTCTGATAAGGACAAGAAGGAACATGGATTCTGTCTTACAGACACTCTGATGCCATAAATAGGGAGATCGGCACCATCTGATGGAGACCAGCGGATTACAGGAGCTCAATAATTAGGGAAAAGTTCTACAAAATGTTTTACAAGTAAAAGCATATCTTTTAAATGTGAGAAATACCAATTTCTACTGGATGGCTTTGATGTTTCTCACCATGAACTAAGAGGAAGATCTATTATTGTACTAACTGGAACCGTTAAAAGCAAAGGTACCAGATTTAGACTGCCAGGGTTCAAATCTCACCTGAAAACTGTTTGCCCTTGGCCTAGCCTCAATTTCCTTTTCTGAAGAATGAGAAAACAACCACCTACCTCTTAAGGTTATAAAGAAAAATTACAAAATTCATGTAATTTTGCATGAAAAAATACTTTAAAAAGTGCCTGGCACACTGTAAACATTTAATAAATGCCAGCTGTTATTATTATCCCATGATTAGTAATCTCTTGTGACACATCAATGTTAGAGATCACAGCTAAGGGAGTTATCATTGAAGTTTAAAAAGCTATCAAGGCGAGTAAAGAAATTCAGAAACTCAGCCTTATGCTAGAGTAGAGAAGGAGGCAAGTCATTGAAATCTATCACTTCTGATAGTCATAAAATGTGCACAAAATGAAAATGTATCATCTTAGTACCTGTAGTTCAGGGACTCTACAGTCAATCATCAAAGAGAGGCCTATTCAGCGTTCTTAACAGAAAACATGAGCCCACTAAACATCCCAAAGACTTCCTAAACTGAGAAATAAGGGTTACACCTCAG
This sequence comes from Capra hircus, assembly GCF_001704415.2. Classification (NCBI taxonomy): domain Eukaryota; kingdom Metazoa; phylum Chordata; class Mammalia; order Artiodactyla; family Bovidae; genus Capra; species Capra hircus. Next base: position 98,294,269 of record NC_030815.1, read on the forward strand.
GATCGGAGTGTAGCAAGAGGTAAGCCATACCACACAAGAATGGGTTTGAGGTTTTGTTCTTATCTGGAATGCTCTCATTGTTCTAATTAATAGATGCAGCAGACAAAACTGAGTTTAAGAAGAATCCTGAAACACAGCTAGAACCATGCCAACAATTTTCCGTAAAGAACTGTAAAATGCAAAGACTCTAATTTGCAAAATGCCTAAATATCATGGCTCCCGATATTTTAAACATCTACGAAAAACTAGTGACATGTTAAAAAAAAAAAAAAAAAAAAAAAAGATGTTTGAGGATGCCTGAGATTTCCTCCTCCCCGGTCTCTTGCTTACCTGGTGTGTGCTGAGATTACAAAGCAGGACATCTCCAGAGGCTGTGGCCACACACACAGACTCCTGATCCAGCAAGTCCTGAATACCAACAATGCAGCCACTTCCATCCTCTGGGAGAAAGCCTTCTGCCACCAGAGGAATTTCATTTTTCACCTTTCACCAAGACAAACAAGCAACTTAAGTCAAACTACTTTCAAGAACAATTCATAACATTTCTAGAAGTAAAACATTTTTTAAAATATTTCTTTTATAATTCAAAAAAATTTTCCTAGATTAAAATCCAAACTTTCACTTGAGAAATATCACAACACTACCATCTTTAACAAAGAAAACAGTTAATATGCTTCTTTTGCCAAGCAAACATAAAACAAATACCTGGTCTCTTTGGAGATATCCAATAAAACATGAAGCTAAAAACCACGATTTTCTAAAATCTACAGTCTGGGGAAAAGGGACTAAGAATGTCATCACCTAAAATACATTAGTAGCAAAATATAATTAAGGGGAGATATCAGAATTCACCCAAATAACCTCCATCAATAATTTACCTCTCTCGTGACAGGGTCTACCTCTACCAGTCCATGTTCTGAGCCGATGAGCACTGTCGCCTGCTCGGCTCGGAGAGAGAGGCACTGTGGTTTCCCTTGAGCCTGAATATCCCTGAACTCCAGGCTCCGAAGTAACTTTAGATTCCTCATGATGAAGCAATGCCTAAAAAAAAGTACAAATACCCTTAATGAAGCTTTAATTTCTCTGAGAAATAGAAACAGCTTTATAACAACAAATGACACTCCAGTACAAGCAAAATGATTCAGGGAGCAAAGAAGTCAGAATAACCAGAAAAAAAAAAAAAAAGATGTAATCTGAACCCACAGAGAGATAAGTGGTAGAAACCCAACCAATTGTTTAAATCTAGAGTCTACAAAGTGAGGCTGTGAAATCTGTTTTACATTCTCACTCTTTGGAAGAGGCAAGATTCTCAACTTCAGAGTCTTTTCTTCAAAAAAGATTTAACATCAGTTATTTTGCAAGGAAGCTAAGAACACAATGAATGAGAAAACATGTTACTTTTGCACATGAGGATATCTTTGTAACTTCACAGATTTACAACACTGCATAAAAATCTACATGTATACATACTTGGCAGCTGGAGAAAATACAATTACTTTAATATCACCACCTATTTTAAACTGGCTTTTTATCTTAATTAAAAAGTTAAAATTGAAATCAAACATAGAAATAAAGAAAAGCATTTACTGCTCTGAGAAAGAAAAGACACTATGAAATTACAATAGGATCCTTCAAAACGACGAGCAACAACTGGAGGAGCTAGATAACCTGACATCACTGCTTCACGCAGCTCCACTTTTCTGGTCTGGTTTTCACCAGGGCAATTGAAAAGCTGAGAAACGAATGATCAATAGGAAACATACTTTGGTTTAGGCAAAATCAGACGTGCTTTAATGCACGTGTGAAGTCCCTCAGTCGTGTCCGACTCTTTGCGACCCTGTGGACTGTAGCCTGCCAGGCTCCTCTGTCCATGGGATTCTCCAAGCAAGAATACTGGAGTGGGTTGGCATTTCCTTCTCCAGGGGATCTTCCCAACCCAGGGATCGAACCCGGGTCTCCTGCTTTGCAGGCAGACACTTTATCCTCTGAGCCAAAGCTTATATGCTAATATTTATATCCAGACCGCTTTAAGGTTTATAAGTAGAATTCCCTAACTTATGTTAGGAGTGACAATTACATAGACCACACTGGCCTAATTGTCACCTTAATCCAAGGTGAATTTTCTCGTCTTGCCTTTTGTACATATGACAATGAAAGAATAAACACAAGTCACTTCTTATACTACATAGCAGATTAAGCGCAGTTTGAATGAGGCAACATAAAATGTGAGTTAAGAGGAAAGCAAGACCACACATGGTAGAAGTGAGGAAGAGAAGCAAGGCAAACAATGGTTTTGTAAGGTTTCATGACATATATATTTAAGAATTTCTGGGAATTATTTGAACCTGTATTCTATCAGGCAAACTTTTAATTTAGATCTAATCCTGTACAGAAAGCTTGTGTTTTTTCAAAGAATATGAAAATTACATTATCTTTCATCTAAAGACACCACAAAGATGACCACTGACATAGATCTGAAAGGACACGAAGATATGAGACGAGAGAATGTCTGGGCTAGAGGTGGGTAAACAAGGAGCAGCAAGAGATGAAAACAGGCGACAGGGGATGAGATGTACTTCATGCTGGTTTAGCTAATTATGCTGTTATTGTTGCCATGATAAGATCATCAAAATGTCTTTCTGTAAACCTGCATTCTATTCATCAATAACCTCTGGACCCAGCATAATAATTTGGAAGGTAAAGGCACAAGGAACTGAGGACTCCCTTTTTCCTGTAACCTTGCTGTTCCAGTCAATGCCACCCCAGCAATGGACCCTCCTCCTTCTAGGGGCCCTTGGTCCCAGTCTCTAGCACTCCCAGGATGAGTCTGGTAACAACCACCCCAGAGGTAACAGCACTTTTAACCAGACAGGTGCCCCTCCAGGTGCTTGACATCTACTAACACGGAGCTCCTCCTCTGAGTTCCGGAGTTATCAATACCAGCTTTACAATCTCGCTCATCTAAGGTTAAGTCATGACAACCCCAATGGCTTCCCTTGTTTGGAGCCTCAGATCTACCTAAGTGTTGTAACTTTCATTCGTTTACTTTTCAGTTATTTCACTGTTCCTTTCTGCTTTTTGTTCTTCCAGGAGCTACTTAACCACTTCTTCCTATTAAATTCTGTTGAAATACAGTGTGTTTTCTGCTTTCCTGCCTAGACCCTGACAGACACAGCAAACAACCTGAGTTCTCAAATCACTGAGCTTTCAATATCACCAGCCAAGGGCAGCTCATCGTTCATCCCCCTTCTCCCCAACCTTCCCAGCCTTAAAATGAACTTCTCTAAATTTTCACATCCATCATCTTTATTCCTTTATCTTCTCAGAAGTGTCCTATTCCTTTTCAAGACCAGGAAAGGAGAACCCTCCAAACTCCCCAGGAACTCGGCTTATCAGTCCCTTCTTTTTTACATCTGCAATCTCCAACTCCCCTGCCCTCAATGACTCATCCTTTCTCAGCCTGCTAACCTGCTAAAGATCTCAAGCTTGGATCCTCTCTGAAATTCTGACAATGCCTCTATTTTCTTCCCTTGCTCCTCATCCATCCACTTCTTATCTAATTATCATGTCCATGACTATAAGTACCAAACAGATCATTAATATGCTTATTAGATCTAAATGTTTAGCCCTGACCCTCCCCAAACTGAACATTAAACTCACATTTTCAACCTTCTACTGTTATTACAAGGATTTCTCAAATGCACATCAAATGCAACTTGTTAAATGGCTTACTATTCTCGACCAAATTAGTTTCCCCGCTGGGGACATGGCATTTCTACTGTCTGTTCTTCAAGTTGAAACAGTGTTTGCTTTCCTTTTGCCCACATTTTCATAGTAAACTATTCACTACTTACTGCCCTGCCTGTCAATGTACCGTTTGAATCCTTTACATAGTACGTAACCCTACCATTGGCTACATCCAACATTGACTGAGCACTTTCTAAGTGTTAATTCTGGACAAGAAATGACTACAGTCACTGCCTCCACAGAGGTCACAGGGGAGAGGGCCACCTAGGATACCATATAACATGGAGAAGCACACGGACGACATTTCCAAGAAAAAAGTCGCAGGTGCCCGAAGGGGCTCGCAACACATCATCTGAACTTCTCCGACCCGTTATCTCTCAAGCGCATTGTTAGACTTTAATTGGTGCATTAACTGGCTCAGCTATATTGCCCGCCCCTGCAAGGAATCCGGAGCTTGGGTAAAGCGCGCGGCTCGGGAAGCAGCAGGTCATTCCCCGCCTGCCACGCCGCGTGGAGCCCTCTGATGGCCGCGGGTGCAGCAGGTGGCAAGTCGGGCAGAGAACTCAAGGCTCAAGCGCAGAGGTGGTCACGCCGGACTTCACTCTGGGGCCTGCAGCAGGCAGCGGCCGAGCGCTCGGGCAATCTCTTCATCGGGACACCCTCTGGAGGACTGGGCCCGTTTCTGTGCCTCCCACCCTCCCCACCCCACCTAGGCCGCTCGAGCGCTCACCTGCGCCGCACTCCGAGGGCCCCGAGGACCTCCCCCAAAGAGCTGTGCGTCCGCCTTGGGTCGCGCACTCGCCTCTGTCCGCTGCTCTTGAGCTCGCGCGGCGTGCACTCTGTCGCCGTGCCGCTCGACCCCTTCCAGTAGTGGCTGAAGCGGGGCCTCGGAGATGCTAGCCGCGGGACCCTAACGAGCGAGCAACTCCAGCCTCTACCCTAGCGGAGCTGCGCGGGAGTGAGGTCACGAGGAGGAGGGGGCGTGGCCAGCCTTCTCCGTTGCCCAGAGAAGTACCGTGAGGAGCTGCGCTGGCCACCGCCCCCTACGGCTGCGTCTTCCTGCCCAGCCTATTGTATTTGACCTTTGCTTTGACGTCAGATGCCTAAACTCAAAAATTTGGCTGGTAGGCGGAGCCCGCGGGAGCGGAGGAGCAGCGCGCATGCGCACACCGCGTGTCTCGGGCCACACACCGGAAAGACGCCCTACTCCTGGGCCCGCGGGAGGAAGTGTCCGGGTCCCGGAGGGCGGGGTTTGCAGCCTTGGAGGTCGCCATGACTACCGAGCCCGAGGACCCTGAGGCTGCCCTGGCTGCTGAGCCTGCGGTGCCGTCGCTTGTGGATCGTTACTTTACTCGCTGGTACAAAGCGGGTAAGTGGGGAATGATGTTCGTCTCTCCTGGGCCCCCTTGGCAATATGACAGATCATAAGCCACGCGCACTCTCCCCACAGCAAAAGGAACTGGATCTTTGTTCCCCTCTAGGCCAAGGGAATGGTATTTGCAGAGACCTGGCAAAAGAGCAGAGTGCATTCTGGGGAGGGCGAGTGCAGTGCGAGTTCAGGAGGGTGGGTTACTTGGGGGAAGACGATAGTCTAAGGTGAGGTCTCCGAGGGAGATAGGAACTGGCTTGCAATCTCCTTGAGTACCTAAAGGGTTTTAAGGGACTCAGTGCACCATAAAATGATTTAAACAATCAGGTCGAAACTAAGCTAGAGGCATAGGGAGTGAGAAAAGAGGTGGGTTAGAAAGAGGCGTTTAGATAGCAGATGCTTCCAGTTGTGTTGCTGGAGAAGACTCTTGAGAGTCCCTTGGACAGCTAAATCAAACCAGCCAATCCTAAAGGAAATCAGCTCCGAATGTTCATTGGAAGGACTGATGCTGAAGCGCCAATACTTTGGCTACCTGATGCAAAGAGCCAACTCATTGGAAAAGACCCTGATGCTGGGAAAGACTGAAGGCAGGAGGAGAAGGGGGGGGGGAGGTGACAGGATGAGGTGATTGGATGGCATCACCGACTCAATGGACATGAGTTTGAACAAACACCCAGAGATAGTAAAGGACAGCGAAGCCTGGTGTGCTGCAGTCCATGGAGTGGCAGAGAGTCAGACACAACTGAGCTACTGAACACCAAGAAAGCAGAATCTATTACTCTTCACCACTCTCTGGTGGCTCAGTGGTAAAGAATCTGCCTACAATGCAGGCGACCCCAGGTTTGATCCCTGGGTCCGGAAAATCCCCTGGAGAGGGGAATGGCAACCCACTCCAGTATTCTTGCCTGAAAAATCCCATGGACAGAAGAGCCTGGTGGGCTACAGTCCATGGGGTCGCAGAGTCGAACACGACTGAGATACTAACATACACTTACAAGTAGATATCCTATTGGAGAGCTTTGTGTCCCTTCAAATAAGAGTGATGGGACCATCACTGGGGACCCTCCTCCACATCCTTGCTTCTATTCATTCAGGGATAATAGGTGTAATCGTTTTTTGCAATATTGAAATATTTTATAATAGCATATGTCTTATTGGCCAAACTTTGTGTAACCAACCATCAGGTTTATCCTAGATTGAGGAATCTATCTATTCTATCCTGGAATGCATGACTTTCAGTGCTAACATGACAGTCCTGGGCAAACCAGGATGAGTTACTCACTCTAAAATTGACCAGGAAAACATGTGCTACTATATTAAAAAGATGCATCACTAATCATCACTTTCTTTCCTAATAGAAATAACGAGTATAATCATTTAAAGTGAGAATAAAACAAGATGGAGCAAAGAATTAACATCACTTTGACATTGAATGAATGATTCCATCCAGATTTCTTTAACTTCTTTATAGGAAGCCTTTAGGTGTATCTTTTTGAGTAATGAGGGGATACCAGTGACATATGTATCTAGTCTTCACAATTAACTATCTTAACGAACCAAAGAAAGTAGCACACAGTGGCAGTAAATACTGACTCAAGAGCCATAGACTCATTCATTTCTTCTAGATGTCAAAGGAAAACCCTGTGAAGACCACTGTATACTACAGCACTCTAACCGGTAAGCAAATTGGAAATTTTAAATTATTAAAAAAAATTTTTTTCTGGTATTGTAGCCTGGTATGGTCTTGTACTGAATATTCACTAATTATTATCTTCAACTGTGTTGAGATCGTATTATATATATAATAGGCATTTGGTTGACAAGAATGAGTTTTTCAATGCTTACATTAAACAAGTAAACTTGATTACTCAGACATCCAAATGGAGGACCATACCCTTAGTCAGCTACTACTTCAAGTAACCAGCCTGTGCCTAACCATGGAATTGCCCGAGCTCATGGAGAGGGCCAGGGTGGAAACGCTGATGTGCATATGGGCATGTCTCCGTGCTGTCTAAACACCTTGGTACGCTACCCTTCTAGGGGAAGGAAATTCAGTCCCATTTTCTCCATTTTTATTATTGTATTCTTCAGTTAAGCTCCAATAGTAGCTGGGGAAAAAAGTGCAGGGGAGGGGTGGGTGGGGAAGGAATGATACGTTGACTAAACAAATGTCAGCTCAGCTCTTCTAGTGCCAGCAGGAATACTATGTTATAGGAGGAAGAATTACACCATGCAATAATATAGGATCAATTTTTGCTCCTCGTAGAATATGTGTCATCACGTTGGCAGGATCTCATCCAGTTCTTCAAAGTGGAAAAACAATTAAAAGCATTTCTTATCAAATCAGTACCAACTGTAGCAGACTTCAGAACAAAGTCTCTGGGAAATTTAAGCGGGTATGTACCTGTATTTCTTTACTTAAATTCTCTATTGTCAGAATAATGATAGAGCCAGTCAGTCTTATAACCAGCAATATATACTCAGCATACTTCCCTGGCAGTTAAGAGATGATTTTAAGAATCACCTTGAACTTCAAATTTTCAGACCAAAAAGATAAGGTATTTCAAAAGGAATATTATCTGTCATATAGGTTCTGTACCACCATCCCTACCATCCCCGGGATAAAAGATGGAGAAAGTGGGCCTTTGAAAGAACAACTCTAATCCCAATATAAGAAGATATTTTGTCCCTTCTAATTTTATTAAACCAGTATGTCAAATTTTATAAACTCTAGATCAGTGCTTTTTTGTCACATATTTTCACATGTGAATTTAAAAGAGAAAAAGTTCTGGGGTAGTGAAAAAAAAAATCAGTCTTAAGAAAATACACAGTATTTGCTTCATATCACTTGCCATTCCTAAATCATTGCCAGTTTAGTACACATCTAGCGATACCTTCTTCCTCCAAAGAGTGTTCAGTTATAGAAAAATGTTACCTCTATCCTCTACAACTCTATGTAAGACCAATATTATTAATATTAAAGGAGGGTATCACACCAAGGACAATTCAATACCATACTAAAATATCTTGACAAAGACCCCAGATGGTGAAGTTTGAGTGGATGACTTCAGTTCAGTTCAATCACTTAGTCATGTCCAACTCTTTACGACCCCATGGACTGCAGCACGCTAGGCCCCCCTGTCCATCACCAACTCCCGGAGTTCACTCAAACTCATGTCCATTGAGTCGGTGATGCCATCCAACCATCTCATCCTCTGTCGTCCCCTTCTCCTCCTGCCTTCAATCTTTCCCAGCATTGGGGTCTTTTCAAATGAGTCAGCTTTTCGCATCTGGTGGCCAAAGTATTGGAGTTTCAGCTTCAACATCAGTCCTTCCAGTGAACATTCAGGACTGATTTAGGATGGACTGGATGGATCTCCTTGCAGTCCATGGGACTCTCAAGAGTATTCTCCAACACCAGTTCAAAAGCATCAATTCTTCAGTGCTCAACTTTCTTTACAGTCCAACTCTCACATCCATAAATGACTATTGGAAAAACCATAGCCTTGCCTAAACAGACCTTTGTTGGCAAAGTAATGTCTCTGCTTTTTAATATGCTGTCTAGGTTGGTCATAACTTTTCTTCCAAAGAATGTCTTTAAATTTCATGGCTGCAGTCACCATCTGCAGTGATTTTCATTTACTGAGTTCATACAAAGAGTTTCTGCTAATTACCCTCACTGTTCTATAAGACCCTCATTTATACTAGGCCTAAAGGCCTCTAATAACCTATCTTATAATTATTGATTTTTCCCCCCTCATTCAAGAAGAAAATGGACTTTAAAAAGCATGGACCATTCTTTGAAATCTACAAACTTCAAGTAACAGTTAGTGCTTCTGATGTTCCTGTGATAAATCTTTGTCAAAACAGTAACACCATTGTTACAACTGAGGAACAGAGAGGGACCTGCATTGGATCTCAGCACTGCTCATCATTTATTCTCCTAAGGGAGGTGACAACAAACACACTTCTTTTTGACACAGACCCAGTGGCAGAGAAACCATCTAGGATACATCCCTAACTGCTTCTCTCAAAAGTGGGGGGTCACAATGACTAGTATTTTGAAACAGAGTCAGCACATGCCAGAGAAGTGAAGCGTGTGCTAACAACACCTGAATACTAATGATACTGTGAGTGGTAAAGAGGCCCTAAAGAACAGTATCTAGACCTCAAATGTTCACTGCAGTAAAAATTCCTGGAAGAAAAGAACAACACATGAGACATGCTTACATCCATTTCCTATGAGCCTTCTTGTAGGTATTTGTCAGAACCTCTCCAGATATATCCGTACAGTGGAGAACGTCAAACTAAAACTGTGCCATGACATTCAGAGAGATTAATGTCAAAATTCAGTATACACTAGTGGGAGACAGGGTAAGGAGTAAATTACTCTTAACTGCTATTTAAAACTTTTCTGTTTTCCACATTTTCCTTAAAGTGCATTTAAAAAAAAATTAGAACAAAGATCCCTCTTCAAAAAGCCTTCGTGATTGACCCTAATAAAGAAGTCCTTTTATCTATTATCTTTTATCTATCATCCATGGCCTTTTATCTGTTATCTTTTATCTATTATCCATGGCATTCTCCAGGCCAGAATACTGGAGCGGGTAGCTGGTCCCTTTTCCGGGGGATCTTCCCAACCCAGGGATCAAACCCAGGTCTCCCATATTGCAGGCGGATTCTTTACCAGCTGAGCCACAAGGGAAGCCCTTTATCTATTATAGTTCTAATATAAAAATAAGTGGGAATCTTAATGAAACTACCTGTATGACATTGCTGTTGTTTGCTATAATATTAGATTTTATATTGTTTATTGATAAGATTTCCCTGTCCTTTTGATATATTTACACTTGGATATATGGAGCTTTCTCATATACAGTTAAATATAACATATAATAAGATAAAATATATTCTTAATATGTAACTAAACTATTACCACATGTGTCTTTGACTGCTTTTTCCCCTAGAGCTTAGGATGTTACCTGACCCGTAGCAGGCATTTAATATATGAATATTTGAAGAAATGAATGTTTTTTTCTGTACTTCACTCATTTTTACTTAAAACACAAATTCCAGGAATATATGCTATTGTAACACTGAGGGCTGCCTCTCAAAGAAAAATGAGAATGTACATGAATTAATTTTTCTTCCCTTTTATTATCAGGGGGCACAGTTTCTCACAGAACTTGCACCTCTGTGTAAGATTTACTGCTCAGATGGAGAAGAATATACCATATCTAGGTAAGTTACTTTTGAACCACAACTTTGGAGAAAGAAAGGAGGTTAATACTTTTCTTCAAAACAATTTTTTTTTTTTAAACTAGCTGTGTTAGGGGACGGTTGATGGAAGTGAATGAAAACATTCTCCATAAACCATCTATTCTTCAAGAGAAGGTAAAAAGGGCTGGGGAAGTAGGAGCCCATCCAGTACTTTTTATCTGATTTTTGTATCATTCAACAACATTAAATATTGTTTCCTTTCTAGCCGTCTACCGAAGGCTACATTGCAGTTGTGTTGCCCAAATTTGAAGAAAGTAAAAGCATAACAGAAGGGTTACTGACACAAAAGGAGTATGAAGAAGTTGTGGTGAAACGCCTCAAAGCCACAACAGCTGCCTCACGAGGGGCGAGGACTGAGGCGGAGTGAAAGCAGCGCTGCCTCCTTGTCCTTACCTGGCCTGCCAGTCCGTGCACCAAGGAAGAACCGCGGGTGAGGCCCGATCTGAAAGCCTGACCGAGTTTCCTTTCTTCGTCTTGCATAACAAGCCTCAACTCTGTCTTCCGCCTCCCATATCTGATTACCCATGTACTCACTCACTCTGTCCTCTTGCTTTTCTCTAACAAGTGCAAGCAAGAGATGTTTTCCTGGTTAAAAACCAACAAAGCATTTTGAGGAAAAATTTACTCATCATCCTGTAGCCCATTAATAACTACTATGTTTTGATATAATTCTGTTTGAATATTACAGATGGTAATTGTTTTTGCCTCAATTTTCCATCATGTTGAAGCTGAAAAACAACCAGCCTTTCTTCCCCAATCTGCTTCAGTGTGACACCACCAAAACGTCTGGTCTGTTACGTTACCAAGAAGAGGCAAGGGTGTAGTTTGCCTTCTCTGTTCCTACAGGTTGGCCTTCAGCTCTGAACAATGTAGCACTGGCTTCTTAATGGGGGACACATGAAAAGGCCTGAAAGGGGCTTTGCTAACATGCAAGTATTATCATGTGGTGTTATATAACGTTTATTTGTGGTCACTCAATCTCACACTTCAGTTACAGGATAAGCAGTGAAGAAGTTATTATAATTCAAAGACACAGATGCCTTTGAACAGAAAAAAAGCTTTCATATTTAAAGAAACAAAAATCTATGAATTTATGGTTTAAGATTATATATTACAATGAATTTCAAATAAAAGTGCTTTTTAAATTATTATTTTTCCTTAAGGGCTGCAACGCATACAAACATACAAATATTTCTTTTTAAATAAAAGTTATCATTGATGTGTAAATTCTTTTGGACTTCCATCATCTTTTGCTGTTCAAGTTGTAAGTTATCCCTTTCCCACCCCTGCTTGCACTCTGAACCGGATGTGAAACAATGGACTGGTTCAAAACTGGGAAAGGAGTACCTCAAGGCTGTATATTGTCACTCTGCTTATTTAACTTATATGCAGAGTACATCATGAGAAACGCTGGGCTGGATGAAACACAAGCTGGAAGCAAGATTGCCGGGAGAAATGTCAATAACCTCAGATATGCAGATGACACCACCCTTATGGCAGAAAGTGAAGAGGAACTAAAAAGCCTCTAGATGAAGGTGAAAGAGGAGAGTGAAAAAGTTGGCTTAAAACTCAGCATTCAAAAAACGAAGATGGCATCTGGTCCCATCACTTCATGGCAAATAGATGGTGAAAAAATGGAACAGTGACAAGGTCTTTCTTTTCTTGGGCTCCAAAATCATTGTGGACAGTGACTCCAGCCATGAAATTAAAAGACACTTGCTCCTTGGGAGAAAAACTATGACAAATCTAGACAGCATATTAAAAAGCTGAGACATCACTTTGCTGTCCAAGGTCCCCATATAGTCAAAGCTATGGTTTTTTCCAGTCGTCACATACGGATGTGAGAGTTGGACCATAAAGAAAGCTGAGTGCCAAAGAATTGATGCTTTCAAACTGTAGTGCTGGAGAAGACTCTTGAGAGTCCCTTGGAGAGCAAGGAGATCAAACCAGTCAATCCTAAAGGAAATCAACCCTGAATATTCATTTTAAGAACTGATGCTGAAACTCCAATACTTTGGCTACCTGATAGGAAGAGCCAACTCAAAAGAAAAGACCTGGATGCTGGGAAAGATTGATGGCAACAGGAGAAGGGGTTGACAGGATAAGATGGTTGAATGGCTTCATCGACAATGGACATGAGTTTAAGCAAACTCTGAGAGAGAGTGAAGGACAGGGAAGCCTGGCGTGCTGCGGTCCATGGGGTCACAAAGTTGGACACAACTTAGCAAATGAACAGTTCTCATTTCAAGTATATAAGCTCTTTTGTGAATAAAGCTTTTAAATTATTTTTGATTTATAAGGAAGATTCTTTTAAGTGCCAGCCTGACTGTCCCCTAAGTATACCCACCAGACATGATACAAGTAGTAACTCTGAACCTCCGCTCTGATAGTACTGTGAGCTCAAAGTGTAGGTGTAAACCAGCAAATCCCCATTTCATGTAGCACAAATGATTCCCAGAGATGTCATAAAACAAAGATACTAAAGATAGTAAAAGGATTATATATCTGTTTTACATATACTGTTACAGCATTCTCCCATTATTTCCACTGTAATTTAAAAGAATATTTTGGTTTCAGGGAATAAATATCATGTTCGGTGATGTCTATAAAGAAATATTTTATAAAGGTCATAACAAAGCTGACTACATCCCATTTTCTCCCGAAGGCCTACAGTAAATTCAGGTTTCCTTCAATAAAATACTGACTAGCTAGGTGGTAGTTCTGTGGTTCTTCATGATCGGGTGCATATTCATTATGAGGGCTGAACCAGATAATTATCATCAGACAGGCCTATAGAAATGCTGCCTTTTGGCAACTGGCATGTCCTGTTAGATTTCAAAATGAATTTCAAAGCACCGTGACAAAAGAACAGGAAAACAAAGCTAACAATGCAGCACCAACACAGAACTTATAAACGGATCCTACAAACCCACCCCACAAAAACAAAAGCTTTGAACCCTAAAATTTAAAAGACTAAAGATGTTTATTTGTTTTATAATGGAACATTTCAAAGGCACGTATATAAAATGTATGTTTACTCAGAATTTAAACAGCTTAGTTCAGTTATTCTGTCTTCTATCTTACATTCCATCAGTTGCTACTGAGAAGTAGAAAAACTACTGAAGCCAGTAACAGAGGCTTAGGGTTCCAACTAATATTCAGGGCAGAAACAAGCCAGCTATGCTAGAATGAGAACTACAACCACTTCCTGGTGAGCTGCCCTCTAGGCTTTTGTGGCGTGAGCTCCAGGATCCTGCTTTTGGGAAGGGAGAGGAGAGGGACATGCATCACAATAGACTGCCTGTGCTCTTAGGATGGATGACCTGCCCCAGAGGGGAAGGCAGAGGCCCAGTCATTCTCAGTAGACAGGAGGGAGTGAAGACGAGTCCACAGGCTTATGGGAAACCCTGCATCACCGAGACTACTGGCTATCTTCTGCTGCAAATTAGTGTCCTAGATGAGAAGCTTAAATTTTATAAAATAGAAACTTATGGTAAAATATGCCATCCGTGAGCATATATTTAAAATAGCTTCTTTGGATTAAACTGTCGTTAAGACAGTTGGGATATTTGGTCTGACTTAAAGAACATTATTCAAAGCAATGTCCCATTTTAAAATCACCCTGCAATTAGAAATACAGCAACTACCATGGCATTTATTAGTTGTCAGAAAGCTTCACAATCGGTTTCATAAAATCAGAAAATAAAGCAAGATTTCAGTTTGTTTTCTCTGCAAAATTGTTGAGTTTCTGAAACATAAAGGATCATTTGCTTTCTAAAATGGTCAGTGTTGCCACATGGCGTTCCCAAGATCTGACCTCAAAAGTTTCTCAAGTTTTACCATCCACAGTTGTAACTGAGACCCATCTGCTGTTTTCCATCTAAAGCTGGAAAGAATTGATATAATTAGTTTCTGCTTTACTCTTAAAATAAAAATTGCAAAGTTAAACAGTATCTATTTTCTTTTGCATTTGCAATTACAATTTTAAAATTTGAGTTTAAGACAGAGAGATCATCTCACCTTCTTCAACAGTTTACAGCAAAGTGAGAGAAGCTGAACCAAAACAGCCATCATGGATCTCGCCTTTGTAATACACTTATCAACCTAGAGTGACAGAAAGCAAGCAGATCAAATTCCTACCAGGGGGCCTTCAAAAGACTTTAGTATCTACAACTTCACCATTACAGAAATCTAAGGGATCTCAGAGGGTACACAGATTAAGGTCTCTGAACTGACTTGACGGACTGAGGCCCCAGAACACAGAAGCCGCGACTGCTGCTGAGGTCTCGTGCGTGCCAACTTCATGGAGCCTCAGGAGAATGAATGCAAAACCAACCTGCTCTATTTCAGACCATTGACGGGTTTCTCAGTGTGCACCAGTGGCAGTGAGCCCCTTAACCTGCAATCCCTTGCACTCTGCTGCACACAAACTTCCTAAGATAAACAGTAGGAGCCTTTCTCTCTGAAGGGTCTGTGCCCTAGACAAGTGATGATGGTGACATTTAGGGGCAGCTGCTCAGTGCTATGAGCGACGTCACTTTCACTTTTCACTTTCCTGCATTGGAGAAGGAAATGGCAGCCCACTCCAGTGCTCTTGCCTGGAGAATCCCAGGGACGGGGGAGCCTGGTGGGCTGCCGTCTATGGGGTCGCACAGAGTCGGACACGACTGAAGCGACTTAGCAGCAGCAGCAGCTCAGTGCTATGGCATTAATCATGTCCAAAAAGCTAACTTATCTGGTGAACCTACTGCTCCCCAAGGTCAGCTGCAGATGATAAACAGTTCTTGTAGTTGAGGCAGGAAAATGGAAATCAGTTGTACTTTGGGTATTAACACTTTATTTGAAGAAAGAGGCTGGACGCTAACCTAATAAAAAAAGGAGTGTGAACGTTTCTCAAGTGCCTTCCTGCACATCCCACTGTCCCTTTTACCTTTAGAAACACTTGATTCTGTAAAGGTGTCTTAATTATTGTCTGGAGCTGGTGGCAGAGAGGGACAAACTTGTTTATTTCCAGGAGAAGCATAAGTTTGTCATCATCTTTCAGCTGAAATGTAAATATGGTAGTTATAACAGTTCCAATGAAACTCCACCTTTTAAACATCAAATACCATTATACCTTAATAATACACTCTCAAAATGAGTATTTATGATATCATCACCAGGACCAGGCAGGGGGATATGTGAATTACCTGTTTTGAGAAAGCCTGTACACTTGAAGCAAGCTTCAAACCCTCTTCAGCAAAAACCTGGTAGAAAGGAAAAACTACTTTAGGTGTATGTCTTCTATTGGTAACAAGTACACTCATAGATAATTTTCATATGGAATTTAAAACTAAAACCCAAACATTAAACACCTGTCATGGAACTCCTAAGGTTTTTCTTGTGCCCAGGAAAACATAAGAGTTTAACCCTATCCACAAGCAGATTTCCCAGACCTGATGCAAATTCATCCCTGCACAGGCTCCTCTACTTGTGGCCACCTCCAATTACCGTGGAGGATCACGTGATACTTAGAAAAATTATGTCTGGGCTTCTGGATGGATCTGAAGTTCATCCCATAATAGCCCCAATTATAGAAGGGTGATGAATCTTGGAACATGAGGTCAAAAGCATTAGAACACTGGTTTTTGCTTCCGGCTTAGCAAGAGGGACTCTGTCACCCAGACATGTTCTTCAGCCATCTGAATGGACCAATTCAGATTAGATTTTTACTACTTACCACACATTCTATGATTTATTAGTAAGCAGAATAGGATGACAGGAAAGAATGCTGGAAAATACTTTAGACTATTCAGGATGATTATTTTTAAATGGTACATAGAATCTTTTAGAGTGAGAGATACCAGGGAAATGAAGACGTAGCTTTAGGTGGCAGCAGTAAGAGTAAAAAGAACTGGGTAAATTTGAGAATGATTTTTGAAGAAAAAGAACAGATCTTGGTAATAAATTAGGTAAAGCATATGAAGAAGGAGAAAATCATTTCAGGGTTAACTTTAACCCTCTTTCCAACAGCCTTGCTATCATGGGATAAACTGATCTCAGGGTCAAATAGCCCTTTACATCCCTCCTTAGCCTTTAAAAGGGAAACCAATGTGTTTCACACCAACCTTCAAACCTAATGGAATGATTCACTTAACCCACATGTTCCTCCTCATCTTTCCACATTACCACTTTCTCTTGTACGTATCAGCTCTTCCCTTCTAGCCTGCAAACCCCTAGGAGCAAGATCCCTGTCTCACAGAATATCATGGTCTCAAAACCACCTGAAAGCTGATGACTCCTAAGTCTCTCTATTCTTGAGCTATCCTGACGTGAACTGTACATCTTACTTGAGCAAGACTACATGCTTGATTTCCAGCCTCTAAATCCAGTGTTGTCCCTCTGTTCCTTATGTCAGTAAATGGTGCTACTGTTTACCCTGTTGGTCAAACCAAAAGCCTTTGAAAACAGAAGTCAGGTCATGCCATTGCAAAACCCTCAGTGGGTTTTCTATCATTCTTGGGGGGAAAAAAAAAATCAAGGTTTTTCCCAAGGCTCAGAGATGTCATACGTTACCACCTTCCTTCTTGTTCACTCCATTCCACCCACGCTTGTCTCCTTGTTCTTCAGACACCTGCACTTCCTATACTTCAGGGCCTCTGCACTTGTTCTGTCTGCCTAAAATATTCTACCCCCAAGATATCCATCTAGCTCACTCTCTCAACACTCTACTCAAATATTACCTCCTTAAAGAGGTCTTTTCTGACCACCCCTCTATCACTTTTATGTTTTTATCTCTAAGTATTTATATATGGGCATTATATACTTAATTGCATATTGTCTATCTGCTCCCACTAGAATGTAAGCTCCATGGGGAGGGGAAGGGGCTTCCTTTTGTTCACTTTTCTCCGCAGAGCTCTTAACCCCAGGATCTGACACACCAGTACAAATTCAATGACTATTTGATGAACATTTTATGTAGACACTTCAGCAGATGTTGGTTTAATAAATAAGCTAACACAGAAAGAAGTAAGTGTGGATAGTTTTGCAGTGAAATACTCTCTACGATGTGGTCTGTCTTGGAGTGGACACGGGTCAAACTGAACAAAATGAATCCGGAATTTACTCCAACTTTTTAAACAGAAATAGCTCACTCATAGTCAATTTTACAGAAAAACCAAATGAAACATCTCCAGCAGTTCTTCTGACTCTGGTGACTGGCATCCTCTCAAGCTGAAATCCCTTTCCTGAAGAGACTTAGGTGAAAGCACAGGGGAATGCCACAGGAAACTATATAAAGGTGATAAAGTGATAGAAATTTCAAATGCAAGAATGCCCTTGGTTCTAGAGGCAAACAGACTGACATGAGAGTCAGGGGAAGCAAGAAAGGCATCCTGTACTCTCACCATCTAAGCCTCTACGTAAGGGGGGAGGATTAGAGTCAGGCCTGTGTGAAATTTCGTGAGACACACAGGGCAGAAGGGCGGGGGTCGTGTCTCTGTCTCTCCCTGAGCGCCCTAATCATCGGGACTATGGAAGAAGGAAACTAACATGCACTGCGAAGCTGCAATGGTCTCAAGCCTGTGACAGAAGCTTTCTTATGCGTTTCCTCATTTAGTCAATACCATTCATCCAGTGCAATAATGAAGTAAAAAAGCTTTCCTAGTATTCAGGACAATATAAGAGACAAGCATCTGCTAACAGGATATTTTTACCTACTTGGGAAAACCTAAACCTTAATATTCCATCTAGTGACTATCAAAGCCCATTCTACTTTATCCCTATGTTTTTTTTTTCCAAAAAGGATAACCATTTTTTAGATTTAGCTGTAAAATAAGCTGTGCAAACCCTTGACTTTTCTACCACGCTTCTACTGTACACATGTGTGGTATGCACAGGTAAACACACTAATGTGATAAAGTAAATCATTCAGAAAACTATCTGTTACCAACTTTTAGTCCAGAATTAAAGTATTATCATAAAATAGAAAGTAAACATACCTCTAGTTGATGAATTAAATCCTGGTAGGTTTTTAATGGCCCCTCTCCCCTGAAATAAAATAATTATTAAGGAGGTAAGAAAAAGCTATTGCCTAGAAATTGATTTTAAAGTTTCAGAGCACCCTGTGTATTTACAGATCCAAAATTTGAAGAATAATATTGGAGACGAGTAATATTGTCACTCTTCTTAAAGCAGCTTTAACTCTTACCTCCTAAGGCACGTTTAAAAACTGGTCAACATTATATATGTTAATTTTATAATATAAAGAAAATTAAAACTGACATATTTAAGTTTTATGTTTCTTTTTTAACTTTCTTCATTTTCCTTCATAAACTCAAAATATGAGATCTGAAAATAAAAGGCCTTTGTTCCATAAGAGATAAAAGATGAGACCGAAAATCAAGAAATTCTCATTTTTTATTCTAATTTCAACTATGGCAAGGCACATCAGTTAAGTTTCGATTCTGAGTCTATAAAATCAGCAAAACAATATTTGTGGTACCACTCTCATCAAGAAGATTAAGGAAGATCACATTGAAAACTCCCAAGAAGAATTAAGAACTTCACAAGCGAAAAGTAAATCACAACAAAGAGCAACAGAATTCATGAGGAACAGCAACAGCCTAGGCGTGAATCAGAAGACCTGAAATCTGGCAGGTACCGGGGGCCCTCAGTAGCTACTAGTTATGAACACAACATTCTTTTATGCTGATAAACTGTTGGAAGGACAAATGAAACTATGAAGCAGAAACCACTTTAACACTATATGATACTGGTATGTGTGAAATCTTTAAAAAGTATAATCCATTAGAAAATCTAAAAGACATAAATTATAAGAAATATGAGTAACTGTAAATAAACGACAAAGAAACTATATAAACTGTCAAGACAACCTTAAATAACAGCCTTAAGAAAAACTATAAAACCGCCCAGGACCATTACAAAACTGGTATTGTGAAGACTTAACAGATGAGTCTCAGAAAAAAGCAATTAGATGAGGCTGGTAAGCCACTGTCTTAAGGGAAAACAGAAAAACTGTTTGGGGGAGAAACAAGTATACTGACAGGGTGGGTAGAAAACAAAGCCAGCTTGAGAGTCTACGACAATTATATTACCGAGACTTGCAAGAATGACACAAGGTGCTATACATCACAGAAAATTCATTTTATTTTCCTGAAAGTCAGTGTTTCCTGTCCAATAACCATACCCCAGGAACAAGTCTGCCTCCACGGAGCTTTAGAGCCTTTCACGCTTCGTACTCTCTGTGGGCCGCATGTCATCCCTTGCCAAGATCCACTATTCTGACTCAGAAACAAAAACTGCTTACCATACAATCCTGAAATATCCTGAGATAAGAAATAAGAAATAAAAGGGGCATTCACAAACTTAAAAAAAAAATTCCTACTGATCAATCTTTTATTTGGGAAGATTTTATATACCAAGGGTTTCCCCGGTGGCTCAGATGGTAAAGAATCTGCCTGCAAAGCAGGAGACCTGGGTTCAATCCTTGGGTCAGGAATATCTCCTGGAGAAGGGAATGGCAACCCACTCCAGTATTACTGCCTGGAGAATTCCATGGACAGAGGAGCCTGGTGGGTTACAGACCAGGGAGGGTCACAAAAAGTTAGACATGACTAAACAGCTAACATTTTCACTTTATATACCAAACCTGGAGAAGGAAATGGCAACCCACTGCAGTACTCTTGCCTGGAGAATCCCATGGAGGGAGGAGCCTGGTAGGCTACAGTCCATGGGGTTGCAAAGAGTCAGACACAACTGAGCGACTTCAAAACAAACAATACCAAACTACATTTGGTAAGTAAAAATTTATTTCTTCAGTTTTTAGCAGTCAAAAAATTTTTAATCTGATTTTTATCACCATGAGATAACTAGCATGATTCCAGTGCAAAGATCTCTGTTTCTTCAGTTAATCTTCACATTTCAGTTAACCACACGTTGAATGTAGGTAAACAAAGAAACTCTATTTTACTTTCTTTTGCACACTTGACTCATCGGATTTTTAAGTGATATAAACTAAAAAAGGAGGTCAAAACTAGTTTGAGAAAATTCAATTCTGGGAGAAGGTTGCTAAGAATTAAGAACAAAGGAAGGAAACCACCCAAGTGGGGGACAGAAAGCTCTCCAATGATGGAAAACAGGGAAAGATATTAACAAATGACTGCTGACCTGAGGCAAACTTACTCAACTCCTATCATTTCTCCCTTACCCCCTGGAAGAATCATTTCTCTTGAAAAGGTAGAAGACATCATGAAGACAAGAATGAATGTTTCTTCCTCACCCCTAATCTTCCTTTATACGAAGAAATCTTCACCGGCACAGCCTCCCTGACTTCTCTCTGCGCTCTCACTTATCTCACCCCTCAGAGGAGCGTGGACGATTACTGATTTTTATGTTCAGTCTTTTTGCTGACTTTGCGAAAATAAATTGGACACGGTAGCCCTTTCATTTTTCCTTTTTCTCTTGGTAGTAAAGGTACCCTTGGAATATATCTGGTCTTTCAAGTGTTTTAAGAGATACATTCTGCCCCTAGGGGGTAAGATTTCTTAATTCTAGGTATTATTTTTAAAAACCTATTTGTCTATGGCTATAAACTACATTATTCAGTATCAGCTTTATAAATGCCACTGGCCCCCATCTGCCTATTCTTTTGCTTATTTTTCAGTTAATTCTGAATTTGGGTGAAGAAAAAGGGGCTCTTTATTGAGCCCCAAAGCCCACACAGTGGTAGTGATCCCAATTAGTTTAGCTGAGCTTCAGACCAAACGGATTACATTCCAGAATACGGGACAACGGGCAGGTGCGGCCCACTGCTGGCTATAATTTCAAAGTCAAAATGAGTAGAGGAGAAGCCACAACACTGAAGACACCAAGTATTCTCCAGTTTTGAAAAATGAGAAAGATACATATCAGAAGGATGAGTGAAAAGTCTGAGGTCATTCCTTGAGAAAATTCTAGAGCAGGTTATTGAGTGCATAACTGATTAAAGTTTTAACAACACTGAGATACTATGCCATATGTATAATCTTCCATTATTATAAGAAAAGACAGAGAATGTAGCTCAGATAAATGTAAAGTTAGGGAAACTCTGCTACATAATGAATGCTGACCCGAGGAGGTGTGGCACCCTACCCACAAGGCAGACCTATGGCTCTATTCCTTGACCTGTGTATAAGCAGTCCCTGCATAAAGGTTTCAAAGGCATGTCGTTTAAACTTACTGATGCAGGCTGGGGGAGACACTGATACGTGGGATGACGAAAAATCAGGAAGCAAAATTATTTCAGAACTATGCAAGGAATGGCACACAAACCTAGAAGAGGATCTCATCTAAGTCCAAATCCTCATTAAATGAATGTCTTCTTGCTGCATTCACTGAACTGTCATAAGAACTACTACTCAGTCTTTTTACATATATTTGAAACCAACTTCAACCTATCAATGACATAACATGGCACTTTTTCTTTATACCAGATATCATTAAATTCATTTTAAAAGGTAATGTAACTACATTTACCTAGTAAATAAATACAGAGAATAGGCCATACTGGACATGTTCCGTCCAGATAGAACCATCTCATTCTCCTGATCCTCCCACTTCTCAATCTCGCAGTTGGCATCAGAAGTGAGCAAACCCAGTTTGAGTCCAAGCTTTGCTATCTTGGCTTGCTCCTACAAAACATACATTTTTAATCAAAATGATGTAGCCATTAACTATGTAAAAGTAAGACTGGAAGTAAGACTATCGCAAAAGAGAAGATCTTACCTCAGAGTCAGGCTTATCTGCCTTTAATGATCTCAGGTTTGCACTATTCTTCTGTGACAATAAAAAGATTAGAGCATCTTAAAAATCGGTACAGTTAATTGTGAAGACGCGCAATAGTAACGCAAAGCATAACAAAGTACCTTAACAAAATTTTAACTAAAATTTTTTCAGTTCATACTTAAACTTTATTAAACTGTTTAAGTAAAAACAATTATGGTTGACCCTTAACAACGTGGGGGTTAAGGGCGCTGACCCTCACCTTAGCCAAAAACCTCCGTATAACTTAAAAAGAGTCCACTCTCCACATCCATAGCTCCCCCATATCTATGGTTTTCCGTCTGTGGATTCAACCAACCTCGGATGGTGCAGCACTGTAGTATGAACGATTGAAAAAAATGCACTAATAAGTGGACCTCAAACTTCAAACCCATGTTGTTCAAGGGTCCACTGTAATGGCAAATACCCAAATATGTGGCTTCAGCTTTGAACAGGTAGGTAGTTGGAAATCTGGGGCTATGGAAAGCATCTGTGTTTCAGACTCCTGAAGACTTCCGCAGTCTTCCCACAGACCAATTACTACACACCCAAACCTCCCTGGCCCCTCCACTAAATTATTCTTAAGAAATGTTGTAATAAAATTAACCGCTACATGGCAGCTTTCAATATCTTCCAAATGTTAAGACTCTGGAATTCATTTCCTTTAACCAGTTTGCCCTTTTGAGGGATAAATTTCAGCCTCCTGGTTTCACTTACATCCAGATTCCTAATCCTATATCCCAGGTTATATAGGTAATTATACTTAGAATTTAGGATTTACTATTTGAACCAGCATGCCTTTATGGCCCTTAGCTTTGAAACAGCAAGTTAGTTTCTATGTAGGCTATTTAAAACTCAAGAGTGTATTTCCTCTAGGGCAGGAGAAAACATTGTACACCAGTTTGGTTACCAGGCTGGCCCACAGATGATTGCTTACTTGTAAAAACCACTACCTATAGCAATGTTTCTTTGAAAAATATATTCGGAAGTTCTCTTGAGATGGCGGCCCAATTTGGGTATTCCCTGCGTTCTGAGATCTGGTGGGAACTCCCCTAGCTGGGGCAGCAGTTCCAGAACAGCTGGGCTAGTAGAGAGAAAAAGGCCAGGAGACCAGGGAGCCATTTACTTTTTAAAGGAATCATTTATTTAAATCACCCCCCCACCCCTGCCGAGTATATATTCACACACATGGACACAAAATGCACATTATGATAAAACACGTGTATGTCTGCTTAGCTTAGTTAAGAAGGTAACTCTGAAGTATATGCGTACTTCTCTGTTTTTTGTTCCCCTTATTATCACCATGACTTACTACTTCTGACCAGCTATTCTGAAACCACTTTAACTGCAGAACAGAACAACTGCAACTTTTCCCTTTTTTCTCTATCCCAGCTTATATTTGTCGTGTTCCATAAAAGAAACGGGAGGAGGTGACGGACAGAAAACAGATACGGGGAGTCTATAAAGCTACACACACACACACACACACAATGGACAGAAAACAGATACAGGGAATCTATAAAGTTACACACACACACACACACACAATGGACAGAAAACAGATACAGGGAATCTATAAAGCTACACACACACACACACACACATACACACACACAACGGACAGAAAACAGATACAGGGAATCTATAAAGCTACACACACACACAACGGACAGAAAACAGATACAGGGAATCTATAAAGTTACACACACACACACATACAACGGACAGAAAACAAATACAGGGAATCTATAAAGTTACACACACACACACACACACACACACACACCGGACAGAAAACAGATACGGGGAATCTATAAAGTTACACACACACACACACACACACACACACACATACACAACGGACAGAAAACAGATACAGGGAATCTATAAAGTTACACACACACACACACAACGGACAGAAAACAAATACAGGGAATCTATAAAGTTACACGCACACACACACACACAACGGACAGAAAACAGATACGGGGAATCTATAAAGTTACACGCACACACACGCACACACACACACAACGGACAGAAAACAGATACAGGGAATCTATAAAGTTACACACACACACACACACAACGGACAGAAAACAAATACAGGGAATCTATAAAGTTACACACACACACACACACAACGGACAGAAAACAAATACAGGGAATCTATAAAGTTACACACACACACACACACATACACACAACGGACAGAAAACAAATACAGGGAATCTATAAAGTTACACACACACACACACACACAACAGACAGAAAACAGATACAGGGAATCTATAAAGTTACACACACACACACACACACACAACGGACAGAAAACAGATACAGGGAATCTATGAAGTTACACACACACACACACAACGGACAGAAAACAGATACAGGGAATCTATAAAGTTACACACACACACGCAAGCACACACACACACAACGGACAGAAAACAGATACAGGGAATCTATGAAGTTACACACACACACACACACACATACACACAACGGACAGAAAACAAATACAGGGAATCTATAAAGTTACACACACACACACACAACGGACAGAAAACAAATACAGGGAATCTATAAAGTAACACACACACACACGCAACGGACAGAAAACAAATACAGGGAATCTATAAAGTTACACACACACACACACAACGGACAGAAAACAAATACAGGGAATCTATAAAGTTACACACACACACAACGGACAGAAAACAAATACAGGGAATCTATAAAGTTACACACACACACACACACACACACAACGGACAGAAAACAAATACAGGGAATCTATAAAGTTACACACACACACACACACAACGGACAGAAAACAGATACAGGGAATCTATAAAGTTACACACACACACACACACACGCACACACAACGGACAGAAAACAAATACAGGGAATCTATAAAGTTACACACACACACACACAAAACAACAACGGACAGAAAACAGATACAGGGAATCTATAAAGTTACACACACACACACACAACGGACAGAAAACAAATACAGGGAATCTATAAAGTTACACACACACACACACACACACACAATGGACAGAAAACAAATACAGGGAATCTATAAAGTTACACACACACACACACACACACACAACGGACAGAAAACAAATACAGGGAATCTATAAAGTTACACACACACACACACAACGGACAGAAAACAAATACAGGGAATCTATAAAGTTACACACACACACACACACACAACGGACAGAAAACAAATACAGGGAATCTATAAAGTTACACACACACACACACACACACACAACGGACAGAAAACAAATACAGGGAATCTATAAAGTTACACACACACACACACACACAACGGACAGAAAACAGATACAGGGAATCTATAAAGTTACACACACACACACACACACGCACACACAACGGACAGAAAACAAATACAGGGAATCTATAAAGTTACACACACACACACACAAAACAACAACGGACAGAAAACAGATACAGGGAATCTATAAAGTTACACACACACACACACACGCACGCACACACAACGGACAGAAAACAGATACAGGGAATCTATAAAGTTACACACACACACACACACACAGACAGCCTCTTGGGTTCATTAGAAAATAAGCAGAGAAGACCAATGATTTCTTTGGCTCCATGTATAATTACATCATCTGTATTTTCTTCCTTAGTCTAGTAGACTACAAAGCAATTGATAGAAGTATTTAAGAAAGTTAAGAAGACCCTAGAGGTTTTTAGGTTTTATTTTATTTGGAATTTTACACTCTACCTTTATTCAATTTAGTTGTGTTTTCATTGTTTTTATTTTTAATTTTACAAATTATTATTATTAAAGTGTTTATATGAAGACTGAAAGGGAATTGCCTGAAAAGGTACAGAAACCATCCTAATCATATAACCAAGCTTGCCATCTAGTGGGCATTATTTTATAATGCAGTCAGATGCATCAGTTTTAGTCGTATAAAGCCAAAAAAAAAAAAAAAAAAAAAACCACACACACACAATTCATGCGTCTAAAAACAAACAAAATGGCTTATTTTCATCAAGGCAGAAAGCATTCAGAAAGTTCTTAGTCTGCATAAAATGGTTCCAACATGACCTTGTGAATTAGACCCAAGCTATGAAAAACAAAACAAAAAAAACCCCTGACTTAAGATTATGGCTTCTTATTAACCATAAAATCCATTACCTATTCACTCAACCCCCAAACCAAACACAAATAACCAGACTATGGGCTACATCCAGACTACTACTTAGAATAACAATTCTGAACAGTAGCAACCTCCACAACAAGAGCATAATTTGAATTCTGAACAAAAATATTCTCAAGTGGACAAAGATCTACTTACCATTGGCTTTGGAAGTGAAAGGTAGCCATACTTCTCTCCTGCAAATAACATAATATAACTTAAAACAAATTTCCCACTATTCACATTTAATTTTTAAAATATTATTAAATAAAATGTTAGTACATTAGTTTTGATAATTTAGTAATTACATATGACTGAGGAATAAGATTTTAATTTTGTTTGTGAACATGAAAAAAATATATTTGGCACAGATTTTGATTTATAAAATTGTTTCTGAAGTCCTGTCTTCACAATTTATGTTTAATACTCCCTACATTAAGCTGACATTTGTGCCATCCTTACTTCTGAGTTTATACCTCTAGATAAATTAAGTCCAGAATTAAGTTCCAAAGGCCCTCTCATCTTATGAGGATGTAGAATGATTTTTCATAACAACCTAACCGAGGTCCTCTTTCAATATCCAGAGCTTTTCTGTATCTCCACAACAAAGTTAATCACCCAAGGACAGGAAAGCCTCATTATTTCACTGAAGATATGCTCTAATATTCCTTTGTTCTATTTGAACCATCTTGAAGTTAATCTGAGTAGCCTGTAGTTTATAGGGATGTACCAGGTTCCATGGCTCCGCACTTATTTTGTCACTTGGCAGACTGGATGTATGAGATGCTGTTCACTGAAGTGGGGTGAATAGGAAGAGGAGCATGCTTATGGATGAATATGAACTTACTGGGGGGGTATATGAGTTGGGAATAAGGGAGTGATCCAGCCAGACAAAAGATAATGGGGCCAGGATGTTAATAGTAGAAATGAAGATAAGAGGACTGATTTAAGAATAATTTTACAAGTAAGATTGGTAGGATTTGATGAGTACAGAGGTAAGAGACAGTTTGAGGATAACTGGGCTTGATTGAATCCAAATTCTGTAATGCCCCAGTCCTACCACTGAGAACATGAATTTTTTTTTCTGATTGATCATACCATGTAAAGTCCCTTTCAGGATCAAAACTAATTATAAGAACTTCTACTATGGACTATTAGAGCATATCTTCAGTGAAATAATAAGGCTTTCCTGTCCTTAGGTGATTAACTTTGTTTTGGAGATACAGAAAAGCTCTGGATATTGAAAGTGGACCTCAATTAGGTCAGAATCGGCAGGCTATGAGAGAAAGCAAGAATTTGACTTTTATTTGTCTAAAATAATCTCAAATTCTAAATGTTGATACACACTCATCACTAAGGAAAGGTGGAGTCTTTTTGATCTGGTCCCTTCTAATACAAAGGGGGATCATGGCCTCCCTAAAGGCAGAAATGGATGAAGGCAGAGAGGCAGGAAGACAAAGATTGATTTTTGAATTCTTGACACAATCTCAGGAGGTCCTATTATGAAATCTAAGGGTTTCTTGGTAAGGGGACAACCACCTAGCTCTCAGACTGACTTCAGATATGCAAACAGTTAAGGCTCTTTTTCACTGCTTAGCATGTTGTTTGCTACTTAATTGGTTGGCTAACTGATACTTGCAAATATATCTGATTAGTTTCCCAGTCAGGGGAGTTAAAATTTGCAGAGCAGAACTAACCTGGCTAAAATCGAGTAGAGGCTTTCCAATCATAGTTATGAGTTATAACAGTAGCAAAGAGAAACCAGAATCTGAAGGACCCACTCTGTCCTTTGCAGGGGGCAGGTGCGAGGTAACAGGCAGGTCTGTTGACATAACCATACAGAATAGGAAGAGCAGCACTGTTACACTGGCTCAGCTCATCAATGACAGCTAACTCAGAGCTGGACTTCTTTGGAGGAAGAGCTATATTTATGAGCTTCATGATAACAGTCAGGGGGGAAAAAAAGGCAATGCAGGAAATTAAGCAACTCTGACTCAATTCACCCTATATAAGTAAGGATGCCTCTGAACAGCAAGATACTACTAGTTAAAGAATGAGTGTCCCATTAATCAAAGGCAGCAGTTTCCTACCTAAAGAGGAATTTCTGTTCAGCACTTAGGAAGTTAAGAAAATCCTGATCTGGGGGGACAGGTTACCCAAACCTTAAGAAAGACTGGGAAGTCTACACAAGTCTTACAGTTAAATGACCATTTTCTTTAAATATGGATCAGTTATAATCAATTTACCTTTTAGTATACAAAACTCACCTCACATAAAACCCATTCAATACTTTATCAAAGTATCAAAATAATGTGCCATTCAGACTAGCTATTGATTTTTAAATGCAGAAGCGTGGTAAGCATTTATTACATTTTACAAATTATATCTACAAAGTCTACTATTCTCTGACTTTTAAATAAATCAATAATTATCCTAGATGGGTATTTAAAAAAATATGATACGTTTAGATGCTCATATTCAGTAAAATATGTAATTTGATGTTATTTTGACTTTAAATGACATTTTAAACAAGCATGCTGACACTAACAGAAGCCATTAAGAAGGAAAAAAAAAAACATAAAAACACATAAACAACTGGACACACAGTACAATGGGAAATAAAAATCCAAGTTGATATTAAAATAAAGAGTAAAAATTATGCCTCTGTACATTGTATGGTGCTATTCTACACGTTGTAGAAATACCAGTGAACTTACCCATCAAATGAAATATTCCAAGATTATGTAGTCATCAAGGAAAGAGATTCCATCCAAGTGGAAGGAAAGCAATTTGAAAATCAAATAACTACATTCATTTCATTATGAAGTTAGTAGAATTATATCAGAGAAATACTGTACTACAGAAGAACTTTTGTACTAAAACTAACAAAAACAATTTATAAGAAATATAAAAACGACTTAATTTCAATAAGAAAGCTAGAATGTTAATATTAATTAAAAAGAATCCCCTATACTGTTGTACAATAAATTTTACTGCTTTGATACTATATTGAAGGACAAGTAATAATTTTACTATTTTTTGTGTAAGATACTTTATTATAAAAAAAATCCAGTTGGGTTATAAAAGTTATTCATTTGGCATCTGACGTTTTTGACATTAAAAAATTAACAGCTACATTAAAATATGAATATATTTCAATATATGGACAGTTTCTCACCTCGTCTTCCTTCAAACACATCATTGATTTCTCTCAGCAGTATTGACATGTCACTAATTTGGGATTCCCAGGCTTCACAGAATACATCTAGATTTTCTTTAGCAATTTTACTAGATGGATGCAGTGTCAAAGTTTCAGCAGCAGAAATTATCTAAAGAAACAATACATAGGTTTAAGCTTCAAAATCTTACCCCTCAGAATCATACTGGAAACCAAACTTAAAATCAACTCAGTGATTCAACTATTAATACAAAGCAATTTCTACACATAAGTCCCATGTCGGGTAATATAGACATACATAGTAGAATAAAACTCACTGTTTCTTACAAGCTTATCTACAGATGAATAGTAGGCATTATTGTACACAAGCAGTGGTATCAGCACTGGCAGTAATGATGGTGGTAACGGTGGCAGTAATAGATGCATACCTACAAGTACATGGTGGATACACCCTTGGGGTACTGTGCTTGATACACATTAGTATTAATCCTCCAACACAGAAACAAAGTACTATCCTTTTCAAATAAGTATTATTCCGATTTTACAGCTGGAGAAAACTGAGACTCAAAGATACAAAGTAACTTATATATGGCTCTTCATGGGCACTGTACCCATGTTCCAGGTGTTGCGAAAACAGCTGTGAATGAAACATCAATGTTCCTCTCTCATGGGGCTCATATTACAATACAGGGAGAGAGATGATTAAAAATTTGTAAGCAAATCATGAAATATCTTCAAAGATGATAAATGATAAGTATAAAAACAAAGGGCAAGGAGGATGGAAGGTATTAGGTAGTCCCAGTATTTTAAGCTAGGTGGTCACTGGCAAAGGTGGTGTGTACATGAAGAGCTGAAAAAGGTGAGGGAATCACAAGGAAGCCTGGGCAAAGGCATCTGAGGTGAGACATTTCTATATATTCTAACAGCAGCCAAGCAGGCCAGTGTGACTAGACTAACATGGAGAAAAGGAAGGTCACCAATGATTTTGTGATGCAGAAATGCACACAGTAGGATAGGCTTTACTCTGAGGGAGACAGGGAGTCACTGAAGAGCTTTAGAAACTGATATGTAATGGAAACGAATATAAGAAAGAAAAAGACATAAAACCGAACCACTTTGCTGTACACTAATAACTAACACAACATTGTCAATCAACGATACTTCAATTAAAGAAAGGAAACCGATATGGTCAGAGCTGCCTTCGAGAGAATTAGACTTGGGTGGTCCTCCTGGGTGGGCACAGTCCCACAGGCACAGGCTTCACAAGCAGGTGGCAGCTTTATGAGGAGAACAAGGTTCCCCATCTTCAGGGAAGGTGGGTGCATGGCCCGCCAGCGGACAGGAAGCTGGACACAGCAGTGAGGGCTTCTCAACTGGGGGCCACTGTACAGGATGCCAGCTGTTCAGCTGTGCCTTGGGTATGATGGGACACTGTAGATGAAATATAAAAACGACACTGCCAGAGCAGAGATGTCCAGAAATCCTATAAATTATTCTAGAAGTGTGCTCTATTTTCTTAAATTACCCCTTTGAGAGATAGATAAGACCAGGAATAAAAGCTGAGGCTA
Source organism: Capra hircus (assembly GCF_001704415.2). NCBI lineage: Eukaryota > Metazoa > Chordata > Mammalia > Artiodactyla > Bovidae > Capra > Capra hircus. Next base: position 98,325,433 of record NC_030815.1, read on the forward strand.
AAGGAATAGAAAAAGGCTTTCAAGTTGTAGAAATTGACAACAGCCTCTATCACCATCCTGGGGAAGAAAATAAGCTTTTCCTAATATTCCTGCTGCCACGAAAACAGTGAGCAGAGAATTACAACCACAGAACTGGCAGAGACTGAGGGCTACAAGTGCTGACTGTGTATCACAGGAGATCTGAACTTTAGTTCTAATGAAATACATTTACAGCCAAAGCAAGTAGTGTGACTCCCAAATGGACAGGTAAATCTTGAAACCTTGGTTTCCCCAATAAACAGAGATCTTCTGGTTTTAACAAAATGCTCAGCAGATGGTTGCTGTGGATGGTCACTCATATAGTTTCTGCTTCCAAGCCTTTGACACTGTCCTCTACAGGGGAGCATAAACATCCATCCAGCATGGCTCTGAGAGCCTGCACATACTAAGATGCTTTTGCTGTTCTCAACTATAAATTCAGGGGCTCAACATCTGTCATCTGATAATGCAAAAAAAAGGAATAAGTACTTTTGACTGCCATGATAAATAAGAACACTTGGTAAATTGTATGTTAGAGCTTAGACCTAAATAAGGAGAAGGTCTGTCCCTCAGGTTTTCCCTTAACTTGACAGAGACATTTTTAAATGGGATATCCATTTTAAAAATGCTTTTAAAAATTATAACAACAAAGTAACATTATAGAGAATTCAGAAAAAAAATTACTCACAATTCTCCCTAACAAGTAGAACATTCCTTTCTGCACAATCCTACAGTCATTTTCATATATATAGGCATTTTATATGTAGCAATTATAGCATAGAAATAAATCTGGATCCTGCTTTTGTCACCTAACATTTTAATAAAACACCTTTTGATGCTGCAAATTCTAGTTATCATAATTACTATTCTAAATGTCATAATATACTATACTATTTGCCTAATTAAAGATTGTTATTTGAATCTTATTATAAGCAATGTTGTAACAAAATCTTTTACTTTTCTTTAATCTCCTTATGTCTTTAGGAATTTGGGGGTCAAAATGTATTTTTATGGCTTGTTACATAATGTTAACTTAGTCTGCAAACATGTCATAACAACCTACACTATAAACAGCTTTTCATTTAAATAGGTATAAACTACAGCATCAGTTGAATGAGCCAATTTCTAGCTTGGCAGATGACCAGATAACCCAGTGGAATGTTCTGACACGCTATCAACACAAATTCCATTACCTTCATTTCTCTCAGCAGATGTGGCCTGTAGCTGTACAGATCTAGTGTCTTCCTTGTGTACAACCTGTTATGACACTCAGATAAAACATAATATGGAATGAACAATCTGCTGTTCATCATACCTGCTGGCCAGTCACCTGAAATGTCTCCTCTGCATGTAGACAGGTTATTTCAAGAGGTTCTGTCCCCGATACATGTCTCAACAATCGACAGGTCTACAAGGAAACATTTTTATAGTTCAGCTTTCTCCTTCTTCACAATACATAGCATCATTTTATAATTAATAAGGAAAATAAAACAGGGCTTTCCTGGTGGCTCAGAATCTATCTGCCAATGCAGGAGACACGGGTTTGATCCCTGATCAGGGAGTATACTACATGCTGCGGAGCAACTAAGCCTGTGCACCGGAAACATTGAGCCTGTGCCCTAGAGCCCGGGAGCCACGACTACCGAGCCCACGCACTGTGATTACTGAAGTCCGTGCGCCCTAGAGCCTGTGCTCTGCAACAAGAGAAGCCACGGAGATGAAAAGCTCGCACACCACAACTAGAGCAAAGCTCACGTGCAGCAGTGAAAACCCAGCACAGCCAAACTAAATACATACAGATAAAATTATAAGAAAATAAAATATTAAAACCTAAAAAATAAATGTGTACGTTAATGAGAAGATTATTATAATATACTGGTTCCAAACAGATTCTCTAGGAGCAAAACTGGAACAAATAAGGGTTGAGCATATAAACTACTGTTTCTACTTCCCATCTGAACACTGCAAGGTTGTCACAAAAGATAAGAGCCAGGAGAAATCCTGAGACTTCCCTGGTGGTCCAGTGGTTAACACTCCATGCTACCAATGCAGAGGGCACAGGTTCAATCTCCGGTGAGGACACGAAGATACCACATGCCATACGGCACGGCCAAGAAGAAAAGAACCAGGAGGAGCCCTGAAAGATTGTGTAGTGCCCACATATTTTATGTATGAAGAAACGTGGTTCAGGGAAGGACTTCCCAAGATCTCTCAGCTAAACTGTCAGTTGCCACAAGCTATACATTCTTCCTGATAACAAACAACACTTCTGTCAATTAGCACACCTTTTACTGCAAAGAACCCTGGATTAGGCAGACTGATATAATGAACAGAGAGTCTGTCAGCAAAACTTATTGAAAATCTTGACGCTTAACAGTCTGAACTGATCTGATTCAGTCTATTTCTGTTTGAACTGGTGTATTCCAGTTTAGACCAGTCTATTCTGGTCTAGATCAATCTGATCCAGTCTGAATCAGTGTATTCTGGCCTAAACCAGTCTGGACTGGTCTATACTGGTCTACACCAGTCTTCATTTAAAATCTGTAGTATTCTGATCTGACCAAAATAAAACTTCAGAGAGTTCAGTTCAGTTGCTCAGTCGTGTCCAACTCTTTGCGACCCCATGAACTGCAGCACGCCAGGCCTCCCTGTCCATCACCAGCTCCAGGAATCCATCCAAACCCATGTCCACTGAGTCAGTGAACCCATCCAACCATCTCATCCTCTATCATCCCCTTCTCCTCCTGCCCTCAATCTCTCCCAGCATCAGGATCTTTTCCAATGAGTCAGCTCTTCGTATCAGGTGGCCAAAGTATTGGAGTTTCAGCTTTAGCATCAGTCCTTCCAATGAATATTCAGGACAGATTTCCCTTAGGATGGACTGGTTGGATCTCCTTGCAGTCCAAGGGACTCTCAAGAGTCTTCTCCGACACCACAGTTCAAAAGCATCAATTCTTCAGCACTCAGCTTTCTTTATAGCCTAACTCTCACATCCATACATGACCACTGGGAAAGCCATAGCCTTGACCAGACAAGCTGGAATCAAGATTGCTAGAAGAAATATCAATAACCACAGATATGCAGATGACACCACCCTTATGGCAGAAAGTGAAGAGGAACTAAAGAGCCTCTTGATGAAAGTGAAAGAGGAGAGTAAAAAAGTTGGCTTAAAGCTCAACATTCAGAAAACGAAGATCATGGCATCTGGTCCCATCACTTCATGGCAAATAGATGGGGAAATAGTGGAAACAGTGTCAGACTTTATTTTGGGGGGCTCCAAAATCACTGCAGATGGTGATTGCAGCCATGAAATTACTCCTTGGAAGGAAAGTTATGGCCAACCTAGATAGCATATTAAGAAGCAGAGACATTACTTTGCCAACAAAGGTCCATCTAGTCAAGGCTATGGTTTTTCCAGCGGTCATGTATGGATGTGAGAGTTGGACTGTTAAGAAAGCTGAGTGCCGAAGAATTGATGCTTTTGAACTGTGGTGTTGGAGAAGACTCTTGAGAGTCCCTTGGACTGCAAGGAGATCCAACCAGTCCATCCTAAAGGAGATCAGTCCTGGGTGTTCATTGGAAGGACAGATGCTGAAGCTGAAACTCCAATACTTTGGCCACCTCATGTGAAGAGTTGACTCATTGGAAAAAACCCTGATGCTGGGAAGGATTGGGGGCAGGAGAAGGGGATGACAGAGGATGAGATGGCTGGATGGCATCACCGACTCGATGGATGTGAGTTTGAGTGAACTCCGGGAGTTGATGATGGACAGGGAGGCCTGGCGTGCTGCAGTTCATGGGGTTGCAAAGAGTTGGACACGACTGAGCAACTGAACTGAATGGAACTGACCAGACGGACCTTTGCTGACAAAGTAATGTCTCTGCTTTTCAATATGCTGTCTAGGTTGGTCATAACTTTCCTTCCAAGGAGTAAGTGTCTTTTAATTTCATGGCTACAATCACCATTTGCAGTGATTTTGGAGCCCAGAAAAATAAAGTCAGCCACTGTTTCCCTATCTATTTGCCATGAAGTGATGGGACTGGATGCCATAATCTTAGTTTTCTGAATGATGAGCTTTCAGCCAACTTTTTCACTCTCCTCTTTCACTTTTATCAAGAGGCTCATTAGTTCTTCTTCACTTTCTGCCATAAGGGTGGTGTCATCTGCATATCTGAGGTTATTGATATTTCTCCTGGCAATCTTGATTCCAGCTTGTGCTTCCTCCAGCCCAGCGTTTCTCATGATGTACTCTGCATATAAGTTAAATAAGCAGGGTGACAATATACAGCCTTGACATACTCCTTTTCCTATTTGGAACCAGTCTGTTGTGCCATGTCCAGTTCTAACTGGTGCTTCCTGACCTGCATATAGGTTTCTCGAGAGGTAGGTCAGGTGGTCTGGTATTCCCACCTCTTTCAGCATTTTCCACAGTTTATTGTGATCCACACAGTCAAAGGCTTTGGCATAGTCAATAAGGTAGAAATAGATGTTTTTGTGGAACTCTCTTGCTTTTTCGATGATCCAGTGGATGTTGGCAATTCGATCTTTGGTTCCTCTGCCTTTTCTAAAACCAGTTTGAACTTCTGGAAGTTCACGGTTCACTGTTAATAATTAAATTAAATTTTCAACCATCCTCAAATTAGTTCCTCATGCATTTAAAATGCCTTCACTAATAAAAAGAAGACTGAATTTGTAAATTATAAGCTTCCTTGATTTAATCTTAATTATTTAAAAAGTAGAAAGAAACAGCACAACCAATATGACTCACTAATATATTAGTAACGCAAAAACTAGTTATAGTAGTTGCACAGCTTTGTAATTTTTTAAAACACCCTTGGTGTTATTCAGTTTTTCTTAGTGAAATCCATTTGTATTATTTTTTAATTTGCTCTTCATTGCCTGCCTTGCAATAGAACATGTGTTTGCAATTGTACTTAGCAAAATTCATGATCTTAACATTGTACACTAAAGTCAATGTGCCTTCCTGGCACAAAACAGCCAGTATGCAGTTTTCTAATGTTTGGGGTTTCTGTCTCAATTTACAATATTGAAAAATATGTATTAGCCAAGCAAAACCACTGTCTCAAAACCATGTTGAAAATTACTCCAACCTGTCAAGCCAATTGAAATTCTCTTCCCAGTCCAATTCCCAGGATCATTTTGTATGTGAAATAGGAAAAGTTGAATTTGATTACAACCATATGCAGAAGGAATCAAGAAATCATGTATTTGTTGTGGTTGTTCAGTCGCTCAGTCATGTCTGACTCCTTGTGGCCCCATGGACTGCAGCATGCCAGGCTTCTCTGTCCTTCACCATCTCCCAGAGTCTGCTCCAACTCATGTCCATTGAGTCAGTGATGCTATCCAAAACACATCTCATCCTCTGTCGTCCCCTTCTCCTCCTGCCTTCAGCCTTACCCAGCATCAGGGTCTTTCAATAAGTTGGCTCTTCGCATCAGGTGGCCAAAGTATTGGAGCTTCAGTTCAGCATCAATACTTCGAATGAACATTCAGGGTTGATTTCCTTTAGGACTGACTGGTTTGAGCTCCTTGCTGTCCAAGGGATTCTCAAGAGTATAGTCAATACTATAGATGATTTTCCTTTCAAAGAATTTGTTTTTCTTTTTCCATCATTTATCCCACCTCACCTGTTCTGAATAAGTCACTCATCAATACATGAGCAGTTTAGAGTTATATAACATATTAAAAATTTTTTTCTCATTCTCACCTTGGAGACAGAGCAACACTAATGGAATAAACCTAATTGTATCCCTTGTACAGATCCAGCAACTTGGCACTTTGCTCAATGTCAGTCTATTTTCTATGATTTATTATGTTTATGTGCTAATTAACAGCAGTCTTCTAACTATGGTGCCCAGTGGTTGTTAATCCAGTTCTATCAAAAGGGCATGATTCCATCCTTGAAGCTCACTATAGAAGTAAATTCCCTTCTCTAAGGAAAAAGTCAATTTTATTCCACACTGGAATTCAGAAGGATTATAACAAGGTTATACACAAGATGAGAAACATGACTATAATATTACCCTGACCCACTACTGAGGTCAAGCACTACAAACTGCTTCAAAGTCAGAGCCATAAAATTCCTGGCAACACTTAAGAGAACAATAAAAACAAAGGAATGGCATTGGGGGAAATAAAGGCAGGTTGTTTGGAATAAACAATATGATTTCCACCCATAAAATCACCCGAGTCCAGTGCATTTAACATTTAGGAGCATTATCTAAAACAGATAATGAGATGGTTGGATGGCATCACCAACTCAATGGACATGAGTTTGAGCAAACTCCAGGAGATAGTGAAGGACAGGAAAGCCTGGTGTGCTGCAGTCCACGAGATCGCAAAGAGTTGGACACAACTTAGGAAGTTTTACAGCATGTTCAAGCTCTTCCAGAAGAAATATGGGGCTGCCCTATAAAAGCCTATTTGTGAGGTTTGAGAAGCCTCTTTGGAAAACATTCAACCTAAGTGAAAAAGCATGAAAAGTTCAACTAGTAGTAATAACCAACATTGAGAGAATGCATCAGGGTTTCTGGCTACTATATGAAGACCTAGGACTTTGCAATAAAGCAATTTAGAACTTTTTTTCTAACTGAACCCCTTACTGATAGTATTATCCTATGTTTCTAGTTCTTAGAATATTTGTGTCAGTATCCAGAAATTTAAAAATCTACTTTTTTGAGATGTAATTCATAGAAAACAAAATGCATCCATTTTGAACTCTGGAAAAAAAATTATCTTGAGGCTTACAACAGAAAATTAGGAAAAAAAATTTTTTTTTCACATTTTAAAAAGACTTGCTGCAGGAGTCCTACAATTAGCAAGTTTGCCTATGGTCATAATTCTTGGTTTATAAACAAAACAGCATCAAATCTATTTTTTAAAGGAGATGTATTTACAGTGATTTTAAGAATTCTGTCTAGTAACTCAAACTGGTACTCTGTGGCAACCTAGAGGGGCAGGATGGGATGGGAAGTGGGGCGGAGGTTCAAAAGGAAGGGGAATACCTATGGCTGATTCATGTTGATGTATGGCAGAGACCAACACATTATAATAAAGCAATTATCCTTAGTCAAAAATAAATAAACAGAATGCTCCCTAGTAGTTTTCAGATATTAACAAATAAAGGAGAAGAAGCTAGTTTAATTCATCTGAAAGTTCCTTTTAACCATTAGTATGTGACATTCAGTGAGCAGGGTAATATTAACAGATAACATGAAGACAGCTAGGTGGTTCATATCTGTGCATTAATGTACATGTTGGCTAACACATACTTCATACATATATGTATGTGTGTGTGTTTGTATATATTCGTCATATGTACATGGGCTAATATACATTTCTATACTAGCAGATATCTGACACTCTCAGTAGTAGAAGTCTTACAATATCAATCAATAATTGGAATTATAACAAAAGGGGCAAACAAAGCACCAATAACACATCACAAAGATTTGGGCAGGAGAGAGTCAGAGCACAAATAGTGTATGGAATGTTTTCTTTGTCCTTCCACGTCCATTCTTCTTCCTCCTTGGGAGACTGACCTGTGTGGTCCACAGATGTGTTTGGCTGTGGAAGCCCCAGTACTAGAGCAGCAGGAATGAGGAGGGTAAGGGTCTTTATTCTCACGCTCTTTCCCTGGAGGCTGCCTGGAGCTGTCTCTGTTTAGTCCTAAAACCACAACTTCTCTAGGTTCTTGAAGGACTCCATGCCCTTCCAATTTCCAAAGCCACTCACTCCCCATGTTAGTTTGGTCGTAGGAGCAAAATCAGCTCTGCTATCACTCACCCCAATTCCTATACTCTCATGGTTTCCCCACACCCTATCCATGCAACTGTAAACAGCTCCTTTATTAAACCCTCTTAAAATCAACCTAATTTGAATGTGCCGTCTCTTTTTCCTGTTGAGACTCAAAAGAGTCAAATACAAACAAGGTCACAAGATGTATCTCCACTGCTCTACTCCAAGATTTAACTTCTCTGATGGAATAAGGAAGAAGATTAAGAAGAGCATTTGTGCAATACTGTAAAGCAATTATCTTCCAATAAAATTTTTTAAAAAAAGAAGTGCCCTTGTGGGTTCTAGCACTTTTTATTGTTTTTAGAGGCCAAACTTGTAAGAGCAGAACAGAAAAACATGATATTTTTAAAATTCCAAAGGCAAGAGAGAAAACCCTCTTATGAGTAAGCCAAAAACTGTATTTGTGTTAACATCCCCTGATGACAGTACAGCTTTCATTAAACTAATGTTTCTTTAACAAGCAACCTATTACTCACCTCAATAAGCCGCTCTTTCTGTTCAGAGAGTTTGCAGGCATATTCAGCCAAACCTTCTAAATTTCCTTCTACTCCAGTAAGTTTTAATGCTTTTAGAACCACATGATCAGCATGGTATTTTAACAGATCTGCTGCCAGCTGAGCTGCTGTACTATGAAGCTGCAGATGTGGGGGGTGAAACAAAGACAACAAATGACAAGGTTTTGTGATGAAAAACCTTCCGAGTCCTTTAAAACCTCAAGAGCAGCAACCTCAGATCACGCCCACCTGATCTCCTGAGGGGAAAAGCCTGAAGTTTCCTGTGGTAACAGAACTGCAAAGCCCTGGGAGCTTGCAGCTTCTCCCAAGGGCAGGAAGGAGACTGGCATCTTTGAGTCCCCTGGTGTTGGCAGTAATCCTGTTTGCAGAAGATGAACTGGTCACCCTGGCAGAGTAGCCTGGACCTCTTTTCATCCTATTATCAACCAGCTCTTTCCCACACGGCTTCTCTCTTACCTCAGCTGAGCTTCTGCTGCTCTCGTAAAGTTAGTGAAAACAGAACACTAGGAAGAGAATGGCATTCTGAATACTAAGAGGAAAATCAAATGGCAGCTCATGATCATTAATGTGTTTTTAAACAGAGATTTGGGAAAGTATCATTGTGAGATACAGTCAAATATGTATTCAACACATTTTATTAAATACCTATGTCAGGAAAGGCACTAGCTTAAAGGCTGGACATACATGGCAAGACGCAACATCTTCAGGGAGCTCACAGTTTATCCATATTGCCATCCAGAACTTTATGCTCTAACTCTTAGGTCACAGGAGAAATGAGGGATAAAATAATAAAGAAAACCTCAAGGCTTTATTTAACATTAGGTGGAATGGATTTTAAACATGGTTCACTCTCACTGAATATCTCTGTATACAATCAACTCCAAAATCTTTTCTTCTCCTTATCTTGTCTTAAAAAAAAAAAAGTCATGACAGGTTATTTTGGGCTCACTAGAAAGAGATCATTTTTAATCTGATTTTTAATTAAGTCTATTTGTACAAAGTGATTCTTTTTTTCCTGGACGTAATCCAACGTCAATTCAGATTACAGGACTCTGTACAAAATTAACAATAGGGTAGTCCGCACTCATGAACTCAAGTGAGAATAATTACAGTCAGAAACAAAGACATTAAAATGCATTTTCCTTTGGAAATTAAACAACATAAGAATTCAAAAGATTTTGTTTAACCATCGGGCCCTAGAAAATAGCTAATGCCAACCCTTTATCTTACAGACTATGAAACAGGTCCCTAAAGACTGAGTGACTTGTTCAAGGTCACGTAAATCTTATAAATGATTCTAGAGACAACTTACAAACCCCAAGGGAAGAAGGGTGAATAAACATGAAGTTCCTGCTCTGTGCAAGGTACTGAAAGCGGATATTGTACACATTTATAGACACTATCTCCCTAATCCTTGTACCTATTTCAGAGGTAAGGAAAATGAACTTTATAGAACGTCACTCAATCTATCACCAAAAAATTTTATGTTCTACTGATAGTCCGTCTTAACATTAGTTTAGTTGAATAGGCAGGAAAAAACCGAGTAGGCTTGTTTTAAACCATAGAAGACCATATTCTTCTATGTTTAATAGGATGTTAAAAAGAAGGTTTCAACAGAGGTCAATGAAACATCACCATATAGTTTATATATGAAACTCCCCCAAACCAGCTCCCTTCTTTTGAGCCCTTGACTCTCTTAAAAAATATAAAATTAGAGCTAAGTGAGAAGGAACAAGTTTGGAAGGAAGATCTGTTTGGAGCACTGGCTCACTCCCTGTGAGTTCCCCTCCAGGCATACACATAGCAGAGGAAACAAGGGGGCAGGGGGGTTACAAAGTAAAGGGGTGGTCGGGGGAGGCACCAGCAGAGCCTCTGAAGAGCACACTCGGGGATTAATGACAGAGAAAGCCAGCTTTAAACACCTTCTGAGCCCAGTGCATCTCATGAGGACACTGGTCACTAAGAACTTTCTACCTCTCTACTTCCTCTCTTCTCTCCCTGTGCCAGAGCCTGGCAAAGATCTGGAACAGAAGCTAGATAACAGGGGATGAAGGGCCTGAAAGAGACAAGAGACCACACCTCCCCCAGAAGCCCTAGGGGTGCAGGACAGAGGAGTGGGGGACAGAGGGGAAGTCACACAACTGGACGAACCAAAACACTGATGAGTATATCGGAATGCACACTCTCATTTTTAACTGAGACTGTGTCCTATGACCTAAAGCAGGCATTGGTAAACATTTTCTGTAGAAGGCCAGAGAGTAAATAATTAGACTTTTCAGGCCACCCAGTCACAACTGCCCAAATCAAATGGGCAGAAGTATGTTGAGAGTCCCTTGGACTGCAAGGAGATCCAGCCAGTCCATTCTGAAGATCAGCCCTGGGTATTCTTTAGAAGGAATGATGCTAAAGCTGAAACTCCAGTACTTTGGCCACCTCATGCGAAGAGTTGACTCATTGGAAAAAGACTCTGATGCGGGGAGCGATTGGGGGCAGGAGGAAAAGGGGATGACAGAGGATGAGATGGCTGGATGGCATCACCGACTCAACGGACATGAGTTTGAGTGAACTCTGGGAGATGGTGATGGACAGGGAGGCCTGGCATGCTGCGATTCATGGGGTCGCAAAGAATTGGACACAACTGAGCAACTGAACTGAACTGATGTCCCCCAGACTTCATTTATAAAAACAGCCTGGCTGTAGTTCACAAACCCCTGACTTAAGGTGACTTTCAGTTACCTAAAAGTAACCATTAAACAATTAAGTTTTCATTCAGGGAACAGGGAAATCTTAATATTTTTAAAAATCAACTTTATTAAGGTACAGTTTACATGTAACAAAATGTACCAAGGGTACAGTTTGATGAGTTTTGATATTTACACCCAAGTAACTAGCACCATAATCAATATTTCTGACATTTCCATTACCCCCAAAAGTTCTCCCAAGCCCCTCTGTAGTAAATATTCCCCCTACATATGACCCCGGGCAGTCACTGATCTGGTTTCTGTCACTGTCCATGGATTTGGCCTTTAAAAATTTTTTTTCTAAATAGAATCTCACACACACATAACCTTTGGGTCTGACTTCTTTCACTCAGTGTTACATTTACGCAGTTCATCCATATTATTACTCGTATCAATAGTGTTCCTTTTCATTGCTGAATAGTATTTGGCATAGTTACACAGTTTTACCAAAATTCATTTATAAATTTCCTTGTTGATGGAAATTTAGATTGTTTCCAGTTTGGGGCTGTTATAAACATTTGTGTACAATTTTTGAGGATGATGGCCCCAATAAAACAATTGCTTCAAAATAACTAGGGCAAAGGAAAACTTTTAAACAACATTCTCTGGGCACAGGAACACACTAATTCTAAGGCACTTTGTACATACTGTACAACATGACAACTTGCAAAGAATTAAAAGAGGCTAGATTTCCAACTATACTTACCTCTTTCTTAAGTTCATTGAGATTGTGACTGATTTTCAATATAGTGAGTTCCAGTTCTTCAGCGATGCTTTTTGTTTTCCTGCTTTGCTAAAAAAATTTAAAAGTACACGTGAAGAGTTATCTTTTTCATCTAGCAATTCCAATTGTACTCTAACTACAGATAACAATAAAATTTTAATATCATTCTGTGAACTATATGAAAAGTATATTTTAAAAATTCACCTGTTTATGTTAAAGTGGCAAAGAGAACATTTATTACTTTTTTCAACTCTTTTAAATAGGGGAATTTTAAAAATCTAATTTTCTTTAGTAAATTTATCACAGCTAAAACTAATCTGTTTCATCTTCTGCCTGGAATGCTCATCTCTTCATTCTTAACCTCATCAAAAATTAAAACCCTATTCCATCTTCAAATCCTTACAGAAATTTCTGTTTCTTAGAAAGGCCTTCTTTGATCACAAAGTCTAGACTAGACTCTCTTCTTACCCTAACCTTTTCTCAAAGTAATCATCTTAATTTGCAATTACATATGTAGTTTTTATTTTTTTGTTTAAAGTTTATTTTGCTCACTAGGCTTTGATAAGCTCTGTGAAGGCTGGAAGCACACGTATTTTGTTCACCAATGAGTGCATTATACCTGGCACAGCAAATGCAAGGTAGCAGGTATTCAATTCTTTGAATAAATACATCCCAGCTAAATGTCAATCTCTTCATGAAGCTTCTAGATTCCTCTTGCTAAATACAAACTCACCCTCCTTCAGACACTCTCCACATATGATCTGTCGCTTCTCTTGGGATACTTACAAAGTTTTTTGGACTTGTCTCATACCGTCTCACATTTTCCTACATTTCAAAATTCTTGCAAAAATTTTATTTAATTCATCTTTAGATTTCTGATGCCTGGCATATAAAAGGCACTGGGCAATAACTGCTAAAAAGGGTAAATGAATGAACAATACATCTGATATGCAGAATCAGAGATCCGAGTGCTGTGAAACATATGAAAGGTGATACCTGCACATTTAAGTACTGATAGACCTGGATTCCCAACGTAAAGAGTGTTTCCTCACAGAAGCTCTTTATATTACATGTTGGGCTTAAAATTTAACTCGGAAGCAATCTCTACTTCAGATTAGATACTACATAGATAACTCAAGTCAAGCTGAACACAAAATAATGCTTTTATCCCTGACATCATTTTACCCGAGTTAAAGTTTCCTTGTTAATATGAGCATCTGCAATGTTGTGATGCCAAGAAATTCTGAGGGAAATCACTGATTTATCCTACTCTTCATTCATAAATCCATCTCTTCACAAGGAAGCAGACTGCTGGGGCCTCAGGCACCTTCACCCTTCATCTTTACGGCCTAAACTTATGTCCATGACTTCCAGATCTGTATGCTGTAAATCATGTTAAACGCATTCTTGACATAGCCTAGGTCTAAGCAACAAATAAATGGTGTCAGAGACGTGTCAGGGCTCTATCTTTCAAATCTGTAATCTGCCTGTCAGAGACTGGGTGCATACTGCCTTGTGTTGTACCACTGCTGGCAGGCTTTGCCACTGTCGCCCACATAACTCCCATGTTTGAAGCACATCAGCAGCCTATTCAAGGCTTTTTAAGCGGCTGCCCACCAATCTGAGACCAGGAATCTGTGCAAGGGTGAAAAATCTTTCACCTGCCAGCTGGATCTACCCTTGTCTTCATTGCATCTGAACCTGAATGAGTTTTCCAAATCCTTGTGTCTGTAAATCAAGTGTCCTCAGAATTAACAACTGTGCACATCTGAAAGGCTCCAGCAGTAAGACTCAGGACCCAAGAACCTCTAGGTAGGGGTTCTACTACTCTGATCTTTACTCTGAAGAAACACTTTGGGAAGGATTTTCCAGAGGTGATTTTGGTGGACGAGTTGGGAACAACAGGGTGAACTAGTGAGGGTGACTCAGAATCCAGACTGGTCAGGGTGAAAAACAACAGGCCGAGAGATGTCAAGCACTGTGAATGCTGGATGGTCAAGCAGGAGGCAGAAAAGGGATGAGATACCCTTGTCCCATTCTGGACCACATTCACACTCCTGATGATTATGGTATCTGCATAACTCTCAGAACTTTAGGGCAAAGCAATCACAGAGGATTTACTTTGATGAAATAAAGTTCTTACAGCTTGAATCCACACAGAAATTAACTGCTGCAATTCGGTCCTCGCCTGAGCTGACAGTTCCAAGATGCGTTCCCTGTGCTCATGGCTGGTGTAGGCACAATCAGTGAAGTCCTCCGTGCGCTCCAAGAGGGCTTCCAACATCGCTGAGAGAGTCTCTTTTGACTGAAAATAAAGATTCTCCCGAAGAGTTTCAATATTCATCTGAGAACAAAAAGGATATACATCCACAGGAGTCAACATTCCCACCTAACCAGATGTGCTGGACTCTCCTCCCAGGGCCCAAGAAGAAGCCAGCAATGTCTTTCCCTGTCTGAAAGCTCAGGAGAAATACAGCCTCCAACGAGGACTTTATTGTCCACAAACCCAGGGGGCCCACGTTGCTCAAGAGCCAACAGTGGCTGTGCAGAGCTTCATTCCGACAGCTGTCAACAAAACATTTCTATTCCATCAGTGAAAGAGCATGATCATGTAGCAACCGGTAGGGAAAATGAACCAACCTCCAGATAAAGGATTTGTTATCTGAGAAAATGCCAAGGCAAAGTCCTGGAAGATGTAACAGCCAAAAACGAGTATGTGTTGAGCCCAGGAGGAAGGGTGTGGAGGGTGTGGGGTACAGCAAGGGCTGGGAAAGGCATCAGTTTTTCCTTCATTAATTCAGCGAAACTGGTTTCCCTACATTTTGTTTCATGTCCCCATCAGACCTTCCTGACCAAAACATTCTCTACCAGGGGGCCTGGATAATCTTCCTAAATGTATACCTTCAGATATTGCCCCCTCCCTCTAATTGGTTCCCCACCCACTATAAAACCAAGCCCAGACTTGTACCGCCTAGCACAAACCCTTCCAGGGTCTTGTCTTTATGTCTTTCCAACAGTCCCTCTCACCTTTCTGAGTTTCTAAACCTCCTTTCACTTTAGCCATCCTGTGCTTAGAGTTCCCTGAATGTGTGATGAACACGTGCCCATTAGGGCAACCTTCTCTCTCTCAGCTGTCTGAGATATGCCATGCCACTACAACCTTAGCCCTTCAACCTCTAGCCCTTGAAATATCCCATAGAAAAAACCTGGGCTAAGAGGCACTAAGTGGTGATCATCACGGTTGTGGACAAACTTCTTGTGCAGATAAAGATAACTTACAATTGCTTCATACTTCAAGGTCTTTTCACAACAATTATTTCAAATTGATCCTTATTTTAAGACCCATTTTTAACAGAACCCATACAAATACCAAGATTTGTGAAGGTCGAGAGGCTACAGGGAAGTAATAGCTTCCCTTTCTCTTGGCCCAAAGTTATCTCCGGTAATCACTCTGTCCTATGGAGACAGGGTTGGTTTTTTTAAGCCAGTAAAGAACACAGATAAAAGTGAAGTATGGAACTGGCAAGGAGAACCTGAGAATTTGAGGATTTAAAGATAACTGCAACATAAAAACCAGCCCACAAACCATTTAAGGTTTTTTATTTCCCCTTTAAGGAGAATCATATATGGCTTTTAAAACAGCAACTTAGCAGCATTTTTATGAAAGCCATTCATTTGCAGGTTTTCATAAGATCTGTCCATATATTCAAAGTAATGAATACATCCAGTTTCCCTCTACAGATGCAAAGAAGATCACCACCAACAGTGAGACTGAGTGTATTTAAAACAGCTCTCTGTGCAGAATGCCTGCTGGCGAAAGGTCGACAGCAGCCACCGGTACCGCACTCGTCTAGTTAAACCGGAACCAGAAATGCAGTGCCAGGCGCCCAGAGACCTGGCTTTACATTGACTGGTTTCCCTGATGGCCCTTTGACCTCTCTCCTTTCAGCCTTAACAAAAACAGGGGGTTAGAAAAATAAGCCCTAAGATTCCTTTCAGTAATAAAGACTCTGAAAGAATGGCTGGTCCCTGTAGCTTCCTCCCTCTCAGGAAGAGATACGGGGTAAGACGGACAGCACGTAAACAAAGCCAGAGGTGTAGACCCAAAGGTCAGGGACTCTGGGATCAGAGTCCTGGTTCTAAACAAGGGTTCTATCACATATTAGCTTTCCTCCTCAAAAACATGGGTACAATAATATTCACCTAAAAGGGAAGTTTAGAGAACAAATGAGAGAATATTGAGAACAAGTGTTCCATTTTTCTCTTTCACCTCATGTTCCTACGTAGACCGTTAAACAATTAAAAGTCAAAGTGCAGGATATCCCTGGTGGTCCAGCGGTTAAGACTCTGCTTCCAGTGGGATACAGTTTTGATCCCTGGTCAGGGAACTAATATCCCACATGTTGTGTGGCTCAGCCAAAAAAAAAAAAAATGTCCAAGTGCCAGTAAGATGGAAAGAATGCCATTCCTGCTGCAGTTCTGGCTGCTGGAGATGTAGGTAACCCTTAGCATATTAGAGAGCTTCTCAGGGTCTAAGTTTTCCCATCCGTTAAATAACACAGGCCTATTAGATGACTTCCTAGGATTTTCCCGACCAGGCACTGCTTGTCACCACCAAAAAGTGCTTGTCACCACCTCTCTGACGTCCAATAAGTTCTGCCCTAAAACTCATTTAGGGTAGATGGGGATTCTGGGGTCAGGCTGCCGACTTTCAAATCCTAACTCTGGCACTTTGTAGCTTGCAAGTTACTTAATTTCTGATGTTCAGTCTCCTCAACATATAATGCCGTAATAATAATATTCTTGTGTGATGTACACACACACATATTTAAAGCATTTAGGATGGGCACAGAGTAAGTGCTTGATAAATGTTAGTATGCATTAGTGTTCATTAAAAATTTTAATTATAATTAATACTACTGCTATCACTACAGTCTCAAAGTATCAATTCTATAGCACAGGGAAGAGCGGGAATTCCGGCAGAACTGATTTACTGTCTGTCATCAGATGTGGATGGTACGGTACTGCTCTACAGACTGCGAAAGGAAAGCTGTTCTGAACAGAGGACAAGAAGCTACAGCTAAACTGTACAGCTAAACACGGCCAGGGTAACTGCCCTAACCCTACACTGGTATTCTCTGTACAACTGCACTAAGCCTTATGTTACGGAATATTAAGTTTATATCCTGTAAGTGTGTTCGTACCTCAGTCGTGTCTGACTCTTTGTGACCCCATGGACTATTAATCGCCAGGCTCCTCTATCCATGGAATTTTCCAGGCAAGAATACTGGAGTGGGTGGCCATTCCCTTCTCCAGGTAATCTTCCCAACCAAGGGATCAAACCTGGGTCTCTTGTATTGCAGGCAGATTCTTTACCATCTGGGCCAACAGGAAACTTCCTTATATACTATAGCATTGTTTTAAAGACAATTACCTCGCTTTGTGAAGCGTCTATATGCTAAAATACCACACGAAACTATGAGTATTATTTATAATGTTTCTTTGAAATGGTAAGAAAAAACCCAAAATATACTCTCTGTATTCTTACCTTGAATTCCTTAATCCCAGTAAAAATACTGATAGATGAAATGTCATTCTCTCCATTTGGTTTGCATTCAGTCACAATTTCAATGACCTTATCTAATGCCACTTTCATCCGGTCAAATACTCCTTCTTTGTTTTTATGGGCTGACTCACAGTTGGGATGCCTGAGACAAGTCTTTGAAACAATGGAAAAATTTTATGTTAAGTTTTGACCCATATCATAATACACAAAATCTTACAGAGAACATGCCATGCTAATAAAAATGGTTCTTTACCAAAATCTCCTGTGTCCCTGGCTCACCCACCGCTTCTCCTCACTAAAGGTGGAAACAGGATGAGTAAAGAGTAATAGCAAGTTTAAGTGAAAAAAGCAGGGTACAAAACCGCATCTTTAGACTTTAACATGCTTACTTGAAATTTTGGGGAAAAAAAAAACACAAACCCTATATCTTCATCATGATTAAAACTTAAAATATTGCCTAATATGTGCAAGAGCTAAAAAAAGAATGAGGAAAAATGGACAGATGTTTTATGACTGTGAGGCATCTTTGATTTTCAAAAAACGATATAAAGGAGGAACTATTTGAGGGCCCAGCTGTGAACAGAGCCTTCCACACAGGCTCCAGGGAAGCCAGTTTCTGTGCCCTCACTGGGCCTAGCATGGAAGCAATGTTCTGAGCAGAAAAGGCAATTCCCACAAAGTGCTAATGAGATGTTCAGCAGCGCACTCTTGAATTGTATCAATTTGCTGGCCGATTGCTGTTTGGAATTACAAGCGCTTGATTGACAATTTTGCGAAAAGCAGAATAAGGACTGAGAGGTATGAAATTACAGAATAAACAAACTGAGGGCTGACTTCATACTTCACTGTTACTTAACCGATTCCAAGTCGCCTAGTTTTTCTAGAGCGTGTGTGCAGGCTCCCCAGTGAGATAGTGCAGGCCATGTAGGCACTGACCCTGTGTAATAAGCCATTTTCTGCTTAGATGCTCAATCAAAGCTGACTCACAGATTACCTGATGTTTGGACTGGGGATGGAAGTTAACTTTCTTGTTAAAGAATAACTGAAATTTGACTACTATAGCCTATATTCCAAGTTATCACTTTCATCTTTTTAAAAAGTGAAATATATATAAATTATGTCCATTTAGGGTTTCTAATTAACTTACAACATAGTAAAACAAAAATTTTCTTACCTTTGAAGCTGTGAGAAGCATCATTGTACACTTTTCAAGAACTGACCTAGCTGCTGCCATTTTTGCCTTTTTCTTTTCATCCTTCAAATCCTAAAAATGGAATAAAACCACTGAGCTGCCTAGGATCATGTAAAAAACTCAATTTCTTGAGAAGCCATTTATTCAAGAAAAACAATACTCAACAATTTAACTAACACTGCTTTTTGAAAAACAAAAACAGAATAAAGTTTAATAAAATGTCACCATTTCAGTGTAAATACATTAACACAATGGAGTAGAAACAGCTGCCCTCAGAAAGGGCGGCAGGGTCTGGAAGTGAGATGGATAAGCTGTCATATGGCTCACACTCTGCTCGCCTGCACACCTGACATTCTTGTGCCCAGGTGAGGACACCTCACTCCCAACCAGAAACAACCATTCCATGCTTTACTTAATTAAAAGTGACTTATTTATTTAGCATTTGTGGACCATTATTTCCTTCAGATTAGACACTCAGAAGTCAACTCTTCCAGGAACCATGTCTGATTAACATCATCTAAGTGCTTATTCATCTCTATGTGAACATTGTTTTTAATCCTAAACTTAGCCTATATGCTGCTCTAAACTGTTCTTAAGGTGTTTCTTGGGTATATAATTTTCCCCAACTAGAAAATAAACTCTGACGTAGACACTGTATTTTGGTTTTTTTCATTTGGTTTCTCTTCACACATCCCTCAATATGAAGGTGTGCTATCACAGAGGGTCCTCAAATCTTGCTGATTAAATCTACAATCAATTACTCTCATAAGAGCTTGAATATAACCATCTAAATCAGAAGTCAGCCAAAGATTTTCAATAAAAGGCCAGATAATAAGTTTTTGAGACTTTCTGGGTCATTTGGTCCCTGAAACAATGACTTAATTCTGCCAATGTAGTATAAAGGCTAGCTCAGACAATACATAAACAAATAAATGTAGCTGTGTTATAACAACTTTACTTATAGACACTGAAATTTGGGTTACATAAAATTTTCATAGTCTTTTTTTTCTCATTTGCGAACTAGATGAAAAGTCTTTTCTTATAAATAAGAAAGACCTAAAGTTTGAAAATGATTTGCCTTTTAATAAATTAGAGTGGATGTAAAGTTATCTCTACAATAATATAACTCTCATTCATCTGCATCTCAATACAGGTTTCTTTAATAGGAAACAAAGTTATATCTAGTAAATGAAAAACTGCACAAAACCCCGAAGCTAATTCAGATCACAAGGTAACATTCCAAAGGTCTGTGTCCTGCATGTGACTATCACCCATCAGGAGTAGCAGTCAAAAATAAAAGTTGAGGTCACTGCTAAAATTCCCACCTATTCCTTGTCTTTAACATACTGAACGGGACTTCCGGCAAAAAAACCTGTGGGTCTAGATGACAAGGCATCAGATGTACACACGTTACACTTGTAAACCATATATTACACCACATATTGTAGGTGACAGCAAATGATCAAAAAAGATGGCATCTCAGTCTGTTAGAGGGCTGGTCCACAGGACAAAACCGAGGTCTCATTAACCCCGGATGTCCAAGAACTAAGTGAAGCATATAATCCAGCCCGCCACTTTTCACGCCAATAACCATCTTTCAACTCCAGCTACAAACCAGGAAAGTTCACGCCCAAAACCAGTCTACAGGACTCTACCAGAGCATCTCAAGAAGAGGTCAATTATATATGTAACTTGACATGATAAAATCATGCACAAGTCCCCCAACAAGGACAGGCAACCCTGGAACTTACAGTCTGAACTGAGGAACACTACTACAAAGAACCAACATCATGGTGCAGCTGGAAACTACAGGCTTTAGCATCAGACACAATTGAGTTCAATCTGCTAGAAGAGTCACCTGAGGAAAGTTTATTATCCTCTCAAGTTCAGCCTCAGGTGTGAAACAGTAATAACAATACCTACTTACACAGCTGTTTTTTGAGAGTCAAACAAGATCAGCTAACTTATAGCCAATCCAGTAACCCAGTGCTTGGGTTATTACTATTAAACTGATAAATCCATGGACAGAGGAGCCTGGTAGGCTGCAGTCCATGGGGTCGCTAAGAGTCGGACACGACTGAGTGACTTTACTTTCACTTTTCACTTTCATGCGTTGGAGAAGGAAATGGCAACCCACTGCAGTGTTCTTGCCTGGAGAATCCCAGGGACAGGGGAGCCTGGTGGGCTGCCGTCTACGGGGTTGCACAGAGTCGGACACGACTGAAGCGACTTCGCAGCAGCAGCACAATTATAGAAAGATGTAACAATAGAATAATATATAACAAGTGACGCAAAGAACAGTAACAGAGACGTGTAATAAAATATTATCAGGATATGTATGATGACTCATTTATTTGCCTGAGCCCTTGTAGAAGAGTCAAATGGAAAATTCTATAAAAGAGGAAGTACTTGAATTGGGCCTTGAAGGCAAGTATGACCTTTCCCAGTGTGAGAGGTGGGAAAATATTTAACTATTATCTGTGAGCAACAAAAAACACACAGATCTATTTACTTTATCCTGGCTTCTTTAGGAAAGGCTTTTAAGAGCAAGGTTAGCGATTTAATAAGCAAGACAACCAATTCAAATGATCACAAAGATCACATCTCTAACCAAACTGCAAAGTATGCATGTATCTCAAGACTTGTAAATAGGTAAATACATACATTTTGTCTATCTCCAGTTAGATGTGCAAACTCCACCATTTCATTCCCAAACTGACTGAATATTTGGACAAACTCTTGAAAGCTATTCACTTTCTCCAGCCTTTCCATAGTTGCAAGAACCTGCAAAAGAGATTATTTTATTTCAGGTTAAGATGTGAAAGAGACTAAGACATCAAGCCTGAGGCAACAGAGGAACAAAAGAGAAATTCTAAATTCTAGAGGAAGGCTGGGAAAGAGTCCCAGAAGACAGAAGGAGGAGGGGCTCCGAGAAGTAGATTCAAAAGTTAAGAGTCATCTAGGGAATGATTTCTTTTTAGGATAGGAAGACTTGGGCTTCCTTGAAAATTAAAAGAAAAAGTAAATGAAATGACTACATATGCAAGAGCTCCCATTTATGTAACAAAGTCTGGAGAAGGTGCCAACTGGGCAGGGCTAAGGTGATCGAACCTTCAGAGAACAAGGACAGGGATGAGGATGAGCCATGACACAAGAAGCTTTAAGGTTCTGAGAACCAGAGCTGGGGAAATCCCACCTTCTCAGAAAGGTGGACGGAAGACTGAGGAGAGGAAGGGAGATGGGGGACTTCAGGAGCAGGAAAAGTTTGAGTCAGTCAGAAACTGCTTGTGGTGAATAACTGTCAAGAAGTTTTGGGCAGCCAGGTGTGGATAGACGGCATGTTTGAAACACAGCCAACAGACAGTGTTATGTATTTTTTTTATATCAGAAATAAAGTAAATAGATGTGAAACATATTTTCAAATTCTTTTCTCTGAAATAACAGTACTGGATTAGTTTTAGTCAGACCAAGACAGGTAAAGAAAACACAGATATCCTGTGTTTACTTATTTTTAATGAGGCTATGATAGATGTTTGGCATGTTAATGTGCCCTGGCAGCTTAGGAAGTCCAGGCGACTATGGCAGATAAGGCAGATCCCACCACCGAGCAAAACCTCTGTCTTCCAGAGAGAGGAAGGTTCTTCTTATTCCTCTAGCACTGTCCATCCACCTCTCTAAATTTTCTCTTTAATCTTACACTTTTCCAGGTAGTCTTGTCTTCAAACCAGTGGGAGGGTGGGTCCCTTCTCTGGCTGACTGCTCTCCCTGCCTCAGGGATTATCCAGGGAAAAAAGTGATTGTATCAATACACACCCTGGCTCCCAGCTGATGGAGAAGATAATGGCTATTATCTGAGAGACTAGAAGAGGTCTAGACTGGGAGAGTTAAAATCTGTTCTTTAAATTTTGTCATTATTCAGAAATATTTAGAAACTCTGCATACAGAAATTTTATAATGTGCATAATTGTGGTTTCAGGTGACTGAGCTTTTTCTTTAATTAGAGGATAATTGTTTTACAATGTTATGTTAGTTTCTGCTGTACAACAACATGAGTCAGCTATAAGTATACAAATAACCCCTCCCCCTTAAGCCTCCCTCCCACCCAACCACTTTCTTAAGCGTAAAAATCATTACTATTATATCTGCCTTGGTGGGGGGAGGTACTGAGGAATTCAGTATTTTCATCGGGTAGGTTTCCACTACATACATTGTCATGGTACTTGACTATTTATCCCAAATTTGTACACATCAAAAGTTTTCACCAATAAACCTCAACAAGCAGATAATGGCTTTCTGAGAAGAAACGTTATTTGTAATCAAAAGTTTAGTTCCAGTGTACACAACATTTAGGAATTATAGGTATAGATGAAACACCACTTTTAAACTATAGACAATCAGAATAATAACCAATTGAAATAGACAAACATTGCTAAATTACTTGCAATTAACTTAAAAACCAACTTTCTGAACACCCCTGAAAGACACAAGCAGAAGCATCCGGAAGGTAAGTACCTTATTTCTCGATCTTATTATCTGCTTAATGACTACTCGGTCTGCCAGTAGCAACACTCTCGTCACTGAAGAAAGAAGTAATCTTGCAGCCTTTATGACTCCTGTTTTATCTGTAAAAATTGTGATCTGGCCATCTGATTCTGGACGATTCAGGCTGCTCACATCTGTAAGTGCTGCGATTGTTTCTCCTAAGAAGAAAGGTGGGGGTGGGGGAGGGGGAAAAATTAAACTGGGAGTAGTATACACAAATTAAAATCCAGATTTTAAGGTCATGTGCTCAGCGGGTAGAAACTCGACTTCAGGAATAAGAAATAGCTCCTGATGAACCCAAAGATTATCATACAAGGATCCCTAAAGGCATAATAATAGCACATTCCTAAGAACTGTGAAAAATTGTTGCCTTCAGCGAGTTTGAAAAATGTTATAACTTTTGTTTCCAGTGGTATGCAAACTACATGATCCCCAAAGCCTGTTCTAAAAGACTAAGTAAGAGTGATCCCGAGAGCCAATAACCAAAGAAGAACCTAAAAGCAGAGCAGTGAACAGCTGCCCAGGGTATGCCAAAGGGTGAGGGGATAGAGGTGGTTGGATGGCATCACCGACTCAATGGACATGAGTTTGCGTAAACTCCAGGAGTTGGTGATGGACAGGGAGGCCCGACATGCTGCAGTTCATGGGGTCGCAAAGAGTCGGACAGGACTGAGAGACTAAACTGAACTGAACTGAGGGGATAGAGATTGCGGGGGCAGGGTAGGGGTTCGGTGGTTACACGGGAGAAGGTGTCACTGCCTGTCTTCACAATCTGAAGGGGCATGGGTTTTTCCGGACAATCAGGGAGAGAAGACAAAGTTTTGGGCACCAGCAGGAGGCATCCTCAGTGACAAGGGAAACTGGCGAAATCAGCCCTCAGTAGCAGAGGGGAACAATAAGCAAGCTCATCTGCTGGTCAGCCTGGACTCTGGTGGCAAAACAAAACTACTCCTAAGGACTCAAGTCCCAGGCTGGCCCTCAGGCTTGCTGTCTGAATACACACTTTTCACGACGCCCAGCATAAGCCATTCTATCAAACCAGCTCCTCACCTCTAGAAAAAGTCTCTTCTTCACTGTTGCTATGAAAGTATTTTAATTTCTGTAGTAGCAATTATCCATCAATAAAACAATTCAAATAGTTCTTATCCCCCCAATTGAAACTGGACTATAGTTTCTACTTTTTAATTAAGTACATTTTTTTTCTTAAATAAGCTTTTCATCATCTTGTTCAAGATCATTTTTCAAGTCCTAAACAAATCTGAATCCATAATGTATTGATTTTCCTCACATAAACCCTCCTGTCAATACTATTACAAACTCCCAAGAGGTTAAGGAAGTCGAGAACAATTACCTGAATTTTAACGGATATATCACAAGGTATGATGTAATGAAGTCAAGATTCAGGAAGATTAGCCGGATAGAAGCACATAAAATGGACTGGAAAGGAGAGATTCAGAGCCAGGCTACTAATCACACAGCTATTTTAACTGTGGATGTGAAGTGGTAAGGATCTTACCAGGATGACAGCCATAGGAATATTAAAAAGAGACGATCTGAGAGAAACTGAGTTAAGAAAACACAAAATCAGGACCTTAACAACTGATAAGAAGGAAAGGAAAAAGGAAAAAAATGGCTTCAAGGTTGTAAACCCAAGTCACTTAAAAAGGTCAGTAGGGCATGGGAAGGGAGATGAAAAATTTAGTTTCAGACAATAGGAACCTGATACGACACAGGAAAACCCAAAAGATAAGCCACTACATATGGAATGGTTACATATCATGACCACAGCTGGAGTTCCACTAACAGATGAAACCTGCGGTAGCCAGTCTCCAAGGTGGCTCCCAATGGTCCCCACCTCCTGATATTTTCATCCTTGTGTTACCTCCTCCCACGTCGTACCAGGGTTGGCCTGGCAGAAGTGATAGTATGTTACCGCCAAAGTCATGTTGTTAAAGACGATGAGGCTGATATCTTGGTTTCTCTTCCCCTCTGAGGAAAGCCGTTACCATGCTGTATGTAGCCACTACCACATACAGGTACATATGGGGAGAAACTGGGCCCTCTGGTCAACAGCTGGCAAAAATGTGACGCCTACCAATCATCAAGGGGCGGAGCTTGAAAGCAGATCCTGCAGTCCAGCCAAAAGCTCAGACAACTGCAGGCCCAGCCAACACCCTGCGTGCAATCTCACGAGAGACACGGACCCAGAACCAGCTGGTTAAGCTGCTCCTTGATTTCTGACCCTCAGAAACTACGTGAGGGAAGAGATGTTTGTGGTTTTAAGTTGCTAAGTTTGGGTTAATATGTTACACAGCAATAGGTAACCAATACAAAGATTATACAGCAAAATATAAAGAGAAAAGAGAGGTTAGAATTAAACTGGAATGTACAGAAAAAGGAGTTGGAGGGAAAGTATCACTTTGCAATAGCAAGTAGTATAAAAATGTTTCCTCTGCACCCCTGGAAAATGTTCCTTTTTCCAGCAGTTCTCAATCCTCAAATATATTAATATGAGCTTGCGCATATAGCATCTTTTAATCCTTTTCTGACTACACCTCAGGCATTCAGCCTCAAGTTTGCGAGATGGTAACATTTGGATAGCTGTACCAACAAAGTTAGAAGCTTCCTTAACATTACAGAGTTGTTCCAAGTACAGACTACTCTGAAATTAGTTCCCTGGAAAAGTCACAAAGTTGCCTTATAGATTTATGGTTGTCATTTTTTTAACTTGTTAGATGTATTAGTGTTTTGTCTTAAAGCAAAAACTCTGAAGTCAGTCAAATACAAATATTTATTATGCACCCACAGAAAATGTAAAGCTTGACTAGAAGCCAAGTAAAAACAGTTGGGGGGCAGTGGATGAAATGGGTGGAGTCAAAAGGTATAAAATTCTAGCTATAAAATAAATAAGTCATGGGGATATAAATGTACAGACTAGCACCCGTAGTTAATAATACTATATTGCATATTTGAAAGGTGTTACAGTAAATCTTAAGGTCTCTACAAGAAGAAAAATCATTCCATTGAATACCTGACACAAGTATAATGCTGTATGTCGATTATACCTCAAATTAGACAAAAGCAAAACTATAATGCAAAAGCTCAACACAAGAAAAGTTAAAACTAATAATTGTAATGACAACTAATATTTACTGAGCACTTTCTATGTGTCAAATGCACACATGCATTATATCAAACACTTCTATAAACACTAACAATATCCCCATTTCATAGACGAGAAAACTGAGACTGTGTCCCTCAAATGACCGTTCTCATCCTTTTATCTAAGTGACTTTAGGAGGCAGTTCTCAAGAAGGAAAAGGACGTTGCACGTAAGAGAGAACACATGGAGACCATGACACCAGACAGCCTCCCAAATATGCCTGCACGGAGCTCCTCGGCTTACAGGCCTTTCAGGGCCGCACAGCCTGCTGGAGCTGGGGCAGCTGTACACAGCCCCATTCCCCCAACACTGAGAGCACAGTGGCATGCTAGGAAGCCAATAAGGTGAGGACTCGGACTGCCCTTTCACTTAAAAATCCTTACTCTTGCTTTAATTAAGGATTCGCTTAAGAAACAATAATGTGCAGAACGTCTCCCCATTTTCTGTGGAATTGTCCACTGCATTATGTAATGATGTCTGTTGTGTAAGTGCCCACACAATTTAGTTCCTGGAAAAAAGCCTCTCTCCTCTTGACGAGCTGGTTCGTTTCCTTCCAACAAACAATGAGAATTAAATAACCATTTCTTTCCCACATTTTCTGTCTAGCTTTTCAGGAAGCAGAAAGATAAATTTCATGTTTAATTGGAGTAACAATGTTGGCCAATTCGTTTCTAGTACACTTATAGTCATCTCCTATTTTAATGGGTTTATTAATCATATATTTAATTGTAACTCTTTTACATCTCTCTCTCTCTTTTTTCTTTTTTTTTTGGCCTAACCTCACAGCTTTCAGGATCTTAGTTCCCCAATCAGGGATTGATCCTGGGCCATGGCAGTGAAAGCATGAGTCCTACCCACTGGACCACAAAGAAATTTCCTTAAATCTCTCTTAATATGAGGCAAAACATACATTATGAATAGACTAAGGCCACCTCATTCCTATTCTATTGACATATCCTAGTGAGTGACTAGAAACCCAAACTCAGAATCCTCCCTTGGCTTTAATCAATAACCAAATGCTATCATTTAATCACCTAGTGACTATTCTGCCTTTTATACCCCTACAACACTGTCTTGATTTAGCCTGGTACAACAGAAAAGTGTTATCAACTCCATATTAATCTCTCTGCCTTCAGTCTCAACGCTCTCTCAATCACCCCTCATTTGTTCATTTCCCCCATGCAACCAGAAAGATTTCTAACATAAACCTACTGTCTTTCATCTAGCCCCAAATTCCTCAATTTATCAAGTACAGAGCAGGGCCTTGAAGCCATTCAGGTACCATTAGGGCATGTATTGTCTAGCTGGCCCCTTCACATTACTTGGCCTTACCTCACCCACTCCCTTCCCCCAACAATGACACTCCTGCTCCTCCCCTCAAGTTGCCCACCTCAATTAATAGTGCCATCATCTTCCCACCAAACCTTGGAGTTGTCCATGACCCCTCTTCCCATCACATCCCACATCCAAACTATCAGCAAAACCTACCAGCTCCACCTTTTCAATAGAACCAAATGCAACTGCTTTGCACCACCTCAAATGCTACCGATGGGCCTAAGTCATCATCACCTATCACAGCCTCCTAACTGCTCTCTGGCTTCACTCTCGTAACTCCTAAAATCTATTCTCTGTACAGAAGCCACCAGGGATCCTTTCAAACTATAAATGAACTTGTGCCACTACCCTGCACCAGACCTTCCACTAGCCCCAAGACACTGAGAAAACAGTCCAAAGTACCTCTCTTTGCCTAGAAAGCCATTCCCGTTCTCACTCTACTCCTGGTTAGGCAAGTCCTTCCCCCAGATACTAACATAGCCGGGGTCCTCATTTCAGTACTGTCTCTGCTCCAGTGTTACTCCCTTAGAGAGATTTCCTCTCCCCCTGTGTCACTAGTTCTCAACTCAGGGCCATTTTGATCCCTCAAAGGACATTTGGGAATGTTGAGACATTTTTGGTTGCCTCTATGGCTGAAGAAGGGATTTTCTGACATCCAATAGGCAGCAGTTGGGGATTCTACAATGCACAGGGCAGCCTCCAACCCCAACAAAGAATTACCAACAAATAATTATCCAGCCTAAAACATCAACAGCATCACCAACTGAGAAACCCTGCTGGCCTCCCTAAAAGAGACTTTCTTTGGTCTCCTAACCCTTCAGTTCCGTTCAGTCGCTCAGTTGTGTCCGACTCTTTGCGACCCCATGAATCACAGCATGCCAGGCCTCCCTGTCCATCACCAACTCCCGGAGTTTACTCAGACTCACGTCCATCGAGTCGGTGATACCATCCAGCCATCTCATCCTCTGTCATCCCCATCTCCTCCTGCCCTCAATCTGTCCCAGCATCAGGGTCTTTTCCAATGAGTCAACTCTTTGCATGAGTACTGGAGTTTCAGGTTCAGCATCAGTCCTTCCAATGAACACCCAGGACTGATCTCCTTTAGGATGGACTGGTTGGATCTCCTTGCAGTCCAAGGGACTTCCAAGAGTCTTCTCCAACACCACAGTTCAAAAGCATCAATTCTTCGGTGCTCAGCTTTCTTCACAGTCCAACTCTCACATCCATACATGACCACTGGAGAAACCACAGCCTTGACTAGACGAACCTTTGTTGGCAAAGTAATGTCTCTGCTTTTCAATATGCTATGTAGGTTGGTCACAACTTTCCTTCCAAGGAGTAAGCGTCTTTTAATTTCATGGCTGCAATCACCATCTGCAGTGATTTTGGAGCCCCCAAAAATAAAGTCTGACACTGTTTCCCCATCTATTTGCCATGAAGTGATGGGACCAGATGCCATGATCTTTGTTTTCTGAACGTTGAGCTTTAAGCCAACTTTTTCCCTCTCCTCTTTCACTTTCATCCAGAGGCTTTTTAGCTCCTCTTCACTTTCTGCCGTAAGGGTGGTGTCCTCTGCACATCTGAGGTCACTGATATTTCTCCCGGCAGTCTTGACCCCTTATGCTGCCTTATCTTTTCCACAACTATCACTACCTGCCATTGGGCACTTATCTGTTTGTTCACTTGTGGCTCCCTCTCTAGAATACAAGCTCCACAAGGACAGACCTTTTTTTGACTTCTGTGTAGCTATATCCCTTTGGTCTAGAAGAATGCCTGGCATATGGCCAGCGCTCAGTAAATTTTTATTTAAAGAATAAGTGGATAAATGATACTCAACAAAACTAACTATTTGTATCCAGCAAAACTCCCCAGTTCTCTCAGGCTTCTATGCTACCAGTTATAGAGACGTCTGAGACATCAGGAAATCTGAAGTCAGATTTGTCTCTGGTAGACACAAGAACGTGCTTACTTTTATTTCCATTTTCCATATAGTGGTAAATAGGCTACTATGGTCCTTGATGGCAGAGCCCATGCCTCACATTCTCTACACCTCTTACGTTCAATGGCTGATGGCAAGGGTGGTAAAGAATCCGCTTGCCAGTGTAGGAGTCGCAAGGGATGTGGGTTTGATCCCTGGATCGGGAAGATCCCCTGGAGTAGGAAATGGCAACCCACTGCAGTATTTCTTGCCTGGAAAATTCCACAGACAGAGGAACCTGGTGGGCTACAGTCCATGGGTTTGCAAAGAGCTGGACATGACTGAATGCACACATACATAGGGGTGGTGGGCTTCTACCCTGCCCAGTGAAAAAATTCAATGACGCAGATTTAGGACTTGATCCAAGAGACATTCAATATTCCTGGAAGCTAATCCAGGGCTTTAATGACCTACACATCTGTACTAACAGGATTAAAAGGCAGTATACATTTTTACGTGACACAAGACCATCATTTGTCATGATATCCAAAGCAATAAAATTGGTATAAACAGGCTTCAACGTACCTGCTTGTTTAGCTTCAATGCAGGCAATCTTTATTTCCTCTTTCAAGTCCCAGTTTTCATCGGCTATAGCTTCCCCCACCTTAACAAATCTTCCAACTGCCAAGTTGACAGCTTGTCCGACACGCTGAATTGCTTGCAGAGTTTTATCAGACTTTTTGGTATTATCTTTATGATTAATAAGTGTGGTGATCTAAAAATGAAAGATAAAAGCAAACTGCTTAAAGTTTCTCTCAGTATTTTTTTAAAGCGCTATCACAAAGACCAAGAAAATCAAGCCCAGCATACACTAGCCTAATAAATTCAATTAATTGATAGGTTTAATGCTTCAACCCAGAGACAACCAGCAAACACCTTGCATCTCTCCTGAGGTCAGTGTTTCCTTTAATAACAATTCCAAATTTACCTGAGGGGGGTTATCAAGGGCACACATTTCTGTAAACCCTCCAGACAGATCAACAAATCATAAAGACGGGAGAAAAGTAGAAGAGGGTAGATTCTTACATCCAAAGAATCTACAGGAAACCAAAGCACTTCAGGTCTAGATCCTTCGACCATGACTTGGGCTGCTGTGAGAGTAGAGACAGCGTTTTGTTCACTGGGCACGTCACTCTGCTGCCTAGCACAGTGTAGGTTGTACAAAATGCTATGTGAACCATAGATGCTTACTGAAATAACCAGACACTTAGAAGGACCAATGTAATCTATGGTGACATATAAAAATATTTAAAGAATGTTACATGAAAAATGTAAATCCCAAATGGTACATGTAAACTGCATATAACTTTGAAATAATTTCTATAATATATTAACAAAGATCAGAATAGAGAATTAAAAGGAAGAGGCTTGTTCTTTGATCAGCTACTATGTGGCAAGCACTTTATGTGTTGTGGTATTCATAGTTTTGTTAGTTTCTTGGCTCTGCCATTACTAGCTAAATCATCTAGGGAAATTTACTTAAAAATCTCTCTAAATTTCCTCATCTCTCATACTGTTTTTCAAATTTTGAAAATGTTCCAGAGTCTAGGTCCTGAGGATACATCACCGAACAGGACGAACACAATCCTGCCCTCATTCTGTTTACAGTCTAACCAGATAACAATAATTCAATTGTACACAATATATTTGTGGAACACCTATCATATGCCAAATAAAATTCTAGGCAATTTTATTGCCTACAAACAGCAATGAACAAGAAAGAAAAGGCCCACAATCTCACGGAGCTTACATTCTAGTGGAGTGAGGGGAGACACAATAATCACACAAATAGGTTAAAGAAATTAATGTAAATGCTATGCAAAATGTTAAAATAAGACAATGTGACAGAAAGTATCTGTGTAAGCTACCAGAGATAAGGTGACCTTCCTTCTACGAAGAAGTGATCTAAATGATATCACGGGCTTCCCTGGTGGCTCAGAGGGTAACGTGTCTGCCTGCAATGCAGGAGACCCGGGTTTGATCCCTGGGTCGGGAAGATCCCCTGGAGAAGGAAATGGCAACCCACTCCAGTAATCTTGCCTGGAGAATGCCATGGACGGAGGAGCCTGGTGGGCTACAGTCCACGGGGTCGCAAAGAGTCGGATACGACTGAGCAACTTCACTCACTCGCTTTCACTAAACGATATCAAGTAGTTCAGTTCAGTTCAGTCGCTCAGTCGTGTCCGACTCTTTGCGACCCCATGAATCGCAGCACGCCAGGCCTCCCTGTCCATCACCAACTCCCAGAGTTCACTCAGACTCACGTCCATCGAGTCAGTGATGCATCTCATCCCCTCTCGTCCCCTTCTCCTCCTGCCCTCAATCCCTCCCAGCATCAGAGTCTTTTCCAATGAGTCAACTCTTCGCATGACATGGCCAAAGTACTGGAGTTTCAGCTTCAGCATCAGTCCTTCCAAAGAAATCCCAGGTCTGATCTTCCTTCAGAATGGACTGGTTGGATCTCCTTGCAATCCAAGTAGAGAGGCTGGTAAACATGAAAGGATAAAGTATTGCAGGGAGAAGAAATATCTGTTTAAGAAAAATAAGGGAAGAAAAGAAAAAGGAGGGGCGTCCTTCAGAATGAGACTGTTCTTTTTTTTTTTTTTCAAAGAATAAAGTAAGGCCAGAATAAAGAATAATGGGCAAGAGGACAAGTGTAAAACCAATATCCAACAGGTAGGCAGGGACCAGCCATCTAAGGCTGTGAATTGGAATACAGTTTGTATTTGACTCTGCGTGACAAGTCACTCAACAATTTTTGAGGACAGTGGTATAATCTCAGTAGTGGTTTTAAAATGTGTGCTCCAGTTCTTCAATATTTCTCCTTTCAAGCTTCACTTCTCTCCCCTTGAGTGAGATAAAATTAGTGACCCACTTCTAACGATTAGAATAAAGTAGAAGCAAGGATGTACCTCTGAGAGTAGGTATTAAAACACATTGTGACTTACATTTCTCTCTCTCTCTCTCTGGGATCAATCACTGTGGAAGAAAACCAGCTACCAAATCATGGAGGACAACCAATGCTATGGAGAGACCCACGTGGTAAATAAATGCTTAGAAGAGTGTCTGGTATTTAGTAAACATCACATAATGACTGCATGCTAAGTCACTTCAGTCCTGTCTGACACTTTTCGACCCCATGGACTATAGCCCATCAAGCTCCTCTGTCCATGGGATACTCCAGGCAAGAATGCTGAAGTGGGTTGCCATGCCCTCCTCCAGGGGGGCTTCCCAACTCAGGAATCCAACCAGGGACTCCTGCATTGCAGGCAGATTCTTTACCATGTGAGCCACTAGGGAACTGCCTACAATGCAGGACACCTGGGTTGGATCCCAGGGTCAGAAAGGTCTCCTGGAGAAGGGAATGGCTACCCACTCCAGTAATCTTGCCTGGAGAATTCCATGGACAGAGGAGCCTGGTGGGCTACGGTCCATGGGGGTCACAGAGTCAGACATGACTGAGTCACTAACACTTTCACATAATGATTAGATATTATCCAATTTACATTTCTAGAATGTCTGTTCTTTCCTCATGTTTGTGATGCTATCTTATTTTCTAGAATAACTGACAGCAATCTCTTGATTGTAATGGATTATCTTAGTTTATTTTGTGGGACGATAAGAAAAGAGGTGAAGATCCAGGAAGGAAAAATAAACAAGCCTAGCAGTAGGCCAGAAAACAGAACAAAGTCTTAATTCCCTGAGACCTGAAAAACAAGGCAGTCAGCCCAGGACAGAGAAGTTCATCTCTGGGCTTAACTCACTAGTAAACTCTCAAAATTACAACATATAAAAATTGACTAATCTGCTATAGAAACCAATATAGAAGAAAGCACACTGAATCATGCTGAGGTCTTTAAAAGCAGGAAAAGGGGCTCTTTCACTCACTTTTTACACCATTTCTGTGTTTCACCTTTGCATTAAAAACACCTATATTCACATACAGAGATCAGCAGAGCGCCCCATATGGACTCAGTGCATCTCCAACTTGGTGAGACCATCGATCCTGAAAGCTTCCAGGACAGTGCAGTGAGAATCGAGAAGACAGGGGAGCTACCCTAGAGATTTCAAGCCTCTGTGTAATGGCGAGTGGAGTAAATCTATCACAGACAGGAAAAGACTGGTGGGTGGTAGAATAACATTCCAGGCTAGGGTGGGGCTGTGTGGCAGAGTGCCCTCTTCCCTTCCTTGGATGAAAGCATTGTAAGACTGGGAGGGGGAGTTTTGACAGGAAGAATAAAGTGATTATTAAAGAAGGTGGGTGCTGCTCTGCAGGAATTGTGCTTGGGACTTAGCCCAGAGCATGTAAAAAAACTGTCTGAATTACAAAACATACAACAAATGAGTGTATATAACAGATATTTGTATCATTTAAAGAAACGACAGGAAGGCAAAACACACCTACCACCAACCTTCAGAAAACACTATACCAGCACCTCTGAAAATTCAGGTGCCCTATGGGTCCCTCACTTTCCAGATCACCCCCTCACTAGCCAAAAGAAACCACTGTACTAATTTTGTGCTCATCATCCCCTTATTATAACTGTTGCACCTCTGTTATATCCTTAAATGATACATGGTTTTGTTTTGCCTGCTTTGAACCTTTTAATTTTTTCTCCTTAACATTTGAGATTCATCCAGACTGATAATTATAGCCATGGTTCATTCATTTCACTGCTACAGCAGTATCTCATTTTATGAACCTAGCACTCTTTATTTAAACATCTTTACTGCTAAAAGACGTTTGGGTAGTTTTCAGTTTGGAGCCGTTAGAAGCAAACTGACTATCAACATTCCAAACTATGTGTCTAACACACGTGCAGGATTTTCTCTTAGGGTGTGGATTTAAGAGTCAAAGTACTAGGCGTAGGTAATACCTACTGTCAACTTTAATATATTACATCAAATTGTTTTCCAAAATGGTTGTACTACTGACATTTCCATTAGCTCCACATTCCAACGCTTGTGCTGTGGTTTTAACTTGCACTTCACTGATATCTAATAAAGCTGAGCATCTTTTCACATATGTGTTAGACATCTGTTTCCTCTTCTGCAACATGACTACTTATTTTACCAATTTTTAATGGGTAATCTTATTTTTGATTCATTGGAGTCCTTTCTTTATTCTAGGAGCTACAATCATTTGTTGGTTATTTCTGTTGCAATCATATTCTCTTGTTTTATGGCTTATCCTTTCAATTCTGACAAAGATTCATTTTAATGGAGCAAATATATTAATCTTCGCTTTTGGTCTATTAAGAATTCCTTTCCCACCATGAGGTGGGGAAAATATTGCCCTTTTTTTTTTTGCCTAAAAGTACTGTAAGTTTTTTACTTCCATATTGATATTTTTAATCCATTTGGAATTGTTTCTGTATATACTGTGAGACAGAGATGCAATATCATGCGTTTCTATTTAGAGAACCAATTATCCTCATTTTTTAAGAAGTTCTTCCTTTTCCTACTGACAAGAAGTGCCCATTCTGTGAATTATCAAGTTTCCATTTGCGGGTGATTGTTCCTAAGTTCTCTATTCCGTTTCACTAGTCTCTTTGTCCATCTGTTAAATCCACATTGTCTTCATTATGCTGCTGCTGCTGCTGCTAAGTTGCTTCAGTCGTGTCCAACTCTGTGCGACCCCATAGACGGCAGTCCATTAGGCTCCCCCGTCCCTGGGATTCTCCAGGCGAGAACACTGGAGTCGGTTGCCATTTCCTTCTCCAGTGCATGAAAGTGAAAAGTGCAAGGGAAGTTGCTCAGTTGTGCCCGACTCTTAGCGACCCCATGGACTGCAGCCTACCAGGCCTCTCCGTCCGTGGGATTTTCCAGGCAAGAGTCCTAGAGTGGGTTGCCTTTGCCTTCTCTAGCTTTACAATAAGACTTGAAATCTGGTAGAGCAACTCCACCCACCTTGTTTCTCTTCTGATATTCTTGGGTTTCTGCTCTTTCATATAAATTTTAGAATTTTTATCAAATTCTACTCAAAAAATCCTGTTGAAATTTTCATTGGAATCGCATTAAATTTACATATCAATAGGGAAAATTGGGAGCTTCCCTAGTGGTTCAGATAGTAAAGAATCTGCCTGCAATGCGGGAGACTCAGGTTCAATCCCTGGGTCAGGAAGATTCCCTGGAGGAGGAAATGGCAACCCACTCCAATATTCTTACCTGAGAAATCCTATGGACAGAGGAGCTGGATGGGCTACAGTCCATGAGTTTGCGAAGAGTTGGACATGACTGAAGCGACTTGGCACAGGGAAAATTGATATGCCCATGACATCAAGTCAGTCTAGCCAAGAACATGGTACTTCCTTCCCATTTATTTAGCTTTACTTTGGCCTTCTCATAAAACTCCCCACAAAGCCTAGCAACTCTTACTAGACACATATATACACATATTTTGCTTTCATTTTTATTCTAACTGGTATTTAAAAATTTAAACAAATTTTTAATGGAGTATAAGTTGATTTATAACTGGTATCATTTTTTAGGACTACTTTTCTGTTATTAATGCAGAGCAAAGTGCAGCTGACTTAAGACTTACACTGAGTGAACCTACTAAACCTCTAAATTCTTAAAATTTATTTGTAGACTCCATTTCTTATGTAGATAATTATACTTTGATTTTTCCTTTCTTATCATTACACCTTTCACTTCGTGTCTTGTTGCATTGGTTATGATTTTGAGTACCACTGAATAGAAGCTATGCTAACAGGTATCCCTCCTCTTGTTTTAGTTTTAAGGAAACGTTTATTTTAAATTTGACTTGTTGCTATGACATTAAATAGATGGGGAAACAATGGAAATATTGACAGACTTTATATTCTTGGGCTCCAAAATTGCTACAGATGGTTACTGCAGCCATGAAATTAAAAGACGCTTGCTCCTTGGAAGAAAAGCTATGACAAACCTAGACGGCATATTAAAAAGCAGAGACATTACTTTGCCAACAAAGGTCCATCTAGTCAAAGCTATGGTTTTTCCAGTAGTCATATATGGACATGAGAGTTGGACCATAAGGAAGGCTGAGCGCCGAAGAGTTGATGCCTTTGAGCTGTGATGTTGGAGAAAACTCTACAGAGTCCCTTGGACTACAAGGAAATCAACCCTGAATATTCATTGGAAGGACTGATGCTGAAGCTACAATACTTTGGCACCTGATGTGAAGAGCCAACTCCTTAGATAAGACCCTGACGCTGGGAAAGGTTAAAGGCAGGAGGAGAAGGGGACAACAGAGAATGAGATGGTTGGATGGCATCACCGACTCAATGGACATAGTTTGAGCAAGCTCCAGGAAATGGTGAAGGACAGGGAAGCCTGGCGTGCTGCAGTTCATGGGATCACAAGTTGGACATGACTGAGCGACTGAACAACAACTTCTATTACTAGTTTGTTATGTGCTCTTTATCACGATGAGGAGTTGAATTTAACCAAATACTTCCCTGGTGGCTCAAAGGGTAAAGAGTCTGCCTGCAATGCAGGAGACCCAGGTTCAATTCCTGGGTGGGGAAGATCCCCTGGAGAAGAAAGTGGCAACCCACTCCAGTATTCTTGCCTGGAGAATTCCATGGACAGAGGAGCCTGGTGGGCTACAGTCCACAGGGTCCCAAAGAGTTGGACATGACAGAGCGACTTCACTTTCACTTTTTTTCCTGCATCCACTGAAAAGAACATGTATCTTTTCTAATATGTGATGCAGAAAACTACACAGGTGCATTTGTCCAATATTGATGTAACATTGCATTCCTAGAAAAAGGCCAGTAGTCCAGAACTTTTTACTTAGAGTCAGAAGAGGTTAAATGATCTGAGTAGAAACTGCTGAAAACTGAATGAACTGTTCAATAGCCTTACTTCCTCACCTCAGACCCTGTCTCCTCTAGGGTATCATTGCTGACTCATCCACACGTGCTCTGAGCTCTTAGAGCATTTACTATTGATGATCTTCATCTGACACTTGCCACGTGCTATTCTGTACCTGTCCTATCTCCCAACTAGAATACAAGTCCCTCGAAGAGTAGTAACTAGAAAGCCTACAACAAATGGTTGCCTAAAAAGCTTAGACTAGTCTAATGGATATGGTGGTAAAACATGAGTTGAATAATAATGCAGCATCCTTAGAAAGATGAGACTCCTGGACATGAGTTTTCTAGAGAGCTTCACTCGAATCCACTTAGTTCAGTTCAGTTGCTCAGTCGTGTCTGACTCTTTGTGACCCCATGAATCGCAGCACGCCAGGCCTCCCTGTCCATTATCAACTCCTGGAGTTCACTCAGACTCACGTCCATCGAGTCAGTGATGCCATCCAGCCATCTCATGCTCTGTCGTCCCCTTCTTCTCCTGCCCTTAATCCCTCCCAGCATCAGTCTTTTCCAATGAGTCAACTCTTCCCATGAGTTGGCCAAAGTACTGGAGTTTCAGCTTTAGCTTCATTTCTTCCAAAGAAATCCCAGGGCTGATCTCCTTCAGAATGGACTGGTTGGATCTCCTTGCAGTCCAAGGGACTCTCAAGAGTCTTCTCCAACACCACAGTTCAAAAGCATCAGTTCTTAAGCGCTTAGCCTTCTTCACAGTCCAACTCTCACATCCATACATGACCACAGGAAAAACCATAGCCTTGATTAGATGGACCTTTGCTGGCAAAGTAATGTCTCTGCTTTTCTTTTTTTTTTTTGTCTCTGCTTTTCAATATGCTATGCTATCTAGGTTGGTCATAACTTTTCTTCCAAGGAGTAAGCGTCTTTTAATTTCATGGCTGCAGTCACCATCTGCAGTGATTCTGGAGCCCCAAAAGTCTGACACTGTTTCCACTGTTTCCTCGTCTATTTGCCATGAAGTGATGGGACCAGATGCCATGATCTTCGTTTTCTGAATGTTGAGCTTTAAGCCAACTTTTTCACTCTCTTCTTTTACTTTCATCAAGAGGCTTTTTAGTTCCTCTTCACTTTCTGCCATTAAGGGTGGTGTCATCTGCATATCTGAGGTTATTGATATTTCTCCCGACAATCTTGATTCCAGCTTGTGCTTCTTCCAGCCCAGCGTTTCTCATGATGTACTCTGCATATAAGTTAAATAAGCAGGGTGACAATATACAGCCTTGATGTACTCCTTTTCCTATTTGGAACCAGTTAATCATTAGGAATATCAGTTATAATAATGCTACAGATATAGCTGTGGACACATAATATGTGGGATGCAGAACCTCAGCTATGGCCCTGAATTCGCCTTTAACAGGGAAGGAAAAACAAAAAAAAATACCCACATTTCCCCAGTTAGCATTGACCTCTAGTTAACTCCCGAATCCACTAATACTCACTAAAACATAAAAATCATTCTAAATCACATTCCACACTTCTGCTTTGTGAGTGTTTTGCCCATGCTATAGATATTTCTTTATTTTAAGCATGATTTAACTTTTTTTGTTGTTGAATACTGCCTGCAATGCAGGAGACCCCAGTTCAATTCCTGGGTCAGGAAGATCCCCTGGAGAAGGGAAAGGCAACCCACTCCAGTATTACGGCCTGGAGAATTCCATGGACTGTATAGTCCATGGGGTCGCAAAGAGTCGGACAGGACTGAGCGACTTTCACTTTCACAGTTAATCATTAGGAACATCAGTTATAATAATGCTAAAGGTATAGTTGTGGACACATAACATGTGGGATGCAAAACCTCAGCTATGGCCCTGAATTAGCCTTTAACAGGGAAGGAAAAACAAAAAAACGCCCACATTTTCCCCCGTTAGCACTGACCTCTAGTTAACTCTCAGCAGCCAACGCACATTTCCTTCTCCACTCTCCTACTCTGTCCACCCTCTCTCACCCCTGAATTACACAATGCAGAACTTGTAGGATACATTTTTAGCAGTGATACTGTGAAATGTTACCATTTCTGCAGATTACAACAACCTTGTTTTTCTATTGTGACTCTCTTATCTGGACCTACTACTAGCTGACCTCATCACGTCTTCTAATCTCTAGAGACAAATACAGTGCGGTGTAGCTAAGACTCTGGGACGAGGCTGTCAGGGTGCAAACCCTAGCTGGACATTTACAGGTGAAAGTCCCACAAGTCCCTTATCCTCAGTTTCCTCATTCATATAATGAAAATAAACATATCTCTACCCCTGTAAGATTTATGAGAATTAAATGGGCTAATATGTATCAAGTGCATAGAACATGGTCTCACCCACAGTAAGCATTCTATCTTTATTACTATATTTTTAAATGGATAAAATACCACTCTCTTAACTCTCTCTTAAAACTACTACAGTATTTCTCATTTTCTGTTGTGGTTGTGTTGGTGGTGGTAATGGTTCTTTTGTAGGAGAGGGCAATGCAGACATCACCAACTGATCCTCAACTCATCCCACCTGTCAGTGCTTCTTTCCGACAAGGAAGGGAAGGCCCATACAGAGCATCGAGGTTATTCACTGTTCTGTTAGCCAGGCTAAAATAAGCACAGGTGAAGAAAATGGGCTATTTACTCAGCATAACAGAAATATGGGATATGTGTGGCTACTGTTATCAAATATTAGCAGGCTGGGATGGATTAGAGATATTAATAGTATTGAAAATTCTATGGACGAGCTACAGGCCCACACCACTGAGCATGTTTAAGCAGGGCCCTGGTGACCAGATGTCAAGGATGCTGTAAGAGAGAATTTTTTAAAATTCAGAGTCAGATAACATTTAAGATTCCTTCTACCTTGAAAATCTTGGCAATACGAATGTGAATCATCAAGACGTTACAAAGGAGTTGAGTCACACATCCAACGAGCTCCTTAAGGCACAGAATTCTTCACTGCCCACAGTGCTTGGCACATATCAGACCTAGAGGAATTCTAGCCCCGAGGGTTCGTATAAGTGCGCTCTCAGTAACAAAAACTTCTCTAAAGCTAAGCGCGTCAATTAGCTGATTCCAGACTTCTGTTGTGACCGGTAAATTCAATAAACCATACATCCCAAACGGGATTTGGCAAAAAGATGTGTACCCGGATTAACTATCAGGCGGTCCTCCACTTCACCATTTCGAGGCCGAGCAAAAGCCAATTAAAGTGAGCAGGCAGGTTAAGGGGAAGGGTGGCCCGGGGTAAATGGGCGACTGGGGAGCAGACTTACACACGATCCGGGGAAGGGACAAAGGCCTACGGGAGAGAGCACGCTGGACTCGGAGGCACGCGCCAGCCAGACTGGCTACAGTCCGGGTTGGGACTGGAGATGCAAAGGTGTGACGGCAGCGAGGAGGGCCCCTGAGGGCCAGCGGAGCCCCCGCGGGGGTCCCCTCCGCTCCCCGGGAGCAGGGCCGGGGTCCGCCGGAGTCGCAGTCCCGGGCGATTCGGGTGCGGAAGCCTGGCGGCGCACCTGCAGCCGGACTCCGGTCCGCACAGGTCTCCCTGCCCCGCAGCCGGATTTCGGATGGTCCAGACTCCCTCCGCCTCAACGAAGGCCAGTCCTCAAGCCCCAGAAAGGCGACCAGACGCCGACGCCGCAGTCCCGGCGCGGAATGTGGGGCAGCGGCTGCCTCCCGCCCGGCCCGGCCCCCGCCGGGAGCTACCGCCGCCATCGCGGGCCGCGGCGAGGGGGTGAGACCAGGGGCCGCGCGCGCCGCTTTACCTGAGAAACCAGCGGCAGCAGCGTCTGCTCCACCGAGCGAGTTTTGATCTCGAGTCCGGAGTCGAAGGCGAAGCCCGACGGGCCGGAGCCGTGCGCTGCCCCGGCGCCGCCACCGCCTGCGGGGCCCAGAGAGGCGGCCATGGCCTTTATTCAGCCCGTCGCGCAGCCGGGACGCCGCGCCGCTGCGGGCCCGCCGCCTCCCGCCAGCCAGCCAGCCTGCCCGCCCGCCCGCGGCAGCTGCAAGTCACCCGCGCCGCCCGAGACCCCGCCCCCGGAAGACCCCGCCCCCCCGCCTCCAAGCGCTCCGGCCTGGGGTCCGCCTTGCAGCCCCGCCCCCCAGCCCGGGCCCCGCCCCTTCTGCCCCCATTCCCACCCACCTTGTTTCTCTTATCATTCTTCAGTGGCTTTCGCACAAGTCTCGCTCCTGCCAAAAAGGGCCTTCCCATGAACATGTGTCCTCTTACCAGACCAAGGACATCTATGCTCAGGGAAGCTACCTGCCCTCCTCCGGAGAAGTGACTCTTCTTAAATCCGAATTCCCCAGAATTCCTGGAAACTGCGCTGTGATTGAAACTATTAATAGCGGGTAGACCAGGACAGGAGTCAAGCCTGTAGGGACGGGCTTCTACCGTAAGATAGGCCTTCTACAGGTTACAGTCTTTCTGGAGCTTTCACAAACACATCTCCCCTTGTGTAAACTGTCCATGTTCCATAAAAATTCATTGTACGCACTGGTGCCAAAGGAAAGGCAAGATACAAGACATAAGAGATGGACAGATGTATTCATTAAAGTTTGACTTCACTGAAGATAAAATTTCTCAACAGAGACAAAGTTTACCACTTGATTCATTCAACACTAGTAATTTTATTTCAAAATATAAATATTTTTACATTTACAAAGATGTTACATCAGTAGGTTGTCAAAACAAGTTAAAGCTAAGAAACAGCATTTGTGAGGATAAAGACACATGGTTATATCTGAATAATCTTTTTTACTTTCAAACCATCTCTACTTTGCCTGAGAATGCAGAGATGATACATTTGCCACAAGTTACATGAGCAATAACAACTATATAGCGAATCTTGGCTTCAAAATCAAATGGTATTTGAAATACACTCCAATCACCTAGACAAGTGGCACTGCAAAGCACAAAAGAAGGGTTTTCTTTGGAATAATTACAATTGGAGTTACATTGTCTGGGTCACTGCCATTAAAAACAGTATTTGATAATAAGCCAAAACAATGTTTTAAAATTTGTTACCACAGCTTTCAGAGTAATATATAAAGCTAGAATAAAAAGTAAGAAACCAGGTGTGGAGTACAGAACTCTGGATTTGGAGTCAGAATTTGTGCAACTGAACTCTGGCTCCATCATTTTGTGGTATAAATTTAAGGGAAAGATCACAAAAAACCTTTCTGAGCTTTGATCTGATAATACTTGATGCCTGCCTATCTCACAGGGTTGTTACGAAAGCAGTCTGAAACCTATAAAGTGCAATACAAAAGCATTATTAAAATGTCATATCAATATATCACCACTGCATCTGCACTCTAACTGATCTTTGAAAAACTTTCAAAAGTAAAACACAAATACTGACTTTACACACCATAGGTGGAAAAGAATCTCTATACTTGATGTATAGCTCTGAATGGCAAATACAGTTTTTTTCTGGTATTTCACTAAACTTTGAGATATATTACAGTTTACATGGCAGATGTGCCTGCCATTCAGAATTCTATTACGGATGTCTTCCAAAAGAGCTGTAAACTTTTATTCGAGAGCCATGTTTCCCAAAGGACCCCAAGTTCTTTGAGATGCTCTGAGAAAAAGAGGATGAAGGTGTAGTTTAAGGTCAAATAAGTCTCGTAAACAGAGTCTTTGTCCCCTCTTATAAATTCACAATATATAATAGCATGTTAAAAACACTTCGAAGTTCTACTTCAGAAAGGAAACAAATTCAGCATTCCTCAGTTTTAACTTACCATAGAGTCCCTTCCCCCAACTCCATATACACTTTCATTCACTTAGAACATCTAACAACATTCCTTGGAACTACTGCTATAAGGAACACATTTTTTCCAAAATTGGCAAGCTGCAAGGGGTCGCAAAGAGTCAGACACGACTTACCGAGGTAACAACAACTCAACTAGGAGGGAAAGGGAAAAGAAGTATAACAATGGACTGAGAGAAAAAAGAACTGACTCTACTCTGAATTGTCACTGACGGGCGCCATGTTAGAAAAGACACTTCAACCTATGGACTTGTTTCCTTCTCTGTTAAATGACAGGATCACCTAATTATATAAGGCCTATTCTAGCACAGAATTTCTATGACTCCAGGAAGCAGACAGAACATGTTGGTTTATAATTCTCTTATTTTTAAACTATCAAAACAATTAACTGTTTAGTGGTTTCATATAGCATGAGTATTTTTTTTTGCAGATCTTAAGTTAATGTAAGCTAAATTTGTCAACAAGGAAAGTAACTCGAGTGAAGAAACTTTAAAAAAGAAAAATATAAATGAGACAATAGCTTTCAGACAAACTCTATTAAGAATAATTATACTTTAGTAGGAATGTCTATCTAAAATAGTCTCTCCAGATTGGAGTAACTAAACTAAGTGATGAAAGTTTATTGAATAGCTACGTCATTTCCAAATAAAATGAGATTTTGAAACATAATTACTGAACACTGGACAGGAAGGCCTGGTGTGCTGTGATACATGGGGTCGCAAAGAGTCGTACGTGACTGAGGGACTGAACTGAACTGAAATGAACTTCCTCTTGGGGCTTCCCAGGTGGCGGTAGGGGTGAAGAATCTGCCTGACAATACAGGAGACAGAGGATACTCAGGTTCCTTCCCTGGGTCAGGAAGATCCCCTGGAAGAGGAAATGGGAACTCACTCCAGTATTCTTGCCTGGAGAATTCCATGGACAGAGGAGGCTGGCAGGCTACAGTCCATGGGGTCACAGAGTCAGACATGAGTGAAGCAACTTAGCATGCATGTGTGCATAAGTTAATGAAATGAATATATTTTGATGGCAAAATGTGCAAAGACAAGAAATACATAAAAACAAAAAACTACTTGTCCTTGGCTGGAACTAACATTTGGAACTATGTTGCCAGGGACTATTTCTACTGCAAAATGCCTGCTCTAGTACTTTTATAAGGGTCTTGGAAGACCCTTAGTGGAGACCGCAATTTTCCTATAAACCTTGAGGTTGAAAGCTTTGGTGAGCTCACCTGACATTACTTTGCTCTAGGCTAACGCCTCATGGCCTGAATTTCTGAGTAAATATGGCTCTGTAGTGACACATCCTGAAACGCTGAATACAACCAAAGTGGAACCAGAGGTACTAGAAAGTCCAGA
This sequence comes from Capra hircus, assembly GCF_001704415.2. Lineage (NCBI taxonomy): Eukaryota > Metazoa > Chordata > Mammalia > Artiodactyla > Bovidae > Capra > Capra hircus. The sequence continues at coordinate 98,370,009 of NC_030815.1, forward strand.
GGGGTCACAGCAGGTTCTTATTAAGACCAAGGTTAGCCAGAGGACCTCATCTGCAAGCCCGCCAAGTGGAATAAACTGCTATTTCCAAAGCTACTCAGTTTGTTTAAATAACATTTCTTGGGTATCAAGAGTCAATCTGCACCAGTCTCAAAAGTCAAGGGAAAACTCTGCCAGCTAACCACCTTTAATGGAAATGGGTGTTAAGAATTCCTGCAAACTTAAAAATAAATAAAACTGGTATCTAAGGCAGTCTGGCAGAGATCACTTCCAGAAACAGAGAGTGTGATCGAAATTTTGGAACTGACGCTGGACTTACATGGCATGGGTTTATGCTGAAAATCCTATGCCCTGTTCTCTCTCGGCAAAGAGAGGCGCATACTGTGTGGGGAGGTTTTTTCCCCTCCATTCAGTTTACAGTTAAGTAGTGAATGTGAGCTTCAAACTTATCTTTAATAAAGTGATAAAATGCAGAACACTGTGATAGGATTTCTGTACTTAGTTTTTACTGAAGCTACGTATACTTCATCAATTATATGCTTTTAGGGAAATGTTCTCTTTCTGGGTCAAATCCTGAGATCATCTTGCTGGATGGAGCATTGGGGCAGTTCAAGTTTCCTGATATGACTGGGTAGTAGTCTGGGGCATCTCTGCTCTTGATATTTCAGGGTGATACTACATCAGAATCAACTTTGACAGCTCTAAACTCCTCTCTTAGGGCTCAGAGTTCCCCTCTAAAGACCTAGTATTCATACTAACAATTATGACCAGGAAGAACCATGTATTAACCTCAAGTTTATATGTTTACCATTTCACTTTATAGAGCTAAAAACACTTTGGAGGAACATAATTTGTATATGCACACTAACTCATTGTGCATAATATTTACCTCTTATAAATATGTGCTAATCACAGCTGTAAACTTATCATTATATCATTAACAAAAACAAACCTGATTTCTTAAAACTTTTAATGCAACATTTTTAATTTTAGCAATACACATAATCTGGCCAAGATTTAACGTAAGAAAAGGCCTTCTTATGAGCTATCCCCTACAGCACCCTGTACAGTGCCCAGCATGGAACCCAGAGTTTGGGAAACTCTCAACCAATGCTTTGCAGAATGAATGTCTGAACAAGTGATTAAAGAAAGAATGAGTTAATTAATGCCAAATGTTGGAGAAGGAAATGGCAACCCACTCCAGTATTCTTGCCTGGAGAATCCCATGGACGGAGGAGCCTGGTGGGCTACAGTCCACGGGGTCACAAAGAGTCGGACACGACTGAGCGACTTCACTTTCACTTTCAATGCCAAATGCAGCACTTGGTTGAATATCAGACTGTAACTGTTGAAGGATTCATAGGAAATATGAGATCTGCATATAGTTTATTGTATAGACAAAGACCTCGCAGTAGCCTCTTTTCTAGACCAAGTTTTTCTTAAGTAATATCAGAATAAATTTAATGTAATTATCATTAATTATGCTTCTTAATGAGAAAATGTTTTAGAAAAAACGATTTCTACTTTTAAATGTTCTTCCCAAAAAGGAAATCTTTGTTACTTAAGAATCCTCTCTCCACCATACTGAATACTCCTTTGGGGACAGAGAAAGAGGCTGAAGGTTGCTTTACAATAGGGAAAGGGCACAAAGGTAAAAGCTGGGTTCTAGTCCTAGCCCTGTCATTAACTGTAGTCTATGCAATAGAACAGGACATGATTCTACCTCAAAGCACTGGAAAAACTGTGTTAAGATACTAAAAGAGAATATTGTAAAGTAATTAGCCTCCAATTAAAATAAATAAATTTATATTAAAAAAGATACTAAAGGAGTCACTGGAGTATAGCAAGGTTGGCAGACTGTTGAGTAAGAAAGATCTGAGGTCAAATTTTACTAAACTTCATAACTTGGAGTTGGTCACTTTTCTGAACCTTAGCTTCCCCATCTGTGTCAAACACAAAATAATATGAAGCTGTATGAAAGCTGATGTGAAGTGACTATGAAATGATATGTGCAAAAAGATTTTGTAAAATGTAGAGCAGTATGCTGGTTATTGTGATATCTGAGATATTTTAAAAGTCACGATTTAATTCAACAAGCATTCATCTAGAGTCTGTGTGCAAGGCACTGTGCTAAATGATGGGAAAATACTACACCGATACAAAATTTTATGCTAGTAACTAATTGGCCAAATTCTAAATGGTAAAACAGAGACATTTAACAAATCAGAACACTGCTGCCCCTGAGATTTTTTTACTTAAAACATTTGGAAAGGAAAAAAAAAAAAATCACAACATGAATTCTATCATATTGTCACCATTAATAGCAGCTTAATACTTAACTAATTTCAGTGTGGTCAGCCAAGGTTTAGAAATTTGGCAATAGTGTAATAGGGGAAAGAGGGAGAAGGGGAGGAAGGGCTTCGGTCTCTCTTCTCCTATGGTTGCAACATACAACTAACTGAACTTCAGATAAGCCACCCACCCTTACACTGAAGACTTGATCTTTCTTATGAGAGGACCATACATTGTGGAAGAAGGGAGAAGACTCATTTTTCCTGCTCAAGCAACAATATTCTCAAAAGTGAAAGCCCTCTTCATTGAAAAGTGACTGTCGTAGAAAAGTTTAAGGACAGATTTCTTAAAACAGGAGAAAGTCACACTATATACAGCAGGTAGATTACGGCTCTTAAAAAAAAAGTTATAAATACGTATTATAATATAGATAACCAAAGTGGGAAAATTTCAAGCCACAATACCAGTGTATAAACTGAAACTTTTCAAGCCATCTTAGCAACACTTAAGTGAGTAAATCACATTTCTGAGCTCTAAAGCTGTGCTTCAAAATGCAAAGCAGCCCACAGCCAGTCCTCTCTTGTCCAGGCATTCCGTACGGAAGGCCAGGAGGCTCCTGCGTCTCGTCCTGGGCTCTGTTTGCCAGGCGTGGCTGAAAGGACAGGAGGCCACAGCTGAGCTGAACTCACAGTCAAGGTTGAATTTCCTTAGAGAAATCACTGCGGTTGGAAACCAAGTCAGTCTACCGAAGGTTTCAGGTCTTCAGAAATGTCACGGAAAGTCCTTTAAGAAAAAAAGACAGGATGATTAGTTTTGCTTTTAGGAAAAGGGGGAAAACAAAACCACAGAGATATTTAGAAAAGAAAAATAGCATCTAACCAGTAATTCACTGTCATATAATATTCATATAAGTTGAGAGCCTTGGTGCCATTATGTAGTCACTGTTTTTTTTCTTAGTATTTTCACTGAGTATTGTTTTGAAATCTGATAGTTGTTTCTCAACCTGCAGCAACAAGAACTCTAGTTTTCTTTCGGAAGGTCTATCCAAAAGACTGTTTCCCTAGACTCTCTTGAAACTAATGACCATGTGACCACCATCTGGCCAATGAGATGTAAGTAGAAGTGTTGAGTGACTTCTGGGCAATGTCCTTAGAAGAGAAAGGTGATCTTTTCTGACCTTTCCCCCTTCGTGCTGACTGGAAAGTAGACACAATGACGTTAAAGAGAAAAACAGTAAGAGACTGAAGATTAAACGCTAACTGGATAACTTTATTGCAAAATAGGAGAACTGATCCAGCAGTGTCCCAGCTCTGAGTGCTGTGGTTCAGGGCAGGAGAAATGGGATAGGGCTTTTCATCAAATGACCATGAACTTATGCTGTTTCTGACCTACATCAAACAAGCCAAGTGAATGTGGCTCACTGGCAGGTAATAACTGGGTTGGATGGAGGGGTCTGCTGTGTTGGGGCCTAACTTAGGACTGTAGTAGCTAGCTGGCCTTTGCTACATAATTTATCCAGCCAGGTCTGCATCTTTGTTGGCAGCCAAATGGCCAGGTCAGAGTTCATCAATGAACAAGCATTCATCTCAGATGAAAAGACCTCACACCAAGGCTGACAGAACATCAAGGTGGGGGGTCAAGCTTGGCATGGATGTTTGTGGAACAGACACACCAAGCCTTGGTCTGCTGACCTTTGTACTTCTTACAGCCAAGAGAGAAATAAACTTCTGGCTGTTAAAGTTCTACTGATGGTGGGGTTTTTTGAGTTGGCTTTTTTTGGTTATAATACAGGCAAATCTATCTTAAAATGATACAGATATGAAGCACAAGTTTATTACCATCCTTTTAGACAGAGATTGCTTTGCTCCTTTATAACCATATCAGCAATTAGGAGGGTTAGACAGGCAGGCAGAGGTAAAATATAGGTTAACCCTTTAGCATCCAGAGGAAGTACTTAAATGTCAAGTGGGGCACAGGTCAAATGATACAGAAAAAAAAAAGATTACATTTGCTCAGTTATCTGAAGGCTCTTTCACTGGATGGTGTCGGAAGTCTCATATCTCAAGCACATCTCTAACTAGCACAGCTCTACATCCAAAGGAACAGCTTTGAGGAAGGGGTAAGCTTCCTGGCTATGGCTCCTGTGTCTCTGAAAGGGATTATATATGACATGACTGAACTCACCATATTGAATATATGCCAACAGGTCAAAGAACTAGAATGAATTTATCTCCTTAAATATTTTTATACTGAGAAAAATTCTCCCAAACTAAGATTTATACACACTCGTTTTATGTATTGTTGCTGTCTTTTAGTCGCTAGGTCATTTCCAACTCTTTTGAGACCCCATAAACTATAACTTGCCAGGCTCCTCTGTCCGTGGGATTTCCCAGGCAAGAACACTAGAGAGGGTTGCCATTTCCTTCTCCAGGGGATCTTCCCGACCCACAGATCGAACCCGAGTCTCCTGCATTGGCAGGCAGGTTCTTTATCGCTGAGTCACCCGGGAAGCCCTTTTACATGTATTAATAGCCATCTATCTCTGTATCTATCTAATCAAGGTTTCTCCATAGCTCCACTGCTGACCACTCTGTACACTGTGAGAGGTTTGGCAACATCCCCGCTCCTACCCTCTATAGCTGTGATGATGAACACGTCTCTATACATTGCTAAATGTCCCCTGAGGGGAGCCTCACCCTCCTCTGCCACGACCATTGCTCTAGATAGCTACCTACCCATTTATTTATATATCTCTTTTTCACAGTCTCACCTACATTTGTGTACAGGTAAAGCTAGCTACAAGTTGCCCCAGACTATATGAAATTCAGGTAGCACTCAATTCTGGGAAGCCCTGGAATATCTTTAAAACCAATAACCAAAAACTGATCAGTATTACAAAGCATTTTCCAATACCAAAAAGTTTTAAAATTCATTCTTTCATATCTTTTCAAATTTCTAAGATACCTGCAAGCTTCAATCTCTAACTCTTCAATTCCCCTAAATTATGAATGAAAACAGCTGCCTCAGGGCAAAGATACATGAAATAAGATTAAAACTGTGGTTGGCCTGGTGACTGCTTTCTGTTGACAAGTAAGCTTAGCTGTAACCCTGAAATTCATACCTGCTATTCAGTTCTGCCTCCAGGCCAAGAAAGCCTCCAGAAGGACTCCGAAGAAAGAAAACACAATGAAGCAAGCTAAGAAAACAGCTATTAAGTATTTTCCATCTCAACAGTATGTTTTCTCTAAATGTTTGGTGGTGATGGTGTGTGGGTGTGTGGGTGTGTGTGTGTAAAACCCTATAGAAGTACATTGATCTGAACCGAACCTCAATTACCTCTTGGAAAACAAACTCCATAACCCAGAGATAGAGATATAATTTCTTCCTGGTCTCATCAAAAGGCATAGCAGGAACTAATCCACAGGGCTCATAAAACTGTAACGCTCTAGATTAGGAAGAAACAAAGGAATAAAAATTGCATTGACAGTGTTTTTTCCAGCTGCGCTGCATAGCCTGTGGGATCTTAGTTCCTCAACTAGGGGTGAACTTGGGCCCTCAGCAGTGAAAGCACAGAGTCCTAATGACTGGGCTGCCAGGGTACTTTTTTGACAGTATTATTTCTTGTTCTTGCCTGGAGAATCCCAGGGACGGGGGAGCCTGGTGGGCTGCAGTCTATGGGGTTGCACAGAGTTGGACACGACTGAAGTAACTTACCAGCTACCTAAACCATCTAAATATAGTATTTTTTCCCAAACCATAAGGATTGTTATGTTCCTTTGAACCACAGTGGTAGAATTTCTCAAGCATAAAAAAGGTGGAATGGGGCCGCATGTGACTAGGGGGATAGCAGACTGCTGTGAACGTTTCACAGTTCCCTTCATTACAATGGGGACTGTGTGATGCGATTTCTCACTTGCAATCTTCATGGCTCCTTGAAAATATTTTGGGATCTGGTTCCCCTGAAGTTTTCAAGGAGATTTTTTAAAAAAAATCCATTTATGAGAATGCTGAAGTCTTTTCTGATTTAACAACTCAAGAGTTGTTGACTCCCAGCTTCCCAGAGAAAGACTAAATTGTGGATGTTACAAATGAAAGCGTACACTGACTAATGTACTTTACTTCAGTAGGTTCAGGACAGCTGAGTATGTATTTCCTAAACCCCCACCAGCACACCTTGTGACGGAGCACATGTCATCACTTACGTACATTCTGCCTCTTCCATAAATTTGGAATAAAGTTCTAAGGCTGGAGTTTGCTATGGCCCATACTCTTTTATCAGCCTTATAGTGAAAGGATCTTTTAATCTGATCTGCTCCTGGTTTCACTAATCTATTAACTCATCAAATTTTCATTGAGCATCTATCCTAAACTGGAATGATACGGAGCATACTCCAAATGACGTCCTCAAGATTTAGGCAAAGGTCTAGAGGAATCATGGTTTTTTATGAGACTATTTTCATATATTATTTTACAAAGACAAAAATAATGTCTTGCTCTATTAAAAAGTAGGTGTTAAACCTTAGCTTAATTGCCCAACACTGATCTTCCTTATCTTATGATTGCATTATACCTGGCTTCATACTTAATAATATCCTTAAGACAGCTTCCCTTGCGGTTCAATAATATCCTTAAGACAGCTTCCCTTGTGGTTCAGATGGTAAAGAATCTGCCTACAATGCAGGAGACCCAGGTTTGATCCCTGGGTCAGGAAGATCCCCTGGAGAAGATAATGGCAACCTACTCCAGTATTCTTACCTAGAGAATTCCATGGACAGAGGAGCCTGGCAGGTTGCAGTCCATGGGGTCACAAAGAGTCAGACACGACTGAGCGACTCACACACATACACACGTCCCAAGAAACTCACTGTACATTAAAAATATTTTAAGTCAAAAAAGTATTTCATACACTTAACCTACAAAACATCACAGCTTAGCCTCACCTACCTTAAACGTGCTTATAACACTTACACTGGCCTGCCGTTGTTGCTTAGTCACTAAGTCATGTCTGACTCTTTTGCAGCTCCACGAACTGGAGCCCACCAGGCTCCTTTGTCAATGGGATTAGCCAAGCAAGAATACTGGAAAGGGTTGCCATTTCCTCTTCCAGGGAATCTTCCCCACTCAGGGATCAAACCCGCATCTCCTGCATTAGCAGGTGGATTCTCTACCAATGAACCACCAGGGAAACCCGACAGTTGGGCAAAATCATCTAACACAAAGCCTGTCTTAGAATAACAGTGTTGAATATCTCAAGTAATTTACCAAACACTGTACTGAAAGTGAAAAACAGAACAGCTGTCTGGGTGCCACATGGTTGTAGGCATATCAGTTGTATCCCCTTGTGACCATGTGGCTGACTGAGAGCTGCAGCCACCGCTGCCCAGCATCACGAGAGAGTCGTACGGCATATCGCTAGCCCAGGAAAAGATCAACATTAAAAATCTGAGTACAGTTTCCACTGAATGTGTATTGCTTTTACACCATCACTAAGTTGAAAAATCATAAGTTAAACCTTCTTAATTTGGGAATCATTTGTAATTTCTTTCATAAAAAGCTAATGACCTTTGAGTGAACTTTGGGTATTAAATTATGGAAGATAATCACAGTCAGGTTAAGATAATGCTTCTAAAAACAGGAATGAGTTGACTAATAACTCTATCCCCCAAAAGGTAAAGCTGAGTTCCTTAAAGGACCACCTTCTAGCTGTCACCTCTGGTCAAGTCAGGGTGTGACGGAGGGCAAAGGAAAACTTAAATACAGCGAATAGCATCCCCAGAGGAGTTCCTGGGATACGCCCTGACTTCCTTCTTACAGATTTTTCTGAGCTTTAGTGTTCAAAGATTGCCGCTCAGGTTTTGGTAGGAATGAAATAAGTCTATCAAATCAAGTCTTATTATTCTATCCAAAAATCAAAAAAGTATTGAGACTTGAAAAATTGTGATTGCAGGGGTGTTATGTCCTTCCCCACACTTCCCAGACAGTCCCAGTGTTAATAGATAACAGGGGAAGCCATAGGTTCTGATTATTGAATTGAGGCCAAAACAGCTGGGAGCCCAAAGCTGTGCTGTGTCGACATTTACTACCATGAAATAGTGTATTCCCCACTGTCAACAGTGAGAAGCACTACATGGGACCTGGAAACAGTACACAGAAATAGTCACGCAGATGGATCTTCTCAGCCATCAGTGCCCGTATCCACAATTAGAAGATCTAACGGAACGAAGACATTCTCATGTTACAGCATAAGAGTCCTAAGACAAGCTGAATCCTTCCATAGCTCATGACGCTGTAGACACTATTCCCTCAAAGCCCAGTCATTCCTTGAACTAGGAAGAGGGCGCTGTCAAAGGTTGACAGGTATGGTAAATACCCCAGTAACTAAAACAGGCACGGCCTGGCAGTAGCAGCAACCACAGTAAAAAGGGAAAAGACAAATAACCAAGTGTATAAATGAAAGCTGTAAAAAAAGGAAAGGTAGGAGGTGCTATCCTTAAGAGCATTAAATGCAGGACATAACCTAATCTTGAGAGGAGGGAAAGCTCTGATGGACTGACGTTTGAGTCGCAATCTGAAGAATGATTAGGAGCTAGTGGCAGCGTGTCTGAAGGCCTAGGGTTTGAATGGAGCTGGTGTATCTGAGGCCCTGGCAGAAAGCCAGCGTGGCTGCAGCTCTGACATGGGGAAGATGTTACAGACGCATGAGCCAGGCACAGGCAGACCACGCAGGGCCTTAGGATTTTGATCTTCCTGGTAAGAACAGTGGGAGGCCAGTTCTGGTAGAAGAGCATCACGACCAGATACGCCTCCCCTTTAAAAAGGACACATCTGCTCAGTGTCAAGAGACCGGAAGGCAGCAAGCGTGGATGCTGAGAGGCTGGCCAGGAGACTGAGATGCCACGACAGTCCAGCCAAGAAACCCCGAGGCTGGGCCCAGGGCGGGTGACGCTGGAGAAAAGGAGGAAAGGGCGGACTTGAGACGGAACAGGTAGGACTGGGAAAGATGGTGACTTGAGAAGACAGGAGGCTGTAAGGATGACCACACACAGGCACACGTACGTGAGGGGTACCACCTACTGAGGAAGGAGACAGAGGAGAGTGTCTTTCCCTGAGCAGCGGTGGGGGGATGGCTAAGGAAAAGAAAGACCTCTAGTTGAAATCACACTACCTCACCTGCTTATTTCTATGTGACCACAGGCAGGATAACCTCTCTAAGCCTTGACTTCATCGATAAGATACGGAAAACAACTGTTCCTAACCTCACATGGAAACACTGGACAGATTAAGTAAAATAAGACAATGCAGGCAAAGTTTTAGCACAGAACTTGGTACACTGAGTCCCAATAAATGTCAGTGGCAGCTGGTTGTTACTATTTAAGAGGTCATTTAGACTTTCCCCCAGGAAGTGCTGTGTGAGACACAGGATTCCCTCAGGCCTTTTCAAAACCCCATTAGAGGGAGTTCCCTGGTGGTCCTGTGATCAAGAATCCATCATCCACCCTGCAATACAGAGGGACGGGGGTTCGATCCCTCGTCGGGAACTAACATCCCACATGCTTTGGAGCAACTTAGCCTGCATGTCTAAGCCCCCCTGCCACAACTAGAGAGCCCCTATGCTACAACTAAGACCTGATGCAAGCCAAACAAATCAATATATATATTTTTAAAAAACCACTAGAAGGCATAAATCTACCTTAAAAAAGAGAACATAAGAGATTAAAAGAAACAAACTTTCAGAAAGTGGAAAGCAGATGAAGAACTGCTATGACCAGCATGACCTAAAAAACTGAATCCTAAGCCAGGAGTTATTCAATAAGGCTCAGGAATTGGTGGTATCAAGTAACTTTGGAAATGGGGTTGAAGGTAGGACTAGACACAGAAGGGCTGCTTTGAAGTGTGCCTAAAATGCAGTAAAACCTCATGGGTCCAACCCACACCTCCACCCAGCCAGGCAAATGCTCCCTGTTACTGGCAGAACTTCGAGTCTTTTCGTCCCTTAGCAAAGGTAAAACAAAAAAGTCTCTGGACTGGGGGACAGCAGGCAGGGATAAGGGTAGGAGTGCATACTGACCCCTACCAGACTGAGCGGCAGACTGAGTGACGATCTGCATCTCAGATGCTGTCCCGTCCCTCTCCCTGTCGTGGCTCCAGGCTGGCAGCCAAGCCACCAACCTCTGAGCAGGAAATTAAAAGATCTTTCACTGAGGAATTTAGCAGCCCCACAGGGAAACCAAGAAAGCACTGACATCAGTGGCTGCACAGACAATGGTCCTGGCAGATTATATTATGGTGACACACATAATAAACCACCCCGCAAATCCTGAGAGGTTCGCTCTTCACATCAGCCAACAGTCAAAAGTATTGGATACCTGATACTGTGACCATTGTTGTTGCTGTTGTTTAAGTCGCTAAGTTGTGTCCAACTCTTTTGTGGCCCCATGAACTGTAGCCTGCCAGGCTCCTTCTGTCCATGGGAGTTCCCAGGGGAAGAACATTGGAGTGGGTTGTGATTTCCTCCTCCAGGGGATCTTCCCAACCCAGGGATGAAAACTGTGTACCCTGCACTGGTGGGCAGGTTCTCTTTCCCTGAACCACCAGGGAGGCCCCTAATATTGTGATTATATTGTGTTAATATGGTGAAGGTTAGGGGATATTACAGATGTAATTAAGGTCCCCAAGCAACTGACTTTAATCAAAATGACAATATGTTCTGTGGGCCAGGGCTAATCAGGTGAGCCCTCTGCAAAAGAGTCTTGGCCATCAGCAACAGAAGTCAGAAAAATACTCCTGAAGGCCTGGCAAAAGCAAGCATTATGTTATAAAATGCCTATGGAAAGAGGCAGCCTCTGGGAGCCTCAACTTGTGGCTACAACTGCAAACAAAGGAATGTTGTCAATAACAAGCAAGCCTGGAAGAGGATCCCAATGAAACCCCTGCCTACCCTCATGCCTTGACTGTAGCCGTGGAAGATCCTAAGCAGAAGGACCAGCTGAACTGTACCTGTACTCTGACTTTCTTATAAATGTGCTGCTTTATGCCACTAAGTTAGTGAAAATTTGCTACATGTCACAGAAAACTAACACAGACCTATACACTTAAAAAGGCAAGTTTTATTACACAAATAATATCTCAATAAGCCAGACTGCCCAAAAATATGATAGTTCAAATGGAAACCTCTACAGAGATGATAGAAGATAAAATTGGAGAAATAATCCAGAAAGTGGGAGCCAAAAAGACAGAATCAGAAGAATATCAGAGAAAAGATTTTAAAATGACAAGACCAGTGTAGGAGGGCCAACATCAAAATAAAAATACATTTCTGAAAGGGAGAGAAAGAAATCATTAATAAAATAATTGAAGAAAAATTTCAGAATGGCAGAACACAAATTTCCAATTTTCAAGGTCACAGAGACACTTGATAAAAGTGCCAATTCAAACACAGCAACAAAAATAGATCAAAAACCAACAACAAAAAAAGAAGACCCTATAGGTTTTCAAACATTTGAATTACAAAGAATCAGGAATCAGACTGGCCTCAGAATTTCGACAACCATGAAAGTTAGAAAACAAAGAAGAAATAAAGTTACACAGGGAAAAATTCTTAAACAGAATTCTCTACCCAGGCAAGCTACTGAGTGAGAATGACTTTAGAAGAAGCCTTTACAGACATGTATCATCCCCTAAATTTACCTCCCATGCATTCTTTCCCAAAAATCTACAGGAGGATGTGCTCCAACAAAAAGCAGGAAGAAATCAAGAAAGAAAACAATACTGGGAAATATGATCCCAACACAGGGGAGAGCTAAGGGAATCTGCAAGGTAACAGCTCTGTAACAGGCAAAAGGATATTCCGTATCTTAACAGACTGCACTCAGGTGAAAACACAGAGACCGGTGAGCTCAATTTCATACACAGTTTATGATCACTCAGCTGGAACTCACCGCTGAGTCTGAGCAGGCCATGGGGTCTGGTTGGGTGTGGGCACTGAGTTCGTGGGACTCACTAGCATGGCACTGTAAATATTGGAAGCGACCACGAGTATGCAGAGAAGTATGGGCCCAATGATTGCTCCTTCCAGGCCCAGATAGTAAGCTCCACCAGCCACTGCCAAGCCCGTCAAGTAAGGATGGCCACCTCTGGAATGAAGAGCACACAGATTACGCACGACTTTTAACAAAACGTAAACCCTGGAGTAAGTCGGAAATACATTCTCTGACACACTGTTCATTCCCTAATACACCTGACTTCTGAACTGTGTTATCAGCTTTCTTTAGATCACTTCAATGTGGATATCTGAATATTAATTGTAAAAGTATCAAGATGCAAAACTTTTCCTGACTACATGTGTGACATCTGCCTTTTTGTAGGTCTGGCAACTGAGCAGTAAAGTCAGCAGTGTTAACAGGTACCATTACATGGCTGTCCGAGGTGGGTTCATGTTAGCTTAGGACTGGTTTATACAAGCTACCTGTTAGGTTTACCTTTGCCTAGAATAACTAAGTGGGCAAAATTAAGCATGTAATTCAACTAACTATGCTTTTTTAAAAAGATGATAACAATACAATGGCATTCCTGTCATTCCTAAGTTAGGCTTCTAGCAAGCTCCTAAAATACAGATTTTAACACAGAGAGTGACAAAAGGCCTCATGAGAATAACATCTGTTAGAAAGCCCAAGATTTTTATTTCATAAGAGAGTTATAACTGTCCTCTAGCTTTTCACAGTATCATTTATATAACTGGAATGAAATAACACACAGGCAGACCTCAGAGATATTGCAGGTTCGGCTTCCAGACTACCACAATAAAGCCATATATGGCAATAAAGTGAGTCACAAGAAATTTCTGCTTCCCCAGAGTATATAAAAATTATGTTGACACTGATCTGTAGTCTTTTTAAGTGTGCAACAGCATTATGTCTAAAAAAATGTAAGGTACCTTAATTTAAAAATACTTGATTGGTAAAAACGCTAATTATCATGTGAGCCTTCAGCAGATTGTCATCTTTCTGCTAGTGGAGCGTCTTGTCGCAATGGTGATGGCTGCTGACTGGTCAACATGACTGGCCGCTGGAAGACTGTGCAGAGTCTGTGACAATTTCTTAAAACAAGACAGCAAAGTTTTGCTGCACTGACTGACTCTTCTTTTCATTGGTGATTTCTCTGCAGAAAGCAATGTTGTTTGAGAGCTTTAGTCACCACAGAACTTTTTTCAACACAAGAGTTAATCCTCTCAAACCCGGCCTCTGCTTTATCAACCAAGTTGATGTACTACTCCAAATCTTTTGTTGTCATTGCAACAATCCTCACAGCATCTTTACCAGAAGTAGATTCCAAGTGGCAAGAAACCACCTTCTTCGCTTATCCATAAGCAACTCCTCATCCATTAAAGTCTTATCACGAGATTGCAGTAAATCAATTCCATCTTCAGGCTCCACTTCTAGGTCTCTTACTATCTGCACCGTATCTGCAGTTACTTTCCCGAAGTCTTGAACCTCTTAAAGTTATTTATGAGGGTTGGAATCGACTTTTTTCCAAACTTCTGTTAATGCTGATATTTTGACCTCTTCCCAATGCAATACAAGCACTCTTAATGACATCTGGAACAGTGAATCCTTTCTAGAAGGTTTTCAACTGACTTTACCCAGATCCATCATAGGATCAGCATTTCTTACATAATAAGGGTTGAAAGTTGAAATTACTCCTTGAACCACAGGTTGCAAGAATGCATGCTGTGTTACAGGCATGAAAACAACATTAATCTCATTGAAATCTCCATCAGAGCTTGCGGGTGACTGGGTGTGTTGTAAGATAACCCACAGTATTTTTTAAAAATACTTATTCCTTTATTTGGCTGTGCTGGACCTTAGTCGCAGCAGGCAGGATCTTTAGTTGTTGCATGCAAACTCTTAGCTGCGGCACGTGGGATCTAGTTCCCTGATCAGGGATTGAACCTGGGCCCCCTGCACTGGGAGCACAAAGTCTTAGCAACTGGACTACCAGGGAAGTCCCAAAGTATTTTAAAAGGAACTCATTTTTTCTGAACAGTAGGTCCCAAGAGTGGGCTTAAAATATTCAGTAAACTATGTTGTAAATGGATGTGCTGCCATCATCCAGGTTTTGTAGTTTCATTTCTAGAACACACGCAGAGTAGATTTAGCACAATTCTTAAGGGCCCTAGGATTTCTGGAACAGTAAGTGGACAGGGAAGCCTGGTGTGCTGCAGTCCATGGGATCGCAAAGAGTCGGACACGACTGAGCAACTGAACTGAATTGAAATGAGCACTGGCTTCAACTTTCAAGTTATCAACTACATGAGCTCCTAGCCATAGAATTAGCCTGTCCTTTCAAGCTTTGAAGACAAGTACTGAAAGTCCTAAATGGCATCTTTTCCCAATAGAAAGCTGTTTGGTCTACACTGAAAATCTGTTTAATGTAGTAGTCACCTTAATTATTTTTCTTCGCTAGATCTTCTGCATAACTTCTACATCAACACTTGCTACTTCACCTTGCACTTCTATGTTCCAGCGACGGCTTCTTTCCTTAAAGCATATGAACCAACCTCTGCTAGCTTTAAACTTTTCTTCTGCAGCTTCCTCACCTCTCATAGCCTTCACAGGATTAAAAAGAGTTACGGCATTGCTCCAGATTAGGCTCTGGTTTAAGGGAATGTTGTGGCTGATTTGATCTTCCATCTAGAACATCAAAACTTTCTCCATATCAGCAAAAAGGCTGTTTTGTTTTCTTATCATCTACATGTTCACTGGAAGAGTACTTTTCACTTTCTTCAAGAACTTTTCCTTTACATTCACAACTTGGCTAATTATTTGGCTCAAGAGGCCTAGCTTTTGACCTACCTTAGCTCTCAATATGTCTTGTTCGTGAAATTTAATCATTTCTAGCTTTTGATTTAAGGTGAGCAATATTTGACTCTTCCTTTCACTTGAACACTTAGAGACCACTGTAGGGTTAGTAACCAGTCTTCTTTCAATACTGTTGTGTCTCAGTGACTAGGGAGACCCAAGGAAAGGAAGAAGATAGGGTAACGGCTGGGCAATGGGGCAGTCAAAACACATGCAACATCTATCAGTAAGAGTTTCCCATTTTATACGGATGCAGTTCATAGCACCCCAATACAATTTACAATAGTAACATCAATTCTAGCTAAAACCTTAATATAAAATTTGCAACAAAGTTTAAAGAAATGAAAATACTTAACTATAAACCATGTAACTAGTCATTATTTAAATTTCAGCTATTAAATGTTAGTTAAACACAGTGACGTTCTCCTTTTATACTGACGTTTTAGGCACAAAAGTCCCCCTAAAGTTCCCTTATGGATGTGCTTGTTTCTTTTTGCTCTGAAACTCTGGGGCTTCTTAGTAGTTCTATATATTTACTTTCTACTTTAACTAGAAAGAAACAAGGTAGCATATAACTCGTCTCTTCATAATTTCAAATTAACTGAAGGGTCCTCTTCCTATAAACTTTGACCTTATTGTAATGAGTTTTATTCAAAGAAAATTTATTATATTAACTATGATGATAGTTTATGTAGGTCATATTCTATATCTGAGTAGCTGAATAAAATTCAATTATTTGGTCACATTCTAGATTCTAATAAGCAATATTTATCTTGATACATGGCTAAATGAAAACCAGCTTAATTTAGTAAATGCAAATTGCTAAAAGAGACATCAAAATCTACAAAAATGACATATTTATTATATTGCTAGTTTGGCTTCTGCCTTAAATTTAACCTGTATTCATCATAGAACCATACTATAGTACCTTAAGTAAGAAAGAAAGCACTGTTTCTCAGATACAAACTTATAAGATTTCATCTTACATGGAAATCCTCATAAAATCTAAAAATACATTTTTCCCAAAGCAAAGAAGTTCTGAAAATAACTACTAACTTCTTACCATACTTATAATATTCTTATTTTGAAGTATGTACAGGAGTACTTTTTCCTACATTAAATGTCACTAAACCAGAGGATTATTCACAATTTTACTTTAGCCAATGGTCTCATATATTGTAAATACTACTTACTATGAACAAAATAACATATGTTGTGAATGATATTAATCATATAAATTAAACTTTGATTATATCAGTGGGATCACAAAAGATTACTATCACCTGTCCTTTCATCCATGCCCAAAAGGAAAAGGAAAAAAATAAACCTTAATAAAAAAAGGCCAGAGAAATTCCTGGATATGATTCATCACCAACTGCAGAAGTGCAATACTTACCCTGATATATCAGAATAGATGGCAGTATCTACAAAGTAGGTTGGCAAGAGATGAAAAACCAACAGTAAGATGGCTTTGCATCCTAAGCCTTGGGTAAGCCACAGATCAAGAACTGCAGGTACTGCTGCCCAGTATGTGCCCAGAAATGGCACTGCTCCAAGGATTGCTGCTAAGGCTAATACAAGGTTAAAAAGAAGAAGAAGCAACTTTAACATCATCATCAGAGCAATACCAACAGCAGAATCTAAACACTAGCTCCTACTGTTTAAAAATTTCCACCAGAACAAGTTTAAAAAATACATATTCAAATTTTAGGGCAAGGATACACCCTGTTTAACTGAATTGGCTGTTAAATGAAATCCAAGATCTTAAAACTGGATCATGAAAATCCTTCTCAAGTGTGTGTTTACTTCTACTCTTAAGTCACAAATGTTAGTGTCCCACAGCTATTATTCTCAATCGATGGCTAGTTAATACATATATAGTTGGCCTCAGTATCCTCAGATGTGGAACCTGTAGGTTCGGAGAGCCAAGGTACCTGAGCACCCACAGATTCTGGAATTTTCAGAGGGTCTCAGAACCACTCCCTCAGGGACACCAAATGACCCTATAATATAACTGTAGCTGCTGCTGCTGCTGCTAAGTCACTTCAGTCGTGTCCGACTCTGTGCGACCCCAGAGACGGCCTCCTACCAGGCTCCCCTGTCCCTGGGATTCTCCAGGCAAGAACACTGGAGTGGGTTGCCATTTCCTTCTCCAGTGCATGAAAGTGAAAAGTGAAAGCGAAGTCTCTCAGTCGTGTCCGACTCTTAGCGACCCCATGGACTGCAGCCTTCCAGGCTCCTCCGTCCATGGGATTTTCCAGGCAAGAGTACTGGAGTGGGTGCCATGTCCTTCTCCAATATAACTGTAGAGCACTGGCCAAATATTTGTACTGAGACCAAAGCCAACTCAGAGATTAGTCTCTAAATCTCAGATGAGAACGTATATTCCTTACCTTGCTTCTTTCTAATAAAGTGTATCTAAAAACAAAAGAAAGAAAAAAACCCACCACAAATAACCTTGCTAGTTGAAGGACCTTACTTCACAATCAACCCTTTTCAGAACAGTATGTTCAACTAACAAATGAATATTTGTTGCTTATGCAGTGTTTACTATGTACTGGGTATTATTCCAGCTACTGGGGACACAGCAATAAACAAACATTACAGATCACATTTCTGTGCTAATTTAGACTAGATATCAAAATTTAGCATTCCAAGTTTGACGAAGATGACAATGCATGTAAAATGGTTTAATGTTCCTTAAATAGAGCACAGCAGAAGTTATGGTACAGCTGTTACCTGATGGTATGAAGACAATATTGATGCCAAATATAGTATGAGTCAGCCAGGTATATAATCCATAGAAGCCAGCCATTTTGAGGGAAGCATCAAACACCCCTCTAGAATGTCCAAAGATAAAGTAGAAACAAAATAAACACAGTATCATACTGGGATTCAGAAAAATCAATTATTTCTAGGCTTCTAGATTTTATTCCAAATCTGATAATAGCTTCGATTTTTCCAGTGGCCTGAGAATGCTGTTTTCATTTTATTTCAATAAAATATACAAATCTTCTATTTAAACCTTGAAATAGATTTACTAAACTGTCCTTTAAATTTCTCTAATAAAAAGATAACAGAAAAACCTTAAGATACCCTATTCACTGAAATAACTCATCAGGTTTTCACTTCTGAAGCAGATTACTCACCACCAAAATAAAGAGAAAGAAAAATAAGTGTGATTATCTTATCTCTGAGGAGGTAATTAAATTCTGAGACATCCAGGCTGTGACCAGCCCTCCCCTTGGGAAGAGTAAGTGAGGGATAATATAACTGGTACTTCATCAGTCTTTCTTCTTTTGTTAACAAAATGTTTCCACATTTCTTAAACCATGCAACCCAACTTACAAAGTAACGTCTAAAAATGGTATCAAACAATGCAGGTCACTTGGAGAGAATTTACAGAAGATAAACCTTATTAATTCCAAAGTAAAATCTGAGATTAAAATACAAGAGGTGTAAAAACAGGCATACATATTCAATGATTAATAGGAATGAAAATATGTAATCTCGGGTACTTCATTTTTGCTTTTCAGTTGGAAGACTTAAGGTAGGACTGTGTTAAGGAGGAGAAGGAAGGAACTGCTCAGAGAGAGCACAAGGGCAGCAAACCTAAAATCATCCAAGATATCACAAAGTCACAAAAACAAGGAATCTGTGGGGTACACGGGAGGCACGCCCATACACTCAGGAAAGAAGGAAAAGCTGTCTGTAACTGAAAAAAGCAGAGACCGTGGCAGCAAAGGTGACGCTGTATACAGAGAAGGACACACCAAGTTTTCCTAAAGCATCCCAAGAGGTGTACTGTGACAGTAACGTCAAACTCTGGAACCTGGTGATTCAGTCACTTTATACCGGTCTGAGACACGGACTTGGTGACAGAGTGGCTCCCAAGTTGTAAAATCCTGTCACGCTGACCAGCGGCTTTCACTCAAAAATATCTTAAAGGTGCAGTATGACCTCTGACAGTAAGGACACAGATGGAAGAGGTATCAAAAAGACTGAAAGGAAGGGACATAGCCTACAGGAAATACAAACGATCTGAAGAGTAACTGAATACAAAACATGGAAGAAAAAAGGAACATGAGAGATTTGGGTTTTAAACCTGAGGGAGAAAGAATGGCAGTGTATCAAAGTCGTGGAGAAACCCAGAATAGGAGAGAACATGGAAGAAAAGGGAATACGTTTAGCTGGGCCATGTTTAGCCAAAAAAAGGATGATGGAAATACCCTGGAGGCAGCTGGAAATGAGAGACAAGGCTTAACAGCAAACTTGGGACAAGAAATTTGAGATATGCCAGAAAAATCCTAATCATAGGAAAGGGTAAGATACCCCAAGGCGTAAGCCTAGAAAAAATGGGGCAATGAGCTGTATTCTCATAAGGGACCTAAGGACAAAGATATACTAGTCCAAGAGATAATGAAATTATTTCTCTAGTAGGAAGAAAATCACTGTAGTATGCTATTCCCACAGGCTTCCCTGGTGGCTCAGATGGTAAAGAATCCACCTGCAATGTAAAGAATCCGCCTGCAATGCAGGAGACCTGCATTCAAACCCAGCATCGGGAAGATCCCCTCGAGAAGGGAACTGCTACCCACTCCAGTATTCTTGCCTAGGAAATCCCATGGGGCCACAAAAGAGTCGGACACAACTTAGGAACTAAACAACAACAAACCCAATTGGGAAAAGGATCCGCCAGCTCCCTTCATTACAACTCCCTCCCTTTCCTGATTTACCAGCCACGCCAGAGACCCAGTTTCACAGTAAATTGGACAGAAACTTGGTTGACACTGGATTTCCAGAAGGGGAAAGCACGCTGTGCACGCAGACGTAGCGTGCTGCTAAGTGGCTCAGGATCGGCTGCTCCCATGGACACCTTCTGTCCCCACTGGAAATAACACAGTCACACACACAAGCCTATGACAGAGGCATCACATGAAACCATGTGGAGTCCGTGGTAGTGGTAAATATTAATTCAATATTTTTATATACTTAATACATGGTTTTGTGTCTTTGATAATCCCTACCAATCGTGGATACTTACTCCTCCGCTGCTGCTAAGTCGCTTTAGTCGTGTCTGACTCTGTGCGACCCCAGAGATGGCAGCCCACCAGGCTCCCCCGTCCGTGGGATTCTCCAGGCAAGAACACTGGAGTGGGTTGCCATTTCCTTCTCCAATGCATGAAAGTGAAAAGTGAAAGGGAAGTCATTCAGTCATGTCCAACCTTTGCAACCCCATGGACTGCAGCCTACCAGGCTCCTCTGTCCATGGGATTTTCCAAGCAAGAGTACTGGAGTGGGGTGCCATTGCCTTCTCCAATGCATGAAAGTGAAAAGTGAAAGGGAAGTCACTCAGTCATGTCCGACCTTTGCAACCCCATGGACTGCAGCCCACCAGGCTCCTCTGTCCATGGGATTTTCCAGGCAAGAGTACTGGAGTGGGGTGCCATTGCCTTCTCCGTACTCCTCTAGCACTAACTAAGAAAGTCAACAAGAGGTTGTTTCAATTACACGCACAAATAGCAAACATTTGTATCTCAACACTAGTTCTATTATAAGACTAATAAAATGAATTTAGTAATTTTTAAAGCACCACAAAGAGAAACTAAATATGAAGTTTTTAAAAGTCATTTATTTTCCTTAGAAACCTGAAGCAAAGTTTAGGCTTATTAGGTTGATCTTTAATCAAGCAAGGGAAAAAGGCATTATATTTACTGACTTGGTTATTATTTAAGAACTCTAGCTTAAATTATTAATAAATTACTTTAAACAAATTAATTAATTTTTCTAAATATGCATGAAATTCTGCCTCTCTATTACAGCATTAGAAAATCTCTTCAAATAAGTAAAAATATATTTTCTTACAGCTTTAAACTCTTCCTTATACATTTCAATTTAAACAATATTTATAATCTTCAATCTCTAACAATTTCCAATGAATATTTAAAATTTAATATTTTCAGTGAAAACTGGAAATACTGACTTACTAAATGATTAACATCAATTTCTGTTAACCCTAGTATTTTCAATTCTGCAAAACTAGAGGTGGGGAGCATGTTTACTTTCCAAATGAAAATCTCACAGTACACGCATTCTCCCATCAAATTGATCACTAGGACCCCCCCCACCCACCAGCCCTGAAAAGCTGTAATCCCACAAGCAAGAGCCATACCCGTGTGCATGCACTCATGTGAAAATATCACACACACTAAATTGCACTGAGGCCGTGACAACATGCAACTTAGTAATGTGCAATATCTCCACCAGAGCAAGCAGAATGGAGCATCAGGGAAGAAGGGTGCGATGCAAACATTCAGGACACAACATGCTCTAAGGGGAGGAACATGGTTTGAGGGTAAAGGATGCATGCCACTAACTCAAAAATTCATGAAATGTAAACCCAACCACAGATGTAGTCAGTATAGAGGAACACTTACCCAGAATGGAGAAAAATAATAAAGGTTCAGAAATTCAATGGGACAGTGTTTCTATCAAATAGCCACATATTTCAGAAGACAAAGCTTGAAGAACAAAGACACTTTCACTGTCTGGACATGCAGTTCACTCTCAATTTCAATTCCACTTTTTAACTTATTAATGAATAATGTGAAATGAGTCTAATAACTCACTTAACTGTAACAATGATGAGGACTAATGATTGGTGCTTATAAAATCTGATATAACTGATAATTTACAGACAAAACTACAGCCTCAGGACATTGTAATAATACTTTCAAAATCATTTATAGAATATTTTTCCCTCTTAAAATCTGTCTCCTTGAAGAAACATATTCCATCTTGAATATAATCCCTAAGAACAAAAAAACTGACAGTTTGTGGAACTAGAGCTCATTGTTATCCTACATACATGAGAAATTTTTTTAGAGACATCTATGTAAAACTGCATATTTTAAGTCTTGAATTTGACCCAGTAAAGAAGTAAAAAGCACTCAGACTGCTAAAAATCATCCTGAATTATAATCTATAATTTATATAACTTTAGAGTTGTGCTTAGAAAAATGGCCCAGCCCGTATCAAGTTATCTCGTCTGCACCATATTTTTCAGACTCACAGAAATCTATCAATTTTGAGAACAATTAAGACTATTGTACTGCTCCTGAGGGTTGTTAAAATTTTTTCCGTATTAAAAATAAAATGAATGGTTTTTGTATGAGTACACATTAGAACCAAGACATGGGCTACTGTTACAGCACATAATTAATGTGTACGATCCCAAGAAGATAAAGCAAATCTAACCTGTAAAGAGATATATATTTCCTCATATCGCTATAGATGACTACACTCTCTCTAACCTCAAATTCCTTCCTGAACCAAAGACCTCAATTTTTAAAAAATTTTCACTGAAATACAGTCAATTTACAATCTTGTATTTGTTTCAGGTGTACAGTAAAGTGATTCACTTATACATACATGTACATACATATTTACACTCTCTTCCATTATAGTTTTTACAAGATATTGAGTATCCTGTGATATACAGTAGGTCCTAGTTATTTTTTATATATGGTAGTGTGTATATTTTAATCCCAAACTCCTAATTTGATCCTCTCCATATCCCCTTTGTTAATCATAAGTTTGTTTTCTATGTCTGTGAGTTTATTTGTTTTGTAAATAAGTTCGTTCGCAGCCTTTTTTTTTAGATTCCATATATCAGTGATATTATATGGTATTTGTCATTCTCTGCAAAGAACTAAATTTTTAGCTTCTGGCTTCATGTGTCCAGCTGAATAATGTTAACAGTGCCACAAATTTAATTCATCACTTTTGACACAACCACTTCCTCCTGGAGGAAAGCATCATGGTATACCAGAAGAATGTGTGATCTCCATCAGCTGGATATGGGTGCAAATCACAGCTTTGCTTACCAATTCCAAGAAATCACAACATTAAAGAGTAATGTTTAAAACAAAGGAGATGGCATTATCTTGTATGGAAAAAAATGACTCAGTGACAGATATTCAGAGGATGGTCAGCTATGCTAATAAAGGTTATGTCAGGAAAACATAGTATCTTAATCTTTAAGTTCTTTACAGACAAGCTAGATAATTTTGCGTAAGACTTGGCTTAAGTAACATCGCTTAGAGGATTCTGACAGCCTTGATATGGTTGATTCCATAACTTTACCCTACTGGGAAGACAGAAAGTTATTTTTCCTTTTTGGTAAGAATATTTGCATAAACTTATCTGAGTCAGACAGATGTCACTTAGATAAACTAAAGTTAATCTATTGCTAGATTAATAAAGATGATAACCAAAGGTCAAATAGGCTTAGAAGGGTTGCTGAAACCAAAAAGTATCTTTCCTGAAGACAACTTCACCCTGAAAGGTGTTACAGTAGACAGTATAGTCCCAAACTTTGAATAATTACATGGATGGCTCCAGGTGGATACCTGAGAGCACCAAAGGGGATACGAGCTTTCTTGTTTTTAATCCCACTTACTGTCCAATAACGGCTTCCCAGGTGGTTCAGTGATCAAGAATCCGCCTGCCAATGCAGGAGACGAGGGTTTGATCCCTGGGTCAGGAAGATCCCCTAGAGGAGGAAATGGCAACCCATTCCACTATTCTTCCTGGGAAATCCCATGGACATTGGAGCCTGGCGGGCTGCAGATCATGGGGTCACAAAAGAGTCAGACACAACTTAGTGACTAAAACAACAACTGTCCAATAAAGTCTAGGAGGAAAAGGGGGGAAAAAACCTAGCAAAGTTTCCAGAGAAAAATACAGTTTAGGTGTATGCATGCTATTTGAATGTAACCAAGGATTTTCCAAAGATTAAAGTGGTATCCTCATCAGCTGTTACATGAACACAGTGGAGAAAAAAAAAAAAAGCCAAAATCAGTCAGACAAAATTTTCAGGTCAAATCAAGATTTCTGTAGAAGACTAGTTTTGAGCAACTATCATTTTCTTAAAAGTATGTGGAAACAGAAATGCCAGCCAAAGATTCACTATTCAGAGAAGCTTTAGACACCTAACAACTTATTAAAAAAAGAAGCTCTCATGGATAACACGAGGACTTAATTTGAGTAGCTATTCAACAGAAGTCAAAAGGAAGTAGAGTCTTATTAATGAATTAAGAACAATGAGGGACAAAGGTTGGGGAAGGAGCTGAAACAAGGCTGCAAAAGGCCTTTCCCTACCTGACATGATGAAAAGGAAAAGGGAGTCAGTGACTTGGAAAGAGAATATGAAGAATAAAAGTTGAAAAATCAGCTCATTCAAAAGTCAAGCCTGTGATACATGGATATCAGATGACATGATGGAAGTTTCTGGCCAGAAGCTATGATACACACAGAGCCTATGATTTGGAGATAACTGCAAATTTCTCATTTCTAGGATCCAAAGTACCCCCTGCAGAGGGCACAGCCTGGCTGCAGAGGGCAAGAGGAAGAAAACAGGAAGGCCATCTACTCTCCTTCATGAGCAAAGTCAGAATTCCTGAGAGTACAAGGAGGCTTCTGAGAGAAGGTGAGGTGTACGTGTGGTGCAGGAGGGGCTTCACCTGAGTAAACCAAGTAATGATTAGAAGCTGGAGTAAGAGCCTGTGGATGTAAAGCTGATGGCGACAGGCCACTGGATCTTTGCACATCACAGACTTGAGGGCAGGACACTGAAAATGTTTTACGTTATCCTCGCAAAGGAGATTTTAAAAATTTGAAAATGCCAGTGTCCCTCAGCCATTTAGCACTGAATGCTGCTAGGAAGGCTCAAGACAGAAAAACAGGCCTCTCGTGGAGAGCAGTTTCTGAAGGAAGTAAGAACGGCATAAATCTTATCCCTACCTGATAGCTTCTTCCACAGACTGGCCAATAATATTAGAAGAAGGACCTGGCTGAGATAGTGGTGTCAGGCTTATCACCCACTTCACTGGCTTGTAGTACTCATCACTGGAACTTAACAGATAAAATAGTGTGGTCAGGAAAATTATCTGCAAAACAAAGGACAGTATCTCCTAAAATACCACATGTGGAAACTACAGGAAGGATAACACAAGCGGAACCAAGAATATGCTTTGCTGTGGAAGGCGTGCGACACGTGCTCGGCTGTGTGGACATACCAGCGACAGGACAAAGTTGAGGAGGGCAGTCCCGCTGTAGAAAAGGATGGTCAGGAGCGTGGTGACGGTGGAGAAGAGCAGACTCACGTTCCGGCTCATGACGACCCACAGAGACTCTAAGATCTGCAAACATTCGAACGATGCTCAGTAAGGAAAACGGTTAGGTAAATCACGGTGAACCTACTGCAAAGAGTAGGCCGCCATTAAAACATCCCTGCTATAACGCAGAAATGGATTTGATGATATTTTTTTAAATGTATCTGTTTAAAAAACCTCCTCTGTTTAAAAAACCAGACACAGAAAGTTTATACACAGCATGACTATAACTATGTGAACATGGCGCACAGAGAAAAAAATACCTACAGGAGAACATGCCAGAATGTAACCTGTGACTAGATGTAGCTTCTAGGACCACAAGCGCAGGCCATGAAATCCTAATATTTGCCTTATTAGTCACCTCCCCTACTACCTTGCCATCTCCAACTTAGAACAATCGAAAAATATAAAAACATCACTTCAATGACTTCACTAACGTCACAATAACAAAAACGAACTGAAGTCACAAAAACAAAACGAACAGATGGGGTCAGAGCTCTGCAACTGAAAATCTTTCCTCAGATAGACATGACCCTATACTAAGACCTACTGAGTTCATTTGATCCACCAGCAAATTCACTAGAAGCAGATATTAACACATGTGAAATATTACTGAAAGAAGATGTATAATGTTTATAGCACACCTACATGTTTTCATTTCCTATCTCTTCATGAATTCAGTCCTACTTGATAATGTCCGTTCTATTATTATCCCCAAGAGGACTGAGATATCTACTCCTGTGGGCAAGAATCCCTTAGAAGAAATGCAGTAGCCCTCATAGTCAACAAGAGAGTCCAAAATGCAGTACTTGAGTGCAGTCTCAAAAATGAAAGAATGATCTCGGTTCATTTCCAAGGTAAACCATTCAATATCACAGTAATCCAAGTCTATGCCCCAACCACTAATGCTGAAGAAGCTGAACAGTTCGATGAAGATCTATAAGACCTCCTAGAACTAACGTGAAAAAAAAGATGTCCTTTTCATCACAGAGGACTGGAATGCAAAAGTAGGAAATCAAGAGATACCTGGAGTAACAGGCAAGTTTGGCCTTGGAGTACAGAATGAAGCAGGACAAAGGCTCGCAGAGTACTGCCAAGGGAACACACTGGTCACAGCAAACACCCTCTTTCCAACAACACAAGAGATGACTGAACACACGGACATCACTGGACAGTCAATACCTAAATCAGATTGAGAGGACTATCCTCCCTCTCTCTTAATGAAAAACATGGAGGCAGGATGATCAGAAAAACACCTTCCATTATAGCTTTCAAAACGCTTCCCTAAACCTCACAGCAAGGTGGTGAGGGAAGCAGTGGAGACGATATTTCCGTTTTACAGATATACAAACTGAAGCTCAGGGATTTTAAAAAACTTGCCCAAGGGCCTGAAGCTAGTAAGTTGGAACCAGAGCTGGGCACCAGAACTCCTAACATCTGTTTTATTTTGGTGCCCTTTCCAAAAGAGAAATTCTGTTTTCTGTCATATGTCCAAGTTATACCATCTGTGCTATGAAAGGCCTATCCATTCCTTTCCTGCCTCAAACGTACGACTTATAAAAGGCGTATTTTGTTGTCCTCGGTGTTTCTTGCAAACCTCAGCGCAGGCTTCATGAGAGGAGTTTGGAAGGCTAGTTTCATTTACAATAACTCCTTACATAAAATCTTGCAAATGCTTCATGATGCCTACAAAAATATGCATGACTGACTGACTGACCTTGTGGGATAAAGAATGAATGAATAATGCCACTGATTCCAAGAAACAAACCAACAATGCCCTTACTTGTCTTTGGGGAATTCTGTCTTTGGAATTTTTATTAAAAATTTAAAAAAAAAGTTTCTGGGTCATACTGATAGGAAATACGCTCTGGTAATTCTTAAGAAATTAATGGAATACATTAACTATAGACTGGTAGTTGCCAGCCACAAGCCAGCAACTTTTCTATGTACTCAAAGGGATTAAGAAGAAAGGTTCAGAAAATAAGAAATAGATGTTGGGTATTATAAAACTAAAAAACT
The DNA here is from genome assembly GCF_001704415.2 of Capra hircus. Lineage (NCBI taxonomy): Eukaryota > Metazoa > Chordata > Mammalia > Artiodactyla > Bovidae > Capra > Capra hircus. The sequence goes on from NC_030815.1 coordinate 98,397,349, forward strand.
GAATCAGGGGCTGACCTTGACATTTCTTAAGATTTTTTCTGATGAGATAGGTGGTGATGTTAAAGAACGCGATTTTTTTTAATACTGTATAATAAAATATGTCAATATTTAGAAATTAGTGAACATTAATTCCAAATGACCAGTGCACATTACAAAATCATGTAAGGGTGAAAGATCCATTCCTAACCAAGACAGATCCATGGACCCTAATATAAGAGAGTAGAAAAAGTTCACTGATAATGCTTTCAAATTCCACACTGCAACTAACCTTAAAGAAATACCATCTGCTGAGTGTCAGAGTAGTATCAAAGAATTGTCACAATGATCTGAAAAGGTTATTAACAGACTTCCCTCTCTTTTCCAACTACATATCTGTGTGAGGCTGGATTTTCCTCACATACTTCAAACAAAACAACATATTCCAACAGACTTGAGTACAGGAACAAGTATGAGAATCCAGACATTAAATAGGTTTGCAAAAATGTAATGAAAGCCGCTCTTATCACTAAATCATTATTTTGTTTTGGAAAATGGTTATTTTTCACACAAAAAGCATGTTCTTTATGTCAACAAGTAACATTATATTTTAGTAGCTGTTAAATATTTTTAAAGTTCTCGGTTTTAACTGCTAATACAATAAATACCAATAGAATGCACATCAGTAAAAGCTCTTTGGAGCTCTCAGACCAAAAAGTTTGAGAGCCACTGGACTAGAGAAAACAGAGGGAAGGGATTATCAAAAGCAACATTCTTAGAACTGAAGGACATGAATTTCTAGATTTAACCTCAAACTATCACAGCTATATTAGGCGATTGGGAGGACGGGAAAATGTGAGTGCAGGAATGGGCCAAGGGCCCAACAGAGTCGTAAGAAAACCCCAGGGGAGCAGTAAGGAGGCACTGAGAGACTTGTATCTTCATCTTCCATGTCAGAAGCCGAAGATAACACTGTGAAACCCAGGAAGACCAGCATAAAAATTATTTTAGAAATTTTAGAGGTAAATACACAGAGAAAGTTAAAAGAATGCAGAGCTCTGGAGAATGAGACTGAAGGGGGAAGCACAGAGCAGGGGCAACGCTATTCATTATTTAACACCTTAAAGCATCTTCGACTTTTCAGCTATGGTCAACTCTTGTTCTGATAAAAACTAAAATTTAAAAACATCTAGCACAGCAAACCTCCACTTTTTTAAAAATTTTATTTTTTTTAAGTTTTTTTGATGTGGGCCATTTTTTTTTTTAAACTCTTTATTGAATTTGCCACAACACTGCTTCCATTCTGGTTTGGTTTTCTGGCACCGAGGCATGTGGGGTCCTAGCTCCTCAACTAGGAATCGGAGCTGCACCCTCTGCACTGGAAGGGCTTTTCCCAACCACTGGACCACCAGGGAAGTCCCAAACCTCATTTTTATTAACATGAAAAGAGTTACAAGTTTATTCACAAGAGAGGATTTCTCATCTCTGTGAAAAGCCACAGGCCGAGAGACCTCACAAAGTACGCTATGGAGTGAGACTCAGCAACACTGCAGACTGTTCCTTGCTGCCTCCCATCTTCTGGAGAGCAAGGCAGAGGCGGGTGGCATGAAGGAAGGACAGGAGGGATGACAGAAATCTAAGCCTTTAAGCACCCAGTCTCTCTATTGTAACCGGAACCATATTTCTATCTGACAAAGGACTTGACCAACCAAAGGCGGCTCCCTTGCTAGTGGTTCAACTAGGGGCATTCTGGTCAGTCTCGGGGATGAGGACACCATTCTCAGAACCCGGGAGCCGCAGCATCATGCATGCTTCCTGAGTCAGCATCTCTTGGTTACTCTTCAACCATAGAGGAGGGATCAGGGGAGCTACACTTGAGGCCTACGGCTTTGGGACATCTTCCTGGTGCATTTAGAATTCTCAAAACTGCAAAATCTCATGGCATTAAAATCAGGGTGATGAAAGACATTTACGTGCGTGAAAAAAACCTGGCAATTACAGTCTGTCTTTTCCTAAGTCCAATTTAATTAAAAAATACTATTTCTTACCGAAAGAAATGTCTCAATGTTCTCGTGGACAAAGGAAGCGATATCCTGCCAGTCGAGAATGTCCCCCAGCCAGCTATTCTGACGACTTATGTGCAGCTTGTGCCCTCTGTGCCTTCCAGAGTGTGATACGTTCTGTGGAACAAAACAGTTCAGACATGAAATCCCTGTCTTAACCTGAAGACAAGAAGACATATAAATAGCCTACTTTGTTTCAGGTCCACTTGAGCAGTTTAGTAAATACACGGAGGTGAAAAACTTCGTATTATATCAGAAATTAACAAAGAACTCCATCAAAAAGACCCGAAATATGTTTTTCTATTTATATTCTAGCTACTGTGTCTCAGCCTAGCTTAAATGCATCCCTCCTAAGCATGTTCATGAACACACTTTACCCGTCAGTATATTCAATTGAACATGAACATAGCATATACTTTCATCTTATTTTCCCCCCCTTTCTCCCCTCTAACCTTTCTTTTAGTCTCCCATTTTTGCTTTTTCCCTCCTTTCCTCATCTACCTTACTACTCTTCCAAACAAGCTAAAGAGAGCAGAGAGAAATAAAATATGAAAAAGTATAGCTAAAAGCAATATTAAATATAATGGTATCAGATGTGGAAGGGTGATGAATAAACAAAGCGACTAGTAAGGTTAAAATTTAGAAATAGAAGTAGATTCTTAACATTTTGCATGTGTTTCCATTTTTGCACTTTTCCAAAAAGCCCAGGGATGCCAATCTTCACTAGCAAGGAAAACATTCAGTTCAGTTCAGTTCTCAGTCGTGTCCAACTCCTTGCGACCCTATGAATCACAGCACACCAGGCCTCCCTGTCCATCACCAACTCCCGGAGTTCACTCAGACTCATGTCCATCGAGTCAGTGATGCCATCCAGCCATCTCATCCTCTGTCATCCCCTTCTCCTCCTGCCCCCAATCCCTCCCAGCATCAGAGTCTTTTCCAATGAGTCAACTCTTCGCATGAGGTGGCCAAAGTACTGGAGTTTCAGCTTTAGCATCATTCCTTCCAAAGAAATCCCAGGGCTGATCTCCTTCAGAATGGATTGGTTGGATCTCCTTGCAGTCCAAGGGACTCTCAAGAGTCTTCTCCAACACCACAGTTCAAAAGCATCAATTCTTCAGCACTCAGCCTTCTTCACAGTCCAACTCTCACATCCATACATGACCACAGGAAAAACCATAGCTTTGACTAGACTTAGGTCCTAGTAAAAGAGGTAAAGAAAGCAATGCACTTACCCACCTACAAACCTATGCTTTTAAAACACTGACCTGACCTCCCTGGACCATTCAGGAAGCTCAAAGTGGGTGAGGGACAGTAAAAGCTGTTTGTATGTAAGCAGAAGCCCCAGAATTAGCAGAGAAAACAAGATACAACCTTTGTAATTGGCTCTTCAGCAGGTATGTACCCAGAGATTTCCCAGTTAGGTTTTGTTTGTTTTTATTTATTTATTTATCTGGCTCCACTGGATCTTAGTTGTAGCTTGTGGGGTCTTAAGGCAAACTCTTAGTTGTGGCATGTGGGATCTAGGTCTCTGTCAAGGGCTCAAACCCGGGCTCCCTGCACTGGGAGCTCAGAGTCTTAACCACTGGACCACCAGGAGGTGCTCCCAGTGAGTTTTAACTCTCAATTATTGAAAAACTCACAAAACCCATCACCATTCCTTCAACTTCACCTAGGCAAGAGCCAACAAAGGTCCATGTAGTCAAAGCTATGGTTTTTCCAGTAGTCATGTATGGATGTGAGAGTTGGACTATAAAGAAAGCTGACTGCTGAAGAATTGATGCTTTTGCACTGTGGTGTTGGAGGAGACTCTTGAGAGTCCCTTGGACTGCAAGGAGATCCAACCAGTCCATCCTAAAGGAAATCAGTCCTGAATATTCAATGGAAGGACTGATGCTGAAGCTGAAACTTCAATACTTTGGCCACCTGATGTGAAGAATGGACTCACTGGAAAAGATCCTGATGCTGGGAAAGACTGAAGGCGGGAGGAGAAGGGGATGACAGAGGATGAGATGGTTGCATGGCATCACCGACTCGATGGACATGGGTTTGGGTGGACTCCAGGAGTTGGTGATGGACAGGGAAGCCTGTTGTGCTGCAGTCCATGGGGTCACAAACAGTCGGACATGACTGAGCAACTGAAATGAACTGTCAAGAGCACACAATGCCAAACAGGTCACTAGGGAACATATGCAAATGTTCAACTACACCCTCCTCCCCGTTACCCAAGCTAACTCTGCCCGACGCGATCTCTCCCCCCCTGCACGGGCACCTTCCACAGCACAGTCCCTGATGGCAGTCCCAAGGGCCCTGCCAACACAGTGTACAGAATGGCTGGCATGACTACCTGCTTTCAAACTGTCATTTTTATATTTACTACAAAATTATACACATCATTACAAGTAGCACTAAAGGTTTATTTAAAATAAAATAGTCATCTCTAAACTGCTGGATCTATTTTCACTTCCTCAAAGAAAAAGTTCTTAATGTCCAGAGCTGTACTGTCCCAAATAGTAGCCACTACCCACTTGTGGCTACCGAGTACCTAAATATGCTCTTAGCGTAAAAGATAAACCAGACCTCTAACACTCAGAATGGAAAAGGTTTTATATGTATATGTTATATATAAAATATAAAATCTCATTACTTTTTCATTAGTTACATATGGAAATGACATATATTGTGTTAAGTAAAATACATTATTAAAATGAATCTCATCCATCCTAGTTTTTTTTTCTCCTTTTTTTAATGCAGCCACTAGAAAGTTAACATTATATATATGGCTTGCATCACACTTCTACTGCACAGATCTGGTTAAGAGGATGAGACACTATTGAGGATAATGAAAAGCAGATAGAACACCAATAACAGAGAAACTGATGGTTCTGCCATGAGGTTAATCATCAATTCAAGCTGACTTTTAATGACCTGAGGTTTAAGACCTTGCAGGTTAAAAATGTCAAGAAATGAAATCTCCGTGTTAACACAATCCGACCTAGTCAATGAGTCCATAAAAGGACATTATTAGTTTACAACTGAAATCCTTAGCTAAAATAACTTACCTTTACAAACCAAGAATGATACAGCCTATCCCAAAGTTCTAGCACTTGTTTTTCAATTACGGCCGTATTATTCACCTTATCTCCGAGAATTTTATGAAGCTGGAAGGAATACAGATTTAATCTGAGTTAGTGTTTCAGGCAACAATCCAGTAAAATTAATACATGCTGGTCTTTACATTTGTTCCAAATCAAACTAAAATGTCCCAGACTATTTAACTGCCTCCAACCTCACTGTTCTTTCCTTAAACTCTACCCAGTATTTCCAGTAAATACTCTCTCTCCTGTCTTTTTGCTTCTTGATTATTTCCTTTGTTCTTAGGTCTCTAAGAAAACTTCTTTAGGTCTTAAGAGAACAAAGCCATGCTTACTGACTTTTCTGATCTCATCTGCCCAAAGAAAAATATTTTCCAAGTGACCCTGGGGCTCATCCGTTATATGGAAGTATCATGTTACACTTACACTAGCATTAGAATTACCACACAACTTTAGGTAAAATTTTAGAACCTTAGCTATAAACACAAATCTTCCTTTGAATATGCTGAGAGATGTTAGGTCTCAGTGTGTGTTATTTGCTTAGTCGTGTCCAACTCTGCGACCCCATGGACTGTAGCCCGCCAGGCTCCTTTGTCCATGGGGTTCTCCAGGCAAGAATGCGGGAGTGGGTAGTCATTCCCTTCTCTAGGGATCTTCCCACCCCAGGGACTGAACTCGGGTCTTCTGCACTGCAGGCAGATTCCTTACTGTCTGAGCCAGAGATGTCAGGACTCAAGAGTTATGACCAATTAAGACTGGCTCAGGGTTTGGGAAATCAAAAACACTAAGACAAGATAACTTGGAGAAAGCTATTCATTATAGTATCTCATCCCACATTTTACATGTTATTAAAACCATATGATAATCTTAAAGACTTTTTAAAAAGACAATGATTTGTTGCCCCACTTAATATAATTGCTGCCATTTTTCCCTCTGCAACTTTCTGCCTGCTTACACAGATACAGTTTAGAATTCTATGTTTTCTTTTGCATCAGAAGTATTTCATTTTTATTCTTCAACACTAACCTTTATTTTTTTTAATGGTTTCATATTAGCTAAGTTTTTCTATTATTATTTAATCAATCATAGGACATAGAGATGGTTCTCAATTTATAATGTCACAAGTAACACTGCAATAAATATCCTTATGCAACTTTTTTATTACTAACATTAAGATAAACATACAGGAATCAAAGGAAATAAGCATTCGAATGACTCTGGTGAAACACTGCTAAACTGTCTTCTATAAGGACTATACCAATTAATACTTAACAATGTTGTATGAAAGAACCAATTTTTCCCAAACTTTATGAACTGATAAATTATTAAATTATTAGATAATTCAATAGGTGTGAAATGGTAATAATTATTTTTCTTTTTCTTTAGTGATGAGAGTGACCATTTTCCATGTTGGTTTTCAATATGTATTTCCTTTTGTGTGACCTAACCATACAAGGAGATCCAACCAGTCCATTCTGAAGGAGATCAGCCCTGGAATTCCTTTGGAAGGAATGATGCTAAAGATGAAACTCCAGTACTTTGGCCACCTCATGCGAACAGTTGACTCATTGGAAAAGATTCTGATGCTCGGAAGGATTGGGGGCAGGAGGAGAAAGGGACAACAGAGGATGAGATGGCTGGATGGCATCACTGACTCGATGGACATGAGTCTGAGTGAACTCCAGGAGTTGGTGATAGACAGGGAAGCCTGGCGTGCTGCGATTCATGGGGTCGCAAAGAGTTGGACATGACTGAGCGACTAAACTGAACTAAACCATACCTTCTGACCATTTAATGCTGATCTTATAGATCTGGACCAGTTTTTTGACATACTTGATACAAATATATCTGCTCAGTGTTTTCTCTTACATTTGATTTATTCATAAACCAAAGACAAATTAGTGAATATAAAAGCCATTCATCTTTGCATAGTATTTTAGTTTACAAATGGCTTTCACCTACATTCTGTGACCTTTGCAACAATCTCAACAAAGTTAGACAGAAAAAGGTTTGGTTAACCCTTTATTCTTTTAAAATGAGAAAACAGAAAGAATCTATGATAGGCCCAAGGTCACGCAGCTAAGAGTTAGGATTAAAAGTAGCAGAGTTAGGATCAAAAGTTGTCTAATAGTCTTCCATCTATAGCATATATAACCTATGAACAAAGAACACCTAACAGAGCAAATCATCCACAATAATTAAAAACCACGATTACCCCTATTCTAACTCTCCCTACTTATTTTACAATCATGGGGACTTAGTCTTTTTAAAAAAGTTTTATTTATTTATTCATCCATAATGTTTTTGGCCGTGCTGGGTCTTCATGGTTGCGGTGAACAAGGGCTTCTCAAGTTGCGGCGAGCAGGGGTCACTCTCTGGCTGTGGTGTGCGGGCTTCTCTTGCTGCACAGCACTCGCGCTAGGCGTGCAGGCTACAGCAGCTGCGGCGCACGGGCTTAGCTGCCCACAGAGGTGGAATCTTCCCTGATCAGGGATGGAACCCATGTCCCCTACCTTGGCAGGCGGGCTTTTAACCTGGACCACTAACGAAGTCCTCTACTGACTTTAACTGTGTTTTTTATATATTACGATCATCAGATTCTCACAGTCCTATGACCTGTCAGCCTCTGGGATCTCCTTTTACCAGAAGAGGCCTAAAATGGTCACAGACAGCCTCCAGTTTTGGCTGCTTGCACAGTGGCCTTTACTGCAATAAAGAGCTATTTCAAACTGACATCTCCTTTAGCTGTCTCACTCCCAGCACAACGGTGAATAACTAAAATACCACAACTATTAACTAAAAGGAGTTGTTGCTGTTTAATCGATAAGTCATGTCTGACTTATGCAACCCCATGGATGGTAGCCCACGAGGCTCCTCTGTCCATAGGATTTCCCAGGCAAGAATACTGGAATGGGTGGCCATTTACTTCTCCGGGGGATCTTCTTGACCCAGGGATCGAACGTGCCATCTCCTGCACTGGCAAGATTCTTTACCACTGAGCCACCTGGGAAGCCTAACTCAAAAGAGAGTTCAGCAAATTTTGCAGCATATTATAAAACACTCTTTTTAAATCTGTGGCGCTATCAATCATAGCAGAATACTACAGACCCCAATTACCAGCCTGCAACATTATATTATCAAAAGTCACAAGGAAGACTGGGCCAGAGAACTGAGTTTAACAGGCACATCACTGCTGTTACAAAAAATCACTGAAGCATGCATACCGCTGGTGGTATGAGATGCGCTTTGTATACGAAACATAATTCCACACTAAGAGCAGTCAGAATGCCATCTGAGGGCTGTGTAACTGAAGGCAAACAGCCTAATCTGCAAAAATAGGAGTAAGTCAGAAGGCAAATGTCTGTTCCAACCTTGCTTGACATCTTAGCAGCATCTGATACAACCAACCAAGTCTTTCTTGAAACATTTTCTTCTGCAGGCCTCGCTGACACACAGGGTACAACACAGGGCTCCTCCTCCTCCATCTTCTCTGCTGGCTCACTTCTCTGGCCTTCAAAAGCCTAAGTGTGCAGGAAATCTGGTCCTCCTCAAGCTATACTCTCTCCTTAGGCCACAATACAGGCTTAATGGTGTCCTCCACCTCTAAATTCTTATGTAAAGTCCTAACCCCTAGGACCCCAGAATGTGACTGTATTTGGAGACAGGGTCTTGAAGAAAGTAATCAAGTTAAAATGAGATCACTGAATGCTGAGGAAAGAGCAAACTAGGGGGTCTGATTAGAACCATAACAATGAACAGAGGACATAGGTGATACAGCTGACAAAGTAGGCTGGAAGCAGATAGAAAGTAACCTTCTCTGTTCATACCTAAACATAGGCTATAAAAAACCTTTTTTCTTTCCTGAGTGTGGCATTCCATCCCCACCTAGTTTTGGCCCTTTCTACACTGTAGTTCTTAGGATTCAATTCTTATTTGACTCTTAGCTGGATAAGATCTGAGCTACCTCTGCAATGTCAATGACTCTTTAAAAAAAAAAAATTATTGAGATATAACACACACCTTACACTTCACCCATTTAGGTGTATAACTCAACAGTTTTTTTGCATCCACAGTTATGCAATCATTACCACAATCAATTTGGAACATTCTCAAGCCCCCAGAAGTTAACTCCATACTCATTAGAAATCACTCTTCCATTTCTTCCCAATCCTCCTACCCTTGAAAACCACTACTCTACTCTGTTTCTATAGATAAGCCTCTTTCACACATTTTATATAAATGGAATCATACTTATGTGGTTTTTTATGACTGCTTCTTTGACTTAGTAATGTTTTCAAGGTTCATCCTGTTGTAAAATGTACCAGTACTTCCTTTTTTTGGTTAAATAATATTCCATTATACAGATAAACCACATTTTACTTATCCATTCAATTCAATGGTTGTTTTTCGATATTATCCCTGTGCCTCCTAAATCAGGATCACAAATATTTTTCAACTTTTTGTAGAAAATCATGTCTCTTCCGTGGTCTTCCATTTTAAAGACTCTCAAGTATAAGGTTTCAAACGTATTTTTTCCTCTAAGTAATTAAAAATTTACTTTAAAATCTAAGGCACATTCTTCCAGCTATCCAAATTCCCTTTATTATTTTCCCAAATAGGTAAGAATTTCAGAATAAAAGTTTCTCCTGAACAGATAATTCAAGAATTAAACGCTAGGTTATCCACAGAATAAGTCTGGCAAAGATATATCTAAGCATCTAACAGTCCTCTGCAATATTCGGTCTCCCTTCCATGACGGTTCTGAGAGGTGTATCCACACACAGTGGGCCCCTGACCAACACTGGTTTGAACAGTACAGGCCCACTTACATGTGAATGTCTCTCACTAAATATGTACTACAGAGGCACAAGATCTGCGGTTGGTTGAATCTAAGAATGCAGAACCAGGTAAATGAGAGCCAGCCGTAAAGTCAGGGACTTTTCAACTACAGCGAAGGTCAGCACCTCTAACCACCACATTGTTCAAGGTCAACTGTACTTATCTTTTGTTTACTCAATAAACATTTTCTTTAAAACTTCCATGTGACAGTGGATTTGGCTATCTGGTATGGACCCAGGAAAGTCAGTAACACATCTTTCTCCTAACTTTTAACTTGACCACGATTCTATCCTTAGGTTAGCAGATTATTGTATGTATAGTGTAATTTCCAAGAGGTGGCGCAGTGGTAAAGAATCCATCTGCCAGTGCAGGAGATACAAGAGATGCGGGCTTGATCCCTGGGTCGGGAAGATCCCCTGGAGGAAGAAATGGTAACCCACTCCAGTATTCTTGCCCAGAAAATGCCATGGACAGAGAAGCCTGGCAGGCCACAGTCCCTAGGGTCACAAAGAATCAGACACAATTGAGCACCTGAGTAGGCATGTATACACAGTGTAATTTCCAAGATACCTTTTGTTTTTTAGATTCTGAATTTGAATTTTAAACAGGGAATTTTTTGGCACACATCTCAGTGCAACAAGTTTTGGCAATCCCTAGATAACCCTAATTACTCATACATTAAAACTACAAATTACCTTCATTTCCACAGGAAAAACTAGGGAAAAAAGTGATGTCCCACATCTGTATCATGGAGTCTGATTCTTAGCCACAAGAGCTGTGTCTTTTCCTCTGCCTTTCGCTTCCCCTTCACAAAACTTCAGTCAAACTCACCTCCTCAAGTACACTCCTATCTCTATATCTTGGATCACATAAATACCCCTTCTTAAAATACACTCTTCCTTCTCTCTATTCATCCAGGATCTATCATTCCATTCCTTCACAATTTATCTCAAGTGCCACATTAAAGCACTTAAATTAGCTCCGGGCACACACTTCTAGCATATCACAGTAGAAAGAGCAAAGGATTTAGAATTAGTCTTCAGTCTGAAAGCAAGCTCTGCAATTCATTACATGACCATTGGGAATTTACTTAAGTAAATTTACTTAAGTCTGTTTCCTTGTCTATAAAGGGGGTAAAATAATTCAGACTACTATAGGTTTCTTGGAAAGATTAAATGAAACAAATTGGAAACTGTCAAGTACAGTTATCAGCAGATAATAAAATTTAATAGGTGTTAATAATTTTTTCTCCACAAAGCCATATTTGATCAGCCAAGCTTACAGATCATTCTGCCCTAATGTACAATGAATCAGATCTATTTTGAACATGAAGCAAATGCCCAGCCTCTTGAATTGTTTGAGCTACCAGCAATTATCAATAGGACTGTTCAGATGGTTTTATTTCATCCTATGTTGCCTGTTGATTTATAGATTTAAGCCTATTTCAGTAACAGAAATTATAAACAGAATCTCCATTTTTGCTTTATAAAAGCAAGAAGTCACTACCAATGAAGACCCTGCAAAGAAAAAGCTGTGAAAATAGGCTCTTCCCTTACCTTGTGGGTTATCCATTCTCGTCCATACTGATATACGTTGTTGGCTGCAGAATTAAGGGCTCTTTGGACAACCTGAGCCTCGGGAAGCCAACTAATTCAAAATAAAGAAAGAAAAAATGAAAAACTGGTATAGTGTACTGCACCAGTAATCCCTGGAACTTAATTTTTTAAACAATCATTTAAAATTTACAATTCTAAAACTCGCAGAGTACTTCCTAACTTAAATTACTGACTACCTTGTGGGTAGTTAAAAAAAAATAAAAGAGGAGGCCATACAATTTGTCGTCAAGTTCAATTAGGTGAACAGCATAATCCTAGGAACACTCTCCACGAAGACGTAAAAACCCTCTCACAGAAGCCAAATTAAACAAGTAGGCAAAGAGATCCTACAGGTGTTGGCAGACTTTTCTTTTCTGTTAAGGGCCAAGGCGTAAATATTTTGGGCTTTTCAGGACATATGATCTGTATCACAACTACTCAATTCTGTCTGCTTTTTTCTGCAGCCTCCAAATAGCCACAGACAACATGACATGAACAGGTGTGGGCTGTTTCAAATAATCTTTATAGGAATAGGCAGTTGGATTTGGTTCTGAGCCGTAGTCTGCCAACTCTGCCACAAAAAATGATACAGTATGGGAACGCTGCTGACTGCCATGGGGGGGATTTTCTTGAATCCCTTAACCTCTAATCCTGCTTCCTCATCTGTAAAATGGGGATAAACTCTTCAGCAAACAACATAAGGTAGGGGAAAGCTTAGTAAATCAAAGACATGTTGTAAACTGTGAGACTCAATTCAATATTCGGACTTTCCCCTCTGCTCCCCTCCATCCCATTACATGTCGTTCTTATGCAAAAATGCCAACATTCAACAAAGTTTTGCAAACTCTTCTCTATTCTCTCTTCCAAGGTAACTGTACCAATGAAGATCATTTCATAAAAACAGACACAGAACCTAGGCCATCCATCTCTATGTTTGTCAAAATTACATCCACCATCCCATTACATGTCATTCTTATGCAAAAGTGACAACATTCACAAAGTTTTGGCAAACTCTTCTCTCTTCCAAGGTAAGTGTACCAATGAAGATCATTTCATGAAAACAGACACAGAACCTAGGCCATCCATCTCTACTTTTGTCAAAATTACATTCTTACTTTGCCCACTCAGGATGATTTGCTAGAGTTTCATTAATCAAATTGCTTGTGACTTCAATCATGTGTACACTCTCTTGATGTACCTGTATTATGGACAAGAAAAGAGTATCCATGAAAATTAAACTCAATTTAACATTTATCTTTTATACTACTCTAGGAACAATGCTTTAAGCGTCAAGTAATTAGATATCTTAGTTTCAGTTAACTTAAGAGACCTGCACTGAACAGCCACTATCCATAACAAGGCAACTCTAGATTGTTTTGTAACTCTGAGAGCTGTCATTTTGTCTCAGTAAGCAAACAACTTCCCTGTAATAACTGCAAAGTTTGTCTTCCCTGTCATTAATGTCTCTGCTCAGTGTTTTTTATTTTTTGAAAACCCCAAGGGTTCCCCCCGAACCTGAACAGCTAAACAGTCAGCCAACAACTCTGGCATAAAGTTATGCTCAGACACTTCACACTAGGAAGCTGCATCCTGTTAGCCTGAGATGTGTGAAACTTGAGAAATGTAATCAAAGGTACAACAAATGTGCAAATCTCCCTAGGCTTTCAATATTCACAGGATACCTTAGGGTCTCCCATATACCATTCTAAAATGTGATATATTAATCTCAGCCCTTCTATGCCTCTCTTGCTTCCAGAACCTCTCTCTTTAATTCACAGCTTCTCTGCTGCCAGTCCCAAACCAAATCCACCACAACCCATAAGAAAATCTGTAGGTTTTTTCTGCCCACACAAGGCAGAGGAGGATAAGTAATTCCAAGTAAAAGAGCCACAAACTACATGCTTTTACCAGATGCAGTAGCAGTTTTCCACAAGCAAACACTCCTCAAATTATTGCCTGGCTGATCATCTTTCAATGCCCTTATGGTGTTTATAATAATTTTTATACCATTTAATCCTTGCTTTAGGGAGAAAGGAATTACCTAACATCCTCAACCCTGCTATTATCCCGAAATATACTAGGAACATGGAGGCAAAAAGAATTTTCTGACAAACTGGATATGCATCTGTTAATAAAAGAAAAAAAGCAGTCAAGAATGACCCTGAGGCTTTTCACCTGAGCAAGCAGAAGGAAGCTGTCACTTACTTGAAATGAGAAGAACAGACAAGCATGGGAGGGTCTGGAATTCAGTTCTGACATGTTATATTTGAGATATCTATTAAGACTTCAAATGGATACTGTCATGGTGTTTTAGAGAACGATGCTTTTATTGGCTAGGAGAATGAACTAGATAACCAGTAAGTTTCCTTTAAAAGCTCAGTTTGCATGAGTCCTAAACTACAAAGAAATGGTTCACTAATCATTGTTATCGAAGTTCAGTGAAGCAAAAGCTCACTGAAGCATGCAATGAACAAAGAAAAAGAAAGATGAAACAATTGAGATGAGCAGGCAAGAAGACCCTACACAAAGGGACAAAGAAGGGAAAGTAGAATAGGAGAGGAAAAAAAGAAAAAAAAAAGGAAAAGAATTACATACTGGTGAAAGGTTTCTCTAAGAACTAGAAAAACATACAGAGGAAGGTCAAAGACAGACCTCTCAAGTCTGTAGAGTCTAAATAAGTGACTACACATGATTAAAATCCAAAGAAAAGGTAAAAACTGCATTTTAATTGAAACAGGTACAGAGAGAGCAGGTTGTTAGAAGGAAATGGTAAGATCAGGGCATACTGAAGCTAAGAGTGACTGAGAACAGGACTTCCAAGTGAAGTCAAATAGCAGCAAAAAGTGCAATCCTTTAGTAAATTGCTGCATATTAGATTATCTATTGCTAATAGGTACTACCATATTTCTACAGCACGATATGAAAACGGTTCACATCCAGGACATCAGGCAAGCTTCACAATTTCTGGAAAACAACATATAAAAATCTGGGGTGCAGAGCTCAGTAGGGTCCAAATAAAATAAAGACTGTGATAGACTACAAAAGTTTTTCGAAAAGCCAGTAAGAAAGAGACAAAAAATTTAGCTGAATTTTGGAGAATGATTGTCTTTGATGAAAGAGGGGTAATAAGGACTACATTTTTTAAAATCCTCTCAAAATTCATCTGTTGAAAGCCTAACATCCAATGTTGATAGTTGTAAGAGGTAGGGCCTTTGGGAAGTAATTAGTTCATGAGGGTGGCTCTCTTGTGATGGGACTGGTGGTGGTGGTTTAGTTGCTAAGTCGTGTCTGACTCTTGTGACCCCATGGGCTGCAGCCCACCAGGGCTCCTCTGTCAATAGCATTTTCCAGGCAAGAATATTGGAGTGGGTTGCCATTTCCTTCTCCAGCAGGTCTTCCCAATACAGGGATCGAACCCAGATCTCCTGCACTGCAGGCAGATTCCTTACTGACTGAGCTACCAGGGAAGACCTGATGGGAGACACGATGGGATTAGCGTCCTTAAACGAATACAGAGGTGTTCTTTCTCCTTATCATGTGAGAATACAGGGAGATCAGCCACCTATAAACCAGGAACAGAGCCTTTACCAAGAAGCTGACCATGCTCACACTTTCACCTGGGGCTCTCAGCCTCCAAACTATGAGAAATAAATGTTTGTTGTTTAAGACACTTGGTGTATGGTATTCTGTTATAGCAGTCCAAACTAAGAAGGTGGAAAGGAAATGCAAGCTGGAAGGATCTGGAAAGTCCTTCCAAAAATATCTTAATGGTAAATCAGCAGAAAGAACAATGAGACATGAAGGAAGGAATCAAATTCTGATAAGTGAATAGGATCTACGCTAGGAGTCATGGACCAGACCATAGTTCTCCTTTTGAGAGAAGAACCCACTTCTCCCTCAGTACCTCCATTTTTCATCTGCCATTTACCTCAGAGGATTTTTATGATAATAAAATTTTAATGATAAAAATATATTAGGCAAATTCATGGCAAAACCAGCAATATAAAAATCATAAATACTTTAAATGCTGTAATGATTTATAAGCAAAGTAACATTTCCTACGCATGCAACTGCTGGCTTCTTATCTATACAACAAATTCTAATAGTTAAAGAGTTTATTAATGGTGATAGTAATTGTTATACTGTACCTTTGCAGTCAGGAGTAGGGCTAAAAGAAGTGTTCCTATCACTAACAAAAATATGATGAAAATGCTAATTATTTTGTCTAACATCTTCTCCAACCAGATGATCATCTGCACAGAAATGAGAAAGAGAATTAGTCCTCTCAAGCACAGCTTAATAAAAACACATGTGCATTCAAACATCGTGAACACAAAACAGGATATTCAGCATTGCAGAAACTATGGCATAATGATTAAAGCAGCGAAAGCTATAAGCCACTTTAGAAAATTAACTAACAGTGTTAATTGTTGTTATAGAAAGAGCTATTATTGTCACTTCTAAGAAAAGGCAGTCAATTTGAATATAACCTAAATCTATGCTTGGATTCTCATATTGTGGTATGTTGACATTTCAAATTAGAATTTATGATCTGATAAACATTCTAAACTAAATAATGACAATCCATTAGTGACCTCAAATCTCTAGTGTCAATTAGCAAATAGATATGACTTTAGAAAAAGGATGACTCTTACAATAAAGATATGTCCTAAACTATACAGATAAAATAGGAGCAAATTAAAATAGGAATTACATTCAAAATATTTTTTTTCTCTAATGTCATCAGGGTTACAAATAACATCTATTGTTACAGTAGTGATAAATACCAATTTCAGAATAATAGCTACCCTGGAAGCAAAAGGGCTGGGACATGGATGCACAGTCAGGGAGGGGTACACAAGAGACTTCAGCTGCACAGGTAATATTTTGTCACACTGGAAGATAGGCATGTGGGTGCTCTTCTATCCTTTTATATTTGAAATATTTCATAATAAAATAAGAAATCCACTTGAAATTTCTATTCTTTTTAAACCATAAGCTTTATGACAAATTATAATTGACTATAAATAAAAAATAATCATTAATGCAGTGGTCATCTCTTAATCAATAATAAAAATTATGCTTTTCCAAAATGCCACTGCTGCTGCTGCTGCTAAGTCACTTGAGTCGTGTCTGATTCTGTGCGACCCCATAGAGGGCAGCCCACCAGGCTCCCTCGTCCCTGGGATTCTCCAGGCAAGAACACTGGAGTGGGTTGCCATTTCCTTTCCAATGCATCAAAGTGAAAAATGAAAGTGAAGTTGCTCAGTTGTGTCTAGACATTCTATTTTGAGTATAACTTCTCTCATCTTTCACAATCACAAATAATCCTACATTTTCTAAAACTTCTGTTTTCAGACTATCTAACCTGGACAGATTTCTAGAATTCCTGCCATGCAAAACTACCAATTAACATTTCAAAAATACAACCAGACTGATGATTGAATACCACAATGTACCCCTCCATCCCAACATAAGCACTGATGAGTAAGTTACTCTTCTTTTAAATATGAATTATGATCTCCAAACAGTTAAACATCCAAGAGCAAAGAAGGACGGTTAAAACAGCATGTCTTCTAAAACATTTGCTTTCTATCCAAAGATTATAAGCTTGCACCTCCTTATCTTTCAGGAAGGACACTGTCACCAAAAGATCGATGCTACAGTGAACTCAAAGATAAACAGTGCATTTTTATCTTGACAATTACAGCTTTCAAACAGAAGAGTTAATTTTCAGTGCATGCTACCAAAGCATCAAAGACAATGCAGAGATTAAAAAAAGTAATAACAGGTTTCTAAGATATGGAAGGTCAGAGGTCATATTTTGAATGTAAGTTCTAAAATCGGTGAAAGTGAAAAGTATCACAATCAGAAACTAACTCAGCATCTAGTTTTTGAGAGTTTCCTGAGCAAAGAGCTAGTGTTGCATGATTCCTCTTTGTACCTCCAAAACCTATCAGTGCACAGCATGTGGTAAAAGCTCAGTTAATCCATATCTGAATAGGCAAAATAAAGAAAATATCAGAATTAAGATTGGATTGGGTATTCACAAATTACAACTTCTGAAAATAACTTAGGGGCCTCAATTTTTTTTTTTAGAAAATTCACATCCTGAAATACATTAACATAAAAGATGTTTTTATTTGGAAAGTATCTAAAGTTATGTCTGAGTATTTTTAACATATAAAACATGGAATATTTACAAACACATTATGTACAACAACATTACAAAAGTCAAACTTTTGTTTTCAAGCCAGGGTAGAATTTTCCTATCACAAGCTCTATATAGCTAAGGACTGGAATAAGAGACACCTAAATAAAAATTTATTTTCAAGAGATAATACTAAGGGTTAGATGTTTTATTGACGATTTAAAATACAGGCAGGAACCGTTTTATTGTGTTTCAGTTTATTGTGCTTTGTAAATAACATGCCTTTTTACACATTGAAGATTTGTGGCAACCCTGCATTGATCAAGTATATTGGTGCCATTTCTTCCAACAGCATCTGCATATTTTGTATCTCTATCACATTTTGGTAATTCTTCCAATATTTCAAACTTTTTTGTTGTGATATTTACTATGGTCATTTGTAATCAGTGACTTTTGATGTTACTACTACAATTCACTGAGAGCTGAGATGATGTGTAGTCTTTTTTTTTTAGCAATAAAGTATTTTTAATTACGGTTTATACAATTTTGGGGACATAATGCTATTGCACATTTAATAGACTACGTGTCCAACTCAGTCGCCAACTTTTTACCACTGCGCCACCTATTAAGCCCAACAGACTACAGTATGTGAAAGCGAGTCACTTAGCCTGCCCGACTCTTTGCGACCCCATGGACCTGTATAACACAGTCCATGGAATCCTCCAGGCGAGAATACTGGAGTGGGTAGCCTTCCCCTTCTCCCGCGGATCTTCCTGACCCAGGGATCTAACCTGGGTCTCCTGCATTGTAGGCAGGTTCTTTACCAACTGAGCTATCAGGGAAGTCCAGACTACTGTATAGTACAAACAAATGTTATATGTACTCGGAACCCAAAGAAAACCGTATGACTTGCCTTATTGCAATATTCACTTTACTGCTGTGGTCTGGAACCCAACCCACAGCATTTCCAAGGCAGGTCTGTAAATAAAATCGCTTAAGATGTTCCATACACAAGCAAAAGGTATGTGTATGGCGGGGGTTGGGGGAGGTTTCTATTTACATATGGCCAGCTAAGATAAGATGAGAAAACAGGCAAAAAGGAAGATAGCAAAAGTAAAAGAGAAGAAAAAGAGGAAAAGAGAGACAGGAAAGACTTAAAAATGTGGAGAACTACAAGGGCCAATCGAGAGGAAACAATCAAAGAGGATAGAAAACTTATGGAGGAAACGAACCTCCTAAAAGAGTGAACGGAACAAGACTCATAAGGAAACTGCAACTCATAGACACAGAAAGAGAAATGTGGTCAGAGGAAGCAAAGGAGAAGGGGAAGGGGATGAAGGAGAGAATTCGTAAAGAAATGCCAGAGGCGCTGTCCCATGAGGCTGTGCTCTGCTTTAAGCAAGGGGAACCACACTGCCTGTTGATCCCTACCCTGCTGCATTTATTTCCCAGTTTATTTTAGGTTTGAGACTTTATATTCTAAAAGTAGAAGGGGAGTACTTTTAAAATGACATTCTGAATGTTTTAAGTATAAATAAAGGGCATGCATTTTTTAAAATGTAGAAATGTCAGTAAATACATAGTTATACCAAAAGATACTCTGAGGCTTCTAAACTGACTTGCCTTCTTTGTCAAGTTATGAAGAAATTGCCATTCCACTACTGAGTTTTCTATGCATTATTCTGGACATGTATGTTTTTATTTTGCTTTGTTTTTCTTAACCTAATTCTAGCAGTCTCAGTGCAAATAATAAATACTGAGAAATAAAACAACTAAGTCTCAAGAAACAGTTACATTTCAATTAATCACAGCCGTGTTTCTCACGCTCACTTCTCTTGAATTAGTTTCTAATTCACTTCACTTGAACTTGGAATACCAATACCCAATGCTGCAAATTTTCTGCCCTTGGATGAAATATGTAACAAAACAAACTTCAATTTATTTATGTGCTTTCCCGGGGCAGAGACCCTCAGAAGTTACAGCAGTTACTCCAACTCTACCCCAATACTTTACCTATGCTACACAGAATCAAAGAAAAGGAAAAGGTTACCTGACTCCTTGAGAATCTTTTAAAACTAATTCACAGTCAGTCAGCTATGAATTAGGTAACCTAACTCAAGTCACCAAAGGTTAAATCAGATTGAACCTAATGACTTTAGCTCTCCTTTCTCTCATCTCTTGAGAACAATTTCATTTCAATAAAAACAAAGTGGGGAAATACATAAGACCACCTACTTTAATCAAAGTAAGAAAATATAACTTATTTTGTAGCACTATCATTTGCCAAGGATTGAACTCATTTACTCATATTTGTTTTGTAGAGCGAGGTACACAGAGCCATTTGTGTATGTGTGTTTGCATGTGTGTGTGTGGTCACAGTGGTATGTGTGTATGCTGATTTTACACACTGTTAATTTTCAATCCGAAGTTTAAAAGTGTAATAAGCACTGTCAATAAGTCTCCCTTTCTTCTCTTTCAACAGAAAGAATGAAACTCTAATCTTTACACGCAAGAGCCTCAGTCTGAACTATTTCTAAGAGGTAACACATTTTTCTTAAGGCCTGCTATAATATTTTCACTGAAGATTTTTGAGGTCTTATCGTCTTAATGACAATATACATGAATGATATCACCTTTTGCTATCTGCCCTAGGGATCTGATAACACTGTCAGAACGACTGTATGTGTACTATATATCAAAGGTACGGTACTCCAAATCTATCTGGATTAGGCTTCATTTAAGTTACTGAAAATTCCATGCCAATCATGTGAGGCACTGACCATAGATATAACCTCACACTTCGGGAAACACATAAAACTAGATGTCACGGGCCATGACTACAGTGTTTTTTTGAGATAAAAAATAAAATTTTGAAACACTAGCTATTAAAAAAAAAAAAAAGACAAAAAACACTATGGGCCAAGAGAATCATACAAATATTTCACAAGTCTTTTTAAAAAAACTGTGGTGTTATTTATAGAAAAAGTAGCCATAAAGAGTTCTCTTTCCTTTTCAGTAACTTTTGCCTAAAATGCTCTCACACATCAAGGGAGACGAGAGTATCATGCTGGGCCACATTATAGAGCTGAAAAGGTCTGGGTGTCACTGTGGACAAAAGAACCGTGAGACAGAACGTCAACAAACTCGGGCAAGGACATACCATCCACATCCTAAATAAATAGCTTTAATTAAGTTTTTAGCAAATTGCACTGTGGCAACATTAATGCTTCACGACCTTCCATAGCTTAAAATTAGAACTTTAAAAAACAAAAACTTAGTCTGACATATGAACAGAAACAGGGTGAGAACGGAGATACGGGGGGCGGGGGGGGGAGTTACAGAATTCAGTAGTAAAAATCAACATCCGGGTGTTCATTTACCTTCTTATTTAGCCAGTGCCAGAGCTTGAGGATAGGGGTAAAGGTGAGAGAGAAGATAAGAACAGTGGCATATCATTAGAGAATGCAGTAACAGTATGAAAAGGAGAGAGAGTCACTGAGAGCATGAGGAGGAAATTATCTCAGACAAAGGAAAAATTGGGAAAAAAACTGAAATGCTTTAACAAAGTTTCGAAATCAAGTGAATGTAGTATTCCTTTAAGACCCACGATTGAAATGATGATAACCACAAACTTTGTTCGAAATTCAATTATCAAAAGTGCATAAAGATAACCTGAATGTTTACAGGCTTAAACTTTCATACCAAATTCCAAAGGTCAAAGCGGTGATTAAGATTTTTCACATACCATGCATTAAAAGGATTTTCAGTCCCTATGTAAACTAACTCCTGTTCACACACTACATTTTCATTGAACTTTGTAGTTGCAGCTTTATAATAGCACTTATTTTACGTTTCCTAGAGTAAAACATTTCAGTGCTCATTTGGAACAGTGAACACCTGGCCAAAAAGGAGACATATTTAAGATTCTGATCATATTAGGCGCGTTTTCTTCCATTTCCAATTTTTTAGGCATGCATTTTTCTACTGTATGCAATATCCTGCTGTTTTTTCACATAGACATTACCTCATCTACACCTCACAATATTTAGCACTACAATAACTAATGCTAGTTAATGGTCACATAAAATAAAAATCAGCAAACATAGGATTTAAAGCATTATTAGTGATATAAAAAGCATAAAGACTAAAAAGCTTAATTTCATCTGAATGACTAAATGCTCTTTGCAGAGTTATTCCTGGCACACCTAGTACATGTTTGGACACACACTTCGAACAACCTTCTCTAGATGGATCATTTCAACGCTGGCCCAATCAATTGAAATTAAATAGAAACACGGAAAATGGATTTATTCCCCAAAGCAGGACCCCCATATATATTATGCATAAAACATAATTTTGGCATCAATTATAACTGAACAAATATTCAATTTGTGATACCCATTTTTTTCTGATATGTATCATATGTAACAGAAAATGCTAGTTTTATTCATTTTACTGTCTCTCTTCCTGAAGAACAACAGACTGACATATAAATTAGAATAAAAATGACAAACTTTTACAAGACTAAACCTTAACAAATGCTTTTTGATGCCCCTGGAATTTCACCAACACAACTATACAGTTGTCCTAAATGAAGTGTTCCCAATACAAGTATATAGGAACACTGAAAATAGGACTTAGTTTTTATGCCATCTGATAGTGGTAAGACAAAGAAATTAACTGTGTAAGAGCCACCCTCTTTAAACAGCTTGAAGCGATAAATCTGCTCTAATAAGATAAAACTTCACCTTAATCAGGGAGATGTGATAAACATGTTGAAATCTGTGAGAAGTCCTAGATTCTTATTTTAAAAATTGAAAAAAATTAATAAGAACACAACAGGCAGGGATTTCCCTGGTGGTCCAGTGATTAGAACTCTGTACTTTCACTGCCAAGGGCCCAGGTTCAATCCCTGGTCAGGGAACTAAGATTCCCACAAGCCACGTATCATGGTCACAAAAGTCACACACACACACACACACAACACACAACACACACACACACACAATAGGCAAATTAAAAAAGAAAAATATAAACAGCCAAGAAGCAAATAAAAGAATGGTCAACTCAAAAAGCAACACCGAGATACTTCTTTTTACAAAACTAAAATGGACTTTGTTATACCATAATGTTGAGTACTGGCAAGAGTTCAAAGAAATGGGCATTTTCATATGCTGCTGAGGTGGGAATTAAAACTAGCAGACTTTCTGGAAGACAACCGAGCAATCTATTAAAGATATGTACCCCTTGCACCTCCTTTGACTTCCTCCCCCTCACATGAACTCCAGATACTGTTCTTGTCTCTATCTACATTTGCCTCATCCAACAGAGTTTTCCAACCTTAAGCCATGGATGGACCTGTTAAAAGTAAAAGTAGTCACTAGCCCTGTGATAAAGTCCAGCTTGCACAGCACGGCACACAAAAAGGTGTTCTCGATCCAGTCCTGCCTGACTCTCCAGCTCTGCCTCCCACTAATCACCATTTCACATATCCCACTTTGTTCACTAAGAACTCACTCTGTGGGAGTCCCTGTACCCTTTGCTCCATTTACCCACTCTTCTTGCCATGCCTCTCTAATAAACTCCTGGCAGTGCATCAAAATTTGCTTTGGTATCACCCTTCCCACTGCTCATCAACAGTGAGTCATTTCTTGCTCAGTACTACCACTGTATGCTGTACACACCTCTCCCCTCAAATTATAACAACGGCTTAACACTTATAGAGCTTACAGTGTACCAGATCCCAGTCTAGGAACTGAACATGTAATAACTCACTGAACCCTCCCTACCATTCTGTGAGATATACTTGCTATTATACTTTATTCATTGGCACAGAAGGGTTACAAAACTCATCCAGGATCACAGAGCTAATAAGCAGCAGAACTGGGGTCTGAATCCAAAGTTTGAATTCAGAGACTATGCTCCTAACATCAGCTTCTGAAACTAGCACAGCCTTTAAATTTTAATGGACTGTTATCTCCCCACTAAAACAGAGCTTCTGTACCTAGTTTTCCAGGATTCATCTGGTTTTCCCTAAAACTTATGCTATCTGACACATGAGAATTATCCAAAATTATTCACTGAACTGAGCTACACCTGGCTATATAACTTTAGGCAAGTCACTTAACTCCTCTAGATTTCAATTTGGTCCTTATAAATTGAGAGTTGAACTAGGTGCTCCTTTTCCCTCATTTTTAAACATTAAAAATACTTACACAACACTTAATTCAAACTACCTCTATCCCATCCATCACTCAAAATTTCATCAGTTAGACATTAAATGTGTACAATGCAAGTACAATGTAAATACTGATATACCATAAAATGGAATCTCTTAGACAACGAAATGCATAAGCTCTATTTGAAAGCAGCTCAAGTTATGAAAATACAGTACCTTGCTATCAACTTTTAACAAGAATTTCGCGAGCCCGATGATCGGCCACGGGGCCAGGGCTTGCTGCCGCTCCTTCAGAAAGCGCTCCGTGGTCTCCCACCACACAGCGCAGCGCTTCTCCAGGAAGTTCACAACGCCAAAGTGAATAACAAGCTTTTTGAGTACCCAGACTGTGAGGAAGGTGAGAAATACACACACACAAAAGACAGCGATTACAAACAGGTTCGGGTTCACAAAACCTTTCTAAAACAGGAAAGCTAGTGTTAAAATAAAGATTATAGGTTTTGTTTTTGTTTAATGGAGGAGGGAAGGAAGAAAGTTCAAAATATTCCAGATTGATAGAACTGGGACACTTTCCACACAATCCCCACCTACCTATCTGCCACCTTCTCTGTGAAGTCTGAATCCTTGAAGGGGTCCAGGGATTCAAAGCCCATACAAACGTTAGATACCTTGATCATGAGGATTTCACTGACTACAATCTTGGCCCCTCACACTGTACCGTTCCAGGATAAAGCATACTAACCTCTGACCTGTCCTTGTCTCTTTGGCTATTATAGCTGCTCTTGCCAAATTTTGTTCCTTAGATGTTTGATGTGTACTGACCAGATAAGTAGAAGGTATTCCATACACATCATAATTTTATACCCCCACAGGGTAACATTTTCATTTGTATTTCTATTTCTCTTCTTGATGCTCTGTACATCTGAATCTTTCACCAGGGTTCAGTAGCGACCAGGGCTGTTACAAACAGCTGTACACTACATGATTTCAGTGGGAACTACTCAAACTATAATATGAAGGTACCCCTCTGAAGGAGGGTAGTGTGGTTTCCCTTTAAACAGGGGTTAAACAAACAGGGGTTAAAAGCCAACTAAGGAGGAGGGACTGGAAAGAAGTGCTACTTATCTGTGAGGGTTGTCTTGACGTTTGGACCCTAGATAATTGGTCCCAGCCACTATGATTTCCCTAACCCCAGGGAGCTCTGTGTCCTTAGCCCTGGCCTTGTAATCTAACAGTTCACAGTTTACTATTTTGAACCATGAGCTCAGTGTTACATGCCGGGTCAACAATTCCTTCATCAGCATTTTTAAACCTCTGGAGAGGTCCTAGGAAGAAAGTTCCTATGGTCTCGAGAATAAGTCCAGGGTAATTACAGTTGTAAAAACTTTGTGGGGGCCATCATGTTCACAGCCTACTCCTCCTTTTTATTTAAAAAGATAGTAAAGTTATCTCAAACATTAAAAAAAAATCCACAAATTAAAGAGAAAAAATCTTCAAAGGCAAGACAAGATCATCCCTAACCAATTACCTGCAATAGGCACTGGCAGCAACTGTACAATCCACAGGTTTGACCAGATCTGGACTCCGACGATGGCCCAGAGGAGAGACACAAAGTAGACGTCACTAGTTCTCTTCTTCCTAAGAAACGTTCCAACTTCAGATCTCTGTCTGCCCAGAGTTGTGTAGGGGAGGTGGGTGAAGAAGATGAGGACAGTGCTGGAGGGGGTTCTCCCCTGTCCATGGTTTCTGTCCCTGAGGGGGGAAAGCAAAACAAAAAAATCAACTACATATTGGTCCACATTAATAAATAGTAATACAGAGCAATTAGCTAGGCTAGCCTGGTTCAAGCCTTCAAGATGTACTAAGACAGCATGATTACACTGGGTTAAAATAGAAAATAAGACCCAGATGTATGCTTGCAAATGGAATTAAAAAAAAGGTGTGGAGAACGATGTGTGCTTGCACATGTAATGAAAAAGGTGTGGAGAATTAACACCGACAGTGTTTACATCTAAGGAACTTAGGTTTGTTGAGACAGGGTTGAGTATGAGAAATGGTTTATTTTTACTTTATATATTTTACACTGGTCAAGTTTTTTATGACATATTTATCATTTCTAT
This sequence comes from Capra hircus, assembly GCF_001704415.2. NCBI lineage: Eukaryota > Metazoa > Chordata > Mammalia > Artiodactyla > Bovidae > Capra > Capra hircus. Next base: position 98,423,366 of record NC_030815.1, read on the forward strand.
TTATATATATGTAGCATTTAGATTTTAAAAAACTAAAGAAAAACACATGACAAAGTAACAGATTTATAATTAGCCCATGAAAATTACTCAAACCATATAAACCGATAAATATTAACATACAGAATTCTTTATCTAAAAATTCCTTCTCTTTTAACTTTATTGTAGATGTATTTATATGTGTTTCTGAAACAATATGGCTTTCCAGCATCATTTTATCTAAATGGGACCAGCTGCTCTTACAAGAACCCAGGGCTTTGAAGCATATCTTTCTCTTAGAATGAGATATTAAAAAATAACAGGTTGTTGGGAGTGAATGAATCTTCAAATATAGGATATCACACTGAATTATTTCATAAGGCACTGCTTTCTAACAATGCAACTATTGCTATATTTCACTATTACTCAGAATACATCACAATGATGGAAATGAGTAAGATCCTAAAACCTATATTTTCCCTTCTATTAAAAAAGTTAATAATAAAAGTATAGCATATTTCTTAAAGTCTAGGAAAAAAAAAAAACCCACGAACATCCCTAATTTCAACACCTGATTTGCCCCATTTTCTTTATACAGTTTTATACGGTTGTGTCATTTTCCACTCAGAACCTTTCCCACTTTCTCCCTTCAGTTGAATGCCGACTCCAGGAGAAATAAGACCTTGTCTGTCTTGCTCTCCCCTCCACTGAATTCCTAGTGCAAAAAAATATTACCTGACATGTAGAAGGTACTCATTAAGTCTTTATTCTAAGAATGCCTTCCCTGTTATTTCATAATTTTCATAAGTAACCCCAAAATAGCCCTGTGAGTGCTTTATTATAATTTCTTTAGTGTTTTTTTGGTTTTTTTTTTTTTTTTTGTAATGATGCTTAGCTGTGAGTACATTTTTACTACTGATGTAACTAGGACCATGTTTAAGTCAGCTCATCTCATGAAAACTAACATTCTACCCAGAGGTTTGGGGCTAAACATCAAGCTAATTTATAATACACTTCTGTTTGCTCTCTGAATGTCTTCCTAATTTGGAAACTTTATGTTGCTGAATGTGGCAGATATTCATAAGAATAGTAAGTCCATAACCAAAACATCATCCCCCCTCTACTCTGAAAACATAATTTAATGTATAAGAAAAGTAAGTTTTCCTACTACCCGAAATGCCTTCTTCTTAGCTGATCCCTTCTTTTAAGACTTCTCTAAAGTGAGTTCTTCCAGGAGGGCTCATGAAAACAATTCCTTAACTCTCAAACCTCCGGCACTAATGGGCCTCTCGGCACAGACAGATAAGACCTTTACATTCCTGAATTCTGTGTGAGTTTGGTATAAAACTACTAGCTGGATCTCACAGGAGCTCTGTGTCCAAAATAATTAGAGGGTTCTGTTTTAAGGCAAACAGTCAATGTACTAACAGCAAGAGGCATGCAAAGCAAACTTTAAGAAGAAAAGCAAAAAATGCCAGAGAAATGAATGACTGGAAGATGGAAAATAAAAATCAAAAGAAAGAGATGGAGAAAAGGAACAATGACCAAAAAATGCAACATAAAGAGAGCAAAATAGAAAGGAGGAGAATTGACAGTTGTATAAGAAATGGCAAATTAAAGGACTTAAGTAGGGGAAAATATAGACAAAAGTAAATGGGTCTTTAAGAAAAGGAAAATAAAATGAAAGGATAGTGAGAAAGAATGACAGAAAAATAAGAAAAGCCCTTTAGAAAAAAAAAGGAAAGAATGAAGAATCAAGATAAGAAACTTAAGAAGATAATTAAATGAAAAAAAAAAAGAAGATAAATAATTAAATGAATGAAAAAGTGATACATGAAAACAAAGATAGAAGGGAAAAAGTGTAAAAATAGGAACCAGAGAGAAAAATGAAGGACCAGTAAGTAGCATCTTGTGATGCCAGTGTCTCTCCTAATTTTATGTTCTATGTACATTCCATTTTCCAGAATGATTCTGAATGCATTCTCACAAGACCAGTCACCTGCAGGCTGGGTAGAGGTGTGGTCCTCAGTGCTTGATTCATACCCTGTGATAGAGATGGCCAAGGTTGCTAGAGTAGAAGCTGCCATGGAGATAACTTGTCCTGGTAACTCTGCTCCTGTAAAACAAGCATGCAGTTAAAAAGCTTTTTAAAGGCAATAAAAAAAAATGGAAAATAACTTGCAAACTGAAACACAGTCCTTATTTTTTCAACAGCAATAAAACAAAATGGTTATTACTGACCCACTAGACCAGTGGTTCTTCATCAAGAGACAGCACTTAAAAGTCAACAGTAAAGTCTGCTAAAAAGGCAAGTTTCTGGATTCTCGCTCTCTCTCATTTGGGAACTTGATGCTGGTGCATGTGGAAGATAGCAGACATAAACACGAAATGCCACACTTGTACTTTCACTTCACAGGCTTATATTAATGCACATCTCTGCTGAAAAACACTGCCACACCAAGTCTATGAGCGTCTTGAATGCAGACTTACTTTCCTTTGTATTAATAACTCCTAGTACAGTATGGAATAGCCCACGTGCATACTAAGTCGCTTCAGTCGTGTCCGACTCTGACACCCTATGGACTGTAGCCCACTAGGCTACTGTATCCGCGGGATTCTCCAGGCAAGAATACTGGAGTGGGTTGCCATGCCCTCCTCCAGGGGATCCTTCCGACCCAGGGATCGAACCCCCATCTCTTATGTCTTCTGCACTGGCAGGCAGTTCTTTACCACTAGCGCCAATGGGAAGTCCAAAAGAGCCCATACTTGTTTTCAATAACAACATTTCATAACTGAATATGCAAATGTATGGGTATCGCACAAAATCATGTACCATCAATCCTCGACCTACATGAGTCTGAACTGCGCAGGTCCAAATATATGCGGGTTTTTCCCCAATAACTATAATATCTGTATTTTCATTTCACAGATCTTTAAGTATCAGGAAAAGCTTTTGTTCAATGAGAGATCACGGGTGGAACTAGGATTTGAATTCCGATTCTACCCAGGCTGTTTCAGCTTCCTGCTTTTGGGTGAGTCGTTTATCAATTCCTTTTTGAAGCAGAGATAGGAGTTCACAGTTGACTGCAGGGGGGAGTCACTGCCCCTACCCCTGACATGGTACAGGGGTCAACTGAATATCTATAAAGTCCATAATTCATCACAGACAAAATCTACCGCCTGAAAATCTAGAAGATCATCACTACCCTGTTTCACAATCTAGGTTCTCGTGTTAAGTATCTAACAGGTGTAAACCAAGTTTAACCTAGATCCAGAAACACATTCACACTCAATGAGGTCTGTGTAACGATCAGCCGTTAATGTGCTATGGCAGGCGACGTGGACTAGCTCACCCAACGCCTGGTTCCAGTGCTCATTCCTGTACCTAGAGACTGGAAAGCTAAAGACTGTTGCCTGGACTCCTTTGCAGCCATCGCTCCACCTGTGATGTAGTGGATACCAGTGCAGGCACGCCTGTGCAGACGTGGAAGCCCCCAGCAACTCACTGTAATCTGGAAGCTCTCATGTCAAACACAGTCATGGAGACACGTGTTTTTCCTGCAGGAACTCAGCAGACGTTCCAGAGGTTCTGCCGTCTGATCTCTGACTCTGTGGCAAACAGCAGCAGCAACACTATGTGGCACTTCTGCTCAGATGGTCCTTGGGTGTTGCTGAGCGTTTCTCCTGGTTGCATTGCTTCTGCATGTCAGGTCCAAGCTCAACTGTCTGATCTGTCCAAAAATTCTGTGTGTACAAATTCTTTATGCTAACCAATACCCCTTTCTATTAAGACTAGTTGGCATGAATTCCATTGCCCAACTAAGAACAAGCGTTCTTAGTCACCAAATCATACATACGCCCACATTCATACAGCGGGGACCTTTCAGTAGGCTGATATTCAATGTGACAACATAAAGTTCTGCCAGGCCAATGAAAAGAGCGATGACTTTCAGAAGGTCAGTGAATTACAGCTCCAGATAAACTTCATATACCCAACAAATCCAAGGCCGGCCACCTCCCACAGGTAAGCAGGCAGTGCCTGAGATGGCTCTTCGGTAGATTCAGCTCTCAGGAGCAAGAGCACTCATCTTGCCCAATCACATCCTAACCCTCCTCTAGTAAATGTCTTCGTAACCTGAAAGAGGCTTATTTTAGACAAAACAAGAGAAATCCAAAGTTATTATCTGGGAAGAGAGCATAAATTAGATATCTGGATTGGGACCTATTCTCCTGGCATAGGTATCTAAAGGGCTGTTTTGATGCCAAAAAGAGAAAAAGGGCTGAGAGAGAAAGACAGTATCTTTCATGTCATACATGTTTCCATTACTCACTGTATTGAAAGCTGAGAATAAAAATACAGACCCGGCCCCAAAGGAGCTAGGTGAAAGAGATAAATACGAATCAAAGAACCACACAAATAAACAAATGTATACAAATTATGATCACTGCCATAAAGGAAAAACACTGGGTATTTTATGAGTTCCTAACTGAAGAAATCTGACTTAGTTTGGGAAATCAGGAAAAGCCTTTCTTTAAGAAATAAAAATGAAGCTGATATACAAAAGATGAGGAGGAACTAACCAAAGGAAAGTATAATCTTTTAGACAGAAGGAAGAGAATAAGAAGGCTGTAAGTGAATAAGCTGGCATGTTGAAGACACTGAAAGGCCAGTGTGTCTGGAACACAGAGATGGCAAGCCAGATGATGAAAGTCACAGAAGACCATACTAAACGACTTTAGTCTTTATCCCAAAGGAGTAGGAAAACACTGAAGAGTTTTTTTTTTATTGAAATACTATTGAGATAATTGTAACATCACATGCAGTCTTACAAAATAATACAGAGCGATCCTGTCTATCTTTTATCCAGTGACCCTTCCCCACCATGGTAATATCTTTTAAAACTGTAGCACATTACTACAATCAGAGTGTCAGCATGGATACAAGACACAGAAGTTTCGTCACTGCAAAGATCTCTTATGTTGCCCTTTTATGACCACATCTCCCAACTCTGTAAATATATAATCAGTTTTAGGGATTCAAAAAGGATTGTTCTTACTGTTTGATCAAGAACAGATTAGAGAAGACCAGGAGGGGGTACAGGAAGATGCATTACTGCAACACTACAGGCAAGACAGGATGACAGCATGGTCTGCACTGGTTAATAGGCAAGAAGCTTGGAAAAGTAGCTGCATTGAAGAGACAAGGGATAGTCAACACTGACCGGATTTGGTGATGAAATAATAAAGGATGCAACCATGATCCCCCAAGATTCCAGATTATGATCAGACAGACCGCATGTGGGGGAAATGGATGGAGATTTTAGATACACCAAAGTGCTTTTCAGACTGTCAAACAGAAATCTTTAACACACACTGATTACACCAGAGACTCGAGAGGTCTTAGATTCTTGGGTGCCCGCAAGAGATTTCTTGGGCTCCACTTAAGAGCAAAGGTTGGGAACACCTAATGACTAATGGCCTGGGACAGCACGATAAAGGGAGAAATGCTTCCCATCAAAACTCGAAGAATTCTCTCATGAGCCTGAAGACTAATCCCAGGCCCTCAATCACTACACCCACCCTTCACAAGGGAGAAAGATGAAGTGGTGAGTCATCTTTGAGAGACTGAGAAGAAGCCCCTTGATGGTTAGGTAGCTCCAAAATAACAAGATCATTTCACAGTTCCTCAAATACGGGCTTTCAGTTTAGCTGAAAAAACCCACCCCATTTGGACATTTGTACATTGGTGTAAAGGAGAAGGGGACGACAGTGGATGAGATGGCTGGATGGCATCACTGACTCGATGGGCGAGTCTGAGTGAACTCCGGGAGTTAGTGATGGACAGGGAGGCCTGGCGTGCTGCAATTCATGGGGTTGCAAAGAGTCGGACACAACTGAGTGACTGAACTGAACTGAACTGTATACTTCTCAAACCCCACTAAGCATTCAGTTACCTTCCCAAGTGGCTCAGTGGTAAAGAATCCGTCTGCCAATGCAGAAGATGCAGGTTTGAGCCCTGGGTCGGGAAGATTCCCTGGAGAAGGAAATGGCAACCCACTACAGGATTCTTGCCTGGGAAATCCCATGGACAGAGGAGCCTGGCGGGCTACAGTCCACGGGGTCCCAAAGAGTTGGACATGACTCAGCAACTAAACAACAACAAGCATTCATTCACAAGCAGGTGACTAGGCTACGTGCTGGGCTGAGAGACTAAGCAGTCTCAAGCTCAGCCCCACACTAAACTATCAGTTATGATTCCGCATGTTAAGGGCTAAGGTAGATGGAAGTGTAGAATGTTTGACCTCCGCTGCTTGGGAGGTCAGGGAAGAGTTTCCAAAGGGACTATCTAACAAGAATGGTAAAAGATGCCACCCTTGAAGTCCATTTACATAAGGTAGCCAGATAAAGATGACAGAACAAGTTTGTCTTGTGGAGAAACGAAGAAGCTGGTCTCTTAGAGGACAGAGGTAGAAAAGTTTTCCTGGAAGACAAAGAAACCAAGTGTAAAGACACAAAGTCAAGAACAAGCAGAGTGTACTATTCAGAGATCTCTAAGAAGTCTAATGAGCATGAGACACAGGGTCCAATGATAAGGGCGGAGAGACAGGGGGATGCAGGAGGACATGGGAGCCGAGGACGGAAGGGCTCATACTGACTATGCAGAGGCCGGGCAGCTCAGTGACCGGGGTCACAGTGAGGAAGCAAGACCGCCCGGGTGCAAAGCTCAGCTCTAGCCCTTATCTGTCGGATGACAACAGGCAGGTGACTTAGGATCTAGGTGCCTTAGTCTCTTCAAGTGTCAAATGTAGCGTATGTAAATTCCTATCTCATGTGAGAGTTAACTGCAACAATACCTAAAAAGTGCTTAGAACAATGCCTGGTAGGCAGGACTTAACAGAAATTGACTCAATAAATGATGCTATCGTCACCATCATCTATATCAACACTGTTGGCTTTAACAGGATAAACTACAAGCAAAGCCACTAGCACTCCTATAGTATTTGCCTGCACCTCTCATCCCCTTTCTGCTTTATATTACAGCCATTTCCCTAAGTCTTATCCTTACATTTTTAGATCTCCACACTGAGTCGTGAAAAACATCTTACCATACAATCGGCACTAAAAAGCTTGAGGAAAAGTTAAGACCAACAGATTGAATCCTCACAACTAGGGCTTAAAAACTCTTTCTTCAACTTGCTGATGTCACTAAAATATACAATAAATATTTAATAAATCTTAGCTAAGTTAATGAACACCATGTAGTATCATCTTAGTTAACACACAAAGGACTCAGCAAAGTTTCAGAATGCCTGGAACTCCACATAGCAGCAAAAGGAACAGCACACACAGAAAATCAGCAGATCTGAAAATGAGGGATGTAAGATTTGGCAACTGCTCTTACTCATCGACTAGATATGTACTTAAATGACTTTTGTCTAGTAATATCCTTCTGCATTTCAGAAACCCCAAGGGTTTGGGCAGAGAATTGATAAACTAGACAGAAGAATGCCAGGACTGAGCATCTAGGCAGTCACGGTACTGGGAAAAAAGCCCTAGCTAAAAATAAGCACACAGACGGAGGGAACATAATCTTGAGACTCAAGGACTATAAACAAAGAAAGGAAAGAGCATCCAAGGTTTCAAGTGTCAATCCACCCAGGGACTGGGCCAGTATTAACTGGAAGCCCAAAGGGCAGGAACCCACACAAATCTAAATAAGCAGGCCACCCACATTAGCAGCCTCGCACCAGCGGACAGAAACTCATGGTCTGGTATATAAAAAAAACATCACATGTTCAGATATCTGTAGATATGGCTAAATCAACAATGGGCAGAATAACTGCTTTTTTAATAACAGAGGCAAATATATTTGGAAGCCGGTCTAAATAAGGAGAAACTGGATCTAATTTTTTCTCTTTCACAGGGCTAGTTGAAGTTTCCGGGAATACCTCCAAAGATGCTTACTGGAAGGAGGCCCTTTATATCAAGTAGACTCTTCCCAGCATGTAAATAAAGTTCCACTTGAAGACGGCTTCTGTTTCCATCACAAGTGTGGAAAATACATCTCCTCCTCAGTGGCTTCTAGTACCACTTCACTGCAATAAGAGCTTGGATATGGACCACTAGGAGTATCTCCCGGTCTACGTAACTGAATTGAGGAAGGACAGATAAGCAGTAAGAAAATTTAGTTTACTCTTTTTCTTTTTCCAATTTGGGCTAAACTGGACAACACTTGTTTCTTCATATCACATGCTATCCCCAACAAGGCGACAAGGAAAGGCTTCCTTATCAAGATTATCTCTGGTCACTCATAAACAATGAGCAATCCCAGGAGGAGCAGGCCCAGGTGTAACTGTCTATACATCTCATCCTGGGCGTCCAGGTATTAAAGATACATCTTATGTTTGTCTGCCTAGCTGCTGAAGAAGCACTTCTCATATTCACAGTAAATGGCCAGCTTTCTTCATCTGTAAGACAAGTATGGGGGTGGTGGTGGTTTAGTCACTAAGTCATGACTGACTCTTGCAACCCCATGAACAGGCTATAGCCCGCCAGGCTCCTCTGTCCATGGGATTTCTCCAGGCAAAAACACTGGAGTGGGTTGCCATTTCCTTCTCCAGTAAAACAAGCATAATTTTTAAAAAATATATTCATTTACTTATTTGGCTCCATCAGGTCTTAGTTGCAGCCTGCAGGATCTTTGTTGGATCACGCGGGATCTTTTCTTTGGGCTCACAGATTCTCTAGCTGTGGCGCACAGGCTCTACTTACAGAGCATGGGCTCGGGTACCCCATAGGATGTAGGGTCTTAGTTCTGTGACCAGTGATTGAACTCGCGTCCCCTGCATTACAAGGCAGATTCTTAACCACTGGACCACCAGGGAAGTCCCACAAACATAATACTAACCACACTGGAGTACTAAGAAAATTAAGAGAAATGGCAGGTTTTAAGAGCCTAACGGGGCCTCACCCACAGGAGGCAATTCTGCTCATGCCCCTCTGTTCTCCCAGGTCCAGGGAACACACCAAAGCTGGATCCCAGGCTTCTGCCAGGTAGGACTTCAGAGACGCAGGAGGCAGAGAAGCCAGGTGCTATACTTGCAGTGAGCCACCGGGACCAACATCAAGACTGAAGGAACGGGCAACTGCAACTGAGGGCGAGAGAGACAACCACTCAGTGATCAGTCAATACTGTTTCAGGCGGGCTGATGACTTTCAGAGGTGAAAGGAAACCACACGGGGAGTAGGTGAGAGCCAATGAACTGGATTCAAATTTTAGCTCGAGGGGTCACCTGTGGGACTATGGGCAAGTCAGTTAACCTATTATTAAATGTCTTCACCCCCAAAAATGTAGATACTTATTTTGTAAGGTTGGGGAGGGGGTGTTGTTTTGTTTGTGGATTAAAAAAGATAGTACACTGGAAAATATGATAGACACTTAACATTTTTTCCCTACATTATCTTGGGGTTCCAAGAAATATCAAGTAAGCGCCCCTTAAGGTCTAAGAAAAAAAAGCATTGAGTAGGGCCCCTGGGTTCAGAAAGAACCACTGAAACTAATTCAGAAATGATCCATAAGAAGAGTTTTCTGGATCTGGGCCCTAAACAAATTCATGCTTTGAAGTCTGGTGACATTCAAAGGATTAAGTCTGTGAATCCAGTGAACCACAGATTGTATAAACCAGCACAAGATTCAAAGCTCAGAAGACACAAAGAAAAATGCTTACACAGGTGACGAAGATACAAGAGCAAGTCCTACAAGGCGACAGCAGAAGGAATAAACGCACATGCTGGCAGTAACTGAGGCCTCGCCGTGCCTACTATATTACAGTGACATCTGCAGGAGGGAGGGACTATAAAGAGGGGAAAGGTTGGCCCGACACGGCCTGAGTTCTGATGCCTACAAAAACAAGGTTCTAGGGGCAAGAGGGAAAAAGTACACAGAAATTAGAAAAAAAAAAAAAGTTAAACAAATGTCTTTTATGATGAGGAGTATCTACACTAGAAGTCCATAAAAGGCTGGAATGAGTGAATAAAACAAGGAAAACCGACATTTCCAAATCTGCTCTCAACATTTTTCTGTGTCTGTGATTTCCTTTCTTGTAACAGGCTAGGATACAAATACCAGAAATCTGGTTTGCATACTGGCACACAACTACCAGGTTTATGGGGGAGAATAATAATCACACAAATAGTCTATTTTCCCAAGCTCAAAACTTGGGTCTTAGGAACTCTGTGCTCACAGCTCCCTAGGCTGCCATCACAAGCTGACTAGAATTTACACAAGAGAAAACCTATCTGAAACGCTTGGTTAGACCTGCTTCATTCATATAACTGCAATAAAATACTTACTTAGCCCTGGACAAAAGCAGTCAAAGGGACAAAACTGTACTCAAAATAGTAAAAAGAGAACTAGCACAGGATACAGCAATTTCACTTTAGGGTATATATCTAAAGAGCATAAGAATGCTAACTCGAAAAGACATGCACCCCCATTTTCACTGTGGCATTATTTAGAATAGCCAAGATACAGAAACTTAAGGGCCCACTAATCATGGCAAACAGATGGGGAAACAGTGGCTGACTTTATTTTTCTGGGCTCCAAAATCACTGCAGATGGTGACTGCAGCCATGAAATTAAAAGACGCTTACTCCTTGGAAGGAAAGTTATGACCAACCTAGACAGTATATTAAAAAGCAGAGACATTACTGTGCCAACAAAGGTCTGTCTAGTCAAGGCTATGGTTTTTCCAGTGGTCATATATGGATGTGAGAGTTCGACTATAAAGAAAGCTGAGCACCGAAGAATTTATGCTTTTGAACTGTGGTGTTGGAGAAGACTCTTGAGAGTCCCTTGGACTGCAAGGAGATCCAGCCAGTCCATCCTAAAAGAGATCAGTCCTGGGTGTTCACTGGAAGGACTGATGTTGAAGCTGAAACTCCAATACTTTAGCCACCTGATGCATAGAGCTGACTCATTGGAAAAGACCCTGATGCTGGGAAAGATTGAGGGCAGGAGGAGAAGGGGACGACAGAGGATGAGATGGCTGGATTGCATCACCGACTTGATGGACATGGGTTTGGGTGGACTCTGGGAGTTGGTGATGGACAGGGAGGCCTAGCGTGCTGCAGTTCAATGGAGTCGCAAAGAATCAGGCACGACTGAGCGACTGAACTGAATGAAAAGAAAGAAAGAAAATATGATACACACACACACAAATATTATTCAGCTATAAAAAAGAATGAAATATTGTTATCTGCAAAAACATGGATGAACCTTGAGGGCATTATACTAAGTGAAATGAGTCAGATAAAAACAAATACTGTAAGACTGCATTTATATGTGGAATCTGAAAACAAACAGCAAGCTCACAGAGAACACTGGTGGCTGCCAGAGCTGGAGGCAGGGGGTGGGAAAAATGAGTGAAGAGAGTCAAAAGGGACAAACGTCCACTTACGAAATAAGTAAGTCACAGAGACAGAATGTACAGCGTAGTGACTATTGTTAATCTTAACTAACTAAAGTTAATCTACCTTACCGTAGACGTGAAAGTTGCTAAGAGGGTAGGTCTTAAAAGTCCTCATTGGTAACCACGTAAGGTGTCAGACGTTAACCAGATTCAGTGTGGTGATATATACAAGCATGGAACCAGGGTTGCATACCTAAAACTAATATGATGACGTATGTGAAATATACCCCAGTTGAAAAAAAAAAAAAAGGAAAAATCTGTCAAGGGGTTAAGCAGAGCTGTCTGAATCACTACTAGAGGAAAGGAGAAAAAGGGAAACTAAGCTTACCAGAGGAACAAGTGGAAACCACCAAACTTTCTATAGTAGTTGCCAAAACAGGAAGTTTACTTTGACAGATAACCACAGGAAGACAGGTTGAAAAAAGAAAACTTAGATAGCAAAATATAAAATTAAATACAATCTTTCCTATTTTCCACTGTCACAGATATAAGTAAAATTTCTTTGTTTCAGGCAGTTATTATAAAACTCTAAACAAATATTTATGAACAAAAGATGTTTTACAGTTGTCAGACATTACTCAACTATCAAATAATAAAGGGTGATTTAATTTTAAAAACTTCTGTAAAGTAACTGCACAAATACACGAAAGTGCCACAGATAGCCCTGTGATTACTACCTTTAACAAACTAGTCTAGGTAAAGGTCACTTGCAACCAGGATATCTCAAAAATAATCTTTAAAACAAGAGGGTATATCCAACATTGTAGTGGGAGTTGCAGCCAGAGCAATGAGGCCAAGATAAAAATAAAAGGCATCCAAATGCGAAAAGACGTAAAACTATGCAGAGAAATGACCCTACACGTGCAAAATCCTAAAGAAGCCACAAAAACTATCCAAGCTAATAAACAGATTCACCAAAGTTGCAGGATACAAGATCTACAGGGACTGTAAATATTCATAACCTTGGATCTGGCATTGGGTTGTTAGGACACAACATGTGGAAATTAAGTGACATATTTCTGGTTAACCAATGTATCAAAGAATAAATCAAACAGTATCTTGATCCAAAGAGAACAGAAATACAACACATCAAAACTTACGGGGTACAAAAGCACTTCTAAGAGGGCGGTTTACAGCAACAACAACAAAAAAGATCTCAAATAAATAACCCAACTTTATGGCTAGCTGCTTAATGGGCACAGGGCTTCCCTGTGGGGTGATGAAAATGAACTGCTGCTAAGTCACTTTAGTTGTGTCCGACTCTGTGTGACCCCACAGACGGCAGCTTACCAGGCTCCCCCGTCCCTGGGATTCTCCAGGCAAGAACACTGGAGTGGGCTGCCGTTTCCTTCTCCGATGCATGAAAGTGAAAAGTGAAAGGGAAGTCGCTCAGTCGCCTCCAACTCTTCGCGACCCCATGGACTGCAGCCTACCAGGCTCCTCCATCCATGGGATTTTCCAGGCAAGAGCACTGGAGTGGGTGCCATCAGATGGAAGTAATGGCTGCACAGCACTGTGATAGTGCTAAATGCCACTTTAAAATGGTTAACTTTTATGTTACGTGAATAAACCTCAATTAAAAATGCAAAAAGGGGGGTTGGGACATAGCTTAACGAACTAAAATATTTTAAACAAATTTATTTTCTGTTCAGAAAACACCACTAAAATAAAGCAGTTCATCACAGCATGTTTTTAAAATAAAGTTACTCTCCCAAATACTTCTTAAGAATAATATGAACAGTATGCCCTATTTCTTACCAGAAGACTCTTTTCCATTCTGTTTTTCATAGAGGGTGCCCACAGACATCAGGAAAACAATAACCAGGAATACTGGAATTCTCCATGCGCCAGCCAAGGATGCTGCAAATTATTAAGAATCAACATGTTTAGTGAAATAAAAACCTAGCACTTGCCTTTAAAAAACTCAGTTTAGTAGACTGACAGAACAATTCGGCAAAATATGTGAACAACAACAGTTTCACAGGGGAAAAAAATTTTTTTAAAGGCCACCAGACAGCAGAAACCTCAATTCAGGGCTCCTCTCAGGAAATCCAGCCCTGCCCTAAAGAATGAGTCTACCTTTAAGGGGCATGATTCCTGAGGAATCAAGTCCATTCTAAAGCACATTCAGGGTTTAAGACCATCAAGCCCCACATCTAACCCCAGAATGACCTGCATCAGGCACAGAACCTTAAGTCATGGTGTCTGACTTGCACTCCTGAAAATAGCTGGCTGTGAATTCTACCTCTCAAGAAAAGAGTGAAATGGCCCACAGGAGCATGGAGAAAAGCTTTAATGTAACCTAACAAGGGCCAAGGATCAAAAGCCATTTGCATTTCCCTGAGCTGGTCTAGAGCCTTAGGAACATACCTGCCAATCTCCCTCCTCTACCTTCTCCAAACTCAAAATGAATCCCAACAGATATTAGGGGATCTTGTTGAGAAATTCCTTTAGCATTCCAAGTCAGCAAGCTAGAAAGTTATGCTTTGTTCCTTATCAGATTCTGAGGGAAGACATACTTCCAATCAACTCTAGTTTTTTTCCTAACGATAAGCAGCTCTAAAAACTACTTCTAATAGGCTATCTACTACTCCAGGTTACTGAATTTTGTTTTTAAATTAGAACTTGATGTTTCCATATACTAAGACTTAAAGATAAATCAGTCCCTGAAAAATCACTCTACAACATCGTAGCAGCCTCTCAGATAACAGTGAAGGGTCTCAAATAACAGGGAACTCATTATTTTTAAGAGCTCTGACACTGATCATCCTTTATGGTAAGCAGAGTCATGTCTCTCTGAAGCTACTCCTTGCTCTGACACTTGCCCCAAATGGTTAGAGATCTGTTTAAACCACTGTTTCACAGAATCCTTCAAATACGTGAAATAGGCTTCCATATTTGATATCTTTCCATCTCCACCTCTCCCCTCCCTTGCAGCCCCACTGCTCTGCTCTTAGGGAGAGTAAACATCTTTGGTTCCCTTAATAGTTCCTCTCACATGATTTTGAGCACCTCTTATCATTTTTGACTGCTTATCTATATCTTCCTTAAGTAAGACACTCAGAAACAGCCAGGATAGTCCAAGTGTGTTCTACTTTTTAAGATGTATCAATATTTATTCTTAAAAGAACTTTTTGAAAATGGACATTCCATATAATTAAAAGATATCTTAAAGTATAACATTTTCGTTCAAGATTAATGACTGTTAAAGCCAGGACATCTTCAAATGACTAAAGAATTTTAAGTGCAACACGTAAAACTTCAAAAAATTCGCCTTCATTCACATGGTTAGCCAGTGCTGACCTTAAGCTAGAGTTTCTTAGGAAAAAAAAAAACAAAAACAGACCCACCTAAATGAAAAAGCAATATAATCCAGACAGGAATTGACATTGCTCTCAAGTAGCGTTCAGTGCTTGCATTCCACTTGAATGAAACAGCCAACACATAGCCAACTACCAAGGTCCAGATCTTAAATAAATGAAATACAGACACAGCTGTAAAATATATACATGTGAAATAAGCATACAATTATACAGAACTTGCAAGCCTCTCTCATCTAGCATGAGAGCTGTGGGAACACCATGGATGATGGCTGGTGGTGCTAACAGAAGAGGGCATAGTTTCTCTTCCTCTTCCTTGATTAATCAAGTTTTGAAATAAACAGGTTTGTTTAATGTTATTATTAAAATCCCATGCAGTGATATTAAATATCTTTAACAAAAAATACATAAATACAGTTTCATTTAAGTTCAAAAGCTACAGCATGCATAAAGATACTTAAGATACTCAATGTTTAAGCCATGGATTTAAATTAAGAGCTTCACCGTGTGGAATTCTTAAAAGTTTTCTCTACAGATTAATGCTTACAAAAGAAAAGAGGAAACAAGTGGGAATTCCCTTGACAGTCCAGTGGTTAGACCCACACAATGGCCAAAAAGAGAGAGAGAAAGAAAGGAAGCTTTCCAAAAAGAAGCAGGTTAAAAGATTCAATTACAACCTATGAAAATATGCTTGTTACCACAAAAAGAACTTTTTGAAAGCTAAAAAGAAGGCAGGCAGCTGAAGTGTGACCCTGCTGAAATAACCTAGGTAACAGACGGTTAAAACTAGTCCAGAGTTACACACAGCTGAGGAAGTATAGCTGAAAAAAGTATTCCCGGAGGAAGAAACAGGAAGATGTGAGAACAGAAGAACAGGTGAGCCAGAGTCCCCTCCTCAGTTTTTCCCCGCCCTAAAACTAAATGACTCGAAGTACTCACAAACCATCAATGTAGCTGACACAGAAACTCAAATAACCTCACACTTTAATAGAACACACACAAAAGATGGAAAGAATACATAAGCTAGAACAAACGCGGGCATCAACATTTTATTAACATAACTTGAACCTTGCAAAAAATATAGACAAATTAAAACAAAACGAAACAAAAGGACTTTAAGCTGAAACCCAGAGAATGAAGAAAAAAGAACTGATATGGTTACTACAAAAGACAGAGAAAAACTACCTCCTACTTTATTTTGATCAACTCTGTCAAAATACTCTTCAGGTCTAAAATATGTTTATAGCTTCAGACTTGAGAATTCTGTTTTGGGACCTTATTAAATAATAATAAATTCTGAAAAAGGGTTAAATGTAAAAAAATCTCATCGCCGTCTAATTTAGGACCTTGAAAAATTAATAACCTAAAGTTTCAATAACTGGGACATGGTTAACTCTGAACGATTCATTCAATAAAATGTTATGCAACAATTAAAGCAGGCTTTTTTAAATAAAGACTACATAACTTAAGATATTAAGGAAAAAGCAAAATACAATAAACACATATGACAGGATTATATCTATTTCATGGTGGGGGGAAGGAAACGTACTAATAAGTTGTATTTAGGTGATAAGATTTTGTTTTTCCTTTTTCGGTAATTTCCCAGTTGTCTTTAATAAGCACTAATTCTTTTATAATGAAAAGGACACTAAAATATTCTTCTTCAAGCAACTAGTAAGATGAAATATTAAAGAGATCTAAAGTCCCAGATGTATGAGCACATGGGAAGTGAGCCTACAGTTCAATTCAGTTCAGTTCAGTCGCTCAGTAGTGTCCAACTCTTTGTGATCCCATGAATCACAGCACGCCAGGCCTCCCTGTCTATCACTAACTCCCGGAGTTCATTCAGACTCACGTCCATCGAGTCAGTGATGCCATCCGGCCATCTTATGCTCTGTCGTCCCCTTCTCCTCCTGCCCCCAATCCCTTCCAGCATCAGAGTCTTTTCCAATGAGTCAACTCTTCGCATGAGGTGACCAAAGTACTGGAGTTTCAGCTTTAGCATCACTCCTTCCAAAGAACACCCAGGGCTGATCTCCTTCAGAATGGACTGGTTGGATTTCCTTGCAGTCCAAAGGGACTCTCAGGAGTCTTCTCAGCTGCCTCAGAAAAGTTCAAGCTTGTAGGACCACACAGATTTAACCCTGGGAATTTAGAGAATTTTGAGATAGGCTGAGCTCAGAACAAAATCTGTATGTAACAATACACTTATATAGCACTTACCATGGGCTAGGCCTTGCTCTATATTAACACATTATATACATGAACTCACTTAATCCTTATAACCCCAGGAAATAAGTATGGCTATAATTCTCATTTTAGAGATGAAAGAAATTGAGACTTCAAAGAAGTGACTTGCCCAAGGTTAACACACCTAAAAAGTGAGTCAAGATTAGAACCTGAGGATTTGGGTCCAGAATCTACTTTCTTAACATTAAGGAGAAAAAAGGGTAGTGCCAGAAAAATAAAGAGGAAAAGCTGCTCCAATATTCACAAGGGAAAATAAAAACAGTTGATTTTGATGACTACAAATTTTTGAAATTTTCTTTAAAAATGATCCTCGGCAAATGGATAGTCTTTAGAGGTATGTGACACAAGCGTAATCAGCCCTGTTAATTAAATGCGCAGTCAGTAATTTAGATGAAAGACTAGAAGGCGTATTAGTTGAACTTGCAGATTACACAAAGTTGGGAATAGTGAATATAAATGATTCAAAACGATATTCTGAAACTAGAACAATGGGCTAACCAAGTAAGATTAAATTTAATAGAGAGGAATGCAAAGTTTTGCTTTTAGGTTCAAAACTCAGCTATGCAAATACAGAATGGGAAGAGAATAGCTCGTCAGAAGTATAACTGGTATGAATGCTTATTAGTTAAAGTGCATTAGGGAAAGTGTTTCAGTGACTTGCACCATCAAACCACCTGGGCAATAAAATTCAGAGTGCAAAAAGAAATGGAAATTACAATACAGGAGATACAGATACAGGTGCAGGGTGTGGGGGCGGGGGGAATTGTTCAGCTTAGGAAAGAGAAGGAAATAACAAGATTCAACAGTTATCTTCAAATAGCTGGGGAAATGTCATCTAAGAGAGGCAACAGACAATTTTCTGTAGTTCTGAGAGCAGAAATCACAGGTGGAAATTAGGAAGCCACATATTTCAGCTTAATATGATGAATTTTTCGAATAAACGGATTGAGAGCAGGAGGAGAAGGGGGCGACAGAGATTGAGATGATGAGATGGCATCATCGACCCCATGGACATGAGTTTGAGCAAGCTCCAGGAGATAGTGAAGGACAGGGAAGCCTGGCACTGCAGTCCATGGGGCTGCACAGAGTTGGACACGACTGAGCGACTGAACAACAACAAATCTAAAAAGGAAGTAAGTGACTATCACTACAAGTTTAAGCAAAAGCTGATGGGGAAGACCAAGTAGGATAATGTGCCCTCAGTGAGAAGGTGAACCAGAGGATATGCTTTCAGATTTTAAGCCTATGATACTTTTCAACCCATCTCTAACAAGGTTTTGTTTCTTAGCTGTATTCATACGGAATTAGTATCACTTGCACAGCAAGGAAAAAATGAGAGATCGCATACTTCAAATTTTTTAAAGGAAACTCATAGAGTCAGACACAACCGAAGTGACTTAATATGGACACATGCATGGTCAAATCATAGCCCTAATCAGATCATTGTTTCAGATACTTCATTCTCCTTTAAAACCACTTTATTCTAATTTGAAAACTCTGTTCTCTTCATGATGTGGCAACTTAGAGTCAAGAATATTTCATAATCAAAGTCTTTACGTGAGAAAGAACCTAAGCACTGAAAACTTTCCTCCTTACTGTTGCCAGGCAAGCAAAACACACCTAGAAGTGGGATGGGGCAGGCCTGGCCGGCTGGCTAATGTACAATCCCAAAGAGCCTTGCTGGCAGCACTACCAAACTCTTAGGATCTGTAAAACTGAATATCCAAGAACCCTGCAAGCGTGCCAAGCCACTTCAGTCATGTTTAATTCTGTGCAACCCCACGGACTGTAGCCCACCAGGCTCCTCTGTCCATTCTAGTATTCTCCAGGCAAGAGTACTGGAATGGGTTGCCATGTCCTCCTCCAGGGGATCTTCCCAACCCAGGGATCAAACCAGTGTCTCTTATGTCTCCTACACTGGCAGGCGGGTTCTTTATTACTAGCACTGCCTAGGAATTCCCTGAGCAGGTTCTTTAAGCTCTCTAAAATGAGGATGATAATTAGACATCATTCAAGATAAGCCAACACTTCACACAACTAGGGCTGGGCAGCCCAGAGATGGATCCTGGTTTGTTCAAAGTCACAAAGCAAGCTACTGACAGAGTTCAGTTTAGAATTTACACTCCTATCTTTCAGTCACTGTTCTTTCCACCTTATGCTTCTTTATAAAGTAAAATGGAAACAATGCAATCAGAGGCCATGGAGAAAACAAATCCATTACTACTGCAAAAACTGTAAATGTCTTCAAATGTTCTAACAATTCTGAACTAAAGGAGAGAGGAACACCCAAAACACTCCCAGCAAAGAAAAATGGTGGGGCAGGAAGGCTAGCTTTTTAGATTTATTTTGACAGTGCTACACCAAGTGAAGATGACCAGGATCCTAAGGACTGAGTTACACCTGAGTCTGGTGCAACAGATAATTTTTTTCCCCCAGTGTTTAGAAATCACTAAGTCAATACAATATTTGAAACTGTTTTGTTTTGTTTTGTTTTGTTTTCACAATTGCCCATATTATAAATGATCAGTATTTCCCTTGCAGGTAGGATGGAGTACTAGGAGAAGAAAAGAGCTAGGAGACTGAAGGAACCCCAAAGTAGGGGGAAGAGAAACTGAATGGGAAGGATAATGTGGTAACAAATGAAAACACAGGTACTGAAGACACTACAGAGGAAAACGGGATAGGACTTGGAAATAAATGAACAGGTATAAAGATAAAAGAGAGACGACTAAGATTTCTAGATGATGGGAATTCAGGGGTGTCTGGGGGAACATGTGTGGGTAGTCCAACCCTGATATTCTTCTATTTTTTCCCCT
Organism: Capra hircus; assembly: GCF_001704415.2. NCBI lineage: Eukaryota > Metazoa > Chordata > Mammalia > Artiodactyla > Bovidae > Capra > Capra hircus. The sequence goes on from NC_030815.1 coordinate 98,443,199, forward strand.
AATAACTAAAATCAATTTGTACAAAAAAAAAAAAATTAAACTAAAAAATGTTCCTCCACAACATCCTGGAGGAAAATGTTTTAAAATCTTTAGTGAAGGTCTTGATGACAAAGGGCCTTCAACTGCTGATAGGTCTGTTGAGTAAGTACCATTTACTGAACGAACAGATCTATCTCGAAATCTTCCCACCTATGAAATCCAGTCCTCTAACTTCACATGACTATCGTGAGAATGAAATAACACACATGAAAGTGCCTACCAGTGAGTGGCAGATGCTCAAAAGCTGGATCTTAAATGCACGCACTGTCGGCTCTCCAAAGTGAAGATTTGCTTAAATTCACTTTTCTCTCTACCTCGCCCATCCGTACCTCTCCCATCCATATTTCTCAGCAGCAGCAGCTCAAATTTTCAAACTGTCTAGAAAGCATCAAGACTTTTTTTTTTTTTTTTAATCACATGCAGCCCTGGTTGGGTTCACAAAACCAAACCATTGTGAACCATGAGATAGAAAAGTCCGAGAGAGGGCAAGCTGCCCGGTCACATGACCGACTTCCACTTCATGTCAGGCCTTACTCAGCACTTGGGACAGAGAGCTGAGGACTCCCTGTCTCTGCTTCCCAGGTACACTTTTAACTTTTAGCTCACCCCCATCTAACTACCTGCTCCTAAGGACTGCTTCAAGAAACACAACCGCAAGTTTCTCTCCAACTCAGATCAACCTCCAGGCTCTACTCCCTCAATTTAGGGCCCCCACCACTTCCAACTCTCTTTTAACTAACTTGTTCTGTGCCTTTTATAATGGGATTTTTATCCCTTCTTCCCATCACTTTAGCTAATCAGCTAAAATAATTAATTGTCTTTACCTTCCTTCCCCTCTTCTAATCTAGCTAATCTTGGTCCTTACTTCTCTTCTGTTAATCCACAACCCATACAAATATTATGTAAATAAAATATAAGGAAGGGGTTTATCTTCAGTAAAAAGATATTCATAGCTATATACATTAAGCTGCAGGCACTTTTTCACAATTATTCAATTCCTCATCTCTTTCCACCATCTGTGAGTGACTGGCTCAAATGCCCCAGTTTCCATTAGTCATACCAAATGTACCCAGGTATTCAATTCTAACTTCACTATGAAAATACAGCGTTCATATATGTTAGGCCCTTCTTTCCTAATTTCTTACAGTTTGGTGGAAACACTACTTGATCTTGCCTACAGTAATTTACAATATACTGCAGTATCAATAGTCAAAAATGTTAGCAGGATCTATAAGTGTGTCTGAATTTGACAAGATTGAATTTCCTGAGGATAGGAATCAAGTTATAGTAATCTTTATATTTCTTAACAGTATATAGTATTCTGCCTTTTATGCAAGGGGCATTCAATCAACTTAACTGAACTTAAAACAACAAGGTAAAGGAGAAGTAACGTCTAACTGCTGCTCCATGAATGTGAACCTTGGATTTGTTCAAAGTCTGAGTGCCTTTGGGACGATCACAGTCTCGGGACCTCAGAAACCTCTCCTGGAGAGTGGCAGGCAAGAAGACAATAAAGAGCAAAGTAACACTAGGATCACTCTCACCCGACAATCTACCCAGGAAGTGAAAGAGGGTGTTTCCACACCTCTCCTTCCTATCACAATTGAAATAATACAAGTTTCTTGGAGGCCAGTGGATTTAGTCTGATCACGACGCAGTTGCACACACAGGCAGCGTCCCAAAATTATGGATGAGGTGCTCCCCGATACCTTGCTGGCCAATAACTGGTGGGTCTGTCATCTCCATGAGAATACGCTCACATATGAGAACATTCCTTGAACACAGAGCCGTACCTTAATCCTTTTAAATCCCTCACAAAGTCCAGTACCTAATAACATAATCAACTTTTTAACTTTAATTGAGAAGTTGCATTGATAGGGCTAGAGAAGACAGTTCTGGTATCAGTCACCGACTCTACCAATAACTTCAGGCAAGTTATAACCTTGCTTGACCGATAAAGGGAATTATTTTGCAACTTGAAATCAAGGTGCACTTAACAGGGACAAAAGTGAATAAGTTTATTTTTAGATGGTACTGCTTCTTAATGAAATAGCAGTCTTATGCGTTAAATATCCACTTATTTTTTGTCACCCCCAGTGAAATATCCTAAAGGAAATCAACCCTGAATATTCACTGGAAGGACTGATGCTGAAGCTGAAGCTCCAATACTTTGGCCACCTGCTGTGAAAAGCCAATTCACTGGAAAAGAACCTGATGCTGGGAAAGACTGAAGGCAGGAGGAGAAGGAGGAGACAGAGGATGAGATGGCTTGGCAGCATCACTGCCTCAATGGACACGAGTTTGAGCAAACTCAAGGAGACAGTGAAGACAGGGAAGCGTGGCGTCCTCCAGTCCACGGTGTCACAGAGTCTGACACGACTTAGCAACTGAACAACAAAGTGAAATGTTTGGATCATTAACTGATCTACAATCTGGCCTGATTTAGGAAACGTGTCACCACATTATCCTTGAAATCCCTTCCAACTCTAAAGCTCCCTGATTATCTAAGAATAACCTCAGGAGGATGGAGGAAATCACAAATATGCCTTTCCTTCACTCAGTCTGCTTAAGAAATCCAGGTGGGAGGAGATGTAACGTCGCAGAGCAATCCCTGCACAAGGCATAAGGAGTTCCCAAGAAGAGAATGTGGCAAGAAACAGGCCCACGGGGCTCAGCACCTAGGTGCCTGGCGCAAAGTGTACCGAAATCACCTGAACTGAGGCAGCTCTGAACCATTAAGCAAGATTTGCTCCAGGACTTGAGAAACTTGCATCAACCAGTCCCCTCTTTGTCCTAACAAGACTGGTAAGAAGCCACCTCTCCTGTCTGTAGGATGACAGATTGGACTAGGACCTCTAAGGTCTCTTCCAGGATAGTCCCACGTGAGCAGAACTGAAGATGCTTAGCACCCCCTCTCCAAGACCAGGAATAAATTCCTGTCCACTTGCAGATGCGCTGAAAGCTCTCCCTGCAAAACGGAAGAGGGCTTCCCTACAGGGCACGGGTCCCCCTAATGGGGAGACTGTTTCGAACCACACCCGTCTTCTCTTTGGCAGGAAGGGCGCCAAGTTCCTCGGGTGCACGGGAAGGAAGGCGGAGACGGACACTGTCTGCGCGCTCAGGTCTGGACGTTTGGCCGTCCTTGCACCGGGCCGAGGGGCAGCAGGATTGCACCCCAGCGAGCTGGGGGTGTGGTGGTCACTGCGTGCCCGGCGGGACGGCTGAGGGCCCGGGCCGGGGCTCACTCACCCACAGGCTGTTGAAGTAGTCCAGCCCGCTGCAGATGAGCGCGCCCGCGTGCGCCAGCAGCACCTGCACGCCCAGGTAGCTGCCCAGGCTGTAGAGGCCGTAGAGGAGCGGGCCGCCGGCGCCCAGCAGCAGCAGCAGGCGGCGGCGGCGCAGCGCCTGCTCGCCCAGGGCCTCCACGCCGTAGTCCGCGAAGCAGATCGGCAGCAGCAGCGCGGCCAGCACGATGGGCGTGTGCGCGCGGTGCAGGCGCTGCAGCCAGTGGCGCCCCAGGCGCGTCAGCGAGCTCTTGAAGGGGTGCAGGAAGGTGCCGCACAGCACGGCCCAGAGCAGCGGGCGCAGGAAGGCCTCCAGGATGAAGTAGACGAGCACGGCGGCGCCGCAGCACAGGCACACGAACAGCACCGCCCCGGTGTTGTAGAAGGCCTGCTTGATGGGCTTGTCGAAGCGCAGCGCCAGCGCCGCTGTCCGCGGGGTCTCCCCGCAGCCGCCGCCGCCGCTGGCTGCCCCGACCGCACGCTGAGCCCGCGGCGCCCGGCTCGGGGAGCCCGGCGAACTGAGCGCCTCCTCAGGGCCGCCATCGTCGGCCATGCTGCCTTTGCCGCTGCCGCCGCCGCCGCCGCCAAGAGACGGCGCTGGGAGGCCGGGAGAGAGGCAGGGCGGGCGACACGCGGCATTGTGGGAGCTGTAGTTCCTAACTGACCACTGAAAGCTTACACAACCTTTGAGGAACTCCAAGTCCCAGAGAGTATAGCGAGCGTTCCTTCGGCCTCGGGCTCCCTGTGGTTCATTGGTCCCTGCAGAATTCAGGTAACAGGTTTCTGGGGTCTGCGTGTTAGAAGGGGCAAAAAACAAACTTTCCTCTCCCCCCAACACACAATATAAGAGCAATGTATGCTAGCTCAGTTCAAGTGTTCTATTAATCACAAACTGGGGGGAGGGGAGGAATGTCAGATAATAGCCTTTACACAAAACACCCTGTATCATAAAACAAAACAAAACCCTCCCTTCGCTCGCTGGTTAATGTCAACGTTTAGGGTGGCAGAATCCCCAGAGTCACTATCTTCACAGATTGAAAACCCAAGCTGCACATTAGAATCCGTGGGGAAATACTTTAAAAAGACCAATTACCATATTCAGTTTTATTGATTTATTTAATAAAGTGTTGGCTCTGGCGTGTTTGGCAGGATTTTAAATAGCGATTACCATATGGCAGACCCTGTTATAAAAGTCTCATTCCTATTAATTCATCTGATCCTTAGAACAACCCTACAAAGAAGATGGTGTTATTATCCCCACTTCTCAATGAGGAAAACTGAGGCTCAGAGAAGGTAAGTACCTTGCCAAGGTACACAGCTAGTACGCTCAGAGGCAGGATTCAAACTAAGAGTCTGACTCCTAAGTCGATTCTTACCTACTAGGTTAATAAATTGGTCTGACAAGGGAGCCTTTAGCACAGGGGTCCTCAACCCCCAGGCTGCGGACTGCTACCCATCAGAGACCTGTTAGGAAATCAGTGGCTCAGCAGGAGATGAGCATGGGGGAGCAAGAGATGCTTCATCTGCAGCTCCCCACTCCTTGCATTACAGCCTGAACCAGCCTCACCTCCAGTGAAACTGTCCTCTTCACGAAACCAGTGCCTGGTGCCAAAAAGGTTGGGGACCACTGCAAGTTTAGCATATATTGTTTAAAGCTCTTCAGAAAACTCTAATGTGCAGCTATTGTTGACAACCATGTACGTGAGTCTGAGTGAACTCCGGGAGATGGTGATGGACAGGGAGGCCTGAGGTGCTGCAGTTCATGGGGTCGCAAAGAGTCGGACACGACTGAGCGACTGAACTGAACTGATGTAGGTGTCAATGCTGGAGCAATCTAAACTCCTGAAGGAACCCTAAGTCAGAGTCTCAAACTGCCACTGTTCCATTTTTGAGACCTGAGGTCAGGTCAGTTGAGCCCCCAACTCTAATTTCCCCTTTCGCATGGGAGTGATAATAGAAACTCTTGTGTCAAGAGAAAAAGGAAGCTCTGAGACAATGCATGGTGCTTCTGTTTTCTTGTTGGAAAGGTCCTGGTACCCAAGCCTACTACTTGAAAAACATCTCCAACAGCAGTTTATTTAGAAGAAGAAGAAAGAGAGGGGAAGAAGGGAAAGAAGAGAAGGAAGGGGAAGAAGAAGAGGATGAGGAAGGGGAGGAAGAGAAGTAAGAGGAAGGAAAAGAAAGGAGAGAGGGAAGGAGGAAGGTTTCACTGAGTGCTCAATATGAGAGTACTTTGGAACTCTGCAAGTTACCCCTCTTCTGTTTTCAAACAATTTTCAAGTAGAAGAAAAAGTGATTCCTTTCCATCCTGTTTTGGGTTTCAGGTCACAGTCCTCGTTTTTCAAGTTGGACGTGGACTCTGTAAATAATTTGCTTCAGTTGTCCTAAACCATCCTTTTTCCTCTTTACTTTGTTCAGGGCTGCTGGGGTAAAGAATCCGCCTGCCAATGCAGGAGATGCAGGGTATGGGCCATTCATAGTACAGAGCATGAGCTCAGGGTTTGCTGAGCAAGTGAATGGATGATTCGCTATCCTTTCAAAAAAGGTGTTTGTGCTTCCTGTGAGAAATGGTACTCAAACACTGGGAATGTGTCTCCTACGTAGTCCTATGATTAAGAGCAGAGAAAAATTAAAATACTGGGATGTAGGACCTACAATATAAATTTGAGTACACACAGTCTACTTAAATCTCTAACTCACAGAGTGTATGCTTTTAGGCACATCCTCCAAAATGTGAGGCTACTTGATGTGAAGTGTAAGTCACTCAATGGTGTCCAACTCTTTGCAACCCTGTGCACTGTAGCCTGCCAGGCTCCTCTGCTCATGGAATTCTCCAGGCAAGAATACTGGAGTGGGTAGCCTATCACTTCTCCAGGGCATCTTCCCAACCCAGGGATCGAACCCAGGTCTCCCGCCTTGCAGGCAGATTCTTTACTACCAGGGAAGCCTGAGGCTACTTGGGTTTTCTTTTTTAATGCCATGTAGCGACTCACCTCAGGGAAGAACAGCCTCTGTGGGCATCCAGGTACAGTGAGTGCAGAAGAGTGGATCAAGTTGACCTTGGGATCACACTGCCTTTGGCCTGCTTGTTGCGTGAACTGATGAATTTCCTAACCATTTAAGCCATTTTGGGTTCAGTTTTAACATTTCTTGCAACAGAAAGCTTTCGGCTGATAAAATGATAACACCTCCATCATTGGTTGCTGTGAGGATAAAATAGGAGAGCGTGTCTAAAGCAGAGGCACAGGGCCTGGGACATGATGAAAATCTAATAGTGGTTCCCAGGGTGACTCCTCATTTTGTCCTGGAGACGCCAAGAGGCATCTCTTAAGCCACAGTCAACCACAGACTCCCAGGGCATCAAGATAAAAGCCCCAGAGATAAAACAAACACGGAAGAGGATTCCCCAGGGCATCATGTCTGTCTTAGAGTGTTTACTGAGTTGTAATGAGCACCTCCTTTAAACAAAAATCTTGTGCTTACAGTGCAGTGTCTACATTACACATAAAAGAGGTGTGTACAGTGCAGGAGGAGAAGCCGTGTGAAAAGGGAATCAAACAGACATGCATTTAGATTCCAAATATGAGTTACCACTCTTTTTATAAAACCCATAGCAGACATTGCTAATAAATCACTGAACTCTTTCTCACCAAGCCTAGATACAGCCTCAAAACCCTTCTTAGCAGAACATACTAGGGAACCACTACCAACTCCACAAAGTAAGCGCACAAGAGGAAACATATTTGCCTTTTCTATATTAAACTAGCCATCCAGAGTCTTCCCTATTGGCCCAGTGGCTAAGACTCCACCCTCCCAACATAGGGGCTCCTAGGTTCAGTCCCTGGTCAGGGAACTAGATCCAGAGTGCTGCAGCTAAGACAAGTGCAGCCAAATAAATAATTACAAAACCTAACCATCTAGTGTCTGATACTAGATACAATTGGCAGACTAAAAATGTAAATAAATGGTTAAGAAGAAAAGAGTTTGGGAAGTATGAACATGAGAAATTACTAAAGGTTGTTTTTTTTGTTTTTTGTTTTTTTTAAATCTCAGTGCCTGAAGAAAGAATGATGCAACCAAGTCTGATACCATCGGGCCCTGCCTGACCACTCCTGCTTATCTCTTCTATTCCTGTGCTGAGCCATGTGCCCTCACTTAAAGCACAAGTCCTGCCAGTTCACTGAGTGGAGTCTAGCCTTTCTTGTGTCCGGGCTCCTGTTCATCCAGGCGAGGTTCCTGTTCTTCTGGTTTGTACCATCCAACTGTAGCTGACCTTCCAAGCCTTGTCAACAAAGACAAGTTTACCAGTTCACTAAAAAGGTCAATGAAGAAATTACCAAATTGGTTCAACCAACCCAGGTGAGACCCAGCTATCCAGCAACAGACCAGATGAGTAAAAGAAACCTGGGAAGTTCTTTGGGGGGAAAACATACACACACACAATCCCCCTTTACAAAAAATCTGCAACCAAAATTGCTCCCTCTTTCTCTTCCAGGGTAGGAGGAAGTTTGGTAGAGGGGATTGACATCTACAAGATGAATTTTGTGATTAACAATCATTACGAAGAGCCAGAACTGCCTGTCTAAAAAATGGCTGGCCCTAAGTGTCCTTTGCTGGTAGCTCCTCATCTTCACGGAAGTGATTTTTTTCTGGAATGTTTTACCTGGAATGATTGAAGTATGAGAGCTAGGGATCAGGTCTTGGAATTCCTAGTCTACCTTGGAATTGTTCCCAACAGTATACTCCAATGGCAACCCACTCCAGTGTTCTTGCCTGGAGAATCCCAGGGATGGGCGAGCCTGGTGGGCTGCCGTCTCTGGGGTCGCACAGAGTGGGACACGACTGAAGCAACTTAGCAGCAGCAGCAACATGAGGCTACCCAGAGTGTAAACAACCAGCCTTCTGCTGCAAATCAGGGCAAGACTGATCCACCAGGAGATGGCGGATGCATTTCAAATTGACCAGACTAATCCCTCTTTTATTTACAAGAAAACTATCTTTAGTTGAGAATCAAGTCCTGCTGGGGGTTTGTACACCCTTGGCGCCACACTGATGTCACCACAGCCTCCAGCTGGTCCCTCTTATTTGCCCTCTTGCTCCACTCCAATCAGTTCTCTACCCTGTAGCCAGCGTGATCATTTTAAAATACAATCTGATCCCTTCAGATCCTCCTTACCGTGTGGGAAGGTTCCAAGCTCTTTACTATGACGTCAAAGGTCCTCTGTGATGTAGCCATACTCACCCTGCCTCACCTCTCCCCACTCCCTGCTTCATCCTTTATCCTCCAGCACTTGGGTGGCCCCTAAGATATCCAGGAGCTAATCCCTAGAACCTGTGAAGTATGTTACCTTACTTACACTTTGCAGATATGATGAGGTTAAGGACTTTGAGATGGGGAGATTATCCTGGATAATATGGATGGGGTCTAAATGTAATCACAGGTATCTCTAGCAGAGGGAGGGAAGGAGATTAGACTACAGAAGAGGAGAAGCAACCTGACCTCTCCAACCACAGAGGCAGACACTGGAGTCATAAGGCAATGGGCCAAAGAATAGCCACAGCTACCAGAAGCTGCAAGAGCCGAGGAAGGGCTCTCTCCCCTGGAGTTCCCAGGAGAAACCAGCCCTGCCAACCTCTTGATTTTAGCTCCATACAATTCCGTTCAGACCTCTGGCCTCCAGAACTTCAAGGGAATACATTTCTGTTGTTGGAAGCCACTAAATTTATGGTAACTTGTCACAGCAGCAATCGGAAACTAATACCAACCCTGTCAAATGACAGTGGTTCCCAGCTCATCCTGCTGGCCTTTCTCCTGGGTTGCTCTCCGCTTTCTTGAAGATGCCTCTCCACATCCTTTGCCTGCTTGACTCCTATTCCTTCTTTAAGGTTCAACCTCAGGGACTTCCCTGGTGGTCCAGTGGCTAAGACCCTGTGTTCCCAATGCAGGGGGCCCAGGTGTGATCCCTGACCAGGAATCATGATCCCTGACCATGTGGAATTAGATTCCACATGCTGCAACTAAGAATTTGTGTGATGCAACTAAAAGATCCTGCATGAGCAACTAAGACCCTGTGCAGCCAAATAAATAAATAAATACTAAAAAAGAGAGATTCCGCCTCAGTACTACACCTGCTTTCCTGGTTACCCCAGGCTGGGTGAGGATCCCTACTCCACCCGAGCATTTCCTTACACTGCAGATGCCAAACGGTATGATCGCAGTGTTAATGTATTTGACTCTCAGAATAGGCTGTGAGCCTCCTAGAGGCAGAAAGCAAGAGCAGGTCTTCCTCTTGTCCTCCATGTGTAGTTTCTCACATACAGACTGGCACATAAGAGTCCTCAATAAACATTCATTGAATGAATGAATCAACAGGTGGTTAAAGCTGCTTGACCTCCTGGAAGCAAGTGACTTTCACGTCCACTCCACTTCAGCAGTCTCTTTTTACAGCCCATCCCCTGGCCCTTGCACCTGGGACTGAGCCCTAAGAAACTTACAAGTCAAACAGCATCAGCCAGGGTCAGGTCTGATAGCTGAGCTACCCACTGAGAATACGGCAAAATAAATACCACAGGATACCAAAATAAATACCACTAGGATACCAAAAAATAACCAAATACTTGTTTGAGGAGGTGGTAAGAATTACAGCCTATAATGCAGAATGTGGTAATTCTTTCTTAACATAACATTCCTTGTACTTTTCAACCTAGTCCCAGTTTCTCAATTTGCTCAGCTATTGCATTCTGCAATTTCCACACCACCCTGATGATTCATAAGCCTTTACCACTAAACTAACTGTTGTTAACATACAATTTAGTTACCACTAAGGTCTATAACTAGAGAAGGCAACGGCAACCCACTCCAGTACTCTTGTCTGGAAAATCCCATGGACAGAGGAGCCTGGTAGGCTGCAGTCCATGGGGTCGCTAGGAGTCGGACATGACTGAGCGACTTCACTTTCACTTTTCACTTTCATGCATTGGAGAAGGAAATGGCAACCCAGTCCAGTGTTCTTGCCTGGAGAATCCCAGGGACGGGGGAGCCTGGTGGACTGCCACCTGTGGGGTCGCATAGTCGGACACGACTGAAGTGACTTAGCAGTAGCAGTAGCAAGGTCTATAACGAAATTCTTAGAGCTAGTATGCACTGTTAGTCAACTAATACAATTTAAATGGGATTATAGGCCTCCATTTACTATCTGATAAAGGGATTAGGCTGAAGCTTTAAATACAGATTTCTTTTGCAAATTGTTTTTCTGCAAATATTTTTACCTGACTACTGCAACATGATTTTTCCTCTGTCAGGATGACAGGCTCTCATCTTCTCCAAGGTTTATAACTTCACAAAGACTTTACTGATGAAAGGATGTAAAACAAACAAACATAAAATAAAAAATGCATCAGAGTAAATCAGTAAAGAATTACAAACTTTAATTACATCAACTGAAGAATTTCAAACCATGTTGAGAATTTATATTTTAAAGTTTAAATCTAGTTAATATATTCTAACTCTAACATAATCCTCTAAATATAGGAGTATTTGTGATGTCAGATGGGCAGAACAATCACTTAGGAACCATCTAGAAATATTGCTACAATTACTTTACATAAACAGAAATCCATGTCTTTATTAGTAAGGTACCACACATCATAGAGTAAAAATTCACATAGGACAGGCTTATAAATATACATAAATCTCAAAATCAATCACAAGTGAACATTAGGTACACAATTATTATAAAACAAATATAACCCATCAATGTCTATTTAAAGGCATAGTTCTTACAAAATAGTATTTGATAGACAAGTCTCAAAAAAGTATTATTAATACTTCTGGAGCCAGATTGTTCCAGCATATCAGCGCATCTGGGGGAATAAGGCATGTGGAGAAGTTGCATTTGCTCTTCCAGGTGGTCAGGACATTCTATCTGATGAAAAGATAACGGCTTCAGTGATCTGGGTGAATGCCACAACCACCACAGCACCCCATAATCCTAACAGAATTGATCACTCTCCAGAAGAATGGAATGGAACAGCTATTTGCCTAATGGCCAATATCCAGGGGAAACGGAAAACATTAATGGAATATCAGCATAGTTGAAGTGAAAATTCCTAAAGAGCTTGATGATTCACTTAAATCTTTAATCATATTTAATATCACATTAATAGCCACTATTTTCATGAAAAAGAATGTATACTTATCTATTAAATATAAAAACAACCAAGTATAACTTGAAACTAAATAATTGATTAAATGAATAAGGAATCTAACTAAATATAAAACATGGATAGTTTGCATCAACATGCCATTTACTCAGTTCACACCAGTCTTGGTTTCTTAACTAACTGTATAGAAAAGTCAAACTCAACAATGATACTTTATACATTCTTAACAAGTCATAGAATGTTGCATGGAGGAGGCAAAGTTTAATAAAGGACCCAGGAATCCTTTCTACAAACTAAACTACCATAAACTCAAGGGTCGTTTGGCCTATAATACACACAGTTTTACTTCTTGAGTTTTAAAGTATTTAAGAGATCAGAAACAGAAACAATCCTGACAAAGACTTTCAAATGGTATATATACAGGCATTTACATATAAACACAGTGCTCACCACATTGCACAAATGTATATACAAACACACTGAGAATAAGCAAGCTGTTCGTTAAACGTAACCAATTCTGTTTAGAGAACAGAACGATTCTATACAGTAAAGTATTCCCATCTCAGCATTTGGACTGTTGTGGTGGTTCTCAAACATCTTTCCATTATGATACAGGAGGTGATGCCATAGTCACGTGTGTAAAACACTCCCATCCCATGACTGTAATAGATTTTAGGTAATACTTAAAAACGGTCTAAAGGAAAATACATTAGTCTGAAACATTGTACAGCCAACCCTTGAACACCACCAGTTTGAACTAGTTTGAACAGGTCCACTTAAATATGGATCTTTTTCAACAGTAAATATGACAGTGCCACACTCAGTGAGGCTGGTTGTATCCTTGGATGTGGGACGATGGATAGGAGGAGCCTCAGACATGGGAACCACATATTTTGGAGGGATTACTCTAAGTTATAGGTGGATTTTCCACTGAAGGACAGTATCAGTATCCCTAAGCCTTTCTGATCTTTAAGGGTCAACTGTAATCCCACCATGAAGAGCAATGGTAAAAGTCATTCACAATTGCCTCAACCTAGATAAAATAAAACTGCTGTTCACCCAGCTCTGACTTCACTGCTGTCTCTTTCACATCAACTCTGGAAAATACATTAGAATGCAGGTTCTAATGGGAATCCATTATCAAGATAACAATCCATCAATTCTAATTTATTTTACAAATTACTCACTAACATTGATATTTTTACAGTTAACCAGTAACAACTTACATTACTGGCAGTATCCTATGCAATTGATCATGATACCTGGGTCATTTAGCTGAGAGCAAGAGTGAGAAAACTACAGTCCACAGGCCAACCTGCTGCCTATTTTTGTATGGCCTGCAAGCTAAAATGGTTCTTACATTAAAAAAATTTTTTTAATCTAAAGAAAAATATGGATGACATGAAAAAGTTATATAAAATTTGAATTTGTGTCAGTGAAGTTTTACCAGAACACTGCCATGCTCATTGGTTTATGTATTGTCTGTGACAGAGCTGAACAGCTGAGAGACTTTAAAGCCTAAAATATTTATCATCTGGACCTTTACAGAAAATCTTTGCTGACCCTCAGGCCAGAACTAAGAATGACAACCTCCGTGGTAATAGCTCTTAAGCACAAAATCCTGAATATAGACTGTAAACTTAATTACAGAGACAGTAGTAAAAAAAACTCTGTGGGATGCAATCTATCCCTGAGGTGTCCAATTTCCTTAAGGACAGAAGCCAACTAAATATAATTAAATATGGCTCCTGCATTTTATCTGAAATCATGTTGGCAAATTCATCTTTGAAACTATAGTGAAGCAAGAAAAGGGCACTAGGGCTCTACATTGGAAGACCTGGGTTTTAGGTAAGTCATTTTTAAGACAAATGCATTCGAATCTTTTCCAATCTGTGTATTATTTTTAAATAACATAAAAAGCACTAAAATGGCAAAATAGCGAATCAAACTGTTTTTAAGAAAAGAAAAAGAAAGTAAAATGTACCCCTTTCCCTAAATCTAACTACAAAAAGTCCTCCTATTCATTGTAAATTGCTTAAGGGGGAAAAAAAGCATTGAGTGTGGATAGTGGGTTCCGTTTAATGAAAGTTTTAATGAATGTGCATGCGCCTTTTTAAAGTAAGTGGATTTGGATAACATGGTGTCTCAAGCCCTTGCCAACACTGCTACAGGCTCAGTCACTTTAGTCATGTACAAGTCTTTGCGACCCCATGGACTGCCGCCCACCAGGCTCCTCTGTCCATGGGGATTCTCCAGGCAAGAATATTGGAGTGGGTTGCCATGCCCTCCTCCAGGGCATCTTCCTTAACCCAGGGACTGAACCTGCCTTTCTCACGTCTTCAGCACTGGTTGGCAGGTTCTTTACCACTAGCGCCACCTTGGAAGCCAACTCTGGTAATTCATGCCAAATGCCTAGCCTCAGTTTTTTCATCTGTTAAATTGGACTAATAACAGAATCTACTTCCTCTGGTTGTTGTGAGGATTAAGTGAGTTAATCCATGTAAAGTGCTTAAAACAGCACTAAATAAATTTAGCAAACATTATTATTCTACCTGGGCATTTACAAAAGTACACTGGTTGGGTATCTCCCCTGTAACAAGTACAATGTTAGAAAAAGGACTACAGAGATAAAATAGAAGTTGATTCTCCTATCCTAGGTAAGAATTAATGAAATTTGAGTCTACAGAATTTTAACTTTAGTATGTCCATAAACTGATGATTCTCTGAGATGATGGTGAAATTCAGTTTTGCATTCCTGGTCTATAAATTCTCATTTCTGAACTAAGATTATTGTTAAAAATGTCAAAATCTGTTTTACAGGGCAAAACAGCATTGTTACAAAAGATCTTTCTATTTATGTTTCAAAAGACAAAAGCTCAGTGTTTGCTAAGAGAATGACCACAGGTACAAGAACATAAAAATGTTGGCTAGTCTGGCAATGTATGTGAAATACAAGCTTTGTGAACCAAACTTGCCACAGAAGTAGTTTCATTTATGCATTCATTCAACAAATGTTTGCTGAGTACCTACTGTGTAGGAGTGTCTGTTACAATGCAATGATGAGTAACAAGCTATAGTCCCTCCATTAGGGAGTTAGCAGGGAGGACAAGCCAGCAATTACAGGCAAGTGTGATGAGTAAAATGATGGGGAAGCCGAGTGTGCTATGAGAGCATCTGGCAGGGGCCTGAACCTATTTAATCCAGGGGATTGGAGGAAGAAACAGTTATGCTGTGACCTAGGAGTTCAGCACGCCTAGGCTGTGGAGACTGTCTGGGCACAAGGAATGTCAAGAGAGGTGAGAAATTGGGTCTGAAGAACTGAGAGCAATTGAGTCGTGCTGGGACACAGCAAGCTGAGGAGTGGTGATGAAAGATGACAGTGGAGGTAATCAAAGTGGTGCTCATTTTACACGAATGGAAATGAGATATCACTGAAAGTTCAAAGCCCAAACGTGCAAAACTGGCAATCCAAGGAAAAACAGTTCATGAAACAATTAGCCTGACTTGAAAGTAAGCAGAAGGAAAATCCCTTAATTTATTCTTTCCCTGCCTGCTACCGAGACTAGCTTGAGTCTCGATTTAGTTTTAACCTATTTATAGAGGAAATATTATACATGAGAGGGTGAAATATAAAAATATTTGCTTTCTTATTTACAACGTGGGTGTTGCATACTCAGCCTCACTGCTGCACAACCACTACACAACCACCTTAGAAGGTGACATACAGGCCCTCCTCAGCCATGGCTGGCAGGCTTGGCTGCAGCTGGGCAGAGCCTGGGACTTGAGTCAGATGACTTGAGTTTGAAGCCATTGCTCAGGGACACTTGACCTCTCTCGACCTGCAATGAGGATTTCTCCCGCATCCCTTGGATGTACATGGTAAATTGTGCAAAGTCACAGAATTGGGATGCTTTCCTCATTTTTGTTCAGTTCCAGAAGAATGTGAAAGCCTTTTCCACAGGGGAAATGGCCTTTCACTTCCGACATGGATTCCAAGGATGGCATTAGAAATCACAGTCTCCAGTGTTGTTTAATCACAAAACCCACAAAGTTGGAGTCAGCTTTAAAGCAATGGGGTGGGGTATGGCAGGGAGCCAGAAGACTCCAGAACTCTACAATGGGAATGCCTCAGCAGCATACACCCATAGACACTTTCCCTCTAAATGGGCTGTTAACTCAGACAGCCGGAGTAAAGCAACGTTTGAGTTCCTTTGAAAAAAAGGAAGTGCATTAAGTCAAGACATTAGTCTAAATTATGCTGACGGCTAACCCAATTTACAAGTCTGAACAGGTGAATGGATACTCTAAGTAAATTCACTTGATGGGGCATTTTCTAATTTTAAAAATGTCATCTTTAAAAGGTTTCTACTCCAAATTTCCACAATCTCCAAAAATGTTAATTTATTATCAAAATGCTTGAATATTTAAGATGATTTGTCTATTATAATACATTTAATTGTACTCAACATACGTTGATTCTGACAACAGAATTAGCTGTAACCACAAATGAATACCTTAATTTCTTAAATAGAGTGGTAGTAGAGTCAAAATTCTAACTTCTAAGAATGCCCCAATTTTTTATCATTAATATAATTTTACATCTTCAGGAATACTCACAGTTTTGTTTCTAACCTTTCCAAGCGGCAATAAAAAATGTGTTCTCTTAGCTACTTACTAATTGAGAAGACATTTCAAATAAGTCTGAACCATTTCCATATCACTGTTATCTCCATCATTCTCCTCATGAGCTGTGTAAATATCTAAAGACCTTCATGCTCTGTGGAAATTTGAAAGTTCTTCTGCCTAGAAGGCTGACTGTGAACTTGGGCCATCCAGCGAAGTTCTCTTTAGTATTACTCCAAATAACTCTCTTGAACTGTAGTTGGAAGAGTGAAGGTTGTTTAGGGACATAGTTTCTAAGCCTGGCTTTCTCTGCTTTGCTCTGTGTTATCTGGCTGAGCAGCCAAGACTACATGGCACAAGAGTCATAAAAAGAGTGTCCTCTTGGGTCTCAAATTCCAATCAGTGTAATAATGATGGCAATAATTATTTTCGTCAAGCCAACTCAGACACGTTGTAAAGCTCAAGTAAGAAACCAGATTTGAAAATGAGCGCTTAGAAAAGTTTTAAGTACTTTCTAAAACTATGGGTCATTATTAAACAACACTCTTCAGTTAGAAAAGCAGCTTGCTCTTTTTTCTAAAAAGCTGAATCATATGTGTCTTGTTTTTATTTTTTTACATAATAGAAGCTAAAATAATACTGAATATTTTTTAAAAAATATACTAAAGGCTTTCTAATGCATTGACTCTGTTGGCTCTGCCACTGTGGTTAAGGGGTTCCCATCAATAAGTAGAAGGTCAGGGCAACAATTAGAAGCAGACAGAACGGAGAGGAGAAGGTCTGATAGGCAGCCGATGGCATAAAAATGTCCTCGTACTTGTAAATACTGACAACGCGCTCTGAAGTCGGTGGTGAGTCTATATCATGTCGGGTGATAGAGCCTTTGAGAAGAAAGAAAGAAAAAGGAACCAGCAAGAGAAAAAAGGTACAGATTTAAAATGATACATGCAAACCACAGAAAAATGAGACAAATCTTCAAAGAGCTGCTATTTTTTTCAAATATATTTTTAATATTAATATATGGATCACTAACAACTCCTGACTGACTCCCTTGCACATGGAAGTCTATGGGATGTTAAGTGGTAGCCTGCCCAGGCCAGATCAGAGAGGATGTGCTGTGTGTCTACAAGTCTGCATGTCTGTCTGGCGGAGTGGAATGGAGCGGTACGAAAGGAGGATAATTAAGATACCAAACAAGTTTTTGGACGGAAAGCATTTTTTGAGCTGGTTAGAAGAGGAAAAGGGGAAAGGCTGTATGTAAAGGCTGCTTCATAAACTAAAATTGATAGGAAGAGCCTGACCTTTTGATTAACCAACATGAAACTCGGGTGAGGGAGACATGCCTATGAGTTCAGAGCAAAGATCTCCTTGGAAAACGGGCCTCAAAGGCAGGGTTTTGAAGGCACAATCTGCCAGGGAAGCTGTGCCATACTTGACATGCCCGGCCCCTACCCCAGTGTCCATGCTGGCTCTTGTTAACACAAACCAAACTCCTCAGGTTGGCAAGACTTTTTGTCTCAACAGGTCCTACTCACCTCTCTTCCCTAACCTCGCTCACCGGTCACCTTCGTGAATTCCCAGGCTTAACCATGTACCTCCAGTTCATGCCCTTCTTGAGAGACATCTAATCCCATATCCCCCTTTCAAGGCTCAGCTCACAGTCTATCCTCTTTGATAGGCCTTAAGAGGATGGATAGGGTTTGATCACCAGAGAGGCATTAGAATAGTGTTCAGGAGACAGGAAAAGCACAAGCCTGTCTGTAAGGTAGGAATGTGTCCGTGCTGTTTGGAGATACTGAGAACAATGTCAGAATGCTGAGAGTGCTTATCAGGCAAAGTCTCCAGTGCTGGGGAGGGCTTGGAATACTGGGTCATGATGCCATATGTGTAAGAAGATGACCTTCAGGGGTACAGCACTTGCCAGCAATGTCAAATACTTGTTTTCATTTAACCCTTAGAATAATGCTATGAATTCAATATCATTATTATCCTCAATTTAGATAAAAAGAAATTAGAACTCAGAATTTAGATAAAGGCTAGATACAGCTACCAAGGGGCAGAATCAACACTCATACTCAGCGTTTTAGATTCCAAACCCCATCATTTAAAATGAGTTCATTTCTCCAGCCTAAGACATAGTTTATTTCCCAGGGTACTAAGAGTAATCAAAAATATAATTGCAGATTCATTGTCAGTAACCTGGGAAATAAGCAAACAGAAAAGGGGTCACAAATCTGGAGGCATCCAGATGTTTTCCCAACTAGAAACAGGCAAAGAAAGGCATGAAATTTCCAATCAATCAATGGCAACAATTTGAAGGAAAGAAAAAGATCCTATTAGGCAATAGATGGGGAAAAAAAAAAAAAGTGAAAGTGTCAGTCACTCAGTCGTATCCAACCCTTTATGACCCCGTGAACTATAGTCCACCAGGCTCCTCTGTCCATGGAATTT
Source organism: Capra hircus (assembly GCF_001704415.2). Lineage (NCBI taxonomy): Eukaryota > Metazoa > Chordata > Mammalia > Artiodactyla > Bovidae > Capra > Capra hircus. The sequence goes on from NC_030815.1 coordinate 98,461,759, forward strand.
TCTAGGCAGGAATAGTGGGGTAGGTAGCCATTTCCTTCTCCAGAGGATCTTCCTGACCCAGGGACTGAACAGGAGTCTCGAGTCTCCTGCATTGGCAGGTGGATTCTTTACCACAAGTGCCACCTGGGAATCACCTGAGCAGATTCCTGAAGCTCTCTAAAATGAGGATGATAATTCCTACAATTCTGGAGGACATGGTGAGAAGTTAATGAGACCACTGTAAGAATTAGAGTCCATACACCATATACAGCAGACATACGCTCTGTTTCATCAAGCCATAGCTCATCATATATTATCTTGTATATCTCGCTCTAACTATGCGTGTGTATAACTTGTCCCATTCTGTGTTCATGTGTATAGTAAATCCATTACTATATTCTGAAGACAGGATCATGTCTCCTTTTTCTATGTTATACAAAGTGCTCATTACTTTCTTGTAAATAATGACTCCCAGTCAATAATGACTAAAGCACAGCAGTGTCTGGTGTTTAATCCAGATGCCAAAATGTAAGCTTACCCTGAATGGCTGGACCCCAAGCAAACAGGTAATACCAACTCAAATGCAGATCGACAATCGTTTCATCTCTGGGAACATTTACAGGCCGTTTAAATCTGCAGGTGACCCGATTGTTCTCAAAAACTCCTTCTTCATCTCTGGCAGGGTTTCTCTGAATCTCCTTTGCCCACTGGCCTACGTTATAGAAGTGCTGTATGCGGACCCTGCCATTGTCGTCGTGGACGCAGGCCATGACATCGTCACCACCCTAACACAAAAGATGATGGAGAAAAAAAAGTTAAAGGTGCATCTTAGGCAAACTCTTCAGCTAAAAAGAAATTTCACTCCAAAATGTACATTCCGTGACCTCTGTAATTGGAAGTCTCACCCCCAAAATTGTTTTAAATGCCATTAAAAAAAACTTTAATCAAGTGACCAGAGTTTGCACCACCATATCTGACATTGAGTGTCTCCTCATGCGCCACTTAGGGAAGATTACATCACCAGCTCTCTAGTAGTCCTGCTGAAAACACAGACACTTAACCTAATCATAAGCAAATAATTAAATCCAAATTGAAGGTCATTCTACAAAAAAAGTGGCCTGTAACCTTCAAAAGGGTCAATATCATGAAAGACCAAAAAGAAAAAGCTAAAAAACTGTTTCAAAATCAAGAAGAAGACTAAAGATACTGTCATGTCAATACATGACAACTAATGGTGTTCCTAGACAGAACCCTGCATCATAAAATAAAATTTTCTATAAAGCACAGCATTGGGGCAAAGGGCAACTTTTGATAGTGGACAGTGTATCTGATAATACTGTAGTATCTATGTTAAACTTCCTGAATTTAATAAATTATATAATGAAAAAGAATATCCTTGATCTTAGGAAATACCTGCTTAAATATTTAGGGTTAAGGGTCACGATGCCTTCAATTTAACCTCTCAAGTTTGTAGAAAATAATAAAAATCGTAAGTAGTAGAAGTCAGAGTAGCAGCAGCAGTTGCAGCAGCAGCAGAGAGAGATAAAGCACGTACAGAAAACGTTACAGTTTGTGAAAAGGTTCTGGAACCAGATGGTGGTGGTTCCACACCATGAATGTAGTTGATGCCACGGAACTGTATACTTTAAAATGGTTAAAATAGTAAGTTTTAGGTTGTGTATGTTTTACCACAATAAAAAGTTACCATTTGGTGAAACATATATATAGGAGTTTATGAGACCACTCATTGGAAAAGCCCCTGATGCTGGGAAAGATTGAGGGCAGGAGGAGAAGGGGATGACAGAGGATGAGATGGTTGGATGGCACCACCAACTCAATGGACATGAGTTTGAGCAAATTCTGGGAAATAGTGAAGGACAGGGAAGCCTGGCGTGCTGCGGTCCATAGTCCCAAAGAGTCAGACACAACTTAGCAACTGAACAACAGGTGAAACATCTATATATACATATATATATGTATAGAGGAGTTTATGGTCCTATTGCCAGCATCTGTTGGATCATAGAGAAAGCAAGAGAATTCCAGAAAAACATCTATTTCTGCTTCCTTGACTATGCTAAAGTCTTTGTGTGGATCACAACAAACTGTGGAAAATTCTTCAAGAGATGGGAATACCAGACCACATTACCTGCCTCCTGAGAAATCTGTATGCAGGTCAAGAAGCAGTAGTTAGAATCAGACATGGAAGAATGAACTGGTTCAAAATTGGGAAATGAGTATGTCAAGGCTGTATATTGTCACTCTTCTTATTTAACTTATATGCAGAATACATTATGCAAAATCCTGGGTTGGATAAAGCTCAAGCTGGAATCAAGATTTCCAGGAGAAATATCTATAACCTCAGATATGCAGATGACACCACCCTTATGGCAGAAAGCGAAGAGGAACTAAAAAGCTTCTTGATGAAGGTGAAAGATGAGAGTGAAAAAGCTGGCTTAAAACTAAACTTTCAAAAAATGAAGATCATGGCATCCAGTCCCATCACCTCAGGGCAAATAGAAGGGGGAAAAATGGAAACAGTGACAGACTTTATTTTCCTGGGCTCTAAAATCACTGCAGACGGTGACCGCAGTCACGAAGTTAGAAGACGCTTACTCCTTGGAAGAAAAGCTATGACAAACCTAGACAGCGAATTAAAAAGCAGAGACATTAATTTGCCAACAAAGGTCCATCTAGTCAAAGCTATGGTTTTTCCAGTGGTCATGTACAGATGTGAGAGTTGGACCATAAAGAAGGCTGAGCACTGAAGAACTGATGCTTTCAAACTGTGGTGCCAGAGAAGCCTCTTGAGAATCCCGTGGATAGCAAAGAAATCAAACCAGTCAATCCTAAAGGAAATCAGTCCTAAATAGTCATTGGAAAGACTGCAGCTGAAGCTCCAATACTTTGGCCACCTGATGCGAAGAGCCAACTCATTGGAAAAGACTCTGATGCTGGGAAAGATTGAGAGCAGAAGAAGGGGGCAACAGAGGCTGAGATGGTTGGACAGCATCACCAACACAATGGACATGAATTTGAGCAAACTCCAGGAGATAGCAAAGGACAGGGAAGACTGGCATGAGACAGTCCACAGGGTCGCAAAGAGTCGGACATGACTGAGTGACTGAACAACAACATCGGTCCTACTCCTGCAACTTGTCTATAGGATTAACGTTAAAAAAAAAAAATGTGCCCCTCTGTGGAGAATGCTGATAATGGAGGAGGCTCTGCGTGTGTGGGGACAGGGTATATGGAAATTTTCTGTACCCTCTTCAATTTTGCTGTGAACCTAAAACCTCTCTAAAGAATAAAATCTAATAAAGAAATCAGCAATCCATTATTTCCGAAAAAAGGTCAATGACTATTACAAAGGGGTTCCATTTTGCTTTTCCTATGCATCAGGTTTTGAAAAATTTTAAATCTATGCTTCTTAGAGTAATAGGAAGAGAAAAATAAACCTAGATTTTAAAGGCCTTTAGATAACAAAACGTCAAACATGAAATTTGGATGCTTCTTACTCAACCTCCCTCTTCTGAGCCCCCTAATGGTAACAGCTGCACCATGGGTGCAAATCCATTCCTGGACAATAAATGGTCAATTGCACTGCCAGCCAGCCTGCTGGATGGCACACAACCACCCTCTCTCCCATTGACCCTGAAGTAGGAGATAAGTGACGTAAACTAGTATCCATGAAGTCTTACCAGGTGGCCCCATTGTTTTGCCGCGTGGAATGAGAAGCTCATTCTTGTAGCGACCTCTCCAAAAACAAACTCAATGGAGTTTTGATTGCTTAGCCTGATCCCCAAATCTCTTCTTATGACCCATCTATAACCTAGGTCCAATCCACCAGCAAAAGCCTGTCAGTATTACCTTCAAAACATACCTGAAACCTGGGCCCTTCCCACCACTCCTGCGGCCCCCATCTCATTCTAAGAACCTCAAAACAGACCAGGTGAAGAAAAGCATCTTATCCAAAAAGCAGCCGCACATGCAAAGGTTCAACGGCCTGGGAAAGTGTGGCTGTTTGGGAAGCACCTTGGCACAGTGTGTGGCAAATAACGAGGCTCTGGAAGAAAGAGGGCAGAATGCGGCAGAGGCAGAGAGAAGCAGAGCTAAGCAATGGACAGCAACCTGGGCTTCTGCCTGTTCCTGTCCACAGTCCTTTCTGAGGGCCAGATGCATTCTTGACAAGGCATGATGTGGGATATTGAATCGTTGGATCCAATTCTTCACTCCCCTGTTGTTGTATTATATATCTACACCTTCACAAGGCCTCTTGGTTGGGAAGAATACTTCTCTGCCCTTTCATTCTGGGTTAGGCTGGGTGACTTACTCTGGGCAACAGAATATTACCAGCAGATGTGATGTGAACACAGCTTTGAAATCAGCTTGGATGACTCTTGTGCTTCCACCTCTGCCATGAAAAAAACATGCCTTGGGAGCCACTGGTTCCAGAATGATTAGACAATACCTGAATCCAAGCCATGGACTGGAGCCAAAAGTAACTGAGCCCCAGCCAATCCATACACATGTGAGCAACAAATCAATGCTGACTGTTATTAGCCATGTGCTTTGGTGGGGCTCTCTTGCAGCATGACTGTGGAATTAACTAATGAATACAGGTACCAGGAGATACCCTGCACTCTCATAACCAACCCTTCCTTCTCCGTTTAAAATAACTTGAATTATTTTTTTTAACTTGTAATCAGAGAGACATAACTAGTATAATGGCTATCATGCTGCGATCAATTTACTTGCTTGGATAAAGAAAATCAAATGCCAGGAATTGGCTTCTGCCATTTAAAAGTGGCATGGGCGCTTAGGGAAACATAACCACACTCATTCTCTAAAATCTAAAGTGGTACAGCAGATAGAAGAGAAAAATCACCTTCCACCACGATTTGTGTCTTACCATTTTCTTGTCTGAAGAGAATCCAACTGCTACCCAACCATCGGTGTCTGCACTCAGCTCGAATTCCACATCAGCCCCTATCATCCGGTAGCTAAGGAAGTAGTCGCAGGTCTCTGCGTTACAGCCCGGCTTGCCGTATCTATAGGATAATCCAAAACAGGTGTTACTGCTTCCTCCTCTACGTCTTCAGAACACATTAAGAGAGCATCTCTGTGTCAGGCAGAATGCTAAGCAATATGAATCTTAGATCTCTCCCAATTTTGAGATTGGGATCTCAAAATCACAATTTCATCCAGGACAGACTGCAAAGATGATCTGCTCCTCTTTATCTATGTACAAACGAGGTCCAGAGATGGAAGGGACTTGCAGAGTCAATCAAGCTGTGGCACGGGCCTCGAGTCCTGGCCAGGGTTCTCTGCATCTTATTAAGAGTTTCTCAAATATTCGCAATTACCAAATTATTTCTGACTCCTTTTAGAGAACAAAAAAATCCTGAGTTAATAATTTAAATAATTTAGATTGCCATTTCTTTTCATTTACAAATTTTCAATTAACGAAAATGGACAAACTGAATACAGATTAAACTACAAAACCAGGACCTTTTAAATTCATAGCATTCAGGGATAAATGATGTCATTGGCTGAAACTGACTTCCTATTTACCCACCCCTGGTATGTCTGATTGTATTCTGCAGGGTCTTTATTTTGAGCCTGTGTCTTACTACGAATCACAACTCCATTCTCCTCTACTCTTATCTGTTTGAATTGCTCCAAAACCCTTATACATACAAGGCACCAAACAAATGCCTCATTTATTTATATTCACTGGATGCGAGTGCATCATTTACTTAAAAAATTTGCCTTTGCTCTATCGAGCTGTTTGGGACTAATACAATTCAGACACTAAAGTAAGATGTTTATCCAGATAATCAGATTATGCATTCATTAATCCGTTTAAGGAGCATCACTGAAATGAAAACATGAATTTAAAATTTTCTTACAGAGAACTTGTGGATCCTTTGAGGATCAGCAAGCCCTAGTTTTAGGCATACTGCCTTTCAGAAATGACTGAAAACTGCAGTAATGGGTGGGATAATCTAAGCTCAGATAAAATGTATCTAAAGGTATAGGATGCAAGGCTGCTAAGTACTGATGGAGGAGGGAGACAGGGAACATGCAGCTTTGCAGGCAGATACCCTGAGCAGCTGGCAAGGGGTGTAAGCTCAAGACCACAGGAACCGGAGTGAAAAAGCTGAAACGGGTGAGCAAAGCTAAGTGAGTGGGCCAGAAAGCAAGTCTCCCTGAAGCCAGCAGAGCACTAAAACTCCTTTTCTTCTCAAAAGTATCCCCTAATCACCAGAATTATTCATTGCTGGCTATCTTCCTCAATAATAATAGTATTACTAGATTTTTAAAAATTCCTCAGCAATACTCTTGCAATCCAAAAACTCAAACCCCCTGTATTCAGTTTTTAGTCCTTGGACTTTGAGTCCCGAACCAAAACAAGACAAAACACAGATTCATTGCAATGGCCATCAAAATCTTTACTCAAGGACAATTTGTTTTTGGAAATAAAGGACTCAAAGAAAAGGAGGCTTTCCCAACAAAGCAGAGCTGTCTAGATGGAAGGTCACTGTCTAGCTGTTTTCTAGCTCCAGTCTATCACATCTAGATAGAATACTGTTAATAATCAGGCGCTAGATCTGAAATAACTATCTAGACACTATAATCGGTGCGAATTGACTAGCTAGGATCATATAGCTATCCACAGTTATAACTATTGTTTTAAAAAGGAAGTGGGTCTTAGACACATCTCTTGGGTTGGCCCAAATGTTCGTTTGGGTAGTTTTTCCATAAGATGTTATGGTAAACCCAAATGAATATTTGGGCCAACCCAATATTATTGCCTGTCCTGCCCACACCCGTACTGAATAAGCAAAGACAAATTCTGTGTCATGTAATTCTTCTTCATACAGCCAACTGATTAGACCCCCGAGTCAATGGCATACAGTCATAAATGAAGAACCAGAGAAGTAAGTTCTAGGGCCAAGGGGCGTGAGACAGCTCAAGGCCTTTAAGGCTGCAACCTGGGCTGGCCATTGGAAATAGGTTACATTCGTGCTGAAGTTATGAGGGGTGTGGGCTCCTGGTGAGAGCGAACTGCATGCAATTTAAATACTACCTTGAGAAGCAAATCAAAGTCTTAGCTTTAAAGTTCTCCAACTCACAGATCTACCAACCTAAAGCAGCCCTTAGTCTTTCCACAGTCATCCACTTTGATTTTGGCAAATGGATCCACAGGAGGAGCAGTAGGGAAAGGGTAACCTGGCCAGTGAGAATAAATAATGGTTAGAAAATCCAGAAACAGCGTTACCAATGAGAAAAGCTACTTTTTAGTAGGTTGACTATTCTCTATCGCATAAGTCTAGAAATAGTCAAAGCCTCAGAAAAAAGCTCAGTTGATGCCTAATCACCCTCTTCATGAGGGCAAGTATGGGGCACACATTTTGAAGCCAGCCTACATGTTAACTGAGAAAGGGCTTTCTCCTCATTTACAGGTAGAGTGCCTGGGGCACTGAAAGAGGACATAATATCATAACCACTGGCTCACCAGTGTCCATTGGAAGCATGAAAATAGAGTTTTATTCTATACACTTGCTCTAAGAGAAAGAATGAACAATTCTCTATTTGATAGCAGAAGCCTTCCATTTATAGCTATATATTACAATAGGATCTCTCTGTTTCCTTGAACTTGTTTTTCATCAAGCTGTAGAGAACATTTTCATATCTCATATAAATTTGTTAATCACATCATTTCATGCATCTTTCTTGTAAGATGACTTAACATCATAATGCATTCAGTTCAGTTTAGTTCAGTCGCTCAGTTGTGTTGGACTCTTTGCGACCCCATGAATTGCAGCACGCCAGGCCTCTCTGTCCATCACCAACTCCCGGAGTTCACTCAGACTCACGTCCATCGAGTCAGTGATGCCATCCGGCCATCTTATCCTCTGTCGTCCCCTTCTCCTCCTGCCCCTAATCCCTCCCAGCATGAGAGTCTTTTCCAATGAGTCAACTCTTCGTATGAGGTGGCCAAAGTACTGGAGTTTCATCTTTAGCATCATTCCCTCCAAAGAAATCCCAGGGCTGATCTTCAGAATGGACTGGTTGGATCTCCTTGCAGTCCAGGGTACTCTCAAGAGTCTTCTCCAATAATGCATCCAACCACACATCAAAGGAGAGCCTGCACTGCGCTTCCAGTTTGTGACCACAAGTATTTTTACTCTAGGCTGTTCACTCCATGTACACAGGAATTGTGTGTGATTCATCTGGTATTCTCTGCCCAGCACAGTGCTTGGCACTGGACATTGAATTGATTATGCAACGAATCAATTAAATCACCCATAGATATTAGGCAATGTAAATACACTTTAAAAATTATTGTATTAGTTTTTGGGGGTGGGGGAAAAAATAAAAATAAAAATTATTGTATTAGTTTTTCTTTTCTCATTGTTCTGAAGTCCTTTGTGATTTGTAACGCTTTTTTAAATGAGGTTTTGTTTACTTTGTTTCATTAAATTAAAGACCAACAGGTCACACTTGCTTGGTTTATATCTGTACATTCTGTGTTCATCTCTACGACCAGATATCTGTTCATCTCTACTACCCTAGATCTTTAATTGGAAGATAACTGCTTTACAATGTTGTGCTGGTTTCTGCTGTACAATGTGAATTAGCTATAAGTATACATATATTCCCTCCCTCTTCAGCCTCCCTCCCACCCCTCCTCCACCTTACCCCTCTAGGCTGACTACCTTATATGTTGATCAAATGCTAAAGTACAACCCTACCTTCTCACCATCCTTAAGTACCTAGGCAAAATGCATTACTTTTTCTACTTTCATAATTATTTTATGCTAAGTCCTATGTCCACTTCAGTACTTTAGACTGAGTTCTGCCTTGGATGAGTTTTTATCTTGATATTTATTGAGTTCACTGCTACAACTATGTCAAGCATCTTCCTATACATTCTTCCTTTTAGCTTTCACTACAATGCCATGGCCATTTTTTTTCTCGGGATATTTATCCAGGAATGCAACAACTACCTATGTTTGTTAAGATTCTAGAGGTGTCTGAAAGAGACAATCCCATGTAATGTTGTTTCTGACTAAGGTTCCCCATCTTCTTCCATTTTACTTTCTAGCATCTAGAATAATTCATCAGCATACAGCAGGTTTCCAGCTCAATAAACGCCAGTCATTATTATTATTGGTTTATTATTACTGTTACATTTTAAAACTAACCATTGGGTAAGACCATCTCTAGAAGAATGGGTTTCTAAGCTCCAAGCAAGAGCAAGTTTTAGAACAAAGGTCACTTATAAATGTACTGAAGTGGTTTATTTAGTGTTGGCAAATGGCTCATTTGTCGGGGTCTTTCTAGCACTGATTCCCTTTTATCTTATATGCTTCTAAATCTTGGAATGAGAACTTATGTTGTCAAATGCATTTCGGCATCATTTAATAATGTCACGTTGCGCTCATTTTGTAAGATGGTTTTAAAAGGTATTTATTTTTGGCTGCAGTGGGCCTTTGTTGCTGTGTGTGGGCTTTCTCTAGCTGCAGCAGACAGGGGCTGCTCTCCAGCCGCGGTGCGTGGACTTCTTGTGGTGGTGGCTTCTCTGGCTGCAAAGCACAGGCTCTGGAGCACGTGCGCTTCAGCAGCTGCAGCACGGTGGCTCAGTAGTTGTGGTGTGTGGGCTTAGCTGTCCTTCGGCATGTGGAATCTTCCCAGACCAGGGATACAGCCTGTGTCCCCTGCGCTGGCAGGTGGATTCTGAGCCACTGGACCACCAGGGAAGTCCTGTATAATATATAACCAGGGAAGATGCTGCATAATAAAGAATTTGATGGGTTTTTGTTCCTGGTTCCTGGGTGGGAGGGAGAGAGTCTAAATCTTTGGAATTTCCCAGTGGGTCTTTGTTATTCATGAGCCCCTTGGGATCACACCTGCGTTTATGCTAAGAGATAAAATGACTCAGGATGGAGGCTGGTCACTAGGAAGACCAAACACATGGGTACAGGTTTGGGGCTTGAGCCAGCCCCACCTGGGGCAGGGGGGAGGGGAGTGTAAAAGGGCTGGAGATTGAGTTCAATAATGTAGCTAATGATTAAATTAACCATGCCTAGGTGATGAAACCCCAACAGAAACTTTGGACACTGAAGCTGAATGCAGCTTCCTGGTTGGTGAATACACTGAAGTGCCAGGAGGGTGACATGTCCTGATTCCATGGAGAAGAATATTTCCTTCTAGGACAGGACATGAAAACTGTATTTGTGGGCTCCCAGACTCTGACCTGTGTGCAGCTTCATTGGCTGTTCCTGAGTGGTCCTGAGTTCCTTGATACTAAAACTACAATTGTATGCACAGCCCATTTCTGAATCCTCTGAGATATTCTAGTGAATTACAGAACACAAGAGGGATTGTGGGTGGCCCTTGGATTGGTAGCCAGCTGGTCTGAAGTGAGGACAGTCTTGTTGCGGACCATGCCCTTTAACCTGTTGGGCTTATGAGTGCCAGAACTGAATTTCAAGACAACAGCTGGGTTTGGTATCAGAAGATAAGCAGAGAAATATTTTTTTTTTCCTGAAATTAAATGATCTCCCTATTTGGAATAAAGTAAGTTGGAACCACATGCCAATATTTAAGCTCCTATATCTCAGCTACAGCTCAACCTCTATAGTCAGCTCTAGGATGGGCTAGGACTCTGCAAACCACATTTCTCCTCTGCCAGCTCGCTAGGTTCTGCCAAAAGGAAACATTAGAGGGAGGCTCAGCGGCAGGAGGACCTGCCAAAACAAGACCATTTGTTCCTGTTTGACTGCTGTCCAGTCAGCAAGTCCTCAGCAACTCCACTTCATCCTTGCAGTGTCAATTGGTTTGAGTTTCCAGCCTTTTTTTCTTTTTCTTTTCTAGCTGTTTTCTAGACTCCCAGAACCAGCCTCATCAAAGGAACCAGCATTAGCTGGGCAGACAGCCCACTCTCAGAGGATGGGTGAACCTCTGGATTGAGGTCCCTTGTCTGAGCTCCCAGGTTCTCAAAACCTCAAGCCCTTTTCTCTGCTCCCTCAGCCCCAGGGCTGGCAGCTGCTTCCCACAGTGACTTTCTCTGAGCTCCCTTTATGCTTCTGTAGTCTCCCAACACCTTCTCAGACAGCTCTCTGGGCTGGTCATCTGGGCTCGTTTTCAAAAAGCTTAAAAAACTGGTTTCTGACTTTCCTACTGAACCTTTGGGTAGAGACTAAATGTATTAATTAATACATTTGGGTAGAGACTAAATGTATTAATCCTTAACTACCAGTACAAATGTATTTGTAGAAACCACATCTTATTAGCAGTTGTCATCTTGACATCTAGAAAATGATATTGAATAGGATCTATTTTGCATGCATTGTACAATTTTATTGGAAAACTATTTTGATTGTAGAATTCTAAGTACCCTAGGTGCACAGATGAATGATATTTCTCTTAGTTTACGGAATACTCCATTGAATGGATATACCACCTGTTTTTAATCCATTCACAGGTTGACAGACAGTTGGGCTGTTTCTACTTTTTGGCTACTATGAATAATGCTGTCATGAGCATCTGTGCACAAGTTTTTGTACGAACATATGTTTTCAGTTCTCTTGGAGTAGGACTGCCATGTCATATGATAACTCTTATGTTTAACTTTGTGAGGAACTATCAAATTATTTTCCAAAGTAGCTGTATCATTTTACATTCTTACCAGCAATGTATTGTGGAAGCGTCCTTTTTAAAAATTTTTATAGTCAGCCTAGTAGATGTGAAGTGGTATCTCGTTATGATTGTGATTTGCATTTCCTTAATGACGAACTCCGGGAGATGGTGATGGACAGGGAGGCCTGGCGTGCTGCGACTCATGGGGTCGCAAAGAGTCGGACACGACTGAGCGACTGAACTGAACTGAACTGAATGATGAATGATGTTGAGTATAATTTCATGTGCCTATTGGTTATTTGTGTATCTTCTTTAGAGAAAGGTCTATTTAGAGCCTTTCTCGATTTTAAATAGGGTTAGCTGCCTTTTTATGTTGGGTTGCAATGCATTAGCTTTTAAATCTCTGCTATGTCTAGGCTTAATGAGCTTCCCAGGTGGCTGGTGGTAAAGAATCCGCCTGCAATGCAGGAGATGCAGGTTCAATCCTTGGGTCAGGGAGATTCTCTGGAGAAAGAAATGCAACCCGCTCCAGTATTCTGGCCTGGGAAATCCCGTGGACAGAGGAGCCTGGCCGGCTATAGTCCACGGGGTCATAAACAGTCGGACACGATTTAGCGATTGAGCACACATCCACGTCTAGGGTTATTTCCCCTTTTTCTTCCATTCCTAACATGTTCTGTCTTCTCTTTTTCTCTTGATCAATTTTGTCAGTATCCTATTGTGATAGCTAATTTTGTGGGTCAACTTGGCTGGGCTAGGTGCCCAGATATACAGTCAAGCAATATTCTGGATATTTCTGTAAGTGTTTTTGGATGAGACAAACATTTAACATTTTAAATCAGTGGACTCTGAGTAAAACAGATTGCCTTCCATAATGTGGGCAGGCTTCTCCCCCAGCTGGGGAGAACAAAAAGACTGACATTCCCCAAGAAGAGTGAATTCTGTGGCAGATGGCCTTCAGCCTTGAACTACAACATTGGCTCTCTCTTGGGGCTCCAGCCTGCCAGCCCGCCCTGCAGATTCTGGACTTGCCAACCTCCGAAACTGTGTGAGCCAAGTCCTTAAAACAAATTTCTCTCTAGATAAATAAGTTGGAAAAAAAAAAAGGAAAGAATAAAAATTTCTCTCTCTTTCATCTACACACTCTCTCCCATCTACACACACACACACACACACACACACACACACACACACACACACACACACACACAGGTGCGCACACGCACACATATACACCCTACCAGTTCTGTTTCTCTGGCTAACCCTTTCATTCGTATTTTCAAAAAATTATTTTTTACTTTTTTGATCCTCTTTACAACCCACTCCAGTATTCTTGCCTGGAGAATCCCATGGATAGAAGAGCCTGGTGGGCTACAGTCCATGGGATTGCAAACGGTCAAACACAACTGAAGCGACTTAACACACATGCGCTGAATATTTGGTTTCTATTCTATTGAATACTGCACATGCTTATTATTTCTTTCCTCCGATTTCCTTTAGAGTTATTCTTTTTCTAACCTCACAGTTTTTTTGGCATTTCTCCTGTTCCCATATCAACATTTAAGCCCAACTCTCAGCTGCCTCCAGGGGTTTCCACCTGGACATTACACAGGCAAAGCGATTCCAGGTGCCCAGCACCTCCCAGATGGTCTTCCTCCCGTGTTTTCTGTCTTAGTGAAGAATCCCACCACCCTCCGCAGGCTCCCAACCCTGAAACCCTAGATTCCTCCACCTGGAACACTTTCTCCACCACCATTCCTTTCATTCCCACTCCTGACGCCCGAGCCAGCTTCTTGGCTATTGTGCCACCTCCGCTCTGACTTCCCTACTTCCCTTCTAATTCTTCCACTGCCTGCCAGGTTTCTAAAACAGCAATCGGATCTTGTCACAGTGCTGCTTGGAGACCTTTACTGGCCTCTCCCCACCCTCTCCTACCTCTCTGTGCTCCATCATCTTCCTGAGAAATACGGGTTGGATACCCAGACCGGCCAGCTTCTCATTCTGCCCTTAGCTTTGTCCATGCTCCCACTTTAAAAAGTATTATTGGTTTTACATTTTTTTATGTACTTATTTTTAATTTTGGCTGCCCTGGGTCTTTGTGGCAGTGCTCGGGATTTTCTCTACCTGTGCCTCATGGGGGCCTTTGTAGTAGCACACGGGCATAGTTCAGGGATCGCAGCTGCATCCCTGGGGTTGGAAGGCAGATTCTTAACTACTGGACCACCACCGAAGTCCCTTATTACTGTGTTTTTATGTTTTTGTTTATTTATTCCTTTCCCTCCACTTTCCATTTTAGTGCTTTTCCCCCCTCTCTCTCTATCTAAAATTAAATTTGGGTTAAGACCAGATAATATTGGCTTGGGGCCAAAAATTTTTTTCTCTTTCACTTCCGTTCTTCTCACATGTGTCCTGTAAACCCCTCCAATAACTATTCTGTTTTGCAGGATTAAAGCCATTTTTTTTCCTCCCTTCAGCTATTCCTATCTCACAAGAGGCACTTATTTTCTTGGTTCATTTTTCCAGGTTCTCAACATGCTTTTGTGGTCTCCATTCTTGTCGAACTCGCAGCCACTATCCATTCCTCTTTTGCAATCCTTTGAGCCTGTTTGGCCATACTCCACTGGGTGGTTAATGGCTTCTGGTTTGCTATTGATTGCTTCTAATTAACTCCTTGGATCATAGCTCTCAGGTATTAATTTAGTACTTGATTCCTTGTGAAGTTTTAACCAGAAATTATCTGTTCACATCTCCGAGAGTGGCTGCATCAGCCACTTTCTCTTTCTGGACTGTCTGAATCACTTCTGCTTAGCAGAACCACACAGTGAAGTGAAAATGTCAAGGGGCTCTATAAAATGGAACATTCCACCCCTGTGGAGTCTGTTCAGCAAAGCTTTCATCGTAGCAATCCACCACTCAGGAACCTGCCGCTCCCAACGGACTACCCCATCACTTCCAAGCCCCTCTTCTCAAATTTGCCCATGAAAATGCCCATCCTATCTGTTCAACTGCATTTCCCAGAGCAGGTCAGCAACTTGTACCACCTTATCCATAAGGTCAATCAACAAACCCACCCAGTTCTCTGCTACTTTCTAGCTGTGTGACTTTAGCTACAATATTTAAATCTTCTGTAGGTCAGTTCCTTTAATTCTAAAGCGGGAATGGCAAGAGTGTCTAAGTCAGCGCACTGCCCTAAAGAATAGAGTTAATATGGATATGGTACTTAGAACAGGGACTGGCACACAGTAAGCACTTACTAAAAGCACAAATTAGTGTTACGATTGGGCTAGATTCATGGAGATAAATTAGGTTTAGACTATTTACCTTTAAATTATTTACCCTTTCTGTTATTTGTTTTCATTTTATTTTTCTGCCCCCAAACAGTATATATACAGTTTCTACTTTTTCACTGAACAAGGTGATGCTATCTTTGTTCAAACCGAAGTACAAATGAATAGATACTATAGATGTACCCATGTTGGGAGGCTGTCTTTTTAATCTTAGTATATATGCGTCCCTGGTGGCTCAGACAGTAAAGAATTCACCTGCAGTGCAGGAGACCCAGGTTCAATCCCTGGGTTGGGAAGATCCCCTGGAGAAGGGCATAGCAACCCACTCCAGCATTTTTGCTGGAGAATTCCATGGACAGAGGAGCCTGGTGGGCTACAATCCATGGGGTTGCAATAAGTCAGACATGACTGAGCGACTAACACTTTCACTTTCAATGCCGAATTTGATTTTCTTTTCAGAGAACACTTAGAACAGGAGGTTTGCCCATAATCATGCAGTAATCTGTTTTATATTCTATTGTTAAACTGAATACATAGATTCTGGCTTGAGAATCTCAAGGGGGAAAGGTATGAATTATAGGATTCAAGCACCAAGAACCTATCCAAACTCAACCACAGAGAGTTCAAGGGTCATGGCAGGGTTAGATAGTATGCTGTGGGAAAATACCTTGCCTAACAGCAGAGAAAGGGAGGAAAACTCAGGGAAGACTCCCTGAAAGAGGTGGCATTTGAGCTGGGACTGTAAGGAAGAGTAGTATGGGCTAAGACAGTAGGAGCCCCCAAGAATTCTGAAAACTAGCATCATTAAATCAAAACATAATGAAAGTTTAAAAAACAGACATTTCAGGAGGTGATTAGAAACATCAAATTGGCCAGTGTTCACTCTCTGGCCTGGGGGTCTTGCACAATCTGGACACTGGAGAAATGGTCTCTGAAGAAGGTAGATAATGGTCACTGGACTGTCCTATAGTTTCAGGAAATTCTCTATCCCATTATTCTAATTCCCTTTTTCTGATTTCACACTACCAGGCTGCTTTTTTTTTTTTTTTTAATTCAGTCTGTTGGCAATTTTCAACCTGAGAAGGGGGTACCCTGCAAAGAGAAAACAAGTAGCCCAATCACTAGAAAAAGAAAACCCCACTTGCACTGACAGAAAGAAAGAATCGTTTAAAGGTACTATTCCCACCTCTTCACTTGCCACTTCCTTCACCATCAACTAGGCTCCCTTCTTCCTTCTCCACTGAATTCATCCCAGGAGAACTTGCCCATTGCCTCTCATTTTCTGAATCTGTCGACTACTTTAAGTCTTCCCTGGGCCTCCCCATGGCACAGGACACTTTCTGATGCCCTCTTTTCCTTCACCTTCTGGGTGGGACACCCTTCTGGGACATCCCCTGGTTCTGCTTCTCCCTCTCTGGCAGCACCCTTTTAAGGCAGTGTCACTGATGATTTCTAAGGATCTTGGGAAAGTCTCTACTCAGGACCCCATTACCCAGCCTAGGTCCAGGGTAATCTGGGAGAGGTGCTAACCCCTGAGAGGCTTACCCCACATACATCCCCACTAGCATCCACCAGATGGTTGTAGGGTCAGCCTTTGAAGATAAGCAGAATGGTCAAAGAAAGGAGCAGAGTGGACAATGAAGGCTCAGTGCAAGGGAGACAGGGAGTGAGAGATGGCTGTAAAAGAAAGTTGAGTCAGAGAGAAAATTCCAGGTATAGGAGATGAAGCTTCATCCAGGGAGGAGGTTGGACCTATCACAGATTTTTGAGGGTTAGAGCCAGGCTTCCAGGAGCATATGCAGAATGGTCAAGGGTGGCAAGCTGACAAACTAGCAATCTGTACACCGATCCCAGGCCTTTTACCCCTGTGGGGTCACCTCACCTAAGTGCCTCCCTCTTCTGTCTCACCAGAGTCTCTTAAACTTCCTGGTTCAACTCTATAAAGCCTTAGGGCTGCAGCGCACCTGATGTCCACGTTCATGAAACTGCCTGGACTATACAACTAACTCCATTCTCTCTGCATATACAAACTGACATAGAATCTGACCTTGTCCTCCATTGGAGAACATGTGCCCAGTGAGAACATAATTTCTCACATGCCACCTCTGAGTCACCTGGCCGTGTGCTAAGCAGACTATGAACAGTATCACTATGTATTAAATGCTTTCAGAAAGAGATGGCTTTTGTATTAATACTATGTAGTCTTTATTTTGGGGTTGCTTTGGGTTTTGTGGCTGCGCACAGGCTTTCTCCAGTTGAGAGCAGGGCTTCTCTCTAGTTGTGGTGCGCGGGCTTCTTCTTACTCTTGTGGAGCATGGGCTCTAGGGCACGCGGGATCAGTAATTGCAGTTCACGGGTTCCAGGGTACAGGCTCAGTAGTTGTGGCGCATGGGCTTGGCAGCCCTGCCACGTAAGGGACCAGGGATCAAATCCCTGTCCTCTGCACTGGCAGGTGGGTTCTTAACCACTAAAGCACCAGGGAAGTCCTATACTACGTATTCTTTCTCAGAGCCATAGATTCTATTTCTTCTTGCTGTCCTTCTACCCTGCCCCTGCACTCTTCTTCTCCCAGGCCACATGGCCACCCAACTAGAAGACTCCACTTTCAAGCCTCCCATGCAGCTAAGTTATATGATTAGGTTCTTGCCAAAGGAATGTGAATAACAGGGATTTGTGCAACCAGCCTAAAAGGTAACTGCTTGTCCTGAACTGCCTCTCTTTCTCATTTCCTCCAGCTTGAAAGAAGACATGCAAACAACATGACTTCCACATAGATGAGAACAAAGCCTTAAGGCATGCAGGAACAACAAGGAAGGGACCTTGGTCTTTGAATGACATTGTGGAACAGAGCTGGCCTACCAGTCTAGAACAGTCAGACTCTTTCTTGTGAGAGAAAAATAAGCTATCTTATTTAAGCCACTATATGTTGGGGGTCCCTGTTTCAACAGGTAAGCATCTACCTGGCTAATCTATTTCCCCAAATCCATTTCTCCATAGAATACAGTAAGTCCAGTTTTTGAACTAGTCATATTCCTTTCCAGCTAAAAGGCTACATTTCCCAGTCTCCTTTGCACCTATGTGTGAGCACATGACTAGGTTGTGGCTAATGAAGTGTAAGTGGAATTGTTTCATGGGATTTCTGAGTAATCTCTTTATAGTCAGTGACCTTCTTCTTCCCACTTCTTCTTTCCCACTGTCTGGAAAGTGAATGTAATGGCTGGCAATCAAGCAGCCATTTTGGGCCATGAAGTTACACACTAAGAGTTGTGAAGAAGCAGAAGACCAGGATTAGTGTCTCAGATGACCAGTTCTAGACTGCCTGCTTCTGGATTTCTTTACATAAGAGAGAAATTTCTATCTTACTTGTGTTGTTAACGTGTGTTTGTTGTAAGTAGGTAAACTTAATCCCAAGTAACAGATGCACCCAGCATCGTATCAGCTGCTGGGACAGACAACATTTCAAACCCCAGCTTGATTCTTAGATATTCCTCTTAGCAGAGAAAAGGAAAATCACTTTCCAAACAGCAGAACTAAGAAGCCAGTTTCCATTCCTTCTGAAGAGAATCAGCTTGGCTTTTGCGCTCACTGAAATATTGCCTGTGCAAGGAGGTCTGCGCGACAAACCCCCAATTGCTGGACCCACGAGCCCCCAACGATGGTGGCTCACACTAGGGGTTCATGACACATGGGAAAACAATACTGAAGGGGGTTGGAAGTGGGGAGGGAGGTGTGACCCAGCTCTCGGGGGGGCTGGACAGCAAGCAGGAACAGAACGCTTAAGTTGGAACAGTAGCCACGGCATATTTAGGTCAATACAGACATGCAGGAAACAAGGCAGTCTCTCTTTAAGAGGCGTCTTGGGCTTCCCACCAGCTACTCTGATTTCACACAACTCTAGGCCAGATGACAGTCTCCTCCCTTACCATCCGCTACCCCATCCCTGTCACAGATAGACGCTGAAACCTGGGGGATGGCGGAAGCGGGGGAGAGCGCGAGGGGGACGGGGTTGGGGGGGTTGACTCAGCCCCAGGTTCGCAGCCTGCAGGTTCGCAGGACTTGGCTGACCACCTCCCTCCCGGCCTCAGTCTCCCCACCTGTAAAGCCAGAAGCGGGTGGAAGGCGCTGACAGCTCTCCGGATCTCTTCTCCAGGCCGATAGGCAGGGTGAGCCTTGTGCTCCGCGGTCGGGCCTCGGCTGAGCCAGCGGAGCCTCCATTCGCCTCCTAACCGATCCCACCCCCCCCGCCCCCGCCCCCACCCCCACCCCCACCCCTCCCCTACCGCCTCCGTCCCCCATCCCGGGTCTCCGCTCCCGCAGCCCCTCATCCTCCCGCAGCCTCACCCTCCTCGGACAGGTAGCGCAGATCGTAGAACTCCCCGGCAAAGGTGCCGTAGGAGGAGTCGTGGCGCGGCACCGCCTCGTCGGCGCTCGAGTCCCCACGCGCACGGCCCCGGGGTCCCCGGCCCCCCGGGCCCGCGCCGTCGTCCGCCGGGCTGGCTGCACAGGCGCCCGGCCCGGCCAGCAGGAGCAACAGCAGCTGCGCCCAGGACCGGCGCGACCGCGCCATCGCTGCGCACCGATCCCGCAGCCAGGCCGCTCCGGCCGCAGCGGGGGCGCCGCGGGCGCGGGGCCGGGACTGCGTCGCCGCCAGCACGCGTCCGCCCCCAGCCTGCAGCCCGCGCAGCCGCGGAGCCGCCCGCACCCGCCGCCTCCCAGCCCAGGCTGCGCATCCTCGCTCGCGCCCGGAGCCTCGGCTTCTTCTAACGTCCTCACCTCCTCGGCCGGACTGTCTCTGCCTCCGTCCTTTTCCCCATTTCTCCTCCCTCCCTCCATGAGTCTCTCACCGAACAGATTTGACCCTATTTCACTTTTGATACTACTCAAAAAGTGGTCCGCGGACCTGCAGCATTAACATCCCCAAGTGCCAGGAACGTTAGCATCACTAATCTCTGGCCCCACGGCAGACATCTATATGAATCAGGATGCCTTTTTCCAAGATTCCCGGGAGGCCCCAATGTACGTTCCCACTTAAGAAGTGCTCCCCGGCGGGTTCACCTTGGGGCACACCTCGTCCGTGTCACTGCCTCCCCGACTTTGTTCCAGCACGTTTTGGCTTATATACAGCACTCGCTGTATCCATTATATCTTGGGATCAAGACTGGAAAAGTTGAAATGGCAACCCCCACTTTATAGACAGGTAAACCGAGGTCTTCAGAGCCAAAGGGGACCCAGAACCCAGCTCTTTGGGCTGGATTCACCAAGACTTTTGGAGTGTGTAGTCAGAGGCTGTCCTTGCCCTTGAGTAACATGCCCCCTTCAAAATCAGGCAAGTGGTTTGCTGTTTCCCCACAGCACGCAGGCACAGGCCTTTGCTGGCCCAGACTGTGGGATTCGGACTTTCCCAAACCCTTTCCTGCTGCCTGTAATTCTCTTCCTGTGGTGGTTTACTTTGCCATTCATTCATTCATTCACACCAAGCACGCACTTACCACTTGCCAGGTTCCTAATTCTTCCCTAATGATGGTTTTGGAATGATAACACATTCAAACTGCTGTTTTCCACTAGAAAACATGGACACAATTCTTTTTATGCTGGTGTTTCAGAGCCAGCATTCTAGCTTGCTTTTAAATTTTATTTCATAAACAAAGAAAATAATTAGGGTGGCAGAAAAGTGTAGAGGTTTCTAATGTAGAACCAGAAATCAAGCTGTTTGTGGTGGTGATTAGCAACCTCCAGGATTCAATGGAGATTAGGTAAGATGGTGGAGGTGAGGATCAATACGGTTCAATACTATAAATGGCATGAATGAATATGCCGATGGTTGTGCTTTACAAATAGTCAGAAGAAACTGGTGATTGCAAAGGTGTTTTTTTTGGCACAGGGCAGATGGGAGACAGAATACTGCTGTGGAAATTGAGACGTTTTTTATGTCCCAGAGGTCAAATGTTTGCTTTTAGGTATCACTTAATACTGATGGTGGGTTGTCCAGTTGGCATTTAAATCACCTGACAGGTGATTTGGGTATAATTCATGGAAACCCTGGGCTTCATTAGGTCTCCCAATATTCTAGTTGTTGCAAGAAATAGATATTTATTGCTTGAAAAAGGTAATATGAACAATAGTGACTTTAGAAATCAAAACAAAGAGATTTGTTTTTTGCAAAGCTAGGCAAAACATAGCTTTGCAAAAGATAAAATTCTAAAATACAAAAATTCAATCAATTGAAAATCTGTAAAAGAGTTGTCCTTAAAAAAGTTTAACAAAACACCTTGTTCTTTAAAAAGTGAAATGTTTTTCTTTTTTCATCTTCCTGTTTACCAGGAAAGATAAAGCCAGATTCAAATGGCAAGCACTTGACTTCTGATTTTGATGTTGACTCACTGGTTTGGGAATCCAAGTTGTTACCTGTTTCTTTATTTTTATTCCATTCATTTAAATTAATATAATTAACAATGTTGCTGCTAGAAAGAAAGTATATTAAAATCAAGCCATTCTCTGGTAAACTGGCCTGATAAAATCATGTGGGGGTTTTATTTTTTTCTTTACAGAGAATGTTGGGCGGTAGTATTGGAGAAAGGTGTGCACCCACAGCCTAAAATAAGGCATGGAGGTGAACTGATGTCAATGGCCTAAAACCATGATCAAGGACCTGGGGTCCCTGGACTCAAAGGAGGCCTTAGATGGGCTTCAGAAATGGTGTGAAGATCCAATGAAAGTGCTGGAATAACATGTGACATGTGGACTTTTCTAGGGAGAACACCCACAATCTTCATGGGTTACTTCAAGTCTTCATGCCACTCCAGGGTCTTAGAACCTACCCTGGTTTCCCTATGGACTTGGCTTCTTTCTTTCATGAGGATATCTCCCAACCAGATAAAATGTCTTTTGGGATTTTCTTTCTTAAGATTTTTTTATTTTATGTGGACCATTAAAAAAAAACCCAAAAACCCTTTATTGAATTTGTTACAATACAGCTTCTGTTATGTGTTTTGTTTTATGGCCACGAGGCATGTGGGATCCTAGCTGCCCGACCAGGGACTGAACCCCCACCCCCTGCATTGGAAGGTGATGTCATTACCACTGGACTGCTGGGGGAAAGTCCTGAACTTTTCTTACTTTTGTTTTCTCACAAGATGTGAGCCCTGGAGGGAGACATATTCTTACTCTTAGCGTGTGTTCTCTTCTTTGTTTCATCCCAGGTTTTTCATATCCTTTGCTCCCCAGCAACAGGAACCCACTGAGTGGCGAAGAAATATTGTGGTTCTCCCTTTTGTACACAATTTCCAAGGAAGAACTTTTCCTGAATGTTCTGAGACCACTACCTGAACAAGAGCTGGCTATTCAAACAGGAACTTAGAGATGAACCTGGGTTTAATTTCACTTTCATTTTTTTAGAAAAAAAACCCTTATTTTCTCTTCTCACCAAAGCCATTGCTCTAAAACAACTTTTTTTCTGTTATAAATTTCACAACCCTCCTCCGCCTGAAAATCTAGTGCTGCATCTCGGTACCTGACCAGTAACAACAGGTTTGCCCATGCTTCTGTCTGTCTAGTAATATGCATGATTTTTTTCACTTTTGATTGTTTATGATATAAAAATAGTGATCTTGGAAATTCCTCAAAAAGTTCAACATAGAGCTGTGGTACGACCCAGCTACTCCATTCTCAGTTATATGCCCAAGAGTTTGAAGAGTGGGGCACAAATGTTCATATTATTCATAATAGCCAAAGAGTGAAAGCAAGCCAAATGTCTACCAGCTGATGAGTGGATAAATGTGGCATATCCATAAATGGAATATTATATAGCCATTAAAAAAGAAATGACACATGGATGAACCCTGAGAACACTATGTTAAGTGAAAGAAGCCAATCACAAAGAACCAGATACTATGTGATTCCATTTTTTAGAAATGTCCAGAAGAGGCAAATCTATAGAACTCTGAAGACAGAAGGTAAATTAACAACTGTTAGAAAATGGGTGGGGGAAGAACTGATAGTGACTACAGATATGGAGCTTTTTTTTTCGGAATCATGGAAATGTTCTGGAATTAGTTGTGTTTATAACCAGTCCACCCTAAAGGAGATCAGTCCTCAGTGTTCATTGGAAGGACTGAAGTTGAAGCTGAAACTCCAATACTTTGGCCACCTGATGTGAAGAGCCGACTCATTTGAAAAGACCTTGATGCTGGGAAAGATTGAGGGCAGGAAGAGAAGGGGACAACAGATGATGAGATGGTTGGGTGGCATCACTGACTTGATGGACATGGGTTTGGGTGGACTCTGGGAGTCGGTGATGGACAGGGAGGCCTGGCATGCTGTGGTTCATGGGGTCGCAAAGAGTCGTACACGACTGAGTGACTGAACTGACTGAACTGAATGAAAGATGAACTCCCCAGGTCGGTAGGTGCTTAACATGCTACTGGAGATCAGTGGAGAAATAACTCCAGAAAGAATGAAGGGATGGAGCCAAAGCAAAAACAATACCTAGTTGTGGATGTGACTGGTGATAGAAGCAAGGTCCGATGCTATAAAGAGCAATATTGCATAGGAACCTGGAATGTTAGGTCCATGAATCAAGGCAAATTGGAAGTGGTCAAACAAGAGATGGCAAGGGTGAACGTTGACATTCTAGGAATCAGCAAACTAAAATGGACTGGAACGAGTGAATTTAACTCAGATGACCATTATATCTACTACTGCGGGCAGGAATCCCTCAGAAGAAATGGAGTAGCCATCATGGTCAACAAGACTCCGAAATGCAGTACTTGGATGCAATCTCAAAAACGACAGAATTATCTCTGTTCGTCTCCAAGGCAAACCATTCAATATCACAGTTATCCAAGTCTCTGCACCAACCAGTAACACTGAAGAAGCTGAAGCTGAATGGTTCTATGAAGACCTATAAGACTTTTAGAACTAACACCCCAAAAAGATGTCCTTTTCATTATAGGGGACTGGAATACAAAAGTAGGAAGTCAAGAAACACCTGGAGTAACAGGCAAATTTGGCCTTGGAATACAGAATGAAGCAGGGCAAAGGCTAATAGAGTTTTGCCAGGAGAATGCACTGGTCATAGCAAACACCCTCTTTCAACAACACAAGAGAAGACTCTATACATGGACATCACCAGATGGTCAACACCGAAATCAGATTGATTATATTCTTTGCAGCCAAAGATGGAGAAACTCTATACAGTCAGCAAAAACAAGACCAGGAGCTGACTGTGGCTCAGATCATGAACACCTTATTGCCAAATTCAGACTTAAATTGAAGAAAGTGGGGAAAACTACTAGACCATTCAGGTATGACCTAAATCAAATCCCTTATGATTATAAGGTGGAAGCGAGAAATAGATTTAAGGGACTAGATTTGATAGAGTGCCTGATGAACTATGGACAGAGGTTCATGACACTGTACAGGAGATGGGGATCAAGACCATCCCCAAGAAAAGAAATGCAAAAGAGCAAAATGGCTGTCTGAAGAGGCCTTACAAATAGCTGTGAGAAGAAGAGAAGTGAAAAGCAAAGGAGTAAAGGAAAGATATACCCATTTGAATGCAGAGTTCCAAAGAATAGCAAGGAGAGATAAGAAAGCCTTCCTCAGCGATCAATGCAAAGAAATAGAGGAAAACAACAGAATGGGAAAGACTAGAGATCTCTTTAAGAAAATTAGAGATACCAAGGGAACATTTCATGCAAAGATGGGCACAATTAAGGACAGAAATGGTATGGACCTAACAGAGGCAGAAGCTATTAAGAGGTGGCAAGAATACACAGAAGAACTGTACAAAAAAGATCTTCATGACCCAGATAATCACGATGGTGTGATCACTCACCTAGAGCCAGACATCCTGGAATGTGAAGTCAAGTGGGCCTTAGAAAGCATCACTATGAACAAAGCAAGTGGAGGTGATGGAATTCCAGTTGAGCTATTTCAAATCCTAAAAGATGATGCTGTGAAAGTGCTGCAGCAATTTGGAAAACTCAGCAGTGGCCGCAGGACTGGAAAAGGTCAGTTTTCATTCCAATCCCAAAGAAAGGCAATGCCAAAGAATGCTCAAACTACCACACAATTGCACTCATCTCACATGCTAGTAAAGTAATGCTCAAAATTCTCCAAGCCAGGCTTCAGCAATACAAGAAATGTGAACTTCCAGATGTTCAAGCGGGTTTTAGAAAAGGCAGAGGAACCAGAGATCAAATTGCCAACATCCACTGGATCATCAAAAAAGCAAGAGTTCCAGAAAAACATCTATATCTACCTTATTGACTATGCCAAAGCCTTTGACTGTGTGGGTCACAATAAACTGTGGACAATTCTGAAAGAGATGGGAATACCAGAACACCTGACCTGCCTCTTGAGAAACCTATATGCAGGTCAGGAAGCAACAGTTAGAACTGGTCCCAAATAGGTAAAGAAGTGCATCAAGGCTGTATATTGTCACCCTGCTTATTTAACTTCTATGCAGAGTACATCGTGAGAAATGATGGGCTGGAAGAAGCACAAGCTGGAATCAAGATTGCCAGGAGAAATATCAATAACCTGAGATATGCAGATGACACCACCCTTATGGCAGAAAGTGAAGAGGAACTAAAAAGCCTCTTGATGAAAGTGAAAGAGGAGAGTGAAGAACCTGGCTTAAAACTCAACATTCAAAAAACTAAGATCATGGCATCTGGTCCCATCACTTCTTGGCAAATAGATGGGGAAACAGTAGAAACAGTGGCTGATTTTATTTTGGGGGGCTCCAAAATCACTGCAGATGGTGATTGCAACCATGAAATTAAAAGGCGCTTACTCCTTGGAAGGAAAGTTATGACCAACCTAGACAGCATATTAAAAAGCTGAGACATTACTTTGTCAACAAAGGTCTGTTTAGGCAAGGCTATGTTTTTTCCAGTAGTCATGTATGGATGTGAAAGTTGAAGTAGAAAGAAAGCTGAGCACTGAAGAACTGATGCTTTTGAACTGTGGTGTTGGAGAAGACTTTTGAGAGTTCCCTGGACTGCAAGGAGATCCAACCAGTCCATCCTAAAGGAGATCAGTCCTGGGTGTTCATTGGAAGGACTGATGTTGAAGCTGAAACTCCAATACTTTGGCCACCTGATACGAAGAGCTGACTCATTTGAAAAGACCCTGATGTTGGGAAAGAGTGAGAGCAGGAGGAGAAGGAGATGACAGAGGATGAGATGGTTGGACGGCATCACCGACTCAATGGACATGAGTTTGAATATACTCTGAGAGTTGGTGATGGACAGGGAGGCCTGGCGTGCTGCAGTTCATGGGGTCGAAAAGAGTCGGACACGACTGAGTGACTGAACTGAACTGATGATATCATGAAGATGCTAAAAAAAATACAGATTATACTTTAAAATGGTTAACATGGTGAACTTCAAGTTTTTAAAAAGCTGTGATCTTTGAGATGGTGAAAGAAAGTTAAAGGTGACATCAGAATATTCTTGTGCTATTCTGGGGGTATAAATTTTGGGGTGAATTCAGGTGGGATCTTCCAAATTCTCTAGGACCTAGTTTTTAAATTCTTCAAACATAAGGATCTCCTATGCAGGCTACAATCCACAAACTCAGGGTTGCAGGATTCCCAGACCACTTGCATTAACTCCCCACCCCCATGTCCACCGGGCTTCCCTGGTGGGTCAGACAGTAAAGAATCTGACTGCAATGCAGGAGACCCAAGTTTGATCCCTGGGTTGGGAAGATCCCTTGGAGAAGGGAATGGCTACCTACGCCAGTATTCTTGCCTGGAGAGGAGCCTTGGAGATCTACAGTGCATTGGGTCACAAAGAGTCAGACATGACTGACTGACTGACAATTTCACTTGCCCCAGGTCCACCAGGAGTCTGTGGCCCACAATTTGGAACCCTTGCTCTGGAATGATTATGTCAGCAAGCTGATTTTTCTTCCTGGACATATGATGTATTGTGTGATTGTACGGTACTGTTTTTTTGGGTTTAAGTATATATTTTTTAAAAAGGTGAAGTGACTATACCAATTCATTTTTATCACTATGTATCCACCCAACACAGTGTCATCTTCTCAGGTCCCAACTTCAAGCACCCAACATACATGTACATAGGCAAATAACAGGACAACTGATGAAAGGATGGAATCCTCTTGATTTTACTGGTTAGAGTCGAGCTGCCAGAGGTACTGGGTTTTCATATACAGTAACAGCCAACTGTTCGTGATCAGACTTCAGTGACATTGACCTTGGGAAACATCTGTGACGCAGGGGGGCGTGGAGGAAAAAGCAGCAGGCTCAGAGCCTCCTGAGAACAATGGCCAAAAACCGCATGCACCCCCCTCCTCAGACACAAAGCCAACCTGACGCGTATGTAACACTGCGTTTCCGGCTTCCTCAAGAAAACTTCAGTGTTGCCCTGGAGGTTTCCATCAGAGAGCAGGAGGTGACGAGCAGAAGACGCGGAAAGCAGGTTAGAAGAGGAGGGGTCGGCAGGACGGGACAACCCGAGACACAAACACTTCCCCCATATTGTACAGGAACACATTGGGTATCGTGTGCACAGCATAAAGAACGGCGGAAGCTGTTTAAATACAGCCAGGCATCGGGTAGTATGGAAGGGGGTAAAAGTTCCCAGATACCACAGTGACCCCCGACAGCTTCACCAACAGAGCAGACAGCAGTGCAAACCATCAGTGAGAAGAGTGTTAGTGTGTGAAAGGCAAGCCAAGCCCTGCACGTTTGGACAGGCTCTTGATGACATCACGACACCACACCAAGGTACAAACGGGGCTGATGTTTGTAATGATGACTCATCAAGAAAAGGTTAAATACTCTCCAGTGAACTCTGTTTACTAAGGCAGGGAAGGGCGTAATATATTTTAGAAAGATTTCCCTCAAAAAATATTAAAATTTTAAAGATTCATCACTTAAAAGGGTTAATCCTCTGTTATCTGAATATTTGCGTACATTACCTCATTTCACAACAATGCTAGTCAATGAGGCATTGCTTTTTTTTTAAATATATATCATTAGTATCAAATTATTGGCACCATTCAGATTTAAGGAGAGGGAGAGGAGAGCAAAGTATACAATACAACATAAAAATACAATTCTGATACAAATATATGAGATCAATCCCACTTAAGTGGTCATAAGAAATGGATGGATATTTTACACACAAGGAAATACAGCTACTAAGTCATCACATGGAAAAGTGCTCAGCTTTGCTAGCAATTAATGAAATAAAACAACCTTTTAAGAACAACTATACGTACTTATTAAACTAGCAAAAATAAATAAAAATGGCAAAACCCAATACCGGCAGAACTATTGGTAAATAGAAATGCTTATACATTGCTGGTGGCATCAAAAATCGTAGAAGGGATTCAAGCATTCAGAGAGGATGGGAGGTTGAACTTGATGACCTTTAAGGTCCTTTCAACCAGGAGACTAGATCTTTCTAGAAAGCAATCTGACAATATGAAACAAGAGCTATAAAATACTTCATGCTCTTTGACCTTGTCATCTCTCTTTGGAGATACTCCCAAGGGAAGAATCCAAAGGAAGAAACATTTTATTTTTTACAAAGACATTCATAGCAGCACTATTTATGAGAATGAAAAATAGGATATAACTCAAATATCTAGTAATGGCAACAAGTGAGGTTAACCACATTACATGAATACAAAGAAAGTTTAAGTGGTGAGAGCAGGACCAGTGTTGCAAAGAGAAGATATGTGTTAGATGGAGGAAGTAATCAAAGATTATGTACACACTGATCATACTGATGGAAGACATGGGTGCCTGTGCATCGAGAAAGCGTGGGAAACCATTTGGAGGGCTGGTTTGTGGTTAGGGGGTTCTTTTATTCCTGCAAAGTTGTTCAAGTGCATAAGAAAAATTTAAAAACACATTTCTTGAAACTATATAAAAAAGAGCAACGTTTCTTCTGCTCAAGTTTCTATCAGCAGGACATGAGTTGATCAGCTTAGAGATCATTTTCCTTCCTGGAACACCCAAATGAATCCTGCCATCAAATCCCTTTGTAAGGATTTTGAGACAATTTCAACTACTTCAGACAATTTAAGTTTTTACTTTGGGTTCAGTAATAAATTCTATGTATCCCCAATAATATCATAACCCCCAAATTCACAAGTTAAATTATATTTCTGATTAAGCTGCAATAACTTCAGTCCTGGTGATTGCAACTCTCCTTTTTTAGTTCACCTACTCGTGTCTGAATAAAAATGAATGTTAAAGACTTTATAAGATCTGTGCATTTACCAGTGTAAATGAAAAACCAGCAGTAAAGAATTGTTCTCTCATTAAAAATGACTCTTTAACAAACAGTCAAAGCTTGGTGCAAGTGTCAGTCATACAAAATCACATGGTGGAGACTGAGCGCAAAGGATTCCATGCCATATTAACCCCTGTGGGTATTAATATGTACACACAGGTGCTTCTGAAAAGGAATCCCGGTTTTCCCATCTTTCTTCTCCTAGGCTTACCAAATTTTGTCTCAACTACATTGAGTAGTAGGAAAACCTCTAATACTCAGGAGACAGCAAATAACTTTTCCAATAAAAGTCAAGCCAGAGGTTGGCTTTGACCGGCCATGGAGACCTGGGCGAACAGAGCACACGCTTGTATGCTGTGCTGCAGCGAGCACACGAAGCCCGAAGAAAGAAAACGGACAGAAGGCACCATGCCCTCCTCCAGGCAGCCAGGGGAGAGTTTCACAGTTCGGTCATCAGCAGTCTCTTCATCATTTTCTCTCTCTCCAGTTCCTGCCGGAGTGTCTCTGCACTGAGAAAGAGGAGGTGACAAAATGGTGAGATACACGCTCAAAAATGGTAAGAGCAGCCTCAGTTTAAATGCCATTTCCCAAGCCCAGCTCTTGACTTGCTCTTTCAGGCTCCTTAAGGAACCCCTCCATTTGCCAGCCCTACAGTGACCTGAACTTGGCTGCCCATGGATTTCCCCCACCAGACTTCAGCTTCTGCAGGTACCGCTCCTCAGAGGACTGCCTGTTACATACACCAGTCCTCTCTGAACCCTCAGAGCTGAACGTAGGACCTGGCACACAGCACCCCCTCAGCAATGTGAAAGTCAAAGTGTTAGTTGCTCAGCTGTGTCCAACTCTTTGTGACCCCATGGACCGCGAGGCTCCTCTGTCCATGGAATTCTCTAGACGAGAATACTGGAGTGGGTAGCCATTCACTTCTCCAGGGGATCTTCAGTTTAATCTGAAATAGGATATAACTCAAATATCTAGTAACGGCAACAAGTGAGGTTAACCACATTACATGAATACAAAGAAGCTGAAAGCGGTGAGAGCAGGATCAGTGTCGAAAAGAGAAGATCTGTGTTGGATGGAGGAAGTAATCAAAGATAATGTACACGCTGATCATACTGATGGAAGAAACGTGCGCATGTGTATCGAGAAAGCGTGGGAAACCATTTGGAGGGCTGGTTTGTGGTTAGGGGTTATGTTTTGCTCACTCTACATCCTTAGCACCTAGAATAATACTGTCTAGCCTTTGATGCGGAGAAGGCAATGGCACCCCACTCCAGCGCGCTTGCCTAGAAAATCCCATGGACGGAGGAGCCTGGTGGGCTGCAGTCCATGGCATCGCTAAGAGTCGGGCACAACTGAGCAACTTCACTTTTCACTTTCATGCATTGGAGAAGGAAATGGCAACCCACTCCAGTGTTCTTGCCTGGAGAATTCCAGGGATGGGGGAGCCGGGTGGGCTGCCGTCTGTGGGGTCGCACAGAGTCGGACACGACTGAAGCGACTTAGGAGCAGCAGCCGCCTTTGATGATCTTTCAGTAAATACTTTGAGAATACATGAAGAAAAGCATGAATAAGAGAGTCTCAAACATTGCTGCAGATGTGACAACGAGCCTGAGCCTGGTTTCCCTGTCACCAGAGTTACCTGTTGGCACCTGCTGACCTGACACACCTGGTTGCTGGAGAAACAGGCTTCCGAATGGTGTAGATGGTCGGCACCGTGGACACGGTCTCTGTC
Organism: Capra hircus; assembly: GCF_001704415.2. NCBI lineage: Eukaryota > Metazoa > Chordata > Mammalia > Artiodactyla > Bovidae > Capra > Capra hircus. Next base: position 98,492,688 of record NC_030815.1, read on the forward strand.
AAGGGCCTCAGGGTCGCTGCAGGAATCAGCGGGGAAGACTGGCCAGGACAGCACTGTAACTTACTGTCTCTAAAGTCCGCCTGGAGGGGAAACAGAAAAGAGGACGTCAACCTCAATTTGGGTTTCATCTTCATATTGTCAGCTGTTTCCTCAGCCTTACTACACAGCCCCTGTCATTTTTTAATAATAGTTCATCAATAGCCATGCATTAAACCATTTTATTTAGTGCCAGCCACTATGCTAAGCACTTTACATGTATTACCTCTTCACAATCTTTAAGGGGGAGGTCATGTTTCATTACGGTAGACCCCACCATTTTTTTTTTTAATTTTTTTTTACTTTACAATACTGTATTGGTTTTGCCATACGTTGACATGAATCCGCCACGGGTGTACATGAGTTCCCAATCCTGAACCCCCCTCCCACCACCCTCCCCATATCATCTCTCTGGGTCATCCCCGTGCACCAGCCCCAAGCATCCTGTATCCTGTATCGAACCTAGACTAGCGATTCGATTCTTACATGATAGTATACATGTTTCAATGCCATTCTCCCAAATCATCCCACCCTCTCCCTCTCCCACAGAGTCCAAAAGTCCGTTCTTTATATCTGTGTCTCTTTTGCTGTCTCGCATACAGGGTTATCATTACCATCTTTCTAAATTCCATATATATGCATTAGTATACTGTATTGGTGTTTTTCTTTCTGGCTTACTTCACTCTGTATAATCGGCTCCAGTTTCATCCATCTCATCAGAACTGATTCAAATGTATTCTTTTTAACGGTTGAGTAATACTCCATTGTGTATATGTACCACAACTTTCTTATCCATTCATCTGCTGATGGACGTCTAGGTTGCTTCCATGTCTTGGCTATTATAAACCGTGCTGCGATGAACACTGGGGTACACCTGTCTCTTTCAATTCTGGTTTCCTCGGTGTATATGCCCAGCAGTGGGATTGCTGGGTCGTATGGCAGTTCTATTTGCAGTTTTTTAAGGAATCTCCACACTGTTCTCCATAGTGGCTGTACTAGTTTGCATTCCCACCAACAGTGTAAGAGGGTTCCTTTTTCTCCACACCCTCTCCAGCATTTATTGTTTGTAGACTTTTGGATAGCAGTCATTCTGACTGGTAGACACCATAATTTATAAGATGCACCATTTCTTGCACACGCCTCAGAGAAAAAGTAATCGTTCAAACTCTGTCAGGCTCACTAGTGTAATATCTACTCTAATTTCAGAGATGTTAGAAGGTGGAAAAATGCACATCTTGGAACTGATTTTTATGGAAGAGGAAACTGAGGCTCAGAGACATTAAGCAATCTTCTCGAGGTCACACAGGAAGCACTAAGAACCAGTATTTAGAACCAAGATTCTAAATGGGGAGAATCTTTATCCTTGAGAGTCCTGAAAGACTACTGCTGAAAAATATAAGCCCCTGTTTGTTTTACAACTGCCTCCAGAGACAGAACTGAGCTGACCTGGGCTGGAGCAATGCCAGAGAACTGGCCACAAGAACAGAGCGTCACAGAGTTGCTGGCGTGTGATGTTTGCCACAGGGGGCTTTCACAAACGCTGGGATGTAGTGGTCACTTGTGTGGTTCCTTAGATAATGCTGGCTCATTTCTTTCCAGGGACATGGTAGGATTACACTTCCCCAGCCTACTTTTAAAAATGTTTTTTAATAAATATTTATTTATTTATTGGCTCTGCTTCCTGGCATGAGGGATTTTAGCTCTCTAGCAAGGGATCAAACCTGTGGCCCCTGCAGCGGAAGCACAGAGTCTTAACCACTGGACCCCCAGGAAAGTCCCCCTCAACCCCACTCTGAAGTTAGGCATGGCCAGTTCCTTGCTTTAGCCATGGACATGAGCCACCATGTTTTATTTCCATTGGAAGAGTTAAGTGCTGGTGTGAGATCTGTCGCTTCTTTCCCCACCTCCCCCCAGCCTCTGTGACCAGCAGTGTTCTAGAGGGCAGCTGCTCCATTAGCCAGGGTCCCAGAAACAAAGCAACACAGAGCAGAAAGCATAGCCCACCCATGGCGGTCATGCAGCATGAATAGGAAATTCAATTTGTCATTTTAAAGCATGGCTGAGTCCAGCCTTCCTGATACAGGAGCTGGCGTAAGATGTTATTTTGTTGCTTCAATAAAGTAGGTGTAGGTTGGGCTTTTGATGCCAATTTTGACTCTTTCTGGAAAAAGAGGGAAATGTACTTACATACAATTGCAGGGAAGGTACCAGGGCCTTAGCATGAATCAAGGCAGTGGCATCCAGCTTTACTAACAGTCATTATATTCCTCACTGCCATGCACACAAAATAGGAGAAAAAGAGCCAACCTCACTTAAGAATGACCTTGTGCTCTAAGTCACTTCAGTCATGTCCAACTCTTTGTGACCCTATGGACTGTAACCCACCAGCTCCTCTGTCCATGGGATTCTCCAAGCAAGAATACTGGAGAGGGTTGCCATTTCCTCCTCCAGGGGATCTTCCCAACCCAGGGACTGAATCCACGTTCTCTTAAGTCTTCTGCACTGGTAGGCGGGTTCTTTACCACTAGCACCACCTGAGCAGCCCAAGAATGACCTCAGGGAGCAGCGAAAATTACTATTATTAAATCTCAACCCTGAGTACTAGTCTTCTTAATATTTGCTGAACAAAGAAATGAATGAACCAACATTTGCTGGAACAAAGCAGGTAACATAGGGCCAGGCCAGGTTAAGAAGAAGATCATGGCACAGAAATCTGACCAGAGTCAGGCAGAGGTCCTCATCTTAGACAGACCGAGGCCCTTGGCTGACTATCAAGTAGACTCAACAGGCTCAAATACAAGGTAGGAACTGGCTTCGGAACCAACCAAGCAGTCTGGTTGTTGAATTCAGGCTCAAGGTCAATGCTGGATCAACTAGCAGAATAACTGTATGGAGTTCCCTGGAGCTGCTGAACTCCCCCTTGACTGTGGACAGGATAGGTCAGGGAGTCTCTGGAGAGGCCACCCCTATAGCAAGGTCAAATATCTTGACCTTGGTAGGGAGGAAAAGAGAATATGATGTATACGAGGAAGAAAATTAGGAAGCTGAAGCTTATGAATTTGGCTTCCATTACCATCTAGCTGTTGGTATTAATAACTTGCTAATTATAATCTCCAGTTTAGTCCTCTCTCCTGATACAGACTTCGATATCCAACTGCCAAAAAGCAAAAGCAAAAAGAAAAAGGCAAATGAGAAAAGGAAAGATATATCCATCTGAATGCAGAGTTCCAAAGAATAGCAAGGAGATAAGAAAGCCTTCCTAAGTGATCAATGCAAATAAATAGAGGAAAACAATAGAATGGGAAAGACTAGTGATCTCTTCAAGAAAATTAGAGATACCAAGGGAACATTTCATGCAAAGTTGGGCACAATTAAGGACAGAAATGGTATGGACCTAACAGAAGCAGAAGCTATTAAGAAGAGGTGGCAAGAATACATGGAAGAACTGTACAAAAAAGATCTTCATGACCAAGATAATCACAATGGTGTAATCACTCATCTAAAGCTACACATCCTGGAATGTGAAGTCAAGTGGGCCTCAGGAAGCATAACTATGAACAAAACTAGTGGAAATGATGGAATTCCAGTTGAGCTATTTCAAATTCTAAAAGATGATGCTGTGAAAGTGCTGCACTTAATATGCCAGCAAATTTGGAAAACTCAGCAGTGGCCGCAGGACTGGAAAAGGTCAGTTTTCATTCCAATCCCAAAGAAAGGCAATGCCAAAGAATGTTCAAACTATTGCACAATTGCACTCATCTCACACACTAGCAAAGCAATGCTCAAAATTCTCCAAGCTAGGCTTTAACAGTATGTGAACCAAGAACTTGCAGATGTTCAAGCTGATGTAGAAAAGGCAGAGGAACCAGAAATCAAATTGCCAACATCTGTTGGATAATAGAAAAGCAAGAGAATTTCAGAAAAAACATCTACTTCTGCTTCATTGACTATGCTAAAGTCTGTGTGGATCACAACAAACTACGGAAAATTCTGAAAGAGATGGGCATACCAGACCACCTTACCTGCCTCCTGAGAAATCTGTATGCAGGTCAAGAAGCAACAGTTAGAACTGGACATGGAACAATGGACTGGTTCCAAATTGGGAAAGGAGTATGTTAAGGCTGTATATTATCACCCTACTTATTTAACTTATATGCAGAGTTCAGTTCAGTTCAGTTGCTCAGTCATATCCATCTCTTTGCAACCCCATGAACTACAGCACGCCAGGCCTCCCTGTCCATCACCAACTCCTGGAGTCCACCCAAACCCATGTCCATCGAGTCGGTGATGCCATCCATCCATCTCATCCTCTGTCATCCCCTTCTCCTCCTGCCCTCAATCCCTCCCAGCATCAGGGTCTTTTCCATTGAGTCAGCTCATCTCATCAGGTGGCCAAAGTATTGGAATTTCAGCTTCAACATCAGTCCTTCCAAACACCCAGGACTGATCTCCTTTAGGATGGACTGGTTGGATCTCCTTGCAGTCCAAGGGACTCTCAAGAGTCTTCTCCAACACCACAGTTCAAAAGCATCGATTCTTCGGTGCTCAGCTTTCTTTATACCCCAACTCTTACATCCAATACATGACCACTGGAAAAACCATAGCCTTGATTAGACGGATCTTTGTTGACAAAGAAATGTCGCTGCTTTTTAATATGCTGTCTGGTTGGTGATAACTTTCCTTCCAAGGAGTAAGCGTCTTTTAATTTCATGGCTGCAATCACCATCAGCAGTGATTCTGGAGCCCCCCAAATTAAAGTCAGCCACTGTTTCCATTGTTTTCCCATCTATTTGCCATGTAGTGATGGGGCTGGATGTCATGATCTTAGTTTCCTGAATGTTGAGCTTTAAGCCAACTTTTTCACTCTCTTCTTTTACTTTCATTAAGAGGCTCTTTAGTTTTTCACTTTCTGCCATAAGGGTGGTATCATCTGCATATCTGAGGTTATTAATATTTCTCCCAACAATCTTGATTCCAGCTTGTGCTTCTTCCAGCCCAGCATTTCTCATGATGTACTCTGCATATGAGTTAAATAAGCAGGGTGACAATATACAGCCTTGACGCACTCCTTTTTCTATTTGGAACCAGTCTGTTGTTCCCTGTCCAGTTCTAACTGTTGCTCCCTGACCTGCATACAGATTTCTCAAGAGGCAGGTCAGGTGGTCTGGTATTCCCATCTCTTTCAGAATTGTCCACAGTTTATTGTGATCCACACAGTCAAAGGCTTTGGCATAGTCAATAACGCAGATATAAATGTTTTTCTGGAACTCTCTTGCTTTTTCGATGATCCAGGGGATGTTGGCAATTTGATCTCTGGTTCCTCTGCCTTTTCTAAAACCAGATTGAACAACTGGAAGTCCATGGTTCTTGTATTGCTAAAGCCTGGCTTGGAGAATTTTGAGCATTACTTTATTGGCATGTGAGATGAGTGTAATTGTGTGGTAGTTTGAGCATTCTTTGGCATTGCCTTTCTTTGGGATTGGAATGAAAACTGACCTTTTCCAGTCCTGTGGCCACTGCTGAGTTTTCCAAATTTGCTGGCATATTGAGTGCAGCACTTTCACAGCATCATCTTTTAGAATTTGAAATAGCTCAACTGGAATTCCATCGCCTCCACTAGCTTTGTTCTTAGTAATTCTTCCTAAGGCCCACCTGACTTCACATTCCAGGATGTCTGGCTCTAGGTGAGTGTGAGTGATCATAACCTTCATGATTATCTGGGTTGTGAAGATTTTTTTTGTACAGTTCTTCTGTGTATTCTTGCCACCTCTTCTTAATAGCTTCTGCTTCTGTTAGGTCCATACCATTTCTGTCCTTTATTGAGCCCATCTTTACATGAAATGTTCCCTTGGTATCTCTAATTTTCTTGAAGAGATTTCTAGTCTTTCCCATTTTATTGTTTTGCTCTATTTCTTTGCCTTCATTGCTGAGGAAGGCTTTCTTATCTCTCCTTGCTATTCTTTGGAACTCTGCATTCAGATGGGTATATCTTTCCTTTTCTCATTTGCTTTCACTTCTCTTCTTTTCACAGCTATTTGTAAGGCCTCCTCAGACAGCCATTTTGCTTTTTTGCATTTCTTTTTCTTGGGGATAGTCTTATTCCCTGTCTCCTGTACAATGTCACAAACCTCTGTCTATAGTTCATCAGGCACTCTACCAGATCTAGTCCCTTAAATCTATTTCTCACTTCCACTGTATAGTCATAAGGGATTTGATTTAGGTCATATGATACAGTGTACATCATGTGAACTGCCGGGCTGGATGAAGCACAAGCTGGACTCAAGATTGCCAGGAAAAATATCAATAACCTCAGATATGCAGATGACACCGCCCTTATGGCAGAAAGTGAAGAGGAACCAAAGAGCCTCTTGATGAAAGTGAAAGAAGTGAATGAAAAACCTGCTTAAAACTAAACATTCAGAAAATGAAGATTATGGCATCCAGTCCCATCACTTCATGGCAAATAGATGGGGAAACAATGGAAACAGTGACAGACTTTATTTTCTTGGGCTCCAAAGTCACTGCAGATGGTGACTGCAGCCATGAAATTAAAAGATGCTTGCTCCTTGGAAGAAAAGCTATGACAAACTTAGATAGCATATTAAAAAACAGAGATATTACTTTGCCAACAAAGGTCCATCTAGTGAAAGCTATGGTTTTTCCAGTAGTCATGTACGGATTTGAGAGTTGGACCACAAAAGCTGAGCACCAAAGAATTGATGCTTTTGAACTGTGGTGTTGGAGAAGCCTCTAGAGAGACCCTTGGACAGCAGTGAGGTCAAACCAGTCAATACTAAAGGACATCAATCCTGAATATTCATTGGAAGGACTGATGCTAAAGCTGAAGCTCCAGTACTTTGGCCACCTGATGGGAAGAATTGACTCATTAGAAAAGACCCTAATGCTGGAAAATATTGAAGGCAGGAAGAGAAGGGGACGACAGAGGATGAGATGGTTGGATGGCATCACCGACTCGATGGGCATGAGTTTGAGTAAGCTCCGGGAGTTGGTGATGGACAGGGAAGCCTGGCGTGTTGCAGTCCAGACACGACTGAGCGACTGAACTGAACTGATCCAGCTGCCCATTCACTGTTTCCATCCAGGCATTTCCAAGGCATTTCTAACACATCACGGCAAGAGGCAAATTCATTACCCCTCCTGGTTCAGTCTACCCTAAGATTTCCTTGTCTCAGTGAATGCACCCACTCTCCATCCACATTCTGCAAGTCAGAAATCTGAGAGCTATTTCTGGCCCTTTCTCTCCCTCATCCAATCCAATTACTCACCAGGCTCTTAAATATTTCCCTGATCTGTGCACATCTATCCACCTCCACCATCAACAGCACTCTGGGTCAAGCTCTCTGCCTTCTTTCCCTTGAACTACTGTTCGAGGTTTCTAGAGGACTGCCTAGAGTCCACACTGCCTGAACCCAGCTCCTCTCACTGCCATCACAGGGATCATCGCCAAATGCAGCTGCCCTGTCCCTGGCCTGCTCAGAGTCCTTCAAAGGCTTCTCACTGACGGACTCCCCATCTGAGCTCAGCCAAGCATGGCTGCGCCCTGCAGGGTTTGTCCCTGCTTTCCTCCCCTTCCTCCTCTCATGCCCCACAGCCTTGCTCTCGGCCAGCTAGGCCCACTGGCCTCGGTTCAGTCCCCTGGAGGTGGGATGCCCCCTCTGCCCCAGGACTGTGGCTCATGCTGCTCCCTCTGCCTGCTCTAGCTGTCTTCAAGCCACTCTTGCCCAGTTCTTCAAAGTCCTAGCATGGTTTCTGACATTGGCTTCCTGCTCCATCTCGGCCCCCGGCTTTTCAGGAAGGACTTCCCTGGGTGCCTCACAGCACTGCCAAGGCTGGGCAGCAGGCCAGAGTGCCCGCCATCGCCAGCAGAGGAAGTGAAGCTGGAGCCTCCAGCTAGGGAAGCTGTGCCCAGCCAAACTGCAGGGGCCAGATGAGTATCTGGCAGCAGCACTGAATGCCTGGCCCAGCCCCTGTGCCTCTGCCCTCTGTTCCTTAAAAGACAGGTGCTGGAAGCCGATCATGACCCTAGTGCAGACTGTTCTGCATGTGTGCATGCTAAGTCGCTGGAGTTGCATCCGCTCTGTGTGACCTCATGGACTGTAGCTCACCAGGCTCCTCTATCCGTGGATTCTCCAGCAAGAACACTGAAAACTGGGTCACCATGCCCTTCTCCAGGGGCTCTTCCTGACGCTGGGACAGAACTCACATCTCTTACGTCTCCTCCATTTGCGAGCTGGTTCTTTACCAGTAGCACCACATGGGAAGCCCCATGGATTGTTCTAGAAACCTGCTTTTATCTCTGCACAGACTGTTGAACACCTTCCCAGGTCTGTTCATCCTCAGACCGGAATCAGCCACTGCTCACGCCCTCCTGTTCATATGGCTGAAGCCACCTCAGGTAGCCACAATCAGCCAGCCCCTGAGACTGCACTTCGAGCTACCCCTAGGGCACCACACAGCCCGCCCAGAAGATCCTCTAGACTGACCTTTGGAAGGAACCTCAGGGACCATGTGGTTCTAGAAATTGCAAACTCTGATCCCTGGGAGGAAGAGGAAGGGAGAGGAAAGAGGCATGCATGGGTGTTCAGTCATGCCCAACTCTTTGCAACTCCATGGACTGTAACCCCCCAGGATCCTCTGTCCATGGGATTCTCCAGGCAAGAATACTGGAGGGGGTTGCCATTTCCTTCTCCAGGGGATCTTCCCGACCCAGGGGATTGAACCTGCCTCTCCTGCATCAGGAGGCAGATTCTTTATCACTGAGCCACCAGGGAAGCCTCAGGAGAGAGAGGAGGGAGCCTAAACTCCCTACTTCTGCTCATCAGAGAGGGAGCTTCTGCACAAGCTCTTAATTAAAGAAAAAAGTCGAGGAGCTGAAGAGAATCTTGAAAATCATTGAACTCTCTCACTTTGCAGATGAGGAAACTACAACATTTAAATGTTTAAAAACATTTCAGCAGTTTGCAGAGAGTTTAAATAAGCTGCTCAGCGACACAGAGAGCCATGGCAACAGGAAAGCCGGTTGTCATGACTACCTGCTCTTGTTATTACACCACCCTGCCTCTCCAGCATTGAGGAACAACAATTGTACCTGACATTCGTGGGATGGTCTGTGCATGGTCGAGTACTTTCAAGTTCTTGATCCCTTTTGACCCTTGCCTCAACCAGATATGAGGAGGAGGATGTTCTTATTACTATTTCCACTTTAAATAAAAGGAGACTGGTGCTCAGAGTGGCAAAATCTTAACTTAAAATCATAAGTCATACCATTATCAAGATGCAGATCCAACCCCAAAGCACTGAAAATAGAGTCTGATAAATGCATGTACATGTATGTTCATCGCAGTATTGTTCACAGTAGCCAAAAAGTGGGGAGAACCCAAAACCCATCCATGAATGGATAGATTAACAAATTGTGGTATATAAGTGCAATGGAATATTATTCCTCCATAAGAAGAAATAAAATACTGATACATCCTACAGCATACATAAATGTTACAAACATGATGCTAAGCGACAGAAACGAGACATAGGTCACATAGTTTAGGATTCCATTTTTATGGAATATCCAAACTAGGCAAATCCAAAGAGACAAAATGCAAATTGGTGGCTGACAATGGCCAGAGTGAAGGGGAAAATGGGAATGACTACTTAATGGGCATGAGATTTCCTTTGGGGGTGATGAGAAGGTTTTAGAATTGGAGGCGGTAGTTGCATGACTCCGAATATACTAAACGCCACTAAACTGTCACTTCAAACATTGTTAATTTTATGTTACATGAAGCTCACCTCAATAAAATAAAGTAACTAGAAAATGCTGACCCTCAAACCCCAACTTCTTCTCAGCCTCACAGAGTTCACAGTGATCAGAAGAAGCTGTTGGTGGGGCTTCCCTGGTGGTCCACGGGTTAAAAACCCACCTTCCAACGCAGGGGATGCAGGTTTCATCCCTGGTCCAGAAACTAAGATCCCATGTGCTTCGGGGCAACTAAACCCGTGCGCCACAACTAGAGAGAAGCCCATGAGCTAAAAAAAAAATCCTGCATGTCGCAACTAAGAAACAATTGCAGTCAAAAATAAATAAATAAACATGAGCTGTTGGCATTGTCGGCTGGCAATCCACAGGAAAGCATGCTACCCAGGAACTATGTCTTGAAACACAGATCTGTTTTCTGGATCTACTTACGGTAAGCTGTGGCCCTGTTATGAAAGGATCAGGAAAAGGGGTCACTGTATCAGCCGGGAATGTTTTTATCTTCAAAAAAGAGACAGAGAAGAGTGTTACTTTCAGATTAGAAACAAAGCTTTGAACTCTTTGGCAGCACACTTTCAAACTGAAGGATACAGGAGCACACACACCGAGCCTTCCTTGCTTGCTGAGGAAGTAAACCAAGGGCCCCTATGAGTGTTGCCTAGCGGCTGTATCTGAGCCTGGAGTTGTGCCATAGAGCCAGGCCTCTGCAAGGAAGACAGGCTGAAGTCTTGTGTTTGCAGGACACCTACACTGCCTCACCCTGACCGTAGCCAGGGAGTGTAATGAGGAGGCGAGGGTGATGTGGGGGCCTGCTGATGGCCCCTCTGCAGCTGTGGGGAATGGACTAGACGACACTGATAGGGAACAGAGTCTATCAGAGTGGACAGAGTACCAGGAGGCCTGGACTAATCAGGCCAGGAGGGCTCGTTGTCCGTTCACTTTAGTTGTTGGGCTCCCTATAAACTCTGGGCAATAGAGGGAAACCTCAGGGGAACCCAGGTAAGCCTGGAAGACTCCTACCACCCTGGCCTTGGGGACAGAAGGCATGGTGATCACAAGTACCCTGTGCTGGTGTCTGGAGAGGGTGGACATCCTGCAGGATCAGGTTGTGCCAACTGGCCATCAAGAGCCTTTGCTTCCATTTCTTTCTCTTGGGTCATTTCATCTTTGGCCTCCTAGAGGCCTTTGGAGGGGAGGGGGCGGGGAGGGGTTATGTTTCTTCAAGCTGGCCTCAAAGACTGCCAGCAGGCCCAGGGTCCTGATGACTGACACTAGCTTTGTCTGCAGCCTCGAGGTACAGAAACTGCCTGCTGGTGAACGCACATTGTTCCACTTCCACCAGAGGGCTGCAGCCAAGACACCAAGGCCACCACTTCCCATGCGCAGTAGCTTTAGTGTCTTTCAGGGTCTTGCCTACGGACAGTAGTTACTTGACGGCTTTGAGTCATTCTAATAGGGGGTAAGATAGGGATGCACAGGAACACATCAGATCAGACCCAAATCTGCTGAGTATTTCTGAGGGAGTTGAGTAGGTCTCAACTTAACCCATCTAGAAATGACAATGTCCTTGCAGTGGGCACTGAGATGTCTAATCCAAGCCCGCTCACTCCTTCCCCAAACTCTCTTTTTAAACATCTCAAAATTCCCTTGGACTCAGGAGCCAGTTCACGGTCCTGGTAGTGACTACCTGCTGTGCAGCAAATAAAGGACTGGAGGAAGCCTTACTCCTTGCAGGGCTTAATGGTTCAACGTGGTATGCTGAGACCAACAGCAATGTGAAAGTAACATACAGAATAGACTCAGACCATCATGCAATAAAAGGGAAAACGAGGATTATTATTGCTATTAAAGAAATGCGAGAGTTGGCAACGTCCAAGTGTTATCTTATACCTGCTCTAAAGAAGAAAAAGATATTCCAACAGTTACTGTCTGGGTTGCTGAGCTCTGACAAAGCACATACACTCTCCTGATGGTGCTGTCGTTGGTATCACCACGTTAGAATTGGGGACAAAGCCAAAGGTGCGATATTGAACCCAGCAGGGTCTGGCCTGAAAAAATAAAGCCCCTGATGCACAAGTTATATGTGTTCCCTGGAACAGTGATAAACTGGAAACAAAGCACACGTCCTGCAGGAAAGAGTTTCTTAGGTAGATGATGGACCATTCACTTGATGGAATACATAGAACGTGGTACCAAGAACAAGCTAGAAGCAATACAACATTAAGCAAAAAGAGGCAAATAGTAGGTGATGCTATGATACAACTATGTAAATCTGTGAGTGAATATAAATAAATATTAGAAGGAAACATGCAAAAATGAAAAAAAAAAGTTGTGCCAGGTTGGGATTACAGGAGATTCCTTTCAAGTCATTACGTAATTCTCATATCGTCATCTTGATAAACAGCAGGAAAAGACAAGTTAAAAGCTTTTGTTTGCAACAGAAATGCAACTACGAGTGTTCTCTCTGTGGAAAGCATCTATGCACATCATGGCTCTAGGAAAACAAACTCTTCACAGTTCTTGAGACCTACAGAGAAAGGGGTGGGACCACAGTTGTGAGTCCCAGTTTGATCAGGGCTGGTTGGACTCCAAACTCTGCGTCCATCCTGGAGTGACAGACCCTGCGGCCCGGGCTCCTCCAGGGTCCGGTGCTCGTGCACACCCCTGGGGCTGCCACCTGGTGCTCCTGCCCGCCTCACCTCTCCTGGCCAGGCCCCTCTCCCTGCCAGGGTACCTACCAGCCTCGTTTTGATTGGAGGGTGCATGCAAACTCCAGTGGTCTCTTCCTTCATGGGGAGAGAGAGTGGAGGAGAACAGCGAGAGTGGGCACAGTGGGGGGCGCTGGCGGGCTCTGCCTGCTCACGAGGAGAGGAGAGGAGAGAAGGGGAGGACGAGGTGGTGAGAGAGGAGGGGAGGAGATAAGGGAGGGGGAGGAGAGAAAGACAGCACAGTGCAAGATGGATTTGTCAACTCCAGTCTGCTCTCCAGCCAGCCTCACCCACAGCCTCCTTCCAGCCTCTGGCCACCTGACTTCTGGTCCCTCCCGCTTCCCCCTTCTCTCCGCCTTCTCTCCTCCTCCCCAGCCCTCCTCAGTCTGCTCCACTGTCTGGGCAGAAGGACCCATCAAAACTCTCTTGCCAGGACTGGCAGGTGGGGGCCATCTCCTGTGCCAACTGCACAGGACCAGTATGCTGTTGAGGATGCTAAGGCATTGCCCAGGCCAAGTCAGAAAGAGCTCAGATGAATCGATGAAGACGGCCATGGGGGCAAAATGGGCAATGGCCACGCGCTTGAAAGCGTCGGCCTCCCATGCCCAGTGGCCTCCTACACTCTGCTAAGTAAGGATCCACATTACGGTGGATAGGTGAGTAGAGAGCTCCAAGAAAGAGGTACATCAGTGAGGAGAAATACAGAGTTCAAGACTGCATCTGTCACGGCTCTTTATCTGTGTTCAGAAGACGTGCTGGCCATGACCTCCCTCCCACATCTATGGCCCCAGGCCTTTGGCGTCTAGGCACTCGGGGGCGGGGAAGGGGAGCCTTGCTGCTTAGCTGGAAGGTACCAAGCATTGTGAGAAAACGCCATGTCACTTGGGATCCTGGGTTCCCCGGTTTTGTTGTTGTTTTTTAGTTGCTGAGTCATGTCTGACTCTTTTTGCGACCCCACGGACTGTGGCCCACCAGGCCCCTCTGTCCGTGGGATTTCCCAAGCAAGAGTCCTGGAGTGGGTTCCCATGTCCCTGTTACCCAGCCCCAGCGCTAAACAGTGCCATGCACCCAGCAGAGATCCGACAGCTTGTACTAGTGAGGATGAGGATGGTGAGGAGAGAAAGCTCTGATGTTAGGAGAGTCACTGACAGGGTTAGTGTGAGTCTTAGGAAAGAACCATTCACTCCAGAGAACAAATACATGAGCATTTTCTTAAGTCATTGCTATGATCCTGCCATGATGGATCAAGGACAGCCTCTGGGAAAGTTTCACTGAAAAATTATCAAGAACGTTGCAGCCTTCTTTTTCATCTCCAGATGGATCTAACGCCATCCATAGATAGTGCAGTCCCAGACAATCTCCAAGGGGCTTTTACAGCCATATTCCCAATGGCCTTCAACACAGCCTTGTTTTATTATTCAGATGTGGGAGAGGCAGAAATGACATTTGCAAAGCCTAAGTCCATGGGTCGAGACCCTCTCGGCTATTGTTTCTAAGTCCATTTTTCAGAAACAGGGGCATCCACACTAGTCACCTGCAGTTAAGCTTTACCAGCCTACTTAAAATCTCCCCTTCTGGTCCTCAGGACAAATCCCATGCTCCACAGGACACTATCTAAGGCACAAATCACCAGGAAACAGGGACATTCTGCCTTGAGGCCAAAATGTGTATTGGCCACCAGAGTCTGAAGTGAAGATTATAATGGATGACCTATTTGCCTAGCATCGGATTTACTGGTAAAGAAATGTTGGTCCATTCCACAAGCATCTCTGACCTCTCTAAATGGAGATTTAGAACTCAGATTTTTAAATGCATCTGAGTAGATTTAAACAAAAGAACATCCTTGAGGTTCCCACACTTCTGACTCGTAATAAATGAATAGGAAATAAGATAACACGTGTAATAGGATACTACTCTGAAATACCATTTATATTTTCTCCTGGTATTTCTTTCCCTCCTAGGGTCTTTTCTACACTCACACAGCTAGGTTCTGAGTGGCTTCTGAGTTTCAAAATCTGACCTTTTGGGGGAATAGAAAGGTTTAGGTATAGATAAATGATGATTAAAATGTGTAAGCTTTCAAAAGAGATTGCCAGCTTGAGGATAGGTGAGAAAATTCACAGGGGAAGGGAGGAGGGATAGACATGAGTGAGTGCTGAGCAAAGGGGCTCTGTACCCCCTCATTTCCTAATGGAGGCTTGGGGACAAGGATGAAAGAGCAGAGGGGAGTGTCCTTTCTGATGCATTTTGAGTAGGCGCTGCCTGAGCCGCTGGTCCTGTGCCAAGATGCTTCAAAGTCTTACTAAGAATGTTTGGATCCCCATGAAGACCTACTATACCCAAGTTTACCAGATGTGGGTAGGCATGGGATTGGTGGGCTTAATCGTTTATAAAATCAGGAGTGTTGATAAAAGAAGTAAAGCCTTGGAAGCTTCCAGTCCTACACCTGCTCATGGTTATCACTAACCAGCTTTCCTTGGACGAGATGTTTGTCTGACTGTGTTATGGGACACTGTGGTGACTTGCAGCAATGCCACTGCCCTCAGGCATGAATAAATGTACCTGTAAGACTCCTCCTCAAAAAATAAAATAAAAGAGCAGAGGGGACCTGCGCCCTAGCAGAGAGGGCCACATCCCAGAAGCTCTGTGATCTCCATCATACAATGGGGTGTGAACAAAGCAGAGGGTGTCCCAGATGCACCAGCCAACAGGTGACTTCACAAACTAAAGAGACTTCCCTCACTTCCCCTGTGCCCTGATGAACGTGGACACAACCCCAGGGAGACTGGAAGAGGCACCCAATTTGACTTGAGATTAAGCTTTAGCCCTCCTGCTAGAATGAGGGTCAGAATAAAAACTAAGTTATTGAGACAAATGGAGAACCAACCCTTCTGATCCCCAACCCAGGGCCTGTTCTGGGCCCTACACAGCCTTCCTTTGGCTGAACCATCTCCTCCCTGACCCATGAACCCCTGATTGATGTTCCCTGACCCAGAGGGGACCCGGATCCTGACTGGCTCTGCAGTTGGGTGAGGGTTCCTGAAGTGTGGAGATCAGGGAGGGACAAGACCCCAAGAGAAAGCATCAGAGAGGCAGGAGGTGTGGGTGTTGGTCTTTGTTACCTAGGGAGGGAAGCTAGTGTGACTGACCTGGAGCAGATAGGATGATGCAGCCCAAGGTCAACACGACTCGTGTGTCCATATGCCCTCCCTCCGCCTCCCCTCACTCGACCAACACCCACATCCCCGTGCACAGCAGATGAGAATGCCAGATGGAGAGTGGGTGCTGTCTGTACTCACATGCCTTCTTCCCTTCCCATCCCCACGCCCCCATGCTTCCCTCCCAGGCAGAAACTCTTATCTGATCGCAAAGAGTCTGCGATGCAGATTCCAGGAATGGGCAGACAATAAAGCTGCAGAGGCTGCAGGACCTGGATGGCTAAACTGAGCCACACAACCAAAGAGCCGGAGATTAGAGAAGAGAAGATTTGGGGAAATGAGGGGGGAAAGCTGGAAAGCATGTGTTTGTAGCAAGTTTGAGGCTGCAAGTCCTTAGGGCAGTGCACGGTACAAGAGAATTAAGAAAGAAGCAAAAAGAGATTTGAGAAGTGTTACTGGGAGGTGTTCATTTAATCTTCTTTCATTATTTTGAGAGATGCCAGTTAAAGATTGATATTTTTTTTTTTCATGGCCGTTTGGACCATACTTCATTCTATGCAGAGACTGGATCATAAGGGTCAAAAGTCATAAGGGTTAAACTAGCTCCAACAGTGTCTTGGTTTAATGAAGTTCAGAAAATCTGTCCCGCTCCTCTCTCGCCAGCTCCCTGTCCTTCCAGCTCTAGCCCAAGGAGCCAGGGTAGTGATGTGACTTTAGGAGGTTTGTCCAGTCTCAGACCCCAAGTCTAGTCTTTCCTTGGCTATCCTAGGAGATACAGAAGCCATGCCTCTCCATCACCCCAGCAACAGGGCAGAGAGGGCTCCAGTTCCTATTTCTGGGATGGTGGGAGGAACAGATGGAGGAGATGGAAGTAAGAGGACCAGACTAAGGTAGAAGCAGGCAGCGGGAACCCCTCTTCCTCTCTAGGACCCTTTATCACTCTCAGAGATAGGACTCTGAACTGAAGCAAAACCAGAAATATCAGCCCTCCAGCACACCTAGCGTGTGTATGTGCCTTGTGAACATGTACCTGTGCCTCAAATTTGCACAAACAAGACAAAGATGCTTCATCTTGAGAACAGATACTCCTTGCCGATGCCAGCTGTGAAGTGAGTAGCTGTGTCTTGTCCCATGGCTGGGCAGTGCAGCATCTGGATCCTATTTCAGAGCTCTGTCAGAGCTGCCCAGAGACACAGGCAGAGTGTCCTGGGGACAGGGAGTAAGCTCCCTGTTGGAGGTTACCCTATCTTGGCAATCTGTCTAACAAGAAGGGTATGAATTACCAGCTCCATGTTCTTGAACATGGGAAGGAAGTAACTCTGCAGGTTCCTGAGCTGGGCATCACCCACGGTCAGCTCTCAGCTCATTATCCGAAGGAGCTGACTCAAAGCTCTCAGACAGTACCAGCTCACCAGATGAGATGCACAGTTGCAGAAATCACAAGTGATTTCCTTGTGCCAGCCAAGGCAGGAACAGTGATCATTCCTAAAGCCTGTGCAGCATTTGGCCTCATATGTCCCCTCTTGAAAGCTGCCCAGAAAACCTTCCCATCCAGGGCACCCTCATCCAACTAGCCTGTTCTGAATGACGTGTCACCTGGCTTCTCCCCAAGCATTCTGCACATGGCTCTCCTATGGATTCTGACCCTTTATCAACCAGAGCCCCTCCAGCCTCCAGCTGCCCTATCTGCTCCCAGAGCCTCGCACACAGCCAGACACACAGATCAGTTCTCGGGAGACAGTTTTTCACTTGGCTCATATTTTGACTCACAGGGCAAATTTGCCAACCATTGTTTATGCTCCAGTACCCTTGGGTATCAGGCTAAGCTCAGCCGAAGTTATATTCAATCTTGCCTGTGTCATCTAGTGATATTAACAATATCTTATACACATTTATGTTGCTTTCTATGTGGGGCTCTCTCTTGTGTGATCCTCATCATACTCTTAGGCAAGCAGGGCAAACAATGACATCCTTATTGGACAGAAGATGGGGCAGCAATTATCCAGTGGCCAGGATGGTTAAGGTGAGGAGCAGAGACTGGAGCTAGCTCTGATCTGCATGACTCCTGGTCCAGTGCTCCCTCCCCCAAGTGGCTTTCCCTCCTGCAGGAATCCCATCCCTAAGGAGAGACCTGTCTGCAGAGGATATAGAATGGTAGGGAGGCACAAGGGGCCTGGAAAGCCAAGGTGAGGCCCTGAGCTGGTGCTTTAGGCCAGAGCATGTTGTTGGAAGAGACAGCAAGAGATGCCCCATGGCAGGCATGCGGGGCGCAGCCCAGGAAGCTGAGAACCCGAGCCTCAGGCGTGGAGGAGCCCTACGATGTTCAAGGATCAGCAGACAGGTGGGGTGGGGCTCCTGTTGCCACCCTCAGAGGAAAGGGGATACCGACCTCCCTTAGGGGCTCTGTGAGGTGGAGGGACTCCTGACGCCTGAACCCTGGAAGAAAGCTGACCCTGAGCCTCCAGGCTGTGAGCAGGACAAGAGGGAGAGCCTTCCCCTCGGTGATGCCCACCTCCATCCATCCGTCCCACTGCCAAGACATGTCTACGGTCTGCGGCTTTTCTGGTTTTAGCAAAATGGAAAGTTTACCAGAGGAGTGGCTTCCGTGAAATCCATCAGGAGATCCCCCGGCTCCAAGGTAAAGGCACCTCCGCGGTTAGAGGGGCTCTACAGAGGCAGACAAAAACATCCCAGTTAGGGGTGGGAGGCAGGCGCACGACAGAGGGGGTGTACGTATACATATAGCTGATTCACATTGTTATACAGCAGAAATCAACACAACATTGTGAAGCAATGATCCTCCAATTAAAAAATAAAAACAATCGGAAAACAGAAATATCCCAGTGAGTGCTGGCTCTCGACTGACCATGGAATTTCATCAGAAAATACAGGTGTTCCCTACCTCTCTCCTCCCCTCACTTGCTAGCACTGAACTCATTATTACACCAACCCCCACTTCATGGTTCTCTTGCTCAGCAGGGTACAAATTATTGAGACCAAACCCCAGTTTTTCTGACATCTTCATGGGTAGAAACAGGTTATAGGGAGGGGGACTGTCTTTTTTGAAGCTGCAAACAATTTTTATTAAATGCTCTGAGTGCTCTTTGACTGGCCTTTGGGGGAAAAATACTTCAAAGAGTCCTTTGAATATATAAAGAGAAAGAAAAGACCCCATCTCGGATCCAGGGGGCCAAGACCTCAAGAAGCTAAACTCATCTGCACAATAGTGAAGAAAAGCTTTCTGGTGGGAGGGTGGGATCTTTCATTTTTTGGAAAAATTTTTTCTGTCTTGCCCTGGAGTCTCAGCAGCATGGGGGCCTTGAAGCCCTATATGGGAAAAAATAAGTCTCAAATCTCATTAACTTGGTGCAAGCAGAGCCCTAAGGAGAGAGCTGGCCAGGAGAGGGAGCCCTGTGGCCTCTGACAGGATGCTGACTGCATCTCCAACCCAGTTCCCTTCTGTTTCGTAAATGTGTTCGCGTGGTTTTACCTACGGCCTGGGACCGTAGAGAGGACCCTGTGTCCGCACTTGGGACAAAGCAGTGCTGGGACTTGGCATAGTGGAGGGGAACCCGACTCCAGTTCCCAGGAGGTGATCTACAGAAAAGCAGGGAGCCTCAGTCTGGGCCAGTCACAGGCTGAGGGGGTCCAGCCAGGATTCTGTTGAGGAACATGGAGATATTCCCAGAGACCCCCAGGAACGGAGACCCTGAAAGACTGCCCGAGGCATGCGGGATGTGCCTAGACTGTTGTTACTCTGATGCTACTGGGAATCGTGCTCCCTGGAGCCGCAGAAGCCTCAGGCATCCTGTTTGCACAAGCACTTTAATCTCCACTGGACTCATGGGTTGAGCAGGGTAGTAGATTTTACTCCCATTTTTGGGAAGAAGAAACTGAGGCTCAGAGAAACAAGGTCCATGAAGTGACTGCTCATTTAAAGCAGACATAGGTATTTGAAAGGAGCAACTGAGAATAGACTCTATGGCTCTGGTCTTGCCTTGGGGGGCCCCCGCCTCATGCACACAGCATTCCTCAGTGGGGTCCAGGGACCAAGCAACATTTGACCCAGCATTTGCTTGGAGAGCAAGACCAATCACTGAAGAGTGACTGCAACCAAGCATCACTCAAAGAAAACCAAGAGAAATGTCTTGTGTAAGACCTTTGCCAGCCCATTCACACCACTGGCAATTTCCTGAAATTTCAAGCCGACAGATAGAATATTGACCAATTTCAAACCATCAACACAGGCTGTCTCCCATAAGGAACGAGATGGGGATACTTCTAGGTTTTTTCTTCTCCAGATTTTCCATTTTGGTGGGTAAAAAGCCATTTCTCACTTTCTGTCTTCACAGTGGAGTAATAGTGTTCGTAGGGATGATATTTTAAAACCAAAACTGCCCTCAGAAATCTCTTAAATTTCTCTTTAAGTACACAACACATGCTTTTATATACTATTTGTCTCTCACACATGGTTATCTTTCAGGGACAGATTATATTAAAAAAAAACACGTGGTTGTTACTGTTGTTTTAGGAGCACCCAGAGTTGATGACACAAAGCTCAAACGCACACAGATGCCACACACTGAATTTACGCAGACACTGCAGCAAGAAGAGCTCCTCCTCAGGGCCTCTCCCGTACCTTGGCCCCTGGGGACAGCTGGCCCTTGCCTTCTGAGCCCTGAGGCGAGCTGATCTTGTGGACTTTGGGGGACAGCAGTGGCACTGAGGCTTGTGTGGTGGTGGCGGTGGTGGTAGCTGCGGGTGCAGTCGTGGTCGTTCCCACTGCCTCGGCCAGGTCTGGAGGGAGGTCGTCTTCATCACTGCGGTTACTAAAAGCACATGAAGCTCTGCTCATTACAATAATAAACAGGCCGTGGGGAGTGGAGGTAGGTGGGGAGGGCTGGGACAGCTAGGCTGGGGGTTGGGGTTCTCCCCAGATGTCTACCAGATGTCCAGCTTACGGGAGCCAATATATTGACCTTTAGCCAAAGTAAATTTGGGCTGGATTTTCTGTCACTTGCCAAGGGATGAAAAACAAATTTTAATATAAAAATATAACATAATGATTATCATTTTATCCATTTGTAAGCATATAATTCAGTGGCTTAGACATTCACAATGTTGGATAGCAATTACTTTATTTATACCCTAGACTTTTCTATCATCCCAACAGCAACTCTGTACTCGTCAGACAATATCTCCCCATGGTCCCCTCCCTGTAGTCCCGGATAATGTCTGTTCTGCTCTTGGGGCTCAGAGTGGGCCACCCCCAAATATGCCACAGTAGCATATTGATTTTTTAATTAGGATAGAGTTTTTAATTTTAATAAACTATATGGAGAAAAAACTAAAAACATTTTTTAAATAGCATTTTTTGAAGACCCTGAAGGAAAGATTGAATTACCACCATCACTGAAAATTTATTTCTGGAAATGTCCACAGGATTTTTTAATTAATCAGATAAGAGGTATTTTTACCATTAAATAAAATATGTATTCACTATAATATCCTAGTTATGAAAATTTGCATTTTAGAAACAATTTAGGGTAATTTCGTCCTTTGGCATTTAGTCAGAAAGAGTAATGACTTCTGGCATTTAAATCAGAAATAAATATTTATCAATATAGTTGGTACTCCCTACCTTGTGTGTTCAGTGTTTCTTTTCAAAATAGCAGTTATGTGGGGATAAGAAAACTTACTGGTACCGAGGTACATAAATTTCAACGTGAGGATTTCAGTATGACGTCAAGGGTTTTGTAAGAGAAATATTTGCATTTTTGTGCTTCTTTTCCCCTTCAAAGAGTGCTTACAGGTACAGTCTGGAAAATGGGAAGTGGAAGAGCAATGGTCTTAGGATGCACGTGATAAAATGATTAGGGAGAGGACAAGGGAATAAGCAGAAAATTGAAAATAAAGATTTCATGAGAGGTTGAAAAATGTATATATATAGTTCGTACTGGCTTCCAAGAGAATATCGAAATTCTGCTGAGGGTCTCAAGTTTTCTTCTTGTCTTCATAATGTCAAATTATAACGTAAAGTATTGCAGAAAGTTGTTCCTTACTTTCTGACAGACTTTCTCCTTTCAGCTTGTTATGTGGTATAAAGGTCTGTCATACTGATTATTTTGAAATGGCCACCAGCACTCTGACCCTCCTCTCTGTCTCCCTGAAAGCAGGATATAAATCTCTCACATGAAAGGTGTACTCCCTATAGTAGGCAGAAAAAAAAGTGAAGTTGCTCAGTTGTGTCTGACTCCTTGCGACCCCATGGACTATAGCCTACTAAGTTCCTTCGTCCATGGTATTTTCCAGGCAAGAGTACTGGAGTGTGTTGCCATTTCCTAGGCAGAAAGACCCCTTTATCACAGAGATAGGGAATTTAGGCCAAGAAGCCTATATAAACAAACCTTGCTACTTCTTTAGTTACTTCCCCAAGTCCAAACTGTTTATACTCTTCACTAATTGAGCACCCAATACCTAAGTTTCTTTATCCTGTCAATTGCTTACAAATTTTTTATTTCTTTGTCTAAAAAGTACAAAAGCTGCCTGCTTTGGCCACTTCTTAGGTGCTATTTCTATGAGATATCCATGTGCATGAATTAAAACTTGTTTCCTGTTCTCCTAATAACCTGTCTTCTTATTTTATTATTAGTCTGGCCACAAGAACTCAGAAAGGGAAAAGGGGAAATTTTACACCTCTCCTCAACATGGTTTTCTGTCTGAATGAATGTGACTACTCTAGGTACCTCATATAAATGAAATTATATAGTAAATACTTCTCTGTATCTGGGTTATTTTTTTTTTTACTATAATGTTTTCAAGATCTATCCATGTTGTAGCATAAGTCAAAGTTTCATTCCTTTTTATGGTTGAATAGTATTCCATTGTATAGATAGATTATATTTTGTTTATCCCTTCATCTGTTGATGGATACTTGGGTTGTTTCTGCCATTTAGCTATTGTTATGAACGTGGTGTGCAAACATCTGTTTGAATCTCTGCTTTCAACTCTTTTGGACTGGAATTCTACCTAGGAGGGGAATTGGTGAGTTGTACAGTAGTTCTATGTTTAACATTTTGAGAACCACAAAACCAAGGGATGTTATTCTGAGTAGCCTCCCATAGAAGGGTAAATATAAGAGCTGTAGAAACCTACTGTTTTGAATGAAAGACTCCTCTTATGGTCTAACAGGAACTGTCCCTTTGGTGATAAACTGGTTATAAAGGAGGAGTTGGGCACAATTGTCTTGGGGCCAAGTATTTCTGATTTTAGACCCTCTCTGATCAAACGGGATGACCCATGATGGAAAGGACACTGGACAGGAAGTCACCATGAGGGAGGAGAAGTCTGGGCTGGCACCCGGGGCTCATCTCCAGAGCCTGAATATATGGGGAAGGCTTGACTTCTCACAAGGTATGCCAAAGCTGGAAGCCTTTCTGATCTGATAATCCTGGCAAAGAGAAGCACCATCAATCGTCCACTCTTGGCATGGACAGTATTTTCTCAAACTTACAGAAATTAGGACAGGTTCTCTATTGCCTGCTGCCAACCAGATTCCTGCCTGTGCAGGAAAGTGGTAAACCAGTGAGACCCAGTTGCCTGAACCCTGTACATTCCAAAGGAAACACTGGTCATTGACAAGCTCCTGAGAGAACCCCTGGACCCTTGGGATATCCTGCTGAATAAGTGGCTTAGCATACCTAAGGTCTTGGGCCATGCCAGATAGCTTATGTTATCAATGTGATGTATGATGAACACATGGTATCTAAAGTCAATTCATGACACATTTTAGTAAGTAAAGTTTTACATATGGTATGATTCTTTTCTTTGAAATGATTCCTTTCTGTTTTAAAGAAAGGCATAGAAAAATGTCTAGAGTATTAGTCATAAAGGTGAACATTGGTTATTTTTGATGGTATAATTTTAGGGGATTAGTTTATTTTCTCTTTGGATTTTTTTGTCTTGCCTGAATAGTTTCAGATTTTTACACTATGTTTACTTTTACCTTTTTTAAAAAAGATTTTTTTTAAAAATGTCGATCATTTTTAAAGTCTTTTTTGAATTTGTTACAATATTGCTTCTATTTCATGTTTGGTTTTCTGGCTGCCAGGCATGTGAGATCTTAGCTTCCCTACTAGGGATCGAATCCACACCCCCTGCATAGAAAGGCAAAATCTAAACCACTGGAGAGCCAGGAAAGTCCCTACACTATATCTAAATGAATAGTAA
The DNA here is from genome assembly GCF_001704415.2 of Capra hircus. NCBI lineage: Eukaryota > Metazoa > Chordata > Mammalia > Artiodactyla > Bovidae > Capra > Capra hircus. The sequence goes on from NC_030815.1 coordinate 98,516,591, forward strand.
AGTTCAATTTATGGGGGAAAACTAAGCAGATCATCATTTTCTAAACATACCAGCTAATCTCAATATAAAGATATACTTTTACGTGCCTTAAACTCTTTGCAGAGTTTAATTCCTTCACTCTAAACACAGCAGTCACACTTTTCCTCCCTGTGTCGTATTTCGAGAAAAGAACACAGCTGAGATTTTTGTTTATATCCTAGAAAGTGGCAGTTTGAAAACCTGTTCAGAGAACCTAAATATCATGATGCTTTGATGAAGTAGCCTAAAACCCAAACAAGCACATATAATTCTGACCTAGGAACTAGGAATACTGTAACCACTAAAAAAGGCACACACCTCCCCACATGTCAAAAATAATGATGCAGAATTATTTTTCAGGGAATGAGAAATCTTAATTTTTCCAATCTACCTCCCTTAACCATGTGTTTATTAACTTCATCAATATCTGTGAGTGGAAGAGATGAGTAAAGTAGTGGTAACTAGTGTTGACAATACAAGAACTGTTTATGGGATGAAAATGCAAAACTGGGAACATCCCATCTGTTAATTTTGCTGTTTACTACTAATGGGGAAAACGGTGCGATTCTTTGATTTTCAAACCAGAACACTTTGGGGTATCTTATGAAATACACAAGAAATCAGAGGTTCAAAAAGGGTTTCCTTAAAAGAGGCAATTTGGTGAATTAGTTAAATTTTCTTTCCTTCCAGGCTACGTAATAGTCATTGTTTCCAACATGATTACATATCCTGAATGGGTGATAATAACATTTTGAATTTCGAAATGTAAAATGAAAGGCTAATCTTGCCAGCTTTATCCTCTGGGAAGCAGATTTTTCATTGGTTAATCTGTCCCCTAGAGATCATTAGGAATGTTAATCATCTGAAGCTTTCTCATGTTGACTTTCCTAGGAAATACAGCTGCTATACAGTCCAGAAGTTTCTACTAAGGCTAATGAGGTGGAATGTGTCTGTCCTGAAATAGCCCCGCTTCTCCTTTTTACAAGGTGCAAGCGGCGGGCCAGAGCTGACGGCTGGAGAACTGCAGCTGCAGTTTGCTCCTTGTCCTATACATTGTAGTCTTGGCACCTCCTACACTTGACCTTTTTAGAGGCTTCAGGTGCATAATAAGAAAGCAACAGGAACTAACTCATCCTTCAGCCAGGTCCCTTGCTAGGGCTTATTCACATTATCTTATGTTTACCCTCACAAAATCTTTGTCCATTTTACAGATTACAGAGAGATTCAAAGAGTAATTTTCCCAAGAGTTTATGACAGTAAACAAGAAGCCTTTCTAACTCCAGAGCCCCATGCTTTGCACTGCACCCAAAGATCCCCTTGCACCTCTCTGACCAATTATATATCCAGACATGATACCTGGGCCATAGCTGAGGTCAAGAAATGGGAACAACCATTGCGATTTTACTAATGTACCACCACATTTAACTGCAGCATTTACCTGCCCTCTTTGGATTAAAATTATTTACAATCTGTCTTTCCCTCTCATAAATTTAAGTCCTTGCATGGGAATTCTCAAAGTCACTGTGTTCTTCCCTCACAGTGCCTAGAATGTCCCTGTGTGCAAGGGAGTTAGGAAACTTGTGTTAAGTTCAACAGAACTGGACAGGTCCTGCTGGTTCTGGCACACTTTGGAATATGGCTCCTCCTACAGAAATATGGATTCTTCCATGGGAATATGGCTTCACCCACAGGAATATGGGATTCTTCTACAGGAATGTGGTTCTTCCTACAGGAATATGGGCTTCTTCTACAGGAATGTGGTTCTCCCTACACAAATTTATTGTTGTTGTTCAGTTACTAAGTCATGTCTGACTCTTTGCGACTCTATGGACTATAGTATGCCAGGCTCCATAGGATTCTGCAGGCAAGGATACTGGAGTAGGTTGCCATTTCCCTCTCCAAGGATCTTCTCGGACCAGGGATTGAACACGTCTCCTTCATTGGCAGGTGGATTCTTTACCACTGAGCCACCAGGAAACTCCTACAGGAATAGAGCTCTTCTTATTGCTCAGGGATCAGCTTTGGCTCTTTTGACAGACAGTGCTGCCACTTCACTAAGACACAACGGAGCCAGCATTCGACATACTGCCCATGTTCCTCCTCTGCTATCTGTGTCCCTGAGGAAGCTCCTCCCCTTAAGTGTGGGCTGGATCTGGTGACTTGCTTCTAATGAAGAGAGTAGGGCAAAAGGGATGAAATGTCATGTCTGAGATTAGGTTATAAAAGGCTGTGATGTTGCCTTTCTAGGAGTCTTTCTGGCTCTTCTTGTGTATTTTCTCAGAGAACACATGTCTAGGAACTAAAGGCAACCTCCAGTCAAAAGCCAGCAAGGAATGATGTCCTCAGTCCAACAGTCCTCAAGGAACTGAGTTCTGCCCCACACTGTATGAGTGAGCATTCAGATGAGGCTGCAGCCCTTGTCAATATCTTGAGGGCAGCCTTAACAGACACTCTGACCCAGAAGACTCAGCTAAGCCATGTCTGGACCCCAACCCACAGAAACTGTGAGAAAATAACTGCAGACTGTGTTAAGCCACTAAAGCTTGTAGTAATTTGTTCTAAAGCAGTCAATAAAGAATGCCTATGCACCCGTGTCATGTTTTCAGGGACAAAGATCCAGCGCCATTATAACTTACATTGGAAAATAGACTGTATTTTTGAGGTGGTCCTTTGGGAGGGGTGTGAAAGGCTAAGAAGCATTTACAACTGGACATCTGGCATCGCCTTTGTTGTCATAATTGAAAAACTTGCAGCATGGAACTCACAAACTGTACTGTCTTGTTAACTTCCGCACTCGGGGAGGCTTGATCTCCGGCTTTTCCATAGCTGGTTGCGTAGTTTCCACACGTATAGGAATAGGACTTCTAGAGACAGATCAGGAGAGCAGAACAATACCAACAAAGAGGTTTATGGTCTGGTTTTGACAGTAGGGACTGCTTTCTCAGTTAATTTATGCCTTACTAACACTGATAGTCAAGATAGCCATTTCTTTCCTCCTCTTCACTCTACCTATTACATATAATTATTTTAAAATGCCACAGAAAAGCCAAAATAAAAAAATGATAAGGAGGAAAATACAGCAAGCAGGAACTGAACATGACTGGGATATCACATGAAATTTCTCTGCCCAAAACACTCCCTTCCCAATATTAGGTTTTTGTTCATAACCAGGTTTTGCCAGTGAAACGAGTAAAGGGAAACCTGTGGATAGCCTATTTTTACTTCCAAGTAAGTAATCTTGTATCTATGTTATTTTAAACATAACACAGAATACATTTTCTAAATAGATAAAGAATGATAGAGTAGTTCATATAAAAAATATATAATCAGGAGACCTTTAGGACTCACTCTAAAACATTCTATGTCCAGATTAAAATGTTAAAAATTAAGTTTCATTTTTATATTAGAAAACAATGCAGTTAACCAATGGGCTTACTCCTAACTGATTTTAAGGAAAAGTTTTGACACATTTTCATGATTGAGTGATTTCACTTAAATAAAACCCAGTAATTACTTTCTGGGACCAATAGACATCAAAACAAACTGAGATTCTCAGCAAGAGACTTCTAGTAAGTCAGTTAACTCGTCTGGGCCTCCATCTTCCCTTCTGCTGAGTGCCTAATTTGGTGGTGATAGGTATGCGGCAATAAATGTTAAAGAAACATAAATGAGCAAACATGAAATAGAGTCAACGTATTCTAGGTTCATGACTTCCTCAAGCTGGCCCCCCAGAGGCAACTGAACGCAGTCCCTGGAAGAACTCAGGGGAGCACATTACTCTGCTGGGGTGGAATGGGTGGTGTTTGGAAAGCTTCAAGGAGGGGTTTAGACTTAACCAGACGGAGGGAAGACTTCCAAGGTGGGAGACAGAGTGGAGACCCAGATCTGCTGATGGGTAAGGCAGAGTCAGCATCACTGATTCAATGGACATGAATCCAAGCAAGCACCGGGAGACAGTGAGGGACAGGGAAGCCTGGTGTGCTAGTCCACGGGGTCGCAAAGAGTCAGACACAACTTAGCAACTGAACAACAACAAGGTAAAGTTCCAGGGGAAGATCAGGGGCTTGTGACTAGAGGGGAAACCAGGGGCCCCTGCATGAGGTGCCTCAAGCTGAGTTGTTCATATAAAGGCAAAGGCAGTCACTGAAGGTTTGGGGCAAGGGAGTGGCATGCTCAGACTTGCATTTTAGAAAGGCCCTTAGAGCAACAAAGGATGCTGGTGAGGACAGGCCAGATGGAGCATCTTAGAAAACTGTAGTAGTGGTTATCCAGGATGGGAAATGGTACGGGCTGGGGGTAGGTTGGGAAGAGGGTCATGATAAGGAGGGGATGGACATGGGAGACAATATGAAAGTCAAATTGGCAGGATTTGGTGACCAATTAGATGAGGGCATGAATAGGAGAAAGTCAAGGACTCCCAGGCATCAGGTCTGAATAACAGGTAGGTAACAATGACTTTGGGGCTTCCCTGGTAGCTCATTGGTAACAAATCTGCCTGCTATGCAGGGGATGCAGGAGATATGGGTTCGATCCCTGGGTCAGGAAGATCCCCCAGAGGAGGGAATGGAAATCCACTCCAATATTCTTGCCTGGAGAATCCCATGGACTGAGGAGTCTGATGGCTACAGTCCATAGGGTTGCAAAGACTCGGACATGACTGAAGCAACTGCGTACACGTGCACACACACAATGACATTAACCAAGATAGGAAAACTGATGAAATGGGCAGCAGGGTAGGGTTGGAAGAGACGAATTAAGGCTTCAAAAAGTCCAAGAGACAGCCGGGTATTTGTCTCTGGAGTAAGACAAATTTATACCAAGAAAATGGACTAGGCATCATAAGATAACATAGAGAAATATTCATTTTTATTTTCAGCATCAAGTATAAGAATTTCCCAGGGTAGTGTTTCTTAGATTACATAAGGTGTTTTTTTGAAATTCTTGTTTCTGGCCTTTCCCCACTACAACACCCCTACCCTCACCAAAACGGCCCTACCTCCCACCAAAGGATCTGAAATGTCTGGAGGAGGACTGCAGTTTTGGGTTTTAACAAGATACTGATGTAGTGTTCCTTGGACACATTTCAGGAAGCTTTATCCTAGGGAGACCCCACCAGTGTTAGCAGACTGCCAAGGTGTCCATGGGGCTGCCATGATCTATAGCTAGTTATTCACAGAGAGGTGAAGAGTGTCTACTTTCTATGAGATTAGGAAAGAAAGGTTTTTCTCTGGGTTCGGGTTGGTGGTGGTCTGGAGGTTTTAAAGAACATCTGTGACTCTAGTACTTCCAGGGGCTCAGATAATGGACCAAGGGACGAGTACTGAACTGAGCTGAGACAGTGAGCAGAAGCCAGGTCACGAAGGGCTCCCTCTGCTCTGTTGAGGAGTCGGGACTCCACCCTGACTTTAAACAGGGAACTGACATGGTCACGTCAACGTGCCTGAGAAGCAACTCAAAGTGACTCGCTAATACAGCAGGTAGAAATATTAAAACAGAGTAAGTGGCATTTTTGAGACATAAAGGAAGTTGAGACAGTCTTTTTCTCGCTCTCTTCAGGCTCACATTCTCTCAGTTTTCTTTTTCTTCTCTGCTGCTGCGTTGTTTCAGTCGTGTCCGACTGTGTGACCCCATAGACGGCAGCCCACCAGGCTCCCCCATCCCTGGGATTCTCCAGGCAAGAACACTGGAGTGGGTTGCCATTTCCTTCTCCGATGCATGAAAGTGAAAAGTGAAAATGAAGTCACTGAGTCGTGTCCAACTCTCAGTGACCCCATGGACTGCAGCCCACCAGGCTCCTCCGTCCATGGGATTTTCCAAGCAAAAGTACTGAAGTGGGGTGCCATTGCCTTCTACTTGATTATCAAATGCCCTCATGAGTAACGTTTTGAGAATAATGTTGATGGTACTATTGTTTCCCCATTCAAACAAGAAGCAACAGACCTTACATTAGCGTCCTGAAGAGTGGATTTCTTATTAATATTTACAAACGGTGATTCCTCTTTTCCAACCTGCTAGAGAAAACAGGCAGGTTAGTCAAAACTTAATATCTTGGCACGCAAAAATGTTCCCAAGTGTCCTACATTCAAAGGACTATAGAAATGTGAAGGTGTATCAAAGAGGTAGATCATCAGGTACTCAGTGAATAACCAGTTGTTTTTTTTCCGGTGTTTATTTAACAAAAAGATATTTTCTTGAGTCATTCCCCATCTGGGGATTAACACTTAATCATTCAAATACAATCAATGCTTGCATTCACACTCTTATTGAGTACCTGCTATGTGCCAGCTCAGGACTGAATGAGAAAAGGATGGTGTAGGAAAAGTCAAACCCACAGTTTAATTCCCTACCTCACATTTTTAGGTCAGGAATAATAAGCAGCTCCATGCTTACATAGCACTTAGAGCCTTCAAAAGAGTTTAGAATCTTTCACATCAGTGAGACAAGCCTGGGAGGAGTCACATCATATGATTTTGAAAGAAGCCTCGTCCTCCTCCGTCTAGTGAGTCCCACAAAGAAGTGTGTGGATGGAAGGACACCCACTCAGCCAGCCAGGCCGGCTGAGCTCACACTGGAGATCAACAGGAGATTTAGCAGCCAGCGGCCCTCAGACCCTCCACGGGGTACAGAGCTGGCCCTTTCACTTCCCCAAATATTACTGGGCTTTGGCCAAAACGTTCCTTCAGGTTTTGCTCTAAGATGTTATGAAAAACCCAAATGAACTTTTTGGCCAACCCAATAACTACACTGGTTAATAACTCTTTATATTAAAAGCTCTGTTCACATAACAGGTGTGGTTCCTATGTCCTGGCTGGACCCGACTGACACAGCAGTCCCAGAGCACCTCTTGTACACGTCACTGATGAAACCTCGCGACAGAAAATCAAAGGCTTGCTGGCACGCACCTGGGCACTCACTCGGGACGCGTTCTCCAGCTGGGCCTTCAGAATGTTACACTTGACGTGATCAGCCACGGGGGATGGCAAAAGTGGAGTCTGAAGAGTCTTCTCAGGAACTTTTTTCTCTTCGGCCTGAGATGAACCAAAATGCATGTAACAAATGGTAAACAAAGAACTAAAGAAACACAAACATTAATCCTCCCCAACAATCATCAGTGCAAATAACACAGAGACAAGTGTGTCAGCAACTCCTTATGCTTGTACCAGTGCTTTCACTATTTGCCAAGGAGTCACAAGCACATCCTCTCCTTCTCATGTGAAGCAGGGAGAGGAAGAGGTAGGAAGCTCACGAGTCACAGGACTGGGAAGGTCCAGGAGACTCTTTCAGATTCACGCAGCCAGAGCCCGTGGCAGAACCAGGACTCAAACTCTGAGTCACATACTGTGACAGGTAGTGTGTGTGTGAGTGTGTGTGTGTTCAGTTGCTCAGTTGTGTCTGACTCTTTGTGATCCCATGGTCTGTAGCCTACGAGGCTCCTCTATGCATGGGATTTCCCAGGCAAGAACACTGGAGCAGGTCGTCATTTTCTTCTCCAGGGGATCTTCTGTGACTTGTTAGTTCAAGGGTCGTTTGTATTTTTACAATAATCTTGCTGAAAACTCTGATTCTCAATAAGAAATCTGTATCTGTTGCCTCACTGTAGAGTGTCTCAGATGTCAATAATCTAGTACTACCTTTCTTTTTTTTTTTTTGCCATTTTTTAAAGAAAGGCAATGCCAAAGAATATATCACACAATTGCATTCATCTCACATGCTAGCAAAGTAATGCTCAAAATTCTCCAAGCCAGGCTTCAGCAATACATGAACCGTGAACTTCCAGATGTTCAAGCTGGTTTTAGAAAAGGCAGAGGAACCAGAGATCAAATTGCCAACATCTGCTGGATCATGGAAAAAGCAAGAGAGTTCCAAAAAAACATCTCTTTCTACTTTATTGACTATGCCAAAGCCTTTGACTGAGTGGATCACAATAAACTGTGGACAATTCTGAAAGAGATGGGAATACCAGACCATCTGACCTGCCTCTTGAGAAACCTATATGCAGGTCAGGAGGCAACAGTTAGAACTGGACAGGGAACAACAGACTGGTTCCAAATAGGAAAAGGAGTCCGTCAAGGCTGTATATTGTCACCCTGCTTATTTAATGTATATGCAGAGTACATCATGAGAAACACTGGGCTGGAAGAAGCACAAACTGGAATCAAGATTGCTGGGAGAAATATCAATAACCTCAGATATGCAGATGACACCACCCTTATGGCAGAAAGTGAAGAGGAACTAAAAAACCTCTTGGTGAAAGTGAAAGAGGAGAGTGAAAAAGTTGGCCTAAAGCTCAACATTCAGAAAACGAAGATCATGGCATCTGGTCCCATCACTTCATGGCAGATAGATGGGGAAACAGTGGAAACAGTGTCAGACTTTATTTTGGGGGGCTCCAAAATCACTGCAAATGGTGACTGCAGCCATGAAATTAAAAGACGCTTACTCCTTGGAAGGAAAGTTATGACCAACCTAGATAGAATATTGAAATGCAGAGACATTACTTTGCCAACAAAGGTCCTTCTAGTCAAGGCTCTGGTTTTTCCAGTGGTCATGTATGGATGTGAGAGTTGGGACTGTGAAGAAAGCTGAGTGCCGAAGAATTGATGCTTTTGAACTGTGGTGTTGGAGAAGACTCTTGAGAGTCCCTTGGACTGAAAGGAGATCGAACCAGTCCATCCTAAAGGAGATCAGTCCTGGGTGTTCATTGGGAGGACTGATGCTGAAGCTGAAACTCCAATACTTTAGCCACCTCATGCGAAGAGTTGACTCATTGGAAAAGATTCTGATGCTGGGAAGGATTGGGGGCAGGAGGAGAAAGGGACAACAGAGGATGAGATGGCTAGATGGCATCACTGACTGGATGGACATGAGTTTGAGTGAACTCTGGGAGTTGGTGATGGACAGGGAGGCCTGGCATGCTGCGATTCATGGGGTCGCAAAGAGTCAGACACGACTGAGCGACTGAACTGAACTAAACTGAACCACGAGGTTTTCACAGGTGTATGAAGAGTTAATTTTTAATTAGATTTGATTTTTTGGAATGATATGCTGGAATACAAGAATTGAACTGGTCCTAAAGCCCATTCGAGGTTTTTGACGATTGCTTAAGGGGATATAGCTATACTGACAGTAATGACCAAAGACCCACTTTGAAAAGAAAACAGAATGCTGCTAAAATAAGAAATCAGTGAGAATTTAGCATTGATTTCCCCCTTGAATTTAGCAATTCTGTACTGCTTTTTGGATAGAAAATTCAAGCTGGCTTGCTGCTGCTAAGTCACTTCAGTTGTATCCAACTCTGTGCGACCCCATAGATGGCAGCCCAACAGGCTCCCCCATCCCTGGGATTCTCCAGGCAAGAACACTGGACTGGGCTGCCATTTCCTTCTCCAATGCGTGAAAGTGAAAAGTGAGACTGAAGTCGCTCAGTCATGTCCGACTCTTAGAGACCCCATGGACTGCAGCCTACCAGGCTCCTCCGTCCATGGAATTTTCCAGGCAAGAGTACTGGAGTGGGGTGCCATTGCCTTCTCCATCAAGCTGGCTTATTCTTGCTCTATCTGACCAGGCAGGAGCTACTGTTCAGCTCTATGACTTGACTCAGGTGAAAACCAATATAAATTTTGGAAAACTTGAGTATCATCATTGCATTTATGTTTGCATAAAAGGCATCTCTATGAGGGGTAAACATCTGAATTACAGCAAGACTATAATTCCAGTCAGGAGGATGGCTCCAAGAATGTTGTGCTTTCTCTCTTTTGTGTAACCATATTTTGTATTTTACATTCAGTTTGAATTGTAAAAAGAGGTTGTATCATTCAATATGGAAATTCAGATTTCAAAACACACAGATGAATGATAATTGGACTTTGATATAATTGTCATTGTAAATAGCCCTTCTGTTTAAGGATGTCATTCAGGGATAAAGAAGTGATCAGATGCAGTTTTCAACTACTGATACAAATTGTGTATATGTTTCAAATCTGATGAAATTCAAATGTCTGTGACAATTTTGGGTGCACCTTTGGAAATGGGCAATCAGAATGTTTTCTCACCATTAACATATCCAAACCTTAGAAGAATCAGAGGATTCTTGAGACTGAAAAAAACCTTAAAAGCCATCAGAACCATTGGTTCCCAGTTGTGGTATCATAATAATTTATGATGCCTGTTGCAAGAATTGTTTTTATTAATGATAAGGAATCATAGTGTGAAGTCATATACTTGCCTATGTGTTAGGACAAAGTCATGGTTATCTGGCATAATTCTCTTCTCCATGCTCACTGATCCATTTCTTCACATGAAGGAGAAAAGAGGGGCATTATTGCTTGAGTGCATGGGAGTAGTGAAAGTTAGTCGTTCAGTCGTGTCCAACTCTTTTCAACCCCATGGACTGTAGCCCACCAGGCTCCTCTGTCCATGGAATTCTTCAGGCCAGAATACTGGAGTGGGTAGCCATTCCCTTCTCCTGGGGATCTTCCTGACCCAGGGATCAAACCAGGGTCTCCCACCTTGCAGGCAGATTCTTTACCATCTGAGCCACCAGGGAAGCCCCAAGTGCATGGCAAGTGCTCAATAACTCACAGCTGCCTCAGCTACACCTTAACCCAGAGCAAGCCACGATTGTTCATGTCCCACCAAGATTCACAGCAACTACAAATTACAAACAACTTGTGAGTTCTCTGCTACTGTATGCTCTACTTTCCTGCAAAATATTTTTGACTTTACCAAGCTCCAGGTAAGCCCCTGTTAAAATGATTTATTGTGTGGAGTGCAGAAGAAAAGTTGAAACCTGGAGACTAAGAGAAAGAAGACCAATCCCAGGCACATAATCCATTAGGCTGACTCCAAACAGCTAGCACAAGCCTGCTCAATAAAGATGTATTGGTTGAATGAATATAAGTGCCATCCTGCAGGAAGAATTATTTTTCCAACCGACTATCATTGAGGGTAGTACTGAAGAAAAAGTAGGTGAACAAGATCTTGAAGTTGGGGCTCAAGAGTGATCAGAGGGACCTGAGGCTTCCCTACTGTGGTGGGTGCAAGGGGATGGAGGGTCTTCTGAGAAACTGTGGAAGTCTAGTGTAGACTAGAGGGATGTCTAGGGTGGAGGAACAGCCCAGAGAGGAAGTCTAATGTTCCCATGTTCATCAACTTGGGTAAGGAAGGGGAGCTTTCCAGGCCAGATCTTCCAAATAATTAATTAACAGTTTGTTATTGTTCAGTTGCTAAGTCATGTCCTACTCTTAGTGACCCCATGGACTGCAGCACATCAGGCTTTGTCCTTCACTATCTCCTAGAGTTTGCCCAAACGCATGTCTGAGTCAGAGATGCCATCCAAACATCTCATCCTGTCACCTCCTTCTCCTCCTGTCTTAAATCTTTTCCAGCATCAGGGTCTTTCCCAATGAGTTGACTCTTTGCAGCAGTGGCCAAAGCATTGGAGCTTCAGCATCAGTACTTCCAGTGAATATTCAGGATTGATTTCCTTTAGGATTGACTAGTTTTATCTCTATGTAGTCCAAGGGACTCTCAAGAGTCTTCTCCAGCACCATAGTTCGAAAGCATCAATTCTTTGGTGCTCAGCCTTCTTTATGGTCCAACTCTCACATCCATACATGACTATTGGAAAAACCACAGCTTTGACTATATGGACCTTTGTCAGCAAAGTGATGTTGGTAATTAATAATTTAATGTATAATTCAATTAATATAACTATCAATTATAATTTTAAAATAATTTAATTAATAATTAAAGGGATATTGTTAATTAATTCCAAATTGTTAACTCCCTCTTACAAAGAGGCAAAGCTAGGCACTGGGGTTAGAAAAAACGATCCATGAGTAAAGAAGACTATTCCTATAGAGATTTTAAAAAGTGTATGCAACAGTGGATCTCAACCAGGGGCAATTTTGCCCTTCAGGGGACATTTGGCAATGTCTAGAGACAATTTTGGTTGTCATGCCAGGATAGGGGGATGCTACCAGCACCTAGAGGGTAGAGGCCAGGGGTGCTGCAAAACATCGTGCAACGCACAGGACAGCCTCTCCTCCAAAGTATCAGGCCGAAATAGCACTAGAGCCTAAGGCGAGCGACCCTAGGGTAGAAACTGAAGAAGCATGTGGGACTGCAAAGGGCACTGCACTGGGAGTCAGAGGTCCAAGGATTCAGCCGCTCTCTGACTTCAAGAATGCCAGGTCCCTTCCTCGGGTCTGAGATGTTGAAAAGGTTGAAGTAAATGATAGATTGAATCCAGCACTGGCTTTCTACAGGTCTAAGATATAACTTGGTTTTTATAAGGCTGCCCATTTGGATATAAGAACAGGTCTAGCCAAAAGGGAACTTGGTTTTTGCCCAGGCCCTTCCTCAAGACCTCCCTCCCTACTTTTTTATTTTTTGATTTTTTTAAAAATACTTAAACCAGCCTTTTATTTTTTGGCTGCACCACGCAGCATGTGGGATCTTAGTTCCCTGTCCAGGGATTGAACCCATGCCCCATGGAAGTGTGGAGCTCTAACCACTGGACAGCCAGGGAAGTGCCCCTCCCTCCCCACTCGAATCCTTCCCTTCCTTCCTTTAGCAAACAGTCACTGAATATCTATGAAGTGCCAGGTGTTGTCGGAGAGAGACAGAGGGTGTTATGGACTGAACTGTGTTCTCCCCAAATTTATGTTGAAGGCCTAACAATCCTTGTGATGGGATCTGGGCACGGGGCCTTTGAGAAGTAGTACTTAGACTGAGATAAAATCACGTGGGTGGGACCCTCATGACAGGATTAATGGCTTTATAAGAAGAGGAAGAAAGAGCCCTCTCTTCTGGCAGTGAGAAGGCAACTGGCTCCCAGCCAGGAAGAGAGAGAGCTCTCACCAGGGAACCAAATCATCCACACCTTGACCTTGGACTTCCCAAACTTCAGATCAATGAGAAATAAATGTCTGCTATTTAAGCCACCTGGTCTATGGCAATCTGTGATAGCAGCCCACGCAGACTAATACCAAGGAGTAAAACCGGAAAGAGGTAAATGTGGAGGCTTCCCTGGAGGAACTTCAGTTAGAAGGATGGAGAGGACCATGAACAGATCCCGGCTGAGGGGCTCAGCACCAGAGGCAGCCCCTACTGCTGTAATCCACCCCTAAAGAATATAAGTGAATTTCAGCTCCTAAGAGACATGCCTGAGCAGAAATGTCACGAGCGCTAGAGTAGAAATCCCTCCAAGACAAAGGCACATAGTTTGAGAGGCAGGCGGGGTCATAATGAGAGGTGTGAGTGAACCCCAGGTCCACGTGCATCACCCAGCTCTGGTCCTTGGCACCTTATTTATATTGATGTGCAGAGCAGGCCAGGGTCCAGCAGGCTTCACAGTTTCCAGTTCCAGCTTCTTTAGATGGGCAGCGGCTTCGCTGAAAAGGGCAGGTGTTCCCGGACTCAGTTCTGTAAAGTGAGTAGGGAAAGGTTGAAAGGGCAGAGAGATATAGGTGATGCAAGACACTTGCCAGAGACCAACCCTCAGAGCCTTGCTGCCTGGTTCCTCGTCTGGCAGCTTGAATCTCTCAGCATGTACTAGCAGGTGGGATGTGGGAACATTTTAAGGTCAAAGTTTCAAGGCCTAAGTCCCCCATATGTGAGCTGGGTGACCCGGGGAAGATTACTTTACCTCTCCGAGCCTCTGAGCCATTTTCAAATGAAAACAAAATTACTTACCTTGCAGGGTTGCTGTGATTATTAAGTGAGGTAATTCATGTGCAAATGCTTTATGAATGGAAAAGCACTATGCACATTGGAAAGATTAGTGTTCAGGCTAACAGGCAGATGAATGTGCTCTTAAAAACCATGTTATATTTCTAAAATCAAATTCATTGTATGTTGGATTAGTTCACCACCACTCCTCCCACTAGCTTGTTTTTATCCGTGGGTACATTAAATATTCATTAAACATTTGGTATTCATTACATATTAAAGTTGGTGCCAGGCATTGATAGCAACTGGGATCTGGGAAGCTGGAATAAGGAGATGAATGAGACACAATTCTAGTCCATTTGGGAGACAGACACCTGTACAGATATTCCAAATACGAGTGACCAAAGGTTTATTTAATTGTATATGGGGGCTTCCCTGGTGGCTCAATTGGTAAAGAATCTGCCTGCAATGCGAGAGACCTGGGTTTGATTGCTAGGTTGGGAAGAGCCCCTGGAGAAGGGAATGGCTATGCACTCCAATATTCTGGCCTGGATAGTGAGGATAGGATCAATTTTTCAAAACCAAAGTGGACGATGAGTTACCATTTCTAGCTCAGCCAACCCAGAATTGCTATTCACAGTCTACAGGTGAAGGCTCAGTGGCTCATCCTTTTCACCAGCCACAGACTCATGAAATATCAGACCTGTAAGATGCCCTTGGCCATCATCTCAATACCCTCCACGCCATTCCATAGTTGAGAAAACCCTGGATCCAAGAGGGGACTTGGCTCAACCATGAGAACTAGATTCGAAGCCTCTTGATTCTCACCTCTATCTTGGCACTTGTTCAAACCACATGTGATAAAAAACAAGTTCTCCCCCCACCTCCTGTCACACACAAATTCTTTGGCAAAATATAATAAAAAGGATTTTCTAGAAAAAGAGAAGAACAGGCATACAAAATCCAAGCCCACATTTTTAATTAGTTTTAACAGATACAAAATCACCCTGTCATATTGCTAGAAACATTTCTTTTTTTCCCTTTTTTTAAAAGATTTTTTTGATGTAGACCATTTTTAAAGTCTGTATTGTATTTGTACAATATTGCTTCTGTTTTGTTTTGGTGTTTTGGTTGCAAGGCATGTGGGATTTCAGTTCCTTGACTGGGATCCAACCCACACCCCCTGCATTGGAAGGCTAAGTCTTAACCACTGAACTCCAAGGAGGTCCTAGAAACTTTCCTGATTCGTTTATTCCCCATTTCCGTGACTACTTTGGCAGTGAGCGCTAGATCTACTTGACAGCTTGCTTTCAGAAGGCTAGAATGAGACAGAATGTGACAGAATGAGCTTTCCTGGGGTTGGGAATTAGAGACTCAGTCACCTCACTCCCCTCTCTCTCTGTTCCACAGCTTGAGCCAGTGCTGGATACAGCAGGAGCAGAGAACCAGCGTGGAATGAGGCAGAGACATCTGCTCCCTCATAACAAAACTAGAGTTGGCGGGTAAGCCATAATCCCTAAGTCACCTCTGCCTAATGCACAAGGCTCTTATCTGCTCTCACCCAGACCTGGTAACTCAGCGCAGATATTACCACCATTCCAAGCTGCATCGATGTCTTGAGCATCTTGGAAAGCCACCCACGCCCTGCAGCACCGCTCCCCCACCTCGCCCCCTATGCCCAACTTACTTGTAAGGGATTTACTGCTGGAGTTTGGGGACCTGGCAAGCCCCTCCTTGTTCTCCAGGGTCAGTGAGAGGCCATAGTTCGTGTGGTGCTGGTGCTGGTGGTGGTGATGGTGGTGCCTTCCCGAAGCCTTGGTGGTGAACGGAGTGCCCCCGTTCTCCTCGAGGCGGAAAGGCAGCCGGTCCGAGCTGCTGAGCCCTGGGGAAGGGAGCGGGTAGCTGTGGAGGGTGTCAAAGTCAGGATTTAGAAAAGCAGAGAGTCTTGATACCCTTGTCTGTTCTTTAAATGATGTTCTCCAAGCATTGACAACCAAGAGAAATAGGTGCAACAAGTAGTTCCGCTGTTATTGCAGAACAGGACCCAGTGGCAACAACGGCAACGCAAAGGAAAAGCAGAAGGTGGAAATTTGTATTTGTCAGAGATGTTAACCCTTAAAAAAATTCTTAAGTTTGAAATAAATCTCAATTTTTTAAAAAAGACATCATCTAAATGGGAAGTGTAAATCAAAGGCAATCATCAAATTAAAAATAATTAAACACCCTACAATAATAAGATTACCATACAAACTAGAAGTCTTGGAGTCACTTTCTCCTCCTCTCCATCAACTCCACCATGAAGAAAGCACCTGTTAAATGTTACTGCTACATCTTCTAATTCCAATTGCCCCACTTGGTGTTATTGCCCTAAGGCTCTTGAGACAGATTCTCAAAGCTCTTCCAGTCTCTATTTCTTCTTTAGCCCATCTCCACAAAGCAGCAGTCAGAGAGCTGTTCTGATTACACTCTAGAGTGTGGCACTCCACCCTCTGGGAGCTTGAATATCTCTCTGTTGCTAGTGATTCTTAAGATGAAATCTGATGAAAGCTATGGATCTTCTCTGCAGAAAAAGGCACCCAGACACAACATTTCACACTCAATTTTAGGCTCTCTTTCACCCCTCCATGGACCAAGGCTCAGAGTTTGGTTTGCAGGAAAAAATCCAAATTCCTTTATGTATCACTCATGCCTGCCCCCTGCTCCCCAACCAGTGATCCCATCCCATTCTCCTTGCAGCTCATCTTTGGCTATATTCTTCTCTATACCCCCAAGTTCTTCCCATCCTGGGGCCTTTCACCTCTTTCTGTTCCCTGGAGTCGTTCCTCATCACCAAATTCAGCTAAAGCACCCCTTCCTCCAGGAAGACTTCCAGCCTTTAAGACCCAGATTACAGGTCTCCTCACACCCCTAAGCAGAGCCAATCCCTTTTTGTGCTCATTCCCAAAGACCAGATTTTTGCTGTTTACTCCTTCACTCTGTCTTCAGGGAGCTCACACCCCAGGGTAGGAAACTGTCATTTAATCAGCTACAGTCACACAAGAATGAGCTGTGAGGGAGTATACAGGGGAAGGCAGCTAGTTTTCCTGGGGCTGGTAAAAGTGGGCAAGGAATCACTGGGGAAGGGGAATCCACTGGGGGAGATAGTCAAGTTTTGATGGACTTTCTTAAAACAGAATCCTTTTTTTTTTTTTTTTTTTTTTAAACAGGAAACTACATTTCTTGTGTTTGTATGAGGTTGATAATTCCCCTCAGGGTGGACCTATCAGAGCTCTCCCTCTTTCCAGGGACTTGCTCTGGAACATGATCCAATCAGGGACAATCAGATTTTCCAGGAGGTTTAACACACAGAAACAGAAAGAAAGGGTCTTTCTTCCTTTTTAAGAGTCAAACAAGGCTTTACTGTGACTTTTGTGGGCCCTCAGCCCTTTGGCCTTCATCTCTTCTCTAGAAAAAAATTTTTAAATTACATTTTATGACTGCATTTATATTATTAAAACAAAACAAATATATTAATATCAGATATTAAACCATTTTCTTCAACCAATAATTCATTTTTTTCTTCTGACTTTAAAAGAAATGAAATCATTTTTGTGGGCCCCTAAAAGCATTGTGAACCCAAGGCACTGCATCTGCTGTGCCTCATAGATAAGTCAGGTTTGGCTATGAGGATGATATAAGTTGAGGCTACTTATGATCATATTCCCTGGACACAAAGAAGTATCTGTGGGAAGTGGTCAATGCACAGAGGGACACGAGATGAGCAGAGGTTAAAGCTAGATGAAAAGAGGGGGGAAAAATAACCATTACTGGTAGCATCTGAATCCCCTGGTTCCAGCCATGCCTGAAGCTGGTCTACCACTGAACTTCTTAGTTATAAGTCCTATTTATTTATTTATGCTTGATGTAGTTGGATTTCTCCCATTTATAACCCACGTGCTCTAAATCAGTGATGATGTGTTGTTTTCTTATTGCTTTTTTGCTTATTTGTTTTGTGGAATGTCTTCTGAGTGCCAAGGTGGAAATGGCTATTAGGATCCTAAGGAACAGTATGAGCAAAGGAATGACATTTGAAAAAGCAGAATGGCTAGAGTGGGAATGAGAAGTGGAAAAGGTTTAAGCAAAGGTGTGACATGATTGGAGTTCCATTTTATAAAATTCACGCGGAGGGCTGTGTGGAGGACAGATAGCCTGGAGACTATGATGGGCTAGACGAACTAGGAGGCTGGAAGAGAGGGGCGGCCCTCTGGGCTATATCTGAAGAAGTGCAGGCAGGGTGTGCAGGCCAGGCACGTGGGGCACAGGGGGAGGAGGTTCAGAGGAGGACTCTGCTGGAGATACAGGATGCTTTTCAGAAGAAACTGCACTTCTTTTTTTTGCACTTTTTTCCCGCATTTTTTTGCCCCTATGTTGTTCCATGAGCTAGTCTCTGGCCCACCCTGGCTGCCTCCTAGAGATTTTGCTCAGGACAGTTCAACAGGGAAATAAATGTGTGCGTGTGTAAGAATGTGTGGGTGTGTCTTTGGGGTCACAGTCAGCCTCACCTCTCCAACCTGAAGCATAACCAAGGCTATTCACCCTCCTCACGGAGGCAGCAATGGCAGCAGAAAAAAAGCACACTGAGGTGTCACTAGAATTTCTAGCGTCTCGTTTTAGTTCTGCCCAACCTTGCGCAGGAAACTTGGCCAGCTGTCCTGGGCCACAGTTTCCTCCTCTGTGACATGAGGGGGGTCAGGTGATTTCTGGATGCATTTCAAGGCCAGAAAATCAGCCTTTACTCTTGCCCCCAACTCATTTATCCAGTACTTGCTCTGCCCCAGGCACTGGGTTACATAGTTTACATTGACCATCCCATTTTATACATGTAGAGGCTTTGCTTAGCTCATAATGGGTGCTTCATAAATATTTGATGAAAGGAAAGAAGGGGAGGCAGGAGGGAGAGAAAGAAAGAAGCAGGGAGAGAGGGAGGAAGGATGAGTGAAGTGGTGGAGCTGGGATGTGACAAGGGTATGAAGAGCAGAGCTCGTGGGCATTATTCTCCCATGTCTCAAGTACAGTGAAAATAATATCTGTCTCAAGGAGGCACAGAGGCTGGGAGCTCAGAACAGAGAAAATGCCCTTGACTTGGAAGGCTTCACAACTTGAGGCTCATCCTCCACCCACCCTGTTAGTAGCACACTGCTGCCCGCCTATTAAAGGTCTGAACGGTCAAGGCAGCAAAAACCAACCAGAGAAACACTCAAAGCCAGAGGGACAGGCTGAGGGCACTGGCAGGACTTGAGAAGGGGAGAACACAGAGACGAGGAGGGGTCAGAAAACTGTGAATGCTTCAGCCTGGGGGGCCAGGAAAATGGCATGCTGTTAACAGGAAAAAGGAGTTTGGGAGTGAGGACTACTTGAAGAAGAGAAACCATGATTTAATTTCAAATCGGTCACACTGAATGTGAGAATGAATCCCCAAGGAACAAGGTGCCCTACAGCAGAGATCCGGAGTACATTCAGGGTTGGAGGTTTGAGTAAGTTCTGAGTAAGAATTTCTGAGGAATGGTAAATTGATAAATAGATATCTCCCATGTTCACTCCAACCTACTCTCACTCTCCGCTTGGAACATATGATGAAAAAGGACACTGAAGCTGCGCCCCGCTCGGGAGGAGGGAGTGCTGTGATTGATTGGTGATGTCTGCCATGGACTGGAAACAAGACAGTAATATCATGTATCCTCTTGTCTTCCCAAGTTAAAAGCGTGTGTGTGTGTTTTATTTCTAAGAAACCCAAAGTGAAAAGTTAAACACAGAAATTAATATATGTACAGGGAGTGATAACGCATATTTAATGTGACTTTCACTTTACAACAACTTCCGGGGAAGGCTGAGAAAGAGACAAATGGGAAGAGAAATAGATGAGGGTCAGAGAAGCAGCATGGGTCTCTCAGGGTCAGAGTTTCTAGAAGAGCAAAGATTCCTAAGCAGGAGTGGAATGAGTTGGGTGCTTTCTCAGCTCATTCACGCTGAGGACCATCCGGGAGGCATTGTGTGGGGTTGTGGGTCCTTTAAGGAAACCACTGCTGCTGGCCTCATGGACTGTTCCCTGCAGAACTCCAGGGGGTGATGGTCATGTAAGCTATGACGTAAGGGCACCCGCTGAACCTGCCCTGTCCACAGAACCTCAGAGAAGGCCACGCCCACCCAGCAGCACTCAGCAGCTCATGAGCCTCAGGGCCCAGTGGCTGAGATCCAGGAGATGAGGCCAGCTCCATGCTCACTGTCAACAGAGACTGGGGTTCACCAGGTTTCCGGCATTCTGGAAAGGAGGTCACAAGTCTTGGTTTTCAGAGGGGGATGGAAGAGGTGCACACTTCCATGAGCTGGCAGTTGAGAAGGGTCTGGTGTGGAAGAAGGGGGCTTCTATGTGCCTAGCACATGCTAGGCGCTCTAATGGTTAACTCTGACAGTTACCCTGCAAGGAAGCTGGTGTGGCCCCCTTTTACACTGGGGCTTAGTGAAGGGAAGCAACGTGCCCTGTTAGTAGATGTGAGAGAGAAGTTGTGTGTGCATGCGTGCTACTCACTTCAGCCATGTCTGACTCTGTGCGACCCTATGGACTGTGGCCTGCCAGGCTCCTTTGTCCATGAGATTCTTCAGGCAAGAACACTAGAGTGGATTGCCATGCCCTCCTCCAGGGGATCTTATCACCCCTGGGGATCAAAACCTGGTCTCCCGCATCGCCTGCATTGCAGGCGGACTCTTTACCACAGTGCCTCCAGGGAAGCCCCTGCTGCTGCTGCTGCTAAGTCGCTTCAGTCGTGTCCAACTCTGTGCAACCCCATAGACGGCAGCCCACCAGGCTCCCCCGTCCCTGGGATTCTCCAGGCAAGAACACTGGAGTGGGTTGCCATTTCCTTCTCCAATGCATGAAAGTGAAGTCGTTCAGTCATGTCCGACTCTTAGCAACCCCATGGACTGCAGCCTACCAGGCTCCTCCGTCCAAGGGATTTTCCAGGCAAGAGTACTGGAGTGGGGTGCCATTGCCTTCTCCGAGGGAAGCCCCTAACTGGATCTAATTTCTTCTCTTCCCTTCTCTCTGGAGAAGCCCCCTACTTTCATTGTGCTTCCAACTGTAGAGAAAAGAGCATTCCTCCTGGGGGAGCCTGTGTCACATGGGATGTTCTTGACTGTATCAGGGGTGGACACAGCTCTGCAGATGCATGGTTTATGGCCCTGGCTGATCCTGCCAGAGCTTCCCCACTCCCTGACTCTGGGATCCCAGCAGACCAAACACATGGTACTCAATCAAAATGCATTGTGTACTGAAAAATGGGATAATTATTCAGAGATTTATAATATTGTAACATTATAACAATTATTATATTATTGTACCATTAGTACACTAATTATTATAATAATTATAGTATTTAGTAAAATAATGGTATAAATGTTCAAAATAATCCTCCAGAATCCATCGCCAGAATTATGACCTGTGCAGGGCCAAGGATGGGGGAGGGTCTCGAGCTGAAACTTACAGGGCTTTCTCTCAGAAATAAGGCTGGGAATTATCAAGCGCTCAGAGGACCCAATCACATACTCTTATAGCTCAGTCAAGTTCTGGGTGATGTGGGCTTTTGCAAGCAGCTCTGAGGATCTAATCTTAGATAAAAAAGCATAGAACTGTAGCAACAGAACCACTCAGATATCATCCAGATATATGCACTGTGCTTAGTTGCTCAGTCGTGTCTGACTCTTTGTGGCTCCATGGACTGCAGCCTGCCAGGCTCCTCTGTCCATGGGGATTCTCCAAGCAAGAATATTGGAGTGGGTCACCATGCCTTCCTCCAGGGGATCTTCCCAAACCAGGGATCGAACCCAGGTCTCCAGCATTGCAGGCAGATTCTTTACCAACTGAACCACCAGGGAAGCCCAGTTAAGGTGGTTTAAGATTCTGGATGAATAGTGAAAGCACTAGAGGAAACCCCTTACATGGCTGGGGGGAACGCCAAATGACACGACTGCTTCGAAAATCAGTCTGGCAGATTCTCAGAGAGGTTAAACATTGAGTTACCATAGGACCCAGCAATTCCACTCCTAGTTATGTACCCGAGAAACGAAAATGTGTCCATGTAAAGGCTTGTACATAAACATTCATAGCAACACTAATCATAACAGCCAAAAGGTAGAGAATCCCAGGGATGGGGGAGCCTGGTGGGCTGCCGTCTATGGCGTCACACAGAGTTGGACACGACTGAAGCGACTTAGCAGCGGCAGCAGAAACAACCCAAATGTCTATCAACAGATGAACAGATAAATATTATGTGATACATCTGTATAATAGAATATCATTCAGCCATAAAACAGAATGAAATATCAACCCATGCTATGGCATGTATGAACCTTGAAAACATGCTAAGTAACAGAAGCCAAAACCCAAAGGCCACATACTACATAATTCTGTTTATATGAAATGTCCAGAATAGGCAAATCCATACAGATAGAAAGTAGACTAGGCCTGGAGGGATGGGGGAAATAAGACATGACTGCTAATGGGCATGGGGTCTCTTTTAGGAGAAATGAAAATGTTCTAAAATTAAATTGTAGTGACTGTACTGCTTTGTGAAAATGCTAAAACCACTGAATTGTACAATTTTTAAATTGGTGAATTGCATAGTATGTAATTTATATCTTAATAAAGCCGATTAAAAACATCAATCAAGGGATATTTTTTAAAAAATCAATGTACAATCCTTACCCTGGCTAATTACATCATCATCTATCTCTAAATCCAATGTGCAGCCAGGGATAACAAACAATGCCCTAGTCCAATCTCCTCATTTCACATAAGGGGAAATGGGGGCCTCCTGGGGGGGGGAGGGGTGAGGTGACCAGGTCACACAGTGGGTAACTGGCTGAGCCTGGGACACCATCCAGGACTCCGACCTCTCCACTAGCCAAGCATCCCAAGCGCTGCCCATCTGGTGCATCTTCCCATCTGCCTCGGCTTCTATTTAAGGCACCAAACGCACTCATCGGGAAAATCCCAAGACCTCCTCCGAACCTCACTGCCTGAGACATCTCTGTGCACACATCTTGTCTTCTCAATGATACGGCAGGAACAGAGATTGTCATCTCACATGTTTTCATGTCCTTTAGTGATGCTGAGAAATCCAGTTCTACATTTCAGAAAAAAAAGAGACCTCTACCTCACAATAGCTACCTAAATCCTTCTTTAAACTGGCTCCTTCCCAGGCTGGGTTGGGCACCTCTCCCCAGCTTACTCTTATCTTACCCTTCCTGACTCCTCTTAGAGCCATTCTCTGCTCTCCCCTGCCCGGCTCTGTTTCCAAGGAAATGCATTTTCCAGTTTCCCTGCCCTCTGGTTTCTATGTAGGTTTGACCAATGGGAAGCACCGACAGAAACTGGAAGGTGGGAAAAGGAAATAAGCCAAGGTATTTTCTCCCTCACTTCTCTCTTCCTCAGAGGATGTTTTCAGCAGTAACTATCAGCCCCCTGGGGCTTCAGCTTCCACTAGACTGGCTTCCTGTGGCCCCAGCTCCAAGGCTTTGGAACACTGCCATCTCTCTTTGTCCCTTTGTCTCTCCAGCTCTAGGAGTAATAAACAGGTTCTATTATTGTTCATTTCTGAGTTGCCTCACTGGTCACTTGAGCCAGTTAGTTCTTCATCCCTGTGTAATCAACTCCCTGTATTAAATTCCCTCTGTAAGAAAAGCCTAGAGTGATTTCAGTTCTCCTGATTGCCCATGACTGATACACAATATCTTCTTGTTCAGTTGCTCAGTCCTGTCTGACTCTTTGTGACCCTGTGGACTGCAACACACCAGGCTTCCCAGACCATGCTCAAGGGAGGTCCCTTCCTTGAGTCTCAGTTCCTTTGTCTGTTTAATGGGGATAAAAGCAATGCCTGTCACTAGGTTATCAAGAGCGTCTAGTGAGGTGATGCCATTGGTCATTGAACTCAGTGTGGAAACTGCCCTGTGCTTTGCAGATGGTTTCCATAGACTAGTTTAACTTTGTTTTCTTTTAGCGGTTGTCACGGGCATTACAGAATAGCCGACTAATATTTCAAGAGACAACCACCTTACAGGGGGTTTGTCGTTGTTCAGTCAGCTGTTCAGTCGTGTCCGACCCTTTGTGACCCACAGACTGCAGCACGCCAGGCTTCCCTGTCCTTCACCATCTCCCGGAGCTTGCTCAAACTCACGTCCATTGAGTCGGTGATGCCATCCAACCACCTCATCCTCTGTCATCCCCTTCTCCTGTCCAATCTTTTCCAGCACCAGGGTCTTTTCTAGTGAGTCGGCTCTTGGCATCAGGTGGCCAAAGTAGGGGAGCTTCAGATTCAACATCAGTTCTTCCTATGAATATTCAGGACTGATTTTCTTTAGGATTGACTGGTTGGATCTCCTTGCAATCCAAGGAACTCTCAAGAATCTTCTCCAACATCACAGTTCAAAAGCAACAGTTCTTCAGTGCTCAGACTTTTTTATGGTCCAACTCTCACATCCATACATGACTACTGGAAAAACCATAGCTATGACTATGCAGACCTTTGTTGGCAAACTAATGTCTCTGCTTTTTAATTTTCTGTCTAGGTTGGTCATAGCTTTTCTTCCAAGGAGCAAGCGTATTTTAATTTCACAGCTGCAGTCACCATCTGCAGTGACTTTGGAGCCCGAGAAAATAAAAAAGTCTGTAACTGTTTCCGTTGCTTTCCCCTTTATTTGCCATGAAGTGATGGGACCGGATGGCATGATCTTAGGTTTCTGAATGCTGAGTTTTAAGCCAGTTTTTTTCACTCTCCTCTTTCACCTTCATCAAGAGGCTCTTTAGATCCTCTTCACTTCTGCTGTAAGGCAGATAAGACACAATATCTATCCGTGTCTGTTTCTAGATTCTTCGTATTTTTAATTGATCTATTTGTGTATCGCTAAACCAGCACCAGACTGTCTTTTTAAAATATATTTTTATAGTTTTATGTATTTTTGGCTGTGCTGGGTCTTTGCTGCTGTGTGGCTTTTCTCTAGTTGTGGCGAGTAGGGGGCCCTCTTCATTGCAGCACATGGGTTTCTCATTGCGGGGGCCTCTCTTGCTGTGGAGCACAGGGGCTAAGTCGCTCCACGCCATGTGGGATCTTCCCAGACCAGGGATCAAACTCGAGTCTCTTGCGCTGGCAGACAGATTCTTTACCACTGAGCCAACAGGGAGGCCCACCAAACTGTCTTAATTACTTTTGTTTTAACGTGTGAGTCTTAAATATCTGACAGGACAAATCCTGTTTCCTTTCCCACATCACTTTTCTTTTTGTCTTGGCTATCCTCATGCATTCACTCTTACAGATTACAATTCAAGTTACTACTGAAAAAAAAAATCCCACTGGAATTATGATTTGAAGCATTAAATATAACGGATTAATTTGGGAGAATGAATTCACAAGGTATTTCTTAGCATTTATTCAGATCCTCTCAAATGTTCTTCAGTCAGAATTTAAACTTTTTCCGTAACAGTATGGAACATATCTTACTAACTTCATTCCTAGCTATATATCAGTTCTGTCACAGTTGAAAATGGGATCTCATTATTACATTTCTTCTAATATTTTTTTTACTACTAGATATATAAAACTACTAACTTTAGGCTATTTCTGCCTCTGGTCACTTTGCTGCACTCATTAATTGGAATTCGCTTGTATTTAGGGATAATCACATGCCTTTTGTTTTTGCTTTTCCAGCATTTATTCTTTATTGGAGGATAATTATTTTCCAATACTGTGTTGGTTTCTGCCATACATTAACATGCATCAGCCACTGGTATACATATATCCCCACCCTATGAACCTCCCTCCCACCTCCCGTTTCCCACCCCATCCCACCCCGGCATTTATTTTTTATTTTGCTTTCCTGGCATATTGCATTGGTAAGGCCTCTTGAATGATACTGAATATTAGCAGCCATCTTTGTCTTATTTCTAAAACGGGTAGATTATCTTGTTTCAATATTAAATGTTGATTTGTGACGTCTTGTAAATTAGGTTAAAGACAGTTCTTCCACTCATAGCCTACTAAGAATCTTGAAAGATTAGCATGACTTATCTGAGTGAATCCACTCTGTTCCTAAGTGAACACTACTTTAAGGTGCTTTAAAAAAAAATCTGTTCTCAAACTCTCTTGGATTTTGCCATGAAACTTATCACTCCAGGTTTTAGAATTCAGTTTTCAAGAATCTCTATGACATTTCCCTGTCTATTCTTCTGGCATTTCCCCAAGACTCTATAGTTTTTCAAAGAGTACTGGTAGGTTCATCAACGACATATTCATATTTTCTTCAAGGCCATTGTTTTTTTTTTCCTGAACCTGAAGACTTTAACTGTAAAGCTTTAACTTTAAAAAAGACTTTAGCTGTAAAGTAAAATATTTCCTGACTACTGTTATCTTCAACTTCAATTTCATCCTCTTTGCTCTTTTTACCTTCTGTAGTTCGTATACTGACTAGCTTCCTTGTTGAAAGAGAAAAGCAAAACAGAAGTTGAGCAGCTCTTCTTCTGTCCTGTTAATTTCATTTACCATCCTCAAGATGGCTCTGCTATTAAATAGTTCATTTTTTTGCTCCAACCAAAGCGCACATCTATAGAGGTCCTTTTAAAAAAGGTCTCATCCCTTTGTTTTTGATATGTTCTACCTTCTCCTACCTTTGTCACCTGATGCGAAGAACTGACTCATTGGAAAAGACCCTGGTGCTGGGAAAGACTGAAAGCAGAAGGAGAAAGGGATGACAGAGGATGAGATGGTTGGATGGCATCACTGATTCAATGGATATGAGTTTGGGCAAACTCTGGGAATTGGTGATGGATAGGGAAGCCTGGCGTGCTGCAGTACATGGGGTCAAAAAGAGTCGGACCTGACTGAGCGACTGAGCTGAACTGACTGTCTTCTCTTTAAAATACTGTTTTAAACTGTGGGTTCTGAATGCCTTCCTCTTTCAGATTACCTGATATTTTCAGTTTTAACATTTTCAGAATGTAAAAATATTCCCTCTTAGATCTACCCTTTGTTTGATATTTTTGAAATCTAATCTACAGATTAGAATACACAGGGGATTAAACCCTGAATTCCACTCATTTCATATTATTGATTCTAAGACACCAGGATCATTTTCTTCTGAGGGTCTTGTCACCCACACATTCCAACCCAGTCTTCCTCGCTGACCCAACATTAACAACACAACACCAGCAGTGTTTCTTCTACCTTCCAAACAACCAAATCGTCAGCCAGAAAGGCCAAGGCCTCAATGGATGCTCTGCTTGCAACTGAATGCCAGTGTCTGGATGGCCAAGAAGTCCCCCAAGGTGATATGCTAGCATGCAGTCTCCTGGGAGAGCACAATGAACATTCTCCATCCAAGGTCCTCTGGTACCTCCTCTGGGCTGCTCAGTTCACCCTTAGGTGCTGCCTGTTCACCCTTGGGTGCTGCCTGTACTCAGTTACTCTTTTACCTACGCTGGCTCATGTCTCAACCTCACAGCAGGGTTCCCGGAGGCAGGAACAGCTTCTATGGAGTCTACACAGCAGCACAGCAGTTCTCTAAACACCTTCCCGAGGAGCCTGGTTGGGTCAAACTGGCACCTGTTTTACTTTTAGCCTAAGTGGGGACAACTCCATGTTCCTAATCAGAACTAAAGCATTAGGGTGAAGTGAAAGTTGCTCAGTTGTATCTGACTCTTTTCAACCCCATGGACTATACAGTCCATGGAACTCTCCAGGCCAGAATACTGGAGTGGGTAGCCTTCCCCTTCTCCAGGGAATCTTCTCAACCCAGGGATTGAACTCAGGTCTCCCGCACTGTGGGTGGATTCCTTACCAGCTGAGCCACAAGGGAAGCCCAAGCATTGGGGAGATGCTGACAAATATCTCAGTAGAGCATCCTGATTGATAGGGTTCAGAAGGTTGCAAGTAGGTTAAACCATTTGTTCTCTCGGTTGCTGGAGCAAGTGAACAGGACTGGGGGAGCCTGGAGCCTCAAGCAGCCTTATCTGCTTACTCCAGTGTGGCTATGTGTGCTGTGCTTAGTCACTCTGCTGTATCTGACTCTTTGTGAGCCCATGGACTATAGACTGCCAGGCTCCTCTGTTGATGGGGATTCTCCAGGCAAGAATACTGGAGTGGGTGCCACGCCCTCCCTTCTCCAGGGGATCTTCCCAACCCAGGAGGGGATCTTCCCAACCCAGGGACTGAACTCAGGTCTCTGCATTGCAGGTGGATTCTTTACCATCTGGGTCACAAGGGAAGCCCAAGAACACTGGAGTGGGTAGCCTATCCTTTCTCCAGGGGATCTTCCTGTCCCAGGAATCGAACCAGGGTCTCCTGCATTGCAGGTGGATTCTTTACCAGCTGAGCTAGCAGGAAAGCTGCTCCCCCACCCCCCCTCCCCCGCCCCACCCAGTGTGCTATACAACAACACAGTTTCTATGGGTGCCAAGGACAAGAAAAGGCTGGCAAGCATCATTTCTGGTCCATAATTCAGTCCATTAGCCTGGAATCGTGGCTCTTGACTGGGACTCTCTTAGCAGAATCCACTCAAGTACCACGCCATCACAGCAGATGGTATCAGCCAGAATCCTCCCTCCTGACTGTGCATTAATCATGCTCTCTAAATACCCTTGGGGGAGAGGCGGGGAAGCGCTCACCTTCTGATTGCCCTGCACTGTGCCATCTATTAATTTACTTAATCTTTCAACATTTGAATAAGGAACAATTATTACTATCCTTATTTTACAGATTAGGAAACAGGACCAGAGAGACTAATTAACTCTCCCAAAGAGACACAGCTAGTAAATGGCAGACCTGGGATCTGAACCCAGACGACGACTGTAGAGCCCTGTGCTCTCCTCAGTGCTAGGAGACTGTGGATCCACGGGGATGATGAAGGCTGCAGTACTGTGACGTTAAAAGGATGCTAATTGGCACTTAGCTTTGGCTGTGCTGCCCTTTAGCTGTGACCTTAAGTAACTCATTTCACCTCTCTGAGCCCCAGATGCTGCATTTTTGGATTTATTAAGCATTTATATGTTAGGAACTCAGTTTAATGAAATAATTTGACCTCCGCCAAGTCTGGCTGAGAGATAGAAGGTGCATTTACCCATCACGGTTTCCAGGACACCTGTCACTTATTTCCATTTTAATTTAGCAGAAACTAAACAGAGTAGGCATTATACCAACACACTGCTGCAAGTTCTTATTGATTTAGTGCAAGCATACCATTTGGTGGTAAGAGTATAATTGAAAACCATACCTTTCTCGTAATGGGTTTCAGTAGGAAACTGTGCCTACATCTTAGAAATGTGACGCATTACAAATATTAGGTCTATTAATTAGGGATGATTTCCCACAGTAACTTAGTGGTTATATTTTTTTTAAAGTGACCAGAGAGAAACAATGCCACTACCTCATTTTTCTCTTGTCTGAAAAAGTCAAAATTACTTTTTTTTTTTGCATGGCTTAATCTTTTATATGAACTACTAAGTGGCAGGGAAAAAATTTCCCCAATTTGTAAATATTTCTTTCAAGACATTTTCCAGGCAATCAACTTGGAACTGTCTAATGAGTGTTAACACAGGTGATATCTGAGTCCATAGTAGAGTGAACGCTCTTGTTTTCAATAGCTGACTAAATGCATGTCTGCTCAATTGCTCGGTTGTGTCCAACTCTTTGTGACCCCATGGACTGCAGGCCGCCAGGCTCCTCTGTCCATGGGATTTCCCAGGCAAGAATAGTGGGGTGAGTTGCCATTTCCTCCGGCAAGGGATCCTCCCAACCCAGGGAGTGAACCCACGTCTTCTGCACTGCAGGTTCATTCTCTGCCACTGAGCCACCAAAGCAGCCCAGTTTATCAGATGCCTGGCGCCAAAGATGGTGTCTTTCTCAAAAGCAATTCCCAGTGCCTATACAGTACCTGGAGAAGGCAATGGCACCCCACTCCAACACTCTTGCCTGGAGAATCCTATGGATGGAGGAGCCTGGTGGCCTGCAGTCCATGAGGTCGCTAAGAGTCAGACACGACTGAGCGACTTCACTTTCACTTTGCACTTTCATGCACTGGAGAAGGAAATGGCAACCCACTCCAATATTCTTGCCTGGAGAATCTCAGGGACGGGGGAGCCTGGTGGGCTGCCGTCTATGGGGTCTCACAGAGTTGGACACGACTGAAGCGACTTAGCAGCAGCAGCAGCAGCAGCATATAGTACCTGGCACAGGGAGGCAGCAGACTAAATATTTGTCGGATGAATGGTATAGTGCATTAAAACTGGACTCTCCCTAGGTAACTTATCAGGTGTCCATTCGTAACAGCTCCCTTCACCCTAGTCACGAATTCCCCAGTTGTCCCTAATGTTACATTATGATCTCAGCAACACTGCAGAGAAAAACATTACACATCTTAAGGAATGATGAGGTTTGTTTCGTGGTAACCGGGTCTCTGTCCCATGTAAGCTACAGCAGGATATGTTGTTTCCATGTGTCAGTCTGGAGTTTTCCTTTGGTGACTCTGCTCTCCATTGGTTTCAATGAATGACTGTAGGCAGGTAAGCAAGTCGAACATCCACCAGAAAATCCATTTTATCCTGATGTCATGCTTGCTCAGTTTTACGAAGCCTTAATCTGATTGTTAGTGTGGGAGGCTGTGAGGAAGGGCTCTATAACTTTTGTGGGGAGATCTAGGACTTTAGCAGTTCCAGATGAATTTCAGGATCTGGGGCCAAAGAATAAATATTTCATGAGTTCACTTTTGCACAGAAGCTCATGACTAAGAGCATATTCAACCTCTTTCCTGCCTGAAGAAAAAAATACTGACATGATTATTGTTGTTTTCCTCTAGAGAGCTCACTTTTAATAAATCCAACAGTGCTTTCCCTCCTTGGTTTCTTACAGACTCTCTTTTTGCCTCTCGTCTGCATTTCAGGGCCTCCTCAGCCTTAAAAGAAGAGTCTTCTTTTTTCCCCCTTTCTTTCTTTAGGTCTGTATGTATGTGGTCAGTTGTTTGGTTGTGTCCAGTTCTTTGTGGCCCCAGGCTCCTCTATCCATGGAATTTTCCAGGCAACTATACTGGAGTAGGGTGCCATTTCCTACTCCAGGGGATCTTCCCAACCTAGGGATAGAACCTGAGTCTCTTGCATCTCCTGCACTGGCAGGAGGATTCTTTACCATTATAGCCACCTGGGAAGCCCTTCTTCAGGCAGGGAACAGCATTAACAGACTTGCCCCCAGCCACTGCTTCAAACGCATCCCCAACAGCATCGCACGAGAGCCCTCAAGGAACAGTTAAGACAAAATAATTGTTGCCATGAAGGCACAACTGCTGGGTATAAATTAATGTCTAAAGAGCCCGTCCTTGAACTTATGGTTCCTGGGAGGACGGATGGGGTTCCAGAAGGGATAGTTAAGGAGTTTGGGATGGACATGTACACACTACTATATTCAAAATGGATAACCAACAAGGACCTATAGTAAGCACATGCAACTGCTCAATGTTATGTGGCAGCCTGGACGGGAGGAGAGTTTGGGGAAGAACGGATTCATGTGTATGTATTAGTGCCTTTGCTGTTTACCTACCTGGAACTGTCACAATGCTATTAATTGGTTATACCCCAATATAAAATAAAGTTTTGTTGGTTTTTTTTTTTTTTAGAAGAGTCTGTTCTTTATCAGCCTCTGCAGTCTGAAAGAGCTATGGCAGATTCAGGCATGAGCTGCAAGGGTTATTTTTCTATTCAGCAGACACCATCCAATACACCCAAATGAATGAAATTATTCATTCCAAAAAGAAGCTCAGGTTAGATGAATAAAATGCATACTCTGTTCAGGGCCGGTTTTAGACACTCTAATTGCACAAGACCTAGTGTGAGCAGGAGCTGAACACTGGGTACGAGGTTCTGAGGCGATACAGAAGGGGATTCATTTATTTTGTCATTTGTGCTTAAAAAAAATCTCAAATGGTCTTCTCTCTGTTCTTCAATTCTTGGAGGTTAACCTCTGAAGCCATATACTGGGCCCATTTTAAAGGCTTGCAAAATTGCCTTTAATATAGTCACAGCATCCCTACCCAGCCATGAATGCAGCTGGTGCAGTTGTCAGCATAGCAACACCTTTTTGCTTTTGAGGTCTCAGCTGTAGAAAGAGGATGTGTAAACCATTCACTATTCAGTAGGGGATGACATGAGCCTACGGGGATGTTCCTATAATTATTCTAGTTCTGTTAAGTGGATTGCCTAGGCTATAGCAGTTTTGGTATTTTAAATTCTGCAGTCTTCCCCCCCAGTCAAAACAGTAGCGAGTCTTGGAATGTGGCTGTGATTTCAGATTGCATGGATTAGAATTTCAATTGTAATTAAATGTAAATCCGTCCTTCCCTGATCAAATGCACCAGGGAAATTCACAATGTCTGAGTAGAAAGTTCTTAACTCCCAAACAGGAAAGGGAATGTAGATATCAGAAATCAATTCCTTTATCCTGGATATTTTTAGGCTGCCCCTCTTCCTTTTTCAAATCTCCGGGGCATGAGGTATCATGCTGATTGTTACTTGAACTTCTCGAAAAATGCTTTTACAGACTATCTGGTAAAGATCAACTCTTCTCAGCCTTCCCTGCCTTCACTATTAAGAAGGCTGAGATGATGGGTTTCAGTTCATCCATCTGATCTTTACTAAAGAGCAGGACCCCCAGATTAAGGGCTCCAGATGTTTTCACAGTAAACAAAGAACAAATGGCATTCAAAACGAGGAAAAGCTACGCAACTTAACCTCTATAGGAATGCAACTGAAATAGAAATTCTGAGTTTTAGACTAATCAGACTAATAAGGTTTTTGTTTTTTTGTTTTTTTTATTTTTTAAATTTTAAAATCTTTAATTCTTACATGCGTTCCCAAACATGAACCCCCCTCCCACCTCCCTCCCCACAACATCTCTCTGGGTCATCAGACTAATAAGGTTTTAAAAAGTTAGCA
Organism: Capra hircus; assembly: GCF_001704415.2. Taxonomy (NCBI): domain Eukaryota; kingdom Metazoa; phylum Chordata; class Mammalia; order Artiodactyla; family Bovidae; genus Capra; species Capra hircus. Next base: position 98,549,280 of record NC_030815.1, read on the forward strand.
AAAGCTAGGAGCATACTTCCTATGGGATCACAGAGGCCCTGTCAGATTGCTATTGTGTGTGCAGAGGGGAGAGGTGTAATCAGATAGAACATCTCTGGAAGGAAATTTTATTAGGCAATATCCAAATTAAATGTGCACATTCCTTTTGGCCCAGCATCTCTACTTTAAGGAATTTATTCTTCAGATGGATTTGCTCAAGTGTACAAAGCATACAAGTTGTCATTTCAGAGATTCAAGGCAGCCTAAATGTCCATCAATACTGATTAGCTAAATAAATATGTGCTTGTTTATACACAGAATAGCTCTAGATTGATAAGAAATGCTGACAGTAGTTGCCTCTGGGGAGAACTAGGGAATAAAATGGTGGGAAGGAAAAGTAACTTTTATGGATATTTTTGAATTTTTACCACTCTCTGTATTACTTACTAAAAAAAGTTGAAAAGCACAGCAGTTCCCTTTATTACTAACTTCCTACTTTGTCTCCAAATAGTTAAAAGCATCCTCTGTTTTGTGGAAGGTGAAATCCCAGGTTGGGACAGGTTGGAACTGAATGGAAACTCTGTTTCAATTCTCTCAACTTCTGAGTCCAAAATGTCCCAGCAGAAAGGATTCTCCACCAATTCCTTCTCACCAATTCTTCAGACCAAGTCTTGCAGACTGGAAAGCATTGCCCACATTTCCCCTGAACAGTTACTTTCCCATATTCTCAGGCAGAAATATCATTTCTATTTCCTTTTATCCCCTCTCAAAAGATCGCCATGCTGTTTCCGCTCTTCGCTTGTTAGAGTTTCAGAGCCATGTCTTTACTTATTGTGTGAACCTTCTTCCATCTGATCTTTCCTTTGGAACCAAGCACCCCTTTCTGTTGCTAAACTTAGACCATACATCTCAACCCATCAACCTAGGAGATACACCATTCCTTGAGCTAGATTTTCAATCTTCTTGTCCTACTTCTTATCCCATGGACGACTAAGGCCTTCAATCTCAAACTGCTAAAAACTGCTACCAGATAGCATCAAACATACCAGCTAGCATCAAACTATGCGTCTTACACACATGCTGCTGCTGCTAAGTCGCTTCAGTCGTGTCCAACTCTGTGCAACCCCAGAGATGCCAGCCCACCAGGCTCCCCCATCCCTGGGATTCTCCAGGCAAGAACACTGGAGTGGGTTGCCATTTCCTTCTCCAATGCATGAAAGTGAAAAGTGAAAGTGAAGTCGCTCAGTCGTGTCCGAGCTTAAGGAAATGCAAAACTATGCCAAGAGGTCAGATGAAGCAGCTGCTTATGATGCATCCATCCATTTACTTTTGAATATTATGCCTCTTAAAAAAAAGTCAGCCTCTAATTAGTTAAAATTGAGACACTAAAACAAAGGCAAACAAAACTAAATAAGAAGCTGTGCTTACCTGCCCACCTCAGATTGTCCTGGAGTAGCCATTAAAAGGATTGTTCTTAGGCCTCGCCCCAACCACCTAGAGCCTCATCATCTCTATTTTTAACACACTGTTCAAGCAATTATTTGGCTTCCTAATTTTTTTTGGAGGGGGGCAGGGCTTTCTGCAGAATTGTTGAGAATTTCTTCTTTAGTGGAGTCTTAGCTGAATGTCAATTTCACCTCTATTTCACCTTTTATATACTCTTGGGATATCTTAAAATGCAATGCCTTTCTATAAAAGGACAATATGAAGGATCTTTGTGGTGATGGAAATGTTCTTCATCTTGACTGTATCAATGTCAATATCCAGGTATGATACTGCACTACAGTTTTGCAGGAGGTTACCACTGGAGGAAACTGGTAAAGGATAAATCAGATTGATATTATTTCTTACAACTGCATGTGAATATACAATCATCTCAAAAAGAAAAAAATTACTTCAAAAAATTAAAAATGTGCCACCTTTCATGTGCAAAGAAGGGACTTTCCTTCATTTAGCTGCAATTTGCTTTTCCTCTATCTCTGCCCTCCTTTTTGCCTAGGAATTTGTCGCCTCTGGTAGCAAAATGCTGCAAGCAGATCATCCTAGGCCTATTTAGGGTTATTTACCTGGTACTTTGGGAAGATTCAGTCAGACAGGGAATTGACTTACAGCCAAGTTTAGGAAATATTGATCAAAAGGGATCGATATGGCTGCTCAGGGAGTTCTTTGATGAGATCGGATCTTAAAAGACTGTTAAGACTAGTTAAAAGCTAGAGTCAACAGCAACAAGAAGGATCTATCATTAGTTGAGTTCAGAGCAGGACCCAGGAGGCTTGAGTCACTGACCTGGAAGGATGGTGGGATATTAACAGGCAGGAAAAACAAAGGGCTCGTGCACTGTCCTTTTTCCTTTATCTTTGTTGTTAAAGAGAACCACTTTCAGTGGAAGTGGTAGACCAAGAGATGAAACAGGCAAGCAGGTTTTGAACGCCAAAGTAATTACCTGTCATGATTTCAAGACTTTCCGTCCACATGAATTACATCAATCTGATGACACTGTCAATTCACTGTTACATCTTCTGAGAGATCACAGAAAAACAATGGATATTTACAAGGTCAGTAAGTAACCAAGTTTCAAAAATGCAAAAAGCTAATCCCTTTAGTTTATGGAATACTGAGTATGGTATTGCCGGCAGATAATATTCCAGAAGAAATGACTAATTTGTGAGCTCTCAGGAAGGAAGAAGGGGATCATCTCAAATGAGTGATTCAATATGAAACTAACTCTCAATCTCTGCTTCTTTGAAAAGGGTGCTGTTGGTGCATGAATGCCTGCATGGACAGGGTGACCAGGCTGCAAGAGGAAGGGTGGGGGAATGGACAAGGTATGGAGGAGGGTTATTAGCTCACTGGTGATGGTGATGAACAAGGTTACAGACAACTCGTGTGGAGGAGGGACAGACAGACCGAGACTACACTGCTGGTGGTGGGGGGTGACATCCTAGTAGTTCTGGATTTCAGTGTCGTGACTCTTCAGCATCATCTAATAAGTCTCCTGTAGATGTGGATCAACAGGGTCCCAAGTGGTGGAATAATTAGCAGTGAAAGGTCTTAAAGTACAGATGGGCAGACAGACTTTGGGGTCAGAATTGAGTGACCACCTCTCAGCTGTGTGACCACGGGCAAGCTGCTTGGTTAGACCTAAGCCTGAGCTTCCCCATATGAGAATAGAGTATCACAGAGCAGTCAGGAAGATCAAATGACATGACTTATGCAGAGTTTGAAGCACACATCTGGCTACTGGCCCCTGAATGTTTCTGTGGATCAGTGTCCACCTACCAGGGTTTCCAATATCACATGGCTAGACTGTCCTCTGTCCCGCTCAACACTATAGCAATGCCTCCAATGAGAACACCATAGGTACACTGAATAATATTCATGGGAGGCAGATGAATCCAGAAGATACGTGGTGGTCAAAGTCCTGTTCAAAAGACGATGCTCCCACCTGGGTACGGTTGTTCAGATTTTTTCAGACCAGCTCAGAAGTGATATATTCCTGCCTGTCATCTGGTGAGATGTTTCCTTTAGAATGAATGTAACATAATTCATCTCCTTAACAGACATTCATTGAGCACTTGCTATTCATCAGGCACTGGGGAACAAAGGAGAGTGTGACACAAAGCTTAGACCTAAGGAATGTACCACCTCCAAGATGAGATGAATGAGAGAGGCATAAAATAGTGAGTATATCATTGACGTACACAGAGCGGGGGGAAGTAGTAGAACAGAGCACAGCGCCTAGCTCAGCTGCAGAGGTGGGTGGGGGCAGTCAGAGTCCCTGGGAGAAGACAGCGATCATAAGCAGAGGCTTAAGGGATGAGCAGGAGTTGGGCAAAGAGGATGGGAGTGACAGCATCCTCAGCAGAAGGAACAGCATTTGCAAAGGCACAGATGGGAGTAACAGCAGGGTATGGGGAATGCCAGGAACTGCAAGCAGTTTGGTGTTGTAGGAGTTTAAACAGGAGGGTGAGAAATGGGGGAAATACCCTAGCTGGAGCAACAGGACAGGAACAGATAGCGGGGGATTTCCAGAGAAGGCCTTGGACTTCGTCCTATGGGCGATGGAGAACCCTGGCAGATATCAAGCCTTGCAAGGATGCAATCAGACAGCGTTTTAGAAAGATCACTCCAGTGGTTGTGAGGAGGATGAGTTTGTCAGGTGATAGGAGTCAGGGAGATCAGGAAAAGGGCACCTCTCAGCCAGAAAGAAGATGCTGCTACAGATCACTGCTGACAGAGAGGAAATGCAGATAGACAGATACTAAGAAGGCAAGCTGAACAGACCTGGGGACTGCCTAGATACACAGGGCAAAAAGGAGAAGAGTTGTATATGACATAAATTCTTATCCTGGGTAGGAAGAAGAGAATCCAGGTGAAGTTACTTTTTTTTTTTCCCCAGGAAAATAGGATGACTTTAATTTTAACATGTGATGTTTGACATGTACAAGGATATACAGGTTGAAACATCAGTATAAAAACTCACAAGAGTTGTCTGCATTACAGAGAATAGCTTCAGGCCAACAGCACTTATAAAATCTTGACAAGATGAGAAGAGTGGGGAGACTGCTAAGTGAGAAAAGCAGCGGGCAGCGGAAGAACCCCTGGAAAACACCGGTCTTTCACAGGAAGACAGGCACAGAGGCTGTTACAAAGAAGACAAAGCACAAGGGCCAGAGTCAGAAATCCCAGAAATCAAGGGACTAGCTTCAAGAAGCTGTGAATGAGTGATCACCACTGTCAGATGCAGTAGAGAAAGACGTGCAAAGTTGAAGGATAAACAGCGCACACTCCCTTTAACAATTAGGAGGCCATGTGTATGTATACTGGTTAGACCTCTTGGTTGCAGACAAGTGAATCCACTCAAGTTAGTTTAGGCAGAAAGGTATTTATTAGAGATTATTAGATAAGTGTACACAATCTCCAGGAGGTCACAGACACAAGTGTGGAGGTCTCTGCCAGGATAAGCAGCTGCCAAGGGAAACACCCACCCTAACCATAGGACTGTTACAGTGGAGACCCCCTGGGACCAGGTCATAGAAACCTTCACCAGAGCTGCCCTGGATGAAGAAACACCTCGGCTACTGTGCCTACAAGTACTGCCATTCTAGGATGAGCTTGCTCCACACCACCTAACTGAATGTTCATCTTCAGACTTCCAAAGTCCCATCACCTACTTCATCCACAAATAATACCTCTGTGCAGTGTAAAATGAAGATGGTGTCCAAAAAAAAAAAAAAGAAGAAGAAGCAAGAATAGTCTTTATTCCTCAGAAACACAATTGGAAAACTGTATCCAAAAAATCAAAAGATTCAGAACTTGTATGCAGCTTTACAAACACCGAGGATCAAAACGTCTGCTACAAAGAAATACACCTGTAAACAAGGACCTCAGGGAGAGTTTATAGATGATCGACTTGACTAGGCAGCGCATGCAGTTGATTCTCTCCTTCTGGATAGACTTGTGGCAACCCCTCCAAAAAAGTTCAGATTTCAGCAATCAACTATCTCAAAGGATGGCAACACATCTTTTTTTTTTTATTTTAAAAGGCTTAAGAGGGCCAAATTACCATTGTGTGTGTGTGTGAAGTCACTCAGTCGTGTCCGACTCTTTCCGACCCCGTGGACTGTAGCCCGCCACGCTCCTCTGTCCATGGGATACTCCAGGCAAGAATACTGGAGTGGGTTGCCATTTCCTTCTCCAGGGGATCTTTCCAACCCAGGGATCAAACCCAGGTCTCCTGCTTTGCAGGCAGATGCTTTATCCTCTGAGCCACCAGGGAAGCCTAAATTACCATTACATATATGAAAATGGCACAAGAATTGATTTCACAAAAATACTAAGGAAAGTATCTCGAGCCTACCTCTCAAGAGGGGAAAAGATGTCTTACTTGGGAGCTCGAAATGGGGGAAAATAAATATTTTGGTACAAGTTCTATTCTAAAAGACAACATACTGATCTCTGGTTCTACAAAAAGACTATAGCAACACCCTCCTGTCCTCTTGCTCAGATGCTTTGGCACAATGTCATTAAAATTCTATATGCTTTAATTTGAGCCATCAATGAGTCTCAGATGCATGTTGCCATATATATATATAAAGTTTATTTATTTTAGCTTCTGGCCATGCCTTGAGGCATGCAAGATCTTAGTTCCTCAAACAGGGATCAAACCCATGCCCCCTGCAATGGAAGCGTGGCATCTTAACTGCTGGACTGCCAGGGAAGTTCCTATAGATTGCTTCTTAAAATAAGGAAGTCTAGGATAAAAACCAACCCTCAAACTCTGAATATTCTGACAGTGTGTATTCATAATTATGTCTTCTGAAATCATGCAAGTTAGCAGCACCAATCATTAAGACATTAAAAAATTATTCTTGTACTTGAGCAGTAACTTCTATAAAGACAAATGCTGTGCGATTTATGATTAATAAAACTGCTAAAATTCAAAGTGGCTAAACTGCTTTAAGATAGGAAATTCAAAATCTCCCTGTATTTATATAACCTCTAACATGTTACGTACTTTACTTAGCTTCTGAAAGAGGTAATCCTCTGTTAGAGAAAGTCTGAATGTTATGTGCTCAGCCTAAACATATTAAATGTTGTTAAATCACAGAATTTTAGAGCTAGAGAAGACCTTTGCTCATTTAGTCCAACCTGCTCTTTTTGGGGAGGGAAAACGAGGCCAACAGAGGGAAAATGGTTTGTCCAAGATCACACAAGACGGAAGCTGGGCCCCAGTGATCCCAATCCCCACTGCGGCACTACATGATACTCTCTCTACAGAGCAATCTTCCCAAGTTTTCCTGGGTTTATTTGGTCCCAATCATTAAATAACAAAGAAACATAAGGTACACAGCAATACAGTAAACACAGACTTATACTCCAATTTTAAAATCAGAATATCAAAACAATTCCTGAGCCTTTAACTACCTTCATTTTATTGAGAATGCAGTCCACAGTGAGTTATGACTACCTATCGTGGTTACGTGCAAATATTTACATGGACACCGAAAACACCATTCAGAACTATTCCTCGAAGATATTTCTATAAACACGTCCATGTGATGCCAAGGCACTTTCCATGGGATGGAATGAAACTATGATGGTGAATGGAAGTAAGACGCTTCAGTCTCTCAAAGTGCAGTCATGACTTTATCTCGATACATCATACTTTGCTTTCCTCCTAAGTTCTTCTGGTTCTGGTCGTGGACATAATCGAAATGGCTGTCATCTCCACTGGCCGACGCTTTCCAATGCGGCCTGTCATCCTGAAAGGATGGCCTGTTTTGTTTGCAGAGGGAGCAGTTAGTGGGGGGATATGGAAGACAATCAGAGAATTGAGCGAAACAACACAAGCGCAAGGAAATGGGCAGGGAAAACCATGAAGTGTATGAATGCAGATGGCTTTCAGAAGAAACGAACACATTTTCTACTTTCAAGTGTTTTTTTAAATTCAGATGCTCTGGTCCTCTATCAACTTCCAAGTTGAGAACAGCGCTGCCTGTGGCTGGGCCATCATCCCTCCAAGGGTGTCTAAGGATCTAGTCAGTCTGGGAAAAGCTAGGTGATGGTGAAAAAGGTTCCTTTTCTACAGGAATTCTCAGAGCTGTTGCCATGGGAACATACACCGTGAATGCCTTATTCAGCCTTTTCTAAAAGTGCTGGACCAAATAATTCTCTTTTCATGGACAGTCTGAGAAAATACTATATGCTGGGTCCCACCCCCAGAGATTCTGATGCTGGAGGTCTGGGGTGGGGCTGGGACTCTGCATGGTCAAGCTCCCAGGTGGCACAGATGGTGCTGGGCATCAGGGCCACCTGCGAGCTGCACTAGCCCAGCCTTCCTAACATTCCCAGCGAAGACTGCCTCACAAGGAAACCAACATGGTAAACAGGTGAAAATGAGTGCTATGTTTTGTAAGCATGAAGTTAAATTAAAAAGCATTTATATGAATCTCTTCCATGCCTCATGTCTGAAAAAGAAATGGTCTCTGCAATACAGAAACTTTGAGAGGTATTAGTTCACTAGTCTAACTTGCTTTTCAATGTTCCATGGACATCAAGTGCTTATGATCAAACCGCACTGTCATCCTACAGGATCCACAACAGACTGGGTAAGAAAGATCAAGAACTAACTGCTCTCCTTGGCCTTGTTCTGAATGGATGTATTCCCATCACTCCGTTCACCATACTCTCTCAAGGAGCCAGGCTTGCAATCTCACTAAGAAATAACTTTATACAAACTGAATTCGCCAACTATGTTTCTGAAAGAGCTTCACAGATAAACACCCATTAAAACTGATCTAAAATTCAAATCTTATAAGGAACGTTTGCTTTTACGAAGCTGGCATTAAAAAAAAAAAAAACCCAAACTTAATCATAAATGCAACAAAGCAGATGCCAGTTTACCTGGGAAGGACCACGGTCGGTTAGGACACAGGTGGGCAAACACGGCCCTCAGCCTAAACCCCACTGTCTGTTTTCATAAATAAGCTTTCCAGGAACACAGACAGGCCCATTCACTTCTGTATCCTTTGTGGCTGCTTTCAAGCTATTCAGTACAATAGCAGGGTTGAGTAGTTGTGATAGAGATCACAAAGCTGAAAATACTGACCATCTGGACCTTTACAGAAAAGTTTACTGACCCCAAGGTTTAGAAAAAAATTCACCATCACAGAGAGCAACCCTCTACTCCATCCTTGGTGGAAAAAAAAAAAAAATCCTTTCAAAAAAGTCCCACAACAAAAATCCCTGAGCTTTAACCGTATTTTTAGTAGATGAATTCTCAGGACAGAAAAATGTTACTTAAACTCTAAGCAACATTTCAAACATAAAACCAAACCCCAAAGATCTGAGGTTAGACTGACTAAAACAAAACCAAACCAAAAAAATCCCCTCCCAGTTCATTTTATTTCATCAAGCATAAGCTTTAGTAAATCCAGATCCATTACTGGCTTCTTTTGCTTTGCAAATTACTCATCTCTTCCAGGACAAGACAACTCTTTTAACAGTGGTTTCCAATGCAGAATTTCAATTCACAACGGAGTAGGAAAGGAGAGCTTGGAAAAAGACGGTAGAAGTAGAAAAGGACAGCGCTGGGAGCTCAGGTACTTACCTTACGTTTGGAGAGTGGGGGTGCCACCGAGGTTGGCCGGGGTGGAGATTGGGATGATACTGGGGCTAGAAATAAAATACCAAACTGGATTACTCGTTGCCCTTTTGGTTTCAACGATCTTCACTGGCTGTGGATGGAGAGGCCCTCACTGATGCCTGGCTAGGGGAGTGGAAGTTTCCCAGGATATCAAGTTTCCCCCATGACAAAGGCTGGGGGACTGCCCTCTAAGAAGAAAGGTGGAAGGCATCTGCCTTGAAATGGTGCCCCAGAGCACCCAGGGCCACGTAGCATTCATCTCTCCCAAGGGAGCCGAAGGAAGGGGCCAGAGAAAGGGGAGAATGGGGGCAATTTATTCTTTAGAAACAATTTCTGCCATTGCTGAAAAGGACGACAACTGTGTGTAAATAGTCACGCTGCAAACAGGACTGGACTTTTCCATCAGGTGATCCAAAAGTAAACATCTTCCGGAAACAAATAAAACCACAAACCATCTAGATCCTGATAAAACAGAGAGAGAGACGTAGTTTGCCTATTTTAACATGAGGAAAAAAAAAAAACAAAAAACGGACTCAGACAGGTGACTCACAAAAATGGCCAGGGGTCAAGACAAGGCAGGCTTGGGTGGGTGGCAGGCTGCCTGCAGCTCCACTTCTGGCCTGCAGGGGGCAGCAGTCATAGACACTGCCAGAAGTCCTGGGGCTTCTCAAGCCTAAAATTTCTATGGGGCAGATTAGGCTTTCCTGACATTGAAGTCACTACAGTCTGGCCACTATTATTCTTTTCATCATTTCTTCCCCTTCTTCTCCCTCCCTGATGCTTTTGTTAATAATAAGGAGTCCATTTTCTATTATGGAAAATTCTCAGCCATTCTGTTCGTTCAGGGTTTCTGGACCTGAGATGCCCTCCTGGCCTACTGCGTATTCAGTGGCCTCTCTCCATCAAAGATGTCGGTCAACAAGACTGCAGCCACCAAAGGACATCCTACAGGAAAGTGGAATCTGGAGGAAAATCTCAGTAGCAGAGTCTGAAAGCTGACCAGGGCTTTAGAATCTCCTGGAAACCATCTCTGCACATGTCTCTCTTTTAGGGGCTGCAGAAGACCAGTGAAGCGATAGATGACTCGCCCAAAGCTGCGCAGTTTCAGGCATTTCGATCACACAGCTAGGCTCCAAATGAGGCTCCACCAACTGGGTCTGCAACCAGAGAGACTAAGCTAGACTAGAAATGGATCTTCTAACACCTCGTCTTCAAACACAACCAGGTCAGATGCTGGAGAGAGGTGGTCACCTTATCCATAAAGCCCTGGAAGAAGGATATTCCAAAACCTTCCTTGTTCTCCTTCAGAAAATTATATACCCTCTAAAGCTGTCCACCTGAGGCAAAGGGCTGACTCAATGGAAAAGACCCTGATGCTGGGAAAGACTGAAGGCAAGAGAAGGGGACGACAGAGGATGAGATGGTTTGATGGCATCACTGACTCAATGGACATGAGTTTGAGTAAGCTCCGGGAGTTGGTGATGGACAGGGAGGCCTGGCGTGCTGCACTCCATGCAGTCACAAAGAGTCGGACATGACTGAGCAACTGAACTGAACTGAATAGAAAGCTGTCAAGGAGCATTTTTTAAAGTTAATCCACATGGCTCTTAACCAGGGCACTTATGCCCCCCTGGGAACAACTGTAAGGAGGTATGTGCAGTTTTGCTTATCATAACGACTGGAGGGTTACCTGTAACTTGTTGGCAGAGAAGAGGGAAGCTCAACCTCCTGTAAGTCTAAGGACAGTCCCAAGCAGTGAAGAACTGTCCGTCCCCAAATGCCAAGAGCCCTCTCATTGACAGCACAGCAATCCATCGTCTGCATTTGGCTCGGCTTGCTGAGCTCAGAGTAACAACAATGCTATGACACTGTCTTCTGGAAACCCTTCTCAGCACTAAGATGCTTACTGGGCCACTTCTCAGGATGTTCTCTGCCCACTCAATTTATTCCCAACACAGCACCTGTAAGGCTGGCAAGGGGAAAGGGCCAGTGTTTGCCAAAGATGTCAAGAGATGAATAACATCCAGGTAACGGTTTTCGTGGATTTGATCTCAATGAACAACTGCCTTGATGTTCACTCGGAGCAGAGAATGCAGAGAAAGGGCACACCTGTGAGGCTGCCAGGGCAGAGGCAGTACTAAGTTGGGAATGCTTTGCTTTGCTTATTTTTATCTTTTTCTCTCCTTTAAGCACTAGTGACCCATCAACAACATTCTAGCCACTCACACCTGAAAGTCCCTCAGGGGAAAAAAAAAATCTGTAACTAAAAAGAACCAAGAACTGAAAGAAGGCAAGGAGATAGGGAAACCTGGCCTTTGCACTACCAGATACAAAGCACTTTTTACACTTATTCACAACAACTCAAAAGTCACATCCAGGTTCTGCACACAAGGAATAAGATTTCATGTACAGAAGACAGTATCATAAAATTCTGAAACACCATTTGGCGGTCTCATGAAGATAATGTACACTGGGATCTCAGTCCCATCTAAGGAATTAACTAACCTACAGTAATGAAAGATCCAGAAAGAGGCTGATTAGAATAAGGCTCCAAAGTGAATTAATCATGGAATATTTAATTACTTGTGACATTCAAAACCAGACTGGTGACAGGGCACAAAGACCCAGGAGAGGAGTGTCCCTTGGACATTCATACCCGCCCAGGACAAGAAAACTGGCCCCACGTTAGGGGGTCATCAGACATGGGTGCTGCCTCTCAGCCCATGACAACCCAGGAAGCCAGGAGCACACCATCAGCTCAGGGTCCTTGCCTGGTCACCTTCAAGGCCCTGATGCTTGCCAATACCAGATCCTGCCCACCCTAGAGTTTCAGATTCAACCAGTCCAGGGTGAGCCCCAAGCAGATGGTTTTAACGTGCAGCGGGGCTGCATGATTTCCAATGAAGGGGCTCAGAGAAGGCTCTTTGAAGGTGATGGTTTCCCAGCAGATGAGTGTGGGTAAAGGAACAGTGGGAAAAAATTATGGGGCAAAGATGATATGATTCTCTAAGACCTGAACCCATGCTGTATCCTAAGGAGTAGAGACAATACATACAAAAGTTAAGTTGGACCCAGGCTGTAGAAGGCTGAAGCAGCCAGTAAGAGCTACCCATGGGCCGCAGCTGATGGGCAGGCACGGGGTTCAGGCCACCAGCCATGGAAACCCACCTTTGCTCCTTCTGCAGGTAACAGGCCTAGCGCGGTACTTATAAAGCAGGTTCTAGAGACTACCACTCCATGAATGGTAATGGACCCACCACCAATAGAAAGTGGTGGAGAAAACTAGCTGTTTTTATCGGGGGGTGGGGGTGGGGGTGGGGGCTGTCCAACAGTCAAATGATTTGGGAAAACCCTAGATTAAAAAAACAACAACAACAACATGTGTCTTCCTTGAAGGACTTCTTGGTACTTTTGACACCCCAAAGGGCCCTGGAAGATCCAAGAAGAAAATGAAGGACGAAGCGTTTCCCAAACGTGTGAACACATCCTTTCCTGGAGGCCCATCTCCAGGGACTCGTGTTCCCTAGGCCTAGAACGCCTGGACAACTGCCTCCTGAGAGGCCCCCAAAGGCTGCGTCTGACCACCCAGCAAGTTCAGACATATGTCTCTGATGCTTGCCAGTGGACAAGGTGAAGAAAAACAGGCAGCTCAGAAAACCAAGAGGAAGGAAGGGTTGGAGAAAAGGTTCTTCTCTTACTGTTTTCTCAAAAAAAAAAAAGAAAAGAAAAACACGTATTGCTGTTATTTCTTCAAAACCTGGTTATGCATAATGACTGCTCAGTGTGGAAAATTTAGACACTTTAAGAAATATGACATGAAAACCTTTAAAAGCAATAGCTCACCTGGTAATTATGGACTTCAGGATTTGTTTTAGAGCTAAAAAAAGAAAAAGAAAAATTGTAATAGGCTGTAAAGCAGATTGATTACTGATTTATTTAACAGCTATAAACTAATTTAGGATGCTGGCTACTCTGTTAGCAACTTTTACAAATCCTATTTCTTTTTGGTTACCAGCAGTTTAACTGAGTATATAATTGGGGAAACTAAACAGCAGCTCTCATTAGTCACTTAAAGCTCACAAATTTTAAAAAAGCTCACAAATAAAAATATCTAGGTAAGATTCCAGAATCCCACTTGTGATGTTATATTTTGGTGGTAAAAAAAGAGGTCCTTTCACAGTTGGGCAAATCAAGTAACTTTATCTCCCGTTTCAGGTTGCCCTGGCATTGCTGGGTGGCCCATGGTATCAGGCAACTCCAGTGATGCCCAGGGCTTTCTCCAGTTGACAGTGGAGTCACAGGTCCCTTCTGAGCGTCCACCGCCATGGGCCCCACTCCTCTCAACAAGGCAGCCGTGACACGGCCACCACTCTGGAAGGTTCGTTCCATACAAGGTTCTGTTCTGGGAACGTCACATCTTGTCATTTAATCCACACAGCAAGGCTATGAGGTGCACACATGCTACCACCTCATTTTATAGATTAAGGAATGGTTGCCTAACAGAGGAGTTAAAACACTTACTGGCTAGTCCACGGCAGAGACATATTTTGCATAATCTCTAGGCCTGTACCCTTTCTGCTGAGCCACCCTGGCTCTCTGAGAACCTGAGGAAAGCTTCCGGGCTCCTCATGCATGATCCTATGTTGACGGAATCTGAAGTCTAACCACTCTGGTCAGAAGTATGGACAGAGACAGCTGGTGCAAAACACAACGCTTGGCCAGAGAAACCACAAACCAACGCAAGCACAGCCATCGGGCTATGCTGCTAGGGTGGCGGGTTCAAAATCAAGGTTTGTCCAGCAATGAGAAGGAAACCCGTGATGGATATGAGTCTTGCTTGAGGTCCAAATAGCCCTGGGCTCCAGTTTTCAGAGGGGGCAGTGTACAGCGCCAGGCTCTGGGCCAGATTCACCCCCCGCTGCCCTTCCCCGGGAGAGCTAAGTGTCTGCAAGATGCCGTACTCCTGCCATTACCTCGGTGCTCAGAGCACAATTGTATCCCCTGCTCCCACAGCACTCCTCCCCACCCCAGGATCCCACAGGCTGTGAAGAGCAATTGAACAGCTGCGAACAGTGGTTATTAGCTCATTTGTTCCTAAAGGGTATATTTACTGGGGTTGGTTTTTTTCCCTTGGTGAAGTTGTTGTGTTTTTTTAGCTTGTTGTAGTTCCCGGTATATATAATCTCTACTAGATGCTATGAGGAAAATGTAATTTTATTAGGGAAAAACAAACAAAACAATCATTTCCTGAGCGAGCAAAGGAAAGAAATATAAGTCATAAGCCCCTGAGAATGAAAAGCAAGATGCACACTACCCACCACAGGGATCCTGGAAACAGGGCAAGCTTGTGGGCCTAAAACTAACCCACGTGGGATCCCTGAGCTCTCCTCTTATTCTCGAGGTCCAAGCCTGGTGTGGAGCAGTTCAACAGGCCCCTCGGGGCCTTTGTGAGATGCTGGGAACTGAACCCAGACACAGGAGTCAGACACCTGATGCCCAGCTGAATGAACGGCACTGCAGGCAGCGTGTGCAATCAGAGATGCACAGCTGAGTTTTCCAGCTGTGTTAATACGAGGGCCAGCTACGTTCTCCAGAACCTTGGGGTCCCTGAGGTGTCTTGAGGCTGCCTGGGGGTGGGGTGGGGTGATGAGCAGCAGGTGTCAGCCCTGCCCTCAGGTCCCAGCTCAGCAGCATCCAGAATAACGCCAACTGATCTGTTCTCTGTCCTGGAAAACCTTCCACGGCAGGTTTCCCCTAGGGGGCCAAAGCCAGAGGCTAAAAAAGTTTGAAAAATACTTGATCGAGCCCAACCTCTTTGTTTTTAGATGAGAAAAAGGAATGCCCAGAGCTGGTTAGTGCACCACTGGGGCTGGGCAAGAGGCCTCCCAACGTCTCATCACCAGCCCGCTCCTCCGCACGCTCCGCCAACTGCTCAGGGTGCACAGCGCCCCAGAGCTGTGCTGACCTCAAAGACCACCCTCTCCAGCAACCTGAGCTCTATGCCTGGGATGGCCAGACTACCTAAACAGGACCACCAGTGGCTGGAGCTTGGACCCAGGGGCTGAAACAATCAGTCTGGGTTCTCTAGCATAATAGCTGTCTACCAACATCAAAACTCACATAAGAAAGCAATTGTTTCAGGGAGAGAAAGGTACATACCAGGTGGGACAGACCGGGGACCTAGATCCCCCTGGGAGCTTTAAAACCACAGATGCCCGGGTCCCCACCCCCAGAGACTGATTTGATTAGCCTGGGGTGCGGCCTGGCTGAGGCTGTCACAAGCTCAGCAGGTGATTTCAATGTACAGGAAAGATGTAGGCCACCTGTGTGTTGGGGACGGGGCGGCAAACCACGTCCCATGGGCCAAACCTGGCCCACCTACTTTTGTGAGTAAAATTTAATTGGAACACAGTCCCAGTCGTCCACTGACGTCCTGTCTGTGTTGCTTTCATGTTGTAAGGACAGAGCAGAGTGGTCCTGAGACAGACAGCAGAGCCCACAACATCTGAAATATTTACTACCTGGCACTTGACAGAAAAAGTTCGCTGACGCCTGTGCTAAAGTTTCAGTCTCATGACGAGTTCTCTTCCTGCAGGAATGTCACTGGGTGTCTGATAAAGGTCTTCCACGTGGTCTGGTATAAAACCCACATGTCACTGAGGGAACCCAGCTTTTCTCCAGGAGCTTCAGCTTGTCCATAGCATGGCCCCTCTTTCCCACCACCGCCTGCAAGGCCGTTAGCACACCCTGTCCCACACATGCCAATCAGGTTCGTCACCACTGTTACAATACCCAGAGCACAAAGCCACTCAAGCAAAGCAGCTGTGCTTTCCAAAGTAACAAACTATCTTGGAACGTTCTATTGTGTACTTGTTGAAAGCCAGGTGGGCCATATAGCCTGGCGGCAGAAAAAGGGGGTAGAGGTGGGGACCATCAAGGGCCTCACTTCATGATTTAATTGCATTAAGGATAAACGTCACCACTGCAAATAAATATAATAATTCGACAGCAGAGCTGTCCCCAGACACTGAGGGCACTTACCAGAACTGAGCTGCTATCACTGGGTTACTTGCTTTAAAGAAAAAACAGAAAAATAAGACATTTTAGAGAGCTTGACCACTTTGGACCACTTTTTACCAAGGACTGGGGAAGAGACTTCCATGATCTCAGAGCAGTCCCGATCCCAGGAGGCAGACTCTTCATCCTGGTTACTTCTCCTTTCTGGAGGAAACACAAATCACCTTCCTGCTGGGCCCCACCCTCTGATTCGCTCTGAAAATGATCACTGAGCCAATTCTCAGGACCAGGAGCCCTAGGACGCAGAGATGAGACAGTCCCTGCTCTCAAGGAGCTCGTGGTCTTCATACAGATAGAGACTGCATCGAGAGATACTACAAACTGAAACACAAGCATGAGCCTGTGCAGGGGAGCTCAGGGCAGACGCCTCCAACCCAGTCCGGGTGTGAGCTGTAGAAGATCATGGACAGAGGCGGATTTTGTGTATCTAGACTCCATTTTGTTTTGTGAAAACTGGAGCATGGAAGATCATTACATGTTTCCCAAAGAGGCCAGAACTCTGGCTGGAGAAAATGTCAGGAAAATAAAGGAGGAAAAGAGGTTAGAGACCAGGAAGGGAAGTGGAGGAGAAGCACAGAACCATGGAGTCATGGCCCCTCCTGACTGCAGCAGCCACAGCCTTTGTGTCCGCACACCTCCAGGGGCTGGGGACTCACTCTCTAAAGAGGGAGCACTATCTCTGGCCGGCCACATCAGAAAGTTCTTCCTTATACGGGGGTGTTTCTGGGCAACACTGAACCAGTTGGCTACAAGCACAGTGCTCGCCAGGGTGGTGAACACAGCTCTTAGGACAGAGCGTGCTCTCGTCTCTCTCCCCACCCCATCACCCGTCACTCCCAGTTCCTGCAATCAATCACCCTTCACGGATCTGCCCTACCCTCCCTGGACACACCCCCACCCTCTCAACCTCTGGCCTTTCTTGAAAGTGAGGCCACATTCCCTGGGCTCTGGGCATTTTCTCCCAGAGAAGCAGCCAAGAATGACTTTAGAGAGTTTCTGGTCACCAAACTGCTGCACCGTTGGTTTACAAAGGAAGGAAACAGCGGGGAAAGCAAGGTTAAAGATTCTAGAATAGGAAAGCATAGGTGCCAGGTCCCACAAAGGCCCACTAAGTCCTGAGTTATACAAGAAAAATATATGGAATGGCCACTACACTGATATCCAAGCAGAGAACAAGGGAGGGGTAGGGAGAGTGCAAAGGTCCTGCTATAAAAGAACAAGCCTCTCAGTGCTAAACTCAACATCCTAAATGAAGGAGCAAGCAAGTATGGGCATGGGAGAACTAGGCTTTGGGACTGTAAACAATCCTGGACGGCTCATCTACTGACTGCACCTGTATTGGGTACTAGGGCCCATACACGTGCGCGGCCACAGTAGTAAACGACAGGCCAAGCTCAGGGAAGGGAGGAGTAGGGCCCACATCCCCGGGTCTGGCTAAATTCAAGGGCAGGGAATGTCTGGATTGACTGTGGGCCCTGAGTCCAGTATATCAGAGTTCTGGCTCTCCTCTTACAGAGTCAGAACTCTGGGTAGCACAAGTCTGATGTCCCCAGGTGAAATTGGAAGATGGAAGACAGGACTTCCCTGGTGGTCCAGCGGTTAAGAATCGGCCTGCCAATGCAGGGGACATGGGTTTGATCCCTGGTCTGGGAAGATTCCACGTGCTACAGTGCAACTAAGTCTATGTGCCACAACTATTGAAGCCCACATGTCCCAGAGCCCCGCTTCACAAGAGCAACGAGAAGCCCACCCACCACAACTACAGAGTAGCCCCCACTTGCGGTAACTAGAGGAAGCGCGGGCACAGCAATGAAGGCCCAGCACAGCCAAATATAAATAAGTAAAAAAAATTTAAACTGAAAAAAAAAAAACAACCATCAAAAAACCCAACAAAGGAAAAAAGATAAACTGGAATATGGAGGAGAGATAGGGACTGTTTTTCCCTCAGAGACACATCATCGTCTTCCACAGGCAAGAAACAAGTTTACCTATGACATCTCTGAGGTCCCAGGTCCCAAAGAAGCAAAGGCACAAGAAAGGAAATATGGAAAAGGGAAAGAAGGAGATGAACGCACCCAGTGGGAAAGACTAAAGACAGACGGATGGTGAGAGTAGCTTGATTCCCACCAAGAGAATCCCACTGGGGTTTTGTTGAAAGATTCACAGTGACAGAGAATAAACAGTTCCTCCAAAAACTGCTTCAACAAACTCCCTGAGGCTTAACCAACTAAACCACGACAAAAAATTCCAAAACAGAATGCAAAATCACACCACCTTTGAACGTCGAATGTCTTCGGGATGGATAGCGTTTACTAGGCTTTCTCTCGAAGGTGCTGGTTCTTCGTAACCTGGCGCCATGTGTCGCTTGATATTCCGTCCGCCCACTGGAAAGCAAACATTTCACAGCATGCTACCAAAATCGGAACGTCGGTACAGTATATGTATTTGGAAGTGAATTTTTATTTTCAAGAGCTCCAGTGTAAATTTCAACTTATCTCAAACTCGTTTGGTAAAGACAGACACTAAATTTAGCTTTCTGTTTGGAAATAAAATCGCCATTGCCAAATCCAGGCTGTATTCTCTTTCTTCCAAAGGACAAACCTACAATTTAGGGACCAGCCACTTGACCACACAAACCAAGGAGGTCCAAGTATCTGGAACGTTTGAGTAAGAGAACACCAAATCACAAATAAAATAACCTTTCATAAAACATATCGGGTAGACGTTTAACTCTTTTAAAAGGCTGTTATCAATGACCACTTAAACTAAACCATGGCTTTCCTTGCTCTGCCCAGGAGAACACTGCTGCTTTCAGCAAGGCTCTCAATCACCCTGACGCCCAGCTGCAGCTTCCAGGCGGCAATGCTGTCTTTGTCTGATCTATCACTGCTTCATTCCAGCCATCCTCGGTTTACAATTTATCACCTGGAAGGAGGCACTTGCCACCTGCTCTAACTGCCTCCCAGGGGCAACCTCATCTCCAAACTCCCTTCCATTTCATGCCTCTCTTTAAAGAGCACAAGGGAACCTGGGCTAGGCCAAGCCCCACAGGAGTGTCCTCCCAGGATAAAAGCCTGTCTAGGCAACTTCTACAGTCCCCTGCTCATTTCAGTAAGAGCAGACTTCAGAACACCATGCAATGTCTCTGCCAGGCTTTGCGGTCATGACATCTCCGACCCTCCAGAGGACCCATGATTTGAGTCTTTCTCAGAAAGGACTTGGCCCCCCTACTCCCCTCTGCAGCATTTAAAAATACATTCAAACAAAATAATTCTTATACAAGTGCACAGCCATTTCTGCGTACAACCAAAGAATCCAAAATGAACAAATCCTCTGGCATTTTAAATAGAGTTCAAGGACATGCCATGTGTGGGAAGAGGTTATGAAACCATGTGAAGTTTCAGATCTTGTAATAGCAATTCCCAGATCTGTAAACACACCTCAGAAATCAACCCTGGGAGTGTATTTAAAATGGACATTCTCAGGTTTTATTCATACAAACAGATGTGTGCAGCCACAGACTCTAATTACGAAAGTCTTAGCTGGGGTCCTAAATCCTCATTTTTAACACACACCCAGGGAGTCCTCGTGCACTTTAAGAGACATGGTCTTAGAATCATGAGTGAAAACATATCAGAATAAATTCTTTCTCCAGAGTCTTTTCAAATACTCCTGAGCCCGCCTGGGTCATTCACACACACACACACGGTGACATCCGCTCTTATTCCTAACTGTCACCAAATACCTTGATGTTAGCATGTGACAGGCCATAGAGCAGTGGTTAAAATATAAGACAAAGGACCCTGACTACCTGGGGTTGAGGCTCAGCGCTAGCGCTGACGGACGGTGGCCCTGGGTGGACTATCTGCACCCCGGCACTAGTTCCCTTATTCACAAAATGGGCATCATCTGAGGACCCATCTTATCAGGGCCACAGGGAGGATTCACCAGTTGGTATGTGAAAAGCTCCAGTGCTGGGTGGTTGATAGAGCTTTCTGAAATGATGTTTGTGTTCTACCTACAAGGGCACTGCCCAGTGTGGCAGCCACCCGCTTTCATTTGCACCGGGCTCCTGAAGCCTGGTTAGTGAGACTAAGGAACCACATTTTAAAATGTATTTAACATTAATTAATCTAAATAGCCACCTGTAGCTCATGCCTACTGTATTAGACAGCATGGTTCCAGCTGAATGTCGGTGGTTAAGCATTTTGTGACTATTAGTCTCATTTTATCAAGCAGGATAGGGAGGCTGAAAGAGCTCAGATGTCAAGAAAGAAGCTGGAGCGTGAGGTCCAATGCAAGTCCCCGAATGCACATCCACGACTCCTTTTCCCCAGAACATCCCTGCTGCCCTCCATCAGGGCTCGTGATTGAGCTGTAAAAAATGGCGCCTACCTGAACCGGAAGCGAGAGCCCAGCCGGATGAGGTCCGACCTGTTGGACTTGCTGTTTCCCGGCGTCCGCAACCGGAAGAAGGCGTGATGCTCCACGGCGCACTTCCATAGGTGCTTGCAAGTCCGGGCGCTGTCGAGGCGGAACACGAACGTGTGCTCCTGCTCGCGGCCCTTGGAGGGGAAGTGTGGGTTCTGGTTACGCGGGTGCTGGTAACACCGATGCAGGGTCACTGCCAGCGAAGAGGAGGGACGGGGCAAGGCTTACCTGGTCGTCATCTTCCACCACCACCAGCGTCAATTTGCTCTTTTTAAAATCCATTTTGGTAATTTTCGGCCTGGCCAGAGAGAAAGCATTTTAAAAGCACAGTCTGCAGGAGCAACCATCTACACATTACACAGCCCTTTCCTTTCTACCGGTTACGCTTCGATTTGCTTAAAAAATCATTCATTCAGGTAAGCGTGATTATTCAGAAGCGCCACTTCCATTGTCAGACACCCACACACGCAAGAGTCTGTGTGTTTTAGAAACGAATCTGGGTGTTGCCAGTATCCCTCGATCATCATCCCTCACATAGAATTCCACCACAAAAGAGGAAAAAGACATTTTTAATATAGGACAAAACTAAATTACCAAAAGAATAAGCCTATTTTGTTAGCTCCTTCAAAGATTAATATGCCTGTCGGGGTCAGTCCAAGAGAATATTCACAGCCATCTCTTCCCTACAAACAAACGAAGGCACAGTCGGTAGAAGGTTCTAACAGGTGGTCACAGAGCAGAATGCAAAACAGTTCTTCACCGCGTTACTTTGCACATTGTTTACACATCTTTTCCCATCACAGGGAACCCCAGTTACTTAAATGGCACAGTTCTTACCCTGACAACGTGCATGTCTACCCCATACATTTCCAGCCACTTCGCTTTATTCAGATAGGAGAGTTCCGCCTGGGCAGGGCTCTTTCCCCTTAGAGAAACCAACAAGATACGTGTGAACTGCCATGTGGACACCCACAGGAGTCTGCAGGGCATGGCCACTCGAAGGGTGCTTGGGGCAATTAAAGGGACGAGGGATGCCATCTACATTAACATGACACAACCTCCAAGGACAGACTGCAAACAAAAAGAGGACAGAGCAGGGCTTACAATATGAACGCTTGAGGAAGCACTTTTGTGTGTGTGTAGATGCGTGCACGTGTGTGCAAAGGAGAAAGGCTGAGTATACAGAGCTGACTGCTCAGAGCATCCTCCTGCAGGGCAGAGAGTGGGGTGGGACATATGGGGAGTGGGGTATGACAAGATTCCATATCCACATTTTTCTACGTTGTTTCAGTGGGATACAAGACTGTGCTGATGTCACATGCCATTTTCAAGAGTCAGAATGGCTGCGGGACACCGTGAGACCATGGTAAGTTTCTGAGCCTAGGAGTGACTTGGCACAGGCAGTGTTTGGGGAAGATGGGCGGGCAGTAGGAGAGGCAGCAGGCCTGTTCTCCAGGCATAAAAGTGCCAGGCTAGGGTGACTGAGGGGGAAAAGGGGACAAAGCAAAGGGTAAATGACAGGGCTGGATTTAGCTATGGTGACCACGTGTCCTGAAATGTAACTCTGTACAACTCATGGTCTATGAGTGTCCCCGTAAGGGACCACAGGACACATTTCTGTAGGATTTGGCCTTGAAGTTCAGGCCATGTGCACAGCCCCTGGTATGCAGATGGGCTGGATCCAGGCAGCACCGCACTGGCTTGTTCAGGAGGCTGGGATAGTGACCCTGGTTATTCAATGAGCAAATCAGGACCAGGCCCTCCACTTCTGAGAGGACCCAGAATGTGGTTTGGTTTTTACTGTACAGCTCTGGAAAGAGAGACGTCCTGTGAGCCTTTGGAAAATCAGGGCTGAAGCACAGGAGAGAAAGCACTGAAGAGCTGGAGCTGTTTCAGTCATCAGCAGAGCCACTCCACCAGTAGATAAAGAGTCTGACCAACGTTTGTTAGTCACTCAGTCGTGTCTGACTCTTTGTGACCCCATGGACTGTAGCCCGCCAGGTTCAGGCTCCTCTGTCCAGTGGGATTCTTCAGGCAAGAATACTGGAGTAGGTTGCCATTCCCTTCTCCAGGGGATCTTCCCGAACCAGGGATTGAACCTGGCTCTCCTACATTGCAGGCAGATTCTTTACTGTCTGAGCTATCAGGGAAGCCCTCTGACCAAATGCATACACGTGACCAAATGCATACATTGGAATGCTGGATAGTAGCATCAAGGTACCTGCATTCTTTCCATCTCTGGAAGATATCAAATTCCATCGCTTCTGTCTGATTTGGAATGAACCGAAACTCAGACACAAGCTCTGGTGTGTGTTCTGGAAGCTCGCACTCCCCAAGCTCGGCTGCAGGTTTCATAAAAGGGAGAAAACACGAGACAGTGAATGCTTCTGGTTATTGCAGCAGCAAGTCCAAAGGCGCTCTGCCCGACTGTAAACAGCATAGGTACCCCCTCAGGTATAACTAAGGCCCTCCTTTCAGGAGGACTTAACTCCCACTCGGTCCCCACAGATACATTCAGAATCCCTTCCAATCACTCCATTGCACTCCCCACTGGGCCATACACCATGATCTCGATTATGACTGTCTCTCTCCCGACTACTTCTCCTGCCCAGGGAGGCCCTGATTACATTACCCCCCCCAAACTGTAGTGCCTAAATTTGCAATAAAAGGCAACTTCAGGGAATGGGGACCTGCCCAGGAACATCCATGTAACAAGGCTCTCGTTAAGGGTGGGTCTGAGCAGCACACAAGAGTCTGCAGTACTGGAGAGGACCAAGCAAGAATTCAGTACAGGCAGAACCGGGTGTTGGGGTAGGGGGAATATCAGGAGGGAGAGGGAAGGCGTGAGGAGGGAGGGAAGAGGGGGTGAGAGGGCTGCAGGAGCAACTGCGGCAACTCAGGCAGAAGCTGGGAAGGAGGCGGCTGTGCAGAAAGGAGCAACAGCCACGTGGGCGATCCCAAGCAAAAAGCCCAAAGCCGCCCCCACAGAATGCAGGGCCGGAGGACACAGGAGGCCCATGCCTCCTCGACCTGAATGAGAAAATCTCTCTCCACTCCCCCAACCCTTGCAGGACAGGAGGCAGAGCCCAGAGGGAAAAGGAATGCCCCAGAGGCCCCTCTGCTCCTTTTCTGCAATTGCCTCTAGTACCTGGCTAATACAAAGTGTGGTCCGCAGGCCAGCAGTGTGGCCATCACCTGGGAGCTTGCTCACCATGCAGAATCTCAGGCCCCACTTGAGACCTGCAGGAGCAAACCCACCTTCCACCAGACGCCCAGGAGGGTGGGGCACACGTTACTTGGAAAAACATGGATCTACAACAGGGGTTTTCTAACAAATATGCGTCAGAATTGCCTGGAGGACTTGTTAAAACACACATGGCTGGCCCCCACGCCTAGAGGTTCTAAATCCATATATCTGGAATAAGGCCTGAAAACCTGCATTTCTCTTTTTAAATTTATTTTTAACTGGAGGATAATGCTTTACAATGTTGTATTGTAAACAACAACATGAATCAGCCATAGGTATACATATGTCCCCTCCTTCTTGAACCTCCCTCCCACCTCCCACCCCAAAAACCTGCATTTCTAACAAGCTCCCAGGTGATACTGATGGAGCTGATGCAGTATGTTCCCGGGGAACATACTTTGAGAACCACTGCTTAACACAGAATCCCACCAACAAGCCAGCACATGACCAAACACCCCGAATTGACAGCAACCTTTAATGTACCTGGCAGCCCTTTCCACTGGCTTCTGAGCCCCAATCCCAGTGCCCCCTTTCAGAAGAGAGACTCCTGTGGGCTTGCAGAAGAGGATGAAATGTCCCTGTCCACCGAGAGGAAGCAGTGAAACCAAACTGGGAGGGCTGGTGTGAGGACCGTACGAGACAGCCTCTGACACTGGGCGGGGAACTCGGGGCTGTCTCCTCGCCTGACCACAGCCCCTCAAATATGCAGCTCTCAGCTGGAAGGCAGCCCTAAGACCACCAGGGGTCTGGATCAGGGTATGCAGCTGCTGGGGACTCTGGGCACAGCCACAAGTAATGGTTCTGCTCTGGACATATTTGCCCAGAAAAGGGGAGGGCTGGGCTTCCAAGGCTGGGGGCTGCAACCGACCTCTGACCTAGATGTTACCCTGAAGCTGCAGACCCAGCAAGGTCGGAAGGGCCATCTGGAAAGAGGTCTCCTTGATATGAGCCACCCTGCAGCATGGGCCAAAGTGAGCCATGCGTTTACTGGTGTATCTGCACCAGACTTGATTAACTGTGCCTCTGACATCATCAAGCACAGGAGGGAGAAGCTAATGACAAGGTTCCCACGAGACCAGGTGAGGGGGCTAGTGTCCCCCCTTATCATCAGGGGGACTAAAGCAGGCCTGAGGGACACCCATCCTGAGGAAGCATGCTGCCTGCCTTCCAAGAACCTGCCAGCAAGAGCACACTTTGCTTAGCCGTGGTGGGGGATGGTGGGTGTGGAAGAAACAGCTCAGAGGCAGGAAGGCTTGACTCCCACTTGACCGGTGTGACCTGGGTAAAGTCCCTTAACTGCCTGGGTCTCTAATGCCTTATCCACAGACCTGAAACTTACAAAGCAGGGACACACCACAAATGACTATGTTTTCCCTCCTCCCTTTTCTTTGTACCTGAATTAATTTTCAAACCAACCGTAAAATTCGTTCTCAAAAGAGCAGAGCCTCCAAGCAGGGCCACTGCATCACAACAATGGAGGCACTGATTCAAGGACAACTGCGGCAAGACACGTGTTCATGGCTCCAGCATGAGAGGAAACACCTTTCCTCTCAGTTTTCAAATGCACAGAGGCTCTCGAGAAATTTCACAGTCCTTGGGGAGCTCTTCAAGTTCATTCTGTACTTACTGATCACCTACAATAAGCCAAGTCCCCATTCAAGAATAAGCACTAAAGGTGACTAAAGAACTGAACTATCAGGGAGTGGGAGTAATCTGGTCATTAAAAACCATCTGTACAAGTATAAACATGATGAAATATATGTACTAAAATTACCAAGTAGAAAACCATACAAAAAAATTTTGTATACGACTCTGACCAGAACTACATTTTCAAAACATAAAAACTCTGCTTGTCTGTGAGTAGGATGGTGGGTTCCTTCCTTCCATCTACTCGTCTGTTGTCCTGATAGTCTATAATAAGCCTCTACTGATTTTATAATTTGAAAAGACTTAGATTAAGTTTTAAAACTTGGTAAATACTAAAGTCGGAAGCCAAATCTTATTATGGTGTTCAAAAAGAATTAGTAATTATGAATGAATACATCATCATTCATTATCCCATAGAAGCCAAAGAGCATACTGGTGAAGAGTCCACAACATATGTCTATCTGATGTGCTAACCAAATTCCCTATGTGCAGCTACACATTAGTATCCTCTTAATTAATGCTGGAGACTTTAGTGAGTGTTTCTCGTGCATCTTAAACTAAAATCCACCAATGCATCATACGGATGGAATGGTCAACACTGAAAGTCAGGCAGGCAGCCCTCTTACCCACCAATTCCCACATGCTGATGGCTCCCCTGTCAGCGCTTCCAGCCTGACCTCTCTTGTGGAGCCTGATCTGCACTAACTCAAGAGGCTACCAGAGGCCCCACTGGCACCTCTGAGCCAAGAGACTGCACAGATGTCCCGCCATGGAGCCCAACTCTTAGTCTAGCCATCCACTGTTAGCATCATCCATTCTCAGCAAAAGCCTAGCAGTCACTTCTGACTCCTCTTTCAACACTGAAGCCTAATGACTGGGTCCTTCTCCTTATATTATTGATGTGGTTTGGGGTGGGGTGTGTTTAACCCCCAGCCTCGGTCAGTTTGATTTTATTACAGCTACATCTCACTACACCCGCAGCCCCAGTCTTGGTCTTGTTCCTGTCCCTTCTCCCCATCATAACCACTGTGGCCTTTCTAAAACACACATCTGATGGGGCCTGCCTCCTTCTTCAAAGGCGCCACTGCTGACAGCATGAAGCTGATGTGCTTTAACTGGGGTCAAGGTCATCCACTTCTCTAGATTTCTGAGCTTGGCCCTCTGTGTACCTCTCTGTGCCTAGGTTCCTCTGTTCATCTCCATCTACCCTTCCTCCCATGGGCCTGCCACTTCCGAGCCTCCTGCAGGTCTCTCTTGCCGAAGGCACCACACTCTGCTGTATATGTGCACACGAGTATATGATCCTGCCTTGTGGTCCTCAGAGGACTGGAAGCTACTTGGGGATGGAGACTGTACCATGTTCCTTTATACATCCAAAGCAGAGCCCTGTGCCTGCTACAGAGTAGACCCTCATTTGCTGAAAGGAAAAGCAATACCTTTAAAATGCTAATTACCACTAAGGAGTAATGTACCTTGTAGGCAGAGAGCGGCTAATTCCACAGCTGTTTCATATGGGCATTTCAATCTTGAAAAAACAAAAGAAAAAAATTAATTCTAAATATGAACTTTAATATTCATAACTAGACAAAATGTCACTAAAACCATTTTTCAGTAGGTAGTGATATTTAGATAATGATTTTTGTTCTCTGTGGTTTCTATTTCTGCGGTCTACATTAAAAAACGCAAACAACCTGACTTACTCTCCCTGTTTCCCAAAGTCAGTTCTCCTCGTATGTTAAATTAACCCCGTCGAGGTTTAGTTTCAACTCTAAGCATAATGGGCAATTTTCCTGAATCTGGCAAGAATGCGGAAGTTTGGAAAAGAGAATGAAAGGCCCTGCCCTTTGCTTTACTAGTTTTAAACTTATTTTATCTTGATTTGACACATGCATCTTTTCAAGTTGCCTTAAGTCTTTCTTGAGACAAGGTCCTAGTATTAGAAATAAACAGACAGACACTATATCTAAGATGGCCAGGACAGCCAGATACCCCCAAGCAATCAAATAACTGAGACACTGCCACAGAGCTGTATTACTACAAATCCAGTGATCCCATTCATACTTAATACACAAATTTTTTTAGAAAAATAATAACGACATACATTGGTATAGCACTTCATAGTTTTCAAAGCCTTTTCACATACGTGTGTTATCCAGTTTGGTCAATGCATCAAGTGTGTCAGCCCCTACTATGCGTGTGGCCAGCGCTCCCCACCCTTCAGCTCAGAGATGAAGAGCTGAGTGTTCAAGTGTCCTGCCCACCACCGGTCAGCTGGCAAATTCAGTGCTGGGGCCAGAACACCAGTCTACTGTGAATAGAGTAATGTCAGGCTGAGGCACATGTCAACTGCAAAGTGCTGTACAAATCCAAGATGTAGCCATTAATATTTTTCCAGACTAAAGACAATCACCAGGTAAGAGGCTTTTAATATGGGAGCACAGTATGGTGAGAGAGAAATACACACACACACTTTGATACATACACAGTCAAAGATCTGTATCACACCGCCAAGGCAAATGTATACACTGTACAATCTACATGTTCTAGAGTGTACATTCCACTAGGATTCTTGTAGCACATATTCTACAGAGAATTTGCAGATTCAGAAATCACATTTTAAATCTCCTTCAGGTCATATTCAAAATCAAAATGTATTCATGTCACGAGCAGGTATTGCTTTTTAGATTCAGTGGGTCTTAGTTTTTCATGTAGCAAAAAACAGTCAGTATGTCTGGTGAAAAATGACACAGCTGTAAAAGTTGTGACTGCTGAAATCTCATATCCTTAAAATACATACACTGCCTGTAAAATCAGTCACTTCAGTGCCAATGCTCGTCGGGCTCAACATTGTACAGCCAGAGGCCTAGGACTTAAAAACCATTTTTAAGAGAGGAAAAGGAAATGAGATGAGACATCTAAACCTCTTTCTAGTAGAATCAGAACGTAACCTCTTTACATAAATGCAGATGGTGATGAGCGAGACTTTCAGATGATCCAAATACTTGTAAGTGTATACATACTAATAAAGTATCTTGCTTGCAAATACAACCAAAGCCGTTATGAATGGAGCAATGATGTGACCGGGGAGAGAATGACTCCCAAATACACATCACTGAAGATATCAAATGCTCTTGGAAATGCTTCAAGCCATATAAAGTAAAAAAGTAAAGTGAAGTCGCTCAGTCATGTCCGACTCTTGGCGACCCCATGAACTGTAGCCTACCAGGCTCTGAGGAGCCTCTCAGTCCATGGAATTTTCCAGGCAAGAGTACTGGAATGGGTTGCCATTTCCTTCTCCAGGGGATCTTCACAACCCAGGGATTGAACCCAGGTCTCCCACACTGCAGGCAGATGCTTTACTGTCTGAGCCACCAGGGAAGCCTGGTGTTATCAAGCCATATAGGAGCTATTTAACATAAGATGTTGATGATAGTGATACAAGAATTAGACTCACTTCACAACGCCTGGTGTACTTTTTTTGAATGTTGAAAAGGGAACAAAGGTAAAGAGTTATTAAAAAAAAACTACACACACAGTGAATTATTTAGAAAATACACTATGATCTATCTTGAGTTAATGGTTAGAAAAAAAACATACTTACTTTCCTGAAAGAATGTCATGCCTGAGTTGTAAAACAAACAGGTACCTGATAAACATATACAAAAGTCAACAGAGGGTCACTGTTCCCCAGCCACTTCCAATCCCCAGCTTCCCATCACTGCTCCCACCCCCACGCAGTCCAGAAGTCTGCATTGTAACAAGGGAGTCCAGGTCAGATGAGAACCCGGGTGGAAGCATCTCCTCCTGTCCCAGGAAGGCATTCCAGAACCTAGCTAGGAAGGTGAATGCATGTAGGAAATTTGCAAGATACTCGGAGGATGGAACATGGAAAGCTGCATGGTCCAATGACGCCTCCTCAATGCCTGTGGGCCTCCAGGAGACAGACAGACAGACAGACAGACAGACAGACAGACAGACACACACACACACACACACGCAGAGCTCACACAATCCAACAGGTAGGGTGGAACCACTGCATCTGACCCTCAGCTAACCCTGCCAGCAGATTTCAGGAAGGATGCAGCTGATTGTATCAAAGAGTTTGCAGCTGACTGCAGTGAGCGACTGCTGGAGGCTTTTTTTCTGCTGAGCTTAACCACAGACTCTGTCTTCAAAAAACACATGTGTGCACACACACAGACAGATACACACACACACAGGAAACAGAAATCCTGGAACTGGTCATGGAAAATGGGGAGGAAGGCAGCAAATAACACCAGAGGAGTTCACTGAAGTAAGAGATTAAGTAAGTGTCCTTTTTTACCAGGAGGATGTGGGCATCAGAACCACTTACAGTGCTTTGTAAAAACCAAAGCTGCCCACGCTCCGCTCCACACCTACAGAATGAGAATCTTACACGCAAGAGTGGTCCCCAGGAATGTGATTTGTTCAAAAGCGTCTTGGGTGTTTCTAATTCACAACCCCTGGTTAAGAATCACTGGCTTTGATGACAGCTAGAAGCAGCACACTTCATAAAGGACTCTGGAGGAGCCCTAGGATAATGTAATTTGTTTGAACTTTGAACACAATGAATACAGTCACTGTCTGTGGGATGGATATAGGATAATGTGGGTGACCCAGACATGTGGGTGGTGGTGAAGGTTCTAGTACATTCCAGAATGTTACTACTTCTGACAGGCACTCAACTACCATTAAACTGAGTACCCATATTAAGGAGGAAACAGTGCTGATGTGGCCAGAACTTCCAATTCCTATAGGAAATCTTAACTACAGAAGCCCATAGGCCCCTCCCGTGGCAGGACATGGTGATAAAGTCAGTCATTAGAGTGCTACTTAGGTGGTCACCTCCAAGCCAGGGGCCAGAGCCATGGGCCGCCCATCACCACTGCTGTGCCTCACAGACAACGACAAGGGGAGTCTGGGGAATCAAAGGCAGCAGGGGACTGAGTCGAGGGTCTCACCGACAGCATGGTGGAGGAAGGGAAAGTCCACACACAAAATGTGTTTTAAGTCTCTTTTGCTTCAGCACTGTCTCTGAAGTCTCCGAGGCAGACATAGGCAGGTATACCAAGGAAGAAACTCAATGGGGTGGAAAGTCACCATGAAGGCATGCCAACAAATCTGATACTACAACAGTCGAGGGAATATTTGGCAGCGCCCCTTAAAGAAATAAAATGGCAGTTTTGGATGCTGAAATGCTCTTCTAACATCTGCCTTCCCTTTTGGTATCTGAGATAAAAAAAATCAAGTGCCAGAGGCCAACTAGCCAATCTACCCGAGGTCCATCAAGACAGAAATGAGACGGAAGATACACTTTTAAATTCTGATTTACTAAGAAAAGGTTCAATCAGGCAGTTTTCAACAGAATACAGAGATAAGCACAGGCAAAGTGTTCATAACTTTTTCTCAGAACAGAAAGACAGCAGATGGAAGAGGCGGCAAGCCCACAGTCTAGAAGACCTGCTGATTATAACTAAGGCAAGTGCTATGGGGTGTGAGTGGTGGAAGGACCTTGCTTCGCATCTTGTCCTACCTTGTAAACTCTTCACGAAGGTTGTTCGGTTCTGAAGAATAATATTTAACTCGAAAGTGCAAAGCATAAGCAGGTCCAACTAAGCATTTGGAGATGGAAGGTTGAAGATGTTTTTCCCCAAGTTTTGGAGGTCACAGAATGGACAAAAGGAAAAACACATTAAATCTATTAACATATCCACCACACCACTGGAAAGTAACAACAGAACATACAAAGCAATCCCACTTTGGAAAACTAAAATGGACTTTGGTGTTGACAAAAACAGTGTAGTTAGTAATCTCATTCTAGAAGAAAATCCTACTCATGGTAGATGACTTACTGAGAGCTAACACTTTACTTTCACCCCTGACTGCCAAGATACCCCAGTGACACTAACTTTTAACAAAATTCTAAGTGGGCTATAGGAAAGTGACACATAAACAGCCAAGTGTTCTGTAATCTAAAAATAACTACAGTAAAAATACTTTAAAAGTATTAAATTTTTTTAAAAATTACTCATACATAAACCACATTGAAGAAATGTGGTTACCACAACATAACATCAGAGAGCAGGACCAGATTGTCAAAGATCCCGCCAGCTCTTGCGTTCTTTGAATCTACTTCATAACCCACAAGAAAATGAATGTCACAGTTATAAAGTCATGTTTCTGAACATCCTATTTTTCAGTCCTCACTGGGGGAAGTGTCTAATTTCAAAAGAGGGCATCGTGTGTTTTTTTGACATCTACTAAAAACTCCCATTCAAATTTCAGACTCTTAACATTTAGCCAGTCTTAGGAAATTAAAACATCCTTAGAACTGAATCCATTTGAAAATGCTCCCAAGTTCTAATGAAAATGTAATACTTCAAAACATTGGCAAAGGAGTTCACTCTCTGAAAAAGCAGTAAGGTAGTAGATTGAATTTTGCTTACTTACTTTTCATCTGCTTTTTTATAGGTTTGGAATGATCCAGCCAGTGCTAAAAGAAAGAAAGAAAAAATTTGTTTTAGGAACAGTTTCATCAATAAGATTTCACAGTTCCCTGGGGTTACCCTCCCCTATAAATCTTAGTAACTAAAATCAGGGCTGGGCCTCCCTTGTGGCTCAGCTGGTAGAGAATCCGCCTGCAATGGGGGAGACCTGGGTTTGATCCCTGCGTTGGGAAGATCCCCTGGAGAAGGGAAAGGTTACCCACTCCAGTATTCGGGCCTGGAGAATTCCATGGACAACATAGTTCCATGGAGTTGCAAAGACTCAGACACGACTGAGCGACTTTCACTCACAAAACCAGGGATTGGACCAGATTATGAGCTCTTAAGCTAGTTATCTGCATCCTGCTTGGTATAGTATAAAAATATCTGTGCTTCATGAAAAGATGTCAACATCATTAATTATTAGAAAAATGCTAATCAAAACTACAATGAGGTTATTACCTCACAGGGGTCAGAATGGCCATCATCAAAACGTCTACAAATAATAAGTGGTGGAGAGAATGTGGGAAAAGGGAACCCTCTTACACTGTTGCTAGGAATGCCAACTGGAGCAGGCACTATGGAGAACAGTGTGGAGGTTTCTTCAAAAGCTAAAAATAGAACTACCATTTGATCCAGCAATTCTACTCTTGGATAAACATCCAAAAACCCAAAAACACACATTCAAAAAGATACATGCACCCCAGTGTTCACAGACAACCCAAGTGCCTATCAATAGATGACTGGTTTAAGAAGGTTGTGACTTATATACACAATAGACTATTAGTCATAAAAAAGAATGAAATATTGCCATTTGCAGCAACATGGATGGACCTAGAGAGGATCATAAGTCAGAGAAAAGACAAATATATGCTATCACTCACATGTGACATCTAAACAATGACAAATGAATCTATATATAAAATAATGGAAACAGACTCACAAAAAAAAAGGAAAAAAAAAAAAACCCTTATGGTTACCAAAAGGGAAAGGGGAGAGGGATAAATTAGGTGTTTGGGATTAAACTACAGATACAAACTGCTACACATAAACCAGATAAGCAACAGAGATTTACTGTTGAGCACAGGGAAATATATTCAATATCTCATAACAACCTATAATGGAAAATAACCTGATGAAAATTTATATATAACTGAGTCACTTTGCTGTACACATGAAACTAACACAATATTATAAATTAACTATTCAGTCCAGTTGCTCAGTTGTGTCTGACTCTTTGCGACCCCATGAATTGCAGCATGCCAGGCCTCCCTGTCCATCACCAACTCCCAGAGTTCACTCAAACTCACTTCAGTTAAAAAAAAGAAAAAATATCTGTGCTTATGCACATCAAGTTCATTTTTCCTGGGAAGAGTTAGCTTTCCAAAGAGGTGCTGAAAATAACCTAAAACCCTTTACCTAATTGATCTATAAAGTCCCTTCAAGTCAATGGAGCCATCGGCAGCCTTTTCCTCCTGAATTTTCTCACGATAGAACTAAGTCTCTACTAACCTAGTAACAACCATAGACCACGCTACCAAAAGTCTCTGTTCATACACGGGTTTTTTGACTCAGTCCCCCTAAATTCAACAACCAAAATTCAAGACCCTTTAAATGACCCACACTGAAGATGGAAAGACAGGAAGGAATTTGCCTGAGATAATTCTGCTCTGGTCCATGAAGGTGTTTCAAGTTCCTCTAGCTTTCACCAGAAACACCACTTCAGTCTTATCCACCTGAGAAAATTACAAAACCACTTCCCTCATATAGAAGTTCCTCTGTAACACCCAACTTGTTGGTGCTACAGTCTTGAGGAGCCTTGGGAGCTTGACTTCCATGAAAAACAACATTTAAGAACATGACACTGTGAGCCCCTCCAGGCGAACATACGCCTCAGAGGGCAAGGACCACATGCTTAATCATCTCTCGAGTTTCCTGTGCCACACACAGAGCTGGCCACCCAGCAGGCCTTATTGGATTCTTGAGAAATAAATAAATGTTCAACATAATTTTTTTAAATGGGGCAAAAAGGGACTTTCCTTTATGGA
Organism: Capra hircus; assembly: GCF_001704415.2. Lineage (NCBI taxonomy): Eukaryota > Metazoa > Chordata > Mammalia > Artiodactyla > Bovidae > Capra > Capra hircus. Next base: position 98,583,363 of record NC_030815.1, read on the forward strand.
AACTCTGCGCGTGTGGAACACTGCTGTTAGGACAGCAGCTGGAACAGCAGCACGGAGTGGGTTTCTCAATAGCTGCTCAGAATCAGAGGTCATTCTGCTGACCGTCAATATACTTTCAGAAGCAATCCAAACCCTGCTCATTCTAATAATGAAAACGGGAGGGAATGAGTGAGTACAGTGTACTCTACCCCTCACCAAAGAGCCCATTACGAGAATTTGTGGGAGGAGAGGCATAAGGCAACACAAAAGCAAATAAGAGATGAATTATAACACAATAAGCTGTGAGCAGTGCAATGGGAGACATAGGCTTTGTCATCCCTGCTCCCCAGCGAGGCAACTGAGTGATAAAGGCCCCAGATCCCCACAGCTGGATGTCTATCTCAAAGGCCTGTGCACAGGATGCTTCGTCTTATTGTTAATAGCTCTGAATGAGAAATGACCTAAATGCCCATCAACAAAGACGGATTAAAAAATGACTCCTCCATGTAGTGAAATACTATTCAGCCTTTAAAATTGATTTAGGCCTATTATATTGATGTGGCAAGAGATCCACAGCACAATGTGAGATGGAAAAAAAAAAAAAGCAGGTAGGACCCCTTTATAGAAAATTATTATTTCCTATCGACACATGTCCAGAAGAATTTATACAGGTTATTTCTGAATGTGGGACTGTGAATGACGTCTACTTATTTTCTTTTTCACTTTTCTGCATAGTTTCTTCCTTTTAATGAGAATATTATTTTCACAGCGGAGGGTGTGGTGGGGTGGGCCTGCCAGGTTGTCAAATTTTATTACTCATTCACCACTTGCCTATCGGATGGTTTTTGATGATCAATTTGTCTCACTAGAGTGAGGTCTCATTGCTGCCCCTTAGCCAAGCTGAAGTCCTGGACCCTTAGACCCTGGGAAGAAGACATACAAGGACTTATAAATCAACATATTTGCTTTCCTGCCAAAGTAAGTATCATGCTAATGGCTTGACTAAACCTGTTCTTTGCCTCACTTTCAAAGGAATTTATCCATACCAGGCAAGGAACGTTCTCCCCACAACCAACCTCTAATCTTATTAGCCTTGGAGGCTCAGAGCTTAAAGGAGCTTGTCCCATTTCTTTCCTTTCTCAAGTCTCCTTATCATATTTGGAATAGAATAAATTTCAGTCCACTGTTCCTCTCCCCCTACTGTCAAACTCTAATCTTAATCCAGGCCCCGCCTGTATCATTTCCTGAGCTGTGGTTTTCAACCCTGGCTGCACATTTCAGTCACAGATACCCAGGTTCCACCCAAGATCATTATACAGAATTCTAGATCATTAGTGTTTTCCAAAGGCTGCCAGTGTGCTCATTAAATATTTAATGCTGAAGTTTCCCTGCATCCTCTCCTACCCAAGAATATGTCCTAATGACGACCCTGGGGATCCTGAAACATTCACAACCCCTTCTGAAGACTGCTGTCTGGGGTTTGTAAAATCTTCAGCAATTTCAGAGTTTACGAGCCAGATGCCTATGGCCCGGTGGGTTAACTGACAGGCAGATCGTGGCTGGACGCTCCTCCTGGACAGCAAACGCCCTTCCCTCTGACCACACTGCTAAAGAAGTTCCCCTCATCCTCGTGCACTGGCCCCCATCCTTCCCAGCAAGTCACCAGCCATGGAGCCTTGCCCCGAGCAGGACCTACCAGGATGGAGGTCTAGGGCTCACAAAGCTGGGAAAAAAAAATCAGCAACAGCTCCATTTAAAAAGCTCCTTGACCCTGCAGTGTTCTGATCAGGTTTGCTCATCTGCATCGGAGGCAATAAGAAAGCCAGTCACAATCCTAAAACGAGATGATAAAACCTTTCTTGTGTCCTACCAGTTCAAACTGACCCAACTTCCTTCTTAGCTGCAGGGGCTGACCGGACCCTGATCACTCGTATTTAATCCCACAAGACCACCCTGGGACTTAAAGACCCCGGATACTCAGGCCCAGTGTGGCATTTAGCAAATCATATCCTGTACGTGGCTTGAAGCCCAATTTAACAGCAGCAGGACCTATCTCAGATATTCACCTGCATCTGGCTAAATATAGCCAGGCCGCCTGTCAGCAGGGACCAAGATAAATGGCTGCAGCCCTCTTATCAGACTGGTAAACCAGTCACCGGAAAGAGACGGGTGCATTTCTGAGTTCAAAGGGCAAGCTATTTAACGCAGACACTCTAATGGGTATTAGGTAGTTTCTGATCTGAATTTCCCATCCAAGTCCATCTGGCAAAACCCTTTCCATAAACGGAGATGTGAGATGATCTGGCAAAGCCCATCTGTTCTGACTGTACATCAGTTCTAGAGTTATGACATATATGAGACTGGCTGTAGAATTTAATTGTCTAAAACCTACACACAAGCACAGGAGAGGCTCGGGCCTTGACAAGGGTCTAAAAACTCTGCTGGAACAACCCCTGGGCCATCACATTTGAGTGATGGAACTCATAACTGGCTTTCTAGTACCTCTAGATTTTCTTGGCTCGTAAAAAGTGTCTAGTTTGCATTTAAATTAGAGCTGGAAGGAATATGAGATAATCATATCCAAAGGATATAAAGAGAAAGAAGAGAACGAACACTTTTGGAGCCTATTGTGTGTGATATTGTGATTCATAATAAGAAATGTATATTTGGTCTTCGTTGGTTTCTGGCACAGAGCCCCTAAAACCCTTGTAATTTCCTAAGTGGTAACAGCAATAAAAGTGTCTTAATATTCATAACAAACCCCTTTCAATGACACCTGAGTTTATGTGAATGAGGTTCTTTGCGAACGCACCTAGGGATGGGGCTGGTTGCTAGGGGAACCAAACATATGAGAGTAGGAACTTTCAGTCTCATCCCCTGATCTCCAGGAAAGGGAGAGGGGATAGAGGTTGAATCAATTACCAACGGGCAATGATTTAATCAATAGTGTCTGTGTGATGAAGCCTCCGTAAAAACTCAAAAAGACAAGGTTCAGAGGTCTTCAGGGTTGGTGAACATACGGAGATTTGGGAAGAGTGATGTGTTCAGAGAGTCACAGATGCTCCACACCTTCCCACCCCCAATACCTTGCTCTGTGCATCTTTCATCTGGCTATTCCTGAGCTACATCCTTTTATGATAAACTGGTAACCTAGTAAGCTAAATGCTCTTCTGAGTTTGGCTCTGGCAAAATGGATCATACCCAAGGAGGGGGTCTGGGAACCTCCCACTCACCTATAGCCAGTAGGTTAGAAGCATAGGTGATGACCTGGACTTGGGATTAGTATCTGAAGTGTGTGTTTGAGAGCCGGGGGTGGGGAAGGGAGGTGGGGAGTCTTGAAAGACTGAGTCCTTAACCTGTGGGATATCTGACACTATCTACCTGAAGCATTCATATATTGGTGGTGTTGGGGAAAACACACATTATATTATGTAACATCCATTGCCTTCTCGGGCCTCGGAGTAGAGAAAGGTGGCTGTGGCGAGGGCAAGGGGTACCCTGCATCACGGCCCTAGTGAGACAGGATTCTAACTCAGCAAGTGTCAGCATGATGCTCTGGGCCTCCACACACACCCCAGTCTGACACTCCTTTTCTGCCTATGGGAGGGCTCTCGCCTCACCCTCAATTTCATCCAGAAGGAAGTCCTGTCAACCTGCTGTGCACACCAGCCACTCCAGGCTTCCTTGGGGGTTCGTTTAGCTCAACTGCAGAGACCCCTTCCCTTCCCTGCCCTTCCTCTCCCAGGTGGCTCAGTGGTGAAGAATCCACTCGCAATGCAGGAGATGTAGGAGGCGTGGGTTTGACTCCTGGATCAGGAGGATCCGCTGGAGAAGGAAATGGCAACCCATTCCAGTATCCTTGTCTGGAAAATCCCATGGACAGAGGAGCTTGGTGGGCTACAGTCCATGGGGTTGCAAAGAGTAGGACATGACTTAGTGACTACGCAACAACAAAACAGAGACTTCCCTTGATCCACGGTTTCCCATTCAGTGCTGATATTTGCATGTGGGCAGGAAAACCCGTGCTCTGCCAACATTCAGAAGCAGGCTGCTGGGAGGCCTGGGGCGTTTCTTGAGCTGTTTGACATGTCTTTGAGAAAGAGGCGGAAGACCAGAATTCAAGTCCCAGCCCTGGCACTTGCCAGGGTGAGGCTGTGCACTCACCCTTTCGCTTCCTTGTCAGTGCCCTGAGCTGTCTGCTGACACTGGCTAAAGAATCCACTCCCTGTCTCTGGAAACTAATGAACCATTCATATGCAAGAAAGGGTTTGTCCGCAAACATGGTGACATTCCAGGCACCCATCGGAGTGAAGCCACAACAGTCCCTCTGCGTGTCTTTCCAGCAGTCACCATGTCTGTGTGTCAACCTCCCTGGCAGCCGTGGGCCCCTAAGTACCCATCTACCTGATTCCATGATGCAGAGACCGGAGAGAAAACCTCTCACAGGTCTTGAGACAAAGGCCAAAATCCCCTTTTCTGGATTCCTTGCAGCCAAATGGATCACCATAAGATGCTCTCTTTTCATGCTGGGATGGACTTGGGGGACTCAGGATGGCTACCCCTACCCAGTAGAACACCCGCCCCCAAGATGGGATGGAGGCTCCCGCTTAGTGGGGCAGTGGAGACCCCTGCCCCAAATGCCTGCCCCTCCTCTGCCTGGCAAAGTCCGCTTGTCCTCTGCGGCTGCAGCCCTCCCCGTGTTCGCCCTCCCCCTCTGACAGTGTGATCACCTCGTCAGTGACACTGAGGCTCCAGGCTCACAGATGAGAGGACTGGGCCCACAGTATTCCAGGGGACCACTTGTCTGCCTTCCCCCCAGACTGTGGCAGGCAGGGACATTGTCCAGCCTACCCATGTGCCACAGAGCTGGCCATTGAGTAAGCTCCAAGCCACAGTACACTGAATGGCTACTGACTAAATGTTTTCTTTGTCTGTGTGTGTTGTCAGGGGGTGTCTGGGGGTGGAGGGGTGTGACACTACCATGTGTCATGAAGTCAGTATAACCCAGTGGGTTGGCCACTGCAATGACAGACCAAGTTCTGAATCTTGGCTCTATCCCCTACTTTAACCTTTGTGAGGTTCCGAGTAAGCCACAGCTTCATCATCTGTGAAATGGGTCTGCTTCACGGATCGATGATGAATAATTAAACACGAGTGCTATAAAGCCTTCGGTTTGATGCCAGTCTCAGGCCAGAGTGGGGACTCAGTAAACAGCACCTACCAGGCCAGCCAGGAGAAAGCTGGGTGGGTGCAGGCCAGAGCCCGGGCTCTCAGAAGACAGCTTTGATTTGTAAAAATAGAGCCCATGCCCCTGCTTTGAGCTGTGCCCAGCGAGAGCTGCAGATGGATTCCTGGGTGGCTTTCCTGCTTTAATACAGAAAAAGGAAACAGGAGGCCCCAGCCCCAACTGCTAAAAATAGGCGATGCCAATAGACTTTGACCTTGCTTCAGGGCTGGGCAGTGCACTATGGAAACCAGGCTTGGCTCTTCGCAGGGAGCTGGGGACGCAGAGAGTTGTGCCAAGAGCTCTGCCACTGCCAGCCCTCTGATATGAATATCAGGGGCTGGGTGGGGATGTCATTCTTGGCAGGAGCCTCTACCATGGTGCAGTAAGCCACTGGCCAAGTGGACCATCCCCTTCCTGGTCCCCATCTATTACACCTGCCACCAACTGCTTCATCCTAGACCCTAGAAAAAAAATCAGTGGCTCAGCAAACCTTTCCAAAAGGTCTCATCTAAATTGCTAAGGTCTCTCCTATAGGCAAGGCAGCCTTGAGGTTCCAGCTAAGCTCAGTGCATCACCTCTGGGAGCGTAATGACTTATGAACCTGCACCTGGAAGAAGAGACCCACAACCATGACGGGTTACAAAGCCCTTTCTCCTCCCTTAACTCAGAGAGTCCCTCAGTTTCCCTGTGAAATGGATGTTACTGCATCCACCCTGGTGCTAAGAAAACTCGGGCTCCAGAGTACCATGTACTGAAAAGAGTGCCTAAACCTGAAATTGTAAAAACCTGGGTTCACGCATGAGCTGTGCGACTCACTCAGTGACCTGCCAAGGTCTAAGAGCTTTGGTTTCCCCACCCAGAAGACGGGAGAAATTTGACCAGTGGCTCCTAAGGTCCCTTCTGAGGCTAAAGTTCTAGGTTGTATGCCTTGTTACCACGAGTCACCAAGTCAAGAGGAGAAGGTCCTAAGTCTTAGGATCTAATTAGAAAGGTTTGCTCACATACACAAATAATGACCTTGAGGCCAAATGAGCAAACTGCCAGGGAGGGTGAAATAAACTTAGGTTTACACAGAGGAGGAAAAACACTTTGGGAGTTCAGGGCAGGCCACATGAAGGGCTGTCATCAGAGCTGGTCTTGAAGGATGGCCAGAGTTAAATGGGATGAACTGAAAGTGAAAGTGAAGTTGCTCAGTCCTGTCCAACTCTTTGTGACCCCATGGCCTGTAGCCTACCAGGCTCCTCTGTCTATGGGATTTTCCAGGCAAGAGTACTGGAGTGGGGTGCCATTTCCTTCTCCAGGAGATCTTCCCCACCCAGGGATCGAACCCGCATTGTAGACAGATGCTTTACCGTCTGAGCCACCAGGGGCGTCTCTTAAACGGGATGAGGAAGGGCATTCCAGGAGCTGCACCAGCATACGCAAAGTGACTAAACAACAATGAAACGTCACCAGAGCCTAGCCTTCAATGAGCCCCAAATGGAAGGCAGACTGATGAGAAGAAGGGGGCTGGGAGCTCCCGCTGCTCCACATGGCTCGGAGCCTCAGAGTCAGGCAGACAACGGCCCTGCACCTGCTCTTGCGGGGCAGAGAAGCACGCCATGTTCACAGAGCTGCGGGCTGGAAAGGCTTTAGCACCTTCAGAGTCTGGTGTATGGCCTGGGAAGGATGCCTGGATCCCGCTGTGAACATCCCTCCTGCCACACGGGGCCTGAGCACTGGCAGGCAGGAAAGCCTGGCAGCCAAGTGAGCAGAAGCTCACAGCAAAGACGTTCATAGTGGAGTCCCCTCTGTGGCTTTCGGAGAACCCGAGTGGCTGGGGAGTGGTCGCCTGGGGTTAAGGACATGCCACCAGGGCAACAGGTACTTGGCTCTGAAGGCAGCAAGATGGGTATTTTCTCCCTTCTGACTAGAGGAGATGTGAGGGACAGTACCCTGCCTCCCCTTTAGTCTCAGAATCACGGGATATTAAAACCAGAAGGGCTCTTGGAAGAACACATCCAACAAACCCATTTTACAGATGAGGAGACTGAGGGCAAGGGAGAGAAGGTGGCTTACCTAAAGCCCATCAGACCAGGAGCAAGGTTCAGGCCTGAACTGAGCCCTGGGCCATAGACAATCCGAAGCCAAAAATACCATATACAAAAGGACAACAGGAAAAGCAGCTCTGGGAAGAGGACTGACAAGTGTCAGATGCTGGGGACGGGAAGGAGAACTCTAAATCCAGCACTGAGGAAGCAACCGGAAATGGAACTCTGATGTAGGTGTGTAAATGCTGGAGAAACAGGCAAAGTCCCTTAAGAGAAATCAGTAAAAAGAATGGACAGAGAGAAAGAGACACTGAGGTGCAGGGAAGAAAACTCAAGGCATTCAGGCTAAATGAACTCGGTCTTCTCAGCTGGAGGTGAGGCCACCCGTGAGAATAGTCTCTGTGGGGACTGGACTAGAGGCCTGTGGTGCAGACTCAGAAGGGGAACCCTGGGGCTCTTCAGGGTCCATTGGGGGCTCATGAGGCTCCAGGAACAGCTCGGGCTTGGATTTCGCTGAACCTGTGATCTGTGCTTGGGCCAGAAGGCACAGCCTGTGGCCTCTCCAGCAATACCTGGCAGTCCTGGAGAAGCAGCAGAGGAAGCAGATGGGCCTGCATGCGTGTTGAAGGGGGGTCAGGAGACAGTCACGGGGGCAGGAGAATCAAAGGGCAAATGGGGACACAAAGGACATGTCTGAGGCTTGACCGGGTGGGGAGGAAGACGAGGGCAGGAGGCTGCTGTTGAGGCCAAGGCCACATGCAGAGGAACTGGAAGGAGGGTAAGAAACAACAGAATCCTGGATCTTATCCTGGTCACAGGATGAGAAACAACAGAATCCTGGATCTTGGAGTGAATGGACAGTGACAGGACCCAAGGTGCTTCTGGGTGAGGTTTGCTCAAACGAAACTTCAGTGAGAGGAAACCAGGTCTGGAATATTTAGAGGCGTTAACAACTTGAGTTCTGAGTTTGCCCTGGGAGGAGGGAAATGGGCACTTGAGGCCTTGAAGGATGGGAAGAGAGTGCTGAGGTCAGAGGGTGCCACACTGGGTGGTCCAACCTCAAAGGAAGCAGAAGCACACAGTGGAGGGGACAAAGGATGGTGGGTTGCCCTTCCCTGAGCCATGGAGGCCAAAGGGAGAGTCTCCTGCTCACAGGAAGGAATCAGGACCACGATCTCAAGGAGGAAGCAGGATGCTCATGGCAACAGTCAGGGGGGTAAGGGAGGGGGCTGCAGGCAGGCAGGAGGTCCTGAAGGTGGGGCGGAAGCTGGCAGTGTAGAGGGGGCATCCAGTGGGTGCAGGGAGACACATCTGCCCAGCAGGCACTGTAACCCAGGCTGTACTGCATCACCACATACTGGGCACCACACCATTCCTCTCAAGCAGACCCAATTTCCAGGCATCAACTTTGAGTATCTCCTTACAACCATCATGCATAGCCCCAGGAAGTATTTAAAAAGTGTCTTTCAGGTAGAAAGGCTTAGCTACACAGGAGCAGCTCCAGGTCTCAGTTCAAATATCTCCTACCAGAGCACTCACCCTTTCATACTCTGTCTAAAATAGCACTGCCCCTTACTCTATCTCCTCACTCTGCTTCATTTTTCTTAACCCTTACTACCACCTGTCATATTACGCAGGTATTACTCACATGCACTGTATTATCCACTGCTTAGAACAGAGCCTAGTGCACAACAAGCACTCAATAAGTATTTTTAGATTGCTGAATAAATTCTCTTTGACACCCAAAGCTAGATTCTGCTGGGAATGGAAACTCTGAAGTCTTTCTTGCTTTTTAAAAGAATAAAGCTGACAGTATGACAGTCCTTGATTTCAAACTACACTACAAAGCTACAGTAATCAAAACAGTCTAGTACAGACACAAAGCTCAAAGGAACAGAGAACCCAGAAATGAACTCACATTTATATGATCAATTAATCAACAACAAAGGAGGCAAGAATCTAAAATGCAGCCAAGACAGCCTCTTCAATAAATGGTGTTGGGAGATCTGTACAGCTACAGATAGAAGAATCAAACAACTTCTATCTCATACTACACACAAAAATAAATTCAAAATGGATTAAAGATTTAAACATAAAACCTGAAATCATAAACCTTGCAGAAGAAAACATAGGCAGTATGCTCTTTTGACAGTAATCTCAGTAGTATTTTTAAATATGTCTCCTTAGGCAAGGGAAACAAAAGCAAAAATAAATAAATGCAATTATACCAAACTAAAAAGTTTTTATACTGTGAAGATAACTATCAGCAAAATAAAAACGCCACCTACTGAATGGGAGAAGATCTTTGCAAGCGACATATCTGATAAGGGATTAATATCCAAAATACATGAAGATCTCCTACAACTCAACATGAAAGAATATCCACATGATCCTATTTAGAAATGGGTAGAAGATCTGAACAGACATTTTTCCAAAGAAGACACACGGATCTCCAACAGACAACATGAAAAAATGATCAATATCACTATCAGGAAAATACAAATCTAAACTACAGTGAGGTACCCATCACCTCACACCTGTCAGAATGTCTATTATCAAAAACACAACAGAAAGCAAGTATCGGCAAGGATATGGAGAATAGGGAACCCTTGTGCACTGTTTGTTGGTGGGAATGTAAACTGATGCAGCCACTATGGAAAAGAATATGGAGAGCCCTCAAAAATTAAAAACAGAGCTACCGTATGGTCTAGCACTTCCACTCCTGGATATTTATCCAGAGAAAACAAACACACTAATGAGAAAAGATACATGTACTCTTACGCTCATCACACTGTTATAATAGCTAAGATATGGAAGGAACCCAAGTGCCCATCAATAGATGAATGGGTCAGGACGATGCGGTACCTATACATACACATCAGAACACTACTCAGCCATAAAAAATAATGACATCTTGGCATTTGTGACAACAGGGATGGATCTAGAGGGTATTATGCTAAGTGAAATAAATCAGACAGTGAAAGACAAGTACGGTTTGATTTATCACTTATGTGTGGAGTCTAAGAAACAAATGAACAAACATTAAAAAATAGAAACAGAATTGGAGATACGGAGGACAAACAGGTGGTTGCCAGGAGGGAAGGAGGGAGGGAAAAATAGGCAAAGGTGATTAAGAAATACTAACATCCAGCAGTTGCAAAATAAATGAGTCACGGGTCTGAAACGTACAGCAAGGAGAATATAGTCAGTAACTATATATTTTTGTATGGCAACAGGTTGTAAATAGGCTTATTGTGGCGATCATTTACAAAGGTACAGAAATATCGAATTACCATCTTGTGTAACAGGAAGTAACGTAGTATTGTTGGTCAATTATAAAATAGATGAAGAAATAAAAATAAACGAAAGAGCGGTTCTGAGCTGTGTTGAGTTCACTTACGCGGGCACCTCCTCTCTGGATAGTTCTGTCTCAGGCAAAGCGAGGGAAGTCTCTGCTGACCAAACACAACCTCCTGGAGCCTGCAAGATGGCTCTCGAGCAATGCCAAGACCTGCTCGGACCACCCGGCCCCAGAGCCCACTAAGCCTGGCTGCGATTCAGCTGTGCTCACAGCACCTGCTCTCTGCACCTGGCAAGAGTCCACGAGGAGAGGGCGGCCTAGCCTCTTCTGCTAGTTAAAAATACACACCGCATCCCCAGAAGAATTCTTATAATGAGATTTCTTTCTACCTACTCTAGAGATGTGCCTACACTGCATCCTCATGCTTGGAAATGTCTCCCTAGCACATCTCCACGTGCAACAACATACTGGACACCTCCAGGGTGGGGCGTCATGGATGCACCACCTCACATGGGCGCCAGCACCTCAATCCCAATGCTCTTTACCGCAACACTAACGCAGTTTTACTCCTGTCTTTCTCTACCAATTTCTAGTAACCGTGGACCTGTGATTAGCCAGTCCATCGTGTAAGGAATCAAAGGAATACTTACCGGAACCTGGGCAGAGTCAAGGAACTGGAGGCCAAAGTAATCTGTTTCCACCAGGTCTAAGTGGTACACAATCTGATCAAACAAATCCTGGCCTTTGGCATGTTTCTGGAAGATAATGGGTAGATGAAATTTTAGGAGGTGACAGTTGATAAGAAACAAGATTAAAAAAAAAAACAAACCCAAACAATAAAATCACTTTCCCCTCTCTACCATACACATATGTGTCAGAGTACACAAATTTATTTAAATGCAATTATTTTTTTATTATAATACAAACTCATGATTAAATCTAAAGCATACGTGATGACAAGAAAACCCCACCAAACTACTACTTTATAGGATGATTAGGGAACCAACACCTTATTATGATAAAAGGTTAATAAATAGAAAAAAAAAAGTCAAGCATTGATCCTGCCTTTAGCTGCAGCACTAGGAAACCAAAGAGTTGCTGTTGTTTAGTTGCTAAGACATACCCCACTCTTTTGCGACCCCATGGACTGCAACCTACCAGGCTCCCCTGTCCATGGGATTTCCCAGCCAAGAATACTAGAGTGGGTTGCCATTTACTCTCCAGGGGTTTTTCCCAACCCAGGAGTCAAACCCTCTTCTCCTGCATTGCAGGCAGATTCCTTACCACTGAGCCACCAGGAAAGACCAACCCAAGAGTAGATGACAGCATATACAAAAATTAACTAAAAATAAATCAAAGACCTAAATGTAAGAGTTAAAACTGTAAAACTCAGGATAAAACATACACACAAATCTTCATGACCATGGACTAGGCAAAATTTTTTAGCTAAGACACCTAAGGCACCAGCAACAGAAGAAAAAAACAAATGGACATCATAAAAATGTAAAACTTTTATGCTTCGAAGAACACAAAGACATCAAGAAAGTACAAAGACAACCCAGAATGGGAGAAAATCTTACAAATCATACTTCTGATAAGGGACTTCTCTAGAACATATAAAGGATTATTACAACTCAATAATAAAAAGACAAATGATTTAAACACAGGTCAAGGATATATAGAGATGAGGGCTTCCCGGGTGGCACAGTGGTAAATAAGCCACCTGCAGTGCAGGAGATGGGGGTTTGACCCCTGGGTCGGGAAGATCCCCTGGAGAAGGAAATGGTGACCCACTCCAATATTCTTGCCTGGGGAATCCCATGGACAGAGGACCCTGGCGGGCTACAAGGGGGTCTCAAAGCATCAGACCTGACTGAGTGACAGAGCACACACACATACAGAGAGATAGAGAGACAGTTTACCTAAGAGAGATGAATAGCTGGCATGTCAAAAGATGCTCAACATCACTAGTCATCACGGAAGTGCAAATCACAACCACAGTTAGATACTTCATACCCACTCAGAGGGCTATAACAAAAAAAGACAGATAACCAATGCTGGAGAAATTGGAACCCTCTTATATTGCTGATGGGAATGTCAAATTGTGTAGCTAATTTAGAAAAGAAAGCTGGCAACTTCTTAAACAGTTACACACAGAGTTACCATTTGACCCAGCAATTCCACTTCTAGGTAAATATCCAAGGAAAAATGAAAACATTATGCTCACACAGAAACTGGTACAAAAATGTTCACAGCAGCATTATTGATAATAGCCCCAAAGTGGAAGCAACCTGAATGTCTATCAATTGATGAATGGATAAACAAAATGTAGCATATCCATACAATGATATACTATTTGGCCATAAAAAGGAATAAAGTTCTGATACATGCTACAACATTGATGGACTCTGAAAACATTATACTATGTGAAAGAACCTGGTTATAAGTTACAAGCGACCACATATTATTTGAGATGTCCAGAACATTAAGTCTAGAGACAGAAACTAGATTGATAGTTAGTAACTGCTTAGGACTGACAGGTCTACGGGGTGACAGCAAAGATGAACAGGGTTTGGGGGGGCGGTTAATGAAGTGTTCTAAAATTGACCATGGCCACAGATGTGCAACTCTATGAATAAACTAAAACCCATTAAATTTGTATGTTTCAGGTAGGTGAATGTATGGTATGTGAATCTCTATAAGTAAACTACTAAAAATAGCAGAGAGGCAGAGTTTTTCTTTAGAGTAGTATTCCAGAAATTAAATGAAGAAAGAATAACAAAACTGTGATATCACAATTTTGTAGCTTCTAATGAATGGCAAGCTCTAAGTATTGGATGCCAGTGGCTACTAACATTGCAATAGGAGACGGATAACCAGGTGAAAGTCATCCTACCACCCAAGGTATAATCTAGCTCCCCACACCTCTCTTTCCACAGGGAAAAAAGAAATCTACCTTGCGACTGGTTAAACCACTAGATCCAACTGTAGGACATGCAGAGGAACGTTCTAAACTACAAAGAACCACAAGTGGCAAGATCCAGCCTGTGGGAAATTGTAGAAACTCCTCAGGATGAACGACCCAGTTTTCTCAACAAACAGAATATAGGGAAGAGAAGAGACTGAGAGGAAACGTACAAATTAAAAGAGATTTAAAAGACATTTGCAAATGGGCAAGCTTAACTTGCAGTATCCAGGGATGCACACTTGGGTGAGCAATCTTGGAAAGACAGTAAAGAATTGATTACAATAAAGTCAGGGTAGGTGTTGCTCTTGGGGCTGGGCATGGGGCTGGGAGGAGGCAACATCTGTGGACTTCCGGCTGGCTGGCTGGGTTCCAGCTTTTGATGTGGGTGATGGTACCAGGGTGTCTGTCTACTTTCTAGTAGTTCATTAAACTACCTTTTTGTTTCCTTTTTACGCCTCTATTTGTGTTATATAAATAAACAACAATAACAAAAAGTTTTAAAAAAATAAAAACTTCATCAATGAATTACAGTCTCCTTCCTTTCCGGAAATACTCCTCTGAAAGCAACAATTCAATACATGATTCCAGAAGGCTCGACATGCAGTGGCATTCTCTGTAAATGAATCTAGTGGAGAAATAAGGTGGGATTAGGGATGGGCAAAAAGGAGAAACAATCAAAATTCCAATCACAGAACACAGCACTGGGGCCCACCAGCACATCAGAATATTATTCGGCTGTTACAAAAAAGAATTATGAGGATGAGACAGAACTATGGAAAATTCTTACGACAAACGTTCAATAAACAGAGCACAAGGGAACAGCAAACTGTGACTCCAGCTACATAAATCTAAGTCTGCACTGCACATGGACTACTTGATAAAAACAGGAGAGTGGCAAAAATTACAACAGCTGCGTCAGCATGGAGACACGATAGATGCTTTATTTCCCAAGTTTTCTTTAATACTGATTTTTTGGCAGTTGTTAGGCAACAAATACAATGTTAAAAAAAAGAAAAGAAAAAAAAAAAAAACCCACAATCTTGGCACTCTTCCTCCTTGCCCATAACAGTCCATTCTCTGCAGGTATTTTTTCCAATTACTATCCAGTGCTACTGGCCCCGTGCAACACCTATTAGCACGGTGCCAAGGCTTCATTAGTGGGTTTCCTAGCGGGAAAGAACTAGTCAGAGTAAAGCTTTAGCAGCAGGATGTGGCAGAAACAGCTGGGCTGTGAGGAAGCAAGAGACCTCTCGTCCCGGTTGCACCACCAACTGCAGCCTTAAAGCAATTCATAACCTCCCCAATCCACATGGCCGCCCTGGACTTCCCCCCATGGCTGCTAATCAGGCCTGCCTATGGTCCCCTGGATATATAGGGCCACCAAAGCTCAACTGACCCCAAATCCAACATGCTCCCCACCTGGGTCTCTTTTGGTTCAGGGCTTACCATCCAGGTATGTAATTTTAACACTCTCGGGGTCTGAACTCAAAAAAGCATAGTTCCGCAAATGTAAAATGAGGGGAGTTAGCCGAAGTCTTTGTCTAGGCCATTCCAAATTTTATTTTTCTCATGTCTTTCTAAAATGGCTCTTAATTTAGAAGGAGCTCAAGGTGGTGGTTGGGAAAATAACCTTTCTAGGGGCAGTGGGTCCCTTCTGCCAATGTAAGATGGGCTCCTCTTACTGGTAGACCCTCACTCGGCTGGACGTGGAGGTGGCAGACAGAGTCTGGTGGGTGGGATGTACCATTTTTACTCACCTATAAACACTTCCCCCCACTCACCTCCCAACCAAGTACACTCTTGGGTCTCTTCTGCTGGAAGATGGAATTCCCAGTGGCCCTTACTGGTCTAAAAAGAATCTGATGAAATTATGAGGGCTGGAACAAATAAAAAGGTCCTTGAAACAGAGGTCCCAGGGGGCTGAAGACAGGACGGTCAAGACCACAGCGCTTGAATCAACCATCTCTCACCCCTCCTAGCCAGCAGTGTGTCCACTCTCAAAACTGAGAAGGTTCCAGATAATTCATCTGTACCACCAGCCAGGACACCTTACTGAGAGCAGCCCCTAGAAGCCCCACAAGCTGTCATCTTGGGCTTACTCACCCAAACATATCCTTCTTCGGCAACATCTCCAACTCTGTTCTCCCCGCGCCCCTCAAAGGCAGTAAGTGCCCCTCCCTTGGGTTCCCACAAGCAGGCTCAGGCCTTTATCACAGGCATACTTAACACACTGCATCACGGCTACTCATGTTCCCATCTTACTCCTGCTTCAGACTCAGCACTCCCAAGGGCAGAGACCTGCTGAGTCCCTCTGGGTACCACCCCTTCTTTCCTCCATCCCCAAAGCACATGCCTGGCTGGCACCCAGCAGGTACTCCACAAATGTCTGCTGGATGGATAGATGGATGGATGGATGGATGGACAGGCAAGATGGATGGATGGATGGATGGACGGACAAGATGGATGGATGAATGGGGGATGTGTAGGGTCTAGGGCCAAGAAATGGATCTTCTGGAGGGGCCACACTAAAGCACAAAAAACAGACTGATATTTCCCAAGCAGCAGACCTAAAAATGAGAATACACTCATTAAAATCTTTTCAGACAGAGTTTCCATGAAGAAGCATCTAGGGAACAGTGCTGTGCTTCCAAGGCCATTTACCTAAACATGATTCCATGGTTGTTACATGAAGTGCTGTCAATTGAGTACACGAGATCAGTTAATGTGGCAAGACTAGAAGCTGATCCTGTTGCCTCATCGTTAACTAAGTCGCCCTCTCTGTGATGAATTCACTCACTCATTCAACAAATGTTTATCAACTGCTCATCAAATGCCAGTCACCCTTCCAGGCAATGGGGTACACTGGGGTCACAAAGTCTGGAAGGAACAGCTACAGGAAACTGGAGAAGAACAAATCCTTCTTGGAGAATGAAGTCAGCCAAGACTCGAGCCCACAGGTCGCAGTACCAAGTGGTACTCCGTGCCTTCCCAAGCTCAGTGTAAAACATACTCAGTGTAAAATCTTTCAAAGTTCTGAGCACCATCTTGAAATCCAGCTACAAGACACATAGGGAGAGTTGCCCCAAACACAGCAGGATCTAGAGAGCTCTACCCTTGAGTTCTTGCATCCACAGCACCTAGGTTTTCGGCCTCCCATCTCCACACATCACTTTTCACAAGGACCAGCAACTAGTGGTTTGGAGACGGTATAGCTCTCTATAGCAGCTCCTTCTGATCTGACAGGAGCTAAAAATAACCATGCACATTAAAACATGTAAAATAAGAGTACTGGGTTGCCAGCTAAAGACAGGGTCAGGCAGGCAGCCAGCAGGGAAAGGTATGGACATTGTGATACCTTCCCTGGCCAGTCAGAGGTTCCCATTTAGTCTATCTGCTGGTTCCCAGCCAAGGTCTCGATAAGGAAGACTGCTGGACAGCTGATGTCTTAACTGTCCTGCAGACAAATGAACCAGCCTGACCTTCTCAGATAAGATGCAATGGGCAACATCTCACTGCAGCCTGACCCACGTGCAATGTAATAAGTCAACAGTGGTCCTGGAAGAACAAAGAAGACAGAAGGCCAGCCATCCAAATCTCATTAGTCTCCATAGCATTCAATGCTGCGCATCCCAGGTAGGTTTGAAAGGAGGAAATAAGCTGTGTGTGAGAATGCCAGCCAAGCGTGCACATCCTAGGTGGTGGAAAGAATGCCATCTGGGCAGAGAAAGGCTTTCAGGAGCCTTGAAGGCACACGAGGCTCTCTCCCCTCCATCCACCGGCTCCACATCCATCAGAGGGCAAGTCCCTCTGCACCCATCTTTGGAAGGCTCTCTCCTTCCTCTCCATGATAGCTCAGGCCACATCACCTCATTTGTGGGCCACAGCAAGAGTCCACCGAGTGGTCCCAGGTTATCATTCCATTTATCAATGATTGATCCTAAATTTTATAACATATGGAAACTTGATAAACAGAAAGGGACAGAGGGTGGAAGTGGAGGAGAGGGTGGGAGGAGGGGTAGAGTCTTTCTTTAGCTCTAAGTATTAAGGTGCCCATCTGATGGTGGCCTCAAACCGGTTATAAATACACACCGTTGTACCATGGTGGAGCCATGCCCTGGGACTCTTAGAGGCCAAAATGTTGGGCTGGAAAACCAGTTCTATTTCTTTTCTAGCAATATGACTGTGACTTTAGGCACTCCCCATGCCAAGTCTCAGCTTCTCCATCTGAAAAATGGGTCCTCTCCTCTACCCTGTCCACACTGCTAAGCCACTGCATTAATAAAAAAGAAAGCAAATAAGCATCCACTGTCAACCGCAGTGTCCTATACACACAAAGGGATTATTATCACTTTCATCCAAACCTCTCACATGTCCACAGGAATAACACAATGTGTTTTTTTGCCAAATGCTAAACAAGTACCGACAAAGGTCCATCTAGTCAAAGCTATGGTTTTTCCAGTAGTCATGTACCGATGTGAGAGTTGGACTATAAAGAAAGCTGAGCACCGAAGAATTGATGCTTTTGAACTGTGGTGTTGGAGAAGACTCTTGAGCGTCCCTTGGACTGCAAGGAGATCAAACCAGTCCATCCTAAAGGAGATCAGTCCTGAATATTCATTGGAAGGACTGATGCTGAAGCTGAAACTACAATACTTTGGCCACCTGATGCAAAGAGCTGACTCATTGGAAAAGACCCTGATGCTGGGAAAGATTGAAGGCAGCAGGAGAAGGGGATGACAGAGGATGAGATGGTTGGATGGTATCAACAACTCGATGGACATGGGTCTGAGCAAGCTCCAGGAGTTCGTGATGGACAGGGAAGTCTGACGTGCTGCAGTCCATGGGATCGCAGCGTCAGACACGACTGAGCTACTGAACTGAGAACAAATACATGATCTAGTAATCCCATTTAAAGGAAAACAGGCAAGCCTGGCTTTGGGATTTTGGGTAAACCCATGTTAGTTCTTGGAGATCAAATCCTTCCTTTCCAAGTTCTTAATCACCCCTTGTTTAAACAGCTCTCAGAACTCTTAACTGTTCTCATTAGTGGTCTTCCTGGCCAATGGTTCCCAGAAGGTACCTACCTCAAGGCATCTTTCAACTGTCTCTCAGTTCAGTTCAGTTCAGTCGCTCAGTCATGTCCGACTCTTTGCGACCCCATGAATCGCAGCATGCCAGGCCTCCCTGTCCATCATCAACTCCCAGAGTTCACTCAAACTCACGTCCATTGAGTCAGTGATGCCATCCAGCCATCTCATCCTCTGTTGTCCCTTTCTCCTCCTGCCCCCAATCCCTCCCAGAATCAGGGTCTTTTCCAATGAGTCAATTCTTCTCAAGAGGTGGTCAAAGTACTGGAGTTTCAGCTTTAGCATCATTCCTTCCAAAGAACACCCAGGGCTGATCTTTAGGATGGACTGGTTGGATCTCCTTGCAGTCCAAGGGACTCTAAAGAGTCTTCTCCAACACCACAGTTCAAAAGCATCAATTCTTTGGTGCTCAGCTTTCTTCACAGTCCAACTCTCACATCCATACATGACCACTGGAAAAACCATAGCCTTGACTAGTGGAATTTCGTTGGCAAAGTAATGTCTCTGCTTTTTAATATGCTATCTAGGTTGGTCATAACTTTCCTTCCAAGGAGTAAGCTGTCTCTAGGAAGTGCTAATTTCATGGTTAGTTACTACTTCCTACCCTCACCCCCAAACTTGATAACTTGCTACTCTTCTCTGAACCTTAGTAGGAAAGTAGCTCTCTAATACCTGCATGTGCACACAGAGGGGCCAGGGGTCTCTGTTCCTACTGCCATCCCTACTAAGTCATCACAAAGAAATATACACTGTTTACACCAGGATGTCGTAAACACAAATATCTGAAATTACTGAATAAAGTTACCTTGAAATTTCATCCTGAGTGAGAAATAGCAGCTCAGCCCTCAGCAAGATCTGGTGACTCAAAACTGAAATCTATTGGTGCAAAGACAATGCAGAGGATCCCTAATCTGCTGGATTGAAGGCCAAGCTGTCCAGCTTATAAATTCCACCTCACAGTTGAAGAAGGCTTCCATGTTTACCAAGGTTCCATGACCCCAGTTTGCAGAGAAAGCCTGAGACTCAGAGAGATCAACACGACCAAGTTCCTATTGCTCACAAGCGGCAGACCAAGAATCAGAACCCAGCCTTCTGGATTCCTAGGACACAGATCCTTCCATCTCATCCCACTGCTTCCCTAGTCGGCTCATTCACCTGTTTGGCTCCAAACACATGCAATGTGTCCAGCCAGCAAAGAAATATTTCTGAAGCCCAATTCAACACACGGCTGCAGAAAGCGTGCTTCATGCGTGGTCTTGGCTACAGGTGGGAGACAGGGCCACTCGGTCAAACACAAGCAGACCTCCTGGTAGGAGGTAGGGGGCAATTCCCATTTTGTTTGGAGGAAGGGAAATTGGGGCAGAATGAAAAGTAGTTGATTCACTCACACACTAACCCAGAAGCCAAGACACTTTGTGTGGGGGACACCAAGAGTCTGGGTGGCTCCTGGAAATTCAATTCTGGTAAAACAGAGTACGTGTTACTAATTTCCTGACCTGCCTGGCTAACCATCTCTTGGAAATCGGAGGAAGCAACCAATACCACGGCCCTTATTTTTGGTCAACAAGGAAGTGAGAACAGTCTTAGAGGAAAGTGTTTTGGTGTGCACGTCAGTGAAAGGGGACAGTGTGAGTGGGGTTCTCTTCCAACCAGGGGCACAGGGCTCTCCACATGGGACATGAGCTCTGGGCGGGTAGAGGGTAGGCGTAAGGGTTCCCCCACAGAGCATCGCCACACTGGTTTCCAGGGATGGAGCGATCATTCTAAAAACTGCGACTTTGTGCTGTCTTATTATCTATCGATCAGCCTCTGTTCCAGGCTGATAAGCCATCTTTGGGCCGAAAGTCAAAGCTCTCATTTGTTTCTGCTGTGAGAATTAAATGGCCCCAACAGCCATGATCCTATGAACCTTCTTGCAATCAGCGTGGAATGCCTAACACCTTCTGATGATCAGTTTCTGTCTCCCTATAGCTGCTTCCAATCGTGCCTACCACGGGTGACTCAGCACTCAGCTGAAGGCAGTACCTTCACCTAAGTGCTGAATAAAGTCTGGACACTAACGCTACTTGATCCTGGCAGCCCTGAAAACTGGTTTCACCCAACACTTCAAATACTACACCTCCCCCTCTCAGTAAGAAACCCTAAAACAGCACAGGTTGAGTACTCTTTAATTTGGGGGTAACTACTATCAGGCCTCTTGAGAGTCCCTTGGACTGCAAGGAGATCCAACCAGTCCATCCCAAAGGAAATTAGTCCTGAATGTTCACTGGAAGGACTGATGTTGAAGCTGAAACTCTGATACTTTGGCCACTTGATGCAAAGAGCTGACTCATTTGAAAAGACCCTGATGCTGGGAAAGATTGAAGGTGAGAGGAGAAGGGGATCACAGAGGATGGTTGGATGGTATCACTGACTCAATGGACATGAGTTTGAATAAACTCCGGAAGTTGGTGATGGACAGGGAGGCCTGGCGTGCTGCAGTCCATGGGGTTGCAAAGAGTCGGACACAACTGAGCAACCGAACTGAACTATCAAGCCCAGGCTTCCCTGCTGGTTTGGTGGTAAAGAACCCACCTGCCAATGCAGGAGACAGGGTTCGATCCCTGGGTCATGAAGATCCCCTGGAGGAGTGCATGGCAACCCACTCCAGTGTTTTTGCCTGGAGAATCCTATAGACAGAGGAGCCTGGTGGGCTACAGTCCGTGGAGTCGCAAAGAGTCAGACATGACTTAGCAACTGAGCACGCATTGTCAAGCACATTTTAATATGTGATCCTGACCGACGGGGACAAAAATATCAGACAACCTCCTTAACACCAAGGTCCACTGGACAAATTACTCTTAGAATTCTGGACTGGGAGACTCTCCTCACCTTTATTATTAGTAAGCAAGGTGAGTCATGAACCAGTCACAATGCTCTTGGCCCAACTGAGTCCACACGAAGCTCTGGAGAATGGGATCGGGGGCAGGAGACTGCCCTGAATGACCTCTCAGGCAGGTGCTTCCCAGCTTAGTGCCCTCCATCTTACATCAAAAGAGAAGCAAGTACATGGGGGACTTGAAAGGTCTCAGGTGGCAAGTATCTAGCATGCTAATTTTCACATTGATCTTTTTAAACTGTGGCACTTACAAACAGGGCTGTCAAGTCTTTCTCCTTTTCCCCTGCATCTGGAAGAGCCTGGCGCTGCCACAACCAAATAGAATATGGTATTCATGATATTTTGTCATTTCCAAGGTGAGTGACAGTTCTCTAGGGACACTTGCTCTGTGGGAAGAGCCGACTACCAGGTAAAAAATCCAACTACCCTAAGACTAGCACGCTGAAGAGGCCGTGAACATGTTCCTGTCAACTGTCCCAGCTGAGCCCAGCCTCCAACCATCCCTGCCAAGGTGCCAGACATGTGAGCACAGCCATCATGAACCACCCTCACTAGCCAATCTTGCAACTAAGTTTCCTCCTGAGTGACCTGGTCCATGACATGAGGAGCAAAAGAAAATCTCAGCCTCGCCCCACCTCAATGGGTTCTTGACCAACAGAACCCATGAACTACGATCAACAGTGATGCTTTAAACCACTGAGCCCTGGGGGAATTTGTTATGCAATAGATAATCAGAAAGAAAACCATGCAAATACAGATATAATGTGTGCATGGCATGTGTGTGTACATAAAAGATTTAGTATACAAAAAAGTTTTCCATAACTTTAAAAACTATTTCTTAGGAATCCTTACACTGATGTTAGCTCAGGTATCATCTGCTTGGAGACAAGGAATTAGAATGATAAATATATTGAGTCTTGGAAAAAAAAGGGGGGTAAACAAACCTGAAAACTACTCTTTGAAGGTCCTAACTGTTTAGGAAAAAGATATTAAAATCAAGGGCTGGAATGACTGAAGCTGCCTTGCTCTACATTCACCAACACTGTGTTAAGAACTCAATAAATCGCACTGAAGATGGGGGAGAGGACAGCTAGGGATTCAAAGAGACTTAAAAGACATTATTTACCAAATGCAATGTGTTGTCTGTAGTTGGCTCCTGATTCAAACATGCCAACCACTGACCACAAAAAGGTTTTAGATGCTGGAGGAAAAGCGAACAAGGACTCGGCATCAGACAACACTGAAGACTCATTGTTCAAGTTTTGTTGAGTGTGATCACAGATGGTAGACATGTAGAGAGAGGGACACCCATTTAGGTATTAACAGGCTAAATGATACAAAGTTGTCTCGGAGTTGCTTGAAGATACTCCAGAGAAATAACAAAATATGGGTGCTGTATACAAGACAGTTTGATCATACTATTGTCTCAACTTGTATATTTGAAATTTTCCACAATAAAAACTTAATGAAAACTTCACAAACTGCAAAGAAGTTGAGAGTTTAAAGGTGTCTGGCCACGGTGACCAGGCACCCACACAGGCCCTACTAGGCATCCAAGTTACCAAATAAGAAGCAGAGATGGCTCAGAAATCAATACATTCAAGTTCCTCATTTTACAGATGGGGAAAAACGAGGCCAGACATAGGTCATGTTGCCAGGCAGCCGGTGCAAAGCCAAGAATAGAACAGTAGCCTTCTGACCCCGAGACCAATACAATTTTCTTTCTCAGAACTGACTTGAGACAAATGCATTATGTTACCTGAATAGGAAACTAAAAAACCCAGCCTAGCATTTCTGCTATGGAAAGGTTAGAGATCAAATAGGCAATACCAAAAACTTCAGTGTTAAAAGCTTGTTGGCTATAAAAAGTGTCTTGTTTGGGCAAATATTTTTGGCTTTATAAAATGGTGGATCAGAAAAAGGGGGTGGGGAGAAGAAAGAAACACAGGAGAAAGGAAAAGAAAATGAAACAAATTTGTGCCTGGCCGAACAGTAACATGCAATTAAAATGATGGATGCCTTTGTGCCAGAGGTTGAGTTTGAAACAAGCTGCTGGAAGAAGGGCAGCCCTGAAAATAAATTGCCAAATCACTTTTTGCAGCCAGATTGCAGATTCCCCATCCATGTGATTCTAAAAGCAAATAACTCCACATAAATAAATATGCAATGAATTCCCAGGAAACCCAGCCAAGAAACATGAACAGAAAGAACTAATTTTGGGTGGACGACTGCCCCCACCGATCCTGCAACCTAGGAACGCGACTAAATTTGCAGAGTAAAGCAGGTCGGTGCTACCTCGCATCTTTCAATTACTGGGACCTGTCACGACCGCCCCCTTCCCTCCTTGGAGCCCTTTACAGCTCTGAAAGTTCTGGGTGTTGCAACACACCCCATGATGCAGCGGCTGACAGCATAGGCTCTGGGATCAGCGTGGCAGGGATCTGAGTCCCAGCCCTGGTCCTCAGCTTAGGCTGAGACTGGTGTCAGAAACGTCTTACCTGGTAGGAATGTTTGAGGATGGCAAGAAATGAAATGATGAATTTAACTGGGCTTGGCCCCAGGGTTCACCCATAGGGCAGGTCCGTGGAGGCAGGCTTCATTCTAGGTGGCCTATCAACTGGTGGAAGATGAGCTTTACAGAGGTGGAGTGACTGAGGAGTGTTAGAAGATGAACCATGTCCCCCCCAAATTCATATGTCGAAGCTTTAACCCTACAATGCTTCCCAACATGGCTGTAACTGGAGAAGAGGTAATTAAGTTAAAATGAGTTCATTAGCACGTGCCCTAGCCTATCTGACTGGTGTCGTTATAAGCGGGGCTCACACACAAACCAAGGCTGATACAGAAAAGACCACCCGAAGACAGGAGGAGATGGGGCAGCAACAGAGCGGCCATCCACAAGGCAAGGGGACAGGCCTGACTCTGCCGGCACCCTGAGCTTGGACTTCCAGCCTCTGGATCTATGGAAAGATAAATTTCCATTGTTCAAGCCACCAAGACCCGTGGTACTTTGCTTATGGCAGCCCAAGCCGAGTAGTACAGGCAGATTCAAGTTAGGACCAGTTTTCAATCTGGCTTGAGCAAGCTTCAGAAGATGGTGAGGGACAGGAAAGCCTGGCGTGCTGTAGTCCATGGGGTCACAAAGAGTGGAACTCAACTGAGCGACTGCCACTTTAACTCTTTTAGTGATCACACCAACTGCTGAGGCACAGAATTCCAGGGCTTAATTTACCCAGCTCTGTGTGTGTGGAAGATTTTCAAAACAGGTTAATGAGTGGAAAAGCACATAAAACTTTTAACCTTGTCTCTGGTGAGCATGACTGTTAGGGTCATAAAACTACAACTGAGGCACCATCATCCATGTCCCTGATGGAGGGATATAAAATAAAGCTGTCTTGTTACAGGTGGCCTTTGATTTTTCATTCTTCTCTCTCTCTCTCTTTTTCCTTTGGTGAGTCAGTATTCTTTAAAAAGTCTCCTGGAAGAAGGCAGAGAATGACACATTCAGAAGAAGAAAAGGAGGGTGTGATGCCTACAGGCACTCCCTGGGTCTGGATTTGCAGGGATGGCATTGTCAAGATTATTATGAGGTGAGTGGTCTGTGTTTACTGTGAGCTGTGGTGAGAAGACTCTTGGCTGCAAGTTCACCACACAGAAAGTGAGCCTCTCCTTAACCATG
Organism: Capra hircus; assembly: GCF_001704415.2. Taxonomy (NCBI): domain Eukaryota; kingdom Metazoa; phylum Chordata; class Mammalia; order Artiodactyla; family Bovidae; genus Capra; species Capra hircus. The sequence goes on from NC_030815.1 coordinate 98,608,512, forward strand.
ATCTAGGAAAAATGTTCCAATCACAGATGCATTTTTAAAAGCAAAAAATACTGAATATCAAACATGGTTAAATAAAAAAGCATGAACTAGTACTATGTAGTATTATGGAATGTTACTTTAAATGTTACTTTAAAGTAGACGATACAAATAGGAAATTATCTACAGAACTAAATGCTGCTGCTGCTAAGTCATTTCAGTCGTGTCCGACTCTGTGCGACCCCATGGACTGTGGCCCACCAGGCTCCTCCGTCTATGGGATTTTCCAGGCAAGAGTGCTGGAATGGGGTGCCACTGCCTTCTCCGACAGAACTAAATACCTAGGCACAAATACAGAGGGATTCCCTGGTGGCTCAGTGGTAAAGAATCCACCTACAATGTAAGAGACTCGGGTTTGATCCCTGGGTCAGGCAGATCCCCTGGGGAAGGGCATGGCAATCCAATCCAGAATTCTTGCCTGGAGAATCCCATGGACAGAGGAGCCTGGTGGGCTACAGTGCATGGGGTCACAAAGAATCAGACATGGCTTAGTGACTAAACACACACACAAATACAGCAACTCTTCATCATCTCTCACTGCTGTGGATTGGTCATAGCTAACCCCAACATCTCCCAGTTCAACCAGAACTAATTCACCTAGAATGATTTCACACATAAGAGAAGACCTCAGTGACCCAGGACTTCAAACCTGTGTCAAAAAATTTTTTTCCAAGACTGTCTCTAAACCAGGCATTAAACCCCAACCCTTATACCTTCTCAGGGACCTAGGCAGTTACTGTAGGGGCAGGAGGAAAATCTGTGTGGGTCTATGCAGGCGCCAACCATTCCAGCAGGTTCCTGCTGGATGGTGCTCACAAGTGCATTGGGGGCAGTCACCACACAGATCTAGTCAACTGCTGCTCTATGAGAATTCAGACCGTACTATCAGACTTTGCAGTTGCTCCAGAAAGCTACAAAATTGAAATTCCTTTATGTGAAATGTGGAAAATTTTTAAAGCCTTGTACAGACCTTTAGTCTACTTTTTAATTGGAGCATGACACACACAGACAAAACTGCACAGGTCACACGTGTACAACGCTAGGAATGATCAGAAATGAGCATGACTATGCAGCCACCGCCCAGGTCAAAAGACAGAACTGTTCCCAGCCCCTGGACATCCCGAGCAGGTCTTCCCAATACCCCTCTCTCCCTCCCTCCCACAGGAGCTACAGACTGGCTGTGCCCATCCTGCAGTTCTAGATGCAAACGGAAGCACATGGCCTGTATTCCTCTACAGCCATGTGGGGCCCAAGCCCCTCCAGTCCACAATCTTGAAGGCTGAACAAAGGCGCACCGGTGGACCTTACAGCCCTGAATGGAAGGGAAATGAGGCCCAACTGAACGCACCTTTGTGGATTCACTCACGGCTGAGAAGCACTCGCCAAGGGAGGAGTCCCAGATAAGAAGCCCCAAGTGTGGGTGGAGTGGGAAGGTCAAAGTCACAGAAGGGGAGGGTCTGTTCTCCCGAGTAAATGGACAGGGGACAAAAGGGCAGGGGAGATGCCAGGTGCCAGGGGGAGGAAGCCAAAGTTCACAGCCACCAACAAGGCAGAGGAGAGCGTGCCTGGAGACCCACAGCCGGGGCGACTGGGACCAACTCCCATGCCCACGAGACTGGCATTTTCCCCAGAGGATGCCAACTGGGCCAGATTCCTGGAAGGGGGAGGAATCAACAAAGATTACCTAGCATGCCCCCACTTTTAAAACCCTTTTTCAGGGTCATTATCAATACATGTGAGCTTCCCAGGTGGTATTAGTGGTAAAGAACCTGCTTGCCAATGCCCAAGATGTAACAGAGGCAGGTTCAATCCCTGGGTAGGAAAGATCCCCTGAAGGAGGGTATGGCAACCCCCTCTGGTATTCTTGCCTGGAGAATTCCATGGACAGAGGAGCCTGGCGGCCTGCAGTCCATTGGGTCGCAAAGAGTTGGACATGACTGAAGTGACTCAGTATGCACGCACGCAATGAAAAAAAATAAACAAGAGTACAGTAAACACCTGTCACTCAGGTTTAACAGGGATCAACATTCAGTGTCAACTGTACTCCTTCCTCCCCCTTCCCTCCATTAATTTTTTTCACACTTCTTTTGCACAGATGGTAGTGGTACATTTGCTTACATCTAAATGTGCAAATCTGAGCCGCTCCATATTGACAGATGGAAACATCTGTGCAACGCACACCCCTGTACCATTCCGCACATTCTAATCTCCCCAGATCCTGGGCACCCCTCCTGGGTCAATTCCTGGCTGTCCCCACTCCCTAGGAAGCAACACCCATTCTGAACTGATTCTTCCCCAGATTAGTTTTGCCAGTTCTAGAGTGACAGAGAAATGGAATCATCCAGAGGTACTCTTGTACAAGGCTTATTTCACTCAGCATAACACCTATGAAGACAGAAAGACAGGTTTTAAAATTCCCTTTGGGCCATGCTGCATAGAGATGTCTTTATCACCTTTCTCATGCTATCTTATATGGATAAACTATAAAGCTCTGAGATAAACATTTGAGATAAAGATAACCTGCACTGGGATTCAGAGCTGTGATTTCCAATAAATGACTCAAATCCTGCTTTCTTGCCTGGGTCCCGTGTTCCAGATACTGGTTTCTGCACCTAAAATGTGTGACAACCACCACCCCAGAGCTCTGACCTGTGGTGACCTCTGAGAAGCAAGACTGGCCACTGCTTTTTTGCCCTGGCTCTTGCCCTGGCTCTTCCTTCTTAAGCAAGTAAACTGGGTACAAGTGGGTTTGTTGCTCAGCTGCTGAGCCGTGTCCGACTCTTTGCAACCCCAAGGACTGCAGCATAGCAGACTTCCCTGTCCTTTACCATCTCTCAGAGTTTACTCAAACTCATGTCCCATCAAGTTGGTGATGCCAGCCAACCATCTCATCCTCTGTCGTCCCCTTCTCCTCCTGCCCTCAATCTCTCCCAGCATCAGGATCTTTTCCAATGAGTCGGTGCTTTGCATCAGGTGGCCCAAGCATTGGCGCTTCAGTTTCAGCCTTTCCAGTGAATATTCACATAAAGCTGTAGTGTTCTCTGCAAACCCCAAAGACGCATCTTCCCATTAAATGGGCAGTTGCTTGAGGAAAGACGCAATTTTGACTCAGTCTTGTATCCACCTGGCCCCGGCATGGTTCTGTGCATAAAGCAGGCTCTCAATAAACACCCATGTTTCTTATCCTTCACTCTTCCTTGAAGATGTCAAGGCCACCCAGGGTTGGGAGGCAGCAGAGCAGAGGGCAAGAGCTTGGGCCGCCCTCCTTTTCCCAGGGATTCCATGTTGGCAAGAGCCCTAACACCTGTGCTCGGGGACTGTGCGGGCTGACACAGCCCAGAGCCTGGCCGGGAACAACTTTCCACAAGTCTACAGCGGACACCATCTGGGTCTCTCTGTCTCAGCCTCCCAGTTGGCCCGGTGGATGTGAGCTGCGTTGGAAGCCTTACCACACTCCTTTCCAGGTGTCTGATCCCACTGGGCCCTCACACTGGCCTCAACTAAAATACAGCCAGGAGTGAATCCAGGCTTTATGGCACCTGGAAGTTTATACCATTTGGAGGTTCTCTTAAAGAAATAAAATGCAAAAATAAATAAATACTACATTTGCAAACTTAAAAAATAAAACAAACCAAGGACCCAGGCAGCATAGTATCAGGACCTCTCCGCATCACCATTCCACCCGTAGGCTATCAACCCTGCCAACCTTCCATGCACAAAACAGGGAGTGGGACGGGGATTGTCCTGGCTCAGCTTCCCATCAACCCTACTCCTAGATCCAGCCACCAAAGCCACTGGGTTCCACGTGCTTGAACGCCAGTGCATCTGCCCCTCTGTCCACGCCCAGCACCACGCTAGTTCGGACCCGAGATACAGCTAACAGCCTGATGACTGTCCACCTTCACCCATCCCTGAGCCAAACTCCAAGCATCCAGTGGTCCTAGCTCCCTTCTCATCACTCTGCTTCATCCTCTTCTGAGCTGCATTCTGCTTCCCAGACACGTCTCCCCTCACGGCCTCCTCAGTGAGGCTGGTCAGTCCTCCGTCCAGAGTCAAAATCACCCCACAGCCACATCCCCCAAAGCCCTCATGGATGGAAATCGACCTCTCCCTCCAACGAACCCCCACAAGGCTTCAGCTGTCTGGCTCTGATCATATGCCCAAGTCATTCTGCCTGGTACTAAGGTGACCTGAGAAGCAAAATGGGGTGGCAGAGCTCCCAAAGGTCAAAAGAGCAAATGCAACTTGCTGGGCTCAGCCATCTCCTCTGCCAAATGGGGATGAGGGCACTGCACTGCTGAGCGGTGTGGACCAGATGAGGATTAAGTGAGATGATGGCTGGGCACACACTTGAAGACCCAGTGTTCTCAGCACAATATCAGAACCTGGGACCAACCTTGGCTCTATCATGAACCATAAATCCCCAGTAATAGGCCATCTCACACCACAGTCATTTCAGACCCTCCTCTACCAGGGACCAGCTGCTCCCCTGGCTGCAAAGATTTTGCCTTCCTTCCCATGGTGAGGTCCCAAGTTTTTCGCCAAATATAACAGGAAGTAAAGTGTAACGATTAAGAACACATTTTACTCCACAATTGAAAAAAAAAAAGAGCATATGGAGTGTGATGGAATTTTTGTTGAAAGAAACCATTTTTTATCCATTATTAGCAAAAAGGTGAAGGGATACCACCAAAATGTAAATGAGGTGATGATGTATTATTGGAGGTATGATACGACTTTCATTTGGTATTTTTTTAATTGATAATTCCTAGAAATTCTAAAATAAACAGCATCAGTTCAGTTCAGTTGCTCAGTTGTGTCTGACTCTGCGACCCCATGAATCGCAGCACGCCAGGCCTCCCTGTCCATCACCAACTCCAGGACTTCATCCAAACTCATGTCCATCAAGTCAGTGATGCCATCCAGCCATCTCATCCTCTGTCATCCCCTTCTCCTCCTGCCCCCAATCCCTCCCAGCATCAGAGTCTTTTCCAATGAGTCAACTCTTCGCGTGAGGTGGCCAAAGTATTGAAGTTTCAGCTTCAGCATCAGTCCTTCCAATGAATATTCAAGACTGATTTAGGATGGACTGGTTGGATCTCTTTGCTGTCCAAGGGACTCTCAAGAGTCTTCTCCAATACCACAGTTCAAAAGCATCAATTCTTCAGCGCTCAGCTTTCTTTATAGTCCAACTTTCACATCCATACATGACCACTGGAAAAACCATAGCCTTGACTAGACGGACAGCATGCTTTAAAGTAAAGTACAGAGCTGGTATGACAGGATAATATTTTTTTTAAAAACCAGTATTTTCATTATTTTTCCCTTTTTTGCTTCCTAGTTAACCAACTAGGCTACTTTGTTCTCAATGCTTCAGGAAAGGTTTGTTATAATCAAACACAGAAAATTAAGATTAAAAAAACAAAGATGCAGATGACAGACACTGGAGCCACACTTGCCAGGCCCACCACGCTCTAGTGGCAAGGCCACAGGTGGGGCATTAAAGCGTTCTGCACATGTTTCCTCATCGGTGCAATAGGGCAGTGGCTACCTTATAAAGTTTTTGTGAGAATTAACTGAGGAAGTATACACGAAGTGCTCAGAACTATGTCTGGCACTGAGTAAGCTCCACTTTGGAAGAAAAGCTATGACCAATCTAGACAGCATATTAAAAAGCAGAGACATTACTTTGCCAACAAAGGTCCGTCTAGTCAAAGCTATGGTTTTTCCAGTAGTCAGGTATGGATGTGAGAGTTGGACTATAAAGAAAGCTGAGTGCCGGAGAATTGATGCTTTTGAACTGTGGTGTTGGAGAAGACTCTTGAGAGTCCCTTGGACTGCAAGGGGATCAAACCAGTCAATCCTAAAGGAAATCAGTTCTGAATATTCATTGGAAGGACTGATGCTGAAGCTAAAGCTCCAATACTTTGGCCATCTGATGAGAAGAACTGACTCACTGCAAAAGATACTGATGTTGGGAAAGCCTGAAGGCAGGAGAAGGGGACAACAGACGATGAGAAGGTTGGAAGGCATCACCGACTCGATGGACACGAGTTTGAGTAGGCTCCGGGAGTTGGTGATGAACAGGGAAGCCTGGCATGCTGCAGTCCATGGCGTCACAAAGAGTTGGACACGACTTAATGACTGAACAACAGCGGCCACTCCAATTAAGCCAAGAACTCTGACTGCAGAATCCACCCCCCACAGGTTTCTGCTGCTGGAGCTTCATCATATGTTGTTCTTTTACAGTAGATTAATTCTGTCTTGAATTCTGTTTTTCTCCTTCAAATTCAACTTCATAGGTTAAACTTATACATGTAATCTCTGAAGATCAAGGTCAAGAGCAGACAGAGCAGACACTAGCAGGACAGCGAAGGCGCCAAAACCATTTCTGTGCTGTGTACGCTCTCGCACGCTGCTTACCCTCTCTGTGCCTCGATCTCCTTACACTGTATAATGAGGATGTTAATAGGAACTATCTAACTCATACGGTTGTGAGAAATCAGTGAGCTAAGCCATGTGAAGTGCTTACATCATAATGTACATGGTCAGTCTACTTTGAAGACATGCTATGTGCAAGCCAGACCCCAAAGGCCACACATTCTGTACGACTCCATTTATATGAAATATCGAGAGTTGGCAAATCCACAGAGACAGAAAACGGGTTAGTGGCTGCCAGAGCCTGGGAAGAGGGGAGAATGGAGGGTGAATGCTTCCTTAGGTTCAGGGGTCATGACAAGGCTCTGGAGCTAGACTGTGGTAATGGTTGCCTAACACTGTGAGTGAGTGTGATGGAATGGTTGAAACTTTATCTGCATTTCACCAAAATAAAAACTTTTGCAAAACAATGAGTCAACTTATTACTTATTTTTTGTAAGTAATATAAATAATTACAATTATTACTCAAATTACTACATGAACCACTACCATGACATGGGATGTACTAAGTCCCCCACGCGGCAAAAGATGAGCGGGAATACTATATAGAGTACAAGCAGGGCGGGGGTTATGGGACAAGCGCCACAGACACGGTGGCATCTGAAATGGGTCCTGAGAGACAACTGGACCCTTAGGAGATAAGAATCAGCCAAGAAGAAAGGGAAAGAACAGCAAGGGTACAAAGTGTGAGGGTGAGAACCATCAGGGCGGCAGCCTTGGGGAAGAACCAGGCAGATGGGAATGCCAAGTCTGAAAAGGGTTTTACATCCGGCGCTCTCACGTACTGTGGGATGTTGGGCAGAAACCTTGCTGCTGAACTTTCTACAAAACTGGAATGCCCGCAGTTCTGCCACGGAGGTGCTGCGAGGATTAAAGAAAGCCACAAAAGGCGAAAGCTTCATCTCAACCTAAAACACTACATAAACATAAGGGACGTGACTGTGCAGAGAACACGGCCCCTCAAACCCAGCGGCACATGGCATTCCACTGTTGACTGGGGCCCTCCTGGGGTAGAGGCTGCGGGTGGAGCAGGTTCCCTGGCAGAGCCAGGAGGTAAGCAGTGACAGCGTGAATGAAGGCTGGAACACAGTGCACAGCCCACCTGAGCAGCCAGACCACGTAGATGCCTGGGAGGGGAGTGGGGGGTGGTCCTTTAACCCTGACATCCTTAGCACACTGATCCTGGGCTACCAAGGCAATGTGAGGGGCCAGGAGATGTGCCCTGTGAATCAATTACAATTCCACTTCCCACCCCAAATGAGCTCCCTCGAAGCAGGGCCCACATTTTTTATCATTTCATACTCCTTGCATGGGGCCTTACACACACTAGTTGATCTCTCTCTGCTTTTGTATTTTGATCTCATGTTTTGCTGTGTGTGTGTGTGTGTGTGTGTGTGTGTTGTTTTTAAATTTTTTATTTTGTATTGGAGTATGGTTGATTTACAACATTGTATTAGTTTCAGGTGTACAGCAAAGTGATTTAATTACATACATACATATAGCTATTCATTTTCAGATTCTATTTCCCATACAGGTCATCACAGATATTGAGTAAAGTTCCCTGTGTTATACAGTAGGTCCTTGTTGATGATCTATTTTATATAAAGTACTGTGCATATGTTAACCCCAACCTCCTGACTTATCCTTCCCCCCACCTTTACTCATAAGTTTGTTTTCTAAGTTTATTATCTCATTCTGCTTTGTAAATAAGATCACCGGTATCATTTTTTACTGTCGTTTTTAATGAATACATGAAACAGATGGCATAAAGCAGAGCTCGTCAGTAAACAGAATGAACTTCAGCTCTCTCGAAAACTCATCTGTGTGGCAGTGCTCATCCTGTGAAGTGAGTTAATAAGATAAATGACACATAACAGTAATCCAAGTACACGCAATGCTTCTTTTCTTTTCTGAAGACGGCACATAATTTTTGCATTTTTCTTCGGAAGTCTTTTTAATGAAGAGGAGCTATCGCCATAGCTTTGAGAACAAAGCTAACCGCTTCTGGACTTCAAAGCAAAGTCAGTCAGCCCTATGTAGAATACAGAAGCATCCCGAATAAGTGCTTCTGACCTTGGACTGCCTGGCTCCCACTGAAACATCCCACATACAGATCCCCTCTTCTTAGCTCCCTCCCTCCAGTCCCCCTGGGATCTGCCACTCCAGCCTGTGTGCAGGGACAGGAGCTGGTCTCCAGCCAGCTGGGCCCCTCCCTGGACTCTGACCCCCACTGTCACTGCCACCCAATACAGACTGAAACTCACTGGGCAGGTGGCTTGGGCCTTGGGCCCCAGCAAACAGGAGCCATCAAAGGACTGGAATGGGCTGCCAGGGAGTGCTGCGGGTTAATAACTAACCCTCAAGCACCTTTACAGTGTATCGGGCTTTCCTGGATGAAGCCCACAGCTGTTTCACAGGCAAATGCAGGGCGGGCAGTTTCTTCTGGGCCCTGGGGAGAACCACAGGTTAGTTTGGGAACAGGTAGGGGGACCTCAGAGAGGCAAAGAGGTCTACTGCTGTCACTGGGCCACTGAGAAGAGGAGCTGGGAGGTGCATGCAGGAAACTGCTCTTATTACATGCTAATTACTGCTCATTTGCCACAGGTGAGCAGCCTCTGGCTGTGGAGCAGCAGGCATGCTCCAAGGCAAAGTCCTGCCACCCCAGAATGACGCTCTGGACCACGTGGCTTTCAAGTGTTTCTTTAGGAGTAAAACCGAGTGGTTCCCACTGCCCTGCCATCTGCTCCACCTGTATTCTCTCTGCAGTGTTCAAGTTCATTGACTCTACTCCTAAAAATGTCTGCAGGCACCTCTGGCCAGGAGATGGAGAGAAAGGGCTCAAGGGGGTGGGAGCGGAGGGCAGTGGGGGATGGGCGGGAGGTGTTCCGGTAGAATGTAAAGGAACCCAAACAGGAGTAAGATACAGAAAAAGAGAACCTCAAGGTCAAGTGTTGGTCACTCACCCGTGTCCGACTCTTTGCAACCCCATGGGCTGTAACCTACCAGGCTCCTCTGTCCAGGCAAGAATACTGGGGTGGGCTGCCATTCCCTTCTCCAGAGGATCTTCCCCACCCAGGGATTAAACACTGGTCTCCTGCATTGCAGGCAGATTCTTTACTGTCTAAGCCACCAGGGGAGACATTCAAAACTACGGTTATGGAGCTGATGAAGAACCAGAAGAAAAAGATACTCTTTTAATTAAATCTACCAGTGACTGGATTTCCCTGGTGGCTCGTATGGTAAAGCGTCTGTCTATGATGCGGGAGACCCAGGTTCGATCCCTGGGACGGGAGGATCCCCTGGAGAAGGAAATGGCAACCCCCTCCAGTACTCTTGCCTGGAGAATCCCATGGATGGAGGAGCCAGGCGGGCTACAGTCCATGGGGTCCCAAAAAGTTGGACACGACTGAGCGACTTCACTTTAATTACATCTACTGAACACTTCTCAAAGATGAGGAATCTGGAGCTTTTCAAAGAAGCAACATCCAATGAAAGATAGGATACCTAGGCTCATAGGCAGGGGCTGAACAGGAGCAGGAATCTTCCAAGTATTATCTCGAGCCTCAGTGCCTTTGCATATGCTGACTGGCCACCAGAAAAGCTGTTCTCCACTGTCCTCAGAACTCAAAGCTTTCTCTCTGAAATTTTCTGGTTGCCCATCTTTCCTCTCCCAGTCCTCCCACCTTAGCCCTTTCTTTAAGCTTATCTGAATTTCCCCTGGGCAAATTCATTTCACACCAGGTGTAATGAATTGTCTCCACTCAAGCTTCTCAAGGACAAGGAACTTGCCTCACTGTTCTCTGTGTGCTGAGTCAGATGCTTTAAGTGATGCTTGTACCAACTGTACCTCAGGGGAACCAAATGCTGAAGATGCCATCGAGGAAATCCACAGTGGGAAACTCTAAGACAGATGGCCCAACTCCTTCAACAAATGGGGAAGAAAAGGAGGGGAGAAGGGAAAACTCCAGATTAAGAGCTTTAGCTAAATTGTGGGGCAGAGAAAAAGGAGATAATGTTGGTCAAAGGACACAAACTTTCAGTTATAAAATAAAAAGTTCTGGGATCTAAATGACAGCGTGATGATGCAATAGTTGATTATAATGTAGAGTCTACCTGAAATCTGCCAAGATACACACACAAATGGTGACTAGAGAAGCGATGGATACGTTAATTACCTCGATGTGCAGTGACCATTTCACAAGGCAGACGTATATCAAATCAACATGCGTTACATCTCAAATAAATAGCAGTTTTATTTGTCAATTATGCCTCAATAAAGCAAGGGAAGATAACATTTCAAAAAATCTTAAAGAGCTTTAGATAGACTATCAACCGAACACACTCAAAGGACCTTGGTGTGACAACCAAATGAGAAAATTTGAACACTGACCATATATCTGAGGCTACAAGACAACTATTAATTACTTTTAGGTGTTGTGATAATATTGTGAATAGTTTTTTAGAAAACACAGCCCTTCTCTTTTAGATAACTGGGATTTTGTTTTGGAACTTTTTAAAAAAGAATCGGGAAGGAACAGATAAAAGAATACAAGTGAAAAGAGAGGGGCCACATTAATAAGTGATGAAGTTTAACAGTGGGCACTTAGGTTATGTTCGTTATATGATGGGTACTTGGGGCTCTCTCTGCTTTCGACTGCACTTAAAATTTCAATTAATAAAAACTGGAAGGAAAGTAGGCAGAATGGAATGAAGACCACACATCCCGCAACTGCTCACCAGCAGCAACAGACTTCAGCTAATTCACAGCGAAATGGAAGACGGAACGTTCATTTCCACTTAGGGAGGAAAGGCAAGGGGGACTTACATGGACGTGTTCTCCCTTGTTCCACTGAGTTGAGCTCAGAAGAGGAAGTGGGTATGGGAGACAACCTCGTCAAGGCCAGCAGAGCAAGGAGCCGAACACAATGAGAAAAATAGAACCCAACTAAAAAACAGGCAAACGGGAGGGGGGTTCAGGATTGGGAACTCATGTACACCCGTGGCTGATCCATGTCAGTGTATGGCAAAACCAATACAGTATTGTAAAGCAAAATAAAGTTAAAAAAAACAAAAACAAAAAACAGGCAAACATCATAGAACACAGCATACCAGGAAGAAATGCATGTATGGTCCATAAACACAGGCAAAGATCCTCAACCCATCAACAACTGGGAAAAAGTGAAGACTACAGTGAGTTCCCACTAACTCCCGCAAGACTGGTAAAATAAAACAGAAAAGCTGCCCAACGCCCAGGGCTGAAGAATGGATTAGCAGACGCTTTTATGTACTGCAGGGACTCTGGAAAACAATTTCATATGATCTTAAAAGGCCCTGCCTGCCACCCTCCCAGCGACGGGTATATACCCAGGAGAGACACTGGCTTGCAAACGTGCACCAGGAGACCAATTTCAGGAGGTTCAAAGCACCATTTTTTCCCCTAATAGCTCCAAACTGAAAACATCCCAAATGTCCACCAACAAAGGATAAATATATTCAGGTATATTCATGCAGCACAGCAAGAAGTCCAGCCATCTCATCAATATGGATAAACTTCAGACAGAATATTGAGTGAAAAATCCATATACTATAAAGTTCACAAACATGCAGGATGAACAGTCTATCTTTTAGGGAAACACACATATGAGGCAAACCCATCGAAAAAGGAATGAGATAAACTTCAGGGGTGGGGGAAGGGAAGGCAATTAGGGAGGAACGTGGGTGGGGGATTAACAGCACTGGTGAGGCTCTTTGTTCTTAAGCTGGGTGGTAGGTACACGGATGTTTGTTACATTAATTTTTTTAGTATTTATTTATTTACTTATTTGGCAGCACGGGTCTTAGTTGCGACACGTGGGATTGTCCATCTTCACTGCAGGACATGTGGGATCTAGTTTTCCGACCAGGGATGGAACCTGGGCCCCCTGCATTGGGAGTGTGGAGTCTTAGCCACTGGACCACCAGGGAAGTCCCTACTTTTCTTTAAAACCAGTCATATTACAGATACTCTTTTGAGTCTGTATTTCATCATTAAAAGATTTAAAGACTGACTGGACAGAGGACTTGCCAACACTGAGCAACTCTGACAAAAGACCAGACAACCTGGGAGAAGGATTAGCCAAAAAAGGAAGAGTCGCAGGTAAGAGGAGCCAGGATGCCAAGAACAAAACCCCGAGGGGTGGGTGGAGGACATCCAAGTCTCTGATGGCAGGGCCATCGGTGAACGGCAAGGCCATCGGTGAACGGCAGGGCAGAGTTAGGAAGGCCCAGACACGAAGAAAAGTCTGTAACTCGGATGAATGGGTCAACAAACTGTGGCGTGTCTGCACACCGGAATACCATTCAGCCTTTAAAAAGCTGACCCATGCTACCACTTGGATGGACCTTGAAGACATTATGCTAAGTGAAAGAAGCCAGACACAAAAGGACAAGGACCGTATGACTCCACTTACGAGAGGGAGCTGGGGGAGTCAGATTCACAGAGACAGAAAGCGGATTAGAGGCTGCCAGGGGCTACGGGGAAGGAGGAATGGGGAGTTCGAGCTTACTGGACATGGTTTTAGTTGGGGATGATGAAAATGTTCTGGAGATGAACAGCGGTGGTCTTGCATAACAATGTGCACATACTTTGAAGTGTACACCTAAAAATGGTTAAAATGGTCAATTTTATGCTACTTACGTATTATCACAGTTTTAAAAATCCATATTTCAAAGAAGGTGCAGCTGAGCAAGCAAGCTGGAAGGATAAAGGAGAGATGCTACCAAGCCTACCTCAAGCCCCTTGAACACACATAAGACATGACACAGATGACAACAGCGTTCAGGCATGAAGTGGGCATGGAAGAGACACCACAGAGCCAACGGAGGCTGACCCTGCAGGCACCCGAGGAACCAGGTGGTCCACATCCTCCTGGCAGGGCCAGCTTCCCTGGGCGAGTCTGCCCCTGGGACCCGGCTCAGTGCTGGGAAACAAAGACACTCCAGATGATCCCACGGATGGCACAGGGCCCTGGGGATATCACCCTCCAGTTCACAACTTCTAGAAGGAAATGCTGGGCACTCAGCCAACTGGGACACTGGGGGAAAGAACCTACAAGACATGCTGAGAAATGGTAGACAGAACCCAAATGCCAGAGATGCTGTAAAGCAAAGAGGTTCAGCAAAGGCAGGGCAATTTACAGCATGAAATTCTAATCTGTCAAATTACAAAACATTCTGACCTTCCCTCGGAGTTCCGGAGAGCACACCTTTCATGGGCTAGGGGTAGAGCACTAAAGAATGGGTCAGGAAACCCAGATTCAATTCTGGCTCCACCCTACTTACAGCGGAGTGGCCTGGAGACCTGTGTAAAGGGGATAATAACACCTTCCCAGATGGTAGCAATTAAGGGAAGTAACACAGATTCTGTGAGCCTGGGGGGTAGGCGAGCCAACAGGCAAGATACCAGGTGCTGTGACTGACAACCTTCAACCCCAAGAGACAGGTAGGAACAGGTATTATTTCACACACACACACAAACTTCTGTAATTCAGAATAAGCCGAAAAGAAGGCACCAAACTGGGTGAAAAGTATGTCTGGAAGGCTTGGATAAGAGGAAAAAAGGTTTTTTTTTAAATAAAAGAAGTATATAAAAGGCTGCACACCATGTTTATAAACATGGATGCAAAAGCACAAAGACTGAAGGGAGCGGTGAAACCAACCAGTTGCTATGCAGCAGGATGGGAATATATAAAATGTTTCTCTCTAGGATAATTTTAGTGTTGTTCTATTAAACACTTTTTTAAAATGTAGGCTATTTCCAAACTCAGCGTTGAAGAATTATGGGCCTCAAACCAGAAGGCGCTCTGGTTGAAACCACACTCACCCAGTATGCCTTACAGGTGTGAATCCCATGCATGGGAACCCCAAGTGGCCTGGAAAGGGGGTCACCGTTCTGAGGCTCAGGGTCCCCATCAATCCTGGGGCAGGCTCCACCCACCCCCACTCCTCCCAGACCCAGTCCTGGTCAGACGACCTTCCCCGACACAAACTTCTTCTAGCCCAAAGCTAGAGTCTGCCTTAATATGTGACACCGGTGGGGTTTTTTCAGTCAGTCTCTTGGGCCCTGATTCTCCCGTCTCACAAATAAGGTATAAGAACAGTAACCACTGAAAGAGGTTTGGTGAGGATTCAACAGTCACTTAAGCACTTAGCACAGTATCAGCACACTGTGATCCCCTGACTCTTACCAGCTTGAGCCCCTCCTCTGTGCTTCAGAGGTTGCTCACTCACTCCTTCAAGATTTGGGGGCTCAGCCAGCGCTCACAATCATCCCTACTCACAAGGAGCTGGAAGCCCAGCCAGTGGGGTTTCCTGGCTCCCATCCTCCCTGCATCTGCACCTGCTGCTTCATCCACTGCAATGCCTTCTGAGCAACTCTTAACGACAGAACCTCCTAGGCAACCTTCCGGACAACTCAGTGTCACTTGGGGCATCGAACCTTCTCCAAATCCAGCCCACGGTTCCATCGCTCACCCCCTCGCCACCCCTCGTGGGGTTCCGAGTTATCTCCTGACACTGTCTTCCACCTTCTAGACTGGAACTCTCTCCCCGGTCCTGTACCCCTCCCAATGCTTCATGCAGGGTAAGTGCACAACCAGTCTTGGGTGACTGAAAACACTGTGGCCAAACAAAAGCATTGTGGGGAACAAAAATAAGCCAGAAATTAAAATCAAGTGGGACTAGTGAGATACATCCACTGTCGAGAGAAGCCAAAGAGGCTGCAGAATGAGATGAGAGACCCTAGGGCAGAGGAGGCAGCCCTGGGATGCTGTAGGATTACCCACCCACCTATGCCAGATCAGCCCCAGCTGGGAGCAGGGGCTAAGCTCCCTGGGCAGGTGAGAGCCTCCCCAAAACAGGTGTCCAGAACACAAGCCCTCAGATGCAAGGGGAGTCTGTGGCCACATCAACGGGACCGCTAAGCTACCAGAAAGCAGAGGTGATTGGTGGGGAAGGGCTCCAAGGATGAGGACCCCACTCCTTACCCAGGCTTTAGGTAGTATACAGCTCAGATGGCCACAGGGAGCTCCCTGCCCCAGCTAAGGATCCCAGGGGCTATAAAGTAGTCAGGGCAGAAGGGTCCCATGCTAAAGAGGCCCAAACTTGGGGTCTAGATCCCTATTCAATTGTGCTATAGAGGTGGAGAAAGAGATTTTACTGTTATCAACCCATATAAATTCATCATTTTAAATAACATATTCAGAACTAAAAACAAAGAGAAAAGTACAGATGGACACACACACACACACCACAGTTTTAAAAGTGGTTATCTCTGATGAGATTTTAGATGTTTTTAACTTCTCCTCCATTTCTATATTTTCTAATCTTTCTGCTGCCAACGTGTTCTCCTGTGAAATGCAAGTGGGGGAGGAAAACACATGCCAACCACCAAAAAAAAAAAAAAAAAAAAAACCCACCAACATGAATCAGCAACTGACCCTGCCTGCAAGCAGCTGCCATGGGCCCGAGGAGGAAGCCCCAGTGCAAAGAACCATATTCCTGCAGAAGAAACACTCTGGGCAGCGTGGAGGAGGCTGGAGACAGGAGTCAGGCCATAGAGAAGGATGGGACACGGGTTTTGAGGACAAGTTGTGGGTGGAGGATTTCTGCAGTGATGGAGTGGAGTTTTTTCTAAGTCCCTACACAAGAATGTAGGAGAAAGGCTATCTCCCCGTATCACGGACCTGACCCCCACCATAATCTTTTGCTGTTTCAGAATTAAACAGACCTGCGCCTTCATCCACAATAGTGCACTAGGGACAGAACTCAATGAGACTATGCACATGAAAGCTCTTAACCAGTTAATATTTGTTTTGTCCTGGACTTGCGCAGGGTCATGTTCCTGGTGCTGGAGAGGCTTGCAGACACCCCCACCCTGCATATTAACGGCAAGTGAGGAACTGGAGTTAAGAGAGGGCACCTCTGTCCCACTTGGGATGGTCACCATCCACCTCTCCTGCCTTCTCCCCTTCCCCACCTGCCCTCCTTTGAAAACAAAGGTATGTTTTAAAAATACATAAACCCATGACACACTTATCCGAGGGCCCCCATGGCCTCGTTCATAGTCCAGGATGAGTTCGAGCGGGGTAAGCCCTGGAGGGCCGCCTTGAGCCATTACCAGCCCTCACAAGGAAGAAAAAGCAAGCCACCTGAAGTCTGGGAGAAGGCAGGGTGTTCATGGCATCAGGGACCTCAGGAGTGGGTGGAGATGAGGAGCTGCCTTCTCATGGGTCTTATGTGGTCCTCCATTTCTTCCCACACCTGAGAGTGAAGATACCCCTGTCCTCCAAGTTAGACCCCACTCCTCACTTCCCTCACACTCAATCAACAGCCCCACCTTAGGGAACACACCAGCACTCAGTCCCTTCTCCACCCCAGGCCCTCATCACCCCTCACCTGGATTACTGCAACAGCGGAACTGTCTCCAGAGCGGGAATGGTCTCCATTCCCTCTCCCAGCCCAGCCTGCACTCCGGGGTGGCAAAGACGGGCTCCCTACAGTGCAGGTGTGAGCCTGCCAACCCCCAGCTTGGAGGCTGCTGCTCCCATCCTCACTGTCTGAAGCCCCTTTTAATGCACAGTGCGGCTGCCCTCTGCTTTCCCAGTTCAGAGCCAGTGTTTTTCAAAGGGTGTGAAGGGGACCACTGTGTCGGAATTACACGCCCAAGGTACTGATTCAAAGTCCAGCTTCCTAAACTAATCAGAAATTCTGGAGGTGAGCTCTGCACAGCTGAACTGGAGTCAAGAAAATCCCAGATGCACTCTTTGTGTACACTGAAGTGAGAGAACGCTTTTGCTGGAGTTTCCCGTGGTTTAGGTAAATGCCGAGAACATATCTGGCCCCCTGCCATGATGCTATGTTAGGACTCGGGCGAGACTGGTTCCCAAAGATGCACCTGACACCTCCTCACCGAGTGACCAAGGGAGTCACTTTATATCCCCAGGCCTCTGTGTCCCATACATACGATGGGTGGATATGTGTTGTCTAGGGTCCCTTACGATCTTCATGCTGTATCATGTATGTTCTGTTAGGTCTGAGGTTCCAATCCTGAAATTCTAAAGACTGGCATTTTTCTTTCTATTTCGGAGTGTAAGTGGGGGGTGAAAAGTGAAAGTGTGAGTAGCTTAGTCCGACTCTTTGCAACGCCATGGACTATTGCCCACCACACTCCTCTGTCCATGGGATTCTCCAGGCAAGGACACCAGAGTGGGCTGCCCTTCCCTTTTCCAGGAGATCTTCCTGACCCAGGGTTTGAACCTAGATCTCCTGCACTATAGATGGATTCATTACCATTTGAGCCACTGTGGGGGGTGGGGGTGGGGCAGGTAGCATTCTTTTCTCATTCAAAGTGAAACTTTATATTATAAAGTATCGCTCTTACTACACCCAGTTTCCAATTTACAATAAGGGAGAGCCAAGCAATTAGCTTTCCTGGCACGGCTTTTTTTTTGCCAAGCCATGGAGCTTATGGGATCTTAGTTCCCTGACCAGGGATCAAACCCAGGCCTTTGGCAGTGAAAGCACAGAGTTCTAACCACTGAACCACCAGGGATTCCCACCTTTTTTTTTTTTTTAAATGTTCATTCTAGAAAATTTCCCAATCCCTTTTCACAGGCCAAAGAGGAAGCACAGAGATGTGTGTAAGATGACAGCCTACCAGCAACCCTTCAGCACCCTGCTGCTTCCTAAGGCCTTTTCATATCCTTTTAGATGTATAATCCTCCCATTTTAAAGACCAGAAAATCGAGGTTCAAGGATGGCACAGCCAGACTGCACAATTCAAACGTGCACCTTCCCACCCTGAAACTCTCCATGCTTGCCCTGTACCACCCAAGTCCACACTGAGCTCAGAGTCGGTGAGAGCAACTGCGCCAAACCTCCCACTGGCCAACGGGGCATGCCCAGCAGGGCATGGGAGAGAGTGCTAACCAGCCAGCCACACCCCTTCCTGGCTCTCCAAACAGAGCTGCTGGAAGCCTGCGCATGCAAGGGAGGGGGGAGACAGGGCTGAGCAACAGCCGCACGAGCAAAAGCGATGCCAGGGATTTAGTCAACAGAGAGCTAATATGAGTCAACAGTGGGTGCCGCTGCCAAACACACTAATGGGATCTTCAGCAGCATTAACAGAAGGGAAGAGTCTGGGGCAGGCCGAGGGAGTCCTGCCCTGCTCTGGCCAGACCACACCTGAGGGCTGGGCCTGGCAGGGCGGGGCCTCGGAGGGGGACGAACCTTCTGAGCCAGCACCCAGGTTTCTGAAGAAGAGTGGCTCTGGTGGGGCACTCTGGTCTGTATGGTGGGCCAACGCCTCCCCTGGGAGCTGGGTTGGCACAGGAAGCCCACTCCAGATTGCCCATTATAGATGGATTCTCTTTTTTCCCCAAAGATCCTGATGCACAGCAAAGGTTAAGAACACACAGGCGTGCGAGAGGATGAGACCCACCACCTGGGGAAGGGGGCTCCAGGCTCCATCAGGGAAGCATCACTGGAGAAGACAATTATAGCTGCTTCTTCCTTTGTTATATGTAACAGCGGGGCCATGGCATGGCCAAGTGGCTGACTCCCTGAAACAACAGGGAGTCTAAAAATGCCTAAGGGGCACTGGATTTGAGATCCTAGGGCCACAAGCATCAAAGTCTCCAGGAAGTCCTCCTGATTCATCCATCCCCCAGCACCCTATCTGGTGAGCCTGTGAGCTCAGCATCACTTACAGTAAAAAGACACACTGCCACCTGTGTTTCTCAAGGGCTTCAAGGCCACCTCTCATTCACCTCTGGGTCCACAGCCCAGCGAAAAACCAAGGTGCCCCAGCACAATCCCACTGAGGGCCTTGTGTTTGAAGCACTTCTGGAACACAGGCCTCCTGACAAGGGCTAATAAAACGGCTTATGACAATGCCTAAGCATGGTTAGTATGCTGAGCAGAGAATGCATGACGCTACCAACACCAGAGAGTTTTAATTACAAAAGAGCCATAGTTAGCCTGGCAAGTGTGCTTTGTGCCTGAGCAAGTGACTGGAGACAGAAAATCCAGCTTAGGGAGATGGCGGTCAAAGGTAAATCCAGTGTACCAGGCCGCAAAGCCATCCCAGGGCCCAAGAAGCGGTAAAAATTCAGGAATGCAGGAGACGAGAAGAATGACCAGTGGGACTAAATGCCAAAAAAGGACAGCATAAAAAGTGAGCTTGGTGAAATGGGGCTGAGAAGAAGCACAGATGCTACAGCTTCATGGAGGCCGGGCTGCTTGGAGCCCATGCTGTACTGGCACTGAAACTCTGAGGATGACTGTGGGAGACTGTGATGCAGATCTAACAACGAATAAATCTTTCAGTCAATGAGCTGTGCTCCCTGGTGAATTCTTCTCCATCTTTCCTCCCCAAGCAAGGGCACAGATGACCAAAGCCAACATTTGCTCTGGACCTGCCTAAGGGCAGCACATACACATTATATGCATGTCTATATAAATAAAATTGGAAGTTCACTAAATAACATCTTAAGGCATCCCATTGGACGTCCCTGGTGAATACAGTGGATAAGAATCCACCTGCCAATGCAAGGAACACAAGTTCGATTCCTGGTCTGGGAAGATCCCACATGCTGCAGAACAGCTAAACCGCTATGCCACAACTACTGCAGCCTGTGTGCCTAGGGCCTGTGCTCCCCAACAAGAGAAGCCACCGAAGCTAGAAGCCTGCACACCGCCAGTGAAGAGTAGCCCCCTCCCCCTACGGCTCTCTCTGCAACTAGATAAAAACCCAAGCAGCAGGGAAGACCCAATGTAACAAATAAATAAATAAATAAATAAATGTTCTTTTATAAAAAGGAAACAAATCTGCCATTGTAAGAAAACCTAGTGAATTCTTCTGTCAAGTAGCCTTTAATTAAGCGAAGAAACCTTTAGGATGCAAAACCTGCCTCTGCCACGCTGGGCCAGGGCTCCACCAGCTGAGGTTAAGTCAGCCTTCGCATCCCAACCTGTTCATCTGGGTACCTGTTTGGGTCTATTCACCACGCATGCATTTTTACTGGGTTTGCATTTTTCATCTCAGAGACACCACTTAAGCCTGTGGCAGAAACCTGACAAACGCAATACATTTCATAAACGAACCATCTCAGGGGAACAGACAAGAAAATCATCAGCAGTGAGCGTTGTCAAAGTTCCCAACCAGAGCATTCCTTTCGCAGATCTGAGATGCAGAACGCGCCACATCCTCTCCACACACCAGCTGCCCGCTCCAGAAGCAACCCACTCACCTCTCCTCCACTCGGCTCGGCCCGCCCCTCTCCCCTTTTTCAAGCCTTCTCTCCCAGCAGAATAAAAAGCTGGAGAGCCCAGTCTTGGAAAAACAGTAACATTTTAATACTATTTTAAAGACAACTGCTCTGAGCACTGGAATGTTGGCTCCTTTTCCATGAATAAAAAGGCCCCCGAAGGGTATTATCGTAACAAAATGATATCCTATGGAGAGCACCAGGAACCACAAAAATAAAATCGCCATAAACTGAAACTGTCTCAAAATTAAACCTAACACAAGGAAACATTAAACCGCAGGCCAGGCAGGCTCTGATTTTCCCATCTAAAACCCTTACAGGTTCCCAGCCAGTTCTCTCCTGACGTCCAATTTCCCCAACCCGAGAAGGTCGGAATGCTTTCTTTAGAAGTCCCGGTATGTTATTCCGCCCGCCCCGCTTGAAACCCTCGGGACGATCTGTAACATTCATCTAAAGCTCAATCATTTCTGTGTCCTCAGTCACACCCAAAGAATCCCAAAGGCAACGTCTGCCGCAGCGCCGGGTGCACAGTAGGGGCCCCATTAATGTGCGGATTCGATCTGATCAGATCCGGCCCCTTGGGCTAAAAAGACCCGCTGGTGGCCGGACGCCCTGGCGGGGACAGCAGCGCCAGCCGAGCTCTCCGCTGCAGGGGGCGGGGTGCAACCACCTGTGGGCGGGTGGCCCGGGCTGAGGCCGCGGCGCAGCCGCCCTGGGGTGCCTCCGCGGCTCCCTGCACAGACCCCGGGGAAAGTCCGGCGCCCCAGGCCCGGGGGCACCCGGGGTCCGACTCCCAGCGGCCCAGAAGGGAGCTCTGCCGCTGCAAAGTTGACCCGATCAGCGAGAGTCGATTCTCGAGTTAGCTCCCAAGTCGCCCAACCCCCTGTGAGGCAGCGGGCCAGAGGGGCTGTTTAGGATGGGATGAAGGGGTGGGGAGCGCCCAGATGGGGACTGGAAAGAGCAGAAATACTCCCCTGACTCCCTCCCAAACTTGGGGCACCTGCCGGCCAGGAGGCGAGCGGGCTTCTCCTCCTCTGCCTTCCCACCACGGCCTGGTGGCGAATCTGTGGGGGCAAACGGGCTACCCCGGGGCAGCCCCGCCTTGTTTTGACATTCTCTAAACGACAGCCCAGCTCCAAGAAGGCCGCTGCAGGAACCTCAAAGACCTCAGGGGAACAACAGTCACCCGCGCCAGGGGGCGGGGACTTGAGGGGGCGCGGGCCAGAGATGGGGACCCCCGGAAGAGACCAGAATGGGGTGGCCCGAGAGGGAACCAGGACTAGGAGTGCGCGCAGAAGGGGGAGGGGATCCCGGAGAGGTACAAGGGGAGCGCCCCAGAGGGGAGCATCGGGGGAAGGGAACTGCCCCACGGGCCCCGGGGTGCCAGTGGCCCGGACCGGCTCCGTCACTCACCGGCAGGTCCACGCTCACTTCGGTACCGTCGAGCAGGAAGACGCGGCAGTAGAGGGTGGCCTTGGAGGCTCCGGCGGCAGAGATGTGCACGGCCGCGCCGCCCGTGAGCAGGGGCCCGCCGCCGGCCGGGAACACGCTGCCCCCGGGTGCGGCGGGCAGCGTGGAGACAGCGGCGGCCGGGCCCCCCCGCGGGCCCCCGTCGCGCTCGTCCCCCAGCCCGGCGGCCCCGCGCCCTGCCGCGCCCCGCGCGTAGCGCTGCATGGAGCGGCGGCCAAAGGTCCGGCGCAGAAACCGCAGCATCCTGGCTGGGGGCGTCCCCTGCCTCCGCCCCCTGCGCCGCTGCCGCTGCGCCGCCGCCCGGGAGTGCCCCGCGACGCCGTCAGTGCCAGCGCCCGCCCGCGCCTCCTCCCGCCGGCTGCGGCCCGGGGCTCGCTCCCGCCGAGGCCGAGGCCGCGCTCCGGGTGCCTGCGGGGCGCGCCGGCCGGGCCAGCGCCGACTGCGAGTGGCCGCGGGCGGGAGGGCGCGCTCGGGGCGGCCCGGCAGCCGTCCCGCCGCCGCCTCCGCCGCCACGCGCTCTGCCGGGCCGGCGGCCTGCGCTCGCGGCCGAGGAGCCGCTGCCGACGGCCGGCCGCGGGCGGCCCGGGGGGCTGCGGGGGGCGCGGGGGCGGGCTGCCGGCTGCTCCCGCGCCGCGAGCCGGCCGAGGGCCAGCCGGAGCAGGGCGCCTGCGTGCTCCTGGCGCGCTCGCTCCCACTCGCCGCGCCCCGGACCGAGGAGGCCCCGCCGAGTACCCGCTCCCCAGGCGCCTTTTCCTGCGCCCGCAGCCCCCGCCTCCCACCTGGGAGGCTGCACCTCCAGCCGCCGCTGCCGCCGCCACCGCCGCCGCCGCCGCCGGGACTGCAGCACGCCCTCCTCCCTCGGGGCTGCGCCGGGTATTTGCAAACCGAGTCTGTGCTGCCCCCTGCCGGCCCGAGCGCCCCCTGCTGCTGTAGGTGTGCTCACGTGTGTACACGTAGGTGAGCACACACGTGTTTCCGGCGCCTCGAGCCCTGAAGACGCCCGAGAGTCTCCCCTTGCCTAGTTTGTAAACCCAGGCTGCATGCCCTCAGGGGAGCTATGCCCGGGAGGCCGAGAGAAAAACGCAGGAAGCGAAGGCCCTGCTAGGCCCGCAGTTTCCCTTTCTGGAAAAGGATGGGGGTGGGGTGGACTAGGTAATCTACCAGGTCCCCACAACTTAAATTCTGGCAGTTTAAAATCTCAGAGCTGAAAGGGCCCTTTCTGCCATTCCAGTCCGATGGACACATTCCAGATAAGGAAATTGAGGCCAGGCTAGGAGAGGTGTACTTTTCCAATGGACTACGCAGAAAAACACCTTTCCTCAAGGGACTCGGGTCCAGTATGGAGGAAGTGTGCGTGTGTGCGTGTGTGTGTGTTCAGTCGCTCAGTCCTGTCTCTTTGCCATCCACAGAGGCCCGCATAAATAGCCACAACTTGTAAGAGTGAAGGCTGAAGAAGTTACTGAGAAGCGGAGCAGAACTGACGCGTTAGGAGGTAGTCTATGAGGATACACGGAGAATATTGGAGGCAGAGGAAATGTTTATAAACAATGCTCCTCAGGTTCAAGGACTGGTTCAAGGAGAAGTGGGTTGTCCAGTGTGGTTGAAAGAAGGTCAGGCCTCTTGAGAACAGCACTGCTTTTCTTCTGTGTGTGCCTGACACTGTGCTAAGCCCTTCTCATTCATCATCTCACTAAATCCTCAGGACAGCCTGGTTCCATAAATGGTTTTATCCCCATTGTACGGAGGAGGAAATTGAAGCTTAGAGGGCTTAAGAGACTTGCTCCAGATTTCATTTCAAATAGGGGCTCGTTTGCTGGGATTTAAAGCTGTTGCTCCTAACCACTGCCAGGCTGAGGCATGTGGCATGACTGGCAAGCAGTGATGGTTTCTGAGAGACCTGGACAGAGGCAGTGGCCACAGCAAAGGGGAAAGAGAAAGAGAAGGATGAATTCAGGAGGTATTCCAAAATCGACATTTACTGAGGATCAGGCACTGTCTTAGGTGATTTCATGGATGGTATTTTCATTACCCTCATTCCAACCTTTCTAGATATTCTGTTTATCCCCCATTGACTTAGGTGGAGTTTGGGGCTTAGAGAAGTAACATCCTTGCCTGAGGTCTCAGAGCTCCTGAATGACAGCAGCCAGTACCCTCCCCTGTGGCCTGATGTTTCTCTTATGACTCCACAGGGGTCTACCTGGTGACAGTGTATTCTGAGGGTGCACCTGCAATCAGCCTTCCAATATCCACTCTGCTCCTCTCCCCCCAAGACTTAATAGAATACTGTCAGCAAACGTGTTCAAAGGGGACCCAGTCTGCTTATGGTTTACAAGGGTAGCCCGTTTCCTACTCTATAGCCCAGAAGTGCTCTGGGAGACTGAATAATGGTCCTCTGAAGATATTCACTTCTCAGTCCCCAGAACCTGCTCCCGAATATGTTCCTGCACATGGCAAAAGGGACTTCACAGGTATTCCTTATAGATTCAGGAATTTGAGGTAGGGAGGTTATCCTGGGTTATCTGGGTAGGACCAATATAATCACAAAGGCCCTTGTAAAAAGGAGACAGGAGAGTCAGGGACAAAGAAAGTGATGTGACCGTGGGAGCAGAAGTCAGCTCGATGCGTCCAGGAGTCAAGGAGTGGAGGCAGAGGCTGGAAGCTGGAAGAGGCACGGAACAATTATCCCGTGTATTTTAGAAGGAACACAGCCTTGGTTTTTACTGCAGCCTGTAAAATCTGACTCTGACTTCTGACCTTCAGAACTGCAAGAGAATGCATTTGTGTTTTAAACCACTAAGGTGATGGTGATTTATTCCAGCAGTGATAAGGAGACTCATACAAGTGCAGTCTTAAATCATGTTAGTTCGGTGCACTACATTTTTCCAAGCCTCTTGGCACTGTCATAGTGCCATCCCTCTCAAAGGAACGGTCATTCAGTTTCTATGTATCCTCTGTCCTTCTCTCCCACTAAATGCTGAGCTCCATGAAGACAGGAGTTTTTTCTTATTCATCACGGTATCCCCACCCAGCACCTAGCCTGCTCCCTGACAAATAGTCAGCCTTCAATAAAAGCTTGTTGAATGAATGCAGGATCAGATTTCATTGTCGTAGTAGGCGGTGGAGTAGGTATTGCCTTTGCCTTTTAGAAATAGAGAAAACGAAGGTTGGAGTCGAGTCCAGACTCACACTCGCCTCTCCTGACTCCAGCTCCCAAGTGCTGCCGACAGTACCATGTCATTCAGAATCCCACGGGGACTCCAGATTGCATTCATTTTACCTGTACCGCCTCTGTCCTGGGCACTGTCAACTCACTGATAGAACTGATCTCATTCAGTCTTCATCACAATAGTGATTTTTAAAAAATATTCATTTGCTTATTTGGCTGTGCCGAGTCTTAGCTGTAGCACTCAGGATCTTTAATTGTGGCACATGGGATCTAGCTCCCCGACCAGAGACTGAACTTGCTTCCCCTCTATTGGGAGTGCAGAGTCTTAGCCACTGGACCACCGGGGAAGTCCCCGCAGTAGTGATTTAAGCACTGTTTTCTCCACCACACAGAGGAGAAACAGAGTCTCAGGACTTTCTTTGATTAAATTTCATGTTACTCAAGTTTCCTCCCCAGAATTTCCACATTTGAATAGTAAGGTTGCATTTTGTCTGTTCACAGTGTATTTCAGTGATCGCTCTTTCTTCATCTTGGCATTTTAGACCATAAAAATTCCTTCCCTCTTATCCAAGCTCTGTACCAGCCCTTCAGAAATTTTAATTGCCCTTTCTCAGACCTTCTCTGAGAAGGCCTACAATACTGTGGCCACCTGATGTGAAGAACTGACTCATTTGAAAAGACCCTGATGCTGGGGAAGATTGAAGGCAGGAGGAGAAGGGGACAACAGAGGATGAGAGGGTCAGATGGTATCACCGACTCAATGGACATGAGTTTAAGTAAACTCCAGAAGTTGGTGATGGACAGAGAGGCTGGGTCCATGGGGTCATAAAGAGTCGGACACGACTTAGTGACTGAACTGAAGACCTTCTCTATGCTCAATGAAAATGGACCAGAAATGCACATGTTTCTAGGTTGCCAACACATTGCTCTTTTATGGGCCTTTTGGTCCTCAAACTATCAGTTAGTATTTTACCTGTGTTCCTGTCTAGAACTATCTTGAGCTGAAGTTCTCAAGAAAGAGTCTACATTTAAATTCCAGGTCCTTTCCTTGGCCGCAAGCAGTAGCTTGAGTTTCTCAGTGTCACGGCACTTTGGAAGCTGGCCCGTAGAGTCACTTTACCTTCTCATCATCAAAGATCAGCATCCCGTTTTTTAAATTTTATTTTTATTGAGGTGACATTGATTTATATGTTTATATAAATCAACATAAAGTTTATATAAAACTTATATAAGTTTCATGTGTACAACACTGGTTTCTTTTTTAATTTTGTTCTATTTTTGGCTACACTAAGTGGAGTATGGGATCTTATTTCCCTGACCAAGGATGGAACCTGTGCCCCCTGCTGTGGAAGCATAGAGTCTTAACCACTGGACACCAGGAGAGTCTTTCAGGCACCACTTCTTGGTCCACCTCCTCAGGTTCATGAGAACCTCCTAGCTTCCTTCCCATCCCTACTCCCAGAATTTTGCGTCATCAGCAAACCTTGGGGAGTTCCTTACATGGACCCTTCCTCCATAGTAGTTTTACGTGTTAATTAAACAGCCCTTAGCCCTGTCTCTAAGCAAGAAACTCCTCTCAGAAATGTGCCATTTATCTCTAGCCTTTGTTTCCTGGCTCATTTCCAGGCTCAATAAAATTATGCCCTCATTCCCTCAGACTCTTTTTCTTTTCCCATAGAACAAGATTACACTTGAATGTATGCTCCTATTTATTCCCTTGTAATTTTTTTCCATAAACATTTACTGAGACGTTACTACGTCTCACAAAGCCCTCCCCACTCTTCCAAGTGTTTGTAAATGTTGGCTTCGTCTTTCTGCTATGATTTCACAATAATAGCTATCATTAATTAAAGACTGTGTTGTGGGCAGCTGTGGTTTCTGCCAGCCTTGCATCCTTTTTCTTTCTCTGGGGACAACAACACAGAGAGAAACATAGCTAAGGCGCATAGTTTTCTGGTGAAAGTTCAGTTTTAGACTACCTGGATCCAGCCATGCCTGAAGCTACTCCTTGGAATTTACAGTTTAAGAAGTGAATCAAAATAGAATGAAGATTTTTCCGGGTCCCAGGTTCCTTGGCTTCATTTGTTCTCTTTCCTGAACATGAGGCATAAGCATTATTTTGAATAGGAACCCCCGCTTTGTTCATTCTTTAAAGGACTCATCTCCAAGCAAATAATTAGCAAAGCAATGCTCATCACTGAATTTACAGAAATAAATGAAGAGTTAATAAATCATCTAAACTTTTAGGTTCAGAAGTGGCAGAGATGAAAGAACTTTTGGGTGACTACAACTGAGTCCCAAATTTATATTTTTAGCCAATCCTTTTCCCCTGCTCTAAATCATATTTCTGACTTCCTTCTCAACATCTAATCCCTAGATCTGCATTCCAAACATCTATTGCCCAGCCCTGAGTCTAGACTCAAGAGACCAACATTTGGAGAGAAACAGGAGTGGTCTGGCTTCCCTGATGCCCACCCTAGCATGTGTATCCTATCTGAGGACCCGTTTCCTCTCTGAAGGATGTGCATCCCTCTCTGGAGAGACCCACATGGCTCTGATGTAATAGCCCCAACATTCAGATGCTAGAGATGCCCACAGAGAATGGAAGGGGAGGGAGCACTTTTATAGTGCCTGCCAGCCTTGTTGCCTCCCTGCCTTCATCTCAGATACAACCACTTATTATTTAACATTCCTGATGTGCTTCCCAGTCTCTTACTCTCTCTTAGCCAACTGCTTACCTTTGATTCTTTTCTACCCAATCGTCTAAAATCAGTGCTGTCCAATAGAACTTTCTGCAATGATGGAAACATTCTATTAATATATCTACACTGTCCAACATGGCAGCCCCTAGCAACATGTGACTATGGAGCACTTACAAGGAAGCTAGTGTGACTAAGGAACTAAATATTTAATTTTATTTCATTTTAATTTAAATGTAAACCTGATTTGTTGTTTTTGTTTAGTCACTAAGTCATGTCTGACTCTTGTGTGTGGACTGTAGCCCGCCAGGCTCCTCCATCCATGGGATTTCCCAGGCAAGAATACTGGAGTGGGTTGCCATTTCCTTCTCCAGGGGATCTCTCAACCCAGGGATGGAACCTGTGTCTCCTGCATTGGCAGGCAGATTCTTTACCACTGAGCCACATAAGAAGTCATTATATCTGACGGTGCAGAA
This sequence comes from Capra hircus, assembly GCF_001704415.2. Lineage (NCBI taxonomy): Eukaryota > Metazoa > Chordata > Mammalia > Artiodactyla > Bovidae > Capra > Capra hircus. Next base: position 98,637,103 of record NC_030815.1, read on the forward strand.
CTAGACATCACTCTACCGAATCACCCATCCATTCAGTTCAGTTCAGTTCAGTCGCTCAGTCGTGTCCGACTCTTTGCAGCCAGGCCTCCCTGTCTATCACCAACTCCCGGAGTTCACTCAAATTCACATCCATTGAGTCGGTGATGCCATCCAGCCATCTCATCCTCTGTCGTTCCCTTCTCTTCCTGCCCCCAATCCCTCCCAGCATTAGAGTCTTTTCCAATGAGTCAACTCTTTGCATAAGGTGGCCAAAGTATTGGAGTTTCAACTTTAGCGTCAGTCCTTCCAAAGGACACCCAGGACTGATCTCCTTTAGAATGGCCTGGTCAGAGGGCATCACCTATACCTGGGTTCATTTCTGTGGTCCCTGATCCACTCCTATTGGGTCCAAGTAGTGACCCTTTTCCTCATCCCAGGCTTCTGACATTAACCTTCCCAGGCCCAGCCAAGTCATGACTTGATCCTGTTTGCCATCAAATCAAAAACCCATCTTCTGCCAAGTTGGTCAAAACCAAGGTAACTTGTTCTTTGGGGGAAAGACCTTGGTAACTGAGCTGCTATGGTGGTAAAGATGTGCTTTTGAAATCCTCCCACAGCTCAGAGCACACAGTGAAAGCAGATTTCTAAAGTGAGGGTTCTATGACCCACTTGGCTTAACATCACACAACCAAGGTACAGGAACCACAGACACAAAAGGAACCCTCTCCATCACCTCCTTCTCTGTTGTAGATGTCAAGCCCTAGTTCAAGCCAAGGAAAGAGAATTTGAAGAAAGAGAAGGTAGTGGGTAGGATCAGATGCATGCCAGTGAGGTTTAAGAGGAGTGAGGTCTGTGAGGGGCCTCTGAACTGGACCAGCTGGGAGGAGCCATTGTCCCTTGTGGCCTTGAGGGCAGTCCAGTGGTGGAAGCAGAGAATGGAGTATATGATGGATGCAGGGAGATGGAGATAGTAGATCCAGGCCACTCATCTTGAAGGCGTAGTATCAGAGGCAGGCAGTGAGGTATCAAAGGAAGAACGAGGACTGCTGGGTCCTCGGCTGATACTTTCTCATCTGCTAAATGAGTTTTGTTTTGTTTTAATAATAATAGGACAAGATAGATCACAGGTGCAAAAAAGAAAAGGCTTTATAAATTGCAAAATTCTGTGAAAATATAAGGCTCAAAAAAGGAGGGAATATGGCAGTTGCTAGAAAGGGCAAAGAGACAAAGAAAATTTGGGGGGGAATGGCTCTAATTTTAATATTGGGGAGATCATTACATATTAGGAGAAAAAAGGCGGGCTTCCCTGGTGGCACAGTGGATAAGAATCCACCTGCCAATGCAGGGGACATGGGTTCGATTCCTGGTCTGGAAGATTCCACATGCCTCGGGGCCACTAAACCTGTGCATTGCAACTGCTGAGCCCATGAGCTGCAGCTACTGAAGCTCAAGTGCCTAGAACCTGTGCTCTGCAACAAGAGAAGCCACCGCCGCGAGAAGCCCACGCCCCACGAGGAAGAGTAGCCCCTGTTCACCGCAATGAGGGAAAGACCCAGCGCAGCAAAAATTGAAAAAAAAATTTTTTTTAAGGAAGAGGCATGTGGAGAGGGAAAGATCGAAGGGGTAAAGGAGTATCATTGAACAAACCTATAGAGGATGTTTGCAGGGAAGAAATAAATGCATGTTTTTTTAAGCTGGAGGGAAGGCTGATTAGAGAGAAGCTGTGTGGAGCTAAGAGTTGACAAATGTTTATCAGAGGCACCCTGCTTTTTATTCCCAAGGGAATAATAAAAAGAATAACATGTCTTTATGCTGTGCAGAGGTTTATGGCTTATTAAGTGCTGTCACAGACATGACCGCATTTAATGACCCTGCCAGACAATCCTGGCTGTGTGGTGTTCTTAGCCTCGGTTCACAGCTGGGGAACCCAGGGCTTGGAGAAGTGTGGGACTGAGGTTACGCAGCCACACACTGGGATGGGAGCCCCTGATCCCAGGGCTATTTGGCTGGCCTGCATCCTTCCCTCAGTGCCCTCTCTAAACTGAAACCTGGCGCTTCCTGCCCTCACTGACTCACTGGGAGGGGCCCCTGTTCCTCTTTACTCCCTAGAGCCAGTTTCTGACCTTAAGACAACACCCTCTCTCTTCCTTTTGCCACCCTCTTCCCTAGCCTGTCCCTCCCTTTGGACTAAGCTGTTAGAATAAAGGCAGGGTTTGGAGCATATTAAAATGGCAGCCACTGCAGACCTGCCCTGCCACTCCCCACTCTGCCCCAGAGATTCCCAAGGGAAACAGGCACCCAGGGCAATGGCAGGAGGTGCAGGCTGTGCTTTGTTTTACTGGGCCTGCCCAGCACCCGGGGCTCTCTGATCAAGCTGGGATGGAGCCCAGGGCCCAGTCGAAAGAGGGCCTCTCCCCAGCCCTCCTTTGTTTTGAGCCTGTTTCTCCCTTCTGGTTAGTAGCTGCCTGCAGAAGCAAAGGCAAGTTTATTAAGGTGTGGGTGAAGGGAAGAGAGTCACATTCTGTGTGACTTTTTGATGCTTGGTGACCCCTCTATGCATAAGTAAACCTGACCCAAGCATCATCCTGGAATCTGACCAATCAGATTAATATTCCCTCTTCTTAAGGTGGAGAGCCGAGAAGATGTGGCCAGGAGACTTTCCTTGGAGGGGAGGAGGGGAGGGCCTTTCTCTGCCAATGCATCTAGGCTAGAAACTTCCAGCCCTCATTCTCCTTCATCCCCTGACGTCGGTACCCCTCAACCCCAACTCTTTCACTGCCATTACCTGACTCTCCCAGATCACTGCACAGCCTCCCCTGAAGGCTCTCCCTCTCGAGTCCACTACTTACTCAGCCCCTAGAGTGACTATTCTGCAATGGCAATGGGCTGAGTCATCTCCTTATTTCTGATCTTTCAATAAAGCTAATGACAAGGGACGAAGGTGAAAATGACAGAGTTCCAGGCGCCTAGACGGAGGCCTGGGGCCATCTGTATTTCTTATCTGGACAAATTCCACATAGAAATCTTTAGCCAGCCTATATTTGCTGGAGAGGCGGAATGAATTTTCAGCTCCCTCCCCCACCCTCTTGGAGACCTTAAGGGACTCCTCATAATCTATAGGGAAAAGGCATCCATTGGCCCTGCCTGCCCCCACAGCCCCCACTGTCCCTTCACCACCACCCCCATCATGAATTCTAAATTACTGCCATTCTTCACGTACCCTAAGATGACCTTCAATATTGCATATGTGAATCTGGGACTTCAATGGTGATCCAATGGTTAAGAATCCACCTTCCAGTACAGGGACACAGGTTTGGTCCCAGATCAGGAAACTAAGGTCCCACATGCCATGGGACAACAAAGCCTGCACACCGCAACAAGAGAAGGCCATGTACCTGGAGACAGTGAAGACCCAGTGCAGCCAAAAAAATTTTTACATATAAATCCTATGGCCCTCAAATATGTCTTCCCACCTGCAAACTCTTATTCAACCTTCAGAACCCGATCGGCCCCTCAGTAAACCCCTTTCTGACCCTCTCTAAGAGATCAGTGGATTCCCCTTTTCTCTGTCATCTTACAGTGCCATCTGCATCTCCCGCTGCCACATAAACTGGGCAGCCTCCCTGTGCTAAGGGCTAGCAGTCATTGGTAGTTACAGATAGATGACAGCTTGGATTAGAATGGAGAAAGTGGACAGAACTGAGAGGTAATCGGGAGGAACCCCAGTGTGATGTGGTGATGGGTGGGCTTCAGGGGCCTAAGAAGCGAGCGTCAGAGGACTCGACTCCTAGGTTACAGGCTGGTGAGCCCCCTCTCCTCCAGATGGGGAGTGCTTCAAAGGTGAAAACATGTCTTGTTTATCTCTTCATTCCCTGCCCCGTGCTGGCCTGGTTGGGGGAGTTTCTTCAGACCCGGGCAGGCCTGAGCCTGCTAGGAAAGCGGTATCAGGGGGTCCAGCCAGGAGGTGCGGGAAAGACAGAGGCGGAGCACAGAGCCAGGCCTGAGGAAGGGGGAGGCTTCCAGGCAAGGGGTCCTGGGATGTGCTCAAGAACTTTCATTACAAGCTACCTCGGTCACTGGCTTTCTGTCCCAACCTGCTCTCCTCCCTTGATAAAAGGACCAATGCCCATTGGATATTGGAAAGTTTGGAGTTTGAAAACTAATTCTGAGACCTAATTCCACCTCTCTCCACCATCCCCTGGCCTTGGGAAGGTTGCTTCTTCTCTCTCTCCATCACTGCTCTGTCTTACTCACACACACACACACGCACACACTGGCGGGCACACATAGATGTTCATTAATGGCCATGGGCACCAACCAGGAGGGGTATCAGACAGTCCAGCCCAGAAGCGTTTTTTGGAGGTGGTGTTTTAATCCTGACTGTGCCACTTACTTGCAGTGTGACCTTGGGCACTGAATTTGAGCCTTACCGCCTTAGTTTCTCATCTGTTAACAGGACATAATAATAGTATCAACCTCACGGGTCTATTGTGCAAAATAAATGACACGGTATGTCAACTATGTCTGGGAAGTACCCAATAAATGTGAAGTATTATTGCTAGCATTTCTGGTCATGTAATTATTGATAATTTTATGTCTTAAATAAATAGAAACTTCTGGGTCACAGCCTGGTTGGCCTGGCAGGGGGCCCAGGGCTGGAAAGGGGCCCAAAGTCTTGGGCATGGGAGTGGAAATGAAGTCAGGGGCCCTGGGTCTTTGGCCTGGGGATTGGTAGCAGCCAGGGAGGCACTGGGAGGGGAGAGAGAAGAGAGAAAGGTGGGGGTACGGGGTGGAATTGAGAAGAAATACAGCCAGAAAGAGAGTGAAAAAACACCACCACTGTGGCCAGGGAACCAGCTCTCAGTGAACAGAAACCTTGGAAACCGGTCTGGGCAGTCCTGGAGCCAGGTTGGGTCAGCTGGTGTGGCAGCCACAGGGAGCAGGGCTGGCTTTGGGTGATGCCCGAGGCTTTCTCCTTTGACCAGGGAGGCATGTAAGGGGCTCTCCAGGCCTGGCCTGTGACAGTCCCTTCCGGGTCTGGGAGAGAGAGAGAAAGACTGCTTCCGAGAAAAGTAGGGCACACACTGTACTACAAAAGAGCGTAACCCATAAAGCCTTGCAGAGCTGGGTTCCAAATTCTGATCAACAAGGGTGCCGAGACCATTCAAGTAGGAAAGGACAGTGTTTTCAATAAATAGTGCTGGGAAAACTCAATATCTACATGCAAGAGAGAGAACTTGGACCCTTAACGTTATACCGTATACCAAAATTAGCTCCAAATGGATCAAAGACCTAAACAGGAAAACCAAAACTAAAACTTTGACAGGATTTCCTTGGTGGTCCATTGGCTAAGAATCTGCCAACCAAGGCAGGGGGCACGAGTTCGATCCCTGGTCCAGGAAGATCCTTCATGCCACGGGGCAGCTAAGCCCATGTGCCAGAACTACTGAGCCAAAGCTCTAAAGCCCGTGTGCCACAGGAGAAGCCAGTGCAATGGGAAGCCCAAGCACAGCACCTAGAGAGTAGCCCCTGCTCACCGCAACTAGGGAAAAGACCATACAGCAACGAAGACCCTGCGTGGCCAAAAACAAATTAAACTTTTTTAAAAACTAGCTCTTACAAAGGTAATTGGTATATCAAGACCCACCAAATGTGGGCCTCTTCAGGGGTCTGGTGGTTGTTCAGTCACTAAGTCGTGTCGAACCTTTTGCGATCCCAGGGACTGCAGGCTTCCCTGTCCTTCACTATCTCCTGGAGTTTGCTCAAATTCACGTCCAGAGTTGGTGATGCTAGCTAACCATCTCAACATCTGCTGGCCTCTTCTCTTTTTGCCTTCAATCTTTCCCAGCATCAGAATCTTTTCCAATGAGTCAGCTCTTCGTATCAGCTGGCCAAAGTATTGGAACCTCAGCTTTCGCCGCAGTCCTTCCACTGAATATTCATTGGATTTCAGATTTCAGCTGCTTATTGCAAAATTCAGGTTTAAATTGAAGAAAGGGAAAACCACTAGACCATTCAGGTATGATCTAAATCAAATCCCTTATGATTATACAGTGGAGGTGATGAACAGATTCAGGGGCCCGGCCCATGTCACAGATCTAAACCCAAGCCAGCCTGCACCTATGGGTAACACCTCTTAGTTAAGGAAACCTCACATACACATCAAAATCTTCCAGCTCAGCTTTGTCTAGTTATGTTACCTGGAAAATAAGACCTGCTGGCCTCATTAGAAACTTCCTGACCTCTCAGCCAATCACATCCTGCTTCAGCGCTGCCTCTGTTGACACTTTATAAAACTCACTCTTGCTCAAAATCTCTCAGGAAGGATGGCCCAGTGCAATAGGCATTATACTCCCTAATCTATTGATTATTTTCCTTCGAATAAAGGACAGCAAACTCACTACTAAATTGTATTATTTTTGTCATTTGACATCTCCTAGAAGAAAACAGAAAAATCTTCAGCAGTGCTTTCTTGGTTATGACACCAAAAGCACAAGACAAAAAGGGAAAAAAAAAGATAAATTGGAATTCCTCAAAATGAAAAACTTTGGTGGATCAAAGTATACTATCAAAAGAGTGAGAAGACACAACAAGAGAAGCTTGAGCACCGCAACGAAGAGTATCCCTGCTCACCAAAAGTAGAGAAAGCCCAAGTGCAGCACTAAAGACACAGCACAGCCAAAAATAAAGAAAGAAATAAGTGGGGGAAAAGAAAAGACCCAGTGCAGCCAAATGAATAAATGAAAAAATATGTTTTAAAAAAACAGAAAGAGTAAAAAGACAACCCACAGATTGGGAGAAAATATTTACAAACGATGTGCCTGATAAGGAAGTAATATCCAGGATATATAGAGGGCAACTAAAATTCAATAAAACAACCCAATTCAAAAATAGGCAAAGGATTTGAAAAGACATTTCTAAAAGAAAGAAGGTAAACAGATGGCCACATAAACACATGGCAAGATGCTCAACATCAGTAATCATTCAATCAGTTCAGTTCAGTTCAACCGCTCAGTTGTGTCCGACTCTTTGCAACCCCATGGATTGCAGCACGCCAGGCTTTCCTGTTCATCACCAATTCCTGGAGCTTACTCAAACTCATGTCCATCGAGTCGGTGATCCCATCCAACCATCTTATCCTCTATCATGCCTTTCTCCTCCTGCCTTCAATCTTTCCCAGCATCAGGGTCTTTTAAAATGAGTTGGTTCTTTGCATCAGGTGGCCAAAGTAATGGAGTTTCAGCTTTAGCATCAGTCGTCCCTGAATATTCAGGACTTATTTCCTTTAGGATGGACTGGTTGTTGGATCTCCTTGCAGTCCAAGGGACGCTCAAGAGTCTTCTCCAACACCACAGTTCAAAAGCATCAGTTCTTCAGCACTCAGCTTTCTTTATAGTCCAACTCTCACATCGATACATGACTACTGGAAAAACCATAGCTTTGACTAGATGGATCTTTGTTGGCAAAATATTGTCTCTGCTTTTCAATATGCCATCTATGTTAGTCATAGCTTTTCTTCCAAGGAGCAAGTGTCTTTTAATTTCATGGCTGCAGTCACCATCTGCAATGATTTTGAAGCCCCCCAAAATAAAGTCTGACACTGTTTCCACTGTTTCCCCATCTATTTCCCATGACGTGATGGGACCAGATGCCATGATCTTTATTTTCTGAAAGTTGAGTTTTAAGCAACTTTTTCACTCTCCTCTTTCACTTTTATCAAGAGGCTCTTTAGTTCTCTTTCCCTTTCTGCCATAAGGATGGTGTCATCTGCATATCTAAGGCTATTAATATTTCTCCTGGCAATCTTGATTCCAGCTTGTGCTTCATCTAGCCTGGCATTTCGTGTGATATACTCTGCATATAAGTTAAATGAGCAGGGTGACAATATACAGCCTTGATGTATTCTTTTCCCGATTTGGAACCAGTCTGTTGTTCCATGTCCACTTCTAACTGTTGCTTCTTGACCTGCACAAAGATTTTTCAGGAGGCAGGTCAGGTGGTCTGGTATTCCTATCTCTTTCAGAATTTTCCGCAGTTTGTTGTGATCCACACAGTCAAAGGTTTGGCACAGTCAATAAAGCAGAAGTAGATGTTTTTCTGCAACTCTCGTGCTTTTTCAGTGACAATTTGATCTCTGGTTCCTCTACCTTCTCTAAATCTCTAAATCCAGCTTGAACATTTGGAATTCTACAGTTCATGTACTGTTGAAGCCTGGCTTGGAGAATTTTGAGCATTACTTTGCTAGCGTGTGAGATGAGTACAATTGTGTGATAGTTTGAACATTCTTGGTTTCCCTCATAGCTCAGTTGGTAAAGAATCTGCCTGCAATGCCAGAGACCCTGGTTCGATTCCTGGGTTGGGAAGATCCGCTGGAGAACAGAAAGGCTACCCACTCCAGTATTCTTGGGCTTCCCTTGTGGCTCAGCTGGTAAAGAATCTACCTGCAATGCAGGAGACCTGGGTTCAATTCCTGGGTTGGGAAGATCCGCTGGAGAACAGAAAGGCTACCCACTCCAGTATTCTTGGGCTTCCTTTGTGGCTCAGCTGGTAAAGAATCTACCTGCAATGCAGGAGACCTGGGTTCGATTCCTGGGTTGGGAAGATCCGCTGGAGAACAGAAAGGCTACCCACTCCAGTATTCTTGGGCTTCCCTTGTGGCTCAGCTGGTAAAGAATCTACCTGCAATGCAGGAGACCTGGGTTCGATTCCTGGGTTGGGAACATCCCCTGGAGAAGAGAAAGGCTACCCACTCCAGTATTCTGGCCTGGAGAATTCCAGGGACTGTACAGTCCATGGGGCCACAAAGAGTCAGACACAATGGAGCGATTTTCACTTTCACTTGAACATTCTTTGGCCTTGCCTTTCTTTGGGATTGGAATAAAAATAGACCTTTTCGAGTCCTCTGGCCACTGCTGAGTTTTCCAAATTTGCTGGCATATGGAATGCAGCACTTTAACACATCTTTAAACATCCATTAATATAACTGCAAAGAATATTCTGCAAAGTATATAATCAATCTGATTTCAGTATTGACCATTTGGTGATGTTCATATGTAGAGTCTTCTCTTGTGTTGTTGAATGAGGGTGTTTGCTATGACCAGTGCATTCTCTTGGCAAAACTCTGTCAACCTTCGACCTGCTTTGTTTTGTACTCCAAGGCCATATTTGCCTGTTATTGTAGGTACCTCTTTACTTCCTACTTTTGCATTCCAGTCCCCTATAATGAAAAGGATATCTTTTGGGGGTGTTAGTTCAAGAACGGAGAAGGCAATGGCACCCCACTGCAGTACTCTTGCCTTGAAAATCCCATGGACAGAGGATCCTGGTGGGCTGCAGTCCGTGCGGTTGCGAAGAGTCTGATACGACTGAGAGATTTCACTTTCACTTTTCACTTTCATGCATTGGAGAAGGAAATGACAACCCACTCCAGTGTTCTTGCCTGGAGAATCCCAGGGATGGGGGAGCCCGGTGGGCTGCCATCTATGGGGTTGCACAGAGTCGGACATGACTGAAGCGACTTAGCAGCAGCAGCAGCAGCAGCAGAAATAGAAGGTCTTAAGAAAATGCAAATTAGAGCCACAATGAGATAAACACTACACACATATAGGATGGCTATAATAAAACAAGGCAAAACAGAAAATGAATGTTGATGAGGCCATGAAAACTTTAGAAACTTTGTATATTGCTGGTAGGGAATGGAAAATGGAGCAGACATGGAAAATAGTTAAGCATATTATTATTTTATGTTCCAGCAATTCCACTAATTGGTCTATATACCCAAACCAATTGAAAAGAGGAATTCAGATGACTGCTTGTATACTAATGTTACAGCAACATTATACACGTTAGCTAAAATGTGGAAACAAGCCAAATGTTCATCAACAGATGAATGAGTAAACAAAACGTGGTATATCCCTACAAGAGAATAGGGACGTGTGTGCACATGCTAAGCCCTTTCAGTCGTGTCTGACTCTGCGACCTCATGGACTGTAGCCTGCCAGGCTCCTCTGTCCTTGGGATTCTCCAGGCAAGAATACTGGAGTGGGTTTCCATGCCCTCCTCCAGGGGATTTTCCCAACCCAGGGATTGACTCAGAATCTCTTAGGTCTCCTTCATTGGCAGGTGGATTCTTTACCACCCAGGAAGCCCAGAATAGGGACACTTTTTCATTAAAACGGTGAAAATGGTAAATTTTACGTTTTGTATGTTTTATCACTATTTTAAAAAACCTGTGCTCCATCACATACGAAGAGATTGCCCTGATCTTAGGCAAGTCAGTTAACTGCTTTGGCCTCAGTTTCCTTATTGATGTGTCAGTTCAGTTCAGTCACTCAGTTGTGTCCGACTCTTTGTGACGCCACGAATCGCAGCACGCCAGGCCTCCTGTCCATCACCATCTCCTGGAGTTCACCCAAACTCATGTCCATCCAGTCAGTGATGCCATCTAGCCATCTCATCCTCTGTCATCCCCTTCTCCTCCTGCCCTCAATCCCTCCCAGCATCAGAGTCTTTTCCAATGAGTCAACTCTTCGCATGAGGTGGCCAAAGTACTGGAGTTTCAGTTTCAGCATCAGTCCTTCCAATGAACACCCAGGGCTGATCTCCTTTAGAATAGACGGGTTGGATCTCCTTGCAGTCCAAGGGACTCTCAAGAGTTCTCCAACACCACAGTTCAAAAGCATCAATTCTTCAGCACTCAGCTGTCTTCACAGTCCAACTCTCACATCCATACATGACCACTGGAAAAAACATAGCCTTGACTAGACTGACCTTTGTTGGCAAAGTAATGTCTCTGCTTTTGAATATGCTATCTAGGTTGCTCATAACTTTCCTTAGAAGGAGTAAGCATATTTTAATTTCATGGCTGCAGTCACTATCTGCAGTGATTTTGGAGCCCCAGAAAGTAAAGTCTGACACTGCTTCTACTGTTTCCCCATCTATTTCCCATGAAGCGATGGGACCAGATGCCATGATCTTTGTTTTCTGAATGTTGAGCTTTAAGCCAACCTTTTCACTCTCCTCTTTCACTTTCATCAGGAGGCTTTTTAGTTCCTCTTCACTTTCTCCCATAAGGGTGGTGTCATCAGCATATCTGAGGTTACTGATATTTCTCACGGTAATCTTGATTCCAGCTTGTGTTTCTTCCAGCCCAGCGTTTCTCATGATGTGCTCTGCATAGAAGTTAAATAAGCAGGGTGACAATATACAGCCTTGACGTACTCCTTTTCCTATTTGGAACCAGTCTGTTGTTCCATGTCCAGTTCTAACTGTTGCTTTCTGACCTGCATACAGATTTCTCAAGAGGCAGGTCAGGTGGTCTGATATTCCCATTTCTCTCAGAATTTTCCACAGTTTATTGTGATCCACAGAGTCAAAGGCTTTGGCATAGTCAATAAAGCAGAAAGAGATGTTTTTCTGGAACTCTCTTGCTTTTTCCATGATCCAGCAGATGTTGACAATTTGATCTCTGGTTTCTCTGCCTTTTGTAAATCCAGCTTGAACATCAGGAAGTTCACAGTTCACATATTGCTGAAGCCTGGCTTGGAAAATTTTGAGCATTACTTTACTAGCATGTGAGATGAGTGCAACTGTGTGGTAGTTTGAGCATTCTTTGGCATTGCCTTTCTTTGGGATTGGAATGAAAACTGACCTTTTCCAGTCCTGTGGCCACTGCTGAGTTTTCCAAATTTGCTGGCACATTGAGTGCAGCACTTTCACAGCATCATCTTTCAGAATTTGAAATCGCTCCACTGGAATTCCATCACCTCCACTAGCTTTGTTCGTAGTGATGCTTTCTAAGGCCCACTTGACTTCACATTCCAGGATTTCTGGCTCTAGGTGAATGATCACACCATCATGATTATCTTGGTCGTGAAGATCTTTTTTGTACAGTTCTTCTGTGTATTCTTGCCATCTCTTCTTAATATCTTCTGCTTCTGTTAGGTCCAGACCATTTCTGTCTTTTATGGAGCCCATCTTTGCATGAAATGTTCCGTTGGTATCTCTAATTTTCTTGAAGAGATCTCTAATCTTTCCCATTCTGTTGTTTTCCTCTATTTCTTTGCACTGATCACTGAGGAAGGCTTTCTTATCTCTTCTTGCTATTCTTTGGAACTCTGCATTCAGATGCTTATATTTTTCCTTTTCTCCTTTGCTTTTCGTTTCTCTTCTTTTCACAGGTATTTGTAAGGCCTCCCCAGACAGCCATTTTGCTTTTTTGCATTTCTTTTCCATGGGGATGGTCTTGATCCCTGTCTCCTGTACAATGTCACAAACCTCTGTCCATAGTTCATCAGGCACTCTGTCTATCAGATCTAGTCCCTTAAATCTATTTCTCACTTCCACTGTATAATCATAAGAGATTTGATTTAGGTCATACCTGAATGGTCTAGCGGTTTTCCCTACTTTCTTCAATTTAAGTCTGAATTTGGCAATAAGGAGTTCATGATCTGAGGCACAGTCAGCTCCCAGTCTTGTTTTTGCTGACTGTATAGAGCTTCTCCATCTTTGGCTGCAGAGAATATAATCAATCTGATTTCAGTGTTGACCATCTGGTGATCTCCATGTGTATTGATGTGTGCTACGTGCTAAATCACTTCAGTCATGTCCAACTCCGTGTGACCCTATGGAATGTAGCCCACCAGGCGGAATAATAATCAAACAGGTTAAATGATATCAGATAATTGCTACGCCTGGGGCATAGTATATGCTCAGATGTTCTCTTCCCTATTGCCACATCCAAATAAAAATAGTTTACTTTTTCCCTTTGGTTATAAAACGAACACACACTCATTGTGAAAACATTTTTCTCAGACAATATCCAATAGAGAGAAGCGAGTTTCACAATCAAGTTAATTTACTAATAACTTTTTTGGGGCTGCAATGGGTCTTAGTTGTGGCATGCTAAATTTCCCTTGCATCATGTTGGATGTTCTGTTGCAGCGCATGGGCTCTATTTGGGGCACAAGTGCTCAGTAGTTTGGCAATTGGGCTTAGTTGCTCCTTTCTTGGTTTCCCAACCAGGGTTCGAACCCTCATCCCCTGCACTGAAAGGTAGATTCTTAACCACTGGACCACCAGGGAAGTCACAGTAATAATTTTTGAAACGTTCAATGAAATTTACTAATAATATCTTGATTTGTTTTTAGAAGTCTATTTGATTTAATTTCAACTAGTTGTACTAGTTTCCACTGTACAGCAAAGTGATTCAGTTTTACATATGTATACATTCTTTTTATATTCTTTTCCCTTATGGGTCATCACAGGATACTGAATATAATTTCCTGCACTATACCATGCATGCATGCTTAGTCACTTCCGTCGTGTCCGACTCTGCAGCCCTATGGACAGTACCCTGCCAGGCTCCTCTGTCCATGGAATTCTCTAGGCAAGAATACAGGAGTGGGTAGCCATGCCCTCCTCCTGGGGATACTAGTTTGCATCTGTTAATCCCGAACTCCTAATCCATCCCTTGCCTGCCTCTCCTCCCTCGTCAACCACATATCTCTTCTTTATGTCTGTGAGCCTGTTTTTGTTTCACAGATAAGTTCATTTGTGTCATATTTTAGATTCCACATATAAGTGATATCATATGATATTTGTCTTTCTCTTTATGACTTAACAGTCTCTAGGTCTAACCATGTTACTGCAAATGGCATTATTTCATAATAATAAGGCTAAGCAGTAGTCGGAAAATCTCATGGATGGAGGAGCCTGGTAGGCTGCAGTCCATGGGGTCGCGAAGAGTGGGACATGACTGAGCGACTTCACTTTCACTTTTCACTTTCATGCATTGGAGAAGGAAATGGCAACCCACTCCAGTGTTCTTGCCTGGAGAATCCCAGGGACGGGGGAGCCTGGTGGGCTGCCATCTATGGGGTCGCACAGAGTCGGACACGACTGAAGCGACTTAGCAGCAGTAGTCAATTATGCATACGTATCATATCTTTCTTTATCCATTCTTCTGTGAATGGACTTTTTTCTTTTTAAGAAGGTTTATTAATTTTATTTTTTAAACTTAAAGTATAATTTATTTACAATATTTTCTTAGTTTCAGTTGTACAACATAGTGATTCAATATTTTTATAGATTATACTCCAAGTAAAGTTTTATAAAATATTGGCTATATTTCCTGTGATGTACAATATATCTGTATATCTTATTCATTTTATACGTAACAATTGTACCTCTTAATACCCTACCGCTACCTTGCCCCTCCTCCCTTTCCTCTCTCCAGTGGTAACCACAAGTTTGTTCTCGATATTTGTGAGTCTGTTTCTGTTACATTTATTTGTTTGTTTTATTTTTTAGATTCCACATATAATGATAAGTATTTGTCTCCCTCTGACTTACTCCACTAAACATAATACCTCCAGGTCCATCCATGTTGTTGCAAATGGCAAAATTTCATTCTTAGTTGCTTCCATGTTATGTTGTAAAGGGGGCTTCTGTGAACATAAAGGTGCATTTATCTTCTTGAATTATAGTTTTGTCTGGATATATACTGAATAGTGGGATTGCTGGATCATATGGCAACCCTATTTCTAGTTTTTTGAGGGATCTCCATACTATTTTCACAGTGGCTGCATCAACCTACATTGCAACCTACAGTGGAGGTTGTAGGAGGGTTCCCTTTTTCCCACACCTTGTCTAGCATTTGTTATAATAACTTTATTATTAAGTCAATGGCATTCTGCTGGTAAAACAAAAAATTATAATATAAACACATCTTAAAATATAAAGCATAACAGGAAAGTGCAGTCAACAACACAATAATCTATCAATATAACCACACCCTAAAATTTTAAACAAGCTCAGAATGGCATGTGTGACTGGACATTTTTGTTGTTGGAGACAAATTCTAGTGGTGGTAGGGGTTGGAGGAGACAAGAAGTAATCACTAAGATATATCTTTTTCTTTCGAACAGAAAATGGGATCCTTTTCCACATGGCATGGTGAAGTTTTTTTTCCACACCACAAAATATCTTCCTGACATCCTTATTGACTTTTAAAATATATTACTTAAAGTATTTCTTAAGATGAAGTGAAGTGAAAGTCTCTCAACCATATCTGACTCTTTGTAACCCTATGGACTGTAGCCTGTCAGGCTCCTCTGTCCTTGGAATTCTCCAGGCAAGAATGCCGAAGTGGGCAGCCGTTTCCTTCTCCAGGGGATCTTCCCAACCCAGGGATTGAACCCAGGTCTCCTGCATTGCAGGCAGATTCTTTACTGTCTGAGCCACCAGGCAGCCCAAGAACACTGGAGTGGGTAGCCTATCCCTTCTCCAGGGGATCTTCCCAATCCAGGAATCAAACCAGGGTCTCCTGCATTGCAGGTGGATTCTTTACCAGCTGAACTACTAGGGAAGCCCATTTCTTAACATAGGTGTGTATTTTGCCAATTCCATGGGTACCTGATGTGGGTACACTGAGAGGTACTAGGATTTTTTTCAGCTTCTGTTCACACAGTGAGGGCGCCACCTCTCTGCAAGAGAGGGTCTGTCAAAGTATCCTCTGCAGGGCACTGTTCATCTGTAAGCTTCATCATACAAGAATTCTATGAGAGCCAATATAGATTTTGGTACGGTATCTCACCAGAGAAGGCAATGGCACCCCACTCCAGTACTCTTGCCTGGAAAATCCCATGGATGGAGGAGTCTGGTAGGCTGCAGTCCATGGGGTCGCTGAGGGTTAGACACGACTGAACGACTTCACTTTCACTTTCATGCATTGGAGAAGGAAATGGCAACCCACTCCAGTGTTCTTGCCTGGAGAATCCCAGGGAGGGGGCAGCCTGGTGGGCTGCCGTCTATGGGGTCGCACAGAGTCGGACACGACTGAAGTGACTTAGCAGCAGGAGCAGCAGGGTATCTCAAACAGGTCAAATTGGCTGATTTTGTTTAATCCGGTTGTCTTAATTATGACCACTGAATACCGTAGCCGCATAACCAGAGGATCACAGCTCCTTGAAAAGCACCTGAGTCGGTCATTGTGTGCAGAACACTGCTGGACAATGCTCCAATAGACATTTACCTGACACTGCCCTATTGGAGGGCGATATGGGGCAAGAATCACAAACACAAGTGTCTCTTCGACTAGGAATCCCACTACTGGCAATCTCTCCTTAGGAAATGTTGAAAAGAAAACCTTACACTGAAGTGCTACCAACAAGACCAAAACACTGGCTGTATCCTATGTTAAAGTTGCAAATGGGAGGTGTAAGGTGAGATAGGGGACTTCCCTGATGGCTCAGTGGGTAAAAAAATCTGCCTGCAGTGCAGGAGACTCGGGTTCGATCCCTGGGTTGGGAAATCCCCTAGAGGAGGAAATGGCAACCCACTCCAGTATTCTTGCCTGGGAAATCCCATGGACAGAGGAGCCTGGTGGGCTACAGCCTGTGGGGTCGTAAGGTGAGGTAGAAGCGTTCTCTTGGAGGTGACTAAGTACATATGGAATGAAAAAAAAATGGTTATCAGTGTGTTTGAACTGCCTGAGGAATTTTAAAAACAGATTCCAAAGCTTTACTCCATTTGTGTGAAAAGCAGCTTCTGCCTAAGCCACTAGGCTCCTGCCTCCACATCCCCCACCAGCCATTTCCAGTGTCCCAGTCTCTCTGCTTCCAGAGTCCAGAGAGAGGAACTCTGGTTGGAGGACATTCTTTTGTGCCAAGTCATAGGTTACTGGCCAACCTTTGCAATCAGCTGCTCTGGGGTTAATGCCCAGCCCAGATCCAACCGGCTGTAGATGGTTGAGCAGAATAGTGCAAAACACAGTCCCCAGGCCCACCTGTTTCCCTCTCCTCAACAGGGCTTTTGCAGAGGACAGGTCACCTGGGTTGCAAGGGCAATCATGAAAATATGGATCTCTTGGGGGGGAAAGTAGATTATGCAATTCCCAATTTCCAGTTGACAAGAAATCAGGGTGAATCTTTGGCTTGGGTCAGAGTAGAGAATCTCAGTGAACAAGCCTGCCTTTCTGGGCCAAGCGCTCTGACAGAGAGGAAGAAATATTCCATAGCCATTTCATAAATGACCACTAAGACAATTAGCAAGCATAACCTCCAGTAGCATGGACTCTGGCCTCCCACCAATTTCAGAAAGTGGCACTCACGTCAGGGTTTGAAAGTAGCACTTTTTCAAATTATTTTAGCAAATTAGCAGTTTGGTGTATCACACTCAGCTTCAGCAATCCTTGCCAACCTCATCCTGCTCAGAGAAAGCCATACTCAGTCCTTTCAAAGCAGATAATGTAATGTTGCTTCTTGCTGAAGTTTGGCTGGTGCATAGGGTTAACTGAGGAGAGGCCTCAGAGATGGAGCTGCCAGAGATGGATCCAAAAGAGGAAGCTGAATGTCCAGGGAAGCAAGACAAAAGACGAGACCCAGGGAAATTGAAGCTGCCCTCCCTCCTGTAGAAATTCAAGGTCAGTGAACTTCTTATTCTGCTGTCTAATACAAGAGCCACTGACCGTGTGTAGCCATTAATTTAATTTCTTTCTTTCTTTTTTTGGCTGCACCATGTGACTTGTGGAATTCTAGTTCCCCACCCAGGGACTGAACCTGTGCCCTCAGCAGTGAAAGCATGGATTCCTATCCCCTGGACCTGCAGAGAATTCCCTTGGGTTAATTTCAATGAACTGCAATAATAAATTCAGCTGCCTAGTGGCACTAGCCACATTCAAGGGCACAACAGCCACACAGGTCTAGAGGCTGTGGTATTCATGCAACTCCTGCAGAAAGTTTGCGTGGACAGAACTGTAGAGAAAGCCATCTTCCCGTCCCTCTACCCTCCTGCCAAATTGTGGTCACACTGCACCTGCCCTGTGGGGACAGACAGCACAAAACCAGTTTGGAAATCTCTTGATGGTTTAGCATTTGTGTCTGGAGAGCTATAGAGCCACAGCCATGTAATAAAGCTCTTCTGAGGACAGTTGCATCACTTTGCTAAGTCACCACTGGCAGGTTTCTTAGATGGAGAACTTCAAGGTTTTCTCTCACTTTGCAGAGAGTTAAGATTCCATTAGGTCCTCTTTTTCCTTCTTGATTATTATTATTATTATTTTAGCAATGCAGCCAATAGTTGTCTTGCCTGGAGAATCCCATGAACAGAGGAGCCTGGGAGCCTACAGTCCATGTGGTCCCAAAGAGTTGGACACAACTGAAGCGACCTAGCATGCACACACGCACCCATAAGGGAGAGGACCCTTGAAAGGGATGACCAGTCCAGGGTTCCACAATGCCAGTAAGGTTTGGGGAAAACAGGAAATGTTGGGCTTCCCTGATAGCTCAGTTGGTAAAGAATCCACCTGCAATGCAGGAGACTCCAGTTCAATTCCTGGGTCGGGAAGAACCCCTGGAGAAGGCATAGGCTACCCACTCCAGTATTCTTGGGCTTGAAAGGTTAGAATTAAAGATAAACTAAACCTGGGGGTTTCCTGATGGCCCAGTGGTTAGGATTCCAGGCTTTCAGTACCATGGCTTGGGTTTAATCCCTGATCAGGGAACTGACATCCTTCAAGCCTTATGGTCCAGCTAAAAGAAAATAAACCAAATTTCCCACTCCTTCCAGGCCGACTCCAGTACCATGCTTTCCTGGGAGGCCTTTCTGCGGGGTCTGCTTAACCTCCTTACCATGAGTGGCCATGCCTATCAGGAAAAGCCTCAGAAGAGAGTTTCACTCAGCAGAGCTGAGCCTCCACCACCCTCAAGTACACCATTTGGAAGATTACAGGGACATGCCAGGGGGTGTCTGAGGCCCCCTCTTCTAGTCCCAGGTCTTGAGACACAGGCACAGCTGTTCCACTGCAGAGGGCATTGGACATTGACCTGGCAGATGCTTCAGGCCCCCCTGCTTAACATTTTCAATCAGGACGGCTCCCTCTTCTGTATTCTTAGCCAGCAAATTCCTGGCTTGCCTGAACTGCACAAAGTGCTGAGCAGAAACTGGCTGATTTGTCTGGAGCAATCTGGCCAGACCTGTTGCAAAACACAATGATGATATCTACCCAGGTTTTCCATCTGAAAGGTCTGACGTTTTTCCAAGAAAAGCCTTAGTAGATTAATTAGGATCTTTGCCTCTCAGGGATCTGGCAAGTAAACAGTGTTGCATTTGTATCAACAATAGGTGTAAAGAACTAGTGTTTATCATCGAAAGTTGCCAACCTGGGTTTAAAATGAGGGGTGATACAGAGTCAGAAGAAAGCAGGCGTGGAGGGTGAATGCACGATAGATACAGAGGTGAACTTTCTGCATCCTTAACCCCCAGGCTCTTCAGATACCATCTGGCAGAGCATAAATAGAAAGGTTTTTATTTATTACAGTAATTAACTTGTTGTTGTTTACTGTTTTTAGGCTGCACTGGCTTTTTTGTTTGTTTCGTTTTCTTTTTTTAAATTTATTTATTTTTTAATTGAAGGATAATTGCACTGCCTCTTCATTGTGGCCTGTGGGCTCAGTAGTTGTGGCATGAAGGCTTAGTTGCCCAGTAGCATGTGGGGTCTTAGTTCTCCACTCAGGAATTGAACCCGAGTCCCTTGCATTGGAAGGCAGACTCTTGACCACTGGACCATCAGGGAAGTCCTGAAAACTTTTTATACTTTGCCTCAATGTCAGCTCACATTTCTTGATCTTGAGGGAACATAATGCTATCCTGGATGACCAAACAGATCTTGTTTCTGGGAGTTACAGCCCTCTTTAGCATTTGAATATGTTGAAAATACTTATACGGTTTGTTTTTGACATCTGAGGCTACAGGAACTTTTTCTAGGAGTGATTCTCAAGAATCTGTTTTCTAGAACTAAGTGGGACAAGATGAACTTCGCTGTGATTAAAAAATAAATTTTATTTGTTTCTAAAGAAATTTCTATTTCTGGTGATTAAAAATATATACGGATAGATAGATAATGAGAGATTAAAACATATACAGATGGATAATGAGAGATAGATTAAAAGCTCAACCAACATGAAGTCCAACCAATACACCGGTTAAACATTCTTTGACATGCAATAACCACAGTGAAAAAACTTTCTAAAGTTTATAGGAAATGAGAGTTTCCTGATGAGGAGGAAATCACATTAGAAGGTCTTCAAGGGCATTTCTCTCTGTGATTCATGAAGCCACATGACACTCCAGTGTTCTGGCCTGGAGAATCCCAGGGACTGGGGAGCCTGGTGGGCTGCCATCTATGGGGTCGCACAGAGTCGGACACGACTGAAGCGACTTAGCAGCAGCAGCAGCAGAACATGGAAGCAACCTAGATGTCCATCGACAGAGAAATGGGTAAAGAAGTTGTGGTACATATACACAATGGAATATTCAGTTCAGTTCAGTCGCTCAGTCGTGTCCGACTCTTTGCGACCCCATGAATCGCAGCACGCCAGGCCTCCCTGTCCATCACCAACTCCCGGAGTTCACTCAGACTCACATCCATCGAGTCAGTGATGCCATCCAGCCATCTCATCCTCTGTCGTCCCCTTCTCCTCCTGCCCTCAATCCCTCCCAGCATCAGAGTCTTTTCCAGTGAGTCGACTCTTCACATGAGGTGGCCAAAGTACTGGAGTTTCAGCTTTAGCATCATTCCTTCCAAAGAAATCCCAGGGCTGATCTCCTTTAGGATGGACTGGTTGGATCTCCTTGCAGTCCAAGGGACTCTCAAGAGTCTTCTCCAACACCACAGTTCAAAAGCATCAATTCTTCGGCGCTCAGCTATAAAAAGGAATGCCTTTGAGTCAGTTCTGATGAGGTGGATGAACCTAGAACCTATTATGCAGAGTGAAGTAAGTCAGAAAGAGAAAGATAAATATCATATTCTAAAGCATATATATGGAATCTAGAAAAATGGTACTGAATAATTTATTCACAGGGCAGCAGTGAAGACACAGACACAGAGAATAGACTTATGGACATGGCGAGAGGGGAGGACAGGGTGAGATGTATGGGGAGAGTAACATGGAAACTTACATTACCGTATGTAAAATAGATAGCAAACAGGGGCTCTGTGTCAACCTGGAGGTGTGGGATGGGGCGGGAGGTGGGAGGGGGATTCAGGAAGGAGGGGATATATGCATACCTATGGCTGATTCCTATTGAGGTTTGACAGAAAACAACAAAATTCTGTAAAACAATTATCCTTCAGTGAAAAATGAATAAATTAAAAAAAAACCCACAGCACCAATTGCTGTTTAAAATGTGAACAATAAATGTACTTGAAGTATAAAGCAGACACACCACAGCAAGTTTGAGATACGTAGCAAAGTGAACCAGTTCAGCTGGTTCCAACGGAACTGGTTCCTGTCTGGCTTCCCTGAGTCCTGAACCGCCAAGCGCCAGGCAGTCAGCTCTCATTGCCCCGTCCCCTCTTCCCTGGCCCTTCAGGAAGCTCTGCTGCTTTTCTAGGTACCATTCCTGAACTCAGGCCAATGTAACTCTGCAGACAACTCTCGGGGTCCCCTCCCTGCTTCCTGACCCAGGAATTTCTCTCCACAGGTCTCTCCAGCTCACCGGCCATCTGTAAGGCCTGGATTCCTCAGGCCCCGCCTGCCCTGAGGCCACCTCACCCCAGAGCCACTTCAGAAGGACCCGCAGCCTTCCTGGTTGGCTGCAGCAGCAGAGCTCAGCTCTCAAACATGGATCAGCCTCTCCGTGGAAAGGCCTGAGGGCATGTTAGCCCCAGTAAGTCAACACAGCGTGAAGCTGCACCCTGGAACTGAAAAAGAGGAAGGTGGTGGCCCTGCCTAGGGAAGGATTCTCCTCTGAAACTGCATTTTTTTGAGTAACATTGATGTGCTGAAAGGCACAAGAGAATAACCTTACTGAGCACCTACTATGCCCTCATGTAATTTTTTGCATTGAATCCTCACAATCTAAATGATAATAGTATTGTTTTCCATGAGGCCTGCAGGTAACGTTTGCAGGATAAGCACACAGATGGAGGTCCACATACTGCATATCCTATGTGTCAGCGCTTTAGAGTTAAAAGGCAAGCTGTGTGTGCGAATAGTGCTCAGTCGTGTGTCAACTCTTTGAGGCGCCATGGCCCCGCCAGGCTCTGATGTCCATGGAATTTTCCAGGCAAGAATACTGGAGTGGGTGGCCAGCTCCTATTCCAGGGGCTCTCTTTGACCCAGGGAGCCAACCCACATCTCTTATGTCTCCTGTATTGGCAGGCAGATTCTTTACCGCTGAGCCACCTGGACTTCCCTAAAAGCTGATAAATAAAGAATGTGCTACCCTCTGAAACTGACAAATAGCTTCATAATGACCTGGGAAGCCAAGCGGGAGTTTAGAATTCGGAGACTCATTAGAGTTCTGAGCTGAGGGGGTGGAAGGGCAGAGAGAAAGCCCTCTTCTCTTCTCAGGCCTGAGTCTGTCCTAAGCCACGAAGAGAACGTGCCTGTGAGGAAACCAGAAGTCTCTGCCCTGTCCACCTGCATCCCCATCACACCCTCCCCAACAGCGGACCTTGGTCTCCATCAGGCCTCAGACAGGCAGTGTAGCACATTCAGAGAATGGATCTGCGGATCAGCTCCCACAGACCCTGAAGTGGATTCAGGTCCATATGGACAGGGGATTTCAAGGGTCCCAGCCCTTATAACATGGCCTGGATGGGGAGCAAGGTTCTAGGGGGCTTTCGTCCCATGAATCCCTCACTCAGCAGGGAGAAGTACAGATGAAAAAACAGCATTGTAGACGATGGGGACCAGAGTAGAGGCCCCTCTTGCCTGGGCCTAAAGATTTTACTGACTTTATCTCCAGCAGAAATAAACAAGTAGAATACAGCTCGTCAGAGGGGCCAGTCCCTGGGAAGATAAACCCAGGTGGGGAGAAGCAAAGTCCTTAATCCAAGGGCAATAGAAGATTCCACCTTAATCCATGGGCGATGCAGGGCTGACCAGCAGCACTCCACACTCCCAAATCCACCCCTGAGTTCCTCTATGAGAACTGAAGCCCTGAAAGGTTAAACATCGCACGTCTGTCACGTAGTTAATTGGAGAAGAAAATGGCAACCCACTCCAGCATTCTTGCCTGGGAAATCCCATGGACAGAGGAGCCTGGTGGGCTACAGTCCATGGGGTCTAAAAAGAGCTGGATATGACCAAGCACTGATAGTTCTTATTTATTATTGTTTACCAGATACTTTTAATAGAGAATGGCAGTCCATTCCAAGGAGCACTGGGCTGCGCTCAGTGAACTGTGGTGTTGGAGAAGACTCTTGAGAGTCCCTTGGACTGCAAGGAGATCCAACCAGTCCATTCTGAAGGAGATCAGCCCTGGGTGTTCTTTGGAAGGAATGATGCTAAAGCTGAAACTCCAGTACTTTGGCCACCTCATGTGAAGAGTCGACTCACTGGAAAAGACTTTGATGCTGGGAGGGATTGGGGGCAGGAGGAGAAGGGGACGACAGAGGATGAGATAGCTGGATGGCATCACCGACTCGATGGACGTGAGTTTGAGTGAACTCCGGGAGATGGTGATGGACAGGGAGGCCTGGCGTGCTGCAATTCATGGGGTTGCAAAGAGTCGGACACGACTGAGTGACTGAACTGAACTGAATATTCACTGGGCTTCCCAGGTGGCTCAGTGGTAAAGAATCTGCCTGCTAAGTAGGAGGCTTAGGTTTGATCCCTAGGTTGGGAAGATCCCCTGGAGAAGGAAATGGCAATCCACTCTAGTATTCTTGCCTGGGAAATCCCATGGTCAGGGGAGCCTGGCGGGCTACAGTCCATAGGGCTGCAAAAGAGTCGGACACAATTTAGAGGACAACAACACATAGCTAATAAGTGATGGAGCTAGGATGGGAACTCATGTTGTTCTGATCCCAAGATCCTGCTATTTCTGGATGCTATGCTATTCCTTGAAAGACCAAAGGGGACTGGGGGCTGGGGTTGAAGAGAGAAGAGGGTACAGAAAACAGGGGGCTGAATTTTGAGGCTCTAAGATTTGATGAGTGTTGGCTTTGCTGCCTGTTGGGCTAACCAAAGTCTAGTCTAAAGAGGTCCTGAATGAAGGTATGCCACCCTGGTAAGCTCCCGACCCTGTGCCCCCACCCCATGGCCTCAGAAGCCTCTTCCACTGCACCTAAAATACAGAGTCCTTCCTTTGGGTGCTTATCTGATGTTCCCCCAGCTTCTCAACCTGCTAGCTTTGCGTTTTTGCTTTGATGACCTTTCCTCCATTCTCCCAAGCCATCTGCCTTCTCAGTGAAAGAAGGTGACCTGGGGTGTGCCAGCGAACGAAGCTTTCTTCATATGCGGGTAACTCACTGAGCAGGTATGGTATTTTTTTCCTCATTGAATTTATCTATTAAAATTATAACTTGTTTACAGATCTCTAGTTGGCTTTGTCAGTGAAGGCCAGGATGCATTATAAGGCAAGATTTAAAGAAATAAAACACCTAAGTATAGACTGGAATTATGGCCATGAAATTTATATGTTCATCAATTCATTAAAGCCTTGGCCTTCTTTCATTACCCTTTTAAGGCTGCTGCCTCTCAACCTTGGCTACGCATTGGAGTCACCTGGGAGCTTCAGAACCACCGATGGATGGGTCCCATCCTCAGAGATTTTGATGTGCTTGTCCTGGGAGTGGCGATTTTGTAAAACTTTCCAGGTGATTTTATGCAGTTAAGATGGAAGAACCAAGGATTTAAGAGAAAGTTCTACCTTCACCGGTGTTGCTTTCAGCATGTGAAAGCACAGGTCCTTGAACACGACTAGATCCACCTTCCCCAACGCTTACCACTTCTGCCCACTATGAAAATCCTTCCCAGGTCTTGCGAGCACTCTGGCAGTACAGTCAAAATTCTTCCTGTGTTTATAGCTTCAAGGAAAGAGGGTCTTAGTTTATCTTCTGCACAAATGAGCAAGTATGGTGAGGCAGGAGTGGCCAACCCCCCGAGAAGAGGGAGCTGGGGCAGGGGAGGGGGTTGGGGGTTGTTAGCTGGGGGGTGGGAGGAGGTGGGGGCAGAGGAGAAAAGGCAAGATCCTTGGTTCAAGGGCAACAGACGGTGCCATCTTAACCCCTGGGAGTTGTAGAGTTGACACTGAAGTTGCCCACAGCCCCAGTCTCTTTTCCCTCTTTTTTCAGCTCCATTTGCCCAGCCACTCTTGACTGCAGGGGCTCTGGCAGTCTGTCCCGGTGCTGGAATCTTCTGCTATAAGAACCATCCAGAAAGGTGGGAGTGGGTCATGGAGGAGGCGCGAAGGCTGGAGTGCTAGGTCCCTGCCCCCACCTCCTCCGAGTCAGTCCAGGAGGTCTGGTCACACTGCCTGCCACCCTCACATTTGCTGGTGACCCTGGGCCCTGGTTAAGGGCAGTCACCACCGTGACAGCGGCAGAGAACCTGTCCAGCGGGTTCCACGGTGAGGTCTGGCCTGCAACTCAGGGAGCTCCCTGGGTGCTGATGTTCCCTGGGGCTGGGTGGGGCCTCCTCGCAGAGCCTGCTCACAGCGCCTTTCTTCACAGACTCAGCATAGCCTTTGCACTCACCCACTGGTCATCCACAGACCTAAAGATTCATGACCACACTTGTCATCAGTCAAAATACTGAGCTCTGCTCCTGACCACGATGGGATGAGGCCTGAGAAGAAAATGCCCACATTGTTTCACCATGAGATCAGGCATAGCTTTCCCAGTGGTGAGGGGAAGCCCTCAAATGCCTTTAATGTTTTGGCCAGTCTTGGCAGGTTACTTTCATTCTTCACCAGGGCACACACACACACACACACACACACACACACACACAACACACGATTGTTTCTGAGAAGTCTCAAGCTCCCTCTAGTGTGTACAATGTATTGAGTGTTACTTGAGTGTCAACATTTTGAAGGACCTAAGGACATAATTAGACGTTTGGCCTAAGACTTATAAATTAGTATAATCCTAGCAGTGATATTTATGATATCAACAAATATAAATAACCTAAATTGGAAAGTGGAAAACCCATCATACTACATCGTAGCATCAGTTCAGTTCAGTTCAGTCGCTCAGTCGTGTCCGACTCTTTGCGACCCCATGAATCGCAGCACGCCAGGCCTCCCTGTCCATCACCAACTCCTGGAGTTCACTCAGACTCACGTCCATCGAGTCTGTGATACCATCCAGCCATCTCATCCTGGGTCGTCCCCTTCTCCTCCTGCCCTCAATCCCTCCCAGCATCAGAGTCTTTTCCAATGAGTCAACTCTTCGCATGAGGTGGCCAAAGTTCAGCTTTAGCATCATTCCTTCCAAAGAAATCCCAGGGCTGATCTCCTTCAGAATGGACTGGTTGGATCTCCTTGCAGTCCAAGGGATTCTCAAGAGTCTTCTCCGACACCACAGTTCAAAAGCATCAATTCTTCGGTGCTCAGCTGTCTTCACAGTCCAACTCTCACATCCATACATGAATACTGGAAAAACCACAGCCTTGACTGGACGGACCTTTGTTAGCAAAGTAATGTCTCTGCTTTTGAATATGCTATCTAGATTGGTCATAACTTTCCTTCCAAGGAGTAAGCGTCTTTTAATTTCATGGCTGCAGTCACCATCTGCAGTGATTTTGGAGCCCAAAAAAATAAAGTCTGACACTGTTTCCACTGTTTCCCCATCTATTTCCCATGAAGTGATGGGACCAGATGCCATGATCTTAGTTTTCTGAATGTTGAGCTTTAAGCCAGCTTTTTCACTCTCCTCTTTCACTTTCATCAAGAGGCTTTTTAGTTCCTCTTCACTTTCTGCCATAAGGGTGGTGTCAGCTGCATATCTGAGGTTATTGATATTTCTCCCGGCAATCTTGATTCCAGCTTGTGTTTCTTCCAGCTCAGCATTTCTCATGATGTACTCTGCATATACATTAAATAAACAGGGTGACAATATACAGCCTTGACGTACTCCTTTTCCTATTTGGAACCAGTCTGTTGTTCCATGTCCAGTTCTAACTGTTGCTTCCTGCCCTGCATATAGGTTTCTCAAGAGGCAGGTCAGGTGGTCTGGTATTCCCATCTCTTTCAGAATTTTCCACAGTCTATTGTGCTCCACTTCAGTGGATGCTAAATCTGTACCTAAGGTCTGTCTCCTATAAACTTGTATCCATTGGTCCCATAGTGACTGGATCACTCCCTCCATCTTCCTCATTGACCATCCTTCAGATGTTTAAAGGTAACAGGAACCCTCCCTACCCGCTAAAATGCTTCAAGCTACGCTTTTCTATTTCCTTTGACCATTTTGGTTTTTTCAGACACTTCATTCTCTTCCAAGCAAACAAGGAGCTGCCCTGTTCTTTAGATGACCCATCTCCACGGCCAGAACAGATCAGTTCTGGACCCAAGCTGGCCCATTAGTTTTCTGCTCTGGCATTTTTCAAACTGAAACTGAGGCAAGTCAGATCCTCTCTGCTGGTGGGAGCTGAGGGATGTGAGGGATGGGCCATGTGTGGCAAAAAGACATCGAGAGAAAAAGAAGGGAGCTCTAGAGGTGTGGAGAGGTGGAGGGTGAGGGGCTGCTAGAAGCCTTCAGGTATCTGGAAGTTCCATGTGCCAGCCCTGTCATTCCAGTAGGCTGTCAATTCATCTTCCTTGGATTCTGTGAACTATAACCATCCTCTGTCTAACCCAGTGCATTTCTGAGACTTTCAAATAAAAGAATCACATTGATCACATCTAAGCATCTAGACCATGGACTTTGGAGTTCAAAAAGCCTCAATTTGAGTCCTATATTAACCCTTTACTAGCTTTGTGACCTTCAGCAAATCTCATAACTAGTCTAAACCCATTTTCTTCACCTGTAACAAGGGAAGTGCCTTAGCTACCACATCCCTTGACAGTAAGGACTAAGAAAGAATGGTGTGTCTAAATCCAGTTCAGGGGACTTCCCTGGCAGTCCAGTAAAGAAGCTTCATGCCAGTGCAGGTTGATGTGGGTTCAGTCCCTGGTCTGGGAAGATTTCATATACTGAGAGGCAACTAAGCCAGTGCGCCACAACTACCGAGCCTGAGCTCTAGGGCCCACAAGCTGCAACTCCTGAAACCCGCGCGCTCTAGAGTCTGCGTCCTGCAACAACAGAAGCCAGCCACAATGAGAAGCTCATGCACTGTCACTGGAGAGTAGCCCCCGCTCACCGCAAGCAGAGAAAGCCTGTGCAAAGCAACGAAGCCCCAGCGCAGTCATATATAAATAAACAAAAATTTTAAAAGTTGTGTACAATCCAGTTCAGTCCTTGATGCACAGTAGACTCATTCCATTGGCAATAGCAAAGCAAATTTTATTTTCATTATTACTGAGTTTGTGCTTAATTCAGACACTTGAGACAAACTGTCATAAAATCTGTTTTCCTACCCTAAACTTGCATTGACTTTTTGACTCTAATTGTGGGATTTTAAGAATTTCCCTGCTCAGTTTGCCCTTTGTTAACTCCAGGGAAATTATTTAACAGGAATGTGCAAATTTTGGCAAGGACAGATGCTCCTCTGTCCCCTAGGAGGCTTCTGACTTGTGTTGTTTTCAGAGTGTCATGACCAGAGCAACAGAAGCAGTCAATGTTTAAAGAAGTCTTTCTCCTCAGCTGTACATTCTTGGGCCCTTTCCCAGAAATGACTTTCCAGAATAATTGTCCTAGAAAGTTACACATGGGCAGACTGTGTGCTGGACTGCCATACATTGGATTTAATTCTTAGTTCCCATGATCCATCCACAGTGATGACAGTGATCCCGTGGCTTGGAGTTAGAAGACTCAAGGCTCAATTTCCAGCTTGGAAAGTTTCTAGATTCCTTGGGTTACTAGTAAGCATTCATTTGAATCTTTGAAACATCAGGGTGGAGTGATTCATTCACTTGTAATTCATTCAACACACATTTAATGGGCAAATGTTATGTTCCAGGCCCTCTAGGGCTTGATGCTGGAGTCAGAAGATGCAAACCTGCTACTGACCTCAAACAGGTCACAGTCTAATGAAAGAGACCACTGAAATATAGCTATAATTTAGTGAATATCATGCTGTAATTAATGGTAGCTCCTGCATAACACCCCTCCCTGCTCTCCACATCTTAGTAGCTTATCATGAAAAAAAGTTTAGTTTTTTGCTCATGCAAAGTCCAGTGTAGGTTAGGAGACCTTCTTCCTTCTTATAATCACAGCATAAGGGACACATTGTTGTCACAGTGGGGTAAAGAAGATGGAGGAGGAACATTGGCTCTTAACTGCCTTGACCCATAAGTAAAGCACATCATTTCTGCTCATGGTCCATTGGTCAGGATGGGTCACGTGGCCACCCTAAGTCAATTCCATCGGAGCCAGGAGATGTAGGGGAGTTCACAGGTACTTGGTGAGCACTGACTGTCTCTGTCTCCCTAGGAAATGCTATGACACCAGCAAGCAAGGGATCCAGTATTAATTAAGATTCTTTGGGTTCAGGTAACAAACCAGCTTGAGTTAGCACAAACAAAAAAGAAAACTTATTATAAGGATTTTTGAGGTGTCTTCAAGAATCAAATGGCAGAAATAAAACTGAACATCCAACAGGGATTAGAATCAGGAAATGCAAAAGCACTGAGACACATCTCTTGACTTGGTGAGAAAATAAAAAAGAAGTGACTTGGTTTTTAGTTTCATAGACAATCCAGTAGTGACAAGAATCCAGGAGGTGTGTTTTGGGGGAGTTCAGGTATTCCTAATGAGGACCATTTAATTCACACTAAGAAGAGAGGGAGGAAGGGAGGATGAGCATTCAAAAGGAGATGATATCTGCCCAGAGCTTTTAAATATATATGTATTTGTGGTAAAACTGTCCTGAGTTTTAAATACTAAGAAGGAATTAGGTAAAGACAAAGTGCAAGATCACTCCAGGCAGCAGATGCTACGAACTAAGAACTGGATATATAGAAAATCTTGGAATAAATTGGAAAATAAGATTATTTTTTATGGATAGAGTTTAGGGTGAAGTGACAGACACTGTAAGGTGACTACCCAATACACAGTCTCTGTTCTTCTCCCTTGCTAATAGATTTTTGATTTTTTTTCTTTTCCGGTCATGCCACGCAGCTTGTGGAATCTTAGTTTCCCAACCAGGGATTGAACCTGGGCCATGACAGTGAACGCGCTGAGTCCTAACCGCTGAACCACCAGGGAATTCCCAGGGCTATGAATTCTCTTGAGTTACTTTTTTGGCATGGTTTGCTATATGGGTCAGGTTCCATTTTTTTTTTCCCCATGTTGATATCCAGCTGTTTTAGTACCGTTGTTGTAAAGCCTATCTTTCCCCAATTTTAAATATCTTGGCATCTTTATCAAAATCCTTTGACTATGTTAGAAAGAGTCTATTTCTGAAATCTCTATTTTGTTCCATTTTTTTTATTCCACTGATTTTTGTGTCCCCAAGCTTTCTCCAGTGCTGCTATGTGGGATGGTTGGCATTCACGTGTGTGCAGCCCAGAAGGGTGAGGGAGTTAAAGTCTTCTGGGGCAACCATCAAGTAGTGGGGGATGAAAGTCATTGGAGAAATCCTTTTCCAGCAGACAATTTCAAGAATTCTGCATGCTCCTCAGGCACCCCTGGGAGAAGTGAGGCCCAGTGACCCCAACGGGGACCAGCATAATAACATACTCTTTAAATCGGCTTTTCTTCTTTACCTATTTCACTTTCTTTTGTACCTCAGTCTTCTGGGATCAACTCCCAAATAGACTATCTGACTCAAGTTCTTGTCTCAGTCTCCATTTTTGGAAGGAACCCAGGCTAAGTTTTGACTGTCAACCCCATTTTCTTCTCCTTTAGCTGGGAGCAATACTATCTGATACTGATTCATGTTGGGAGAAGACAGAGTAGAATAAATAGGCTAGGATCAAATTTTTTAAGGCGTTAAATATCATCTAAGAAATTCGGATTCTGTTCTGCAGGGAAGAAGAAAACTCAAAGACACTGAGTACAAGATTGACATGATCAGACGATTTAAGATCCTTTATTGACCCAAGACTTGATGATTCTCTGAATTTTTGTTTCTTTAAATTGCAAAAGCACCACTTCCTTGTCTATTTCATACAGGGACCAAATCACAAAGACCAAACTAGACGATGCACATTCCACAGGAGCTAAATAAAAGCAGGGTGTTACTATTTTTAATTCAATCTGAAGTGTGTCATATGTTAGCGTGGGAACTAAGCATTCTAGTACTTTTTCAAAAATCTCCTAATTTGTCAATTAGAATTTCCAACTGTGGTGAAAGTATATTTTCAGCATGTGACTTCATGGGCCAAGGAATCCAAACGCAATATTGGGTTGTATCTATAAGACAGCAGAATAATGAATTTAATTTAATTTAATAATGAATTTAGTCTAATTTAATATATCTGTAATTTAATATATCTGTAAGAAACCATAGAGTCTAAACTAACAAGGGTCTTAAACAGATGAAAATGGGCCTTCTAAGACTGATGGGGAAATTGTGATGTCTCAGGTTTCCTTTATCTTTCTGCTCTGCCAACTCGATAATGTGATTTCCATCTTCAAACCAAGATGGTTGCTGCAACTTTTGACATCATGTCCACTTCCAGGGAGGAGGGAAAAAGTGGTAAGGGAAGAAGGTGAGTCTTCAAGTTGAGTCAATGCCTCCTCTCCAAGAACTTCCTGGAAGTCTCATCTAATGATTTCTATTTATGTCTCACTGGCCACCCTTTAAGCACAAGGAGAGCTGGGAAATGTAGTCTTTTAGCTGTGTGTAAGTCAGCTCCCCCCAAAATCAGGGTCCCATCAGTAAGGAAATAGAAGAGAATGGGTATTGGGTAGGCGATTAGCCTACCCAATCTTGGCCAGACATGGTGTCTTTCCCTTACTTGTTGTTGGCTGATTGGGCAAGTTGCTTTCTGAGATTCAATTTCTACTTCTGTAAAATGGTGCTAAAAATTTGTGCTTTATAAAGATTTATATTTTACAAACTACTTTGAGGGTTCTGTGAGATAATCCAAATAGTATGCCTAGCATGATGCTTGGCGCAATGTAGGTGCTCAAAGTATACCTGTTGAATCAAACTCTAATAGTACCCTGTGCTAGGTGCTAGGCTTGAAGTAAGAAACACCACAGGACACATCTCTGCCCTCAAGGGACAATGTACAGTGTGTGTGTGTGTGTGTGTGTGTGTGTGTGTGTGTGTGTGTGTTGAGATGTGTCACAAAGGTACTGTGCTACTCCAACCACATCCCCTCTTCTTGCCCTGGTACCCATATCCCCAGATACTGGCAAGTGTGGCTATCGATGGCTCCCAGCCACACACCTCAGTGGGAACTTTCTTCAGCTGCACAGAACTGCCTGCCTCCAGGTTCTGCTCCCTCTTGGGGGTGGTCCATGACCACTGAGTGGCTAATGCATGGTAAAAAGCCCAGCCCCTTTGCCTCAATTCTGGGACAATTCCGAAGGTCATCGTGGCTCCAGAACTCTCCAAAGGATCACTCAAGACAGCTGCACCTGTGTTT
The DNA here is from genome assembly GCF_001704415.2 of Capra hircus. Lineage (NCBI taxonomy): Eukaryota > Metazoa > Chordata > Mammalia > Artiodactyla > Bovidae > Capra > Capra hircus. The sequence goes on from NC_030815.1 coordinate 98,669,512, forward strand.
CACCTCTCTTCCCCAATCCAGTCCTTCTTCCTTCATCTTCTTACCAGTTTCTCTCTCAAAAGCATCCCCCAGTCACCTTTCTGCTTGCAATCCTCCTTCTCAGAGACCATTACCAGGAAACCCAGTTAATGATACATGACAAGTTACTACCTAGTCCAGTTCTCAACTGTCTTCAGTCACAAGGGCTGGACCTAGAGTCATCAGGACAGCCATTTTTGTCTCTTTCATCACTTCCTTGCATCTTCTCTGCATGACGGCTTCTGGAGAAGTCAGGCTTTCCTGACCACTGGTGGTCCTAATGCCATCTCAAAACTTCTTTTCAACTTCGTCTCCCACTGCTAATCCCCTCATTCTCTGGGTATTTCTTCTGGGAACTGTATCAGTTCCTTCAAGAGAGCATTTGATTGGCCCAGCTCAGCTTTTCAAGTCAAGCCACCTCGTAGGCTGCCAACAAACCAAGAGACTGGCTGACTTTGTGTCAGGGACCCACCTCCAGTTTGATCAGCTGTGGTCATTGGCATGGGGGTGGGGAAAGCTCAGGGCTTTAGGGCCTCCCTTTCAGCAGGGTTAGTGGGGGGATGGGTAGGCATTGTGATTAAGGATAAGAAGGTGATATCAGTGCAAATGCAACCTCTAAAAACCCAAGTGAAAGGAAAGGACAAGAATCAGAACACTGTGTTAAGCAAGGAGGCAGGGCTGTTAGCCCTGTGCTCTGGGCTAAGGAGATAATCAGCTGGATTTGGAACGAAGGGTTGAGGGAGGCAGAGGGGAGAGTGGGTATGTGTGGAATGAAGTCACGTGGATTAGCCCAGCCTGTTTTCAAAGGAAGTTGAACTCCAGATATTGGACCACAGGAAGAAAGCAGGGACCCAGGGGCCAAGAGCAGGAGAGAGAAGGAAGCAGCAAGCAGTCAGGTGTCCCTGGGACAGGTTTAGTTACCTTTTGTTCCCTCAGTACGTGTTGTACTCCACGGGGACTCCTCAGCTTGCCCGTGGGGCAGGTACTCCCAGACCATGTGACCAGCCCTCCGAGTGTTTCCTTCCATCTCCTGTGCCCTGAATAACAGCATCTGGGTCTCAAAAGTCCCAACATCTGAGCCTCTTCCTGCTCTGCCTCAGGGAGGCGTGATACATCCTCACATCTGGGGATGCCCACAGTTGCATTCTTTGCGTTGACCCCTCCCCACCCTCAAACTGTAGAAGACAGGACAAGAGGCATTATCTGCTTTTTATGACACTGTCCAATTTGGTAACTGCTAGCTTCCTGTGGCCCCTTACATTTAATTACACTTGAATAAAAATGTAAAATTCTGTCCCTCAGTCACATTGCCCACATCTCATTGCTCAGTAGCCTTGTGTGTCTAGTGGCTACCATACTGGACAGTAGAGATGGAGAACAGTTCCATCATTCTAGAAAGTTTCATGAGACAGTGCTGCCTTAGAACGTGAGCTTCCAAGGTGAGTCCATCTTGTTCTTTATGGTCACCCTGGTCCCTGCATCAGCGCTGAGCACAAAGCACATGTTTAATAAGCAGTTGCGGAATGAATGACTCAGTGAACAGATCTCCACTTGGAAAGAAAAGGAGACTCAGATAAGTTTTACTTCTGTGGATGGTCCATTGGATATATGACAGAGCTGAGACTCCAACCCAGTTCCTCCACCTCCAAGCACAGGTCTCATTCAGCTCCTCCCTGATTTGCCACCAACTGGGGCTTCCCATCTATTTCCCATGAAGTGATGGGACCAGATGCCATGATCTTTGTTTTCTGAATGTTGAGCTTTAAGCCAATGTTTTTACTCTTCTCTTTCACTTTCAAGAGGCTTTTTAGTTCCTCTTCACTTTCTGCCATAAGGGTGGTGTCATCTGCATATCTGAGGTTATTGATATTTCTTTCGGCAATCTTGATTTCAGCTTGTGCTTCTTCTAGCCCAGCGTTTCTCATGACGTACTCTGCATATAAGTTAAATAAGCAGGGTGACAGTATACAGCCTGACGTACTCCCTTTCCTATCTGGAACCAGTCTGTTGTTTGATGTCCAATTCTAACTGTTGCTTCCTGACCTTCTCAAGAGGCAGGTCAGGTGGTCTGGTATTCCCATCTCTTTGAAAATTTTCCACAGTTTATTATGGTCCACACAGTCAAAGGCTTTGGCATAGTCAATAAAGCAGAAGTAGATGTTTTTCTGGAACTCTCTTGCTTTTTCAATGATCCAGCGGATGTTGGCAATTTGATCTCTGGTTCCTCTGCTGTTTCTAAAACCAGCTTGAACATCTGGAAGTTCATGGTTCACGTATTGCGGAAGCCTGGCTTGGAGAATTTTGAGCATTACTTTACTAGCGTGTGAGATGAGTGCAATCTGGTCCCATCACTTCATGGGAAATAGATGGGGAAACAGTGGAAACAGTGTCAGACTTTATTTTGCGGGGCTCCAAAATCATTGCAGATGGTGACTGCAGCCATGAAATTAAAAGACTCTTACTCCTTGGAAGGAAAGTTATGACCAACCTAGATAGCATATTGAAAAGCAGAGACATTACTTCGCCAACAAACGTCCATCTAGTCAAAGCTATGGTTTTTCCAGTAGTCATGTATGGATGTGAGAGTTGGACTGTGAAGAAAGCTGAGCACCGAAGAATTGATGCTTTTGAACTGTGGTGTTAGAGAAGACTCTTGAGAGTCCCTTGGATTGCAAGGAGATCCAACCAGTCTATTCTAAAGGAGATCAGTCTTGGGTGTTCATTGGAAGGAATGATGCTAAAGCTGAAACTCCAGTACTTTGGCCACCTCATGTGAAGAGTTGACTCATTGAAAAGACTCTGATGCTGGGAGGGATTGGGGACAGGAGGAGAAAGGGACGACAGAGGATGAGATGGCTGGATGGTATCACCGACTTGATGGACGTGAGTTTGAGTGAACTCCGGGAGTTGGTGATGGACAGGGAGGCCTGGCGTGCTGTGACTCACGGGGTTGCAAAGAGTCGGATACGACTGAGCAACTGAACTGACTGACTGACTGGGGCTTCCAAGGTGGCTTAGTGGTAAAGAATCCACCTGCCAAGGGACACCGGAGATGCAGGTAAGATCCCTGGGAAGAGTCTCTGGAGGAGGAAACGGCCACCTACTCCAGTATTCTTGCCTGGAAATTTCCATGGACAGAGGAGCCTGGCGGGCTACAGTCCATGGGATTCCAAAGAGTCAGACCCAACTGAGCGCTCACTCTGACAGGAGGAGGTGGTCTGATGCTGTCACCTTAGCAACCTCCTGCAGCTGATTGGAAAATCACTGAATTTTCTCCCAGTTTATTGAGAAATAGTTGATATTCATCACTGTATACACTTAAGGGATACAGCTTAATGGTTTGATTTACATATGTTGTGCAGTGGTCACCACAAGAGGTTTCATTAACACCTGTCATTTCTTATGGATACAATAAATGAAGAAAACAAAAGCAATTTTTCAACTGATAAATGTTACAATGGATGAAAGTTTAATGCCTCCACCTCTCCTTCCTTGTCCCCTCCCTTAAACTTTATCTTACTTTTAATTATATCAATAATTAATGTTTGTATCATTATGACAACATAAGCATTGTGCACTGCAGAACCTATTAGAAAGCTGTGATTACATGTTCTTTTTTTTTTGTTGGAGTATATTAACCTACAATACTGTGTTAGTTCTAGGTGGACAGCATAATGATTCAAAATTTCTATACCTTATAACATGATCATTATGAAAAAAACAAAAACGCTTAAAAAATTATGGTTTCTTTTCTCCAAGGTAAGGAATAGAAAAGACAGAACATACAGAAGAGTAGAAAGACCGCTTATGCATTTTTGTAACATTAAAACCAGCTCAGTTAACATTTGGGGATGTTACCTCCAAATCTCTTTTCAATAAAGAGGTATTTGAGGTTTCCCACACTGTTCTGTCTTTTGCTTTGGAAAATTGATTTCCAAGAAGTTACTTAGGCCAAAACTTTCTGTTTCTTTCTTTCAGCCTTATCATGAAGATTTTAGGCCCCATTTCTCTCTTCAGATATCAGCACAATCCTGGAATCATGGACATTTCCCCCTCCACGAAGGAAGCGTGCGGCAACCATGCTAAGGGAGAGCTCAGTCATGCACTGCTCTTTGTGATCCTATGAACTGTATGTAGCCTGCCAGGCTCCTCTGGCCATGGGATTCTTTTGGCAAGAATATTGGAGTGGGTAGTCACTTCCTCCTCCAGGGGATCTTCCCGACCCAAGGATCAGACTCATGTCTCCTGTGTCTCTAATAGTGACAGGTGGACTCTACCACTGAGCCACCCGGGAAAGCCGTGATAAGATAGTTCAGTTCAGTCGTTCAGTCATGTCCAACTCTTTGCGACCCTATGGATTATAGTACACCAGGCTTCCCTGTCCATCATCAACTCCTGAAGCTTGCTCAAACTCACATCCATTGAGTTGGTGATGCCATACAACCATCTCATCCTCTGTTGTCCCCTTCTCCTCCCACCTTCAATCTTTCCCAGCATCAGGGTCTTTTCCAATGAGTCGTTTCTTTGCATCAGATGGCCAAAGTATTGGAGTTTCAGCTTCAGCATCAGTCCTCCCAGTGAATATTCAGGACCAATTTCCTTTAGGATTGACTGGGTCTCCTTGCAGTCAAGACTCCTTGAGAGACTCTCAAGGAGTCTTATCCAACATCACAGTTCAAAAGCATCAATTCTCCAGCACTCAGCTTTCTTTATAGTCCAACTGTCATATCCATATATGACTACTGGAAAAACCATAGCTTTGACTAGATGGACTTTTGTTGGCAAAGTAATGTCTCTGCTTTTTAATATGCTATTCTAGGTTGGTCATAACTTTTCTTCCAAGGAGCAAGCAAATGGCTACAGTCACCACTTGCAGTGATTTTGGAACCCCCCAAAATAAAGTCTGTCACTGTTTCCATTGTTTCCCCATCTATTTGCCATGAAGTGATGGGACAGGATGTCATGATCTTTGTCTTCTGAATGTTGAGTTTTAAGCCAATTTTTTCACTCTCCTCTTTCACTTTCACCAAGAGGCTCTTTAGTTCTTCTTCACTTTCTGTCACAAGGGTGGTGTCATCTGCGTATCTGAGGTTATTGATATTTCTCCTGGCAATCTTGGTTCCAGCTTGTGTTTCATCCAGCCCAGCATTTCGCATGATATATTCTGCATGTAAGTTAAATAAGCAGGATGACAGTATACAACCTTGACATACTCCTTTCCCTATTTGGAACCAGTCTGTTGTTCTATGCCCAGTTCTAACTGTTGCTTCTTGACCTGCATACAGATTTCTCAGGAAGGAGGTCAGGTGGTCTGGTATTCCCATCTCTTTGAGAATTTTCCACAGTTTGTTGTGATCCACACAATCAAAGGCTTTGGCATAGTCGGTAAAGCAGAGGTAGATGAGATAAGATACAGCCCAAGGCTAATAGGATGGCTTCTCTGGTGGCTCAGGTTGCAGAGTCTGCCCACTATGTGGGAGACCTGGGTTCAATCCCTGGGTGGGGAAGATCCCCTGGAGAAGGGCATGGCAACCTGCTCCAGGATTCTTGCCTGGAGAATCCCATGAACAGAGGAGTCTGGTGAGTGTCAGTCCTTGGGGGCGCAAAGAGTCAGACCTGGCTGAGCAGCTAACACTTTCACTTTGCAAGGCTAATAGGATATGAAAGCTGGTGGCTGGGGCTGGAGATTTCATATCTGCCTGTGAGGAAAGGACAGCCACTGGCTCTCTGCTCACAGGGAGGCGAAGATGAGTTGCCTGTTTTGAAAAAGAGAGATACCATCAAGGCTGCCTCATGAGCCAAGGTAGGGTTGGGGTATGGGTTCTCATCACGTGTACAGTATGAGGATTCCAAGTGGATTCCAAGCGGACAAGTGAAAACTTGTCTTGAACTGCTAAAACTCTGGAGACCTCAGGTTCCATGAAGCCCTGGAATAGGGACACTTCCATAATTAGGGGTTCAGTTTGCTCACAGAAATCCCATGAGGATGGGCTTTCATGATGCGTTGTGAGGAAATAAGCCACAAGCAGTCAACAGCTGCAACTAGCGCAAGATTTTGCACACCAGGAACTAAGGATAGTAGAAACTTTAAAACAAGCAGGATTAAAATTTTTGAAGAGGGAGACTTCCCTGGCCATCCAGTGGTTAAGATTTCGTGCTTTCAAAGCAAGGGGTGTGGGTTTGATCCCTGATGGGGGAACTAAGATCCCACATGTCATGCATTGCAGCCAAGAAAATATTAAAAAAAAGAAAGAAAGGAAAGAAGGAAGGGAAAGGAACAGCTACTTTAAACCTTAAAGCCAGAACAGAATAGCATGAGAAAAGAATCAGTTCAGTTCACAGGCTTAAAAATTATCTACATAGACATTCTAGGAAAGATAGAATAAAATTGAGATAAAGGGAGTCTGTGAATTCAGAGATGTGAGGGGGAAATGAAAATCTCCTTTGAAAGGATGTTTCTGTGAAAAACAGTTGTTAAACTTCCCCTGTGAACTAGACGTTGTTTCAGGGGTTTCAATGACAATATATTAACTCATTAGATGTGCACAAACTCGTGAAATTGGTCCCACTCTGGGGAGGCAGAGAGTATGCTGATGGGCCCATGGACGGGCCATCCCCAGGGCAGTCAGAGAATAAAAATGAAATGTTACATATAAAATAAATCGCTTTACATGGATTATCTCATTTAGCTCTCATTTAACAATCTCATTAATCCTCACAACAGTCCCTCCAGGCAGGAGTTATTATCACCTCCATTATGTGGCTGAGGACACCGAGCTTACAACTGTTTAAGACATTTCCCTGATGTTTACACAATCACCAAGCAATACAGCTGGGATTCAAACTGAGGCCAATTGAATCCACTGTCCAAGCTTCTAACAGAGACTGTGCCTGTTCATTTTGATTCTAATTTTTTTGCATTATTTAATTTTGAATAGGCAATACAGTTCCTGACTCAAAATGTACCAAAAGGTCTAGAACATCTCTCTAAAACATCTCTGTCCCATTTCTGTCCCCCAGTAGAGGCATCCAGTGTTCCTAGTTTCTTGTGTAACTTCAAGAGTTATTTTGTGACTATAGAAGCAAGTGTTTAGAGATATCACCACATACAAGTCTATCTACATAAGTGCATACTCATTCTACACAGTTGGAAGTTTCACCTATACCTTGTTCTAATCTTGCTGTTTTCATTTAACACCCTGTCTTGGAGTACATTCTGTATTAGTATAGAATAATAATAATACAATAACATCATAGAATATATACTATGATTATATATTAGAATATAATGACAAAATAACAAAGGGATTCCTCATTCTTGTTTATGACTGCAGAAGACTCTATAATACAGGTCTGTATTATAATTAACTATACCTCTATGTTGGATATTCAAGTTGCTTCCGACCTTCTGAATAACTGGATACATACAAGAAATCTGTTTCTAAAGGCTACACTGCTGGGTCAGAGTAACGTAAATTTGTGAAGTTATATAGTGCTATAAAGCAATCCGTGACTAGTTACAAATCATGGGGACCTTTTAAACAATGACTGTTTGTCTTATGATGAAAAAAACATAGTAATTATGAAAAAAAAAACTAGAATCACCCATAAATCATAAACCCAGAGATATTCACTGTTAACATTGGTATAATCTTCTGAGCCCTTTTCCCTGTGTATGTACATACACATGTACATACGTTGGCGATTACACTATTTACTTGGATTTTATTTGAATTTTTTACACTGAACTTCCATATCCTAACCATTTATTATCTTATTTAAATATTCTTTATAAATGACATTTTCAAGATTGCCTACTATTCCGTGTAGGAACATAATTTACTTAACCTATATCCTTGGTATTGGACACTTCAGTTCAGTTCAGTTCAGTCTCTCAGTCGTGTCCGACTCTTTGTGACCCCATGAATCGCAGCACGCCAGGCCTCCCTGTCCATCACCATCTCCTGGAGTTCACTCAGACTCATGTCCATCGAGTCCGTGATGCCATCCAGCCATCTCATCCTCGGTCGTCCCCTTCTCCTCCTGCCCCCAATCCCTCCCAGCGTCAGAGTCTTTTCCAATGAGTCAACTCTTCGCATGAGGTGTCCAAAGAAAGTTTCAGCTTCAGCATCATTCCCTCCAAAGAAATCCCAGGGCTGATCTCCTTCAGAATGGACTGGTTGGATCTCCTTGGACACTTAGTTATTGCCAATTTTTTTCACATTTTAGAAAGCTCTGCAATGAATATTTCTGTCTGTAAGTTATTATTTCCATCTTTGTCTGCTTTCCTAATCACTTTCTATTCTAATCACCAGAATTAAGAACTGAAAGCAGAAGTTTTTCAACTCTTTGTGACCCCACGGACTGTAGCCCACCAGGCTCCTCTGTCCATGGGATTCTCCAGGCAAGAATGCTGGAGTGGGTTGCCATGCTCTCCTCCAGGGGATCTTCCCCACCCAGGGATCAAACCACGTCTCTTACATCTCCTTCAGTGGCAGGCAGGTTATTTACGACTGGCGCCACCTCGGAAGCCCAAATATATACTGTCATTATGCACTTAATATACCCTGTCCTCTTTTAGTTGTGCCAATTTATGCTCCAATGTCTTCATCTCACCACTTTCTGAAACACATGAAGTTTTATCCTATTATATAGGGAATTCAGCAAAAAGTGACATCTGTTGCTTTGTTCTTATGATTATATATGTAATGCTTATTTATTATTATAAACAAGAGGAAAAGAGCAAAACTTAAAACAACCCATAATCACAAAATTTTGGTCTAATCACTGTTAAAATGGTGTTGACTTTCTAGGCTTTTCTCTGTTCAAATATTTTTGGTGAAATTGTCATTAAATATGCTTCAAATCCACAACGTTTATTTTTGCCAATTTGAAGCTAAAAATGGGATTTCTTACTTGAATTTGTCATATTTGTGGCAAATATTTTTTCTCAGTTTCTTGGTGGCCTTTTTATTGTGGTTATTGCATTCTGAATTTTTGTGATCAGATCTGGAAATCTTTTTCTTTCATCTCCCCTGTGAGTGTGTGTTCAGTCGCTTCAGTCGTGTCTGACCCTTTGTGACCCTATGGACTGCAGCCCGCCAGGCTCCTCTGTCCATGGGGATTCTCCAGGCAAGACCACTGAAATGGGTTGCCATGCCCTCCTCCAGGGGATCTTCCGGATTCAGGGACTGAACCTGCATCTCCTGTGTCTTCTGCATTGCAGGTGGATTCTTTACTGTGGAGCCCCTGGGGAAGACCTTCACCTCCCCCAGCCCTTTCAAAACTATTTTGCCAAAGGGATAAGAGCGATAGGGCGTAAAGTAACATAGAAGAGAAAGAGTGTTAGGGAGCACAGTGTCCTAGCTGCGATCAGCCATGTAAAGGGCACTGGCCTGCTTCCATTCAACAGGCATTATTTGTACCCATTTATCACTGCATGTGCCCCTTAAGGGCACACAGATGAATCATGCATAATTCTCTCCCACAGGGAGATAAGATGAGCATGACCAGTGACTCAAGACAGGCAATGTATCCCAACCATTCTAGAGGAGGAAACATGGCTCCAGTTCAGGAAAGGGCAGGCAAGGAAGGCTTCCTGGGGGAGAGGGTATTTGAGCTAGACCTGGATGACTGGGAAAGCATGCAGCATATGGATAAGAGGACGGGAGGAGCTGGAGCTGCAGGAATTGCTAAGGGTAGAAGGTGTCATTTCCTGCCAGGAAGGGAGCAAAAAGACACTGTTAGGGGTACGAGGCAAAAACAAAACAAAACAAAACAAAACCCTCCTTAGAGTAATGGGCAAATACAGGCTGTCTCCCACTCACAAAGAAAGAGTTGTATTAGAACAGACCATCTTCTTATGAAGGTTTGAAATTCCAAATTGACTTGTCCATTTAATCCACATCATACTTGCAAGATTAACCAGCAGAATATCGTTTGACAGTGACTTCAGTCAAAGCGGAAACATATTGAAAGATCTTTCTTGAAGATAGGTCCTTGAAGTAATACAGTTTTTTTTTTCATTTAAAAATTATTATTATTATTATTTTTTGCCACCTTGTGGGATCTAGTTGCCCCCACCAGGGACAGGATCATGGCCCTGGGCAGTGAAAGCGCGGGTCCCAAACACTGGATCTCCAGGGAAGTCTCTGAGATAACTAGGATAAGATGAGGCAGGAGTTTGTGACTTTTGTGACTTCAGAGGAGGCCTCTGAGCACTCTCCAGGTGTTTATGCAATGAGGCCAGCGCGTCGATTGCTTTGGCCAGTGATGGGTTCAAATTGGCCAGGACGTGGCCACATTGTTAGTTATTCATGCTTACTCAGAATAACTCCTTCCTTTTCTGAAGAGCTGCTTCAATCTCCCACTCCTGAATCCAGCTGAGTTCTATAGGGGTGGGGCTGTGACTTCCGGACCAACCCCAGGGTCCCAGAGCTTGGCCCAAGGGATGAACTCTTAACCTGACCTGAACCAGTAAGAATGGCCCCCTGAGCAGTGCTGAATGGGCATAGAGAGAATCCTGTCTTTCCCTTTTGGCTTTGGAGCTCTGAGGATCAGCATCCTCCAAGCCATCTGAAGGCATCAAGATAATGAAGGCCAAGAGAAGCTGAAGCAAAAGGATTCAAGAAAATCCAATCCTTCCACTAGCTGTCCTGCTTCCCGAAGTCCTCCTTCCGTACTGATACTGCCCCAGTGTCCTGCCTAGGAGTACTCCTTTTTGGTTGAAGCTAATTTGAATTGGGTTCCTGCCACTTGCAACCAGAAGAATCCTGTCTGACACAAAGAGGAATAAAAGTCTGATTCTTACATCTAATTTCACTGCCAAGTTTAATGTTTTTCACTTCTTCAGTATATGTGCACCAGTAGCAATATTCCAGCCTTTAAAAAAAATTCTACAGTAAATTTTAGAGTAATGCATGTTCATCACAGGGCTTCCCTGGTGGCTCAGCTGGTAAAAAATCCACCTGCAATGGAGGAGACCTGGGTTCGATCCCTAGGTTGGGAAGATCCCCTGGAGAGGGGAACAGCTACCCACTCCAGTATTCTGGCCTGGAAAATTCCATGGACTGTATAGTTCATTTGGTGGCAGAGAGATGAACACGACTGAGCAACCTTCACTTTCATGTTCGTTACAGAGACTTAGGCTATACCAATAAGTAAAAAGAACAGGAGATTCACCTACTACCCTGTCCCTAGAGAGAGTCACTCTTAGCACATTGGGGTTCCCTGCTCCCTCACTTTTGACTGTCATATGTGGATCTATTTATCTTTGATCTACTTTAATCTCTTTGATCTCTTTGATCTTGTATCTATCTCTTTGATCCGTCACCTACCTGTCATCTATCTATTCATTATGTGTCACAGATGGTTTAATTTTCTGCATAATAACTCACTCTTCACCACAACCCTTTGACATAGGTATTATTACTTCCAGTATAACAGGTGAGGAAACTGAAGCTTAGAAATGCACGGAAAGGTTAGAGAACACAGGCTCAGAGCCGTTAGCTATCTAACCCAAGGACTTAAAACTGGCAAATGGTGAGGAGTTGGGATTTGAATCTAGGTGGTTTTGCTCTCAAATCTATATTCTTGGCTACCACACTATACTGACTGTATCTAAAGTTAAAATCACACAGTAATACTCTTCTGTATCCTGTGTCCCTTATCAAAATATCCTGGATTCTTTCTGTGTATGCTATCTACTGTGACTTTCAGAGATGCTCAGCATCCTGTAACAAAAATGCACCAAACTCTGTTGGAACAGACTCAGACTGATGCGCCCTGAGATTGCTTCCAAATTTTCACTATTATAAAAATATCTCAAAGCAAGAACATATTTTAAAACGGTCTTGATAACATAAGACAAGACCCTTAAATTATTCCCTTAGGTCAGATTCCCAGAAGTGAAGTTACTGGGTTGGTGGGTCTGCAGATGGTTTTATGGTTTTGACATCTGCAGCCACCTACTCCTCAGAACAGCTTAGGCTCCCCTGCCTGGGAGCTGCGACACTGTTTTTTAGTTTAGTTGGTTTCTTTTTTAACAGTTAAAGAAATAGGACTAAATTCACATAAGATAAAATTCACCGTTTCAAAGTGTACACTTCCGTATTTTTTCATTTATTCACAACATTGTATAATCACTGTGCTTCTGGCATGTCTGACTCTTTGTGACCTCATGGACTGTAGCCCACCGGGCTCCTCCGTCCATGGGGATTCTCCAGGCAAGAATACTGCAGTGGGTTGCCATGCCCTCCTCCAGGGCATCTTCCTTACTAGGGATCAAAGCTGTGCCTCCTGCATCTCCTTGCACTGGCAGGCAGCTTCTTTTACCACTAGCTCCCCCTAAGAAGCCCCATCACCACTCTCTAATTTCAGTACCCTTTCATCATCTCCCCAAAGAAACTCTATATTCATTAGCAGTCACTGCCCCTTCTACTTTCTCCCAGCACCTGGCAACTTCTGATTTACTGTCTCTATGTATTTGCTTTTTCTGCATAACATACATAAATACAATCATACAGTATGTGACTTTTAAAAAAATGAATTATTTATTTGGCTGCACCGAGTCTTAGTTGCAGCACATGGGATCTTTGTTATCAAGCACGAGATCTTCACCACGGCATGCAGCATCCCCAAGTAGCTGTTGAACACTGGCCCCCTACATTGGGAGCACAGGGTCTTCACTGCTGGACCACCAGGGAAGTCCCCAGTATGTGACCCTTTATGTCTGGCTTCATTCACTTAGCATGTTTTCAAGGTTCATCCATGTTGTAGCATGAATCAGAGCTTCTTTCTTGTTTATAGCCAAATAATATTCCATTGCATGGCTAGACCACAAATTGCTTATCCATCCAACAGCTGATGGACATTTGGGTGGTTTCCACTTTTCATCCTTTAAGAAGGTCATGAACTGTTATGAACTTTTTTTAGTTCTTGATGTTATGAAGGAGAGAGAGGAGGGTTTTTATGTAGGCAGAAAGAAGATGATAAAAGCATTTGTGGGGGAAGGCTCACCAATTTATTTAAGTAGTGAAATATAGAAATACAGGAGTTTGGACATGGTGGCGTCTGCGGGGAAGAGATCACCTCTTTCTGAGCTTTTGGACAATGCCTACACAAGGCAAAAATAGAATTCATACAAGCTTTTTGTTGTTGAGGACGATCTGGATGTAATACAAGAAACGAAGGACGGCTGAAGGACAATAACTTTAAACAATGTTTTTAGAACATATTTTTCTAGGTATTTCCCAGTTGTTTTTGTTTCAGGTTTCTGAGTTTTTATGGTTGGTTTACAAATAGCATGCATAACTTTTCTTCAGAAACTTGACTTACTGGTCTTGATTACTATCAAGCCTGTTCTCATTTACACACCTCTGCCTCTGCCAGGTAGGTCTCTCACTGCAACCCAAACTGTGTACCTGATGTCAGTGAAATCTAAGAGCTAAGTTCCTGGCCGGAGCCTTGAAGGTCACTCTGACCTCATACTCTGGATAGAGTCCAGGCAGCTATCTTCATGCCAAGAGGTTGCTGTTGTTCAGTTGCAGAGTCTTGTCTGACTCTTCACAGCCCCATGGACTGCAGCATGCCAGGGTTTCCTGTCTTTCACCCTCTCCCAGAGCTTGCTCAAACTCATGTCCATTGAGTCAGTGATGCCATCCAACCATCTCATCCTGTTGCCCCCCTTCTCCTCCTGCCCTCAATCTTTCCCAGCATCAGGGTCTTTTCCAGTGAGTCACCAGGTAGTTCCGTTGTATTTCCCTCAGCTCCCCTGGATGTGTTGTATATATTTTAAAATATTTAATCAAATTTTTCTTCTTTTTCTTGTACTCTTTTATAGGATATCCTGATAGCTGTCATATACAATTTAGACCACAGAGTATAGGAAATTGAGATAGAACATTACCCAGGAGAAGAGGAATCGCTGTTGCTGTAATTGATGTCTGTTCTGCTTGACATCTTTGTGGGAGGGGTGAGAAGATTTTCAGTTATATAAGGGATGGTTATTCCATGTCAGGCAGGTGCACTGTTATGTTTGAGGAGTTTGGGTATTAGATGGCAAAAGGGAGTGGATTATAGTGGGCATCTGGCTTTGGTTACCCAGCTTCTAAATTTGGAAACCCTTCTACCATAGCAGGCAGATATCACCTCCCATATCTCCCATTACACACCCTGAAAATGCCACACGTTTGCTTTCCAGCCTCCCTTGCAGCTAGGCCTGGGCTCATAAGCTAGACTCTGCCAATGAGAAGCGCCTGCCCCAGGACTCAGACAGGACAGGCTGCAGGGACCGTGAGGGTTCATTTTGCGAGGGGGGCAGCTGCAGGGTCAGCTCCATCCAGTATCCAAAGTGAGATGGGCTTCAGTGGTGTCAGCAGTTCCTGCCATGTACCGTACTTAGGGACAGTGGCAATGGCATCCACAGGGACCAATTTTGAGATCTGATCTTCACATTGACACTGGCCACACCACTTTATTTAGAGTACCACTCACCACCTTTCCTGCACGCGCGCGCGTGTGTGTGTGTGTAGCAGGAAGAGGCCAGGGGAGAGGTATTTCCTCCCTGTATTCATAAGTGTCTGTTTGGCACCAAGCTTCTTTGGTGGCTCAGACGGTAAGGCATCTGCCTACAATGCAGGAGACCTGGGTTCAATCCCTGGGTTGGGAAGATCTCCTGGAGAAGGAAATGGCAACCCACTTCAGTACTCTTGCCTGGAAAATCCCTTGGACGGAGGAACCTGGTAGGCTACAGTCCATGGGGTCACAGAGTCGGACATGACTGAGCAACTTCACTCACTTTCACTTTGGCATTAAACAATGAGTTGCAAGTTAAAGCCTCTGAGGCATGAGGCTTATTTTCAGAAAATGTTCAATCAGAATCTCAGGCTTGGCACCAGGTAGCCAATGAGCAGGTTCTGAAAGACAACAAAGATGGTAGATTCATTTCCCAAAATACAAGTGAGAAGTGGATGGAGTGGGTGGGGCAGGGTGTTTCAGCCTAGGCCAGGAATCCATCAAGCACTGAAAGGTTTTCTGTGGGGCTCCAGGGCAGGACAGATGACCCAATGGTTCCCCTGGTCAATGTGAGAAAGCATGATGGGAACTGTCACTAGGTACAACTCTGGGGATGTGATTTGTATCGTCACTGATGGAGGAACAGAGATGCCAGAAATGTGCAGCTACCCAGCAGCCACCTGGCTGAGGGATGGGATATATGACTCTGGAAGTATGCTGGGGTGGGTACCACTGATGGGAGCTGAAGGAGGGTATCCCCACCTCCTGCCCCACTCCATTACCCCACCCTTCCAGGAAGGAGAAAGAGGGCTGTTCCCTTGGGCTGGAGTGGGTCAGGGTAATGGTGACCACCACTAAAGAAAATCATGAACACCTGTGCCGAGAACACCGACCCGCCGAGGCTGACATCCAGACTGAGGTTGGGGACCTCTCTTAGTCCCAGTGTGCTGTGCCCTCGACCTGTCTTGTCTGTGGGGCTCTAGAGGGGAGTGAGGTCTCTGAGTGTTCAGGCAGACAGAGGAGGGGTGGGGAAAGAAATTCAGAGAGAGCTTGAACCTCTGATTACATGATCAAATAAGAATTCGCTGCTATGGGCTGACTTACGTCCTCCAAATTCCTATGTTGAAGCTTAACCCCCAGGTGATGGTATTTGCAGATGGGGCCTTCAGGAGATATTTAGGTTGAGATGAGGTCATGAGGGGCCCCTGTGATGGGAATAGTACCCTTATAAAAAGAAGGGGCACCAGGGCTCCCCCTCCAACACATGAGGACACTGCAGGAAGGTGGCTGTCTGCAAGCCAGGAAGAGAACTCTTACCATAATAAATCTGCTGGCACCTTGATCTTGGACTTCTCAAGATCCAGAGCCATGAGAAATAAATGTCTGCTGTTTAAGCCTCCTAGTCAGGGTATTTCGTTACCTCAGTCCAAGGAGGCAAAGACAACTGCACATTCACCCCAAAATGGGCTACTTTAATAATTGGATTTTATTACAGAAATCATTTGAATGGATTAAAATTCAAATAAGAATGGCATATAAGACATTTACTGTGGCTGTTTATAGAGTGCTCAAGACCCAGAAATGTCTACATCAATTTTAAGAATAAATTTTCATGTTCAGACATAGCTGTGTGAGACTCAGATTGGTTACACATGTCCCTAATGTTAGATCTCAGACCCAAAGAACAATCTGTTATCTTCTCCACACCTAGTTCTGGTTTGCAGCATCCATACCCAGCCAGGTGCCCAGCTTTGAATTTGGCCCCCTCCTTGGCCCCTCCCTTGGTACACCTGTTATTAAGCCATACTCCTTCCTCTTAAATATGTCTAAACTATGACCACCTACTGCCTTCATTGCCACCATCCGTCCTCCCCAGATCTCGGCCACTGCATCCCAACAAGCCTTCTTCTCTGGCTCTTCCTGTTTTGGACAATGATGTTGGAAGCCCTGGGGCAGCCTAAGGAGAAATTCTGGAGCCTGCTTCAACCACGAGAGGAATCCAGAGGTTTTGGGACTAACCAGCAAAGGATACAGGGTGGCCACAGAAGAAGAATGACCTGTATAATTTGGGGTTTCGGAATGGGTGGCAATCTGGGGTTTCTAGAAAAGAGGTTAAGTTTGTGATTAGTCTATTCTTAGCCAAATGTTTCATGTATGTAATGTATGGGTGCTGATCATGTTAGGAGCTGTCAGTGTTGTTTTTTAAGATGTTGGGTCAGTTTTACTTAAATGACATAATTGCATTTGTTGCTGTATGTTGGGTCTTAGGACTATTAGCTCCTCATAAGCCAGCCCTTCACTAGATCTGAAGTCAAGGAATCTGCGGGAGAGGCTGATATTTTTTCCCTAATAATCATTTTCCCTTCTTCAATAATATAACTCCTGAATTTCAGCCAGACTGAGTGCCATCCACAGTAAAGACTACATGTCTTAACCCCTTTGCAGCTAAGTGTACCCACATGATGAAGTTCTGGCCAACTGTGTGTTATTCTCAGTAGCCTATGGAACATTCAGGAATTATCTTTAAAGAGAAAGGGCATTCTTTCCCCCTCTATTTTCCTCTTTTCTTCTGGCTGGAATGTGGGTGTGATGGCTGGATCTAGAGCAGCCATTTTGGATTATGAGGTGAAAGTGTATGTTGAGGATTGGAGGAGCATAGGTCCCAATGACCGTGGAGCCACTGTGCTAGCTCTGGACTCCTATGTTTATGTGAGAAATAAATTTCCACTTTGCTCCAACTTTGCTTCTACTTTGCTACTTTGGATAGGATGCGGCAAATAACATCTAAAACATAGCACTAGCTTAGTGGAATTAGGAGGAAGTGGATGGCAAGAATAGATACTATCTTTTACATAATGGTTAAACATTTAATGAAATTGGATGGACCACATGCTGAATGAGGATATGGCCATAGAGGCAATGGTGGGAGAGTGCCAAAGGGTGAATGCTGTTCCTTGTTGCTTTTCACAAAGTCGTATAAAATTGGGAAGAACAGGGCTAGAGCCAGCCAGACTGCAGCAGAGATGGAAGACAATCCTGCTTTACTAAGGGAAGCACTGGTTGGAGCCTGTGCTCAAAACTGATTAAGGTCTTGAAGTACAGACAACGCCAATTGCCTTTGGCCAAACTGCAGCTATTAAAAACAGTGGCCTTGAAGTGGGAGACTGGCGGCAGCAAGCCACTGTCAAGAATTCTTTGCCAGAAAACACAAACCAGTAGCTCCAAAGATCAGGTGTTACCCTCCTCCCTCAAACGTCTTGGTCAGGAGGCCCTAGGTCGCTATCTTTAAGCTGAGATGAGGCACAGGAAGAACAGAGAACATTGGGCTAGACCAGATCTTTGGCTGTGGGTACTTGGTGGAATTCTATTGGCAGAAAAACTATAACCCTTGGTTCTCCCCAAACTACCCCAGAAGTAAGGAGGGCTACAAAAGCTCTGCAGTCCCACCTTGGATATGGCCATGAAGGTCAATGGCAAGGAGGCCCTCCTGGAGAGTGGGACTGCGATGGCAGGTGGCTATCCAAAGGACTTGCTGGCCTGCCAGAAGCATCTTCACTATTCCTGCAGTGGGAGTGGCTAACCACCTGCAGTAGGGTTTCCTGTTCATTGAGTTTTCAATGGCTGTTTGCCTGTTTCTACTTCACTCCTGTTTATGGGATGCATTGGGAGGAGATAACTTGAGTTCATAGGTCATCAGACCACAAAAGCTGACAGAGAAGACCACAAATCATCCAAACAAGATTTTCATTGTAGGTCCATGCCATATCTGGAAGGGGTTTACCTGAGGGGAGAGGAGGCATGGGCTCCACATGAGCTAAGAAAAGGTGACACCAAAGGGCTGAGCTATGGCAGAGATCACTAATTGTCCCTCAAGCCCATTCTTTCCTTGTTCCTCAGAAATAGAACTCCTGAATTTCAACTAGGCACATAGCATCTGGGAATAAAAACTACCCTTCCCAGACTTCTGTGTGGTAGGTATTTCCCTGTACGTTCAGATCAGTGAAATGTACAACATCCACATGACATACGCTAAGGAACAAGTCTTGCTTTTCTCCTCCCCTCTCCTCCAATCTGTCCGCTGGAATGTGAACGTGGCTGGAGCCGTCATCACGGACCTCAGTGTAGATGGCTGCATACTGGGGAGGGCCGAGCAACAAGTCAGAAGGAAGCTGGGACCCTAGGGATCATGGACCCACCTGGCAGTTCTGCACGGTAGTGGGCAAGAGATTTCTCCTTTGTGTAAACTACTGTTGTCATGACAGCTGAACTTGATTCTGATCTAGAACCTGCCACACAGGTCAAGGCTGCCCGTGGTCACACTTCTGACCAGAGGGAAGGTAGAGATGGGCACAGAGCAATCTCCTCCAAGTGGGTTAACATTTACTTTAAAAAAACAAAGCAAACAAAATGAGAAAACACCTCCAGAAAATCAGACATCAGAATAAAAGTATCAACACACAATAACAGTGTTGCATAGTTTGAATGTTTTTATATTGATCAAATTGTATTTCAGCAGAGTCACTGTAAGAACAGGCCAGAATGAAAAACATTCCAAATTTACAGACAAAATATTGCTAATCAATTAAGATACTTTTCAAAACGACACGACTTAACACAAATCTCTTGGTTGTTCCAGATGGAACGTGAGTTATCAGAGATGCTGGACAGCCAGACTATCAGACCCCCCGCCCCTGCTTGGCTCCTCAGACTAAGGTCAGACTCTTTGCCAAGAGCTGAGGGACCAGCTCTTGGAGACAAGTTCTAGAAATGTGACACATCTCCCTCTAGTAGCTTACTGGAGGCTTGGGCTTAGGATTAATCTCGATTCTCTGGAACACAGACTCCCAGAATGGTAGCCTTGAGGGCTCATCTAGTCCAGCCCAACCTCCCTTTCACTGATGAGGAAAGAGGGCCAAGGGTGACGTGTCTTGTCAAAGTCTAGTCTGGACCCACATCCTGCCTCTAACTGCCTCTCCCCATTGACCCTGCCTCTTTGATGCCTCTAGTTCTATGATAACTTCTATGAGAAACAAAAAAACGTCAACCAGCAACTGCAGCAACAGCCTCTATGCTCGTCTCAAAGCAAAGTGAAAAATGAAATTACTGTGGTAGGAACTGAAGACCAGCCCAAGTTTGTTCTCTAACCCTCCTGCCCCAACCGAACTGAGTTGAATCTCCTCTTCTGGAAAGTCAAACAACGTCAAGTGCAGGTTCTAAGGAGTGACACCAGGAGAGACCTCCCATCCTATGTCTGCACACTGATGTCTAATTAGATCTTCCGAGAGCACCAGAATGCAGGATGTAAATGTCTTCTCCATGCATACTCCAACTTCCTGGACAAACTATTTATCCTGATTTTGATGAAGTTCTTCACTTACAGCTAATAAGGGCTTCTTAGGTCCAATTGAGGAAGTGTATAAGGTAGTGAAGCCGAAATCTTGAACTCCCCAATTTGATCAGTAGTATCTATAACAGGTACTTGCACATTTTACTCCTTTTGATAATTCTCTTGTCTTGTCTTGTTCTTCCCCAGGGTTGCATGGATTTTGTTCCTGGTAACATCTGCTGAGTCTGAACTACTGGCTTGCACAGTGGCGGAAAAAGGCTGGTGGCAATCTTTGGTAAACTTTTGAGAAATTGATTTAAAATAATGGCAGCATTTCTGCAACCATATTAAACAATGCGTTTCTTAAAAAAACACACACACACACAAAAACAAATCTCTAAACTCATTTAAACTTCGCAAGCTTTTTATACACAGGGTGATGACGCCTTTTTTTTTTTTTTAATCAAATGGCAACGATTTGCTCAATATCCTGATGGGGTTAATTTACTTCAGCCTCTTTTTTGGTGCCTTGCTGATGGAATTTTCTGAGTCCAGATTGAATAGAAGTAGTTGTACGATATTCCTTTGTGCCCTTGGTTCTCTTGAGAATAAAAGTGATTTCCTCTTATAAAAACCCCAGTGATTCTACTTCTGATTCATGGATTTGGGGGCTAGTCACTAATAAATTAATTTTTCCAAGTAATGCATCCAGAGCAGAGTCAGATTCCAGCTGATGAAAACTTTAATAGCGTGAGCTCATTCAATCCTCATATTTGACCTAGAGTCCTCAGTATTATCTAGTTCGCCTATTTTACAGATGAGAAAATGGAGGTAAAGCTTTCAGGTGACTAGGCCCAAGGCTAGCTGTTGAGTGGAATCAGAAACTAGATCCCCCAGCCCTTAGCGCCAAGCCTTGCTGCTACACTCAGCTAGCTTGGCACCATGCTGACAAGGTTGGGGCTTCATCATCTCCTCCTATTGCCCAGTGTGGGTTATGACCCCGTACAACAGCTCCCCCAACCCCTGTCATTTAAGAGTAAAATGTCAGTGGGGAAAAGATGGAAAGAATGCAGTAAATACGCTAGGTCTGGAGACAAAGAACTTTAGAAACCTGGCCCCTACATAAAGATCTTTACCCATCTTGTGACCAGGAAGCGTTTTGGCTCAATTGGTCTGGAGTTTGCTAAACATCAAAACGGCCTAATTTCAGTGCTCTGTAACATGGAACCATCCTTTTTCTATAAATCCCATCAAGAAATTGGATACTTAGTTGGCTGCTTCTTCTGAATACATAAAACCACTATTTCAAAATACCACACTCGAATTTTCACGTAATTTATTTTCCTTAAATAATAATTTGCTACAATCCTGGCACAAGTTAAAAAAAAAATTAACACAGTATCAACAAAGGCAGAATTCTTTAGGACAATCAAAATCTTGGTGTACTTAGAATAAATTAACATCAAATTGTGTTTATATTCAGATAGTCTGATCCTCTCCTTTGAAATGAAACGGAGACCATTGTAACTAGGAGTGAATGCACACATTTGTTCTTCTATACAGAGACTCATTCTTTATATAAACTCAACTGTAATTCGAATCAAGTTAGGAATCCTGAGAGACACTCACCCGTGGGCGCGCACACACACATACAACACACACACACATCCACAGGCAACCCTCTCGAAGCTGGGTTCCCCATGGTTCAATGTCTGGATCTTTCCTCAGAAGGGCCAACGATTCTGAATATTTAGATGACGTCCCATCTCCCCTCAGGAAAATCGTAATGGTTCAAGTGTAATAGATCGAAGTAGCAGCAATCCATGTATTAGATTCAGTAGTGGATGATTCCAGTCCTGGGCGCTGGGTGTGCAGCAGGAGGGAGGCAGACACAAGAAGCACCTGCTCCGAAAGCTAACACTGGGGCGACGCCGGGAGTCCTCGTTCTCAGAGTCTCAGCTGAAGACTCACCTGAAACCTGCACTGCTCGTCTGGTTCAGGCACTGGTGGGAACCTGAGGAGGGTCACTAATGCAGGGAGGAGGCAGGGCACGGGGACACGATTCTCAGAAATGCCAATGTCAGACGTGGCAGGGAGACTGGACAAAGGAAGAGAGGGCACAAGGGCACAAAGGCACTGCTCGTTCTCTGCCTGACACCCCATCCCCTGCCACTCAGTACTTTCATGGGGTGCCCCTGAGCATCATCGAGGCTGGTGAACACTGTTTCAGCTCCGCCCAGACCCACGGAAAGCTCAGCTCTTAGTCCTAGACCCGTATACACACAACGCATCCAAGTAACTCTGAACAGCCATACCATCTCGCTTCTGGGAGGCCCACAGCATGGCTGGTGCCCTCTCCCAACTGCCCAAGGATGGTTTACAGGAATATGGAGATGAAGAGAGGGGAAGGCATTAGGACAGGCCCCAAACTGAGCTCCCCTTCTGCTTAGTTCTCTCCAGAGGAGGCACGGGCCTGCATGATGCTATAACCGCATGCGTTATCTACACAGTTCTTATGTACACGATACCTTTTTTTTTTTTTAATAGAAATTTAAAGTGCCTGGGTCAAATGTGCTCACTCCTTTCCCACAGCTTACAGGTTCCTCTTGCTGCTTCCAGAGAGAAGGAGCATGCCCCGGGGAAAGAGGAATGAACGTCTTCACAGCAGTCTTAACTGGGATCCAGCATCTGGACTAAGCCTTCTTCATAAACGCGAAGAATTGCTTCACACACAAACTTGTACTGGCTCTGGGGAGGAGAGGAAAGCCCGTCAAGCCAGCAGCTCCACAAACACAGCCTCTCACCCCAGACAGAGTTATTCTTTCACCTCATTCATAAACACCCTGAGCTCCAGCTCAAGTTGGGCCCAGCCCTGGGTTACATCCAGGGGCACAGAGTGGAGTGAACACACCTATGAGTTCATTGTTCTGCGTGACAACTCAGCCAAGGGGGACCAGCAGTCTGGGGAAGTTCGGGAGGGACAAAGGTTGCTGGAGGGTGGCCCTTCCAGATGCACCAGTGTGCGGCTCTGACAAAGATGCTCGCTCAGAGGAGGAGGGTCAGAGCAAGGTCAGGGATCATGGTCCTTGCGTGGAACACCTGGGTGTGGGGGGACTGGAGGGAGGCTGCAGAGGTAGGCTGGGACCTCATTGTGGGGGACCCCTGCACTGGGGTCAGGAGTCTAGACTTTGTCTTTTTGAAAGGACAGCCACTGGAAGTCGCTCTGCAGGATATGGTTCTTTTCATTAACAAACACCTGAGACTATTTGAGGGATGTGTTCAGGGTGAAGGAAAGCCTCAGACTGAGCTGCACCAGCTAGGAAAATGTGTCCAGAAGATACACTTGAAACATTATTTTTTTAACTAACAATGAGGTCCTCCATACCACAAAACTGGGCAGAGAATAGTCTTAACAACTTTTTTATTTTCTTAACCAGATTTCTTGGGTGTGTGCCTACCAAGTCGCTTCAGTCGTATCCGACTCCTTGCAACCCTATGGACTGTAGCCCAAAAGGCTTCTCATAGAAGGGATTCGCCAGGCAAGAATACTGGAGTGGGTTGCCATGCCCTTCTCCAGGGGATCTTCCCGACCCAGGGACTGAACCCGCGTCTCTTGCATCTCCTGCATTGGCAGGTGGGTTCTTTACCACTAGGGCCACCCAGGAGTGCACACGAATTTAAGACAAGAGCTCCTATGATGACCTAGTGGGGTCGGGATAGATGGGTAAGTGAGAGGGAGGGGATATTTGTATACTTATAGCTGATTCATGTTATTGTACAGCAGAAACTCACACAATATTATAAAGCAATTATCCTCCAATTAAAAATAAAAATAATAAGAAAATAAATAAAATAAAAACAAGAGCTCATAATCATTAGAGAGATCTTACGACCGTAGGCCATGAGCCTGTGAGGATGCAGAGCTGTGTGCAGGCCCCACTCTCTTCTCTGCTAACTCCTCCTCACCCATCAGGGGCGGGGTGGGTAGGTGTGGGGGTGTGTGGGGTGCTCTGGAGGCCTTGGCTCTAGAAAGCCCTGCCTTTCCAAGTCAGCTTCAGATACTCTTCCTGAATTCTCAGGCTCCCCTTGGACTTCTCCTGCTGCTGCTGAGATTCATAGTTCACTGAGGCAGTTCTACTAGATAAAAGCTCAGGCCTCTCCTGTTAGTGCACTACCTGTTGAAGGGATGAATGAATGAATAGGGGGTGGTCTTCATTTTGCAGATGGGGACACTGAGGCTTAGAGAGGTTAAGGGACTATTCAAAGGTGGCCCTGTACATGGGGAGAGTGAATTGTGTACTTCCCCAGAGCCCCCTGCCCCTTTTGTAGATCTAGGGGAAACCAGAATATTTCCTCTTTTTTTTTGGCCTGCACCATGAGGCACCTTGGAGAAGGCAATGGCACCCCACTCCAGTACTCTTGCCTGGAAAATCCCATGGACGGAGGAGCCTGGTGCACTGCAGTCCATGGGGTCGCTAAGAGTCAGACTCGACTGAGCGACTTCACTTTCACTTTTCACTTTCATGCATTGGAGAAGGAAATGGTAACTCACTCCAGTGTTCTTGCCTGGAGAATCCCAGGGACAGGGGAGCCTGGTGGGCTGCCATCTATGGGGTCGCACAGAGTCGGACACGACTGAAGCAACTTAGCAGCAGCAGCATGAGGCACCTAGATCTTAATTTCCTAGCCAGGGATTGAACTCCCCTGCATTGGAAGGCAGAATCGTAACCACTGATTACCCAAGAAGTCCCCAGATCATTTCCTCTTAAGGACACCGGCAGCTCTGGGTACCAAGAGGAAGACAGCCCAGAGTGGGAGAGAGCAGGGCCCTGTGAAACATCTAGGTGGGTGGGGTGAAACCCTCAGGTGACCTTGCTTACTTCTGACAGACAGGCGATGATGGGTCAGGGGCTTGACAATGCAGAGTGCAATCAGGGCTGCTCCCTGGTCAGCAGGGAGCAAGAGGCTGTCAGGAAAAAACTGTGTGGCAGGAGAAGTGGAGGGCAGCAAGCCACAGAGGCCAGATGGGGTGGGTGTTGGAACTGCTCAGCCCCTGACAAGCTCTGTGACCGCGTGCGAGTGACTCAGTCCCGTGGGGCCTTGGCCTCTTGACTTGCAAAGCCCTTTGTACAGGCCTGGCCACTGTTAGTATTTTTATTATTAGATTTCTACTCACTGATGTCTGCACCATCATGGCACGCTGGTCTCGCATTTTCCGAACAATATCCAGTGGGTAAATGGGCAGGTTCCTCTCGATCAGGCACATGGCTGTTTCCATGGTGACCAACACACCGGTTCGACCTATCCCAGCACTGGGGGAAGAGAAGCAGAGGCAGAATTTGCTCAGACAGCATTTATGCACAGCCCAGCTCAGCTCCTCGTCAGTTCCCACTTTTACTCAGACGGAGTTCTCCTCCCTGACCTTCAAAGGACATGGAACTTTGAGCTCTGGGCATGCTCCCAAACAAGCCAGAGGCTTAAAAAACCAATGGGAAGAAATATCCATCTTTCTGTGCAAACTCCACCCCCATCTCCTGCACATCTACCACAGGAACAGAGGGAAAAACGAGGTAGGGACTCTGTTGTCCAGTTCTATGGTGCAGTCAGAATTTGTCCAAATCTTTGGACAGAGTGAAGACAGAAAGCAACCAGAGCCTTGTAAGCGTATATTGAGTCTTGTGGGATGTAGGTGGGTTTGATGCCTGCCAACTGTCTCCAGGCCTTGCCCAAGGAGTTTCAGTATTGGTAAAACCAGGTCAACAAGCCACAGTACCTGCAGTGAACCAGGACAGGCTCACCGTCCACTCTCAGGGACCGCACATAGTTCACAAATTCCAGAAAGTCTGAGGAGTCATCGGGGACGCCATGGTCTGGCCAGGCCACGTACTGGAGATGGGTCACTGTGTGTTCCTCCCCGGTCTGCAAAGGGGCAGGGGAGCCTCACTGAGTCTATCTGGACTGGTGGGCAGGAGCACCCCGGCCCCTTCCCAGCCTCCAGCCAGTGAGCTCCTGTCTCTGGATGCTCTTCTGCCCACTGGGGATCTCCCGGCCTTGAGTCCTGCCCACTCCCACCCACCCACCTCCCCAGTGCTCTCAGGCCGGCCCTGTCTCTAGGACTCTGCGGAGGCCACCTCCTGCCTGATGGCTCTGCACCACTTCTGCCCACAGCCATCTCTTCCTGGTTGCTCCCGTGGTACTTGCTGGCAAGGCCACCCACATTGGCTTTTTTTTAATGAGCAAAATATACATAACAAGAAGTCTACCATTTTAAACATTATTAACTGTATAGTTCAGTGGCATTAAGTACATTGGCAAAGTTGTACAACCCTCCTCACTCTTCCTAGAAACTTATCAGCTTACCAAACTGAAACACCGTGCCCATTAAACACTAACTCTTCGTCCAACAGCCTTGCAGCCCTGGCAACCGCCATCCTACTTCTGTCTCTGTGAACTGACTACTCCGGGAGGTCACATGGTATTTGTCCTTTCGTGTCTGGCTTCTTCCGCTCATTAAAACGTCTTCTAGGTTCAGCCATGCTACAGCATGGGTTAGAAAGAATCTCCTTCTCTGTGGGGGGACTAGGATTCCACGGTACGAATATACCATGTTCTGTCTACCTGTTTATCTGTCAGTGGACACCTGGGCTGTTTCCCCCATATGCTGTTGTGAATATGCTGCTGTGAACATGGATGCTGGTTCTTTTCTAGGCAACCTTGCACATCTACTGAAATGCTCACCGGCAGAAAACCCAGACTGACCCAGAAGTAGAGGCCTCCCCGGGCCCACGGTGGATGCTGGTTTAGCACCAGCCTTTAACTCGCGCCTTCCCGGGTCCCCCCACAGCTCCTGCCACACGGGCCCCGCTCACCTCAGTGTTGGTGACCAGCATTTCCCGGAACACGTACGCGATGGTGCAGTCCTCTGACTGACAGCGGATGTGAAAGCTGCCGTGTTCCATGACGTCGGGGGGATTGGGCCAGTACTGGTGACATTTGGTCTGCAAGGGAATCGCCGGGCAGGAGTTAGGCGGGGCTGTGGCGGTGCTTGTGAGTGGTTAACCGGACAGACGGGTCGGACGCTGGGCTACAACTCTCTCACTTGCGCTAGATGCTCTGAGAGCTGCTGTGGGGGAAAGAAACTCGGGCGAGGCCGCTCTGCCCTGTGTCTGTGCTGTTCAGGAGGAGGGGTCAGTCAGCCTGCCAGGGGCCAGGACACAGCTCTCATCCCCGCTGGAGCTCCAGGAGGAACGCACTGACTCTCCCTCCTCATCACCGGGTCCAACTGCTGGAAGGACAGGAGAGCCTCAGACAGACGTGAGAGGCCTTGACTTAGGAGCAACCTCTGCCCCCCACCCTCCCCACTGCAGGGCCTCTGCCCCTTCCCTGCTCTCAATACCCCCTTTTACCTCATCCCTCCTTCACTATCCGCTCCTTACCCGCTTGAGGAGGAAGGCCTCGAGGCACGGCCGCTAAGAGTGCACATTTGAGAGCCAGATAGAATTCTGTTAGGATTATTCTCTCCTCTCTGTGAGCCCCGTGACCTCAAACTTGCTACTACTTAACCTCTCTGATTTCCACATTCTTCACCTGAAAGGACGGCACCTACTTCCCAGATGGTGACAGAGGCTGGGGGTGATGGTGTGCAGTGCCTGGCTCACCGTGGGGGAGGTGGGGACAGGTCAGTGGCCACCGTCATCACTGTTGTTGCTACAGTCCCATGAGCGCATTCACATATGACTCATACGGAACCGACGCTCAGCAGACGGCAGAGGAGGAACTCGGGCTCAGCGGGACTCAGTGAGCTGCCCCCGGTCTAGGCGGCTGTGCTTCCCCACAGGTGGACTGCCCCCTGCCCCCACCCCTCTCCCCCAGTCTCCTCTTCCCCCTTCCAAATCCTAGGGCTTCCCTGGTAGCTCAGCTGATAAACAATCTGCCTGCAACACAGGAGACTCCCATTCGATTCCTGGGTCAGGAAGATCCAGTGGAGAAGGGATAGGCTACCCACGCTAGGTATTAGAGACTTCCCTGGTGGCTAAGACAGTAAAGAATTTGACTGCAATGTGGTAGACCTGGGTTCGATCCCTGGGTTGGGAGGATCCCCTGGAGAAGGGAACAGCTATAGACTCCAGTATTCTGGCCTGGAGAATTCTATGGACAGCACAGCCTGGTGGGCTACAGTCCATGGGGTCGCAAAGAGTCGGACACAACTGACTGACTTTTCACTTTCACTTTCTAAATCCTGCATTCTCTTTCCTAGCAGTCTTGCTCCTGCCTCTGGCCTCAAAGCAAAGTTCAAGGTCAAGCTGCCTATCCCATCATCGATCCATCAGTCAAATTCTGACTCATTCAAAAAATGTTTTTTTCTCTCCAAGCTTACAGCTTCATCAACTTGGGTAAAAATTATGCTTACTTAGAGTGAAGAGGGGGTATAAACCCCCTGAAAATTTGAAAACGCACAAAAATTTGAAACAGCTTTCCTATTTTTATTTTCAAACATCACAGTGAATGTTTGGAATTAAAGCATGCTGCTGGGAAGGTGGAGCTAAGAATTTACTTGCAAATGTTAAACCTGGGGGTTTTGGTTCATGACCACTTCCCAATTCCTCTCAGACACAAAGGAAGGCTGTCTGTAGAACCTGAGGCAGAGTGGATACCCACCAGGCCTGTGCCCATTTCCTCCTCTGCACAAGGGGTGTGGCTCTCTGCTGCAGGCTTCCTGGGGTCCTGCCCACAGGACAGCTGATGGGAACCTTCTGTCTAAAGTGATGAGCCCATTCAGGGCAGAACCACAAGTATCTCTATTTCTAGAGA
This sequence comes from Capra hircus, assembly GCF_001704415.2. Taxonomy (NCBI): domain Eukaryota; kingdom Metazoa; phylum Chordata; class Mammalia; order Artiodactyla; family Bovidae; genus Capra; species Capra hircus. The sequence continues at coordinate 98,698,181 of NC_030815.1, forward strand.
CTCCCAGTGAATCTGACCAGAACGGGACTCTCTTTACTTCTCGATCAAATCTAGATTTTAGGTTGATTTGGATCTCAAACCATTTGGGGGTATAGAGGAAAAAGCAAGAAGTCTGTGGAAATTCTGAATTTCCCTCCTGGTTATTAAGTTCCACTAACTGTGCCATCCTGGCCAAGATACTTCACTTTTTTGATCCCTGGTTTCCCCATGAATGCTGCTGCTATGGGAAGGGATGATGCTAATGACTTTTTTCTTTTTTTGGCTGTGCCTTGAGGCTTGTGGGATCTTAGTTCCTTGACCAGGGATTGAACACATGCCTTCTGCAGAGGGAAGCATGGATTCCTAACCACTGACCACCAGGGAAGTCTCTAATACCTATTTTCTTTTGATTGGTATATGCTAAGCACTAAATGGTGCTTTTTATGGACATTATGTTATCTGGGCCTCAAAACAACCGTATGAGGTAGATAATGTCACTGCCTCTGTTCTGCATAAGAGTAAACTGAGGCTCAGAGACTGAATCTGCTTGTGTCCTGTCCTACAGATAGGAAGTGGGGCATATGTAGATGTCTGTTTCAATGGAAGGACTAGTCTCTATGGCTCTGTTTCCTCTTGGAGGAAATAATGGACCTGAAGAGAGAGCACAATGGAAAACGTTTTGGGTGGGAATAAAAAGAGAGGGCAATGAAAGCGAGCCCATGGTGGGAGTGCCTCCCAGACCCTCAGCCTCTGGGGGAGGCTCTGTGCACTTGACGTGAGAGCAGTACAGAGCGGAGAGGAAGATCCCACTAGCTCTCAGGCCCACGGGGAGGCCGCTCAGCTAAACGCAGAACAGGGGAAAAAGCAAACAGGACACGCTGAGAACCTCATCTCTCAGGAAAGCAGGGGACAGAGCTGCTGGCCCAGGAGGACTGGCTCCTAATCCGGAGGAACTCAAGGACAGTGGTGGCAACCAGATAAGAGACCTCGGGACAAAAGGCTCAGGTCAGCTGAGACTCTGTAACAGGAGAGGCAGGAAACATGTAGTAGCCTGGATTTGAGAAGAACAGGCTTCCAGCCACCCATAAACAACAGAAGTCAGTTCCTGGGGCCAGAGATGGCGAACGGAATGCTCTGACTCATGGGAGATGGAGATCTCTAACGCAGGAACCTGAAGGAACCAGCCGGAAGGGGTTCGATTAGGAAGAAAGGGCCGGGAAACAAACACCACCCACCCTTCCCCCCCACCCCGCCCCACAATGCCCTGGGTCACAAGGAGACCTCGGAGGAGCTCATGTTCAGAGCGGACTCCAATCAGGACAGAGCAGGAGGGGCAGGACTCTCTAGAGCAGCTGGCGGAAGTGAGGCCTCCTGGGTGAAAGAAAGGGCCTTTTCTCCGCTGGTGTGGGCAGAAGGAAGGGAAGGGGCTGCCATCGGGGCAGATCATCTGTCACCAACCACCCCTGCTGGGGCTCCCTTGACTCCATGGAGAACAATGGCCGTGCAGCTGGGACGGGCCAAGACAACCAAGAAGGGGAAAGAGCGGCCCGACACAGGTGAGGAGAAAGCGCCCGGCTGCCCTGTGGGTTCAGGTGGTGGCTCTGAGGAAGTGCAGGGTCGCTGAAGACCTCCGGAGCTCGGGCAGTAGCAGCTCCACGGGCAGTTTCTGAGAAAATCTGGAGCATTCAGCACCCCTCCCCCCCACTGCCAGAGTCACAGAACAGACACGCAAACACAGCACAATTTCATATGCGGAGATTCTGGCGACAGCAAGGCTGTAACCATGCTGTCTTGTATCTATAAAATGCCAGAATGGCCCAGATCAAGGCCTGCAGAGTGTGGGATTGGGCGGCTGCGACCCGGCGCAGTAGGCGCCGGCGGCTGCGACCCGGTGTGGGATTGGGCGGCCGCGACCCGGCGCGCTAGGCGCCGGCGGCTGCGACCCGGTGTGGGATTGGGCGGCTGCGACCCGGCGCAGTAGGCGCCGGCGGCTGCGACCCGGTGCGCTAGGCGCCGGCGGCTGCGACCCGGTGTGGGATTGGGCGGCCGCGACCCGGCGCGCTAGGCGCCCGCGGCCGCGACCTGGCGAGCTAGGCGCGCGCGGCCGAGAGGAGTTACACTACGTCCGAAGTCAGGGGCAGCGGCCGAGTGCGCCAGGCTGTGATGGCGCAGGAACAGCCGAGAGGAGCTACTCCGTGACCGAGGTCGGTGGCGGCCAGGAGAAGACACCCCACGTCCGAGGCCAGGGGAGGAGCCCGAGAGGAGCCACCCCGCATCTAGGTCGGGGCGGTTGGGAGAAGCCACCTGGCGCCGGAGGCCACGGGTGGCGCCGGGAGGAGCCACCCCACACTGGAGGCCAGGGGCGGCGCCCGAGTCCAAGGGCGGAAGCTGGGAGGAGCAACCAGAGGTGCTGGTGGCCGTGCGGGCGTAGGAGGGCCTAGAAGAGCTATCCTACCTTGCAGGTCAGGAAGGGCGGTAGTAAGGAGATACCCCTCGTCCAAGGTAAGGAGCAGCGGCTATGCTTTGCTGGAGCAGCCGTGAAGAGATACCCCACACCCAAGGTAAGAGAAACCCAAGTAAGACGGTAGGTGTTGCAAGAGGGCATCAGAGGGCAGACACACTGAAACCATACTCACAGAAAACTAGTCAATCTAATCACACTAGGACCACAGCCTTGTCTAACTCAATGAAACCAAGCCATGCCTGCGGGGCAACCCAAGACAGGTGGGTCATGGTGGAGAGGTCTGACAGAATGTGGTCCACTGGAGAAGGGAATGGCAAACCACTTCAGTATTCTTGCCTTGAGAACCCCATGACCAGTATGAAAAGGCAAAATGATAGGATACTGAAAGAGGAACTCCCCAGGTCAGTAGGTGCCCAATATACTACTGGAGTTCAGTGGAGAAATAACTCCAGAAAGAATGAAGGGATGAAGCCAAAGCAAAAACAGTACCCAGTTGTGGATGTGACTGGTGATAGAAGCAAGGTCCGATGCTGTAAAGAGCAATATTGCATAGGAACCTGGAATGTCAGGTCCATGAATCAAGGGAAACTGGAAGTGGTCAAACAAGAGATGGCAAGGGTGAACGTTGACATTCTAGGAATCAGTGAACTAAAATGGACTGGAATGGGTGAATTTAACTCAGATGACCATTATATCTACTACTGCGGGCAGGAATCCCGCAGAAGAAATGAAGTAGCCATCATGGTCAACAAAAGAGTCCAAAATGCAGGACTTGGATGCAAGCTCAAAAACGACAGAATGATCTCTGTTCGTCTCCAAGGCAAACCATTCAATATCACAGTTATCCAAGTCTATGCCCCAACCAGTAACGCTGAAGAAGATGAAGTTGAACGGTTTTATGAAGACCTACAAGACCTTGTAGAACTAACACCCAAACAAGATGCCCTTTTCATTATAGGGGACTGGAATGCAAAAGTAGGAAGTCAAGAAACACCTGGAGTAACAGGCAAATTTGGCCTTGGAATGCAGAATGAAGCAGGGCAAAGACTAATAGAGTTTTGCCAAGAAAATGCACTGGTCATAGCAAACACCCTCTTCCAACAACACAAGAGAAGACTCTACACATGGACATCACCAGATGGTCAACACCGAAATCAGACTGATTATATTCTATACAGCCAAAGATGGAGAAGCTCTATACAGTCAACAAAAACAAGACCAGGAGCTGACTGTGGCTCAGATCATGAATTCCTTATTACCAAATTCAGACTCAAATTGAAGAAAGTAGGGAAAACTGCTAGACCATTCAGGTATGATCTAAATCAAATCCCTTATGATTATACAGTAGAAGTAAGAAATAGATTTAAGGGACTAGATCTGATATATAGAGTGCCTGATGAACTATGGAATGAGGTTCGTGACATTGTACAGGAGACAGGGATCAAGACCATCCCCATGGAAAAGAAATGCAGAAAAGCAAAATGGCTGTCTGGGGAGGCCTTACAAATAACTGTGAAAAGAAGAGAGGTGAAAACCAAAGGAGAAAAGGAAATATATAAGCATCTGAATGCAGAGTTCCAGAGAATAGCAAGAAGAGATAAGAAAGCCTTCTTCAGCGATCAATGCAAAGAAATAGAGGAAAACAACAGAATGGGAAAGACTAGAGATCTCTTCAAGAAAATTAGAGATACCAAGGGAACATGTCATGCAAAGATGGGCTCGATAAAGGACAGAAATGGTCTGGACCTAAAAGAAGCAAAAGATATTAAGAAGAGGTGGCAAGAATACACAGAAGAACTGGACAAAAAAGATCTTCACGACCCAGATAACCATGATGGTGTGATCACTAACCCTAACTGCACAGGTAGGGAGTGACAGAGCAGGAACATGAACTCAGAAAGCATGGCCCTGGCATCTGCCCTCTTACTCAGGACACCAGGGAACAAGACAGGTGCAGGTGATCCAGAAACACAGAGAGTGCATATAGGACTGTGAGCCAGCTGGCATTCCTGGAGTTCAAAAAAGGCCCCAGTAACTTCACTGCCTTTCCAAAACAAGATCAGAAAATCACACACAGGCACACAGAAACAGAATATTAACAAAAATTAAAAACAGGCAAAAAACAAGACTCCCAGACAAAGGGATGCCATAGACCTGTTGCCTTGTGATTTCAGCAAAGCCTGAGAGTTCTCACAGTAACTAGGTAAACCAGATGCAGAGACGGCCAGGGCTGGAAGCAGAGCTGGGAGAGTCAGCAACGAGTATCTGCAACACCTTTGACTCACAGCATCCTAGAAGGAGCTTCTGATTGTCTCTTGAGGGCCTTTATATTTTTAAACAGTGATTTTATGTGAAGAGATTCTGATCAACACTATAAGTGACAAGAAGCCAAGAGTGAGGGCCGAGGTGAACAATGACAGATGGGAAGGCCAAGCAGCGTGAGGCACACAAAAGGCCAGATCTGATGGCAAATCCTCCCAGGGATGATAGCGACGGACACACACACACAGCTAATGTTTGCCAGACACTGTGACAGACAGCTCTCTAAGCTTTCCATATATACTGTCTCAGTCCCCACAAACCCTCTGAGACGGCACCACTATCTGCAGCTTACGGACAGGGAAGCTGAGGGTCAGACAGGTTAAGTATTTATAACTTGCTCCAGAAGAACCTGTTCTGAACCCACAGAGTCTGGCTCCAGAGCCCCACCGATATGCCACAGTGTAGGTCTCAGGAGTCAAGTGTATGAGTACAAAATGGGGAGACTTACTCCACAGCAAGACTGAGACAAAGACCAGACAATTTCTGCTGACCACCCACTTAATGGTGGTCCAAGATTATCTTCAGATATCTGAAAGGGCACTGCATGGAAGAGAAGGGCCACTTATTACTGTGTCTTCCAGGCAAGAGAAGCTGGTGGGGTGGGGTTCAAAGCGGTGTGGATTTCAGTTCATTATGAAGAGGGATTTTTTGTTTTTTTAATCAGAGCTGAATAACCCATGGATGGACCCTGGAAGTGTTTTAGCCAAGGTGGGGAGCCATCTGCCTGGGACAGCCTAGGTGAACCCACAAGGCTCTCCAGAATTAGCAGGAACCCTGATTTTGCTCTTTGGGGTGAGAGTATAGACTGATCTCCTCAAACGTATGATCCATTCTGATTCTATACTCTGACTTCTGGCACAGATCCACCTGGCATTCTGAACTATATACTGAGGACAGGCCTGGGAGGAAGTGGCACATAGATCCCTTAAATATTAATTTATATTTGATTTCTGAATGTGTTTCCAGATGAACATTTCATCATGAAGATATCTAGATGCAGACAGAAGTTAGAGAATTCATGCTACACAGCACTCCCTGCACACTGACTTCAGTTACACAATCAGCGATCTGTTCCTGTGAAACACACGTCAGGCTGAACACAGCATGCTGCCATTGCTCTTCTAATTAAGCCCTTCTTAGCTTTTTTTTTTTTTTTTGCATCAGGTTTTGCTGTAACACAAGCAGAGGTAATTTCTCCTACTTTGTATTCCATTGTGAACCTGGCCCTTAAACACTGCTCTTCTGAGGATCAGCACGTATCCTAGGTGGGTGAGATCACAGCTAACACAGGAGTTCTGGGGCAGGTGAGGCAAGGGAAGCGCCTTCCAGCTTGCTGTAACAGATCCAAGGCAGGAATGGAAGGGGCTGTCTGATCACTGCTTAGCTCGGAAAGGCCAGCAAGTGGGAAGGAGGAGGGCTGAGTTTCTCATCCCTGGAGCTGTCCGTCAGGAGCTGTGTACAGATTCATGGGTCACCAAGTGGGCTGGACTGGGCAACATTTCCGTAAGGCCTTTTCCAGCTCTGAAGTTCGCGTTCTGGCAGAGCGTAGAGTGACGCACGCCTGTCTGGAAGTCAAGCCACTTACCCGGCCTCGCTCGGTGAGAGTCGTCAACATGACGATGAGCGATAACTTCTGGTCCCAGACCACTTGCCAGAACTGTGCACAGGTATGTGGCAGGGGTCCCTGAGCGGCAATGTACTTGTTCACAAGGTGAGCAGCAGGAATTTCCATCTGGCAGGAGATGGTTCAGGCATTAGAATCTGTTACTGCCACAAGGTGGACAGGGAACTGCAGCTCACACACTTCTAGCTGCTTACCGTCAGCACACCAGAAGAACATTTCTACCAAATTTTGGTCAATAAGAATAATCAAAGGAAAAGCTACTTTAGAAAATGCTTCAAAGGTGTTTGACAATAATGTTAGCTACTCAGGATAAAACTTTGTGAAATTCAATAGGTGATAATCAGAAGTGGACCTATAAGATGAAAGAGTTTAAATGACCTTCTCTGCTGTATCCTAAATATAATCAATATTGGGAATCTGCATTTTCAGCGACCCATGCCAATCCTTATGCCCACAACTTTTCATATGCAGGGTTTTCTATCAAAATATTTTCTTTAAAGCATAAACCACACAGGCTTATGCCACCAACTACTGTTACACTTTGCTTTCTGCATGGCTGCCAATGTCTGCGCCACTCAGCTGATCAATTTTTCTCCCCAGCTTCACTGAGGTATAAATGGCAAATAAAAAAGGTATATATTTAAGGTATACAACATGATGGTTTGATATACATATACACTGAAATGATTATCAGATTCAAGTTTCTGAACACATCACCCCCTCACAATAGTTACTGTCCGAACTGATAAATGTTAAAATGTTAAAATAAGTGCCACTGTCATCCCTCTCCTACCCTGCTCTGCTTTTACTTCTAAACTAAGTCTTTTCTCTTTTTTTATTTTTAATTATTTATTTGGCCGTGTCCAGTCTCAGCTATGGCATGCAGGATCTAGAGTGTGCGAGCTTATTAGTTGGCATGTGGGATCCTGCTTTCCCCACCAGGGGTTGAACCTACATCCCCTGTATTGGAAGCCAGACTCTCAACCACTAAACTGCGAGCAAAGTCCCTAAACTAAGTGTTTTCTGTAAAAGAACACTCAGAACTGGCTGAGCTTTGGAACAGCACAGCAATTCACTCATTCTTAGGTGGGGATAGTAGATGGAGATGCCTCATTCACGGCTTGGTTTGTGCTTTGTTGGTGCTTGGTTAATGGCTTTCTCAGCCCTGGTCTTGGCCACTCCCCACCCCTGAGTACATGGTCTTACTGCCCCCACCATTTCAGTGCTCTAATCACAGGACACCAGAAATGCTGAAAGTGAGGGTCAATGAATCTCACAGATGCTTCGGAATGAGTAGAACCACTGATGAGACCCATTCTTGCTGGTAGTTATTGACATCATGCTATAATCTGAGAACTTGAGAAGTCCTCTGTTTATTTAGATCAGATAAACAGTGAGCTGAGGGCCAGATTTAAGTGCTGCACTGAGAGCTAACAGTATTTTTTAAAATATTTTTGCATGGTTGCATTTGAAATGGTATATATAAGTACCTAATTAATATCCTCAATTTTGTCTCTTGGCTTGCAGAGACCAAAATATTTTCGGTCTAGCCCTCTACAGAAATAGTGTGCTGAGCCCTGGTTTAGATGAAGAGGCTGAGGTTCAGAGAAGCTAAGTTGCCCAAGATGCATTTTCACGGTGAAATGAATACTTTCCCCACGACAAGTAGAAATTTTGGACCTTTTGTTTTGGGGCTATGGTGGTTTTATTTTTAGGCAGGATGTATAGTAATCAGATTGGGGGGAAAATACAGAAAGTTACAAATGTACCAATGGTCAAACAAAACACCTATAGGTCAGCAGTTGAGGACAGAAGGCTGAATTTTGGTCTCATCTTCTGTTAGCTTTAAGACTTTTCAGATGATTCAATCTCTGAACCTTAGTGTCATCCTCTGTATAATGAGACTATCCTGCCTTTCCTCAACGGCTGCTGTGGTGCTGAGACAAGACAGTGAATAGGAAAGCAGTTCGCCGACTGCAAAGCACCACGCATGTCACTGTCACGCTTGTTACAACGACTAATGTGCCTTTTTTCGTGATCCGGAATTCTAACTTACGTTCACATAACTCGCATTAATGTAATCTTCGTTTCCCTGCAACAATACCCGGGTGGTGTCATCTGTGGAGGAGAAAGAAATTTACTGATTATTCGGAGTGTTATTTTTACCAGCCCAAGTAAACAAGGGTTCAGTTCCCAGCCCATCTGCAGCCCTCGCCTCATTAGCATAAACACTATTCCCCAACTGTTCCGAGTTTGAAATGGCTGCAATAAAGACGGTGGTGTTTACAGACACACTGAGAGTCGTTCCAGAATACCAGACAATCTGTTTTAAAAAGGGAAACATTATCTCAGTGTGTGTGGGGGGAGGAGGCATTCATGCCAGATACTCACAAGGCAGTACATCTTTATATCGGTTTTTGTCTAGATTTTGAGGCAGCTTTGCAAACGTGATGGCCAATCCAGGCTTCTTTCTATAGAGTTGCTATATGACAAACAGGAAGTGAAAAAAAAAAAAAGGAAAAAACAGCCATGAAGAATGTGAAAACATACTCTAACAGTAAAGTTTACCATTCACAGCAGCCAAATCTTAACATTTAATAGTGGTTTTATATATTAAGAGAAAAATCTTCCCAGTAAGAAATTCTGTAATCCCATGAGAAACTGACTAAATTCTTCAATATATATGGATTTTTTTTTTAACATGAGACTCTTGGGGGAAAAAAGTCATAGGAAGGAGTGTGAGTCACAGATAATGGATCACAGTAAGTAAAACTTCATCTTCGTGACAATTATTTGACAAGAACTAAAAGCAAGTAGAGGAAAAAAAAAAGAGTTCTGACTAAAAATTAAATAGAAATCATTTACATTAGTCTAAAAACATTTACCTCCAGTTTAATGGAGTGAACCACGTTCTTTGCCAAGAACAAGAGGATTTTCATTCATCATTTCAGAAGTATACCTCCACAGTAAAAACATTTATTTCAATACATAGTAAACTTCAATTAAATATTCCTTTAAGGAGGTATTTCCCTATGCATGCAATCACTAGCAAAAATTCAGTTAAAACCCTCACTGCATATCTAGAAGCACATAATAGACACATTTGTACTGTACCTGATGTCATCTTAATAACAGCTCTAGGAAAGGTATTTAATAGTATTCTTATTTTGCAAGCAAGAGACACAGATGAAAAGCTTGGCTCAAGATTACAAAGGAGAGGCTGAACTCTGATCTGACTTTAATGCTTGAGCTTTTCCCTTTGAAAAAGAAAGAAAGATAGCACTAAGTCATGTCTGACTCTTGTAACCCTACAGACCTGCAGGCTCCTCTGTCCATGGAATTTTCAGGAAAGAATACTGGAGTGGGTTGCCATTTCCTTCTCCAGGGGATCTTCCTGATCCAGGGATGGAACCCGAGTCTCGTCTCCTGAATTAGCAGATGGGCTTTTTACTAGCTGGGCCACCAGGGAAGCCCCAAGACACATCTATTCCTTCCCAAAGTTTCCTCCTGCCCTTTTGAGTTCTCTTTTCTACACATCTGTATCTGCCACTTTGAACTAGAGTGTGAAACAATATTCACCAGTGGTTTTAGTTAACTTTGTGGGAATTCTAAAAGTTTTTTTTTTTTTCTCAGTGTTGGAAGTGACTTTTTGGAGAAAACTTGAAAAATTCAGACTAATATAAACCAAAAAAACAATCAGTAACTTCACAACCCTAAGATATCTCTTTCCATCTATTTTATCTGTTTTTCATGCACACATGTATACAAATGTATGTAATTATATGTGTGACTACACATAATACACAGATACATTACTTTTTTAAAAACAAGAAATGAGACAATGTATATTAGCACTTCCTATATTATGTTCTATGGAACCCAAGTATTCTAGAAAAAACTATACTAGGTGGTGCTTAGAGTAAGTTTCAAGGTCAAGGAAATTTAGGTAATACTGTAAGTCATCTTATATTCTATGAATCTCTAACTTGGCAAGTCCTGCAGTGCATAAGCTTATTTAATTCTGATTAGAGCATTTCTCAAGCTAACTTGGCCATGGAGGATCTCATGTCTCACAAGAAGTGTTCTGGGAACTATCACCATATTTTTGAAGGCTGTTTCTCCTAGTTATTATATAATGCCTAGTTTCCTGTGTCATTTAAATACTTGAAATATTCTCTATATACATGATTTCAGCTAGCTCAACAATCTGTAAGTTTTCAAAGTTTAACTTTTATTCCACTTCTTGATTGAACTGTTTTCAGTTGTTTACTATTAAATATTCCCAGGAACAGAATTACTGAATTAAAGCATATTTTTGAGGAGATATGTATGTATATAGTGCAGTTGTCCTATAGGGGAATATGAGAATGGTTAGTTTGCCAAATTGCAGCCAGCATCATCAATTAAAATGTGCTTGCAATGTGAATAGAGAGGCAGAACAATGTCTTTCCCTGTATATTTTTGCATATTTTGTATTTTTTATTTTATAAACCAGCTTTTGTTGGTCTTTTTTTTTCTCTGATTAGTTCTTTTATTAAACAGACAATCTGCACAGGAGACAATTAGCAGAGAGATTTTTGGTAATGATAATTATGTCTCATACATTTACCAAATGTTCAGAATTTCCAGTATTTCCCTAAGCTCAAGTATTAATCATCTTTACAATTTCAGCTCCTAACAATCAAGTAGCCACTGAGCAACTTCTTAGATGTCTATGAGCTTTAATGGACTCTCCAGGCTCCTTCTAGAAATACATTCGTGATTTATTAGAAGTTTTGGTTTGATTCCGGGAGAAGGAGAATATCTGAGTCAGTCAATTCCCCTAAATGTCATTTTGGTTCTAACTTCATAGAAGTGAAATCTAATTGAGTGAATATAATCAGTAATGCTAACCTGGAGGCAGGAAGTTTTTCTTTTCCAAATAACAAAAATGTAAATGTAATCAACTTGAGATGGTTTAGTGGAAAAGCATAGATCTAGCAAAGGGCTTTAACTGCAACAAGTTTATGAAGTATCTCAGCAGTAAATAAGTGCTGATAAGATTATAGAGTATTAAAGCAAAATAAAAAATAAAGTACTATAGAACTATCTGTAAAACTTTAAATGTGCACACCCTGGACTTTTATTTGACAGAAGTGCATAAAGATACATATCAAAGAAATTTATCTGCATCAAAATATTTTCTTATTAGTAGAAAACTGGAAACAGCCCGAATATTTCCTAATAGGGAGAAGTGTCAACTTAAATTATGATACCGTCATACCACAAATTATGTGCAAGTAACAGAATAAGATGGACTAAAAGTACAGATTCAGAAGGATATCCCCTCATCTATTTAAGTGAAAAATGCAAGTGGCAGAATAACAGTGATGATCCCACTTCTATACATAGCAGCGTACGTACAATGTGTGTACAGTGTATGTATGTGCACTTACATACACGTGTGTATAAAATTTGCATGAGCAATAGAACAACTATGCAAGGATACACATCAATTTATTATTTGTAAATTATAACAAGTTAAAGGAGATTTCTGAATTGCTTGAATTATTACAATGTGAATGTTTAAAAATTCAAATGAAAGAAGAAAAAGAGCTACAACAAAAGAAATTTTATACAAAATTGGGTAAGTAAAGGTAAGTTTTTTTTGTTTTTTGTTTTTTTGCCTTTAGAAGGATTGACAACATACTCATTTTTATGTCTGCCTTGCCAAGGCTAATACTGAATGCTCTTCCCACTGGATTGCTTCAGTCCTATTCACACACTTAGTTTCTGAAGGAGTTAGCAGTTGCTTTTCAAGTTCTTTTAATTTACTGACTCTTCTCCAGACTTTGTACATTGTGTGGCACACTGCCCAGAGGAAGAGTGGTCCAGAGTGGACAGTGATGTGTTAGAAACACAGGTATGTCTTTCTGCAAGAATCAGGGATGGGAGAAAATGAGCTGAAGACCATTAGGCAGAACTTGAGACATGGCTCTTTCAAGAACTACTCGTTGGAAAGACACAGTTTGTTTTGTTCATTCTTGGGCTAAAGGTATGTGAAGCAGGCAAGAACTGCCAGTTGTTAGGATCCCTTCAATTCTGCCCTAGAATGGGAGCAATCAGGAGGCTGAGGAAGGTCATAGGCAGGGAGGGTTGTAAGACCACTTAGTTTTTAAAAAATCTTAATTTTTAATGTCCTCAAGTGCTTTGTTCTCATCATTATCAGAGTATAATTCTATGTGTTAGTTGCTCAGTCATATCTGACTCTTTGCAATCCCATGGACTGTAGCCCTCCAGGCTCCTCTGTCCATGGAATTCTCCAGGCAAGAGTACTGTGGTGGGTTGCCATTCCCTTCTCCAGGGCTCTTCCTGACCCAGGGATCAAACCTGAGGATCCTGCATTGCAGGCAGATTCTTTACCATCTGAGCCACCAGGGTCTAGTTCTGAGTAATTGTGAAACTAAGGGTGAATTATAAGAAGATCAGCTGAGAGGGTTTGCTATGGGACAGCTGTATTTAAAGTACAGCTTTAAACACAGTATCACTGGCTCTGACCTTCAGAGAAAGAAAACTGAACACTGGGAGCTGGAGGAGACCAGCATGGTTTGCATGGGCTGGGTAAGGTATCAGTTTTCCAGTTTAAACACGTCTCCTTTGAAAAGATCATCTCAGAGCAGAGAGGGGACATCAGGAGACAACACTGATCTCGGATTTCTGGTCCAACCAAAGATATGAACCCTGCTCACACCCCTCAGATAAAGGCCTTGGATGCCCACTTGGCTCCAACCAGCATGTGCTGGCAAGGCTGGGCACAGTGGAAGCAAGCACGCCATCAACTGTACCACCAGACTGAGAGGGAATTCCCATTAGAATTTCCTGAAGGCTTGCCTGGAGGATCCCAGGGATGGGGGAGCCTGGTGGGCTGCCGTCTATGGGGTTGCACAGAGTTGGACACGACTGAAGCGACTTAGCAGCAACAGCAGCAACAATCCAAGGAGGAGGAAGAAAAACAAAAAAAATGAAGGGAGTTGAAGGGACAATGGGCAAGGAGAGCAAACGGTAGAAAGAGACTGCCTTTCATGCCCTTGGCAATGACCCACAGTCCAGTGCAGGGCAAAGACTTTCAAGACAGTCATATACTGTACTTTCTGTACCAAGCACTAAACTGTGGTCTCCACAAAAGCAGGTAACTTGTTTGTTCCATTAAAGCCCTAGGCCAGCGTGCTCAATAAGAATGTAGTGTGGCAGAATGATGGGATCTGCTGCTCTGAACAAAAGAGCAGGATGAGAGGTGGCTTAGAGGCAGGTAACTAGGCTAAGAGTAGCCCCTTTTCATGAAGGCCTTGAGAGGTTATTCTCTACTTTGCAGACATAAGAACAATTCCCTGCTCATCAACAGCTCACCCACATTAGGCACTATCATCTTTCCCATACCTGACCCAGTCAAAGGGCCAGGACACTGCCTTGGGGGGACTCAAGAATCTCTCCCTACCTTCCTGTAAAGGTTTGCCAAAATGAACTGACACTGTTGCTGGCAATCTGGGGACTTTCGAGAGTGCTACTTCAGATCCCAGTCCTAGATGCAGGTCCCAGTGCTGGCAGACTCAAGTATTCTTACAAGACTGTTATTCTTTCACAGGGAAATCCTTGGCAATGAGCTGGGGTGGCAACTCCTTTAAATGGGTCCCTGGCACTTGAAAGGTAAAGGCTTCTCATGTGTTCATTCCAAAGCCTTGTATTCCATAGATGTTATACTTGGTAACGTTTGCCTTTCTTAAAACAAAAATCTGGAAAATAAAAAAAAAAGCTTTTTGGTGTGAGCTTCGATCTTGAAGGTACACCTATGTGTGTTAAGCCTTCAGTTGTTTTTGTCCTTCCAAATCAAGTTTACAATGATCATAGCAACCAGTAAGTAGTAAGTCACCTGCTTTGACAGTAATGGATGTTTTTTCTAATGGGTGATGTAGAAGCAGGTGCAGGAAAAACAGTGGTCAGAAGAGATAAAAAGATGGCATCTGGTTTTGGTAAAGAGGGAAGATGCTGAGGTGGGAGGGGCAGGGGTCTCCAAGTCTGGCATGACCTTTGATGGAGCTCTGTAGACACTCCTCCAACTCATTAGTCCTGGGAGGCGAGAAGACAGATGTTTCTCATTTTCTATTAATTGCATTCCACAAATCTCCAAAGAGGTTGCAAGGCCACTGGGTGAGGATGGGCACGAGGGGCCTTCGTGTGCTGGGAAGTTGGTTCTCAAAGGACAGTTCGCATCATCACTTAGCTCTTACCCAGGGTTGACTATACTGAATGCACTTCCTCTCCCTTGGCGACACAGAAAGCTCAACTCGGGAAAAAGCATGAAATGAGCCACAGGTTACTCAGGAATGACCCTGGGGCTGAGTCCAAGAGTTCCTTAGAGGAGAGCATCCTGGAGGTGGTAATGGATTTGGGCCTTGTGAACCCCAAGTCTGGGTTCCTTTACGTAAGAGACAGAGGAACGCCGTACCTCGGCCGCACACGGTATTGAGGCGGTTTGGGGCTGGTGATCGATGCCGGCAAATGGGTCACAAGAAATGGCTCACACCGTGTGGCTCCTGAAGACAAGAGCTCCCATTGGAGGCTGGGTGGAGAACTGGGTCACACCTGGTGAGTTCTGACAATGGGCTTTCAACACAGATGCTAATCCCAGCTCTATCTCTGACCAGCAGGGTGGCACTGGGGGAGTCCTGCAGCCACTGAGCCTTGTTCTCGCCACTTACAAAAGGAGTGATCCCAATAATTCTGCCCCTATCTGTCTCACAGAACCGCTGAGAGAGTCAACTGGGACAACATATGTGAGACACACTTGGTGCGTTCCAAAATGCTATAGAAACGCTAATTATTAAGTGTGATTTTACTACAGCTGGAACCAAATGCTTTCTGGAACACATTTGTAATTGTTTACTGAAAGCCACAGGAGGGACAGGGAAATTCCATTAATGAAAAATGCTTCAAAGCAAGCTGTTCTGAAAACCGGCCTGTTATCATTGCAAAAGGGATTCCACCCACAGCCGAGATCCCCCAGGGCAGGTCCTTTGTGCCGGGGAGAGGGTGGTATGGGCACCTGCTAGGAACCAGGCCCTGCCTCTTGCTCTTAGACACAGCCTCCAACAGTCAAGCTGCCACCTGCCAAAGGCACTGGAAGAGGAGCAGGTGGGGAAACAGAATAGCCAAGACACTGGAGTCAGACACGCTGGGTTCCACTTCTTGTATGGATGGGGGGGGCGGGTTCTTTAGACTTTATTTATAAATTGTAATAGTTACTTTTTATTGCACTCTGACCATGTGGCAGACAACACATTTATCTCCTCTTAACCCTTACAACTAGCCCATGACAGTTTGCCGTGAACACTGAAGGGACTCAGGCATACATATACATGTTTCCATTCTCCCCCAAACTCCCCTCCCATCCAGGCAGCCACATAACATTGAGCAGAGTTCCATGTGCTATTCAGTAGGTCCTTGTTGGTTATCCGTTTTAGACATGGCAGTGTGTACCTGTCCATTCCAAATGGCTGAGTCCCTTCACTGCTCACCTGAAACTATCACAACATTGTTAATCGGCTATTCCTCAAAAAAACAACTAGCCGTGAAATACCCAATTTACAGATGGGGAAGTAGAGGCCACAGAGGTTAAGGGACATGCGTGAGGTCACATAGGAAGCAAGTGGTAGAGTCAGGATTTAAAATCTTCTCACTCCACGTGGCTAGACGGCATTTCAGATCTTTCTTAGTTCTGATGTTATGTTATTCTAACAACTCTCATGCAGAAACAGCAGTTATATAAGGGGGTTTCCAGGTGGCTCAGTGGCACCATGAATCTGCCTGCCCATGCAGGAACACTGGTTTGATCCCTGGGTCAGGAAGATTCTCTGGAAGAGGAAATGGCAACCCACTTTAGCATTCCTGCCTGGGATATCCCATGGACAGAGGAGCCTGGCAGGTTACAGTCCATGGGGTTGCAGAGTCAGACATGACTGCACAATTGAGCACACGCGCATATAACTACATGAAGGTTCTATAGTTGTTAAGAGGACAAGTTCTGTGAGTTTAGCCTGCCTGGGTTCCAATCAGGCTGTGCCATTTATTGTAAGAGAACCTCTCCAAGACTCTGATCCTTCATTTATACAAATTTGTATACAATTTATACAAAGTGATAATGACAGCACCTACAGGGGGCTACTGGGAGAGGATGTCCATAAGCCCTTGGCACATGGTAAAGGCACATTCGAGGCACCTTTTGCCTTCCTCTGGTCTTCCGCTCCTTCAGCAGCTGTGTAAGACATCTTCCCCCACCTAGGGCAGTGGTTGTTGAATTGAGTTTCACAGTCTATGATTCCTTTGTGGGCAGTGTGGAGAGACTGAAAGTCAGGGCTCCATGGATCCCTCTAGCTCCATCGAAGAGCATTTGTTCCGCATTTTGGAGTGTGTGGAAAAAGAGGCTTTTCCTACTTAATTTCTAGGAAATGTTGATTAAATGAATGAAATGTGTACATAAAAGAATTTAACCCTAAAAATTCTATGTCCTCCATTTCTTATTGCTTCTGTAGTCCAAGTATAGGCTCTAAAGGCAGGACTTAGGTGGGACAGTGGTTCTGGTGTGATCTTTACTCTCCCATTCTGAGGATCAGCTTGTGCATCAAAGCCTCCTGCTGACCTTATTAAGAACCAGTACCCAGGTGCCCTCCCAGTGCGGCTGATTTGAGTAGCTGTGGGCTGAGGCTGTTTAACAGTCTCCTCAGGTGACATCTGGTGGCTCAGATGGTAAAGCGTCTGCCTATAATGCGGGAGACCTGGGATCGATCCCCGGGTTGGGAAGATCTCCTGGAGAAGGAAATGGCAACCCACTCCAGTACTCTTGCCTGGAAAATCCCATGGACGGAGGAGCCTGGTGGGCTACAGCCCATGGGGTCGCAAAGAGTAGGACACGACTGAGCGACTTCACTTCACAGGTGATATCCACACAGGTGGTCAGGGTGTCACCCTGTGAGAAATACTGCTCAAAACCACAGGGAGACAGCTGGGTACTTCTTGCTAAAGCATTTTTTATCTTCTTAACGAATTTCAGTGAACATTATTGCTCAAGGAAAACAAACCTCTTAGAGGAGTCTCATGGAAAACATGAAAGGGGAGGGGATTTTCTGGAGCACTGTTGAAGACCAGGCGCCATCTTTTGCCTCACCGAGAGCCCACAGCGCCTCCTTGTGGACAGTCTGATCAAAGAGACCTGGTTCAGCCTGGGTGAAGAGCTTCCGTCACCTGGAGACATCTCCCAGGACTCTTGAGTGCCGGTCACCCCAGGGAGGATTGTTTGCCTACCTGCGCCTATGAGCTTAGTCTGCGACCATCCTGGGATACCCTCCCCTCCACACTTAATCCCATCCACCCTCTATTAATACTACATCTTATTCTAGAGGAAACCTCTCACCTCCAGTTCCTACAGAACATACATCCTGTGGAATGAAACCCTGGTCTTCAGCTGCTTCTGGGACTCATGATACATTCCCACCAATATACCAAAATTAAGACTGTAAGATTCTTGGGGCCAGAAATCCCCCTTCTCCTTCCCTGACTGTGTTCCTGATCCAGCATCTGGCACATGATAAATACCTAATACACACTCGCTGGATGAAGGAACGGACGACTCCAAAGTACAATTCCCCTTTGACATTTCCGTCCAATTCCCTGCCAACAGAATAAAACTGATATGTTCTGGCTTTTAAGTACTCCTTGTTTTAAGTGTTTTAATACATGTTTAAAGTTGAGTCGCTTTGCTGTGCACGTGAAACTATTACAACTGTTAAATGGCTAAACTTCAATATAAAATAAAAAGTTAAAAACAAATCAGACACTTCACCCCCCTGCCCAAAAACCTGAGTTTTAGTGTTTAAAATGTATGTCTCAATTTTGAGGTTTCTGCAATGCAAAGAGTCTACAATTTTTTTTCTTTTAAAAGTCTTAAGCCTACCTAGCCTCCTGCAGGCCAATGGAAAAAAGGTTTTACCTTTGTATTAATAGATATTTAGTATATGTTCATCAATTCTATCTAAGTAATCTTACTATTCTTACCCTTTTATCCTGATTTCAACTTATTTTTTGTCCATATTATCTGTCAAGGCTAAGTTCAAAATTCCCTATTGATTTTTTGGGTGGGGTCAACTCACCTTTCATTGTGGGTTTTCCTTTCTACTGTTGTTCAATACACACTGCTCTAATAATGTATTTTATTTACATTCTATTCCTTACCCCATTGTAAAATAAACCTCTCTCTCACTCAAGACACTCTGCTTTGCATCTTTCTTGTTTGATATTCACATTACTTATGCTTTCCTAAACCAATATGCAGTCATAAACATTTGACAAATTCCCTAGTTTTGCTTCTGCGACTCTTCCCTTTATACGGCTTTCTAATAAACAATGCAGTGCAGACTCCGGCTTTTGAATCTGACCTGAGACTTTGCTAATTTATGAATCCAGACTGTGTGTGTTGTCATTAATCATGATCAACTGTCTTTCATCGGCCTGTTTTATGCTTTCTCTGTTCGCTTCTGTTATCTTTCACTGCATGAACGACTCTGTCTTCTACCACTTTTAAAAAATGTGGAAGATAAATACATTCTATTTATATTCTGTTGCTGCTGCTGCTGGCGGTCAGTAAAACTGACTTGAAAACTGAGCCTCCTCGAGTCCTACTTTATTTTGCAGAGTCTCTGTGTGTGCCTTTGTCAACAACCTCAATCCCATGAGCAGAGGTATCTCCTGGGGAGGGAAGACGGGGTCTGACTTTGATCCCCACTCATGTCCCCAAGGTTCTGGGGGACTTGAGAAGCCCAGCCCCTGTGCCCTCATGGGATGGTATCAAGTGCTCCAAATTACAGCATGCCTGCTGGGGTCAGGGCCCGGCTCCTCCATCAGCCCTCTGCGCTCGCCCACGCTGCCTCTCCACCACCTTCGACTGCGAGTGTTCTGAGCTTTTGTGTTGGCAGCTAAACATTCTCAGAGTCCCACCTCCTCGGTTTCTGACAGATTTCTCCATGACTACTGATCGTTACTAGAACAGGAAGGGGAGGCAGAGTTCAGGGATGGGCCATGGCCCCAGCCACCCCGCCCTGGCTTTCTCCCGGAGGCCCTGAGCCCCTCAGGGGTTCCTCAATGAGTCCGGCTGCCTGGTGACGACTCGGGGGACCCTGCAGCCATCAGCAGCCCACCGAGGCCCCGGGGGTCTCTTACCTCAAACTGGATCAGCACCGTCCCACTTTCAAGGCCCTTCTTTAGCTGCTCCATGGAACCCTCCAGCGTGTCCCCGCCCTCCGGACACACGGGGAAGACGGCCTCTGGGAAGAGCTGGTTCAGTTCATCTTCAGATTTGATTTCGGCAAACGAATGGACAGCTGCAGTGGACAAGAAAGGGTGCGTCAGGGTTGCCCAGCCACGCGCAGGGGATCAGTTTCCTCCCCCGCAAATTATACTTGTGACACCTGAATGCAGACAGTTTAAAACATCTTATTAAATGATTAAGCACATGGTAATCATTTTCACCAAAGATACTACTTCCCGTTGAATGATTCAATATGTGCTAATTATACAAAATGACATACTAATCTTTCTGGTTAGCTTTAAATGATGGTGTTTAGGACTCAAGAGGCTTTTGTCAGAGGTAAGAGGACGGGAACACATGTCATTGAAGAGAACACATTTTCTCCCTTTGCTTTCTCCGACCTGGTTATTCTTCTACCCAGCTCTTCTTTCCTTCTCAGGTTCCCTTCAAACAGGCATTTTCCCAGAAAGCTGGTATGGGGTCTGGCACTGTCCACACCCCTGCCCCACAGAGCTAGGTCAGTTCATCTCTAACTCAAGGCTCTTGTTAGGTGGGAGGCTCTGGAGTAGACACCTCTTTGCTTCTTCAGAATTCTCCCTTCACGTCAGACTCGATACAGGTGAAAACCAACAGAGCACCTCCTCCTCCCCTCCATATGCACACCACTTCCCTCACGTGCCTCTTTCTGTCCACCATCACGTCAAACTTTGGGATCATCTCTGAATGCTCCCTTTCGACCCAGAAAGAGAAGTCACTCCCTTACTCCAGAGCCTTCAGTGACTCTCTACTGTCTTCAAGGTAAGAGAGAAGAAACAACTTTTATATTTGGCCACACAGTTGAACTGAATCCTCACAGTGCTGACTAGTATTCCCACCTTATTTAGTTATTTATTTCCACTTTACATGCTCACAGGCAAAAGAGTTGTCCAAGGTGACACAGCCTGCCAGGGTGGGACCCGGGGATTCAGTCCACACGTCTGACTCTAAAGGGAACATTCGTTTGACTGATCACAGAAGCTCAGATTCTTTACTGATGTTCATGGGTTCTGTAACTCTCTCTGTTACTACTATTTTTTTATTTAAATGTTTATTTTAAAAACAAACTTATCATGACAGTTACAGAAAATCAGTGGCACGGCTCTTGCAACTCCACTAGTCTACAAACATCTCTGTTCCTCACCTCAAAAAGGTGCCGGCCGCTTGCCATGGGTCAGTGGGGGATGCCCACCCAAGGCCTGGCCAGAGCACTGGGACGCCACTTCCCCTCCCCCTCCCCCAAGGCCCCGCCCCTTATCAGCCAGCAGGTCACCTGGCACTTCATGTAATGGACAGGCTTGCTTCCACTTGCTGGGTTCTTTCCTTCTCTACCATCACGTGGCCTTATGAGACTCACAGCAAGTTACTTAACCTCTCGGTGACTGTTATCCTCATTCGGGGATAAGAATACCAGCCTTATGAGATCATTGTAAGAATGGAAGGGGATAATTATACAAAGCAACTAACACCAGGCAGGCACTTCACTGGAGCTGCACAGATGTCAGCCACTGTCACTAGTGACACCTACTATGTGCCCAGGGTGGAGCTGGGCTTGGTGGAGATGGGTGGTGGGAGGAGCTGGGTTAGGGGGCTGGAGAGATTCGGGAGGACCTCACAGAGGAGGTGGGATGAGCGCTGGCACTGGGAGTTTTAGTGGGAACAAAGACGGCAGGTATTTGGGGGGCGTGGGCTGTGCCAATGACTGTGAGTCCAGACGGAGATGCAGGGCCAGGGCCCGAGTCACGTGCTTCATTTACCTTCAGTGTCTGAAAGCTGGGAAGGAGGATTCGAGGACTGGGCTTCCTGCTTTATAACAACAACAACACTAATAGTAGCCGTATTCAACAGAGGCTGCTTTTCCAACACCCACTAAGAACTGGGCAGCATCTTTGATGCTTTCCAGTATGAGCCTCATTTTATCTTCACAGGGATCCCGGGAGGTAGCGACTATGTCATCCTCATTTTGCATTAGAGGAAACTGAAACACAGACTGGGTAAGAAATCTGCTCAAGGTCCCGAACCCAGGAGGAGGCAGAGTTAGAACAGCCTTGAGGCAGCCAGGCTCCGGCCCCATTCTGCTAAAGCCTCTCCAACGAAACCAAATGCACATGAATGAAATGTAACCCGATCCTTTGAGAAAGGGTTGAAAATGCAAATGAAGGCAGAGGCAGGCAGCTAAGAGGGGTGTGTGGAGGGGGCTGAGATGGACCTGCGAGGAACAGGGGAGAGGAATGTCATGTCTTGTATTGAAAGTGGGGGCAGGGGGTGCTGCCTACCTGCAGACGACTGGTCATGAGGGATGGGGCCCTGTGGGGCCAAATCTCCACATTTTTCAAGTGAGAAGTCAGCCAGCAGGTTGTTTCCCAACAGGGGAAAGTTCTTGATTTACCGATGCTGGCTATGAGCACAACATCTCGAAACCAAGGAACGGGCCCGAGAAGGCCCTCTTCGCTAAGGCTCCTCTCCCTCAGGGGCTGTTACCTTTCCTCCTGATCACCAGGGCCAGCTCCCGCGTGTGCGATTCCCGGCTGGCTTTGATGAACATCACCACTTGGTCATGGGTGTGTTCTGAGATGTCCCGGCCGTTGATTAGCACGATTTGATCCCCTTCGTTCAGCTTAGGAATGCAGGTGTCTGCCTGCATGCAGGGAAGAGTGAGTTTCTTTTGTTACCATAACATAATCCTCAAGGGGAGAACCTGATGCTTTCTGAGCCTGGACACTGGAGACCGCGACCAAGTTCTGCTTTTCTCCCCCTGGCATTACCGCCTTTATTTTTATTACAGCCACTGCTATGTTGACATGGTGGCTAGTGGTGGGATTTTAAAGAAGTGCTGCTCAGAACCTACATTACGAATGAAAACATTTCAGAATAAAGTGAAAAAAAAGTACTGAGGCCATTTCTCTATGGCAGTCAAGCTTCACTTATTACTGTAATGTCAGAATGACTCTAATACCTCTATCTTCTGTTTTTCTAGGTGTTTTGGTAGAAAATGATTTGTCAGCTAAAAGCAAGTATATACCTATCTTGTGATGGAGAAAGCCTTTGCAAGCATAACCCCCAAGGCATAAACCATTATGGACAAGAAGCCATGTAACTGATCAATAGGCTTCTTAATTCATAGAGGCCATAAACAGTAAGAAAAAGTAAAGCACAAGCTTAAAGACTTCTTAAGAGTAAAACCTCCAAATGGGTCCCTTTCTTAGGAGGTACAGGGACTCTTTGGTGCTCAATGCTTAAAAAAAAATCATCTCCTAAATGCTTAGAGGCCCAGGCAGAGGGCTGAGGATGGGGTGGGGTGGGGGAAGAGGCACAAGACCCATGAGCCCACTTAGAGCTTGTAGAACAGCAAACGCTACGCCCCAGTTGCCTTCTTGTGAGCAGGACTTCTACACTTTAATGTGCCTCCCCATCACCTGGGGATCTGGTTAAAAATGCAGATTCTGGTCCAGATGGTCTGGGGTGGGGTACGAGAATCTGCATTTCTAGTAAGCTTCCCAAGGGATGCTGGTGCTGCAGCCTTGGGGGCCACACTAGGCAGCAAGGTCCTGGAAAATTCTTTCTTCCTATCTCTATGCATGCATTGACACACACTCTATGCTGCCGGTAAAAAAGAAACAGGACACAGAAATAGAAATCTGTTACATTTATGGGAAAACGGACTTGGGAAATTACAGAATACGTCTACTTACAGGTGACTCTGGGTTTATTCTTGACACCACGAGAGGCATCTTTTGATCCACTCCTCCCTGTAAACATATACATTAAAAACCACTTGAGTTGTTCCGAGCACCAAAGACATGCAGATATCTCTGACACAAAGGGAGGGCTCAACTTTCACTTAAATATATTCTACTCCCAAGGGTTGGTACCTTTTAGGATGATAAGGTTCCAGAGGCTATGGGTCTAGTGGGTCAACCAGAAGGCCACTCAGAAGCCTCCCACTGCCATCCCCACCATCCATGGACTAAAGATGCACTTGGAAGAAGCAGCCTCCTTTCAAAAAATGCAAACATCCTCAGGAAAAAGACTCTAAAAGCCCAGCCTATAAGCTCTGCTGGGAGAGGAGTTTACGGTGGAGGGGAGGAGCTGTGGAAAGGTCCCAGCCTGTGAGGGCTTTTGACCTCTGAGAACTGGCTGTCAGCGGGGCTGCTGGGCTATCAGAAAGGAGTGTATTATGGCCGTTGCAGGGTGGGCAGCGAAGATCACCTGCCCTCACTCTGCTCTAAGGCTGATAAACCTTTTCTGTGAAGGGCCAGATATTACTTTTTGTGGCTTTATGGGACAGAGGGCACTCTAGCACCTCTGCCATCGAAATGCCAAAGGAGATATAACCCATTTGTAAATGAATGGGGTGTCTGTGTTCCAATAAAACTTTATTTGTAAGAACAGATGGGATTGGGCCCATAGGTCATAGTGTGCAGAGCCGGCCTAGAGGGAAA
The DNA here is from genome assembly GCF_001704415.2 of Capra hircus. NCBI lineage: Eukaryota > Metazoa > Chordata > Mammalia > Artiodactyla > Bovidae > Capra > Capra hircus. Next base: position 98,722,381 of record NC_030815.1, read on the forward strand.
CAGAGGAGGTTATGGCCCTGCACCTAAATCCCTGCTCTCTCTTAGCAGTGCTGAGGGGTTCCCATCTCTCCGAGCCTGTGTTCAGTCAGTCGTGTCCAACTCTTTGCGACCCCATGGACTGATGCTCGCCAGGCTCCTCTATGCATGGGATTCTCCAGGCAGGAGTACTGGAGTGGGTTGCCATTTCCTCCTCCAGGGGATCCTCCTGACCCAGGAATCGAACCTGCATCTCTTGGGTCTCCTGCATTGGCAGGAGGATTCGTTACCACTAGCACCACCTGGGAAGCCCCTTAGTGTACATCTATAAAATGTTTCAAAATACCAACTTCACCACTTAATAAAAGGACTCAATATGGAGACATGAACGATCCTCTTTATATCCTCAATTAGGGGATATAAACAAGTATGTAGAGTAGGCACTTGGTATGAGGCAACTCCTATGGCCCCATTGAAAAGCTCCCAATTCTGAAGGCCAAGCCAATTTTCCTACACAGCCTTAGGTCTATGGCACATTTGTAATGGAAGTTTAAAAGTCATCTGAAGAGTGCTTCAGAGCATCACACGTCCTTATAAATTACACACAACGTACCTTTAGATTAAATCCAAATTTCCCATCTTCATCCGGCGTGATGCGGATCAAGACTAAGTAGCCGTCACCATCGTTCTGGGAAATGTCAGAAAATCATCAATCACGTTACTTCTTTCTCCAGTGATTGGTGATAACCTATTTCCTTTGAGTCCTAACCACTTAACTGCCCGAGAGGCGGCCCCACACAGGAAGCCTGGCCGGCTTGGCCCTGCTTTGGCCACAGCACCTGAGCCGCCCCGCCCCCCACCTTGTCACAGTAGTACTGGCTGGAGTCCTCGGCGGAGCCCCCTTCGTTCACCCTGTGGAAGTCCTCTAGGAACTGCTGATCGAAGCCATCCCGGAAGCAGGAGCCTGGAGCATTTGAAGATGGAGACACAGAACTGGATGACTTCTGGCTCAGGCAGCTTTGTGCTGGGCTGTTCTCGGATATACTCCTTCATCATGGGGGAGGAGGAGATATTTTAATAACTGGATTAATATTTTATCAGAGCACACAATACTGACTGTTGGAGCCTGGCATCCCACGGCTGTCACTGATCCTCAGAACCTTACAGGGGCTCTGAAGGTCAAGCCCAGGGCTCGTGCACACCCAGAGTCCACTGGCTGCCCACACCCCCAGCTGGCCTCAACAGCACCAGCTTTTAGTTTTGGGGAAAAGGGGAAAGAGAGCAGGGCAGTACCAAGAACTGCTGAGAATGCAGCAGCTTTAGAAGGGTAACGAGGCAGCTGTGCCCAGCTACTCTGGTGCTTAATTACTGAAGCTCACTCAGATGTGTGTGGGTCTCCATCACAGCTGAAAGTTTTTTCTTCCATCTCATTCCCACTCATAGCTCTGCTTCACAGGACAGTTTGCTACCCAGAGGAAAATGGGATTGACTCTGCACATTCAGGACAATTTATATCAATACTAGTTAACATTATTCACCTGTGACATCCACTTATCACCTCCGCTGAGATCATACATTTTATTTTTCTCTAATATAGGTACTTCTGTACCTTGGAGCTGCACAGTCCAATATGGCAGCCTCCAGTCACAAGTGGCTATTTAAAGAAGTGAAGATTAGGAAATTCCTCAGCTGTACCAGTCACACTGCAAAAATGCCCAATAGCCACATGTGGCTAGAAGCTCCTGCACTGGACAAGACCAGTCACAGAAGACTTCCACCACTGCAGAAAGTTCTCCTGGATGACGCCGTCTTTGAGAAGTGTCAAAGACCTCTAGGCTCATCTGTTCCATTCTCACTTCACAGATGAAGAAACCAGTCAAAAGGCACTGAGTGACTTGCCCCAGGTCACACAGCTTTCTCCTCACCCAGCAGGAGTCTGATGAACATGAGTCCCTGAGCACCTCTCCCCTCTCCCAGCCACCGGATCTGCTCCTAAGACCATCCTCTCCAACCTCTCAGGGCTGCAAGGATGAATGCTGCGTAGCACACACAACTCCTCTGCATCACGCACACCCACACTAGACTCCTTCCAGGGCCACAGGGTGAGCAAAAGATGCCTTCAAACGCCTACAGAATATGGGGCTGTCCTCATGTTGCACAGACTCCTGCACATTCTGACCTCACTCCAGGTTAGTGATGGGAAAGGTGAGCAGACAAAGACAGTGAGACAGACAGACAGACAGACAACAGTCACTGCTGCCTCTTACTAAATCTTTATTTCAGGTTCTTTTCCAGGGTTTTTTTTTTTTTTTTTTTTCATTAATGGAGTACCTCTCTGTTTCCCAGAAAGTTTAAATTAGCTTACTTTAAATATAAAATCTATATTGTTTTACTCATACAAAGTGATTCACAATCCCAATTCATTTGAATACAAAATTTCGGTGACAGAGTAGTGTAGAAACAGAGCTATTTGCAAGAGAAGAGCTTGAACTTAAGGTGCTCAAATTGCCGGTTAAGGGGTATTATGGATGTGAAAGCATTTCAGAGCGAGGAGATTTTGGACTTAAAGCTGTGTACCAGTGGGATGTTTTCAGGCTGAAAATAAATGACTTTAGGTAACAGGAAACTAAAAAAAAAGTTCTCAAGTAGGGCAACTTTTCTATTTTGATGTTTCTAAGAGCACCTCCTAGTGGCAGAAAGGGAGACTTGAAGTTGCCAAACAAGATAAAGCCCAAAGGATTCAGGAAACGCTATTTCCAGCTAGGCGTGGGACTGAACCTCTAACATCAAGCTGCCGACAGCATTCCTACTTCAAGTATTTGGAAGAATCTGGAGATGAGCGTGATGGAAAGGGTGACGACATGCAAACAGAAGAGAAGGCGATGCAGCAGAAGTGGGCAGGCTTCTCAGCAAAGTGTAATACATCTTTGCATTCATTATATCTAACTTCTAAATTCCGAATTTTGAAATACGTCATATAGAATTTAGACGGCATTTTATAAGGTTTTAAAGTATTTTTCTTTTCCAGTATCAAACTTAGTGGTCTACCCAAAGCAACCCACAGTACTAAAAATGACATATTCAAAGTCATTATGTCCCCAGTCCTATTTTCTAAGTAGGGGCGGAGAGGTTACTTTTAGATGGTAATTTATTAAACATGACAATATTTTTTTTGGCTGAGCCACCACGTACAGACATTCCCTGCAGGCTGCAGTAAGGTTCGGCTCAGCGTGGAAGATGGACAGACAGATGGCGAGGAGGACATCAAATGATGAGATGCAACGAGAAGGTGGCAGCTGGATGCAGCACAGGGACACCGCGAGTGAGGATGCCAGGCCGAGCAGCCGTCCTCCCCTCTTGGGGCAGGACGTGAGGAGGGAGGGGCGAGGGGGGCTGCTGAGGCTTAGGGGCCACTTGTGAAAGGCGCCGAGAAAGGCAGGGAGAGAGACTGGCAGCAAGCAGTTTGTCCCAGAGGCAGGAGAAGAGGGGAGGGACTGGCCACCCCCAGCTCCCGGAGGAGAAAGGGGCAGAGACAGACAGACGGACTGACCGGCAGACAAACGGGTGCTCGCCCTCAGAAGCCGACGCTTCAGAACCGTAAACGCAGTAGGCATCGGAAACAAAAGCCAGGACAGAGTTCATTTCTCTGAAGAGAAGCAAGGTTAAAGAAAAAGTTAAAATGGCAAGATTTACCACGTGATATTTTTTATACCACTCTTTCCTACACTCTAGAAAATTCCAAAGACCACCCCCCACCGTCCCCAAACCTGTCAGCCAAGCCAAGCTGTGCTCCCACCAAGGGTTTCACAGTTGTCACTGGGGGCGCCTGACAGGATGGGAGCTGCTCCGGACGGCATTTCTCTCTCAAGCCTATGAGCTTCTCCAGGCTGGGAGAGACCCTAGCCCTCTGTCTGTTCCTCCCTAAGGGCACTTAACACATAGCCAGCTAATCTACATGGATCCTGATGTGAGGCACACTGAGGAACAGGAAGTGTCTCCGTAGTTTGGGTGTTTGTGATGTGGAGACATTGTTCAGGTGATACTTTTCTTTCTGCAATACACGCCAAGGGCCCAAGATCAAAACTTCATGCAAGAAGCAACGCAGGTGGCGGAGGGAATACGGGTCAGAAATGCTGCTTTCTGAGCTCTGTCTCATCACTAATGGAGTCACAGGTCATGCACCGTCCCCAGGCTGCCCCCTTAGATGCTGTGATACCTCAATAACAAGAAAGCACTGGGTATATTTTGGTCAGTTTGTGCTTGAATTTTTTGAGAATTTCTCACGCATATATACCCTGCAGCAGCACCTGCCACAGAGAACTGCTGATAGAGGACAGTTAACCAAAACCTGTTGCAGTAAACCTGTCTGAGTCCTTGGTGTGCAGATCAGATGCTGTGTGCTCATGTGATGTGGCGACCTGCCATGCAAGTGGCAGAGGAGACACACATTATGAAAACTTGGGAACTGGTCTGGGCATTACCCAAGGGCTGCATCCCGTTTCATGTGACCACGTGTCTGTCTGTCCATCTATCCACACAGTCATTGCCTATCTAAGTGCCAGACATCATGCCAGGTTTGGGGGAAGGAGAGGTGAACAGGGCACTACTTCTGCTCTCCGAGAGCTCACTGTCTATTTTAATAAATAGATTTAATAAATCAAATATTATCATCACGCCCTAAGGGAGATGCTCAGATGTCTGGGGTACAGTGAGTGGGAGGCCACGAGAGACTCCACAGAAGAGGGGGCAAAGATAAACTAGTAGCGGTTTAAACAGGTAGTCAGGACGGAAGAAGAAAGTATTTTAGATAAAACTCTAATAAAAAAAAAAAACCTGCAGCAATTGCAGAGGCATGAAACTTTGAAAAAGCACAGAAAAGACACCTAAGTAGGGGAGTGACATGCTCAGGATTGAATTTCAGGAAGATAAGCCTGTTACCCTTGTTGAAACTCCAATACTTTGGCCATCTGATGCGAAGAGCTGACTCATTTGAAAAGACCCTGATGCTGGGAAAGATTGAGGGCAGGAGGAGAAGGGGATGACAGAGGATGAGATGGTTGGATGGCATCACCAACTCAATGGACGTGAGTTTGGGTAAACTCCAGAAGTTGGTGACAGACAGGGAGGCCTGGTGTGCTGCAGTCCATGGGGTCACAAAGAGTTGGACACGACTGAGCAACTGAACTGAGCCCTTGTTAAGGATGGTCTGGAAGGAGGAGGAGAGACCAAAGACAGGAGGATACTCAGAACACTGCTGCAAGCATCCCTTTGAGAGATGATGGCAGTTATACATGGGCAAGGCGATGGGGAGGCTGGTGGAGGGGTCCATGTCAAGAGATGTTTGTGGGAGAGAAACAACGGGTGAGGAACTGGACGATGCAGGTGCAAGAGAAGTCATCGAGGATGCCTGAAGTCCCAACAGGTGCCAAGAAGGTGGTTCTTGAACATGGCCTCATTCACCAAGACACAGAAGCAGCCTCAGGCTGGACAGAAGATGACGAGTTGAGGCCGGGCCAGGCTGGGTTTAAAGTAGTCATCAGACGTCCACATGCAAGCAGCCTGAGGCCAAGAGAAGGGCAGGCAAGGTGCAGGGAAAATGAACACAAAACTCCTGTGAAACCCTGTCGCTGGCTGGTCTCCTGTGGGGAGACACAGTTTGGAAACCAGGCTGTCCAGGACAGCAGGCTGCCCAAGACAGCAGGCTGCCCCATGGCAGGAGAGCTGCTCATCACCGGCTGGGTGATCAGGTAACAGGGCAGAGGGAATTCCTACCCCTGGTGATGCAGCTGAAGAAGGGGATACCTAGAGTACCTTCCAATGCATAGAGGCTATTTTAAAACATTTTAAAAAACAGTGGTGAAATACACATGAAATTTACCATTTTCAAGTGTACAGCTCAGTAGCATGAAGTGTATTCACATGGCTGTACATACAGAAGTTTGGAAATGAAAGCCGACAGCTGCCCCATGTCCCCGGAACAAGGCAGGCTCTGGAGAAGGAAATGAGCAAACGGCCAAGACATCATGGGGGCCGAAAAGTTCTTCAAACACAACTCTCATCTGCCCTCAAAGTTGTTTTCCTCTAGCTTTCTGCTCTGCAAAGTCGTTTTCTCCTCTGGGGCACTCCCTCTCCTTTTTTAAAAAAAATTTCTTCCCTGGGTGGCAGGTTGTTTTTGTTTTTGAAAACTTCCTTCTCTGCAGATTTTGGCCTTGGCTCTGAAGCAAGGCATGGAACACAGAATGGCTGAGGGGTAACAAGAGGACTGCCTGCTCGGGCACAAAGCAAACTGCCAAGGACTCGTAACTATAATCATAAACTTTGCCGCGCTGCTATAAATACGCGACAAACCACAGTGACTCATCCGCGAGGACAATGTTCAGAGAGTCAGAGCTATGCCTCTGGGTTGAGAGCCAAAGTTGAATCACTCTTTCTTCCTTTCTCTCCTTCTTCCTCTTGTTTACATGGGTACAGAACATGGCATGTCCTCCTTCTTTCTAAAAGGAACTCTCCTTGCTGTCTGTATTCATCTGATATCTCTGACAGGATATTTCTCCTTGCCTCTTAACACGCCAATTTGCTATATAAAACATGTCCAATGCTTCTTAAACACTTTGCAAATACTGCAGCCAACCCTGGGAGTCCATGGATTCAGCTGATCGTGGATCAGATTAAATCCAGAGTTATGAAGGATCAGGGCTTCCCTGGTGGCTCAGGGAATCCTGAGAGAATTTGCTTGCAATGCAGGAAACCTAGATTTGATCCCTAGGTTGGGAATATCCCCTAGAAGGGGGAATGGCTACTGACTCCAGTATTGTTGCCTGGAGAATTCCATGGACAGAGGAGCCTGGTGGGCTACAGTCCATGGGGTCACAAAGAGTAGAACGTGACTGAGCGACTAACACATGAAGGACCAACCGCACTTCACCATTTTACAAGAGATTTGTGTGTCCATGGATTTCGTACCTTTGAGGGTCCTAGAATCAATCCCCCTTAGGAACTTTGGGATGACTGTACTCACTGAAACCACTGCAGCTTTTTCACCAAGTACAGACCAACCTTCCCTTCTTGCTTTGGGCAATGGAGGACCAATGGAGGCCTGCTGCCTCTGAAAAGCTCAGCAGAAGGTGGCTTCCTGCCAGTGGGACGGGGTCCCCTACCTATGTGAGGTGCAAGGGGCTGAACTTGTTTCAACTGTTCATCCCACTTGCAAAGTATAGCTGCTACCTGGACTCTGTGAGCTGTCTACTGTGGCTCACCTGGCAAAGCCACGGCAAGGTAGGCTGCCTCTGAATCACCATTTGCTACTTTTAATGGTTCGCTGCAAAATGAAGAGTGTCCCAGGATGATATACTTTCCTAGGTCTCATGAAGGAGTTTCAGGAAGAATTGATGGGCAAGGCCCAGGGATGAGTAGGGCCAGGAATTACTTAAACCAAACAGGGCTTGAGGAAGTCAATTTTCAATGGAGTTTTAAGAAACTTAAATTCAAACAGCCACGTGTGTGTGGCTGTCCTGGCCTGTGAAGGTCTGGATGCTCTGTAATTCCATGGTGGGGTAACAGACTGCACTTAGGAAGATCTGAGGTAGGATCTGTAATCAGGCTTCTCAGAAACCGCCATTTTCCTAAACTCTCTTCTCCTTTCATGAAACGGACCAAGCCCCACAGTGTGCCGATGAAGGCTGATAATGTGCTATTTGCCCAGGTGGCCTGAGGTCCCGGAAAGCAAAGACTTGTCTACTTCACCTTCACTGTCCCTCAAGGAGCAGCCAAGGGTATATAGAGTGCACCGCAGGACTCAGCAACGAGTGGAGCCCTTTAAGACGTCCACATACCCACAATGAGCAGAGGACATCCACGTACCCGTGGACAGAATCCATCTCTCGTCCACCTGCCACCCTGGAAATGTGCAGTATCTGTGTTGTCCCGTTTGGTAGCCTCTATCTACACGTGGTCCAGAGCACCCGAGATGACGCTTGTGTGACTGAGGAACTGAACTTACATTTTATTTTACATTCAATAATTTCAATCTGAATAACCACACGTGACTAGAGGCTACTGTACTGGACAGTACAATTCCATGATGGGACTGCACACCACAACAGGGGGGTCTGACACAGAGGAAGGTGTGATTGGGCATCTCAGAGCCCTCAGTCAGCTCCTAACCCTCCTCCTCCCTTCACCAAAGCGACATAGCCCCTGACAGGCTCATACTGGCTCCAGCCATGCTCGCCTGGGCTCCTGCCTTGTAGGACATGCACAACCACTGTGCCCCACAGAGGAACTCACACCCTTCCACTTAGGCTCAACGGCGCTGTAAGTTGGAGCAAGAGATAGCGATCGTTTCAACAGAAGCATCATCCAAGCTCAGGTCACAAGGAAATAATGACCAGAGGATTATTCAGCCAGAGGTGTTAAGAACACAGATAAACTGGAAACCATGTTTGCTGCGGTCAGGGACAGCAGAGAGAGAGCAATCTCACACTTAAGTGTGAAGTGAGATCCCTGATTCACCTGTGATGCTGCGAGAATGGTCAGGATGCATTTAAGGCTTTAATCCTAGGAGCTAGAGTGGTAAAAATTTACAGATTAACCAAAGTGCGTTCTTGTTAATCCTCTGCTGTCAGGGGGAGGAATTGTATGTTTCTACATTTTGGGCACAGCATGGGACTAAACAGAATGGATACCCAATGACCATGGTTGACTTCCTAAAAAAAAAAGATCCATTCCCATCACACTTTGTCATTTGTGATCTGTGTCTTGTCCCCTTCAAAAAATGATTTGTGATAGCTTACTCTAAAATGTGCAGACATGGTAGAACAGTGTACTCATTAAGACCAGAGAAAAAATAAGACTCATTAATAAGACAGAGAAGAAAGAGTAAGGACTATGTCAGAAATCTGGGCTCTGCGAAGCTAATGCAACGGAGTCTGACATGCAGCTCTGAGCTTCTTGCTAGTCAAGCGAACAGGTATCAAGTAAATCAGATATTATCTTACTGAATAATAAAAGGATTCAAGGAAGTATTTCAGGAGAGACATATTTTTTCCTGATCTTGAAATGTGAAGGGAGTTTGTCACAGAAAAAAAAAAAAAAAAAAGACTATGGGAACATAAAAGAATTTGATGCAAACTGTCCTTGACAAAAATTTAACAAAGAAAATCTGAGATGCTGAGATGTTCTCTGCATGTTTTTCTTCTTTATACTAAATATTCATTAAAAACCAAAGCGAACAAATGCCCTGAGGACAGACTGTGGATCTGAGAAGGTTTTCTGTGGGCAGAGAGAAATGAGCACACTTTCAGGGGTGGGGAATCTTGCAGCGGACAAATGCTGACAATCTAGAGACACACTGCTCTAGTCAACACGCCCTCAACCTCTGGTGTATGGAATGGTTTAAACTGGGTTTTGCTCATCAACTGGAAAGAACACCATTCAGGAGAGCTAACGGGTGTGTGGACGGTAGGTTGCTGTCACTAACAAAAAGCAGGGCAAGCTAATGACCCCAGGCACACAGCTCGTGGGGGAAGGGAGAGCGGACTGATGTTCTCAGCCTGGCAGAGAGCACCCCAGGCAGCTGGCTGCCGGCTCTAGCCTCTGTCTCCTCTTAAATGGCCATGGGGCCTGTGCAAATTCCTCAACAGCCCCAACAAGGAGACACAGGAAAGAGAGGAGCGCAAGTTTCTTACTCTCGGTGCGGGCTTCGGTTCTGAGAGACCTCGGAATCACTGTCTTTAGGGGACAGGGAGCCCTTGTAGGTATAGAACACATCTTCCGTCTCAGTGATGTACGTCATCTCGTTGGCAAGGTTGTCCGCAGAAGAGTGCCGTGGCTTTCGGATTTCGTGCCGGAGCCGAGGACTTCGCCTGGTGGGGAAAGGTGCAGAGCGAAGCGCTGAAGGCAGATTCTACTGAAGGATTCTATCAGACATCAGTGATCTAACCTCTGTGCCCTGACCGTCCCAAGGGGGGGCTTTGCTGATGCTGCTGGAATTTAAGAGCCAGTTAACCGCCTTACTACACCAGAATCCACCAGGGGCTGCGTGGTCCCAGAGACTCTGGGCCCAGTGGTACAGCCCCTCAACTTTATAAACCAGCAGATGAGACTGGTTTGTGCCTTTTGGGAAGCTGCTGAGTGTTGGTTTAGAGGGAGTTATTCTTCCAAGAGCACTTAAGATCTCAATGCATAAGGAGGCCAAATTGGCTGCTCATCAGACAAATTTTTTCTGATTCATTTGTGCAATATAAATAGAAGGTTCAGAAGCTAAAGTAAGGTGGTTTTTTTTTTTTTTTTTTGCAAAATTTGAACCTTCTTTCAACTATATCCCCTAATGTCAATTTCACTTGATCCAAGAAGAAATGTTTGCTTTTCAAAACAGATCTATGTGGTATTGAAAGTGAAAGTGCTAGTTGCTCAGTCGTGTCCACCTCTTTGCAACCCCATGGACTGTATTAGCACCGCCCTGTCCTTCCAATAGCAGCAGTAGCTGTGTGCCGCGAGGCAAGTCACTACCTCTCTGAGCCTCAACTGTACCCATCTGGCTTCTGACAACGAACCAAATGAGGCAATGTTCTCAGGAGGCCTGGGGTGACACCTGGGGCAGCACCTAGGCACTAGCAACTCCTGCGGTTGGCAACTCGAGGCCGCTGGACTTTCTTAAATTTCATTGTCCTTGCTTTTTCATCTTCCCCTTCCTTTTTAACCATTTCTCCTTGGGACTGTCAGGGCCTCCACTTTTGCAATCCCTTTGGGCCTGAACGATCAATACACTGTGCCCAAAGCTGAGCAGCAAGGCTCGTGACTCCTCTGGGGAGGACCTATAAATAGCAGTGAGAGCCAAAACCCGCTGTTCTCCTGAATGTTGTCCTGGCCTCTGCTGCTAAGAGACCTGCAGACAAATCAAGTTATAGCACGTTATAGCACACATGGACCACTATAGGATGAGTACCTACATTTCAGAAACCACGAATCAAACTACTCGGTCATATTATAACTTTCCAACACTAAACACCATCATCATTCCTGCCCAGAGTATCTGGCCCCAGCAGAGAGTCCTTTCCTAGCAGTCCTGCACAGCCACTCCCTTTCTGCCTGCCTGGCGGAATGTTTCTTAGTCTTGGTAGATCACTCCTTAAGAATTTATAGGTGCACCCTGTCTATCAGGAAATGAACAGAAAGCCATAATCCTATTTTAGGGTGGAGTTGAGCCAAGGTTTCCAGCTTGGTTCCCCCCTCCCCCCATAATGTCTGGCTGTTTTGGAGGCATTTAAAAAATGGCCTGATGTCTCTGAGGAACATTATACTAACAATAATAATAATAAAATAATAAAAATAACTGACAATAACAACAATTCTACCTGATCCTTTTTGTATAGCTTACAAAGCACTTGTACATTGTTAGTTCATTCAACCCCTTTAATGGAAAGACTGAGACCAGAGAGTTAAACAAATTTGTTAATAAACAGAAAAGCCAAAATCTGAGTCCAGGTGTTCCAGCTACAAGCCCAGTGCCCTTACCCACTTCACCAAACTGCCAATTCCTTCCTTTTAAGCCAAGTCCATCAACTTAGCAGTTGGCAGGCTACTTTCCAATGAGCATTTGCTACTGTTGCTGAGAGTCACACATCCTTCTGTCAGTTGTATTACATACCTTTACCATGTTTTCTCAAAAGTTTATTTTGTTTGCTATTAATGGGAAACATGAGAGTAAATAAAAGTTAAACATGCTTCTTTATCATAGGACTTCTCAAAACTTGAATATACTAATGCATACGACAATTTCAAGAGGGGCACTTCAGTAGGCTGCGGTGCTCAAATTTATTTAGACCAAATAACTTTTTAAAAAGGAACATCCCAGAGACTTCCCGAGTGGTCTGGTGGTGGGGTGCAGATTTGATTCCTGGCTGGGGAACTAAGATCCCACAGGCCTTATGGCCAAAAAAACCCAAAACCCAAAACAGTAGCAATGTTGTAACAAGTTTGAAAGACTTAAAAAAAAAAAATATATATATATAAAAGAACATCCAAACATCATACACTAAAAAACTGTCTAGCTATACTTGTGCATCTCATAAAAATAGTTACTTCTGCAATAGTCAAATATGCAAATATAAACTCTCATCATAGACCATCTATAGTTAGGTTTTTATTTTTACTTAGTTTTTAAAAGAAATAAAGTGTTTACTGGTAGATAGTACCAAAAAAAGGAAGACATACCAGTTGGGAGTAATAGGAGGAGACCGGGACGGTAGACTCTTGGTTTCTAAATGTTCCACTGATAAAGATCTCCTCATGGCTGGGTTCCACACCATCCCTCCAATCACCTTTTTGCAATACTGGTTATTTACAGACCTGAAAAACCAGATGCGGGTTCACTTTCTACACTGACATGTTCAACGAGATAGAAGTGATGGCATAAATGAAACAAACAGTCTGCACACGCTCCCTCCCTGACGCAGGGCCAGTTAACACTTTGGTGACCCCAGCCGAGGTTCCCGGGAGTGGAGGCACCTGGGTCAGAGATTCCTTTCTGGGCTGGCTTTCTCTGACGTTCTTTTCTTTTCTTTGGGTGAAAAAAATATTTTCTTGTCCTTACTACTGCAAGCAACAAAACTGTTTTCAGAATATAACCACGCCTTACCAGATGAGAAGGAATTTCAGGATTAACGTTGAAACACCGTTCAAGGAACTTCAAGGAATTCTCACTTTTACTCACAGTGGCATGAGTACAAACATTAACCATCCTTCCCGGTGTTCTCTGTCATTCTAGCTGGCAGAAGCTGTCATCGTAAATCACTCAGAACTCTTTAAGAGCAGACCAGAGAAGATACGCTTAGACAGCAGAGTTTTGGGCTGTGTTCTTTGAACGTGCCACCCTAAAGGTTACTTTTGGATTTCATTTATACCTAGGTAATTTAAATCTCAGCTCTCTAGACCCCTCAGAGTATGGATTATTTGAGAGGATGGAGTTGGAAACTAGTTTCCAGAAAACTCAGTCTGGCACTTCTAAATTTTAAACAATATTTTAATACCTTAAAATATTTGACACATTTCCTTGCAGACTAAAGCTAGCAAGCCAACAAAAATCATGACAAAAAACCTCCAAAAACCATAGGTGACATGAAGCACACCCTCTAGAATATCAATGTACTGATTTTCAATGAGAAATACGGCTGTCACCCTGATCAAAATCTCACAGCAGCATCACCAGGAGAATCTACATCAGAAACCCAATTATCGTTGATTGAGAGCACAGCATCAAACAGTGGGAGCAAGCCAGATGATTCAAAGGTTGAATGCAGCAGTTCCCCAAAGTATGTGTCACAGGTTATTAATAGGTACTCTTTGGAAAAAGAAGCGTTCCATTGTCCTGTAAGCCTGGAAAATACCAAACAAGTTTCTTTCACGTGGAAGGTTTCAGGGGCCCAGTATGCAAATGTGTAATTGTATCTCTAGGGCTTGGGCAAATCATGTAACCTAAGCCTCAGTTTCTCTATCTGTGAAACAGAGATAATAAGGAATGAAATTTGCCAGTATGCTGAAGCTGGGATTGGTGGTCAAGAACTGCCTATCTATGGCCACCGAGTCACCCTCCATATCCCAAGTGACCCACAGCTGCAGATTAAAGGGGGGTGCGGGGGACAAGTTCTCTGCTTCTTCCACCCAGAATGGCCTGTGACTGCTCTGACCAAGATTAACTGTGCCAGATCTAGGCCTAGCTTTTAAGATGACCAGTTGCTTCTGTGTTAGACTCTTGCAGTCCTGAGCCTCCACGTAAGAAGGCCAACTACCCCGGGAGAGGCCCTGAGAACACACAGAGAGGATGGGGGTCCAGATGAGTACAGCCTTCTGATCGTTCTGTCAAGGCACCAGGTGTGGAAAGGTGGTCCTGGACCCTCAGCCTAGCCCAGCCCAGCCACCAGCCTCATCTCACCAAGAAACCCCAATCCACACACTGCATGCAGGGGCAGAACCATCCAGCACACCCTTCCTGAAAACATGACCCACAAGGTCTTGAGATATAATAGAATGATTACTGCTCTAAGCTACCAAAATAGGGGTGGTTTTACCTGTTGCAATGGATAACCAAAAAAAAAAGTTTTTAAATTCTCCGTGTTGGCCACGCTTTATAGAAAAAGAAACTGAAAAAGCAAATTAAATTAAAACTGATGTAGATCAGATTTGAAGCCAGGTTTCTTAGTAACAGAGTCCAAGCTTTCAGCTGCTCTCAATGCCACTTCTCAGCTCGCCGAGAGGATTAAGTCCAACCAAAGTAAATGCTACATTCCAGCAAATTATGTTTATAGAAATAGAAGACAGAAATAGTTACTGCAGGTATAAAAATACTGAATGGTTTTATAAGCCAAAACCTTGAAAAATATATTTGTTCTTGGTTCATCAGAAACAGAGGCAGCATTTAGCACCATAAATACGAACGATGATATCAACAGACATTTACCACTCATTCAATCTAGAATGCTATTGATTACCAATATAGTAGGAAAGTCACTGAAATGGTCAAACGGTCTGATACAGTCCCACATATCTGATAATGGCTCAGAAAGGGGCACCATTTTTAGTAACAGCCACATTAAAAAAAAAAAAATCACAAAAATAAATTTTCCAACCAAACAATTTAAATAATTTGACAGGCAATTTTTGCTACATCTTTTATTTAGAGGGCAGGATAAAAACATATACAAAAATATACACTGCATGGTTAGTTTAGACGATATACTATAAACTAAAAAATTTCAATTTATAGATTTATTTTACTGTATTAATCATTACGTATTTTGAATATCATTCCTAGGACTAACAGCATACATGGAATTGCCATATTTAAAAAAGAGTTAAACAAAATCTGTGTGAGGAGCAAAGTAAGCACTCAGTAATTGTCAACTGCAATTACTGTTGTTACTACCATGTGACTGTCGTATGTCGCGTATGTCAGTCACCTGACTCTGGAAAGCTTTCCTTGTGCTCATTCACTCATTCATTATTACAGAGCATCGTATGGAGTTAACGTTCAGTGGGAGAGGCTGTCTTAATGCCACCACGAGGACCATGAGTCACTGCCGAGGGCTTTCATGGTGGAGTCGTTGCAACTGTGAGCGCTTGGGAGCTCTGAGTAATACAGAGTTGAGGAGGCAGAAGCAAGCAACAGGAATAGAAGTACCTGAATGTGTGTGGAAGGAGACATCGCTGCCTGTCCCTGAAGAGACTTTCATCTGAGGTTCTAATATCCACCAGCAGCTCTGGCCCCAGGACGTGGGCCTCCGGGGAAAGACATCTCTTTCCCGAGGGATGTCTGCTCCCGAGGGGTTACTAGGTCGGGCTTACATTTCAGGCTAGTGTGGAGACTGCCTCCAGAGAATACTCACTTTTTGGGGTTCCTAGAGCCCAGACTCCAGTATTGAGACAGAACATTCTTTTCCTGAGGTAGCAGCTTCTTTGCCTGAAAGAATGTGTGGTGCTCGACACAGGACTTCCACAAGTTTTTGCAAGATCGGTAATTTAACATATTGAAGGCCACTATATGCTCCCTGGATTCCGTCTGGGAGAAAAAGCACAGTAGAGATTTCAACTGCATAGCTGGAGAAGTAGGGTCTCGAACACTTTATGCCCACATGAGTGGTAACCCGGGAAGAAACGACAGACAGTGGAAAACTGGTTTCAAAATTCCTTGGGCTACAAAACAGGATTCTAAGAATATTCAACAGTGGGAGTTGTTAACCATCTTTATGAACGTGGTTAAAAAAAAAAAAAAAAAAAAAAAGCCCAGCGTCAAACTCTCTCTCATCCTCTGTGGTCTTTCATGAATGCTTTCATTTCACATCTGTCTACCTTTCTAGGTTCGATATATTTGGAGCAATCAAATAAGGGCTGTCTGATACAATCTTTTTTAAAATTTAGCTCTGGGAAAAATCTCTCCCCTGAAGAAATAATCTTTAACCTGTCAAATGACAGGACTCTTATAACGCTTTGGATCTCCCTATTTGCTTTCCACAAAGCGAGTTAAATCTAGTGCTCACTCAAAATCATCATTTTGATCATTTGCTCAATTTCCCTCCTACTTGAATTCAGGCTTTCTGTTCTCATGGTAAATTACCATCCTGTGCATTTTTCTGGTACCCTGCATCTTGGATGTGGGGCTCGGGAGACTCAGATTCTAGTCCTTATTTGTGCTGAGCTTTAGTGTTCTCATTCCTAAGAGTTCACTGTGGTGTGGAGCCCCTGTAAGCACACATTGTCTTTGGAAAATTGGGAAGCAGCATGGTGACGCTAAGTGAGAAATATGCAGCCTAACAAACAGGACAGAGTGTGGCGTCACGGTAAGAGCTGGCAGCTCAGATTCATAAAGACTGGCTCAAATTCCGGCTCTTCCACCTTGCTAGCTGTGGATTCCCTTACCTCTAAGTTGCTCTTCTCTAAATGGAAAGGCAAGCTGAGTTATGTGGAGGGCTGTGGATTCCTCCTACGAGACTTACGCCCAAGGCCACCATGCATTTTAAACACATCGAGGGCAGAAACTGACCTTGCTGACTTTCACTGCTATCTCTGCGGTAGGCTTGGCCAGGGGCTTTGACCAATGGCACTTCTACCTAAATCAGATGGTTCCCTGATAAATGGGTATTGCTGTGTTCCAGCAAACAAGGTAACTCCGACTAGGGGAGGTTAAGTAACCCGCTCAACTGGGCAAGTGGGAGAGCTAGGGCCTGAACCCAATGTCTCTGGCTGCAGAGCAAGCGACTTCCCCAGCCAGATAAGCAGAGTGAATTACACAGGGGACCATGGGGCCCTCTGGATCCCAATGCCTACTTTCTTTCCACTGACTGCTGAGCTCTCTCTCCCCTGTTACACGTACGACAAACGCCTTCACCTACCAAAGGGCTAAGAGCTGAAGTGGCTAAAAGCAAAAGAACCAAAGCGAGCAGAGGTTTAACTCACCTGTTTTTGTCGCTGATGTATAAAGAATTTTTTCCTTTTGAAAGAAATTTTTAGAATGTTCACCCTGCCAAAAAAAAATAAAACATGACACAAAGAAAGCACATCAGGGAGCAGCCGGGATGCAGCTGACACCTCGCGGTGATGGCCAGGGGCTCTCGGCTTCCTAGACTTTGCTTCAGCGTAGAAAGGATGGCGGCCCCATGGCCCCGGCCAAACACCAAGTAGCTGACCGAAGCCGAGCGTCACATCACGGCCACTGGATTATGATGTAGCTCTTAAATAACAAGGACCATGGGCAAGGCGCTCCCTTTGCTGTCAGCTGTTCGGTGACGCTGCAGTTTTACGGGAGCTGGTGTGTACCTGGGCAAGACAGCTGAGGGCAGTGTGGAGCAGTGGGAGGAGCGCAGACAGACCTAGATCCAGGGCCCAGCTGCTTTGCAACTTAAAAGCCACTTAACAGCCATGTGTCAACTAGCCTCTTGTCTGCAGAGTAACACAATTAGAGCCACCATGAACTGAGCCTTTTTTTATGCACCACGTCCTCTGCTTCAAGCTTTACAGCAGCCCCTCCACTAAGCCTTGCAACAGTCCAAATCATTATAACCAATTTTCAGATGAGGAAACTAAGGCTGGGAGATATCCCGTAAGCGCTCCAGGTCATTCATCCAGAGATGCTTGAAGCCAGGATCGGAGCATGTACTCTTAATTCCTCCAGCAGAGAGCCTTAGGAACAACGGGGACAGCACTGCCTTTCTCAGATTTGTGATGATTCGAGTCTTTTGGGTTTCCTCAGGTTTTAGACCAGAATCGGGCACAAAGCTTCAGTTAATAACTCAGGAACTGCACAGAAAATGCAACTCCTGCTCAGAGGAAGTTCTCTGGATTCTGGCTCATGTGCCGCACAGGAAGGATTCCTTAACACCAGAACCTGCCTTGTGCTGTTTTTATCCATGTTTCACAGAGTATCCCAAACCACAGGGTGACCAAGGCGGAAGGGGATGTCCAGTAATAACCAGAAGAATTTTCCCAGGTACAGAATCTGGATGAATTGTAGAGGTCAGAGGTAAAAACTTGGGAAAAAGTCTCTGTCCCTTCTTTAGAAATAAAAGTTTAAAATTAGAGGTACCGTTACTTTTGTTCAGCATATTTTTAAAGCATGATTCAGAGAATAATTAGAACTGGTTTGCACTTACCAAGGATAGAAACTTGTGCAAATATATTTTCGGTACACAGCGATGCCCGCAGAAGCAATTCCAATCATTAGATCTAAATTGTGCAGATCCTGTAAAATAGGAAGACCTCAGATTCACAGTGTGTTACTGTCATGCTTATGGCCTCTGGTAACTCAAGCACCCACGCTTTTATAAATAGCACAAAGTATAAGCTCCAAAAGGAAGATTATAGAAAACAGGCAAAAATCTCCTCTTAACAGATAAACTTAAGATCTAAGTACTTAGCACCAAATTCTCCTAAGTGAAAATATACTGCCTAACAGCAACACCTGGGTCCTGCCAGGTTACAAAGTTATTAGGCAAGCTCACTCATTCCACAGAATCAGAGAAATGAACATCTGCCTTTATACTTTCAATAATTAGTATCAGACACCATATTAAAAACAGAAAAGCCTTATCCCCCACACTGCTTTAAACAAATCTCAACTCCCATCACTGCAAAGGCTTTAGCTGAAGTGTAGCACTGCTGATTCTAAACCCAATGAAGAAATAAAATATGGCTTTTAGACCCAATATATTCAACATTTTTAAGAGCCTATGTGCTAGGCATTGTTGTAGATAATTGAGATGACAAAAGAAAGATACAGTGATGAAAGCTATCTTAAATCTGTTAAAGGACAAGTAATGAAAATTTTAAAATAAAACAGTTCCATCACGGGGAATTCCCTGGGGGTCCAGCAGTTAAGACTCAGCTTCCACTGCTGGGAACCTGGGTCTGATCCCTGGCTGGGGAACTGAGATCTTGCATGCTGTGCAGCATGGCCAAAGAACAAACCAAACCAAAGGAAAACAGTTCCTCCCCCTGAAGAATCTACGTTCTATTTACCCACTCAGATACTCATAATTTTATTTTTGATGTGCACTATTTATTAAAAGTCTTTATTGAATGTGCTAAAATATTGCTTCTGTTTTTAAGGTTTGGTTCTTTGGCCCCAAGGAGTGTGAGAGCTTAGCTTCTGGACAAGGGATTTAGCCTGTATCCCCTACACTGGAAGGTGAATAACTGGGCCACCGGACCACCAAGGAAGTCCCTCTTAATTTTCAAGAAGGAGCAGAGTTACCAGTGAGTGTGAACCTTAGATCTGTCACTTACTAGCTATGTTGGTTTGGGCTACTGAGCCTCAATTTTTCCTTTCGTGCAATAAGGATTATCGAATCCACCTCTAACAGTTTTATCAGGTTGAACTTAGAGAATATAAGAACGTAGAACAGGGCCTGGCATGCAGTAGGTATAATAAACATTCATCTCATTCACCTCTCAAGAGATAGTGGGATGAATCACTTATGAACAGTGACGTGCATGTGGGGAGTTGAAGAAACTGACCAAAGCAAATGCTCCTGACACATGGAGCATCCAGAGAGTAATCCTGACTGGGCCCCCAGCTGAAATCACACGCAGAAAGCAAAACCAAACCACAAGCTGAAAACCAGGGTGGCATCGAAACATGATACTCAGAATCGGAATACATGGAAATATGAGGCAGGTGGGAGAGAAAATTAGCAAACAAAATAAAAATTGAGTGCAGAATAAAGCAATAAATGAACGCTTTGGGTGGGCCAGTGACATGGGTCTCAAATCTCCTGGTTGCATGATGCTCCCATCTGTACCACACCCACAGCAGCGAGGACAGGTACTGCCGACTAAATTCAGGCCCATCTCCACTTTCCAGCTCGTGGAGCAGGACTGTGTGACTAGTCCTGGCTAATGAGCTATGATCAGAAGGGATGCATCTGGAACAATGGCTACTATGGACTGCTGCTGCTAAGTCGCTTCAGTCACGTCCGACTCTGTGCGACCCCATAGACGGCAGGCCCCAAGGCTCCCCTGTCGCTGGGATTCTCCAGGCAAGAACACTGGAGTGGGTTGACCATTTCCTTCCCCAAGCATGAAAGTGAAAAGTGAAAGTGAAGTTGCTCAATCGTGTCCGACTCTTCGCGACCCCATGGACTGCAGCCTACCAGGCTCATCTGTCCGTGGGATTTTCCAGGCAAGAGTACTGGAGTGGGCTGCCATCGCCTTCTCCGACTATGGACTAGGTGGACTAGGTATTCAGTTACTATTTAATTTCTTTGGATATGATGTAGGCCAATTACAGGTAGAAAATGTACAGGTCAGTTGCCAATTAGACTGAAAGACGAACTCCCCAGGTCGGTAGATGCCCAATATGCTACTGGAAAAGAGGGGAGAAATAACTCCAGAAAGAATGAAGAGGTGGAGCCAAAGTGAAAACAACGCCCAGTTGTGGATGTGACTGGTGATGGTAATAAAGTTTGATGCAGTAAAGAGCAATATTGCAAAGGAACCTGACATGTCAAGTCCATGAATCAAGGCAAACTGGAAGTGGTCAAACTGGAGATGGCAAGAGTGAACGTTGACATTCTAGGAATCAGCGAACTAACATGGACTGGAATGGGTGAATTTAACTCAGATGACCATTATATCTACTACTGTGGGCAGGAATCCCTTAGAAGAAATGGAGTAGCCCTCATAGTCATCGAAAGAGTCGAAATGCAGTACTTTTGGGCAATCTCAAAAATGACAGAATAATATCTGTTTGTTTCCAAGGCAAACCATTCATTATGACAGTAATCCAAGTCTATGCCCCAACCAGTAATGCTGAAGAAGCTGAAATTGAATGGTTCTATGAAGACCTACAAGACCTTTCAGAACTAACAGCCCAAAAAGATGTCCTTTCCATTATAGGGGACTGGAATGCAAAAGTAGGAAGTCAAGAGATACCTGGAGTAACAGGCAAATTTGGCCTTGGTGTACAGAATGAAGCAGGGCAAAGGCTAATACAGTTTTGCTAAGAGAACGCACTGGTCACAGCAAACACCCTCTTCCAACAACACAAGAGAAGATTCTACACCTGGACATCACCAGATGGTAAATATTGAAATCAGATTAATTATATTCTTTGCAGCTGAAGATAGAGAAGCTCTATATACAGTCAGCAAAAACAAGACCAGGAGCTGACTGTGGCTCAGATCATGAACTCCTTATTGCCAAATTCAGACTTAAATTGAAGAAAGTAGGGAAAACCATTAGACCATTCAGGTATGACCTAAATCAAATCCCTTACGATTATACAGTGGAAGTGAGAAATAGATTCAAGGGATTAGATCTGATAGTCAGAATGCCTAAAGAACTGTAGAGGAGGTTTGTGACATTGTACAGGAGGCAGGGATCAAAACCATCCCCCCAAAAAAGAAAGGCAAAAAGACAAAATGATTGTCTGAGGAGGCCTTACAAATAGCTGAGAAAAGAAGAGAAGCTAAAGGCAAAGGAGAAAAGGAAAGATATACCCATTTGCATGCAGAGTTCCAAAGAACAGCAAGGAGAGATAAGAAACTCTTCCTCAGTGATCAATGCAAAGAAATAGAGGAAAACAATAGAATGGGAAAGACCAGAGATCTCTTCAAGAGAATTAGAGATACCAAGGGAACATTTCATGCAAAGATGGGTACAGTTAAGGACAGAAATGGTATGAACCTAACAGAAACAAGATATTAAGCAGAGGTGGCAAGAATACACAGAAGAACAATACAAAAAATATCTTCATGACCCAGATAATCATGATGGTGTGATCACCCACCTAGAGCCAGACATCCTAGAATGTCAAGTCAAGTAGGCCTTAAGAAGCATCACTATGAACAAAGCTAGTGGAGGTGATGGAATTCCAGTTGAGCTATTTCAAATCCTAAAAGATGATGCTGTTAAAATGCTGCACTCAATAATGCCAGCAAATTTGGAAAACTCAGCAGGGGCCATAGGACTGGAAAAGGTCAGTTTTCATTCCAATCCCAAAGAAGGACAATGCCAGAGAATGTTCAAACTACTGAATGACTGCACTCATCTCACATGCTAGCAAAGTAATGCTCAAAATTCTCCAAGCCAGGCTTCAATAGTATGTGAACCATGAACTTCCAGATGTTCAAACTGGATTTATACAAGGCAGAGAAATGAGAGATCAAATTGCCAACACCTGCTGGATCACAGAAAAAGCAAGAGAGCTCCAGAAAAACATCTACTTTTGCTTTAATTGATTATCCCAAAGCCTTTGACTATGTAGATCACGACAAAATGGAAAATTCTGAAAGAGATGAGAAAACCAGACCACCTTACCTGCCTCCTGAGAAATCTGTATGCAGGTCAAGAACCAACTGTTAGAATTGGACATGGAACAACAGACTGGTTCCGAAATGGGAAAGGAGCATGTCAAGGCTATATATCGTCACCTGGCTTATTTAACTTATTATATGCAGAGTACATCATGCAAAATGCTGGGTGGGATGAAGAACAAACTGGAATCAAGACTGCTGAGAAATATCAATAACCTCAGATATGCAGATGACACCACACTTATGGCAGAAAGTGAAGAAGAATTAAAGAGCCTTTTGATCAAAGTGAAAGAGGAGAGTGAAAAAGTTGGGTTAAAATTCAACATTCAGAAAACTAAGATCATGGCATCTGGTCCCATCACTCCATGGCAGATAGATGGGGAAACAGTGGAAACAGTGACAGACTATTTTCTTGGGCTCCAAAATCACTGCAGATGGTGACTGCAGCCAAGAAATTAAAAGACACTTGCTCCTTGGAAGAAAAGCTATGTATGACCAACCTAGACAGCATATTAAAAAGCAGAGACATTACTTTGCCAACAAAGTTCCATCTAGTCAAACCTATGGTTTTTCCAGTGTCAATGTTTGGATGTGAGATTTGGACTATAAAGAAAGCTGAGTGCTGAAGAATTGATGCTTTTGAACTGTGGTGCTGGAGAAGACTCTTGAGTGTCCCTTGGACTGCAAGGAGATCCAACCAGTCCATCCTAAAGGAGATCAGTCCTAAACATTCATTGGAAGGACTGATGTTGAAGCGGAAACTCCAATACTTTGGCCATCTGATGCAAAGACCTGACTCATTTAAAAAGATCTGATGCTGGGAAAGATTGAGGGCAGGAGGAGAAGGGGACGACAGAGGATGAGATGGTTGGATGGCATCACTGACTCAATGGACATGGGTTTCAGTAAACTCAGGAGTTGGTGATGGACGGGGAGGCCTGGCATGCTGCACTCCATGCAGTCACAAAGAGTCAGACACGACTGAACTGAACTGATCATCATAATAAAAATTATCACATTTGAGTACATAATAGGTTCTAACTTGAGCAGCACTAAGATTAAACAGTAGAAACCTTGGCTCATTAAAGAGCCAATTGGAAAATGGAAATTTATACATTTTTCACCTCTTTAACCATGAGATGGTCTTATAAAAATTACTTGTTTCTAGCCCACATCACCCTCCAAGAGTAAAAAGTCTTCAAGAAAAAAGGAAAACATGAAAAAACCAAGCGGATAGTGGATAAATAACCAGCAAAACTTAATATTATTTTATAAACTTTTCAGATACCTTAAAAAAAATCTTTTTTATTTGAAACTGGAAAAGTTTCAAAGCAGCTTTCAGATGTTCAGAAATTAAAACTGAAAAAAGTTTTGAATTACAACATGTCGAAGGTACCTACCCTACCACTGTGCAGCTCCACTCCGTAGAAGTCGAGGGTCCGAGCTATGTTGATAAAGCAAGATTCTGCTTCCGATTGCTTTAGCCCACTACAGAGGCAGAGGGAATACACAGTATTTATCCAACAAACAGAACATTAACTCCAAATTTTAAAGCTAATAAAAATCTTAAAAAATTGGTATCATTACTATAAGGTGATTAAATGCCTTACACTATTCATCTTAAACAACTGAACCCCCAAAGCTACTAAACCAAGTTTTTTTTTTTCTTGTCCACTGACTATGATTTCATTTAGCCCTCATGTTCCTATATTAAATAACACCTCTCATTTAGTGGGTTCTCAACATCCAGAGACAAAGACTGTCACCTTCTGCAATCCCCACCCCACTTTTTCCAAGTTGCTAAGTGAGCACATGCTCTTTAGGTCTTTCGGCCTTTATCTATCCTTTTAGCAGCAGCCTCAAACTTCCAAACGTCACTGTACTATTTTAGGATGCTGGCTCCTGCATGGGGAGCAATTCTGGGAGAGGATTGGCAGTGCCTCTTTGAAGGGACACTGGTTGCTTAGGCGTTTGTTTTTTAAGGCCTTCCTGAGAATGTGAGGTCCCTTGAAACCTGGCCTTCTGGGTCAGGGTGGCCCTTATTTGACCCGGACTGAATAGAGCCACTGCAGCTTAAAGAGAAAGGAGGCAAGGGAAGAGGAGGCCAGAGTAGGGTGACTTTGCTGGAACGGAGGCTTGGCCTGAGGCAGCTACAGAAGGCTGGTGCTCCCCTCTGGAAGGAAGGCGGATTCACCAACTGAACCAGTGAGGGCTGGGATTTACCCAGCCTGACAGCACGTAGCTCCATGTGCCTGTCTGTCTATTCAACACCACTTAAGGGAACGGTCCATTTCACTAAATGTAGGAAACCATTCAAGGATTTGTTTGGTAGAGTCAACGTGTGGGGAAGCCAAATTTACAATGGGCATCTCCTTCAGGAATTAATGGATTTCAATGACATCCTGAAAGAGAACACAGCAAGTCATCCCGAATTCTCATAGGATTTCCTACTTTACAGAAATGCTAGTTATGCCAAATATACCTGTCACCATAAGAGCTCAAGGTTCACAAACCTCCCACTTCTTGAAAGAGCGTTCACGAGAAGACGACATCAAACCCAAGGGGATGCGAGGTCTGACAGCACCGACCTGAGTACCCAAAGTAGGTCACCCGCCCCTCCTCACCTGTGCTGCTCATGTAGCGACTCGACCTTTGCTAAGAAGTCCTCGCTCTGATCCGGTATGAACTGACTATCAGAGAGATAGCCCGGAGGATGAACAGAAGAATCGTAGTCTCCGAAATGAGCTGTCAAGACAGAATGAGGGGAAGAGCACCTTTTCAATGCGGTCTGTATTTTTAAGCATCTACATCACAAGAAAAAAAAAATTCATCGGAAATACTCTCTGCTATTAATATCGATGTCTCCCATCCCAGAAGGAAAGGAGATGAGCAAGGTGGTTGCTTAAGTGAATTTCATCCCCAATTTGCAAAGTCAGATGCAAGGGTATTTCCTTTACAATTACTTGGTCTGGCTCACCCTCGACTGCCATCACACAGAAGGACTGCTCTTTGAGACCTGGGCTGTGATGAAGGGGTCTGTGTTCTCCTTTCACTGTTCCTTGAGGGCTAGGAGTAGCTCACATTCCTCTCTTGAGCCTGGCATCGAGGCATGGCACATAGTAGGTGCTTGGAACTGACCTGTACACAGGCTACTGCAAAGTTGAACTTTGCAAGGGGAAAAGGGCAGACTTGGTCATGGGTGGACCACAGGCCAGGAAGGCCAGCTAAATGTGGCTAAGCTGTGGACAGGAGTGTCAGGGCTATACTATGTAAGCACAAGTGTGGCTTACAGGTGAGTCTTTTCATGGTGAAGTGTATGATAGTGCATTTACAAGAAGTAATTTAGATGCCCCTAGGCAGGGTTCCCAATGAAGAAAGCTCGAAGAAGCCTTAGAATCAGCTCATCCGAACTCTGAGTCTTGAAGGAAAAGAAATCTGAGGTCCAGAGACAAGAAAGGACCTACCCCTATCACAGAGCCATTTTTCAGCAGTCACAGCCAGAACCCAGCTAGAGTTCCCATCATTCCACCAGCCTGCCTGCCAGGCCTATGAAGTGCTGCTGGCCATTTGCAGATGACAGTGGTCACGTCCCCAGAGGGAAGCCAAACACTACAAATGGCTTTCCTGAGGTCAAACAACTCAAGGCAGAGTCCTATTAAAGTGAATGCCGCATGTTACATCAGCTCATGAAGACCTTAGAGCTTGACTTGGTCATCCATCATGCAAACGAATAGTCCCAACCCCTGTGCCTTTCTGCAAACGCAGAGCAAATTTCTCTCTTTAGTCAGGTCACTGACAAATATCCGTACTTAATATAAAACCAAAGAACTCCCTCTAGAGGGTTCTGTGAGGGTCAGAGGCCATTATATAAAAATACGCATTTTCAAAAACTTCATTCTTTGACCCTCACAGACCCTTGAAATCTTAGTCGGCTACTCTGCAATGCCCTGTGCCAACCACTAGGGGGAAATAAAGTTAAACCAGTCTTTGGAAACCATCTGCAAAGCACAGGGCAGTTTTCACATTGAATTTAACGACCAATGACATCACCTCACTAGACGCTCTTGATAACCTAGTGACAGGCATTGCTTTTATCCCCATTAAACAGATAAAGGAACTAAGACTCAAGGAAGGAACCTGCCCACTGCTGCCCAGGCTGGTAACTTGGAGCCTAGACTCGGACCACAGTCCATCCTCTTTATCTACTTACTGTACCACAAGCCCAAAACTCCAGAGCAACACACTTTTCTATTTGTGGGGAAGCAACACACGAGAAAGCTAACTATAGCAAAAAGAAAAGGAAATAAGCGCTTATGTGGGAAATACCTTGTCTTTTAAGTCCCATGCATTCTTCTGTGGGACAGAAGGTGTCTCGGGTACTCAAATGTATGGCGTGTCAAGCTTTCCTGTTGGGAAAGTCCTTGCCTTGCTATTCATCATAGTCTAACTTGATCTTGGAGGCTCTTCTTAGGGGTCATCACTAGGAAGCTTTCCCACACTATGCCTCCCTGTACCTCCTATCCCCCTCACCAAGGAGAACAGAGCAAGTGTCTCCCCCGGGTGCATCCTCACCGCCAGCATCAGCTGGTCCAGCTCTGCCTCCCACCAGCTGCAGACCCCTTGCAGAGAGCAGTCATGCTCTCTCTGTGCAACTTGGGGAATGTGCAGAACCCACACACGGCAGGGGCTCAGAGACCATTATAGAACAGATACATTATTTTCAAAAACTTCATCCTCTGACCCACACAGATCCTTGGCAGGCCACCAGCAATTTTTCACCATCAAGTCCTTTCAGATTCTTTATCCACAGATCACTTTACTTTTTATCTGGTCAGGACATGTGCTTTTGGTTGGCATCGCTGACCACTGGTAGGCTTGTCTTCATGTCAGATGTGTCTCTGGGACAATCTGGCAAAGTGTATCAGATAAAGTTTAGGCTTGCTCTTTGATCAAGCAATTTCATATCCAAGAATTAATCTTACAGAAATATACGCACAGAAGTGTAAGATAATGTATGTAGGTATATATACTTGAGGGTGGAAGAATAAGAAACCTCTACTTAAAACTGCTCATCTGACAACTTATGATATTATTAGCATGACAGTCATGCTCAAATTTGCACTGCAGCTAGTGTAGACTTTTTAAGTGCTCATAACTTTCTTTAGTCCCTATTCTATTGGTTCTTTGTAGAGGAAAACCTGACTGCTGAAACTTAGGAATTTTATTTGGGATTCTAGATTTGGCCACTGGAAAAGGCCCCTGATGATGGCAAAGATGGAAGGCAGAAAGAGAAGGGGGTGACAAGAGTATGAGATGGCTGGACAGCATCACCAATTCAATGGACATGAGTGTGAGCAAACTCTAGGAGATAGTGAAGGACAGAGGAGCTTGGCATGCTACAGTCCATGAGGTCGCAGTCAGACATGACTTAGCGACTGAACAATAACAAATAGTTTGTTTACAATAGGCTGTTCCCTTTTAAGATTTTTCTTTTTTGATGTGGACTATTTTTTAAAGTATTTATCCAATTTGTTACAATACTGCTTCTGTTATGTTCTAGGTTTTTGGCCATGGGGCATGTGGGATCTCAGCTTCTCAACCAGGGATCAAACCCACACCCTCTCCATGGGAAGGCAAAAGTCTTAACCAAAGAAAAAGTCTTAACCAGGGAAGTCCCCAGTAGGCTGTTCCTTAGTTTTCTGCTGGGCAGAAAAGAAAATATAGTACGAATTAAACACTGTAATATTTGCCATCAGCCAGGCACTATTTTAAGAGTTTTACGTCTACTTCATTTTTGCTATGACCCTATGATTAGATACTGTTATCATCCCTACCGGACAGATAAAGCTGAGACCCAGAGAGGCTGAAAGTCAGGTAGGTATAAGCAGAAGACCTGAGGCCCAGGTAGTGTGGCTTCAGCCTGTGCTTTCACTGACTCAGTTAACAGTGATGGTCCAACTCTAAAGAGCTTCTAGTTATCACCTTCCCAGGTGATACATGAACTGAACAGTCCTATTCCAAGCTGTCCTACTCACCATCACCACCTCCCTCTTACAGGTGAGAAAGCTGAGACTCAGCAAGGTAACACCACATTAGAAGCAGATGGAGGGCTGGGTTTGAATGGACTTGGCATACAAAGCTAAGTTCTTCCTGGTGCTCCTCTCCTTCAAACCTGAAGCTCTAGCTGTGGGTACCAGATTCACTCTGAGATATGGGAAAAAACCTCTCCTCAGCAGACCAGCCTGGCAGAGATGGAGTCCACTGGGTCTAGTGACCACTAAGAACACAGGTTGGCTGGTGTCATTTCCCACGTGGACGGGACAAGGCCAGGCCTGTTTCAGCTGTACTGAAGGGAGAGGGGATCTTGCATCCCCCCGGGCTCACCCCTGTGCCGCCTCTTCCATCTCTCCCACTGGGCAGAAGGAGATGCAGCTATGTGGGGAGATGACTGAATAAGTGGATTCTTCCTTCAGCTTAAACAGGCCTTGATGGAAAATTCCATCTGGACTTTCCATCCCACATGGCAGCCACTAACCACACGTGGCTAGCAAGCACGTGACATGTGGCTGGTCCAAACTGAGATGTGCTGGGAGTGTAAAATCTGGACTGGTTTCAAAGACCTACTGTGAAAAAAAAAAAAAAAAGGAAAATACCTTAACTATTTTTACATGGATTACATATTAAAATAATATTCTGAATCTACTGAGCTAAGTACATTAATATGATCCATTTTGTTTTACTTTAATATGGCTACCAGAAAGCTTAAAACTACATGTGCGGCTCCCATTATATTTCTATTCTACTGCGCAGCTCCAGGCCTATAACCCATCACTCTGCTGAAACTAAAAATAAAATTCCTAAGATCCCAGCAGTGTTTCTGAGCAGTACCCAGCAAGTACTGGGAGTGACCTTCGGCAAATTTCTGAACCGAGCTGGGTCTTTGTTCCCACATCTATACAAAGTGACTGGTGGAAGCATTTGCCCCACTGGGATTTGTTACAGAGTCAAATCTGATTGTGACTGAAGCCTCTGGAAACTGACTGAAGCCACTGGAAAATGTAACATGTGATAGGATTCTCCTGTCTTCTCGGCTTCCCGGGGAGAAAACCTCATTTTCTCTAACCGAACACCCCTGAACCACAGGAGAGTATAAGCTAGGATGAAAAGTGGGACCGTCCGGATAGCCAGAGATGTTGCCTAACAGGATTCCTGGGGAAGGGAGGAAGCGACTCCGTCAAATAGGAGAGGCCAGCGAGTTTCTTAATATACTGGTCAGAGCAAGCTGTCCATCCACGGAACACTCATTTGTGACTTACATTGTACTGCATAGGATGCTAGAACCACCGCTGAGTTAAGAGGGCAGGTTAACCTGTCAGGAGAAAAACACAGAAAAGTTACCAGAACCTACCGCAGCCCAAAACATCATTTGATCATGGGTAGCACGTGCCTTTCTCTTGGATTAATCATTTAAACACATCACGAATGATAACAAAGAATTTCAGGATCCTCAAACAGTAAAGATAAACGTAACACACTGAAGAGTTTTTGAAATTGAGAGAGAATTTTCCCATGTTTAAAATAATACATTATTAATACAAATACCATGAGGCTAAAGGCCCGATGTTGGCCAGGGTTTAGCTGGTCAAGCAAGGTAAGGCTCATATCACTAAGATGAAAATTGTACTCTTAGGTCAATGGGCAGGCAGCCTTTGTCTCTTTCTGGTAAAGATGTGAGACCTCTCCTAGGACTAACTGAATCCCTGAGTTCTGTTAACTTTGATTCTTGATTACCTGCTTTCCAAAAGGGTCACATCCTTTTAGAAGGGAAAAACAGAAACGTATTCTGAATTTTAAAACTCCTGTGAGTTTTCAATTATTTGATTAGTTACTATGATTTAAGACTCTTAAATCTATTCACCCTCCTGAAACTTCCCATCTAGAGGCAATGGCACCTCAGTCTTCCTGCGTCCATCAGAAATCCACGAACCCGAGTTGGGCGTGTCTTCCTTCTTTCCTCCTGAGCTCAGTGCCTCCCAAACACCCTGTCTGGGCCAAAGGCTCTATCTCTGTCTCTGTCATATTCCAAACCATCTGGTGGCTCCCTTCTCTCCATTCAACCTCAGATTTCACAGTCTGCCTAGGAGCTCATTCAGCAGATCTGGGCCGGGGATCACTGCCAAGGTAGAGCAACACATGAATGGCAGCAAGGGTGAGGGCTTGTAGGGTTGGGTGGGTTGGGGGGACACAGAGTTTAAAAGCATTCCGCCCAGCAACCCCGTGGGAAGTAGAGAAAACGTGCAGTTTCCATGGCAGCCCGTGAAATTCCCAAGATGTGAGTCACCCCCACCTCTCTGACTAATCTGGCTGGCTCACCAGGGTTCCCCTCCTGGCCTGTTGTGCTGTGCGCTGGTCCTGAAGCAGAACATGAATATGGAGGTAGCCCTGAGGGGGGCCCCATCTTTCAAGTAGCCATGTGTTCCTGCGAGAACTTCTAAATGCAGGTACATCTAGGGATACTCGCTGTCTATTCAATCATCTGGAGACTCAGCCCATGGGGAGAGCAAAGGTCAGCAGTCACTCTCCCACCAGGATGGGCTTCAGTGAAGTCAAAGCTGGTGTCCTTGCTACAGGAAGAGCCTGTGAATGGATTCGGGGAACAGCTTAGGAGAGTGGCTAAGGGGGTTCGGTCTAGACGGAAGGAACAACCCTATAAGTAGGTCAGAAAGAACATTTCCAAAGAATGGTGTAAATAACAAACTAAAGAACACCATGTTCGACAGATTTCTCTCTTTCTCAGTAAGTTTCAGGGTCTCCATCTGTCAGACAAGATCGCCTATCTCAGCAGGAAGGAGAGGATGAACAAATCCTTCCGAGCCCAGGAGAAACGCTAACCAGCCCCACTGACTCTGTCAAGAGATCCACGGTTCCTAAGGGCCGGATGCCACCTGGACCTCACACCCCTCGCCCCCGAGATGAGGGCCACCTGCAGGCCTCACAAGTGCCAGGGGTCTAAGCCAGGACATGGCCCTCAAGAGGCTTCTCCTGCTGAAAATGAAGATGAGCAATTTCCAACACTTGGAGAGCCAGACTGGAAGCTCCCGAGCACAGGGGTGGGGGGCCCAGCCCCATCTGACCAGCACAGTCAGTGCCCGTCTTGTAACAGGTGCTGACAAAATGTGTGGGGAAAACACGGCGGTGTGTAGCCAAGAGAGACACAACCGTGTCTGCTGCCACAGAGGGTTGCCTGGGCCCAGGGCAGGGGTGACCACTGCAGCTGAGAGTTCCCCTGAAACACGAGGCTGCCGCAGGAAAGGGTGGGCACCGGGTTATGGGAGGGGTCCTCTCTCTCCCCGTGTTCTCTCATAGGCAGGGGGGCTCCCACTGGGACTGTGCGGGTAGGGCGATGTCCTCACTGCCCAATGAGACTTATTAAACTGGTAAGAACAGACACTACGCTTGATCTTAGCCAAGAGGGCGAGAAGTGATTTATCTCCTCATGTCCTGTTTATTGTGCTACAGAAGGGACTTGTTCCTCCTTCAAATGGGAGGATAGCCACATTACAGAACCGGTCTAGGGCCACTAGGCCATCAAGTTCTCGCGATCCTTTCTTCGAGGGGTCTCTTGCTTCTAACTGTCCCTCTTGCCCCACACTCCTTGCCCCCTATTCTCTGGCCTGGATGTCTTTTAACAGCTCCCTCAAGGGCTGCGCCTTCCCTCCCACCTAGACAGAAGCTCCTCAGCCTCTTCCAGCCTTCCCTGTAGATGCTGCTCCTGCCAGATCCCTCCTGCTTAAATACCCCCAACAACGCTGCTCTGCCTGCTGGATCCAGGATGCATGCCTATGTGTGACAGGGAGACCTCCCCCTCTCCCTCTTCTCTCTTAAGCCCCCAGCATGTGCTCTCCAACTGGGACTGCGGGGCATGGGGTACTGTCCTCTCTGCCCAAGGAGATCTGACTCCTCACATCTCCACCAGCCCCCAACCCCCAGCTCATCACAGTGGTCCACACTCTTCACAAAGCTCACATCGGCGTCATCTTTTCCTAACACCTATGGCGGCTATGCTCTCCACTCTGCATACTGGTCCCAGTTGCTTCACGGGCTCCTGTCTCATTTCTCTGATAAGACCGCAAGCTCCCACATGGAAGCCTAGTGGGGGCTTCCGAAGACCCTCCTCGGTAGAAGGAAAGAGGAAGTGGGAAGGACAGGAGCAAAACACGGCTGTTCCCACCCATTCGCCTGCTGCAGTGTCTCTGCTAAGTCAAGAAAAGCTCTGAATGCTGGAGGTGGCGGCTTAGGGACCACTGATTGGAGTCTCCCTGTCCCTTCCTGAGCCGCTCAGATACTCTGCAGCCATGGAGACGGTCCTCATGCACGAGAACTGCTGAAGCACGCTGAAGCTCCAGTCTTCCAGCAAAGCTCCCCAGAGAGAAAATGAGTCACTTCTGGGTACTCAGGGGCTCGAAGGGGACCTAAATTGGGCCTGATGTGCCTTCCTGCATGAAGCTCATTTCATGTTCAGGGTCTCTCCCTCCCTCTCTCTGCAGTTTCTCAGCTCTTTACCAGAAAGATAACTGCCTTCTGTAATAAAACTGAAACAACACAAAATGAGGTTTATCGGTTCTCAGCTTCCCAAGTCCAGACCGAGCCAGAAACAGACGTCTCAAACAGGATGCTGCTTTCAACATCCGATCGCTGTTTACATTTAATATTGTTACCAGAAATGCACGCTCATTAGATTAAAACCAGGAATTTCAGTAGTCTGGGGCAACTGATGGAAAAAGAAGATGCAAAATTCTCATTACCTTCCTTCACAAATATCCATCTTCAGTTGTAAGAAATACAAATGCCTATGAAATAATTGATCTCATTAATTCATAATACACAAAGGAAAACATGCAAAAAATATATATATAAAAGATGAATCAAGGACAAGACCAACACATTTGAAAAGCAAAACTCACAAAACATATTTTTGTCTCAAGTATCAGGGGCTGTTCCCGTACATTGCAAAGCTGCCCACCTTCTGTCTCAGTGGTTCATGTGGCTGCCTCAGTCTCAATGGGCCAGGGGGTGATTTCCAGCCAGCCTCTTGCCAGCCCCGCATGCACATGCTGTCTTGGGGATGGACGGAGTAAGAGGAGCCTACCAATGACTGGCTGGTGCCGCTGCCAGTGGGAGCCCCCTGCCCTGGACCTTCCCAGTCAAACTTGGGGTATCTGAGAGCACCAGGACCCCCAGGCAGCCCCTGCACACCAAGGGGCTGCCGTTCTGCACACCCACATTCCGCTGTGTGAAGTTGCTAAGAGGAGGAGGGTCTATGCAGACACCTTCTTGGCTGGGGTGCAAATACCCAGCTGGGCTTTTTCCTGTGTCCCAGGAACTGTTGGTACCTGAGCAAAAGCACAGACATCAGCCGTCTCCAGGCTGCTAGGCCTCCAGGCTGAATTCTGCGAGTGTCTGTGAGTTCCCAGCACTGCTGCTTTGAAACCTGGGACTTGATCTGCGGACAAAACCTGGTAAGCTCTTGGTAAGTCACAGGCGCCTCCATCCAGGGAGCAGAGGGCATCGACAGTGCCATGCAGGCCAGGAAGGGCCCTGGAGTGCATTATATTTAGGGACGTGGCACACATGTGACACTTGGCTGCTGTTCCCACTCTTTTTTAAAGCCTGGATTCACTTGGGATACAGACTCCAGTGTCTGGCCAAGGTGACAAAAGGGAAACTTCTTGAAATCTAATACAGAGGCAATAGAAGTGTTCAAGGGGCAGGAGAGAGAGAGAGAATTTTGGTAGTTGAAACAAATCAGTCTCAATAGTCCTAATTTCGATGTTTAAAGGTCAAGGTGCCAGTGTTTTGAGATGTGAATGTTTCACATGGTGTTACAACCCTGTATTTGCACAGTTCTGGGCTGTGTGTGGTATTTCACAACTTACTGATTCATTTCGACCTCCTTGGACTGCAAGGAGATCCAACCAGTCCATTCTAAAGGCCATCAGTCCTGGGTATTCATTGGAAGGACTGATGCTGAAGCTGAAACGCCAATATTTTGGCCACCCGATGCGAAAAGCTGACTCATTGGAAAAGACCCTGATGCTGGGAAAGATTGAAGGCAGGAGGGAAAGGGGACGACAGAGGATGAGATGGTTGGATAGCATCACCAACTCAATGCACATGAGTTTGGGTAAATTCCAGGAGTTGGTGATTGACAGGGAGGCCTGGCATGCTGCAGTCCATGGGGTTGTGGAGTCAGACACCACTGAGAGACTGAACTGAAGGACTCTGAAGTGGGTATCACTACCTCCCTTTTTTACTGATGAGGACACAGATGTTCAGATGAGTGACGTGGGGTCAGTGATGTCTTATTTCAACCTGGACACTCATGTTATGAAAAAAAAATCTGACTATATAACAAATTTCTTATGTGTCTAATGACTAAAAACCTTAGGATCAATCTCCTAACTGATATTACTCTGATTATAAGAATTGTCAATTACTCTTAATGCATTCAGCGCCAGAACACTGAGGGATGGTGTGACATACACACGCTGATTCACGCTTATTTCGTATCAGAATCTCTATCTCTGCCACCTAGGGGAACACAATGGGTCCTTTCTACTTTGTTCCTATGTTTATTCAAGCTGATATTCATGTGGAATTAAGTGTTCTCTCCTCCTATAATTCTACTGAGAGAAAAAAGAGGAGGGAGAGAATCACAGGTAATCCAGTGTTAAATCTGGACTTTCACTGCCGAGTCCTGCTAGGCGGTAGGTCTTCCTTGGGCCGTAAAGGAGGACAGGAACCTGCACACCCCCGTTCACCACATGCTACCTTGTTGTATATTCAGCAATGTCTCTGAGTCAACCCCAGGATATCACACAAAGAGACAGGAATAGTGGAATGATGCCCAAGTCCCTAGGAATCTTGGATCTCCCTAAGAATCTTAAAGGAGCCTGATTCTGAGACTTCCAGTACATGAAAGTCTATATAGAATGGTCTAAAATTATC
This sequence comes from Capra hircus, assembly GCF_001704415.2. Taxonomy (NCBI): domain Eukaryota; kingdom Metazoa; phylum Chordata; class Mammalia; order Artiodactyla; family Bovidae; genus Capra; species Capra hircus. Next base: position 98,757,666 of record NC_030815.1, read on the forward strand.
AGGAACAGCCGTTGTAGAGGCTCACAATCAAAGAGACAGTGATTAGGATAAAGGAAGTCATTTAGAAGAGCCGCTCCGTGTGTCTGACTTGAGAAATGTAAAGGCTCACTGCTGGAGTCTGCCCCATCCATGACCTCAGCTTCAGAAAACAGCAGTGAAGGCCTGCCTGCCGAGATCCTCGGCAAACAAACAGGACGCAACACACACCATCTCTGTATTCCTTCTTTGACCCCTGAGACCAAAATTTCTTTAAAGGGGAACTTCCTTTTGGATAAGCTATAGAGCTGGGGCTTAAAAAAGATACTGCGTATAATATGTACATCAATTATACCTCAGTTAAAAAAAAAGAGAGAGATACTGTGGGTCAGGAACACAGGAAAAATTCTTCCTTTAAGTAAAAACAAGACAAAAGACCATTTTAAAAAAATTAATGGTGGAAACATGGCCCAGACTAAAGAGAAGATCTGGTAGTCCTGCCTGTTTTCCCAGTTCTTAGCACATGGCTCTTGCTGTGTTAGGAGTAAAGTGGTGCCCACATCCCAGGAACTGACAGCTGTAATCTTCTCCACACTGGGGCGACCACCCATCTTAAGATGGGAGGTGGGGTGGTGCGGCTGGGTGTCTGTCTGCAACTGGTGACTCTTAGGAGGCACACGGACAAACCGAATTTTACCTGGGACATAGGTAAGAACAAAATTTAGTCTATTACTTGTCTTGAGCCAAAATCCGCCTTTCTGTAGCTTCCACTCACTGGCTATAATTCTACCACCAAGCACATCTAATTCCCCCTTTCCTATGACAGCCCTTTGCAGATCTGAAGGCAGCCTTCATTTCTGAGTCTTCTCTCGGTCCTCAGCTCCTTACACCTCCTCAGGTGTCCCTCAAACACCAGGGAGGCTCAGCAGGCAGAGGCTTTCCTGGTGGGTATGGACGTGGGGTCTGACGCCTGAGGGGCGCCTGGGCTAAGCTGGCGGGAGTGATCCCTACACTCAGGTACCCTGGCAGCCACAACCCTGGGGCACCAGCATCTCAGGGAGGAACAAGGGGTTATGGGGGACAACCCACTAGTGGAGGAAGCGCAGTTCACACTTGGGGTGGGAACCCTTCAGTGGGTAGTAAAATCAACTTAATGAGCCACAGTTGGCATTTTAAGCGAAGGAAAGAGAAAACTTAAGGGTGCTTTGCACTTATTATTGTTTTAAGAAATGTCTGCTTCAGTAATTTACATGTATCTGTGTACTATATTACAAAGCAAAATATATATGTGGGGTTGTGATTAAAAAAAAAATCCCACTGGTTAAAAACACACACACACACACATAATCCATCATGACATTTTAAAACAAAACTTGAAAAAAACTTGGTATTTGGTGGTAGGTAGCCTGGGAAATCTCATAGATCATGTCACCACTTTGCATCCGCCAGCGTGAGCTAATCTGCTGGGCTGAGCACCCTACACCTTCCCTTAGTCCACCTGGGTGAAGAGCTATTATGGGGAAAACTCAAGGCACCACGTGTATGTCCTGTGGTTACCCAATGAGTCATGTGGGACATCATATATCTGCTTAAAATTTAACTTGATAGTAAACACAAGTCAAATTTTCAATGCCTTCTATTGTAGAGGGACGAGGTGTGCAAAGACGACAAACTTGTAGAGTAACATTTGGCCTTTACACACATTACAAGTTAAAATGTGATCATGTGATTACTAATTTAAAAAAAGGAAAAAAATGAAACAGCACTTTCTGTTCCAGTTAATGCTGCCTCCTTGGTGACGGTCTCACGGCCACCATGGGCACAAGACAGGAATTAACTGCCCTGAACATTCACTGCTGTTTTTCAGGTGGAAGAGTTTCCCTCCCTAAGAAAAACAAACGTTTCAATAACCAAAGGGCCGGCTGATGCCCTGGGGGAGGGGAAGGAGAGGCCAGGTGAGTTTGCAGAGCCCGTGTTTAAACAGCATCAACTCTCCTGTGCCCGCCCTTTGGTTCCAAGCACAGGTCCCCACCCAGAAAACCCACGTGCCAACACAACAGGAGGGCCAGGACCTGAGCCAAGCCTGGAGGGATAAACAACTCTTGCAGCCCTCTCTCCCTTATCTGGTTCACAGTCGTGGAGGCGGAGGCAAGATGCTGGCCGGCCTCCTCTCCTACCAACTGGGGATCTGATAGAAAGTTCTCAGGTAAGAGACCTCTGGTTCTCCTAAAGAGCTCACTCCTAGCCCTTCAGAGACACTGCGCTATCTGATCAGTAGAGGACCTTGACAAACTTCCCTTCCTGCAGGAGCAGAAAATACCCACGTTCTCAGACCAAGGGTGCTCAGCTCAAAGAGGAGCCTGGATGGAAGGGGAGACGGTGGTAGGAGCATGTTGGGGACCGCACCAAATCAGAAGAAAGAGGCTCAAGGTGAAAACTAATTTGCTGATTAAAATTTCAATACATGTCCCCCAGTTTTTACTTGGGTCTTAAATGACTGTTGCTGCAGTTATACCCAAATGAAGGATCTGACCACAGTGACAAATTAAAGGGTACATTTTTAGTGGTTACTCCATTTTTATACACTAAATAGAAAACTTAAGAAAAAATGTTATTACCTGGTTTGTTCTTGCTGCAGTGTGTTGGGATCAGGTATAAAAAATCTTACTCGAAAATGCAGGGTACAGGGGAAACCTCCTACAACATTTTTCAAAAACAAATTAAATTTTCCCTTTAAGAAAGGCAATGTATGTAAGCAGCTACTCTCCCGTAAGTCATGCATGTTTTTCACTAGACCACAGCTTTTTCCATCAATAAAAGGACTAGCTTCACAAAAGGAGTGCATGAGTTAGTTAATTGTTCAGAAATCTCCAAGCCTATAAGGAGTAAAATATTTTTGCAACATCAGCATAAAATGAGATATAATCTATTTTCCGTAACATGTTTAACCTAGGGAGGTGTTCAAACACTGCACTCCATCATCTGTACTAGGAATTTAAAAAATCCTTAATTTAGCAGATTAAACAGAACTCACAAAGAAAATCTCACACATATACAATGACTCCATACTTTTCAAATATTTTCAGATACATTCTTGAATGCAAACACCGCCACGACTATGAACAGGCTAGGGTGCTGTCGACTGCAGCGTGCAACAACCTAGCCACCAGGTTTGCCACCCAGCCCCTCAGAGTTTTGCCTTAGGTCACACAGCTGAGGGCAACACCACGGTTAACTGCACTGAGTCTTTTGATTCTGCATGGCCACATTTTAAAATTAATTTTGATCCTGGAAAATATTTCATGTTTTTAATGCAAAGTGAATTCTAAAGATGATTCATATACCAGCAAATATTACACAGCTAACATACTCAGATATTTTATGCAACGAGGCCAAGAGTCCATTTGCTTGTAAGGATAGATTTTTGTCCATTTCTTTTGCTGGATGTGGTAACAGACGATCAGATTCTGTCTGAAAGATCCCACGCTCTTCTTCATGTCCATTTCTCACCTCTCCATTACTCAGTATCTAGTCACTGATCCTTTCCAGAACCTTCTTGCTCTCTGAAACTCAAGTCTTTTCTACCCTGCTCTCCTCCACTGAGTTCCTCTACAGTAGTTCATTCTGGGCTCCACCCTCCCATCTCAGTAGAACTCCTGTCTTATCTCCAGCCTGTATCAAAGTCTCTAATGGTGTGCGTGTACTTGTGAATGTCCCTCTGTTCAGGTACCTGGGTCTAGTGGGTGATTCTGTAGCTCTAGGTGCAGGGTGACGACCTACACATCAGGCAGGGGATGGATAAGTCCTCCCAATGGTCTGGATGCCCTCCTGGCTCCCCTCCCTGCCTCCCCGCTCTGTAACTTCTCATTTCTGTGTCCCAAGCATGCCTCCTTGCCTTTCTCATCCTCTTCTGTGCACCCAGAGCATCCTATCACGTGCGCAGGGCTACCCCAGAGCTGCCTCTACCCTTGTCTCCATCCCTACACTTGGCTGTAAGCTCCTTGAGAGCAAGGTCCGACTCTCACTCCCAGAGCTTAGCCCAGTGCCATGTCAGAGTCTCGGCAAGGAACCTGTCTGCTGAGAGGATTAATAAGAGAATGAATGACAACACCTGTCCACGCACATGTGAGCTCATTGCTCTGTAAATTCAAATGGGGGCACAGAGTTGCCTGCACAGCATCTCTGCGGCTCCCCCTGGTACTTCTGAATGCTAAGGACATAACTCACAGGAGGAAAGGGGGCTGAGGCCCTGACTCCAGGTGAAGGCACCAATGGGATCCGAGTCAGGTCCCCTAATCGCTACTCCTTCCTGCCTTGGCGCCGGGCCAGTGGGGAACGTGTCATCGTGGGTGTGCACATTCGTGTGTACAGATCCACCTGGCTTCACCCCTCGATCATCTACTGGCTGCCTCCTATATGGAGAGCACCACGCGGGGTGTGACAAGTACCCTAACTGCAAAGAGGTGGCCGTTTTGCAAGGACGATAAAGGCCAATAACTCAGAGTGAAGGAGAGGGTATTCTGAGGCACAAAGCAGACAGTGATCAATGTAAGCGAGGGGAGAGGGAGGCAGGCCTTCTATTAGAGGAAATGGAATCTGAGTGGCATTGAAGAGAAATGGCAAGACTGGGACATAGGGAAGTGGGAGGGAAGAGCATTCCCAATAGAGGGAACAGACCCAGGGAAGGCGCAGAGGCAGGTATGTGGCCCTGCGTGTCAGCTAGGTTTGGGGCAAAAAGTGCATAGAGGGGAACAGAGAGCATGACTGGAAAGCCAGGCAGAGGGGGGTGAGGTGTAGCTGGACAGCCTGCCTAACGGGAAGGTAACCTACAGCAACAGGATACACTCACGTGTGTATCTGTGACACTATCTATCCATGCATGCCTCTGCTTCCAGGGAATGGAACTGTGCTGCTGAAAAGGACTGGCAGTGGTGGGGGCAGGGGTGGGGGGAGTGTGATGTGTGTGTGTGTGTCTTTCCCATCCTGGCTCTCACACTGGGCTGAAAAAGGTCATCGTCCTTCCCCTTTCTTTCCTATAAAAAAGAAGTGTGGGTTCCCCTGCTCTTAGCTGCCTTCTTTTACGTTTCCCTCTCTTGCCCACAGCTGCCGAGGAGCCTTGGGAGCTGATCTGGAAGTTTCTCTGCTAACTCAGAAGTCAGGCAGGAGGAAGCCAGCTTACTCACATCTCCTGGGCCACCTGGAATCCAGGTTCCAGATATTTCAGGTATGCTGAGAACTGGAGGAGAGAAACGGGCCATGATATGCTAACACCTAGTGTTCAATCGGAATGGGAAGCTCACACCCACCTTTTAACTGCTTCCTGATGGGTTTGCTTGCTTCAAGCCATCTCTGTTGGGTAAGAAAACATAAGATATAAAACCAACCCCTGCAGGAGCCCAGCATGTCCTCAAGGGAGGGTACTCACAGGAGAGTCCAGTGAGTCATCACCATGCTGTAAACCGAAATACTCCTTCTCAGTCACACCCAGGCAGTTGTAAGCCATGTCCAGCAGAACTTGACCGGTATCTTGTTTCTAGGAAAGAAAATGGCCAGTGGACAAAATTTTAAAACAAATTAAGAGCTGGTCTCTAGAGTCTTTATTGCAGATAAGAAGGTATTAAAACATGTGGTGAGACTTCATGCATGCATGTACCCTACAATGCGTGTGTGTGTGTGTGTGTGTGTGCGCGCACGCATGCGCTCAGTCATGTCCAATTCTCTGTGACCTATGGACTGTAGCCCACCAGGCTCCTCTGTCCATGGGATTCTCCCGGCCAGAATGCTGAAGTGGGTTGCCATCTCCTCCTCCAGGGGATCTTCCCCACCCATGTCTCTTTCATCTCCTGCACTGGTAAGCAGAATCTTTACCACCGTACCACCTGGGAAGCCCTACCCTACAATAAGAAATGCTTTAATAAATTCCAAGTCAAGAAGCACAACTGAACATATGGAAAATAAGGCTAAAGTAAATATGACTTAGAAGAATGAGATTAATTTTCTAAGATTTCTTCCTTCCTCTTAGCTGAGATTCTCAAGTGATAATGTCTGAATCGGGAAACTAAGACATCCTGATGACAGTAAATTCTGCGTGACCTGCTCACGGATTATCCACAGCAAAAGGCTAATCCACGTCGGTCCGTGCTGGCTCCTCAGAAGCCGGGCAAGTATATGCAGGGAGGAAAACTCTAACGGCATGAAGGAAGACAGCTAAGAATACTCAAATGCCACTGGAAATACTCTCAAAGGGATCTGGCAGGGGACACTGGAGGATTATCTGCCTCCCTACTCTGCGCCATCTGAAGTGAGAAGCCAGTGGAGACATTCAGCCCACTTCACGTCCAGAGCAGGGCTCAGCCACCTTCTCCACTTGCTGCTCAGGGAGCGGGCGTGGGGCTGAGGAACGGGGACAGAGCCACAACACGCGTCCCTTTCCTGCCCTCCCGGGGAGGTCAGCTGTGCAAGCAGTGACCGGGACTCCGTGTGCCAAGTGCCACAGAACACTTGGGGCACAGTGAACACAGCGGGGCAGGGCAAGGCAGCCCCTGACTGTGGTCTGCAAGGGTGACAGGCCTGAGCGCCACGGCCTCTCTCCGGGTGCAGGCACTCAGCAAAGGCAGCGAGTGGAAGGCCCAGCACAAAGGCTCGAGGGTGGGAATTGCAAATTCTACTTGAACAGGCAGACTTCTCCGGAATCGTTTGAACCCAACCCTTTAACTTAAGGGCAATGTGAGTCAAAAATAGACCACGTAGAGAACCAGCAAAGGCAGCTTTTTTGAGCGCCTGAGAGCAGATGATGTACCTGAAAACAGGTCACCATGACCAGGATGGGGAGAATTAGATAACTGTCACCCCCTCCTGCAGCTGCTTCTCCAGGACAGTCTCACATTATCCGGCCCGCAGTGTGGGAACGTGAGACACACCCGTGTCCTGAACACGTCCCCTTCCTGCCCCGGGGCCCTGGCTCCTGCTGCTGCCTCCGCTTCCCAGGTCACCTCCCATCCCAGGGGAGTCAGGATGGTTTGGAAAAGATGACCTAGTCCACATACTCCAAATCATGACATAGTCTCTCCCCAGATTACAAGATATTCACAAGGACAAGAGCTATCCGTTGCCCTTGCTGAAGTTATTAGTTGTATGATTTTATATTATGTTTAACGTGAACTGTGGTGCTGGAGAAGACTCTTGAGAGTCCCTTGGACAGCAAGGAGATCAAACCAAATCTAAAAGAAATCAGTCCTGAATATTCATTGGAGGGACTGACGCTGAAGATGAAGCTCCAGTACTTTGGTCACCTGATGCAAAGAGCTGACTTGTTGGAAAAGACCCTGATGATGGGAAAGATAGGCAGGAGAAGGGGGCAACAGAGGATGAGATGGTTGGACCACATCACTGACTCAATAGACAAGAGTTTGAGCAAACTCTGGGAGATTGTGAAGGATAGGGAAGCCTGTTGTGCTGCAATTCACGGGGCTGCAAAGAGTCGGCCACGACTGGGCAACTGAACGACAACAAAACCAATCACTGTAATCTGTGGGGCATCTACAAGGAGCCAGCCTCAGTACTCTGCACATTTTACATAGGATCTCCAATCTGCGCAGCAACATCGCATAGCCGTCACCACATTTCCTGTGCAGAGAAGCAAGCAGAGGTCCCAAAGGCTCCGTGCCTTGAGCCGCCAGCTGACGGGTATGACTGCCTGACTCAGGTGGGTCTGATGCCAGAGCCTGCACGTGCCCTCTGCACTGCCTCTCTCCCCTCTGGAACGCATCATCCCTCATTCCGGTATCTGCACAACTCACCCAGTTTTCAAATGGACCTGAAATAAGACACATTTTTGATGAGAAGGGCCCGCCAGAGGTCACCTTGGCTACATCAGGTCACTGCCCGAGACAACCTTGCTCTCTGGGCTGAGCTGAGAACAGCTGACATCCAGGCCAGCTTCCTTGAGGATGCTCGCTCCTGGTCATGAGAGGGACTGGGCTAAGGAAGCTGAATGTGACCCCTCGGAGCAAAAACATACAAAGTGATGGAGATTCTAAGCTGGAACCGGGCCCTTGTATTCACGGGTCAGCCTTGACCAGGCTGCTGGAAGCCCGGGGAGCAGCGGAGGCAGGAGAGACTGTCACGGCGACACCCGTCACTGATGATGACGGGCGCCCGCTGAACACCAGGCTCTGTTCCGAGGCCTCACGTAACCTCTGGGTGGATGCCGTCCTCACCACTCTTCCTCCTTAAAACATGCTCTCACTTGGGATTCTCGTTCCCTCTCAGCCTCCCCTCATCTCCGGAGACAGTCTCCCGCTTGCTCCTCATCTCCCCAGGCTTCAAACACAGAACCTCAGTCATCTTCTCCGTCTCGTCTCAAGTGATCCTGAGATAACATCCCTGCATCCACCCGTGTATCCTAGCCTAGACTCTTCCTTCAACTCATTTGTGTACATATTGCCATGTCTACAAAGACAAGTAACAAGCATCTCAAACTGACCACTTCTAAAACAGAACCAGTTATTTCTGCTCCCAAACCTGCTTCTCTCTCAGCCTTTCCCATTTCTATAAATTCCAACTCCATCTTGCCCACTGATCAGGTCAAAAACCTTGGGGATCACCTCGAGGCTTCTTTCACATCCCAGATCCCATTGGTTCCATGTTTTAAGTTACTTCCAGGCTTGGTTTACTCTTGGCTGAATGACAACCCCGTCTAATGATCATGGTCTCTGCCAAAGACTGTGAGCCTCAGCCCTTGCCCTACCCCTACCTCCCAGTCAACAGAGCACCCTGAGTGAGACCTGAGTCAGATCACATCAGGTCTCTGCCCTAACCCTTCAACACTCTTTGCCTCATTCAGAACACAGCCAGTGCTCAGCCCGACCTACAGGGCTCTTCACAAACCCCCTGGCCCCTTAAGAGGAAAAAAGTTACGTTAAAAAAGTAAAAAAAAAAAAAAAAAACAACACCAAAACTGTACCTATTTTATTATAGAAAAAGTTGTTTTTTTCTTCTCTAGACTTAAGTGGGAAAGAGGAAAAATTAACTATTTGCACCCAAATGTTTTGTTGTGACATGGGAAAATAATCAAGTACAATGTTATATTCCATCCTTATTGATTTTATTTTTCTTCTATCTGTACCATCTGCCGTGTTCATTCCTCCAATTTTGTGTCCACCTTGATGTGGGAGGAAGGGACATTTTGTCAAAAAGCACGCTGGTGTATATGTGTTCGCCAGCTCATTTGTTCATAAAAACATTTTATGATATTAAAAAAAAAATCTTTTGAAACGGCTATTAGGGCTTCCAAAGCGGCGCGGTGGTAAAGAATCGCCTGCCAATGCAGGAGATACAGGAGATATGGGTTCGATCCCTGGGTTGGGAAGATTTCCTGGAGGGGGCCATGGCAGCCCACTCCAGTATTTTTGCCGGAGAATCCCATGGACAGAGGAGCCTGGCAGGGGGTCGCAAAGCCAGACACGACTGAGCATGCGTGCATGCATGCGTCAGAAGAAAAACTAACCCCCATCACCTGTTATTTCTGACCTCCTCCCTGGCTCCCCTCCTCCTCGCTCATTACACTCCAGACACAGTGGCGTCCAGCCTGTTCTGTAACCACACTAAGGGGACCCCGCCTCAGGGCCTTGGCTCTGCTGCTGCTTCTACCTGGAATGTGCTTCCTCCAGAGAAGCACAGGGTTCCTCCCTTACTTCCTTTAGGTCATCTCTGAAATGTCATCTTACAAGGGAGGGCTTCCCTAATCTGTAAATGACAGCTCCACCCTTTGCCCTGCCCTGAACTCTCCACCCTTGTTATCCAGAGTTTTCTTCTAAGTACACACTACCACCTGACTTAACAGACATTTGCTTATGGTCCGTTTCCTCCCCCTGGGCGGCAAGCTTTAAAAGGACCCAGATTTTGTTCTTTTCTGCTCACTGCTGTATTCTCTGTACCCAGAACAGGGCCTGGCACAGAGTAGGTGCTCAGTAAACACGTGCTGAATAAACATTCACGTTCTTGTCAGGAAGAAGCTATACAGCTAGGGAATAGCTCCAGGACAATGTACATTTTAACAGAAGGGCCAGGTCTAAGCTGAGACCCGTGGGGCCTTTAGAGAGCACCCACCCTGCGGTGACTTCATATACACCACCCTCTTCTCTTCCCTGCTCAGGTCCACAGTGACGTGGGGTCAGCAGGAAGCAGACTCGTGGGGTGGGGGGCATTTCAGAAGGGACTGGTTTTTGTTACCCTTTAAATTCTTGTGGCCTCCTATCATCCCCCAATGGTTCTCCATACCCTCTTTCCTCTTTCTGATGCCTTCCCTTGCACACTGAATTTTCCAGGCTGGGGCAGTTGCCGGCAGTCAGTCTGGGACTGGAGATGACCCCGTTAGGACTGGCCAGAGGATGGGAGAGACAGGCAAAGGTCACAGAAACCCAGGTGGTGAGTGGTGTGGGGTGAGGCGGCAGGGGAGGCTTCTGGTTAGGCATCACACTGCTGATGTAGGGCTAGAGACCTCATTTCTAGCCCTGCTTCTGCCACAGGCTTGAGGTGGGAGAAGCCAGGCCGTCTCCAAACCCTGCCATCTGGGTAGCTAACCACCTCACTACCCTCCAGAGAGGACCCACTATTTACCATCTGCACAACTAATGAGCCCCTGCTGTGCGGCAGGCACAGTGAAAATGACACTGTTGCTATTCCACAGAGCTCAAAAGCTTGAAGAGTGACATAAAACCTGATAGTTGTTAACTACTGTTCATGCAACGTGACATGGGCTCTAAGAAAGCATGCACAGGGCACCATTACTGGAGAGTCAGTGCAGGAGGGCAAAGGTGTCACAGAAGCAGTAACATCTAAGACTCACACAGTTTACAAGTAAGAGGGAAAGACACATCAGGTAGAGACGAGAATGTGGGCAAAGTTTTTATGGGTATTTCTAGTTCAAGCTCAACATGCAAGGTCTGAGACATCAAGCTTTTATTTTAAAATAATTCTTTTCATTTTACAAACCAAAAGATGAAAAAATATTTCTTAGGGGCATTTATTCAGAAAAAAAATTAAAGAACTTACGTTAACTTTAAAGGTCTGTACCAAGCCATCTAAAAAGCGGACGCTACAGATGACTTCTGATCGCGTTTTCTCTTTGGGTAATTCTGAGGTGCGTATGTTATTAATTCTTCCACCCAACGCACGTAACCGGGAGGTCATAACTATCGCTGAATAACCTGTAACAGAAGACACGCCTGTTAGCTCTAATATGCAAATTACCATTTCCATTTGAATGTATCTCTCAGTCTATCCACCCCTCACCTGTCTGCCTGGATCCTCACAAAACCATCTGAAGACCTCAGATAAATGTGAGTTGTATAACAAACCATGTTCCCTTTGAGTTTTGACTTCTAAGCTGCTTTAGACAATATTTATTGCTCAACTATAACACATTCAGAGAACTACATGGCTTATTTGTGTCTTATTATCTCTCTAGTCTAAATCTTCTAATTCATATTTTCCACACCTATAATTTTTTATGTTTTACTACTTTATATATTTGTGTATTCTACCCCTAAGATTTTTTTTTTTGCACCACGGAACTAAATGTGGTACAGAAATTATTTAAAATATGAAGACATTTATTGATCAATTAGACTACATTAAGAATGTCTATTCATTAAGAGGCTATTTTTTAAAAAGGCAACCCACAGAGATATCTGTAATAAATAACTACAAAGAATATACAAAGAGCTCCTACAAATCAAAAAGAGAAAAAACAAGTAGGTAAAAAATGGGAACATCAGTTGTCAAAGAAATGCAAAGTGAAGCCTCAAAGCAACAGTACCACACACCCACCAGAATGGCTACCAGGAAATCTGACAAAACCAAAAGTTGGCCACAGTGAGGAGCAACTGGAACTCTTGGGCGCTATGAGTGAGGATGGAAATTAGTGCAGCTAATCTGGAAAACCGTTTGGCAGTATCTACTAGAGCTGAACATACGAAAATTCTGTGAAATAATTCCACTCCTAGGCTTATTTCCAAAAGAAAAGTATACACTTATCTGCTAAAAGACATGCATAAGACTTCATAATAGCTCCACACTGGAAAAGGCCGACTAGAATGGATAAACTGTGGTAGAGTCACGCCATGCACAGACTATACAGCAAAGAAAATAGATGAACTCCTGTGATACACGGTAGGACTTCTTCCAGTGTTGTGTGCAAAAGCAGCCAGACTCAATAGATGACCTAGCATGATTCAACTGACCCAAAGTTCAGCTCCAGGCAAAACTAATCAATAGGAGACAGGACAGCAGTTACCTCTGGGAGCAGTGACTGAGGGGGTCGACAGGGGTCTTCTAGGGTGTGTATAGTCTACTGCTTGATTGGGGTGCTAGTAACACTGATGTACTCTGTAAAAATGCATCAAACATCATTATGATTTGTGCTTTTTTTTTTGATGTATATTTCAACAGAGTTCACTTTTTGAAAACATGAATGAAGAGGGAATTAGAGAGCAGTTTGCAATCTGAGCATGGTATAATCAAGGAACAGTAAGGAAAGCGGCTTTACCAGTGAATGTCATCATGAAATGTTAGACTAACAAGGCTAAAGCCATATGCAACCTAGGACACAGCCACTTTGTGCAAGCGGGAGGCATGCGCATCCAGGCCAGCTCCTCGGCTTAGGAACAGAGGCGTAAATCTGACAAGACTGGGTGGAAAAGCAGATAAAGATGAAGGACTTAAAGAGCAATTTAATGTCCGTTTAAAAGTTAATTTTCTGCAGACTTTCTCTGACGAGCCAGGCCTCTGCATGTGCTATTGCTTCTGCCTGGGAAGCTCTTTCTGCTCCTCTTCACCTTGTTAACTCCTACTCGGGCCTCAGTGCTTGGCATGAAGATCACCTCCTCAGGGAAGCCTTCCCTGGCATTCCTGATGACTCATATATTTGTTATAGGCTCTCTACACTGCTCATCGTAATTTCACATTTATAAATGATGATGAATTTAATATCTGGTTCTGGCACTAGAAGCTGAGCTTCATGAGGGCAGGAACCAGGTCTGGTTTCGCTCACTGCATCTCCCAACACCTAGCTCTGGGCGCAGTTGATAAATATCTGAATGAATCAATGAACAAAATGAAAACTGAAGCCAAGATTATAGCCTGGAAAAAAAAATATTCCAACCTAATAGACAAACATGGGATGGTGGAAACAGGCAGGAGAAAAGGATGGGGTGAGAGTGGAGGCTTCGATTAGAACGCAGAGTGGACCCCAAGCTCCACTGTGAACTGGGGTGCTGTCGACCAGGGCCCTCACACTGCCACACGCACACACATCATCTGGGGGTCTTCTTAAGATGCTCAGTTCAGTTCAGTCACTCAGTCGTGTCCGACTCTTTGTGACCCCATGAACCACGGCATGACAGGCCTCCCTGTCCATCAACAACTCCCAGAGTCCACCCAAACCCATGTCCATCGAGTTGGTGATGCCATCCAACCATCTCATCCTCTGTCGTCCCTTTCTCCTCGTGCCCCCAATCCCTCCCAGCATCATGGTCTTTTCCAATGAGTCAACTCTTCGCATCAGGTGGCCAAAGTATTGGAGTTTCAGCTTCAGCATCAGTCCTTCCAATGAACACCCAGGACTGATCTCCTTTAGGATGGACTGGCTGGATCTCCTTTCAGTCCAAGGGACTATTAAGATGCAGACAAGGATTTAAGCAGGTCTGGGCGGGGCCTAAATCAAATCCCTTATGATTATACAGTGGAAGTGAGAAATAGATTTAAGGGACTAGATCTGATAGAGTGCCTGAGGAACTATGGACGCAGGTTCCTGACACTGTACAGGAGACAGGGATCAAGATCATCCCCACGGAAAAGAAATGCAAAAAAGCAAAATGGCTGTCTGGGGAAGGCTTACAAATAGCTGTGAAAAGAAGAGAAGTGAAAAGCCAAGGAGAAAAGGAAAGATATAAGCATCTGAATGCAGAGTTCCAAAGAATAGCAAGGAGAGATAAGAAAGCCTTCCTCAGCGATCAATGCAAAGAAATAGAGGAAAACAACAGAATGGGAAAGACTAGAGATCTCTTCAAGAAAATCAAGAGATACCAAGGGAAAATTTCATGCAAAGATGGGCTTGATAAAGGACAGAAATGGTATGGACCTAACAGAAGCAGAAGACATTAAGAAGAGGTGGCAAGAATACATAGAAGAACTGTATAAAAAAGATCTTCACGACCCAGATAGTCACGATGGTGTGACCACTCACCTAGAGCCAGACATCCTGGAATGTGAAGTCAAGTGGGCCTTAGAAAGCATCACTACGAACAAAGCTAGTGGAGGTAATGCTATTGAAATAGCCCCAGTTGAGCTATGTGAAAGTGCTGCACTCAATATGCCAGCAAATTTGGAAAACTCAGCAGTGGCCACAGGACTGAAAAGGTCAGTTTTCATTCTAATCCCAAAAAAAGGCAATGCCAAAGAAAGCTCAAACTACCGCACAATTGCACTCATCTCACATGCTAATAAAGTAATGCTCAAAATTCTCTAAGCCAGGCTTTAGCAATATGTGAACTGTGAACTTCCAAATGTTCAAGCTGGTTTTAGAAAAGGCAGAGGAACCAGAGATCAAATTGTCAACATCTGCTGGATCATGGGAAAAGCAAGACAGTTCCAGAAAAACATCTATTTCTGCTTTATTGACTATGATTCCAAAGCCTTTGACTGTGTGGATTACAATAAACTGTGGGCAATTCTGAAAGAGTTGGGAATACCAGACCACCTGACCTGCCTCTTGAGAAACCTATATGCAGGTCAGGAAGCAACAGTTAGAACTGGACATGGAACAACAGACTGGTTCCAAATATGAAAAGGAGTCTGTCAAGGCTGTATATTGTCACCCTGCTTATTTAACTTCTATGCAGAGTACATCATGAGAAATGCTGGGCTGGAAGAAGCACAAGCTGGAATCAAGATTGCCAGGAGAAATATCAATAACCTCAGATATGCAGATGACACCACTCTTATGGCAGAAAGTAAAGAGGAACTAAAAAGCCTCTTGATGAAAGTGAAAGAGGAGAGTGAAAAAGCTGGCTTAAAGCTCAACATTCAGAAAACTAAGATCATGGCATCTGGTCCCATCACTTCATGGCAAAGAGATGGGGAAACAGTGTCAGACTTTATTTTTTGGGGCTCCAATATCACTGCAGATGGTGACTGCAGCCATGAAATTAAAAGACGCTTACTCCTTCTAAGGAAAGTTATGACCAACCTAGACAGCATATTAAAAAGCAGAGACGTTACTTTGCCAACAAAGGTCCGTCTAGTTAAGGCTATGGTTTTTCCAGTGGTCATGTACGGATGTGAGAGTTGGACTGTGAAGAAAGCTGAGCGCCGAAGAATCGATGCTTTTGAACTGTGGTGTTGGAGAAGACTCTTGAGAGTCCCTTGGACTGCAAGGAGATCCAACCAGTCCATTCTAAAGGAGATCACTCCTGGGTGTTCTTTGGAAGGACTGATGCTAAAGCTGAAAGTCCAATACTTTGGCCACCTGATGCGAAGAGCTGACTCACTGGAAAAGACTGATGCTGGGAGGGATTGGGGGCAGGAGGAGAAGGGGACGACAGAGGATGAGATGGCTGGGTGGCATCACCGACTCAATGGACATGAGTTTGAGTGAACTCCTGGAGTTGGTGATTGACAGGGAGGTCTGGCGTGCTGCAATTCATGGGGTCGCAGAGTCAGACACGACTGAGCGACTGAACTGAACTGGGTAGGACCTGAGAACCTGCATTTCTCAGACTGCTGGGTGACACCGAAGCTGCAGGTTCAGGGCCCACACTGTGATGGGCAGTCACGTACACTCAGAAAACCACATACATTTGTAAGGGCAGGGCCAGAGATCAAGATTTGGCAGCCAGAAGCATGGAAGGAATGACGACAAAGCTGACGAGAGGCCTGAGGAGAGTGGAGCCTCCGGAACCACAGCAGAACAGCTTAGCTGCAGGCAGCAAAGACATAGAAGAGATGAAAGCTGTGCGGAAGATACACCCAGGACAGAAGGGTGTCGTTGGGTATTTCAGAAGCTAATCCTACTTCAGAAGCTCCAGGAAAACCTCCATTCTTTTGTAGATGGGGACAGGAAATATCAAAAATTCATCAAAAAAGACTCCTGGGACTGGCAATAGATGGGAACTTGTTGTCACTTATGAAATTCCACCCACCCCACCACCTCCACCGTGCCCTTTCCAAGGAAAATGTCATCAGAAGAAGGGGTGCATTTTCTGAGTAATACCAAAAGTTATCAAAAGACAACAAACGTGTTCCATAATGCCTTAACTGCCTTGAATTTCACATGTCAAATTTATTATTTAGTTCTTGTCGAAGAATTTCAGGTGGTTTATAAAAAAAAATTTTTTTTAAAGATACAATAGAACCATTTCCAGTATGGCTCTTAGTGGGAGGTGCACATCAGAGCTACCTGGAGAGCTTTCAGAAAATATCCGTCCCTGCCCCACAGATGGTGACTCAGCATCTCGGGGTGTGGCGCAGAATGACATTCCTCTCGGGAAGCCCTCAGAGGGTCAGGCCCGCCTGGGCTAGAAGAGCAAGTTTTGGGGGGAAGCTCAGAGTGTGTTTCAGATGCTCAGATTTAGAATACAGTTCACCCTCCGGATCCGAGGTTCCTTGGCCTCGGATCCAACCAGCCACTGATTAAAACTCTTCAGGAAAACAAAAAATTCCAGAAAGTTGGGAAAAGCAAAACTTGCATTTGTCATGTATGAGACCACACCTAGTTAACACAGCATTTATGTCATATTTGTGACTATTAACGCATTTACACTGCATTAGGTATTGCAAGTCAGTGGTCCCCGACCTTTTTGGCACCAGGGACCAGTTTCGTGGAAGACAACTTTCCCACGGAAGGAGGGCGGATGGCTTTGGGATGATTTAGGCGCATTGTACTTACTGTACACTTTATTTCTATTACTATCACATAGTGATATATAAGGAAATAAGTATATAACTCACCATAATGCAGACTCAGATAGTCAGACATTAGATGCTCACAAGGGGCACACAGCCTAGATCCCGCACGTGCACAGATCAGCAGGGCTGGAGCTCCTCTGAGAATCTACCACCAGTGCTGATCTGACAGGAGGCGGAGCTCAGGGGTAATGAGAGCGGCGGGGAGCGGCTGTCAATAGGATGAAGCTTGCTGTCTCTAACAGGCCACAGACCAGTACTGACCCATGGCCTGGGGCTTGGGGACCGCTGTTATAAGTAATCGAGAGATGATTTAAAGCACACTGAATCATGTCACAGGCTATATGCAAATGCTACGCCACTATATATAAGGGACTTACGCATCCTCAGGTTTTCACATCCCAGTCTGAAACCAATTCCCTGCAGATACCAAAGGGTCAACTGTACAGGTTCCACAAAATCTGAGCCACTCAGAGACCACATGTGCGACACTCAGGGAGGTGCTCAGAGCACCTACAACTGAGAGCAAAGCACACCACGACCCTGGACAGGAAAAAACCGAACGTGATTTCAAACAGGAGCCTCCAAACGCAAGTGTCACGGGCTGAGGTGGCGACGGCAGGTCTGATCTTCACACCGCTTGCACCTGGGCAGCTCTGCACCCGGTGCCAGCGTGTGTATGCCGGGGACTTACTAACTTAACCAGGGTTAGTGGTGCTCCCCGCATGATCCCGCAGCCAGCTGCTGACAAACTCTGCAGACCAGCTGCCCAGAAGAGATCTACTTTTTCCTCCTCGCATGATCTCTGTTACATAATCAGGTTGGGGCCCAACACCCTCATAATTCGGTGAAATTTCATGAGTTTCAGAAACGTTCTCCCCATAATTATCCCCAAAGCAAACCTTAATACGAGTGAGCCTGATGTTGAATAACCACATAATTGAGCCATGTGGTGTTTTCCGATTGTCTTGAAATTACATCTTAAACAATCCGGTCAGGACAATGGATGCTGACTAACAGCCCTGTTTCCTGTACCGCGGCAATTGGGGAACTCAGGGTTTCTATGGCTTCCTTTATAAGCCTCTTAATTCTAAACAAAGCGACAACCCAACCAGGAACACACTGGCCTCTCCAACCACAGATGATTACATCTGGAGCTGATGAATTTTACAACAGGGAAGCCCAGCTGGTTCTTTGCATTAAGAGAAAAAGAAAAAAAGAATGTCATGCACAACAACACCTCAGGGTCTACTGTTGACTATAGTTTTTTAACAAAGATTATACTTGCAAAACATTATAGAATGAGGCACATCTCAGTACAATGAGATGGTGGGGGCTCCATACCTACCATGAGCCATGGAATCACCACGTGTTAAGTGCCTACACAATGTGATACATACCAGACACTCAACAGCAGGCATTTTAATAACAATCTGTTTTGTTCTGACTTATGATTTCAAATCTATGCTGTGAAGGCTGGTTTCAGACAAAAGTTGTTTGTGGTTTGAACTTGTTTGAAGAGCCTGTTTTGATGAAATGGCTTGGAAGTTGGTTATTAGGACTTTTAAAATCCAACTCTTAAAACCTGAAGTGGCGAGGACCATCACGTCACTGACACCATAGTAACAGCTTGGTGGCCATCGCCTGATGGACCGAATACCAGGAGGTTGACCAGCAACTCAAGAGTGTTCGACCTGAGCAAGGCTACTCTTTGTTGATCTAAATAGCTCTACAAAGCACTTGAGACATTTGCTCCTGCCACGCCCAGGCTACTCTTGGTTGCAGAGGTGTTAAAATACGCGCTAGCCTCGGGAAGAGAAGGGACGTCTGTTCCTGCCTTGGCGAGGCTACTCCTTGTACATAGGCAGCGGTGCCGGCCAAGTAATGGTTCCTGGAATAATAACCTTTGGAGCATTTCACCCAGTCTGGCAATGCTGGTGCCAACTGCCCATAAGCTATGTGCCCCAGCAGCAAGGAACCCAAACTGGCAGCTTTTTGTTCAAAAGATGATCTCTATGAGAACCACCTCCTAGAAAGGTCCAGCTCAACTAAATTTGGACTTCTTCTTTCAACTCCCCATTGCCTGGAACAGTAATGCAATCAATCTGTCATTGGTGTGGTGTGTGTTCTTTCTTTCTTGGCTTATTAAGAGACATGATCCTAGTGAATGAACAATGCTGCCTGCCATATTAGTAAACAGAGAACATGCCGCTACAGCCTCCTCTGAAGGTGAGCCCTGAGGGAACTCAGGATGGAAACACATGGCCTGCCTGCTGCCAGGCCCTTGGCCTCTGCAGCCACCCTCATTACTGGGGACAAAAAAGCCCAGGACGCTGGCCCTAGAGAGCTAAGGTGCATATCAAAGGAATGATTTCAACGGACCCAGACTCTTGTAGCCTCTCACACATAGAAATGAGTGAAATTCCTTAATTTGAGACATCTGGTTTTCTCTAATGAACAGGAATCTTTTGATGTCCCAACTATTTGGTCACTGCTAAAACAAAACAAAACAAAACCCTATATATCCTGGCTCCTTCCCTTACCTCTTTAGACCCTCAGAGCTATCTGAGAGGCTGCCTCTCAGGATATGAAGTCCTCAGAAAGTCTGCCAAATAAAATGCATTTCTCAACTTTTAGGCTGTGCTTTTTATTTTTTATTTTTTCCAGTTGACATCCTGCATGCTACTGGCTTGTAAAATATTATAAATCATAATTCCCACAGCAAACCTGGGTTAAATCTCAGTCTCTGAGCATAACTGGCCCCAAACAAACAAAAGCAATGTTAAGCTTGGCATTATAAGTTATAATGCCATCAGATGCTGACTGCAGAGTCTGGATTCTGCAGGACAAACACAAATGCACTATTTCAAATACAGATGTCCTAGCGTTCCCTGTAGCTGTAGATGTGATACACCTTTCAGCTTCTCTACCAACTCAATGGGCCTGGAAGCAGGCGTCCAGACACCAGAGCCTTGGTGGTCAGAGCCGGGGAACAGAGCTGCCATCACCTGCCCTGGAGCCTGAGACGGATGCGATGCTGTGTGCTGCTTCCTGAGGGTCTACACGCTCATCTGGGGAACGTTTGTTCTTTTCACAAGCAAAAGGAATCATGGACAGGAAGAAGGGAGAGGAGTCTTCTCCACTAAGTTAGAAAGCAACCCAACTCCATTTTGATCATTTTAAAAGGAGTGTTGAAGTTATGTCATACCCTTGTTTTTAAGAGTAAGAACTACATCCCTAACTCAGAGTGCAAAAGTTTCAGTTAGGAGAAAAAAAAGGTAGCAGTGCTGATTTGTAAGGCAATGGCACCCCACTCCAGTACTCTTGCCTGGAAAATCCCATGGGCGGAGGAGCCTGGTGGGCTGCAGTCCATGGGGTCGCTAAGAGTCAGGCACGACTGAGCGACTTCACTTTCACTTTTCACTTTCCTGCACTGGAGAAGGAAATGGCAACCCACTCCAGTGTTCTTGCCTGGAGAATCCCAGGGACGGGGGAGCCTGGTGGGCTGCCGTCAAAGGGGTCGCACAGAGTCGGACACGACTGAAGCGACTTAGCAGCAGCAATTTGAGAGTAAACCACACAGACAACCATGGCTGGCTCCCTACATAATTGGCCTGACATCCCCAAACTTGACCTAGGCCAATGCCACCCCCTAGTGGCCTCCAGAGGAATACACTTCAGCTCTGAGCATGACTTGCCTCCCTCTTCCTTAAGGGAAACACGTACAGTTAGGCTCCTTTCTGGTTATCCATGGCTCAGCTCATTGTAAAAGTCTCCTAGAATATACAAGGCCTTCTGTGTCACCTAAGTCTCTCCCTTTCCCTCCTGAACTCAGGGGAGCTCTCTTCCCTTTTTTTTCCTTTAGACTATTTACAAGCCTCAACAGATGTCTGATAGGCAGAAGAGGGACCTCTCTAGATGGACAGGTAATAAACATTCATACACAATCAGCCATGCTAGACAGATGACTCAAACTGTGTGCTTCTCAAATATCAGTATTTGATGTATTTAAGATAAATGTTTTGTTTAACTGCTAATACCAATACTGCTTCTACCTTTTCACAGTAAACACAGAAGCTGGGTTGCATTACCAGTTCACCCCGTAATGGAGCTTCTAGTTCCAATCTGTTCTTAGCCTGCACCTCAGCATTCCTTACACTCCCCTGCAGTAACTGGGGTATCCTAAAGAGAAAATTTACAAAATCTGTATGGGGATTTATCACTTATCAAGCACTAGATTCAGATCAAACTGCAATAGTGTATACTTAAGTTGCTAAAACAAACAAACAAACAAAAAACAATGATTAAAAGGAGACTCTTTAAGCAGGGACTTAAATGAAACTTAAATGTACTTAAGAGTCATCTGGGCAGCTTGCTAAAACACAGATCCCTGGGTACTACCCATAGAAATTCTGGTTTTGCAAGGACTTTGGAAACTGCTTTTTAAAACTTGCAATTTCCTTTTGTTTGAACTTTCAAAAAAGTTGGGCCTTCCCTGGTGGCCCATGGTCAAGAATCCACCTGCCAGTGCAGGAGACCCGGGTTCGATCCCTGAGTGGGAAATATCCCCTGGAGAAGGAAATGGCAATCCACTCTAGTATTCTTGCCCACGAAATCCTATGGGCAAAGGAGCCTGGTGGGTTGGAGTCCATGGGGTCACAAAAGAGTCAGACGACTTAGTGACTAAACAATAGAAAAGTTCCAAGAAAAACAGAGCTCCTGTATTCCCCCCTGGCCTGGATTCCACTTAAACATTTTGCAGGAGTTCCCTGGTGGTCCAGTGGTTGAGTCTGCCTTGCAATGCAAGGGCTGGGGGTTCAATCCCTGGCTGGGGAACTAAGATGCCACTAGGCCACAGAGCAGCTAAGACCATCACAACTAGAGAGTCTGTGCACTGCAACGAAGGATCCCGCGCAATGCAATGAAGATGCTGAGTGCCCCCGACTCAGCCAAATGAGTATCTTTCAAAACCTTAACATTAGCTGGACAGAAAACAACAAAATTCTGTAAAGAAAATATCCCTCAATTACAAAAAAAAAAAAAAAACATTGTATAAGCCACTCCTATGGGGGATGGCCAGCTCTCACGTCTCAAAGGTGTACTATCTGCTGCCTGCTTAATAAACCCCGCCTGCTTGAATTATAAAAGCAGCATTTTACCACGTACTCTTTCACACTCTCCCCTGCACATACACATACCCCTCATTCTCCTGATTAATACTGAACACTTGGAAGCTATAGATCTCATGCCTCTTTACCTCTATAGATTAGTATCTTCCAAGGACAAGGGTACTTCATAACCACCATAATCATACTGAGGAAATTTAACACCAATAAAGTATTTATAGTCCATACCAAAATTTTGCAAATTGTTCTGGTGATACCCCTTTATTTCTTTCCTTCTTATCCAGGGATGCTCCTAACCAGGACTTTGCCTTGCTTTAGCCGTCAGGCAGAAGTTGCATTTGTAGTAAGTGTCCCCAGGGGACACTGATGCAGGGGGCCTGAGCACCACGGCCATGCAAAACTCTCAGCCAGGTATCACCTTTCAGTTCTGACCGACTGTGCCTACAGTCAGGGGCTTGGTTAGGTCAGCACTCCCTCCGAGTCCGTTTTCCTATCTCTATTGCCAGTCGCTTCCCAGAACCAGAAGGGGCTTCTACAGTTCAGCTGCCCCGTCACTCAGTCTGGAGGCACTTCCTAAGGCAATGCTGAAGTAACCGACTCTCCAGGCTGCATGCTGGTGCTGGAATCAGTGCTGCGGTCACAACAGGAAGAGAGCAACACGACAACAAACTCCGCTCAGAAAGGATCCTGTCGTGTGACTGCCTGTCCTCTTGACTCATTCAAATTAGTTCATATCTTTCACAGACAGCAATTCTTAGCAATTCATAATATCCAAGTCATATGCTTCACAAATGTTAATAAACTCGCTCCAACTAATTAAAAACCAGTGCTTTTAGTTCATTTGTGACATGCCCATATCTTAGAAATAACTATTTCACTTTATTTTAAATTATGTGCAGCTGATAACCGTGTTACCATACAACTGGTACAATGCAGTTCAATATTCTCATGACTACAATTTTCATAAATTTATCAGCACTACCTTCTGCCATTTTCCCCCCACTTACTTGGCTTTAATTTCCAAAGTACAACACTGCATAATAATAAACAGAAATATACTAACTTATTTTAAAAAATAGCTTAGAATGTAAACAGAATTACTACTGAATACTTACTAAATTACAAAAATCTATTCACTGAGAGGCATTTTCATGATGCTAATTCAATGATAAGACCAATAAACTATTTTGTCCTGGGCCTACATACCAAAAAAATTTTAACTAACATCTTTAAAGCTTTAAGCCTGCTAATGAATGCAATAATCACAGCTGACAATGGAAGTTTTGGTGCACAAGACTTATTTTTAATTTGGGTATGCATATATAAAAGTGCTTAATAAATTTTATTTAGAAAAATGCTTCCATGAATGCATTTATGAGTTTTTAACTCTGACTTCATATTATTCACCATATGGAAGAAAATGCTCACACAAGTTGCCTTAATACCACAGCTCAATACCCAAATTATCTTGCAATTGTTAGTCCCTTTTTTAGTTTATTTTTTTATTTTTATGTTTTAATTGGAGTGCACTTGATTTACAATGCTGTGTTCATTTCAGCTGTACAGCACAGTGATTCAATTATACACACATATACATTCCTTTTCAGGTTCTTTTCTTGTATAGGTTATTACAAAATATTGAGAATAGTTCCCTGTGCTATACAGCAGGTCTCTGTTGGTTTTCTATTTTTTAATACAGCAGTATGTATATGTTAATCCCAACCTCCTAATTTATCCCTCCCCATCTCTGCAATTATTAATCCCAATACTCTGGAAGTACCATCTTGGGATCAAGCCCTTTACTCCATAGGATCCGTAACTTGTTCAGGGAGCCCCTGGGAAGCAGGGTAGGGGTCATATATAAGATCAGTGGTATTCCAATGGAGGCCTGTAATTAGCGCCCTTGTTCTCCTACAACTTCAAAACGTCAAATAGTTTTCTTATTATGGAGTTGGGTTTATTTATAGGCCCGACACCATGACACGCACAAAACTAACCAAATAAAAGTTATACTTGATACCGGGAGGATAACAAGAAGTAGTTTTAAGCTGCCTGAAGGGCAAGACAAAGAATGCTGTGGGAGCCGCAGGCAGTTTCAGGGACAGAGGTAATGTTGCTATAAAGAGAAACCAACCTCTGACGTCCCGCGAGCCGGGAGTCCAGGGCTGTAATGAGAGGCCAGCTAGCACCTGCAACACACAGCTCGCTCCTCGGTGACCAGAAAACACGCTCAACCTGTGAACCCATCACCTTCTTTTTCTCCTCTTTCTTGAAGTACCACCGAGGAAAAAACACAAATCTCAAGTGCATGCGTTTCGCTGTCAAGGAGGCTGGGGCGAGTGTCCTCCTGCTCCTTCCAAACATGATGCCCCTCCCGCCCCAGCATGCCCCAGGGAGCACGCTCCGAAATTCTAACATCACTTTCACAGCTTTTTTAAAATGAGAGTTTCTGAAGTTTAAAAACAATGTTTAGGAAGAGGTTATCATGGTGTGGTACTAAACCACACATTTGGCGGGATCCAGACATCCTAGAACCATTCTCTGTGCACGTGGAGGCTTTGTGGGTGCCACCTCAGTGAACCCAGAAACTTCAAAGGCCAGCAAGCCCGCCTTCTGGTAAAAGAAAAAAAAAAAAGAGAGAGAGAGACACTTGCCAGCAGTGGAGGGACTGAAGCAAACCACGCTGGGGGAGATGACCCATGGGATCTGCTACCAGACAAGCTGTCAACACAACCTCCAAGCCAAACCCCTGCATGGGACTGGGATTGGAGTTCCCAGGCCAACCCATGTCGTTTATGATTGCTTCCAGCCTTTGTTATTACTTTGGCAGGAGTTCTGGACCTTTTACTTACTCAGTATTTGCTAACTGGGCACCTGCTCGGTGCCAGGCCAAGGGAATGGGGTGGGTGAACGCAGAGATGCCTGGAGTTTCACATTCTAAGAGGCATGAAAGCTCAGGGTACTAGAGGAACAGTGGAAAGGCTCCCGATCTGAGCCAGGGAAGCTGGGGTAGGGGGCAGGACTGGCTCACAGAGGCTCCAAGGGAAAGTCTGCAGGATAAAGGGGGAATTGGCCAGGTGGAAGCAGTAGCAGTCTGGAAATTGCACACCATGTGTGCAAAGGCCAGGAGGGGAGGCACATGCACATTTTAGGAACCCCACAAAAACAGATTTATTAGTAGGAGTGTCTGAGGAATAACTGAAATCCTAGAGAAATCTGAAAGAGGAGAGTAGGTTCTTCAAAAATCCAGGGTGTCACACAGAAGAGGAATCAGGACACAATTAGAGGTGGTGAGAAGGTCAGCATCAGTCGAATCAGGCAGAGATGTGGACTGGAAACCCTATTTAACCGCTTACCAGCCATGTGAACATAAAGAGATCACCCTGCCCGAGATTCGGATTCCTTATCTGCAGAAAGGGGGAAATTCTGTTTCCTGGGTTGTGTTAAGCACTGAAGGTATATGGATGCAAACTAGCTGCCACTAGCAGGGCCTGACGAATGGTACTTATCACTACTACCATCATGAGACTGATTGTTTCAGACCCCAAAGGTTCAATAGGTAGAAGATGAAAACAAAAAAAAAAAAAAAAAGGAAGAGCTTTTGAACACTCAGGGCTGCACAAATATGGCAGGGACAGCCTTGGAAGGGAGTGAGCTCCCCAGTGCTAGATGTAATCAAGCAGAGAAGGGGGATAAGGCCCTTGGTAAGCTGCAGAGGGCAGGCCGGCATTGGAAGGGGTAGGAGAGGTGAACTTCCTCCAGCTTCCAGGACCAATATTCTATGACTCCCATTTCAAAAGTGCCAAAACCCAAAGTAGTGCTCAGAGTAGCGCTGGGTCAAAGCTGGATTTCTCATGGGAAATAACTCTAAATGGATGCCTCAATCTTGGGCAGAAAAAAGCTAAAATGACCCGTTAAACTATGAAACAGAGGACAAAATAGTATGAACAGACAAAAAGCAGTATGTGAAGCTAAAAACATAGACGATGAAGTTGATCTTATCCTGAGCAGTTTCTACCTAAAATTAAGCTACCCATCTCTCTTCACTCTCCCTCTGAATAGTTCCACTGGGCCCCAAACAGGCTGGAAAACAGGATGGAATAAATTTACTCTACAGGGACATGAATCAAGTTGCATAAACTTTACAAAAATACTGTGCTAATATTTGCCCTTGGGGCACAGACACGCCCATTTGGGTGTCAGTCAATGATATTTCTATCTTAGGCTCCAGCCCCCACCCCTGTACAGCCAGAAGCAGCAGAAGCCTTCAGAAAAGAAAACAGCTAAAGTCACTGTGAAAGGTTTGAGATGTGCTAATCACGGCACATCCCAGCCAAGAAGCTGGAATCTCACAACCGGACCATCCCGCCAGCTCTGTTCTTGCCAAGGAGTCTGAGGCCAGCAGCAGCCTGCCCGGAGAAACGCAGTCCTTGCCACCAGCAGCCCGCGCCATAATGTTATCTCAAGGAAACACAGAGAAAAATACCCTCTAACTCCCCTCCCGCCACCAAAGTGTTAGTGGCTCAGTCGTGTCCAACTTTTTGTGACCCCATGGACTGTAGCCCGCCAGGCTCCTCTGTCCATGGGATTCTCCAGGTAAGAATACTGGAGTGGGTCGCCATTTCCTTCTCCAGGGGATCTGCCTGACACAGGGATCGAACACAGGTCTCCTGA
The DNA here is from genome assembly GCF_001704415.2 of Capra hircus. Lineage (NCBI taxonomy): Eukaryota > Metazoa > Chordata > Mammalia > Artiodactyla > Bovidae > Capra > Capra hircus. The sequence continues at coordinate 98,784,407 of NC_030815.1, forward strand.
GAGCAGGCAGATTCTTAACCAAAGCACCACCCTCTTTGTCACTTATCAGCCAAGTGACCTGGAAAGTTACTGCTTCATTTCTTTTCAGCTTGGTTTTCCAACTTCAAGCATTCTAAGGCCCCTCTCAGCTTTAAAATCCTCTGCCTGTAAGGTTTTCATTGGAGGAGCCATCTCCGGTTATATTAGCTACAGTAACTCTGCTGGCTCCCAGCAGGTCTAGAAACCAATTTAAAAATCTATCTTCATATAGCCTATTTTGATTTTCAGGGCTTTGACTTGGTGAGAAGAGGGCGCCAGAAAACTAATTAAAAGAAACCACAAAAGAAACTCTTAAAAAAAAAAAGACTTATAAAGGCATGCCAAAATGCTCATCAGATTAGTATTAAGGAATAATGAAATGAAAATAACGCATCTTGTTGCTGCTGTAGCTGCATTTATGTATTTGCACGGAGACCTTCCACACGCTGGGAGCTGGGAATACGGACATATGATCCACTCTTTGGTTTCCAGGAGTCCTCAAGCCACTTGACCAGGGACACCGCTGTCTGGGCTCCCCCCCTACCCAGTGGCCAGGGCCAACTGGAGGTTTGAAGGAATGCACCAGACTAGCGTTCCAATCTCTGTTCTGCCACGCCCAGGCTGATGGAACCTTGGACGAATTCACTCTCAAAAGTCTGTTTCCGCACCTCTAAGTAATGCGGAGGAACAGCGATCTCGCATCTAACTCTGTGCAGACAGTTAGCCCCAGCTACCCTGAGGACTGAGCCTTTACAGCGGCCCTCTCTGACCCCTCATTAGTCCCGGGGCCGTTCCCACTGCCAGGCTTCCTACCCTGAGGAGCAACCAAGGGCCCTACAGGGCTTTGAGATTTTCCAAATACATGCACGTCCATTCCTCCTGACTCCCCTGAATCTGATGGGGCCCAGCTGTCCGCATTTTACAGATGGTAGAGGAGACACTGGGAGAACCCTGCCCAAGCCGCAGTCAGCCACCAAACGGCATGAGGGCCCCAGCTTGGTGCAGGGCACCCCATACCTCCCCACTGAGTTCCCTGGCCTGTGCACTCAGAGGAGGGTGAATTACAGGTGCTTTGCTGCAGGGAAAAGGCCCCACCTCATCACGACCGACTACAGGTATGTTCTCACCCTTTGAGATTGTCTTCATCGGCACTCCCCCAGCTCACATGTTGGTAAACTTCCTCTTAGGGAGGAAATGATCCAGAAAAACCCCTTTTCCCTCTAATTAATTCCGCAACATCAGAAACCTGAGTAATGCCTGGGTATTTATTACCATCGTCCCTCTGTTCTAAAGTGACAACAGGTGTTTCAGAAGAGTTCTTTTAAAGGGACAGTACATCCAAAGTACCCTCTGATTGTGAGGATTGTGATTTTAGAGAAGTGTGGAACAGGAATCTTTCAGAATTGTGGAGATGTAGCAAGGGACTTCGCTTCACTTTTATAAAAGGCGTAGGCTGGAGCGAGCGCCCAGAACATCTGAAGGCCCTTCCAGCTCCAGAGGCAGCCACCCTGAGCTAATTATTAACAGCGGGAGAGCAGGGGGGGCCACCTCATTTCCTGAGGCCAGGCCCTGGGTTTGGCCTGGGCCTCTCCTACCCCGTGACTAATAGCTCTCCTTCCAGGGAGATCCTGAGAGTGTCTGGCCAATCCCTTTCCACGGCACCTGCCTCCAAGGATCTCGGAATTGAGAAAGACTCCGGCCTGGGTACACTGCAGCCCCCAGGAGCCTGGGTTTCTCAGTGAACTTGAGCTCAACCAGATCCCTGCCAACTCACCTTTGGGGCACACATGCTGGCTCCAAGCCACTGGATCTCATGAGGACAGCCAGTGGGTGTGGGGGGATGGGGGTGGCAGAGTGGAGCCTGAGTGTGGCAGGGGCCTGGGTTTCCAGGAGGATTCAGGACAGCCTCACAGCACCCAAACCTTGAAGTTTTTTTCATCTGGCTACTTACTGGGGGTACTTGGGCAGCACAGAACCTACATAGCTCCACGCCTGTGAAAAAACAAGTTGACTCCGACCACCGGAAGGAGAGTGCCGCTCCAACACATGAATAGTGCTGTCTGTTTGGGAAGGGCTTTTTTTAAGTTGTACTTTCACGTCTATATAACCATACAGCCTACTCTTTCCCATCATCGCATAATGAAACATTTGTCCAGGTATTTCAAACACTTTACTGGGATTTTTGTTATGGTTTTATAGTATTCCACCAAGTAGAACCGTAACCATGGCTGGTTGCTCAGATGACTTCTAATTAGGAAGGCTCAGACTTCCAACAGAGAAGGCAATGGCACCCTACTCCAGTACTCTTGTCTGGAAAATCCCATGGATGGAGGAGCCTGGTGGGCTGCAGTCCGTGGGGTCACAAAGAGTCAGACACGACTGAGCGACTTCACTTTCACTTTTCACTTTCATGCATTGGAGAAGGAAATGGCCACCCACTCCAGTATTCTTGCCTAGAGAATGCCGTGGACAGAGGAACCTGGTGGGCTGCTGTCTATGGGGCTGCACAGAGTTGGACACGACTGAAGCGACTTATCATGCCTGCATGCATTGGAGAAGGAAATGGCCACCCACTCCAGTATTGCCTGGAGATTCCCAAGGACAGGGGAGCCTGGTGAGCTGCCGTCTGTGGGGTCACACAGAGTCAGACACGACTGAAGCGACTTAGCAGCAGCAGCAGACTTCCAAGGGCTTCCCTGGTGGCTCAGACAGTAAAGAATCCGCCTGCAATGTGGGAGACCTGGGTTGGATCCTTGGGCTGGGAAGATCCCCTGGATCAGGGCATGGCAACCCATTCCAGTATTCTTGCCTGGAGAATCCCCATGGACAGAGGAGCCCGGTGGGCTGCAGTCCTTGGGGTCGCAGAGTTGGACACAACAGTGACACAGCACAGCAGACTTCCAAAGGAAACCACAGTAAAGCAGGTAGGGAAGAAGGAGCAGGTGACCAACATGAAGAATTGGGGCCCAGGTGAGCCCGCTTTAGGGGGAAAACACAATCCAGCCACCAAAGATGCATGGGCACAAGGTGATGGGAAAGGCTAGGCCACCATCTGACCAAAAAAAAAAAAAAAGGCAAAAAACAGATGAGCAGGTAATTAATGCTAATTGGAACAAAACCACCAAATGTTCTGTTATTCACCAGTTTAGAGCAGAATTCAGAGGATGGAAAGGCATCTCCTGACCACCTCCCATGAACCACCAGAGAATACCCCTCTCATCTCAGCCAGCTCCCATATCAGACGCGGGACCCAGGTTAGACAGCGAGGTCCATGCCTGAGGTCACCTGGCACAGAGCAGAGCCCAGGCCCAGTGGCTCCTGATGAAGTCATACTCCCCCCAGACATCGCACCACCTGCTCTGGTGTGTGCTTAAACAGAACATGTGCATGTCAACCATTTTTAAATGCACAATTCAGAGACATTAATTACATTCACAACATTGTGCAACCAACTCCACGATTTATTTCCCAAACTTTTCCATCCCTCCAAATAGGAACTCTGTACCCATGAAGCAGAAACTCTGTACCCATGAAGCAATAACTCCCTGCTCCCTCCCACAACCTCTGGCAACCAGCTACTTTCTATGAATTTGCCTATTCTAAATATTTCATATAAGTGGAATTATATTTGTCCCTTTGTGACTGGCTTATTTCACTTAGCCTAATGTACAAAGTTCATCCATGCTGTGGCATGTATAAGAACTCCATTCCTTTTCAAGGCTGAATAATATTCCATGGTACAGAGAGACCACATTTTGTTTATCCATTCATTTGTTGACACTTGGGCTGGTTCCACCGTGTGGCTATCATATTGTAAATAGTGCTGCGATTACATCTCTTTATCAGTAACTGCTTTAGGGTGTACACCTAGAAGCGGGTCATGACTTGCTGGGTCATGCAGGAATTCCATGCTTAGCCTTTTGAAGAGCCACTAAACTGTTTTCTACAGAGGTCGTACCATTTAACATTCCTACTGGCAATATAAGAGGGTTCCAATTTCTTCACATCCTTACCAGTACTTTTGATAACAGCCTTCCTAGTAGATGTCAAGTGATACTTCACTGTGGTTTTAATTTACATTGCCCTAATGACTAATGATGGTAAGCATCTTTTCATTGTGCTTACTGGCTATTTGCAGATTTTCAGAAAAATGTGTATTTGAGTCCTCTGCCTATTTTTAAATTGGGTTATCTTAATTTGGATTAGTTATAGAAGTTCTTTATATATTCTTACATTAAATCTTTATCAGATATGATTTGCAAATATTTTCTCCCATTCTGCAGGCTTTCTTTTCACTTTTTTGATTATGTCTTTTAGGCACCAGAGTAATTTCAATGAAGTTCAATTTACTTTTCTTCTGTGGCTTGCGTTTTTGGTGTCATATCGAAGTTTAACTCCAAGGACATGAAGATTTATCCCTGTTTTTCCCTCAGAGTTCCAAGTCTAGAAGCTTTTATATTTAGGGCATTAATCCATGTTGAGTTAATTTTTGTATATGGCACGAGGTAGGAGGCACTCCAGTATTCTTGCCTAGAAAATCCCATGGACGGAGGAGCCTGGTGGGCTGCAGTCCATGGGGTCGCAAAGAGTGACTTCACTTTCACTGTTCACTTTCATGCATTGGAGAGGGAAATGGCAACCCACTCCAGTGTTCTTGCCTGGAGAATACCAGGGACAGGGGAGCCTCGTGGGCTGCCGTCAAAGGGATCGCACAGAGTCGGACATGACTGAAGTGACTTGGCAGCAGCAGGAGGCACCCTGGTCTTTCTAACAAGGATCCCTCCCTACCACAATCCTCTGGCACAAGACTGCTACACTAGATTGTGAACTTCATGAAGGAAGGGTCTTTTAAAAACCATGCTCCAGGGCCTGGTACCCAGCAGGTGCTCAAGAATTAACTGTAGGATAAATGGACAGTTGAGTGGATAAACCATGGCGGGGGGTGTCCCCTATCCCCCACCTGCTTCTCATCACTACTGTCAGACACCCACAGCTGGCTGAAAGCCTCTGGTCTGTAACAAAGTAACCTTATAGGCTAACCATATTAAGAACTAAATATGTATCAACAACTGCACTTTATACACTTCTATTACTTCAACTGGCTTCCCAGGTGCTCAGTGGTAAAGAATCCGCCTGCAATGCAAGAGATGCAGGTTCGATCCTTGGGTCAGAAGATCCCCTGGAGAAGGAAATGGCAACCCACTCCATTATTCTTGGCTGGGAAATCCCATGGACAGAGAAGCCTGCCAGACTGCAGTCCATGGGGTCGCTGAAGAGTTGGACAGGACTTAGCAACTAACCAACAATATTAGCTGAACCAAAACAATGCAAGATCTAACTGGCACATTTAACTAAGGACAAGGCAGAGGGTCCCAGCCCTGGAAAGCTCAACATGTCCTTACCAGTCTCCTAGCTCAAGTACTTCATTGCACAGAGGAGGAAATCAAAGGGCCAATGGAGCCAGTGACTTCCCAAAGTCTGGGCTTTCACGCCCAGGGCGTCCCCACCAAACACAGGCCTGAGCGATCACCCCCTGGAGAACACCACAAGGCACCGGGTTAGCTTCCACTGCTTCTGATGGTGGGAGTGGCCCTCTGACTCCAGAACCCGCCAGTGGAAGAGTGAACTCTGGGTCCTGGACCTCATCCTGCTGCACTGGGGCGGCGGGGGGGGTGCCTTCCCTATCCGCCTCCTCTGCTCCCTCCTCCAGCCGCACTGCCCCCCTCCCCTGGACCCCAATGTTCTAAGCTTGCTCCCACTGCAGGTGTTTGCAGGTGCTGTTCCGCCTGTTTGGAACTCTTCTCCCTCCAACATCCTCCACCTGGCCCCATCCCTCACTCGAAGTGTCGGATCCCTGAGGCCTTCCCAATCTCCCTTCTTCCTTGCTCACCCTTAGACATGTTGGATACCATGGCTTGCTTCCTCCCAATACCCAAGTCCATGCCTCCCACTAGAATGGAAGTTCCTTAAAGGCAGGGGCTTTACTGTTACCGGCTGTGTCCTTAGCACCTGGAGCTGTTCCTAGCAAGCCTGAGGTGCCCTGTAATGCACCTGCGGATGACATGGGCAAAAGGACAGAACGGGGAGCATGACACTCCCCATTACACACACCCGGAACTACTTCCGGGTCCGGAGTGCTACGGCGGGGAAGGCGGACGGCTCCAGGCTCACAAGCGGGCACTGCCTGGACCCTGAGGCCAGAGGCCCTCTGGCAGTGCCAGGCTCCTGGGCCTGTGACGGTGCAGGCAGGGCGGGGACACCATGTACCATCAAACTTCCCACGTGTCCCAGCCAAGCCCAGGATGCTAGCAGCTGCTGCTGTGCTCACGCAGCCACAGAGAATGGAGTTTTTCCCAAAGGTGCCTATCAAATGCTTGTGAAACACACACACACACACACACACACATACCAGTGAATGGCTAATGTGCACAAGGCTGACACCTGCACTCCTAGCAGGCTCGCGTCAGCATTTCCAACAGCACATCATTCCAACAACGCTGGGAGGTGCTTTGACCTGGTAGGTCATTTCTAGGACCCTACTGTCAGGATATATTGAGACATGGAAGTTTAAATAAAACAAAGATCTAAATAAAACAAAGATTTAAATAAAATAAAAGCAAAGATCTTCCTCGCAGAGATATAACATTGAAAACGACAAACAAAAACCAGATTTCCAAGCTCAGAAGGCCAGTTAAGTAAATCAAAACAGCCACGGGATGTCCATGAAGACTTCATAATGACATGGAAAATATAAGTAAAAAAAAAAAAAAGGTGGTTTTAAAATTGTACCTACGGTGTGAGCACAACTGTAACAGTCCTTGTATAAAGTATACAGGAACTCACAGGATGTGAAAATTGTTAACTTGTCCATTCTTTCAACCTTTCTGTATTGCCTAAGTTTTCTATGAGTAATAATGAGTTCAAAAATCAAATTGATAGCACTTAAAATGCTATTGAGCTGACTCATTTGAAAAAACCCTGATGCTGTGAAGGATTAACGGCAGGAGAAGGGGATGACAGAGGATGAGATGGTTGGATGGCATCACTGACTCAATGGACATGAGTTGGGTGAACTCCGGAAGTTGGTGATGGACAGGGAGGCCTGGCATGCTGTGGTTCATGGGGTCGCAAAGAGTGGACACGACTGAGCGACTGAACGGAACTGAACTTAAAACGCTATCACCTGAGGCCTCATTGGTGCACAGGGTGTGTAACTGCTTCAACCTCCACCCCGTGACACTCGGCCACCTCCTCGCCCCTTTCTGCCTTCACCTGACCCTGCTTCTCCCTGGTGCTCCCGCTGGCCCCCAGCCCCTGGCACCGGCAGCCCTCCCCAGCCCACCACAGCTCTGACCCTGCTCCACCGCCTCCTCTCCTCCCCCAGGCGGGGCTGCACCCCCCCGCCCCCACCTCAACACTCCCTGGCCCCCAGCCCCAGGTCGGAGCCTGACTCCTCGGCCTCCCAGCTGCATGACTGTGGGCAAGTTGCTGAACCTGAGACTCCAATTCCTCCCCAGGAAAATGAGGTGAACCCCAACTCCCAGGGCATCTGAGGTTCAGGCGTTAGACAGCCCCCACACCCCAGGGGGTCCTTTCTTCCCTGGCTAGAGGTTCAACATGCTAACGGCGGTGTGTCTCTAGCCCCCTACCACGGGACAGATCCCTACCTCTCGGCTTCACTCAGCCTTGAGAAGCACTGCTTATGGCACACCGGTGGTTGGGGAGAAATTTCTCATTTCTCGATCAGCAGAAATCTTGCCCTCCCCTGCAGGAAGCAGAAAAGCAGGTCTGCTTCTGGGATCCCGGACCAAACAGCTGTTTCTTGGCTGAAATTCCCATCCCCACCGTTGAAGCCTCCAGCGCTCCAGAAAACTCAAGAGCCCAACTCTCACAGCTGATGCCTAAACCCACGCCCCCAGCACTCATCCTCCCCGTGTCCCCATCTTAGCTGCCAAAGCGGTCCCCGCATTTTCAGTTGAGGTCCTGCCAGCTCCTGACGCCACCTTCTCCCATCCACACCAATGCTTGATCTCCCGGGCCCTCCACACAGGGGCTTGGTTCTCCTGTTCTTTGGGTTATGGAGCTTTGTTCTTCCTGCATGTGAACACTCTGTGCTCAGCCCCTGATGACCCCGCAGGCGTTTAATGAGGCCCGCCTGTAGCCTGGCTCCACGGCAGGTGCCGGGGCTCAGAGACTAAGAAGCTCTCTCAGAGCCCTGCTCTCAGGGAACTGAGAGGCTAGTCAGACAGAGAGATGCATGAATAATCCAATAATCTCCTTCCAGGGTGGGAAGTACGTCTGTGAAGACAGCTGTGAACCACTGGCTGCGGGGGTGGGGAGTGGGGGAGCCTTGTCTAGGGCATGACCACAGCTCAGCTTGGGACCAAAACAAACAGCTTTTAGGGGGATTCTCATGGCAAAACTAGACCTTGAAGGATGGAGTTTCAAATAGCACAATCAAATCACCCAACACTTCCCTCAAAGTCTGCAGGGACCCCTGCTCCCTATTGTCCATCACTCACAAGCTGATTCCCATCTCATCCTCCAGACTCCAGACACCTGGGTGCACCTGCTCCATGAGGCTGGGTAGAAAGCCACACAGCTGCGTCTGTTCAGCATCTTCCACATCCTCTTGTCCTCGCCTGGCCACCTCGCACCACACTCCTGAGTAGGGCCACCCAGGCATGGTGTCCGGACTGGCGGCATCAGTATTACCCACGTGCTGTTCAGTTTAGTCGCTCAGTCGTGTCCGACTCTGTGACCCCATGAACTGCAGCACGCCAGGCCTCCCTGTCCATCACCAACTCCCAGAGTTCACCCAAACTCATGTCCATTGAGTCGGTGATGCCATCCAGCCATCTCATCCTCTGTCATCCCCTTCTCCTCCTGCCCCCAATCCCTCCCAGCATCAGGGTCTTTTCAAATGAGTCAGCTCTTCGCATCAGGTGGCCAAAGTATTGGAGTTTCAGCTTCAACATCAGTCCTACCAATGAACACCTAGGACTGATCTCCTTTGGGATGGACTGGTTGGATCTCCTTTCAGGCCAAGGGCCTCTCAAGAGTCTTCTCCAACACCACAGTTCAAAAGCATCAATTCTTCGGCGCTCAGCTTTCTTTAGAGTCCAACTCTCACATCCATACATGACCACATGCCATTAGGAAGACACAATCTCACAACCGACGGCGGGCCGAGACCATACGCACGGTGAAGCCTGAGAAGCCCTGCTCTCCACCCCAGTTCTACACCCCCAGGCCTTCGGCCTTCTCCTCCCCACTGTGGGGCCAGCTGCCACCTTTCAGTGCCTTCAGTATCCACAGAGAGAGCTGACACACACCTGTAGCGCGTCCACCCCACAGCGGCGCCACTCCAGCCCCACCCTCCAGCCCCAGCACAGGGACCACAGCCCCCTCCATCCGACACCCGGCCCCACCCAGCGTCAACTGTCACCCTGCGGTCCTCCTGACAAGCTCACTGAGAGGGACAGATGGCAGTCAGTGACTGAGCAGCAGCGCCTCCTGAGAAATGACCGCGTGCCACTGGGAGGGGCCTGGGTCATCATGGAATCTTCACTCAACCCTGTCATACCCTGGGACACCTGTCACCCCCACCACGGAAATCAGGAAATTGAGACTTTTGGAGGCTTGCTGGGGTCCTGGAGTTAGTGAGGCGGGCTTCCAGAGACAGCCCCAGTTCACGCTCAGCACCAAGAGATACGAGTGCGCACCATAGCCTCGCAGAAGACTGGGGAGGAGGAGGGACACCTGTGTTTTAACTGGGAACAGTTACTTGGCTGGACCTAGAAACCAGGGGCAGAGTCACCGAACAGGTGGGAGAGGCAGGCGGGGGCCAGATCACGGAGCCCTTCAATGACGGACTCAACTGCTGCAGCTTTTGGGGCTCAGGAGCAGTGACGCTTCTGGAGCAGGTTGGACCTAAACTGCTGCACCTTCCCGGACATTCACTCCGTCCCCTCCTTCCTAACCCTAACCCTCTCAGGCTTCTCCAACCCTCCCAAAGCGGCCAATACAGTCGACTTCCCTGGGTCTGCTCGGCTCCATTGCCCGCCCTGCCCTCCCCTCTCCAGGAGGCCCATGTGCCCCTCAACAAAGCCCAGCTGCCAGGAATCCTTTCCCTCCCCTCCTAGGACAGGGCTCCCTTCCAAACCCAGTCTTCCCACATAGAATCACCAGTTTCCACCATCATCTCCAAGAAGACAGGTGGAGACTTGCCTCCTTCCCCTGTGGCCCACAGCCTGAAGACACCAGCTCGGCCCTGGGAATGGAATTGAAAAAAGAGGCCCTCTCTGCCCTGGGGAGGCTGACGAGGGGGAGCCTGACCCTGAGTGTGCAGCCCCTTCGGCAGGGGAACAATCTCATTTGCCCATACACTCAGGCACCTGGATCCACTGCGAACTCTCAAGAGACTGAAATCTTAAGTTTTGGAAAATGTCCTTTAGCAATAGATAACCACTACAACAAGGAATCCGATCGAAACCATTTAAGATTAACTTTGCATAAGACAGAAAACCTTAAAATTACAACACAAGAGTTTTTAAATTCCACCACTATTTATAGGCTGAAAATTGTGAAACACAGATCTCCTCCGGAGTCCACCTGCTCCCCATGTGGTCTCCTGGCCACAGTCTCAACACCACCTGGGGGGCCTGTTAGAGACGCAGCAGGCAGGGCCCATCCCTGACCCCTCGAGTCAGAATCAGCATGTCAGCACTAAAGCTTGGGATGCCCTGGCTGAGAGCACATGGTCTGCAGGGCTTAGGGGAGAGAGAGAGACCAGGGAAAAGCAAGGCCTATGGAGCCAGGTGACAGGGGACCTGCAGAGAAGAGGTGATCTTGGTGTTTCTGCAGGGAACAATGACAGCAACATGAAGCAGGTATAGATGCAAGGGGCCCACTGGGGAGAGAGGCAAAGTGGAGGGCAAATGGGAGAAGTGTGTGAACCCACCCAGTTTTGCTGAGGGGTGGCGAGGGCAGGCTGAAGGAGGGGCTGAGGTGGGCTGATGGGCGGGATTTGTCCAGTGCAGCTGTAGTGGGAGGGAGATACTGAGATTTCTAAGTTAGCAAACATGTCACTCGGAGAGAGAACATTTTTAAGGAGGAGGGTGGAGAGCTCTGCTTTGGGCATGCACGTGCACAGGAGAACCCTGGGGAAACTCAGGGCGCGGGGAGCAGGTGGGGGCAGGTGGGGGGAATGCTCAGATGCGATACACACAGAGATGACCGGGCTGGAGCAGGCCCTGATGATGCGACCCAGGAAGGCGTGCAGGACGGTTAAGAGCAGAGGGAAAACAGATAGCTGAGGATGAGCCAGGATGGGCAGGGAGGCAGGAGGCGGGGCTGCATCACAGAAGCCCCAGCATGAGGGCGTCAGCACGGAGACCAAGTGGGCTGAATGACCAAATCCCACTGATCTTGACAAGTGAGCGATCCACCACGGCAAGGGTAGTGTTACTCAAGGGTCAGGTGGGGAGGCCTGGGGACACTGGGCTGGCAGTTGCAGGCGGTAAAGCTGAGACTGCTAGATATATTGGAGAAGGCAACGGCACCCCACTCCAGTACTCTTGCCTGGAAAATCCCATGGACAGAGGAGCCTGGTAGGCTGTAGTCCATGGGGTCACACAGAGTCGGACACGACTGAAGCGACTTAGCAGCAGCAGCAGCAGCTAGATAAGTACATGTCTAAACATCTCACCTGGGGTTGCAAGCCCCCTTTCATCAAGACTGTCTTCTCTGGTACACCCGTGTTCATAGCAGCATTACTTGCAATAGCCAAAAACAATGGAAGCAACCCAGGTGGCCGTTGACAGATGAATAACAAAATGTGGTATGTACATTCAGTGAAGTATTAGTCAGCCTTAAAAAGGAAGGAGATTTTGACACGTGACATGGATAAACCTGGAGAACATTATGCTAAGTGAGATAAGCCAGGAACAAAACAGCAAGTACTGACATGATAACGACATGATTCCAATTATATGAGGTACCTAGAGTAGACAATATCATAGAGATAGAAAGAAGAAGGCTGGCTGCCAGGGCTGGCGGTGGGGAGAATGGGGAGTTAGTATTTAATGGGTACAGAGTTTCAGTTGTGCAAGAGGACAAGAGTTCCGTGGCTGTATGGTGGTGATGGTCGCACAAAATCATGCTTGATGCCACTGGACTGGACATACTCTGAAAACATATGTCTTTTTTTCAGCAGAGGGATAGAAAACCTGAGCTCTTGGAACTGTGTCAAGAGAGGGGAGAGTGGATCTTTTTCAGTGACTGTAGACTATTCCTCCAGGAGGCTTCCCAGTGAAAGGAAAGGTGTGATGGGGTGGTGACCTAACGGTGAGGCAAGGCTGGGAGGAGGCTTTTTCCCCCTCAGGTGATATGATGACAGTCTTCATCTGGAAGTGGAGAGGTGAGCCTGAGCCAGAGACACTCATTTTCTAAGAAAGAGAGAGAAAGAAAGAAAGAGGGAGCAGGGATGGCCATCCCAGCGCCACAGGTGGTGGGGTCACCTGGAGAGGGGAGGGCAACAGGTAGGAGAGCTGGAGAGAGTGGAAAGGTCAGGTTGGCTGGCATGAGAGCAACAGGGGAAAACAGAGGCCTGGCTGGGCAGTAGGAAGGGTCCCGCTGGCTGTAAAGCCCAGAGCACACCATCTGCAACAATCACTAAGCCTGGGGCAGCGGTCCTCAAAGGACAGTCCCTGGTCTCTGGACCCACCAGTAGCATCACAGAGGAGCTTGTTAAGAGATGCAAATTCTGAGGCCTCACGTGAGTCTGATTCAGACCCACTGATTCAGAATCTCTGAAGGTGGAGCCCAGCAGCCTGGATCTTAAAAGACGAGACTGTGATGTCCTCAAGTCTGGGGAACACTAATGCAGAATACAGAAATTCAGTGAAGGGTTTATGTCATCTTTACACAAAAACTAAAAAAAAAAAAAAGATCAGCCTAGCAACTTCTACATAAAAAGAGCAAGAAATGAGTAACTGCTTTGATGCCAACACAGCTTATTTTCTACAGTTAGAGAAATGCCACAGGAGGTTAATAAAACAATAGAAATACACAATCTACTTCATAGACTTCCTTAGATGAGACCTAGAAAACGCACCCAGGGTCTTGGGGCTGGACCCTGTATGATTGGTCCCTGCTTCTTTGACTGTGTGCCTTGGGCATGCCTCAGTTTCCCCATGTGTAAAGAGAGGGAGCTGAAAAAGTTTCTTCTGAGGTCCCTTCCAGTTCAGACACTGTATGACCCTCTGTCCTATAAAAGGTGACCTCAAACTCAACACTTCTACACAGTCTCACAGGGGATGAGGGAGACATTATTAACCAGTAAACATATCACAATTAACTAGAAAATTTCCCAAGGTACTAGTGCTAGTATCTTGCATTCCAATAACTAGAAACTCTTTCACTAACTGGCTTTTCCGTTAAAGCCACCAACACCTTTAGTTATAAAAACACGATACCCTACCGCACCATGTTCTTGAACTCCACAAGACCAGGATCCCCCAGGAAATCTCTCTATACCGTCACATTTCACCCTATAATACAGGTCTACTTCAGAGATACTGTTGGTTTCATTCTAGAACACCATAAAAAAAGTGAATGCTGCAATAAAGCAAATCACACACATTTTTTGGTTTCCCAGTGCATATAAAAGTTACATTTACACTACACTGTAGTCTATTATGTATAAGAGCATTATATCTGAAAAAAACAATGTATGTACTCTGATTAAAAATACTTTGCTAAAACATGCTAACCATCATTTGAGCCTTCGGTGACTCACAATCTTTTGCTGGTGGGGTGTCTGAAATGTTGCAAGAGCTACCAAAAGTGACAGAGAGACCCAAAGTGAGCAAATGTTATTGGAAAAATGGGACCGAAAGACTTGTCTGATGCAAGGTTGCCACAAACCTTCAATCTGTAATTAAAAAAAAAAAAAATGCAATGTCTGCAAAGCGCAGTACAATGAGGCATGCCTACACTTTTTAATCCAGGCAGGCAGGGTTTGTGTTTGTTGCCAGGAAGAAAATGAGTTAAGGAACTGGACCTATCAGACCCCAGAGCTCGCCCCCTATGATGAGTGTCAGGGCACTCAATACTGCAGGTCTAGGCTTCCTGATAAATGGTCCCCTAATGGCCTTGTTACCAGAATCCCTCGACGCTGGTTTCTTGCCTGGTCTCTCTGCATCCAAGTCCTTGTCTGCACCTTGTCATTCAATGCCCATCCTCTTGTGTCTGGGTCCCCAACGCCAGCTGCTTCTGTGCCTCTGCCAAAGACCAGCAACTCGGTTCTAATCTCAGAACTAGGGCTGGAAGAGGGACCTGGGTGCCTGCACAGGAAAGACAGGGGAAGTGTGAGCCCTGTAGGTGCTGGGACTGGGGTGGGGGAGGGCGGGCAGGAAAGACAGGGGGAGTGTGAGCACTGTGGGTGCGGGGTAGGGGGTGCTGGGCAGGAAAGACAGGGGAAGTGTGAGCACTGTGGGTGCTGGGGGGAGCGGAGAAAAGGTCCAGGGGAACTCTGGTCTCCAGCCCCACTTCACTTACACATCTTGGCTCTTAAAATCCATTAGGACTGGGTCAGGAGGAAGCACAGCTGGCTTGTCTTCCCCCTGTGCACCCATCACAGACTCTGTCCCCCCTCCTCCTGGTTTTGGAAGTGATGCTCCCACTCTCTCACAGTCCCCGTGGCAAGAAGCAGCAGGTGAGGGGAGGGCTCACACAAGGTTCATGTAGCAGGAGAAAGGCTGGGAGGGGCATGCCAAGGGAGGTGAGACCACAGAGGCAACCGAAGCCATGAACACGCGACTCGGCAGAAGATGCCAGGGCAATGGGGTTTGCTTTGTCCCAGCAGAAAATTCTTAGTGCTACAAGAGTTTCCTAGGCTGATCCCCTGGTGCTGATCTCCTATTCAAAGTCGCATGTGGGCAGAGTGACCACACAGCCTGATTTGTGCGGGACAGCCCTAGTTGAGGCTCTCGATTAGATGCAATTAATAGCACCCCGTTTATTCTCAAAATGTTCTGGTTTGGATCAAAATTCTAGTCGCCTTATTCTTGGGCCCCTAGGCCTATGAAGTCAGAGCTGCAGTTGGCGAAGGCACTTAAGTGTCTGGAGGGACAGTCAGGCTGAGTCCTGCCCCTCATCAAATATTCTCCTTCCCTCTCTAGCATGCCCGCCAAGCCATCACCTGGCATCTGCTCGTATTCCTGCAGAGACAGCAAAGGCCTCTCTCGTTTTGGGAGAAAGCTGTGTTATTGAAACAAAAATAGGATGGATGAATCAGCAAAGATGATGTGGCATAAATACACAATGGAATATTACTCAGCCATAAAAAATAAAATCTTGCTGTGTGTGGCAACATGGATGGATCTAGGGGGTATTATGCTAAGGGAGGTAGGCCAGAGAGACAAATACTGTATGACTTCACTTACACATGACATCTAAAAACACAAAAGAGCAAATGAAACAAACCAGAAAGAGATTCATAGATGGAGAGGACGAAAAGGTGGTGGCGGGAGGGGAGAGAGCGAGGGAGTCGTGCGAAGTGGGTGAAGGAGATTAAGAAGTACAAACTTCTAGCTATCAGATAAATAAGTCATGGGGAATGTAAGATACAGTTTAAGGCATAAAGACCATACTACTGTAATGACTCTGCAGGAGGACAGATGGTTTCTAGACTTCTCCTGGTGATCATTTTATAACGCAGGCCAATGTCAAATCACTACGTTGTTCACCTGAAACTGACATAATATTGTATCTCAACTACACTTCAATTAAAAAGCAAATGCATGAAAATAAGAGTAGCAAGATTCAAACCTATACACAGCACGACAGCAACTAAATAACATCCTTCAGCAAGGAAAGGCGTGGGAGTGGGGCAAACTAGACAACCTGCTGACTTCTTTCCTCCCACCTCCTTCCATCTTCATTCACCAAATGTTAACTGAGTGCGTGTGATGTTTCAGTGGCAGTGAAGATACAAGGGCGGGTTAAAACAGACTCAAACCGAGGCGCATCCTACCAAAGAACTGGCCTGTATTCTCCAAAAATGTCAGGATCGTAAGGGACAAACAAAGCCTGAGGAACTGCTTTAATCTAAAGAAGACTAAAGAGACGTGACAACCACAAGCAACGCCTGATCTGGGGTTTTCTTTGCTGCAAAGGCCACTCTCGAGACAACTGGCAAAGCCTACAGGTCTGTAGATGAGATAACAGTACTGCATCAGTACTGACTTCCTGCTTTTAAAAAGTGTACTGCAGTTATATAGGAGGATGTCACTGGTTTTAAGAAATACACTTAAGTATCTGGAGGGAATAGGAAGAGTCCTCAAATGATCCTCAAATGGTTCAGGAAAAAAAAAATGCATATACAGAAGAATAAGATGGCAATATTTGAGGAATCTGGGTGAAGGGTATATGGGAGTTCTTTGTTCTATTCTTAGAACTTTTCTATAAGTCTGAATTAGGTCAAAATGAAAAGTTAAAGGAAAAAATAAATCTCAGGGACAGTGTGTATGTGTGGGGGGTGTGTGTGCGCGTGTTTAAAGGAAGACAGATTCCGATTTCACAGAACTCATAGTGTGGCTGGGGAGACAGGTACTAATACAAATAAATGGCACTAATTAAGCACAAAATTGCAACTGTGAAAAGTGCTGTAAAAGGAGAGAGACCTGGTGGTGCGATGGCAGTGTTTACAGCAGGCGGCTTTACCCACAGCAGGAAAGCAAGGGGAGACATCGGCAACCATGCAGCCAAGGTCTGAAGCACGAGTTAATGAGGAGGTGGGGACGAAGGTTTCAGGCTCTCGCTGGGCCCATCAGCAGAGAAAGCATGGGGACCAAAGCATGTACACTAGGGCCTGCAAGAGATGCCAGCGTTAGTTTTGTCTTTTACTCTAGGAGCAAAAGGAAGTGATTTTAAAAGACCCTCTGGCGGGTGGCAGAGAACGGGCTGGCGCGTGGCAGGCACGTGGCGTCCACCACAGTGGTGGTGTTGAGCTGCCTCCAGGAAGAACACCATGCATGATTTTCCCTTTGCTCCCTGATGCCTTTATTTTCTACAACCACCAAGTATGAATTTGGTAACCAGACCGGGGAAAGGGGCTGGGAGTGGGGAGGGCATTGAGGGAAGCGTGGGAGGCAAAGTGGGCAAGACACGAGCTCAGGCTGTCGCCACACCCCTTCCAGGCCCACCAGTGGGTCGGGTCAAGGGGTGGTTGACAAAGCTGGTTGCTGCCTCTCCCACCGAGACCCTGGGGTCTGCACTGAGGCTGACTCACCTGAGGGAAGCGGGGTGCAGGGACCAAGTCTTCACATCCCCCTCTCTTAAGTCAGACCAGTGCCTTTCATCACCACAGCGTGCAGCTGGTCACCGCCCCTTTCTGGTCCTGGATCCTGCCCCTTGGAACGATCCTCTAGCCCTGGGAATTGGGCCCTCAGCACAGCCCTGGGAGCCGGCCATCACTCACCACAGCCTCTCTCAGGATCAAATGCTAAACAGGACGCTTGTCTGTGAGTCAGGGGCCCGACCACAAAGGGAGGAGACCCTTTTCTGTGCCAGGTTCTGCCCGAGTGGGTTTTCAGTTCATTGGCTCCTTTAAAATGGTCGATTTAACGGCAACAGGTTCTATCATTATCTTCGTTTTACAGTCAAGATGAGTCTAGGGACAGACCTGAGTTCCAATCCTGGCTGTCCTTGCAGAGCAGCATACCCTGCCAGGAGTCACTTCATTGCTCTGAGCCTCAGTTTCTCATCCCATTCTGTAAACTGGGGCTGCTAAGTATTAGCAACATTCTGGGGCTAGAAGGTACTATTTATTTCCTTTTGAGGCGCCAAGAGGCTGAGGACAGAAAATTCAAACTACACATTGCTTAAATATTTACAAAGAGCTTGTGTATCCTGACAGTAAATCATGGGACCTGAATTTTCCAGGACTATCCCAATTTCAAATCCTCTGTCCTAACTTTCCACATAAACCATTGAAATGTCTCAAAAATTCCACTCTCTCAGTATCCAAACAACACCTCCCAGGCCTCCTCTTGCACAAAGACGCGGCACAAACATTCTTTCTCAGACTACAGATCCCAATCTTTGGTTTCGAAAATGTAGTCAGTGGAGCCCCGCTGGCCCCTGAAGGAAATGGGGTCAGGGAGAGAAATCGGGGGCAGTCAGCACTCCGTCAGGACTCTCAGACTCGGCTGCTTCCTGGCACATGGACGTGAACTGGAGGCCAGGAGAAGCTGTACCGCGATGAAAGCATCACCCACAGAGGGACTCAAACTAGGAACACGAGCTCTGCCTCCATCTACCTGCCCAGTGGCCTGTACGCAGGAAAGCAGCACAGCCAGAGAGTTGCTACGAAGATAAAAAGGACTGATTAATGTTTGGAAAGTACTCAGAACAGTGCCTGGCAGCCAATAAGTGCCGTATCCGTGTTTAATAACTAAAAACAGAGGTATCTCTGGCAGAAGGTGCTCATGTCTTAGACAGGGCCCAGAGGCATTGCTCCTATGCAGGGAAAACAAGGCTTTACCCCTGGACTGAGTGAGGCTAGGCCGCTATACAGAGACGGGGGGTTGGGGGGTTACCCTAACTACAGAAGGTGGGTCCTGCATTAGCCAAGATCAGAAGGCTGGATCTGGGAAGAGTCACCACTCCTGAAATACAAGAGGTTTCTTCATGCCTCTAAGTTGTCCCATCTGCTGTTCTGTCTGCCCACTGAATACCATCTTTTTCTACTTCCAAGGCTGAATTCGAATGCCAACTACTCCTGATGAGTGGTCCCTGATGCCCGTCAGAATAAAGGGCTGTCTCCACTGGGATCTCTTGCATCTAGCTTTATCCTCTTTTAAAGCATTAATCAGACAGATGACAGACAGCACACACATGCCCACATGCGTGTACACACATACACACACAGAAATGTCACGATGTCACTGCCTTCCTAACTCCCCCATGAATCCTTCCAAGACAGGTTCACCTTCCATCTCTGTGACACACAGAAGTGGCTCAATAAAGGCCTGAATTTGCTGTCATGTCTGTGCTCCCAGCTGGTCTTCCTCTGGAGGCGGAAGCCCCTTACACGTGTATGCATCAGGAGAAGCTACAGAGATGCAGGATCTCTGGGTCTTGGAATGCACGATCTGATCAGATTTCAGACAGGGACCTACCTAGCACTCCCTTTTAATTGTCCCTCAGGCAGATGAAAGGACACACCTGTGAGAGCAGGGTCTGCAGTGGCCAGGACCCAGACTCAGGCAGAGCGGACACACTGACCTGGTCTTGTCTCAGAGTCGGTAAGAAGAGCTCAGGCTTAGAAAACTACGCTAGCCACGCTGCCCCGCCCACCCAGCTTGTCAAAGCCAGGGGATTGCCCTCAGCATTCCAGCCCCTGCTGAGAAATGAAGAGGGTGGCCCCGCTTTCCAGGCCCATTGTCTGGTGGAAGGAAGGTGAGCATGGGAATTAGGGTTAATAGGCACTTCTCTGGAAGAGGGAAGGACCACAAATCGCAGGATCCCCCTCCACCAATGGGCCACAAACCCTAAAGATTGCGGGGGAGGTGAGGGGCCATGTCTTCCTGTCTCCCACCATTCCCTAAGCCCCTCTGGTAGGTTATATCCATCCTAGAAAACGGAATCCTTCATACGCCTGGACCTGAGAGTCAGACAATCCCAATTCATCCCTCTAGCTCCTGGTCCCACTCCATCTTTGCTAGCTGAGGTACCTCATCTGTAAGAGGGGAGAGCGACCACACTGAAATTAAACACCGCACGTGGGACCTTCTAGTTCACACTCAACAATCGAGGAGTTGGTCCCAATCCTCTGAGACCAATAACCAGCCTGGAACCCCAACTTCTTTCAGGGATAAGATTGTCTCTGACTAGGTTCTTGACACTTGAATGGGAATGTTAAAAAGCTATGAGAATACCTTCTCTATGATAAAATGTGGAAAGGAGGGCTCAGATAAAGGATGGTGAAGCAGTGTGGGACCCTGAATTTGACTCTGTGCTAACTTAGGTTCTTTCCTCTGCCCCAAGCTGTCCCTGACCTTGACCTCCCATGTGTCTGGCCTGGCCAGGACCTGCCCTCTCCTTGAGGAGTTCCCCAGGCACCCTGGGTTTACTGGAGTCTGGCCCACTCCGCATCGCCACCCAGCACTGCACCTGCCATGCAGAAGCAGCTCAATAAATGCTGAATGGAATGTCTAGGACCCTCCAGCCACTCTGAGATGCCTTCAGGAACCTGACCTTTTACATTCCAGCTAATGTCTAATTTGCATAGAGGAGTTGTTTTTAGGAGCCAGCAAATCACCAGAGACAAGGCTGGATCAATACAGAGTGTTAGGCACGTTGTCTTCTACTCTAATTCTCTGCAAATTGGTATTCCATTAACTGTACATATACGGGAGCTCACTATGAACTAGAATATTTAACTAGAATGACCTACTCTCTGTCAGATAATAGCTTACTGTTGTTAATTTTCAACTAGCCAGAAAGGTTTCCAGCTTACAATCTACTTTCCATCTTGATTTAATCACGAAAGCCATCTATTTGAGAATACAATAAAAGGGCAGCCTGATGCAGAAGAAAAAAGACCTGCCTGTGGAACCCGATGACAGGAGTTGTATCCCAGCTACACCACATACTGTGTAATTGGCTGCTCAAAGCCTCAATTTCCTCATCTGTAAAATGGGAATAACACCAGCCTTACTGGTGGGAGCTGTAAAAATTAAATGAGCTGATGCATGTGGATGCACTCTGGTGCAGTTCTACAAGGCTATAAAAAGTTGGTTATTACAGTGAAAACAGAAGATGAAATTCTCAAACAACTCAGACAGGCTAATGACAAAAAGCAGGGTGGATCTAAATCAGTGGTTCTAAAGGGGGAGAAAGGGAAAATGTGCCCCTCGTCCAGAGGGAAGGAGGTTGGGGAGACAACTGAGGGAGAGGGACTGCTACTGGGATCTACTGGTCAGAGATGAAAGACGCTGCTGAACATTCCACAATGCAGAGAAAAAGCGCCACAACAAAGAATTATTGAACCCCAAATGTTAACAGTGCCAGAGTGAAAAAACCCTAATCTAAATAATCACTGAAAGTTGAGTTTGGGAGCTTTTTAGAGCAGAAATCTTCCTAACCAGGCTTTACTTTCAAGCATGAGCTGCCTAAACACTTGCAAGATGGATTGCCAGACAGCTCTTTTGTAAGTAAAGCTGAACTGCCAACTCTTGGAGTTTCTAAACGTATAAAACTGCTTTTAAAGAAGATGCTCTCCGATTACAATTCAGCTAAACTGTTTTTCCAAAGATTTCAGGAGAAGTTCTCCCGGGCACAAGGCAGGGTCTGTCACTCTGCCACTAGGCCCTGAAGATGTCTTCCTAATTCTAATTTCCTGGTGAAATGGGAGCCACGAGGGTCTCTAAACGAATTAAATTCACATCACGCCAACTGCTCGCTTGCCTTGTGCTGGGCACCGTGCCAAACACCTCCACATCATTTATCCCACTTAATCCACCCAACAACACAGTGAGGTGGGCATTATTACCGGCTGTTTGCAGGGGAGGAAACTGACGATCAACGAGGTTAGACAACTCGCCCAAGGTCATCAGCTGGCTTAAGGTGGGGACCTAACCTGAACCGAGGTCTCCAGTTTCCCAGTCACAAGCTCTTTCCACCACCTCGGAAAACCCAGGTGTCAAATCGTCTCAACTTCCCATGAATTTTTTAAGGCAACCGCAACTTCTCAGTAAGTTCAGGTTGCTGAAAAAGGGAATTTCCGGGGCACTGGGCGCTCTCACATACAGTCCCCCACTGCAGCTGTCTCACCGCAGGTACCTGATAAATCATTCCATATCACCCGCGGAACGGGGAGGATTTATTGGGGCTGGAGTTCGTGCCAGGCCCAGGAAATGCCATCTTTGAAAGCCGAGAGGCGGATTCGCCCCGGGAGCCGAGAAGGTCTGGCCGCGGCGCTTGGCTGGCTCCCCGCGCGGGCTGTGCGCCCCCTCGGCGTCGGGGGCGGGGGGTCGCGGCGCGCTGGGGCCTCCCGGATCGCCAGCCGCTCCGGCTCTACCGGTCGCGTCCGCCCATGCCCGGGTCGGAGCGCACGCCCACGCCTCGCCGCCGCCGCCACCGCGTCCCGCCAGGGACCCAGCCCCACCCGGCCCGGCCTGCTCCCTCCCGCCCGCGCCCCACCAGGTGAGCGCGGCCAGGGCGCCCCCTCCCCGCCCCGCCGAGACGCCGGGACGCCGGGGCCGCCGCGTCCGCCAGTCCGCCCGCGCGTTCGCCGCGCGCCCGGGGACGGTGGGGGCGGGGCGGCGCCCAGCGCGACCCCGGCCCCCGGCGGCTCCGCGCCCCGCCCCGAGCCCGCTGGGGTCGCGCCGACCCGTACCTGCAGCATCCGGCGGCGCGGGGCGCCCAGGTAGGTCGCGCGTACGGGCGGCGCGGAAGCTCGCTCGCGGCGCGACCTGGCCGCCGTCTGAGCATGCCCAGTGCCGCCCGCAGGCGGCTCCCGCCGGCCCGGCTGGCCGCGACGGGCCCGCGCGCCGGGCTGGGGGCGGGCGCCCGGAACGCCCTGCGGGACGCCCCCGCCCCCACCCGGGGCCGGTGCGCTCGGACTCGTCTCCCAGGGCTACCCGCGCTCTCCAGCCGAGGTCCGTGCAGCCCGGCGTCCCCTCGCGCATGCACGCAGGCGTTCGTGCCATAACCATTTATTGGGCACCTACTGTGTGCCCAGCCCTCAGTGATTTTATGCCTAGGAATGTCAAGCAGCCAGCGCTAAACAAATATTTGAAATGGGAAATGTTGCCCAGCTAGGGTCCTGCTGACTCCCGTGCAGTGCCCATCCCAGTCCACTAAAAAATTCCCAGCTTAAACTTTCTTCCCAAGACTTATGGGCCCTTTACCTGACCTGGCTCCTGCATTCCTTCACCTCCAGGAGCACCTTTCTGTCCATCAAACACTCAATGTCCAGCCTCAGGATATTTGCATATGCCTTTTCGCCTCTGTGTGGGATGTCTTTGCCCACCTTTACCCTTGACTGGAACCTTCTCATTGTACTTACGTCCTCCTTCTCCGAAAGGCCTTCCCTGATCACTTTATTAAAGTAGTCCCCCGATCATAGAACTTTCCGTGTCGTCACTCTATTTTCTTCACATTTATCATTATCCATTAGTTCATTCAACAGATAATTTTTGATCACTTACTTTGATTCTTTACGTGTGATGAACAGACAAAAATCCTATTCCCTGCTGGAGTTCGGCAGGCAATAAACATGCAAATAAGCGAATTCATGTGAAAGTGAAGTCGCTCAGTCCGACTCTTTGCGACCCCATGGACTGTAGCCTACCAGGCTCCTCTGTTCATGGGATTTCCATTCCAAGAAAGAATACCGGAGTGGATTGCCATTTCCTTCTCCAGGAGATCTTCCCGACCCAAGGATTGAACCCGGGTTTCCCGCATTGTCGGCAGACGCTTTACTGAGCCACCAGGGAAGCCCAAGGGAAAAAAACCATAAAGAGAAGGGGTGGAGGGAGTGCAACTTCAATGAGGCGGTAAGACCTTTTAGCCACGCAGATAAATTGGGAAGAGCATTCCTGACAGAGGGATCAGCCAGTGCAGACATTACGACGCAGGACTGCTTAGGAATAGCAAGCTGGGGAAAGTAGCAGGAGATGAGGTCGGTCACTGTCTTTTCCTCTGATTTGTTTACTTCTTATTGTGTATTTCCCTGAAGAAGGAAATGGCAACCCACTCCAGTATTCTCGCCTGGAGAATCCCATGGACAGAGGAGCCTGGCGGGCTACAGTCCATGGGGTCGCTAAGAGTCGGACACGACTGAGCGACTAACACTGTTGTGTATTCACCTCTGGAATTTCAGCTCTGGGACTGTAGTCCTGCCTGTCTTCATTACCTTGTCCCAGCCCCTACAACAGCACGTGGCACCCAGGAGATGCTCAGAAACAATTTGTTGAATGAATATGTGAACGGAGGGAGTGAAGGTTGTAATCATCCTGTCCCGACCAATGCCCAAGGTCCAGGGGCCCTGTCGGCCTAGGGCCTTTCGCGGCAGCTGGCAGAACCTGGCTACTTCACTTCGGTCCTTATGCCCGAGTCGCAAGTCCCCGGTAGCGCCCCTGCAGAGGGCGCCCCCGGAGCATCGCATCGGGGGAATTTCAGCAGAGGTAGGGAGTCCCAGGAACAGGACCCGCCCCGCGCGCCTCCCTGTGCCCCGCCCCGCGCCCGGGTCTCCAGCAAAACCTGGAGCTGTGGCACCATTGGGACGGCCCGGAGAGCACTGGGCATGCTCGGAGCCCGGCAGGGCCCAAGCGCCGGGGAGGAGGAGCTTCCTGGCGGGGTGGGCGAGGCCTCCTTCAGAGTTCAGCCAGACCTTCAGCCCACTCAGTTTCCGTCCCCAATTACGGTGGGGTCTGAGGGCATTTTTGTTTGTTTGTTTGTTTGTTTTTTCAAAACTCGGTGGGAGAGCTGGGAATTTGGGAAACTGCGAAAAATATTCTCTGTCCTTTCCCAGCTGCTGTGTGACCTAGGGTAAGCACCGTACCCTCTCTGTGCCTTAAATAATGTGAACACCTATCACTCCGATTTGAACCATGTGTAGGGAATGAATGAAATCAACAACATGAGCTTGTTTCAGTTCAGTTCAGTCGCTCAGTCGTGTCCGACTCTTTGGGACCCCATGAATCGCAGCACGCCAGCCCTCTCTGTCCATCACCAACTCCCGGAGTTCACCCAAACTCATGCCAATCGAGTCGGTAATGCCATCCGGCCATCTCATCCTCTGTCCTCCCCTTCTCCTGACCCCAATCCCTCCCAGCATCAGAGTCTTCTCCAATGAGTCAACTCTTCGCATGAGGTGGCCAAAGTACTGGCATCATTCCTTCCAAAGAACACCCAGGACTGATCTCCTTCAGAATGGACTGGTTGGATCTCCTTGCAGTCCAAGGGACTCTCAAGAGTCTTCTCCAACACCACAGTTCAAAAGCATCAATTCTTCAGCACTCAGCTTTCTTCACAGTCCAATTCTCACATCCATACATGACCACTGGAAAAACCATAGCCTTGACTAGACGGACCTTTGTTGGCAAAGTAATGTCTCTGCTTTTGAATATGCTATCTAGGTTGGTCATAACTTTTCTTCCGAGGAGTAAGCATCTTTTAATTTCATGGCTGCAATTACCATCTGCAGTGATTTTGGAGCCCCCCAAAATAAAGTCTGACACTGTTTCCACTGTTTCCTCATCTATTTCCCATGAGTGTGTTTAGTCCACATTAAAGATCTATCTCTGGACTGCCTACCTCAATTTTTGGTCATCCTTATACCAGTTTGTCAAGTGTGGAGACGACGAAACCGAGGTTAACAACATGAGAATTCTTGGGGTTTTCCCAATTTGCCTTCCACTAGAAACCAGTCTGAAGCTGCTTTTGTCCACAGTCAGCAGCCATTAGCTTATACAATGTTCTCAAACTCGAGCTAAAAAATACATGTACATCTAAGGAAAAAGACATAAATATCTTTAAAATCGTGTGTTTATATTAACCATAGCAAAAACAAAGGAAAGAATATTCCCCAAACAAGTAAATGTTCACAAATAGAGGAGTGATTAATTAGATTTTGGTATATTTGTTGAAATAACTATTTTACACTAAACTAGACCATGTTATGACAGGAAGAAACTTACAATAATTTGCTTCACTTTCTTAGGTGAAGAAAATCTGAATATATAAATATCCTGTATAGTGAAAATATGGGAAAATGTAAATAGTTTGATTTGGGTTGATGGGGGGTTGGTTCTTCTTTTTAAGTTTGTTACTGTCGCAGTGTTGTGTTTGCAATGATAAACATTAAAAATATCAAATCAAAAATTCTTGAAGTTTTGTGTCTAGTAATCACAGCAGTAATAACTACTGTTGTCATGCTCACATGTGGTCAAGAGTTTACATGTGTTCCGTCTTAACTCTGTACAGTCACTCTGCATGGTGGGTGTTTTTAGGTCAGTTTTACAGAAAAGGAAACAATCCAGGAGCCTTTCACAGCTAGGAAGAGACAGGGTCAGGGTCTGGTGGGTTTGACTGTGTTGGGTCTTCTATCTTCCTTGAGCCATGCGAACTCTTAGTTGTGGCATGTGGGCTCCAGTTCCCTGACCAGGGATCGAACGCAGACCCCCCGTACTGGGAATGTGGAGTCTTAGCCACTGGACCACCAATCAAGTTCCCAGGGTCAGAATTTGAGTGCAAGTTGGACTGACCTCAAAACTAGGATTTAAGGTTTTCTAATACTGCCTTTCTGCTTGGTGGGCATTGCCTGTAAGACAGCATGTTTCGTTTGTGTCTTCTTGTATTTTCTATACCCCTCTGATGTGTTATAGGCTGTGGATTACCTTTAAATGTTCTGGTTTCCCTTTACTGGTTTATTCTTGGGCCCAAAATGTTAAAGTCCATCCTTTTAAGTTGTTGCACCTGGAGTGACATGAGATTAGTATCAGTGATAGCAGTTGATCTTACATCATAAACTCCCAAATCTTATGCGAATGGGGCTTTGGGGTGGACACACAGTCTTCTTAGTGTGTGTGGTTGAACCCAGCCAGATCTAGAGCACATAGTGGCCCAGTGAAGAATAGGGCTATACCAAGTCTCACGTAATAAGGGCCCACATAAGTTACTGTCCCTAGGCAACCATTTTGGAGGCAGAATCACAGCATAAAGAAATCACATGGTCCATGGACTCCTCAGGACTCTTCTGTGTTGAAAAAGTACAGATCTGATAGTCTGCTGATGTTTGCAGAGAGAAAGCCAGGGCCCTAAAAACAGCCTTCCTACTGCCGATGAGCTAAAAAAAAAAAAAAAAAAAAAAGACAGCTCTCTCTCTGAATCATGCTGGTAGACTGTAGCTGGCCCAGAAATCAGTAGACAAACAACAGTAAACACAAAAAGCCAAAGAGAGCCATTTCACTGGAGAGGAGGATGTACCACAAATGCAAGGTAAGGACCAAATTCATACAAGTGAAGAGGAACCAGATGAACAGCTAGACACAGTTATTAGCAGTGTTCCCAGAAGCTGCCATTTGGGCCGAAAATCTGAAGCCAAGGACTGCACACAGGCAATTGGCTGGGGGCATTTACAGAAAGGGTTTCTGGGAAGAGACACTGAGGACTGTCATTCATATCAAGATTCAGGAAGCCTGGGCACCACGTAGAGCATTTTCAGTGATTTACAAGGGAGGACTCCCAACTGTGATGCTAATGCTCATCAATTATTTGTGCTGTTAATGTAAGCTCACAAATACATGGGCAAGTGGTGCTGTTGTAATGACATGTGTGAAGGATAGGATGTGAAGTTATATGCATAGTGTGGCTTCAACTATGTGAATGACTAGGGTATCCCATATAAAATCGCCATCTTGTAGGTCAACAATAGTTGAACATCGGTAACATCGGTAATACCTTCTGTATTTTGACTTAATACAGACAAATGCACCAAAAGATTAATTGTGGCTGTGTCTGAGTATTGTACTTCTAAGCAGAGAAACAAGATACAGAAAGTATCTTTTACAAATTGGGGAAATTTCAAGTCTTGGGCCTCTAATTCCTTTTAATGTGTTTAGAGCTCCCTAAATCTTGCTTTATGGTAAGTGTGTTTCATTTATTATCAGGAAAAATGAAACAAACTTGAAAGCTGGCAAGCCAAAGAAAGTGAGGCGAAGAGAGGGAAAATGCAACTGTATGGAAAAGTGAGCAGTTCCTTTCGGGGAGGCCTGTCTGTGCTTGTCCAGTGATGGCAGATGGCGACAGGATGACTGCCTTTGGCCCTGGAGGGAGGGAGAGGAAGTGGTCAATGGTCAAGTCAGAAGCCTGTAGAGATGTGTTAGTCTGACTTGGGACTCCTCACCCCCTCAGCTTCTGTTTTTGGAATTCTTGAACCATGTGGATCTCACTTTGAGAAACACAAATGTTTATTTTTATTTTTTTAAAACAAAAAACTATATTTAACTGCAGTTGATTATCATTAAAAAATACACATTTTCTATTTTAAAACAATATGAATCGTACCTAATCATTTTTAAGGGGCTTCCCTAGTAGCTCAGACAGTTAAAAAAAAAAAAAAACTTGCCTGCAATGTGGGAGACCTGCATTTGATCCCTGGATGGGTTGGGAAGATCCCCTGGAGAAGAGAATGGCAACCCACTCCAGTATTCTTGCCTGGAGAATTCTATAGACAGAGGAGCCTAGTGGGCTACAGTCCATGGGGTCCCAAAGAGTCAGATACAACTGAGCAACTAACACACACACACACACACACACACACACACACACACACACACAATAATTTTTAAAGTTGCAAGTTAAAGGGGTTGAAATAAATGTGTGAGGGGAGAAAGCTATTGAGAATACTCAGCCTAAAAAAAAAAAAAGTAACAAATTTAGAACAACTTGTATTAATAATACTAAAAAAGAAGCCTAATGAAAAGGGGAAGAAAGTGAAGGGAGGTGAAAGTCACTTAATGACGTCCGACTCTTTGCGACCCCATGGACTATACAGAACACGGAATTCTCCAGGCCAGAACACTGGAGTGGGTAGCCTTTCCCTTTTCCAGGGGACCTCCCTAACCCAGGGATTGACCCAGGTCTCCTGCATTGCAGGCGGATTCTTTATTAGCTGAACCACAAAGGAAGCCCAAGAGTACTGGAGTGGGTAGCCTATATCCCTTCTTTAGCCGATCTTCCTGACCCAGGGATGGAACTGGGAGTCTCCTGCATTGCAGGTGGATTCTTTACCAACTGAACTACCAGAGAAATGAAAAGAGGAGAAGAATTAGTACGCTTTTAGTGTTAGGATATGCTTTGGGGCTTTCAGGTGACCAGAGCTGGGAGAAACACAAATTTTTAAGTGTAAAATTTCAGCCGTTGCAAAAAGCCTTTCCATTTGCAAATCATCACTGCCAAGAGAGGAGTTTGGTCTGAAAAGCTGATGAACAACTTGAGCATGAGTACAAGAGCAGAGATAAGGAAGCTGTTGTTGATTTATTCATTCCTTCATCAAATATTTATTCAACACCTACTGTGTGTTGGGCACTGCTCTAAGTGCTTGGGAGACATTAGTGAACAAAACAGACAACAGTTTCTGTTCTTGTGGGCATGCAGGCTAACGGGGCAAGCCAGAGAGTGAACAACACACACTGTAAGTAAGTGAGTATTATTGTGTGTGGAGAGACCAGGGGTATGGATGGAGGGGAAGCAAGCGGCGAGTTGTACTTTGAAACAAGACTGAGAAATTTAATCCACTTAAGCAAAGACCTGAAGGAGATGAAGGGATTATTCTTGCAGATATCTGGGGGAAGAGCCTTCTGGACAGAGGCAATAGTCGGTGGAAAGGCCCTAAAGGGAGCATGTCTAGAGTAAGTGGGGCCAAGGGGAAAGCCGCAGGAGATGAAGTCAGAGAGGTTCCACAGGCCGGAACCTGACGGTCCTCCCCTTGTCACCAGCAGGAAGCTCTCAGCCTTTCACCCTGAGCCAGATGGAAATCAAATGTGCTTGCCAACACGTTGAATGTTAAATGCTGTCCCTTTAAAATGGCTCTTTGAATATGGAAACTGAATTCAGGTAGCAGCCCTCCATTGTAAGGGAATCAGCCATAGGATCCAGATCATGCATCTGTTTTTAATAGTATCAGCATTCCATTAGTATAAATGGAAAGATAATATTTACCAGTTATCCCAGAGGGCTTTCAGGCCTTCAAGAACATACAAGTGAACCCTCAGGGATACACAGACCTGGGTTTTAAAAACACTCTTCTGGTGCAGGGACTATAGATATGCCAGAAGACCAAAGAGACCATAATGGCCCCATGAGCCACCACACAGATTTGCTGCTACTTGTGAAATGGAAATGTTAGTCTAGGGACTTTGAGATCTGACTCTGAAGTGAAGAGAAATGCGGAGAATGAGAGCTGGCATTCTGAACTGTGGCTGATGGTTTGCAAGCAATGGCCTTCCTGGAAAGGAGTGGTGTCATCTAACAAAACCCAGGGAGAATGGGTTTGTCAAGTCTCCCAACCACACCTTGAAGGTTCATATGCCCGAGAACAGAAGGAGAAGAGAGGAAAACACGAGGCACTGCAGAAGAGTCCACACACAGGTCATGGCTTAAAAAAAACAGCAATGATAAAGGAAACACTTAGGATTTCCTTAACAGAAGATTCTAGGGGAAAGACTCCGGAAAAGGCAATGCCAACCCACTCCAGTACTCTTGCCTGGAAAATCCAATGGACGGAGGAGCCTGGTAGGCTGCAGTCAGTCCATGGAGTCGCCAAGAGTCGGACACGACTGGGCGACTTCACTTTCACTTTTCACTTTCATGCATTGGAGAAGGAAATGGCAACCCACTCCAGTGTTCTTGCCTGGGGAATCCCAGGGACGGGGGAGTCTGGTGGGCTGCTGCCTATGGGGTCGCACAGAGTCAGACGCGACTGAAGCGACTTAGCAGCAGCAGCAGGGGAAAGACTCAGGAACAATACCGAAGGAGGTGGTAATGGTGGTTGTCATGGTGGTGGTCATTTTTGCTAGGAGGAATAGACCTTAAAATAAACATACTGAAGTATGTAGAGTACACATAAACCTGAAACAAGGAAGGTCAGTACCTCCTGAAGAGGAATTGGACAAGTGGGGCAGGGGAAGAGATGGGTGTTTACTTTTTTCCCATAAACATTTGTGTATCTTGTGAATTATCTGCTGTGGGACATATAACCTATTTTAAAATAAACCAGTTCTTTCTGGACAAAAATAAAGATGTGTGCACAATACTTTTTAAAAACTTGGTTTACACATTTGACTCCCCTTAAATTTTGTTAATGAAGCACAGAGCCTGGGTTGCTTGACAATCAAGGCTGTAACTACGACCAGGATGTGACAGTATATAGCTTGCTCAAAAGAAACAGCCATGGGTCAAGAACTCTCATTCCTATTGGATATGCATGTGGTTGCGGGGGGCGGGGGGATGCAACATAAAGGAAGAGCTTTGGATGAGAAAGGTAAAGGACAAAGTCGTTTCAGTAACTTTTTTAAGATCGAGAGTGATGCTTTCCTCACACAACTGGTTAACAAAACGGCTAGAGAAAGAAGATGGGGCACTTCAATGACCCAGGCCTCGACTGAGAACTGCATTCACGGAAAGACGGTCATCTGAAACCTGTCCTGACTTGGCTGACCATTTCATCCCTGAGACGCTAGAAACCTGATCTAGGCTCGGGAGAGAACTGTGCTCCCACCCCCTGGTGACATTTCAAGAATGGAGGATGCTGTTCAGCCTGCCCCGTGCTCTGGTGACCTTCTAGCGTTGCATGGATGACACATCACAGGATTTCCTCAACTGCGCCCTGGCGTCCTGCTGGGGTGTCTTTCTCATTTTTTCCATGGTACAGACAGTCACTGCATCATAGTCCAAACAGACTGTCCAGCGATGCCTCTGTAAACATGAGTCACATGTGAAGTTAAGGAGATCTGTGTTCGGTTCAGAGACAGCAGAGCTCCTTAGGCATATCGTCTTCATGTAGGAGGTATGGGTTGATGAGAGTCGTATGATTTCCTGCCAAGGTGCCTGAATAGCACTTGGGGACTGACTTCCTGTGGCAGCCACCAGAGCCGACACAGAGTCTGCTCTTCCCGATCCTAAACGTCCGTTCCAGGGTGAAGTTCTCCATCTTCTGGATGAGAAAACATCATTCTCTCTCCATTTTATCACCTCTGTGGGCTTCTCTCAGTTTGGTCTTTGATGTCACCGCCTTGTCTAGCCTGGATCAAGCTAGCTCAAGCCCAAGGGCAAACCCTTTTCTTGTTTCCCCTTGAAGAATGAAGGCCACCCATTTCAACCTCCTGAAATGGTTCATTCCCCCACCTCTACCTGTTCTGAAATCCTACTCATCCGCTATGGTCTGTCTCACCAGCTACCTCTTCTTGGGTGAGCCCAGCTGTGCCCCAGGAGTCAGCTCATTTTGACTTGCGTTTAGTTATAAATGTGCATGTCCCTTTGGAAGGCTCCTGGAAAATCCCCTGAATGGGGCCAGAGGCATTCCTGATGTGTCTGTGACTCTACTTTCTGAGCAAGATGCAAAGGCCTATGAGTCCCTTCTGAAAAAATCACTTGCCTTTCTGCAGTGAGCAAGACGAGTTATATTGTATCTAAAGTCTTTCCAGAATTCCTTCCAGGATTTTGCTTGTGAATTTGATAATTAATTGACTAACAGAGAGATAAAAGAGAGACACAGACAAGTGTAGATAGATAGATAAGGGAGCGATGTGATCAGGGGTGTCCCAGGAAAGGTATAACTAAGCTCCAATTAGATATCACTATGACTGTCAGTGTCTGTGTGGAGCAATTCACAGAGTGAGGACGTCGTCCTGCCTCTTCATGCCTGCGAGTTGCCTGGTCATGCTAGCGGAAGCTCTGCAGGTCAAGCCCTGCCCCTTTGTTATCTACCTGGGTTGCTAAACAGTTAATTCCATGAGCTCCATCTTGAGATATCAGGACCACGAATAAAAGAGCAAGTAAAAGGCGACACAGAAATGACCAGGGAATAGAGGGAGCTAAATCCCACTTAGTGTCTCCTGGTTTCAATTTCACTGTGATCTAGAATCATAAGCAGTCTCCAGTATGGGAAGCTGGCCAATTTTGCCAGCACTCGTGATGACATTTCATCCTCCCAGCATAGAGTGGATGCATTGAGGGCAGCTTTCATCTTTCCATCTTGTTCAGTCTGGATAACCAGCTTTCTCTGACTACATAGGCAGACTCAAGGGGGCCCCTTTCTGCACTGAGATTCCTCTAGATTCACACTGAACACATTATACATAATTGAGCAAATCTGCCACCCTAGCTGTGAACTCTCACATCGTTTCTCCTTATTCCAGGAGCCTAGAGAGAAGCAGGAACCTACCAAGAGTGTGATGTGAGAGAAAACCAGTAGAGATTGGAGTGTCTTATCGATATACTCAAGTCAGCCCCAGTCCCTTGACTTCCTAAGGGCAGTGTATTATTTTCCATTACATTTCGTCCAGTGGCATAAAAAAATGTGCCTAATGCTAGTGCATATTTCAAATGCCAGCTCACAGGAGGGAACAATTTCCCAACAGTGTTATCTAGCTTCTTCTTGAGTTCCCTGGGTTGAGGTCAGTCTTTGTAGTTAATATTGGGTTCCTGACCCAAACACAGCCTGTGCCAGTTATGAAATCAGTTTTCCACGCTTTGGATAAAGAGGTGACCGTGGGAACATGTCCTGCTCTGTCTCCAGCTTTGGTGGAGTCACTGAAAACCCAACCCAGCCTGGCTGTCCTGTGCCTACACGGAAATGGGGATAGACAAGGACCGTCCAGAGGGAGGAAATGGACCCATTCTGCAAAGCCAGCCTTGGTGTATGGAGCAAAGGAGAGTATCCTTCCCATTCAGGAGGAAAAACATCTCTTTAGCTACTTATTAAGCAACACTGAAGTAATCTTGAAAGCTGTTCCTTTATAAGGAAAAAAATATGGACCTAATCTATTCAGAGAAAAAAATCCAAAATGCAGATAAAGACTGATGAATAGAAACAGGTTATTTTAGCATTGTTGCTAAAAACATGAAATAAGGGACTGAATGAATATATAACAGTTGTGGCCCATTGATTATTATGTAACTCAAAATTATTTTACATGAGAAAATGGGAGTGATACAGTTTAGGTGAAGGCATAAAGGTTTATTCATACCATCACGTCATAAATAAAAACATTTATGCACATAAAAGCCGGAAAGTTCACTAAAAAGTAAGAAATTATCTAGAAATAGATTTAAAATTTTTAATAGAAATATACCAGGTGGCTATAAGGGCTTCCCAGGTGGCTCAGTGGTAAGGAATCCCCCTGCAATGCAGGAGATGTGAGTTTGATTCCTGGGTCAGGAAGACCCCCTGGAGAAGGAAATGGCAACCCAATCCAGTACTCTTGCCTGGGAAATTCAAAGGACAGAGGAGCTTGTTGGGCTGCAGTCCATGGGGTCACAGAGAGCTGGACACAACTGAGTGACTAAACAGCAACAGGTGTCTATGAACAACAAACATTTATTTCTTGCAGTGCTGGAGGCTGGGAAGTCTAAGGTCAAGGTGCTGGCAGACTGGATGTCCGGTAAGGATGTGTTATCAGGTTATAGACAGCCTCACATGGAGGATGGGGTGAGGGAGCTCTCTGGGTCTCTCTTATTGGGCTTTCCTGGTGGCTCAGAGGTTCAAGCATCCGCCTGCCTGGAATGTGAGAGACCTGGGTTCGATCCCTGGGTTGGGAAGATCCCCTGGTGGAAGGAGATGGCAACCCACTCCAGTACTCTTGCCTGGAGAATCCCATGGAGGGAGGAGCCTGGTAGGCTACAGTCCATGGGGTCACAAAGAGTCAGACACGGATCTCTTTTATTAAGGGCGTTAATTCCACTCATGAGGCTTTATCCTCATGACCTAATCACTTCCCCAATGCTCACCTCCAAATACCTTCACACTGGGGGATTACGTTTCAGTACATACATTTTAGGGTGGGGAGGATACAAACATTCAGCCTAGAGCAATGGTGACTTTAATTTTCTTCTTCATATTTTTCAAAGTTTCTGTAACGTACATATAGCACTTGGAAATATGAAGGAAATGTATTTTTTTAATCTAGGTAACCAATAGTGGAGTTGCTCAGTTGTGCCCAACTCGTTGTGACCCCATGGATAGTAGCCTGCACCAAGCTCCCCCATCCATAGGATTTTCAAGGCAAGAGTACTGGAGTGGGTTGCCATTTCCTTCTCCAGGGAATCTTCCCAACGCAGGGATCAAACCCAGGTCTCTTACATTATAGACAGATGCTTTACCATCTGAGCCACCAGGGAAGTCCAACCAATAGGAAACACAAAGCTTCGACTTTGCTCCCAGGTGACTGTATAGGAGGATATTTTTTTATCAGGGCAACTACAGCGCTGACCACAGGAGCTTCATGAATCCTCTATGGGAGGTTTAACTCTGAAACCCAAGATGCCCATCATTTCCTTCTCATCTCCTTTGCCCCATCCCTGCTGGCTTCCTGAATCCCTATGTGTTGGAAAGCCCATGAGCCATGGAAGTGCTTAGAAAGATCAGTTGAATTCCTTCGTGTAGACGTTTAAACTGGAGAATATGAGGAAAGAAATGAGAAGGCACACAAAGAGATCCCAGATCAAAAACAGCCAGGGGAGTTGCGGTCAAATTAAAAGACGCTTACTCCTTGGAAGGAAAGTTATGACCAACCTAGATAGCATATTCAAAAGCAGAGACATTACTTTGCCAACAAAGGTCCGTCTAGTCAAGGCTATGTTTTTTCCAGTGGTCATGTATGGATGCAAGAGTTGGACTGTGAAGAAAGCTGAGCGCCGAAGAATTGATGCATTTGAACTGTGGTGTTGGAGAAGACTCTTGAGAGTCCCTTGGATTGCAAGGAGATCCAACCAGTCCATTCTAAAGGAGATCAGCCCTGGGTGTTCTTTGGAAGGAATGATGCTAAAGCTGAAACTCCAGTACTTTGGCCACCTCATGCAAAGAGCTGACTCATTGGAAAAGACTGATGCTGGTAGGGACTGGGGGCAGGAGGAGGAGGGGATGACAGAGGATGAGATGGCTGGATGGCATCACCAACTTGATGGACGTGAGTTTGAGTGAACTCCGGGAGATGGTGATGGACAGGGAGGCCTGGCATGCTGCGATTCACGGGGTCTCAAAGAGTTGGACATGACTGAGTGACTGAACTGAACTGAACTGAGTGACCTCCAAAGTAATGACTTCCTGGTATCCTATAGTACCCTCCCACACTGAGGCTGAGCCATAGTAACTTGATTTGGCTAATGGGACATCATGAACAGGTCACAAGTAGGTGTTTAATAGGCACTTGCCACTAGGGTTGGCTCTCATGGAACCCTGGACCACCATGCCATTAAGACACCCAGGATAAAGGACTTCACTGAGAGAGATCCAGTTAGGCCAGATTTGTCTCAGTTGAGCCCAGAGAAGACCAGTAGAAGAACCACCCCTTCAACACACTGAATCATGAGAAAGTTAAAAAAAGCAAACAAACAAGAAAAAACATTGTAATTTTCAGCCACTAAATCTTGAGGGTGATTTGTTATCAGCAAGAGCTATCTGAGGCAGCCAGAGCAGGACCTCCTGCTGCTGGGGCCCCCACCTTGAGTCCTTTCTTTCCCAAACTGCTTCTCTCCCTGGCTCACCTGGGCCCAGCTGGGTGTCTGTTCTGGGATACTCTGAGATTTCCATCTTCCCTATCTGCCCCTATAGTCATACAGCAACTGTGCATTATAAGGCAGGAGTTGTCAAACCCCAGCATTCAAAGAGCTGAGTCAAAATGTATCTTTAAGCGAGGGATGTGGTGGGTCTTGCCTACCATGACGCCTGCATCCTGGAGTGCTGTCATCACAAAGTAAGAGATCTGTTGTGTTGTTGTTCAGTTGCTAAGTCACGTGTGACTCTTGTGATCGCATGCTCTGTAGCCGGCCAGGCTTCTCTGTCCACGGGATTGCCCAGGCAAGAAACACTAGAATGTGTTGCCATTTCCTTACCTGACCCAGGGATCAAACCTTCATCTCCTACGTTGCAGGTGGATTCTTTACCACTGGGCCACCAGGGAAGTCCATAGTAAGAGATATCCACAAGTAAATGAACATGCAGATCTAGGGAGCATGTTCAAAATATAAATTGCAGGGCCCCACCTCTGGAGATTCTGACTTGGTGGATCTGGGATCCAGGAAAGTGCATGGTTATTAAGCACCTGAGTAGTGATGCCAAGGCCGGAGGCCTATGAAGCACACTTTACCATCAAGCCCTCAAATCACTCTTGCAACTGAAAGAGGCCAAATGACCACTCTTCTAGCTGACTCTAAGTCAGAATCACCTGCGGAGTGAAAACTTTCGGGTGAATCCGATGCAACTTGGTCTGCAGTCTGAAGAGGAGTTGGGAACCATTGGCACAGCCAACACAGTTCTGAGAAAGTCATTTGGCAGCCTGAACACGCTTCTCATTCCCCAGAGCAAAGAAGACCCAGTTTCTTAGTTATACATTCTCATGCTCATCTTTAAGGCTCTTTGAAGAAAGGTGTTCATGAACACTGTGAGAAGTATTTGTTCCAGACTCCTGCTAAGTCTAACGGTCTCATATGTCAATCAGATGTTGGGAACACCTGCATCTCAAATACCAGCAGGGCTGGATGAGGTAAGAAGTTTGATGGCATTTTTGAACTGAAAACACCATGTATGTGATTAGTAAATTTTTGATTGTAAATATGTCTTGTAGGGGATTAAAAGATTTTACCTATTTTTAGATAATCAATCAATCAGAATTTATTACGATTCTGTAGGGCTTCTCAGACGGCGCTAGTAGAAAGGAACCCACCTGCCAGTGCATGAGATGTAAGAGACTTGGGTTCAATCCCTGGGTCAGGAAGATTCCCTGGAGGAGGGCATGGCAATCCACCTTAGTATCATGCCTGGAGAATCCAAAGGACAGAGGAGCCTGGCAAGCTACAGTCCACGGGATCGAAAAGAGTCAGAGACGACTGAAGCGACTTAGCTCACGTGCAGTTTGTTCCACGGAAAAAGGAAAGCCAGAAGTTTGGAACCCCTATGTAAAATGTTTTAGGGCTTGGAAACCCTGGCTGCATTTCTAATTCCTTCACCTAGGGGTCAAAGCCAGGCAGCATCTCCTTGCACTCTCCTTTCCCCGCCGCTCTCTCCTTCCCTTCCTCCTGACCTCAAGTGTCAGCCTTTTCAAAATACGAATGCAGTTAGTTTGCTGTTCACCTGTATCACTAGGCCCAACTCAAGTTATGCTCCTTATGTGGAACATTCTTTATTATTATTGATCCCCATCCACCTGGACCTTTGCTGAACCTTTGGTGTCTGTCACTATCTTCCACCCTCTAGACAGACAGAATCCACCAGCTCCTGTTTTTAATGCCCACCGTGTATTTATCCAAACTCCTGAATTACTTGGTAGGGTTTACCTAAGCCCAGAAGTCTCTGCCCTTTCCCCACCCCGAGGGCAGTGACTTTTCTATATTCATCCTCTTGTCTCTGGGAATCCCCTGAGCACAGTCCCTGGCACAGAGACAGGATTAATACAAGTATCTGTTGATTGTGTGAAAGTCAGGGGTTGTCTTTGGCGGCGTTTAAAGTCCAAGAGAAAGAAAGGCGTTTGTGCCCTGTACTGGTCACGTGTCTTTCTCTGACTCTCATCTCCTGCTGTGGTCCTTTGTCCTTTTCTCCTCCATGCGGAGGCTTATGAAAACCAGCCAACTCACCACAAGCTGCTTGGCCTGATCTTTAACTGGTGAAGGTATCCAGTAGTTTTGGAAGAGTTTGGGTTCGTGGGTATCATATATAAATATGATACTCAATATGAAAGTGAAAGTGTTAGTTGCTCAGTCATTTCCGACTCTTCTTGACCCCATGGACTATAGCCTGTCAGGGTCCTCTGTCCATGGGATTCTCCAGGCACGAATCTGGAGTGGATTGCCATTCCCTTCTCTAGGGGATCTTCCCAACCCAGGGTGCGAACCCAGATCTCCTGCATTACGGGCAGATTCTTTACTGTCTGAGCCACCAGGGAAGCCCCATGAATAGATTAAGGTATTTGTGGGAAATCTCTGCTGAAGACCAGTTCTGAACTTTTGGTGTCCACTCGATACCTCCAGCTGGATATCCCCATGTGCTGTGCTAAGTTGCTTCAGTCGTATCCAACTCTTTGTGACTCTATGGACTGTAGCCTGCCAGGCTCCCCTGTCCATGGGGTTCTCCAGGCAAGAATACTGGAGTGGGTTGCCATTTAAAGCACTTCAAACTCAACAGTTCCCAAAGTAGTAGATCAACTCCATCCCACAAATCTGCTTCTCATCCATTGACTGCCTGCCCATTGCCTGATCTCCCAGCCTCAACACCTCCCTGTCTTGTCAGCTCAGAAAAGGACATGCTCTCTCTCCATTCTACCCCCACGATAGTTCTCACTTCCTTTCCAGACTCCACCTTCCACCCCAGGACCTCCTTGTCTCTCACCAGTGCTCTTTAAATAGCCGTCTAATTGGTCTCCAACTTTCTCTCAGTTTTTTTCCTGACATTTGGTAACAGGTTAATTTTGCTAAAGTACAAGTTTAGACAAGTCATTCCTCTGCTGGTAGGCTTCCAGTGGTTTCCTGTGGCTTATTCACTGAATAAAGTCCAGACTCCTTAGTTGGCACCTTCACCATCGTGGATGGTAACAAACCCGTCTAATCAGACGCCATCTCTTGGGAAGGGACAATGTGAGTAGGGGCAGCAAGAGGCATTGTTCATTCAACAAATATAGGTTAGCACCAACCATCTGCTATGTCTGTTCTAGGTTCTGGGGAGAGAGTGAAGTCCTTGATTTTATGGAGCTTACATTTGAAAAGACAAAAAAGAAAGTCATTAATATCTGTTTTTAAGATGACCTCGGTCTTGAAAAATGAGGAGTTTGATAGATTGTATAGATTGCCTTGGCCCCCAGCTCTTCCCTTTCCCCTACATCCAAGCTTTTTGTCACATGACCAGGAAGTTCCTTCCACTAGAAGTAGCTGGACTTGTCCCTACTGAACTTTGGGCTGAACCATGTGGCTTGCTTTGACCAATGGGACGTTAGCAGATGTGATGCAATCAGAGGCTTGCAGCAGGCTTGTGTGGTCAAGCTGGTCCCTCTTGAACTTCTGCTCCTGCTGTAAAAAGACTGCCCCAAGTAGACTGCTGGTCCCAGAAGAATGAGAAAAATGTGAAGTACTAAAACCAAGGTCTTTCCAGGTGGTGCTAGTGGCGAAGAACCTGCCTGCCAAGGCAGGAGACTAAGAGATCTGAATTTGATCCCTGGGTCAGGCAGATCCCCTAGAGGAGGGCATGGCAACCCACTCCAGTATTCTCGCCTAGAGAATCCCACTGATAGAATCCCATGGATGGAATCCCATCGTGACTGGTGGACACAACTGAAGTGACTTAGCGCATACACACACACACACACACACACACACACACACACACACACACACTAACCAAACTGCAAATAAACTGTTGTTTTAAGACACTGAGTTTTGGGGAGATGGCTTATTGTACAGCGTTACTGGGACAAAAGCTGGCTGACCCAAGGATCTTTAATTCTAACCTCCATGACATCTACTTGACATCCTTGTCTTGGAGGGACTGGGCTGCTGCTAGATGGGTTCTCAAACTTCCTTACTTCCACACAAGAAAAGCTATGCAGGAAGTGCCTTAATCTAGCCCTCAGTATCTAAGAAGCCTGAGTATGTCCTTTCCTTGCAGTCTGAAAATACCTAAGACAATGTCTCCTCTACTATCACGAGGTCCTCGAGAGGAGAGATTGTTCCTGATGGCTCTGCTGTGGGCACAGAGCTGGTGTAGTGCGTGGTACATTCCACTAGTTGTAGAATCAGATGAAACTCCTCTCAAAATTAGTGGATTTAACGAAGCAGTCCTCCCTAGATCTTCTCTTGGAAGACCTTGCCTGTGCAAGAGACTAAGGTCCGTTCAGTTTCTCAGTCTACCTTGCCATCCACCCACTCGTGGGGGCTGGAAGGCATTCTGTCAGCTCTGGGAAATAAAGGCAAATTAGGCATGACTGATCCTTGTCCTTACAGAGATCACAGACTCACAGGAGAAACAAATGGACTATTCCCAGGGGTGAGATAAAAATCTTTCAGAAAGGAGAGCAAGATTCTGAGGTAGTACCGTCTCATGGGTCAGAGAAGACTTCAAGGATAAGACAAAGTTTGAAATGACTTTGATAGGCAAGGGGGAAATTAACAGGTATAGAAGCGGGGAGATTCTGGGGAGAAGATATGAAAGTGAATGAGCTTAAAATCTATGATGAGAGTGTGAGGGTGCGTGGGGTGAGGAGGGGGTGCAAAGTGGTGGGAACAAGGTAGAAAGTCAGGCTTGGCCAGATGCAAGAGGCTTGTATTCTACCTAAGGAGTCTGGACTAGGTCCTGAGGGCACAGGGGAGCAGTGAAGATGTTGAGCAGGGATGTGACATGTTTGGATTTTGCATATTT
Organism: Capra hircus; assembly: GCF_001704415.2. NCBI lineage: Eukaryota > Metazoa > Chordata > Mammalia > Artiodactyla > Bovidae > Capra > Capra hircus. The sequence continues at coordinate 98,825,562 of NC_030815.1, forward strand.
AAAAGATCCCTTGGGCAACAATGCCTTGGGAAGGGACAAGGGAGCTTGTTAGGTCATTGCAGTGATAAAGCAGGGAGATGTAGGTGCCCTGAAGGGTAGGCAGAAACCTAGGCAAGGGGAGGGGCGGTAGGGTTAGGAGGCTGGTGGATGGACCTTGCGTCTGGGGGCAGGGGTCCAGGGAGAGAGGTGTCACAGGTGACTCCCAGATTTCTGCTGGGAGCCTTGGGGTGGGGGGCTGGGGATAGAAGATGGACTGGCCATGTGTATCGAGGGACTGTGGGACCTCCAAGTGTATGTTTCATAGGCAGTTATACACTCGACCTCGGGAGAGAGATGTGTTTGGGTTTCTTGTGTGTAAAGGTGGTGGAAATTACGAGTTTGCTTGCTATTTGGCCTGGTGCTTGAGCTGGTGTTGGCAGAAGCACTGAGGAGTCTCCCCACACGGTAGGCAGGTTTCTGAAGCCCCAGAAGGATCCCCAGGTGGCATGTAAGACGTTATCCTAGGATGTTCAGGTGGGGAACACCTTTGTGCTGGGAGAAGCCTCCCCAGGCCCCAGAGGTTAGCAGATGTCAGGAGTGCTGGGTAAATGAAAGGATGAATGAGGTTCCCCTGACCTTTGGAAGTCACAGATGGAGAACCAACATCATTAGGCCCCACCCATGGGATGATCTGTGGGTTCAAATTCTGAATCAACCAAGTTCAGATTTCCCACAATTCCATACTTTCCAGTGGTCCTCAGGTGATTTCTAGAATCTCTTGGGGGAACTTCCTGAGAATTCAGATTCCCAGGCCCCATAGACAGCTATTTTGATTTAGAAGGTCTGGGCTGGAGCCTGTGTCCGACTCTTTGTGACCCCACGGACTGTACAGCCCACCAGGCTCCTCTGTCCATGGGGAGTCTCCAGCCAAGAACACTGGAGTGGGTTGCCATGCCCTCCCCCAGGGGATCTTCCCGACCCAGGATTGAACCCAGGTCTCCCGCATTACAGGTGGATTCTTTACCCTCTGGGGCCTAGGAACCTGCTTTTGAAAAAGCTCCTGAAGTCGTTCTGAGGCTGATGCGATGTGGATGATATTTTGGGAAAAACCACTTGTGCTGGGTCTTCCCCACTTCCCCATCCTGGTCTGCTCTCTGCTTTCATTCACTGTGTTCTGTGCCCAGGGAAGCTGCCATCTGGGGCCTGCGCCACCTGGGCTTCTTTGGTGTCTGACTACCATTTGGGTTCAACCAATGGGGAGCAGGAGGTGGGTGGGAGGAGCCATGGTGGGCCCTGACTCCCCCTCCACTCCAGGCTGTGGTTTGGCAGTGGCTGCATCCTCAGTTCCTGCTGGGCAGCCCCTCTCTGCTCCTGCCAAATTTTGCTCCAGCTCCCTTTCTTTACCCCCTCTGGCCTAGCGGGTGGTACTTCCCCAGCACCCAATCTCTGGGTGCTGCACCTTGTTGATTTCTCTTCACCTAACCCAGACCTCTAAATAATTTGTTCTTTACGTACTCTTCAGTCACCTCTTTGAGTGTGCCCTGTGCTTCCTGCCAAGATAGGAAAATAAAAACATTGACTGGAAAGAGGCGGGAATTCTGGGCCCAGTTCAGCTCAGTTCAGCTCAATTCAGCAAACATTTACCAAGCGAGGTCTTCTGAATCGGGCTCTGTGCCAGGGACTGAGGACACAGAGCTCACTCAGACACGGCACCTGCCTGCAGAGAGCTCCCTCCTTAAGGGGAGGCAGAGCCTCAGAATGCAGGGTGATGATGATGGAGCTTGGGCTGGCACTAGAGATGCAGGGGGGACCACTGTGCCAGGAGTGCTAGGCAACAGAAGCTTCCTGGAGGCAGTGACATGAGGACTTCGGGAGGGCAGGAAAAGGATGAGGAAGAATGACTCAGGCAGAGACAGTTGTGAAGATGTGAATGGCAATGTCTGGGATGGCTGCCTGCAGGAGGAATGGAGGTGGGGTCTTTGTGCCCCCTCCGCTGGAAGGCAGAGGAATGCTTCAGTCTTGAGATGTGGACTGCTCCCCTGGGACAGCTGCCAGGCAGGATGCCTCCACCTCCAGGTGATCTGTGTGGGCTGGGGGGAGGGGGAGGGCAGGGGAAGGCTCCCTTCCCAACTGCCATGATTTGGGCTCATTTCGTTTTTTATTTTTTAAATCATATTATGCTGGACTCTGTTATTTATTTATTTTGGTCTTGCCATGCAGCAAGTGGTTCTCAGTTCCCCAACCAGGGATCAAACTCATGACCCCTTGCACTGGAAGCATGGAGCCTTAAGCAGTGGAGCACCAGGGAGATATCCCTGGACTCATTCCTCTTAGTGTTACTCGCTCAATCGTGTCTGACTCTTTGCAACCCCATGGACTGTTGCCTGCCAGGTTCCTCTCTCCAGGGGATTCTCCAGGTCTGAATACTGGAGTGGATTGCCATTCCCTTCTCCAGGGGATCTTCCCAACCCAGGGATTGAACCTGGGTCTCCCGTACTGCAGGCAGAGTCTCTACCCTCTGAGCCACTAGGGGTTATCCCTGTTTCCTCTTAAAGCAGGTTTAATTCACCAGCCTACCAAGGCTCACCTGCCTCCTTCAGAGGGGTATGTGGGAAAAAAAAGAGGGAGATGAGATAGAGTATTGGGCCTGGGGTCCATGAGGTTAGGACAAAAGAAAAGCTCTAGCTGGTATGTACTTCAGGAGCTTCCCTGGTGGCTCAGACAGTAGAGAATCTGCCTGCAATGCAGGAGATCTGGGATTCGATCCCTGGGTCAGGAAGATCCCCTGGAGAAGAGAATGGCTACCCACTCCAGTATTCTTGCCTGGAGAATTCTATGGACTCCAGAGGAGCCTGGCAGACTACAGTCCATGGGTCACAGAGAGTTGGACACGAATGAGTGACTAACACACACACATGTACACACATGTACAACAGACCTCTCTGATTCCACAAACTATCTCCATTGACTTTAAAGGCAAATGAGTCTGGAAAACTCCTGTTCATTCTTCAAAAGCCAACTGAGATTTCACCTCCTCCAGGAAGACTTCCTGGAATCCTCTAACTAGTTCTGCTTCTCTTGTATTCATCATAGCCTTTAGTAATTTGTAGGATCACCAGCCTGTCTAGCCCACTTGACTACTAGATCCTCAAGTATATGGCTTAGACTGATTTGTCTTTCTTTCTAGGAGCCCCCCTTCCACACACACACTGGGCCTAGGGCATAATAGGGTATCAGAAAATACTTTCTGAATTGACCTAAAAGGAATTCTTGCTGCACCAGGAGGAGTAATATTAACAGCGATATTATCAGCCCTTTAAGGAATGAGGAAACCAGCTTAAGGCAGAGGAGGGTATGATCACACAGCCCATAAACAGGGCAGGACAGGGACTCAAAACCAAACAAGCCTGTTGATTCCAAGGGCTTGAGAATACACGGCTGGGCTCCTCACACACACGGACACAGCAGGAGTGGTTGCCCAGTGCTGCCCAGCCAGGAGATTGAGAATAAGAGCTTGCGTTGACGGAGCAATCATTCCTCGCCAGGAACTTTGTTTGCATCAACTCACTTAACCCCGACAACACCTTCATATGGTATGTGTGTGATCATGGCCCGCTTTGATAGATTAGGATCCAGAGACTGGAAGTAGTTAAGAAATGCATCCAGAGTCATACTAAGAAGAAGGTAGATCTTACAGTCGAACCCAGACTTATTCCAGAGCCTGTGTTTGCTCCGAACCATCGTAATTTCCCTGGGAATATGACACTAGCTTCAGCTTTAGGAAGAAAGAGAAAACATCTAGATACATTGGTAATAGGTTTGTAAGCTGAAATATGCCTCTGTATCATGGCAAAAAAGAAAAAGGATAATGTTTCTAGAGCTCAGTCACTCAGTCCAACCATTTGTGGCCCCATGGACTGTAGCCCACCAGGCTCCCCTGTCCATAGGATTCTCCAAGCAAGAATACTGGAGTGGATAGCCATTTCCTTCTCCAGGGGATCTTCCCAACCCAGGGGTCGAATCTGCATCTCTTGTGTCTCCTGCATTGGCAGGCGGATTCTTTACCATTCAGCCACCCGGGGAGTCCTGATGATGCTTCTAGAAGCATCCTTAAATTATACTAATTCCGAGTTTTGGATCACAGAGTAAATTGCATGGGTCGGGTGGAATGGGCTTGTTCTGCTACTGAACAGCCGTGTGATCCTGGGCACATCGCTTCCCTTCTCTGGTCTTCATCGATTTTCAGATCTTGCAGAGCCTTGGTGAAAGTGTTTCCTCTTGGATGGCAAAGTCCGTGAAAGTTCGTATCAAGCACAGTCTTTGAGCGCCCTCTACTGTCCAGCATATTAAAAAGCAGCGGCATCACTTGACTGACCAAAGTCCGTATGGTCAAATCTTTGCATGTTGTAGTAGTACGTGATGTGAGAGCTGGACCATAAAGAAGACTGCGTGAGGAAGAACTGATGCTTTCTAACTTGGTTCTGGAGATGACTCTTGAGAGCCCCTTGGACAGAAAGGAGATCAAACCGGTCAATCCTACATGAAATCAACCCCGAACATTCGTTGGAAGAACTGCTGCTGAAGCTGAAGCTCTGATACTTTGGCCACCTAATGCGAAGAGCCGACTCACTGGAAAAGACTCTAATGCTGGGAAAGACTGAGGGCAAGAGGGGAAGGGGACGACAGAGGATGAGATGGTTGGATGGCATCACCGACTCAATGGACATGAATTTGAGCAAACTCCAGGAGACGGTGAAGGACAGGGAGCCTGACATGCTGCAGTCCATGGGGTCACAAAGAGTTGGACACGACTGAGCGACTGAACAACAATACCTCTGTCCAATTACAGCACCGTCAGTGGTGTGGGTTGTTCAACGGGAAGAAAAATCAGTCTGTGCGTGACACAGTGGTGAGCAGTGAAGGGCAGCCACAGGAGAAGTCCACGGCATAAAGCCAAAGCTGGTCCTGCTCCACTCCATCAAAGGCTTAGAAGCCCTGTTCATCCTTCCCACACAAGTTCAACCATTTCTGATACACTTTTCCCAAGTGGTTGCACGTTCCCTCTACACCCACACAGAGTACCAGCTCTGTTTCCGCAGCATCACATCGTGATGGTTTCACGTTGCCTATCGACACGTTTGTCGTTTGAAGCACAAGGCCTGGGGTTACTCACCTTTATAGTCTCTCTCTCTCTCTCTGCCCCCTGGGAGAGTATATAACACACAGGCCCTCTAAACAAGTTTACTGCGTGGCTAATGAACAAAGAGAAGGAATGAGTCAAGGAGAAAGAGAGAGAGGGAGCCCTCTGGGAAGAGGCTGGGGTGGGAGCAACAGGGAGCACAGAAGTTCTGAGATAGGAACTAGGGAGCCTTGGGTTCAGCAAGGTTCCCCGCGGATCTCGCAGTGCACTGGCATCTTGGGAAAATCTTGTGAAAAAGTGTGGAAGGGGTTTCGTGAAGGGGACCAATGGAGGGCTTTCGGGGTGCTGCTGGGGTGCTGGATAAGGTGTGCTCGTCTTGGGAAAATGCTTTGAGCTGTACACTTACATGCACTCAGTTTCTGCATCTTTCAGTATGTATGTTGCACTTTGATAACAAGCTTTTGTAAATAATTTCAGGGAGGAGTGGGTGTGTCTGCTTGTGCCTTGTTCCAAATGTAGAGGCAGGCCAGTGAATTACTTTCAAAGAGCTCTCTCCCTCTCTCCGTATGTTGTCTGAACGTTTAGCTTCAGAGCACCTTGTTTTAGGGAAACTGATACCCTGTGGTCAGTCCCACTGGACTTTATCGGTGTTGGACACTCTGGCCCACTCCCTCTTTCTTGAAACACTTCTGTCCCTTGGCTTCCAGGAATCCAGTTTTTTGCTCTCTGTTGGCTACAGCTCCATCCCCTTTGCTGGACTCTCTTCCAAGAACATTCCTTGATGTTCCCAAGGGTTCTGTGCTAGGCCTGCCTTGTTTTTAACTCTGCAAATTCCCCCTGGATGACCTCATCCCCTCTCCTGGCCAACCCTGTGCTGATGACTCACAAATACATATCTCCAGCCCATCTCTCTCTCCTGAGCTGTGGGCAACTTACCCAACTGCTTCTCTGACATCTCTCACCAGGAACTCTGCGCTACATGGACGGAGTCCATTTCTCTCTACACCTCTATCCAAAACCATAGTCCTCCTTAAAAGTGAACGTCGCCCAGTTCTGTCTGACTCTGAGACCTCATGGACTGTAGTCCACCAGGCCCCTCTGTTCATGGGGCTTCTCCAGGTGAGAAGACTGGAGTGGGTTGCCATGCCCTTCTCCAGGGGATCTTCCCAATCCAAGGATCGAACCCAGGTCTCCCACATTGCAGGCGGATTCTTTACCATCTGAGCCAGCAGGGAGGCCCCCACGACCGTGGAACCATTCATGGAAACAAAGGGACACATAAGGAAAACCATGTGAGCTGCCAGGGAAGCCCTATAGCTCAGATGGTCCTGCTTACGTGTTCCTTATTTCTGTGAATGGTTCCATCGTCTATTTGGGGGTTGGGTTTAATCCCCACGGTAGACTGTATTATTGTTCAGCAAATCCTCATTCTGCCTTCCTTTCCATTTTGGAGCAGAGTATACTTGTGCACTTCATTGACTTCGGGCTTGTCCATGGGTCTTGCTTTGAACAAACGAATGACTGCATGGCCGTTCCTAACAGAGGCTCTTATGGCACTCTGCTGGGAGGCACCTGTGTTCCTACTTCCCCTGGGGCTCCTCCCATCTGTCATGAGGAGACCCTGGGTGCCTGAACAGCAGACACGTGAGATAAACCTGAGCTCGACCTAGAGCCTGGAGCTGAGCCCAACTGAGTTAGGTTGAGCCCAGCTGACCCACAGGCCCATGTGCAAGAAATAAATGTTTGTTATTGTAAGCCAGTAAGATGTTTGTACTTTTCCAACCCCTCCCTCCCCACATTCAACCAAGACTTGTCAGTTCTGCCTCCTGTCTCTGTCGATGCATCCAGTGCTCCCATTTCCCACTGCTGTGCTCTAGTCCAGCCTTTTCTTATCTCTTGCAAGTCTTTTTACTGCTTTCCTCACATTTGGTCATATCCCCTTTAGTCCAATTGCCCCACTGCCGGCAAAGTGATCTTGCTAAAATCCAGTTTCATCCCTTCTTCAGGTGCCCTAAGGGCTTGCGATCACCTAGAAAATGTCCACATCCGTGGACTCCTTAACTCTAACCTCGATACTCTGGACCCTGCCATCTCCCCCACTCCTCTCTCGCCCCTTCTCCTCCACCCTCTGTCTACACGCACCTCTTCAGCTTCAGGAGAGCCCCCATGTTCTTTCTTGCCCTGGGCGTGGCCAGGCCTTCCCCACGGCGAGGACCAGAGTCCACTTCCCTTGCCCAGTTGCACGTGGATCCCATCTCTCATCCTTCAGGGGTCACCTTAGGAATGGGTTGTTTTTAGGGAGTCTCCTCAGATTCCTGTTTGTCGATCTGGGTGAAATCCAATTTCTATTTGCTCCCCCAGGACCCTGAGCTTTTTTCTACCCAAACACAGGAGCTGTTTTCTCACTCTAATTTGCTTGTCTTTCCTAGTAGATCTGAGCTCTCATGAATGCACGAATTATGTCTAACTTGTTCATCCTTTTATATTCCTAGTGTTTAAAAAGGTGCTTGTGTTCATTCTCCGAGTTCAAAAATTGTTAAATAAACACCATGGGAAAATAATATGAACGGGCTAAAGAAGTCCAAGATGGAAACAAAAACCACAGAAGGGACTCAGAGAATATTTAGTTTCATCCTTTCATCGTACTGTTGGGGAAACTGAGGCTCAGAAAGCTTGACTAGACCAAGGCCCCAGAGGCTGTCAGAGACAGAGCTGGAATTAGAAGGTTCTGATGGGACTGCCTGGGCTCTATCTGTTGTCTGGTCTGAGGAATTTAAATAATTTAATTTAGGTTCTTAGCACCTGCAAGGTTAGCATCACCTGGGAGTTGGTTGAATCAGTCCCTGCCTTAGACCTACTGAATCAGAATCATTTTAACAAGATCTTCAGGTGCTTTGTAGATACAATTAAATCTGAGAAACACTGGTTTCTATAACTAGGGGGACAGCTAGCCTGTCTTAAAGGCCATTCCAATTCATACAAGAAAGCCAGCTGGTACAGCAGGAGAGAAAACCCAGCTAAAATGTCGGTGGCGCTCTATGCGTGCTGTAGAGAAAAGTCCAGACATATGGGCCTCTCACCTTCCAGAGTTCCAGATAGTTTGGGAGTTGAGAACCTGGCCTGCAGTGGGGAGGGGGTTGGGGGTAGGTTCAACTTCAGGTGAGGTGAAAGAAGGAGCCTTGCATTAAAGGAAAATCCCAGGAGCCTAGCTGGCCAGCAAGCCTAATGCTGCAAATTTCCAACTTTCACAGCAATAAAATCTAAAAAAAAATTGTATAAATAAACGTTTACAAAACAATAATTCTCCCCCTGCTGCTTGAGGTGGTGGTGAAAGTGGTATACTCCTACTGCATAGTGACAGTGTCAACTGCAGCCTGTTGAGTAAACACAACAATATGTAGCAACAACTACGGCATCGTCGCCCTCCCTGGCCCAAGTAACGCCATTCATGGGAAATAACCCTAAGGAGATAATTCAACAGAAGTGCAAAGCTATGTATGCAGATGTTTGCTACAGTGGACAGTGGGAAAACACTGAATAAAAAGGGAATGATGGAGTAAATTGCGATTTGGTATCATGACCATTTAGATTTAATTATAAAATAGCTGCTGTGTCTCACTTCATCTGCTTGGGGTACAGTGGTATTGAAGGGCATGGTCTCTGGGTTTCTGGTTCTGACTCTACCCTTTTTACTGCATGATCTTGGGCAAGTTTATTGAACTGCCCTATGTCTCAGTTTCCACATCTGTAAAACAAGGATAATAACAATGTCTCATTCATAGGATTGCTGTAAGGATAGAATGATTTAATTAAAGGGTCCAGAATAGCACCTCTCTATAAATTCATATTACTATTATTTTTAGGAGCTTCCCTGGTGGCTCAGGCAGTAAAGAATCTGCCTGCAATGCAGGAGACCTGGGTTCAGTCCCTGGGTCAGGAAGATCCCCTGGAGAGGGGAAAGGCTACCCACTCTAGTATTCTTGCCTAGAGAAATCTATGGACAGAGGAGCCTGGCTGCTACAGTCCATATGGTCGCAAAGAGTCTGACAGGGCCGAGTGGCTAACGCACATTATTTTTCAGGGTCAAATTAAATGGCCTGGTCCTGTCATTCCAGCTGACACAGGAATGCTTGTCCTCCACCCTCCAGGCCAGACCTCCTGTGATCGTCCGAGACCCCCCCAGGATGTTTCCTCAGTCCTCCTTGGAATCAGCCTGGTTTTCTAGCCTCATGGAGAGAAAACAAGAGAACTAGCTCAGTTGGCCTGTACATTCCATTCTTTGTGGCTCTTGTTGCTCTCGTGGTGTTGCTGTTGAAACAGGCGATCCAGGGGCTGTCGTGAATTCTTCCTCCCTCAGAATTTTCCCTGACTGCGTTAACTCCACCCTGTACCGGCCCGGAGAGCACACACAGGTGCACTCACAGGGGCACGTACACAGCTGCTTTCTGTAAGCCTCTCCCCCAGCCTGCCTGAGGCCTTGCTGCGGGACTGAGCCGGGTCCCTCCCTCCTTCTCCCAACCCCTAGGTCTGTTTGCATTTAGTGACCTAGAATGGCATTCTTTTCAGTGGATCATCCTACTTGTTTCGATGATATCAACAGCTACCATTACCTGAAAGCCAGACGTGTGCCTGCCAGGTGTCTTGCTGCTGTATCTTTACAAACATCGGCCTTCAGAATAAAATAAGGTAGGTACCATTATTCCTATCATACAGCCGGAGCCTCTGAAGTTCACGCATGTGTTGGTGTTTGCTGGAGATTCACAGTTTGTAGGTGAAAAATCTGAGGTTTTAACCCGGGTTTGACTTCAAAGCCCACACTCAGAAATGCTACCCTAAACTGGCTCCTTAGGTAGGGACATAAGCAAGATGTTTATGATAAATGGGAACTTAAAAAATAAAAGGAAAATTGCAGCATCACCACAGTGCATCGAGTGGTGCCAAAATATGGCTCTGTGCAGACAGTGTCAGGAATGGTTGCTGTGCAAGGGCAAAGGGATTGGGTATAAGTTTTCCTTTTAAGTCATTTGTTTTAGTGACAGTTGTTATATAGACTTTATGATTTTTAAAAACCTACTCTCCACTTTCAGAAATGACTGCCTTTAACCCACCATCTTTCAGCCTTGATTAACCATAAGAATTACCGGGAGGGACTTTTAAAAGATACCCAATGCCTGGGCTTGTGTGAGTGAGAGTGAGTGTGAGTATGTGACTCACTTGGTCCAACCCTTTGTGACTGTAGCCTGTCAGGCTTCTCTGTCCATGGGATTCTCTGGGCAGGAATACTGGAATAAGTTGCCATTCCCTTCTCCAGCGGATTTTCCCTAGTCAGTGATTGAACCTAGGTCTCTTGCATTGCAAGAGGCAGATTTTTTACTGTCTGAGCCACCAGGGAAGCCAGGCTCCACCAGAGATGATGCAAATCAGAAACTCTGGGAGTTGAGTCCAGGCAGTGGTATTTTAAGAAAATCCTCCCATTGATTTTGTGTGCAACTAAGATTGAAGAAGGCTGAGCACCGAAGAATTGATGCTTTTGAACTGTGGTGTTGGAGAAGACTCTTGAGAGTCCCTTGGACTGCAAGGAGATCCAACCAGTCCATTCTGAAGGAGATCAGCCCTGGGATTTCTTTGGAAGGAATGATGCTGAAGCTGAAACTCCAGTACTTTGGCCACCTCATGAGAAGAGTTGACTCATTGGAAAAGACTTTGATGTTGGGAGGGATTGGGGGCAGGAGGAGAAGGGGACGACAGAGGATGAGATGGCTGGATGGCATCACAGACTCGATGGACGTGAGTCTGAGTGAACTCCGGGAGATGGTGATGGACAGGGAGGCCTGGCGTGCTACAATTCATGGGGTTGCAGAGTCGGACACGACTGAGCGACTGAACTGAAGATTGAAAAACAGTTTCATGGAGAAGCTTCACCTCCTATTCTTTTTCCAGAGAATCTAGCTGCCACATTTTCTGTGACCCCATACTAATTAACTCAGATTTTCCCCTCTGTGCCCAGGAAAAAGCTAGCAATATGACTCCCCCCGCCCTAGTGCTTTTTGAAAATGGGCACCAAGAAAAATCTTTGAGTGACGGCAATATTCAGTCTCTTGGTTGTCGTGGTGGTTAGATAACTGCATGCATTTGCCAAAATGCATTGAATTGTAGACTTAAATTTGGTGAATTTTATTAGATATAAATTATGCTTCATTAAGCCACTGTTCAAAAAGGTATGACTATTCGAAAGGAAGAACTATATCGCTATTTATTCACAGAAATTAACACCATATTGTTTGGTTAATTTCACTTGTCAACGAGTTCTCTTTCTTGACACACCAATGTTCTTTAGTCTGACATTCCTTTAAGATTTGGCAATTCTTGGCTGCCTTCTCTCCTTTGACTTTAGGAATGTCTGGTGAGCTTACAGTGATTGTAGATACGGTCCAAGTCCCTGCCTCTCATCATTATGGGGGGTGGTGGTGGTGGTGGAATATACTGAGTGCTAGTCCTCCAGTAGACATGGCAACACACTCCAGTGTTCTTGCCTGGAGAATCCCAGGGACAGGGGAGCCTGGTGGGCTGCCGTCTACGGGGTTGCACAGAGTCGGACACGACTGAAGCAACTTAGCAGCAGTCCTCCAGTATGGGGGGTGTTCCTTCTCCTCTACCCCTTATATTTTCTAGGTGGCTGGGGCCTCGGGATCACACTCAGTGTTTCTACCTGGGAGAGATGCTGCCATCTGTTTCTTGTTATAGGCGAAGGAGGGGGAAGTGCTATCAAGTCTAGCTACTTCTCAAAGTGGTTCTCAGTTATGGTCTTTAAACCAGCAGCATCAACACCCCCTGGGAACTTATTAGAAATGCAGTTTCTCAGGCCCTGTCCCAGATGAACGGAATCAGAAACTCTGGGGTGTAGTTCAATCTATACTTCAGTTTGCCCTTCAAGTGGTCTTGCAGAGTACCCCAGTTAATTTCCTGGACAATCACTCTTTTCCTTGACCCCCTTACACAGCAAGTCTTCTTGCAAGTATTTCGAGCTGAGGTTTCTTCTCCCAGTCCAGTTTCAACTGCTTTCTATCATTCAGAAATTCCCCAAATTTTCTGGTGGGTTGGTATCATTGGTAGCAGCTATTCTTACTTTCTAGTGTTCAAATGGATCTTTATTTTAAATTGTGGTGGTGGCTCAGTCAGTGAAGAATCCGCCTGCAAGCAGGCTGTCTGCGGTGCAGGAGACCTGGGTTTGACCTCTGGGTTGGGAAGATCCCCTGGAGAAGGGAAAGGCTACCCACTCCAGTATTCCGGCCTGGAGAATTCCATGGACTATGTAGTCCATGGGGTTACAAAGAGTCAGACACAACTGAGCGACTTTGACTTTCACTTGGAGAAGGAAATGGCAACCTACTCCAGTATTCTTGCGTGGGAAATTCCATGGACACAGGAGCCTGGTGGGCTATAGTCCATGGGGTAGCAAAGAGTCGGACATGACAAGTGGCTAAACATGCCACCGCAATGCAAATAACCTAAAGTTTACCACCTTAACTGTTTCTAAGTGTGTAGTTTGGTAGTGTTAAGTGTATTCACGTTGTCGTACATTGCTCGTCATTATCTAGCTCAGTAACTTTCATCTTGCAAAGATCAAACTCTTATCCTTAAACAGCTTCCCATAGAATGGAATTTTAAAAAGCATATTTTCTTTTTGTCATTAAAAGGAAACTTGGGTGGTATTGAGGTCAATGCAAGTGCTCTGTATGCCATCTTTTTTTTTTTTTTTAAATTGTGGTTAAATATACATAACATAAAATTTATTAGCTTAACTATTATTATTATTTTTTTTTTGGCTGTTGCACATGGGATCTTAGTTCCCTCACCAGGGATGGAATCTCCTCCCTCTGCAGTGGAAGCAGAGTCTTAACCACTGAACCACCAAGGAAACCACCACCTCTTAACCATTTTTAGATTTGCAGTTCATGCAAGAGACCTGGGTTCGATCCCTGGGTTGGGAAGGTTCCCTGGAGAAGGAAATGGCAACCCACTCCAGCACTCTTGCCTTGAGAATCCCATGGACGGAGGAGCTTGGTGCAGGCTACTGTCCATGGGGTCGCAAAGAGTTGGGCACGACTGAGTGGCTTCACTTTCACTTTCAATGGTATTAAATTCATCCATATTGTTGTGCAAGATCACCACTATCCATCCCCAGAACTTTTTCATCTCCCCAAACGGAAACTCTGTGCCTGTTAAACATTAATTCCGCATTCCTCCCTTGCCAGCCCCTTGGCAAGCACTGTCTATTTTCTGTCTCTATAAATTTGACTAAGTACCTCATATCAATGGAATTATATGGTATTTGTCCCTTTGTGACTGGCTTATTTCACTTAGAATAATGTCAAGTTTCAACCACGTTGTAACATGTGTTAGAATTTCCTTCCTTTTTAAGGCTGAGTAATATTCTACAGTGTACATTCACCGTGGTTTGTTTATCCATTCACTCGCCAAGGAACACGTGGGCTGCTTCCACTTTGGGGCTGCTGTAATAATCCTGCTATGAACATGGGTGTGCACATTTCCTTCCGTGTTCCTGTTTTCCCTTCGTTGAAGCAGGTAGCCAGAAGTAGAACTGCTGGCTCATATGGTAATTCTGACTTTAATTTTTGGAGGAACTGCCATTCTGCTTTCCCTAGCATCTGCTCCACTTTACATTCCTACCAACAGTGCACAAGGGTTCCAATAGCCCCACATCCTTGCCAACACTTCTTCTCTTCTTTTCTTCTTTTTTTTTTAATGACAGCTATATCCTAATGGATGTGAAATGGTATCCCGCTGCAGTTTTCATTTTCATTTCCCTAATGATTAGTGATGTTGAACATCTTTTCATGTGGTTATTGGCCATTTGTGTATCTTCTCTGGAGAAATATCTCTTCTACTATTTTGTCTATTTTTTAATCAAGTTGGTTTTTTTTTTTTGTCCCTGAGTTTCAGTAATTTTTTATATACATTATATATTAATGCCTTATAGGATATGTAATTTGCAAATATTTTTCCCATTCTTTTGGTTGCACTTTCACTCTATTACTAGTGTCCTTTAATGCACAAAAAGTTTTTCATTTTGATGAAGTCCAATTTGCCTGTTTGTTTCTTTCATTGCTTGTGCCTTTGCTGTTTTAGCCAAGAAAATCAGTGCCAAATCCAGCGTCATGAAGCCCAGTGTTTTCTTCTCTCTATGCCGTCTTCATCTAGCCTCTCATAGCAGTTTCTATTTGTCTTCTAGTTGGACGTAAATGTCTAACTTCCCCCCACCCTGCCCTTGTCATTAGCATTAATGTTTAAAACCTGGCAATTTTGCTATCAATCCACAATGTAGATACAACCACTTTTTGATGAAAGGCTAAGACAAGCTGGAGTAAGTTCTGAATGCCCTTGATCTTAACCCTGATCACAGTGAAAAGGACCTGGGAAGACTAGACTGGGCAGGGTTTTTGGAATCAAAAGGAACTCATCCAAATCTTGTGTCTATCACGGCTAGCTGGATGGTTGGGGGCAAAGTTCGCCTCTTTGAGTTTCAGTTTTTATTGTATCTTTTTTGTTGTTTAAAAATTTTTTGTTCCTGTTTTTGGCTGCTCTGGGCCTGCATTGTAGCACATGGACTTTCTCTAGTGTGGTGAGTTGGGGCGACTCTTCACTGTGGTACAGGGCTTCCCATCGCCGTGGCTTCTCTTGTTGCAGAGCGTGGGCTCCGGGTATGCAGGCTTCAGTAGCTGCAGCACGTGGGCTCAGCAGCTGTGGCACATGGGCTCTGTCGCATGTGGGACCGTCCTGGGCCAGGGATCGAACCTGTGTCCCCTGCATTGGCAGGCAGATCTTAACCACTAGATCACCAGGCAAGTCCTATATTTTATCTTTAAAATGGGGATAATTATACCTACTTGAGGTGTAGTTTCAGATGGTGATTGCAGCCATGAAATTAAAAGACGCTTACTCCTTGGAAGAAAAGTTATGACCAACCTAGATAGCATATTCAAAAGCAGAGACATTACTTTGCCAACAAAGGTCCGTCTAGTCAAGGCTATGGTTTTTCCAGTGGTCATGTATGGATGTGAGAGTTGGACTGTGAAGAAGGCTGAGTGCCGAAGAATTGATGCTTTTGAACTGTGGTGTTGGAGAAGACTCTTGAGAGTCCCTTGGACTGCAAGGAGATCCAACCAGTCCATTCTGAAGGAGATCAACCCTGGGATTTCTTTGGAAGGAATGATGCTAAAGCTGAAACTCCAGCACTTTGGCTACCTCATGCGAAGAGTTGACTCATTGGAAAAGGCTCTGATGCTGGGAGGGATTGGGGGCAGGAGAAGAAGGGGACGGCCGAGGATGAGATGGCTGGATGGCATCACTGACTCGATGGCTGTGAGTCTGAGTGAACTCCGGGAGATGGTGATGGACAAGGAGGCCTGGCATGCTGCGATTCATGGGGTCGCAAAGAGTTGGACAGGACTGAGCGACTGAACTGAACTGAACTGAGGTGTAGTTGTGATAGTGACAGATAGTGGCAGAGAATGACATCTCTGGCTCTTGGAAGCTGGGAGTCCTAATTAATAATGATGCTGTGTTAGACTTGGTTGTCACCCAGTATAACTCCTCTCCTTGACCTCTAGCCCATGAGCACCTCCAGGATCAAGTTAGCACATCTTCATCTCTGGATCCTAACACTTGGTCCCGAGCCTGGCCAATGGTAGGATCTCTGTAGGCGTTTGTTGACTGAATGATTTGGAAGGTAAAAAAACATTCCCTTGAAGCCTGCCTGAAAGCCACATCCTTGTCTTGGCACATAAGTGTGAAGTAATGAGTCTAAGGATTCATAAGGAAAACATGCTTGCTCTTGGAATGTATTTCTTTCCACATATGATGCCAACGATGCCCAACTTTTCCTCTCTCCTCTTCACTGCTGCTGTTATTTGTTTACTTTCCAAATGAAACTGATCCTGCACTGAGAGGGAATTTTGGAAGAAGTTTCAGTGGACACGAAAGCTGGGTGCCTGAATAGTTTTATTGCTGAGTCCTGCGTTTGGGAAAACTTTCAGTACTGGGGTTTCCTTCATAATGAAAGACAAGGGGAAGTTCGCTGGCAGGGACACTGACTACAAGATAGAGATCTTTTGAATTCCCAATTTTGGCAAAGTTTGATTTGATAGATTCTGTACAGTTCTGTTAAGTTACATTGAATTTGGTGCTTAAGTGAGTATGGAGCAGATCAGATTTTTTTCCTGATTCCATTCAAATTTTTATTCTCTGTACAAAATAATGTCATTAGCAACTGAAAAAAAAAGTTACAGCTTGAAGTATTTCTTGACATGCTAAAGTGGCCAACACTGAGACTAGGGAAATACATGGATTAATTTTGGATAATAGTTCCTTTTGTAAACTATTTTTGGACTGCAATTTGCTGTCATCCACATCAGATTTTCTTCCTTGGTGAAGTATTTGTTCAAAGACAAGTCCTTATGAGTAATCATCAGAGAAAGAGGAAGCAGGTTAATTTTGCTTTGAAAAGGGTGTTGGGTGCCAAAGCTGGTATGATGTGCAAAAATATAGGCTTGAACTGTTTAACAGGGGATCTTAAAAGAATTGTGGTTAAGATTGTGCATCCCAGTGACTGTTTCTGAGCTCAGATTTAGTGGAAGATGATTACATTTACTCAACAGAAACATGATCAGGCAAGTATTTTATATCCTGGCACATTCTTGACGCTCTCTCACTGGGCAGACTCTAGTTTCCATGGGTCCGGACCCTCCCTAGTGTTATCAGCCTACCACTGACAGCATCCATTTTAAACACAGATCTGAGCAAGTCCTCCTTCTGCCTAAACGTCCTCACTAGCTATCCCACTTCTTCCAGGATATGGTCTAAAGATATCCCAGGCCTGTGTGAGCCAACCCTCTGTTGAGCCTGTAAGCTCGATCCCTGGGTCTTTCATAGACTTTTTAGAACTCTCCACTTACATATATAACAAAAAATTCACCATTTCAGACAAGCAAATCATGGCATTTAGTACATGTAAAAATGGAACCATCACTGTGATGTAGTGGCAGAATATTTTCATCACCCCCGAATGAAACCATATACACCTTGAGTGGTCACTCCATGTGGCCCCTTCCCTGCAGCCCCTGGCAACCACCAGCCTACTTTTTGTGTCCCTGGATTTATCTGTTTTGGCTATTTCATATGTCTAGAATCATTGTCTAGAATATCATATGGAATCATGTAATAGGTGACCTTTGAGTTTAGTTTCTTTTATATAATACGATATTTTCGAGGTTCACTTGTGTGGTGACATATTTCTACTGTGTTAGAAATTCATGCCAGGCTTTTCTGGTGCTACAGTGGATAAGAAGCCACCGGCCAATGCAGGGAGCATGGGTTCAATCTCTGGTCCGGGAAGATTCCGCCTGCCACGGAGCACCTAACCCTACGTGCCACGACTACTGAGCCTGCGCTCCTCAACAAGAGATGCCACCACAATGAGAAGCCCACACCCCCCAAAAAAGAGTAGCCCTGACTCGCTGCAACTAGAGAAAGCCTGAGTGCAACAGCAAAGACCCAGTGTGGCCGTGGAAGTCGCTCAGTCGTGTCCTACTCTTTGGGACCCCATGGACTATACAGTCCGTGGAATTCT
Source organism: Capra hircus (assembly GCF_001704415.2). Taxonomy (NCBI): domain Eukaryota; kingdom Metazoa; phylum Chordata; class Mammalia; order Artiodactyla; family Bovidae; genus Capra; species Capra hircus. The sequence continues at coordinate 98,843,330 of NC_030815.1, forward strand.
CCAGGCCAGACTACTGGAGTGGGTAGCCTTTCCTTTCTCCAGCAGATCTTCCTGACCCGGGAATCGAACCAGTGTCTCCTGCATTGCAGGTGGATTCTTTACCAGCTGAGCTATCAGGGAAGCCCATACGTATATAAATAAATAAAAATAACAACAACAGAAAAAGATTCATGCCTTTCTGTGTCTGAATAATATTCTATTGTATGGATAGAGCCCACTGTGTTTATGCATCCATCTGATGACGGACATTTGGATGGTTTCCACTTTGGGGTTGCATGCATGTACATATATCTGCATGAGTACCTGTCTTCAGTTCTTTTGGGTACATGCCTAGGAGTGGAACTGCTGGGTCGTGTTATATTTCTGTTTAATGTTTTGAAGAATTTTCAAACTATTTTCTTCCCTTTTCTCCCTCCTTTTAAACATTTTATTTATTTATTTATTTTTATTTTTGGCTGTGCTGGGTCTTCTCTGCTGCGCGTGGGCTTTCCCCAGCTGTGGCGAGTAGGGGCTACACTTCGTGCTGGTGCGAGGGTTTCTCATTGTGGTGGCTTCTGTTAGTGGAGCACAGGCTCCAGTAGCTTCGACATTCAGGCTTAGTAGCTATGGCTCATGGGCTCTAGAGTTCGGGCTCAGTAGTTGCGGTGCAGGGCCTTAGTGGAATCTTCCTGGACCAGGGATCAAACCCATCTACCCCTGGATTGGCAGTTGGACTCCCATCCACTGCACCACCAGGGAAATCCTCTTTTCTCTTGTATTTCTGGAATACAATGTATTCAAGAGAATTTCTATTGTAGTTCAATTAGATATTTTGTTCTAGCAGTCTGTCTATGTATCACAGGGCAGGGATTGGGTCTTGTTCATCCGTGAATCTCCAGTACCTGCTACAGGGCTGCGTAGGTGCTCAGTAAATGCGTGTAGAATTGGATTGACTGTACAGGGATTATATGCAGGTTTTATCCTTGAGGAATATGTGGTGTGTGTAGTAAGCTGTGAATATGAGTGATGGGCTGAGTGGAGATTGGGGGTGGGTAAGGTGAAAAAAATGTTGAAAAGCGGGGTGGGAGGCTTCCCTGGTGGCTTAGACGGTTAAGAATATGAGTGATGGGCTAAATGGAGATAGGGGGTAGGTGAGGTGGAGAAGACTCTGCCGATTCCTTTCAGTTCAGTTCAGTTCAGTCGCTCAGTCGTGTCCAACTCTTTGCAACCCCATGAATCGCAGCACGCCAGGCCTCCCTGTCCATCACCAACTCCTGGAGTTTACCCAAACCCATGTCCATCGAGACAGTGATGCCATCCAACCATCTCATCCTCTGTCCTCCCCTTCTCCTCCTGCCCTCAATCTTTCCCAGCATCAGGGTCTTTTCAATGAGTCAGTTCTTCACATCAGGTGGCCAGAGTATTGGAGTTTCAGCTTCAACATCAGTCCTTCCAGTGAACACCCAGAACTGATCGCCTTTAGGATGGACTGGTTGGATCTCCTTGCAGGCCCAGGAACTCTCAAGAGTCTTCTCCAACACCACAGTTCAAAAGTATCAATTCTTCTGCGCTCAGCTTTGTTCACAGTCCAACTCTCACATCCATACATGACCACAGGAAAAACCACAGCCTTGGACAAAGGGAAAAGAAGACCAGTGTGGCAGAACTAGTTATCCAAAAGGACCTGGCTCCTATGGCTGGCTTCCTCCTCCTATAAATCGATTTATTCGTGTCCGACTCTGCAACCCCGTGGACTGTAGCTCTCCAGGCTTCTCCGTTCGTGGGATTTCTCAGGCAAGAATACTGGAGCAGGTTGCCATTTCCTTCTCCATGGGATCTTCTTGACCCAGCAATCAAGCCCACATCTCCTGCATTGGCAGACAGGTTCTTTACCGCTAGTGTTTGCCTTTAACTGACTCATTTTAATTTTCTGGAGTGTCCAGTTCTCCTCTTTGTCAAATGAAAAGGTGGAATATTTGAGTGATGTTCCATTTTTTGGTTTGTTTTAAGCAATGGGAACTTGTTTTTTGCATAGGAAATCACTGTTTGGAAGCCCACCCTGCCTTTGTCAGGGGAGGGCAGGGTGCAGAGCAAGGCACAGACCGGAAGGCAGGGCAGCCCTGACCCCTGCAGCCCCAAGACTGAGAGGACCCCGAGACCCAAGGTCCCAGCGCGTTCAGTAGCTTTGAGAGACCTCTGGTCTAGAAAGACCAAGGAAGCCTTAATGCACACAAGTGAATACTATTCTACAAAAAAAGTATTTTTCCCAAGCAATAGAGGGGAGCTTAAGGGATGAGATAACAACTTCAACAAGAAAAGAACAAAAGATTTTGATGAAATAACGCATCAAGTAATCCATCTGGTTAAAAAGGGGATCCTTCCTCATACTTCCCTTCTCACCTCCTCATATTTAAAAAAAAAAAAAAAAAAGGTGCTGCAGGTTGACTTCGTGAACGGAATTGTCAAACATTCGTACTCTCCTAACTGAACGGATTCCTGCAACATGAGAGCATTTCCTTTGCAAATGTCCTGCCTGGTACCACAGCTGAACGGGTCCCTGGGCAGGCCTGGTCTTGTCCTTACTTTCTGGGTTTCCTTTTCTTTCACTCTCTCTCTCTCCTGGCAAAATGTCTTGAAAACAGGACATTTACACTCCACCCTCACGATATCTTTTCTCTCTAGTTATTTGCTTTTGAACTAGCCTTCAACATGGGGGAGGTTAGCTGAGACCCCCCCGCCCCAGACTACTTCCTGGCCCACCTATGGCACTGACAAGTTGTAGCCTGCTGCTCCACAGCAATCGTTGGTAATGCTTGGCTTGCCTTGCTCTCGTTCAATTTTTTATTTCCGCAGAAGCTCGTTTGGAGGGAACACTTCTGAAAACCTACTGCCCGAACCTCAAAATCTCTTCTGGTGTATTCAAACTCAGGCACAGAAGTCATTCAGGAACTGAGACTGAAGCTGATTTAGCCGGGTGTCTGAATTAGCCCCCAAACCACATCATTTTTTTTTTTTTTTGTAAAGTATCTCTACTTGCTGTCATAGAAACAGTTCAAGCGGTGTAAACACAAACATTATTCACCTTCCACTATTAACCCTCTTGTTCATTTTTTTTTTTTTTTTCCAAAGCTCTTCTGGAAATTCTACAACTTCTTTTAAAACAGATTTTCTGGACAATGACTGTTTTTTTGCTGATGGAGTCCTATTATAAAAATAGGAAGGAATTCAGTTTCAATATCCCTCTGATTCTACTTGCTTAGCAGTTGCTTTCACTTCAAAATGGGCAGGAAGGTAAACACTGCAATCTTTTTACCATTTCATGAAATGCTTTTAAAAAAGAGAACTTACGGTTTTCTGGAGGGTGCCCGCATGCTGTTAATCCCTCTTGCTCCACCATGGTGCCGTGGGACTGAATGGAGGCCTGGCTGCCGTAATCCTTTAACTGGCTCTTCAGAAACAATGTAGAAAAGCTAAAGTCTGTCTTGCAAACCCCAAAACTTGTCTCCACAATCTTGCCTCGATCAGCTTCCAAAGTATAATGCAGCGTGATTATTTTCCTCTGGGGAAACCTGTGTAACAGGTCTCTGAGCGCCACTGGATGTGTCAGAGGTTTAATTGATTCTTTACCATATCTCTGCACCCCATAATAGCCTCGCTAAGCACAGGACGTGTTTTACGGGAATAGTCACCCAGAGCTTAATTTGTTGTTGTGAGGCAGACAAGACTGTTTCCCAATGAAATTAAATCTGTTTCGTGCCCTGCAAGTTTCTTCCTGATGAAGTAGGCTCTGCTGACTACTGAGAGTGCAACCCTTGATGGTCTCCAATTAGTATGGATGCCATTCCAGGGAAAGCTTGCTCTCCGTTCCTTGCCAGTTTGGGAAAAACATTCTGGTGGAGAACAGGGCTGCCACAGAACTCTGTTCCTTGAGTTCACTTACTTTTCTCTTGCTTCTTGGATCTCAAGACAGGGATGATCCACATGCCCTTATCACAACCCCTGTAAAGTTATCTCACACATGCTATCTCATTTTGTCATCTTGATAACATTGCCAAGAGGGCAGGCAGGTATTATGCCCATTTTACAGATAAGAAAACTGAGTCCCAAATAGTCTTACAACTTACTCAAGGAACCACTGATAATAAGCACCAAGTAAGGACTAGAAAGCACTTACTCTTTTTAGTAATTACCCTCTTCCTTGGTCTAAAGTGGGCTTCCCTTCTGGCTCAGCTGGTAAAGAATCCACCTGCCCTGTGGGAGACCTGGGTTCGATCCCTGGGTTGGGAAGATCCCCTGGAGAAGGGAAATGCTACCCACTCTAGTATTCTGGCCTGGAGAATTCCATGGACTGTATAGTCCTTGGGGGTGGCAAAGAATTGGACACAACATCCTGGAATGTGAAGTCAAGTGGGCCTTAGGAAGCATCACTATGAACAAAGCTAGTGGAGGTGATGGAATTCCAGTTGAGCTATTTCAAATTCTGAAAGATGATGCTGTGAAAGTGCTGCACTCAATATGCCAGCAAATTTGGAAAACCCAGCAGTGGTCACAGGACTGGAAAAGGTCAGTTTTCATTCCAATCCCAAGAAAAGGCAATGCCAAAGAATGCTCAAACTACTGCACAATTGCACTCATCTCACACGCTAGTAAAGTAATGCTCAAAATTCTCCAAGCCAGGCTTCAGCAATACATGAACCATGAACTCCCTGATGTTCAAGCTGGTTTTAGAAAAGGCAGAGGAACCAGAGATCACATTGCCAACATCCGCTGGATCATGGAAAAAGCAAGAGAATTCCAGAAAAACATCTCTTTCTGCTTTATTGACTATGCCAAAGCCTTTGACTGTGTGGATCACAATCAACTGTGGAAAATTCTGAAAGAGATGGGAATACCAAACCACCTGACCCACCTCTTGAGAAACCTATATGCAGGTTAGGAAGCAACAGTTAGAACTGGACATGGAACAACAGAATGGTTCCAAATAGGAAAAGGAGTACGTCAAGGCTGTATATTGTCACCCTGCTTATTTAACTTCTATGCAGAGTACATCATGAGAAACGCTGGTCTGGAAGAAGCGCAAGCTGGAATCAAGATTGCCAGGAGAAATATCAATAACGTCAGATATGTAGATGATACCACCCTTATGGCAGAAAGTGAAAGTGAAGTCATTCAGTTGTGTCCAACTCTTTGCAACCCCATGGACTGTAGCCTATCAGGCTCCTCTGTCCATGGGATTTTCCAGGCAATAGTACTGGAGTGGATTGCCATTTCCTTCTCCAGCAGATCTTCCCGACCCAGGGATGGAACCTAGGTCTTCCACATTGTAGACAGACGCTTTACTGTCTGAGCCACCAGGAACTAAAAAGCCTCTTGATGAAAGTGAAAGAAGAGAGTGAAAAAGTTGGCTTAAAGCTCAATATTCAGAAAACTGAAATCATGGCATCTGGTCCCATCACTTCATGGGATATAGATGGGGAAACAGTGGAAACAGTGCCAGACTTTATTTTTTGGGGCTCCAATATCACTGCAGATGGTGATTGCAGCCATGAAATTAAAAGACACTTACTCCTTGGAAGGAAAGTTATGACCAACCTAGATAGCATATTCAAAAGCAGAGACATTTCTTTCCCAACACAGGTCCGTCTAGTCAAGGCTATGGTTTTTCCAGTGGTCATGTATGGATGTCAGAGTTGAACTGTGAAGAAAGCTGAGCACCGAAGAATTGATGCTTTTGAACTGTGGTGTTGGAGAAGACTCTTGAGAGTCCCTTGGACTGCAAGGAGATCCAACCGGTCCATTCTGAAGGAGATCAGTCCTGGGTGTTCTTTGGAAGGAATGATGCTAAAGCTGAAACTCTAGTACTTTGGCCACCTCATGAGAAGAGTTGACTCATTGGAAAAGACTGATGCTGGGAGGGATTGAGGGCAGGAGGAGAAGGGGACGACAGAGGATGAGGTGGCTGGATGGCATCATGGACTCGATGGACGTGAGTCTGAGTGAACTCCAGGAGTTGGTGATGGACAGGGAGGCCTGGTGTGCTGTGATTCATGGGGTTGTAAAGAGTCGGACATGACTGAGTGACTGAACTGAACTGAGCGACTTTCACTTTGGAGTTAAAGTAGCCAAGACTGCTCTATCTAGAACTTACTCCAGTGGAATTTCTGCCCCCTACCCCTCAACACAATTCAGTTATTCAATCAACAAACAGTTGTAGTGAGTATGAATTTGGGGCCTCAAAGTTAAGATCTACAAAATGATAGATTTATTTTTATATAACTTCAATTGAATTCTCTCTTGGGTCCTCATTCCCCCTGCTGGCAGAAACTTGTCAATTTTAGGTTTTCTCTGCCAGATCAGGGGTCTCCTCCTCCTCCCCACCTTTTTTTTCTTCTGTAGCTGTATATAAGTTCAGGCCATTAGAAGCTGTATGTGTGTGTGAGATGGAAATGGTAGAAGCATATGGCCTTCTAGGCTCTTCTTATTCTGACAGCTGTTGGAGTGTGTGGTCCATCTGGCCTTCCAATATTTGGTAAATGCTAGCATTTATTGCTTGGAGAAGGCAATGGCACTCCAGTACTCTTGCCTGGAAAATCCCATGGACAGAAGAGCCTGGTAGGCTGCAGTCCACGGGGTCGTGAAGAGTTGGACAAGACTGAGCAACTTCACTTTCACTTTTCACTTTCATGCACTGGAGAAGGAACTGGCAACCCACTCCAGTATTCTTGCCTGGAGAATCCCAGGGATGGCGGAACCTGATGGGCTGCTGTCTATGGGGTCTCACAGAGTTGGACATGACTGAAGTGACTTAGCAGCATTTATTGCTGTGTGATTTTTTTAAAAATCCAGCTTTTGAGGCATCTGTAGAACTGCTAGCTTGCTTTCCTGCATCTAGCGTCTGTGTCCTCCTTGTAAGTATGAAAGACATGTGGCTGCTCTCCTGAGCTACCCTGAAGATCTGGGGGAGTTTCATAGGACTGTCTCAGGTCTCTTGGTCTAGCTTTGTCAAATGTCATTTTTATCTGAAGCTTCTCTCTTCCTCCCTGCTCCATGTAGGGGTGGGGAGAGGAGACTATTCCTCACCTCCTCAGATGTCGCCTGGTATGGGGCACAAGTCTTCTCTACGCCCTTCATCTACCAGAGCAGCCTGGGGTGTGTCTCATTTCCCTGACCACACACGTGTCCCGTCACTCGAGGGAAGGAGAGAGGGTGGCTGAGGGACATAAGCAGCGACATTCCTCCTTATCTAAGTGTCTGTTCTCTTCTCCAACACTGTCCTCTAGAGCAGGCAAATTTTACCTCCCCTGGGTCGGGGGGATGAGATGGGGTGAGGAGGAAGAATTAACCCAGCAAGTACTTATCCAAATCTATGATTTCTGCCAGAAGCTCAGGTTTGAAGGTCAAAAGCTATGAGTTATTAATAACTATGTTTGTTAGGTGGAATAACTATGTTTGTTAGTAAAGGTGGAATATCTTGTCTGTCTAGGTTTGGAGGAGAGCCACGGGTGTGTGTGTGTGTGGGGGGGGTGTGGGGTGTGTGTGGTGTGTGTGTGTGTGTGTGTGTGAGGGGGTGTGCTAAGTTGCTTCATTCATGTCCCACTCTTTGCCACCCTGTGAACTGTAGCCCCCCAGGCTCCTCTGTCCATGGGATTCTCCAGGCAAGAATCCTGGAGTGGGTTGCCATGCTCTCCTCCAGGGGATCTTCCTGACTCGGATCAAACCCGCATCTCTCACATCTGCTGCACTGGCAGGCGGGTTCTTTACCAGTGCCACCTGGGAAGCCCAAGTGTGTGTGTTGGGTAATCTGCTAATGTTTCATAATATTGCCCTGAGTTTAATCATTTTGTCTATTATATTTCAGATTCTCTGTCAGGGAATATAGAGATGATGAACAGGCTATATCCCTTGCTCAGGATGTTCACAGCCTAGTAAGAAAGACAGGGACATGGGGGTTGACTCTAAAGTAAGATGCAGGCTGAGGGCTGTGTGTACCACTTAAACCAGTAGGGTGGTACTGGGGCCTCCCTGGTGGCTCAGACGGTAAAGCATCTGCCTGTAATGCAGGAAGCTTGGGTTTGATCCCTGGGTTGTGAAGATTCCCTGGAGAAGGAAATGGCAATCCACTCCAGTACTCTTGCCTAGAAAATCCCATTGATGGAGGAGCCTGGTAGGCTACTGTCCACGGGGTCACAAAGAGTCAGACATGACTGAACGGCTTCATTTTTTTTTTTTTTTTTTTAGTGGTGCTGGCTGATTGGAAGAATGTATAAGGTGCCACTTGTACCTTTTCCCCAATACTTTGGCCACCTGATGCAAAGAACTGACTCATTGGAAAAGACCCTGATGCTGGGACAGATTGAAGGCTGGAGGAGAAGGGGACGACAGAGGATGAGATGGTTGGATGGCATCACCAACTCGATGGACATGACTTTGAGCAAGCTCTGGGAATTGGTGATGGACAGGGAAGCCTGCCATGCTGTAGTCCATGGGGTCACAAAGAGTTGGACACGACTGAGTGACTGAACTGAACTGTACCCTTTCCCTGAAGATGCAAAGACTACAATTCTACAGTTTCCCTGTTATCCAAGCTATTTGGGGCTCTCCACTTTGGGTATTGGATCTGAACTAAGATGCAAGTGGAAAGCAAAAGAAAACTTAATAAAACAATTATAATTTTGTATTTATGATCACATGGGACTTTCTCTACCTCAGTGAGAGCTTATAGGGTTATTTCCATGCAGCCTATAGAAAGCCAAGATTACTTAGTAATAGCATCTTCTAGATGAGAAACAAGCTGAGAAATAGTAATCTGGCATCATGAAATAATTTGAACTTTTACTTCTGTTTCTCAAAAAAGCCCTGAAAGAGAGTCTATTCATTACATGAAGCAAATTCCCTCCTCCTCTTTCATCTTCTCTTTTCTTCCTCCTGCCTTCCTGTTTGACCTATCTGTTCATCCATCTATCCATCATCTAACATTCATACATCTGTCTCACAGTCAACTTTGCTCTTTCCTAGTCCAAACTTCCACCCAAATCTCTCAAACTGAGCTGACATAGTCTTTTGGGGGGAAAAAAAAGTTTTTCAACCATTTTCTATTTTAGTTTCCTCTTTTTCTCTTTATCCTTTCCCCCCTTCTCCTTCTTCCAGTCCAGTGACAACCTGCCCTTTTAAGTACAGATCTAAATATTACTTTATCTACATAATATAGATCTGGGAAAAAATCTGGAGAAGACAGAACCATCCTTAATATGCTGGGGGTGGAGATGGTGGGTTGATGGAAGAGGCAGAGCCCAGGGAAGCAAAGAGAATTTTCCTTAGTTGATGGAGAAGGTAAAGTTCAGTCAATCAGTGGTGTCTGACTCTTTGCGACCCCATGGACTGAAGCATGCCAGGCTTCCCTGTCGATCATCAAATCCTGGAGTTTACTCAAACTCATCTCCATTGAGTCAGTGATACCATCCAACCATCTCATCCTCTGTCGTCCCCTTCTCCTCCCGCTTTCAATCTTTTCCAGCATCAGGGTCTTTGCAAATGAGTCAGTTATTCGCATCAGGTGGCCAAAGTATTGGAGTTTCAGCTTTAGCATCAGTCCTTCCAATGCATATTCAGGACTGATTTCCTTTAGGATTGACTGGTTGGATCTTCTTGCAGTCCAAGGGACTCTCAAGAGTCTTCTCCAACACCACAGTTCAAAAGCATCAATTCTTCGGTGCTCAGCTTTCTTTATAGTCCAACTCTCACATCCATACATGACCACTGGAAAAACCATAGTTTTGACTAGATGGACCTTTGTTGGCAAAGTAATGTCTCTGCTTTTTAATATGCTTTCTAGGTTGGTGATAACTTTCCTACCAAGGAGTAAGCGTCTTTTAATTTCATGGCTGCAATCACCATCTGCAGTGATTTTGGAGCCCAAGAAAATAAAGTCAGTCACTGTTTCCACTGTTTCCCTGTCTATTTGCCATGAAGTGATGGGACCAGATGCCATGATCTTCATTTTCTGAATGTTGAGCTTTAAGCCAACTTTTTCACTCTCCTCTTTCACTTTCATCAAGAGGCTTTTTAGTTCCTCTTCACTTTCTGCCATAAGGGTGGTGTCATCTGCATATCTGAGGTTATTGATATTTCTCCTGACAATCTTGACTCCAGCTTGTGCTTCATCCAGCCCAGTGTTTCTCATGATGTACTCTGCATATAAGTTAAATAAGCAGGGTGACAATATACAGCCTTGACATACTCCTTTCCCGATTTGGAACCAGTCTGTTGTTCCATGCCCAGTTCTAAGTATAATATTATTTGCAAGTCTATTTTTTTTTTAACCCTGTCAAACAATTTTACAGATGGAGAAACTGAGGCCTGAAGAATGAAATAAGCTGCTCAAGATCGCATAGCTGGTAAGTGACAGAGGTGTGATTTAAATATGGATCTTTGACATCAAGTGTTCTTCCTACTCACAAGTGCGGTAAATTCGCAGTTTCTCTATAATTCAAATTAGAGGAAAATTCAAATAGCAAAGATTCTCTCTCTACCCCTCAAAAGTAGTAATGGAGAAGTCAGTTAATGGAAAAAAGATGCCATGTCTGACACAAGAACTATGATTTGTTGGCTCCTTGATGTGGAGATACTAATGGCCACATTGCAATACGCAGAGCACATCCTGAGAGACGCTGGGTTGGAAGAAACGCAAGCTGGAATCAAGATTGCCAGGAGAAATATCAATAACCTCAGATATGCAGATGACACCACCCTTATGGCAGAAAGTGAAGAGGAACTAAAAAGCCTCTTGATGAAAGTGAAAGAGGAGAGTGAAAAAGTTGGCTTAAAGCTCAACATTCAGAAAATGAAGATCATGGCATCTGGTCCCATCACTTCATGGGAAATAGATGGGGAAACAGTAGAAACAGTGTCAGACTTTATTTTTGGGGGCTCCAAAATCACTGCAGATGGTGACTGCAGCCATGAAATTAAAAGATGCTTACTCCTTGGAAGAAAAGTTATGACCGGTCTAGATAGTATATTCAAAAGCAGAGACATTACTTTGCCGACTAAGGTCCGTCTAGTCAAGGCTATGGTTTTTCCTGTGGTCATGTATGGATGTGAGAGTTGGACTGTGAAGAAGGCTGAGCACTGAAGAATTGATGCTTTTGAAATGTGGTGTTGGAGAAGACTCTTGAGAGTCCCTTGGACTGCAAGGAGATCCAACCAATCCATTCTGAAGGAGATCAACCCTGGGATTTCTTTGGAAGGAATGATGCTAAAGCTGAAGCTCCAGTACTTTGGCCACCTCACAAGAAGAGTTGACTCATTGGAAAAGACTCTGATGCTGGGAGGGATTGGGAGCAGGAGGAGAAGGGGACGACCGAGGATGAGATGGCTGGATGGCATCACGGACTCGATGGATGTGAGTCTGAGTGAACTCCAGGAGTTGGTGATGGACAGGGAGGCCTGGCATGCTGCGATTCATGGGGTCGCAAAGAGTCGGACACCACTGATTGACTGAACTGAACTGAAATGAACTGTAAATTGACAAAAGGCCTTGTGATTTGACGGATTGGAGTCACATGGGTTCCAAAGTTCATGTTGTATCAGCCACAGGGAAACCTGAGGGATCTGGGTTACTGCAGAAGAAAAGCATGTTAAGCAGTGAGAACAGAAAAACCTGGTACTATTTCCTGATTACTGTATTATATAATACATGGGCCTTGCAAAACATTTAAATATGTAGCGCAAAGTGAACAGCCCATGTAAGACCCAACCCACACAGCCATGAAGGTCATAAGAAAATTTTCCATATTTTTTCTATACAAATACTGGTATGGTGATAAAAGGGCAGAGTACCACTCACAATCTGTATGATTTCAAAATTTAAAAATTTGTTAAGGTTTATTGTATAGCCCAGAATATCATCCATCTTGGAGAATGTTTCATTGGACCTGAAAAGGAAGGTATATTCTGCTGTTGTTGGGTAGCATGATCCATAAATGTCAATTATATTAAGTTGGTTGAGAGTGTTGTTCAGGTTTATTATAGTCGTACAAGTATTCTATGTACTCATTTCACCACTTATTGAGTGGGAAATGTTGAACTCTCCAAATGTGGCTGTGGGTTTATCTATTAATATTTCTCCCTTCTGTCCTAACAGCTTTTTGCTTCATGTATTTAAAGATCTGTTTTAAGTGCACACACTTTTAAGATTATGATATCTTTTTTGTGAAGTGGTCAAGTGACTTTTTCATTGTTATATAACGTTCCTTTTCACACCTTGTAATGTCTATTCTGTCTGATATTCATATAGCCTCATTAACTTTCTTTTGATTGGTGTTTTCATGTTATATCGTTTCTCACTCTTTTACTTTTAATCTATCTCTGTCTCTATATTTAAAGTGAATTTTGTGTACGCAGTACGTAGTTGAGTCTTTAAAAAAAAAATCCAATCTGACAACCTCTGTTTTTTAATTGGTGTATTCAGACCATTTATATTTAATTTAATTATTGATATAGGCCTACCATTTAATATTGATTTTCTGTTGTTCCTTCTAGTATTTTTGTTCCTTTATCCCTGCTTTCTGTATCTTTTCAGATTATTTAATTATACTTAATATGGCAACCCACTCCAGTACTCTTGCCTGGAAAATCCCATGGACAGAGGGGCCTGGTAGGCTACAGTCCATGGGGTCCCAAAGAGTCAGACACGATTGATTGACTTCACTTTCAGCGTTCCATTTTAACATATCAATTGATTTTTGGCTATATCTGTTTGCATTTAAGTAAATAGATAGGGATTATAGTAAACATGCTTAAACTTTCACAGTCCACTTAGTGTTACTATTTCATTACTTCAGATGAACTTCAGAAACCCTGCAATCATATAGTTTCCTTTGCCTGGATACCTTCATGTTACAGGTATCCTGTTTATTGTATCTGCAATCTACATACATTGAAAACCCTATACAACTCTATAATTACTGCTTTAAATAGTTTTAAATATTTTAAGGAGTTTAAGAGATGAAAATTAGTATCCATTTACCCAGATTTTTACCTTTTTTTTGTTTTTCTTTCATTCTTAAATTTCCAGATTTCCTCCTGATATCAGTTTCCTTTGCACTAAAAAAATTTCCATTAGCATTTTATTTTAAAACCTGTCTACTGGTTACAAATTCTCAGCGATTTCCTTTCTTTGAAATTGCCTTTATTTTACCTTCATTCCTGTAAAATATTTTCACCAGATGTAGACTTCTGGGTTGCCACTCATTTTCTTTTATCTCTTTAAAGATGTTTAACTGTCTTCTAGACTCCATAGTTTATGATGAGAAATCAGTAATCATTTGAATTATCTTTCCTCTAAAAACATGGTGCTGTTTTTCTTTAGTCTCTTTCAAAGTTTTAAAACATTTTTTCTTGGTATTTAGTAGTTTTATTATGATGTGTCCAGACATGGTTTTCTTGGACTTTATCTTGGTTGTCATTTACTGAATTTCTTAGATCTGTAAATGACATTTTTCACCAGATTTGGGAAATTTTGGCCATTGTTTCTTCAAATGTTTTAATGTACCAATACCTATTCTTCTGGGACTCCAGTGACATGAAAGCTAAACATTATGATATTGTCCCACAGATCTCTGTGGCTATGCTTATTGTTTTGCAGTCTCTAGCCCCTCTATTATTCAGACTGGATAATTCCTATTCATCTGTTTTCAACTGCACTGACTCTTATCTCTATCATCTCCATGCTGCTATTGAGTCCATCTAGTAAATCTTTTGTTTCAGATTATATACTTTTCAGTTTTAAAATTTCCTTTTTAAAATAGTTTCTATTTTTTCTGCTGAGAATGTTTATCTTTTCATGTATTTCAAGACTATTCTCCTCTATCTTATGGACCATCATTATGAAAATTGCTTTAATACCTTTGCCTGATCATTCCAACATCTGTATCATCTAGGAGTTGGCATCTTCTGTCTTTTCCCTTGAAATTTTCTTCTCTTGTGTTTGCTGGGTAATTTGGGGTTGTATTCTAAACATTGTGTCATGAGACTCTATATGCTATTAAAATCCTCTGGCAAATGTTGATATTTATATTTCAGTAGACCTTATTGGGAGAAGGCAATGGCAACCCACTCCAGTGCTCTTGCTTGGAAAATTCCACGGACGGGGGAGCCTGGTAAGCTGCAGTCCATGGGGTCACTAAGAGTTGGACACGACTGAGCGACTTCACTTTCACTTTTCACTTTCATGCATTGAGGAAATGACAGCCCACTCCAGTGTTCTTGCCTGGAGAATCCCAGGGACGGGGGAGCCTAGTGGGCTGCCGTCTGTGGGGTTGCACAGAGTCGGACACGACTGAAGTAACTTAGCAGCAGCAGCAGCAGACTTTGTATTCATATTGCAAGATCTGTACCCACTTCTGTGGACGACTTTTCCAATGTTAGTTTTCAAACTGTTGCTATGGCATTTGGGGTCTGTCCCATGTTTGTGCTACTCTGGGGTTAATTTGAGACTCGAGTGGTGGTTTAAATTATAATTCAGTTCTCAAAGTCTTTCCCATGATGCTTTGTGTCTCTCTAGTGCATTCATACCTCAGAGTTAAGTCTGAGCCTTGTGTAGGTTTACACACAGAATTAGAAAATTCCTTTTTCTGGGTCTTTCCTCTCCAGCATTCTTCTCTGTGATCCAGATCATAGAGCAGTCTTTCCTGATCCTCTGCTCACAAAAATGGGGTTTTACTTAAGGTTTTATCTGTCTGCATCCTTATAGGTGATAGCACCCCTCCATGACTGGGACCCATCCTCAGGGCAAAGAAGCAAGAGAAAAAAGAGAAGAAAACAAGGACTCCTCACATACTTTGGGGACTGCAGAGGCCTCTTTCCCAAATTATCTTGGTCAGAGAATCAGAGTTCCTACTGGAGTTTCGGCTTCATGCACTATCGCACACTGTTCCACGACTGGGGCTTGTCTTCAGGTCAAACCTGGGGAGCTTATTACTGCACAGGTTGCTGATGCGGTTTCTCACTTCCCTTCTCTGTCTCATCTCTTTACATTTCAGAGTCCTCAGGTGGCTTCTTCTTTTAATCTTGTATGTACTTTTTAGTTGTAAATAGAGATTAGGTTCCATGCTTTTGAACTGTGGTGCTGGAGAAGACTCTTGAGAGTCCTTTGGGCAGTAAGGAGATCAAACTAGTCAATCCTAAAGGAACTCAATCTTGAATGTTTATTGAAAGGACTGATGCTAAAGCTGAAGCTCAATATTTTGGCACCTGATGTGAAGAGCTGACTCATTGGAAAAGACCCTGATGCTGGGAAAGATTGAGGTCAGGAGGAGAAGGGGACAACAGAGGATGGTTGGATGGCATTGTCGACTCAGTGGACATGAGTTTGAGCAAACTCTAGGAGATCGTGAAGGACAGAGAAGCCTGGCATGCTGCAGTCCATGGGGTCACAAAGAGTCAGGCACGACTGAGCGACTAACCAACAACTACAAGGCTTTTGTGGGCTTTATCTATTTTTGTCTGACACCAGATGTTCTTATAATCCTTTTGAAGTTTCATCTTTTTACTTTTAAATCTGTGCTCCTTCTGGAATTAATTTTGGTGTGAAGAGTTATGTAGTATACTATTACTGTTGTTGTTGTTATCTGAGGAAATCATTGTTAGGAGAATAAGTCAGGTAGGAGAACAAGTAAAAATAAATCCCATAGAGGGAAGACCATGGGATTAGCAGTTGCATCAGTTTGTGTTCAAATGACTCCATTACTTATGAGTTTGTGACCTAGGGAGGTTTGCTAACCTCCCTAATCTCAGCTTCCTTATCAGGATAGTAGGGATAGTGAACAATATCTGCTTTATGGAGTTGCTGTGACTATTAAATGAGATAAAGGTAGTAAGATTATTTGCACGGGGCCTGACACTTAGTAGGAACTTAATAAATGGCAGTTATTGGGACTATGGTGATGGTGGTAATTATTGTTGTTATATAAATAACAAGACACAGTCATCACACTTATGAGTCAGGTGCATTGAAGGCTTAGGGGGATGTTACTTAGTCACAGTACATATGTCAGCCACACAGAAAGCTACTCTCTGTCCCAGGATGCGTGTGAGGTCTGAATGGATGACATGATTTGAGCTCGTAGGATCAGGAAACATGACTGGGAAATGGAGAATGTTGCAGGTAACACTTTCATAGCTCCCTCAGCTAATGTTAGTAGAGAAGGAAAAAAGAAGAATCCTACATTTTCTAGGATAGTGTTTTTCAAGTTGGTATCATAATCATCTGGTCCACCTGTTCCTGTTAACATACAGATTCTTGGGCCCCTGACCTGAGAAATTAGAACTATGGGCAGGGCCTGGGAATGTGCATGCAGCAGACTCCCCAGGCAATTCTTTTGTGCACCAAAAATTGAGAAACATTTCTCCAGAAAGAAAAGGAAGAAGGTGGGTATAGGGATCTTAGAGGGAGGAGGAAAGAAAAACAGGGACAAAGCAGGAGAAGAAAGAGAGGAGAGGAGGGCTGCTATCTGAGTTAGAATATTAACATTTTCCCTTTCTAGGTTTTCACTGGCCCACTGTTACTCACCATGATAAAATGCAATCTGGATCCTGGTTCTTACACATCACTAAAACATATCCATTTAGTCAACCAGAAGTTTTCAAGTCTGGCTCTGGACTAGAATCCTGGAGAGAGTCAAAGGGAAGAGAGACATCATCCAGTGGTGGAGAAAGACACACACACACACACACACACACACAGACACACACACACACACACACACACACACACACACATCGCATAGGCAACCACAATTCAGCATGGAGGTGCTGTGCTCTCGGGATAAGTGGAAAGCCGAAGTTGCGGCACTAAACACAGCCTGGCAAGAGTGAGAAATGGCCTCTGGGAGAAGAGCTGCCTGGACTGAGTTTTGTGGAAAGTAATCACTTGTCATGAAGAGGGGAGAATTAGCAGGAAAAGAAAGGGAGCTAAAGGCTCACAAACAGCGGAATATGTCTAGGGATATGTTACTTCTCAGTGTTGCTGAAGGGGACAGCATGAGGTGGGGAGGTTATTTGGTTGGAATAGTGGTCAGTAGCCAATATTCCCCCAGTACAAGGCATGTCACAGGAGACTCCATGGGCTGTGTCAAGGAGCTGGATCAATGAGGAACCATTCAAGAGTGGAAGCATAGGGTGACTTGGTTGGATCCTCATTTGGTTTTAACATTATTTCTTTAAAATGAAGTTAGCTTTATTGATTTTTTCTGATTACAAAGGTAATTCATGCCTATTATGAAAACAAAGAGATAATTTAGAAAGGTATAAGGGAGAAAGTAAAAGTCACCTTGAATTACAACACCCAGAAAAAATCTGCAATTAACATATTTGTATTTCTCTTTCGAGACTTTCTTCTCGATGTGTGTACATTTGCTCATACACACCACACATTTTTAAATGAAACTATTTCACACATGTGAAATACTGCGTTTTAACACTTTTTCAATATTAAGTGGACATTTGTCTCTGCCAGTAAATATAGATTTATACCTTAATCATAATTTCTAATAGTACTGTTGCTCATTCTGACCTCCCTCTCACTCCTCCAGGCTGTGGTCCTCTTCCCATCTGGTCTCACTGCAAGTATCGCTCAAGGGTGCAGCACCAAAGCCCATCAGGGGCCCGGAGCTACTTGATTGTGAGACCTTGATTCTGGTAAGGTCTCTGTGATGATTAATTTTAGGTGTCAGCATGCTAGGTGGAGCTAGTGGTAAAGAATCCTCCTGCCAATGCAGGAGACACAAAAGGAGCAGGTTTGATGCCTGGGTCGGGGAGATCTCCTTGAGTAGGAAACGGCACCCCGTTCCAGTATTCCTACCTGGAAAACTCCATGGGCAGAGGAGCCTGGTGGGCCACAGCCCTTAGGGCTGCAAAGAGTTGGACACAACGGAACACACAGCACACCTGATTGGACCACGGGCTGCCAAGATATTTGGTTAAACGTTATCCTGGGTATGGCTATGAAGAGGTTTTTGAATGAGATTAACATTTGATTTAGTAGACTTAATAAAGCAGATAGCCGTTCCCAAAGTGGTGGGCACTATCTAATCTGTTGAAGGCCTGAATGTAATAAAAATGCGGAGTTAGGGGGAATTTGCTCTCTCTGCCTGACGCTCTTTGAACTGGTACATCTGTTTTCTCCTGCCTTTGGACTCATACTCAGATTGAAACGTACACCACTGGTTTTCCTGGTTCTCAGGCCTTCAGACTTATATATTAGAACCATACCATTGGCTCTCCTGGGTCCTGAACTTGTCAACTACAGATCTTGGGGCTTCTTAGTTGCCACAATTGTATGAACCGGTTCCTTATAACAACTGTACTAATATATGTATGTATGTGTGCTTTTAACTATATATGCTTATATATGTTTAAATATATATTTAATATATTGCATATGTTTATATACACTATATATATACACACACTACACACACACACACACACACACACACACACACACACACAGAGTCTTCCCTAGTGGCTCAGACAGTAAAGAATCTGTCTGCAATTTAGGAGATCTGAGTTCAATCTGGGTCTGGAAGATTCTCTGGAGAAGGGAATGGCAACCCACTCCAGTATTCTTGCCTGAAGAATTCCATGGACAGAGGAGCCTGGTGTGCTACAGTCCATGGGATTGCAAAGAGTTGGACATGACTGAGTGACTAATATTAACACTATGTATGTATACACACACACACACACAGGTATATGTAGTGTGTTTCTCTGGAGAGCTTTCCTAATCCTCTTCCCTTGTTTCTCTGTGTCTTTCTGGACCACCTCCCTCTGTGCCCAAGTCCCTTGCTTTGCCCCTCATTCAAAGCGAGTCGGTTCTCAGCGATGCTCTCTCTGTTCCATCACTCACTGGCTTAAGGTTTCCACACCCTCCATGGCCTTCAGGAAGAAACCCCAGCCTTCCTAGGCTGGCCCAGGGAGCTTTCTTACCAACGATTGCCGCCTCTCCTCCCATCACCTTATCACGCCTCCCTTGCTCTCGGCCTTTACCTGCGGCAGCGACTTAAACTGCTTAGATTTCCTGCTTTCTGTTTCTCTGCTGTGGCGAGGCTGTTGGTGCTGCCAGGACGCCCTCCCCCTCCAAATGGGGACGGGTTCCCCTGGCTGACTCCAGCTCACTCTTTATGGCTCCGCTCAGTCATCACTTCCTCCAGAATTGTCCTTGGTGCAACTCAGCTTGCATTAGCTGTTCCTCCTGTTGTTCCAGAATATTCCACATTTTCCTCTGTTGTTTCTCTTATCAGATGTATTACATACCTTACGTATGTCTGTCTTCCTCACTGGGTTGTAAGCTCCTTACCTTATTTAACTCTGTATTCTGAACCCCTGAAATGTAACTGGGACGAAATATATGTTTATCGAGTGAACAAAACTGAGTTTTTGTAGAAAGGCGTCTAGATTACCTGTTATCAAAGTCTTGTACCATCTACTCCAGTGACTCAGATCCAAGTGTTTTCCACCTGGATCTCTGCTTATCACCTCTTTCTGCTTCCTTAATGGGCCCCTGGACCTCGGACTTCGTTTGGACTTTGGCCTGTAGTGTTTACTTCCTGCCTCTGCCTGCTTGCTTCTACTGATCTTCTGGTTTAGCCTTCTTTGCCTTGTCCTTTCCAGTAAACCAATGATCTCCTGTCACCTGGGTCTACTTGAACTGCAAGACCCAGCCTTCTCCCTCTAGCCCAACTTCTCACCTCAAAATAACCCCCATTATCTTCAAGCTCCATATTATACTTCCTACACATTAAAAATTACTATAAATTTTATTTGATAATAATACCATGACAAAAACGTTCTTTATAAAGCAGCAACAACAAATCTGTGTATTGGTGTGGTTATGTGAGATTTATAAGGTGCTTTCAGACAGTTTATTTCATTAAATCCTCATAACAACCTTGTACAGTGGATTATCATCCCCATTTTACAGATAAGGAAACTGAGTCTCTGAGTAGTTAAATGAACTGCTTGAGATTTCATAGCCAGGGAGTGACAGAGCCTGGACCTTAGATGAAATCCTTTGACTTCAGAGCTTTGAAGTCTTTGGAATTCAACATGACATTAAAACATGAGATATAGCCAATGAAAAAAACAATATTATTGTACTGTTAGCATAATTTAACAAAAAACTTTAATTCAGGTCAGATTTCTTTCCTATTACAATCCTGCGGTGGACCCTGGTCCCTCATCCAGTTATATGGGGTTCTCTTGAATCCCTGACCTCAGTCTCACCCTATGTTTTAGCAATCTCTACCACTTGCCTTGCTCTAAAGGGCAGTGATGGTCCATGCCTTGGTGCTCTTTGACCTAATTTCCCACCTCTAGCACATCTGCCTTTTGCCTGGCCAATACCTCCTTCCTGTCTAGCTCAGGTATCACCTCTACTCTGGACTCCTGTTAAATCTCCCCACCATCCTCACTCTCCCTACCACCTTCTTCATAGTGTCATGGAATGAGTCATACCCTTTTATTCCAACACCTCTGTTTGTGGTGTGGCTTAGATTATCTATCTGGCTGCCTCTGAAGACTTCTATATTCCTTCGGGTTACAAATGAGTTCCAAGTCCTCCTGTGTTTGTAGATACAGCGCTTAGCACAAGCCCAACACAGAGTAAAAGACTGTGGATGTTTGAATGGATGTTTACTGAATGATAGTTAGAAGGGTGGATGGACAGCTGGATGGTTGGATGGATGGATGCGTACATGCGTGCAATAGTGAATTGCAAGTTGCCCCCTCAAATCCAGGTCTTCTCCATTTTCTCCAGTGGCAAAGTAATTAAATATTTTCTGTATAATATAGACTATAGAGCTAACTTCTTTCCTTCTTAGAGTAGCATAGTCATTGAGCTGTAGAGGAAATACAAAGTCACCTTTTTCAGCCCCCTCCCTTCAGACCAGTCAACTTGCCAATCATTTTATTCTTAGGTTATAGTAATAACATTCCAGGTAGAAAAAAAACCCTTTATACTGAACACAAGTCTGCCTCCACGGAACTTTTGCACTTGGGTCCAGTTTTGGCTTTTTGATCCAAGATAGCTGACTAATCCCTCTTTCACAGGGTAGACTTCAACATATGAGGTCATGGCCTGCATTATTTAAGACTCTGTTGGGACAGGAAACCCAGCTCAGACCAGGTAAAATAAAAAAGGACAGCTACTGCCTCCTATAAACCAACTGCAGGTGGCAAGGATAGAGCTATCCCTACGGCTGACTAGACCCAGGCACTCCATCTCACCATTTCTCAGCTTGCCGTCTATTTGTGTTTTGCTCCACCATTTCAACTTCTTCCAGGTGGCTGAGGATCTGAGTACCACCATCTCTGCAAACACACACTATAACTTCTTTCCAAGGGGGAAAAGATAAAAACCCTAGGGTTTGGCTTTGATTGGTCTGGTTCAGGTCACATGTCTGTCCCTGTGGCTAGAGGTCAGAGGAGTGCAGGTGAAACCCCCTCCTAGAAACACAAAGAATAGGGGAAAAGCAGATCTTCAAAGCAAGGGAAATGGTTACCAGAGTATGGAGGCAAAGGATTCTGGTTAAACCTGAATAGAACGTCTGCCACACCTTGAATTCCCCTTACGTTGATGCCTTAAGATTTTGAACTTCATGATTTGAGTGTGGCCCGGATATTGACCATCCTTTGTCAATATGCTCGAGCTTGTCAATATCCCATTCACACTGTGGCCCTCCCTCTACCCCCAGTGAAACCTTGAGGAGTGCACTGTTTCTCAGCTGATCTGATCTGTACAGGACACAGCAGACTCCTTGGGGTCCCTGTTCTGAACATGAGTATCCCAGTGCCAGGCATATAATGGGTACTCCAGAAATAATGAATGCATAAGAAGATAACTGTGATTCTCAAGTCATCCTGCCTAAGCAATTCTCCCAAAGGCAAATAAGGCAGCTGTTTTGCAATCAACAAAATACAGTAAAAGAGAAACAACCAGTTGCACTGGGAATGTGGGAGGTTATGGTTGGGACACGTTGCCGGGCACACCTGGCACCCCTGCTTGCCGGGAGGGCTCTGTCCTCCTCTAAACTGTCAGTCCACAGGAATGAACGGCTCCTCCCCAAAGGCAGCAACACAGAAAGATACTTACAAAATAAAAACAAAACCCCAGAAAGCAGTGTCCTTTTCTTGCCCAGGACTTTGGCTTCAAGAACAGAAAGCTCAAAATGACAGTGACCTAAATATAAAAGACAATCACTAAAAAAAAAAAATTATTAAAAAAAACTTTTTTATTGGCTATGCTGGGTCTTAGTTGCAGCATGTGGGATCTAGTTCCCTGACCAGGAATTGAACCCAGGCACCCCCACCCCCACCCCCTGCCAACCCCCGTGTTGGGGATATGGAGTCTTAGCCACTGGACCACCACGGAAGTCCCAGAAAGACAATCATTTAAACCAAGTGCAGAGGTCAGGGGTCAAGGCTGGAATGGCAGCTGGATCCAGTTACTGGGGACCCAGTTTGCTCTTGTTTCTCTCCCATCTTATTGGTCCCAGGTTCCTTTCATTCCACCACATTCTAACAAAGTCGGAGAGGAGAGAGGAAGCAAGAGAGTGAATGTATGTTCCAGGGGTCTCTTAAGATTTCCAGAAAGCTCCCACAACACTTCCATTTATATTTCATTGTTGGAACTTTGCTCTAGCTGTGAGCAAGGCTGGGAAATAAGGCTTTTATTCCAAGCAGCTCTGTGCTCTGCTAAAGCCAAGGGCTCCATCACTATGTAACAGAACAGGAAATGGATCCTGAGATGGGCAACCGGGATTTCCATCAAGGGTGCCAGGAAGGAAGAACTGATTCTAAAGTGTGAAGGCAAAGGCAGGAAAGTTAAGAGCATGTGCTGCTGTGGGCCGGGCTACAGTCCTGGTGGGGATTTTGGAGAGGAAGACTTCAGTCCAGCAGTCAGGTCGCCAGAGGCATCTTCCATGAAATTAACCAGATCAGATCCAGGATCTCATCTGGGTTTCCTGTAAGCTAAACTCCCAAGCATAGTATGCAAGGCATTCCTCAGCTGCCCCAATTCTACCTCCCCTCCCCTTCCTATCTGCCACTGTCCTGCACTAGGGCCACACCCAGCTCCCTGTTTCTGGCTGGTTCAGTTTCCCTCCCTCCACACAGAAGTTCCAGGCGCCTGGAAAGAACTTTCCTCATCTCCTCTTGTGAAAAATTTCAAACAATGAGTTGAAACTCACAAGGACCACCCCGCCTCTGCCAAGGGTTCCGGGCTCACTGTTCTCTCCTTTGTGATTGCTGGAAGCTTTCCTCAGATTTCTCATGCTTTGTTTTTATCTGTGTTTTCCTCATCACTGACCACCCTATTTAAAACAGCAGCCCTCATCTCCCTCTAGATCAGGGGTTCCCAACCCATTACTTGCTGTGCAATTCAGCAGGAGGTGAGTGTTGGGTGAGTGAGCAAAACTTTACTCATTTTTATAGCTGCTCCCCATTGCTCACATTACTGCCTGAGCTCAGGAAAACAAGCTCAGGGCTCCCACTGATTCTGCATTGTGGTGACCTGTATAATTATTTCATTATATATCTCAATGTAATAATAATAATAGAAATAAAGTGCACACTAAAGGTAATGTGCTTGAATCATCCTGAAACCACCCCTCTCCCCCAACGCCCGTCCAAGGAAAAATTGTCTTCTATGAAACTGGTCCCTGGTGCCAAAAAGAAAAAGGTTGGGACCACTGCTCTAGACCCTTATCCTGCTTTTCGTAGGTAATTAACATTACCTAATGTTTTATGTATTAATTTTTCTCATAGGTTTCACAAAAAGTGATGTTTCCAAATTTCTGGTAAATATTTACTTTAGGGATTTCAGGGAAAAAGGGAGGAGGGGAAGAAGCTTTTTCGAATTCTTCAAATCATGTTATTCCTCTAAAAAAAAATCTCAAAAATATTTTTTCATAACTTTACTTGTTTTAAAATAATGAGTGAACCAAATAATAAACAGGGAATCCTTTTTTTTTCCTGTGATAAGGTTATGCCAAAATTTCAGAGATGTCCTGTTTAGAAAACCTGACATATTAAACAAATACGAACCATTTGTGAATCATGAACCCATGTGTGATGAGGCTGCGTATTTCAACAATATACAAAAATGATTTCTACTTGATATTTTTGATAAAAGATTAAAAGAGAACACTAATACAAATTAGTTTTTTATTCATGATATGACAAACATTCCAGGTGTAAAAAATGTTTCAGGTTGCATTGGTTTGGTTCAGTTGTTTAGAGTTCCAGAGCACCTTTGAGTTGGGAACATATTCCTTCATGCACACTCCTGTCCTTGACAATGAAAATATCTTGCCTGCCTACTTCGTTCAGCTTGATTATTGCCGCCTCAGAGAGGCCTGCTGGGGCTGCCTGATTCAGAGCAGTAGCATCCCATCCCTGTCTTCTCTTCTCCCTTCCTCCCTTAACAATAGGAGGTAAGTTCTAAGCAAAGAGGACCGACTATTTGTAAGTTTCAATCAGGCCCTCACAACTCTACCAGTTCAGTGTGAGTCCACACTGCAAGAGAGTCAACCCTTAAAATATTCGCAGTAGCAGTGGTAACAATGGCAACCCACTCCAGTACTCTTGCCTGGAAAATCCCATGGGCGGAGGAACCTGGTAGGCTGTAGTCCATTGGATCGTGAAGAGTCGGACACGACTGAGTGACTTCCCTTTCACTTTTCACTTTCATGCATTGGAGAAGGAAATGGCAACCCACTCCAGTGTTCTTGCCTGGAGAATCCCAGGGACAGGGGAGCCTGGTGGGCTTCCATCTATAAGGTCGCACAGAGTCGGACACGACTCAAGCGATATAGCAGCAGCAGCAGCAGCAGCATCAGTAGTGACAGTAGTAACTGTAAGAGCTATGCTGTAGTAACAATAAGAGCTAAGTCTTTTTAGCTCTGTTTATGTACCAGGCATCCAGTAAGTCTTTAAAATTAATGGTTTCCATGGAAGTAGATAGGATTATTAACCCCCCACCCTCATTTTGTTGAGAAGGTTCCAGAAAGAATAAATAACTCGCTCAAGGCCATGCAGCTAATAACTTGCTCAAGATCCCAGAGAGAGAAAAAAAAAAAAATAACTGGCTCAAGGTCATGCAACGCCCCCAGGAGGGATTGAATCTGAACACTTGCCTCCAGATTACTTTTCACTGACATCATACTGCCTCCAGAAGAATTTTATTCTACATGCAACATAGCGTACGTCCCCAGGAGAGAAAGCTAGGTACGCACTCATCTCCTCCACTCATTGCTAGTCAAACCTCGTAGAAGAGGGCTGTGTTTGGTTTGGGGCTTACTGGAGGGCCCTGGATAGAGGGTTCAGAAACAGACCATGTAGGGTGAAGCAAAGAGCCTGCAGAGGCTTGAGCTGGCAGGAAAACGCACGTGGCTGCTTTCCTACCTTCTTTAGGTCCCTGCTCAGGTGAGAGAGAGAGGATGTTCCTCGTCACCCCGTTTAGAACGGCAACCCCGTCACCCTGGTCCTTCTCCTATTTAATTTTTCTTCATACCACTTATTACCACATTTATTCTTGACCGAAGTGCCTGTCTCCCCAACGGGAGAGTTCAAGGATTCTTTCCAGTGCCATCCTTCCAAGGATGAGAACAGTGCCTCGTACAGATTATACATCCAATCTATTTGTTGAGTGAATAAATAAATCCTGAATCCCCCACATAGAATATTTTCATTTGTCGACATCCCAGTCTAGTCCTTGTCCAGGAGTAGATTCAAATTTGTATAAACCTAGAGTAATATCACAGAGAGAATTTTATATCCTAACCTTTCTACTGATATTGAGCTAGGCATATTTTTCTTTTTTGCTGCATTTAAGCCTTTCCTTCCCCTTTCTTTCCCACCTTGGCTCTCCCCAAAGCAGCTAATATTAAAAGTCTGTCCTACCCTATCTTTTCTCCATATAATTATGTACCTATATGACATGTACGTGGAAGCTTTTTCATTGTTTTATGAAATGGGTGTATTATACATCTCTTCCGTTTTGCCTTTCCCACCTATGTAAATATTTACTTAAGCTACTTACACTTCATGTATGTATCTTCATGTAAGTGAAGATATAGAATAAACATAAAAAAACTCCCACAGCATACTTCATACTTCATATGAAACATAACTGTTTCAGCTTTTATACATGTCTTCTGGACAGGCATTTTGATTGTTTTCCGTTTGTTGCCATTTCTAGCAATCTAGCAATTTGCATTCTTACCTGTATATTCTTTTGAGGTTGTGTTTCATTTCTGTTACATTTTATAAAGGGGGATTCCGGGAGTATTAAGATGTAGGGTCAGAACAGATTGGCTAGATTTCATCCCCAGAGAGCTATAGTAATACATGTGTCTATCAGCAAAGGCCAAATGTTTATGTCCTTTTCTCTCTGCAGTCTTACAGGGGGAAAAGAAACCTGTGTATTTCTCAGTGCTCCTGTAAAGCGTGCTGGCATTTTTCCTGAGACAGAGAAATGTACCTGGTATGAAGACAGAGAATGTCTGCCTTCACTTTCCATGGGCACATTTTACTTTCCATACACTCTGAGAATTAGGTCTGCAGTTCAATTCAGTTTAGTCACTCAGTTCAGTTCAGATCAGTCACTCAGTCGTGTCCGACTCTGTGATCCCATGAACCGCAGCACTCCAGGGCTCCCTGTCCATCACCAGCTCCCAGAGTCCACCCAAACCCATGTCCATTGAGTCGGTGATGCCATCCAACCATCTCATCCTCTGTCGTCCCCTTCTCCTCCTGTCCTCAATCTTCCCCAGCATCAGGGGCTTTTCCACTGAGTCAGCTCTTCGCTCAGTCGTGTCCGACTCTGCGACCCCATGGACTGCAGCACGTCAGGTCTGCAGCAATTTGTTAATTCCTCTAATCCAAAAGGATAACAAAATTTCTCTTATCTCCCCAAGTGGGCCAAATGATTATGACCTGGACTAGATCCCTGGGTTCAGCTTCCTAAATGTCAGGAATACTGGACCACTATCTAGTGTTTAAATTTCAAAAGGGATGAGAGCTGGAACCTTGCAACCATTTCTTGGTTGTAAAAGCCTGAGACAGCTACCAGGCTTAGCTGGCCTTTGGAGAGATGTTTTTATATCCCAAAAGGTTAGCGTGAGAATCCAGGATTCTTTCCATTCCTTCTCCCATCCGGAGAGGAGAGAAATGGCTGCCTTGGCCCTGTATACAAATGGAGGAAATCTTTTTTGTTCCCATCCTTTGTGTATGGAATGAAATCTGCCACTCATAAGAGAATCTTTACCAGCCTTCCTAGCATTACCCGTGGGTCTAAGCATCCGGGATTGACAGTGTACTTTACTCTATTGAATTGGTTGCATCAGTAAAGAACTCTTTTCCCTGATCCAAGGGCCCATACTTCAGCAGTACCCATGTGTATGAAATACAAAAACCGTGCACGTGGAAACACATTCCAGACTCTTCACAGGTTTTGACGGAGCAACCAGCACACCGTGAATGATCATTCTTTTTCATTTTTGCCAGTCTAATGGGTGAAAACTGTCTTCTCACAGTCCTCTTCTTCTTCTTTTTTTTTTTTTTAATTTAAATGCTCTCTTTAGAAAGCATTTAGATTAAGAGACTGAAAGGGAGCAAGGCATCTAAGGCTAGTGAAATTGAACATATTCCATTTAAGACATTTCAGTCCCCTTGCGTGTGCATCTGTGTCTCTGCGTGAGAATTGCCTTTTCATAAGTTCTGCCCGTTTTTCCAACGTTTTCTTTGAAAATTGTCTTCTCAGTCTCTATGAGCTATTTTCCTGGTAATAACATCGCTACGAATATGGGCTGATGGTGGCTCTTCAGCAAACGTTTTGCAAATACTTTTCCTTCCAGTCAACCTTTTGGCATAATTCCTGTCCTCATCCCGCTATTCTTCCTACAAGGTTCGCTTGCTTTCTATGTGCTGTCCAACAGGAAGAGGGTCCTTAATGCCTACTACCTGCAGGTCCAAATGCCAAAGCAAGCGCCAGTGTCCTCACTGGTGGGAAAGGCGCTACAGTCACACACAGGGAGATCCTTCCTCAGGGGCTTACTGTAGGGAGGGTGTGTCCCTTGAAAAAACTCCTGCCTGAGTCTGATGAGGAGGTGCAAGCCTCGAGAAAAAGAAACAGTTTCTCTGCTAGAGATGCTACCGCTGGAGAGGGAGAAGACGGTGATGGGGATGCCTCCACCGGCTGGTCCCTGAAGCCTGGGGCCTGGGATACACGCTCCACCCTGGCTCCTGACTTCCACTTTATCAACTGGCATGCCATCAGGATGCAGAGCCTCTCTCCTCTCCTCACTCCCCTGGAGTCAGAGGGTGGAGATAGGTGCCAAAAAGAGCAAATTAAGCTGGCCCTATAGCTAGAAAGAGCATTTGGTATTAGGAGTCTGTGTTTGGACCAGAAATGAACAGGATGAGAAATGGACCTGAGATTGCTGAGGCAGAGACCGGGGAAGCTGGACCCCTATCTCCATGCTGGATGCTGTGAGTAGGAGATAGATGAGGAGAAGGACCAGGGTGTCCTTGGGGAGAGGGGTTCGAACAGTAGAGGAGACCCAGCCAGGTGCCACTTGGGGCCAGTGGGCAGCCTGCTGGGCACGTTCCTTCGGTCAAGTTTCTTTCTAAAAAGAAACCACGTGGAAGCTGGTTTTCTCCTTCAAATGCAAGCTCTGAGTGTAGAGAAGCCAAGAGAAATCCAGGGCTTTATGAAACAAAAGTGGGGGTGGGTAGGATTTCTTTGGCCTTAAAACATGCAGAAGCTAGTAGAGGCTGGAGACAGTTAGCCATAATGCAGCGTGGGGGCCGGGAGGACATGCCGATTCCCGAGAAAGGTCAGCTGTGTCCAGAGTGAGGCTGAGGGCGTCTGCCTCTTGGTTTGGCCACAGCGGGGCACTCACTCATGGTCGTTCTCCTGTGGGACTGCAACTGCACGTGCGAGAGGGCCGGTCACGCAGGCTCAGCCCTCAAATCGCCTTCTTTCGTTGTGTCTGGGTACTGAGGGTTCCTGCCACCCTCCTGGAGACTGGGCCAAGCTGGCAGCAAGAAGAGAAAGACAAGTCAGGCTCGTGCTGCTCTGAAGAGGCATTTGGGGCTATTTTAGTGAAGGGATGGGGTAGTGAGGGTGGTGGGCTGGTGGTGACTTTGCCCCCTGTGTGTGCTGTGCTCAGTCACTCAGTCCTGCCTGACTCTTTGCCACCCCATGGACTGTAGCCCGCTAGGCTTCTCTGTCCATGGATTTTCTAGGCCAGGATCCTGGAGTGGGTTGCCGTTTCCTTCTTCCTGACCCAGGGATAGAACCCATGTCTCTTGTGTTTTCTGCATTACAGGCAGATTCTTTACCTGCCAGAGCCACCACAGAAGCCTGACTTCTTGCCCAAATGTATACGTGAGAAGCATCAGGTTGTCTGGCAGAACTTGCCATGAGGATGGAAGAACTTAACACTCTCTGATGTGGTGACCACCAGGCACGTGGCTGGTGAGCACTGGGAGTGTGTGACAATTCTACGACCAAGAAAGTGGATTTTTATTGGAGCCTAGTTGATTTATAATGTGGTGATCGTTTCAGGTGTACAGTAAAGGGAATCAGTTATACATACAAGCTTATATATGGTTCAGATTCTTTTCCCATATAAGTTCTTACAGAGTATTGAGTAGAGTTCCCTGTGGCATGCACTATCCTTATTAGTTATCTCTTTTATATATAGTAGTTTATATATGTCAGTTCCAATTTTCCAATTTATCCCACCCCACCCTTACCCCCTGGTAACCCTAAGTTTGTTTTCCACATCTCTAACTCTATTTTTGTGGATTTTTAATTTTACTTGATTTTCATTTATTTAACATAAGTAGCTCCCATAGTGGCTAGTGGTTATCCTATTGGACAGTCCAGCACCAGAGCATGAGAATCAGGAGTTTGGGCTCCTGAGTCCTTCCCTAGCCCTGTGAACTTGGAGGATCAACTTAACCTCTCTGTACTTCTGTTTCCTGTTATCTAAGACCTAAGCTAGGGCTCTCAGCCTTGCTGGGGGTGTTGTCAATTCACATAGGGAAAGACTAAACAAACACATTACAAATAATTGTCACAGTGCTGAGAATCCATACCTGTCAGTCAAGGTGGAGCTGCTGGGAAGTTACAGGTAATGTAGGAAGTCCTTGGTGCTGGAGGCAGGAAGGGAGGTGCTGCTTTCTGAGAAACTGGGTTGGAAAGAGCTCAGTTAATGGGCTTCTGTATCTCTGATGCCTGAGGGTTCCTGGGTGGTGAAGTGTGTCCCAGGGGGCTTTCCCGGGAGGTGACAAATGGGATGCTCCCCTCTGGGTGGGCTTTGTTTCTTCGAGTTGTCTCCAAGGCCAAGACTTGGACAGATTCTAAGGAGACCCCAGGGGCCGCAGAAGTGGAGTGGGGCTGGCATCTATGTCCAGAGAATCTTGTTGAGAGAAAGGAAAGATAACACCAGAGGCTAGGGGTAGGTCACTTCCTCCCGAGCTTAGTGTGTCATCCACAGGACTGGAAGGAAAAGTCAGTTCTGGCAATTTGTCTTTGGTCTGAAGGCACCCTTGGGCTTCCTAGGTTATGCTAGTGGTAAAGAACCTGGCCTCCCCAATGCAGGAGATGCTAGAGATGCGGGTTTGATCCCTGGGTCAGGAAGGCCTCCTGAAGAAGGAAATGGCTACACACTCCAGTATTCTTGCCTGGAGAATCCCATGGACAGAGGAATCTGGCAGGCTACAGTCCATAGAGTCGCAAGGAGTCAGACATGACTAACGTGAAGAGGGTATGTACACAGAAGCCTAAAATCTGGGAAGATGGCAAGGTCAAGTCTCAGGTTCCGTCTCTTCCTGCGAACCTAGAAGCAAACCTCCAGCCTGGCTTATCAAGGCAAGTCTCAAGGTGAGGATAGGATTTCACAGCTAAGTATTTTCTTAAATTCTACAAGTCAGCTCCACCCCCTTGCCTGCAGGTGACCTGTATGTAGTGTGTTCCCAAGGAGAGGAAGCTGTGTAGGATCCTGTTTAGGACCTGGTGACTGCGTGACAAGATGATGTCACTTGCCTCCTATAATGTTGAGATTTATAACAAGTATTACATACTTGGACTTCTTCCTCATCCCAGCTGTCAGGGCCACAGAGCTCCCCAAACCCTTGGAATTTCCTACCTGATGAGAACAATAAAGGTGTCTTTTGTTATGTTAATGAGGTGACTTTTGGAAAGCTTCTGTGGGTGGGGAACTGGTGGACAACCCTGAGTGATTAGAGGGCCAGAACTTTCAGTCACCTCAACCTCCCAACTCCAGCCTCTCCTGCCAATGGCCAATGATGTAATCAACCATGCCTGTGTAAGGAAGCCTCTAGAAACCCCCCAAAGAATGGGGTTCAGAAGGCTTCTGGGTTGGAGATTCTCCTGGTGGTGCACTCCAGAGTGCATGGCGCTCTGAGCCCTGCCCCCTCCTTGTGCCAAGCATCTCTTCCATCTGCTTATTCTTGAAAGTGAAGTTGCTCAGTCAGGTCTGACTCTTTGCGACCCTTGGACTGTAGCCCACCAAGCTTCTCTGTCCATGGGATTCTCCAGGCAAGAATACTGGAGTGGGTTGCCATTTCCTTCTCCAGGGGATCTTCCCAATCCAAGGATCGAACCCAGGTCTCCCACATTGCAGGCAGACGCTTTAACCTCTGCACCACCAAGGAAGCCCTTAAATACAAGAATCCAAGTACTAACATCAAAGATTTCAAGGGAGGAAAGGAAGCCAGGTTGAAAGAAGAAGGGGGAGGGGGTGGGAGGAGGGGGCGAAAGGGGTGGCCTTGTCCAGTAAGTAAAGTGTTCCTCTGAATTCTGTGAGCCACTCTGGTAAATGAATCAAACCCAAGGCGGGGTTGTGAGAAGTTCTCATCTATAGCAGGTCAATCAGGAGCACAGGTGACTTGGGCTGAGTGTCTGCAAGTGGGGAAGTTTGAGGGGGAGATTTGGTCTTGTGGGACTGAACCCTTAACCTGCGGGATATGATGCCATCTCTGGGTCAATAGTGTCAGACTTGAGCTGACACCCAGCTGCTGCTATAGAGTTGCTTGATGTAGGCGAAAACCCCACATGTTAGAAATGAGTGACAGATTTGGACCTCCTTCCTGGACTCCTGCTCCCAAGCCTCTCCATCGCCTCTCTGTCCAGCACACCTTGTGAGTTTGGTCTTCCCAGGAAGCCACTTTGCTCCTGTTCCTGACCATCCCTCTGACTGCCCACCCCTCGCACCCAGCCCCCCAGTGCCCACTCTGCTCTCCTGCTCAAGCTCCCATGGGGTCCTCAGCTACTTCTCATATCTCCAGCCTCTCCCTTCTGGTCCTTGTTCAGTACAGTCTTTGCTCTGCTCTCTGCCAGGAATGTCCTTATCCAAATCCTGCCCCTTGGTTTAAGGCTCTCTGGCTCCTTCCACCCAGCTCTGTTTCCTCAGACTTTTTCAGCACTTACATCTTAATCCTACACCAGTCAGTAGGATATTTGGTTCTGAATAAGGGAGCACATCATTTGTCTTGCTGTCATAAAATCCTGCTCCTCCACTACGTACTTCCTGCTCCCACCAAATCCAGCCTCATGGAAGGGTGCTGGGAGCCTGCACAATGGGCACAGCCTCTTCTCAGGAAAGAACTGAAGATTTTTTTCCCCACCTGCTCATACCAGCACCCCAGGAGGTCCCCAAGGTTTACATGGGGGCAAGGAGTGGGGGCCTGGGGCATCAGAACACAGTCAGAGAGCTGAGGGTAGAGGCTCTGAGAGCCCCCATCTGCCTTGCTAGAACCTTGGCAGGACCCCATAGGACACTGAGTCCAGGTGATGCCATCTGACCAAAACCCAACCCATCATAGCACCTGGCACACAGTATCACTGCCGTCACACATCAGGACACCGAAGATGGATGAAAATGGCAAAACGTTCTAACTGAATAACTAGTCTCCCCTTCTCTTTGGCAGCAACTTACTACCAGGTTAAGCTGCTGCTTGAGACCCTCTTGGGGCTGAAGGGTAGGATCACAGTGTCTGTGTACTGAAGGACAGTTGTTGTGTTGGTTTTAGTTGCTAAGTTGCGTCTCTAAGTTGTGTTGTTTCAGTCACCTAGTTTCGTTGCTAAAACCCCATGGACTGTGTGTAAGGCTACACAGGCTCCTCTGTCTATGGGATTTCCCAGACAAGAGTACTGGAGTGGTTTGCCATTTCCTTCTCCAGGGATTGAACTCTCATCTCCTGCATTGGCAGGTGGATTTTTACCACTGAGCCACCAGGGAAGCCCCATTAAAGGACGGTGTGTGTTTTAAATGTCAAAATATTGCGCCCACAGCATAGGGGCTATGAGAAAATGTCCCCCTCTGATTTATAGTCAATGATGCAAGGTAGTGGTGGGAATGATAATTAGAACAACAGACTTGGGTTTGATCCCTCTGCTATTAGACTAAAAGTCTAAGAGCCTCAACGTTCCTTATCTGTGCAATGGGAATGACAGTGGTTACTATCTCATACAGTGTTGAGGGGATCAATGAAATCATGCATTTCAAGCACTTAGCACGGTTCCTGGGACAACGGAAGTGCTCAGAAGTCTTAGCCACTATTGACAGTATGTGAAGAGCGGTATCATATCAGAATATAGATATTATTTAGGCTTCAGTAATAAGTACATGGAAAGTACTTGGGTAGAAAGTTGTGAAGTTTTGGTTTTGTTGTGATTGCAGAAGTGAAGTGAGCCAAGCACCCTAGTGAAAGGTGACCCTGGGGGTCTTGACTATGACAGATGATCTGAGTGTCTCTCTGGTTGCCTGAGTTTTGAAGCGCTTCCTTGATACCAACGGCGTCATGATGACGCAAAGGGAAAGTCACTCATCGTGTCCGACCCTTTGCAACTCCATAGACTATATAGCCCATGGATTTCTCGAGGCCAGAGTTCTGGAGTGGGTAGCCTTTCCCTTCGCCAGGGGCTCTTCCCAACCCAGGGACTGGACCCAGGTCTCCCGCATTGCGGGCGGATTCTTTACCAACTGAGCTATCAGGGATGCCTCGCGAGGAGGAAAAGTGAAATCACTCAGTCGTGTCCAACTTTTTGTGACCCCATGGACTGTAGCCTACCAGGCTCCTCTGTCCACAGGATTTTCCAGGCAATAGTACTGGAGTGGATTGTCACTTCCTTCTCCAGGGGATCTTCCCGATCCAGGGATCAAATCCCGGTCTCCCGCATTTAAACAGATGCTTTAAGGTCTGAGCCACTGAAAAGCTTACACCAGTGAAGTAATCACCAGGGTTGAGTAGCTGTGGCTCATGAGCGCCCCCGGAGGAAGGAGCGGGGAGGCGTTGGAAGGGATTGCCAGGGGTGAGTTACTGATACACATGGGCCGAGTGTGAGCCCTCGATCAAGGACCTCTTGGATCTGGAGTTTGAAAGCTTCTTGCAAGTGTACCTGCCTGCAGTTTCTCTTCCAGGCATGGTGAGACCTGTGAAAATAAACCCTGATCCCCAGTTTGTCCTGCTTGCTGTGCTGGGGTGGGAAGAGCACTCAGCATTGGGATATGGTGGCAGTCGCTGCCCTCTGGCTTATGTGAATGGGTTTAGGCGGCCATAATTGTGGTCATCCACTGCCCTGTTGTAGATCCTGCCCTTTGCTTCTTCTAGAAGGGGGCAAGTCCTGCCTGCACAGGTGAGAAAGGTATTATTACTGGGCTGTTGTTGTTATTGCCATCACCAGCACCACAGCTGTCAGTTACACAGCTGGAAAAGATGTTGGCTGGGTCAGAAGACTACCATCGAGTACTCAGAGTCCTCTCCTTGGATCTCAGGAGGAAAGAGAAAAGATGCTAATGGGCCATAAGAGACCGGAATGAACGCTGAAGTCTGTTTATTTAGAAGCAAAGGCCAGAGAAGGCAGAGAGATGGCCAGAGCGGCCACCTTTCCCCCAAGATACAACCCTGTATGATCCTAAAGACCATTTTTGGTGGCTGACTATGTGGTCGATGCCCTGCAGGTGCTGTCGGCACAGTCTTTGTAATCCTTGGGACAACCCCAGAGTGTAGGGGTCATGTACCTCTTTTACAGTTAAGGCAAAGAAGGCTCAAAGATCTTAAGAGATGTGTCCACTTGGATAGAGATAGTAAGTGGGAGAGTGAAACTTGAACTTGGATCTGACTGGATCTAAAGCTCTCCATTTCATCACTTAGATATCACCTCCCAGGGCCCCATTTCTCTTCTCAGTAAAATGCGGGTGGTTCTAATCCTAGTGACTACAGGTGGCCATCAAACATTGGAAACGGGAAAGTATAGGAAAGAACCCAGTTAGGTGAAACAGCAGTTCTGTGTCTGAGTAGAGTGATCCAGGCAAGAGGCGTGTGTGCCAGGGGCTGGCAGAGGGCCCAGGCAGCACTGGGAGGGAAACTCTGAGAAGGTAGGGGTTGAGACACATAGAGTCTGTCTTCTTCAGGGCATTTGGGTCCCCTGGGAAGGACATTAAAGATGCTATCCTTTCTCATGCCTTTCTGCTCTTTCTCCTAGTCGCAAACTCTGGGCTCTCACTCTTTCTTCCTGCCTAGGAAACACGCGGTCCTGTCTAGCTAGCTTTGGGCCACCAGACTAGGCTCTCAGCTCTCAAAGCTATATTCTCCTTACCTCTAGATGCTTCCCCTTTCATCCTTCTTCACTGCAGGCACAGCATTGGCACCAGGGGCGGTGGAGGGGAGCTTTCCTGGAAAAGAGGCTGGGGATTTGATCCCTTTTTCCATGTCACCAGGAAGATCTCGCTTCTCTGGGAACTGCTGTGAATGACCCAAGTACAAAAGTGCAAATCAAAGCCCCCTGACCCTTTGAGACTTTCATATTTTCACTGAACCGGCAACGGCAGCAGCACTGCCTGCACCAACGGCACCAGTATGACTGTTGGGATTCAAACTGTCACCAGAACCCCAGCAGACAGGATTCTCTGACCTCATGCCTGATGCCAGGACGTTCCAGCTCAAACTCATGCCCAGCAACTGTAAGATCCTCCAAGACAGTTTCTTCTTCCCAGTAAAACCCCCATAGATGCACATTTGTTTTAAAAAATCAATTTTATTAAGGTTTAATTTACCTATTAAAGCACATCTCTTTAATCTATACATTTGGTGCCATATTTATATACCTGAATAGTCTGTGTCATGATCAATATAAAAAAATTTACATCATCCTAAAATGTTCCCTGTTCCCTTTCTCAGTCAGTCTTCCATCCCTGGTCCTAGATAACCACTGATCTGCTTTCTGTCGATAGGTTTGTCTTTCTTATAGTTTCATATAAATGAAATCTTTTATGTCATGCCTCTTTCACTCAGCATAAGAGTGTTGAAATACATCCATGCAATTGTATCAATTCTTTTTTAATTGAGGTATAGCTGATGTACAATATCATGTAAGTTACAAGTGTACACTAGTGATTCCTAATTGTAAAGGTTATACTCCATTTATAATTATTATAAAATATTGGCTATGCTCCCTGTGCTGTACAATATGTCCTTTTAGCTTATTTCTTTTATACACAGTATTTTATACCTCTTAATCTCCTACCTATGTCTTGCCCCTCCCCCTTACCCCTTCCCACTGGTAGCCACTAGTTCTCTATATCTGTGAGGCTGTTTCTTTTTTCTTATGTTTACTAGTTTGTTATATCTTGTAGATTCCACATGTAAGTGATACACTATTTGTCTTTCTCTGACGTTTCACTTAGCATAATACTGTCCAAGTCCATCCATGCTGTTACAGGTCATTTTTATTGTTGCTGAGTAGTTTTCAATTATATGGATATACTTCAATTTATCTATTGTCCTATTAATGGACAGTTGCATGGTTTCTACTTTTTATTACTATGAGTAAAGTTGCTATAATATCTACATACTGGTCTTTGCAAAAGCATGTGTATTAATTTCTCTTGGATAGCAACCAGAAGTGGAACTGCTGAATCTGTGGTACATATGAGCTTAACTTTATAAGAAATTGGTGTTGAGTTTTGTCCAACACTCTTTTTGGTACTATTGAGCAAATCATATGGGTTTTCTTCCTTGACCCATTAATATGACAAAATATTGAATTTAAAATGTTAAATATTCAAACACTTGGTCTAAGAGATATTAACTTTTTTTTTTTTTTACATTGCCTGATTTGTTTTGTTAAAATTCTGTTACAGATTTTCGCATTCATACTATGAATGCTGTTGGTCTCAGTTTTTTATTTCTTTGGAGTGTTTTTGCCTGGTTTAGGTATCATGGTAATATTGGTCTCATAAAATGAACTGGAGAATGTTCTCTCTTCCTCTATTCTCTGGAAGAGTTTGGGTAGGATTGGTGTTATTTCTTCCTTAAATGCTTGGTAGAATTTATCAGTAAAGATATCTGGGTCTGAAGGTTTCTTTGTCAGAAGTTTTTAAATTACAAATTAATTTTCTTTAACAGAGATTGGGTGCTCAGATTTCTGATTTCTTCTTAAATCACTTTTGCTCATTTGTATCTTTCAAGAGACTTACAACTGTTTCATCTAAGTTGCTAATTTTATTGAGAAAAATCTTTTCATAGTCTTACTGTCCCTTTAATGACTTTAAACTTAGTAGGGAT
The DNA here is from genome assembly GCF_001704415.2 of Capra hircus. Lineage (NCBI taxonomy): Eukaryota > Metazoa > Chordata > Mammalia > Artiodactyla > Bovidae > Capra > Capra hircus. Next base: position 98,880,968 of record NC_030815.1, read on the forward strand.
GCCCCTTTCTTCATTTCTGCTATTGGTAATTGTGTTTTTTTTTTTTCTTTTGTTTTTAACTTGATCAGTCTGGCTAAGGGTTTGTCAAATTTGTTGCTATTTTTCAGGGAATGAGCTTTCTGTGTAAATCTTTTTGTTTGACTATATTCTATTTCATTTATTTTTGTCCTTATTTTTGTTTATTTTGGTGGCAGTTTAGACAATTAACCGTAGATATTTTTTGTTTTTGTCTCATTGTTAAATTTTTTAAATGTGTAGAAATGTATATCTTAGAAAGTGAGAATTTCTCATAACCCATCTCCCCGAGATAACTGCCTTTTTGCTAATATGCTGGTCACTTAAGACATGCCAAAGGACCTGACATCCTTCAGATCTACCACATGCCTTTGGACGTGTGTGCCTTTGGTCTTGGCGTTCCTTCAGAAAGGAACTCTGCCCAACAGTGTCCACTCGGTGGATTCTTAGGTATTAAGATCCATTTCAAATACCATTGCCTCCTTGAAGCTTCCTTCCGTTCTTCCAGAGCTCACCCCCTGCTCTGCACCACTGGACTCTGTACATGATTGTGCTATGTATAGTGTTTGTTCATTGAAAGAGTAGAATTTGAATACTGTCCATTTGCTCTGAAGTCCACACTCTTGTGTCCTGCGCTGCTTCCCTGGGATTTTTTTTGTTGGATTTTAGAGCAGCTTTCTATGATTCTTAATTTACTATACTCTTTTTGGAGGTTGAATTCACATACCATATAATTCACCTTTTTAAGATGCACAATTATCTTAAGACTTTAATCCCAAATTTCCTTATGGAAAGAATTATATATATCTTAATATTTCAGTTCCTGGTGCAGTCCGTGACATTCAATAATAAGACAATGAATGTTTCCTGAATAAAGAAAATCATTGTTTACTATATGCTTTATGCAGGTATTTCTCAAATTCAGTGTGCATACAAATCACTCAGGGAGAGGGTTAAAATGCAGGTTCTTATCTGCAAGTGGAATCACAAGCTTTTTCATGACGCCCCAGCTGCTAATCTGAGGACCACTCTGAGGAGTGTGTGAAGTGTCAGTCTCTCAGTTGTGTCCGACTGTTTATGACCCCATGGACTGTAGCCTGCCACGCTCCCCTGTCCATGGGATTCTCCAAGCAAGAATATTGGAGTTGATTGCCATTCCCTTCAACTCTGAATGGCTAACCTCAAAGGGACCTCCTCTCTAGAGTAAAGGTAGTTCTCTTGAACTCTCACAAGGGGGCGCAATGGGCAAACATTTCTGTGGCTATTTCTGTTTTAACAACGTAGTGAATGAATTCAGTGATGCTTTTCAACAGATGTTTTGCTAATTATTATTTATTTCAAGGAACAGGCACAGTGGATATCTCCGTATACTAAAAATGGGCTTTCCTTTAAGCCATGTCTTTTGAAGAATTAGCCAAGATTATGCCCATGGAAACTGGAAACACTCCATATCTGTTATCAGAAGTGTCAAGTAAGAATAGCACTACAAAATTCTTAGGAAAGATCTGAAAATAATATGATAATAGTAATAATAAAAGTAACAATGATAGTATCTGTCATTTATCGATACCTATTAAATGTGTAGTATTGTACTAGCTGTCTCCCAGAAATGATTTCATTTAATTCTCACAACCATCCCACAAAATAGGTAGGACTGCCCCCATTTTTATGGGTAAGAAAATTGATGCTTAGAGAAATTAAATAAAATGCCCAAGTTCTGGAAGTCATAATCGGAAGGGTAGAATTTGAACGTGCTCTTTTCCCAAAATTCGCCCTCATGTGCTATACTGCATCTTAGGAATTTTTCCTTCTTTTCTCTCTTTTGGGGGAGGGATTTTTCTTTTGGGGTTTAGAACAGTGATTTATGATTCACAATTTGCCATACTCTTCTTATAAATTAAAATATGACTCATATGCCATAAAATTCATCCTTCTAAAGAATACAGTTTACTGGCTTATAAATAAATACAAGATGGTAAACTATTATCACTATTAACTGCAGAATATCTTTGTCGCCCCCAAAGAGAAATGCATACCCTTTAACAATCTTTCTTCATTTTCCCCTCCCACAGCCCCTGAAAACCACTCATTTTCCTTTGTCCATGTGAATTTGTCTGTTTCGCATTTCATATAAATGGACTCAAGCAACATGTGGCCTTTCGTTTCCGGCTTTTTCACAGAGTATACTTTTTCACAGAGTATAATGTTTTAAAGCTCATCCATGCCGTGACATACATTAGTCCTTCCTTCCTTTTTATGTCTGAACAATATTCCACAGTATTGGTATACCAAATTTCACTTATTCATTTACCAGTGGATAAACATTTGGGTTGTTTCCACTCTTTATCAATTTTGAATAATGCGGCTGCGAGCATTTAGGTGTACGTTTTTGGGCAAACATAAGTTTTCATTCTTCTTGGGTAGGTAACCAGGGAGTGGAACTGATGATAGATGTTAAATCTCTGTTTCGCTTTTTGAGGGACTTTCAGACTGTTTTCCACAGTAGCTGCACCACTTTACACTCAGTTTTTTTTCATATACTTTCCACCAACAGTTTTTTCCATATACTTGTCAATCCTTGTTGATTTACCATCCTCTTGTGATCATGAGTTAATTGAAGGGGAGATAATCCAATTCTCAAAAGTTTCAAAATGAGATGCGCTTTAATTTTTTTAAAGTGATCAAAGTGGGTTTCTGCCCACTGCTGTGAGAAGAACATTGAACTGGGTGTCTTCATCATTAGCTATTGTTTTCTGTCATTAACTCTGTGACCCCCATATTATGAGCTAGTCTTTCAGGCTCTCAACTGTAGTTCTGGAATAATAAAACCTGCCTGGCTTCCCTGGTGGTCCTGGCATGAAATTAAAACCAAATAGTTAAGGCAAGAGGAAATACTTTCACAAATGAAAGAGTTGCCAAAGTTAATGCAGTTAAAGCAACAGCACCCCTCTTTTGTGTGAACTTTTTCCAAGATCTCTGGCTGCTCTGTAGCCCCCCTCCTCTGGAGGGCAGGCATTGGAGTGGCCAAGGGCATGTTGGGTCACAGCTAAAGGTAAGTCAGATGGGCTCTAAGGGATTTGTTTCTAACAAAGTAAATCCTAGGTATCAAAGTCATGCGGCATCTTCATGATTTAGTGACAAACTGTGTGGCCTCCAGTATCTATACTAAGTGCCGGGAATACAATTTTTTTAAAAAGGTTGGAAAAAATTATTTTAGACTTTTTATTTTGTATTGGGATATAGCCAATCAACAATGTTGTAATAGCTTCCGGTGAACAGTGAAAGAACATACATATACATATAGCCAGACCTACACATACACATGTATCCACTCTCCCTGCCATCCAGGCTGCCATGTACACTGAGCAGAGTTCTCTCTGCTACACACGAGGTCCTTGTTGGCTTTTCATCTTAAACATAGCAGCGTGCACGTATCCATCACAAACTCCCTAACTATCCCTCCCTCTCATCCTTCAGCCCGGCAAGGATTAGAAAATTTAACGTAGCTTTCTTGGGACATCAACTGACAAAGCAGATTTTAAAATCAGCACAAATACAAAAGAATTACATTGTAAGCCCGAAAAAATACATACATATCCCTTGCAGCCAACAAATAGAATGTGTACATTCTTTCCATGTGTATATTCAATTTTGACTTCTGTATACCCAGATGTGTAATCGCCACCAAGAATGTAATTTCTATACATCACCATACCGTTGACCCCATTTACATATTCTCCTGGCCCCACTTTACTTCCTGTGGCAACCGCTACTTTTTGTTCTGAATCTGCGTTTGCTTTTGTTTGTTAATTTATTTAAAAACTTTTTTATATTCCACACATGAGTGAAATCATATGGTATTTGTCTTCTGCCGGCTGACTTTCTTCACTTAGTGTAATACCCATAAAGTCCATCCACATTGTTGCAAATGGCAAGATTTCATCTTTATTTTATGGCTGAGTAGTATTCCACCGTGTGTGTGTGTCTGTGTGTGTGTATCTGTGTGTGTGTGTGTATAGACACACTTCTTTATACATCGATGGGCACTTATGTTGTTTTCACACTTTGACTATTGTAAATAAAGCTGCAGTGAACATAAGGGCTCACGTATCTTTCTGAATTACAGTTTTCATATTTAGATAAATACCTAGAAGTGAAGTAGCTGGATAATATAGTAGTTGTTATAATTTTTTGAGGCGCCTTTTCACTGCTTTCCATAGTGACTGTGCCAATTTACATTCCCACCAACAGTGTATGAGGGTTCCCTTTTCTCTGTATCCTAACATTTGTTGTATCTTGCCCTTTTGATAGTATGTATGTTTTGATCATACATTGTGTGTTTATTAAAATTGGCTGTGTTGTAGGCCACAGGAAAATGTCAGTTTATTCCAAAGAGTCAATCTTAGACAGGCTATGTTTTGTCATGATAATACAATAAAGTTAGAAATCAATAACAATAAAAGAGTTTAAAAACTTTCCTTTTTCTGGAAAACAGCAAACAACAAAAACAAATCAAAAACAGAAACAGTCCCCCCATCCCTGGGTTAAAGGGATCATCATATAAAATTCAGGAGGCACTAAGTAGTATTTAGAGGGGAAAATTACAGCTTTAAACAAGTCCATCAGGAAGCAGGATCATTCAAAGGAAAATAAACAAAACATTCAACTACAATAATTTGAAGAACACAGTTGAGCGAACTCTGGTCATGGGGTTCTGACTTACCCACACACAGAGGATGCTGAGTGAACCCAGAAGGGGTGCGGCTCACCTGAAGAGATCACATGTGAATTGTTTGATGAAGTATAAGGAAGCAGATGGAGATATCTGGGAAGCGCAGAGTAAGGGCACTAAGGTGAGAAGCAGCCAGCAGCAGGGCAGGGGAGGCTTCCTACAGAGGGGAAGTCAGAGACAGTGAGCGTTATATCAGATGGTGAAAGCTTTGCTGTGAAAAGAAGGCAGGCCTAACACAGTTTTTAAAATGAAAGGATGATGACTTAAGAGTATGAACTCCTGGGTCAGACGACACCGAGTTTGAATCCCACTTAACACAGGCTGTGGGATTCTAGCTGCGTGCTCGTGGGCTGCTCATTTAACCCCTACAAGCCCCATGTCCTCATCTATCCTGTGAACCAGTGAAGTTGCTCAGTTGTGTCTGACTCTGTGACCCCACGGACTGTAGCCTACCAGGCTCCGTCATCCATGGAATTTTCCAGACAAGAGTAATGGAGTGGGTTGCCATTTCCTTCTCCAGGGGATCTTCCTGACCCAGGGATCGAACCCAGGTCTCCTGTATTGCAGGCAGACACTTTACTGTCTGAGCTACCAGGGAAGCCTGTCCTCATCTATAAGTGATGATAAAAGTAAAAATAATAATGGAAACTACCTGAAAAGTATATTGGTGCATAAAGCACTTAGCACAGAGTCTGGCATTGTTGTCGTTCAGTCACTAAATAGTGTCCGACTCTTTGTAACCCCATGGTCTGCAGCATACCAGGATTTCCTGTCTTTCATTATCTCCTGGAGCTTGCTCAAACTCATGTCCATCAAGGTGGTGATGCCATCCAACCATTTCACCCTCTGTCGCCCCCCTTCTCCTCCTGCCCTCAATCTTTCCCAGCATCAGGGTCTTTTCAAATGAGTCGGCTCTTCTCATCAGGTGGCCAAAGTATTGAGGCTTCAGCTTCAGCATCCAATGAATATTCAGTGTTGATTTCCTTTAGGATTGACCGGTTTGATCTCCTTGCTGTCCAAGGGACTCCCAAGAGTCTTCTCTAGCACCACAGTTTGAAAGCATCAATTCTTCAGTGCTCAGCTATCTTTATGGTCCAACTCTCACATTTGTACATGACTACTGAAAAAACCATAGCTTTGACTATACAGATCTTTGTCAGCAAAGTGATGTCTCTGCTTTTTAATATGCTATCTAGGTTTGTCATAGCTTTTCTTCCAAGGAGTAAGCATCTTTTAATTTCATGGCTGCAGTCACCAGATGCAGTGATTTTGGAGCCCCCGAAAATAAAGTCTGACACTGTTTCCACTTTTGCTCCATCTACTTGCTGTGAAGTGATGGGACCAGATGCCATGATCTTAGTTTTTTGAATGTTGAATTTTAAACCAGCCTTGTTCACTCTTCTCTTTCACCCTCATCAAAAGGCTCTTTAGTTCCTTGCTTTCTACTGTTTTTAGTGTAATTGTTCAGAGCACACCTTTTCACAATCAGAAGTGTCTCTGGCTGATTAGTTGTATGGTCATATCAAGTTGGCACTCAGCTTGTCAGCCCTATGGGTGTGTGTGTGTGTGTTTTAGAAAGATCATACTTAATGCATGTTGGAGCCTGGATTTCAAGGACAATAGGCTAGAGACAGAGGTCACTTAGGAGGGATCTGGACCAAGCAGCTGAGGACAGACTGGAAAGTTCCAGAACAGAGGTGTATTTTTTTTTGTAAAGGAGGCAGCATTTGTGCACTGTGACTATGGTGCTTCTAGACTTGTATTAATGTTTCATTTATATAAGAGGACCGAGCAAGTGATGACAGGGAATTCACCAGGGTGGAGCCAGCAGAAGGAAGCCCAGATTTGGGAAGAAGGCATATGGGATGGTGAATTTTGAACACATCAACTTTAAATATGTTTGGGGGATTGCAATGTGGAGGGAATCATTAGCATCAGAAAGCAGAATCTGAAGTTCAGGGGGAGGCTGGGTCTGGAGATAGAAATATTGGTCTTTCCTGTATGTGTGAGCGGATGAGATCACTCAGGGAGAGAAGTGAAAAGTGAGATGAGATTAGTGCTAAAGACCAAGCCCTGAGGGATGCTGCCAGGTAGGCGTCCATGAGGGATACTATTGCCCTGGAGCTTGGGAAAGCTGGGAGAAATAAGAGTCAGAACAGACAATGAGGGCAGCGTCTTAGGAAGCAGTGAGCTATCCTCGGCATCAGTGCTCTGGAGCAGTTGGATAAAATACGGGCATAGACGTGCCATTGGGTTCCCCATGAATGACACATTTCTTTTGGAAGAAAGTTTCCAAGGAGTGGTGGGGTAGAAGTCAACTGCACAAAGTTTAATTTGAACGGCAGCTCAGGAGGAAAGAAGAGTTAAGTTGTATTTATAACATTTCTCAGACTCATAGATTTGAGTCAAACCCATAACTGTGATAACTGAAAGAATCCTTAGAAAGTTCTGGTGTAATTCTCATGGCTGACAAGTGAGCATCTGCAGTTGTTGTTTGCTGTGTGCTAATTATCCTGCGGTGCACTCTTGCCACGGTGTCTGGTGTGCTAATCCCAGGGAGGGGATGAGGAAGGCATCCCTTGACAAATGCAGAAACTGAAGTTCAGAGGATCCACCTGACCTAATCAATGTCACCCTATGTCACACACACACGCAGCCACACAGTCCCAGAATCACCAGTTACTCTTGTCAATGATCCACCCCAAAGCCCACATTCGTTCCTCTGAAACTCAACTCCACCTCAAAACTTCTCCTCTTTTTTAAAACTTTCTTTTGAATCTTTATTTTTTGTAGCTTATTTAATTTATATTTTTATTTGATAGGGGAATGGATAAATTAGAAGGGTAGGCTTAACGTATGTGTGTATGCTTAGTCGCTCAGTCCTGTCCAACTCTTTGTGACTCCTCTGTTCATGGGATTCTCCAGATAAGAATACTGGAGTGTGTTGCCATTTCCTCCTCCAGGGGATCTTCCCCACCCAGTGATCCAACCCACGTCTCCTACATTGCAGGCATTTTTTACCACTGAGCCACCTGGGAAGCCCAACATATACACAGTATATATAAAATAGATAACCAACAAGGATCTACTGTACAGCACCAGGAACTTTACTCAATACCTGTAATAATCTATATGGGATGAGAATCTGAAAGAGAATATATAGTATATATATATATATATATATATATATATATACATATATATATATGTATGTGTATAACTAAACCACTTTGCTGTACACCTGAAGCTAACACAACATTGTAAATCAACTATACTCTCTTCTTTTTTTTTTAAACTGTCCAAAAAAGCAATTCAAACCCCCTGACTGCACAGTCACTACTTTTTAAAATAAAAATGCAGAAGGTTCTCAGAACTGCCGAAGGAGGCAGTCACTTGTTCATCAAGGTACAATCGGGGACCTCAGAAATGTGAAAAGCATTAAAAAAAAAAAAGATCACTGTGCTTTCTTGTGCCGAGAGGGAACAGTGGAAAATGACCTGTCTCTCCTACCTGAGCCTGCTTTAGCGGAAACAAGGAAACTTTGTGTATCTTTCAATCCCAGAAAACAGGGGCCTTGTCTGTGAATAAAATAGCAAGTTTCGCTTTAACTTTCAAGAATGATGTCTTTTCATGCCTTCATGGGATACCTGAAGCCCTGCCAACCTCATGAGTGAGAAACCAGACCTGCTCACCCTGGCCTGTCCACACCAGCTCCTGCCAACTCTGAGGCTCTTTCAGGGGTGTGAGTGAACCTTTATGCTGGGCCTCCATTCATATGTTATTCTTTATAGCACATGCACGCTCTTTACAGCCCTTTCCATGTATGGAACATTTCATGATATAATTCCAAAGGCACTGCTTAAAAATGTAAACAAAAGTAAGACTAACATTTTCAAAAGAAAAAGAAAAAACATCTTTGAAGAGAGGAACAGATAAACAAAATGGGGTAAGACATTTCATGGAATACTAGATAATTCAAAGAATGAGTGAGACCCGTTCGAATCAGCTTGGGTGAAGCTCAAAAATACACGATTGTGTGAAAATAAAACATTGCAAAATGACACGCATGGTGTGATACTTATCTACATATAAAAATATTAAAAAGCAGAGACATTACTTTGTTGACAAAGGTCTGTATAGTCAAAGCTATGGTTTTTCCAGTAGCCATGTACAGATGTGAGAGTTGGACCATAAAGAAGGCTGAGCACTGAAGAACTGATGCTTTTGAACTATGGTGTTGGAAAGACTCTTGAGAGTTCCCTGGACTGCAAGGAGATCAAACCACTCAGTCCTAAAGAAAATCAACCCTGAATATTCATTGAAAGTACTGATGCTAAAGCTGAAGCTCCAATACTTTGGCCACCTGATGTGAAGAGCCAACTCACTGGAAAGGACCCTGATGCTGGGAAAAGACTGACGACAGGAGGAGAATGGGGTGACAGAGGATGAGATGGTTGGATGGCATCACCAACTTGATGAACATGAGTTTGAGCAAGCTCCGGGACAGGTGGAGGACAGGGAAGCCTGGTGTGCTGCAGTTGATGGGGTTGCAAAGAGTCAGATGTGAGTGAGCAACTGAACAACAACAAAATAATAAAAAATAGATTTTCAATGGATATAGACCTATATAAAATTATACATTAAGGACGTTATATTGACTATGCCAAAGCCTTTGACTGTGTGGGTCACAACAAACTGTGGAAAATTCTGAAAAAGATGGGAATGACAGACCACCTGACCTGCCTCTTGAGAAACCTATATGCAGGTCAGGAAGCAACCGTTAGAACTGGACATGGAACAACAGAGTGGTTCCAAATAGGAAAAGGAGTACATTAAGGCTGTATATTGTTACCCTGCTTATTTAACTTATGTGCAGAGTACATCATGAGAAACGCTGGGCTGGAGGAAGCACAGGCTGGAATCAAGATTGCCAGGAGAAATATCAATAACCTCAGATATGCAGATGACACCACCCTTATGGCAGAAAGTGAAGAAGAACTAAAGAGCCTGCCAGGGTCCTGCCCCAGTGGATCCAGGGAATTCGAAGAGGAGACAGCGTATTTGAGGAAAACTTACTTATTTAGAAATATAAAAGAAATTAAGAAGAAATAGTATAGTAGGAAAATTTAATGGAGAAAAGATGCTGAATAACTTGATTTACATGGAAAACCAATAAAGTTCCAAGACAAGGAACTTGCACCATCTACGTTAGACCACCGGTGTCCATTTGAATAGCGGAGAGTACCCCGCCTTGGGCTCTCTCTCTCATGGATCTTAGAAGCCAGGGCAAGTAAGTATACATGGCGCCCCAGATGGGAATTCAGCCAGAAAATAGAGTAAGAAAAGACATGGGGGAAACCAGTCCAGTGACTGGCCCATCCTCTATTGTACGGCAGGCTTTTTATACTTTTTGGTTGTACATAGAGATCAATGGATAATACAAAATTATGCAGTGTCAGCAGCCCTGACTCTTATCGAGACCAGGCTTCCTCTCTGCATACTTAGTTGTATACACAAATCTTAGGTGATTTACATCATCTTCTGGCCAGAAGGCCAATTAACATTTTACGGCCCTTTTCTGATAAGGGTTTGTCAACCAGAAGACTTATTTTTCTTAAAAGTGTTGTTCTTCCCAAAGTCCGGTGCCACTCTCAGAAAGCACTAAATAAAGTTACATTCTTACATAGCAAGGACACAGCAATTTATAATAATGAAAGAAGGACAGTAATTTATAACAAAGAGAGAGTTAATTAACTCAAAAGTCTAGTGTTGCTAACATCAAAAACTACTATATTCCTTTTTCTATATCCCAATTACATTGATTAATATCCTTCAGGTGCCTAAAAGATAAAGAATATGGAGGCCTGGCAGCAGTCATTGACTCAACAGTGAAACCCGTCACCAATATAATTTTTAGCTCTTTAGAAAAGGCTCTGTATCTTTAAGGTGCTTTAAGCTTTGTGCCTCTCACGGTTGGGGGGCTGTAAACAATTCTTGAGTTGTAAAAAGTCCGGGCAGACCGGTTAGGTAAATTAGAAAGCCATCAAAGGGGTTTAAACCGAGACCTTCCTTTTATATGTAGGAGACTGTTAACTGAAGCCCTGAGTTAACTTTTTCCAGAGAATGTCAGGAGAGTGGAAAGCACAGTACAATAAAGCAGGCAGACTCTGGTTTTCGGGGGTAGATGTTCAGGAAAACCCAGGGGGAACCCCTGAAGCCAGATCACGCCTTTGGTTTTGTCGGGCTTCCTTCCTCATGACCTTTGCCACGGGCGGGATTCCTCACGCTGGCTCCTGGCAAGAGCCTCTTGATGAAAGTGAAAGAGGAGAGTGAAAAAGTTGGCTTAAAGCTCAACATTCAGAAAACTAAGATCATGGCATCCAATCCCATCACCTCATGGCAGATAGATGGGGAAACAGTGGAAACAGTGGCTGACTTTATTTTTCTCGGCTCCAAAATCACTGCAGATGGTGATTGCAGCAATGAAATTAAAAGATGCTTACTCCTTGGAAGGAAAGTTATGACCAACCTAGATAGCATATTGAAAAACAGAGACATTACTTTGTCAATAAAGGTCCGTCTAGTCAAGGCTATAGTTTTTCCAGTGGTCATGTATGGATGTTAGAATTGGACTATAAAGAAAGCTGAGCACAGAAGAATTGATGCATTTAAACTGTCGTGTTGGAGAAGACTCTTGAGAGTCCCTTGGACTGCAAGGAGATCCAACCAGTCCATCCTAAAGGAAATCAGTCCTGAATATTCTTTGGAAGGACTGAAGCTGAAGCTAAAACTCCAATACTTTGGCCACCTGATGCAAAGAGCTGACTCATTTGAAAAGACCCTGATGCTGGAAAGATTGAGGGCAGGAGGAGAAGGGGATGACAAAGGATGAGATGGTTGGATGGCATCACCGACTCAATGGACATGGGTTTGGGTGAACTCTGGGAGTTTGTGATGGACAGGGAGGCCTGGCATGCTGCAGTTCATGGGGTCGTAAAGAGTTAGACACAACTGAGAGACTGAACTGAACCACCAGTTGTGATTACTGCAGTGACTGGGAGATGACGGGTGTGGTAAAGAAATTGGTATTAGTGGATCATGAAGAGGACTTCAGCTTGATCTCTAACAGCTCTTCAGAGATGGTCCAAGGATCCTTAAAAGTCCCCATGACGCCTTCAGGAGTTATTTGAAGTCAAAACTATTTTCATAGTTGCGTGAAGGTGTTATTTGCCTGTTTCATGGTGTTGACATTTGGATTAGTGGTGCGAAACCAGTGGTGTGTAGAACTACAGGGTCCTTTGTAGGAATCAAGGAGTCATCATTATACCCTGGGCTGCCACTCATTTGAAGTGAAAAAATAAACCTGCTGGTTTCACTCAAGAATGACCTGAGGAAGCGGTAAAAAATTATTGATTTTATTAAATCTTGGCCTCTCTGTTCATTTTTAAAAACATTCTAAGTGCTGAAGTATATATGAAAAACCTTTGCTGCATTTGATATGATGGTTATCTTGAGTAAAAGCACTTGTGTGTTTGAGTTGAGAGCTCAATTAATTGCTTGTTTTTCATGGAACTCCATTTTTATCTGCAAGAATGACTGACAGACAAACTGTGGTTTTTCAGATTAGGGTATTCGGCAGATATTTTCTTGAAAATGAACAAAACAAACCTGTCACTTCGAGGAAAACAACTGACAGTATTTGTTTCCCATGATAAAAGTACAAGTTTGCAAGCAAAAATTAGAATTTTGGAAAACTTATTTCTGCCACCATGAGCTTGACAGCTTCTCAACTCTTCAAATGTTTGCTGATGAGACTGATAATCTTATTAACAAACAGGATTAAACTTATGTTTTTCATTTGCTATTGGGGTATAGTTGATTTTCAATGTTGTGTTAGTTTAAGGCATACAGAAAAGTGATTCAGTTATATATATTATATATATAGACTGAATATATTATATATATATATATTCAGACTATATATATTCATAGTCATATATATTCTCTTTTTCAGATTCTTTTCCCATGTTGGTTATTATAGAATATTGAGTAGACTTTACTATGCTATTCCACAGGTTTTTGTTGATTATCTATTTTATATATAGTAATGTGTATGTGTTAATCTCAAACTCCTAATCTATCCCTCCCCTCACCCTGCCCACCAATCCCTTTTGGTAACCAGAAGTTTGTTTTCTATGTCTGTGAATCTATTTCTATTTTGCAAATAAGTTCATTTGTATCATTTTTTTAATATTCTACATATAAATGATATGATATTTGTATTTCTCTTTCTGACTTACTTCACTTGTATGATAATCTCTAGGTCCATCCATGTTCCTGCAAATGGCATTTCTTCATTCCTTTTCATGACTGAGTAATATTCCTTTGTATATGTAACATATCTTCTTTGTTCACTCCTCTGTTAATGGACATCTGCTGCTGCTGCTGCTAAGTCGCTTTGTGTCTGACTCTGTGAGACCCCATAGACGGCAGCCCACCAGGCTCCCTCGTCCCTGGGATTCTCCAGGCAAGAACACTGGAGTGGGTTGCCATTTCCTTCTCCAATGCATGAAAGTGGAAAGTGAAAGTGAAGTTGCTCAGTTTTGTCTGACTCTTAGCGACCCCATGGACTGCAGCCTACCAGGCTCCTCCGTCCATGGGATTTTCCAGGCAAGAGTACTGGACATCTAGGCTGCTTCCATGTTTTGGCTACTGTAAATAGTACTGCAGTGAACATCAGGATGCATGTATCTTTTTGAGTTATGGAACAAGCAGGATTGTTTGATATTGTATAGTAAAACAAACCAACATTTGGAAGCTCTGCCTAAGCTAGTGAACCAGTATTTCTGAAAGACAAATGCATTTTGTTATAAAATCATTTTATTCGTTTTTCCTGCATTTTAAACTCTAAAAAGCTATTTGCTGTAAGGTGTTTATCTTAAAATAAATCTAGACTACTAGAACCAAAATTATTTAGGGGTGGGGCAACAGTTCACAGCACATATAACTTACAGCCCCAAAGAATTTGTACTTACCTTTCTCTCCTAATTATGTTATACTTCATCTTCCTTTTCCCCTACTTTTCTGCTTTCCCATTTCCCCCTTTTCCCCCTATACTCACAAGTCAAAATGACAAATGTAGCCAAGAGTTGTTGATGTTGCTCATGTGTGTGCATGTTAGACTTCTGGCATTTTAGGGAGAAACTGATCACAGCATGTGCTGTGTGCTTAGTCACTCAGTCATGTCTGACTCTTTGTGACCCCGTGGACTGTAGCCCACCAGCTCCTCTCTCCATGGGGATTCTCCAGGCAAGAATACTGGAGTGGGTTGCCATGCCCTCCTCCAGGGAATCTTTCCGACCCAGGGATCGAACCCAGGTCTCCAGAACTGCAGGCAGATTCTTTACCATCTGAGCCACCAGGGAAGCTGATCACAGCATGGCAGGTATAAATTGAAGTCCCCACAATTTCATGCCTCTTCCTAACTCAGAACTAAGGCCCATCCCCTTTCCTCCCACAAGGGGAGTCAGCAGAAGCCTGAGCTTGAGTTCATCCCCATGAGCTCATCATGATCATGCTTTGGGCCCAAGCATGGCAAAGTCAACCTCCCAGGCAGGACCCAGGTCCGAAACAGCGTTTCCAGCCGCTTCTCAGGGACCTCTTGAGATGCCTTTGTGTCTCGCCACCTCATGCGAAGAGTTGACTCACTGGAAAAGACTCTGATGCTGGGAGGGATTGGGGGTAGGAGGAGAAGGGGACGACAGAGGATGAGATGGCTGGATGGCATCACTGACTCGATGGACATGAGTCTGAGTGAACTCTGCGAGTTGGCAATGGACAGGGAGGCCTGGCGTGCTGCGATTCATGGGGTCGCAAAGAGTTGGACATGGCTGAGCGACTGAACTGAACTGAACTGTTAACATCTGCCTCAGTTGTTGTCTACTGAACATGCACTATATGCCCGGGTGCTACTCATCTTATTTAATTCTACAACAATGCTCTGAGGTTATCGTACTGTGTCAGGGATTGATTGTGTGGACACACAGCTAAACTCTATTTCCCAAACTCTTTGGCAGTTAAGCTTGGTGATAAGACTAAGTTATTGTCAAAGCCTTGCTAGCAAAAGTATTGTGTGTTACTTCCAGGCCTGCCTGCACTCTCCCCACCACATCTCTGACTCTCTGTGTTCTTTTGTCTTCCTGTATCTTGTGAAGACAAGTACAGTGATGCTGGGATTATAAACAGGACGGAATCTGGCTTTTGAATCACATCTCGGAGGACAGCCACTGCTCAGTAACGCCCATTTTGGGCTTCAAGGGAGCAAAGATAAACTTGTGTTAAGCCAGTGAGATTTCTGGAGTTCACTTATAGCAGCTGTGGTCCTCACGCTGATAGTCACCCCCATTTTACAGGTAAAAGAACTGAGTCTTAGAACATTTTCTTGGTCTACAGTCTCACACCTAATGAGCTGATCCATGCAAGCTTGAATTATGTGTGTCTATTTCCTTGGGAATGAAGTAGTGAGAATCTCAGCAGTGGGAAATGTGTGTGTGTGTGTGTGTGTGTGTGTGTGTGTTGTAGGATACAGTTCTATCAGTGTTTTGGGCTGTATGGTGCCTAAGATCCCTCTTGATCTCAAACAGGAAAGAAAAAAGTGACTTTCAGGACCATCCTCTTCCCTAGTTGAGGTACTGAGGGCTCCACCGTGTACTTCTGCTCCTAAGTACTGCTGAACAAGGATCAGTGACCCCCAAAGGGACTGAGCCTCTGCCCCCAGCGTGGCTGCTGCTGGGTGACTGACTGACAAGATCTCAGCCCTTATCTGGGCTGCAGAGGGCCTGGCCACGACGACGATGACTCCAGCCTTCGGGAGAATTTAACTCTGTTCGGTGTCAGCTTTCCCAGGGATATCAGTTTCAGGAGGCTGGCAGGAGGTGGAGGAAAAACAATCTTAGGCCAGTTTACCTTGTTCAGGGTGGTCTCCCTCTCCTCTCCTCCATGACATGGAATGTCCACTGAAACAGGCAGAAAATAAGCCACTCTTGCCCACCACTCCATGTCTTTTTAAAATTTTAATTAATTAATTAATATTTTTAGCTGCACGGGGTCTTCCTTACTGCTCAAGGGCTTTCTCTAGTTGTGGCAAGTGGGGGCTACTCTCTAGTTGTGGTGAGCTGGCTTCTCAATGCGGTGGTGTCTCATTTTGTAGAGCACGGACTCTGGAGCTCAGTATTGTGGAGCACCGTCTTATTTTTCCCGAGGCATGTGGAATCTTCCAAGACCAGGGAATGCAACCCGTGTCCCCTGCATTGGCAGGTGGATCCTTTACCCCCGGACCACCAGGAACGTCCTACCCTCCCCTTCTTAGCTGACTTCCTACCCTCCACTTAGCTGACTTACCCAAGCTGGCTGACCCTTTCCCTCATAACTGCATCAGTGAGGAAGAGCATATTGGAGAAGCCAGGCAGTGGCAGGCTTCTGTCTGTCTCCCAAGCACCCATCCATCACACTACTACTATGAATTTAGGAACTAACTGTTAGAACGTAGGTGCTCAAACAGAGCAACTATTTGGGTTGATATTCCCATTCATGGATTTCTTGGTTCTCTAACTGACGCCAGTTAGAAAGTGACCTGATGAAGGTCCTATAACTTTTTAAATTTGACGTCATTCATATAACTTCACTGATGCAATGAATATGAACTTGGGCCAACTCCAGGAGATGATGGAGGACAGGAAGGCCTGGTGTGCCGCAGTCCGTGGGGTCATAAAGAGTTGGACATGACTGGGCGACTGACAACAACAATATATAACTTGCTGGTGGCATATTTGGGCTCCTACTAGATGCTCAGCATCACTTCATTGCTGTAGGATTGTGTTCCCAGGGGAACAGACTCTGAGACCCTAAGGTGTTGTTGCAAGAAATTTATTGGGTGGTGCCCTTGGGAGCCCATGGGTAAGGGCGTGACAGAGGCAGGACTTGGGCAGGACTTGAACTGTGATTTTGTTGCAGCAGAGGCCCCAGTTGATCTCCAGAGGAGTGGTGAGATGGAGGTGGCCCTTCAGAGATGTTCCAAATGGAGGCAAGAGGACTGAGTTTGTACTCCGACCTGGACGGGTCACCCTATGTTGGCTGCTCCCAGGGAGGGGCTATAAGCCCAGATGAAGCAAGTCCCTTCAGCAGAGGGCAGTTTCCAGGGAGGGGCTGTGTCATGAGCTGGGGGAATGAGTGTCCCAGTCCTGGGTCCCAGAGGGGAATTGGATGGAAGATCACAGCAATTGCTGAACTTGTGTGTAGGCACAATAGCACTGAGGTTTAAGGTGATGGAAACTGAAGTTTAGGAAAAAGATGTCATTGAGGTCATATAGTCACTAAGTGAATTAGAAAACCCAGGTCTCCGGTTTCAGACTTTTAGCGTGAAGGCTCAAAGCGGCTGGAAGTCGCAACAGAGACAGACCAGGCTGCTCTGGAGACTGGCGGACTTCCAGTGCAGGAAGTGGCCTGAGTGGGGCGCCTGGCCAGGGCTGGGTTGACCCCTGAAGTGTGTGGACAGAAAATTTGGTGGGGCCAGGGGCAGAGAAGGGGAGGGACTTGGCAACAGGGGCAAAGGATGGGAGGAGAAAACTTGGTGCTGGATTCCAGAAGGCCTGGACTCCCAGGAAGAGCTAAGGAAGTCTTGTAAACACTGAATTCCTGTTTCCCTGCTGTCGGGGCCTGGAGTGGGGGTGGTGGGGGGCAGCAGTGAGTGAGGTGGAGAGAAGGGAATAGTTCTGAGGACTGAAGGGGAGCACCTCCTCCCCAACCAGGAGACCCTCGTCCCCCTCCCCCATCCCTGGGATGTAAATGCCTTAGATGACAGGTGACATGTGAGCAGGTGGTCCTAACACCTGGGAGGCATATATTCTACTAGGAAAAATTGTGAAAGATTTTGAAAAGGGCCCAAAAGACTACTGGGTGCCTTTTCTAATGTACCCTTTTTGGTTATCTGCCCCTTTCATTGCCTTTGAGTTGTTTTGTGATTCTGCCTTCGGTGGAAAACTGATAGTAATGCAAATTATTCTTGCCCATAGAAGTGCAAATGAATTTTGTCCAGCGGGATGCAGTTGGCTATTGCATGGTGGATACTGACTAGTTTTTGCACTTATTTATAAATTCCTTTCAGCATTCCGGCTTGTCTTGATAGGTATACTCTTTGAATGCTCCATTGATCTGGTTGTAACACCTTACTGGTTCTCTTATTAATGAGTTAAATAAATCTTTGACACATGCTCATTTTAAAAAAAAAGGAAAAATAAAGCCATATTCCTTTTCTCTCAATCAAGTTGCCCTAAAACCAGAGAAAGTTAAGCTGTAGTCTGTGGGGACCTTATTTTCTATATGAAAAGAGTTGCATCTTTATCGTGGGAACCGCAAGGCACCCATACCGTTTCCATGCATGCACAAATCCTGTGGGGACCTTTTAGAGCCCATAGAATGGGGGCTGAGAGGACTGGTGGAGACTCTGTACCCTCATGTCAATCAGAGAAGCTTGCCTTTGGTCTGCTTTTGTCTTTTATTCCCACAGGGAGCATCCACGTTAGATTTCATTGGAACCAAGATGTTGGAGGTTGACATAGCATCCCCTCCCTCCTAAGATATTGTCCTAATACCCAGTCCCTGTGAATGTGAGCTTATTTGGAAATAGTGTCTTTGCAGATGGTCAAGTTGGGATGAGGTCACTAGTGTGTGTTAGCCACTTAGTCGTGTCTGACTGTTTGTGACCCCATGGACTGTAGCCTGCCAGGCTCCTCTGTCCATGGGAGCCTCCAGGCAAGAGTACTGGAGTGGGTTGCCATTTCCTTCTCCAGCGGATCTTCCTGACCCAGGGATCAAACCCAGATCTCCTGTACTGCAGGCAGATTCTTTACCATCTGAGCTATAGGGAAGTCCACGTGGTCGCTAGGGCGAGCTGTAATCTGATACGACTGTGTCCTTATACAAAGGGAAAATTTAAACCCAGAGATGGGCACACACACAGCGGGGACAGCATATGAAGAAGGCAGAGATTAGGTTGGTGCATCCGTTAGCCAAGGAAGGTCAGACGTTCCAGCAAACCACCAGGACCTGGGTGACAGGGACAGAAAAAGTGATCTCTCATAGCCTTCAGAGGAACCAACCCAGCCAACACCTAGATCTTGGACTTCTAGCCTCCAGAACTCTGAGACGATACATTTCTGTTGTGTCAGCCACTCAGCTTGTGGTATTCGTTATGGCAGCCCTAGGAAATGAACAGGCCAGTCTTCTACAGCGGCATGCAGTGTCAACCACTGGATTTTGGCTGGCTAACCCTCTCTTTACCACAAGAAGTGGAGTTAGGACTGCAGAGTGTTACAGGGCTTCAAGTACCTTAAATACAGCCACCATTCAAGAGGGGAGGTATGCCGTCTTTTTGGTTGTAAAACTTCTCCAGGAAAACAAAAAATCCAAAATAGCATGCCCAGCTGCAGTTTGACATTGTGAATTACATCTCTCCTGTTTGTTTTAGTCAAAGGCAGATACTCTTCCTGTGTCTGAACAAAAGGAGCAGACTGTTGCCTGAATGGCACCTGGTTACTGGGTCCTCAATTTCCCAATCAGAACTGTCATTGGTCACACTTAATGAAGCCATCTTCCCAGCCTCTTGGTATCCAGTAGGTTCCCATGGTGATTACGAAGGTTTCCAAGCAGGGCTGTCTTTTCTGCACACATGCACGCTTTCCTGGCAGGCAGGGGTGGTTGGGACTCTGATGAAATCTTGGCTTTTCCTGCAACATATACTGAAATAAGGGCTTCCCAGGTGACTCAATGGGTAAAGAATCCGCCTGCAGTGCAGGAGACGTAGGAGATAGGTGTTCAATTCCTGGGTTGGGACGATCCCCTGGAGGTGGACATGGCAACCCACTCCAGTGTTCTTGCCTGGAAAATTCCATGGACAGAGGAGCTGTGGACATCACTACAGATATTCACAGCTGCAGCAGGAGTGAGGAACCACTTTATAAAGTTGCAAGGTGCCAGGAGGCTCCTCTGAAGGCAGGAGAGAAGTCCATGGGCAGGAGCTGAGAAGTGACTAAAGGACTCAATGAAAGAACTCACACAAGACACACATAGGGACACCCGGAGGAGTTGGCTGTGGAGTCTTGTGACCGCCGGGATAAGATGAGCTGAAATGACAGAGAGTCCCAACTCTGTTGTGGACCTGTCTCCGTCACACAGCTGCTCTTCTCATTACAAAAGAGGTAATATGCAATGTGTTTGCTTTCCCTGGCACCAACCACAATTCCTTGAGCCCTTATGGCACTGCAGACTCAATGGTGCCAGTTGCTTTGTGTCTGCTTGTAAATGTTTATTCAGAAACTCGCAAGGCAAAATTTGTCTAGTTAATTGCATTCTCAGAGAAGAAACGTCCGTGGCATTTCTCCTGTTAAATAAGAAGAAGCTTCCAGAATAGACAAGCCTATCTAAGTGAATCAAGCAGAAGCAGTAGGTTAGACTGGAAAGCTAAAATCACAGTTCAAGAAGCCACTGGACAGGAACTCATGTGTTTTGGGGGGAGTTGGAGAGCTACTCTGAATGAGATTTCTCCTGTGTTAAAAATCATTCCTGATTCTTGACTTAGCGAATCCTTATGTTTCAGTTACAAGTGAAGGTTACCCAAGAATGTGGAGGTCATCCAGCCCTGTAGATTTCAGTCTGTGAAGAAATCCTGCCTGGAATGTAAGACTTGGTTTTCATTCACCTTGCCACGTCCTCAAACCATCATTCAAAGCTCATTCAAAGGGGGGTGCCAGAAAGAAAAACACCAATACAGTATACTAACACATATATATGAAATTTAGAAAGATGGCAATGACGACCCTGTATGCAAGACAGCAAAAAAGACACAGATGTATATAACGGACTTTTGGACTCAGAGGGAGAGGGAGAGGGTGGGATGATTTGGGAGAACGGCATTGAAACATGTATACTATCATGTAAGAATCGAATCGCCAGTCTATGTCCCATGCAGGATACAGCATGCTTGGGGCTGGTGCACGGGGATGACCCAGAGGGATGTTATGGGGAGGGAGGTGGGAGGGGGGTTCATGTTTGGGAACACATGTACACCCGTGGTGGATTCATGTCAGTGTATGGCAAAACCAATACAGTATTGTAAAGTAAAATAAAGTAAAAATAAAAATTAAAAAAAATTATATTAAAAAAAAAACAAAGGGGGGTGCTCCAGGCTCATGTGGCTCTTCCTCAACTTACAATAGGGTTACATCCCAACAAACCTATCGTAAGTTGAACATATCATAAGTCAAAAATGCATTTAATACTCCTAACCTACAAAACATCATAGCTGAGCCTGGCCTACCTTAAACATGCTCAGAACACTTGTACTAGCCCACAGTTGGGCAAAACCACCTAACACAAAGCCTGTCTTATAATAAAGTGCTGAATATCTCACACAATTTCTTGATAGTGCACTGAAAGTGAAAAACAGAATGGTTGTATGAATATTGAACGGTTGTAAATGTATCACGTTTACCCTTGTGATCGGGTGGTGGATGGGGACCTGAGGCTCACTGCTGCCACCTAGTGTCAAGAGAGAGGATGTACCACAAAACACTGCTGCTGCTAAGTCGCTTCAGTCGTGTCCGACTCTGTGCGACCTCACAGACGGCAGCCCACCAGGCTCCGCTGTCCCTGGGATTCCCCAGGCAAGAACACTGGACTGGGTTGCCATTTCCTTCTCCAATGCATGAAAGTGAAAAGTGAAAGTGAAGTCGCTCAATCGTGCCCGACTTTTAGCGACCCCATGGACAGCAGCCCACCAGGTTCCTCCATCCATGGGATTTGCCAGGCAAGAGTACTGGAGTGAGGTGCCATTGCCTTCTCCAATGTAACACTAGCCCAGGAGAAATTTAAAATCTAAACTTCCCAAGTTTCTATTGAAAGTGAACTGTTTGGCATCATCGTAAGTTTGAAAAATCAAGTGAACCATTGTAATGTCCTTGCTAATGCGTAGTGGTCAAGGTCCCGTTAGGAGACAGAAACCACCCGCTGTTTCATTTTTTCTTTTAAACACCACCGGCAATGTTCATGGCCCGGAGTCTGGCCCTGGTGGGTGGAGGGTGGGGGTTTCCCAGAAAAGCAAGCTGGATGTGATTGGAGCCCCCCTGGGGTGCCCTTTGATGCTTTAGGTATGTGTGTGGGTCCAGATGAAGGGGCAGAAGAAGATGAATGGGATTCAAAACAGACCAGTATCACAGCACAGACATCTCCTTCCCTTTTGCCAGGTCAGTGTGTGGCATTTCCAGCCTCCTTCTGATGCCCTAGGTAGCCTTTCACAGCTCCCACGTGTCATGTGGGGCTCCAGTCTGTCTTCTCTTTTTGGAGGAACATCAGGCTTTGCTCTTTGTCCCTAAGCCTCCCAACCACTCAAAGCCAAGTACAGCTCTCATCCTTCTATGAACCACTTGGCTTTAGATTTTGAGTTGAGCTGTGCGTATCTCTCCTTCATCATGTCTTTAGATTTTCTTTCTTGCTTTCCAACTCCTCTAGGTATATAGTAAAGCTCCTTATGGGGAGGGGGTTGTATATTTTATCCTGGATTTATACATGCTTGTAGCTGAGGTGGGGAGGCCATTTCATGACAGGTGAGTTTGTTACAGTGATCAAAGTACCCAGGAGAGAATTGTGCAAAGGAAATGTTAAGATGTTTCGCTGGTGGGGCAAGGGGGATGAACTGAGAGAGGCAATGATGTGTATACACTGTTGGGTATAGAGTGGATGGCTCATGTGAAGCTGCTGTTTAACACAGGGAGCTCAACTTGGTGCTCTGGGATGACCTAGGTGGGTGGGAAATGGGGAGGAGGAAGGGAAGCTCAAGAGGGAGGGGATATATGTTATATGTATACTTACAGCTGATTCAGAGAGAATTCCCGTGGACAGAGGAACCTGGCGGGCTGCAGTCCATGGGGTCTCAAAGAGTCGGGCACGACTGAGTGACTGAGAATAGAGCACGCATAGCTGATTCATGCTGTTGTAGAGCAGAAACCAACACAACACTGTAAAGTAACTCTACTCTAACTTAAAGAAAGAGATGTTTGGCCAGAGACTGGGAATGTGGTCTTCTTTCTGCCCCCAGATAGCAACTTGAATTGTTTCAAATTACTTTTGATTATCAAACTATGGCTTGCTTTATTACAGCTGCATACACAAAATGCAGCCTTGCAGGGCTCCAGTTACATCTGAAATATGATCTCAGGTTTCCAATGATGGAGACTGTGAGTTTATCCATTTCAGTGCTGGCCGTATAGTAGATCCTTAATCCATAGCTCTAGAGCAAATGCCACATGAATGAATGAATGGCTGTCAATTTGCCAAGACAAAAATCTTACAATTGGGGTCTTCCATCCTCAATAATTTGACAACTCTGCTGACTCGAGGAGGTGCTCTGACAGTGACCAGCAGCTCCAAATGAAGTTAACAGTAAACAATGGCTTTCCTGACAGGGAGGGACGCTCGGGAAATGTGAAAGAGAACGCTTGAAGGGAAGCGTTTATTCAAGGAAGTGACAAGTTGAAGGTGACTTTAAAAAATAAAAGGAAAGGCATTGTCGACCTTATGGTAGAAAGGCTTTATTGTCTCTGTGGAGAAAAATCAATGATAATTTTAGAGTGAAAAGAGAGGAATCATGGGTTTGTCAGAGCGTGCTGTGTACAGGTGTAGCAATGGCTTTGTCTCAGGGGAAGCTTTTATAGCCTCGCGAGGAAGAGGCTTCCAGGGACAAGTCACAGGCCAACTGGGGTGCCGTCCTGATAAACTGAACAGTGGGTCTTTCAGAACAGGAAACTGACTCAGAAAGGATTTATACTTCTGTGCTATAGGGAAAGGAAAGTGGACCCTGTAAGGAGATCTTTGTTTCAAAAAAGGGAGAACTTGAGAATCACATTAAGTTGATGAGAACAAGTATATATATCGAGGCAGGTGTGAGAACAGAAGCTACATCAATAGCAGTAATCAGCGACATGGGATCAGAGAGAAAGCCCCGGACAACGGGCAGACAATATTGGACCACGCTTGGGAGAAGAGTGGGGACAGGAAGCTGGGGAGGAGGGGATAAAGGAGCAGAATGATAGGGTCACAAGCTTGGCTCAGAGGCTACTGACAAAGGAGGCAGGATGATTCCAATCTGTCCTTCCATCCTCTCTCTCAAGGACACGGCTTTCAAACCGGCAAGGTAGAACAGAAAGCGTGTGAAAGGGGATCGCAACCATGGATTGCTGAGAAAGTAGGGAGAACCAGGCCCAGGTGAACTGTATTCCAGAGATTTAAGGAGTTAGGACTATATGAAGCTGTGGTCAATAATTTATGAGAAATTGTAGAAAATTAGTGTTGTCAGGCAGATTGTCTTAGACCACTGGGGATTCTACAACAAAATACCAAAGACTGGTTAGTTAATAAACAGCAAAAAAATTATCTGTCACGTTCTAGAGGCTGGGAATCCAAGGTCAAGGTGCCGGCAGATTCAGTGTCTAGAGAATACCCTATTCCTAGCTCATAGATGGCTGTCTTTATTGTGTTCTCACATAGCAGAAGGGCACAAAGGACTGTGGGGGGTCTCTTTTTAAGGGTAAGAATCCCATTCGTGAGGGTCTACTCTCATGACCTGATCACCTCCCGAAGGCCTTGACTCCAAATATGCTCACACTGGAGGTTAGGTTTCAACACAGAATTTTTTGGGGGACATGAAAATTCAGTCTATAGCACACGTTAACACAGTTTTCAGCAGAGCGATCAATGGCCTATAGGGAGCCTTTGTGTGATTTAGCAAGAGACACCTCTTCCTCAAGATATTTTGCTTCCATCTGATGGAAAATTATCATTATATCATTTTTAAAGAATAGGACATTTTACAGCCTTCTGCTGGAACGATTTTTATAATATTCAGTGCTCAAATCTACAGTATCTACTGTGCATGTCATCCCTCCTTATAAGTGACACGCTTACGTAATGTGTTGCCTGTAGTCCTTGCACAGAGTCTCTGATTTTATGAGAGAAAAATGGTAGGTTATGGGAAATTGTAGACTAGGAGTGTGATGTGATCCTTGGAAAACCTGAAGGACAGTGAGCTATCCTACTTGAGAACATTTAGAAAATAAAGTGATCAGTAGCACTTATTAAGGATGTTGATTGATGGAGAAAAGGTAACTTGATAGACTAGTCTGTTAAAATTATATTTAATAGGGAAAACTTGTAGATTTCAACCCTTGAGTCCGAAAGCAGAGCCACAGGTGTAACATCAGGGAAAGACATGGTTTAGCAGAAGCATGCATGAAAAGAATTCCTGTTGCCAGGAATCTCAACAAAAACAGCTGGTGAACAGTGATGCCTATACAGAATTTTGGGATCCTAGGCTGTATCAGTAAACTGATTAATTAATTAACTTTTGGCCGTGCTGGGTCTTTGGTGCTGTGCAGGCTTTCCTCTAGTTGCAGTGAGTGGGGACTACTCTCTGCAGTGTGCAGGGTTCTCACTGTGGCTTCTTTCTTGTTGCAGAGCAGGGGCTCTAAGGCAAGCGGGCTCAGAAGTCGTGGTGTGAGGGCGTAGTTACTCCAAGGCGTGTGGTATCTTCCCTGACCAGGGATCGAACCCACGTCCCCTACATTGGTTGGCAAATTCTTAACCACTGAACCACCAAGGAAGTCCTACAGCAGTAATATTAGAAAGACAGAGATTAGGACCCCTTTCGATGTTTTTTTCAGCTCAGACTATGATTTTACATCTGGTTCTGGTTCCACACATGAAGACAGATAAACCTAACCTGGAAGAAATTCAAGTGTTTGTCTAGGAAAGTGAGAGAAGTGGAAAAATACGTTGTTTGTGTAGCAGTCTAAGGAATGAGTGGCAGTAGCTTGTGTGATAGGAAAAATTACTCATAATCTATACCTTTCCTGTTGGGTAGTTGTGCTTAAACCTTGTTTTGTTTGCTGAAAGCAAAGTCTTCCTTGGAACAATAACCCTGGGCATTCTGGGAGTCGAGACCGAACAGAGGGCAGCCAAGTGGAAAGATTTTGGGGAGGCAGCATGTGTAGAATGGGGATCAGTGGGTTGTGAAAGCCTCTCTCCAACACGTCAATAAAATCTTGGGTAAAGTTTATATTGCTCACTCTGCCTTGCGGAAGGTAGTTGTTGTTGCAGACTGAGATGAACTGTGGAGTCCTGCTTCAAGGTGGGCTAGGTTACCTTGGGAAAGAGAATTTTCATAGGGACGGTAACAGATACAGAAGTGTGTAAATTGAAAAAATTAGTAGCAGTTGCTTTCTTAAATCTCTTTGAATCCCCTCTTCCCACTTTGTCAAACCATTCATTTGTGGAAGACATACGGTCATTTCTCCTGCAGACTTTCCTCCGTTCTGGACTTGGCTAGTTGCTTCTTGTGTAGTTGAGCTTGTTTCTCTATCCTTCCAGACTCTGTAATTTCTCTAGACCTGTGGCTAGGTCTAGGCACTCGATTAGATTCAGGTTCAGTTTTGCCTATGCTTCACATTGATGCGTACAATGCTCCATTTCCCCCAGTTTTTGTGTGATGCTAAGATGATCAACAGGCTTAAGAGCTGTCCGTCTGATCCATTCATTAAAAAAATTCCCATCAATTTGCTGTATGATACAGGGAACCCAAAGCCGGTGCTGTGACAACCTAGAAGGGTGGTATGGGGAGGAAGGTGGCAAGGAGGTTTAAGAGGGAGGGGACATATGTATACCTCTGGCTGATTCATGTTGATGTGTGGCAGAAACCATCATAATATTGAAATCATCCTCCAATTAAAAGTAAAATAAAATTTAAAAAATTTCCCATCAACTCAATTATTTAACATCCATCAGTGATTTTTGTGTAGATGCATTCTTTAATTACGGGTTGCAAAGTGGTCTTTTAAATTTTATTATTACTTCTATTATTACTTGTGTTATTTGAATTCTTCTATAAAGAACCACTTACTCATCAACCATTTGGTTATCCTGAAATATAGTTCATAGAGGAAAATCAAGATAAATTCTCAATTCTTGCCTTTTGTCAATTTTCAGAACAGTGAATTGATATCCTAGCAATCTCTACAAGTGACTAATGCTTGTTATTATTTTAAATGATAATATAACCCAGGCAGTACTCTAAGATGGTTTCCTTCTTCCTTTAATTCTTGACAGACTTTCCCTGGGATGGTTCACTCTTCCTTCACCACATTTCCGCTATTTCTTCACAAAGCAATTCTGGTCTTACTAAGGGTGTTAAATGAGATAAAGCGTTCAAGGCTCTAGACAGATAGTAAGGGTTAGAACTATGGGAACTGTTATTATGAGAAGGTTCTTGTAGCAGACTTTCACCTCATTGACCCACCCAGACAAATGAGAATCCCTGCCAAACATAGATGCCTCCTCCCTGCTGGACCCACGGGGATTCAACCTGCTCAGTCCTACATTATGATTCAATGGTAGCTTGATTCATCAGATCAGGCAGCTGGGTCCCTGAAGCCTGTCCTGGAGAGAACTCACTTCCTCTCCCTCACTGTGCTTACCCACACTATTTCTTAATGCTGACACTATTTATCCTATACTTACCTTTCTTTCCACATGTGCGTCTTTTGTGGACTTTGGCATGAAAATGATCAATATTTCTCATGGTCGTGGCACACTTGCAGCTCTGGGCTCACTCTCCATCCTTTATTCTCCTCCATGTCAGTAGTCTGACTACATCCATGGGCTTCCTTGCCCTCTGGCTTCTGGTTGGGTTGTAGCAGCACAGACAGAGGGCTTGGAGTGAGGGGCTGGCTCATTGCAGCAGCTCCCTCCCTGCCAGGTCACGGTGGCTGGGCTGTTTCCTCTACCGTGGGCTGCAGGTCCTGTCTGGAAGTCCTCTTCCCATGTTCTCCCGAGTTCCTGGAGTGTGCTGATTCTCCATCAGGTACCAGCTCCCTGGCATTTCAAGGTACCAGGTAGTGTGCCCTTCATTGGTTGCTTTTCCTAAATCCTCCCCTTGACTTTGTGGTAGTGCTTTTATTAAGCTCAGCTTAAATTTCCCAACGCAAGGGTACAAACTGTCCTGCTGAGTGACAGGTACGAAGTGTTTTATGTTACTAAAACTTCAGCAACAACCTAAAATAATCACAAACTGTAGGGGATTAGTTTATCAAATTGTGGTGACATAATAATATATAGCCATCTGAATCTGAGTGTTTGAAAAAATATTTAATGACAAATGAAAATGTTCATGGTGTAACATTCAGGATTATCCAGTTTTGTAAAATAAAGTGTGTATCTATTGTGTGTATGTAGAAAAACAATTATTTTCCTTTAACTTAAGTTCTATGAAGGGTTGTGGTTGATTTTGACTTACCTCATGCTCTGTGTGCTTCCCAAATTAGGCAATGAAAAGGTGGAGTTTTATAAGAATAAAATCAATACATTTCATTATTTCTGTATTATTTAAATCAGTTTTCTACTTAATGTCATGAATGGCAATTAAAGCAATGCCAGAAGAGATACTTTGGGGCCGATGTTTTTTCCTATTTGTATGTTGTTATTATGTCTATAACTTGCTTTAAATTACTTCAGCATAGATATGAGTGTGTATATGTGTGAATGTGTGTGTGTATAAGCGTGTGTGTGTATGTGTTACTCTAAGCAGCTCTCGAGGGGCTGTCAGTTGCCTTAATCAACAGTTTACACCCCAGGGGTGATCAGCTAGTACTTAATCAGAAAGGCCAGACCCTAAAGGCAGCTGCTACAGCATTTAAGCTGTCTATATCTCAATCACCACCAGAGCCTTTATTAATTAGCATAATGAATGTCAGAAATGAGTTTTCATGGATGAAATGTACGTCTTGTTAATCTACGTAACAGATGTTAGAAACAGGCACTTCTTAGTGGAAATTAAAGGGTCTCCCGATATGCGAATTGTCTAGACTATAGAGACAGTTGCCACCCTTGCTAGTCTCAGAGCCTGTTCTCTTGGGGATGGCCCCTGAGGTCTGGTCCTTAAGTAGTTCTATGTCAGGGTGCAGAGTAGAATGATTCTGGTTGCTGTCTGTGGACAATTAGGGTGGCAGAATCCTGCCTCTGGGACATTGAGGCATCTGCCTCTGGTTAATGTTCCATGTTAAATAGACTCAGAGTATCTAAAAACCAAGAGAGGTTATATAACCTGGTTTGTGCTTACTCACTATTTAAGTCTGTTTAGTTGTTATCTGTACATGTGGCAGAATTTGGTCTGAGACCTGCTTTCATAACAACCTGGTAGCAAGGTTGTGGAGGTAACCTACTTTTGAGTCTGGCCAAAACAAGAGGCTGAGTCTTGGATGACCAAAGGAGTATAAGTCCATTTGCAACATAGAGGACTTAGATTCCAAGGCACATGTTGGAATACTGTGAATTACAAAGAGCTACTTGAGGATGGAATCATGATAAAATGCTCTTTGGCCAGTTGAACACGAAATAGCTAAAGCGTGTGCAGCAGAATGAAACATTCCCCCAAAGCAAAAAGTTTCAGCTTTGGGGGAACACTGTGCCCTGTGCCTTCGTAAGGTTTCTGGCCCTCACCTGATCTTGAAACCAGGATGTTCCTGGGAGAGAACAGATCAGAGCCCCAGAAGGTGGGCAGGAGCCTCCCAGGTCAGAGGAGGAGGAAACGGTTATGAAAATAACGTCAGGACTGAAAGGGAAATGGTAGCCCCCTTGAATATCTCCAGGAGCCAGCACATAGATGTAAATCACTCAAGGCCTTAGTGACCCCCGAGATTAGGAAATAAGGCATCAGCAGTTGTGGGCATTTAAATGTATTTGCACACTGTACTTGCTTCAGTTCAGTTCAGTTCAGTCGCTCTGTCGTGTTTGACTCTTTGCGACCATATGGACTGTAGCTCACCAGGCTCCTCTGTTCATGAGATTCTCCAGGAAAGAATACTGGAGTGGACAGCCATTCCCTTCGTCAGGGGATCTTGCCAACCCAGGGGTCGAACCCCAGTCTCCTGCATTGCAGGCAGATTCTTTACAGTCTGAGCCACCAGGAAGTCAAATATAAATAATATTTCTATTTACTAAAATTCCACTGTTCTAAAACTATTAAGACAGCTGGATAATATTATAGTCTATATAACAAAATGAAGTTAATTCATTTAGTATTTGATGGTATATTTTATGGGCTAGGTTAACCCTATAAACCTTTGAGATACAATTCTCTTCCAAAAGACATCAGGAGACCAGCTTATTGGTTAAGTAGGACTTAGGAAGTGAAAGTCACTCAGTTGTGTCTGACTCTTTGGAAACCCATGGACTATACAGTCCATGGAATTCTCCAGGCCAGAATACTGGAGTGGGTAGCCTTTCCATTCTCCAGAGGATCTTCCCAACGCAGGGGTCAAACCCAGGTCTCCTGCATTGCAGGTGGATTCTTTACCAGCTGAGCCACAAAGGAAGTCCAAGAATACTGGAATGGGTTGCCTCTCTCTTCTCCAGCAGATCTTCCCGACCCAGGAATTGAACCAGGTCTCCTGCGTTGCAGGCGGATTCTTTACCAACTGAGCTATCAGGGAAGTCAAGCAGGACTTGACTTTTTCTCTAAACTTCTCTGTCAACTTGTCTTTCCCTGCCCCTTGATGAACATCTGGGCAGTTCCCATAGCTTTTCCAATAGTTCTCAGGTTAAAACATTATCTAATTTTCCAAGCATTAGTAAGTTCAGTCCAGTTGAATAGCAAATTTTAATCTTCTGTCCAATTTAACGTCTCTCCTCTCCACAGTGCGGACCCTTGTCCGCAGGGAGAAAGGGGACATAGTTGGATTCTTCACTGTTCCTCCCTCTTCTACTCATTCTCCTTGACTCTGCAGCTTTGGCTTCTCCAGGGTTAGGGCTAGAAAGAGAGGGAGAGGAAGAGGCTGAAGATGCTTGGCTTGTCTTAAAATGTAGATTACAATGTAGTTGTAATAGTCATTGGTGTTCTCTGGGCGAGGCCAGTGGATAAAGGCCAATTCCTTCTCTATAGGGCTTTCTCATATGTCTAGGCCCTCTTGAACCTTCCTCCCGCCTCCCACCCCATCCCACCCCCTCTAAGTTGTCACGGAGCGTAGGATTTGAGTTCCCAGCTCATGCAGCAAATTCCCACTGGCTGTCTATTTTACATATGGTAATGCATACTCTCTCAATTCTACTCTCAATCCTTCCCACCTTCTCACTCCCCCGCTGTGTCCACAAATGTGTTCTTTATGTCTGCATCTCCAAAGCGCTTTCTCTTAGATTTCCCAGAGGTAGCTTTCCTGAGGCCCTCCTATGTTGCTTCCTTATTATGCACTTTCCAGGACAATCTCTGACTCTCAGTGGCTTCCTCCACACCCCTTCTGGTGGGATCACCTTGCCCCTCCAGTGGATTCGAGCCTCCCTCGCATCTGAGGGATCCCTGTCTAACACTTAGGATGCCTAAATGCATCTTTGCCCCTCTACCCTTGTCAAGTGCCAGTCAGTTGCAATACATCCCTCTTAACTGCACCACCAAGGGCCTCTCTGGCCAGCCAGACTCTCACATTTTGACAATTTCAGGAATAGATCAGCTCCAGACTCCGTCTTCCAATCACCCGGGTCTATCTATCAAACTCTAAGACCTGAAACCCATACTTCTGTGGCTTCAACTTCCTACCTCCTTTCCCTTTACCAGTGGGAAGGGAGGAGAAATGCCGCACCAAGTCTTTTTCTTAAAAACCTCTCCACTTCCCAATCTTTGTGATAAATCCTCAAGCCTGTCCCAGTGTGGG
Organism: Capra hircus; assembly: GCF_001704415.2. NCBI lineage: Eukaryota > Metazoa > Chordata > Mammalia > Artiodactyla > Bovidae > Capra > Capra hircus. The sequence goes on from NC_030815.1 coordinate 98,912,516, forward strand.
GAGTGAAGGACTGTGCAGCCTGCCTCTTACGTCTAAGCTCATCCCGCACAGCTGGTCTTGTCCTATTGTTCTCAGCAGCTAGGAGAGGGAAAGGCATATTTAACATCTTGTGGCTCTAATTACGGCTTCCCTGGTGGCTCAGTGGTAAAGAATCCGCCTGCTAGTGCAGAAGATGTGGGTTCAATCCCTGGTCTGGGAAGAAGCCCTGGAGAAGGAAATGAACACATTCCAGTATTCTCACCTGGGAAATTCCTGGGACAGAGGAGCCTAGTGGGCTACAGTCCATGGGGTCGCAAAAGAGTCAGGCTTGTCTTTGCAGCTGAACAACAAAAACAACAAGCTCTAACTACACACTCCCAGAGGCAGTTCTGTTTAAAATGAAATATTCCAGAGGAGTCATGATAATTAAGATCTCTACTGCAATAGAAGCAAGCAGATCATGCCTGCTAGAAAAGTCTACCAGGCCAACATCATCACGTTCACTGTGATTCAGTCTGAAGAATTTGGAGACTACAAGTGCATTAACTATTCAGGATTACTTAGCTTTGGGGAAGTCCCTGGAGACCTCCATTTTGCATTGACTGCCAATTGGTTTCTGTCCAGGCAAAGTTGGAGCTACACCAACCCTCTCCAGATTCTCTCTCTCTCTGAGTCTCATATCAGGATGGAACAGGCAGTTCCCTGAATAGTCTTTATTGGACTACGACCTAATTCTGTGGCTTTCATTGATGGTCAGTGTAATGAGCAACAGTTTGCAGTTTCCTTTCAGCTATACTAGAAACATCAGGAAAAAAGCAAATGTAATGGAGAAATTACTAGCTATCTTTAATCTTCCTGTAGACAGCAAAGTTGTGAGACAAAGATGGAAATTCTAGAGAGAATACAGAAATATCAACACTGCCTTATTAACGAGTCTGTGTTACAGGAAACACAGAACTGAAAATTACTGGTGATTGTTCTGCCCCATTTGGGGACAATTCCTATTACAAATAGCAGAAAAAAATTTTCTGGAAGTTGTAATAATTGCACCTGGGCCAGAATGGAAGAAAGAAACTATTGGGACTACTTAGTTTTCATGCCAAGAACAAGAACAATTTAAAAAATTTTAAATTTATTTTTAAAAATTTTATTTTGTATTGGGGTATAGCCGATTAACAAACATTGTGATCATTTCAGGTGAACAGCAAAGGGACCCAGCCACACATATACATGTATCCATTCTCTTCCAAAGTCCCCTCCCATCCAGGCTTCCACATAACACTGAGGAGAGTTCCATGTGCTATACAGTAAGGCCTTGTTGGTTATCTGTTTTAAATATAGCAGTATGTACATGTCCATCCCAAAGTCCCTAATTATCCCTTTCCTGCATCCTTCTCAGCAGCCATAAGTCTGAAGAACAATTTTAACAGAAGTAAAAGGTAGCCTCTGACTGAAGCATTCTCCCTGTTTGCCCAGCATCCTTTTAAATCTTCACAGCCTAGAGCACTGTTTCTGAACCTTTTATTCATTATAACCCAATAAGGAGCTTTTTCAAACATTTTTCCTCATCTCCTCCCATGAAAATTTAATAAATAAGCATAATTTTGTTTATGTAAACATTAAAGTATGTTTATATACTTACCATCTTTATCTGCATACCTATATCTATGTGTGTGTATTATACATAAAAGGAGTAAAAATTTTTTTTACCTATATTAATTTCCTAGGGCTGCCATAACAAAGTATTGGGTTGGCCAAAGAGTTCATTTGGGTTTTTCTGTAAGATGGTATGGAAAAATCTGAATGAACTTTTTGGCCCACCCAATACCATAAATTTGGTGACAACACAGGTTTATTCTTTTATGGACCCCTTGGCTTGCAGGTGCGTAACTCCAGTCTCTGTGGCGGGCTTCGCAGGGCTTTCTTCTCTCTGCCTCTGACCTCTTCTGTTTTCTGCAAGAACACTCTCATTGGATTAGAGTTTACCCTCATCCAGAATGACCTCCTCTCATGCCTTACCTTAATTATATCTTCAAATACCCTATTTCTGATAAGGACATATTCTGAGGTTCTAGGGGGACATAGATTTGGGGGGATGCTATTCAATCCACTCAGATCCCAAGAATCAATTTTTGTGCCCTTAAAGATGATATCATCCTTATTGAGAATACCACTTCCCTGGTGGCCAGATGGTAAAAGCGTCTGCCTACAATGCGGAAGACCTGGGTTTGATCCCTGGTTTGGGAAGATCCCCTGGAGAAGGAAATGGCAGCCCACTCCAGTATTCTTACCTGGAAAATCCCATGGACAGAGGAGCCTGGCGGGCTACAGTCCATGGGGTCGCAAAGAGTTGGACATGACTGAGCAGCTTCACTTTGACTTTTCACTTTCATAGCCTAGAAAATAAATGGTATTCAAAGCACTCCAGAATTGACATCCAGCTTATTCGGAGAAATGAATATTGTCAGCTCTCTGAGGAGATCCCCTGACAAGTCCTCTGTTGGTGACTTCTGTATTAATAGTTCTCTGCTAAGAGATGCTGTGATCCCCAGAGGAAAGTCACAGCACTGTCAGTCCATCTGCCTTCCCACATCCCCTCACCCACCTGCGGAAGGGGTTCTTTAACTTCTCTCATCCTCCACTGCATTGTCTACTTCCTAGAGTTACTTTTGGCTTTAATTGAGGTCATACGCAAGGAAGGGTTTGCTCAGTGTCTACCGCAGAAAATCAATCAATGATTAGCAGGTTCTTTCTTTTTCTTTTTTTTCAAGTTGAGCCTTGCAAACTCTTTGCAAGCATGTGGCATCTAGTTTTGCAGCATGTGGGATCTAGTTCCTTGCCTGGCAATTGGACCTGGGCCCCCTGCATTGGGAACTTGGAGTCTAGCCACTTGATCAGCAGGGAAGTCCTAGTAGTTGATTTTATTATCATTCTTTTTCCCCCAGGATGTCTTCCCTGAGATATGATGTTCTCTTGCTAGTTTCTCTCTCTAGCAGTGAGTTTTGAGACTTTTTTTTTTTGGCTATCTCTACCATAATTCCTAGACTTTCCAGGTGGCACTAGTGGTAAAGAACCCGCCTGCCAATGCAGGAGATGTAAGAGATGCAGGTTCGATCCCTGGGTGGGTAAGATCCCCTGGAGAAGGGAATGGCCACCCATTCCAGTGTTCTTGCCTGGAGAATCCCATGGACAGAGGAACCTGGCGGGCTACAGTCCATGAGGTCACAGTCAGACACGACTGAAGTGACTTAGCATGCATGCACGCACCATCATTCCCAGTTAATCACAGCCCATCTGATCTTTTACAAGCTTCAGCTTTGCTTTCCACCAGGAAATCATGAAAATTCCTTTCATTGGCTCACAAATCTTGCCTTGATATACGTTGGGGAACCATGCACAGGGAAGGGCCAGCCATCACTGTGGTGAACCAGTTATGTCAGGAAAAAAGTGGGTGCATTGGTCAGCTCTGGCCCACTCCAGGGGTAGAGGCAGAGGGAGCTCTGTGTGACTTCCCTTCTAGACAGGTAAGGAACCGATGCAGTGGCTTCTCGGGGAAAACAGTATATCACATGCTTGTGGATAATTTGCATTTCAGGGCATTCATCTTGGCATACTTCTAACTTCAGGCTTTTTAATCTTTGTCTTCATCCTAAGGCTAAAATTCTGTGGCAGAAAAAAAGGCAGAATGGGTGACCTTGACTCTGTCAGCCTCAGAGGGACTCCGGTCAAATGCTCCCACTCACGTGACAGGAAACAATTCTTTGGTTTTGATTTTATCTTTGAAAAGCAAGTTGAGATTTGTCTTTACAATTCCATCTTTTCTCTCCAAGTTGTACAAGTTCTTGGTAACATAGGATTGTGTGTGCGTGTGTGTGTGTGTGTGTGTGCACGTGTGTACTCAATTGCTCAGTCATGTCTGATTCTTGGTGGCCCCATGGATTGTAGCCCTCCAGGCTCCTCTGTCCATGCCATGGGATTTCCCAGGCAAGAACACTGGAGTGGGTTGCCATTTCCTTTTCCAGGGCATCTTCCCAACACAGGGAGGCGGATTCTTTACCACTAGCGCCACCTGGGAAGCCTCAGGATTGTGCTTATGATCATTTAAACATCATTTGTTTTACATACCCATTGTCAGAGCCAAGCATTTGTAGGGACTTGAATGATATTGGGGCTCATTGCTGGAAGGACATGCTGATGACTCCCTCTTCCGGTTAATTGGTCATGTATCCTTGAGTCAAACTAGATCACAGAGGGGACTTCCCTTGTGGTCCAGTGGTTGACTCTGCACTTCCCATGCGCAGGGTATGGGTTCAGTCCTGGTTGAGGAACTAAGATCCCACATGCTGAGCAACATGGTCAAAAAGTAAATAGAATACAAATAATGAAATAATTTTAAAGAGAATAATTAAAAAAAAAAATAGACCACAGAGACCCCGGAGGGTGGGCTGTACTGTCCTGACTGCATGCAAAGTTAGCTTTGCTTAGGTGCTTCTTGGTTTGAGGCCGTCAGCCTTTATAGGGGTCCGCATGGACCCATCCCTAAGCAGCTTCTTGTTCTGTCAGTTGGAGAGCAAGGCTAAGGATGTCATGCTTTCCTTCTGTGATGTCCTCTTGAGAAAATGCTGATTGTCTCTACTACTGAGATTGGCTTCCCTACTGGCTCAGTGGTAAAGAATCCGCCTTCAGTGCAGGAGATGCAGGTTCAATCCCTGGGTCAGGGAGATCCCCTGGAGAAGAGCAAGGCAGCCCACTCCAGTATTCTTCCCTGGGAAATCGCATGGACAGAGGAGCCTGGCGGGCTACAGTCCATGGGGTCGCAAAAGAGTTGGCCACCACTTAGCGACTAATCAACAGCAACAACTAAGAAGATAAGTACTTCCCTCTCCTTAAAAAAATTTTTTTTCTCTGATCCATATTTTTCTTGAATGCTTTTTGCCTCATGGATGTTGGGAACTAGATGTGAGATCATGTTTCTTTTCCTGTGTTGGAGGCTGCAAAGCTTCCAGCCAGTAGGTGGTTCACTATAGCTAGGTTGAAGACCCCTTCCACCAAGCTCATTCCCATCCCTTTCCTTGTAGTCTTTTTTTTTTTTTTCTGCAGCATTTATAATTTCTGCTCTTTTGTTGTATTTTTAGCTCTCCTTGTAAGATCCCTTATATCCTTTTTGGAATAAAGTAAGGAACATATTTTTAAGTAAATAAATATTTGTATGAGAGAAGAATTAAACTAATTCTGCATGATCCCAAGGGGCAAAATGAGGATTCTTTCTTTTTTTCTACTTTCCTTATCCTCCTTATCTTCCTTCTCTCCCTCCTCCCTTCCTTCCCCATCCTCCTCTCCCCTCCTTTTTTCCTTATCTTCCTCTCCCCTCCCTTCTCCCATCCTTCCTTCTTTCCTGTCACTCAAATATTTAACATATTAATATGTCAACTGACTATTGGGAACTGAACTAGGAGACCTAGGGAGATAGAGGAGGCAGCTTCTGTTTAAGAAAGGGTTTTATATCACTCAGTTGCACCCAGAGATAAACAATTACCCCTTGTACCAGAACTTCGTAATTTGCAAAGTGCTTCTGCCCACATATGACCTTGTTTTACCTTCATAGCAGAGCTCAATGGTAGGAACTATTATCTTCATTGATCAAGAACCTGAGCTTTAACAAGAATCTTGGCCAAGGTAACTTAGCTGCTAAATGAGAAAGGTATGAATGGCTTCCTGGTTTTCTGATTTCAAATCCTTATTTGCCCTTTCCATGACCCGATACTACCCCCACTTGTCCCCTTTCCACTCATGGTAGGCGTGCCTTCTCAGCCTGAGTGTATTCCCTTTCACTCTGATCATTTTTACCCAGAATGTGAATAACATTTCACATAGTGTCATTGTTATTTTTATTCTCTGTGGTTTAAAAGCAAACAGAGAGATGCCAAACACGTTTCTGCTTTCATGCTTCCAAGTTTTGCTTGAGGAGATAGCATCTTCTGTATGGGGGCCCATGAATGCTAGTTGGAAAACAAGTAGGTCCATGTGCCAGTCATTTGGTGCTCCATCAGATGCAGCATATAGGTTTGTTTTTTTTTAAAATATTTATTTATTTGCCTGTGCAGGCTCTTAGTTGCGGCATGTGGTGTCTAGTTCCCTGGCCTGGGATCAAACTCCAGCCCCATGCATTGAGAGCTCAGAGTCTTAGCCACTGGCCCACCAGGGAAGTCCCTTGGTACATCATTTTTGAGTCACCACATGTCACTGCCTCCACCTGGGGAGATGGCTCTAGTTTGCTCTTCATGTCTGCATATATTGTGTATTATCTTAGGGAGAGCAGAATGGTACACTCTGGAACAAAGCTAGGGCTTATCACAGCATGTCCTACCAGCAACTATTAAGGTAGTTTCTTCTCCAGAACCAAAAGCTGAATGTTATTATTATTACTATTATTTTGGTGGGGGGAGACTCCTTACCATATCCTTATTTAGCATGAAAAAGTAAACACTTCTAGGTTATTAATTTATTTTTAAAAAGGTGTATTGAGTCATCCCTCATTACCCTTCCTCAAACTTATTTTATGTTTTTATGGGATAGATGCTCAGTCGTGTCTGACTCTTTGTGACCCTATGGACTGTAGCCCACCAGGCTCCTCTGTCTATGGGATTCTCCAGGTAAATATACTGGAGTGGGTTGCCAGTTTCTCCTCCAGGGGATCTTCCCAACCCAAGGACTGAACCCAGGTCTCCCACATTGTAGGCTGATTCTTTACCATCTGAGCCACCAGGGAAGCCCCCCAGATTTATTTATTTGGCTCTGTTGGGTCTTCGTTATGTCATGTGGGGTCTTCGCTGCTTCATGCTGGGTCTGTTGTTACAGCACATGGACTCTAGCTGTGACACAGGTTCAGTAGTTGTGGTGTGAGGGAGGGCTTAGTTGCTCCATGGCATGGGGGATCTTATTTTCCCTACCAGGGACTGAACCTGTGTCCCCTGCATTGCAAGGCAGATTCTTAACCACTGGACCATCAGGAAAGTCCCAAACTTTTTTTTTTTTAATCTTGTTGAAATTCCTCCAAAATGATGGTTTTTGGATAGCACTCTTCCTTAGCTTCCAGAGAGATGCATCTGGCCCCTACTTTTATGGTTCTTTGATCATTTTAATCAGGTCATTCAGTGAATGTGAGCCCGTACATGGAATGTATCAGGTGGGGTATGTCAGCTTGTGCTGTGATAACAATGCATCTCAATAAAACAAAGATATATCCCCTGCCCAGTCTACTGTGGGTCAGCTGGGGGCTCTGTTCCTCATTGGCTTTACTCTAGGACCAGGCTGATGGAACAGCCACCACCTAAATGGCAGAGGAAAAGAATGTCTCCACTCTTGCCCTGGGCTGAAAACTTCAACCTGCCAAAGCAAATCACTTAGCCACACCTCCCTGCAAGGAGCAGAGAAATGCAAACCCACCCGTGGGGAACTTGAAATATTTGGTGCAGTGAGTTAGGTCCCTGCACTACACATTAGTCTTGTCTGGAAATTTATATTTTAGGCAGAAACCAGGTAAACTTTTAATAGGGGGTTGGAATCTAGAGACTAAATCTGCCACATACTGCCTTGTACTTATGGATGGGTCCCTTATGCCTCTGGGTCCAATTCCTTTATCTTAAATGTTTAAGTAACAACTCCCTGGGAGGGGCACGTCCATAGGATTATTGGTGAATATCAAGGAGATATTATATATGAAACTACTTTGAAATGTGGGAAAAAGCTTTGTAGATAAAGATAATCCATGTTATTGTCACGTCTCTTTTGGATAGACTAATAATTCTAACTCATATCACTTAGATTAAAATAAAATACACCCATTCTGAGGACAGGCATCTTTCTCTGCAAATGGTTATATCAGTTCTACTGAAATGTCATGAACCTTTCACAATTAATACACAAGAGCCTGGAGAAAAGGTAGCACTTGGCCAAGGTAGCACCTGGCACAACTTCCCAATAGATACTTTCATGTAACTACGAGTCTGGACTCATGGCTCATTTTATCTTTAGACTCTTGTGGGAATACCATTAATCGGAACAAGAAGGATTGCCTCTGCCTTTTGCTGGCCTTTCTCAGTTGACAGGTAGAAGATTGATCATTAGAAAAGAGCACACAGAACTCTAATACTGTAGATTGTGAATGGATGCTAAGATTTTCTGGGCAGTCTGACTGAACTCATTTGACATCACTCCCATTTTTCATGGCAGCTCCTAATGATCTTCCTTCCTTGGGGCTCCCTAGAGAGGAGAGGAGAATTAACCATGTATACTCTCCTTAGGTTCAGCAAGCCAGTTTCCATTTATCTCAGATTTCACAGAGCACTATGGAATGTATGACTTCTAGGTCCCTCAAAGACTCCACTGGGGGTCATGATTCCCTGCAGAGCCAAAGGGGAATGTAAGACCAGTTCTATGCCAGTGAGGCCCAGTTCTCCCTCAGAACCAGTTCCTATCATCCCGGGGGGTGGGGGGGGCGGTAACCAAAGGTGTAATATATGTACATCACTTGTCAGGTTGGAGCCCAGAGAGCCCTTCCAAGTTTCCCCCACTTCTTCCTTCTCTGCTCCTCTGCCTTCTACTCAGCCTCCAACTCCACCTCCAAGGTCCTTGTTCCAACAGCTGCAACCATGTTTGGCCAAGCCCAGGATGCTCTGTACCCATCTGGTCTGAGGTCACTGCATCTCGGGAATATGAACAGTGGATCTTTGTATTCCTCAGAAAGAGGCACCTACTAGACAGATCCACTTCTCTCTTGTTAATACCCATTACCCTGAAAGCCTTAATTTTGAGGCACGGTTATTTTTTTTTTTTTTAAACTTTCTTCCCATAATGGGAAGGAGCAAAGCAGGTGAGCAGAACTTAATACCCTGGGTGTTCAGTTGGCTTTCCGAGGAAAGGAAAAATCTCAGAGAGCAGTCATGTTTGTGTCTGCATTGTTCTCTGCCTTCTCCCCAATCTCCCATTTTCATGGTAAGAAAAATAAGCCTTGCCCTTTGAGAGGATGAAACATGTTCAAGAGCTTCTTAGCCAATTCTTTCTTGATAACAACTTAATGGTTTCTGTTAGACTTTTTCCAGGTTATATAAACCAACCACCTTGAATGCTGACTTGGGGTAAGCAGAATCAATCAGTTCAGTCGCTCAGTCGTGTCTGACTCTTTGCGACCCCATGAATCGCAGCACACCAGGCCTCCCTGTTCATCACCATCTGCTGGAGTTCACTCAAACTCATGTCCATCGAGTCAGTGATGCCATCCAGCCATCTCATCCTCTGTCGTCCCCTTCTCCTCCTGCCCCCAATCCCTCCCAGCATCAGAGTCTTTTCCAATCAGTCAACTCTTCGCATGAGGTGGCCAAAGTACTGGAGTTTCAGCTTCAGCATCATTCCTTCCAAAGAAATCCCAGGGCTGATCTCCTTCAGAATGGACTGATTGGATCTCCTTGCAGTCCAAGCGAATCTCAAAAGTCTTCTCCAACACCACACGTCAAAAGCATCAATTCTTCAGCACTCAGCTGTCTTCACAGTCCAATTCTCACATCCATACATGACCACTAGAAAAACCATAGCCTTGACTAGATGGACCTTTGTTGGCAAAGTAATGTCTCTGCTTTTCAATATGCTATCTAGGTTGGTCTTAACTTTCCTTCCAAAGAGTAAGTGACTTTTAATTTCATGGCTGCAGTCACCATCTGCAGTGATTTTGGAGCCCCAAAAAATAAAGTCTGACACTGTTTACACTGTTTCCCCATCTATTTCCCATGAAGGGGCCACCCAAGACGGCTGGGTCATGGTGGAGAGGTCTGACAGAATGTGGTCCACTAGAGAAGGGAATGGCAAACCACTTCAGTATTCTTGCCTTGAGAACCCAATGACCAGTATGAAAAGGCAAAATGATAGGATACTGAAAGAGGAACTCCCCAGGTCAGTAGGTGCCCAATATGCTACTGGAGATCAGTGGAGAAATAACTCCAGAAAGAATGACAGGATGGAGCCAAAGCAAAAACAATACCCAGTTGTGGATGTGACTGGGGATAGAAGCAAGGTCCGATGCTGCAAAGAGCAATATTGCATAGGAACCTGGAATGTCAGGTCCATGAATCAAGGCAAATTGGAAGTGGTCAAACAAAAGATGGCAAGAGTGAACGTCGACATTCTAGGAATCAGCGAACTAAAATGGACTGGAATGGGTGAATTTAACTCAGATGACCATTATATCTACTACTGCGGGCAGGAATCCCTCAGAAGAAATGGAGTAGCTATCATGGTCAACAGAAGAGTCCAAAATGCAGTACTTGGATGCAATCTCAAAAACGATAGAATGATCTCTGTTCATTTCCAAGGCAAACCATTCAATATTACAGTAATCCAGGTCTATGCCCCAACCAGTAACACTGAAGAAGCTGAAGTTGAAAGGTTCTATGAAGACTTACAAGACCTTTTAGAACTAACACCCCAAAAATATGATCTTTTCATTATAGGGGACTGGAATGCAAAAGTAGGAAGTCAAGAAACACCTGGGGTAACAGGCAAATTTGGCCTTGGAATACGGAATGAAGCAGGGCAAAGACTAATAGAGTTTTGCCAAAAAAATGCACTGGTCATAGCAAACACCCTCTTCCAACAACACAAGAGAAGACTCTACACTTGGACATCACCAGATGGTCAACACCAAAATCAGATTGATTATATTCTTTGCAGCCAAAGATGGAGAAGCTCTATACAGTCAACAAAAACAAGACCAGGAGCTGACTGTGGCTCAGATCATGAACTCCTTATTGCCAAATTCAGACTGAAATTAAAGAAAGTAGGGAAAACCACTTGACCATTCAGGTATGACCTAAATCAAATCCCTATGATTATACAGTGGAAGTGAGAAACAGATTTAAGGGCCTTGATCTGATAGATAGAGTGCCTGAGGAACTATGGACTGACTGAGGTTTGTGACATTGTACAGGAGACAGGGATCAAGACCATCCTCATGGAAAAGAAATGCAAAAAAGCAAAATGGCTGTCTGGGGAGGACTTACAAATAGCTGTGAAAAGAAGAGAAGCAAAAAGCAAAGGAGAAAAGGGAAGCTATAAGCATCTGAATGCAGAGTTCCAAAGAATAGCAAGGAGAGATAAGAAAGCCTTCTTCAGCGATCAATGCAAAGAAATAGAGGCAAACAACAGAATGGGAAAGACTAGAGATCTCTTCAAGAAAATTAGAGATACCAAGGGAACACTTCATGCAAAGATGGGCTCGATAAAGGACAGAAATGGTATGGACCTAACAGAAGCAGAAGATATTAAGAAGAGGTGGCAAGAATACACAGAAGAACTGTACAAAAAAGATCTTCACGACCCAGATAATCATGATGGTGTGATCACTCACCTAGAGCCAGACATCCTGGAATGTGAAGTCAAGTGGGCCTTAGAAAGCATCACTATGAACAAAGCTGGTGGAGGTGATGGCATTCCAGTTAAGCTATTTCAAGTTCTGAAAGATGATGCTGTGAAAGTGCGGTGTTGGAGAAGACTCTTGAGAGTCCCTTGGACTGCAAGAAGATCCAATCAGTCCATTCTGAAGAAGATCAACCCTGGGATTTCTTTGGAAGGAATGATGCTAAAGCTGAAACTCCAGTACTTTGGCCACCTCATGCGAAGAGTTGTCTCATGGAAAAAGACTTTGATGCTGGATGGATTGCGGGCAGGAGGAGAAGGGGACAATCGAGGATGAGATGGCTGGATGGCATCACTGACTTGATGGATGCAAGTCTGAGTGAACTCCCGGAGTTCGTGATGGACAGGGAGGCCTGGCGTGCTGTGATTCATGGGGTCGCAAAGAGTCGGACACGACTGAGCGACTGAACTGAACTGAATAGTCTTAATAGATTGTGATGATCTGAAATCATCCTCTGTATTTCTAGCCTGGTTCCAGCTGGTCATTTTCTGTCGGCTGTGCCTGTAGAAAATGAAAAAAAAAAAAAAAAGCAACTGATTCATAATATAAAGATTACTTTGTTCTTAGAGATTTGGGTATCTGATTTTAAAATCCCAGAAGCTGGTGCTTCTTTTTGAAACAGCACATTGCTTGACACGAGGTTTAAGTTCACTTTGGTAGCCAAAAAAGAACCTAACACACCAAGTTCTTTCTGAACTGTCTTCAAAGCCTTCCTAAGAACAGAGAAATGCTCTCCCAGTCCTCCCTCCCCCAAATCATTGCATTTTCTTTCAGTTTACCACTTTATACAGTGATCAAATTATGTAGTGACCACTTTTGTACACCAGTCCACAGAAGTGGAAAAGGTCAGTTTTCATTCCAATCCCAAAGAAAGGCAATGCCAAAAAATGCTCGAACTACCACACAATCGCTCTCATCTCACACACTAGTAAAGTAATGCTCAAAGTTCTCCAAGCCAGGCTTCAGCAATACGTGAACCGTGAACTTCCAGATGTTCAAGCTGGTTTTGGAAAAGGCAGAGGAACCAGAGATCAAATTGCCTCCATTCACTAGATCATCAAAAAAGCAAGAGAGTTCCAGAAAAACATCTATTTCTGCTTTATTGACTATGCCAAAGCCTTCGACTGTGTGGATCAAAACAAACTGGAAAATTCTGAAAGAGATGGGAATACCAGACCACCTGACCTACCTCTTGCGAAACCTATATGCAGGGCAGGAAGCAACAGTTAGCACTGGACATGGAACAACAGACTGGTTCCAAATAGGAAAAGGAGTATGTCAAGGCTGTATATTGTCACCCTGCTTATTTAACTTATATGCAGAGTACATCATGAGAAACACTGGGCTGGAAGAAGCACAAGCTGGAATCAAGATTGCCGGGAGAAATATTAATAACCTCAGCTATGCAGATGACACCACCCTTATGGCAGAAAGTGAAGTGGAACTAAAGAGCCTCTTGATAAAAGTGAAAGAGGAGAGCAAAAAAGATGGCTTAAAGCTCAACATTCAGAACACTAAGATCATGGCATCTGGTTCCATCACTTCATGGCAAATAGATGGGGAAACAATGAAAACAGTGACAGACTTTATTTTTTGGGGTTCCAAAATCACTGCAGATGGTGATTGCAGCCATGAAATTAAAAGACGCTTACTCCTTGGAAGGAAAGTTATGACCAACCTAGGCAGCATGTTAAAGAGCAGAGACATTACTTTGCCAACAAATATCCATCTAGTCGAGGCTAATGTATGGATGTGAGAGTTGGACTATAAGAGAGCTGAGCACCGAAGAATTGATGCTTTTGAAGTGTGGTGTTGGAGAAGACTCTTGAGAGTCCCTTGGACTGCAAGGAGATCCAACCCGTCCATCCTAAAGGCGATCAGGCCTAGGTGTTCATTGGAAGGACTGATGTTGAAGCTGAAACTCCAATACTTCAGCCACCTGATGCGAAGAGCTGACTCATTTGAAAAGACCCTGATGCTGGAAAGATTGAGGGCAGGAGGAGAAGGGGACGACAGAGGATGAGATGGTTGGATGGCATCACCAACTCGATGGACATGAGTTTGGGTACACTCTGGGAGTTGATGATGGACAGGGAGGCCTGACGTGCTGTGGTCCATGGGGTCGCAAAGAGTTGGACACGACTGAGTGACTGAACTGAGCTGAGCTGAACTGATGGCAGGGACTGCTAATGAAACAACACATAAGACATGGACCAGTTCTAACTTATCTTGCTTTTAAAAAACAGGCTGTTGATGAATGAAACCTGGTTATTTTCCAGCAACATCACCACACATGTGCAACATGGAAACCTGTGAGTCCAGGCTGAGCCCAGAACCAAGGATCTTCAGTCTACCAAACTCAAGGAGTAGAAATGTTGCCGCTGGAGCTCGTTTGGAGAAGGAAATGGCCACCCACTCCAGTACTCTTGCCTGGAGAATCCCAAAAATGGAGGAGCCTGGTAGGCTACAGTTCAAGGGGTCGCAAAGAGTCGGACATGACTGAGCGACTTCACTTTGAAGTCCTTCAATAAAACAAATCTGGCTTCCAGCTGCAAAAGTAACTTGTCATCTATCAACTGATTCAAGACTAACACATCAGCTTGCATTTCACCCTTCAATTTCACCCTGAACCCTGAATCTGGGAGGCAGATTTGAGCCCTGACTCCTGTGGGCTTGAGGGTCAACCTCGCAATAAAGTTCTTTCTTTTCTCAAAAGCCAGTACCAGAGTACTGGCTTCCCTGCACTGTGGGCAGTGAGCTTTCACTGTAACATTAATCTCTGGCACGCAATATGTTTCTATTAATAATGGTACCACTAAGCCTAGTACATACCAGGTGTTCAATAGATATTTGCTAAATAAATCTTATGTAATATCCCTGCTTAAAAACTCCCAAAGCCTTCCTATAAATTTTCAGCTTCCTCCTGCCTCAAGTATTTAATTAAGAATCATTCTGTGTAGCTTGGATCTAAGGGATTCAAAGACTATCCTTGGGTCTATGACCCAGGTTTTTTTTATTACCCCTAACTTAGAGTATCTGCTAAGATTAGGAAAGCTTCACCACTTCATGTCCTCATTAGCTTTTCCTCAGACTATTATTAGTTTCTTATCTGTTCTCCTTGCCTCCTGACTCTCCCTCATTTTAATCATTCATGATCACCACCTCCTGAGCTCAGGACCAGCCACATAATTTGAAGGTTCTAGTGCAAAATGAAAATTCAGGTTCCCACGGACTTCCCTGGAGGTCCAGTGGTGAAGACCTCACCTTCTAACACATGGAGTGTGGGTTTGATCCCTGGTTGGGGAGCTAAGATCTCACATACCTCGCAGCCAAAAAAACCAAAACATAATACAGAAGTAATATTGTACCAAATCCAATAAAGGCTTCAAAAATGGTGCACACCAAAAAAAGAAAGAAAGAAAAATGCAGGGCCCCTTATTCAAAACTACTCAACAAGCACAGGGCCCCTCTGTGATTGGAGTCCACGGCGACTGCAGTTTGCGCACTTGTGAAGCCAAACTTGCCTGAGTTCAGTCTTTAAAGGCACAGCATCAGTCACGATCAGTCCTTTTTCAAAAACTTGCAGTGGCTTCACATTGTCTAGAGTTGTGATTATAGGGATTTCAGTAAATTCTGATCCCGGTCAGCCTTCCCCACTTTCTTTCCTGGAATTCCTCTTTATATGCCTTGTGCGTGCATGCTCAGTCACTTCAGTCATGTCCAGCTCTTTGCGACCCCATGGACTATAGACCTCCAGGCTCCTCTGTTCATGGGATTCTCTAGGCAAGAATACTGGAGTGGGTTGCCATGCCCTCCTCCAGGGGATCTTCCCCACCCAGGGATTGAACCTGTGTCTTCTGCATTACAGGTGGATTCTTAACCCACTGAGCCACCTGGGAAGCCCTTATTTGCCCTGTGCTTCTCCCAAGTAGAACTACTTAACTCTTGGCCAGCGGTACCCTCTCCTACCTCCATGTCTTATTTGTTGTATCCATCCCGTTACTTAGTGGGCTTTTCCTCCTGCTTCCATCATCACAAACACCGTGTGAAGTTTTCTTGGATCCTTTCATTTAAGAACTCTTTCCTCCCTCTGATTTTCCAGTATCAGTTTAGCAGAGTCCTCTTTTGTCCTTCCACTCTTTAATGAGCTCCCAAGACTGGTCTCAATGCTGTGGAAGGTACACAGATGAGCACTGTCTATTTCATTCTGTTGATTATTCTATTCTTCTGATTCTACTTAGAGCTCTTTTAAGCTCTAGAGGGTGGGCTTTGCCTAAATGCACCTACGTCTGGCCATTTGTATAAAGGATGCTCAGTGATTACTTGGATTCAATAGATGAATGAATAAACCAATGGTTAAAAGTTGACTTTCAAGAAAAGTGAATATATTCATTTATCAAGCAAATATTTATTGAGTACCTACTATGTGTTAGACTATTCTAAGAGCAGGTAAAACAGGTATGAAAAAGGCAGCCTGGTCTCTGCCTGCCTGGAGATTATATTTTATGGGTGGGAAGTAGGGAGTAAACAAAGAAACCAGAAAAATAATAGCTGCTGCTAAGTGTGCTGGATGTCTTGGTGAAGAGGTTGTGAGCTTGAGGGTGTCTAGGAGACTCAAATAGCCAGGGAAGATGACACCACAAAGTGACATTTAAGCTGAGATCTGAATAAGAAAGATAATCTTGGTGGAAGGTTAAAGGCAGAGGTTCAAAGTAGAGAAAATAGGCAGTGCAAAGGCCCTAGGGTAGCATGACCTTGGAGGAAGATAAAAAAAAGACCAGAGTGGGCAGAAAAAATGTGCATAGAGAAATATGAGATGAACGAGAGGAGGCGAGCCAGGAAAAGGAACATTAGCTTTTATTCTAAATGTGAAGGGATGCCTTTGGGGGATGGGAAGGTTGGGTTTAAATAGAGGAGGAATGACTTGAATTCTTTACTATGTGGATACTGACCTGAGAGGTGGCAAAGCTGGAGACAACGTGATATGAGGTGGCAATAGTCCAGGTGAGAAGTTTTTTTTTTTTTTTTTTAAAGGCTATATAGTGCTTTTTTGCAGTGTCTTTGCTGTGTCCGACACATTTTAATGCATAGCATCTTCATTATCTTTCGGTTCCAAATACTCTGACATCCATTAGGGATTATTCTTTGACCCATAGGTAATTTAGAAGCATGTTTCTAAACTTCCGAACAGGAAACTTTAGCAATTATTGCTTAAGTTTTTAAATTATGCTATGACCCGGTAATATACTTTGTATGACATTGACACTTTGAAATATGACTTGTTTTACAGACTTTGAGAGTTTCCCCCACTGTTCCATGTGTGCTTGAAGTACATACTGTTTTCAGATACCGTTCTGTGTGTCCATCTGATCAAGCTTATAACTGCTTTCAGTCAAACCTTCCATAGCCATCCGATTTTTATCTGCTTGCGTATCGATTCCTAACAGAGATGTTAAAAATCTCTCATTTTGATTTGTGACTTGATTTCTCCTTGTAATTGTGTCAGTTTCTACAAGACAGACTTGGAGATATATTCCTGGTGCACAGCGTTTCCACCTTCCAGGTGATTGGAACCCCTTTTCATCACGTGGTGATATTCCTTCTTTTTAGCAGTGCCTTTTATCTTAAAATTGACTTCATCTTCTAATACAGCCAACACCAGCTTCCTTTTGGTTACCATCTGTTTCTTTACTAGAATTTAGTCAAAAGAATTTTATTAACAGTTTTTAAAAAATAATTTACATACCATAAAATTCACCTGGCTGGCTGTGAGCTGGGACTTAACCCTGCCTCTGTGTATCGTCCATTCACCTGGCATAGTTGGAGGTTTTTCTCTCCCACCTCCTTCTAGATTGACACTGTCCATCCCACTCCATATTTCTTCCTCCTAGTTTAGTAAGACTGTTTATATCTTCTGTGGTTATTTTAGGATTTTAAATGTACATGCTTATCTTAAATTCTAATCTTTACTCATCTTGCAAATAAAGTTAAAATAATTCAACTCCAGGCAACCTGAGGATGGCCCTGCCTTCTCCCAGTTATCCAGACCATCAATTCCACTTTCGGTCTGGCTTCAGGCGCTGGTTTTTGTCCTTTTCAAATGACTTTGGGGCTCACACAGCAGTCCCAAAGGCCATTCCCTTCCTGCTCCTGTGAACTTGGGAGATAAAGAGGGGGTCAGTGAAGCCCGCCCTTCCTTACCTGGCGCCCACCGCCTCCTTACGGCTCCCTCGTCCCCCACCCCGCAACTTTCAGGGAGCGTTCCGGCCTCGTGAGAGGAGGCTGTAGTCTAGATGTGGATCAGCCCTTCCCCAGCTCTGAAGGCTCTTCTGCCCATGCGGCCTGAGCCCTGGACAAGTCGCTGAGCGGAGTGTGACAGCGTCCGCTCTCCACCCGGAGCTGGAGCCTGCCTGGGGCCGAGCATCCGGGCCCTCAGGCCAGGCCGGTCTCCAGAGCCACGGCGCAGGATGCAGCCCTTCTCCAGGCGCCCCTCGGCCTTGCCGCCTTCTTCTTGCGCAGGTTCTGCCGCCATCGGTCCTGCAGCAGCATCTTCCCCACCACCTGGGCCGCGGGCCCGGTGCTTCTCACACGTGCACCCGCGCTGCGCCCGCCGCTTCTCCTGGCACTTCAGGACCTCCGGCTGCAGGTGCTGGCCGTCGAGGATCTTCACGCCCTTGGCCTTGTACAGCAGGTTTGTCCCTGCATCCTGAAGCTCCCGGGCCTGGGCCGCGTCCCCGTCGGGCAGCTGCTCCACCCCATCACCCCCTTCACCTTCTGCCTCTTCTTCCTGCGCTGCGCCTTGCAGGCCTGATCCTCTTATTGACTCATCTCTGCCTTAGTGAAGAGCAGCCCGGCTGGCCCGGCACCTCAGGGGGCCCCTTGGAGATCTTGGCGGCTTTCTCCATCCCCAGCTCCCTCTGCATCCTCTACTTCCGGTCCCACTCCTTCTGTCTCAGCTTCCTTCAGCATCTTTTCTCCAAAGAGGTGGGAAACAGCTTCCTGGCATTGCCCTGGCTGCGTGCCTCCCCTATCTTCTCATGCAGGCACTGTCGGAGGACATCCACCACAAAGGAAGAGTTGGGCACTGACGCCAGGCCATCCGCAGGGGCAGCAGTGGAGCTGAAAGCCTCCGCCTCCTCTTTCACTGCCACTGACTTCCTGCCATGAGGCTTATCCACAGGGACCCGCTCCTGGGATTTCTAATGTGCTTTCTTCCCCTTCTGATTTGGGGGCTCAGCAGTTTCTGAAACTTGAGTTTTGCTCGCTGAGTTGTGCCTCTGGGACTCGGGACTGGGCAGAGAGCAGATCTTCTTGTCCAAGCTCTGAAGCTAGGCTTCTTGGCAAACACAGTAAGCCCTGGCTGGAGGCTCGGGTTCCTACTGGGGGAAGGAGGGCCAGGGTGCAGCATCCTGGGCCGGTACTAGCAGTCTGCAACACATGCAGGGCTCCCCAAACCCTCGGTCTGCGCTACCTTCATCTACCCAGCTGCACTTGCCAGAAACCCCCCACCTGAGAAGTGATGGTGGCTTGAATTAGGGTGGAAGTGGCCTGACCACTTGGCTGATGGTTGGTGCTGTTCTTGAGAATGGAAGAGACTAGGAGAGGTGCATGTTTGGAGGGATGTTGCGGAGAAATTCTGTCAAGTGGAACAAGAAGGTCTGGATGGACAATAAAGGATTAATCTTTCACCCAAAGAGGTTTGGCCTTTGCCCTTGGCTCCTGGGAGGTAAGCTCTAAGACCTAGGAATGTCTTGCCTTGATTTGTTTAACCTGGGAACCTTTGGCCAAGCCAGATAGCCTATGCCAGCAGTGTGATGTATAGGAAGGGTCCTTGGGTCATTTGGTATGAATTTGACCTCTGGAGACTAAGGTTGACCACATGACCAGTCAGCCATGGGTATGTGGCTGAGCCCCAATAAAATCTGTAGACACCAAGGCTCAGGTGAGCTTGTCTGGTTGGCACTGGCTCATGCCTATCGTCACGCATTGCAGCTGTGAGAAATCAAGTGTGTCCATAACTCCACTGGGAGAAGACAGCTAGAGGTCGCATGCTTTGGACTCTCCTGGACACTTCTCCATGTCTCTTTTCCCTTAGCTGCTTTTAATCTCTGTCCCTGTTCTGTCTTAAACCGTAACTGTGAGTAGAGCAACCTCAGTGAGTTTTGTGAGTCTTTCCAGCGAATTGTCAAACCATAGAGAGATCGTGGGGACCCTCTAACTTGAGATTGGTGACAGAGGTAAAGATGGTGTGAATTTAACAAAGAGAAGCACTGGGTGACTCAGGTCTTAACTCCATTGGTCAGCTGTGTCCAGCTCCATCGCAGCCCCTGCAGATGGCCCTGCCCAAGAGCCTGGCTCTTTATTTGCCATGGATGTTCTGCTGGCAGCATCTGCATGAGAAGATAGAGGAGGCATGCAGCCAGGCAATGCCAAGAAGCTGAGGAGTGAAAAGAGGAGAAAGTACCTTGTTGTCTCTTGACCAGTGTCTCAGAGGATTTCTCTTTTCCTTTTTGCCAGGGTCTCATTAAGAAGAATCTACTGTCTTCTGGTCAAAGAGCTGCCTACAAGTGTAACCTGGAGAGACAGCAAAGAAAGGCAATGCCTTTAGTTGGTGTGTGTAATGAAATCTGTGGGAGGAAGTAACACCCTTGATATGTCAGCCACAAATATGGTTTCTGTCTAATTGAATCCATTCATCATTACATTAAAAAAGAAGCTGATGCAATTGAAAAGTAAGTTCAATTAATCCATCCTCTCACAAAAACAGTTTGTGTGTGTGTGTGTGTGTGTGTGTGTGTGTTGATGTGAATGAATCTCATCATAAAGATAATATAAACCCTTCAGGCACATGAAGGTTCATTTCCTATGGCAGCCTCCTTGCATACTGCTGATAGCTACAGCATGTGGAATTACTTATAACTAAAGCCTCTGACTGAAAATATGGAGGTAGCACTCGATTTACCATCCTCTGAGATTTAAAAGCTCTTTAGAACACAAGCCAATACCAATTTCTGTTTTAACAAATCAGTAAGTATCTCTTCATGGACTAAATGACTTTCCCATTTGGCACCTCTCAAAGCCCTTCCACCCCGCCCCACCCCCCACAGCCTCCCTGTGGCTAAAGAGGTTGCCATATATGTGCTGGATATAGGCAGCTTGGAAGAGTGTGTCTTAGTTTACAGACTCTAGCCTGGTCAGCAAGATTAATTGTTCAAAACTGTGAAAAACAGACATTCTTTCCTTGCTATCTCAGCTTAGATCAGTATTGCATTGGTTATCTATTGCTGTATAAGTTACCCCAAATTTAATGGCTTAAAATGATGCACATTTATTAATACTCAGAGTTTCTGTGGTCAAGAGTTGGGCATAGCTTAGCTGATTCCTTTGTTTCAGGGTTTCTTAGAAGACTGAAATAAACTTGCTAGCTTAGGCTGTGGTCTCATTTGAGACCTCAGTGGTGAAAGATCCATTTCTAAGCTCCTTCAGGTTATTGGCAGAATTCAGTTCCCAGAGGACTTTTTGACTAAAGGTTACAGATCCTTCCCAGCTCTTAGCTGGAGATTGCTCTAGTTCTATGGACCTCTCCAGTGTGACCACTTTTTTCATTAAAGTATACAAGTGGAGGAAGCAATATGGAAAATCTAGCAAGACAGAGATTTTTAACGTAATCATGCGGGTGAATCCCATCACTTACGCTATATTCTGATGGCCTTCCCACTCTCAAGGGGAGGGGATTACACAGGGTATGAATACTAGGAGATGGAGAACATTGGGTGCTATCTTAGAGTCAGCCCACCACCAGGACAGGGTCCTTGGTTGAAGAAGTCACAGTAATATCCTTTTATAAAGAATGTGCTGTATGTTTCCGAGTTTCAAAAATATTTGTGGATAGGCTCAGATTATATCCTTGAAGAAACGATGATGCTTTGGTAGCAAATATGTCTTTAGTCCAGCTGATTTTCTCATTTTTCTCATGTTATTTTCCATCTTCTCCAAATAATCTATTCTCTTTCTCCTTTTATTATAACAAAAAAAAAAAAAGTCTGGTCAAGTTAGAAGCTGGGAAGAGCTCAGAGTCCTTGAGGTTGGGGTGAGTAGCCTAGAACTTAACAGGGAGGGCAGTAATGTGTTTGCTCGGGGAAGCTTTCTGACTTTTGGCTTTGATCAGTTTTACTGATTCTCTTTTATATTTGTGAGGCCTTGAATCAAACACCGCACAGCTCCAGAGTTGTTTCCTAGCAGTGTCTTCATGACAGAGCATTTCTACGGAATTCCACGCTTGACCCTCCAGAGTTTTAAAACCTACTGAGTTAGTTTCTATCAGTGTTCTTTCTTGTTGTTTAGCCACTAAGTCCTTTCTGACTCTTCTGAGACCCCATGACCTGAAACCCATCAGGTTCCTTTATCCATGGGATGTTCAGGCAAGAAGACTGGAGTGGGTTGTCATTTCCTTCTCCAGGGGATCTTCCCGACCCAGGGATTGAACCTGTATTTTCTGCCTTGGCAGGCAGATTCTTTACCCCTGAGCAACCAGGGAAGCCCAGTGTTCCTTACTAAAATTTACAGATGACGTTCTGATTAAGACTGATATACTGTCCACTGTGCCCCTGCCGTGGACAACAATCTAGGGATTAGGAAAGTGTTTGTTGTTGCTGCTGTTGTTTTCGGTCACCGGAAATTATGAAACATTTATCTAATCATTCATTCACATGTTGACCTTTACTTATTCAAGAACAGTCATTGGCAGTTGTGATTGACAGTGACAGCAAACTCACTGCCTTTATTAATCATTGCTCTTCTTCTCCTTCCTGGCTTTCTTCTTAGCATCCACAAATGTGTTTGCCTGCTGCTTTAGCCTCTCGTAGAGGTAGAAAGTATGTGCTCAGTTGCTCAGTTGTGTCTGACTCTTTGTGACCCCATGGACTGTTAGCCCACCAGGCTTCTCTGTCCATGGGATTTCCCAGGCAAGAACACTGGAGTGGGTTGCCATTTCCTTCTCTTTGCATCCACAAATGTGTTTGCATGCTGCTTTAGCCTCTCCTAGAAGTCAGTCAGTTCAGTTCAGTAGCTCAGTCATGTCCAACTCTTTGTGACCCCATGAATTGCAGCATGCCAGGCCTCCCTGTCCATCACCAACTCCCGGAGTTCACCCAAACTCATGTGTATCAAGTCGGTGGTGCCGTCCAGCCATATCATCCTCCGTCATCCCCTTCTCCTCCTGCCCCCAATCCTTCCCAGCAAGAGGATCTTTTCCAATGAGTAAACTCTTCGCACGAGGTGGCCAAAGTATCGGAATTTCAGCCTCAACATCAGCCCTTCCAATGAACACCCAGGACTGGTCTCCTTTAGGATGGACTGGCTGGATCTCCTTGCAGTCCAAGGGACTCTCAAGAGTCTTCTCCAGTACCGCAGTTCAAAAACATCAATTCTTCAGTGCTCAGCTTTCTTCACAGTCCAACTCTCACATCCATACATGACTACTGGAAAAACCGAAGCCTTGACTAGATGGACCTTTGTTGGCAAAGTAATATCTCTGCTTTTTAATATGCTATGTAGGTTGGTCATAACTTTCCTTCCAAGGAGTAAGCGTCTTTTAATTTCATGGCTGCAGTCACCATCTACAGTGATTTTGGAGCCTCAAAAGATAAAGTCTGACACTGTTTCCACTGTTTCCCCATCTATTTCCCATGAAGTGATGGGACCAGATGCCATGATCTTCGTTTTCTGAATGTTGAGCTTTAAGCCAACTTTTTCGCTCTCCTCTTTCACTTTCATCAAAAGGCTTTTTAGTTCCTCTTCACTTTGTAGGAAGTGTTTTATCTCTAATGCTTGTTTGGGTCCCAGAAGACTCAGAACTACTATTTCCTAGGTCTGAACCCAGAGAGTCAAGGGCAGTTCTTAGGCCCAAATCAGCAGCTCCTTTTTTCATGTTCTTCTGCAGACCCGGGTGCTATCCAGAGCCTACTTTGCTTTGAGTCAGACTTAAGAGGATGCAAGCTTCCTTTTACCTGCTTGAGGATGATCGACAGAAAAGGGGAGGAGATGGGAGAATGCCAGGATTCTGAAGTCTAGAGAAGATGATTACAGTCTTTCAGAAGATGAGATTAGCAAGTCTCTGGACCTGTGGTGAGGCCTAGGGGTCATTTTCAAACAACTTAGTGTATGTCAGAATCACCTGTGGGAAAAATTTTTAATATGAATTCTATTTTCATATATTTTACTCCAAGGAGGGCAAAACACAGCCCAGGAATCTACATTTGCACTTAGCATTCCTCACATTTTAGATGCTGATGGTCTAAAAAGCACTGTTTAAAAATGGTGAGACTTTAGAGAAATAGGTAGACCACATGTAAACCATAAGAGGAAAAATCCAGGGAATGAATTTACTGTTTGTTTTTCCCTTCATTGATTTCAGATATATAATCACACAGTAGCAGCTACTTGTTTTCGACCAGAGGTGGAATGGTTGCAGTGCTTATTAGGTAAGGGAAAACTAAAAGCTGTAATTAAACCAACTGGCTACTTGATTCATTCATTCATCTACTCCATCGAAGGAGCATTCATTCATTTCCTTTCACTTCTGTGATTCAGGAACATAGTCACCTAGGCTTTATGAATGAAAGTCAGCAGCCTTTCACAGCTAGACAAATAAAGCCAGCTTGGGACAACCAGACAATGTCTCCTCTATATTTATGCCTCTAGATCACACTGTGAGTAGCCACCGCTTTTCTCTCTTGGGGAAAACAAACTGAAGTTCAGAATTACAAAGACTAGAGTGGGAAGTCTATGATCTACCAAGGGAAAAAGAGCAAGATACAAGATATGAATATGATGTCCATCTAATGTGCATATATATGTGATATTTTTATGATGCAAAATTTTAGTGATTTTCATTGAATACTGTGATGTAATATTTTTATGAGAGAAAAAGGTAAAGATAGACTCTTTACCTTTTGGGTATGTTTACTCCCTTTGGGGAATTGGAGATGAGATTAGTGTGGGAAATTATTAACTTAATTTTTTATACCTTTGTAGTAGAATATTACATCAAGTAATTATAGAATACTACAAATAGAATACTATAACAGTGAACCATACCATTTTTTTTGGTATAAAACTTAAAGAATATTGTAGTATGTAATAAGTGCAAGGAAATTCCAGCTCTCATATCTCAAGCCTTGGGTATTTTAAAGTTAAAGGAAGAACCTAGATATGGAGGTAGATGGACTCCAGTTGGTCTCCCATCAAATGTCTTTGTCGATATCTTTCAGATTAGATTTGCTCTTGATTTGAGTTGACAGACCATCTACTTTCTTCTTTTCTCATTATATGTATGCTACATGGGGTTTCACTATGACCAAGAGGCCAAGTGGGGATCACCAAACACACAGAGCACCCCCCAGGTTAGTAGGAAGATGGCAGGATTTCTAATAAGACATCAAATGTGTCCTGATTTTGAAATTAAGATTTTTGTTTGTTACTGAAGGTAACCAACTGCTTATTCCTTAAGAGTGATCAGCAAAGTCCTGGAGCTTGCCCAGGTTTTGAGTCAGAGGTAGGGAAAGCATTCATTCATCCACTAAATAAAATTTTAAAGGTGAGTAGAGGGCCAAAAACAAAACAAAAACAAAAATCAAACCCCCCAAAACGTTGCATATTGATTCCATCTGCTAGTAGCTCTCGGTCAACATTATATTTTAGCTATTATAATTGAAAATCAGTAAAATTCAATTTATAATTTAAGAAATCACCAAGAGTGCCAAAGGGCAAATATTACGTGATTCCACTTTTACAGGGTACCTAGAGAAGTCAAATTCATAGATAGAAAATAGGATGCTGGCTGCCAAGTACTGGGGGAGGAGATGGGGAAGTTCATGTTTAATGAGTACAGAGTTTCAGTTGGGGAGGATAAAACAGTTCTGGAGATGGATGGTTGCACAACAGTGTGAATGTACCTAATGGCCACAGAATTGTATGCTTGAGAATGGTTAATGTGGTAAATTTTATGTATGTGTTACCACAATTTTAAAAAGAGTTTAGTTAGGTTCAGTTGCTCAGTTGTGTCCAATTCTTTGCAACCCCATGGACTGCAGCACACCAGGCCTCCCTGTCCATCACCAATTCCAGGAGTTTACTCAAACTCATGCACATTGAGTTGGTGATGCCATCCAACCATCACATCCTTTGTCGTCCCCTTCTCCTCCCACCTTCAATCTTTCCCAGCATCATAGTCTTTTCAAATGAGTCAGCTCTTTGCATCAGGTGGCAAAAGTATTGGAGTTTCAACTTCAACATCAGTCCTTCCAATGAATATTCAGGACTGATCTCCTTTAGGATGGACTGGTTGGATCCAAAATAATGTCTCTGGTAGATGCTTGCTCCTTGGAAGGAAAGTTATGACCAACCTAGGCAGCATGTTAAAAAGCAGAGACATTATTTTGCCAACAAAGGTCCTTCTAGTCAAGGCTATGGTTTTTCCAGTAGTCATGTATGGATGTGAGAGCTGGACTATAAAGAAAGCTGAGTGCTGAAGAATTGATGCTTTTGAACTGTGGTGTCGGAGAAGACTGTTGAGAGTCCCTTGGACTGCAAGGAGATCCAACCAGTCCATCCTAAGAGAGATCAGTCCTGGGTGTTCATTGGAGGGACTGATGTTGAAGCTGAAACTCCAGTACTTTGGCCACCTGATGCAGAGAGCTGACTCATTTGAAAAGACTCTGATGCTGGGAAAGATTGAGGGGAGGAGAAGAAGGGGATGACAGAGGATGAGATGGTTGGATGGCATCACTGACACAATGGACATGGGTTTGGATGGACTCTGGGAGTTGGTGATGGACAGGGAGACCTGGTGTGCTGTGGTCCATAGGGTTGCAAAGAGTCAGACATGATTGAGTGACTGAACTGAACTGAACTGAACTAGGTTGGTCATAACTTTTCTTCCGAGGAGTAAGTGTCTTTTAATTTCATGGCTGCAATCACCATCTGCAGTGATTTTGGAGCCCCCCAAAATAAAGTCTGCCACTGTTTCCACTGTTTCTCCATCTATTTGCCATGAAGTGATGGGACCGGATGTGATGATCTTTGTTTTCTGAATGTTGAGTTTTAAGCCAACTTTTTCACTCTCCTCTTTCACTTTCATCAAGAGGCTCTTAAGTTCTTCACTTTCTGCCATAAGGATGGTGTCATCTGCATATGAGGTTATTGATATTTCTCCTGGCAATCTTGATTCCAGCGTGTGCTTCCTCCAGCCCAGCATTTCTCATGATGTACTCTGCATATATGTTAAATAAGCAGGGTGACAATATACAATCTTGACATACTCCTTTTCCTATTTGGAACCAGTCTGTTGTTCCATGTCCAGTTCTAACTGTTGCTTCCTAACCTGCATACAGATTTCTCAAGAGGCAGGTCGGGTGGTCTGGTATTCCCATCTCTTTCAGAATTTTCCACAGTTTATTGTGATCCACACAGTCAAAGGCTTTGGCATAGTCAATAAAGCAGAAATAGAAATTACCTGAAAGAGCTTGATGGAAAATGCAGGATGCTTCCAGAAATGTCTTCAAAGTACAGCATTCTTGGATTTTATTACCCTTGCAGTATGGATCTGATTATTATAGTTCAAGAGGAAAATACTGGGGTGACCATGTGTCCCACTGTGCCTGGAACTGAGGGACTTCTCAGGCTGCCGGACTTTTCAGTGCTAAATTGGGAAGTTCCAGAAAACCCAGAGGAAATTGGTCATTTAAAGAATAGCCAGCAGAGGCACACCTTGGAGAACAAAGACAGAATGGCAAGATTGTTAGCCATGGAGAACAAGGAAGGGCAGTGAGTAGTGAGGTAGAGTCTCAATGTGGGGAGGCAAGTCCAGCCAAGACTTTTTGCACCTCCAACGGTAAAGATGCATTCTATTTTTTAATTTCATTTGAAATCTGAATTTTCTTGACTTCTTATTAATTTACCTGTGTGATTATCAGTGAACAATTCGAATAAGGAAATGGTGCAGTCCTAAAGTTAAAGGTGCTGGCAAAGGATACACGCAGGACGTAATGCAGAGACTGCCTGTTTTGTCTGTGTCTAGGTTAGCCCCCCAGGTCTTCCAGAGAATAAACAGATAACTGAATTGCTTCCTTTGATGACCCATTTGTCTGCCCAAGGACAGCCTTCTGGCTGGCTGCCAGCTGATCAGCATTTTACCCAAAGCATTAAATCAAAAGTAGCTCAGATTTTGTTTGTTGTTTGTTTGTTTTTGGTTTATTTTTGTCTCCTGTCATTCTCTCTCATATTTAAGTCATTTATTTTGTTGTTAGAGGAAATTAATTTATTATTGTTTTCCCTCATGCATAATTAAATGGTATGCTAATAACTTTAGTGTGTGACCTGCGAGTTATTCTTTGACTCTTCTTCTGAAGGCTCCACTGTGATAACGCCCACCACAGAAATGTGTAGATTAAGGTGCACCTGGATCTTGTCTGGATGGGGGCCCCTTGGGTCCGTGGCTCATCTTCTCTTGGCTCCTGTGATAAGGCTAGTGTGGAGTGTGGAGACTGGGCTCTCTGGCTCTCACACGCTAAAATGATTCCTGGTCTCATCCATTTCTGCTTCTGGTTCTTGGCTCTGGTTGAACAGAGTGAGTTGAATTTACCCTCGTGGCAACAATGGTGGCATCTGAATTTCAATTCTCCGACCTAACGTAAGTGATTTCTGTCAGTGGCAGTTGATAAGAATCAGTAATCTAATGTCCATGACCCTTCTTTGGTTGTATGCCTGAGGATTCTGATTGTTCCTGGCACTTGAGTGCAAAGTTGAAAAGCTTTTGGTGTTTTTCTTCCTACTAGTAATGTTCTCTCTGTGTATGTGTTCTGATTTGTGTCAATTTGGCTTCCTCTGACGCTCATGCTCAGAGCCTTTTTCCTTCTTTCAAAATTCTGATAATTTTTCATGTACATTTATTATGATCCTAATCAGGCCAATATCTGCTAAGTTAAAATTCTTGCACCAAACATTAAAAGGAAGCTAAAGACCTAGGATTCAACCATCTATTTTGGTTATTCTTAACAGTTGAATAATGCCCAAATTACTTTGTTCGCGATTTATAAAATAAGGCTGAAAAGAGGAGATTATTGCTATTGCTTTTTTTAAAAAAAGAAAAGAAAAAAAAGTATGGACACTAGAAAAAAGAGAAAGACTTTTGGTAAATTCAGAGAGAAAAATCAGAAATTTACACATATTTTTCAACACGGTATTTCCCAAGAGGAACAAATGGTGATTAATTACATGTTTTTATTCTTCAACTGATCAATATACTTAATAAATATTAGTACCTATTCCAGGCAAAAGAGACATGGCAACCAAGTGCAACTCATGATTCTGAACTGGGTTTTTTCCTAAGAGAAAGTGTGAAAGTGTTAGTCGCTCAGTTTTGTCCAACTCTTAGTAACCCCATGGATTGTGGCCCACCAGGCTCCTCTGCCCATGGAATTCTCCAGGCAAGAATACAGGAGTGGGTTGCCATTCCCTTCTCCAGGGGATCTTCCTGACCCAGGGATTGAACCTGGGTCTCCTGCATTGCAGGCAAATTCTTTATCATCTGAACCACCAGGGAAACTCATTTTATGCACGTGTGTTAGTCTCTCAGTCATATGTTTAACAGATGAAACAATCATAAGCTCACAAAATAGTTGGAATTACTGCCAAGGCCTCTCATTTCCTGAACTGTTTGAGAGTAATTTGCCAACCTTATGTCCTGTCACTCTGTCTCATGTGTACACTATTTCCTACAAGGCCATTCTTCCATAAAACCACAATACAACTATTGAAATTGGGGAATTAACTTAGATGCATTATTACTATTACTATATGTTGTTGTATTACTATACAATCCTCAGACCACATTCAAGCTTTCTAATAATATCCTGTATAGGAAAGAGCTTTCCTGGTGGCTCAGATGGTAAAGAATCTGCCTGCAATGCAAGAGGCCTGGGATCCATCGATGAGTTGGGAAGATCCCCTGGAGAAGGGAATGGCAACCCACTCCTGTATTCTTGCCTGGAGAATTCCATGGGCAGAGGAGCCTGGTGGGCTACAACCCATGGGGTCACCAAGAGTTGGACAAAACTGAGCGACTAGCACTTTCACACTTTCTCAGGAAAAAACCTAGTTCAGAATCATGAGTTGCACTTGGTTGTCATGTCTCTTTCTCCTGGAACAGTTCCTCACACTTGCCTTGATTTTCATGACCTTGACACCTTTGAAGGTTATCGGTCAGTTATTTTGTAGAGTGTCCCTCAATCTGTTTGGCCTGGTGTTTCCTCATGACTAACACAGGTTGGTGGCATCACCGACTCGATGGATATGAGTTTGAGTAAACTCCGGGAGTTGGTGATGGACAGGGAAGCCTGGCGTGCTGCGATTCATGGGGTCTCAAAGAGTCGGACACGACTGAGCGACTGAACTGAACTGAACTGAACACAGGTTATGCATCTTCGGCCAGAATAACACAGAAGTGATACTTGTTCTTCTCACAGTGTCCCATCAGGTGGAGAAGGGTGTCAATTGGTCCCATTACTGGTGATGTTTACTTTGATCACTTGCTTAAGGTCGTGTCTTTCAGGTGATTCCTCTATAAAGTTCTCTTCTCAATAGCCCATTTGTCATTCAGCTAAGCTTCTTTCTCTCTCTTTTCCCATTCTTTCCTTTCCACCATTGTTGACTCATAGATTTCTATTTTATTCAATGGCTTATAATCTGTTTCTATCATTATTTCTGTTGCCCTCAACTTGGCTCCTGAAACCAAATCCGTTCAGATTGGTGCCTGTCCTTTCAATACATTCCATCATTCTTTGAGTACTTCATAAATTGTTTCAGGCTTATCTTGTACTTTTCCAGTCCCGGTTCTAGAAAAAGACATTTCTCCAAGAAACATTGGTCCCTTTTAGTGGAGAATGATGTCTAGAAACCCAGACCTGGGGACTAGATGTCCTGATTTTTATTGAGGTATCACTGTTTCCAGGCCCTCTTTTTGTGCATGGGAATAGGGAATATATGTTTGTGTGTATGTATTACATATACTGCCAGGCTCCTCTGTACATGAAATTTTCCAGGCAAGAATACTAGAGTGGGTTGCCATTTCCTTCTCCAGGGGATCTTCCAAACCCAAGGATTGAACCCAGGTCTCCTGCATTGCAGGTGGATTCTTTACTGACTGAACCACCAGGGAATCCCTACGTATGCACACATCTTTATTTATCTCTCTATATCTTTATTTATCTCTCTATATGTCTCTACATAAATGTTATATATTTATCTCTCTATGTATCTTTATTTATCTCTCTCTGTATCTATATATTAATTGAGAACTGTGAGTTAACACCAAACCTCTTATTTCAGTCCAACACCATAGATTTTATTGTTTTTCTTTTGACATTTATTACTTCATTTTATGACATTGAGAAACCAGACTCATGTTATCCACATGTATCTCTTTATTTTTGAATCTTCCATAAGTGACCATTTCCAAATCTATGCCATCATCTTCACTTTTGACATGCCTAGTATTCAATCCTGATGGTGTATGTGTGTGTGTGTGTGTGTGTGTGTGTGTGTGTGTGTGTGTGTGTGTTAGTTGCTCAGCCATATCTGACTGTTTGCAAACCCATGGACTGTAGCCTGCCAGGCTCCTCTGTCCATGGAATTTTCCAGGCAAAAATACTGGAGTGGGTAGCCATTTCCTTCTCCAGGGGATCTTTCTGCCCCAAGGATCGAACCCTGATATCCTGGATTGCAGGCAGATTCTTTACCACCTGAGCCACCAGGGAAGCTCAATCTAATATGGTATTATTTGATAATGTCTCATATATTAAAAACAACTAAGGTGTACCTAGTTCTGATATACTGTAACTTTAAAATATTTTACTATATATATAGTTACCTATACCTCATTCTATTCAGATAGCCATCTACTAGAGACTCAAGCATTAGCATTTTTGCCAATAATGGATATGTCTTCAGATTAAGATTTTCTTGAAATATAGTTGAGGTAATTATTGTGTTAGTTTCAAGTATACAGAAAAGTAATTCAACTTTATGTATGTATATACACACATGTAATTTTTTAGATTAGTTTCCATTATAGGTTATTATAAGAAGTTGAATATTGGTCCCTATGTTATATAGTAAATCCATGTTGCTTCTCTAGTTTATACACAGTGGTGTGTATATGTTAATCCCATACTCCTAATTTATCTCTGCCTCTTTCCCCTTTGGTAATAAGTTTGTTTTTCTATGTCTGTGAGTCTCTTTCTATCTTGCAAATAGATTCACTGATATTATTTTTTAGATTCCAAATATAAGTGCTTTCATGTGACATTTGTCTTTCTCTGATTTACTTCCCTTAGAATGATATTCCCTAGGTCCATCCATGTTGCTGCAAATGGAAAGGTTTCATTCTTTTTTATGGCTGAGTAATATTTAATTGTGTGTACATACCACATCTTCTTTATTGGTTGAGATTTTGATATGGTATAAAAATAAAAGAAAAAAGATAATGACTTATTAGAGGCACTTCAATAGCTGAAAAATGTTATTAAAATTAAAGCCAAACTAAAGAAAATACTCCCAATATCTGATCTGCCAACAAGTAACCATTGTCTGTATGGGTTCCAGGATTCTGGCAAGGCTGAATGGGCTATGGCTGTGTTAAAATCAAAACTGTCCAGATTTTCAAAGTGCTTTCTCTTCACACTAACTCTGATATTAGCAACACAAACCACACCTGAAAACTTCTCCTGTGCTCCCACCCTGTGGAATGCTTACAGGAAGACCCCTGAGACTTGCTTGTTTCCCCATATAACCCTCTCTACTTCCTGGTACTCAGATTCATCCACTCATGAGATCAAACATTTTTCTTGGGTTTCTTGGTGTCCTCACCTTGCCCCTCCTCAAGTTTGCTGGTTCTGACCCCAGGTTGTCCCCAGGTCTGTGTCCTCCCCTCACTCCTCTTAAACTTGGCAGTCTGTACTTGCTTTGGTGCTTGACCTGGCTCCTGTAGAGCAGATGGGGGCATGGGCCTCTTTTGTTTTCATAAGGAAATTGAAAGGTACATGGCATAGAAGCAAGATATATTCTAGAACATATTTGCTTTATAGCACAGCAAGTTAAAGCCCAGAAGTATTCTGAAAAGCATTGATTGTTAGCAATTTGGACGGGAGAATTCTATGATTTGCACAGTGCCATATTTGATCTGATCCATCTGTTCCTTTATGTTGAACTTTAATATTCATTCAAAAATTGATATTATTTGAAAGACTACCCTGTATCCAAATATTTTCCCCAAGACCAGTCACAGTGTCTGAAATCTGAGCATCAGAGATTCATTTGATGAAGAAAGGAACTTCTAAAATATTTTGGGTCCTTAAGTGCCCTCTGTGGAAATAGGAATCTCCATGGGAGGATTGTGAGGCTGGGAGAGGTTCAGAGGTCCTTGAGATCGATTTCACTTTTCAGATCCAGCTTCTCTCCTGCTCACTAGTTTTGTTTGGACTTAGACACTTTCTAATGTTTTGGTGTTAGAGTGCTGTGGAAATGATGCTTATGAATATGGAAAATGAAAAGGGAGGAGGTGATGTGTTGTTGGAGACAAACACACTTAGTCAAGTTCATCTTTGTAAGTTGCTTAAGATGCTGGCACAGAGGGCTGTAGCTCAAGTTAAAGAGAATGCCCAGGGGAAAAGTCATCTGTAATGTTAACTAGAACTGTGAGTTAAGCCTAGGGGGCTGGAGAATGTGGATGTAGTTCAAAGAGGCCTCAAGGACAGCTTACTGCTGCTGCTGCTGCTAAGTAGCTTCAGTCGTGTCTGACTCTGTGCGACCCCATAGATGGCAGCCCACCAGGCTCCCCTGTCCCTGGGATTCTCCAGGCAAGAACACTGGAGTGGGTTGCCATTTCCTTCTCCAATGCATGAAAGTGAAAAGTGAAAGTGAAGTCGCTCAGTCGTGTCTGACTCCTAGCGACCTCATGGACTGCAGCCTACCAGGCTTCTCCATCCATGGGATTTTCCAGGCAACAGTACTGGAGTGGGTTGCCATTGCCTTCTCTGCAAGGACAGCTTAGGAGGCAGAAATGCCACCCTAGGCAGAGGGTCTCACAGTTGGGACATATGGGCTTCTGGCTACCATCTTGTATGTCACACCTACATACAGTGAAGAGAATGGGCTTCAAACAGTCATCTGGGTGGAAGAGGGTGGGTGGAAGCTTCAAGAACTGCTGCCACCTCTGAGTTTCATAAGAAGTGTCCTACTCCCTTCCTGTCACTCATCTGCTTAGAGGTGCATTAAGTGGCTTGTTCTGACTTGTCCTGAAACCCATAAATCCTTCAAGAAAACTTATGTATGCCCTGACTTATCCTCCTTTATAACAACCAGCATCTTTTAAAGAAGCCCAGAGGCTTCCCCTCACTGTCTATTCATTCCTAGGTAGCCCTGTAGCCAATTATGTGACTCTGTAGGAAAGCTATGAAACATCCACATGTGTGGTTTGTGAACATTCAAACCCATCACAGCTGATCCCTTGAAACATAGATTATAAAGGGAAAATATGCCCTCTGACCCATGGGATTATTTAAAAATTTTTAGTAGTCACTAACCATTTGCTTTGGGGATATTTTATGTAAAAGTAAAGGTATTTTCTTGTTTCCCTTGAGAAAACTCAGAAGATCTAGGCACACTAGACCTATATTCCTCCATGGTGGTAGTTGGCTTGGGTTGAGTCGAGAGTACCACTTCCAGATGGTGTATGGTCCCCATGGTTGGTCATAGTCCCTATGATTTTCTATTGTCCCTCTACTGGGCCCTCTTTGCTCATTTAAAATACATGCCTGGCAATATCACTGATGAACATAGATGCAGAAATCTTAACAAACTTCTAGCAAACAGAATCCAACAACATATTAAAGAGATCATACATCATGACTAAGTGGGCTTTATCCTAGGGATGCAAGGATTCTTCAACATTCGCAAATCAATCAATGTGATACACCACATTAACAAACTGAAAGATAAAAACCATATGATTATCTCAATAGATGCAGAGAAAGCCTTTGACAAAATTCAACATCCATTTATGATAAAAACCCTCCAGAAATCAGAAGGAACATACCTCAACATAATAAAAGCCATAGGTGATAAACCCACAGCAAACATTATCCTCAATGGTGAAAAATTGAAAGCATTTCTTCTAAAGTCAGGAACAAGACAAGGGTGCCCACTCTCACCACTACTATTCAACATAGTTTTGGAAGTATTAGCCACAGCAATCAGAGAAGAAAAAAAATAAATAAAAGGAATCCAGATTGGAAAAGAAGAAGTAAAACTCACTGTTTGCAGATGACATGATTCTCTACATAGAAAACCCTAAAGACTCCACCAGAAAATTACTAGAGCTAATCAATTAATATAGTAAAGTTGCAGGATATAAAATTAACACATAGAAACCCCTTGCATTCCTATACACTAACAATGAGAAAACAGAGAGAAATTAAACAATTTCATTCACCATTGTAATGAAAAGAATAAAATATTTAGGAATAAATCTACCTAAAGAAACAAAAGACCTACATATAGAAAACTATAAAACACTGATGAAAGAAATCAAAGATAACACAAATAGATGGAGAAATATACCATGTTCATGGATTGGAAGAATCAATATAGTGAAAATGAATATACTCCCCAAAGCAATCTATAGATTCAATGCAATCCTTAACAAGCTACCAATGGTATTTTTCAGAGGACTAGAACAAATAATTTCACAATTTGTATGGAAATACAAAAAGCCTCAAATAGCCAAAGCAATCTTGAGAAAGCAGAGTGGAACTGGAGGAATCAACCTACCTGACTTCAGACTGTATTACAAGGCTGCAGTCATCAAGACAGTATTGTACTGGCATAATGAAGAAATATAGATCAATAGAACAAAATAAAAAGGTCAGAGATAAATCCATGTACCTATGGACACCTTATCTTTGACAAAAGAGGCAAGAATATACAATGGAGAAAAGACAATCTCTTTAACAACTGATGCTAGAAAAACTAGTCAACCACTTGTAAAAGAATGAAACTTGAGCACATTCTAACACCACACACAAAAATAAACTCAAAATGGATTAAAGATCTAAATGTAAGACCAGAGACTATAAAACTCCTAAAGGAAAACATAGGCAAAACACTCTCTGACATAAATCACAGCAGGATCCTCTATGACCCACCTCCCAGACTAATGGAAATAAAAGCAAAAATAAGCAAACAGGACCTAATTAAATTTAAAAGCTTTTGCACAACGAAGGACACTATAAGCAAGGTGAAAAGACGCCTTCAGAATGGGAGAAAATAATAGCAAATGAAGCAACTGACAAAGAATTAATCTCAAAAATATACAAGCAGCTCCTGCAGCTCAATTCCAGAAAAATAAACGACCCAATCAAAAAATGGGCCAAAGAACAGACATTTCTCCAAAGAAGACATACAGATGGCTAACAAATACATAAAAGGATGCTCAACATCACTCATTATCAGAGAAATGCAAATCAAAACCACAATGAGGTATCCTCTCATGTCGATCAGAATGGCTGCTATCAAAAAGTCTACAAACAGTAAATGCTGGAGAGAATGTGGAGAAAAGGGAACCCTCTTACACTGTTGGTGAGAATGCAAACTAGTACAGCCGTTATGGAGAACAGTGTGGAAATTCCTTAAAAAACTGGAAATAGAACTGCCATATGACCCAGCAATCCCACTGCTGGACATTCACACTGAGGAAACCAGAATTGAAAGAGACACGTGTACCCCAGTGTTCATTGCAGCACTGTTTATAATAGCCAGGACATGGAAACAACCTAGACGGAAATAACAGCAGACAAATGGATAAGAAAGCTGTGGTACATATACACAATGGAATATTACTCAGCCATTGAAAAGAATGCATTTGAATCAGTTCTAATGAGGTGGATGAAACTGGAGCCTATTATACAGAGAGAAGTAAGCTAGAAAGAAAAACACCAACACAGTATACTAACGCATATATATGGAATTTAGAAAGATGGTAATGATGACCCTATATGCAAGACAGCAAAAGAGACACAGATGTAAAGAACAGTCTTTTGGACTCTGTGGAAGAAGGCAAGGGTGGGATGATTTGAGAGAATAGCATTGAAGCATGTATATTATCTTATGTGAAACAGATTGCCAGTCCAGGTTCGATGAATGAGACAGGGTGCTCATGGCTGGTGCACTGGGATGACCCAGAGGGATGGGATGGGGAGGGAGGTGGGAGGCAGGTTCAGGATGGAGAATACATGTACACCCATGGCTGATTCAGGCAATGGCACCCCACTCCAGTACTTTTGCCTGGAAAATCCCATGGACAGAGGAGCCTGGTAGGCTGCAGTCCATGGGGTCGTGAAGAGTTGGACAAGACTGAGTGACTTCACTTTCACTTTTCACTTTCATGCATTGGAGAAGGAAATGGCAACCCACTCCACTGTTCTTTCCTGGAGAATCCCAGGGATGGGGGAGCCTGGTGGGCTGCCATCTATGGGGTCACACAGAGTCAGACATGACTGAAGCGACTTAGCAGCAGCATAGCAAAAACCACTACAATATTGTAAAGTAATTAGCCTCC
Organism: Capra hircus; assembly: GCF_001704415.2. Taxonomy (NCBI): domain Eukaryota; kingdom Metazoa; phylum Chordata; class Mammalia; order Artiodactyla; family Bovidae; genus Capra; species Capra hircus. The sequence continues at coordinate 98,949,634 of NC_030815.1, forward strand.
AATTAAAATAAATTAATTAAAATAAATAAAAGAGGAAACAGTTTTAAAATTTAAAAAAATAATAAAAATATAAATAAATAAAATACGTGCCTGGTGTTTGTGTGCTAAGGTACAAAACTCACCTAAAACCATCCTGGGCCTGCATCTTTGAGAGAATGGCACAGAAGTTAGAAAAGGAGTAGGGAAGACTGTAAAACAAAATTACCCCATTTCAGAATGTTTAACTGACGCACACTGTGCAGGCCACAAATCTTAGCCTGACCCAGACTTGGACCTTCTCAGTGAGTCAAGTTCACTGCCCAGGTAGGCATTTGTATCATACTCACTGGGCCAACATTGGAGATATACATGGAAATATTCTCTTTCACTCATTTGGAAAGAGGCCAGGGTGTACTTCTGTTTTTCCTAAACAGTCTGAGAGTTCCAGGACCAAGAACAGTAGGTCTGGGGAGCAAGAAGATAAATTGATCTCATCCCATACTTTTCCTTAGCTTCTGTTCCCCAAATCTGTGCCCCCAGGAATGGCTCACACATCCAGCATGGCTGGGAGAGAGACAGCCAGAAGAAGGTGGAGATGCCACAGCACCATCTCTTTCCTGAGGTTTCGACCTCAACCCAGGAATACCCCTGCTATTTTCATTGTGCAGTAAGTTTGCAGGGGTGCCAGGGGCTGGGTGGGGGAGTGGTTATAGAAGAATATGGATTCTGGAAATCTGAGAAAGTAAAACAAGACTATTACTTACCTTTTTTTAAAAAATAGGCTGTGTTCATGTTTGCCATTACAGCGTGAAATCTGACGAGTGTAGCTGCCTTGAGTGGAATGGAAGTAAATTTGTTGGATTTTGAGGAGGTCAGGAAATGATGATGAAAGTGTTTACATAAGGCATTCATGTGATATGAAGATGACATCAGCCAAGAGAGGGGGTCAAGGAGTGTCATTGAATGTAACTGACAAAGGTGATGGGATGGAAATGTTGGTATGCTTCACTTGATTCAAAGGAGGTTATTTAAAAATTGTATCCAGAATGGAAACTTAATGGGGCAGAAATGGCAGCTGGGAGGAGGGTGTGTAACTTATGGATCCTTCCAATGATGGCACTTTTGCTACCTGAAAATCAAATGATTTCTTATTGGGAGTGTTGCAGGAAAGGGGACCCCTTCCAGGGCCCAAAACTGGGCTCTTGTCTAACACTTGGAAAAGAATTGTCCAAGGAGACACGTGCTAACAAAGCAAGAGATTTTATTGGGAAGGGCACCTGGGTGGAGAGCAGTAGGGTGAGGGAACCCAGGAGAACAGCTCTGCCGCGTGGCTCGCAGTCTCAGATATTATGGTGATAGGATTAGTTTCCAGGTGGTCTTTGGCCAATCATTTAAAATCATAGTCTTTCCTGGTGGCGCATGCATCACTCAGCCAAGATGGGTGCTAGCGAGAGGGATTCTGGGAAGTGTATGGACACGCAGTGTCTCCTTTGGACCTTTCCTGAACTCTTCCGGTTGGTGGTGGCTTATTAGTTCTGTATTCCTTATCAGGATCTCCTGTCATAAAACAACTCATGCAAATGGTTACTATGGTGCCTGGCCAGGGTGGGCGGTTTCAGTCAGTGTGTTTCCCCTAACAGGAGTATTTTACCTTATTTAACATATAATCAAAAACACAATGTTTGAGTAATCTGTTGAATCACTCACTTTCCCCTAAGTCCTCTGACACTATACTTTCACAGCAATCCAGATTGGTAGAAAATTAAGTTCCATTGGTTCCTCAGATATTACTTTTCTCTTGACCTCTCTGTGTAGCTCTCCAGGGAGCATGTGTTTCATTGGTCACACAACAAAATATGAGGTGGTCCCAGTCCAGAGGGAAATGAGGATCAGCTTCTCGTTTGTTGAGGTCTGAATCCCCTGGTGGCACCTCAAGGCTGCTCTTGAATGCTGTGTCTCAGTTGGTCTTATCATCTTTCAGCCAGTCATTCGAGCCGTGAGAATCGGGCTTGGTGCCTTTCTCTTACCCACACTTTCTGTGTCCTGGCGTATTTCTTAATTCTCTTTCTTTCCCATGCTAAATATGGCTGCCCTATTTATCATTTCTTGTCTAAACTGTGGCAGCAGGCTTCTAACTAGCTGTCCATCCTACACTAAGAGAGACCCTGAGTGTCTCCAGTTACAGTTCTCTCCTTGTGATTTGGAGGTAAGAAGGGGTGTTGTGTTTGCCAACATCATCCTGTCCCTTAGTGAAGCCTGTGCAGGCAAGGTCCTTTACTGACCTTCTCCAGCCTCATCCTTAGGCACCTTCTTCAGGACCATGGCATTGCACAGCTCCACAGGGCAGCATTATACTGTATTGTATGTAAAAGGGGGTTCTGGTGTGGAATGACACTATGGTCCTTTTATTTGCCTCTCATTCCAGCAAATGCCAGAAATAAGTAGACATCACCCTGCTGATTACTGTTTCTTTGTCTTTGATTTTGTTGGTCCTTCTTTCTAGAACATCTTCTCACTACTTTTCCTCACCTCCTTGGACACACAGACACACAGAGATACACACAGATGTGTGCACACATGGACACTTCTGGTTAAATGTTATTCATCCTTAAAGACATAGCCTGAGCATCAACTTCTCCAGCAAGATTTTCCCGTTTCTCTATTCAGTCTTACCTTTGTAACCACCTTATAACATTGTATTTCAGTTTTGGAATACAAAGAGTCAGTTGCTTCTGACTCTTTGTGATCTCCATAGACTGTAGCCTGCCTGATTCCTCTGTCCATGGAATTTTTCAGGCAAGAGTACTGGAGTGGGTTGCCATTTCCTCCTCCAGGGGATCTTTCTGACCCAGGGATCGAACCCACATCTCCTGTGCATCTCCTGGATTGCAGGAGGATTCTTTACCACTAAGTTTCTGAGGAAGCCATAATACATATCTGTGGAGACCATCTGGAGAAGGCACTGGCACCCCACTCCAATACTCCTGCCTGGAAAATCCCAGGGATGGAGGAGCCTGGTAGGCTTCAGTCCATGGGGTTGCTAAGTTGGACACGACTGAGCGACTTCACTTTCACTTTTCATTTTCATGCATTGGAGAAGGAAATGGCAACCCACTCCAGTGTTCTTGCCTGGAGAATCCCAGGGACGGGGGAGCCTGGTGGGCTGCCGTCTATGGGGTCGCACAGAGTCAGACACGACTGACGTGACTTAGCAGCAGCAGCAGCATGGAGACCATCAACTGTAAAGACTTGGATCTGACAAAAGATATGTCCAAGAAAGTACAATTTCTTGGGATCTTGCTCAAGGGGAATTTTACATTATTTTATTCAACAAATATTTATTAAGAGCCTACTATGTGCTGGGAACTGTTCTAGGGGACATATAAGTGAACAAAATAGAAAAATAAATCCTCACCCTATAGGGCTTACATTCTAATGAGTACTTAATTGCATTCACCTAAGTAAATATTCTCCTCACATTTTCCTGAGAGCAAAAGAACATTCTCCCTTCAAGGATAAATCAAAGTTTCCACTTCCAAAAGAGACAAATGTTTTCCAACTTGCCAATGATCCTCCTCAAAGCATATTAAAAAAAAAATCTTGTGGGTGTTTTTAGGTAGTGTTACTTTTGATGTTGACATTTAACATTTATATCAGGAGATGAAAGTATTTAATGAAGAGATACATAAGCCTACCTTTAGAGATACCACCAAGTAACCAAATAGCTTCTCCAGCTTTATTCAGCATAGAAGAGCTGAAAAGATTATGCTAGATTAAGCATCCATAGCCTTATAGCAATGGAACATCATCTAGCTCTTCTGGCTCCTGGCTTAACCAATGAGCAGTGTGCTTGGGTGACATTGGACTGGTTTCTCTCCCATGTATGGTTAAGGGGCAGCTTTTCCTTGGCAAAGTCCCCTTGATGAGTCCGTGGTGTCATTGGGTTATCTCTGAGAGGTCATTGTTCATCTTCCGTCGTAGGTCACACTTGGCAGTGGTGAGATGAGTGTTCTTGCTACATCTGTACACGCATAATCATGGGCTGTTCTGAACACATACGTCATCTTGTGGGTGGGTGAGAGGATTCTAAAAACAAAAAACAAATAGGCCTTTTCAGCTTTTTGAGCTAAAAGAAAACAATAAGTGTATTTCAACACAGAGGATGGTCCCAGGTCAGACATAGAAGTTTGTGTTGGCTGTTGGACTAGGTAACCCCCAGAATCCCTCCAGTCATCAACAGACTGTGACTGCAGGAATCGTCCATGAATCAGAAGTCAGTGCTATCAATGTCTTGTCTGAATAGACAGACTCATATATAGAGGGAAGTCAGTAGAAGACTATGAAAAAGAGGGATAACGTTTGCCCATGTTTAACCAAAGAAAAGAGCTCTTTGCATTTTGCTGACATCCCTCCTGTCACAATGCTAGCATCAGTAGATTCACAGGAAGCTATTTGGGGTGACATATTTTCAGAGAGAACTAATTAGTGGTGAAAGAAGAGTGAGACATGAAGGATAATGGTGACTCCATGATATTAATTCCGGCTCTGTAAACCAAGTCGGTGGGGGGCTGGTCTGCAGATGAATACAACTCGGTAAATTATGTAATTACACCCCCACCTCACATATACACACATGAGCAGCTCTAGATGAACAAATACCCAATTTCTATTAGAGGTAGATTTCTTTCCTACATACCCATGTCTCTAATAGTAACATTATTGACATGAACGTGAAAGGGTAGAATGATCCTTGTTATAAAATATGGAAAGTACATAAAGCTCCACAGGACATAAAACTTCTAGGAGTATTGTTGAAATCCAGTAATGCCAAGCAAATTAGAAGACTGCTGTTTTTTAATTTTAATTATTAATAAAGGTTTGCTTTGGGTTTGTGGGTGTATTTGGATGGTGCCTGGAGCTTGACAGAGCGATTGTTCTTATTTTGTTCCTTCCCAGGTAGACTTAAAATGATAGTAATATCTTTATCCATCACTGACAAGGAAGGAAAGCGAAGATGAACTCTGAATATACTTTCCAAGAAACTAAATTTCAGTCTAGGCAAGGTATAAACATTAACGACCTAATATATATGGAAAAATTTGAAAGCCCATTTAGTCATTTTGTTTTGTTTTTACTTTTTTTAAAAGATTTTGTTGTTGTTGTTGATGTGGACCATTTTTAACATCTTCATTGAATTCACTACAATATTGTTTCTGTTTTATGTTTTGGATTTTTGGCTGCAAAGCACGTGGGATCCTAGTTCCCTGGCCAGGGATCAAACCCACACCGCCTCCATTGGAGAGCCAAACCTTTACCACTGGACCAGTGGGGAAGTCTTTAACACAAAGCGCCAGCCATGATTATCCTGTGACGGTCTCAGGAGTTACTGCAACGTGTAGGGTCGTGTGTTCCTAGACTGAAGGACTCCAAAATGATCTTTTGTTTTGTTGTCCTGTGCCCATTTTCACACCTTTCTTCCTAAATTTTGACTACAGCTACCTGAAGTAACGCCTTTCCTGTTTTTCTCCAACCTCTTCTACTTGTGTGCTTCTATTTCTAGTAAACCAGAAAAACATTTCACCAAACAGGCTCAGAATTATATCTGAAACAGTTGTGTTAGGAGTTTTGTTTGGTTTGGATTATGAAACCCTAAGGTATGAACCCCTCATTCTCTATCCCTTACACCAGCCCCTAAACCCGTTAATTCTGCCTATAATCTCAGGGAGGTTGCTGAAGCCCATCATGGTCCCCAGTTGAAAACATTCCTGTTTCTAAAGCTTATTCATTATACATATATAAAAATCCTGGTAGGTGTTCTCTCAGAGCTGGCCATTTTGTTTTTAGACCAAGAGGCTGAAGATTTTGGTTCTGTTGATGAATTTGACTCTTGCTGACGTAAAACCTCAGTTGTTTAACTACTCTAAGTTTCAGTTTCTTAGTCTGTAAAGTGGTGATAATAATCTCTCAAAGCAAGATCGAGGGACGAGTATAAAACAATGTATACGCAAGCAAATTGGAAACTCCAGACAACTAGAACGTGGCCTGAGGTTCATAGACAATGGATGGGCTTCATGGGTCCACAGACTACCTGATGTTAAAAGCAAAATGTGGGTCTGTGTGTTTTTCATGGACTAAGAGGCCACAGTTTTCATCAGATACTTAAGAAGGTTATGACCCTAAGAAGGTTAAGAATAATTATTTATGGGCTGGACTTTATGATATTATTGTTTTATCTGTTTTCTAGTTCTAGACTAGATTTTAGATAGTTATGTTATTGACTTTTAAAGTCATAAATATGTATTTGATGTATTAACAGTGCTTGGTGAGTTTAGCTTAAATGAATAAACTATTACAGAATGTGTATCAATGGCTCCACACAGCCATCACCTGCTACCTTGTAGCTCTGCTGTATGTGTGTGTGTGTGTGTGTGTGTGTGTGTGTGTAACATCCTCACTTCATCAGTGAGAATAAACAAATTGATCATCTATTACCTTTATCTGTATTGATTTCCTCTCTTCAATACTATGAAGATACATATTGATGGCTGTTAAAATGAGATTTTAAAGGCAAGTTACAGTGCAATAATGATAATGATCATGATAGCTTATTACTGCATAGCTATTGTTCATTGTCTACTAAGTACCAGGCACAGTGCAAGGCAATTTATGCATATTGTATCTAATTTTCAAACTAACCTTTAAAGATAAGTTTTATTGTTTTCATTTTATAGGGAAAGAAATCTGAGACATAATAGGTCCAAAATCACCAAGCTAGTCAATGACCAAGCTGGAGTTTTAACCAAAGTCTGTTTGACTCTAAAGTCTTGTTATTTTTTTTCCCTAAAGCCAAATACAGCAAACAACGTATTTATAGCTCTTAACAAAGTCCAAGCCAGTCCTGTAAAATAAGTTCTCATTTTTCCATTGCTTTTTAAAATTGTAATAATCAATCCACTAACTTCCAAGAAAGCTTCCAATTCACTAGCTTCCTTATGGCAGAAAGCGAAGAACTAAAGAGCCTCTTGATGAAAGTGAAAGAGGAGAGTGAAAAAGTTGGCTTAAAACTCAACATTCAGAAAACTAAGATCATGGCATCTGATCCCATAACTTCATGGCAAATAGATGGGGAAACAATGGAAACAGTGAGAGACTTTATTTTTCTGGGCTCCTAAATCACTGCAGATGGTGACTGCAGCCATGAAATTAAAAGACGCTTGCTCCATGGAAGAAAAGCTGTGACCCACCTAGACAGCATATTAAAAAGCAGACATTACTTTGCCAACAAAGGTCTGTCTAGTCAAAGCTACGGTTTTTCCAGTAGTCATGTATGGATGTGAGAGTTGGACTATAAAGAAAGCTGAGCGCCGAAGAATTGATGCTTTTGAACTGTGGTGTTGGAGAAGACTCTTGAGAGTCCCTTGGACTGCAAGGAGATCCAACCAGTCCATCCTAAAGGAAATCAGTCCTGAATATTCATAGGAAGGACTAATGCTGAAGCTGAAACTCCAATATTTTGGCCACCTGATGCGAAAAACTGACTCATTTGAAAAGACTCTGATGCTGAGAAAGATTGAGGGAGGGAGGAGAAGGGGATGGTGGAGGATGAGATGGTAGGATGGCATCACTAACTCAATAGGCATGAGTCTGAGTAAACTCCGGGAGTTGGTGATGGACAGGGAAGCCTGGTGTGCTGCAGTCCATGGGGTCGTGGAGTCACATATGACTGAGAGACTGAACTGAACTGAATTGAACTTCCAAGAATGTAGGATGCACCTACAATTCAATTTAACCTTTATCTTAAAGTTAAGAGATGCCCAGTGAAAGATTTTGGGCTTCCCTTGTGGCTCAGACAGTGAAGAATTTGCCTGCAATGCTGGAGACCTGGGTTCGATCCCTGGGTTGGGAGGATCCCCTGGAGGAGGGCATGGCAACCCACTCTAGTATTCTTGCCTGGAGTCCTCTTAGACAGAGGAGCCTGGTAGGCTATAGTCCATGGAGTCACAAAGAGTCTAACACGACTGAGTGATTAAGCACATTGAAAGATTTTAGGCAAGATGATTATATGATTCGATTTGTGCTTTTGAAAGTTTGCTCTGGCTGTTCAATTGAATGGGTTGGAACTAGATGTGACTGGAGGCGAGGAGGCCAAGAGGGAGCTTATTTTATCAACAGCATAAGCATAAGGACAAGAGAATGGCTTTGTGACTTTTCAGGAGGTAGCCCAGATTGATCTCGCTGACTGACTGCATACAGCAAGTCAGGATGTTAGGGATCAAAGATAAAGACCAGGTTTCTGCAAGCACCTTTCCATCTGTGTTGTTAGCATAGGAAAACTCCATGGACAGAGGAGCCTGGCGGGTCCATGGAGTCACAGAGAGTCAGATACGACTAACTGAGCACTAACCACATACACACAGGCAGGGTATTCAGTTCAGTTCAGTCTCTCAGTCGTGTCTGACTCTTTGCGACCCCATGAATCGCAGCATGCCAGGCCTCCCTGTCCATCACCAACTCCCAGAGTTCACCCAAACTCATGTCCATCGAGTTGGTGATGCCATCCAGCCATCTCATCCTCTGTTGTCCCCTTCTCCTCCTGCCCCCAATCCCTCCCAGCATCAGGGTCTTTTCCAGTGAGTCAACTCTTTGCATGAGGTGGCCAAAGTACTCGAGTTTCAGCTTCAGCATCAGTCCTTCCAAAGAACACCAGGACTGATCTCCTTTAGGATGAACTGGTTGGATCTCCTTGCAGTCCAAGGGACTCTCAAGAGTCTTCTCCAACACCACAGTTCAAAAGCATCAATTCTTTGGCCTTCAGCTTTCTTCACAGTCCAGCTCTTACATCCACACATGACCACTGGAAAAACCATAGCCTTGACTAGATGGACCTTTGTTGGCAAAGTAATATATCTGCTTTTTAATATGCTATCTAGGTTACATAACTTTCTTTCCAAGGAGTAAATGTCTTATAATTTCATGGCTGCAGTCACCATCTGCACTGATATTGGAGCCCCCAAAAATAAAGTCTGACACTATTTCCAGTGTTTCCCCTTCTATTTCCCATGAAGTGATGGGACTAGCTGCCATGATCTTAGTTTTCTGAATGTTGAGCTTTGAGCCAACTTTTTCACTCTCTTCTTTCCCTTTCATCAAGAAGCTCTTTACTTCTTCACTTTCTTCCATCAGGGTGGTGTCATCGGCATATCTGAGGTTATTGATATTTCTTCCGGCAATCTTGATTCCAGCTTGTGCTTCCTCCAGCCCAGCGTTTCTCATGATTATGTGCTCTGCATATGTTAAATAAGCAGGGTGACAATATACAGCCTTGACGTACTCCTTTTCTTATATGGAACCAGTCTGTTGTTCCATGTCCAGTTCTAATTGTTAGTTCCTGACCTGCATACAGGTTTCTCAAGAGGCAGGTCAGGTGGTCTGGCATTCCCATCTCTTTCAGAATTTTCCACAGTTTTATTGTGATCCACAGAATCAAAGGTTTTGACATAGTCAATAAAGCAGAAATAGGTTTTTTTTCTGGAACTCTCTTGCTTTTTCAATGATCCAGTGGATGTTGGCAATTTGATCTCTGGTTCTTCTGCCTTTTCTAAAACCAGCTTGAACATCTGGAAGTTCTTGGTTCGCATATTGCTGAAGCCTAGCTTGGAGAATTTTGAGCTTTAGTAGCGTGTGAAACGAGTGCAATTTTGTGGTAGTTTGAGCATTCTTTGGCATTGCCTTTCTTTGGGATTGGAATGAAAACTGACCTTTTCCAGTCCTGTGGCCACTGCTGAGTTTTCCAAATTTGCTGACATATTGAGTGCAGCACTTTCATAGCATTATTTTTTAGGATTTGAAATAGCTCAACTGGAATTCCATCACCTCCTCTAGCTTTGTTTGTAGTGATGCTTCCTAAAGCCCACTTGACTTCACATTCCAGGATGTCTGGCTCTGGGTGTGTGATCACACTATCATGATTATCTGGGTGAAGATCTTTTTTGCACAGTTCTTCTGTGTATTCTTGCCATCTCTTCTTATAATTAGGAGGAGATTTACAGGTGAAAATGATGAGTGAATTTTGGACATATTAGGTGTCAGGTGTCTGTGAAGATGTTACAATGGCCTTTGAGTATCAGTTTTAAAATTTAGTAAAGTGATGTGGGTTGGAGATTTCATTTGGAACATGAGCACCATGTCTGTGGGTAAATAAAGCCACAGAAGTAAATGAAATGGCACAGGGAGGGCAAGCATAGTAACAAAGAAAATTGAAGATAGACCCAGCAGAGCCCCAACATTTAAGAGACAAATAGCAGGTAAGGCATAGGTAGAGTTGAAGCAATGTGGCTTCACGGAAGAGAGTGTTTCAAAGCAGAAGCGGTGACCCTAGCATTGACCCCAAAGAAATGAAAACATGTTCACATAGAGAAAGAAAGTGAGGTCGCTCAGTTCTGTCTCTTTGTGACCCCATGAACTGTAGCCCACCAGGCTCCTCCATCCATGGGAGTTTCCAGGCAAGAGTACTGGAGAGGGTTGCCATTTCTTTAGAGAGCTGTACACAAATGGGTATAGCAGTTTTATTAGTATTTAACACAATCTAAATATCCATTAACTGGTGAAGATAAATTGTGGTGCATCTGTAGAATGTAATACAATTTAGCCATGAAAAGGAATTACTTATACTCACAACAACTCGGAGGACTCTCAAAAGCGTTTGCTAAGTGAGAGAAGCCAAACACAAAAGGCTACATATTGATTGATTCCACTTCCATGACATTCTGGAAAAAGCAAAACCATGGGGACAAAAATCAACTCAGTGTTGCCAGGGAGGTGGGAGGAGGGGCTTGCTATCAAGGCAGTGAGAGGAACTGCTTGGGGTGATGGTAATGTTCCTTATTGTGACTATGGTGGTGACTTCATGACTGTGTAATGTATCTGAACTCACAAACCTGTACACATGAAAAAGATGAGTGTAACTTATGCCCCGATTAGCGCAACTTAAGAAAACACAACACACACAACAAAAAGGAGTGGTCAAAATGTCAAACCCTGGTCCTGAGTCACATAGGGAGAGGATGGAGAGGTGTGCATTGCAGTCAGCCTTGGTGACTCTAGGGGGAGCAGTGTCGTGATGAGGCAGAAGCTAAGGACTGAGGACTGAGTTTGGCAAAGATGGTTGGTTGTCCCCCCCAATACCCATTTCCTTCTTCTTTCCTGGGAATGGAGTCTCTGACTTTCAGAAATATTCATGGCTATACAGACTGATGACTGCTCCACCCAGGCTCCCTGGAAACTGAATAATATCGTGTGAATGAATTCTGGCCAAAGAGATGTAAATGAAAGTGTCCTGAGGCAGTTTCTGGGAGCCTTCCTTAAAAGGAAGTTGACGCAATTCCTTTGCTGTTTCTGTTTGTGCTTGAAAATGGAATGCAGACGCGATGGCTGGAGTCTAAGCAGCAAAGTAACTTGGCTCATGAAATGACTTTAGGAAGGGACACCACAAATAAAAGAGCAACATTTTGGGGGAGGCTGGGTCTCAGCTCTTCGAGAGCTGCTAAACTGATCCAAGTCTCTGAACTTATAAGAGGTAGAAGAACAATCTGTTTCCTGATTAAGCCTCTTGATTCCTCACAGATAAACTTAATTCTATAGGCTGCTGCTGCTAAGTTGCTTCAGTCGTGTCTGACTCTGTACGATCCCATAGACGGCAGCCCACCAGGCTCCCCCGTCCCTGGGATTCTCCAGGCAAGAACTCTGGAGTGGGTTGCCATTTCCTTCTCCAATGCATGAAAGTGAAAAGTGAAAGTGAAGTTGCTCAGTCGTGTCCGACTCTTAGTGACCCCATGGACTGCAGCCTACCAGGCTCCTCCGTGCATGGGATTTTCCAGGCAAGAGTACTGGAGTGGGTTGCCATTGCCTTCTCTGATTCTATAGGCTACAGGGAGTAAATACGAGGAAAGGTTGTAAAGATGGTGAGTGTGGGCAACCCTTTCAAGAGGCTTGACTATGAAGCAGAGGAGTAAAACGTAGGAGGGTAGCTGCAGAGGGACATGGGCTGAGGAAGGGTTTTCTGATCTCCAGATTCACCCTGGATCCTCTGAATGGGAACCTGGAGAAGAGCTAGGATCTCTTTCCACAAAATGTCTCTGTGAGACTTCACTGGGTTTGACTGTGGGGCTCGCTTTCCAGAGGGAAAGGAAGGGAGTGAATCTACGCAGAACACTTTGTGCTGGTTTCTTTTCGGTCTCTTGAGTGTGTAGAGCTCTTCCCTGTCTAGTCTAGAGCCACCGAACAAGTTGGTGACTGCTTAGAATGCCCTTCCCGCTGTGGTTTGCATTTCCCAACCTTCCCCTTCTCAGGCCAGTCCTTTAAAGGGTGGGTTGGGGATGTACTTCCCTCTGAGTCTCCATCAGAAGATTTATTGAAAACTGCTATAATAAGATATAGTTTATATACCATAAAATTCATCTAGAATTTACAGTTCAATGCTTTTTAGTAAATTCAAGGGCTCTGTATCATCATAAATTAATTTTATTATTTTTTATAATAATTTTTTATCTTTTGGCTGTGCTGTGTCTTCATTGCTGTGTGGGCTGCTCTCTAGTTGTGGCAAGTGGGGGCTGTATGTGGCCTTCTCATTGCAGTGGCCTTTCATTGCAGAGCACAGGTTCCAGGGCACAGCAGGCTTCACTAGTTGCAGGGGGGGCCTCAGGAATTGCGGTTTGGATTCCGGGGTTCCGGTTCCACGGCTCCAGAGCACAAGCTCAATAGCTGTGGCTCTGGGGCTTTGTTGCTCCGCAGTATGTGGAATCTTCCCAGACCAGGGATCAAACCCATGTCTTCTGCACTGGCAGGTAGATTCTTTACCACTGAGCCACCGGAGAAGCCCCATAAATTAATTTTAAGACATTAATCACAGCATTTTACTGCTTAATTTTTATAGCAATATCTTCAGCCTATGATGATCTATTTGTTTGTTTGTTTATTTTTCTTTCTCTGTCCTTCTACATTAGTCTGAGCTTCACCAAGACAAGGACTGAGATGGCTAAGCTTAGGGCTGCATCCCCAGCACCTAGCAGACACCTGCTCTCAGAGAGACCCGGAAGTAAGATGCAATGAAAGCTTGAAGCTTGTCTCATCCACTCTTCACTGCAGCAGGTGTAAGGCCCCTGGATGGGAGCCAGGTTCCCACTTGGAAAACCATTAGGAGTAGAGAATTCTCAGAGGGATTGTAGGAAGGGAATATATGCCCGGCAGGCTTATGACTCTGGGGTGGGGCCGTGGTAATTTGGGAAACAATGTTCAGTCTATCTGTTGTTTTCAAAGGACTAACTAGGGAAGGTAACTCTGGGCAGTATCTTCCTGGCAGGCGGGAATACGCAGAACGTGGAGTGCTAAGGGCGTGGGGTCGCCAGTGTGATGGAACACCGCATTAACGCGCCGCAGCGCAACTGGAGTTTTCCTTGGGAAACCCAGACTGGATGGCCGCTGAGCTGGCACGATGGCGTTTTCGAACCTGTGCCCAGTCTGTTGGGGGCAGTACTTGCTAGTTGCAGAGGCCAGGCGCTTCGTTCTCTTGCAACTTCCAAGCCGCAAGAGCTGCAACCTTGCCAATGACTCAATCGTTTCCCTGCACCCTCTGGGCTGTGCCACCCGCCGCAGCCGCACATCTCCCGCCTCCCACCGGTTCTCGGCGTCTCGGGGCAGCGCCGCCCGTCCCAGGGGGAGCTGCTGGCGCACCTGGCACCTCGGGCGCCCGGGCCCTGCGCGCTGATGGCCACACCGCCCGGCGCAGCTGCCTACGCGCTCCCTCCCCAAACACTTAAGTGGAGTGGCTTGTCTAGCGCCCAGCGAACAACATTATCCAATTGCTTCCCGTTTTATTCGCAGGCTGGGAGCTGAGAGAGCCTGAGCGTTCACTTTCAACCCTCAAGGGGAGGAGGGATTGCGGGTGGGGAGGGGGGCCGCTCCCGGCTCCACCTCGCGCGCGCGGCGCGACCAGAGCGTCCGGCTCCGGCAGAGGCGAGCAGCGCCAGAGAACCCCGCAGCAGCCCGGAGCCCCGCGATGGAGTGAGTGTCCCCGCGCCGCGCGCGCCTTTAGCTGCCTTCCCCTCCGCATGTTGCTATGGCGACCGAGGCAGCCGGCTGATCCCGGCTTGGGTCCCGGTCCAGGATGGGTGTTTAATTTCAGCCCCATGTGTACGCCTGGCGTTTCTATAGCAGCAGCCGGGAAGGCAGGAGCCAAGGGGTGCGAGACCTAGGATGCGCGGTTTTGGCCGCTGCCCCTTGGCCAGCAGGGCCTCGGGAGGGGACGATGTTGCTGAAGAGGGAGGCACGTTCTAGGCTTTCCCGTCCCTGCCCCAAGCTTCCGCCGCTCAGGGAGTTGGCCGCAATAGCCATTACTTCCGATTCCTAACCTTGTCAGCATTATTGGACTGCAGTCAAAAAAAAAAAAAAAGGAGTGTGTGTGTGTTGGCGGGGGGCGGGGGGTCACTGCGGATCAGAAGCAAATGTAGCTTGATATGAAGCGTGTAATGGAAGCATGATGAGTTAGTGGGGAATATGAGACAGGGCTGCAGTGCCCCGGCTACTGGAAACCAAGAGAACCCCCAAATAATTGATTTGTTCCTGGAGTAATTGAGAAAGGAGAGAGAACAGTAGGACCAGCAGCCGAGGGTTGAATTACAACGTTTGGCACCGTGGGCACTGCATGGGAGGCATGGGGAAGAGGGCATGAAGGCAAGAGGGGCGTTAACCAGCAAAGACACAATGAAGGTCTTGGGTGGAGGTGCGGACTGGGATTCCTCTCTCTTGGGATTCCTGTCTCTTGGCCTCCCTGCGTTGCTTCTTGGTCAGTCTTCAAGGCTGCTGCCGCAGCAGAGCCACTCTGACAGGCGACAGGCGCCAAGAAAGAGTCATTTGGGGAGCCAGGTATTAGATACCGGCTCACTTGGTCAGCTTCTCCTCCCGTTTTCTTCCCACGGATACTCCCTGACACTGACGCTGTATGAAATCATATTTCAGCCCGGAGATAATGTCCTGTTTTCAGGTACTAGGACTTTCATGCCAAACCCAATAAACCCTAGAGGCAGCTTGCATGTTCCCTCCCCCCTTTCATATCTGATTGTGCAGATGCAATTTAATCCTCACCAACAAGGCTGCTAAAGCAGAAGTGAGGGATGGTGTGGCATTTTAGCAATGAGGAGTTGTAGATTTCAGCCTCTGCATTGGCTGGTCCTTGTGCTAGTGATTTCCTACACCAGTAATTTGATGTCTCTGAGCCTCAGTTTCCCTGTTTATACAACGGAGGTAAAGATATTCCTTACTCATTTTGAAGTATTGAGAGGATCAGATGTTTCTTTCTCTGCTAAGAGCTCTGTCAATTGTAAGGTATATGCAGATTTAAGCAGCTAATGATCAAGGCTCTGGAGTCAGTTTGCAGGGCTTGAGTCCTTTTACACTTTGCTGCCATGACATTAGTCTCTCTGGGCCTCATTTCTGGAAACAAATGGTAATAATAACAACACTTTTATGTGATTTTTGTGAAGATTAAGCCAGTTGATGCATACCAATTTTTTTAGAACAGAACCTAGCACAGACTAAACTCAATAAATAGCATCAATTACCAATATTATTATTACTGCTATGGTCTCCAGCATTTTCCACTGACATCTGATGGAGTCTCAGGTTGGCACCTAGCTTTTTTTTCTCAGACAATTGCTAAAGAAACACAGTGTCCCAAGGGCAACCGAGAGTAGCACAGTTTTAAGACACCACTGTAGATGCAGACAGCCAGAAGACACAGCGGGCTTGGGGATGCAGAGAGGAAACTGGCCACCTTGCCATCATCATGGCCATTTTCCGACCCAGAGATTGTCTGTTTTAAGAGATTGAATGTAGGTCTAGTTATTTGCTAGGGGAGTAATTTTCATCTTTATGATTTCACATTAATATGAACACTCTAATGTATATAACATATCTGCCAGGCTTAGAGCCTGAGAGTTTAGTAACTGTGTATAGGACTTGTCCATTTACCTCCTCAGACCTTCCCTCTGTTTCCTCTCCATCCCCTGCTAAGCTTAGTTCCAGGTGTGCCTGTCTCCCACCTGGAACTCCTTGAAAACAAAGAGTTTTCTCATTATACCCTTCTGTTCCCTCCGTGGGATCCCAACTGGGGCCTCATCCAGCCTCCTTCTCCCCATGGGCCTGGCCCTGGCTTTCCCCTTCCCCTGTGACGTTCCAAAGCCTTCCTTACCTCTTAGTTAACCTCCCGCATTTCCAACTGTTTATCTGTTCTTTGCCTCACTCCCTTTGAGTCATTAGCATGATTTGCTTTTTAACTCTTTACTTCCCCTTTCAGAATACCACCTATTTTTGTCCTACCTTGAAATTTCCCACCTGCCACTTCCTGTCCTTCCCCTCAATCTAAACCGGCTCCAAATCTCATCCTAGATAGGACAGCTTGCCTTAAATGTGGGTGAGATAAGGACTCAATTCTCCTTACTTACTGTATCCAACTCAGGTTTATGGGAAAAAAATAATAAAAGAGGGAAGGAAATTCATGTCCTTCTTTTATTTTTTCATTTAACCGACAAGTATTTGTGGAGGTTAGCACTGGTCAGTGAAACAGTCATGATTCTTATTGCCTGGAGTTCATTGTCTAATGAAGGGATAGATGTTAAACACAAATGAATCTGTGTTGCTGTTGTTCAGTCACTGGGGTCTGATTCTTTGCGACCCCATGGACTGTAGCACACCAGGCTTCCCTGTCCATCACCAGCTCCCAGAGCTTGCTTAAACTCATGTCCATTGAGTCGGTGATGCCATCCAACCATCTAATCGTCTGCTGTCCCCTTTAATCTTTCAATCTGCTGTCCTCCTGCCTTCAATCTTTCCCAGCATCAGGGTCTTTTCTAATGAGTCACCTCTTCGCATCAGGTGGCCAAAGTATTGGAGCTTTAGCATCAGTCCTTCCAATGAATATTCAGGGTTGATTTCCTTTAGAATTGACTGGTAAAGTGCCATGGAGGAAAAAACAGAGAAAATGACAGGACGGGGATATATGTTAGACTAGGGGGTTAGCAAAGCCCCACTGAGGAACTGAAATGTAATGTGACATCTAAAGGAGAATCGAATGTAGGAATTGGCTGGGTAAAGAGTAGATGGAAGATGCACTCTGGGCTGAGAAAACAGCATGTGCTAAGGCCCTGAGACAGGAGAGACCTCAGCAAGTTGGAAGAACTGGAGGAAGGGTCCTGTGGCTGGAGTTCTGCAGTGAGGGGATGATGGTTCAGAGATGGCTAAGTGTGTGGAACCACCAAAGAACTTTGGCACCTTTCCTTCTGAAGGTGACCAGCAAGGAGCTACTGTATGGCACAGGGGGCTCTACTCTGTGTTATGTGGCATCCTGGATGAGAGGGGAGTCTGGGGGAGAATGGATACATGTGCATGTATGGCTGAGTTCCTTTTGCTGTCCACCTGAAACTGTCACGACGTTGTTCATCAGTTCTACTCCAATATGAAATAAAAAGTTTACAAATGAATGTGTCACAGCCAAGTATGAGAATGCTTTAAATGTCTGCAACTGCAGAAGAGATTATCAGTTTTAAAAGCCACACTGTTATGTGCCCATAGCTGATCATTTTGAGTAAGCCAAGGTCACTATTTAAATGACACTGAGTTAAAATAAAAGCGAAATCATTTATTCATGAGAATGATTGGTTTTAATAAAACAAGAGCATCTTAGTTAAAATGAGGGGAAAAAATCTCTATCACAAGCTGAGAGGGTCCTCAGTTCAGTTCAGTTCAGTCACTCAGTTGTGTCCAACTCTTTGCGACCCCGTGAATCGCAGCATGCCAGGCCTCCCTGTCCATCACCAACTCCTGGAGTTCACTCAGATTCACGTCCATCGAGTCAGTGATGCCATCCCACCATCTCATCCTCTGTCGTCCCCTTTTCCTCCTGGTGATTGTAATTGGTTGCCCTCCTTGTTTGGTCAGTTGGAAGATCAGAGTATTTGTGGGCATGAATGGTAGTACGTGCAGCTACTAATTTGATTCCACACCTAAAGGTTGTGCCAGACACTTCTCTAGAACAGTCTGGGAGCCAAAAGGCAAAGAGAACAGAGCATGGGAACTCTTAAAATCGCTAGAGTTTAGGCTTGGTAGGTTCTTTACTCTGACAGCTGAGGAAATGAGAGACCATCACTGTTTATTTGCCATGTGTTGCAGTTATATTGTCAGTTTTACCTTTTCAAAATTTTGAACATTTGTAGTTTTGAACTGTAAATATAATTCTCACAGAAAACTTAATTGAGTTTTCTTTATGTACAAGTCTCCGTTCTAAACTCTGAGATTACGACAGTGAACAAAGCTGAACCAGACCATCTCCTCACGGAGCTTCTATTTAATCGTGGAGAACATGTTATATAAATGTTAATGTCAGGAAGTGATAAATGTTAAGAATAAAAGTAAAACCCAGTAGGAGATTGGAGGCTGATTAGAGCAGGTTACTTTTTTTTTCAATTGAAGTATAGTTGATTTACACTGTTGAATTAATTTCTGCTGTATAGCAAAATGACTCAGTTATACGTATATATAAATACACCTTCTTTTTTATATTCTTTCCCATTATGATTTATCACAGGATATTGAATATTGTTCCCTGCGCTATATAGTAGGACCTTGTTGTTTATCCATTCTATATATAATAGCTTGCATCTGCTAATCCCAAACTCCCAGTCCATTCCTTCCCACTCCCAAGGGAGGGTTACTTTTGACAGAGTAGTCAGGAAACAGATTTCTGAGTTGTTGAGTTTGAATAGTTGGTGAGTTTCTGTGGCTTTTATGAACAAACAAATTGAATGCATAAAATTATACAATCATATTCCCCCCCCCCCAATAATTCTATAAGATTTTTCCATTGTGTTCTGGCCTTGACTGTTGCTCTGGTGAAGTCAGAGGCTAGCTTGGTTAATTCCTCTGGCAATTTCATATTTTTTGCCTTGATGCTGATAGAAATATTTTTAAACATCAAAGTTTAGCAACTTTTTTAATGATATTTCTCACTATAAGTCACTGTGTCAGTTTTTCTTGGAAAATGGTATTTTCCTTTGATCTGAAGATCCATGCTGCTGCTGCTGCTGCATCGCTTCAGTCGTGTCCAACTCTGTGCAACCCCATAGACAACAGCCCACCAGGCTCCTCTGTCCTTGGGATTCTCCAGGCAAGAACACTGGAGTGGGTTGCCATTTCCTTCTCCGATGCATGCAAGTGAAAAGTGAAAGTGAAGTTGCTCAGTTGTGTCCGACTCTTAGTGACCCCGTAGACTGTAGCCTACCAGGCTTCTCTGCCCATGGGATTTCCCAGGCAAGAGTACTAGAGTGGGGTGCCGTTGCCTTCTCTGCTCAAGATCCATATTTTCCTTTATTTTTTGTAAAGGGATTTTCTTCCTAGCCTTCAATTAAAAAATTTATTATGTTATCTGCTGCAGGTGCATCTATTACTCACTCCTTGCCATCATAACTGTTTTGAATTGCTTTCATTTTTTCCCCCTGACTTTCCCATGAGTTCTTGTGACATTTTAAAATCTATCCCCTAGGTAACTGTTTTTTAGCAGTATTTAGTCCTTACTCATTCTAATGTAGCTTTCACTTCTTTAATGGTTTTGTTGTTCTCTTCATTTTCTGGCTCTGCCAGTCCATTTGGCACTTATTTTTTTTTTTTAAGCATTTATACTTTGCTTAATTTGTTTGAATATGTGGAGAAGAGTTTATCTGAAAATTTCATCCATTTCTTGAGTCATTTTCTGAAATATATGTACCTGCCTTTTGCTTATAAATCTTTCCTTTCCTTTTTAAAAATAATAGTTAAGTATATAGAATCTGTGCACGTTGGCAGAAGTGGGTTGGCAGTAGCTGCTTTTCTTTTCTGAAGGCCACAGCCCCTGCCTGCAGCCTGTCCCACATCTGTAGCTCTAGTTCTCTTCCAGTTCTGATATCCTCCCCTTCTACCCCCTGGTTATTTTTATTTATTACTCATTTCCAAATGCAGGTAATTCTAGCCAAAACTGCTGTTTGTCCAAGAATAAGTGACAAGGATAAGGGCAGTGTTTGGGGGAATGAAATGACTTTAGATGAGATGTTTTGTCTCATAAACATTTCTTACAACTCTACGATGTTTTCTGCTCTAAAAATACGTTGCCGTGAGATCACTCACACAGGTCACACATCTCAGCTTACTTTGTGTGTGTGTGGGGGGGGGGTTGGGGTGGGGAGACAGACAGCTACTTGGTGCTTATTTATCATTGCGTAATTGACTCTGTTTAGCATCCCAAACAAAGGGGAGGGGGCAAGTCATCTTCAAAGGTAATTGTTGTTTTCTTTCTTACATCTCTTGCCTCCAGACTAGTTCTCTGTGTTTAGTTTTCAAGTTTTCAAGCTTTCATAGATAATGAAGATAGAGCGCTCAGTGTCACTTCCTGCACTTCCCTGGTGTGGTGTGGAACCAGCCCCTCCACACAGATGTTCCCCATGCCCCCGTGACCTCCACATCACACCCCACCATTCCAACACTGGACCTCTCTGGACTGTCTCCTTAGTTACAAGAGAAATTTGAAAACCTTCTGAGATGTACAGAGGTAGAGATCACCTTTTAGGGTTGTCTGTTGATTTAATAAAAATTATCCTCTTTTTGAGACTCATAGACTTAGAAAATGAACTTATAGTTGCCAGGGGGAAGGGATAGTTAGGGACACATTGCTATATTTAAAATAGATAACCAACAAAAACCTATTGTATAGCATATGGAACTCCACTCAATTCCACCACTTATGTGATGGGCTGTATGGAAGAGAGATTTAGGAGAGAACGGATACATGTATATGTTTGGCTGAGTCCCTTCGTTGTTCACCTGAAGCTATTACAACATTGTTAATCTGCTATATGCCAATACAAAATAAAAAAACTTTTAAAAAAAAGTCTCTTTTTGGCAGATAATTCTTATAATCTGCAGCTTGAGAATCCTAGCTCTTTGCTAGCTTCATAGGCAAGGTGAAGTTGCTCAGTCGTGTCGGACTCTTTGCAGCCCCGTGAACTGTAACCTACTAGGCTTCTCTGTCCATGGGATTCTCCAGGCAAGAATACTGGAGTGGATTGCCATTTCCTTCTCCAGGGGATCTTCCCGACCCAGGGATCGAACCCAGGTCTCCCGCATTAGAGGCAGATGCTTTAACCTCTGAGCCACCAGGGAATAGTAGCTCAATTTTTATTTATGATTTTTCATTCTTTTAGTTTCTTTCAGCAGGTTTCCTGCAGATAGAAAACTTGCCTTTACCATATCTTTGAATGAATCAATGAATCTTGTGTTCCTATGAAAATAATATAGGGAACTACCAAATGTCATTGTTATTAGAAAACCATACGTATCTATTTCCAATGAATTATTAGGAATGTCTATGTCATAGTAAGTTCGTGAATGATATTATAGATACTTTGCAGTGGAAGAGCTTTGGAAAGGGTATACTTGGTGGATATTCTTCATCTCGCCCGTCAAATCTGCTGTCTCCTCTTCCCACACTGATTTGTGCCCTAGGAGGCTGGCCTCTGTAGTCTGCATCAATTAGACTCTCCTGCCCTTTGGTTTCCTGTTGGGTTGGATCAAGGGGAGATATGAGCAGGGTAGAAGGAGAGTGAGGTCAGAGCATTTATTGCATCATCTCCTTTCTTGTAAGGAGGTGGGTTGGCAGTAGCTGCTTTTCTTTTCTGAAGGCCACAGCCGCTGCCTGCAGCCTATCCCACATCTGTAGCTCTAGTTCTTTTCTGGTTCTGACACCCCCTGCCCCCCGCTGCCCCCTCCCCGGTTTCCCTACTTTTTTTAGCCTTTGGTGCTTCACCATCCCTGTTGGTTTTTTTTCACTCTGACCATGTCTCTGTAAAGCAGTCCCTTTATTAAGCTCACTTCAGTTATCCAGTTTGAGTGTGGCATCTATTTTCAGCTGGGATTCTAACTCTCAAAGGGTAAAAGTATCTAAAGTCTTACAAAAACATACTTCACATTTCCGGGACAGACCTTGAGAGTTTTTGTTTGTACACACATTCTGGTCATTGGTGCACAAGGCTCCAAAATATGACACAAGTGTTGACAGTTGTTGTGAGTTTACCATGAACTTACTAAAGAGAAGCTTCAGTTCCACAAGGTACCAAAGTGTGTGTTTGTTTCACATTGAAAAATGTCATTTTTCTTATTACCTATAATAAAAATTCCCCTAAGTTGACTCCTCAGAGGAAGACTAATCTCAGTTATGGAGAGGTTGAATTAGAATTTTATTCTATTTAAAGAAGTGAAATTTTCTTCTCATTAGAGGAGGGAACCTTACTAGTCAAAATTCTGTTTTTGTGCACAGAACTTCATTGTATTTCACCTACTGTTTAAACATAAGTGATAATTTAACTAATCAATAGTATGTAAGTGAATGCTTCCTCAACTGCTGCTAAATCAATAAAATCTGTCCCATCTTGTTTGCTCTTATTCTTCATAGATAGCTATCTCGAGCATAAAATATATCTAATCAGAAGTATATCTTACAAGTTTTAAATGTTGTTGTTGTTCAGTTGCTCAGTTGTTTCAGATTCTTTGTGACCGCATGAACTGCAGCACGCCAGGCTTCCCTGTCCTTCACTATCGCCTCCTGCCCTCAATCTTTCCCAGCATCAGCATCTTTCCCAATGAGTCAGCTCTTTGCATCAGTGGCCAAAGTATTGGAGCTTCAGCTTTAGCATCAGTCCTTTCAATGAATTTTCAGGGTTGATTTCCTTTAGGATTGACTGATTTGATCTCCTTGCTGTCCAAGGGACTCCCAAGAGTCTTCTCCAGCACCACAGTTTGAAAGCATCAATTCTTCGGGGTTCAGCTTTTTTTATTGCCCAGCACTCACATCCATACATGACTACTGGAAAAACCATAGCCTTGACTATACAGACCTTTGTTGACAGAGTAATGTCTTTTTTTTAACATGCTGCCTAGGTTTGTCATAGCTTTCCTTCCAAGGAGCAAGCGTCTTTTAATTTCATGGCTTCAGTCACTGTCTACAGTGATTTAGGAGCCCAAGAAAATAAAATCTGTCACTGTTTTCACTTTTTCCCCATCTGTTTGCCCTGAAGTGATGGGACCGGATGCCATGATCTTAGTTTTTTAATGTTGTTTTAAGCCAGTTTCTCACTTTCCTCTTTCACCCTCGTCAAGACACCCTTTAGTTCCTCTTCACTTTCTGCCATTAGAGTGGTATTATCTGCATTTGATATATTTTACAAGTTCTGAATGAATGGACTCTAAATTAAAGATATTATACTCCATCTAGTTTTATAAGTTTTTCATACTTAGAAAGTAAGTTTTTTAGTCTGCTTATCATTTTGCTTTGAGTACCACTATTTCTCTGTCAGTTATATAATTTATTCATTCGTTCAACTCATAATTATTAAATATCTACTTGGTGCTAAGTATTGTTCTAGGTCCCTGTGATACAAATATGAATATGACATAGTTCCTGCCTTCACGGAGGCCACAATCTATGAGGAACAAGTATAACTGGCTATGTAATTTTAATAAAGCGTGCTAAGTGTTGTACTAGGGGAAAGTTTGAAGAAATATTGTCTGAAGCACATAACAAGGGGACAGGAATCAAAATGAATCTTAAGCATTCAGAGATCCTGCTGCTGCTGCTGCTGCTGCTAAGTTGCTTCATTCGTGTCCAACTCTGTGCGACCCCATAGACAGCAGCCCACCAGGCTTCCCCGTCCCTGGGATTCTCCAGGCAAGAACACCGGAGTGGGTTGCCATTTCCTTCTCCAATGCATGCAAGTGAAAAGTGAAAGTGAAGTCGCTCAGTCGTGTCCAACTCTCAGTGACCCCATGGACTGCAGCCCACCAGGCTCCTCCATCCATGGGATTTTCCAGGCAAGAGTGCTGGAGTGGGGTGCCAGTGCCTTCTCGGTCAGAGATCCTACATGGGGCCAAAATCCAAGCCTGATTCTTAGCCCCTCAAATTAAGTTAGCATTAAAAAAAAAAAGCTTTTTTAATATCTGAACTAGTCATCTTACAACTGCTTAAGTCATTTTCCAAAATAAATTAGCCAAGCTAATTGCATATTAAAGCTAGATTGAATAATTGATAGTCTTCAAATATAAAGCATTTGTTCTCACTAACAAGCCGATGGCTGAGGCCCCCTCCACAGTATAGTGGTAAACGTCTGCCCCCTGGAGGAATCAGAAACTCCATTTTTTCAGATAATAGTGCGAAGAGGGTTCACTAAGGAAGTAAAGCAAAACAAAGAACAGAAAGGAAACAAAGCAGAACAGACAGAAACACATGAAGATGTATTTGCTGGGTGCTGCTAAACCTTTTTGGATACTTTACTTGTTTTAGCTGTCTTTGTTGAAATCATGTCCAAAGCCTCTCACTTTTGAAGAGCATTAAGATTTGCTATAGCTATGAGTCTTCCAGGGAAGAATTAAAGAAGTTGGTTTAGAAACAAAAGTTCTCCAACTTTCCAGTGCTTTCTTTACCTTATTTTCCGAGACAGAGGTGTCCAGCATTTAAAGCTGATGACACCAACAATAAAGGTTTATTTCCTCAGAGACTCACACTGTAAGGTTCAATGAATCTCCTGGGAATAGTGTTAAAGGGCATTTCCTGATTCTGTGGACCTCGGGTGGGATTGCAGAGTCTACATTCCCAACAAGCTTCCTAGGAGAGGATAATGATACTGCTGCTCTGGAGACAATACTTTGAGTGGCAATGCCTACAACACAAAGACACAGCTTAGGGGGCTATATAATGCAAGAGGTGAGCATCTTGTCCTTTTACACGTCTTCCCCACCAACAACCCTCCTGGTAGAGGATTGCTGCCATGAACTGGAGTTCAACAGTCTACAGAGCAGAAACTAGGCTCCTCATTTTAGTGGGTATAACTTGGCAGTTTCTTGTGGATAAAACCTTTATTTTCTAGAAAGTTAGGGCAGGATGGGGGTTGTGAAGAAAAAGTGTTTAAGGGGTAAACATGAATTGTATCTATTTTTAAAAATATGAATTTAAAAAGTGTGTGTGGGGGGGTCATAAATAATTTAAAATCTAAAAAAAATTTCTTTAGCCAGTTCCTTAATGTTTAAAAAATAACTAGTGAATCTAATTACCTCTAAGTATTTGCAAATCAGTAAAATCTTGGTGTAAATGTCAAGTTATGATTCTATAAATATAAGTCATGTTAATATGAATACAAAATGTTCAGGGCAAGAAGCTGGTAGTATTATATTTTTTGAACAAGATCGACAAACTTAGGGATCCTTACTGTTGAAAGTCAGAGAAGAGTGACTGATTTCATAAAGAATAATTTAAACATGTTATTATGTTGGCTTTTTATGTGAGATGAGAATTATCCCCCAAATTCCTTCCTTGTTATGGGAGTTAAATACTCTAAGAACAATACATGTTCAAGAATTAAACTGTACAGCATAAAGTTTAGTTATGGATTCTTGATTGCTTAATAAAATAATGGCTCTCCAAACCTAATTACATTTGCGTGAATTAAACACATTTCTTAACGGCTCTTGATTTGTCTTCCACCAGCCTGTGTCAGCTATACCATGTGTCTTCCTGTTAGCGTCACTCCAGGTCTTGAAATTAGAAGCGTTGTATTATATTATGGTGATGTGCATATGGCACCAGTGCAAGAAAGTAGGGGTGTCATGCCCTGCAGAAACAAAAATTTGGAGGGAGTGTGTGTGTGTGTGTAAAACTCTTTTTCTAAGGCCTCCTTCTAAAATGTGTATCTGTTTTATGTTGATACTTTCCTATTTCCCCCATGCATTACCTTGGAAATGATAAAAGGATTCCTAAGGCCAAAATCCTGAGGCTGATGGAAAAGCTTTGGCCCTTGTCTCCCCCTGTCCAAATTTGCATGCCTCAGGGGACTGGTCATCCTTGGGGGTATAGGTTGGCATCTGGCATGCCTCAGCCACGAGAGTAGGACTGCCTGCCTCTGTACATCCTGGGCTCTGGCAAGGGTAGGGAGGTTAAGGAGAAAGGGTGGGAAAGGAAGTGGGGAGGGACTGTGTGATGCAGAAACACAGGGTGAAATCTACAGGGGATCCTTGGTGCCTGTTGGTTTTTTCAGCAAGGAAAGCTGCTTGGGTGGTCTGCAGAGGAGGCCCCTGGAAACTGGCCACTCCCACTGCCTGGCTGATATTGATAACCTGATTTTCTTTCTTGTTTCTCTCTGTCTCTGTGCATCTCAGCTTTGCTGGTCTCTGGATGGGATGAAAACCAAATGGGTCCTTCAT
Organism: Capra hircus; assembly: GCF_001704415.2. Lineage (NCBI taxonomy): Eukaryota > Metazoa > Chordata > Mammalia > Artiodactyla > Bovidae > Capra > Capra hircus. The sequence continues at coordinate 98,975,935 of NC_030815.1, forward strand.
GTAGTGCCCTGAAACAATGGGGAAGCTGTTGGTTCATCCTGATCTCTCTATCCCAGTGGGGGGGACTCTGTGTAGCTGGGAAGTTCCCTTGACACTGAGCTATGCCAGCCTGGGGAATAAGTCAGTGCAGACAGAATGAACTGTCTTCCCTTTTGTTTGGTTATTTTTCTTTCACTGTGTTATTGAAGTTTCTTAAGTAGACCCTTGAGCTCACCCAGAGCTATTTTTGTTCACAGATAGTTGTCTAATTGCTGATCTTTGTTGGGAGACAGAGGCTTAGGTCTCCCATGTCATCGTCTTGGTGATGTCACCCGGGAAGCTAATGGAGCTCTGATCCATTTCCAAAGCATAAAACAGTCTCCTATCATGTCTACAGCTGTATCCCTAGACCCTAACGTTCTAAGTGGTACTAAGATGCAGGTACCATGTGGCTATCAAGATAGCTAGGGACCTATCTTGATACTCTCAAAGCTCAGGTTGTCACTGCTTTTGATTCACAGAATAAAAGATCTGTAGGGTGGATTAGCATAAACCAGAGATAAGAGGTAGGGTCATTGCCTGAAGTTTGCCTATATCGGAGTGGAAGTTTGGGCTTGCAGTTGATGAGAAAACTCACCTACACTTAGGTATTAAGCTTATGAATAGATTTACATTTGGAGTCTCTTCCACCATTAAATAATTCATAGATGGTATTTCATAGGTTCCCTTTATCAAATTCAGGATGTTATTTTCTTTCTCTACCCTCCTCCAGTCTGTGACATTTTCTCAGACTTTTTCTGTTTTTTTTTTTTTTTTTTTAATTACTATGACAGTTTCAAGGAGTACTGGTCAGGTATTTTATAGCATTGTCCTCCATTTGGGTTTGGCCCATGTTTTTCTCATGGTTAGAGTGGGGGTATGGCTTTTTGGAGGAGGACCGCAGGGGGGAAGTGCCAGTTTCATCACATCATCTCAGGGGTATGAACAATCAATGTGACTCATCCTGTTGATGATGTTACCCTTGGTCATGTGGCTGAGGTAGGGTTTGCCAAGTTTCTTCTCAGTACAGTTACTTTCCCACCTTTTCCAGGGTGTGCCCCACCTCCTTGAGGGAGGGTAACTGGATAATTTACTTGGAATTCTTCTGTAGGGAGATGTATTGTTTTCACACCATTTATTTGCTTATTCAGTCATTTATATATATCAGCACAGGCTCATGGATATTTATTTTATATTTTAGGTTATTATTATCCAATGCTACATGATTATTTTGTTCAAATTTTTCTGTTTTTGTCATAGGGATCTTTTTTAGGTTGACTGTGAGGTACCTAAATGGAGTTTACTTAATGTTTCTCCTATAGGGTTTTGGACTTTTAGCATATATATTTTAACTACTCATTCTTTATCCTTTTCTTTTAGGACCCCAATTATTCATATTTTAGAGTGCTTGGTATTATCCCACAAGTCATTGAGGCAATGGTTTTCTAAATCTTTTTCCTTGTGTCATGCTTCTATTTTGATAATTTCTCTTGATCCATTTTCACATTCAGTTTTTTTCCTGAATTGTCCAATTTGCTGTTCAGTTCAGTTCAGTCGCTCAGTCGTGTCCAACTCTTTGCAACCCCATGAATCACAGCACACCAGGCCTCCCTGTCCCTCACCAACTAGCGGAGTTCACTCAAACTCATGTCCATCGAGTTGGTGATGCCATCCAGCCATCTCATCCTCTGTCGTCCCCTTCTCCTCCTGCCCCCAATCCCTCCAGTATCAAAGTCTTTTCCAATGAGTCAACTCTTCGCATGAGGTGGCCAAAGTACTGGAGTTTCAGCTTTAGCATCATTCCTTCCAAAGAACACCCAGGATTGATCTCCTTCAGAATGGACTAGTTGGATCTCCTTGCAGTCCAAGGGACTCTTAAGAGTCTTCTCCAACACCACAGTTCAAAAGCATCAATTCTTTGGCTCTCAGCTTTCTTCACAGTCCAACTCTCACATCCATACATGACCACTGGAGAAACCATAGCCTTGACTAGATGGACTTTTGTTGGCAAAGTAATGTCTCTGCTTTTGAATATGCTATCTAGGTTGGTCATAACTTTCTTTCCAAGGAGTAAGTGTCTTTTAATTTCATGGCTGCAGTCACCATCTGCAGTGATTTTGGAGCCCCCCAAAATAAAGTCTGACACTGTTTCCACTGTTTCCCCATCTATTTCCCATGAAGTGATGGGACCAGATGCCGTGATCTTTGTTTTCTGAATGTTGAGCTTTAAGCCAACTTTTTCACTCTCCTCTTTCACTTTCATCAAGAGGCTCTTTAGTTCTTCGCTTTCTGCCATAAGGGTGGTGTCATCTGCATATCTGAGATTATTGATATTTCTCCTGGCAATCTTGATTCCAGCTTGTGTTTCTTCCAGTCCAGCGTTTCTCGTGATGTACTCTGCATATAAGTTAAATAAGCAGGGTGACAATATACAGTCTACTCCTTTTCCTATTTGGAACCAGTCTGTTGTTCCATGTCCAGTTCTAACTGTTGCTTCCTGCCCTGCATATAGGTTTCTCAAGAGGTAGGTCAGGTGGTCTGGTATTCCCATCTCTTTCAGAATTTTCCACAATTTGTTGTGATCCACTCAGTCAAAGGCTTTGGCATAATCAATAAAGCAGAAATAGATGTTTTTCTGGAACTCTCTTGCTTTTTTGATGATCCAGTGGATGTTGGCAATTGATCTCTGGTTCCTCTGCCTTTTCTAAAACCAGCTTGAACATCTGGAAGTTCACAGTTCATGTATTGCTGAAGCCTGGCTTGGAGAAGTTTGATCATTACTTTACTAGCATGTGAGATGAGTGCAATTGTGCAGTAGTTTGAGCATTCTTTGGCATTGCCTTTCTTTGGGATTGGAATGAAAACTGACTTTTTCCAGTCCTGTGGCCACCGCTGAGTTTTCCAAATTTGCTGGCATATTCAGTGCAGCACTTTCGCACCATCATCTTTTAGGATTTAAAATAGCTCAACTGGAATTCCATCACCTCCACTAGCTTTGTTCCTAGTGATGCTTTCTAAGGCCCACTTGACTTCACATTCCAAAATGTCTGTTTTTCTGTTTTCTGTTTTGCTGCTAATCACATCCAATGAATTTTTAAATTTAGGTATTTTGTTTTTCAGCTCCAGGATTTCTTTTTGGTGCTTTGTTAATCTCCATATTTCTGTGAATTTTCTTATCTTTTCACCAGTTATATCCATATTTTCCTGTAGATCCTCTGACTTATTTACATAGTTATTTTAAACTCCATATCTTCTAATTCCAGTATCTGGGTCTTCTGTGGGCCTGTTTCAGTTGACTGTTTTTTCCTTTTGACAGCGTCACATAGTCTTCACTTTCACCGTGCCTGTAGACGTTTTTGAAATGATGATGGGGGACTCCCATGTTAAGTGGTATCTGCCTGCTGCTGCTGCTGCTGCTGCTGCTAAGTCACTTCAGTCGTGTCCGACTCTGTGCGACCCCGTAGATGGAAGCCCACCAGGCTACCCCGTCCTTGGGATTCTCCAGGCAAGAATACTGGAGTGGGTTGCTATTTCCTTCTCTAGTGCATGCAAGTGAAAAGTGAAAGTGAAGTTGCTCAGCCGTGTCTGACACTTAGTGACCCCATGGACTGCAGCCTTCCAGGCTCCTCCATCCATGGGATTTTCCAGGCGAGAGTACTGGAGTGGGGTGCCATTGCCTTTTCCTAGTACCTCCTAAAGCAATCTGTTCTGCAAAATATCATACTAAAGTATCCAGAAGATACTAAAAAGAGAAAAAGAAAATTTCAACACCCCAGATTGAGACAAATGACCTTTTGTCACCCTCTGGAAGGAATTTCCACTAATTATGAAGCCAAAAGAATTGGGAAGAGGACAGAATTCAGTGTCCTACCCATGCTTTGCCTCTGGAAAAGGGGGTAGCCTCACATCCCAAGAACAAGGTCGAAAGAGTTCTCCCCTTCCCTCACTCTCTGCTCAATTGACTGTACATCCAGAAAATCAGGCAACTTTTTTTCATTTTAAGGCATATATTAAATGACTGCTGTGCCCAGAAAATAGGGAAGAAAACAGAATTATTGCTTGTCTACTGTAATCTTGGAGTATAGCTAATGAGAAAAGTACTGCAAGACATAGAAGCGATAATTGGCTGAATGTTGGTAGCTTCATTAAAATAGGGACTATGGGAGACAAAGGAGAAGGCGATGGCACCCGACTCCAGTACTCTTGCCTGGAAACTCCCATGGGCGGAGGAGCCTGGTGGGCTGCAGTCCATGGGGTCGCAAAGTCGGACACGACTGAGCGACTTCACTTTCACGTTTCACTTGCATGCACTGGAGAAGGAAATGGCAACCCACTGCAGTGTTCTTGCTTGGAGAATCCCAGGGACGGGGCAGCCTGGTGGGCTGCCGTCTATGGAGTCGCACAGAGTCGAACACGACTGAAGTGACTTAGCAGCAGCAGCAGCAGCAGCAGCATAGGAGACAAGAGTAGACTTAGGTGACAGATGATGAGTTCAGTTCTGTACTTGCTGAGTTTGAGGCTCCTGGGGTGTTTTATTAAGATCATTAAGATGTGAGGCACTTTTAGATTTAATTATAATCATTAAGATTTTTCAAATAGATCCAAGGGGGTAACTGGAATAAACTTGGCCATGTGATTGGACTTCAAGTCAGAAGTGATATGGGCCTGGAATACATGAGTTGAATTCAAGGATATGGATGAAAGAAGAGCAAAGGGCCATGGATGAACCCCCACGGGGCACCAACATTTTAAGTTCAGACAAAGCAAAAGGAACACGCACAGGAGACAGAGGAGTGAAGGGAAAGTGTCATGCAAAAAGTGGTATTTCAGAGCCCAAGGAAATAAAGTGCTTCAAGAAAGAGGAAATAGTTCACAATGTCTAATGTTTCATATTATACAAGTCCAGCTATGTAAACTGAACGTATGTATTAAGGAAGATTAAGTAAACTGAACGTATGTATTAAGGAAGATTAAGTAAGATGAGTGCTGAGACTTGATTGCTGGAATTGAGTACTCATTATACACTGATTATTTTTGGCAAAACAATTTCAGAGGAATGATGGGGGTAGAAATGAGATTCCCATGGGTCGAATGAATGAGAGGGGCAAAGTAAGGGTCACAGAAGTCTTTCTAGAATTTGACTTTGAAAGTAAAGCTAACAGACAGTAGCTAGAAGGTTGTGTGAGTATGTGTGTGTTAGTAGCTCAGTCGTGTCCGACTCTGTGTGATGCCATGGACTGTAGCCTGCCAGGCTCCTCTGTCCATGGAACTCTCCAGGCCAGAATACTGGAGTGGATAGCCATTCCCTTCTGCAGGGGATCTTTCCAACCCAGGGAACAAATCTGGGTCTTCTGCATTGCAGGTGGACTCTTTACTATCTGAGCCACTGGGGAAGCCTCAGCTAGAAGATTATGTAGGATCATAGGAGAATTCTTTTGTTCATGAGGAAGACTTGAATACATTTATATTCTCAAGAGAAAGAAGCAAGTGAGATCAATATTGAAGAGAGAATGATTTCTAGGGATGGACCTAGATAGGAACAGGTAAATTTATTGGCAAATCACTTACTCTGTGGTTCACAGGATGTCAATTAAGAGATTTTTTTTTGATCCCTTAGTTCTTAAAGCGAAATTATGGTACTGTCAGGATCATAGATGACTTTAATGTAAGGTCTGACTTGGCCAGAGAATTCTTGCTAGACTAAGGATAATGTTGGCTTTGTCCTTCATTTCATTTTTATTGGACGCCAGTTGCTTTACAAAGTTGTGTCAGTTTCTGCTGTTCTGTTCTCATTAGTTATCTATTTTACACATAGTAGCATGTATATGGAGAAGGCAATGGCACCCCACTCCAGATACTCTTGCCTGGAAAATCCCATGGACGGAGGAGCCTGGTAGGCTGCAGTTCATGGGGTTGTGAAGAGTCGGACACGACTGAGCGACTTTCCTCTCACTTTTCACTTTCATGCATTGGAGAAGGAAATGGCAACCCACTCCAGTGTTCTTACCTGGAGAATCCCGGGCATGGGGGAGCCTGGTGGGCTGCTGTCTATGGGGTCGCACAGAGTCAGACACGACTGAAGTGACTTAGCAGCAGCAGGAGCATGTATATGTCAATCCCAATATCCCCGTCTATCCCACCCTCCCTTCTCCCTTTAGTGTCCATACATTTGTGCTCCACCTCTGTGTCTCTATTTCTGCTTTGTGAATAAGTCCATCTATACCATTTTTCTAGATGCCACATACATGCATTATATGTGATACTTGTTTTTCTCTTTCTAGCTTACTCTGCATGAAAGTCTCTAGGCTCCTCCGTGTTTCTGCACATGACCCAGTTTCATTCCTTTTCATGGCTGAGTGATATCCCATTGTATAGATGTACCACATTTTCTTTATCCATTCCTCTGTTGATGGACATTTAGGTTGCTCCCATGTCTTGGCTATTGAAATAGTGCTGCAATCTTATTAAGAGAGAGGTCTCTTTTACCTCAAACCCCCTAACTGCCACAGACAACCATTAACATTAATAACATTAACAGACCAACCTAGTAAAAACAGTTTCATTCTAAACAGGCTTTGAGGTGATTTAATAGATGTTTATTTTAATAATAGAATTGAATAAAAAGAAATGGGTGATAGAATCAAGACAAAAGGAAAATTAGATTGGAGAATATAGATTAAGGCTGAGCAAGATTAAGACATGGCAAGTATATGTCATTGTTCCATTCATTGTTGCAGAGGTGGGCTGCACATTTGACTCTAGTCTTGCCAGTGGCTAGAACAAAGAGGAGAAGCAACTGTCTGCAAGGTTCAAAATGCCTAAAGGAAAGAAATAAACTAGTTATTAAGGGGAAAACGGTTTTTCTTAGGCCTAAGACTTGTGAGCAATTTCTCTCATGATGTGCCATGTTCTACAATAAATTTGCAAGAATTTCCTTGCAGTGCCCCTTGCTGAAAGTGGATGACAAAACCCCTGTATGCATTGCCTTTTATAGAATGAAGAATCAGTGGGGGGAATTAATGGGCACTAAATACTTGAAAGGTTCCAACTGCTTTCCTAGGTCCTATTACTTACCCTGCAAAAGTTCTTTACACAGTCTTTGTCCAGGGTTTCACCCTTAATTTATGCATCTTTTAAAACCCCTGAAATAAACATGATCTGCGTTTCATTTTAGAATGGATGAAGAAAGGATCTCTGTTTCAGTTCCCTTTCTCATTGTTGACTGTGCTTTACACTCAGTCTAAGAGAAGCAAAGCACTTGGTACTGGCAGCTGATAATGGTGGGTTTCATTTACAATCATTACGATTTTCAAATAGATGCCATTTCTCAGGGCACATACTTGCCTAGCAGAGATAATCTTGGGGCCTTCCTAGTGTCCAGCATTGACAAGGTAAAGACAGAGGAAATTAAAGTTCTGGGAAGAGGAAATCACTGTTGGCCCAAATGTTATAGTAGCCTCCCCACTCCCCACCAGCTAGAAGTAAACCTAAATTTAATTATAGTGCTGATGGTTGGGCTTGATGAATTTAACGGATGCTAATTCAGAGGTGGCCGGGAATCAATATATTTTTTTCAGCAAGTAATACCATGTTTGCTTTGAAATCTTTTATCTAAGTATAAGATTCAATGTGTAAAGTTTTTTGAGGTGAGAAGTCTGATAAAGGCAATATGGCAAAGGCAATTCGATCGACCCTGGTCGTTCTGATCACAAAAGTCCCTCCTCACCTCTGAAGCATCATTTTAGAAATCTCCAGACACCCCCAAACCCTCCTGGTACTGTGTCTGTGTTAGAGGCAAGGCCTCCTGGTGTTTGGAACTCCGTCAGCTTTCCGTGGAGGCTTCTTCCTGGGAGTGTTCCAGGTTGCACATTGCCAAGCTGTGGCTGTGGAGGGCGTCCTGTTGATGGCACTATTTTAAATGAAAATGCTCTCATCCTGTAGATGTAGCAGGTTGGAGGGAAGCTGTTTCAGAAGTGACAAGAGCAAAGACACACTAAGAGACCAGTGGTATGAGAATGGGAACAGTCAGTGTGTGGAACAAGAAGTCATGTGAAGAGCTGGTTCCTTCACCAGCCAGATGCCCTTGTTCTCTGCTGTTTCATGGTTGCTGACCGTGCCCTTCATCAGTGGAAGTAAACTACCACCTCACTCTTGGAAAGGAACCCATGTATACCTGCCACTGAGTTTTGTCTTTGGCAACTATTGACTTATACTCTGTGATGTTTGGAAAGGAACTGAACTCCCAGGCTTCAGAAGCCACTTTAATAGGGTTTAGACTAATTATACTTGACTTTTTCATGCTCTGCTGGAAGAGCCAGAGCAACCCCAAAGTGTAGAATTTTGAAGCTCAACAATCATCTGGCTTATGGATGTGTGAACTCAGAGGTAAGTGGTCTCCATTACAATTGGACCCACTTTTTTAAAATATAAATTTATTTATTTTAATTAGAGGTTAATTACTTTACAATATTGTATTGGTTTTGCCATACATCAACATGAATCCGCCACGGATGTACATGTGTTCCCCATCCTGAACGCCCCTCCCACCTCCCTCCCCGTACCATCCCTCTGGGTCATCCCAGTGCAACAGCCCCAAGCATCCTGTATCGTGCATCAAACCTGGACTGGCGATTCATTTCATATATGATATTCATGTTTCAATGCCATTCGCCCAAATCATCCCACCCTCTCCCTCTCCCACAGAGTCCAAAAGACTGTTCTATACATCTGTGTCTCTTTTGCTGTCTCACATACAGGGTTAACGATAACCCTGTATGGACCCATGTTTTAAAAATGCACCCCCTCCCGAAGTTAAGAAACTCCTCTGGTGGATGATAAGAATGTTTCATTACTTTTAGGCAAGAAGATGCTCTTGGCAATGAGAAATATTGTTGCTGGAGGTGGAGGTCCCTCCTCTAATTATGTCGGGCAGGCTGCTTCATTTACTATCTGTGTGACTTGGTAAAGTCCCCCTGTTCATTCTGAGTTGTTCATCTGTAAAATGGAGTAGTGATTCTCTCTTTAGATTCAGGCAAGAAGAAAGAATGTTTTAAGCTCTTATGTGCTGATGTTATTTTATATTTTACTGACATTTATTTCTGGGAACTAACCGATTTTCATCGATGACTCACATTTACCTTGCAGTCCCCCGAGATTCCCAGGTGGTTCTGGCTGCACCTGGGTCTGCTGAGCTGCTTCTTCCTGCAATGTGTGTGGTCTGGTTTTGATTCAAATGGTGCAGCTTATGTTTAAACTCCATTCTCTGTTATTGAAGCCAAGTCACACACAGACAGGCCTGGACTCCCTTGCAGAGGGACACTTGCGCACTCCCAGGCCCACCTTCTCTCCCGGGTGAGCAGAGCAGGACAGTCACACATGGGCAGGGTGGGGAGGGGGGCAGGCACAGACCATGCTGCCACATCTGCTGCCATCACTGGTCCACAGCAGAACAGTCCATGTGCAACTATGCCCAAATCTCAGACCTGCCTTTGGAAGTTACCCCAGAGAAAGATCTCTGTTGTGTGCTAAGAATAAGTACTATCAGGGCATGGATCAAGGTCCTTGAACCTTTTTTTTTTTTTCTGGTACCACAGATTTTTCTAGCAGTTTGATGAAGCTTATGGATTCCTTAAAAAATCCCATGGAATGTGTAGGATTACAAAATTTAGAAAGCTGTGGTACATATACACAATGGAGTATTACTCAGCCATTAAAAAGAATTCATTTGAATCAGTTCTGATGAGATGGATGAAACTGGAGCCAATTATACAGAGTGAAGTAAGCCAGAAAGAAAAACACCAATACAGTATACTAACATATATATATGGAATTTAGGAAGATGGCAATGACGACCCTGTACGCAAGACAGGAAAAAAGACACAGATGTGTATACCAGACTTTTGGACTCAGAGGGAGAGGGAGAGGGTGGGATGATTTGGGAGAATGGGAATTCTAACATGTATACTGTCATGTAAGAATTGAATCGCCAGTCCATGTCTGACGTAGGGTGCAGCTTGCTTGGGGCTGGTGCATGGGGATGACCCAGAGAGATGTTGTGGGGAGGGAGGTGGGAGGGGGGTTCATGTTTGGGAATGCATGTAAGAATTAAAGATTTTAAAATTTAAAAAAAATAAAAAATTAAAAAAAAAAAGAAACATTTACACTGAAATATAACCATTAAAATATTTTTTAAAATATGGTATAGTAAGTCATGTACTCTCTATTCATGCATTAAATGCCAAGCCTAACAGCAGATGAAATAACTACAGTTAAGTGATGAGTATATCAGTTATTTCTGTATATCTGCAACAGTGAAAATATCTGTGATTTCTGTTAGTGACAAAGCCAGTCTCATCCTTATCCTACTGTGGTTTGTGACTTACATTCATAACTGGAAGAAATATGAAATTTCAGTTAGAAATTAGTGAAAATAAGTATGTCATTTTTTTCCCTATACAAGTGCATGAGTTCCCTGAATTCTGTCCCAGGTGAGGGACCCTAGATTTGGTCAATAATGAAAGCAAAATAAAAGATTAAGTATGGGAAAAATAGCAAGCTTACCTTTTCAGTGTACAGTTACATGAATATTAAGTACATTTCAAACAATTAACAACAAATGTGATTTAGTTTGGTGGTTAGCACAGGTTTTTTCATATGTTGTCTCCAGTAAATATCTGTTGGTTTGAAGAAACTAACAAAAGCATTGCTTTGCTTTCATGCATTTACTGTCTTTTCTTCCTCCCATGGACTCTTTGAGGACACACAGACTCCCCCGTGATACAGGAGCCCAGTAAATTCAAATTTAAATATCCATATGCTATAATGTCTGGAATAAGTCAGAATGTCTTCAAAATATCATCTGCTTAGCTTTGTAATATCCTATCAGATAAGAAAGAGAGAGTCCTCACTAATGTCTAGCAGAATTCTATCTAACAGATGCCACTTGTTATTTATTGCCTGTCAAGGATATAATTGTCATTTAATACAATAAGCTTGCGAGTATGCATTACCCACACTCAGCAATGCAATTCAAATATCATTAGCGTTTATGTGTAATAAGCCATGGCGGGCATTGCGCTTAGAGCAGCGGCACACTGGGGAATACAGAGATGAAACAGATAATGATTCCTGCCTGCAGATAGCTTATGCTCCAGTAGGGGGAAGACACATATACACCTAATCGTGAGACAGGTTGGAAAAGACAGACTAAAGTTCAGCATGACAAAGAGCACTGGGGCAGATGGAGGGTTTTTTTCTGGAAATGGTGGATTTTTGAAAGGAACAAAAGCTTGAGAAGGAAGAGGGAAGGAAAAAAGGTTGAAAAGGTTGAGATTTGAATTTCAAAGCCAAGTATTTTAGACTTCTTCCATGCATAGTTCAAAAACACCATTGCTGTCCTCAAAACAGTATTTGGGGGCCACTCTGAATACCTTGTGGCTCAGTTGGTAAAGAGTCTGCCTGCAATGTGAGAGACCTGGGTTCAATCCGTGGGTTGGGAAGATCCTCTGGAGAAGGGAAAGGCTACCCACTCCAGTATTCTGGCCTGGAGAATTCCAGGGACTATATAGTCCATGGGGTCGCAAAGAGTCGGACACGACTGAGTGAATTTCACCGAACACCGTAATGACTCTTGAGTTTTTAAGATTAAGTTTAATGAACACTGCTTTCCTCATCCCCAGTGGAAGTCTTGTTCAAAGAATTCGGGGGACTCCAAATTTCTGATGGGAACAGAGGCATCTGAGGGCCATGTGTGACCAAGCTAACAATGCTAATCTGAAGCATGCTTTGCTCTCACTCTGGTAAAGCATCATCGTAGTGGTTCAGGGTAATTTTCCCAAATGAAAAATTTAACAGGATTGATAACACACAGTGATTTGATACAACTGTATTCTCTTAAACTAGTCAAGACCATTAGGGAGCCTTCATCCATGCCAGGCCTCTGTGTGTTTTAATGAGAAGCGCCTTGATTTATAGTGAAGTCTGGCAGTTTAATGTAGCTCAAAATGTAATTTGTGAACTCTAATGACCAATGTGCTTGTGACCCGAATGGTATAAATGGAACCATTTCTCAGAATATGTGCTGTTCTGATGTTTCTGGATCAGGTTGCTTTGCTTGCTCTAGGAAAAATATTGTTTTGTACATGGTTCACTAGATAATGAAACAGTTACATCTTTTACCAAAAATATGCTTTTCATATAATTGTCGAAATACATCTGTGGCTTTTGAATGTATAGAATAATGAAATATTTGTGTAGATGGGACTTGAAAGTGTCGTAGGGCAGTTACCTTACTTTATAAAAGGAGACTTTGAGATCCAGATTTGCCCAAGGTCATTTAATTCCATAAGAGTAGACCTTGGATAAGACCCAGGCCAATGCCTTTGCCCCACTCAAGGTTGACCCCATGTGTGGGTTTTTAGCTTGCTTGATCTTTTTCTTTCTGAATGAATATGTATTTATTCACACTTTCTGAAGTTGGTCTAAAACGCTTCTCACATACTACACTTCTTTTTGATGTTCCTATTATCGATGTCAAAAAATGTCACAGCAGAGCAAAAGAACTGTTACATTATTAAATCAAGAGAACCTTCAAGATTGTTTAAATAAAACTTCTGTGGATTTTCAGTTTCCGCTGCTGTCAGTGACAATTAGCACTTGATCTTTTGTTTGTTTGGAGTACCTTATGCTGCATGAGAACATGTTTCTCTGCCAGGTTCCTGGGGACTTCTGACCAAGTAGCCTTGTGTATTTTGCCCTAAATGGAGAAGTTCCGGCCTAGATGAAATATCCTTCCTGCTCCTCTGATTTCTTGCCTTTACTTCTGAACTTCCTTCTTATGATAGGCTAAATGGTAGCCCTCCCAAAAGATACACCCATATCCTAACCCCTAGATCCTGTGAACATTACCTTATTTTGAAAAGGGGTCTTTGCAGATGTTATTAAGGTAAGGATCTCAAGATGAGATCATCCTGTACTTAGGTCGGCTCCCAGATTCAATGTTGGATGTCCTTAGAGGAGAAGGGCAGAGGGAGACTTGATACACAGAGACACAGGGGAGAAGGTCATGTTAAGAAGGAGGCAGAGCTTGGAGTTATGAAGCTGCAAGGACCAAGGGAAAATGCCAAAGATTGCTGGCAGCCACCAGAAACCAGGAAAGAGGCATGGAACAGATTCTCCATCTGAACCTCCAAAAGGAGCCAAAGCAGATGCTAATCCATACTTACGGACTGAATGAAAGACCGATAAATGTTTGCTTCTAAAAAGTGCAGAGTGGTCCAATGTCATCAGGCTGCCAAGAAGTTAGACACTGCAGAGAATATAAATACAGAGACTGAAATGCTTAAGGAGAGGCAGATACCATGATAACCTTTGCGAAGCCTAACGTATCCTTCTGTAATTATGGGTTCTGAGATGGTCGCTACCATCACTCTGAGAGACCTCAGTTCTGTCTCTTCAGTGCTGTGGATGTAGGTTGACATCCACCACATTGCAGAATCACATTCCAATCAGAGGACTCAGTTCAGTTCAGTTCAGAAACTCAGTCGTGTCTGACTCTTTGTGACCCCATGAATTGCAGCATGCAAGGCTTTCCTGTCCATAACCAACTCCTGGAAGCCACCCAAACCCATGTCCATCGAGTTGGTGATGCCATCCAACCATCTCATCCTTTGTTGTCCCCTTCTCCTCCTGCCCTCAATCTTTCCCAGCATCAGGGTCTTTTCAGATGAGTTAGCTCTTCACATGAGGTGGCCAAAGTACTGGACTGATCTCCTTTAGGATGGACGGGTTGGATCTCCTTGCAGTCCAAGGGACTCCCAAGAGGTCTTCTCCAACACCACAGTTCAGAAGCATCAATTCTTTGGTGCTCAGCTTTCTTTATAGTCCAGCTCTCACATCCATACATGACCACTGGAAAAACCGTAGCCTTGACTAGACGGACCTTTGTTGGCAAAATAATGTTCTCTGCTTTTTAACATGCTGTCTATGTTGGTCATAACTTTCCTTCCAAGGAGTAAGTGTATTTTAATTTCATGGCTGCAATCACCATCTGCAATGATTTTGGAGCCCCCCAAAATAAAGTCTGACACTGTTTTCATTGTTTCCCCATCTATTTCCCATGAAGTGATGGGACCAGATGCCATGATCTTAGTTTTCTGAATGTTGAGCTTTAAGCCAACTTTTTCACTCTCCTCTTTTACCTTCATCAAAAGGCTCTTTAGTTCTTCACTTTCTTCTATAAGGGTGGTGTCATCTGCATATCTGAGGTTATTGATATTTCTCCTGGCAATCTTGATTCCAGCTTGTGCTTCTTCCAGCCCAGCATTTCTCATGATGTACTCTGCATATAAGTTAAATAAGCAGGGTGACAATATACAGCCTTGACGTACTCCTTTTCTTATTTGGAACCAGTCTGTTGTTCCATGTCCAGTTCTAACTGTTGCTTCCTGGCCTGCATACAGGTTTCTCAAGAGGCAGGTCAGGTGGTCTGGCATTCCCATCTCTTTCAGAAGTTTCCACAGTTTAAAATTCACTGAGCAAGTGAGCAGTGGTTGACTCGAGGTCCCTTAATCCTTGGGATCCTCCAATTTTCAAATGTAAGATGAATAAAAATTATACCTTTCTCAAAGTCTTTTTGAGGTCTCAACATGAGATCACTGTGATATAATGCAAGCACCTCTATGACTTGCTAGAGTTCTGAACAAACTGAGAAATAAGACCAAAAAATCAATAGACAGTAGACAGAAATATCACCTCTGTGATACTGGTAAAGGCCAAGATGGAGTCCATAGTTTCATAGAAGACATCCATGAGGCAGCTACTTCCCTGCATGGCACAGACTTAACCTTCCTGCCTCAGGTCACACTGGACCCTGCCTTTGGGAGGGTCTCTGGAGGAGCTCAGCAAGCCACAGGTTTCCAATGGCCTGGCCCACTTCTGAGATAAAGAGACAGGATAATGCATGTCAAAATCTGCCTCCAAATTCACTACTCAACCGAGGGACTCCTTGGGGAAGAGTGAGCGAGAGGTGGACTGAGGTTGTGAGTATCATGGAAATAGAGCTTCTTTCACATGAATAGAAACATTTGGAGTATATTTCTGTTTTGGTAATTCACTAGCGCTGAGCCTGTGCTCAGCCATGGAATAGCCTTCCTCCTGTGGGAAGGGAATCCTGGGTCATCAGGTCAGTCCTGTTTTTATCATGACAAGACTGTTATCCATACCAGCCCACTGCTAGCCAACACTTCATCCTGTCTTGCTTGTGTTGCAAAAATATCTTTAGTTCACAAACAAGAAACATGTTCTTTAAAAATCTATAGTATTTGGCAAAAGATCTTGAAAGAAATCAACTATAGGTAAATTATATCTTGGTAATTATGAAGTTAGAAGAATAAATCTTTTTTTCTTCTGGATGCTGGCTTAAAAAGGAGATTGAATCTCTCCTTTTCTCTGTCACACTTACTCCTCCAAAGCCCCATCTAATCTCTGCTCTAAATTTATGTCTCTCAAGCTCAAAGAATCCAGTTGGCTTTAAAACTCCTCATAATTTTGAAATGGTCTTCAATTTTCCTTTCATCATTGCAGTTAAATACTGTATAATTGGGGAGAACGCATTGTGTTCACAGCTTGTAATAGATATGTTGTTGCCATTGTTCTCATATATAAATTTAGGGTTTTTCTCTGCCAAACTGAATTCAAAGATAAAATTAAGTAGGGTACATGGAGACCCGGGTTTAAATGTTCTAAAAGCTAGTACACATTTGTACTTAACAAATGTAACTTACAAATGTGTAAATTACAAAGACCCTTTTCTTTTATAAACACACATTGGATCTGGTTACAAAGTTAGGACCTTGTTTTACACAATTGTGAGATTAAAAAGATTTTAGTTTAAAAAATTTTTTATTAAAAAAACTGTTTTATTGAAATATTTTTTTTGTTGTTCATTCATTCAGTCGTGTCTTACTCTTTGCGACCCCATGGACTACAGGACACCAGGCCTCCCTATCCTTCACCATCTCCCAGAGCTTGCTCAAACTCATGTCCATTGAGTCAGTGATGCATCCAACCATCTCGTCCTCTGTCATCTTCCCCTTCTCCTCCCACCTTCAGTCTTTTGCAGCATCAGGATCTTTTCTAATGAGTCAGTTCTTTGCATCAGGTGGCTAAAGTATTGGAGCTTCAGCTTCAACATCAGTCCTTCTAATGAATATTCAGGGTTGGTTTCCTTTAGGATTGACTGGTTTGATCTCCTTGCAGTGCAAGGGACTCTCAAGAGTCCTCTCTAACACCACAGTTCAAACACATCAGTTCTTTGGTGTTCAGCCTTTTTTATGTTCCAACTCTCACATCTATACATGACTACTGGAAAAACCATAGCTTTGACTACATGGACCTTTGTTGGCAAAGAAATGTCTCTGCTTTTTAATACACTGTCTAGGTTTGTCATAGCTTTTCTTCCAAAGAGCAAGCATCTTTTAATTTTTTGACTGCGGTCACCATCTGCAGTGATTCAATCTTAAATTGAAGAAAGTAGGGAAAACCACTAGGACATTAAGGTATGACCTAAATCAAACCTCTTATGATTATACAGTGAAAGTGACAAATAGATTCAAGGGATTAGATCTGATGGACAGAGTGCCTGATGAACTATGAATGGAGGTTCGTGACACTGTATAGGAGTCAGTGATCAAGACCATCCCCAAGAAAAAGAAATGCAAAAAGGCAAAATGACTGAGGAGGCCTTACAAATGGCCGAGGAAAGGAGAAGTGAAAGGCAAAGGAGAAAAGGAAAGATATACCCATCTGAATGCAGCATTCCAAAGAATAGCAAGGAGAGATAAGAAAGCCTTCCTCAGTGATCAATGCAAAGAAATAGAGGAAAACAATAGAATGAGATAGACTAGAGATCACTTCAGGAAAATTAGAGATACCAAAGGAACATTTCATGCAAAGATGGGCACGATAAAGGACAAAAATGGTTTGGAACTAACAGAAGCAGAAGATGTTAAGAAGAAGTAGCAAGGATACACAGAAGAACTATACAAAAACGATCTTCATGACCCAGATAATCACGATGGTGTGATCACTCACATCGAGTCAAGCATCCTGTAGTGTGAAGTCAAGTGGGCCTTAGGAAGCATCACTATGAACAAAGCTAGTGGAGGTGATGGAATTCCAGCTGAGCTATTTCAAATCCTGAAAGCTGATGCTGTGAAAGTTCTGCACTCAGTGCAGCAAATAGTGAAAAACCAGCAGTGGCCACAGGACTGGAAAAAGGTCAGTTTTCATTCCGATTCCAAAGAAAGGCAATGCCAAAGAACATTCAAACTACTGCACAATTACACTCATTTCACCTGCTAGCAAGGAAATGCTCAAAGTTCTCCAAGCCAGGCTTCAACAGTATGTAAACCAAGAACTTCCAGATGTTCAAGCTGGATTTAGAAAAAACAGAGGAACCAGAGATCAAATTGCCAGCATCTGTTCAGTCACAATAAAGCCGGAGAATTGCAGAAAAACATCTACTTCTGCTTCACTGACTACACCAACACCTTTGAATGTGTGGATCACAACAAACTGGAAAATTCTTCAAGAGTTGGGAATACCAGAGCACCTTACCTGCCTCCTGAGAAACCTTTATGCAGGTCAAGAAGCAACAGTTAACACCAGACATGGAGCAATGGACTGGTTCCAAATTGGGAAAGGAGTATGTCAAGGCTGAATATTGTCACTCTGCTTATCTAACTTATATGCAGACTTATATAAGGCTTGTGCTGGATGAAGCACAAGCTGGGATCAAGTTTGCTGGGAGAAATATCAGTATTGAAGTATAGCTGATTTAAAATGCTGTGTTAATTTCATGTGCACAGCAAAGTGATCAAAGATACATCTTTGAATCACTTTCCAGGTTGCGCCAGTGGTAAAGAATCCACCTGCCAGTGCAGGGGATACAAGAGACATGGGTTCAACCTCTGGGTAGGGAAGGTCCCCTGGAGTAGGAAATGGCAACCTATTCCAATATTCTTGCCTGGGAAATCTCATGGACAGAGGAGCCTGGCAGGCTATAGTCTATGGGGTTGCAGAGTCATAAACAACTGAGTATGTATGCACACCATGTATATATATGCTTTTTCAGATCCTTTTCCCTTAAACTACTGAGTATAGTCCTCTGTGTTGTACAGTAACAAGATTTTGGTTTTATGTGTTATACTTTCTGCAACAGCCGTCTGCCTGTCTGAGATTTCTCCTGATTTCAGCATGAGAACACTGGCCACTTCTCAGAATGAAGAATGAATGGGTATGTTTCAGAACAAAAGTTATAAAAATGGCTTTTAAGTGCCCTTGGGAGGGGCCTGTAAAAATCTTGAAAGGGGGAAAGTTGAAGGGGTAGTTGGAAGAATTGACTGTTGGCATACCATCAGAGGAGTTTCAAATATAACCATAATATACAATATATTAATGTTCTTCTCCAGAGCACTTAGATCTCTGAGATGCATGAATGTTGTATTATTTGAATCAAAGTTTACACACACACACACACACACACAGAGCTTCATATATTCTGTAGGTAGACACACACACACACACACACACACACACACACACACACACACAGCACTTCATGTATTCTGTAGGTAGCCATAAACTGTCAGGGCAAAAGCTATGTTAGTGAGAGAAAATGAGATTGAATGCAGTATCTGATTGAAGAGCAGAGTAGAAACATTTCTCTTCCTCGCCTTTGATTTTCTTTCTTCCTTTAATAATTTAACTCATTTATTTGTAACATGAAAGTGAAAGTGTTATTCACTTAGTCATATCTGACTCTTTGTGACCCCATGAATTGTAGCTTGTCAGTCTCCTCCATCCATGGGATTTCCCAGGCAATCATATTCGAGTAGGTTGCCATTTCCTTCTCCAGGGGAATTTTCCCAACCCAGGGATCGAATCTGTGTCTCCTACATTTTAGGCAGATTCTTTACCATCTGAGCCACTATAGCCTCATTGATCCTGGGAGAGGGAAAAACATTTGGAAAGGAACTGGTATAATCTCCCACCAAATTTAGGAGTTTTCTCCCTACCATTCCAAATTCTGGTCTTCCTACTTCTATTTGAAAGGGCCTAAGGATGCAGAGTTCTGAAATCATAGGATGCCTGTGCTCTTTGCAGACCGTGCTAACATTGGGGAAACTTGTATCTAATGTAGATACAAGTGGTTGACTTTCCTCTCCCTGTAATATTTACCCTTGGCTTTTATTCAGTGTTTTAGAACTAAAGGAAATAAACGTTTCCCTGCCCCACTCTCGTAAAAACTTTTAAAAATGTTGGAAGAAACTTCTCACGTTGCAACGTCTTTTTTGTCCAACTTATATCCAAGTCTTGCACAGTTCAACAAATGGCATTTTGAGGAGAGATCTCATCTTAACAATATTGAGTTTTCCAATCTGTAAAAATGGTGTTAATATATATCACTCTGTCTCTGTATTCTTGAATTTCTCTCAACAATACTTAAAATTTTTTCAGTGGACAGATTTTACATATATTGCTAAATTTGTACTTATTTTGTGGATTTGGTGTTTTTTTTTCCAGATTTTATAGTTTTTTCTACATAAACACTCATGGCAGTTTTTAGAAACAGTTTTAATTCTTTCTTTATCTCTATTTTTTTTTTAATCTCTTTATTTTGCATCATTACTAAACTTCCAGTGAACTGGTGAATAACAGTGATGAGAGCAGATATTCTTGACTTGTTCTTGAACTTAGGAACTATTAGGTATGATATAGCTACAGGTAGATACCCTTTATTAAACTGCAGAATATCCTTCAACTTTCAGTTTATTGATAATTAGTTTAATGAATGAGTATTGAATTTAGTCAAGTAATTTTAACTATCATAGTGTAGTCAAGCTATTTTAAAAATGTTAAACCTTGCCTTTCTCCCCATTTGAATCCAATGAAATGAATCCCACTTGGTCAACCTCCTTTTCCTATATTAGTTAATTTGCTAAACATTTTAAAAGGAGTTTTGTATCTCTGTGCACAATGGATATTGGTCTGTGATTTCCTTTTTAAAACAGTCTTAGGATTGTTCTGTTAACAGAATAATGCTGGTCTCATAAAATGAGCTTAAAAGTGTTTGCTCTTTTTTTTTTTTTTTCTGGAAGATTTATGTCAGATTGGCTTTATATTCCTTTAATTGTTTACTAGAATTTACCCAGAGAAGCCATCTGGACCTGGTATTTTCTTTGTGGGAATGTTTTCAATTATGAATTCAAATTATTTAATGCTATTGGGTATACAGGTTAGTTATTTTTTTCTTGAGTGAGCTTTGATACTTTGTGTTTTAAAAATAATTTGTACATTTAATATTAAATTGTCAAATTTATTGCCATAAACTTTCTTAAATATTACTGTATTATTTTAATGTCTATTAAATCTCTGAGAAATTTCCCACTTTTCATTACTAATACTGGTAATTTGTGTCTGCTCTTTCTTTCTTATTAGTCTGGCAAGTGTTTTATCAATTTTACTGAGCTTTTCAAAGAACTGTTGATATCATTGATTTTCTTCACTGTTTTCCTGTTTTTTATTTCACTGATTTCGGATCTGATGTTTATTATTTCCTCTCTTTGCTTACTTTAGGTTCAGTTAATTTTTTTCTAGTCCCTTAAGTTTAGAATGTTGATTTTAAACTCATCTTCTCTAATTTTGTGCTAGTAATTCCGTCTGCCCTCTGCTTTAGCTGCCTCTCGCTAATTTTGGTGCATTGTGTTTGTATTTTCATTCAGTTTTAAATATTTTCTAATTTTCTTTGTGATTACTCTTTTGAATCATGGGTTATTTAGAAATGTGTTGCTTAATTTCCAAGTATTTGGGGACTTTAAAATATGTTCTAATAATGATTTCTAATTTAATTTCATTATGGTCAAATAGATTTATTAAAATATATTAAGATATCATTTGTGGATCAAAGTATAGCATATCTGGGGCTTCCCAGGTGGCATTAGTGGTAAAGAACCCACCTGCCAATGCAGGAGACATAAGAGACTTGGGTTTAGTCCCTGGGTTGGGAAGAGCCCCTGGAGGAGGACATGGCAACCCACTCCAGTATTCTTGCTTGGAGAATCCCATGGACAGAGGAGCCTGGCAGGCTACAGTCCACGGGGTCATGAAGAGTTGGACATGGCTGAAGCAAGTTAGCTCACACTCATATAACATCTTTGGTAAATGATTCATGTGTATTTGCAAAGAATGTGTATTTCAAATTAGTTCAGTTTTATTTGTAACAGCATCACAGACGGAGTGGCTTATAAACAAGAGAAATTTATTTCCCACAGTTTAGGGGACTGGGAGTCCAAGGTCAGGGTGCTGGTAAAGTCTCTCTTCCAGGTTGCATGCATCCTACTTCTTGCTGTGTCGTCTCATTATGGAAGGGACAAGCGAGCTTTCTCATGCTTCTTTTATAAGGTCACTGATTACATTCCTGAGGTCTCTGCTCTCATGACCTAATCACCTCCCAAAGACCCACCTCCTAATACCATCACCTTGGTGGTTAGAATTTTAACATATGACTTTGTGGGAAAAATGGCAATACACTCCAGTACTCTTGCCTAGAAAATCCCATGGATGTAGGAGCCTAGTGCAGGCTACTGTCCATGGGGACGCAAAGAGTCGGACATGACTGAGCGACTTCACTTTCACTTTGTGGAAAATACAGACATCCAATCTGCAGCAGCTACCAGTGGGTTGTATGTTCTACAAAAGTCATTTAAGTCAAGGTGATGAGTAGTATGTTCAGGTATTCTATATCATTACTGCCCTTATTTAGCTATTCTATCAATTTTTGAGAGGGAAGCATTGAAATCATCAATCTAACTGTAGGTTTGTCTGTTCTTTTATTTCTGTAAGTTTTGAACTCCTGTATTTTGAAAGTTTATTATTTACCATATACACATTTCATATTATGTTTTTTTGTTGAATTCACCCCTTTATCCTTGTAAAATATCCCTTTTTTCCTCCCTGATAAATAGTCCTCATTGTAAAGTTTATTTTGTCTGCTGTTAATATAGTCATTCCAGTTTTCTTTAGGCTTGTGTTTTTGGATTACATCTTCTCCATTATTTTACTTTTAACCTCTATTTATATATTTAACCTAGTTTCTTCTTTAACTGTGCAAAATTGGTTCCTACTTTTTTTTTAAAGTAATGAGACAATCTCTGCTTCTTAGTTGAGGTATTTGGATTGCTAGTGTTAATTATCGGTGTTACGTGCTCAGTTGCTCAGTTGTATCTGACTCTTTGCGACCCCATGGACTGTAGCCCACCAGACTCAAGCATTAGTATGGTTTGGTATAAATCTACCATCTTGATACTTATTTTCTATTGGACCCATATGTTTTTATTTTTCCTTTTTTCCTGCCATCTTTTGGATTAACTGATACTTTCATTAATCTATTTTATCTTCTGTGTTGGCTATATATTTTGCTTTAATTTTTTTGTGTGTGAGGTTATCTACTGTTTATAACATATAGACTTATCATATTCTACTTTCAAAGAATATTATGTCAGTTCACAAATATAATATTTTGGAAAACTATACTGTCAATCTTTACACTATTTATTGTCTATAATTTTCTCCTAAATATGTGAATTCCATAACACGTTGTTGTTATTTTTCTCTAAATACTCAATTATTTTAAGAGATTATTAAAATGAAGAGATTTTTATATATATCCACATTTCCCATTTCTATTGATTTTTTTTACTGTTGTCTGTAGATTCAGATATCCATCTAATGTATTTCCTTTCCACCCTAAATATTTCTTGCAGAGCAGATCTGAGAATGAATTCAATTTTCTTTCATTTGTCTAAAAAGTACTCCAACTTAATTTTTGAAAGCTATGTCCAACAATAAAGAATTCCAGATTGATCTTTTTCTCACTCCATACTTTAAAGATTGAGTTTGATTGTCTTCTTTCCTCATAAACTCCTAATGAAATGTCAGCTATATCTTTGATTCTCTGTATGTAATATGTCTTCTTTCTGTGACTGCTTTTAAGATTTTCTCTTTTCATATCTTTGCTCCTCTGTATGCAATATATCTTTCTTCTATGGCTGCTTTTAAGATTTTCTCTTAAAATTCTTACCTGTTTTTAGCAACTTGAATATGATGGCTCTGTTCTGTTTTCATTTTTTTTAATGTTTATTCTACTTCTTGTTCATTGAGCTTTGTGAATCTAGGGTTAGAGTTTTCATCAAATTTGATAAAAATTTGGTCTTTTTTTTTCATTTATTCTCCTTCTTTTTTAGGATTTTCTGTTAACATGTATATTATTTTACATATTGCTGAGGGCAGGTTAATTTTTTCCCAGTCTTTTTCATTTTATGCATTATTTTGGATAGTTTTTATTGTTATAGGTTGCAACTCACTGTTCATTTTTTTTCTAGTGTTTAGTCTAATGTTCAACCATACAGTGAAATTTTTTCATTTTAAACATTTTTTTTATCTCTAGAAATTCCATTTGGGCCTTTTTTATATTATCCATTTTTTTTCTCTTCCTCATAATCAAGTTTTTCTCTACTTTCTTGAGAAATAAGGAAACATTTATGATAGCTGTTTTAACTTTCTTGACTGCTAAATGCATAATCTCTGACATTTCTAGACTGAGTCTTTGGTTAATTTTTCTCTTGACTATAAACGAAGATCATGGCATCTGGTCCCATCACTTCATGGGAAATAGATGGGGAAACACGAGAAACAGTGTCAGACTTTATTTTTGGGGGCTCTAAAATCACTGCAGATGGTGACTGCAGCCATGAATTAAAAGATGCTTACTCCTTGGAAGAAAAGTTATGACCAACCTAGATAGCATATTGAAAAGCAGAGACATTACTTTGCCAACTAAGGTCCGTCTAGTCAAGGCTATGGTATTTCCAGTAGTCATGTATGGATGTGAGAGTTGGACTGTGAAGAAGGCTGAGCGCTGAAGAATTGATGCTTTTGAACTGTGGTGTTGGAGAAGACTCTTGAGGGTCCCTTGGACTGCAAGGAGATCCAACCAGTCCATTCTAAAGGAGATCAGTCCTGGGTGTTCTTTGGAAGGAATGATGCTAAAGCTGAAACTCAGTACTTTGGCCACCTCATGCGAAAAGCTGACTCATTGGAAAAGACTCTGATGCTGGGAGGGATTGGGGGCAGGAGGAGAAGGGGATGATAGAGGATTAGATGGCTGGATGGCATCACCAACTTGATGGACGTGAGTCTGAGTGAACTCTGGGAGATGGTGATGGACAGGGAGGCCTGGCGTGTTGTGATTCATGGAGTCACAAAGAGTCGAACACGACTGAGCAACTGAAGAACTGAACTGATGGGCTATATATTCCTGCACTGTATACCTAGTAATTTTTGACTGGATGCCAGACATGATAAATTTTTATTGTTGCTTCCTGGATTTTGTTATATGCCTTTAAATAGTATTGACACTTAAATTATGTGGAATCAGTTGGAATTCTATTCCTAACCTCATTTGGAGGCTTAATTTTAAGAGTTTTAAGGGTATATCTAGAATAACATCTTGTCTAGAGCTAATTTGGCCCCAGAGCTAAGGCAATACCTTTCTGAGTATTCTACCTGAGGCCCACATATCACAAGGCCTTTCTACTCTGCCTGGTGGGAGAAAACTATTCAATAGCTCTGTGTGATCCCCAAGAATTACTCTTCCTATTTCTTTCTGGTGGCTCTTTTCTTGGCTTAGCATTTTCTGTTGGGAATGCCAGGTCTGCACTCAGCCAGAGTGAAGATGACCCCTCTGTAGACCTTTGGTGCTCAATGTATTTGCAGCTCCCTTCTCTGTGGCACTCTGTTCAGCAGTTTCTATATATTTTCTGGATCTCCTAGCCCCCTCTACTCAGTGAGACCTTCAGGCTCTGTTTGGATTCTGCCTACAGTCAGTTAGCTGTTGCAATAGTAGGACTTCCCTTCACTGTTATCCTTCTCCAAGAGAATACAGTTCCATGCTGCCTATTATCCAATGTATGAAAACTTGATTTTCTGGTTGGTTAGGAAAGAAGGGCAAATCTGGTCTCTGTTGCTCCACCTTTAACGAAAGCAAAATCATCCTTCAGTCTTTAAACTTTAATAATTTTGTCATCACATCAAACTTCCTTCCTCTTCTTTATCCCAATTCAGCTTAGCTGCTGTCCCCTTCATCCTACGGAAACGTGCTGTTTTTTGAGTAACCTCCACCTCTGTTTCATTAATCTAAAAATTTACAAGTTCAATTTTAGCCACACATACTTGTCTCAAGTAATTTTTAATTCTCAAGAAACATATCTATAATATAACTTCTCAACTATGATTAAACTTTTTTTCCTGAATGTTCTTTTTTTTTCCTCAGTACCATTTCTATCTTTACCCAGGAGCAAGTAGATTGGACTTCTGAAATAATACTCCTGAAATTAAACACATAAAGTTCTTTTGATTGCAGCCAAATACAAAGATCTGTTTTGCAGTAATTTGCAAGTTTTGAAAACTGAAGTATCATGGTAACTGTGGGGAGTGACTAGTCATTTCAACCCAAATTAATTTATTTTGCGTCATTATCATTTCCTTACTCCCTCTAAGTCTTTGATCCTCATAGTTTTATTGCAGTCACAGTAGAATTGGATCCAACTTTTAGGTATATCGGAGAAGGCAATGGCACCCCACTCCAGTACTCTTGCCTGGAAAATCCCATGGACGGAGGAGCCTGGTAGGCTGCAGTCCATGGGGTCGCTAAGAGTCGGCACAACTAAGCGACTTCACTTTCACTTTTCACTTTCATGCATTGGAGAAGGAAATGGCAACCCACTCCAGTGTTCTTGCCTGAAGAACCCCAGAGACAGAGGAGCCTAGTGGGCTGCCATCTATGGGGTCGCACAGAGTCGGACATGACTGAAGCGACTTAGCAGCAGCAGTTTGGGTATATTTGTGCCATCTTTCCACCTTGTTACTCAGCTTGTAAAGATAGATCACGTCTTTGTAAACCAGTTTTCTGTGAACTTTAATCCTCAGGCGAGGATAAAATAATATGTGAAATAGCATAAGGAAGAGTTTTTACTTGCAGTGAATTGTATAAACCATATGCTCACTTTTTTTTTTTTTCAAATTGGGAGACTGAGCCAATATTTCTAGAGACATGTATCACTGAAATATTCTCCATTTGTAAGACAAATGCTTTAAAAGTAAAAATAGGAAAAAAAATGCCCAGGGAAAAATAATATTGGCTGGTTTTTGTTATACTAATAAAAGTAAGGTATATTGCATTCTTATGGTATATTGCATTCATATTAGGTCCAAGTGAGTCTAAAAAAATTTTAAGTTATTGAACAAAGAAACAGATGTACATTAAATGCCAGATGGACCCACTGCTACTGCTGCTAAGTCGCTTCAGTCGTGTCTGACTCTGTGCGACCCCATAGACGGCAGCCCACCAGGCTGCCCCGTCCCTGGGATTCTCCAGGCAAGAACACTGGAGTGGGTTGCCATTTCCTTCTCCAATGCGTGAAAGTGAAAAGTGAAACTGAAGTTGCTCAGTTGTGTCCGACTAGTAGCGACCCCATGGACTGCAACCCACCAGGCTCCTCCATCCATGAGATTTTCTAGGCAAGAGTACTGGAGTGGCTTGCCATTGCCTTCTCCTATGTCAGAGTGTGACAAAGTACTGTATAATTCTGTACTGAAGGTCACTAATCTTCAACCCTCTTGGATACTTTAGGTAATGTTTGGTATAGGCTTATTATTCCTTTAGCATGTATGATTTTTTTAACAGTGTGGTATATAGAGCATCATCTCTCTTTCATGAATGAGGAAATTGAGGCTTACATGACTTGACCTGAATCCCTTGCTTGATATCATACACTGCTTTAATAAACACTAGTGTTGTCCTTTGATGAAACATAGCAAAAATACATATCCTTATTCTGTTTACTTCTCCTAGTCTCTCCTGCTACCACACTTGTTCACCTGTTTGGGTGAACCCATCTGTATA
Organism: Capra hircus; assembly: GCF_001704415.2. NCBI lineage: Eukaryota > Metazoa > Chordata > Mammalia > Artiodactyla > Bovidae > Capra > Capra hircus. Next base: position 99,002,975 of record NC_030815.1, read on the forward strand.
ACTAGCACCTTCTTCCACTCTTGGCCGGCTGTAATCCATTTCTACACAGCAGCTAGAGTGATTTTTTTTAGAAGATAAAGGTGAGAGCATGACTTTATCCTTAAAATGATTTCATGATTTTTCCATTGTAGATAGGTAAAAATCCCAGTTCCTTACCATTGTATACATGTTTGGATGCTTTTGGCTGCAAGTAAATAAAAAGTTGACTAATGTAGCTCTAAGTGATAAGAAAATGTATTGTGTTATAAATCTGGAGGTCCGTGACGGTCCAAGGGTGTCTTCTAAGATCCAGCTTCTTTCTATCTCAGAGCCCAGAAACCCTGAGAAAGTGTTGGTCTCATTTTAAAGTCGATTTATTTCCTTATCAGGAGATGGCTGCCAACCACTCACTGGGCTACATGCTTCTGTCCTCAGTAAGGAGGAGAGAGAAAACCTGCCACTGTATCATAAGACATGTGAGCATCTGGGACTAACGGATGGCACCAAGGGCATGCCGTGTGGAACAGGAGCTGGTGTAGACACTGGAGTTCTTTCAGAATGGAGGGAGGAGGGGCGGATGTTGGGTAAGAAACTAACAGTGTGCGCTATGCACGGCATATAAGGGCCTTGGTGATCTGGCCCCCGCTGTGTCTCTGACCCCAGTATGTGTCACTCCACCCTTCTCTGCTTCACCAACTCCAGCTGCAGTGGCCTTTCTGTCCTCAGATACCCAGTCTTTCTCATGGCCTAGGCCTTTTGCATTTGACACCTTCATAATACTCAGGCTTCAGTTCAAATATCCCTTCTTCAAAGAGTCTTCCTTCACCTTGTCATCTAAAATATCTCCCTTCCTATCCATTTTTCCTCCATTCCTTATCACAACAACTTGTTTTATTTGTTGCATATCACCTACCACTATATGGTATTTTATTGTGAATGAATTTGTTTACCTTGCTTATTTTTTATTCTTTCTTCTTCCCACCCCCCGATCCTTACTCCACAACTAAAATGTATGTTCTATGACAGCAAGAGTTTGGCTGTCTTGTTCCAAGTATTCCCAGATCCTAACAGCTAGTAGGTATTCAAGTACTGCCTGCATGAATGATTAAATAAACACATAAATGAATTTATGTAACTTTCCTCAAAACACTAAGAGAACTTGTATGCTAGAAGTTATGTACAGGTTACACCATGGTGCTCAGATGAATACTTTAAATCTTCTCTTTTGTTAGAATAAAAAAATGTGAAAATTTCTCATGTGTTTATTTCTCTAAATATGTCTCTAAAGGAAAGAAATAGTGTCTAAGAAAAATAATTTTTATGTATCACACACAGTTGCTTCTTAAATTAAGTCCAGATAATTTTCTTATGTGTTATACACAATTGCTCCTTAATTCAGAATTCTGGAAAATGCCAATCCACCTCACTTATAGACATTTTTTTTATAGAATTGGAAAGGAGAAACACAGACAACAACAAGGTAGAGGATATTATGAGAAAAATCTCATTTGTAACAGCAGCATGAAAAATAAATTATCTAGTAATAAACTTAACAAAAATATTTAAGATCTATATGAGGAAATTTTCAAAGCGTGATTAAAGGATGCAAAAGTTAAATTGAATAAATGCCTCCTGGAAAAGGGTACTCAATATTAGCAGGTACCCATTCTTTCAATATTAATCTATAAAATTAAAATAATGCCAAAGAAACACTAAAGGTTCCTCAAGCATAAAAGAAAAGGTAAATCTGCCAGTGTAGTGAACATTCTAAAAAAAGAAGACCAATAATCTGTGACTCACTCGCCACATATTAAAATATATTATAAAACAATCTTAATTTAAACTGTATATTATTGAGGCATCATTGAAAAAGAAGAGTCTGGTAATACACTCAAACAAACAGAGAGACTTACTCCATAAAGGTACCATTTCATTTTAGTGAGGAAATGATTAATTAATTATGGCATGATGTTAGGACAAATGTGATGCCATCTGGAAAAAAATATTTTTCAGGTTGGAACCTTCCTTTACTCCTTACATCATCATAAATCCCAGCTGGATCAAAGGTTTAAGTGTAAAAAATAAAATCATAAATGTCAATTAAAAAAAACACTGAAGGCTTTTTTATAATTGTGAAGCCTTTGGAAGTTTGACATAAAACTGAGATGGTGTTAAAAAGAATAATACATAAATTATTAAAATATTTTACATTTTCTTACAAAATACCCTGAGCAAACTAAAAAGTCGAGTATGTATATATTTTTTTCCCACAAGAAAGGGCTAATGACATTAATGTGAAGAGCACTCAGGAATCAGTTAAAAAAAAAAAAGACCAATAGCTAAATGGAAACATGGGCAAAGGACATAAGCAGGCAGTTCACAAAAAATAAATAAAAATAGTTTTGAAACATACTAAAATACGTTCAAAGCTTCACTTAGTAAGAAAAATTGCAACAAGATGCCGTTTTCTGTCAGAATGACAAAGATGAAATATTTAGTAATATATTTTCAGCAAGAGCGGGAGAAGACGGAAACGCTCACATGTTTTGGGTAGGAGGGTAAATTGGAGAGCAATTTGGGACTATCTACCACAATTTGTAAGTGTTTATTGCTTTTAACTCAGTTATTCCACTTCTAGGCATTGATCACTTCAGTGGCAACAACACATATACAAAGGCTGTGTCTATGAGGAAATCAGCATTGCTTGTACTTGTAAAATTGGAAGGGACGTGATGTCTGTGTGGTGCCCCAGCTAGATCACCTTTTCTGAGCTAGAATATCCATCTTCAGCTACTCTAATGGTGTATAGCCACACGCCTTTCCAGAGAATTATTCTCAACTGACTAGGACCCTTTTACCTGGAAATGGCTGGAAGGCTACCCCTGGATGGAGCCCAAAGTCAATGTTTGATATATATATATATATATATATATATTTTATTATATATATATATATATGTATATATATATTATATATATATATAGTGGGACAAAAGCTCAGTGCTTTTTGCTGGTGCTGTGCACACACAGTTCCCCGGGAGATCAGGCTGAGGTTAGATATGACTAACATCATACCTTAGCTTCTTCCCCAGCCATATCTCTCCCTGGCTTCTGTATAGGTTTCTTTTGAAAATACTTTTCAAGGAATCACTTGCACATGAACCCGCATCTTGGGCTCTGCGTCTGGAGAATTCAGGCTAAGAAATTCATTCACAGAGACCAGCTAAATTATAGTATTCTGCATAATGGTATACTTCCTAGACGTGAAGAAGAGAAGCAAAATCTCTCTGAATGGGATAATCTCCAAAACAGAGTGCAAAAAGCAAGTTGCAAATAACTATGTATAGTACACTACAATTTATGTTAATATATGCAATTGACAAATATGTTTGAATATGCACAGAATGTCTCTGTAAGTACAGCCAAATAATAGTCTTTGCTTGATGCCAAGGGGAGCCCAACTGGGGTCTGTGAGATGGGAGGGAAGAAGAGAGTTCACTGTATATTATATACTATTTTCCATCTTTTAAATATGCTTCTATGGAAATGAATTACCTATTATTTTATATCAACAATATTAAAGTAAAGAGTATTTGGGCTACCGAGTCACTTAGGTTTAGGAGAATGTTACTTTTCAAAATTCTTTTGCCCTCATGGATAGATTACATTTTAAAAAATTAGCATGTCAGTACCCTAAATGTTTTTTAAGTCTTTGGAGAAAGCTTAAAAATTATCTAATAATCTGTATCTTAAGGATTCTCTCTGAAATTTGTTAATTGATTTAGTAAACACTTCTTACAGGTATTGCCATGGTAACTTCCAACTGGCCTGTTTCAAATTATCAAATTGCCAAGAATCTTCTTACAAATGAATGTGCTTTTTCTGAAATTGAGCTTAATGACTATTGATTTTATTGCATTAATTATGATGGATATCCTGCCTCCTTCATGCCTATGAACAAATAGATACCATAGTTATATTTGGCTTTTGGTTACAAATTATACACATATATTTGTTGTGAATTGTACATTACATTAAAGATCAAACATAAGTGATAACAATGCATAGTCCGGAGACTTAAGACCGCATATCATCTTTCTTATAAAAGAGGTCATGACTATGCAAATTAAAAAAAAACTTTTCGCAGCTAAAACATAGCAGGATATATGCATGCCTCTCTCTGTTCAGCCCAGAGGCCAGAAAATTGGCTTTTACCCTTCAACTATGCAGATACTGCTTTTGGAGGCAGGTGAAGTGCTCTCTCACAGTGCTTCGCTCTTCAGGTCCCCTCCCCACCTCTCACTCCTGCCACACTAGCGATATCCATTCGCAAAACACAGGGCGGAAAGACTGGTTTGAATGCATCTTGGCCAGGTGGACTGTATTCTTCCATTCATCCAGTCAACATTAATGAGTCCTTATTACATGCTAGGTGTAGGGCTAAACATCAGGGTGCATAGTGGTGGGTATAATACCTAGCCTCATGGAGTTTAGACTTCATCTTAAGCAAGACAGTAAGCAAATGAGAGACAGTAAGCAAATGAGAGACAGTAAGCAAAGGTCCTTTTTAGGTACAAAAAAGGAAAGGGAGAAACAAGGTAGATGTGGACATGTGTGTGAAAAGTGTAATTATATGTATTTATTATATATGCCTGTGCAGGTGCGAGTTGCTCAGTTGTGTCTGACTCTTTGTAACTTCATAGACTGCAGCCTACCAGGCTCCTCTGTCCATGGAATTCTCCAGGCAAGAATACTGGAGTGGCTGCCATTCCCTTCTCCTTCCTGACCCAGGGATTGAACCTGGGTCTCCTGCACTGCAGGCAGATTCTTTACCACCTGAGCCACCAGGGAAGCCATTGTATATACCTATGCTTAGATTATTGGACTACATGAAGTTTCAAAACTGTGCACTAGAAATAGTGTAAGAAAAATGGACAGGCTAAAGATGACAGGTTGATTGTAGCAGGTGTGACATGAAAAGGTTTGCTCTTCAAAATTTTTAGAAAAAGATCGCTCTTAAAAATTAATAACAGGAAGAAACAGCTCAAAAGAAAAATGGGCAGAAAACAAACAGTTCGTAAAAGAATGAGCAAATGATGAGACACCGTTTGCATCCATTAAACTAGTAAAATGTTTTAACTGTACGACCTCATGATGCAAGAATGAGGTTGGAAAGGCCCACACATACAGCCAGTAGCCAGTATAAATTCTCTGATGGACAATTAGACTATATAAATCAAAAGTCTGAAATCAGTTTATGCCACTTGACTCTTCAGAATTCTATTTTGAGGAAATAATCAGATGTAAATAAAGATTCTTGCACAAAGATGTTTATTGTAACACTATTTATAATCATGAAAAATAGCAAACATCCTATTTCAAATTTAGACATTTAAATCTACTATAGAAGTTATAGGGTGGAATATTATTCTACCATTCAAAATCATATCTTCAAAGGATAAGCATGTGAGAAAATACTGAAGGTATATTATTAAATGAGGAAAGCAGGTAAGAAAAAAAGTGAGTGACATGCACATAGAAAAGAGTAAGTCATGTCAATGTATGGCAAAAACCACTACAATATTGTAAAGTAATCAGCCTCCAATTAAAATAAATAATTTTTAAAAAAGAAAGGAAAAAGTCAAAACAGTGAGTGATTACTGCTAGGTGATGGAATAAGGAGTGATTTTTATTTCCATTTGTTTTTTTTTACCTATATTTTCCCATCTCAACTGTGAACAAGAATTACTTTTATAACACTGGGTTGACCAAGAAGTTTGTTCAGCTATTTCCATACAATATTATACAATACAACTTTTTGGCCAACCCAATACATTCAAAGATTACATCAAATGGTAAGGAAGAGATGTAGTAAATACCCCTCAATTCATTCTGCACCCAATCTAGATATTTACAGATGAATGTTTTTAAAATTACTGTTTGTTCAAACTCTTTAAAGTTTCTTGAACACAACTGTCTCACAACCTCTCAAGTTTCCTGTAGGTTATAACTTGTTGCTCACAATTACACCTCCAGTGTCTCCTTGGAAAATTTGGGCTATTTCTAAACAGTTACTTGAAAAATTCTTTGTTGTTTGTTGTTCAGTCACTCACTTGTGTCCAATTCTTTGTGACCCCATCGAAGGCGGCACACCAGCCTTCCCTGTCCTTCACTATCTCCCAGAGCTGACTCAAACTCATGTCCATTGAGTCAGTGATGTCATCCAACCATCTCCTCCTCTGTCACCCCCTTTTCCTTCTGCCCTCAATCTTTCCCAGCATCAGGGTCTTTTCCAATAAATTGGCTTTTCCCATCAGGTGGCCAAAGTATTGGAGCTTAAGCTTCAGCATCAGTTCTCCTAATGAAAATTCAGGGTTGTTTTCCTTTAGGACTGACTGGTTCGATCTTGGAATCCAAGGGACTCTAAGAGTCTTCTCTAGCACCACAGTTTGAAAGCATCAGTTTTTCGAAGCTCAGTCTTCATAAAGAATCTCAGTCGTCCTTATAGTCTAACTCTCTCATCTGTAGAGGACTACTGGAAAAACCATAGCTTTGACTATATGGACCGTTGTCAGCAAAGTGATGTCTCTGCTTTCTAATATACTATCTAGGTTTGTCATAGCTTTTCTTCCAAGGAACAAGAATCTTTGAATTTCATGGCTGCAGTCACCATCGGCAGTGACTTTGGAGCCCAAGAAAATAAAGTCTGTCACTGTTTCCATTGTTTTCCTATCTATTCGCAATGAAGCAATGGGACTGGATGCCATGATCTTTGTTTTTTGAACGTTGAGTTTTAAGCCCAATTTTTCACTCTCCTCTTTCACCTTCATTAAGAGGCTCTTTAGTTTCTCTTCACTTTCTCACATTAGGAGGAGACCTGGGTTTAATCCCTGAATTGGAAAGATCCCCTGGAGAAGGGAAAGGCTGCCCACTCCAATATTCTGGCCTGGAGAGTTCCATGGACTGTATAATCCATGGAGTTGCAAAGAGTCGGATACAACTGAGCAACTTCCTCTTTCACTTCCATCTGCATATCTGAAGTTATTGATATTTCTCATGGCAGTCTGGATTCCAGCTTGCACTTCATCCAGTGCAGCATTTCACATGATATACTCTGCATATAAGTTAAATAAGCAGGGTGACAGTACACAGCACTGACATACTCTTTTCCCAATTTGGAACCAGTCCATTGTTCCATGTCTGGTTCTAATGTTTCTTCTTGACCTACATGCATCAGGAGGCAGGTAAGATGGTCTGGTATTCCTATCTCTTTAAGAATTTTCCATAGTTTGTTGTGATCCACACACTCGAAGGCTTTAGTTTAGTCAATGAAGCAGAAGTAGATATTTTTCTGGAATTCTCTTGCTTTTGCTATGATCCAGCGGATATTGACAATTCGATCTCTGGTTCCTCTGCCTTTTCTAAATCCAGCTTGAATATCTGGAAGTTCTCGGTTCACATACTGTTGAAGTGTAGCTTGAGAGATTTTGAGCATTACCTTGCTAGCATGTGAAATGAGTGTAATTGTGTGAGTTTGAACATTCTTTGGCATTGCTCTTCTTTGGGATTGGAATGAAAACTGAACTGAAAAGTTCTTATCCTCCTCACGTATATATTTTAAGTTGCTGGATGTCCCATTGACACCTGGGGTTCATTAAAGGTGGAGGGGTGAGAAGGTCCAGGAAAGATGCATTATTTTAGTTCAGAGGCATTATTTCCTATTTCCTTTTTGCCCACCTCTGCCGCCTTATGTTTTCAATCTGTGCAGTTGAACAGCAGATAAAATTATCCTTTCATTGGAAAGTCAAAACATGAACATGGTTGGCAAAAATACACTAAGGCAATAATATGACTGGAATTGTAACAAGGACAGAGTCTGGAAAATCACATATGGTAGACATGGACATTGAGGCTGAAATGCAAGTTTTATAGCTGAGAAAAAGAGAATTCTTAAAGGAAGATTTTTTTCATTCAGTATTAAATTTTATGAGATAATAAAAGATTGGGATATAAACATTATAGTTGGAGACAAGTGAACAATCTACAACATTTTATGGCTACAAAATAGATCCTTGAACAGGATAATGGAACTTAAAAAAATCATCTTAAGAACACTTCTCATTTGGCTGAATTTAGGAATTCAAATATACATACCTTTATATGTACATACATTTTGCAGTGTTGTGGGTATTCAGATCATTATTCCTGGTGAAAATTATTGAGCATTATGTAACTCATCACAAAAGTATTTTTCAGGCTTCATCTGGCAGAAACAGTTTTAGGAACAGGTGTGTGTTTGTGTTGTGACTAAAAAGAAGGATTTTTCTTATTACGTAAGTTTTCACTATATGAGATCATAGAATAGTCTCACTCATTCAGAATAGTCTCACTCATTCAAAACACTTATTGCATACTCAGTAAATTTCAGCCAATATGTTGTTCTAATAATTCCATTATGTCCTGAAAATGTCTTCAACTGGGATTTTGTAATGGCAAAATTTGAGGGAAAGTTCATAGATTTGTACTTTTTTCAAAATAACATCTTTGTTTTATATCAGAAAAATGGGAATTAGACAAAACCTCTTTTGCAATTTATGGCTAATTCCTAGAAATAATTTTCATACTTATTCAAATAAGAAAACATCATGTGAAAGAAAGGAGGATAGTGTGTGCTAGTGAGAAAGGCTATGCAGTGTGGTTGTATTTCATGGAAAAGAAACCTTAGACTTATAAACTGAATATTCATAAGTGTTCAGAGTGATAGACAATGAAGATCTTTATAGCAGTTGAAGAAGTTAAAAAAAAGTATTCTTAACCTGGAAGATAACTTGAATATATTTGCATTAATCTATGAAGGACATTAATTTGACTACAAACTCTTGGATACCAGAAAACTCATATTTTTATTTCCTAGAATTTTATTCATCTTCTCTGAGCCTCTTTACCCATGTCTGAGGAAATTCTATTTCAATGTGTTTTGTGGGCCCTCTCCACTCCTTCTGACTAGGGTTTAAGAAAGAAAGGTACAGGAGCCTTCAGTGGTCCAGACCATTGGGAAAGGATGTGCTCATTCTAGTCCACATTGACCACTTCTTAAAATCTTCTTTTGTCTCTCCTTTTGTCTGAACCTTCATTCTGGGAGACTTCTAGCCTTGGGACAGTACTGAGGAGACATCTCCAAAAGAACAAACAGATGGTTTCCTGGCTCTTGGAGCTTGAGATAGAGCTTAGGGCAGGAAAAAAACAAGGGCCCAGGGGCTGAAAGGAAGGATGGAAGATGTCCTTTTTAGAGGAGGAGCCTTAAAAAGGGAATCACCAGTTAGATAGGAGGGCTGGTGCTCAGATGTGGCAGGTTCTAGACCATGACTGTGAAGCCCTCAGATTCATTTCCAAGTTTCTCAGCTTTTTAGCCCATAATGTCAAAGCTAAACCAGCCACTGGCTCTAAATGACCACCCTATCAGTTTAGTTCAGTTCAGTAGCTCAGTTGTGTCCAACTCTTTGCAACCCCATGAATCGCAGCACGCCAGGCCTCCCTGTCTATCACCAACTCCCGGAGTTTACTCAAACTCATGTCCATCAAGTTGGTGATGCCATCCAGCCATGTCATCCTCTGTCGTCCCCTTCTCCTCCTGCTCCCAATCCCTCCCAGCATCAGAGTCTTTTCCAGTGAGTCAACACTTTGCATGAGGTGGCCAAGTATTGGAGTTTCAGCTTTAGTATCAGTCCTTCCGATGAACACCCAGGACTGATTTCCCTTAGGATGGACTAGTTGGATCTCCTTGCAGTCCAAGGGACTCTCAAGAGTCTTCTCCAACACCACAGTTCAAAAGCATCAATTTTTCAGCACTCAGCTTTCTTTATAGTCCAGCTCTCACATCCATACATGACCACTGGAAAAACCAGAGCCTTGACTAGACGGACCTTTGTTGGCAAAGTAATATCTCTGCTTTTGAATATGCTATCTAGGTTGGTCATAACTTTTCTTCCAAGGAGTAAGCGTCTTTTAATTTCATGGCTGCGGTCACCATCTGCAGTGATTTTGGAGCACCCCCCCCCCAAATTTTGACACTGTTTCCACTGTTTCCCCATCTACTTCCCTTGAAGTGATGGGACCAGATGCCATGATCGTTTTTTGAATGTTGAGCTTTAAGCCAACTTTTTCACTCTCCTCTTTCACTTTTATCAAGAGGCTTTTTAGTTCTTCTTCACTTTCTACCATAAGGGTGGTGTCATCTGCATATCTGAGGTTATTGATATTTCTCCTGACAATCTTGATTCCAGCTTGTGCTTCTTCCAGCCCAGCGTTTCTCATGATGTACTCCACCCTATGCACAGTGTGTAAGTGATTGAAACCAGAGCCATGACTTTGAATTCACTGATACAAATGTATCAATTATTGACATGATTCCAGCAAATGGGGGAAAGTAGCAAAGTGTAGTCCTTGGTAACTCATTGCAGGGAGAGAAATTTTCACTTGATAGTATAGAGTGGGGATTCTGATGGGAAAAGTGTATGCCTTCACAGGATATCAATGCATGGACACTCAGTAAGTCATCTTTACAGTGGCCACCAAGACCATAGGGAGCTTAGTGGGGATCCAGTAGGTGGCCTTTGGTCATTGTTTCAGGGCTGCCTTTTCTGTCATCTTGGGCATCTCACCCACTGGTCTCCTTTCACACCTGTAACAATATCCAAACCCACCTCTGCTGTCCTCTGCTTTCCCCATTCCTGCCCCCACCTGCCCCAAAGGATCTGAGACTCACATAACCATAAAGACCCAGCCCCCATGAGCTGCTGTTCACTTCAACTTTGCTCTCACCCGTGCTTGACAAGCCTTCTCTGCATTTCTCCTTGGCAGGTCTTCAAAATGGCTATTTTAAACTCTTCCTCTCTTTTAGCCCCCACAGACCTTCCTGCTGAGAGTTGAGATAATAAAATGTGTGAGAATGTGGATGGGGACATCAATAGCTTGTCCTACCAGTCATAGACCCTTCATCAAGTTTCTGTTTTTTAAAATTGAAGTATAATTTACAATGTTGTGTTAGTTTCAGGATAATAGTAAAATGATTCATATATATATATTCTTTTTCAGATTCTTTTCCCATATAAGTTATTAAAAAATTGAGTAGAGTTCTCTGTGCTATACAGTGGGTCCTTGTCGTTTTATCTGTTTTATATATAGTAGTATATATATGTTACTGCCAAATTTCTAATTTATCCCTCCTCACAACCTTTCTCCTTTGATAACCACGTTTGCTTTCTATGTCTGTGAGTCTGCTTCTGTTTTGTAAATAAGTTCATTTGTACCATTTTTTTTAGATTCCCCATGTAAGTGGTACATTTATATTTGCCTTTCTCTGACTCAGTTCACTTAGTATGATAATCTCTAGGTCCATCCATGTTGCTTCAAATGGCATTATTTAATTCTTTCTAATGGCTGAGTAATATTTCATTATATATAGATGCCATGTCTTCTTCATCCATTCATCTGTCAGTGGACATTTAGGATGCTTCCATGTTTTGGCAAATGTAATAGTGCTCCAATGAATGTCGGGTGCATATATTTTTTTCGAGTTATAGTTTTCTCTGGACCTTTGCCAAGTTTCTAAACTGCACCTGGAAAACAAAGATTATAATAAATAGAATTTAGTCTCTGAGCATTTGTGAATCTACAAAGAGAATATCTGGAACGCTCTTAATGCATGAGGGCCAGAAGCTGTTACTGTCATCTGTGATTGTGGATAACCAACCTCCAAACGAGTGAACAATTTCATTCTTCTTTCACTTGGAAAATGAAGCACCCTCTACATATTCCCCTTCAGCTACTTGATTATAATCTCCACACATCACTCTTTATGTCTGTTTAATCATCTTTTCTAAAATGTACCTGAAACCCTGTATTCTTGGATGCCATTGTTAGTGGCTGAGTTTCCTTGTTCCCGCAGTTATCTTCTCTGCCACCTCCCTTGGCCTTCAGGCAAGCGTTGATGCTCTCGGAAACACTTCTTGAAACACTGCCCTCCCTCGAATTATCTTGCACCATCCACAACTGTGTGTCACTGTCTTTTCCACTTCCGGGTCATGTCTTAACACTTCGGCCTTTGTGTTTGTACTAGTTCACTCCGGGAGCTTTTACAGGATGTTGAGTGGGACAAACCATTGTTAAATGCTCCACAGAGAATAGCCAACCTAAGTTGGAGCTGGATACCTCCCCATGACTCACCATGATGAGACAAAACTGCTTAGTTTATAACTAAGTGATATTTGTCCTTTTCCAAATCCAAGACAATGATTAAAAGCACAGATTTTGGGATCCAGACCACCTGGGTTTGAATCCTGGCTCTGCCGCTGACAAACTGTATGCCTCTAGTTGAGTTACTTAACCTAGTAATTCAGCCTCTCCATGCCCCTGGTTTCTCATCTGTAATGTACGGATAATAATAGTACCTACTCTATGGGGCAAGTGGATTAAGTGAATCCATTATCAGGAACAACAGCAGTATCTTTGTAATTCACCAATCTTTCTGCCTTGCCCCCAGTCCCAGGAGGGGAGTAGTGGGGAATGACAGTGAGGGAATAAACCATATTTCTCTGCTCACTTCAGATCTCCCCATGTAAGAGTCAGAGGTGTCCAGGAGAATAGGGTAGGGAGGAGACGAAATTTAAATCACATTTGAGATAGAAATGATTAAGAGACTTGGGCTTTTAATAACTTCTCAGAAAATATCGGGAAAGCTATGAAACCTGTCCAAGATGAAATTAAGAATATTTTTAAAAGGCTTATTATAATTTTGGAGAAAAAAGATCACTTTTTAAAAAACTTTATCAGCTTGATTTCTCAGTCATGATGATTTTGATGGCTAACTGCATCAGGATAGGTTTGCTTGGATATCCATAGCAAACAATTAAGCTTGAAAATTTGATTATTACTTTATGCTCACCGGGATGGCTATATTTAGAAACACAGACAACAAGTATGGATGAGGATATGAAGAATCTGTAATACTTGTACATTACTGTACATTACTGGTGGGAATGTGAAATGGTGCAGCCACTTTGGAGAACAGTTTGGCAGTTTCTCAAAAAAGCTAAACATAGAGTTATCACATGACCAAGCAGCTCTATTCCTGGATATCTACCCGAAAGAAATGAAAACATCTGTCCACACAAAACTTGTCCACAAATATTCACAGCAACATTATTCATAATAGCCAAAAAGTAAAAACAATCTCAGTGTCCATCAACTGATAAATGTATAAACAAAATGTGATATCCCTATAATGGAATATTATTCAGCCATGAAGAGAATGACATACTGGTACATGCTACCATAGGGATGAACCCCAAAAACATTGTGAAAGAAGCTAGTCACAAAAGCCTACATAGTGTATAGTTCTATTCGTATAAATGGAATCAATTATAGGATGATTATGTTGTACATCTGAAACATAATATTTTTGTCAATTATACCTAAATTTTAAAAAATGAGGAAATAAACCAAAAAAAAAAAAAAGATTCTATACCTACTCTCTATTCTCTAGATGCTCAGGCCTCAGAAAGGCATTTATGCTCACATTCCATGCTTCCTTATTCTCTCTCCACATCTCTCACTAACTCTCAACAAGCCCATCTCACGCCAAAAGGTCAAACCCTGTTTTCATTTAGTCTGGCTCAATTTACTGCAGACAGTAGGCCCTCAATAAATCTCTTTAGTCTGAAGACAGACTAAAGACAAAATATTGAATTCACTCCTCCATTGTAAACTCCAGATTCTGTGGCAGTGTTGATGTGGGGAACAATAAAATAAGCATCAAGCATCATATGACAAAGTCTATTGGAATGTGATATTCTTGGCAGGAAATCACTTCAGAGTGGAAAATGTTTGCTAAATATAAACACTGCAAAGACATGTGTACCACCAAGACTTTATTATTAGATTCCCAGTGATTTTTATTTAGAAGCTGCAGAACTTGCAAGGCTATACAATTCTTGGAATGGAATTTAGGTTGGCTTTCTGAAATCAATCCAAGCAAGCCTTGCTACACACGAGCATTCTTAGAAAGTCTTTGAATGTCTATTCTTACTTATATTGGTGGCAAAATGTCCCCAAATAAAATCATCATGAGGTTCTGCCTGCTTCCTGCTTTAGATGTACTGGAAATCTTCCCAGGAAACTCAGGGACTTTGTGAATTCTCCTTTGCCTTTCCCATTGCCATTAAGTAGCTGAAAGCTAGGTCTAGGATGGTATTTGTGGTTCTGCCCCTGATTCCAATGTGGGCACAATTGCTTCCTCCACACCAGCAAGCAGCTCTTGTTCACCAACAGGATGTCTGAGGATTCAACTCAATTCTGACGTTATCTATCTGTAACAGCATCAGATTCTACAGGTTAAGTCCTATAAGACTGTACCTCTGCCCCACCCCCTTCAGGTGCTAGTTGACAGCCCAAGTTACCACTGTGCTTCGACCCACAGTCTATAGATGGGAGGTTTTATGAACCACTTTTTGTACTTCAGACACATGTCACAAGTCCAGGTTGTTACCTATTGTTGTTCAGTTGCCAAGTCACATCCAACTCTTCACAACCCCATGGACTGCAGCACGCCAGACTTCCCTGTCCCTTGCCACCTCCCAGAGTTTGCCCAAGTTCATGTCCATTGAATCAGTGATACCATCCAACTATCTCATCCTCTGACACCCTCTTCTCCTTCTGCCTGCAATCTGTCCCAGCGTCATCAGGGTCTTTTCCAGTGAGTCATCTGTTTGCATCAGGTGGCCAAAGTATTGGGAGCTTCAGCTTCAGCATCAGCCCCTCCAAAGAGTGTTCAGTGTTGATTTCCTTCAAGATTGACTGCTTTGATTTCCTAGCTTTCCAGGGGACTCTCAAGAGTCTGCTCCAGCACCACAGTTAAAAAGCATCAATTCTTCAGATGCTCTGTTTTCTTTATTGTCCTTTTCTCACATCCATATATGACTACTGGAAAGACCATAATTCTGTCCAACTGGCTATAAATCTGAGGTTCCTATAACCCTCTCCCTGGGTTCGGTTAACTTGGTAGAGAAGCTCACAGAACTCAGAGGAACATTTTACTTACTAGATTACCAGTTTATTACAGTAGGATATAACTCAGGGACAGGCAGCTAGAAGAGATGCACAGGGCAGTGTATGGGGAAACGGTCTGGAGCTTTATTCCCTCTCTTAACACACAACTTTCCCCAAATCTCCAACCCAGAACTTTCTGAATCCCATCCTTTTGGGTTTTTATAAAGGCTTCATTACACAGGCATGATTGAGTAAATCATTGGCCCCTGGCGATTGAATTCAGTCTCCAACCCCCATCCCCCTTTCTGGATGTACAGGTCAGGAACTGAAAGTTCCAACCCTCTGATCTCACAGTTGACTTTCCTGGCAATCAACCCCCTCCTTAGGTGACCTGAGGGCTTTCCAAAAGTCATTAACATAATGAAAGACACCTTTCCTCCTTTATCACAGGAAATTCTTAGAAATTTCAGTTTTCGGATCTCTGTGCCAGAAACTGGACAAAGACCAAATATATATGGTTTTATTATAAATCACAATATCACAATAGTATGAACCAAAACCAGTCCAGAATTCTGAGCAGGAGAATGCTGAGAACTGGACTACACATGCGAAAAATAGACTGGAAAGCCAGGGGAAGGGGGAGGGGGCTTGAGCCGGTCAAATGAGCCTTGTATGACTCCTCTTCCTCCAGTGAGGCCACTGGAGGTCCAAACAGATCCTGAGCTTTAGCAGGAGGGATTGAAGGGCCTACAGCCCAAATTGTGAGGCACTGCAATGTGGCCTTTCTATTGCTGGGTCTGGCCCTAACTTTGGGCCCTGAATGTGATACAGTGAGAGTGTCTGGTCAAATTCTCATGTTAGGCCCATGTGAGTGATTGACACCTGCCCGTTCTCTCCTATGCTCCCTTCTGTGTGATTTCCCAAGATGGCTATCACTCCATTCTTGCTACTATAAGCCTTCAGACCAGTGATCAGCTCTCCTGGCTGCTGCTTGCTCCACTGGGCCAGGGTCTGTTGTCAAGGCCGTGGCTTTTCATCAGTACTGTCCTTCACAACCTCCTGCCAGGTAGAGCCTGTTCTGTTAATGGCCTGTCTTCAGTAAGATCCTGCAGGCAGACCTAACTTCAGACCCTGACCACGTGCTGACTCCACCAGGCTCTACTCAGAGAGCTAGCAGGAGCTGTGGATGCTGTCATGGGTTAAAGATTGTTCACCATGACTAGAGAGAATGGGTCATAATCCTAGCTGAATGGACAGTAGGAATCAGAGAACACACCGAGGAGACCAGGGCATTCATTAGCCCATAGGTGTCTTTGTGTGAAATGGAAAACCACATCGCTTCTGAATGGAACAGTTAAAAAAACTACACTTTCTCCAGATGAATAGAACCTGAAGTGGGTTGATAAAAGTGAAAAGTAAAAGTGTCAGTCACTCAGTCGCATCTGGCTCTTTGCAACCCCATGGACTGTAGCCCACCAGGTTCCTCTGTCCATGAGACTTCCCAGGAAGGAGTACTGGAGTGGGTTGCCATTCCCTTCTCCAGGGGATCTTCCTGACCCAGGGATAAAACCTGGGTCTGCTGCATTGCAGGCAGATTCTTTACCATCTGAGCCACAAGGGAAGCCATTTTCACTTTTGAAGTGGGTTAATGGTGGTCCTCAAAAAGATACATCCAAGTCCTAACCCCTGATACATGTAGATGTGACCTTATCCTGAACAAGGGTCTTTGTAATATAATTAAGAATCTTGAAATGAAATCATCCTGAATTAACAAGGTGGGCCCCAAGTCCAATGACAAATATCTTAAGAAGAGAATCATGGAGGTGACACAGAGGGAATGGTATATGGTGATGGAGGAGGAGATTGGAATTACACAGTTACAAGTGAGGAAGCCACCAGAAGCTAGGAGACTGGCATGGAGGGATTCACCCTCAGAGCTTCCAGCAGGAGCCAGCCTTGCTGACATCTCTATTTCAGACTTTTAGCTTCCAGAGCAATGAGAGAACAAATCTCCAGTGTTTTAAGTCACCCAGTTTACAGTGATTTGTTGCAGCAGTCCTAAGATATACTCCAGGAATGGGTTCTTCCCATTCCTGGGCAGAATGCAGGCTGCTTTAAACCCCTCCCTGCCCCTCAGTGGTTCCTTTAAAGGCATTTTTTTTTTTTTTTTGCATTCCCTTTCTGATATTTCATTGTTCAGTTCAGTCACTCAGTCGTGTCTGACTCTTTGCAACCCCACGGACTACAGCACGCCTGGCTTCCCTGTCCATCACCAACTCCTGGAGCTTACTCAAACTCATGTCCATCAAATTGGTGATGCCATCCAACCATCTCATCCTCTGTCGTCCCCTTCTTCTCCTGTCTTCAGTATTTCCCAGCATTAGGGTCTTTTCCAGTGAGTCAGTTCTTCTCATCAAGTGGCCAAAGTATTGGAGTTTCAGCTTCAGCATTGTCCTTCCAATGAATATTCAGGGCTAATTCCTTTAGGGTTGACTGGTTTGATCTCCTTGCAGTCCAAGGAACTCTCCAGAGTCTTCTTTAATACCATAGTTTAAAGCATCAATTCTATAGTGCTGAGCTTTCTTTATTGTCCAACTCTCACATCCATACATGACTACTGGAAAAATTATACATATTTCATTGTAGTATATGTATTTCATATACATATTCATTGTAGTATAAAGGAATGCAGCTGATTTCTGAATGTTAATCTTGTATCCTGCTACTTTGCTGAAATCATTTATCAGCTATAGGAGTTTTTCTATATAGTATCATGTTCTTTGCATAGAGTGACAATTTTACCTCTTCCCTTTGGATAACTATCCCAGTTTGGATAACTTTTATTTCTTTTACTTGTCTGATTTCTGTGGCTAGGACTTCCAAGACCATGTCGAAGAGAAGTGGTGAGAGTGGGCATCCTTGTCTTATTCAGATTTTAGCAGGAAGGCTTTTAGCTTTTCACCTTTGAGTATTATATTGACTGTGGGTTTGTCCAGCCTAGTTTCTTTGAGCATGACGCAGGTATACACTGCACAGCCTCTCACCAAGGCTGTGATGGAGACTGAGGAACTAGAGCCCAGATCTACAGAAAAAATTAAAAACAGTTTCAGTGTATGGCAGTAGAAAAAGAATGAATTCTGGAGGCAGACAGAAGCCTGGGATTCTGACACTGTCACAAGTTAATAGGACTTTGAGTATCATTTCTTATCCACAAGTTGGGGATGAGAAGGGAGAGGACATTTATCGATCACTTTCTAGGAACTTTTATTCCTCTGACTTCACTGGATAGCTGTCAGCTTTGGGTAAAAATCTACAGGGCATGGAGCCCCATCCTTCCTTGTACTAAGTCACTTCAGTCATGTCTGACTGTTTGCAACCCTATGGACTGTGCCCTGCCAGGCTCCTCTGTCTATGGGATTCCCCAGGCAAGAATACTTGAGTGAGTTGCTATGCCCTCCTCCAGGGGACCTTCCCAACCCAGGGATCAAAACTGCATCTCCTGTGGCTCTTGCATTGTAGGTAGATTCTTGGCAACTGAACCACTGGGGAAGCCCCATCCTTCCTCAAGAGATACTTATTACACTTCCTCTTCCCATCTTAGGTAACAGGTATGGGCTTCCCTGGTGGCTCAGATGGTAAAGAATCTGCCTGCAATGTGGGAGACCTGGGTTCAATCCCTGGGTTGGGAAGATCCCCTGGAGAAGGGCATGGCAGCCGACTCCAGTATTCTTGCCTGCAGAATCCCCATGGGCAGAGGAGCCTGGTGGGCTACAGGCTCCATGCATCACAAAGTGTTGGACACAACTGAGCAACTAAGCACAGCATCTGTATTGCAAGAGCAGGAAGGCTGCTTAGATCTGTGCCACAGGGTTGCTTCAGCTCAGGAAAGTTTAGGGCCTCTTAAATGGCAGTCAGTAGTGTCTGGCCTTGGCTTCTCGGACCTCGCAGGGAGAAAGAGGTAAAAGTGCTTTCTAGAGAGGGGAGAGAATGAATAAAGCAAGAAGTGCAGTTTATAAATTCTGTTTCCCCAACATGGTCATAATTTGAAACCTACTCTGCATATTTATTTCAGATGTAATACTCTGTACATGCACAATTGATTTAAGACATTCTCCGTGATGAGCACAAGCATTTTAACCACATTTGGTTCTCAATAGGAATTCAAGTGGAAAAGTTTTTTTTTCTTTTCAATTCCAGTATGCCCTTATTTGGATGTTGTTGCCTTTGCCAGTCAGGGGGAATGCCTTTGTTTTCATTCTAAAAAGGAAAGATGGTGGAGTTAGCCATGATTTAGAGGAGAATTAATTTGCTTTTCCACCAAGCAGAGTCTCTCTGGTTATTCTGAAGCATAGGAATATTCTGAATCTTCTGAATCTGAACAGAAGATTTTGTTGAAATATAATATTAATATGCACTATTGAGAGGATTTTGGTGATTTATGAAACTCTTGTGAATCATGTTTGCGAGAGAGATAGTGAAGAGTCTCCATAGATCAAGTAATGAGATGTATGTTTTTCATTTGATATATTTTTTGTATATTTCATTTGTGTATTTTTCATTTGATTATGTTTTCGGTGTTGTGTTATAACTATTTGATAGATAAAGGGAATTGAAGCCTTTAATTTTAGAGGGAGATAATAATTGCAGTGTGACATTGGAAGGTGGTTTGTGAGTTTAAGTTGGGGAATTTGTGAGAGTCCCAAGGTTGGTCCTGAGTGCCCTGGTTACAGAGGTGCTCAGGTGCCCAACATTGCAGTCCTCTGAGTTCAGGGATGACAAGTAGGAGAAAGAGATGGCTGTACCTTGTGTCCCTTTGCAGTCTATGTTATTAAAGCTTGTGTCCACTGGTGGTAGAGCAAAGTGGGGTGGGCAGAGGAGAGGGCTAATTGTACATTGTACGTCCCTACACTCCCTGCTCATCCCCTGCCCCCTGCCCCACCTCCCACATCAATGTCTAGAGAAATCTGAACATATTTCTACTGACTTCACCACGGCTTTTAATGAGATGGCATTAGACTGTTCAATGGCTAGGGTCTTATGGTTCTTTCAGAGCAGGGGATAACAAAATCCTGGCTTTTCTTGTATTTATGTACATACTTATCAATGAAGGCTTATTCCAAATGAGCTATCACTATGGATGTGCCTGTCCTTATGCATGTTTATGCTTGAGTGTGTGTACATATATATGTAACAAGTCAGCTTAAAGGATTAGTTTTGCCTTCTGATCTGACAGATGCATATATTTAGAACTTTGAACTTGTTCACCCAGTAAAGCCAGGGTGATGTAAGAATCTTCTATGTTTTTATGCCCCATTTCAGTATTCTGAGGAACTCTCAGGCAGTTCATTGCTTTAAAGGTAGTTAAATAAAGATGCTAAAGGATTAATTAAATATTAACCACATGTTATGCCAAAGTTAGTGCTGATACCTACCGACAAAAGAGATTAATCTCTGAGCCTTTCACTAAACTGCAGGCTAAAGCCCAGTCACATCTTAATGTACTTGTTTGCAGGGAGGCTGTTTTATCTCTCTCCAAGGTGGTATTGATAGACTTATGGAATACGTTTTCTTGCTCTCCAGAAGCTTGTCAGCCCTCCACTGACATGTTTTTGCAAATAATTCAGCTAGTCAGGTCCATCTGGAAACGGTTGTTTTGATACTTTATATCTTTCACGTGACCCCTACAGAATGAATATTGTTTGCAGAAAGATTGAGGTGTCCCAAGGTAGCATTTAATGCCCTGTTGACATTCAGACAAGTCAGCACCTTCCTCTTTGGAAGTTTATGCATTAACGCTAGGAGCCACAGGAGCTTGGGGTGATGGAGTGCTTGCCCCAGAGGGGCTTAGAGCTTCTACATCCACCTTCTAGTGCTGAGCCATGTCTTCTATGACTTTCCCTCTGGATAGTCTCTGTACACAGGAAAGGGATGCTCACCAATTTTCAAGGCAGTCTGTTTCTACTGCGAGGCCACAAGAGCGCGAGGAAAGTTCTCCTATGCACAAGGAAAGTGCCTATGTGACATTTGGCCCTAGTTCTGCTTCCTGAAGCAACAAAGAATAAATCTCATGCCCCAGGATGAACCGTGTGGGCTAGACAGATGGGTAGAAATACTGGGTTTGACCCTGCTCCGTCACTTGACTAACTGGCCAATTTTGTATTTCTTAGAAGCTTGGCTTCCTGATTTCTTAGATGAAGATTAGAATTCCAATCACCTGGGCTGTTTGTAGGGTTTGGACCACATAATGTATTTTAAACACCCATCCTGGTACCTGGCATATCATGAGCCTTCAGTGAAAGTTCCTGGTCTGCCTCCTCCTTGGCAGCTCTTCTGACACTTCAAGGCAGCATGTCTGTTTCCCTTTGGTCTCCTCTTTTCCCAGCTGCTAAACTCCAGATCAAAGGGATAGAGTTGAAAGTAGGGACTGGAGAGGGGAAGGGGGCTGGGAAATAGCTAAATCAGTGTTTAGTAAGGTGTTGGCATTGAGAAGGATTATTTTTAGATAGCACTTGGATGATCATTTTACCATTTAAATTTAAAGATATCTATTTAAATGATATATCTCATAGTTGTCTTTAATTACAGCAGGTGATACTATTTTTCCTGGTCTAATAGTGATATAAAGTTTGCTTTAAAAATAACTTTCAGAGTAAAGGTGATTCAAATACCCTCTCCCCAAAGCTCTTATTATTGCCTTGTGTAGAATCAAGTGAATTTTAAAAGATATCAAAATCTGACTCAAAATCTCATTAGTAGGTCAGTCGGAAAAGACTAGATCATCTGTGATTCCAACTATATGATATTCTGGAAAGGGTAAAACTGTGGAGACAGTAAAAAGATCAGTGGTTGCCAGGGATTCAGGAGGAGAGAGGGATGAATAGATGGAGCAGAGGGGATTTTTAGGGCAGTGAAACTATTCTGGGTAACTCGATAATGGTAGCTCCGTCATTATACAGTTGTCAAAGCCCATAGAAGGTACAGTGCAAAGAGTGAACCCTCATGTAGGCCATGGACATTAGTTAATAATAATGTATTAATATCGGCTCATGTCTTATAACAAGTGTTCCACATTAATGCAAGATGCTAATCATAAGGGAAAAGGGGGGTAGGTAAGTGAAGGGGAAGCTGTGCTTTATGCTCGATTTTTCTGTGAGCCTAAAACTGCTCCAAAAAGTCTTTTAATTAAAAGAAAAATCTCATTATCTAGGTAGATCATCAATCTGTTTATTTATTGCCATATCTCCATTTGTTTGGGAGGATATTTCATGTCAAAGCCAAATTAATCATATTCCACCGCCCACCCCCCCCAATAATTCCCTGGTGGCTCAATGGTAAAGAAGGTGCCTGCCAATGCAGGAGACACAGGTTTGATCCCTGGGTGGAGAAGATCTCCAGGAGAAGGAAATGGCAGCCCACTCCAGTATTTTCGCCTGGGAAATCTCATGGACAGAGTCCATGGGGTCACAAAAGAGTCAGACACAACTTAGCAACTAAACAAAACAAAAACCAAAACCCAATTACCACCAACTGCCAACCTCTGAGGTCCTCAGACTCAGCTTAGAGGATTTTGAGTTCTTCAGTTCAGTCGCTCAGTCGTGTTCGACTCTGCGACCCTATGAATCGCAGCATGCCAGGCCTCCCTGTCCATCACCATGCTCCTCAATTTACTACATTCAGATTCTTATTAACGCCTACTGTTCCTCCTCACCCCTCTCCACCTTCCCCTCTTCCTCTCTCAGGCCTGTTGAATTTTCACGACTGTTGCCATGGACTAGGAGTGCTCATCACCCCAAGCCTGTGCTACTCTGACAGTCTCTTGGGTGGTCTTCTTATCTGTAACTTCTCCTCCATTCTAAGATTATCCACCAACATCTGTTAAAATAATGTGCTAATGTCAATTTCATTCCATTATTCCTCTTCTTGAGAATTTACAAATCTCTGTCCCCAGCCATCCGAACGGATGTTGTGATTAAAGACGTGGATATTTCATGTGCTCACCAGGTCAGGAAGGGGACCTCGACACACATCAGCCACTGGCTGATCCAAAAAACATCATTATTAGTTCAGTTCAGTCGCTCAGTCGTGTCTGGCTCCTTGTGACCCCATGAACCGCAGCACGCCAGGCCTCCCTGTCCCTCACCAACTCCCGGAGTTTACCCAATCTCATGTCCATTGTGGAGAAGGAAATGGCAACCTACTCCAGTATTCTTGCCTAGAGAATCCCAGGGATGGGGGAGCCTGGTGGGCTGCAGTCCATGGGGTCGCGAAGAGTCGGACACGACTGAGCGACTTCGCTTTCACTTTTCACTTTCATGCATTGGAGAAGGAAATGGCAACCCACTCCAGTGTTCTTGCCTGGAGAATCCCAGGGATGGGGGAGCCTGGTGGGCTGCCGTCTATGGGTCCCTCAGAGTCGGACACGACTGAAGTGACTTAGCAGCAGCAGCAGCAGAATGTCCATTGAGTCGGCGATGCCATCCAGCCATCTCATCCTCTGTTGTCCCCTTCTCCTCATGCCTTCAATTTTTCCCAACATCAAGGTCTTTCCAAATGAGTCAGCTCTTCACATCAGGTGGCCAAAATATTGGAGTTTCAGCTTCAACATCAGACTTTCCAATGAACACCCAGGACTGATCTCCTTTAGGATGGACTGGTTGGATCTCCTTGCAGTCCAAGGGACTCTCAAGAGTCTTCTCCAACACCACAGTTCAAAAGCATCAATTCTTTGGCACTCAGCTTTCCTTATGGTCCAGTTCTCAAGGACACAAAGGTGTGTGCCTGTGCCCAGGCGGTCCCTCATCCCCCTCTGCCTGCTGCTGGAAGTATTGGTGGCTGGCAGCTCTCAGATGGGTCCCTCTCTAAGAATTGCTGTCACCTGAAGACAGCCACCTCTCAGGGCTAGACCATGCCTAGTGACTGGTGTCAAGGGAGTTATGTGGGCCCTTCCTCTTAGCCTTGAAGCAAGACATTTCAGAAGAGCCATCCAGGCCCCAGAGCCAATTCCCCCACGGCACTGGCTGCCTGTGAGTCCTCCTCCACTTCCCCACAGCTCTTGCTTCCCTGAGAACCATCCCATAAACTTCCTGCACACAAGTCTCCATCTTGGCATCTGCTTCATGGGGAACCATGTCAATGACAGCATCCAAGGTCAGTTGGACTCTTAAGTCTGTGCTGTTCCCCTGACACACACTATCTTTCCAAAACAGGTGGGTGTAAGGGAGAACAATGGATATTTCTTGAGCACCTTCTAGGTTCCAGGAGCTGTATTAAGTTATTTTGTTTATATAAGTTCTACTTTACATCCACCCTGTGACATAGGGATGCTTTCTAGATAAGAATACTAAGAATTATGACAAAGTTGGGAATGTGTAGAAGTGGTCCAGTCACAAAGGTGTTTGGACTTAGGGAAGTCCAATAAGTGGTAGCAGGAAGGCAAAATGATAGCTTAGGACATGTATGGCTCATTACTGAGTTCTCACTTACCCCTTCCTGCCCAGAGGCATGTGTGGTACGAGGGGATAGAGGGGGGCCAGGAGGCCTGGGTTGTCATCCCTCACAATGGGCTCATGACCGCCTCTACTCCCAAGGCCCCAACATCACTCACTCTCCTTCTGCAGAGGAGCCCTCCATCCCAACCCAGCTTCTCTGCTTTCCATCCCTTTCACTCAGTGTAACTCAGCTCAGCACCTGCCTTTTGTCTGTACCTGCCTTTTGTCTGTGTCTTATTTCTTCTTCAGAAATGCCCATTCATCAGCCCATGCCATTATATCCATTTCAGTTAGTTTTAAAATATGTCTCCTTTCTTTTAAAAAAATTATTTTAAGTTTCTTCATTTGGCTGTGCCGGGTCTTAGTTGTGACACGTGGGATCTTTAGTTGTGGCATGCGAACTCTGAGTTACAGCATGTGGGTCTAGTTCCCTGATCAGGGATTGGACCTGGGCCCCCTGCATTGAGAGCTCAGAATCTTAGCCACTGGACTACCAGGGAAGTCCCAGAATATACCTCCTTCTAATGCCACCCCAAGAAAAAGGATTCACCCCTCTTAAGTACTTAAACCTTCAGTGTGGCTATCAATCTGTCATCAAATCATATCTTATAGGAGGCTGCCTTTAGAGTTTGGAAAGCTCTTTTCAAAGAGTTAAAAATTTGGTTGAGGTCAGGCTCTAATCTCACTTGTATCCTGAATTAATCATGAAAAGACACAGGAAGCTAAGTACAGTACTGAATCTATTATGCTAAAATTCAGATCTGGGGATACTGACTTAGAAGAAAGAGCTCTGTTTTCCTACACATTTCCCCAAATCTGACTCTGGTGCCTGATGCAGGTTTAGACAGAGGGTAGGAAGGGAACAAGAGCCCAGGCTCTGTGTGAGTTCTGTGAGTTCTGGCCAGGTCTGAAAGAGAGGAAGAGACCAGACCAATTTAATCTCACCAAGCAGGCAGGGAAGCCAGGGCAATGTGGGTAGAGGGGAATCTGAAATGTTCCTTTAATACTATGTCCTGGGGAGATAGGGGCTGGCCTCTCTCTTCTATGAACATGTGATGAATGGTAGCCCTCCCATCCATCTCGTGAGCAGAAGTGGGTTCTACTGAGTCAACTGGAATGTGAGCTTCTGGAGAGCAGCTTACCTCTTCCTCCACTTCTCCTCTGCTTTTGCTCAGAAGATCAGCAGTACCTCAAACGTGATATCATTGCACGTTGCTTTTATGTAGCGTCAGTGCTCCTTGGAATATCAGACCCCAGAATGCTAATTTTGACCAACTTTGTGGAGCAGATGTTCTCTTCCCTGTTTATTACCACATCTATGGTGCCCATGTGATTTCTACATATTTTTCGGATGCTGCTGGCTCTGGACTTTTCTGCCAGGTTGACTGGAATGGTTAGAACATTTTATCATCTGCAGCTGGGGAATCACTGAACTGTCTGAATAGTTTTCTATGTGAGTGATTCTTATGTCAGCCAAGGCAGAACTAAGATTTTAAATAAGCCCAAACTGTTCCATGATGTAATTCTAGGAGTGAGAATTGTGTAAAAATGTGAAAAAGTAAAGGTTTTTTATTGTGATAACTGTCAGAATTCTCTCCCTTGTATGTCACATCATTGCCCAGAAAGTCTTAATATATCCTCCTATGTTTATAATATTACTGAGGATTAAAAACACATGAAGCAGAGCTCGACTGCGCGTGATTCCCATTTAATCCCCACGGGACTCATGAATTCCACATCAAGATTTATTGTCTGAATACCATTTAAGAGGGCACAAAGGTTGCCAGGTAAAATCAGGATGCCCACTTACATTTGAATTTCAGATAAACAGCAATTTTTTTTAAACTAAAAGTATGTCACGTGCTTATACTAAAAAGTTATTTGTTGTTTATCTGAAATTCAAATATTCATGGGCAGTCTGCATTTTTATTTGCTAAATTTGGCAACTGTTGGCTGGCCAAAACCTGGGAAGACCCTTCCTCCCTCCAAGGAGAAAACCGGATCATGGAGGAACGTTTTAGTCAGAGCAGAGAAGAAAGAGGATTTTTAAAATATTTATTTTATTAAAGTAGAGTTCATTTCATATAAGATGCCTCCTCTACTCCATTATCCCCTTTTTATTTCTTTATTTTTAGGGAAGTCTAGTTGATTTGCAATGTTGTGTTCATTTCTCTCTCTTATTTTTTAGTTTGACTTGTGATTATTTGTTTCTTTTTGGCTGTGCTGGGTCTTCACTACCGTGAGGGCTTTTCTCTAGTTGTGGTGCGTGGACTTCTCATTGTGGTGTCTTCTCTTGCTATGGAGCGTGGGCTGTAGAGGAGCGGGCTTCAGTAGTGGAGGCGCATGGGTACGGTAGTTACAGTTCTCAGGCTCGAGAGCACAAGCTCAGTAGTTGTGGCCCACGGGCTTAGCTGCTCCACGGCATGTGGGATATTCCCAGACCAAGAATCGAACCCTTGTCTCCTGCATTGGCAGGGGAATTCTTTACCACTGAGCCATCAGGGAAGCCCAAGTTGTGTTAATTTCTGCTGTTTAGCAAAGTGATTCCGTTATACATATATATATATATATTTGTCCTTATTCATATTCTTTTTCGTTATAGATTTTCATAGGATAGTGACTATAGTTCCCTTTGCTACATAGTCGGGCCCTGTTGTTTCTCCATTCTATGTGTAATAGTTTGCACGTGCTAATCCAATATTCCCATTCCATTTCTCCCTGATTCTCCCTCTCCTTGGCAACCACAAGTCAAGAGCACATTTTTAGTGGCAGTGAAGAAGGTCAAAGTAATATCCCATCAAAATGTGTTCTCCATTTGAAAAACAGAAACAATTTGGGGAGGTGGGCGTGAACAATGGTCTGTGGAAGGTGGAGAATGAGACTGATGGCCCCACATGCATACATCTAGAAAATCAGTTGGCTGATGTGAACAGCCTGTGATCCTGGGTCTATCTCAGGAGTGACCTGAGGCAGCTCATGTCCTGTCTGTGGTCCTGCTGGCCAGGGTCCAGGAGGTGCCCAGTCCAGGAAAGCGAAGCAAGAGCCACGATCTGAATAGCTCAGGGGATCCTCAGGGAAGAGCCACAGAATTGCCTTTTGCTTGTGACAGGGAGGGGTCCAGGACAGAGAACAGGCTATGTACCAGATAGCATTTAAAGAAAGCAGCGAAAACAGTTGGAGGGGCAAGGCTGGCTGAAACAGGAAAGTACAGCCCAGGAAGGCAGATGAGTCATCGTGTAAAGATAGTGCTAGAAGCCGTAAAGGTCTTTTCCTTTGAAACACAGAAACAATTCTCAAAAGGTGGGAACAGGCTTTGTAGGCCGTGTGTGATCTCTGGCTGGGGTCAGCAGGAACCTGTCCTAAAAAGGCTCTCACTGAGGAGAGCTTGCAGGTGGAGCAGCCTAAGTTCTCTGCAGAAAGGTCCACGTTTCCTTTTGGTCCAAGGTCTCAGTTGATTAATTGCAGTTAATGCCTTGTACAAAGCCATAGGAACATATCTAAGTACATTTGGTGCCTCAAAGCTAACAGAGAAGAGAGTTTTGGGGAAATGAACGAGAGATTAAAAGAGAGAAAGGAAAGGAGATAAAAGGAGAGATAGGGAAAGAGAGAAAGAGACCACACAAACACAGCAACAGTTTTCACCTTTTGTTGCACTGATTTGTACACTGTGATTGAACATTCTGAAGATGAGTCTTTGCTAGACGCTCTTAACGTATGTTTTTGTATTTAAGTTATATTTTGCCCTCAAAATGTTTGCAATGTGATTGTGTGATCAGTCACTCAGTTGTGTCCAACTCTTTGTAACCCCATGGACGATAGCCCACCAGGCTACACTGTCCATGGGATTTCCCAGGCAAGAATACTGGAGTGGGTTGCCATTTCCTTCTCCAGGGGATCTTCCTGACCCAGGGATCAAACCCGTGTTTTCTGCATTGGCAGGTGGATTCTTTACCACTGAGCCACCTGGAAAGCCCCTTGCAATGTGATTACCAACTTCTATAAGGTATTCCTTACTTGTGTTGCTTTCTACTAAATTGATTTATATTATCTCAGGAAAATGTCCCTAAATGCTTCTTAGAGTAACTTATAGATGTACTTCTAAGTACCCAGGTCTTAGGAAATAGAGAGATGCTCCCCTCAGATCCTCGTTTCCCTTGCCCTTTAAACCTGAACTTTAGCACCCTAGTCCTTGGTATCAATGTGTGGTCCCTGTTTAAATGGTGTTTTCCTCTCACTTGCGTTTTGTATTGACCACATCTCTGTTTACATTCTTCCATGTAAAATAAACTCTGTCAATGATTTTTCACACAGCTAACATTGAAACTGAGGCAGACATGCATTGTTTTGGCAAGGAAAAATATACTACTGAGGATAAAATAAAAACATTCATTTTCCAAATTCAAGGCTGGAGTCTGGAATTTCATCATCTCATAAAAATAAGCCATTTGAAAATGACTCAATTCATCACTGATTCAGTCTGGAAATTAGATATCAAGGAACAAAGACAATAAAGCTCTGTTAGTTGGCATGAAAAGGGCAGAGCATGTTTAGTTTAAGTATTTAGGTTGAATAGACCATCACTGGGGGTTTGCAGAAAACTTCAGTTTCAAAGAAGGCTCTGGAGGGTCAGCAAGGTGTAGTCCCGAAAGCATGAGAACACAGGACTGGGCATCTACTTCCAGCTTTTAAGGCTGATTTGGGTCATCTAAGACAAGTTACTTACCCTCAGGTCTGATGTCTTCACCTGTAAATGAGAGAGAGAGTCAGTGCTATGGCCTGAATGTTTGTGTCGCCCACAAAATTCATAGATTTAAAACTAATCCCATAGTGATGGTAACAGGAGGTGGTAGGACTTTGGAAGGTGATTAGGTCATGAAGGCAGAGCCAGTTGAATGGGATTATAGAAGTCCCCAGAGAAAGCTCCCTTGCTCCTCTGGCATGTGAGGTTATAGTGAGAAGGCCGCTGTCTGTGAGGAAGAAGGATTTTACCAGACACTGAATCTGCCAAAGCTTTGATCTAGGACTTCCCAGATTCTAGAACTGTGAGATGAAATTCTGCTGTTTATAAAGCTACCCAGTCTACGGCATTTTTGTTACAGCATCCTAAATGGATTAAGAGAGAGCATGAAGGTTTTCCCCTAATTCTCTTTTTTACACACACACACACACACACACACCACACACACACACATCAAATTCCCTAAACACTAAGGCATTTAAGTAGTAGTATCTGATGATTCGGGCTTCCCAGGTAGTGCTAGTGGTAAAAAACCTGCCTGCCGATGCAGGAGACGTAAGAAACACAGGTTTGATCCCTGAGTCAAGAGGATCCCCTGGAGGAGGAAATGGCAACTCACTCCAGTATTTTTGCCTGGGAAATCCACGGACAGAGGAGCCTGGTGAGCTACAGACCATGGGATCGCAGAGTTGGACACGGCACACACAGCACATCCGATGATTCACTTGGCATTTAGGTTCTTGCTATAGATAAGGGCACCAATACGAATGTTAGCTGTGGTGCTGAGGAGATACACAGGTGAGAATGAGTGGAGATTCTGAGGACTGAAGGCAAGGTCAGTGCATCTGAATCCTCTGTGAGGAGGTGCACACACCAAAACATGGAGGTAAACAGAGGAGGATGCTCAAGCCTGCATCACCTGGCCTTAGCGCTCAGCTGCCCAGGGTTCTTCCCAGACGCGCTGAGAGCCAAGAAGATTCATCACGTGGCCATCAACCTCTAACGCAGTCATTCAGGATGTTCTGGGCTAGAAAGCGGAAGGTGCTGTAGAATGGAGAGCAATGGTTTACAAGATAAGCACGATAGCTGCTGAAAAGAATATTCCTTGAAATTTTGTTTCTTCTTATTAAAAAAAATCCAGAATGAAGGAGGAGGAGCATCATTGAAGGGGATGAGACAGTCAGTTCAGTTGGTGACACACCAGTTCTGAGGCCTTTGAGACATTTGAGTTGAGACATTGAGAGGCTTCCCAGGTGGCCCAGTGGTTAAGAAAGCACCTGCCAATGTGACTGCACACACACATGGAGATGCTCCAAGGATACCCAGGTCTGGAAGGAGGTTGAGGTTAGAGTGCTGGAGGTCATTAGCTTGTACAGATGAGCTTTGAAGCAATGGACAAGATTTCTCTGAAAGAATAAGCCAAGCATGGACTCAGGGCAACAGTAACTCAGGGGTTGACAAAGAGAAGGGGTGAACAAAATATATTGGGCTCATTTGGGGCTTTTTACAATGTGATTTAATGTCTTTTCATAAGTGAAAAACATAAGACAAATTGATATCCAAGTGTAGATACAATTTGTGTTTTGTAGCGACATACATAGATAAAAGCAAGGGCACACACATGGTGAGTTTGTTCATTCATTCATTCACAGTAAATGCATTCATCCATTCATCCTTTCAGTGAATGTTTACTGAGCACCTAGTATGTGCTTGGAATTATTCTAACCATTGAGGATACAACAAGGAACAAAACCAGTCAAGTCTCTTCCCGAGTGGAGTTATGTGTGGCACACTGCATCACACACACACGCACACATACATACACACCCCACTAAATAAAGCCTGCTCCCCACAAGGTAGAGCAGAATGTCGTCCAGTCTGTATTTTTTACTGGGCCAGGATTCTTCATCCTCAAAGGATTGCCTGTCATCCCCACCAACATATTGCTTTGGCCCCATTGTTGTATTTGTCTTTTATTCACTTAAAAGGTTAACTGGATAGTTGAATTACAGGATTCTAGCCAAAGTATGCTTCCCATAAAGGAGTTCCCAGCTCATCAGTAAGCTGAGCTGGTTTGGCATCTGTCTTACATTAGTAAGGAGCTGGGCATCTGCAGTCTGAGCTCATACTGCAGAGGCATCAGCAAGACCTTGATCAGCCTTCACACCATCATTGCTGGATGACAGGGGAGCAGTGGAGGTCATGGTTCAAATCTGAGCTGGCAGGTTCTGAGGGCAAAGCCCGCAGGGATCACTGTCTGTTGGAAACTCTTTCATTTTAATTCAATGTCAGAATATTCCAACTCCAGGTCTTCCAACTCCAGACAAAGCAAATCTACCTTTTCTCTTTCCACCTTATCATTGCCTCCAGATTTTTTTCTTTTGGTTAAAATTTTCTCAGATAATTAGATCAGGCTTCCCAGATAGCACAGTGGTAAAGAATCTGCCTGCCAGTTCAGGAGACAGAGAAGACACGGGTTTGATCCCTGAGTTGGGAAGATCCCCTGGAGTAGGAAATGGCAACCCATTTTATTATTCTTGTCTGGAAAATTGCATGGACAGAGGAGCCAGGCAGGCTACAGTCTATGGGGAGTCACAAAAATCAGACACAACTAAGTATGCGTGCAGTGGAATGGAAGATCTTTTCCACTTCTAGGCTAGAATGTTTTGGGTCCCCTTTACTAATAAGCCAACTCCATTTCCCAAATGTGCTATTTCTATTAATGACGCTATCTACTGGTGTCTCTAATCTCTCTGGTTCTTTAATGTCCCATCCAGGAAACATTTTTTCCTCTCTGCCTTTTCTCCATTGTCTGGAGCCTGAATGGTATTGGAGATGGGAAGGAAATAGTCTTATAGTCAATACTTCAAGCTGACCAAAGTGTTGGCTGTCCTGTCCTTTTTATTAATGAACTTGCAACCCTTGACTCTTTCCTCTTCCATCATCTGTCATATCTAATTAGGTATATGTGAAATCAGCTTCTTTAAAAACTGTTTGCACATGCATCCTTCATCCAGTAACTTTCAACAAATCCCTATTACAAATTAGAATCCAATACATTAGTCAACTGTTTGATCCAGTGATGAATACTTTTAGGAACGTATCTTGCAAATATAGTCATAGTCATGCAAAAACACCTGTTTGCAAAAATTATCATAGCATTATATATAATAGCAAAAGACAGGAAATAACTACGCCCATTAATTCAGGACTAATAAATTATTATTCATTCATACAGTAGATTACTGTGCAGGTATGAAACAGGAGATTCTTTATTTCCTGATGGCAATGATCTCTAAACTCTACTGTCAAATGGAAAAAGTTAACATTTGTACAAATGGGTATGTATTCATGTATGTATGTAGTCAGTCAGTTCAGTCATTCAGTCATGTCTGACTCTTTGCAATCCCATGGACTGCAGCACACCAGGTTCCCTGTTCATCACCAACTCCCAGAGCTTGCTCAAACTCATGTCCACTAAGTCGGTGATGCCATCCAACCATCTCATGCTTTCTCGTTCCCTTTCCTCTTGCCTTCAATCTTTCCCAGCATTGGGGACTTTTCCAATGAGTCAGTTCTTTGCATCAGGTGGTCAAACTATTGGAGCTTCATCTTCAGCATCAGTCCTTCCATTGAATATTCAGGACTGCTTTCCTTTAGGATTGACTGGTTGGATCTCCATGCAGTCCAAGGGACTCTCAAGAGTCTTTCCCAACACCACAGTTTGAAAGCATCAATTCTTCAGTGCTCAGCTTTCTTTATGGTCCAACTCTCACATCCATACATCACTGTTGGAAAAACCATAGCTTTGACTAGACAGACCTTTGTCAGCAAGGTAATGTCTCTGCTTTTTAATACAGAGAAATATCAATAACCTCAGATATGCAGATGATACCATAATTATGGCAGAAAGCAAAGAGGAACTAAAGAACCTCTTGATGAAGGTGAGAGAGGAGAGTGAGAAAGCTGGCTTAAAACTCCACATTCAAACTAAGATCATGGCATCTGGTCACATCACTTCATGGCAAATAGATGGGGAAACAATGGAAACAGTGACAGACTTTATTTTCTTGGGCCCCCAAATCACTGCAGATGGCAACTGCAGCCATGAAATTAAAAGACACTTGCTCCTTGGAAGAAAAGCTATGACAAACCTAGACAGTGTATTAAAAAGCAGAGACATTACTTTGCCAGCAAAGGTCCATCTAGTCAAAGCTATGGTTTTTCCAGTAGTAATATGTGGATGTGAGAGTTGGACATAAAGAAAGCTGAGTGCCAAAGAATTGATGCTTTTGAACTGCAGTGTTGGAGAAGACTCTTGAGAGTCCCTTGGACAGTAAGAAGATCAAACCAGTTAATGCTAAAGGAAATCAATCCTGAATATTCATTGGAAGGACTGATGCTAATGCTGAAACTCCAATCCTTTGGCCACCTGATGCAAAGAACTGACTCATTAGAAAAGACCCTGATGCTGGGACAGATTGAAGGCAGGAGGAGTAGGGGGTGACAAAGGATGAGATGGTTGGATGGCATCACTGACTCGATGGACGTGGGTTTTAAACATGCTCCAGAAGATGGTAAAGGACAGGGAAGCCTGGCGTGCTGCAGTCCGTGGGGTTGCAAAGAGTTGGACATGACTGAGCAACTTAACTGGAGAAGGCAATGGCACCCCAACTCCAGTACTGTTGCCTGGAAAATCCCATGGATGGAGGAGCCTGGAAGGCTGCAGTCCATGGGGTCACTAAGAGTCGGGCATGACTGAGCGACTTCACTTTCATTTTTCACTTTCTACTTTCATGCATTGGAGAAGGAAATGGCAACCCACTCCAGTGTTCTTGCCTGGAGAATCCCAGGGACGGTGGAGCCTGGTGGGCTGCCGTCTATGGGGTCGCAGTGTCGGACACGACTGAAGCTACTTAGCAGCAGCAGATCAACTTAACAACAACAAAGTGGGACTTTGCCCCTTCAGTGGCACAATATTTGCATACTCTCTTGGTTCACCAGAACAGTAGTAGGTACAATATGATGTTGGAATAATAATAATGAAATGATAGCTAGCAAACATTTAGGTGTTCACTCTGCCAGGCACTGGTCCAAGCACTCCACATGCACTAATTCATTTAATCCTCACAGTAACTCTATGTAGTAGGTGCTATTAGTCCCTATTGTACAGATACACAACTGGACCCGAGACCCCCAGAGGTCAATCACTTGCCCAAAGACACATAGCTATAAAGTGGAAAAGCTGGAGTTTGAACCCAGGTAGGCTTCCGAGGTGGTGCTAGTGGTAAAGAACCCGCCTGTCAGTGCAGGACACATTAAGAGGCATTGGTTCAATGCGTGGGTCAGGAAGATCCCCTGGCAACCCACTCCAGTATTCTTGCCTAGAGAATCCCATGGATAGAGGTGGGCTACAGCCCATAGGGTTGCACAGAGTCAGACATGACTGCAGCAACTTACCACCCACCACAGTCTGTCTCCCAAGCCCTTAAACACTACACGAACTTCATCAAGTGCCTTGCAAGCCATTACTAATACAGTAGTGATCTTCTTGCAATGACTTTTTGATCTCCATAAATGAGTCCCCTTTTTTAAACCACTGACTTTCAATTTGACTTAATGTCCAAGGTCTCACACAGCTTATAAGTGCCAAAACCAGGATTTGCAGCCAGACAGTCTGGATCCGAAGGCCAGGCATTTGATCATTGTGCTAGAGTGCCTCTCTGAAGTGAGGCGGGGGTGGTGGATCCTTTATTACCAGTAGGACCTTGACCTAAACCCTAGTGTTCATCCCAGTAAGAGCAGGACTGTGGTTCTTTCATGTAGGTTTGAAGATGCCCCTTGTGCTAGGGCTTCATCGCACGACCTAGTCAGTAATCTCAGACTGGACCTATCCATTGTACTCCCTTTTGGAAGTGTGGGTGGTGGGTATTATCCTTGATCATAGACCCTTAAGTGGAGAGGAGGAGATGGGGTGGGGTGGACGGAAAGAGTCTCAAGCTCCTTCAGTATTCACCCAAAGTTCTACTTCCCCCCAGGCAACCATGTCTACACACTCATCCTTGGTGATGTCCGCCCTTGAATTCTTGTAGTCCTATTGTGACTGCCCACAGCAGTGCTTGTGTGGCCACTTGCCTTGACATATATGATGGTGCTATGCCCCTCCATCAACTCAATGTGTCTGTTGCTTTCAATAAGTATTTATTGAACACCATCTTGATACCATGTCACCAGGTGGCAAAACCCTGATCAAGACTCTATTCCTGCCCTCTTGGAACTCATGGGCCAATAAAGTAACAATTATATTTAAATGAGGATGCCCTCACTGAGTCGAATGAGACATGAAAGAGAGACCACCTAACTCTCCATGGGGCATCAGGAGAAGCTGCTAAGAGGAGACTGAACTTGACACAACTCATGAGGATATGAAAGTTTTTCATTATGACAAGTGGAATCAGAACAAGGGAAAGAAATATCCAAACAGGAAAATGTTTCAGAAGAATTATAACTAATTCAGTTTAGCTAAGGTACACAGCACTTAAAAAGAAACAAAGGAGATGAGGATGGATCCACAGGCAAGAGCTAAAACACAGTACCAATTTCTCTTGAATGTAAGCTTCTTAATGGCAGGGAGTTTTGTATATTTATTGATATATCCCTGGTGTGCCTTAGTGCTGGCACAAAGGAGGCTCACAGCATGTTTTTGTTGTATATGAAGAAGGAATAAATGTATTTCAGGTCCAGAAATTTGGACTTTGTCCTGAAGGGTTATTTAAGAATTTTAGGCTGATAAGTATTGTGATTAGAAATTCATTTTGGATAAGCACACAGAAAGTTACTGAAAAATGAATAAAATAGCTCAAAACAAAGGCTGGATACAAAATGAACATGCAAACGTTGCCCATTTATACATACATGTACTTGCCAGTAATAAAATAAATAACAGTAAAAATGTAAAATACTGAGTAAAACAAGAATGTGCAAGATGTACATTAAGAAAACGATTAAGCTTGATAGAAGGGTAAAAAAAGCTTGACTAAATAAAGAGAAGCACCATGTTCTGGACAGGACAACTCAATATTGTAAAGATGTCATGCTTCCCTAAAATAATATATAAATTTAACACAGTTTCAGTTAAAATCCCAGTAGGTTTTTGTGGTACTTGACAAATAGCTTTTAAAATTCATTTGTATGTATAAATGAGTGAGGACAGCCAAGAACAACTTGAAAAAAAAAACAAAAAAAATGAGAAGGGAGCTTGCTTAACCAGATCAAAAGTCACTATATAAATCTATGATAATTAAAACAGGATGGTACTGGAGCAAGAACACACAGAATAATCGAACAGAATAGGATATCCAGAAACAAAATCATGTGTGTGTATATAGCATACGATGATAGCCAATATTTATTGAGTGCTTACTATGTGCTTAGCGCTATTCTATGCATTTTGTATTACTCATTTGATTCTCAAAACTCTGTGTAAGTGGGTCGTTTTGGTATTCCCATTTTACATATGCTAAAGCACATGTAGGTGATACTACATGCCAGCCAGTGAGTGGTATCCAGGCTTTATGACTCAAAGCCTTCATTTTAGTTTATTTTGTATGGCTATCATTGAATTTATTTCTGTATAGTATTCCATTAGAAAAATATAACGCATTTTATTTTTATATTCCCCTACTGGTGAACATTGGGTTGTTTCCAACTTGATTTTCCAAAGAACACTGTTCTGAATATTCTTGTCCAAATACATGTACATATCTGTGTTGGGTATAATACTAAGAGTGGAATTGTTGGGGCATAGAGTATGTGTATGCCCATCCTTTGGAGGTACTGCCAAGGAGTTTTCAAAGCCGAATGAACAGTTTATGCTCAAACAGCTGTGTGTGAGAATTCCAGTTGCTCCACATCCTCACCGACACTTTGTATTGTCGGGTGTTTTTTTTTGTTTGTTTAACTCTTATGGTGTATGTGTAGGGATATCTCACAGTGGGTTGTTTTTTTTTTTTGTATGGAGAATTTTATTTTATTTTATTTTTTTTAAATCTTTAATTCTTACATGCGTTCCCAAACATGAACCCCCCTCCCACCTCCCTCCCCATAACATCTCTCTGGGTCATCCCCATGCACCAGCTCCAAGCATGCTGTATCCTGCATCAGACATAGACTGGCGATTCAATTCTTACATGATAGTATACATGTTAGAATGCCATTCTCCCAAATCATCCCACCCTCTCCCTCTCCCTCTGAGTCCAAAAGTCCATTATACACATCTGTGTCTCTTTCCCTGTCTTGCATACAGGGTCGTCATTGCCATCTTCCTAAATTCCATATATATGTGTTCACAGTGGGTTTTGTTTTACTGAAATACAGTTGATTTATGATATTGTGTTAGTTTCTGGTACACAGCAAAGTAATTCAGTTATATACTCTTCCGGATTCTTTTCCATTATAAGTTATTATGTTAATAAGCTATTGAGTCCAGTTCCTTGTGCTATAGAGTAGGTCCTTGTTGTTTATCTATTTTATATAAAGCAGTGTATGCCTGTTAATACCAAACTCCTAATTTATCCCTCCCCCTGCCCACTTCCTCTTTGGTAATTATAAGTTTGTATTCTGTGTCTGAGTCTGTATCTGTTTTATAAATAAGTTTATCTGTATCACTATCTTTAGACTCCATGTATAAGTGATGTCATATGATGTTTGTTTTTCTATGTCTGATTTACTTCACTTGGTGTGATAATCTCTAGGTGCATCTGTGTTGCTGCAAATGGCATTATTTCATTTTTTATGACTGAGTAATATAAAATTCATTATTTATCCATTCATTTGTCCATGGATGCTTAGGTTGTTTCCATGTCTTGGCTATTGTGAATAGTGCTGTTATGGACATTGGGACACATGTGTCGTTTCAAATTACAGTTTTCTCTGAAAATATGCCCAGGAGGGGGATTGCTGGATCACATAGAGACTCTATTTTTAGTTTTTTAAAGAACCTCCAAACAAAAAAAAAAAAAAAAAAAAAAGAACCTCCATACTGTTCTCCATAGTGGATGCATCAATTTACAATTCCAGCAACAATGTAAGAGGGTTCCCTTTTCTCCACACCTTTTCCAGTATTTATTATTTGTACTTTTTAATGATGACCCTTCTGACCAGTGGAAGATGATACTTCTTTGTGGTTTTGATTTCCATTTCTCTAATAACTAGGTTTATTGAGCATCTTTTCATGTGCCAGTTGGCCATCTATATGTCTCCTTTAGAAAAATGTCTGTCCATTTTGTGATTTGGATTTCTTTTTTTAAAATACTGAGTTGTATATACTGAATTATTTGTGTATTTTGGAAATTAAGCCCTTTTCAGTTGTATCATTTGCAAATATTTTCTCCCAATCTGTAGGTTTCTTTTCACTTTGCTTATGATTTCTTTTGCACAGCTAAAGTTTTAAAACTTTATTAGGCCCCATTTGTTTATATTTGCTTTTATTTCCACTATTCTAGGAGATGAATGCAAAAAATATTGCTGTAGTTTATGTCATATAAACCTATCTATATTTTCTTCTGTCTATATTTTCTGTTCTATATGTTCTGTCTATATTTTCCTCTAGGAATTTAATAGTATCTGGTCTTACATTTAGGTCTTTAATCCATTTTGAATTTATTTTTGCATATGGTGTCAGAGATGGTACTGATTTCACTTTTTTATAGGTTGCTGTCTAGTATTCTGAGCACCACATGTTGAAGAGACTATCTTTTCACCATTGTATATTTTTGCCTCTTTTGTTGAATACTGATTGACTGTAGCTGCGTGTGTTTACTTCTGGGCTCCCTGTTACATCCTATTAATCCATGTCTTGTTTTTATACAAGTACCATGCTGTGTTGATTACTGTAGCTTTATAATATTGTCTGAAGTCTGGGAGAACTGTGCCTCCAGTTTTATTCTTTTTCCTCAGGATCACTTTGGCAACCTTTTGTGGTTCCGTAAAGTTTTAGGATTATTAGTTCTAGTTATTTGAAAAATGTCATGAGAAATTTGATAAGGGTTGTATTAAATCTATAGATTGCTTTAGGCAATAGAGCCATATTAATGATATTAATTCTTCCAAGAGCATAGAATATCTTTCCATTTCTATGAATCATCTTCAGTGAATCATCTTCAATTTCCTGTATAAATATATTATAGATCTGAGCATGTAAGTCTTTCACCTCCTTGATCATATTCATTCTTCAGTTCAGTTCAGTCGCTCAGTCGTGTCCGACTCTTTGCGACTCCATGAATCGCAGCACGCCAGGCCTCCCTGTCCATCACCAACTCCCAGAGTTCACTCAGACTCACGTCCATCAAGTCCATGATGCCATCCAGCCATCTCATCCTCTGTCGTCCCCTTCTCCTCCTGCCCCCAATCCCTCCCAGCATCAGAGTCTTTTCCAACGAGTCAACTCTTCGCATGAGGTGGCCAAAGTACTGGAGTTTCAGCTTTAGTAACATTCCTTCCAAAGAAATCCCAGGGTTGATCTCCTTCAGAATGGACTGGTTGGATCTCCTTGCAGTCCAAGGGACTCTGAAGAGTCTTCTCCAACACCACAGTTCAAAACCATCAATTCTTTGGCTCTCAGCTTTCTTCACAGTCCAACTCTCACATCCATACATGACAACTAGAAAAACCATAGCCTTGACTAGACAGACCTTTGTTGGCAAAGTAATGCTCTGCTTTTCAATATGCTATCTAGGTTGGTCATAACTCACCTTCCAAGGAGTAAGCATCTTTTAATTTCATGGCTGCAGTCACCATCTGCAGTGATTTTGGAGCCCCCCAAAATAAAGTCTGACACTGTTTCCACTGTTTCCCCATCTATTTCCCATGAAGTGATGGGACCAGATGCCATAATCTTAGTTTTCTCAATGTTGAACTTTGAGCCAACTTTTTCACTCTCCTCTTTCACTTTCATCAAGAGGCTTTTTAGTTCCTCTTCACTTTCTGCCATGAGGGTGGTGTCATCTGCATATCTGAGGTTATTGATATTTCTCCAGGCAATCTTGATTCCAGCTTGTGCTTCTTCCAGCCCCGTGTTTCTCATGATGTACTCTGCATATAAGTTAAATAAGCAGGGTGACAATATACAGCCTTGACGTACTCCTTTTCCTATTTGGAACCAGTCTGTGGTTCCATGTTGCTTCCTGACCTGCATATAGGTTTCTGAAGAGGCAGGTCAGGTGGTCTGGTATTCCCATCTCTTTCAGAATTTTCCACATTATCAGTAATATTGATTCTGCCTTTATTAAAAATTTTAATTTTTGTTCATCATGGATTTATCAATATTTGCATTAATTTTGATTTTTTAAATATCACATTTAAATATTATTTGATTACTGAGCTTTTTAAATGGCTCTTTAAAGTTTTTGTCCAATGAAAATTGTCTTATGTATCTCATCCTAGTCTAAGCCCTGGATGGAAAAAGAAATTATTACTACCCTTGAGAGTGATTTGCAAAATCAACATGTTAGGCCTGCTTAACCACCAATTAGCAAATCTGTTTCTTGGAATTTTACTTAAAAGTATGACTGAACAAGTACCCAGTGATACATTTATGGGGTGCTCATTGTAGCACATAATATAGAAGAAGAAAATTGAAAAATTGAACTGACCATCAGTTGGAGATTGATTAAAGTATGTTACATTTGTGCAGTGGAATATAATCAGTTCAGTTCAGCTGATCCGTCATGTCGGACTCTTTGCGACCCCATGAACGGCAGCATGCCAGGCCTCCCTGTCCATCACCTACTTCCAGAGTCCACCCAAACCCATGTCCATTGAGTCAGTGATGCCATCCAACCTGTATCCAACATACAGGTCTCTGTCATCCACTTCACCTCCTGCTCTCAATCTTTCCCAGCATCAGGATCTTTTCAAATGAGTCAGCTCTTCACATCAGGTGGCCAAAGTATTGGAGTTTTAGCTTCAACATCAGTCCTTCCAGTGAACACCCAGGACTGATCACCTTTAGGATAGACTGGTTGGATCACCTTCCAGTCCAAGGGACTCTCAAGAGTCTTCTCCAAATCCACAGTTCAAAAGCATTAATTCTTCAGTGCTCAGCTTTCTTTATAGTCCAACTCTCACATCCATACATGACCACTGGGAAAACTATAGCCTTGACTAGACAGACCTTTGTGGACAAAGTAATGTCTCTGCTTTTTAATATGCTGTCTAGGTTGGTCATTCCAACCAGTCCATTCTAAAGGAGATCAGTCCTGGGTGTTCTTTGGAAGGAATGATGCTAAAGCTGAAACTCCAGTACTTGGGCCACCTCATGTGAAGAGTTGACTCACTGGGAAAGACTCTGATGCTGGGAGGGATTGGGGACAGGAGGAGAAGGGGATGACAGAGGATGAGATGGCTGGATGGCATCACTGACTCGATGGACGTGAGTCTGAGTGAACTCCGGGAGTTGGTGATGGACAGGGAGGCTTGGCGTACTGCGATTTATGGGGTCGCAAAAAGTCAGACATGACTGAGCGACTGAACTGAACTGAACTGAAGGCTGGTCATAACTTTCCTTCCAAGGAGTAAGTGTCTTTTAATTTCATGGCTGCAGTCACCATCTACAGTGATTTTGGAGCCCAGAAAAATAAAGTCAGCCACTGTTTCCCTATCTATTTGCCATGAAGTAATGGGACCAGATGCCATGATCTTAGTTTTCTGAATACTGAGTTTTAAGTCAACTTTTTCACTCTCCTCTTTCACTTTTATCAAGAGGCTCTTTAGTTCTTCTTCACTTTCTGCCATAAGGGTGGTGTCATCTGCATATCTGAGGTTATTGATACTTCTCCCGGCAATCTTGATTCCAGCTTCTGCTTCTTCCAGCCCAGCATTTCTCATGATGTACTCTGCATATAAGTTAAATAAGCAGGGTGACAATATACAGCCTTGACGTACTCCTTTTCCTATTTGGAACCAGTCTGTTGTTCCATGTCCAGTTCTAACTGTTGCTTCCTGACCTGCATACAGATTTCTCAAGAGGCAGGTCAGGTGGTCTGGTATTCCCATCTCTTTTCAGAATTTATTGTGATCCACATAGTCAAAGGCTTTGGCATAGTCAATAAAGCAGAAATAGATGTTTTTCTGGAACTCTCTTGCTTTTTTGATGATCCAGCGGATGTTGGCAATTTGATCTCTGATTCCTCTGCCTTTTCTAAAATCAGCTTGAACACCTGGAAAATTTGAACATCACAGTTCACGTATTGCTGAAGCCTGGCTTGGAGAATTTTAAGCATCATTTTACTAGTGTGTGAGATGAGTGCAATTGTGCGGTAGTTTGAGCATTCCTTGGCATTGCCTTTTTTGGGGATTGGAATAAAACTGATCTTTTCCAGTCCTGTGGCCACTGCCACAGGACTCTTCCAAATTTGCTGACGTATTGAGTGCAGCACTTTCACAGCATCATCTTTCAGGATTTGAAATATCTCAACTGGAATTCCATCACCTCCACTAGCTTTGTTCATAGTGATGCTTCCTAAGGTCCACTTGACTTCACATTCCAGGATGTCTGGTTCTAGGTGAGTGATCACACCATCATGATTATCTGGGTCATGAAGATCTTTTTTGTCCAGTTCTTCTGTATATTTTTGCCACCTTTTCTTAATATCTTCTGCTTCTGTTAGGTCCAGACCATTTCTGTCCATTTTTGAGCCCATCTTTGCATGAAATGTTCCTTGGTATCTCTAATTTTCTTGAAAAGACCTCTAGTGTTTCCCACTCTGTTGTTTTCCTCTATTTTTTGCATTGATTACTGAGGAAGGCTTTCTTATCTCTCCTTGCTATTCTTTGGAACTCTGCATTCAAATGGGTATATCTTTCCTTTTCTCCTTTGCTTGTCACTTCTCTTCTTCTCACAGCAATTTGTAAGGCCTCCCCAGACACCAATTTTGCTTTTTTGAATTTCTTTTTCTTGGTGATGGTCTTGATTCCTGTCTCCTGTACCATGTCATGAACCTCTGTCCATAGTTCACCAGGCACTCTCTCTATCAGATCTAGCTTAAATCTATTTCTCACTTCCACTGTATAGTCATAAGGGATTTAATTTAGGTCATACCTGAATGGTCTAGAGGTTTTCTCCATTTTCTTCAATTTCAGTCTGAATTTGGCAATAAGGAATTCATGATCTGAGCCACAGTCAGCTCCTGGTGTTGTTTTTGCTGACTGTATAGAGCTTCTCCATCTTTGGCTGCAAAGAATATAATCAATCTCTTTTCAGTGTTGACCATCTGGTGATATCCATGTGTAGAGTCTTGTCTTGTGTTTTCAGAAGAGGGTGTTTTCTATGATGAGTGCAGT
Source organism: Capra hircus (assembly GCF_001704415.2). NCBI lineage: Eukaryota > Metazoa > Chordata > Mammalia > Artiodactyla > Bovidae > Capra > Capra hircus. Next base: position 99,046,564 of record NC_030815.1, read on the forward strand.
CTCTTGGCAGAACTCTATTAGCCTTTGCTCTGCTTCATTCCGTATTCCAAAGCCAAATTTGCCTGTTACTCTAGGTGTTTCTTGACTTCCTACTTTTGCATTCCAGTCCCCTATAATGATAAGGACATCTTTTTTGGGTGTTAGTGCTAGAAGGTCTTGTAGGTCTTCATAGAACTGTTCAACTTCAGCTTCTTCAGTGTTACTGGTCAGAGCATAGGCTTGGATCACCATGATATTGAATGATTTGCCTTGGAAACGAACAGAGATCATTCTGTCGTTTTTGAGACTGCATCAAAGTACTGCATTTCAGACTCTTCTGTTGACCATGATGGCTACTCCATTTCTTCTAAGGGATTCCTGCCCACAGTAGTAGATATAATGGTCATCTTAGTTAAATTCACCCATTCCAGTCCATCTTAGTTCGCTGATTCCTAGAATGTTGATGTTTACTGTTATCATCTCCTGTTTGACTACTTCCAATTTGCCTTGATTCATGGACCTAACATTCCAGGTTCCTATGCAATATTACTCTTTATAGCATTGAACCTTGCTTCTATCACCAGTCACATTCACAACTGGGTATTGTTTTTGCTTTGGCTGCCCATCTCTTCATTCTTTCTGGAGTTATTTTTCCACTGATCTCCAGTAGCTAATTGGGCATCTACCAACCTGGGGAGTTCATCTTTCAGTGTCCTATCTTTTTGCCTTTTCATACTGTTCATGGGGCTCTCAATGCAAGAATACTGAAATGGTTGGCCATTCCCTTCTCCAGTGGACCACATTTTGTCAGACCTCTCCACCATGACCCGTCCATCTTGGGTGGCCCCACACGGCATGGCTTAGTTTCATTGAGTTAGACAAGGCTGTGGTCCATGTGGTCAGATTGGCCTATTGTCTGTGATTGTGGTTTCGGTCTGTCTGCCCTCTGATGCCCTCTCTCAGTGCCTACCATCTTACTTGGGATACTGTACAGGCACTAAAAAGGATGACACTGAGGTATGTATATTTAAAGGTATATATTGTATTAAAGAGTAAATTTAAAAGCATGAATGTCTAGAACTATATGTGTACAATAATCTCAATTAGGCAATACATACACACAACTCCAAAAAAGTCTCAAAGGGTAAAGTAAAATGTTTCTGAAGTGACTTGAAAAACTAGCCAAAGGAAATATTACATTTCACAAAATCTCACTCACTATGGCAGTTACTCTAAAACTCTTGACTGTCTCTCTTAAAACTCTCTGTTTTGCCAAATCACCCTTCCCTCCTAATTCTCTCACATATTCTGTTTTCCAAGTGACAGTGGACAGTGCCTCATATGCCAAACACCCCCCCCCAACCCCCACACCTTTAATTCTGTAGCTCCACTTATCTCCCAGGATGCCTAGAACCTCTAACACATTAGCCATCTTGCCTAGGAGACAGGTGTACTTCCCTTTGGTTAAGGGAACTCCTAAGCTCATGAGTCTCTCCCCCTCTACAGAGGCCAGATTCTTGCTGTTCTAGCCTCCCTTGCAGCTAGAGCACAGGCATGTGATCTTGGCTCAATCAACTGCCCCAGACTGGGAATCTGAAAGCAGCAACTCAAAGCTTCAGGTGCCATATGGAATCCAGTCTAGCAGTGGCAGCAGCAGATCTATCCAGGGTCTGGACGTAGCTCTGGCAGGGATCCTTGTGCTGGGACTCAGTATCCAGCAGCCTGGGGTTAACAGGGCAGGCCACTTTACCCCCTCCAATCCCAGTTTTCTGGCTTCCCAGAAACTCTGTGATTGACCTAAGGTACTATCATAAATCCCTTATTCTTCTTAAATTAGCTAAGTTTATTTTCCATTGTTTGCAATGAAGAATCCTGCTTCACATGATTTATTTCGGGTGCTGCCATGTATGGAGAAGGCAATGGCACCCCACTCCAGAACTCTTGCCTGGAAAATCCCGTGGTCTGAGAAGCCTGGTAGGCTGCAGTCCATGGGGTCGCATGACTGAGCGGCTTCACTTTTACTTTTCACTTTCGTGCATTGAAGAAGGAAATGGCAACCCACTCCAGTGTTCTTGCCTGGAGAATCCCAGGGATGGGGGAGCCTGATGGGCTGCTGTCTATGGGGTCTCACAGAGTAGGACACGACTGAAGCGACTTAGCAGCAGCAGCTGCCACGTATAGATTTTATGGAGAGATCCGATGTCAACATTCATTATTTTACTTAGGTCCATCAGAGAAAAACAAGCTGATAGGTCAAGTCAAGTTGTAACATTTTGGGGCAGCTTTAATTCATCTATACGTTCATAGTCTGATCTAGTAGCTACCAGGCTCATGTGGCTGTTTAGATTTGAATCAATTAAAAGTAAATAAAATTAAAACTTAGTTTCTCGGTATCACTAACTACATGTTAAGTGTTCAGCTGCCAAATATGGCTAGTGGGTATTATATTGGGCAGTGAGATCTAGAACATTTCCATGATCACCAACAAGGTCTATTGCGCTGCACAATCTACAGAAATCTTAAGATCTCACCAGCCCTCCTCACTGAACCATCAGCGAGAATCAGAGCACTCTGGAATAGATTCAGTGCAACATCTGACCATATCACTGATATTTTATGTTTACAGGTAGGTAATCTTGATACCTAGACTCGGGTCTATTATATTTGCACCAGTTAAATTGTTCTTCCTTGCTTGCTCTCTGCTTTCTGACTTTTCTTTCCTCCCTCTCCCTTTCTTTGCCTCACCTGTGTTGGTAAATTCATTCAAGTTATTTGGGCATATGCTCTAAGTCTTTGGAAGTAGTATTTGGCCTGCCAACTCCACAGGGTTGCTGTGAGCATAATCATATCATGTGAAGGTGGTGGAAGGTTCATGTCGATGGTCTGTAATGAACCCTGAGATGAGATGATTTTATGATGCTAGCCAGTTGACTTTGAGAAATTATTCCATCTTTCTAGATTCCAGTTTCCTCACCAGTCAATCGAAGAAGTAGAATGAGAGCACTGCCAAATTCTTGTCCATTATCAACGTTCAAAACTTCTATTATTCTGAATGGAATCCCAAAGACTTTATTTATTATCTCTTCAAGGGAGCTGAGACTAGAGTTCTGATGCTGGTGGGAAATGGTCTGGGAGGCAAGATAAGAATAATCTACAATGAGTCTTTATTCAAGATTTGATGTGCAGTAGCCCATTTTACTGGACTTCCCTGGTGGCTCAGATGGTAAAGCGTCTGTCTACAATGTGGGAGACCCGGGTTCGATCCCTGGGTCGGGAAGATCCGCTGGAGAAGGAAATGGCAATCCACTCCAGTACTATTGCCTACTGATGGCAAAGCACAGGATGTGAAAAGCAAATTGAGAAGCTACAATCTCTTTATCAAATTACCTGATGGTCATATTTTTCTTGCACTGTAGTTAATGTTTAAATGTTCAGAAGCAACCTGTAAATAAATGAAGTTTTAAATCTACACTTTCTCTTTGATTGGCCCAGCTTCATGCTTGGCAGTTCATTCCTTGCTATGGGAACACAGTCTATCCAAAAGTGATTAAATTGTTATTCCAAATTACTGTGTTCTTTAAAAAAATTCAAACACATATTTCAATGCTGCCTCTTGAGGTTAGCCACGTGGTACATCTCAGTGAAGTAATGTTGAGCAAATGGCTTTCTAGTCAGGAATTCAAACACACACAGTGTCAGCCTATCTCTGTTGAACCTACTGTTCCCACAGCTTCGGTCACCAAATGTTAGGCCAAAGCTTTTTGAGAAGCAAGGGCATTCTTGGTGAGAGAGTAGTAAACCTTGCAGATTTAGTAGCTTAATTCATTTCTAGAACTTTCTGGTAGGAAAATGAATGTTCCGCAATTGTGTTACCATAGCAACAGTATTAATTGTCATGGCATGTGTGAGTGCTCAGTCGTGTCCCACTCTTTGAGACCCCATGGATTGTAGCCCCACCAGGCTCCTCTGTCCATGGGATTCTCCAGACAAGAGTACAGGAGTGATTTGCCATTTCCTCCTCCAGGGGATCTTCCTGACCCAAGGACTGAACCCACATCTCCTGTAGTGGCAGAAGGGTTCTTTACTACTGAGCCACCTGGGAAGCTGACTTAACTGTTATTAACATTCCTTCAGCATTTTCTATGTGTTTAACCCTTTATTGACATTTCCATTTTACAGATGTGGAAACAGAGGCACAGAGAGTCTTAGCAACTTGCCTTGCCTTATAGATCTGGTTAATCAAGGGCATAAAGTGGAGAGGATTTGAAACTTAGAGTTGGCACAGCCATCTTGCTACCACATGCAGATGGAAAATTATTGCAGCACACAGAAGGAAGAGGTAAAGGAAGCTGAGAAAAATCTTGTCCTGCTGACAGCAATTGAGCTCGAAAATTGATTGAGCCCAAGTCAGTTATAGCCTGTACTTTGAAGTTTTGAGTGTTCAGCCAAAGCTTTTAGGGGTCAGTTTTTCTTTCACTTGCATCCTCAAGAGACCTATTTGATATAGATTTGGTTTTATAGTTAAAATATTTGAAAATGTTATTACTACTATTATTTTTTGAAGTGCAGTTGAGCTACAGCTCTGTGAGTTCCAGGTACACAATATAGAAACATTTGATACTTCTGTACATTACAAAATAATTATCACCATAAGTCTAGTAGCCATCTATCACTATATAAAGTTATTGCAGTGTTATTGATTGTGTTCCCCATGCTGTACATTTCATCCCATGACTCATTTATTTTGTAAGCAAAAGCTTGTATCTCTTCATCTCCCTCACCTACTTCAATCATCCCCAAACGTATTTTCCTCTGGCAACCACTGATTTATTCTCTTTATCTATGAGAATGTTTCTGTCTTGTTATGCTTGTTCATTTCTTTTCTTAAGTTCTACATATAAGTGAAATCATATGATATTTGTCTTTGTCTGATTTATTTCACTTAGCATCATACCCTGTAGGTACACCCATGTTGTTGCAAATGGCAAGATTTCATTCTTTAGTGGCTCAGATGGTAAAGAGTCTGCCTGTAATGCAGGAGATGCAGGTTCGTTCCCTGGGTCGGAAAGGATCCCCTGGAGAAGGGGATGGCAACACACTCCAGTATTCTTTCCTGGAAAATCTCATGGACAGAGGAGCCTGGTGGGCTACAGTCCATGGGGTCCCAAAGAGTCAGACACAACTGAGTGAGTAACACTATGGAGCCCAGGTGACTTGAAGCAGGTACCATCCTATTGGTGGTTGGGGCTGGGTCTGCATGCAGCTGGCTGCACGGCCAGTAGAGGGAGGGGGTGGTCCCAGATCTGGTGTCCATCAGCTGGTGGGTGGGTAAACCCCCAACACTAAAAGGCTAGAGGAAAAACTTCAAAATGGCACTTAACCACGCTAGTGACCTTGTGGTAGAATGAGCTCCGGAATATGGCTGCTGCCTCCATCTGTATCCCCTGGAGGAGTCCTAGTTGTCCTTCCAGAAGGCTCTCCAATATCTGCCCGTAGGTCTAACCCACACTTCTTTAAATTTACTGCCTCTGCATTGGGTCTCACAGTATGTCAGTTTTGCATGAGTCCTTTAAGAGTGGACTCTCCAATTCCTACTGCTTTCTGGGTGTGCTGTAAATAAACCCTGTGGTGGTGGTGGTTTAGCTGTTAAATCATGTCTGACTCTTGTGATCCCCATAGTCTAGTAGTCTGCCAGGCTCCTATGTTCATGGGATTTCCCAATCAAGAATACTGGAGTGGGTTACCATTTCCTGCTCCAGGGGATCTTCCTGACCCAAGGATTGAACCTGTGTCTCCCACATTGGCAGGTGGATTTTTTCACCACCAAGCCACTGGGGAAGCCCTGTGAATAAGCCCTTCTGGTTTTCAAAACCAGATGTTCTTGGCATTCATGATACAGGATCCCAGGCTGGGGAGTCCATATTTGGGGCTTGGACCCTTCATTCTTTGGGGAAAACCCCTGCAATTGTAATATCCTCCTACTTATAGGTTGCCTACCCAGGGATGAGGGACTTCCTAGGCGGCTCTAGTGGTAAAGAACCTGCCTGCCAATGCAGGCGATGCAGGAGACACAGGTTCGATCCCTGAGTTGAGAAGATCCCCTGGAGGAGGAAATGGCAACCCACTCCAGTATCCTTGCCTGGAGAATCCCATGGACAAAGGAGGGCTGTTCTGACAAAGAGCTGAACACAGCTGAAGTGACTTAGAGCACACATACACAGCCAGGGATGAGGGTCTTGACTATACTGCGTTTCCACCCCTCCTACCTGTCTCGTTGCAGTTCTTTCTTTATATTTTCAATTGTGGAAAATATTTTCTGCTAGTCTCTAGATTATTCTTGTGAATAGTTGTTTTGTAAATATTTATAATTTTGCTGTGCCTATGGGAGAAGCGAAAGGGAAAGTGTTAGTTGCTCACTCATGTCCAACTCTTTGTGACCTCATAGATTGCAGTCTGCCAGACTCCTCTGTTCATAGGATTCAGCAGGTAAGAATGCTGGAGTGAGTTGCCATTTCCTTCTCCAGGGGATCTCCCCGACCTGGGGATCAAACCTGGGTCTCCTGCCTTGCAGGTGGATTCTTTACCATCTGAATCAACAGGAAAGCCCACCTGTGGGAGAAGATGAACTTGAAGTCTTTCTTTTCTGTCATCTTTGCCACGCCTACACTCGTTTAATGAATGTTACCAACACAAAGATACATAACCTTGTGCAAAATTTTTAATACAGGAATATGTAGGAAAATACTTTTTTCCCCTGGGTAAGGCCAGTGAAAACCACCTTACCCCCCAAGATGGCCTCCAAGAGCTGGCTGGATGTCAGACTCACCCCGCTTCCCCCTCCCCCCGTTCTGCAACCAAAGCCTTGAACTGTGCTGGAGAAATAATTTAATGTGGCATTTCGCTGAAACATCCCGTAGATATTTTAGGTATTTGCACAAGGAATTTTTTGACCTTTACATAATATATGTGCTGAGAAAGGTCTCGGGATATTTTAACAACATGTTGACCTGAGATATCCCTGAAGGGGTTTGTTTTGGTCTCTGTTGGCAGCTACTCTTTTTCAAATCCTATTGGGATTTTTTTAGTCTCTATGAGGACACAGGGTTTTTCTACTGCACCATATTTCATGCTATTTGATTGTCCCTTCATCAAAGGTGACACGCAGTCAGGTAATAAACCTTCCAAAGAGTGGCTGCCTTAATGCTCTAGGTGTGTTCCTACTGACCCATGGCAGCCACCTGGACCTCCACCAAACCCCTCCAACTTATGTGTCCTAAATGGGGTTCTGGCTACTTAGAATGGAAACACACCCAACATTTCAAACTGCTGCTTAATTCTTTGAAAACATCAGAACTGGTCATTACAAACACAAACAGACCAGTACAGCCAAAGATATCTTGAAGACTGGATCTCTTCCACAGGCAGTTTTTGATTGAGGGGATAATTATGATCAAACCTACCATGTCAGCCCTTTCGCAGAGGAGACTGAATGTAATTCTGCTGTCAGTGCACTATGACAGACCTCAGCTTAAGCTGGGGATTAATTAGAATCACCTGCATTGTGGCTATTCTGCCAAAAACACAAGAAAGCAAATTTTCCCAGAATGCAAGGTAGTCCCTCGGCTAGAGTCTGGCACTCTTGGAGGACGTGTTATCCTTTCTGTGCAATTAGGCTACCAGGAAATGTACTTCTGCCTCCAGAGGACCATGTGTTTCCTAAAAGAGAGGAACTTATCTTGTGAAAGTTTGTGAGTGAGAATGCTATGATTTGGTCTTAAATTATATTAAGGTTTATTTTCTTCCAAATTAATAAAAGAGCAAGGACTCTGTCTTGCTCACTGCTGAGTTCCTAGGGTTTAGCACAGTGATTGCATACAGCAGGCATTCAATAATTATCTCTTGGATGAATAAATGCACTATAGTGGGAAGCAAATGCCTTGAGGAAACAGACACCAGACAGTCTCCAGAGGAGAGTTCTGGAAGTGGGTATCAAAGATTGAGTAGGAGGTCTTGGTCAAAGAAGGGAGGAGAGAATGGAGGAAAAGGGATTATAGTCAAAGAGAACAACAGCATGAGCAAAGGAATGGAGACATGAATTTCAGCCGCCTAACAATTTGTAGCAGGAATCCGTGAATAAAATCTTGCATAAGGTAATAAATGACAAACCTTCACAATCAAAGTGCAAATAAAACCCCAAGTCATAAATGTCCTGCTGTGGACAGTGGCCAGAAGTTGGACTTTAGCCACAACATAAGCATTATATTAGGCCAATTATCTTTGTGAGGTGATGAACCATTTCTAGAAGTTGGCAGGTTCTTCCCTGCCAGTTTTTAATAAGGCTGTTGCATAATATTGACTTATTCTAGAATGTTGCCTGGGACTGCACTACCAGGAGTAAATTCTTCTACAGTTGATCTTTGGCTAACTGCCATGTTTTTGCCAATAGGGTGCTTCTGAGACTTTGAATTTGGCTTAAGAAATCTAAGACAATTTTAGAAATCACCGTTTCTTAAAAAACAGCTATTGCCTTTTCAGAGAGTTGGTATATGCATACAAAGAGTCCTGAAGGAATAATAATCACCCTTTACCCTGGGATGCTTCGCAAAACAGAATAGGGAACAATGCATTACATGTATGGCTGAGTCCCTTTGCTGTCCACCTGAAACTATGAACGTATTGTTAATTGGCTATACGCCAGTACAAAATAAAAAAGTTAAAAAAGAGAGAATGGAGACATGGTCATTTCCAAAGGTCAGTCTCCTGGGTTCATTAAATCATACACCCGACTTATGCAAAGACAGCGGTGTCCGCAGTCTTTCTAACCAACTGCGTATCTTGAGTAGTACTCATTTACCAGTGGAAAAAAAAGTGTAGCTTTCCTTGTGCTAATTAACAAATCATCTGGCGTAGATTTAGCTAGCTATTCGTGAAGTGCTTGCCTATGACTTCCAGCAGTGTAAGTAAGTAAGTGTTAGTCACTCAGTCATGCCCAACTCTTTGCGACCCCATGGACTGCAGCCCACCAGGCTCCTCTGTCCATGAGATTTTCCAGGCAAGGATACTGGAGTGGGTTGCCATTTCCTTCCCCGGGGGATCTTCCCAACCCAGGGACTGAACCCGGGTCTCCTGCACTGCAGGCAGATTCTTTACCGACTGAGCTATAAGGGAAGCCCAACTTCCAGTAAGGTCCTATCAAAAGCTAAACAAGCATCCTGGAATATGAATTTCTTATTATACACTGCAGATGTTATTAACCATACCAAGAGTGTGTATTAAAGTTAACTCATATATGCATATGTCTTCTGAAACACACTGAACTATTCTTAAATAATTACAGAGAAAATTGTCTTAATTCCTGAGTTTTTCCTAATGGTCCTGTATCTGTCCTCCTGCCAATGAATCAAGGAATCACGAAGGCTGTGAATGAACTGACTTATGTTGGCCATGTTTCCTTTCTTTTCTGTGTCAAATGATGGGAGTAGTACTCAAATATCTTGAAATAGGTTAGTTTTCAGCAAATCTAACCTTAACCTGTTTGTCCCATCTTCTATCCTTTCTGAAAATAATGAAAAAACTTACTTGTGTCCCCAATACAATCACCTTTTTGTATTCAGTAGAAAGAACGGTGAACTGAATGGTACACAAAACTGAAGTTGTAAATTGGGGGATTTTCATCTTTGCGTTATCTGACTGCCTGATTATCCTTTATCTTGATGGACCTTAAGTGTGAGTTATGTTTTATGATCTAGGGTTTGATCTTATTGTACTCCTATATGTATTCTGAGGACAGTAAAGTTGGAGTTGGCAGCTTTCTGGTTGGAAGTTGGCACTATCCTGATGCAGGATAATACTCACATATGTGACATGTGTGTCCGCAGGGAGGAGGAAGGGAAGATCGGGTGCCAAGTGAGAGCACCTTGGCTTTAATGCTTGTTCCAGCTACAGGGGTGAATGGGGATGGTAGATAGTGCCATAAATTACATTCTGGGTGGGTATACAGCCAGGCCAGTGATTTGGGAAGCCCCGCATCTTAGTGCCTTTAGCAGGAGCCACTTTGGCACAAAGGACAATGAGACAGGAAAATCCCTATGAGACCAGTCTTCCTCAAAACAAGTTCGAGATACCTGCTTCATTGTAGGCTTGGAAAGTATGCAAGGACCGATGTACAAGACCAACGCTGGTGAAAGACATTACACATAAGAATAATGACCCTTCCATGTGTTCCCTGCTTTTGTGTTTTCCCCAAAGTTCTCAGGTACATTGCTTCAGAAGACTGGGAGGGTACAGTGTGATGAAAACAGTACCAGCATTGGAGGCAAAAAGGAAGGAAGCTCAGCTGTATGACTGTGAGCAGCTCAGCCCCACCATATCCTCATCATGTCTTCATATAGTCAATACATGTAATAACATCTCCCTGACAAGTTTCTATGATGATTAATGAAATACCCCTTGGGGAGAATTTTTATTGTATTTATAATTCATTGCTGTCATCTAAGGCAGGTAGATGATAGTTCAGTTCAGTTCAGTTCAGTTCAGTCACTCAGTCGTGTCCGACTCTTTGTGACCCCATGAATCGCAGCACGCCAGGCCTCCCTGTCCATCACCATCTCCCGGAGTTCACTCAGACACATCCATTGAGTCCGTGATGCCATCCAGCCATCTCATCCTGGGTTGTCCCCTTCTCCTCCTGCCCCCAATCCCTCCCAGCATCAGGGTCTTTTCCAGTGAGTCAACTCTTCACATGAGGTGGCCAAAGTACTGGAGCTTCAGCTTTAGCATCATTCCTTCCAAAGAAATCCCAGGGTTGATCTCCTTCAGAATGGACTGGTTGGATCTCCTTGCAGTCCAAGGGACTCTCAAGAGTCTTCTCCAACACCACAGTTCAAACACATCAATTCTTCGGCACTCAGCCTTCTTCACAGTCCAACTCTCACATCCAAACATGACCACAGGAAAAATCATAGCCTTGACTAGGCGGACCTTAGTCAGCAAAGTAATGTCTCTGCTTTTGAATATACTATCTAGGTTGGTCATAACTTTTCTGCCAAGAAGTAAGCGTCTTTTAATTTCATGGCTGCAGTCACCATCTGCAGTGATATTGGAGCCCCCCAAAATAAAGTCTGACACTGTTTCCACTGTTTCCGCATCTATTTCCCATGAAGTGATGGGACCAGATGCCATGATCTTCATTTTCTGAATGTTGAGCTTTAAGCCAACTTTTTCACTCTCCTCTTTCACTTTCATCAAGAGGCTTTTTAGCTCCTCTTCACTTTCTGCCATAAGGGTGATAGTAGTTGGAGGATTTTTTGTTTGCTTATCAGATGGATGGGTGGTGAGTATATAAGCTTGGAAGTGTTCAAACAGAGCTACATTGCTTGAATGCATTTATTCAATAAATGGGCATTTGGGATATGGGAAAACAAGGCAAAGACCCTGATAATCTGAAATTTACCTTCTAGTTGAGGGAGGCAGATAATAAGGAAATAGTCCAAATGATGAATAATATGTGCCTCATGATGAGTGCTAGGGAGGAAAAATAAAGCCAGGGCAGGAATTTGAGAATGCCTGGAGTAGAAAGGATACTCAGAGATGGCTTCTCTCTGAGCCAATGGAGAAAGACATACACAACCCAGGGTGGAAGGGAGTTCTAGGTAGAAGTCTCTGAAGTACAAGGACCCTGCAGCTGGAACGAGCCTGCAGTGTTTGATGGAATTCCCCAAGGAGATCAACTGACCGGGCTGAGTGGAGTGAGGGATGCATGGTAGGTGATAGGGTTGAGAGGTGGGCAGGGAAGATTATGTAGAGAGGCTTGGGCAAGGAGTTTGAATTTTATCCTAAGTGGGTTGGGAAGCCACTGAAGGGTTTTTAAGAGAATATGCTGGTTGATGCTGTGTTTAAGAAAGGCGAGAGGCATTTAGAAGCTTGGAAGAGAGGATGAGGGAGCTTAAAGGCAAGAGACAGGATGCTTCTTGGGAAAGAGTTGTGGAGAAACACGTCTTCTACTCTGTCTTCCCACTGGCTTCACTAAAGGGGGAGCCTGGATAGGAGAGAAACAGACAAGCAATATTTGTTTGGCTGTTTAGAGTGTGGTGTGTGATGGAAGCACACACCTCTCCCTTGCTAGAGAACCTTCAGAAAGTTCTGCACTGGTCAACAATACTTTAGGGGAGTGCATCCCAAATGGTGAATGTGAAGAAGTACTCTGTTTGATTTAATGGCTGAGCAGGGTGAGAATAGAAGCTGTGATACATGGATAAATACCCATTAAGTGTGCCTTTTTTCCTACCCCTCATATCTCATCCTGGCTTTGCTTTCAACTAGTATCTAAGGCCAATTCCTCATTTGTTGAATGACACTGAACCAGGCTGAATCCCTTCCAAGGTTGACTGTTTATAAGCCAGTGGCTTTTCATCTCCCGGAGAAGGCAACCTACTCTATGTAAATTTGCCATCAGTTTTAATCATGGCATTTGGCGTAATCATTTGGGGATCAATCTGGAAATCATCAGGGAATTTTTTTCTTTCTGCTGCTACCACATATAGCAGTTGTGCAGCCCAGTGCAGGAAAGATTTTTGCTTTTGATGTTCCAGGAAATGGAAAGTTGTTGCCGTCAGCCGCTTAGAATTATAATTGCTTTTGCGCCACAAAAGAAGGTTTGTAAGAGACTAGAAGATGGTCTGGGTAGCTGAAATTCAGTGGTGAATACATCATTGCATAGAAGAGATGCAGCCATGTTTGAGTAGTTTGATTAAAGAACAACTCAAACAGATTCTAGATGATTTAACCTTGACTTATTGTAAGCACAAGGGAGAGACCATAATTACAACTGACTTCTCTTTTTCTTGGCAGAGTCTAGAGTTCACTTCGTTTTCATTTCACTTATTGTATTTCCTCTACTCAATGATCTCTTTTTTATTTTTATATTTTAATTGACTTTTTAAAATTGAAGTATCGTTGATTTACAATGTTGTGTTAATTTCTGCTGTACAGCAAAGTGACTAAGTTATACATTTTTCATATTCTTTTCCATTGCGGTTTATCCCAGGATGTTGAGTATAGTTCCATGTGTTATACAGTAGGGCCTTGTTGGTTGTCCATTCAATATGTAATAGTTTGCATCCACTAACCCCAAATTCCCAGTCCTTCCATACCCACCTCAGTTCCTCCTTGGCAACCACAAGTCTGTCCTTTGTGTCTATGAGGCTTTCTGTTTTGTAGAGTTCATTTGTGCCATATATTAGATTCCACATACGGTATTTGTCTCTTTCTGAGTTACTTCACTTAAATCTCTAGTTGTATCCACGTTGCTGCAAGTGGCATTATTTTGTCCTTTGTTATGGCTGAGTAGCATTCCATTCATATGCTTACCACTTCCTCTTTATCCATTCATCTGTTGATAGGCTCAATTGCTTCCTTTATAGATAGTGTTAAATAGATAGGTAGTGTCATCTGCATATCTGAGGCTATTGATATACTGAAAGACTATTTCCCTCATTTCAGTGTTAAGTGTTTAAAGAAACTTACAGTCATTTTTCCTTTTAGCCTTGAATCAATCTAGATGACCACAAATAATGCATCATGACTAGCATCTTGTAGCTGGTACCAAGAGAATAAATTATAAATTGAATGCTTAACCTTATTTAATAAAGCTAATATATAGCTGTTAGGCATATATGTCTGTTTAAATTTCAGTTAATTACAATGAAATAATATTAAGAATCAGTTCTTTAATCACACTAGACACATTTCAAGTGCTCAGTAGCCACACGTGACTAGTGTCTGCGATATTGAAAGCATCAGTTCAGTAGCTCAGTCGTGTCCGACTGTTTGCGAATCCATGAATCGCAGCATGCCAGGCCTCCCTGTCCATCACCAACTCCCAGAGTTCACTCAGACTCACGTCCATTGAGTCGGTGATGCCATCCAACCATCTCATCCTCTGTCGTCCCCTTCTCCTCCTGCCCCCAATCCCTCCCAGCATCAGAGTCTTTTCCAATGAGTCAACTCTTCTCATGAGGTGGCCAAAGTACTGGAGTTTCAGCTTCAGCATCATTCCTTCCAAAGAACACCTAGGGCTGATCTCCTTCAGAATGGACTGGTTGGATCTCCTTGCAGTCCAAGGGACTCTCAAGAGTCTTCTCCAGCACCACAGTTCAAAAGCATCAATTCTTCGGCTCTCAGCTTTCTTCACAGTCCAACTCTCACATCCATACACGACCACTGGAAAACCATAGCCTTGACTAGATGGACCTTTGTTGGCAAAGTAATGTCTCTGCTTTTGAATATGCTATCTAAGTTGGTCATAACTTTTCTTCCAAGGAGTAAGCATCTTTTAATTTCATGGCTGCAGTCACCATCTGCAGTGATTTTGGAGCCCCCAAAAATAAAGTCTGACACTGTTTCCCCATCTATTTCCCATGAAGTGATGGGACCAGATGCCATGATCTTCATTTTCTGAATGTTGAGCTTTAAGCCAACTTTTTCACTCTCCTCTTTCACTTTCATCAAGAGGCTTTTCAGTTCCTCTTCACTTTCTGCCATAAGGGTGGTGTCATCTGCATATCTGAGGCTATTGATATACTGAAAGCATAGATATAGACTATTTCCCTCATTTCAGGTGATTATTAAACAGCCTGCTTTAGGAGTTTTAAATCTTGAAATCAAAAGAAGAGCTCCTTAGAATGTATAAAGAGGCAAGAAGTTCTTGTCAAATGGTTTCCATAACATTTTAACTTCACACCCTTTAGCCACTGACATCTTCAGCAATGGATCTGTATGTTGGAAACAACTAATTACCCCAGAAGAAGAAAAGTGAAGCTAACTTTTCTACAGTTTCCAAAATGTTTGTATTCCCAAGATCTTAGGATATTTTGTAAAGTGGTCAAGAGCAATGCAGCAGGTGGAAAGAGGGCCCATCTACTAAGTAATCATAAGGCCTTACAGCAATAAACTCAGCCATTCCCATCCATGGAGAAATAAATTGAAGCCTCTTCACTTCTGTCTTGACAAACACATTAACATGCCTCAGTCAATGTGGGGAACAAAACACCTTCCCAAGTATGCCATTCTCTTGGGGGCCAAGCTGTTTGTCAAAGAGCATATAGAAATACTAGCAACTCTCTTCTCAAATACTGCCTTGGTCAAGAGACTGATGAGAACTTAACTATATTGTCTAAGCATAGTTGGAGGGTTCTCCAGCTCTCTGTGCTACTCTTGCCACTCAGACAAAAGTTGTCCTCAGGGCCTGGCTATTGCCCTGGACACTAAATCCACAGGCCTTTTCCTGAAGCTCCTTTGTGGCTGATGCTGATCGTGTTCTCCAGCAACTCAGCCTCAGGTAGAGCTTGGATCCACCATCCTTTATGGCCTCCTAGTGATGCGGGGAAGAACTCATTGTGCATACGCACATTTGCATGCTCTCTGAGAACTGCTGGAAGGTGTGGTTCTAAGACTTCCTGCATCTGGTGAGCCTCAATTAAAGGCAACTTCCTAAAGCAAAATCCCTGCTTGAATTATGTACTACAGGGAGCCAAGGCCTTAGTCCAGTGAGTTCCATTTTTAAAGCTGTGGAATTAAGCATAGAAAGGCCGGATGAATGCCTGTAGTCACGCAGCAAGCTAATCATGGAGTCAAGAAATCACTTTTTAAAAAAACTGAAATTCCTGTTACATGATTAAGAGCTTTGTTCTCTTCACTCTGCTGTACTCTCCAAAGATGCTGTGTGAGCCTAGTGGGAAGGGACAGATGGTATAGATGCTAATTATCACTTAATAGATTTTCCTTGGAATGTTGGTGAGTTTTGTTCAAAGCATCAGTGGCAAGTTGGACCTTATGCATCTCATCATCATGCTGATGATGGGAAGAAGAGAAGCAGGACAAAGATTCATTTTTTTTTTTTCCCAGCCTTTTCGTCTGTGACTTGGGTTTGCCTTCTGTTCATGTGCAACAGGCTTTGGAAGACAGGCCATCTCTCTGGCTCTCAGATGTTAAGGAATGGGGCCAGATGTAAAGAAAAAAGCCAAGTGGGCGTTTCTCCCACGGTGGTTATCTTTAGTCTATGCTGAGGTCATTTCCTAGTGCGAGAAAGTTGTCTGCTCATGGGCAATGGGCCAAATTCACACTGATTTCTGGAGTCTGGAAAATCACTAACCATCCCAACATATGGGATCAGACTTCTTCAAGGCATAAGCAGGGTTAAAATGCCCTGTGTCTTGTCTTGCCCTTAGTTATCTATATGGAAAACAGGTCTCACAGGTCTAGTGCTGAGCAAAAAAAAAAAAAGAGAGAGAGAGAGAGAGAATGGTCCCAAACCCACATATACTTGTGAGTGTATGGATAACCACACACTGTGGAAGCAATCTCTTATTCTATTGTGACTATGAACATGAGAGCAATTGATCATTTAAATTTAAGTTGAATGAGCTTATATATAATAAGACATATTCAAAAAGTGGTCTAGGTGTCATAAGACTCTTAAGTGACAGCTGCCATGGCCAAACAATAGTCCAAGCAAGATGGGTGATCCTCCCTTCAGTTTTAGTGGAAGGCAGTGACACATGCTAACCTTTACTGCATAACTGAACAGATTTAATGGCCCCTTTATGAAGGTCACAAAGAGTCGGACACGCCTAAGCGACTTCACTTTCACTTGCACTTTATGAAGGCTAGAGAAAGCCTCTTTTCCCTTGACCACGGCTAAAATATTGGTATGAATGTGCAACCCAAGTACAATTGACAGAAAAGAGTTAAATAGCTTTAATGAACTGAATAGTTATAACCATGAATGGTTTCCCAGTTAAGCCATATCTTTTGCACATTAAGCTTAGTCATTCTGATCTTTGACATCATTGTGGGAGAACCAGAAAGCATTTGAAAATTGATTAGGATAAGACAACATAGCAAAAGATTCTTTAATCTCTAGGGAGATATCACTTGGGACGGATTTTGTCTGGAAGCATTCCTTCTCATCCTAAATCCTAAGAGAAACAAAAAAACTGTTAGGGGATCACTGTTCTGGATCAAAAGACACCAGAGGGACCCTGGAAATCACATGATCAGAGTAGCTTACCGAGATGTGGTGGAAAAGACTTAAGGACCAGTGGTCAGTCTAATCAACACACAGACCAACATCACCAGTAGCCTGAATGGTCAGTCAAAGCTGGAAGGAAGTGACGAGTGGATCCATGCGTCCTGTGACAGCAGATTTGGAATGTGTCCTTTAGAACCTGGGGAAGTGCGTATGCGGCCAAGGGTGGCATCTGTCATGATAATGTAGGGAAGTGTCACTTACTCTGCCAAGGGTGTATCTGAAAAGAGGCAGAAGCAAATGAAATGTTAGAGGCAACAGCAGCAGCCACTGTATCCTGAACTGAAGCATGCCAGAGGCCTCACCACAGACAAAAAGAAATAAGCCAGGCACACAAGCATGAAAAGTCAAAGGAAAACAAGACCAAGAATAAAACTGGAACGTTGCTAATTTTAGCTAGATGCATTCACTGCTCTCATAGTAAGAGCAACTGACAATCCAACAAGAAAATAACTAGTTAACACGCACTGTAACTAGTGAATTTTGACCCCACATTGTTTAGCAAATCTATAAACAGTTCACTCATTGGGTTCCAAAGCTTGTGCTTTCAAAGAACCAAATTAAAGAAGTCTGTTCCAAACTATTACTACTTATAAAAAGGACAGTCTCTTTCTAGTTTTAAGGTTTTGTTCTTATTATGGTTTTTCAAAATCATTACAGCATTTAGGTATTAGTCTGAGACCAGATAGAGGACCACCAACTTGCCTAACGTGGTCTTGGTGTCTAAGCATGGAAAATCTCAGTTGTGTCTTCCAGGTGGCAAGAGGCACAGGCAACCATTATATAGCTGGCTGCTAAACTGAGAATGTTCCTGACACCAGTATTACCAAAAATTAGAACTCGTTTCCTGAACACCAGCTGTGTGCCGTGTACTGCATTTACCACACTTCTTTTTTTACGTGACCTTGTGTTTCTCTCATAGCATACCTGGAAGGGTAAATTACTATTCCCAATCTAAAGAAGAGGATATTGTATATTAATACATCTGTGTAGAATCTAGAAAAATGGTCTAGAAAAATAGGATCTTACTTGCAAAGCAGAAATAGAGACACAGACATAGAGAACAAACATAAGGAAACCAAGGGGGAGAGGGGGAGTGAGCTGAATTGGGAGATTAGGATTGCCACTATACATCACTGATGCTATGTATAAAATAGGTAACTGATGAGAGCGTTCTATATAGCCCAGGGAACTCTGCTTAATGCACTGTGGTGACCTGAATGGGAAAGAAGTCCAAAAGGGAGAAGATACGTGTATATGTATAGCTGATTTACTCTCCTGTAAAGTAGAAACTAACGCAACATGGTAAAGTTGTGAATTTTAAACTACCCTTCGATACAAATTAATGTAAAATAGATAAGGATACTGTGTGTAAGGTGCCAAGTGGAATCTTCCTCCCCACTTTCTCACAGCTGCCCCTAGAGCCTGCTGCTGAGAATGTCTAGTTTAGAGAAACAACAGCTGCCTCTAAGGGCTTTCTGATGGGTGCATCACTTTTGAAGAATGAAATAAAAGGCATCCTAGGCATGGCCAAAATAAAAATTATTTAATTTTTTAAAAAGGCATATTAGGAAAACATAAATAGAAGAAGAATAGAAGAAAAAAGTTGGGGGGAAACGTCTTTTCTCATAGAATAATGATTATTTCTAGAGAAAATTAAGAAATCTTCAAAAAGTTGCTCAAACATGAGTTTAGCAAGGTCAAAGGTCCTTCTAGTCAAGGCTATGGTTTTTCCAGTAGTCATATATGGGTGTGAGAGTTGGACTCTAAAGAAAGCTGAGCACCGAAGAATTGATGCTTTTGAACTGTGGTGTTGGAGAAGACTCTTGAGAGTCCCTTGGACTGCAAGGAGATCCAACCAGTCCATCCTAAAGGAGATCAGTCCTGGGTGTTCATTGGAAGGACTAATGTTGAAGCTGAAACTCCAATGCTTTGGCCACCTGATGCGAAGAGCTGACTCATTTGAAAAGACCCTGATGCTGGGAAAGATTGAGGCCAGGAGGAGAAGGTGATGACAGAGGATGAGATGGCTGGATGGCATCACTGACTCGATGGACATGGGTTTGGGTGGACTCTGGGAGTTGGTGATGGACAGGGAAGCCTGGCGTGCTGTGGTTCCTGGGATTGCAAAGAGTCGGACATGACTGAGTGACTGAACTGAACTGAAACATGAAAGATCGTTATACAAACAACCACTATATTTCTGTGTACTGGCATTGGATAGTTGGAAATGAGATTTTAAAATGTTGCTCTTATACAAATAGAATTCCTGGAAAGCAGTAAAATCTGGAGGATTTATCCTTGAGGGAATCTGCAATGCAGTAGACAAGAGGAGTCCACACAGAACAGGTGCTAAGAAAATAAAAGTGTTTTTCATTTTACCTCCGAAGAGTTGAGACTCCTCAAACAAACCGTTACACAGGCCCAAAGTGATGAATTTTCCCGAAACCTCACAGCTCATAAACTCATAAGCTGGGATGTGAAATTCTGGCCTCCGACTCAAAACTATTCTTTTCTTTCCCCCACAACATCCCTGTTCTCTGCATGTGTACTGTGAATGGAGAGAGATCTGATATACACGCTATTCAAATACTTGAAGGTTCAAAGATTCTTCCTGATCTCTCAGCAGTTCCATTTGGTTTTCGGTTGGCTTTCAAAGTCCAATATTATGATGACACTATCTCATATTCACATAATAGTTTTACGAAGCTTTACCGTATATTGCCTCACTGGATCCTCACAATGGCTTGTGGCTAAGGAAAGGCTCAAATGATCTTGTTTTGTAGATTGATATGTAGATTGGCTCAAATGATTTTTTTTTAATTGAAGTGCAGTTGACTGTTGTTGTTCACTTGCTCAGTTGTGTCCGACTCTTTGTGTCCCATGGACTGCAGCACGCCAGGCTTCCCTGTCCTTCACCATCTCCCAGAGCTTGCTCAGACGTATGTCCATTGAATCAGTGATGCCATCCAACCGTCTCATCCTCTGTCGTCCCCTTCTCCTCCTGCCTTCAGTCTTTCGCAGCATCAGGGTCTTTTCCAATGAGTCAGTTCTTCACATCAGAAGAGTTGACTTACAACATTATATTAGTTTCAGGTGTACAGCGTAGTAATAGATATTTTTATTGACTATAGGAGAAGGCAATGGCACTCTACTCCAGTACTCTTGCCTGGAAAATCCCATGGATGGAGGAGCCTGGTAGGCTGTAGTCCATGGGGTCGCTAAGAGTCAGACACGACTGAGCGACTTCACTTTCACTTTTCACTTTCATGCATTGGAGAAGGAAATGGCAACCCACTTCAGTGTTCTTGCCTGGAGAATCTCAGGGACGGGGGAGCCTGGTGGGCTGCCATCCATGGGGTGGCACAGAGTCAGACACGGCTGAAGTGACTTAGCAGCATACTCCATACAGTTATCCTAAAATATTGACTGTATTCCCTGTGCTGTATATTCTTGTAACTTATTTATTTTCTACCTAATAGTTTTGCCTTGACCAATGTCATGCTGCTTATACATAGCAGGATTAGAAGTGGAACAAAAACTTGCTTCAAAAACATCAGTTCGCAAAGAGCACCAGGGTTGGCCAACAGACTGATTTTATTCATTCAAGCAGTCAAGTTGTTGACTTAGACAACATCTGAGCCCTGGAGTGTATTTAAGGAAAGGCAGGCTGTTACATCCATTTACCTGGATCAGCGTTCTGATGAGGATGGAGACAGGAAGGTAGGCCTCATGTTTGAAAGAATGCCATCTGTTGTAGAAAGAAATGTGAGCTCATCTGTAATAAACCTATCATTTTTTAAATTGTAGATATTATGACTGAAAGCTTCACTCCTAAGAAGTTGAACTCCTCAGTTAGAAGTATAGAGATCACAAACTGAAAACATTTCAGAGTTGGAAAGTGATTATAGAGTCCTTCTGGGTGAACCTCCTCTTTCCTAGAGAAGGGAGCAGAAGCTCTAAGATTGTAGCTGATTCCTAATGGTCACACCACCAATTGATGACGGAATTGGTCTTAAGAGTCCACAGCCAGACGCCAGTCTACTTCTGTGGTCTTATACCCCACGCTTGGGAATATTTCCCTGTTTTCAGTTTGTACTAAAAATGTTTTTACTGTAGTATAGTTGATTTATACAGAGAAGGCAACGGCAACCCACTCCAGTACTCTTGCCTGGAAAATCCCATGGACGAGGGAGCTTCTGGTGTACAACAGAATGATTCACCTATACATATGTATTCTTTTTTTTTTAATATTGTTTTCCATTATGGTTTATTACAGGGTATTGAATATATTTTCCCTGTACTATACAATAGGACCTTGTTGTTTATCCATCCTATATACAATAGTTTCTAGTTTGTATTTGTTTTAATACTATCTTTCAGGTCTCTAGTTTCTAAATAGTTATGATTTTGGAATACAAATGACAGCAGCTTAGAAACTCCATACCAGACCCACTGCGGGGCCACAAGAGGGTACTGCAGAATGTGGGTCGCTCCCAGGGCTGTGTCATCCCCTGGAGCTTCCCACTGCGAGCACAGAGGACATCTCATAGGTCATCTTGCTCTATGACTTCTCATCTTAAAGCCCTTGTCAAAGCTGGCCACATAGGTCCTTAAAAATATTGCAGAGTTCTTTGAAGTAGGTTGTTTATTTTTCCTGAAACATCTGCTATTCATCTTATTTGTGTTTTGAAATGCAAGTTTTTTAGCCAGCAATTTGAAAGAGAAGTCTAATCAAAATTAAGTATATCAATCCAATGTGATTTTTTTCCATCAGATCTACCTAACCTCCTGGAGAAGGAAATGACAACCCACTCCAGTACTCTTGCCTGGAAAATCCCATGGACGGAGGAGCCTGGTAGGCTGCAGTCCATGGAGACACAAAGAGCTGGACACGACTGAGCGACTTCACTACACTACCACACTACCGTAACCTCCTCTTCTTTCATTCATTCATTCGTCAGCTACTTAATAGGTGTTTACTGCATGCTAGAAACTATAGTAGCTACTTGGGAAGTAGAAGTGAACAAAACAAAGTCCTTGCTATCGAGAGGCTTTCATTCCAGGGGAAAGAGACAATAAACAAAGATGTAATTCATTTTTTGCTAATTAATTTATATCAGATGTTGATGAGTGCTATGGCAAAGAAGCATGGAAAGGGAGGGTAGGGAGTGTGGTGTGGGTGGTGGTGGTGATTGTGACGTTATTTATATCGGATGCTTATGTAAGGCTCTTCTGCTAAGGTGGCATTTGTGCAGAGACCTGATGGAAGTAGAGAAACAAGCCAAGTCACTATCTGGGTGAAGCACTTTCCAGACAGAGGTAACAGTAAGATGGTCCCTGAGTTGGGAGATTGCTTGGTATGCTCAGTTCAGTGCAGTCACTCAGTCGTGTCTGACTCTTTGCAACCCCATGGACTGCAGAACGCCAGGCCTCCCTGTCCATCACCAGCTCCTGGAGCTGACTCAAACTCATGTCCATCAGGTTGGTGATGCCATCCAACCATCTCATCCTCTGTCGTCCCCTTCTCTTCCTGCCTTTGAGCTTTCCCAGCATTGTATGTTCAGGAAATGGCAAGAAGTCCTGCATGGCTGGAGTGGAGGGAGCGAGGTGAAGAGTCAGAGGAGCTGAGATCAGGGCAAGACCAGGTCATGTAGGGCTTAGAATGTTACTCAGCTTTAAAAAAAGAACGCATTTGAGTTACTGGATGAGGTGGTGGATAAATCTAGAGCCTGTTATACGGAGCTAAGTAAGTCAGAAAGAGAAAGATGAATATTGTATATTATCAGGACTGCTGACCCCCGCGTGACTCTGTATTCATCCCTATATGTAACAAAAGGTATATAAGCAAACCCCCAAATAAAGAAATCGGATCAGTTTCCGGAAAAAAAAAAAAAGAATATTGTATATTAATGCACGTGTATGGAATCTAGAAAGAAGGTACTGATGATCCTATCTGCAGGGTAACAGTGGAGATGTAGACACAGAGAACAGACTTGTGAACACAGTAGGGGAGAGAGAGGGTGGGACAAATAGAGAGAGCAGCATGGAAACATATACATTACCGTATGTAAAATAGACAGCCAGTGGGAGTTTTCTGGGTGACACAGGAGCTCAGCCTGGTGCTCTGTGACCACCTAGAGGGGTGGGATGGGGTGGGAGGTGGGAGGGAGGCTCAAGAGGGAGGAGACATGCGTCTGCCTGGCTGCTTCCTGTTGACATATGGCAGAAATTGGCACAGTATATAAAGCAATTATCTTCCAATTTTTAAAAAAGGTTTAAAACTATGGGACTTTCCCCTTTGTAAAGTGACATTTTAAAACTTGAGATATAATTTACATATAATAATAAAATGTGATATCTCAATTATTTGTTTTGAAGGGCTTTGGTAATTATATATGTTCTGTAACCACCACAAAGCCAAATGTAGAATGTTTCATCACCTCAGAAAGTTCTCATGACGTGTTCTAGCCAATTCTTCCTTCAGCCCAGAGGTAAACAGGGTTCTGATTTTTATCACTGTTCTTGAACTTCAAAAAAATGGAATTATGTAGTATGTATGCTTTCGAGTCTTGTTTCTTTTATTCAGTGTATTGTTCTGGAGACTCATCCATGTAGTTGTCTTTATCAGTAGTTCATTGCTTCCCAGGTGGTGCTAGTGGTAAGAACCCCCCTGCCAATGCGGGAGATGTAAAAGACGCAGGTTTGAGCCCTCGTTTGGGAAGATCTCCTGGAATAGGAAATGGCAATCCACCCCAGTATTCTTGCCTGGAAGATCTCATGAACCAAGGAGCCTGGTAGGCTACAGTCCATAGCATTGCAAAGAGTCAGATTCAACTGAAGTGACTTAGCATGCATGCATTGCTGAGTGATATACCATTGAATAAATATATCACAGTTAGCGTATCCATAGTTTGGATGAGTATTTAGTAAATATTTTTGAATAAAATTGCCATGAATATTTTTTTTTCTGGTACCTTTTGACCACCTTCACTCATTTCCCCATCCCCCACCCCCTACCTTTAGCAACCACCAATCCATTCTCTGTTTCTGTGAATTCAGCCATGAATATATTTGAACTGGTCTTTTTGTGGTTATGTGTTTTCATTTTTCTTGGGCCCATACATAGGAGTGGAACTGCTGGGTCACAGGCTGATAATGGGGATTCTCCAGGCAAAAATACTGGAGTGGGTCACCATGCCCTCCTCCAAGGGATCTTCCAAACCCAGGGGTCGGACCCAGGTCTCCTGCATTGCAGGCAGATTCTTTACCATCTGAGCCACCAGGGAAGCCCATGATAATATGTTTAGTGAAGTCGCTTAGTCGTGTCCGACTCTTTGTGACCCCATAGACTGTAGACTACCAGGCTTCTCCATCCATGGGATTTCCCAGGCAAGAATACTGGAGTGGGTTGCCATTTCCTTCTCCAGGGGATCTTCCCGACCCAGGGATCAAACCCAGGTCTCCCACATTGTAGGCAGACGCTTTACCCTCTGAGCCACCAGGGAAGACATTATAACAATGAATGTGTAAATAAAATGAGTGATGCAGTGGAAAATGTAGTTTAGACATGCAAAATTTGAATGTTTACATCAATTTATATAAAACAGCCAAAGCGTTTTCCCAAGTGATGGTGCCACTTTGCACTCCCACCAGCAGTGTTTAAGAACTTCAGTTGTGCCATATACTCACTTACGTTTGGTATTGTCAGGTGGGTTTTTTTTTGTTGTTGTTCCAATTGTTCTACACAGTTTGAAATACACTTCACTGTGGTTTTAATTTGCATTTATCTCCTGACTACTGATATTGAGCACATTTTCATGAGCTTTTGGGCATCTGCATATCCTTTTTGCGCTTCCCAGATGGTGCTAGTGGTAAATAACCCGCCTGCCACTCCAGGAGACATAAGAGACATGGGTTCGATCCCTGGCTTGAGAAGATCTCCTGGGGGTGAGGATGGCAACCTCTTCCAGTATGCTTGCCTGGAGAATACTATGGACAGAGAAGCCTGGTGGGCTACAGTCTGTGGGGCTGCGAAGAGTCAGAAATGACTGAAGCAACTTAGCAGACACGCATATCCTTTTTAGATGCAGTGTCGGTTCATATCTCTTGCTCAGTCTTTTAAAATCAGGTTGTTTGTATTTCATTGTTATTTGAAGCAGTTTTAAAGGTAGATTTTGGTAAGAGCCCTTTAACACATCTTCTCTCTCACCTATCTATGTATGTATCTGATCTCTTTTTGTAATTAAAACCTGCAGGTTGCATATTTCCTTCCTTAATGGCATCTTTGGCTTGGTAGGATTTGTAATAGGCATGAAATTTTTTTATCATTTTTCTTTTATGATTATACTTTTTGTGTCCTGTGTAAGAAATTTTGGTCTACTCCAAGGTCATGGAAGTGTTTAGAAAGACTATGGTTTTAGCTTTGGGATTTAGTTCTGAGATCCACCTTGAATTAATTTTTGTGAATACAGTAAGGGGGGATAAGCTGCAGATAGTTTCAGCACTGTTGGTTAAACCTGGATTTTCCCATTGAATAGTCTCGGCAGAAGAAGTTTGTTTTCACCCTAATTGAGAAGAAAGCTGCTGGAGGGTTTGAAGTACTCCCTGAAGGCAATTAATACTTTTCACCTTATATACCAGTTGCTTATGTGCATGCCTTAAAACACATCCACACAAACTTTGAAAACTGGGACTGTATCTTGCTTGGGTTTTTACCCTCAGCCTCACACCTAGCCCAGTGCTTGGCATGTCATAGTAATTGGTGAATGAATGGATGGAGTCCAACAAATGACAAATTAGCCTCCCCGTCCCCAATCCCGGCCCCTGCACTGTGTAGCATGTGGGTATACTCATTTGTCTGTGTTCCATATGGCTCCCACCCAGACTATGATCATTTCCTCTAGCTTTGTTAGTCCCAGATTTACAGGGCATTTCTAATGTGTGTGCAGGATTATATGTATTTCTTTGACCCACGCCACATAAACATATACTGGCCCCTTGTATGGTTAACTTAGCTTCTATTTTTGTTCCCTTCTCTACTTGTCCTATTTGGGTAAAGAAGATTAAAAAGCATATGTGGAACGAGGACCTGGCATCTGGACTGCAGCCTGGTTGCAGCTCTCCCAACTCTCCCAAAGTGCCCAGAAAAACTCAGAAATAAGAAAGAATGCTCACCACAGCCCTGAAAAGAATGATTGTCAGACAGTCTATCACCAAGATCTGGGATTAGTCTCCTCAAGGGGACAGCAGAGGTGGAGGGAGGGCTTTTGACACCTATCATAGAGTCTTCCTCTTACAGAAACCCTTGGTTTATTTCAGCCAGAAAGCTGAGTACCCCTCTCCTACTTCTGAGGGGCTGCTTCTTTTTTCAGTGGCCACAAAGCCGTTTCCCCATTCACCCTTCCTTCTTTCTCTATCCACCCAACCTCAACAATTCCCCCAAACCCAACAGGATGGAAAAAAGGGAGGGACATTTTTTCCCTCTCTTGAAGCATGTTTAATTGCATCTTAGAAAGTATACTTCCAAAAATTCAGACTTACAGGAGCTCAAGAAGTAAAGATTTATCCCAGAGGTACTCTATAAGCTAGAGTTGGAGTTTTTCATATACACTGAGTCAGAATCTCAAAGAAACAGACAATGGAGGCAGGAGGGGAGATGCTCCCCCAGGAGAGCAGAGCTGTGTTAGAGTCTGGAGTTTGGGTAGACACTGCAGGCCCACCTGCGGTCCAGCTGTAGCCGTGAGATCATCATACAAGTGAAGGAGGGTTGTGGATAAGGCTAAGTCCATACCATGTATGGCTGCTGTCTCTAAGTCAGGAGAGGGCTTGTATTATTTAAGTGATCATCCTGAAAAAACAAATAGTGTAAAAGATGACTTGGAGCCAGTGGAAAAAATTGCCACCGATCTCAAGAAAGGGAGCATTGATCTTAAAAGTTAGAGGAAAATAAGACCTCTAAAAATTGTCTAATGCAGGAACCAGAAATTTCCCTCCAAAATGTATAGTAGTCATAATATCTTTTGAGATGTAACCCTTTCTTAAGGCAGCTAACACTTTCTATCTTGCAGTATAGTTGTTTATAACACTTATTTCCTGATATATTTTAATAACAGGGGGCATATCTTGCTTTAGAACCTAGTGTGGTGTCATAGATTCTGAATGAATGAATGAATTCCAGCAAATGACAAATGGGCTCTTTTTTCTTGTTTAGTATGTGAATGTACTCATTTGTCTATGTTCCCTGTGGCCTTTAAAAATAGAAAAACCACAAGGTCATTGGAATGTGGAGGAATGAGATGAAAATGGAAATGAGAAATGGATAAAATATGCCTGAAAGCAAAAATCTCAAGAGCAGTATTAAAACCCTTATTAGAAGTAGTAAATAACTGAACTGAACCAATGCAGAAGTGAACCATTATTGGAGAAGATAAATTAGAAATCTCTCGAAATGCAGAGAATAGGGAAAAGATATGCAAATGACAGGGGAGATATTGTTAGATACTGCAGGCAAGGAACGGATTTCCAGCCTAAAGAGTGTATGTATTTTTGAGTTGGTTATAATAACCAGAGCAGAAATCCTTGTAAAGACTCTGAAGAAACAATTTTCTGTACTGAAATTAAGAATATGGTAGTCACACTGCAGGCAAAATGAATGGCCATATTTCTGGATCACACGGATAAAGCAGATAAGCTTGCAAATCTCTGTGGACATTGTCTAGTTTCATGGCCTGGAACCATTTTCTGAGCCTCGGTGTCTTCATGCTGAAACGGTTAGTAGGAAGTTACCAGGTCCCTGCTTAGACTTGATTATCTTGCAATTTCATAAGTGTTTTGAGGACTTGAGTGCCTAAAATGATGATTTTAATGTCACACTTGAGAAAGAGGAAGCAGTTGAGTTCGGTTTAAGTCCCTCCAACCAAGGCTGTATTTCCCCTTTAACATCATTTGCTCCAGGGTGTTAACTGGGATTCCAGGAATGTTTTAAGCTCCCCAGATGTTCTCCTAATAACAGCAGGACCTCACAGCTCCGGCAGCGTTCACTTCTTGCTCTGTTCCTCTCTTACAGAAGAGTTAGGGCACAAGACCTCTTCTCCTTGAACTCCTATTAAGTCTGTGTGTCCCTTTAAAAGTCCCTTTAAGCCCCGCAATAATTTTTGGCTCCCTCAGCCCCTCCTTTCAGCTTAGGCATCAAGCAACTTTTCTGAGAGCTTACTCAAGGCTTCAATAAAATCTCATCAGTGAACACAGGTTTCAACAATGCCCATTTCCAGAGCCCTGCTGTGGTGTTGGAGAAGACTCTTCAGAATCCCTTGGACTGCAAGGAGATCCAACCAGTCCATCCTAAAGGAAATCAGTCCTGAATATTCACTGGAAGGACTGATGCTGAAGCTGAAACTCCAATACTTTGGCCACTTCATGCGAAGAACTGACTCATTTGAAAAGACCCTGATGCTGGGAAAGATTGAAGGCGGGAGGAGAAGGGGATGACAGAGGATGAGATGGTTAGATGGCATCACCGACTCAATGGACATGAGTTTGGGTAAATTCCAGGAGTTGGTGATAGACAGGGAGGCCTGGAGTCCATGCTGCAGTCCATGGGTCGCAAAGAGTCGGACATGACTGAGCGACTGAGCAGAACTGAACTGAACTGAAAATGTAAAGTACTTAATGTAGTTTAAATGTTAAGAGCTAGTTTTACATTTAAAATGTAAAGAGTTAGCTTTGAGGAAGTACTTTACATAAAATGGCTGGATGGCAGATCCAAATAATTTAGTACTGCCCACCACCCACCCCCGCCAACCCTGATTGCTATCAGGCTTCCCTAGTAACTCAGTTGGTAAAGAATCTGCCTGCAATGCAGGAGACCCCAATTCAATTCCTGGGTTGGGAAGATCTGCTCGAGAAGGGATAGGCTACCCACTCCAGTATTCTTGGGCTTCCCTTATGGCTCAGCTGGTAAAGAATCCACCTGCAATATGGGAGGCCTGGGTTTGATACCTCCGTTGGGAAGATCCCCTGGAGAAGGGAAAGGCTACCCACTCCATTATTCTGGCCTGGATAATTCCATAGGCTGTATAGTCCATGGGGTTGCAAAAAGCCAGGCACAACTGAGCGACTTTCACTTTCACTTTTCACTCACAACCCTGGAAAATTCCAGGGACAGAGTAATCTCGCAGGCTACAGTCCATAGGGTTGCAAAGAGTTGGACATGACTGAGCGACAAAACCACCATCACCACCACCATTTACCAGAAATAGCTATGGGCTCTGTTTGAAAAGGAGCTCATTGTTCCAAGTTTTCACTTCCCTTATAACTTTTGTTGCCTAAAGTGAATGCTGTCTCCCTTCTTTCTCCTTTTCCCTGATCTCTGGAGTCAATTCTAGTGGCCGTATGTGTGTGTGTGTGTGTGTGTGTGTGTGTGTGTGTGTGTGTTTGCAGACATGTAGAGACTTAGCTCCAAGAAGGAATAGACATGAACTGTACCAGTCAGAATAGGCACACCCTCTCCTGTCTTGCTAGATCCCACTCCAAGTTGTCTAAAAAGTCACTCCATTGCCAGATTTTTAGCAACAAAGTAATGGGCAGACATCATCTGTGCTGTAAACAATAAATACGTTTAGCGAAAAAAGTGGCGGAGAGTAGAGGCCGCTGGGAAGTGTTTCAAAGGCGTCTTTTCCCCCAGAGAGTGTGCAGAGGTGGACCTGCCAAACTGCCCCGGCCTATGCACTTGATTTACACAATCGTCTGGTTGCCCTGCTTGTGACCACGCAGCTTGGCGCTGGGCTTCATCAATTCAGACTCGAGAATACAGTTTATTTGTGTTATGACTCCATCCAAAACGTTCCAGGGAAGCCAACTTCCCTCACCCCATTAAAAAGGTATACTACGTATTTTTACTAGCCCGCGGAGCTTGGCGTTCGGAGGTAACAGTGTGTGCTTTGTTACTCCACAAGTTTGCTGCGAAATGTGCTGTAATCTTTGCCAGGGGTCTGCAGCTCTTTCCCAAGAGAGTTCACAGCCCTGAGGAGCACTTCAAACTGCTTAGCAGCCTGCCCAAAGGCTTTGCCTTTTATGGTACTTTTCTTCTGCACAAGGGAATGACAACCACTTAGAGTGTCAGCCAGGGAGGAACAGTTGACAGCAAAAAATCCACGCTGCTCTCAGTCCCAGGATGTCCTGTCTACCTCGAACTATTGGTCTCTGAGCCCGCTCTCTGATAACGAACTTGGGAATGCCAGTCAGTAGGTTTGGAGGGAAATACGAGTCACGTAGAAACGCTCGCCTGATAATTCTCTTTTTGAGAGCACAGAAGAATGTCTTCCCCTCACCCTGGTGAGTTAGTTAATAAGCACAGGGCGCAAGGAGCCCCAAATATGTGGAAGAAATAGAGTAAATACAAGGTACAGTGTAGGTGCTTGACCACATATGCTAATGTTTTAAAAAGTTTATCTGATTGGAGTATAGTTGATTTACAATGAGGTTAATTTCTGCTGTACAGCAATGCGATTCAGTTGTACATAAACATATTGTTTTTCATATTCTTTTCCATTATGGTTGATTACAGGATATTGAATACAGTTCTCTGTGCTATACAGCAGGACCTTGTTGTTTAATATGCTAAATTTATATGCTAATATCTAATCATTCAATTTAATTCAATCTCTAGGTCAGAGTTAACAGAAATAAGTTTGCTTATTAATTATTAACTCTTGTTAATTACTTATTATTAAAACCATATTGATAGACCCTAATGCTGGGAAGGATTGAGGGCAGGAGGAGAAGGGGGCAACAGAGGATGAGATGATTGGATGGCATCACCAACTCAATGGACCATGAGTCTGAGCAAACTCTGGGAGATGGTGATGGACAGGCACACCTGTGCTTCAGTCCATGGGGTCACAAGGAGTCGGACACACCTGAGTGACTGAACAGCAACCAAAGAACCATATCGAAGTGTCCTCACAGGCAGAGTCTAGGGTTCTAGCCCAGTAGAAAAAAGCACTAACCGTATTCCCCGGAGGTTGAAGGAAGAATGGCACAAATCTGGTTCGGGCACTGTTGTAAGTGTCTTAGGGCTGGTATCTTGTTTAATCATCTCGGCAACTCGATGACGTAGTAGCATTCTTTCCTCATTTTGCAGCTGAAGACACCAAGGTACAGAGAGGTTAAGAAACTCGCCTAAAGTCACACAGCTGGTTCACAGGTGCCTAGAGTTTAAACCCAGGCATCTAGCTCCATGAGGGTTTTAACAGACATAGGGGTGAGGCTCAGTGGGCATGGCAGAGATGGCAGAGGAAACAAGAGCAAAGCACGGAGAAGGGAACAGGCATGTGTCTGGCTGGAATAAAGCAGGTGTCAGAGGGTGGTGGGAAATCACGCCAGAAATGTAAGGCACCAGTATATCGTGGAGGGCCTTGAATGCTGAGGTGAGTGCTCCGTAATTATTATGACTGCCACCACTACTACAAACCATTCTCTTCTAGTTTTTAAAAATTGTTTATGGCATCTGAACAAAATATGTAATAGTCTAGCTCTATTTTGCAGGTACCTAACATGGTCAAATTCACCGGCCTCATCTCTTTACCCTTGACCTACAAGTGGTTGATGTCAAGCTACTACACTGATTTTCAGCTTAAAAAAAATCTCTGGTATTGGGTCTGTCATTAACAATGCCTTCCTACATAGATGCTTTACTCCAGAAATGGTATTCAAATTCTACTTGATTCCATTTCTGAGTAATCCCTTACAAATCTGCCTGGGTAACAGTGTTTTGGGTTTAAGCAGACTTTGATATACAACCATCCACAATCATGCAAAATCATAAGAAGAGCTGAAGAATGAAGCGATTTTTCTTGCCAGTCACAGAGAAACATTTCCAAGTAAAAGACAAAATCATACGTGATGTCCCTAAATGTTGCCCCTGTGGGGAAGGTCCAGTAAATATTGGGTCAGGAAGTAAGATTCCTCCCATTTCTAAAAGACTATAACAATGTAATTTTAAAGACCACAAAATGGCTCCACCAAAGGTATTATTTTGACCAGTTTTATCAAAATATTTACCAGGTAGATGTAGGGGAAGAGGGGTTGTGAGCCCGGGCAGACACGCCCAGCCCGCGCAATTTTCCTTTTGCACTTGGTGAGTTGAACTGCTCTTCTGCACTGAGGGCACATAGACTGCACAGGTCCTTGTTCCCAATAGGGCACTGGAGTCTGTAAGCAATCAGGTACTATAAGAGGAACAAGAAAAATGGACCAGGGGTGGAAGAGGTCTGCAAGATGGCAAACCTTTGCTTTTTTTCTATGTCGATAAAAGACTCTGCGTTCCTCGTACCAATATCTTGTGGCTCAGCTGGTAAAGAACCCGCCTGCAATGTGGGAGATGTCGGTTCGATCCCTGAGTTGGGAATATCCCCTGGAGAAGGGAAAGGCTACCCACTCCAATATTCTGGCCTGGAGAATTTCATGGACTATATAGTCCATGAGGTTGCAAAGAGTCAAACACGACTGAGAGACTTAAAAAAAAAAAAATTAGAAACAGTCCTGATGTTTCATAAGTTAAATGTGTGTCTTATTATGACTGGCAGTGACAGGTTTATGCTCTGGGTTGGGGAACTGCGGTTTGATGTTGGGATGGCGTGTGTTTCCTCTTAGGGCCCCCAGGACAGTGGGGCCACCTGCTTTAAGAGTGAGGCCATAGCACAGCTTTCGTATTGCCATCTCTATGGCAACCCCCGGGGCTGCCCATTAGCCTTTGCAGGAGTTAGCCTAACATGTCAGCGTGCCTTTCAGAAGAACCCAGGCCTTTCACAATATGTACTGGGCCACCTACATGTTTCTTCAGCAGACTATTTAAATTGGTCGCATACCCTGCCTTCTTAGAACCACTTTCTTGGGCTTGTGCAAAGCCCTAGGGCTGGGAAACAATCCTTGGAATTAAGAGATTGTTCTTGTCCAGAGTGCCACTGGTCTGCTCTTGGGCAAGTCTTTTCCTTTCCTGGAGCTGATTTCCTTATCTAGGATATCATGAGCTTTATGATTTCTAAGACCAGCTATATGTGAATTGCTCTAGAAAGTGCAAATATGCTTTCATAGTTGGGGAAAAAAATCATTTCCTAGGAATCTAGTGCTTAAGAAATTGCAGTTTTACAGCATATTTTCAGGATAAAAGTTAAAGTATTAGGTAATCTCATAGAATGATTCAGGACCATTTTGCTGTTGTCTAGGATTCAACCTGTGATCTCCAGCTTGTAAATCTGACACATATTTTCTGAGCACTAATTCTATACAAGGTGCCAGGGCTGAGCACTGCAATTAGGGTGCAGTCATTCAGAGGCAAATAAGGCTTAGTCTTCTGTTCCTAAGAACCATAGTCAACCTGTTTCTGTCTCTGTGTATTCAGACACTTTGGCTAATGTCAAAGGTTCCTCTGTTGGAGCACATGGCTTTAATTCCTGGCTGCCCTTTGGCATTTAGAGCCTAAACTGCTCCAGGCTGGTAGACATCACTGACACAGCTTTATTGCTCCCACGAGAGAAGATTGCTCCTTCAATATGCCTGAGTGCAGAGCAGTGATTTGTGGGGCCAATATTGCCAGATCTCCTGAGTTACCAAGAAAAACCCAGAAGTCTAGAATGTAAATAAACCCCTACACGATTATATATAAGCACAGAAAGACAAGAAACCAAAGGAGCCACATGAAATAAGAGAATGCCACAGAAAGGTCTATTATTTCCCTTACCTTTTAGATAAAGATGACTTATAAAGATGCCCCTGACATTAGCATGTTGGTTCCTGGTTAAGAAAGGAAAATAAAGAAAAAAAATATAAAAATTTAACATTCATATAGTTATGCAGAAGTAGTATAACGTAGGGGCTTCCCTGGTGGCTCAGGTGGAAACAAATCTGCATGCAACGTGGGAGACCCAGGTTTGATTCCTGGATTGGGAAGATCCCCTGGAGAAGGAACTGGCAATCCAGTCCAGTATTTTTGCCTGGAGAATTCCATGGCAGACCATGGGGTCACAAAGAGTTGGACATGACTAAGCAGCTAGATGACGTGATGTGAGTATAATGTTAAGAAAACAGCAAAAAAGAGAATGAAACAGAGAAAATAAAATGTTCTGTGTCATATGAAAAAAATAATGTATACCAAGTAACCCAGAAAGGTACCTAAATTAGAATGCCCAAAGGTGGCCAACCAGTAGAGATAAATCTCATTTCCCTCTCATCCTGAGGGCTGTGTGTGTGTGTGTATACATGTGTGTGTATATACCAGGCAGCTAGCCTGGATGTGTGAACTTGGGCTAGAGAAAGGGAATGGTTGGCTTGGGACGAACTGGGTTGTGTATCTTTTCTAAAGGTCTTTAGCAGATGGATTTTACTTGACTCCAGCCAATTGTTGCCATGCAGAAATTTGTAAAATGTTGGCAACCAATTTAAGACATTTTTAAAAAAGACATAATCTGGTCCCAACAAAGCAAGTCTTGGTCACTAATTTGCAACCTCTTTTCTAGAGCATCTTTCAGAACTTTTTATAGTCATGATGGGAAGGAGTAAGTGCCAAGTGAAGACAAATTTCTTTCCCAGTGAAGAAACTCCAGCCAGAAACCAGAGCAGGCAGACTCGTATACCTCTGCCCCACTGCCACCCCACTTCAGGTTTCCTGTACTAAGTATACAATCTACTTACTGTGCTATGTTCACGTGACTCTTTCGAAATATACCTTCATCCAGCCAGGCAATCCTAGATTTGTCCAGGCAACTCTATTTAGCTCCCCTCTCAGTATTCCACTCAGAAAATGTCTAAACTGGGTGGGGACTCCAGTTGAGTTGGGCATATGGAAGGATATCTTCAAAGCTAAATCTGCCCTAAATAACCATGATAAGGAAAAAAAAAGTTTCATAATAAATTATTCAAATGGGCATTCATTCTTGAAACATTTTAAGGATGTTTGCATTGAAACCAGATGCCTCCTCCACAGACAGCCCCCCATTTCTGTTGATTTAACAGCTCTCCTGCTCACTTCGGTTTTCTCAGTGGGATCTTTGTTTCACTCACAAGTAGAAAGAATGTTTCTTTTGTTTGCTTTCCTTCCCCATCAGTGCCGCCAGCCTCTGGAGGGAACTCCGGCTGGCCGTGCTGTGACTTGGCCAGCAACCCTTTCGTTTCACTCCTGAAAGTCATGTGCACATGTAAATCCTTTCTGATGCGCCACGTGCTTGGGCTTTTCCTAGGGCCCTTTCTCTCTGTGTGGTTGGAATTTTGCAGCAGTTTGAGCAACCATTAGCCAATGCTCCCGAATAAAGTTGAGTCAGCTCAGGAAACCCATCTCCTAACAAGGTGAAGCTAGGATTTCTAGGGAATTTTTGGCCCTTCGAAAATGTCATCTGAACCCAAAGCTTTTATTTTATTTATCTGAGCTAAATCCATAGCCAAGCAAGACTTGTTTGTTCAAATGCCTGCAGCTATTGGCCTGGGGGTGTAAAGAGAGAGGAGCTTTCTCAAGGGTTCCGTATTCTTTCTTGGTTGGTTGGCAGCGTCTCCAAAATGAAGAAGAATCTAAGAAAAAGTAAATGGCAGAAAGATCACTCAGCAGACTTTTCCACTCCCACTTTTATTTGGCCTGGTTCATCCATTTGCCTATTCAAAAAGATGTTTATTTAGCAGCTATTACATATTACCAGGCTTTATGCTAGGTACTGTGAGCAGTGAATATCTCCTGGTGGGGGTGAGAGAAGAGGCCAGAAAATTAAAATGTGGCAAATGACATGGAGAGAAACACATAGGATGATGGTCAACCAGGAAAGGCATTCAGTGTAGATTAGGGAAGAAGGAAGGTAGAGTAAGAAGACTTCTGGAAAGAGGTCAAGCCTGGAGTGACCATGAGTAGGAACCGGAGGATCAGGGCTTCATACACGTTTCTGCGCATAGGAATCATCTGGGGGTTTTGTTATCCTGAGGATTCTGATTCCAGAGGTCTGGAGGGGAGCCTCAGAGTCTGGATTTCTAATATACCTGGATGATTGCCTCTCATCAGCCTATGAAGAGCTTTCTCATTGTGACAGTGGGATAGTGTTTTCTGGGATGATGTATAAAAACTCATTTAACCCAAGGAGGGGCATGCATTTACTATTACGGATGGAACTGCAGTGAATAACGTGGTACAGATCATTTTGCACATGGATAAGCTGTAGGATAGTATTCGTGGAAGAGGAATTGCTGGGTCAAAATCATAGTGATTTGTAATGTTAATAGACATCCCCTGAATGCTTCTGCATAAAGGTTGTCCCAGGAGTAGCTGATTTTTCCTAAACTCTCTAGTGAGGGTGTTTCCTGTACTGTGTTAACAAACTTGGTAAACTCTTTTTTTAACCTGTGCAGTGAGTACAAAATAGTGCAGCTTTAATCTGCCTTTCTCTTAGTCTGAGTGAGTTTAAGCATCTTTTCATATGTTTCAAGGCTATCTGTTCTTTTTCTTCTACGAACTGTCTATTCATTTATTTTGCCCATTCCCCCACCGCCCCCCACCCCGGGACTGTTGATCATGTCTCACTGATTCATAGGAGTGCATATTAAGAGAAGTAACCATTTGACTAATTACACTGAGGTTGAACATCTTTTTATATGATTAAGAGCCACTGTATTTTCTCTCCTGAACTGTCCATTTACATAGTTTCCTTCACACACACACCCCCACCCCCTACCCCCTACCACACACCCCCCCCCCGCCGCCTTTTTCTTTTGGATTATTGATCTTTTTCTTGTTGATTTACAAAGTCACTTGTGAGTCACAGAATCTGTTTTCAGACCCCTTTCCAACCTCTTACTAGAGGACATGTTGTCTCCTCTAGCGACATTCTACTTTTCTTCATTTCATTGAATGGAAGAACATTTATAAGTGGACATGTAAAAACAATTTCCTATGGACCGCAAACTCAGGAAACATTGCCTCAAGACTGTGATTGTTTTTTAAGGGGCAAGATAATGTGAATCATTTAATCTCTGGTAAATGCATTACAATGTGCAAACTTTTAGAATAGAAGAATAATCAAAGTTACAGTAAAATTTATGAGCAATTTATAAACAGAGACTGGAGTCTAAGATATTGATCGTAGTTGGTAGAGAAGAAAAAAAAACTCAGTGATTAATTGCACTCTTCAGTTTAAATGCAATCTCTTCCATGATATATGCCTTGGTATCCTGGATGGATGTTTCTCTGACCTCTGAATTCCTGGAGAACTTGTTTAGGAGGAGTATCAATGTCTGTCTTTATTATAGTCAGTTTCTTAGAAGAATATTCCCAGGAGCATTGCTCATTTCCTGTGCTGATCATAGATTTTTTTCGTAAAGGAAATCTTGATGGTCCCAAGCCACAGTCTTCTTTTACTCTGAAGTCAGGTTTATTGAGATATAAATTCCATACAGTAAAAGTCACCCTTTTCAAGTATACAGTTCAGTGAATGCTGACAAATACATACAGGTGTGTTATCACCTGAAAAATCAAGATACAGAATATTTCCCTTCTCACAAATTGTTCCCTTGACCCCTTTGTCATCAATTCCCTCTCTCCACTCTTCTCAGCTTCTGTCAATCACTGATCTGACTTTTGACCCTATAGTTTTGCCTTATCCAGAATGTCAGAATAACAGGAATCATTCATTCTGTAACTTTTTGTGTATGTCTGTTTTTACTCTCAGCCACAGTACTTTGAAAATAAACACAGAGAAAACAATTTCCTCATTGCTTTGTGGGATTTAGGCTAAGTAAATTCCACAAAGCAAAAATCATACCAAAATTCACCAAAATCATACCAGTGGCTAGGCAATGGCCACAAGGCAGGAGTGAAAAGGAAAGAGGGAGACAGAAACTCAAGGAAGTTTAATGTTTCTTGTAATAGTCTTTACTACTTTGAACATGTTACTTTGCAAGGAGCACTTCCAGCTTGCCCATTGTTTTGTGTACTCTGCATGACAGTCTTCTATCTTGTTATTAGTCCCATTCTGCAGATGAGAACACTGAGGTTCAGGTTCTGTAAGCATAACCCTACCTAGTAAGTGGAATACCGACAATGAACTGAGCTTTGATTTGAAAGACTTTCTTTTGTGGCTTTCTCCAGGCTCCTTTCCCCACAATGTCTAGTGGGGAAAGAGTTGACAGGAAGACCCATCCGCTCCCCAGGGAAGAGTTTCTCTTTGCTAGAAACCCAAAAGCTAGCCCTGAGACCACCATATAGCAGGTGATCATTAAATATTGTTAAATGAACCAGTAAAAGAGGAATCGATCTTTCTGATCTGCCGAATGCAAATACACTATTTCCCCCCACTAGCTCACTGGGAGTTTTCCAATGGTTACATTTTTATTTTAATGTATCCTTTTTTTTACTCAAAGGAAAATGCAAATTATCTCTCAGTCCTGTGGTTTGGTGTCATCCTAGCACACAGATTGAGTGAGTGTAAGCGAGTTCCAACTATTCTCTTACGGATTGTCTATCATTTGAGTGAAGGTTTGGGTTCATTAAAGACCACTCCAGAAGCATGAGTCAATTAATCATTGCTTACTATATTCTATAGCTAGATCATGAGGAGTAAAAGTCACCCTTAAGTAAAATGGACTTACTATGAATACCTAGAAACGATTTTAGTAAACATTTTGTGTCTTAGATATATTTGAATACAAAATAGGCTATATGTAAAATAGTATTGAAATGAAAGGAAAATCTAATCTTACGGTATCTTAAGTTGCTGGCAAACCCATTGGGTACATGGCAAATTTCTTCCCAAAAAAGATGACTGCTTTTCTAAAAACAATCTGAATGTCTGAAAACAGATGAAAATGTCAGGAATGTTGAAAATTCCACTTGGTAAAATGTTGTGAAATGATGTCTGAGAACAAAGATAAACAATGTAAAACATTGTATTATATCATATAAACCTGTGTGCTTCCTGAAAGGAGTTTTACAGTATTTCAGGGAACTCTGGGAAGTTTTTGAGCCTTTGAATTTCTCATTATTCTTTTACATAATTGTGTCTCTGAAATGGCTCCATTTTTGGCAATGAACTTGGTTCAGTGGAAGTGTGGTGGCACCTGGGTTGTAGGTCTGTGTCCACTTTTTAAATTTAAAATATTTATCTTTTTAATATCCTGGGACCTTCCAATGAAATTTCATCCCAGAGTATTTAATAAAAATCCATTTTAATACTAGACGTGTGGAATCATGCTAATATCCACCTTTAAATGAACTGATCAGTTATGCTGACTGGCACATTTGCCATCGCAGACCCACAGAGGAAATTGTAGGAGCTGGCTATTTCTTGAAATAGCAGTGTGTGCCATGCTCAGTCACTTCAGTCATGTCCGACTCTTTACGACCCCATCAACTATAGCCCGCCAGACTCCTCTGTCCATGGGGTTCTTCGGGTAAGGATGCTGGAATGGGCTGCCATGCCCTTCTCTAGGGGGTCTTCCTTACAGGGATCAAACCTGTGTCTCTTGCGTTTCCTGCACTGTAGGTGGATTCTTTACTGCTGAACCACTGGAGAAGCCCCTGAAATAGCAATGTGCACCTCTCTATGGCAATAACACAGTAGATTATGTGCTTTATTGTTGTAGCCCAGACTCATAAAACACTCACTGCGGGCCAGGAAAAAAGAAAAAAACCTAAGTTATTATAAAGGAGCAAAAAGTATTTTTGCTTGCTCTTTTTTTTTTTTTTTTTTGGTCCCAGCCTTGAGCTGAGAGAATGGGAAATGTTTTAAAGGGAAAGAGAAAATAAACAGCCCTGAGGAAGCTGTCACCTTTTCCCTTGGAAGACATGGTTTTCTTCCCAGCCCTTGACCTGGATGCCTCGCCTCCTCATTTTACAGGGAGATGGAGATGGTGGGAGGAGAGAGGCAGGGATGCTGAGAGCAGAGAGCAGAATAAACACGAGAACCTGGGATCAGAAGAAGTTTCTGTGCTGGGCGAGAGCTGAAAGCTGTAAGAAAAGCCAGAGCTGACACGGAGGAGAGTGGGCAGTGAGACCACTTTCCAGGGAATCAACAAGAGGAGGACCATTTTGAGGACGTATCTGGGGAGAGCCAAGGAGGACTTCTTGAGAAGCGAGTGCGAAGAGCAGGGCGAGAGCTGGCAGGTGAGGACATCTTAGGGGGCGGTGTGCCAGGGAAAACAGAGGCTGATGGAAACTAGAGGATGGAGGCACCAGCACCTGAACTCTGGGGGGCTCGATTTCTCCTGCCTGCCCTCCAGATGTCCGGCGAATTGCCAGGTCCTAGTCACTCTTCCCACCTCCTCAAGTCTTCTCCTTCCTCTCCATCTGCCTGACATGAGACCAGGGAGCTGAAAGCACAGGCTCTGCTCCCAGACTGCCTGCGTGAGAAAACTGCTCAGCCACCTACTGGTTTATTCAGTTCAGTTCAGTCACTCAGTTGTATCCGACTCTTTGTGACCCCATGAATCGCAGCACGCCAGGCCTCCCTGTCCATCACCAACTCCCAGAGTTCACTCAGACTCCGTCCATCGAGTCAGTGATGCCATCCAGGCATCTCATCCTCGGTCGTCCCCTTCTCCTCCTGCCCCCAATCCCTCCCAGCATCAGAGTCTTTTCCAATGAGTCAACTCTCCCTATGAGGTGGCCAAAGTACTGGAGTTTCAGCTTAAGCATCATTCCTTCCAAAGAAATCCCAGGGCTGATTTCCTTTA
The DNA here is from genome assembly GCF_001704415.2 of Capra hircus. Lineage (NCBI taxonomy): Eukaryota > Metazoa > Chordata > Mammalia > Artiodactyla > Bovidae > Capra > Capra hircus. The sequence continues at coordinate 99,087,329 of NC_030815.1, forward strand.
GAATGGACTGGTTGGATCTCCTTGCAGTCCAAGGGACTCTCAAGAGTCTTCTCCAACACCACAGTTCAAACGTATCAATTCTTCGGTGCTCAGCCTTCTTCACAGTCCAACTCTCACATCCATACATGACTACTGGAAAAACCATAGCCTTGACTAGATGGACCTTAGTTGGCAAAGTAATGTCTCTGCTTTTGAATATGCCATCTAGGTTGGTCATAACTTTTCTTCCAAGGAGTAAGCGTCTTTTAATTTCATGGCTGCAGTCACCATCTGCAGTGATTTTGGAGCCCCCCAAAATAAAGTCTGACACTGTTTCTACTGTTTCCCCATCTATTTCCCATGAAGTGATGGGACTGGTTGCCACGATCTTTGTTTTCTGAATGTTGAGCTTTAAGCCAACTTTTTCACTCTCCTCTTTCACTTTCATCAAGAGGCTTTTTAGTTCCTCTTCACTTTCTGCCATAAGGGTGGTGTCATCTGCATATGTGAAGTTACTGATATTTCTCCCGGCAATCTTGATTCCAGCTTGTGTTTCTTCCAGTCCAGTGTTTCTCATGATGTACTCTGCAAAGAAGTTAAATAAGCAGGGTGACAATATACAGCCTTGACGTACTCCTTTTCCTATTTAGAACCAGTCTGTTGTCCCATGTCCAGTTCTAACTCTTGCTTCCTGACCTGTATACAGATTTCTCAAGAGGCAGGTCAGGTGGTCTGGTATTCCCATCTCTTTCAGAATTTTCCACAGTTTATTGTGATCCACACAGTCAAAGGCTTTGGCATATGCTTCCCCGGTAGCTCAGAGGGTAAATCGTCTGCCTGCAATGCGGGAGACCCGAGTTTGATCCCTGGGTTGGGCAGATTCCCCTGGAGAAGGAAATGGCAAACCACTCCAGTAGTCTTGCCTGGACAATCCCATGGATGGAGGAGCCTGGTAGGCTACAGTCTATGGGGTCGCAAAGAGTTGGACACGGCTGAGTGACTTCACTACTGGTTTATAACCCTGAGTAAATGACCAAGCCTCCCTCTGCCTCGGTGTTGTCATCTGATAGATGGGAATGCTGCTACTAGTGCTTACCTTATGGAATGTTGGGGGTGCTACATGAACCAGCAACCTCTGCAGCACTCACTAGGCGCCTGGCGTAGAGTCAGTAGTAGATTTTAGTTGCTGTTAGTTTCCTAGGGCAAATGTAACATTACCACAGACAGGAGGAGGAGTGGGCTTAAAACAACAGAAGTGTATTCTCTCAGAGTTCTGGAGTCCGAAGTCTGGAGTCAAGGAGTCAACAGGCTTGACTCCTTCCGGAAGTTCTGAGGGAGAGTTTGTCCCATGTCCCTCTCCTCGGTTCTGGTGGCTATCACCAGAATCCTCGACGACCCTTGGCCGTTTCGCTGCCTAACTCCAGTCTCTGGCTCTGTCTTCATTTGACCTTCCCCGCTGGGTCTGTGTGTCTCAAGTCTCCTTCTCCTTTCTCTTATAAAGACACCAGTCTTTGCGTTAGGACCCACCCTCGACACAGCATGCCCTCATAGCAAGATCCTTAACTACATCTGTAACGTTTCCCGATAAGGTCGTGTTAACAAGTACTGAGGACTAGAACTTGGACGTATCTTTCAGGGATTATTCAATCCAATACATAGCTATTATTTTCAATTCAGGAACTTCTCATTTCTTTTCTAGACTCTGAAAATAGTCTCCCTGCCTCTTGGCTTTACCCAAACATCTGTTCTTAGTAAGTAGCCCCATCAGTGACCTTTCGAAAGTGACTCCCCTGTTTACCCCCTTTGGTGGCCCCCCATCACCCGCAGAGGATATGTGATGTGCTGAGTGGGGCTGTGACCTGGTCCTGCCTCATCTCAGCAGTGCCATCTGCCACCTTCTTCCATCTTGCACATCCCTTTTCAAAACAGGATAGCTTCTAGCGTCCCAAACATGTGGCTGTCTCTCACGCTTCCTGGCCCTTGCACAGCCTGTCCCCTCCCCATGGACCATCTCCTCCCTACTGGGGGCCTACGCATCCTTGGATATTCTGTTCTCAAATTTTCCCCGCTCTGGGAAGCCATCCTGGACCCTACCCTGGCAGCATCCCCAGCTACGAGGAATTGGCTTCCTCCTCTTTACCCCTAGTCCCTCTTAAACTTATCCCTGTCATCAAACTTCATTTGTTGTTTTGTAAAGCTATGTTTAATGTTTCCATTGCTCCTTGAGGGTTGTGCCTTGCTCAACTCTATACCTCAATGCCAGGCAGTAAAGTGTTGAATACTGGTTGGTTGGTTGGATGGAAGGATGGATGGGCAGGTAGATATATAATTAGATGGATGAATGGGTAAATGGTTGGATGTCTACGTAGATGAATGAATGGATGGATGGATAGGTGGATGACGTTGGGGGGATGGATGGATAGATGTGGATGGGTGGGTGAATGGATGGATGAATGAATAACTGGGTAAAGGGAAACTCTTGAGTCGGGAATCATGTGGAACCGCAAAGTGAAACCTGGATTAAATCTGGGACTATTTGTGGTTAAAAGATCTGACCAGTCTTTAGAGGACTGAATGTGACTACTCAAGGCTCATATCTGAGTAGTATAAACTACCAACAGGTATGTGTTAAAACATTCCAGTACATAAGATCTAAAGTAGCTACTGAGAAAAGTCATCTCAGCTCCCTAGAGTATTCTGATTCTTCTCAATTTCCAAAGTCCTAAATTAAAGAAGCCCCTTGGGGAGTAGATAAAGTGTGGTTCTCGTATATTACACTCTCGTATGAAAAGATTCAGCTGTTGCATAAGTTTAGACTGTGGCTCCCTAGGTCTCACCCCTAGAGATTCTGATCAAGTCAGTCTGTGACAGGCTCAATGATCTGTGGAAAAGTTAAAAGCACAGATTTCACTCTGCCACATCCACCTCTGTAACCTTAGATGGTTTCTTATTTCTTCATCTCTGAAGTGGAGAAAATAATAGTACCTCTTTGTAGGACTGGGATGAGTTACTACAGTGATAACAAGAGTTTGACATGTGTAAGTTCTTGATAAGGTTACCTGCAAGCTTTGCTATCATTATCATTATCAGTGAAATTCTAGATCAATGGCTCTTAATCCAAGCTGCATAATAAAATTTGAAAATAGATGCTACTCTAGTTGGTCTGGAGTGGGGCCCCAGGGATGGGTGTTACTTTAAAGCAGCCCAGGTCTACTATGCTGTCACAGTTAAGACCCAGTCGGCCCAAGATTGTTCTTGTTCAGTCGCTCAGTCTTGTCTGATTCTGCGACCTCATGAGCGGCAGCATGCCAGGCTTCCCTGTCCTTCACCATCTCCCGGAGTTTGCTCAAACTCATGTCCATTGAGTCGGTGATGCCATCCAGCCATCTCATCCTCTGTCGCTCCCTTCTCCTGCCCTCAATCTTTCCTAGAATCCAGGTCTGTTCTAATGAGTCAGCTCTTCACCTCAGGTGGCCAAGGTATTGGAACTTCAGTTTTAGCACCAGTCCTTCCAATAAATATTCAGGGTCGATTTCCTTTAGGATTGACTAGTTTGATTTCCTTGCTGTCCAGGGAACTCTCAAGACTTTTCTCCAGCACCACAGTTCAAAAGCATCAATTCTTCAGCATTCAGCCTTCTTTTTGGTCCAGCTCTCACATCTGTGAGACATTACTACTGGAAAAACCATAGCTTTGACTATATGGACCTTTGTGTTGCCCCTAGATTGGAGCTTCACAAATTTGAATCTGCCCAAAGATCACCATGGAATCTTATAAACATGCAGATTTTGATCCAGTATGTTTCAGGCCAGTGAGAAGCTGCATGTCAACACTGACACGGTTGTTGCTGTCCACAGACCACACAAGGAGTAGTGAGACTTTGGAGTAAACCCCTGAGCCCAAGCAGATGAGACCTGCAGCTTGGTCGGGGGTTTGATGTCAACACCAGGACTGATTGTGACGGAGGCCATGTGGTTGCTGGTTACACCCAGGTCCATCACATCCCAGTGCCCGGAAGCTCCCCCATCCCTCACAAACTCAGCCAGACCCTAGGAGGAGAGGCAGGCAGGCTTTCCCTGACTTCCTTGGTAAGATATGTCAAATGAACATTCATTACAGTCCCAGGAGTCCTTTCAGAGGCATTTAAGGGAATACTGCACATTAGCACTTAGCTCTTCAGATTTCAGAGTTCTAGGTCATCATCTTGCCCACAAAAGGGCCATTTGTTTGTGTCTCAACTGCTGAGTCAATTACACTGCCGAGCGGGGATCATCGTTTTGTTGCCTCTGTTTTTGGCACAAACGACTTGAGGGTTTTCCAGTCATTGGTAAGTGCCGAAGTCCCTGGCTCTTGATACAGCCCAGGTGTAATGGCTTGGAGACCTACAGTCAGACCAGGTTGGGGAGGGGGTGGGAGTTTAAAATCTGAGCCGGAAATCTGGTGTAGGAGTTAGTTCTTAACTCTCCAAGATAGCATCTGCATTTTTTGAAAGCTCACTGAGATTTTCTCCAAGTATCCCAGGGATGGGGGAGCCTGGTGGGCTGCTGTCTATGGGTCACAAAGAGTCGGACACGACTGAAGCGATTTAGCAGCAGCGGCTGCAGCAGCCCACAGCAAGGTTTAAGTTGTAAGCAGAGGCCCTCGCTGCCTGGGTGTACGAGGCGGCTTACAGCACCGTGAAGCCACGCGGATGAAGGCAGAGCTGAGAGCATCTTCACTCACCGTGCATGTAGTTCCTGTTACACTGTCCTTTCACTGCGTGTTGATGAGGCAAAATTGTGAGTCACTTACATATCTGTTGTGTAGTTGCTCAGTCGTGTCCGACTCTTTGCGACCCCATGGACTGTAGCCCACCAGGCTCCTCCGTCCATGGGATTTCCCAAGCAAGAATACTGCAGTGGGGTGCCGTTTCCTTCTCCAGGGGATCTTCCCAACCCAGGAATTGAACCCACATCTCCTGCAATGGCAGGCAGATGCTTTACTTCTGAGCCACCCAGGGATCCCAAATATTCTTTTACAGAGACTTATTTTTTTACGTGACAGACCTCTCCTTTAGATTTTCATTTCATATTTTATGGTTCCAAAGATCTGGAATCAACATTAATTACGATTTTAGAAGGCATGCATTATTTATCATCTTCAAATCACCAGAGTAATAAAAGCCAACGCAGGCCTCCCCATGCACCCCATAAGGTACGTAATGTTAACCTGAGTTTACCTAGGATGAGATTGAGGAAACATCGGGAAGATCCCCTGGAGAAGGAAATGGCAATCCACTCCAGCACTCTTGCCTGGAAAATCCCAAGGACAGAGGAGCCTGATCGGTTACAGTCCATGGGGTTGCAAAGAGTCGGACACGACTGAGCGACTTCACTTAAGGGCCTCACCCAGGGTCCCCCATTCAGTAAATACAGAGCTGATTTTGAGGCCAGAACATCCTGGCACCAGGGCTCTTAACAGGAACACTGCCGCTCCGTGTTTATGAGAGCACTTAGCACCTGCCAGGCCCAGGGCTTGACCGAGATCATGTCCTTTGTCCTCAGAATACCCTTACAGGTTAGTCACTATTAATGTCCTTTCCTGGTCAAAGGAGCCTGATCTTAGAGAAGTTATGCAGTGTCCCCAAGTTTCTACGACATTTTGTAAACTGGGGGTTGACCGCAAGGGGTCTGTTGCCCTCTCCTGAGCTGGCATTGGATCCTTGTGCGCTGCCACGCCTCTCCTCCAGCCCTGGAGTGAAGGCTTCCTGGATCTGTCTCGGCACTGGTTCCATCAGTGCCCACCTATGTTCGCTCCTCCAAAGTCCCTTTTTCCATGTAAGATGACACAGTCACGGGCTGCAGGGACCAAGGCATGGACATCTTTGAGGCCATTATTCTGTCTGCCTCTGTCCTGCCATTCCATTGTTTTGTCGCAGGAATCCTGCGTTGTCCTCCATCCGATCTCCTGCTCACATCTTCTCTCCTTCGTCACTGGCAGTCAGAGTGATTTTTTTAAGGTGTAAATGCATCCCTTCACAACTTGTCTAAACCCTCCCAAGGCCATGATCTGATTGGATCACTCTGCCTCCTCTGTCACGCCTCAACTCCTCGCCTCTCCAGCCCCCATCACACTGGTCCCCTCAGTGGTCCTCCACTGGATCTGAGCACACTCATGAACAGAGCCTTCCGTGTGCTGTTCCCTCGCTCCGAATGCTCTTGCCTCAATGTTCTCGGGGCTCTGTCACTCACTCCATTCAGGTCTCTGATGGAGTGTCACTCCTTTATCTGCATACCTCTCTCCCCCCTCAGTGTGCTTCTCTTTGAAATATTTCTGAAGTTCAGTTCAGTTGCTCAGTCGTGTCCGACTCTTTGCGACCCTATGAACTTCAGCACGCCAGGCCTCCCTGTCCATCACCAACTCCCGGAGTTTACCCAAACTCATGTCCATTGAGTCGGTGATGCCATCCCACCATCTCATCCTCTGTCGTCCCCTTCTCCTCCTGCCCTCAATCTTTCCCAGAATCAGGGTCTTTTCCAATGAGTCAGCTCTTCGCATGATGTGGCCAAAGCATTAGAGCTTCAGCATCAACATCAGTCCCTCCAATGAACACCCAGGACTGATCTCCTTTAGGATGGACTTAGATTGTAGATTTTTCTACTTTTAATGTCTTTCTCCCTTCCCTGGAATGGAAGTGCAGAAAGGCAGCTTCTTTGTCCCATTCTCTGCTGAACCCCAGCACTTGGGATAATGCCTGGGTATACAGTATGTGCCTAATACGTGTGCCCTTTCTATAAAGAAAGGAAGGAGAAAGATGGAAGAAGTTGACTTAGCACTCTCCCCCTTTTGTGGTTGTTATCTGAGGTCTTAACCCTCAGAGAAGATAATATTCTAAGTACCTCAAAAGGAATCATTTCACCTCTTTTAAATGCATATTATTTATGCAGATAAATTCTCCCAACATTTAAATAGTCCCACACAGATACACTCTTCCAGCAGCATGAGCTGATTACCAGATATTATTGCATCTGCTACTTGGAGCTGTGTGACCAGAAGCTCTCTGTGACTCAGTGTGTGCATCTGTAAGATGGGTATAATAATAGTGCTGCCTTCACAGGGCTGTGGTGAGGACTGTGTGTTTAGTTGCTCAGTCGTATCTGATTCTTTGTGACCCCATGGACTGTAGCTCACCAGGATCTTCTAGTGGATAGCTATTTCCTTCTCCAGGGGATCTTCCCAACCCAGGGACTGAACCCCTATCTCTTGGGTCTCCTGCATTGGCAGGCGGAATCTTTACTGTTTGAGTCATTGTGAGGATTACACTTGTTAATGTCTCCAAAGCACTTACTAATAGAAGGGATTCAGGGACAAAGTATCACATCAGTGCTTATTAAAGATAAAAAACCAAAAACAAACCAAAAAAAACCCCAAAAAACCTTTTACATTCAAATTCAAACTGTTCTCGCCAATACTCCTTAGACCTTCATTTAATTTAGAAATAAACTTGGAAACTTTCAGCTTTTTGCTTAACTCAATTTGTTCCTGCTTTATTATTACTTGGGAAAATACTAGCTTGTACCCCTTAATAGGGAGTGGTAAAACAGCAAAAGAGTATCTTTGCCCATTTTTTTCTCATCAGTGGTCATATTCTTACCAAATAAATGTTTCCTCTATAGACAAGGGCTGTTACAATGTTTTTTAAATAATAGGATTATCAAATTTAGGGCTTCACTTGCTCAGAGGGTAAGTGTGAAATCTCCAGGCTGCCTCCAAGCCTGTTGAAGTTCCTCTTGAAAGAAAATATCATTTGCCTGGCTTTCCAAGGGGCTGGAGTTTGAAACCTGACACCCATTTGTCCCTTGCCTGATTAGGTCACCACCCTGGAAAGGCTGCTTCCCCCTCATTAAGGAAAAGCTGGCTCCATTTATTTTGGCTCCAACTGACCTAACAGTGTCTTTAATTCAGCAATGGTCTGTTTTCCTTGGAGGCTGGAGAGGTTTTGGACCAAGCTTGAATTCTTGTGGGAAGTTCCAAAATGGAAGTCAGATGACTTCAGCCAGCAGTGGTGGAAGCAGGAAAGTGGGGCAGGCCTTTGGAAAGTGGATTTTGAATACTGGAGGTTATTCATAAGATGCCTGACAGGATAGAGCCTAACCGTTTGAAGATGATACGGACAAACCATTTTATTAGTTTGTTCAAACTGATACCTGTTTTCTTTTTTTTATGGTTTCCACCTAGACTAGAAAATAGTTTCAACATGATTGTCGGAGGCAAGAAGGGATTGATATGATGCTTACTCATACACAGATGCAAGACAAGCCCCTTCTGGGGGAGACCTGTGAAGGTCACTCTAGTTGTTCAGTCGCTCAGTTGTGTCTGACTCTTTGCAACCCCAGGGACTGCAGCACGCCAGGCCTCCCTGTCCTTCACTATCTCCCAGAGTTTGTTCGAACTCATGTCCATTGGGTTGATGATGCCATCCCACCATCTCGTCCTCTGTTGCCCCCTTCTTCAAGGGGGCATCTCGTCCTCTGTTTGCCTCCTACCTTCAATCTTTTCCAGCATTAGGGTCTTTTCCAGTGAGTGAGCTGGCTCTTCACATCATGTGGCCACTCTAGAAGGACTAAAGGCTGTATACACATCGGTCAGAGGAAGCCTTGAGCTGGGAGAAACATTGTGGAGGTAGCTCACGCCCAGGTGGGGCCTCACTGGTGCCTGTGCCTTTTCTCTGCAGAAACTGTGGAAGGGAATTAAGGCAGGGCAGCTCTCAGTGTGGGGAACAGGTGGTCTGAACAGCCATTGGTGAGGGCAGGGGAGGGGAGAGGTGGTGGTGACAGGGCCGAGCGGGAGGGACCCAGACTTCCAGTCTCTTGCATTAATAACCACGTTGAACTTCCTGCCTCATAAAGCCACTCTCTCTCATCTCTTTCTTGCCTCTCCCCAGTATTCTCGGTTCCAGAGACTCTTTTTTTGGTTTTGTTTTTTAACCAGAGGTCTGTGGATCTTCTAAGAGTGTCCATGGAAGAATTTAAGGGGTTTCTGAAAGAGATTATATACAAAATGTTGTAGGTGTGTTCATTGCCTTTAAATCCACAGTTCTTACCAGATCCTCAAAAGGACTCTGATCTGCCCTCCTGAGAAGCTTAGAATCACTGCTCTAGATGGCAGCATAAATCACCCCCTAGGACACATTGCACTTTTGTCTCCTTCAGTCCCTCATGATAGGTGCAGAATTTGGCAAAGCCAAAACGTTCCAAAAAGGTTTGCACAGCATCAAAAGACCTTGGAGAGCCAACTCTAGAGGCAAGAAGCATGACTCCGGAGCTTTCATGAGTCAGTGCTGGTCTAGACTGAGGGCCGAATTGGCCATACCTGGGGTCTTAGCTTCGGCTGCTGTGAAAAATTATACAGATTTGTGGCTTAAACAACAAATGTTATTTCTTCCAGTTCTGGAGGCAGAAAAGTCCAAGATCAGGGTACTGAGATATTGGGTTCCTCTTGAGGGCCCTCTTCCTGGTTTGAGATGGCCATCTGCTTCCTGTGTCCTCATATGGTGGGATGAGAGAGAAAAGCAAGCTCTCTACTGTCTCTTCTTTAATCCCATCATGAGGGCTCCATTCCCATGACCTAATTATCTTCCAAAGGCTGCATCTCCATCACATTGGAGATTTGGGTTTCAACATTTGAATTTGGGAGCTAGGGCATGAATATAGCACCCTGTGATGGGCTGAACAAGTGACTTAGAATCTTTGCTTGGATACAAGCATATCTAGATAAAAACACATCCAGAGTGACACAGATGGATGAATAAATAAGATTAGGTTCATGATTTTGAAACAGTACTCATGACCACCTTCAATATGTCAGGAGGTACATTACATGATGAATACATAACATCATGTGGGCTTTCCAGGTGGCTCAGCGGTAAGATACCACTTTCAATGCAGGAGCTGCAGGAGCTGCAGGTTCGATCCCTGAGTCAGGAAGATCCCCAGGAGGAGGGCATGGCTACCCACTCCAGTATTCTTGCCTGGAGAATCACATGGACAGAGGAGCCTGGCGGGCTACAGTCCATGGGGTCGCAAAGAGTCGGACACGACTGAAGCAACTTAGCATGCATGCACATGGCATCGCTGGATTATAATCACTTGATTTTATGATAATCTTGTAAGATGGATATGAATATCTTTCCCATTTTACAGACAGAGTAAGAGTAACTTAAGCTCAGAGAAGTCAAGTACATTTCTCAAGGTCATTAAGTGGTAGAATGGAGATGTAAGGTCCAGTTGGTCCAATCCATGCTTCCTGCCAACCTAGTAGCTTTGTTACATGCAAACAACCTTCGTAGTAGCTTGTAGGATGCTGATGAATCCGAGCTTTCCTTCAGGACTCTATCATTTTTAGAGTTAACCGAGAGAGGGACAAGTCAAGTAAATAATTTGCTAGTCACACACTCTGTTAGGAATTGGGAGGGATAACCACTTTTCCTTCCCAAAGGGACCACCATGCTTGCCCTGAGGGGGTGGGATTTCTGGACCGCTGTGGAGTTAACAAGAGGGGACTTGGGAAGTTAGAAAAGGGAGGGGGAGTCTGCATTCCAGGCATAGCTCATGGTATGAGAAAGTACCAAATTTGGAATGGGACAAACAGATGAAGAAGGTGTCAAGTTCTCTGGGGAGGAGTAGGGGGACTGGAGGCTAGAAACAGGGTAAAGCTCTGACAAAGATGTACGGTGACTTCTGAGCCTGAAACAAAGGAGAACCATCCCGAACCCTAGGAGCCTCTCCTCCCCCATTCCAGCAAAGAGGAGTTCCATGCCAAAAGGGGACCGAGCTCCCGCTGGAAACAGACTGCCCGTCTACAGAGGGAGGTCGTCCATTCCAGCAGAGAGCTCTCCAGCCACAGGAAACGCCATCTCAATCTGCATGGCTTGTCCACTGGCAACAGATGGCTTCCCTAGGGCTTGACTTAGGGAAGAGTGAAAGTGAGGAGCTAGAGATGGAAAGTGAGGAACTGAGTGGGAAGAGGGGGAATCGTAAAGGACAGACAGGAGACGCCTGGATCCTAGCACTAGCATCAACAGTCTGACACCCAAATGTGGGTGCACAGCACTGAATCCAGCTCAGACCCTAGAAGGCAGCAGCCTCTCTGTCCTCCACGCCCAGCCCAAGAAGGCTGTCCCCGGAGAAGAAACGACGGGAGTAACATCAGCAGAGAATGCAGGCTCAGCTGTGCCTTGGACGTGGCTCTGCCAGCTGCTTTTCCCCAGGGGACAGACACGGCTCTCACTGGGGAGAAGCCTGGAAAGTGGCTGAGTGTCCATTTCCCAAAGGACTGAGCCCAGGGCAGCTCAGGGAACTGCTTTCTCTAACGCAGGATCTGCAGTCTTGTTCATGCTCACTCCCTCCTCAGCAGAACATAACACACGTTCCTTTGTCAAGTCAGCACAGGCTCCATCCTCGGAGCCTCCCTGAGGGGCTCTCCCCACCCCCAGAGCTCCTGGCTCCCAGTCAAGCAGACGCCTCTGCATCAACTCTTTTTCCACCCCCACCTCCCCAAGTATGCCATTCCCTCTTGTGGGATAAATTTAGCTCTGAATGAATGAGAGAGGAGGGCACAGTCATGTAAACACGGACCAGGTAGCTTTCCAATCTAAGTTTGACACACACACAGATGGCAGAAAAGATTCAAGTATTTCTGGTTCCTTCTTTCTGCTGCTTCCACCACATGCTCAGACCCTGCATCGTATTCTCTGCATTCCGCAAAGCTAATTAAATATGTAGATCAGGATGGGAACCATTTCACTGGATAAAGCAGAACTCACTTGAGTGATTGAGGAACATTAAGGAGTCAAAGAGAGCCTTGGGTTGCATTGGACATTTTCATTTACTGATTTGATGGTCGGAGAAACTCATCAGATACTTGGAAGCTTCTTTTGTCTTATCTATTAGCCGAGTCTTCTCTCCTGGTGGGCCGAGCCTGTGGCTGCTACAGAATGTTGCAGTCTTAAAGACATCGCCTCGCTCCACCTGCCGCCACCCCACTGACCAGTCCTTACCTCTCTGAGTTCCTGGCTTCCAAGGCATCGCTTTGACTGTTGTCCTTGCCCCTCTGAGAGCATTTCTAGTTCTTAAGGCATGTTCTCATTCATGAGTTCCTTTCATCCCTATAAGAACCTTGTGTGGTAGTTAGCTATCTCTTACCCAGTGTACAAATAGAAAACTTCAGCTCAGAGCAGTTAAGTGACTCTTCTGAGGTCACACAGTAAGTGGCGGAGTTAGGATTAGGACCTAGTGTTGAGATTTTGTCTGGGTGCTCTTCCCATTCTACCTTGAGCTGTTTTGAGGAAAGCCTGTCTGTCCATGATGGCCCAGCTGGAAGGATTATACTGGGTAAGGAGCAATTTTTTGTTGTTGTTGAAGTATAGTTTATTTACAATGCTGTGTAAATTTCTGGAGTGATTCAGTTATATGTATGCATGTGTACATGCATGTATATAAATGTACTTTTTCAGATTATTTTACATTATAGGTTATTGAATGATATTGAATATCTTAAGGTTTCCCGTATAAGGTCCTATACAGTAGGACCTTGTTGTTCATCTACTTTATGTATAGTAGTTTGTATCTGCTAATCCCAAACTCCTAATGTATCCCCCCTCTATTTCCCTTTGGTAATTATAAATTTTTTCTTTGTGAGTCTGTTTCTGTTTCATAAATATATTCATTTCTATCATTTTTTTGATCCTGCATATTAGTGATATCATATGATATTTGATATTTTTCTTCCTCTGTCTGACTTCCTTCACTTAGTATGATAAGCTCTAGGTCCATCCATGTTGCTACAAATGACAGTATTTCATTCTTTTTTATGGCTGAGTAATTTTCCATTGTGGGCTTCCCAGGTGGTTCAGGGGTAAAGAATACCTTCCAACGCAGGAGATGTGAGTTCAGTCTCTGGATTGGGAAGATCCCCTGGAGAAGGAAATGGCAACCCACTCTAGTAATCTTGCCTGGGAAATCCCACGGACAGAGAAGCCTGGCGGGAAATCCCATGGACAGAGGAACCTGGCAGGCTACAGTCCATGGGGTCACAAAAGAGTCAGACATGACTTAGCCACTGCTGCTGCTGCTGCTGCTAAGTCGCTTCAGTTGTGTCCAACTCTGTGCGACCCCATAGATGGCAGCCCATCAGGCTCCACCGTCCCTGGGATTCTCCAGGCAAGAACACTGGAGTGGGTTGCCATTTCCTTCTCCAATGCATGAAAGTGAAAAGTGAAAGTGAAGTCACTCAGTCATGTCCGACTCTTAGCAACCCCATGGACTGCAGCCCACCAGGCTCCTCCGTCCATACAACAACAACATTCTGCTGTATGTAGATGTGTGTATCTGTGTGTGTGTGTATATATATATATATGTGCCACGTCTTTATCCATTCATCTGTCAAAATATATCTTAGGTTGTTTTGATATCTTGGCTATTGTGAATAATGCTACTATGAACATTGAGGAAGGCGTGTATCTCTTCAAATTAGAGTTTTCTCCAGATATATGCCCAGGAGTGGGATTGCCGGATCATATAGTAACTTTAATTTTAGTTTTTATTTTTTAAGGAACCTCCATACTGTTTTCCATAGTGGCTACGCAAATTGACATTCCCACATACAGGGTAGGAGGGTTCCCTCTTCTCCATGCCCTCAGGAAGGAGCAGTTTTTGAGACTTTCTGGCTATTACCTCTTGGTGAGAACAGCTCTAAGGGGGCCAAACCCAAGTTGAACCCATTTTGCCGGTGTATGGAGGGTGGGCAACGGCAGGGGGCAGGCGGCATGCAGGATTGAATCGCTGGACATTCCAAAGGGCATCAGAGGGGCTCAGCATACGTAAGTGGTAGGAGCTGAAGCTCGGCTTTCCCAATTTCATTACTTATTCCCCAAACAGGAGGGCACACAGGATTTAACTGATAGGTCGCTGTCCCTGCACAGACAACCCCCTAGAAAATCTCTCTCTTGTCAGCAGTGCTGACTTGCCGGATGATCACATCATGGTTAACAATGAAAGTGTCGATGGCCACAGTGCAAAACAGGATTCGAAGCTGACGGGGCACTTCGTGGTCATTGTTCTAGGGCAAACTAGACTGGCGCCTAAGCTCTCTGAGAAGCCTGTGATCTGATTGTGTCCACTGGCATCAGACAGCCAGATGGGCCTTCCCAAAGAGTTTTCCCCTTTGTAGCTAATTCACTCCTAAACCTTGAATCACTTCCACTAAGGAGCACCTTTATTATGTGGGCATGTAGCTTTCTTCCTAAACACTCCACTCCCTAAACACTTAAGCTTTTCTTTCCATCTTTTCCTTGGACTTAATCCGTGTCCTCTTAAGTATTCCCTTGTCATTCCTTCTTATTTATAATTATTAAATTGACTCACTCCAAAAGATCAGGCTGTAGGTGTCTATGAATTGTTAAAGGAGAGCCTGGTAATGAAATTTCTAGGCAATAAATGACACAGAGCAGAATCCTTCCTCTTAAAAGGTGAAAGAGAAGTACCTATTTATGTGGGGGACTTAAAGACTATTGATAGTTCACCCCTTTTCTTAAAAGCTTACATTGTAAAAACAAAAACAAACCAAGCTAACATAAAAGGGTAGATACAATCAAGTCACTTGATGTGGTCTGTGACGGCGTTAACGAAGTGGCAATTGGGTTGAATAATTAGGACCTGCCATCACTGGAGCACCAGCTGTGGTCAGTCTCGTGAATTTTCAATCTATCTTGATTCCCTGCAATATCCCTATGAGGTTAGAGTTGTTATCTTCCATTACAGATGAGGATATTGAGCTAAGGGAATTCAATTTGTGCCACTGGTCAGTCCAAGTACCGGGATTCTAACTTGTCTTTATAGCTCATCCCTTTTCTCTGTGTCATACCCACCTCCTAATCCCACTTTTCAAAATGTTTATCAACATCTGAATGTCCCAGCAAGGTGAAGGTGGGATGACCCCTAACCATCCAGATCTTGTTCCTCTATGCTCTCCTTATAGCCCCTGGTTTCTTCCAGAAATTCACAGTGTTGATCAGCTGACATTGCCAAGGCTCATGCTGCTGTTCATGGGGTCGCAAAGAGCTGGGCATGACTTAGTGACTGAACAACAGTTGCCAAGGCTAGCCCGGAGAAAAGGAAGCCATCAAACGGAAGTTCTACTGTTCATTTCTGGATGGATTTCCAGGTGCTCATTGTGATTCTTCTATGTAGAGAGCTTCGACAGTCTATGCTTTAAGTGACATCCAGCCTAGTTTATTTCCCACACTGGAGCTCTGTTTTCTAACTTCTTTCTCTTTCTTGCACGATGGGGACTCTCTCTATGGATCTGTCATTTGAATCCCGTTGAGAAAAACATCACATACTTGAAATCCCATCAACTTCCCCAAATTGTTCACAACCACAGGAGCCAAAAGGGCTCTCAGCACCATTCCCCGCCTTTTGATTCTGTGCAGCCATATGTTTTGAATGACCATGTATTCTCACAGATCTTAGGCAAAAGATAGCTGATACAAATACAAGCAGTTTGGACCACCTGGCATTCCTTTGAAAATTACTTTTGTCAAAGGAAAGCTTCAGGTTACTCCGAAATTTCACACTCTTAGCTTCTGTTCAGCAAAACTTTAACTCATTCAGTGGGTCTTGGCGAGTCATTTCCCTCTCAGTTTTCAGAACTCCTGTTTTCCCCACAGAGAATAGGCTGTGATCGTCTGTGGTTCCCAAAGGACTCATGCCCTAAAATAGATTCTGCAGTTTTTATTACCAAAGCATCTATTTGCAAATTGAGCATTCTGTGTTCTCTCCATACAATGCTTTGCAATACAGTGTCTATCAGAAAAACCATGAAACAATAGGGGTAGTGCTTATGCAACGTGGTTAAATGTCCCAGCAAGAACTAGTGATTTGTTACACACATTATGCACCCATTGTAGTAGATCTTTTGAGATTTCAAATGTGTGGAGGGCAAAAAGTCACCCATATTAGCACTAAACTAGGAATTCTTTGTAATACCAAAGCCATTGCGTCATGTCTAGTATAGAATGACTACACGATAGAAGTTTATGAAAGAAGTGGTACAACTTGGGTTATAAATGTCTGTGTTTATAATGGGTTTGATGATTTTAAAATGCTAAAATTTAGAGATTTGAGGGGAGACGTGCTGGAAGAGGAGAAAATGTTTTCCCTCTACTCTTCACATGTCTTCCTGTTCCACTTAGAGTTCTTAGTCACAAGCAACAGAAACTGATTTGAGTTGCTAGGAGCAGAGAAAGTGCATTTATCATGTAGTTAGAAGAATAGCTGGGAAGATGAGAAGAGGCTTGAGCAATGGGCAGGACCAAAGATGAGCAGAAGCCTGAGAGAATTCTCTAATGCTGTGTCTTCAAGGCCCTTGGCCAGTGCACATACCTCACAACCTGGATTGCATGCCATGTCATAACTTCCAGGGACCTGGGAAGCAAGGCATTTCCCAGCTTCTATGTTGGGAATTGGCTCTGACTCTCTCTATGGCTTGTGATATGGGAATTCCCCTAAAGATGGAAAGGGCTTCACAAATTGGGCAGCCAAAAAATACGGAAGAGTCTGCTACATTTCCACCTGGACATGTCCCCAGGGTCGAGCATTCTGAATTTCTTCTCCCCTTTGACTTTTTGCCATAGCTACTTTGACAGTCCTCAACACTTAGGGAACATGACCACTGCATATCTTCAGTCCCAGGCAGTTGAAAGCCACTGAGGAAGTAAACACAATTGGTCAAAGAGTCTTCTATCTATTCCTAGTAAATCCAATTAGTACAATGGTTCATCCCTAACCCCTACCTCACCCCATAGATATTTAATTCTATACATGTATCCAGAGAAATGTGACCCAGGAGATTCTGATGCATACTTCTGATTAAGAATCATGTCTTAATTTTCCCCATATCTCACAGTTTCTTTACAAACCATTTCTATTTCTCCCACCTATCTCAGCCAAAGACAGTTCCATCAGCTGAGGAAACTAGGCTTCTGATATATGCTCACTCAACTTCTCTCTCCTTCAACTAAAACGTCTTCACCTTTATTCATTCCATCTTTTGTCCTCTTTCATTTTCCCTTCTTTCCAAGGCTAACCTGGCCACCAGGGCTTGTTTGAATGCCCTCTGATCTAATCTGAGACCGAACACTTATCTCCCCTTTTGACTATGTCTTTGGCCTCGCTTCCCTGATGCCTAATTCCCTTTCCTTCTGAAACATTCAAGTCTCACCTCATCTGACAACCTCTAACTTGCCTTTGCTTCCCATAGACCACCTCCAGTTCTCCCCAACACCCTCATCTTCCATATCCAAAGATCTTAAAGGAGTATTTTGTACTCAAGGATGCTCCTTTCCCACCTCTCATTCATTCTCAACTCTCTGTCGCTGCTTACAGGCTCACCCTGTACACATACACAGCTCTTTCCATGTTACCCATGGTTTCCTGGCTGCCCAAGGCTCTTCTTAGTCTGTATCATTTTTTTTTCAAACCTCCCCAAACCATCTGACCCTGTTGAGAAACCTTTTTTCCCCATTGTGATTTTTCATGGAAACATCCATCTTGATTTTTGCTTCTCATTCTCAGATGACACTTCCTCAGCCTCCTTTGCTGGGCTTTCTCTTCTTGTGTTTGTTCTGTTTCTCACTCTGGCCATTCACATTTCTTGAGCTAGAACCACAACGCAGATGACAGCCAGATGCATGCTCCCAATCGTGATTCTTCTACCTTGAGATGCAAACCTTTCAAACTGGTCACTTCCCAAAGGTGCCTAAGCCCTTTGGGGGCTTAGGATCTCACCTTCCATCATGCATTTAAAAAATTTATCATAGCAAAATATACATAACATAAAACTGATCATTTAAGAGTATGGTTCAGTGACATTAGGTCCATTCACATCGTTGTGTTCTTCGAATTCTTTAATATCTGTATCACTGGAGGGGAAAGGACCACTTATTCACCACTGAGGCTTGCCTCCCCTTCATATGACTGGCTGAGCCTGGTGGTTATGAATGTGGGCTCTGGAGGGTTTGAGCTGAGCTAAAATCCCAGCTCCGTGACTCTGAGTCCTTCAACCTCTCTGGTCTCACTTTGCTCATCTTGTTATTCTCTGCTCTAGCTGGTTACACAGTCACTCTGCTGAAGTAATAACAGCTTTGTTTACCTGTGAGCAAACACCCTCAAAAGACTTGTCCTCTAGAGCTGGCGCTGGAAGTAAAGAGAAAATGCACCGTTTGAAGAAAGTGATGGGTCTTAGCCAGAAAGAAGAATTATATATTCTGGATATACTGGAGAGGGATGTCAAATCTGGTGTTGGCTTGGATTTATGACCCAAACAGCTCCACCGATGCCTGTTATGAAAAGAAAGGGAAAACAATCAATCAGTTAGTTAAACTGCTTCAGTCTTTGGGCAGAGTAGTAATTGCTCTTCAAGTGACAGGTGAAACCTCCCTGAACGTTGAAAAGGTGATTTAGTAGAAATTGTAAGAATTTTCCCAGGAAAGAGGTCATTTAGAGAAATTTGATGTGCATACTTTTAAAAATGCCTGAAGTCTTGCATTTATCGGATCAAGCACCTGAATAGGTCACATTGGTTTCTCCTCCACCCTACCCCCCTCACGTTTATTTATTTTATGGAGAAAAGTTTGCTTTTGAATGTTGGAAATTCTAGCAGCCTCCTCCTGGATGGTAAGAGGTATTTTGTTTGTTTTTACCTTTTATTTCCTTTTAGACTGGGTCTTCTCCATCTCTCATATCCAGCCCAGGGCCTGGCATAAACGATGCACTTTAGTACTGTCTCCTGTTTTAGTAAACTGAAAATGAAAGTTGCTCAGCTATGTCCGACTCTTTGGGACCCGGTGGACTATACCGTCCATGGAATTCTCCAGGCCAGAATACTGGAGTGGGTAGCCATTGCCTTCTCCAGGGGATCATCCCAATCCAGGGGTTGAACCCAGGTCTCCCATTTTAGTAAAGAAGAGGTAAAATATTTTAGTGACCAGATCCTACTTTTCCTTTCAGTAACAATTCTCCGTGTTTCAGCCCAGAACATTGCAGGATAATGTTAAGAACAGATTGCCCTTTACAAAGCACCTTTATATACTTTATCTCATTCAGCACTTCCCTTTTCAGATGAGGAAACTGAGGTTCAGAGTGGTTAAGTGACTTGCCCAAGGCTTTACAGCTATTAAGTGGTCAAACCTGGCCAACGAAGCACCTATAAGTACAAAATCTGCACCTACAAACCCGTGGTTGTCTTTCTAACCCACATTTGACCCCACAGAGGGATGGCCTATGTTCAGCTGTACGCTGTCCTTGGCCAACTTGACCGCTGTGGATCCTGCCATCTAAGGCATGTGGGCAAGGCAGCCCTTCCCAGTGAGAAATGTCCCCATGTCGAGTTCAGGCTTTTGGCACGAGTCAGAAGGCAGGACGTGCTGGGGCCCGGCTTTCTACCTGAGGCCCTTGGGCTGGCTTCTGCAGGTCCCCAGTGAGCACGTGTCCACCTGGGCGCACGAACCCTGCGCCCTAGCGGCTCGCGTGCGCCCCGGGTGCCCACCCGCACGCGTGGTGCCTGGCCGCTCCTGGGGGAGCCCCCACTCCCTGCGGCTACAGTCCGGGTGGCTCCCGCCCGCCTAGAGCCGCCCGGGGCCCGTGGCCGCGGGTCCCCCACACCCCAGGGGCGGAGCGAGGCGCGGAGACGTCAGGGCGGAGAACGAGCGCGGGGCGAGCGCGCCCTCCCGGCGGCTGCCCGCGGCCCACGTCCCCAACTGGCGCGGCCGGCAGCCGGGAGATGCAGGGAGCGGCAGCGCTGGGGCGCAGCCAGGCGGCGGGCCGGGCGGGGGCCAGACGCTGAGCCGGGCGAGCCAGCCGCGCGCACAGCTCTGCCCGCCACCCCCGGAGCAGATCCCCGTAGGCTTTCCCTGGGGTTCTAGCAAAGCTCCCCCCGGGGTGCCCATCAATTTCCTCGGGTGACTACAGCGTGTGTTTTGTTTTTCTTTCTTCTTTCCCTCGCTGTGTGCCCTTCTCCAGGATGGCAGAGGCGGAATTGCACAAGGAAAGGCTGCAAGCCATAGCAGTAAGTCCACTTTGATTTTATTTTCTTGCTCTATTGTCTGGGATGGGAAAGGACCCCGAGTACTGCGGGGCCGTCGACATTCCAGCACAGTAGCCACAGGACATGTGTTTTGGGGATAAAAGTCTATCAAGGCTCAGCTACGCTGCGTTTTATTTTATAGTCTGTAGATGGAAAGCCCCAGGGCGCGCTTTGGGCTGGGGATTTGAATGTGGAAGATTGGCTTAGAAATAAGATGCTTGCTACTGGGCTTTGGGGAAAGACGAAAGAGAATCATGGGGCGGGAGGGGCGGACAATTCCTAGAATATTACCACCCAGTGCTCACTAATACTCTGACTTCAGATGCTGGAGAAGGCGGGAACGGTCACCAAAAACCGTGACTTCCACGCTCTCTGCAGAAGCTGTTGGTCTGCTAAGTGAAAAACCAGCAGTCCACTCAGCTGCCAGCCACGCGGTAGAACCTCCTCCCTGAAACCGAGAGTATTCATTTTCCCTGTTCTGTTTGAAATTGACAAGGGCACTGGCACAAAGCCACCACCTTGGGTGAGAGGAAGGTCTGGGGACTTCTTGGAACAACTGGGTCCTGGGAATAATATTCCAAGAGAGCCTCCTTCTTATGTGTGGTTCCTCACCTATTTTCAGCATACAAAGGAACAGCCAGTTTGGGTAAAGTTTATGTGCACTCTCAGAAAAGTGTACCCCTGCACGTCTTGAGTATAAGAGAGCTCTCCAAGGCTGCCTAAATTTGAGTGGTCCTGCCCCAGTGCTGCCAATGATCCACAGATGTGGTATTTTTACTAGAGCCACCACAGCTGGATTATATATTTCTTTTGCAGATGAAGGACTGATTACTGCTGCTCTATGAAATAATAGCAATTAAAAGAGAAGCTATGTTAACATATTGGCATAAAAGAATCTCCAGACATTCTTCTACCTAAGTAAAAAAAAATTTTTTTTGTCCAGGAGTTCCCTGGAAACACATATGAAT
This sequence comes from Capra hircus, assembly GCF_001704415.2. NCBI lineage: Eukaryota > Metazoa > Chordata > Mammalia > Artiodactyla > Bovidae > Capra > Capra hircus. Next base: position 99,108,397 of record NC_030815.1, read on the forward strand.
TTGTTGGAGAAACAGTGTGTAATGTTTTGGAAGCAAAGTTATATGAAAATGTTTTCAAAATCCTTTGGACGGATTCTTCACTGGGAAATGCACACAGGCTCTTCTTTTTCTTTTTAAAGAAGCATTTGATGTGGTCTCTGTGGCTCTGAGACCCTCTTTATCAAAGTCTTCAAATCTTAAATGTCTTGGAGACTTCACAGCTGAAGCGAGAAAGACGTTTGTTGGCATTGTTGAATGCTATAGCTTTTTTTGTCTGTTGGGCAATCTTTGAACTTGGTGTTCAGAGCTCAGGAAGACTCCCCCCCCTCCCGCCCCACCTTTTTTCCCCTTTCCCTCTGAGTGTGTGTATTTTGATGGTTAGTGAAGTTGTTTGTTTTCTAGAGTTTGTGGCCAGGCAGTGTGGCCAGTATGTCATGAACTGGGTAAGAATGGAGATATTCAGTTCTTGGTGCCATGTAGCTGGTGGATGTTTTATATAAACTGAATAATAGGCTGCTTTAACTGTCCATGTAGTGGCTGCTCCAGAGAGCATTCCATTGCTCTCATCAGTGGCCGCTGAAGGCTCCCAACAGTTGTCACATTTTCTGCCTTTGCATGACCAGCTTGTCTGGATGCCTGAGGAACAGCTGGGCCTCATGAAAGGGCTCGCTTTCCAAACAGGGAGCCAGTAGCAGCTCACACTTGGGCCACCCTTTTCCACGTGAGGCTGGGTCATTCCCAGCAGAGGCTAAATGGATTTTTGAGAAGGGTCTAGCCAGCCTTCTGGGATTCTTACACCCGTGCAGTTGTGGAGTTGAGTCTGTCCTGTACTTGGGAAACTGTTAATAATTCTCATGAATGATTCTGCCTCAATGAACATATCTTAGTGCAGATTTTCTAACAGCAAATTAACTCTGTGTATGTGTGAGAGAGAGAGGGAACTGAGAGAAGGGGTGGAGGCGCTTCTGACCATGTCAGCTGTTCTGTGCCCTGCTTTGACCTAATGCATACTCTCCAAAGTTTGCAAACCCTGAGTCTGTCTGCCACCTTCCTAGGGTTCTCAGGGGACCCTCAGGAGCTCATGAGCCTGCTCCCAGAGCCTAGTCCTCCTGAAGTCTCTCTGGAGATTTGAAGGAAGAAGAGCAATGACTCTATCTCTTCACCAACTTGGGTGCCTCTCCAAGAGGAGAGTCTCATGTGTAGATTCTTGAACACTCTTCAGTCTATACCTTGGTCCTTTCACCTATAAAGAGGGCTCATGAGTTCTGCTCCAGGGACTGGCTGTAAGGTTTAGATATGGTGCAGGTGAAGGACCTGGCATGCAGGGGCCAGCTGATGATCTTCAGCCAGAGCCTCCCATTCCTGTCTACCCTGCTGCCTCGTCCTGTGAGGGCAAGAGGCAACAACTCTGAAACATAGTCTGAACGACCTGTATCCTCCTCTTTACTCAACTGAAGGCCAGGGCTCAGCCCAGCATCAATTCCACCGGCTGCTCAGACCCAGGTGCAGAGATATGACTGGAGGATTCAGCCATCCAGCAGGTATTTACAAAGTGTCGCCTCTTGGGAAAAAAGTGACAATGCCAAAAAGTCAGTGTCTCTAAGTTTCAGTCATCAAAGGGAAGACTTTACCCTTTGCACACTTAAGTTCTGAAACCTATGTCACGTGATCATTGGTGGGATTCCCCCTGCCACCTCCAGGGAATGAAATACTCAGAAACGATAGTGCTTTAATTGAATCTTCCAGTTGAGTCCAGAGACTAATCAATGAGAAAAGATGAATCTCGTCCTATTTCCTGCCAAAAGCGGAGCAAATCTTGACGGGTGTCTCTGCTCCCAGGCTCTCTCAGTAGGGATGTTCCTGAAGCTGGAATTTTAGGAGAAAGCAAAATAATTCTGAGGCAGGATGAATGTGGGTTGTTATTCCAGGGAATAATGATACAGTTGCCATTTATTGACCATCTTCTATTCAGCAAGGCCCTGTGTGTCATGCTTCTTTTCTTAACCTCAAGTTAATGGTTTAACATAAACAGTTTCTAGCCAGTGGAAGGAGTACTTATATAAATAAGCACACAGGTGGAGCAGGTAAACCAAGGAGCTGTAGAACACTTTCTCAGAGATTTGAGCGGGTCGTGGAGATTTGGTATAATATAAAATCACACAAATACTTCCCCATGAGCAGAAGGAATGTATTTACTTGTTTGTTGTTAATTTATGATTTATTTGGAACAGTTAGTAGAAGAAAGGGAAAGCCAACCACGTGAAGTTAAGTCAGTAGCCAAAGGCACCAACTCAGTAATAAGACTCAAGTGCATTTTTAACACAGAAGATGTAATTTAATCCTGATGAGCTGATGGGGGAAGAACGTCTAGATTATCCATGTTTTAAAGAGCAGGATCAGAACCCAAATTGCAGGGCCCTGGAGCTTGTTTATTGACCACTGCCCAGAAATGCACCCGCCAAGACGGTGGCAGCATCTTGAGCTCCTCCCATGAGCTCGCTGTGTGGGTGGTTCCGGCAGCCCCTGTGCGAGCGGATGAGGGAAAAGACTGATTCAGTAGCATCGGGAAAGGCTGAGACAACCCACGAGGCCGCATCCTTTTGAGAGTCTTCCAGTGCATGGAAATACCTGCTGGAAGCTCTAACCAAGTGAGTAACCCGTTCCCTCAGGGAAGAAGCTGCAGTGTCTCAGTGCAAACCATTTTTGGGGGGAGGATGTTGTTATGTCTGCACGTCACAAGAAGAGGGTCTTCCCTGGGCTCAGGTGAAGATAACTGAATGTTTCAGAGATTGTCTTGAGCAAAAGCCATCAGAGGTTCTCAGGCCATGTGTGCTGATGTGGTGCTCGTGGTCAAGAACCCACCTGCCAATGCAGGAGATGTAAGAGATTCAGGTTCAACCCTTGGTTCCGGAAGATCCCTTGGAGGAAGGCATGGTAACCCACTCCAGTATCCTTGCCTGGAGAATCTCATGGACAGAGGAACATGGCGAGCTACAGTCCATAGGGTCACAAAGAGTCAGGCACAATTGAAGCGACTTAGCACACTCACAAGCTGCCAATCCAACCTACACTGGCTTTTTAGGGTACTTGGTTGCTTATTAAGAACTCGAACTCTGGAATAATAAAAACGATCTTTGGCATTTGTGTAGCACTTTACAATCTACAAAAACCTGCATGTATTACCTTAATTCTGATCTGTGCCAGGTAGGACTCATTGTCTGCACTTTACAGGAGAGTATGCAGAGGTGTCTGGGCTCACACAATGAGAACTGGAAGGGTTGTAGCTCTCTCCTGATTCCTAGTATTGGTGGTGTGTCTAGTTTGGGCGCGGGGTGCTCTGCTATGGGTGAGAGCTGCCTCTAGGATCCTTCAACTGGGTCTGGGGGTAGAGGAGAAGGGGTGAGCTTTGGGGTATGTGTGCCAGGATGTGCCTCTGTGGAATCTGCCCTTTGGGGATTTCACTTTGGGCCCCTCTCCCCCTTAAAACACTCCCCCAGGGGTTGCAGTTAGTGGCCTGTGGCCTCCACCTGCTCCCATTTTCTGTCCTGAGAAGGCCTGGATGTAGGTGGGTGGCTTAGGCTGGCTCTGCTCTGTACTTGCAAAGAGACAAGGCATTTCCTTGGTTTCATCTCTCAATGTTGTTCTTGCCTCTGAGCAGTAAGACCTTGAGTATCAGAGTTGAAATGTGGACCAAAAGCTCAGAAAACCAGTCAGCCTGCTCTGATCCAGACCACTTGGGTTGGCCTATCTGGCTCTGGCAGAAATCCTGGCTGCCGTTTGCATGGAATCCAGTCCAGCCTAGCTTCCCAGGTCAGGGATCCCTCAGAGGCTCTAGACACTCAAATCCAAGACTTATAGTAACACAAACTGTGGTTCTTGGGGAGACCATCCCTGTACATGTCCCCTATGAATCTCTGTCATTGGCAGGTAGCTGGTAAAAGGATGGGAGAACTGAAGATGCCAGCCATTCGTTTGTTCATCTTCTTCCGTGTAAATGGTACCCTGCTTCTAAAAGTTCAAGCTAAAGTTTAAAAAATGGTTTGCCCAGGACAGTGGTGCTGAGGAAGGATTTGACCCAGATGACTCTGCAGGACCGTCCAGTGGATAGGTGCCACTTGGGGCACATTCAGGGTCCTTGCCAGGTCTGAGAGTGCCAAGGCAGGCCTTACACAAATATGTCCAAGGGTCATACACCTCTCTGACCAGTTATTTGTACCTATGAGTGTTTCAGGCTTTAGCCTCTTAGGGCAAAGAGCAGTTGCTCTGGCAAGTGCCCTGTGAAATAGACCAGTCATCATTTAAAAAGCCAAGCAGGGGGGCTTGTGGGTTACGATTTGTCAATATTTAGAAGAAATCCAGGGCTCAGTAATAGCCCTTCTACATTTCTCTGGGGTTTTCCAGTGCTGTGGGGACCACCACTGTTGACCCTTTGAACTACCCACATTTCATCACTGATCCCTCTTGAGGATGCTGATCAACTTCCTTGGCAGTAAGAGTTGGTCCTCGTGTTGAGGTATTGACTGAGACAACAAGTGGCATTGATGCACAGACACAGTGGTCCCCAAGGCTGCCCGTGCCTTGCAATCTGGCAAGTAACAAGCATGGATTCTGGCCTCCGAAAGCCTTGGCTCATATCCAGCAGCCTTTCTGTTAGTATCTGTGTGACCTTGCTGTTCCCCAGTTTCCTCATCTATACGGTGGGGATAATGATAGTACTAGTCTCATGAAATTGTTTTGAAGGTTATTTGACAGGTTTCATGGGAAATACTCAGTGCAAGCTTACAGATATCACTCAACAAAAGTTTTCTTTTCATAGTAAGTGAATCAACAAATCATAACACATACATTTTTAAGGAGAATATGGATGCAAAGTGTGAAAGATGAATTCTTTTCACCTCAACTGGTGAATTGCCACACTGGGAAATTTCATGAATATAGTGACACCTTTGCAGTGCAGGAGGATACTAATAATAACAATGAAAAGGATTGTTTACAGTGAACAGGATTTGCAAGCTCAGAAGGACCTGGGAGCCAGCATGTAACATAAATGAGTAACACAGATTGAATGGGAAATTGTAAGGACCTGAAGAGAAGATAGCACTTCTCAGTGAAGGTACAGTTAATTTATACCAGGTGTGAACATGGGTCCTATGTTGTCGCATCCCCTGATTCTCAAAGAAGCCAGAAATCTTCCTTTTTAAAATGTGAGAACTCCCATTTCAAAATCAACTGGCTTAAAAAGTTTTTAAAAATTTGTGAATGAAACAAAATTTCTTTTGGTCCACGGGTTGACCTTTCGTGACCTCCAGATATAGGTAGAGCTTTGAACTTTATGCTCTGCTTTCTTTATGCATGGACTTCTTTGGGTTTCATAAGGATGCTGTGAAGCAGTATTGCCTGTCCCCCTTAGATCTTTCATAATGTTACAAAAGCAGGGTGCATTTTCAGCAGGGCTTTCTGAGTTTGGTGTCCAAACATTTGGATCATTGGGAAAAGTGCATATTTGCTATATGTTAATATTAAATTAGCTCCTTTTAACGACTGACATTATTATAACTCAAAATTCATGATGGCTTTCTCAGAATTGACAGAAAAGCTTAACATACAGCACCTTGATGTGGGAAATTCCACTGTCATAGAAGCATCTTTAACAAGATAGACAGGCCATCTAGTGGTTAAGCCCTTGCCTTCCAATGCAGGGGGTGCAGGTTTGATCTCTGGTCAGGGAGCTCAGATCCCATATGCCTCATGACAGAAAAACCAAAACATAAAACACAGAAGCAGTATTTTAAGAAACTGGATAAAGACTTTGAACATGGTCCACATAAAAAGTTTTTTTGAAAAAAGAGTAGGCAAATTTGAGCTGTCACATGTTACCAGGTGTTTGAGACGATTTTAATATATCAGCCTTGAATTACAGACAATGTAGGGTGACTCAGCTGGGCTCAGGACTTCTAATAATAGCAGCAGCTGCTACTGGACATAGACTTTTGGCCAGCAATGGTATAGAACCGTGATTCTCAAACTGCAGCACATTAGGATCACCTGGAGGGCTCCTTAGAAACACAGATTGCTGGGTCTTCCTCCTAGGAAGTTTGATTCAGTAGATCTGGGGTAGGGTCTGGGAACTGGCATTGCTAACAAGTTCCCAGGGTTTGCTGTTCCTAGCTGCAGCTGCTGTCCTAAGGAACACACGTGGAGTACCGCTGGTGAAGTGATAGAAGGCCAAGGGAGATGATGGCCTGGGTCTTCATAAGTATCACACACCCACTGTGACATGCCCAGGAGTTTGTGAAGTATGGATGTCTTAAGGAGATGAGATGGAATAAGAGACCAAATTCCAGTGGGCTATAGTCCATGGGGTTCACAAAAGAGTTGGGCGTGATTTAGTGACCAAACAATGACAACAAACCTAGCTCAGTTGGAAAGTGATGTAGTTGTGTCCTTCTTACATCCATTGGCTGCTCAAGAGAAGATCTTGTTTGTCTTGGGTACTTGTTTTAATCTATTTGCTTGCGTGCATGCTAAGTTGCTTCAGTCACACGTCTGACTCTTTGCAACCCCATGAACTATAGTCCTCAGGCTCCTCTGCCCATGGGATTTCCCAGCAAGAATACTGGATCGGGTTGCCATTTCCTATTCCGGGAATCTTCCCGACCCAGGGATCAAACTTGTGTCTCTGGCATCTTCTGCATTGGCAGGAGGGTTCTTTACCACTGAACCACCTGGGAAGCCCACGTGAAACGTGTATGATGCTCTAGATGGAGAAGTCCCAGAGCAGATCAGCCAGTCAAGTCTTGTAGCAGCCTCTCCAGCCTGCAGGCCTGATTCTCAATGCAGCTGCTTCTCACGCGGGCAACTCTAATAGGAGGCCAGGGCCGCTGAGGTTCACTTACTAAATGATGGTTAGTGATTCTCCTAAGTCACTCTGTGTGCACGAGCCTGGCTTGTCATTGGCGTGTCAAAGAGGAGTTTATTCTCGCCAAGATGTCCTTCAATCTTCCCTCATCCTAATTGTAGCATCCATTGTGCGAACCAATGCTTCTTATTCAGATGGTTTCAGCCTCACCCAGGCTCTTAATTTGTCTTAAAACACAAAGCACAGAGGCCACACGGCACAGGATGAGACCTAAGAGAACACGGACGGGCTGCTGGCTGATGGCCGCCCAGCATGAGGAGCTTTGTAGAGGAAAGTTTGCACATGAGCGCTGTGGGTTTGGGCGAATACCGCACAGCTGAGACCTATTTCTGGCAGGAAATGCCGGCAGAAGCAGAGGTTTGTGGGGGTGGGGGTGCATGTTGGAGCTGCATATGCCCTTGGTTAATGGGTATGGCAGTCTTTTCCATTAGTCTCATGTTGAATTAGAATCCACAAAAGGAGATTATTAAAGACACAGACAGACAGAGACAAGCCTTTAGTCTATTTACATAATGCTTGAACGTATATTAAAAATACTTTTGGGCCAGTCTTTGAGTCTAGTATCCATGTTTCTATAGCATCCTCTGAGCTTAGCTAGAAGAAGGAAATAGGGAACCTGGTCCCTTTCCCTTGCATAAAACGGGCGGGGGAAAGAAAAGCCACATGCGCCTCCAAGATAAAAGCCCTAGCAAAGGCTATAAGCCAGACCTCAAAACACATCTTCCAGCTCTTCGTTTCCCCTCTGGCAGCCTATTTCATTACCCTGCGGGCTTCCAGGCTCTTGACAGTCTGTGCACTAGCAAGATGTCTTCAAGGCATTTGTGAAACCTGCCCTTAGTTTTTCGCTGCAGGATACCGATTTACTTACTATTCTAGGTGGGTGGGATTTCTGCCCCCCCACCCCCCACAGGCTTCTTCTAAATTATAACCAGTCATCAGAGGATTCACTTTATTTTTAAAGTCAGGGCTGAAACTTAAAACTTTGAGGGTTATAAAAAATGTTATTCTTAACAGAAAAACATAGGCTTGAAAACTTAACCCCTTGGTGGTAGCTAGGGGGTCCTCTTTCTCTGAGTTTGAGCAATGATGCCAACAATTTTTGAGACCAGTATATATCACATGGGGCTTCAGGCTTGGGACCTGTGATACATGTATGTCCTTATGTGATGGAGAGAGAAGCCAGATCTGGGAGAGGTACCTTTTGGCCAAGAGGCAAGCAGTCAATTCAGCGGCTCCCCTCTGTCTCCTGATTCATCTTTCTTTTTTTTTTTTTTTTAAACACACGCAAAAACCGTATGGTTGAGGATCATCTTTATTGTTAGTGATATATTATTTTACCTTTTTTTTTGGCCACTCTGTGTAGCATATGGGATCTTAGTTTCCTGATAAGGGATTTGACTTCTCAGCTTGGGGTGATGATACTTGCTGCTTCTAATGGGTCAGGAAATGGTTCAAAAATTTTCTTGCCACAGTGGGACTGAGAGACATAAAGATTTGAAAAGTGGAAAAGCGTGTAGAGGTTCATCAAGAAGTTAAAAATAGAACTGCCATGTGATCCAGCAATTTCACTTCTATGTATATATTACAAGGAAACAAAATGACTGTCTTGAAAGGACATCTACACTCCCATGATCATTGCAGCCTTGTTCCCAGTAGCCAAGAGATTAAAACAACCTAAGTGTTCATTGACAGATGATTGAATAAAGAAAATGTGGTAAATCTAGAGTGGAGTATTATTCAGCCTTTATAAAGAAAGACATCCTGCCATCTGTGACTAACATGGATGGACCCTGGAGGGCATTCTGCTAAGTGAAAAAAGCCAGATACAGAAAGATAAATGCCTATAATCTCACTTATATGTGACATCTAAAAGAATATTGAACTTACAGTAAGAGAGGAGAATGGTATATACTAGAGGGTGGGAAGTGGGGGAAAGGGGAGATGTTAATCAAAAGTATAACTTTCAATTATAAATTGAATAAGTTCTAGAGTCCCAATATATAGCATGGTGACTGTGGTTAAAAACCATGTTACTATATACTTGAAATCTGCCAAGAGAGTTAGATCTCATGTGTTATCATTAAACACACTTAAATGGTAGCTGTGTGAGGTGATGGATATATGAATTAGCTTAATTATGATCTTTATTTCCCAATATATAGCAAAAATATATTGTACACTGTAAATATAGACAATTTTTTTTCAATCATACCTTAAAGCTAGGGTAAAATGATCTGGAAAGCCTGAAGTTAGTATGAGTGGCCTTGAAAGGAAACACTGCTTATCCAGGAAACACACACACACTATAGGTAGTAATAAGCCCATCATCTGACTGCTCTTTTTTTTTTTTCCAGCTGGTATGTAGGCAGCCGTGTTCATGAACAGTGAAATCTGAGCATATGTGTTTAGAATTTGGTGCTGGTCATCAAATACAAGTTGCAGCAAAACCCAAAAGATATTTAACAGTAACTGAGATAGGTCTTTCTTTGGAGGGAATGATGCTGAAGCTGAAACTCCAGTACTCTGGCCACCTCATGCGAAGAGTTGACTCACTGGAAAAGACTCTGATGCTGGGAGGGATTGGGGGCAGGAGGAGAAGGGGACGACAGAGGATGAGATGGCTGGATGGCATCACCGACTCAATGGACGTGAGTCTGAGTGAACTCCGGGAGTTGGTGATGGACAGGGAGGCCTGGCGTGCTGCGATTCATGGGGTCACAAAGAGTCGGACACAACTGAGCAACTGAACTGAACTGAGATAGGTCTGTGGGGATGGGTCAGAAAGCAGGGCAGGTCCTGGGAGGCTAGCTGTTGATATACTCTCTAGGTTGTCAGACAAAGTGAAATAAGTAAAAAAAAAAAAAAAAAGGAAAAAACAAATATTGTGTATTAATGCATATGTATGGAATCTAGAAAAATGGCAAAGCAGAAATACAGATGTATAGAACAAACTTATGGGCCCTGAAGGGGGCGGGGGGAATGGGATAAAATGGAAGATTGGGATTAACATATATACACTATTAACAGTCTGTTGAGGGCGTCCCAGATGGTGCTAGTAGTAAAAAACTGCCTGCTAGTGCAGGAGATCAAGAGACACGGGTTCGATCCCTGAGTCAGGAAGATTCCTCTGGAGAAGGTCACGGCTACCCACTCCAGTATTCTTGTCTGGAGAATCCCATGGACAGAGGAACCTGGTGGGCTATGACCCATAGGGTCACAAAGAGCAGACACAGCTGAAGTGACTTAGCATGCATGCATAAAATAGATAATAAGTACCTACTCTATAGCTCAGGAAACGCTACTCAATACTCTGTGGTGACTTATATGGGAAGGAAATCCAAAAACGGGGATATATGTATATATAAAGCTGTTTCATTTGACTGTACAGTAGAAACTAACACAGCATTGTGAGCAACTATACTCCAATAAAAATTTATTTTAAAAAGAATATACTCTCTAACTCTACCAGCTACTAGAAATAAGACTCTGGCAGCCTGATCACTCCCCGTCCTTATTCACCCAGGAGTGAGGATGATAAATGTCTGATCAGCATTGGATCTGATGGCCGTGATGAAGAAGAAGTGCTGGGCTTGGCAACACAGAGGAGGCTAAGGTGAAAGTAATTTCAGTTGCTCAGTCCCTGCCTGCTCTCTTTCCTTCCTGCCATCATTGCTTTCTGTCCTGATGTATCCTGGCCTCTAGAGGAGTCCAGTTCTCATCTGCCCTGAGCTCAGGTCCACAGAGCGAATCTTGAAGCAGAATGGCTTAGCAGTGGGGGGAACAGGAGGGGAACATCTCCCCTGTAGGGAGACAAGGCACCTCAGGGCTCAGAGAGCAAGTCAAAGATGGCAACTTGATTCTATAGCTTTCTTTCAGTGGGAGGAAGAGTCTCCCAGTTCTTGAGAGTTTCCCTTGGGCCAGACAGCTGGCAGAATGCCTTATATTGGGCATTAAAACCTCAATTGAGCCCAGGTGGCAGGCTGACGTGGTGGCCGAGCTTGTGGGACTCTGGTAACTGGAGAGAGTGGGCTCCCTAGGCAGTACTCAGCTCCAGCTGATGGGCACTTTATGGGAATACAACTCAAGGATCTTGTATTCTTCAAGGGCATCTGGAAATCCAATTTTTGAAGGAAGTCTGTTGATATTTATATCATAACCATTGAAGCACTATGTGGGCAAACCAAACACAGATTTTAATCCAGTGTGGGCTGGATTCATTCCTCACCCCTGACCCCTTCTCAATCCCCACCCTAGGACCCCAGTTTCCCACTTCGCTTTTCACAACAATATTATATTTAATTGTAAAGCTGGTAGTATGCGGAGATTCTAAATATAGGTGTGTTTAGTCCTGTTGGGCAAATAAATGGGCAGCCTGCCAGAAACCCATCGAGGACCATCTTAGGAGGATGTAGTCTCAGGTAGAGTCAGTATTCTACTTAGATCTGTTCCTTGTCCAGCATGCTGTGTCAACTCCCCAGTTCTCTGTAAGAAATAACAATTGAAAACACTCCTTAAAAATGAAATTAACATAGAGCAAAAGTCACCTTTTTGATGTACACTTCTCCGAATTTTGTAAGATGTAGATTTATGTAACTGCCAGCACACTCAGGGTGCAGAACAGCCCATCGGCTTTCAGGACTCCCCCAGTAAGCACTGTTTTTTAAACTCTGTACACATTAGAATCTTGGAATGTAAGTAATTCTCCTTGTCTCCACCTTATTCAGTTCAGTTCAGTCACTCAGTCATGTCCGACTCTTTGAGACCCCATGAATCGCAGCACGCCAGGCCTCCCTGTCCATCACCATCTCCCAGAGTTCACTCAGACTCACGTCCATCGAGTCCGTGATGCCATCCAGCCATCTCATCCTCTGTCGTCCCCTTCTCCTCCTGCCCCCAATCCCTCCCAGCATCAGAGTCTTTTCCAGCGAGTCAACTCTTCGCATGAGGTGGCCAAAGTACTGGAGTTTCAGCTTTAGCATCATTCCTTCCAAAGAAATCCCAGGGCTGATCTCCTTTAGGATGGACTGGTTGGATCTCCTTGCAGTCCAAGGGACTCTCAAGAGTCTTCTCCAACACCACAGTTCAAAAGCATCAATTCTTCGGCGCTCAGCCTTCTTCACAGTCCAACTCTCACATCCATACATGACCACAGGAAAAACCATAGCCTTGACTAGACGGACCTTAGTCGGCAAAGTAATGTCTCTGCTTTTGAATATACTATCTAGGTTGGTCATAACTTTTCTTCCAAGGAGTAAGCATCTTTTAATTTCGTGGCTGCAGTCACCATCTGCAGTGATTTTGGAGCCCCCAAAAATAAAGTCTGACACTGTTTCCACTGTTTCCCCATCTATTTCCCATGAAGTGATGGGACCAGATGCCATGATCTTTGTTTTCTGAATGTTGAACTTTAAGCCAACTTTTTTGCTCTCCTCTTTCACTTTCCTCAAGAGGCTCTTTAGCTCCTCTTCACTTTCTGCCATAAGGGTGGTGTCATCTGCATATCTGAGGTTATTGATATTTCTCCCGGCAATCTTGATTCCAGCTTGTGTTTCTTCCAGTCCAGCGATTCTCATGATGTACTCTGCATATACGTTAAATAAGCAGGGTGACAATATACAGCCTTGACATACTCCTATTCCTATTTGGAACCAGTCTGTTGTTCCATGTCCAGTTCTAACTGTTGCTTCCTGACCTACATACAGATTTCTCAAGAGGCAGGTCAGGTGGTCTGGTATTCCCATCTCTTTCAAAATTTTCCACAGTTTATTGTGATCCACACAGTCAAAGGCTTTGGCATAGTCAATAAAGCAGAAATAGATGTTTTTCTGGAACTCTCTCGCTTTTTCCGTGATCCAGCGGATGTTAGCAATTTGATCTCTGGTTCCTCTGCCTTTTCTAAAACCAGCTTGAACATCAGAGACTTCATGGTTCACGTATTGCTGAAGCCTGGCTTGGAGAATTTTGAGCATTACTTTACTAGCGTGCCTTGTACCCTGACTTTAAGGCTTCTGAAAATCACTTAGAGGTTAGAGGGTTAACCAGAACAAGTTCTTGCTTTTCCCCAATAGATACCTTCTGCTTCAGCCTAGTTTGTTTTTTCTGCTCTAGCCTCTACTAGAGTTATCACATTTAGCAACTAAAATTATAGGATGCCCAATTATTGCATGGGACACACTTTTATACTAAAAAAATGATTTGTTGTTTGTTTGAATTCAGATTTAACTGGGCATCCTATATTTTATCTGGCAAGCTCATCCCCTTCACATAGATGCTGCATTCATAACTGAGTTCAGAACCCACTTTTTCTGGGTCTGTGTTTCACTCTTCCATGTGAATATGAAAATACTCAGTGGTTTTATTTTTTTCTCTTCCTTATTTCATTAAAGAAATTTTTTTATTGGCGTATAGTTGACTATCAAATGTGTTAGCTTCAGGTGTACAGCAAAATGATTCAATTATATATGTACATGTATCTGATTTTCAAATTCTTTTCCCACTTAGGTTATTACAGAATATTGAGGAGAGTTTCCTGTGCTATACAGTAGATGCTTATTGATAATCTAAATCTAGCAATGTGTATATGTCAATCCCGAACTCCCAATCTATCGATACTCATTGATTTTATATAGTAATACATTTGTGAGAAGAGAGGGCATGTATTGGAACGTTAAGAGGATCTCATCAATACATTCATGTGTTTTGAACCCACTAGACATGTTTTGAACCCACTAGACACTATACATGTCGTTTCTGGAGAATAAGAAAGGGACTAGTGTGTGTCAGAAGACAGAGGACAACTGGATTTCAGAAATTAGGACATTTCCCAGCCCTCTTCCAACCCCCTCCCCTAGCCCAAACTTTGAATAACATAAAACTGTGAAGACTAAACAAAGAGATTGTTCACACGGGGTGATTTTGAAAATAATCACTGGAATGCTAGCCTTCAGCAGCCGGTATATCTTGTACTGTGTTGAGCAAGATGTGGCCTTGTGGTGTGTCGTCTATGAGTCATGCAGTGCTCACACTCAGCTCATTCCCAGCCTGGATGTTTTGGTTGAGAATGCTGTGATGGTTGATTGATTTCCCTTGTTTGTTTGTTTTTTCATTTATCAATTTTACTAGTGTGATTTCAGAATCATAGTGAGACGAGAAGGGAAATCAATTTTATAGAGTACCTTCAGAATGAAGAATGAATGTAAATTCCAATTATCTGTCTAGACCAAGGCATCAGTAGACAGCAATCTGTGGGTCAGATCTGGCCCACAGTCTCTCTTCATAAGGCCTGTGAGTAATATGTGGTTATTACATGTGTCAATGGAAATTTTTTTTTAAAAAAATTTCATGATGTGAAAATCATATGAAGTTTAGATTTCCGTATCCGCACATAACTTTTTATCAGAACATACTCATTACTATTCATTTGCACATGGTCTATGGCTGATTTCATACTACAGCAGCAGAAGTGAGTAGTTCCAACAGAGACCATATGGCCTGCAAAGCCTAAAATACTTTCTGACCCTTCATGGGAAAACTTGGGCTGACTCCTGCTCTAGACTCCATATCTTCTATGGTTGTGTTTGCCTTTAAGGTTCTAGGAATCTTTTTTTATTTTTTCCCAAACTTTAGATGTTTTTATTTTGTATTAGAGTATAGCTGATTAACAATGTTGTAGTAGTTTCAGCTGAACAGCAAAGGGACTCAGCCATACATATACATGTATCCATTCTCCCCCAAACTCCGCTCGCATCCAGGATGCCACATAACATTGAATAGAGTTCCATGTGCTATACAGTGGGTCCTTGCTGGTTATCCATTTTGAATATAGCAGTGTGTACATGGGAGAAGGCAATGGCACCCCCGCTCCAGTACTCTTGCCCAGAAAATCCCATGGGCAGAGGAGCCTGGTGGGCTGCAGTCCATGGGGTCGCTAAGAGTCGGACACAACTGATCAACTTCACTTTCACTTTTCACTTTCGTGCATTGGAGAAGGAAATGGCAACCCACTCCAGTGTTTCTGCCTGGAGAATCCCTGGGACGGGGGAGCCTGGTGGGCTGCCGTCTCTGGGGTGGCACAGAGTCGGACATGACTGAAGCGACTTAGCAGCAGCAGCAGTATGTACATGACCTTCCCAAACTCGCTAACTGTCCCTTCCCCCGGGAGCCATAAGTTCATTTTCTAAGTCTGTGAGTCTCTTTCTGTTTTGTAAGTTCATCTGTATCATTCCTTTTAGATTTCACATATACGGGATGTCATCCAATATTTCTCCTTCTCTGCCTGACTTACTTCACTCAACACAACGCTCTCTAGGTCCATCCATGTTGTTGCAATGGCATCATTTTATTCCTTTTGATGGCTGAGTAATATTCCATTGTATTTACATACCACATCTTCTTTAGCCATTCCTCTGTTAATGGACACGTAGGCTGCTTCCATGTCCTAGCCATTGTAAACAGTGATGCAATGAACACAGGGGTGCATGTATTCTTTCAGATCATCTTTCTCCAGATATATGTCTAGGGGTGGGATTGCAGGGTCATATGGTGGCTCTATTTTTAGCTTTTTAAGGAACCTCCATGCTTTTCTTCCTCGTGGCTGTACCAATCTACAGTCCTATCAACAGAGTAGGAGGATTCCCTTCTCTCCACACCCTCTCCAGCATTTGTTGTTTGTGGATTTTTTGATGATAGCCATTCTGACTGGTGTGAGGTGATATATCATCGTAATTTTGGTCTGCGTTTCTCTAATAACTAGCAATGTTGAACATCTATTCATGTGCCTCTTGGCCATCTACGTGTCCTTTTTGGAGAAATGTCTGTTTAGGTCTTCTGCCCATTTGTTGGTTGGGTTGTTTGTTTTGATGCTGATAAGTGTCATAAGATGTTTGTAAATTTTGGAGACTAATCCCTTATCTGTCATATCAGTTGGAAATATTTTCTCCCAATCTGTGGATTGTCTTTTTGTTTTATTTATTGTTTCCTTTGCTGTGCAAAAGCTTTTGAGTTTAAGTAGGTCCCATTTGTTTATTTCTGTTTTTATTTCCATTATTCTGGGAGATGGATTAAAAAAGATGTTGCTGTGATTTATGTCAGAGAGTTCTGCCTATGAAGGTTCTAGGAATCTTTTGGCTAAAGATGTGACTGTTGCCTGGTTGCTGACAGTTGAGAACAGTAAAGCTCCTAGACATATATCTGGAGAAAATTCTAATTTGAAAAGATACCCGCACCTCAGTGTTCACAGCAGCGCTATCTACAGTGGCCAAGACATGGGCTCCCCAGGTGGCGCTAGTGGTAAAGGACCCACATACCAGTGCAGGAGGCATAAGAGATGCAGATTCGATCCCCAGGTTGGGAAGACCCCCTGGAGGAGGGCATGGCAACCCACTCCAGTATTCTTGCCCGGAGAATTCCAAGGAAAGAGGAGCCTGGCGGGCTACAGTCCATACGTCTCAAAGAGATGGACACTACTGAAGCAACTTAGCCCAGTATAGCACAAAAAAGAATAAAATAATGCCATTTGTAACAATATGGATGGAACTAGAGATTATTTATTTAAGAAAATTGAAGTAAATCAGCAAGACAAATATCACTTATATATGGAATCTAAAAAATATGACACAAATGAACTTATTTACAAAGGCAAAATAGAATCACAGACATAGAAAACAAACACGGTTACCAAAGGAGAGAGCGGGGGTGAAGGGAAGGATAAATCAGGTTGAGATTAACATATAAACACTACCACATATAAAACAGGTAAACAATGAAGGCCTACTGTATAGTATAAGGAACTATACACAATATCTTATGACAACCTATAAGGAAAAAGAATATATACTGATGTTAAACATTGCATATGTATAGATATGTATGTATATATATAACTGAATCGCTATGCACCAAACTTGAAATTAACAGCATTGTAAATCAACTATATTTCAATAAAATTTTTTAAAAATAAAGAAGGCAGAGTGAAAGAGAAAGAAAAACAGTAAAGCATAGATACCCTTTTCACTCTCTTCTGGGCTACTATGATGAAAGGCTTATAGTTACTGAAATGGTCACATGTTGAGTTTTGCTTCTCTAGAGTTTCCTTGTTATATCCTTGCTCTCTAGCCAACTATGTGTTTTCTTTTGAAAACCAGAAAATCTGATCTCTTAGAGGTATCAGTTTGGCCTGTCTAAAAATAAATGATTACATTTAAAGCCATTTTTTTTTCCATTGACAGGGGTTAAGAGGGGAGAGGAAAAGCACTGGTGATTCTTCATGTTATTTTTATTTCTCCCTAAAAATTGCCAGGAGCTTCATGCTGTGCGCCCTGGGGGATTTTAAGGGTGCAGTGTCAGAATGGGAGTCAGAGAACATGCCCACCACATTCCCTGAGCCAGAGCAGGAAGCCAGTGGAAAGTGGCTTCTGACCCACTGCCCTGTCGTTCATTAGCCCTTGACTGAGAGTCAGTTACCTTATGGAAGCCATAGGGCAGGCGAGTGGCTTCATTTGCAAATGAAGTGACCAGTGGGGGTCAAAGCTGCCAATGGCCTATGGCAGCAGAGTCCACTTTGACCTCCCTGAACCATCAACTGTTTCCTTTCTGCCCCTCTTCCCTTTCTTGTCCAAAAGGGCCAGCTGCAATTTTGAGTCTTGTTTGCCTGGAAATTTCCAAAGGGACTTTGGTGACTTAGTAAATATTTTCAAATTGCCCAAGGTTTGGAGAGATAGCAGAGCCACAATTGTGAAATCAGATTTAGAAAGGGATTACTGCCATACTTGGACCGGCCGTGTGAGCACAGGGGGGATGAGGGGTGGAGCAGGCCGTGGTGTGGACACTTATGGGTCCTCCCTTGATCAGCAGATGGCTTTTGCCTTTCTGGCAGACATATGCCAGACCGTGAAATTCTCTTTCTGGATAACTTCTGAGCAGCTGCTGGGAGAACAGGAAGCTGAGCATGGGGTTAGTGTAAGGCTTCCTTGACTGCGGCGCTAGTGACAGCTTGGTCCAGATAATTCTTTACTGTGGGAACGGGGGCTGTCCTGTGCATTGTATGATGCTCAGCGGTATCCCTGCTCTCTAGCCAGTAAATTCCGGTAGCACCGCCCATGCCCCAGCATGGCAATCAAAAGTGTCCCCAGACATCGCTAAATGTTCCCTGGAGGACAAAATAAGCCCTTTGAGAACCACCAGTGTAGTATAATATAAGGGTTATCTGACCAAATGCAGTTCCATACTTTCAGCATTAGAGATTCATTGCTTTAAGTCTTCCCTTTCACCCCGCGGGATTCATTCCTTGAAGCCGTGGAGGCTTTTTTAATTTCCAGAATCACCCATGAAAATACAAGTTTCTCACAAAGGGTAAAGCCCTGAGCCTGAGAGGACAAGTGGTTTTCATTCCATGTCAACTCTGACTGTCTTGGGAAGATGGCTTATCTTTGATGTACTTCTGTCTAGGGGATAAGGACATCCTTGCCTACCCTCTGTTCATAAGGAGCCTTCTTACTCGGTGTCTCTGCAGAGATGTATCAGTCAGACCCTCGTCTGGGGTGGTAAATGCTCCCGGGGGCACCATTCACACATGCTCACTGTGGCTTCGTATTGGTTAGGGCAGTTTTCTAGCAGGTGCCAGAAAGATATCTTGAGGAAGAGGTATCTTTTCTAAATCCCGCAGAGCTGCCGTATGGACTGGCAGAGGTGCTATAATTGGCTTGATGGGAATAAGGAGCAGGAAGCACAAGGAGGAGGGAAAAGAGAGTAATTCCCATCTCTTTCCTTCCATTTGATTATAAGCTCCTGGAGGACAAGGACAGTGTCAGTGTCGTCATAGTACATTGCTGCCGTCACAGTACATTTCACATAGCGCCCAAGCCACTTTCAGTTCAGTCGCTCAGTCATGTCCAACTCTCTGAGACCCCGTGGACTGCAACACGCCAGGCCTCCCTGTCCATCACTAGCTCCTGGGGTGTACTCAAACTCATGTCCATTGAGTCAGTGATGCCATCCAACCATCTCATCCTCTGTCATCCCCTTCCTCTTGCCTTCAGTCTTTCCCAGCATCAAGGTCTTTTCAAATGAGACAGTTTTTCGAATCAGGTGGCCAAAGTATTGGAGTTTCAGCTTCGACATCAGTCCTTCCAATGACTATTCAGAACTGATTGGACCTCCTTGCTGTCCAAGGGACTCTCAAGAGTCTTCTCCAACAGCACAGTTCAAAAGCATCAGTTCTTCAACCCTCAGCTTTCTTTATAGTCCAACTCTCACATCCATACATGACTACTGGAAAAACCAGAGCTTTGACTAGAGGGACCTTTGTTGGCAAAGTAATGTCTCTGTTTTTTAATATGCTGTCTAGGTTGGTCATAACTTTTCTTCCAGGGAGCAAGTGTCTTTTTTAATTTCATGGCTGCAGTCATCATCTGCAGTGATTTTGGAGCCCCGAAAAATAAAGTCTGACACTGTTTCCACTGTTTCCACATCTATTTGCCATGAAGTGATGGGACCAGATGCCCTGATCTTAGTTTTCTGAATGTTGAGCTTTAAGCCAACTTTTTCACTCTCCTCTTTCTCTTTCATCAATAGGCTCTTTAGTTCCTCTTCACTTTCTGCCATAATGGTGGTGTCATCTGCATATATGAGGTTATTGATATTTTATTAACCTTAAATCAGGGTTCTTAAACTGTTTTCTGTCTCAGATTCCTTCCCAGGCTTGTGGACTCAGAATAATGCTTCAATGCACAAGATAAAATACATAGGATTAAAAAGATGACCAATTACATTGAAATACAGGCAGGTCATTATTAGAAAATTGTGATAGGTAACATATATGCTTCTATATTTGGAGAAGGGAATGGCAACCCACTCTAGTATGCTTCCTTGGAAAATTCCATGGACAGAGGAGCCTGGTGGTTTACAGTCCTTGGAGTCACACAGAGTCGAACATGACTGACCACACAGCACATGCTTCTGTATTATTGTATTAAATAAAAGCTGTGGCAATTCCAGTAGTCATGTATGGATGTGAGAGTTGGACTATAGAGAAAGCTGAGCACTGATGCTTTTGAACTGTGGTGTTGGAGAAGACTCTTGAGAGTCCCTTGAACAGCAAGGAGATCCAACTAGTCCTTCCTAAAGGAGATCAGTCCTGAATATTCATTGGAAGGACTGATGCTGAAGCTGAAACTCCTATACTTTGGCCACCTGATGCAAAGAACTAACTCATTGGAAAAGACCCTGATGCTGGGAAAGATTGAGGGCAAGAGGAGAAGGGGACGACAGAGGATGAGATGGCTGGATGGCATCACCGACTCAATGGACATGAGTTTGAGTAAACTTCAGGAGTTGGTGATGGACAGAGAGGCCTGGTGTGCTGCAGTCCATGGAGTCGCAAAGAGTCGGATATGATTGAGCGACCGAACTGAAGTGACAATTCCAATACATACTCTGATTTCTAATTATTGATGAACATAAGTGATATTCATCTCCTACAACTATAATGTAGTAAGACAATACCTGTGATTGCTACTTATGACAAAGTCATAGGTATTGATATTTCTGAGGCTTGTCCTTCTGTTTGTAACTGAAGGTGATGCAATATTTCAGCTACAGGTTAGTGATAATAGCCTTTAAATGGCTGTCGTGAGTTCTGGCTCATCCCTGGACTCCATGAATTTTTTTTTTAATAAGGTATGACTATTTATTTTTAGCTTTTTTTTCTTGGCGGTGCCACATGGCATGCATGATTTTATTAAATAGTTCCTAAATCAGAGATCGAACCCTTGGCCCCTGCAGTGGAAGTGTGGAGTCTTAACTGCTGGACAGTCAGAGAATTCCCCCTGAATTTTTTCTTAGCCAGGTGTCTGCTTTAAAGCTCCCTCTCTGCCCTGGAGTAGAAAAAAGGCAACCCACCCCAGTATTCTTACCTGGAAAATTTCCTGGACAGAGCGCTGCCGTCCATGGGTCACCAAGAGTTGGACACAACTGAGCTCAGATATGCACTGTTCCCTCACCTGATGCTGCCCCAGCCACCTGCTTGAGGCTCTTCCCTAGCGAGTTTCCCCAGGTTCCTTCTTCTGTACCACTTTCTGTTGAAGCTCTCCCAAGTGCGTTGTGTCTCTTGTCTCCTGTCTAAGTTCAAAAGGCAGGGAGGCATCCGGCCCCCACTTGGGGTTCCCAGGTTTAAGAGAGAGAAGCCGTCACATCCTAGACACCCAGTAAGTGCTCACTCGGATGAAATGGTCTCTTTACCAGCTTTCCCCTTTTATCTGGGGCCGTGACAGGCTGCGTGGGCTGTGTTGCCCTCACCAAAATCGCACAACTTGAAAGCTGAGAATTATGTTTTCTTCAGTGACCTTACTGAGCACTGTAGCCGGGTATGGCAGCCTGTCAGACAGCCCTGAGGGAATATTCCAAAGAGGTGAGGGACATCAGCAGATGAATGGATAAGAAAGCTGGGGTACATGTACATAATGGAGTATTATTCAGCCATTAAAAAGAATACACTTGAATCAGTTCTGATGAGATGGATGAAACTGGAGCCGATTATACAGAGTGAAGTAAGCCAGAAAGAAAAACACCAATACAGTATACTGACACATATATACGGAATTTAGAAAGATGGTAATGATGACCCTGTATGCGAGACAGCAAAAGAGACACAGATGTATAGAACGGACTTTTGGACTCTGAGGGAGAGGGAGAGCGTGGGATGATTTGGGAGAATGGCATTGAAACATGTATACTATCATGTAAGAAACGAAGTGCCAGTCTATGTTTGATACAGGATACAGGATGCTTGGGGCTGGTGCATGGGGATGATCCAGAGAGATGATATGGGGTGGGAGGTGGGAGGGGGATTCAGGATTGGGAGCTTGTGTACACCCGTGGTGGATTCATGTCAATGTATGGCAAAACCAATACAGTATTATAAAGTAAAATAAAGTAAAAATAAAAAAAAAATAAAACTTTACCAGGAAATTTAAAAACAAAAACAAAAACAAAGAGGTGAGGGAAGAGGCAGGATACATAGGAGCTTTTGCTGATGAAACAAGCATGTAGTTCAACCTCAAAAGATGGCTATTCACACACATACAAAACCCTCCAGATTTTAGTGCTTTTCTATGTATGAGAAGATGCAAGAGTTTGGCTCATTGAAATTTCTTTTGATATGCATCTTAACTATCTGGGGCCAGTATCCTTTTTATTCTCCTTGAATTCCCCTCAGGGTACACCTCTGGGGCGTCTGCAGTTGCTGATGGCTTAATGGTGGGCAGCAGCCTTGTTTACTGGAGTGGCAGGTGACAGTTTTTTGATCCACAGTATTTGAGTTCAGTCCCCTCTTGATGCCTTCCTTCCATATCGAGAGCAACTTTCAGTCTGGTTCATCTCATTCCTGGAGAGCTACCGATCTCCCCTTGAGAAAAGAGAGGGCTGGACACCCACTGTGACCTTGAAAGCAATAGTGAGCAGCATCCTTGACCAACAGTGACCCCACTGCATGCATGTACCCCAAGCAGCTGGGCACAGAGCATCACCACCCCCATGGCACACTTTGCTGTGGACCATCAAGGCAGGAGTCGTGCCTGTGAACCAGGAGCCTGGGTATTCAGGATGGCCACAAGGGAGTTTCAAAATACATGGATAAAAATGAGCCACTGCTAGTTGGTTTCCTCTGACAGTAAGGTCAGCAGATTCCAGAATGTCCTGGGTGGGGTTAGTGCCTGTGCTTTTCACCTAGTGAACCCATGGACATTCTTTGGACTACTGCGGCTTCTGAAGTTCTTTTTTCCCCTGGATTGTTACAAACAGCCCCTGTTAGTTCCTTAGGGCTGTCATAACCAAGTGCCACAGACTGGGTTGACTTAAATGACAGAAGTGTATGGTCTCCCAGTTCCAGAGGCTGGAATGTGAGATCCAGAATCAGCAAGCTAGGTTTCATCTGAAGGCTGTGAGGGTGGGGTCAGCTCCAGGCTTTTCTCCTTGTCTTGCCCCTGTCTCTGCCTTATCCCTTCACAAGCTCTTCTACATGTGTCCATGTCCAGATTTCCCCTTTTCATAAGGATACCAATCATGCTGGATTAAGCCCCACCATAATGACATAATTTTCATGACCTCTGGGCATGTGTGTGTGTTCTAAGTCACTTTGGTCATGTCTCTTTGTGACCCTAAGGATTATAGCCCGCCAGGCTCCACTGTCCATGGAATTCTCTATTCAAGAATCCTGGAGTGGGTTACCATGCCCAACCCAGAGATCAAACCCATGTCTCTTATGTCTCCTGCCTTGGCAGGTGGGTTCTTTACCACTAGCGCCACCTGAGAAGCCCAACACCTCTGTATAGACCCTATTTATAAGGTCATATTCTGACTATGCCTTTGACTGTGTGGACCACAACAAACTCTGGAAAATTCTTAATGAGATGGGAATACCAGACCACCTGACCTGCCTCTTGAGAAATCTGTATGCAGGTCAGGAAGCAGCAGTAAGAACTGGACATGGAACAGACTGGTTCCAAATAGGAAAAGGAGTACGTCAAGGCTGTATGTTGTCACCCTGCTTATTTAACTTATATGCAGAGTACATCATGAGAAATGCTGGGCTGGATGAAGCACAAGCTGGAATCAAGATTGCCGGGAGAAATATCAATAACCTCAGATATGCAGATGACACCACCCTTATGGCAGAAAGCAAAGAACTAAAGAGCCTCTTGATGAAAGTGAAAGAGGAGAGTGAGAAAGTTGGCTTAAAGCTCAACATTGAGAAAACTAAGATCATGGCATCTGGCCCCATCACTTGATGGCAAATAGATGGAGAAACAGTAGAAACAGCGATAGACTAATTTGGGGGGGCTCCAAAATCACTGCAGATGGTGACTGCAGCCATGAAATTAAAAGACACTTGCTCCTTGAAAGAAAAGTTGTGACTAATCTAGACAGCATATTAAAAAGCAGAGACATTACTTTGCCAACAAAGGTCCATCTAGTCAAGGCTGTGGTTTTTCCAGTAGTCATGTATGGATGTGAGAGTTGGACTATAAAGAAAGCTGAGCACAGAACAATTGATGCTTCTGAACTGTGGTGTTGGAGAAGACTCTTGAGAGCCCCTTGGACTCCAAGGAGATCCAACCAGTGCATCCTAAAGGAGATCAGTCCTAAATATTCATTGGAAGGACTGATGTTGAAGCTGAAACTCCAATACTTTGGCCACCTGATGCGAAGAACTGACTCATTTGAAAAGAACTAATGCTGGGAAAGATTGAAGGCAGGAGGAGAAGGGGACGACAGAGGATGAGATGGCTGAGTGGCATCACTGACTCAATGGACATGGGTTTGAGTAAACTCCAGGAGTTGGTGATGGACAGGGAGGCCTGGCGTGCTGCAGTTCATGGGGTCGCAAAGACTTGGACACGACTGAGCGACTGAACTGAACTGAGGGCTGAGCTCTTCACTGTATCTGTGGTTCAGTTCAGTCCAGTTCAGTCGCTCAGTTGTGTCCAACTCTTTGCAACCCCATGAATCGCAGCACACCAGGCCTCCCTGTCTGTCACCAACTCCCAGAGTTCACTCAGACTCATGTCCATCGAGTCAGTGATGCCATCCAGCCATCTCATCCTCTGTTGTCCCCTTCCCCTCCTGCCCCCTTCCCCTCCTGCCCCCAATCCCTCCCAGCATCAGAGTCTTTTCCAATGAGTCACCTCTTCGCATGAGTGGAGGGACATAATTCAACCCACACCAGGGTCTCTGCTTGCTGTCAGGTGGCAATTGCATCTCACAGTGATGGCCATTCATATCCTAGTCTGCTTCTGGCTGTGGCAGTAGAAACCATGTCCCAAGGGAAGTGGCTCAGGGACTCAAGCATAGTGGGATGCCATTCAGCATGAATGACTCAAGCCTCTGCGTTCTGTCACACTCCTGACTTCCTCTTAGCACCCAGGACCCTCAGGGTCCCCTAACCCTCTGTCTCCAGTAGAAGCCATTTATCTTCGAAGCCTCTAGTCAAGGCCAAGAACAGCATTTCACACTAAGATGTGATGAAAGTGAAGTCTCTCAGTCATGACTGACTCTTTGCCACCCCATGGACTGTAGCCTACCAGCCTCCTGCATCCATGGGATTTTCCAGGCAAGAGTACTAGAGTGGGGTCCCATTTCCTTCTTCAGGGGATCTTCCCGACCCAAGGATCAAACCTGAGTCTCCTGCATTGCAGGCAGACGCTTTACCATCTGAGCCACCAGGGAAGATGTGATGAAGAAAGGGTAACTATCCCCTCTGCAAAAGCCAGTTAAAAACAGAGGGTAGAGCTTTAGACCACATCCCAGAACTCAGAATATCAGCTCAGTAACCATCAGGGCTGTTTTGTTCAAGGCCCTGGATTGTCCTCTTCCTCATCACCAAGAATGACGAAAACATTCCTGGTGGATTCATAGCTCTTTTAGCTTTTGCAGAATTCTCTCACTTTCTTGCTCTTCTTGTGCATCAAAGAACAGGGCAGGTGTCATTTTCTGCCTTTCACTTCAGAGAAGACATCAACATGGCTATGTAACTTGTCCAAGCTCATGCAGGGCTGTGTCCTGCACATCCCTCTGCCTCCAGCACACCTGCCCCGTGACCCTCCACCTCTCCTCTGGGTCCCCACAGTGTGGTCTATGTGGCCTGTGTCTCATAGGTTCGCTCATTCCCTTGCTCTGTCCCAGGGCTCCATCCGGACCCTCCTGTCCTCCCTAAAAAGCCAAAAAGTAGCCTAGGCCTGGTGAGGGTGGCCAAGATGAGAACGATCTTTGTTCCAAGTTCTAGGCCAAACGGGCAGCATGGACAAAGGCTCAAGGCTCGTGATGGAGCAGAGCAGCAGCAGGAAATGACGAGGAGGTGGATGTGGCTGGAGCGTGCCAGGAAGTGAGGCCATAAGGGCAGTGGGTGCTGGGTCACAGAAGGCCAGGCGTGCCAGGTTCAGGGGTCAGGACTTGGTCCTGTGGTTGGTGGAGCCAGAAGACCCAGAGTTTATCAGAGATTGCTCTGGTGGCAGAGTGGAGGCAAGGGTGCTTGCCTGCTTGCCCAGTGTCCCATTGCTGTTGGAGCTGGTAAATTGCTGAAGGTGCTGAGGCGGCCTCTCTGTTTTGTGCAGGGGTCACCTTTAGTTCTTATTATCACTCGAGTCATTCTCCGTAGACGGAAACCCAGAAGAAGCATATGAACTAACTTCAGCTGAAAGCCTGATTGTCGATGGAGGCCAATTTAGAGTTGGAATGTGGAGGCTATTTCTGGACACTGTGACATCCTGTCCAACTTTCAGAGGATCCTGGGAATAAAGGGGTGACTCAGTCTGTGAGCTTATTTTTAGGAAAAGCTGAGAATTCAGTCTAGAGCCACTCATAGTCCTCTGTGCCTGCCACTGCAGAGGTGCTATTGGTGGAGAGGATGCTGAGCAGAAATGCTGTATTTACCATCAACTATTTCCCAGTGCCTCCTACACACCAGTATGTAGTTTATTGATTTGAAAACAAGATGGGAATCAACGTAAACAAACCTTTGAGTCAGAGGAACCTATTTTAGGGCATTTACTTTTGAGAACTGACTTTGGAGCTAAAGAATTAATATCATAAGTGCTTTTGTTTATTGGGCATTTAATATGTATTAATACAACATATTTTGCTTTGCAAACATTTAATGGGAACTTTGATACTCTGTTAAAGGTATAGTGCTGTTATCATTATTTTAGTAGGCATGGAAATGTTAACTCGAGGTTAAATATTATTCTAGGCAAAGGTGGCTGAGTTTGAATTTGACCCTAGATCTGGCTCCAAAGCCCATGCAAAGTATCACTCCAGGTCTGGCAAATAACTGCCTCTCTTTGGTCTTGTGGGTTTGATCCCAGGGTCAGGAAGATCTCCTGGAGAAAGGAATGGCTACCCACTCCAGTATTCTTGCCTGGACAGAGGAGCATGGTGGGCTTCAATCCATGGGGCTGCACGGACACAACTGAGTGACTGACTAACTTGGTCCTGTGTATCACTAATTAATTGATCATGGGATTATGGCCAGTTCAGCTCAGATTTGGCCTCAGAATCCTTCTCAACACAGTGCTCTCAGTAGAGTTACTGTGGCCAACCTAGCAGCTTAGTACTTGAGATAAAGCCCATCTGTCATCTTAATTTTATCTTTGCTTTAGTTCAAAATGGAGACTTTAAGTCTGGAGAATCAGTTATTGTTGATTTCTACAGCTCTATTTATAGCCTTTAATTTTCTAAACACTTGGAAGCAGTAGAGCATTCACTACAGTTTCCTTTTACAGTCAGTGGAGACTCTGTATTCTTTAATAGGGGTTTCTGACTGCCTTGGAGGGAAGAATGACATTTGAGGACCCCAAGCCTTGATTAGACAATTGGCTTATGTGTGGGTGTCTGCAGTGGTGACTGGGAGATGGAGAATGAGCCTTAAGAACTTAGGCCATTTATAGAAGCAAACCTTTTAAATAGCCCAGTGTGATTAATTACAGTAGGGTGGTGAGGTGGGATGGCCGGATGTGGTAGGCAGCCTAAGACAGCAAGATGATGGGACCAAATCTGGGGGAACTTGCTGCTCTTTAGTTGTTCTGAGAAATGTCACCTCAACTGGCAAACCTGTTGTCCTCAGAGTTTAGCAGTCATGGGAGCTTGAGGTCCCGATGGAGAGAAAAACTGAAAGGCAAGTGGAAGTTGCTCAGTCGTGTCTGACTCTCTGCGACCCCATGGACTGTGGAGCCCGCCAGGCTCCTCTGTCTATGGAATTCTCCAGGCAAGAATCCTGGAGTGCGTTGCCATTCCCTTCTCCAGAGGAAGTCCTTAAAAGCAAGCTCAAATGAGAGAAAGGGGAAGAGGATTCCCAGGATGATGGCATAGGGAGAACCTAGTACCCAGCCATAGAATGAGATAGCAATCCATCCAGAAGGAATTTCTTTTTTTTTTTTTTTTGAAGATTGGAGTATAATTCCTTTGCAATGTTGTGTTAGTTTCTGCTTGCAACAACGTGAATCAGCTGTAAGCCTACATATGTCCCTCCCTCTTGAGCCTCCCTCTTCAGCCCCAATCCCACTCCAGGCCTCCCCCCCCCCAACTCCTCTAGGTCATCACTGAACACCGAGTTGAGCTCCCTGTGTTACGCAGCAGCTCAGAACAAAGTTCTTGGTCAAGATCAAAAAACTGGAATATAGAGAAAGAGGAATAGAGATGCATTGCTCAGAAACACAGAGGCTGCCATGATTTCTTCAAGATTCCAGATAATTGAACTGCAGTGGAGTTGAACAGTTAAAATGGATGAAAGGTAGCACATAGGGATCATCAACGCAGGGTACATTCAATAAAATTAGAACCTTTTTGCTTTACTTTTTCAAAAAAGAAAAGACAAATGCAGCTTAGGTTAGCAGCCTCTAGAGCTGCACAATTGCACTCATCTCACATGCTAGTAAAGTAATGCTTAAAATTCTCCAAGCCAGGCTTCAGCAATACGTGAACCATGAACTTCCAGATGTTCAAGCTGGTTTTAGAAAAGGCAGAGGAACCAGAGATCAAATTGCCAACATCCACTGGATCATGGAAAAAGCAAGAGAGTTCCAGAAAAACATCTATTTCTGCTTTATTGACTATGCCAAAGCCTTTGACTGTGTGGATCACAATAAACTGTGGACAATTCTGAAAGAGATGGGAATACCAGGCCACCTGACCTGCCTCTTCAGAAACCTATATGCAGGTCAGGAAGCAACAGAACTGGACATGGAACAACAGACTGGTTCCAAATAGGAAAAGGAGTACGTCAAGGCTGTATATTGTTACCCTGCTTATTTAACTTCTTTGCAGAGTACATCATGAGAAATGCTGGGCTGGAAGAAGCACAAGCTGGAATCAAGATTGCCAGGAGAAATATCAATAACCTCAGAAATGCAGATGACACCACCCTTATGGCAGAAAGTGAAGAGGAACTAAAAAGCCTCTTAATGAAAGTGAAAGAGGAGAGTGAAAAAGTTGGCTTAAAGCTCAACATTCAGGAAACGAAGATCATGGCATCTGGTCCCATCACTTCATGGGAAATAGATGGGGAAACAGTGTCAGAATTTTTTTGGTGAGGGGGCTCCAAAATCATGGCAGATGGTGACCACAGCCATGAAATTAAAAGACGCTTACTCCTTGGAAGGAAAGTTATGACCAACCTAGATAGCATATTGAAAAGCAGAGACATTACTTTGCCAACAAAGGTCTATCTAGTCAAGGCTATGGTTTTTCCAGTAGTCATGTATGGATGTGAGAGTTGGACTGTGAAGAAAGCTGAGCACTGAAGAATTGATGTGTTTGAACTGTGGTGTTGGAGAAGACTCTTGAGAGTCCCATGGACTGCAAGGAGATCCAACCAGTCCATTCTGAAAGAGATCAGTCCTGGGTGTTCTTTGGAAGGAATGATGCTAAAGCTGAAGCTCCAGTACTTTGGCCACCTCATGCGAAGAGTTGACTCATTGGAAAAGACTCTGATGCTGGGAGGGATTGGGGGCAGGAGGAAAAGGGGACGACAGAGGATGAGATGGCTGGATGGCATCACTGACTCGATGGACGTGAGTTTGAGTAAACCCCGGGAGTTGGTGATGGACAGGGAGGCCTGGCGTGCTGCGATTCATGGGGTTGCAAAGAGTTGGGCATGACTGAGTGCCTGAACTGAACTGAAATGAACTGAGAGCCTGTCATCAGTCAGTGTGCAGGATTTGAGGCATAGGCCTGGGCTTTAGGGCCGGGACTCCAGGCCCCAGGAATGGAATAGCTAAGGGTGTGATGAGATACATCTGAAATCTGGTTGTCAAAACTGAGGTGAGAGGTCAGGCAGAGGTGGACTCAAAATGCTGCTGCCCAGACTCATTGGTCCTGGCAGACAGTGCTCTCTCCCTGCTGATTTCATCCTGTTGAGCCTTATTTTCTGGGTGTGTATATTATGCAAACTTAGGGGATCCTTCAGATTATTTGGCTAGCCAGAAAGAGGGTTACCTTGGAGACAAATTTATTATTTCATCTCCTGAAATGCTGGTGAGTTGCCAAGCAGAGATCAGAGACCTGGAAGCTTTCACCAAGCTTTATGAGTAGACACAGCCCATTCAGTCCTCATCAGCTCAACAGCCTGATGCAGGCGTGTGTATCAGCTGCATGGGAAGGATGCAGAAGGGACAAAAGCAATTTAGTATCAACAGGAGGAGGAGGCGTGCAGGCTTTAATCCCCCACCCCTCACTGTGCTGCTCCCTCCCGTAGCAGACACAGTGCAGAGAGGAGATGGAGACAGCGGCTTGGAAATAGTGTCTGCATTTGATTGGTATGTGCACCTTGAGAATTAAAAAGTAGATGAGATTAATGCATGTCTAAATGAAGACACTGGCCATATACACACTCCTTAGAGCTTGGGAGCCCTATGGCTGTGTCCCAGACCAGACACACAGAGTCCAAGGAAAACCAAAGAGTGTCATGTAATATAACTGTCTGGCCACCCTTGAAGCCCCACTTTTTTTCTAGGTGGCTTCAGAAAAGGACAACTCCCAGCCCAGTTCCGACAGCTGAATTAGATGGCTGAGTTGTGGCATTGCTGCTGCCAAAACTGCTTGGATGGTTCCCCCAGGGGGCTTAAGGATGTGGTCAAGTTTCCTGGTTTACCCTGAGTTAAGCAGAAATCTTCACCTGCCAGGTGGCATTATGTCCACGTCACCTCATCATTGGAGAAAATGCATTACAACCTCCTGCAGTTTCTTTCATGAAATGGAGCATGGCATCAAGGAAATAAGATAGTCAGCACGACATCACAGCAGGTCAGAAATAGTATCATCTACATACTTTGATTATATTTTAAAATTCAGTTTACACACAATAGGAACTCAGTTAATTAACTCCAAGCTGTAATCTCAGTCGGATTTGAATGGATCTGCATTTCAATAGCTTATTCCTCCAAAATAATATTAAGAAGCCCCATAGCAGCCTGTCATTCTAGGGCTAAAATCATAAAACTTGGTTGTTTTCTCCTCGTTTTCAACAACCATTATTATTTATGCAATACTGATGAAATCAAGCAGATAGTATGACTTTTTTGTAGTTGAGGTTAATTTGTCAATTTCCTGCCAGGCTTCCAATACCTCCAGCACACATTTTCCTGGTTAGTTGACAAATCTAATGATGGTAGTCCCGAGAGGACTGGCAAAGTTTACTTCTGTGGATCTTTTCCCAAATCATAACTGGTTCATCTTTTTTCCTTTGAGTTTTCCAGGACAAAGGAATTCTTATATTTAGTAACATCTTTTCATTCTAAACAAAATGTGAAGTGTGCAAAAAAGTGAAAAGAATGAAATCATTTAAAAGTGCCTGGCCTGGGGCCTGACACTAAATAAATATTTTAACATTGTAAAAGGAAAAACAATGCCCTTGATTTCAACACCAAAGAAATTTGGGGGATTTTCTTGGCATCAATTTTATGTAGGTGTAATTAGATTCCATATGCATTTTACTTTGAGTTTTTCTCACTTCACGTTTACATGAATGTTTTCTCATGCTGTTATGAGATTTTCATAAATAGAATTTTAGTTGGTTACATGATCATTAGTAAGGAGTACATGTGGTTGTATCAGAAAACCTTAGAAACAATAGCTTAAGTTTTTTTAGCTTCAAAGAAAAAATTGAAACAACTGAGGATGCTCTTGAGGTAGGGAGACTGCTCATTGAAGGCAGAAGGAGCTTTTCTTTTCTTTTTGGAGCTTTTCTTTTTTTGCACTATGTAATTATTTTTCTTTTTTTTTCTTTTTTTTTTTTTTTTAGAATCATACATTGCATTTATTTATTTATTTATTTATTTTTTAATGTCCAGAGTTTATAATCTGAGGACCAGAACTGTCTCCCATACTCAAGTTTATAAATTCTCAAATGGCTTATGAGGCCAGTACAGGTACTTCCTCCTGTCTAATTTGGTTTCTGGGAAGACTTCACTGAAGTCCTCAGTGGTCACATGATCAGTTAGAATTATGTTCCTCATCTTCTCCAGCTCTTTCTCATATTCCTGAATCCTGGTCTTTGAGAGAGACAAAAACTCAGCACAACTTTTCATATCTTCTTTTTCTTCAGGATCCACCTTGGCAGTATGATTTATTCTCTAGCACAGGAACTTTCAAGGCATTAAACTTCTTCTCAGAGTCATCCACCAAGCCAGACTTTGCCACGCTGGCCATGTGGGAAACCCAGTTGATGGCAGGTGGCTTCCCAGGCAGAGTAACCAACCTAGAGTTGAGGGACTCGTTCCAGGATTTCAGGGAGTTAGCAAAGGCCTTCTGGTTTCAGGGGATGGTCTCCCCAGAAGCTACCCAGTCCAT
Organism: Capra hircus; assembly: GCF_001704415.2. Taxonomy (NCBI): domain Eukaryota; kingdom Metazoa; phylum Chordata; class Mammalia; order Artiodactyla; family Bovidae; genus Capra; species Capra hircus. The sequence continues at coordinate 99,140,627 of NC_030815.1, forward strand.
GGCTTTTAGAGCAAGTTTCCATCCAGGCATCTTGAGATCCTTCACCGACTCCGGCGGCCCACCATCCACAGCAGCCCAGGAGGAGATCTGATGCTCTGCTATCCTTAGGGAAGGCTGCCATGTACCAGGCGTGAGCCTTCCCAGAGAGAGAAGGAAGTTATGGCCTGGGGAGACTGAGTCACATGATCACCCTCACTCAAAAAAGTCTGGGAAGGCAAGTTGATACCTTTCTAGCCTCACTGGTGAAGATATGCAGGTGTCTTAGGATGAAGTGGTCAGAATTCCAATTACATGTCAAAGGGCCGTGGATTTCTTTTTTCCGAATTCCAGTTTGATTGCTGCCTGGCAAGTGGCAGGATTTCAAGGGCTGTGCTCCATTTGTGACCTCCTGATTTGGTGATGGAAACAGATGTACAACCAGGCAATCGTGAAAGTTGCATCAAGACGAGTGGATATCAGTTTCAGGGAGGCAGCTGTCAACACAAGATAAAGAAAAATTCCTCGGCGTTTAGAGCTGGCCCTGTTTGAAATTAACTCCTTCATGGGATAATGAGCAACCTGCCCCAGGATGCAGAGACTGAACAGATAACTTGGCATGTAGGTAGAAGAAGCACGGATCAGGTGAAGTGGACCAGGTGACCTCTCCCATCGATATACATCTCCAGGCAAGAATACTGGAGTGGGTTGCCATTTCTTTCTCCAATATACATCTCCATGTTTTAAAAATTAGGGTATATTTGCTAAAGTACTTCCCCAAGCACTTAGGGTATTGGCTGTGTGGTAGAGCCTTGTTCCCACGTTGCTCATTAGTTACCTGAAATGTAGCTGGTAGAGTGATTACCAGACACAGGGGATTCACCTTCCAGGCTCCAGGCTCCAGTGCCGTAGGAAAGCCCTGTCTTGGGCTTCCAAGCCATTGCCTGGCTTATAAAGCAGCCTCATCCAAAGTTACACATGTCTTTTTCCTCCCTGCCTGTTAACACGACACTATTATTTTTCCAGAGGCCGTGGATTTCCCCTTTTGTGCTAACAAAATATGCATGTTCCTCATGGGAAGGATGGTGCGGACGCTGACATAACTCAGTTGTAAAACAAGGAGAAATGTGAAAACCATTGACCCTTCGATTTATTTGCAAAATGGACTTGCTAAAATGGAAAGTTTCATTCATTAAACTCATTTTCTGTGAACTGAAAGCTATAAAGTAAGTGTGATCGATAAACTAGTGAGTCTAAGCTTATGTAACTCAGGCAGCATGGGTTTTCTTTCATATAACAGAATCCTTCGCTTTATTTTACTTTTGGCTGCGCTGGGCCTTGGTTGCTGCACGTGGGCTTTCTCTAGGTGGAGCAAGCGGGGTACTCTTTGTTGTGGTGCATGAGCTTCTCGTTGCAGTGGCTTCTCGTGTTGCAGAGCATGGGCTCCAGGTCCGTGGGCTTCAGCGGTTGCGGTGCACAGGCTTAGTTGCTCCCGGGCATGTGGGATCTTCCCAGACCAGGGATCGAACCCATGTCCCCTGCATTGGCAGGTAGATTCTTAACCACTGGATCACCAGGGAAGTCCAGGATGGCTTTCACTTTAGGTGAAATGAGGATCCACTGGAGGATTTATTTGAGCATCATCTGACCTATTTTTTTTATTTTTTTAAGGATCACTTTAGCTGTGGTGCTGAGACTAGACATAGAGATCAGATTCATTACCAAAGGGGAAGGGAGTTGGGAGGTGGACAAAATGAGTAAGTGGGTGATCGACGGGTACTTTCAAGAAGTTTTGCCTTAAAGGGCAAGAGAGGAACGGAGAGGTAGACGAAGAGGAATTTGGGCTCAAGGGAGACTGCTTTTAGACATGTTAGAACATGATTGAGGGCTGTTGAGAATGATCTGGAGACTGGGGAAAGTTGCTGAGGCAGGAAAAGAGAGAGACAATTGCTGGAAGGACATCGTGAGTTGGGGAGTGAGGATGTCATCAAGGGCACAAATGGAGGAGAGTCTTCCGAGAGTAATGGCAGAGCCTGTGGGGCCAGCTAGGAGGCTGGAGCCTGTGGTGGAGGGTGTGGAGGAGGCTTTCTGGCTGCTAAATGGGAAGCAAGGTCAGCCACCGGCAGTGAGGAAGGGGGAAGAGGCATTGGAAGTTTGAGGAGACAGAAGGTGTAATATCCTCTGAGACAGTTCAAGAGTAATTAAACTAGGGAAACACAGATTTCTGGATACCTCTGAGGCCTCCCTACAATTTAAATTCATGAATCAAAAAACAAAACCAGACAACATGGTCCTATGTTTTCCTCCAGCATTTTCAGCTGAATATGTGCAGATACAGACAAGAAAAGTGTTGGATTTCATCTGAGTCGGGTTTTTGAAAGACTATGGTCATAGTTATTGATGGTGGAATCTAAAAGCTTCCCAAAGAGTGAAGTGAGGGCATGAGGTGGGGTAAGGGCAGTGAAAGGGTGATCGGATCAAAACAACATAAAAGGAATATTGTATTTTATGAATTGGGTTGTCTTTTATAAATTAAATCATATTTCCAATGCATGATGGAAAGTTAGCTACATTTAAAAACTAGGTAGTGAGTTTGCATATGTGAAACATCCTATATGATTAGGAATAATTATTTGCTGGTATTTCTGTTTACATTGAGTTTTCTGGTGTGTGTGTGTTATTATTATTTTTTTAATCAGGGTATAGTTGCTTTACAAAGATGCTCAGCATCACTAGTTACTAGAGAAATGCAGATCAGAACTACAATGAGATATCACCTCACACCAGTCAGAATGACCATCATCAAAAAATCTGCAAACAAACAGTAAATGCTAGAGAGGGTATGGAGAAAAGGGAACCCTCCTGAACTGACACAGCCACTGTGGAGTATATTGTGTTTTCTTAAAGCAAGTCACAGTGTATCTGGAAGAAGCTAGATATAAGGCATTCTGAATATAAGGCAGTTGGCCAACTGGGAGGGCTCTGAGCAGAAGCCGTGTGTGACATGGGTCACTGGCCCAGCCCCCAGGCCCGGATGGGAACATGCAGCCAAGGAGTGGCTGTCTTGGTCACGTAACAGAAGTAGGGATCAGTGATGCGTCTGGTCAGGGGTGCAGAGACTGCTCACAGGGAGAAGGCAAGGCAGCTGACTATTTGGAGCCAGGATCTGAGGAACTGCTGAGAGTTGAGGACAGCAGGCAATGGGAACGCCCATCTGGAAAGGGAGCAGGGTGGTAGGCAGTATAATAGAACCGCAAAGGAGGGGCAGCATGGAATTCCATCCATTCCTCCTGAGTTACCAAGCCTGGATTTGGAGGTGAGGCTTGTTGGTGGAATCACCGAGACTGCAGAGGTCCCTCAGAAGGAAGGAAGGAACCTGGGGGCATGGGGGGGTGTTTCTTACCTTTGAACATCCTTCCCACTGTGGTCTTCACTGGCCGAGACACTGGGTAGGATTGAGCCTGAGGATGGGGGCACTGACGGTCTAGCTGTAGAACCTGGGAAAAGCAGGGGTGGAGGAAGCGAGGAGGGGTTGACGAGGAACAGCTGTTCTCTTCCCTCAGAGCAGATGGGAGGTTTCTGTACCAGCACACCATTTATAATCATCCATGGCAAAATGTGCGTTTATTTCATCTGTGACCCCACTGTCCATATTTAACAGAAGTCAGGGCAGGGTAAGGGGCTTCCCAGGTGTTGCTAGTGATAAAGAACCCGTGTGCCAATGCAGGAGATGAGGGTTCGATCTCTGGGTTGGGAAGACACCCTGGAGGAGGGCATGGCAATCCACTCCAGTGTTCTTGCCTGGAGAATCCCATGGACAGAGGAGCCTGGTGGTCCTACTGCTAGGACCTCAAAGAGTCAGACATGACTAAAGCGACTTAGCATGCATGATAAGACAGGGTAAAGGGAAACCACAGGTCATTTTCTTGGCCTCACTGAGCTTATTCTTGCCTAGGGCTGGTATGTATGTGTAAGGTCATGAAATGGGGCGACTCTCCCTGGCATGAGTCTTGATTCTAACGCAGCTGTGTCATGGTCTTGTCATGAGATCCTTCCATGTTTGAGTCTTCTCATCCTTGATAAGGAGTTAGCATTACCTGGTCTCTCAGTAGCAGCAGATAAGAGGTACGGAAGTGCTTTGAAAAGCATGATGTAGATGCAGCTGGAAGGCTTCTGCAGTAGGTGGGGATACAGAAGCCCTAACCTTGCAGAATGAAGTGAGGTCAGCACAGATTAAGCAGACCAAACCAAATCTTTGATGGTTGAGTGATTTCTAAAAATGATTGCAGGTTGGCACAATTTAACAGGACTGCCCAGAGCAGCTGAAAACATTGTCCAGGACAGATCAGATAAAGCCAAGTTAGAAATTGGTTGTTGCTGTAAATCAAGCGGTAGGCTATCACTGACCTAGATTTTTCCCAGAAGTTTTGCCGCAGGAAGTGAAAGAAAAACCACCCAGTGGCTGCCAGGGCTTGATCTGTCAGGAGCTACACGAGGTCTACATGGCATTAAAAGGTTGCCCATCTCTCAGCTTGCCCTAATGGGTTGGGGCTCATTGAATTCAAAGCCAGTGAGATGTGTAAATCAAATCTATAGAATAAAATGGCCAGATTTCAGCCCCAGTTGCCAGCGAGCTATAACAGCCTCTGGTTGCATCATCCTTCCCTTAGCTACTAAATGTTCAGCTTGTTGCTGAAACTGCTGCTTTTTAATGCCTCTCGCTGTAAGGTCAATATTTTCCCCATTTTCTGCCTCCCTTTAAGGAAGTAGGGATGAGAAATGGCATAAAGAGGAAGCTTGTTGTGGGCCCTGACCTGGGAGACCCAGAGAGCTAGTCCTGGACCCAAGAACTGGCTGGCTGTTCTCTCTCTCCACCAGAGGGTATGGGGCCAATCTGAGGGACCCAGGGATGTGGGAGCTATTCCAGAGCATTCTGGGAAGACCCAAGAGCCAAACTCTTCTCATCTTATGTCAGATCTGTACTGCGTTGTGCTTAGTCGCTCAGTCGTGCCTGACTCTTTGTGACCCTTTGGACTGTAGCCCACCAGGCTCCTCTGTCCATGGGGATTCTCCAGGCAAGAATACTGGAGTGGGTTGCCACGTCCTCCTCCAGGGGATCTTCCCAATCCAGGGATCGAACCCAGGTCTCCTGCATTGCAGGCAGATTCTTCACCATCTGTGCCACCAGGGAAGCCCTATGTCAGGCCTGCAAAGCGTGTAATATACCACGCCTTGCACCCCAGCTGATCAAAGTCAGGCACGGTCACCACAGGATGGTGTCTGATAGTCCCCGGGATCCTCCTCACTGCTGTTGTGTCAGCCTTCCTCTCTCCCACATTCTGAACCCCTGGCCCTGAAGCTGGCTTTGACTCCACCTTTGCCCTTTGGGTTTGTGTCACTACGATGACGGGACCAATCAACCCTCCCTGACTCTTACGTGTGATGTCAGAGGAGTTTGGAGTGGCTTTGGTGACATCGGAAGGCACCCAGTTGCACGTTAGAACGTGGTGGGTGAGCATAGTTCACATGAAGCTAGAGATACAGCGCACACTTGTACCATCACCTTGGCTCCATTGCACTGCTGGCCTTTTTCACCCATGTGCATGTGGAAGTGTAAATGTGTACATACCTAAATGTACAGGTGTCAGTGATGGAGTTTTCAAGGGAAGAAAAATCTAAGAAGCGTCCAAGTACAGGCCTAGAAACCCTGTGTGGGTCTGAACATGATTGTGGTAGAATTGTAAGGCCCTGGCTGCCCTCTTTGTAGAACTTTGTAACAATCACATACCAAGAGCGATATTGAGAAGTGAGCATCCGTCGCTGAAAGAGTTGATTCATTCTTTTCATTTATTCATATGCAGAATAAGTATTGATGGCCTACTGTGTGTTGGGATTCCCTGGTGGCTCAAAGGGTAAAGAGTCTACCTGCAGTGCAGGAGACCTGAGTTTGATCCCTGGGTTGGGAAGATCCCCTGGAGAAGAAAATGGCAACCCACTCCAGTAATCTTGCCTGGAAAATCCCATGGATGGAGGAGCAGCCTGGTGGGCCATAGGGTCAGAAAGAGTCGGGCACAACTGAGCAACTTCACTTTCACTGTGTGCTAGGGATTCTAGGACAGCCTGGCAGGATAGATGGACTGGTTTCGAGGATTTACTAGATGATGCTGGCAGTGAGTATTCTGAAAGCGAGAAGCCTGTGGTGTTCTCGGGATAGGTACCTTGTCCATGGTCACAGACTAGTAAGTGACAGGGCTACACTTCGAATACATGTCTGTCTGACACCCAATCCCACCTATCAGTCACTAACCTGTAGTACTTCACAAGCATTTCCCTGTAGCTGCATGGGGTAGAGACAGGAACAGTGAGAAATGAAGGTGGGAAAGTGGACCAAGCTTTTGCTAGGTAAGGGGTTTGGATTTTGTCCTGTAGGTGATGGGAGGCTCTGAGGGAGTAATCTAATTGCATATGCATTTTTGAGAGAGTGTCCTACTATAGAATAGAAAGTAGTTTCAGCTGGGAGAGAGAGGGACCACTCAGAGGTGGTTTCATTGATCCCATAAAGAAGTAGCAATAGTCCAAAGTAGGAGAGTAAGGAGGTGGGCAGGAGGAACTGGGAGGTTTGGATTGATGCACATATGCAATATGCAATTGATACTATGTATGAAACATATAATGAGAACCTACTGTATAGCACAGTTCAGTTCAGTTCAGTCACTCAGTCGTGTCCGACTGTTTGTGACCCCATGAATTGCAGCACGCCAGGCCTCCCTGTCCATCACCAACTCCCGGAGTTCACTCAGACTCACGTCCATCGATCGAGTCAGTGATGCCATCCAGCCATCTCATCCTCGGTCGTCCCCTTCTTCTCCTGCCCCCAATCCCTCCCAGCATCAAAGTCTTTTCTAATGAGTCAACTCTTCTCATGAGGTGGCCAAAGTACTGGAGTTTCAGCTTTAGCATCATTCCCTCCAAAGAAATCCCAGGGTTGATCTCCTTCAGAATGGACTGGTTGGATCTCCTTGCAGTCCAAGGGACTCTCAAGAGTCTTCTCCAACACCACAGTTCAAAAGCATCAATTCTTCGGTGCTCAGCTTTCTTCACAGTCCAACTCTCACATCTATACATAACCACTGGGAAAACCATAGCCTTGACTAAACGGACCTTAGTTGGCAAAGTAATGTCAGAGAACTCTATTTAATGCACTGTGGTGACCTGAATAGGAAGGAAAATCCAAAAGGGAAGGGATATATGTGTATGTGCGGCTGATTCATTTAGCTGTGCAGTAGACACTAACACAACATTGTAGAGCAACTATACTCCGATAAAAACTTAAATCCAAATAAAACAAAAAGGTAGAGTAGCTGTGGAGATGCTAAAGAAGGCATGGGTGCGATAGTTTTGAGTTACGATTTTCAAGGTGATTTTAATTGACAGATCTTGAAATTGATTGAAATGTGATATGAAAGGTATGGAGCAATCAAGGAGAGAGCCAGGTGTCTAGCACAGCTAAGTGGATGGGTTGATGGTGTTATTCCTCAGGATAGGGAACATAAGACGTGTTAGTCGCTCAGTCGTGTCTGACTCTTTGCAACCCCATGGACTCCAGGCTGCTCTGTCCATGGGATTTTCCAGGCAAGAATACTGGAGTGGGTTGCCTTTTCCTTTTCCAGGGGAACATAAGAAGAGGAATATATTTGAGGGGAAGTTGGTGAGTTTAGTTTGGACACGATGAGCTCATGATGCCTTTGGGACACACATGTGAGATGCCTGGTAGGCCTGGATCTCAGGATGGTGATCCCGTATGGGGACTTAAAAATCTGCATTTAATAGTAACGTCAACCATGGGAGTGACTGAAGCTCTCCAGGGAGAGAATGTAGCATGTAAAGTCAACCTGATGACTCACACATTTAGGGATGAGGGTGGCCAGAGGAGTGGGAGGACAGTTAGGGCAGGTAGGAGGGTGGTAGGTGAAGATGAAAGAGCTTTTCACGAAGGAGGGAGTGATGCATGATATTGAACGATCCAGACCGACAATAACAGGGCTTCTGGAAAGTGTCCACTGAACATGCCAACTGGGAAGTCACTGGTGGCCCAGACAGAACGGGAGTGCTGGTCAAATTGAGTGGTGAGGTGTGGAGTTGAGCTGAATGCAAGTGGGGGCACTGAATGAAGACTGGCTCCCCACGTGGTGTGGTTGTGGAAAAAGAAAAGAAATGAGCTTTAGTTAGAGAGGGCATAGGATTTATATGGCTTCCCTGGTGGCTCAGATGGTAAGGAGCCTGCCTGCAATGTGGGAGACCTGGGTTCCATCCCTGGCTTGGGAAAATCCCCTGCAGAAGGCAATGACAACCCACTCTAGTATTCTTGCCTGGAGAATTCCATGCACGGAGGGGCCTGCTGGGCTGTAGGGTCCGTGGGGTCACAAAGAGTCGGATACGACTGAGCATTCTCTCTCTCTCTCTCCATATATATATATATGTGTATATATATATATATGTGTATATATATATATATGTGTATATATATATATGATTAATATGGATTGTTTTTAAAGAAGTCTAATTTTTTTTAAATTTGTACGGGAAAAAGATTTGTACTGGAGTATAGTTGCTTTACAGAGTTGTGTTAGTTTCTGCTATACAGCAAAATGAATCAGCTATATGTATACATATATCCCCTCTTCTGTGGATTTCCTTCCCATTTAAGTCACCACAGAGCGCTGAATAGAGTTCCCGGTGCTATATAGTAGGTTCTCATTAAGAAGTCTAAATTCTTAGGTGAAAGAGCTAGTTGAAAATAAAGAGGTGGAAACTACAGATGAGTGGAAGGATTAATGATGGCATTGGGTCTCTGAGAGATGATGGAATTCAGGGCACTGAATGAGCCTTTTATATACAAACAGAAAAAAAAATACTTATTTTAAAAATAGGCTTATTTAAATATAGGCTTGTGCTGGGAAGGAAGTATCTTCTAGTGAAGCTACAGACTGACAAAGGGCAGGCACAAGGATTCCTGGACAGTGTCAAGAGCCCACCTGAGGTTGAAGACCACAGATTCGTAGTGGCTATCTCCTGCTGGGTTATGGTACCCTACATGGATGTGGTACCCTGCATGGACGTTTAATCTTGGGGAATCAGGATGGGCATTGAACCCTGATTTGGAATTCTGCTAGATGGGTATAGCCAAAGGATGGGGAGGTGAGCTGGTTGAGAATACAGGAAGACAGTGGTTGGAAATGATTGTTTACTTGATTCTAGCCAAAAAGAGATGAAAGGGAAGAAGACAGCACAGCTATGATGAGTGGGGAGAAAATAAAGCCACAGATGAGGGGGCTTGGAGAGATCCTAAAGCACCCGTGGCGAGGACAAGCGGGGGAGAGGGGAGGATGGGCGGCTGTGGCTGGAACCTGGGCCTTCGTAGGTAACATTTCATACTTAGTGACGAGGCCAGATGTCAGCCCCCGGGAGGGGTGGTTGACGAGGGGGAGATTAAGGTTATCTGAGATGAGATTGTCAAGGAACTGTGGGAATAACGGTTGGATGAGTCATGCACACAAACACTGAGGTCACTACAATGAGGGTGGGATTTGATAGGTATACTGTGAGCCCAGGGGTGACGTCATTGGTGGGTGTGAGGAAGTGACCGGAAAGGTCACTTGGTGACAGAGATGAGGATGATTAGAACAAGGGAACAAGCCAGACTTCCCAGGAGGACAGCTGTGGTCTGGAAGCAACACTAAGGAGTAAAAAAAAAAAATCTTTGGACCTGCTGCTGATCCTGATACTATCTGCTTTAAAACTTTTTAACCATATTCTTAAAACTATTCTGTATTGTTCACTCAGTCTAAAGGATAACTTTCAGTTTACCTATATCTTTCTAAGGAATAAAAAAAAGCTACAGGAAATAGTCTATTCTCAGCTTTATTCAACCAACTTTGTTCACTTCTACTGCATTTTCCAAATCAGCAAGTCCATATTTTAAAGACTGAATCTTACAGACAAATCATGATGGAAACAGAATGACCTGTACCACTAAACTCCTTAAATTATCAATCGAGCTAATCTTATAAATCTCTGTTTAAAATTTAGACTGCAGTGGACACTTAACTTGTGAAAACATTCTGGTTGGCACTTTTATGGCTTGGGCGCAGTTGCTGGCCTTATGGCCTGACCCGAGGCCGGCACTGAACTAGGAATGCCCCTTGTGTATGCATGATGCCCTGCTATTTGTAACACATGCTTGGCATCTGAATCTATCTCTTATGCTGAGAACTATCAGACCAGAGAATTGCTGTGTGTCACAAAGGCAGCAAATGTAATCTTTACGAACCTCTCAAACTTCTATGATTCAAGATTCCATAGCTCTGTTACTCAGATTTTTTAATCTGAAAAACAAAAGCACAAGGCAAACATCTAGGTGAAAGTAGACGATATAAGCTGTGTACATTTGCAGTGGAAATCTGCCTGTGCGATGAGCTGTGCCTTGTATATGGGTTGAAAAATGGAATCCAGAGAGCAAATAGTTGGTTGCCTCAGAGTTCCTGTGTTAGTGTGAATTGCTCAGTCTTTGCGACCCCATGGACTGTAGCCCACCAGGCTTTTCTGTCCATGAAATTCTCCTAGGGATCCTCAGAATTCCTTAACATCATGGTGGTGACCGCTGAAAGTTTCAGTTTTGTGACTTGACTTACAGTGAGGAAGGTAGCACAGCTGTAAACCAGCTGTAATTCATCGATACTTGGAAACAGAGTTCTTTTGTCTGTTCCAGACACTCTTTTCCCCCTCTCCCTTAATTTCATAGACTTGGGTTGTTAGTGGGAAAGTAGTTGTTGAAATAGAGGTTCAGTCTTGCTGAGACTGCCCCTCACCAGGACTTCTGGGAACCCTCGAGTATTGAATTTAAGACAGCGAATCTTGTTTGTGATATGTGGCAGGGTAAAGAAGTCATTTCCTACCCGTGCATTTGACTTCATTCATAGAAACGCGCTGATTCCTGAGCTGCTATGTGCCAAGGATGGCCTTCCCAGCTATCTGGGAACATAAAGGGATGTAGCGCCGCCTAGTGGAGGCAGTTTCTTGGCATGAAGTGAAGTGAAGTCAGTCGTGCGCGGCTCTTTGCGACCCCATGGGCTGTAGCCTGCCAGGCTCCTCCGTCCATGGGATTTTCCAGGCAAGGATGCTGGAGTGGGTTGCCATGTCCTTCTCCAGTTTCTTGGCATGCATTCAGCCTTATTCTGTAACAAATACAGGAATGAATGCATCTATTAAATGTGGGTAGCAGTAAACTGAAAGGTGTAAATAAGCCTTTCACAAATTTAATTTACTACACAGTAAATTTTAATGGTGAAACAATGACTTTGAACCACAGCATCTCATAACTTACAGAGGCTATGAGGATTAATAATATGAGAACTAGAATTGGGGTACTTTTGAGTGACGGGAGAGGGGTTGCAGATGGGATGGGACACATGGAGAGGCTTCTGGAAGTGACTGGCGGATTCTGTTTATTTTGAATGGGTGATGATTACAAGGGTAGTGGCCTCAAGAGAGCTCATTAAACATTGATTTTATAGTGTTTTCTGTATCTGTTATTTAATGGGAAGGTCAAACTATGGAAACTTTTAACCAAACACACCACCTCCTAAATTTATAGCCCTTTTCAGAGAAATTCCATAAATGCTAAGGCTTGTATGGTTTTGACACTTTATTTCATCATACTTTCCAAATAAGTTTTAAGTACCAATAATATCTGCATTGACATGCCTGTGGCATCATTCAAGCGTTAGGTTCTTTACCTCAATAGACGTATCATGCTTTTATAGTGGACTGTGTATTTTTGTCCTATTGTGTATTTGAATATGAACTTTCATGTTCTTTGTGGCACAGAATTCCCCATTCCAAGCTCTTCAGTTCAGTTCAGTTCAGTCGCTCAGTCGTGTCCAACTCTTTGCGACCCCATGAATCGCAGCACGCCAGGCCTCCCTGTTCATCACCATCTCCCGGAGTTCACCCAGACTCATGTCCATCGAGTCAGTGATGCCATCCAGCCATCTCATCCTCTGTCGTCCCCTTCTCCTCCTGCCCTCAATCCCTCCCAGCATCAGAGTCTTTTCCAATGAGTCAACTCTTCGCATGAGGTGGCCAAAGTACTGGAGTTTCAGCTTCAGCATCATTCCCTCCAAAGAAATCCCAGGGCTGATCTCCTTCAGAATGGACTGGTTGGATCTCCTTGCAGTCCAAGCTCTTCAGAGAAGCCCAAAATCAGTAATGCCCCTGAAACAGCCAGTTGCCATGGAAATGACCATTTAGGCTACAAGTTCATTTTTGTGACCAGTCAGAGAGAGAAATGAAGAATTACTTAGGAAGGCATCCATCCATTAGAAAAATCCTTTGCAGAGTCCCAGCTTTTTAAAAATTACATTTCTTTCAAAAGTGTGGTGAACAGAGGCATTAGTAATGGTGACATACTTGACTGCTTCTTCCAAAGGTGAAAACTCCATTTTACAGGAGAAATTATTTAGGAGTGATATAAGTGAGAGCAAACCAACATTGGGTTGTAATAGTAAATCCAACATAGTTTAACTCCAAGTTATTCAGTTGTAACAAAATTTGTTCAAGACACAATGCATTTTAAATTTCCCCTTAAAGGAAATCTCACAAAGGATTTCACATTTGTATAATCTAGATGAGAAATGAGAAAAGAGCAAGGAAGTTGAAAGACCCAAATTGATTCCAGAAGTGCTTGCCAAGTTTCCATAATGTCTCATCAGCTGTTTGTGGGGGAGGGAGGCTTGGGAAGAGCAAGGACTCTTTTCCAGGTTCTCAGATTAGGAAATGCGATTTTGATCTGGTTGAACTCGTCTTGTATCTCTCCTCATGTTTTCTACCTTATCCCAGACAGATCTGGCCCCTTGAATGAACAGGATGTGGTGTCAGCACACATTTCAGGGGCAACTCTTTTGTACTCATCATGGAACTCCGCCAACCTCATAGTGGTTGGAATACACACACACATACACTCTGAAGAGAAGACTAAATTATAAGTGTGTGTGTGTGTGTGTATTGTATATATTGGGCTTTCCAGCTGGCTCAGCAGTAAAGAATTTGCCTATGAGGCAGAAAATGCAGGAGATGCCATGGGTTTAATACCTGGGTCGGGAAGATCCCTTGGAGAAGGGCATGGCAACCCACTCCAGTGTTCTTGCCTGGAGAATCCCAGGGACGGGGGAGCCTGGTGGGCTGCCGTCTATGGGGTTGCACAGTGTCGGACACGACTGAAGCGACTTAGCAGCAGCAGCAGCAGCAGCAGCAGCAGAAGTGACTGAGCGCGCATGTTATATATATTAAGCTGGGAGTTTATGTGTGTACTCCTTTTTTCCACCCTCTAGCACTGTGTATTTGGAGATCAACCACTTTGAGTTGGAATAAACTGTCCTTATTTGTTTGGTGTTGTGAGACAGTTTTGGGTGTTGTGAACCCAAAACTAAGTTTTCAAAGAAACATTAAAATTGAAGTGAGAGTGTGTGCCCAGAGAAACATAAATTAGGAAGGGTGTGGTTTTGTTGTTGTTGTTGTTGTTTAGCATTGTTGGCAATTAAAAAAATTGGGGACAGTTCTATAGGAAAAAAGGAAAATGGCTAAACATGGTATGTTCATAATCTATGTTTAAATAATAAAGTAGATACATATTTACAGACATGAAAAAATGTATGTACATACCTTATGTAAATATGTAAATAAGGGGCTGGGGATTTCAGAGAGGGCGGGAAACCAGGACTTGATCTTTTCTGTATCATTTGTTGTTCAGTTGCTCAATCCTTTCCGCCTCTTTGCGACTCCATGGACTGCAGCATGCCAGGCTTCCCTGTCCTTCACTATCCCCCAGAGTGTGCTCAGACTCGTATCCATTGAGTCAGTGATGTTATCTAACCATCTCATCCTCTGCCACCCCCTTCTCCTCTTGCCCTCAATCTTTCCCAGCATCAGAGTCTATATCATTAGGGTTTTTTAAATATCAAAATTGTGTTCATATATTACTCGTATAACTTAAAAAAATCAAATTAGCTAAATTTAAACCTTTTTTGGAATCTACTTTCTCAGAGTTATTTTATTTTCTGTAGGCGTGAACTTACCTGTGTGGTTGAAGCTTTGACGGTAACCTGAACTCTTGGTCTTGTTGGACATTTTAATCTAAAGACTTTTTCAAACGAGGGTTTAAGGAGGAAATCAGTATCCTGTGTGTCTGTGTGGGGTGCTCTCCAGGTGGCATGCTATCATCTCAGTCCAATGTGTTGGTTGATTGCAGTGGTTTAGGGCTCAATATCGATCCCTCTGTGACCACTGTTAGCTCAAGGCCCTTGTGGGGCAAGAAGATGAAATCATTAGATGCCAGCCAATCTCGGAACTTCGTGGGAGCTCAAAAGCAGATGCTGTCTTATTCCAAAATTTCTTATTCAAGATACCACCAGCCCTAGACAGTCAATGGAAGGGACTCATTCAAAATGCTGGCCATGCTAGCTGCTCCTTTGACATCTGCGTTCTGGCTACTAAGCAGATCTTATGCCCAATCAGAGGAAACTGCTGGTCTTTTTCAGTTGTCATCTTTGGAGGAATCCTTGGAGTGACTAGAGAAAATGGGTCCAGACTCTTCCTTTGAACAGCAATTTGCACAATGTATACTAATGGCTCATAGACTTGGTGTTCAATACTGACACATTATATGTGGGGGCAGCTATGGGTGCTGCCTGGACTTTTCAATTAGTGCATTACGCTGTATTCATTTACTTCAGTTTGCTGCTCCAAGCTTGTCCCAGCTGAGCTCTCAACTACCCCCAGGAACTCTTAGCTGTAGCATAGCATCCTGATTTATGCTAGATTAGATTAGATTAGATTTCAATCTAATAAGTCAGTCTATTTCAGCCTCCTCAGTTTCAGATCAGTTTCAAAGTGCTGCCCCATTGCTGCACAAGGCACGGATACCATTTCCAACTCCAGCAACTGCCAGTGGAGGTGGCTGCCTTGTGAGCTGCCAGGTGGGACCAGGGAGCACCCAGAGCTGGAGCCACCTGATGTCTCCATATGCAGAGTAGGTGCCGAATATTATTCCTCAAATGGCTCAATGAACAAACATTTGTATAATCTGGAAACATGAATGAGTCTCCTCCCCTACAATAGAGCCTTAGTAACTGAGCTCCTGGGATGTACCTCATTTAGGAATCTCTCTGAGGCCATTGTGCATCCATCCATTCATACAACAAAAGGTGTTAATTAAGTACCAGATACTGTACAGATTAAGTACATGGGGATATGGTGGTGGAAATGGCATGGTCCCCACCATCAAGGACTTCACAATCTAACAGAAAAGAGACTCTGGGATAAGTGTGGGGTGTTGTATGTTGCCACGGATTAATGGTGTTGCTTTCCCTGTGTTCACCAATCAGTAAAGGACTGTTGGCACCTGTTTAACACCTCTACTGTCTTCATCTCCTCCCTGACATTACTTTGTTGAATGGGGAGCCCATTCTCTTAGGTACCTAATAAACTCATCTGCTTGTGTAAAGAAGTAAAATGCCTCAGATTCCACTGCTTAGGATGAAAGTTTGGGACCAAAGGCATTCCATTTTTTTTTTTTTAAAGAAAAAATAGTTTTTCCCAAGCTAATGTTTTTCCTTCTAGACCTGGGTGCCCTTCTCTTATTCACCCTCTGCCTGAGCAGCTAAGAGATTTGAAGGGTAAACTAATACCAGACTCAGCATGTTACATGAGAAATGTATTAGTTAGAAGCCTGGGGTTCTACGAAATAGAGACCAGATCGAGCTAGCTCAGGGAGAAAGAGGTGCGTTGTTATAAGAGATGCATGGGGTGTCTTTCAGAATCAGAAACAGAAATGTGTCAGGGCTGAAGCAGAGCACCAAAGCTGGGAAGCAGGCAGTCACTGGAACCATTTCACTGTCTTCCATCTGTTCATCTTTTTCACCCATCTATCTTTTCCCCTTCCCTTCTTCCTCTCTCTTCCTCTGCTCAACATTTCTTTTTCTGCCTCACTGCCCCTACCTTTCTGTTACATGTGGTCAGTCAAATTTTTCTACCCTACAGTTTCTCTGTTGACACGTCACAAGTCCAGCCTCAGCAGAGGGACTCCCTTCAAACCAGATGTGGCTGGGGACCAGGGTCATATTGTTCCAAAATGGTTCCTGCAGGTCATGCTTTTGGATGTGCATTAACTTCTCGAGAAGGGGGACACAGTTTGATCAGGATAGACGTGCCCAGAGGTATCTAATGTGCCTGGGTCTACATACACAGACACACTTATAGCCCAGACACCGAAATCTCTTCCATGATGGCCACACGTTTACCTAGAGATGATCCAATGGGTTCTGCCCTGAACCTGTATGAGAGGATATGGTTCAGACTTGAGCTGCAGGATTCACAGGGCTCTTGTGGAGGTTCTGGGAACAGTTCTGAACCTGAGCCAGGGATACCTGGGATCCGGTCATGGATCCACCAAAAAGTAACTCAGGGATCTTGGACAAGTTCTTACGCCAGCTGAACCTTCATTTTCTGTTTATGTTGAGAGTCACAGAGACAGCTTTCAACAGTGTGAAGGGCCATAGTAATGGAGAAGGAATAGGCATGTCCTCTCTAGTACTAGAGCGAAAAGGACGGTAAACTAAGAATGGTCACAGTGGCTGAAGAATCCAAAGAGCTTTCTTACTATCAGGCTGCACAAACCCTAGAACTGGCTGCTTTAATGAAGCTGGCATTTCCTGTCACTAAAGCTCAAAAATGATCTACAAAATGGAGATATCAACCCATCTTTTTAAACAATTTTATTTCACATAGGAGCAAATGGGTTGACCATGTTGTATTGATTTCACATGTACAGCAAAGTGATTCAGTTTCACATATACATGCATCTATTCTTTTTCAAATTCTTTTCCCACTGAAGTTATTACAGAATACCGAGCAGAGTTCCCTGTGCTATACAATAGGTCCTCCTTGGTTGTCTGTTTTAAATATAGCAGTGTTACATGTCATTCCCAACTCCCAATCTATCCCTTCTCCCAGCCTTCCACCTTCATAACCAAGTTTGTTCTCTATATCGGTGAGTCTGATTCTGTTTTGCAAATAAGTTCATTTGTATCATTTTTTTAATATTCCCCATATAAGCGATATCATATAATTTTGTCCTGCTCTGATATATTTCATTTAGTATGATAATCTCCCAATCAGTTTCTTAAAAGAATTATTTTTGTGCATGTGTGTGTAGGGGGGTGGTTTGAGTGCTGTGTGCCTTTTGTATTATGGTCTTAACGAGGGAGAAAAAGTATAGTTTCACTTTGTACATTTGTTTAAATCTTTGAAGCATAGTTTTTAGTGCTGTGTCACAAGAGTTTCCAAGCCTGAAGGAAGGGATAGGTGGGGGTGTAAATGACATGCACTTCTCTTAATGAACACAATGCTGGCTGCTCCTCTTAGCCCCATCACTTTCATTTTTGGAAATTGTTCTCCTTTCCTTCACTCCTTTGTCTTTTCTGCTCCCTGCTGGACTCTCAGGGTAATAGGGGTGGGAAGAGGAGAGACAGCAGATTTTTAAAATCACCCTTTGTGTCCTATGTGAAGGTCTATTGATTGGATGCCCCTTCTGGTTCTCAGCTGTGTGTTGCTGATGTCTGGTTATCCTTGTCTGTGTGACCATAACCTCTGATACTGTCACTTTCTCTTTCCAAAGTCTTGGCTGGAGTTTAAAGAGCTGAGACACTGGGGCTGTTCTGCTTTGGACAGGGTGTATTCGCTGAATTCCCTTTGTGAGGCACTAGTGGCATATTTGGCTCTTTCTGTCTTTGGGCTCAAATACTCGCTTCAGATGGACCTTTTTGTTAAATCTCCTCAGATTGTTTTGATATTTACTTGGCTTTCAGTTTTTCCTAACCTCTAGTCGGTTTTTACTGCTGCTCAGGGAAGCTGCTTGGGCATCAGAAGCAGGTGCAGGTGCATATTTCAGCTATGTGCTGTGCTTAGTTGCTCAGTCCTGTCCAACTCTTTGCAACCCTATGGGCTGTAGCCTGCCAGGATCCTCTGTGCATGGGGATTCTCCAGGCATGAATACTGCAGTGAGTTCCCATGTCCTCTTCCAAGGGATCTTCCCCACCCAAGTACTAAACCCAGGTCTCCTGCATTGCAGGTGGATTCTTTACCATCTGAGCCACCAGGGAGGCCCATTTGAGCCATAGTACAAATCTAAAAATATTTACATAGTTATCATCTATAAATAGATTTAATGTAGAGACCAGGGAACTATATTCAATATCCTGTGATAAACTGTAGTGGAAAAGAATATGAAAAAGTATAACTGAATCACTTTGCTGTATAGCAGAAATTAACTCAATATTACAAATCAGCTGTTTTTCAATAAATTTTTTAAATATTAAAAAATTTAACAGCTACATCTGCTATATAATTAAAGGATAAAATATAGGATCAGATCTCTTGAGCATATTGTTTTATGTTTTTCGTATTATTGCTGTTAATAATGTCTTTTAAGTAAGGCATTGATTTCACTATAGGAGTTGCCAGGCTATAGAGATGTGACATGTGCTTTGGTATTTAAATGTAAAAATAGTTACCTTCCCAGACTAGTCCACAGTCATCAGTTTTAACACATAATGTAGCAAAATTAGTACACATTTCCAAAAAACTTGGGAAAGAAGGAAGTTTTAGAACTCTAGCAGTGAAATAAAGTAGAATTCTAAACTTGAATTTTAAGAAACAGTTTACTTTTTTAATCATGAATGTTGGTGATTGGGGGAAATGTGTTTAATTCGAGTCACTAAAGAAAGCAGATGAAATCTTTCATGAAGATTCTGAAAGAGATTCTTGGACCTCTCCAGAGTTTAGGAGATAGAGACACTGGTATATTGTCATGTGTAATTGACTAGGAATCATACTTTTGACACAGTAATAATTATGTGTGTTCACATTATTTGGTTTTTTGCCTTGCAAAAAGAAGATAGGGGAAAAAAAACTTCTCTGAATTAATTGGTAAGAATTGGAAGAAAAGGGAGAATGAGGAGAAAGCTAAAGAAAATGTCAATATTTGTGAGAAGGCTGCCTGAGAGTGTGAATAGGGAGGGGAGTTGCAGGGTGGATGTGTCTCGTAGGACTTGCTATTGGGGTGATTGAAATTGAGATCATATAGTTTTTCACATCTTTCATTAGTGGGCACAGTTGATTCAACACATAATTATGTTTTGGGACTGAGATTCTCAAAATATCCTCCTGACTGATTATAAACTAAAAATACAATTTCTTGCTTTGATGAATAATGAACAATCCCATCAAATGCCAGGTTTTACATATGACTACGGCTTTCTAGAATAAACTACTAAGTTAAGTTTTCAAAGGTGTTTCTGAACTGAAATTGTCATATTAACATAGACTCTAAATAGTCAAGGACTCTTTAGTTCTCAAGTTCTACTAAAAACTCTAGCTGCTATTCAGTAACAAAGCTCCTATAATGCAGCATTTGTGTAGATAGCTGGAATTACCAAAAGAGGAATGTGTAGGCAGGGCACAGACTGTCCAAAGTGGGCAGTGATCAAAGAAGTTTGAGAGTCATTGGTTTAGAAAAGTTATTCTGTATTACTCAGCCATAAAAAGATTGAAATAATGCCATGTGCAGCAACATGAATGGATGTATAGATTATTATACTAAGTAAAATAACTCAGAGAAAGAAAAATATGATATCACTTTTGTGTAGAGTCTAAAATAATGATACAAATGAACTTATTTACAAAAAAGAAATAGACTCACAAATATAGAAAACAAACTTATGATCACCCAAGGGAAAAGGAGAGGGGGATAAACTTGAAATTTGGAATTAACAGATAAATACTATTGTCTATAAAATAGATAAACACAAGGTTCTACTGTATATCATAGGGAACTATATTCAATATCCTATAGTATCCTATAATAGAAAAAAATCTGAAAAAGAATATATGTATACATATATACATATGAGTAGAATCACTTTGCTCTACACTTGAAACATTGTAAGTCAACTATGCTTCAATTTAGTAAGTCAACTATACTTCAATTCCAATCTGAAAGAAAGGCAGTGCCAAAGAATGTTTGAACTATTGCACAATGGCACTCATCTCACACACTAACAAAGTAATAATCAAAATTCTCCAAGCCAGACTTCAACAGTACATGAACCGAGAAATTCCAGATATTCAAGCTGAATTTAGAAAAGGCAAAGGAACCAGAGATCAAATTGCCAATATCCACTGGATCATTGAAAAAGCAAGAGAGTTCCAGAAAAACATCTACTTCTGCTTTATTTACTACACCAAAGCCTTTGACTGTGTGGATTACAACAAACTGTGGAAAATTCTTTAAGAGATGGGAATATCAGACCGCCTTACCTGAGAAATCTGTATGCAGGTCAAGAAGAAACAGTTAGAACTGGACATGGAACAACAGACTGGTTCCAAATAAGGAAAGGAGTACGTCAGGGCTGTATGTTGTCACCCTGCTTATTTAATTTATATGCAGGCTACATCATGAGAAACACTGGGATGGATGAAGCACAAGCTGGAATCGAGATTGCTGGGAGAAATATCAATTAACCTCAGATACGCAGATGACACCACCCTTATGGCAGAAAGCAAAGAACTAAAGAGCCTCTTGATAAAAGT
The DNA here is from genome assembly GCF_001704415.2 of Capra hircus. Classification (NCBI taxonomy): domain Eukaryota; kingdom Metazoa; phylum Chordata; class Mammalia; order Artiodactyla; family Bovidae; genus Capra; species Capra hircus. Next base: position 99,161,306 of record NC_030815.1, read on the forward strand.
GAAAGAGGAGAGTGAAAAAGTTGGCTTAAAACTCAACATTCAGAAAGCTAAGATTATGGCATCTGGTCCCATCACTTCATGGGAAATAGATGGGGAAAAAATGAAAACTGTAACAGACTTTATTTGGGGGGGGGGCTCCAAAATCATTGCAGATGGTGACCGCAGCAATGAAATTAAAAGTCAATTGCTCCTTGGAAAAAAAGCTATGACCAACATAGACAGCATATTGAAAAGCAGAGACATTACTTTGCTGACAAAGGTCAATCTAGTCAAAGTTATGGTTTTCCAGTAGTCGTGTATGGATATGACAGTTGGATTATAAAGAAAGCTGAGAGCCAAATAATTGATGCTTTTGAACAAATAATTGATGCTTTTGAACTGTGGTGTTGGAAAAGACTCTTGAGAGTCCCTTGGACTGCAAGGAGATCCAACCAGTCCATCCTAAAGGAAATCAATCCTGAATATTCATTGGAAGGACTGATGTTGAAGCTGAAACTCCAATACTCTGGGCATGAGATGCGAAGAACTGACTCATTTGAAAAGACCCTGATGCTGGGAAAGATTGAAGGCGGAAGGAGAAGGGGACAACAGAGGATGAGATGGTTGAATGGCATTACCGACTTGATGGACCTGAGTTTGACCAAGCTCTGAGAGTTGGTGATGGACAGGGAAGCCTGGGGGCTACCATCCGTGGGTTGCAAAGAGTTGGACACAATGGAGTGACTGAACTGAACTGATACTTCAATTTAAAAAAATATTCAAAATACATTTTCCTTAAAAATGGTTTGGATTAGAAAAATAAATTCTCAGAATTGCAAAGAAATGAATCAATAAATAAATAAGTATAAATTTAAAGAAGAAGACAAGTTATTCTCAGTCCTGGCTGGACATCAGAATTGTCTGTACTTCAGTCACAGTTCAAAAGCATAAATTCTTTGGCGCTCAGCTTTCTTTATAGTCCAGCTCTCATATCCATACTTGACTACTGGAAAAACCATAGCTTTGATTAGATAGACATTTGTCAGCAAAGTAATGTCTCTGCTTTTTAATATGCTGTCTAGGTTGGTGATAACTTTTCTTCCAAAGACCAAGCATTTTTTAATTTCATGGTTGCAGTCACCATCTGCAATGATTTTGGAGCCCCCCAAATAAGTCTGTCACTGTTTCCCCATGTATTTGCTGTGAAGTGATGGGACCAGATGCCATGATCTTAGTTTCCTGAAAGTTGAATTTTAAGCCAACTTTTTCCCTCTCCTCTTTCACTTTTATCAAGAGGCTGTTTAGTTCTTCTTTGCTTTCTGCCATAAGGGTGGTATCATCTGCATATCTGAGGTTATTGATACTTCTCCCAGCAATCTCGATTCCAGCTTGTGCTTCATCCATCCCAGTGTTTCTCATGATGTACTCTGCATATAAGTTAAATAAGCAGGGTGACAGTATACAGCCTTGATGTACTTCTTTCCCAATTTGGAACCAGTCTGTTGTTCCATGTCCAGTTCTAACCGTTGCTTCTTGACCTGCATACAGATTTCTCAGGTAAGGCGGTCTGATATTCCCATCTCTTTCAGAATTTTCCACAGTATGTTGTGATCCACACAGTCAAACACTTTGGCATAGTCAATAAAGCAGATATAGATGTTTTTCTGGAACTCTCTTTATTTTTTGATGATCCAGTGATGTTTGCAATTTGATCTCTGGTTCCTCTGGCTTTTCTAAACCAGCTTGAACATCTGGAAGTTCATGATTCATGTATTGTTGAAGCCTGGCTTGGAGAATTTTGAGCATTACTTTACTAGTGTGTGAGATGAGTGCAGTTGTGTGATAGTTTGAGCATTCTTTGGCATGGCCTTTCTTTGGGATTAGAATGAAAACTGACCTTTTCTAGTCCTGTGGGCACTGCTGAGTTTTCCAATTTGCTGACATATTGAGTGCAGCACTTTCACACCATCATCTTTTAGGATTTGAAATAGCTCAACTGGAATTCCATCACCTCCACTAGCTTTGTTCATAGTAATGCTTCCTAAGGCCCACTGACTTTGCATTCCAGGATGTCTGCCTCTAGGTGGGTGATCATACCATTGTGATTATCTGGGTCATGAAGATCTTTTTTGTACAGTTCTTCTGTGTATTCTTGCCACCTCTTCTTAATATCTTCTGCTTCTGTTAGGTCCATACCATTTCTGTCCTTTATTGTGCCCATCTTTGCATGAAATGTTCCCTTGGTATCTCTAATTTTCTTGAAGAGATCTCTAGTCTTTCCCATTCTGTTGTTTTCCTCTATTTCTTTGTACTGATTGCTGAGGAAGACTTTGTTATCTCTCCTTGCTATTCTTTGGAACTCTGCATTCAAATGGGTGTATCTTTCCTTTTCTCCTTTGCCTTTCACTTCTCTTCTTTTCACAGCTATTTGTAAGGCCCCCTCAGACAACTAGTTTGCCTTTTTGCTTTTCTTTTTCTTGGGGATGGTCTTGATCACTGCCTCCTGTACAATGTCATGAACCTCTGTCTATAGTTCTTCAGGCATTCTATCTATCAGATTTAATTAATCCCTTGAATCTATTTGTCACTTCCACTGTATAATCTTAAGGGATTTGATTTAGGTCATACCTGAATGGTCTAGTGGTTTTCCCTACTTTCTTCAATTTCAGTCTGAATTTGGCAATAAGGAGTTCATGATCTGAGCCACGCTCAGCTTCTGGTTTTGTTTTTGCTGACTGTATAGAGCTTCTCTATCTTTGGCAAAGAATGTAATTGATCTGATTTTGGTATTGACCATCTGGTGATGTCCATGTGTAGACTCTTCTCTTGTGTTGTTGGAAGAGGGTGCTTGCTGTGACCAGTGCGTTCTCTTGGCAGAACTCTATTAGTCTTTGCTCTGCTTCATTCTGTACTCCAAGGCCAAATTTGCCTGTTACTCCAGGTGTTTCTTGACCTCCTACTTTTGCATTCCAGTCCTCTATAATGAAAAGGACGTCTTTTTTGGGTGTCAGTTCTAGAAGGTCTTGTAGGTCTTCATAGAACCATTTAACTTCAGCTTCTTCAGCATTACTGGTTAGTGCATAGACTTGGATTACTGTGATATTGAATGGTTTGCCTTGGAAACGAACTGTGATCATTCTGTTGTTTTTGAGATTGTATCCAAGTACTGCATTTCAGACTCTCTTGTTGACTGTGATGGCTACTCTGTTTCTTCTAAGGGATTCTTGCCCACAGTAGTAGATATAATGGTCAACTGAGTTAAATTCACCTATTCCAGTCCATTTTAGTTTGCTGATTCCTAGAATGTCAACATTCACTCTTGCCATCTCCTGTTTGACCACTTCCAATTTGCCTTGATTCATGGACCTAACATTCCAGATCCCTATGCAATATTGCTCTTTTCAGCATTGGACTTCACTTCTATCACCAGTCACATCCACAACTGGGTGTTGTTTTTGCTTTGGCTCCGTCTCTTCATTCTTTCTGGAGTTATTTCTCCACTGATCTCCAGTAGCATATTGGGCACCTGCCGATCTGGGGAGTTCATCTTTCAGTGTCCTATCTCTTTGCCTTTTCATACTGTTCATGGGGTTCTCAAGGCAAGAATACTGAAATGGTTTGCCATTCCCTTCTCCAGTGGACCACATTTTGTCAGACCTCTCCACCATAACCCACCCGTCTTGGGTGGCCCTACATGGCATGGCTCATAGTTTCATTGAGTTAGACAAGGCTGTGGTCCTTTCCACAAGCTGTGGAATTGTCTGTAGTGCATTTAAAAATTATGAGTTGCTGGACTCCATGATGGTGTACTCAGCAGGGATTACCCTCTCCCCACCAGACTTTGCCTTCATCTCATTGGCTAGAATGTATCCACGTGTCTACCGCAGAGGAGCTGCTGGCAAATGGGGTTTGTAAGATTCATCCCCTGGAGGTAGAGCCTTACTGACCTAGGAAATGCACTATGGTTTCAGCATTGTGCACTGTACCATGGAGTGTAAAAAATTCACTTTAAAAATAACAAGAAGAAAGAAAAAGATCTCTGCCTTCAAAGATCATATGCTATTCCCTTAAAAAGGCCAAACATGGTAGAAAATAACAGGATAACTAATTCATACAGGGCAACAGGGGTGGAACCAACCTTTGTTAAGTACCTACGTAACCACATGTGGAGTACTTCATATTGTCATCTCTTTTAATCCTCACTTCAATCTTATGAGATCAGTAGTGTCCATGACATTTTACAGATTGAAAAACTGTAAATTCAGAAATTTCAGGGCATTTGAGTTGTAGTCCTTACCTAGAACGTGGTAAACTAAAGTCTGTGTTGTTTTTGGAATCTAGATTGGTTGATTGGTGAATTTTGTTTTGTCATGGCAGTCTACCAGGTTATCTCCTAATTAATAAGGAGATATCTTACCCTCATTCCAGCTTTCCATGTGACATGACCAAAATGCCTGCTATACCTGTACTTTGCCTTTATAGGACAGATATGGAGTGGCCATATTCCATGTTTATTTCCTCAGGATGAATCCATGCATGAAGCTCCTTCAATCAGAACAATATTGTACAGTCTAGTTCTGCTCATCAAATGTCAGTCAGTGATTTATTGACAGGCCAGACAAGTAATCTGTTCATGTGAGTTTCTCTGCACCATTTCTCAATCATTTCAAGCCTGCTCTGTAATATAAGAATGATAGGTGTACAATAACTCTATCTACTGGGGCAGCTATACTGTGAACCAGAGTTTTTTGTTTGACTTTCACCCTGATTTCACAAAATGGGAATTCATTTCATACAGAAGATGAGTTCATAGAGAGAAATTGCACTTTGGGTTTTCTTAAGAGATGGTGATGCTTGTGACATTGATCTAATGGGTTCACATTGTCTGATCTTATGGAAAGAATAACATCTGTATGTGAACCAATAATGTAAAGGGAACACAGTAACTCTTCGGAAACAGACCTAAAATAAGCTCAATGGATAGTGATTAGAAAATGGGTCTTGAAAGAGTCTTTCTAAAAGGTGATGATATAGTGATGGAATGTAGAACTTTTTCTGTGAATGTAATCTTTTTTCCCCCCAAATTATTGAGTTAGGTGCAAGAAATATGATTCATTTTGTAATGCTTTAGTTATAGATTTCATAGGAGTTTATTTTCTGCTTCAGCTCTTGTTCATAGCCACTAACACAGAGAAGAAATACTGCTTACTTATTTAAAGAATTTTTTAAGATACAAAAATTCCTCATGGTTAAACTTAGTTACTTGTATAGGCTCTGCTCTCCCTGAGATGTCCACCTCATTTCTCCATTGTCCTGGAGAGCACAGACCCTGTTGTATCACCTCCCCTATAAGGCCCTAGGGCCATCCCCTTTCACAATTCCATATTTTGTATTCCATCCAAATGTGTCCTGTTATATCTATAACATTTCACCTTAAGGACTAGGAGAGTGACCTGTTTGTCTTAATTTCCCCAGCACCCTGGAGCAAAGAACATGCCACATTGTAGGTGTTTATGCCAAATTTAATTCAAGGAACCTTGGGACTGCCCTGCTCACTGTGAAGAGAGAATAAAAGCTGAGGTTAAAAGTTTTCCATTTGCCCCAACATTCTGGGATGAAAGTGTATGAAGTTTTTTTTGGTGCACTGACAGAAATCATTCATTTCACGGTTTTAAAATCTGTCCTGCTCCTTTCTCTTTCTCTGTTGTTTTTTTTTTTTTAATCCAAGCTATACATCTTGTATCCCAGCCAGAGCATCATTTAGAGTGTGCTCAAGCAATTTTTCAGTGTCCTTGATTAAGGTCTCAGGACTGAGATAACCAGTTTTGCTTGGTAATCCTGTTCACTTATAAAAATCCATCCTTCAATCAAACATTAATTTTTATGAAAAGAGTCAATACAAAATAAACCTTGATTTAGAATTCGATCATGCAAACATTTAACATTAAGTGAGTTCAGTTAGGCAAACAGATAAAAAACTGAAAGAAAGGTAAGATTGAGAGAAGGAAAAATAATGATCTATTTGAATAGTGTTAATGATTCTTTGTGAGCTTGTGCCCTGCCTGGTCAGTATCAGGTAGAAGATGGATACATTTGCTGAAATCTCTTCTGGTCTCTGTTTATGATTTTAGTGTTTAAAGATGCAAGTATGTTTTTCATTCTTCTCAGCTCCTAAACAACAAGCCAGCTTCTTTATCTGATGGTCAAACAAAAAGGCAGTGACTTAGCTCCTAGTAGGAGGAAGAGGCAATTGCATTGAACTCCATGTGAGACACTGCTGCTAAGATGCCTTGTGGATATTTTAATGGATTCTGAAGGATAATTTTAATGAATTTCACATTATACACAGACTAGAAACAGACAGTGACATTCTTGGAGACACAAATTTGTTGTCCGGATAGACTTTAAGGTTGGCAGGTTTTTCGAACACGCTGTTTATATGTATGTTTGTGTGTGTAGGACTGAAGGCAGGTCAGGTCTGTTTACCAGATAAAGGGCTGGTGCTAATGTTTGATCACCAAAACATCTCTAGGCCTAGGATTCTGATCTTGGTCCAGCTGCTGGCTGAGGTTGAGCAAAGCCTTTTCATGCCTTCCTTTCCTGTACTGGTCAGAGAAAACTGTTAAGGAAAAGGAAAGAATACGCAATGGTTTCAGCTAAGCAGCAGTTCCATTTAATAAAGGAATGGATTTTTTAAAATTTAATTTGGATGGAAAAGTCTTGGCCAATAGTTACAACCTGGGCTGGAATAACAGAATGGCCTTGAGGGAAAAGGAGAGAGGATAGGATGCTTGGTTTTTAGTGCCTGCTGGAGAAGGCAATGGCACCCCACTCCAGTACTCTTGCTTGGAAAATCCCATGGACGGAGGAGCCTGGTAGGCTGCAGTCCGTGGGGTTGCTAAGAGTCGGACACAACTGAGCGACTTCCCTTTCACTTTTCACTTTCATGCATTGGAGAAGGAAATGGCAACCCACTCCAGTGTTCTTGCCTGGAGAATCCCAGGGACAGGGGAGCCTGGTGGGTTTCCATCTATGGGGTCGCACAGGGTCGGACACGACTGAAGTGACTTGGCAGCAGCAGTAGCAGGACATTGTGTGCTGTGTTTAATTAATTACATGACAGTCCTTAGTGGAAGGGACAGCTCGCTCCATCGGGCCAAAGTTGTGACAGAAGTTCAGGAACCCCTGAGGGTCACAGAGTCAGTATTGACAAAGTCTGGACTGGAACCCAGGTCTGTCTCAACCCAAAGTCTTTACTTCCTCTCGTTGCAGCTCTTAAAACTGCCACAAAGTGAAGGCTGATGGAGACTCCTGGGCACCACCCCAGATTTGGGTGGAACATCAGGTTTAGGGGTTATACGTCAGGAAAAGGAGTGGATTGTGAGTCTTTGGGTTCCCAGAACCTTGGAGAGAAAACCTGCTGATGGAATTAGGAGGTGTTCAGAGTAGGGGTTCCAATGAAGTCATTTCTTTCCCATGGGTGACTTTACTCTCCCTCAACAACACGGACATGTACAGGAGTGTTCACACACAAGTCATGTACAGGAGTGTTCACATATATGTCAACATATACACTCACATACAGGGCGTGTATTTTTGCCCATGTAAAATTTCCTTCCTTGCCGCATCTCCAGCCCACAGCCATGGGTGCCTCTCTGAGACTGAACCTTGCCCTGTATTAGGGTGTTCACAGGTAAGAACTCTTCCCCCAGGGTCCAGAGAGTACACCTCCTTCATCTTTAAGCCTCCCCTCCCCGGTGGCTCCTGGCCTGATGATTTGGGGTAACTTTTGACAAGTTAAGTAAATCCTCACTTGACACCCTTATGCTACTGTCTGTCCAGCTATGTGGATACCTATCAAATGAAGCTGGGCAACTTTAAAAAAAATCACAATAAAAACGTTCCCAGAAAAGCCAGTTCCCTGAAGGAGGCTGACATGCTTTCGATCTTCTGGGAGTTTTCTGCAGGCCTTGAGATAATGGGCTGCTTTCCGGACTTAGCACAAAATTAGTGACAGATGCAGTTAGAGGAACAGAATAAAGATGCCTAAAATTATGCAAGCCCTTTTAGTTGTTTATAATTGATATGCCCAGCATTTCTAGGTAATTACTGGAAAACACTGAGCTTTTTAGTGCTCAGTGTCGTCAGTCCATTTCTCTGATGAGCCAACTGTCTTAGGCAGTACAGAACACTAACTTTTAAATTGCCAAATTAGTTATCTTTTGTCTTGGTAGAGAAAATAATCTAAAACAACCTCGTTTAGGGTGACTGGAGCCGTCAGTTAAATTTAAAGAGCTAATTATTTTTAAGCAGTAGAGCCTTACAAATTTGAAAGCCACAGACTGGAAGCCAAGCAACCATCCAGGGTGTAAATATTTGCTTTGGGGGAAAATCTGACAGATTTCTTTCTACGTCATTCTAACTGCAGTGCCCCACCTCCGTTCACTGGCATAAGACACAGGGAAGCCTCCCTAATTGGCAGTGCTGGACAAGTGTAAAGATTTGGTGCATGCAGAAGCAAGACTCTGATCTTCTCATGGGATCTGGCATTTGGGCTGTTTGGGCTGCATGGAAGGTGCTGGAGATGGTCCAGGCTTGAGATTTGCAAGTCTCACTGCCTAAGTTTGAATCCTGGTTCATTCACCTACTGGAGTATAAAGGTGGCCAAGTTATGTAGTGTTTATAAGCCTCAGTTTCACTACCTGTGAAATAGGGATAATGGTAACCATGCTCACTTCCTAAGGATGTTGTGTTATGAGGATTAAATCCATGTCAGCACACGGCACATGGTTGGACTCACACAAGGTGCTCAACTGAAGGTTAGTAGCTCTCTGGAACTTTCTTACTTAGTCTCAGGGCTTACACGAGTCCCTCTTTCCTGCCTAATAATAATCCAAAGCCAATTTCCATGTTTGAAAGGCATGTTAAAGTTAAGAAAATTATGCCTAGAAATTGAATTTCTCATTTAATTTCCATGCCTTCATGGAAGGACCCAGACAGAAGAAGACTGTCACAAATACAGATTTCTGATCCAGAAACTCCCACAGCACTAGTGACAAAGCTTTCACAAGCCCCACACGTCCTTGATCCCAGCGAAACCACTCCTCAGTCACAGGTTACCTGACACAGTTCTGATGTGTTTCTCACATGATAAGAGCTTGTTCAAAATTGCTATTCCTGAGCCCCCTCCCTAGAGAGGCATGTGTGGCCTGGAGATATGCATTGTGATCTTGGACATGAGTAGATGACTTTTGGGGATATTCTCCTCTAGGCCTTTGGGTTCCTTCCAGCCCTCAAAACCTGCTGTCCTCGGGGCAGATGCCCTCTGGTCTTCATGCAGGCTTGTTGCCCAGCCAGCATGCTCTACTAAAGGCAAACTGACTCACCTTTTAAAATAAGCTTTTTGAGCGCCTGCTGTGTGGTAGACACCATGATGGGCCTGGAGTTTACAAAGATGAATTCAGCATGGCAGGTGCTGATACAGACCTCCCAGTCTAGCTGAGGATCCCCAGCAGAATGGAAGACTTTTGGAAGTCTTCACTTCCAAATGGAATGGAACTCAACACTTACCTGCACTCATATGGACAGTCCCAGGAACTGATTTAACATGTTTCTTATTTCATCTACAAATTATCCATCTTAAACACTCATTTATGCCTGACTGTACATGTTAGTTCAGTGGTATATATTATTTTCCATTGTATTCAGTCATTAAGTCATGTCTGACTCTTTGCAATCCCATGGACTGCAGCACACCAGGCTTCCCTGTCCTTCACCATCTTCTGGAGTTTGCTCAAACTCATGTTCATTGAGTCAGTGATGCCTTCCAACCATACCCTCTGTCGACCCCCTTTTCCTCCTGTCCTCAATCTTTCCCAGCATCAGGGTCTTTTCTGATGAGTCAGTTCTTTGCATCAGGTGGTCAAAGTATTGGAGTTTCAGCATCAGTGCTTCCAATGTATATTCAGGGTTAATTTTCTTTAGGATTGACTGGTTTGCATGTAGATTGTGTTAATCTATTATTTGTACGTATTCAGGTGGTACATACTCAAAGTATTTTATAGAAAAAGGTGTGTAAAAAAAATTTGAAGACCACTCTGATGTATAATATATGTACAGAGCAGGTTGGGAAGATCCCCTGGAGAAGGGAAAGGCTACTCACTCTGGTATTCTGGCCTGGAGAATGCTATGGACTGTATAGTCCATGGGGTCGCCAAGAGTCGGACGCGACTGAGCAACTTTCACTTCTGGCACATATCACATGAGGGCCATCAATGTTGATTTTCATCCTCTTCCTCCCTGGAATGGAGTTCATAGTACTTAAGTGAACCTTGCTGATGAAAGAGGAGCTGTTGGTTTGGTTTTTGGAACGAGGTGCATCTAAAGCTTATGCTACCCTAGGCCCTGTCCCTACTCCAGCTATTCACATGCAGCTCCAAACATTTGTAGGAGCCAGGATGAGACCAGCTGGCTGCCTGTGAGTGGCTTTCTTCTGTCACCACTGCACAGCTGTCACAGCCCTGGCTTCCACCCACCAGACACAGTCAAGAAGCCACAAAGATTCAAAGCTGTAGTTCTGGATCCCAACAACCACACCCGTGCTTTTGTGGGTTGTACACAGAAACTACATTTTTCAGGTGTGGGATCTGCTCCTCCAACTGACTCCTGACCATTCATGTGTGGGTGAATCTGAACACAGGATTCAGTCACTCCTGTCACTCACTGTTAAGGGCGGATCTCAGTAGCTAACATACTGGCTGCATAGTATGCCCAGCCTTCAGCTAAGCAGCTTTCCAGAATTACTTAATTTTCATGACAACCCCATGAAATCAGTTCTTTTACTAGCTCTGTTTTACACACCAGCAAACTGAGACCCAGAGCAGTAATTTTACTCAAGGAAAGGAAACAGAAAAGGAAAGTGAGAAATCCAGCATCTCATTGGCCCTAGAGCCATTTCCTCCTTTTTCAAAGCCCATCGTGTAAGGACTGAAGGGGAATGCCATCCTCAATCATCAAATAGAAAGGCACCAGGTGCGATGTGGATCCTGGATTGGATTCTGGAGTGAAGAAAGGACATCAGTGAAAGAAAGGAGAGGTCTAGGCTGGGAGAGAAGCTCATGGCATCCAGGCGAGTACCTACGATAATAGGGACCTGCCTCTAGAGGAAGGGAAGTGAGCAGCAGGTTGGTGTCCCTCCTGGCTGCTGCAGAGATCAAAGGAAAAAGGTTCCTAGGTGGGGCTGCCTCCTTGGTGAGCATCCAGCATCATACGAGAAGTCTCTGACCACGGTGGTTCTTTCTTGCCTGAGTCTGCTGGCCTGCACCAACCTTTGTAAGGGAGGATGCCAGTGTTAGAATGGAGAAGGCTCCACACCCAACTACCCTTATCACCAAAGTCTTGGGTTTGGGGAAAACACAGCGAAGGCTCAGAGACAGAGCTGGGTGCAAATACCTGCACCATCATTTCCTCCCTCTGTGCTCTGGGCTTTCACTCATCTGAGCCTCAGCTTCTTCCTCTGCAAAGTAGGGACCATGCAGCCTTCTTCCGTGTTGCAAGACTTGATAAACACCTGACAGTTCCAGGTGCACGTATTACTCAGTGGGAATCCTCCCCCTAAGTCCTTCCTGATCGTCTCCTTTCCTCTAGGTATAAGGCGTGCACCAATTCAAGACTCGTGAGACCTTGTATTTCTCATGTTTCCTTTCCCTGTGGCTTACCTACGTAAGCTAAGTCTACCTAGCACCACCACCTCCTCAAATGCACACACAGCTTGTTGATTAGACTTCAGCCTCCTAGAGCTCAATGGCAGAACTCAGGAATGACTGTTCTTATGTATATAAATCTTTATTTATGTATCTATTTAGGCTGTGCTGGGTCTTCGTTGCTGTGTGGGCTTTTTGCTAGCTGCAGCAAGTAGGGGCTACTCTCTGCTTGTGGCGTGCAGGCTCTAGAGCACTGGCCTAATAGGTATGGCACATGGACTTAGTTGCTCTGTAATATGTGAGATCTTCCACACCCCGGTATCGACCCTGTGTCTCCTGCATTGGCAGGCATATATTTTACCACTGAGCCACCAGAGAAGCCTGGCAAGATTGAGTGCTGATACTTGGAGCCCAGGGGTCTGCAAACTACAGCCATTGGCTAGATGGAGAACAGCCATTCCCATTTGTTCCTGTATTGTGTATAGCTGCTTTCTGCTACAAGGACAGAGCTGAGTGTTACCAAGCCATACATGGGGTCTACTCATCCGATGAATATTAAAGCTAATCTACTGGTACTGGGTTGTGGTGAAGAAAAGTGTAGCATTTATCTCAGGGCCACGCAAGAATGGGCAGCTCATGCTCCAAAACCCTAGACTCCCTGATGACTTTCAGGGAACGCCTCCTTCTGACTAGTTGGTGCGGAGGGAACAGGGTGAAGAGTTTCAGGACTCTTCAATCATTAACCTTCTGGTTCCAACCAGTTTGGATCCACGTGCTGGTGTCAGCATGCCCTTAACTTCTTCCACCTGGTGAGGTTTTAGTATCTGCAAAACCACCCAAGGACATGGCTCAGGGTATTATCTATAGCCCTTGAGGAGGAATTAAAGGTCCTTAACTTTGTTTATGGCTAAACCATTATTATTTTGTCTTCCTTGACTGTTTTCTTTGGTTTCTGTATTTTTTTTTTTTTTACTTCTCTGATTAATTTTTTCTTCTTTGAACACAAGGATGGACTAGAAACCTAAAGCTTTTCTACCAATGGGAGGTGGGGGACACGGTGGGGTGTATTCTCGGGAAGGCCCTCTGCAGGGTCCTGCAGGTTTCTCAGGCAGTGACAGAGACGGTGAAGCCAAAGTATTTAGTCTGTGGCTCTTTACAGAGCAAGTTAGGCAACTCCCAAACTAGAGGATAGAGGGATGTAGGCTAGAACATGGACTCCTTATAAAGAGAGAAGGAGTGGAAGGGAGATGGGGAAGAGGAGGGTGGGAGAGAGACCTCAGAGTTTTCACAAAGCCCTTTCTTCCCTAACAAATGCAGTGCCCTATTGAACTTTCGCCCTCTTGGTACTAATGCCATATTGGTACCTTTAGTTCTCTGCTTGAAGGTGGGAATCTTCCAGGGGTCAAAGGCAGGGGCCAGAGCCTCAGGACTCCCAGCTGGCACTTGTTAATAACTCTTTAGGGAGGCAGGCATCTCAACGTGAGCCCACACATAAGGCACCAGCTGGGGATTGCACATAGACACCTTCCCCATTAAAACAGATCAAGAAATGACTATTTGGCATCACTTAATATAATCTTGTTTCTTGGATAGCATTTATCTTTTCCAAGTTGGTTGGCTTTCACATGTCAAAAAAGCAAATGAGAAGTAGGACTATGTAATAATAGGGGTGCCATTTGCCAGGTTTGTGATGTCCCATTCTTGCACTGTTCCCCACCCCACCCCCCATTAAATTAGACCATTATCAGCCTGCGTTCTTCATTCTTTACCCTGATTAGGAACTTGCCTGAAACAAATGCTGTTAAGACCCTGCAAAGTGTGGGAACAGCGGAGAAGGCTAGGACGGTCCACTTGTTCACTATGTGTCGGGTACCCCAGGGAGGCTGAGTCAGTTCAGAGAGACCCATGGGCCTCCCAGGCCCTCACTAGAGCTGATCCCTCTGCCTGCCTCCAGCTGCCATCAGTCACCAAAGGACCAAAGAGGGGCCCTGTGAGCCTTTGGAGGCACATGTGGGATCTGTCACTGATAATTCAAAGTTAGTTGAAGACCTACTCAGGCCATATTTATTGTTCTTTCTTAGCCCTTGCAGTTGTTATAAGCGGAGCCTGCATAGAACAAACCTGTTCTCAGGGATAATCTTTTTCTTAACTGTTGTCTTTCTGAATTTTGAAATTTAGTGTAGCATTTTAAAGCACACAATGTGTTTACCTGAAATCAAAGCCAGATTCCATTTGATCTTCATCTGAGGCATTTTCTGTGACTTGGTATCCAGCCTTCCACCTCGTCCCTTCTAACCTGGTTAATCATGACGTAGGGTAGAAATTGTCAGCTAAACTAATCCTGAGGCGAGGCATCAGGGGAGGGGGAGAGACAGGAGATACCAGCTGATAAGGATGATAAATCCTACAATAATAAAGCAGTGTCGACTCTTGCAAGCCACATGATCAGAACAAGGTCTCCAAGGCCTATGTCAAAACCTCATTAACCTGTGGTTGAAACCCAGACTCTGAAGAGCAAAGGAAGCAAGGACATAATTGCTAAAATAGAAAAATGACTGACCCAGTGCTGTCTTCTAAAATTTAACCAAATAGCTTATTTCAAACTGATGAAGAAAGAGCTCAAACCAGCTTAAGCCATAGGAACTGCTTATCAGCCTGGACCACGAGATTACCACATGCCCAGCAATGATTTTCCACCTCTGCTGATGTTAAAACTTCCTGGGAGCATTTACAGCTTCCTCCAATGCCCAGAATGATAAAATCAAAGTCTCTGGAGGTGGGGCCTGGGCTTGGTACTTTTTAATGTTCCTCTCGGGTATCTTAATGGTCATCTAGGGTTTTGCACGGGGGGAAGAATTAAGGTAAAGTGTGGTGGCACCCAGCTGCTCATGCGTGTTAAGAACTGGATGAGACTGGAAGTCAGATGTGAATAATGGGGTCAGGGCACCACTTAGGTGGTATTAATAGCCAGAGATCTTGCATCTTGCCCTAGATTGCAGCCAGAACTCTGGAGCATTCCCCAGGGAGATAGGTGCATGGGGGATAATGGCAAAGCGAGGGCAAAGTTCCCCTTGATTGTGAGCCAGACTTTGGGGGATCCCACCCTGCCTGCCTGCCTGCCCTCCATGCCTCTTTCATGGCAGATCTCCGGGTAAGGCCAGTGTGGCTAGAGTGGGAAGTGAGGAGGAGAGAGGGACAAGGTGAGGGGCATGAGAAAGGCAGGCAATGGACCATGGATGGGCTTGCTTTGATTTTATTTCAAAAGGGAGTCATTGTAAGATGTTTGTAAGATGTCATCTTATTTAACCAATTATTTGCTGTTTTGATTTTTTTTTTTTTGCTGTTGCATATAGCTCTGTATTGAATGTTCTTTACAAAAATCTTTAAACATATTGAAGAGAATTTTCTCTAGTAAACTTTTTCTGATAAAGTGGATCAAAACTTTTGAAATAGCCTTCTGGGAAAACAATTTGTAATTCCAACAGAGTTATACTTTTATAACTATTCATTATAATTCTGACAGATTACAGAGAGGGTCTTTTGTTTCACACCCTCCCCAACACAGAACACATGATACTTTAAAATATACTTTGGTGGGGTGGAGAGAATGCATTTCATAGGTGGAAAGTGACACCTCAATCCTTAATTTGTATTTCTTTATTAATAATGTTGAAGATTTCCCCTATATTTTATCCTTTTTCCTATATTGAACTGTTTATATCTTTCTTTATAAATCATATTGATGTATAAGGACACTATATTTGCTACAGGTGTTAGTCTTTTGACATATACATGTTGCAGATATTTTTTTCCAGAGTGGCACCTGCCCTTAAGTTGCTATCTGTGGTTGGTACCATAAAAAGCAAAGCTTTAAGTTTTATGTAATGAAGTGTATCAGTTTTGTTCTTTGTGGTTTCTTTTTTATTCTTTATTAAAGAATGTTTTTATATTTTATGTTTTTATATTTTAGGTCTGTGATCCATTCTAAGTCAGTCTTTGTATATGGTGCAATATTATCGGTTGTTGTTGTTGCTGGTTTTTTTTTTTTTTTTTTTTTTGCATGGAGATATTCAAGTTTTCTAATGCCATTTGTTGTTCAGCACTGCGTGGCATGTGGGATCTTAGTTCCTTGACCAGGGATCAAACCTGTGCCCCCCCCCCACATCGGAAGGCAAAGTCTTAACCACTGGACCACCAGATTTATTCCTGTGCTTTGTTCTTAAAGGCCTTTTCTACCCTAAAATCAGATAGTCATTCTATTTTCTCATGTTTCCAGTTTTCACATTGCTTTAGTCCATCTAGAGATTATTTTGGTAGATGGAAAATTTTGTATTTTAAATCATGGAGAATAGCAACAACAGCAGAAGGAATAGTCCCTCTTTCATTATTGATAAGTGGGCACAACTTGGCTATGTGATTACTCTAATATTAACAGTGCAAGGAAAAGAAGGACAAATTTGGTTCCTTCTAGAAAACTGATGGAGTCATAATAGACTTGTTTATGAGGTGAACAAATCGTTTTTTAAACCTGAAAACATAGAGCAGTAGTCTATGATAAGGACAGAATACCCAAGTGTGTTTTAAGAACAGCTTACAGTTATTAATAAGGTGATAGATATTTTCTTTCATTTAAAATGCCCCTGGGTCACTAAAGATATGACTCATAAGCAGGGAAAAATCATCAAAACTCTTACTAGTTGTTTGAGTCCTGTTTTCAAATCAGATTTATGTAATTTAAAACACAGAGAAAGTGTTTTGAAGAGGGTAGTTTGGACCTATTAAAGTTTTAAATGCTCAAATCCTTTGACACAGCAGTTGTGCTGATGGAAATGTACCCTATAGATATTGTCAAAAGATACATATTTGTAGAAGAAGATTCATTGCAGCCCAGTTTATAACAGCAAATAAAACACCAGGAACCACCTAAATCTGTCAACAAAAGACTGGTAAAATAAGTTAAGGGACATTTGTGAATTCCCATGTGGCAGTTACAAAGGGGGGGGGGCCCAATGGGGAAAATGGCATAGAAAAAGTAAGCTGAAAATAGGACACCTATGGTATGGTTGCTTTTATGTAAAGAATACAAGCTCCATATGGGTAATAGGTTGATAGATTCGTTATTTTTTCCCCAAGTAGAGTACACAGAAAGTCTAAAGGAAAGAAATTGATGGAGATGGAGTGAAGGGAAATTCAGCTGTTCATTTTATTTCTTTGTGTATTGTCTAAATTTTCCTACAAACACATTAGTTTGATTTATATTATATTTTTAAATGCTATATTTATCTGGGAGATACAGATATTCTCCTGAGGTCGGTATCTAAAGAAACCAAAAACACAATTGGGCAAAGTCATAAAAGGTGTGTACCTCTCTAAAATTATGCGAATCTTTTGGAGTTTGCAGTCCTTTGTTGTTACCAGAATGCTGCACATCATGTTGTCTGTTTTTGTGCATCCTACTTCGTTTTCCATTCGCAACCGCCATAGCAGTATTCCGTTTTGCCCCAGCCCCTCTGCTGTCTTTGTGGGCGGCTGCTCAGAAACCTGCAAGGAGCCAATGGGAAAGTTGCTTATAGCGAGGTCCGGACAGTAGCCCCGCCTGCTTCCTGCGGAGGGATCTTTCCTCCAGGCCTCGCGGTACCATCCTAGAATTGGGCCGTCAACTTAATAGACATCTCTGCTGCTTTCTCTTCCTGTTGTCTACTGTTAGGGAGATATATTCTGATATCGAGAAGCCCAGATTTAGAGAGTTTTCATGATCCCAATGTGGTGAATTGAGCACTTTCCCAGCTGCCGCCTCATTGCAAATAGTCCCTCTGCAATGAAAATGGGAGAGAAATCTGCATTTTCTCGCCTTATCATTTAGTCCCCCAGAAATGTCTCCCACAGGGATTAAAGTAGAAGACTATATTGGTTCACCAGACGTTTCTGAAGGTTCCAGTCCAGCCTGGACCTATTTGTTTAGAATTGGGAGATGCCCCCAGATTTTGTAAGGGGCTTCCTGTCTTAGGAGAGGAAGCATTTGACAGCAGAGTGTTTTGCATTTTCAACATCTCATTTATTCTGGAAGGTTTTGGCACACAAGCATGAAGATGGTGAGAGAATGTGTTTCATGTGTCCTGTGTGGAGCTAAACAAATCTTAGCCACCAACACACATCTGTGCTCAGGATAAAGTGCCCTGAATCAGACTGTCTCAGTTTCAACCTCTGCGTGGCGACTTCTTGGCTCACGATCTTGAGTAAGTTTACTTACCCTTGCCAAGCCTTGACTATTCTCTTGCACAAAATCAGGGATATTAAAGGTACCTACCTCAAAGTGCTCTGAGGGTCAAATGAAAAACTGAAGGGAAACCTTCCTCAGAAGGATGCCTGGCTCATAGTAAGTAGTGCCTGTTGGCCGCCTGTATAGCTTCTTTAGAGAAGTGTCTGTTTAGGTCTTCTGCCCATTTTTGGATTGGATTGTTTGTCTTTTTGATATTCATTTGTATGAATTGTTCATATATTTTGGGTATTAGCCCCTTGTCAGGCACGTCATTTGCAAATGTCCTCTTGCATTTCATAGGTTGTCGAGCACATGAAGTTGGTCTCCTTAGCATCATAGAATCCTAGAATGGGAGGAACCATAGAGCAAAGCTGGTCCAACTTGCTCATATGACACATGGAATCTAAGATCTGGAAACAGTAAGGGGCTTGTCTAAGTCACCCAGGGGGTGAGTGGCAGGTTTTCTACCTGAAGCCAGCCATTCTGACTCCAAGTTCAGTACTCATGTGGCTTCATGGTGGGAATAACACAGTTGGTTGAGGGTGGTGATAGGAAGACTGTCTTCTGCGTGTGAATCTAATTATGTTATTTCTGGCTTTTCGGACTTGCTCAGAGCTGTCTTCTAGTCTCTTTGTACAGAAAGTGCTCAGTGTTTTCACCACAGTGGGCTTATCATGACCGTATCAAGATGCAGGTTTGTTTCTCATGAGAGCTATTGTCAGACTACTTTCCTTCTTGGTCACGAGAGAAGGATGCTAAAGGGAAGCACTCATAGCACAAAGAACTATTTTTTTGTGTGTATAGTTAAATTATAATGTTGTGTTAGTTTCAAGTGTACAGCAAAGTGGTTCAATTATACACATACATATATATATACACACATATATACTTCAAATTCTTTTCTTTTCAATTATAAGTGATTATAACATATTGAGTATAGTTCCTTGTGCTATACAGCAAGTCTTTGTTGTTTACTTCGTGTGTATTTAGCAGTGTGTGTATGTTAATCCCAAACTCCTAATTTATCACCCCCCCCCATATCCTCTTTGGTAACTATAAGTTTGTTTTCTATGTCTGTAAGTCTATTTCTGTTTTGTAAATAAGCTCACTTGTATAGTTTGTTTTAGATTCCACATATGAGTGATATCATATGATATTCTCTAACTTATATCACTTAATATCATTTTTTGTAGGTTATCATATTATGACCATTAAAGCAAAAATGTAGCTATATGTTTAAACAGTTATTTAAAGAGTAATGCTGTGGGCAGACCCTAAAAATAGGCTTAGGATATAATTCATATGGCTAGTCAAGTATCTACTACTTCAAACTGAAACTCTCCTGTGTTATGCATTTGACTTGGCACTAAAAGGCTGCGGCTGCTGCTGCTGCTGCTGCTGCTAAGTCGCTTCAGTCGTGTCTCACTCTGTGCAAACCCATAGACGGCAGCCTATCAGGCTCCCCGTCCCTGGGATTCTCCAGGCAAGAACACTGGAGTGGGTTGCCATTTCCTTCTCCAATGCATGAACATGAAAAGTGAAAGTGAAGTCGCTCAGTCGTGCCGGACTCTTAGCGACTCCATGGACTGCAGCCTACCAGGCTCCTCCGTCCATGGGGTTTTCCAGGCAAGAGTACTGGAGTGGGGTACCATTGCCTTCTCCACTAACAGGCTAGTAATATCAATTACTTGGTATAAGTAGTAACAATTTTTGCATCCAAATTCTGTAAGATGTTTCTTACAATTTTAAATGTTATTTTATTCTTTCAAAAACCAGTGGTGAGGACTCCTCTGGTGGTCCAGTGGTTAAGAATCCACCTTGCAATGCGATCCCTAGTCCAGGGAGATTCCACATGCCTCGGGGCAGCTGAGGGCATGTAGCACAACTACTGAGCCTGCGTGCGGCAAGCTACTGCAGCAACGGGTTGGCAATGAAGCAACAAAGACCCACCACAGCCAAAAATAAATAATAATTTTTTTTAAGTCATGAAATTTGAATTAATCAATGTCTTCTCCTATTTAAAATTCTTTCTTTCTATTGACTTTATAATATCTGTTAAAAACAATACTAAACAAGCACTTCCCTTTCTTACCAGTAGATGGTAAGCTCAAGGCCAAGTAATCAGGTGAATAAAGAAGTTATGTAAGTGGAAATGCTAATCAAAACTAAGCAATGAGGAATGAGTAGAGCTGTATTCACTACTCCATATGGTGATGTTGAAGGCTGGATGAGTGCATGACGAAGCAGGACAGTGTATTACAGGAAATCAGAATTACTTGGCCTTTTGACCAAGTCTTTTAAACTGACTCTAGATTCTGTTACTTAGTTTTCTGATCTTACATACCATGTTAGTTTTCAGTATACTCAACTATGAACCCAAGTGCCAGTTTATTTACTTTATAGTGGATGGACATTACAGGGAGCTTAACAGGTGTTATCTCTCCATGTAGGTAACTACTTTCAAAGCCTGAATGTAATCAAAATCCTAATGGGTGACCTTAAAGTCAGAGCCAGGAGAGAGGGTCTTAATATCTATTGGCATTGAGATCAGATTACTGATTTCTAGTGGAGATGTGTCTTGCTGAGCGAATTCATCATTTAAGTTAGCTGGATAGGCAGCTGTACTAGGCTGAGTGGGTACCTCTTTGTTTTATACCTCAGGTTCTCAGTTTTCAGACTAACCACCTTCCTTTCTTCCTGAGACATATGTTATGCAGTAGAATGGTTATGCAGTAGAATGATTCTGCAGCAGAATTAAACAAGGAATTATAACCCATCCATGAGTGAGATGACATTCTGTAGCTTAATTCTCAGAATGTCACCTTATACTCTTTTTTATAGCATAGTAATAGTCTAATATATATTTTATATATGTGTGCATATATACGTATCAGCCATAAAGAATAATGAAATGATGAATAATGTCATTTGCAGCAACACGGATTGACCTAGAGATTATCATACTAAGCGAAATAAGCCACAGAGAGAAAGACAAATATCATATAATACCACCTATATGGTGGTTCAGATGGTAAAGAATCTGCCTGCAATGTGGGAGACTCGGGTTTGATCCCTGGTTTGGGAAGATCCCCTGGAGAAGGGAATGGCTACCCACTCCAGCATCCTTGGTTGGAGAATCTCATGGACAGAGGAGCTTGGCAGGCTCCTCTACATCACTGTCCATGGGGTCTCAAAGAGTTGAACACAACTGAGCAACTAACATATACACCCACACACATGTGGAATCTAAAAAAAAGAAAGGATACAAATGAGTTTATTTGTAAAATAGAAGTACACTAACAGAAAACAAACTTATGATTACCAAAGGAGAAAGGGGATAAATAGGAGTTTGAGATGAACATAAATGCGTTCCTATATATAAAATAGATAACCAACAAGGACCTACTATATAGCACAACATTTTATAATAACGTATAAAAGAAAAAAATCTGAAAATGAATATTTTATATATATGGGGCTTCCCTGGTAGCTCAGATGGTAAAGTGTCTGTCTGCAATGCAGGAGACCTGGGTTCTATCCCTGGGTCAGGAAGATCCCCTGGAGAAGGAAATGGCAACCCACTCCAGTACTCTTGCCTGGAATATCCCATGGATGGAGGAGCGTGGTAGGCTACAGTCCTTGGGGTCACAAAGAGTCGGACACGACTGAGTGACTTCACTGTCTCTCATGTATTATCTAACTGAATCAGTGTGCTGTATACTTTGAAAATATTATAGCATGACTTTTTTAATCACCTGTACTTCAATTTTTTAAAAATGTCACCTTGTTTCTTAGCATAACCTGTGTAAAGCCTGACACTCTGGTAATTTAGTTTCAGCATGGAGCATGTTCAAAAAAACACAGTCTAGTAGACAAAAGTCCTGTATCCTTACGGGCATCTTTTGGAGAATGTTAAAGGTGATTCATTTCGTAAGCCACAACAATATATCTGAAGATTCTCTCTCCCTGGTGTTTTGGCCTTAATATCTCAGCTTCCTTATTTTTAACTTCTTGAATTTTAAAACTGTCCCCACTCCTTTCGGTTCTTTTTCTGTCATCCCTTCTCTCCTTTTTTCCGTCTTCAATTCCCCCCACTGTATCTAGTATATTCCCTCTTCCCTATTCAAGTGCAAACTACTTCATACAGTCTGGCTCGTGCATTTTTTTGGCACTCTACTTTCTCCTTGGATGTTGCATCACCAAAGCCTAGGAACCAGCTACCCCACAGTCACTTACAGGCCTGTGTGATGGAGGGGGGAACATAGTTGCCTTAAGCTCACAGTGGGAGGGGTCAACACAAAATTTGCTTTCTCTAGCAGTATAAGGAGAAGAGGTTGCAACATTTCAATTTTAACTTATTTTCTTTTTAAAAATTTTATTGAAGTACAGTTGGTTTACAATGTTAATTTCTGCTGTACAGCAAAGTGACTCAGTAATACATATATATTTTTTCATATTCTTTTCCATTACGGTGTATTAGAATACTGAATATAGTTCCCTGTGCAGTACAGTAGGACTGGTCATTTATCCATTCCATATATTCTAGTTTGCCTCTGCCAACCCCAAGTTCCCAATCTATCCCTTCCTCATTCCTCTTCCCGCCTGGCAACCACAGGTCTGTTCCCTCTGTCCCTGATTCTGTTCCTGTTTCATAAATAAGTTCATTTTGTCACATTTTAGATTCCACATATCCGTGATATCATATGGTATTTGTCTTTCTCTTTCTGACTTACTTCGCTTTAGTGTGATAAATTCTCAGTCCATCCATAACGTATTTTCTGTTTTCCCTCTCTTCAAAGTTCTGGGATATCTTAGTGGCAATAGTACCTTGAGAAGGACTTCCGGTTCCTGCCCCCTGCTCTGCCCTGGGGCCTGAGGTATCAGCCCAAGCCAGAATGGCCCCCAGCAGAGGAAAGGAAGCGCTATCTCCCTTCCTGCTCAGCTTCTTCCCTCCCTCAGTTTCTCAGAGACTCAGTAGGGACCCCTCCCCCAGCTACCCTCTTGCATTCCTCAAAGCCTGGGTTGCAGCGCAAGCAGTAGGCGAGAAAAGGGAGTCTTCCTGAAGCTGCACCAGGGTGGACACAGGCTTTCTAACTCCTTGTAATGCTGGTCTTGCCTTCATACCTATTAACCACCTTTCAACACACTGTCCTGTGTTCTCTGCGGGGGTGCCTACTACACCAAGAGTTTGTGGTTTCATCATATTGCAATACTTCCAGAAAACACTTGGCAGGAAAATACATAATTTACAGAAAGATGATGAAAGTGGTTTGCTAGGCCTCCCAGATCGTGGAAAGATCTGGAAATCCTCCTAACGGATTGAGATCACTTCATTCCAAAAGTCTCTTGAGGCACATTCCCCCTGAATAGTTCGCTACTGTCAGCTCATTATGCTTCCCCTGGAATTTCTATTTCCCTCAGCCTTTCTCCCCAGAATGAGCTTTCCATCATTTTTTCTCAGAATGAGCTTTTTAAAACTTTTCTTCTATGCAGAGCAATAAGGATCTATTCCATGTGGGCTAACAGAAAGACACTTCCGGTTTTATGGACTTCTGGCTCATGTGTTTTCAGTGCTTCAGTTTTACTGTTATTGAAATCATGAGTGCAGGTGTATGATGTTTTTGACTAAGGGCTCTGGACAAAGAGAAACATGATGGGAGAACAGTGTCTCATTCACAGATCCTTACTGAGTGTCTGTTATATGTCTCACTCTAAACTTTGGAGATGCGTGGGCCAAGATCCTTGTCCTCTAGGAGACTAGTCTGGTAGGAAGAGATGTATAAACCGTTAAGTACAGAAAGTCCTAAAATGCTCAGGGTACTAAAGTAGAAAGATCTATAACCCATGAAAGGAAGAAAAAAGGAAGAGGTGATGAATTCTTTTTGGATGAAGCAGAAGAGGCTTCTGTACTTTTCAGAACTTACTGAGTCGCAAGTGACAGAAACACCACTCAAACTAGCGTAATCAGAAGGGAGATTTATGAGTGTATGTAATTTAGGAAGCCCACGGATGGTTCCGGCTTCATGTGCAACTAGACCTGGGATTCAGTCTCACTCGGATCCACCTTTCTCTGTCTTCTAGCTCTGCCCCTCTCTCTACAGATTAATCCTTCTCCAGAGTGGATATATTTCTTGGGATGGATGTGGCTTAGGAAAACTGCCGCTCAGACATCATCCTGGCTTGACCTTAGTGTAAAGGGAAATTCATGTGTCTATCCCTAGAAATGTCTCTTCTAGGTTCTGCTTCAGTCATTTAGCTTCTCCTTGGACCAGTCCCTACTGGAGCAGGATAAGGTAGTTCGATTGTCCTAACCTGTGTCACACACAAGTCCTCGTGGCAGGGATGAGTCAGGCTTTATGTGCCTGACCGTGTCTGGCGTTTCCATCAATGCCATTTACAGTGAGGGTAGGTGGGTTCTCCAAATAAAGGAAGACTGGTCAGCTGGTCACTCTAGCTTCATGGATATCTAACCTGGTTGTCATGGAGAAAAGGTTTTTGTCAGATGAAGGAGTGAGTGAAATCCATTATTGTTAGAGGAAGCAGTAAGAGCAAAATCAGGAAGGTTTGAACCCACCTGGCAAATCAGGAAACTTAAGATCATGTGTTGAGGTTGGAGCATATGATTGGGTTGGGGGCAGGCATGGTTTGTGATGAAACTGAGATGAGGAGGGGCCTCTTGGCCACGGGAAGCAATTTAACTATTTGCACTGTAGGCAGTGGGAGACATCCCGGGATTTTCTGCCAGGGATGGAAGCAGTCAGATTTCCATTTTAAAATATTACCGAGCAGCAAAGCAAAGGGTGCCTTGCTCAGAGCCAAGACTCAGGGACAAGAAGACAAGTGAGGAAATCACTGCGGTAATCCAGATTGCCAGAGGGTATAAACAATTCAGCACTGTAGAGTGCTGAAGATATTGACATTAGAGTAGTCTGCGTGTGGGGGTTGGGAAGTAAACAAGGAAGGATTAAGATTGTAATAAATGTTATAGTGGGGAAGTAGAAGGCGTGGAAAATGATAAGCAGAAGCATCAGGGCTTGGTGAGTGTCTAGAAAAAATCAGATTTCCAATTGGGATGATGTCACTTTCTGAGATGAAGAATACAGAAGGAACAGATGTGAGAGCAGGGGAGGAGGGATGGCCAACAGGATGACTCAGGGGTTTGGTTTGAGGGGCTGGATATGAACAGTTGGCAGTTGGATATGGAAACTTGGAGCTCAGAGGAGAAATCTAGGCTGAAAATATAGATCTGACAGTTATCTATACTGATATTATATAGGTTGTGTAGCTGTTGAGAGTGAAGGAAATCATGTAGACCAAATGTCTACATTTAGACATTTGAGAAGAAGTGAGAAGAGGGCCCAAGAGCTAGTGGTTTTGTCTTGATTAAGGGAAGGAGAAGTCTGGGAAGCAGTGGGCTAGCCAGGTGCAGTATATGGCCTGGCCCAAGCAAACGTGCAATAGGAAGTCAGCAGTGACCCCCTTGAGCTTGCTCTGCTGTGACTCATATCTGATTGTGTACACATCTTACCTCTTGTACAGTTGGGAGTGACTTCAAGACCTAACTCCATCACTCTGGGAAGGGGTCATCAAAGACTCCCCACAATAGTCATGGTTGCAAAAGTGTTCTTGTGATGGGACTAAGCCCAGAGTCTTCATCAGACAGAACACAGAGGAGAAGAGGCTGATGCCCAGTTTAGATGTTAACAACTCTTTGGTTTCTAGCTTCAGCCCAGTATGGAATTTCCAAAGGGAAGATATGAATATGGAATAAATGGGAAAGAACACTTTCCCTCTGTTACCCGTTCCTACTTCAAAACTGTCTGTGTGGCTCAAAGCCAAGACACCACATTGCCTCACCCTCGAGATCCTATTAGTCCTGAGCCTCAGCAATTCTCTGTGTTGGTCCTTTACTTTTCAACCTGATTTAAACAGCTCTGAGCTAGGATGGGCTTGTTGGTTTATCCATCTTCACTGTACCCCAGGGTGAATGTAGCATCCTCCTAAAATGTTTTCTAATTGCATTTTTTAGCTGAAATATAGTTTATTTTCAATGTTGTATTAATTTCTTGTGTATAGAAAAATTATTTGGTTATATATATACTTTTTAATCTTCTTGTCTATATGATTTATCTCAGGATGTTGAATATAGTTCCCTGTGCTAAACAGTAGAACCTTGTTTATCCATTCTATATGTAATAGCCTGCATCTGCTAATCCCAATCTCCCCTACCTTGGCAATCCATCCCTTCCCCTCCCCACTCCCCTAGGCGACCACAAGTCTGTTTTCAATGTCTGGACTCTGTTTTCTGTTTTGTGAATGAATTCATTTGTCATATTTAACATCTCACATATAAGTGACATCATATGGTAGTTTTCTTTCTCTTTCTGACTTATTTCGCTTAGTATGATAATCTCTAGGCTCACCCATGTTTTATTCCTTTTTCTGGCTGAGTAGTATTCCATTGTGGGGCTTCCCAGGTAGCTCAGTGGTAAAGAATCCACCTGCCAGCAGAAGACGCAGGTTCAGTCCTTGGGTTGGGAAGATTCCCTGGAGAAGGGAAATCTCATGGACAGAGGAGCCTGGTGGGCTACAGTCCATGGGTTGCAAAGAGTTGGACACAATTTAGCAACTAAATAAGTATTCCGTTGTATATGTGTGTGTGTGTGTATATATATATGTATATATATGCTGCTGCTGCTAAGTCACATCAGTCATACACACACACACACACACCCCACATCTTCTTTATCCATTCATCTGTCAGTAGACATTTAGATTGTTTCCATACCTGAACTATTGTAAACAGTGCTGCTATGAACACTGGCATGCATGTATCTTTTTAAATTATAGTTTTTTCTGGATATATGCCCAGGGGTGGGATTACTGGGTCATTAGGTAACTATTTTTAGTTTTTTGAGGAACTTCCAGAGTCTTTTCCATAGTGGCTGCACCAGTGTACATTCCCACTAACAATGTAAGATATCTTCCTAAGACATTTAATGATCTTCTCATCCAGAGGTCAGGAAACTGCGACCATGGGCTAAGTCTGGTCCACCATCTGTGTTTGTCAATGAAGGCTCATTAGAACAGACACGTGCATTTATTTATAGGTTGTCTACAGCTATTTTTTGCACTGCAGTGGCTGTATTGAGTAGCTACAACAGAGACTGTATATTCCGCAAAATCTAAAATGTTTACTATGTGGCCATTTACAGGAAATGTGTTCTAACCCCTATTAATCCATCCTTGGCACTAGTGCAACATGGTGTTCCTAAAATGCCAATTCACCGTGTTACTCTCTGGATTAGAACCCACAACGATGTCACATTGTTCATATAATAAAATCCAAACGTCTTGGCCTGGCGTCCAAGGTCTCAGAGGTCTCTACTAAAGGCAAGCCCTGTATCTCAGTTTTATTTCCCTTCTATTTCCGTAGTCCCTGGAATATGCACTGCTTCACCCCTCTCACACATTCCCTGGCGTGTACTGCTGATTCACTGCACCTACCTAATTCCTACCTTGGTTTATTCATTAAAGAACTAACTTAAAGGCATACATCTTTCATGATCATATCTGTTCACAGTGACCACTAGTGAGTCTACTTATATTAAGGTTCACTGCCTGTACCATCTGGTGATATTTCTTCTGTTCAAAACATAGTTCATCAATATGATGGATGGCAACTTGCAGTGAGAACTTTACATGAACAAAGACTCAGAGGGGGAAAAGCCTCGGGAAGATTTGCAAATGACCAGGTCTGTAATTAGAACACCACAGGCTCCTCTGTCCATGGAATTCTCCAGGCAAGAATACTGGAGTGGGTAACCATTCCCTGCTCCAGGGGCTCTTTCCAACCCCGGGATTGGGTCTTCTGCATTGCAGGCAGATTCTTTACCATCTAAGCCACCAGGGAAGGCCTTTGTCCATTCAGTTTCCTCTAATGAAATAGCATAGAATGGGTGGCTTATAAACAACAGAATTTTTTTACTCACAGCCCTAAGAAGTCTTAGAAGTCTAAGATCAAGGCATCCACTGGTTTGGTCTCTAGTAGGGGTCTGCTCCCTGATTCACAGGAAGCCATCTTCTCGGTGTATCCTTGCATAGTGGAAGGAATGAAAGAGCTCTCTGGGTTCTTTTTATAAGAGCACTGAGCCCAATCACAAGCTCTACCTTTATGACCTAATCACCTACTAAAGGTCCCACCTCCTAATACCATCATCACCTTGGGGGTTAAGTTTCAACATATGAATTTTGGGGGTGAATGCAGACATTCAGTCTGTAGCATACACAGCACTCAGTGAGCATGTGTGGGATTATTGATGCTTTGTTATTATTGTTATATTTGTGGACGTGCTGGGTCTTCATTGCTGCACAGGCTTCTCTGCAGTTACAGCCATGGGGGCTACTCTCTAGTTGTGGTGTGTGGGCTTCTCATTGCAGTGGCTTCTCTTGTTGTGGAGCATGGGCTCTAGGACTCATGATCGTGGGCTCACTGATTGCAACTTCTGATGGCAGCGCACTCCAAGAGTCTTCCCATGATAATCCCATGGACAGAGGAGCCTGGCGGGCTACAGTCCATGGGGTTGCCAAGAGTTGGCCACAACTGAGTGACTGAGCGTGCATGTATGCAAGTATACCTTGATAGCCCATGGGAATGAAAGATAAAGTCCAGTAAACTTAGTCTTGAGAAATCCTAGAATATAGAGATAGTGGTTCTAGAGGTCTTTGCTTGATCGTGTAGTACCTTTGAGATGCTGGACAGGTGGTTTGTTACCCCTGGTCCTTTCTTTTCCCGTCTACCTCCATGGATTGTGTATTCTTGGACGTCCTCTGGGATTAAGCAGCATCGATGATGCACCATGGATTGGAGTTCTTTGGTAAACAATACATTCCTAGAATGTTCTCGGGTCTCATAGGAGATTATGTCCATGACTTGAAACATAGCAATTGCATGAAATAAAAGCTTCCCTTCACACAGAGCAGGACAACCAGGCTTTTACATTATTGTCGTCTCCAGGATTTTGGCTGTTGTGTAAAACACCATGATATCTTGTCTAACAAGTTTCCCCCTGCTTATGTGAATACAAGGAAATTATCTAGTGCAGGAAATATGTCAGTACATCACACCCTGATGCACTTCGGAAACAAAACCTTGACCATGTAAGCCATCATAAGAGCAGGCCTTTCTATAAGAATAGAAATTAATCACCTTTATGTGATGTTTATTATCTCACAAAGTGTCCACTCCAGTGAAACAGTTATGCTCGGAATACAAGGGAAATACTTGCTTTTAAAAGCCATCTCTAGGCATTGTCTAGAAGTAAATATGTGACAGTAAATGTAATGGCAAAGAATATTTATTGAGCATTTACTATGCCCGGCCATCGTTCTGTGTCCTTCACGTGTATCATCTCATTATCAGTGCCCCAGCTATATGGTTTAGGTACAGTTCTTATCTTCTCTTTATTCCAGAGAAGACTTAGACCCAGGGAGGTAGAAGAACTTGTCCAAGGTCACATGGGTAACAAATAGAAAAGCTGGGAATTGGACCCAGGTAGCCCAAGTCCAGACTTCACATTGACCAAAACCTGAGTGAGCCTTTGCCCCCATGAAATGCTCCCTCCAAGAGGAGCTTAAACAAAAACCACCCATCTAATTTGCATTGTTTGGTCGGTCCAGCTGGGTGATTTGTCCTACAAAATTTGAAATTGCATGGTATTATTCATATGTAGGGTTTCAATAACAGGAATCTAAGCCCAGAATTTCCCAGTTTTATTCTATCATCTTTGCAGTTGAGAACAACCTCTGTCTTCACAGTTGAGACATTTTTATTCTTTGTCTGTAAATTAACACAGCACAGAACATGACTCGTGTGTGTGTGTGTGTGTGTGTGTGTGTGTGTGTGTGTGTGTGTGTAGAAGCTGCTTTCTTCTGGATTAAATTGTTGCAGCTTGGCTGAGTGAGGAGAATTCTCCCACTCACCGAGCCCACAGCAGACATGTTAGGAGAAGGCTGCTGCTTACAACACACCCAGACCCGGAGGGGCAGGTGACAACAGTGTGTGCCCAGCATCTCTGGAAGGGTCTCTGCAGATGTGTACGGCCGCTGCTGCTTCCTGCCGTCAGATTCCCGGAGCCAACACCCACCCACTCTTACAGCCTCTCTCTCTCTTTTATTTTCAAGGAAAAAAGAAAGAGGCAGACGGAGATAGAAGGCAAGCGCCAAGAGCTGGACGAGCAGATACTTCTGCTGCAGCATTCCAAGGTAAGCAGCTGATCCCTCGAACCTGTCCATTATTAGACATGCAGATCACACGCCAGGGAGCCGGGCAGAGCCTGCCCTGGGTGAAGGCGCTGCGAGGGCTGCACCAGCCCTTTTTCATTCAGTCAGGAAACCATCCCTGGGCTTTTCTTGTGAATTTCTCAAATTCAGGGCATTGTTATACAGCGTTCCAGTTTCTGCAAGCCTGATGAGATGATAGGGTGCCTGTGGATGGGTTTAGGGGGTGGGGTGTGCCTCTGAACTGTGGTAGTTATATATAGAAATTGGAGGAGAATTTCCACATGGTGGGTGAGGCAGAGTTCCGGGGCTATATCTGTAATCCATAGGTGCTGTGTGTGTGTGTGCATGCATGCAGAGGTTCTCAAAGATACATTTAACATAGCGCTCTTTATTAGATTCAAAATATCAATCTTTTCTTTCTTGATATGGAGGAGAGGGAGATCAGAGCAGTGTGGTCTGATAAAAGAGCAATTCTCTGCGTGCCAGATTATGTGTGTGTTTTATTTCTACTTTAATAGTTTTCAAAGTGTCCTGTTAGAGCACTGTCAAAAGATAGTATTGAAATGGTTTGACTTGGTTGGTTTTCATTGCACCATGGGGAAGAGAGAGATACTTATTTATATGTGTTCTTCTTTAAAACATAATGCACTTAAGCATTATAATTGATGGTAGCCCAAGAGAAAGCTCTATCACCGTCACAGGGACCCCACCAGCTGCAGAATGTTGCTTTCTTGCAGGCTCAGAGAATAGTGTGACCAGTGGCCAGCGGGGCGGTGCTGCTGGC
The DNA here is from genome assembly GCF_001704415.2 of Capra hircus. Classification (NCBI taxonomy): domain Eukaryota; kingdom Metazoa; phylum Chordata; class Mammalia; order Artiodactyla; family Bovidae; genus Capra; species Capra hircus. Next base: position 99,192,312 of record NC_030815.1, read on the forward strand.
TTTTCACTGCCCCTAGCTTTTTGAGAAAAGGCTTCTCCTGCTTACCCCAAGTTTCCGTAACATTGCATGTAGAGAAATTGGATCACTCAGAGGGCTAGTTGGAAAGGTGGGGCTGACTCTCAGGGTGATGCTAGATGTGGATTATTTGGATTTTTTTTTTTTTTTTAGCAAAAGGAACCTTTTCAGTTGCATTTCCCATTCTTTTCTAGATGACAAGTTTGTGCTAAATGAATCCTCAGAATGAAATCATCAGCAACATGATTTTAAATAGCAACATGACCTAAATCTGCTTCCCATATTTATCAGTTCATCGTTAACTTGAACTAGAGAAAAGTGTTTAAAAGGAAAGAAAGCAACACGATAGTGAAAATTGCCTTTTTCTCTCTTACTGCTTATCATGTAAATCCATTTATGGACCTTTCCTTGTAGGAAGCTTTGCATCTGTGCTGTATGCCACTGTTCTTTCCTGACCACGTTCCTCAGGGAGGAGTGGGGGCCGAAGTTAGCATCTTCTTTTTACAGAGAGGTGTGGCTTAAGCTTACTTCACAGAACCAAGTGAATTGTTCAAGGTCAATCTGGACAGAGCTGGGTCTCTGGCTCAAAGTACAGTCAACTCACTCCTGATAAGAGACCGAAATGTACTAAACCTCAGTGAATTCTTGCTTAAAAGGTGAACTTTTGAATAAGAATCCTGAAAGAATGAGAGGATGTTTTTGACTAGACAGACTCTCTCCTCTTTCAGCTCAGTGAGGTTCTTTGCATCTGCATTCATTGAATCAAAAGTCAGGCGATAAACATATGTCAGAAGATCAAGTTTCTTTTGTCTCACTTCTCATCTTTCTGGGTGTCAAATAAGATACCAAGGATTCATTCATTGCTGATCCAGTCCAGTGTTACAGAGTTTATTTCATATTTCATCTGTCTGTTATCCAACCCCCCCATTCATCCAATCAATAAAATTAACAGTACAAAATTAGTATTGCATAGGAAAGCAGTGAGATTCCTTCAAAGACTTGGAGATGGGGAATAAGATAGTTCTCTATGGTTATTATGGTAAAATTCTCACACACAGTTGATGAGATTGACTATTTGAGGAAACCCATGGCACTTTCACCAAGGTTACCGTCCCATATCTGGGGGAGAAGGATTCGAAATGATGGAAATTTAATAAATGGAGACCAATGCACTATAATTTTCTCTTACTAGGAAAGGCTTACTAGTGAGCCTTGAACAACCAAAAAGAAAACTCAGAGATCTCCAGTGTGGTTTATCAGGTGTTACACTGGAGAGAGATGCCAGCTCTGGGAGGTCCTGAGTTTCTCTGCCCTGGTGAGATTGGGTGAGGACAGTCACTAGCCTCGCTGCAACAAAGGTGGAGCCTCCTTCATGACCGCCTCTCTTTGCTCCCAGTCCATCCTCCCCAAAATAATAGTTATTTTACTATAAGGAAGGTGGTGCCTGACTGAGAGATATGATCACTGCAGGCACCAGAAAGGAACAGCTTCTACTTTAAATCAGTTAACTGTGGACTGACCTTAAACAGCATGAGTCATCTTCCCTGTGATCATTCACTTTGGAGCTAGGCAGCCTCACCCTTGGATGGTAGTACATTCATTGAGGATATCGTTCCCCCTGGGCTCTTGGTGGAGACCCAGCCAGCATGCTGCTGGCAGAGCAGCAGCCATGTCATCCCTTTGTCCATCATCAGTGATGACTACTCAAGAATAGTCATCACTGGGACTTCCCTGGTAGTACAGTCATTAAGACTACACCTTCTAAGGCAGGGGTGCAGGTTTGATTCCTGGTCAGGGAGCTAGGATCCCACATGCCTCAAGGCCAAAACAAAACAAAACATGAAACAGAAGCAATATTGTAACAAATTCAATAAATATTTTTAAAAAAATAATAGTCATAATTATTTTTTGAGTGCCTAATGTGTGTGTGACACTTTAAATGCATCCCCTCAATAACAACACCAAAGTAGATACTACTCCCCCTGGGTTACGTGAGAAAACAAACTGGTGAGATCAAGTAGTTTGGCCAAGAACATAGAAGCTCTAAGTAGGCGAGCCCAGTTGAACCCCAGGACTGTCTCCATAATCATACTTTCTCCAGGAGACTGTTTTCTTCAAATGAAATAATTTGTCTAGAGAGACGTCAGTTGTGCTCCTCGGTGTCTCTTTTACTCTAAATATATTTTCATGGACTCTGGAAAGTTTGGACCATGTGGAGATATGCTGCAGTGATGATTGGTAGTTTCTTGAAGTAGAAAATAGGTCAGTAATTACTATTTATTTTACCATTTTTCAAAATCTCAGATGTGCTCTTAGGGAAAAAAATAATAATCTCAGCGCAAATTTAAATGGAAAAACATTAGAATTTGATTTCATTTTTATTAAGATATTCTCATTATCAAAGTCTTTGGATGCTTATTCTCATGCCATGAAATATGAATTATTTAGACATTCACTGATCTCTTGTCAAAGCAGATAAATAGAATGCAAGGCAATCATGTTGATACTTGTATATTTGATTAATATACTTGTTAGTTGCAATAGTTAGGGCTATATAGTAACTCCACAAAATGAAATATCATTACTTTTTATATGAATGACAAGCAAATTCTATAAGGTGGTAAAGGAGGTGTTGAAATATTAGCTGCTACAACCCAGTGATTGGGAAACCTCTGGATATCTTGAGGTCCTGGTCAAGTTAAACTCAGATTTCAAAAATAAATAAATAAATAAATAAACTCATATTTCTTTTTATAAGATCCTTAGATATATTGAATCTAATATTTGTGATTAAGAATTTCTAAGAAATGCTCATGTATGGGACCAGCAAGCAATTTTAATAGATATATTCTTTTTCCTGATTGTAAAAGAAGTGTGTAACCATTTCAAGAGTGAAATTTAAAAGTACAGGAAAATATAAAGCAAAAACTTATCAATTGTCTGTTCACCACCCAGATATGATCTAATATATTATTATAGAATAAGATAATGGAGCCCTTACTTCAGGCCTCATCAGCCTGTGAGTAAAATGAAATTACATTAACCTTAGTATCCAAAATTCATTAGCTTTGATCTCTGTTTTGATTTTTATATATGGGTTATTTGAAGTTCTTCTACAAAACTTTATAATTTGTATGAACTCACATCTAACATTCACTTTACAATTTCTGACCTTGATGTCATCCTTGGAAAGAACATCTCCTCTTGAACACTTAATCTATGATGTTTCTTCTACTTCAGTAGTTTGTCGATTAAAATCTAGCATATATTTTCCTATAAGGAATAAGGTAGGAATAACTTTACTTTTCCCTGATGGTGAGGCAGTTGCCTCAACATGATTTATCAATTAATTCATCCCTTTTCCCACAGATTTAAATGTCTTCTTTGTCATATACATATTTCTCACTTACACTCAAGTCCGCCATTTGTGGATTCTTTTTATTCCATTAATCTGCCATTCCTGTGCTAATTTCATTTCTCTTTAATCCTCTAGCCATTTGATATATTTCATAATATTTCATGCAGCAAGAGCTATCACTATTCTGTTTTTGAAAAATTATCTTGGCTTTTAACTCTATGGACACAATTACTTATTTTTATTGTTTTTATTATGTAACTCGTGATCATGTAAGTTTAAAACAGTAAATCAATTATTGGATTGTACCAGACAGACTGAATTTAATATTCCCTTTGCCCCTTGGTTGAATTGCCTGAGATTTATCTATTTCATTGGTCAAGTCAAGGTCCCAGCAATAGCAAGCCCTCAGTACGGATTGCCATGTGAATCCTTTTGGGACTGTCACATTTATAAAGGTTTCTATGACACATCAGCAGGGTCAGAATCCAATTGCTCACAACCACATCTTCAATACATGAGCTGCCTTTGAATTATTTATTCATGAGCAGGGATACTGACTAGAGTTTTCTTCTAAATCCAAGCTATGAAAAAACATGTTTTTTATATTTAAAAAACTACAGCCTTTTCTCTCCAGAAGACTGAATTAAAAAGAACAAATCAAAGCCTGACTTGTGACCCTGTGAGATATTTATTATCAATACTCCAAGGTCATTTGGTGAGAAGCCTGAAGGTATCAGGAGCCTTGCTTGCAAAGACATTACGATTGTGTCTCTCACAATTGTGAACCATTCAAACTAATTTTAGACTCTTCTTGATTTTTAGTCTGTGTGAAAAGTCAAGCTCAAATATGAAAATATTGACCAGGCAGGCAGGGTACATGGTGTAAAGGAACCTGTAATGTCAGAACACCTCTGGGAAACCGAGTTCCCTGAGACCAGCCCACTGTCTTGTTCTGTTAGATCCCCTCTTCCTGTCCCCTAGGGGAACACAACTCAGCCGGCAAGAGAGCCACCAACATATGCAAATTGCACCACGAGCTTTCCCACCTGATTTTATATTATTAAACAATGCCCTATAAATTTTAAGTACTTTTTAACAGAGTACTTTTTAATCTTTTAAAAAGAACACATTAAGATGGATTGGATATTAAGTGATCCTGGGAAATTTTATAATCAGTCTGCAGTTGCATAGAAAACGTCCTTATTTTTTAGAGACTCATACTGAAATATTTATGGGTGAAATGTCCTGATGTTGGTTATTTACTTTAAGAGGCTTCAGTGCGAAGGGCTTCCCTGGTGGCTCAGACAGTGAAGAATCCACCTGCAATGCAGTAGACTCGGGCTCAATCCCTGAGTTGGGAAGATCCCCTGGAGGAGGAAATGGTAACCTACTCCAGTATTCTTGCCTGGAGAATTTCCTGGACAGAGGAGCCATGGAATCCCATGTCCTGATATTGGTTATTTACTTTAAAGTGCTTCTGTGGGAAGAATATATGGGGAAATATGACAAAATGTTTATAATTGTGAAATGCACATGAAATTACACAGACACGCATCATCTAGTTTCTTCTGGTCTTCTGTATGTTTTCAAACTTTTTAATCATAGAAAATATGGGAATCAATCCTTCTGGTGGCTCTGTGGACATAGGGTAGAAGCAAGTATGGGACCACTGATGAGGGGCAAAGCTAAGACAGAGGGACCTTTGAGGGAGAAGACGGTGTGAACTGAGAGGTATCGTCAGTCTGTTCTCTTTGCTCATTCCCACAGTCTAAAGTACTTCGAGAAAAATGGCTGCTGCAGGGCATACCTGCTGGAACCGCGGAAGAAGAGGAAGCCAGGAGGCGGCAGTCTGAGGAGGATGAGTTCAGAGTCAAACAGCTTGAAGATAACATTCAGAGGTAGGTGGTTTCCGGTCCAGGGCCACATGCTGTGGCTTTACGGCGCAGTAACTGCCATTCTCCTCTAGGAGGTGTTTCTGAATGCCATCACCTTTCCCCAGCGCTTTAGAATTATCTTCCTAAACAGAGTATGTACACTGTTTCCACTGAAACTTTCCCAGATGATCCAGAGTTTTTACTCTGAGGACTAAGAGAGAGTATACTGGGCTGTCACACAGTATAGTGATGTCTTCATGGACCATCTAGGTGTGATGAGCAGCTTGCCCCTTCACTCAATGTCCCCCTTTTGAGTTCTGTCAGCTCTCACCTTTTTCCTTCTTGAACTCAGGCTGTTAGCGCTTAGTCTGTTGCCAAGTTTACTACCTTTGAGCAACTTGAAGTGCGAAATCTATAGCCAAGGGTCTTGGAATTGAAACTGACGGGCCCTCTGCAGGCTGTGTGCCTGTGCTCCAAAAGACTCACAAAGTATTCTCTGGTTTCAGTGCTCAGAGGGTACTCACTGGTCCTCAAGCAGGTTCTGAACATTTCAGTCTAGGAGATAAGTGACCTTCCTATATGTCCAGTGTCTAGCCAGACTCATACAGAAGCAAAACAAATACAGGTTTCCATTTGGGATTTGTAGCCACAGCAGGTCCCAGGACACCCAGCCAGAGATGAGATGGTGCGGAAGATGGTGAGTGGAGGTGCCTTAGAGCAAAATCTCCGTCTCCACCTCATCCCCCAAATCCTGCCAGAAATCTCACCCTGGAGAGTGTCTTCTCTTTCTCCTGGGGTTTTGAACTCTTTTTAAAATACAAAGAGTAATAGCTAACTTGCTTCCAGTCATTTGTACCCAAGAGTGAATGAAGCTGGTAAGAATACATTGGGGACCCCAATAGCATCACCAAAGGGAAAAGCCGACTGACTATAAGGTCCCAAGGCCTTGTCCCTGCTTTACTTGATCCCTAATGCCCCTTAAAGAATTCTTGGAGCAGCTTGGTCAAGCTTTGCTTGTAGGAGAAACCTGCTAAGAAAAAGTTTATATGAGATGTGTGTGTGTGTGTGTACATACATATACATACACAAGCACGTTTTTCCTAAAATATAAAGGATAGAAGCTAAGTAATATATGTATACATATATATATAATATTGGAAAGGCTAAATTATATATTAACATATATATATATATGTCTCTGTGTGTATGTGTAGGATTGGCTGAAAAATTCATTTGGTTTTTGCCATAAGATGTTACAGAAAAACCTGAATGAACTTTTTGACCAACCCAATTATTTATATATATATCATAAAAAGAAATTTTAATTATGTGAATGCTGACCTCAAGCTTGTAAGGACAAGTACCTGCAGGATCCCAGGGGGGAAAAAGGGATTTCTTCATGTTAGAAGCCCAAGAGATAGAAAGAGGAGGGGGCAGAATGAGTGGCTCAGAGTCCTGAGCTTTGGGGATTGCCTCTCCTCTAAAGTGGCTCAGCTTGCTGCATCTTAGACAAGATGAGGGAGCCAAGGATGACGGGGAAGAGCAACAGTAAGTTGGAGAGGAAAAGACAGCTCTGAGAATTTTTTTTTTCTTTTGAGAAATGGTTTTATCAGAGGTTTGTTTTTATGTCTCAAAGTGGCAAGTCCATGGTGCTTTCAGCTGTAATGACAGTTGAAACCATATAGCATCTCTTTGTCTTTACTCTTGTTAAAAGCTCTAGTCCATTTCCTGTCTCTTTCTTGCTGGTTTCACATAATCAGGACAGATGGGTCTGGCACCAAGTAGATGCTCCATAGCTGTTTGCCGAATGAAAGGATTGGGGCTGGGTGCAACCATGCATCAGGGGACCTGCCTGGCAGACAGAGCCTGGGAAGTTACTCTCCAGTCCAAGCTGGCAAAACCCTAGGAACCAGTGACTTGGTTTTAGTCTAGTCACAGCAAGAACTGTGGTTCAGGTTCACATGGGACAGCATTATACTCCTGAGGAGTTCCAGGCAGGATGAAGAAACAGAGATGAAAATTGCAGGCCCCCTCTGAAGTGGAGGGAGACAGGGTACACACAGATGGGCAGAAAATCTGATTTAAAAATCGTTGTTTAAAACCTGGATGTCTTTTCTCACTGAGCCTGTCATGTACATTCATTTCATGTAGTAGGTGTTATTACAGATGGAAGGCAGACAGGATTTGGAAAGTAGGATAAAACTAGTTCTATAACCTTTTCTAGTTTTCTTAATTGGCATCAGAAAACGTGGTCTTCAGCCACATTGGCGGTTTCGCTTTGACTTGAATACAAATTTATTATTGTTCTGGCCCGATAGGTAGTAACTCTCACCTGTCAGATGAGCTATTTCAGGGGCTATTTCTTTCTGCTATAATCGCGGCTTTGCTGGACATCAGTCGGATGGGCATTGGCCCTTCGCTGGGGGATGAGCTGCTTTTCTGTAGGAGCTGGGCTGCCAGAGGCCTCTTGTGGGAGGAGCTTCTCCCTACCCTAGATGTCAGTTTTCTGCTTCCCTTTATCTTCCTTACATCTTCTGTCTTCTGTGGTGTTTAGCATCTCTAAGCTCCAGTCCCAAGGGAAGAAAGAAAAGCGCTTTCCCCCCACTCCTCCCTTAAAGGATATTCAGTCACCTGACACTTCCCTGAAGTCAAACACTGGTTCTCTCTCACATTCTTAATCCCTTGAACTGCTTTAAAGGCTCACTGTAAACTGAAGCATTCTCCAGTTTTACAGAGTCTATGTGGATTGGCTAGCCTGGCTTTGCTCATTTTAGCTGAGTTTGGCAAGTGACTCTGAGCTATAGGTTGGATGAGTCTGCTCATCCTTTCCCTGCACGAATGAACTAATCATGACAGTTCCCTTTTATGGCAATGGCAGAGGTGCAAAGGGGCTGAGCAGGCATAAGGCATAGGCTCAGAACTGCCCACGAGCCATTAGCTAAGATGGGTGGATGGCTCATCCCCAAACCCAGGGGAGGAGATGGACAGTCAGCCTTAAGTAGAAGGAACTCAGAATTATGGGGCAAAGAGTACAGATACAGGAAAGGGTGAAAATGGGGACTCATCCTTCAGTCTTCCAGAAGCGTGATTATTTCACTGAAAACTGCAAACATGAGGGAAAACTGGTCAGCAGGAGGAAGAGTACAGAAAAGCAAATGAATGTGGAAGGGGATGAACTAAAATAACTCAGGAATTCAGAGGAAAAGGAAGAAGAGACTAAAGGAAAGTATGAGTGGCTTTGAAGTCAGATCTGGTCTTTACATAATAGGAATCCTGGAAACTCTCTGCAGAATCACTAAATAAGGGAATTCGAAAGGAAAGTTTCTTTGTTTGAAACAGAACATTAATTTGTAGATCTTAACATTTGGGTCCACTCATCTAAGTTCACCCCTAGCAACAAATTAGATTTTCCTAAAGAGATCTATGAATTCTTTTCAAATTGTATTAATATATAATATGAATATAATAAAGTATATTAGTACATCTGTGCTCTGAAGGTGTGTTAGTTCCTCTTGGTGAATTCAGAGTAGCTTGAACAACCTGATGGCGCAGTAGAGGATGCCTACAAGGAAAGATGAAGGGAAATCAGGCTCGGTTAATTTAAAACTGGAGCCTATTATACAGAGTGAAGTAAGCCAGAAAGAAAAACCCCAATACAGTATACTAATGCATATATATGGAATTTAGAAAGATGGTAACGATAACCCTGTATGTGAGACAGCAAAAGAGACAGAGATGTATAGAACAGTCTTTTGGACTCTGTGGGAGAGGGAGAGGGTGGGATGATTTGGGAGAATGGCATTGAAACATGTATAATATCATATAAGAAACAAATCTCCAGTCCAGGTTTGATGCAGGATACCGGATGCTTGGGGTTGGTGCACTGGGATGACCCAGAGGGATGGTACAGGGAGGGAGGTGGGAGGGGGGTTCAGGATGGGGAACACGTGTACACCCTTAGCAGATTCATGTTGCTGTATGGCAAAACCAATATAATATTGTAAAGTAACTAGCCTCCAATTAAAATAAATAAATTTAAATTAGAAAAAAAAAAGAACAAGAGAAGAGAATGGTAGCAACCTAACTCAGAACTTGACGTGTATTTAGAATTTAGGTCACATCTGAATTCTTATGTCTGGGCCATTCTGAATATAATAAAGACTTAAAATAAAGCATGAGAATTTGCATTTAGACATATGTCTGTTTCACTAGATATATCTTCAAGAGGAAAGAACATAACCACCTTCTAATTCTGATTTGAAAACCCTTTGCAGTGCCAGTAACCATACAGGCAGGTTAACAGACATGTTTTCTTCCAAAATGTTATTTGTAAATTGGTGGTGGCTTGGAACTGAGAATGTTGTCTGTCTTTTAAAACTATAATATGTGGTGCTTAGGTCTTGAGGGCAGCCCACAAAGACAGGAAAAACAGAGGGAAGGAGAGAGGGAGGGAGGGGAAGATGTAACTAAATTATTAAATCTAGGCATTAGAATCACCTGGGAAGCTTTTAAAAAAATATACATGCCCAGGTCTCATTCCAGGAAATTTGGATTCAGTGACCAAGGTGAAAGTGAATGCTGCTCAGCGGTGTCCGACTCTTTGTGACCCCATGGATCATAGTCCATGGACTTCTCCAGGCCAGAATAGTGGACCCAGTACCTTTCCCTTCTCCAGGGAATCTTCCCAACCTAGGGATCAAACCCAGGTCTCCCGCGTTGCAGGCAGATTCTTTACCAGCTGAGCCACAAGGGAACCAAGGTGAGGAGTCCTGTAATTTATGTTTTTCAAACACTGCTCCAGGTAACTCTTTTGCATGGTCAGGTTCAAGAACAATTGCTAAAATGGTAAAAAGCGCAGATCATAAGTGAAATCCCATTTTAATTCCTGTAAACCCCTAAGGGAAGTGAGAAGTAAACAGTGTCTGTAAGAAAATTGATTTCATCCAAACACGTAAAGGATAACCCTGACCCTTGATTTCAGACTGATTTGAAGGCTTTGACTCAAGGAAATTTGAACCCTGCTTTGGGACTTCTATACGTGCGTGCATGCTAAGTTGCTTTAGTTGTGTCCTATTCTGTGAGACCCTATGGACTGTAGCCTGCCAGGCCCCTCTGTCCATGAGAGTCTCCAGGCAAGAATACTGGAGTGGGTTACCGTGCCCTCCTCAAGGGGATCTTCACCACCCAGGGATCGAAGCCCTATCTCTTACATCTACCTGCAATGACTGGCAGGTTCTTTACCACTAGCACCACCTGGGAATAGGTGGGAATAAAGCCATCTCTCTGGCACTGGGCTGAGGTCTCTCCCCCATAGGCCCCATGGTGGAGCCATGCTTTCATTTGAACTTGATTAGAAATAGCCTTGGTTTGAAAGTGAAAGTGTTTGTCATCAGTTGTGCCTGACTCTTTGTGACCCCATGGACTGTGGCCCTCCAGGCTCCTCTGTTCATGGAATTCTCCAGGCAGAATACTGGAGTTTCCATTCCCTTCTCCAGGGGATCTTCCCAACTCAGGGATTGAACCCAGGTCTCCTGCATGGCAGGCAGATTCTTTTCCACCTGAGCCACCAGGGAAGCCTTGGTTTACCAAACACAAATTGATACAGATCAGGAAAGATGGCTACTTTCACATAGGCCAGAAAATTCTACCAATTTTCAAAGGTTTGTGGCTAAAGTTAAGAGCACAATAGCCTTGAAGTGATGACATCAAGGTGACAGGGAAAGAAGATGAGAACTGGTCAGTATAATGGATATATTGATTGTCAAATTCTCTTGCACAACTTTTCACGAGGTTGTGTTGGGATGGCCCAGTCAGTTTATTGGTTGTATTCTCAGCTCACTAGAAACCAGGAGCAAAACAAGTTTAAAAAAAAAAAAAAGTTGGAATTGTTGAAAGAAAAAGCTGTACTCTTTTTTAAAAATTTGAATATCGCATCTTCTGTCTGCTTTTCCATTGAAGTACCATATTGAGAAAGCCCAAAGGATTGTTTCTGGCTTGGGCCCATCACCCACCATTGTCCATGCCGTCACTGGATGTGATGGGTCCCTGGGGGCCACAGGTGGGTTTCCCATCGATGCTTTTGGACATTTTAGGCAGGTATAGAGCCACACCAGCTCTATTTCACATCTGCTCCAATCAACAAGTCTTGTCACTTGCCTTGTGGTTTTCCACCTAAGATTCTTTCTTGTTTAACCAAGTTTTATTTAAGTGTTTGAAATATAGTGTTAACTTTCTTTCATTAATGAGATATATAGGGAAAATTTGTCCACTCACCTTAGAATTGCCCTGAAGAAGATGAGAAAACTCCTGCAGTGGTGAATGAAAAAGTAACAGACTGTGCCAAAGCCAAGGTGCTGATTCTATCTCTGCTGCTAATTTGTTGTTGCTTTCCATAAATCTCTCATCGTCTCTGGTCTCGGTTCCCTCGTGTTTTCAGAGGGAGGTCTCAGGATCTTTCAGCTATGGTATTCTGAGATCTTCTAATTTGGGAGATTGGCCAAAAATCCCTCCTATACAAATATACCTGTGCAGTGAAATATTAATATCATTATTGTAGAAGGAAGTAGTTTTGGAGACAGGCCAGAATTGGGGAAAGAGGCTAAATTCTCAGGAAACAAAAGCTCTGTGTGTAACTGACTCATCCCAGAGGTGACTAATTTCATTTCAACAGCCATCAGTTCTAAAATATGTGACATCTAAATATTCACTGAATAAAAGATTCAAGTCTCAATTGCTACCCTGTAGAGGCCATACAACTTTTCAGAAAGAAAATTCAAGACGCAAGTGGCCTGGTTCATTTCTACTTCTGACTCGAGATTCTTCGAGTGCCTCCATTAGTCTCTGATGGATACCAGAATTCACTTAATTTTCCACATTCTTGAGGCACTCAAAGCAGAAGGCTGGCGACATCAGGCATAAGCATGTGTGTGTTATATTATGGGATTTTGGCAACCAAAGAGATGACAGTCACCCACAAATAGCTGTACTAGAAAAGGCAACCGCAGAAATGTTCGTTAGAATCACAAAGGACACTTGCTCAAGATTGTGTGTTCTCTGTGCTTGCTATTTTTAAGTTCATGATGTACTGTTCTTTCTCAGCATGGCATGGAGCATGCCACATTGGCATTCCACATCTGTGCACTCCTGGCAGCATTCAGCCGTCTAGCCCTGGTCTGATTCCCGTCCTTTTCAAAATATATCCGTATAGACTGTAAAACCTATGATAATATAATGGAGTGTATTGTCTAATATGCATTGGTCTTGTCCTCTGTCTTGGGTACTGACCTAACTTTGGGGCCTCCATGAATTCATTAATAGTCTCATTTCATCCCCAGAACACTCTCATGAAATAGTTGTGATGATAATGATACCCATTATACAGTTGGGAGAACTGAGTCTTAGAAGAGAGATAAAGTAACTTGCTGCCCAGAATGACCCCCTTAAGAAGTGAAAGAGCCAGTGTTTGAATTCAGCTCTGCCTAGCTCCAAAATTTTCAGCAGAAGTGGTTATTTTAAGCTAAAAGTCTTTGAGACCTGTGATATTGAGTGAGATCACACCAAAGTTTACCTCATGGTATAGGTGGATGGACAGATAGACAGGCTTCTTCTCCCTTCTCAAGGGCCTGGAAGAGTCTGGGCTTAGATCCATTGTGAGTGAGCATCATGCCTGGGGAGGCTGGCCCATTCAGATTCTTCCAAGAAGCACAGGTTCCATTGTAGCTTTCCAAAGCCCTTGGCTCCCGAGGACACTTTCTTGGTTGTATACAACCTAATCTCTGCTGGAAACCATGTGTGGTGATGCAAAGGTCCCCCAGCAGAGTGTAGTGACGAGGAATCTGGACCTTGGAGTTGGTTTGAGGCCTAGTTCTGCATTTACAAGTTGTTTGATCTTGGACAAGCCCTGTAACTTCTCTGGACTTGAATTTTCCCACCCATACACTGGGGATAACGATGCCCACCATGAAGAGTTGTCGTGTGCAGAGATCACGTGCGTGTGTGAAGTGACAGTGAGGCAGCCTGTCGGGAAGGAAGCATAAACTGAAAGTGGCTCAGTCGCGTCCGACTCTTTGTGACCCCATGAACTATACAGTCCATGGAATTCTCTAGGCCAGAATACTGGAGCAGGTAGCCTTTCCCTTTTCCAGGGGATCTTCCCAACCCAGGGATCAAACTCAGGTCTCCTACACTGCAGGTGGATTCTTTATCAGCTGAGCCACAAGGGAAGCCCGAAGTAAGCATAGTGCTATGGTTTTTATTTTCTCTATCCTTCTAGAGAGGGTTTCCAACAGTAACACTATTGACATTTGGGGCCAGATAATTCTCTGTTTTGTGGGGGACTGTCCTGTGACTTGCAGAATATTTAGCAGCATCCCTGACGTCTACCCAGTAGATGCCAATAGCATCTACTACCCCCACACCCCCAGTCACGACAATCAGAAGTGTCTTCAGGCATGGCTAAATGTCTGCAAAATAGCCCCTAATTGAGAACCACTGTTCTAAAACCTGGAGTTGATACTGAAATAAAAATCACCCTGTCAGATATCTTCAGAATACAGAATCCTAAAAAGATTTATGAAGATAACAATGATTCTTGGTGCAGAAGGACATAAAGGCTTTCAGTTGATTGAAAACAGAAATCTTGTCAAATGCTGAGCCATGAAAGTCAGCTCTGTGTTAAAAAGAAATAGTTGGTTTTTGTTTTGGTTTGGTTTGGGTTTTGGCATCCAGTGCTGTGCTGATTTTGCAAAGGCAGTGATTTTATGACAGCTCATGAAATTGGAGCATCTTGAAGTATGCATAACTGATGTGTTGTTACCTGGATCAGCTTTCATCTGATACTTCACAATTTGCAATGAACCCAGGGAGTGGGAGTCAGTAGACAGTTTCTCCCCAGAGGCTGAAAGTGACAGGGAACTCATTTCCTCACAAAGTAACACTGAAGCCCACACTGGAACAACTGCTCATTATGCAAAGAATCCTCCCTCCATATGAAAGTTACATTCTTTGCAATTTCCCCTGCCTCTAAGGTTCCTACCCTGCCCCCAGGAAAGTCCCTCTTTATAGATTCTGAAATCTGGAAGCTTCTGAGTTATGGTCAGCTTAGGAAGCTGAGCAGGCGAGGGAAGGAGCATTCTGAAATTGCATTCACGCACATCGGCATTGCATGTGAGTTTCCTAGTGGCCAGTAGTGGAAAAGCCTACTGCCAGTTGTTCCCAAGCATCTTGCCTTACTCAGGTTTTATAGGCTCCATTATAGTTGCCTCACTGATTAGGTAGATTGAGTTTAAAGTGCCCAGAATGATGAAAATAGTGGGAGAATTCCATCCACACACTGAGACCATGTAAAAGTCACATTTGGGGATCGCTTGCATTTTCCTGCCCTTAGGACAATTGCTTTAGTCGAAGGAATTATGCAAAGTCAACTTTCTTGGCAGCTGGTCCCAGGTTTTTTGCCCTATGATTGCCACGCCTCAAGTTCCCTCTCTACAAATGCTTTGAAAGTGGTATTTTTCTGCCCCAGTGGCTTATAATATGGGCACCTCTAACTCCTCTAAATTCTTAATGGAACAAAAGCATCTGTGGTCCTGTTGATAGTCTCTTCCAGGATCTTTACCAGCTGTTTACCAGTTGTGCATTCTGAAGGCAGTAGATGGTCTCTTCCCAGGTCCTCCCCAGCAAGGACAGTCTATGATCTTATAACATGGGGGCCTTACAGTCAAGTCTGAGGGCTGAGGTTCAGCAGTCATGTGGTCATGGGGACACAGGCAGGCTTTGATGGGGAGCAGACCTGCAGGGAGGCTGATCTGACACCTTCATCACCACAGTCTGCAGCCTCATCCATCTCTTGGGCACAACCCCACTTGATATGCTCTCTTTTCACTGCTGAAGCCCAGAGAAGAATGCAGAGGGACTCCAGGCTACTTGAGACTTAACACTGCAAGGCTGCCTCTCCTGGCCTTTGTAGTTTCTCCCCCGATCAGGTACAAGCCTTGAACCCTCCAAGGCAACAAAGGGGAGATAAGCTGCACAAACCCTCTCCTGGTCTAGGGTTCCAGTTCCCCAGCAGACATGAGAGAACACTAGAATAAATGCCTTTCATCTTACTCCCCTCACCCCCAACCAAAGCAACTTCAGCCACCAAGGGTTCTTTAGATTTCTCACCCAAGGTGTGAACCTTGAGAATGGTAATTTCAGGCCAGGTAAGAGAAAAAGAGTATGCAACAGTAGATGAGTTAGGTTTTAGGCCATGTTTATTAGGAGGGATTTGCCAACATCCTTGTTCCCATCCCTTCTTGGAGAAACTATCGTTATTTTTGAGACCATTTGGAGCACCTGTGCAATTATACTTGCAATGTGATGAATTAAGATTTATTGTACTCACAGATTCTGAGTCAGGAGTTTGGGCAGAGAACAGCAGTAATGGCTTGTCTGTGCTTCACAGTGTGGGACCTCAACTGGGACCCCAGCCACACATGGCTGGGGATGACTCAAGGGGCTGGGTGCTGGAATCACCTTCATTGCATGTCTAGGGCCTGAACTGCTGCTGCTGCTAAGTCACTTCAGTCGTGGCCGACTCTGTGAGACCCCATAGACAGCAGCCCACCAGGCTCCCCCGTCCCTGGGATTCTCCAGGCAAGAACACTGGAGTGGGTTGCCATTTCCTTCTCCAGTGCATGAAAGTGAAAAGTGAGAGTGAAGTCACTCAGTCGTGCCCGACTTTAGCAACCCCATGGACTGCAGCCTACCAGGCTCCTCTGTCCGTGGGATTTTCCAGGCAAGAGTACTAGAGTGGGGTGCCATTGCCTTCTCTGAGGGCCTGAACTAGGATGCCTCAAAGCCTGGGTGGTACTAACATCCATGGTACTTCCATGTGGCCCTTCCACAGGGCTAGCCTTCTCCCTGCCTGGCAGCTGGGTTCTGAGAAGCAGCACCCCAAGGGGTTAGTCTAGAGAGCAGATAATTCTTCCAAGGGAGCCGGGAGAAAGTTGTAAGACTTCTTCCATCCTGGCCCCTGAGAACTCTGGTCTCATCATTTTCTACTGCATCTTACTGGTTTCAACTGAACCACTAAAGCCAACTCTAAAGCTTTAAACACTAAAGCTTTTTCCCCAGTGGCTCAGTCGGTAAAGAATCCACCTGCAATGCAGGAAACAGGTTTGTTCTCCGTGTTGGGACGATGCCCTGGAGAAGGAAATAGCACCTTACTCCAGTATTCTCGCCTGGGAAATCCCATGAACAAAAGAGCCTGGCAGGCTGTAGTCCATGGGGTCTCAAGAGTCAGACATGACCACCAAAGCCAACTCAGATTCAAGGCAAGGGAAGTGAGAATCCACCTCTTGGTGGAAGTGGCAAGGTCACATTGCTGAAGAGCATGTGAGATGGAAGAGATTTTTATGGACTGCTCAGGAAATATGGTCTGCCTCAGAGCCTATATTGTTTGGGTGTGTGTTTGAAGCCTAGTCTTTATTATTACATATTTTTTGTTTGAGTGTTCCGTTTATTATTATTCTGTATTCTTCTTTATTTTTATGAATATCAAAATCTTCTTTAATGCAGTTAAAAAATAAAGGAATAGAGGCCCCCGAGTGACTTACCTAAAACCTCATGTAAAGTGACAAGACCGCTGTGCTCCCTGCTGACTTAAAACACCCTCCTCTCCTCACTCCTAAGGCTTTTGATCTCTTTTGGAACGGAATCTCTGTTGGAATAATACAAACTCCAGGGATCTCGGAGTCTCATGTTTTTTCCTCCCATGAGAAAAGGCAAAGGAAAGAAGTGAATAATGTTTGAACATTGCCAGTACACAGAGGATATCTGTGAGGTTAGGGGCACCGCTGCCAGCACAGACTGGCACCCCAGTCAGGGTGCCCGGAGGAAGGGTTTTACGCACTGCCATGGTATGCGGCCTGAGGGTTGCCACCATAACCAGGTCTGGCTGGAAGGACTGGACGTCTCTAATCACCAGTGGCATTCATGGGCATCGGTGGATCACATGACTTATCAGTGCAAATTAGCAAATGCAGCTCCACATGAGGCCCCTACTTAGAAAGACCACTGGGCTGGACTCCAGCCTCCTCTGCTCTCTTGGCTCATGTCCTCAGACAGAGATAAGCTGTATAAGCATGTGCAGTGGTCCTGCTCACTTCTTGGTCTCTGCTGGCTTCCTTCTTATTGGTCATTAGTGAACTCCGGGAGTTGGTGATGGACAGGGAGGCCTGGCGTGCTGCGATTCATGGGGTCGCAAAGAGTTGGACACGACTGAGCAACTGAACTAAACTGAAGGTAGTCTCAATTTCCTCCCATTCTTAGTCTCAGGTAAAGGCCAGAGGGGAGGGAGAGGAAACTTTTTACAGGCCACTGGGGGACACAAACAACTAAGCCATCAGTTACAAGCTAGTGGGATAGCTCCTGCCATGATGGTTCATAAAGGGCCTGTGGGAGCCTGCAGAGGGGAGGTGTCATTAGCACTCAGATCGGGGAGTGCGGGTAAGACATCCTAGTGTGAAGTATGAGGAGAATGTGTTTAGCTCTTGATTTTATCTGCTGTTGATTTTCAGCAAATGGTTTTATCTTGTTACACTACATTATACCGTATTACCTTATATTACACTACATTGTGTTACATGATGTTCATTCTTGATTAGGATGTAAATTCCAGGAGCACAAGGACTTCACAGGTTGCTCACTTTATAAGTTTCCTAAGGGTGCTGTAACAAATTACAACAAACTTGGTGGCTTCATACCACAGAAATGTGTTCTGTCACCCTTCTAGAAGCCAGAAGTCTGAGATCAGGGTGTCAGCAGGGCTGTGCTTGCTCCAGAGGCTCTAGGGGAGGACCCTTCCTTGCCTCTTCCAGCCTCCGGTGCCTCCCGGCATCCCTTGGCTTGTGGCTGTATCACTGTCATCTCTGCCTGCATATGCCTTCTCCTCTCCCGGTGTCCTCTCGTCGTCTGTCTCCTGTAAGAACACTTGCCGTTGGAGTTAGAGCCCATCCAGACAACCCCAGATGACCACATCTCAAAATCCTTTAATTACATCTACAAAGACCCCTTTCCCCCAAAATAAGGCCATACTTACAAGTTCCAGGGTTAGAATGTGGTCATATCTTTTGGGGACCACCATTCAACCCGCCGGGCTCCCTAGGTGGCTCAGTGGGTAGAGAAACTGCCTGTAATGCAGGAGACATAGGTGATGCAGGTTCGATCCCTGAATCAGGAAGATCCCCAGGAGGAGGGCATGGCAACCACTCCAGTATTCTTGCCTGGAGAATCCTGTGGACAGAGGAGCCTGGCGGACTGCAGTCCATAGGGTCGCAGAGAGTTGGATATGACTGAAGTAACTGAGCATGCACGCATGCGTTCAGCTCACTATACCCACTACGCATGCGTTCAGCTCACTACACCCACTATGGGTATATATATATGTCCCAAGTACCTAGAATACTGTCTGGTGTCTACTAGGCTGCTCTTATTAAATGTTTTTTATCAACATAATTAAGATTTATATAATTTTCACAACAGTAGGATACAAAATCTATTCAGGCTCCCTTAGAGTATGAACTAGGAGACACTGAAACATATCCAGGGACATAAAACAAGATGCAAAAATTTCATGGTCTAGTGATACAATAAATACCTTTTAATGTAATTGATCTGTATCAGATTTAGGTCATCTAAAGGATTGTGATGAGGTTCAAAACCAACCCTTATGTCTAGAGACAGTGTAGGGTTGTAGTTATGGCTGAGAGCTGCAGCATCACACTTGCTGGTTGAAGTCCAGGGTCTCCACTTGCTGTCTATGTGATCTTAGGCAAGTCCCTTTAGATTGTCTCTACTTCTCTTGCCTCTTCTACAAAGAAAAGATAATAAAATAATAATGAGACAGACTTTATTGGGTAGTGGTGACAAGGTAATATATACGGAAAGCTTATTACTTAGAACAGCCTAGGACTTGGTGCCCAATAGGTTTTAGCTTTTATTGTAAAAATAAAACAGTGATGTGGCAATACACAGTATATAAACAACCCCAATTATTTTATTTCCCCAGACTCCCTCTCCATTCTCAAACAGGTGAGAAGGATGCCCCTGCCCTAGGCTTAGCATGCTGTTTAGAAGTCAGCTGCAGCTGGACATACAAACCCACCGGTGACTTGGAAGCGCCAGCCCACACCTCTGGGAGGTCCCAGTCAGAGGAGGAAAGGAGGCCGAGAGCACAGGCCTGATAGCTGCTGCCTTGAGGACAAGAAGCAGCCTCTGTCCCCAGGATAGCGGCTCACCTCTCTGGTTCCCTCTCTCTCTCTGTGATCAGCTCATGTCTGTCACCCTGAGGCCCTCAGCAGGAATTCCAGGGCTTTCCAGAACCTGTCAGCTAAAGTGGAGGATGAAAAAGAGCAACTCCAAGGGCAAAAGAAGTAGGACAATACGAGAGAGAGATTTGAGAAGAACTCAGACTAATTGTGGGGCAGACCCAGTTGAATAAGGTGAGAAGTTAGAGTTATCTCAGCAGGTTTTGTTTTGTTTTGTTTTGTTTTGTTTGATATAAACTTGTGCTTTCCAGTTACTTATTTAAAAAAAAATCATCTCGATTGTTAGAGTGATACCCTGCTCAGGTCCTTAGGAGACTTTGCTTTGTTAGAGAAAAATGGCTAAGCCTAATACTATTTAAAGTATGTCCAGGGATCACTTCCGGTCAGGCAACTGCTTATTACTAGTAATAAACAGTTACTATGTTTATGTCTATTATTATGACATATTAGACGTATTATTAGACACATTATGTCTATTATGTCTAGTATTACTATTGCTAGTAGTAAACAGTGACTTGTCTATGACAAAATAAGGACAGAAATTGTCAGAAAGATGTTTGGAAGCCTTAGGACAATCTGGCATTGTTCTGACAACCAAGTTGGTGTTCAGTGGCTCGTTTTACTGAATGGACCGGTTTGTGGGCTGTTGTATCCTTGGTGAGTTGCTTGTGTCATAAGCTTAGGGTCATATTGGTCTGTGATGGATTGGGATAAAGCCCTAGTCGTTGATCACACTGCTACAAAGCAGACATCAGAGAGAAGAACATATATCCCCAGTTGGACTTGTGAAAATTATGTCATGACTTTAATCTGTGTTTCATCGAGTATAAAGAGGTCAGGGTCCTTTTGATATGTTTAACATGCGTTTGTATTTATTCTTTTATGAACTACCTGTTAGTACTTACCTTGCTATTATTTAGTTGCTAGGTCTTGTCCGACTCTCTTGCAACCTCATGGACTGTAGCCCTCCACGCCCTTCTGTCCATGGGATTTCCCAAGCAAAAATACTGAAGTGGGTTGCCATTTCCTCCTTCAGGGGATCTTCCTGAACCAGGAATCGAACCTGAGTTTCCTGCATTGGCAGGCAGATCCTTTACCACTGGGCCACCAGGGAAGCCCACCTATTTGTATCCTTTGTTCTTCTTCTGGAGTGTTGCTATTTTTCCAAGCAATTTTTAAGAACTTTCATAAGTTTTGTTTGCCATTTTTGTTGCAAACAGTTTTCAATTCAATGAAGCATTTTTCAGAACAAAAGGTATATATATATATACACAGTTTTTGACTAAATATTTAAATATTGTCATTGCCATCTCTTTGCACCAATTTGTCTTTTTTTTTTAACTTTTAATTTATATTGGGGTATAGCCAGTTAACAATGCTGTGATAGTTTCAGGTGGACAGCAAAGGGACTCAGCCTTACATATACATGTATCTCTTCTCCCCCACTCTCCCCTCCCATCCAGGCTGCTATATAACATTGAGCAGCATTCCGTGTGCTATGCAGTAGGCCCTTGTTGGTTATCCATTTTAAATGTAGCAGTGTGCACCTGTCCATTCCAAACTCCCTAACTATCCCTTCCCCATAGGATACACCAATTTATCTTTAGATCTAGAAAAAACCTTGCAGAGTCTTTAGACCGAGCACCTCCCCATGCCTGAAGCCAAGACAGACCTGGGGACTCTCAGAAGGCCCCAGCCAGCCAATGATCCTCCTGCAACTAAACCCAGGCTCCCGGTGCTCTTTCAGAGCTGCCATCTTTGCCCATAGCGAATGCTAAAGAAAATAGCAGCCCCTGATGAGGAATCCCAAATTCCAGATTAATGCCCCAGAGTGATGATGTGGTTTTCTTGGGAGGAGCTGTTTTATAAATAGGACTTGGGGTCATCTCAGGCCTTCCATATAGGGTAATGTGCTGCTGCTGGGGTCTGCTCTATGAAGCAGAGGACGGACTGTAAGACACTGACGTTTGAACGTTAGCCACACAGATGTCTTGGTGTTTGTCATCTTAAGAAAAGCAGTTAATGTCCTGGGTGAATCTGTAAATAGGAATAAAAATAAAATTTGCTTTCCCTGGAGACATCTTAAGAATTCTGGTTGGGCTTCAAGAGGAGGCCAGAGAGATCATCACTGGCCTGGGAAATCATCAGTAAGACTGTCTGCCTGGTTAAAAGAGTCATCTGGAAGAGACTCTTGGCAGCTGGTGTGTTCAGCCCCTGCCTTCAGATAGGACTACACTCACACCATTTCAGAGTCATGCCCATGTCTCCCAGCTTTAAAGAAGGAAGGGGGATTCTACAGTTGAGTGACTGTCCCTTCGCCAGCACTGTCACAGCCTTGACAGTGCCAATGGAGCCAGGCAGGGAGGAAGCCATCCTCAGGCCACGGTCCTCTTGGGGGAAAGTCAGAAGGGGGCATCCTCCTGTCTCGAGGACAGTGGCACTTAGGTTCCAAGTGTGTCCTGTGTCTAGTGGAGTCCGTGATAAAGAACATTATTAAGATGTTCCTTGGGTTTCTCTTTAGACAATGTAATCTCACTGGCTTTCACATGTCCTTCCTGGAATTTTCTCCAGCCATCTTTTGGCTTCATTTAGCAATTAATCCCAAGTTCATTTTGCATCCTTGGATGTGAATCCCAGGCTACACAGAGAATTCCAGTAACTGGAAATGTGGATTTTCCACAATTTTAAATATTCACCCCTTGACTTTTTAGCAGAGATTTCTAGGGCCAACCCTTCATCCTCTATGGAAGTTAAGAGTAAGCATTCTCACTCAGCTTGACCCCACTTCACCTTGGACTGCTTATCTTGTGTTGCTGTCAGTTTTCTCATCTGCAAAATGGAAATACTCAGAGTATATAGACTCTGAGCATTGTTCAGAGTATGATATGAGTTAACACATGCAGTTAAGTGCTCAAAATAGTGTCTGACAAGGATGATAGCTGCTATTCTTTTTACCGTGACCCAAAGTCTAAGGTTTGCTTCAAGTGAATAGAGTGATTCTCAGACCAAGAGTTTTCACTGTCCATTTATTAGAAGGGAGTCTAATTTAGTCCTGAATTATGTTCCAAATCATATTCACTCTGTTCAGTATTAGTAAGTATAGATACAAAGTTGTTGGGTTTTGGGAGGGAAAGGCACTGGGAATGACTCCACATCACTGTTTTGGAAATGCCCTGTGTTCCTTGTGCTGCTCACCTCCTCTCTCTGAAATTCCATGGTGTTTGCTATCAGCTCATTCAGTAAGACAGTACGCCCACTTACTGTTTAGATGAGATCTTCTTTAATCATTAGGGTATGGGAATTTGCATTAAAATAAATTGTTGCTGCTGCTGCTAAGTCGCTTCAGTCGTGTCCAACTCTGTGCGGCCCCATAGACTGCAGCCCACCAGGCTCCGCTGTCCCTGGGATTCTCCAGGCAAAAACACTGGAGTGGGTTGCCATTTCCTTCTCCAGTGCATGAAGTGAAAAGTGAAAGGGGAGTCGCTCAGTTGTGTCCAACTCTTAGCGACCCCATGGACTGCAGCCCACCAGGCTCCTCCATCCCACCAGGCTCCTCCATCCATGGAATTTTCCAGGCAAGAGTACTGGAGTGGGGTGCCATTGCCTTCTCCAAAATAAATTGTTGGTTAATCACATTAGCCAACCAGAAAGATTTATTATTTAGTAGGGAAAAAAATAATTTACTGAAGTGCCCTTTGAAATCTATTAGTGGTTGTCTCTATTCTCTGAAAAGAACTAATACTGGATATGCCTTTTAAAAAAATAATAATAATTAGAACAAAAGGGCACAAGAGCAGTGGTACCCTACTTCATTGCAACAGTTACACTGTTCACACTTGCCCCAGGTCATAGCAACACCAAGGTCAAGCTCCCAGCAACATCAAGTATAAATGTACTTCACCCCTGCACATACACATACACACACTCTCCCATTCTCCAAAATTTTCTCACCATGATGTTTTGTGGGTGAGGAAACAGACCTCAATGTCTTTCTCAGCCATCTGAAGCCATTGTGCGGAGTGCTGAGTTCATGGTTCTGCTTTTATATATGTTAGAAATGTCTGTTGCCTGGATGAGTTTATGTTCACATTCATAAGTGCTGACAGGTGCTTCCTTTAATAGAACAGGTGCAACATTGCTTGTTGAATGGTTGCACCTTTAAAAAGTCAATCTAGAAAGTAAAAATAAGGAATCTTAATTAAAAACAAGATGCTACTCATGAAGATTCTAGGAATGCATAGCTGACTTTGGAATAGCCATTCACTGTAAAACATTCTCCCCATCCTCAGGCAGACCCCACTGACTTCATACCCCACCTTCACTAACTGTCCTCTCTCTCCTCCCCTTCAGCCCCATGCTTCTTGGAGCATTGACCATGCCCAGCATCTCCACCTCCTCATCTCCCATTTGCTCTCCTGTGTGTCCTCTAACCCTGCACTTGCCACATCTGCAGTGGCTAAGTGCAAGGGGGAGTGTTTAATCTTCGCCTTAGTTGACTATTAAATGTCAGATGAGACTCCTGAATGCTCCCTATTTCTTGAACCATCTTCCCTCCTTGGCTTATTAGGTATGACAATACCTTTGATTTCCTGTCCTCTCTTCCTGTGTCCATCCTTCAGATGTTGGTTCTTTGAGATTCTTATCTGGGTGCTCATCTTCTCTTATTCTGTATAAGCAGTATCATCTGTTCGCATGACTTCTGATATACAAATATTCTTTAATCTCAGTTTTTTCTCCAGAGTTGTGCATTTGGCCAACCTTCTCCTAGACATCTCCATTTGGATATCACCTAGACACCTAAACCTCAACATGTCAGAAATTGAGCTGATTACTTTCTCTAATTTGCTTCCTGTCTTTTGTTCTTAATTTTATTGCACAGTAGCACTGTGTACCCAGATGCCCAAGTCTAAGCCCAAGGAATCATCCTCGATTTCTCTCTCTTCTCAACCCCATATCAAGTCATTAATTTTATATTGCAGTCATTTCTAGAGTCTTTCCACTCTCTTCCATCTCCATTGCCATGACACTAGTCCAGACCATCATTACCTTTCCTGAGGATTGCTTCCACAGCCTCTTACCCAATCTCCCTCTCACTAGTATTGTAGCCTTCTAACCCAAACTATCCAGCCACCAAAAGTAGCTTTCAGAGTTTCTGTGATGTCCCTCTCCAGCTTAAAAACCTTCCCCCATTCCCTTTGGACTGGAAGACAAAGTCCAAGCTACTTCATATTTGTTATATGACCTCTGCTTACTTCCCAGCCTTGCATCATCATTGCTTCCTTCTTCTCCAATCACCGGCCAGCCCCTCCAGTCACTCTCTGCAATTTCCTGCAGAGACCATGCTCCCTCTGGGTCAGGTTCTCTCTCCACGCCAAGTTCTTCTTCTTCCAGGAACACTCTTCAGCTACTCTTCACTTGGCTAATTCCTACCAATTCTTCAGGCCTGAGTTAAAATACTTACTTTCACTAAGCCCTGAACACTGGTTTGATGTCCACCAGAAGCATTGCTAGCCTACAACTTACTGTATTATAAGACATATGAAGCCATTTTCTCTCTCTCCCTTCCTCCAGCCTCAGCTTCCTGCAAGCTAAGAGAGTGTTCACTTTTGTATTGCCAGATCCTAGCACACTGCTCGGCACAAAGGGCTTTCATATACATTTACTGGAAGGAGGAAGAACAGAATGAAACAAGACAGGTGGCACACCAATGGTTGCCCTAAGTTTAAACGTTTGTGAAATTTCTCTCTGATGAGCATTTTCTATTGAGTTTGGTGCTTTTGTCTCCATTACTTTGGTTGACAGTTCATTATGACATGAAGTAAAGGAAGGAGATTATTTTCTTGGCCTGGCTTTTATTTATCTAGAAGTGTGGACAAGTACTGTCCTGAGCAAATGGCCATGCTTATTACTCATTGCTCTGAAGGGTTGGCATAATATTCATTTGGAACTATATTATCAAATAGATGCTCACTGAGAGTCATACATAGCAGTGGGCAAGATGTTGGAATTATACAAAACAGGCCATACTCTTCTCCTCTGCTCTTAGGATCTAACAGTCTAGGCATCCCATGGGTGGAATATACATATGACAGCTGCTGGGAGATGTCATACTTGTTATCTAGCGAGTAGAAGTTCAGAGAAAGGAATCATCATTGAGGGCCTTATAACTGGGGCTTTTACCCTGGTGGGATATGGATGAGATCAATCTTTCTAACATGGGTTCATTAATTCAGTAAAGATTTATCAAAATGCTTATGATAGAGGCCAAGCAACTAGGTTAGAGATAGCAAAATGGTATAGTCGCTGCCCTCAAGAGACCTATAGTCCACTCAATTATAATGGAAGACCGCTCTTCAAGGTTCTTTAACTGTGAGTCTTCAGAGATCTCCTGAACCTTCTACACTTTTGTTTCTGTTGCTCATGATTCCCATCATTTGATCTTAGGAGGTCCCCTTCCAAGAAGTACTTCTTACCACCAAGAGAGTTAACCTTGGCTTCAGACAGCACAGCATGGTCCCAACTCAGAACTTTCAATACCTGAATCTTTTAAATAAGTGCTGTTTCCACTTCTAAAAAGTAAAAAATAACCACGTTTAATGTGCCTCAAGTCATTGGAAGGAAATTCCAGCCTTGTAGGAAATGAATTATGAAGGCTGTGTTGGGACATGAGCTGAATGACTGTCACTCAGAGGGGGCAAGTACACATGGATAGCATCCCATGTAGCCAGACAGGGAAGTGGGGGCCCTTCCTTGACCTCAGTAAGGCCTTGACCCCTTGTAGCCCCATGTTGGACCCCAGATCTGGAGCTGGACTTGGTTTACTGGATGATGCAACCACGAGGACACCGGCCATGTGGGTGTTGGAACGGAGCTTCACTGGCAATGTCAGCTGGTTGTCAGGGACGCTCCATGCTGACCAAGCTCACTTGGCTTGTCACAGCTCAGCCACCTGTTGTAAACAGCTGGGGAGGCCTGGCTCCACTCGGAGGTTGTTACTATCTCTAGCGTGTTGTGTCTGCCTGGAGTGGGGAGGGGAGTGTGGACACAGCTAGGACAGGAACCAGCCCACTGCTGTTCTCATGGAGTCACCCTCTTTATCAGGAGTGGTGGTCCAGGCGTGGCTAGCATGAGGTCTTCCTTCTGCACGGGATCTGCCATCTCTTTGAAGACAAGATAACCACAGGCCTTACTATAGAAGCAGCTCTGGAGAAAAGACTAGAATAACAGGTTGGAACCAGGTCCTAGAGGGCTTTGAATACTGACCCTTTTGAATTTATCCTTGAGCCCATGGAGCATGATGAATTGTTTCAGAGCAGGGGAGTTGTAATAAACCCAGAGTGAAACTGGGACACTGGTTCACTGCTGCAGTTAGGGAAATAGGGAGACAGAGAAGTCAAGGGTAGACTGGGAACCAGCTGGGCAGGTGACTAGTTTATGTTGAATTGGTAAGATTGAGGAAGACAACCTACCAACAGAAGATGGACCAGGGCACCAGAAGGTGGATAAAACAGGTCCAGCCCCGGTGGGTCCAGGGTAATTTGAAGGGGAGATGGAATCAGCATCCTAGGAAAAAGCTATTTAATTAGAAATATAAAGAGAGATTAGAAGAGAATAGTGTAGTAGGAAAATTAGTGGAGAAAAAGATGCTGAATAACTTGGTTTAGGTGGAATACCAATAAAACTCCAGGACAAGGAATTTGCACCATCTACGTAGGCCACCGGCGCCCACTTGAATAGCGGAGGGTGCCCCGCCTTGGGCTCCCTCTTGCGTGGGTCTTAGAAGCCAGGGCAAGTAAGTAGATATGGTGAGCATCCACGCTCCAGATGGGAATTCAGCCAGAAGGGGAAAGAAAGAACGACATGGGGGAATCAGTCTTTCCAGAAACTGATCCATTTTCTTTATTTTCAGGTTTGCTTATATATTTTTTGTTATATATAGGGATGAATACAGAGTCACACAGGGTCAGCAGACCTGACCCTTGTCAAAATCAGGTGCTTCATATAAAAGTATACAAAGGTCTTAGGGGTTTTACATGATCTTCTGGCCATGAGGCCTGCTTACATTTTATGGCCCTTTCTGATAACGGTCAGTCAACCAGAAAACTTATTTTTTCCAGGGGTGATTTTTTTCTTAAACTAGGCGCCACCCTCCAAAGGCACCAGATAAAGTTGCATTCCTATAGGGTGAGAGTGCAGGGGGTTATAATCAAGAAAAGGAATTTACTTAGCCTAAGGTTTAACATGGTTAATATCAAAGGTTAATACTTATTTCTCCCATATGCTAGTTATATTCATTATAAGGGCTGGGAATATGGAGATTTAGCAGCAAATATTGCCTCAACAAATGAAAAACCCTTCACCAATATAATTTCTAGTGAACCCACTATACTATACTAATAATTTTCTAACTTCTCAAAAGAATCTGAATTTAGAAAGTTTACAGCATCTCGTGCCTCTCACGGCTGGGAGGCTATAAACAATCACATGTGGCCGGACTAACCTGCTCAGGCAGGCTAGAGAACCTTCAGAGGAGTTTGTAAGTTGAAACACTTTTGTCACGCCCAGGAATTTTTTATTAACTTGGAACTGTAAGTTAACTCCTTCTCCGAAAGAGGTGGTGGGGTCAGCCCCTCGTAAAGTCAGAGGTGTAGGTGAGAGCATAAAACAGTAAAGTAGGCAGACTCTGGTTTTGGGGGTAGATGCTCGGGAACAGGGGGTCTCCTGAGGCTTGATCCTGCCTTTGCGTAATGTTGAGCCTCCTTCCTCATGACCTTTGCCACGGGCGGAGTTCTTCACGCTCGCTCCCAGCACTCACTAATCTCAAGAGCCTCATGCTTGAGCATCAACAGAGGTGGCCCAAGGCTCTGGAGAGGCACTGGTGCACCATGAAGGACTGCTCGCAACCTTGGAACCAATTCTAGACCTGCTCAGTAGTATCTTCACAGTCACTGCCATTGTCTTCCCCTTCATTCTCCCTATCCCTACATCCCTCTCTCTTCCGAACCCCCTCCTTCTCTTCTTTATTATTATTATTGCTGTTGACCTCAGCAGTATCTTGAGCCTAGAGTTCTCCCATGTATTAGGGGTTCCTCTTCCCATATGAATGACTGAGCAGGGATTATTACAAGATGCAGTGAAAAGAGTATGTTCTTGAGCATTGACTGACCTTGGTCTGAGCCTCAGCTCTGCACTTGGTTTATGGCATGGGACTTTGGGCAAGCTGCTTAACCCATCTGTAAAGCAGGGATCAATAATAGGTATCTCCTTTGGCTTTTGTGAGGTTTCACTTGGTTAATGCACATGAAGTGTCTAGTCTATGCCTAGCACATCACGGGTCCCAGCTCCTGTTAGTGTCCTTTTGTCTTTCTTCTCTTACAGTTCAGAGCTTGTCCTTCCATGGATCTTGTTTCTCTCTAGCCAGCAGCAGAACCTTAATGGGAGGGATGTGATTGGAACAGTAGGGTTCTTTCATTATAAAGTCAGTTGGGCCATCTCCTCATTTTAACCTTACTGCCTCCTCATAGATCCTGCTGGTCTCTCCCCATACATGTATGGTGCCACTGGCTCTGGCTGACTTGGAGATCCAAGGATGCATGTGACCAGTTCACTCTGGGAGGAACTCCCTGTCCAGGGGGATCCCAGCCAAACTCTTACCCTGGTCCAGAGGAGAGAACGTGGGGGAGAAGGGTGCATGGTGGTGCAAGCCTGCACTCAATGCCACGAGTACCCAGGAGCTCCTTTGTGCAAGTCCTTAGGATGAGTGCTGGGGTTCCTAAGATAACAGTGGACTGGCGTTTGCACTTGGAATTTCATAGGCGTGCTTGACCTCATGAGCCAGGTATCGCTCCTGGCTCTGGGTGCTGAGTGATCAGATGTACAGATGAGAGCTGCTCTTTAAGCAAAGGGCTAAGGACCCCCATGTGCTGGAGAGAGTGCTGAGCCAGCCTCAGCCTCAGGGTGGGGACTCTGGGAGAACACCCTGCAGGGCCTTACTGCTGCTTTCCAAAAGTGGGAAGAGCCAGGGGCCTCAGGGTCCATGTCAACGCAGTGACGGGCCTGCAGGGTAGGGAGGACATGGGTTTTGGGATGGGCTGGCTGTATTGGACCATAGGGTCACTGTTTAGGTTATTCATCACTCGACTTTGGGGATACCTACCATAGCCCACTGATGATGTCAGTGGGCTTATGTGACGTGACTCCTATAAAAATGAGATGATTCAAAGACTCCCAGCCACTGCCTCCTGAAGGCTGGAACCTCAGGATCTTCTTAGCCAGAGTTTCTCCCTGTTATAGAGCAGCTAACAAGGTAGGTTCACAGGCTTTGGATGGAGACTTCTGCATATACCACTAAGGGCAAGCACACTGTTCCTTGGAGAGCAAAGGAACAAAGCATTGAGAGTAATGGACATTTTAATGTTAATATGCTGAGCTTTCTGTTCTCAAGTACACAGCAGCAATTTCCTCCCAGATAGATAGTCTCACACTACTCAGTTGGTGGAATATGACTTTACCCGCCACTAGATGGCGCCCCATGTGCGTATAAGCCTCTCCTACATTAAGACCTTGAGTTAGTTGTGATGCAAAGAGCCGACTCATTGGAACAGACCCTGATGCTGGAAAGGTTTGAAGACAAACGGAGATGAGGGCGGCAGTGGATGAGATGGTTAGATAGCATCACTGGCTCAATGGACATGAATCTGAGCAAACTCCGGGAGACAGTGAAGGACAGGGAAGGCTGGTGTGCTGCAGTCCAGCGGGTCTCAGAGAGTTGGACATGACATAAATTCCCAAACACACTACTTCAGTTGATGGAATATGACTTTACCCGCCACTAGACGGCGCCCCGTGTGCTTATAAGCCTCTTCTACACTGAGAACTTGAGTTATATTTTCCAGAGTTTTAAAAACATGTACACACACACACACACGAATTTTAACACAATCATCAATTCTTTAATTTTCCTTTTAGCATTCAAATGATGGGTTTATTCACATTCTCTGGAAATTTGGTTTAATGTAAAGAATCTATGGGTATTCTTGAATGCTATGGACCACAAATCATGATTCAGAGGATGCACTGAATTTATTCCATTAAATAGTAGTTTTGGTCTGTCTTGTAAAGTAGTGCATGTGGTGTTTAACATAATAGTATTTAAATTCAATTTTTTTTAAGATACCAGAGGAGAAAGTGAGAACACAAATTAAATAATACTTACTCGATGGCAGGCAATGTTCCAAGATGTTTTAAATATTAACTCATTTAATTTTCAGAGCTTAGAAATAGCTCTTCCATATACATCACTATGGGCTTCCCTTGTGGCTCAGCTGGTAAAGAATCCGCCTGCAGTGTAGTAGACCTGAGGTCAATCCCTGGGTTGGAAAGATCCCCTGGAGAAGGGAACAGCTGGCTACGCACTCCAGTATTCTGGCCTCGAAAATTCCATGGGTCGCAAAGAATCTGACACGATTGAGTGACTTTCACACTTTCCACTATACATCATTATAACCGTCTGATAGGCGAGGAAATGGAGACTAAGATAAGTAGGAGATTCCCCATTGTTTTAGCCAGTAAATGTCAGACTAATCTGATTCCTCCTGATCTGGGCTCCTTAACGGTACTTTCTGGGCTTCCTTGGAGACTCAGATGGTAAAGAATCTGCCTGCAGTGTGGAAGACCTGGGTTCAGTCCCTGGGTTGGGAAAATCCTGGAGAAGGGCATGGCAACCCACTCCAGTATTCTTGCCTAGAGAATTCCATGGACAGAGGAGCCTGGCAGGCTACAGTCCTGGGGCCACAGAGAGTTGGACACAACTGAGTGACTCCATGGTGCATTCTCCTGCCTCCCCCTGGTCCAGACAATCAGGAGAGGCTTCACAGAAGCCAGGTGGTGGCATGAGAGGTATCTGAATTCTGGCAGAACAGTCCCTAACTGCTGTGAGAGGACTTTGTAACCTGTAAGACCTCACACACATATCATCTGGGGGAACAATTTGGGGTTTTGTGGGCATATGAGAACTCTCATATGTGAAGCCTGTGGTCCTTCCCTCATTCACACAAAAAACATTTCCTTGCCACTGTGTGAGAGCTCCCATGCTGAGATGCCTGTACTGTTTCATCACTGAGTCTGGTCTACCCTGAGCTCTCTTTTCAGCTGAATGTTGAGTGAGATTTCCTGTGCTTTCAGCAGGTGATTCTGGCTTAGCCTCAGGATCCAGAAATAATAGACTGTGGCAGGCCAACTCCAGGGGTGGGACCGCAGCCTGAACAGAGAGATGGCCCATGCCAGTTCTATATAAGTCAAACCACCAAGATGAGGCAGGGTTTTTTTAAATTATTATTTTGGAGCACAAAGTACTGTTTCTGAGTTTCCATTTCAAGTGGCAAATCAGATCGTCCCTTTGACAGAGGCTTCAATTAAAACCCAAGTCTCCACATCAGCTTTAAAGGGCATTCTTCTTTGGACCTGATGCAAGTCTTGCTTCTAAGAGCTTCGCTATTTTGGCTTACATAATGCTTTGTGACCCTGACTCTGATCCCTACATGTGATTCATTTTGTATCTGGAAGTTCTCATTGGCAGACTCTTGGTATAAGAAAGATCCTGTTCGCCTTGGGGATTTGAAAGCTCAGAAATATATATCCTTCTCCTTTGATGTCTCAAGATACTAGCTGTTGTAAAACAGAATCAGGGCTGATAGGTCTATTGGGATAAAGTTCATCAGAGAAAATATTTACAAGTTTATTTTGGTTCTGAACGTTTTTGTCCCAGAATCCTGTAATAAATGTGGTGTATGTGGCTTTCCTTACCTTCTGCAGTGCCTGTGTGGGACATGGGTCCACTCAGCTGCCTTAAGTAGGGTTTCCTAGAGCTCAGGCCAGCTGAGTTCATCCACCAAGGCCATTCTCTATCTGCCCAGCCTCCAGGCCACCAGGGGGCACCAGGGGGCATCAGGACCACAGGGGATGTAGCTGCTTCTCAAAACCAGATATACCACTGGAAAGGGGCCCCACCTGGCCTTCTCCCTGGAATTTTTTTTTTTAATTTTATTTTTAACTGGAGGATAATTACTTTACAATATTGTGATGATTTCTGCCATACATCAACATGAATCAGCCATAGGTATACATGCTGTGCTTAGTCACTCGGTCATGTCCAACTCTGTGATCCCATGGAGGGTAGCCCACCAGGCTTCTCTGTCCATGGGGATTCTCCAGGCAAGAATACTGGAGTGGGTTGCCATGCCCTTCTCCAGGGGATCTTCCCAACCCAGGGATCGAACTCAAGTCTCCCATATCACAGACAGATTGTTTACCAGCTGAGCTACCCGAGAAGCCCATAGGTATACATACATAAAGACAGAATGTCTCTGTTGTAGGTGTAGGATGGAAAAATAACAGGGATATGCTAGAAGGACTCTGTGAACGTGCCAAGGAGACACCGATAGTGCGGGGCCACGATGTGCTGACATCCCCTACAGGACACTCCAGGAGGACCCGGTGCTTGGTGTTGACTCGGCCTCTCTGCTGTAGGGGAGAGGGGAGCCTCAGCATTTGCCCAGAAGCTGTGATGATTATTAGTCTGTAACTCCAAGCCCTTTCCGGCTGCTGAGCATTGGGTGGGAGGGCAGTACGCAGCTCATCAGGCCCAGGGCTGGTTTTCCTTGTAGAACTCATTGATTGGAGACCATCTCAGTCCTTGGAACACTTTTAATTAGGGCCTGACGACATGGGGTTCAGACTCACGCCTTGACTGTCACTTTGCCATGGACCGTCAAAGGGGGTACAGATGGCTGCTGCTGTGTTGCCTCCCTTATCCCGAGAAGATGTCCCTCCCTTGCTTCCCCTGTAGTTCAGCTGGTAAAGAATCTGCCTGCAGTGTGGGAGACCTGTGTTTGATGCCTGGATTGGGAAGATCCCCTGGAGAAGGGAAAGGTACCCAGTCCAGTATTCTGGCCTGGAGAATTACAGTCCATGGGGTCACAAAGAGTCGGGCACGACTGAGCAGCTTTCACTAGTACCGCTAACAGTCAGACAGTTGCTGGAAGGTACCAGAGAGGGAGGTGGGCAAGAAGGGAAAGGCAAGGCTCTTGCTAACCCCTCGTAGTCTCTAGGCCCTAGGCTTCCTCAGCCACTTTGGCTCATAGTCTCAGAGTTGAATGTTGCTCCTTTTTTTTTTTTTTTTTTCCCCAGCCCAGCCTGTGGGGCCACACTCATGCAGAAAGGTTGACTTAAGACATCCTCAGTGTCATTATAGCATCAGTAGCAATCAGTGGAACCCTTTTTCGCTTCCCATAACAGTCCACGCCAAGCACAGCCTTCTCATCTCTTGCCTGGATTAATCCTTGTTGATCTTTCTGTTTTCATTCTGTCCTTCTGCCCTCCATCCACTTCTGTCCTTCACACAGCTGCCAGTGTGGTCTTTCTGGAATATGGCTGATAGGATCACTCCCTTGAAACAGACCAATAAGAAAATGGTTTCCTGTTGCCTTTAGGACCGAATCTAAACTCCTGAGTCTGGCATTCGAGAGCCGTCGCATCTGAACCCTCCTCTCCCCATCACTGGCTCCCTGTCATGAACACACTCAGAAGAGTCTGGTCCTACAGAGATGCTTACACCTCCTTGCCCATTTCTGCCCCAGAGCATCTGTTCCTGCTCAGAACAAATCAAGCCAATCAGGAAGCTCCTCCACTTGGGCTGTGCCTGGCTGATTGTTTCCCACTTGGACACTTCCTGCCAGAGCTTCTTGGGATAAGGGAGGCAACACAGCAGCAGCCATCTGTACCCCCTTTGATGGTCCATGGTAAAGTGACATGGTAAAGTGTCGCCTTGGCCCATCATTCCCTCTAAAGACCTCTGTGCCTTGATCATTTTTTCCTCATCCTTCTAGATCCCACTGAAATGTCCCAAACTCCTGGAATCCTGCCCCGCCTGCTCCTTAAGCAGGGTTAGTCAAGCTCTCTTCTTTGCATCCCCAACAAGCCCTGGCCAGGCCCCCTTAGAGCTCCACAGAGAGCTAACTGGTAAATGTTTATACACCTGCCTTCTCCAGCAGATGGTAAACTTCTCAAAGGTAGAGACTGGGAAGCTACCACTGTACTAGTTCAACACATGCTTGAAGCAGTCAGTGAAAGACCAGTCTAGTTCAGCATCTCTCGGTAAGCCAGAGAGACCCAATACCACCTGGGCCAGAAACTGCCCCTCTTTTCTTTATAGGCATCTTCCTCCCAGCCAAGTACCTGATCTCTGAGCCTCATATATACCTCAGCCCAAACCCACCAGTGTGGCCCTGGGCTCCGGAGAGGAAGGGGCAGGGCCCCATGGTTGCGCCTCTGAGAACAGGCCAGCCAACAATGGCAGGAAGTGTCCAAGTGGGAAACAATCAGCCAGGCACAGCCCAAGTAGAGGAGCTTCCTGATTGGCTTGATTTGTTCTGAGCAGGAACTCTTAGAATAACTTTGGAATTATCCCAGTGGGATGACAAATTTCTCCACGGAGGAGGAGCTGTCACCTGGTAATGTCTAGCATGGAAAACATGATTGGAAAAAAACAAAGCCTAAGAGAAAGATCCCTTCAGGAAGATCCGTTTGGGTTTAGCAGGCCACCCCCCACCTCCCAGCTCCTGCCATGACATCCCAGGGCAGTCTCCTCTGGAGTCTCCTCTCTGGGCGCAGTTCGAGGACACCTGTGCCTTCGGATGGAAACAGTTCTCCCTCTAGAGCTCAAAGGCCAGAGGCGCCAATGTCCTTGGGTACCCTGTCGGTGGCTCATGGAAGCTTCACGTTGTCAGTGGCTGCAGGCAGTAATGCCCCCTCTCAGAACCACATTCCTGCGGGAGACAGTGATTGAGCACCAGCTGTGCATGGCATTGCAGGCGCTGCAAGGGGGTGTAGCGAGACACCAGCTGCTGTTTCTGCTCTCACAGCACAGTGATTGCCAAACTGCATTCTGCGGAAAGGCCACCCCAGGCAAGGATGGGCTGAGAGGAGGTGGAAGGGCTCCCCCGTCAGCTCATGCCTCAATCAGGACAGCTCTCCCTGATCAAAGTGTTGGAAAAGAAAATTCTAGCAAAAAGAGGAAACCAGAAATCTCTGGGGGTAGGGGTGGTTTCGTTTGCTTTTGGAAGGAGGAAGCACAGGGCAACAGTTAGTATCCTAGGCTCCACAATATAATAACCATAATGGAAAAGAATTTTTTAAAAAAAGCGTATATACATATATTAATATATAGGGCTTCCCAGGTGGCGCTAGTGGTAAAGAATCTGTCTGCCAGTGCAGGAGACACAACAGACACAGGTTCGATCCCTGGGTTGGGAGGATCCCCTGGAGTAGGGAGTGGCAACCTGCTCCAGTATGCTTGCCTGGAAAATCCCATGGACAAAGGATCCTGGCCGGCTCCAGTCCATGGAGCCGCAGAGTCAGACAAGACTGACTGAGCATGCGCACGCACAATGCGCACGCACACAGACACATGTATCTGAATTGCTTTGCTAATTAACTTGAAAGTAACACAGTATAATAAATCAATTATGCTTCAATTAAAAAAAACAAAAAACCCTAGGCTCCAGCAGGGGGCAGACCTGGGTTTGAACTCTAGCTCTACCTTCTATGGCACCCACTCCAGTGCTCTTGCCTGGAAAATCCAATGGATGGAGGAGCCTGGTAGGCTGCAGTCCATGGTGTCGCTAGAGTCAGACACGACTGAGGGACTTCCCTTTCACTTTTCCCTTTCATGCATTGGAGAAGGAAATGGCAACCCACTCCAGTGTTCTTGCCTAGAGAATCCCAGGGACGGGGAGCCTGGTGGGCTGCCGTCTATGGGGTCGCACAGGGTCGGACACGCCTGAAGCGACTTAGCAGACAGCAGATCACAAGTTACTGGTCCTTTCTCAACCTCTGGTCTGTCACCTGTCAAGTGTGGATTATAGTAGTAGTTACTATGCAGATTTGCAGGGAATTGAACAATGCTTACAAACCATGTAGCTCGTTGTCTGGCCCACGGTAAATGCTCACCTAATGTTAGCTATTTAACTACTACTCCTCTTGGACATTAAGTAATGTTTTTCCATGGCTGACTCATGAATATACTAACTCAAGTATCCTGAAGGTGCTCTCAGCCTCCCCAGAGCAACCTCCTGTATAGGACAACAGGCAGAAATGTGTTGATTACCCCCAGAGTGGGCATTTATAAAAGCTGTGGCTGAAGCCATGTGGATGCACACACACATACAGAGGCTGATGAGAAACTCTCACTCAGCAGGAAAACTATCACAGAGTGCTGGATTTAGGCACAAACAGTGAATAAATGGGGATTTGGAAGAGAGGAATGCGCCACATAAACAGTTTTCACAGTCAGAGATGAAAGCCCATATGCTTCCTGCTTGAAGGAATGAATTCAAAGAGAATCACAGGGGAAATGAAGTAAGTACGGAGATGGCCCCTCTTTCTGGCCCAGTTTCTGCACATCTGTTTCTCCTCCACAGGAGGTTTTATTTAGGTGAGCCCCAGAGTAAATAAGAACAGTAAGACACACACACACATATACATGGAGTCAGGTGGAATTGTTTATTTGAGATATTTGGGGAAGAGTGAAAAGTCTAGAAATCACAGCAGCTACCTTCTGTGTCATATCAGAGAAAGCGAATAAGACAAGTTTTTAAAAAATCCATTCTTTGTACCAAATCCATAGTTGCCATTATTTTTAATTTTTTTAAGAATCATTTTTGACCAAAGGAGTTGAGCAAAAGGATCTGTTTTGAAGCTACTTCTAACTGAGAAACAATTCATGCATTCATTTATAGAGCCAATATTTCTTGAGAACTTTCACTAAACCAGGTTTCTTATTAGACACAAGCTAGCCTGATGCTAGAAGCCATGTTCAAGGAAAGATAAAGGAGAGATGGTTATTATCCTCAAGAGGTTTGCAAATGGGAGTTGGGGACAGAACTTCAGATCCATAAGAAAGTGATTCAAATACAATGGCATATGACAGGTGATGGAAATATGTCTATAAGATATGGCAGCAAGCAAGCATGGGAATGGTGTCAGGGAAGACTTCCAGAAAGAGGCAATACCTAAGCATATTAATAAGTAGTGATAACCCAGGGAACAAACTGACAGACCTTAGTGGCTCGTATATGTGTGTGGTTTTTACCAAAGTGGGGCAAGTCAGAGGTCATGGTAACATCCAGAGACTCAGACATAGAGAACAGACTTGTGTTGCCAAGGGGAAGGGAAGGTAGAGGAGGGATGGGTTGGGAGTTTGGGGTTAGCAGATGCAAACTACTGTATTTGAGATAGATAAGCAACACAGTCCTATTGACTAGCACAGTGACACAAGAAACTATATTCAGTATCCTGTGATGAACCCTAATGGAAAGAATTTGGAAAAGAATATGTGTATGTATAACTGAGTCCGTCTGCTCTGCAGCAGAGATTAGCACAACATTGTAAATCAACTGCACGTCAGTAAACATTTTTTGAAAAATTAAACAAAAACACAAGATAACATCCAGGTTTCCATCTTAAGTAGGATGGATTCATGGTGGTACCAGCAGCGGAACTAAAGGCCAGATGGGGAAACAGCTCTATGAAGAGGATAAGTTTGTTTCACATATGTTGGATTTGAGATGCTTATGGGCCATCCAGGTGGAGACACTGAAAATGCAATTGTTATGTAGAGGCTGGAGTTAGGAGAGAAGCTGAAGGTATCGGTTGGGGAGATATAAGTCAGTGTTTAGGTGGAAATTAAAACTCGAGGGTGGACGTGATTAGCCAAGGATAGAGTATCCAGCCAAGTGAACATTTAGTGAAGAAGTAGAAGAGGCGCCTGTGTTGAGGATGTGGCATCCAGCTTCTGAAGGGGAGGAGGGGTGGTCCTCAGAGTGTTATAAAAGGAAGACGTCGGTAGGTTCACACTGAAGATGTCCATTAGACGTGGCAGTTGGGATGTCATGGGCTTTAACAAGACCAAATTTAACAGCATGGCAGGTGCCCAGGTGGAGTGGAGTGGGTTGAGGGGTGACTAGGGTGTGAGAAGTTGAGACAGCAAGAGGCAGGCAAGTGCTGTTGGGGAAATCTGGAAGAGAGATTCAGCAGTAATAGAAACAGGACTCAGGGTCAAGAGAAGTTCACCTATTTTTGGTGTGAGAGAATTTATTCTAAAGGGACTAATGGGAAGGAGGCATCCTGGAGATAAGTTGAAGCTATAGCGGAGAAGGGGTCTTTGATAAAGTCCCATCCCAGAGGCATTTGCACAAGGTCAGGTCCACAGACGGAGTCATTGACCTTCACCGGGAGAGTCCCTGATTCAGAGGCTGGAGGTGAAAGGCTGGATGAGATTTTTTTTTCTCTCTTCCTGCAGAGAAAGATATTTCTTTGGAAGATAGGATTTAAGTTACTGAGAAATGTATTGCTTTGGAAGGAGATCATCTCATTTTCATGTAATCAAAACTCTGTATTTCTGATGAAACAGACTCACACGAGAATCACACCCAAGACATCAAGGCTCAGCGGCTGCTTGGAAATGATTTTCCGCAGCAGAAATCAACTTGCATAGATTCTGACAGTATGAGCCATGTGATTTCAGATGAGCTAAATATACAAGAAAAGAATAGGCTGGTTTCCAGAGGCTAAGAAAAACTGACAGAGAAATTTTCATTCATATTTGCTTGATTAAATTTGATTGTACCAACATCAATAATGAAAAGTGCTAATATGTCCCAGCAGTTCACTCAGATAAATATAGAAAGCAATCCAGTATTGATTTTTTTCAATGAATATACAAATTTTAATACATTTGAGGGAGTGGTGAAAGTAGCAAAACCAAGCTGAGAGTTTACAAAATATATTGACTAGTACCATCTCCAAGTTAGTCTCACTGTAGAATCCTTTAAAATGTGTTCTTGCTTTGCTTTGCTTTTCTTTCACTCCACAAACATTTATTGGGCCTTTCCGTCTGTCTAGTCAAGGCTATGGTTTTTCCTATGGTCACGTATGGATGTGAGAGTTGGACTGTGAAGAAGATTGAGCGCCGAAGAATTGATGCTTTTGAACTGTGGTGTTGGAGAAGACTCTTGAGAGTCCCTTGGACTGCAAGGAGATCCAACCAGTCCATTCTGGTCAGCCCTGGGATTTCTTTGGAAGGACTGATGCTGAAGCTGAAACTCCAGTACTTTGGCCACCTTATGCAAAGAGTTGACTCATTGGAAAAGACTCTGATGCTGGGAGGGATTGGGGACAGGAGGAGAAGGGGACGACAGAGGCTGAGATGACTGGATGACATCACTGACTCAATGGACGTGAGTCTGAGTGAACTCTGGGAGTTGGTGATGGACAGGGAGGCCTGGTGTGCTGCGATTCATGGGGTCGCAAAGAGTCGGACATGACTGAACAACTGAACTGAACTGATGTATACAGAAAAGAATATAAGGGGAAAAAAAGAATGTGTGGTACAGTAATAAATTCATAAAATATTGTCCTATTTCTCAGTAAGCTTGTACTCAGGAGAGGATAGTACAGTTGGGGAGGATGGACACATTTTTAGTGCTCCAATACCAGGTGAGGTATACCAGGTATCTAAGAGGGAGTTGGTGATGGACAGGGAGGCCTGGCGTGCTGTGATTCATGGGACACGCCTGGGTGACTGAACTGAACTGAAGAGGGCTAAGGATGTTCTTAGCTCTCTAAGGATGCCATGATGGGGACTGGGAAGGAGTGAACATATTAGGATGAGTGGGTTGAAGAAAAACATTACTAAGGCAACAGATTGGGCTTTGATTATCAGATGTATTTCCAGTAGATAGAGTTGCAAGAGGGAGGTCCAGGCTTTTTCACAGAGCAGCATGCTCTCTGTTCTGGATGGGACACCTGAATCTGTAAGGCTGGGAAGGGGTGAGAGCAGAGCATGGAGGGTGTGACCCTCCAGCCTAAGAAGGTCAATCAGATGCGGGAAGGAGATGATGGGGAACCATCAACCTTTCAACAAGGGAAAGGATATGAGCTACACCTCGGGAATTCTTAAAGCACCGTTCTCTTCTTGGCCATATTTCTGTCTCCATGATGACGAAGGGGGAAAAAATGAAATGAGCTTGAGTTTCCACTGACACCTTGCAGTCAAAGAAGGTCCTGTTCTTTCACAAGGAGAAGTGGAAATCCTCTGTTTATTTAAAGGCCATTAACCTTTTTCACAGTAAAATACCAAATGATCTGTGGTGATTCCAGATATACTCATCTAAATAAAAGGAAACTGTCTCCTTGCAAATTGAGTCACAGATGAAAAATATTTGGGGAGTGCCATAGAAACAAGTGCACTGTTTTCCTGGAATATGGAAAATGAATTTTGTATCATCTAGCTGTGTGAAAGGAGACAGTATTCTGCCCAGTGTCCTACCTGGAATATGGAAACAGCTCCTAAGATATAGATAGATAAGTGGAAGGATGGATGGACAGACAGATGGATGGATGATAGATAGATGAATAGATGGATGGATAGATGGTTAGATAGATAGAGCTAAATATTCTTAGAATGGAGGGGTTACATAATCAGGTCCCAGGTAGAACTGAGGATCCAGGCAGCAAAAACTAACAGGGAAGTCTTCAGAATCCTGCTGTAGGGATGATTATCCGCGCCTCTACCATTATTACCCGTTCTTGGGTTACTCCTCCCAAGATGCAGATTTCTAACAGGAGTCCAGTTGACCTGCTCCTTGGCCGGGGATGTGGGACCCTTTGATTAATAGTTTCACCAAATGCACAAGGTACTCCAGAGAGACTGTTTCCCAGTGGAGGAGCTGCATGCCCTTCCCCAAAGGAAAGGGGCGGGGATCCTGGGCAGCTGCAATTACTGATGCCCGCCGCCTTAGCATGTCACCACACTCACTTCTGGACCACCTATAGAATATGTCTTCTGATCCCACTCTGTAACCAGAACTCCAGGGTCGTAGGTAAGCTCTGTGTTGTCGAGTCTCCTGTGTAGGGGTAATTAGCTCACTATGCTGCAAGGCTTTCTTCTGGGTCAGTCTTTCAAATGTGTGGACAGCCCAGTCCTGGCTATTTCTGGTACAATCCAGCTGGCAGAAGCTGTGAGCATCAGATGGACACAAACATCGCAGCCTCAGCATACCAGAGATGCTAAGACTTGGATGATGGTCATTGCGCAAAGAGTGGGAACTTCCCCGCTGAGGCTTTGGATGGAGCAGGATGTTGGGTGGAGTGAAGCACAGCCCTAAGCAAGCCCCGTCTTATAAAAGTTGATTAGCAGGAATGGATTGCAAGCCTCGTGATTGTTCATTTTTTTCCCGTGTTTTGCTGCTGGGATGTTAATGAGGCTCTGGGCTGTGATTAGCTATGGCCCCACATCCTCAGCATACTTCTATAAGCATTCATCCAAATGCTTATGTGGTAAACTGCATCGCTTAGGATTAAATGTGGATGCAGGTAACAAAGACCCACAGTCATAGTGGCTTACACAAGATATTTATTTCTCCCTCCAGGAAAAATCCATAGGTAGGCAGTCTCTGGTGGCTGTGAGCTGGGAAGCCCTTAAGGACCAAGCCTTCTTCTAGCTTTTCCCACTCCTGTCTTTGTTCTCAGAGTCCAGGATGGCAGTGAGAGCTTCACCCACATATCTCTGCATTTCAGGCAGAAGGATGAAGGAAGGGATGAAAGAGGAAAGGACTACAGAAGGTTCTAGAAGCTGCCTCCACACTTTGACTTACATCCCTTTGGCTAGAACATGCTGCCCGTGGTTAAAAAAGATGCTAAGGAGTATGGACATTATTCTGCGTGCCTTGTGCCCAGCTTAGCTTTAGGGATTATGTTGTAGAGAGAGAAGGGGAGGGTGGGTCTTGGTGAGCAATTCGCAGCCTCTTTTACATTTTGCTTCATGCTGGATGCATAAACAGGCAGCTCTCCTCTCCTCTGAGGAGCAAACTTTCTCCCTGAGGTTCTTATTTTGTCAGGTTGGTCAGACAGGCACCCCCACTTGACTGCTCAACTATGAAATTACGGTTCTAGGGGAAAGAACAGGTCTAAATTCAGCACCTTGGACCTGTCTGTCAGCATCTCCTTTTTATTCTGGGAGAATTTACCGAATCTCTAAAACATGTCAGCTGAGCAGCAGTGGTTGACCTCTTCACAGTCTATGTCTGTGACCTCGGCCCAGGTCCCTTGACAGGAAAATTATAAAGGGTCCATTGTCAGGGAGACGCTGGGTCTTGCTCAGACCTTGTTCAGAAAT
Source organism: Capra hircus (assembly GCF_001704415.2). Lineage (NCBI taxonomy): Eukaryota > Metazoa > Chordata > Mammalia > Artiodactyla > Bovidae > Capra > Capra hircus. The sequence continues at coordinate 99,235,098 of NC_030815.1, forward strand.
GTACTTAGAGTCCCCAGGGTTTTGTGAAAATGTTTCTTTTTATTTTTTTAATTGTTCATTTGCCTGCCCTGGGTCTTAGTTGCAGCATGCAAATTCTAAATTCTGGCATGTGGGATTTAGTCCCCTGATCAGGGATTGAACCTGGGCTCCCTGCATTGGGAGAGTGGAGTCTTAGCCACTGGACCACCGGGAAAGTCCCTGAAATGTTTATTTACTGCTCCTCTCACTTCAGCTTTTAGCTGGTGCTGAGTTGGTTCTATGAGGAAGCCCAGAAGTCCCCCTTCCTCTTGGTCACTCCACCCTTTCCCCTTCTGCTCTTCCCACCACCCCCACCCCGCTAAAAAGTGAAACTGCTGGTTGCTCAGTCGTGTCTGACTCTTTGCAGCCCCATGGACTGTAGCCCACCAGGCTCCTTTGTCCCTGGAATTCTCCAGGCAAGAATACTGGAGTGGATTGCCATTCTCTTCTCCAGGGGATCTTCCCAATGCAGGGGTTAAACCCAGGTCTCCTGCACTGCAGGCAGATTCTTTACCATCTGAGCCACCCGGGAAGCTGGGCCCCAATTCATATCATCCATGCTCCCCACTGAATAGTAAGTTCCATTTGCCTTTGGTTTTCCCATTTCCCATGTGGAGCCCCTACAAGTCATGGTGTTTGCTAAACTTGACCTCTGCACTTCCAAGGGTTGTAACTCAGACCATGAGTGGAAGCGGATCAACTTTCACTGACCGCTGCTGATAGTCAGCACTGTCCAAAGAGGGAAGGGCTGCCTTGAGAGATGGTGAGTTCTCTGTGTCTGAAATCCTCTGTGCAGAGGATTTCAAGCAGAAATCCTGGGTGGAGAACAATTTAGGGGCTTTGTGTTTCTGGAAATCAATTAAGTTAAATGGCTTCTACCTCCAGCGTGACCTTCTGTGGTTCTATGAGCATGAAAACTCCATTGCATTGCACTATGAGTTCTTGAGGGAGTAAGGAAAAAGAATGTGAGTTAGCCGAAAGCAATGGCAAAGAGTCCTGACTCTCTAGGACTAGTTCTCCAGTACCAGGGTCCAAACCCTGGCCTCATTATGATTGTGACCCTGAACAAGTCAGTAGCATTCTGTATCTCAGCCCTTCATCTGCGTAAAGGAAGAGAAAGAATTCTTATTTCGTAGGATATGAAGATTAAGTATTGTGATGCATGTGAAACAGGTAGAACTGTGCTTAGCACATAGTAAGCGCTTGGCAGTCCTCCTCATTATTGTTGTTGTTACATACAAACAATATATACATAACAAAGACAATGCTAGAATGCTTAGTTTCATAACAATTATTCTCACCATCACTGATGGAGAAAGAAAAGATGGAATACACCTGAATTTATTAGCAAACCCTTCCCCAAACGGTTAGGCTATTGGAAACCCAGTCTATATTCAGTTCAATTCAGTTCAGTCGCTCAGTCGTGTCTGACTCTCTGTGACCCCATGAACCACAGCACGCCAGGCCTCCCTGTCCATCACCAACTCCTGGAGTCCACCCAAACCCATGTCCATCGAGTCGGTGATGCCATCCAACCATCTCATCCTCTGTCGCCCCCTTCTCTTCCTGCCCTCAATCTTTCCCAGCATCAGGGTCTTTTCTAATGAGTTTGCACCTTTTCCATTCAACTAAGAGATGCTTACACAAAGGAAGCACTGAATGGCTCTTATAAGTTAAATAGGCAGAGATACCGCAAAGAATCATGGCAAGCAGGAGCTAGAGAATCAGTGGCCCAGGGCCCCGCTCTTGTTCCCATCTCTCTTTGTTTGAGCCTTGTTTTCTCCCACTAAAGATGAAGGAAGGAAGGAAGGGTCCCCACAGCGCCTGGAAGGCCAAGTATTTCTGAGCCATCCAAGGTCCAGCAGAATGAGAGCACAAAGTGAGCAGTGGGGATGAGGGACCTGGAAGCTGAGAACCTCTCTGAGGCATCTTGGTGAACCATGGCCTCTGGAGAGTAGAGTGTGCAGTCCCTGAAAAGGCCGTGCAAGGCCACATGCTCCTGGGTGAGGGAGGGACATATGATATTCTGGGCCTCAGCCTGTGTTATCTCCTCTGCCTGGCCTGTTTTCTCTTTTCCACCCGATGAAGGCATCCTTCAAGGCCCAGCTAACATAACACTTATTCAGTCAAGTTTTCCTCACCACTTTGTATCTGGAGAAAATTTCATTTAGCTGTGGCTTAAACTCAAAACAGAAAATCTGGAATGAACTGTCCAGAGCTGGTGTTGTCACTCCAGGATGCTAACTAGAACCCAAGTAATTTCTCTCTTTCTGCACACTCAGGCACCCTTAACAGACTCTTGTCCATGTGGATATAAGGTGAAACTCCACCTATAGCATCATATTCCTTATGGTAGGCAGAGTGATGGACTCCCAAAGATGTCTACATCCTAACCCCTAGAACCTGGAATTATGTTAGATTACATGACAAAGGGGAGTTAAGGTTACAGATGGAATGAAGGTCTCCAAACATCGGACTTTAACATAGAGAGATTACCCTGGATTATCTGAGTTGGCTCAGTCTAATCATAAGGATTCCTAGAAGTGGAAGAGGAGGCAGAAGAAGAGAGCCAGAGGGAGATGTGACAGGGGAAGAATAGTCAGAGAGCTTGCAACACTGCTGAGAGCTTCCCTGGTGGCTCAGTGGTAAAGAATCTGCCTGCCAGTGCAGGAGCCGCGGGTTCAATCCCTGGGTCAGGAAGATTCCCTGGAGAAGGAAATGGAAACTGCTCCAGTATTCTTGCCTGAAGAATCTCGTGGATAGAGGAGCCTGGAGGGCTACAGTCCCTGGGGTCGCAAAAGAGTTACACATGACTTGATGCCTGAACAACAACAGCATTGTTGACTTTGACAGAGGAGGAAGGGGCCATGCGGTAAGGACTGTGGGTGACCTCAGGGAGCTGGCAAAAGCAACGAAGCACTTATTTCCCAAAGCATCCAGAAAGGAGCATGACTCTGCCACCCTGTGATTGTAAACCTGGTGACACCCTTGTTGAACTTCTGACCCGCAGAAATGTAATATAGTATGTTGATTTTTTGTAAGCTACTAAGTCTGTGTCATTTGTTACCGCAGCTGTTGGAAGCTAGTACATCCCTCTAGCACCAGGTCCCTGTATTAGGCAGAAAGAAGGGAAAGGCCAAGTGCCACTTAAATCAACTCTCTCCCTTTGAAGGAGCTTTCCCAGAAGTCTTACCCAAAATGTTCACATACATCTCACTGGCCAAAACTGTCCGATGGCTGCCTTTCTATGCAAAGAAAGCTGGGATGTGTAAATTTTCAGCTGGGTACATTGCCACCCATCCCCCATAAAATAAGGATTCTGTTAGCATGGGAGAAGAGGAGAATAAATCTGGGACAAGCAACTTGGAGTCCCTCCACATTCCCCAGCGGAACTGACAATTTTCCAAATCGATCTTCTTTCCTCCAGCTCTTTTTGGGCTCTTTTGCAATTTATGTGTTTACTTGACTGTTCTCATTACTTTAGTAAGAGGTCCCGCAACCAGACACCATGGCTGATTAAGCTTTCTGTCCCTGATGTTCAGTGCAATGCCTGCTAGAAGGTAGGTGCTTGCGTTAAGTTAGACAGATGCGTGTATAAATAGACTTTGAATGAGAGAATGATCGATGCACTTCGTGGGTCCTTTGTATTTTCTCGTGACAAAGGTCTATTGGGGTTAGGTTAGATTTTATAAGACCATTTGGCCAGGATCACAACCTCATCTCCAGTAAATTGAAGCTGCATCGCTGCGGTATGTCACCTTTCTTTGCTGTCTATTACACTCTGCTTCTTCCTCCAGAGAAACTAAGCAAGCTGGTCAAAGGCTGTAATGTACACCTGTCTCAGCCTAAAGAGCCTCAGTTAACCTTGAGTGTAAATTACACTTCCTGCCTCTTCTTTATTTTTAGCTGGGCAGTATCTCCTTGGTTCCTCCTGGGAAGTCTGCATTAGATTTTGGTCATAAAGCTAGAAAACACTGGCATTTCTAAGCCAACGGGAATGACTCTTATTAACCCCACAACGCTTGGTTTCTTGCGAAGCTCCTCAGGCTTGTGATTCAGGCTTTCCATGGGAAGATGGCAGTCTGAGCTTTCCAGTGCCCACACGTGCATTTGTAGAGAAATCTGCTAATTGGGTCTGACTCATTTGGACATATACAAACTGTAGATTTCCTGAGTTCATTCCCTCTGGATGAAACTCAATTGTTGTTATCTTAAAAGCCTAGTTTTGTTGCTTTTTTCCATCCCCCCTCCTCCCGCCCCGCGTTCCTTCTCAGTTACGCAGTATCACGACCCAAATCTTTAGCACTTGAGCTATATAGCCAAGAGCCTTGAAACCAATAGGGCCCGGGCAGTGGAGATCATCAGGCCAGCCAGTGGGCATCACATCACAGAGAATTCTTAATCACTTGAGGCTGCTTCATTGAGAGTAGTGAGTTACTTAGAGTCAACCTTTTTAAGTCAGAAATTTTTAACCTAATTTTATTACAGAATTCCTTGTAGTGCCTGACTCAGTTCAGCTGGACAAGCCCCGTCAGTGTTGGTGGAACTGAGTGCCAGTTGATGTTGTATTTATTGTAACATTCCACTGGACCTCAGCTCCTTTTTGGTGCCACAGCCCATGAAGAGCAGCCTTCTCAGTGCTAGCCCAGAGGTGGCATTTTTAAAATGTGATTTATTGGTTTTATTTTACCTAGATACAGAATTCTGATTTTTTAAATTATATTAAAAATATTGAAAATTATAAAGAAGAAAATTAAAAACACTCAGTATCTCGTTACCCAAAAATAACCACCACTGATATTTTCCTAGTTTCTCAATTTTAAAATTTGTGAAGGGGTACCCTGTACTCTTCTTTATTTCTCTGAGGATTGAGGGGGATGGGGAGAGGGTAGTTTATAGTTCCTCTGACCTTTCAGCTTCAGGTATTATTAGGATATATGCACACACACATACACATATATTTGCGTGCATGTGTGCATGCTCGGAGAAGGCAATGGCACCCCACTCCAGTACTCTTGCCTGGAAAATCCCATGGGCCGAGGAGCCTGGAAGGCTGCAGTCCATGGGGTCGCTGAGGGTCGGACACGACTGAGCGACTTCACTTTCACTTTTCACTTTCATGCATTGGAGAAGGAAATGGCAATCCACTCCAGTGTTCTTGCCTGGAGAATCCCAGGGACGGTGGAGCCTGGTGTGCTGCCGTCTATGGGGTCTCACAGAGTCGGACACGACTGAAGTGACTTCGCAGCAGTAGCAGTGCATGCTATGTCACTTCAGTTGTGTCTGACTCTTTGTGACACTGTGGACTGTAGCCCACCAGGCTCCTCTGTCACTGGGATGCTTCAGGCAAAAATACTGGCGTGAGCTTTCCATGCTCTCCTCTAGGGGATCTTCCCCATCCAAGGATTGATTCCTTGTCTCTTAATCTGCCTGCATTGGCAAGCAGGTTCTTTATCACTAGCGCCACCTGGGAAGCCCACACATATTTATATAGATGGAATATATATTATTGGGATATATATCATTAGGAGGTATAATATATATAATACATATATAATATGTATATATAAAACATATACATATTTGAGCTGTGTCAGTACTCTTGCCTGGAAAATCCCATGGATGGAGGAGCCTGGAAGGCTGCAGTCCATGGGGTCACTGAGGGTCGGACACGACTGAGCAACTTCACTTTCACTTTTCACTCATGCATTGGAGAAGGAAATGGCAACCCACTCCAGTGTTCTTGCCTGGAGAATCCCAGGGACAGGAGAGCCTGGTGGGCTGCCGTCTACGGGGTTGCACAGAGTCGGACATGACTGAAGCAACTTAGCAGCGGCAGCAGTTAGCTATTGGCCAAAATAGCGCTCTGTGACAAATGCCTCTCAAACTCAGTGCTTCAAAATAAAAATCATATGTTCTTGCTCACTCTTCTGTGAGAAGACTGGGTGTTTGCTAATCTGGCCTGGGCTTAGCCGAGTGGCTCTAATGGAAGGTGCAGATATGACTGGCCATGGCCTCTGACTCTGGGTTGAGCTCCTGTCTACTCCCGACATGTTCCTTCCAGGGCTCGGGCTAAAGGAACAGCAGCTCCCCAGAGAAGCTGTTCTTTTGGTGCTGGAAGAGGCTCAAGAGGATGAGCCGGATTGGCCAGATACACTCCAAGCCTCTGCTTGTGTCATGTCTGCTAACATCTCATTGGCCAATGCAGTCACATGGCTGCACCCAAAGTCAAGAGCAGAGAAGTATATCCCACCTCCCATGAGGACAAAGCAAATCATGTGGCCAAGACCAATATCAGTGGTTGGGGACATATATGTTTTTCCCATGAAGATGCAGGGGGAAGGGAGGGACTTTGAGAATAATAGAGTCAACCCACATTCTTGATATCTGCTGAGGTACTCAGTTTTTTTGAGATTCAAATGAAATCTGCTCAAAACTCTCCAGGAAACCTCTAGCCTGGAGCTCCCCTACCCATTGAATTGGTTCTGTTTTAGGTCACTTGAGTTGTCCCTATTCCATGCTCCTGTTCCTTTCCTTGATTCCTCCCAAAGTAATTGACACAGATGTATGTATCAATAAAAGACATAATAAACATTCGGAAGAGCAAAGGTTTATGTCTCTGTTTATCTATCGATGCTGCTTGGCCCTCTCCTCTAGGTTGTGTGCCTCTCAGCCCACACACAGCCTCTCAAGTCAAAGCTTGCTGAAGAATTCACCTTGTTTCAGAAACCTGAAGATCTCCTCTTGGCTGAGCTATATGACTTTTTGCAACCTGATTCATCTTTTATCATTCATTCAACACACTTGTATTGACTGTGCCTTTCTCATGGTGAATTTATACTCTATTAATGGAAATTAATAATTTATGTATACTCTGATGCAGGGTTTAGAGTTACTAAACCTTGGCCCTATTGGTTTTAGGGAGGCAAATCATTCTTTATTGTGGGGGGTGTTCTGTACTTTGTAGTATGTTTATAAACTGCTACCCGCTTAATGTCAGTGGCACCAACTCCACTCTGCTTGAGTAATGGATAACCGTAATATCTCCAGACATCTCCAACTACGCCCTAAGGGACAAAAGCACCTTGGTTGAAAACCAGTGCTCTAACATATAGTGGACTTGATAAGACCACTGATGTTGTTATTTTCTGATGGTGAATCTATGAAAGCCTCATGAGGTGGGTGGTATCTGAGCTAAGGTTTCAATAGTGGCTAGGGTTTGGAGATGGATTTTCTGGAGAAGGGCAAATCAGTGGTCGCAGATGGGCAAATAAGGAGTAGCTCTGTTTAACCAAAGCATAAAGTGAAATGGGCACATTGTTAAGAGTAGAGGCTCTTATAGGTCCTAGGAGGCTAGATGCTGTAGGGCCGTCTGAGTCATGAAAAGAACTGCCACTTTTACTGTGAGGGAAGCAGTCAGTATGTCTGAAGCTGTGTTCATCTGGAGGGAGTATAGTTATAGCATTTGTCTTCATGTTCAGTTACTGAGTCGTGTCTGACTCTTTTGCCACCCCATGGATTGTAGCCCACCAGGCTCCTCTGTCCATGGGATTTCCCAGCAAGAATAACGGAGTGGGTTGCCATTTCCTACTCCAGGGGACCTTCCCAACCCAGAGGTCGAACTGTCTCTCCTGCATTGCAGGCGGATTCTTTACCGCTGAGCCACCTGGGAAGCCCTGTTTGGGTTTCTTCATAACCCAAAGTAATTGCTATCATCCATCCAGAAGTTATTTTTCTGATGCCTAAGAAGGAAACAGAAAAGCCCTCTGAGAGGCACAGTGCATCCCAGAATAATTCCACGCCCGTATCTTGGTATTCTGTGTGTTAGTCACTCAGTAGTGTCCAACTCTTTGCGAACCCATGGACTCTAACCCACCAGGCTCCTCTGTCCATGGAATTCTCCAGGCAAGGATACTGGAGTGGGTTGCCATTCCCTTCCAGGGGATCTCCCTGACCCAGAGATTGAACCCGGGTCTCCTGCATTGCAGGCAGATTCTTTACCGTCTGAGCCTTACTCTTCAGATCTCACTCTGAACGCTTTAGGTTGGGTCTCAGTTGAACAGACCTGGTTAGCCAGTTCCCTGCAGCAGATTAGAATATAGACGAGGAGAGGGGGAGCTAAAGGACAAACATAGGCAGGCATGCTGTGCAGCAAAGCTTCCAACATGACGGAGGGGGAGGAGAGCAAAAGCAGAGGTGAATGAATGAGTGCATGAATTCAGACCAAATGATTTGGAAGCATCATAGTATGGGGTCCTGTAAGTAGGGGAACACCCTTCCCTTCATAACCCAAAAACACTGATACATTACAGTACCACCCTATTTAAGTCAACATACTCCATGTGTAAAAAGGCAGGGCATATGTGAAATACCGTAGTGAAGTACCATGTGACCAGAGTTTGGCACAATGGTGAGGACCAGGGTCTAGAGTTATACTTCCAGGCTTAAACCCTAGCTTCAACGCTCTGTATCAGTAAACTAATTCCTCAGCCCTGCCTTGCCTTAATGAGTTTGTCTGTAAAATGGGAATTCCCTGCTTGTAGGGTCATAAGGAAGGTTAACAACAACAATCCACGTGAATTCTTAGCTTAGCTCTTGGCACAGATTTAGTGTTCAAGAAAAGTTAAGTGGTTATTACAATCATTTCATTGAAAGAATAGAGCTGGCAAGACCTCCCTCGCAACTTCAGTGTAGCTGCTCTTCTGGAATATTCCCAGAGTCTCTGGCTGTGCTGAAGTTTCCTTTTCAGAAAATATATAGGTTTTGTAAAAGCTGAGGAAAGTTCCAGAAGAGTAGGGGCAGTTGTATCAGTCCCTTCCATCTCCTCTCTTCTTGGCAGAAGTCAGGCCACTGAGGAAGGTGACAGCAGGTTCACTAGCCACCAGCCATGTCGCGGCAACGCATTTCCTTTGAGCAAGACTGGCTCTTCACCCTTTGGCCTGCCTGACAGAAGGGCAGTTAGTACAAGATAGCAGAATATGAAGCTATTTTCCTTCAGATAGTATGTCTTAACCTATGAACAATGATTGTTGTTGTTTAGTCGCTGAGTCGTATCCAACTCTTTTGCAACCCCATGGACTGTAGCCCCCCCAGGTTCCTCTGTCCATGGGATTTTCCAGTCAAGAATATTGGAGTGGGTTGCCATTTCCTTCTGCAGGGGATCTTCCCCAACCAGGGAATGAATCCAAGTCTCCTGTATGGGCAGGCGGATTCTTTACAACTGAGCCACCTGGGAAGCCACGCTGTGAAAAATATCTACCTCCAAATTAAGAATGCGCAGGAGAGAAGAGTTGAAAGGAAGGCACCAAAGCATATTGGAAAGTGGTGGCAATGATTGGGTGGCAGCAACTCTGGGCTGTCTCCCTTTGACCGATGTCTGCTCAGTGGCAGAGGTGGCAACAGGCTGTAAGGTAAAGCCTGGCCAGGTACCACACCGTCATGTAAAACGGAGACCACCAGGGAATCACCCAATGGGAGGAAGGTGCTCTCTGGCCAGAAGATAAAGTAACCTGTCTTCTCTTTGTGTGTTTTCCAGGCTGGAGCAGGAAATACAAGCCCTGGAAAGTGAAGAGTCCCAAATATCTGCCAAAGAGCAAATCATCCTAGAGAAGCTAAAGGAAACAGAAAAATCCTTCAAGGACTTGCAGAAGGTGAAGAAAACTAACGTCATTTATCTCACTTATACCCCTGGGGAAGCAGGCACACCGCGACAGTGCCAGTTGGAGAAAAGGCCAGTTGGTATGGATAAGAAGCCTGGGCCACACACCCTGCAATGAGGAGTAGATGTGTGAGGACCAGAGCCGTCTCTGAAGCTGAGAGCGGCGAATTGGTCTAAAAAACAATTCTTATGAAGCCGGTTAAACAGACTCCCTGTGGCTTTAAGTCTTTCTTTTATAAAAAGGCCAGGGGCAAAACCGTATCAAATGGGCATGAATTCCAAAAAAGAAAGTGTCAGTGAAACATGAAATTTTACCACACAGGCATGCCTCAGAGATATGGTGGGTTTGGTTCCAAACCGCTGAAATTAAGTGAATATTGTAATAGAGTGAGTCACATGGATTTTTTGGTTTCCCACTGCATATGAAAGTTATGTTTACCCTATATTGTTAGTCTGTGAAGTATGCAATAGCCTTATGTCTAAAAAACAAGTACATACCTTAATTAAAAATAGTACTGTTGGAACAATGGTGCTGACAGATTGGCTTAACTGGGGGTTGTCAGGCACCTTCCATTTGTTTAAAAAAAAAAAAAAAAAAGGCAATATTGAGGCACAATAAAATGAGATGTGCCTGTCTATGAAAACACACGGTGCTGCGTAGCAAAGAGAGAATCCATAATGCCAGCAGGTTCTGAATAACTCAGGATCCCCCTCCCCTCTAGTTTACAACTCCTGTTTCCTCAGGTACCCAGCAGTGATAAGAAAGTAGTCTAAACGCATTCATTACAGGGTGGGATTTTCTGTTATCACTTCTCCAGCACAACCAAGGGGATTTGCTGGATAATTGACATAAATGTCTACTGGGAGAAATTTGGGGTAAATAAGGTGCAAAGGGTAAACCTTTTCCTTAAATTTTGGAATCCCAAACAAATTTCCCAGAAGGAAAGAGAGCATGGGGTTTGCCCACCACGGTCAAATTCTGGGGGAGAAAGACGGGCTGAATGAGTGAAGGGTCATCTCCCCACGTATATAGTGACTCCCTGCCCTGCTTTTGTCTCCACAGAGCTTCTCCAGTGCAGATGGAGGTAAGTGTAAGCGCTCTCTCCCTATCAGTACCTGAGTGTTCTCATCTGTCAGCTTAGTGGGTCTCATTAACACAGGCTCCCTGGGAGATATGCTGCGTTGGTTTGGAAGGGCATCAGAAAGAAGGGGAGCAGTTTGCGAATGCCTGGGAGGGCCATGCCCCCATCTCCTCTGCCTCTCCTCTTCAAGGACTACTTCTCGACCAGCTCTTCCTGTTCTTACACAGCTGGCCCAGCTCGTCTTCTTCCCATTTGGTCTCCAAGGTTCACTGCTTGGATCGCTCTTGAAATACACTCAGCCCAGAGCACCACCCTCAGGAGCCCATCAGCTGATGTTTAGGAAACCTTCCTAAGGCCTCTGGTTTTACTTTGAATCAGAAAACCGCGGTTTCTCCAGCCTCCCTGGGAACCAGGGCTTCACAGAACTTCCCTCCCTGTGGGGCCTGGTTGGCTGGGGGCACATGAGGGTTAGGAGCAGGGCCCTGGCTACCTGACCCCATCCTGGCAAGAGTGGGCCTTCCCCTGCTCTCTCTCCCCTTCTTTGCCCCCTGCTTCCCTGCTCTCCTTCACTGCGGCCATGGGATGAATTTGAGGTTTTGTGCCTCTCAGCTTTCACCTTGCTCCTCTAACTTTAGCTACAAACTCATGAAAACCACTTGATTTCCACTTTTCACTCTGACCCTTAGCTCAACCTGTCCCAAAATGCCAGATCTTGTCAGAAGGAACAGACATTGTCTTCTCTCTTTCAGCCTCTAAACCAGGAAGATGATGCAGGAGGTAGAATAAGCGTTGGCATCAGTATCTTCCCAATGTCTTTTGGAAATGTATGGCTAAAGATTTTAAAATGCAGAGGTGGATAGGCATTTTTCTTACAATGTCTAGCAAAGATCCTTGCAATAAGGATAATTCTAACTTCAGAAAACAAACAAGAAAAAAATGGTGGTTTCTTTGGGTTCCCCCTACCCACCAAATGAAAGGCAGGGGATCTGAATTTTGGCTCCTTGGGTGATCTTTGGGAAGGTATTAAATTCATGATCCCAGGGCATACGCTCAGAGACAAGGCCAGGTTGAGGCCACAGCAACTCCAGGAAGAGGACCTATGATAGTTCTACAGCTTTCTCTAGGGTATGGCCAAGTCAGGACACTTGTTCCGTGCTTTGGGGTTGGAGTATAGACTGAGGAGGTGGCCTTGCCTGTTTTGGGGAGTTGGGGGTGGCAGCATGGGGAAAATAGTGGAATTCCCTCGTGCTAGGGCTACCCTGCGGAGAAGGCAATGGCACCCTACTCCAGTATTCTTGCCTGGAAAATCCCATAGATGGAGGAGCCTGGAAGGCTGCAGTCCATGGGGTCGCTGAGGGTCGGACAAGACTGAGCGACTTCACTTTCACTTTTCACTTTGATGTATTAGAGAAGGAAATGGCAACCTACTCCAGTGTTCTTGCCTGGAGAATCCCAGGGACGGGGGAGCCTGGTGGGCTGCCGTCTATGGGGTCGCACAGAGTCGGACACGACTCAAGTGACTTAGCAGCAGGGCTACCCTGAGGTCATGTATGTGATTAGCAGTTACACATTAAGTATCAGACATGGACCCACAGACACCCACATACCGGAGGCGTACACATCAACCTCTTCTGCTTTCACTTCATTTTTTTCTCTTCCCTTCTCAAACCAGGACCTTTCCTAGGCTTCTCTCTTTGATTAGGGAAGGAATGGAACCTGCATATTATGTCCCAGGGAAGGCTGTGTGGGCCTTGGAGACCCATGTAGCATGTGACTTGTTAAAAGCACCCATGAAGCCATGTCATAAACTCTCAGCACTCTTTCTCTTTTGTTTTCCTCCTGCTCCATGTACTTCCCACTATTTTCATCTGTTTACCTAAGTAGTTCATAGAGGTGGTAAGAAATCCAATCATGACTTAGAAAGGAGTCTGCAGAGAAAAATACCCCTCGTGATTTTATCCTCCATTGCTTTTTACAGGATGAGTGAACTCAGGCTTAGGAGGATGCAGAAGTCTCAGGGGTCTCAAGAAATGGCCAGGGGAAAGTTTCCATGATCTTCCTTATTGCCCTGGATGGGGATACTTCCATGTCTGATTATAACTAAGCCTAGGGAGACCTTTCCATTACACCACATCTGTTAGCAAAGAAAGCAGTTTGAAGGAGGGAATACATCCTTCCAAGAATGCGGTCAGTGTTTATAGGTCACTCTGTGGGTAAAAACCCATCATGAAGCACATCCAGTTTGGGACCTTTGGGCTGTCTGATTATTTCCTCTTCCTTTGATTTCAAAGTTACCAAGACCCTCTTAGAATCAACCAGTTGGTACTAAGACCTAACAAAAGGATTGTAGAATAATAATGCCTCAGGACAAATACCCAACTTCTGAAACAATGATTACAGAATCCAGGTCCAGTTGAAGTTATATAACTAACTGTACAAGACACAGCAGAGGTCAGCAAAAGCATGGCCAGTGTGATGAGTTGCCAAGGAGTTGGCTGCTAGTGTGTGTTTGTGTAATGACCCCTCTTCAGGTACCCTGTGCATATCCCCCTGTGCTTTTCAGAGGAAATAAAGATATTAGACTGCTGGATCACCAATGTTTTTTGATTACACAATAGCCTTGGCAATCAAGAGCAATGTATTTTAATTGTGAGTAGAATTTCTTGGCCACATACTTCATGATCCCCCCTCACTTCCTCCCTACCCCACATACATCCTTGTTATATGGTGTAGTCAAAATTGATTGGGTGGGTTGTTTTTACTGCCCTAAATAGGCACAGTGTCTTGTATAAGTATAAATTTCATATAGTATGTACCTAGAACTACCTCTGTTCTCTACCCACGGGGGAGCTAGTATGAAACCCTTGGCCAGAACTGGCCAAAGAAAACCTCTGTCCTGGGCCTGTCTTGTCCTTGCTGTTTGAGACTTTGTAGATTTCCATCCCATCCCAGTCTGGGGCAGCCTGGAACCTTTTCTGTATCAAAACCTTCATACTAATTGTTGGGACCTAGTGTGTCTTCACTTGCCCAGAAGTCATGATTTTAGGAGAGTTTTCATCAGGTTTGTTTCTCTCTAACATTGGCTATTTATGTTCATACAGTGACGATTTTAGCAGTGCTGGGTAATGGGAAGGACTCACCTTTCCTCTTTATTCTGTAACTGACTGTTACCTCCTCGGACAGAGGGAGGAAGAAGCATGATAGACCACCTAGACTTTGTCAGGAAGAGGGCAGTTTACTGACTGAGGCCACGTGAAGGTATTCTCCCCGAGGAAGCTTTGGGGGCCCTGTTTTTTATTCCTTGTGTTGGTCTATCAGACCCCTTGGGGCTGCAGAACCTCAGGAATTACTACTTAATGATATATTGAGGAGCTGCCCTATCCTCTTCCTTGGGCCCCAAGCCCTGCCACCTCTTATCAGGAGCAGAAACCATGGAGCCCCAGCCCCAGAAGAGCTGTAGTCCGTGAGCCTGTAGCCAGTGACCACTGGGCAACGCTAACTCCATCACCTGCTCCCTTCTGTTGGGGAGCTGCCTCCTGGGGGAGGCTGAAATGTAAGCAAAAGGAGTCATGAGCAGTATCCCCTGCCTGCGGGTGGCTTTTACTTCTAGCTGCTAAATCTTTCAGTATGCAGAAATGTCCTGGAAATTCTATGCATAGCATAGAAGGCACCAGACACGTGTGACCAGTCTGCAAAGTCTTACCTGGTCTCAATGGCTTGAGAGATTCGAATACATCTTGTTTGAACGCAGGCAGTCGGACTTACCGAGTTTGCCCTTCCACAAACTTCTGGAAATCCTCAGGGAAACTCAGAAGTTGCGCACATCTGCTCTGGTCTTCTCCTAAACTGTGCTGCTCCTCCTTCCCCTGGACCACTGTCTCCCCCTCCTGCCCAGGCCCCGCCTTACCCCAACTGTGGCTCTCTTTGGTCCTGCCTTGTGTGGCTTAGGGCCCTGACCCTTCCCACAGCTCTCCAGAGTGAGAGCAGAGTCTGCCAGCTAACTTAAGGAACACTGGCAGAGCAGTTCAACATGGAGACTAAAGGGCGACTTCAGACATGTGCCCATATTCTGAGGCCCTGGCCCAAATTCAGGCCATTTCAGAGGGGCTCTCTAGGCTGCTTCCTGGCTATCTTCCAGCCCAGCATCATCCCAAAGGCCCACCTTCCTCCCCTGCAATGAAGAGCCTTCAGCTAGGTCTGTCTGACCCAGTGCCCAACTCCAGCACACATGAGGCCCCAGGGAGAAACAGTAACCTGAGCCTCGCTCCAACCCAGGGCCTGCCTGCTGACTCCTGACTTCCGGTTCCGTCTCCCAAAGGGTTGATACAGACAAACCCATTCTCTTAGAGAAGCTCCACCCCATCCGTTCCCTTTGCCCTAAGAACATGGTGGTCCAGTGTCAATACATCCTGGTTGTTCGGCTGCGTGAGAGTCAGCAGTGGCCTCGTCGGTACAGAACTCAACCAGTCCTGATTTGGTGTCTGTTCACAGCCCTCTCCTATGTGACATTTAAAAAGGAAAACAGAAATCTGCTGGAATGAAGTCAGCACCAGTGGGGATACGGAGGACGGGATGGATGTGGGAAGGCTGGGGGACTGACTGGATACCAGGAGAGGAGGTAGGGGCACCGCCAGGATCCTGGGTGAATTGTGGTGCCAGTGAGCAGCAGATGAGTGGAGATGAGAGTTCTGTTTTGGACACGTTGAGCTTGAGATGATTTGTGGGCTATTGACTGAAATATGCGATAAGCAGTTAGACGTGATCATTGACCAGTGATCGACTTTCCAGGATAATGGGGTGTGCCTGTGGCACATGGAAGGAATCACATCACCTGGAGTCCAGCTTACTAGAATGTTCCTTCACTTTCCCGCTGCTCTCTGGAGCATGCACAGATTCTCCCCCTGTTTCACCCCAGTGATTTCCCCCTCTCCTCTAATACTTCGACATACCTATTGACTTCCATGGCCTCCATCTCCCGAAATGAACTTTCAAGATATTTCCCCAAGCAGAGCCGGTCTCTCTATTCTGCACTGGCCATATTTCTTGCAGCTGAGCTCATGGTATTTCACTGGTGCTGTTCTTTGGAATCTTAGGATTTTCTAGCTGAAACACCAGACAGAAGGACTGAAATTGTGGGATAAATTCTGAAAAAAAATTTTTTATGCCTATTAGTCTTCGGAATGAATCAGGCACATAAAGTGATATTTCCAGTTTAAGGAAAGACTCCCAAATCTGTTTTCCAATTCTGTTTAAGACATGTCTTCCCTGTTTCTACTGCTTTCCTGGTGGCTCAGAGGTTAAAGAGTCTGTCTGCAATGTGGGAGACCTGGGTTCAGTCCCTGGGTCAGGAAGATCCCCTGCAGAAGGAAATGGTAACCCACTCCAGTATTGTTGCCTGGAGAATCCCATGGACAGAGGAGCCTGCCTGGTGGGCTACAGTCCATGGGATCGCAGAGTCAGACATGACTGAGCGACTTCCCTTTCACTTTCCATGTTTCTAGTTTGAAGTCCCATACTTGGCCCAGTCCCATTCTTTGGTGGCTCAGACCTGGGTTTGATCCCTGGGTTGGGTAGATCCTGTGGGGAGGGAAATGGCAACCCACTCCAGTATTCTTCCCTGGGAGATCCCATGGACAGAGGAGCCTGGCAGGCTGCAGTCCATGAGGTTGCAAAGAGTTGTACACGACAGAGGGACTGAGAACGCACCAGCATCAAGTTGCTAATGGCTCTCACTATTCATCTCTCTCCCTCTTTTTTTTTTTTTTTGTCCTCTGAACACATTGTACTCTTAGAATCTAGAGCTTTCTGTTGAATCTTTTAATACATAGAGCTGTTCTAGGGCTTGAGCTTTCTGGCCGGGATCTCTCCTACCTCAGCTACTCTACTGAATACCACTCACTGGGCAAATGCTGGTCTTTGTTTACCCTGATCCTCTCTTGCAGTGGCCGCCTCTGTGGTCCATTATGTAGGGCAGACAAGCTGCTGTCTCGGCAGTGAACCCATCGGGCCTCTCAACACTGTGCCTAATTGTATTCCCTGTTCTCTGCTACCAGATGCAGTAAATCACATTTCCTCCCAGCTCCCTGACCTGCCAATCCTCTGTTCACGAACAGCAGAACCATCACCTGAGCAGGACAGAACCAGCAGACCAGCTGGTAAGTCCTGGGGAACTGTTTGCTTTTGATGCCAAGACTGACCGTGAGGCTTGCATTCCTCTGAGCTTTATTAATGAGGGATGCCCAGATATTCTTACATGGTGGGGGGACCCCCTCCTCAGCGCAGCTTCAGATGTAGAATTTACAGTGGCCACACAGGGCGGCACTGGTCCCTTAGGGGTTTCTGAGGGCCAAGGGGAGGGAGTATTGAGAAAATCATAGAGCTCTTTTCCTCCTACTTCAGAGGAATCTGTGTTTGTGGTCTTTATATCAGTCCTCATTCTACAAGATCAAATGAGCTATGCCGGGAAGCTGGGGGGAAACTATTTTCAAAGTGTGTGAGAATGTTGCTGTAATCCTTGGGGAACTGAGCTGTTTGTACACTGTGAACATATAGATTCTCAAGTCTCCTCATTGCTGGAGTTATTTCTTACCTACTGTGGTATATTTGGAAAATAAAAGGAGCAATTTAATGAATGTATGCTTCTTGCTAATATTCTTCACACTTGTGGACTGTAGCGAGTAATACATTTGTGAGTGTAAAACATATCGAGAGCTCTGCTTTGCTCTGTTCAGTGTGAATGTGCCCCAGAAATCAGAACTGGATGCCGTGCTTAATAAATCACTATACCAATCCTTTTTGCTCTGTGCACAGAGGCACTGAGGGCAGGGGTTGGATGGAAAAATGTGTGATAATGTAGGTGAACTGGAATTTGAGCATCAGATTTATGCTTTATGTAATCCAGGTAAATTTATGTTTAAAAGAAGTCATGGAAGGATACCTTTATAAGACAATCATGGACTAATAAGTCAGAGGAAATTATTTATACAGTATTTTATGAAGCAAATAAGCCTTCCTTTTAACATAAAAGTAAAACAATTCTGCAGGTATTGACATAATTGTCATGCACATTGGCAAAATATAAGTATCTCCTGGGGACTCTATAAATATCTTAGCATATTATTTTACAAACAGATTCACAGGGTTCTAGAGTTGGGGGGGCGGGTACTGTAAATGGTATCTGGTCAAACTCAAGCTAGGATCTCAGGATAGTTAAAAAACTTGTAGCTACGGTCGTCCTACGAAGGGACCATTGGCAGTGACTTAAGCTGCAGATTCTTTTAAATGCTCCAAGATGCACTTCTGAGATCAACTCGGGATAACAACTCTTCAAAAGGCACATACCTCCCTGCTTGTTATTAGAGTGTTGGTAGTTCCCAGTAGTTGTGGGTAAACAGCTCTCTAGCTCCTCATCACATTTCTGCGACTCACAGGACATGCAATATGACCTAACTAATGGATCAGTTCATGAAGGCGGTAGGGCCAGTGTGTGGGGACTGAGAGATATGAAAAGGATTTGAGCAGCATTGGCAGTCAAGGAATGTGAGCTTCAAGAATGATATGTTACTGGGATTACAGTTCTGTGTGCGTAGGAATATACATACTATCACAAGCTAGGATCCTTCCTCTCGGAAGACACTGTGAAAACATAATGAACC
This sequence comes from Capra hircus, assembly GCF_001704415.2. NCBI lineage: Eukaryota > Metazoa > Chordata > Mammalia > Artiodactyla > Bovidae > Capra > Capra hircus. The sequence continues at coordinate 99,253,511 of NC_030815.1, forward strand.
CAATAGCAAATGCCATTTTGAAAAAGTATTATGTGCTCAAAGTCTTCTAAAAAAGAAGCTTACATGTACTTTTGTTTATCAGTTAAGAACCAATATGCATAAATGTATCTACTGTGGAAATATACAGATGCAGAGGCTTGAAAGGAATTGCATTTGATGTGGTTAACTGCTTTGTCCAGGCTGTTTTTTGAAATAGAGCATCCAGATTAATGATCAGTTATGGCTAGCAGTGACTACACAGAGCATGGATAGCATACAAATGAATGGCAGTCACCCCTGGAATTCTTTCTTATAGATATCATCCATCTTGCTTTAGGGGCGTCCTTTTGAAAATTTGCACAGTCTTAGGGCCATTTTAATAAATGTCACTGGTCGTTACTCAGTATTATGACAAATATTCTGGTTGTCTGGAGTTTGGGAGGTGTTCAGTTCTGTATGAGTGGGAATTTATTTAGAATCTTTGCTTTGCAGAATCAGGAAGCATCTGTTCCAATTCCTTATTCAAACATGGAAGCCCGGGCACAGAGCCTTGCCAAGAGGCCTTCAAACCACAGGCACACACCATGACCTGGGTCTCCCTACAGATGGCCCATTCTGTCTGTAATTGACTCTGACAGCTGGGAAGTTCATCCTCAGATGAGGCTCTCATTAGCCTGCTGCTTTCATCTTTTACCTTTTTTATGTGCACTGGAGAAGGAAATGGCACCCCACTCCAGTGTTCTTGCCTGGAGAAGCCCAGGGACGGGGGAGCCTGGTGGGCTACCATCTATGGGTCGCACAGAGTCAGACACAGCTGAAGCGACTTAGCAGCAACAGCAGCAGCAGCAAGATACAAACCTAAGTTTGTATCTTAGGAGCCCTTCAGAACAAACCTAAGTTCTGATTTCCGTTTAAATATTTGAAAACGGCTATCACATCCTGCCTTTCCGAGGCCTTCACTTTCCATCCCCTTAATGCCTGCAGCCCTGGTTGGTTCATCTGGTCCTGAGATGATAGGTTTCTTGGACCCCCTTAGCCGTGCCTGTCCCTCCCTTGTGAACACGCCCCGCTTGGTCTCTGAAAGGCAAGACTCAGAGCTGCCCAGCACATTCCGGGCTGAGCGGTCACCCCACAGAGGCCACAGCTGTGTGACTTCCTGGCGGCCCTCCCAGCCTTTCCGCTTCAGGCTCTCAGGTACAGCCTCCGAAGTGAGAGGCCTGCGCCGCTCCCGGGCCTCCTTCCCTCTGTCCAGTGGAGTCGTCGCTCCACAGTCATCTCGGGGCAGCAAAGAAGTTTGTTCCCCACAACTGTGCACACACTACTTCGCCTTCTCACACGCAGAAGAGCCTACAAGTTCCTCTTTCTAATCTTAAGAGGCAAAAATAAGGATGAGCTATGCGCCTCTCGGCCCTTGGTAGATTTTATATGACTGTTAAGTTTCTTCCTGTTAAAGTGTCCCTCAGGAGTGTCAGGGGCCCCTGGGGTCACCGAGGAGCCTCTGGAAGGTAAGGAAGGAGTTGAGGTGAGGGACTTGGTGTTCTGTCCCATTTCAAACACAGCAGCTTCCCCAGCCTTGGGCTTCCATATCGTATTTCTGCATCAGGTTTCATTTGAATAAAGGGTTTAACCATTTGGAAAGGAGAAAACTCTCTTTGTTGTCAGGATTTTTACAGCTCATGGCTATGGCTCTACACACCCTCACTTTTCCTCGAAGTTTAGTATCATCTCAGATCTGAAAAGCAAACTGGCATTATTTGTCATCATTTCACTGATAAAATTGTTGCACAGTTTGATAAAAAGCCAGAAGCCTGCGGCTCACCGTTAGGGATGCTCCTGGCCCTGGGGAATCCTTACCCAGCACCTATGGGGTACAGCCCTTCAAGCAGTGACAAGTTCTGTCTGTTGTCCTAACACTCATGGCACATGTTTCTGTCTTGTCCACATGAGGACAACAGGAACTTTGTGATGATCCAATATGCTTTATCTCTGTCATTTGTCTAATCTATCTAGAGACCTTGAAGGAAAAAAAATTGAGATTAATGTGCTCAGCTTCTGCTCTTTCAAAACTGACTCTAGAATTTAGCCAGCCATGATGTCCAGCTATTTATATATAGTTTATGGAATTCCTTCCTTCTCAGTTTTGAAAATTAGAACTTGGCATTTCTGCCTCCAGTGCCTTTCCTGGTATATGAAATCCTTGGAACAAATTCACTGATGTGGGAACTGGGGCACTAAAGCACTGTGAGCATTTGTGTCCCTGGGAGTTTTATTATCTTCCAATCTTCTCTACGCACCTGGGTTTCAGTTACCTCTTAGCAGTCCTGGGTTTCAGTGACCTCTTAGCAACACTTCTTTCCAACACTTCTCAAGCTGTAAACTGCCCTTCTTGACCAAAAAGACTGAAGCAAAGTCAATATGAGAAATTGGCTTTGGCTTTTGCTAGATGGCGTCACCAACTCCATGGACATGAGTTTGAGTAAGCTCTGGAAGTTGGTGATGGACAGGGAAGCCTGGTGTGCTGCAGTCCTTGGGGTCGCAAAGAGTTGGACACGACTGAGCGACTGAACTTTGCTGTCCTTCAACATTATGCCCTTGCTGACTTATTTTTGTTAAAACCACAGAGTCTTGGGAAAACATTTGATTTGAAGAAATGTTTGATTATTGGGTTTTGAAGTTAGAGATTGCTCTCTGAGATGAGAGGAAGGATTCACTCTAAATGAATATCCTCATTTTCATCATTTTTGATATCCCAATGCTAATTTTGTATTTCCCACCTCAAGAGGAGTGAACATAAATGCATATATATAGTCTTATGCTCAAAGAGATGCATGTATATATATTCATTCAATAAGCCAAGCGTATGTATTGTTTTTCTTCCACATGGTACATTGCTAGCTACTTGATGTGTATTACACAGGGAAGATCTCACTGCTGAGTGGTGGTCCTGGTCTGATTGTCCATCGCCCTCCCTCCTCTTGGATTTGATACATCACTAACTCACAGGACACATGGGCTCTTAATGGCACCATGGAATATCAAAGCTAGATACCATGTATACACACACACATACACACACATGCATATGTATGCATTAATATTTCTATAATTGAATCACTTCACTGTACACCTGAAACTAACACACCATTGTAAATCAGCTATACTTAAAAAAAAAAAAAAAAAAGAGCTACATACCCTTCATTGTACCAGTTGGGAAAATGAGGCCCTAAATTGAGATGTGACCTGGATAGGAATTCAGGCTCACTTTCTCCCTTCCTATGACACCTCCCATATGATGACTGATGATGATGGGACATGATTTTTATACTTTACACATGGACCCTCAACTTTATTCCTCCACCCACTGATCACAGTGAGTCAAGGGAAGTGAGCTGGGAGCAGCCTGGGTCAAGGAATTTAACAGTGATCAAAAGTTCTGTCTTCATGGGCAGAGTTCTGTCTTGTGTGTTCTTGGCTTGATTCTGAAATGGAATCTCGCCAGTTTGTGTCACTTTCCACTTACCTGTGTCAGGCACTCTTGTTTCCTTTTCCCTGGGTCCCTTAGAGACCTTGCAGCTGCTGTGTTTGTCCAGGCTGAAGGTGACAGGGGACAAGAGGGTGCAAGGAGCCAGGGCAGCAGGTCTGACCTGCAATCAAGCATTCTGCGTTCTTCACACTCTCTTTCTGGGCCCTGTGATGTCCAGGTATCTTTCCTGGAGGCCTTCCACTCTTGCTCATACTTGGGTCTTTTCAGAACCTAGAAACTAGGCTCATCAACCCCATTAGGATATCTCTGCTTCTCCAAGGTGGCCCTTGTATGGATGAAAGAGCTGTGGGGGAGAAAAACCAAGGAAACCAAACACAGATCTCAAAGTTGCAGAACCAGTGATGCCATCCATTTGTATCCCTTTGCAGAAACTGGCCCCTTTGGTTCTTATTCTTCATCAGCAAAATGGAGATACTACTTGCTTTCTCACTGGGATTTTGGAAGGCAGAACAAACATGCTTGTATCCTCCAGTCTCACTGTCATCAATATGTAATACTTGAAAATCAAAACTTTTATCATTTCATAAAAACATACTTCCAGACTCCAATCAACCCATCATTGGAACATCTACTGAACTCTTTCTTTTTTTTCTCTGTTACCTGGTCCTTCCTCAGATACTTTTCTTTATGTCCATGCAGCTCTTTCCAAATCTCTTTCAAGGGCTCTCCATAAAGTTTCCTTCCCTAAGCAGTACCCTTCTCCTCATTTTTTTTTTTCCAATAAGATGAACACAGATACCAAGCCCTTATGATCCTCATCGTCGTATACCTGAGGCATGGGGAAACTTGTGGGAAGAAAAGGGCAGATTAGAGAGTGTTCATTGTGGTTAGAGATGAGGGTATGATGTAAGGGAGAGGTCTTTGGCAGCAGTAAAAAGCAGAAGAGTTTTAAAAATTGTGTGCATGCCTCCTAAATAAAATGTAAACCTTATCTTCCTGCTGGTTCATATCCACCCTCATTCATATTTGGGATATTATTGGCTGAGAGCTGAAGCAAAATAGAAATACTTATTCACAAACAACACATTTAAGAAAAATGTTCACACTTCCTTTTTGGTTTTCTGAATGTCTAGTAACATTCTCATATGTGTATCCATGAGGTCTAAATATTGTCTTAAGAGAGTAGATCTTTAAAGTTATCACCCCTAAAACTGGCAATTATGTAAGAGGGTGAAAGGGCCAGCTAACCTTATTTTGGTAATCATTTTGCAGTATATATGTATATCAAATCATCATATCATACATCTTAAGCTAACATATGTTATATGTCAATAATATCTCAATAAATCTCAAACAAAAATATTGCCTTTATTTAAGCTAGAGCTGCTCGAAGTGTTTGCCTGAGTTGCCTTACTAAAGAGAAGAGAGTGAAGGCAGACAAGGAATGTGAGACCAAACCTGAAGAAATCTACTAAAAATCTGCGGTTTCTTTAAAGCCCTAGGTCTTATCTGGGGAAAAAAAATACATATGAATGTTGTCTTTTATGGCATAATCTATCTAAGCTTCTTTTATTATAAAAATACCTTAAAGTAGTTTACTCTCAAATTCTAGAAATATTGAAAGAACAGTGTGTGTATCATATAAATATTAATCTGTAACCCTAATGAATCCATGTCACTTGCGGTTCACACCCAGAGTGATCTCACGCTTCACAAAATTGCAGGCAAAAAAGAAAACCCGCTGAAAAGAAACTCTGTTCTTTTTTACCTGTTTCTCCTGAAGGATGTTGAAAGGGATCCAGTTCATATCTCCACCCAGAAGGACTTCTCATATTCCCTTTTCTTCCCTCCACAAAGCATCATCCACTACCACAGAATATTCCCTCCCCAGCCATCTTTCACAGAGCTTTTACTGTCTCTTCCCTTAAGCTCCTCCTTTCTCAGCTTTTTATTGTATGGATCTGATTAACCATTCTAGCAAAGACATTCTCCCTATTATCCCTCCTTTCAGTCCAGTCTCTGATTCTAGGAATAGGCAAGGACCAGCTGAGGTTGGGAATTAGGATGTAGAAAAGAGAAAATTGGACCACAAATGATAGCATTCTCACTGGTGGGCAGAGAGAGGGAGGGATATCCCTAAAGATTCCTATGTTAATAATGTATATCCTATCAGATATGGCTATAAAAATAGCCATGTTTTATTCCATACTTTGTATTGATTGCAGCTCAGTGTACCATTTGGCTCACACATTACTGGGTGGTTTTGTAGTTTATATCTATTAACTGACAATCATTATTGCTGCTGTTGCAATTCAGTTGCAAAGTCACGTCTGACTCTTTGCACTCCCATGGACCTGTAGTCTGCCAGGCTCCTTTGTCCATCATTATTACATTCCTTGTTTATAAACATGTCCCATGAGTGTGTTTATAGTGATAGGATGCAATATTTCATCCCAAAACTGTGCCTTTTAATATAAATGTAATATTTAAGGAACAGGTTTTTGGAGCCCATTCAGTTCAGTTCAGTCGCTCAGTTGTATCCAACTCTTTGCGACCCCATGAATCGCAGCATGCCAGGCCTTCCTGTCCATCACCAACTCCTGGAGTTTACCCAAACTCATCAAGTCAGTGATGCCATCCAGCCGTCTCATCCTCTGTCATCCCCTTCTCCTCCTGCCCCCAATCCCTCCCAGCATCAGGGTCTTTTCCAATGAGTCAGCTCTTCGTGTGAGGTGGCCGAAGTATTGGAGTTTCAGCCTCAGCATCAGTCCTTCCAGTGAACACCCAGAGCTGATCTCCTTTAGGATGGATTGGTTGGGTCTCCTTGCAGTCCAAGGGACTCTCAAGAGTCTTCTCCAACACCACAATTCAAAAGCATCAATTCTTCGGCACTTAGCTTTCTTCACAGTCCAAATCTCACATCCATACATAACCACTGGGAAAAAAGATTTTAAATGCCTATTCTGTTTGATAACACATTTTGTGGAAGATCAGGAAATAACAGACATAGTTCTCTTGATATCACCGTCATTGTATGAGCCGATGTACCTTTTTGACAAATATTGGTTGACTTCCCACTGTGTCACTTAAAGAAACTCAAGATCTTTGTGCTGAGCAAGTGAAACATTCAAAACGGACAGAATGAAAATAAAGCATTGGAATTTGTTTCAAAATCTTCTTAGTTAAGTGTTAACCATGTCAGATTGTATCTTATAAGCAGAAGAAATACCATTGTTATTTTTCACCCAGTACAAACATTAATCACTGTGTATACCTTTTCATTGGTGTCATATAAACTATTTGTCACTAGATTAAAACAACCAATTAGACTTTTCAATTAGTAGCATTTGTTTCACAGGTATGTTTAACAGGTACCTTCTATTCAAAAGGCTCTAAGGTAGGTGTTTGGGGTTGGGGGGGGGGAATCACTGAAAGATGCCAGGCAAAAAGCTAGCCTTCCAGGATCCTAAAAATCTGTGGCATTAATAAAACATTCCCACAAATAATTATATTACTGACTGGAAAGTGTTAAGTGCCCTCGGTTGAGAAGTGTTCAGAGAATCTTGAGAAGAGAGGGATGACTTAGAAATGGGGTGATCAAAGAAAGTTCATGGAAGAGGGTGCAGTTGACCTGGGCATTAGTGGATGAGTCGCATTTGGATATAAAGAAACTCGAAAGTAGGACGTTTCAAGAGGAAGGGATCTTAAAAGCAGGAAATGTTAGGTGGGAGATGGTGTTTTTTTAGCTGCTGTACAGGGTAAGGAAATAACAAAACGTCGTTTGAAAAGATAGTTTGGATCTTTTTAACGTAGTGGGGAACTGATAGTTCAGAGAGAGATAGGGACTCAACGGCGATGACAAGCAGAGATGTGACCCCAGACTCTAGAGTCTGTCAGTGGAGAAGGGACCAAACAATCTAGGCAGAGGGACCCCATCGGTTTGAATGGTCATGTAAAGAGGTCCTGGGAACAGTGAGACCTCTGTTATGGCCTCAGTGCATGTGAAATGAGAGAGGCTGCAAGGCAAGACAAGGCAAGAAAGGAAGGTTGCAGACAAAGGCCAAGGGAATTATACGCCAAGCTAAGGAGTTTGATGTTTGCCCTCTGCAGACACAGGAGCTGATGGTGAATTTGTAAGTAAGAAAACTCTGTGGGCAGGGTGGAGCCTAGGCTAATAGCAGTCGGCTGGCTTATACTATACAGGGCAGATCATAAATATTTTAGACTTTCTGAACCATGTATGATCTCGGCTGGGTATTCTTGTTTCTTTCCTTTTCTCTTTCTTAAATTCTCTCTTGCCTTTACTTGTAGGTTCTTTCTGTCCTTTCTTCTTTTTCATAACACTTTTTAAAAAATTATTTTTAATTGAAGGATAATTGCTTTACAATATGGGTTTATGTCTGCTGTACATCGACATGAATTCTTTCTTTTCTAAATTGTAAAAACCATTCTCTCCGTTGGCCCTCTGGAAGTGAAATGACAGAAGTAGCAGATAGAAATCAGACACAGGCTGTTGTGCAGAAGGTCTGGTCTAAGGCAGTGGTGATAGAGATAACGGTGAGGAGATGCGTGGGGACGGATCTGAAGTAGAGTTAGATTCAGCAGTTGTTTGATGATGGAGAAATAGGCAGAAAAGGGAAAATCAAGTATGATTCTGAGGCTTCTTGCTTGAGAGACTAGGTATTACTTCTCACCAAGACTATGCTTGTCCCACTAAGACTTTGCTCTCACCAAAACTCTGGGGAGCTTTGAGAGAGGATGGACTCAGTTTTGAAGCTACAGAGGTTGACATATCTGTGGGTCATTCAGGGAAAGGGTGTCTGGGGACAGTTGGCTCCATGGGTCTGAGGCCAAGTTTCCTCCCGTGCAGAACATATGCCTCATGGGAAGCCTCTGAGGCAATAGGTCAGAAAGTATGGAGCGTCGTGAGAGTCTACAGGACTGGAAAGAGCTGGTCCTGAGGAAGCTCAGACTGGCCCCAGGGTTTGGGATGTTGGAGCGGCTGAGAGTGGTACCTGGGAAGACCAGGTAGGAAGCTCTTGTGATCATCATCTAGGAAAGAGGGAGTGGTATCTCAGATTGAGAGATGGCAGTGGAACAGAAAGAAGGCAGCAGCTGGGGATGACAGCATGGGGCAGATCCTTGAGGACTTGGCAGTATGTGCCTGGGGGAAGAAAGAGGCCTTCTGTGAGCACCGTCCTCGAATTCCCGTGTCGTGGGACAATGCCCCCTCTAGTCTTTCTTCTTCTAGTTCTTGTCTTAGAAACCTAGCTAAGTGAATAAAGCTCACAGAGCATATAATCTGACTCCTTTCATAGTTTCCATTTTTGTAAATGTCCTCTTTTAGAGTAAAGGATGGCCGTGTGCCGTCTTGCAAAACCCTTCGCATAATCTCCATTCACAGAAAAGGGAAATGTCAAAAAAAAAAAAAAACACTTGGTAAAAGAGTTCTTTAAAAAGACTTAAGATTTTGGAACTAGGTTACATCCTAACCAAGGACTTTAAAATTGTCTAGGTCTAGGGTGCGCTCCCAATCAAGGTGAACTTGCATGTCATCAGCTTCCCTGAAATGTGGCACACTGGATCTCAACAGTCACTCGTGGCCTTATTTAGCTCCTCTTCCTTGGAAGTTTGAATGCCATTGAGAAATGGTAACTCTGTACACATGTCTTCCCAGTGCCTTTAGCTGCTGTATTAAAACACATATATAACCACCTCTGTCCACAGTGCACTCACTCTAACACTCAAGATGCTTGGCGGTTAGACTAGAAAGGGCACAACACCGTTTTTTTTGTCTGTTTGGCAATTAACCATTCACTGGCTTTTTTTGTTGTAACATGCACTTCCTTTCTCTTGTTTTCGTTCAAGCTGTGTACGCCATGGAAATTAATGTGGAGAAAGACAAACAAACAGGAGAGACCAAGACTCTCTCTACATCCACCATTGGCCCAGAGGGGGTCCATCAGAGAGGAGTCAAAGTCTTTGATGATGGTACCAAAGTAGTGTATGAGGTGCACTCAGGAGGCACCGTAGTAGAAAATGGAGTGCACACATTAAGCTCAAAGGATGTAGAAGAGCTTATTCAGAAAGCTGAACAATCAAGCTTAAGAGGAGGGCACGTGTCAGAAAGGACTGGGATTGCAGATGGGAGCCTCAGCCACCCTAAGGAACACATGCTCTGCAAAGAAGCCAAGTTAGAAATGGTCCATAAGTCTAGGAAAGATCATTCTTCTGGGAACCCAGGGCAGCAGGCTCCAGCCCCCAGCACTGAAGGGCCGGAGGCAAACTTGGATCAGCCAGTCACCATGATTTTCATGGGCTACCAAAATATCGAGGATGAAGAGGAGACGAAGAAGGTGCTAGGCTATGATGAAACCATCAAGGCCGAGTTGGTCCTCATTGATGAAGATGATGAGAAGTCATTGAGGGAGAAGACGGTGACAGACGTATCCACCATTGATGGGAATGCAGCCGAGCTGGTGTCCGGGAGACCCATCTCAGACACCACTGAGCCCTCATCCCCTGAAGGGAAGGAAGAGAGCTTGGCCACGGAGCCAGCCCCAGGTACCCAAAAGAAAAAGCGCTGTCAATGCTGTGTTGTCATGTGACCACTTCTTTCTTCCCCTTTCTTCCGGGCAGCCTCTGTGCTCTCCACCACTTACGTAGACCTCACTGTACCACTAACTGCGATACTGTGAACTGGAAGCAAACACCTGCCTTGCCTTGCAGTTGGATTGCTTTGATCCCTCTTATTTTTTTCCCCTTTCGTTTTTTTCTCCAGTTTCCTCAGCTCAGAGACAACATGCATGTGTGTGCTTCACTCTTTCCAAGAACCTGCTTTTCCTCTAAACTTTTCCTTGTGTCTTCAAGAGGGAATCGGTTCCTTACTGCTCGATTGGAATGGACTCTTCATATCAGCCAGTGATCTCGTAGCCTTAATTCATTTGACTGGAATTGAACCCGTGGGCACCAGGGGAATCATTTTGTCGTGTTCCTATCATGTAGTCACACATCGCCAGGTTGCTGATTTCTCACTTGCCTCCCTTACTGTGGATCTTTGCTTTTATATTTTATGTGGCAAAGTGCTGTGGGGTCTAGCCAGACGCTGGTGTAGCCAAAAGTGGACCTTACTTAGTTTGTTCGATCTAGGGTGATGCTTTTTGCTGCCTTACATAAGCTTCCAGGTTACAGTATTGTGCATCTCTGGCTTCCCTTCTGTTAAAACTGAAATGAAGTTGATGTAAAAGAAAAAGAACCCAGTGCTTGTTACAGCTGAATTGTAGGGACTAATTCCATAATCTGCCCATCAACAGCTGTCTCTCTTTCTTATGACTTAACTGATGGACCCTTTATATAAGAAGCACCATTTTTAACTTTCTAAGGACATGAAACAAGCATTGTTTTGAGCATCAGTAGTGATCTCCAAACTTAGGCAAATCCATGAACCTTGCTTTTATTCTCTAAAAAAAAAAAATAGTGTAAATTTTTATATTGTTTTCTTTTTCATGGATATATTCCGTTAATCTGTTTTCAATGAAGTGGTCATTTTGAGAAGTTTCTCTGTAGTGACCATATTTCTAAAACAGTCCTTCTGATCTACAGTGGTTGCTGGGATGCTTCCGGTCCATCCATTGTGGACGGTGCTGTTCCTGAATTAATTCTTCATTCACCTGCCCTGTTGATTCCAGAGCTTTCCATCTGGACTCTTTTCTTTATGTCCCCACGAAAAAGAGAATGTTACCTGTACCTTCACCATGTAGGTTTATCCACCACGCAAAATTAAACTTTAAAATGTAGAGAGACAAAGAAAAGTTTCAAAGATGAAGAAAGATCTCTCTTGTCACCCTAAGTACTTTTAATTCATTCCACAAATACTGATAGAGTGAGTGGCACATAACTGAGCTTCTTCAAGCATGGTTTCCTCAACTTATAAAGATTCCAGAACATCAAGGGTGGTTTTTATCTAGAACACAATAAACAGTTCTTTAAATGCTTAGCGTTTCTCCCAAAGCAAATAGTCACAGGTATAAAAGAACCAAAGGGAAGCAATATAATAAAATAATAATAGAGCAATGAAATAAAGCTGTAGCATTTGACTTGATTTTAAAACAATATATCTTTTAAGTTTTTTGCCAAATATTCTTAGTATTGTTGCAGATAATTCACAAATTTATCCATGTTCCATAGAACCTAATTTTTAAAAATATGTGATAAGAGGTACTAGATCACGTTCAACTTCTGTGAAGAGTATTGAGAGGAGGCAAAAGCAAAGTGACCTGGAGAGAATTTTATTACAGAATCAACTCAATTTGTCCTAAATAGCTTTCTTAGTGCTAAATTGATTATTTTTAATATATTGGCTTGAAATTGTTCTTATTCCAGTTAGAAGGGGGAAAAACAATATTTTTTAGTTTTCAAACAATTACATTTAATGAGCACAAAATAAATCATTTTATCACCAATATGTAAACCAAAAAAAAGTTTAAAAAGGGAAAAAATAATGAGCTAAGTTCTACTTTCTAAGGTGAGTCCATCCATGGCTTGATTTTGAACAGCTGAGGGAATTCTCTCTAAATCTCAGGTTCAGCAAAGCAGCTGTTTTTGAATAAAACTGCTCTATTATCTAGAAATAATATCTGGTTTTGCTGCCTATAAACCTCACCACTTTCAGCTTCATGCTCCTCAGTAAATGCTTGTTTAAGCATCATTTAAAAAGTTAGAAGAAGACAAGCCAGAGAAACCTATTTGTATAGAAAAAGAAAGCAGCTTCAATGTTTTGGACAATCTCTGATTTTAATAATTTATTTAGAAAGAAATAATCTAAAAGTTTCCCATAACTTTTTTTAATCCCCGTCACTTGAGGATGAAAACTATTCAGTATGAGTTTTTAAAAGCACAGTTAGTGAGTAGAATGATAGAATTTAGCCTTGGGCATGTTGTTTGATAAACAGAACCAGAGTTTCTCGGGACAGATGATTCCCTGATCTGACCTGAGCTTCCATCAGTGAGTTAGTTTTTCATGAAGAAAATTTTCTGTACCTCTCACTACAACACCACACATGAGATCTAACAGACCAGTGATATTCTGTGCTCTCATTTATTAATAATTAGTAGAGGGATTAGCAGATTATATGAATTAAAGCTTATTCTCTGCTTTTACTAGGGAAACTTATGATTTAAATGGTTTTTCAAGTAAGACGTGTTACCTTTATGAAAAATGTTGTGTGGCCACAAAAAATGAAGATGTGTTTGAATATGGCATATATATTTGTATAGCTCGCCTCGTTTTCCTGTCACAGTGCGGGATTCAGACTCAGCCAGTCCTTTAATGGGATGAGACCTATAATCGCATCTACAGCGAAAAGGAACTATCTTTCCTAGTGAAGATATAAACAGAATTGTGACTGTCAACATTCTACCTTCCCTGTTGGTGCTGGCATTGTCTCTCTAAAAACTTCATGATGTATGGCATCACGCCCTTCAAAAATTCAGGGTGTTGACCTACATCACCAGACTAATTAGAGAATCAGTAAGAAAGCTATCAGTACAAAACCATGGTCATTTTTGAGGTCATAGTTGGACGTTCTTTCCAAATCATAGACTCAGAACCCTTTTAAATGGGAAGAGGGAAAGGAGGGACATTTCATTTACTTATAAATAGATTCTTAATGGCATGAAATTAAAAGATTCTTTTAGAGTTAAAATGTTAAACATAAATCTTGCATATCCTGAAAAATTGTGGTGACTTGTATACCCTTGACTTATTTTTTTCTCTTTGATGTACAATAGGAGAAAAGAAAGGGATTTTCTTTTTTCACTCTGTGCTTTATTTACTTACAATTATATTATTTTCCTTATATAAGCAAAATTAGTTGCCTCTAAAAGTGATTTGACAGTGTCCAGTGATGTCACTTAATATTGGGAGTAAAGAGGACAAGACACTAGGAATTCCTTTCTGGCCAAACCCCAATCATGGTTTCCTAAAACTATCCAAAGGCTTTCAGAAAATACACACAAATTCTGGAGTTGATTTGATTTGACTCTGAAATGTTAATGATGCGTATCGGCTTCTGATCCCTGCCTAGTCCATTTTACTTTTTCTGGAGGTAAATGTGTTTTTCCTAAATGCAAGGAAACTTTTATTTGGTTAGGGGTAAGTTTTTTTAAAAGGGGGAAAATATCTATATATAATTTCCTAGAGATACAGTAGCATCTCTGGAGCAAAATGTTGAGGCCAAGTCTGAAAACAGTTTATTTCTTTTCACTTCATTCAGAATTTCATTTCAAGGGATCTTAGAACACCCTTGATGATGACCATTCATTTAATGCCAGTGAACCAGTGAGTAGCGAAAGAGGGGGCGGGAATACAGTGATAGAGGCAAAAACTGAATCACTAAGTCAGTTCTTCCTTTTTTAAAAAAAATTAACTCTCTCAGTGTAAAACACAGACAAACACAGGCAAAATACACATGGAGGACTTTACTTTTGCTTTCACTTAAAATCTAGAAGCTCAGCCATCTCTATTTGTTACCAGACCCACTTGTGGAGTTCAACCCACCAAAGGGCCCATACCTTGTGGGAATATTCTCATCTCCTGCGATTTTACTTTGTTTACAGCAAAAACCATTCCAAGGCAAGACAGTTTTATGTTGTACTTTTGCAGTGTACACGTTCATCATTGAAACCAAGAATTCTCAGCATGGTTAAAAGATAAGTTTCAGAAACTCTGTAGATACGTAATCTTTTAGAAGCTCCTCAATTTATTAATCAAGGTATATGTAGCTCCGCTGATGAGGACCGAGCCAGAAGGCACCTCTTGTGCTATTGGATAGTATTACTATGACCCAGCGCATACATGGAATGATGGTATATATCACAAAACAATTCTAAGTAATGAGCAGGATGAGATCTTGGATTCCTGGGACCAGTTCATCTTCATTGTGAAGACCTCTTCTGGTCTTATCAGGAAAACTTCCCTGCATTTTCTTGGAAAAAAGAAAAGTCCATCTTTTATGAGGAGCATGATGCTGTTATATATCTGTATTTTCATAGCTTCAGCAAACTCCATAATATAATCCCCATTTTAATAGAAACCAAAATACTTATTATTTGAATGTAGAGAGGCTAGAATAAAAATTACATCCTAAAAGTTTCCAGGGGTAATTTTCCTGGGGAATCCTTGGATCAGCCTCATCCTACCACCCCTTAATTTTTATATGACTTAAATAGGCCTCTGTGTCCCCTCTCCACTCCAGTCTAAACAGTCTGAACTGTAGCACAAAAAACTTGCTGTCAGTGTGAAAATACCATATGTATTTTGAGGGGACCACAGACTTTCTGCATCAAAGATCTGGGCAGCCTTAACTTTTATAAAAGAATTTTCAATGCTCTCTTTTACTAAGCAGGGAAACAAAATGTTTCCTGAAATTAATGACTTTTTTATATTTTGTGACTATTTTCTAAGTTTCTACAGGTTCATCTTTTCCCCATATTGCCTCTTACGAGTCACCTGGGGCTATTTTTTGCAAGTCATTGCATTTTTATCAAAAGAAAAGTACATCTCATGAACCGCAAAATTCCCTCTAGACTTTAGGCAGTCCTTCTGGAGAAAAAGAACAGAAACACAGAAAGAAATGAATGACAGGGTGGCTTTTGTGTTCCTATGGCTAATGTACTGTATGGTATATATGTTTACAGAATGTATCTGCCTTGTGATGTTAACAAAATGAATGACAAAAAAAAAAATGAGTTCTGATGTGCCATTTGAAAGTTTGCCTTAGCATCGCTGTTTATGTTCTTTTCTGTCCTTTCAAAATCACAGGTTGTATTCCAAAGCTGTATGAGCACAACATTCTCTTCCCCACCCCTACCCAGCCCTTCTTTAGAGCTATGAATTCCCTCCCAGGAGCCTGAGGCAGAACCTTTCAGTTCTGACCCAGGGGGAATAAAGTAGGCGGAGCTTGGGCGTTGCTTCTGCCTGTCTGCTAATCAAGCACTTCCTCGTGTTCCCACCTGAGCCTGCACTGTCCCACTCTGACTTTCCTGGGGTGGGCCCCTTGCAAGGTGTGGCCTCCTGCAGTCCTTCCCGCCTTAAGGGAGGTGAACTTGTGGACCCCCTACTTAGATCTGGGCACCTGTTTCTAAGCACAACTGGCATAGCTTTAAAAAGCAAAGCAAATGAGATGGGCTCACATGCTGTGATTGAGCCTTCCCTGAGGGGTGTGCCATTCTTTGTCGTCTAGGACGAGTGGTGTGGTATAGAGGGGAATAGGGAGTGGTTATAGAAATGGAATAGTTTATGTTTATTTATTTTTTTAAGGAAAAATATTTTTATAATGAAATCTAGACGAGTTATAAAGCTTGACTTTGAAAATACCCTTGATTGACTGAGTTATTTCTCTGTTCCATTAAGGTAACTTTCTGGTGAGTTCTGTAACACTAGCTCAGACCTTGGGAGGCATGAGCAGAGGTCCTGTGACCTGCCCCTACACCAGCAGATCGAGGTTGTACGATCAAACTTTCTATACCTGTCATTAGATAACCTGTTATACAGCTTGATAGCTCTCTAGGCCACACCTTTAATAATGCAGAATGATCTTTTGGAAGGAGATAGCTGTTTTAAATGAAAGCCAAGCCTAGCAATTATCAAAGTCTAACTCTTTCACGTATTTAAGGAGTAATTGCGACTTGTGAGGTTAAGGGACCGCTCACAATACTATGGTACATTTGAGTTATTTATGTGAAATGGTGAGTCAGAGGCATCTGGCCATCTGCATAATGTACACAATAGACATGAATGTATAAACCAACAGTATGAAACTTACCAAATGTTATTGGCCTTGTAAATATCAACGAGGCTGCATCTTATTTCCAGAGTTAAGTAGAGACTGGAAAGGATTATCCTTATCCATCCACAAAGGAGATACTGAATTTTTAGAGTTCTTAGATTTTTTCCGTAATTTTCTACCAAGTTCTTGAGTTCCCATCACAGTCCTATTCAGGCTCATGAATATCTTCACCCACACCTGTTCCTCTGTCTGACTCACACCAGAGGTCAGAGGTCAAGCCTCAGCATCTGCTCCCTTCTCCTCTTAGACTCGTCTCCCAGGAAGCATCCTTTCCTAGGATGGGGTCATTTTCTGCTACCCTAAAAGACCAAGATCCTTTTTTCCAATAAGGCAGGGTCCTAAACCTCTCCTTTTCAAGCAAAATAACCCCTCTGGTTCCCAGACAAATCATTTTAGTTTTTCCATCATCAGAATCCCTCCAGCAGGCCCAACTCAAGTCCAGCTGTGAACCGTACTGTCATGACAACTCCAAAAATGAAAGAGCTATGTAACTGTCTGAGGGGGGTAGGGAGAGCCAGTGTGCCCTTAGCCTCTTGTTGCTATGGGAACCTCTCAGTTTCAAGATGAGGTGGTCAGGGAGACATCCAGTCACTTAGTTGTGCAGCATGTCTTTATGTACGAAGAGGCCACCGGGCAATGCCTGATAACTATTCCATGTGCAGCTCCAACTCCAATTCTGTGACATCCCCTTCTGGTAATTGGAAAGCGTTCTCTCCTTGGTGGAGTCCTGGAACATTCATTCCTCCTCTCAAGCTCCTGACTTAATCCCATCATACAGGGGTTCGAGAAAATGTTGTGTCTGCTGCAGCTTTTCAGTGAATGTAGGTTGTTGATTGGAATGTTCAGCTTTAGCAGCTCACTCGTGGTGAGTGACATCTCTGTAAATATATCCATTTTGTGGTTGGTTGGGGGTGGGATGGGTGGGGCGGGAGACTGTCGTGCTTACTCGGAACTAGACTTGCTGGACTAGCTGCTGTACTTTGCAACCTGAAGTGTACCTTGACTGTTCTGTCTCCTTCAGATGAAAAACAAAACAAAAGCTGACTTCAGAAATAACACTGCCAGCAACAGCCGATGCTGTACTTGTAGCTTCTCTCTGTTCCTCTGTACAGTGTTAATAGACAATAAACTGCCTTTTCACTGCATCTACCTCTGTGTGTCTGTGCCCACATTCTTTTCCCCCTTCTCACCTGTCACGAGCGGACTTCAGGCCAGACCTCGTGGGGAGCACCTCCGACCGTTCACTAAAACTCCACGCTAATCCAGTGCTTTTCAAACCTAAACCTGCTTCAGCATCACCCGGTGGCATCTGCTAAGAATGTAGAAGTTCAGCCACACCTCAGGGACTCAAATTCAGATTCTGGGGTGGGGCCCAGTAGCCTGCCTGTTTAGTGATGTCTCCAGGTGATTCTGATACATACTCCATCTAACCCAGCCATGTGTTTGGGGACCTCTCAGTGGGAATCCTGTGGCCTGCCTGTTCCAGCTGGTTTCCACATTAACTAATCCTCTCTTTAACCCCTTCTTGCACACCTGTCTCCACACCTGTCACCCCTGTTCTTGTTCCTTATAAGCCCTCAGCGATGGCACTGACTTTGATCCCATGGGTCAAACTCGGTCTGCCCCTTAGTAAGTGTTCATCCAGTGCAGTCTTCTAAACAGGAGCCTCTTAAGACACCTGGGGGCTTTGTTTCTCTTCTTTAATGCTATATCCTCTTTCTCTAGAATAGAGTCAGCAAACTTTTCATGTCAATGGCAAGAGAGTAAATACTTTTGGCTTTGTGGGTCACATGATTTTCGTCACAACTGCTCAGCTCTACCAGGAAGCAGCCATACACAATGTGCAAGTGAATGAGTGGAGCTATGTTGCATGAACTTTATTTACCAAAACAGACTGGGGGCCAGGTTTGGCCCTCAGGCAGGTAGTTTGCTGACCCTGGCCTGAGACAGAGCCTGGCACATAGTAGGAACTCACTGAAAATTTAAAAAGTTATTGCATGAAAGAGTGAACAAAGGACAGGCATGATGACACCTGCAGAACGGTCACAGTTGTTTTCTTTGAGGCCATGAAATAAACGAAATTCGTTGGGGCATTCTCATCTGTTGGGTTTTGTGGTAGATTTTTCTGGCTTTTTTTTTTTTTTGCGTGTCTTTATGCCTGGAAAGTAACTCAAGATTGAAACTGGAGCGGTGCCTCGGACTACCAAACTGAAATTAACAAGAGTTTCAGCCAATAGACGTTAAAGAAGTGCAAGGACCTCTTGTCCTTGTCGAAAGCGCACCGGGCATATGAGATCTGGGTGGTCCCTGGGCATCTATGCATTTGATCCTAGTGTTTGTGGAACCACATCTTATCTAGTCTATCCTCCACAGTGAATGGCAAGGGTTCTTGACATTATTCTTTTTGTTAATTGAAAAACTTGTTAAACAAAAGGCTGGAACCACGGTAGACCATTATACACCCCCAACTCTAGGGCATATCCACAGTGACATGCTGAGTAGTGTGTGAAAAGCTGTGTGCTGATATCCATTCCCCAGTGTTGCTGTGAATTAAGGGAAGTTATATTTACACAAAGCACTCTGTCAGCTGGAAGTGGATAACGAATGAAGTTTACTTGTGATGAGAAAGTATCTGTTCCTCTACTAAAGATCTTTTCTCAAATGTAAACATAATAAGCTGTTCAGAGGTGTTTCAGAACTAGTATGAAAAGGAAGCTGCTTTTCCTCCATTGGGTTTGTGACATATTATATTGAACCATAGGAAGTCGCCATTTAATAAATCAATAATGTGGAATAGTGACAGTTCCATATAATTCAATCTAATAATTCTTTTAGATCAGAGATCATTTCCCATTATGGAGGGCAAAAGATTAGCCGATAAACTAATTATAGCAGGAGGAATTTAGATGAGGAAAGAACTGTGGAAAGGAACATTGTTCTGTACTTAAAACTAGGCATTTCCCCTGGATAGGTAGGATTTCCTTTAATCTAACATTGACCTTTTGAGGTAGACATTGCTAATATTCTCCTTAATACATGAGGAAACTCAGTCAAGGAGACAGTAAGGACGTTGCTCAATATAGCAGAGCTAAAAATTAGAATGGAGGTTGGGGAGCAAGTTTCAGGCTCACCTCTCTTCCACATAGAAAGCTCTTGTTATGAGAGTGGTGTGGGGATATAGCTGAAACTGGATACAGAAGGATTTGGATAACAGAGCTATCTATGCAAAAAAAAAAAGACAAAAATGGCACCAGTCCTTATTTTGTACCTTTATCTACTCAAGCAAAGGCTCAATAATAACACTGCCCTCTGGAGGATGGGAGGTGTCTATGCAGCACTTCCTTCCCCAAAGAAAAGCAGTCACGCTTATCTGTTTGTCTCCCTGGTTGTTTGGAGTCCTCTTGTTCTGCTTGATATTTTTCCTTCCCCATTCATAAAAAGGATGAATGAAATTTTAAATCTAGGAGTGGCATGTCCATTTTCAAATAAGCAAAGGAGGTTTTGCTGCTGTTGTTAATATTGTTATTGTTTTGCCCCTGTTGTAAGAGCTTAGAGGAACAGTGTTCTGTAGCACTGTGCAAATCCCTCTTGCTATATCAGCCTTCTGCAACCATCAGTAGAACACACTGTCTCCCCAACAACCCAGATCCTCTCCCGTTTTTCTCAAACAGTGTCAAGTCCTCCACTATATGGACATCACACAAAAGCCTAACTTTGCTATTTAGAACTTAAGGCTATGAGAGCTCAGATTGATCATTGAATGCAGAAGTCACTAAATGGTTAGCCACCAGCTGAATCTGTGGTTATGTTGGTTATAACCCGTGGTTATGTTGGTTTTGCCTGCATCATGTTTTAAAATGATTTTTAATTCACTGCCAATAATAATAATAAATTAAGAGGAGTGTCATTTCAGAGATGGATTTCCAGCTTCTCTTGACATTTCAGAGGTTCTGTCAACCATGGGACTCTTTCCCTGGCTGACAAGTATCTGGATCTGATGGTGGCTGCGTCCTTCAGAGGAGTCACACTCTCTTGCTCACCATCCCCACCCCTACTTCCTATTACCTTACTCTTGGCCAGTTTCCTTTGTGTATATTACCTGCCTGGCACCTGTTGATGTATGGTAGATTAGGGAATCTACCATAACCTACTCATTTTATGGCTGGTTCCCAGATAAGACTTACCTAAAGGGAGATGGCAGAGCCAGAATCAGAGATGAACTTCTGAACTTCTTTGGAAAAATAAGGTTTTGCGCTAGGTTTGGATTTGAATTTGATGGAAGCATTTAAAAATTTTGAACAGCCCATAAGCAGAAAGCCAATATCAGAATTTGATGCTTGTGCTTTTTACCAGAAGGACCCACATGACTTTATAATAATAGATTATCCCAAGGGTGGCAAACTCATTTACCACTCAACAGGAAAAAAATTCATTTCCTATGACAACTTCTACTATATAGATTGTTCTACTCTCTGTTTCTTAGGTTAAATGAATCATGTCATGTTTTAAGAACTTTGTGGCATCATGTCTTATGGTTGAAAGTTGCATTCATGAAAAATAAAAATTGTTGTAGTCAACAACCATTGACTATCTCTGGGGTTTTGTATCCCTTCCTAGGAAAAAGTAGCAAGATGCAAAGGCCATATGTGTTTAAATTTAACTGTGATTTTCTTTTCCCTCCTAATCCTTAGTCTCTTATTGTGCTCCTGAGATCATGTGGTCACAGAATAGTAATAGTCTTTAACTTTTACTTTCTTATCTTACTAAGTGTAATAATCAGTAGAAAACTTAACATTTCAAAGACCTGATGAAATATGACTCTTTTCTCTCCTAGCTTGTCATCAAAAATCAATGTGATCTAGTATTTTCTTTCTAATATAAGACGATAAATTACATTTTCCAACTTTTTTTTTTTCCCACTTCTGAGTCACCAAGTATAGACAATATGAGCGGCAGACTTACCCTTTTAAGGCCAGGATTCTTAGGTCAACCCAAGAACAACCCAGAGGTGACATAAATCCTGAGGTCAGTGTGAAGTGTTCATCCATCAGTATATGCAGACTCATATTCTTTCTCTGAAAGAGCTTACTTCAGACCAGAGTGCAAGGAGCAGTTCAGTCATGTTCTTTCTCTCTGGAAGACTGACTAAATCTTCACTCTATTCAGAGGCATGATATGAGATGCTGTCTCATAGTTTAGCTCAGTTTTTCCTAAACTTGGACTTTTGGTATCACCTTAATTATTTTTGTCCTCTGTGTGTACCACCTGTGGACCATCATTTACTCTTTTAACCACTTTTTTTACTTAAATGGTAACTTTGTCACCCTACAATAAGTAAGTAGCTGGGGTTCAGACAGTAAAGAATCTGCCTACAATGCAGGAGACCTGGGTTTGATCCCTGGGTCAGGAAGATCCCCCGAAGAACGGCATGGCAACCCACTCCAGTATTCTTGCCTGGAGAATCCCATGGACAGAGGAGCCTCGCAGGCTACAGTCCACGGGGCTGCAAAGAGCTGGACACATCTGAGCAACCAATGCTTTCACTTCCAAGTAGGTAGCACACGCCACAAAAGCAACTGTTGAAACAAATGTAAATCAGCATTATTAAGTTTCAGCTGCACGCAGCTGCCTAATAATATATACAGTTACCTGAGACCAACCCTTTCATCGTTAGAGAGAGGAATAGCCAGATTAGAGACTGTACCCCCATCTGTTTGATATAATCAGATGGCGTGAAAGATAATGAAAACCATAATCATTGTCTCACTGTGTGGTTCAATGTTGTTTAAGGCCATCTTATATACCCCTTTGAAGGGCATGGCACCCCACTCTGGTATTCTTGCCTGGACAATCCCAGGGACAGAGGAGCCTGGTTGGCTATAGTCCATAGGGTTGCAAAGAGTCCAACATGGCTGAAGTGATACAGCACATATGCCCCCTAAAATTTTGGAAGCACTGCCTTACCTCATTGCATTCCCTTAAAAAAATCCCAGTTCCTCATTTTGAAGATTAGGATGAGAAATACAAAGTGACTTGCTCAAAGCAACAGGAAATAAGAGCAGAGGCACAGAGCTGGAATTCAAGCCCAAGTTGGGATGACCTCAGATTCTTCCTGTTTTACCAGGTGCCCATCATGCCATTCCTTTTATAAGGAATGAATCGAATACATCAGCAGCAAACTTAAAACTCTCCAGGAAAGCTCTCCATCGTTTAAACAAAAGTAACATCTGTTCCAGTTAGAGCTGTCTCTGGCATAAGCAGTTTTGCACTGATAGGGATCAGATCTAATTGGGCTCCTTCTGCCTTACTTGAGTGAAGTTGCACAATCAGATGTGAATTTCCAGATAGAGCAGGAAAGTGATGCAATAGACAAGCACATGGGCCCAGTGGCTGCCTCCACCGTAAGGCACTCTGGCCTTCAGCTTCAGTACCTCTCCTGAGCTCTAGTAAGCCCACTCCTGCTCAGCAGACCTCTTGATTAACTCTTGTTGAGTCAGGGATATCGTCAATGGAGGCTGCCAAACTGAATGAGCACTGGAGAATGAGCAGGACTTAATGGAGAAAGAATCACTCAAGGACATCTTAACTTTCTTCTTTTCCCTTCCTTTCCCATCCCTCCCCTGCTCTGCCCTTTTCCCTCTTCCCTTCTTTCTTCTCTTTTCTTCTCTACTGAATGAGTCTGCTTTTGACACAAGGTACTCTCCCAACTGTAGGATGAATTGACCTCAAAAAGTTCATTAATCCTCTCAGAAAGCACCATGTTCTCTGGTCCTCATTTCTTGCTTGCTGCACATTAGAATTAGAACATTTTCTTAAGAATGTAATTCTACTAGGGCCCCACTTCAGAGATCTGATCTAATTGGTATGGATGAGGCCTGGGGCATTTATTAAAGGGCTCCAAGTGATTCTCATGGGCAGTTAGGGTTGGAAACCGCAGCACAAAAGATCCCAGAGCAGGCAGGAGTGGTCCAGGCTGGAATCCTTGTCTCAACTCTGCTGCTGCTGCTGCTAAGTCGCTTCAGTCGTGTCCGACTGAAGCCCACGAGGCTCCCCCGTCCCTGGGATTCTCCAGGCAAGAACACTGGAGTGGGTTGCCGTTTCCTTCTCCAATGCATGAAAGTGAAAAGTGAAAAGTAAAAGTGAAGTCGCTCAGTCGTGTCCGACTCTTAGCCACCCCATGGACTGCAGCCCACCAGGCTCCTCCATCCATGGGATTTTCCAGGGAAGAGCGCTGGAGTGGGGTGCCATTGCCTTCTCCGCTCAACTCTGCAAACCAAGCAAAAGAAAAAAAAAAATGTACGCTTTGGCATCTGAATCAAAATCAAGTCCCAAGTCTGTCACTGGTCAGCTTGGTGATTTGGGGGCAAGTTACTTCAATTCAACAAGCCTTGGTTTCCTCCTTTTATGAAAGGAGAATAGTACCTATACTGTAGGATTCCTGGGAATGTTTTCAGGTCTTTTCTTTCTGCTTTTCCTTTCTCCTTTCTCTCCCATTACAAAAGAAAAGTGAGGAAGGTTGTAGGGGGAAAAGGCAGCTGAGAAAAATAGAGAAATTAAGTCAAGAGAAAAATGAAGTGAAACTAGAGGTCTCAATCTAGCATAGATTTCTGAATGTTTATTTCTCTTTCTCCCATTTGTTTGAGCAATTCAGCTTGTAAAATGTACAACACAACACTACTAGTAATTATCAACCATACCCCTGAATTCTAAGTTCTTGGGTCTGTTTTTAAAACAATAAAAACATGAGATGATAGAATTGGCATTTGGAGTTTAAGGGGACCCGGGTCTGGGCTCTCTCCTAGATACACCATTTACTATGTGACTTAGAAGAAGTCCTTTTTCCTCTTTTGGCCCCAACTTTTTCATCTAAAAAATGAGTAATTTTACTGGATGACTGTTAAGAGGATTTTGAGTGACATCCTAGGTGGATGTCAACATCATAGGTATTTCTCTATAGTTAAAGGAAAGGAAAAAAACATCAAACTGAGAAGTGTTTTTCCTAAAAGATGCTAAAATCCCTGGCCTTTAAAAGCCAACACATAGACAATCCTCTGCAGCCCTGGCCTGGCCCTAGGAGTCCCTGGGCAAATCCATCACCGCCTTGCTCCAGGGCCTTTCCAAGCCCAGTGGGAACCCAGTAGCCATTTTCCTGTGTGTGAAATTCAGTGGGGCAGACACCTGATTTACCAAGATTTATGGTTCATCATGGTTGAAAACAAGAATTTGGATTCCATTTAAAAAATATAAACAGACTGGCCTTATCAGGGTCCTGACATCTATGTGCCCCTCTCTCTCCTGATCCAGAAAACTCTGGAGGATTGGTGAAGACACACCTAGAATCTCCAGGGAGTTGAGTGCAGCAGGTACATACCACCGCCTATCTCTTCTAGATGGTTTCTTCATAGGAACCTTAAGGATTGGAGCAACAGAATGACAGTGCTTCGCTCTGGGTGAAATAGGAGCTCCTCCTCTCGTGCTCCAAAGCTGAGTGTCCAGGGTAATAGGATTTGAAATCAATAAGCGAGTTCTGCTCCTTGATAGCTCTGTCCCTTCGGGCACAGGCTCTTAGCCTTTGTGTTCTGAAGACTGTTTACTAAGCACAGGCAGACGGTGTTGATGCAAAGAGCTTCAGAAGCAGTAGATTAAAAGCCAGTCAAGGAAGTTCCAGATCAACAAGGTTCGTTGGCTGAAGCTTGGCTGAGGACAGTTTGAAGTCTTTTCATGTCTCAGGAGAGAATTCCCCTTTCTGGATGCCAAAAGGAGAAGTGAGAATTCTCAGATTATGTCCTGAAGCCATGGCTAGGTAATGAAACCCTTCACTGCATATGTAGAAACATTCATCATCGCCGAGGCACCCAGCTCCCAGCTGAATAAAACAGAGAATTCCTCCTATATCCTTTCCTTCTAGAATCCTTCTCTCTAAAATTCAAAATTTGCTAAAATGTGACATCTTCTCCTCCATTTCTTTTCTCCACCAAACTTCAGGTCCCCTTGCTTACTAACATAAATTTGCATTTTTACCAAAGGAGTCCTCCACCACCCTCCACTGGCCACATTCTCACCCAGCTTTACTCATGCTATTTCAGACACACCTAGCATAGGCCCTTTCCTCCCCACATTTTGGGAAGTCATAGCCATCCAACTCAACCCAGCTGGAATGCCTTCGTCTCATTCTGACCCCTCATTGCCTGCCTTCCTCTGAACTCCTGTGTCCATCTATGTGGCTGTGCCTTTATTTGGGCCTTCTGTATTCACATAGCCAAAGACTCATTTTCTAGCTCCAGAAATGGATCAGGATTAGCATTTCTTCTCTTGAAATTTGTTGATTTCATCTTGAGACACAGACTTACTGACTGTGGGTTGAAAACACAAATGAAGATTTAATGCCAACTAATTCCTGGCTCCCATATCTCAGTGGGAAGCACGGGGCAGGAGTCTTTGTTTAAAAAGGGCGGTGGGGGAGGGAGAATTTTTGTTTTAGTTTTCCTCTCCTGGTCAGTAAGAAAGAGGCTTGGTATTGTGCTGACAGCCATGGGTCTTCTCTTATCAGGCAAGAGGAGAGACTGAACTGAAATCAGCAGTTTCCAGAGGAGTTTAAAGCAGAGCACAGACAAAACAGTTTTCTTGTACCTCGCAGGACAAGGGTATGTAGGTGAGTGAGGGCTTAGTACTTTAGCAATGGCTGGGCAAACAGACAGTCACGTCATCCTGAGGATGTCCAGCTCTGTAAGGATTAGGCTGCTGAAGTACACCAATTTAGCTGATGGGAAATGGGACTAGAGTTTCCCAGCAGGGCTACAGTGTATGGTCGTTCAGGTTGCTCACTACATAATCCTAGAGGGCTCCATTCACATAAAAGATGGTGTAAATGGTGCTCTTTGAGTTGTTCATTGCACGATGTGCCCACTGTGCATGCTTAGGCAGAGACATGCTTAAGTAGTATGTAAATTCTTTAAAACACATAGGTGAAAATCACCCAGAAACTTACAAACAAAGCATTAAACCCATAGTAAGCTTGCTGTCGTGTGTCAGGTTACAAGAGCCAATTTTAACTCTGAGGACTACAGACTAACTCTTTAGAACCAGTAACCAAGACATACTCCTAGGAACGAGGCCTGTTTTCCCTTGATTTTCCTCCAGTTTAGCACAGTAATAAACACAGGGTATGAATGAATGGGTCATGGTGTCATCACTGAGAAAACGGACCAGAATGAGAAGTAGGGCCAATTGCTCTTTGTTCTAGGGCATAGGCATTGCCCAGGCACAAACATTCACCAGTGGCCAATTGGAAATCTTTCTGTGAGCAGAGTGACCATATGTCCCACTTCGGATGTGTTTTCCCAGCCTGATTCTCAGTAGTGTTACAGCTGGGATGGTAAAGTGTATGGTCACAGTACCTCCAACATGCAAATGGGCATCTCTGCTTGGTCAGCATCCCTGCACCCAAGACTGGCCTTTCCTTCCATCGATCCTTTGCCAGTTCCTGGGATATGGACACAGTGTTGTAGACACAAGGCTCCAGGCACAGCGAGAGCCCTTTCTCCAGACAGACTGATACGAGTCAGTGCTGTGGGACAGTCCACCAGCACATCAGATCATTTCCTTTTTTCTTTGCCATTTATAATTAGCTCCATATTACTATGGGCACTCAGGAAAGAGGAAGAATTAAAGACAGAAAGCAGAACATTCTCAGGCCCGGTACTTCTTAGCCAGCTAGAGACTCAACAGAGGACATTGGCTCTTGGCTTGTGCTGTTTGCCTGCTGCTCACAGTTGTCGCCAGAGAAGATTCATCGTTGGGTGTGTTCAGTACTTATAATTACCATGGACAGCACATGAGAGGGAGAAGGGTGACTTAAAAACCTGTGCAGATGTACGTTCATCCAACAACCATCAAAAAACTCACACAAAAGACAGTGGAGATGCTGCCCGGGGCCTGAACCCATGGTGCACGGGGGCTCAGAGTTCTGATTGTTGAGTCCAGCTGCCACTTCTTTGTGCCTCTGTTCCTTTACACATAAAGTGGTGATGAGCCTTAAATCTCTTGTAAAGTATTTTTGGACACTGCCTGGAAATCACAGGCAGGGCTAAACTATTAGCTGTTGGTAGGAGTAGTAACCACAGCCTTGAGAATTAGAGAGCAAACCCTAGGAATGGTAAGAAGCAGGGATCAGGAACCATTATTCCTGGGGGCAAATCCGGCCCTTTGTCCATTTTTGTAAATAAAGTTTTATTAGAGTTCATCTCTGCCCATGTGTGTATATATTGTCTAGGGAAGGAAGCCCTATGGCCCACTGAAACGTGAAAAATCGTCTCATACTCTGTGCTTACGCTCCGTTGAGACCCCATGGTCTGTAGCCCAACAGGCTCCTCTGTCTAAGGAATTTTCCAGGCAAGAATACTCCATGGGCCACTCCCACTCCTGGGGATTTTCCTGACCCAGGGATCAAACCCACACCTCTTGTGTCTCCTGCATTGGCAGACGGATTCTTTACCACTGTGCCACCGAGAAGCCCCCAAAATTGCCAAATCCGTTATGAAAAAACGTTTGCAGTTACTCAGATTTGCTTTCCTATTCTCCTAGCATTTGCTGAACACTGAGGAAACACCCTGAACTATAGTACACTTTTTAATATAACTTATTAACTTTTATAAGAAGTAGCTCTTCGAGATCAGTAGAAATGTGCTCCTATTTTACATAGGAGGTTCAGAGCCCTGGTGACTTGTCTAAAACTCAGAGCCAGAGTTCATTCTCTGGTGTCCTGATCCAGAATTCCAGGAGTCATCAAGGCAGACAACTTGAAGGAGTTGGGTTTGCATTTGCCCTTAAAGCATGGTTGTCAGTATGCTAGGATGAGACCCTGGGAGGGCATTCAAGGCAGAACGAACTTGTTGATCAAAAAGCCCACGGTGGGAAGAGGAGGCTGTCTGCTCCTCTGTTTTGGTAGAACAAAGGCACCCAACGAGTGGGAGGATGTGGGAGGATGTGCAGCGAAGAAGTGGCTTGAGGCCAGTGTGGGGAGGGGGGCGGTATGCGGTGTTCCTCAAGGAAGTTGCAGCTGAGAGTTCACGGGCAGGCCTGTGGCTGTATTGTGTTTGGCCTTTATTCTCTTGACTCATACAAAGATTTTTTGGTTTGGTTTTAATTTGAATTTATAACCAAGAAATTCCACAATTTCTTCTTCTCCTCTTGAAAAAGCAGAAAATCTAGCCACACTGGACATTCCTAGGAGGCAAGAATCAGCTGGAGATGAGGCCAACTACCTCCATTCGGTGAGGCGTGATTGGTACCACCTTAGACCCAGTCGAGGGGAGTCCTGGTCCTGAGCCCTGGGTTTTAATAAGGCCTTGCTCTGGTTAAATCTTTTCTCATGAGGTGAGACATTTTGGGGCCAAGGGGACCGACCTGTACCACTCCTCATCTCTAGGTTGTGCTTTAGATGCCAGGACTCAGAATTCTCTCCCCAAAGGGCCAAGCTCACTTCCATGGGCCCCTTCCCTATGGCTGAGGGTGTACCAAGGGAAAGCAGATTGTGTTGGGGGTACAGTGTGTGTGGATAGAACGTTGATGTTCAGGCTGGGCTGTCCAGCCCTGGCTGCAATGCCCCTGGAGTTGCAGGACAAAGGCGGGACATGAGTAAGGAGTAAAGGGGAAGTAAGGAGAAAAAGGACATGGGTAAGAGGCCAGAGGATCTCGCTGGGCACCTCTAAGTCTCAACCGGGGACTCCTAGGAATCCGAGAACACATGAACTTGACCTTCAGAGTCAGTATGAAGTGTATTTGCCAACTTAGGAGGAGAGAATGCAGTTTACTAATTTTGAGCTTGATTTCCAACTTTTAAGTACTGAGACAGTTTGAATGTGGGCCTCTGTTTGTGTGCTTGCTCCCAGGCTCGAAAACATCCAGGGTGAGCCTGGCTGTAATCCCCAACATCTTACACTACAGCTGTGTCCCTCCCCAATGTCTTACACTATAGCTGTGTCCCTCATTGACCTGACCTATCTGGTTTTTATAGTGTTATGCCCAGAGTCCGAGTCCCCAAAACTGAGAGAATAAGACGTCCACAGCAATGCAAAAGCATAAAGGGGTTTATTACTAGCTCGAGCCAGGGCCCAGGTTTCATCCAGCACAGTGGAATCCAGCAAGGGCCCCGAGCTCTGAATCACATATACTTTTATACAGACGGTTCTTTGTTTCTGTAACAGCATAGCTGATTGGTTAAACCGTATGCGCAGCGCGGGACTTTTAAACCTTGCATCCCTATCTGGATTGGCTCGGGTCTGGCGCGGGCGGGGGGCTACGGGGATTTTTCTGATTGGTTTAGCTACACTGCCTGCGGGAGTTCCCAGAGCCTCAGCTTTCCTCAGGCCTAGCCTGCCCCTTAGAGCCTGTCCTGGCTTCAGTTTGGTCCTAACAATAGGAGTTTGTGGCCCTTGCTCTGAACAATCCTAGAGGGAAAAGTTGAAGATTTCTGGTCAGAGCCACAGTTTGCCAAATGAACAGCTAGAGACAGAGAATGAGACAGGAAGGCCAGTTAGGGGCTACTGCTAGATAAAGTGGGGTGACTGTCATGCAAAAAAGGAAGAGATGAATTAGAGGCTCTCATCAAGGGAAACCTGATAGACTTAACATACAGGGGGACAGGAAGGAGGCAGCAGAGTGTTCAATGTCTAAAAAAGCTTAGCCCTGAAGCCAGGGCATTCAGACAGCAGCTCTGTTGCTTACAATTTGTATGACCTTTGAGTACCTCCGCTAATCATTCTGTCCTTGGTTTCTTCCTCTATAACATAGGGATGAGTGATCTAGCAGCATCTGTCTCACAAGGCTGTCATGAAGGGTGGATGAGTTAATATTTGTAATTAACATAGTGTTCAATACAGAATGTATGCTTACTGTTATCTGTCAGCTCTAGGTGGTAGGTATGCTAGAGTGGGTTATGTGATTTTTTGTATTTTCGTTTTTCCAGTATTGCTTTAAAATAATGTTCTTCGAAAAGAGATTGCAGAGGCAGACTTCTTAAACTCCCGCCTGCCTGTGAAACATTTGATAATCTTGTGAAAAGGCAGTTTTGGGTTCAGGAGGTAGCAGACAGGGTCCTTGCCTGCATGCTCAGTTGGCTTCAGTTGTGTCCTACTCTTTGCAACCCTATGGACTGTAGCCCGCCAGGCCCCTCTGTCCATGGGATTCTCCAGGCAAGAATACTGGAGTGGATTGCCATGCCCTCCTCCAGGGCATCTTCCCAACCCAGGGACTGAACCCGGGTTTCCCACATTTCAGGTGGGTTCTTTACCACTAGCGCCATCTGGGAAGCCCAGGGCGAAGTCCAAGATTCTGCATTTCTAACAGGTCCCCAGGTGGTCCAATGTTGCTGGCCCACTGGCCATTCTGAGCAGCAAGGCTGTAAAGGAATCGAGGTCCGTCGATGTTTCCAGGACAGAGGACTGTTTTGGTTATCCACTACTGCAGTACAAATCACCCAAAGCTAGTAGCTTAAAACTAAAACAAGTATTTGTTAATATTACCGTCATTATTGTCTTTGTTATTGTTGCTATTGTCTCGTTCAATTCAGCTGTGCAGTTCTTGCTCAGGATCTCACAGTAGCTGGGACTTACTCATCTCGAAGCTCCCTCATGCTTTGCCGTGCCCTGGAACCTCAACTGGGGCTATCAGCCAGAACTTTACCTGTGACCTCTCCAAGTGGCACGAGGCTCTTCATGGTCCAGCAGCTGGGTTCCAAAAACAGGTGTCCCTAGACAGAGAGCCAGGCTGAAGCTGTGTCACATTTTCTAACCTAGCCTAAAGTCACTCAGTGTCACTTCTGCCACGTTCTAGTCTCTAGAAGCAAGTCGGGCTCTGGTGATTACAGAAAATGAGTATTATATACATATGCGAGTGTGTGTGCTCAGTCGTGTCCGACTCTTTGCGACCCCATGGACTGCAGCCTGCCAGGCTCCTCTGTCCATGGGATTTTCCTGGCAAGAATATTGGAGTGAGTTGTCATGCCCTCCTCTAGGGGATCTTCCCAACCCAGGGATTGAACTTGCTTCTCCTGAGTCTCCTGCATTGGCAGGTGTATTCTTTACCGCTGAGCCGACTGGGAGGCCATTATATATGTAGAGAGAGTATGTAATCCAAAAAGAGTTATATACCTGAAAGTTGCTAAGAGACTAGCTCATAAATGTTCTCACAAAATAGAAATGAAAGAAAAAGTGACCCAATATGTATTTTGAAATGAAAAGAAGCTGTGTCCATGAGGGTTGCACTGGTCTTAGATTTAAAATGCCAGGGCTGAAATCCCAACTCTACCCTTCACTGGGCAGGGAACTCCCATGCATAGCGTTGTACTTTGGCATCCATTTCTACATCTTGTAAAAGGTTTTTCTTCTTTGGAGATCTGAAAGGAATGTGAATGAGCCCAGCAAAGTGCCTGTGACTCAAATGATTGTTGGTAATTTGTTGTTGAGTAAGAAATCCAGAGAAGTGGTGGGCACATTTCACATCAGGCAGAGGAGTCATCACTAATCCTAAAACAAGAGTGCAGGTGACTAATAATGGTCCTGAGTGATGAGGCCAAATGACTGGATGCCTAAACATTAAAATATGATATATTCAAGGGTTTAAAAAAAAAAAAGTGAGTAATGAAAGCTAGCCCATACACAGGGGAGGGCTCCGTGTCTTGAAGGAAGAAATACCAAAGGATTTGGAGCTCTGTCTTAAAACCCTTCAGGGGTTTTGCTTCCCTGCTTAAGGAAGTTCTGGCAGGAACAGAAAGCTGAGGATGAGTGTCCTAGGGAAAGCTGACATGGTTGTGTTTAAATTCATGAGTTTGAAGTGCTGGTTGGGCCAAACGGGGCTCTTCCTGCAGCAGGCAGGGACACATGTGTATCCGTCTCCATTACTAGACTATTAGCTTCCTGAAATCACAAACTTGGCTCTTTTCTCTGTGATAGTCCCAGTGCAGTGGTCCAGCACAGCACTTGACACACAGAGAGGACCCGGTACATATTTATTGGATGAATGAATGAATGAATGAATCGGAAGAGGGTTAGGACCTAGACTGTGGGGTCTGGAATTCTGGCAGCCTTTCCCAGGCTTGGCCTTAGGGGCAGTGCTCCCAAGGAGAGAGAGACTCCTGTGTCTGCTCAGAGACCCTTGTGGCCCTGGGGTGTGGTCTGTGCTGTCGGTCAGGGGGCAGGGGGCTGTGGGAGACCTAGATTTGCTGGGAAACCTCACTCTTCCACTAAATAGAAACTGAAACTGGAATCACAGGAGACAATGAAGATCAACAGCGCTATTTTGATTCTCAGGCTATCTCACTCCTAAACTGCTCTCTCCACTTCCTGTTTATAGCCTCAGAAGAGTCAAAGGGACCAAACCTCTGAGGCGAAGGTTTCCTCTGGGGATTTCTAGGCAGATCAGCAGCAGGAAACCGTCAGGACTCTGCCAAGACAGATGTTTGTCGTTCAGCCAACCTGGCAGGTGTGATGGTGCCCTCGCTGGGGTGGGCAATGCAGGTTTGTGAAAGAGGAGCCTCCAGCTCTGCGTCTGGCCCTCAGCATCCACCCCTCTTACCCAGATCCCCACCCCCTGAATCCTGGGGACTGCACGTGAAGTTAGTCGGTACAAGGGCACTGGAGGGGGGGCAGCCGCGGGGGCTGCAGGTGTGGATCTCCGGCTGGGCTGCGTGGGCAGCTGCGTTTCGCTTTCAAACGCCTGGGAGGAAAGGCGGTCTGTGGCCGGCCATCTGTCCTCACAAGAGGAATCTCAGGATTTCCTCCAATGACAGAACAAGATCACCAGGTTTTCAGAGAATGGCCCTAGACCCAGTTCCTATCCTGGCTACAAAACTCTGGAGCTTGACACAGCTAGAAGGACACTCGGGAAATTCGGGGCCAAGAGAAAACGGTGATGGAAAAGCAATTGAACAGTGGTAGGATTGCAAATTACAAGGCCCTGGGATCTGATGCTTCTTCCCTGTACGCCACACCCCTCATCATACACACCCACCCCCACACACACACACACCCCTCCCAGAAAAATGAGACCTTTCAGCTGACACTTGAAAAACTAGAAGAGCAACCACGTGGAGAATATTCCAGGCAGAAGGGACGCCGGTCGCGAAGGCCAGGCAGCTCCACTGCTGAGGTCTGGGTCAGAGAGGACAGCTTGTGGCTCCCTCCACACCCTCTGCTTCCCCACATCTGGGCCTCTGAGCCTGATCTCATTTACTATCCCCTCCCCCACCCCTATTCTAACCTGCTAGCATCTTTCCCATCCACTGTCACTCCTAAATTCATTCCCCAAAGGGTAGCAGGTAGCAATATGGGTCCACAAACTCCTGTGCAAGAAATAACACTTAATTTAATCAAATGATGGGGTACTCTGAGTCCCAGTGCTACTGGCCTGGCAGACATCCCATCCCAGGCATTCTTGGGAGTCCATTTTCAGACTCCTGCTGAGGTGCATGCTCACTAGGGTAGAGGCCCACCATCCCTGGTCCTCGCTTCTGTCTGGTGTTCTGGCCCTTACAGTCCCTTTGGGGCTTAAGTCTACATGGCTCCTGAGCCAGGCCTGGGGCCAAGAACGAGGCAGAGGCTGGGAACCCTGGGACTCAGCATCCAGTTTCCCTGTGTACACACAGCAGCAGCATCCTGTGATCTCTCTCCTCCCTCCCCAGTGTGGCTAAACTGACCTCTCCTCCAGCTCCAGCTCCGGGAGGAAAGTACACCCCACCACCACTGACCAGGCCTAGCGTCATCTCCTTCATGAATTTCGGCTTTTGCAAAAGACCCGAAGGACCACTGACCAAAAGCAGCTTCTCCCGCAATATCTCCTCTGCACTCAGCACTAGAACACAAAATTCACCCACCTGCTACAACTGGAAAGGAGAGTGACACATAGGAAGTACCCACCCAGATGTTTCCTGGACCTTGCCGATGGGGTCTCTCTGTTCTCAGAGAGGCAATCCACCCAGCCCCGAGGAACTTGAACTCCCTGAGAACAATGCTTTTCTAACCAGTTGTGGCAATGGATCAGATTTTATTTTCTTCTCTTTAAATCTCCAATTCATCTCAGAATAATACTTTCATAATTTTTTTTTAAATGAAATGGAATAAAAAGGTCAGGAGAATATAGGTACCAACTTTATCTAATTATATTCAACAAATTGCTATGAAAGTTTCTAAACATTTATCTGCATTTCTAGACTGACCTCATCACAGAGGAATAACCACCCATGGAGGAACAAAAATTAGTGGGTCGCACACTTTGAGGATCACTGCCTTAGAGGGATTAAAAGCAGGGGTGGGGTCTCCTCACCCCCCAAAATGTGGAGCTTTGTCAAGTGTAGACTCTGTAAGGGATGCAAGTAGAAGCTAGAAGTAGGCCCAGCCATTTACCAGTGAGCCAAGAAACTAAAATTCAGCGTCCTTTACAACTGCTTCTACTGCAGACATGCAGGCAGGTTAGGGGTCTGGAGCCATCTCCAGAGCATGCTGACAGCCTTGACCTGGGGTCAGGTCACAGCTCTGAGCCTCAGCTGCGCGTCTGTACAATTCGGATAACAGTACAATCTCATAGGGTGGTTGTGAATACTGGATGAGTTAGGAAGTGGGTGATCATATAGACTTATGCCTGGAAAATAGTAATGCCTATGTACTGTTTTTAAGAAGTTTCCTCCATGAACGATGAGGACCTACTGTATATCACAGGGAAGTATGTTTAATACCTTATAATAACCTATAATGGAAAAGAATCTGAAAAAGTGTGTGTGGTGTTGTTGAGTCGCCAAGTTGTGTCCGACTCTTTGTGACCCCATGGACTGCAGCAGGCCAGGCCTCCCTCACTATCTCCCAGAGTTTGCCCAGGTTCATGTCCATTGAGTCAGTGATGCCATCCAGCCATCTCATCTCATGTATACATATACATGCTGGGAGGAATTGGGGGCAGGAGGAGAAGGGGATGACAGAGGATGAGATGGCTGGATGGCATCACCGACTCGATGGACGTGAGTTTGAGTGAACTCCCGGGAGCTGGTGATGGACAGGGAGGCCTGGCCTGCTGCGATTCATGGGGTCGCAAAGAGTCAGACACGACTGAGCAACTGAACTGAACTGATACATATATAACTGACTCACTGTGCTATATACTTGAAATTAACACATTTTAAATCATTGTAAATCAACTAAACTTCAGTAAATAAATTTTTAAGGGCTCCTCTCAAATTAAAGCTTCAGAAGGGCAGGGATTTTTATTCCCTGACATTTCCCAAATGCTTAGAACCTAGCCTGGCACATAGTAGGTGCTCACTAAGTATCTATTCAGTGAATGAATGAATCTTCTGCTCCATGCTGAGCTTCTGACAGCCACGTGAATCCATTCTTAACTTTTCATTACAGAAAGTAGGTGGGAGGGGTGCATCTGTTGGTCTTCTGTGCTGATCTTTGGGCTTAGTGTTTTTCAGGCCTCAGGCCTTTCGAGGCTTTTGTCCTAAAGCCCAACACATGCAAGAAACACTTGAGTTGCCTCTCAGGTATGAGGCCTTGCTGGCCAAGGTGTTGAAGACTGGAACTCAAGATAAATCTTTACAAATGTAAGACCAGATCTTCTTGGGCTGAGATCTAGACCCCACTCAGGTTCCAACCTGGGTTTCTCAGTAAAGGATCCACCATGTGCTCTCCTGCCCAGCCATACTGCCCCGCCCTGAGCCTGGCAGTCCTCCCAGGGGCCCTTCTCAGCCTGCCTGTTTAAAGATCACTCATTCTACCAAGCCGGCTTCCATGTACCTGACACTCAGCCAGAGTTCATCTCTCTCCTCTGCATCTAATCATTCTCTCTTCTGTACTTCAGAAGGCCTTGTGAGCTGGCATACTATTTGTATGTCTGTTCCTTTTTTAAGGACAAGGGCCCACATCTGGAACACCTCTGAATAACATCAATGCTTTATGCAGGGCCCAACATATAAATAAATGTTCACAGGGTTGAAGTCATTGGTGGGTCCCCACCTGCACATGTAAGGTCAGCAGGCTTCCCTTCAGCCCAGTGTAGCTGCAGATCAGAAGAGGAAATGAAAACCCAGTGCCAAGTGTCCCAGCACCACATCTCTCTTTCCTTCTCAGTGATGGGTATTTTCCGAGCAGTCTGGTGGTTTAGGGGCAACAGTGGCTCCCATCTGAAGGACTGTGCCAGCCTAGGGTGGAGCTTCCTCGGTTTGGGAATGGAGGTAGAGGGACCATGGTATGTGGGTGAACAGAGTGGACAGCCTGGCTCAGGGCTTCATGCTCTGAAGTCAGTGCACCTGATTTCCCAGCTCTGTGGCTGCATGGTTGAATGACCTTTGGCATGTTTTTCACTTTTCAAAGCCTCGGTTTCCTCATCTGTATAATGTGGGTAATGTTAGTACCTCCCCTGCTAGGGGCGTGAAGAGGAAGCCAAGAGGGGTACATATGACCAACTGCCGGTCTAGGAGTGCCACAAAGATGCTAATCATTGCAAATTCTGGCTTGTGTTGTGGGGAGAGGAGGCTCGCAGACATTACCTCACCCAGGCACCATGTGCTCTTCCTGTATCTCCATATCTCACAACAGAACGGTGAGGATTAAACAAGGTAACATGTGTACAGGGTGTAAAACCAGATTTGGAACATTGCTGTCCAAGAATGACTTGATAAACATCAGCTAAAAGACTCAGTAAATAGAAACTACTATTAGTTGGAATGAATAGTGTGAAGGAGACCCTGGATAAGGTTTCTAGGCTGCAGGCATTGTTGTGCCCTAATAGAAAGGGTCAGCTTTGCATCCCATTAAAAAACAAAAACAAAAACAAAAAAAAACTCTACTTTCTTTCTATGCCAGAAAATGCCACTTGAATTTATTCTAGTGATTAAATGTCACACCCAAACAAACCCAAAGTGCTGGAGCAGTTGATCTGGTATGTGTTTGTTCATCCCACAGAATTTTGCTAAACTCATGCTTTGTGCCAGGCCTTGTGTATCAGTCAGCTTTCTCTTTGTATCATGCTGCGGTAACAAGCAGCCCCACCAAAGGTTTCTTTCTCATTTATCATTATATCAGCTGTGGGGTGGCTGCAGCTCTGCTCCAGGAGTCATCATTCTAGGACGCAGGGAGAAGGAGCAGCCTCTATAAAGCACAAGACATTTTCATGACTGTGGGAAAAAGGAATAACAAAACCATCAATGGCTCTTAGAGTGCATGCTTTGATGTGGCATGTATAGCTTGTATTCCATTGGCCAAGGCAAATCATGTGACCCAACTTTGCATTAGTAGGGTAGGGAAGGATTTTCCTCCTGTAAGGCTGCACGGTCAATTCTCTTGGTCATCAGTTCAGCTCAGTCGCTCAGTCGGGTCCAACTCTTTGCAACCGCATGGACTGTAGCACGCCAGGCCTCCCTGCCCATCACCAACTCCCACAGTTTACTCAAACTCAAGTCCATTTGGTCGGTGATGCCATCCAACCATCTCATCCTCTCTCATCCTTTCTCCTCCCACCTTCAATCTTTCCCAGCATCAGGGTGTTTTCCAGTGAGTCAGTTCTTCACATCAGGTGGCCAAAGTATTGGAGTTTCAGGTTCAAGATCAGTCCTTCCAATGAATATTCAGGACTGATTTCCTGTAGGATGGACTGGTTGGATCTCCTTGGAGTCCAAGGGACTCTCAAGAGTCTTCTCCAACACCACAGTTCAAAAGCATCAATTCTTCAGTGCTCAGCTTTCTTTATAGTCCAATTCTCACATCCATACATGACTACTGGAAAAACCATAGCCTTGACTAGACAGACGTTTGTTGGCAAAGTAACATCTCTGCTTTTTAATATGCTGTCTAGGTAGGGCATAACTTTCCTTCCAAGGAGTAAGCATCTTTTAATTTCATGGCTGCAATCACCACCTGCAGTGATTTTGGAGCCCCCCCAAATAAAGTCTGCCACTGTTTCCACTGTTCGCCCATGTATTTGCCATGAAGTGATGGGACCAGATGCCATGATCTTAATTTTCTGAATGTTGAGCTTTAAGCCAACTTTTTCACTCTCCTCTTTCACTTTCATCAAGAGGCTCTTTAGTTCTTCGCTTTCTGCCATAAGGGTGGTGTCATCTGCATATCTGAGGTTATTGATATTTCTCCCAGAAATCTTGATTCCAGCTTGTGCTTCATCCAGCCTGGCATTTTGCATGATGTACTCTACATGGAAGTTAAATAAGCAGGTTAACAATATATAGCCTTGACACATACTCCTTTTCCTATTTGGAACCAGTCTGTTGTTCCATGTCCAGTTCTAACTGTTGCTTCCTGACCTGCATACAGATTTCTCAAGAGGCAGGTCAGGTGGTCTGGTATTCCCATCTCTTTGAGAATTTTCCACAGTTTGTTGTGATCCACACAGTCAAAACCTCTGGCATAGTCAATAAAGCAGATATAGATGTTTTTCTGGAACTCTCTTGCTTTTTTGATGATCCAGCAGATGTTGGCAATTTGATCTCTGGTTCCTCTGCCTTTTCTAAAACCAGCTTGCACATCAGGAAGTTCATGGTTCACATATTGCTGAAGCCTGGCTTGGAGAATTTTGAGCATTACTTCACTAGTGTGTGCTGTTGCTGCTAAGTCGCTGCATTTGTGTCCAACTCTATGTGACCCTATGGACAGCAGCCGACCATGCTCCTCTGTCCACAGGATCCTCTAGGCAAGAATACTGGAGTGGATTGCCATTTCCTTCTCCAACTAGCATGTGAGATGAGTGCAATTGTCCGGTAGTTTGAGGATTCGGGGCATTGCCTTTCTTTGAGATTGGAATGAAAACTGACTTTTCCAATCCTGTGGCCACTGCTGAGTTTTCCAAATTTGCTGGCATATTGAGAGCAGCACTTTCACACCATCATCTTTCAGGATTTGAAATAGCTCAACTGGAATTCCATCACCTCCACTAGCTTTGTTCAGAGTGATGCTTCCTAAGGCCCGCTTGACTTCACATTCCAGGATGTCTGGCTCTAGGTGAGTGATCACACCATCGTGATAATCTTGGTCATGAAGATCTTTTTTGTACAGTTCTTTTGTGTATTCTTGCCACCTCTTCTTAATATCTTCTGCTTCTGTTAGGTCCATACCATTTCTGTCCTTTATCGAGCCCATCTTTGCATGAAATGTTCCCTTGGTATCTCTAATTTTCTTGAAGAGATCCTAGTCTTTCCCATTCTGTTGTTTGCCTCTATTTCTTTGCATTGATCGCTGAGGAAGGCTTATCCCTCCTTGCTATTCTTTGGAACTCTGCATTCAGATGCTTATATCTTTCCTTTTCTCCTTTGCTTTTCATTTCTCTTCTTTTCACAGCTATTTGTAAGGTCTCCCCAGGCAGCCATTTTGCTTTTTTGCATTTCTTTTCCATGGGGATGGTCTTGATCCCTGTCTCCTGTACAATGTCATGAACCTCCGTCCATAGTCCATCAGGCACTCTGTCTATCAGATCTAGGCCCTTAAATCTATTTCTCACTTCCACTGTATAATCATAAGGGATTTGATTTAGGTCATACCTGAATGGTCTAGTGGTTTTCCCTACTTTCTTCAATTTAAGTCTGAATTTGACAATAAGGAGTTCATGATCTGAGCCAGAGTCAGCTCCCAGTTTTGTTTTTGTTGACTGTATAGAGCTTCTCCATCTTTGGCTGCAAAGAATATAATCAATCTGATTTGGTGTTGACCATCTGGTGATGTCCAGGTGTAGAGTATTCTTTTGTGTTGTTGGAAGAGGGTGTTTTCTATGACCAGTGCGTTATCTTGGCAAAACTCTATTAGCCTTTGCCCTGCTTCATTCTGTACTCCGAAGCCAAATTTGCCTGTTACTCCAGGTGTTTCTTGACTTCCTACTTTTGCATTATAGTCCCCTATAATGAAAAGGACATCTTTTTTGGCTGTTAGTTCTAGAAGGTCTTGTAGGTCGGGTCATAGACTTGGATTACTGTGATATTGAATGGTTGTCTTGAAAACAAGCAGAGTTCATTCTGTCATTTTTGAGATTGCATCCAAGTACTGCATTTTGGACTCTTTTGTTGACCATGATGGCTACTCCTTTTCTTCTAAGGGATTCCTGTCCACAGTAGTAGATATAATGGTCATCTGAGTTAAATTCACCCATTCCAGTCCATTTTAGTACGCTGATTCCTAAAATGTTGACGTTTGTTCTTGCCCTCTCCTGTTTGATCACTTCCAACTTGCCTTGATTCATGAACCTGACATTCCAGGTGCCTGTGCAATACTGCTCTTTACAGCATCAGACCTTGCTTCTATCACCAGTCACATCCACAACTGGGTGTTGTTTTTGCTTTGGCTCCATCTCTTCATTCTTTCTGGAGTTATTTCTCCACTGATCTCCAGTAGCATATTGGGCACCTACTGGCCTGGGGAGTTCATCTTTCAGTGTCCTAACTTTTTGCCTTTTCATACAGTTCATGGGGTTCTCAAGGCAAGAATACTGAAGTGGTTTGCCTTTCGCTTCTTCAGTGGGCCACATTTTGTCTGAACTCTCCACCATGACCCGCCCGTCTTGGGTGGCCCTACATGGCATGGCTCATAGTTTCACTGAGCTATACAAGGTCGTGGTCCATGTGATCAGATTGGTTAGTTTTCTGTGATTGTGGTTTTCAGTCTGTCTGCCCTGTTGGTCATGTGTGAAGATATATAATCCTCTTACCAGGAAGGCAGAAGATAACTGGGAATAATAATAGAGCCAAAATAAGATAAGGTCTGTGTATCTGATTTTTATCTCACAGTAATCCTATGAGGTAGTTATTATCCCCATTTTACAGAGTGGAAAATTAAGTCTTGGTATGGCTATCTAAGGGGCTTCCCCGGTGGCTCAGTGGTAAAGAATTCACCTGCAATGCAGGAGTTGCTGGAGATGCAGTTTCGATCCCTGGGTCAGGAAGATCCCCTGGAGGAGGGCATGGCAACCCACTCCAGTATTCTTGCCTGGAGAATCCCAT
Organism: Capra hircus; assembly: GCF_001704415.2. Taxonomy (NCBI): domain Eukaryota; kingdom Metazoa; phylum Chordata; class Mammalia; order Artiodactyla; family Bovidae; genus Capra; species Capra hircus. The sequence goes on from NC_030815.1 coordinate 99,294,807, forward strand.
GGACAGAGGAGCCTGGCGGGCTACAGTCCATAGGGTTGAAAAGAGTTGGCCACACTAAGACACCAAAGTGACTTAGCATGCACACACACACGGCTAACTAAGTAGCCCAGGAGAAGCCAGCAGTGTACATGGTGCCTGGTTTGAAGCTGGCTGTGATGGTGTGGAACCAGCCTTGACCTGGGCAAGCTACTTGATGACTCATTTTCATATAGATGCTGTCATTCAATAAATATTTATTAAGTACCTGCTATGTGCCTGGCACTGTGCCAGATGCTGGAAACAGTGACTTGCATGGCAGAGGCTACTTCTACCCCTCGTGTCTGGAGTCCAGTGGCGGAAAGAGGCGAACAAGTAGGATGTAAGGCATTAGCATGCATCCAGAGGAGAGATCAGGGCAGGGTGAGAGCCCAGGGTGGGGTCACATCTCTGATAACCGCTCAGAAGCTGAGAGCTGGAGGACTGTGGGACATGACTCTCATCAAGGCCCTGCCTGGCAAGGGGAGTGCCACGGCCAGTTTTGGGTTCAGAACTCTAAAGGGCATGCCCAGGAGCTCAATGCTGATGAGCACGTGCCCAGCGTGTCGCTAATGGACCTTGCCAAGGCAGTGGCTGTATGGCAGGATGCTGTGATCGTGTCTGATCCAAACCCTATTGGCCTCCCGTAGGGGCTGAGCCATGCTTGCCACAAAGAACAAAGACCTAGAGACTTCAAAGTCGGTCTGAGAGAGAAAGGGAAACGCAGATTTGGTCTGATTTTGAATCAGCACTATGAAACATGTTGTTTACGTGGCCCAAGCAAGCAAAGCACACGGCATTCACTTCCCTAAATGGCTTTCATTTTCCAGGCGAGATAAAAAAAAAGGAGAAAGAAAGAAATCCCCTGCCATGATTTGCAAAGTGTACCCAATCATTGTAAGAAAAACCCCTTTCTTCTCACAACTTCCTCTTTGTGGAAACACAGGCCCCGGAATGAGGCCTGCCTCTGTCAACCCAAGCAATCAAGTGGTAACCAGTTGCCCCTCCAACAAAGATGGTGTGTATGCTCTGAGGCAGGTTGTTCCTTAAAGGGACTAAGCCCACACTAAAAAGCTGCCACAGCCTCAGCCTGTCCTTCTTGGGATGAGAAAGGCATCAGAAATGGGAGAACTTATGCTTTAGAAAGAGGTGGCTGTTATCAGTTTGCTATGGATATGTACATCCTTCAGAATTTTATACCATTCCAAAACCAAATCTAAATAGACGTATGGATGGTTATGTATGTGACGGGCTTCCCTGGTAGCTCAGATGGTAAAAAACCTGCCTGCAATGCAGGAGACCTGAGTTCAATCCTTGGGTTGGGAAGATCCCCTGGAGGAGGGCATGACAATCCACTTCAGTATTCTTGCCTGGAGAATCCTCAGGGACAGAGGAGCCTGGAGGGGTACAGTCCATGGAGTTGCAAAGAGCTGGACATGACTGAGTGACTGAGCACATATATGTGAATATGTATAAATACTCTTCTGATCTGATCTGAAAGCTGCAGATGGAAACCGGTGTGCTTTGAGTTTATATTCCCTTTAGAAACTGTCTTGGGGTTTAGATAGGAGCCTGTTCTAAGCAAACTGACTCAGGCCCAGGACACAGGTATGGAGTAGAAAGGGCAGTTCAGTTCAGTCACTCAGTCGTGTCCAACTCTTTGTGACCCAATGGACTGCAGTTCACCAGGCCTCCCTGTCCATCACCAACTCCCAGAGTTTACTCAAAAGCATGTCCATCGAGTCGGTGATGACATACAGAAATCTCATCCTCTGTTGTCCCCTTCTCCTCCTGCCTTCAATCTTTCACAGCATCAGGGTCTTTTCAAATGAGTCAGTTCTTCGCATCAGGTAGCCAAAGTATTGGATTTTCAGCTTCAACATCAGTCCCTCCAATGAATACTCAGGACTGATTTCCTTTATGATGGACTGGTTGGACCTCCTTGCAACCCAAGGGACTCTCAAGAGTCTTCTCCAACACCATAGTTCAAAAGCATCAATTCTTCAGCGCTCAGCTTTCTTTATAGTCCAACTCTCACATCCATACATGACTGCTAGAAAAACCAAAGCCTTGACTAGAAGGACCTTTGTCAGCAAAGTGATGTCTCTGCTTTTTAATATGCTATCTAGGTTGGTCATAACTGTTCTTCTAAGGAGTAAGTGTCTTTCAGTTTCATGGCTGCAGTCACCATCTGCAGTGATTTTGGAGCCCAGAAGAATAAAGTCAGCCACTGTGTCCCCATCTATTTGCCATGAAGTAATAGGACTGGATGCCATGATCTTAGTTTTCTGAGTGTTGAACTTTAAGCCAACTTTTTCACTTTCCTCTTTCACTTTCATCAAGAGGCTCTTTAGTCCTTCTTCACTTTCTGCCATAAGGATGGTGTCATCTGCATATCTGAGGTTTTTTATATTTCTCCTGGCAATCTTGATTCCAGCTTTTGCTTCATCCAGCTGGCATTTTGCATGATGTACTCTGCATATAAGTTAAATAAACAATATACAGACTTGATGTACTCCTTTTCCTATTCAGAACCAGTCTGTTGTTCCATGTCCAGTTCTAACTGTTGCTTCCTGACCTGCATACAGGTTTCCCAAGAGGCAGGTCAGGTGGTCTGGTATTTCCATCTCTTTCAGAATTTTCCAGTTTGTTGTGATCCACACAGTCAACGGCTTTGGTATAGTCAATAAAGCAGAAAGAGACGTTTTTCTGGAACTCTCTTGCTTGTTTTGATGATCCAGTGGATGTTGGCAGTTTGATCTCTGGTTCCTCTGCCTTTTCTAAAATCAGCTTAAACAACTGGAATTTCATGGTTCACATATTGTTGAAGCCTAGCTTGGAGAATTTTGAGCATTACTTAATTAGCGTGTGAGATGAGTGCAGTTGTACAGTAGTCTGAGCATTCTTTGGCATTGCTATTCTTTGGCATTGCCTTTCTTTGAGATTGGAATGAAAACTGACCTTTTCCAGTCCTGTGGCCACTGCAGAGTTTTCCAAATTTGCTGGCATATTGAGTGTAGCACTTTCACAGCATCATCTCTTAGGATTTGAAATAGCTCAACTGGAATTCCATCACCTCCACTAGCTTTATTCAGAGTGATGCTTCCTAAGGCCCACTTAACTTCACATTCCACGATGTCTGGCTCTAGGTGAGTCATCACACCGTTGTGATTATCTGTGTCATGAAGATCTGACCTTGAGACTGACCATTAAGCAGGAAGAACTTCCTGGTGCTGGGTGCTGGCTGTGATTCTCCAGCAGGGCTTGTGTTTTCAGGGTCCACCAGGGGAGAAAAAGCAGAGCCAATCCTGGCATCCCATGCCCTATGCCTCAGTACTCGAGACAAATCATATTTTAATACAATGTTTGAAAAAAAAAATTAGCAAACTATGGCCGTGGACCATCTGCCTGTGTTTGTGAATAAAGTTTTATTGAAACCCTTTTTTTTTCCATTGGAATGATTCCAACTCTTATTGGGACCGAGTTTATTATGTCCCATGAAGTTTTATACATGAGGCAAGCCCTCCCTCACCTCACCCTAGACCTGGACCTGCCCCATATCCACTCACTCATCATTCCCTCACCCATCCTACACCTACAGAGGGACAGGCACCAGGAGACACAGCTAACAGTTACTGAACATTTACTGTATGCCCGGTACTGTCATACCTTTACATGTACTGCCTCATTTAATCCCTCCCAACAATCCTATAGGTAAATACAGTTATTCGTCCCATTTCTCAGATGAGGAAACTGAGGCATAGAAAGGCGAAGAAGCTTTGCCAAGATCAGTCAACTAGGAAGGGACAGAAACAGGGGTCATCTCCAAGCAATCTGAGAGCTTTGAGGAAGGATGGCCTGAGGAAGGAAGTATGAACTCTGGGAAGCCATCAGAGAGGAGGGGACCTTGAACAGGGTGTTGAAGGATAACTAGGAATTTGCTAGACAGAAAAAATACTTACATGCTCTGATAGTGGGTATTTTAGAAGAACAGACCCTCTGGACAGGTCCTCTTTGGTTTTCCTGGGCCCAGACCCTGCTCTGCAATCAGAATAGCACCAACATAATACTAGTAACCAACATTTATGGAGTGCTTGTTCTAGGTGCTAGGTATTGAACTAAGTACTTTATGAATATTATAAAATCCTCAAAACTCTTTAATGGCTACTACTTTCATTTCTGTTTTACAGATGTAGCGTCTGGGACTTAAAGAGGTTAAGTAATTTGCTCGAGGCTGCTCAGATTGTAAGTGGCTAAGCCAGAATGTAAACTGAGGGGACACCACTGTGCACACCTCCAGGTCCCTGTTCAGATGGTGGTGTGTGCAAAACCCAAGGACCTGGCACCAGAGCTGCCAAAACACTATGCCCATGTTCTTCCAGCTTCATCATGCATCGCAGTCACCTTGGCAAGTGAAGTTGCTCAGTCGTGTCCAACTCTTTGCAACCCCATGGACTATAACCTACCAGGCGCCTCCATCCATGGAATTTTCCAGGCAAGAATACTGGAGTGGGTTGCCATTTCCTTCTCCAGGGGATCTTCCTGACCCAGGGATTGAACCCGGGTCTCCCACATTGCAGGCAGATGCTTTGCCATCTGAGCCATGGGGAAGCTAGTCACCTTGGAGGGCTTGTTAAAACAAATGGCTGGGCTCCACCCCCAGAGAGTGGAATTTGCCAGGTCTGGGGTAAACCTGGCCGCTTGCATTTCTAACAAGTTCTGGTGATGCTGCTTCTTTTCTGGTCCTGGAACCAAACATTGAGAACCTCTGTACTGCACTGACTTTTAGCAACAGCGAAATTGCACTGCTATCCTCGGATAAACTGGGAAACACACATACGTAGGAAATTGGAGGAATGTTTCTTCCTTCTTGATACATAGATCAGAAACAACCCACTGATGCGCTTTCAACCTCTCTTCTTCCCAGTTGCCTTTCTTTTCTCTGGGCTTCCCTGATAGCTCATTTGGTAAAGAATCCACCTGCAATGCAGGAGACCCTGGTTTGATTCCTGGGTTAGGAAGATCCTCTGGAGAAGAGAGAAGCTGCCCACTCCAGTATTCCTGGGTTTCCCTGTGGCTCAGCTGGTGAAGAATCCACCCACAATGCGGGAGACCTGAGTTCAATCCCTGGGTTTGGAAGATCCCCTGGAGAAGGGAAAGGCTACCCACTCCAGTATTCTGGCCTGGAGAAGTCCATGGACTGTATAGTCCATGGGGTCACAAAGAGTTGGACACAACTGAGCGACTTTCACTTCTTTTCCGTGATGCTTACATTGAGCTTCTGAATTATCCAGGCTCTTAGTATTGCTCTCTGTTCCTGTGAACTTTCATGCTCTGCCCACATGCTGGTGCTTCCGCACAATTAGGCAGCCTGCATCCCACCACCTCTGTTCCAAGTCGGCTATGTTTCCTGTATTGACGCAGATTCTGGCCATCAGTGTGAGGGGAGGAGCTTGGTGATCACATGTTTCCCGGTGGTTTTCAAGGCTCTGCAGGGGCTAATTATACCAAACAGTAATTCCTTCCATGTGTTAGTGAGGAGTCTTTGGGCTACAAGTGGCAAAAAACCCAATTTGAACGGATGGTCTGGGAAAATTGGGCACTTACTGACTCACAGAGCCTGGTCACAGGAAGGGCGAGGGTGCAGCGAGGCCACAGTCATGCCCACCCAGGACTCCACATGCCACTGGCTCTTCGTCCCCTGATTCTGCTCCCTTCTGAGTGTCAGCAGCAGCCTTGCAGGCAGGCTCTCTCTGCTCAGCTGGCTGCCATGCACTCTCCAGCCCTCTGTTTTCAGTCCCATCTCCAAATGAGAACATGGAGACATGGTTCCTGGCTTCTGGGTAGGGCTCTGAGTGGCCCAGTGGTTCATCCCTGGATCATTTCGGATGTCCACCCATGCCAAATCTGCTTTGAGGTGGGATAGGCATTTTAGAGGATGTTAGACTGCCCCTCAAATCCCTAAGAAGACTCTTGAGAGTCTCTTGGACAGCAAAGAGATCAAACCAGCCAATCCTAAAGGAAATCAATGCTGAATATTCATTGGAAGGACTGATGCTGAAGTTTTAATTCTTTGACTACCTGATGCGAAGAGCCAACTCATTAGATTAAGACCCTGATGCTGGGAAAGATTGAGGGCAGGAGAAACGGGGGGATGATAGAGGATGAGATAGTTGGATGGCATCACTGGCTCAGTGGACATGAGTTTGTGCAAACTCCGGAAGAAAGTGAAGGACAGGAAAGTTGGTGTGCCGCATATCGCAAAGAGTTAGACACAACTTAACAACTGAACAACAGCAAACCATAATGTTGTAATGAGTGAAGGAGCATTTCCCAGAAGTCAGAGGTGGAGATACTGGGTGAAAAAAATAAAAGCCCACAGGTCAGTGAGCGGGTGAATGGAAGGATACATGCCTTCTCGGCTTCAGACACTGAGTCAGCAGCTGTATCAGGTGGAGAGGGGTAAGCCAGGAAAGCCCCAGCCTTGCTGGAGCTCAGAGTCTAGAAAGCAAGCTAAGACATGCGGTGGATGTTGGTGAAGCTGGGTGGGAATTTCTGCGGGTTACAGCAGGAGGCTTAGCTGTCACAGATGGGTTGAGAAAACCTAGGTTCTCCTGGCCGAACTTAGGTCTTCACCCACCAGCCAGCTGTTGAGCATCCACCATGAGTTATATTCAGTATAACATGGTTGTATTAAATGGACTTACCAGAATGTTTTAAGGGGTGTCACCCTTGTCCCCCATCAGCCATCCACTTGCAAAGCTGTTTGTAAAGCTCCCTGAGGAGCATCGACATCTTGGCTAGTGACTGTCCCCATCCTCCTTATGATGTCACGTCTTCTTTCTCTAACAACTCAGGCTTTTGTGGTCCAAGTCACAGAGGACTGTTAGTCCACCCTGTGGCCGCCAGAGTGAGCAAACTCACTCTGGATCCTGGAGTGGAGATTTTTTCCCCATCCTTTCACGTACTTTCTTTTGACTTCCTTGGCATTCTCCCTGGGTCTCCTTGCTATCCTAAACTGTGGCTTCCAGAGTTTTCTAAAGAAAAACTCAGTCATTGCGCATCTTCCCGAGTCATTTGACTGTGTTGTCGTGAACACACTTGACCCCGTTTCTCGGAGGGCTGAGCTGGTTGGCTGGTGACACTGAGCACAGGAGACAGGTGTCATCAGGCTTTGGTTTCCCTTTCTGTCTTTTCCCTGTGCCTCTCTGCTCCAGGTCTCCTATCCTGAGAGACTGGCCCTGGAGGTCGGGGCAGAATCTGAGAGGCACTGTGCCTCGGGAACTTGGTGTGCAGTGTGGATGGGATCCACATCACCCACCTCTCTTCTTCCAGTGGGAATGCCAAAGCACCAGCCCCAGTCCAGCCCCGCCAACTTTTGTAAAACTAGGGTCAACCAGGTTTCAAGTTGTCTAGAACCATCTTTGTGCTTTCCACACTGGCAGTACCACTCTCTGTGTCCGTCTTCCCAGGAGCTTCCTTTCGGTCACTGCTTTCGTTATCTGTGTTTCCTCGATTCCCAGCATGTGCTTGCACACAGCAGGGGCACAGTAAATGAACCACCCCTCAAATGGAACTAATGGGCAAACCAGCTCACCTCCTCACGCAGAGGAAAGAGGTGCAGCAGGAACATTTGTTTTGCCACTTTCCTGTGATATTGCTGTGTTTGAGGAATGACAATCAAGAAACACCTCTTACATTTGCTTTAAATTCAGAAGTGGTTGAAAAATAAGACACAGTGAGTGTGTGAAGCTGATGAGGGAATATAGTTTAGATCTATGGGCTGAACACATCCCTTATCTGAATTCAGCTCTCCTACCCAGTCTCGGACAGGTCTGGATAACAGAAGGAGTAGACTGTTGTTTGAAAGACAGAGGCGAGAAATATGTGTCCTTGGGATGCTCCTAAAAGAGTGGAAAGGCTGCACCACGCATGCTCATGTCCCCATTGCACCTTCTCCTGACTCCTATCTCTGTTATTTTTCATCTCTGCCATTTCAGTAGCATCTGTACCCATTTCTATAATATATAAGGCACTTTCTCGGCCTTATTTACTTGACAGGTAGAAGCTTATAGTCATTAAAAACCTAGTTCTGGAGCTAGAAGGAACGTAAACATCATATCCCATCCTGCAGTGTTGTTACCAAGAGTAAAGACTTCGATATACACAAAGTACACAGAAGAGTGCCTGATGTGGAGTAGGTGCTTATTAAATTTTTATTTATTTGCAAACAATGAAACCAGAGGTAGACTTGTATAGGATCTCACAGTAAATGGCCAGGATATAGCCCTAACTCAGGTTTTCTGGCTTCACTTCCAGACTTTCAGGAACTTAATCTTTGCTTACTTTTCAAAGCCACTTTGAATATAAAGCAGTAAAAGTGCCTGGAACCCAGTCAACCAGCAAGTATTTATCGAATGTTCACTGGTGTGTACAGGATGTCCTGGGAGGATGTCAGTGGGTGTTATTAACTACAACTGAACCTGCCTCTAAGCTGTGGGGATGAGCTAAAAGAGTGGAGAGGACAGGGGTGGTGGATGAAGAGAAGCCTTGAATGGCAAGAGCTAGTCTTGGGAGATGGCACCAGGGAGATGGGACCTACCAAGACCTGGCTGGGCTGCCCACCTGGCCCCACCAGCCATAAAACTTTCATAAAGATGTTCTGATCAGAGAAATGCTGCTGAACAGATTAATTAATCAATACATAAATGTAACTTAGCAAACTTCTCCGAAATGTCAAACTGAGACAAAGAAGGTGAGTGGAGGGGAGGATTTTTATTTTATTTCCTTCTGGTTTGATTTGGTTTTAAAGGGGGAAGAGCTGTCAGCTCCCTGAGGGTCTTCAAGCCTCATGAAACCAGGCCCCATTCATCCTAAGGAGGGGAAGACAAGATATGGAAGAAAGGCTCAGAACTAGAAATGGCCTTGTCTATTTCAAAAGTTTCCCTAAATCTCGTCAAGCCTGAAGGAATGCATAAGAAAAGGGTCTTCCTCTATGGGTGAGAGTGGACACCCTTCTACCAAACCCCTGCTCTTAGGCTAGCCATGTTCAATTTCTGCAGGCTTTTGTGGGCTAGCCTGGACACCTAAATTTGTTCCTTTGAGAAAGCGTGTCCATGGTTCTGAACACCTGGTGAATGAGCTGGCTTTTGTCAATACATAATACAAAAGAGAAGCTGGTTCCCTCTCAGTTTCTCTTCTACTTTTCTGTGCCATCTCTCCCCATCTTTCACTGTTATCAGTCTTCATGTCTTCTTTTTCTCCCTCCTTCCTTCTCTCCCTTCCCCTTGGCTCCATCTTTCAGTTCTTATTTTCCTAATGCTCATGTTCAATAAATAGTTTTGGGGTGACCTGCAGAAATGGAAACCAGCATTGAAGAATATAAGTAAGATCGCAAAAAATAAGATCCCAATGATGTAGATGCAGTTTAGATGCCTGGAGTTTTTACACTCAGTGGCAGATATTCACAGCTGTCTTGCTGTGCTTCAGTGAGGTCCTTTTGCCTTAATTGATTGCCTGCTGCTGCTGCTGCTGCTGCTGCTGCTGCTGCTGCTGCTGCTGCTGCTGCGTCGCTTCAGTGGTGTCCGACACTGTGTGACCTCATAGACGGCAGCCCACCAGGCTCCCCCCTATTAAGAGTCAATTCTGTTAGAACAGGCAGGTAAGGAAGTGGCTGTTAAAATGTCCAAGGCCAGCCTGAGTAGGGAATAGCCATTTTAATTCTGAGAACATTCTTGAACCTAAGTCAGTGGCCCTCAAAGTAGCCCATGTACAAAACAGCATTTGAAATAGCTTACAAACTAGGAAAATCAGGTTTCGGGTATTTTAATGATTTATCACCCCAGCATTGCTGACTTTGTCTCTTATTGACAAAAACAATTCCTATTGTTTTTTACTACCTCATATGTTCACATGATTCAAAATCTAAATATTATGCAGAGGTATGTCTTATTCTGAATGCATGTTTCCTGTTCTTTCCTCTGTCACCCTCCAAAGGGAATCACTTTCAGTAGATGTTTTTATCAGTGTGTTCCTATATGCAAATATAATAACACTCAAAACCACATTCCATGCCTTTCCCATTTTTACACCTAAAGTGTGATACTAATACAATATTTTGTACCTTTTTTCTTTCACTTAACATATTCTGGAGAGTTTTTCATGTCAGTGCATGCGAACTTACACACACACAACTGCATAACATTCCATTGTATGGATGCCCGTACTCCAAGCTCTGGCTCTGTCCATTTTCCTGAGAGCGTGCTGTGGGCTCTCATCTTCTTGTGGAGCTTGCCTGTGCCTTACAGGAGGCTATTCAGAACCCTGTGGTTTGACGATCAGTGACTTGAGACCAGGGCAAATCCTTATTACTAGGAAACTCACGGTTTGCCTGAGGCCAAGCTCTCCAGATGGAACGCCCACAAGGTATTTCAAACTGTGAGTCAGAGTGGCTAGTGGCATCTAGGAAATTTTTATTCAGAAAACGAGTATTGAGATATGAATTTATTGCATAAATCACCCTAATTTATGTCTTGTTTCAATTTTGAGAAGAATCATTTAAGAAGAAATAGTTCTGATGGGAATACTAAAAATTCATCTAATATATACATGACTTCATCCTTCTTATCAGTCTTGACCATTTTTTTGGAGCTAAATTCTCTATTCACTCTGAAATCCTTAATCCTCTCTATTTTTAATCATACTATTTGGGGTGGCTAAAATAAATGTGAAATATGTCAGTATCTTGATTGGGTCTTTAATGAATATATTCCTAGAAATCTCCTTTTATGTGTATTAATGGCAAATCTGCAGAAAACTGACCTTTTAAAGACAACATAAGATGGCTCCTTTTGGAATTAAAAAAAATGCATGCCTTGCAACTTTGGATATTTAGTACATTTAACTTTTTAGAAAACAAGGCACTGCTGTTGACTGTTCCTACGCTAAACATTTCTATCTATAATGAGGTAAAATATAGGGTTTTTTTCTCCTCCTTATGAAATATGCTTAATTGCTTGTTAAATTCCCTGACTTTTTAAGAAAATTATTATTCTAACTGCACAACCTGACATTTCTTTTGCGTCATTAAATTGGCTTCAGCTGGCAATACTTCATCAAATTCAAAAGAAATCTGATTCCCACACCAAAATCCAGTTCTGAAAACAATCTTAAGCAGCAGTTCAAAATAAAAAGAAAGCTAACGTTTAATAAGGCCTTGATATAATGTGCTCCTTGAGTCAACGTGTGAGACATTGAATGACAGAGAATTGGCTGAAAGCTTAGGGAGGTGGGAGTGCATTCGATGAAATGCAATTAAATGTGTTTTCTTGATGTTTTTGCTGCTGTTCAAGGCAAGCTTCCCAATATGACAGTAATTTGCTTGGCCTTGATTTTTCTGATCTGTCTTAATTTTAGCTGTCAATACTATGAATAACAGAACTCAGTTTCAGTGGTGACTCTTGAGAGTGGAATTCCGAAAATACAGCTCTATAACTGCCTACAACAAAAATATTCCTATAGCCTTTCCATCTGATGTGAATTTGACGGATTTTCTTTTTGTCTGGTTTTTCCCTGCTCCTTGTCTTTTCTGCTGTTCAGGCAGATGCAGACAGTTTTCTTGCTGCAATAGCTTCTCTGACTTAGATTTGCTCTTCCGCTTGTATTTATGCCAGTTAAAGCACAACTCAGGCTGTGCTTATGACATATTTTCAGAAATTCATTGTGTAAGAGACGGAGACCGTCTCCCATACTGGTTTTCCTTTGTCTTCTTTCCTCACTGTTTTATAGTCCTACTCTTTCTCTTCTTTGAAGTCTGTGTATTTGACAATTTTTGAAAAGATATTTCATACATTTGGGCTATTGTAACAGGTAATTACATCAAGGGAGAAAGCTCCAGATCACTGACATGGAATGACTTGTTCTAAAAGCATTTCCTAAAACACATGTCACTCCTCCTTCACAGACATTTCTCTGCCATTCATTTTGTGCAGAAGTTCCTATTTGAGATCTGATGTTGTCTACTTTTTCATAGACTTTAAAATTTAAGGTTTCAATTGGAGTAATAGTTGATAGAAACAGAATCTAGTGAACATTTATCAATCAGCTGTCACTGCAGAGTTGGATTTTCTTCTGATCTTCGGTAGAAGCTGTGTGCATATTGACGTGGTTAGGATTGTGTCCCTATCCTATTATATTCTGCTTTTCTTCTTCATTATGTGATTTTTCATGTACATATGTCTCTGTATTTTCTAGTTTTTGATAAACAATGTTTAATCTTGTGGTCAGAACATCTCCAAAATACATATCTTCTCCAAGATGAATTATTATATCAAAGAATACAATCTAATAGCTTCCTGGAGTGCTTTTGCTACAAGTAACAGAAGATTTTATCTTAATTGGCTTAAATAATAAGGAAACAATATAATTGCCCATAAGAAGGACTCCTGTAGTAGGGCTGCCTGGAGTGGTCTAATTTCGCAACACGGTGACATCCTCGAGGGCTCAGCTTACTTCCAAGTTTCGTTCCTCCATCCTCAGGGGGTCATCTCTGTCATGCTTCTTCTGTTCTCATGGTCACAAAATGACTGCCACAGTCTAGGCATCACCAGTCCTCATACATCTGTTGCTGCTAAGTCACTTCAGTCGTGTCCGACTCTGTGCGACCCCACAGACGGCAGCCCACCAGGCTCCCCCATCCCTGGGATTCTCCAGGCAAGAACACTGGAGTGGGCTGCCATTTCCTTCTCCAATGCATGAAAGTGAAAAGTGAAAGTGAAGTCACTCAGTCATGCCTGACTCTTAGCGACCCCATGGACTGCAGCCCACCAGGCTCCTCCAACCATGGGATTTTCCAGGCAAGAGTAGTGCAGTGGGGTGCCATTGCCTTCTCCCGATACATCTGACAGTGTTCAATGGAAGATGAGAGGGAAGTTTCTTTCAACTGTGTCTCTTTTAAAGAGCAAGGAAATATTTCCCAAAGATCCGTATCAGGCTTCTGTTTCATTGTTCATTCAGTGTTTTATTGGCAAGTACCTTTCCTACACCAGTCACTGGCAAGGAGCATAGGGTTTCTATGGCTGAGTTAGTGAAACACAGGGCCATGTGGAGGACAGCAGCTTACCTGGACCGGATGTGCTCTGTTCTACAGGGGAAGCAGGGTTTCTGCTTACACTTCCTTACATGTACTCTAGATTAGAATACCACTTTCCAGCGGCAACCTGCAAGTCTAAGAGTGTGCTCATTCTTGCACTAAGCTAAGTTTCTATCACTTTTACTTATTATTATACATCTGAAAGGTAATTGTATAATAAGTACAGTTTTAAGGTATGCTTCTTGAATGATAAGGGATATGCAGTCTCTTTAGGATGAGTGAGTCTGTTTTCATTGTTTCATGCTTCTTGAATCTGAAAACCCAAACCCAAGCAATTTTATATAGTGATTGTACAAAGGCATTTGCTAGCACTCACGATCCCTAGATGATGTTTGAGTCAGAGGCCGTATCTACTAAGTAACCCTATATTGCTGGAAATCTTCCTTAGAAGGTACTAAAATTTAAAAACAGGGAAAAGAGAAAAATGGGAAAAACAAAAGAATGAAAAAGTGTGTTGAGAGGTCTTCACTGCCAAAGAATTCTGGGTACTTTGGGACTCATGGACAGATGAGTCTAGAGCAAAAAGGAGACCCACCCCTTTGGCAAAGTGCCAAGTGGCTTTCTCCTCCCTTTACATAAACATGAAATTGTGCCATCCTGTCATCCTGCCCCACAGTGATGGAAGGGCGGGCAGTGGGGACCATCTGCTGCCAATTGTCATAGATCTTCTGCAACCCCAGAGCGACGCTGCAGTCAGGTTCTCACTCCTCCTCTCTGGTTGCGCTCCGTTCTGCTCAGAAGTGCGTCTCCCTTGTGGGCAGGCTGGTAGGAAGGTAAGTCTTGTGTCATGTTATTACCCTCTTTGCAGCTGTAGCTTTTTCTCTAATGTTTACCATTCCAAATAGGTTATTTTCAATACACTCTTCAAGTAAGAGACCTCGCACAGAGGAGCTCTCTCCTGTCGGGGATGACACAGGCGAAGTGACAGCGGAGAGCTCTGTCCTGCCCCAGTCTCAGCTGCTGATTCGGTGTCGGCCCAGAGGAACCTTGCAAGCTTCTCCCAGCACCAGACTAGGTCCCTCCTTTCTCTCTTTTTTAAGAGTACTTTAAAAATATTTATTTGTTTATTTGGCTGTGTCCGGTCTTAGTTGCAGCCCTCAGGATCCTCATTTCATCCTGAGGGATCTCACTGCGGCGCACAGACTCTCCAGGTGTGGCGTGTGGGCTCAGTAGCTGTGGATTCTTAACCCCTGGGCCAGCAGGGGAGTCCCCGGTCCATCCCTTAATTTCCGTCTAAGTTGTGAGTCGCTGGAGGTGGTTTCCTCCTTCACCATGGGCCATGTGGGTGCATAGATCATACTTTAATTTGTCTCCAATGACCCCACCCTAATCTAAATGCTAAACTGCCACTTTCATTGTTTCCTAAACATCTACCAAGGACGGAAAATGTGATTACTTCCTAAATTCTTCTTATACCAGGATGGAAAGAATTTAAAGAAAAACAAACTCCCGATGCTCATCCCTGCTTAATTCATTTCCTTATGGTTTGGTTGAAAGACGTCTGCTCAAAGTTGCAGCAGGCTACCCCTCCTTGTGTCCACACCAGTGGCTGGCATGGTGCATAAATTCATTTCCATGTCGTGATATCAAAGCACTTTCCATAAGTGACCTCAAGATGACCCCAGTCTAAAGATGGGCCCCTGAGAAAGTCCAGAACCAGATTTTCAGATCCTTAGCCATCCAAGCTGCAAGAGCTACCTTTTAAATGGCCCTCCAGTTGAACCCTCCATCAAAGCAACAGTAAAGCTGGCAAATTAGGACAAAGGCAGCTTCCCTTTACCCCAAGAGGCATCAGCAAGTTACAGGTCATCTGAGTGTGGGAGTGCAAACCCAAGTCAGTGGCATCACCAGAAACTGGCACACTTGTCATTTTGACTTTTGGAGAAAAAATAAGATGATGGTAAGAGGCTTCCTATTTTCTAAATTTCCTCTCAGAGTCAAGGAACTTTGTTCCATGAATGTAGGACTTTATCTTGATTAGTGGGGACTTACTCTAAATTAAAGGGGTATGGGTTCTCTGAGGGCAACTCCTCTTTCTCCAAGGTTCTCACTGGAGTGAGGGAGAGGAGAGATCTGGCTGCACGAGAAAGATCCCCGAGTCCCTGGCTGGGAAAAGAGCCAAGGTTAAAAATATTTTTTATTTAAATATATTAATTTACAGTATCCTATTAAAGTGTGCAGCAAAGTGATTCAGTTATATGTGTATGTGTGTATATGTGTATATATATATTCCTTTTCAGATTCTTTTCCTTTCTATTAGGGGTTCCCTGGTGGCTCAGTGGCTCAGAGGGTAAAGAGTATGCCTGCAATGCTGGAGACCTGAGTTTAATCCCTGGGTCAGGAAGATTCCCCTGGAGAAGAAAATGGCAACCCACTCCAGTATTCTTACTGGAAAATCCTATGGATGGAAGAGCCCGGCAGGCTACAGTCCATGGGGTGGCAAAGAGTCAGACACGACTGAGCGACTTCACGTTCACTTTCCTTTCTGTTGATAGGTTATTACAAGATGCTGAGTATAGTTCCCTGTGCTGTACAGCAGATCCTTGCTGTTTACTTATTTTATATGTGTGTGCACATGTGGGTGTGCTCGGTTGCGAAGTTGTGTCTGACTCTTTGCAACCCTGCAAGCTGCAGCCCTCCAGGCTCCCCTGTCCATGGGATTTTCCAGGCAAGAATACTGGAGGGGGTTTCCATTTCCTCTTCCAGGGGATCTTCCCGACCCAGGGATCAAACCCGCATCTCCTGTGTCTCCTGGATTGGTAGGCGAATTCTTTACCACTGCACCATCTGGGAAGCCCCATTTTATATATAGTAGTATGTGTATATTAATCCCAAACTTCTAGTTCATCTTTCTCCCCATCTTCCCCTTTTGGTAATCACAAGTTTGTTTTCTATGTTTGTGAGTCTACTTCTATTTTTAAAATAAGTTTATTGGTATCATTTCTTTTTTAAGATTCCACACCTAAGTGATATATGGTATTTGTCTCTGTCTGATGTACTTCACTTCATATGATAATCTCAAGGTCCATCTATGTTGCTGCAAATGGCATTATTTAATTCTTTTTTTTAATAAGTCAAGGAATTTTTAAAATGCTGTCTTTGACAAGCTTCTCTCTATGTCTCATGGTTTTGTTTTTTCCTCTAACAGCTTTTCATCGTAGTGTTACCCATCACCATATTTCTCTAAAATTGTGAATGAAAAGGTATCACTTTGTAGGATTCTCAGAAGTAGCACCTGCTACCCTACTAGTGGGTTATAGTCCAACCCAAGCCTTGTTAGCTCATAACTTGAAGGAGACACCGAGGAGTCCTTGAATCATGTTTGTGGTGGCCACTGAAGGATGGTTTACCATACCAGGCTTTCAGAGGCAGGAAGATGTGAACGGCCTAGAAGCATAAAGGAAGAGATGTGTCAGTTAGGACATAATCACATCCTGGAATACTTGAAATTGTTTTGTAGAGGGAAAAATAAATCTGACTCCAGAAGACTGAGCTGAGGCCAGTAGCTGCATAGAGTTACATTTTAGCTCAATATCAAGAAGTGCATTCTGATAGGAAACTTGCTGAAAATGGAAGGAACTGTTTATTTGTTTCCTAAGGTTAATATAACAAAACGCCAGAAACTGGGTGGCTTAAAACAGCCTTTTTTTTTCCTCCTGGATTGAAATGAATTCTCTCATGGTGTTAGAGACTAGAAGTCCAGAATCAAGGTGCTGTCGATGCTCGGCTCTCTCTCTGATGTCTTTGGGGGTAGATCCTTCCTGGCCTCTCCCGGCCTCTGGTACCCCAGGTCTGTGTTGGTTTGTAGCTGCATCACTCTAGCCTCTGTCTCTATCTCCATGTGGCCTTCTTCTCTGTGTATATGTCTCTCTTCTTGTAAGGACATCAGTCACACTGGATTAGGACCCAGCCTAACGACCTCATCCTATCTTGGTTATATCTTCGAAGACCCTATTTTATATATAAGGTCATATGGGGACATGCTGGTGGATAGGATTTCAACATATTTTGGGGGGAACACAATTCAGCCCATGACGAGCTGCCTTTATGAGAATAAGTTCTTTATCCCTGGAGGTGTGTAAATAGAATCAGCGTGAGTTCCTTTTCAAGATGCTTAAAGAGATCTAAGCATTAAATAGAAAACAGGACTGGATGACTTCTGGCATCTTCATTCAAGCATGGCATTTCCTAATCCTCCCAGTCCTGTTCTAAAGAGCTCTACTAAGTCCAGGGACCGCCCTTAGTCTGGTCTTGGTGAGATGTCACATGCACGGTATTACAGTCCAGCTTCCAAATATCATTCAAAGGCATTCGGATCTTTATTTTTCATTCTTGAAGTGCATCAGTGGCAGGCCTTTCTTCCATTCCCTGCAGCTGCTTCTCTTGGAATCTCTGTTTCAGTCAGCACTCTTTGAGTCATACATGACAGAATCCTAATTCAAAGTAGTTTCCAAATAAAATATTCTCTTTTCTCAAAAATCATGAAGTCCAGGAGCTGTTCTTTTGACTTAGACTCCATTTCTCAGCTCCTCTTTCCTCTGTACTGGCTTCATTTTCTGGAAAGCTTTTTCCATAAATGACCACCAGTACCCTCAGGCTGAATCTTAGCAGTTTAGCAAACCTATTGGGAAAGGTCTCCCTTTCCAGCATTCTAAGCAGAGTCCCAGGGCTGCATGCTCATCCTAAACTCATCGTCGAGACGCTGTTCACTTCCTGAAGAAGGTAATTGAGGAACGGAGGTAACCCCATGTGAGTCACACAGACTAGGAATCGAGAGTGATAGCATCCCCAAAGGGAGATTGGGTTGCTATTGACATAATAAGAGAGAAGCAGTGTTGGGGAGGACAGCAACAGTGTCCACTATGATTCCTTTATTCCTTTCCTCAAGCCACTGGTTTCTTTCTGTAAATAGATAGACAGACAGATAGATAGACACCAGGAAAACAAATAGGAAAAGACAAGCTGGAGAGACAGGGAAAAAAGGGAAGGGAAAACCAAAAGACATGCTAAGCTGCCTGGGTTTTACCTGTCTACCCATCTGTCCATCTGTCTATCCATCCGTTCATCATCTAGCCATTCATCTGTCTATCCATCGCTCTAGCCAGCCAGCCATCCGTCCATCATCCATCCATTTAGCTATCTATCCATCCCTCTATCTATCTAAAATCTAGGCAGCTTAACAAATCTCTCTTTTGGTTTGCCCTCCCCTATTCCTCCTGTCTCTCCAGCTTGTCTCTTCCTACTATTTCCCCAATTCTGGATTATAAATGCCTGGCTACTGAGCTGGCAGATGCTGATCTCTCCTTAAAGGGCAAGAAAGGAAGAGAAATGGAGCTAACCAACACTCAGTTCCTTGTAACAGCTGAGGGGAGGGAAGAAGGGAGAAAGTCACACTAATAATTGTGTCCCCATCATATATCAAATCACCAGAATGAGCTTGTGTCATTTTGAGTTATGGGTGCTTTAAAAATTTGCATCTGTGTCCAGAAAAGCAATAGATAAATTTGCCCATGATGGTGAAGGGAGACTTCAGGGTATAAATATTCTGATGCAGCATTATGAATGCCTCCCAAAAGTCAAAACAATATCTGTGTTTCAGCTTCCAGACTTCTTTAGTGGATCAAGCCAAACTCCCAAATGGGTTTTAAAACTTGAGAAACATCAGACTTGTTTGTTTCCAACTGCATAAGCACTCTTGAATTGAAAACAACACAGGCTCATAAAACAATATAAAAATTAATTAATATCTGTGCCTTCTGCCTTCAACACATTCAGCCCCATGGTGGTTCAGACTTAAACTCTGTAAATAACCACCCCCTGGCCGCCTCCCTTACCCCTGCTCCACATGCACAAACAGCCTGCTAAGAGCATTTAACATCCCAGCCAAGAGCTTTGGCCCTGGCTCTGGAATCCATCCGGACCGCCTCCCGCTTCCCCATCCTTCGTCATGAGTCTCCCATCTCCTCACTCTCTGACCCCGAGGGGAGGCTCTGATGCCAAAGCCCCGCTGTGGACCCCGTTCTGGAGGTTGTCCGCGGCTCTGCGTCTGTCAGCTACAAGTCAGAGGCTCTTCTGGTTTGTGCCCTGACTCTCTGTTTCCCAAGTGGATTCATTTGCCAGGGCTGCCTAAATCGCAGAAATGTCTATTATTTGCTCGCAGTTGTGGAAGCTCGAAGTCCAAGATCAAGGTGTCAGCAGGTCAGGTTTCTTCTGAGACCTCTCTGCTCGGCTTGCAGTGACCCTCTTCTCCGTGCATCTTCACATGGTCCTCACTGTGTGCACCCCAGTGTCACTCTCTGTGTCCAAACACCCTCTCCTTAAAAGAACACCAGTCGGATTGGATTAGGTCCCACTTGGACAGACTCATTTTCACCTAATCTCCTCCCTAAAGGCTCCACCTTCAAATATATTCACATTCTAAGGAGCAAGAAGTTCGGGCCTCAACCTAGTTGACTCATAGTTTGGGGGTGCACAGTTCATCCCATGGCGCCAGACTAGCTGCCTCACTACCTACAGGCCCACAAATCTAAAATCTCATTTTAGCAGATTTCCCATGTAGCTTAAGTAATTTCTGCAGAAATTTCTACAGAAATTCCCGTGGAGCTAAAGTAATTTCTATTTAAGAACTACAGCAATCTGCGGGTGGGGGGGGGAGGGGCAAGGAAGGGACCAAATCATCACTGGCATTTGTAGAAAAAATAGTTAACTGAGCAAGTTAGCAGAGGCACTAATTATGACCCCAGTCATGTAAAGACATTGAAAACTTTGATTTAGATCCAGGGATCTGCTTTTTCTCCTGGCAGCATTTTTCTTAGCTACAATCTGCCTTGCTGTATATTCCTAGAAGCCATTTATTTAACAGGGAAGTCAGTATGGCATCACAGAATAAAAGATAATAATAACTAATATATATTGAGTGTTTGCTCTGTTGCTGGCACTGAACTGAGGAGTTATGTGTCCACAGCAAAACCCTAAGAGGTTTCTCTTGCCATCTTCCTCTTACAGGTAAAGAGAACTAAGGCTTAGAGTGATGAGATAAACTTGCTGTGATCGTGTGGTTCTCCTGCCAGTTCAGTAATAAGTTACTAACCAACCAGCTTTGGTCAAATCCATTTTTTCAATTGATGGTTTAAATTCAAACTACTTCAAAAAATCTTTAAAAAAGTGGAAGGAACTACTGTATATCACAGAAAGCTATATTCAATATCTTGTAATAACCTATAATGGAAAAAAATCTGAAAACAAATATATATATATATGAAAGTGAAAGTGTTAGTCGCTCAGTCATGTCCGATTCTGCGACCCCATGGACTGTAGCCCTCCAGGCTCCTCTGTCCGTGCAGTTCTCCAGGCGAGAATACTAGAACAGGTACCCATTCCCTTCTCCAGGGTATCTTCTGTTCCTCTGTGTGTGTGTGTATCACTTGCTATATACCTGAAACTAACACAACTTTATAAATCAACTAGACATCAATTTTTTGGAAAAAAGTTTGAAATGGGATTAATTCACAACTTTTCTCAGTCTCCTCATGAGGGATATTGTGGCAATTAAATCAGATTGGGCTGGCAAATTCAGATGCCATTAAGGGCCAGACAGTTAACATCAGTGAATGACGTCAACCCACAAATAAAACGAGAGGGTGGTGGAAACTGAGGCCTCAGAGCAGGCAGATCTCATGGATAAAGATAGTTACACAGTTCTTCGCAGTTGCTGTCAGGTAGAGCAGTGGCTGCTGGGCCTAATTTTGCCAAATCTTCTCATTTTTCTCAAGAGATACTAGATGTTTGTGTCCATTCTAAAGAATTTTGAATCTTGGCAACTAAATCACTTAAAGCAACAACAGAGCCTTGCAGACTCGACAAAGCACACCTACAAGCTAGAAGGGTCACCATTTGCAGCTTCTGGACCGATGATAATCCTAAGAACCTTTCTGAATTTTCCAGAAGTTTCTTCTAAAAATATCCCCCCCACCACCACCATATACTTTTACTTGATTCAGATGGGTTTTCTGAATGGCCAAGTGAGCTCCCAGGGGTTACCTGATACCACCACAGTGCCCCACCACCCCACGGAAGCAGAAGAGGCATTGGCAGGATGCCCAGAACTCAGGGTGGAAATGTAACATCCTGGCTGCCCACGCAAGGGATGCCCCATACAGAGAGGGAGTGGAGCAATGCTGGAAAGCAGATGGCCCAGAGGAAACTTCCTTCCAGACCACCACCTTCCTGAGGGCCTGGAACCAGGTCTTCCCACCTGATTCTCCCCAGCCCAAGCACTATGCTAGACGCAGAGAAGACATGCAATGAGGTCGGGAGGGATGTGGACACAGTTACATTCCTGAGAAGTAATGGTGGTGACGATAGGGAAGGCTGATCTGATTTGGGAGACCTCTGGAAGCCTGAACTGGTGCAGTGGGCTGGAGAGGAGGCAGCAGGTGGGAAGAGGCACGGTGGAGCCAGCTTCTTCATGTCTCCAAGGGCCATCCATGCTCTCCCCTGTGCCTTCCATCCATGGCACTCTTTTCACAACCAAGAGAGGGAAAGGGTACCAACTGGGTGACTGACCCTCCAAAGAGTCCAAGTGAGTGAAAGTCACTCAGTCGTGTCTGACTGTTTGTGACCCCATGGACTGTCCATAGAATTCTCCAGGCCAGAATCCTGGAGTGGGTAGCTTTTCCCTTCTCAACCCAGGGATCAAACCGAGGTCTCCCACATCGCAGGCGGATCGTTTACCAGCTGAGCCACAAGGGAAGCCCAAGAATCCTGGAGTGGGTAGCCTATCCCTTCTCCAGTGGATCTTCGCAACCCAGGGGTCGAACGAGGTCTCCTGCATTGCAGGCAGATTCTGTACCAACTGAGCTATCAGGGAAGCCTGCCAAAGAGCGAGGGACTCTAAGTAAGTCCATGTCACTCTGCCCTGTCTTCAGTGCATCTCCTTTGCACAAGAACTGGATCCAAGATGGTGGTTTGGGTTTGTACAGAATTTTTTTCACTCTTTGCCAGTTTTGTTTTATTTTTTATATTTTATTGAAGTATAGTTGATTTACAGTATGTTTATTTAATTTTATATGACATGTTTGGGGGCTAAATATCAAATATCTTTCCAACCTATAAACTAGGCTGGCAGGGAATTTCCTGGTGGTCCTGTGGCTGGGACTCTGTGCTCCCAATGCAAGGGGCCGGGGTTCTATCGCTGTCAAGGAGCTAGATCCCATATGCCACAACTCAGACTGGGGCAGCCAAACAAAATATTAATAAATATTTAAAAAATCAGGCTGGCAAAACTAATAGGATATTGTGGAGACTTATAACAGAATCCTTATTGGACTTAAGGGGGGAGCCCCCTTGAGTGATATTATCTGCAAATTAACTTGAGGGTAAACCAGGCTTTA
This sequence comes from Capra hircus, assembly GCF_001704415.2. NCBI lineage: Eukaryota > Metazoa > Chordata > Mammalia > Artiodactyla > Bovidae > Capra > Capra hircus. The sequence goes on from NC_030815.1 coordinate 99,317,364, forward strand.
AGCTGTTAATTCTCTAACCTCTGAGAGTGTGCTAAGTTGCTCAATTGTGTTCAACTCTTTGCAACCCCGTGGGCTACCCTCTGTCCAGGGGATTCTCCAGGCAAGAATACTGGAGTGGGTTGCCATTTCCTTCTCCAGGGGATCTTCCTGACCCAGGGATTGAACCCACGTCTCTTAAGTCTCCTGCGTTGGCAGGCAGGTTCTTTACCACTAGCGCCACCTGGGAAGCCCAACCTCTCAGCGGGGACCCTGTTTGTGAACAGTTTGTTGAGTTTGCTACAAGGAGCAGGGTTGCCTAAAAAGGCTTTAATTTCTGAGGAATGGTTCTGGTGAGCCCAAACAAACCATTTTCAAAATTGCCTCAGGCCTCCAGTGTCTTGTAAAACTCATTTTGAACACAAGTGTGATCCTTTCTGCTCTCAGTTTTGTGCATTTGGAATCTGCCTCCCACTTCATATAAAATTCACCTTTGAGAATCGAGCAAGAGATGAAACACCTAGTTTCCCATTTACCCTCAGATACTATCACTGAGAAAGGCTTTCTTCTTCTTAAAAGGAGGTCTAAGACTCCAGAGCATATAGAAGATCAGAGCTGAAAAGTTGTTGCAGCTTCGCACTTCGTGGGTTATGCATATATACATGGGTCTGCGGTTGTGCACACAAGCACAGGTGTCTGTGTGTGCATGTGTGTGTGTACATAAAAGTGTGTGCATGTGACAGGCAGGTATGTGTGTCCATGTGTGGTCCCAGTCTCAAGAGGATCCTTGCCCTTCTCACTGTGGACACCTTAGTGAGCAGAAGTGATTAGTAACAGCCTCGTATAGTGTGAGCTTTATTCACATCCCAAATATGCTCCTTACTGTTATGTGTTCTCGGACAAATTATTTACTTCTCTAAGCTTCATTTTTGCTATCCAAAAAATAAAGATTAAAAATAAGAGCGGACATATGTATACCGATGGCTGATTCATGTTGATGTAGGGCAGAAACAAACAGAATATTGTAAAGCAGTTGTCCTCCAATGAAAAACAAATAAATTTTTAAAAAGTGTCTACGTTATGTAGGGTTTCTGATTGTTAGGTAATATATGTTAAATAAAGCACAACCAAGAGCACATAATTAGCTCTCAGGAAATGATAACCTGCTATTTTTGTTGTTACCCCTTCCTACCACATGCTTACAGGGAGAGAGCAAGCTCTGTATTTTTTTTTTTTTTTCCAGCCCAAGGTGCTGTGAGTTTCCACTTCTTCTCCACCACATGCTTGCCTCTGAGATCACCCAGAGTTTTTGTCCCAGGGTTTACTTGTGGAGTGTCTGAACCCAAGGTGGAGCTCAGAGGCACTCAGTTCTTTTAGTCTTAATCCTTGTCCATCTTTCAGAGGTTCTTCCGCGCAGGGCACCCTCTGCAGAACTTGGTTGTCACAGGACTCCAAGCTCAGAAACCATCTTGAATGGGAACCGCCAGGAAAAAAAAATTTCCCCTCTGCAAATCTTGTTTTTTTTCCAATATGTCCTCAAGTTTCCTGTTTACCAATCCCTGAAAATAAGAGATCTTTGGGGGTGGTGGTAAGGTAACTGGTTAGGCAGATAACCTCTGAGGTCAGAGTGCTCATTGCATCACTTGCTAGATTACTTCTATGTTTTCTAAGCCTCCGTTTTCTCCTCTGTAAAGTGGGGATAATATTATACTTGCCTCGTGTCCCTGTATTGTATGAGGATTGAATGAGGTGATACTTGTGAAGACCTAGTGCTTGACTCATCAGTTTAGCTGTCAGGATTGATATTATCGTGGCCATGCTGGTGGGGAGAGCAGTGGCGTGGAGAGGGCATGGGGAACACTCAACAAGACATTGAGGTCTTATTTTTGAGCTCCCTGAACGTCTACTGCTGCACCCAGACAAACTTTCCTTACTCGGGAAGGTATAGGAGTTGGACAGGGGAAGGCAAGACCAGTGGCCTCAGTGAGTTTGAGGAAAATAACTCATAGTTCAAATGGTAAACGTTCTCTTTTCCAGTGAACTCTCCTCAAAGAGGAGATCAAACCAGTCAATCCTCAAGGGAATCAACCCTGAATATTCACTGCAGGGACTGATGCTGAAACTGAAGCTTCTGTCCTTTGGCCACATGATGCGAAGAGCCAACTCATTGGAAAAGACCCTGATGCTGGGAAAGATTGAAGGCAGGAGGAAAAGCGGGCAACAGAGGATGAGATGGTTGGATGGCATCATCAACTCAGTGGACATGGGTTTGAGCAAACTCTGGGAGATGGTGAAGGACAGGGAAGCCTGGCGTGCTGCAGTCCATGGGGTTGCAAAGAGTCAGACACAATTTAGCAGTTGAACAACAATAACCTCTCAATGAGAGCAGCCAAGAGAGGAGGGGAATGCCCCTACTACCATTGCTTCTAGAGACCCTAGGGCCTGGCCCTTTTATCTGCCCCAAGAAAGAGAAAGCTGGGGCTCTGGGGCAAGGATGAGCCACCATCTGGAGTTGGGTGAGCTGGGGTGGGGTCACATCCTGCTCTGCTCCTCCAAGCACCTGGGTGGGGCTTCCCATCCAGAGGAAGCAAGTCCCATCAGCTAATCCTTGGGTGGGGTTTCCGAAAGCCAAGTGTTTAGAGGCAAATCATTGTTCTGAAGTTCCGCTAAGTTTTAATGACCACCATGCTGAGAACTTCTCAAAGAACAAAGTGAGATTTTTTTTTTTTTCAAACCCAAAGGGAGCCAACGAGGATTAAAAGGGGAAATATCTAGCCGAGTCTCAATTCAAGACCTGACAAGGAAGAGACTTTAGACACAGAGGGACCCAGGCCCTAACCCCATCCTTTCACTGTGATCTCCCTGGTGGCTCAGATGGTAAAGCACCTGCCTGCAGTGCGGGAGACCCAGCTTCAATCCCTGGGTTGGGAAGATCCGCTGGAGAAGGAAATGGCACCCCACTCCAGTAATCTTGCCTGGAAAATTCCATGGACTGAGGAGCCTGGTGGGCTACAGTCCATGGGGTCGCAAAGAGTCGGACACGACTGAGCAACTTACTCTTTACTTAATGACATTTTCACGATGGGTCCATGTTTTGTATATAAGATGGTTATTGCTGTTCAGTCGCTAAGTCATGTCCAACTCTTTGCAACTCCAAAGGGTGAGGTGGGCATGGAGGTGGGGCTGGTGAAGGGTCAGCCCTGTCTTCGAGGCACACAAGGTCTCACCACCCAGATGTTTTATATCTGGTGACTGTACTTCCAAGGGGTTTGATGGCAAGTATCTCAAGCCACTAGGACTTGCCTGCCTCTGGGAGAAAGGACCAATCACAGCCTGTTTCTTCAGCATCTAGAGTGAATCAGCTCAAAAGTGGGACTGTTAACTGTTACCAACCTGGATCCTTGGACACTTCCTTCAATAGAAATTGATTAGAGGCCAGATGAGAATTGTAGGAAAGGCTTTACTGGGACTCCTGCTGCTCAACAGGGTGATAACAAGGAACAGGTGCCGTTGCTGGCTCCCTGAGAGGAGCTGCTTGGATCCTTAAATGGGGTGGGTCCATGGGTTGGACAGGGGGCATAGCTAAGGTGGCGTGACCATCCCCTTGGTGGTGCTGTGGGCGGGGGGGGGGGGGGGCGGATCATGCTCAGCACCCTGCCTTTCCTCTTGGCATCTCAGAAATGACAGTGTGTGGCCTTTTTGTATCTTATTGTTCATAATTGCCCCCAAATGTGCAAGCATGCAGTTATTTTTAGTTCCTTATTGTTTCTTTGTTTCTGTTGCTTGAAGATTTGTCCAGGTGCAAGCACTCCGGTAATGGGTCCCGGGTCCCAGCCCCTGTCATTGCCAGCCCCCTTCACACCCTTTCCTTTGTGTTTCTCTTTTCTCCTTTGAGCAAACTCTGCTTTTAACTCGGCCCCACTTTGAAGCTCCCCCTCTAACCTGGTTGCCCACAAACTAACATTGCTCATTTAACAGACACTGGCAGAGACTAACTGGGCATCAGGTCCACTCCCTGTCCACAGGTCCTTATGGGTTAGTTGCTAAGGGCCTTCTAAGGTGGCATGAAGGAGCTGATTCTATCAGACAGACACGCTTAAGGGCTTTTCCTGCTCAAGCCCCAAAAGCAGGGCTAATGATTAGGGATGTGAGTTCACAGCAGAGGGAGGAGGTGGAAATGTCACTCTAGAGGCTCTTTAGTTCTTCTTCCCTTTCTGCCATAAGGGCTGTATAACTGAGGTTATTGATATTTCTCCCAGCAGTCTTGATTCCTGTTTGTGCTTCATCCAGCCTGGCATTTTGCATGATATACTCTGCATATAAGTTAAATAAGCAGGGTGATAATATACAGCCTTGACGATTCCCGATTTGGAACCAGTCTGTCGTTCCACGTCCAGTTCTAATTGTTGCCTCTTGACCTGAATACAGATTTCTCAGGAGGCAGGTCAGGTTATCTGGTATTCCCATCTCTTTAAGAATTTTTCACAATTTGTTGTGGATCCACACAGTCAAAGGCTTAGTCAATAAAGCAAAAGTAGATGTTTTTCTGGAACTCTTTTGCTGTTTTGATGATCCAACGGATGTTGGCAATTTGATCTCTGGTTCCTCTGCCTTTTCTAAATCCAGCTTGAACATCTGGAAGTTCACGATTCATGTACTGTTGAAGCCTGGCTTGGAGAATTTTGAGCATTACTTTGCTAGCATGTGAGATGAGTGCAATTGTGCGGTAGTTTGAGCATTCTTTGGCATTGCCTTTCTTTGGTATTATAATGAAAACTGACCTTTTCCAGTCCGTGGCCAGGGCTGAGTTTTCCAAATTTGCTGGCATATTGAGTGCAGCACTTTTATAGCGAGAAGCTAAAGGCCAAGGAGAAAAGGAACGATATACCCATTTGAATGAAGAGTTCCAAAGAATAGCAAAGAGAGATAAGAAAGCCTTCCTCAGCGATCACTGCAAAGAAATAGAGGAAAACAATAGTATGGGAGAATTGCTCAGTCGGGTCCAACTCTGCAACCCCATGGACTATAGCCCTTCAGGCTCCTTTGCCCACAAATTCTCAGGCAAGAATACTGAAGTGGGTAGCCATTCCCTTCTCCAGGGGATCTTCCCACCCCAGGGATGGAACCTGGGTCTCCCGCATTGCAGGCAGATTCTTTATACTGTCTGAGCTACCAGGGAAGCCCCAAAGCATTCTATATCATACACCCCAGTGGGAGGATGACAAGGTAAGTGTTAATCTGTTGTTTCTGCTAGTGGTCTTAGCTCCTTCTATCTCTCTCAGTTTGGGCATCTCCAAACATGAAGAAATCCTAGAGTTTCAAGATCTGTATTTTTTTGTATAACATGATCCTTAGTACAAGCCAACAGCAACATCTCATACTTAAAAGGAGAAATGGTCTGTTCTAAAGCTGGAACAGAAGTGGTTCTGTTGGGTTTTCTGAAGTATGGTGCTAACTGGACTGTATGGGAGATTTAAGGGATTTTCAAGGGCAGTTTTGATCATGTAGCTTTGTCCCTTTTGTCTTTAGAACCGAAATCTTTCATGAGATGCAGCTGACCTGTGCAGTAAGCGCTGAACACAGTGGAGTCAGAGAGTGGCTCCCAAGGAAAGTATGGGCCATTAAAACCTGCTTAGGAGACAAAATTTAAAGGGTAGAATTTGTTTAGAGGATAGAACACAGATTTATCTAAAGACCTTGCTATAATAGGAACTGGAGGTGGGTGGGGATGGCAGGTCTGAAAGGGCTCCGTCCGTCCTTTCCTAAGGCGAGGCTATGTTATATTAGTGTAATAAACAGCCCCAGTCCTATGGCTTAAAATAGTAAAGGTTTAGTTCTCATGCATCTAACATGATGGCCCTTATGGGTTGGCCATATCTGTGCCTTGTGTTACTCTCTTAGTTGGGCCTTATGCTAACAAAATTGTCACCGTCTGGAACACTGCCTTTCACCATGTTGAAGGGCAAGGGTGTGCTGGAGGGTCTGTCATCAGCAATTGAATGTTCCAGCCTGGAAGTGATCGATGCCATTGCACCCATACCCATCAGCCAGAACTAGTCACATGACCTCACCAGCTCTAAGGAGGCTAGGAAGTGAAATCCTGTTATGTGTCCACCTGTTATGTGTCCACGAGAGGAAGGAATAAGGGGGAGCATTTGGTGAAGAGCACTAGTGACCCCCTCAGCCACCTGCTTTGTCCAATGATCTATCTAAAATCTGTGTGGATAGATGGGCTATAACAAGGGTCCACTCTCTTGCATATAAGAGTCTATGCTGACTTGTCTTTCTTTCTTAATCTGCTTTTACCTCGTGACACATGGTGATTCCAGGGGGTCTGGGCACAACCAGCACCCTCCCATGCAGTGCTCCCCTTTCCCTCTGGGCCTTGGACCCTTCATTTTTATTTATTTTTAGTACTAGCCAGGATCAGAATTAAGGAAGTCAGCCCATGTTCTCTGGATGCCATCAGTTGCTTCCTCACCCAGCCTCCTTCCTTTTGCTTGCACTATCCTGTCAACAATACGTGTATTATTCCTGATAGAAATCAACAGAGAAGGGCCAAGACAATCAGCAGAGTGCACCCTGGGAACAGAGACCCAGGGATGTGGGCACCAGGGAAGCTTGGGCAAAGGGATGTATTTATCTGACTGTGAAGCTAAATAAGGAGGTATATAAAAAGCAACAACAACAAATTCATGGCAGATTTGATTTATTGCTGCAAGATCTTTATAAAACTCTCCCTGATGGAGTATTTATAAGAATCCCTTAGCTACAAGTAGATGGGTCTCAGTTTTTCCACTACAGAGAAATGAAAAGTTATTCTCTTCTGGGAGAGAAAGGTTATTTTTTTCCTGAAGGTTTGATCCAGCCTTTTAAAAATGGAATAAAAATAATATAGTATTGCTAGGGATTGTATGAATAATATAAAATATGGTTTTTTTAAAAAAATTGTAAGTAAGATTGAGCAAAGGGAAAAGGGAAGCTATAAAAGTGGTTATTTGAAAGTGCAGTAGATAAAACTACACTATGTGAATTACATATATTCTGTATTATCTACCAGATTATATATTGAGAATACATATGTATTGATGTCTCATGTCTCTTTCTTATGGCCATATATCCTGTAATAAACATAGTATTGCTTACGAAAGGAATGATTGTAGCAGAGGAAAGATTGTTCCCAAAGTGGGATATAATATATAGAGATGGAAATTAATACTTGTAAATGAATTATATGCAACAAAGGGAATTATATTTGCATAGTTAAAGATAAAAGTGCTTTATTTAAATGATTTTCGTGTATAATTTTGGTGATAGATTCTATCTTTCAGCTACTGTTAGAATAATGCTGCTTGACAAATCATCCCAAAACGGAATCACTGTTACCATCATGCATATGCACTTGAGCTGGGGATTGGCTGATCTAGACTTGGCTTAGCTCCAGGTGCAGACTGGGTCCAAGTCAATTCCCCATGACTCTCATTTCCTTGCAGATCAACTGGGGCATGTCCTTCTCATGCTAGAGCAGAAGAGCAAGAGGGCAAATGTCACCACACAAGCCCATTTCAAACCTTTGCTTGCATGATATCCACTAACATCCTATTTGCCAAGGCAAACATCAGTAGGACAGGGAAGAAAATTTCTCCCACAGTGAGAGAGAAGGGCGCCAAATATTTGCTGAACAATAATTCACATTAGGGACTTCCCTGGAGATCCAATGGTCGGGACTTTGCACTTCCAGAGCAGGGGGCACAGGTTCGATTACTAGGTGGGGAACTAGGATCCCATATGCCACACAGCACAGCCAAAAAAAAAATCAAATTATTCTGTAATTAAAAATCATATATTTATTTGTCCATGCCCAATATCTGTGTCCTCTGCTGGCCATTCCAGTAGGTACCAATAGTGGCTTAAACCAGGAAGGGTTTTAGTTAAATGCAAGATATGTCTGGGAAATAATCTGTTCTTGTGGAAACAAGATTTCTTTCCCAGAAATGTGCATTTAAGACAAAGCCCACAACTTTCCTGAGAGGAAATTGTAGGGCAAGTCATCAAACTTCTCTGACCCAATTTCTACAACCCAGTGAGAGACAACTGTTTACACTCTGCAATAAATTATAGCCCATGGATCTTGAGTAATCCATGGTGCACATTTCCTGTGAAATGAGACTCTCAAGGATTCAGAATATAAAATAAGGCAATGCAATCAGTGCTAACATATTAAAATTGAATTAATCTCATATTAGTTTATTTAAAGTGTCATGTAATTGCAAACTACTACTATAGTTTCACCCCTGATTTGTCCAGTTGATCCTTAGAAAAATGCCAAAGTATAACAATCTTTCCTAGATACATCTCTGGTTTCTTGACTTACCACAGAGGCTGGAAATGCACATCTCATGAGCCAAATCTGGCCAGTGCCTGTTTTTTTCAAATAAAGTTTTATTGGAACCCAGTCATGTCCATTTGCTTATATGTTATCTCTGGCTGCTTTCTCTCAATAATGTTATCTCTGGCTTCTTTCTCTCAATAATGGCAGCGTGAGAAGCTGCAACAGAAGTGGTTTGACCACAGAACCTAAAATATTTACTATGTGGCAAACAGAAAAACATTCCAGTTCTCATTTAACATAATGCTTAACAGTTGAAATGTGGAATTTCGGTGATTCACACAGGTCTAACATGAATATTGCCCTTGAGTTTTCCTTAGGGAAAATTATATAAGAAAATCAATATTGTAAATTAATATTACATAGTTTTTGCCTGTTTTTAAAAATAATCTTTTTAATACTTTAGGCTATGAACACTCATATCCCAGTAGGCAGTTGTTATACCAGTTATAAAATTTGTATCTGCTTATTGAAGTAGACCCCGAGAAACTCTACTAATAACTGTTACCTTCTTAGGTTTTAGGAAGATGACTTGACTTGCAATATTGTTTTTAAAAATATACCTGTCATTACTTCAAACTTTTCACTGTTATAGACAGTTCCACCTCCATGCACACACATAACTGCATTTAAATTAGTGTAGTTTTACTCTATTGTGACGTGGCTATTTTCAAACAGTAGCCCCTGATATCTTTTTTGAGGCTGGAGAGCACAAAATCTTGTGTCTTGCCAGATGTCCACTCTCAGAGCCTGTCTGACAGCTCAAGAGAAAAGGAGCTAACATGTATTAAGACTTGGGGAGAAACATACATAGATTTTAAACGTGAGTATAAACTCAGTTCTTTTCAGCAGGTGTGCAGAATCTAGGACAGTAAATAATCTGGAGTCATTTCTATTGGGTATTGACTTAGATTCAGATGGACAGATTTCTGTGTAATGGGATTCGCTTTAAGCCCCACATAAGACCTCAGTATGAGGCCTGGATTCTAGAGGAGTTCATTGTAACCTCTTCTCCACTCTGTACTAGGAATAGCACTGTCTATAACATATAAGATTTATATAAATATCCCTAGGGATGGGGCTTCCCCGGTAGCTCAGTCGGTAAAGAATCTGCCTGCAATGCAGGAGACCCAGGTTCGATCCCTGGGTTGGAAAGATCCCCTGGAGAATGAAATGGCAATCCACTCCAGTATTCTTGCCTGGAGAATCCTATGGACAGAGGAGCCTGGAGGGCTATAGTCCAGCGGTTGGCAAGAGTCGGACATGACAGCGATTAAACCATAACATACAAAATTTAGATGACGACTCCAAACTTGGAGATTAGGTGAAAACAAGAGGTGCTGACTGACCACATTTCTGAAAGGAAGTTTTCCTGTTAACTGCCAGGCAGGTGGACCACTGATTTCCTTTACACATCACATGGACTTGAAAGCTGCAAAATAGTTTCCATCCATGCCAACTGAATGCACTTTCAAATGACACTCATTTTTTTTTTCAGGAGTTGGGTGGGAGAGTGTGCTGCTAACACGAGATGATATAACCTCAGAGGCTATAGCATCATCCAGCGCAGACATGACTGTCAAGGTAAGGCATCCTTTCTCTAGCGTGATTCTCTACATGCATCTCTATAGCAGGGGTCCCCAACCCCTGGGCTACCAGTAACCTCCTGTCAGATCAGCATTGGCATTAGATAGAAATAAAATAAATGTAACACACTTGAATCATCCTGAAACCATCCACCCCCCACTCCTTGTCCATGGAAAAATTGTCTTCCAAAAAATTGGTGCCTGGTGCCAAAAAGGTGGGGGATGGCTGCTCTAGAGGAAAGTGAGCCTATGGCAGATTTCTGGGGGTAAAATGAATACTGCCCCTAACCCCACTGGGGTTCTCCATTTGCTGACCTCAGAATAGAATAAAATTTGCTGAAATTTGGGGCCTGCATTAGGAAATCACCTTAAAACTAGAATCCAAGACTTGTTATTTCCAATGGACTGGTTTTAGGGTCTTCAGTAAACGTCTACATGTTGACTGTTTGCAAGTGTGACCCCATGGGGACAGCAAAGCAAATCTGAAAATTCTGAGCTGAGAAACTCAGGCCCCACTGTGCATTGTGAAGAAAGGTCAGAGAGGCATAAAGTAGCTTTGATCTTGACTCAAGATTTCCACTGATGTCAGCGGGAAGGCAGCACATGGCCCACTCCAGATGGAACGTGCTAATGGCCATAGGTTTAAAAAATGAGTCATCTGGAAATCAACCTAATTATCACTGTTCAAATTAAATGCATGAATTTGTAATCATTGCCTAGATTAAGGAGTCTGTAGCAAAATATATCAGACACAATTACTTCCCTTCTGTTACTGGAATAAACACAAAGGAACAGTCTTCCTCTCTTGGAATTCTGTTTATACAGGGAAGCCTGGTGTGCTGCAGTCTGTGGGGTCGCAAAGAGTTGGACATGACTGAGTGACTGAACTGAACAAAGACTGGGAGTGGGAGGGCTTTCTAACATTTTTGCTTGAATGAATACAATTTAAATAAATGCCACTTGGACAGTTTTCTTGGAAAATGAAAATGTAATGTCCTTTTTTATATTGAGATATCACTAGAGATTTAACTCTGGATTTTTTAGTAGAAGTTGTTCAAAAGAATATACAGGATGAATTTATTCAAGCTTTTCTTTGTAATGTGATGTCTGAATTTGTGTTATCTGTTAAAAATGTTAGAGAAAGCAAAGAAAAATACAGTCATGAAATGTATTATAAAATGGAAAAATAGCCTGTTGGTTAAATGAGTCAACTAATCTAGATAATAATTATCCAGTGCTAAAAATGTGTTTGCTTGTCATTATGTTTAGTTGAACTTATAAGATAAAAATATATATTGCAATGGTGTATTGGTATTTTCCTAGCTATTAGTGCAAAGTCTGAGAAGTTTGAGAAATCTTTGGCCGTGTTGAATTGAGAGAGGTGGATGCTGATAGTAGAATCTGATGGATTTAGATGTGCTATGTTGAAATTTGTCATGATTTTAAGAATTCGTTTCTGAGATGTGTTGCTAGTCTACCTGCAGAGTTTGTTTTATAAAAGCAAATTGAGTATTTGGATATAAACAGATTTTGCCCAAGTCCCATTTTATAAGGCTACTGCATAATCAGCGTGCTCCTGGTATGAAGGTCTTGACTAAAGTTGTACTTGGGTCAGTTCAACTTTGATGTCATCCTCAACCTCTCTTTCTGTTTTTTTTTTTTTTTTTTTTTATTGAATGTGCATACGTGTGTACATGCTCAGTCATGTCTGACTCATTGTGACCCCACGGGCTGTAGCCTGCCAGGCTCCTCTGTCCATGAGAATTCCTTGGCAAGAATATTGGAGTAGGTTGCCATTTCCTTCTCCAGGGGATCTTCCCGACCCAGGGATTGAACTCGCATCTCCCAAGTCTCTTGGCAGGTGGATTCTTTACCACTGAGCCACTTAGGAATTCTCTTTTATTGAATACCTGGGAATATTTTTATAAGAATAGGGGATTTTTAGTTCACAAGAACTGAATCTACTTAGAAGAAAGAACACTATATACTTTTAAAAAGCTAAGCAAGATACAAATATATTTAATACTTCAATAAATCCCTATAAATATTAAGTTCCTTTATTAATGCTAATCTCTTCTCAATAAAGGATTCTGGAAACTTCCAGATGAATGCAATTTAGGGAAATACTTCTTTTTAGATTCTTCTCCATTAGATTTCCCAATTACAAAAAATTATCAATTTTTTTCCTTCAGTACTATGCTTTTTCCTACCCCACACTGCTTTTTGTATCCATCCTGCTCTTGTGTCTTTTTTTCTTTTAATTTTTACTTTTTGGCTGTGCTGTGTAGTATCTGGGATCTTAGTTTTCCAATCAGGGATTGAACCCACACCCTCTGCATTGAAAGCAGAGTTTTAACTACTGGACTGTAAGGGAAGTCCCCTTCTTGTATCTGTCTTAAAGTATTAATTTATTCTGTGTCTATAAGTACCTGATCTTTGTTAACTACAGATTTGTTATCATATATTCATGTCACTACAGGCTTCCCAGGTGGCACTCGTGGTAAGGAACCCACTTGCCAACGCAGGAGATGTAAGAGACGCAGGTTCGATCCCTGGGTTGGGAAGCTCCCCTAGATAAGGGCATAGCAACCCACTCCAGTATTCTTGCCTGGAAAATTCCATGGGAAGAGGAGCCTGGTGGGCTACAGTCCGTAGGGTCACAAAGAGTCAGACACAACTGAAACAACTTAGCATGCATTCATATGTCTACAGCTATTCCTGCTTCTAATAGCTATTTCATATATCCTTGTAATATCACCTATCCCTGCTTTTTGCCCTGGGAAAACAAAATATTCTGTTAAAATATTTATTACTGTAAAAGTTGATCCATTGACATTTCCCAAAGGGAATATCAGCAGAAACCACTAAAATTCTTTGGTTTCCTCCCTATTACTCTTCTTGCAATAGACGTACCTTTCTTCATGTGTAGGAGTTTTCTTTCTGAAAAAAGCACAGCATTTTCTGTGATGTCAGTGGTCTGAATGTGGTTTTGTCTACTATAGGTAGCCTTTTAATACCATGTCTTATTTTGAAATGACAAAGTCATGCTTCTGAAAATATGCGTGGCTCAGATGAGTGAATTCATTTATAAACAAACCTGTCATTCTGAGCAATGTTAAACTGTGTGGGCATGCTCAGTTGTGTCCTATTCTTTGTGACACTATGGACTTTAGCCCACCAGGCTCCTTTGTCCATGGGATTTCCCAGACAAGAATACTGGAGTGGGTTGCCGTTTCCTTCCCCAGGGGATCTTCCCAACCCAGGGATCAAACCCGCGTCTCCTGTGTTTCCTGCATTGCTGGTGGATTCTTTACCACTGAGCCTTCGGGGGTGCGGATTTGCAAAATGGATGGCTTAGAGGGAGCATCGGAGAAGGCAATGCCTGGAGTACTCCAGTACTCTTGCCTGGAAAATCCCATGGACAGAGGAGCCCGGTAGGCTGCAGTCCATGAGGTCGCTAAGAGTCGGACACGACTGAGCGACTTCACTTTCACTTTTCACTTTCATGCATTGGAGAAGGAAATGGCAACCCACTCCAGTATTCTTGCCTGGAGAATCCCAGGGACGGGGGAGCCTGGTGGGCTGCCGTCTATGGGGTCGCACAGAGTCGGACACGACCGAAGCGACTTAGCAGCAGCAGAGGGAGTATACTGGATAGAATGGATCCCCAGTCCTGGGGAAGCCCAAAGTTGAACCAAAAACATTTATATTTAAAACACCCTGTAGATACACTGACACGGGTAGGAGCATCATGTAGGCTTGCTCAACAATTTTAAATCACTATTAGTAGGTTGAATGGTGAATCCCTTCCTTCCTCTCGAAACCATATGTCCAAGTCCTAAATCCTGGCACCTGTGACTGTGACCTTATTTGGAAAAGGAGTCTTTGCAGATGTAAATAAGAAAAGAATTTTGGGGTGAGATCATCGTGGATTAACCAGGGAGACCTAAGTCCAATGACACACGTTGTTATGACCGAAGAGGAAACACAGAGACAGAGGCCATAAGAAGAAACAGAGGCAGAGGCTAGAGTTCCACGCAGCCCAAGGCGAACACCTAGAGCCACCGGAAACTGGAAGAGACAAGGAAGGATCCTCCCCTAAAACCTTCAGCGGGAGCAGGGCCCTACCGATTCCTTGATTTTGGAATTCTGGCCTCTTGAATTGTGAGAGATTAAGTTTCTGTTGATGTAGGCCACTGAGTTTGTGGTAATTTGTTACAGCAGCCCTAGAAAACCACTATGCTCTGATCTACCCCAGAATTATACCTACTATTCTAGAGTGTCAAACCATAGAGGCCAAAAGCCAGTATTATACACGTCCATCACCATTTTCTTATTATACTATGCTCACTCTTTACAGGGCTTCCCAAGTGGCTAAGTAGTAAAGAATCCACCTGCAATGCTGGAGATGCAGGTTCCATCCCTGGGTCAGGAAAATCCCCTGGAGAAGGAAATAGTCACCACTCCAGTATTCTTGCCTGGGAAATCCCATGGATAGAGGAGCCTGAAGCGCTGCAGTCCATGGGGACATAAAAGAGTCATACATGACTTAGTGACTAAAACAACAACACCACCCTTTACAAGTTGTTTTGTTCTTGTTTGAAAGAGCCATTAACCTTTTTTCAGCCTGAATCACGAGTCACTAGAAGAAAAGGGTCGTCATATTTTGGGATGACTTCTATATTATGTTTTCATCTGTCTTGCTGCTTGTCTAGACTTTGCTTTTAAAAAGAAAGTATAGATCAATACTTTCTGAAACTTGCCTAACCGTGAGAATTGTCTGCAGCAGTATTAAATATACACATAAATAACTTCCCAGGCTTCTCCTCTCAAAATTCAGATCCAGAAGAACAGAGTGTGAGAATTAGCATTTTTAACAAGCGCTTGGTGATTTGAGGGGTCAGTTTGGGAAATGGTGTTTTGCATTTCACTTAAGCAGTATGGGGTGTGGTCATATGATCCCTCCATTGCCCTTGGCTTTCTAGTTGTCCAGCTGGCTAAGACAATTGGCTACAACTGACTAAGGCTCAGAACTGCAATTTCATTTCTAGTCCCATCTTCCACTGTATCTGTCTCTGGATCCACCCTTGCCCTCTGCACCCAGCCTATTTGTAGCCAGAATGATCTTTTAAATTATTCTGCCAATCCATATGATCAGCAGTCCTACTCCTGGGTGTATATCTGGGGGAAACTCAAATTTGAAAAGATACATGCACCCCCATGTTCACAGGAGCACTATTTACAATAGCCTAGACATGGAAGCAACCGAAATGTCTGTAGCAGATGAATGGATAAAGAAAATGTGATACACACAAACACACATACACAATGGAATACTACTTAGCCATTTAAAGGAATGAAATAATGCCATTTGCAGCGACATGGATGCAACTAGAGATTATTCTACTAAGTAAAGTAAGTCAGAAAGGGAAAAACAAATGCTATATAATATCAGTTATATGTGGAATCTAAAATATGGAACAAATGAGCTTATCAGTGAAACAGAAGCAGACTTATAGATACAGAAAACAAACTTACCATTACCAAAGGGAAGGAATAAGGCGTTTGGGGTTAATAAATTCCCACCACTGTATAAAATAAATAACCATCAGTGTCCTTGAACAAGATTTGGACTTGCCTACTGGAATGTCATCTCTATGAGGACCTGCATCCCAGCACCTAACTGAGAATGTAGCCTGTCACGTGCAGTCGTCAATAGTTGTTGGACAAGCAAATATGTGAATGAACAAATGAAGACTCATCTCTCTAGACTGCAGTGAAGGGGTACCACTGGCCTTCCTCAAGCCTACTTACTCCCCTGTTCTCACCTGACAGTCCGGCTCTTCTGCCTCCTTGCTTCTCTCTCTTATGCTAGAATTTTTTTTTTTTTAATGTAGTTGATTTACAGTGATGTGTTCGTTTCAGGTGTACAGCAAAGGGATTCAGATACATATATATGTGTGTATGTGTGTGTGTGTATATATGTTCTTTTTCAGATTCTTTTCCCTCTTGGTTATTACAAAATGTTGAGTATAGCTCCTTGTGCTGTGCAGTAGGTCCTGGTCAGTTATCTATTCGCATGCTACTTTCCTTCATGTTTTGCTTTTCACTTCTTAGAGCCTCTAAATCACAGTTTTTTTTTTCAGAGTTCCTTTTTTAAAAACGTAATTGAGCCATAATTTACATACCATAAATTTCACACGTTTAAGTATACAATAATTTGTAGTAAATTTACTAATGAGTACCATAATCCAGTTTAGTAATATTTTCATCACTCCACTAAGATCCCTCGTCTATGCTATCGGTTTGTCTCCATTTCAGCTCCCATCCCAAACAAACACTAACCTGATTTCTGTCTCTGTAGCTTTGCCTGTTCTGAACATTTCAGGAAAATGGAATTCTCTGGTGTCTGGCTTCTTTAGCTCCGCCTGGCATTTTTGAGGTCCATCTGTGTCGTAGTCTCTATTGGTATTTCCTTTAATGCTGAGTAGTATTTCATCTCGGGGACGCACCAGAGTTTCGGTTTGTTCACTAGTCCATTCACAAGTCAGTGGACTTTGAGGTGGTTTCCACTTTTTGGCTATTACAAATAATTCTGTTATGAATATTCTCAAACAGGTCTTATGTGGACGCATATGTTCATTTGTTGTGGATATGAACCTAGGTGTGGAATTGCTGGGTCACGTGGTAAATCCATGTCTAACTTTTGGGAGAACTGTCTGATTGTTCTCCAGAGCGGCTGCCCCATGTCCCCTCCCACCAGCAGTGGATGAGGGCTCTGATTTTCCGTCTTACCAGCGTTGCTAGCGCCTGTGTTTTGGTCGTAACCATCCTACTAGGTGTCAAGCAGCATCTTATTGTGCTTTTGATGTACATTTCCCTGTAGACTAGTGATGCAGAATATATTTTCATCTGCTTATTCGCCATTTCAGTTAAATTCAGTTCAGTCGCTCAGTCGTGTCCAACTCTTTGCGACCCCATGAATCGCAGCACGCCAGGCCTCCCTGTCCATCACCAACTCCCAGAGTTCACTCAGATTCACGTCCATCGAGTCGGTGATGCCATCCAGCCATCTCATCCTCTGTTGTCCCCTTCTCCTCCTGCCCCCAATCCCTCCCAGCATCAAAGTCTTTTCCAATGAGTCAACTCTTCGCATGAGGTGACCAAAGTACTGGAGTATCAGCTTTAGCATCATTCCTTCCAAAGAAATCCCAGAGCTGAATTCGCCATTTATATACAGTTAATTTTTCAATGGCTTGGTTTCCTTTGTGTATGAGAGGGTACGTTCTGTTATTCTTTTATTACAGGTGTGTAGTCAGTGTTTTCTGAGTAAGGGACCCTCTTCTTAGGGGGTTCAGTTCACATTTCCCCTTTAGGATCACTGACACCTCTCCCACCAGTGCCCTGGGAAGGAGTGGGAGTGTCTCATCAGTCTTTTTTCTTTCCATTTCTTTCCCTTTCTTTTCTTTCTCTCTCTCTCTCTTCTGTCTGGTTATTTTCCTCTTACATCTCAGCTTTTTTAATATCATCATTTTTAGCCTATCAATGTTATTTTTTTTATTGTGGTGAAATGCACATAACAGAATTTTATACTTTTAACCATTTTTATGTAGCATTATGTCATTTGTACTGTTCTGCAGCCATTACCACCATCTATCTCCAGGACTTTTTCATTATCCCAAACTGAAACTCTCCACCCATTAAATACTAATTCTCCATTCCCTCCTCCCTTCAGCTCCCAGCAACCACTTCAGTGTTCTAATTTATATGTAATAATACCTAGCTGTCTTCTCAAAGGGATTTTATATATATCCTGCTAAGAATAAAAAGCAAAAAAGATGGCTAAACCTCAGCTTCACATTTTAATATCCTCTGGACAAGGCAAGCTAGAAAGGCAGTCATTTTACATGCATACAAGAACAGTGTTCCAAAATAAAGTTACTGGGAAGCGGCTGCATGCCAGCTTTTAAAGGACTTTGCTTTTTGCAGAGCTTCTGTTCTTCTGAGGAGTAACCTGCCCAGCACTGGCATCCTGGAAGTGTCTTGCTTTTGTTCAGCTGGCTCATTGCTAGAGCCACCGATGGCACCTGTCTGGATCTGCACTGTTTTCTCAAATTGTGTTTATTTGATGATTGTACAAAACGACATCAATCCATGTCTTGGGCTGATATAAAATGATTTGATTGCCATTTGAAATATACCAGCTAAGTCCCAAATGCCGTCTTCATTTTACTCTTATATTTGTTGTTTTTCAGTCTCTAAGTTGTGTCTGACTCTTTGTGACCCTATGGATTGCAATACGCCAGGCTTCCGTGTCCATCACTATCTCCCAGAGTTTGCTCAAATGCAGATCCATTGAATCAGTGATGCTAACTATCTCATCCTCTGTTGTCCTCTTCTTTTGCCTTATATCTTTCCCAGCATCAGGGTCTTTTCAAATGAGTCAGTTCTTCGAATCAGGTGGCCAAAGTATTGGAACTTCAGCTTCAGCTTCCTTCCACTGAATATTCAGGGTCGATTTCCTTCAGGCTTGACTGGTTTGATGATCTTCTTTTATATACAGAGACTAAAAACTATTTGCAAAAAGGAGCACAGAACATTCTGGTACACAACTCAGATTTTTTCTCAGAAAGACGTCTTGTACTTATTCGTATTGCTAAAAGATAAACTGAGCCATAGTAAGAATTTTAAGACTTTGTTTGAGCAAAATCCCATGTGAGTTGGGCAGCATCAAACTGGAAGTGGTTAGTGGTACCCTGCCCACAGGAGCTGAGGAGAGACTTTTATAGAGAAAAGATGGGAGCAATGAAAGGAAATTAATCAACTGGCTGTAACTTAAAGTGTCACTGGCCGTTTGCATTGTTTGGGGTTTTGATTTCATAACCATTAGGCGTTTACAGGCTTAAATTTTGGTTCGCTGCTGGAATTCTCCATGGCAGTAGAGCCACCTCTGTCTCTTGGATTCCTTGTTTAATTCATTTAACCACATAGACAATACTTTTCAGTTGTGCTTAGGCAAGAAACAGGATGGCTATCAGTTAGGCAAGTTGGGGCTGACAAACTGTTTGAAAGGGGTGCATTTCCTAACCAAGGACATGGCAGAACCACATAAAAAGAGGATGTTGCCTCTGTATGTAAAACTTACTGCTGGGAGGGTGACTGTTCTCCTAGACTGACAGATGTTCTCTGTTACAAAAGGGGGAAAACATTTAGGCTCTTCCGGTGGTGAATAGAGGCCACAGGTTACAGCTTTCTTTGGAAGTTGCTTTTAAAAAGCCATTCTACTGAGGACCTTCTGTTGCCAGCCGTGCTAACTGGTTGTCCTTTGTATTCGCTGATGACGACATAAAGGATGGTTTGTGCAGAGGCTCTGTACAAAAAAATACATTTGGGACCAGCAGTCCTTTCTACATTGGGTACATACACAAAGATGGTTCTAAATTTGCTCCCTTGCCAAAGAAACTCCTTTTATGAAAGATTTTTGTTGTCCTTGAAACTATTCAAAGCACTGCAACTCAAAAAGGGTTGGCAGTGAGGGTGGGGGATGAGAGGCATTCCAGGACTATTGGCTCAACGTTTACCATACCCCTTCTATGAGAATCACTGTCTTATTTTTTTATATATATACATTTTGCATTATTTCAAAGAATAGTGCAAAAAAGGCCCTGGTGCACACTGTGGTGTAACAATATTGGTTACTATCAGTCCTGTGTGTTGCTCCCTATGTGTCAAATAAAATGAAGGTCAAATAAGTGAAGTCACAATTCACAGCTCTCCTTATATGTATGCTGCTGCTGCTAAGTCGCTTCAATCGTGTCTGACTCTGTGCGACCCCATAGACGGCAGCCCACCACTGGAGTGGGGTGCCATTGCCTTCTCCACCTTATATGTATAGATAAGGAATATTACCACAAATGAAAGACCTCAGGCACCTTCTTCTCTGTCATTTTATTTATTCATCGTGTTCTCCTGCTGATAATAATAACTAATATTGATTGAGCATTTGCTATGAACTGAGTACTGTGCTAGGCCCTTACGTGTACCATCTCATATAGTCCTTGAAATGGCCCTGCAAAGGAGGAGCTCTTATTCAGCCCATTTTACAGATGTGGTGACTAGAGCACAGTAAAGTTAAATGAAGCATCCAAGATTTCAAAATGAGCATTGGAACTCGGGTGAAAAGGCATCTTGCTGCTGCTGCTGCTGCTGCTGCTAAGTCGCTTCAGTCGTGTCCGACTCTGTGCGACCCCATAGATGAGAGCCCACCAGGCTCCGCCATCCCTGGGATTCTCCAGGCAAGAACACTGGAGTGGGTTGCCATTTCCTTCTCCAATGCGTGAAAGTGAAAAGTGAAAGTGAAGTCGCTCAGTCATGTCTGACTCTTTGTGGACCCCATGGACTGCAGCCTACCAGGCTCCTCCGTCCATGGGATTTTCCAGGCAAGAGTACTGGAGTGGGGTGCCATTGCCTTCTCAGAAAAGGCACCTTACAACCTCTCTATTTGAGTGTTGATGAATGCAAATTAGTTTTACCATCAGTTAAAGCAGAGTAGTTCCAACCATGAGGCAAGAGTAGTTATGCCAGATAATACACTGGACAACCAGTTAGATTCAAATTTTAGATAAGCAACAAGTAATATTTTAGTATTTGATGTCCCAAATATTACATGGGACATAACAAGAAATTGATTATTAGTTACCAAAATTTAAATGTAGCTGGCTGTCTTATGTTTTGATTTGCTTAGTCTGGCAGCCCTGGTCAGGAGGGGTATTGCAAAAGAGGTAAAGAAAAAGGCTAATCCATGTGATTACTGTGGTTTGAGATTATTTGCAGTTTTATATTTCTTCTATTAGTGTGACTTTATTCATTTCAGGATGATAATGTATTAAGTTCATTATATTAAACTTTAAATCAGACAGATATGCAGGTTCAGTCTGTACAGTAAACTGATAACTGATCAACAGCTCTCTCCTGATTCACTTTTTCCCCTTAGGAATAAAGGCTTCCAAACCCGACCCATGCCGAGATCAGTACCTCATTGGTTTCTCTATGAACTGAAACCCCAGGAAATGCTACCCCTGGTTTGTTTCTCTTGACTTAAAAAACAAAACAAAACTACTTTGCCTCAATCTGGGCATGTTATGATTTTTCTGAAGTCTGTTCTAGGATTTTCACTTTAGCTGGGCTATCAGTGATTTCCTTTTCCATACAGAGCTTCATCCCAAGTTTTAAAATGATGAAATATTCTTGTGCTTTTAGCAACTTTATTGCTTGGTAAAATTCCCTTCTCTCTGGGTGGTCACCTCCTGAAATAGATGACACTGGCCTACATAGGCCGAGCAAAAGTACTAACATAGTCACAAATATTTCCTGAGTACATCAGTGTATTTCCTCCAATGCACATTTCTAGCATTCCATGGGTGGGAGCGACTAATGATGACAAAGCTCTAGAATAGTCTCTGTCCTGTACGTCAGAGCCCCTTTGCCGATAGACCTGTCTTCCTGTGAATGATCTGCCCCAGTCTATTTAGCTTTGAAGCAGGGCTCATTTGCAGTTACCAAAACGTAGAACCACTGTCAGGAACCATCGGTCTTTGGTGCTCTAGGAAGGTTGCCAACTGGTTCCCATTAGGCGAGAATTTGCCTATCCAGTTAATTTATGAATAAATTACCATTAGTGTCTGAGAAGGTTGGAATGGTCACAAGTTATTCCTGAAAAACAAATTATTCATGTGGCCATTTCCAATAGGCTGTGTCCTTATGTCTAGTCTCACAGAGGTCTCATAAATCTTTAGGGTAATTATAATTCTCAGGAAGTATCTGTTGGATTCATTGGTAGAAAGATCTTGCTTCATTACATAAGCACTTCAGATAGTTTAAGCAAGCATCTAGCGTCCCTCTTGGTAAATTATCAATGCCTTCCTTTTCTGTGTCTTTCAACCCACCCTAATGACCTTCCTCCTTGCTTTTTTCTGTTGCAGTGAAAACTGGTAGTTAACATGAAGAAAATCTGACACAGGTGTAAGCTGTATGAAAAAACAGAAAATGTGCTCAGACAAGGTGATGGCTGCATTGGCTAGAATAGGATGCAGGGTGATTGATACACCAGAAGTTGGGCTGTTTTGATGTCACTTGAGCTTACCATTGTTGCATCAGTTGTTCCTTCTTCAGAAATGAGCCAGTGGAGATGTGACATTTATTTCAGCTCAACATTATCATGTATATTTCTGAAAAGGAAAACAGTGTCAGTAGCCACAATCCCCATTCCCTCTCCTAAAGGGGTCTGTAGAAGGTAAAGTGATGGATCAGTCATCATATTCTCTATATGCTCAGAGATAGTGCATTTAGACCTCTAATATGGTAAATTTTCTAGTGAATTTCAGTTTACAGAAATGAATGAGAATAATAGCTGACATTTACTGAGAGTTTTCCATGTATCGAGCATCCACCAATTGCTTAGGGTATTATGTTCAACACTTACTGCAACTGTGTGAGACAGGTACCATGAGTATCTACAATTTACAAATGAAGAAAGGTTCAGAGACACTGAGTAACTTGTCCAAGGATGCACAGCCCAGTCTCAGAGCCCAGATCTAACCAGGCAGCCTGTGTCCTTAACAACTACTTACTTCCCCGGTAGAGCAAAATGGTGATGCTGTTATGCAAACAGATAAAGTAGGTCTCACAGCCCCTGATCAATAAAGAAGCTTTTATGTAGTTCTGTTTGCATTTGTTCTTTAAATGCAAAACTGGAGTTTACCTGCTGGAATTAGATTTGATTTTCATCCCAGAGCTTTGGTTGTTTTTCAGACTTGCCCTTGGGTTTTCATCCTATCAACATTCTGATTACATTTTCATTATCATTCAACTGCAGTGATTCATGAATATGATAAAAACAGAACTGGCCCTTCAATAAATAAGGGAAGTGGGGCTGACAGTAAATAAATAGACTTTGCTTTGAATCTGGAGAAATTCAGCCTACAGATGTCCTGCAGTATTTATTAGGAGACCACTATACCCACCATGCCTCAGCTTAGAGTATTGTCTTCTTTCAGCTTTTCCTAAGATATCTGTATTTCTGTGTTATACAGAATTTCTTAACTTTTAGGTTAAAAGAAAACTTACTGAATGTTATGGTGCATGCTCATATATGTGGTATACTATATTTAAACATATTCAAATTCTGAGGGTGATTTTTCAAACTAATGGCAATAAATCCTTTGGAAATTTTGAAAAGATAAACCTTATTTAAGTTGAGAAATAGATAAACATTCATCCAGTAAGAATTATTATTTTAAATATGTTGGTCCCTACAAAGAAAATATGAACAGAACCCAAATATGAAAAAAGTTTCCAAGTTTATATTAAATTTATTCCATGAGTGACATAGGAAAATCCCTCTTAAGAGAAAAGGCATTGCAAAAGAGGAAAATAATCTTTCTTTTTCAAATAAAAATATGCATCCTGTTTCTAAGCATTTTTCCTAGTATTTGACAGTTAACTAAAATAAATCTTTTTCCTCCATATGGATTTTGTCAAACTTTCTTATCCTGTAATAGTCTTTGACCCACCCTTCCTATTTTTTCTCGTCTCTCACCCTTGTTCCTCTGGTCTTCCTTGTCTTATTCTTTTTTTTTCTTCCTCCTTTCCTTCCTTCCGTGTTGTTTCCTTCCTCATTCCTTCCCTCCTTACTCCCTTTCTTGTCCCCAGCATTTACTAAGGGTCAGATGCTATGTTATTTCACATAAGACTCATAAGTACACCATGAAACAGAGACCCTTATTTTGTTTATTTCAAGAGTTCCATGCTCTGAAAAAGTGACTTTCCCAAGGTCACAGAATTTGTAAGAATGGAGCCAGGATTCAGTCCTAGGTCGGATAATATTCCAGAGCCCGCAGTTTATTGCTTTCCAGTCAATGAGTATCTCTTTAATAAATAGGAAGTCATTTTAATTAAAATTTACTGACACAACTGACAAAGACAAATATTACATGATATTGCTTATATGCGAAACCAGGAAAAAATAATACAAATGAACTTTCTTACAAAACAGAAATAAACTCACAGACATAGAGAACAAACTTCATGGTTACCAAAGAGGGAAGTGGGAGGGGTAAACTGGGAATTTGAGATTAACAGATACACACTACTATATATAAAATAGATGAACAACAGGGACCTACTGTATAGCACAGGGAACTATATTTAATATCTTATAATCATCTATTTGAGAAAGAATCTGAAAAATATGTATATATAACTGAATCACTTTGCTGTATACCTGAATCACTGTATATCAACTATAATTCAATTTAAAAAGTTAATGATAGGAAAATAGTGGTTATCCCCCAAGAGAAGCCATTAGTCAACAGCTTTTCTCATCTAAGACTGCTCTGGTTCTTTGGACTGGCCCACAGGGAGTTTGCAGAACAGCAGACTAGCACAGATGAATAATAACAAATAGTTACTATCTATTGAGAATCTGCAGGGTGGGTTCTTTGACCTCTATAAGCATTAAGTCAACCAGTGCTCACCAGAAGCCCATGATATAGATACTATGTAATTGTCTCCATTTTAAAGACTAGGAAACTGAGGAACAGGGAGGGAAAGACACCTGTGGAAGGTCCCACCCAGAATCAGTGAAGGAATGAAGGTTTGGCACCCAGAGCAAACCCTCCTACCTGTGACATCAGACCACCTCTTGCCTGAGATCTGTATGCGCTCCTCCTCTTCTCAGGAGATGCTGAGCCAGTTAACTTCCCAACCAACCATTCACTTGCAGTTCAGATCCAGAGCAAAGAAAAGGCAAGGGAATCTGCTTTCCCCAGGGGAGGAATCAATAACTGCCAAGCTAGCCATTCTTTGTGCAAGTGGCATGTCTGAAAAGAGCTGTTTCTGTAATGAAGGAGTTCAGGGGAGAATGCCACAGATAATAAGAGAAAAAAGAAGAAAGGTCAGTTGAACTCACCCATAATAAATGTTAGAAATCTAAGGGTCAATGTGATCCTTTCCCATGAGACACTAAATTCTTCTTGGAAATCATCTTATGAAAAAATCTAATTTATTGTAGTGTTTCAAAAGTACAATTATTTTTTACCCAAAGTTCAAGAACTACTTTACCCAATGTACTTTAAAAGCCTGTTTTATTGAGTTGGTATTTTGTTGAAAAGAAATTTAGAGGGATTTCCCTGGTAGTCTAGTGGTTATGACTTCGTGCTTCCAATACAGAGGGGCTGGGTTCAGTCTGTGGTCAGAGCTAAGATCCCACATGCTTTGCAGTCTGGCCAAAAAATTTTAAAAAAAAAATTTTTTTTTAAGGAAATTTCTTAGAAAAATAACCAAATGGGGATTTTTTTAATAATAAAAATATTTCATTGTCATGAGAATAAGAAGTACACAGGCATAAGTATAATAGGCATTAAGTGTCTTCTAAGTGTGATGCTTTGTGCCATGTGCCTGGTGCATCCACTTCTTCCAGTTATGTCTGAAATCTGATCACATTCCATCATTACTATCACCACTACCCACAACCATCCTAGTTTAAGCCATTGTCACCTCTTGCCCAGATTACTATAGTAGCTTCTGAGTGGTCTCCTGGCCACTCCTTTTCTCCCCTGTAGCACAGACCTGATACACAAGGAACCACAGTGATATTTAAAAACCTTAAGTCATTCAGTTCAGTTCAGTTGCTCAGTCGTGTCCGACTCTTTGCGACCCCATGAACTGCAGCACGCCAGACCTCCCTGTCCATCACCAACTCCTGGAGTCCACCCAAACCCATGTCCATTGAGTTGATGATGCCATCCAACCATCTCATCCTCTCGTCCACTTCCCCTCCTGCCCTCAATCTTTCCCAGCATCAGGGTCTTTTCAAATGAGTCAGCTCTTTGCATCAGGTGGCGAAAGTATTGGAGTCTCAGCCTCAACATCAGTCCTTCCAGTGAACACCCAGGACTGATCTCCTTTAGGATGGACTGGTTGGATCTCCTTGCAATCAAAAGTCTTCTCCAACACCACAGTTCAAAAGCATCAGTTCTTCGGCACTCAGCTTTCTTAACAGTCCAACTCTCACATCCATACACGACCACTGGAAAAACCATAGCCTTGACTAGACGGACCTTTATTGGCAAAGTAATGCCTCTGCTTTTCACTATGCTATCTAGGTTGGTCATAACTTTCCTTCCAAGGAGTAAGCATCTTTTGATTTCATTACTACAATCGCCATCTGCAGTGATTTTGGAGCCCAGAAAAATAAAGTCAGCCACTGTTTCCACTGTTTCCCCATCTATTTGCCATGAAGTGATGGGACCAGATGCCATGATCTTAGTTCTCTGAATGTTGTTGATCTATTTGAAATAAATGAGTGACTTTGCATCCTATTCAGGAAAAAAACAACCCAAAGTACTTATTAAGGCTTGTGGGTGCTCATGATCTGGCCTGGCCATCTTCCTTTCTGAGTTCACTCACTGCCACCTCCTTCTCATCTCCTCCTCCTGACTGTGAAGCCCTCTTGGCTGTTCCACGCACGGTCGGTCTGAGTCTCCACAGGGGTTGTTCTCTATGCTGGAATGTTTTTTCCTTCAATATTACATGGCTCACTCCTCTTTTTCCAGTTCTCTGCTCAAATATCACCTCATAAAAGAGTCTCTTCCAGACCATACTATGTACAGTAACACCTACTCCACTCTGCCACTGGGCCTCCCTGATAGCTCAGTGGGTAAAGAATCCACCTGCAATTCAGGAGACCTGGGTTTGATTCCTGGGTGGGGAAGATCCACTGGAGAAGGGATAGGCTACCCACTCCAGTATTCTTGGGCTTCCCTTGTGGCTCAGCTGGTAAAGAATTTGCCTGTAATATGGGAGACCTGGGTTTGATCCCTGGGTTGGGAAGATCCCCTGAAGAAGGGAAAGGCTACCCATTCCAGTATTCTGGTCTAGAGAATCCCATGGACTGTATAGTCCATGGGGTCACAAAGAGTCAGATATGACTGAGTGACTTTCACTTCACTTCTGCCATCAATTTCTGTCCCTTTCCCCTGCCTCAATTTTCTGTCTAACAATTACCACCTCCTGACACTATTATAGTTCTAATAGCTATATGAGTTAATTCAGTTGACCTTTAATTTTCTTTCCTGTTATTTTATTTTATATTATTTGACATTCTTCTCCCTGTTTTTTTTAAATCTTTCTCCATTCTTCACATTGTATTAGAATGTAAGCTCCATGAACACATTTTTTCATTTATTCAACAAATTTTTAAAAGTATGTATTTATTTTTGTCTGGCCTGCGTATTTGTTGCTACATATGGGCTCTCTCTAGTTGTGGTGTATGGGTTTCTCATTGCAGTGGCGTCTCTTGTTGCCGAGCATGGGTTCTAGACACTTGGCCTCAGTAGTTGTGGTCCTCAGGCTTAGTTGCCCCATGGCATGTGGAATCTTCCTGAACCAGGTAACGAATCTGTGTCCCCTAAATTGTCAAGCAGTTTCTTAACCACTGGACCACCAGTGAAGTCCTATTCAACAAATTTTAATTAGTGCCTACTCTATGCCAAGCTATGGGCATCTAGAATGAAAGAGACTATATACCTGTATGCATGTAGATTACTTTTTAGCAACGGGAGATAGATAAGAAATAAAGAACCAAGCAAGTATATTATATTAAAGACAGTGATTTGGAGAAAAATCAGAATGTGGTTGGATGAGAGTGACAAGGTTATGGCTTAGAAGGATGAGGTCTGTCTTTAATAAAATGGACAGGATTATGAGAGGAGCAGATCTGGGGAGGAAATTTGGAATTTGCTGAGTGCTTGTTAAGTTTTAGATGTGTTCTAGTGATCCAAGTGGAGAGGTCAGGTGTGAGTCTGGATTTCGAGGGAGAGGGCAGGCAGAGATAAACTCTGGGATTCGTTCGTACATGCCACAAGATGGGCTGAGATCACAGAGGGAAAGAAAGAATCGAGGTACTAAACCTGGATCAGTCTATATTAAATGTTCAGAAGATGAGGAAGAGAAGGAGACCAAGAACAATGGCTCGTGAGGTCTGAGTGGAACCAAGAGAGGAGTATTTGGGAAACCAAACAAAGGAAGCAGTTCAAAAGGAAGTGACGGATGAGTTCTGAGAAATGATCACTGGGCTTGGCGGTCCAAAGAGAGGTCATGATGACTGTGACCAATGCTCTGTTGCTGGGGTGATGGGGACAAAAGAAAGAATGGGGATGGTAGGGGTAGGAAATGGAGGCAGTAAGTAGAAATAGCTCTTTTAAGTATGTCTGATCTAAGGGAGAGCAAAGAATTGAGGTGGTAGCTGCAGAAGGCTGTAGGGTCAAGAGAATTTTTTTTTTTCTTTTTTTAAGTAGAAGAGATCACAGCAGTTCTGATGAGGCAAGAGAAAGTTTATGTGGCAGAAGAGGATACAATTGAGGGAGCAATGTCCTGGAAGAGGTAAGAAGAGGGAAGGCCATCTTTTCATTGCTTCTACTTACTCAGTGAGATGGGAAGTCAGGTCATCAGGTGAGAGTGACGTGGAGCAAGAAGCATATAAGGGGAGAGGAGAAAGGTGTACTTAGTCATTCCAAGAATGGGGTAATGAATGAACTGGGGAAATGTAATAGCATCTCCAGGCACCACTTAAAGTGAGTGATCCATTTTAAGTGAGACTAGCCAGACGGTTGTTATGTTTTTCTCTTAAGCATGTCAGCCTGTGAATGGAGATATGGAATGGACAAAGAGTTGGACTGATCCGGGATTACTGATTACAGGCTTCATATGGCAAAGGGAGGGTGAGATAAAGGAGTTGAGAGTGTACACAAAGGATAGACCATGGAATCTAAGCTGCAGAAAGAGGGAGACCAGGAGGGATGAGGAACAATGATGCATAGTAGAATCGTTGGATTAGCCTTGGTCATGGGTTGGAGAATTATTGGAGTTGGCACAGTAGTAGAAAGAGTGATGGTTAGAGAATAGGATGTTTGGAACTAAGATTAGGAAGGCTGGACAGTTGTTGGTAATAACAGGGCATAGACTAGGACCTTGAGACTGGAAAGCTGAAGTAGGAAGACAGGGGTGTTTTTTTATAAAGTTAAAATCTAAGCGACTGGGGTATTTAAGACTTATCCACATGGGTGTTATAATCATTAAGACTTAGAATGTTGCTGGATTTTTGTTCTTTCTTTTTTTAATTTTTTTTTAAATTGGCTATGTGGATCTTAGTTGCAGCACAAGGGATCTTTTGCTGTGGTGCGTTGACTCTCTAGTTGTGGCATATGGGCTTATCAGTTGTTCCGCAGCATGTGGGATCTCCGTTCCCCCACGAGGGATTGAACCCAAGTCCCTGGCATTGCAAGGTGGATTCTTAACACTGGACCACCAGGGGAATCCCTGGCTAGAGTACTGTCGGAGAGAGATGCTAAAGTCTTCAGGCAATGGGGAAAGGGGGTTTTATTGAGAAAGGAGGACAGGAGTCTGGAAGAAGCAGTGAAGAGCAGGGAGAGCACCCATTCCGCCTCCAGACCAGTGGGGTGAGGATGAGAGAGAAAGCACTTGAGTTTGTTCACTGCTGCATCCCCCACACCTACAAAAGGGCTTCACAAATGGGAAGGTCTTAATAAATATCTGCCGAGTGACTGAGTGATAAGCAGTTTCTATTTTGGCAAGAGGTTGTTTAGGAAGCTAATTCAGGTACACTGTGAAAGGCGAGCAGGAATGGGGAGAGGCGAAGTACAGAGAGATCTGCTGAGAGGCCACTGAATGGGCCAGGTGGGGAAGGAGGAAGGAAGGTCCTGTGAAGAGGCAGTGGGGAGAGTAAGAGGGGACCACAGTGAGGAAGACGGCCAGTGACCTGGGGATTGTGGGACCCCGGAGTCAGGAAATACAGGGCAATGAGTGGAGGGGGGTTGCTAGGAAGGAGTTGGGCTGCAGCCTGTGTGTCTGACGGGTATTCCAGGGAAGATGCTGAGACCCAGGTAAGACTCTGCTGCTACTGCTGCTGCTAAGTCGCTTCAGTCGTGTCCAACTCTATGCGACCCCATAGACGGCAGCCCACCAGGCTCCGCCATCCCTGGGATTCTCCAGGCAAGAATACTGGAGTGGGTTGCCATTTCCTTCTCCAGTGCATGAAAGTGAAAAATGAAGTCGCTCAGTTGTGTCCGACTCTTAGCAACCCCATGGACTGCAGCCTACCAGGCTCCTCCATCCATGGGATTTTCCAGGCAAGAGTATTGGAGTGGGGTGCCATTGCCTTCTCGAGTTAGACTCTAGGCTACCCTAGATAGAGTGTCTCTGACAAAGGGAGGGTCAGGATAATAAGGGTTGGGGGAAGGAGATTGGGGATGGAGACCCGGAAACAGCAGTCTTGGGGGCAGGCTTGAGGGAAGGAGTTGGATAGATCTTGGCTGGTGAGAAGGACTTTCTAGGTAAAGAGCAGAGTGTGAGTAGAGGGGTGAAAGCACTGGTGGGTCCAGGGCTGACTGAGTGATCCCGACCCAGAGAAAATGAGAGCAAAAGGTAGAGCCAAGGTTGGAAGGAGAAGGGAGCAGGGGCCGGGCAGTGGGAGCTCATTTCTCCCCAGCAGGGCCCTGCCCTGGGATGAGATGGTGCCCCCATCTTGTGGGAACCAAGCCCTCTGGACACAGTGCCCAGTGGGAACCCCATCCAGAGAGTGGTCACAAACCACAGCATGCAAGAGTATCAGTCTGAAGCCTTCACTTCCCCTCTCTGATGTTCAGGAACATGGCAGCATCCTGTATCTGCAGAATGTTCCAGAATATTGAGAACAGGCTGGAGGCTTTAACAGAACTGAAAACAAAACTCTGGGACAAAAGGCCGAGAGGGAAATATTTTTTAGGATATTGTGATCGAGATGGTGGATGGGTAACCACGCTGACAGCACAGCCGTCCTGGGTTCCTGGACTGCCTAGATTGATGGTAACCACTGCGTTTGCACTAGTCTGGCCTCATGGCCGAGGCCTCCAGAGATAGGCCATAGATATGACTCTGGCCTTAAAAACAGTTAACCAGAACTTCCTCATACCATGCCAGGTAATTGTTGTTGTGTGCTAGAAAGCAAGCTTACAACAGAGAAATTAGCCCTGACCTAGGAGAGAGCAGGCCTGAGCTTGAGTCCTAACCTTGAGTCCTGACCTTGACCCAGTTTTGCCCAGTGGCTCTGTGTAAGTCTCACCCTCTCCCAGGATTCAGTTGCCTTCACTGATAACACCTAACCTTGTAGCTGGCCCTGGGCTTACAGCTTTACATGGATGTTCTATTTTACACTCACAACAGTCATGTTGTAGATGTGACCTTTGTAGGTAGAGGTTCTCATGATCTGCCTTTTAAAGGTGAGGATTCAGAGGGATGGAGAGGCTGAGCAACTTCCCCAAGGTCACACAACTAATAAATGACTGACTAGGGTTCAAGCCTTGGTCTTGGGCTCCAGACACCCTGGATTCACTGACACTTTGCTACATTGTAAAATGAGGTACGCAGCTGGGGTGACGTAATGTTCCTCCTAGCTCTAATTCTTCTGTCTCTGACATTTTGTTATGCCCTCATCCATTTCAAGCAAGTTAAGAAAATGCCTGATATAAAACAGAAGCAGTGGCAGCCATCTATCTAAACACACTGTTCTCTCTCCCTGCTGGCCTATCTTATCTCAGCCAGTCTATAAATTACTTAGCAGTCCTTCACAGGAGTCACAAACTGTTTCTGATACCTGGCAGCTTTACTCATTTATGTTATCTGTCTGGCTTTGAAAGGTATTTGAGTTTGCAGGGCCTGCTCCTAAAATCAACTAGGCTGTGGTCTAAAAAGAAAAGGAACAAGGAGGGGAGGTAGAAAGAGAAGGAGGGAAGAAAAAGGAGGGAGGGAGGGAAGGAAGCGAGGGAGGAGAAAAGAGGACAGAGAAAGGAGGGAAATTGGAATTGACATATATACACTGCTGCTGCTGCTGCTGTTGCTGCTGCTGCTACGTCGCTTCAGTCGTGTCTGACTCTGCAGCCCCACAGATGGCAGCCCACCAGGCTCCGCTACTATATATAAAAGATGGGTTTCCCTGGTGGCTCAATGGGTAAACAATCTGCCTGCAGTGTGGGGGACATGGGTTCAATATCTGGGTCAGGAAGGTACCCTGGAGAGGGAAGGACAACCCACTCCAGTATTCTTGCCTGGGAAATCTCATGGACAGAGGAGCCTGGTGGGCTACAGGCCATGGGGTTGCAAAGAGTTGGACACCACTCAGTGACTAACGCTTTCACTTTCATATATAAAAGATAACTAATAAGAACCTATTGTATAGCACAGGGAACTCTATCCAGGGCTCTGTAATGACCTATATTGGAATGGAGTCTAGAAGAGCGTGGATATATGTATATGTCTGACTGATTCACTTTGGTATTACAGCAGTAGCTAACACAACATTGCAAACCAAGTATACCCCAATGAAAAAAATTTTTTCAAGGAGAGAGAAAGGACAAGAGGGAGAATAGGAAGCAGAAGGCAGAGGAGGAGTCGGAGGCGCTTCATAGATTACCTGGGATTTTATGCTTTAGTTGACTTTATCAAAAGCTATTATGATTTCTAAAGTGATTTTACATGGATCGTGGCCCCCTTCCAATGAAGGCTTTTAATATACTGTAGAAGAAGCTATTGTTATTCTCCATATCTAAATGGTCTTAATATTTCATAATCTTTGTGGTTGTTTAGTTAAGTAATTAACTCACTCTGTGTAGATGAACTTAAACTGCCTTCATAGTATTCCCCCATCATCTTCAGTGAACACACCTTCACACCAGGATGAGTAATTTAATATGTTCAAAAGTGTAGAAGGAAAAGTCTGTTTTCTCATTGGGTTGTTCTCGGTATTAAGGCACTTGACAGATAAGTGAGAGACTACTTACTGCACAGACCACCCCTCTGCGATAATCAGAATTATTAAAATTTAAAATGTCAAGTTTAGTCTTTTTTCCCCTAATAAGACTGAAAAACCTTATGGTTCTTTTGCATAAATTAACAGCCTGTACTTAAAAGTTCTGAGGAAAACACTTGAGCATGACGGGGAAAATGTTAGTCTCATTTTTAAAAAAAACTAAAAAATCATTCTCACCTCAAGTGAAAAGGAATTAAGCGCTGCCAGAAAGAAAGGTAGTTTTGTATTTAAAACCCAGATGTCTGGGAAATCCCTGGGTGTCCAGTGGTTAGAACTCTGTGCTTTCACTGCTGGTCCGGGTTCATCGTGGTCGGGGAACTAAGATCCAACAAACCATGGAGCGCAGTCCAAAAAAGGGAATAAATAAAATAAAACAGATCGCTAATGAGAAGCAAATTCACCGGGTTTACTCAGCAGAAACTGGCCTCTGCACTGGGCGCGCTGCTCCCATCGTCCTGTCTGTGAACACACTCTGTACCTTCCTGGACATTCCAAGTATATTTGGCAGATTTTGTGTTTGTAGTGCCATGCTTTAAAAGTGCCTTGTTTTATGCTGTGTCTCCATTAGGGCATGAACTCCCAAGTGTTTACTAGATTTTTTAAATGCTTCAGTTAAATGAGATAAAGTTCTCAGTCAAGAAACAAAGAACGTAAGCCTCTGGGCTTTGTTGTCAATTACCAAAGCAGTACATGAGTGCATTCTTCTCATTAACTCAAAGCTTTGCGGGCTCTGAAGATGTGGGCCCCTGTATCCCATCTGTGCCTTCCTACCTCCCTCAGAGGGGGACTCTTTCCCCAGCATTCTCTCTGCCTTTTCTCTCCACAAATAGCATTTTCCCTCCATCCTTTCCAGCCAGGCACCTCCCATGTTGCTGCATTTCACTGATGCTTTTAGCTTGGAATACTAGAGACCTGCACTTTATAATGATACCTTTTAAATAAATGCTTGTTATCAGGGGCAGTCTGGGTGCACGGTTGTCACTTTGTCAACGCAGAGAAGGCACAAGGCCAGCTCTGCCATGTGGGACAAAATGAAAGCAGTCAAATGGGCAGAAGTTGCTTGGCTTTTGGAATGTTTCTCTGGAAGGTTTGTAAAAGTCTTTGGGGAAAAAAAAAGAGTCTCAAGCATTGGGGTGAATGTCATCAGGTCACCATTTCCTTGTGTTAGGGGGTTTGGCAGAGGAGAGGCCAAGTGTGAGGATGCAGGGGAAGGAAATAAATATGGAACAGGCTGGAACGGAACTTCCTCGGGCACAGGAAGCCAGAGACCCTGGAGAGGAAATGAAGGAAAGGCAGGCCGCCACAAACGAGGCCAAGAACGGGAGTCAACGTGGTCCAGGAGCCAAGTGTTCTTATGCGACAGCCATCCTCATCCCTGTGTTCACTTGCTCTCTCCTTCCTCTGCCCAAGGATAAATGTGTCCACCCCAAGTGGGTCCCAAACCAGGCTGTGTCATAGAATCACGGGAGAAACTTAAACAGAGATTCCTGAACTCCAGATCTTCTAGGGAAATTAATTCAGGTTTTTGTTTTTTTGATTTTTTCCCCCCAGTTTTCCAGCTACACTCAACATGGGCTAGCTTGGGAATCACTGATATGCAAAGTCTTTCCTTTTTCCCTTTCTTTCTTTTTTCTTTATTTATTTGGCTGCACCACGTCTTAGTTGCAGCATGTGGGATCTTGTTCCGCCAACCAGGGACTGAACCCAGGTGCCCTGCACTGGGAGGACAGAGTGTTAGCCACTGGACCACCAGGAAAGTCCTCAGATGACGCAGTCTTAAGAGCTGACCATCACTCAGCAACCAGACCTGACCCTAGAGAAGAGATGGTTTTGAGGAGAGTGTTTTCCATTTGGTAAAATAACTACAAGTCAAAACAAACAGTCCATAGCCTGTCTTATATGTTGTGCATTCATGCATAAAGCTGATGGTTCAAACATTATATGGGTGGAATATCTCTTCTATGGAAAAGCCAAGGATGGCATCATTGCTTACATTACCTAGGGAAGACATTTTTGCCCTTTTATAAGAGTCAGAAATCAGTGGAGAAATATCTTAAGTGGGAAATTCGCTTAATGGAACGGAACATCCTAGTCATCTGGTTTTGCCACTATCAGAATTAGAAAATAAGCCAAAGGAGTGCCTCCTAGGAGTTTGTTGGCTGGCTATCCCAGGTCCCACAGCCTGCAAGGGAAAATTATTCCTTTTATATTTAAATTAAAATTACTTGGACCTTACCCACAAAATGTTAGAGGTGGTCCAGTGCCTACCCTCACTATTTTTATGGATTTTTTACTCAGGCGGTTAACTCAAGTGGGATGGAGTTGGTTTTACTGGTCACTTCTTGTTCTGATTTCCTCTTTTGTCTGAATTCTTCTTCCTTTTAAAAATAACCTTATTTATTTATTTTTGGCTGTGCTGGGTCTTCATTGCTGTGCCGGGTTTTCTCTAGTTGTGGCAAGAGGGGGCTACTCTCTAATTGTGGTGCGCCAGCCTCTCACTGCGGTGGCTTTCCGTGCTGTGGAGCACGGGCTGTAGGGCCTGCGAGCATCAGTAGCTGCATTGTGCGGGCTTAGTTGCCCCAAGGCATGTGGGATCTTCCCGGATCAGGGATCAGACCCATGTCTCCTGCCTTGGCAGGTGGATTCTTTACCACTGAGCCACCAAGGAAGCCCTCTTTTGTCTGAATTCTTAATCTCACATCCTTTTAGCCTGATATCCAACCGAACCAAGCCATATATAAGCCCTTTGCCTTTGGCTGTCCAAATAAATGCTGTTATCAGAAGTTGAGATATCCGAAGTACTTACATCACAACATTACACAGCAAGCAACTTTAAAAGTTTATATTAAGTAATTTCTTTATTTTGGCCCTTTTCTACGATCAGAAATTTCTCATTTGCTGACTCCTCACCACTTTAGTCTTCTGACTCAGATTTTATAAGCTTCTGAATTCCAAGACTGAATTGAAAGTTCAATGTTATAAACATTTTTTTAAATTTCAAGAGCTATTACCAAATTGTCTAACAAACTTATCAATCTATTAATATTAGTTTATATTCCTTTCAACAATGTATAGTTAATTTTCATTTTTCTCACCAATAATAATAATAATATTTGTATTTAATGTATTTTCTGATATCAGAGGCAAAATATATTATTTCACTATTTTCACTTGCATTTTTTTTTAGATGAGGAAGAGTTTGGCATCTTTTCTTAAGTTCAGTGGCCAGTTATACTTATTTGTCTATAAATGACTGGTTAATTTTTTTCTATTAGAGAGTTGGTAATTTTCTTCAATTTTCACATTGATTTGTAAGAACTCTTTGCATATTAGATTGCATATTAACATTGTTATGTATGTTGCAAATATATCCCCATTTGTTTCTTGTCTTAGATTTACAGTGGTGCATCTGGTCCCATGGGGATGCCCTTGGGATTGGGATTGTTCCTTACATTCCAATGACCTTATCTGGTACTTGGTGGGAAAGTCCCACAGATCTGGGGCTTTTGGTTTGATAGGGGCCAACCTTTTTGGTGTCAGTTTTGTTTGCTTTCCCATCTTATTCTTATTCTTTTGCTTTCTAGAAAACCTTTGTTTTCTGTGAGACACATTTTGTCCTTGAGGATTATACCCAGCTGATTATACC
Source organism: Capra hircus (assembly GCF_001704415.2). Classification (NCBI taxonomy): domain Eukaryota; kingdom Metazoa; phylum Chordata; class Mammalia; order Artiodactyla; family Bovidae; genus Capra; species Capra hircus. Next base: position 99,353,882 of record NC_030815.1, read on the forward strand.
CAACTGATGCTTATTGATGTCTTTCTTCTTGCTGGAAGGTCAGTAGAGTTCAGTCGCTCAGTCGTTTCCGACCCCATGAATCGCAGTGCGCCAGGCCTCCCTGTCTATCACCAACTCCCGGAGTTCACTCAGACTCACGTCCATCGAGTCAGTGATGCCATCCAGCCATCTCATCCTCTGTCGTCCCCTTCTCCTCCTGCCCCCAATCCCTCCCAGCATCAAAGTCTTTTCCAATGAGTCAACTCTTCGCATGAGGTGTCCAAAGTACTGGTGCTTCAGCTTTATCATCATTCCTTCCAAAGAAATCCCAGGGCTGATCTCCTTCAGAATGGTTGGATCTCCTTGCAGTCCAAGGGACTCTCAAGAGTCTTCTCTAACACCACAGTTTAAAAGCATCAATTCTTCGGCGCTCAGCCTTCTTCACAGTCCAACTCTCACATCCATACATGACCACAGGAAAAACCATAGCCTTGACTAGACGGACCTTAGTTGGCAAAGTAATGTCTCTGCTTTTGAATATACTATCTAGGTTGGTCATAACTTTTCTTCCAAGGAGTAAGTGTCTTTTAATTTCATGGCTGCAGTCACCATCTGCAGTGATTTTGGAGCCCCCAAAAATAAAGTCTGACACTGTTTCCACTGTTTCCCCATCTATTTCCCATGAAGTGATGGAAGTAGGAAATGGCAAATTCTTTTTTATGATTGACCAGTCTTGGCCCCTTCTTTGGGTTTTTAGCTCAGCTCTCTGACCCACTCATGGGTCTTTTTTTTTTTTTTTTCCCAGCTTCTACTCTTCCATAAGCTTGGGGAGAAAGAAGAGGCTCTGTCAATCTGTGTCTAGGCTGACTCCTTTACCAGACACCCAACCTTTACTTTTGGTGTTTCTCTACTAAGTACATTCTATTTCTGGGGTCCCCTGGAGGCCACTCTTGCTCAGGAGCACCATTTAAAATGGGCAGGTGATATGGCATGGTACATAAGCAAAAACGTACACTTAGACCATAGGGAAAACAGTCCTGACCTCCTCTCTTGCCAAACAACAGTTCCATAGACGGTTTTGTGCCCTAATGATGTAGGGAGCATTTCATATTTCCATATCCCAGCTATGTTTGTTTGTCTTTTTTCACAGAATCAGTAGCCCTTTATTTGCTTCCTAAGTGCTCCTTACATGGATCGAAGAGCCTGTAGATTTCATAAAACATTCTCAGTCTAATAACTATTATCATGTTAAGACACATATGATGTGATAAGCCCATAAGCATGCATTGGGTAATGAAGCCTGCCTTTCTTCTCTCCAGTGTTTCTCACTTTCCTGTTCTTAAGCATCCCTAGGAGCTGTTAACACAGTTTCCTTGGTCCTGCCCCCAGAAGATTCTGACTTAGTAGGTAAAAGTGGAGCCCAGGAATTTGCCTTTTTAATAAACACAGACATGGTCCTGAAATTTGTGGTCCTTAGTCCTGGCTTTAAAAATAAATCTTATTTATGTATGTGTTTCTGGTTACACTGGGTCTTCATTGCTGCAAGTGGACTTTCTCTAGCTGCAGTGAGAGGGGGCTACTCTCTAGGGGCGGTGCATGGGCTTCTCACTATGGTGGCTTCTCTTGCGGAGAACAGGCTAGGCGGATGAGCTTCTAGTTGTGGTGCACAGGCTTAGCTGCTCTGTGGAATGTGGAATCTTCCCTGCCCAGGGATCGAATCTGTGTCCCCTGCATTGGCAGGCGGATTCCTACCTGCTGCACCACCAGATAAGTCCCTTTAGTCCTGGCTTTGAGTCCAGGGCAGGATACCTCAGCCTTGGCACTTGTGATGTTTTGGATGCAATAACCCTTTTGTTGTTAGGTGACAGTGTGGTACCTTTCAGGATATTTAGCAACATCTCTGGGCCTCTATCAGTAGCACCCCACACCCATTATGACAATCAAAAAATGTCTTCAGACATTACCAAAACTGTCCAGGGGTGGATGTGGGGGTTGGGGTGTCAAATTACCCTTGATTGAGAACCACTGACCTAGGGGGGAAAAAATGTTAATTTAAAACAGTTTTTACTTTCATATGCAGATGTTCATACCTTTGCATTGATTTCATAGAACAAATTAAACAAATATTTCTGAGTCCTGGTATGTACTATGCTTTTATATTTTAAAAGAGGATAATTTAATCATGGCTTTCTCTTTAATATCTTATAAGGTGAGAGAAAAGGAAATGTTCTTATATTAATATCTATTGAATATGTATTTCTCCTAAATTAATATTCCCCATAGTTTTCTGTAGGATATGCCAGAACTTTAAAATTAATATTAACAGAAAATTAGCATTAATTCATATTTACACATAATATTATAGTAATATTAACACTGACATTGCTTTAGGAAAGAATTCAGAATAAAGCTGGTGTAAATTGCTGTGTCTGACTCTTTGTGACCCCATGAACTAATACAGTCCATGGAATTCTCTAGGCCAGAATACTGGAGTTGGGTAGCCTTTCCATTCTCTAGTGGATCTTCCCAACCCAGGAATCGAACAGGGGCCTCCTGCATTGCAAGGCGGACTCTTTACCAACTGAGCTATCAGGGAAGCCCATAAATTGCTGTACTGTTTCTAATTGTGAAACAAATTTGATTTGTAAATGATACATTCTAATTTAAGAATATAGGAAGAAAGAGTGACGATGCACTTGCCCCTAATACTGTTTATAAAAATCTCACCTCTGTATTGTTAGACTCTCTCCTTGAAGAATCTATGGTCCATATAAATAAATAACTCCCCAAATATGTTCATTTCAATGTGAGTCTTCACATGATATTAAAATGTTAAGAGACTTTTCTGGTTGTCCAGTGATTAAGACTTTGCCTTCCATGCAGGAGTTACGAATTCAAGCCAAAACATAAAACACAAGGACTATTGTAACACATTCAATAAAGACTTTAAAAATATATATAAAAAATAAAAATGTTAAAAATAGATTTAAAAAATGAAAAATAGATCATGATATAGGGCACCAAATATTTAACTCAGGTCAGTAACATGAAGAACTGAAAGAAAGAAGTAAAGAAAGAGAGAAAAAAAAGGAAAAAAGAAAAGAAGAAAGGAAGGAAGGAAAGGGATTTATTGAGGCTGAAGCTTTGTAATCTCAGCCACTGGTCAGTAAATTCTATTGAAATTCAACAGTCAAAGAGACAAACATGCAAAAAGGCTGGTGAAACAATTCTTAAATGCCAACAAAAAGAAGCCTATAGACTTTCAGGAACCCTGAGGAGAACAGCTGAGGTCTGCATTGTACTCTTTACCCCCACCCCCCACCTCCCCTTCAGGGAAGTGAAGTGAAGTCGCTTAGTCCTGTCCGACTCTTTGCGACCCAATGGTCTGTAGCCTACCAGGCACCTCAGTCCATTGGATTTTCCAGGCAAGAATACTGGAGTGGGTTGCCTTTTCCTTCTCCAGGGGATTTTCCCCACCCAGGAATTGAACCCGGATCTCCTGCATTCCAGGCAGACGCTTTACCCTTTGAGCCACCAGGGAAGCCCAAGGTGTGAATAAACCTCCAAACGGTAAACCTTTCTGGTTGGATGCTATTTTTTAATGCTGGACAGACTTTCTGGACAGGTCCCCATGTTATCATTTCTTGTATAGGAAATCAAAGAAAGTGTTAGTTGCTCGGTTGTGTCTGACTCTTTGCAGCCCCATGGACTGTGGACCACCAGCTCCTCTGTGCATGGGATTTCCCAGGCAAGCATACTGGAGTGGGTTGCCATTCCCTTCTCCAGGGAATCTTCTTGACCCAAGGATGGAACCTGGGTCTTCTGCATTGCAGGCAGCCTGTGCGCCACAGGGAAACCCCATAGGAAATCAAGGACCCTGGCACGCAGAATTGACTCTCAAAAGAGGACCCCAGTATTTTGACCAGCGGTTCAGAAAAAAGCAGGCCAACAGTGGATGAAAGCTGGGAGAGTAAAGGGCTCTGACCTGCAGAGCTGGAGAGAGAGAATCACTGGGAAAATGGAAAACTTGACCATGCCTAGTGGAAAGCTGAATTCAAGAAATTGGACTATATATTATGTTCATATTACATTTCCTCTGAGGAGAACGCCTTGCTTTTAAAAATACTGTTTTGTGTGTGTGAGGTGTTTCTGAGTCCTCTCGGGATTTCTAGACGGTCCACTTACAAAGGGTCATTAACATTATTTAAATATTCATAGTGGGGGAGGGTATGACATGCTGAAATTTCAGACAGCTCCGGAGTGGGGGATGGCTGGCCACTCTCCGGATCGGATCGAGCCCCACGCGGTGTATCATCTGCCTCCTTCCCCACCGCTGGCTTTGTTAACACACGCGCTCTGACAACAGGCCACCAGCTGGCACGACGCGGAGGGCAGCGTGAAGGCTGTGGCAGGCGAGTGACCGGAAGCATCCTGGTCCGCATCTCAGTCTCTGGACCACGTCAGGGAGAAGCCTAAAACACGCGGAGCCGCCAGCCGCATCACAAAGATGCGCCTCCCAACCGCTCCAGCTGGCTTCCTTACCAGACATAGTCTGTCCTGAGGAACTCGACCCCTCGTATAGGAACTCAGCAGTTTCGGCGTTGTAAGGACACACACACACCCATATACACACATATGCATGTATGTATACACCAACACACACGTCCACATGCACACACGCCGACACGCCCACCCCTGCGCGAACACAAGTCCACGTACCCAGACACAGAGCCCTCTCCAGGGTTAGGATATACTCGGCCTCACTTGCCCCATGCCACCGTCCCTCTGTCCCTCCAATTTATCCATCCACTCCTTTCTTGGTTTCTCAGTTTGTGTAACCATTCCGCCAAAACCACAGACAGAAGGTGTGGGTGGTTGGGGAGGGGGTGTGGAAGCGGAGGGGCGGACCGAGGTCCAGGGCGCCGAGAAGGGGGCGGGGACGGGGCGGGCTCCGGGAGGCGGCGGGCGGCGCTCCCAGCACTCCAGGGCCCCCGGCGGCCGCGGCTCTCGGCAGATGCGCTCGCCCCAGCCAGGGGCAGCAGAACGCTTTTCCGTGGAATCTCCCGGACGTCCCGAGGAGGAGGCAGGGGCCGCGCCAGAGCGCAGCCAGAGGACAGCGCCCCCGGGATCCGGCGCCCAAAGGTGGGTGCCCAAGCTGGGGCGCGGCGGCCTCAGACACCTAGTCCCCGGGGCGCCCTCCTGGTGTTGGGGCCTCTGGCGCGGGGATAGGGTGGCTCGGGAGGGACTGGTGATCTGGAAAGCCCTTGGATGCACCGAGGACTTTAAAGGGCTTTTATGGTCCTTGCCTAGTGGAGCGTGTGCAGAGAGGGGGCCTGCCTTTCTTGGAAAGGGCTGTGACCATGTGGCTTTGAATTCCTAGGTTTGGGGGAGGGCCAGCGTTTGGCTGCTTTATTCAATACTTATTCACTTATATATGTTTTAAAAAAATAATAAGGTTAGGAATCCCTCCTCCCACTCCCTCCGCCAAACACTAGCAGAGCCGCGCTGTACAGGAAAGGCAGAGAAAAATCAAAGGGCCGTAGCCGCCTCTCCAAACCTGGGAGCAGCGGTGGATGGAGCCGCTGGTTCCAGCTCGAGAGGAAGGCGCGGGTCCTGACTCCTTAGATGGCAACGCTGGGTGCGTTTTCGGAAGTCAGGAGCTTTGTAGCGAGACCGAGGCCGAAAACGGCCGGGTCTCCAACCAGCTGGACTCTGGGGCACGCGTTCTGGGAAGACGCTGCCGGAGGAGGGAGCAGCCGTCGGCGCGCGGAAGGAGGGGAATCCGAGTCCGAGCTGAGCCTGGAAGTTTGGTCTGAGGCCAGGACCCCAGCTATTGGGATCTGGTGTTTTATGCCGGATAAAGCTGGAGACTATGTCTTCGCCCCCTTCGTGGGGACACTGTGGGGGAGTCGTGGGGGCGGGTCGTGGTGGCGAGCGCTGGACAAAGTGTTCTGTTATCGCGGTGGAGAAGAGAAGGCGCGCCTCCCGGGATAGGAGCTAGGAGATACTGGCAGCCCTGAGAAATTCTAGAGAAACGTAGTGGAGAACATGGGACTGAATGGTAGTCTGGGAGAGCGGGCGGTCTGGGAGCCCGTGGCGGGAGGCGGGGCGGGCGGGGAGCGTCAGCTCTGGTGGTGGGTGAGCGCGGGAGACGAAGCGGTGGCTGCGGGTGGTGGGGAACCAGGCGGCGGGTGGACCAGCGGGAGCGGACCTCGCAAGGTGGTTTCTGAGCTTCCCCTGCTCGGGTGCCAGATGAGCAGCCTTGGGGAATCTCTCCCCAGTCCGCAAAAATGGAGCATCTGGGAGCGAAGTGACTCGTTTGGAGCGATGGTGGATTATTTCTCCAGACCCAGTAAAGCCAGTTTCCGCGTGGGGCAATAATAGTTTGGTTCTGATAGGCTTTGTGGTGAGACATTGGCAAATCTGTACCCTTCCCTGGAGCAGTTTTAAGTGCAGCACCGTTAATTTGGGCAAACTTGCAGAACACCCCCACCCCCACCCCACCCCGCTTCCCCGGCAAAGTATGTACCTTCGAAAAGACTGCGCGCACTCACAGATACACGCATCTGTATGGTATATACGAGTCAGCAAACAACTCCTAGGGAGCACCCTTCCATCTTAACCCCCGGTCACTGGCACCTGGTGGCTGAATTAGTACAAACCCGCCACTCACTGGGGTAATCTCAGGGGATTTGTTTATTTGGTTTGCTCTAGTTGAAGAGAGTTCATTTAAGCATCACATTTTTCTTCCTGGAAATGTTCCCAATTTAATTAAACACTCTCCTACTTCTGGCAGCCTCCTCAAATTTGATCAATAAAATGTCAGAGTAACAGGTCTGGAAATGAGGCATATTTAGTAAATGAGGCATATTTAGTAAGGAGTCCACTGCTTCTTTAAGCATAGAGTCTTATAAGAACTGAAACTGCCTTAAAGCCCCTTCTTAATGACTGTTCGCTGCCAGCCCCCTCCCGAGTTTTGACATAGATTCTTTGCTTAAAGGGCATCTTCTCCTTTGAGTGGGCACACCATGGGTCTTGAGGGCCCAGCAGTTACTCTGAGCTGCACCAATAAAATTAGTCATGAGCCAGGAGAAACTAAAGTAATAGGACTTGAGTCTCTAGATTCCTTACTAAGTCTGGGCAATTAAGTGTTGAGATGTTTCTCTGGCAGTGGAGTTCATTTTCAACTTCTTTCTGGGATGCCAAGATGCTAGTGTGAGATTGGGCTTTGAGATGGGACAAACATTTTGAAATACCCATTATCTCATAGTTCTGGCATGACAGTTGAAACGGCTTCCTGCCTGCAGAATTTAGGGTAGTGTTGTCAGAATTTATTTCACTTTCATAAGTGGCTCCTTCTGACTCACTAGCCTCAGGATCTCTGGCTAATAAAATCAGAACAGATTGTCTTAATTTAGTTATCAAGTGAGGGGGAAGTGATCTACTGGTGGTTTTATTTCTAAACCTTTCAGTATTTTAATATAGAAATTACACTATTAAATGTTATTTTTTAAAAAATGCTAATACCCCAGACTTTCTAATTAATTATTACAATTATTGTCTAGATTCTACTGTCTTTATAGATTTGGTGGACTCTTAAAGCACCCCTGTCCTAGATTTCTATCAAGGTTGTCATCACAAGTCTCTACTTATCAGGACAATGAGAAATGTTTCACATGAAGATGAAATTGAACTTGGATGGCAGTTGTGTTGAGCGATTTTAATGATGAAAACAGGAGCATGTTGAAAATTGACTTCTGAACACCAGTTCTAGTTTTTAATTTTATCCATTTATCAACTCTGGTATGATCTCACATGAATTAGCCTCTGGAATGGCTGTCCTTTGGATCTTGAGACACGTGGGAGGCACCATTTGCTTCGATCATTGGTCTGACATCCTGTGCAAGCTATTGAAAATTTCAAGGAATTGATTAATACACTTATCAGTTTCAACAAGTTTAATAAGTTTTGCTAAAAGATTGATTTTTTCTTTTGTACTGTGTAAACTTGACACCTAGAGGCGGATTTTTTGTGATGCTAAAAAAGCTTAAGCTTCAGGGCCCTGCACTAGCACCAGCCTCATCCAGGAGTGCTTTGGGTGGCTTGGGCCTGACAAAGGCAGTGTCTCCTTGAACCATCATGGGAAGCAGATGGAGAAGGAGAGGGAGAGACAGAAATATCTTTGTTAGAGAATCACCTCCTAAGAATTTATGACTGTTGTTGAGTTTTGGACATATGTCCTTCAAACACATTTTCCAGAAATGTATCATAGAAAGTGGAAAGCATCTCTTTTCTAACAGGAAAAACTACTACAGGTTTCTCCCACTTTCTGAAAGTTGGAATTATTACCACTTAGCTTTTACCCAGGATCTACATCTCACTCACTGAAAGAAATCCAAAGATTTTCATTTTTATGAAAAAAGCTATTATCAAATTATAACATGAGTCTTTCATAGAAGTGAAGTGCCTGCTGTAACGTGAAGTCAGGGATTCTCTTTACTTTATGCCATTTCAGCTTACCAAAAGTTTGATAGGAATAATCTACTTTCAGATATTGGGGCAAACCTATATTTTGCTCAAAAAGAAAGTTATAGAGTATGTTTATGTGATTTAAATAGGACTTGATTAATAAGGATACTTATTAATATTAACTAATAGGTAACTAAAGTTTAAAACCAAGTCTTAAAAATTTTTTCCAACTGGTGTTGATGGAGATGTTTGTAGGATGTATTAAATGACTACCCCACTTTGACCACTTTCTGCCTTAATGAGTTTACCTTGATGCATATACTGTTGTCCTCCTTTTGACCGTTCAGGATTTTGTAGTCTTAATGTGTGATGTTAGCATAGATATGAATTATAATTTATAGGAGGGCAGAAGTGTAATTGCCAAACCTAGTCCATGACAGTCTCTAGAGGCTGGCTTTTGGAAAAACAAAACAAAACCAGAAATCCCAATACAAATATAATTGCTGTTCTTTGACCCAGTCTATGAAAGCTGAGCACCAGAACAATGAGTTAATCAAGACCTTGCCTTCTTCCTACAGTAAAGCAGGATGCACTTTTTCCAGGGTTCAGCCAGAGGTTCTTTTTGCCTTTTGAAGTGAATTCTGAGATTGAGGAGGTGCAGAAGAGGACAGACAACATAGGCAGAGGGACAGAGAGCATCCTTGGGCCCATTGACCTCTTTCTCTTTGGAACTTATCTTCCAAATCTAAGAACAAGGAGTGTTACCAGGATGTGGAGGGACATGTTGGAATAGGATCAAAGGACATGTAAGTGGCTTTGTTCCCTTCTTGGTTGGAATCTCAGAAAGACCCCATGGGCCATGCGATTGGGAAAGATACCCTTGGGAGGTAGCATGCTGAGGGTTTCCTTATTCAGGCAGAGGATGGGGTGGGGATGAAATGATGGAGCTTCCCATAGGTGGTTTCTTTGCCTTGGAGGATCCGTGTCTGAGTTGAGGGAGTCATGGCGTGAATGCCAGGGAAGGGGACAAAGCCGTAGAACTTGGTAGGGATTTCACTGTCCTTTGAGCTCCTCCTCGCAGGGATTTCATGGTTGGTTTGATGTTTGACTAGAGCAGATGGGGTGAGCAGAGCCAAATATTCACATACTACACCACCCCAGTTATCCAGAGTCATGGCAGGGCTCACATTCATTGGGTGGTGGTGGTATAATCACTAAGTTGCATCCGACTCTTGCAGCCTCGTGCACTGTAGCCTCCCAGGCTCCTCTCTGTCCATGGGATTTTTCAGGCAAGAATACTGGTGTGGGATGCCATTTCCTTCTCTAGCGGATCTTCCCCACAGGGATTGAACCTTCATTTCCTGCATTGCCGGAGGATTCTTTACCACTGAGTCACCAGGGATTCATTAGTGTGTTGGCCAAATTCTCTGTGAGATCTAGAGCATATCACATAAACTGAGTCTTAGTTCTTCATCTATAAAATATGAGGGTACCCAAACCTACCTACTTCAAAACTTGTGTTAAATGAGATAGAAATGGAAGCACCTTGCACGTGTATTCCTCCCCAAGTTGGTTGTTTTCTTAAATTAACCAGAGTCTTCTTTCATTTTTGCGGCAGATACAAATAAGTAAACAGTTTTTAAAGTTAACTTTAAAACTTCCAGCAATTGTGTAGCAGATCAATTGTTCATCCCTTACACTGATCAGATAAAGAATGTTTGGGCCTGGAGGTTCTCCAGGCCCTACCTCCATGCCACCCACAGCCCCTCCTTTTGACTTGGAGAATCTCACTGACATACCTCTCCTTCCCTTCCCCACAAAGCACTTGTACTATTGTATTGAGACTTCTTCCAGTCATCTTGGCTTGCTCCCTTGTGATGTTTTGAGTAGATCAGAAGTTGTTTCTCAATCGGAAAATGGACCCAAATTTTTAGGACCAGAATCCTAGGCTTTCAGCTTACCCGGTGACCGGCAGTGGGATGCGGGTCACTGAGATCCCCCTTCACCAACTCCTGGAAGATTTTTTGTCAGCTCTAATGAGCTTACTCTGTCATAAGGAGGAATGTGGATGAATGTATTAAGTAAAGATTTGCCATGAGGGTTAAAATAAAAAAAGGTTTTCAGAAGAGCCTGGGAAGCCTAGTAAATTCAGTCCTTTTTGTCTTACCATTGAACTTCTCATGGATTTGCAGTAGAGTTGGCTGTTTGGATAGATGATTATCTAGTACCTGGAAGAGGTGGACACACCAGAGACATCATTTTGAGTTAATTCTTAAGTGCTACAAATCTTTCTTTGAAACAAACCCACATAAAAGGTGGGTTCCTTTCCCAGGGCAAAGGAAACCATAAACAAAATGAGAAGACAACCCACGGAATGGGAGAAAGTATTTGCAGATGAAGGAACTAACAAATAATTCATCTCCAAAATATACAAACACCTCATGCAGCTCAATAACCACCACAACAAAAAACAACCCAATTTAAAAAAATGTGTATATGTGCTGTGTCCTAAGTTGCTCAGTTGTGCCTGACTCTTTGTAGCCCCCTGGACTGTAGCCCACCAGGTTCATCTGTCCATGCGGTTCTCTAGGCAAGAATACTGGAATGGGTTGCCATTTCCTCCTCCAGGAAATCTTCCCAAGTCAGGGATCAAACCCACGTTGCTTACACCTCATGCATTGTCAGGCAGGTTCTTTATCACTAGGGCCACCTTGGAAGTCCCAATCAAAAAATTGGCAGCTCTACATAGATATTTCTTAAAAAAAAAAAAAAAAAATGCAGATGGTTAAAAAAGCACATGAAAAGATGCTCAACATCACTAATTATTAGAGAAATATAGATCAAAACTACAATGAGATATCACTTCACCCAAGTCAAAATGGCCATCATCAAAAGATCTACAAACAGTAAATGCTAGAGAGGGTGTGGAAAAAAGGGATGTGGACCCCTACTATGTTGTTGGTGGGAATGTAAATTGGTACAGCCACTATGGAGAACAGCATGGAGATTCCTTAAAAAACTAAAAATAGAGCTGTCATATGATCTAACAATCCCACTTCTAGGTATATTTCTGGAGAAAATCATCATTCCAAAACATCCATGCATCCCAGTATTCATAGCAGCACTGTTGACTATCCAGGACATGGAAGCAACCTAAGTATCCATCGACAGATGAATGGATAAAGAAGATGTGTTATGTATGCAGAATGGAATACTCAGTTCAGTTCAGTTGCTCAGTCGTGTCCAACTCTTTGCGACCCATGAACTGCAGCACTCCAGGCCTCCCTGTCCATCACCAAGTCCCAGAGCCTACCCAAACTGATGTCCATTGAGTCAGTGAGGCCATCCAACCATCTCATCCTCTGTTGTCCCTTTCTCCTGCCCTCAATCTTTCCAGCATCAGGGTCTTTTCAAATGAGTCAGCTCTTCGCATCAGGTGGCCAAAGTGTTGGAGTTTCAACTTCAACATCAGTCCTTCCAATGAACACCCAGGACTGATCTCCTTTAGGATGGACTGGTTGGATCTGCTTGCAGTCCAAGGGACTCTCAAGAGTCTTCTCCAATACCACAGTTCAGAAGCATCAATTCTTCAGCACTCAGCTTTCTTTATAGTCCAGCTCTCACATCCATACATGACTACTGGAAAAACCATAGCCTTGACTAGACGGACCTTTTGTTGGCAAAGTAATGTCTCTGCTTTTTAATATGCTGTCTAGGTTAGTCATAACTTTCCTTCCAAGGAGTAAGCGTCTTTTAATTTCATGGCTGCAGTCACCATCTGCAGTGATTTTGGAGCCCCAGAAGATAAAGTCAGCCACTGTTTCCACTGTTTCCCCATTTATTTGCCATGAAGTGATGGGACTGGATGCATGATCTTAGTTTTCTGAATGTTGAGCTTTAAGCCAACTTTTTCACTCTCCTCTCACTTTCATCAAGAGGCTCTTTAGTAGTTCTTCACTTTCTGCCATAAGGGTGGTGTCATCTCCATATCTGAGGTTATTGATATTTCTCCCGGCAATCTTGATTCCAGCTTGGGCTTCTTCCAGCCCAGCGTTTCTCATGATGTACTCTGCATATAAGTTAAATAAACAGGGTGACAATATACAGCCTTGACGTACTCCTTTTCCTATTTGGAACCAGTCTGTTGTTCCATGTCCAGTTCTAACTGTTGCTTCCTGACCTGCATATAGGTTTTTAAAGAGGCAGGTCAGGTGGTCTGGAATTGCCATCTCTTTCAGAATTTTCCACAGTTTATTGTGATCCACACAGTCAAAGGCTTTGGCACAGTCAATAAAGCAGAAATAGATGTTTTTCTGGAACTCTCTTGCTTTTTCAATGATCCAGCAGATGTTGGCAATTTGATCTCTGGTTCCCTTGTCTTTTTTAAAGCCAGCTTGAACATCTGGAAGTTCACGGTTCATGTATTGCTAAAGCCTGGCTTGGAGAATTTTGAGCATTACTTTACTAACGTGTGAGATGAGTACAATTGTGCAGTAGTTTGAGCATTCTTTGGCATTGCCTTTCTTTGGGATTGGAATGAAAACTGACCTTTTCCAGTCCTGTGGCCACAGCTGAGTTTTCCAAATTTGCTGGCATATTGAGTGCAGCACTTTCACACCATCATCTTTTAGGATTTGAAATAGCTCAACTGGAATTCCATCACCTCCACTAGCTTTGTTCATAGTGATGCTTCCTAAGGCCCACTTGACTTCACATTCCAAGATGTCTGGCTCTAGATGAGTGATCACACCATCGTGATTATCTGGGTCGTGAAGCTCTTTTATACAGTTCTTCTGTGTATTCTTGCCACCTCTTCTTAATATCTTCTGCTTCTGTTAGGTCCATACCTTTATCGAGCCCATCTTTGCATGAAATGTTCCCTTGGTATCTCTAATCTTCTTGAAGAGATCTCTAGTCTTTCCCATTCTGTTGTTTTCCTCTCTGTCTTTGCATTGATCACTGAGGAAGGCTTTCTTATCTCTCCTTGCTATTCTTTGGAACTCTGCATTCAGATGGAACACTACTCAATCATAAAAAAGAAAGAAACAACGCCATCTACTACAACATAGATGAATTTTAGAGACTGTCACGCTGAGTGAAGTAAGGCAGGCAGAGAAGGACAAATGTGCTGCTAATATGTGGGTTCTTAGAAAAAAAAGTGGTACAAATGAACTTATTTACAAAACAGAGTAGAGTCACAGATGTAGAAAACAATCTTGTGGTTACCAGGAGGGAAAGGGTAGGGAGGGATAATTTGGAAAATTGGGATTGACATATACACACTACTATATAAAATAGATAACTAATAAGGGCCTACTACATAGTACAGGGAATTCTACTCAGCACTCTACAACGACCTATATGGGAAAAGAATCTAAAAAGAGTGGATATATATGTATGTATAGCTAATTCACTTTGTTCTACGCGCCAAACTAACACAACATTGTAAGTCAGCTAGACTCCAATAAGAATTGTAAAATAAATAAAAGTTAACCTTCACCCTTGGTCCAGACTTTTCTACCAAATTCAGGGTGCCAGCCAGCATTGGGGGCCTGGACTGGAATAAGCCTGTATGTATTTAAGGAAGTGAATCAGTTAGAAAAAAGCAGTTGGGGATTCACAAAAAACATGATTAAAAAAGCAGAACATTGTAGCACCTAACCCAGTTTACAGTGCCCCTGTGAAGTTTAGTTTTTAGTCACTGTCTACTGGAGGGAAGTCCCTCCTCAAAACATCTCTGGATGTTGGGGACTGTCCACCTCAGGGCCAGTGACTGTCCAGTGTCTATCCTTTGCCTAGGGGCCTCAGCCCTGCATAAAGGCCGTTTCCTAGGAATTTGCCTGTTACACTTGAGCAGTATATCTGGATGTGTGATTCCTTAGCCAGGTGTCCATGGAGGGGCAGACAGTGTCTATGTGATACAAACTGTCAGCATCATCCCTGTGGGAGGAGCCTGGATGCTGCCTTTTAAACCGGTTCCGCTGGTGATGCCAAGAGCAGATGATGATGGCAATCTTGGGGCTCCATCAACAGAATTCTACGTGAGCATTCTATTCTGTTGAGTGCCCCAAACTCCGTATCTGCTAGATAGGCTTGGTGAGCAATCAAATCAGTGTATACCAGTGCCAGCCCGGAACTGTTAAGCTCTCTTCTCAGATGTTTTTTTCATAAGCTCTATCTATGATTTAGTGAGGAAGCCTTGGAAAGGATGATTACTGTGCTGAGCAAGGATAAACGGTGATGCTAGTTTTTCCTGGGTTGTCAAAGGAGATTGGGTTGAACGTTACCCCATGGGTCTTAGAATGCCCTGGGTTAGCGAGGTTTAGAGAATTTTGCCAGGCCTTCCAGGGTTTTCGTTTTTTCTTGGTTAGAAGGAGCGCATGTGTGTGGACCGGGTTGCCCGTACCATTCCAAGTTCTATGAAGAGAGAGGAGTTCTTTAGGTGGCTGTCTGTCCATCCCTGTGATTTCTCCAAGGTGTGCGTGCTGATCCTGGGGGTCCAGGGCTGAAGCTGGGGTTTCCTTTAGCAGAGACCAGCCCTGCAGACTCTGGGGGAAGCCCTAACCCCCAGATAGAAGAGAGGGAAGGACGCCCGCTTGCCTTTCTTCCCCGCCAGCCTGACCGGGCTCGAATGCAGAGCTATGCCAGGGCTGACTAAGCCCTGCACCTGGGTGTAAGTATGAGGAAGGCCAAACCACACTTTCCTGTAGGCAGTTAACTACCGGGGCAGCTGCCTTTCTCAGCTTCTATTCACATGATGTCATTTGCACAGTGGAATAATGCAGAAACTTACTTTGTTTGGAGTGATGCCTCACATACTTTTTTTTTTTTTTGATACAGCCTACAAATAGAGAAAGACACTATTGTTGAGACTTTTTCATATGTGTGGGGGGCAGGAGGGTGGTTGAGGGAATGATTTTCCCAAAGGAATTCATCTTAGTTAATATTCTAGAAAAATCTACACAACTCTGAATTCAAAAGCTCTCTCTGTATGTGTGTTAAAATCAAGGTCCATGTGCCATGTGCTCTGTGAACCCAAAAGGCTATATTTAGCCTGGTAGAGCAGTATTTTTGCATCAGAACATTTTATCCTTACTAAGGATAGCAAGGATTCTCCCTGGATACAATTACAGATGAGTAGACTTCATTCATTTGGGGAGGAAAATGCACAAATGGTTTTGGAAATTTTGATCCGATCCGAAGCACATCCCTGTTTGAGATCAATTTTTCCTTTTGAGAAGAGTTTAAATCAGTGTTAAATGCAGCTCGGAGATGGGCCCAGAGAGTGGGAGAGATTGCTTTTGCATGAAATCACAATGTGTACATTGTTTTTAAATTTTCATCGTATGCTTCATTACGAAAACAGTTCAACAATTCACAGCCTCCAAAGGGTGACAGATGTTATGGTGTAACCAACAGAGAGAGTGTAAGCTGGAAGAAAGAAAAGGGAAGAAATCCCTCCCTCGCCAACCACCACTCAGAATGGAATTGAGTGTTTTCTTCTAGGGGATTCCCTGTAATCCCCAGGGATGCCTTGACCTTGAGGTTTCTAGGCACGGTGCTGGGAGGAGCTCAGAGAAAGGGGGAGGGAATTAACATTTTCCGAGTGCCAGATGCCAAACCAGTTGCTTTGTCTGCACTCTGTTACTTAATGCTTGCAGTCACCCTGGCTTTTCAAGTGAGGGTGCTGAGGCACTGAGAGGTTACCCGGTAACCGGCCAAGTTATGGGATGTCAGCCAGTTTTCCTATGCTGCTCCCTCTTCCTGTGACTAAACCAGTACTAAGGGGCCTGGGTGCTCTGAGTGTGGTTTGAGGACCTGAAGCATCAGCATCACCCAGGGGCTATGTTGAAACTAGAGTATCCTTAGCTCCATCCCAGACCTGCCAGTTGGAATCTGCATTTGTAACAAAAACCCCCAGGGATTTGTGTGCACATTATAGTGTATGAAGCTCTGCTACCCTGGACCTGGGGGAGGAAGGTCTGGTGGATACCATTGTGAAAACTAACCAAGCCTCAGGACAGCAGTCAGGAGGCTGACTTGAGGGCTTGTCTCTCTGGAGGGGGAATGGGTGCAACTAGAATCTAGCAGGATGCAGCTTGCCCCACCCGTCCATAGTGCTGATGCTGAGAAATTCCGATCTAGTTGTCCAGATCTGGAATTCACGTCCTATAGATATGTTTTCATAGCCTCAGAGGCACAGGGGAGCTTTCTAGCAAGCCTAACTTAAATGAGATGATACTGATTGCATTTTGCTTTGCAGATGTGATTCTCTTCACTGGCATTTGCAAAGAGTGAATTTCATGCTGCAATTGCAGCATGATAGATTTCCATTAGGGTTTTGACAGTGGTACCCAGGATGCAGTGGAAATGTTTCTGAACAGGTGTTGAGTATGCTGTACTGGGGGTCACACTCCCACTCCCCAGTCCTGCCTGGCAACTGCATTTTGCTTCTTTGTTTTACTCCCTAAACCTGCTCAGGCCTCTGTTCTAGCTCACAGCCCCCAGGCATGCTGTGTTTGTTCTGCTGTGCCACCTGGAGGCTACGGGAGGAAAGGGAATAAACAGCAAGATTGGTGAAGGGAGGCAAAGCCTCTTGCCCATCACCTTGCCTCCCAGCCTCCTGAGATTTACTCACCTCCCCCATTCCTGGGTTCTGTCCCTGGGTTGGGGAGATCCCCTGAAGGATGGCAGTAGCAACCCACTCCAGTATTCTTGCCTGGAGAATCCCTTGGGCAAAGGAGCCTGGCAGGCTACAGTCCATAGGGTTGAAAAGAGTTAGACACCACTGAAGCAACTCATTTCTCATATTCTTACTCAGCTCCTGTAATTCCAGCACCTCCACTGACAAACTGTCCTCTCTCCTCCCCTTTCTCTCTCTCTCTCCCTCTCTAGATTCTTGGCCCAGAACATCTGGAACTCTTTCCCCTCCATCCCCTCTGCCTCCCTTCCTTCTTTTCTCTCTGTTCTCCATTTATCAGCTGAAAATCAGCCTGAACCATGACTGGGGAAGTGAAACTAGCATGTCCAATGTGTAATAAGGGGGAAATAAGTTATGAATTGGAGTTCTATCCAGTAACGAATCCCTGTCATTCATCTCCTTCAGAATAGCTATGAACACCTCTACCTACTCTCTTGTTTTATGCTCATTAAACTTGCTTTTTTTTTTTGAGCTCTAGAATTGGAAAACAGAGTTCTTTATGGGTTTTGGTGTGTTTTCCAATTTTCTTTCACTGTTGGTATTGTAACACTCATTTTCCTGTTCTTTTTAATAAACATAATCCGTGAGGTAGGTTGTTCTCTACAAGTTTTGGAACCAAACTGGAGTTATCACCAAGGCATTCCAAGGAGAAGAAAACATCTTTGCAACTTCTGTGTGCCTTCTTTTCGTGACTCTTGTGATCCTTTGCAAATGAAAAGGCGGAGGGCCTTGGAGGGTGACCAGTGGGCTACACAGAATGTCCAGCTCCAGCATTTGGACCCAGATGCCAGGGCAGATGAAGCTGGGCCTCCAACCAGAGTGGAATGCATCTTCCCAGTATTGGGATGCCTGTGTTTTTTCCAGTAGACCACCTGATCTGCTCCAGCGGGCTTTAAATTAGGAAATGTGGAATTACAGGGAATACTGGAAATCAGAGAACAGGAGATCAGTTTACTGTGGAGGATTATCAGTTATGTCACAAAAAGGGGAGATCTGACACCTGGTAACTGATTCCTAGTAATTGTTTTGAGGAAATAATTGGGAAATCAGCATTAGCAACAAACTTGTCTTTAAGACCAGTCTTAAAGGTATATAATTGAGAGGAAGAAAACCGTATAGTCCCTTGTCCCCTGAGCTGCCCCTCCTGACTCCAGCACACACCCTCTTAGTGTGCAGTCACATCTCATGAATGCCTCCAGGGCCCTCTTGGGTTTGATAATGTATGCCATCTTTTGCAAGAAACTCTTCGGGCTACAATTTATGCCTTTCACAAATTGATCTGGAAACCGCTAGTAAGAATCATCACAGAATTGACTACTGCAAATCCTTGGACCCTTTCAAAGTAGCAATTACTGGCACTTTATGAAGAATAGCTCCAAACCAAGGGCAGAGTTGGTAAGAACAGAGGAAGACGTAATTCATGTACAATTGAATGAAACCTTCAACCTTTAACATGGACCCGTTTTCATCCACAAATTGGAACGAACCTTCTTTCCAAAGAGTATAACTTTAAAAAGCTCGAATTTTCATATTTCTTTAGTGAGTTGAATCTTCCATAAGAGCAGCTACTCGGAGATTATGATAATGAATATTTAATCTTGTCAGTAGCTTATTGTTCACTCACTAATTCCCATCTGACTCTTTGTAACCTCATGAACTGCAGCATGTCAGGCTTCCCTGCCCTTCACTGTCCCCCAGAGTCTGCTCAAACTCATGTCCATTTAGTCAGTGATGCCATCCAATTATCTCAACCTCTGTCACTCCCTTCTCCTCCTACCCTCAATCTTTCTCAGCATCAGGGTCTTTTCCAGTGAGTTGGCTCTTTGCACCAAGTGGCCAAAATATTGGAGCTTCAGCTGCTGCATCAGTTCTTCCAGTGAATATTCAGGGTTGATTTCCTTTAGGATTGACTGGTTTGCTCTCCTTGCAGTCAAAGGGAGATTCCCAAGAGTCTCCTCCAACACCACAGTTCGAAAGCATCAGTTCTTCGACACTCGGCCTTCCTTATGGTCTAACTCTCACATCCATACATGACTATTGGAAAAACCATAGCTTTGACTAGATAGACCTTCGTCGGGCATGTAATGTCTCTGTTTTTAATATGCTGAGTTTGTTACAGCTTTTTTTAAAAAGCCAGGAAGAACCTTGACTCCTTGACACCAGATCCCCAAAGCAAAGCATCCTCCTGGCAGCCTGCCTGCCTAAGGGGAAGGAAGGTGGAGAGAAAGTAAAAGGAGAAGCTATTTGTTAAGATCTTAGAAATATGACTAGAGTGGTGGTTGCCAGGAGCTGGGAGCTAGAAGGAAGGAGGAATGGAGAGTTAGTGTTAAATGGGTACAATTTCATTTTGGAAAAATGAAAAGTGTTCATTGGAGGGATGGTGGTGTTGGTAGCTAACAATGTGAGTATACTTAGTGCCCATGACTGTACAGTTAAAAATGGTTAAAATGGTAAATTTTATGTTTGTATATTTTACCGCAGTAAATCAGGCATCCACAGAGAAATTTTGTTTCATTTGTATTAACTTTATCTTAAAAAAAAGTCAAAAAATAAATCCAAATGGCAGAAATAGAAGATAAATGTCACCACCACCACCAACAAAAAGATTGTGAAAATCTGTCTTTTGAAAGCCAAAGGAGAACCTTGGTCTTGAAGACAGTGGGACCTAAACACTCAGTGAGTTGACTCAGGGAGGGTTGGAAGGTCCACGTGGTTTGAGGGTCCAAGCATTTCCTTGGTGAACACTCTGGGATGGACCTGTGGTTCATGGCGCCCTCATCGGAGGCCATAGGACTGATTTGAAGAGGAAGACTTGAGCTGAGCTGTGTTTTCCTGCTGTCTAGGCTGCTCTTTGGCCCTGGGACGGGGACACCTCCATAATTACCACCCCTCTGTCATCCAAGGAATCCCGAGCCGTCACATTTTTCAGTATTCTTTGCAGTTTAACCCTCGCTTGTCACATTGCCAAGGTGAAAACTATGCCCGCTCCCCCCCACCTTATTTTTCCCACCCTGGCTCCACGTGGAGGGAAACGATGGATGCCTGGACTTGTCTTCTGGCATACCCAGGGCACCGCATGCCTGCGCCTACACCGGCCCCGTCTCTGAAACAGGAAGAGGTGCCTGCTGAGGTCTCAGAGACACATGTTCATAGAGTTGCTGTTTCCTCATGCTTCCCTGGCTGTCGGAGGGGCATGTTCCAAGAGTGAGCCGGGGGTTGCGAGGCTGTGGAAACACTCTGGGGGCAGCCCTGGACGGCTCTTCCCTGTCAGTGGGGCTTCAGTGTCACCCCAGCAGGGTGACTTCCAGGCGGAGGGCCAGCTTCCTGATGCTCATCACGGCACGTCCCTTCTGCCTGCCGGGCCCAGAAGTATATGCTGCCGGCGTTTCTGTGATGGACACTCCTAGCTCTTCCTCTTGTTTGCTTGTTTCTCATTTTCATGGTAGTAAAATACACAAAACATAAAATTGACCATCTTGGGATTTCCCTGGTGGTCCAGGGGCTAAGACTCCATGCTCCCAGTGCAGGGAGGCTGGTCTGAACCCTGGTCAGGGAACTAGATCCCAAAGGCCACAACTAGGAGTTGGCATGCTACAACTAAAGACCTCACATGCTGCAGCTAAGACCCAGCACGACCAAGTAAATAAATTTCTTTAAACCTTTAAAAAAAATAAAAATACTAAAGTAAAAAGATTTTTTAAAAAATTGACCATCTTAACCATTTTCAGTGACAAGAAGTACATTCACATTGTTGTGATACTATTCTTATCCATCCATCCACAGAACTTTTTCATCTTGTAAAACTAAAAGCCTTTACCTGTTAAACACCAGCTTCTCTTTCCCCTCTACCTTCCAGCCTCTGACAACCACTGTCTGCTTTCTGTCCCTCTTAGATTGACTGCTCTAGGTAACCCATCTAAGTGAAATAACACAGTATTTCTCCTTTGTGACTGGCAGTTTCACTTAGCATAATGTCCTTAATGGACATGAGTTTGAGCAAACTCCGGGAGACAGTGAAGGACCGGGAATCTCAGTGTGTGGCAGGCCATGGGGTTGTGAAGAGTTGGGCGTGACTCAACAACTGAACAACAACAATGTCCTCAAGGTTCCCCCATGTTGTGGCAGGTACTAGGATTTCCATCCTTTTTAATATCGGTGAATTATATTCCAGAATATGTCTATACTGCATTTTGTTGATCCATCATCCATTGATGGACACCTGGGGTCCTGCTTTCCCCTTTTCTCTCACTCTTGTTGTTGAGAAGTATTATCTATCTTTGAAGTCCTCTAGAGAGCAAAATAATTCCCTAGTCCCTACTTTGAAGGAATTCACTTCTCTAGCAAGTGCTGAAGTACAACTACAGGAAAAAGGAAATCAGAGAGCAAAGCTCATATAACATGAGACATCCGACTAGGATGTGTCATAAGTGGATGTGGATTTGTACAACAGATGGCTTAGAGGGAGTATAAGCTATAGTATGGATTCCAGAGGTAGATAGCCTGAGCCCCGATCCTGGCTTTGTCCATAGCAACCATGTCACCTCGGGTGAATTGTTGAATCTCTAAGCTTCTGTTTCCTATAAAACAGGGATAATAGTACTTTCCCCATAGAATTGTTGGGAGGATTAAATGGGAAAACATTGAAAGAGAGTTTAACAGAGAGCATGACATGTGGTTAGCATTCAAGACTAACATACATATTACCCACTAATGCCAGTCAGTTATTTTTAATATATTGTTCTTGTTCTTTTAATATGACTAAATACTGGTATCTGCATTTGCCACAATTTTGCAAGTATTTGTGGTTCCTATCCTGTCTTTCCTCTTCACTTCCCTTTAAGATTATGATCGTTTGCATGGTAATTGATTCTAGAGATTCTCAGATTATTGAGTAAGAATAAACTGTTTTTATCAGATAACTGATAATAAAAGTGGATGTGGCCTGGCTTTCGTATCCACAGGAGGATATAGAATGAGGAAAGGAAAGACCGTTAGGAGATAACCTTCATCTAACTGGTGAGGAAGTTGGCTTTCTCTAGCTCTGGACCTGTTAGAAGGGAAGGCTAGGTTCCATCTCTTGGTAACGTAGGTCTGATAGATAACATTGCCCATGTAGATAATGCTATTGTGGCTGTTTTCACAATTAAAAACTTCATGTTTCGATTATTTTCATCTTGAATATTGAAATACTCTCATTTTTTCTAGTAATGCTTAAAATTTGGGGGCTTCCCACGTGGCACTAGTGGTAAAGAAACCTCCTGCCAATGCAGGAGATGGAAGAGTTGCAGGTTCAAGATCCCTGGGTCGAGAAGATCCTCTGGAGAAGGAAACGGCAACTCACTCCAGTATTCTTGCCTGGGAAATCTCTGTGGACAGAGGAGCCTGGTGGGCTGCAGTCCATGGGGTAGCAAAGAGTTGGACACAACTGAGCACAAGAAAACTTTAAAAAATCAAATTGATAGCTTTGCTAAGTTAAATATTTTTCTATACGGGGGTGCCCTAAGGTATTCTAGAATGTAGGTCTAGGACACATCTAGCTGCTGCATTACTCTGTTCCTGTTTGTCTGCTTGGTATTTCCTACCCAGAGGTCCATGGACTTCAAGGCAATTGAATCCATTATTACCCATGAGAAAAAAAAAATCTGAGTCTGCCTTGCCCCAACAATAGATTTCTCTTTAAAAAAAAAGAAAAGGCATTTGAGAGGAGTGGGTGCGAACATAGGAATTTCCTCCTCCACCCTCGCTGTTGCTAAGCTGTAAGCTAATATTGTGAGAGAGAAAACAGTCAAGGTCTCAGCTTTCCTTGCCATGTCATTTTGTAGTTTTGTTTACTAGTGTTAATGAAGCTTTCCCTCCATCATATGCTGGTTAAAGCTGACCGGTTTGTCCTTAGGTTGCCGACTAGGGAGCTTTGCTTCAATTAGCTAAAGGCGCCCAGGCTTCTCCACCCCTCCTGGAGTTCTGTTTACTCCGTGGTGTCTTTCGATCAGCCTTTCTGATCAAGAATTTATTTATTTACTCGGTCTGCTTATTTATTTACTTACTGATTTATTCAGTCTGCTGGGGTGGGTAAAGGAATATTGTGCTACCTTTAAATGTACTCATCTCTTTGCCATTACAAGTGAAAATCAAACTTGGAGATTGCTTTTCTTTATTTAAATTTGGAGGCTTTTCTTTTTGCCAAAATCTCTGGAGAAGGATAAGGCCGTGGTGGTTGAAATACTTTTGTGGCTTTTACCGAGGGAGGATTTAGCAAGTGCATTTCCCAGGTTGGGTTTAGAATCATATTTGTTTATGTTCCAAACTTTTCCCCCCTGTAATACCATAATTTTGAGTATCAGCAGAACTGGGGGCAGATTGTATTTCATGGAATGTGTAATCCTTTGGGGTTGTATATTTTACTCAAATAAACTTTCATGATGGGTTGTCCAAATAGGATGAAGTCTCCAGGAGGTTTCACTTGGCTAATTTTGTTCTTTTCTTGCTTTCCTGATCAGACTTCTGTCCAACGCCCCTTGAAGTGGGCAACTGAATAGGGTGAAAGTAAAGATTTGGAGTGGTGGTGCAGTTACTGAGAGGTATTTTGGGCTTGATACTATCTGATGGTAGTACTAAAGCGATATAGGAACCCCTACTCGAGCTGCCCCAGCTGTGGGTCTGGGGTGTTCTCCAGTGGTGCAGAGTACTCCTCTCTTGGTTGTCTCACTTCTGGGCACCAGAAATATCAGCCCTTGGTTAACAGAGTGTAGGACGGCCCACCATGGAAGGCCTTAGGGTACACAAACGAGAAAAGAGTGTAGGAAGGGAGCTGACAGTTTTCAGGGACAGCTCGACCTAATTTGCAAACTGTTACGTTCTCTAAAGCTATAGAGTAATCCACAGACTAGTAATCCACTAGTAATCCTAGTCAAAGGGCTAGGTTGTAGGGAAAGAATCCTGTAGAACTGAGGCGTTCAGAACAACTTGATCAAGTTACTGTACCTCCCGAAGCCTTAGTTTTGCAAACTGCAAAACGGGGCTAGTGATACGTATGATTAGTGGTTTCTGTGCAGGAACCAGTCCAGAGTAGCTGGCGTATTGTCAATACTGTGTTTTTAATAAATGTAAATTTCTCCCCTTCAACCATTCAGGATCAAGTAAGTTGCCATGTAGAAGTGTTTTGGAAACTGTGGATATTATTATTTGACTCTTAGTTGACTTAAACATTTGTTTGTCCCAGGAATAGAGAAAAATGTCCTTTGATCATGAGACAGGTGCATTTTTAGTACGTTAAATCCACTGCCTGTCTTTCTTGTGGCTTATTAATGTGGGTGGTTTCAACCCTTCCATATTCTCAATGTCACAGAACCTTCAGCTCTTTTAATCAAGTAGGTTCTTAGATTATCTTTACGAGGTAATCATGTGAGTGCGTCTCTGTCGGCTCCAAGTTAAATGATGTGTGCGTCTTCTTTCTGGCTTAACTCTAAAGCTGTAGGATGACTGGGAGGCACTGATGAAATGACAGCTTCCAAACAGCCTATCGGCCTCACAGAACCTGTGGCTCTGGGAAGACAAGTGAGGCAGACCTAGAATCATAATGGAGTGATTCCCCGTGGTCCCCTCACACTCACTGCTTTCCACCTAGTCTGATTTATCAGGGATGATGTGAACATGATTCAGAAATGGTTTTATGAGAATTTTGTGTGTGTGGTTGAATCATATCTGGTGGCTTTTTCCATTTTTCTAATGTTATCTGATTAGCTCAGGGAAGCCAAACTTTATTGTCCTGACTCATTGAGGGAAGCTGCTTGCTCATGAATGGGGAGACCCTGGGGAGGAAGAGGATTGGCAGGCATTCCCACCTGATGGGTATCCTGGCAAATTCCAGGGAGGGGAGCATGTGACACGACTTCCAGCGAAGTCTTAATAAAACCTTGCAGAAGACCCGTTGTGGAAACACTTTCACCTGCATTAATACACCTGCGTTAATACACTCCTCTTCCCCTGAGAGGAGGCCGAGCTGACATCACCCCGTCCCATTTTGCACAATAAGAAACTGAGTCTCAGAGATGCTAAGGGAATGGCTTAGCATCCCACACTTAGATCTGATGATATTTCAGATGGATACAGAGCACCGAAGTTAGAGGAGAATGGGAAATTTAGAAAGACGTTCTCTTTCTACTTTAAACTTTTCTCTATTGGCTAGCTTCCAAAGAGTTACGATAATTGTTTTAAAAACTAAAAATGTGTTATATTTATTAGTCAACTTTAAGGAAATGAAAAAGGACCTAATCAATCCTTTAGTTCAGTTCAGTCGCTCAGTCATGTCCAACTCTTTGCAACCCCATGGACTGCAGCATGCCAGGCTTCCCTGTCCATTGTGAACTCCCAGAGCTTACTCAAATTCATGTCCATTGGGTCGTTAATGCCATCCAACCATTTCATCTTCTGTCGTTCCCTTCTCCTCCTGCCCTCAATCTTTCCCAGCATCAGGGTCTTTTCAAATGAGTCAGTTCTTCACATCAGGTGGCCAAAGTTTTGGAGTTTCAGCTTCAGCATTAGTCCTTCCAATGAATATTCAGGACTGATTTTCTTTAGGATTGACTGGCTAGATCTCCTTGCAGTCCAAGGGACTCTCCAGAGTCGTCTCCAACACCACAGTTCAAAAGCATCAATTCTTTGGCGCTCAGCTTTCTTTGCAGTCCAGCTCTCACATCCATACATGACCCAGGGGTGTGTGGTCAGCCTGGTGTTCCAGGTAGAAGAGGAGGTTTCCTCGAAGGATGAACCAGCGGCGCTGATAACTCCGTAGCTTTGACTAGATGGACCTTTGTCAGTAAAGGAATGTCTCTGCTTTTTAGTATGCTGTCTAGGTTGGTCATAGCTTTTCTTCCAAGGAGCAAGTGTCTTTTAATTTCATGGCTGCAATCACCATCTGCAGTGATTTTGGAGCCCTAAAAGAAAAAGTCTGTCACTGTTTCCATTGTTTCCCCATCTATTTGCCATGAAGTGATGGGACCGAATGCCACGATCTTTGTTTTCTGAATGTTGAACTTTAAGCCAACTTTTTCACTCTCTTCTTTCACTTTCATCAAGAAGCTCTTTAGTTCCTCTTTGCTTTCTGCCACATAGGTGGTATCATGTGCATATCTGAGGTTATTGATATTTCTCCCTGCAATCTTGATTCCAGCTTTTGCTTCATCCAGCCTGGCATTTCTCATGATGTACTCTGCATATAGGTTAAATAAGCAGGGTGACAGTATACAGCCTTGACGTACTCCTTTCCTAGTTTGAAACCAGTCTGTTGTTCTATGTCCGGTTCTAACTGTGGCTTTGTGACCTGCATACCGATTTCTCAGGAGACAGGTAAAGTGGTCTGGTATTCCCATCTCTTTAACAATGTCCACAGTCAAAGGCTTTGGTGTATTCAGTAAAGTAGAAATAAATGTTTTTCTGGAATTCTCTTGCTTTTTCAATGATCTAATGGATGTTGGGAATTTGATCTCTGGTTCCTCTGCCTTTTCTAAATCCAGCTTGAACATCTGGAAATTCATGGTTAATGTTCTGTTGAAGCCTGGCTTGGAGAATTTTGAGCATTACTTTGCAAGTGTGTAAGATGAGTGCAATTGTGTGATAGTTTGAGCATTCTGTGGCATTGCCTTTCTTTGGGATTGCAATGAAAACTGACCTTTTCCAGTCCTGTAGCCGCTGCTGAGTTTTCCAAATTTGCTGACATACTGAGTGCAGCACTTTCACAGCATCATCTTTTAGGATTTGAAATAGCTCAACTGGAATTGCATCACTCTCACTAGCTTTATTCTCAGGGATGCCTCCTAAGGCCCACTTGACTTTGCATTCCAGGATGTCTGGCTCTAGGTGAGTGATCACACCATCGTGGTTATCTGGGTCATGAGGATCTTTTTTGTATAGTTCTTCTGTGTATTGTTGCCGCCTCTTCTTGATATCTTCTGCTTCTATTAGGTCCATACCTTTTCTATCCTTTATGTGCCTTTATTAGTTCAGTCCTCTCATTTTTACAGATCAGAAAACTTGTGTTGTTAAGTAATTTGCTCAGGGTGATACATAAACTGACATGTGGTACAAAGTATATTTCAAAAACTTGGTAGACTAAGTGTGATTATTTAAGCTCTGTGTTCTACTAAATGCATGTTTAACTGCCTGGACTAGCCCAGATAACTCTGGCTGTACTGTTGACAGAAAGGCTCCTCACCTTTGGCTTTGGGATCTGTGAGACCCGGGTGGGAACTTGGTGTTTCTTGGTACCCTCATGACCTTGGGGCACATGACCCTTCTTCCTTATATCTATTTCTTCATCTGCAAATGGGAATTATAATTCCCATCTTGCAAGGTTTGAATTAGATATTAGATGCAGTGAATTAGTAGAATCCACTGGAAATTACCATTTTTATAGATTGAGATGGTCAGGTATTAGAAATTTCATATGGTTTAATCTAAAATATAAAGGGGGCTTCGCTGGTGGCTCAGTGGTGAATAACCTGCCTGCCAGTGTAGGAGACTCGGGTTCAATCCCTGGATCGGGAAGATCCCTGGAGAAGGAAATGGCAACTCACTGCAGTATGCTTGCCTGGGAAATCCAACGAACAGAGGAGCCTGGCAGACCACAATCCATGGGGTCACAAAAGAGTTGGACATGACTTAGAGACTGAAATATAACAAGAAAATATAAAGAGTCTAATAGATACTCGGTAAATAGTGACTGTTCAACTTGTAATACAGGATGAAGAATTTTTATGGACATTATGGAGTGGTCCCAAAAATTTTCTTTTCTCAAGGAAACTATAAAGATGAAAATGACTCTGCATTTTCTTAAATTTTACAAGTGCCTTTGGAAAGCTTTCTTACTTGAGCACCGCCCCCGCCCCCCGCTCCCCCTCCCAGGACGTGTTTCATCTTTTGATGTCTTTGGCAGTTCATGGCTCAGTTGACTTTCTTCTGTTGCTCCTGGGGTCAGGTCCTATATAATTCCTCCTTCTGGTTTTCTTTCATTTGATGATCAATTATTTTTAGGTTAGAAACTTTTCTGCACAACAACTGCCCCGCCTCACTGATGCATGGAAAATGAGTATACTCTCAGTGTTTTTGGTCCTTTTATTGTTTCTTATTGGGTAAATTTTGGCTAAAACTCTATAAAATTCACTCAGATGCAGTAGTATTATGGAGTTCTAAGAACCTGTGGATGACTTTTGGGATACCTGTGTTCTGGATATCACTGTGATATTGACTGTTTTGCCTTGGACTCCATATGATTCATTTAATAATATACATATTATTAATAATATTAATAATATTAATAATGTAAGTAAGAAAATGCTTGGTTATGATTTTTTCTTGTCAGTATACATAGTGCAGAGAGTGGGTGGTAGGGAAACACTGAGGGCTGAGTTATTATTAGTTCATATTATTATTTCATTGTATTGTATTCCAGTTTTTTATTATCATAAATTTTCTCTGAACCAATATAACAGTACATTCAGGGAAGTGCATTGCTTAATCCAGTTGATAAAAGAACTTTTAACCATGTTTCATTATACATTCATTGACATGGGTTGGGGGCAGGGTGTGTGGAGAAATAGAAAAGAAAAATGAGAAAATCTTAATCTTCCTCATTTTCCATAGACTTCAACCCAATTTTCTACTCCCTAAAGTGACAGGCTATGCCTTTTTGTTTATTGTCTTTTGGATGATTAAGAAAAAGGAAGCTGACATTTGTGTAAAATTTAACTCAGTCAACAACTTCAGATACCTGGGTGATACATGTCACTCTGCACACATTTTTAAGATTTATCTTGTTTCATTAAAACTGTAGACATGTCATCTGTTTTACTTGTCTACATAGTTTTTTTTTAAATTTAAATTCATTTATTTTAATTGGAGGCCAATTACTTTACAATATTGTATTGGTTTTGCCATACGTCAACGTAAATCTGCCATGGGTATACGCATGTTCCTTATTATTAGGCAACTTAGTAGTCTTATAATCTAGGTAAAAACAAGAGATAGAAGAAGTGGGAAAATTGGAAGAATAAATTCCACCACCTCCAGTGCAGCAGTAGCTGTCAGTAATACTGAAATATGAAAGGATCAAGCTGATTGAGAGCAACATGGGTTGAGAGAGAATTAGGAAATTGTCATCCTTATGTGCATGCATTTAGATGCCCTATTAAGAAACCACATCTAAGGTAGTAACATTCAAACTTTTTTCTAAAAGTTTCATCATTTAGTTACATTTCCCAGGTGGCCACTAGAGAATGGGTTTGGCCGTGCTTGCCGGTGGTCCAAGGCCGGTGAGGACTTCTGAGGGCAGTGGTGGAGGGGGCAACAAAGAAGAGACATCTGTTCTCCCCTGACCTTTCACGCGACCCCTCCTTGGCTCCCTTCCCACCCTTCCTCCTTTTGTCTTTTTCTCTGCTGTGAGTAAGGGCAGGATTCTATGGCAGCCTTTCAAGATATGCCCTTAGCTTATGCTCTGGGAATTAACCCAGTGAATTCTTGCTTCTCGTAAATAGTAACCCATGCCCATCAGCCAGGGTGGCACATAAGAGAAACAGGCTGGGATGTCCAGGACCAGGCTGCTAGCACTGAATCAGGGCTCATTGTAGCCCCGCACTTTCTGCCTGTGTGTGAAGGACGGAGGAGAGCTGAGCTTAGACCACGAGGGCAAAAGGAGCCTTTGCATACACCCTGCAGCCATGCTGGGATGGTTTGGAGTGATGAACTCACTCTGGACCAGCTCCACATCTTGCCCGGTCACCAGGCAGAACGGGACAGTCCTGATTGATCAGCGGTCTCCCAAAACTGTCTTCTGCTAATTTTGGACTGTTCTAGAATCATGCCGGTGACAGAATTTGCCTATGGTATCATTTGTGAAAAAGGAAAAAAAAAAACAACTGAAGGTGGACCTGAGAGACGTGAGCTGTCCTGGGTCCTCCGTGGTCTGAGAATGGCACTAAGGGTTTGAAGGAAGGGAGGGGGATGAGGATGGGGAGGACATTGGTTGACAGAATTAGGAAACAGTCGTCCTTATGTGCAGGAGCCATGCCTTGTTTGGGGAAGCAGTGTTTATATAGCATAAGTGCTCTAGAGGTATACGGACCACCAGGAGACATAATCCTCCATGTTGATGCCTGCCCAGATAGCCCACCTCAGAGAGCAGCCAGCTCTTAGACCTACGCTTTGATTCAATGACTCTTCCTTAAATCTTGCTCTCACCTCATGGGCTACTTAATTCATTTCCCCTCTAGAGTTTGGCCCCAATTCCACCTTGGTCGATACCACAAATGACCCTCTTTCCTGGGCTCACCCAGCTGGCTTCCCTCTTTCATTCCTTGCTTAACTTAGCATGTCGACTTCAATGTGAGACTCTAGGAGGATTTCATTAGAAAATGGAAATCTGAGACAATCAGGAAGAGTAGAAATACATCCCTGTTTATCCTTAGGTCCAAGAATTCACATGGCAACCAACGCAAACTGTTAAGTATTGCCTTAGGAAAGATTCTACCACTGTGCTTGCCAGGTACAAGAAAGGAAAATTACAGTTGATTCTGCATTGCTCTCAGAATATCCTCACTGTAAATTTTCAAGCACAGAGTGAGCCTTTGTGTAAAACTCCAAAACTTCTATCTCTATCTGCAAGTCCATCTTAATGACAGATTCTTTGTTCTGAGCAAGAATGCGTCATCGTCATGGCTGGTCTTATGTTTTCAGATAAACACAAAGCTTTTGGGGGGGAAATGCTTAAGTAAAAAGACTAAGGGTTGATCTCCCATGGGAGTTCCTGAAGCCCCTCTCAACTGAAACATTTGAAACAAGTCTCGTGACCTGGCCTAAGCATTGCCATGGCTGACACATTTAGTGTGTTCTACAAAGACCTATTTGTGATCCACAGACTTGGGTCATGGTTAGCCTAGCCTGCTTTATCTCAGTTAAAAGACTTTTGTGGAAAGAACAAACAAGGAAGTTCACATGAGTCTAGAATATATTTTAGTAAAGAAGATGTGGTACATGTATATAATGGAATACTCAGTTCAGTTGAGTTCAGTCACTCAGTCGTGATCAGTCGCTCAGTCGTGTCTGACTCTTTGCGACCCCATGGACTGCCAGGCCTCCCTGTCCATCACCAACTCCCAGAGCTTGCTCAAACTCATGTCCAGTCCACCGAGTGAGTGATGTCATCCAACCATCTCATCCTCTGTCGTACCCTTTTCCTCCCACCTTCAATCTTTGCCAGCATCAGGGTCTTTTCCAGTGACTCAGTTCTTCACATCAGGTGGCCAAAGTATTGGAGCTTCAGCATCAGTCCTTCCAATGAATACTCAGGACTGATTTCCTTTAGGATGGACTGGTTGGATCTCCTTGCAGTCCAAGGGACTCTCAAGAGTCTTCTCCAACATCACAGTTCAAAAGCATCAATTCTTCAGCGCTCAGCTTTCTTTATGGTCCAACTCTCACATCCATACATGACAGCTGGAAAAACCATTGCTTTGACGATATGGACCTTTGTCAGTAAAGTAATGTCTCTCTTTTTTAATATGCTGTGTTGGTTGGTCAGCTTTTCTTCCAAGGAGCAAGCGTCTATTAATTTCATGGCTGCAATCACCATCTGCAGTCATTTTGGAGCGCCCCCCCCCCCAAAAAAATAAAGTGTGTCACTGTTTCCATTGTTTCCCCATCTATTTGCCGTGAAATGATGGGGCCGGATGCCATGATCTTTTTTTAAAAATTTATTTTTTAATTGAAAGATGATGAATGACTGTACAGAATTTTGTGTTTTCTGTCAAACCTAGAAATGTGGAAAGCTTCACGAACTGGCATGTCATCTTTGTGCAGGGGCAGTACTAATCTCTGTATTCCCATTAGTATATGTGTTGCACGGTCTTCATTTTCTGAATGTTGAGCTTTAAGCCAACTTTTTCAACTCTCCTCTTTCACTTTCATCAAGAGACTCTTTAGTTCCTCTTCACTTTCAGCTATAAGAGTGATATCATCTGCATATCTAAGGTTATTGATATTTCTTCCGGCAGTCTTGATTCCAGCTTGTGCTTCATTCAGTCGGACGTTTTGCGTGATGTACTCTGCATATAAGTTAAATAAGCAAGGTGACAATAAACAGCCTTGATGTGCTCCTTTCCCAACGTAGAACCAGTCTGTTGTTCCATGTCTGGTTCTAACTGGAGTGGAATATTTCTCAGTTATTAAAAAGAGGGCTTTCCTGGTGGCTCAGATGGTAAAGAATCTATCTGCAATGCAGGAGACCCAGGTTTGATCCCTGGGTTGGGAAGATCTCCTGGAGAAGGGAATGGCTAACCACTCCAATATTTCTGCATGGAGAATTCCATGGACAGAGGAGCCTGGCAGGCTGTAGTCCATGGGGTCACAAAAAGCTGGAGACGACTGAGCTACTAACACATTAAAAAGAATGAGGTAATGCTGTTTGCATGCTGCATGGATGGACCTAGAGATTATCATACTAAATGAAATAAGTCAGAGGAGAAAAACAAATACCATATGATATCACTTATATGTGGAATCTAAAATACAACACAAATTGAACCTATCTATGAAACAAAAATAGACTCCCTGATGTAGAGAACAGATTTGTGCTTGCCACTGGGGATGGAAATGGAGGAGGGAATGACTGGGACTTGGGATTCAGCTCAGTTCTGTTCAGTCGCTCAGTCGTGTCCAACTCTTTGCGACCCTATGAACCGCAGCACGCCAGGCCTCCCTGTCCATCACCAACTCATGTCCATTGAGTCGGTGATGCCATCCAACCATCTCATCCTCTGTCTGGGATTAGCGGATGCAAACTATTATATATAGGAAGGATAAACAAGGTCCTAATGTATAGCTCAGGGAATTATATTCCGTATTCTGTGATAAACTATAATGGAAAAGAATATGAAAAAGACTGTGTCTAACTGAGTTGCTTTGCTGTGCAGCAGCATCAGAAATTAACACAGCATTGTAAATCAACTATATTTCAATAAAAAAAATTTTTTTTCAAAAAGAATGTATTTTAGATGCCAGCTCCAAGGATAAAACTAAAGGGCAAATAATATTAAGTTTTCACAGTTTCTCCAGGGACTTGGGTTCACAACCAGACATCATCGCTTCTATATAAAAAATTTTCCTTAAAAGTCTTTTCTCTGTGTAGATCCTGAAAACAATTTGGGGGGCAGGTACTATATTTCTTAAATGTAACTAGCAAATATATTATATAGATGTATTAACTTTTTTCTGAAGGAAAAATTGATTGCTACTTAGCTTAAACTTTTAACTGTCCTATTGTTCCATCAAGATGTTTATATAGCTTCATGTATCTCTCCACAAAATACATATTAATTACAGAGGGAACAGAGTAAATACAAAGTGGAGGAACCTGGCAGACACCACCATAGTCACAAATTAAAATTTAACACCATCAGTAATTAGACAAGCTGACATTGATCACCATCCAATGAAATGAGCAAGAGAAAAACAGCATCACTTCTGCGCTCTTCCTACAAAAACCAGTGATTTGGATCTAACCATGAGAAAATATCAGATAGTGCCAAACTGAAGAGCATTCAACAAGATAACTGGCTTGTAATTTTTTTTTAAGCATCAAGATTATGAAAAACCAAGAAAGTGCCCCGAATTGAAGGAGACTAAAGAAGCATGAGAATTAATCCCACATGGGACCCTAGATTGAACCATTTTGTTGATGACAACATCACTGAGATAACTGTTAAAGTTTAGATGGTGGGATTCTGTCAGTGTTAATTCCATGATTTGGAAGCTGTAATGTGGCTAGGTAGGTTAAAAAAAGACAAAGCCCTTATTTTTAGGAAATGTACACTGAAGTATTAGGAATAATGAGCCTTAGGTTTACAATTGGCTCCAATGGTTTAGAAAAAAAATTGCATACACATGCATTCTAGTAATGTCTTAAGGTAACAGACATTATTGCAGGAGATGAACTAGAAGGGGACAGTGATTTCTGCTGTCAGCCTCACAAGCTTGAGAAAGTTCTAGCTGAGGCTGGGAGTGCCAGTGTTTGCATGCACCGATCCTGTAGTCTGCCCCCGCTTTTCTGAGATTTTAGTGGAAAGTAATTTCAACTATGTTGTGAAATTTACTAGTGTGAGATTGCTGCTGTAAACAGTATTTAATCTGTTTAGGGCTTATCTTCAAATTCCTCTGACATGAAGTATTAAGCCTGTACGTAGAAGTCTTTGAAGACTAAATTAGATGTGTATGTAATTCATATAAGCTTATAATTTACCTATAATACTTGTTCTCCTGATTATCAAAATACTACTATAAAAACTGTAGATACATAAGAAGTATAAAACAATAAGAAGAAAATAAAGTTCAATAGAATATCACCACTCAGAAACCACAGGCCACTGGTAATATTTAGGCTTATTGATTTCTAATATATATATTTTTAAACATTCTTGAGATGTCTTCCTGAATATATAGTTTTTACTACAAATTCAAAAATATTAAATACCAAAAAAATACTAGTTTTATATCCTAGTGTTTTTATTCATTTTAGCATAAGCAATTTCTCATTAACAAAATTTAAGACATTTAAAAATTTTATTTATTTTTTAATTGAAGGATAATTGCTTTACAGAATTTTGTTGTTTTCTGTCAAACCTCAGAGGTTTGTCAGACGTTTTTAAGTTTTTCATTTTAAAATAATTTTCAGCTTAGAAAAGAGTTGCAAGACTAATATAAAGAGTTTTCATGTTGCACTCACCAGTTGTGAACATTTCTCATAGTTCAGTTCAGTTCAGTTGCTCAGTCGTGTCCGACTCTTTGTGACCCCATGAGTCACAGCACGCCAGGCCTCCCTGTCCATCACCAACTCCCAGAGTTTACTCAAACTCATGTCCATCAAGTTGGTGATGCCCTCCAGCCATCTCGTCCTCTGTTGTTCCCTTCTCCTCCTTCCCCCAATCCCTCCCAGCATCAGGGTCTTTTCCAATGAGTCAACTCTTCGCATGAGATGGCCAAAGTATTGGAGTTTCAGCTTCACCATCCGTCCTTCCAATGAACACCCAGGACTAATCTCCTTTAGAATGGACTGGTTGGATCTCCTTGCAGTCCAAGGGACTCTCAAGAGTCTTCTCCAACACCACAGATCAAAAACATCAATTCTTCAGTGCTCAGCTTTCTTCACAG
Source organism: Capra hircus (assembly GCF_001704415.2). NCBI lineage: Eukaryota > Metazoa > Chordata > Mammalia > Artiodactyla > Bovidae > Capra > Capra hircus. The sequence goes on from NC_030815.1 coordinate 99,389,223, forward strand.
TCCAACTCTCACAACCATACATGACCACTGGAAAAACCATAGCTTTAACTAGATGGACCTTTGTTGGCAAAATAATGTCTCTGCTTTTGAATATGCTGTCTAGGTTGGTCACAACTTTCCTTCCAAGGAGTAAGCATCTTTTAATTTCATGGCTGCAATCACCATCTGCAGTGATTTTGGAGCCCCGCCCAAAAAAGTCTGACACTGTTTCCCCATCTATTTGCCGTGAAGTGATGGGACCAGATGCCATGATCTTAGTTTTCTGAATGTTGAGCTTTAAGCCAACTTTTTCATAGTTACTTTGTCTTCATATTCATGTATATGTGAATTTACATATATAATGTATTATTATACATATTTGGGAGTTTGTGGCTCAGATGGTAAAGAATCTGCCGGTCTATGGGGGAGATCCAGGTTCGATTCCTGGGTCAGGAAGATCCCTTGGAGAAGGAAATGGCAATCCACTCCAGTATTCTTGGCTAAAGAATTCCATGGACAGATCAGCCTGGTGGCTATAGTCCATGGGGTCGCAAAGAGACACAACTGAGTGACTATTTTTTAATACAGATTTAGATATTAGTTTTAATATTCCTTTTTCTGAACCATTTAAAAATAAGTTGCAGACCTCATGCTCTTTTATGCTATTTTATATAATCAAAGTTTGAAAATTCAGGAAATTTGATATTGATACAAACTAATATATAAACTCCATTTTTATATATTCTCAATTTTTCTCCAAAATGCCCTTAATAGCAATATTTTTTTTAACCTCAAAACCAGGATCCAATTCAGGGTCATTTAGGTGTCATGTCGCCTTAGCCTCTTTTCATCAAGAAAAGTTTTTCAGCCCTTTTCTTGACATTGACATTTGTGAAGAGTACAGGCAGTGTCCCCTACACATGGTCACAGTACAAAACATTCTGTTGAAATTTATTTAGATAATGGTTTATGTCGGGTGGTTTGGTGGCTTCCAGATGTTTGCCTTTATAAATAATATTGCAGTGAACAGCCTTATACTTAAAGCTTTTGTAAGCATTCCTCATTATTTTTGTCTAATGAAATCCTGGAAATGAACATGCTGGGTAAATTACCCTCTAATAAGAAAAAAAAAATAAAACTGCTTGGTTTCTTTTTTTAATAAAAGAAAAGAAAATGCTGGGTAAATTGGCTTGGGTATGAACGTGTTTCCAAATTGCTTTCCAGAAGAGTGAAAAGGACAATAAAAAACCACATGGGTACCTATGGAATATATTTCATGTTGTTAATGCTTTTTAAGTTTTCTCTTACATTTCTGTTAGATGGGCTGTGTTACATAAGAATGCAAGGTACTAAATTATGCGCACATGTTTAGAAGTATAGAGAAGACAGCGTCACCAAAGCTGCTTCTGAGTGTGTAGGCAAGCCAGTTGTTCTGGGTTGCTTGTTCATTTGAAACTGATCGTGGCTTCTATTGAGGTAAGATGCCTGTATCTTTGTTGGGCCTCCCTTCCACTGCCTGTATAGATAAAGCTTGAATGTTTATTGTATGGGCAGTTCTTAACATTTAGCACATGAGTAAGGTGAAGAATCCGCCTGCAATGTGGGAGATCTGGGTCTGATCCCTGGGTTGGGAAGATCTCTTGGAGAAAGGAAGGGCTACCCACTCCAGTATTCTGGCCTGGAGAATTCCATGGACTGGTGCATGGGGTCGCAACGAGTCGGACACGACTGAGCTTTCAAGGCAGTTATACAGACGGTATAGTGGCACTTGTCTCAGAAATAAGGCTACTGGACCTTTGTTCTGTGAAGTGGATAGATTTGGTGGCGAGCCCTCAGTCAGTTTTGAGAAACAGTGTTCTTGGTAATTAACAACATAAACTCTGGAGTCTGATGCTTGGGTTTGAGCCTTACCTTACCACTTACTGTGTGACAATGGGCAATCCCTTAACCTCTCTGAGCCTTGATTCCTTTGTCTGTAAGGAGGATCATAGTGGTACCCATCTAATAGTGTTGTTGTGCGGACTAGATGAAATAACACATAGAGAGCTCCTAGCGGAGCTCATTCTAAGCCCGAATTCAGTGTTCATTTTTATGCTTATTGTGACCTTACATTCACCTTGCGGCTGTGCTATGCAGTGGCAAAATCACTTTCACATCTTGTGAAGTAGGTAAGGCAGGTATTAGATAGATGGGAAATCCCAGGCTTAGAAACTGAGCTGTGAGCTGCCAAAGCTGTGTGTGTGAGGCTGGGAGGACATCTCTGTTCTCACTCACAGCTCAGGGCCCTTGTTCCTGAGATCTGCTGCCTGTTTCATAACTCTACCCGGAAGTCCAAACGTGTTTGGGCAAATGTTGAATCAACCCCAGGATATGTCTTGATATAGCCCAGGCACCAGCAAATGTTTCTGTAAAGAGCAGGCAGTAAATATTTTAGGCTTTACTGGCCATGTGGTCCATGGTGCAATTACAGACCTCTGCTCTGCCTTTAGAGCTTGAAAACTGCCACAGACAATATGTAAATAAAAGGGCGTGGCTTTGTTCCAATAAAATGGCATTTACAAGAACCTGTGGCAGCCAGATTTAGTTCCTGCATGGGCAGTTTTTTCTTGATCAACCCCTGATTTAGACAGTCAGTACACTTCCGGAGATGGTGGTAGGGGAAGGGGATTTCATTATGTTGGCCACATAAGAATCTTTTTTGAATCCTTGGATATCTTGAGAAAGGCACCAGTGGCTTAGGCCTGGCACTTAGTAGGTACATGAGTGCATGCCTGCAGACGTGCTAAGTTGCTTCAGTTTTGTCTGACTCTTTGAGACCCCGTGGACTGCAGCCCACCAGGCTCCTCTGTCCATGGGATTCTCCAAGGAAGAATACTGGAGTGGGTTGGCATGCCCTCCTCCAAGGGCCAGGGATGGCACCTGAGTCTCTTATGTCTCCTCCATTTGCAGGTGAGATCTTTACCACTAGGGCCACCTCTGCTTGGCAAGTACAATGAAAATTTCTTCTATCAGTTCATATTTTCCTATGGAGAATTTTTTTAAAGTTGTATATGCCTATAGTTTTAAAAAGATCATGGTATATTTAGCATCTGTGATTTTTTAATTTTGTTTTTGCAGCATGTCATTCTGAAATGACAAAAAGCAGATTGGGAAAAGAATTCTTATCTGCAAATTTATGCAAAAATTTTTTTTTTAGATATTCATAGTATTAGGTATCAGTTGGCTGTTTGATTTTCATTCTCTTGCAGTGATGGTGAGTTTTAATAAAAACTTTCCTTGGGGATTTAGACTGCTTTTGTTTTAATTAGAAGACTATCTCATTTGCACTATTGTTGACTCAAATAATTTAAAAAGTAAGGGCTGAAGACACATTTGTTCTTTCAAAAGTAAACAACTACTCTGTGAGAGAGATAATGAACCAGCTTGTGGATACACATGGGGTTTGCTCCAAGAATATTTCTTGTGGTGTGGAAAATGGTAGTGGCGGCCTCTTGACCCTCAGGCCAGTGCATTTATTTGTATTTGATCCATGAAAGCAACCCCTTATGACAACTTGTTTTAGGAAATTTGCGTACTTAATTTGAAATATTTCCCTGGGCAGTCCAACCATGGCTGAATAAAGAGGTTTGCTTTTAAAATCAGTGCTTTGTTGCCTTCAATGATTATTCTGTATCAACCTGCCAAGATTTATGATTTCCCGTTTATAGAATTTGATGGAAGTCTCACAGAATCTCCTGGCTGCGGTCAGCATTTCTTCTGAAAGGCAGCAAATAATACCTTCCTGTTGTACAGCAGGGAGTGAAAACATGTAGCTTTTTAAAATTTTATTTTTGGCCATGCGACTTGTAGGATCTTAGTTCCCTGACTGGGGCTTAAACCTGTGCCCCCTGCAGTGGAAGCTTTAAGTCCTAGACTTTAAGCCACTAGACTGCCAGGAAATTCCTCTGTGTAGCTTATTTTAATCTTCACACTGAGATGTTAGGTTAATTATCAGTTTCTTTTGGTTTTCCCACGAGGGAATCGTATGGAAAAGACTTGGACAGAATCACTGTGGTCCGGCTGTTGGGTGGACAGCTCGTCCTGCTCCGTTTTAGGGGGGTGCACAGCACTGATCTGTGTGTGTCTCTGTTCTTGTTGCCTACGGGGAGAGATAGATGGTGACTTGGATTGGGCGGTTGAGGTTCCCTATCTCAGAAGTCCCTTTCGTCTCCCTCTCTTCGTCATTCAGTTTCATGAACCTAACATTCTGACAGCTACCATATGCAAAGGCACTGTGCTAGGCAGCCCCGGGGATAGAAGCACGTAATTCATCACTAGTGTTAATCTACTGCGTCCCAGAAGGGAGCCCAGTGGTAGTCACTGGCATACTGGCAGGCAAGGTCTTCAGTGGCTTCTGTTTTTAGAAAAGAAAAAGACAAGTGGGGGGGTGGGTGGGGAAGTCATGTAATCCATCAGTTTTCATTTTTACATTTTATACCATTAAGAAAAGGTTCTGTAGAAGTTGCCAAGAAGATTGACAGTTTTAAATAATCAAAATCATAGAGATGTGATGTCAGCTAGAAAAAGAGATGGGAGCACAGTGTAGCCTGTCTGCTTAGCACACATAGTGGTTATGATTGCACGTGGGAAGCGTGTATTTAGAGCACTGTCTTCCCCAGTCATTTTTCTGATCCCTCTGTCTGCAAAAGCTGTGCTCGCTGGTAACTTAGAACAAATCGCATAGGCTGAATATTGAAAGTATTTTGAGCTCAGAAAACCCGTAAACAGAAAGTTTAAGAGTCTGTGGTTGTGTTATTTTGTGTCTTTCCAGAGATGAAATGGAAGGTACATTGAAAAAAGAAGTGAATGCGACCTGCTGTATAGCACAAGGAATTATACTCAATATTTTATAACTTATAAGGGAAAAGAATCTGAGAGCTTTTATATTTACTTATGTATCTGAATCACTGCTGTACACCTGAAACTAACAGGACTGCAGTAGAAGTGCAGAGGCCTAATCACTGAACTGCCAGGGAGTTCTTCGTATACAACACTGTAACTCAATTATACTTCAGTTTTTAAAAGGGACGAAAATTTAAAAAATAACTGAAAAATACAGTGAATGCAGTAAGTAGAAAGAAATACTGCTTCAACCCGGTAACATGCAGAAAGTGCTTTGGGAGTGTTGCAGAAAGACTGTGTACCTTTTAATAAACAAGAAAAGGTGATTCTTGCGACACTCCATTTACTTACTTTTCCAAAGCCTTCTAGAAGATATCTGTTTTGGAAAATCAGCCGTACTAGCTTAGGTTGAAGGTTTTCCTCTTGATGGAAAGTAATGAAGCCAGTGATACTTTTCTCAGAGGAAACATTGATTACTTGCATGAGAGCATTTCATCGCGAATTACTGTCATTTGCATTTGGAGGTTCACATTGTTAAAAAGAGAAATTTTGGAAAGGCAAGGGTGGACTAGAACTGTGGCTTGTATGTTGCCTGTAATCATATATTCCTTTTCTTAGGAACCTGTTTTTCTTAGTGGATTATGTTCTTAAAATAGAGCACACCATTTACTACCTGGCTTGGCGGGACACAGCATTTGTTTACAGTTTGGGCTTATGGTCTGTGGACATGAACCTTTTCACAGACAATCCCAGAACTGAAAGGGCTCTTAAAGGTCAGCTAGTCCAGTCCCAGCATCCCCTTCCCAAGCGGTCTCTCTGCCAACAACCAGAGCCTGATTTTCCAGTGGTCATCCAGGCTTTATTTGGACAGTGCCCTGGTGACAGAATATCCTCCCCTGTATGAACTGAAACCTCACATTGGCTTGTCTTCTTGTGCTTCATCAGTGTGGGGAGTTTCACCGAGTCTGTGCAGTTTAGATATTAGAGATCTGAGGGAACGTTTTCACGTTCGCACTACCTCCAACCCACCCAGCCTTCTCCATCATGGCCCCCTTCTTCCATCTGTATTTCATTTGGTAGCTAAAGCCCTTTGCCACCAACCTTAACCTTCTTAACATATGGAATCAAGAAAGGAACCTGTGTCCTACTCTAGAATATCACTTCTCTGGCTCTTGGTTTTACACTTTTGTTAGTACGGCCGAAGGTAATATCGTAATATGGGAGGGTCAGACTCTAAAGGGAGAAGCATCGTGCGGTAAATAAGGAACCCCTGGAATCACTCATGACGTACAATCTGTAGAAGAAACACAAGGCTTTGTGTCTGTAGCCTTTAAAATAATTCTTATTATCCTAAGGTTTGAAACTGCTGATCTGCCCTAAGGAATGGAATTGTTAAAAAAAAAAAAAATCTTATCTGCAAAAGACTTCTGCATAACAAGAGGGGATTGAACTCATGTATCTCCTTTGCTCCCAACCAAACAAAACCATTCAAAGGGAGGTATTATACTTTATTGTGGTAAAATGTGTAACATCAAATTTCCCGTGTTAACCATTTTGAAGTGTACAGTTTAGTAGTAAATACATTCTCATTGTTATACAAGCATCACTACCATCGTTTTCTAGAACTTTCTCATCTTTTCAAACTGAAGCTCTGTATCCATTATATTCAGATTCCCCATCCCTCTCTCCCTCCAGCCCCTGGCAACCATCAGCTCCTTTCTGTGCCCTATGAGTTTGACTCCTCCAAGTCCCGCGTGTAGCTAGAATCACTGGTATTTGTCCTTTGTCCTGGCTTCTTTCACTTAAGGCAATTTTTGTGAAGGCATAAATCCACAAGCATGAGGACAACAGGGAAGGAGAAGATAGGAATACAGTTTTGGGCACCAAGGTGAAGGAGACGTATAGTTAAAATAGGAGGCCTGGTCTGTTTTGCAGTCTTCATATGAAATATTTGGCTCTCAGCCTTCCCCAAAGGCAGCTTAGGATCCTGTCAGGTCTGCAGAGTTTCGTGTTTTTTTTATTAATTATGTGTCTGCTTTCGGTCCTCCAAAGTTTTATTTAAGAATTCATTGGTGGCAAAGAGAAGATCCTATCGTCTTCCAGGGGTTAAAAAAAAGTTGATCACACGCAAAGATCAGGGATGGGTCTTCACATCTCAACAGCAATGCTGGCAGTTAGAAGGCTATGGAGCACTGCCTTCAATAGTCTGGAGGAAAATAAAAGCTAGAACTGTCTATCCAGCCAAACTCTGAATCAAGTGTGAGAGTAGAATAATGACATTGTCAGACACACACGTTTTTCAGGAACCAGCTGGAGGGAGGTGGTTCACTGCAATAAAAGAGTAAACCAGGAGAGAGAACTACAAGTGAAGCAGGAAATAGGAGATCCGGCATGAACGAGGCAAAGGAAGTTTCTAGAAGCTGCCTGTGGGAACTCGCAGCTCTGCTCCCAAAATGTGTCAGCAGACTCAGGAAGTGATTTCTTTCCCAAGGTGGAATTAATAGAATATCTGATAAAGATATGGTTAAAATTTGGGGCTTGAACTACTGAGAAATATATAAAATACTAAGTAAAGGGGGCAAAGGATTATTATCAATTTTGGAGAAAACGGTAAGATATTCAGAAAAGTCATCATACTTTACCACATGGCTCACCTAAAAGTAGTGTTATGTAATCATGATAAAATTGATCTTTAAAATTTTCAGTATAATTATACTGGAAGGATGGGCTTCCCTGATGGCTTAGATGGTAAAGAATCCACCTGCCAACGCAGGAGAGACAGGAGACATGGGTTTGACCCCTGGGTCTCGGGAAGATCCCCTGGAGAAGGTAAGGGCAACCCACTCCCGTATTCTCACCTGTAAAATCCCATAGACAGAGGAGCCTGGCAGGCTGCAGTTCATGAGGTCGCAAAGAGTCAGACGCCGACTGATCAACTGAGCACATAGTAGGAAAGCAGGGACATGGGAAAGGTACACTTATGTGGTGGGGACATAGATCCTTATTTTCTGTGTCAGGAAGTCAATAAATAGTGCCAGCAACTGAGAAACTGCAAAGAAGCTATCTAAAACTGTTACCGAAAATTATCTAAAAGAAGTTAAAACGTTTACTTCTTGGGAGAAAGAATTAGAGGGGAGTGGAGGGATGGAGGTAAGGCATTGAATAAAATCCATAGAACTATTAGGCACTTTAAATCATGTGCTTATATAACTGTAATAAAATAGTGACTAAAATTATAGTGAGTATGGAGAGAGGTACGGGAGGATATGCTCCAGTAAAACAAGGGAGCAAATTTAAAAAGCGGGCAGCGTACAAAAAACCAGGGATCCTGCAAGGTGAAGCCTAGCCATCAATCAGGCAAGAGAGGAGCAGGAGGTTGAAGAGCTGTGGAACACAGTGAAGTGGATACATTTTCTGATCCACTCAGCTGTTTAGCAGATGCTATTGGGAGGCTTTACAGAACATCTGGAATTGTGGGAAGAGTTCCACATTTCACATGACTCTAGTAATGTGAAGACTGAGGAAGGATTAAACAAAATTTGTGAAGTAAATAAAAATATCGGGAGACCAAGTACGAGGGAAGTCAATGGATGTTTAAAACTGATAAATAAGCAAACTAAGGGGTGGGATATGGGAGGGAAATTCAAGAGGGAGGGGGCATATGTATACCTATGGCTGATGCATAGTAATGTAAAGCAGAGGCCAACACAATATTGTCAAGCAATTATCCTCCAACTGAAAATAAATTTAAATATAAAACAGCGACATAAGATAAACATAGAGAAAAGTTTGGCAAATAACATAAGAAATAACTAAAGAGTTGACAGTCACACAAGACTAAGGGATGGGAGGCAGTGAATCAACTTTTTGAACTTTAAAAACCATGTGCCTTTTTATCTAATGAAGATAAAAAATATTTAAAAATAGCAAAAAGGAAAGCAATCACTATGCAGCTGTGTGGGCAGTATAAAGGATCTTTAGTCTTGTTAAGAGGTGTGTTTATTATTGCGACTGTTGAAGGAGATTGTGTTTGGAAGAGTACCTAGCACACAGTCAGCTCTCAATAAGTAGATCTATTTATCTACGTAGACGACTTTGCATCTGAAGCGACAGTCCCTTGCAAAGCTCTAGAGAATAACTTGGCCATTTCTTGACCTTCCAAGGTGGTGCTTCTTGCTGGGCGGATTATCCCTGTGGTACCATGGTCAGGCCCGTGACCCCCATAGATGTGTGTGTTTGCATGCACATGCGTCAGGCTGTAAAGTCAGTCCGAAGGCTGTGACTGCATCAGCCTGCCTTGGCCGCCTGTCTTTTGGCCCACTAGACAGTGTCAGGCTTCTGGACACACTCGCAGTATTCTCCATACCCTGTGCTACGTAGTACATATGTATCAAGCGTCGCATTCCTTTCCAATTCTTTCACTACCAATACATCTCTAGGATCATGAAGATCATTAAAGAGCAGATAGTCGTTTCATCCTTCTCCTTAAAGTCCCTTGCCCATTGCCCTAAGAATAAAACCCAATCCTGGGCATTCAAGGCCTGTGTGATCTGTGATGTCATCCTCCACCCATTTCTCTAGTCTTATTTCTTGCTACCCTTTACACACCAGTAAAACTAGAGTGTTTACAGCTCTGTAACAATAGTTTGCCATTGCACACCTAAGTATCTTGACTCTTGCTATTCTTCCTGCCTGGAAGAGCCATTCCCCAGTAACCTGTTACATCTAACTCCTAACCCATACCACTTTGGCACCCCTAACTCTATCCCCCTCAAGATTTAGATTAATCAAATCTTCTTCCAGGAAGCCTTCCCTGACTACCCCAGACTGAGTGAAGTATCTCCTTTCCTTCTGTGCTTTCATCCAAGCCCCCCTCACGGAGTCTCAGAGGTAATGCATCATCTTAGTATTGCTGATGTGTCCTTCTCGTCCAGAGGAGGTGAGCACCCACAGGATGGGGGATCCTGTCTGTCTTGATCAGCACCCTATGCTCAGTAGCTGACACAGCTCATTCCCGCAAGAACTGGCACTAATGATGTGGGTCTTCAGGGTTGCAGACATTTCGTCAGAGGTGGCTCTTCTCCTCCATGGGAGGAGCTTCCTATCTGTTCTTGAAGGATCCCAAGACTGTGGCCTCCAAGTCTCCAAACTTGTGGTCCTGGTTGGAGGCTCCTTTACCTCCTTATCGTTTGAATGCACAGCTGGCTGCTCTGGATGATCTGTGTAATGTGGTTCCATAGGTCAAAGTTCTGATAAAACAATTCACAATTCACTCACCAAGGTGGGTGGGCTTCCTTCTTTTTCCATTCCCTCAAGGAAGGAAGCACCTGGGCCAGTGCATTGATTCATTCATTCACTGACTCAGCACATATTTACAGAGTGTGCGCTCTATGCCAGGCACTGTTCTGGGTAGTCTGGAGAGGCAGCAGAGAATCAGAGAGGCAAGGTTTCTGCCATCAGGGACCTTGCATTTTAAGGAGGGACGCAAACAATACAGAGCAAACAGGCAGAATCATTTCAGGTGTTAATAAGTGCTGAGAAGAGAAGAAAAGGGAGTGTGGGGTGATCAGGGGAGGCCACCCCAGCCTTTGGGCTGAGGTTGCTCAAGTGAAGAGCTATAGCTGCGCAGTCTTATCTGATTGCCACTGACCACATGTAGCTATTCAAATTTGCATTTAAATTAGTTAAATGCCATTAAAAGGTCAGTTCCTCGGTCACACTGGCCACATTTCAGTAGTCAATAGCCAGAATATGGCTAGTGGCTACCATATTGGACAGAGCAGATATAGAACTTTTCCATCATTGCAGAAACACTGGGCAGAGCTGAGCTAGAGCAAGAACATTCAGGGGAAAGGGGCTGTTAGTCTTAGAAGGAAGAAGAATTGAGATCAGAAGAATTGAGATCCTGGAGTAGGACCACCATGGGTTGGGTATGGCATTGAACTAGCCCATCTCTGAGTCTTCCCCTCCCCCCAGCCAGCTTAAATGTGTTGATAGAACATTATTCAAACAAGCCCCTCAAATCAGTGAACCTGTGATGTCTAAGGAGAAAGAGAAAAGAGATTACTGGCAGAAGAGCATGTGTATCTGTTTCAAAGAACTGCCTCTTTTAATTTCACTTGTTGAAATTGGAGCTGAAGTCAAGATGGGATTTGTCTGATAGGATTTTTAAAGGAGAATGAAAATGATCTTAGAGATGTTATAAAGCAGGTAAAACTGCTTGAGAAAAGACCTGTTGAAGAATAGGGCAAGGTATTGAGAGGTGAATGGGTACAGAAGTTGTGGTGCATGTATACAATGGAATATTACTCAGGCATAAAAAGGAACAAATTTGAGTCAGTTTGTTGAGATAGATGAAACTAGAGCCTCTTATACAAAGTGAAGTAAGTCAGAAAGAGAAAAACAGATGTTGTATATTAACACATGTATATGGAATCTGGAAAGACGATACTGATGAACCTATTTGCAGGGCAGGTACAGAGATTCAGACATAGAGCACAGACTTGTGAACACAGATCAGGACGGAGAGGATGGGATAAATTGAGAGAGTAGCACTGAAACAGATATTTTGCCATATGTAAACTAGATAGCTAGTGGAAGACTGGTGTTTAACACAGGGGGCTTAAGCCGGGGCTCTGTGACAACCTAGAAGGGGTAGGGAGGAGGTTCAAGAGGGAGGGGACATATGTCTACTTCTGGCTGATTCATATTGTTGTATGGCAGAAACCAACACAACACTGTAAGGAAATTATCCTCCAATTTAAAAAAATAGGGCAAGAATATAGCAAGTCCTGACTCGGTGAGAAGTACTGGTTGACTCTGGTGGCCAGTGGGTGAGGGGCTGCCGCTGGCCTTAGAAGCAGGGCGTTAGCCATTCTGACTGAGGCTGAGACTATAAATTCCCATGTTGCTCTCCCAAATCTCTTAAAAACAGGTATTTTTTGGTTTGTTGTTTATTTTTAATCCTCCTTAACAGTAGTCCTCAGTAAAAGTAGGATTTTGAAATTTTTATTTCACTTTTTTTATAATACCGAAAGCATTTTGTATTGGGGTATAGCCGATTAAAACGTAGGATTTTTGACTCACGTCTTAGGTGGCAAGAATTCTATTCCTGTCCCATTAACAGGAGCATCTGTGTCTTGACTTCATTTTGTCTCACTTTTCATGAAGGGCTTGTCTCTTTTTGTGCCTGCCACTTTGCTAAACGAGTTTTCTTCCTCTCTTTGTAAAGGTTCCTTTGTTTGAATTAATAGAGTTACTTGTCTTTACTGTAAACAAGTGTCCAGTGACTCTTCTTACTGTGCAGAGCCAGTGGCTTTGCAAGAGGGAAACCGTCTTAAAGGTCACTTTCTGGTGTCTGTATTATAAAATAAGCCATAAGAACTTAAAAACCCAAAACAAAACAGTTGTCCTATCCCCTGCCTCTCCAGGGCTCTGTTACCCCATTACCTTTGAATGCAACTCACAGCTCTAATTTTTCGAATCATAATTGATCTGATAAAGTGTAATCCGATAATTAGTAGCTGTGTACAAATAAATACACTCCTGTTTTACAGCCCTTGAAGGCTCTAACATGGTTCCAAACGGTACCTTTGAACTGGAGAAGTCTGGCCGGTTCACGTTGCAGTGTGTACGCTTCTTCTGGGGCGGTGTCTGCCAGGTACGTGTATACACAGGTTGCCAGCTCTGTGCCGCTTAACCTGAAATGCTGTGACCTTGCAGAGGGCTGTGTCCTTACGTCGGACGTTTGACGGAGGACAGGGAAACCGGGGGTGAAGCTTTAGAAGCAGCTGGTTCCCAAGATCAGGTCGTAACTGAGGGAGAGTCAAGGTCATGATTGCCACCTGGATGTTCTTTTCTCTCTTTACGGTAGGTCTCCTGGGTTGCCTGCTTTGACTGTGGAATTCTGCTGGGTGCCCGCCCAGGGAACTTACACCTTTAGGGCTTCAGACTCACTAAGGCACATTTCCTGTTATTCTTTAGGAAAATTACCTTTCTGAACTCCAGGCACTGGAGTCATCCGGAAAGAAAAAGGCACATCTCTGACGTTTCAGACACTGGAAAGTTCTAAATAGCTGAAGGTGTGTTTCTCTGGGCGACTTTAAGAAAACCAAATCAAAACAGCTGCAAAAATGCTATTTGGTGTCAAGTTCCAATTTTGCTGTGAATTATTTCTCTTTCTCTCGTAATTACTGTAATACCTTAGGACTTTCCATTTATATAGCACTTTTCTTCTCAGGGAGGCATGCTTAAGTGGGAACATTCTCTGGGCTTTTAACCTGATGATTTAATGCTATAATTAGTTCTAAACTAGTTAGTAATGACTGCGGATGCATTGCCAGAAAGCTAAGTATACAGCTCATGAGCTTTGGATACAGGAAAGCTATACAGGCCCAGCTTTCAAATCTGATCAAATTATTTGCCACTGACCTTGAACCTGTTGGCAAGGTAGGTCAACATAGGGGTAAAGTGGAAGAATACACTTTACGGTTTGAAAACTTAGAGTTTGAAAACTATTAGAGGAGCTTCTTTTCAGGACCACTTCTGGCGAGGCATCTTGTCCCCTGCAGGGCTTGGGGGTACAGTTTCCGTATTTGTGTGCTGCTCCTAGTCCAAGTCAAAAAGTGGAGGGAAATATCTGTATATCGCCTCTAGTGAGAGTGAAGTAAAGAGAGGAAGCATGGAGTTACACACAAGTTCACAAAGATCAGGTATTGTCTGGGATTAATACAGACTTCCTCTAAAATATCCTCTTAATTCTAGACAGATGACTTCATTTTCAGAACTCTTTCAGATTCATGTGTGTTGATTTATAAAGTAATGGGTGTGATTCTTGTGGTTTTTCAGATCCTGGACAGTTTGTGTTGTTGATATATAAAAATATATATATTGTTTAAGATTCATTCACTTTTTATTTACACACAGTGAAAACTCTGTTTTTGCTGTATCGTTGAGTTTGGACAAATGAAAACAGTTGCGGACAAGGTACAGAACCGTTCAGTTATCCCTGTATTTAGTTTTGAATTTCTATTGGCATGTTTTGGTATTGAGTTTACTCTTACTTCTAAAGATGGAGCCAAACCATTTTGTAACAAATAACACAGCTGTATCTGACACTTTCCAGGCTTAAGGTTGAGTGAGATATTAGAAGTAAGGTCTCATTTCCTGATGCTTTCCTCAAAGACTTATAAATAGGAAAATTGCACTATCTAATTAGTTGCTTCTTCCTGTTATAATGAATGGATTAGAATTTCATAATGAATTGTACAATATATTAAAAATAACTGAAATTTATAATAAGCACTGTAATTAGTAAAAGTAATATAGTAAAAATGAAAAAAGTTCATGTTTTTTGCAGTTTAGGGTTTTTTTTTAAATGTAAATTGAGTTCTGTGGGGGTGTGTGTGTGTGTGTGTGTGGTTTTTTTTTTTTAAGGGAAGTGAAATGCTACTACTAGAAGCCAAGGACTTCATAACTCAAACTGGCTTATGAAGGGGCTCGAAAGCTCAGATCACTGAAAAGTTCAAGGATGGGTTTCAGGCAGGGCAGAATCCAGGGTTTCAGATGACATCATCAGTGTCCTGCCATCCCCGTTCAGCTGTGTTTTCCTGTGTTCGCGCAGGCTCTTTTCCTTGTGGTATCACGATGACAGCAGCTCCAGCCTTTTATCCCATTTTCTCAATTCCTTTCAGTCCCAACCAGTCTCAGGATGGAGTCTCTTTGGCTCTGATTGGTTCTCTTAACCCGTCATGGCTCCAGAGGGAGGATGTGGGGGGAAGACAGAGTGTTCTGTTGGCCAGGCTTGGGTCACACACTCTCTTGGAGCCAAAGGGATGTCAGCGCCTCTGGACCACAGGGCAGAAGGAGGCAGTGGCAGAAGGTGTGTTTCTTTAAGGGGAATCATGGGGCAGACAAGGGCGGCTCCTGCCAATGCAGGAGATGCTGGAGACACCAGTTCAGTCCCTGGGTCTGGAAGATCCCCTGGAGGAGGAAGTGGCAGCCCACCCCGGTATTCTTGTTGGGCCAGTCCCATGGACAGAGGAGCCTGGCAGGCTACAGTTCATGGGGTCACCAAGAGTCAGATATGACTGAGCAACTGAGTGTGTGCTCATACACACACACATACACACAAGGGGCAGACAAATCAAGACAACACATGTATGTAATAGAACTTCCATAAAAACCACTAAGACAGGGTCCTGAGAGTTTCTGGGTTGGTGAACGCATGGAGATTCAAAGGAGTAGTCACTTGGGGACGGCGTGGAAGCGCCTTGCCCTTTCCTGTGCATCTCTGCCATCCACCTGTTCCCAAGTTAGATCCTTTTATAACGAGTCAGTAATCTAGGGCGTAGTTAGATTTCCTGGGTTCTTTAAGCTGCCTTAGCAAGCTAATTGAGCGCAAGGGTAGGGGGTCGTGGACTCTCAGATCCATAGCTGGTTGGTCAAAAGCATAGATAATAGCCTGGGCTTGCAGTTGGCATTTGAAATGGAGCAGGGACTGTCTTGTAGGACTGAGTCCTTAACATGTGGGATCTGATGCTGTCTCCAGGTAGATAATGGCAGAACGGAATTGCAGGATGTCTAGCTGGGGTCCTAGAGTTGCTTGTTGGGTGGGGAGGGTGGTGGTGGAAGGGCCCTCTGCTCCCTGCTCAAACACAAACACACACATTGGAACTGGTGAGCAGAACATTTTTTTAAAAGTAATATGTCTTCTGGCCAGGCATGATTTAGAAATGAACTAACTGTTCAGATTGATTGTCACAGTTTGAGAATCTGAGAAAATCCACTAAACACCACATCCTTGAATGGTGGGCACCTAGCATCTGAGTTGGTAAAGAGTCTGCCTGCAGTGCAGGAGACCTGGGTTCGTTTCCTGGGTCGGGAGGATCCCCTGGAGAAGGAAACGGCAACCCACTCCAGGGTTCTTGCCTGGAGAATCCCGTGGACAGAGGAGCCTGCCAGGCTACAGTCTATGGGGTCGCAAGAGTCGGACACGACTGTGACTAAGCACACGCATAGCATAGATTAGGTGTTGAGTAAATATGTGTTGAATAAATGCAGTCCTTGTGCTTTAGTTTAGGCTTGTGGGGAAAAGTACTCAATAGACCTCTTCTAAATCTGTGCATTTTTGCACAGGTGACTTTCAAATCTTATCAAGAGCTGCCTCTGTCTTACGCCAAGTAGATGTGGGTCTGGGGCCATTTCAGTGTTACTATTAATAGACCTGGAATATAATGCCAATGTTCACCTCTGTGGGATGAGAAATAAAATCTCTGTGAATTTGTATAGAATCTCTATGGACATAAAGCTTTTGGAGAAATATAGCTGGATGAATTTTTATTTCTGCAAATGAGATCATTTTGTGAATTCTTGGAATGATAGCTTTGAAATGGTTTGGACCCTGAGATGTCAGAGACCTCGGTTGGCGTGCCTCATAAACTGCTATAGCATTAACTTTAAAACCATTCCACTGTGTATGTGGTCTGTTTGGCAGATGTCTGTGAAGTTGCCCCTCTGAGCTTGGAATATACTAGATGCTAGAGGTGCAAAGATGGCTAAGACAGAACCTCAGCTTCTGAGAGTCTTACCATCTAATTAAAACAAAATTGTGGTAAAATATACATAACATAAAATTTCATCATTTAAACCACCTGTTAGTGCAAAACTCAGTAGTGTTAAGTACATTTACAATGTTATACAACCATCACCACCATCTTTCCAAACCTTTTAATCATCCCAAACAAAATCAAAGAGTAATTGTCCTTTTCTGCCTGGCTCCTTCTCTATAGCAAAATGTTTTCAAATTTGCCATATTGTAACATGTCCTGGAATTAAATCCCCTGGACAGAGGAGCCTGGTGGGCTATGGGGTTGAAAAGAGTCGGACACGACTGAGCATGCACGCGTGCATTGGAGATTCATAACTTTTTGTGATTGAATAATACTTGTGTGTGTGTATACCACATTTTGTTTATCCAGTCACCTTTTGATGGACACTTGGGATGTTTCCACCTTTTGGCTATTGTGAATAGTTCATAATAGCTATGAATATTAATGTACAAATATCAGTTTGGGTTCCCTTTCAATTCTTTTGGGTAACCTGGATTACTATCCAGTTTTATATCTTGCCTAATCACATCCTTTAGCTACTTCTGGCCAAGATTTCTGCTAATGTTTACTTCTGAAAATTACACTTTTTCCTACCATATGTGTGGGGATCTGAATTGATGAACTTCAATAGGAAAGCAGAGAAATCAGAAAGTAACAGTCCTGAGAACAAAAATAGTGAATCTTCAGTGTTCTGACTGCTGGCTCTCTGTAAACATCATTGTAAGGTAGCAGTTCCGCTTTTCCCTGGAGCTTGTACTGAGGGGCAAAGAGATGTCAGGAAGCCTCATAACATCTTCCCAGAGACCTCTCTGAAAGCCATTGTAAATGGAGGACATTGTCTGAGTGGGTCATCCCGAATAGATGATGTAGGATGGAAACCTAGTTATTAAATCCTGCAGACTTAGAGGACCCTGGCAGTCTTCCTTTGCACAGACTCGCTAGCTCTGGGTTCCGTCGGGGGAGAATCCCACGAGGAGGCCTGCTTTGAACTCCAGCTGCTTGTGTTTGGGTTGGTGGCATGCCTTAGAAACAGAAAGGAGCCAGCTCTCCCTTCAGCCACCCCAGGCTTTCCGGCTGAGTTTCCTTTTCACCCTGGGATTTCACATGGACCCTGAGCTCTGAAAGCAGATCACATATGGCCAGCCGTCACGCACAAGAATAGCCCTTTGTTCGTGAGAAGTTTCACAAAGCAAGTGGGAGAGGGGGAAGAAAACCTTTTTTTAAGCATGAAAATGCATTACTGTAATTCTTCCCTCCCGTCACCCCATCCCCATTTTGTGCTATTTACTGACATCAGGACATTTGCTTTTTTCTTAGGGCTGAATCACAGCAGTTAGCCATAGCAATGGCAAAGTGATGGCTGTTATAGTCTTAGAAGGGAGGAGAATTGAGATCCTGGAGTAGGGCTGGGCATGGCATCGAACTAGCCCATCTCTGAGTCTTCCCCTCCTCCCAGCCAGCTTAAATGTATTGATAGAACATTATTCAAACAAGCCCCTCAAATCAGTGAACGTGTGATGTCTGAAATCAAACACTCAAATCTGATATTCAGTTAGAGTGGAGAGAGCCGGGCAGTCTCATGGTACTCTTTCTGTGTATGGAGGGTGATATGATTCTCCTTGGTTTATCCAGACTGATTCATTCTTACTGCTCAAAAAAAAAAAAAAAAAAAAAAAATCTGCAGCATTAATGCCAATTTGAGGTCCCAGGGTCTCTGGGCACCAGTTGGTGATGGCTAATGTGATTTGGGTTTGGTTATTAAGCCTGCCATAGGCACCTGACTCTTCCTTCTGACTAGCTTAAATGGAAACTTCTAGGTGGTCCATGTATAATGCATGGCAGGCACAGTTCTTACCCTATCTGCCAGTCATTTATTGAGATTTCACTAAGTGCCAAATGTAGAGACCTTAGAATCAGCCAGATGCACCCCTGTAACCAGGGGTGTGGCCACCCTCCTGCCGTTTCCTGGGAAAGAGATATTTTTGGGGTTCAGGACAGCAAATTTGTCATAAACATGAAAAAGGAAGGCTGTTATTTTTATTTATAGTGTTCATAACGTAAAGAGCTTTCCAGGTGGCGTTAGTGGTAAAGAACCCACCTGCCAATGCAAGGGACATAAGTTGCTCGGGTTTGATCCCTGGGTCAGGAAGATCCACTGAGGAGGGTGTGGCAACCCACTCCAGTATCCCTGGAGAATCCCATGGATAGAGGAGCCTGGCGGGCTACAGTCCATGGGGTTGCAAAGAGTCAGACACGACTGAAGTGACTCAGCACCCACACAGTAATGTAATAAATAAGGAACTTCACTATGTCAGACTCATAATAGGATCGTAGGATTTTCGAACTGGTTCAGAATGCTGGCTCTCCAGCTGGACTGCCTGGGCACAAGCCTCAGTTGACTTTACTGTACAGTGGGGGTCGTCATAGGACCAGAGTCATAGATTTGTTGGGGAGATCACATGATTATTTTACAACATGTGCTCAGAATACAGCCTGGCACTTACAGCCAAGTTACCTTTAAATCTCTGATTCACGCGTTCATCAAAAAATGAGTCGTGGTGATGGTTGCCCAAGTCTGTGAATATACTGAAACTCCCTGAACTGTAGGCTTTAAAAGAGTGAATTTTATGCTGTGTGAATTGCATCTCAATGAAGCTGTTATAAAAATAAAATAAATTGAGTACCTACTATATGCAGCCTCATGCTAAGTGGTGCCTGACCCTTTGTGACCCATGGACTGTAGCCTGCCAGGTTCCTCTGTCCATGGAATTTCCCAGGCAAGAATACTGGAGTGGGTTGCCATTTCCTTCTCCAGGGGATCTTCCCAACCCAGGAATCGAACCCATGTTTCCTGCATTGCCGTTTAAACCTGAGCAGGTCAGTGACCTGGTGAAGGTGAGTGGCAGAGACGGTTCTAGAGCTCAGGTTCCTGGCACACAAGCCAAGCTTTTTTCAAACTACTGTCAGGAATGACATGAAGATCACAATTCAGATTAGAAGCTGAATTTCTGTCCTCTTGCAAAACCAGACCAAGAAAATAACATTGTTAAAAATATATAAATAAATAAATCACTGCTGTACAGCAGAAATTAAGATAACATTGTAAATCAACTGTACTTCAGTTTAAAAGAAAAAAGAAAGTAGTATGACCTTAGACCATGTACAGTCACCGGATCTTTGCAGCAGTTCCCCTTCCCTGCTGCACACACCTCTGTGCTTCCCAAGAGTTCAGCCAGGTTTAAATACCTATATACACTATGGAAAAGATGCCAACATTCTCCCCACCCCAGCTGTGGATATATAGAACACAGACTGTTCAGTTAGGTTTTTCAATGAGCTATTGCTTTCATAACCACTTTTTGACATTTAACAATTAGATCTTCCTCTTAAAAAAAAAAAAGAAAGAAGGAAAGGAAGAAAGGATAAGAGGAGGAGAGAAAGAAAGAGAAAAGAAAAAAGAGGAAAGATGGAAAGGAAGGAAAGGCAGGCAGGAAGGAATGCTGTCCCTGCCTTGCTTGTCTCATTGCAGGATAAGGACAGCATTTAAAAATTACCCCCACTTACCACCACTAACAAAAACTAACAACAAATTTATCCCCATGGTGAAGAAAGCTTTACTCATTCTTGAGATTTCCGAGCTAAGTCTAAAGATCCAGACAGTTTAAGAAGTTTAAGAAGAGAGGGGTGTTTTAGAAATAACATAGGTTTCATAGACATATATACACTACCATGTGTAAGATAGATAGCTGGTGAAAAGTTGCTGTATAACACAGGGAACCCAGCTGGGTTCTCTGTGATGACCTGGATTGGGGGAGAGGAGGGAGGCTTAGGGAGGTGATATATGTATAATTATGGCTGATTTTAACTTGTTATAGGGCAGAAACCATCACAACATTGTAAAGCAATTTTCCTCCAATTAAAAAATAAATATAAAAAAAAAAGAAAAGAAAAAAGATAGTTTTGTTTTTTCCTGCAGAATCCATTTATAAAGTAAATAGAAACTACCGTAGATCCGGAGCCGCCCCGCAGCCCTCGGCTCACATCAGCCTCCTGCTTTTTCTGCCATCTGCTTTGTTCTGAGATCTCTTCCTTCTCCTGACATCTGGTTTGCAGGATAAGGGAAAGTCACTTCCTCCGAACTAGTGAAATGACTATCAGGAAAAAAAAAAATGGCTCAAGTTTCCAGGCAGTTATGAATGAGATGTTTTTCTGAGTGTCCCGAGAAACTATCTTGAGGAAGGAAACCTGAGAAGGTGCAAGCCTTCAGCGCCCCCACTTCCCCAGGATGGGCTTCAAGCCCTTCTTCCATTAGTGGCTCGGAGGGCACCCGGCTTTCCCGAGAGCAGATGGGCGGCATTACCTCACCCCACGGTTCGTGAATAGGTTTGCTCCCAGGGGGTAGAATTGTCCCAGAGTCTATTATGAAATCTCATTTGCTTTGCATGAATCAATTCAGGAGTTCTGAGAAAACAAAATCTGAAAGACGAAAAATGGTAAAATAGGCCTGTCACTTGGGGCTACCCAGCTAATCAGGTTTGCTCTGAGGTTGCTCTGACTTGGCAGGTGATGGGCAGAGTAATTTTGCATTTTTGTGATGGAGAGGCCTTTTAACTGAATTCCATTTCTTATGGGGAGGAGCAAAACCAATTATAAATACCTTTCACCTTCCCCATCTCCCTTTTCTGTTTTTTTTTTTTTCCCTAGGACTGTAGCCTCTGAGGCATATGATTAGCCCTGAAAGCTGAGAGCTGGAGGAAAAGAGTGAAGGGGGTGGGAATGAGGATGATAGCGGAGAATCATCCAAACAACAACACACATCACCCTTTTTTTCTAACTTAAGCTATTTTATCAAGAAAGGTACAGAGAACTGGGTTTCCCTTCAGCCAGCAATCTCAGGCCTTTTATAAATCTGATTTTCCAAGGGTTGGGCTTCCCTGGCAGCTCAAACAGTTAAGAATTTGCCTGCAATACAAGAGACCTGGGTTCGATCTCTGGGTCGAGAAGATCCCCTGGAGAAGGGAATAGCTACCCACTCAAGTATTCTTGCCTAGAGAATCCCATGGACAGAGGAGCCTGGCAGGCTACAGTCTATAAGGTCGCAAAGACTAACCCTTCCTTTCTTTTTTTTTTTTTTTTTAACACTTCCTTTCTTTTCCAAGGGTTAGACATTTGACCTTGACTTAAGCTGAGGTTTGAAAGAGCAGGCTTGGTATCTTTGGGCCCAGAAGGAGGCAGAGGTTGCCTTGCTGCTGTTTTAGAAAGATGAACAAGGTCATGGAGCAGACCCCCACCCATGTAGAGGAAGCTGATAATTGTCTACTTGCTTCTCTGTTTGTCTCTGGATCTAGTCTCTTCTCAGTCACATGGAGGAAACTGAGGCAGTTTATCATAGGACTCTGCAGAATCATTTTATAAGAAATGGGCTGAGGTTTTTGTTCAGAGAACAGGGTGATTCCCTTCAAGAGTGCATGGGCAGGAGTGGGTAGCCTGAGAAAGGCCTGGAAATGGATGGCTTAGTTTTCATTCTTTTACTGTGTCCCACACAGAAGCTACTTATGCCCCAAACGGGCAGAAGACCATGTCACCTAGCCCCTGATATGTGGACACCCTAAATTGCTCCCTGGCCCCTTGAAGGCCACCCAGGCACTCTTACAGAAGAAGGGATGGTTTTTATAATTTATCTCAAGGAACCTTTTAAGAGAGCCTGAATAATTCCAAAGATTCCTATGATGTCCTTATTTTGGACACATAATAAAAACACATGAGGCTGGCGCAGGCCCATCTCAGCCTAGAAAAGGAGTGTATTTTCACAGGTGACTTGAAGGCACTAGTCTGAGGATTTTCCATGAGGCAGAAGCACTCTGCCGAGTGAGCCAAGGGTGGCTGTGCCCAGAAACCAAGTCATGTTGCCTCCTGACGTCAAATGATGTTCCAACAGACCTTGTCTGGAAATCTAGAATGGAAGAAATGGGAATAGAGGTTATGATGAACATCTTACAGGAGTTGAAGCTTTTGAGAGCCAACAAACTTTCATCAGCAACTGAAGGTCCCTAATGTGACTAGGTGACTTTTCAGGCCCTTCTGTCAAATTAGGGATCAGACCTTGCTAAAGCAGAGATCTTAAAACCGGGCAGGGCTTCCCTGGTGGCCCAGTGGTTAAGAATTGGCCTTTCAGTGCTGAGGATGTGGGTTCAATCATTGGTCAGGGAACTAAGATTCCACATCCTCGGAGCTGCTGAGCAGGGGAACATAACTAGAGAGCTGGCGAGGCCCAACAAGAGATCCCACATGATGCGACTGTGATCCCACACAGCCGAATAAAATAAGGAAATAAACAGGTAAACCAAAACAAAAACCAGGCAGGCAGAGTATAGGCTTGCCCCTGGGAGTCACAGTCCTGCATGCCCCAGTCCCAGAGTGCCCCCGGGGCCAAGGCTGTAGGTCTGGAAATGGCCCCCCTTCCTGTATCCTGAACATTGGCCTGTGGGAATCATCTCTCGTGGCCACTTTCTGGGTCTGTTTGAAAAAGAAATTGAGAGTAGGAAAATCTCTCAGTGCCTTTCAAGGTCACGGGTCAGAGCGGGGCCAACAGAGGCAGCCACACTTGCCCTTGGCCACTTTTGGATGTGAGTGGCTCTCCACGTGAAACCCCTGGCAGCTGCTCTTATCATTCCCACCGGCCTCCCCAGAGAGAGAACACGGCCGACTTCTGCAGGCCTGCCTGAAATCATCTGCAGCTGCTTGCATGCTTTCAGGATGAGAATAAAGGCGTTTCAGCAGAGGTTAAGCTGGGAAACCCTCTGTATGAAATATTTTCCTTTTCATGATTCCAGTTCCCTTGGGATATAATATATAAGCTACTTACTAGGCAGCTGGGTGGGTTGCTGGCCCACAGGGAGCTGTGGCTGTCCTCTCCAGATTATTCTACCAGCACCAGCCTTCTTGCCACCATGACAGTCTTGCAAGCCAAACCCCTGCCCCGTGCATGTTATGTATGGGATCTCCTTGGATACAACGTCTCTCTAAGGACCATAGCCCATTTTCAGATAAGGAAGCCGAGGCTCAGAGAAGCCCAGTGGCTTCTCCTTCAGCAAGCAGGTACAGAACCAGGATCGAAAACTTTTCTGTTTATTGCTGAACCCCATGCTCTTTCTAGGGCTTCCTTGGTGGCTGAGACTGTAAAGACTCTGCCTGTGATGCAGGAGACCCAGGTTTAATCCCTAGGTCGAGAAGATCCCCTGGAGAAGGGACTGGCTACCCCACTCCAGGATTCTTGCCTGGAGAATCCCACAGACAGAGGAGCCTGGCGATCTGCAGTCCATGGGGTCACAGAGTCAGATATGTCTTAGCAACTAACACTTTCACACTCTTTCTGCCTCTGAAGTTAATTTGCTTTGTATCAGCACTTTCAGCCTCAGCTGCTCATCTAGCACCATCTGAGGGCAGGAATATTTTTATTAACAGAGTAGTGCCTAAAGGCTTACTTCAAGACAATGTTTACTGAACTGATAGAAAAATTCAGCGTGTTTGGAAATAATACAGAGATTTATTATTCTGTATTAGAGTATAAATTTTATCAAATGAGAGTAAATTTGCCATCCAGTGTTACTGGCCATCACATAGTTTTTGTTTGTATTATCTTCAGGGCTGGATCACAAAGATTAAGTTAAGAAAACAAGATCAAACATTTAACAGTAAATGTGTTAGTTCACGCCTGGCTTCAAATGTATTGGTTTTATGGGACCACGGGATTGAAATCCTGAAGTCCTTGGACCACTGCCTCTCGGAGGCTCAGGACAGCATGGCCACTGCTGGGATTCCCTTCCCTCCCCAGACTCCTGGCTTGGTTGGTTGGGGGTTAGTCAGAAAGCAGGCCTCTGTCAGGACAGAAAATCAAGGCTGGCTAAGCAAATAGTACATCATAAACCACTCCTATGCTCCATGCATTTGTCTTTTCAATGGCACCTGAACTTAAGACCCCAATCCTGTATGGTATGGCCAATCCACCTCTCTAGACCTCTTTTCCAACATAAAACCCCTACTCCATCCCAAGGCAGGGAAGGGGTAAAGGGGGGACTTTTCCTCTATGCAGCTTAGGTTCCTTGGCTGGAGTCTTGCAAATTAGACTGAAAAAAGGCAGGGTAACAAGAGAAAAGGAACCATATTTTTTAGTGCATGCATTCTGTGCGATACACATGGGAGTACTCAGTGACGAGAAATTCAAAGGGGTGGTTAGACCTTGAATTTCTGTATTATCTCAGCAAAGAACAGTTCTTTGCAGAGAAGTGACAAGACAAAAGAAAAGGACTTTGAGCTTTGAGGGTTAGCAGATTGTGAGATGGCAGCTATGAAAGAGAAAGTGAAGTTGCTCAGTCGTGTCCGACTCTTTGCGACCCCGTGGACTGTAGCCCACCAGGCTCCTCTGTCCGTGGGATTCTCCAGGCAAGAGTACTGGAGTGGGGTGCCATTTCCTTCTCCAGGGGATCTTCCCGGCCCAGGGATTGAACCCGGGTCTCCCGCATTGCGGGCAGACGCTTTAACCTCTGATTATGACAGATTGGGCTTCCCAGGTGGCGCTAGTGGTAAAGAACCCACCTGTCAATACAGGAGACATAAGAGACATGGGTTCAATCCCTGGGTCAGGGGCGTCAGGAAGATCCCCTGGAGGAAGGCATGGCAACCGACTCCAGTATTCCTGCCTGGCGAATCCCGTGGACAGAGGAGCCTGGTCGGTTACGGTCCATAGGGTCGCATAGAGTTGGACATGACTGAAGTGACTGGTAGATCAGGGCTAAGAATTAAGGGCCATCTCTGAGCTGATGAGGGTTTAGGGTTGCCTCTGGTAATTAACTTCTGTGCTTCCTGGGAGAGAGAAGGGGGACGCCTTTGCAAATGATGTCCTGCTGCTGCTGTTGATAGGTGTTCAGTCGTGTCTGACTTTTCCTCTTCCGGGGTATCCTCCTAACCCAGGGATAGAACCTGAGTCTCTTGCATCTCCTGGGTTAGCAGGAGGATTCTTTACCATTAGCACCAGCTTGGAAGCCCTTGATGTTCTGCTTCTGGACAAATAAGGGAAAAGCAGAGAGGTTTTTTTTTTTCACATCTGCTTCTTCACAGTTGCATTCATTCAAAATAAGCCCATGCCAAAGGACCATACTTTGGGGTGGCAATCCTAATACCATTTATCAGCTGCTGATGTTTGCTACCATTTCCTGTCTTTGCTTCTCTTGCCCCCACCCCAGGGCCTTTCACATCTTCCTGGAACAAGCTTCGGTTCTTGCCATGGCTTAGTCAACTCATCATCTTTCAGATGGCAGCTCAGTTGTCGCTTCCTCACCAAGGCCTCTCCTAGCCCCCCTGACTAGCTCAGTTACCCTGTTAGAAAGTGTCAAAGAACCCAGTGCCTTTTTCCCCAAGCATTTATAACAAATGCGACTTCACATGCATTTGTGAAGGAAAAACATCTTGCTTTACCACTCCCATTAATTTCCAGAGGGCAGCTCCATGCCTGGTTCTCCCCATGTGTCCCAGTGCCCAGCCCAGCACCTGAGACGCAGCAAGTGAATGGGTGCAGCTAAGCACCCCCAACACACACCGGGCCCTCCCCTCCCTGCAATACCCAGCTCTCCTGCTCATGGAGACTGTGGAGCCTATAATAAAGTTGCAGCCAGGGAGGCAGTAAGTAAATGAACAGCTCACATGTCTTAATAGTAAGTGTTAGTCGCTCAGTCATGCCCGACTCTTTGCAACCCCATGGACTGCAGCCCCCCAGTGTCTTCTGTCCATGAGATTTTCCAGGCAAGGATACTGGCGTGGGTTGCCATTTCCTTCTCCAGGGGATCTTCCCAACCCAGGGATCAAACCCGGGTCTCTTGCACTGCAGGCAGATTCCTTACCGACTGAGCTACAAGGGAAGCCCTACATGTCTTAATAGTGGTGCTAAATTTAGAAACAGAGCTTCAACCATAAAAAAAAGAATGTAATCATGCCATTTGCAGCAACATGGATAGACCTAGAGATTATTACAGTAAGAAAGAGATTATCATAGTAAGAATCATATCACTTACATGCGGGATCTAAAAAAAAAATGATACCAATGAATTTATTTACAAAACAGAACAGACTCACAGACAGAAAACAAATTTATGGTTTCCAAAGGGGAGAGGCAGTGGGGGAGGGACAAACTAGGAGTTGGGGATTAGCAGATACAGCTATTATGTATAAAATACACAACAAGGTCTCAGTATATAGCATAAGAAACTATATTTAATATCCTGTAATAAGCCATAATGGAAAAGAATATAAAAGGAGAGCTAGCCATGTCTCATTTCAAATTTCCAGACTTCTAGACCTCAGCTTAAATAGCTCCTCAGGGGAGAAGGGAATTCCAAAGATGCAGCTTTTGATAAAGCCTTGATCTTTCACCTCATGCAAATTCTGCTTAGAAAGGAATTAGAACCTGCTAGAGTATGGCTGTTGCAGAGATTCTTCTTTGCAGTTTTCCCTCTGGCTGTTTTTTCTACTTTGTCTTGAATTTTTATCTTGACGGCAAATGTCTCTTATGAATCCATGTTGTGTATGTAAGTTGCCCTAACAGGTTTATATTTTTGTTTGAAATTTGATCTGCTGTGTATAGAGGCACTAGAACCAAGACCTCCATGGTTAGAACTGAACCCCTTTGAATGGAGAGAAATTATTCCCTTTTTTGGCAAAAGATCCATTTTTAATTTCTATTTCTGTCTTGCTCAGCTTTCTCTCTTGGCCTTATGAACTTGGATCCATTGTTCCCATCTCCTTTATGGCTGTGCCGTGATCCCTTGAACATCTAAAGGGGTACCATCTTGTAGGATTTCTCAAGGGTCTCATCCTGAATCAGTAGAACCTCTTGAACCCCCTGGAAGCTCCCGTGTTTCTCTCTGTTTGTCACTTAGACACAGTTCTCCTTTTCTCTCCTTGCTTGTAATCTAAATGCGGCCTAGGAAATTTACAAGAGTTCAACTGTGGTTTGTTTGTTTTTTTTTTTTTTAACAGTAAGGTGTCATATCTTGAGTTCAGTTCAGTCTCAAACTGGATTCTGTCCAGATTTCTTGTTTGGGTTCCAGAAGTTTAGCCCCAAACAAATGGAGAACTGTATTGAAACAGGTCCAGATCTGCTAATGTTTGAGATTCCTCCCAGAGCACAAATGGTCCCTCACTTGAAGCTCCCCTAAGTGCAGTTCTTGAATCTTCCATCTCTGTGTTCCCAGTAAACACTCATGGTAGAAACAGTTAACAATTAATCTGCTTGTGTTCTAGTGACTTGAAAACTAAGCATCAACACTTCTGAAGCCTCTTTTTATCAAGGTCTGAAGGTTGGTTTTCATAGCTGATACAAGGCCTTGGTTTATCAGCTCCAATGGTCTGGAAATGCCTTAGACCTGAATATTTGGGATGAGCAGAGTGTGCTCAGCTTAGGAATTCCAAGAAGGCAGAATCAAGATAGAGAGCAGCCAAGGCTCCCAGGTGTGAAATGAAACCAGTTTCTAAACCTGATTCTTCTGCTTAGTCGTAATATTTAACACTTGGACTCCCTTGAGATTTTTGCACCTGGTTGGAATATTTTGAACCTTGGAATAATGCTTCTTTGTGGATTTACCTGTGAAATATAACATAGTTCCAAGCTATCTCATAAGGCTGCTGTTGAGATCTTCAAAATGTTGATTTTATCTTCTGGTGCTTCAGAAGTATGAAATGGTATCCTGAGACTATCTGGGCCCTTTCTCTCTATTGAGATCTTCGTTGACAGATGGATCAACTAGCTCAAGTTAGTGATACTGTCTCTTAAGTGATGTACTTCGTCATACTACCCAGCATCCCCATTTTACAGGAGGAGAAATAAAGATGGCGGAAGGAGCAAGGCTAGAATCTCTTCCTTCTACTCTGTAAATTCAGGCCAGGGTCTATATACCTCTTAATGGTTAGTTTTCTGGAGTTTCACTTCGAAAGATAGTAAGTCAGAAGCTTGAATACACGTGTATCCTGTGGCTCTTTTGAGACTGGCTTGCAGTAAACCCCTTGGGTTACTTACACCAGGAAAGGGCACACGGCATGAATGTGTGATGTAAATGCTTGCATTGTAGTTCCCAAGCAATAGCGATAATCTATGCTCGTGGTTCCCTTACAGCATCTAAGTGTTGATGTTATTGCAACTTAAAGTTTGGTTGCTTTGTAACTCCTACATGGGAGTTGAATCAAATTCAGTGTACTTGACCAAAGTTTCTGCTTTTTCTATAGTTTTGGAGAGGTTTTATCATTAATGGCAACCCACTCCAGTATTATTGCTTGGAAAATCCCATGGACAGAGAAGCTTGGCAGGCTACAGTCCATAGGTTTGCAAGAATCAGACATGACTTAGCACTATCTTTCTTTGTCATTAACAGATGGTAGTTGTTTTAAAGGACTTGGTTGTTAAAAAAAAATAATTAGGAGTTAATTTTTAATAATGTCCATTTGGTGGCTACAAATTAATATGTTTTAAACCCCCTGTTATTTGACCCCTATTCATTTCCTGCTCTTGATTGGTGGTGAACAGCAAAGCTAATGAAATGCCTAAGTACTGCTATGTTTCACAGCTCATTACTCTAGGGAGTTGGTCCTTTTTTTTTTTTTAAATGTAGGTAGACATAAAATTTATCAGCAGGCAAATCCATGAGGAACTAACTTTATTACAAGGATCCTTTTAGACTTGCAAATTCCCTCAGCTAGTTAATTAATTTTGCACAATCATCTATTTGGTTTTTATTCCAAAGCTTCTTGCCTAATGCTGTAAGAAGGCTCTGCTTGATGAAGCGGTGTGGTCCAGTTGTTTTTTATTTCTGTATTTCCCTCTCTAGTCTAATGCTCTTTTTTACCTCTCCAGATTCTTTCAAACTCCCTTACCCCTCTTATGTACAATATAAACACACAAATTATTACAAGTCACCAAGAGCCTTAGTGATTTGAGAAATTATCAAGTGGCTACATTGCATATTTTTGCATTGACGACTGTGTTTCTTTGGTAAGCATGGTTTAGATTTTTTTGAAGAGGTACACCTCGGGTCCATCAGGCTGGTTTTCTCTGTGGTCGAGGTGCTGGTGGAATCCTCTGGGTCACAGCAGGCTCACAACTCTGACCCCCAGATGATGAGACCTTGTGATTAAGGTCTGAGAGAGTTGACTACAAAGGAAACCAGAAGTCCTGAGAGCCAGATCCAGAGGTGGCTGGCAGGAAGAAGATTCTAATCCAGAAAGGCAGCTTCTGGGAGTGTGAAGTGAGGTTTAAAGGGGAGGGACCGCATGTCTGACCACCTCAAGGCTCCTCCCAGCATCACCTCTGGTGGACATGTAAGCCTGCAACCTTTCTTAGGGGAGAAGGGAAGCCTCCCTTTGGGCTTGTGCTAAAGGAAAGCTACTGGGAAGACAGGCGATGGGATGGGAGCTCAGTGCTTTTTCAGTCCCAGTGCAGGTGCCCTGAGGCTCGTGTTGCTTTGTGTGTGAGCACAAGCACGTGTACTCCCAGACATCAATCAACAGCCCAGAAATTGGTTGCCATTCAGCTCTCAAACAAATGGTGAGTTTATTAAACCGCAAACTGCTATCTCCACTAGGAAATATTCAATTCCAGCCATTAGCCCTGAGGGTTAAAGAGCCCCCTCTCTTTCCTGTCTGCCTTGCTCTGTCCCTAAACAATGCTTTGATGTGCCTGGTGCTCCTAGTGGAAGATAAGTCATCAATTAACCCAACTGGAAGGTCCACCTGAAAACAGACTTTTCAAAGAAGGGATTATCTCTGAGTTGTTAACCGCTGATTGACGTTATCTGTCTGGGATATGTTCTTATGCCAAGGCTTAATCTCCACCTATATAACAAAGGTGCAAAAGTACTCTAGTTATTTGGTTTGTTTTTAAAGTCACTGTAGAAATTGGATCTTAGATCACTTGAGGCTGGGGTAGAGGTGGCCATAGTCTTTCCCAAAGAAGTTAGCATTTTAATGCCTTCAAGAATCGGTCCTAATACAATTAAGTTATTAGGGTTTTTTTTTTTTAAAAAAACAAAATATAACAGAACCATCTATTTTTAGAATTCTATTAGCAATATTGTGAATTTAAGCATCGTGCAGATGCAGCAAACCTGTAATCGTGTGCTTGGGATTTGCAAGTCAGAGCAAGGATTTTATTTCTCCTTCCCCCAAATACTTTTGAACGCTGACAAACTGGCATTGATTTATAACTTTTCAGGAAAATATCATTTAAATAAGTTAAGCTATTTCATTGTTATTTTTTTCATTCTGCCTTTAATTTTCTAGCATGCTTATGAGACCAGCAAGGGGCTATAAATTTAATTGCAAATATTTAGAAAGCAAAATAGGGTGGTCACTCCACTATCCTGATATTAATGCAATTAATAGTTATTGTATTTTCTTCTAATCTTTTTCCCCCTCTGTTTGCTACAAAGATATAATCTGTCTACCTAGATTCTGCTTCCAACGTGGTTAGCTTCACAGAATGTTTTAAAAATTATACTCCCTAACTGCTTAGTGGGTACAGAGTTTCTCTTCGGGGTGATGAAAAAAATCTGTGGTCATGGTTGTACGATATTGTGAATGCCAATGCTTTGTACCCTTAAAATAGTAAAAATGGCAACTTATAAATATTTTACCACAAAAAAAAAAAGGAATATGAAAGATTTGAAGATATGCCTCCAGATTGATTTTTCTTTGTCTTTTTTTTTTCTGTTTTGAGAACTAAGGCATTGACAGATTTCAGAGTTTGCTATGGGCTGGAAGGAAATTTTAGTGTGAAGTTTATTTTTCACAGAAGTAAAAAACTTCAACTTTTTGGTACTGCTTAGGGTTTGCAGTAAACCTGTCATTTGGAGGGAAAGTTTCAGCAGTGGGGTGGCATGTATTATAACATCAGAAACCTTGGAGGCTGCGAGGTGTTGTTTCAGGTCGAGGTCATTAAAACCCTCCCAGGGACACAGAAGCCTCTGAGGGCAGTGCCGACAGCCTTTGATTGACAGTGACTGATGGCGAGGTTCACAGGCTCAGGTGAGGAGAACTCTGCCCTCAGGGAGCCCCAACAGTGACCCAGCAAGTCCTCTAGAAGGAAGCGGAGATTCATAGAGCCATTTATTCTGCAAGGCTGTTTCTAACACCCAGAGACTTGGGATGGATCGGGGAGCAGGTTGGACGTGAGGGAGGGAAGGGCCAGGTCTGAGGGGCCAGCCAGGGATAGACTTAGGAAAGTAGGGGACTTCTCTGGTGGCCCAATGGTTAAGACTGCGCTTCCAACGTAGGGGGTGCAGCTTCAGTGCCTGGTCAGGGAACTGAGATCCCACGTACTAAGCAGCGTTGCCCCAAAAAATAAATAAGGAAAGCAGATCAGGTTTGTGAAGGGTGGCGGGCCCTTAATTCCAGACTCAAAGGTTTCTATTAGGAAATAGTCCAAGTGACACTGATCACTTGGCCCTAGTTGGGCCAAGCTGTGGTGGGGGCAGGAGGAGCCAGACGCAAACCCCAGTGGCACTCCTGACCTCCAGCACCCACTGGGTGGGGCTCAGATCACTGACCAGGGGTGCCTTTCTGGACCACACACCTGACTTCCTTTGCCCCTGGGAACCTCCAGTCCCAGAAGTGGTTGTTACGGTACATTTATGTTCCTGAATTCTTAAGTACTGCATAGAAGGATCCAGGCTTACAAAGAGGAAGGCAAGCTAGTTGTGTGAACCTAACTGGGCTCCATGTTTTAAACGGCTCATGCTCTCTTAAGTGCTTCCTTTGTGTTCTTATCCCAATCTCTGAGATTAACTGGCCTAGTACCTGATTTGTTAAACATGAATTAGAGAGTGAAATCAAGCAGTGATTTTAAAGAATACTTCTTATAGTAGGCTCAGCCACATTACTGAAAGGAAGCATTTCAGCACTGCATGCTGACATGGAGGGGGGCTGACTTGGTGAGGGGGTCACAAACCTCTTGGTGCCACTGCAGTTTTTTGCAGGTAAAGCCTTGCTCTCTCTCCCTTCCCCATCCTCTTAATGGCCACCATGCCCTGCCAAGATGAGATACAGGATTTTTTTTTTTTTTTTTTTTTGCAGGTCCTCTATTAACTCTTTAAAAAAATTTTTTTAATTGAAATACTGATTTACAGTGTTATGTTCGTTTCATGTACAGCAAAGTGATTCAGTTTTAGAAATAAATAAGTGAATTCTTTTTCAGATTCTTTTTCTGTACAGCTCATTACAAAATACCTAGTAGAGTTCCGTATGCTATATAGTAAGTCCTTGTTGTTTATCTGTTTTATATATAGTCGTGTACATATGTTACTCCCAAATGCCTAGTTTATCCCCCCGCCCTTCCCCCTTTGGCAACCATAAGTTTGTTTTCTGTGTCTGTGAGTCTGTTTCTGTTTTGTAAGTAAGTTCATTTGGAGATACAGGAGTTTTCACTGTCTGCACCAATTCTGAGGTTCAGTCTGAAATCACAAACACAAGGAGCATGGCTTGATGTTATATTTGCTCAGTTTGTATAATATGTGCTCAGAAAAACTTAGGGGTAAAATATGGGAGATTGAATGTTTTAGAATACAGCAAAGCAACATCTTGGCTCAAGGCAACCTCTCTGTTCCATCAGCCTTGTAGCATCTCACAGCTTGAGATGTTTGTTGGTTGTGTTCCCAAGGCATTGAACGCTCCTCCCACCCCAAGCCTAGTCCCTGTTATTTCCTGACTTGGAGCCCCAGCTTCTGCCCTGCTCGCTTTGGGGGGGTCCACATCCGGAATGGACTGGCTGTTCTCAGATCCTTGCTATTGTGGTCCAAACTGTGTACCAGACAAAGAGACATTCTTGGGAGTGGCCAGACATTATCTAGAGAATTCCAACCACTCCACTGAAGAGAAAGTCATTCACCTTGAGCCTTTAGAAGAGAAGTCCAGGCATCTGAAGTGGGGGCAGAGGGCAGACACAGTTAAGACTACAGCTGAGACATACCTAAGAACTCAGAGGGAATTCTTAGCTTCAGTGAGCCGTGGAACATCCTGTGTCTTGGGACGCAAAAAGGATGTCAATATTTGCTTCTTTATAGTGAACTTAAAAGAGGTGGACGAACCAGGGCTTAGAGCTCAGCTCTGTCACTTAGTTGCTTTGTGTCCTTGGGCAAGTTGTTGAAGCTCTGAGCCTCGATGTCTTTCTCTGCAAAACAGATTACACCCTACTTCAGGATTGCTGTGTGGATCTCTTGAGATAATGTATGTAAAGGGCATAGTGAAATGCCTAGACATCGTAATGTTCAGTTAATAGTTGTGACCATTGTCATCCCTATCAGTTCTATTTCCTGTAAAGGAAACTGGCACACAGCTGAGGCAGCGAGCTCATGAAAGTGTTCTAGGATTCATTTAGGGTATGTGGTGAGGTAGACAAAGAATCTTGGGGCTCATCTTTCTCAATGTGATAAGTCCAACTGTTCCAGCTTCTTCAAGAGGCAAGATGGTAGTTAAAATTCCTGAGATGAGCAGCTTCACCACTTACTGCTGTATGTCTGGGGGACAAGTCACTGAAAAGTCCCTGAGTTTCAGTTTCCTAAACTGTACAATAGTACTAGGAAGAGGCCTGGCCTCCAGGGTGGGTTTTGAGGAATAAACGTGATTCTGCTCTCAGACTGCTTAGTCCGATGCCTGATATATGATAAATGCTCAGTGTAAGGTTTTGATGCTCTGATCATTGACCTCGGCCGATCCCTGAGGTCTCCTGGCCTCCCATTTTGACAGGTGCATAAGCATTGCCAGCTCCAGGACTCTGCAGCTTCGGTCTTTGCTGATCACCAGCATTCCCGAGTGCTTCTGCCTGCAGCCATGCTACCTGAGGATGCCCTGATTCCACAAGTATCTCTTTGCTCTCCCCAGTTTGTCCATCAGTTTTCAAAAGTGCAAATACCCTGTGGCCTCCCCCCTCTGGCAAAACGTGAAAACCCTATTATTGGCCTGCTGCCAGAGGACAGAGCAAGAGTGACCTGCCTGCCTTGTGTCCAGGGCCTCCCCTGCCCTGGGCAGGTGACAAGCTGCATTCATGTGCTGTCTCTTAGGGAATCTGTGTTACAGCCTTAGAAGGGAGATATGTTTGTTTCCCTTTGCTGCCATCGTAAATTACCATAAATTTAATCAGGGCTGATTCCTTCTGGTGGCACATAAGGACAGTCTGTTTCATGTCTCCTCCTAGCTCTGAGTGTTGCCAACAATCCTTGGCGCATTTTGGCTTGTAGATGAATCGCTCCAATTTCCGTCTCTGTCTTCACATGGAGTTTTCCTTTGTATATGTCTTTGTATGTTCTTTCCTCTTATCAGAACACCGCACCTGTCACTGGACTGAGGGCTCACCCTAATCCGATATGACGTCATCGTAATCAGTTACATCTGCAAAGACTTGATTTCCAGATAAGGTCATATTTTGAGGTTCCCAGTGAATGTGAATTTTAGGGGAGAGACCCTTTA
Source organism: Capra hircus (assembly GCF_001704415.2). NCBI lineage: Eukaryota > Metazoa > Chordata > Mammalia > Artiodactyla > Bovidae > Capra > Capra hircus. Next base: position 99,424,193 of record NC_030815.1, read on the forward strand.
AGCCACCACAGTAATTAGTATACCTGTTTCTCGTCTGGTTGCTCAGTCATGTCTGACTCTTTGCAACCCATGGGCTGTAGCCTCCCAGGCTCCTCTGTTCGTGGGATTATTCTTGCAAGAATACTGAAGTGGGGGGTCATTTCCTCCTCCAGGGGGTCTTCCCAACCCAGGGATCTAACCCACATCTCCTGTGTCTCCTGCATTGGCAGGTGGGTTCTTTACCACCCAGCCACCTGGGAAGCCCATTATACACTGTTAATAAAGGAGTAACCCAAGTTTCAGAGAGGAGAAAATCCCTTACATAGCATCACACAGTTTGTGTGGTACCAGAGGATTCAAACTGTGACCTTTTCTCTAGGCTTGAGTTCTCCCTATTGGATCATCTTGCCACTCACAAGAAAGTAGAAAATAAAATAAGGAGATTAAAAAAAAAAAAACAACGAAGGCAGCAAACTGGTGAGCAGCAGCTGGCCACTGGATCAAAGGCGGGCTCTGGAGGGTAAACAGGATGAGCGGAGGCTGTGCCAGTGAATGGAGACCCCTCCCCCCTTTTTTGTTTCTGGTTCTCAGACTTTATCCTGTTTCCATAGTCAGTATAACTTGTTGGCTTTCAAGCGCAGTTGCTTGCTCCTGGGATTCCGCAGCCCTGCAGAGAGAATCCTCAGAAATGAGACCTGAAGTGGTGACAGTAAGCAGAGGCAAGGAGCACATTTCTTTGTGCAAAGTCAAATGCCTTCTGTGACTCCACCTTGCCCTGACTAACTGCTAGTCAGTGTTTATCATGCATCCCCTTGGATGAAGAAATTCCATGCTTTCCTTCTGTTGGAGAGGTTCCTTCTTGGTACTCAGAGCCACAGAAGCAGCGGACAGAAGCAGGTGACTGGCCCTCAGCTGCCGGCAGAGCCAGGCTCAGGCTGCCCAAACCTTTCCCAGTATGTGGTCCAGCATAGCCAGCCCCAGGCAAGACTGGAGAAGCACAGAGCTGTGGGCAAGGTAGTGGTGGTGGCGGGTCATATCACAGGCTCTCCCTGTTTCTGGCTAAACATGGGACTCGAGCAGAGTCAGAACCAGGGTAGGTCCTCAGAGTCAAGGGGAAGTTTCTCTTGGTTTGGGCTCAGTATCCCATGGAATCAGTGGCATTGGTTCACTGCAGAAGGTGGAGTCAGAAGATTTTGTGGGCCTGGCTTGAGCTTTTCAAAGTGCTTCTTGGCTACCCACTTATACACCCTGCTTTTCATCAGGCCAGTATCCCCAGTGCATACGCCAATCCAGAGCAATAAACTCAAAATTGATCATCTGGACTGTCCTGGGGTCCTCTCTTCCTGCTCAAGCAAGTCAGAGTGAACTGGATCGGAGGTCTGTTTGCTGCACAGCCTGACCTTGTGCTTTTGAAGAAGCCTAAGAAAGTACCGTTTGTGAGTTTTCAGACTGGCAGTTCATAGTGACACTGATAAGCATGATGGTGAGGCCTATTGTGTGGATGAGAGTCTAAACCTTCTAGAGCCTTCCACTGGTTCCCTTGCAATCCACAGGTCTGACTCAATAGGATCAGACCTCTTTTCTGTTGGTAAGTGGTAGATCCTTTTGCTGAGTTTTCTTCGAGCTCATCAGGTATTTCATGGAAGGGGTACCTTTGATTGTTGGGCTCTTTGTTCTTCTCTAGAGTTGTGAGTGTTGTCTTGGGGAAGTAAAGCCTTCCTGTGGGACATCTCTTGCCTTTGAGCGGAGAAGAACTTGGTGGGTGAGCCTGTAAAGAGGACCTGGCTCCATGCTGAGTCCTCTTGCTGACCTCAGATGCTCAGGCCTGGCCTGAGGGCTGGAACGGGGTGACAGAGGGAGGGGATCCCAAGGCAGAAATGGCACTTGGGTCCAGGGTTCAGGATTGCTTTGCAGAATTATCATGCATCCCATCTTCCCAACACTCCCTGTATTTATTTATTAAAAAAAATTTTTTTTTTTTTTGCCACACTCCATTGCATGTGGGATTTTGATTCCCTGACCAGGGATCGAACCCTTACCCCCTGCATTAGAAGCAGAGCCTTAAACCACTGTATCACCAGGGAAGTCCCAGCAGCATGTACTTTAAACATTAGTGAGATGTGGTGTTTCTGCTTACAGAAGACTAGACTTAGCAACCCCAAAATATTATTTTTAAAACTTGACTCTAAGCTTTGAACTACTTTTCAAGAACAGAAAAAATAGATTCAAATTCACTGAGTTTGTGTATCTGTCCAGCTGTCTGTCTAATAGGTGTATGGGAAGCTACTTGATTGACTCCACTGCACAATTAAATTGAGTGCAACGCAAAAAAAAAAAAAAAAAAAAGACTTGTTTAGAATAACAAATCAGGTCAGCCTCCAATTCTTGTTCTCTGCTTGCTAATCAGAGCTTGGAAAACTTTTTAATGGGGTTTTCCTATGACATATCCTGTCTGTGACACAGTTCATGAAACTCTATGACATTTGACTCCCAGAGAGGAATTCGGTTACTCATAGAGTGTTTCACAACTTTTCTGGGAATAGACAGCTCATGGAAGGAAAATGTCCATCTATAACAGATTACAGTGTCACACGATTGTGTAGTGTGAGCATATGATATATTATAGCACAAAAAGCATAACTTCCTCTAGGGAAGGTCACGTTCAAAGCACACTTGTCCATCATGGCTGAGTAAAGGCTTCCCTTCTCACCATGGAGATGGAAATTGAAGATTGAGAGGTGTTGCAATACCTAACAAGTAGACAAGATGGTCTTTTTTAAGTCTGCGTGTATTTAAAGGTCAAATTTGTAACATTTATTGATGTATGATTACTGTCAGTGATTACTTTTCTAATTATAAAATTAATACATGCTCAATAATACAAACCTTTATAAAAGTTATAGGTTTCACTTCAGCTTATCACTCTGCCCTCAGCATTTGAGTTTCCCCATTCTCCAGAGTTAACCAGTTAATATATTGATGTGATTCTTTCAAATAATATGTGTATAAATGGTATCCTTGGCTTTGAGAAAGTGCTTAATCTTCAGGTGTATAATCTGCCATCATGGTCCCATATTTCCTTTCAGTTCTTACCCATATCACTATTTATGTTTAATGTACTTAACTTTTTTACAAATTAATATAGGCACATGGTTCAAAATTCAAAAGGTGTAGAAGGGAACACAGTGAAAAAAAAAGTACTTATACATTATACATAACCTGGAAACTAATACAAATATGTGCATGTGTGCATGCTAAGTCACTTAAGCCATGTCCGATTCTATTCACCCTCATTTTTTTTGTTAACAGCTACCTCATATGTCCAGTCCACTCCATTCCAGAGAAAACCATTGTTGTCTCTTTCACAGTTATGCTTTCTGGGAAGATACCCTGGAGAAGGGAATAGCAACCCACTCCAGTATTCTTGCCTAGAGAATTCCATGGATAGAGGAGCCTGGTGGGTTATAGTCCATGGGATTGCAAAGAGTTGGACACCACTGAGTGACTAACACACATATATACATCTATTACATATACATTATATACACCTAGAAATTAATGCAAATATATATAAGACTATATATTCACCTTCATTTTTTGTTAACAACTAAAGTAGCATGGCATAAACATTGTCCTGTACCACTTGCCACTTAACAGAAGATCTTTGAGATTGTCGATACCAATTCTCAGAGAGCTGGAAGCTGTACTAACTCTTAAAGGTTGCATATAATATTCCATTTTATGAATAGTCCAGGCCTCTAACTTAGATTATTTGTAGTCTTTTATTATTGCAAGAAATGTGGCATTGAAGATCTTTGGATAGATATCATTTTATACACATGCCACTGTACCTGAGTATAAATTTTTGAAAGTAGAATTACTGGGTCAAGAACATTGCATATTTTAAAGCTGGATACATATGCCAAATTGCCAGGCAACTTCATGGGATTGGATGAGGGTACCTTTTTCCTCCCATACTGATAACTAATTTTCTTGGTGAAAAATTTATCTCATGATTTAGCTTTTCTCTTATGTGAGTGGGATTAGGAATCTTTTTCTAAGAATAATGTATATATTTTTTGTGTGTCAGCTGTTTTCCATGTCTTTTGTCCATTTTTTGTGTTTGGGTTGTTAGTCTTTTACCTATGGTTTGTACAAATTCTTTATAAATCATGAATATTAGACTTTTGTAATGTAACTATTTTCTCAGTTTATTTCAATTTTAGCCGCCATTCACTGAGTCCTTTTATTGTAGGACAAACCCCCTAGTGGTCATCGTACTCCATGTCGGCTCCCTAAAGTAGCAGTAGTTTTGTGTCCTTTTTTTTACAGAGATAGGGAGGCCCAGGTCTGTTGGATACCAAAGCCCATTCTTAACCAGAACTCTGTACCCCTGTATACACAATATATTAATATAGCATCATTCCAGGTTGCCAGGCACTTTTGGAACTATCCTTTCTAAAGTTTGACCAGCATTCCATCAGTTAGCAAATTGCAGTTTTCAGGTGCTGATTTTAATGACCACACATTTTCACTGCCGGCAGGTTTTTACTTTTCTAGACAAAGTTGCAGTCGATGCATTTCTCCTAAAGCTTTGCGCTCCAAGATGCACCATAATGGCACCAATATTCCTGCAGGAGATAAGGGTACAGAGTCTGAAGGAGCTAACAGAGGGACCTTTTGAATCTGTGATCCTTGATGGAGGGACCCAAAACAGACTCAGGGCAGAAATGAGGTTCCCAGCTTAGGGGTACTGTACTGGCCTTCTAGACTTTTCAGCCCCTTTCCCATACATGGTTACCAGTAAGTAGCTTCCTCTGGTTGTGGAATGAAGCATACCATATATTACAATTCCAGATTCTCCTCCATTCTAAAGCCTTCTTTCTGATCTGTATTGGAGGCAGGTTAGAGGGTGCAGTGGAAAGGCGAAGGGCATGGAAGTTGGTGAGCGATTCCTTTTTCTGTAGAATAATATTTCTTCCAGGAATAAATGCGATCATGGAACATAACATAGCTGGGTGGTCTGTACATCCTCGTGTGTTCTTCCACACCCCCTGCTCTGTGGCTTTCAGGGTCCTGAACTGAGGAGGTGCCACTGAGTCTAGATTTCCTGCAGCCTTTTGAGGGAAGTTACTGTTCGGTTCCCGTATCGTCCCTTTTCTCTCGATAAATTAAGGTCTGGTTATGTTAGCCTCCTGTGTGATTGTGCTCAGTTGTGTCCAACTCTGCGACCCTGTGGACTGTAACCAGCCAGGCCCTTCTGTCCGTGGGATTATCCTGGCAAGAATTCTGGAGTGGATTGCCATTTCCTCCTCCAGGGGATCTTCCCAACCCAGGAATGAACCTGCATTTGTTGTTGTTTTTTAATCGCTAAGTTTGTCTCCGACTCTGCGACCCCCATCAACTGTAGTCCACCAGCTCTTCTGTCCATGGGATTTCCCAGATAAGAATACTGGAGTGGATTGCCGTTTCCTCCTCCAGGGGAATCTTCCCAACCCAGGGCCAGGGCTAGAACCCGCATCTTCTGCATTGGCAGGTGGATTCTTTTAGCACTGAGCCTCCTGGGAAGCCCCGTAGTTCCCTATACTTCAAGCCAATTAGAGATTCTTCTGGGTAAACAAGCTCCTATTTTAAATTGTAAGTATTCCCATCAAATTTACGTCCAAGTGCAAATTCCTTTAAACCCCTTGGCTCCATGCTGAGATGTGGCACCTTTTGGAGGTGGGACTGGAAGGAGGCACCCCCCTGAAGAGGGGAGGGCAGCAGCCCAGAAAGGAGGAGGTGGCCCTGGCCATTTAGAAAGGACATGTGGCGATGCCCCAGCTGACATCTGAGGAAGCTGAGGCCCAAGCTTCCTTCAGCGGGTTGCTTGAATTAGGTCTTGGAGCAATTTGAAAAGCTGCAAACTTCTATCTTCTCTGCACCGTGGAGAGGGTGCCTACCCCATGCTGACCTCACCCCTCCCTATTTTACAGTTCAGGCAGCAGGCTGGGTAGCACCATTCGAAGCCAGCCTCTCCCTCCACTGTCTGCTGCATCTCAGCAAGTCCATTTGGAACATTCTATCACACTGAAGGTACATAAATGGGATGGCTCTATTTAGCAGAATAAACTCCATCAACTAAAGAGATAAAGTTCTGACCAGGGGAATGTCAGAGACAGAGCGGAGTTCCTTCCCGGAATCCTTGAAATCTCTTGGCAAAGGTTTTGAGCAGTTTCAGAGGAAGCAGCTGCCCCCATCTGCTATCTGGCTTTCTCTTGACTCTGCCTGCATGCTCACCAGACTCAGAATGATCCTGGGCTTCACCTCTGTCCAGGGGCCATGCCAGTATCACAGAACAACAAGTTTAGGGGCAGAAAGGCGATGTGGGTGGAGGGGTGCATCTAGCTTGGCTCCTTTATTTTACAGAGCAGAAAACAGACCCAGAAGATAAGCCTGGTCTTCCTAGGGTCACGGAGAAGCAGGCACGTGGTTTCAAAGGCAGTCTGTTACTGCCTGCAATTCGCTGTTTAATTCTTCCCCTTTGATTCTTAGCGTACTTGCTGGGTCTGCTCCATCCTGAACTGCCACGAGTGCCTTCCAGGGGACCAAGCCCTGCCTGATGGGTGGGATTTGTGGATTCCAGCCAGATATCTGTTCCCAACCAGCTGTGTGACCCTGGGGAGGGCATGGCTCCCGAGGCTGAGGCCCGCCCCTTGGTGGAAGGGGTGAGGATCCCCACCTTGCAGCTGGTCAAAGGAGGGTAGAGAGAAATTATGTGAGCGTGGGTGTCCCAGGGCGGCCCCCAGGAGGCAGGCAGTAGACCTTCGCTGAGTGACGATCGCAGTAGCATTGATGACCTTCCCACCCCAGCTGCTCGGTCCTCACAAATTGCACATTGCTTCCCAGACAACCAGGACCAAGTTTGCAAAGCGATTCCTTGCTCCCAGTGCAAGGCACCTCAGAGACTAAACCAGATCAGGCTACAGCAGCTGGAGAACCAAACTGGCAGTACACAGTTTTCATAAACTCAGAAAACCACCCCCAAACTCGGAGTCTGGGATGCGAGGGAGGAGGATGGACATGTAGCCTCGAAGTGTGGATACTGCTGGATTCTGCTCTGTCCCTTCCCATCGGGAGACACCCCCCACCCACCCACCTCGCTGCCTCTCGAATCATCCCCTGCCAACAACTCAGGTGACTGTGTCTGTACTTTTGTGGTCTCCATCTAGCTTGCCGACTTCATTTCTCCCTCTGCCTCTGAGAACAATCCATTTTTTCTGGAGCATCTTGCCATAGAACATTTTTCCTAATTTCACCATATTTTTGCAGCCAGAGGGAGGGGTATGTGGTGTGTACACATATGAGTGATACATGTGCATATGTGTGAGCATGGGTGTTGCTTTGCTGGGCCTGTTGTGACAGCATACCACAAAGTGGGCAGCTGAAGCAACAGAAATGTATTGTTGCACAGTTTGGAGACAAGACGTGTCAAACCAAGGTGTTGGTGGAGGTGGCTTCTTCGAGGGCTACAGGGAAGGCTTGTTCAAACCCCTCTTCTTGGTTGACGGACCCCTGTCTTCTCTCCCGGCCTCTTCACATTCTTTCTAGGCATGCCTCTGTGTCTAAAGCTCCTCCTTTTATAAGGCACTAGTCACATTGGATTAGGGCCCACCTGAATGACATCACTTGAGTTGATGATCTCTGTAAAGACCTTCATCTCCAAATAAGGTCATATTTTGAGGTCCTGCATGTTAAGACTTCAACTTACGAAGTTGGGTTTGAGGGAACGCAATTCAGCTCATAACAGTGTGCATGTATATCTGTGTGTTTGTGTAATACACCATGACATCTCAGACTCCAGTCAAGAATGTATCTATTACTTAGGTACCAGCACTTTAAGAGCACGTGCAGTCCTCCCTGGTGGTACAGTGGTTGAGAATACGCCTGCCAGTGCAGCGGATATGGGTATAATCCCTCGTCCAGGAAGATTCCGCATGCCCTGGAGCATCCAAGCCCGCACATCACAACCGCCGAAGCCCACTTGCTCTTGAGGCTGCAGGAGCACATATGATTTCCTCTTTTGCCAACAGGGCAGATTTAAAACAATTTTTTACACACCTCCTCGTGGGTACACTGGGGCAGGTATGAGTATGTAGTGGGTCCTGGGTACCACTCATGCCTCTTGGCTCGAAATCACTTCTTTGTGGAGGGCCGTGCCTTGCTCTCTCATTCCTGAGCAGAGCAGTGGCACTCTGGGTATGGGATGTCCTCTCCACACTTTACTTTAGACCCTAAGTAGCATCTTGAAATGCATTTGGCCCTACAGTAGAGCATTCCAGTTATTCCAAAGGGCAGGGCAGCCTAACATCAGTTATTCCAAAGGGCAGGGCAGCCTAACATCAGCGTTTCCATAGCATAGCGCTCCCTGGAGACTTGGGTATCACCCAGTCAGTCACCGAGAAATTCCTGGATATTTCTAAATAAAGTTCAGCTCATTAAAAATGTCATTTGGATGTTGTAAACAGTTGTAAAGTACACTATATGTTTAGCTTCCCTGGTGGCTCAGAGGGTAACGTGTCTGCCTGCAATGCGGGAGACCCGGGTTTGATCCTTGGGTCAGGAAGATCCCCTGGAGAAGGAAATGGCAACCCACTCCAGTATTCTTGCCTGGAAAATCCCATGGACGGAGAAGCCTGATAGGCTACAGTCCACAGCGTTGTAAAAAGTCAGACACGACTGAGCAACTTCACTTCATATTTAGCTTCCTTGTCACAAGAGACTGCCTGGGCTTCATCCATCCTGGTGATTCCTTCCCAGACTTGTGTTCGCGGGAGAGTCGCAGGGATCTGCGATGCTGACCTGCCACCATCTTTGGACCGTTCGCTGCTTCGCCAGGATGACTGCTCCCAAGCTGACCCCAAATAGGTGGCCCCACAGGACTATACTTGATATCTGTCCTCCTCTTTCTACTTAGTTCACTGTGAATCTCTGTGCTCTTTGTCTCTTCTAAAATCTTAACTGAAGAAAATGAATTCTGCATGGCCCTGATAGCCTTGGAATTCTGATTGACTTTCCAGTCAGCCAAAACCCTAAATTATGCCCCAAACTTCCCAGGTTAACCCAGGGTTCTGGGTGACCAGGTGAGTGGAAACGTGTCCACCCTGAGGCAGTGCTGGGAACCAGTCATTAACGAAGCATGAGCCTTAGTATGTGGTGCTAAGGGTCTGCTTCTCTGGTGAAGGAGCGAGGGATGTATGTGAGGCAGTTGTGTCTCCCCAAGGCACACGTGGATCTTTTCTCTTTTCCTTCGTGGCAGAAGATACTAGTTAGCCCTGAGAAAGGGGAAACCACTCCCCCCAGACATCCCATGAATTTAGCACTCATCCCTGTCTTCAAATTCTGTCCCATTTCAACATGGGATATAATGTAACCACTGAAATATATCAGACCCTGACCCTTAAACGACATAGAAAGTGCTTGTGAGATAATGTGAAGTGAAAAAAAATTTTGGCTACAAGATTGCCTATAGTGTGGTCTCAACTCTATGAAATACCTATTTCTAAAAAGGAGACTGCATGATTAGCTCCCTTCCTCTCAGTGGAGGGAAGATGAATGACTTTTGTTTTCCAAATTTTCTGCAGTGAGCATTTATTATTTTATACACACATATGTAAACCCTAAAGCGAAGTTGCTCAGTCTTCCGACTCTTTGTGACCCCGTGGACTGTAGCCTACGAGGTTCCTCCATCCATGGAATTTCCCAGGCAAGAATATCAGAGTGGGTTGCCATTTCCTTCTCAAACACACATATATAAGCTGTCCTAAGAAGTTCCTTTAACTGGATGCAGTCTGTTTAACCTGGATCTTCAGAATCTGTGTTTTTTTTTTTGCTTTGCCGCCTTTAACATCACTGAGATATTCATTCCCTGGCTGCCCAAGGCCCATCTCTAACTTGCCAAGAAGACAGCCCTAACTGGCTCCTTTGAGCATCACTAGCCTCCCACCTTCCCACTCAGCCCTGGATGTAGGGAGTGGACGAGCGAGGCCTCTGGCTGACTGGCTGCTGCCCTCCAGGCTCGGGCCCTGTAGGGAGGGGCCAGGCCTCTTTGAAGGGGGTTAAAGTTCTTCGTTGTGTGAATGGCCTTTGAAGGAGCAGAGGGAGGGCCAGCCGTGACCTCACAGTCTTCTGTCAGGAGACTCAGAAGGAATTTGTCCAGCTTGAGCCAGGGCGCAGGAAACCGCCTGGAAAAAGAGGCAGTTCTGAGCGGGAACGTGTGAAGCGGGCACTGTGGGCAGGGTAAGCCGAGTCTGCTGACCTAACTTACTGTCCTTTGCTTTCTGATCTGCAAGGAGAGGGTTCCCTCGTGAGGCCAGAGTCTCTATGGAGGAGGAACTCAGGGCGGGGACTGTGGCGCTGTGCTGTGGACGCCTTTCCTGCTGGAGAGAGAGTGGGCAGCTGGGCTTGGACAGGAGACTTGCTTCTTTTCTTACTAATCTTGTCAGACTCCCAGCTTTCCGAGCAGGAGCTCCAAACCACGTATACAGCGCGGGCAAAGGCACCCACCCCCTCTTTGCCAGATAGTGCTTTGAAGATGGTGCATGAGTGTGTGGATGTGTGTGCCTGTGTGTGTGTGTGTGTGTCCCCCTTTCCACATCAGAACCAAGTGGCCCACCAGTCCTGGTGACTGTTTCTCTTATTTAATCTACAAGCCCACGTTGTAGAATGTGCCACATTCATGGAGTGACTTGAGCCTTCGCCGGGGAACATGTATGCCCATCTGCTGTGGGACCCAGGGCTATGGGAAGAAAACTGCATCAGCTCTCTTCCTAAGTACAGGACTCATCTGTGGACAAAGAGTTAATCTCGAAAGCCTCTGGCACCGTTTTCTCCTGGCTCTGTGTTCACACAGTGGATTTTTTGCCGGGTCCACGGTGGAGCCCAGCTTTTGCTCTCTGCCATTACTGGTTGGCCAGGCCTGAATCCAAGATCCCGAACTATTTTAAAACTAAGAAGGACGCAGCTAAGTTATACAGGACTGAAGCCAGGGACTTGCTTTCAGCAGAATCAGTTACCCTAGAAATTTCAGGCTGCAGGAGCCAAAGTTCCCTCTGTGGCCTTGACCTTGGTTTATTCTGGAGGTGGGGGACTCTTCCATGAGATAGTTTCATAGTGAAAAGGGTCTTCTGCAGGAAGAACATCTGAGGACTCCTTGATAAAGAGCTTGGAGTGTATCCCATCAAGGAAGAAGCGAAACTTCCCTTTCTTGGAGCTGAAATAAGGCATCTTGCCTCATTCAGGGGAAATCTCCCAGTGCTTCTCAATCCCTTTGGTAGGGAATGGGTCTCCAAAGAAAATAAGCCTTTCACCAGCAGCTGCAGAAGAGGCAACAGCTTCTTTCCTCGCCTCCTCCCATCACACCCCCTTCACACATACACTCTTTCCTTTCTTTCAGAGAGAGCCCAAGCTGTAAATGTGTTCATCAAACCACACCTTGACATCTTGTAGATGTGCAGCCTGACATCTGAGCCACTGACTTTTCAGCAGGGTGAAGGGGATGCTATTAATAGGGCAGGCTGCAGTGGTGGGAGACTCCCTTTACATTACAAAGGGACCGCTTCTTTATCAGGATTGTCCTCGAGTCAAGACACAGCCCGGCCTTGTTTCCAGTGGAAGGGGCTTCCAGAAGTGTTTTCATGCCGTCTTCTGCAAGCCTGGACCTGAGACCTGAGCCAGAGAGAATAGCAGGAGGGTGACTGCTAAGTTGACCAAGACCAGAGAAGCTCTCAGAAAGAAAAGCTGAGCCTGTAGGAACAGAAAGTTCTTTTTCGGACTGTCAGAGTCACATTTAGCCATAATGGCTTCATGGCAGGAGGTCAGTGGGGGGATGGGGGGTAGGGGAGGAAACCCCAGAGGCAGAGTTAGTGTTAGCCCCCTCTATTAGGGGTCATGTCATTATCCCTGAGCCCATCCAGTCTAAATTTAGCTGTAAGTACCCTGGAATGCCGGGGGTCTGAGATCTGCCTCTTGTCAGCCAGGAGCTGGGTCTCTGGCCTCCTTGGGGAGTGGCCCGCCTCCTGGCTTCCCACGGCCAACACCAGCCTATGGTATTACAGGCCGGAAGACGCTCTGCTGGGGTGGGGTGGGGGGAGAGGAAGTTCTGCCTGGGACTGGAATGCGGTCCAGGTTAACTCCAGGGTCGTTCCCCTCCACTTCCTGGCCCAGAAGCCTGGAGCCCAACCCAGGAAGCAAGCCATCCTCGGACATTCCCACTCTCCGTACCTTCACAGGGGTGGGTGGAAGGGGCCACTCAGAGTCCCAGCGGCTTCTCTAGTCGGGGTGGGGGTGGGGGTGGGAGAGGAGGTGTAGGCCAGCTACTGAGGAACCCTGGTGCTTCCAGCTTCCTTCATCCGTTCTTCTCAGCCTGCCCCATCTGCCACCTTGAACAGACCAGGCAGTTGCCTTCTAGTTACTGTTGTAGCAGTCTCTCCACTTGTTATCTCTGCTATCTTTATGTGAATCTGTCCTCTCTCTCTCTCTCTCCGAGGCTATAAGCTCTCTGCTGCAGCATGAGGCGCACTCCAGAGCCCTAGGGTCCTCCCAGGACCCCGGCACAGGGCTTGTCACTCTACAGGTTCTCAGGACGTGCCGTAGAGATCCACCGTTACCTCTTCAGCCTCTGTGCTCCCCTTCCATTCTCCTTGGGTTCCCTCGGGCTTCAATCTGTCTCCCCCAGACCTCCCGACTGGGGCTCCACCCCATGCCTCCAAGGCTGATGAACCTCAGCAGCCCCAGGCGGACATCTTACCAGTGTCTGGGCATCCTCCCCCTGCCAGGTCGCACCCTCTCCTCCCATTTGCCGTCCTGATGGAAACTTTGGCCAGAAAATAAAGAGCCCTGAATAAACCATTAAAGACAGCCACTCATGGCCTATGGAACACAGCAGTTGTGCCCTGTGTCTTAAAAACTCAACTTAGGAAAGAGAGGCAGGACAAGAAAAGCAAACAGAGGCCCTCTGGTTTCACAGCCATGAGGAAGTTTTTATTTGTACCGTGCCCCTCTTCCTAGGCCAAGAACGAGTTCATACTTTTGGTGTAACTTTAAAATAACTAGATTAAAGGATCAGGTCACTTATTACCTGGGGAAACGTGTTTCTAATTTAAATATCGTGGCTTTAGTAGGAAGTAATCTGGGTTATTCAGAGCAGAGAAACCTGCTTGTGCAGCAGGCGCCTGGTGTTTGAATGAATTTGGGTCACAGTGCATTTAGGCTAGGACCCTGGGAAGCTGGTGACAGACATCGTTAACAGTAGGGTGTTGTGTTAGTCGCTCAAGAGTAGGGTGTTGTGTTAGTCGCTTAAGAGTGGGGTGTTGTGTTAGTCGCTCAAGAGTAGGATGTTATGTTAGTTGCTCGGTCATGTCCAACTCTTTGCGACCCCATGGACTGTAGCCTGCCAGGCTCCTCTGTCCATAGCATTCTCTGTCCATGGGATCCTCTAGGTAAGAATACTGGAGTGGGTTGCCACTCCCTTCTCCAGGGGATCTTCCCAACCCAGGGACCGAACGCAGGTCTTCTGCATTGCAGGGGGGTTCTTCACCATCTGAGCCACCAGGGAAGCTCAAGAGTAGGGTAGGGAGGTAGAGAATCGACAAACACAACAGAGTGAGTAGAAACATCTGCTTCTCACTTGACCTTGTAGCAAAGGACACCTTTCTAGCATTCCCCTGGGCCCAGCCAGACCTGCTAAGGACAATGCATTGCCTTCACAAGTGCTTTCTGTGCCTGATGCCCCCAGCCAGAGGCCCAGGTGTCCTGGGAAGAGAGAGCAGACAGTCATCCATGGCCTAAGCTGAGCAGGCCGCAGGGCCCTGATGTGTCCTCTGTGCAAGTCAAATGGCTCCTAGCACCTTACCTGTGCTGCCAACTGGTGCTGGGGAGAAGTCGCAGCCTTGTCCACTGCCGTGACTGGGATGTGGGATTTCAAATTTTGCCTCTGAATGTCATCAGAGGAAGCAGAGGACCCGCCTCAGAGGCCAGATCCCCAGACTGAGCAGGAGGTCCGCATCCCAAACTCTATCCAGAGGGTCCTGCAGGTAGAGCAGAAGATAAGAACTGAAACTAGGTCTCCAGGGCATCCGGTTGGTTTTGAAAGGGGTCCTCGGCTTGTGAAGCCAAGTTGTATACTGTGACTTCTAGAGATTCAGGTGTGCAAACCATCAGCCTGAAAATCACACAAATGATCTTCAGATCCATACACCTTCATAAGACTTCCCTTGTCATTTTGGAAGCTTCCAGTCATGGAGAATACCTTTTGAGGTACTGGGATAGAATTCAGAAGAACTGACCTTCCTTCAGGTCCTGGCTGTGCTATTTATTAGCCAGGAGATCCTGGGACAATCTCTCTAAACCTTTTTTTTTTTTTTACTTTTTAAAATTATGAAAATATGATAACACATTTATATGAGACTTAGCAAATACAGAACAAGGTTAGATATAGTTCCACTATGTGCATGCGTGCATTGCCACTTCAGTCGTGTGCGACCCTCTGGACTGTAGCCTGCCAGGCTTCTCTGTCCGTGGGATTCTCCAGGCAAGATACTGGAGTGGGTCGCCACGCCCTCCTCCAGGGGATCTTGGAACCTACATCTCTTATGTCTCCTGCATTGGCAGATGGGTTCTTTACCACTAGCACTATCTGGAAATTAGTTGGGAGTTTCAATATCAAATTCTCAAAAAAATAGGATGAATATACAGAGAAGTAGAAGGATACATAGTACACTTGGTCTAGACCTTTTATTCTCCCCTTAATTATGCCACTTAGCACAAGCCTCAGGGGCCCTTCAGAGAAGGCAGTAGCACCCCACTCCAGTACTCTTACCTGGAAAATCCCATGGATGGAGGAGCCTGGTAGGCTGCAGTCCATGGGGTCGCTAAGAGTTGGACACGACTGAGCGGCTTCACTTTCACTTTTCACTTTCATGCATTGGAGAAGGAAATGGCAACCCACTCCAGTGTTCTTGCCTGGAGAATCCCAGGGACGGGGAAGCCTGCTGTCTATGGAGTCACACAGAGTCGAACACGACTGAAGTGACTTAGCAGCAGGGGCCCTTGGGAGTTAAAGAGAGCTGAACTCCTGGAGGAGAGCAGGTGCCTATGGAACGAGGTATTTCTGATTAGATCCTGGCTGACCATTCTTGGCGTATGTGTTCCAGATTAGGGTGTCTGCTCCTGGAATGTAATTTAAGCTAACTTCACACACACACACACACACACACACACACACACACACATATTATATTGTGTCTGCCTGAGTATTTTAAAGTAAATTGTAGACATCCTGACCAGCTGTTAGCTATTCTGGGCAACCAGGAGGCCAGCAGGGCAGGCAGATATTACATGCCAGATTGTTAGGTCTCCACCTAGAGATGGCGGGCCCCCTCCACCTGGGGAAATTCGATCCTTGGGTTGGGAAGATCCCCTGAGGAGAAATGGCACCCCACTCCAGTATTCTTGCCTGAGGAATCCCATGGACAGAGGAGCCTGGCAAGCTACAGTCCATGGGGCTCGAAAAGAGTCAGAACTGAGTGACTGAGCACACGGTACATATGCATAGTCTATTTCAGAAAAGCTCAACAGTCCATTTAATGAACGTTCATTTTATCGGAATTTGGAGTCAGGCTCACCTTATCTGAATGAAGCATGGAGAAAATTCTGGTCTTATCTTCAAAGGGAGCAGTGAGTATTTATTGGTTTAAATATGACATCATTTAATGATGTCAAACACAGACTCCTGCCAGATCCTTGCACAGAGGGGTTCCTAGGCCACTTCCACTCACCTGGCATAATGACGTGGTGGCTTTGATCACATCAGGCCATCGAGCACAAAGGTAAATTCTGCCTGCTGAGACAGAACTCAGGAATTTGCTCTTTGGTTATAATTGTCCCCTAACTTAACAACAACTCAGGAACTCTGAGGCAAAATTGTAAGCCAGCACTGCAGAGTTGTTTATCTCTTTAAGGACTTCTGCCCTGATTAGAGTTTAGAACTCTGCTCCCTGAGGTAGATAGAATCAAGCCTCAGGAAGAATTTTCTGAATTTGTGGAAAGGAGCTGAGGCCTCGTGTAACTAACAGGAAGGAGAGCCTCTTTCCTGTTTACAGTCCACCGTGTCTAGATTTTTGTGGACAGCATTGGAAAGCAATCACCTCAGATTACACTGAGACTCCAAATTTGCCTGTAATTAGCATTTTAAAAATGTTTGACACATCTCAGACATAACTGGTGAGACTCTATTTCCAACTCAAGGCTAAAACTGTTTTGTTTTTGATATTGCAAAAATGTACTGTCAAATGATGTTCTCAAGATATTTAAACTTTTGAATTGGGACAGTTGTTGCTAGTTCAGAATATATCCTTGGAAAGAAGGATAGAGTTTTAAAAGTTCTTTAAAAAAAAAAAAAAAAAAAGCTGTAGGGCATCTGCTCCTTCATTATCCGACATGAGAACCACGAAGCATCCAGGAGAAGGGGATGATGCTGACAAAGTGTTCCTGGGGATGCTGTGGAAACAGGCTCAGTTACTCCAATCTCTGTGGTCAGCAACAAGAGGTTAATATAGGCAAGTGTTTCACTTCACCTGACCAGACTAAATAAACCCCAAAATAGATTTATGACTTCCTAGGAAGTATGGGAAATCCAGTTTTTGTTAAGAAAAGGGTGTTGTCTCCTGGAACTTATTGTTGCTGCTAATTTCATCAAGACCCTAAAGAATAAGCCTCCTCCATTTTAAATGAATGAATCTATGACTAACTGAACTATAGAATTAATTATATGCCTTTCTGCTTCTTTCAATGTCACAGTGCCCTTTTTCTTGTCATGTCAACTATTGTAAAGTGTTTTCTGTTTTAGTAGAGGAGTATTTTTTACCATATTTCAGTCCCAGCAGCTTCCTACTATTTTCCTACCTATTTTCCCTCCCCAAAGCCAAAGGGATAGAAGGAAAGCTCTACTTACTCCCATGAAAATATTAGCAGTGAATTGTTGGCCAAATGAAGCCGCAGGTGGGAGCGTCATGGGCAGTCTGATTTTCACCATAGCAGTACTGTGTCTCTTTTTGTTGCTCAGCTTTCCATGGAGCAGGCTAATTTTGACCTAGGTTTTCCTGATGTTTGAATGGCAGCCAATAAGTTTCACGCATTCAAATTTCCTGTAATTCTTAAATGACGTAGAAGTTACTGACAATCACTTTAACAGAAGAATGTTTAATTAATGTTCTTTAAAGGACAGTAGCAGTTGTCTTTGTCATGTCTTTTTAGTTCATTCTAAAGGGTGGCTCAGGGGTAAAGCATCTGCCTGCTAATGCAGAAGATACAGGTTTGGGAAGGAGATACTGGGTTGGGAAGGTCTCCTGTTATGGCAACCCACTACAGTATTCTTGCCTTGAAGAATCTCATGCACAGAGGAACCTGATGGGCTATAGTCCATGGGGTCACAAAGAGTCAGATAGGACTGAGTGAGTGAGCTAAGATAAGAGCCACTAGTTTACGGTGGTCCCAAATAAAGATAGTAGAGATTATAAATCTTAAGTATCAGACTTTGACAAAGACCAGATCAAGAGTGGAAGGTCCTTTGAAATCAGAAAGTTTTGACAAAGAAGGAATATTTATTATTATTGTCTGTTATTGAAGAAGGAATACATATTATTTGATTGATTAAGTGTAAAGAAGAAGGTGGGAAACAGTGAAGGAAGCCCTCCTCAGTTTGTGGATAACCTTGGTTCATAGTTGACCGGTGAGAGTTTCTCAACATTGTGACAGCAATGCAGAGCGTATAGCATGAACTTCCATGTTTTTCTAGGTTTTATGAACAAATCCATAATCATCACGTTTCTTGAAAGAATTCTGAGATGAATCCACTGAGGATTATCCTAGGTGGTGTTTTAATAGTGTTCTAAGTCTTTAATAATGTTTAAATGAAGGAAAATTATATAACATTGCAATTTGCACTATATTATATCAATAATAGCAGGTACCCTCTGGACCTAAGACGTGAAACAGAGCTGACAAAAGTATTAGTGAAGTACTTGAGAGGAACTCAAATTAAGCTCACAACTTACCGCTGAATTTTCTGAGATAAACCAGAGACCTTTGGTATGAAAAAACATGATCCTACAGTTTGAAAATTAATCTTAACTAATGCCAAATAAACTGACATGCAATAGATAACTAATGAAAAATATGATGCATTTAAAAACATTTAAAAAGATACAGTTTTCTTATTTAACCACAAAATTGGAGCTGTCACATATAAAGCATTTTAGGAACTAGATGGGAGGTGGTGTTGTCTAGCCTTTCAAAGCAACATTCACTCCTTAACTAAGGAGCATTGTTTTGATGTTGTTCCAGGGAACAGAACTGTGTGAGTCAGTGGCTTTGGTTCTGTGTTTATAAAGCACATGGTCAATTATAGCCATGCAGTGGGATACTGTAGCTCTCAAGGGGCCATTGAAGAGATTTGCTGTTTTCCAGTATTTTATTTTGGAAAAATTTTCCTAAAAGTTTCCTGTCTACAGAATAATTGCATTACATCTGGCAGAGAATCATGTTTTCAAGATTGGTTCCTGCAAAAGGGCCTTCTTTTTTTATAGTTGGGGATGTTACAAATAGTTTTATTAACATTTCTGCAGAAATCTGCCATGAAGTATGTTGAAAAGTTCTGGTACAATTGATACTTAATCTCTTCCACTTCAGAAATTATTTGAGCAATGTCATCAGATGATCCAAATCCCAATTTACTTTTAAATGTAAAAATGGAACTAGCATTTAATGAAAATTTTCTGGACACCAGGTAAGCAAAATGGAACCTACAAAATTAAGAAAGTTTAGGTACTTGTTACTCTAACAAAATGAATATATGAAGAAGGCCTTTTTAGAAAAGAGAAACCTCTATTCAAAAGATTCTGCCATTGTTGTTCCTTTTTCCTTCCAGTTAATTATCAGCTCATGTCTCAGGTTCACATCCATAGGCAATGAGGTCGCTAACTCTTGATTTCTGTTTTCTCTTTATTCCAGAAGCCTCCCGAGCTTTCTGAGGATGATACCCGGCTAAAACACGAGAGGGACAACTGTAGTGCCAAAGCCCTGGAGTCTATCACCAGCTCTCTTCCCCCAGATCACAAGAACATGGAAATTGAGGTCTCTGTGGCAGAATGTAAGAGTGTTCCCGGAATCACCTCGACTCCACATTCCATGGACCACCCCTCCCCTTTCTACTCCACCCCCCACAATGGCCTCCTTGCTGATCACCACGAATCTCTGGATAATGACGTGGCCAGAGAGATCCGATATCTAGACGAGGTGCTGGAGGCCAACTGCTGTGATTCCACTGTGGACGGAACCTACAACGGCACATCCTCCCCGGAGCCTGCAGCAGCCATCTTGGCTGGAAGCCCAAACCCGCCCGCCCCCGCGGCTGTCCAGCCGGAAGCCACCGAGAGGGCCGCTGGCAGACAGGCTCCTCCGCACCTGGAGCTCCGTCAGAGCGACTCTGACACCATGGCCGAGGGCAGAAGAGCCAACGGCCACCCCCCTGAGCAGCCCCGAGACGTACTGGGGGACAGCCTGCAGCTGCCCGTGAGCCCCAGCTCCTCCACCAGCTCGCGGTGCTCCTCCCGGGACGGGGAGGTGACGCTCACCACGCTCAAGAAGGAAGCCAAATTCGAGCTGCGTGCCTTCCATGAGGACAAGAAACCCTCCAAGCTCTTCGAGGACGACGAGAGTGAGAAGGAACAGTACCGTGTCAGGAAAGTGAGGCCTTCGGAAGAGATGCTGGAGCTGGAAAAGGAGAGGCGGGAACTCATCCGGAGTCAGGCCGTGAAGAAGAACCCCGGCATCGCCGCAAAATGGTGGAACCCTCCGCAGGAGAAGACCATCGAGGAGCAACTGGATGAAGAACATCTGGAGTCACACAAAAAGTACAAGGAGCGCAAGGAGAGGAGGGCACAGCAGGAGCAACTGCTGATGCAACAGCAGCAGCAGCAGCAACAGCAGCAGCCCCCACCGCAGCTCTGCACGGCCCCCGCATCCTCACGGGAGCGTCCCTCTGTGACTGACCACCCAAAGGAGGACATCGTCACGGAGCAGATAGACTTCTCCGCCGCGCGCAAACAGTTCCAGCAGATGGAGAATTCCAGGCAGACAGTGGCCAGGGGCCAGAGTACACCCAGGCTCTTCTCCATCAAGCCCTTCTACAAACCTCTGGGGTCCATCAACTCAGACAAGACACTGACCATCTCCAGACCAGCTTCTATCGGGGCACCTCCTGAAGACTCCTCAGCAGCCAAGGGGCAGAAAGCCCACTGTGCCCCAGAGAGTCAGTCTTCTGGAGGAGGGGCCCAGGGCAGCACAGCTCCCCAGGGAAAGGAGGGGCCGTACAGTGAGCCCTCTAAACGCGGGCCCTTATCCAAACTGTGGGCAGACGATAGTGAGTTCACGAGTGTTCGGGCCGTCCTCACCGTGGTCAAGGATGACGATCCTGGGATCTTGGATCAGTTTTCAAGGTCAGTCAATGTCTCTTTGACTCAAGAGGAGCTGGACTCTGGTTTGGATGAGCTGTCAGTGAGATCCCAGGACACCACAGTCCTGGAGACCCTGTCCAATGACTTCAGCATGGACAATATCAGTGACAGTGGGGCCTCCAATGAGACAACCAATGCCCTGCAGGAGAATTCACTGGCCGATTTTTCTCTGCCCCAGACACCCCAGACTGACAACCCCTCAGAGGGCCGAGGAGAAGGGGTCTCCAAGTCATTCAGTGATCATGGTTTCTATTCCCCTTTGTCCACACTGGGAGACTCTGCGTCTGTTGATGACCCCTTGGAATATCAGGCTGGTCTCCTGGTGCAGAATGCCATTCAACAAGCCATCGCCGAGCAAGTGGACAGAGCTGGGTCTGAAACCACCAAAGGCAGACCAGAACAACAGGGACCTCAAGCAAGTCAAGAGAAAGCTAGCCCCAGGGCTCCCAGCTCAGAGAAGCCTCAGAGCATGTTTGAACCACCTCAGGTGTCCTCCCCTGTTCAAGAGAAAAGGGATGTATTGCCAAAGATTCTGTCTACTGAAGACAGGGCGCTCAGGGAAAGGGGGCCCTCCCAGCCACTGCCAGTGGTACAGCCCAGTGGCCCAATAAACATGGAGGAGACCAGACCAGAAGGGAGCTACTTCAGCAAGTACTCGGAAGCAGCTGAGTTAAGAAGCACAGCCTCGCTCCTGGCCACTCAGGAGTCCGATGTGATGGTTGGGCCCTTCAAGCTGAGGTCCAGAAAGCAGCGGACTTTGTCCATGATTGAAGAAGAGATCCGAGCAGCCCAGGAAAGGGAAGAGGAGCTGAAGCGGCAGAGACAAGTCTTACAGAGTACCCAGAGCCCCAAGGCAAAGAATGCCCCATCACTGCCCTCCCGAACGTCGTGCTACAAAACTGCTCCAGGTAAGTGAAGTGTCGCAGACCAGAGACAGTTGCTGCAGAAATCGGTGTTGTTGATTCCAGCTTACGGTGTTCTGTGTGGAGCCACCTCTGTGCGTGGCTATCTCAGTGTCAGGGAGACACTGGTCTGGGGATCCCAGTGTTCAGAGACACACAATGGGGATGTCAGAGTGTTGGTGGATGGTGTTCGCCGTTTCCCAGAGGGCGTAATGGTTCCTTTCTTGTCCTTCCGCTCTGGTCTTCCTGTAATATGGAGAATTGTTCTCTGTTTATTGTTCTCTCTTGGTTGAGCTAGACTATGTGTGGTGCCGACCTAGAGTTGGCCGTTGTGTGGACTGTGTTGACATTAGTAACTTGACCCTCTGTATCTGCAGTTAAATCAAGCCTATCTAGTTTGGGAATGTCTTCTCCTAACTCCTTCTGGATGCTGAGTCTCTTCTCAGCAATGACAGTTAAGGGTTGATACTGCAGATTGACCCATAGAAGATGTTTCTGTCCGTCTTCTGTATAATAGGATTTGTCTTTCCTTAAATCACCATGAAGCAATTACTTTGGAGTCAAGGTCATCACATCTATTTGTGTTCTGTGACCCTTTTGGAGGAGTTGAGTTCTCTGTGTAAAAGACAAGCCTCTAATCTCCTTCCATTGCTTGGACAGTTCCCTATCTTGAATATTTTGTATAGATGGTTGATGTTAATTTCAGTGATAACTATTGTTGCTACCATTATGGATAACTGTGATTTTTATTTTATTTTATTTTACAGTAATTTTTATTTCCCATTTGGATATGATGTTACGTGGGGCACCACACATCCTGCCACAGAGAAGGGCTGCTCAAACTGTGGTCTGAGCTCATTTATGACTATTCTTGGTCCATGCTAAGATCAGTCCAGACATTGGTAAAGAGTTTGAAAACTCTTGGAGCAATTTGGTACTGTCTTCAAATCCAAGTGTAGGATTTTGTGTTTTTTTTTTTTTTAAGTATTGGTCCATAATGGATTGGGCAGAAAAACTATTCCTTCACTGGAGAGAATTTCAGAAGTGTTGCCTTGCCGTATAAATACTGTATTTAGCTTGGTCTATTCAGACCTTGGGCTTCCTGCGTAGCTCAGTCGGTAAAGAATCTGCCTGCAATGCTTGAGACCTGGGTTTGATTCCTGGGTCGGGAAGATCCCCTGGAGAAGGAAATGGCAACCCACTACAGTATTCTTGCTTGGAAAATCCCAAGGACAGAGGAGGCTGGCAGGCGACAGTCCATAAGGTCGCAAGAGTCAGACACGACTTAGCACTATCTTTCTCCTTTTCTTCTTTTTCCAGATGTTAATCCCATCTTGATTCCTTAATCAAGATCAAATCTATAATGACACAAGTTAACTCTTTCCATATTAACCTTTAAATTTTGAAACAATCTCGAAGCTAAAGGAAAGTCCCCTGGTGAAGTACCAATATCGTTTTTATTCAGAAATGTTTAAGCTGCCAACATGATGCTCGATCACCCCCAGTTTTGTAGAATGTCCCTCAGTTTGGGTTTGTCAGATATTTTCACGTGATTATGTTCGGGTTATGCATCTTGGGTAGGAATAACACAGAGCTGCTGCTTATTCTTGCAGTATTCAATCAGGTAGGGCATTGTGTCAGTTTGTCCCATTACAGGGGCAGATGTTAACTTTTTTCACTTAATACTGAGTTTGATGGCTTGATTGAGGGAGTGTTTGCCAGGCTTCTACACAGTAAAGTTACTTTTTCTTTTTGTGATTAACAAGTATTCTGTGGGGAAATACTTTGGTTCTATGTATGTAATCTTCATCCCTCTCCATAACAGATGGTCTCGTGGATTCCTGTTATATTTAGTAGGTTATAATCCATTTCTGTTATTATTGTTATCCTTAATTACTCAAATATAGTTCACAGGAGCCCTTTCAAGCTAACTTCAGTGTCCTTTTGACATGTCTCCATGATTCTTTGGGCATATCTTTACTTTCTGGTGCTGCAAAATGTTCCAGTCTCATTTTATACTTTCCTGACCCTGAAATCAACCCTTTCGATAAAGAGCACTAGTTCTTGTTAGTGGAAGATGGTGGTATTTTTACTGGTATTTAGAAACCAACATCTGGGTGCTTGGTGTGCTCACTGCTATTAGATAGGCACTGCTCCCAGGCACTCTGAATGGTCAGAATTCTATCTATTGATATATCAATTAATTGATCTATCTGCCTACCTACCTATCTTACCTACCTATCTACCTACCTACTGAAAACCATGACCTCACCCTGATACCTTTAATTTTAATCTAATACCACATGGTTCATTTTCTTTCTTTGCAGATTTGTAACCTTCTCCTTGACAACAAGATACCTGGTTCCTATTATTCTTCATATATTTATTATTTGATCAGTTCCCCCCTGTGGAACCAATCTATTGTTTTCCTCACCAAACATCGACTCCAACACCACTTTTTAGGTAGCCACTGCTGTCCCCTGCATGTTCCTCACCCATCTTGGACCCCAGCACCCTATATTGGGTCACCCGTCTCCCTGCCCCCCTTGCTCTGGCTCCCACACAACACTCTGGGCCACTGTGGTTCCTCCCCTACTCCTTGCAGAAACCTGTCTCAATCAGCTCCACCTAATGGCTTTTGGACTAAATTGTTCAGGAAGGAAAGGGGAGGGAGCAGGAAGAGGAATAGCATGGTGACTCTCCTGATATGTTTTTTAATTCCTTCAAGTTACAGGGTAATAGGCAACTGAGTGAGTGAGTGAGGCAAAGAAAACTTTCAGGGGAGGTTTTTTTGGTCTCTGCTTAATGGTGACTTGCTGGTATTCCCTAAAGGTCCTTACTTGTCAAGTTCACTTCAAATTCTTGTGGGCTGGCTTGGCACAGAGATGGCAGTTGGGCATTCTATATGGTATCTTGGAAAAAGCTTCAGTACCACTTGAATTCAGCCCAATCTAGGGAGCCTACCATCACAAGAGTGTGATTGTAAAGGACCTCCATAAGAGCCTGCAGTCTCACTAATGGAGGATGTCTTTGCAGGCACCTCAGCAACTTCTGCTCACACGGCAGGCAGATTCCATGGCTCTCTGATCAGTTACAGCTTGTTCCACTTACCTAGAACCTTCTGTACATTGCATATACTCAGTGGTATTTTCAATTGTCTCCTCTCCACCTCTTAACTGAACCCCTTACCGTATTCCTTCCATATTTTTCTAGCACACAAACAAAAATTAAGACATTTCAACACTTTCCTGACCTGCTGTGGTTTGTCAGGCTTCCCGCCAGACGTTAAACAAGACAGAATCCTAAGGTATGCCCCCTGCAGCCCCATATTGATTTCCTTGTACTTCCCCCTAAGCTAATGTTAATCTCCTCCCCCCATATTCCATCCCCGCAGGGTTGATTTCTACTCCTTTAGTAAGATGGTAATTCATCCCTGCAAGCCTGCTTGGGTCTGTTTGTCACACTGAGCACAGTCATGATAATGACCTGATTTGCAGCTCATTTCTTCATGTTTATCTCTAGAACACTTAAAGTAGATGGCAGGACTTCCCAGAATTACAACATGGATTGAAAGAAACTGAATGCAAAAGGCAATTTTTTTCTATCCGTGCCTGGAAATGTTTAGATTGTTTGGCCAGCCAGCTTTTTAATTTGTGATCAGGAAGGAGGCTGACACATTACTCTGAGCCACCAAACTGGACCATTCATTGTCAGGATCAGAACTCCAGTTTTGGTTTTGTGAATGGAGATGTTGCTGAGTCCCTGCTCTATTACTCTATGTTTCATGCCATTAGAGGTGATTCAGCCAGTTCATTGCGTGACTCATAGTGACAATTTGATATTAAGTGATGAAAAATACACTTTTTAACATATCCTATCGTAGAAATTAGGCTGGTGACATGTTGGAATCCTAAAATCTTAAGGCAAGTAAAATTCACTGAGAGCCAAAATGTGATAAGGAAAGAGAAGTGCTTTCCAAATATTTCCTGGGTGTTGAAAAGATACTTGTTATTGCATTTAATTCTCTTCCCTTTTGAGACTGGAATATGATGGGATTGTGTTTTCAAAAGTATATAATCACTTTCAAAGATGAATTATTAGGAGAAATTTTACGGAAATTTAATCTCATTGGTTCTTATGTGGTTTTTTTTATTTAAAGCTTTTTTTTTTAATTTTAAATGTGGGCCATGTTTCAAGTCTTTTGAATTTGTTACAATATCATTTCTGTGTTGGGGGTTGTTGACCATGAGGCCTATAGAATCTAGCTCCTCAACCAGAGATGGAGCTCCCACCCCCTGCATTGGAAGTCGAAGTCTTAACCACTGGACTGCTAGGAAGGTCCCTCTTATGTGATTTTTAAAGGAAGAAGAGTTTAAATAGGGTTTGTGTGCCATTTGTTCATACAGAAATGAAAAAGGTGGATAAAGTCCCCACTCTCAGGGATCTTAGTTCAGTAATAGAAGCATCCAGCAAAGATAGCTGTTTCATCACAGAGAAGCGTAGAGACCTGTGTTAGCGTGGGGCAAGGAAGACCACCTTATAGGGAAGGTAACGAAAGTCTTCCTTTCTCTCGAAACTACCATCTAAGCTTTGAACTGAAGGCCTGGAAGTTTTGTTCAGGGAATGGGAGAGGATGTTCCAGTCACAAGGAAGGGCCCTTAGGGAGGCCCCAAAGGAAGAGCACATTTGAGGTGCTTAAATAAAGTTAGGGGGGTTAAAGGAAGAGATATAAAACAAAACAAAAGAAAGCTGATTTGGAGCCAGACAGTGAAGATACACTTTATCCTGTGGTCAGTGGGAAGCCAGGGAGGATTTTTCAAAGGGGTGATTATCTCTGCACCACTAACGCTGTCCTGCCTTCATCCGGGAATTGATGGATTTTAAAAGTCATTCCGCTCTCCTGAGTCTGTCCCACGGGCTACTTTTCTGCGTAGGTCTAAAGGCCTGCCACCATTTTGACGAGTGCCCTGGGTTATGAGAGAAGCTATGCTCCCAAGATGTGGGATGGTACTTAGAGAATAAAGGAGGCTCTTCAGCAGGTACTCAAGCCTGATTTGAAGGTGTAACCCCCACACTGCCGTAAAACACCCTTGAGGAATGAGTTTGGGAGGGAAACCCAAACATTTTACTCAAGTTACAATCAGGACCTTTTCAAAATGTCTTTTCATAGGAAGAGTGTTAACAGACAGTTCTCTCTTTAGGGCTATGTCTATTATTAGATATCCTGATTTCACTTCCCAGTTCTTGGCAGGCCAGAGAAACCCAGTTAGTTAGGTGATGATTAGCATAGTTTTTTGAACTAGTTTGCATTTTCATGCCAGGTATTGAATTGATTTACCGAGTCAGACAGTTTGCCCGGTAGGACATTCTGGATAAGCGGTCATGGCAAAGATATGAATATGGAGTCCCACAGCTTGTCTGTTGAGGTCTTTTAATATGTGGAAAGATGTAATAGTTATACATCTTATAAAAATAAGATTTCTGAGGGTGTTTATGTCTGTGGTCAGTTTGAATTAAGATTGCATGTGTGATTATCATTATATTATTATAAAGTTTTTGGATTGGGTATTTTTCTTTTTCCTTCATTATCTTCCACTGTCACAAAGAAAATGTCCTAGGTGGAAAAAAGTATTTATATCAGCACAGTATTCATGTAGCAGAGCTTGGTGGCCTTGTTCCACGATAAACAGAGCTGGATTAGGTTGAGTCTCACTTGTTGTTGTTCAGTTGCGAAGTCATGTCTCTTTGCAACCCTATAGACTATAGTGCTCCAGGCTTCCCTGTCCATCATTATCTCCTAGAGTTGCTCAAATTCATGTCCGTTGGGTTGGTGATGCTATCTAACCGTCTCATCCTCTGCTGCCCTCTCTTCTCCTCCTGCTCTCAATCTTTCCCAGCATGAGTCTTTTCCAATGAGTTGGCTCTACACATCAAGTGGCCAGAGTATTGGAGCTTCAGCATCAGTCTTTCCGCTGAATATTCAGGGTGGATTTCCTTTAGGATTGACTCATTTGATCTCCTTGTATGAGCCTCACTTGAGATGCCCCCAATCCTCCACAGAGTAGAAGATCTTGTGTGGGTGACTGATGGAAGTATTCCCCACCAGGTCCAGCTAAGAGAGGGCTGTCCTTCAGGAGTGCCTAGTATTTCCCTGTCTTGCTGGCAAGTACAAATTGTGCCACTTGCAGGGGCCCAGCTGACTGTGTAAAGGTTCTTTTTTTGTTTTGTTTTGTTTTACAATTTTATTTGTTTATTTGACCTTGCCACAAGGTATATGGGATCTTTACTCCCCAACCAGGGATCAAACCCATGTCCCCGGCAGTGGAAGTGCCTTAACTACTGGACTTCCAGGGAAGTCCTTGTATAAAGGTTCTAAAGCTGAACGTAGTGTCCTACAGACAGTTATATCTACCAACATGTTCCCTGGACACTCGCTGGTGACACAAGCCTAATCACGGTAGCTACAACTCACCAAGACCTTACCGTTGAGTACTGTTCTAGCTCCTTCATACACAGTTTACTCCTTTTCATTTCCACATTTAATCCTCCCAACAGCCCTCTAAGATAGAGTCCAAATTATCCAAGCTCTTGAGAGTATATTCCATATTTTCCCAGATATAATCCACATTTTTCTTATTTTAGAAAGGCCGCAAAGTGTACATACTATTACTTAGAAAAGCAGTTCAATGCATGTAATGATATTTAACATACCCAGTAAGGTCCAAGGCAGCACCTGTCATCAAATTCAATTTCTGTTGTGAAACTTAGGAACTGAGTTAGTTCTGTTAAGTGGAATCAGTAAAGACCAAGAAGAAGCTCATGCTGGTTCACATCAGGTTTTGTTGCCAAGGAAGTTATGATAAAATTTTTTGGGTGGGGGAGGGCGGGGCCGGGGAGGGGGTTGGAATTGTCCCTTAAGAGGTCATTAACCTGTAGCATTATTCCCTTTGCAGTAACAAAGCCCAGAGAGATTAGGCCACTTGCCTGAGGTCACCCAGCTAGCAAGTAGAAAAGCCAGGTTCAAGCTCAGGCTTGTTTGACTTAGAGGCCTTAGTCTTTGTATACCTCTTGCCCTCTGCTGGACCTGCTCGTCTGCCTCTGGGGTCTGTTAGGTGCATGGTAACAGTCCCTCTCTCCACTCAAGTCTCCTCTACCCTCTCCCAAGCTCAGGGCTAACCCCTGCTTTCTCTTGGGTCCTCTGGCCTCTCCTTTTGGAGCCACGATTGCTCTGGAGCCCTCTGCTCCCAGTGGTCTAGGTGGATGAATTTTCTTGCAGAGGCCATGAGACAGGGCTACCCTAGTGACCTAGGATGGTTCCTTTGTGCTTTCAGAACTTAATTCCAGTGCTTCAAATTACAGTAGGGAAAACTGCTGCTTCTGTCCCAAGATCTAAGCACATGGCCTAGGGACTAACATCGTCCACGTGAGCTATCTAACCTGGCTGCTCCTGTGAGTTCTTGCTGAACATTTATGCCCAGGAGAAAACTCAGTCATTCACTCCAGAGAGAGGCTCATTGCCTGAAAGGAACGGAACTCAAGCAGGGAATCTATTTCTTAATCTGAGGATGAGTGGGAATAAGAGTTCACTCCATTGCTTGAACCAGAGAAGGCAATGGCACCCCACTCTGGTACTCTTGCCTGGAAAATCCCATGGATGGAGGAGCCTGGTAGGCTGCAGTCTATGGAGTCGCTAAGAGTCGGACAGAACTGAGCGACTTCACTTTCATTTTTCACTTTCATGCATTGGAGAAGGAAATGGCAGCCCACTCCAGTGTTCTTGCCTGGAGAATCCCAGGGACGGGGGAGCCTGGTGGGCTGCCGTCTGTGGGGTCGCACAGAGTCGGACACGACTGAAGTGACTTAGCAGCAGCAGCCGTTGCTTGAACACTTCTGGCAAAGTAGGGCCAGAGCTGACCAAATTCATTTACTAGTGTTCGTTGAACACCATGTCCGCTCTCTGCTTTTGTTCTCTTTTACTCATTCATGTCAACGTATGGCAAAACCAATACAGTATTGTAAAGAAAAAAAGATTGTTCCTTCTGCCTTGAACCAGAAACTCCTTGTATTTTTTGTATCTGAACCCAGCAGATAGGTTCATTTAAAAAAAAAATGCATGCCATTTGGGAAGGAATTGGTAAGAAAGTTTAGATCAAAATAGTGTTTGGCAAGGGATGAAGGTATGCGGTGAAATCAGAACTTCTCAAGTTACAGAATTCAAAGTTCTTTTTGGACATTGCCTTCAGTGGTTTAAAAAGGCCACTGCCATGGTTAAACCCATCAGCCTCACTTCTGAGAAGATACAGACTCTGGTCTGTCTTCTGTGACAAGCCTGTGGTTGTGGCTTCTGGATCATAGAACTTTGGAAAAGAACAACACTTCCCACCACTCCCTTCTGCAGCAGGTTCTGCTGTCACCACTGATTGTGCCGGGGCTTCTAGTATACCCAGGGTTGTCTGGGTTGTCCCCTGCCTTGCTGGGGACACCACGTGGTGGTCCTTTTCCTGAGTCTGGCTACTCTGTGCTCCAAGTTAGGAGAGCTGCTTCCAAAGATTCAGACTCAGTCACATGCAAATCAATATGCAGTCATGAGCTGAGAATGAAGAGATGAATCAAAGGACCTAATCCTTGCAAAACTCCTGCTCTAATGCCTCATAAGAAATGTGAGCTAGATTTCATCTCAGCCTGGCCTGGGAGCAAGATAGCCGTCATGATGGTTGGCTTTTAGGGCAGGATATGACAGTTTCATACTAACTGTGGCGGCTTGCCATGGGCTTCCCTAGGGAGACTGGCATTTCGGATCCAGTTCATCTTTGTGAATAAACTACTTACTACTTACAGGATGGAGGACCAGGGGCGGTCATGGAAAGTGTGTGCAGGACAGGCCGTTAGAGCCCTGGGGAATACATCCATATCACCTGTAATGGTGTTTCATTTCTCATGACTTGGTAAACATCAAAGGTTTCCCCAAAAGTTGTATGCATCTAACATCACAGTGTCCTCAGTCCATCTTTTATTTCTCATTACTCAAATATAAATTCATACTAAAGATGGGCAAGGCGAATTATGTGCTTAAATGTAACAGTCATTTCTCTGGATTCATCTCTAAAGGTTAAATCCTGATTCCACTTCTTGTTAGCTGTGTAACTTACTTACTTCATCTGTCTAAATCTCAGTTTCTTCAGCAGTAAAATGGGAATAAAATAGCATCAGCCTCATCAATAAGTTCATACAGTCAGTGCACAAAAGGCTTCCCATTAGGGTTATTATTATTTTTGTTGTTATTGCAGTTTTTATGTTTTAGGAAAAGACTTAGAAAACTTTTTAACAGAGTTACTTAAGAGTTATTCAGTAGCTATTGGGAGCCTGACATAAATGGCACAGCATGCTTTATAAAATTGCTTTCTAGTCCTGAGAAGTATTCATCATTATTTCCTTAGATTTAGTTTCTCTCATAACATCTGAGTTCACAATTAGCTTTCAATGGTCACCTGTGATTTCAAAAAACAAAGGCCATTATTAAGCATGTTAGGTGAGAATGAAAATTACAAATCACCATGAAAATATTGTCATCTTCTTCATAGAGCCAGGCTCACCATGTTGGTAGAAAAGTGTTTAACCAAAAGATCTTGGTCCAGGAATCACTACTTACCATGATTTTCATTATTACTGGTTTAGTTAAATTTTTTTCTTTTTTTGATCTTAAACTATATTTGCCCTGGAAATGCAGAACTCCTTCCTTCTCCAGTTTTCCTTTTCCAGCTCCATTCAGAGAAATGACAGCTCATCCCAGCTCATCCCTCCTTACCTTGAAGTAGTAATATTTGGAAGTTTCTGAGACTTGTATCAGCAGATAGGGATATTTCTCATTTCTGAGCTAGACTTCTAGTATGAAGATGCATATCATCGCATTCTCCCACTCCTGGGGCCTTCAAAGGAGGAGATGAAAGGAGCAAGGGGGTGTGGGTCACAGCTGAAACCATACAAGCCAGTGGGATCCAACAGGCAGGATATTCCCCTGTACTGAGAGGAAATGGAATTGCAAAATGTAAGTCTGGACTTCTTTCTTTCTGGTGATCTGTGAGTCGTTTAGATGTTTGCAAGCGCACCCCAATGCTCCGTGAAGAAAGGAGATCATTGAAGGAGGCTTGGGCCAAGGCATGTTATTTGGTGGGCGTCTTTGTTCGGTTTGATTTTTAAATAAGAGTGGGTGATGGCTTTCTCTTTTCTTTTGAGAAATGTAGAAACAAAGGATCTTTGATTTTTAAGACGTCAGATGCCATGTATATAGAATATGATACTCACCAGAATGCTGATGTTTGACCGAAATAATTTTCTAAACATTAGGACTCCACCGTCTTGGCTTCATAGAAGTTAGTCCTGAAGTTAGTTCCTGAAGAGGGAGAGTGTGGGCCATCAGGAAAGGCAGCACCTGTGTACCCAGGACATGCAGCCTCCACTCTGGTTCCCTTGAGGGGGAGGAACTGTGGGGTTTTCTCTCTTCTCCCATCAGCACAGGGAAATCCATCTTCTTTGGAAAAGCCAGAAGCGAGTCAAGGCGTGGCTCACTCTCTCTGGACCAGAAAGTGTCTTAACTATTTATAGTAAACAGAAACACAAATTCATGGTTCCTGGTTTTTTCTTCCACGCATCATGGGAGACAGCATTTACGAATTGGGAGTGACATTCTGCTGCCCGCTCTGCTCCTCAGTCTGCCTCCCGTGTCATGCAGACAAGACCAGGGCTTCTCTGAGGCCTCCAGGAGGGGTTAGCCCAGGGGTTCCCCTGGGCCTGTGCTGCCTGGTGAGACACAAGAGCTTCTGGATCTGCCTAGTCCATGAACGTTAAAGCCTCAACTTGATCTGCTCTTCTTAGCATGGGTAGTAATACCTAAAGGAAAAAAATTCTGGCTTGTTGTATAATTTAAAATTAATTCATGCTTATTGCAGAAAAAATTTGGAGAACAAAGGATAAAGGTAAAAGTGATTTGTAATCCTAACCACTACCTGTCTAATTATTCTCATGCACTTAATGTGCGTGGAAGATAACATTAGGTCTGTATGTGTGTTAGTCTCCTATTGCTGTAGCAGATCACAAATATAGTGACTTAACAGGCTTCCCAGGTAGCACTAGCGGTAAAGAATCCCCCTGCGAATGCTGGAGATGCAAGAGATAGTTTTCAGTCCCTGGGTCTGGAAGATGCCCTAGAGTTGGAAATAGCAACTGCTCCAGTATTCTTGCCTGGAAAATTCCATGGACAGAGGATCTCGGGCAGGCTACTGTCCACAGAGAGTCAGACATGACTGAGCACAGCACAGAGCATAGTGACTCAACACACATTTATTATCTTCTAGTTCTTGAGGTCAGAAATCTGAAATGTGTCAGCTGTGGACTGAATTTTGCCCCCCCTCAAGTTGTTGAGGGCCTAAACCCTGATGTGATGGTACTTGGAGACAGGGCCCTTGTGAATAATTAGAGTTAGATGAGGTCATGAGGGTGAGGCCACTTGGGATGTATTAATGCCCTTATACAGAAAGACCAGAGAGCCTGGGATGGGTGGTCACGGCAGGAAGGTTAGCCACCTGCACGATAGGAGGGATCCTGTCACTAGAACCTGAGCATGCTGGTGGCCACGCTGCTCTCACACTTCCAGCCTCCAGAAGGATGAGAAAATAATTTCTGCTGTTAAAGCCGCAAAATCTGTGGTATTAGGTTTTAGCATTTCAAGCAGATTAAAATCTAGTCATTCTGGGGTACAGTCAAGATGTTGGTGGGGCTGTGTTTCTTCTAGAGGCTCTTAGGGAGGATCATTTCCCTCCCTTTTCCAGTTCTGCAGGCTGCTTGCATTCCTTGGCTTGTGATCTCTTCCTTCATCTTCAAAGCCAATCGCATAGCACCTCCAGATCTCGCTCTCTGATCCTCCTCCATCTCTTTTATGAGGACCCTTGTGATTAACTTTCACCAAACTGGATAATCAGTAATAGTCTTCCCATCTCAAAGCCCTTAACTTAATCACACCTTCAAAGTCCTTTTGCCATGTAAAGTAATATATTCACAAGTTTGGGAAATCAGGGCTTGGATATGCTTGTGGAAGCCTTTATTCTGCCCACCACAGACTGTTCATCTTACCCTGGTTTAGTTTTTACTATGTGTCACGTGTGCACTTTTTTTTTAACTTTTACACAGCTAAAAAGTAGTGAGCTAGGATTTAAACCAGGCACTCCAGCTCTAGAGCCTGCACACTTGAACCCCTGCAGTATTTCTGCTTTTGTAATCCGATTTTTGTCTTAATGTATTTTGAGTATCTTTCCATGACTGTAACTATTCCTTTAAATTTGAGAGACTAAAACATGATTTATTATGGCTAAATAATAACACCAACATCTGGATAAGCCATAACTAAGTTAATCCTTGTCCCACAGTCAGATGCTTTTGTTGTTCCACATATGTAATTATAAACAAACAAACAGTAATAAAAGTTCTTATACATAAGCTTTGTCCCCATACTTAATTATTAGCTGAACTTGTGCCTACAATTGGTGGTTAATGGTTAACTAGTATAGAATGGTAATTTCCCAGACTGTTTTCCTTGAGATGTTAATAGGGATTCTGTGAAATGAGATTCTCTAATTAAATAAATTTGAGAAGTGCTGTACACCCATCCTTAAACTAGAGATTCACAATCATATTAGCACTAAAACTTCAGAGAAGTCCTCTGGTAAAGAAAATCTATCTTGTTTTATCTTTAAAACTTTCTTTAGTATGTTTCGAATTTATTTGACCAATGACTTTTTGAATGTTTGCAGCATTGAGTACTGTCTTACAAAGCTAAGGTAATGGGACATGATTTTAGAAACACAGCTTTGGCATCATCCTGCCAAGGGAAGCTGCTTATCCTCAAAAACCTTTAAATGCTTAAATCTAAAATCACTCTAGATGGAATAGTTTGGACAAAATCATGTGTATGACGTAAACTTGAGAACATTTTCTACCCTCCACTCCGAATTGCAATCTAGCTTTGTTCTTTTGGTTCCTTTGTCAGTCGTAAAACTCATATTACCCCTGCTCTGTAAATGTCAGGTACCAGCTCTTGGTCAAGACCAACACAGGTCTGCCCTGAGGTCTACATGACGTCCCAGGGATGCTCACTGGGCTCCTTTAAGAGCAATGTTTTGTAGAGTATTCTGCCCAGGTAAGAAACTAGATAGCAGAGTGTTTATCGTTGAAATAGAGGACACTTCCAGCTCCTGTCAGCTGTTCAGTCCTTCTTCAGTTGAACAGACTGCGAACAAGTTTCGGTGAGACAAGTGGAGATGGAGCCTGAGGGTAGTGGCATCTGGGTACATGCCAGCACACACCAGAGATAACCATCACTGTTTGAAGATCCTGATGAATTGTGTCCCAAGGGCCAAGGAATTTCAAGAGGCCTTCCAGGGCTGTAGACCAGGATGAGAGACTTCTCAGGCCTGTACCACAAATTACTTGCATCACTTGCTACTTGTTGTGTCATGAGGCCCAAACGGTGGTGTCTGCAGTGTCTTCTACTGGGGGATGAGCATGAGACATTTTTCACGATCCTGATCAAAGGGAAAAAGGGCCTTCCCTGGTAGCTCAGTGGTTAAGAATCTCCTGCCAGTGCAGGAGACACGGGTTCGATCCCTGGTCTGGGAAGATCCCCTGAAGGAAATGGTAACCCATTGTAGTATTGTTGTCTGGAGAACCCTGTGAACAGAGGAGCCTGGTTTACTACAGTCCATGGGGTCCCAAAGCTTCGGACATGACTTAGCAACTGAACAACAACAAATCAAGGGGAAAACTTGGTTGAGCTGCAAACTAGGTTTTTGATGACCTGTGTGATTCCTAAGATGGTGTGAGAATTCCAGGCTTAGTTGGAACCATATTGGAGGCAGGGTGGTTGGAGACCACAGCAGAGAAGCCCCACCAAGTTGACTTCCCCCGATATCAACCAGACCAGAGGTCTGGGGGTTGGGTGCAGTGTCTCCTGACCTGTGACTGCTTCTCCTGAGGCTCAGACGTGAGCTTGGTTATCTGAAACCTGTTGTCTCCCAGATGTCCCAGCCACCTTCTCTGGAAGCCGCCACTGCAGACCTGCTAAGGCAGTCTTTGGTTCCTGTTAGCCATGTGACCTCTAGTGGTTGTAACCGGTAAAACTGGCTTCAGGGATGGATTTGCTGGAATACTAAGAAATAAACTGGAGAAGGAAGTGGCACCCCACTCCAGTACTCTTGCCTGGAAAGTCCCATGGACAGAGGAGCAGGAAATGGCTTTAATGTTTAATAGCCGACCACTTCTCTGTAGTAACTTTTCACCTCTGTTATTCTCTTTCAGCACACACCCAATTATATAATTTAGCAACAATCGACACAATTTGGGTTCCAGACCTAACCTTGACTGTTGCTAGCCAATATAATTTGGACTGATGTTAAGCATCTGAGCCTCCAGGGTCTAAACTGTTCAGAGATGTCATGACAGCCACCCTGATTACTACATCCTGGGGTTGTTTTAAGGATCAAATGACATGAAGAAACCTATCATTGAAATGCTGTATAAATGTGTTTGTTGTTACTCCAAAGCTGTTGGTGTCTGTGGTTCTGTAGACCACAATTGTTTTATTTCATGTGCTTTGGTGAAGACATTTAAGCTCTTTGCTCAGATTCTGTACTGGGAATTCTGTCCCAGTCCACAAGTTATTTAATTAGTGGCCGCTATGTGTGTTTCACAGTGGACTTGCTGGTTCATTCAAGAGCCATGAACTCCTGCCTCTGCCAGATGCCGCAGTTGGTGCTGGGATCTGGCAGAGACCAGGGCAGACAAGGTCCTGCTCTAGTTGAGTGTATGTTCAGATGAGTCAGGGGGATTCTTAGCCCCCGACTGAAATGGTTCCTATCTTCAGGTGACTTTAGAGCGTAACTGAGAAGGAAAGCTTAAACAACCAGATGTGACGCTAGTCAGTGTGTGAAAAAGGCTTTCACAGAAGTATAAACAAAGTGTTCTGAGTCAGGGGTCCTATCGTGTATGTATGGAGGGTGAAGTGTGAGGCAGTGAATACAGACTGTCTTTCTAGGAGTTTAGTACTGGAGGAATGTCTAGTAGATGATTGGGACCTCTTGAGAGGTCAGTTGGAAAGTAACCAACCTGATCTTTTCGTATACTGTTTCTAGTTTTAAAAGAGTTGCAAAATTTTTATGCAGAATTTCCTAGGAAATTGCTCATTCTTACTCCATAGACATAATTATTATTTAAGATTCCAAATAAATAACAACTAGACTCATTGGATGCTTACTGTTCCAAAGATTAACTTTATAAATATTAATTTGCTTCTTTTACCAACTGTATGAGGTAGGTACTTCTACCAACATGCCAGTTTTATAGATTAGGAAACTGAGATAGAAAAACTTCAAAAAAAACCAAACAAGTAACTTGCCCAAGGGTATTTTGCTGCTAAGTAATGAACTCAAACCCAAGCACACTGGCTCTAGAACTGCGTGCTGGCCACTGGGCTGTATTATTTCTCAAAGCTTCATTCTAAAAGTTAATCAAAATTTTTAGAAATACATACTAAGTATTCCAGAATTATATTGCCTGAGGTCTGAGATTGCTTCAGATATTTTCATACAGAGGGGTGCGAGGAAGGCAGGAAGGTAGCATAGATGAAACGGGAGTGGTAAAATCTTGATAAATGTTAATATAGTTGATAAGTCCATTGGCATCATGATAGTATTCCCTGATTTTCATAATGAAAAGTAGAAACCGTTTCCAGAGGATTTCAAGACCTTCAAATATTTGTACCCTTACTGTTAATAGCAAAAGACTTTTTACCAATGATCTGGGTAATTGAGATCAAAGCAGTGAGTTTCATTAAGTTACTAACGTAATGGTGCCCATGTAGTAAAAATCATTTCCTACATAATTGCCAAATGGGCTGGTCATATACTTTTTTTTAAACCGGTAAAGGTTGATCTTCTTGCCAAATAAATTTGATAGAATAGCAAAACGTTTGCGTTCGAGTGGACTTCCAAGAAGGACTTCCAAGACAGCGTCTCCCTGTATTCTCATTTCCTTGCTAGGGAAGTTGAAACTTGGAGAACCTAAGTGATCAGTCCAAGGTTAAAGTGGGAATATAACATGGTTGTCCACAGCCAACCTCATGGCTGGCTCATGGGAGAGCAGAAATTAAAACCCAAGCTTCTTGAACTCTGAGGGGCTTCCCGCCTCCCATCAAAGGAGCTCTGCCTGGTAAAGTCTTATAGCCACCCACATGGAGACACAGACCCCAGGCTTCACTTGTGATTCCGGCTGGCTACATCAGACAGTCTGGGGAGTAAGGCAAGGAAAGATGACCTACCTTCATCCTGGGTCTGCAGGAGGTGGGTCAAGTGGGTCTTGAACCTCCCCTGGTCGTTTCCAAACTTTGGTGCTTAAAATAGGCCCATATATTTTGTGTGTTTTCTCTAAGTTCCTTGTTTACAGTCCCTGTGTCTCCCACAGGGGGCATAGTTGGGAACATCATGACTGTTGAACCTGAAGCTACTGCTTGGAGGTGTGTTTGGGGCTCTGGCAATAAAACCCACTCCTACCTGGGCCAGAAGTCAGGGCCAGGCTTTTCCCGAGAGGGTGGGATGCGGGCAGTCTTAGTGGCAGTGCCTGACATCACCACACCACTGTGACTATGGCCCTGATCTCATCCTGCGAATTCCTGTTTGGCATCCCAAAAGCTGAAGCCTCACCTTTCCCAAGTCTGTCACACCCCTTTCCTACAACACTGAACCTGCGGTTGTTGGCATTCATTCTTTAAGATCTGGGAACTCAGACCTAAATGCTTTCAAGACCATGACAGGTAAGGTAAAAAGTGAAGCTGGCAGATTGATGTAAGACCAGGAAGAACAGGCTTAGTTCTCACTCAGGGATTTTACAACCCCTGCTGTCCATACAAAAATCTCAGGCTGGTTGTCTGACCATCGGTGACCTCTGATAGAAGAGAAAGAGCCTGGGAAGGAAACCAGGAGACCTGGATACCATCGCCAGCCTCCTGGTGACTCAGCAGAGCCTTCCCTTTGCAGAGCCTCAGTTTTCCTTATCTGTAAGAAATGGGTCTTTAAGATTTGAATAGAATACATGTCCCCCAAAACAACCAGAGCCAATGTCTGTCTGTCTGTCTGTCTGTCTGTCTGCCTGACATATATTTGCGAAATGCTTGACAGGTCTAGGTTTCTTTGGCCTAACTGACTTTAGAACCAGTTTCCTTGAGGTCTTTGTTGGATGCATTTGTGACATTAATCCTTAAGCACTTGGATCCTTGTAATAAAATGATCTGCACTTAACCATCGTTCTGGTACCACGCTCTATGTCACAGGTTGCTTTTTTGCCAGCGTTCTCTTCTTTCCGAAAGCCGTCATGAGCAGACAAGCTTATTAGAAAGGGTGTTCTCTTCGTGTTGTTTGTTTCAGGGAAAATAGAGAAAGTCAAACCTCCTCCATCCCCCACACCTGAAGGTCCCAGCTTGCAGCCTGACTTAGCCCCCGAAGAGGCTGCCGGATCGCAGCGGCCCAAGAATCTGATGCAGACCCTCATGGAAGACTATGAGACACACAAATCTAAAAGGCGCGAGAGAATGGATGATAGTAGTGTAAGTTTCTCCTCCTTTCCTCTTTCCTGCATCCAGGGGTGAACGTCGGCCTGGTGTATGGTACCGTGGATCAGGCTCTGATGTGTGTGTGGTTGTCTGGCCAGCATCATGGTGCCAGCACCAATTTTCAGATGTGTGGTTTTAACGTGCCTGGAGTTGGGTTGGGGTTTGTCTTATTTCTCAGAAACATTGATCATGCCAAGAGTGGGTCTTTTTACTGCCAAATTCTGGTCTGAATCTACTGGCACGGCTTGTACATGAGCTATGGGATGTGTAGAAAGATACCACTCAGGGGGAACACAGAAAGAAGGACGTAAGCTCCTCGAAATCACCCACAGACACCAGGGAGCTGACCACAGCCATTGCTCGCCTGCTCTGTATAGATGTTATTTCTCTAGGCAGGAGTCCCCAACCTCTGGGATCTAATGACTGATGATCTGAGATGGAGTAAATGTAATAATAATAGAAATAAAGTACACAATAAATGTAATACACTTGAATCATCCTGAAACCATCCCCCCAGCCCGACCCTGGTCCATGGAAAAAGTGTCTTCTGTGAAGCTGGTCCCTGGTGCCAAAAAGGTCAGGGATGGTGCAGAGAACTATGACGAGGCTGATCCTTCAGTGTCTGCTCCGGGCAATCCCTATAAATGGTACATAGTGCTCAGAAGACTCAGTATGTTTTGGGCTGTTACCAAGCCCGTGTGTACAGTTCGTCGGGAAAGAGCCTTTTAAAATGACAGTTAAAAACCACACAGCTACCCTGCTACCCTCAACTCTGAAAACTTTGCATGTGACGTTCCCATCAACCGCGAAGGAAGTCGTCAGCTCTGTGGGTTCTTTCTCTAGTAAGGGACTTAAGAGCCCTTGTTCCCCACAGCCTGCACAGCCAGGAGCCTGGGGATCAGCCTCAGGGGTCCATGTCAACTTCCTCGGAGTCTGCTGGCTTCTGTCTCTTAGCATTTATTGAGGTAACCACCTCCTCCCCTGAAATAGCTCAGGCTGGTTGAGGATATGCCCCAGTTGACCCAGGACAGTCCTGGTTTCTGCCTCTTATCCTCGTGTAATTATTAATAGCATCCCCTTTCCCTCTTAAAAGTGCCCCAGTTTGGATGATAAATTCTTTGCTCACCTTAAACTTGAACACGATGGGGCTCACAGTAGGAGTTCCATGCTGATTAACTGCCTTTCATATTCTAGGTGGCTGAGTGAAAGGATTTCTGGGGTTGAAGCCAGATACTGAACATTCTAGTGGTAAAGAAAGAAAGTGAACGTGCCTGTGGCAGCCAAATGACCCACTTGGTGTCTCTCAGCCTCCTCTTACCTGGGCTTGTACCTCAGTTGCTTGGAAAGCTAACCCAGCTCCTCAGTGGGGCTGGAATATTTCTGGGCTGTTCCCTGTATTGTACAGTGGGATGGGCCTGGCCCTTGTTGGCTGCTGCTGAGGTTTCCACCACTGGGGCTCCTTCTCTGAGCCTGTAAGACCCTTTCTGCCCTTCTTTGAGCCCTCCGTAAAATTACGGAGTTAACCTTTAGGTATTTTCTGGAGCCTGTGACTGTCTTGAAGCTTAGGGCTGTATGTACGATTTCACACTGTCTATCGGCAGCCTTGGTGGAAGTTGGCTGGGATGTGGGGATATGGAGGAACTAAGGGATCACTTTGCATGTGACCCAGACGGGTGATTTTGAAGCACCCTCTCTGTATCTCCTGTGCATGCCTTTTGTGTTGAAGGGCAGGTGTCAGGGGAAAACACCATACCTGGAAGTAAAGAGCCTGCTCGTGCTCATGTCATAGGCAGAGACGAACAGGCTCTGACACTTAGGCAGCCACCTGACATATACTGCTCAGGTTGGATTTCCCCCTTTGCGTGAAGGAAGCTGCTTGGAATCAGCCTTTTAACACTGGTTGCCCTTTACTTACACACTCCTGTCTCTGGGTTTTTTTTTTTTTTTCAAGTATATCAACATTTTAGAAAAGGAAGAAACCTACTAAGCAAACTGTTCATATTCCCAGATCTCAAAGTCAAGGCCAGCTGCTCTGCACTGTCTTTGATACTGCAAGAGAACCAAGTTTTTCGCTGTTGAAAGTTCTTAGGGTTAGAAAAAAAATCTATCCAACCTACTGGATCTCTTTTAAGAGACCCAAATCTGGAAGAAACAAAAGAACAGTATACTACAGTTGCTTCTAAAGCAAATGAGTGATCGTCAGCGAGACTTCATCTCAGAGCCGCCTGTTAACCTGTCTTCGTCCTTTTGATTCAGGGAATCTTTCTATTGTGTTACCATCAGTCACTGCAGAATATGTTGAAGTTTGCCTGTAGGAATGAACAAGCCTTCATCTCTTTTCCTAGCTGATCTGTGGCCCTTCTTTAATTGTCTCTCATACCAAAATACTAACCATAGGGAGCAGATGGATGGCTTGAAGCCCGAATTTTGTCACTGGCTTCCCTGCCCCAGAAGCTGGTAATTCTTTTCTCCTTGCTCCATCCACATACATGATCCTTGGGGTAAGATGTGGCTTCTTAGCTCCTCCAGCTTCTATCATCCTAGCTCATCTGGGGCCATTGTGACTCAGCACTTGGGCCTGCCACCATTTCTTCCCCAAAGCCACTCGGCAGCTATGAGTCGCTCACGTGTGATCAGGACCCAACCACGTGTTCACCCTTAGGAAGCAGCAAGCTCTTTCTGAATTGAATGAAGAGAATTCTTAGATACTGTACTTCCCAAGGAGAAGGCAGGCTTAAAAGCAAAACTGGAATGTGTGCGTGGTGATGCGCTAGGTACAATGATGTTAATGAGGGTGGGAGGAGAGAAGAAAGAGAAGACAAGTGTAGCTGTCCCTGGAGTTTGCATGAGTAGTTTCTGCCAACCTATCTGGGGAAAAAAAAACTGATCCTTACCATCAAAACAGGTATAGCAACCCTCCACCCCAGAGTAGCGCTGGCATCTGGAGACCTGTCCCTAGTTCAGGACCTTCCATTTCCCCACTTGATAAGATATCATATGTGGGATAGGAGGGAAGCCTCTGGCTCAAGGAGTCCCTGGCAGGCAGTGGCACTGAGGCAGCTGCGCAGTACATAGTGCTCTTTTTCATACTCTTCAGCTAGCCTCCCTCCTGCTCGAACCAAAGTGAGGGCTCAGAGAATGACAGAAGGTGAAATATGAGATCACGAAATCTCTCTCTGGGCACATCTGCCCAGGAGTCACTGTTTTGGTGATGTGAAAGTCATCTGTGGATGTTTTGCTTCATTTTGCAGTTGGGGATGAAATCAGTGACAAGGAACCAGCACAACCCTTTTCTGAAAAAATGACTCCCAAATGGCCATCCTTGTTCCCCAGCTCAAACCTGGGGCACATTAACGCTTCAGTCGCAACGGTCTTCATCCGCCTGGGCTGGGGCCTTCTGCTTGGTGTGGTCACTGATGAGTGTCACCATGCTTCAGGTTCAGCCAGGCTGTACCTCTTAGTGGCCCCCTTGGCTAATTTAGGGGTAGGAGGATTGCTAACCCCAACCCTACCCACTTACCTTGGGCTGTTTACCAGCCTGTAAGGACTCTTGTGAGAATTAGGAAAAGGCACGCTTTTCCGAAACTCTGTGAGGAGGCAGTCCTAGTCGGCTGCGCAGCCGGGGAGGAGACCAGGGCACTGAGCTCAGCCTCATCCATCCCCCACCTGGTATTTCTGTGCAGAACAGCCGTCCTGCTCGCAGGATAGGTTTCTCTTACCTGGAAATGTCATCTTACATGGAGATGTCCCCTTATCTGGGCCTGATGCTGTGTCTGGTCAGTCATGCAACTCATAAGGTCCTAATGAATCATCATTTCCCGTAGGGTTTCTTGGTACCTTGCAAAGGAAGGATATTGAGGCAACACTTTGTTTCTGGCCAGTTTTTCCTCCAGCCTGACCTGAGTCTTGGAAGGCTATGAGTTCTTGAGTCAGGAGTGCTCTTGAACTTGTTTGGTAGACTTGCTTTCCCTTTCTCAGTGAAAGGGATGCTATGCTGAGTCCAAAGTACAGCCTCCTGGGCTTTTAGCCCCATCCTCAGGCCTCGCACAGAATCTACCCTTGGTGGGTTTTCCTATGTTCTCTTTCTTTCTCCTTTGCCCCCAAGGTAGTTACTGAGAGGGCTTTCAGCCTTTCCTGCCTGTCTTGGAATAAGAGAAGGTCTCTTTGATTCCTGGGTTAATTCCTGGGCTAGAAGTCACTACTTTTCCAAGAATTCCTGACACCCACTTCCTTCCAGACCAAGACATCTTTGGCGAATTCTAGCTGAACTCTCACTGGGTGGGCGGAGGAAGCTTGTCTGCCTCCAGTGCCCCTACACCACAGGCTGAAAGCTCCGTCACCTTCAGTGATGCTTCAGGCCCCCAGCTTGCTCAGGTTCTCACACACACCCTGGGAACGTGCAGAGGAGGGGAACACTCCCCATTCATCAGCTCCTGGTCATCAGTCTGATCGTGATGCAACATGGTTTTCCAAATGCAACACCTAAGAAGCAGTCGGTGATCACAGTCATATGATCTTCCATCCAGCCTGTGGTCACCCTGCCAGAAACCAGTCAATGCCTTCAGGGTCCTGTGCGGTGTAAATGCAAGGTCAGGACCACAAGTCTGGAAGGAGCTGTCAGAAGTCGGTCCTTTTAACTCATCACCCACAGCCAGGACCTTTTTTAGCTGAGCTTTCTTTACAGTGACTTTTAGTTTCCTAGAGGAACTAAAGGATTATTCTAGTTCCGACATGATCACCCCATTCTCAGGAACCTATCTAGGCCTCCCAGGGTAGAGATGAAGCAGGCTGCTTGCCTGCATGCCATCCATAGATTAGGTTCAGAGAATCTGCCTCCACAAACCTGCATTCAAACCATTCTTTGTCTGTGATTAGGGTCTTCTTTTCATGGGACAACAGATGGCAAGACTACTTTGGGCTCAGAGAGGCCTACAGGAAGAGGAAAGGGCCGTTTGTCTACAGATGACTACAGATTCTAACAAGTCCAACATGACCCTTAAAGATCTTGCTGGGGGGCAGCTGGTTGCATCAACAACAGGGGAAAGAATCTTGTTAATTCAGATCATAGCAAATGGAAATGACAAATCTTGAATTAACAAAGTCTGGCTTATCTGATATTTTATGAAGGAATAATAGGGTATCTGCTTGCTACAAAAGATACACTTTTAAATAAACTGATATCAGATGAAGCAAGCCTTGGTGTGGGTGTGTCCTGGTCTCCTGATGTCACTTCCCCTCCTGCCCCTCCCCAAACCCCGCCCCCGCCCTCCCACGTGGTCCCCAGCTTAGGGGTGTTCCCTGTGTCTCTGCCATTTACTAACCCTGGTTTTTCCCTCTCTGCCAGTACACCTCTAAGTTACTGTCTTGCAAGGTGACTTCCGAGGTACTTTTCCACTTGTTTGTCTTGGTCTTCCTGCATGCCTGACCCAAGTGCATGCTGTCGTGGTTTGCCATTTCCTGATGGTTGTTTTTCCCTCCCTTCCTTTTCTGAATGGGATGATTGCCTTGAAATGTTGGCATCTATGCAACAGTGGTATACGAGACTGTGCTTTGCTGGGCTGTGTGCTGGGCTGGACAAGACCTCGCCATGCTCGTGGATCTGGAAGATGTTTGGACTAGAGGGCACAACCAATGGGCTATTTGGATTTTTGTTTGTTTGTTTTTTTAGAAGCTGATAACAAATCTGCTCTGGTCTGGTTAGAAAATCATGTAGCTCAAG
This sequence comes from Capra hircus, assembly GCF_001704415.2. Lineage (NCBI taxonomy): Eukaryota > Metazoa > Chordata > Mammalia > Artiodactyla > Bovidae > Capra > Capra hircus. Next base: position 99,468,995 of record NC_030815.1, read on the forward strand.
AGGACAGGGGCTGTTGGGTTGGATCAGTCCTTGGTTTGGCTTAACACAAACCCAGAGAGCGCCACGCCATCACTTTAGGATAACTTATTCCAACTGTGAACCAATCCAGTTCCCCCTCCCTGCCATCTTTAAACCTGTGTTTTTGTTTTGGACTCTCCTGCAAGCATTACATTTCCCCCAAAGCCGCCTCCTTGTCCCTACGACTTCCTTCTACACAAATTTCTCAAACCTGTACTATGAAAAAGCACATTTTAAAATGTTTTCCATTTTTGGAAATATATATTGACTTATTTATGTGCTATGAGAAAGCATATTGGTTTTTATATTTTTTATTCCTGTAGCATTATTTTTATTTTAAAAGCATTATTGCAGATGTACAGAATTGTAGAGAATCATTTATTCGTTCACCTGATGAACAGTTTATCCAGGACCTATATTACACATCAGGCACTTTCTAGGTTCTGAGAAGATAGTAGTCACCTGAACAATGTCCGTGATCCCATGGAGCAAGAAGGTGCCAGTGTGCCAAGTATATAACCGAGTGAAATAATGAAGCCAGCTTTGTCCATTCTTGTCATTTTGTAATATTTGCTTAATATTTTATAAAGAAATTAATGTTACCAATACCATGCAAGCCCTCTTGCTACTTCTCCCAGCTCTCATTTCTTTCTCTCTGGAGAGAGAACTTTTCTGGAGTTTGGCATTGATTGTTCCCATGCATGTTTTTATCCTTATACTATGTGCTATATATGTCTGTATACATAAATTATATCTAATGGTTTTGCATGTTTTAGAACTTTACGTAAATATGTCTTATTTTAGCATCCAGTAATCTTTATTCTGTCTGCATTATTTTTTAATGTGTCCATGTTGATACTTACAGCTCTGTTTTACGCAGCATAGCTGCCATCTATAGTGTTCCATTGAATGAGTACATATGTATTGACTCATCCTTCTAGTGATGGGAATGTAGGTTGTATCTTTTCTTTGCCATTACAAACAATGAATCAGTGAATGTCACTGTACATAGCTCTTTGTGTGACCCATGGAAGAAGGTCTACAAATATATCTAGAAGTAAAAGTACTTGTTCCGGGGCTTATGCAGACTCACATTCACTACCTATAGCAAATTGTTCTTCAAATTGGCTGTGCTAGCCTATAGCACCATATATTGGGTTGACCCAAAATGTTTGTTTGGGTTTTCTATACCATCTTACAGAAAACCTGAATAATCTTTCTGGCCAACACAATATATTTTATATCTCCATGTTTAGCAAAATAAATGTAGTTAACTATAGATATGAATTGATGATTATCAGTGGTTTTTTTTTTTTTTTTTTTTTCAGAAAGTATAAAAAGAATACTGCAGATACCTTTTTCAGTGTCTAACTGTGGTTCTCAGTGAGGGGAAGGTAGTTTAAGAATTAGACCCTAAGCCCACATTCCCTTGGAGTCAACATAAGATTGATGCAAATCTGGTCTCATCCATCCAAGGAAGATAAAACTGGGCCCTATCTACCTTCTGTGGAAGAGATGGGGGATAAAATATTAATATAAACATTACCTAACACATCTGTCTTTTGTTTCACATCCCCAAAATAAAATTGTCTAGGCTGATTGCTACTCAAAGTGAAGTGATTCACTTGAATTCCCTAAGCATTGGAGAGAAAAATTAATATTAGAGGATTGTTCAGAGAGAATTGATTTTTTTCTTTCTCCCACCAGACCTAAATCTGAATTAATTTGTGGAAGATAAAACCTTAAATCAGGTCTTTCTATGTTTTTTTTCTCTCTATTTCTATGGAGAATGTATATTGTCCTTTCTGATTCTTCCTCCTTCAGACTCCTCCCAGCCACTGAGCAGCAGTGGAACATGGTATTCCAGACCGCTGACTCCATACCCAGAGTTCTGGGGTCAAATGTTAACTTTTCCTTCTACTGGTCTGATTATTTAAACCTCCTTTTGGTTCAGTTTTTTCATATATGAAATGCAAGTAGTAATAGTATGAGTCCCATAGAACAGTAGCAAGGATTAAAACCCCACCTGGTTCATGGTACCTGTGATGTATGTGTTAATTATTATCAGAGCCCTGGAGGCAAGTGCTTTTCTTAAACCAGAAAGGAAAGGAACACATTTTAGGAAACAAAGTTAACATGCAGAAATCTAGAACAAGAGTTCTAGATTTGCTAGAGCTTTATTCACACACACACAGTACTCTGTATTAATTGTGCAGCAGAGACTCATCTACATACCTTCCCCAAGGGCTCGGCCTTTGAATCTTCAAAAGGCCAGCTGTAGGATGGCTTCACTCCTGAGCCAGCCCTAGATCATCAGCCTTGTGGGCCTGAAGACAATTTTATAGCAAGGTCACTGGCTCTTTTATTTTGCTCTGCTGTTTATCTGATCTGTGCCTTTACTGACGACTATAGATTTCCTCAGAAATCCAGGCTCATGATAAGTAGCATATACATTGGGGGAATGAAAGAAGAAAAGAGGGCTCATTATTGGTACAGATGGATTGTTTGGGTTGCTACAAGTAGATGTTCAAACCCAAGCTGTGCTGAATGTTTCCATAATTATAAATATCATTTCTCTGCCCATTGCACTTTTTGGTGACTAAGCTTCAGAAGGGAAGAGACTCTTCTGTCCTAAACTTGAAGTACTATGCCCAACACTTGGTAGAAACCCAAGAAATATCTATAAGATGGTTGGGTAGTTGGATTGATATGGGTTCCCAAAGAATAGAGTAAAGTAAATTTATTCAACATGACTGAGAATTAAAACTGGGCCTAAGTCCGTCTGAAATGGATGGGGACACTTTTTTTCAGAACCTTAGACTGATTTTTAGCTCTTATGTAAACCATTTGGTTTGTATATGCAGTCTGCAAGGCAAACATATGACTGTTTTACACAACGAGAGCTCCTTGTCAAAATGCCTTATGTCAGAATACCATTTGATTGCTTATAAAGCCCTTTCACATGACGCGAGAAATGCATAACTACTGTTTGAGAACTTACTCTGCCCTGGAAACTGTGCTAAATGCATTGCCTCCTTTATTCCTCAGACCAACTTGGTACTATAGTTTTTATTATACCCATTTTACATATAAGGAAACTGAGGCACAGAAATAATAAACTTTCCCAAGGTCATGTAGTTACTAGGATTTAACCTTAGACCTGCCTGGACTTCACCCCTCTTCCTGAAAGAGCCTGTGAAATAGGGCAGGTGTTGTGTTTATAGATAAACTTTCTTTATACATAAAGTTTCAGAGACACAAGATGCCATGAACAGCAGCACCACGTTCCAGGTAGAGAGCTAGAAGTGAAGCTCAGCACTTGCCATTCCAGTCCCACACTGCCTCCCGGTACCATGTTACCATGCATGGACCTGAAGCCTGCTATTTAACTCCACCAGACTTGGAAGCATCCTTCTACTGATGTCTTCTTCTTAGATATTGACTAAGTGACTATGATATGCTGATACACCAACACTTCAGGACATGGCTTCTGTTCTTCGTGATGAACATCCCTTCAGGAGACCTGACCGAGTTGTGTCCCATCGTCCCTGCTAGGAGGACTAGAGAAGCCTTCCCGGAGAAAAGTGCTCTGCAGCTCTGAGAAGTCCATTAATCTGTCAGAGGTGCAGAGAAGCAAACTGAGATCCCCACCCTCCCTTGCTCCCCTTGCCCCTCCCAGACCTTTATCTATCCAGAATCTGCTTATGTCTGGGCTCCCACCACTGCTTGTAAACCTTTATCTCCTTGCTTGTCTGAAGTTGCCAGCATCTCTGTCACTTGCCAGAATGATTGTTCTTCACATAAACAAAAGCTTAATTCCATATTGGTTGGATAACCAACCAGCGTTGGCCCTACTGAACTTTTCTTTAAATTCAGAAACTGCGCATCCTAAGCCAGCGCACAGTAGTTGAATTGACTGGTGTGCATGGGCTTGCTTTTGGCGTAGAATTGTGAAATTGAACCGTTTCTCCTGCGTTGGCAACCTAAATGTCCTTCACGCAGATGTCATCTGGATCAAACTCGAGCAGGAGCAGACTGGCCAAAGGTTTCCCCCGGAGTCCACTGGCTCTTCTAGGGAACCAGAGGGAGGGTGGCCTCACCCCGATGGTGGTGAGCCAATTTGTTCTCAGTGTTGTCACCTTCCACTTCCTTGATGAGTATGTACGGCCTTGATGCCACGTCAGTATGCTCAGATTCCTTTATTATTGGCCCCAGAAGCTCTTTTTTTTCCACTTAATTCCTCTTGCAAGCTGAATTATACCAAAGTAGATTTTTGTGATATAAATAAGATCACAGCTTGCATAGGTCCATAAAGTTTGATGGAATGATTCCACACTGGTTCAGTTGTTTGGAATTCTCTTTTGGAGACTAAGACCAGGCATAGCTGTGCTAATGTGGTAGTCACTAGATCCAAGAGGCTCCTGAAATTGTATTTAGCTTCTCAGCCACACAAGCCATGTTCTAAGCACTCAGGAGCTGCATGTGGCTAGTAGCTGCCATACTGGCTAGTTCAAATGCAGACATTGCCAACAGACTGCGCTCATCTGTGTAGCGATCGCTTTGTTATCAAAAAGCTCGATGCAGGGTCAAGTCTAGTTCAATGAAACTTGCAGAACATTTCAGGGAAATTAAATCTCTCTATATTGAGAATGATGGGTCAGATGGCAAGTGAACTTTGGCTGTGAGATGAAGGCACCCCCAGGACCTCCCACCACCCACCTTTGCTTTCATTCTCTCCAGTCTCCCAGCTGGTTCAGACACTTTCCCACTTTCCTCATTCATTAGATACTGTTGAGGGAGGGAAAGGAGTAAAGAAACAGAGAAGTCAGTTTGTGTACATGATTGATATCCATGAACTCTGTGTAATTTTTTTCCTTCTCTCTTAGGTCCTTGAGGCCACACGGGTTAATCGAAGAAAGAGCGCATTGGCTTTGCGCTGGGAGGCGGGGATCTATGCCAACCAAGAGGAAGAAGACAATGAATAATCAATTTCCTTCCACCCAGGAAGCTTCTTTGGTGCTTGGGCTCCCAAGAAACCAAGAAATCAACACGTCAAAGCATTTTAATAGAATATTTATTAAAGTGCAAACAAACTCAGCAATCCTTATGCAGGCCAGAAGTTATAATTTACAGTGATGAAAAAATAAAGTGAAAAAGCAGTCCACCCATCAAACTCTTAACTCCTGGGAGTCAAAAGAAAAAGGATTTTGTGTGTGTGTGTGACTCAAAGGATCGCCTGGGTTTGGACCACAGTTGATCCAAAAGGACAAAGAAATTATGAGCAAACCAACATGGTTGCTCCAGGCAGAAGAGACCAGGCTGCCTGGGTGATGAGGAAAACAACGGAGATGTGGCCATTTGGAGAATCTGAGAAGCTGGTGCCGTCCACCTGGCAAGAGGGTATTTCCCTGCGCCTGCACTGGTTTCCCACCCATGACCGCATCACAGGTGTCGGACCAACTCCATTTACTCCAGCAGCCATGAAATAAGGTTTCTCTCCATTTGCCCAGAAGAGGCAACTATCGTCCCATATCTCTTTCATTTAATTGTTTTTAATTAGGAGCCATGAATGATCACAATCCGTATTTTGAAGACAAGATTTCTTCCTGTTGCAAACACAATCTGTTCTACATTAGGGGGTTGAGAAAGTGGGGGCAGAAAGCCAAACCAAATAGGTTATTTTAGCTTTAGGATCTTGTCTGCTTATGATACTGACTGAGCTACAGTGTTTATGAGAACACATTTTCACAATTCTGTTTCTTTATATGAAGACTATATTTAGGGGGCAACAACTATTTTTATGATGGGGTGGGGGAATCCATGTATAAAACCTGTACACGTTGAACATCATGGTTCGAGAGGGGAGGGGTATTTTTAGAATGGCAATAATTGAAAAAAAGGGCGAACTCTGCCTTGGAGAGGTAGATCAGAAATAAAGAGGTGTTTATAACTATATTTTATATATAAAGTGAACCTTCAAGGGAGTAGGAAGATGATAGATTATTTTGGATCAGTCAGGAAGGAAAGGAAACAAAGCTCATGAAAGGTAGAGAATAAGGGAGAAAGAGTGGGAAAATGAGGAAGTAAGAGAGATTATTTTTGCTGAGCAACCAGTATTTTCAGGATGATACAGAGAAAAATATAGAATAGAACTCTAAGTGCAGGCTTAGGATCAGCTACAATCCTAAAGATGGGTGTGTGTGTGCGTGTGCACGCACGCGCGTGCCTGTGTGTCCACACATGCGTTTGTGTATTTTTGCAAAGCGCATGAGTGCTCACGAGTAAGGGTGTACGTGTGTGTGCGTGTGTGAGGATTAAAATTCCAGAATGGTCATGGGACAGAGGTGTTCACTTACTTCCTCCAAAGCTGTTTGCCAGCATCAGGAGTGAGCGAGAATTTCTTTTTTATGAAAAGGATATAGAGGCTCCGAGCTGATACAGTATTTGTAATATTAAGTTGACCTAACGTGGTATTTGCATGAGTCACGATGGCAAAGTTTTGAGCAGTTTTGTAATCTGACATTTAGGAAAGTTTCATATTTATTCTCATGCTTTGTATTCATGCTTAGTATAGGCTAAAGGATGCCAGCTTTACTCTTTCTGTCTTTTAAAGCAATATGATAAGGGTATTCAATCATGGAATGCCCTCAATTTCTGGATGAGAAATTTTTTAACTCTGGCCATGAGAAAAATACTGACCAGCATTCTTTTTTTTGGTTTTTTTTGGTCCCTTTTGTGTTTTATTTTAAATTAGAGGATAATCACTTTACAATATTGTACCCTTTGTTTTAAAACTGTGGTTTTTTTTTAAAAAAAAGCAATAAGTAAGTTAGACCTCACTAAAATTCCTTTTTGTTTTATATTGCTCTGTCATAAGCGCTAATAGGTTATTCTGACAAGTAGCAGTTCCACAAAATTTGTATGTAGATGTGATGCACACTATCTTTGCTTCTTTATTAGACTAATGTCGACTTTAGGGGAAAGTTTATTCATAAACAAGTCGTGGACACAAAGTAGAAATGGAACTGTCGGATAACTTACAACTTTGAAACTGCCAAGGGAACCTGCAATTTGAAGCCAAATTCTACAGATGGGTAATTAGCGCCATCTTCAAATGGTTCATGCCCCTGAGCATTCCGAATGAAGAGTCAGCAAAATGTGCTAGCCACTGGAGATACGTGACAAATAAGATGCCTGCTGTTAGGAATTCTTTTATCAAGTGGGAGAGGCTGGCGCAGAGACAGACGTTCCCAGGAAAATGAGATGAGGAGTCCTGACCGGTGACACGAGAGTCCCCTGAGGATTTCCAGCATTGTTCCCAAGACAGGCACGGGGATGACCGCTGATGCAACAGTAGCATCGTGTGGCCCAGGGACACGGGCTGCTCGGATGCCTGGAGAGCAGTGTTCTATGCTTCACGATTTCTGGGCTAACTCTGGATCTGGTCATGGCCGTAGACTAGATACAGATGGTCTCCCCATCTTTCGAAAGAGGAAACAATCCTCAGGACTTGCCTGAAGTGTTTGGTTCTGTTTTGAAGGAAGCTGTGTACCCACCTTAAACCTCCATTTGAGAAGAGAACGGGCAGGTGAGAAGAAAGTTTAGAAGGCCACGCAATTCCTGCAGTTGCTGTGGAGGCAGATGAATTGGTCTTTGACTACAGTTGATTGAACCAGACACACTTACTGTGTAGAGGTACAGAGTTGGGATCCTTTGGTCCATGCTTTGAGTAGGTAACAAATGCAGCGTTTCCGAGACCCCCTCACAGTCACAAAGCCGTTTAACTGTGGCCCCCACATCTCCAGCCTTTGCTTGTTCCCTTCTGCTGCTTTCTGATGACTGCTGTTCCACTCAGTTACAACCCTGTTAAAATGTCCATTACAGTTCCCTTGGAAGAGCCAGGTTTTCTCTGCGCTCTGGAGTTTTTTTACTCATGTAAGAAACACTGGGCCATGGCTTTGTACATACCACTATGCTAGGCTCTGGGATCCCAAATGAACCCCTTAAACTGTGTGAAGAAGCAGCAGATCTGGAGGAAAATCACTCCTGCCTCAGCCATTGAGAGGAAGAGGCTTGTCCACACATTGGCCTCTGATGCTCATCCCTGCCCCCAAATAGCACGCAAGCTTGTTAATCTCAGCTAGAACAAATGTTTAGATTCCGTAGATGTTAAAAGCTTTCCTGAAAGTATTCCATTCCACAGTGTTTATAGATGTCCACTTTCCTCCGGAACTGATTACCTACTGACATTCCTTGGCTTTCTCATCCAGAAATTATGGAAACAGGGTCTGTCAGTGGCAGGAGGCTGGGCTGTGTCCAACGTGAAGGACACATGCAGCTTCCTTGCCTTTTTACACCTGTGCATGCTGCCCACTGTAGACAGTGATGTATAAACCATATATAGCTCAGTGTCCACATATATACACAACACACACACAGCATAACTAGGAGCACTGAAACAGTGTTGACTCTTGTTTCTGAAGACAATTTAACATATTTTCCAACTAAAGAATGGATGTCATTAAACTATGTATTGAAAAAAAAAATAATAACCTACGTGTTTAGAGATGGTGACTATATCCAGTTTTAGTGACAGAACCAATTTCCTGAATTTTAAGCATTCAGTGAGTGAGCTGCCAATTTTGATTTTGTGTTGCTCTTTACCCAAATGATGTTTGTTTTTTCTTTTTTTTTTTTCCCCATTTTTGGAGGAGGGGGCAAAAAGCAGCAATACTGTGTTTGAAAATGATACTCTGGCTCTCCTGTGTATGTTACCCACTTCAATGTTATTATCCTGCTTTGGTTTTATAGTGATTGTGAGGCATTCAATGCAAGTATACAGTTATTTTCTCATTAAAACCCTGTGTCTGTCGTGTTTTTATAAATGATGGCCACTTGTTTGACCGGGGTGGGGAGTCGGAGGACCGCACTGCCCGGGGGTGGCTTGCCAGTGCTCTCACTTCTAATTCCACGGGGGCACATCTGCTTCTTGCGTATCTGGAACCAAGAAAGCAGCACGCGCTGGTGGGGCAGACCTTTGACAGGCTGTTGGCAGTGCCCCTTTTGCCATGTTGGGTCCAGCTGCCCTGGCTAGACTGGAAACTGATGGGACCGACAAGTGACACGGTGCCTCCTGAGGAGGGAGGTAGATTCCAAGGTCGGAGATGATGGGCTGAAGGGCAGGATGAACAGCCACACTCACACTCTGCCCTTAGGCTCTAATTTTATTATCCATTCCATTCCCAGCACCCACATTTGGCTCTGCGTGGGTGCTAAGTCGCTTCAGTCGTGTCCGACTCTGTGCAACCCCATAGCCAGCAGCCCACCAGGCTTCCCCGTCCCTGGGATTCTCCAGATGAGAACACTGGAGTGGGTTGCCATTTCCTTCTCCAATGCATGAAAGGGAAGTCGCTCAGTCGTGTCCGACCCTCAGCGACCCCATGGACTGCAGCCTTCCAGGCTCCTCCGTCCATGGGATTTTCCAGGCAAGAGTACTGGAGCGGGGTGCCATAAGTTGCTTCAGTCGTGCTCAACTCTGAGGCTATGGGCTCTCCTCGGAGGCATAGAGAATTTCAGACTTTACCAAGCATCTGAGACCACAGGTGAACCAGAAAGCTTCCTCCCCTGATCTCTTGCCCTCCCTCCACGTCCTCACCCCCATCCGGAGTCTCTAGCCACGCTATGCGGTTTTACATCTTAACCCCTGGAACTAACTTGCACCCAGACCTTCAGTTGCCTGTTCTTCCTCAGCACCTTCTTGTCTCTGTCTCTTCCTGGGGTCTCCTTTCAGCTGCTTTCTTCATCTCTCCCCATTTATGTAACTTCTTCCAGTTTTCCCCCACCCCCACCCCACACCACCTAGGATTCCAGTCATATTCTCCTGTTCTTCATTACAACATTATGTCCAGTCTCTGTGTGATGGGAGTTCTCAATTTTGAGGGGAAGGGAGTGGGATCAGGCCCCTTCGAAAATTTGATCAAACTCTATATAAACAGTAATGTATTAACATTTTCAAAGTGTATTTTTAATTGGAGGATAATTGCTTTACAATATGTTGGTTTCTGCCTTACAATGACATGAATCAGCTATAAGTATACATGTACCCCCTCCCTCTTGAACCGCCTTTCCACCCCTCATCCCCCACTCCCAGGTCCTTACAAAGCACGGGGCTGAGATCCCTGTGTTACACAGCAGCTTCCCTCTAGCTATCCATTTCACACTTGGTAGATGAATAGGCAGCATTTATGAAGCACTGAGAAAGTGACAGCCGTTTTCTACAATTTCCACAAATGTAATCTATTTCTTAGGACAATTCCATAGGGTATTCTGTTTTGGTTTTTGTTTGTTTGTCTTTTGGGGCTTTTTTTTTTTTTTCCTGAGCCACACAGCTTGCCGGATCTGAGTTCCCCGACCAGGTATCAAACCCAGGCCTCTGGCATTGAGAGTGGGAAGTCCTAACTACTAGATGCCTGGGAAATTCCATGGGGTTGAACTATTTTGATACCCATTTGACATGTTAGAAAACAGAAGCCACAGAGCTCATAAATAGTAGCGCTTGAATTTTAACCTGGGCACTCTGATTCAAGTGTTGCTCTAACCCACTCTTCCCATAAAAATGCACATTGGCAACTTCACATGCAAAATCCAGTAGATCTGATGCTGTGTGGGTCTGGGTGACCTTACCACACGTCCTCCTGCTGTGGGCTCTTGTGAGCCAAGGCCATGATAGGGGCTGGAGTCTTGGGGGAGAGCAGAGTTTTGGTGGCAGCCACTTCATTCAGATAAAGTTTGTTTATTTGAATGAATTCCCTCTAGGCTCTTTCCTTTGGTATCAGCTCTCCGAGGAGATAGTGGGAAAGGATGACCCAGGCTTCCCATTGCCAAAAAGGAACCAGAGGTGACTGCAAATGGGTGATCAAAAGGTGCTAAAACTGAATTGTGATAGTTGCACCACGTTTATTAAAAATCTTTGAATCATACACTTGGAAATGAGTACATCTATAATGGTATGTAAGTTATACCACAGTGAAAGCAGTAGCAAAAAACAAAAGGATGGGGGACTCAAGGAACTGGAAGAAAAGTCCAAGCAAAGGAACCAAGGAGGCCACGCAGCCTGAGGTTGAAAAGAGGAGTTCTTCAGGCCAACATTCACCCACCAGCTAATGAGGAAGAAATCTGGCTGCCCTTGAGGTACCCCCAGGAACCAAGAGCAGAAGAGCTGTCATCATCCATGGATCAAGCATCCTGGTCCTCTTTCCATCCATCACTGCTAACACCTGAGGGCATCAGGCAGCGTCAGGTGAGTTCAGGTAAACAGAACTGAGATTCGGTGGGCAGGGCTGCTGAGCACTCAGGCTGTATAGCACCAGGGAGTGGGTGGAACTTGGAGCCTGATAACAGTCAGAGTAAAAGGAATTTGGGGTGATTTTTACTGACGAGGCTCTTCCCGAAAACCCACCGATGTGAGGGATTAACCTGTCACCAACAGAGGGCAGGTGTGCAGGCCTTTTGGTCCCCAGTTAGGGCATCAGTGGGAAGCTGGAGGGGACCTATGGCCACTACCCTGGGCTCAATTCTATTTTTTTTTCTTTTTTTAAATAATTGAAGTAAAGCTGAAGTACAATGTGTTAGTTTTAGGTGTACAGCAAAGTGCTTCAGTTATACACACAACTCTATTTTTTTCAGATTCTCTTCCCTTATAGCTTACTGCAAAATAGTATAGTTCCATGTGCTATACAGTAGGTTCCTGTTGATTATCTATTTTATATATAGTTGTGTGTATATGTAAATCCCACACTCCTATTTAACCACCCCCTACCCAGCCCCGCCACACCCGTGCTTCCCTCTTGGTAACCAAAGCCGTGTTTTCTGTGTCTGTGGGTCTGTTTTGTCTGTGAGTTCATTTGTATCATTTGTTTTCTTTAGATTCCTCATCAGCTCCCCTGGTTTTATTGGTGCAAAGAGACGAATAATGAGGTTCCTTTGGAGCATTGCCCCTTTTAATTATGAGCTCCTTAGGCCACAAGAGGGTTGTGACTATAGCCCTCTCTGCACACAACCCACTCAAAACTCAGAATTGGGCACTTAGGGGGACAGAGAACAAGTGGGGAATTAAAGGGAAGAATTCAGAAAGTTTGAAGTGTACCCGATGACGCTAAGACAAAGAAGGGACCTTGGGAAATTCCAAGGTCCCACCAGCAATTCCTAAATGTCACCCAAGCATCTCAGATACTTTCTCTCAGAGAAGAAATGTTTGCCTGGCAGAGACTTTTAAAAAAATGTTCCACCAAGATACAGTGATCTCAGTGTCAGTTCACCTTATGGGAGGATTAACCAGGTGCTTTGCTCCACGTCCACAGGTGGTGGGCTCTGATCAAGTGGAGTGGATCCACTGGTTTCCTAGAGAAGTCAAGTTAAAAATCTTTCTTCCCCTTTCTGGTTTTTCCCTGCCCTCCCATTTAGAGAACATTCTGCCTCTGCCGTGGGGTTCAGGTGGTAACTGTGATTCACCTCTGAGGAGGAGAGCTGTTTGTCAAACTTCTGAGTGGACCTCCGCAACACTTGGAGGGCTTGTTAACCAGAGACCTGGACTTGTACTCAGTTTCTGATTCTGAAGGGCTGGGTATGCAGCCTAGGAATTTTCTAACTAGTTTTCTGGAATGCTGCTGCTCTTGTCCAAAGAGCCTCACTTTGAAAATCACTGGTCTGGAGTGGAAGTAATGAATAGGGTCTGGGCAAACAATTTATATTTGAAAACTAGGGAATTGATGAAGGATTTATAAGCTCCAGATACATGTGGTTTGGGGATGGTTTTGAATATTCTTGGGGCCACTGTTTGCCCAGCACAGCAACCTACCTCTTTGTGGGTCTTGGTGAAGCAGGATCTGAATTTCACTTGCACTGTTTGAGTGAGAACCTTCTAACCAGGGCTGATAACAAAGTGTATATGTTCTGACTTTAATTTCAGGGTGAGATCAAGGGATTCGTTAGAGCCTTGGAAGGTCTTACTTCGTAAAGAGCAACATCAGGACTCAGTGATGTGAATTTGTTTGAATAACATGGTTGTGTAATTTAAGATGAGATGCAAGATGAGGGGTCAGGATGACTTGATCTACGCATTTGGATTCAATTGGTAGGAGCTTCCCAGGTGGCACTAGTGTTAAAGAACTTGCCTGCCTGTGTGTGTGTGTGTGTGTGTGTGTGTGTTAAAGAACTTGCCTGCCTCTGTGTGTGCGTGCGTGCGTGCGTGTGTGTGTGTCACTCAGTCATGTCCCAGGCAAGAATAGTGGATTGGATTGCCATTCCCTTCTCCAGAGGATCTTCCCGACCCAGAGATCAAACCTGGGTCTCCTGAATTGCTGGCAGATTCTTTGCAGTTCGATCTACAGGGAAGTCCAAATTAAAACTGAAAAATAACTGCAGGAGACATGAGACACAGTTTCGATCCCTGGGTCGGGAAGCTCCCCTGGAGAAGGAAATGGCAACCCACTCCAGTATTCTTGCCTGGAGAATCCCATGGACTGAGGAGCCGGGTAGGCTATACTCCATAGGGTTCCACAGAATCAGACATGAATGAAGCAACTTAGTATGCTTGCACAAATGGTGTGGGCTGGAGTCCAGGCATCAGTAGAAATTAAAAGCATCCCAGGGGACTGTAACACAGAGCAAGCTTTGAGCGTCATTGTCTGATGCTACGGTTCTTTCCAAGGTAAAGCAATGTTTTCACACCTGCCTACTAAATAGGGCCGCCCTGTGGTCACCTATAGTGCCTCTGATGCTTTTAATTTTCCTTCTCACGTTGGGGGGAACCCATTTTCTTCTATTCTGGGCAAGAGAGAACTATCCAAGTGATTAAGATGTGAGTCATCAGTGGAGACTCAGGGTTCTCGGAACTTACACGGAGAGATTTAGGAAGGAATTTCGCAAGATGAACTTGAAAGTTGCAGAATCAGATCGTGGTGTTGGTGGAATTCCTCTCCGTATTCGCAAATGTTTTCCATTCAATTCAAGACGCTCACTTTTGGCTGCAAGTATGCAAGGTGGCCACTAGGTGGCAGTGGTCTCTAAAAGCAGATTCCATAGCCAAGAACCTTCCTAGGGGGTCAGGAGGAGCTTTCCTACTCGTCACACAAGACAGGAATCTGTGGAGATCTACATACAGCTACTCCAAAAGCACTGCAATCAAAACGCCACTTGCACAATACACGGAGGTCAGATGTGGCCTTTCATTTACATTTACACCTCAGTGGAAAACTGGTGCTTGCCACCAGATGGCAGCAGACTCCCGCATGCTTCCTCCACTCAGGGCCGGTAGTTCTTGTTTTAAATTGGAGGCTAATTTACAATATTGTAGTGGTTTTTGCCGTACATTAACATGAATCAGCCATGGGTGTAGGGCCGGTAGTTCTTAAGGGCGAGCTCTGCACAGGGCACTGTACTGAGCACTTTACATGGATTATTTCCTGAAGTTTTTAAAAACACTTCCTTGAGGCACCTATTAATATTAGCTCCATTTTACAAATGAGTGGTCGAATAACTTGCTCTGGAGGATATGATCAAGGTGAGAGGAGCATTCAAACCCAAGCAGTCTGCACCAAAGTCTGAGTCTGACTGACCTCCCCAATTTTCCTTCTCACCGACTTGATTCAGTAGCAAACAGACCTCTGGTCTTGGTCCTGAGCTGGCTCTGCTTTCTAGTAGAGCCTGTCTTCAGCATCAAGGGGGAGATGGAACTCTTGACAGTTGAAAATTGGGCTTTGAAGTGGCAGAAGTGTGGGGATATGAGTAGGACATGGACAGTCTCTGTTAAAGGCAGCCGCTGTCACTAAAAGCCAACACACAACAAAAATTTGGCCCTTCCCAGTTGCTTTCCTGAGCACTAGGCGAGTGGTCTGCCCTCCGAGTTATCACAAATACCTACTGAGTTATGTAAATATTTCGGAGTGTCATAGTAATAATCTCCAGCTCTCCAGCCTGAAGCATCTGTTTTCTTGGCTCCTACTAGTGGTCACGCATTTTATGGAATCAGCCCAGTTCTAAGCGTCTATTTCCCTATCGGGTAGGGTACAGGTAGACTGTCAACGAAGTGACCCAATAATTAATTCAGTGGCTGAAAGAAGGTTATTTCTCTCTCACAGTACAGTCCAAGGGGAGCGTTTGAAGTCCAAGGGCAATTTGTTTTAAGCTGTCTTTTAGAGTCAAACACTTCTTCGTATCCTCAGGACCTATTGTCACAGACGGTGTGGTCCAGCCTTCGGAACTGGTAAGATGCAGTAAAGCCATTTACTGAAAACCCAGGTGTGCCTATTCCCTGGATCCTCTGTAGGCACGGCTTCCCTGCATCTATTAAGACAGGACACCAGCTTCTAAGGATTGATTAATATAATTCTAGGATTTCCACCGCAACCACAGCTTAAATGAAGTCTAAAGGAATAAGGACTAAATAAATTGCTAAAACTTGCTTAAGTTTGCACATCTTCCTTCATGACACAGTCCACATCTAGTTTACCTCTTCCTATATTTATAATTGTACAAACCACAGGAAGAATAGTTAGCAGGTCAGGTTAACAGAGAACTACCCTTTAGTTCTGAAAAATCCTCTGGATGGCTTGAGATAGCCCCTCTATCTTAGCACAAATGCTAACGCACGTCTCCTTGTGCTCCCCAAATATCACATTGCGTACCCACATTCCACAGCCCTGCATACGATGGGAACAGAACTGGCATGCTTAAGGGGACTAAAGGGGTGTTTAGCCTAGGCTGTGAAGCCACAAGGACACACACATATACAAATAAGTTAGCAGCGTTCAGATGGCTGTCAGTCACGTGACCAGCATCTCACTCAAGGGCAGCTGAGGAGGGCTTCTCCGAGCCTCTCAGGGTCACGCAGCTGCTTACACTTGTGCTGGTTTCTCTGGCTTTGGTTGCAAGCCATACTGATTGACCTGAAGAAGTTTCTGGTGGCTGCCATGTTGTTTAGTCTGGGTTAATCTCAGCTGATCTGGAATGACCTCATTCTTATCTCCAGAGCTGCTGGAGTATGGCGGTGACCATTAGCTGCACTAACTCGAGATAAACGCCGTTCTTTTCCCATGGGTTCATGAGGTTGTTTCAGGGAAGGATGGACCAGCTGGCCAGCAGTGCTCAGTAATAATAACACTTGGGTTTATGATATGCACCTGGTGTTGATGGAATCTGGGGCTTTGGACATTTAAGGCTGGTCGTGTAACTGGAACGTGCTTAGAGGACCAGGTAGCTCACGATAAGAAACCCCTGCCACAGGTAGACCGGGGCTTCTGGTTCTCAGGTGCTTTGCAGGTATGCTGATGGTGGTGATGTGAGACCTGTTCCACTCTGTGCTGAGAGGACAAAGAAGCCTGTGCCTGGAAGCGCCAGCCCCCTCTGCTGCACCTCTCTCCTGTGGCTGTATTGCTCCCTTGACCTGTAACAGGTGGTCTGAGTATAAACTGAACTGA
Organism: Capra hircus; assembly: GCF_001704415.2. Lineage (NCBI taxonomy): Eukaryota > Metazoa > Chordata > Mammalia > Artiodactyla > Bovidae > Capra > Capra hircus. The sequence goes on from NC_030815.1 coordinate 99,485,488, forward strand.
GTCCTTTCAGCAGTAGAACATTTAAGGTAATTGATGTGTAATTTACACATATCTTCTTGATACAGCTTCATGCTCTTGATCTGTTTATCTGGTTATCTATTTAGTTTTGGCTGGGCTGGGCCTTTGCTGCTGCGTGGGCCTTTCTCTACTTGTGGGCAGGGGCTACTCTCGAGTTGCCGTGCATGGGGTTCTCATTACAGTGACCTCTCCTGTTGCTGAGCTCTGGCTTTAGGGCGCATGGGCTTCAGTGGCTGTGGCTCCCGGGCTCTCGACCACAGGCTCGGCAGTTGTGGCCACGGAGGCTTAGTTGCTCTGCAGCATGTGGGATCCTCCTGGATCAGGGATTGAACTCACGTCTCCTGCATCGGCAGGCAGGCTCTCCACCACTGAGCCACCAGGGAGGTCCCATGCTCCTAATCTTACTGTCACTTAGACCATGCTTGCCGGGTGCCCTTGGTCCTTAGCAATCAGTCCAGGAAAGGTAAAGGCTCCCTGTAAGGGGAATGAGGCGGGTTCTCAACAGTAACTCTCTGGGCTTCGTAAATGTTACCAAACAATTCAGGTGATCTTTACTTGCAAGTGAGAGGTAAAGGCTCAAAGCCCCCTCCAGGCAGACAGAGGAAACTGAGGACTGGGCAGCTGGAGGCAAGTACAAGTTATCTGATGTCAGAACTTCTCTTTTCAAGTTCCATCCCTCAGAGACTTTGCCCAGGTCCCCTGAGCCTGTTTTTGAAAGTGGAGGAAAAAATAAGTTTGAGGAGCAAGAGCACAGAGAGGATTCTGCTCTCAGACTAAACTATAAAGTTTCAGACTAAAATACCCCATTCTAGGAGCACATTTAGAATGAATCCTGGGCTTCAGGCGTGTAGGGCTAGATCACCCACAGGGACTGAAGCACCTGTGCAGAAGTGAGAATGGATGTGTGGGCTGGGCCAGCTCTCTGAGGAGGAAGGCAGCTCTGAAAAGGGCTGACTGCCCCGGGCAGAGCCATGTGGATGAGAGAGGGTCAGTATGAGAGGTCAAAGGGGAACCAGATGGTTGGCTGGACAAGCAATACATAAGTAAAAACGTTATAACGTATTGAGGTGAAAGTCACATAATATAAAATTAACCACTTTAAATTGAACAAGTCAGCACGCTTGGGACATTCACAGTGCTGTAGACTCACAGCCTCTAGCTAGTTCCGAAACATTTTCCTCATCCCAAACAGAATCATCATGCCCAGAATCAAACTCTCTCTCTCCTCTCCCCAAGTCCCTGGCAACCACTGATCTATGGATTTGCCTGTTGGACATTTCATATAAATGCAATCACACAATAGGTGACCTTCATGACTGGCTTCTCTCACTGAGCAGAATAAATCAGCACTTCTTTCCTTTTTGAGGCTGAATAATAGTGCATTGTATGGGTTGATCATGTTTAGTTTATCCATCCATTCACTGTCTGAACTGTTTCAGCATCTGATTTTTGTGACTTGTGCTGCTCTGAACATGCGTGTACAGGCACTTGTTTGAGTTTGTTTCCAATTACTTTGGGCACACACTTAGGACTGGAATTGCAGGGTCACATGGTAATTCTGTGTTTACTTTCATACTTTTTTTCCCTTTAAAAATATTGAAACCTAGTTGATTTATAATATAGTTGTTTTTTCCAGGTGTATGGCAAAGTGATTTAGACATATGTGTGTATATATATGGAGAAGGCAATGGCACCCCACTCCAGTACTCTTGCCTGGAAAATCCCATGGATGGAGGAGCCTGGCAGGCTGCAGTCCATGGGGTCGCTAAGAGTCAGACACAGCTTCACTTTCACTTTTCACTTTCATGCATTGGAGAAGGAAATGGCAACCCACTCCAGTGTTCTTGCCTGGGGAATCCCAGGGAGAGGGGAGCCTGGTGGGCTGCCGTCTATGGGGTCGCACAGAGTCGGACAGGACTGAAGCGACTTAGCAGCAGCAGTGTATATATATATAATTTTTTCAGATATTTTTCCCCTTATAGGTTATTACAAAGTACTGAGTATAGTTCCCTGTGCTATACAGTAGGTCCTTTTTGGTCATCTGGGCTTCCCTTGTGGCTCAGCTGGTAAAGAATCCTCCTGCAAGGCAGGAGACCCGGGTTCGATCCCTAAATTGGGAAGATCCCCTGGAGAAGGGAAAGGCTACCCACTCCAGTATTCTGGCCTGAAGAATTCCATGGACTGTATTGTCCATGGGGTCGCAAAGAGTCAGACACGACTGAATGACTTTCACTTCATTTTTGGTCATCTGTTTTATACAATGTAGTGTGTATATGTTAACCCCGAACTCCTAATTTATTCCTCCCCATCTCTTTATCCTTTGGTAACCACAAATTTGTTTTCTATGTCTGTGGGTCTATTTCTATTTGGTAAAAAAGTTCATTTTTATCATTTTTTAAGATTCCACATATAAACAATATCATATGATCTTTGTCTTTTACTGTCTTACTTCACGTAATGTAATAATCTCTAGACCCATCCATGTTACTGCAAATGAGATTATTTCATTCTTTTTTATGGCTGAGTAATATTCCATTGTATTTATATCTAACTTTTAATTCCCTGAGTCAGTGATTAAAAGAGCTGAGTCCCACCCCCGATCAGAGAGGAGGGTAGGAAGGGCCTGCTTCTCCTCCAGGTGAGGGAAAGGGGATTTAAAAGAACCCTCAAACAGCTTGTTAAATATTTCCTGGGGAGCAAGGGAAACATGAGTAGCACGCTGCACACCTGAGAACTCCAAAGGGCTCCATGTTGGAGCAGGCAGCTTCTCTAACATCACAGCAAAGAGGGGTTGCTGTGAGTTTGTCCCCCGTTCCGGAACTGTGGGTACAAGATACGGTGCCCCTTTCCCCAGGAGCAGAGCTGGGCTTCCTGTGCAAGAGGGATGGCCAGTGAGATCTGCTTGGATCACATACCCGAGGGCTGCCTGCAGCGGGCAGGGGAAAGCGGCAGAAAGAAGGTGGAAACGTACCCGTGCGTGCGTGCCCTGCGTGTGTGCGTGCCGTGCGTGGGTGATGAGCTGCTGATGGGTGGTAAGCAAACATTGGAGCAGAGATTCGCCTTCCAGGTCAGCGAAGATCCCCATGCTGAGAAGGTGAGTCTCCAAAACCAGAAAGAGAAAGTGTCCGCATTGAATTCCTTCCTGCTCATCTCACGACAGTACTAATCAAGTAAGCTCATACTTCACCTTCCTGCCTCCCTCCCTCCCAGCCTCTGCTGCTGCTAAGTCGCTTCAGTCATGTCGGACTCTGTGTGGCCCCATAGACGGCAGCCCACTAGGCTCCCCCAACCCTGGGATTCTCCAGGCAAGAATACTGGAGTGGGTTGCCATTTCCTTCTCCAATTCATGAAAGTGAAGAGTGAAAGTGAAGTCACTCAGTTGTGCCCGACTCTTAGCGACCCCATGGACTGCAGCCCACCAGGCTCCTCCATCCATGGGATTTTCCAGGCAAGAGTACTGGAGTGGGGTGCCATTCCCAGCCTCTGCTGCTGCTACTGCTGCTAAGTCACTTCAGTCGTGTCCGACTTTGTGCGACTCCATAGACGGAAGCCCACCAGGCTCCGCCGTCCCTGGGATTCTCCAGGCAAGAACACTGAAGTGGGTTGCCATTTGCTTCTCCAATGCATGAAAGTGGAAAGTAAAAGTGAAGTTGCTTAGTCGTGTCCAACTCTTAGCGACCCCATGGACTGCAGCCCACCAGGCTCCTCCATCCATGGGATTGTCCAGGCAAGAGTACTGGAGTGGGTTGCCAGGTGCCCAGCCTCTACCCACTCCCAACCCAGGAGAGGACAGACACTCTGTTAGGGATTTTGGGACCGGGGCTAGAGCCCCAGTAGGAGAGCAGTTCGCAGAGCTTCCTACCTTTTCCCACTGTGGACATCCAACCCCGGGCCTGCGGAGGAAGACGTGTTACCTTTGAAGGAAGCCAGACATGTTTGTTTGTTTTGTAAATTACACCGGATGGGATGTATTTCATGTTTTGTGACTTTGGAGGAGGAGCGCTTTCCGTTTCTCTGAAGGTTTAGAAGAGCGACAGGCTTCCTTATGAATATCAACCATGAAAATTCTGATGAGCACAGCTGGCTATCAGCCCCCAGAAACCTCTGCCCCTTGAGCAGCTTAGTCTTCAGTCTGTGTGGTCTAAGGTAGTGGGTCTGACTGCTGCCCGCACCGATCCAGGGGACCCTTTCAAGGTCATCCTGAGGACCAGCCCACCTAGACAGGCAAATGTGAAAAGAAGAGGGGGGCAGGAAATGAGCCAATGAAAACAAATGTCCACCCAAGGACCTGTAAAAGTAATACTGGCTTTATTCACAATGACAAAAAAAAAAAAAAAAAGGAAAGAAACAGGGCAACGAAAAAGTAAATTGTGACTAATTACTGGGAAGAGGCTAAAGGGAGCTTTCTAGAATGCTGGAAATGGTATATTTTGATCTAAATCACATAAGTGTGTATGTATATTTGTATCTGTGAAAGTAAGTGTATATGTACATGAAAGGGAACCTTTAAACTAAATACAAGATTAATTCACTTTCCATGCTTTTCATATTTTATGCCTGATCAAAATGTAAAATATTGATGACCAATGCTCAGGCCCTACTCCAGAGATGGTAATTTAATGCAATGTTCTCCAAGTTTCCTGATGATTCTGTTGTGCAGTCAGGGTTGAGAAGCACTGTCTTGGAGGACAGGACCAACCTTGGTGTGAACCTCAGGCTAGAGGGAAGAGGAGTCACAGGGACTGCACAGTTAATGGAAGGTCCAACCCACTGGGGTTTGGCACTTGAGTTTCCTTGGCACACACACACTTTGGGGACTGGTGGTGATGGTTGACTAGTCCGGGGACCTTGCATGGATCTTGCCAGCCTGTGGTGGGCAGTCAGCAGAGACAAGCCTGGTATTGAGGGGGCAGTTTGCCTCAGGTTGTGAGTTTAGCCTCACATATTGAGGGCAGCATCATAAGAGGGCTGCAAGGCTCCTGGAGAATCTGATAGGCGGAGCCTGAGGCAGGGACAGGAACCCACGGCTGGGGCAGGAGTGAGGTCAGACTCTCTCATGCAAAAAGAAAATCAAAATGCAGTTCATATTGCTACAAGAGCTCTCTGAAGTGGACCTGGGAGGCCGTGAAGGGAGTGTGACTGGTACAGGGCTCAGCTGTATGGAATCTGACCTTTTGACCTGATCTTACAAATACCTGCCAGAAACTCAGGGTACATATCAGATTGTTACTCTAAAATAACTCCTGTTGTCTATTTATAGAACCCCTACCAAAAAGCAACTTGTGATTCCTTAAGGACAAATATTTTCTGACTTTTGACAGAGTTGATCACAATTCATACCAGACAACTGGTAATTAGTTGACATAGAGTTCATTTACAGTGTTTTAGTATCTGCTATGTTAAAAAGCAGAGACTTTACTTTGCCGACAAAGGTCCGTCTAGTCAAGACTATGATTTTTCCAGTGGTCATGTATGGATGTGAGAGTGGACTATAAAGAAAGCTGAGCACAGAAGAATTGATGCTTTTGAACTGTGTTGTTGGAGAAGACTCTTGAGAGTCCCTTGGACTGCAAAGAGATCCAACCAGTCCATCCTAAAGGAGATCAGTCCTGGGTGTTCATTGGTTGAAGCTGAAACTCCAATATTTTGGCCACCTCATGCGAAGAGCTGACTCATTGGAAAAGACCCTGATGTTGGGAAAGATTGAAAGCAGGAGGAGAAGGGGAAGACAGAGGATGAGATGGTTGGATGGCATCACTGACTCAATGGACATGAGTTTGGGTGAACTCCAGGAGTTGGTGATAGAGAGGCCTGGCATGCTACAGTTCATGGGGTCACAAAGAGTAGGACATAACTGAGCAACTAACCTGAACTGACTGATACTTTCTAATATTCTTTTCCATCATGATTTATTGAATATAGTTCCCTGTGTGATACAGTAGGACCTCGTTGTTTATCCATCCTATATATAATAGTTTATCCATCCCATGTATAATAGTTGTAATCCCCTACTCTCAATCCTTCCCTCCCCCTCTCCCCTGGGCAACCACGAGTCTGTTCTCTGTGAGTCTATTTCTGTTCCGTAGATAAGCTCATTTGTGTCATTATTTTTAAATTTATTTAATTTTTGGTTGTGCTGAGTGTTTGTTACTCTGCATGGGCTTTCTCTGGTTGTGCAGAGTGCGGCTGCTCTTTGTGGGGGTGCCCAGGCCTCTCACTGTGGTGGTTTCTCTTGGTGCTGTAAGCTCATGGCCTTCAGTAGTTGCGACACACAAGGCTCAGTAGTTGTGCTCTAGAGCCCTAGGGCTCAGGATCAGTAGTTGGGGCGCATGGGCTTAGTTGCCCCACGGCATGTGGAATCTTCCTGGACCAGGGATCAACCCCTTGTTACCTGAACTGTCAGGCAGATTCTTATCCACTGTACCACCAGAGAAGTTCTGTATCATATTTTAGATGTCACATATTTAAGGGATATAATATTCATCTTTCTCTTTCTGACTTCACTTAGCATATTAATCTCTATTTGCATCCATGTTATTGCAGATGGCATTAGTCCCTTCTGTTTTATGATGAGTAGTATTCCATAAAGGTAGAGGTGAAAACAATACACAGAAGAACTATACAAAAAAGATCTTCACAACCCAGATAATCATGATGGTGTGATCACTCACCTAGAGTCAGACATCATGGAATGAGAAGTCAAGTGGGCCTTAGGAGGCATCACTACGAACAAAGCTAGTGGAGGTGATGGAATTCCAGCTGAGATATTTCAAATCCTGGAAGCTGACACTGTGAAAGTGCTGCACTCAATATGCCAGCAAATTTGGAAGACTCAGCAGAGGCCGCAGGACTGGAAAAGGCCAGTTTTCATTCCAATCCCAAAGAAAGGCAATGCCAAAGAATGCTCAAACCTACCGCACAACTGTACTCGTCTCACATGCTGGTAAAGTAATGCTCAAAATTCTCCAAGACAGGCTTCAACAGTACATGAACCATGAAATTCCAGATGTTCAAGCTGGTTTTAGAAAAGGCAGAGGAACCAGAGATCAAATTGCCAACATCCACTGGATCATCAAAAAAGCACAGGAGTTACAGAAAAACATCTGCTTTATTAACTACACCAAAGCCTTTGACTGTGTGGATCACAACAAACGGTGGAAAATCCTTCAAGAGATGGGAATACCAGACCACTTTACCTGCCTTCTGAGAAATCTTTATGCAGGTCAAGAAGCAATAGTTAGAACTGGACATGAAACAACAGACTGGTTGCAAATCAGGAAAGGAGTATGTCAAGGCTACATATTGTCACCCTACTTATTTAACTTATATGTGGAGTATATCATGCAAACTGCCAGGCTGGATGAGCACAACCTGGAATCAAGATTGCCAGGAGAAACATCAATAACCTTAGATACGCAGATGACACCACCCTTATGGCCAAAAGCAAAGAAGAACTAAAGAGCCTCTTGATGAAAGTTGGCTTAAAACTCAACATTCAGAAAACTAAGATCATGGCATTTGATCCCATCACTTCATGGGAAATAGATGGGGAAACAGTGGAATGTTTCCCCATTGTTTCCAAACAATGGAAACAGTGAGAGACTTTATTTTTCTTGGGCTCCAAAATCACTGCAGATGGTGACTGCAGCCATGAAATTAAAAGGCACTTGCTCCTTGGAAGAAAAGCCATGACTAACCTAGATGGCATATTAAAAAGCAGAGAGATTACTTTGCTAACAAAGGTCCATCTAGTCAAGGCTATGGTTTTTCCAGTAGTCATGTATGGATGTGAGAGTTGGATGATAAAGAAAGCTGAGTGCTGAAGAATTGATGCTTTTGAACTGTGGTGTTGGAGGAGACTCTTTGCTGGGGTCCGGCCCTGGTGGAACCAGGGTGATTTGAAGGGGAGACGGATAGGCGAGGGAAAAACTTATTTAATTAGAAATATAAAGAGATTAAGAGGAAATAGTATAGTAGGAAATTTTAGTGGAGAAAGGAGGCTGAATAACTTGGCTTATGGGGAAGACCAATAAAATCTCAGGACAAGAGATTTGCACCATCTACGTTGGGCCACCGGCACCCACTTGAATATCGAAGAGTGCCCCGCCTTAGGCTCCCTTTCACGTGGGTCTTAGAAGCCAGGACAAGTAAGTAGACTTGGTGAGCCGCCCCACTCCAGATGGGAATTCAGCCTGAAATTAGAGTAAAGAGGAGAGGGAGCGAGAGGGAGAAAAAGAGAGAGAGAGAGACACGGGGGGAGCCAGATTCCCAAGAAACTAGGCCGAGAGACTAGTCCGAGAAACTGGTCCATCCTTTATTGTTCAGAAGGCCTTTTATACTTTTGATAATACATGGAGATCAATGGGTAACACAAAATTATGCAGCGTTAGCAGCCCAGATTCTTATCAAAACCAGGCTTTTCTCTCTGCATACCTAGTTGTATACACAAATCTTAGGTAATTTACATCATTTTTCTGGCCAAAAGGGCCAATTAACATTTTACAGTCCTTTTCTGATAAGGTTTGTCAACCAGAAGGCTTATTTATGTTGATCTTCCCAAAGTCTGGTGCCACTCTCAGAAAAACACTAAAGTTACATTCTTACATAGCAAAGATACAGCAATTTATAACAAGTAAAAGGAGTACAGTGATTTTGAACAAAAGAAAAGTAATTAACTCAAAAGTCTAGTGTTGCTAACATCAAAACTACTATATATCTTTTTCCATATCCCATTTACATTGATTAACATCCTCCCAGGTGCCTAAAAGATAAAGAATATAGAGGCCTGGCAGCAATCATTGAGTCAACAGTGAAAATCCATCACCAATATGATTTTTAGCTCTTTAGAAAAGGCTCTGTATCTTTAAGATGCTTTTAAGCTTTGTGCCTCTCGCAGTTGGGGGGCTATAAGCAATTCACAAGCAGTAAGAGGTCGGGGGTGGGGGTGGGGTGGGACGGGGGGCGGGGACCTGTTAGGCAAGCTAGAGAGCTATCAGAGGAGTTTAACTGAAACATCCCTTTCAAATGCAGAAGACTAAAGCCCTGATTTGACTTTTTCCAGAGAATATTAGAAGAGTGGAAAAGCAGTCAGACTCTGGTCTTGGGGGGTGGATGCTCAGGAAATTCCAGGGGGAACCCCTGAAGCCTGATCACGTCCTTGAATTTTGTCAGGCTTCCTTCCGCATGACCTTGTCACGGGCGGGATTCCTCACACTGGCCCCCGGCAACTCTTGAGAGTCCCTTGGACTGCAAGGAGATCAGTCTTGGGTGTTCATTGGAAGGACTGATGTTGAAGCTGAAACTCCAATACTTTGGCCACCTGATGCAAAGAACTGATACATTTGAAAAGACCCTGATGCTGGGAAAGATTGAGGGTGGGAGGAAAAGAGGACGACAGAGGATGAGATGGTTGGATGGCATCACTGACTCAATGGACATGGGTTTGGGTGGACTCTGGGAGTTGGTGATGGACAGGGAGGCCTGGCATGCTGCAGTTCATGGGGTCTCAAAGAATCTGGCTTGACTGAGTGACTGAACTGAACTGAACATGAAAGTTCCCAGTCCATGGAGTTGCAAAGAGTCAGACACAACTTAGCGACTAAACCTACCTGAACTGAACCATTCCACTGTATATAGGTATCACATCTTCTTTATCCATTCATCTGTCGATGGGCATTTAGATTGTTTCCATTTCTTGGCTATTGTAAATAGTGCTTCTATGAACATTGAGGGTGCATGTATCTTTTCAAATTATAGTTTTATCTGGATACATGCCCAGGAGTGGGATTGCTAAATTGTATGGTAGTTTTTGACTCGATGAACATGGGTTTGGGTGAACTCCAGGAGTTGGTGATGGACAGGGAGGCCTGGCGTGCTGCGGTTCATGGCGTCGCAGAGAGTCAGACTTGACTGAGCGACTGAACTGAACCGAATGATAGTTTTAGGGCTTCCCAGATGGTGCTAGTGGTAAAGAACCCACCTGCCAGTACAGGAGATATAAGAGATGTGAGTTCAGTCCCTCAATCGGGAAGATCCCCTGGAGGAGGGCATGCAACCTACTCCAGTTTTCTTGCTTGGGAATTCCCATGCACAGAGGAGCCTGGCAGACTGCAGTCCATGGAGTCACAAGAGTCAGACAGGACTGAGCACAGCAATGTACCTAACACACTGGAGTGTGGCTGCCTGAGGTTACTTCTCGTTTTGCAGTTTCCTAGCTGTGCCACCTTGAGCAAGTTATATAACCGTGTTAGAAGTATTGGCTTAAATCTAGGGTACCCCACTCACTGCCAAGGAATGCTCAAACTACCGCACAATTGCACTCATCTCACATGCGAGTAAAGCTATGCTCAAAATTCTCCAAGCCAGGCTTCAGCAATATGTGAACTGTGAACTTCCAGATGTTCAAGGTTTTAGAAAAGGCAGAGGAACCAGAGATCAAATTGCCGACATCTGCTGGATCATCGAAAAAGCAAGAAAGTTCCAGAAAAACATCTATTTCTGCTTTATTGACTATGCCAAAGCCTTTGACTGTGTGGGTCACAAGAAACTGGAAAATTCTGAAAGAGATGGGAATACCAGACCACCTGACCTGCCTCTTCAGAAACCTATATGCAGGTCAGGAAACACCAGTTAGAACTGGACGTGGAACAACAGACTGGTTCCAAATAGGAAAAGGAGTACATCAAGGCTGTATATTGTCACCCTGCTTATTTAACTTATATGCAGAGTACATCATGAGAAACTCTGGGCTGGAAGAAACACAAGCTGGAATCAAGATTGCCGGGAGAAATATCAATAACCTCAGATATGCAGATGACACCACCCTTATGGCAGAAAGTGAAGAGGAACTAAAAAGCCAAAAGTGAAAGAGGAGAGTGAGAAAGTTGGCTTAAAGCCTAACATTCAGAAAACTAAGATCATGGCATCTGGTCCATCACTTCATGGGAAATAGATGGGGAAACAGTGGAAACGGTGTCAGACTTTATTTTGGGGGGCTCCAAAATCACTACAGATGGTGATTGCAGCCATGAAATTAAAATATGCTTACTCCTTGGAAGGAAAGTAATGACCAACCTAGACAGCATATTAAAAAGCAGAGATGTTACTTTGCCAACAAAGGTCTGTCTAGTCAAGGCTATGGTTTTTCCAGTGGTCGTGTATGGATGTGAGAGTTGGACTGTGAAGAAAGCTGAGCACTGAAGAATTGATGCTTTTAAACTGTGGCGTTGGAGAAGACTCTTGAGAGTCCCTTGGACTGCAAGGAGATCAAATCAGACCATCCTAAAAGAGATCAGTCCTGGGTGTTCATTGGAAGGACTGATGCTAAAGCTGAAACTCCAATACTTTGGCCACCCTATGGGAAGAGTCGACTCATTGGAAAAGACCCTGATGCTGGGAGGGACTGGGGGCAGGAGGAGAAGGGGACGACAGAGGATGAGATGTCTGGATGGCATCATCGACTCGATGGACATGAGTTTGGGTGAACTCCGGGAGTTGGTGATGGACAAGGAGGCCTGGCGTGCTGCGATTCATGGGGTCGCAAAGAGTCAGACGCAACTGAACTAAACCCCACTTACAAATTGGGATGCAGAGGTCTTTATTTTTTTCTTTTATTGGGGTATCCTTGCTTTGCAGTGTTACATTAGTTTCTGCTGTACAACAGAGTGATTCAGCTACGTGTATACAGATGCCCTCCCTCTTAGACCTCCCACCGCCACCCGCATCCCACCCCTCTAGATCATCACAGGGTGCTGAGCTGAGCTTCCTGTGCTGGGAGCTGCTCTGCACTAACTTTCTGTTTTACCCATGGCCGGGCATAGACGTCACTGCCACTCTCCCAGTTTGTCCCACCCCGCCCTTGCCCCCCACCCCGTGTCCTCATGTCCCTTCTGTACATCTGCATCTCTGTTCCCGCACTCGAAATGGGTTCATCTGTACATTTCTCTAGATTCCACATATATGCCTTTAATATATGGTTTTTCTGGGATGCAGAAATCTTAAACAGGATAGTCACTACCAAAGAAGAAAGATTCCCCCAGGAAGGACCTGATCCTAGAAGTAGCACCACAGAACATTTCTAATATTTCCAGAAAGCCAAAAGAATCTTCGAATGCCTCTCTCAAAACCCAAGAAAATCAAGTTTAAAACCCTTTTTTTCTTTTTCAAAATAATATATAAGGTCAAAAAAAGAGGCCAGGCATGAAGTTTTAGGTGGTGGTCATGCGATGCCTCTCTGGGGCACTGTTTCTCACACAGCTGGTGGGACACGTGGTGGAGGGTGACAATCAGAGGGAGTATTTGACTCTAGCTCCCAAGGATGGGAGGAGCCGGGCTCTCGGTGCATTTTCTTTATACCCATGAAGTGGAAATATGTCTATGTTACCTGTTTTGGACAATGAAACATAAGCAAAGTGGTTTGAGAGCTGGTTTGTGACTCTTTAATACACTTTCTTCTGCTGCTGCAGTAATTAGGGAAACCAGTGTTGATAAGGTGGTGCCACAAGATTGAAGAAGCTTGAATTAGTGGTAGTACTTATAAGAGAGCTGGGCTGGAAGTTTGCCCATATCCACAGTGAGATGTCTATGAGTGAATGAAAAGTAAGCTCCTATGGTGAGATTTGGAGCTTGTTTGTTACTCAGCAAAACATATCCTATCCTGATTACCGTGTTAGAAAGAGGACTGACTTGTGGGAAGCATCTTTAAAATAAAAGCGAAGGATAAAGTTGTTTTGTTTTCAGCAAAATGTCTTGTTTTTTATTAGAATGCAAAAAAATTAACAACTGTCTCATTAATTATCCACAAAAGGAATCAAAATGAATCCCTAGGTTGGAGGGAGTTTCAGGGTGGCTCAAGAAGGCACATATGTGTTTTTAAGAGAAAATGACACTCCTAGCTAACAACTCTCCATGTGGGTGGGCAAGACTGAAGCACCATGGGGAAGAAGGAAGATGTGGGTAAAACTTTACAGAGAGAGAAGCTAGCGTGAGGAAATGTCACCTTAGGTGTGTTTAAGTGTGTTGATTAAAGTTGACCAGATGAGATACTTTCTTCCCCACTAACCAAGTAACAGTTGCTTCACTTTGGTTTAAAATATACCAGGAAGGATCTGAATGATTCAAATGTGGCTGAAAAGGGAGTGGTTTTTGAGGAACATATACTTTCCAAGCAGGAACATTGCTTTTTCGTCTCCGAGGCTTCTGTTACTATATATCTGCAGGGATGGGCAATGTTTAATTTGGAGAGAGAGAGATTGAGAAAGGAAAGGAGAGAGAAGACAAATAGAAAAGAAGAAAGGATGGAGGGAGAAGGGGAAAAGGAAATAAATCTATAATGAGGCTGGAATGCGCAGTCTCAATGAGAGGGGAGAGATCACCAACTCTTCCTAAAGACCCTTAAAACACAGAACAGTAGGTAACATTGCTTTGACCCTTTTTACCCAGGGTGACTATATTCTGGGAGGCCGGGGCTGAAATGCTGTGGTCACTATGAATGAAGGGGATGACTTCTAAGTGTGCTGGCCTCCAGGCATAGCAACCAGAAGGAGACAGTTCTAGGAGCTCCTCTTCTCCAGAACATGGGAGGAACCCCCAGAAGTTACTGAAAACATGGTTGCCCACGCCTGTTGACTCCAGGGCACTGCCAAGGCTTCCATTGACTAGGGTCTCTGTTTTATGTTTCAGAATTCTCTAGATCCAGGGACCGAGCCGATGTCCACAGCTCTGTCTTCTTCTGTGAGCAGAATGGGGCTGTGCTGATGGGACAGCACTTTCATCCTGAGCTGTGAGAAGTCTGGTCTGGGCAGTCTCTTTTTCTTTTCTCTTTGAGGCACAAGACCCTGTGCCCACTGTGAAGTTCATTTCCCCACAGTCTGACCCACAACTGATGCCATTCAGCTCTGCCCACAGCTCCAGGCCTTTGTTGCGCCTCTGCCTCTCAGCTTCCTTGATGAGGCCGTACGTGGCCTCAAAGTTGAGGCCTCTGAGTAGAGAGCTTCAGGCTGGACCATATAAGCCCAGGTTCCGGGCAGCCTGGGAGATCCTGGGAGTTTTCCTCTGGGGAAATGGATAGTGAGCTGGTTTTCCAGCCCGGTGTGGCCTCTTTATGGCAGGAGGGCCCTGCGTGCCCACGTGGAAGCCAGATCCCACTGCCTTTGTCTGTGACTCGTCCGCTTGGCACCCAGGCTGGGCTGTTTCTGGGATGGTGGTTTCTTGCTGAGTCATCTGAGTGTCTTCAAACAGGCCTGGGAGCCTTTGCTCAGAGCCCGTGAACTTGTCCTCGTGTTTTACGTGAAGACCGGTTCCCCGGTGGAAGGTTTGGACCAGGCGGCGCCTCTCTAGGTGCGTGTGCCGCGGAGACTCGGGGGTCTGGAGACAGCCCCTGTCATCCTCCTCCAGCGTCTCCTCTGCCTCAGGAGCCGCCTCTTCCGGGGTCAGGGAATGCCTTTTCTCCTTGTTAATCCAAACCACACTGACCAGGGACTCGGCTGGGGCGGGCAGGTTCCCTCCTGAGAAAGCAAGGCACCAACAGGGTCACCGCTGGAAGGTACAGGGGCAGCCCTCGTTTGGGGGGTTCTCAGAGCTTTCAAGCTGAGAAAGTCCATGCCCAGGACATCAAGGAGGCCAGATCCCCAGTGCACACACTGTCTCTAACACACACCCAGTCACGCATGACTATTCATTCAGTCCATTATTAAGTACTTATAATGTGCCAGGCATTATATATTTGAGGTCTTGAGACAAAATCTACCCCTTCATGATATGGTCTAGTGAAGTAGAAAGTCAAAGTGTTAGTTGCAGAGTCGTGTCCGACTCTTTGTGACCCCATGGACCGTAGCCCACTAGGCTCCTCTGTGCGTGGGATTTCCCAGGCAAAAATACTGGAGTGGGCTGCCGTTCCCTTCTCCAGGGGATCTTCCCAACCCAGGGATCCAACCCTTTCACTTTCTACTCCACTAGACCACATCATAAAGGGGTACTTTTTGTCTTGGTGTTCATTACTGTATTCCCAAGTCCTGGGATAAACAATGGAGTAGAAAACGAATAAGTAATAAAAGTTCCAATGGTAAGCAGTGCTGTGGAAAAACATTCAAGAATGAGAGTTTAATAATAGATTCCAGTCTTTGCGGTGAGGGAGTGAACCCTAGGGAGAGCTGGGAAACGCACATTTGAGGCTGAAAGAACAACCAGGAGCAAGGGCACGCACATGTCCACCCACAGGTGTGATTCATATACACTGGCCAGTGGAAAGGGGTTATTCTTTGGTGTTATGGGGTTCTGATGGTGGGTTTAGCATCCAAGGCAGAGGAGGAGGAGCTGTGTTTCAAGCAGCTCCTTTAGGATGACTGTTGCTAAGTCACTTCAGTCGTGTTCGACTCTGTGCAACCCCATAGACGGCAGCCCACCAGGCTCCCCCGTCCCCAGGATTCTCCAGGCAAGAGTACTGGAGTGGGTTGCCATTTCCTTCTCCAATGCATGAAAGTGAAAAGTGAAAGTGAAGTTGCTCAGTCGTGTCTGACCCTCAGCGACCCCATGGACTGCAGCCTACCAGGCTCCTCCGTCCAGGGGTTTTCCAGGCAAGAGTACTGGAGTGGGTGCCATTGCCTTCCCCGTTGGAGGACTGGTCTTTATCTTTTGTCTCGTGGCCGCTCTCCTGGAAACATGTTTGCAGCGCTGTCTGCTCTCCTGCCCTGGCTTCAGGGATGAGCAGCTGGGCTGATGCCTCTGTTCCTTCTCAGGGACATCTTTTTACCACCTTGTGGAACGTGGCAGTTTCTTGTCAACTCTTGGTGGCGGCGAGGGTTGGAGGAATGACTGAATGTCATTTTCCTACAGAAAGGAGGCCTGTACCAAGCCTGGAATTGCCTCTGAAATGTCAGGCAAAGCTCCCTTGAGCATTCTGATATTTGTCGCTGCAGAAGGCCCTGTAGGTGACAACGTCCACAGTGGGAGCAGAGAGATGCTGTTGAAGGAGGAAAGCCAGGAGGAGCCCTTGGACTCCAGTACTAGGAATCCAAAACGCCTGCCATTTCTAGAACCTGAATACATCCCATGATGTTAAGAGGAAAGCTAATTCCAGAGCCTGCCTGCCATTAATCAGCTCCCAGAATACCTGCCCCTCCGGATACAACTCCGTGTCTTGAGATGCTGAAATCTAGTTTTAGTGGGAGCCGGTCTCGATAACCAGTCTGTCTTCCTGGGTCTCAGATGTGCTGGACACAGAGGACTCCTGTCTTCTAAATTCCCTCTACTTGCTTGGCTTCATGGCATTAATATTTCCTGGCTCTCTCCTCCATTTAAGAAAAATAAATTGTGGCAAGACCCATACAACATAAAACTTACCACCTTTAGCCATTTTGAAGTGTATTGCTCAATAGTGTTAGGTCCAGTCACTTGGTTGTACAGCTGATCTCAAGAACTTTTTCATTTTCCCAGACTGACACTTTACCCATTAAATGACAATTCTTCATCTCCTCCACCCCCACCCTGGCAACCACCGTTCTACTTACTGTCTCTGGTTTGGTAACTCCATGTACCTCATATGAGTAAATCACTACAGCATTTGTCTGTTTGTGACTGGCTTATTTCGCTAAGCGTAATGTCCTCAAGATTCACCTGGGTTCATCCAAGATTCAGCATGTCTGAATTTCCTTCCTTTTTCAGGCTGGTGTTCATCTGCTACCATTTCAACTGCTGTCTTCTCTGACTTCTCTTCCTCTGCTTGTGCCTTCAATAATTTAGCGTTCTATACCTCTAATTGTCCTCCCAGCCTCCTATCAGTTTATGCATTGGTCCCCCACAATTTTATCCATGCCTGTGACTTCAACAACTTGTCCATATCTCCAGCCCAAATTACTCTCCTGAGATCCAGGCTGGTTGGAAGCTTTATGGGTAATTCCCTCTAATGCAGCATGTTTAAAAATTTTCATTTGGGTTGTGCCAGGTCCTAGTTGTGGCACATGGAATCTTTAGTTGTGGCATGTAGGATTTTTAGTTATGGCACGTGGGATGTATTTCCCTGATCAGGGATTGAACCCAGGCTTCTGGTGTTGAGAGTCATAGCCACTGGACCACGAGGGAAGTCCTCGAATGCAGCATATTCACAAATTCATCTCTCTCTATCAGAAATATTTTTCTCCTATATTCCCTATCTCACTGGGTGGTATCACCATCCACCCTATTGCTAACGTGCAGGCAGAATTGCTTTTTTGCCTCTACCACCATTTTTTCACCCCATTTTTATAATCTGAAAGTGAATGTGTTAGTTGCTCAGATTCTCTACTGTCTGAGCCACCAGGGAATCTGCCTGCGATGCAGGGGACTCAGTTTCAATCCCTGGGTTAGAAGATCCCCTGGAGAAGGAAATGGCAACCCAGTCCAGTCTTGTTAACTGGAGAATTCCATGGGCAGAGAAGCCTGGCAGGCTACAGTCCATGGAATCACAAAGTGGTGGACACGACTGAGCAGCTAGCACTTTCCCAGCTTGTAATCAGACTCTGATTTCTCCCTGGAGAACCACCTTAATCCTCACGCCCAGTCCAGGTGCTTCAAGTGTCCTTCCAACTCAGTGTCTATGACCTGGTGACCTGGTCCTTAGCTGAGCAGCACAGAAAGTCTCAAGGATCTTTATCCATATTCATTTATTTCGTTCCCACCACAATCTTATACCTTGGGGACTATAGTTATTCCCGACTGACAGATGAGGGAACTGAATCACAGAGGAATTTATAGGATTTGTTCAAACCCTCACAGAGCAAGTCAGTAGCAAAGCTGGGGCTCAGGCTGTCCTCCAGAGACCAAGTACAGGGACATCCCATCAGACAGCACACTGTTTCTCACAGCTAGAGTGGGAATGTGAACTTGCAGACTGCTGTGAAAAAAGTACCCCGAAAGATCCTGACCGAGCCTGCGGGTCAGAAGTCTTCCCTGGAGAAGCAGTGACTGAGCCTTAACCTGTCGTAACTCATGACATGGTTGCTTATCACGTGGTGATGATGGAGGCAGGAGCTCTGAATTACAGGATGCAGGAGAAGGGGCCAGCAGGGAAGGCTGGGGCAGGGGTGGTCAATGCTATGAGGCGTGCTGAGTTTGTGATGTCTTTGGGACATACGCATGACATAGTTCTGTGAGTCTGAATCACAGGTGTGTTAAATCAGCTTTCACTTGATACAGGTTTAATGAATGTTGAGTGACGGAGTGAATAAACACCCTTGAGGATGGGAAAGCTTTAGGAAACTGTCAGCTCTGCCCTGCGCAGATGGGGGTGCTGTTTGGCTGTGCCAGGTCAGTGCAAACAGATCCCACTGGTTGGCGCTTTTAGCCCATGACAGCACACTTCCTGTCACTTCCTGGCAGTGAAGTCCCTCTGGCCCCTGACTCCCTCCCAGCCCAGCCTAGAGCAGGGTGGGCTCCCAGGGAGTGTGAATGATGCAAACCACCACAGAAACCCCCGGGCACAGACTACACCTCTCGGGGGCCTTCCTGCTTGTCTTGTCTTGTTCCTCTGGGTTTAGAGGGTGAGGGGCTGAGGTTTGAGTCTGTGCTCCTAACTTCCTCCTCGAATAAATCCGAGTTCCTAATGGAAGGGAGGCTTCTCCCCTGAAGGAGGGGCTTCTATATCTCAATGCTTCTCCGGCTGATGGGTGAGCCTGGGTGCCTCCTGGGTCCCTGAGCCCTGTGTTTCCTCTGGCCTATGCCCAGGCTGTTGGAAATATCACATGTTCTCTCTCCAGAGCCCATTACCTTGGTTTGCAGGAGGTGCCCGAGTGAGACCCAGCCAGGAAGCACAGCTCCCATCTCCCCACGTGGCCTACCCGGGGGAGCCAAGCCCAGCTCACCAGGCAGACCAGTTCAGCAAGATCAGAATCTAAGAGCAGAGGCCAGGAACGGCGGCATGCTGCCTGCCAGCCCCCCTGCTGGAGCCCCCCGCCTCAGCTGGCACCCACACCAGCCCCTCTGTTCTGACCCTGTCTCCCTGCTTTTGTCCACTGGGGGGGCCCGCAGAGGCCCGGCCTTGCGGTGCCCATGGCTCTGCCACCCGTTCTGCCCACAGCCAGGTCCTCTGCCCCCAGCACCTGCCCAGCCCTACCTTTTGGGAGCACCACGACGTGGGCCTGGGCCCTCTGCTTCCGTCTCAGGCCTTCGTACTGGGCTCGCAGGAGCTGGATGTTAAGCAGGGGCCCTTTCTGGGGGGCCTGAGGCCTGGAGCCCTCCGCCATGTAGTAAGACCCCAGCTGCCAGAAGTGGGGCAGGGCGGGGCATGGGCAGGGCAACCCCTTCATCCGGATCCGGGAGGAAAGCAAACACGGATGGGCGGGGCTGAGGGGGTGGTGGGGCTCAGGGAAGTGAGGAGGAAGGTAGCCAGATCCTGTGGAGAGCAAGGTAGGGAGAGTGAGAAATGGAGGAGGGGAAATGGGGTGGAAAGGGACCATAAGGAGAAGGAAAAAGTCTGGGGGTGTGGGGCACCTGCAAGAGGGAAATTGAGGGAGAGGGAAGGAGGGGGTCCAAAGAGGGGATACAGAATGGAGGAAGAAGGTGATAGCAGAGATGGATGGGGGAGAAGCGTGAGGACTGGAGGGCAGCAGGAGGAAGAAGAGGGCAGGGAGTGAATAGAAGTGAGAAACAGGAGCTGGGGACTGGGCGAAAGGCAAGCCCAGCTGCTCAGATCCTTCTAGGGCCCAAGGGATGTCCTGCTCCAGGTCCTTCACTGCTTGATCCTAAAGTGCAGAATCCAGGAGCTCCTGTGACGCCTCCTGTTTCCTGGCAGAGCTGGAGCTAGTGCTGAGAGAGGCTAAGTGCCCAACTTGGCTCACGCTTCTCGGATTGGACCGTGGATGCTTGTCAGCAAACCTGCTCGTTTAGTTGGCAGTTGGCGAAGGAGCTGGTGCCCAGGGGATATGCACCAGCATTGGGCAGAGGGAGACCGACCCAGCAGCAAAGGTACCCCTGAGACCTCCACTCACCCCCACGGTGTGCAACCTGCGAGAAAGCCCAGCTCCAGCGAGCTGTGGCCTCCAGCCAGCCCCACCCCCTTTGACATTCAGTGTAGCCTCTGTGGTCTCAGCATTTCCCAACCAGTCAGGTTGGTGTTTGTCTTACCCCCAGCTGGGTGCACCCTCACCCTCTGCTTGGCAGCCCTGCCATGCCTACATCCGGTTTGAATCCTAAACTCTGTCTCTCTCTCACACGCATCAGCTTCGATCTATCCTGGGCTCCATTTGACCGATTAAGCTTTCTATCTTCTCCTAACACAGTTACCCAAAATATCTGCAGAGGCAGTGGAAACAGTAGCAGCTGAATTTAGAGACATTTTGGAAAGCAGTGGGTTGGTATTCAGCCATAAGACATTGGACAAGAGATGGAGTGTAAATCTTTGTCAGGTGATATTTGCCATACGGGCTTTCCAGATGGTGCTAGTGGTGAAGAACCCGCCTGCCAGTGGAGGAGGCATAAGAGATGCAGGTTCAAGCCCTGGGCTGGGAAGATCCCCTTGAGAAGGGAATGGCAGCCCACTCCAGTACTCTCGCCTGGAGAATGCCATGGACAGAGGAGCCTGGCGGGCTACAGTCCATGGGGTCGCAAAGAGTCAGACATGGTTGAGGGTACACAGCACATATGTGCCATACACGTGTAGGCTGTATGCTTTGTTGGGTGGTGTGTGCTGCTGTAACAAGGTACCACAAACGGGTTGGCTTCAACCACAAGAATTCATTGTCCCACAGGTCTGAAGACCACAAGTCCAAGATCAAGGTGTCAGCAAGGTTGGTTCCTCCTCGGATGTGGGAGGGAATCTGTTCCATGCCTCTCATGTTGCTTCTGGTGGTTTGCTGGCAACCTTGGGCATTTCCTGGCTTGGAAAAGCATCACCTGATCTTTGCCTTTGTAGTCACATGATGTTCTCCTTGTATATGTGTCTCTGAGTCCAACTTACCCTTTGTATAAGAACACGAGTCCTATTGGATTGGGACCCACGCTAATGACCTCATCTTAAGTCAACGTTTCTATCTGCCATGATCCAGTTGCCAAATAAGGTCACAGTCTGAGGTACTAGTTAGGACTTCAACATCTGGATCTGGGGGGACATACTTTAACTGCTACCAGGTGGAGAAGTGGTAGACCCCTCATAGAGATGGCACAGGAGAGGAGCAGATTGGGGCTATGGAGAGGAAGAGGGATTTGTTTCAGATGTGATGTTTGAAGTGCCTCTGGTCATTGAGTCATCAGGAGGGAGCTGGAAGCTTGGTAGGAGATGCAGATGTCGTCATTTGTGAAAAAGATACAGTTCATTATTGGAAAAGTTTTATCATTAGACAGTCGTGCATACAGGGAATTGAGAGATGGTCTAAAGTTGCTTTATTTTCCCTTTTCAGTCCCCGCTAGCTTGTTCAAGTTCAAGTTTGATGGGTAGAAGAGGGGTCTCTTCTGTGCACTTCTGCCTTCTCTCTTCTCTCTTGTCCCAGGGTCTAACTTCTTTGTCTTGGCTTCGGGTCTGTCATTACGTTCTAGCTATTGAGAGAGGGGATGAACAGTCTAGGCTAGTTTAGCTTCTACAAGATTACGTCTTATCATAATTTCTGTGCTACTATTTTGTTTAAATGGTCTTGCTGTCTTTCCCTCACTCCTCAAGACCTCCACAATTATCCTGGCTTGGGTTGGGGAGGGCTCCATCAGTGGGAGCGTATATACTCCAGGAAGAGGGTTATGAAGGTGAAAATGTTCACCCTACCTTCTAAGAATGGAAGTCTTTAGCCCATATGTGGCAGCTGAAGTCTTAGAACTGAATGAAATTTCCAATTTAGGAGGCTATTTCAAGATACCAAGCTCTGGGAAGAACAATATTTAAGGGGCAGGTAGAAGTAAGAAGTGCCTGGAAAATCCCATGGATAGAGGAGCCTGGAAGGCTGCAGGCCATGGGGTCACTAAGAGTCGGACACGACTGAGTGACTTCATTTTCACTTTTCACTTTCCTGCATTGGAGAAGGAAATGGCAACCCACTCCAGTGTTCTTGCCTGGAGAATCCCAGGGACGGTGGAGCCTGGTGGGCTGCTGTCTATGGGGTCGCACAGAGTCGGACACGACTGAAGCGACTTAGCAGCAGAAGTAAGAAAGTAATGTTGAAAAACATAAAAGGTGAAATCAAAACAACAGGAGAAAAAAAAAAGTGAAGAGGGGCATCCCAGACTGCCAGGAGGGACAGAGATGTCACCAAAGAGCCAGGGTGGCCAAAAGTGGGGAGACAGAATCTCCTGATCTCCCTTCCGGCCCTGTAGAATAGCACCTGAGAAATATATGCAGAAGACTGGTTCTCAGCCTGGTTACACATTACAATCAACTTGGGAGGTTTCTTTTAATATTTATTTGTTTAGCTGTGCTGGGTCTTAGTTGCGACATGCAGAATCCTTGATCTTTCTTGTGGCATGTGGGATCTAGTTCCCTGATCAGGGATTGAACCCGGCCCCCTGCCTTGGGAGGTTGGAGTCTTAGCCACTGGACCACTAGGGAAGTCCCAAAACCACCTTGGGAGTTTTTTTTGTTTTTTTTTTTTAACATTCATTTATTTATTTGGCAGCATTGGGTCTTTCCTTGTGGCACACAGACTGTCTAGTTGAGGCGTGCAGCCTCCAGAGTGCATGGGCTCAGTAGTTACAGCGTGTAGGCTTAGTTTCTCTATGGAATGTGAGAACTTAGTTCCTTCACCAAGGATCGAACCTGAATCCTCAGCATTGCAAAGAGGATTCTTAACCACTGGACCACCAGGGAAGGCCCCCACCCTGGGAGTTTAAAAAAAAAACACCCATGCTGGAGTGCCTCCCCTAAATATTCTGATTCACCTAGTCTGGGTTGGTGTCTGGATATTGGTGTGTGTCTAAAATTCTCCACTGCTCTGGAGAGTTAACTGCCCAGACTCTTGAATCTCTGGGTTACTGGTTGAGAGACAGTGGTGGGAAATAGCCCAAGCTTCTTCATTCCTTTTTTTTTTTTTTTTTTTTTTAAATCAGAGAGCCTCTCTAGCAGCAGCTTCCCTGGTGGCTCAGATGGTAACGAATCTGCCCACAATGGAGGAGACACAAGAGACTCAGGTTCGATCCCTGGGTCAGGAAGATCCCCTGGACAAGGAAAAGGCACTCAGGATTCTTGCCTGAAGAATTCCATGGACAGAGGAGCCTGGTGTGTTACAGTCCATAGGGTTGCAAAGAGTAAGACATGACTGCGTGACCAATACTTTTCCTTTCTCTACTCGGAACTGAAGGTAATACGGGCCCCTCCATTCTAGTCCAGGGGCATCTGCCATAAAATTGGACTCAATTTCTACTACATTTGACACCTGTCAGTCTTCATCTTTTAATAGTAATTGTTATCCTTTTCTCTGGTTGAATCTTTGTAGGTATTCCAATGGGAATTAGGAGAGGCTACTAGCTGCTGGCTACTTGCCTGTTAGAAGCTTAAATTCTTTCCATAATTCATATGATTCCTCTCTCTCTTTTAATACCCAAATCTTTCATCTATTTAGAATTGATTTTAGTATTAGAGTTTTAGATAAAGCATGAATCTAGCTATTTTTTCCTCCAGATAATTGCCCTGTTGCAGAGTACCACTTATTGAATAAACTTCCCTTTCCCTATGATTTGCAATAACAGTAATAATAGTGTAAGAAAAAAAATTGGTATCCCATCCCAGAGAGTCCTCTGAAATAAATAAAAATACGATTGAGCTGTAGCCCTTCTTGAAAAATGATGACAGCTCCCACTAGAAGGACATGATTTATTATGCGGGTGGACTCACCAGCGGAGGAAGAGAAAAGCTTAGGGTTCAAGACACCAGAGAGGGATGAGATGCCCTGTTATTTGGAAAAAATATTTTCTCTTTTCTGTATGGTTTAAACTGTAGTGAAGCTGAAAATGAAAGTCCATATTGAGAGATAAGCATGTGTGTAATCTAACAGGGTCACTGATGAAAGGAACCGCTTTCCCTTGAGCTCTCAGGAAAGCTTATAGTAAAGGAAATGAGACCTAGAGGATCCAAGTCCACTCCAGTTCAAAGGGCCCAGCTCTTCTATAAGACATGGGTGACAAAGGTGTCACTTATCACTAGAATACTATTCCAGAGAGAATCACTCAGACTGGAGGCACAATGAAGGCCAGCCAAGGGTGGGTGGAGATTCAGAGACTTGAAGAAGACACCCACAGGGGAGGTGGTTTGTGAGCCAAAGGCCAGGAGAGCCAGATATGTGTAGGGGTGGGTGGTCAACAGGAGTGGATTCCATCTTGGTGCAGGACTTAAGTCCTTTCCCCTAGAGACTCTAGGAAAAGCTTAAGATACCCTGATCTTTAGTTTTTCCTCTTTTCTGTACTAATTTCTCTCTAAAATTATCCCACCACACAGCTTGGTGATGTAGCCTTAGACCAAAAGGACAAGATGGTGATGGATAGGATCCTCCCTGGGTGTCTTCTTGCTGGTTCCAGTGAGAAGGGGGCTCAGCCTGATCGCTTTTGGTGAACGATGTCAGATTCATGATCTCCAAAGAAGAAGCTTTAGCTTTGGGACCAGGACCAGACTTGATCATTCAAGAGCTTTTGTGTAGCAGAGTTTTATTGAAGTATGAAAAGGAGAGAGAAAGCTTCTGACATAGACATCAGAAGGGGGACAGAGAGTGCCACCTCACTAGTCTTAGCAAGGGAGCTATATACTTTTTTAAATTGGTTATGGTAAATCAAAAGAATGTCTGAAGGTTGTAAAGGTCTTACTAGACCCCACAATTTACATTTAAGATGACAGGATTAGAACTAACAAAAGAAAGATCTTATCAGACCCATCCCTGTCTGACTTCTTTCGACCCCATGGACTATGCATGGAATTCTCCAGGCCAGAATACTGGATTGGATAGCCTTTCCCTTCTCCAGGGGATCTTCCCAACCCAGGGACTAGAACCCAGGTCTCCTGCATTGCAGACAGAATCTTTACCAGCTGAGCCACAGGGGAAGCCCACTCCCATAGTATACATTTTAAGGTAACAAGATTAGTCAGAAGGTTCTCAAGAAAGAGAAGTCCTCAGGCAGGATACATTGTTATATAATCTTTAGTACAGAGTTTAAGCTGAGTTGTTTTGTTGTGTAATCATCAGCTCTGGGCTTAAAGAAAAAAATGTTTTATGTGACTAGGACTAAGTAATGTAAAAAAAGAAAAAAGTTTGTCCTTTTCTCCTCTTTGAGAACTCCAGACTTCCTATCTCCTACTTGAGAACCCCAGACCCCTCTCGCCTCCTTGGGGACCCTGGACTTCTTATCAACCCACCTAGAAATTGACTCTCTCAGGCCTATCTAGTGGACTGTGACTTGAGGTTCCATGTCAACAGGCAGGAAACCTGGTGAGATGGGACAGGACTCAGGATGTCAAAGAGTGCTCCAGGGCAGGTGGTGGTGGTTTAGTCCCTAAGCCATGTCTGCTCTTGCAACTGCAGGGACTGTAGCCCGCCATGCTTCTTCGTCCATGGGATTCTCCAGGCAAGAATACTGGAGTGGGTTGCCATGCCCTCCTCTAGGGGATTTTCCTGACTTAGGATAGAATCTGGCTTTCCTGCATTGCAGGTGGTTTCTTTACTGACTGAGGCACCACGGAAGCCCTCTCCAGGGCAGACAGACTCAAAAGTTCGAGGTTCCCAGTTTTATGGAGTGAGAGTGATTCCTCTCTGAAAAAGAAGAGTGTGTATCAGACCTATGAAAAGAGTGGTTTAGTTCATTGAGTCCAGACAACTGTGGGCCAGATATGTGCTAATCACTCCATGTACATAATCAGTTTTTTATTATGGTAAAATATACATAACTTGAAATTCACCATTTGAACCATTTTAAGAGTACAGTTCAGTAGCATCAAGGAGAGTCATAAAGTCGTACAGCCATCACGACTATCCATTTTCAGAACCCTTCATCAAACAGAAACTCTGTACCCTTTAAGCAATAACCCTCCATTCCTTTCCACCCACCCTCACCCCCAGTCCCTGGCAACCTCTATCCTGCTTTGTCTCTATGAACGTGCCTACTTTAGGTACTTTCATGTAAGTGGAATCATATATTATTTTTCCCTTTGTGTCTGGATTGTCTCTTTTAGCATGGTGTTTTTAAAGGTTCTTCCATGTTGGAGTCTGTATCAGTACTTCATTCCTGTTTATGGCTGAATGATATTCTATTTTATGAATGTAGTACATTTTGTTTATCCATTTGTCCATTGATAGACATTTGGCTTGTTTGCAAATTTTTTCTATTGTGAATAATACTTTCGTGAAAATGGGTACACAAGTATTTGAATCCTTTCTTCCAGTTCTTTTGGATCTGTATCTTGGAGTGGAATTGCTAGATCGCATGGTAAATCTTTATTTACCTTTTTGAGGAATGTGTACGGAATCAGACTTAATCCCCCTTGAGAACCCTGTGAGATACAACATCACCATCCTTTCTCCTGCACCTTTTACATTGAATTCATCTCCAGCCCAGGTAGTTCTTCCCTGAAATAGATCCCAAACCCGTACACTTGTCTGCACCTCTACGGCCATCTTGGTCTCACTTTTCCTCATTTCTTTCTCCAGGACCACTCAACAGCCTTCTAACTGGTTCCCTGCTGCTATACCATGCTCTCATATCCATTCTCTTCTCAGCAATCAACCTGTTCTCTTGAAGTCACAAGGCAAATTGCCTTATGTCTTCCCCCTAGTTAGAATTGATCTGTAGCTTCCCAGGGGCCTCAGACTAGCATTAAAGTCTCTCTCATGGCCTATGAGGTCATGCATATCCTGGGTCTGTCTTACCACACATCTCTTGGTTGACTTTCCTCTTGCTTTCTACATTCTAGACCATATTTCCTACAAATATATTATACAATGTGCCTGAAATGGGGACCCACAGACCCCAGGGCAGGTGCCTCCAGCCACCAACAGCTCATCCATCTAATCCCATAGCCCATACAAAGAGTAACATTGTCTAGGTGGGCCACAGTGTGAACAAGGGGAGAAAGTTCTGCCATGCTAGCCCTCTTTCACGTTCTTGAACACCCTTGATGTCTTTTCCTCCTTGGAGCTTTGCTGTGCACCATTCTCTTTGTCTTCTAAAATACTCATCTACTTACCCTCATCTCCAGCCCCATCTCCATGGCATCCCCACCCTTTGCACTGCCCACTTGTTTCCAAGCTGGCTTGCAATCAGCTTCAGTTTTCAGCTTTAGAGTTAGGAGCATAGACTATGGAGCCAGACTATGTGGATTTGTAGCCTGTCTTCCCTACTCTTAGCAGGATGCCTTTGGGCCAGCTTCTTCACTGTGTTTGCAGATAGAGCAATTCCCAAAGAGAGGGAGGCAGTATGAGCTGAGTAAACAAGCAAAACAAACTTCGCCTAGCATTACCTCCCAGGGGCTAGACTTTGGTGGTGATATTCCACCTGGGTTCATTTAATCTGCAAAGTAAATATATGCAGTTAGGTGCCATATTATTATCATCTGCATTTCCGTATTGCAGATGGGAAACTTGAGGCTTGGTGAGGGTAAGCGACTTCCTGATACATGGCTTAGCCAAGACCAAGACTTTCCAATTGCAGATACTTCAAAGCCCAGAGCATCATTGCTCTATTTCAGCTATATACAGAGTAATTTACTGGAATGTTGTTTGCCTGAGGACAGTGAAGCCTCACCCTCCAGTATTGGTCAGGATCCTATTGTAGTAAACAGACCCCACTCTGGCTGAGTTAAGCAAAAGGAGATTTCACATAGGGATGTAGGTGCTTAGAAAAGCAGAAAGAACAATTTTGGCCCTCCAAATCACTCTATCCTTGTAACAGATTATATTTTACAAGGAAGGCATAAAGAATAACTTCCATCCTACACACTCTTTTGCAACTGAGTTTGCCACTCCCTCACCAAGAGATGGAGACTGCATCTTCATCTTTGTGAACGTGGGTTGGTTGTGTGACATCGTTTGACCAACAGAGAGTAGTGGAAGTGATGCTGTGCCTGTTCTTGTCACAGCCCTTAGTTTCTGGTGACTTTGACTTCCTGCTTTTTTGAAGTGTTGCTCTTGGGCTGCTCCTTCTCTGAGCCCAAAGGCTATGCTGTGAGCAGCCTGGGCAGCATGGAGAAGCTGCAAAAGTATCATGTAGGTGCTTCAGTCAACATTGCCGGGTGAACTACCAGCCCATAGCTGGTATCAACTGTCAGCCATGTGAGTGAGCCCCCTGGACATCCAGCCCAGTTGAGCCTTCAGATACCTGCATCCCAGCCAACATCTAAATGTAATTCCATAAGAGAACTCAAGGGAGAATTGCTTACCTGAGTCCCATAAATGCATGAGAAATATTAATATGCAGCTGTTCTAATTCAGTAAGTCTGGAGATGGTTCATTACACAGTAACAGATAACTGGAACAATCCTGACTCTGAATATGTTATTACTGATGCTCAAACTACTGAATTGGGAAACCACCTGCAAAATGAGGAAGCTGCCAGGACAACTTCTAGACTTCAGGTCACACCATCTCTTCCATGAACCACACTTACAAATGGACACATGCATTCTGCCTCTGTGCCAATAAAAATTCTTGAAAGTGCATCTGATTGACGGAACCCAAAGCATCTGTACTAGGTGAAGAGCATCCTAGCTGCAAGGAAGCCTGGGAAATGTAGTTGTTTTAAAGCTTCCCAGGCTTTATTAAGATAACAGAGGACTGAATTGGATGTTGAGAAAAGCAATCCACAGTATGAACCACCCATCCTAATTTCTCAATGACTTTTTCAAGACTCAAGAAATTAAAAAGAATGCTTTCTAAATGTATGCTGCATAATTCAAGCTGTCTTTTCAACCAAAACATCTTTTGCGTTCATTACCCCATAGCCCACTGGGGCACAGTCAGTTCATTATAAGAATGTTCAAAGAAATCTTATCAGTATCTGAGTATTTATATTCTTCTGGGAGTTTTATGATCTTTGCTATCTTTTTAGCAAACACAAAAAGCAGTTGAAACAAATGACAGTGCTTTGATGCTTGGCTGTATTTTAACCAAAAGAATGTAGATGTCTTGGTGGGGTGCATGGTCCAGATAGAATTGAATGTTTTACAGTCTTGAAACAACAGAGAAAATGTATGTATTTAATGGAGTATTGTTGCTTTACAATGTTGGTTAGTTTCTGCTGTACAGCAAAGTGAATTAGCCACACATATGCATATAGCCCCTCTTCCTTGGATTTCCCTCCCATTTAGGGCAAATTAAAATTTATTTTCAATTTGTACTTTTTATTGAGGTAAAACTCATATAACATAAAGCTCACATTTTTAACTTTTAAAAAGTGAACAATTTAAGTGTATGTAGTACATTCACAGTGAATTTGTTATTGTGTCGTTGCTCGGTTGTGTCTGACTCTTGGAAACTCATGGACCGTAGTCTACCAAGCTCCTCTGTTCATGGGATTTCCCAAGCAAGAATACTGGAGTGGGTTGCTGTTTCCTCCTGCATCTAGTTACAGACCATTTCATCACCCCAAGCAGAATCTCCATACCCAGGGAGTTACTCTACCTTCCTCTGTATCCCTAGTTCCTCCCAATCACTAACTGCTTTCTGTCTCTATGGATCCTCCTCTTCTGGATATTTCATGAAAATGGAAATATCCAGAAGAGGAGCATCTGCGTAATATTCACTCTGCGTAATATTTTCAAGGTTCATCTTTGTTATAGCCTGTTATCAGCACTTCATTCCTTTTATGATTGAACAATATTCCATTGTATGAACACATCACCTTTTGTTTATCCATTCATCTGTTGATGGGCATTTTGGCTGTGGTGAATGGCACTATTTTGAATAGTACTACTATGAATATCAGCGTGGAGGTTTTTGTTTGAATACCTCTTTTCAGTTCCTTTGGGTCCTCCACCTAGGAGTAGAATTGCTGAGTCACATGGTTGTAGCATATTGTTTTCATTGCAAAACTTCCTTGGCTAAAAATGTCTTGCCTTTTGATGAGATTAAAAGGTCTTTTTTGCATTGTAGGCTTTGGCTTTCCTGTTGATATGTCAACAGCTCTGCACTGTAGCAGGCTGAGCTTTGCCTGTTAGTTGGTTTGTGCGTTTGACTTTTTTTTTTTCTCCTAAAAGAGACTCTAATTTTTCAGCATTCAGTGACAAAATAACTCCCTGTCTAGAAAACAAGATTTTGGGACGCAAGGACATTTTCTGACCTCTTTGCTCTTCTTTTCCCAACAGTGTTATGTCAAGTGGATTAAAATTTCATTGTGAAAAATGCACAGAAGTTTTCCCAAATTTATTTTGCGTGGCCTGTCAAAATTATTACTGTTGGGAGCAAGATTGCATTTCTCCCTCTACACCTCTTGAGTCCTTGTATCTGAACTCATCATAAAATTGACACAAAATAGGTTAGCAGGAGAAAAAGAAATTCGTGTAGACAGAGGTCTCATAGAAATGGTATCCAAGAAGTAGCAAAGCAGGCCACCTTTATACTTTTTAGACAAACAATAAATTTATGAGGAACTGACAGGACAGAGGAACTTGGGTTTTGGGTGCTCATTAGTGAAGAATCTAAATGGAGCTTGGGCTTGGAGTAATAATTTAAAGAAGTAACAAGGCTTGTTTATACAAGCTTCTCAGCCTGAATTCCTATCTCTGTGGTGAAGGAGTCTTTCTACCTCCAGATACAGAGAGTACACCCTTCACATGAAAGGTCTATTTCCTGCTTTCAGGGAGACAGAGAGCAGGGTCACAGAGTGCTGGCTATTTCTTAACTAACTCTGAAATGAAGTAGCTCAGTCATGTCTGACTCTCTGCGACCCCATGGACAGTAGCCTGCCAGGCTCCTCTGTCCATGGAATTCTCTAGGCCAGAATACTGGAGTGGGTAGCCTATCCCTTCTCACGGGGATCTTCCCGACCAGGAATTGAACCAGGGTCTCCTGCATTGCAGGCAGATTCTTCAACAGCTGAGCTACCAGGGAAACCCTATCCAAAATAATCAATATGCCACTGCAGCATATTTTGAGGTGGCCCACCCTGGACCCCAACATTACCTATGCAACTACTGGTTTATGTAATGATTGTGTAAAATCATTAGGTGGATTGTACAGCAGTGTAGTGATTATGTGCCTGAAATCTACAGTCAGAATACCTGGGTTTGAATCCTAATTCTGCCACTTAATAGTTTTAAATCTTGTTTCTTAATCTCTCTGTGCTCCAGTTTCCCCATCTGTAAAATGGGTTTAATAATAGTACCTATGTAAGGATGTGAAGTCCTTAGAGCAGTACCCGGTATGAGGTCTGCCCTGAAAAAGCTTGTTGAATGCACATTCACAAATTGGTCCAGATAATTATAGTACCTTTATATAATAAGATAATAGTGCAGGTTCTTTTAAAGGAGGATATTATGGATTTTCTAATTTAAATTTTTAAATCTTGTATTGGGGTATAGCCAGTTAACAATATCGTGATGGTTTCAGGTGAATGGTGAAAGGACTCGGCCATACATATACTTGTATCCATTCTCCTCCAAATCCTCACGCCCTCCAGGCAGGCACGTAACAGTGAGCAGAGTTCCAAGTGCTACACAATAGGTTTTTGTTGGTTATCCATTTAAAATATAGCAATGTTTACCTGACCTTCCCGAAGTCCTTAACTATCCCTTTCCCCACTGGCAACCATGAGTTCTTTCTCCAAGTCTTTTGAGTCTGCTTTGTAAGTAAGTTCATTTGTATCATTTCTTTTTAGATTCCACATGCAAGGAATGTCATATGATATTTCTCCTCTGCCTGACTTACTTCACTCAGTATGACATGCCCTACATCCA
Source organism: Capra hircus (assembly GCF_001704415.2). Taxonomy (NCBI): domain Eukaryota; kingdom Metazoa; phylum Chordata; class Mammalia; order Artiodactyla; family Bovidae; genus Capra; species Capra hircus. The sequence continues at coordinate 99,517,322 of NC_030815.1, forward strand.
TCCGTGTTGCTGCAGATGGCCTTATTTCATTCTTTTTAATGGCTGAGTAGTATTCCATTGTATGTGTATGTGTATGTGTCTAAGGACATTCAGGTATTTAGGTTGTTTCCGTATCTTGGCTCTTGTAAACAGTGCTGCAATGAACATTAGGGTGTATGTATCTTTTTGGGCCCTGTTTCTCTCTGGATATATACCCAGGAATGGGATTGTAGGGTCATATGGTAGCTCTATTTTTAGTTTTTTACAGAACCTCCATAATGTTCTCCATAGTGGCTGTACCAATTTAAATTCCCACCACCAGTGTAGGAAGATTCCCTTCTCTCTACACACCCTCTCCAGCATTTGTTGTTTGTGGATTTTTTGATGATAGCCATTCTGGCTGGTGTAAAGTAATATTTCATTGTAGTTTTAATTTGCATTTCTTTAATAATTAGCGATGGTGAATGTTTTTTCACATGCTTCTTGGCCATCTGTGCATCTTCTTTGGAGAAATGTCTGTGTAGGTCTTTTGCCCATTTGTTGATTGAGTTGTTTGTTTTGATGCTGTTAAGTGTCATGAGCTGTGATGTAAATTTTGGAGACTAATCCCTTGTCAGTCATGTCATTTGCAAATATTTTTTCCCAGTCTGTGGGTTGTCTTTTCATTTTGTTTATTGTTTCTTTTGCTATGCAAAAGCATTTTGAGTTTAAGTAGGTCCCATTTGTTTATTTTTGTTTTTATTTCCATTATTCTGGGAGACAGATCATAAAAAAATATTGCAGCAATTTTTGTCAGAGTGTTCTGCCTATGTTTTTCTGTAGAAGTTTTATAGTGTCCAGTCTCACATTTAGGTCTTTAATCCATTTTGAACTTATTTTTGTGTATGGTGTTAAGGAATGATCTAGAATGATATTTAACATGTAGCTGTCCAGCACCATTTGTTGAAGAGACTGTCTTTCCAACACTGTGTAGTCTTGCCTCCTTTGTTATAGATTAATTGATCATAGGTGTATGGGTTTATTTCTGGGTTTTCTAGATGATCTTATGGATTTTAATTTTAATTTTAATTTTAATTGTGAGTCATAGTCACACAAGCAACTGAGGACCTCAGTCCACCACCAGGGAAGTCGCTCACTCGTGTCTGACTCTTTGCGATCCCATGGACTATAGCCTACCAGGCTCCTCCATCCATGGAATTTTCCAGGCAAGAGTACTGGAGTAGGTTGCCATTTCCTTCTCCAGGGAATCTTCCTGACCCAGGGATCAAACCCAGGTCTCCTGCATTGCAGGCAGATGCTTTACTGTCTGAGCCACCAGTTGAGTGCCAGTGCCAGATGGTTAAGAATCCGCCCACAATACAGGAGATCCAGGTTCGGTCCCTGGGTCAGGAAGATCCCCCTGGAGAAGGGAATGGCAACCCACTCTAGTACTCTTACCTAGAGAATTCCATGGACAGAGGAGACCGGCGGGCTACAGTCCATGGAGTTGCAAAGAATCAGACAGGACTGAGCGACCAACACTTTCACTTTCACCATTCCCTATAAAAGAACAGTATTCCCCGAAAATATAACACACAAATGCTATTGAAGAAACATTATGGAACAGTCACTTAATACCTGATTTAAAGTATCTAAAGAGATATTACAAAGTTTAAAAACAGTATTTACTAATGACAAGATTCTATGTGCTATAATAATAACAACCCGCACTTTTGGTTTTGATGTCAAGATCTAATTCATTCACCGTTTGTTTAGTCAAAGTACTTAGCAGCTACCACATTCAAGACTCACTGATAAGTATAGAATAGTAAACTAAGGAGGCATTATCCTTATGGAATTTCTAATCCAGTGGTAGAGTTAGAAATGAAAAACAAGTTAACAATTGTGTAATTACAGTTTCTCAGAAGAACTAGGTGAAGAGAATATTAGAAATGAATAATGCATGTATAGTGTTTAGGGGAGTTTCTGATCCTTTGAATACACAGATATAAGTTATCTATGATTATTCATTATTCCAATAATTATTATTATTTATCCAGTGTATTCACCTGTTAAAAAGAAATCCATCATCTTAAAGTTTCCTGCCCTCTAGTGGGGACTTTGAGTCATAGTCACACAAGCAGCTGAGGACCTCAGTCCACCACCAGGGAAGTTGCTCACTCGTTGTCTGACTCTTTGCGATCCCATGGACTATAGCCTACCAGGCTCCTCCATCCATGGAATTTTCCAGGCAAGAGTACTGGAGTAGGTTGCCATTTCCTTCTCCAGGGAATCTTCCTGACCCAGGGATCAAACCCAGGTCTCCTGCATTGCAGACAGATGCTTTACTGTCTGAGCTACCAGTTGAGTGCTTTTGATGTTTCAGCAGCTGTTTAATGAGCTTCTGCTGGTTGAGATGCCAGTGCGGTACTGGATAAACCATGCAAGACTCTTGCCAGCCACAGGGACCCACATGCACATTACTTCCTCCAAAGGGCCTCCTCATGCATGCTTGGTGCCGTGTGACCTCACCATCCTCCATGGGCACCATCTACAGCTGGTCAGTGGCCTATGAAGTGGCCTGGGATAAAAGCTCTACTGAATAAGGGTTTCCTTACAGGAGGGTGATAGGCCCGGCTAATCAGCCTTCAAAACATATAAAGACAGAGCCAATTAATCCAGTCAGAGAAAAGAGATGGAAAGTATTTGAACCATGAGGATGGCAAAGTTTCAGAGCAAAGAATGCCTCCTATTGACCAGCCAGGGCTGCCTCCCACGTCAAAGGTAATACAGTTACCATGCCCCCCCACCGCCCGCCCCCTGCCAGGCAAGTCCAGGTAGAGTTATGACTGTTGCCTTTTTCCTACCTTCTCAAAATATTTTTACTGTCACTGAGTTAACCCAGGTAGTTCCAGTGTTAAAGAACCCAACGGAGATGCTTTGAATATTCAACCCATTTCTTCATTGCAACCTCCTGAGAAGCAGATATTATCATCGCTGTCTTAGGAGCTCAGAGAGGTTGAGTTACTTACCCAAGGTCTCACAGCTAAGAGCTAGCAGCACAGAACTCACACCTTGCTCTCAAAGTTCATGTTCATTCCACTACTCTATAACCCATATTCCACGATGTTGAAACTAGACTTAAATGGAAACATGAGATCACATGTTCTCCCACGTTTGATTTTAGCAAAGCTCTCTTTTAAAAATAACTAGGTTCATCACAGCACTGTTTATAATAGCCAGGATGTGGAAGCAACCTAGATGTCCATCAGCAGACAAATGGACAAGAAAGCTGTGGTATACATATACACAATGGAATATTACTCAGCCGTTAAAAAGAATCCATTTGAATCAGTTCTAATGAGGTGGATGAAACTGGAGCCTATTATACAGAGTGAAGTAAGCCAGAAAGAAAAACACCAATACAGTATACTAACGCGTATATATGGAATTTAGAAAGAAGGTAAATGATAACCCTGTATGTGGGACAGCAAAAGAGACACAGATGTATTGAACAGTCTTTTGGACTCTGTGGGAGAGGGCGAGGGTGGGATGATTTGGGAGAATGGCATTGAAACATGTAAAATATCATATGTGAAATGAATCACCAGTCCAGGTTTCATGCATGATACAGGGTGCACTGGGACGACCCAGAGGGATGGTATGGGGAGGGAGGAGGAAGGGGTTTCATGATGGGGAACACAGGTATACCCATGGTGGATTCAAGTTAATCTATGGCAAAACCAATACAATATTGTAAAGTAAAATTAATTAATTAAAAAATAAAGTAAAAAGTTTTTAAAAATTAAATAAAAATAACTAGGTTAAACAGCTTCAATCAGGTCATCAGATAATATTTTTGTACAAGCTTTAAAAATATGCTTCAAACATCTAAGAACAGTTTGATCTGTTGCCCCATAATCTGTTTGCCAAGATGCATTTTTTTGTGAAGGGATGGTACAGGGAGGGTGGCATGAAAGAAAGGATGTGCTGTAGGCCTGAGCTGTCGGCTTCATCTTAACACAGGTGTGGCCTGGGCCCTCTGCACTGCTGCTGGTCTCTTGACCTCTTACACATTCAGGGGAAAATAGCAAATCTCATTTCACAGACTGATAGTCTGGACTTTACCCACAGCTGTTCGATCTGTAAATGTTGCCTTGTCTTGTTACCCTGGCAATGGGTTTCTGCTCAGGCGTGTTATCCAAGTCGCAGGCTCCGCTCTGTTGTTGGCCAGCGTGGTAGACGGATTAACGGCATGTTCATTTGTGCACAGATCCAGATGTATGCACTAAACACCAGGGGAGTGCATGGAAAGTCCTGTCATTCTCTGAGTCTGTTTTTACCAAAGATTTCAACTGCATCTCTGTCCTTTGAATCCCAGGAGGTATTGTTAACCGCCGCCATGGGCTCATAGAAATCACCCAACTTGAGAGTTGCTCAATTTGGCATAATTTTCCTATTGATTTTTTTTTCCTATTGATTTTTTTTATGTTTAACTTGACTTTTGGATATACTGATGGGCTATTTTTGTGTATTATGTGGATTTGGAGATGGGATGAACCCAAGAACATAAGGGCATTTGAGGATTGGAGTCAGGTTAAACACTGGCTGAACCTTTAACCTCCTGGAAGTTATTTTTCCATTTGTCCCAGGCTGCTTGGTTCTTTCTCTCCAGAAGCTCTGGGTAGAGATAGACCCAGCAGCCTTCCTACTTCTTCCCTGATGAATCATGAAGGAATAAGCCTTTTTTGAGTTTCTAACTTAGCTTCCGTGCCCCTGAATTTAGCCCTGCTCTCCTGGGAGAGGGGGCATTCCACTCATTGGTCAAAGGAGAAGGAGAAAAGCAGTGAAACGGTCTCTGACTTAAAATGTAGATCATTTGGGCCTTTAGAAAGCTTGTGAATATGGAGGGAAAGAGAACCAGGTGTTTATAGTTCTGACTTCTCCCTACTGCCATCAGTAGAAGCAAGGAGGCATGGGGTAAGAGGTTGGAGAAAAGTTTTGGTCCATCCAGAATCTGGAATTTGTACTTTGCTTGAAGGCTAATTGACATACTACCTGAAGACACCCTCTGTTTACTGACAACAGTCATATCCCCCTCGAAAGTCCCTGTGTTGAATTCACTTGGGGAGTCCAAGCAGAAGGCGAACCTAAGTTAAAGAGACATCAAGTCATTTTTAACTGTATCAAAACAAAACTCCCCTGAAAGAAAACAGCTGAAAATGTTTATAACAAAGGTAGCCCTGCAGAGTGGTGGGGGGGTGGAAGAGATGATCGTTTTAATGAACGGTGTTTAGTCAATGAATATCCCATGGGAAAAAAATAATCTTGACCTCTGCCTTAAATTACACCCCGACTCAATACTAGATGAATTGTAGGTCCAAATATAAAAAACAAATCTTCTGAAAGAAATCATAGAGTAATATTTATTTCCTTGGGGAAGGCAAAGAATGTTTCAACAAGACAGAAAAAAAAATGACTACTAATAAAGAATATTATTGGTAAAATGGACTACATTAAAATTAAGGAATTCTTGATTTCTTATTGGAGATACCATTAAAAGTAAAGATGCAAGTCACACAGTGGATATACAAACATCAGTCAGTAAATACGTACCTAGAAAATATAAAGAACTATAAATTTAAAAAATTAAAAAAAAATAAAAAGAGATCCAATACAGAAATAGTCAAAAGACTTAAACAGATACTTAAAAAAAAAGAGGCTAATAAGCTTACTGAAAATGTTTGGTCACTGAACATCACTAGAGTCAGTAGCTGTGCTTGTGGTTTTCTAGTTTTGTTTAGCTATGCTATTTTATTTTTGGTTGTGCTGGGTCTTCTTTGCTTCGCACGAGCCTTCTCTAGTTGCGGCAAGCAGGGCTACTCTCCACTGCAGGGCGTGGGGGCTTCTCTTTGCGGTGGGTCTAGGGCGTGTGGCTTTCGCAGTTGCAGACTCAGTAGCTGTGGCCCCGCGTTCTGGAGCACAGGCTCAGTAGCTGTGCTGCCCAGGCTAAGTTGCCGAGTGATATCTGGGATCTTCCCAGACCAGGGACAGAACCTATGTGCCCTGCATCGGCAGGTGGGTTTCTATCCACTGTGCCTCTAGGGAAGTCCAGTAGCTGCGCTTTTTTACCATAGGTATAAGATGAATGAAATGTTCACCTCAACTTTATTGTTTTCATCTGGTAGTTCAACAGTACATGTAATAACTGTTAGTTGAAATGAAATTTGTCCCTGCCATAATCTAACTGAACTGAATATACATTTTTTTGTTTGAAACTATGATCACCTCTTCTATCTATGGATACAAATTCCATTTTGAATTCTCTATCTGGGATAATAATCATTTGTCCTACTGTGTTTTACTTGGTCGTTCTACCACCAAATTTTAAATTGATTCATACTACTTTCCATTATTTCCTATAGATATTGTGCAGTCAGTTAAGCAAAGATTTCTTAAATAGGATACAGAATCTTTGGTTAACATTGGTTTGTTTGCTTTTTAAGAACTTCGAGCCAGTATTCCATGTCAGCATGGACTTGTCTTTGTTCAGTATCATCAATTGTTTACTCACCTTTTTCATCAGTTCTTTTTGTGCACAAACGATGTTTCATATCCCTTTAATGTACAATCCAGTTTACAGTCATAAATACCAACATTGGCCAGACATGCTTCTGAAGATTGGTTGTAAAACACATTAACAGGAGTAATAAAATATTTTCCCTTGAACTTTGATCATAACAGCCAGTTTCTACAGTTCCTACAGTGTTTTTAAATGTAAGTTTTATGATTTTTACAGTAAGATGTGGTGAGGCCAGCAGATCAGATATCTGTCATTGAAAAGGTAGCTTATTACTCACAGTTCTCATGGAGAGGGGCACACCGTGTCCTGCGCGGACCACACAGGGAAGCACCAGGGTCAGGAGGCAGAAAGAGGGGAGAAATGCAGGCCAGAACTGTTAGTGTGGTTTCCACAGGAAGAAGAGGAGAGGCAGGGTAAACAGGCTTCGGGGAGGCTCGTCTGAGTGATTTCAGTGGGTTCAGAGGCAAAGGGACTGTCCCTGGTTGCCCGGTACCTGGCATCACAGCCTGGTGATGGCAGGCCTTGGATCTGGATTTTCAGAATCCTTGCTCTGGGCTCAGCTCAGCTGGGCAGTGGGGTCCCATGAATTCAGTTCTCAGCTGGGGGAACAAATATCATCCCGGTGGGAGACACAGCTGGGGAAGTTGTGGGGAAACCTTAGTCCTTTGTGCTTGTGACACATGGTGAGAAGTCACACTATGGATTTTTTAAAAATTATTGATTGATTGATTGGTTGAATTGGGGGTCTTCATTACTGCACGCAGGCTTTCTCTAACTGAAGCGAGCAGGGGCTTCTCACTGTGGCGGCTCCTCTTGCTGTGGAGCGTGGGCTCTAGGCCCGGAGGCTCAGTAGCTCCGGTGCCTGGGTTTAATTGCCCTGAAACATGTGGGACCTTCCTGGACCCCGGGATGGAGCCCGAGCCCCCTGCATTGCCAGACTGACTCCCAGCCACTGGACCACCAGGAAAGTCCCTGGATTTTTAATACAGTATTTGTTTTTCTTTTTGGCTCTGGGGTAGTTAGGCAGGTGGATAGTGGCTCTGAGTGTGAGAGCCTGGTAGAGGAGGCTGTGGGTTGTGTGGCCTCTGGTGAGTCCTGCAGGCTGGAGGTGAGTCCTGTCCTAGCTTTAGAAATTGTCTAGCCTTGGAAAGGGCAGTCCCTTCAGGGTCAGGAAGCCCCCAGATGTAAAAACGTTAGAATAAAAAGACATGCTTAATACACTTTGAAAGACTTTGTGTCAATGAAATACTATATTTTCTACTACAATGGGAAATTATTACCATTAATCTGAAGCATATTTGTGTTTTGCTAGAAATAATTTCATGCTATCAAGAGGGTTGGAGTTACTTTCCAGTATCATCATCCAGCAAACATAGTAACATTCCAGAGGTTTTCTGCTCACTGATTTTGCTGGTTTCATGGATATGTTTTCTTTATCTTGCAAGGAGCAACCCAGGGTTACATTTGTTATTTCTGAATTATGCATTTGACCTGAATAATTCTGTTTTCCATCTCAATGTTTTAATTTGTAGCCAAAGAATCGTTTAGCAAATAATATGAAATTGCAAGGATTTAATCTGACTTGAAGTTCAAGGTGTGGATTTGATAAGAATAACTATGTTATTCATTTTCATTATTTTCATGGGTAATTGTTAATAAATTATAATGCCTTATTTCTGGATTTTACATGATTATGCTCAATAAAATTTGCTAATCTTTATTGTTGCCAATTTTTAAAATGTAAGCATTATTCTTATTTAGAAATTTTCTATTTGTCCCTTTCAGTATTTTGGGGGGGATCTTCCCTGGTGGCTCAGACGGTAAAGCATCTGCCTATAATGTGGGTAGACCCAGGTTCAGTCCCTGGGTCAGGAAGATCCCCTGGAGAAGGCAATGGCAACCCACTTCAGTACTCTTACCTGGAAAATCCCATGGACGGAGGAGCCTGGCAGGCTACAGTCCACAGGGTTGCAAAGAATTGGACACAACTGAGCGACTTCACTTTTTCAATATTTTCCTTTTGTATTATGTATTTCTAGTATGATCTTGACTTGTATTGATTTCAGTGATCTAAAGGATTTTAAAAATGATGTGTAATTGTTATCAAATATTCAAAATTTGAATATATGTTTATCTAAAAGTGTAAATTAAGAGTAAGAAAATTAAAAAATTAGAATAGCCTCATATTTTCAAAAATTATTTTTCTCTTTAAATAGTCACAATTACCTCAAAAAGTGAGGGACAAAAATAAAGGGATTATCAAAGGCAAAATTTTTACTTATTTGTGAAATTAAATTTGTCAAATACACTTTTTTTAAGTTGGAGTATAGTTGATGTAATTTTATTTATTTGGTTCTGGCTGTGCTGGGTCTTCATTGCTGTGAGGCTTTTCCCTAGCTGCAGTGAGTGGGGCTCCTCTCTAGTTGCAGTGAGCAGGCTTCTGGTCGCGGTGGCTTGTCTTGTTGCCAAGCACAGGCTCTAGGGCACGGGCTCAATAGCTGTGGTGCCTGGGCTTAGCTGGTGCTCCACAGCATGTGGCATCTTCCCAGATCAGGGATCGAACTCATGTCCCCTGCACTGACAGGCGGATTCTTTACCACTGAGCCATCAGGGAAGCCCTTGTCAAATACTTTTATAAAAAACAACACTGCTCAGTCCTCTTAGTCAGTTATCAATTGACTGATTAGTCAATCTGTCTACTTGTAAAGAATTATCCTTAATGTCACAGTTCATATGTTACCCAGGTGGCTCAGTGGTAAAGAATCTGCCTGCCAGCACAGGACACAAGGGTTCCATCCCTGGGTGAGGAAGACCCCCTGGAGTAGAAAATGGCAACCCACTCCAGTATTCTTGCCTGGAGAATTCTATGGACAGAGGAGCCTGGTGGGCTACAGTCCCTGGGGTTGCAAAGAGTCAGAGATGACTGAGTGACTGAATATGCACTCATATGTTACATGTAGGCCTCTATGTTTATATGAATTCAAGAGCAATACGAATTCTGTAATATTGCAGAATGTTCCTGGGGTGCCATGTGCAACTGGTGCAAACACTACATTCTTTTGTGAGTACCTGAGGAACTGAGAATTAAAACTTAAAGGGGAGCAAGAAGAAGAAATCTCTAGGTTTATGGGTAAATGATACATTACAGTGGAAGAACCAACCACCTCAAGACTGAGAAGAGTTGAGTTAATAACAGATACATGCTACTATATATAAACAGCAGGGCCTACCTTATAGTACAGGGAACTATCCTCAATCGCTTGTAATAACCTATAAGGGAAAAGAATCTGAAAAATAATATAACTGAAACTAACACATCATTGTAAATCAACTATACTTAACAATTAAAATAAGAGTCAATGTACATCATTCTTTTCTTTTTCCTTTTGCTTCTTCCACCCAATTCCTCCCTGTACTCTAAAGTGAACCATCTCCTGCATGAGCAGCAACCCAAATATGTCACAGCTCTACTCAGATTGTGACAATGCAAACAAACTCAGAATTGAGGCTTGGGGACTTCTCTGGTAGTCCAGTGGTTAAGCCTCTGAGCTTTCTATGCAGCAGGCACAGGTTCCATCCCTGGTTGAGGAACTAAGATCCCACATGACTATGCCTAAAAACAAGCAGAGGCTTACAAGAACAGTGGTATATTAATTATCAGAAGCTGGCCAGATATATTCTTAACTGGTTTCACTGAGGTTCATTCCAGTGCATGCATTTTGGTGACGCATGCATGTATTTGGGGGAGTTTAGCACTGGTGGATTCTTAAATTTGAATAAAGAATGTTCAAACTACCGCACAGTTGCACTCATCTCACACGCTAGTAAAGTAATGCTCAAAATTCTCTAAGCCAAGCTTCAACAGTACGTGAACCATGAAATTCCAGATGTTCAAGCTGGATTTAGAAAAGGCAGAGGAACCAGAGATCAAATTGCAAACATCCGCTGGATCATCAAAAAAGCAAGAGAGTTCCAGAAAAACATCTATTTTTGCTTTATTGACGATGCCAAAGCCTTTGTGTGGATCACAATAAACTCTGGAAAATTCTGAAAGAGATGGGAATACCAGACCACCTGACCTGCCTCTTGAGAAACCTATATGCTGGTCAGGAAGCAACAGTTAGAACTTGACTTGGAACAACAGACTGGTTCCAAATAGGAAAAGGAATACTTCAAGGCTATATATTGTCACAATTTAACTTCTATGCAGAGTACATCATGAGAAACGCTGGGCTGGAAGAAGCACAAGCTGGAATCAAGATTGCTGGGAGAAATATCAATAACCTCAGATATGCAGATGACACCACCCTTATAGCAGAAAGTGAAGAAGAACTAAAGAGTCTCTTGATGAAAGTGAAAGAGGAGAGTGAAAAGGTTGACTTAAAGCTCAGCATTCAGAAAACTAAAATCATGGTATCTGGTCCCATCACCTCATGGCAAATAGCTGGGAAAAAAGTGGAAACAGTGTCAGACTTTATTTTGGGGGGCTCCAAAATCACTGCAGGTGGTGACCGCAGCCATGAAATTAAAAAATGCTTACTCCTTGGAAGGAAAGTTATGACCAGCCTAGACAGTATATTAAAAAATAGAGACATCACTTTGCCAACAAAGGTCCATCTAGTCAAGGCTATGGTTTTTCCAGTAGTCATGTATGGATGTGAGAGTTGGACTATAAAGAAATCTGAGTGCTGAAGAATTGATGCTTCTGAACTGTGGTGTTGGAGAAGACTTTTGAGAGTCCCTTGGGTTGCAAGGATATCCAACCAGTCCATCCTAAAGATGATCAGTCCTGGGTGTCCATTGGAAGTATTGATGTTGAAGCTGAAACTCCAATACTTTGGCCACCTGATGCGAAGAGCTGACTCATTTGAAAAGACTCTAATGCTGGGAAAGATTGAGGGCAGGAGGAGAAGGGGATGACAGAGGATGAGATGGTTGGATGGCATCACCAACTCAATGGAGATGAGTTTGAGTGAACTCTGGGAGTTGGTGATGGACAGGGAGGTCTGGCATGCTGCGCTTCATGGGATGGCAAAGAGTTGGACACGACTGAGTGACTGAGCTGAATCCTTAAAGTCAGTTCTTTTACCTTTTTTATATTCATACCTGTCGGTAATGATAGAGTCCTATAGGTTCTACCTCCAGAACAACTATCTTTTTTCAAACTTAAGCATTCTGAGAGTTGCCTAGAAAGAGCTTATTTAAAATGCAAAATCACTGGGTCCCACCTCCAGGAATTCTAATTCTGTAGATGAAGCCCAGGAATCTGCATTTGTGAGACATCCCTGGGACCACACTCTAAGAAACTACTGGTCTACACCAGCACCTCTTCAATTCCATTCACAGGAACATTTCAGGTCCTCCAGCTTCTCCCTGCATAGGTTCCCCACTAATATCCCTACCCTGAGCCATGCTAATATTGTGATCCTCATTACCAGCTACACATTGAAATCACCTGGAGAACTTTCCCACCCCAGTATTCTTACCTGGGAAAACCCTTGGATAGAGGAGCCTGGTGGGCTACAGTTCATGGGGTCACAAAAGAGTCAGACATGACTTGGCCACTACGCAACAAACAAGTGTTCTGAGAGTTCTTCTTTCCTCCAGCAGCTTCGCAGCCTGTATTGAAGAGAAGGCAGACAGGCTACAGGTGTGGCACTTTAGGACTCTGATGGGCCAGTAATCAGGCTGCTCAAGGTCCCGTGGGCTGCAGTGCGAGGAGTGTTTCCTGCGGCTCCTTGGATAGGAGCGCGAGCTGAGTCACGTTTGTCTTCCTCTCCTCCACTCTGTATTCACCACTGCCTGTGGCAGAGAGGTACCCGTCAAGATGTGAAAGGGGAACATGGCCTGGGTGCCGAGGAAGCTCAACCCCAAGGTACGGCTGGTTAGGGAAGGGCATGGGGTGGGTGGAAGTCTCAGCTGCCGCGGTAGCCCCCAGATATATGTCTTCACATGTATTCTGTTCTTTGGCCCGATGGTTGTTGACGGCTCTCTGCATGGTTACAGGGTGACTACTCCAACTGTGCATGTGTGTTTTAGAAATAAGTTGCACTGCTATTTTGAAAGATTTGGTTTGAGAGCTTGAAAATGGGTTTCAAATTTCTTGGCCTTATCTCAGTCAATTTGAACACTGTTGTGCAATGAAAGAGGAAGAAGTGTTTCTTTTAAACAGTATTTCAGATGTTGGTTGTTCCATTGTTTAACCTGCTTATGGGATTAAAATGTTTTCTGTGTTTGGTTGATGGTTACTAGCTGTAATAAGAGATAACTTAGAAAAGTGTGATTAAGAATTGTTATGTGTAGCACAACCTCGCAAAAAAATGTTCCCAAATATTAAAGGCAATTATCTACCAGACCTCAAGTTTTCAACAATATTAGTTTTACTCAAAACTGTAAAAAATATTACAGTTTAATGTTACAAAAATATTACAGTTTACTCAAAAACTCTATGAAGTAGGTGAAAATTCACAAGCTGGGAACACATTTGCAACATAAGAAGGTGAAAATTTACAAGCTGGGAACATATTTGCAACATAAAATCAACAAAGACCTAGTGTCTAGAATGGAAAAGGGACAATGAAAAATCAATAAAAAGAATGAACAGTAGGAAAAGAGGAGAAAAGACTTGAACAAGTGCTTCACAAAAGAGAAAATCTTTTGTGTAGTCATTAAGCATATTAAAAATACCCACCATTATTAGAAATCACAGAAATACAAAAGAAAACCAGAAAATATAATTACACAGCCACTAAATTGGATTTACTCTCATTTAAATTTTAAAATCTGAGGATACTGTGTTGGTGAGTATGTGAAGTAACAAGAGCTCTTATTTCTATAAGTACCTGGCAAAACTGGCATTACCTAATAAAATGGAGCAAATTCATGCTCATGGTGTGTGGTCAGCAGCACTGGCATCACCTGAGAGCTTGTTAGAACTACAGAATCTGCAGACCCTGTCTCAGACCTGCTCAGCATCTTAAGATCTCCAGCTGATTTCATGTGCATGCTCACGTTTGAGAAGCACTGCTCCATGACCTACTGATCCCACTTCACACATATACCTTAAAGCAGCGATTCCCAAGCCTTTTGGCACCAGACGGCTTTTGTGGAAGACAATTTTTTCATGTACTGGTGTGGAGGGTGGTTTTAGGATGATTCAAGCACATTACATTTATTTTGTCCTTTATTTCTTTTATTATTACGTCAGCTCTACTTCAGATCCTCAGGCATTAGATCCCAGAGGTTGGGGAACTCTGCCTTAAAGAACTTCTATCATGGCAGAATGAAACAGACAAATTATGGTATAGCCATATAATGGAATACTATACAGTCAGGAAACCCAAAGATCAACAATGTGGCATATTAACATGGGTAACACTCAGAAGCATTAGACTGAGTGCAAGGAGCAGATCTCAGAAATAATACATTTAGAATAAGTTCATTTATATTTGCACATGTGTCTTATTATACAAGTGTATCTTTAAGAAAATAAGCTTGAAGTTTCACATTAAACTAAGATGATTTGTGGAATTTTTATATGAATTCAATGTTTAATATCCTTCCTAATAGTTTGTATTTGAGTTTTGTATTAAACCAAAGTAAAATATTAGTATTTCACTAAGACACATGGAATGCGTGTTCAGTCGAATCCAACTCTTTGCAGCCCAGTGGACTGTAGCCCACCAGGCTCCTCTGTCCATGGAGATTTCCAGGCAAGAATATTGGAGTGGGTTGCCATTTCCTCCTGCAGGGCCTCTTCCTGACCCAGGGATGGAACCTGTGTTTCCTATGTCTCCTGCATTGCGGAATGATTCTTTAGCCACTGAGCCATCTCTACCCACTGAGCAATCACACATGGAGATGTCCCCAACCCTTATGTACCTTAACCCAGTGGGCTATTCCATTATTGTTTATGTGTACGCTGTGACTTAAAACACATTTCAATGCAGAGACCTCGAAGCCAAATTATTTCAAAGGCCTTCCAGGTCCCAGCCTTTCCTCATGGCTTCATTTGTTGTGCTGCTCCACATTCCAGTTGGACTCCTTGCCCATCTCCAAAGCCACCACCATGCCGTTAAGCCATCCCGAGGGATGCCCTTCTTTCTTTAGGCTTTAGTCAAACACAACCTCTTTTGTAAAGGGTTTTCTCTATTCCAAGACAGTGTAACTCATTCTTTTCCAGACCCTTCGTGTGTGTGTGTGTGTGTGTGTGTGTGTGTGTGTGTGTGTGTGTATGTGTGTATGAGTGTGCACGCGCACATGTGTGTGCCCGGTTGTGTCCGACTCCTTGCAGCCCAGTGGACTGTAGCCCACCAGGCTCCTCTGTCCATGGAGATTTCCAGGCAAGAATACTGGAGTGGGTTGTCATCTCCTACTCCATCCAGACCCCTGTGATGACCAAATAAATCACATGGTGAGTTGTTCTCACCTTTCTCCTCTGCCAGACCACGAACAACTCTAGAGCAGTGTGCTATACTTAAAGTACAGTATATCTGTTTAATTGAATACTGCGTTTGCCTTCTTCTCATGACATAGGAGAAGGCAATGGCAACTCACTCCAGTGCTCTTACCTGGAAAATCCCATGGGTGGAGGAGCCTGGTGGGCTGCAGTCCATGGGGTCGCGAAGAGTTGGGCACGACTGAGCGACTTCACTTTCACTTTTCACTTTCATGCATTGAAGAAGGAAATGGCAACCCACTCCAGTGTTCTTGCCTGGAGAATCCCAGGGACGGGGGAGCCTGGTGGGCTGCCGTCTGTGGGGTCGCACAGAGTCGGACACGACTGAAGCGACTTAGCACAGCAGCATGACATTAGTTATTCTTGGAACTGTAAATCATATATTCACCTTCATTATTACATGAGTTTGGTAACAAGTGCAAAATGCTTGCTATTATCTCTAGATTTATTAGTTATCCACATCAGGGAAAACATCTTATGTGACAGTTATGCTGTCCAGTTACTGAGATTTTTATAGTCTTTAGTGAACTCTAATATCTTTAATATTTTAAATAGCTAACGATGTATACTTCCAGTTACGAAGCGTATAACCACTTGGTCAGTGGTAAAGCAACCAAGCTTAGCAACTATGAAATTTTGTTTGGAGGCTGGCAGAAAAGATCTATAAAACTATGAAGAAGGGGAAAAAAAGACCCTGATGTGCTCATCTCCTGAAATACTTCTTGAAGTTAAAGGGTTCTCTGTTAATGATCTGTGACATTTTGGCTGTTTCCCCATCTCACTCTAAGAGACTATTGGAATGAAACCCACTGACCACAATCATGGTCAGAAGTCTGAGCTTCAGGCAGTCCCCTGTCTGTATTGTACATCTCCTCAAATGTTGATTCTCAGCCTTGGCTGCATATCTGATCATCTGGTGCCCAGGTAACACCCGAGACCCAAACTAAAATCTCTGGGGGTTGAACGCTATGTATTTTCTTTAAAGCTCTCTGGTTGATTTCAATGTGCTGCCAAGACTGAGAGCCGCAGCCCTATCTACCAAAGCCTGCCCCGTGCTTTCTCCTTCCTGCCTGGTCCCTTTGATGGTATCTCCTGGAATCCAGATCAGGACCTCTCTCCGTACCTTCAGGGTGTTCTTGGAATCCATCACCTCCTCCTTAACAGGAATCACCCAAATATTCTCCCTCCCCAGCCTTTTACACCCCACATACTTCAGATCAGGAGGTGACTGGGGTTTTGCTTGCCCCCAATACCCCACACAAAGCACTTTTATTTGTAAAATCTCTTACTCCTTTGAGACTCATTCATGCCATTCTTACCATCCTTATTGGTGCCATCTGCTGAGTATCACGCCCCTCATTCACTGACCTCAAAGATGCTTTCTGTCACTCTTCCCATATTCTTCTCAGCAACCCATCCAGTCTCCCGGTCTCAGATCCTTGACTGGCTGAGTTCTGACCACCTTTCCCTCCCCTTACCTCACCACCCTCTGATGGTCCCCTTAATCCTTGTCTTCATTAGAAAACGCATTACCTCTAAAATCTGTTTTTTAAATCCCCCTCTGCCCACCACCTTCTGTCTTTTTAGTTTGCTTGCTCAATCACTGCCACTGCCACATTTCTTTGACTTGTTGACATCTCTGATTCCCCAGACCATCACTTTTTTTCCATCTCCACCAGCCTCCTTCTGGTTTCTCCTCTCTACTCATCTAAGTTTGATTCTATCCTGTGTCAGTATAGCCAATCTTTTGAAAACACTACCAACGCCTTTGCATTCTCCTTCTACTGGAATCACCTAGGACACATTCCTATTTGCGCTCTGACTCTCCACCTTCGATTGCCTGCACAGAAGCGGCTGAACAGAAGAGGGCTTTGAATTTGCGAACAAACTTCCTATCCTGCACTCAGCCCTGCCCAGAAACGGTGCTCTGCTTCCCCATTTTGAAAACTATTTCGTACTGTTTCCTTACAGTTGCCTTTTTACTCTCCTCCGATTTCCATCTTAAAAGATAGAAGCTATCAGATGAAAATTCCATCTTCCTATTTCCAAACCCACAATCCTGTTTAAATTTGCATGCATCTTTATGCATGGGTTTATTTATAGGTTTTCTATTATGGTCTGTTGAACTATGTCTGTTTTTATACCAATATCATGCTGTTTCGATTAATATAATTTTCTAATATAGTTTGAAATCAGGGAGTGTGATGCCTCCAGCTTTGTTCTTCTATCTTAAGATTATTTTGGCTCTTTGGGGTCTTTTGTACTTCCATATAAATTTTAGAATTGTTTGTTCTATTTCTGTGAAAATTACTATTTAAATTTACTAGGGATTGCATTGAATATGTAGATTGCTTTGGGTAGTGTTAAAATGGACATTTTAATAGTATTCTTCCAATCCATGGGCACAGAATATCTTTCCATTTATTTGTGCCTTCAGTTTTTACATCAGTGTCTTATGGTTCTCAGTGTACAGGTCTTTTACTTCCTTGGTTAAATTTGTTTCTAGGTATTCCATTCTATTTGATATAATTGTAAATGAGATTGCTAATTTCTCTTATAGTTTATTAGTGTACAGATATGCAACAGACTTCCATGTTTTGGTATCTTATAAATTTTCTAAATTCATTCCAACAGATTTTTTTTGGTGGAGTCTTTAGGGCTTTCTATATATAAAAAATGTCATCTGCAAATAGTGGCAGTTTGTCTTCTTCCTTTTTGTATGCCCTTGGTTTCTTCCCCCCCCCCCCACCTCTAGTTGCTCAGGCTAGGTCTTCTAATATTCTACTCTTCTAATACTCCACTGTGGACAGTGGGCATCCTTGTCTATTTCCTGATCAGCTTTTCACCATTGAATATAATGTTTGCTGTGGGTTTGTCATTCATGGCCTTGATTGTATTGAGGTACATTCCCTGTGCACCCACCTTTTGGAAGATGGTTTTTTATCATAAATGGATCTTGAATATTGTCAAATGCCTTTTCTGTTTCTATTGGTGACCGTATCCTTCACTTTGTTATCCTTTATCCTTCACTTTGTTATTATGGTGTATCACATTGATTTTTGTATCACTTTGAGTTGACTCATTGGAAAAGACTCTGATGCTGGGAGGGATTGGGGGCAAGAGGAGAAGGGGATGACAGAGGATGAGATGGCTGGATGGCATCACCGATTCGATGGACATGAGTTTGGGTAAATTCCAGGAGTTGGTGATGGACAAGGAGGCCTGGTGTGCTGCAATTCATGGGGTTGCAAAGAGTCGGACACGACTGAGCGACTGAACTGAACTGAACTGACATTGATTTTTACAGATGTTGAACTAGCATCACCGACTTGATGGACATGGGGTTTGGGTGGACTCCGGGAGTTGGTGATGGACAGGGAGGCCTGGCATGCTGCAGTTCATGGGGTCGCAAAGAGTCGGACATGACTGAACAACTGAACTGAACTGAACTAGTCTTGTGTCCCTGGAATAAATACCACTTGATGATGGTTTATAATCCTTTTGTGCACTGTTGAATTTGGTTTGCCAATGTTTTGTTAAGAGCATTTGCATCTGTGTTCATCAGGAATGCTGGC
The DNA here is from genome assembly GCF_001704415.2 of Capra hircus. Taxonomy (NCBI): domain Eukaryota; kingdom Metazoa; phylum Chordata; class Mammalia; order Artiodactyla; family Bovidae; genus Capra; species Capra hircus. The sequence continues at coordinate 99,535,896 of NC_030815.1, forward strand.
TTGTAATTTTCTTGCAGTGTCTCCTTCTGGGTTTGGTACCAGGGTGAGGCTGGCCTTGTAAAATTAGTTTGCTTCTGCTTTGTTTGGAGAGTTTGGGAAGGACTGCCATTAATTCTTCTTTGAATGTTTCATAGATTTCACCTGGGAAGCTATCTGGTTGTGGACTCTTATTAGGAGGCTTTTGATTATAAATTCAATCTCCTTATTAGTAATCAGTCTGTTCATATTTTGATTTTCTTCATGATTCAGTTTCTTGTTTCCTGTCTGAGAATTTATTCATTTCTTTTAGGTTGTCCCATTTATGTATTATTGTTCATAGTAGTCTCTTATGATCTTCTATATTTCTGTGGCCAAAAAAAAATCAATATTTCTTCCTTTTTAAATTTATTTTTAATTGATTATTGTTTTACAATATTGGTTTGATTTCTATCATACATCAACATAAATTAGCAATAGGTGTACACATATCCCCTCCCTCTTGAACTTCCCTCCCACCACTTCCCACCCCTCTAAGTCGCTTCAGTCGTGTCACCCCTCTAGGTTGTTACAAAGCCCCAGTTTGAACTCCCTGAGTCATACAGCAAATTTCCATTGGCTCTCTATTTTGCCTGTTGTTGTTGTCATTCAGTCACCCAGTTGTGTCCGACTTTGCAGCCCCATGTACTGCAGCATGCCAGGCTTCCCTGTCCCTCACCATATCCCAGAGTTTGCCCAAGTTCGTGTTCATTGCATCGGTGATGCTGTCCAGCCATCTCATCCTCTGACACCATTTTCTCCGTCTGCTCTCAATCCTTCCCAGCATTAGGGACTTTTCCAACAAGTCATGTTTGCATCAGATGACCAAAATACTAGAGCTTCAGCATCAGTCCTTCCAGAGAATATTCAGGGTTGATCTCCCTTAAGATTGACCGGTTTGATCTCCTTGCTGTCCAAGGGACTTTCGGGAGTCTTCTCCAGCACCACAGTTCAAAGGCATCAATTCTTTGGTGTTCTGCCTTCTTTACAGTCTAGCTCTTGCAACTGTACATGACCACTGGGAAGACATAGCCTTGACTGTACTGACCTTTGTCGGCAGAGGAGTGTCTCTGCTTTTCAACACACTGTCTGGGTTTATCATAACTTTCCTGCCCCCCAAAAATTGTCTTCTGATTTCATGGCTGCAGTCACCATCTGCAGTTATTTTGAAGCCCAAGAAGAAGAAATCTGTCACTACTTCCACCTCTCCCCCTTCTGTTTGCCATGTAGCAATGGGGGAGATGCCATGATCTTAGTTTTTTTTTAATATATAGTCTTAATCTGGCTCTTTGACTCTCCTCTTCCACCCTCATCAAGAGGATTTTTAGTTCCTCTTCGATTTCTGTCATTAGAGTGGTATCATCCACATATCTGAGGTTGTTGATGTTTCTCCTGCCTATCTTGATTCCAGCTTGTAACTCATCCACCCTGGCATTTCTCATGATGTGCTCAGTGTATGGATTAAACAAACAGGGTGACAGCAGACAGCCCTATCATACTCCTTTCTCAATCTTGAACCTATTAGTTGTTCCATATAGGGTTCTAACTGCTGCTTCTTGACCCACATACAGATTTCTCAGGAGACAGGTAAGATGGTCTGGTGTTCCCATCTCTTTAAGAGTTTCACACAGTTTGCCATGGTCCACACAGTCAGAAGCTTTAGCATAGTCAATGAAACAGAGTTAGATGTTTTCCTGATGTTCTTTTGCTTTCTCTATAATCCAGCAAATGTTGGCAATTTGATCTCTAGTTCCTCTGTCTTTTCTAAACCCAGCTTGGCTATTTGGAAGTTCTTGGTTTGCATAATGCTGAAGCCTAGAATGCAAGATTTTAAGCTTGACCTTACTTTCCTCATAGCTCAGCTGTTAAAGAATCCTGCAATGCAGGAGACCCCAGTTCTATTCCTGGATTGGGAAGATCCACTGGAGAAGGGATAGGCTACCCACTCCAGTATTCTTGGGCTTCCCTGTGGATCAGCTGGTAAAGAATCCACCTGCAATGTGGGAGACCTGGGTTTGATCCTTGTGTTGGGAAGATCCCCTGGAGAAGGGAAAGGCTACCAACTCCAGTATTCTGGCCTGGAGAGTTCCATGGACTGTATAGGTGAGGTCACATGAGGTCACAAAAAGTTGGACATGACTGAGCGACTTTCACTTTACTATCATGGAAGATGAATGTGATTGTCTGATGGTTAGCACATTCTTTGGTACTGCCCTTCTTGGAAACTAGGATGAGATTGACCTTTTCCATTCCTGTGGCCACTTCTGGGTATTCTAGATATGCTGACATAGTGAAAGCAAAACCTTGATGGCTTCATTAGGGATCTGAATAGTTCTGCCAGAAGAATATCATCACATCTGCTAGCTTTATTAACAGCAATGCTTCTTAAAGCCCACTTGACTTTGCACTCCAGAGTGTCTGGCTCAGGGTGTCTAACCACACCATCGTAGTAATCTGGTTCATTAAGATCTTTTTGATACAGTTCCTTCCTGTATTCTTTCCATCTCATCTTGATCTCTTCTGCATCTACTAGGTCTCTACCATTTTTATCCTTTACTGTACCCATCTTTGGGTGGAATGCTCCCTCAATATATCCAGTTTTCCTGAAGAGATCTCTAGTCTTTCTTCCCCCTCCTTTTTTTTTTTTTTTCTATTATTAAGCTCTGTTCATTGAAGAAGGATTTCTTGTCTCTTCTAGCTATTCTTTGGAAGCTGCCTTTAATTGAATGTACCTTTCCCTCTCTCCCTTGTTTTGCATTTCTCTCCATTCTTCTGACCCTGGACTTCTTATCAACCTGCCTAGGAACTGACTCTCTCACTTCCGCTATTTGTAAAGCCTCCTCAGATAACCACTTTGCCTTCTTGCTTTTCTTTTTCTTTGGGGTGGTTTTGTTCACTGCCTCCTATACAGACCTCTGTCCATAGTTCTTCAGACACACTGTTAACTAGATCTAGTCCTTTAAATCTATTCATTACCTCTATTTCAAATTCATATGGGATTAAGTCATACCTGGCTGGCCTAGTGTTTTTCCTGATTTTCTTTAGTTTAAGCCTGAATTTTGATATGAGAAGCTGATGATCCGAGCCACAGTCAGCTCCAGGTCTTGTTTTTGCTGACTGTATACAGCTTCTCCATCTTCGGCTGCAAAGAATGTAATCGATTTGATTTCAGTATTGACCATTTGGTGATGTCCATGTGTAAAGTCATCTCTTGTGTTGTTGAAGAAGGGTACTTTCTATGACTAGTGCATCCTCTTGGCAGAATTCAGTTAGTCTTTTTCCTGCTTCATTTTGTTCTCCAAGGCCAAATATACCTGTTATTCCAGGTATATCGTGACTTCCTATTTTTGCAGTCTAATCCTCAATGATGAATTGAACATTTTTTTGAGATGTTAGTTCTAGGAGGTCTTCTAGGTCTTCATAGAACTGATTAACTTCAATGGCATTGGTGGTAGGGGCATAGACTTGGATTACTGTGATGTTGAATGGCTTGCCTTGGAAGCAAACAAATATTCTGTCATTTTTGAGGTTGCACCCAAGACTTTTCAGACTCTTTCATTGATTATAAGGGCTACTACATTTCTTCTATGGGATTCTTGCCCACAGTATTAGATATAATGGTCTTCTGAATTAAATTTGGCCATTCCCATCCATTTTACTTAGCTGATTCCTAGGATGTCAATGTTTATTCATACCATCTCCTGCTTGACTGTGTCCAATTTTCCTTGATTCATGGGCCTAACATTTCAGGTTCCTATGCAATACTGTTCTTTGCAGCATTGGATTTTACTTTCATCACCAGACACATCCACAACTGAGCATCGTATCTGCTTTGGCCCAGCCGCTTCATTCATTCTGGAGTGACTGGTAATTCTCCTCCACTCTTCCCCACTGGCATGTTGGTCACTTTCAGACCTGGGGGACTCATCTTTTAATGTCATATCTTTTTGGTCTTTTATACAGTACATGAGGTTTTCATGGCGATTATACTGGGGTGGTTTGCCACGCCCTCCACATTTTGTCAGAATTCTGTGCTCTGACTCGTCCATCTAGGGTGCACGGCACGGCTCATGGCTTCACTGAGTTACCCAAACCCCTTTGCCATGACGAGGCCGTGATCTTTGAAGGGGCTGTTTTGCATATGCTTCCATGCTTCTCTCTCCTTTCATCTCACCCTCTCCTCCTCCCCCACCCTTGTCCATAAACCTGTTCTCTATGCCGTCTTCTCCATTGTTGCCCTGTGAATAGGTTCATCAGTACCATCTTTCTAGATTCCATATATATGTTCCATATATTCCATAATATGTGATATTTATTTCTCTTTCTGACTTACTTCACTCTGTATAATAGGCTCTAGGTTCATCTGCCTCATTAGAACTGACTCAAATGCATTCCTTTTCTATGGCCGAGTAGTATTCCTTTGTATATATGTACCACAACGTCTTTATCCATTCATCTTTTGATGGACATCTAGGTTGCTTCCATGTCCAAGCTACTGTAACAGTGCTGCAAGGAATATTGGGGTACATGTGTCTTTTTCAGTTTTAGTTTCCTCAGGGTATATGCCTAGGAAGTGGTATTGCTGGGTCGCACGATGGCTTTATTTCTAGTTTTTTAAGGAGATCTCCATACTGTCTTCCATGGTGGCTATATCAGTTTACAACCTGTGGCATCAATTGTTATGTCTCTTCTTTCATTATTGATTTTGAGTTTTCTTTTTCTTGTGTCTAGCTAAAGTTTTATCAATTTATCTTTTCAAATAACTACTGCTTTCCTTTTCTTTTTTCTATTGTCTGTTTAGTGTCTATTTCATTTATTTCTGCTCTTTATTTCCTTCTCTCTACTAACACTGGGCTTTTCTTATTCTTTATGTGAGGTGTACAGTTATTTGAGAATTTTCTTGTTTCTTGAAGTGGGTGTTATGACTAGGGACTTTTGTCTTAAAACTGCCTTTGCTGCATCGTGTAAGTTTGTGTATGTTGTATTTCCATTTTCATTTGTCACAGGGTGGTTTTTTATTTGTTTCATTGTTGTTCAGGAGCATATTGTTCAATCTCTGTGTATTTGTGAATGTTCTGGTTTTCTTCTTGTCATTGATTTCTAAATTCATACCATTATAGTCAGAAAAGATACTTGATACATTTCAGTCTCCTTAAATTTAAAAAGCTTTGGTTTGTGGCCTCGCATGTTATCTATCCTGGGGACTGCTTAAGTTCCCTTTATGAACATGTATTCTGTTATGGATGTAATGTTACTATATGTCAGGTCTGTCTGGTCGAACATGCCATTAAAGGCCAATGTTTCCTTGTTTTTTTTGTCTATTCTACTCACTGACATACTCAGAGTGTTAAAGTTCCCTATTGTTGTTGCACTGCTGTCTATTTCTCCAAAATAAATATTTGCTTTATATATTTCAGTTCAATTCAGTCGCTCAGTTGTGTCCGACTCTTTGCGACCCCATGAATTGCAGCACGCCAGGCCTCCCTGTCCATCACCAACTCCCGGAGTTCACTCAGACTCACGTCCATTGAGTCAGTGATGCCATCCAGCCATCTCATCCTCTGTCGTCCCCTTCTCCTCCTGCCCTCAATCCCTCCCACCGTCAGAGTCTTTTCCAATGAGTCAACTCTTTGCATGAGGTGGCCAAAGTACTGGAGCTTCAGCTTTAGCATCAGTCCTTCCAAAGAAATCCCAGGGCTGATCTCCTTCAGAATGGACTGGTTGGATCTCCTTGCAGTCCAAGGGACTCTCAAGAGTCTTCTCCAACACCATAGTTCAAAAGCATCAATTCTTCAGTGCTCAGCCTTCTTCACAGTCCAACTCTCACATCCATACATGACCACAGGAAAAACCATAGCCTTGACTAGACAGAACTTAGTCGGCAAAGTAATGTCTCTGCTTTTGAATATACTATCTAGGTTGGTCATAACTTTTCTTCCAAGGAGTAAGCATCTTTTAATTTCATGGCTAGAGTCACCATCTGCAGTGATTTTGGAGCCCCCCAAAATAAAGTCTGCCACTGTTCCCACTGTTTACCCATTATTTCTCATGAAGTGATGGGACCGGATGCCATGATCTTTGTTTTCTGAATGTTGAGCTTTAAGCCAACTTTTTCACTCTCCTCTTTCACTTTCATCAAGAGGCTTTTTAGCTCCTCTTCACTTTCTGCCATAAGGGTGGTGTTATCTGCATATCTGAGGTGATTGATATTTCTCCCGGCAATCTTGATTCCAGCTTGTGTTTCCTCCAGTCCAGCGTTTCTCATGATGTACTCTGCATATAAGTTAAATAAGCATGGTGACAATATACAGCCTTGACGTACTCCTTTTCCTATTTGGAACCAGTCTGTTGTTCCATGTCCAGTTCTAACTGTTGCTTCCTGACCTGCATACAGATTTCTCAAGAGGCAAGTCAGGTGGTCTGGTATTCCCATCTCTTTCAGAATTTTCCAGTTTCTTGTGATCCACACAGTCAAAGGCTTTGGCATAGTCAATCAAGCAGAAATAGATGTTTTTCTGGAACTCTCTTGCTTTTTTGATGATCCAATTAAAAAAAACTTATTGGAGTTGATTTATAATATTATATTAGTTTCAGATACACAGAAAAGTGATTCCGATTTTCATTCTTTTTCAGATTTTTTGCCATATAAAAGTTATTACAGAACATTGAGTAGAGTTCCCTGTGCCATTCAGTAGGTCCTTGTCAGTTGTCTACTTTATATATAGTATTGTGTGTATGTTAATCCCAAGCTCTTAATTTATCCCTCCCCCAACAGTTCCCCTTTGGTAACCATCACTGTGTTTTAAAAATTTGAGTCTGTTTCTGTTTTTAAAATAAGTTCACTTCCATGATTTTTTAAAATTAGATTCCCCATATAAGTGATATCATATGGTGTTTGTCTTTCTCTTTCTGACTTACTTCAATTAGTATGATAATCTCTAGGTCCATCCATGTTGTGGCAAATGGCATATCATTCTTTTCTATGGCTGAGTAATATTCCATTGTGCATATATACACATCTTTAACTGTTCTTCCATCAATGGATATTTAGGTTTCTTCCATGTCATGGCTATTGTTAATAGTGCTACAGTGAACATTGGGGTGCATGTATTTGGGGGAAATATGGTTTTCTCTGGATATATGCCCAGGAGTGGGATTGCTGGATCCAACATTATAGGAAGGTTCCGTTTCCTCCACACCTTCTCTTATTGTTTGTAGATTTTTTGATGGTCATTCTAACCAGCATGAGGTGATACCTCATTGTAGTTTTGATTTGCATTTCTCTGATAGTGATGTCGAGCATCTTTTCATGTGCCTTTTGGCCATCTGTATGTCTTTTAGAGGAAGAAATATCTGTTTAAATCTTCTGCCTTTTTTTTTTTTGATTGAGTTGTTTGATATTTTTTGAACTACAACTGCACGAGCTGTTTGTATATTTTGGAGGTTAATCCATTGTCAGTTGCTTTGTTTGCAAATATTTTCTCCCATTCTGTGGATTGTCCTTTCATTCTGTTTATGGTTTCATTGTCCAAAAGGTTTTAAATTTAATTAGGTCTCATTTGTTTATTTTTGCTTTTATTTTCATTACTCTAGGATGTGGATCATAAGAAATATTGCTGTGATTTATGTCAGAGTGTTCTGCCTGTATTTTCCTCTGAGTTTTATAGTGTCCTGCCCTACATTTAGGTCTTGGCTTCATTTTGAGTTTATTTTGTGCATGTTGTTAGAGAATGCTCTGATTTCATTTTTTTTACATGTTACCATGTAGTTTCCCCAACACTACTTATTGATGAGACTGTCTTTTCTCCATCTTATATTCTTGCCTTCTTTATTGTATATTAATTGACTACAGATGTGTCTTTGTTCATCAGTGATATTGGCCTATAATTTTTTGTGTGTGGTATCTTTGTTTGGTTTGGGAATAAGGGTGATGATGGCCTCATAGAATGAGTTCATAAATATTCCTTTCTCTGCAATTTTTTCATAATAGTTTCATAAGGATAGGTGTTTACGCATCTCTAAGTGTTCAATAAAATTTGCCTGTGAAGTCCTCTGACCTTGGACTTTGGTTTCTTGGGAGTTTTTGAATCACAGTGTTAATTTCAGAAGTTTTCATTGGTCTGTTCATATTTTCTATTTCTTCCTGGCTCAGTCTTTAAAGATTGATCTTTTCTAATAATTTGTCCATTCCTTCTAGATTGTCCATTTTGCTGGCATATAGCTGCTTATAGTCCCTTCAGGTCAGTTCAGTTGCTCAGTTGTGTCCAACTCTTTGCGAGCCCATGAGTCGCAGCATGCCAGGCCTCCCTGTCCATCACCATCTCCCGGAGTTCATTCAGACTCACGTTCATCGAGTCCGTGATGGCATCCAGCCATCTCATCCTCTGTCATCCCCTTCTCCTCCTGCCCCCAATCCCTCCCAGCATCAGAGTCTTTTCCAGTGAGTCAACTCTTCACATGAGGTGGCCAAAGTACTGGAGTTTCAGCTTTAGCATCATTCCTTCCAAAGAAATCCCAGGGCTGATCTCCTTCAGAATGGACTGGTTGGATCTCCTTGCAGTCCAAGGGACTCTCAAGAGTCTTCTCCAACACCATAGTTCAAAAGCATTAATTCTTCAGTGCTCAGCCTTCTTCACAGTCCAACTCTCACATCCATACATGACCACAGGAAAAACCATAGCTTTGACCAGACGGACCTTAGTCAGCAAAGTAATGTCTCTGCTTTTGAATATGCTATCTAGGTTGGTCATAACTTTTCTTCCAAGGAGTAAGCGTCTTTTAATTGCATGGCTGCAGTCACCATCTGCAGTGATTTTCTCTTATTGTATTTCTGTGTTGTCTGTTGTAGCTTCACCTGTTTCATTTCTAGTTTTATTGATTTGAGCCCTCTTGTTTTCTTGATGAGTCTGGCTAAAGGTTTATCAATTTTGCTTATCTTTTCAGAGGACCAACTTTTAGTTTCATTGGTGTTCTGTTGTTTCCTGTGTCTCTCTTTCTGCTCTGACAGTTGTGATTTCTCTCCTTGTACTAACTTTGCATTTTGTTTGTTCTTCTTTCTCTAGTTGCTTTAGTTGTAAGGTTAGGTTGTTTATTTGAGATTTTTCTTCTTTCCTGAGGTAAACTTATACACTAGAAACTTCCCTCTTAGAACTGCTTTTGCTGTGTCTCATATATTTTGGATTATTAGGTTTTCATTTTCATTTGTCTCTATCAAAATCGTTTCCTCTTTTGATTTCTTCAGTGATCCAGTGGTTGTTTCATAACATATTTTTTAGCCTCCATATGTTTTTGTTGTTGCAGTTTTTTCTTCTAGTTGATTTCTGAATCTCATAGCTTTGGGATTCATCAGATCTGAATAAGAGCCTTTCTGGGTAGAGTATTTGTGGTTGCAGGTATTTCTCTTTCATCACTGTAAATATACTGTGGCACTCCCTTCTGGCCTGCAGAGTTTCTGCTGAGAAATCAACTGCTAACCTTATGGGAGTTCCCTTGTCTGTTATTTGTTACTTTTCCTTTGTTGCTTTTAATATTTCCTTTGTCTTTAATTTTTGTCCGTTTGATTAATATGCATCTTGGAATGTTCCTTCTTGGGTTTATCTTGTGTGGGACTCTCTGCACTTCCTGGACTTGGGTGACTGTTTTCTTTCCTGTGTTAGGGCAGTTTTCAGCTATTATCTCTTCAGTATTTGCTCAGGCCCTTTCTCTCCTTCTTCTCCTTTGGGACCCCTATGATGCAAATATTGGTGCCTTTGACATTGTGCTAGAGGTCTCTTAAACTGTTCTCATTTCTTTCCATTCTTTTTTCTTTATTCTGTTGTGTGGCAGTGATTTCCATCACACTGTAGCTCACTGATTTGTTCTTCTGCCTCATTTATTTCTGCTATTAACTCCTTCTAGTGTATTTTTTATTTCAGTTATTGTATTTGCAACTCTTTTTGGTGGTTCTCTACATTTTCTAACTCTTTACTAAAAACTTGTTACTTCTCACTTTGTGCATCCATTCTTTGCCCAAGTTTTGGGATCATTTTTGTGATCATTACTCTGAACTCTTTCTCAGGAAGATAGGCTCTCTCCATTTTACTAAGTTGTTCTTTTGGGGTTTTATCTTGTTCTTTCATCTAGAATGTATTCCTTTGTCATCTCATCTTGTTTAAATTTGTTTGTATTTTTATGTATGTAGTAGCTTAGTTACGTTTCTCAACCTTGGAGAAGTGGCCCTCCATAGGGAATGTCCTGTTTACCAGCAGTACACTCCCATTCTGTCATGCAAGGGCCAGGAACCAGCTGGTCCCAGGGTAGATACTGATCTGGGTTTGCAGACTCAGTTCTGCAGGCTTGTGGATCATAGTTTCTTTGCTTTTGGTGTCTGCCAAGTGGTAGGTCAGAGAAGGCAATGGCACCCCACTCCAGTACTCTTGCCTGGAAAATCCCATGGATGGAGGAGCCTGGTGGGCTGCAGTCCATGGGGTCACCAAGAGTCGGACACGACTGAGTGACTTCACTTTCACTTTTCACTTTCATGCATTGGAGAAGGAAATGGCAAACCACTCTTTTCAGCGTTCTTGCCCGGAGAATCCCAGGGATGGTAGAACCTGGTGGGCTGCTGTCTATGGGGTCACACAGAGTCGGACATGAATGAAGTGACTTAGCAGCAGCAGCAAGTGGTAGGTAGATCTGGGTTTTGGCCCTGATGGGCAGAGGCATATCTAGAGGTGGCTGTAGGCTCAATAAGTCTTTAAGCAGCCTGTCTGCTGGTGAGTGGGGCTATGTTCCTGCTCTGTTGGTTGTTTTGTTTGAGGCTTCCCAGCAGCAGAGCTTACAGGCTGCTGCTGTTATTGCAGAGTGCTCAGTCATGTCTGACTCTTTGCAACCCCATGGACTGCAGCACACCAGGCTTCCATGTCCTTCACCATCTCCTGGAGTATACTCAAACTCAGGCCCATTGAGTTGATGATGCATCCAACCATCTCATCCTCCTGCCCTCAATCTTTCCCAGCATCAGCGTCTTTTCCAGTGAGTTAGATTTTTGCATCAGGTGGCCAAAGTATTGGAGCTTCAGCTTCTGCATCAGTCCTTCCAGTGAATATTCAGGGTTGATTTCCTTTAGGATTGACTGGTTTGATTTCCTTGCTGTCCAAGGGACTCTCAAGAGTATTCTCCAGAACCACAATTCAAAAGCATCAATACTTTGGCACTTAGCCTTCTTTATGGTCCAACTCTTATATCTGTACATGACTGCTGGAAAAACTAAAGCTTTGAATAGACAGAACTTTGTTGGCAAAGTGATGCCTCTGCTTTTAATATGTTATCTAGATTTGTCATAGCTTTTGTCCAAGGAGCAGACATCCCTTAATTTCATGGCTGAAGTCACCATCTGCAGTGATTTTCGAGCCCAAGAAAATAAAACGTCACTGCTTCCATGTTTTCCCTTCTATTTGCCATGAAGTGATGGGACCAGATGCCATGATCTTAGTTTTTTGAAAGTTGAGTTTCAAGCCAGCTTTTTCACTCTCCTCTTTCACCTTCATCAAGAGTCTCTTTAGTTCCTCTTCACTTTCTGCCATAAAGGTGGTGTCATCTGCATATTTGAGATTATTGATATTTTTCCCCGCAATCTTGATGCCAGCTTTGCTTCATCCGGCCCAGCATTTCACATGATGTACTCTGCATAGAAGTTAAGTAAGCAGGGTGACAACATACAGCCTTCATGTACTCTTTTCCCAATTTGGAACCAGTCTATTGTTCATGTCTAGTTCTAACTGTTCCTTCTTAACCTGCATACAGGTATATCAGGAGGCAGGTAGGGTAGTCTGATATTACCATCTCTTTAAGAATTTTTCACAGTTTGCTGTGATCCATACAGTCAAAGTTTTCAGTGTTGTCAATGAAGCAGATGTTTTTCTGGAATTCTCTTTTTCTATGATCCAATGGGTGTTGGCAGTTTGATCTCTGGTTCCTCTGCCTTTTCTAAATTTAGCTTGTACATCTGAAAGTTCTCAGTTCACATATTATTGAAGCATAAATTAAAGATTTTGAGCATTACCTTGCTCTAACGTGAAATGAGAACAATTGTGTGGTAGTTTGAACATTATTTGGCATTGCCTTTTTTGGGGGATTGGAATGAAAACTGACCTTTTCCAGTCCTGTGGCCACTGCTGAGTTTTCCAAATTTGCTGGCATATTGAGTGCATCACTTGACCAGCAGCATCTTTTAGGATTTGAAATAGCACAGCTGGAATCCCATCACCTTCACTAGCTTTGTTCATAGTAATGCTTCCTAGGGCCCATTTGACTTCACACTCCATGATGTCTGGCTCTAGGTGAATGACCACACCATCATGATTATCTGGGTCATTAAGACCTTTTTTTGGTATAGTTCTTCTGTGTATTCTTGCCACCTCTTCTTAATATCTTCTGCTTCTTTAGGTCCATACTGTTTCTGTCCTTTACTGTGCCTATCTTTGCATGAAGTGTCCCATCTATAGCTCTAATTTTATTGAAGAGATCTCTGGTCTTTCCCATTCTATTGTTTTCCTCTATTTCTTTGCATTTTGTTCACTTAAGAAGGCTTTTTCATCTCTCCTTGCTATTCTTTGAAACTCTGCGTTCAGATGGATATATCTTTTTCTCCTTTTCCTTTCACTTCTCCTCTTTTCTCAGCTATTTGTAAGAACTCCTCAGATAGCCATTTTGCCTTGTTGCATTTCTTTTTCTTGGGGATGGTTTTGGTCACTGTACCCTGTACAATGTTATGAACCTCCATCGGTAGTTCTATCACATCTAATCCCTTGAATCTATTTGTCACTTCCAGCGTACAATCATAAGGGATTTGATTTAGGTCATACCTGAATGCCTTGTAGTTTTCCCTACTTACTTCAATTTGAGTCTGAATTTTGCAATAAGGAGCTCATGAGCTGAGCCATGGTCAGCTCCCAGTCATTTTTGCTGGCTGTATAGAGCTTCTCCATCTTTGGCTGGAAAGAATACAATCAATCTGATTTTGGTGTTGACTATCTGGTGATGTCCATGTGGAGAGTTGTACAGGCTGTTAGGTGGAGCCAGGTCTCTGTGCCAAGGAAGTCTAAAATGTCTGCCGCCAGCTAGAGTTGATGTAGGCCCCTCCACCAGACTTTCTGAAGCCAGGGAGAGCCACAGAGGCCCCCCTACCTCCCCAGGAGATTCTCCAAGAGAAGCAGGTAGGTTTGGCTCAGGCTTCTATGGAGTTGCTGCTTTTGTCCTGGAACCTGGTGTATGTGAGACTGTGTGTGTCCTCCAAGAGAGGAGTCTCTGCTTCTTCCAGTCCTGTACATCTCCTGCAAGTCCTGCTGGCCTTCAACACCAAAGGTTCTGGGGTCTCCTTCTCCTGATGCCAGACTTCTAGGCTGGGCAGCCTGGTGTGGCACTCAGAGCTCTCACTGATTTTTTTAAAAACATTGTTTGTTTATGGCTGTACTTGGCCTTCTTGCTGCATGAGAGCTTTCTCTAGTTGCTGTCAGTGGGCTTCTCCTTGCAGTGGCTTCTTTTATTGTGGGGCACAAACTCTAGGTGCATGGGTGTCATTAGTTGGAGCTTGCAGCCTCTAAGGTGCACAGGCTCAGTTGCTCTGCAGCATGTGGAATCTTCCCAGACCAGGGATCAAACCTGTGTCCCCTGCACTGGCAGGAGGACTCTTACCCACTGCACCAGAGAAGTGCAGCTCTCACTTCTGTGGGAGAAGGTCTATTTTATGGTAATCCCCCAGATCATGGGTCACCCACCTGGACAGTGTGGGATTTGGTTATATTGCAACTGTCTAACTGTCTCATGATTTCTTCTTTATGTCTTTGGATGTAGAATATCTTTTTAAGGTAGATTTCAATCTTTTTCATCAATAGTTGTTCAGCAGTTAGTTGTGATTTTGGTGTACCCATGAGAGGAAGTGAACTCAGGGCTGTCCAACTCTCCCATCTTGTCTTCTGAAAGCTCCACACCTTCCCCAGTTCTTTCTTGACTACACAAGGAATTCCCTTTCTCAGTTATCCTTTTTCCCATGAAATTGATCTCTACTTTGGCATCATTTCCATTTGCATACTAGCAACCAACTGTCTTATACACAAAATGTCTATTAACACATTATCGACTGGAGGATTTTTGCAGAAACTAACACTTGTGTCCAGCAATTTGTTGTGTACATGAATATTGAAATGTCTCTGGTCAATAACGCATTCGCTGGGTCTCTCAGCTTGCCTTTAGAGAAATTTTTGCATGAGATCTACAGACCCTGCTTCCTCATCTTTTTAATCTATTTACTAAAATTTTTTGTTTTAACTTTTAAGTAAAGTATGAGTACATTCTTACGATGAAAAATACATTTACAGATAAAACTAAAACCCATCAATCTCTACCTATTCTCTCCAGAAGTGACTGCTGTGATTATTGAGAAATGTTTCCTTCAAGATCTTCTCATGTTAATTTACACTTATGACCTAGAGATATCTAGCATGTCTTATTATTTACACAAATAAAATTGTACTGTTCTGTATTGTTCATATTCTGTAACTTTTTTCCACCACTGACTTTAAAATTTTCCTATTTAATATAAATATTTCATTCTTGCTAGTGAAAAATTAATTAATGAACTGATTAATCAATCAGTTAATCTAAGAAACTATTGGAAAATTTTTGAGCCAAATTTGAGACTTACAACCCAGAAAGAGCATCTGAGAAAGTGCCAAAAACTGTTCTACCAGTTAGAAGTCGACTTAGTTTGTAAGCTTTTTTGAGACAGAGGGCTGTACATTAAATGACATTTTTTTTAATTTTTATTTTTACTTTATTTTACTTTACAATACTGTATTGGTTTTGCCATACATTGACATGAATCCACCACGGGTGTACATGCGTTCCCAAACATGAACCCCCCTCCCACCTCCCTCCCCATAACATCCCTCTGGGTCATCCCAGTGCACCAGCCCCAAGCATCCTGTATCCTGCATCAGACATAGACTGGAGATTCGATTCTTACATGATAGTATACATGTTTCAATGCCATTCTCCCAAATCATCCCACCCTCACCCTCTCCCTCTGAGTCCAAAAGTCCGCTATACACATCTGTGTCTTTTTTGCTGTCTTGCATACAGGGTCATCATTGCCATCTTTCTAAATTCCATGTGTATGTGTTAGTATACTGTATTGGTGTTTTTCTTTCTGGCTTACTTCACTCTGTATAATCGGCTCCAGTTTCATCCATCTCATCAGAACTGATTCAAATGTATTCTTTTTAATGGCTGAGTAATACTCCATTGTGTATATGTACCACCACTTTCTTATCCATTCATCTGCTGATGGACATCCAGGTTGTTTCCATGTCCTGGCTATTATAAATAGTGCTGCGATGAACATTGGGGTACATGTGTCTCTTTCAATTCTGGTTTCCTCAGTGTGTATGCCCAGTAGTGGGATTGCTGGGTCATAAGGCAGTTCTATTTGCAATTTTTAAAGGAATCTCCACACTGTTCTCCATAGTGGCTGTACTAGTTTGCATTCCCACCAACAGTGTAGGAGGGTTCCCTTTTCTCCACACCCTCTCCAGCATTTATTGCTTGCAGATTTTTGGATCGCAGACATTCTGACTGGTGTGAAGTGGCACCTCATTGTGGTTTTGATTTGCATTTCTCTAATAATGAGTGATGTTGAGCATCTTTTCATGTGTTTGTTAGCCATCCGTATGTCTTCTTTGGAGAAATGTCTATTTAGTTCTTTGGCCCATTTTTTGATTGGGTTGTTTATTTTTCTGGAGTTGAGCTGTATAAGTTGCTTGTATATTTTTGAGATTAGTTGTCAGTTGTTTCATTTGCTATTATTTTCTCCCATCCAGAAGGCTGTCTTTTCACCTTGCTTATATTTTCCTTTGTTGTGCAGAAGCTTTTAATTTTAATTAGATCCCATTTGTTTATTTTTGCTTTTATTTCCAGAATTCTGGGAGGTGGATCATAGAGGATCCTGCTGTGATTTATGTTGGAGAGTGTTTTACCTATGTTCTCCTCTAGGAGTTTTATAGTTTCTGGTCTTACATTTAGATCTTTAATCCATTTTGAGTTTATTTTTGTGTGTGGTGTTAGAAAGTGATCTAGTTTCATTCTTTTACAAGTGGCTGACCAGTTTTCCCAGCACCACTTGTTAAAGAGATTGTCTTTACTCCATTGTATATTCTTGCCTCCTTTGTCAAAGATAAGGTGTCCATGTGTGTGGATTTATCTCTGGGCTTTCTATTTTGTTCCATTGATCTATATTTCTGTCTTTGTGCCAGTACCATACTGTCTTGATGACTGTGGCTTTGTAGTAGAGCCTGAAGTCAGGCAAGTTGATTCCTCCAGTTCCATTCTTCTTTCTCAAGATTGCTTTGGCTATTCGAGGTTTTTTGTATTTCCATACAAATCTTGAAATTATTTGTTCTAGTTCTGTGAACAATATCGCTGGTAGCTTGATAGGGATTGCATTGAATTTGTAAATTGCTTTGGGTAGTATACTCATTTTCACTATATTGATTCTTTCAATCCATGAACATGGTATATTTCTCCATCTAGTAGTGTCCTCTTTGATTTCTTTCATCAGTGTTTTATAGTTTTCTATATATAGGTCTTTAGTTTCTTTAGGTAGATATATTCCTAAGTATTTTATTCTTTTCGTTGCAATGGTGAATGGAATTGTTTCCTTAATTTCTTTTTCTACTTTCTCATTATTAGTGTATAGGAATGCAAGGGATTTCTGTGTGTTGATTTTATATCCTGCAACTTTACTATATTCATTGATTAGCTCTAGTAATTTTCTGGTGGAGTCTTTAGTGTTTTCCATGTAGAGGATCATGTCATCTGCAAACAGTGAGAGTTTTACTTCTTCTTTTCCAATTTGGATTCCTTTTATTTCTTTTTCTGCTCTGATTGCTGTGGCCAAAACTTCCAGAACTATGTTGAATAGTAGCGGTGAAAGTGGGCACCCTTGTCTTGTTCCTGACTTTAGGGGAAATGCTTTCAATTTTTCACCATTGAGGATAATGTTTGCCGTGGGTTTGTCATATATAGCATTTATTATGTTGAGGTATGTTCCTTCTATTCCTGATTTCTGGAGAGTTTTTTTAATCATAAATGGATGTTGAATTTTGTCAAAGGCCTTCTCTACATCTATTGAGATAATCATATGGCTTTTATTTTTCAATTTGTTAATGTGGTGAATTACATTGATTGATTTGCAGATATTAAAGAATCCTTGCATCCCTGGGATAAAGCCCACTTAGTCATGGTGTATGATCTTTTTAATGTGTTGTTGGATTCTGATTGCTAGAATTTTGTTGAGGATTTTTGCATCTATGTTCATCAGTGATATTGCCCTGTAGTTTTCTTTTTTTGTAGTATCTTTGTCAGGTTTTGGTATTAAGGTGATGGTGGCCTCATAGAATGAGTTTGGAAGTTTACCTTCCTCTGCAATTTTCTGGAAGAGTTTGAGTAGGATAGGTGTTAGCTCTTCCTGAAATTTTTGGTAGAATTCAGCTGTGAAGCCGTCTGGACCTGGGCTTTTGTTTGCTGGAAGGTTTCTGATTACAGTTTCAATTTCCGTGCTTGTGATGGCTCTGTTAAGATTTTCTATTTCTTTCTGGTTCAGTTTTGGAAAATTGTACTTTTCTAAGAATTTGTCCATTTCTTCCACATTGTCCATTTTATTGGCATATAATTGCTGATAGTAGTCTCTTATCCTTTGTATTTCTGTGTTGTCTGTTGTGATCTCTCCATTTTCATTTCTAATTTTATTGATTTGATTTTTCTCTCCTTGCTTCTTGATGAGTCTGGCTAATGGTTTGTCAATTTTATTTATCCTTTCAAAGAACCAGCTTTTGGCTTTGTTGATTTTTGCTATGGTCTGTTTCTTTTGCATTTATTTCTGCCCTAATTTTTAAAATTTCTTTCCTTCTACTAACTCTGGGGTTCTCCAATTCTTCCTTTTCTAGTTGCTTTAGGTGTAGAGTTAGGTTATTTTTTGACTTTTTTCTTGTTTCTTGAGGTATGCCTGTATTGCTATGAACTTTCCTCTTAGCACTTCCTTTATAGTGTCCCACAGGTTTTGGGTTGTTGTGTTTTCATTTTCATTAGTTTCTATGCATATTTTGATTTCTTTTTTGATTTCTTCTGTGATTTGTTGGTTATTCAGAAGTGTGTTGTTAACCTCCATATCATATTTCTTTAATTTTTTTTAATTGGAGGATTATTGCTTCATAATATTGCATTGGCTTCTGCCATACAACTGGAGCCAGCCGCAAGCACACACGACCCCCTCCCCCACCCCATCCCACCCCTCTCGGTTGTCAGAGCACCGAGTTGCACTCCCTGTGTTATTCAGCAGCTTCCCATTAGCGCTCTCTCTCACATGTGGCAGTGTCTACATGTCAGTGCTACGCTCTCAATTTGTCCCATCCTCCCTTCTCTCACTGTGTCCAGTCTGTTCTCTATGTCTGTGTCTCTATTCTCGCCCTCCAGATGGGTTTATTAATACCATTTTTTCTAGAGTCCATGAAGTGAAGTGAGTGCACTCAGCTGTGTGCACTCTGCAACGCCACGGACTGTAACCCGCCAGGCTCCTGTGTCCATGGAACTCTCCAGTCAAGAATCCGGAATGGGTTGCCATGGCCTTCTCCAGCGGTTCTTCCCAACCCAGGTCTCCTGCATTGGAGGCGGCCTCTTTACCGTCTGAGCCACCAGGGAAGCTGCGTTAATATAGAAAATGTTTTTTTCCTCTCTCTGTTTTTGCTTCACTCTGTGTAACAGGCTCTAAGTTCATCCACCTCACTGACTTTTTATGGCTGAGTACCATTCCATTTTATATAACTTCTTTATCCATTCACCTATCAATGGACATCTAGGTTGCTTCTATGTCTGAGCTGTCGTAACTTGTGCTGTATGAACACTGAAGTGCATGTGTCTTTCTCAGTGTATGTACCCAGTAGTGGGATTGCTGGGTCATAAGGTAGTTTTATTCCTAGTTTTTAAAGGAATCTCCATACTGTATCAATCACTCATTCCCACCAACAGTGCAGGAGTGTTTCCTTTCTCCACACCCTCTCCACCATTATTGTTTGTAGATTTTTTAATGATGGCCATTCTGACCAGTGTGAGGAGATACGTCATTGTAGTTTTGATTTGCATTTCTCTAATATAGTGGTATTGAGCCTCTCTTTGTGTCTGTTGGCCACTGGTATGTCTTCTTTGGAGAACCGTCTGTTAGGTCTTCTGCCCCTTTTTTGACTGGGTTGTTTTTCTGGTATTGAGCTGCGTGAGCTGCTTGTGTATTTTGGAGATTTTCCTTTGTCAGTTATTTGCAATTGTTTTCTCCCATTTTCTCCCATTCTTTTCATTTTGCTTATAGTCTCCTTTGCTGTGCAAAAGTTTTTTTAGTTAGGTCCTGCTTGTTTTTATTTCCACTACTCTAGGAGGTAGGTCAAACAGAATATTGCCATGATTTATGTCAGTGTTTGCCTGTTTTCCTTTAAGAGTTTTTAGTTTCTGGCTTTACACTTAGGTCTTTAATCCATTTTGAGTTTATTTTTTATGTGGTGTTAGGAAGTGTTCTAATATGCTTTTACATGTAGCCGTTGTTTTCCTAGCTTCACTTATTGAAGAGGCTATATTAAACGATTATTGATAGTTTACATAATTCAAGTACCACATGACCCGTAAGTGTTGGGTCATGTGACTCTTTACAAGCTAAGAAGGAATATTATCTTTTAAGGAGTTGTCTAATTGATGCTAGAATGTTGCTCTTTACAGTTGAGCAGGTATCCCTATGGCTGGGGATTTGGCCAATGCATGATGCAGAGAGGGGAGAGGAGGCCAAAGGTCTGAGAATTGTTATGTTTAAATTCTCCTTGCCTTGCCATAAACATGGACTTTATGTCACATCCTCTATTACCTAGAAAGGATTTATCATATTGGATTTAACAATTTCTGTACTGACAGGGGTCCAATTTCGTGCTGCTGTAAACGACGCTGCTGCAACAATCATCCTTGGGCATTTTTCCTTACTTTGCTAGGATGGCTATTAAGAGTCACTTCTGCTCACTCACTTTCCAGGTCTCACCACCCTGGCTCCCATCCCTGTTCCTCCATAAGAATTGTCACAATCACTCTGCATTTAGGCTCACAGCAGCACTTGATAGTTAACACACCTTACTTTTTGAAATGTTTTTTTTTTGCTTTGGGGGTTAAAAAAACCACAACCCTCTTGTTTCCTCCTTTCCCTCTGGCTTCATGTCTTTTGTTGGTTCCCACTCTACTTGCTCTAAATGTTGAGAGCTCATCAAGATGTTTTAAGCCTTTTCTACTCTGGATGCTCTATCCTGGATGTTCCCATACATCTGTTCTTAGCCATCTACATTATGTCTTTCAAATTCCTATTCTAGTCCAGACTAGTACCTAGCAGTCTGCATGAGATCATTCATCTTAAATGGTACACCACAAAAGCATGTCTTAACATGTCCTAAGAGAACCTGACCTGCCTCCTCCAATCCCCACCTTACTCACTACCTGGCACCCCAACCACCCATTTGTTCAACCCAAAAACCTGGTTCTTTACCTTGGAATCCTGCTTGTAGGAGTCCTTGGATTGTCTTTTCCTAAATGTTGAGTCACTTTCTCTCTCACCTCTCCACCATCTGTGCCCATCTGTTTTGGCCTCATAATATATGAGGTTTCCCAGGTGGTGCTAGTGATAAAGAACCCACCTGCCAATGCAGGAGGAGATGCAGGTTTGATCCCAGGGTCAGGAAGATCCCCTGGAGGCCATGGCAACCCACTCCAGTATTCTTGTCTGGAGAATTCCATGGCGAGAGGAGCCTGGCAGGTTGCAGTCCATAGCATCGCAGAGACATAACTGAAATGACTTAGCACGCACGCATAGTACATACCAGTCTATCAGTCATTTGTTTGCCTTCTAGAATGTACAGGGTGGCAGGGTAATAGTTGAGCATTTGTCCTCTAGACTTATTTGGTTTCGACCTCTGATCAGCCACTGACTAGGGTGGTGCTCCTGTTCAGCCTCTTTGCTCGTTTGGTCACTGGGAAATGGGGAGGGAGTACAGTGCCTAGTTCATAGGATTGTTGAAAGATTAAATTATAAGGATGGTAAGAGGCATATGATTTAATTCTATGATTTTTTTTTTTACTGTACACACATTTAAAAACTGTTTCTGCAAGCATTCCTCAGCCCTTTGCTGTGTCTAGAACAAAGAAACAAGTATTCTTTGAATGAAATAAACAGTAACTTCCACACTCTTTGCCACTTAGGTTGGAACTTCTATCTGGCCTATAAAACCAGTTTCTTACTTAGAATCAAAATTCCCACTGTAATGTTTGCTCACAAGGAGCTCCATTGTGAACCACCTATGAAAAATTCCTAACTGGTAATAGGACTCTGTTACCAAAGTTGGCAGCTCATTGTAACCTGAGACAGGAAATCTCAAATCAGAGATAAACAATTCCTTCATGGGCAGACATCAATTTTGGTCATAAGGATCATTCAGAGAACACAGGAGATATAAAATACTTTGTGCATAAATTTAAAAAACCCCCCAAAACAGAATTTTAACATACTATTGTTATCTGTGCATTGCCCCCAGTAAGATTTTTCTAGAAATACACACAAAACACCCCTTAAACCAGTGGCCTACAAGTTTACCAAAAAAGAATCAAGAACATATGAAAGTAACTAGGACGTTAAATACCATCCAATGGCCGGTTTTCATTTATTCTGAAAACTAGGTAAAGACACGAGACAGGTTTAAAAAGTGTAGAGTTAATATTTTATTGTCACCTATCAGATGGCAGTAAGGTATATAATCTTCATACTTGATCTTTCCTTTGTGTAAATAAAAAAAAAAATTACAAGTTTAAACAGCCAATGGCTGGTCATGTCTTCAGAAAACATGATTAGATTAATTCATTAATGGTGGCTTCAAGTTTTTCCTTATTAGCTCCAGAAAATTCACTCACCTGTTGAGAGAATATTGAATTGCCATTAGAGGTAGCACTGCACCCCTCTTTTGTGTATCAGATACGACTCCAGAATGGGTAGACAGGAAGTATGTGCTTATTTAAATTGTACATCCATGGATAACACTCAAGTTCAACAACAACAAAAAGTCAAGGCTCAATTTTTCTACACAAATACCTCTGAACAAAGATAAATGCATTGTGATATAAATATGAAGTACCAATCACAGGGATTAATCAGCAAATCCCTGTGACTTAACAGAGATTAATTAATAATGAGATGTCTCATTATGTACTTAATGAAGAATGACACATTTAAATATTCTTAAAAGGAAAAAATGGGGATGTGCGTCCCATGTGAAAGGTAAGTCGCTTGTTTGTTTATATGCCAGGCTAGCCTGTTACCCAGCTGGTTTTCAAGGTCAGGTGTACCTACCTTCTGTCCTTTTTTAAAAAACTGGAAGGTTGGCATGCATTTGACTTCACACTCTGCAGCAACATCCTGAGGGGAAGAGAGGTATAGCAAGAAGATAAAAACAAGACTGAGTATTGAGCGCTGACACCCATGATCTAAAACCAGATTCTTTTTCCTGTTACATACCCAGAACTCAACCTTAGGGCTTTGTGTCAATGTTTACATGCCTATACAATGATACAGTGGCACAAAAGCCAAATTGGTTCTATTCTGTATTAAAATTTTAAAATATGTACTCTCATCTTTGAGAGATACTAGCCTCAGATACTATACAGTGACTTAGTTTAACAGAATTATTGTTTTCTTGAAGTGAAGTATGTAGATGATGATCACAGGCTAAAGTTCAGAGTTAGCGAGAGGGACAACTTGTTTACAAAGGACGTGTTCAAGAAGAAAGTCACGGTAACCTACAGGACAGCTCCACACAGACTTTTCTGCTTTTACCACCCCTCACTCTCCACACCTTATTCACACCAGGTTTTGGGGGAAGATTCCATGAAAATGTTTTGGACAAGAGTTTCAAGTGAACAGGTCCATTAGGGATTCAAAACATCAGCTCAGCACTCAGAGAGGGCAGGGGGAGAAATGCAGAAAGAACCATGCACTCTTAACTAACTGCGTGGTCAGCAAAAGCTATGAAGAACAGCAACCAAGGAGGCAGAAAGAACCCTGAGAAGCAGATCGCAGAAACCAAAGACCTTTCACAGGAAAGCAAGGTTGGTACAAACACCGTGGCGTCTTCTAGTCAGGGGTCTGGCAATGAGGAACACAGGAGTTAAAAACAGAGCGGGCCTGAGATTAAGCCACCAGTCAACGGAAGCAGGCTAACTTCACCTCTTCCCCTGAGACTGAAAGAAAAGTGTGGTTTAAATCTTCATGAAATTGCACGTGTACTGTTGCTAGTTTGGGCAGGAAGGGTGGCAGACAACTGCGGTTCTTTTCCTGATAACCTTTACTTTTCTTTGAACACTGGACACCAAGCAGCACAGGGCAGTAAGGCTGCAATAAAATGGCTAGTAATGTACTGAACGCCGGTGCATTCCAGGCACCACTCACTCACTGAAAGCAAGAGTTACACGGACATTAGCAAGAACGTTTGCTTAAAACCATAATGAAGATCGTAACATTTTAATTGTACCAATTCCAGTAATTCAGGATGAAAAACTGGGGTGGAGAGTTGACCAGGAAGATAGTGAGCGGCACATGTCAGGGTTCAGGACCTTGAGGGTGAGTAATCAGGAGACCAGGCTTCCCAGATGGTGCCAGTGGTAAAGAACGCACCTGCCAATGCGGGAGACACAAGAGACGTGGGTTTGTGCCCTGGATTCGGAAGGTCCCCTGGAGGAGGACATGGCAACCCACTCCAGTATTCTTGCCTGGAGAATCCCACGGACAGAGGAGCCTGGCAGGCTACAGCCCATAGGGTCACATAGAATTAGACATGACTGCGCAACTCAGCAGGCATGAACCAGGAGACCTGAAGATTAGAAGGGCAGGGGGACTGGTTTAGCTAAAAGATTAAAAAATGGTTGTCTATGGGATGAATCTGGTCAGAGAGGTTGCTTGGTTCATGTAAGTGCTTTAAAAAAAAAAATCTCTGAACTGCTTGAATATTTGGGAACACTGGCTGGCTCCTCCTAGCACTGGAAAAGCAGCTGCTTACTGGAGTTCCCTCACTCTTAAGTCGCCAGGTGGGTATCATCTTTCATGCAAGCAGTTGGCAGAAGCCTCAGAAGAGGTGGGTGTTAGAAGGGCAATGGGGTTGAAATGGTGAGCCACCCTCTCCCCGACTTCTAATCAGAGAAACATACAGGTGGTACAGCTGACCTTCATCACCCACGAGAGCATGCAAGACAACAGGACGTGGAGATAAGGAAGATGGAGCAGAAGGATCTCGAGCTCACCTCCTCTCCTGAGCACATCAGAGTCACAACTAGCTGCTGAACATAACCATCAAGAAAGACCGGAAGCTACCAAAAAAGATATTCTACATCCAAAGACAAGAGGGCTTGGACACTGATCACAACTTTCAGGTGAGAAAGCTACTCCCAAAGCTTTATGAGCAGAAAACACAGGGTCCCAATCAATGGAAATGGTAGTCTCATTCCTGTTCTCAGATTCTGAATACCTCACCCAGTCAGAGCCTGGCACTCCTGCATTGGTACAACTGCCGAACTTAAAATAAGCTAAGTCATGAAAACACTAATGCTTTTGAGAAAGCTTCCAAGTGTTTTAATCATGTTCATACGTTTTATGTCTTAAAATTGCAGTCTAAGTCTCTACATGATAAATTTTTAGTTAAAGCATAAAGAATTCTCTCACTGGGTATGAAAGTGATGTTACATTGTTCTTCAATCCCCATCCCTGAAAGAGCTGCTAAGGGAATGAGAATATTCATTTTAAAGCTCCTAGATACACATGGTTAAACTACTTTGCAATTCGAATATATCAATTTATCAGTATGTATCATGATTTCTGACATCCAGTTTGACTTTTCATGCAGTTAGATCCATCAGCCCTTCCCTACTCCAATCATTGACAGCATGGGCTTTACTGGATTTTTAATGACCTCAGTTAAGATTGTTGTTTACTTGCTAAGTTGTGTCTGACTCTTTGCAACCCCATGGACTGTATCCCTCCAGGCTCCTCTGTCTATGGGTTCCTCCAGGCAAGACTATTGGAATGGGTTGCCATTTCTTTTCCAGGGGATCTTCCTAACCCAGGGACCAAGGTGCATCTCTTGCACTGGCAGGCAGATTCTTTACCACTGAGCCACCAGAGAAGCCCCAAAAGGTTAGTCTGTAGCTAATATTTAATCTCTATTACCTCTGTGAATGTTTTACTTTTTCTGTTTTCTATTACTTGTTCTATGCACTAATTTGCCCATTCCTATGGGGATTTGAAAAGACACAGACACTTTAAAATTAAGGAGCTACTGTTGAGGTTTTAAAAATATCCTTAATCCTGAGTTGATCACTTGCCTCATTTAAAAACAGAAAGCGAGCCAATCCCTAATGGCACCCCAACTTCCTGCCATAAAAAAAAAAAAAAAAAAAAAACCAATCTGGAATTTACGTATTCACAGCATAATCAGGATACACAACTCTTCCCTCATTCCCCTAAAACCTCCTCAGTGGCTCCTTTATGGTCAAACCCTATTCCACCCCACCCCACCCCTGATCTGTTCTCCATCACCATAGGTTTAGCCAATCTCAGCTTTTTATTAGTTTTTTACTAGTTAAGTATAACAGGGCTTCCCAGGTGGCTCAATAGTAAAGAATCTGCCTGTCAATGCAAGAGCTGCAGGTTCAATCCCGGGGTTGGGAAGATTCCCCTGGAGGAAAAATGGCAACCCACTCTAGTATTCTTGCCTAGAGAATCTCATGGACAGAGGAGCCTGGCAAGATGCAGTCCATAGGGTTACCAAAGAGTTGGGCATGACTAAGCACACATGTACTAAATGTAACAAGGCTACATTTTACCTTAAATTTCTTTTTGGTGGTTTCTAGCTTAGCATTTTGTCCCACATGGTGTAGTGGTAAAGAATCTGTCTGCCAATGCAGGAGACCAGAGAGGTGGGTTACCTACTCGAGTATTCCTGCCTGGAAAATCCCAAGACAGTGGAACCTGCTGGTCTACAGTCCATGGGGCCACAAAGAGTTGGACACTACTAAGCAACTGAGCACGGAGGACCAAAGTACCTTTAAACCTGCTCTTGTCACCTTTTATCAACTCACTCCTGGCTATTCTAATCCAAATGGAGACACGTGGCATCCTAAGTTACTTTGTTTCTTTTAACTTACAAGTATCATACTCTGTAGAGCTGGGAGTAGAGTCTACTCTTAAGGAAATAAGATCAGTCTATGATTTGCAAAAGTAGTATTCACACTTTGCTATGCATACAGAGTTGTTCTGTATGTATACCACATTCTACGTCCATGCCTCTGACTGTCCATTTGATTTATTACACCTGAAAGATAATCTCCTCCAGCTCAAGTGTTTAGAGATTATTCTATTAAAACTAGGTGCTATTTCCCCCCAATCCTATAAACATTAAGTGCCCTGGGTTTGGAGTTTATGGGCAGCAATTATCTGCATAAAAAAATGTAAAAAATATTCATTCCTAAAACATTCCATCTATGATATGATCTAATGTTCAAAATGATGATATCCCTGTTATCCTTCATCTGCATTCTTTACAAGCCAAAATGAGGAGACGGTTTTATCTACAGTGTTCCAAAGCAACCAGAGGATCCACTCCTGGAATCTGTAAATTCCACGGGGAATAATTCGTGGCATGACAATGAATTGCTTTTTGTTTGCATTACTTCCCTTGCTAATTCTGCTGACTGACCAGGTGTGCAGGAACAGACAGACTGTTACTGTGTGTATCGGACAACCTAAGAGTTCTGGGATTCAGTTTTGATTCAGTTTTTAATGCTGCAGAAGATTGATAAGGCTATTTAGATGGTAGAAGAGTAGTCACTAAAGAGTATGAACAAAAAACTACACGTTACTCAAAGCGCAAGGTCAGCTTATGAGAGGGTCATTTTAAGGTCTAGACACTTTCAGGGTGACGATGAGGATGCCAACCAGGCCTAAAGGAGGGACTGTCATACGGACATCTTGGCCTGCTCCACACACCTACTTCCCAGAGGCTCTGGACTGAGGCAGAGAGCATCTGCCCAGGGCCTGGCACAATACTACAGGGGCCAAATCCCCAGGCTCTGCCTCTGACCATTCTTCCTTCTGTGCTGCAGTCTCATCACCTGTGCAGTGGGGGTGCTGATAAAAACACTCCTCCTGGTTACTAGCTGGATGAAATGACCTAATTAATACAGGTAGAGGGCTTAGTGCAGCATCTAGTATGTGTTAGTACTTCCAAATAAAAATGTATTCACTTGATGTCTGATAGGATTAGAACCAGTTTCTCTAGTCCCTTCCAGGTGCCATTTGTACCTGGCTAAAGTGACCAGATTGAGAAAAAAAAAAAAAAATTAGGTTAAAACAAGGAGCAAGATTTTTTTCACACATACTGTCTGCTCTTAAAAAACCCAGGACACACAGAATAACTGTACTTGACAACCATATAAATTCATTCATTCTATACCTGCTATAGCCTGACAGGTGTGCTATGTAAAGGGGAAACAACGGTAAGACAAGGTCTCGGATTCAAAAAAACTGACAGACCATAATGAAGGACAGAAACAAAGATCAGAATAGTCACAGCTAAGCTCACTGAGAGCTTATCATGTACCAGGGACCATTCTGAACACGCACAGGTCTTATAAGATACCGACAACTGCCTTATGACGCTGCATCAATGTGATTTTACAGAGGCTCAGCCCGAGGCACAGAACAGAGCTTTACCAAGCACACACAGCTAACACGGGCCATGATCCTCCCATCTCACAACATTCAATCCAAGAAAAAGGGCAGAACACACCAGGGGAACACAGAGGAAGGGAACTAACCCAATCTGGGCATAGAAGGCAGTAACTAGAGAATTCCTGGAAAGGACGTGAAGTTTACGTCCAGGAGTTTGCCTGGCAAGAGATGAGAAATGTGCTGGGAATAAGCAACGCACTGCAGGGTGGAGCCCACAGGCTTAGGAAGTACTGCCACATCCCCCTTTGTATAGACCCTTCTGGATCTTTAGAATTTCCATGTTTGCTCAGTGAATAAGCAACCTCACAAAGCTGGTAGGGCAGATATTAAGATCTGGTCATAGACAATGGAATCAACGCTCAGAGGCGACAAGGATGAGCCTAAAGCAGAAGTCACTGGGCCAGGACTGGAACCCAGGTCTAGCACCCTTGTTGCCACTTTGTACGTAACCCACGCTCGTCCCTCTGAGGTTAGGTGAACCTGCCCACACACATTTAAATCCCAGCTCTGCTACTTACTGTAACTCTATGGCCAATCTGTTTGTTTTCCCATCTGTAAAATGGGCGATATGGCAGGACCAAGGATTAAATGAATTCATACTTGCTATGCTCTGAGAGGTGGCGAAGGACAGGGAGGTCTGGAGTGCTGCGGTCCACGGGGTCGCAATGAGTCGGACACGACTGAGCAACAATGTGCACAGAACAGTCTGCCTGACCTAAAGTGCTAAGCATATTTCTTTTCTCAGCTCTCTATCAAGGTACCCTGGTGTTTGGTCTTTTCAATTCTATTTGTTGAGCATCTTGGATTGTTAGGTAGACTATGTAGGCTTTTAGAAAGAGGACTAGTAAAGTCAGGAAATAGATGCCTCAATGATTTTGTTTTAGGATGTGATATACATAGCTCCTGACAGCTAAAATTAAGCTTAAAATTGGCACAAGTACCTGTTCTTCTGAAATAAACTTTTTAGCTAGGGTGGTAGTTGTAGTGTGTTTTTTATTTATGAGAACAAGCAATGTGCAATTCAGAGAACAAGGGCAAGGCAAAAAGTTCAGCATTATTCTGGATTTCTAGCCACATACCTGACAGTCATCCACATCTACTTCGAGGAACACCACGTTGGAATACTTTTCAGAGAGAGACTGGAGAATTAAAAAAAAAAAAAATCCACAAAGATTTACCACTGGGTAGTGGCAGTCAACACACTTAAGCTTCTTAAAGGGAAACTTAAAAGTAGGGACTAAAGATGCAGATATTTAAACTAGGGACAGGTAAGCATAAAGGACATTTTCTCTGAATCAAATTCTTCTTAGTATAAAATAATTTAGAACACTGATTTTGATTCCTGAACTTCAAGTAGGGCCCATGTTTCAACTTGAAGAAAAACAAAATCACTTAGACAACCAAATTAAGTTTTGAAAGTTGTCTTCCATGGGCTGTATGTATCAAACTTAAGTTCTAAATTAAGTTGTTATGCTATGACTTTAGATGAAAGATCCAAAATCAAAACCTCTTTCCTCGTGTTGTGACCACCAACCCCAAACAGCTTACAAAAGCAGAAGCTGGCTCATACTTACATGAAAGAAAGGCTTGATCATTTTGCAAGGCCCACACCATGTGGCTGAGAAGTCGACTACTACGAGTTTCTCTCCTGCACTGTTCAAGGCTTCCTGAAAAGCATACTAAGGAGGGAAAGAGGAAAGCTGATGTTAAATTACATTTAATTCCAAAAGCCTTGATAAAACGTGACACAAAGCACAATCTGGAGGTCCTATTTTCAGGGTCTGTTTTTTAATTTAAAAAATGAAAACCAAGCAAATAAATAAACTGAAGAAATCCTACTGTGGTGTGTAGTGTTACTTGCTAAGAATGAAACAAGTATGATGTATACAGTGTATCAATATTCATGTCTTCACAAATACAAAATATTATTTGGTTAATCCACATCCAAACTAAGTAAATGAAAATAAAGACATCTGTATTAAAACTGCTTCCACATCAAATCTAGGTATATAGTAGACATTCATTAAATGCTTATTGATTGATGCAAGGAGTCACTCTTCAACTGAATGCCACAAATGCACAGAATTTTGCAACTAAAACACAGTTGCTTTCAAAATCAAAACTTCTTGATTAAGCTAATTTTACCTATGTTAGAACATTCAAAAGCTCAAAAAAGAAAAAAAAAAAGAAAATAATTTCTCCACACCCTTACACCCAATTACTGTTGACTTTTAAGCATATATCCTTATATTCTTTTTAATGCAGTTTCCAGAATTGAGATCATATTCTTGATTTATCATTAATTTCTGCTTTCATCGTTGACCAACTAAAAAAGTTTTAGTTCTTCATGAAGGGAATTTTGTTATTTTTCATAAGCAATGCTTGTTGAATTCCATCAGCAGAAATGATCAAGAAATTCCTCACCACCAACCTCCCTGAATAATTTACCAATGGTGTTGATACTGTAACCCTAGCAACGTAACATTCTAGTTAACAAGGGACTCATTTTTAACCACAATTAGTCAGCTGCTGCTGACCAAAGCCACGGCCATGAAGAGAGATCAAAACACAAACATCTATATCTGAAGTCTCAGTTTTCTTCAAGGGAAAAGATGCCAGTCACATTGGTTTAATCAAAAACCAACACAACCACCCCCTTGCTTTGAAAGCTAAGAATCAGGTCAGATGTGGTCCAGTAAAGAAGGAAAGTAAATAAAGCACCATTAAAAAAAAATTTTTAAGTGAATTCCTCAGAAGTTAGTTCTCTAGATTTATAATTTCTACCTCATGTTTTAGGGAAACAATTCACAAATGGTGTTTCCCTGGGACGGTAGGTATGGTTTCTGTTTGCAGTTATGCAGGTACAAACCTGCACGCAAAGAAACACACCCCACCTTTGGGTATGACAAGGTAGGGGCACACAGGGTAAAAAGTAGAGAGATCATGTTTCCAAACCATCACCTATATTTTCCAGATGAATTTCCTTCAAAGCCTTCCCTAATGTGATTTTTTTTAGGTTGAACCAGCCATTCTTTACTGCAAGATCCAGGTAAGACAGGAAAATAAGGAATTACAGTGTCCGCTCAGATGAATGCATGATTTTGTGAACATGGTTGGCTTTCAGTCAATACTGGGGAGGTTACTTTCAATCTAGAATATCTTTCAGCAATAAATTTTGGCTTCACTGAACATGAGTCACACAGCCAGGTATAGGTAAGACTTCATGACAAATTCTATTCTCTGGCCACTTAAGTTTGCATCTTACTAAGAAGCAAACCATAATTTCTAGCTTCCAGAAACTACCAGTGAGCACTGATAAAGGTCCCCATCACTGACACAAAGGTTCTGAAAACAAAACAATGCACTCATATTTGGGGCAGATAAATAAGAGCAGCTTCCGGCATCTCTTTTCCTAAACACACCCATTCCAAAGGCAATCAACAAGCCTCAGAGTGGTTTGTAAAGCATTCAGTGAAAGTGCCCGTGTGTTCAAATTAGGAGTTCAAGAGATGGCAGTGGCCATTCTTGGAACAAACTGTTGATTTCTTCTTCCTCACTTTTACAGTCTAGGTATCCCACTTGGATCTGAAACAGACCCCAGTGGTTCTGAACTACCAAAACCTCAGCTGTCTTGGATGACCAATGGCACCAATTTTAGTCCATCAGAATGAAAATCGAAAGTGTACTCAATAGTTAACAAGAAAACATTCAAATCAGCTTACCTTTTGATTGACTCTAGATCATAGTTTTGAAGACCCATTGATTACAACCCCAGATCAGTGCTTTTTCTGAGTAATGAACTTCCTGTCACCCTTGTACATCTTGCCATTAATGAGGGGAGGAAAGTGCCACAACTAAATAGGAAACTAAATATGGCAACTAAAATAGGAAAAGACTGAATTTTGAAAAGACTCTCTCCAGGAATCAATCGATTTTTGGTTTGTAGTTGTATGGATTCTGAGACACATCAGCTAGACCAAAGATTTTTCACTCCTTTCATGGGTTTCAGAGATTCTACTGAAGAAGTCGCCAGCCTCTACAGAGGAACACCCCTTACTCCCCCCTCCTCGCACCGCCCCCCCTCCGCCCTCTCTCGCCCAAGACTGTTACTAGTCATTCAGTTGATACTGACGCCAGGCTTTCCTGTGGCTCATGGTTAAGAAACCAGACGCAGGAAATGTGGGTTTGATCCCTGGGTTGGAAAGATCCCCTGGAGAGGCAAATGGCAACCGACTCCAGTATTCTTGCCCAGGAAATCCCATGGACAGAAAAGCCTAGCGAGCTACAGTCCATGGGGTCACAAGAGTCGACATGACTTCACAACTAAATACACAACCGATGTTGACCCTAACCTGAGGAAACAGCCTCAACGCTGTATAAAGCGTGAGTAACAGAAACATTCATCGAAGCATGGAAAACTGCCTACACTGTCCAGCAATGTCTTCAGTTATTGAAATGATTCCAAAATCTTCTAATTACACAGAAAGAGTTCAGACTAAATGTGACCACACACACCTCCCAAATAAAAAACGTCAATTATCTGTGGCTGCTTCTAGGAAACAGATCTCTCTCTTCCCAGATTTCCTACAATGATCTTCATGTTTCTTGATCGTAAAAGGAAAAAAAGGAACCATTAACACTGAAACCTCCATTCCTCGAAGCCAACCTCAGACCTGAACCAAGTTCGGGCACTCCACTCGCCTTTCCCTTCTTTACTGGGGTGGGAAGTTTTCTCCCACTGACTTTTCTGACTCTAGATTAGCATCCATTTCTTGGGGCGGGGGGCGCGCACAGTACACCAGACACTCTTAGGCTCTGAATTCTCCGAGCAGGAGAGTATTAAGTGTGCAATAACTCTCGATATATGCAACACTTTTTGCCTTGGGCATTCCTAAAAGGACACAACCGCCGTCGAGCACATAGCCGGGCGCGGCCGCACCCAGGAGACTTCGGGCTCCAGCGAACCCCACAGACAGAGAAAGAATCCCAGATGGGTAGGGCAGTGGAGGCCCCCGGGCCCAGCCTTGGGGACTGAGTCATTCCGAAGCCAGCGCTGCCGGAAACACGCCCCTGCGTCGCAGGAGGAGGAGTCCCGAGGGCGCGGCCCGGACTTCACTTCCTTGCCGCCACCTGGGCCACTAAAGCCGGACTCGTAGGGGTTGGGGTGGGGGTGTCTCCAGCCCGGAACCGCCCCTTTCACGCGGCCGCAGCACGCGTCACCTCTACTGCCCGGCAGCCGGGGGAGGGGGGTCTCCGGCCTAGACCCGCTCCCCAGGGAGCTCACTGCATCCAAAAGCGCGGGTGGATCACGCGGCTCCACGAGGAAGGAGTGGCGGCCAGCAAGCCCGGGCTTTCTTCAAGAAGCCCTCCACCTCCTTGCCCAGGCCCGTGTCCGGATAAAGATGGGGGGCCTAAGGCAGCCTCCCTCCATCCTCTACCCAATCGCGGCTTCCCGGCAAGAGGGGTGGCGGGGTCGCAGTGGAGGACTCCCGGGCGCTCTCCGCGCGCGTGCATCCTCCAGACACACTAAGTCACCTGGACAGGGAAGCCTGTCCGTCTCCTCCCTTCCTCCAGGGAACGCTCCACCGTCCCGGGCGCGCCCAGGCCCGGGCTTCCCGCAGTGCAAGGCCGAGCCGCCGCGTCCTCTTCCCCGAGGGATGCAGAGGGGCGGACTGCCCACCTTCGGCCCACCGCCTACCCCAGCTGCCCGGAGCTTCGTGCTGCGCCCTGGCATGCCCCGGAACGCGTACCTTGCTCTCAATCTGCTTCACCATCTTGGCAGCTGGGGGTCTGACGAGCGACCTGACAGTGCAAGCGATGGAAACGGATGCAAGGCGCCGGACGGAGCTTAGCCAGCTCGCAGCCCGCTTTCCCTTTATAGTAACGGTGGGCGGGGCGGGCGGGCGCGCGCGGCGTGCGTGCGGCGGGGACGCGCCCGCTCAGGCCTCCCGCGCCCGCGCCGGCGTCAGGGCTAGGCCCCGCCTCCCGAAGCCGCCGGGTCGGGGCGGGACGGCTGGCGGGGGCGGGACGGCTGGCGGGGGCGGGACGGCTGGCGGGGGCGGGACCGCTGGCAGGGGCGGGGCCGGGACCCCTGGCAGGGGCGGGGCCGGAGAGGCTGGGCGGGCGCGAGCGCGGGCGAGGGGCGGAGCTCCTGGGAGTCGTCTGGGCTCGAAACCTTCGGCATCGTCAACCTGTACCCCACCTGCGAGTGGGAAGGCGGGAGGGCCATCAGGTGACTTAAAGGGCGCATGCCGGCGGCCACTCCCTGATCTAGAGGGTCACCTGGGAAGGAGCCAGCCAGACCTTAATCGGACGCGCCCAGAGAAGAGGCCATTTACGGTTTCTCGGAAAGACCCGCTGTACCACCGCCCCACAGTCTCGCGAACCCCCACAAAATGCTGAGTAACGATAACCAGGAAGTGTCTCTCGGTGTGAGCCCCCACTCGCCCTCGCCGCCTCCTTATCCGGAATGTACCGCGACGGTTCTCCTGGTTCCTTCTTCCTGTCCTTTCAGGAACCTGCTGTTGCATCATGACACAGCAGTTTAGTGCCACTGTGAACCGACCGGGCTCCTGCCCGGTAGCGTTGATGCTGGTCGTTAAGTCCTGCGGAAGTGACACAGTTGTGACCCTGAGCAGGTGACTTCCCGGTTCCTCCGATTTCCTTACTGTAAGATGAGAATCAGGATGGTCCCTGATTCCTGGCGGTGGTGTTTTGAGGATTAAATAAAATTCCTTTAAAGTGATTAGGAGAGTGCTTGACACATGGTAGGCACTCAAAAAATAGTTGCTGCTGCTGCTAAGTCGCTTCAGTCGTGTCCGACTCTGCGCGACCCCATAGACGGCAGGCTACCAGGCTCCCGCGTCCCTGCGATTCTCCAGGCAAGAACACTGGAGTGGGTTGCCATTTCCTTCTCCAATGCTCGAAAGTGAAAAGTGAAAGTGAAGTCGCTCAGCCGTGTCCGACTCAGCGACCCCATGGACTGCAGCCTACCAGGCTCCTCCGTCCATGTGATTTTCCAGGCAAGAGTACTGCAGTGGGGTGCCATTGCCTTCTCCGCAGAAAATAGTTATAATTAATTAAAGATGGGAGCAGTCATTAGTCGTGCTTGGTGTCATGGGGGTGGGCACGCTTGAAGAGTTTATAATGGCATCAGCGTGCGTGCGCGCACACACACACGTGTGTGTACAGAGAAGTAGGCTGTTCCTGCTGACACCTGGTTGCCTGTGGCAGGCTGGGTTTGGCAGGACTGGGCATTGTGGAAGGTGAACATGTGAAGCCAGGAGGGCAGCTGGAAGTGGAAATGGGCAAGCTGTTGAGCTGGAGAGGGGAGTGGAAGTGGGGAGACGGACAGGAGTGGGATGATGTTAGGGCAGGAAAGCAGAGCATGGTTTTTTCAGACGGAGCACTCTGGACGCAGCTACGTCTAGGTGTGATCAGCTGGGATGGTGAAACAGCCCCCTGGCTTCCTTCTTTCTGCTCTTTCAGAGAGGAGGGAAGGAAACCAGAGGTTTTGATCCTCTTGTGCAGTTTCTAGAAGGTTGAGGAACACAGGGCCACGGGTAAGAATACAGACAAGGGACAAATTCTAAGCACAGCCCTCACAGCAGGAGGCTAGGCTGGCCTGAATGCAGCGAACTTCCCGTAGAAAATAAGGACCAGTGGGGCAGAGAAGAGGCCTTGAAGAGTAGCAAGAGCACATTACATAATCTGCTTTGCTGCTGCTCTGTCTTCAGCCCAGCATATAGCTCTGCTTTGGGGCCTATTAGTTGATACATTTACTTAGGAGATGACAATAAATAATTGAGCTGTAGGAAACAGAGGTACAGATATCCATTGACTATCCAAAACTCTCCCAGCTGACACCTCTTTAAGGACCTTTCCAATGTCCAGGACCAATATGGAGGGGGATACAGGGAATGCTACAATTATAGGGAGCAGGTAACTGGGAGTCTAGCACCTGCATTAACAGCCTGGACTTTGCAATTAGATTCCCTGTCCTCATTCCCACTCTACCATTTAGTGGCTGGGTAACTCGAGACAAGTTTAAACAGTCTCTCTGCCTCAGTTTCCTTATCTATAAAATGGATACAATAATAGCCCCATGCTATTAGAAGAGTCAGGTGAGCTAAAATACATGTAAAGTGCTTAGAACCATGCCTGGTACAGAGTCATGGTGGGGGTGTAGTTGCTAAGTTGTGTCCAGCTCCTTGCGACTCCATGGACTGTGGCCCGCCAGGCTCCTCTGTCCATGGGATTTTCCAGGCAAGCATACTGGAGTAGGTTGCCATTTCCTTCTCCACTGGTACAGAGTAAGTGCTATATACACTATGATTACAGGCTATTAATGGAATGGTGACATCCCTGTGGAATGATGGCTGAGGTGGAAGGCAAGACTGTAAAACAGGTGTCAAAGTCTTAAGTGAATTAAGTTATCAGAAAATTTGTAGTGAAGACTAAGCTCTATAATATGAATCAAAAGGAAAAGGATTCTCTCCCCTCAGAGGGTGAAAGAGTATAGGTTAGACTTATCCCTACACAAAGAGGAAGATCTCCTGCTTACAAGCTCATGGGACACTCAAGTCTTTAGTATTTCAGTTGGGACAAGGTGGTAACATTCTGTGGGGAGAGGGAGGTGCAGGGGAATTATTGGGACAGCCCATAAACGGAGGATCTGTTTGTGCAGAAAGGTAGGGGTGAGAAGACAGGGTGTCATGAAGGCCTTTACTTGGGGGAGAAGGGGTTGGTTCTGTGTATTAGTCAGAACTCTCAGGTGTAAGGAGAAATTCCAGTTCAAAGTAAAAAGAATTAGTATCTCATTCAACTCCAGGGGCCTAAAGGTGTCATAAGAGCACCACAGCTGTTTCATTCTCAGTGGGTTCTCCACCTAATATAAGACTTGCCCCTCCAGGCTTAGGTCCCTATTGATTTAGTGTCCTGGAAGAAAGGGCATTCCTCTGCCTTGTTCTAGAAAGTGCCCTGAAGGCTGACCTTATTTGACTTTAGTTGGACGGTGGAGAAGGGCATCAGCCTTGCTTGGACCATTTGTTTCAGCTAGGAGTGAGGAAAATTCGAGGGGTTGCCAGAGAAAGGAGAAATGCGCTTTGGATAGGCTAAAATGGTATTTCTTCATTGTCAAGAAGAGCAGAAATGAGTAGCTTGAGTGATGAGCTTGCTTCAGGTTTCTGGGTCAGCTCTGTCTGAGTTTTCCTGGGGCACTGGAAAACTAGGTTTGCTGTCTTTGTCTAGGTTTGAATTTGAAGGAAATGCAGATCTGGGTCTTCTGAGCAAGCTTTTTCCAGATCACAGGTTTCTCTAAGTGTGGCCTTTGACTGCATCATTCAGTACAGCTCAAGGTACTTGATGATTCAGCAGATTTCCGGACCACACCCAGACAGATTTTACAGAACCACAATCTTCTGAGGGAGATCCCTGGACTCTGCATTTTAAAGCAGGATTCCAGGTGATTAGGTACACTAAGATTTAATAAACTTGCCCTGAGATTTCCAAAGGGAGGCCAGCAACTAGTGATGTGTAAAGACTGAGTCTAGCAAGAGAGTTGAGATGAGGACACAAAAGGGAACATGTAAGCGATCTAAAATTGAGAGTTCAAAATATAATGGTAAAGAAGATGGTTACAGGAAAAGAAACAAATACAAGTGTGGAACAGTCATTCAGTACCAGACCTGGAGCTGGGCATATTGCATCCCTTAGGAGATAGGTTTAATTCTTCCCATTTTACTGAGAAGAAAATCAAGATCCAAGGAGGTCATCTGGTTACAACACATGTGCACCAATTCTTATACTCTGTTCATGAAGGAGAGGAAGTGCCAACACAGTTTTCAAGCCAGCCCATCTACAGATCTTGAAATATCCTTTATGTCACCAGTGAAAAGTATCTAACATTTGTTATGCTAATTTACACACTCTGTAAGGATATTTGAATAGTTTGCAGGAATCCCCTCTAGAGCATCAGTTCCTACTTAGGGATTTTCAGATGCTGATTTAAACACCCCAGGAGTAGACTCCTGATTAGGCACTTCAAGTATTAACTGTTTATATTTTTAAAACTAACAAACATATAAATACATTCCACATTTTCAATGCTAAGTATTTTCATGTAAGTTTCAAATAGTATAATAGCCCCTGTGAGTAGCCTACCCTCTTTACATTCCTTAATCTGGTGCAGTCGTCCCCCTCCCTGTGTCCCTTCTCACTGTGTACCTTGCTGAAACTAGCTGGATTCAGCAGCACCAATATACTGTGAACCTCTTCTCAGATGTTTCTTTTGTCTTACCTGAGACTACTGCTCTTTTCAAGTGTGGGCTCCATGTACATAGGCGCCCAGGAGGTCAAGCAAACACTTCTCCTTGCTCCTTTCAGATTCTCTGTTTTTCTAGAAGCCAGTGGATATCTCTATTCAAAAAAAAAAAAAAAAGAAGTAAGAAACTTGACCTTTACCTTACACCATACAACAAAATAACTCAAAATTTACTATACAACTTCTAGAAGAAGATGTTGGAAATAAATTTTGCAACCTTGGGGCAAATATTTCTTAGGCAGGACACAGAAATTCCTAACTGAAAAAGAAAAACCTAATAAATTTGACTTCATTAAAATGTGAAACCTCTGCTCTTTGAAAAGCAGTGTTAAACAACTGGTGAAAAACATGGCACTAACTGGAACACACACTTCTCCAAAGAAGATATCTAAGTAATCGAAAGTACACAAACAGAAAAATGCTCAACATCATTAGTCATTGGGGAAATTCACAACCACAATGAGACACTCTTGTACCCACTAGACTGGTAACGCCAAATGGAGGTGAGATTGTAGATTAACTGGAAATAATTTTGATACTTTGCTGATAGGGGTGTAAAACTATACAAGTACTTTAGAAAACAGTTTGGTAAGTTTGTTTTGCTTTCCTTTTTTTTTTTTTTTTTAGTTAAACATACATTTAACATATGATCTAGTAATTCCACTTCTAGATATTTACCCCAAAGAAATTGAAACACAAGTCCACACGAAGACTTGAATATGAATATTTATAGCAACTTTATTCAAAATAGCCTCGAAATAAACCCAAAATGGAATGATGTTCTGATACATACCACAATATAGATGAAGCCTGAAAATAAGCAAAGTAAAAATAGTCAGATAGAAAAGGCCATTAGTATATCTGAAATGACCAGAGCAGGCAAATCCAGAGTCCACTAGTGGTTCCCAGGGGTGGGAGGAAGTAGGGGATGGGGAGTGATTACTAATGG
The DNA here is from genome assembly GCF_001704415.2 of Capra hircus. Lineage (NCBI taxonomy): Eukaryota > Metazoa > Chordata > Mammalia > Artiodactyla > Bovidae > Capra > Capra hircus. The sequence continues at coordinate 99,575,058 of NC_030815.1, forward strand.
GTGTGAAGTTCCTTTTTGAAATCTTGAAAATGTTCTGGAATGGTGATAATTACACAACTTTGTGAATCAATCTGATCACAAGAAATGTGTACCAATTCTTATACTCTGTTCATGAAAGAAAGGAAGTGCCAGCACAGCCCATCTATGTATCTTGAATATCTTTCATGTCACCAGTGAAAAATATCTAACATTTCTTATTCTAATTTACGAACTCTAAGGATATTTGAATAGTTTGCAGAAACTCCCTCTAGAACATTATACTTGGAGATTTTCAGATGCTGATTTAAACACCCCCAGGAGTGGACTCCTGATTAGGTACTTCAACTATTAACTGTTTAAATTTTTAAAACTAATAGCCAAAGCAATCTTGAGAAAGAAGAATCGAACTGGAGGAATCAACTTGCCTGACTTCAGGCTCTACTACAAAGCCACAGTCATTAAGACAGTATGGTACTGGCACAAAGACAGAAATGTAGATCACTGGAACAAAATAGAAAGCCCAGAGATAAATCTGCACACCTATGGACACCTTATCTTCAACAAAGGAGGCAAGAATATACAATGGAGTAAAGACAATCTCTTTAACAAGTGGTGCTGGGAAAACTGGTCAGCCACTTGTAAAAGAATGAAACTAGATCACTTTCTAACACCCCACACAAAAATAAACTCAAAATGGGTTAAAGATCTAAATGTAAGACCAGAAACTATAAAACTCCTAGAGGAGAACATAGGCAAAACACTCTTCGACATAAATCACAGCAGGATCCTCTATGATCCACCTCCCAGAATTCTGGAAATAAAAGCAAAAATAAACAAACGGGATCTAATTAAAATTAAAAGCTTCTGCATAACAAAGGAAACTATAAGTAAGATGAAAAGACAGCCTTCTGAATGGGAGAAAACCATAGCAAATGAAGCAACTGACAAACAACTAATCTCAAAAATATACAAGCAACTTATACAGCTCAACTCCAGAAAAATAAACGACCCAATCAAAAAATGGGCCAAAGAACTAAATAGACATTTCTCCAAAGAAGACATACAGATGGCTAACAAACACATGAAAAGATGCTCAACATCACTCATTATTAGAGAAATGCAAATCAAGACCACAATGAGATACCATTTCACACCAGTCAGAATGGCTGCGATCCAGAAGTCTACAAGCAATAAATGCTGGAGAGGATGTGGAGAAAAGGGAACACTCTTACACTGTTGGTGGGAATGCAAACTAGTACAGCCACTATGGAAAACAGTGTGGAGATTCCTTAAAAAATTGCAAATAGAACTGCCTTATGACCCAGCAATCCCACTGCTGGGCATACGCACTGAGGAAACCAGAATTGAAAGAGACACATGTACCCCAATGTTCATTGCAGCACTATTTATAATAGCCAGGACATGGAAACAACCTAGATGTCCATCAGCAGATGAATGGATAAGAAAGTGGTGGTACATATACACAATGGAGTATTACTCAGCCATTAAAAAGAATACATTTGAATCAGTTCTAATGAGATGGGTGAAACTGGAGCCGATTATACAGAGTGAAGTAAGCCAGAAAGAAAAACACCAATACAGTATACTGACACATATACACGGAGTTTAGAAAGATGGTAATGATGACCCTGTATGCGAGACAGCAAAAGAGACACAGATGTATAGAACGGACTTTTGGACTCAGAGGGAGAGGGAAAGGGTGGGATGATTTGGGAGAATGGCATTGAAACATGTATACTATCATGTAAGAAACGAAGTGCCAGTCTATGTTCGATACAGGATACAGGATGCTTGGGGCTGGTGCATGGGGATGATCCAGAGATGATATGGGGTGGGTGGTGGGAGGGGAGTTCAGGATTGGGAGCTTGTATACACCTGTGGTGGATTCATGTCAATGTATGGCAAAACCAATACAGTATTGTAAAGTAAAATAAAGTAAAAATAAAAAAATAAAAAATAAAAAAGTAAAACTAATGAACATATAAATACATTCCACATTTTCAATGCTGGTGTAAATATACTGGTGCAGGACAGGGAAGCCTGGCATGCTGCAGTCCATGGGGTTGCAAAGAGTTAGACACGACTGACTAAACAAGAAATAAAACAAAAATGGGATAAAGATATTCATGGTGCCTTCACCAAATCATTTAATAAAAATAAATATGCTCTGTGGATTATAAAAGAAGAAAAAGAAATGACAACCCTTCCTACAGAAGTCAGCTGAATCCATTTCCTTACTTTGGAAATTTCATATCTTCAAAAGGCAGAGAGATAAAATATAGGTATATTATCTTTGCCCAGTGCCATTAACAACTGATCTAGAGCTAAAACTGATCCTGACTCTTGTGGGGAGGACAACTTGCTTATCTATAACCACCAAACAACCAGAAGTACATATTTTTTATTTTTTGTTCCTTATCTACATGGATGCTGGTGTGCCACACTGTTCATTGGCACTCTGTTAACAATCCAACTATGTTACAAGGAACCTCAGACATGCAGACGATACCACTCTAATGGCAGAAAGTGAAGAGGAACTAAAGAGCCTCTTGATGAGGGTGAAAGATGCAGTAAAAAAGTTGGCTTAAAACTCAACATTCAAAAAACGAAGATCATGACATCTGGTCCTATCGTTTCATGGCAAACAGATCAGGAAAAAGTAGAAGCAGTGACAGATTGTATTTTGGGGGGCTCCAAAATCACTGAAGATGGTGACTGAAGCCACAAAATTAAAAGACACTTGCTCATTGCAAGGAAACTATGACAAACCTAGAAAGCAGATTAAAAAGCAGATGTCACTTTGCCAACAAATGTCCGTATAATCAAAGCTATGGCTTTTCTAGTCATCATGTATGGATGTGGCGAGTTGGACAATAAGGAAGGCTGAGCACCAAAGAATTGATGCTTTTGAATTGTGGTGTTGCAGAAGAGTCTTCGGAGATCCAATCAGTCAACCCTATAGGAAATCAGTCCTGAATATTCATTGGAAGGACTGATGCTGAAGCAGAAACTCCATACTCTGACCACCTGATGCAAAGAGCTGACTCATTTGAAAAGACCCTGATGCTGGGAAAGATTGAAGGGAGGAGGAGAAGGGGACAACAGAGGATGAGATGGTTGAATGGCATCACCGACTCAATGGACATGAGTTTGAGTAAATGGTGATGGACAAGGAAGCCTGGCATGCATGTCCATGGGGGTCACAAAGAGGCAGACAGAACTTAGCATCTGAACAACAATATGCGTAAGAATCCTTACCAGCAGATAACCTTTAAGGGAAGAAAACTGAAGGCATGAAGGAATTTTACTTGGTTGGAGACTCAAGACATAAAAGAAATAAGATTTCATTTGAAACATGATTGTCTAGGCTGTCTAATTCTAGAGCTCTTCAGTAATCACTTGACTAAAATTAAGTAATTTAATGGTTCAACAAATGCATTTAGAATTCTTCCTGATATTGATAACTTTGAGGGTACAAATCAAGATATCACAAGCAAAGATGTAAACACATTATCAGTTGGACTTTTCCGTTACATTGGCCTTTACCTTTTGTTTGTCATCGTCTCTCGGCACACATTTGTGAGGTCCATGTTCTCTCATGATCCTCCTCCCAAAAAAACAGGGTTAGTTTTTAATTAGAACGTTTATCAGCAAAGGTAACTAGAGAGATCACAATACTTAAAAATAAATCATTGTAAGTAACATTTACTGGTGCAAGGTCATCTTTGTTTTGCTCATAAAGGATATCTTTACTCCAATAAAGCACTTTCTTCATTTCTACTTCACTGCTACTGCCCTCCAGACCACTGCTCTTACCCGGACCACAGCCGTACACTCAGGACTCAGCCCACTCTGACCATGCTTGCTCCCCTATGACCCATTCCTTACACAACAGTATGTACTTGCTCAGTATCTGAGCAAGTCATTCCTCCGCTTGAAACCCTTTATATCGCCCACAGTTACAAAATGGGAAAACAGATTTAGTTGTGCAGCTCTGATCAGACCTTGTCAGGAGCCAAGATTTCCTCATAAAAATACAAGGACTGGGGAATAGGGATTTTAGCTCTACTTACTTTAGATCCCTTTTTGTCTCTTTTCTTGATGGCAGAAACCAGTAACTACTTTGTCAAATAACAAAATGTCATGTTATATGGTACCCATTTCCATGCTAAAACAATTTCCAAAGAACTATGACACACTGAGCCTTTTCTCCCCTTCAATATCCGTTTCGCTATGTACAAGAAACTTATTTTAGTGTTACTCACACTTAGTCATTTTCTCAGGAAATTCATTTAGAAATCCATTTGTTTTTCTAGAGAAATCTGATAACTGAAATATAAAATCCAGCACAGCCCCATTTGCCCATCCCCAAATGAAACTCCAGTACTTTGGCCACCTCATGCGAAGAGTTGACTCATTGGAAAAGACTCTGATGCTGGGAGGGACTGGGGGGCAGGAGGAGAAAGGGACGACAGTGGATGAGATGGCTGGATGGCATCACTGACTCGATGGACGCGAGTCTGAGTGAACTCCGGGAGTTGGTGATGGACAGGGAGGCCTGGCGTGCTGCAATTCATGGGGTCGCAAAGAGTCGGACACGACTGAGCGACTGAACTGAACTGAACTGAAATCAAACAAACCAGCTGTGTCAACTCCATTTACTTTTGAGTGGACGGCAGCGTTTTCACTTTCTGAACATTTTATCACAATTACTCATAGACCTCAAATGCATACAGTTATATTGAACTTTAAGCCATTCTCTCCTGAAAACAAGCCATGAACTCTTAGCGGAAATGTGGTCTGACCACCACAACACTTAAATACGAAGCAAAAAATGAGCTGCAAAGTGACTGAATTAACTGAATTAAAAGGCAGTTGAGGGACATCCCTGGTGGTCCAGTGGTTAGGCCTCCAAGCTTCCACTCCAGGGGTACAGGTTCAGTCCCTGGTTGGGGAACTAAGATCCGCACACTGCATGGCACAGCCCCAAAAAATACAAATGAAGAAATAAAAGGCAGTTGATCTTGTATACGCTCCGATTTTGGAAGAAATTAAGCCCTACAGGAAAAATAAAAACACAAAGAAGTGTGGCTCCAGAGTTGCTTCTTTTGGTAAAGCTTCTCAGATTTCTTGGAAAGCAAATACTATAATATTATAGCAAAATAATACTGTAGGACTTTCCATATCGGTTGCTTCCACATTGCTTTCCCTACCATGGCCACATGAATCTCTAGAACAAGCAGGAACATTCCTTTGATAGGGAAGAGACAGAGACAGGCGAGGTGGCCTGCCTGGAGTTACCAGCAGGAGACGCTGGATGAGACTGCCTAGAGGTCCAAGGCCTTGGTCCGAGGCCTGGCTGTGACTATTATTCACTCTGGACAGTCTTACAACTGCATGTGGAGGGAAAAGCAACTGGATCACTTCACCTCTGTCCCTGGGACAGGAACCACATGGGCCTTGAACAAGGGAACTTGGCAATTCCAGGGGTAGTTCTGGCTTCAGTTATGACTTTCTGAAGAAGGTCAAGTGATGTCACCAGGACCTACTTTCTTTTGATTCTTTAGCCTCTGATTAGCCCTGTTTCTAGACAAGCCTGTGGTAGCAGTTTGGCTGCTATAGTTTCAAACCTAACCTCCTAGGCCTTCAAATCCACTGAAAAAGACAGAAAAAAAAAAATCCCCCCCTCAGGAGTCAATATTCAGGTTTTACTATGTCCTATTGGTTCAGATTGAGTGGACAAGTCAACGTGGCCACATACTGGGCCAGGCCAAGGTCACATTCTCTACCCCTCTGACTAGGCTAGGACTATAAGAGGTAGAATCTTGTAGAAGGAGCCTTCAGGGACTCCCCTTAGCTTCTTCAGTAAAATGGCAGCCTTTGGTTTCACTGTGTCTCTTAGATTTCACATTGTATGGGAGCAATACTTTTCTATGGAGGAATCAGGGGATGTCAGAAAAAAGGAATGGTTGCTGAATAGGGGTAAAAGAAAACAAAAACACACTACCCCCGTGTTTTAGGAGCTTGTTCATGTTTGGAACTGTCAATTGTTAAGAGAGCCTCTGCTTCATATTTGGCTTCCAGAACTATGCCAGCTGTGAGGGACTGAAGCTGAAAAAGGCTGGAGAGCCTGTGCCCAGCTTATTAGCACCATGTTCAACCTCAACAACCAACCTTTATCATCATTTAAAAAGTCAGTAGCCCAAGCATCCCATTGTCCCCTGGCATGTGTGCAGGGTAGCAAATATCACCACCTAGAACCAAGATGCTTCTTTCATGGTCTAGAGAAGAAAGGAGAGCAGTGTTTCCAGTCTATAACTAATAGTGTCATTAAACTGCTCTATTATACTACCCAATGACAACTGATAAATTAGCATCAGCCCCCAATCCAAACAGAATTCAGATCATAAATGTGTCTTATTCTGAGAATGTAACAAAGTTTATAGGCTGCTACTGCTGCTGCTAAGTTGCTTCAGTCCTGTCTGACTCTGTGTGACCCCATAGACAGCAGCCCACAAGGCTCCCCCATTCTTGGGATTCTCCAGGCAAGAACACTGGAGTGGGTTGCCATTTCCTTCTCCAATGCAGAGAAGTGAAAAGTCAAAGTGAAGTTGCTCAGTCAAGTCTGACCTTTAGCAACCCCATGGACTGCAGCCTACCAGGCTCCTCCATCCATGGGATTTTCCAGGCAAGAGTACTGGAGTGGGGTGCTATTGCCTTCTCCGAAGCTGATAGGAATATAGTTTAATTTAGGAGCCAAAAAGTGTTATGTTTTTCATGCTACAGGTTTTTGTTATCCTCAAATTGCTAAATGTAGTAGGAGTTAGATTATGATATATGAAAATAATTTCATTTTATTAGTCAGGATAGGCTAAAGGAGGGATTCCCTGGTAGCTGGTAAAGAATCTGCCTGCAATGCAGGACACCCTGCTTCAATTCCTGGTTGGGACAATCCGCTGGATAGGGGATAGGCTACTGACTCCCAAGCCCAAGTATTCTTGGTCTTCCCTTGTGGCTCAGCTGGTAAAGAATCCACCTGCAATGCAGGAGACCTGGGTTCGATCTCTGGGTTGGGAAGATCCCCTGGAGAAGGGAACAGCTACCCACTCCAGTATTCTGGCCTGGAGAATTTCATCGACTGTATAGCCCATGGGGTCGCAAAGAGTTAGACACAACTGAGTGACTTTCACTTTCGAAAGGAAAGGAAAAGTCCTAGTAAGGGACTTCAGCCTGTTTATGCCAGAATTTTGTTAGTCTTAACTTTTAAGTCACTGAACAGTCCAGGATTGTTTCCATTTTACCCTTAGGTTAGTTGACACAGGAGATGTTGGGAAATTCCTTAAGGCACTGACTAAGCCGGTTTGCTATTCTAAGACCCAGACTTCAGAAGGCAGTATCATGCTACTTCTGCTTTAAAAATGTCCTTTCCCCTTTTGTGTTTCATACTGACATCAATGCTAAATGACTGGTTCACATTTTAGTAGTTGATGTTGAGGTTTGGATGATCAGAATTCAGAGTTGCAAACAACTAAAGCGTACCTAGTATGATTTATTTGCACAGAATTTCTGGTCACATAGAACTAGGTTTGGAAACTGAGCAGGAATCAGGGAGGGAGACAGCAGGCTGGACTGCAACCCCAAACAAGTAAAAAACCCAGTCTGGTGAGGCCCCTTCTGCCATTGCCATTGAACACTTGGTTGCCCCTGGAAACTGGATTCCGTTGGATTAGGTCTAGGATAAATGTAGGATGCCTAAAGCTGAATTTTAAATATATGATGCTTTGATAACGCAAAGTGGCCTCTGTCTTCCACTAAATCTTAAATTTCTCAGATATACAGGTGGGGCAGCAGTGAGGTTCAGATATTTGGGGAGAAAAAAAGAGAAATGTCTACTCTATTTTCTCTTTAACATACAATCTTTCCTTTTCTTGTCTGGTGAGTTGGGAACCAGGCATGATGCTGTCATTTTCTTTGCCAGCTTGACTTGTTCAAGAACCCAGGTCTCTCCTTGACCACCAGGGTAGTTGATGGGGTATATGACCCAATCCAGACCATGCAGATGAAAGGAAAGTTTGCTAGAAGATTCTGGGGAAAGTTCCCTTATTCCTGAAATCTGCATTGAGAAATGATCTCATTTTCCTTCCAGCTACTGTGTTCTGTAGTTGCAAGGCTGGGAAATTCTGAGCCATCTTACTTCCATCCTGAGATGAAGAACATGGAGAGAAAACAAGGCAGAAAGCATCATGGCAATTGCAGAGGAGAAGGGCTGGAGCCACTGGATGAAACCATCCACCCCACCGCCACCTGATGCCTCTCCTGCACCTGGACATTCAGTGCTGTGTTAATAATACTTTTCTGTCTGGCTTCAGCAACTTCAAGTTGGATGTTCTGGCACTTACAGCCCAAAAAACCTGACTGAGAAAAGGATTCATGAATATGTAAGCCATTTTCATAAACTTATCATCTGTTGAATTCTGAAAGTTCAGCATCGTGTGTTTTGATTGAACTAGGAACTGTTGCTGTTATGAAACTGTGAGGCAAAGACTGGTATTTAAATGAATGCGACACAAACAACCAGAGATCTGCTTCATTAGGCCAGGGAAAGGAGCAGTTTATGATTATTGCCAGATTCTTGCTTTTTTTGCATGAATGCCCCAAGAGGATGAGCCAGCCTCCGAGGGAGAGAGATGCATTTAAATTCCTGGAAAGGCCTCCAAAACAAATGTAACTAGTATTTTAGAAAACACTGCCCTCCCTTCCTCTTCTTTCTTCACCCAGGGGACAGCTGCTGCTTTGGCCTGTCTAACAAGCCTCCCCATTTCTTTGGGTAATGACACCCATCTCTTCCTTTGGATAACTCTCCCCTCCATTCCCTGTAATTCTGTTGCGACCAGTCAGGTACCACACCTGCCCCTACCACTAGGCCCAAGCATAGGCAGCTGAGTTCAGGCCAATCAAACTCTCTCAGAAGAGCTTAGCTCTCAAGGCTAATGATTACTCAAGGAGTAGTGCAAGAGGGAAAAATCACAGGAGTCACTCCTAAAGGGCTTCTCCATGAATTTATGTTCCTGAGATGCCTGGAAATGCCTGATTCCTGTCCTTCCTGAGGCTTAATACTGGGGGGCCTCCCCAGAGGCTTTACTTAAAGCAGTCAGCCTGAGTTTCTCTTGTAGGTTGTCAAAAACCCTGACATTCTCTGCCTAAACAATCCTTGAATACAACCAGCCCTTCACTGAAGTGTTACATTTTTAATTTTTACTAGGCATATGTGAATATAAGTCAGCTATAAACCTGTTTATTAACAACTTTGATCATGTTCCTAAATGATCAGATAATCAATCATTAACAAAAAATTTACTGGGAACTAAAGCATTAAAATTCAAACAATTTTATGATTGAAGGAACACATGTATAGCATTTATTGTATTCAAGGCATTGTTTATTTGTCATTATAATCTAGTGATATAAATATCATCGTTATCCCCATTTTATAGGTTTTGAAGCTGGAGCAACAAAAAGGTAAGTATGGCCAAGGACACACAGTTACTAAATGGGAGAGCTGTGATTCAAACCCTTACACTGACTCCAGTCAATCCATTGCGTAAAATCCGGCATCATCAGAATGCTGAAACTTAAACTATAAAATCAACTTCTGATGAACAACATTAGTTTTATGCGAAAGCATCTTAATGCTAGAATGTCTTCCAGTCCAGAAGCAAGAAAGAGAAACAGAGTTGGCTGAAGCCTCTGGGTTTGGACTCTCAATTTTGGAGTCAAATGAAGACTGCTTAGGGTTTCCGGGGGGAAAAAACATCCTCATCTAATTAGTTAGCAAGCACGAACTAAGTCCAAACACCTGCTACTGTTTTTCTTTCACTGTTGCCAGGTGCTCCATGAGCAGCCTTGGATCAATAATATAATGGAAGCTGATATAACTAATTATGTAACTTTAACTTATTAAGTTTACCTCCAGTAAAATGCCCCGTAAAACTGGGGTATTTTAAAGGTCGTTAGAGAAAAGCAGAGACTCTAGAGAAAAAACTCTAAAGAGAAGCCTTTAGAGAAAAGACTAAAGCCTTTTTCACATGGGGCTTAGCTGTGAGTCATCTCCTCCATGAGGTGAGTTCTCTTATCTCACTATTATTAACTCTTGTAAATATCTATGAAGTTATTCACACACTCATTCAACTAAGTGTTGAGTGCCTGCGAGGTGCTCAGCACCGTCTGGGCACTGGGATAATGGCAGTGAGCAAGCAGATTCCCCAGCTGTACAGTTGAAAAGGCCTGAGTTTCTCCCAGCTCCTGTTTCTGTTACTATAATGAATGAAAAGATGAGTTCATCTGAGGGCTGTGTGAGTCTGTGCAATTATCAGTTGGTCTGGTGCTTCCAGAGGTGGCCAAGGAAAGACACTGAGGCTAAAGGCTGCCTGGGAGAGCTGATCATATCTTCTGGGAGATGATGATGATCCATTATTGTCTGTCCAGGATTTCAGATGAATGAACCATGCACTCTGTATTCTCAAGTGTAATTCTCACAACCACCTAAGCTCTAAAAGCAGTAGCATTGCATCTCCTGAAACTGCTGCCTTGGGTTCATCTTCTCTACATTTCGCCCTCTTCCCACAGGTGAACCCCTCCATTCCACATCTTAGATGTGAACTTCCTGTCTAAAGACTATGAAGATCAACTCATTTGAAAATGGAAAACCAAGAACAAACAGATTCTTCCCAAAATACAAGTTGGTTATTTCAGAGGAGTTAATTTCAGAAGGAAAATGGATCAAGTTTGAAAAAACTTACATGGATCCTACTGGTAAAACAGGAACTTGGGGGAGACTGGGAAGCAGACAACCAGGAAAGGACTGTGGCAATTTTCCTTGAACTGTAAAGAACTCTTCATTGTTAAGTGCATAGTCCTGGTGAAACAGTTCTGAACCACCAACGGGTGGGGCCTTTGGGGGGTGATTATGTCCTGATGGTGGGGCCCTCATGAAAGGGCTTGAAAGTGAAAGTGAAGTTGAAAGTGAAGTTGCTCAGTCGTGTCTGACTCTTTGCGACCCCATGGACTGTAGCCCACCAGGCTCCTCCGTCCATGGGATTCTCCAGGCAAGAATACTGGAGTGGGGTGCCATTTCCTTCTCCAGGGGATCTTCCCGACCCAGTGATCGAACCCAGGTCTCCTGCATTGCAGGCAGATGCTTTAACCTCTGAGCCACCAGGGAAGCCGCAACATGAAAGGGCTTAGTGCTCTAATAAAAAAGATCTCACAGAACTCCCTGCCAGGTGAGGATACAAGAAGTCTGCAACCACAAGGAAGTTTCTCACCTGACCATATCTGCACCCTCATCTTGGACTTCCAGCCTCCAGAACTATGAGAAAGATATCTGTGTTGTGATGTATAGAACGGACTTTTGGACTCTGTGGGAGAGGGAGAGGGTGGGATGGTTTGGAAGAATGGCATTGAAACATGTATACTATCATGTAAGAAACGAATCGCCAGTCTATGTTCGATACAGGATACAGGATGCTTGCGGCTGGTGCAAAGGGGATGATCCAGAGAGATGATATGGGGTGGGAGGTGGGAGGGGAGTTCAGGATTGGGAACTCATGTACACCCGTGGCTGATTCATGTCAGTGTATGGCAAAACCAATACAGTATTGTAAAGCAAAATAAAGTAAAAATAAAAATTAAACAAAAGAAAAAAAAAGAAATCTGTGTTGCTTACAGCTACCTAGTCTGTGGTATTTTTTTAAGTTTTTATTTATATTGGAGTATAGTTGATTTACGATGTTATGTTAGTTTCAGGTGCACAGCTAAATGATTCCATTATACATATAGCCATTCTTTTTCAGGTTCTTTTCCCGTATAGGTTATTACAGAATATTGAGTAGAGTTCCCTATACTATACAGTAGGTGCTTGTTGAGTATCTGTTTTATATGTAATCGTGTGTACATGCTAATTCCAAACATCTAGTTTATCCATCCCCAACCCCAGTGTTTCCCCTTTGGTAACTGTAAGTTTGTTTTTTATGTGTATGAGTCTGTTTCTGTTTTGTAAATATTTGTATTATTGTTTTAGATTCCACATGTAAGTGATACCATATATTTGTCTTTTTCTGATTTAAGTCACTGAATATGATAATCTCCAGGTCCATCCATGTTGCTGCAAATGGCCTTATTCCATTCTTCTCTATGACTGAGTCATATTCTATCACCTCTATAGCCAGTTTCTTTCTCAAGCTCCCAAACAGCAGCTGCTTCTGGGCTTTCCTTACCCTCTGGGACACCAGCAGAGAATTCTGGGCAGTTGCCTCCATATATTGAAATCCTCACCCCAAAAGGTGAGGAGGGGGGCTGGACTCTGGATCAACTAACGGAGAAGCAGGGACAAAACAGAATCAAATCCTAAGGATACAGAGCCGAAAGGGAGCTTAGAGACCACACAATTCCAACTTTCTCAGTGTACAGGTGAGAAAAATTCTATCTCAGGTAAACTGTTCATGGGAGAAGGCAATGGCACCCCACTCCAGTACTCCTGCCTGGAAAATCCTATGGACGGAGGAGCCTGGTGGGCTGCAGTCCATGGGGTCACTAAGAGTCGGATACAACTGAGCGACTTCACTTTCACTTTTCACTTTCATGCATTGGAGAAGGAAATGGCAACCCACTCCAGTGTTCTTGCCTGGAGAATCCCAGGGTTGGTGGAGCCTGGTGGGCTGCCGTCTATGGGGTTGCACAGAGTCGGACACGACTGAAGTGACTTCGCAGCAAACTGTTCAAAGCCACAGAGTTCCAAGAAGATGATGGTACATATGTATATATATATATGTATGTGTAAGAGAGAAACAGACAGACATGGTTATAAAGCCAGGTGCCAATGAGGACTTTGCTAGGTTTAACTCAAGGTGTCTTAATATGGAAATACAAGTTTAATGATAGCTATAGTTAAATGACACTAGGAACACATAAGAATTAAGATGGGAGAAGGCCTTCTAAATGGTGAATATACGTTTGCTGAGAGTAGATTATGAATCATTCTGAGCTTATTTTCTTGAGCAGCCGGTGAGAAGGGCAGATGGTGAAGTGGTGACCTCATGGAAGTGTGTTCCTGATGGTGAGTGTCTGGGATTATGGTACATGTCCAGTAGAATATTCTGGCAGGAAATATGGGAATGGCAGTTTTTATGCCAAAAGTGTTCTTTACTATTTTAAGAAAGCAATGCCTACTTTTTCAATGTCTCTAGTACTAATTTGCCCAAACTTGGTCTCTCACGGATTTATAAAAGGTGGTGTGCAGTCCACGAGTCACCTGGGTTAATATTTGACCCTACTCTACCCTGCTGTGGTTAAATACTGTCAGTTTTCTGAAAGGCACTAGCACTGAACATCTGAAACGCTGATCTCTCTGGATGTCTATAGGAGGAAAACACACTGCCTATGGCACTAGAGGCTGCTGGACAATACAAAAGAAGTTTATAAATAAGTCAGCTCATATGTTCAAAGAGATTATATTCTGGCTGGAATAGGAGACATAAAACAGCATCATCCTTATCCCCACCATCACTTGAACACATGCTGTGGAGAGGTGTCACAGAGATGCTTCATGTATATCAGTATATTTAATACTCACATTGACATTTTGGAGGTATCCACGATGGCCTGGTTTACAGATGAGAAAACAGCTCCAGAGATACCTCTGGTCTGGCAGTGGCTGAGTCAGACCTGCAAATGCAAGTTTATTTGACTTTAGAGCCTGTGATTTCTTCCATCATTGCACACTGCCCTCACAGGAACGCCTGAAAGCAAAACACCGTGATTCATTGCCTACCTGATTAACAGGGACAGAACTGGCCCCAACATGGAGTAGATGTGTCCTTGGCTGCAGCTGCTATTTGTCATGCCTGTCTTTGGATTCAGTAGACCAAGTTCTCACCCTCACAATGTGATCTGTGTGGGAGACACCTATAGACTAGAAACGTCAGTAGAAGCCATGCAGTCTGTAACTTGTTATTATGTGTGTTAAAGACAAGCTAGAGAATAGTGTCAACAGTGGGTCTAGTCTGTAGATTATGAATGTATTAGATTTGAGCATGTTATCTTTCCCTCTTCCAAACCTGCATTTCTAGGCAGGAATAAAGATGTATTCCTGGTCTTGGTTGCACTGCACATACAGGGATGGAGGGCCACTACCTTTGTCTTAGGAAGCTAAGGCTCATGGGAGACAGACATGGGGTGGCCAGGTTTAGCAAATAAAAAATACAGGGCACTCAGTTAACTATTACATGGGACATACATTAAAAAATCTGAAATTCAAAATTTACTAGGCACCATGTATATTATCTGGCACTCTAGGCAGACAAAAAAAATCCACCACACCCCACAAAAGATAGCGGCTCTAATGATTGTACATACAAAGCTCCATAGACACTCAAGAGAAGGAATTCTCTTCCCTGTCTGGGATCCTGGAGGGAGGCTTCGCATGATGATGTGGACTCATGTGAAGGAACGGTGTGTTTGCTAGTGATGCTGAAGAATGTTTGGCAGGGAGAGATGCGAGGAGGCAATTTCAAATACAGGGAAGACTACAGAGCTTGACATATGATAATGCCTGGAGTCCTTGGACAATGGGAGGAGGGCAAACATGAATGTAAGGGCCAGATCGTGAAGGGCTTTGGCAGAAAGATGAATGATTCACAATTTCATTCTGCCGTCAGCAGGAAACCATTCCACTTCTACTTGTTGTTTTTTTTTTTTGGTTGTTCTTTCATATAATCAGAGTTTGGTTACATTTTCACACAATGGAAGCCACAGACCCATGTGACCATGAGAGAGAATTTCAAGCAGTAATTTCGGATGATTTGGGGTGGTATGGGGAATGTGGCATTAAATAGCTTTGACACAGGGAGAATACTATTTTTTTTGCTGTTCAATTTAAACCCCTTAATTTTATTTTTACGTGTACATAAAACTAATAGGCAGTACTTCCTTTTGTGGCACAATGGATAGGAATCTGCCTGCCAATGCAGGGGACATGGGTTCAATTCCTGGTCCAGGATGATTCCACATGCTGTGGAGCAACTAAGCCCATGAGCCACAATAACTGAGCCCACAATAACTGCATGCCTAGAGCCTGTGCCCCAAAACAAGAGAAGCCCCTGCACCCCAACAAAAAGTAGCCCCTGCTTGCCATAATGATAGAAAGCCCACACAGCAACGAAGTCTCAGTGCAGTCAAAAAATAATAGTAGTTTTAAAAAACAGGTTTTTTTAAAATTTATTTTTTATTGAAGGATAATTGCTTTACAGAATTTTGTTCTTTTCTGTCAGGCCTCAACATGAATCAGCCATAGGTATACATATATCCCCTCCCTTTTGAACCTCCCTCCCATCTCCCTCCCCATCCCACCCCTCTAGGTTGATAGAGAGCCCGGTTGAGTTTCCTGAGCCATAGAGCAAATTCCCATCGGCCATGTATTTTACATATGGTAATGTAAGTTTCCATGTTACTCTTTCCATACATCTCACCCTCTCCTTCCCTCTTCCCATGTCCATAAGTCTTTTCTTTATGTGTGTTTCTCCAGTTGCTTCCCTGTAAATAAATTCTTCGGTACCATTTTTCTAGATTCCGTATATATGCGTTAGAATACAATATTTATCTTTCTCTTTCTGACTTCACTCTGCACAATAGGTTCTAGGTTCATCCAGTTCATTAGGACTGACTCAAATGTGTTCCTTTTTATGGCTGGTAATATTCTATTGTGTATATGTATCACAACTTCCTTATCCATGCATCTGTCGATGGACATCTAGGTTGCTTCTATGTTCTAGTATGGAAGCTGTCCAGTGTTGGAGAAGACTCTTGAGAGAGTCCCTTGGACTGCAAGGAGATCCAATCATTAAATCTGAAAGGAAATCAATCCTGAATATTCATTGGAAGGACTGATGCTGAAGCTGAAACTCCAATACTTTGGCCACCTGATGCAAAGAACTGACTCATTTGAAAAGACACTGATGCTGGGAAAGATTGAAGGCAGGAGGAAAAGGAGATGAAAGAGGATAAGATGGTTGGATGGCATCACCAACATGATGGGTATGAGTCTGAGCAAGCTCCGGGAGTTGGTGATGGACAGGGAAGCCTGGCATGCTGCAGTCCATGTGGTTGCAGAGAGTTGGACACAACTGAGTAACTGAACTGATGTTAAAACTGAGAAACCAATGCAGGTATGTTACTGTGGACTAAGCACCAGATTTTAATTACACTTCATCATTTTTCCCACTTATACCCCTTTTCTGCTCTAGGCTCCCATTCAGGGTACCATGTTGCATTTAGCTTCGTGTCTTGTGGGTCTCCTCTGGTCTGTGCACTGGGCTGGATGTCAGAGAATTAGAGGTGAGAAAGATATCATGCTCTCATCCTATGGGAATGTTTTAACCTAAACACTGTAAGGGTCAAGATAAGCAACTCAAGGTTCAACAGAGATCAAGAGAGCTGGTACCCCTCACCGCTCCCTGCTGCTGTTCTCCTGTTTGTCCTTTCCTTAGTGAAGCAAACAGGTTAGTACTTGCATTTCAAGGGACTGAGATCAACTTATCATTCAGAAGAAGTACAACAACCTTTTTATGACTACTTTTAACCTTTTGCTCTTGAGCTAACTTTTAATTGGGAGATCAAGGAGGTCGAGTACTCTAGGTTTACGTTATCGCACATTTCAACATCTTTGAAATGGAGATGACTCTGACAAGAAGTGGCATCTCATAATCTAAGTGGACCAGGTGGCATGTCTGACTTGGTTGTCACTATGTGTGCACAGACTTGGCAGGAGCTGTTCATGTGTGATCACCTGAATCGATTTAGAAGCATTGTTGATGCCCTAGAAGTTTTAAATTGCAGTTTAAAATGGCTTTTAAAAGAATACACTGTCAGCATTGAAGCATGAAGTTATTATAGATGCAGAATGACCTAATCACACAGCAGGAGGATGTATATTTGGGACCCATGAAGGTGAAACAGGAGGGAAGGGAGCAGGGCTTAAGAATGACATAGCCCAAGGACATAACATAAACTGATTAGAACCAAATAGGTAAAACATGGCAAACAGCTTCCATCAGACCTTAAGCCTCAGTATATGCTCATTGTAACACATCAGCAAGCTAAATGACACACCCACAGGCACCATGACAGATCCAAGGCCAACTATAAACATCAAAAAGTGGGTGGTGACACAATTCCTGGAAATCTCCACCGCTTTTCCAAAGTAGCTGGAATACTCCTACCACTCATTAGCCTATGAAGTTACCCACCCCTATAAAAACTGACAACCTTATGCCTTCACGCTGCTCTCACCTTCAGAGATGGCTCACACTCTGTCTGTGAAGTGTTTCTCTCTAAATAAAACCACTTCTTACCTATCACATTGTCTCTTACTGAACTCTTTCTGTGATGAGACACCAAGAACCTGAGCTTCATTAAGTCCGTATCCCAGTTAAAGGACTGTGGGTTCAAGCCCCAAACATAAACATTTTCAACATCATGTTGGTAGCTTGAAATTTACCAAGTATTTACACCATAGAAATTGGCAATCACTACAGACTTTTTCCATGCAGAGAGCCCATTAAACATTTCCTCATACATGTCTACTTACAGGATTGTTGCAAATATTAAATGAGGCAACGGATGCAAAGGACTTGAAACTGAGCAGTATCCCATGGGGCTCCTGGGCACAGAAACGTTTCTGTGTCCCCTGTTTCTTGTTTGTAGGAAATAGGCTTCATTCACCCTCCATGCCCTCTCCTGAGTTCCAAACAGCAGGTTCAAATAGTTGCTAATAAGGGAAAGAGACAAGGGAGGAGCAGCCGAGAAACAACAGCGCAGCCTTGGGGCAGGGTCCTGGCTCCCCGTCAAGTGATAATCACAGCAATATCTTTGAGCTGCTTTACATATACTGAAACCCCACCAGGTGGGAAAAGTTAACTGTATGCTGCTTACAAGCACAAAGACCCCAGGCCAGTTGCAACTAGAAAGCTGATGATGCTGACTCCCAATTACCTCACCACCAACTGATTAGAAGAATGTCCATGAGCTATCACACCCTCCTCTTTGAACAATTACTATAAAATTCCTCACTACCCTCTCCAGGTCAGGACACGTAGTTTTGAGGGCATGGCCTCCTTTGCCTGGTAAAGCAATAAAGCAGTTTTTTTTTTTTTTTCCTACTTCACCCAAAACTGTCTCTAAGGTTCCATTTGGTATTGGTGTACAGAGGCCAAATCTCAGCTACAGGCTTGGCATATTGCCTAGCACATAGTATTTATCCATGTAACCATAGCTGTATACACCGTGCTTTCTTTTCTCCAATGGTTCCAATACAAGGTGATGCACTGGAGAAGAATTTTGTACCACAAACAATGGCTCAGTTGGGAAGAGTCTGCTATATATTTGGAGTGCACCAAGCCAATAAGACTTCTATATGTTTCTTGATTGCTATGATAGATCCCATCTTCTGCCATCTCTGGAAAACCTTGTTACTGAGCTGGTATTACTCAGCTGTGCAAGGCTAAAAGAATGCAAATGACACTATCTCTGATAGCACAAGAGTTTTGACAGTTCTTGCAGTGAGACTGCGACATGGAATTCAACCTGTAGAGCATCCGGAGAGAGATCAATAGAACACCACAATGTTTGCTGGAAATAAAAACACAACGCATTCACTGTGGCCTTTTAGAACATTGCAAGTGTATTTTGTCTTGGAGATCAGCTTACATGAATTCTCGAATCTTTTCTTCCAGTTTTTTAGCATCAGCTCCACAAAGTTCAAAAATCTGTTCACAAATACACAAGGTGAAATATTTATTGGTTCAAATATGGCAAAGATGAAGCTTTGTGGAATTTTGTTCCTGTTTATAAATTTATCCACTACTCATTTCCATCGTCTGCAAGATACTTTAGAGAGAAATACACATTAACACACTAAATTTCTGATGTTTTATTTGGCACCTTTTCAAAATTGCTTATGCTAATATTCCAACAGATTTATGTAATTTTCCATGATATTCCTCTAAACTAAGAACTAAAATATATCATGTTGTTCAAAATGAGGAAACCCAATCATCAAAACTTCTCAGGGCATTTATACACACTGATCTTGAGGGCTTGCTAATTCATATACATGATCCCCTAAAATCAAATGGCTTGTGATTTCCCATGCCCTGACTTTAGTTCAGGTAATAATAATGATTCTAAGAAGCACATTTTCTTTTCAATTTTTCACATCTCTGAATTAGGATGGTGCATCTATCATTGAACATCTTATATCTGATGAAATATGGAAGTTAAAGACCCTTACTCTTCATGATCAGTTTTGTACCAATTGTTTGAGGTGGGTTGGAGAAAAGGAAGAGTGTGGGTAAACTGAAGCTGAGATTTGGTGAAGACTTGAGTTTCTAGTGAGAGAGGTTTCAGCAGCCAGAAATGGTGTTAGGACTTCGGGGGTAGGGGTTAGAAAAGTCTAGAACTACTTTCAGTGCTCAGTGTGCAACAGGGAAGAAACTACGCCCACATCTAATGATTCTGCTTCCCCAGGTAGCAGCATGGCGCCTGAGGGCATCATGGTTCATTCTATTTCTTGAAAGTCAACCCCACTCTTGTGCCTCTGTCTTGATCCCATTTCACTTACCGGCTCGCTCAGGGATCCACTTCTATAACAGCAAATTGCTCTTTTGATTCTCGAGAATAGGGTTACCTAAGTGTGGGTGCAGAATTTCATGTTTTATCTGGGTTGTCTGGTTTGTAGCCATCTCCTCTATAACTAGTTCTCTTGGCCTTGGCCACCAGGGGAGGAAGGTGTCAGGAAGGATCTGCAAAAGGCTCTTTCTTAAGAGTCAGTGGCAGCTGGATGGAGCCTCTAGGGCATGATGAGAGTCTCATGCCCCTCTCAGGCTAGGGGAGGTACCAAGCCAAGAAGTCTTGGCAGGAACAGAGGTCGGACTTGGTCATCTGAATGACCAGGCTTGGCCAGGGGTAGAAAAAGGATGGTAAGCTTAGCCAACTGACCAAAGTACTGAACCCATTGCCAGGAAACTCCTGATCAAGATAAGGCAAAGGAAGCAAGCCTTTGCCTGCTTGGCATGCTCCACGAAGCTGGGGGCTGGGAGCTGGGAGCTTGGGCATGCTTTTTTCACTCTTTTCACTTGAGGATATTAGGACTTCCGAGACAGCTCAACCTGGCCAGAAAGGAACTTTGTCCCTGGTCTCTAACCGATGCTGGGGTGGAAAGCAGGGTGGGAGAGGCTTGGGGTTCACTCCAGTCTCAGTCTGTCTTTCCCCCTGTTTTAAACTATGTTTGCAGTGGCTCCCACTTATCCTTCCTTGTGGCTTCTGTCCAAGGTTCCTCCTGAGTCTCTATCCTCTACTCCTCTGCTTCAGGAGTGGCTTGACTCCAGTGAAGGCACACGTAATAGCTGAGCAGAAGAAAGGCACTGGCAAAGAAGGGATGAGAAGTTCCCAAGGTGTGTCTGTTCCCCATGACCACTGCCACGTAATTCTAGACAGTCCCCCCCACCCCCAGTGGTCTAAAAGATGCTGTTTTATCATTCTTATGGCAATGATTCTAGTGGATCTGATTCTGACTCCTTATCTTAGGATCTCCCCCACTGCCAAAAAGCAGTATGGAGCCAAAGAGTTTGGGGGCCCCTAAAAATGGGCTTCTCTTCTTGGATGAGAGTTCCCTGAACAGAGGGGTGGCACAATCTGTAGGGGTATTAGAAACAGGAGGGCTCACCTCGAAGGGCGATTTCCAGGGAGGGGTGATTTCCATGACCATAGGGATTGTGGTATGCCTATGCTGTGACTTGGGCAGCCAGAAGCCACAAACGCACTAAGAGCCTTGGTAACCGTGGAATTTGACTCCTCTTTCTTCTACATACATTGAATCTAATACAGGGCCACCATCACGCACCCAGGTACCTGAGCCAGGAAACTGAGGCCACTTAAAATATTCATATATATTCAGAACAAATGGCAGCATACAGCTTGGTGAGTTATTACAAAAGAGAGCCCACTCGTATAACCATGTCCAGATCAAGATGTAGATATAGCTTAGCTCCTCGCTCCCAGTCACTACCCTGGGCCCAAAGCCAAAGTCTACTCCAGATTTTTCACCACAAATGGGCTGAGTCTGTCTTTGAACGTTTATAAATGGAATTCTATAGTATGTTGTGTGTATTCTTCTGCGCCTGGCTTCTTACTCAACATGATGTTTCTGAGATTTATCTGTGTAATGGCCATACATTCTCAGCTTTTTTTTTTTTTTTTTTAGTATTCTATTGCATGACTGTAACAGTTTATCCATTTGGGCTATGACGAAGAGTGCTGCTAGGAACATCCTTTGTGCAGACATCTTTGGGGGCATATGAACACCCATTCTTGTTGGGTTCTGTAGTTCACCTGAAAGGGGGATTACTGCATTCAGCTTTTGTAGGAGTTACCCAACAGCTTTTCAAAGAGACTGCATCAGTGTAAACTCCACTAGCAGGGGATAAGTGTTCTGCTTGTCCCACGTGGACAGCGCTTGGTACTGCCAGTCTTCTTCATGCTAACCATTTGGTGGCTTTAGGTGACATTGAATTTGTATCTGAATTCCATGGTTTTTACCCAATCAACTTTCCCCTGGATTTTAGCAACAGCTTACACTTTGTTTCCTTCTCCAGTCTTATGCCCCTGAGACTTCTCCCCCGCAAAGCTCAAAACCACAAATCCTGCCATGCTATTTTTCTCTGTGAAATTCTTGAGTGTTTCTCCATCATCATAAAATTCAAGCTTCTTACAGGGATTCCTTGACTTTATCTTTTCCACCTCCACTGTCGCTCTCTACCATAAACTCTGGACTCAAGCAACAATTTATAGCTGGATTTGTTTGTTCATTTAATCAATACTTAATGAGTGCCTACACGATCCAGACATACAATGAACAAAACAAGACAAAATCCCACCACAGAGCTCACATTCTAGTGATAGTTAAATACTCTTGGTATTTGATTACCAAATAATTCCTGACCTCATACCAGAGATACTTTATAACTCTCTGCTTCTGCTTGTTTTTAACCACTTGCTAACCTTAATAATCCTTTAAGATTTAACTCATGAAGACTTCCCTGAAGTCTTTTTCTGTCATCTCATAGTAGCCAGTGCAATTCCAGAATCCAAGAGTTGATTTCATTACCCATATTCTCCACTAGACCAAGTATGGGGACTATATTTTTCCTCCACAGTTTTAGTATCTAGCTCAGAACCTTACCCAGAGTAGGTGCTCTATTAGAATGGCATTAACTCTGAAGTGAATTGAGCTAAGTTGATTTCTGGTCATTGAGGGCCAGGTCTAAGACTCAGTGCTAAGTTTTGGGGATTAGGTGTTATCTGTCTTATTCTTTCTTTGTCCAGTTTGACAAAGGCAAACATTATCTTTGTGTCTCCCTGTCTAGCACAGGTCTTTGCCTACAGGAGTTTAATAAATGTAGGTAACAAATGAGGAGAAGTTTACTGATAAGGGCTCATTTCACAAGTAGCCTTCTTTCGAAAGGATATATTTGCAAGGCCATTAATATCTAATTTCTGCCCAAAATATTTTTTCATTTTAACCTGAATGTTTAGTTGTACCTCTCAAAGCATGCTCCACTCTGAAGCATTAAGAAGTAGTGTTAACCTTGCTCTGCTCAACATCTTCATTTTTCTTGTACAGCTGCCACCCTAGTAATGATTGCTAATGAAAATTTCAAGCTCCAGTTTGCAAAGACCAGTGGAATATATGGTGGTTGTTCATGCATTAGAGAACCACCAACTACATCCAACAATCAGTGCAAAGAAAAAGGCCAGGGTTTCCTGGTGGTCCTGTAGCTAAGACTCTATGCTTCCAATGCAGAGGGGCAAGGTTCCATCCCTGGTCAGGGAAGTAGATTCTATATGTCACAACTAAAAGTTTGCTTGCCATAACTAAAGATCCTGCATGCCACAACTAAGACCCAGCAGAGCCAAATAAATAAATAGAAAACCCAAACTTCCATTATGGACATTTTCAAACATACACAAAAATAGAGAATAATAACATGAACACCATCCCTCCATTTACCCACCACCCAGGTGCAACCAGAGGCAGTTTTTTATGCCAAAGACATGCAATCACCTATGAAGAGTTTATTCCTGCCACTGGGAAAACGCAAGGGTGTTGGTGAGACAGTGACTTCTAAGAATATACATCAAGGAATCTGGCTAGTGATGTCCTTATAGAATAAGTATAAAATACGTTGGTCAGTTGATACACAACTGAGTGAATACTGAAGTTACATTTGGACCACTTGTGTGAAAGTTCGACAATTTTCAGACATCTGCAGTTAGAAATAACAGCAGCGATAAAATTCTCAAAGCAACAGCAACAACCAACATAAACCAAAAAGCCCAACCAAACTAACCCACACAAGATACTTCTTGGGGGATGGGCTGTGGAAATACTTGTATGAACAATACAAGTTTATAATTGAAATAGTATGATACTCTTTTTCTTCTAAGACATTATATGTGATTAATAAGATGAAAAGGGTATATCCCAACAAGGGAACGTTTAAAAGTACCTCAACCTTCTATTGAGAGGTGGATAGGGTTAATTACAGTTGGTTCCTATCTTGGCTTTTTTCTCTGACTCTCTGACTCCAGCCACACTCACTCTTTCCTCAGAACCATCTGCATCATATTGCAAGTATTTGCACACTTCCTCTTTCACTATCACAACACCCAGAACAGACTCTGCAAATGCGAGCAGGTAAATTACGGTTTTTGGAGCTGAGCAAAATCTAACCAAGAAGACATGGCCTCTTTGAAATAGTCTGTTTCAAACAACTTGAATTTACTTGCACCTGAATTTAAGAAAAAAGCATATAAAGCAATCTGTTAGCTAATCTTTCCTTAATCTGTACTGGCCCCTTTCTCAACTTGTTCCAGTAGTGAGATTTCGATAACATACTAATTCACTTTCATTTTCCTGTAGTAGAGTTAGAAACTGCCTATGCACCTGTTTCTCAGTGCACTGGTGGCATAAATACTTTTTTGGTAAGGGACCTGGTAATACCCATCTTAGGTTTTATAGGCCATATGGTCTTTGTCGAAACTACTCAAATCAACTCTCTGTACTATCTGCAACTTTTACATAAATCTAAATTTTTTCTTTATAAATCTATAAAGTTATAGAATATTAAAAATACAGTATACTTTTTATAATGACAATGCAGCAATAAACTTCCTTTTTCTAAAGAAAAATCTACTCAAGTTATTAGGAGAATCACTGACTGAAACTACTCAAGCTGGCTAGGCATCATAGTAACCACCTGGGTGAGCTATCTTAGGACAGGAGGTCCTGGTAAGGAATGTGGAACTAACAAGCTACATCAACCAGAAGAATTTGGGAAAAGTCTAAAGGAGAGAGGAGACGCCAGCTCATATGTCCTACCAACCTCCCAGAATCCTTCTCACTGGACTCCATCTTGGCTGAGAGATACGCGTGCCACCAGGAAGAAGTCTGAGTCATAATGATCAGCCAGGGACAACCCGGAAACTAACTCCATTACCATAAAGCCTGAGACTGCGAGTCACGTGAAAGAGCAGTTCTCCTGGGTTCCCTTACCTTCCTGCTCTCTGCTCAGGTGCCCCTTCCCAATCAAATCTTTTGCTTTTCAACACATGCATCTCCTCAGACAATTCATTTCCGAGTGTTAGACAAGAGGCCACTCTCAGGCCCTGGAAGGGGTCCCCCTTCCTGCAACAAAAACAGCTATTGTAGATAATATTTAAACAAATGGGTATGGCTGTGTCCCAGTAAAGCTGAGGGTCAGATTTGTCCCTGGGGCCATAGTTTGCCAACTATGAATAACTATGCCATCAACTGAAGCTGCCTGAAAGTCAGTCACTCAGGACAAGGTGGCTTTCTGTTGGAGGGGAAAAAAGAGGCATGAATTTGGTGTTGTAGGAATTTATATCAAGCTTCATTGAGAGTATGACAAGTGATTTTGGACTCTGACCAGAGAAAATGTTATCCTGCCCATTACTGGAAGAGTGGGAGGTAATTTTGTTCTCAGGGATAAAAACAGTTTTGGAGCCATTCCTTTCAATGGCATATACTATTGTTTTTACGTTTCCATTAAGCAATCTGCTCAACTGTCCAGTATTGGGAAAATATACCTGCTTGCTATATCCCTTCACTTTCTTCTCCCTACGTTCAAAGATAAGCTTATCAGCTGAGCCTAGACAAAGGAATGAGCTCATGCCTGTTCCCTTCCTTTTAGGAGTGTCTGCTCAAGGGACAGGTCTGTCTCCTTCTGGAAAGCATATTGGAAGTAAGCCGAATACCTGCCTTTTAAAGATAGCTCTTTCTTTAAAGAAAGCTATCACCCTCCCTTTGGGGGCTAAATAGTTATAAAAAGCATCTTCCCTTTGGCTCAGATGGGAAAGAATCTGCCTGCAAGGCAGGATACCCAGGTTCAATCAGGGTCGGGAAGATTCCTTTGGAGGATGGAATGGCTATCCATGCCAGTATTCTTGGCTGGAGAATTCCATGGACAGAGAAGCCTGGCAGGCTACAGTCCACCGGGTCTCAAAGAGTCGGTCACGACTAAATGACTAACACTTTTTTTCCCACCATTACAAAAACAGTAGAATCTCTTCCATCTGGGTGGGTAAGTGTGTCCTCTGCAGTCCCAGATTCTCCCATAGATGGGTCATCTCAAAGTCTAGGTTCCAAGAATCTAGTTGAAAGTCTTTTGACATGGATCTAAGCCATGCTCTTCAATTACCACAATTTAGCAGTACTGCTACTTTTAATAAAGGTGACACTTCAATTTTCCACATGAATCCATGTGAGAGAAAAGGTTAACATAACAGGTCTGGTTGCTTATTCCTGGTGTGTCTCCAAGGGAACCATGACTTCACTAAGTCCTGGGGACTGTGGTCCTCCAAGGGTTCCTTGTGTTAGTGATGGATGATTTTGTTGTATATATTTCTGGAGCAATGGACTATGCCATTGCTGGCTTATTAAGCTGCTTTGCGTAAACATCAATAATGATAATGTACACCTAGTTTTACTGTTGAGTTTCCATTGTTATGGCTGGTTGTGAAGCAATGGTTGCTTAGCAAAGTTTGTGTATGTGACCAGTCCCCATATAAAAGAACTCAGACCCAGAGACTCAAAAAGGCATTCCTAGGCAGAGACATTCCACATATATCCTTGAGCTAGGGAGTGCTTATCCAGGGGTACTTAGAAACTTAGGTACTGCTAAGTAGCTCTGGACAAGGAAGAACATCAGAAATTTGTGCTGGACCTTTCTAGACTCCAACAATGCCTATCTTTCTTCCCCCTGTTGTTTCAACTCTATGTTTATTGCTGTAATAAATCTTAGCTATGAATGTAACATGCTATTGAGTCTTGTTAATCCTTTTGTGAATCACTGAATGAAACACTCCTATGATTTCAACAATTTAAAATTCAGAGAAGAACAGGGCTGGGACTAGGGTGGAAAATTTAAGGGGCGCCAAAAAAATTTAGTAATGAAGATAAATAATATCTTAGTACTTAAAAAAAAAAAAACTTAAAAAAGTATTAAAATTTAATGCAAAAAAAAAAACCCCATGATAAACAAAACATCAAAAATTCAAATGAAGACACATTTCCACCCAACAAGGGCAGTATCTTGCCTCACCTAAAACCCTGCCCTGGAGAAAAGACATACACAAGTAATTACTGCCTTTAAGTTGCTAATGCTGGGAGCTGTATCTTTAGCAATCTTCAGCAAGGTTGCTAAATGGTGGTACATAGTTGCTGTACTTCTCTGACTTTCCCTTCATGTTCACTTAGTTCTTGCCTCCTCCAGTCAATTAATCTCTGCCAACACATTAGATGCCCATGGGGCTTTTATGTAACCCCTTCGAGGGATTGATACCTCTCAGAGCCCCGAAGACCATGTAAAAGCGCTTTTCTTTTTCCCCTCATGCAGAATGCCTCTGTAACTGTGTGGGCTAAGTTGCTTCAGTCGTGTCCAGTTCTTTGCAACCCTATGAACAGGAGCCCACCAGATTCCTCTGTCCATGGGACTTTCCAAGCAAGAATACTGGAGTGGATTGCCATGCCCTCCTCCAGGGGATCTTCCTGATGCAGGGATCTAACTTGCATCTTTCATGTCCCTTACACTGGCAGGTGGGTTCTTCACCACTCTGGCCACCTGGGAAGCCACAATCTATTAAGACTGAAACCACTGGGTAGGTAACTCCAGAATGCTAAGATGACTTAGCTTAAATGCATACTGTAGTTACTCAAAGAGCTTTAGAGGTCTCTGATAACCTTTATTTCTATATTTCTATTTACCTATAAATTTTCAGGGAGATAGGTACACAGCTAGGGCCTGGGGCTCGAATAATAGCTACATTTCATAGTATACACCAAGTCTAGTGTGAGGCACTTTATTTACATTGTTACAGATTTTCATGATCAAGGTTCAAAGACACATGATGTTGTCACTATGAAGAATGAAACTGAGCCTGAAGGTGGTTAAGGTACATTCCCAAGATCCTCACTAATAAGAAGCAGACCTGGAATTTAACTTACAATCATTTGACTCCAGAGATGGCAAGTCAGCCACAGACACTTTTTTGGAGTGGTGGGTCAAATGCTGTTTTTTATGAATATGAACAAAGACCATTTGGGAGGGTGATTCTCCAGGGACCACCATTCTCCTCACTTCCTGCCTGGCCCTTGAAGATGCTGAGTATGTGATCGCTGCTTCCAATCCTATCCTCTTTCCAGCACCCAAAGGTGCTGCTCATTTGGAATTCTTTTCATCTCTGTGCCTCCTTCTAGGAGGGTGCTTGTGGAAATGACGTCCGTGTCCTCAGCTAGAGCCCACAATTCACACCCATAAGGGCAAGAGTTTCCTTTCGCTTAAAATGAGAGCTCTGTTCTTCTGTATTATTCATTTGTGAATAACTCGTTTATTAGCATCTATGTACTTACATCCCTTCGGTCTCATCTTTCCTAAGTGCTTTGGGGAACCATCTTACTCTCATATCAAAAGATGAAAAAGTAAAAGTGGAAGTTGCTCAGTCGTGTCCGACTCTTTGTGACCCCATGGACTGTATAGTCCAATGAATTCTCCAGGCCAGAATACTGGAGTGGGTAGCCTTTCCCTTCTCCAGGGGATATTCCCAACCCAGGGATCGAACCTGGGTCTCCCGCATTGCAGGTGGATTCTTTACCAGCTGAGCCAGAAGGGAAGCCCAAGAATACTGCAGCAGGTAGCCTATCTCTTCTCCAGGGGATCTTCCCAACCCAGGAATCAAACCAGGGTCTCCCACATTATAGGCAGATTCTTTACCAACTGAGTTATCAGGGAAGCCCAAAAGATGAAAAGATGGAACCAATTTTTGAGAGTTGGCCCATATTTAAGCAGTTGACTAAGACCTGGCAAATCTGTGGCTCTTCCTTCTCTCTATTCCACAGACTTCTACCAGTTTGTCTGGAACCAGTGTTATGAACATGGGGGATCTAGTGATCAGCTTCAGAGGTTCAATCAGCTTCAGAGGTTCACTGAATAGCCTAGCAATATATGCACATTTCGATTTAGGTGCATACGTGTATTCTTTGGGAAAGAGTTTATAGTCTCCATTGGATTTTAAGAGGGTCTATAAACCAAGTTTATGAACTACTCTTAACAGAATATAGTGTAATATTCTGGTCACAAAAATCAGCCAAGGTTTTGGGTGTCACATCTGAAAGACACCAGAGGAATGCCTTTTCACTTTTTTGTTTTCTTTTTCTTTTTAGTTTTTTAAAAAAATTATTTATTTTTAATTGAAGGATAATTGTTTTACAATATTGTGTTGGTTTCTGCCACACATCACCATGAATCAGCCATAGGTACACCTAGTCCCCTTCTTTTTGAACCTCCCTCCCACCTCCTACCCCATCCCTCTAGGCTGTTACAGAGCCCCAGTTTGAGTTCCCTGAGTCATACAGCAAATTCCCTCTGGCTATCTATTTTACACTGTAGTGTATATGTTTCCATGCTATCTTTCTTTCTTCTTTTAACCACAGTGAATCTTACTGGAACACGCTATGATGGCCTAGATGAACACACTCAGGGGCAGAGCAGGAAAGGACCATCCCACCGTATTTATTACCTGGGATTTGCTTTGGCTGGCCTTTGGCCTAAAACTGTGAAATAATTATAGCTGTTGTTTACAGTGCATCCCAGCCAGATGTTCACCCAACCTCTGCATGAAAACTTTCAGCAGCAGGGAAGGCTCATTATCTACCATAACCCTAGGTCATATAGTTATGTAGCTTCATTTGATTTAGATTTTTAAAGTTTTATTTTGTGTATAGTCAATGTGCTTTGTGAATATTTCAAATAAGCAAGATTCAAGGGGCTAAAATAATAAAACCAGAGGCTTTCCTGGTGGCTCAGTCGTAAATAATCCCTCTGCCAACGCAGGAGAGACAGGTTCGATCTCTGATCTGGAAAGATCCTATATGCAGCAGAGCGACTAAGCCCGTGTTCCAAAACTATCGAGCCTGTGCTCTAGAGCCTGGGAGCTGCAGCTACTGAGCCCACATGCCTCAGCTACTGAAAGCTGCCTGCCCTAGAGTCTATGCTCCACAACAAGAGAAGCCACCGCAACAAGAAGCCTGCACACAGCAATTAGAGAGCGGCCCCCGCTTGCCGCAACTAGAGAAAGAAACCTGCACAGCAGCAAAGACCCAGCATGGCCAAAAATAAATAAAAGTATTAAAAAATATATAACAAAGCCATTAAAGGATGATCCAGGGTGGAGTTGGCAGTTAGGAAACGCCAGGAAACTGAAGGTAAGGGAGACTATTGTATTTGAGTAGAAGAGGTAATCCTGAGATTTTTGGCAGCAATGAAAAGAGAGAAACCTAAGGGATTCCCTAAGTCTTCTGGCCTAATGAGAGGAAGCTGATCATATTTTCAAGGGAGGTGAACATTCCCCTGACTCTCAGTCCTATGAGGAATTATCATAAGGTTTTTTATACAGTGTACATTTTAAAAGACATTAATAGACAGTGGCTCTTTGCCAGATGTTTTACCAGAAATGTAAAGACATATCTCATAACATTTCTTCAGTTCAGTTCAGTTCAGTTGCTCAGTCGTGTCAGACTCTTTGCGACCCCATGAATCACAGCACACCAGGCCTCCCTGTCCATCACCATCTCCCAGAGTTCACTCAGACTCACGTCCATCGAGTCCGTGATGCCATCCAGCCATCTCATCCTGGGTTGTCCCCTTCTCCTCCTGCTCCCAATCCCTCCCAGCATCAGAGTCTTTTCCAATGAGTCAACTCTTCGCATCAGGTGACCAAAGTACCGGAATTTCAGCTTTAGCATCATTCCTTACAAAGAAATCTCAGGGCTGATCTCCTTCAGAATGGACTGGTTGGATCTCCTTGCAGTCCAAGGGACTCTCAAGAGTCTTCTCCAACACCACAGTTCAAAGGCATCAATTCTTCGGTGCTCAGCCTTCTTCACAGTCCAACTCTCACACCCATACATGACCACAGGAAAAACCATACCCTTGACTAGACGGACCTTAATCGGGAAAGTAATGTCTCTGCTTTTGAATATACTATCTAGGTTGGTCATAACTTCTCTTCCAAGGAGTAAGCGTCTTTTAATTTCATGGCTGCAATCACCATCTGTAGTGATTTTGGAGCCCCCCAAAATAAAGTCTGACACTGTTTCTACTGTTTCCCCATCTACTTGCCATGAAGTGATGGGACCAGCTGCCATGATCTTTGTTTTCTGAATGTCGAGCTTTAGGCCAAATTTTTCGCTGTCCTCTTTCACTTTCATCAAGAGGCTTTTTAGCTCCTCTTCACTTTCTGCCATAAGGGTGGTGTCATCTGCATATCTGAGGTTATTGATATTTCTCCCGGCAATCTTGATTCCAGCTTGTGCTTCTTCCAGTCCAGCATTTCTCATGATGTTCTCTGTATATAAGTTAAATAAGCAGGGTGACAATATACAGCCTTGACGTACTCCTTTTCCTATTTGGAACCAGTCTGTTGTTCCATGTCCAGTTCTAACTGTTGCTTCCTGACCTGCATACAGATTTCTCAAGAGGCAGGTTAGGTGGTCTGGTATTCCCATCTCTTTCAGAATTTTCCACAGTTTATTATGATCCACACAGTCAAAGGCTTTGGCATAGTCAATAAGGCAGAAATAGTTTTTTTCTGGAACTCT
Organism: Capra hircus; assembly: GCF_001704415.2. NCBI lineage: Eukaryota > Metazoa > Chordata > Mammalia > Artiodactyla > Bovidae > Capra > Capra hircus. Next base: position 99,606,343 of record NC_030815.1, read on the forward strand.
CTTGCTTTTTCCATGATCCAGCAGATGTTGGCAATTTGATCTCTGGTTCCTCTGCCTTTTCTAAAACCACCTTGAACATCAGAGAGTTCACGGTTCACGTATTGCTGAAGTCTGGCTTGGAGAATTTAGAGCATTACTTTACTAGCGTGTGAGATGAGTGCAACTGTGCAGTAGTTTGAGCATTCTTTTGCATTGCCTTTCTTTGGAATTGGAATGAAAACTGACCTTTTCCAGTCCTGTGGCCACTGCTGAGTTTTCCAAACTTGGAGGCATATTGAGTGCAGCACTTTCACAGCATCACCTTTCAGGATTTGAAACAGCTCAACTGGAATTCCATCACCTCCACTAGCTTTGTTCGTAGTGAGGCTTTCTAAGGCCCACTTGACTTCACATTCCAAGATGTCTGGCTCTAGATTAGTGATCACATCATTATGATTATCTGGGTCATGAAGATCTTTTTTGTACAGTTCTTCCGTGTATTCTTGCCACCAACATTTCTTCATAGGAGCTCAATTCTAGGGGTTTTAAAAATATTAGATAAGTAGCAGTTAACTGATTCAGTAAGTCAATTTTCAGTTGTGCCATGCCAGAAGAAAGAGAATATTTATGGAAGTGGTTTCAGAGAACTGAACTTAATTTTTCACCACCCCAGGAAAATGGTGAATGTTACAGGTAGTCTTCCTATTGACAGGTGGGGGTAAATTCACTGGTGGCAGTGGTGATTGTAGTGGTTTAGTCGCTAAGTTGTATCCAACTCTTGTGACCCCATGGACTGTAGCTCACCAGGCTCCTCTGTCCATCAAATTTTCCAGGCATGAATACTGGAGTAGGTTGCCATTTCCTTCTCCAGGGCATCTTCCGGACCCAGGAATCAAACCTGAGTTTCTTGCATCTCCTGCATTGGCAGGTGGGTTCTTTACCAGCTGGATCACTGGGGAAGCCCAAAAGATTTATAATACTGTGTCTATATATTTCTCCCACCCCATTTTTTGGATGCCTTTTTTTTTTTTTTTTTTTTGCACAGAAGGTTGATATTTTTTGTCAGTCAGAACCAGCATTACAAATCTTTTCCACAGGTTTTCAAATGATATCTCAATTGCTACAGATATGAATCCTTCTGGAGATATGATTACATATCAGTTCAGTTCAGTTGCTCAGTTGTGTCCGACTCTTTGTGACCCCATGAATCGCAGCATGCCAGGCCTCCCTGTCCATCACTATCTCCTGGTGTTCACTCAGACTCATGTCCATCGAGTCAGTGATGCCATCCAGCCATCTCATCCTCTGTTGTCCCCTTTTCCTCCTGCCCCAAATCCCTCCCAGCATCAGAGTCTTTTCCAATGAGTCAACTCTTCGCATACACACAAACAAAATATTTGGAAAACTCAGCAGCGGCCACAGGACTGGAAAAGGTCAGTTTTCATTCCAATCCCAAAGAAAGGCAACGCCAAAGAATGTTCAAACTACTGCACAATTGCATTCATTTCACACGCTAGCAAGGTAATGCTCAAAATTCTCCAAGCCAGGCTTCAATAGTTCATGACCTGAGAACTTCCAGAGGTACAAGCTGGATTTAGAAAAGGCAGAAGAACCAGGGATCAAGTTGCCAACAGCTACTGGATCACAGAAAAAGTAACAGAATTCCAGAAAAACATCTACTTCTGCTTCATTGACTATGCTAAAGCCTTTGACTGTATGGATCACAACAAACTGTGGAAAATTCTTAAAGAGATGGGAATGCCAGAGTACCCTACCTGTCTCCTGAGAAATCTGTATGCGGGTCAAGAAGTAACAGTTAGAACTGGACGTGGAACAATAGACTGGTTCAAAATCGGGAAAGGAGTACATCAAGGCTGTATACTGTCACCCTGCTTATTTAACTTTTATGCAGAGTACAGCATGTGAAATGCTGGGTGACTCATAAGCTGGAATCAAGACTGCTGGGAGAAATATTAACAACCTCAGATATGCAGATGACACTACCCTTATGGCAGAAAGTGAAGAGGAACTAAAGAGACTCTTGATAAAGGTGAAAGAGGAGAGTGAAAAAGCCGGCTGAAAACTCAACATCCAAAAAACTAAGATCTTGGCATCTGGTACCATCATTTCATGGCAAATAGATGGGGAATAAAATGGAAACAATGGCAGATGTTATTTCCTTGGGCTCCAAAATCCCTGTGGATAGTGACTGCAGCCATGAAATTAAAAGACCCTTGCTCCTTGGAAAAAAAGCTGTAACAAATGTAGATAGCATATTAAAAAGCAGAGACATCACTTTGCCAATAAAAGTCTATATAGTCAAAGCTGTGGCTTTTCCAGTAGTCAGGTACGATGTGAGAGGTGGGCCATGAAGAAGGCTGAGCACTGAAGAATTGATGCTTTTGAATTGTGGTGCCGGAGAAGACTCTTGAGAGTCCCTTAGACAGCAAGGAGATCAAACCAGCCAATCCTAAAGGAAATCAATCCTGAATACTCATTGGAAGGACTGATGCTGAAGCTGAAGCTCCAATACTTTGGCCACCTGAGACGAAGAGCTGACTCTTGGAAAAGATCCTGATGATGGAAAAGATCAAGGGCAGGAGAAGAAGGGGGCCAAAAGAGGATGATATGGTTGGATGGTATCATCGACTCAATGGACAAGAGTTTGAGCAAATTGCAGGTGACAGAGAAGGACAGGGAAGCCTGACATGCTGCAATTTATGAGGTTGCAAAGAGTCGGATGTGACTTAGCATCTGAACATTTGATATCATGATATAAACATACCAAGTTTTAAAAAATAACCCCATAAACATAAACAGTATGAGCATAAACATCAACAGCATAAGCATAAACAGCATGCTAATTTAGTTCTATTCAACAAGAAATTCTAGTCTCAGGAACATTTCTTGGGAGATAAATATCCATGTGATAATCAAAGGCTTGCTGGATGACTCTGCAGTTAGAATATAGGGAGGCAGATCAGCTTAATAGACAGGGTCACTTGACTTTATTTTCCATTAGCTAATCAGCATAAAATTCAAAAAACTCAAATTTAAGCTCCTTGGTGATCCCTACAATACAGGTATCCTGTTCCATTAATTCAAAAGGGATCCATACTCTACAGACACCAGTCAAGAAATACTTGACTGATTAGAGGTTGCTCCACCCCTAGGGCAGGGCTCTTTTACCTCCAGACAGAACTGAGACCAAACAGGACCAAGTCTTTCCTCAAAAGCATGGCTATGGATTTGCTCCAGAGCCTAGATACAGAATCAACTGAGAATCCAAAGTTTTATTTTTGCAACACAGGGAAAAAACTGTTGAGTAGCAGCAGCCATCAGGCAATATCATCTATAAAGAGAAGGAAACCAGAAAGCTGTTCTGAGCTGGCAAGAAACTTTCTCTGAGTCTGATTAATACAAGGATAAAACCAGGAAGGGAGACAGAGCTGGTGGGGGATGCAGGGGAAAGACAGCAAGATGCACTTGTGCACACAGTCATTCATTTGTTCACTCACTGGTGATGGTTTAGTTACTAAGTAGTGTCCGACTGTTGTGACCCTATGGACTGTAGCCCACTAGGCTCTTCTCTCTATGGGATTTCCCGGGCAAGAATACTGGAGTGGGTTACCATTTCCTTCTCCAGGGGATCTTCCCAACCCAGGGATCAAACCTGGATCTCCTGCATTGCAAGTGGATTCTTTATCAACTGAGTCACCATCGAACACAAAGTGGGTGTTTTCTATAGAGGAGGGATTCTCCTAGACACTGGGGTTTCAAATCAGACATGAACAACTCCAAGTACTTGGAAGAGAATGAGAATAATATATGAAGTTAAGTTCTGAGTCACACAAAAAATGTGCTTGGGAACATAGACTGGGTTAAAATCATGGAGAAATTCGAGTCAGACTGGAATACAAAGGTCCAGTCTTGATCCTATAGGTAACAGCAGAGGAGGGGTATAAAAATTTAAATAAGAGGATGACATACATGGAGCAAGGCATTATTTGGAAAAGAAAACAAGAGCTTTGGTGTGTACTTGAGGCTATTGTTTAAGTTAAAGATATTTATAGCTAGAATTAGAATTGGGGGATGAAATTAATGGAGAGAGGTAGAATGGGAAAAAGATAGAGCCTTGGGAAACACTTACATGTGAGAACAGCTGGAGATAAAGAAGCAAGAGGAAAACCTGGGGAGGAATCAAGGATCAAAGCCAAAAGAGGAGGAAGTTTCCAGGGTATAGAAGCTGATCAGTTAATGCACTTTGGTGTAAGTAAGGGATACTAGGATTGAGAAACGGGAATTTAAACTAGGTGCAAGAAGATCCTTGATAACTTTCAAGACTGTCGATGAGGGAATGAGTGGAAAATGAGAATTGGAAGCAGTGAATACATCTAATTCTTTTAAGAGTTAGATTATGAATAAACGAGAATAGTCTGAGAGAACAGATATATTCATTAGAAATGTTTTGGTTCCAAATGACAGAAAAAGCAACCCAAAGTTTATATAACTGAAGAATTTATGGGGGTAGTTCAGGCTTCAGACATACATAGATTCAGGGTTCCATCAATGCCGTGGGCACTTCTTGGCCTGATTCTGCTTTCCTCTGTATGGTAGCTTCATTTTTAGGTTCCCTTTGGTGGCAAGCCAGCTATAAGAGCTTTAGCACTATATCTTTCCAAGTTCAAATTCAGTGCAATCAAAGTGAGAGACTTACTGAACTGCTTAAGCAAAATCCTGGAATTAGCTCTGGTTGGGTTTGGATTGGCTTGACTGGAGTGAAGGGCCCATTCCTGACAGTGATGGAATTCACTGATTGGTCTACACCTGGAGATGGACCCTAAGGAAGTACATGGACTAAGCACTAGAAGGGGCTTGGTTTCCTGGAGGAAAATCAGAGAACTTCTAAAAAGGGAATGGAGAATAGTAGCTGGGTAGCAGAAACCAGTAAGAGTCCAAAAACCAGGTTTGAAACAGGATAACTATGGATAAAGGCATGGCACAGATGGGAGGGATGCAGTCAAGAGACAGATGGAACTGACTTCAAAGGAGGAAGCATCTTCATTTCTGAGATGGAATAGAAGACAAGATAATAAAAGATGGCACACAAACAATTTGATAATGTAGGTAAGCAGAGTTGAGAAGGCATGTGTTAAACTGTTTCAGTTTTCAAGTAAAAACTCAAGAGAGGAAACAGGTAGTGTTATCTTTTGGGGGAAGAATTATTTAAATCTTTTGCCTCAATTATGTTACAGCAAGCACATATGAACAAGCAGAAATTGAAAATAAAATTCTATAGCTAGCATATCAAATGATCTCATTCTTTATACTGCAGACATAATCTTTAAGAGTGAAGTATGAATTTTTAAACTTTATGTATATTCCTCATAACCCTTTTTATTTTATTGAATATTTTTAACTCATTAAAAAAATTCTAAAACATTTTTATAATTTTGAAAGGTTACTTTCCATTTATAGTTATTACAAAACATTGGCCATATTCCCATGTTGTACAATACCTCCTTGAGCCTGTCACACCCAATAGTTTGTGCCTCCCACTCCTCTACACCTATATTGCACTCCTACCCGTAACCATTAATTTGTTTTCTATATCTGTGAGTCTGCTTCTTTTCTATTCATAATTCTTAGTTGTATACTCTTTTATAGACTAGATGGGCTTCCCAGGTGGTACTAGTGGTGAAGAACCCACATGCCAATGCAGGAGACGTTAGAGATGCGTGTTTGATCCCTGGGTCAGGAAGATCCCCTGGAGAAGGGCATGGCACCCCACTCCAGTTTCTTGCCTGGAGAATCCCATGGACAGAGGAGCCTGGCAGACTACAGTCCACAGGGCCACAAAGAATAACACATGACTGAAGCAACTCAGCACACACATAGACAAGATGTATCATAAATCACTTAAGCCACTTTACTAAAAAAAGTAATTTACATTGCTTCCATATTTTGTTAGAAATAATGCTACAATTACCATGCACTTAGATGTTTATTTTTCCATGAGGTATTTTCATTAGCAAAAGTTCCCCAAAATGGGATAGTGTATGAAAGGGAATGAACAGTTTATTCCTCTTAAGTTTGTTGCAAAATCACCTTTCATAAGGTATACACAGGTGTCCATGCTCCCAAGTCATATACGTTATTACTAGTTTCATCACACAAAGTATTTGAGATATTTCATTCCATTAATATCTTCAAAATAACTAACATAACATATTTGTGGGTCAGGAAGGGTCTAAAAAGTTTAGTTGTGTTAATTCATTTCATTTTCAAAACAGTCCTACAAGGGAAGGGGAAACTTGCTATGATTCATGTTTTTACAGATAGAGAAACTAAGATACCAAGAGCTTAGTAAGTTCAACCACAGAAATCTGAATCCAGACCCTGCCTGTTCAACCAGTAGGCCATATTACCTTGTGATTGCTTTTGACTGACATTCACTCAAGTGTTGTTAAAAATGCATATACATTTCTGCAAGAGTTTCATCATGTCTTTTGTTGTAAGGTTATTTTTTAATGGTCATGCCCCCAGAGAGAGGCAAGAGTGGGGTATTTTGTATAGATTTGGACACTTCAAATGGTCTGAATGGGAGATTTCTCACACTTCACCCCCCCTTTTTTAACTCCTTGCCAATATGTAAGTTCAGAAACTAAGAATTGCATTGCTATAAAAATAAGTACAGTTGTTTCATCCATCCAGGATACCTCAGGCCTTTTTTAGACTCTGATGGCTTTATAATCTATTTCAACCTGCCAGTTACAATAGAAACATACCTTCTTGGTTTGCTTGAACAACTGAAATGTGGGTACTGCTTTGATCTGGTAAGTTTGGGCCAACTCCTAGAAAAGAAAAGAAATGGAATGAAGTCATCATTTTTGTATCCTCTTTTTGGACCAAGAATGGTACTTGGTGCTGTCTCAGGAGGCATGCCTGAGAGCCCAGGGATAGCTGATACTTTACAGATTCTTTTGCCAAGAACTTTCCTAACATATCCTCAAAGCCTCTAGGAATCTTAAAACATAAAGTGACTGTTTCCAACATTCCTGAGCTTTCTCACTGATGGACTCTAGGAGCCAAAGCAGCATGGACTGAAGAACAAAACGAGCTCTATTTAAAAGAGCTTGTGAAAGACTGAAGAAGGCCCCAGCAGAACCCAATATGGAAAGAGCATATTGGAAAGAAATAAGAATGAGTAAAATCTGGTGATGTCCATGTGTAGAGTCTTCTCTTGTGTTGTTGGAAGAGGGTGTTTGTTATGACCAGTGCATTTTCTTGGCAAAACTCTATTAGTCTTTGCCCTGCTTCATTCCGCATTCCAAGGCCAAATTTGCCTGTTACTCCAGGTGTTTCTTGACTTCCTACTTTTGCATTCCAGTCCCCTATAATGAAAAGGACATCTTTTTTGGGTGTTAGTTCTAAAAGATCTTGTAGGTCTTTATAAAACCATTCAGCTTCAGTTTCTTCAGCGTTACTGGTTGGGGCATACATAGACTTGGATAACTGTGATACTGAATGGTTTGCCTTGGAGACGAACAGAGATCATTCTGTCATTTTTGAGATTGCATCCAAGTATTGCATTTTGGACTCTTTTGTTGACCATCATGGCTACTCCATTTCTTCTGAGGGATTCCTGCCCACAGTAGTAGATGTAATGGTCGTCTGAGTTAAATTCACCCATTCCAGTTCATTTTATTTCGCTGATTCCTAGAATGTCGACGTTCACCCTTGCCATCTCTTGTTTGACCACTTCCAATTTGCCTTGATTCATGGACCTGACATTCCATGTTCCTATGCAATATTGCTCTTTACAGCATTGGATCTTGCTTCTATCACCAGTCACATCCACAGCTGGGTATTGTTTTTGCTTTGGCCCCATCCCTTCATTCTTTCTGGAGTTATTTCTCCACTGATCATTGCCAACATCCGCTGGATCATGGAAAAAGCAAGAGAGTTTCAGAAACACATCTATTTCTGCTTTATTGACTATGCCAAAGCCTTTGACTGTGTGGATCACAATAAACTCTGGAAAATTCTGAAAGAGATGGGAATATCAGACCACCTGACCTATAGGTCAGGAAGCAACAGTTAGAACTGGACATGGAACAACAGACTGGTTCCAAATAGGAAAAGGAGTACGTCAAGGCTGTATATTGTCACCCTGCTTATTTAACTTCTATGCAGAGTACATCATGAGAAACGCTGGACTGGAAGAAACACAAGCTGGAATCAAGATTGCCGGGAGAAATATCAATAACCTCAGATACGCAGATGACACCACCCTTATGGCAGAAAGTGAAGAGGAGCTAAAAAGCCTCTTGATGAAAGTGAAAGAGGAGAGTGAAAAAGTTGGCTTAAAGCTCAACATTCAGAAAACGAAGATCATGGCATCTGGTCCCATCACTTCATGGCAAGTAGATGGGGAAACAGTAGAAGCAGTGTCAGACTTTTTTTTATGGGGCTCCAAAATCACTGCAGATGGTGACTGCAGCCATGAAATTAAAAGACGCTTACTCCTTGGAAGAGAAGTTATGACCAACCTAGATAGTATATTCAAAAGCAGAGACATTACTTTACCGATTAAGGTCCGTCTAGTCAAGGCTATGGTTTTTCCTGTGGTCATGTATGGATGTGAGAGTTGGACTGTGAAGAAGGCTGAGCACCGAAGAATTGATGCCTTTGAACTGTGGTGTTGGAGAAGACTCTTGAGAGTCCCTTGGACTGCAAGGAGATCCAACCAGTCCATTCTGAAGGAGATCAGCCCTGGGATTTCTTTGGAAGGAGTGATGCTAAAGCTGAAGTTCCAGTACTTTGGCCACCTCATGCGAAGAGTTGACTCATTGGAAAAGACTCTGATGCTGGGAGGGATTGGGGGCAGGAGGAGAAGGGGACAACCCAGGATGAGATGGCTGGATGGCATCACGGACTCGATGGACGTGAGTCTGAGTGAACTCCTGGAGATGGTGATGGACAGGGAGGCCTGGCCTGCTGTGATTCATGGGGTCATAGAGTCGGACACAACAGAGCGACTGAACTGAACTCAAAGGTCTCTTTACAACTCACACTTAGACATGGAGTGGTATATTGTGCATTTTTAAGTAAGGCTTATGTGTTTCTCTCTTATATGCCTTACACCTTCTTTTCATTGCCCATTTCTGTAAAAGATGTTGTAGTCATGAGAAAAGAAAATATATAAGAATCCCAACTGTTCTAATCCATTACAATCTGATTTCAAGTATCACTTTTTTGTTTATCTTGTTTAAGAGTCAAGCGAAAGTTAGCCACCCACAGTTCAGTTCAGTCGCTCAGTCGTGTCTGACTCTTTGCAACCCCATGGACTGCAGCACACCAGGTCTCCCTGTCCACTGCCAACTCCCAGAGTTTATTCAAATCCATGTCCATTGAGTTGGTGGTACCATCCAGCCACTGCATCCTCTGTTGTCCCCCTTTCCTCCTGCCTTCAATCTTTCCCAGCTTTAGGGTCTTTTCAAATGAGTCAGTTCTTCGCATTGGGTAGCCAAAGTATTGGAGTTTCAGCTTCAGCATCAGTCCTTCCAATGAATATTCAGGATTGATCTCCTTTAGGATGGACTAGTTGGAGCTCCTTGCAGTCCAAGGGACTCTCAAGAGTCTTCTCCAATACCACAGTTCAAAAGCATCAATTCTTTGGCACTCAGCTTTCTTTATAGTCCAACTCACATCTATATATGACTACTGGAAAAACCATAGCTTTGACTAGATGGAACTTTGTTAGCAAAGTAATGTCTCTGCTTTTTAATATGCTGTCTGGGTTGGTCATAACTTTCCTTCCAAGGAACAAGCGTCTTTTAATTTCATGGCTGTTCACAGGATCAAAACAAATCTTTCCCCTACTGCCCACCCCTACTCCCAACACACACTAAATGATAATTTTCATGACCACAGTAATGACAACAATGAACACATTATTAGAAAAGAAAACTGTGCATTTTGTCTCACCTTAAGAGACAAAGAGCTATAAAAATCAAAAAGTAAAACAGTAACTAATGCTTCTGAGGATATGAAGAAATAAGAAACCTCTTACATTGCTGGTGGGAATGTAAAGTGGTGTAGTACTTTGTATGATAATTTATAAATTCCTCAATAAGTTAAATATAGAGTTGTCATATGACCCAATAATCCCACTCCTAGATATATAGCCAAGAGAAATGAAAATATATGCTTAAATGTTTATGTCAGTATTAGTCATAATACCCCAAAGTTGCAAACAAACCAAATGTCCATAAAAGAATGAATGGATAAAAAAGAGGTAGTAAATTATTCAGCAATAAAAGGGAATGGAATACTGATACATGCTACATCGTGGATAAATCTTGCAAACTTATGTTAAGTGAGAGAAGCCAGTCACAAAAGACCACATTTTCTATTATTCCATTTATATGAAATGGCCAGAGTAAGCAAGTCTACAGAGAAGGTAGACTAGCAGTTATCTAGGCTTGAGGTGGTGGATAGAGGCGACTAGGGGGCATGACTACTAAAGGGGGCATATTTCTTTTTGGAGTTGTAAATGATTGTATTTGTATGATAATTGATTGTACTGATTGTACAATTGATTGTACAATTGATTGTACTGATAGCTGCACAAGTCTTTGAATATCTGACAGATAATAATCCTAGCTGTTTATTCTCAAAGCATGGTACATGATTCAGCGTAAAGGACAATTAAACGCTGTCACACTTTGAGGGAAATAGAAAAATGGAACTTTTATTACATTCTGGGTATAATGCCATATATTTTGTGTCTTTTATTTTTTCATATTCTGTTAAATATTATTACTTTGTTTTACATATAGAGAAACTGACATTTATAGAGGTTAACAGATGAGTGGTCACAAAACTGTTAAAGGGCAGAATGGGTAAATAATAGATTGTTTAATTAAAAAGCTCAAATTCAATCCAATGTATGCACAGGCCACTTATTACTGCTATTTTTCCTCATTTTAAAATAACAAATACTAGGAAGAATAAGTTTTTAGACACATTGTATGTATTAATAAGCACATGTTGATTGAAAACTTGAGGCTGATTATTTGGCAGGAGTGGGGGCAGCGGGGTTGGGGTGAGGAAGAAAGACTCTAGAGAAAAAAGGGAAAGCTTTCCTGGAATTCCCTGTGATGCTTAAAATACTCCACACACACACACATACAAAAACAGAACTCCACAAAAAGCATAAGCTATAGAAAGGGGAAAGCAAGGTACGTAAAAATGACTGTAATGCACAGAATTGGATTTTAGAAATTTATTAATAATCTATCACAGGGGTGAAATTAAAAGATGCTTCCTCCTTGGAATGAAAGCTACAACAAACCTAGACAGCATATTAAAAAGAGAAGCATCACTTTACTGACAAAGGCCTGGGCTTCCTGGGTAGCTCCGCTTGTAAAGAATCCTCCTGCAATGCAGGAGACGCTGGTTCTATTCTTGGGTCAGGAAGTTTCCCCTAGAGAAGTGATAGGCTACCCATTCCAGTATTCTTGGGCTTCCCTGGTGGATCAGATGGTAGAGAATCTGCAGGTAGTGCGGGAGACCTGGGTTCAATCCCTGGCTTGGAAAGATTGCCTGGAGGAGGGCATGGCAACCCACTCCAGCATTCTTGCCTAGAGAATCTCCATGGACAGAGGAGCCTGGTAGGCTACAGTCTGCGGAGTCACAAAGAGTCAGACATGACTGAGCAACTAACCACACACGGTTATTTCAGTTGTCATATACAGATGTGAGAGCTGGACCATGAAGAAGGCTGAACAATGAAGAATGGACGCTTTCAAATTGTGGTGCTGGAGAAGACTCTTGAGAGTCTCTTGTATAGCAGGGAGATCAAACCAGTCAATCCTAAAAGAAGTCAACCCTTTCAATATTCATCGGAAAGGCTGATGCTGAAGCCCTAATACTTTGGCCACCTAATGCAAAGAGCGGATTCACTGGAAAATACCCTGATGCTCAGAAAGATTGAAGGCAAAAGGAGACGAGGGCAGCAGATCATGAGATGGTTAGACAGCATCACCAACTCAATGGACATGAGCTGGAGAAAACTCCAGGAGATAGTGAAGGATAGAGGAGCCTGGTGTGCTGCAGTCCATGGGGTCACAAAGAGTCAGACACAACTTAGCAACTGAAGAACAACAACAGGGGTGAAAACCATTTTTCACTTTGAGCCCAACTCTGACCAACTGGTATTGTCTGTCTAGAGCAACTCTGTTGGGTAGGACTGTGGGGCAGAGTCAAGAGCAACTGATGAAAAACACTGGACTGATCAGCGAATTCTACCATAGTATGGGAGAAGGGTACATAGCGGGAGAGCCACATATTTGTTGTCTTTTAAAGAATACAAAACATACAAAAACCTTATGAGGGCGTTTACTACTTCATTACACTTCAAATTGCTTGTATAATCACTGAGACAGCATTTCAACATCACACTGGATTTTATGAATCTACAAGGAGGGATTTAAGAATCTTACCCGAGCATTGTCCACATCCACATTAGCAAACATGACGCTTCGGTATTGCACAGACATTGCCTTCAAAAGAATAAAAATTTCCCATTAGCTTTATGTTAAGATTAAATCACACACTAGCAGTGTCTTTTAGCAAAAGCAAGAACCAAACAGAAGAGCTGAGAAAGAGAGCTAAGCATCATCCTGACACTACTGCCTAGAATCTTAAGGACAGAAGTCAAGGGCTGGGTGTTGCCAAAGTCAAGCAAAGATCAATGGCAGAACCAGAGTCTAAAGTCTGTGTTATGTATCAAAACTAGATTTCCCAGAATACTCTGCCAGTTGTCTTCCTGTTAGGTTCTGCCAATGGGAAGCATTTGCAGGAAAATGGAAAATGGGAATAGGGAAAAACAACTCTTCTCTGCTTCTGTTCCAGACATTCTGGAAGCATTTTTGACAGTGGTGGAGATAATGGTGGTGGTATAATGGGTGTACGGTAATGGATGTAGAAGCAGCTTGTAAATGTCAGCTCCTGGGATATTCTTTTTTCCAGACAGCTGGGCTTATTCTTTAAAGGTACCTAGTGGCATATTGATTTGTTTGCATTAACATCATATCTCAAGCATTCCCACCGACCTGTTTCAAATGAAACCTCTCTTCCATGGTGGTGTGAGGTGTCTGGAGCATGGCCAAGTGGAGGCAACAACAGACAGAGCTGTCACTGGGGGCTGCTCCCAGGACAGGCAGGAAGCAGTGTGATATGAACTGATTAGGTGGACAGTAGGTGCAGAGCTCTGCTGAAGGGATTCTCTCCAATTGTATATCCATGGAATGTGCCCTAAGTGGGAGCTCTTTCTTCAGTGGTTCTTCAAGATGGGGAAATGGGGGGAAAACTCTTGGATAATAAATATGGAGGCCTTTGATATTTTAGAGTACTTTTCAGATTAAAAAATAGATGCTGATTTTGATCAGCAGCATCTCCACGCCTGGCAGGAAGATGGTGCTGCCCAGGAACTCTGGGGAAACTGACTTGTACTTTTCAAGTTTAAGATATATGGATGCTCCCTGGTAGCAGTCAGGCAGGGAAATGGATTTGACAGATATGGACATCTGATTCCAGAGTCAGGTTCTATTGATGAACTTTTCAGAGTCTCCCAAGTCTGACAGGAAATGGATAGGGTTGTCATTTTCCTATTGAGTAGTAGCTAAGAAGACCTGGTACAGATGTGGGTTTCCTGCTAGACTGCCTTCCCTCTCTATTCCATACCATCCACAATGGACCATCCTCTGTCCTCAACAAAAACTCCTCCTCCTGCTCTATTCTTCCTCCCATACAATCTGTTACCATCTGGTCACCTATTCTGTTGATCTTAACTCTAAACTGTCTCCTGAATTTGATCTTTCCTTTCTCCTCCCCAAACCACCACCTTAGTTCTGGTAAACCCATCACTGACATTGTTGTTAAACTTGGATTACCTGCCTCAGCCTTTCCAACCCATTCTTACACAAACTGCCAAAAGTATTTCCCCCAAATTCACAGCTGATCATTCCAAAACCCTTAACATTCTTCTTTATGACTCCGCTGCTGCTGCTAAGTTGCTTCAGTTGTGTCCGACTCTGCGCAACCCCATAGATGGCAGCCCACCAGGTTCCACCGTCCCTGAGATTCTCCAGGCAAGAACACTGGAGTGGGTTGCCATTTCCTTCTCCAATGCACGAAAGTGAAAAGTTAAAGTGAAGTCGCTCAGTCGTGTCTGACTCTTTGCAACCCCATGGACTGTAGCCCACCAGGCTCCTCTGTCCATGGGATTTTCCAGGCAAGAACGCTGGAGTGGGGGTGCCATTGCCTTCTCCGTTATGACTCTACAGCAACTCACTAGGCTATAATACAAGGGTCTTTTCCCTCTGGGCTCAGCTTCCTTTTCAGGGCTCAGCTTCCTTTTCAAGGCTCATGGATTGCCACTTCCACTGTATAAACTGAAAGCTAGCCTCACAGAGTACTTGCCTTCTCATGATCACACCATGCAATTTCTCAACAAATTTATAATTTTCCTTTTCTCAAAAATGCTCTTTTGGGGGATCTATGCTTGGTGATTCTCTTAGCCCAGAGTCAGCAATCTTCACCCTATACACCAAATCCAGGACTCCACATGGTCTCATAAATAAATTTTAGTGGAACACATTTGCCCATTCATTTACATATTGCCATCGCCTGCTTTTGTGCTATAACACCAAAGCTGAGTATTTATAATATAGACCATACAGCCCATAAACCTGAAAATATTGACTATCTTTAACCTCTGCAGACAAGGTTGCTGGCCCTTGCTTTCAGTCCTCAAGGCGCAGATCAAATGGGACCATGGAATTCACTTAAAAGACTTAAAAGCTTTAAATCACTTCTTAAAAACCACTTTGGGTTATGATTTACTTTTTTCTTGTTACCAGGCATCCTTTAGTAGAGACTCTGGGCGGTCAACTTTCAGTTTTTGTGTATTTGAAAATATCTTGGATTCTTCCCCACCTAGAGTAATGGTGTAGTCAGCTCACTTCCATTCCACCTTTCTGCAGAGCCTGGAAACGGGAAAAGGGAAAGATTCCTCGGATTCCCTTGCAGCTAGAGTTCTGGATGCAAATTGGTTTCACCAATGAGACGCATGCAGGTAAGACTGGGAAGGCAGAAGTGAGACGGAGCTATTTTCTTTTTGTCTTTGGATGTTCCTGCTGGAGAGCAAGATCATGAGTGTTTTTGTGCTGGAGGTAGCAGCAGCTGTACTAAAGGGTCCAGTGGCCCAGCATCAGCTTCCAGACTCTGGTTCTAACTCCCCAGCTGCTATTGTTGTTTTTTTCCTCCCAGTAGTGGCCTCTCGTCTCCTCTCATATCTCATTATGGCAAAGTTAGGATCCCCTCAAATGGGTCTGTGGTGCTCTTGAGTCATTCTTGGGGTTCCAGTCTGGAGCCCATTCATCCAGCCTTCTAATGATTTTATGAGCATTTAATTCCTCGTATTAAAGTTTCTTTTTCTGTCTAATTTGGTTCCTGTTTCCAGTTTTTGAGCTCTGACTGATACAGTGCCCTAGAGTAATAAAAGCCTTTTCTCCAAATCCATTATGTACTCTGTGTTTTTAAAAAATGACACAGAATGCATAAACACGTCCTCTTGTAAAAGTTCAAACATCACAAGAAAAATAAAGTAAAATATGAAATTTCCCTATTCTCAATCCTACTCCAGTTTTCACTCCCTTTCATGGAAAAAAAATCATTTGCTATGCATTTTCTGCTTCTCTTTGTCTACATATATACTGATATATACACACACAGATACATGCTGCGTGCTTAGTTGCTCATTCGTGACCCCATGGACTGTAGCCCGCCAGGCTCCTTTGTCTATGGGGATTCTCCAGGCAAGAATACTGGAGTGGTTTGCTGTGCTCTCCTCCAGGGGTCTTCCCAACCCAGGAATCGAACCCAGGTCTTCTGTATTGCAGGCAAATTCTTTACTGTCTGAGCCACCAGGGTGCCCTGGTATATGTATATGTATATTTATCTCTCCTTTACATAAATGGTACTATAGTCCATAAATTTTCCTATATTGTCCTCTTTTTACTTAATTCTATGTTGTCTTGGAGAGAATTCCATCATTATGTATGGGTCTACTTGACTCTTTTTATCATCTGAATAGTATTTCAGAGTGTGGATACACCCAAGTTAAAAACAAAACTGTGTGTGCATTAGTCTGGATTCCAACAGAAAACAGCACATTCAAGTTAGGATAATTTAGGGAAGTTTATCACCAAAGGGCTAAATATAAATAACTATAAAGTTAAGGATGGGTGTGGAGGAGCTGTGAGAGCCTGGACACAACGGTGGCAGAGACTTTACCATCCTCAGGGCCTAAAGGTATGAAGGGAAGAAGGCGTTACTAAGCCTGAGTCTAAAATGCCTTGTTGGCCAATGAAATCTGATCAGCTTTGACTTTGTAGCAGGTGAGGATATTTATACTCCTAAAGCTAAACAATGGAGAGCCTTAAGTTTTAAGTGTCTGAATAGAGAGACCTGCCAGATATTAAAATAGTCTCTGTAGATATTCCCATAATTTTAGGCACAGAATAGATGTTGATATGTGAACCATGAAATTCCAGATGTTCAAGCTGGATTTAGAAAAGGCAGAGGAACCAGAGATCAAACTGCCAACATCATCAAAAAAGCAAGAGAATTCCAGAAAAACATATATTTCTGCTTTATTGACTATGCCAAAGCCTTTGACTGTGTGGATCGCAACAAACTCTGGAAAATTCTTAGAGATGGGAATACCAGACCACCTGACCTGGTTCCCAAGAAATCTGTATTCAGGTCAAGAAGCAACAGTTAGAACTGGACACAGAACAACAGACTGGTTCCAAATAGGAAAAGGAGTACATCAAGGCTGTATATTGTCACTCTGCTTATTTAACTTATATGCAGAGTACATCATGCAAAATGCAAGGCTGGATGAAGCACAAGCTGGAATTAAGATTGCCAGGAAAAGTATCAATAACCTCAGATATACAGATGATACCAGCCTTATAGCAGAAAGTGAAGATCTAAAGAGCCTCTTGATGAAAGTGAAAGAGGAGAGTGAAAAAGTTGGCTTAAAACTCAACATTCAGAAAACTAAGATCATGGCAGCTGGCCCCATCACTTCATGGCAAACAGAAGGGGAAACAATGGAAACAGTGGCTGACTTTATTTTCTTGGGCTCCAAAAATCACTGCAGATGGTGACTGCAGCCATGAAATTAAAAGACACTTGCTACCTGGAAGAAAAGTTACGACCAACCTAGATAGCATATTAAAAAGCAGAGACATTACTTTGTCAACAAAGGTCTGTCTAGTCAAGGCTATGGTTTTTCCTGTGGTCACTTATGGATGTGAGATTTGGACTATAAACAAAGCTGAGTGCCGAAATACTGATTCAGCTTTTGAACTGTGGTGTCGGAGAAGACTCTTGAGAGTCCTTTGGACTACAAGAAGATCAATCAGCCAATCCTAAAGGAAATAAATTCTGAATATTCATTGGAAGGACTGATGTTGAAGCTGAAACTCCAATACTTTGGCCACCTGATGTGAAGAACTGATTCACTGGAAAAGACCCTGATGCTGGGAAAGATTGAAGGTGGAGGGAGAAGGGGATGACAGAGGATAAGATAGTAGGATGGAATCACTGACTCGATGGACATAAGTTTGAGTGAGTTCCAGGATTTGATGATGAACAGGGAAACCTGGCGTGCTGCAGTCCATGGGGTCACAAAGAGTCAGACACGACTGAGTGACTGAACTGAACTGATGTCATGTAGCGAATTTCTTTATCTGAATATGTGTCTTTTAAATATCAAAGTTTATGACTGGTTAGAATGAATTCAAGTAGATTTAAGAGCTTAAGTAAAAAAATTGAAATGTTAGAAACCCTGCTGAAAAATAATAGATTTTCAGTTGTGTAGAGAAAACGGAACTTTATAATTAAGGTAGGAGAACGCACAGAATGGACCGTAAATGTGAAACTTCTGTGCAGTAAGGAGAAATGAAGAGGAAATGTCCTGAGTTTCTTTCTGCAGCATGTTGTACACTCTCCCCCCCCCCACCAAATGGTGTAAACACTTAAATGGAGTAACAGAAAAATTAACTCGATGAAACACTATATAGACATGAAAATTATAATCTGGAGAGTTGATAAAAACATAAGCAATGTGTATACAGAAAAAGACCTGACTATAAATATACGATTACAGTTAAGTAGAATATTTTACAAAGAAATTTTATAAAGGAGCTCAGATATGAAAGGAATAAGTAAGACATAGGATTTCTTCTGATAATAGGGTTGAAGGATTCAGTTCCGTTCAGTCACTCAGTCGTGTCTGACTCTTTGCGACCCCATGAATCGCAGCACGCCAGGCCTCCCTGTCCATCAGCCATCTCATTCTCTGCCGTCCCCTTCTCCTCCTGCCCCCAATCCCTCCCAGCATCAGGGTCTTTTCCAGTGAGTCAACTCTTCGCATCAGGTGGCCAAAGTACTGGAGCTTCAGCTTTAGCATCATTCCTTCCAAAGAAATCTCAGGGCTGATCTCCTTCAGAATGGACTGGTTGGATCTCCTTGCAGTCCAAGGGACTCTCAAGAGTCTTCTCCAACACCACAGTTCAAAAGCATCAATTCCTTGGCGCTCAGCCTTCTTCGCAGTCCAACTCTCACATCCATAAGTGACCACAGGAAAAACCATACCCTTGACTAGACAGACCTTAGTTGGCAAAGTAATGTCTCTGCTTTTCAATAGGGTTGAAGGATTGGGGGTAGTTTATTCTTTTTTATTATAGTTTAAAAAATACCATGTTCATCTATAATCTATTCCAATATTTGGAAGTTCTGAACACTAGAACTTTGGTAAAATGTCATTATTATGAATAATCCATTGCTTTATACAATTGTACTCTTTTGCACATTTTGATGATCCTTGTAGAATTATCCACAAACAAACAGCATTAATCTGGTGTGTGTACTAATGATCTAATTAGATCTCACTGAATTATCTTCAGGTTAAGCAGGATGCTTCCAAAAAAAACTATGATTCCATGGAGAAGATTTTAAATGTAATTAGGTCCCATTTGTTTATTTTTGTTTTTATTTCCATTACTTTAGAAGATGGATCTAAAACGATATTGTTGCAATTTATGTCAGAGTGTTCTGCCTATATTTTCCTTTATGGTATTTGGATTTACATTTAGATCTTTAATCCATTTTGATTATTATTTTAATACCATTTTTATACGGTGCTAGTGTGGAAGAGGAGCTAAAAAGCCTTTTGATGAAAGTGACAGAGGGGAGTGAAAAAGTTGGCTTAAAGCTCAACATTCAGAAAACGAAGATCATGGCAACTGGTCCCATCACTTCATGGGAAATAGATGGGGAAACAGTGGAAACAGTGTCAGACTTTATATTTTGAGGCTCCAAAATCACTGCAGATGGTGACTGCAGCCATGAAATTAAAAGACACTTATTCCTTGGAAGGAAAGTTATGACCAACCTAGACAGCATATTGGAAAGCAGAGACATTACTTTGCCAACAAAGGTCCGTCTAGTTAAGGCTATGGTTTTTCCAATGGTCATGCATGGATGTGAGAGTTGGACTGTGAAGAAAGCTGAGTGCCAAAGAATTGATGCTTTTGAACTGTGGTGTTGGAGAAGACTCTTGAGAGTCCCTTGGACTGCAAGGAGATCCAACCAGTCCATTCTGAAGGAGATCAGCCTTGGGTGTTCTTTGGAAGGAATGATGCTAAAGCTGAAACTCCAGTACTTTGGCCACCTCATGTGAAGAGTTGACTCATTGGAAAAGACTCTGATGCTGGGAGGGACTGGGGGCAGGAGGAGAAGGGGATGACAGAGGATGAGATGGCTGGATGGCATCATGGACTCGATGAACGTGAGTCTGAATGAACTCTGGGAGATGGTGATGGACAGGGAGGCCTGGTGTGCTGTGATTCATGGGGTCACAAAGAGTCAGACATGACTGAGCGACTAACCTGAACTGAACTGAGTGAATGCTATAATTTCATTCTTTCACATCTAGCTGTCCAGTTTTCTGAGCACCACTGGCTGAAGAGACTTCTTGACAAATTGATCATAGGTATGTGGGTTTATTTCTGGGCTTTCTATCCTGTCCCATTGATCTACATGTTTGCTTTTGTGCCAGTACCATGCTGTTTTGATTACAATAGCTTTGTAGTATAGTCTGAAGTCAGGGAGCTTTATTCCTCCAACTCCAATTTTCTTTCTGAAGATTGCTATTTGCTTTTTTTGTTTCCATGCAAATTTATAAAAATTTTGTTCTAGCTCTGTGAAGAAAGCCATTGGCAATTTGATGAGGACTGCATTGAATCTGTAGATTGCCTTGGGTAGTACAATTATTTTAAAATAAACTTATGCTTACTAACAGAGAAAGGAGGGGGAGGGATAAATTAGGAAGTTTGTGTTGGGATTATTTATTGGGATTAACACATACACACTGATATACATAAAACAAATAACCAACAAGGACTAGGGGCACTATATTCAATATTTTATAATAACTTATAAGCAAAAAGAATATGAAAAAAAATCTCTATCTCTATATCCCTATCTATCTATCTAACTGAATCACTGTGCTGTATGCTTGAAACTAACACAACACTGTAAATCAGCTATCCATCAATAAAATTTTAAAAATTAAAATAAAAATAGTAATAAAGAAGTGGGCACTAAGTGGGGGAAAAACTATCACCCCATAATGGCTCATAACTGCCAAACTTTTAAGATTTATTGGGAAAACTATTCAAGGACTTTAAATCCCTTCTAAAAAACTGTGAAATAGACATGATACTTACATGAAAAACAGGATAAATCCTTTTGCAAGGACCACACCATCTTGCTGAGAATTCAACTACCACAAGTTTGTTTCCAGCAGCTTTCAAAAACGCTTTAAATTCATCCTGAGACCAGAACATAAATGAAGAAATGTGTACAGTCACTGAATCTCATATAGTCATGCAAGGCACAAAATGACAGCATAGTTATGGTGCCCTACACCATTGTTCTACAGGGGACCCCATCTTTCCTAAATGTCCCTGCGAGCATATATATATTTATCTTCCTAAGTATGCATAAATGATGATAAATCCACACAAAAACTTTCAGTTCAGTTCAGTCAGTCACGTCCAACTCTTTGCGACCCCACAAAAACTTCAGGATTCTATTTACCAGATGGATTGGTAATGATGGTTGATAATGGCTGGATACCTCTGGTAAGAGACTGAGATCAGTCAGTGAGAGATGAGGGGTAGAGGGTGAGGATGAATGGGTGTTCAAGGTGGATATCTACACCTGATTTTTTAAAGCAAGGACCCAAACGTGCATTAACAGAGAAATCTAAACAGAGAGCTAATTTAGCACCTTTAATCATTTCTTGTTTTTGTTTTTTTTTTGGGGGAGGAGAGGCTGATCATTATTAAAGCTATAGTTAAAACCATACATTTAAGGATAAGACATGCTTCTTGCTGAATGTCTTAAGTGAATTTTCTATCAGCTCTCTGTATCATCTAAATAAAGTAAGGTTTTCCTTCTGGGACCTCATGTCATGGTATCTATGCTTGATTGCTTTGTGAACAATGTCCTACACTACTTATTTCATTCATGACTTGGCTTCCAACAAGTCCCCTACAGAGCTCAATCCTGATTCACTTCAGTGCCTTCATGGCCCCTAAGTGGCACATGGTAAGTACTCAGGGAGCATTTAGTTGACCAAATGAATAATCTGCTAATACACCATGTTCTGTTCAGGATTTATTTTTCCTTTTCTCACTGGAATTGCAATAATAGTACCTAATTTACTCTGTGGCTGGTATTCTCTTCCTTAATCTTTATAAGGAAGAGAATGCAATAATACTGCATACCTTATGCAGTATTATTATTATCCCCATTTCACAGATGAATAAAATAACATTTTAAAACTTTTTTCAAGGTCAACCAGCTGGTGAGTGTCATCGTTGGAATTACTAACCTTACTAGTTTGACTCCAAGGTCCATTTCCTTAACCACTATAGAAAATTGCCTCCTGAGTTATTTACGGTAATGGAGCTCACTCACTCACTCTCTCTCTCTCTCTCTCTCTGGCCCAAATGCCATCATTCACTCATCCTTGGACCATTAATTAAGATGGAGGGGTGGGATCAGTAATTGAGTTAAATCAATGGGGGCCTATCACTGGAAATAGGGATGGGATTCATTCCATACAGATGGAATATACTCTATAATAGGGGAGTCCTGACAATTACACTGTCATTTGATTTACTTTCAGGGGGTGAAACTGATGACTCAAAGAAGACACATCCTTCCTTTAATAATATGCCTCCAAGAGAGAAGTGATTAACTTTTCAGAGAGCCATGCCACCTCCACTTCTCACTTGCTTCTGAAGTTGTAAGTTAGATGTCATCCTCAGAAACCCCCAACTCTTCACTTCCCAGTAGTTGTTAGGGTATAAACTGACCTAGTTGGTCCCACGAACTTGACTTGGCTAAGTTCTCTGTAGGTAATACTCCCATGGTACAGAGTGATCCCACATGTACCAGGTAAGGCCTACTCTGTGCTGGGTACTGGACACACTGCTAGGATACAGCATGGACAAAAAGACAAAACATTTCACCCCCTCCCTTCATGAAGTCTGCATTTAGGGGAAAGTCAACAGTAAGATAAGTGAAATATATAGTAAATTTGTGATCACTGCAAATAAAGAAAAAAAGTGAAAGTCACTCAGTTGTGTCCAACTCTTTGCGACCCCATGGACTATACAGTCCACAGAATTCTCCAGGCCAGAATACTGGAGTCGGCAGCCGTTCCCTTCTCCAGGGGATCTTTCCCAACCCAAGGATCAAACCCAGGTCTCCCACATTGCAGGTGGATTCTTTACCAGTTGAGCCACCAGAGAAGCCCAAAGAAAGAAAGGAGAAGAATAAAATAAGAAGGAAGGATGAGAGCTGGATTACATTTGCAGTCTGGGTGGCCAAGGACCACCTGGATGTAATATTTGAATAAAGGCATTAAGGACACAATAGGTCCTCAGAATAGGTACCTAAGAAGGAGATGGAGAGGGCTTCTCTGTGAGATTCCCAGGAAACCAAAAAAAAAAAAAAAAAAAAAAAGAAAAGAAAACAATTAGTAAAATCATTAGCAAGTGTATGCTATTTTAAAAAATGGCCATACCTTCTTTCAATCTGGTTGGTCTCATATTTGTGATCTTAAACACAAGCATGTTTGGGAAAGCGTCAAAAGTCTAAGTCTGAAGGTGCTAGTGGAGGGAAGACCCAGGCCCTACATGTCCCCCTTCCCTCGGCTCCTGGTCCCCCTGAAATGAGTGGGTGTCAGAATGTCTGGATGCTAATGCGTGCTTCACCTCTCTACTCTTTTAAAGGCAATTTTCTTCTTTATAAATAATTATCCCTGGCCTTTACATGTATTGAGATCTGTTGCAGCAGTACCACTGGACAGTGGATGGAAAGTGGCTTTATGAAATACCACCTCAACAATTATTAATGCCCCCATTCCATTCTACAGGCATGTCTAGGGGTTCTCTTTCCTAGAATATGAGAAAAATGTGGACTATTGTACTTCCAGAAAAATTTCCAGGTACAACCAAGGTAAAATCGGTGGGATCAGATACAGAATGGGATGTTACAAGCTGGTCTGGATCTAGCTAGAGAAAAAGCAAGAAACGAGAAGCAGGAAGGGATAAAACTCTTTCTGATCAACTTTGCTCTTGGCTTTTCTCCAGAGAATGCCATCCCTCAAGAAAAAGCAGGAAGAAAAAGCATTAAAAAAAAAACTCTTCTTGCCTCGGAGCAACAAAGGAGTACTGCATGGAGGAAATATTACTTAAAGCTAATCAAATCTGCTCTCAAGACGGTCTCTTTTGAAATACTTCTTGAAGCCAAATAAATACTTGCCATGTCTTTAATATTCTGCACCATGATTTACACCTGGGAATTGCTGACAAAACTCTTCTGTTGGTTCAGTTGGCAGACTGTAGCTGTCTCTTACCAATTATAGGATCCTGGCTGGAGTATTAGGGTACCTTCTCTATGACATCACTGAACATGACATCTTAGAACCTAGAACTTTGGAAGACATGAAGCTAATTTCATTTTTATGCCATAACTACTTGGTCAGTATATGGTCAGTAAGAATCGGACAACTGCTGGCCTTGTGTGCAGAATCAATAACGTGTCTGTCTCTTTTCAATCTCCTACTACCTATTTCAATGCACCTCCTTCCCTCTCCCAGTCCTGGCAACCACCAAATGAGAAATAACCAAGGTATTCATCTATTAAATAGATGAAAGTTATTTTCATTTAGGATTTTGAAGGAATTATTTTGCAGTTGAGAAAGATACTAAAGCCTTAATTCTAAAATAATGCTTCTTGTAAATTTGGTTTTTTGAGTCCCAGATCCCCTAAACTTTGTTATTTTGCCTCAATTATTTAGGAGGTAGTGAAATTTCACTCTTATGGACTGACTGGATCAGGGATTGGCAGACTTTTCCTGTCAAGAACCAGATAATATTGGGGGCCTTATGAACAACATGCAGTTGTTTGTTCATATTCTTCGTTTTTACAATCTTTTAAGATGTAAATATTTTTAACTGCTGGGCTTTATAAAAACAGCAGTAACTCCTCAAACCTTCTTCAGAGTAACAGCAACCACCACTACTAGCTGAAATCCCAGCAAAATTATTCTTTCTAGCTTTTTCATTCCTCCATTCAGGCTTCTCAGGAATGAATTATCTGCCTTTCTTTTGTGTGTGTGTGTGCTAGATGAAAAACTATGAATATTTCCTGTATAGCTTCAGCCAAATTGTTTTTTGTAGCAGATATTTGTCACTTGCTTTCTAGTACCCATTTCTTCCTCTTTCTACTAAAATACCTTGATTTTCTGTGGGCAAATTTATCCCTCCCCCATTTTATTGCAGCTATGCAGTTTGTATGGGATTACTCCAACCCTAAATCCAGGGTTCAACCCTGATGATTTTTTATTTCTTTGGCCAAACCACGTGGCTGGGAGATCTTAGTTCCCTGGCCATGGATCAAACTCATGCCCCTGCAATGGAAGCATAGATCTCTAACAACTGGGAGACCAGGGAACTCCCCTGACCTAATGATCTTAATCCAACCAACAATCCTATATTTAGACCAAGGGTTAGATCTGATAGACAGAGTGCCTGATGAATTATGGACGGAGGTTCGTGACATTGTACAGGAGACAGGGATCAAGACAATCCCCATGGGAAAGGAACGCCAAAAAGCAAAATGGCTGTCTGAGGAGGCCTTACAAATAGCTGTGAAAAGAAGAGAAGCAAAAAGCAAAGGAGGAAAGGAAAGATATAAGCATCTGAATGCAGAGTTCCAAAGAATAGCAAGAAGAGATAAGAAAGCCTTCCTCAGTGATCAATGCAAAGAAATAGAGGAAAACAGCAGAATGGGAAAGACTAGAGATCTCTTCAAGAAAATTAGAGATACCAAGGGAACACTTCATGCAAAAATGGGCTCGATAAAGGACAGAAATGGTATGGACCTAGCAGAAGCAGAAGATATTAAGAGGAGGTGGCAAGAATACATGGAAGAACTGTACAAAACAGATCTTCATGACCCAGATCATCACGATGGTGTGATCACTCACCTAGAGCCAGACATCCTAGAGTGTGAAGTCAAGTGGGCCTTAGAAAGCATCACTATGAACAAAGCTAGTGGAGGTGATAGAATTCTAGTTGAGCTATTTCAAATCCTGAAAGATGACGCTGTGAAAGTGCTGCACTCAATATGCCAGCAAATGTGGAAAACTCAGCAGTGGCCACAGGACTGGAAAAGGTCAGTTTTCATTCCAATCCCAAAGAAAGGCAATGCCAAAAATGCTCAAACTACTGCACAATTGCACTCATCTCAGATGCTAGTAAAGTAATGCTCAGGATTCTCAAGCCAGGTTTCAGCAATACGTGAACTGTGAACTTCCAGATGTTCAAGTTGATTTTAGAAAAGGCAGAGGAACCAGAGATCAAATTGCCAACACCCGCTGGATCATGGAAAAAGCAGGAGAGTTCCAGAAAAATTTCTACTTTATTGACTATGCCAAAGCCTTTGACAGTGTGGATCACAATAAACTGTGGAAAATTCTGAAAGAGATGGGAATATCAGACCACCTAACCTGCCTCTTGAGAAACCTATATGCAGGTCAGGAGGCAACAGTTAGAACTGGACATGGAACAACAGACTGGTTCCAAATAGGAAAAGAAGTATGTCAGGCTGTATATTGTCACCCTGCTTATTTAACTTCTATGCAGAGTACATCATGAGAAACGCTGGACTGGAATAGGCACAAGCTGGAATCAAGATTGCTGGGAGAAATATCAATAACCTCAGATATGCAGATGACACCACCCTCATGGCAGAAAGTGAAGAACTAAAAAGCCTCTTGAGGAAAGTGAAAGAGGAGAGTGAAAAAGTTGGCTTAAAGCTCAACATTCAGAAAACGAAGATCATGGCAGCTGGTCCCATCACTTCATGGGAAATAGATGGGGAAACAGTGGAAACGGTGTCAGACTTTATTTTTTGGGGGTCCAAAATCACTGCAGATGGTGACTGCAGCCATGAAATTAAATGACGCTTATTCCTTGGAAGAAAAGTTATGACCAACCTAGATAGCATATTGAAAAGCAGAGACATTACTGTGCCAACAAATGTCCGTCTAGTCAAGGGTATGGTTTTTCCTGTGGTCATGTATGGATGTGAGAGTTGGACTGTGAAGAAAGCTGAGCGCCGAAGAATTGATGCTTTTGAACTGTGGTGTTGGAGAAGACTCTTGAGAGTTCCTTGGACTGCAAGGAGAGCCAACAAGTTCATCCTAAAGGAGATCAGCCCTGGGATTTCTTTGGAAGGAATAATGCTAAAGCTGAAATTCCAGTACTTTGCCCACCTCATGCGAAGAGTGGACTCATTGGAAAAGACTCTGATGCTGGGAGGGATTGAAGGCAGGAGGAGAAGGGGACGATAGAGTATGAGATGGCTGAATGGCATCACTGCCTCGATGGATGTGAGTCTGAGTGAACTCCGGGAGTTGGTGATGGAAAGGGAGGCCTGGTGTGCTGCGATTCATGGGGTTGCAAAGAGTCGGACAAGACTGAGAGACTGAACTGAACTACCCAAGAGAAGATAAGAAAACAAGAGAAAGCAATTCCTAGCGCTTGTGACAGTTAGTGAAATTTCCTCTTTATCCGGATATAAACAAGATGCTGATTGGCAGCTACTATAAAACATGCAGGAACCCAGTCTTTGTGTGATACCAATGTTTCAGATCTTCCCTGTAGCTCAGATGGTAAAGAATCTGCTTGCAATCATGAGGCCTGGGTTTGATCCCTGGGTTGGGAAGATCCTCTTGAGAAGGGAATGGCTACTCACTCCAGTATTCTGGCCTGGAGAGTCCCATGGACAGAGGAGCCTGGCGGCCTACAGTCCATGGGGTCACAGAGAGTTGGACACGACTGAGTAACTGACACTACTACTACTGTTTCAGAAAGCAGAGAGGAAACCTGGCTTTTAGTTTCTTGGTCCGCAGGATGAAATATTGCCAGAAGTTCAATCAAAGCCTGGAAATTTTGTTTCCATAGACAGCAAATCCCTTTATAGTTTAAACCAAATTAAGTTGGAATTTCTAATAATTACCTGGTAACCACTCAGATACAGTATTATAGAAATTTCTCCACTTGGGTCAAACTGCCAGAACTATGACTCAACATTGCCACTGCTGTTTAAAAAATCTCTCATTCAAGACACACAATAGTAGCACAAAATCTAACTTTAGGACTGAGGAATCTAATTTCTGTCCTGCAATATGTCCAGACTCAAAATATTCATTACTACTCTGAAATAATTATTTACCAACTGGCATTCCAGTCATCTAAGTTTCTTTCTGAGCTTCCCTAACTGCTTAATATTTATCAAGGGAGAAGGTGGAAGGAAAACAAGCTTTAGACTCAGACAACTGTTATTTTTCCACTTTGCAATACACAAGAGGCACCAGACTTGGATGAAACAACTTGGTTTCAAATCTGAATGCTGCTACTGTGAGCTCTTGAGCAAAATGATTGCTTATCTAAGCTTCTATTTCTTTATGTGTAAAATGGAGTTAGTGTGCACCTCCTAGGGATATGATGATAATTAACAGATATAAAGAAGTATATTTAAAATGATTATTTCTTTATATCTTTTATAAATATATATGCTTTTATAATTATACAAGATAATTAACAGATATAAACAGATATGAAAAAGAGCTTCTAGCTCAAGTCAGCAAAGGCATGTATCACTCTGGCTTTCCAAGTTTCTACTTCAGAAAGGGTTTTCTTACCTCTTAGTGGACAAAAGGCAAACTGCAAGTCAATATGCTACCTTCTGAGCTGGCAGAGCTCTGAAAAGGAGAAGCAACCTAGGTTGTAAACTAATGTCCACAAGACCCTGATGGCCAACTGTTGGTCATATCAGAGGGTTGACCAACATTTACGAACTGGAGTATTTTAGGGATAAACAAAGCCTCTTACTCCTCTTGCAAGGAGTCCTAAGATCTGGCAACCCTGGGCCTCTCCTTCTGCATTGCATGATGACTGTCAAACGAAGAGCAGTGGTTGCCCTGCTAGAAGGAGCGTGCTCTTTCCAGCCGGGTCCTATCCTCACCATCCTCCATTGCTCCAAGAACCCAAGGTGGGGTAGAAAGATGCCATTTTTGTTGAGGGTGTATAGCTATTTGTCTTCTACCATGATAATAGGTACTTGAAGCATTTCTAATGTCTCTGTCGAGTATCTACTGTATTCTTTTTTTTTTGTTCATGGGGGTGGTTTGCTTATTAATATTACTTGCCTGGCTTCTATTAGCATTTGAGTTTGAGCCTGCTGATTTTGATGCTTTTACCATCATGGTCCGGAATTTTATTCATGGTTATCCACTGAAGATCCTGCCATTTCCTCTCCTTCTTCTTTTTTTCCTTTTTCATTCAAGAAGGAAAGATAGATGTTGGTACAT
The DNA here is from genome assembly GCF_001704415.2 of Capra hircus. Lineage (NCBI taxonomy): Eukaryota > Metazoa > Chordata > Mammalia > Artiodactyla > Bovidae > Capra > Capra hircus. Next base: position 99,635,426 of record NC_030815.1, read on the forward strand.
ATTGAACATCTTCCAAGCCCCCTGTTGAGAAACGCTGTTTCAAAGTATGGACTCTGTTCTCGGCATCACTTTGTTATTTTACAAATACTCTCCTAGTTAAGGTGATTGTGTCCACTCTACAGATGAGATGATCAAGGTGCAGCAAGCTTAGACAACTTATTCTAGCCAGAATTAATTTTGAATTCAAGTCTGGGTCACCTGTCAGACAGGGAGGAACATAAGGTCAGCTGACGAATCTGCAGGTCTCTTAGTGAGCTAGTTAGTACTGGATGAACCGAATGCAGTGAATTCCTTTTTTTTCCCCACAACAATAAAGTATCTATCATCTCCACTATCCTTTTCCTTATGGAACTAGCTTTTCTTGAACTTCCTTCCACTGCACTTGGAAAGGAGATGGTACAGATTTAACTCTTAGGCACAGCTACTAAACCAACAAACTCCTGCCATGTCCCTGGGTTCCTAGAAGTGGAGCAAGATTGGGCTAGGACTTTTGCCTTTTGGTACTAGGGCTTGCAGATTTTTCCACAGAATTTGCAGCAAAGTAGCTTGCCCAGCCCAAGGGCAGAGAGAGCAGGAGCTGACGGATCTCAGCAGTCTGTTTATATCCAACTGGAATTAAGCACTATTATAAGGTCCAGGAAATGAATGACCAAGTTCATAAAAACACATCTTTTTTATGTTTTACAGAAAAAGTGCTAGTTGGTAAGAAGTACTAGTTTCTAGTCCTGGATAAAAGTTCTCAGTCAAGTATTTTCTAGAAAAGGGCACTCTAGCTTTGCCTTTTGTACTTGACTGTCTTCTTTGTTTCCCCAACATGCACTCACATGTATTTTCCTAGACTCATTTCTGACCTCATTGTTGGAATCATGAAGCTCCATAACAGTCTGGGTGGAGTCTCTTTCTGAGTACTTGGGGTTGCATTAAAATAAAATAAAATAAATTATCCAGGGATAGAATCCTAAGCATTGGTTGAGAATTTAAAATCTTAAAAATATTAACAAGAAAAAAAAAACAGAGTGGGAAGAAAAGTAAAGAGAGAAAGAAAGAAAAGAAAGTCAGTGAGAGGAAAAGGGAGTGAGGAAGAGCAAAAAAGGGCCAAGAGAAAATAATTTTTAAAAGGATAACTAAAAAATAAGAATAAAGAGATAAATCATTGATATACATGACTTGCAATCCACTTCAGAACTTACAGAGACATGCCAACATGTGAAGGACTATTTAGTATTAATATAAGATTCAGATCATGATTAGTTTTATCCTAAGGAAAAAAAGATTAGATTCTGTCTTACCAAACACTCCAGTGGGTGATACTTTCTTTGAGTTGACTTCAGCTTTAGTTGAGTGGTGAGAAGGAGAAGTTCAAGGATATGTTTGTGAGAAAGAGTGACTTCTTTTTTTTTGCCTGGGTTCAATCCCTAGGTTGGGAAGATCCCCTGGAGGAGGAAACGGCAACCTGCTCCAGTATTCTTGCCTGGGAAATCCCATGAAGAGAGGAGCATGGTGGGCTTACAGTACATGAGGTCACAGAAGAGTCAGACACAGCTTAGCGACTAAACAACAATGTGAGAGGAAGAAGGGGTTGTTCTGAAGCGCTCTGCAACCAAGGCCTAGAGTTAAAGCCATTTTAGGGTCTATCTCCAGGATGCTCTCAGACTAACTATTAGTATCACCTGTGAATTTGTCATTAAAGAAAAAAAAGAATGAAAGAAGCTACAGGAACTACAAAGAGTAACAAATGAAAGAAGGATGGGAAGTGAATTGTGTACAGAAAGGATAAAGGATTTGTAAGGGAGGACTTTCATTATGTAGAGGAGAAGTATGAATTCTCTTCAGAAGACCTTGCTATTCAAGGTCATATAGACAGTGGCATCACCACCTGGGATGCTTAAAGGAAAAGCAGAACGTTCCAGGCTCCATTCCTGATGTTCTGAATAAGAATCTGGATTGAAAGAGTCCCCAGGTGGTTCTCATGCACATTGGTGTTTGAGAAGCTGCTCTAGAGATCCTTGTCGATCAGGGAGCTGTCTGTGGAACAGAGGACTGTGAGCATCAGCCTCAGGGTTGCCTGGGAATTGTGAGAAATGCCAATTCTCAGGCCCCACCCTGGACCTAATGAATCAGAATCTCTGAGGGTAGGGTCCAGATGTGTGGTTTAACTAGCCCTCCAGGTGATTCTACTGGGTGCTCAAGCTGGCTAGAAGTTTTTTGTAACAAAGGGACTGATTTATATATTGATCTGGTGTATTGGGCTTTCCTGGTGGCTCAGCTGGTAAAGAATCTGCCTGCAATGCAGGAGATGCAGATTCAGTCCCCGGGTCAGGATCCAGGATCCTCTGGAGATGGGAATGGCAACCCACTGCAGTATTCTTGACTGGAGAATCCTATGGACAGAGGAGCCTGGAGGGCTACAGATCCCAGGGTCACAAAGAGTCGGACATACCCAAGTGACTAACCATGCCTCTGATGTATCACGGTTTGAGCCACCAGGGAAGCCCAATGATAAAGAAGCAGCAATCAAAATCACACCCTGAGAATTCCCTGCCTGTCCAGTGGTTAGGGTATCTATCAGGGTATCTATCTATCCATCAGGGTAACTAAAATCCCATAAGCTGTGAGAGGCAGCAAAACAAACAAACGAAAAGAACGGAAACAAACCAACGAAACTTACACCCTGAGTGCCTTGGCCACTGATCAATCCAAATCTGTATCAGTTTAGCTGGTACCTGGCCAGCTAAACTGAAGGTATTAACCCCTTCAGTTGCTGGATTGTAGGGAGATCCAGGGTGTCCTAGAGGAGGGACTGGGGCAGCCTCAATGAAGCGGGACATGAGGGCAGAGGCTGCTTATTAGCCTACACATTCCAATAGTTTCACAACTGGTTCAGCTAGCCACCCCGCACCTATCAACTAAGGATCAGCCTCGTGATATTGATGAAAAATGCAACAACTGCTCTTTCCAGAAATCCAGGGCAATTGTAACATTCAGAGTTGTTATTTACCAAGAAAAATATTTGCTTGGAGCTTTCACCTTGAGATAGGAATAAAACCTTCAGTGATCCCTTAACTGTGCTGTGCTTAGTGGCTCAGTTGTGTCCAACTCTTTGTGACCCAAAGGACTGTAGCCCACCTGGCTCCACTGTCCATGGAGATTCTCCAGGCAAGAATACTTGAGTGGGTTGCCATGCCCTCCTCCAGGGGATCTTCCCAACCCAGGAATCTAACCCAGGTCTCCCGCATTGCAGGCAGACTCTTTACCATCTGAGTCACCAGGGAAGCCTGATCCCTCTTCTAAAAGGAAGCAAAACTCTGCTAGGTCCCTAGGCTGATGGCTAGTCTATAGGACAGAGCAGGAAGGAGCCGTGCTACTTGAGAGGCCCTTGGAACTAGCTCAAGGTTATGGGGCCAGAGTCACAATGAATAGTACAGAGCTCAGATAGTGGGGAGAAAAAGAAAGGCAAGAGGCCAAGGACCCACAGAAAGACCAAGACAGAAAATTTTCAAGCATCTCTTAACCCCCGAAAACAAGCCTTCAGGGAAGTGAATGAAATTGTAGGTATGAAAAACTGCGCCAAAGGCAAAGTGTTCACAAAGGTGAGTTGTTTAGCATTAGGGTAATTATTAATATAACCATCACAGGGCAATTTCTGCCAGCTTGGGGCAAACTCATGCCTCTGACTTTTGTGGGCTGTGGCTGCAGTACATGGCTGTGAGATATGTGACACTGCGGTGAAAGGAAGGAAAAACATGTATGTCATTACCCCAAACTTCTTAGATTTGGATCCTGAAAGTCCTTGGATTTTCCTTCAGGCATGGAAAGGGCTGGAACACAAGCCGAGGTCAAGGAAATGCCTGTTACTTGGAGTGAGGGAGAAGTTACATGGGAGTCAGTTTAGAAAACCATCTGCTTGAATCAGCAAACCTTCTGTAAGAAGAAAAGAAGAATCAGTGTGCCCTTGGATAAACTGAGGCAGAAGGCATCACCAAGGAAAAGAACTGACTAAAACCTTGACATAGCTTCTTTCCTACTGAAAGATCCCTTTGCTTTCCTTATTTCAGAAAACACTGGAGTCTTTATTTACTTCTCTCACGTCCACAGGTGGCTTACAGTCCTCCCAAAGTCCCCAAAGCTTCTTGTAAAATCTATAGTTACTTGTTTATTTCTGATAGCTTTTTTCTTTAAAAAATTTTTTTCAAAATACTGAGAACAGGAAACTAGAAAAATAATTAATGGAGGCTTTATTTCCAAGATTGTATTAGCACCATTGTTTATATTTTGATGTTACACATACAGGCAATTTAGTTTAATCAAATCACCATTTTATTACTGTGTGGTTTTGCATTCTGCTCTCTCCCTTAACGTTATGCTAGGGACATTTCCTGATTATCTAATGAACTCAGACTGCATAATTTGCAATTGTTGCATACCATTTTATCATTTGGGTGCATTGTGTGTGTTTTTTTTTTTTTAATTTACTTTGGAGTATACTTGCTTTACAATGTTGTGCTAGTTGCTTAATTGCCTTTTTCTTATGTTCTTCACAAATTCACAGTCACAAAGCATCACATAAAACTGTGATGAGTGTCTTTCCAATAAGTAATTGTGGAAACTCTTTATTTTCTGAGAGTAATTTCCTAGGCATGTACTATTTTAAGGAATCTTGATGTGTTATGCAAAACTTCCTTCTTGAGTGCTTGTGCCAGTAAATAACTTACAGTACCATGTCCATGAATTTGCTCATCTCACCATTTTTTAATTATTAGTACTGATTTTTAGCTTCCCTGGTGGTGCAGAGGTTAAAGCATCTGCCTGCAATGTGGGAGACCTGGGTTCGATCCCTGGGTCGGGAAGATCCCCTGGAGAAGGAAATGGCACCCCACTCCAGTATTCTTGCCTGGAGAATCCCATGGACGGAGGAGCCTGGTGGGCTACAGTCCATGGGGTCGCAAAGAGTTGGACACGACTGAGCGACTTCACTCACTGATTTTTATGACTTTACTTTTTGGTAAATTGATAGATAAGATGTTATATCATTATAGTTTAAAGCTGTATTTCCTTGATTACATATGTGGTTGAACATATTTCTATTTTTTATATAAAATTATTAAGTATTTAATTTTTTATTAGGATGCCTGATTTTTAATTTGTGAGTCTCTTTACGTTTTAGGTTTTTTGGTAATTAATACTTTTTTAAGGCACAGAAATTAAATTTTTAGTCAAATCTGTCGGTCATGTATTTTGCCGTTGCTCCACTGATTGTATACTAGGGAAGATACCCTCTTTTTGTGGTTATTAGTGAATACTCATAATTTTCCTGATAACAAAAAGTAATTTTAGTTTTTAAACCTTTTTTTGGTAATGATTAAAACACTAATTATAAAAACCTAGGACAATCATAATACAAAAGGACAAAGGATGTACCCATCCTTCAACAAATAGAATATCACATATATTCCTCCCCCATTGTGTCCATGTACACTTTAATTTTTAATACTTTCACCATTTCTTTGTTGTTGAGGAACAGATGAGGATATATTTACATTTTCCTTGATCTGATTTATGGAATGTCAATCTTCCTCCCTTGCTATATGATGTTTCCTATGTAACCTATTGAGATAATATCTGACAGGGCATGTTGAAGCATTTCTATTTTTCTACCACTGCTTTATGTATTTATTCTTGTACCAGACCCACATATATTTATCACACATTTAATTAAAATATAAAAACTCATATTACTGTTCCACTGTAAACTTTTCTTAGCTATGAATAAAAGGGGGGATAGGGATAGATTCAGAATTTGTGATTAAGAGATACATACTGCTACATATGAAATAGATACACAACAAGGACCCAGTGTATAGAACAGGGAACCATATTGAATATCTTATAATAACCTACAATGACAAAGAATCTGAAAAAGAATATATATGTATGTATGTATGTATATATATATCAATAAATCACTCTGCTGTTCACTTGAAGCTAACACAACATTGTAATCAACTACTGTAAATCAATAAGAGGAAGAAAAAGAAAAGAAAAAGAGGTCTGGAAAAAAATCTGTGCTGTTAAGTTATATAAAAAAATAGCTCCTTAAAAAACTAAAAATAGAGCTACCATATGATCCAGCAATCCTACTCCTGGGGATACATAAAAAGGAAACTATAATGAAATGATACATCCACATCAATGTTCTCTGCAGCACTATCTACAGTAGCTAAAACATGGAAATAACTTAAATGGCCATCAACAGAAAATGGATAAAAAAGAATAAGAAAGACATGGTATATTTACACAAGGACTATGATTCAGCCATAAAAAAGAAAGACATAATGTTATCTGCAGCAATACCAACGGACCTAGACATTATCATACTAAGTGAAATAAGTCAAAGACAAATATCATATATTATCACATATGTATAATCTAAAGAAAAATGACACCAATGAACTTATATACAAAACAGAAACAGACCCACAAACATAACAAACTTACGTTTATCAAATGGGAAAGAGGTGGGGGAGGGAAAAATCAGGAGTTTGAGATTAACATAAACATGCTACTACATACAAAATAGATAACCGACAAGGACCTACTGTAGAACACTGTGAACTATATTCAAAGTCTTGTAATAACATATAATAGAAAAGAATCTTCAAAAAATATGTATAACTGAATTACTTTGCTGGTACCTGAAACTAATACAACATTGCAATCAGCTATACTTACATTAAATAAAAAGAAAGCAAAAAAATAGCTTTTGCACGCGAAGGACAATAGAGCGTTAATACATGAAATGGAAACGTGAGTTGTATAAAAGTTGTATGAAAGATGTTTGAACATTGTATCCCTCTATGTAGAGCAATTTGGAGATGAGTTGTAAGGAAACTGACTGGATAGGTAGACTGTGGTCAGATTACAAAGGGACTTCACAGAGAAGAGTCTGATGTTAATAAGCAGCTAAGAAGAAACATTACAGGTTCTTGAGAATAAACAGTGATGGTGGAAAAGCATACTTTAGGAAGGATTTTTATACTAATGTTATGTGGCTCAGTGGTAAAGAATCACTTGTCAGTGCAGCAGACAGGGGTTCAATCCCTGGGTCAGGAAAATCCCTTGGAGGAGGAAATGGCAACCAACTCCAGTATTTTTGCCTGAAAAATCCCATAGCTCCCCATGGCAGGCCACAGTCCATGGGGTCACAAAGAGTTGGAAGCAACTGAGCATGTGTCCCATACAGGCTAGAGGCAGAGACACTGATTCAGAGGAGCATCATCTATAGTAGAATTAGAAATTTTATGAGTGCAGCGGAGCAGAAGGCAACGTGTCCTCCATATGTAAAATAGAAATGATGGCACTGGCTCAACAGATACTGTTTCTATATACTCTAGGTCTATAAGGGACAAGAAAGAGAGAATGCCACTGTTATAAGCCTTATGCTAGTAATACCACTGATCAAAATGGGAACATTTTCTCCTACTGTGTGGGCTACAGGAATACCCCTTTTCCACTCGACTCACCATAACTAAACCCCAAAAGACTCTGTCATCATTTTTCTCTACAATAATTTCCAAGGAGAACCCAAACATTTCTGTTTTTTGTTTTTTTTTTGTCCATCAATCTGTGGATGGAGAATCCAGTTGTGATTACTGGTCGTGTGCTCTGACTTACAGGTGCTCTTCGCTTCCCTCCACTCTCCCCAAGTCCCATGCAGGACAAACTCTAATGGGGGTTTTCCACCTGGGAGGTCCCTATCATCAGTTTATGTAGGAGGAGGAAAAGGATCAAACTGCCCTCATCCTTCTTCTAGGTCTTGGAGACAAGCCCTCCAGGGTGATCTAGCCCATCTCATCAGAGTATAAGGTGATGAATACTGACCTTACTTTAGTATTCAGTCTTGAATTTTGGGCTAATTTTGCTTCTGTTTGACCATCACAAAACTAGCAGGAACCCAGAGGCTCCAGCCCTGTTCATGGTCCAAACATTCAGGAGGATCTGGGGAGCAGAGTCTCAGAGAATGGCTTTCTGCCTGACCCTGGGGAATTTTGTCACAAAAGAGCTGGATCTCTTACATAAATTTCATAATATGTTGGAAACGCGGGCAGTGACCTTTGGCAATCATTATGCTAGATTATTGCAACAATGGCACTGCCTGCATTGTGGGAAGATTCTTTATCATCTGAGCCACCAGGGAAGGGATTTTATCTCCTTTCAATTCAGTCACTCAATCATGCCCGACTCCTTGTGACCCCATGAACTGCAACAAACCAGGCTTCTCTGTCCTTCACCAACTCCTGGAGCTTGCTCAAACTCATGTCCATTGAGTAGGTGATGCCATCCTACCATCTCATTCCCTGTCATCCCCTTCTCCCCTCCTGCCTTCAATCTTTCCCAGCATCAGGGTCTTTTCTAATGAGTCAGTTATTCTTAATAGGTGGCCAAAGTATTGGAGCTTCAGTTTCAGCATCAGTCCTTCCAATGAATATTCAGGACTGATTTCCTTTAGGATGGACTGGTTGGATCTCCTTGCAATCCAAGGGACTCTCAAGAGTCTTCTCCAACACCACAATTCAAAAGCATCAATTCCTCGGTGCTCAGATTTCTTTATGGTTCAACTCTCACATCTATACATGACTACAGGAAAAACCATAGCTCTGACTATGTGGACCTTTGTCGGTTAAGTAATGTCTCTGCTTTTTAATATGCTGTCTAGGTTGGTCACCAAGTCTTCCCTTGTGGCTCAGATGGTAAAGCGTCTGCCTGCAGTGCGGGAGACCTGGGTTCAATCTCTGGGTTGGGAAGATCCCCTGGAGAAGGAAATGGCAACCCACTCCAGTACTCTTGCCTGGAAAATTCTATGGACTGAGAGGCTCCTCAGAGCCTGGTAGGCTACAGTCCATGGGGTCACAAAGAGTTGGACACAACTGAGCGACTTCACTTTTTAGGTTGGTCACAGCTTTATTTGAGACAAAAGAAATGAATCTTCTTTGAATTTTGTGTGTGTTCCTGTGTATTTTTGTTCAAGAAGGAATGTAGGCTTTCAAGATCTTTAATAGCATGGGGAGAAGAATACATCCCCAAGTCCATGTTAAATAATTTTACTGTAATGAAAGAATGATCACGAATGGATCCAACCAGGGAAGATCCTCAAGTGGTGAAGGCATTTAACGGGTCAAAGATTAGGGACCTACTGCCTGACTGAGGTGAGGGCACCAAGACTGCAGTGTGGGACGTGCTTTAACCCCTTCCACAAACCTACTCTTTGATGTGGACAATTGATTCTATCTTGATCTTCAGTGGAATCCTATGCAAATCAAGCTCCATTTCCCATCCACACTGCTGCACGTATAAAGTCACCACATTCTGGGTGATAACACAGATGTCCAGCGTATTCTCATACCCTTTTATGAGGAAAAAAACCCTTTTATGGTCCAGAACGACTACGAAGAGGATGACAGCTCTTCAATACTGCAGTCTATCTGGTCTTCTTAAACTGCAGTTGGAGAGCATCTAAACACAGGGAAGAGGTATCTATTCCCTAGTGGTGGTCGCCAAGGTTCTATTATTTACTCTGTTGACAATGATGATGTCACTCTGTGTAAGTTCCTCAGCCCTGAGCTTCATGTTTAAAAATCTGAAAGTATACACAGCATACTGTGTGTACGCAGTATACACAGATGTACAGAACAGTCTTTTGGACTCTGTGGGAGAGGGCAAGGGTGGGATGATTTGGGAGAATGGCATTGAAACATGTATATTATCATATGTGAAATGAATTGCCAGTCCTGGTTCGATGCATGAGACAGGGTGCTCAGGGCTGTTGCACTGGGATGACCCAGAGGGATGGGATGGGGAGGGAGGTGGGAGGGGGTTTCAGGATGGAGAACACATGTACACCCATGGTGGATTCATGTCAATGTATGGCAAAACCACTACAATATTGTAAAAAAAAATTTTTTAAAGTAAAGAGAGTCCATGACTCTCAAGGACCTTAAGAACTTCACTAAAGTCTGTATCCCTTCCAGTAACAATAATATTACAGAGAGCTGTGCTGTTAGCAGGATTGATTGGTTGTGATTGTTACTGCAGAAGCAGGAAAGAAGAATATAAAGCTCAAGGTCAGCACACCAAGAGAAAAGGGAAAAATGACCATATCAGCAATAGGAAGACCAGGACTTTGCTGGTGGCACAGTGGATAGGAAGTGAAATGAAGTCACTCAGTCGTGTCCAACTCTTTGCGACCCCATGGACTGTAGCCTACTACATTTCTCCGTCCATGGGATTTTCCAGGCAAGAGTCCTGGAGTGGGTTGCCATTTCCTTCTCCAGAGGATCTTCCTGACCCAGGGATCAAACCCAGGTCTCCCGCACCGTAGGCAGACGCGTTACCGTCTGAGCCACCAGGGAAGTCCCTGAAGATGCAGGCGACATGGGTTAGATCCCTGCTCCATGTCATGGAGCAGCTAAGCCTGTGAGCTACGACCACTGAGGCCTACACACCTAAAGCCTGTGCTCTGCAACCAGAGAAGCTGTTGCAATGAGAAGCCCATGCACCTCAACAGAGAGCAGCCCCTGCTCACTGCAACCAGAGAAATCCCATGCAAGGAAGCAAGGAAGACCCAGTGCAACCAAAAAAAAAAAAAGGAAGACTAAATGTTCCTTTTCAGGGTGGACGGGTGTAGTCCAGATACCGCTGCCAACAGACAAGCCCTCTGGTTCATGCTAATGTGAATCACCCAGGACCTTGATGACAAGGAAGACACTGGGCGGAGAAGGTACTTCAAGTACGTGAAAGGGAATGACTATTGTAAGCATCTTAGGTGGAAAGAAGGTGGATTTAGCCAACTCCTTTTTCCCATAGCTTTCACTTAGCTGTAAGAAAAACTGACAGAATTGACAGATAGGGTAGACGCAGGTCAGGGAAGAGAGATTTTCCACAGCGACTCATACCAACAGTGACACTTAGGAAAGAGCCTTTCTCAAATCAAAGTTCAGAGTTTCAAAGAACTTACATGTTTTTCTTCTATCTTGATGCTTATTTTTTTAAAAAATTAGAAATAGCAGGGTTTAGAAGGCAATGGCACCCCACTCCAGTACTCTTGCCTGGAAAATCCCACGGATGGAGGAGCCTGGTGGGCTGCAGTCCATGAGGTCGCTAAGAGTCGAACACAACTGAACGACTTCACTTTCACTTTTCACTTGCATGCATTGGAGAAGGAAATGGCAACCCACTCCAGTGTTCTTGCCTGGAGAATCCCAGGGAGAGAGAAGCCTGGTAGGAGGCCGTCTATGGGGTCGCACAGAGTTGGACACGACTGAAGCGACTTAGCAGCAGCAGGGTTTAGAGAACACAGAGGCTCAGTATGGCTTTTCAGAGACCCAGGAAATATCTCTAGAGCTCTGGGCAGTAATTCACCTAAGCTTATAAGTTTCCATATGTCAAATGTTACACTGATACAATGCCAGGAACTGATGATGTCATTCCATCACTTCTTATAGAATCTAAGCTACAATGATGGCAAGGTACACTCTTAACATGCCAATTGTGCCACACAATGCCATTTTAAGAGGTATTCCTAGTTCCAAGATGTTAAAACACATGCATTTAGGATGAATGAAGCATATTTAATATCCTATTGAATACTGTGATTTCTATTTAACTGCTACTGTAGCACTGTTATACTAGCTAGGGATGTGGTGAGGCAATTCTGGCCAAGAGTTTGTTAGTTCTCAGGGCCTTATTGTGATACCTGGGTCAGAATCCTACACACCAAGCCAGGAGAACTAAGTGGGGAGGGTCATGGTAGTGTGTTGGTAGCAGGGGTGCTGGATAGTAACAGGAAAAATGATTGTCTTGGCAAATTGATAGCATGGCACAACAGACCAACGATAAGAGTGCTTTTCAACTCTACTTCCCAATGCTGATAGTGCCCTTATCTCAATATTGCCCTTTCTTTTTTTTTTTTTTAAAAGTATTTCATTAAAATATAGTTGGTTTACAATGTTAATTTCTGCTGTACAGCCAAATGATTGACACACACACACACACACACACACACACACACACACACTAATACTGTCCCTTCTTTAGTGGAAAAGGTTTGGGGTCATCCAGGCATCAAATCGGTAAGATCCACAAAATGTCTTATTTACTCATCTAGAGCATCTGCAGTGTTGCATTGGGATTAATTTGCCTGCAATTTCCACTGAAGGGCTTGGCTTGCAGTATGTAGCCAGTTTCCCACAGTCTAGCCCAGTTGCCCAGACTGAATATGAGGTTAGGAGATAAAAGAACCTGGATTATCGACCCACTGACTGTTAGTGTAGTAGACAAAGATGGACTGACTCAGTAAATTCTGTGAGTATCTCCTTATTTGTGAGACTTGATCTTCACAACAATTGGAGCAGGTCTTTCACTATGCAGATGAGGACAGAGAGGCATGTTGTTCAATTCACACAGCTTATAATGCAAGAGGCTAGCACTTGAATGTGACTGATTAAATTCCAGAGCGTGTGCTTTTAATCAATTGCACCTGGTATTTGGTGCTGCTGCTGCTGCTGCTAAGTCGCTTCAGTCGTGTTCGACTCTGTGCGACCCCATAGACGGCAGCCCACCAGGCTCCCCCGTCCCTGGGATTCTCCAGGCAAGAACACAGCAGTCACTGGTAAAGTGACTGGTGCAGTCAGCTGGTAAAGAATCTGCCTGCAATGCAGGAGACCCAGGTTCGATTCCTGGGTTGGGAAGATCGCCTGGAGAAGGGATACGCTACCCACTCCAGTATTCTTGGGCTTCCCTGGTGGCTCAGCTGGTAAAGAATCCGCCTGCAAAGCCGGAGACCTGGGTTCAATCCCTGGGTTGGGAAGATCCCCTGGAGAAGGGAATGGCTACCCACTCCCGTATTCTGGCCTGGAGAATTCCATGGACTATCTATTTAGTCCGTGGGGTTGCAAAGAGTCGGACACAACTGAGCAACTTTCACTTCACTTCACCCATAAATAAGAACTCAATCTTGCCATTAAGGAGATTCAGACATAAATCAGTTACGATAGAATGACAAAAGTGCTTTAATCGACATATGTATGGAATGCTGTGGAGCCCAGGGAATGAGGCAACTAAGTTTATGTATCTTACATATTAATAAGAAAACTAAGCATGAGAAAGAGTCAGCTATCTTTTTTTTTTAACACATATACATATATTTATTCTTTTTCAAATTCTTTTTCCATTTAGGTTGTTACATAATACTGAGGTTTTCTAATCTCACATTCAATGTTCTTTCTCATGTGTATTTCTTCTTTTATTTTTAATATAAATTTATTTAATTGGAGGCTAATTACTTTACAATATTGTATTGGTCTTGCCATACATTGACATGAATCTGCCACGGGTGTACGTGTTCCCCATCCTGAAACCCCCTCCCATCCCCCTCCCCATCCCATCCTTCTGGGTCATCCCAGTGCACCAGCCCCGAGCACCCTGTCTCATGCATCGAACCAGGACTGGCAATTCATTTCACATATGATAATATACATGTTTCAATGCCATTCTCCCAAATCATCCCACCCTCTCCCTCTCCCACAGTCCAAAAGACTTTTCAATACATCTGTGTCTCTTTTGCTGTCTCGCATATAGAGTTATCATTACCATCTTTCTAAATTCCATATATATGCATTAGTATACTGTATTGGTGTTTTTCTTTCTGGCTTACTTCACTCGGTATAATAGGCCCGTTTCATCCACCTCATTAGAACTGATTCAAATGTATTCTTTTTAATGGCTGAGTAATAGTCCATTGTGTACATGTACCCCAGCTTTCTTATCCATTCATCTGCTGATGGACATCTAGGTTGCTTCCACGTCCTGGCCATTATAAACAGTGCTGCGATGAACATGTTAAAGAAGCAACACACAACTAGTGAGCCTCGAGCTGCAACTGCTGAAGTCTGAGCACCTTAGAGCCCGTGCTTTGCAACAAGAGGAGCCACAGCAATGAGAAGCCCTCGCAGTGCAACTAGAGAGTAGCTCCCCCCTCGCCACAACTAGAGAAAGCCCGCACACAGCAACAAAGACATCCACAAAGAAATAAACATTTTTTAAAAATAAAAGAAGGAACCATCTTATTATTCCATAATTTTAGCTTACGGGTTCCCAAAGTACCATGTATCTGTTTGTCTGTGGCTCCAATCACAATGCTTTTACTCCCAGACTCCTGAATATTAATCGTGAGATTTACTGGATACTAGCCAATACACGCGACATAAACATGTTTTTCTTGATCGTGGAAAATTTCAAACACACACAAAAGTAGAGAAGAGAGCATAATGAACTTCAGTTATCCCTATCTCAACTTCAACTATTATCAACACGCTGCTCTTCTTGCTTTAGTTATACCTATCTATCTCTCCCACCATGCCCCCTCCTTTTTTTTCTGGAGCATTTAAAAGTAAATCTAAGCATGCCTATAATTTATTAGTAAATACTTTGGTATGATTGTCTAAACTACCAAGGCTTAAAAAATAATCAAATGCCATTATACCAACCAGTGAAATTAACAATAATTCCAAGTGTTCATCTAATACCTAGTTTATGTCTAATTTTTCCTGATTAATAAAGATGCTTTTATCAGAAGGACTTTCGTCACTATCAAATGTCTTTCCAAACCTCTTCAGGACACCAACTGTTAAGGATGCTGGACACTTCTCAGAATCCTCTGAATCAATCCAGCCATCACCATTTTCACCTTTCAGATTTCTTCTTTGACTTTGGAAAGGCAAATTATGAAAAAGGATTGAGAAACTGGGTTGTTTGCCTCTAAGGAAAAATTATACACACACACACACACACACACACACACATATACACATATATATTATCTAAAATATCATGTTTTATTTTCATGATACTGTATTCCAGGCTCCCCCTTAATACTTTTTTGTTATCTTGTATGAAAGCTTTTCTTCCCCACAGGTCTTTACTATTTCATTCTTTCCTTAGTATCTATTCTATGGCAAATATCACCAAGGATAAATTGATAAATAAGACATAATTTCTGCCTTCATGGAGGGAGGCAGGCCTGCAAATGATACTATGTACCATGGCCTAGCCTCAGAACCACAGATTTGGAGGGGTGGGTAACTACTGATCAGGAGAAAAATAAGAAGGGTAATCTACTCTATGAGAGAAAGAAAACGTATCAAGTTTAGAAGTAGACAGAAAGAGAGTTGAATTGATACATTAAAGTGTTTTATATATCAGAAGGTGAAACGAGGAGAAAACACAGTGGCTGATTCTGCTCCTTAGGGAGTAGGATGATGGTTACTGTGACTTGGGTAGATTTCTTTTCCTTCAACCTACTGCAGGATCAGTCAAATACTCATATGATAATGTACACGAGGCCAAGAATACACACGAGTGGGTGGACCTTTCTGTCGATGCCTTTGATCCACTTGGAGTTATCAGAGTTTGATCATCTTGACAACCTGGGTGATGGGGGATCAACTGGAGCTCAGTGCCTGTGCTTTTGACAGGAGACACCTTAGCACCCAAGAGTCTACTCTGTTAAAGTGTATGCATATTCCTTTCACATCATGCTTGTAGGCTTCTGGGGGCCATCTCTGTGTTTTGGGGGTATACTCAAGGTTCAAGTGTAGCAAGCTGGGCGGAATCTTAGGACCAAGACTGTGAACTATTCTGATAGGAATAAAATGGCTTGTGGTGTGCATGCACTTGTGTGTAATACCTAACCTGTCGTTCTTCCCCCGAATCTTACATCTTTCACGCCCATACCCACAGACACCCAGAGTATTCATTCTACACTTGAATACAGTGTTGGTTTGTCTGTTCTGCTAACTGGCAATGTTGACGAGAAGTGAGAACGGGATGGAGGCAGGAGGATTTAGAACAAGGACAACAGCACCTGAAGGCTCAAAAACAAGTGCTGTTGCTGATGCTGGGGTTGGGGGAGAACTGGGAGCAGAGGAAAGTGACCCAGGTAAAGGAAATGCCTGTGCAAAGGCTTCAAGATGAGACCATGGATATCCATAGGCCTGAAAGCCATTCGTCATGATACCTTTTCAATGATGCAGCCATGACTTATGGAACACTTTGAGCTGTCCTTTAAACATGGCCTAGAGTTATTTGGTGGGACTCCTACGAAAACCAAGGTTGCTTTGTGATTAGAAACATTTTCTTTTGCAAACCTCAGAAACACAGGCTGTAATAATAAAGTACCATAGTTATAAAGGTTCCTGAAGGTTGAGAATGTGCTGTGGCTGGTTCCTCTCAACCTTAGCCTTGGTCTTCAGGTGTCAGGCAATAATTTCTAGATCTTGTAGACATTGCTTCACTGCCTCGGTTTTCTTAAATGTAAAGAGGGAGCTTTGCAGAATTAGCTGAAATGGGGTGCAGAGGGCCTGAAAAGCATGAGGGATGCAGGTATTTATCCAGCCACTGCTAAATGCCAGGCACCCATGTGACTTTCCGTTCTCACAACTTTATGAGACAATGAAGAAAATACCGTTTAAATTACAAAGCAGAATACAAACTCTAAGGTGTGCAAAAGAAAGTTTGGAAACATTTCCCTTTTGACTATACATTTCATAGACTCTCAGTAAAGGATTCCGCTTTCCTTGAAGAAAGTGGCAGAGCTGAGACATGCACACAAGTGGTTTTTGCCGCTTCTTTGTGATCCTCATCTTACTCCATTCGTTCAGGTTTTTCTTGTTTGTCACTTTGTGTGTGTTTATTATCCTTGCTGACTGAATACACTTTAACTTAGAGAAGCATAAATGACCTTGAACACTGCTGGGAAAGTAAAAGATACAGTGGACGTAATGAAAGCAAGGACTTTAATGATTCAGAAGGGCGAGGATCAGGTGTGTAATTAGACAGGTCAGGACTCATGTGGGTGGAGCAAACACTCTACAGAGCGGTTTCTATGAGGCGTGGGTGTGATCAGCATTTTCTCGGAAGAGAAAGAAACAGCGATCTGTACTGTAACGTTTACAGACACCCCAAGAGCCTCCGTCTGTGTGGTCTCTTTTAAGCAGTTTGGCTGTGTGCACAGAATTTAACAGCCCAGAAATATTCCACCGAGGATCATATATTTTAAGTGACTTTGCCGGCTGATTACTGTGGCTCGAAGAGGTAGCTGTAGTACCAGCTGAAGACATGTGGCTCTTACAATATGTTTGCAGCTTTTTTATTATTTTCAAAACAGTGCATTTCTTTCAGGCTCTGTCCAAAGCTACACTTTGACCCAGGTGATCCTGAAGAGCTGATTGCTAAGATAATTAGCCAGGAGATGGGCAGGGTGGGGGGGAGGGAAAGTCTGAAGTTACTGTCACTGTTTTAAGGTCAGAGCTAGGAGAGAATCATGAGTAATTAAGTATAATTCCTCCTAACAAAAAAGCAATGCTGTTGCTATGTTGGTTGTTAAGGAAGTACAATTCTGATGTAACTTGGCTGGTAAATTTCAAGTATTGTTAAGTGTCTTGTCTCTTATGTTCCCTGGAGCATAAAGCACAAGCATATATTCTATAAATACACTGAGAGTTTTAATAACTGATTTAAGTTCCTTAATTTGATCATCAGCAAATATTTCCCTTTGGTGTATATATAAACAGCTCACGATTGATATTTCCTCTTGGTAACAGTTTCCATTTTTATGTTAACCTACTAACCATCTTGCTCTGAACTTTTCTCTCAAGTTTCATTCTAAGGAGAGTTTAAATTACATGGAGGCATGATTTTTAAACTTATACAAACATGCCAATGCTAATGCCAGATTAATTAGGGAAAACAGAAAGATGATATTATACTCATTCGTGTGGGGCTTTTACTTCATTTTCATGAATTTAAGTTTATTTTATATGAATATTAAAGTATATTTAAGAATGTAAAAGTAATACATGTTCATTGAAGATAGAAATAAAGGGAAAATTGGATGAGATAAAAATCACCATTGTTTTCTATCTTAGGGAAAATCATTATTAACAAAGTTTGTAAATTTCTATGATTATTGTATATGGATATTCTACACAACTGAAAGCACATTATAAACACATTTTATATACTGTTTTCCACTGAACACTATGCCATGATTTTCCCTGTTATTAAAACTCTTTGTAAATGTAATACTTAATGGCTTAATAATATTTAATCTTATGAATTCCATAACCAATACAATGAATTCCATAACCAATTCCAGGAATTTTAGTCATATAAATTGTTGCTGATTTTTAATATTAAAAATGCTGGACTTCCCAGGTAGTCCAGGGGTAAAGAACCTGTCTGACAATGCAGGGGGCACAGGTACAATCCCTGGTCTGGGAAGATTCCACCTGCCACGGGGCAACTAAGCCCTTGCACCACAAACTGGCTGAGCCTGTGCTCTGGAAACTGCAAGCCACAACTACCGAAGCCTGAGGGCCTTAGAGCCCATGCTCCGCAACAAGAGGAGCACAGGCTTCTGTAACGGGAAGCCTGTGCACAGCAACTGCAGAGAAGACCCTGCTTACCGCAACTCAAGAAAGACCAGGCATAGCACTGAAGACCTAGTATCAGTTCCATTCAGTCACTCAGTCGTGTCCGACTCTTTGTGACCCCAGGAATCGCAGCACGCCAGGCCTCCCTGTCCATCACCAACTCCCAGAGTTCACTCAAACTCATGCCCATCGAGTCGCTGATGCCATCCAGCCATCTCACCCTCTGTCGTCCCCTTCTCCTCCTGCCCCCAATCCCTCCCAGCATCAGAGTCTTTTCCAATGAGTCAACTCTTAGCATGAGGTGGCCAAAGTACTGGAGTTTCAGCTTTAGCATCATTCCTTCCAAAGAAATCCCAGGGCTGATCTCCTTCAGGATGGACTGGTTCCTACCATAATTTTCCTGTAACTTCTAAACTAGAAGATCATTTTAAGTCTTTAAATTTTTTAGATAATCAATATTTAACTCCCCAATCCACCTTGAATTTATTTTTATGTGGTGAGAATACAAATTAAAGGATTTTCAAAATTTTACCTACTGTCTAACGCCAGTGACCTAACTTTCTAATATTTTACAACAAAAATGTCACTGGTTGCTGATGCTTTCTTGATGACGTCTGAGTTTTTAAGCAGAATATTTAAACTTGTAGGTATATACTTGCACACTGATGTATTCATGTTTCTCAATGCACCATTTCAATTCCTACAGATTTTAATACTGGACAAACACCTTTACTTCATATTTTTTTTTAGAAATTGAAGAATTCACAGTGAATATATTTAGTACTAAAGGTTTAAAAAATAACATTGTTCTGTAAACTGGTACGGCCACTTTAGAAAATACTATGGAGGTTCCTCAAAAAACTAAAATTAAAGTTGTCATCTGACCCAGCAATCCCATTCTTGGAAACCCAGGAAAAACGATAATTCAGAAAGATACATGCAGCCTATGTTCACAGAAGCCTGTTTACAAAATCCAAGGCAGGGAAACAAGCTAAATGTCTACCGACAGATGAATGGATGAGGAAATGCAGCATGTATACAACAGAACACTGCACAGCCATCAAAAAGAATGCAGGATGCCACCGCAGCAACACGGATGGACCCAGCGATTATCACACTAACTGACGTCAGAAAAAGAAAAACATATGCTATTCCACATATGCAAAATCCAAAACATGACTAAAATGGACAGACTCACAGACAGACGAGAGAACAGACTTGTGGTTGCCAAGGTGAGGCAGAGTGGGGCAGGGATGGACTGGGAGTTTGGGACTAGCAGGTGCAAACTATCGTATATAGAATGGATGAACAACAAGGTCTTATTGTATAGCAAAGGCAACTATACTCAATATCCTGTAATAAACCAGGATGGAGAAGAATACGAAGGATATATATATATATATATACTATACATACACAGTATATGGACATAGATGCAACATATAAACATATACTACATAAATATATATTGGCTTCCCAGCTGGTGCAGTGGCAAAGAATCCGTCTGCCAGTGCAGGAGATGCAAGAGACAATCCCTGGGTCAGAAGGATCCCCTGGAGTAGGAAATGGCGACTCACTTCAGTATCCTTGCCTGGAGAAGTCCATGGACAAAGGAGCCAGGTGGGTATAATCCATGGAGTCACAAACAGTTGGACATGACTGAGCATGCATAGACATGCCTGCATACGTGTGCATGCATGTACACACACACACGTAACTGAATTGCTTTGCAGCAGAAATTAACACATTATAAATCAACTATATTGTAACATAAATTTTTTTTCAACTGCTTTTAATATTATTTCCCTATGAATCACATTTTTAGTTATGTAGATCCTTGTATCACTTGCAAACCTCACTCCTATGATGCTTTACTTCCTTGTCCTGTCTGCATAACTCAACTAATATAACTTACTGTTAGGTATAGATCTTTTAATCTATTTCAAACTAACCCAATACAAACTTTACCTAGTAGGTACATTTTCAGAACTGAGTTTTGCTTTCAACTGTAGTAGCTTTCCCTAGCTTAAAACTTCTGGTACCACCCTGCTTTTAGATTTAGGATTTGATAGTTTTATGATCAGAAATAACAAAAATCAACATAGTTTGGGAGTCGATGGGGGCATCAATTAAATAAAAGGAATACTCATAAGCGTGGAAGACTGGTCAAGAGGATAACTGTCGGAAGAAAGAAGGAAGACGAGTCAATGGCTGGCGAAAGAGGAGACAGTGAAGAGAACCATTCGGACAGTCAAGATCTTTATCATACGTCTCTTCACAGTGATACAGTGAGCTCCGGGCCTTATGTGGAGGCAGTTCTCCCAAAGGATGAGATGAATTGACTGTGATTTTCCTATTTTAAACAAAATGCAGTGTTGCGGCTTTCCTCCCCGCCAGCCCCCAAAGCCTGACAAAATCTTTATCTTGGTAGAAGGATCGTGATGGAGTTAGGGGGAAGCAGTGGGAATTGAGGGGCAGCCCAGCTCTGCCTTAGGCAAATTCAGTTCTTTTTTTTTTTTTGGCAGGTGGAGCCAGGAGCACAATTGTGGCAATTTCCCCCATTTGCCTTTTCCTTTCCCCTTTTATGTTGTGTTATTCCAATCTCCTTTCTCCCAAAGCACTGAGCGGTGGGATTATGACCCAGAAATGGCCTCTCTGTTCATCTTCCAGTTCTTGCATTTCTTACTCCAGCTGAGAGAAGGAAGTGAAGCACTTTAGCTTGTGAACCATGGTCATGTTTTCCCCTCCCCCCCATCCACTAAGTTGATGCCCACAGCTTTCCAAATGCTGGAGAAGGAATTAGTCAGTCTGCCCTCAGCACCAGAACAGTGTTCTGCATGGAGGATAGTAGGTGCAATAGTTACTTTCTAATTAAATAAAAGGAAACTTTTACTGTTACATATATTGTAGACATGATGGATCCAGCATGAAGGGGTCTCCTTTGATGTCATTTCTCAGTACATTGCATGTAATCTCATAACATGCTGGTAGCACCAACCACGAATCTTTTTTCCCTCACAAAATGGCACTACTGGAAAAACATTATTTAGTAGCAAAATATATTTTAATTGAAAAATCATTTTAAGTAACTGAATAAAAATGTATACCAGGAACCTTCCAATAGACAGCAGAGTATGTACATTTTGTGAGAATGGAGCAGCATCTATTTAATATATTTTTATATAGAAAATACAGGCATATTTAAAAATGGAAACATGTAAGAAGGTATGTCATAAGAAATAACAGACTATAACACAAAATAAAAAGGTCAACCCAAAGTAACAAGTTGACTGAAATGAGACGAGACCCAGCACCGTGTTGGAAAGTCTTCATGTAAATTGTGCGATGTCCAGGACTGCCAGGAAGAGATGATCCTGCATTTCAGGAGAGCTGGTTGGTTGTGCGGTGGTTAAAACCCAGTCCTCCTTTTCCTAGAACAAAAAACAAAGATTCAACAGTAAAGAAAGGGGAACAGCTGTTTGGGGGCTGATTAAAACACAACTGAAAGTCTCAGATACCTGGCATCATCTGTGATGTGGTCTGGATGGATGGGGGTCATTCCTTGAGAAAACGAAGGGACACAGAGAAAAAGTACTAACGTACACAGCACTCTGGAGTTTGAGTCCTGGCTCTGTCCCTAGTTTCCTGTCTGAAAATCTGCTCATCTGTAGAACGAGGGCTTTGGACTTTGTGAACCTAAAGGTCACTTACAGAATGAACTGTCTATGGTTTTTATTGATGGCATTTGTTTAGGATCCATTTTCTGTGCACAGTCAGAGGAAACATAGTATCTTCCTTGAGGACTGAACAATCTGGGAATAATTCATCAGTAGAGGAGGGTACAGACTGAGGGACTTAATGAATGCCACAGGGCACTTCTCCACCAGCTGTCACGATGCCTGAATATTGCTCTGTCAACCAGCTAAGTCGCTTCAGTCATGTCTGACTCTGTGAGACCCTATGGACTGCAGTCTGCAAGCCGCCTCTGTCCATGGGATTTCCCCAGCAAGAATGTCGGAGTGGTTTGCCATGCCCTCCTCCAGGGGATCCTTCCAACCCAGGGATCAAACCCGTATCTCTTAGGTCCCCTGCACTGGCAGTGGATTCTTTACCGTGAGCATCAGTTTTTATGTCTTTATTAAGCATGAGGGAGACAAACTTTAAGGCACTCAATCTTGTGGAAGAGAAAGAAGTATTTGTAAACATTTATTGCTTTGATTTCCCAGAAAAGCTTTCTCTCCATCCCATTTCAGGAAATTATATTCCACCTTTCTTCCACCCTTTACCTAAAGGCATGGTAAAAGTTTTAGCAAAATGAATTCCACATTAGAATAACCCAACCTAGGATCACCATTGACTGATCCATGGTGGGCCCTTGAATTAATCTGGACTAATGAGTTCTTCTCCTGCAGTTTTAAAATGGGTCAGCATACTATTTCTGTGGGCAGTGGGTCCTTCCACATGAACTGAGATGCAGAGGAAAGCGCTCTGCAGCAGGACAATGGAGAAGATGTTGGAGACAGGAGGTGAGATGGGAGGGGAGAGACTTCAGATGTCTTCAAGTCCTCCATCTGCTTGCCCTCATGCTCAACCAACCCATGTATGGTGTTCCATATGAGGTCCCATTATTATGATAACAGATTCCTTTCTTTGCTTAAGCCACTTGGAGTTGTAATAAGAGAGTCCTAACTAATACAGGTCTCCCAGAAAAACCCATCACAGTATAAGAAAAGGCATTTGATGAGGGCTGCTGGGTCTTCTGGGTTGACTTTTTCTTGAATTTGAAATCATTTTTTAAAATTCCTTTATCAAGCTTTTGAATTAAAAAAATCTAGATTTTATTACCTTTATTAATAGCATTTTATTGTTTATAAAGTAAGTTATTTCTGGACATCCTCTGGTCAAGAAAAAGTTCCTATAGGGGTAGTTGACTCTTGAATAATGCAGGGGTGAGGGGCGCTGACCCTCTGAGCAGTCAAAAATTGGTGGATGATTTTACAATCAGTTGGTCATCTCTATCTGTGGTTCCACATCCACAGAGTCAGCCAACTGAAGATTGTATAGATCTGTATTATGGATCTATTGGGAAAAAACCTATATATAGGTGGACTCACGCTGTTCAAACTCATTTTGTTCAAGGGTCAATTGTATTTTGATATTAGGGAACCACACAAACTCTGAGCTGCCTTCATTTATCTGTAAGATGAAGTAGTTGAAACAAAGCTTAAAATAAGAATGTTACAAACACTTTCCTGTTCCTTTTTGAGTCACTATCATTCTTATTGTTTCTATCTTTGCTTTTTCTTTTCTTTGCTCTCATTATTTCCCCAGAAATCCTCTCCAGTTTGATTCTCATTTTCTTAAGTTCTTTCAACTCTGCTCTCAGGTAAAACTATCATTTTTATGTTAGAAACTTCTAAATATACTTGTACAATCCAAATTTGTCCTTCAGGGTTCATTTTTTTTTTTCTCTCTGCAGAGATGCATATACTTGAGTTGATATGAAGAAATTCATTAGCATGAAACAGATATTTTCAATAATTAAGTTTGTATTTAAATAGATTTTTATCTTGGCACGTTGACTTTAATAGTCCAATCAAAATTAAGTAAAAGGACATGAAAAAAGAATTACTCTTTTCAGTTAACTGAATTTTTCACTTTAAAAAATGAATATGGAAATACCCATTTTTTCAATGATTCCTATACTATAGAAGTAAATGTACATAATACAAATCTAAGTGATGTAATTATAATGATGTATATTAAAAATTTTAAATAGTTGTAATATTCCAACACTGCAATATTTATGAGGACAATGTTATAATATTGAAAATATTTTATCAATGGTATGATGCAGTATGTAATCAAAATGATATGGTATTGGCATAAAAAACAGACCACACATTAATGAAACAGAATAGAGAACCCAGAAATAAATCCACATATATATGGTCAAAAAAGGAGGAGAAACAGTAACAGCAGTAAACTTTGGAGTTGAAAGGACAACACGCTTGGGAGTGAAGGGATTTCCTAAGCTGAAATGGGCAAACTTCAGTCTTCCACTGTGTTTTTGCAGTATTCTATATATAATTTCCTGAATATGTAAATTTAGTGACCATTAGCTAATGATCATTTCATGAGTGACAAGTCCAGCAGTACAAAATTCACAGTATTCTGTCCCTAGCCTGTCATTCTTTTTTCATTTCAGCTGCATGTTAAGCTGGAAAGATGATTTATTGATCATTCTAAAGATGTAACATTGTTTTGTGTTGGAGAAGGCAACGGTGACCCATTCCAGTACTCTTGCCTGGAAAATCCCATGGGTGGAGGAGCCTGGTAGGCTGCAGTCCTTGGGGTTGCTAAGAGTCAGACACAACTGAGCGACTTCACTTTCACTAACTTATGGTAAAATAAGTTACCATAAGTTCTTCTTTCTCCTAGGAGAAAAACAGAGGCCATAGGCTCCTTGACATCAGCCTTGGCTTTTTTTTTTTTTTTTTTTAATTTCCCATCAAAGCAAAGGCAACAAAAGCAAAAATTAACAAGTGGGACCACATCAAACCCAAAGTTTCTGCACCACAAAGAAAAGCATCAGCAAAATGAAAAGACAACCTTACTGAATAGAAGAAAGTATTTGCAAACCATATATCCTATGAGTTAATGTTCAAACTACATAAAGAACTTAAAGCTTATATGAGAAGATGCTCAGCATCACTAACCATCAGGAAATACAAATTAAAACTCAATGAGATGCCATCTCAAACCTGTTAGAATTGCTATTATCTGAAAGGCAAGAAATAACAAGCATTGTTGAAGATGTACAGAAAAGGAAATTTTGTGCACTATTAGTGGGAGTATAAATTGGTGCAGCCACTGTAGAAAATATGGAGTTTCCTCAAAAGATTTAAAATAAAACTACCATGTGATCCAGCAACTCTCTGGGTATTTATCCGAAGAAAATGAAAACATTAATTGGAAAAGATGTCTGCACTCCTATGTTCATTTTGGCATTATTTACAATAGCCAAGACATGGAAACAATCTGTGCCCATCGATGAATGAGCAGATAAAGAAAATTTTCTTTATAAACCACACACACACACACACCTCACAATGGAACATTATTAAGCCATAAAAAGAATGAAATCTTGTCAACTGTGACAAATGGATGGACTTTGAGGTCATTAGGCTAAGTGAAATGAGTCAGAAAGAGAAAGACAGATACCGTATGATTTTGCTTATATGTAGAATCTAAAACAAAAACCAGAACCAGACTTACAGAGAACAGATTGGTGGTCAGCCAGAGGTAGAGGTGGGTGGGGGGCGGGGTTGGGCAAAATGGGTGAAAGGAGTCAAAAGGCACAAATTTCCAGTTATAAAATAAATAAGTCATGGGAATAGTATATATAACACGAGTGAAGTCACTCAGTCGTGTCCGACTCTTTGCGATCCCGTGAACTGTAGCCCACCAGGCTCCTCCATCAAATACTGGAGCGGGTTGCCAATTTATTCTCCAGGGGAACTTCCTGACCGAGGGATCAAACCCAGGTCTCCTGCATTGCAGGCAGATGCTTTAACCTCTGAGCCACTGCACATGTGAAATTTGCTAAGAGCAGTAGATCTTAAAAGGTCTCATTTCAAGAAAAAAAATTTTTATAACTACATACATGGACTTACATAGTTAACTATACTGGATGATCACTGCACAATATGTACACATAGAAATATTGAATCACCATGTTATACTAATATACTAAACTAGTATAATGTTGTGTGGCCATTACACTTCAATAAAAAGTTTATGATATTTAAACTTTCAAACTATTTCCCCTTTATTTTGGGATAATCTTTTCTCAACTATGATATTTATCTGCTTACAAATGAGAAACCAATTGCTAGAACACATTTTTACATAAATTTTCTTCTAGTCCATTAAATACGGACTATATATACTGTAAAAAATATGGACCAAAATTTTGACCTTTAAAAATAAATGTTCCTTATCATCAATTTCAATATTATTTTTATTATAAATAGGGATGCAAATGGACATCAGTAAAACATATTGAGTTTATCATTTATTTGCATCCTTCCTTATGAAGGGTGCAATCTACCATTCAAGAAGGCATTAACTTGTTTAATTAACCCCTTTTTCTTTGTCAAAAAACTTCATAAATTTGCATGTCCTCATGCAGAGGCTATGCTAATCCTCTAAAATTGCGTTGTTTCAATTTTGGTATTTGTGCTGTAATAAATGTGTGTTTTTGAGGAATCATTGTTGTATCTGTCAAATATTAAGCAATACTTCTTCATTTGGCTTTAGTTCAAATCTCAAAATGGATATTTCTGGATACAAAATGCTTACCTTCAAACCAGAGATATCTTCTGGCTCTTGGGGCAACTTAACTTGAATTTCAGTCTTCTCATGCTGTAGATAAACAGCGGTTTGGGGTTGTCTTACCTGGAACAGTCACGTCCTGTCCATGCCGAGAGACAATGGCATCGGTTTGGTCTTACGCATTTTCCACCATTTAAGCAGGGAGACTGGCAGACAGCTGGGATGAAAAATTCATGCATTTACTTAAGGAATACTAAGCAATCATGAAGATGCGCATGAAGACACGCAGAATAAGATTTGACTCTGCTTTCTGCTCCAGCTGCCACCATTCCGCATGGACTGCATCCTGCCAGTTGGCTCAATCTCACATCATAATGTGGTATCACCTCCCTCTGTACTTCCAAGCAAGAATTGATCTTTATATTTAAATCCCAGCTTAAGTTCTACCTGCATACTGAAACCTTTGCTGATAACTCCGAGTCCACTAATTTTTCTCTTCTTTAATCCTTATTTAAGTAACTAATTTGACACTGTTTTGAACTGAAAAGTATTCATATGCTCAATGAGACTGTCAAGCTCTTGAGAGAGCCAGCAATGAACTCTATGACTGATGAAGTCGTTATATCAGATGTTAATTCTTAGGATGCTAGATCAGGCACATAGACTGGCTAACATAACAAATGATTCAAAAGCCCTTTGTGCTTGTTAGGAAATGTATTTCATGGCTTTTACCAACTTTAATTGGAATTACAGAGCCTGGGGTTGAGTTAAAAATGAGCTACTGATGTAACCCTGAGTGAGAACTGAGAGATTGACTATACAGTCATCTTTCTCACAGGTCCATAGTCTCAGGGTCAAACTCTTCTTCTCCATGAATCTACTTGTTAAAAAAAACCTAAGGACACTAAAAATAGATGAAGACCAGCCAGTTTAACAAATCAAAGAAATAAATAAGATGCCTGTTCAGAGAAAGTTGGAAATGAGGAACATTTCAGTCTCATTATAGCTTGGAAATGCAGGCTTCCCCAGATGAAAAACTCATCTTTGGTGAGAGATAAAGAAATGTCACTTCTTTATCACTCATTCATAAAATATTGGGAAAACATCGGCAATGCAGGCACTTGATAAGCACTGAGAAAGGACAAGAATGAAAACACCAGTCTTTGCTCTTGGCGAGCTTTCTTGACAAGCAAGCCAACAAAATGCACATATTTGCAATATAACAAAAAGGAAATTATGAAATGAAGCAGGGTCAAGAAGGGCAAAAATAAAACTCAATAATCTACAACTGAGTCTCCACAACTGCTTGCTAATATTAAAAAATCACTCCTTTTCAAGAGCATAATGATTCAGCAGTAATTGACTGTACCAATAATTTTTTTTAATTATTATTTTTCACTTCTCCATGTAACAGCCTAACACCTTCCTCCTTCCTTGTAACATGGGTGATACCAATGTTCCGTTCTGGGCACCTTCTCATGCCACCTTCTGCACAGACTTCTTTTCTTTTCCTCCACAAAAGTTTTCCAGTGATGACTAATATCTATCTTCAATATAGTGTATCTTCTGGGAAAAGACATCATCCAGTTGCCTGTCAGCCCTCTCCCTTGTATGTTCCAAACTCAGTGTGTTTTTGTGCATGTGTGCATGCGTGCTCAGTCATGTTCAACTCTTTGTGACCTCATGGACTGCAGTCTGCCAGGCTCCTCTCTGTCCCTGGAACTTTTCAGGTAAGAATAATGGAATGGGTTCCCAGTTCCTCTTTCACAGAATTTATTTTCTTAACTCCTTATCTGTACCTTCAACCTCAACTGTCCTTAGTGTTAAGTGTGTTAGTCGCTCAGTCGTGCCCGACTCTTTGAGACCCCATGAACCGCAGCCCTCCAGGCTCCTCTGTCCATGAGATTTTCCAGGCAAGGATACTGGAGTGGGTTGTCATTAACTTTTTATCTGTATCTTCAAACTCAGCCCGTACTTAATTAACTCCTTATCTGTACCTTCAGGGCTCTTCCTTTTGGGTTCTCTGTTTCAGTAAATGGCACCATCTTCCACTCAGAAGCCTAAACTGGAAATACCAACCTTGACTCTCCTTAGACCTTTATTTCCACAATAAATCTATAGCCAGGCAGTGCTGATTCATCTATCTTCTCTCAAATATATCCTTTTTGGTCACCATTTCTCTAGACGGCATTGAATGTGAAAGTGTTAGTCACTCAATCATGTCCTACTCTTTAGGGCCCTGTGGATTGTAGCCCGCCAGGCTCCTGTCTATGGGATTCTCCAGGCAAGAAGACTGGAGTGGGCTGCCCATGCCTTCAGAGGATCTTCCCGACCCAGGAATCGAACCCAGGTTTCCTGCACTGCAGGTAGATTCTTTACCTCTTGCCAATTCAGGCTGGGATAAGTCTCTAACAAGTCTATTCCTAAGTCTTGCTTTCTGCCCTTTTCTGTACTGTTCCCAAAATAATTTTTCTAAAAGAAAATCTAATCACATGATTTTCCTGCTTAAGTCCCTTTAACAGCTTCTGTGGCTTAGAAGGCATAATTAAGTATGCATGGCACTTCCTAATCTGGCTCTGCCCAGCCTTATACTTCACTTCCGGTCATACCCCTCCACCGCCTCTATGGCTTCTGCTCTGGCTCTAGTTAGCTGATCAAGTTTGTGTTACACGTCTATGCCTTTGTCTGGAATGAGCTCCACCTGGGGACTCCTCTTGCTCTTCCTTTGATTCTATGCTTATGAAGCCTTTTCTGAACATCTACTGGACTTTCCTGGTGGCTCAGACCATAAAGTGCCTGCCTGCAATGCGGGATGACCCAGGTTCGATCCCTGGGCCGACAACTGAGCGACCTCACTTTACATTTGCGTGGTTTACTCATTTTACCATTGATCATGTAGAGAGTTCAATCAGCCTCCAGTCACATATTTATAGGCCATTCTGCTATAGGCCATTCTACATCCCTTCTTCTTTTCTAGGCTGGATTCTGGAGAGCAAGAGCTCCTGTTTTATAACCTTTTGTATGTTTAATACCTAATGGATAGAAGTGGGATCTTTGTTGAGGTAGCTGCAGCAAAATTGAATAACATAAAGACCATATGGCTCATGTCAGTAAGGTGCTTAATGTCAGGGAGCTAAGGAACTAAAAGAAATACAAATAAGTCAGATCAATTGAGCTTTAAATGGCATGTGTGTGTGTGTGTTTAGTCCCTCAGTCGTCTCTGACTCTGTGTGACCCTATAGACTTTAGCCCGCTGGGCTCTGTCCATGGAATTTTCCAGGCAAGAATATTGGAGTAGGTTGCCATTTCCTCCTCCAGCGGATCTTCCTGATTCAGGGATTGAACCTGTGTCTCCTGATCACAGATAGATTCTTTACTGTTGAGTGACCAAGGAAGATCCTTAAATGGCATGGTTCTAGCTAACTGTGCAATATCTAGAGATCGAATGTTAGGAAACAGATTTTCGTGGTAGACAGCAAGTTTAGGGATAAGAGGAAACTTGGGCAGGGCTTTGGAGGTGAGTTTGAATAGGCAGTAGCCATGTCTGCAGGGGACAAGATGTGATTGGCAGGAAGGGAAGTGAGTGCATCAGGTGTGCTGGTTCCAGTCCACGCAGCGCCTCAGGAGGCAGAATCTGGGCTGGATGTGGAGACAACAAGCAACCATCTCAGGTTCTTAAACAGGGCAAAGATATCCCCAGAGCTGTGTGTAATGGTGTTATTTTGGAAATAGAAATGTGAAGGTTAAGCAGTAGACTCTGGCAGTGATCCAAAGGGAAGGTCTTCTACTAGTTGGTGACAGTGGAGATAGAGTAGGATGCAAGAGATACGGAGTGGGAAGGAACAGAAAGGAGTGCTGAGACTGGCAGATGAAGGGGGAGGGCGACTTGAGAGTGTCTCCATCTGGAAGCGTGCTGCCAACACCTACAGAGATAAGATGCCTGGGAAAGGGCAAAGCTGGTTTGCAGGTAGGTTCAACTTTGTATGCATGAGAAATATAGATAAATATCAAGGTTGGGGGCTCCCCTGCAGGCTCAGTGATAAACAATCTACCTGCCAATGCAGGAGACATGGGTTCCACCCCTGATGCGGGAAGATCCCACGTGCCTAGGGGCAGCTAAGTCTGTGTGCCACAACTACTGAGCCATGCTTCAGAGCCTGGGAGCTGCAACTACTGAAGCCCAAGTGGACCACTAGAGCCTGTGGTCTGCAACAAGAGAAGCCACTTCACTGAGAAGCTAGAGCAGTGCAACCAGAGTGTAGCCCCCACTTGCGGCAACTAGAGGAAGGCCCGCACAGTGACAAACACCCAGCATAGCAAAATAATAAACACACAAAACATTTTTAAAAAAATCAAGGTTGATTTGTGATAAAGCAATACCAAACATTACTTTAAGACTTTTAAACACCTTTTGCTCTAGCCCTACTTTTTCTTTTATTTTTATTTCATTTTGTTTTTCCCAATTTTTCTTGAGGTATTTCAAATTGGTTCCTTTCCTCTATAACCAACAGAGTCATAACCAATGTAAGGCATTAAAGGAATCTAAGTTGTCTGTGTTTTCCATAAAAAGTTTAAATAATGAGTGAGAACGTGGGATGGCGATATCAGGTTTTAAGGGGTGTTACAGGCTGCAGTTCATGGGGTTGCAAAGAGTCGGACACGACTGAGCAACTGAACTGAACAGGCTTCTTTGAGACTTTAGTGAAAGTTATGAGCCCACTTATACAGCAAGAAACATACATATCAAACTTTTAACGTAAGAGTGAAATGTCATGGGTTCCTACAGCACCCAAAGCTCATCTATGGTACTCTAAAATCAACAAGGTTTACAACAGAGCACTAGTGATAATACAATCAGGAGTCAACTACTGTACCATTTCATTTGAAGTCTGCCTTTTCTCTGATGAAAATAAAAATGGAGAAATGCAAAAAAAAAAAAAAAGAGTTTCAAATAAAAGCTTCAAATTTAGCCTCCAGTATTACATTTTTCCTTTCCTACACTCATGGATGGCTTACTTTCAGCTTTATGTGGGGTGGCTGCCCATCTGATTTTGGGTTTTTGCAACTTTGACTCCCATTTCCCTGATTTGCTTCTTAATAGCCCCTCTCATCCTCCCAAACCTCCCAGTTTGGAGGCTAAATTATATAGTCACTTGAGCCTTAGAGTTCGTGACAAGCTCTGGTGTCAGTTGGCCTGCTCTGTTTTACAATTAACCTCACTAGGAAGTGGTGTAATTATTATTTACAAGAGGAATAGTAAGGGTTAGAGTTAACGCAAAATAAATACAGTGAGTTCTATGCTTTTAACAGTTGCCTGACAATTAGGACATTAAGAAGGTAAAAAAAAAATCTATCATTTTAGACTGTGGGATTATTTAGACAATTACTGAAAAACCTGTCATATGCGGGCACTATGCTAGCTACTGAAAATATAAAGATCATAAATATCCCAGCCCACCAGTGGCATATAATCTAGTGAGGGCAGGGAAAGATCAAAATCAAGCAGTTAGATAGCAAAGTATAGCGGATAGGCAGGTATTTGAGTATGGGTTGCTATGAGGACATGTCTATCACCAATTAAATCAACAACAGTTTGTCACTGTCTTCCATGATAAGGAACCATCTCTTGTTGTTTCACTTTAACTTCAATTGCATTTATTTAGAGCCTGTTCTTTCTAAATAGTTACTGTGAATTTAGTGATTTAGCTTCATAGAGATTTAAATATTCTTCTGAACTTCTACATTATGTTTTGTCTACATTCTGCAACACAGAGCAAATGACATGCAGAAGGCTGACCAATGAGTTAACTCAGATGCTCTTATTTGTCATTCAACCCTGAGAGGTGTCTCTGAGGTAGACATAGGTTGAGCATTGAGACCACCATTCAAGGGACCATCCTGAGGAATTCGTGAGAAACCCTGATACCCTTTTGATTTACTGCCACCTCTGAATCTGAGTCACACTCATCGGCGTTCTCTACGGTTTCATGGAGTCCAGGCACCAAGAAAACCAACTATGACAGGACGCCTACCTGTATGACAGCGGGACCCTGTCCAGCCAGGTGAGCAGTCGCATTGATAAGGGGCCGCACAACGGCCGCCGTTCAGACACGGAAGAATGCAGATCGCTAGAAAGGAGATCAAAAAGGACTGGATCAAAACCCACACACTCAGACATGATCGAGTGTTCAAAAGATATTTTCCGGGAGGAGTAAAACCTTAGATGACCCACTAGATAACCTTCCCGTATATGCTGTGTTTATTAATCAGTATTATTGGGAAAACACAATCCAGAGAGTCATTCTCGACCCTTAGCCTCGTGAAGCCTCGTGACTCCAATGCCAAATGCACTCTTTCCAAGAGGACACACCGAAATCGATGCCTGCTAAGTGCTCTGCTTTCTCTTCACAAAATAAGCAGAATGTTTTTTTATTCATTATCGTTTCAAATTTCCATTACAAATTACATAAAATGCTCTAAGAGGGTTTGGCTGCCTTGAGGTTCTCTTTTTGGCTATAATTAAATATGAAGATGGCAGTCAGATAAGCTCTTCCATGGGCTGGTGTGGGCAACACTTTAGTAGCTGCCATCCTTTATTTCCTTGGAGCTGAGGCCTAATGGTGACTGAATCTGGCCTCCCTGACATTCTCCATGGCAATCATTTCTCCTACTAGAAATCACTGAGCTCTGTAAAGAGGTGTTATCTGTTTAAAAGAAGTGAGACTGTTTACTGACTTCGTATTCAAAGCATTGTTCTCAAGACCAAAACACTGACACAGGACTTAGTTGGAAATGCAGAATCTCAGGTCCTGTCTTGCATCTACCAAATCAGAACCTGCACTGACTCTCTCCCAGGTTGTCTGCAAGCACAGGAAAGCCTGGGAGGCCCTGATCTAATGCACTACAGGCACATGTTCAGCGAACTAAGCCAGGCCTGTCATGATCCTTGGCGTTCTAGCAGGTCACATGTGGAAGCCCTAAGTAGGAAGGCAGGACTGGGGAGAAGAAGGAAAAATTCTCTTCTTTCTGAATGACTGCGAGAACACTTGCTTTGGTGAGCTATTAGCAGGCTTAACTGATTTCCACTGTATATTTTCCTTTCTAGATTAGTTGAAATACTTACACTTTAAAAAGTTTTGGAATTTCTAATAAAATGTCTGGCCTTAGAAAAAACCGATAAAGACCAATGGCCATCATATTAATGACTCAATGAGATTAATAGATGCCCAATAATTTTATCCATGTGTAAAAATATTTTTAAAGATTTTGAAACAAAGTATAGTTTAGACATTAAAAAAAATTAAAGCCACTTTTTCACATTCTCCTGGAAACTCAAATTTAAATGTATTTTTTCCTGAGGACTGAAATTCTATATTAAAGTATCAAGCATTATATAGCTACTGGAGTACCAATTTATTTTTTTTAATTGGAAAGAGCTACCCTTAATGAATGATGGGCTCCCTATCTTACCTGTAAAGTATAATTTTATGCAATGCCATGAATTTATACTAACTGTAGCAAGAAGCAGCACAGAAGATAAATGGACTTGAGATAAAGGGAGACCAAGGTTGGGAAACTCTTTATTATAAGCTCCTCCCCAAGAAGGTTCCTGGAAATCTGTGCCAGTAGGCAGGTGGAGATGGCCTTAGATGGATCTTGATAACTGTATTTTCAAGGTCTGTAATATTCTAGATCTTCTGCAACTAAATGACATACATAGATCAGCTCTCAGCCCTTTGTCTGGTCTGTTACGGGATTTAAGCAAGAAAATTCCTGCCACCAGTAAAGCCAGTTCCTAGTAACACCCCTAAGTTGGCAGCTTCCAGGCAAACCATCGGAACTCAAAGTAAAATCTCAGGACACAATTTGTAAGATATAAGGACAGACTCACGCTCTTCACAGAGGCGACCCATCCAGCCATCTGGACAGGAACAAGCATTTGGGCGCTGGCAGATCCCTCCATTCTGACATGGGAATCGACAGACAGCTGGAAAACAAGCAGGATGGGTCATAAGTCTGGGGAATTCAGGAAGGCAAGGCTGGTTGTCAGAAAATAGGATTGATCATTTACATTTCAGAGTATTTCCTTGAATGAAGTCTTAAGGAAGAGAAACGAAACCCAGTTTCAAGATTTGGCTGGGGATGAACGTGAGGGGCTCAGGAGGGACATAAACAAGTTTGGGTAGTTCTGAGATTATAACTATTAAATGTTTTAGTAGTTTGGGGATTCAGGGCAAAAGAGAACAAAGTGGTTTATATAAAAGATTGTCTTCGTTGATCTGGACCAGTGGAAATGCCTTTCTAGGAGATTTGAAAATTCCCTTAAAGGAAGCCTTTGATGGCTAATAGCTCTCTGGTGATGCCAGTGATCCCCATTCTCTTAAAGAAGTGAAGACGCAAACAAGTAAACAGACACACAACTCTCACTTGACTTCTGACTTTAAGTGACACTTGAGCTACTTCTTGAGGAGGTAGCTCCTCAGCACCCCTCTCGAGAGGAGTCTGCATATTTTCTTACAACCTATGAGCTAACAGGCACATGAAAAGATGCTCATTATCACCAGTTATTAGAAAAATGCAAATCAAAACTATAATGAGGTATCATATTGGTCAGAATGACCATCATCAAAAAGTCTAAAATAATAAATGCTGGAGAGGGTGTGGAGAAAAGGAAACCCTCCTATCTTGCTGGTAGGAATGTAAACAGACACAGCCACAATAGAGAACAATGTGGAAGCTCCTTAAAAGATGTAAAAATTTACTATATTAGTCATGATAGGATCCCATATGGGGCCTCATTCCTTATGGGGCACAGGGGTCTGCTAAGGATGGCTGGTTAGAACTGGTATCTGTACTGAAACACCTGAGTGTTCAGGAGGTTGACCTCATGACCCAGTCATGACATAGCCCTGCCTAGCGACTGGAGAACACTCCTAAGATCTGGAGAGAAGACTTGCTTAAGGAGCCATGTACTCAGGAAGGGGCCAGGTACTGGGCCAAAGGTCTATGTGCAAGCTTTCAAAACTCCAACTTGTAAAGTTAAGGAAAGTAACACACATGATAAGAGAAAACTGAAAGCCAAGGAAAGATAAAATAGCATGCCTACTAGTTGTTGGCCATATCAGGCTTCCATATACATTTTCCTACAGCTTCACTAGTAACTAACCATTCAAATATCTCCTTACCTCTGCAGACAGGAGGTGACGTCCAGGTTCCATTCTCTAGACAAACACTCCTCAGGGAACCCTCCAACATGTATCCACTGTAACAGGAGTAGGTGATCATATCCCCATACTGATAATGTACGCCTCGGGCAATTGCATTCTCTACATGAGTTGGTGGACCACATGAGATTTCTATAGGAAAATAAACAAACAAAAAATAAGCTTTCGATACTAACTCAGCCAGTGGAGAGGAGAGAGCATAGTCTCACTTCTAGGACTTAAAGAAGAAAGATAAAATACACAAAGGTAACCTTTTTAACTACATTAAATCTAAAAGATACCAGAAACTAAAAGCATCACCTGCTGCTCTGTAGAAAAATTAGATGTACAAGATCAAAGGTTTTGCCTTCTGATTAATATGTTGAAGCTGAGGTATTTTATACTCAAGGCACGAAGTCTTGTCTTCTTATACCTCACCAAAGAGATATAAGAATTTCAATGCAGGATGCTTAGCTTATCAGATAAGAAGAGAAGTGGATGCGGATTATTTACAGCCTATCACTTTAAAGATCACGATCTGCAGGAATACAGATTCCATCATGGCTGTTTCATCAGTGCCTAGAACAGGGCCTGGGGCAATGGGCTCTCAATAAGTATTTGAAAAATGAGTAAAGGAATAAATATTGTCTCTAACCTAAAGATAACTCCACTTACACAGCTTGACGGGGTTTATGAAATTCAAGCTTTCACATTAGTTTCCCTCTTTTCAAGACTATAAGCAGTGACCCTCTTCTTTTGGAATATGTAAGACTGAAGGATAATTGTCTCTTTTAAAAGTGCATGCTTTGAATATTTAAATAAAAATGTTTATAACTAATTTTGCTTTGGGAATTTTATGGGGATAAATTAGATAACTAGAGATGTTCTGCAGTGCCTCATACAACAAGGGCTCGATTGGAGCCAGGACGCTCATCAGTTTCCATTTTGTACAAGGCTAACTTTTAGATGAGTTTTCATGAACTAGCTTTTAAAAGGCCACTTTCTGGCCATAATACCACTTAAAAACTTGCCAGAGGCCATGATCAAATTTTTGGATTCTTCTAAATTTTCTTTTCCTTCTAAGGTAGTTAAAAACATTAATTCAATCAGTCACATATCAAATAAACATGCATTCATGCCTTACTGTGTACAAGAAACTGGAAAGAAATAAATGAAGAAAACGCTGTACCTTTGCTCAAACAAATGGGTAAAGACAGACAAAGAAATACAGTCATATAATTTAAAAACAGCTGTCTTAGAGGCCTGGTTACCATACT
Source organism: Capra hircus (assembly GCF_001704415.2). Taxonomy (NCBI): domain Eukaryota; kingdom Metazoa; phylum Chordata; class Mammalia; order Artiodactyla; family Bovidae; genus Capra; species Capra hircus. The sequence goes on from NC_030815.1 coordinate 99,672,728, forward strand.
GCAGAAAATTGAGGTCAGTGTAACTTATGCTTAGGGGATTGTCAGTGACAGTGGTCTTTGGACTAGGTTGTTAAACTTGAATGAATCAGAGGACTATGGCTCCCAGGTTAGAGGAACAGTAGGTAGAGAGACAACAGTGAGCTGCCGGTTGGTTTACAGAAGTGGTTATCAAAGCAGAGATTTCAGGCCACCTATGTGGGAATCAGCTTGGATTCTTATTAAAAATGCAAACTTCTGGGCTTTCTGGCTTATGAATCTGTATCTTACATACTCTCTCCAGGAGATTCTCATGTCCACTGAATTTTAATCACTGATTTGTACTGATAAATAGCAGGATGAGGTGAAAAAGATGAGGAAGGTGGCTAATTCAGTCTCAGGAAGGATATTTGTTCTAAGCCACAGACCTCCTGTCTAATAGAAAATGCAAAAGAGGAACTCAGGATAACAAACAACTGTGGAAACTGTCTCCTCTCCTAGGCAACCCCTGATCTTCTCAAGAATATTGAGGAGTAATTAAGCATGCACTGAAAGGCCATTTGTAATAAAGGCATGTCCCTCCTTGCTGTTGCTTCCGGTGCTCTGAGTAGTAAGTCTCTGGGAGCCAAGACCAATGTGAGGATATGCGGGTAGAATCAGGCCACTTGGCTCACTTTAGTTCAGGCTAATGGCTTTAAAGTAGCCTAGACAGTCTGGCTTATACATATTTAGTTCTTCTCACTTAACTGGGGGTAGATTTCATCAGGATTTGGAAACCAAATCCCCAGCTTAAAGTATGATAAACACTTTCTTGGGATAAAATAAAAACTCTAACGTTGCAGTAGGCTGCTGGTGGAAAATTCAGGGGTTTGGGGTTATTTTACGCTATCAGGAGATAGCAATATCATAAATATATATCAATTCATTAATTTTTTTAAAAACAAACCTATAAGATAGGAATTTCTGGTGCTATTTACAAATGAGAACTCCAAAATTAAAGAAGTTAGGGCACCAGCATAAGTTGAGGATTAGGACATTTTGAGGACAGAATACAAACCCAGGAGTGTAGGATACTGGGCAGGGAAGATGCATTACATGTGTTAAGATGTATCAAGAGTTCTAAAAAAATGAACGAAATAATGCCATTATTATTAACAATATTATTACTAATAAATAATGAAATAATACCGTGAAGGAAAGAATGCCATTCGCAGCAACTTGCGATTATCATACTAAATGAAGTAAGTCAGACAAAGACAAATATCATATGATATTGCTTATATATGGAATCTAAAAAAGGGTGTAAATGAACAAAACAGAAACAGACTCACAGACACAGAAAACAATTTTACAGTCATTAAAGGGAAAGGAGTTGTTGTTCAGTTGCTAGTTGTGTCTGACTCTTTGCAATCCCATGGACTGTAGCACACCAGGTTTCCCTGTCCTTTACTATCTCCTGGCATTTGCTCAAACTCATGTCCATTGATTGGTGATGCCATCCAACCATCTTATCCTCTGTCACCCCCTTCTCCTCCTGCCTTAAATCTTTCCCAGCATCAGTGCCTTTTCCAATGAGTTGGCTCTTTGCATCAGGTGGTCAAAGTATTGAGCTTCAGCATCAGTCCTTCCAATGAATATTCAGGACTGATTTCCTTTGGATTGATTGGTTTGATCTCCTTGCTGTCCAGGGGAATCTCAGGAGTCTTATTCAGCACCACACTTGGAAAGCATCAATTCTTTGGCACTCAGCTTTCTTTCTACTCCAGCTCTCACATCCATACATGACTATTGGAAAAGCTATAGCTTTGACTATATGGACCTTTGTTGACAAACGGATATCTCTGCTTTCTCATATGCTGTCAAGGTTTGTCATAGCTTTTCTTCCAAGGTGCAAGTGTCTTTTAATTTCATGGCTGCAGTTACTGTGCTCAGTGATTTTGGAGCCCAAGAAGATAAAATCTGCTCCTGTTTCCATTTTTTTCTCCATTTGCAATGAAGTGATGGGAGCAGATGCCATGATCTTAGTTTTCTGAATGATGAGTTTTAAGTCAGCTTTTTCAATCTCCTCTTTCACCATCACCAAGAAGCTCTTTAATCGCTCACTTTCTGCTACTAGAGTGGTATCATCTGCATATATGAGGTTGTTGATAGTTCTCCTGGCAATCCTGATTCAGCTTATGATTCATCCATCCCAACATTTCACATGACGTACTCTGCATATGAATAAGCAGGGTGACAGTATACAGCACTGACGTACTCCTTTTCCTATTCTGAACTAGTTTGTGTTCCATGTCCAGTTCTAACTGTTGCTTCTTGACCTGCACACAAGGTTTCTCAGGAGGTAAGTAAGGTGGTGTTCAATAATTCTCATCTTTTTAATAATCTTCTACAGTTTGTTGTGATCCACACAGTCAAAGGCTTTAGTGTAGTCAACGAAGCAGATGTTTTTCTGGAATTCTCTTGCTTTTTGTATGATCCAGCGAAAGCTGGCAATTTGATCTCTGGTTCCTCTGCCTTTTCTAAATCCAGCTTGTACATCTGGAAGTTCTCAGTTCACATACTGCTGAAGCCTAGCTTAAAGGATTTTGAAAATTACCTTGCTAGCATGTGAGATGAGTGCAACTGTATAGTAGTTTGAATATTCTTGGGCATTGCCTTTCTTTGGGATTGGAATGAAAACTGACCTTTTCCAGTCCTGTGGCCACTGATGGGTTTTCCAAATTGGCTGACATATTGAGTGCAGCACTTTAACAGCATTGTCTTTTAGGATTTTAAACAGCTCAGCTGGAATTTCATTATCTCCACTAGCTTTTTCATAGTAATGCTTCCTAAGGCCCACTTGACTTCACACTCCAGGATGTCTTGCTCTAGGTGAATGACCACACCACTGTGGTTATCCAGGTCAAGACAGGGTTAATCAAGGTTATCCAAGTCATTAAGGGAAAGGAGGGGGAGGGATAAATTAGGAGTTTGGGATTGACAGATACACAGAAATATATATATATAAAAAATAGCATAGTGAGCTGTATTCAATATTTTGTAATAACTTATAATGGAAAATAATTTGAAAAAGATTATATACAGATATATTTAACTGAATCACTTTGCTGTCCACCTGAAACTAGCAACCCGTAAATCTAGTATATGTCAGTAAAAGAAAAAAATAAAACAGCAAATGCTTATGTATATTAAAATATTTTAAAATAGCACAAAGACATGTCAAGAGTTGTCACAAGGCTGCAAGAGATGCTGCCAGACTGTTATGTATCAGCACGGTGCTAGCCCACAGGTTCTCCAGTTGTGTTTTTAGGACCAGCAGTATTGCCATCAACAACACCTGGGAAACTGTTACAAATGCAAATTCTCAGGCCTCAGTCCAGACCTACTGAGTCAGATACTCTAAGGTGGGCCCTGTTTGTACCGTGCCTGCTAGGTGGTTCTGATATCCACTCAAGTTGGAGAACTACTGTGAAATAAATTTTCTATTCCAAAGCCCATTAATGGATAGTCTAGAGACTCGACAATGCGGAGAAAAATACGTATTTTACATTTAACATCCTGCCCATTCCTAGAAAAGTGTGATTTGAAAATCTATTCAAGTGCATCCTGGCCAGGCAGGTTTTAGCCTAGTTCTGATAAGTGTCTCTATGTTTGGATTTCAAATTAAATTTAAAAAAGTTTTTTTTTTAATAGCAACACAGAAGTTGATGACCATGATAAGACAGAGACCTAAATATTTACATATAAGTTACTTGATTGAAAATAATCTCAGGAAGATGAGAAAATTTCATTCCCCACTAAGTAAATTCACTGGCTCCCACGTGTCCACTTACTTTCACATTTGGCACTTGTCTGCGTCCACGTCTCATCAGGGTTGCACGTGATATACTCTGGCCCCGGAGCAGGAAGCCTTCCCTACACTTGATAGACACGTTTTGATCGACATAGAACTCCTTTTCAGAAAGCACAGCATTCTCAGGGATCACAAATGGGACAGGGCATGGATTTGCTGTTAAAAAGAAAAGAAAATGTTTACTGATATTGTCTCTCCTAGTTCATTTCTTTGAAGGCAGAGTATGAACTCTGCCCGAGTTGAGTTCCCAGTGATGATACTATGAGGCTTCAAAATATAGAACTTCAAACATTAAATAGACTTATTTTGCATCCCCATGAAATTATTTGTCAGGATAAAATAGGTAAGATCTGAAAACATCAAGCTATTCAACCACTAATGCATGGTCCTAAAATTCTAAGATGGCAAATTAAATGCTCGTTCACAACTGCAGCCCTTCACCAGTGAAACCCAAGCTGTGCTGGAAACCAAGGAGTATATCAAACATCCCCTTCATGTTTGAAGACTATTAAGAACGTGGGATGAACGCTTCCTACTGCCCCGGCACTTTCTCTTACTGAACATCCTTCAGAAGGATGAGCCAGAGAAAAGTCAGACATTTCTCAGAGAGCTGAATATAACTTTAGACCCATACTACTCTATCAGAGCATCAGAACTTAAATTATAGAGTTTCCCAGGCTTTTTGGTAAAAGTGGACTCATTTTTCTACGGGTCTGAAGGAAAAACAGGAAGTGTTGCTTTAGTGTGAGAGTGTGATGTGCATACAACACCGATTTCACACAATTTCAGTTCTTCTAATTTTCAGTGGGCACAAAAAAAGTCCTTTGTGTGTAAGAAGGGTGTCAGCTGAATTTCAAAGCTTTGATTAATGTGTTGTAATACTTTAAACAATAGCTAGAGTTTTCTCAATTTATACCTTGCTTGGGAATATTGTTTTCATTTCAGTGGCTATAGCTAATTATCTTCATACACTATATTTATGTTTACTTTATTATATTAACATTGAACATTAAATATATTTTCTTTCATCACTCCTATCACATGTAATTCATTATACATTTATGTCAAATTTTTTTAATTAAGTTGCATTTTCTGTGAGTGTTTTTGGACTTGTACTCATCCAAGGAATCTTATGAAAGCTGATTCTCAGACAGGCTATTTTATATAATTCAGTTGATTTTTGAAACATTCCATAGTATTCGGCTTGGATATGCAAAGATTTCTTTCTCTGGGCCAATCTCACTTATCAATGGAGTTTCTACTATGTTTTAGACAGCCGGGGAAACTGAATCTGATTTAAACCTCTCCTATGGTCAACACACACGTTTGCAGAGAGGAACAGGGTGGCTCCAAGTCCCATTTTCTGTGCAGGAAGCCTCGGGCGCCCCTTCAAGGCTGTAGCCTCTGTTGCAGGAATATATCACGCTGGGCCCACTGGTACTGTTTTCAACTTCAGCTTTCCCATTCAGAAACTCAAGTGGAGCTTCACACATGATCTCTAAGAAGAAAAAGCAAAGCCTCATCTTAAATCTCCCAACGCTCTTCTTTATACAGGGAATTTATATCACTTATTTGATAATTTAGAAATAAAAAACCACAGAGAATAACAGGATTCACATAGTGTGCTATTACTATCTTGCATTCCAGAATAGAAGCTATACAAACCATTATCATTGTAGTTTGAATTAAACCTGCTGCAAAATGGAAACAATCCCCTCACCAACCCCAGAAAGAAACTGAAATAGCTCAGTCATGTCAGACTCTTTGCGACTCTTTGATTTTCCAGGCAAGAGTACTGGAGTAGGTTGCCATTTCCTTCTCCAGGGAATCTTCCCAACCCAGGGATCGAACCCAGGTCTCCCACATTGCAGGCAGACGCTTTACCCTCTGAGCCACCAGGGAAGCCCCCACCATAGCAGTTTCCTATTTCAGACACGTTTCCTTTTCGTTCCCCTCTTCCCTCCTCTGTACATACATTCACTTTTGATCATGTACTGTTTGATCATGAACAACTGGAACAAAAAAAATGCTATTATCTGGAATGCTCATTGATGTGAACATTGAGATGTTACTCAATGTTTATGTATGTCTTTCTATATACACACAGAGCTCCCTTTTAGAGCTACAAAGTCATACTCTCCACTGAACATTAGCCATAAAATATTGTTTAAAAGACTTAAGATTCCTATTGCATACAAAATCAGCTCATTAATCTACATTCAAAACAAAGTGAACAAAACTTAGGTACCCCAAGTCCTAATATAGGCTTGCCACTAACTTCATTTCTGATACTGGGCAGGTCACATCCCTTCCCCCAGTTCATTCTTTCTCATTGGTTAACAGAAGTGGGTAGACTAGATTATCAAAGAAGTCTCTTCTGGTTTGAAAATCTGATAACTACTCCAGAATTATTAAGAGAAAAAAAAATTTAAGCTTGCCATTTGACTGGTTAGTAACTACTGCATTTAAGTACATTGCTTTTTGGCAGAGGAATCATATGAGCCATATCCTAGGAACTGAGTCACTTGAATTCACCCACATCCTGCTAAATAAACTTGGCTGTCCTCATACAATGAATTAATGCAAAATTCCAGCAAAAATGTGAATATTCATTTGTTGGACAGATGTGTCAATGTTATGAAGATGTCAGTTTTACCCACTACTGTTACCAAGGAAACAGCTCTAAGTTTTCTAGATTATCATTATTTCGGGGGAAACCTACAGAAAGAAGGCAAGTAAACTCAATAATTAGTTTCGAAACAAAATGTTTGCCATTCCAGAGTCAGCAATCTTGTGTTCTGTTCCAATCTAATCATTAATCTCTACCACAGTTTTTCAGCGTTTTATTATTTCAGTGCCTGTGAGCAAAAGCCCATAAAAGGTTCTCTTACAGTTCATGGAGTCAAAATTTGTTTTTAATTACAGAAACAACTTGCAAAGAAAATGTGGCCACATTATTATTCTGTGTCCTTAGTATCGTCTGGGGACCAAGAGTCATTTGACTTACTTTTGCATGTCGCCACCTCTCCAGTCCACTGTCCATTCTCCTGACACACCCGTTCTCTGTTCCCCTGTGGATCAATAAAAACTGTCACTGACAAGACAATAAATGATGATAAATGATGATAAATGACGATAAAAGATGATAATGAAAAAATACAAGTGCAAAGTCAGCTCCGCTGGAACCGGAAATCCTTGGCAGGGGGGTGCTAAATGAGTTCATTAATACGGATTTAGACTTTCAAAAATGTTTTCATCAAATTACCTCAAAATCCATATTCTGGCTGACCAGGGTAATTCAGGTACAGACACTGTTTCACTTTCTGCTTAAATGACAACTAATTATAACCAGCAGCAAAGACCGATGTAGAATGTGTCCGAAATGTCTGAGAGGTCTATTTGCTGAGGATTTTTAAAATTATTTTGAATTGAGTTTATTTTTCAATATCTGAGAGGTACAGCAAAGAAGTGAATTTGTTTATATATACCCTTGAACTTGAACTAGGTCAAGATATCTTATTGAGATCAGGACTGAATTTTTTGACAATGTAACTTATCCATTATATCTAAACTTACCCTATTAAGGGCCCAAGCAAGTAAAATTTTAAATATTTTGAGCAAAAATCTTTCTAAAAATTTATATCCCTGCCTTCTGAAATAAGGGTAAAAATAATATAAACTTATTTGAAACATCATTTATAGTTGTTATCCTCGATGGACTTTTGATATATTTTCCTATATCTCACAGACCTTTGGGGTGGGATGGGGGGGTAGAGTAGGGGGAAGGGGGAGGATATCAGCTATTTACCCCTCAGAGTTACTATATGCTGAGCTAGGCTAAGATTACTGGGTTTTTATTTCTGGATACAATTTTCAGTCCTCTTTTTTTGTGGTTTATCTTTTCTTGTTTCTAATGATCTTGTTTCTAATGTTTCTAATGATAACCTTTTCCTATGTTTTAAATTCCTAATTTGCTATGGAACAATTAATAAGATAAATAAAATTCTGTAACATTCTGGGTTTTAAGTAGCGTGTTAAAGGGCTTGGCTTTAAGTATATGAACCGCAGCCCATGGATTCTGTGTGATGGTTTTTCAATCCTCAGAGCTCTTTGGATACACATTCTCGGAGCTGGTTCTAAATTAGCAATGTCTGAAAAGGAGCTCTCACCTCTACTTTGATTTTTATCTGCTCAACTGTTGTCTTTCATCCTTAATCCTCTACTACTCAAAGGTATTTTCTTCCAAGTTTACTGACAAAGCTTCACCTACAAAAACTCCACTGACATCTATGGAAGGATACTCACTTGACCTTCCAAAAAATAACTGAATCAAAAAAAATAAATGTTTTTAAAAATATATATTATTTTCTTCTTATTGAAAAAGTAATATGTGTTGATTGTAGAAGGCTTAGAAAATATGAAAGAGAAGTAAAAAGTTTTCTAGAATTCTTCATCCAGAGATAAACCCTGTTAATATCTGCTGTACTTTTCCTGTGCTTATATACTTACATATGCAAAGGAAAATATACATTCTAGTTTGTGAACTATTTATTAATTTTGAGGAAATATATGACAAGCTATTGAAGTCAGCTCCCTATTTGGGTATTCCAGAGTGGACTACACTCAAGTAGTTAATTTAAGCCAACAGTATTTTTCTAATTTTTTTCCTTTGTTAATATTTTCCATAATAAATACTGTTTCAATCATGTCAATTTTTGTTCCAATAAAATTCTATTTTCTGTAGCTATTGCTGTAAAAAGAAAATCACACACTATCTGTTGTCTCCCTTCTTAGTAAGTTGCAAATTTTACTGTTTATTATTTTATGACTTATTACTTACTTTCCCCTCTCTCTTTCTCTCTCTATTCCTTTACATATCTTGCTTTGATAATTAAGCTGGAGTTTTAGATCCAGATCAGCATCAAGTTACTATTTTTGACATAATGTATCTGCTTAATCAACAATTAACTTAGCTATATTAATTTTTAGCATCATAGAAACCACTTTACTGCTGATTAATAGCAATTTTAGAACACGATTATCCCATTTTTGTGTTCTTTGATTTATTCCTCAGTTGCCTGTAGGGATTTATATTTCGAGACGATCGCATGTGTAGTGACATTTGGGGGATTTAGATGTCTCAAAAAGGTTGGTAATCCTTATATAAAAATGATAACATTTACAGAGTAGAAAAACTGACCATGATTTACATTAGTTGTCTTAATTGCTTTGTCTGACTTTGGTAATCATATGAATACTAGGGGTAATGACAATTACTACCCTCTATTGAGCTCAGACATTGTATAAACTGTAGTGCTTGCCACTTCCTTTTATCGCTAATCCTTGCAATAACTTTGCAAAGGTGGTTATCATGTACTGCAGACAGGATGAAACAGAGGCTCAGAGAGGTTCCCCAGAATCTTTACATCCAGCAAAAGCAGAGAGCCTGCAACAGAGGTCTGCTGGGACTAAGTCCCTATTCTTTCCCAGCCATTGACCTTTGGTACTGGGGGAACTTGTTAAGAAAGGCAAAAATTCAAAAGTTCTTTTTATGGTAAGACTTTTCCCCTAATGGTATGTTTTTCCATTGAGAGGCATAATGTCTGGCTCCATTATTATTATTATTATTTTTGACATCAGTAGCCATGCTGATGAAAACCTAAATCCATTAATTCATAAGAGTTGCAAATTCTGAGGTTTGAATTCTATCGTTATTGACTGGAGCTCATCTACTATTTGGTTATCTAGTCATTCAGTTGGGGTCCTCTCGTGGCTCAGCTGGTAAAGAATCTGCCTGCAATGCAGGAGACCTGGGCTCTATCCGTGGGTTGGGAAGATCCCTTGGAGAAGGGAAAGGCTACCCACTCCAGTATTCTGGCCTGGAGAATTCCAGGGACTGTATAGTTCATGGGGTCTCAAAGAGTCATCCAGTTAGCCTTGAAAAGATACTTTTCCTCCTTTTGTTGTACTTTCAAAATAATGAATTTGCCCATGGGAATCCCCTAAAAGTTACCAAATAATCTTTCAGTATCATTATGAGTCTGTCATTCATGACGTATTTGATGTGGCCATTAAAGTTATTATCCTTACTGAGGCTAAAAAGGTTTCATCTCGGCCATCTTGGGAGCCTTATCCAATTGGCTCTTGAGGTCTTTTTTTTACAACTTTAGTATTTCTGGCTGTGCTGGGTCTTTGCTGCTGCACGGACTTTGCTCTAGTTGCGGTGAGCGGGGCTTACTCTCCAGTGCGGTGCACAGGCTTCTCATTGCAGTGGCTTCTCTTGTTGCAGAGCATGGGCTCTGGAGTGAGAGAGTTTCACCAGATGCAGCTCCTGGTCTCTAGAGCAAAGGCTCAACAGGTGTGGCACACAGGCTTAGTTGCTATCCCGGCATGTGGGATCATCCTGTCCCTGGGATTGAACCCATGTCTCCTGCATTGGCAGGTGGATTCTTTACCTCTGAGCCACCAGGGAAGTCCGTCTCCTGAGTTTTCTTCTTTTTAAATATACTGCCTTTGATAGATTCCCTCCTATCTCATATGATAAAGATTTTCTAGGCTAATCTTCTACACACCATGTTCCAGACCTGGATTTGATTATTTCTGTAAATAACTAGACATAAATATTTAGAGACAGACTCTCAGGTGCTCCAAACATGTAGCTTGGAATAATAACAATTACTATAACATCTCTTTCAATTTTGTGGTTACCACTGGGATATTTCCAAACATTTTAAGGTAAATTATCCACTTCCTCAAAGTTAATGGCCCATCAGTTTGCTTTAGATTTTACACCATTTTTCTTAACAAAATGCAAGGGTAGTACTCTCACATGAAGAACAACTGAGTTTCAAAAACAGAAAAGCTCTCCAACTGCCATCAACCATTACATTATTATCCTTTCCTCCCTAAAAAAGAAGCTTTTGAGGAAATAAAACAAGATCCACATAAGCCTAGTTTCATCTTTCATGGACCTTGCTTATGAAAATTCTCTGATTCTATGGTGAGCAGCAAAATAATGGAACACACCATACACATTTAACAAACCTTTGGCAATGAACACTTCTCAAAACCTCCATTTAATACCATTATAACAACAAAAACAGGGAATAAAGCTTCCTGAAAACTCAAAGGGCAACATTATACAATATAAAAAAGGCCTCTTATATTTCAAGTTTGATGATGTGACCATGTTTTTTTTTTTAATTTTTATTTTATTTTTTTTTTTGAGATACTCAGATCACTTTATTTTCAGTCAGTTTTGAACCATATGCTGTATCTTCTTCTTTTTTTTTTTTAAATTTTAAAATCTTTAATTCTTACATGCGTTCCCAAACATGAACCCCCCTCCCACCTCCCTCCCCACAACATCTCTCTGGGTCATCCCCATGCACCAGCCCCAAGCATGCTGCACCCTGCGTCAGACATGGACTGGCGATTCAATTCTTACATGATAGTATACATGTTAGAATTCCCATTCTCCCAAATCATCCCACCCTCTCCCTCTCCTTCTGAGTCCAAAAGTCCATTATACACATCTGTGTCTTTTTTCCTGTCTTGCATACAGGGTCGTCATTGCCATCTTCCTAAATTCCATATATATGTGTTAGTATACTGTATTGGTGTTTTTCTTTCTGGCTTACTTCACTCTGTATAATTGGCTCCAGTTTCATCCATCTCATCAGAACTGATTCAAATGAATTCTTTTTAAAATAAACGACCCAATCAAAAAATGGGCCAAAGAACTAAATAGACATTTCTCCAAAGAAGACATATGGATGGCTAACAAACACATGAAAAGATGCTCAACATCACTCATTATTAGAGAAATGCAAATCAAAACCACAATGAGGTACCACTTCACACCAGTCAGAATGGCTGCGATCCAAAAATCTGCAAGCAATAAATGCTGGAGAGGGTGTGGAGAAAAGGGAACCCTCCTACACTGTTGGTGGGAATGCAAACTAGTACAGCCACTATGGAGAACAGTGTGGAGATTCCTTAAAAAATTGCAAATAGAACTACCTTATGACCAGCAATCCCACTGCTGGCATACACACGAGGAAACCAGAATTGAAAGAGACACATGTACCCAATGTTCATCGCAGCACTGTTTATAATAGCAGGACATGGAAACAACCTAGATGTCCATCAGCAGATGAATGGATAAGAAAGTGGTGGTACATATACACAATGGAGTATTACTCAGCCGTTAAAAAGAATTCATTTGAATCAGTGACCATGTTTTGATGGCAGCATTCCCACCAGAGTAAATTGGTGCTGCTAACAGAATTTTAATATTACAAACCAGGCAGGCGTGATCTTGAGACCCATCATTTGGTTAAAACAGCTCTTAGCACTTTTTTTCAGACTATACCTACCTTGAGGGAACCTGGCATCTCAATAAAAAACCCTCCAAGGTATCTGAACCCATGGCTTGAGGAAATTCTAGCTGTGCATACTTAAATCCCTGTGGACACTGCCCCATGGTGACAGATTATGCAAAATATGGTTAACAAGAGGCCAAAACATAGGTTGAAGTGACCAACTAAAGTAACAATGTCAGTCTTGGGGTGGGTATGTAAACTCCATTTTTTTCATGGCTTTGATTTTTTAATTTGAAACTTATTCTGCTTTTTAAAAGTATAAGTCACTTTAAACACTTCCAAGAAAAGGTTAAGCTATAAGGCAACAATGTATAAAAAAGTGTAAAAAAGTCTTTTAGGACCCAAATCAGTGAGATAAAATGGTGTAATACTAAAAATATTCCTAAGTATATTGGAAAAACAAATTAATTCTAGTTAAACAATTTGTTTGCTTACCTCTAATTCATAGCCAGTTTCACAGTGATAAGTAACCATGCTTTCAAAGTTGTATTCACTGCCAAACACAAATCCATGTTCTGGACTTTCAGGTTTCCCACAAGAAATTGGACTGCAGGATTCATCAGAAAATGGGGGCTCCCAGGTGCCGTCAAGCTAAATAACAAATTATAAGTTACACTTAGGGATTAGTGCGCATGAATGAAGACATCTCCAAATACTGCTTATATAACAGGATAACCCTCAAATGATAGTCAAAGGACCTAGAACTTGCTACTACTACTGCTACTTATTATCTTTGACATTAAGAAACACACATTATCAGATGGTCATCAGTAAACAATTTTAGACATTTCTAAAACTCATAAAACAAGCATTTTCTTCCTAATAAAATCCTTTAAAAAAAATCAAGAACACCAGGAAGTATGTCTTCATTATGATGAGAACTGTATGGTAGATACAAATATTCCATGACTTAACACACCCTTATATTTTACATAATTCTACATTTTAATCTAAAGCTGATAAGAAATAGACACATTTAGGCATACCACCCAAAGTTTAAAAAGATGGCTTCTTTTTCTCCATGTCAACATAAATACTTGAAAACATTCTATGACATATTGTGAACAAGTCACAAAGTTAAAAACAAAAAAAAAACACCACCACACACAGAGACATTACTTTTGCCAACAAAGGTCTGTGGAGTCAAAGCTATGGTTTTGCCAGTAGTCATGTATGGATGTGAGAGCTGGACTGTAAAGAAGGCTGAGCACCGAAGAACTGATGCTTTGAAACTGTGGTGTTGGAGAGTCCCTTGGACTGGAAGGAGATCAAACCAGTCAATCCTAAAGGATATCAACCCTGAATATTCACTGGAAGGATTGATGCTGAAACGCCAATACTTTGGCCACCTGATGCAAAAAGCCAACTCATTGGAAAAGATCCTGATGCTGGGAAAACCTGAGGGCAGGAGAAGAAGGGGATGATAGAGGATGAGATGGACATGAGTTTGAGCAAACTCTGGGAGATAGTGAAGGACAGGGAAGCCTGGTGTGCTGCAGTCCATGGAGTTGTAAAGAGTTGGACATGACTAAGCGACTGAACACCACACACACATACACATTTACTTAATTCCCGCCCCCCACAATTAGTATTAACATTTTCCAGTCTTCTTTTGGGGTGTACAAAGAGGTGCACACAGATGTTTCCCTTGAAGACAATCATTTTCTTGCTAATGTTATATTGTTTTCTTTGAGGAAATAGCATATCAGTTGAATAGCATTCGAAACAGGACTTAAGACTAAACACTTTATTCTACAGATGAGCCCAAAGTAATTTTATGTATATTAATATACACCTGTCACATAATTAACCATTCCCCTAATGTTGGAAATATATATTATATCTAACTTTTCAATGCTATAAATAATGCTTCAATAAATATATGTCATGCATAGATTATTCTAGGTATTACTATTAACTTTTAAAAGCTACACAGCATTATTTTCTTTTGATGTATCTGGAGTTTATTTTAGCATATATTAACTTTACCCCTAGTAGGAAAAATTGTCATGATTCCTTTATTAGGATCTGCTTTTGACAATTTTTTCCATTTCATTCATTTCTCCTTCTAAAAAATGTCACACTAATGTCATGCTGATATGTTGTTGTTCAGTCCCTAAGTCATGTCTGACTCTTTGTAACCCCATGGACTACAGCACACTACTTGTCCCTGTCCTTCACTATCTCCTGGAGTTTGCTCAAACTCATGTCCTTTGAGTCAGTGATGCCATCCAATCATCTCACCTTCCGTCGTTCCCTTTTCCTCCTGTACTCAATCTTTCTTAGCATCAGGGTCTTTTCCAATGAGTCGGCTCTTTGCATCAGGTAGCCAAAGTATTGGAGCTTCAGCTTCAGCATGAGTCCTTCCAATGAATATTCAGGGTTGATTTCCTTAAGGATTGACTGGTTTGATCTTGTTGCAGTCCAAGGGACTCTCAAGAGTCTTCTCCAGCACCACAATTTAAAAACATCAATTCTTTGGTGCTCAACCTTCTTTATGGTCCAACTCTCACATCCATACATGACCACTGGAAAAATGGTAGCTCTGACTATACGGACCTTTGTCAGCAAAATGTCTCTGCTTTTGAATATGCTGCCTAGGTTTGTCATAGCTTTTCTTTCACGGAGCAAGTGTCTTTTGATTTCATGGCTGCACTCATCTGATAATCCCTAATTAGACTGGATTAGGAATGCTCATAGAAGCTAAGCAATTCTAAGTAACCATAGAGTGGATAAGCAGAGGCAGAATTTGACTCCAGGTTGTTTCTTCTGCCTCTGCTCTTCTCCTAAAACCAGAAACATACGTGGTAACGATCAGGGCTCATTTCTATGCACAGACCATCTATGTGTAAAGCATTCACATGGTTAATCTGTCATGAATCTTTTGTTATAGATATCTGAACATTTTATCTCTTTGGTACTTTTCACGTACCCTTGGCACCTTCTTATTTTTAAAAATGAGAATATTGGAAAGAAATGTAGGTTTTTATATTTCTATGAAAAAACTCCTCAAATTATTTGACAGAGGAAACTTGAGGCATTTTCTCTTTTCAGGATAGCAATATATTGCCTGTGTGGATATATCTATATCTATATCTATATCCACATACTTATACACACACTTACTGATACACTTACACATATATCCATATGTACACACACACAGCATAAGACACACTTACATATATACCAACATACACACACTCACATATAGTAAAATATATATATAGACGAGTTACACCCTACATGTTCTAATTAAGAAAATCTTACCTGACATGTTGATATATTAACTCCCTCGTAGGTGTATCCTTCTGCACAAGACACAGACACTTGCTTATTCACACTGAAATCATGTCCATGAACAAGAATGTGTGTTACATTTGTTGGCAGAGGACATTTTTTAGGACTGCAAGAAATTAGCTCAGGGAACCAACGACCGTCTTTCTGACAGGTGAACGTGTCTATATCTGTATCCATCATATAACCTTCTAGACACCTGCAATGGGAAAGAAAAGAGAGTGCCTTAAATGGAGTGCAACGTAGTTGGTGACTTGTTCTTGGATTCAAGAAGCTGCTACAAAGCTCAGCACACATTTTATATGATATATTAAAATGGACTCAAATGTCAGGGAGATGGTGTTGCCATGCAAAAACAGCAGGATAACGACGATAATCAGATCAATCCTCGGTTATGCACATTAAAGAGGAGCCACGCCTAAACTTGCCTTAAATTTTGTTGACATGATTTACCTTTGCTCTGGATAAAACCATTATTGAACTCATTTTTATTCTGAAAATACCTAACAGTTCAAGACATTCTCGACAAGGTTCAAAATAAACTCAGATACGATACGAATATAGCACAATTAGTATCTACGGGGAATCTATTTTGTTCCAAGCACTGTTCTAAGTCCTCTACGTAGTGTGTGCCTTTTAATCTTGTTTAGTAGCTATCATGTAACAGTAGTATTGGTGTTCAAACTCAAGTCAATCTGACTCTGAACTCTCAGGGATTCTGAAAATTTTGCATTTTTTTCATTCAACAAATGTTTACAGAATGTTTATTAGATTCCACTCACTGTTCTAACTGCTCTACAGATATTAAATCATTTTCATGTCAACTCTATGAATAGGTGTGATTATTTTTATTCCCATTTTATAAGTGAAGAAACTGACGCCAGAGAGATTAAACAACTTCTCCAGGAAGCAGCAGAACTGAGATTCCTGCCTAGAGAATCTGGCTCTAGAGGCCCTGCTTTTACCACTATACTGAAATCATTTAATTAATATTTATTGGGTGGGTGTATTTTCAAAATTTCACAAACTGCCAGGCTAGGTAACAGTCACAGGTTTGCAAACTTGGAATGATCAGTTTACTAACAAGTGAAGATCTGAAGATAGTCAACACACAAGGAATAACAAACAGGACCATCTTAGGAAGCAGGTGGTATTGTGATTTCTCAAGCTATCTGACACCCGAACATCCAAATAGAAAACTGCAAATGCACTTCAAAAGTAAGGAATAATTTTTGTTTTTCTTCTTGGTGCATAACCCACTATTCCTTAGCTTTCATTTCACTGACAATATTCCCTTGGGTATGTTTCTTACTGCAAGTAAGAGAAAATGAAGGGCTAAAATGTCTACAACAGACAGGCTTAAGAAGAGTTATTATTCACAGAACTTAAGAAGCCAATATGTGAAGAACAATCCCTAATTCCTTCAGAGATACCAACAAAATCTAAATTGATTTAGAGGGCTGAGATATATTTGCACATTACAGGTATTCCAATAAAAATCTAAATTATACATTCATTCCATATTTTCTCATCTTTTTTTAATACTACATTTTAAATAGAGAATTTTTCAGCAAAAAGTTACCATTTGTGCATTAAATGCTTAGTTTCCTCAGACAGCATAGGTTAGACGTCCTCTTAAGACTATCTCCTTATTTATGTTGCCCGTTGAAAGCATGTGACTTTTGACCTGAATTCTTCAGTTTTTGCCCTATTTCCCCAACATTTACGTATATGAATATAATTCTTAGGTGATACCAAAGAAATGTATCAGTGTATCATTCAAAAAAGAGCCTATGAGTTAATAGGTATTGAAGCTAGTTAGAGGATCTTGCTGGTCCAAGAAGCTCAACAGAATACGTTAATTATGATAACTGTTTTAGAAACTATAATCTGAAAATGTGGAAATTTACTTTTACAAGCCAATCTATGGATAATTATGGGCAGAATAAGGCCAAGTGTTAAAAGCTTCAGTTTTCGGAGAACAGCCCAGAGAAGATGTTTTCTTCCCAACTAGCTTAATTTCTGATTTATCACTTTTCATTTTACAACCCTCCTGTCTGTGCCCCTTGGAGACTCTAGAGCTACACATGGTCTTACCTGAGCTTCACTTGACTTTCATAGGTGTATGCTTCTCCAGTTGCCACTGCATTGGAGACAGATGGTGGAGGTCCACAGGACAGGGGCTCACAGACTGGGTAAGGCTGGCTCCACGTCCCTTTCTCTGTACAAATCAGATCTGAACTGCCTTGGATGACATACCCAGGCTTGCAGGTGTAAGTTATCACATTTTCCTCCAATGAACCCCTTTCAATGATGAACGCATTTGGTATCATTGGAGGAGAACCACAAGAAGGGTGTTCACAGCGTGGGAAGTCAGAGCTCCACTGGCCATCGGCTTCACAGGTGATCTCGGAGAGTCCCAGGAGCTGGAAGCCTTTGAAGCACTGAATCTGAGCTGCCTTTCCACAACCGACATCAGTCCCATTAACAACTCCACTCTGAATGGTTGGTGGGGAGCACTTGCAAGGCAAGCAGGAAGGGGGACTGCCGCTCCAGGAGCTATTAGAGAGACACTTTCTTGAAGGACTTCCATGGAGCTTATAACCAGGAAAGCACTGGTACTCTATCTGCCCCCCACGATAAAAGGAAAAGCCATTAGGAAAGCCACGGTCAAGATCTTCAGGAGGGCTGCAGTTGACTGGTTTACAGACAGGAACCTGGGCATCCCAGTTACCATCTGACTGACAGGTGAGTTTGGGGGCCCCATGTAACGCATACCCATCCTGACAGTGGAACACCACTTCCTTCCCGAAGCCATAGTCCAGGCCATCCATAACCCCATTTGCCACCTGTGGTGGGGGAGCACACCGGATGGGCACACAGGTGGGAGTGTTTCCACTCCAACTTCCATCAGCAAGACACACACGACTGCTGGCCCCCTCCAGCAAGAAGCCTGTGTTGCAAGTGTACTGAACCTCTTTCTGGAATGTATATTCCTCTCCTTTTACCTGGCCATTGGCTGAGCTTGGGGGTGAACCACAGTCCACGGGAATACAGACTGGCTCATCTCCATCCCACGTTTTATCTTCTTGGCATGTTCTCCTGCTGGTGCCATTCAGCACATACCCAGAATTACACTCATAGTACAACACGCTCAGGTACGAGTAGGTGCTTCCTTGGATGGAGCCATCCGTAACTGGATTTGGTTTGGGGCATGAGATGACCTCACAGCGTGGGGAAGCACCACTCCATTCTCTGCTCCTCAGACAAAGTCTGATGTCGGAGCCTACCAGAGTGTGCCCAGGTTTGCAGCTATACTGTACGGCACTGCCCGTGGTCGTCTCTGTAACATGCAGAAAGCCATTTTCAGGAGCAACAGGCAGGTCACATTCAATTGAAATGCATGACGGAGCACTACCATTCCAAGTCCCATCTTCCTGGCAGATCAGCACAGCGTTCCCCAGGAGTTCATATCCCGGATTACAGCTATACGAAACCAGGGTGTTGTATTGAAATTTTGCCAAATGCACAGCAGGAGACCCCTTCGTGTTTCCCCAGATTTTAGCCACTGTTCCCAGATGATGAGGGGGGTGAGGAGTCACATGCGGAACTTCCATCATGTCGTCTTCTTGGTTAAAATATCCCTGACCATCTCTGACCACAGTAGAGTCTCCAAAATCAATGTGAGGGGGGAGACCACAGTCGATGGGTACACATGTCGGGATGGAGCTTGACCATCCAGACTCTTCACAGGTCTGCATGGCGTGACCAGCTACCTGGAAGCCAGGGAAGCAGCTGTAGATGATCATGGCGCCATAGCTGTAGTCTGCACCTTCTACGAACCCATTTTCAATGGGTTGTGGGGGATCACAGTGGATGGCGTTGCAAGATGGGACAGCCACATCCCAATCTCCTGTCTCTAAACAAGTCAAGGCTTTGGGACCTTCGAGCCTGAAGCCTCGGTCACAAGAGTATGTAATGGTTTGCCCATAGTGTAGCTTGGTGTAAGAGAATTTGCCATTCAAAATCTCCTTGGGCTTTGGGCACTCAATGGGTTTACAGGTTGGTTTTTTCCCGAGCCAGTGACCATTTTCTCCACAAAGAGTGGTGGTATTGCCCACCAACTCAAAGCCTGGCTTGCAGGTATACAGAGCTGTGCTCAGGTAGGCGAGACCTTGCACGTCAATGATGCCGTTGAGGATTTCCTCAGGCTGCGGGCATTCCACTGGCACACATTCTGGCAGTGGAGAGCTCCAGGTACCATCAGCTTGGCAGGAGGTGGTAGGATCTCCTTTTAAGAAAAACCCATCCACACAAGAATACTTGACAGTACTTCCAAAATGAAGAGCAGAAGAAGGAGCAGGGACGCCGAAGGAAATGAGGGGAGGTGGGCGGCACAGAACCATCTTACAGACAGGAAAAGAATCATTCCACTGCTGGGACGGCAGGCATCTCAGGACAGAGCGGCCCTGGAGGACGTGCCCTTCCTTACAGGAAAATGTCACCACTCCCACCTCCGTGGTCAACTCCTTCAATACGAGCTGGTTCTCCAAGAGGGGTGGCTCTGGGCACTTGGCAGGCACACACTTTTGGTTTGGCTTCTTACTCCATTTGCCAGATTTCAGGCATGTCCAAGAATGATCACCGATAAGCTCGTAACCCTCATTACAGAAAAAGTGAACCTTGGCCCCGACTTCAAAATTTTCTCCTTTTATGTAGCCATTCTGGATCGGGGGAGGTTTCCCACAGTTGAGAGGGATGCATGACAAAGGGGATTCACTGTGCCAGTGGCGATTGGCTTGGCAGACAAACACAGGACTTCCAACTGACTTATAGCCTGGGTTACACTGGTACCTCACTTCACTCTCAAAGGTCCTGCCAGTTGTATGCTGGATAACAGGGAGAGACAATTAAACACAGTTTGTATAACAGATAATATAACTGACAAAATACAATGAATCATAGTAAAGAGCTAAACTAAAATGCCTGTGTTAAAATAAATCAATTAAAACATTAGCAAATGAGGACTTATATTTTTCCAATAGGTCCACTCTATTTTTTCAATTTAAATAAGTGAAAAGGATGATAGAAGGTCAAATTAAGTAATCAGTACCTACAGCAGAAATACTAGCCACAGTGGTAAGACCATAAAAGGGAAAAATCCAAGTCTCTAAATTGACTGATGAGTAGATGGAGCAATATCAAAAATTATAAACTGCTTAGTAAATTCAAAAAAATCTTACAATGCTATAGTTTGTTGTTTTATTTACAGAAAACAAGACATACACAACACAAAGATACATCTGTTTGTGCTGTTAAAAAAATTTTTTTTTAATGAGTATGGACCTATTGTCATGAGTTTGCGTTCCTTTTTAATGCACTTTAAAAAAACTGCTGCCGTAACATAAGGGTGGAAGATAAAAAGTAGTATTTTATCTTTTAAACAAAAAATATAATATTCATGAGCTCAACATTCAGATACATAAGTATATAATATAATAATAGATCATTTTAGGCAATACTAAGAAGAATGAGTTATGAAAACTTTAAAAACATTACAATGGTTGTTTTGTTAGTGATCGTGGTAAAGTCTAGCTTCTGTGCTGCAGTAAACCTCCCAGTATTTGGACATAATTATTTACTTTGTCTACCTATTTATTTCTTGGGTACCCCACATACACGTAAACACCATGATGGATCTAATCACAGACCTATTCAGAATTATTAAATACTAGATCTTGATTGCTTACCTGATACCTAGTAGGAGCTCCAGAAATATTTGTTAAATGAATAAATGAAGAAAGCCTTCTTACATATACTAGACACGCTCATTTCAATGGAAAGTTAATACCTCTGAACAAAGGTCTTAGACAAAGGCTTTCACTGTTTTCAAATATAAAGGAGAAACGGTGCTATATGCATGTGTGAATTTTTAAAAAGTATTTAATTAGAATATAATCTGCTTAAAATGGCCCTTGATTTGGGGGAATAGATTCTTATTCGTGATTTCTTGATAGATTTAATGAGCAGACACATATTAATGAGAAAGGAGGACATTTGTGGATATGATATAATGCTTTGTCCTGATAAAATTACCTTTAGGTGCCCTAAAAGAAAATCGCAAAAGCTGTCCCACAGTGAATGGATGGTTTACCGCCCTACTTTGTGTCTAAAAATTAGAGATGATAACAGATTTCTCTAGGTTCCTTTTCAACCTTGATTTCTATAAAAATAAATACATCCATCGTGCAACAACTTTTATAAAGCAAAATAATATTTTCTTAAAACTGTTTTATTGTAGCTTCATGGTTAGGGCCAAGATATTGCTGAAAAGTATTTCAAGTGTCTGTATGCTAGCAGAAGGTAGAAAGCTATAGATTAAAAGGATTTATAACCTCTATCAAATTCTCTCCAATATTTACTGACTATAGATTTAGTTTCTTATTCAATCATATGCCCCTGGTTCTTTATTTTTCAACAGTATTTTTTAAAAATTGGAGTAAGTTGCTTTACAATGTTGTGCTAGTTTCTGCTGTACAGTAAAGTCAGTCAGTCACATGTATAAGTGTATCCCTTCTTCCTTGGATTTCCTTCCACACCCCTGCCTCACAGTAAGCCACACAGTGGGCTGGCCCTGTCAGCGATGAAAGCCAGGGACACTTGTGAATCAGTCTCTTACCTCCAGAAAGCCATTCTCAACCTTCGGTGGTTCACTGCAAGATACAGGGTGGCACGTGGGTATGGGGCTGCTCCACTGTCCTGTGGCTTCGCAGGCACTCTTCTTCTCGCCTTTGATGTAGAAGCCCCTGTTGCAGCTATAAGCCACCATGGCTCCAAAACTGTAGTTTGATCCAATTGCATAGCCATTCATGATTCTGGGCGGCTCCCCACAGCGCACAGGGATGCACTGGATGGACATGGGGGAAGGGCTCCACTGCCCACCTCGCAGACACTCAATCTTTGCTGAGGTATTCAGTACAAAACCCTCCATGCATTTGAAGCTCACAACTGAGCCTGCTGCAAATTTTGCTTTGCTCACAGATTCCAAGATGCTGTAGGAAACAGCAGGGGGTTTTTCACAGAAATGAGCTATACAACGGGGCATGGCCTGACCTTCTGGAGGAACCCACTTGCCCTGGGCATTGCAGAGGAGCTGGGAGTTGTCTGCCAGGCTGTAGCCATCTGAGCAATAGTAGAACGCAATGTCTCCAAACAGCCGATGGGCAGTCTCTGGGGAGGCATGTTCCACGCTGGGCGGCTCGTCACAGGAGACGGCCAGACATTGCTGGTCACTTCTGCTCCACTTGCCACTGGCCAGGCACTCAATAGTGTCAGGACCGGCAAGGGTATAGCTATTGGATTGGGGAGAAAGAAACAGTAACTAGAGTATATTTGACAAAAGGTGTTTGTATCTTATTCTGTTTTTATTTTTGATCTTTCCAACAATGACTTTACTTTTATTCTTTATCCTTTAAAACACTATTTACTGTTTGAATTTGAGCTTATTGACCAAATCATCTTCATCTAAGATACACATCTTGGTAATAATACTAGGGCTTGTTCAGAAAGGGAAGTGGATTTTTGCTATTAAAGAAACTCTAAAAATTGTTATACATTTTCTTACAAATAAAAATGAGGAATAAGTTATGGTTCTGTTTGGCTCAACTGAGTTGGAACTTCATCTGTCTACAGATAGTTTCAGTTGCTGACTTGATCATTTGTCCTAAAAGCTCTGATAAACCATAGGTAGCCTCTATGTAACTCTTAGTTATTCTCTTACTTATAATCAATGAACTTTAAAGGAGAGATTATAATTTCAGTCTCCAGTGATTCCTAAGGCCTTAACCACACTGTTAGCATTAAAAGCTGTGTCTGAATATGGCTGTTTGACCAGCACAAATACATTTTGCTTAATAACTCTCAGTCTTTTTTACGCACAAGGCTTTTCACCATATATGACGGTAGATTGATGATTTACAAAAATCTTATTCTCAAGTACTCTCTCAATGAAGTAGAACACAATATTAGGATATGCAGTATTAGAATAATTACACCCTGACTTTCATTTTCACTTTCTTACTGAAGAGAAAGAGGATGGGGAGATTGAAAGGAATGCCTAACATCTGATCGGTCCGTCATTCTGATACTAATGAAGGGTAAGGGGACTGAAATAATCTGCTAAGAAATTCTAATTTCTTCATTTTACAGTGATGGTTCAGAAGGCTATATAATCTGCTGAGAATCACACAGATGCAAGCAGCAGAGTTAGGATCTGATTTTGGTTTACTGAATTCTAACACTTTTGTCTTCTCTCTTCTCTCCTTAAAATGAGATCAGTTACATCACAGGTGGTATACTGTAGAAACTGTATGTCAGTGTTATTAGTACAAATTATTTGACCGACTCTTCAGCAGATTCTTAAATCATCAGTTAGTTAACATCTCCAATTTCACTTACGACAGAGAGGGTGGAATTTCTTTATCTTTGTTGGTAAGATTTATGAAATCTATAGAAAACAGAGATCAGGTAAAAAATGATTGAGCAACATCAGAGATGTTTGTAACCTCCCTACCTATAATAATCATATATTATGCTGTGGGTAGAAATGGTCTCAAAGCAAACACTCATAGCTATACTCAATAGCTAAGAAGTCTCCAGTTGGGGTCTGCTGAAGCTCGATGCTGTGGATTAGCTCAGTCCTTTGTATAAGAATCAGAACTTAATAAACTGTTAGATGGCTTCCGTCTTAAAGGGCCTGGGAAGATATACAAAGACAGTATATTAAAACTTTAATTTTATTATTAAAAATCCATTGTCCAAGGTCTGAGTTCCTAGCTTCTGCTATTACTGTGTAGAACACGCTCCATTTGTAGACATTCTCAATGTTTTCTATTTTTATGGCACAAATTTACGTGCTTGGAACACTCTGAACCATGTATCATCATTTTCACAAGGTCCTTTAATGCTGCTACTATATTTCATTGGCTGAAGTTTACAGACATCATCTGAGACATCGTGATTTATGAGGATCCATTGTGCCATCTATAAACTGCTTCTTTATGTCATGAGACTAGCTGCTTTGAGGCAGAAGCCTCTACCTCCAGAACCTTCCTTATTCCTCAAAGCCTTTTAAGGACACAAAACCGGTGCTTTGTAATCTGGCAGCATTTTGTTAGGCCTCTGACCTCTGATCTGCTAGACAATCTCCACTAACTACTTTTTGCTAATGGGAAAATCACAGCAAAAAAGCACTTCTGTAATGTAGAGGGAGATTACCACTAAATACTTGTATTTGGAACAGATGAATTTAAAGAACGCATTTTTGATACTATCCATACTTTCCTAGAATGGACACCATCCTTTTGTCTTGACTTTTCTTTATCACTCTCAATCAACATTTAGTCCTTCATTGGACAATGAGGTGATGCTACGGGCTAGAATCTCTTCCCCTAGTGCACAAGGCAATACCAGTGCCTGTCCTTGTTTACGCATCTGTGTCCCAGATGAAACAGCTTTTGAGAGGAGTCATGAAGAAAGCAGGAAAGGATGAAAAGTAACAGGAGCAAAGAAATGGGAGTGTGGTATAGCCGAGGCCTTCTGCAGATTTACAAACAGAACGGCTCATGAACATCTGGAAGAGGAAGCAGTGGCCACTAGGATCTCGTGTGTTTTTTGACGACTTCTGATGGCTAATGAGTGAAAGTGTGGCAGGCATAAATGAACCGGAAACCAGTTTTGACAGTAGCTCTGCAAGGTGTCTCGTAAGCTTTTAGCTGGCAAAATGCTGCTAGAACAGGAAGATATATAAGTGGTTTGTTAACTGGATGACCCAAAGAGGACTGGTTAACAGAAGTAAGCTAGCTGGGCGTGTCCTATCTTGTGAATGCCACAAAACTCTGTCCTTAGCCCACTGGTTTGTAAACAACACATAACTGTAGGGTGAAAGATGAGGGCTTTAATAGTCCAGTTCAATGTTTCTAATCGTACAAGGTAGTATTTAACAAAGATAAAATGGAGGTCCTGTATATAGACAACGAAGAAAAATTGCACGGAGGGAAACCTGGCTTAGTGGCAGCCCGCATAAAAGACTTTAATTTCATCAAACGGGTCAATGGTGACATCCTTAAAAGGGTTACTGTATCTCTAGAAACTCATTTATTCAGAAAGAGAAGAAGAAAGATGAAATAACAGTTATGTTTTAAGTACCATGTGCCAATCCCTAAATTTAGTGGGTTTTTTTTTTTTTTTTTTTTGTAGTTATGCTCCAATATGCATTCAGCTCTGGGTATCACAGATCAAAAATGGCTATAGGCCTATTGGAAAAGACTCCGAGGACAGTAACTCTGAGAGTGAACAGACTTGGAATCACTTCCATTCATGAGAAAGAGAAAGGCAGATTTGAGGGTGAGCTGGCTGAAATGTCTGTCTCCTGACACCTTCACTTCCAATGCTGCAAGCCTGACATCTTAACCAGAGTGTAGGATCTTTTATTCTATTTATTTATTTTTTAGTCATGGGAACGTATGAAGGGCTTGGGATCCCTTTCTGAAACCTCTCAATTAGCTCCAGTGATCCATTTGTAGGAGAACCTTGGGACCAAGCCATCAAAACTTGAATGGCTGGCATTTCACAGAAGCAGAGAAATTTATACTGAATAACTTCAAAAGGTGGAAATAAAGCCAGTGCTTTAGACTAGATAAAATATTCAATGAAGATGAGGTCAGGAGCTTATTAAAAATAACTGTCTTCTAAGATACATCAGTTAGTCTTTTAAGATGCTAAAGAAACGTATGTTCTCTGAATGACAAAAAGAGGGATTAATTTGTAGTTACTGCTGCCTGCTGCTGCTGCTGCTGCTAAGTAGAACTATAACCAGTCTTTGATCAAACTGCCACATCATTCCATTATGTTAGAAATCTAAATGAGTGCTCACCTTTCTGGAGGACACAGTTAACTTACTTATGTAAAAGAATCATTTAAAAATGATGAAGTTTTATACTGATGATAAGATATGGCCTATAAATGTTGGCTACCAAAACAGGAAAAATTGGAATTGGTAAAAATCTAAAACGTTGAAATATTTAATTTTATTCTGTGTGACATTTTGTAGTCTCATTCAAAAAACAATGGGGACGCCCTTGAAGTCTGTTATTTAAAACCGGGCCATATATATTTTAAAACAATGAAAAATTTCTGTAATTCCTAAGAAGACTGTCCCACTGATATTATAGTGATGCCCCAGAAGGAACATTTTAGGATTAACTGGCTGTAATGCATTATCATACTTCTGGAATGATTAAAAAATCCTTTGAAAATGGGCAGAGTAATCTCCAGATGCAATTTTCAGTGGTTTGATTCATGGCATGAATACTTACTAATGGGCCTGGGAAGCTTTATGAGAAGACTTTATGAGTGGGTTTATGAGTGGGTTATTAGCTCTTCTCTTAAGAAGTCTTAAAAGAGCAGCATACTAGTCTTCAAAGAGCTGCAATATAATAAGATCAGCAGAAAGTATAAATCTGTATCAGTAAGTAATTCTGTTTTCAATTGAAAAAGATTATAACAATGTTATTGTAGTATATACAGTAATTGCATTTTAAAAGTCTCTATTTGAGAAGACTCAAAAAGGAAACATTCTATCAGGATGTTAGGTTGTCAATAACCCTTCCTTCCTATTGAATTTCTTACCAAGAGAAAATATATAAGGATGAAAAGGAAAATGGGAAATAAGTGATCATTCTGTAAGTTGAGGCAGAAAGCTAAAAACCTCCAGTGTAACATTTTAATAAAAGATGGATTTGGAAGACCAATTTCAGGGCAGGAGACAGAAATGAGACATTCCTTTTCTCCCATTCATCTTACTACTCTAGGCTCCTAAAGTCTCTGCTCTTCCATCCTTATCTTGAGAGGGTATTGTCCCTTCTTAATCCAAGGAAAAGCTCATGCACAGCACAGCACTGGTATAAGACGACAAAAACACTGAGACCAAAGCAAGAAGGTGTGACTGTGCCCCCAATGAGCAGGAGTGGGTAGCTCACACACTGTGCAGGGCAGCGGCCTGTGTGAGGCAGCCCAAGGGAGAAGAGGAACTGAGAGGGTTAGAGAGGGAAACAGGTTCTTGTCCGGCCAACAGCACTTTAGGAGACGGGAGGAGATGACAGTACACAAAAGCCGTGACATGGGCACAGTGATTCTATCCGGGAATAGGGCAGACACAGCGCGTGTTCTGTGCACTTTCTCTTGCCGGGGAAGAGATGGAAAAGAAGTGAAGTGGTAAGGACAAGCACTGACTTCTTGTTCTGGCTATAATATAGTCTGAAAACTGCCTCTATGCAATACTTACTGAAATACAACAAAAATTATTTTAAATGCATAGCTAAGCTGACAACAAATGTGCCACAAATGAAGAGGAAATTAAAAACAGAAAGGAAGGAAGTGAAGTCGCTCAGTCGTGTCTGACTCTTTGCGACCCCATGGACTGTAGCCTACCAGGCTTCTCTGTCCATGGGATTCTCCAGGCAAGAGTACTGGAGTGGGTTACCATTTCCTTCTCCAGGGGATCTTCCCGACCCAGGGAACGAACTCGGGTCTCCCGCATCGGAGGCAGACACTTTAACCTCTGAGCCACCAGGGAAGCCCATAAAAAAGAAAAAAAACAGAAAAGTCTGTGAATAATTGCTATGGTTGCCCTTGGGTTGGACAGGAAAGGGAAGTAAGGGCAGTAAATATAACCTTGGGGTTGAAGTAGAGAGTAATAGCTGAGTCTCTGGCATGATTCTATGTCCTGGAAGGACATTCAGTGAAAGGATATTCACTAGAAAATTTGCACCTTGAGGCCCAGTGATGTGACAAGTGAGATCCCTGCACTTGCTAGGAATCTGGTTAGAAAAAGTTCCAGCTAAGGTAGCAGAACCCAGGGCTGCATCGCATGTGGATTTGAGGATAGGATTTATACCAATCGGGCTTCCCTGATAGTTTAGTTGGTAAAGAATGGGCCTGCAAAGCAGGAGACCCCAGTTCGATTCCTGGGTTGGGAAGATCCGCTGGAGAAGGGTTAGTCTATCCACCCCAATATTCTTGGGATTCCCTTGTGGCTCAGTTGGTAAATAATCCGCCTGCAATGCGGGAGACCTGGGTTTGATCCCTGGGTTGGGAAGATCCCCTGGAGAAGGGAAAGGCTACCACTCCAGGATTCTGGCCTAGAGAATTCCATGGACTATATAGTTCCTGGGGTCACAAAGAGTTTGACACTACTGAGAGGCTTTATACCAATCATTTTGTATGGAAAGCCTTCAAACTGATAAATAAATGTAAAACTGCGTTTTGGTTGGTGATATTCCTGGGTTTATGCAGTAGGAAAAACAGTCCATATACTCAGATCATTAAAGAACTGTCATAGATAAAACAAGCGCCAATACTATCAGGATACAATATAAAATTATAAAACACATGCATATTTTTCATCATGAATGGTCAGTAGACAAACAGCAAGATGAGGGCACCAATAAATTGAGATAATAGAAAAAGTGGTCTAGAATTTAAAAATAATATGAAATAAATATGTTCAAATAATTAAAGACAAAAGCCTCAAAATTCTATTTAAAAAGTAGAGACTATGTAAAAAGACACTTGAAAAATAAAGAGCAGGTTTAAAAATAAAAACACAGAAAATAAAACTTTAAAAAAATGGACACAGTTCAAAAGCAGATTATAGACAGCAGAAAGAAAAACTAGTGAACT
This sequence comes from Capra hircus, assembly GCF_001704415.2. NCBI lineage: Eukaryota > Metazoa > Chordata > Mammalia > Artiodactyla > Bovidae > Capra > Capra hircus. The sequence goes on from NC_030815.1 coordinate 99,701,978, forward strand.
GGAAGATATAAATTAGGAAATTACCCAAATGCAACCCAAGTGTTTAAAGATATGGAAAATGTGAGAGATCAATGAACATGTAAAACAGAAATAAAAGCCCTAGTATATATCTAATAAAACTAATATATATCTAGAAATAGAGAAAAGTGAACGTGAAGAAGAGAGAATATCTGAAGTGAAAAAGAGTTTATTTTAAAACTGGCCAAAGATACAAATACTCAGATGTAAGAAGTACAGTGATCCCTGAACAAGATGAACAATAATCAACGCAGCTTTAGTCATAACATAGAGAACCACCAAAACACACACACACACACACACACAAATCAAAGGGAAAACACAGTGTTCAAAGGAACAATTCAACCATTTCCTCAACCTCAGCACTATCGACATTTTAGACCAGACAAATCTTTTTTGTGGGCGTCTGTCTTGTGCACTGTAGTATGTTTTAGCAGCATCCCCAGAGTATATCTCAGAGAAGGCGATGGCACCCCACTCCAGTACTCTTGCCTGGAAAATCCCATGGATGGAGGAGCCTGGTAGGCTGCAGTCCACGGGGTCGCAAAGAGTCGGACACAACTGACTGACTTCACTTTCACTTTTCACTTTCATGCATTGGAGAAGGAAATGGCAATCCACTCCAGTGTTCTTGCCTGGAGAATCCAAGGGACGGGGGAGCCTGGTGGGCTGCTGTCTATGGGGTCACACAGAGTCGGACACGACTGAAGTGACTTAGCAGCAGCAGAGTATATCTGTTCACTGCTAACAGCATCTTTCCCTCAAGTGGGACATCAAAACATCTTCAGACCTTGTCTAATGCTCCTGAAGGGCAATACTGCCCCTGATTAAGGATCACTAAATAAGATTGATGAAATCTTCAACAGAAATACTCGAAGTCATGGGACAATGGAATAACATCTTCAAAAATGTTTATGTAAGAAAACTATTAATGTAGACTTGTATATACAGCTGGAGGCTTCCCAGGTGGCAGGAGTGGTAAAGAACATGCCTGCCGATGCAGGAGATGTAGGGAGATGCAGGTTCGATCCCTGGGTAGGGAAGATCCCCTGGAGAAGGAAATGGCCACCCATTCCAGTGTTCTTGCCTGGAGACTCCCAAGGACAGAGGAGCCTGGTGAGCTACAGTCCGTAAGTTGCAAACAGCTGGACATGATTGAAGAAATTTGGCGTGCATGCAAGTATACCCAGCTAAATTATAATTCAAGAGCAAGGGTAAAATACTATTATTTTCAGACAAAGATTGTCTGAAGTACATGCCAAAAGAAGAATATAAAGGACATACTTCAGGAATCAGAAGCAGAATCAGAGGGGGATGGAAAAAGCAATTTCCATGACCCAATAATTCCAACTCTTATAGGCCAGAGGTATACTTCCTTTTATGGACCAGGAGACCTGTACAAGGAAGTTTATATCAGCACTGTTGTGTGAGCAAATAAAGTGGAAATCAATTAACCCTCTACCAGTAGGGAAATGGGTAATTTAGAGATTGCTCATTCTTACAAGGAAATTAAAGTGAATTCTGCAACTAAAGTGAATTCTGTTGATTTACATGTGTCAAGAGTTATACATTAGGCTCAGCCTCTAAGTCATGTCTCTTTTCAACCCCATGGACTATGCAGCATGCCAGGCTTGCCCATCCCTCACTGTCTCCCAGACTGTGCCCAAATTCATGTCCATTGAGTAGGTGATACTATCTAACCATCTCATTCTCTACCACCTCCTTCTCTAATAGCTGTCACTCTTTCCCAGCATCAGGGATTTTTCCAATGTATCAATAGAGATAAATATAAAAAATATGGTATTAAATGAAAATCAAGCCTCAAAATGATACTAAGAATATGAAGCAACATACACAAAAATTAAAACACATAAATCAACAGAATATTAATGAGGACCTATATATATAATACAGAAAAGATACACATTTACTTTGGAAAGAGTAGGTGGTGAGAATGGCTTCCAGTTATCTTTGTAATATTATATGTCTTTTTATAGAAAGAAATCTGCAATAACTATGGCAAAAATTTAACATGCTCTTTTATGTCAGCAATGGATACACAGGTAATTTTAACAGAGATTATTTAATTTGGCTCTGTGCTCCTTTATATATTTAAATGTTTCATTAGACATTTGCCCAGAAAAAAGGAATAAGACAAAAGCTCTCCAGGCTAGCCACCCTCATGACACTCTAAAGATGAGTAAATATGTGTAAAGTGGCAAAACTGTTCTTCCTCGCATCGAGTTTTACTTTCAAAAACATGAAGCTCTCTCTTACTAGCTATTAATATTTTTTTCTTTTAGAAAAAAAAACATGGGTGGTAGTGATTTGTGACTGCGTGTACTTTCTACTAATTTGGTTGAGATAGTTTCCCTTATATTATTAAAATGTCATCTCTTTACATAATGATAATGATGATAGGTGCATGCGTGCTCAGCTGTGTCCGACTCTTGCAACCCCATGGACTGTGACTCACCAGGCTCCTCTGGCCATGGGATTTTCCAGGCAAGAACACTGGAGGGGGGTGCCATTTCCTTCTCCAGGGGTCTTTCTGATTCAGGGTATAAACCTGCATCTCCTGCACTGCAAGGCAGATTCTTTACCACTGAGCCACCAGGGATGCCCAACAACGATACAGAAAATACTGATAAAGCCATAGAACTTCTCGCATATATAAAGCACTTTAATAAAAATGGCCTCATGCCCTTCAACAGCTATATCATTTAGGTGGACAGACTTGGTTTCCAGCTTTCCAATGAGAAGAAAGCTCCCACAGAGTGTCTATTTGCTTAGAGCTGAAGGAGTCTGTATGCCAATATGGCCCCAACACCTTCTGTTTTAACTATAAAATGGGAATAATATTTCTTCAGCCAAAACCCCCTCTTTGTGGAAGGGAACACCTGAGATAATTCCCAGGAAAGTCCTCTGAAGAATGCAAAACCCTTTACGAAGGCTGGGATTTATCATCATTTTCAATGTTATCTCTAGTTTGTCTTTTAATAAATCCTTTTTTTTTCATAATATATAGATTTAACATTAGGCGGATACAAAACTCTGCTTATAATACAATTGAATGATTTATACAGAAAAAAAGAAAATATGGGACTTTTTATAAGAGATGAACTTTAAAACTATATGTGAAGGCAAAGTTCTAGCAGGAGATATAGTAAAATATTACCAGCATTTATCTTTGGGCAATTTAAAAAATATATTTTTATTTTCTAATTTTATATAGTGGTAATAGGTTACTTTTGTAATCAGAAAAAAACCCAGAAGTAGTCAATATCTAGTTATTATTTGAAACATTCATATTTGAAAAGATTTCACAAACATTTAAATGACTCATCTTATATAGTACTATGCAGTTCAGGAAGCAGTTTTTAAATGAGTCAATCCACAGGGGAGAGATGAGGCCATAGAAAGTTAACTTCTACAAGTTAAATCATTGTAACATTTGTTTACATTGTAACATTATAAATCAACTACACTTTAATAAAATAAGTTTTGAAAAGCTAATTCCTACACTGACATTTTAATATTCAAGATTTCTTTTTTCACTTGTCAAGTGTTAAGATCACTTATGTTAAAATGTTAAGATCTGGGATTTCTGTCAACTATTTGAGTATTTGACACTCAGGAGCTTTTTGCAAGAAAATGTTGTCGCCACCTTCTGGCGGCCTGTATTAGTGGGATGGTCTTTTTATCTAAGCGAAATGAACTTCAACATTCATGTTCTAGAAACTGTGTCCTCTCTTCTGACATCATAATAATGGCAGGGTCTGTTGAGATATTGTCTTCTGGCTAGTTCATGCCTCATATAATTTTATTCCTCACAATGGCCATAAGGAGTACGAACCTTTAATGAACTTGTACAAGAAGCGCAGAGAGGTTATACCATTTTCCCAAGGCTACATAGTAAGCAAATGACAGAACTGAGACACACGTGCAGAAAATGGCAAGCCCTCTGCTGTCACTCGTTACAACTGTATGAAAAGCAGCTGTAAATCTGGAGTGTGAACACTGTCAACTATCACTGGTAAAACATTTGTGGAGGAAGCACAGGAAAAAATGAGCAATTAAATGCCAGATGATCTGGGATTTAATCATCCTTCAATCCTTTACTCCCTGCCTGAGACCTTAGGCAGATCACTGTCCCAGAGGGAACCTTTCCTTTCTCTGTGTCCTACATGGTTTTTGCGGGGATAAAATGAGGCAAGGAGTAGGAAAGCACTTTGTAAACTGCTTCCTATTTGCTTTTATATCTCTAAATGAAATGAGAGCAGGAAAAATGTAAAAATCTGAACTTTAATTCATGCAGACGTGGCCACCTTTGTGCTGTGACCTAAAGTCTTACCTTTGGTTTTGCAGAGGACAAGACACAAATGCTTATTTAAATGTGCTTTTTGCCTCTATAACTAAAGTATCAAGATATTTTCCACTGCACTGCCCAATGTCCATTCTTCAAGGCCCAATTTGATAAATTACTTTAATTCCGGGAAAACACTATTTTTACAGGAGAATATGTTCCCTTTCTTATAAGAAAAGAATATCATGCTCTCTCTGGCTTTGGCTGCCAGGAAATTTAATTTAGTGTTCAATGGAGTCCATCTGCAGTTGGGACCACCCAATAATCCTTTCCTTCCTCGGGTTTACTCACCCTTCTCTGCAAGCGTAAGTGACAGTGTTCCCGAAGGTGAAGTTACTCCCGGTGGTGACAGCATCTTTGATGGCCGGCGGCTCTCCACAGGAGACGAGATGGCAGGTAGGTGGCGCTCTATCCCAGCTGCCTGAGGCCGAGCATTCAATGACGGAAGGACCCTGCAAACTACAGGAAAGAAAGGAGCCAAAAAAAATTAAAAAAAAAAAAGAAAGGAGCCACTTCTTTCCCTGGCGATTGACTTACTGCTCTAGAGACGAACTAGGAAGGGCTTAGGAGAGAACAGGGGCCACTTGGGAATTTTAACACATGAATTTTCTACTTTATTGCTTTATATAAAAACAAAAATCTGAGTTTGGCTATAGATTCATTTAAAACTATGAGTAGGCTAAAACAACATAACAACAACTGGCGTATAAAATAAAATGGTTTAATGTGCTCCTTGGTGATGTTGTCAAGCACTCCAAACCTTGGATTAGCAGATTACTTGGATGAGAAGCAGTATTAGGCTGGTTAGGGTCCATTTATAAGGGAGACAGAAACCCAGGAAGTCAGAGTAATTCAAATCAAAGGGCACCGTCTTTGCCATGAGCCTGGGCATCTGAACAGCGCTGTTCATCACTCTGACCTCTGGTCTGCCTTTGAATTTAAAAATCTAGGAGCTCTTCGCCACTCTCACTTGCCAACCAGATTTTGATTGTACAACTCACTCCATTTTCCGTTCACTCGATCTGTTAGCCAAGTTTTTGATCACAGCCTGACTCTTTCACTTCTTTTTGAACACACACACACACACACACACACACACACACACACACATTAATCAAATTAACCTCTTAACAGTATTAAAGACCCAGGCCTTTATCTTGACATGATTTTTTTAACAATATTCTATGCAATGTTTTGTTTACCAAAAAAAAAATCATCAAAGCATTTTATTAGGTGTTATGTTATGCTTCATAAACATATTTTGCTTTCATGTTTAGTGTCTAAATGTTTATAGAATTGAACTGGAGCTCTCAAAGTTAGATGGAATATTTCCCTAAGCATTTACTATAGGCTGAGCTTTAAGAAGCAAACATGTTTAAGAATATCTTTTACACTTAGAAACTTGTATTTAAAGCCAGCCAATCACATGGAAGTGAAACCCATTGAGTAAATAATGAGTAACAGGGTACTATAGGAAGCTGGGCTGCTGTCTAGGACTGTACCTGTATCCATTATCACATGAATACGATGCAGTGGAAAGATAGGTAAGCCCACTCAAAATATAGTTCCCATGATTTACATCTTCGGGGCTAGAACACTTGACCAGTTCACACACAGGAGGAGAATGACTCCAAGAACCACTAGCAAGACACGATGATTCTTTCTCACCCTCCAGAGTATATCCTTTATTACACCTAAAGAAGATAAAATGACAGAATAGAATTCATTTTGCATAATTTCATCTGTGCCAAAACCTCCAAAAAGACTAAGAATTTATACATATTGCTACCATATTTTTTTTCCTACTGAAATAATTCTTTGAAAAAACTTTTCAATATTGAATACTATGCATCTTGCCCACAGGGACCCTGCTGGGTAATAAATAGAAGGATGGATTTTAAGCATTTGACTTGCTTCCAATTTGTGTCATGGGTTAGCATCTGCCAACAGAAAGTTTACTCTTTAAAATTTAATTGAAGTATAGTTGATTTACAATGTTGTGTCAACTTCTGCTGCACAGCACACTAATTCAGTTATATGTTTGTACACATTCTGTTATACATATACATACATACATATATTCATATATATGTGGCTCAGATGGTAAAGAGTCTGCCTGCCGTGCAGGAGACCCACGTTCAATCCCTGGGTCGGGAGGAACCCCTGGAGAAGGAAATGGCAACCCACTCCATTATCCTTGCCCAGAAAATCCCATGGACAGAGGAGCCCGGCTGGCTACAGTCTACGGGGTCACAAAGAGTCAGACACAACTGAAGCGACTTCACTTTCACTTTTGACTTTCATACATTCTTTTCCATTATAGTTGATCATAGGATATTGAATATAGTTCCCTATGCTATACAGGAAGAACTCATGTATCCATTCTATATATAATAGTTTGCATCTAGCTCATCCCAAATTCTCAGTCCTTACTTCTTCTCCTCCGCCCCCCACCTTGAATAACCACACACCTGTTCTCCATGTCTGTGGCAAACAGCAAATCCCTGGTTTGATAATGGTCCTATCTAAAATAAGTCCTTAAGATGCTATGAAAGAAGGCCCTACAAGCTGCTGAATATTTTTGGTTATAAACTGGAGTTTTGGATCCAAGCCCAAATGTAGAATTCAATTAATTCCATGATAATCTGAAAACATCCTCAGGGATTACTCTTTTTGTTTCTTTTACCAGTATTCTTTCACTGCCAACATGTTATCAACAACATCTACAATGCAGTGTTAAGCTTAGACACTCACCTATATATCACTTTATTGCCATAGGTAAATGCAGACCCATCAACGCCACCATTTTCTGGGAGAGCTGGTGCACCACAGGAAACAGCTTAAAGGAGGAAAACCAACAGGCATTACTTTTCTTAGCCAGTATATGTGAAAATCTCTTTAAGGGCAGCTCCAGGGTTTTGGTCATGTTTAAATATGAGCCTAGGGACTTCCCTGGTGGTCTGGTGGTTCAGATTCTGCCTTCCAGTGCAGGGGGTGTAGGTTTGATCCCTGGTCAGGGAGCTAAGATGTACATGCCTTGTGGCCAAAAAACCAGAACATGAACAATAGAAACAAAACTGGAAATTCAATCGAGACTTTAAAAATGGTCCACATCAAAAAAATCGTTACAAAAATAAATATCAGTCCAATATTGGGCTTTAAATATAAAAAATATTGGGACCACACTTGGCATTTCTCCACCTGACTTTCTAGCACTGCTGTATACCGTAAACATGGGGGAATTTACTTAACATACCCTCACAATATGGTATCAGATGACTCCATTCTCCAGACTCCAAACATGTGATCCTGGCCACCCCCACCAGCTGGTATCCTTCTTCACATGAAAACGTGACCTCGGCACCCACGGTGTAAGTCTCCCCAGAAGAGTGGCCATTTTCTGGATTTCCTGGAGTCTTGCATTTTATAGGTTCTTGAAAGAGAGAAAACAGTTTTTGTGGGTCAACAGGGTCTTTCACATAACCACATGAGGTCTCATAGCAAAAGAATTCCACTGTAGTTAAGGTACCAATTAAATCTTGAAGGAGGGAGAAAAAACTTCTGAAGGGAAAGGCATGAATTCCAAGGACACACCAGATGATTTAATAAGCTTTTGTAAAACAGTATTTTGAAACAGCAATGAATAAGAAAAAGAAACAAAATGTCTCTGTCCCCAAAGGAAACTGTTTAGGGAGGAATTAGTGGTGGTGCCAGGGCATGGCTCAGAAGGGCTTCAGCCCCTCCTCCTCCCAACCTCACTTGTTCAGCCGCTCAGTCGTGTCCAACTCTTTGCGATCCCATGGACTGCAGCACGCCAGGCCTCCCTGTCCTTCACCATCTCCTGGAGCTTGCTCAAACTCATGTCCATTGAGTCGGTGATGCCATGCAACCATCTCGTCCTCTGCTGTCCCCTTCTCCTCCTGCCTTCAATCTTTCCCAGCATCAGGGTCTTTTCCAACGAAAAGACCACTTTTTAAGTGCAACTGACTTTCTCTTAAGATGATATAAAGGCAGCCGCAAAGTACACTGAAGGGAAGTTCCCTGCCTCCCCTTTCAAACAGCTCCCAGATCACAAGTCTGCTATGTGCAAACCCAGGGTCAGTCACCCCTTCTAGGAAGGGGAATTACAGAAAGGGAGATTTAGGGCAGAGCTGAACAATGGAACCATACGAATACTGACATTCTCAAAAAAGGGAGATACACTGATTCAGTCTTTCTGAAGGTCTCTTGGACTTTACATGAAACCCTCGCAAAAAGTAGATGCAATTATAAGACTGATTCTGAGAATTCCTCATTAAGTTCTAATTTTTCTAGTGGTTGCTTTCTCACAATTAGTATAGAAAGACATTGATGGGTTGAGTATTATCGACCTTATCACAAAATACAGGTAAAGCAAGTGGTAAGGCAGGATGTCTATTTTTTTCCCCCAATGATATAATTTTGTGTGGCTGAGGCAGAGGAAAGATTCTGAAAGTGAAGAGGTGATGAAGTAACCTCTTTGCTCTGAATGAAGGCAGCAGAGGCCACCGCTTATATTTCTAGATCCACTCTATTATTCTTCTGTTATGGAGACATTTCTTCAACAGTCAGCTGATAATGTTGGCTCTCAGTTTTGTTTTTCAGAAATTGGGATCTATGGCCATACCACCCTGACCACGCCCGATCTCGTCTGATCTCAGAAGCTAAGCAGGGTCAGGCCTGGTTAGTACTTGGATGTGAGAATTTGTGAAGTTAGGAAAAGCACAGTGCTAGTTTAAAGCACCTCCAACTGTTGCTTGTGTATCTTTAAACACTTTTTACTGAAGTATAAGTTGATTTACAATGTTGTGTTAGCTTCAGATGTACAGCAAAATGATTCACTTATACATATGTATCTATTCTTTTTCAGATTCTTTTCCATTACACATAATTATAGGATATTGAATATAGCTCCCTGTGTTATACAGTAGGTCCTTTGATTATCTATTTTACATATAGCATTTATAGTGTATATATGCTAATCCCAAATTCCTAATTAATCCCTCCTTCCACTTTCCCCTTTGATAACCATAAGTTTGTTTTCTCTGTCTGTGAGTCTGCTTCTGTTTTGTACAGAAGTTAATGTCTATCATTTTTTTTTAGATTTCACATGTAAAGCGATATCATGTATTTGTCTTTCTCTGTTTAAAGTATCTTTTCAAAGATGATTTTTCTTCTCCATACCCCCTTTGAAGTTGAAAATACTGTCTTATATTTATATGAAATACATTTAAACTATACACTTGAATTGAACAATTGAAATAGACTTCCCAATTACACACAGCCTAGTTACCTGCGCAGTTTTTACCATCCCCTGTGTAGGGCAGGATACACGAGCAGACGTAGGATCCATTTGTATTCAGGCAGGAGGCGTGTTCACTACAGTCTGACCCAACTGCACATTCATCAACATCTAAAATAGAGATGGTTTACAGGCCATAAGGCTGATGGATTTGTCTTATGGAGCAAACTTTTCTTTTTTTTTTACTTTTAAATCATTATGTATCACTAATACATCACACTATGTATATTTTTCATGAAGTTTAGATGTAATAGTCATAATCACATTGCAGATCTACAATAAAAGCTATTTCCACAGTTTATAGGTGGATAAGTAGAAGAAAGAAAGAAAAAGATATTCTTATATTGGGCCTGGTAAAAATTTAAAACACGTTTGGCATGTCCACGGACAGCTGCTTTGTCACTGTGGCTTGCCCAGAGCTGACTAGGACGAGATGAAATTAACAAAGGCATGCCACAAGAGCCTCAGGAATTTGGGACAATTATCTCCCACAGAGTCAGAATAAAGGCATGCAGTAATTGCCGAGATTCATCTCACCAAGACATGACGGCGAAATGCCATTCCAGCTCCCATTATCCGTACAGAACATCCTTGAATCGCCCAACAAATAGTAACCGTTGTTGCACTGGTAGGTCACTGTGCTGCCAGCATGGAAGTCCTCGGCTGAATAGAAGCCGTGCTCCAAAGGGGGTGGCACCCCACAGCTAATGCCTGGAATGTGACAACTACTTTAGGAGCAAAGTACTCAATGAACATCTTATTTATATTAAACCTGTAGTTGAGTTAAGCATGAACTCTTCAATGCACACACACAGTGCACTGAAAATACTACAGGGGTGGTGGCAGGCTGCAGCCACGCCTGTGCCCAGAGCATCAAGCACAGTGTCTGGCTCACAATGGGCATGCAACTCATTCATTAAAAAAATACTTATGGAGGGACTTCCTTGGTCGTCCAGTAGCTAAGACTTCGTGGTCCCAAAGCAGGGGGCCTGGGTTCCATTCCTGGTCAGGGAACTAAATCCCACATGCCGCAAGTAAAGATCTGAAGTGTTGCAACTGAGACCCAACACAGCCAAATAAGTAAAACTAAAAAAAAAATAATGGTGACCCCACTCCCTGCTAGACATTGTCTGGGTGCTTAGGTTGAAGCAGACAAAATCCCTGCCTTACAAAGGTGTCTAGTCAGAGAGAGATACATAAACAGATATATACGCAGCAGGTGGAAAGAGACGTTAAGGAGCAACTTCCCCAATCACCCTGTCTACAACAGCAGTCCTGCTCCCACCCAACCCTCTCACTTTATATCTCCCTATCCTGCTTTTCCCCTGGTGGCTCAGTCGCTAAAGAGCCTTTCTCCAATGCAGGAGACACAGGTTTGATCCCTGGGTTGGGAAGATCCCCTGGAGAAGGAAATGGCAACCCACTCCAGTATTCTTGCCTGGGAAACCCCATGGACAGAGGAGCCTGGAGGGCTACAGTCCATGGGTCCCAAGAGTTAGACAGAACTGAGCGACTACACCACCACCAGCACCACCCCGCTTTAGTTTTCTTCAAAGCCTTTACTTCTGGCATTTGCTGTTCTTACTTACTGTAAATAATAATGTTACTTGTTACTTCTTGCCTTTCCTACTACAACGTAAACTCCACAAGAAGAGAGACTTTCCCCAACTGCTGTATCTCCAGAACTTAGTTCAGTGTCTAGCACATACTAGGTGCTTTCAAAATTGAATAAATGAATGAATGGGTGCATCCAACTTAAAGAGATATAGTCCTGTTTTCCCACCCAGCAACGACCCATCTCCCTCTGGGCTCCAGGCTTCACACCTGTCTTTCCCTCCATTCATTTCCTTGGGCCACCTGGGTGCCTTCACGGGTGGTGGGCTCTCCGTATCCTCATCTCCCACCTCCCTCATGGTGCCCAGCACACTTCATTACACAAAGAAAGTAATGAGTATCTGCTATATTGGCTGTTAAGAAGTACTTCACTTTTTTTTTTTTAGTTTTTTTTTTTTTTTTACTTTATTTTACTTTACAATACTGTATTGGTTTTGCCATGCATTGACATGAATCCACCATACTTCACTTTTATCTAGCATTCCTCAAAAAGTGCTCTTAGGGTTCCAGTAATTTTCAAGAGCTACTGAAATGCCTTCAACAAAGGCTCTGCTCACGTTCACAGCGAGGCAATGGTTGTGTCCACTGTCCTTGATTCAGGCAATACTGCACAGAGTTCCCGACCATCTGGAAGCCTGGATCACAGAACAGACTGATTTTGGAGCCTGGCTTTACGTCCCTTGATGCAGTTCGCAGATGAGGTACTGATCCTTCTAAAGATGGGCAATCTGAGGGCAAAGAACACTGGTTCAGAGCTTGTCAGAAACACACAGGCAACATCACCAGGTTAAGGGTTTCAAATCGTACGTTGTACCAGCATTGAAGAGCCACTCTATTGATACTAAAACAAGATAATGTGTAACCAGATCTCTGGCATGCAAAATTTCTAGAAAAAAAAACTATTGGAGTCAACAAACAACTTTTCCTCTTTCAGCAGAAGTCTGCTGAGTATTTTTAATGAAAATGGTATTTTTGAAATACAAATAGCATTTCAGAATTAATAAAATGTTCTTATGAGTTAACAAAAGCCATGAATTCTAGGATATCTTCAGAAACTTCTTTAAATATTATATATTGAATTTTAGGAGGCAGCTGGGACCATTTAGAGTTTGACCACTCAGTATGTATATTATTACATCTATTTCTTTTCCCTCTGCGCTACCTGCACGTGGATGATGGCTAGGAATTACAGAGCCAAGAGAGTACCCCATCTCAAACTGGGGGACAGGACTTTGCTGGGCATTTAAAAAAATTAACCATATCCCTCTGCTCATCCTACTTTCCTTATTTTACCTTTGTTCAAGTTTTGTGCACAATTATTTTGTACCATGTTATACAAAGGTATTTAAGTATATATAAAAAATAACAGACCCTTTAGATAAGGTAGGCTAAACATGAATTATTAGGTAAACAGCAGACTGATAAGCACACACTATTTGACCAGTGGAGAATCAAATGTCTCCTTTTGCTAGAAAATAACACAGTAATCAAGAGACAGCAGAGTCTAAAGAAGAAGGAAGCTATAACCTGAACAGAATATGCTCTTTGGATTGATTTTCACTCTCCCCACAATTCCCGACAGGAAATCAGGCCAGGCTAGCACGTTTCCTTTACTGAGTTCCTCTGGGCATGAGGTGGCCAGCGAATTCACCTGAAAGTTTACAAATCCATCTTTTAGACAAACCTCACTTGTTTCTGGAAGACAGAGTTATTATATCTTAATCTGGTCCTGCTGAAAACATTCACAGACTTGTGAGAGGTGGGGGGTGGGAAGCAGAGTTTTGGATGTAGGGTGTGATTTCAGGGGCAAAGGAAAGTTCTCTTCCTTTTCTCTCTCTCTCCCCTCCACCCCCACCATTCCTTTTACCAAATATTTCATAGTCACTGGAAATTCTGAAATTCTACATATAGTCACTGGAAATTCTGAAATTCTACATATAGAATTTCTTGTCTTAAACTTTGCAGTTTGTTAAGGTGTTGAGGGGCACTTCCTCTCTGGCCTCCTATCTCCGATCTGGAGGTGAGAAAGCTGAGGTTCAGGCAAGTTCTGCCACAGTAATAGTAAGAGTAAACATCTATCAAGCACTTTTGCTGTTGTTGAGTTACGAAGTTGTATCCAACTCTTTGCAACCCCATGGACTGCAGCCTGCCAGCCAAGAATACTGGAGTGGGTTGCCACTTCCTTCTCTTGGGGATCTTTCTGACTCAGGGATCGAACCCACGGCTCCTGCATTGGCAGGTGGGTTCTTTACCACTGAGCTACCAGGGAAGCCTGACAAGCCCTTACTGTGTGCCAAACAATACCTCAATCTTATATGCAGGATTTTGTTCCATTCTGCCAAAACTCCACTATGCAATTCTATTTGTTTATTTTTAATAGATTTGAAAACTGAAGCATAGGGAGATGGGGTAACATGTTCAAAATCATCAGAGTGAGTTCATGGTGAAACTGGAACTTGAACCCACGCCACTGGACTGTAGGCTGGCTTTAACCACTAGCCCATCTGTTACTCTGTATGTGTGATCTTGTGCCAGCCCTAAATTTCTGCTTCTTGAGTCAGAGGGATTGGAAATATTCTTCTCTATGATTCTTTCTAGTTCTGAAATCACAAGATTTTATTAAACAGTCATGTCCAATAAAAATATAAAACATCACCAAGACACTGTAAATAACCTCTGCCTAGCTTAGTCTACTATCATAGCATCAAATGATACTGCTGGTAAATTCTGAAAACTCAGCGGTGGCATAGATATGGTAGCATTAGGCTGTGCACATTTGTACTAGGTTTGTACCTTTGCATGTCATTACTGTCATACACTGAAAATGGAATTGACCTGCTGTGGAGACAGGACATAGTCCCAGAGGTTGAGCTGGCTTATGGAGCCCACAAAAGACTCAGCTGGGTTGAATCCCTCTCCTTTTTCATCTTGTTCTTGCCCAATAACCAATGCACCACCACCTAGAAAAGGAAAGAAAAAAGGAAGAAGAGAGGCCCGGCTGTTATTCCTAAAATGCTAACTTAATGAAGGCACAGCCTATACAGATGTTTCAGGGGAAATTATTGAGAAACTAAATTATCTACATTCACTGTATTATTTATCAGTAAGATGAGTTCAATATTTTATATAGCAACTGAAAAATCAAAGAGGATTTGGAATACAAGATTGGATTTATAAATATTTAACTATCAAACTACATATATACATATATATGCATATAATATTTTATGTCAACAAAGTAGCTAAGTCCTACTTTGCCTCTTTGGTTCTCGGAAATTACCCTCGATGACAGATTACCAGTAGCGGCTCTTCATCGTCTTATTCTTTAGCCTATAATGCTTAAAGTTCTATTACCAATTCCAAGGAACATTCATTCCAGTGGCTGCTTAATGACCCAATCCAAGGGAAACTCTTCAATATTCACCTCTGGTGACTTCTCTGTATCACTTTTTCTTGCAAGCATTTCATTCCACTAAACTGCCCTTCCTGGCACTCTAGAAGGTCTGTACCCCTCGAGAGCTACCCTTCCCCTTTCTCCACTCTGCTTTGTGGCTGCAAGGTTGACACCCATGGACTACACTACCTGGTTTCTTCAGTCCTTTGGCCTCTTTGTCTGGCCAATGGAGAGACCAGCCCAAGGTAAGAAAGTGGGATGAGAGACAAGTTTAACTTCTTGGATACCTTCCCCCCGGGCAACAGATGGAAGGGGCTGCTTTCCTCTCTCCTGCATCGTTGCTCCCGCTGGGTGATTTCTCCCCATCACTGCAGGTTCACCTACATTCTGGTGACAGCTCCCACTCTCTGTCACTTCATGTACATCTCTTGTGACTTTCCATCACTTCTAGTCATGGGGTATGTTACTACCACATTTTGGTTCTCTTAACCTTGCCCAGGACAGCATGCTAAGTCATTTCAATTGTGTTCTCTTTGTGACCCTATGGACCACAGCCTGCCAGGCTCCTCTGTCCATAGGATTGGCCAGGCAAGAATACTGGAGTGGGTTGCCGTTTCCTACTTCAAGGGATCTTCCCAACCCAGGGATCAAAACCGCGCCTCTTAACGTCTATCTGCATTGGCAGGCGGGTTCTTTACCACTACCTGGGAAGCCCACATCTTTGAAAACAGTCCTTTCATGAAATTCTTCAGTTATCCTTCTTGTGTGTGTCACTTGTTTCCTGCCAGGAGCCCTCCTGCTTGCAGCTGGTTTCCATGACAGCATCCTGCCCTGGTCCTCCTTGAGCCTTTCTACTCATCCTCAGTCTCCCGTCTCCACCTGCCTCTTAGATTCCGATGCACCCAGCATTCTACCCTGGCTTCCTCTCTTCTTCCTTCACTTTTTCTCCCATGTGATCTCCTGCCAATCCATGTCTGTAGAGCCCTCATTCATGATTTCCCAATCTATATCTTCCTCTTATAAAATTAATAACTAAAAATAAATACATACACATGGAAGAACGTTTTTAAAAATTAAGTATAAAGAATTCCTCCTACTCAGGAAAAATCATTTAACAGTTCTGTATATTTCTTTCTAGATTATATGTTTTTTAAATTATTTTTTAGTATGTGTGTATGAGAGAGATTTTAAAACACACAGCATAGGATCCTACTACACATGATGTTGGAAGCTTGCTTTTCTTGAACATATTTTCATTTCATGAGTTATCATGTGAATGTGCAACAATCCATAATTTTCTTAATTAACTAAGTTAACAACTATTTCTTAATGGATACTGGGGTTGTTTCCAGGGTTGGTACCAAGGTAATGCCGAACTAAATATATAGATACGCAGAGATTTGTTCAGATCACTGATTCTTTCTTTTTGATTAATTCCTGGTAGAGAATTGTTGGTTCCATGCAAAGAGTTTCTCTAAGGCTGTTGATGAATGTTTCTAAATAGCTTCCCAGAAAGTCTGGATCAATTTTCACACCCCCTAGGACTCTATAAGAGCATTCACCATGCTGAATTCTTGACAAACATAACCTATCACTAAGAGACAATTCTGTCATTTTGATATAAATTATGTTTTTAGCTGCATACATTCATGGGATTAAAATTCATACTCAATATGTCTAAAACCAAATACAGAATCTTCCTCTACCCCTAATTCTTGCTCTAATAATGGTCCTTTCCCAAGAATTTCTATCTCACCTAACACAGTCTTCAATAAATCTGGTCACCCAAACCACAGTCATTCATTCACTAGGGTCTATTAAATGGAGTTCTGCAATAGTTATGGACTATAATTCATTCTTATTGCTGTGGTCAGAGAATCATCCCCGTGGGTAGCTATTATTGTTCCAATCCTTTTAAGATAGAAACTTTTTTTTTTACCATAAATGAAATAAATGCTCATTATAAAAATATCAGAAAAGGATCAAGAAATATAAAACCCACCTGCAATCTCACCACCCAGAGAAGGGAGAGTTCAAAACACTTTAAACACAAAAGGAACCCAGCGTTTCACTTCACAGGATAACACCACTTCCTGCAGAAACACTTTTAATGTTTCCTTATTTACTACAGGGAGCCTCCAGCTGTTCCTCCTCACATGTCATACGTCACAGAAGAACCTAGATAGAGCAGGCTTACTGCCAGGTACCATGCTGAGAACCCTGGAACACTTAATACTTTTGCATTCTTTCAAAACTCAACTCTCTAAATATTTGTTTAAAAGTATTTTTAGAAGAGAGTTTGAGTTCTATGAGAAAAAGGGCATAAAAGATAGATAACTATTAGCAGTGCTCCAGCTTGTACTCTGAATCTACTTGTTTAGTGTGTATACTGATCACAAACCAAACCTAAAAAAAAAAGAAAAAAAAAAAAACCAGACAAAACCAACAAACAAAACACCAGCAATTCATCTCCTTCTTGGAAGACAATTTAGTAATCACGCACAGTCAGTTCAGCATGCATCTTGGTAGTCTTATTTTAGATCCCAAAGGCATTTCTTATACAGAGTCACACGGCTCACCCAGGAAAAGCTTCTAATAATTCACAGTCTGGATAATCAGGAGGTGGTAAATGGGAGAAAGAACTTAGCAAACTTGCTGTTCATCAAAGCACCACCGCCTCTAGCATCGAATGGAAGTATATTCTGTTTGCGAAGACGTACCAGGGATGGGTGATCCTATAGAGAGGCCCATGCCACCGTCGGATAACTTCCCATCAATGTAGACTTTCCAGGCTCCACCAGTACTCGTCCAAGTGATGGCAATGTGATGCCAATTACCATCATTCACAGAAGGACAGTCTGTTATTTTTTCCTTGCCATTTACATAAAGAACCCAGCTGCACAAAGATTCAAGAGAAACAATCATCAGTCATACGTTGTAATCCCTTATGTGGGGCATGTTACTATCTTTCTTCCTTTTTTGTGGGTAAAGCACTTTGGGTATAACCATTACCTCTTTTTCTCCATTTGAACCATGTTTCATAGAAGCAGATTTGATTACTAATTACCTGTTACTGTACTGTAGCTCACTGAAAACTGGTTTGTGTTTCTTAAACACTGAGGGGTAGGGAAAAGGCCTTAGGACAAGCTGAAACAAACTGGCCCAATTTGAGATAACTCACCAACTGTCTCTTCTAGAGAGAATGAGTCAAGAATGGAAGGAATGAGGGTTGCACAAATGTCAGTCTGGTTTCTTTTCTCTAGGATGTATGTTCCTACAACTTGGAACAGACTTCAGAGATGTCCTAGGAAGTCAATCCTACCTCTCTGTTGCCAGAACAGCCACTTGGCAGATGAAGTATGTTGATGCAAGGGAAAGAATAATTGGAACTAAATAGAGGTGACCAGCTACAAAAGGGTTCCTACAACCATGTTGCTTAGAGAAATGTCCAAGTTAAGAAGCAGTGGAAAGTGGAGAATCTTCAAAAGCAAATGGAGAAAAAGAAAAGATTAGGGGAAACTGATAAAGAAGAAATCATTGAGTAACTGTATCAGCATCTTCTAAACCCCCATTCAAAGATGTTTATGAAAAGATATTTCTAAAACACAAATTGTTTCCCCACTGTTTTTCCTTCCCAAACTTAAGCAGGCAACAGATTTTCTCTTTCTATACAATCTGTCTCGGGGGAGGATTTTGAAATTTCTTACATTTTGTTTCTGAATGTTCAGTCCACTAAGAAGGACAGGGTTTGAGGATGGAAAGATTTTCACCAGAACAGTGAGAATCTCATGGACTGAGGCAAGGAAAGAGAGCTCAATGTGTTGTCCTTGAGGCCTGCAACCTGTTCAGAGCAAAAGGCCACATGTTTGAGTGAACCTGGGAGGAAAAGGCTGGTGTGCCATAGACTCTTTCTTAATCAAAAGGCATAAACTCTCAGCCTTGCCAAGGACTCCACATGTGGCAAACAGCAGAGGTTCTCAAAGGACCACAGAGGCAGACGTAGTGGACAGCTCAGTGACTGGCAGGGTGGACAGATAACCAGTGATCGAAGTCCTGCCTGAGCCTGTGGCTCTTTAGCAAAACTCTGTGGGTTTTAGATGATTCATGAGTATCTAAGACAGGAGAAGCAGTCACTAGAAATGAAAGAAGTCACTAGCAGTGAAAGAAATCAGAGAAACAGCTGAAGCGGACTTTCCTATCAGCCCAGAGGGATGGGGCCCCAAACTGGAACTAATTGATCCAAAAAGACATTAAAAAAAAATGTCATCTTGCACCCTGGAGATTTCAAATGGATTCTTATTCAATACAAGGGTCTTCCAAAGACAAACAGTGCCATGGAAATCCTCTGACCTTTGGCCACTCTGATATGCAAATAAAGGCGCACTGGTCTGAACAGTCGGTTTGACAGTTCTGCCACTCCCATGGTGTGAGATTTGGGAGGGAAAGCATTTAGCTTCTCATTCATTTTACCTGTTAAGGGGCATCAGTTCCTCAAGTCCTTGTGAAGCTCAAATGAAATAATACATAAGAAAATATCTGGGCTTCCCTGGTGGCTCAGATGGTAATATTTAGCAAACAGCAAAACACAATCATGTATAAGGTACTACCACCAAAATGCTGCCTTCGTATAGGACCTGTCCAGATGCTCTGTTTGACTACCATCACCTTGCTGTCCTGTTGAAACACTTGACCCTCCTACTGCTCCATCCCCACCCATGTCAGTTCTAACCCGGTGCCAGGATAAGTCCTAACGTGGCCTTCCCGATGTCTCTGCTTACCCGTTATAATCGGTTAGGAGGAAGGTATTGTCACTGCCATTCTCCAGGGCATAGGAGATCGGCGTCCCATAATTAATGTCGTCAGATGATTTCATCCAGAACGCACAGGTCACAGCATGGAGGGACGGAAGCACGCCATCCAGCATGACGTAACCATAAATCCCAGAAACTTCAAAATCCAGGTTAAAGCCTGCAGACTGTTCTGCAACAAACAAGAAAAGTATGAGAAGACACACAGATGGCCAAGAGACACATGAAAAGACGCTCAACACCACCAATTATTAGAGAAATGTAAATCGAAACTACCATGAGGTATCACCTCACATGGTCAGGAGAGTCATCACTAAAATTTCTACAGATAATAAATGCGGGAGAGGGTGTGGAGAAAAGGGAATCCTCCTCTACTGTTGGGAAGGCAAACTGGTGCAGCTACTATGGAAGACAGTATGGAGGTTTCCTCAAAAACCAGAAAACAGAACCAGCCCAGCAATCGCATTCCTGGGCATATGTCTGAAGAAAACTCTAATTCTAAAAGATACATGTACTTCAATGTTCACAGTGGCACACACACACATACACACAAATGGAATACTCAGGTCAGTTCAGTTCAGTCGCTCAGTCGTGTCTGACTCTTTGAGACCCCATGAATCGCAGCACACCAGGCCTCCCTGTCCATCACCATCTCCCGGAGTGCACTCAGACTCAGGTCCATTGAGTCGGTGATGCCATCCAGCCATCTCATCCTCTGTCGTCCCCTTCTCCTCCTGCCCCCAATCCCTCCCACCATCGGAGTCTTTTCCAAAGAGTCAACCCTTCACATGAGGTGGCCAAAGTACTGGAGTTTTAGCTTTAGAATCATTCCTTCCAAAGAACACCCAGGACTGATCTCCTTTAGAATGGACTGGTTGGATCTCCTTGCAGTCCAAGGGACTCTCAGGAGTCTTCTCCAACACCACAGTTCAAAAGCATCAATTCTTCGGCGCACACCTTTCTTCACAGTCCAATTCTCACATCCATACATGACCATTGGAAAAACCATGGCCTTGACTAGATGGACCTTGGTTGGTAAAGAAATGTCTCTGCTTTTCAATATGCTATCTAGGTTGCTCATAACTTTTCTTCCAGGGAGTAAGTGTCTTTTAATTTCATGGCTGCAGTCACCATCTGCAGTGATTTTGGAGCCTCCCAAAATAAAGTCTGACATTGTTTCCACTGCTTCCCCATCTATTTCCCATGAAGTGATGGGACCAGATGCCATGATCTTCGTTTTCTGAATGTTGAGCTTTAAGCCAACTTTTTCACTCTCCTCTTTCACTTTTATTCAGCCATAAAAAGAATGAAGTGAAGTGAAGTCACTCAGTTGTGTCCAACTCTTTGCGACCCTGTGGACTGTAGCCTACCAGGCTCCTCCATCCATGGGATTCTCCAGGCAAGAATACTGGAGTGGGTTGCCATTTCCTTCTCCAGGGGATCTTCCCGACCCAGGGATCAAAGCCGGGTCTCCTGCATTGCAGGCAGACGCTTTACCCTCTGAGCTACTGGGGAAGCCTGATAACGATTGAAGTAATGCCATTTGCAGCGACATGGATGGACCTAAAGATTATCACACTAGATGAAGTCAGTCATATGGAAAAAGACAAATATCATGATATCACTTATCTGTAGAATCTTAAAAAAAATGATACAGATGAACTTATTTACAAAACAGAAAGAGACTAACAGATGTAGAAAACAAGCTTATAGTTACCAAAGAGGGTAAAGGGATAAATTAGGAGTTTGGGATTAGGAGATACAGACTACTGTACATAAAATGAACAAGTTTAGCACAGGGTGCTGTATTCAATATCTTGCAATATAGTATAGGAGAAAGAATGTGAAAAAGGATATATATACATGTGTATATAAACATATACAACTGAACCACTCTGTGTATACCAGAAACTAACAAAACATTGTAAATTAACTACACTTTAATAAAAAGAAAATATCATGGCACTTGTGAAGCATTTTTCAATTGTCTAAGGTAGTAGCAAGTATGCAATACTATTGTCAAAGAAGCTCACTTCAGTAAATATGATAATCTGAGAAGCAATTTCAAAATTAAATACATATTGCTTATGAAATAAATAACATATTACTTCTTTAGTGTTTTGTATGTCTTTTATTATTTTTTATTGAGATATAACTGATTTACAATATTAAATAAGTTTCAGGTGTACAACACAGTGACTCACAATTTTAAAGGTTATATTCCATTTATAGCTATTATAAAACACTGGCTATCTTTCCTATGCTTATCCCTGTAGCCTATTCATTTTATTCATAGTAATTTGCCCCTCTTCTATCCCTATGCCCATCTTGCCCTCCCATCTTCCCCCTTCCACTAGTACCCGCTAGTTTGTTCTCTGTCTCTGTGAGTCTGTTTCCTTTTTGTTCAACAAACTGTTTTAAATAAAACCAACAGTGAATATCCAAGACAGGAAAAGCACTCAGCAGTGAAAGGAAGCTTTGAAACAGAATAGCTGCAAGGAGAGGTGGGGCTGGGGAGTCATCCAAGATGAGAGACGAAGCACCTGTGGGCTGATGGGAATAACTCGAGAGAGTGGAGTAACCGATGCTGCAGGAGAGAAGGGGGGTGGGGGGGGTCCACTGAGACGGCAACACTCCATTCCTGCTCAGGGCCCTGGTTCTTCCCCATTTCAGGAGCCCCAGTCCTGCATATCCCAGTCAACGGAACAAAAGTCCTAGGGTTAGAAGACTCCTATGCTCTGAGAAAGCAGATTAGCATTCTCAAACATATCCACAGACTCTGACCTTCTCAATCAAGTGACTTATCCGAGTGTCCTTTCTAAACACCCAGAATGTGAAGAGTTCTGCTAAATTCAATTTTCTCCATTTCACCCTTACATCTCTATGTTCAACCTCCTCCTCTGTGCTACTGGAGATAACACGACCCAGTTTACAGGATGGCTGTGAAGATGAAATAAGTACAAAATGCTTCACATAGTCTTTGGTATATAGATTGTGCTTAGTGCAGGTAAAAATTGATGTTGTTATCACTGTACCTGGTATCGTTCTTAACAACATGAAGCTCACATATACCTGTTTCACACCTGCTGCCTGAAAATCCTGGCTGACATTTACAGCTGTAGGAGTTTAATTCATCCACACAGGTGGCCTGATTTTTACAGGGGTTAGACTGACATTCGTTGATGTTCAGCTCACAGTGTGTCCCTGTGAAGCCTGCTGCACACTGGCACCTGAAACAATACAAAATGTTGGAACAATTAGAAGAGTTGCAGAAAGGCATCAGAAGCAGCCTCCCATTAACGGCAGCACTGTCTAGAAAGACTCCGGAAAGTTTGGTGCTAATATGAGCTCTCTCGTACGTGGAATCTAAATATACATATGTGTATACACACCCACCCATGCCCACCCACAGCCTACAAAACAGACTGGCAGTTGCCAGAGGCATGGGGTGGGAAAAATGGGTGAATTGTTTTTGTTTTTCCTTTTTTTCAGTTTAACTGAATTTTTTAAAAATCCTGAAATGCTGAAACACATTTTCTACATTAAAATGGTGCTTTAACTCTTACTTTTTAAAGTTCATTCAAATAAACCTATTTAAATGCTTTTGAACTGTGGTGCTGGAGAAGACTCTTGAGAGTCCCTTGGACTGCAAGGAGATCCAACCAGTCCATTCTGAAATTTCTTTGGAAGGAATGATGCTAAAGCTGAAGCTCCAGTACTTTGGCCACTTCATGAGAAGAGTTGACTCATTGGAAAAGACTCTGATGGTAGGAGGGATTGGGGGCAGGAGGAGAAGGGGACGACAGAGGATGAGATGGCTGGATGGCATCACCGACTCGATGGACGTGAGTCTGAGTGCACTCCGGGAGTTGGTGATGGACAGGGAGGCCTGGCGTGCTGCGATTCATGGGGTCGCAAAGAGTTGGACACAACTGAGTGACTGAACTGAACTGAACTGAAGACAACATATACTTGAAATGTTGCTGTGGTAAAAACAGAGTAGAAATTAGTTCTGGTCAAGGTGAAGTATTATTCACACACTGCCATTTTCTCTCACCACGAAGTTCTAGGAAAAATATAAAAAGCTCACATGCTCTTCTAAACACTAATAGATGCCTTGCCAAGTTGCTTTAGCTTGTCTGACTCTTTGTGACCCCACGGACTGTAGCCTGCCAGACTCCTCTGCCCATGGGAGTCTCCAGGCAAGAATACCGGAGCGGGTTGCCATACCCTCCTCCAAGGGATCTTCCTGACCCAGAGACTGAACTTGTGTCTCTTACGGTCTTCCTGCATTGGCAGGTGGGGTCTTTACCACTAACACCACCTGGGAATCCCCACATACATTAATTCAATCCTTATAATGATGAAGAATATTATTATTCCCAGTTACAATGAGTAAATCGTGGCTCAGAGAGATTAATTTGCCCAAGTCCTCTTGATACTAAGTGGTGGTGAAGGACTTCGATCTCAATCAGCACGCCATACAGTCTCTGGGCAATGCAAGAAGCCATTTAAACTCCTCCAAATGGAAAATACATCCGTTGATGTCAAATACTGACAAGAGTGTCATGAACCATGTGGCAATGTCAAACAAAGTGGAGGGTTTGCATTTTCAGAGCCCTGTATGTCCACTTCTAGTATGAATTCTGGGAGATGACTGCCAGGTGTTCAAGGACAAATATAACGAATTTCCACAACAGCATCATTCTGCATGTTCATGAAGAAGTGACTGGGAAAATAAACTGTGGTATAATTATCCAATAGAATACTAATTGGCAGTTGAAATGAGCAAACTAGAGGCAAATTACCAACCTTGATAATACAGTATCAAAAGGAAAAACAAAATACAAAAGGATTATATGTATAGTATGATACTACTTATGTAACATGTAAAACTATAATATTTATTGTTTATGAAGTCATATATGTAGTAACGCAAAGTCTGAATGAGAAAGTTATAAACCGACTTCAAGACAGTGGTTACTATCAGGGAAGAAGAATGTGTGTGTGTGCACGCTTACTGGAGGGACTCCAAATCTATCTTCAGAGTTTATTTTTTTTTAAATGAAAGATATGAACCAAATACAGCAAAAGGCTAAGGATTGATCACTACTGTGGTGAGTGTATGACTTTTACTATTCTTTGTAATTTAATGGCATCACTGACTCGATGGACGCAAGTCTATGTGAACTCCGGGAGTTGGTGATGGACAGGGAGGCGTGGTGTGCTGCGATTCATGGGGTCGCAAAGAGTCGGATATGACTGAGCGACTGAACTGAACTGAACTGTAATTTTCAGTATATCTGAAATATCTTTAATTAAAAAGGATCTGCCCAATAAATGTAGTTAATATTACTACTAGCATGTTTATATGGGGATCTCTTTGATATTGGTAATAATATAAATAAATGGTATTTGGAGGTTTAAAAGAAAATCTCAGTTGGAATTGGTGGGCATCTTTATGGAGTTCTGTGTATTTGATGGTAAATCTACTTTGGCTGAATTTCACTCATGTTTATCTGTCCATGCTTTTTTTTGGAAATACTTTAAAAATACTTGTTTTTTAAAATTTTATTGTAGTTGATTTACAATGTTGTTTTAATTTCTGATGTATATCTGTCCATGTTTGATATCATTATAGTAGTTCAGTGTCTTTGTGAAACAGATTCACTTCGGCGGCAATCAGCATTCCTTTTGAAGTGGAGAGTTTGCCTTCTTCACCTTTCCTCTAGTTAGGATTTAGACAAATTTGGTATTGATCAATTGTTTTGGACCCTGGGGAGAGTTTGGAACTCTTGCTGTTCATCTGGAAATGTCTCATTGCCTATGGTTAGGTGCTATATGCCTGAAGATATTAAAAAACCTATGAAAAGTTGATGCTACACTGAGATCTTTATTTTCACATTGAGAGTGAAAGTCTCAATGGCAAAACTGGCTCCCTATTTCTTCCAGATATTGTCCTAGCTCTCTTGGGGGATGGTAATGGAAGGGGGCTGGGAAATGTTGCAACTGAGGTAGAATTTTTTTTTAAGCTTTTAACTTTTGAAAACTTGCAGAACCAGTTGCTTACTGAGGACAGTAAAGTTCCCTAAAATTCTGCAAGCAAGGCCAGTCTGTCTTTTTGTACTGCAGAAGCCACAGATCCTGCAAGGGAACTGAATGGAACAGAGACGACTTGATAGTGATTAAAAAAAAAGTGTTGGTTTTCAAACTGCTTTCTACCGGTACTCTAAGACCTGCCTTAGGAAGCCAGTCTTTCTCCCCCAAAACACCACTATTTTCAACCACAAAAGCTTAATTTTTTTTATTTGTTTACACTCTGATTTCCCTGGAAACAAGGGACACTAAACTAAAAAAAAAGTTTGAAAATCATGGTCATAGAATGGCTCTGTGACGGTAGAATTCCACTATTCCTTCTGATTTTAGTTGGTGGGAAAATGCCAGCTAAAATATAAAACATTTAAAACTAGGTTTTGAATAGTGATTCTGCATTTGCTTTTGAATAAATGTCCTTCCTTTTATCTTTTATGACTTCCCAAGTATAGAATAGTGGTTTCAAAGTCCGGCTCTGCTTCAGAAACACAGGGGAACTTAAAACATACAGATTGTCTATTACAAAATGATAGACTTTACCCAAGAGGTAGGAAATCAGAACATCAGGTGGTAGTCAGATTCTACCATAGCTTATCCTTGGGCTAGGATTTGAGAAGGGCTGGCCTGGAATTCAAAGTAATATTCTGTAAAGATGGTAGAATGACTGAACAGTTAAGATAATAAAAACAGCAAGAAGAGCCAGGCTTAGTCTATTACCTGAAGCTATTGGCACCATCCTTGCAGGTAGCTCCATTTTTGCATGGTTGGCTGAGACACTCATCCATGTTTATGTCACACCGGGTGCCCAAAAATCCAGGTGGGCATTTGCACAAGAACCCCCCAAGCTGATCTTCACAGACTGCGTTATTTAAACATGGGCTTGACTGGCATTCATTGACTTCTGTTTCACAGTGTAGGCCTGGGGATGGATGAGGATGAGAGACAGCTCAAAGGTTAACTCCTTTGGAAAACTGGAATCAAGGTGAGGACTCCTTGGAGGATGCTGCTTCGAAAGGATGAAATGGAGGCTGTAGAGCCACTAGGTGACCAAACAGCTTAGGGACCTATCCTTAAATAAGCTCTGGCTTTTCTAAATCATTTTAGGACTGTGTTTTTGATAATCTGCTCTTTTAATCTTACCTTTTTCTGGAACTAACATTAGCAATGGATGCCTGAGATAATGTTTAAACAAAAATTAAACTAGCATACATAGTTCAAAATGTTCATCTGTATCTTTGATCTTGCCTCTTTCTGTCACTGATCATTTTCTGTGTTGGACTTATTCTTTACCAGTTATATATGTGTGTGTGTATATATACATACACACACACACACATTCTATTATTTAGCATTCACTTATAATAATATTTTTTCATCTCCAGTTACTTCTTGAGTGTTTGTCTTAGCATATAAACTCGTCTTCTCTTTCTGTCTCTACATTTACATATATACACAGACATGTACAAGAACGTATTACTTTTTCTGAATTGCTTTAGTCAATTTTCGACCTGATGCTGTCTTACCTCTAAATACTTCAGTGTGAATTTCCTCAAAAATAAGGACTTTCCCTTATAAAAACATGGCGCAGTTATAAAATCATAAAATTAACATTAACTTATATAATGTCACATATATAACAGTAAATATCATGATTTGTGAGGCTTTACAGAACTCTTTAAGACAGCTAGGAAGAACAGAAACATCTTACCCATGTATCCTTTCACACACGTGCAGTGATAACCAGCCAGGCCATCAACACAAGTTCCTTTATTTAAACAAGGACTGGAGCTGCACTCATTTACATTTTCTTCACATAGCTGACCTGTAAAGAATCACAGAATATTTGCGCTTGAGAAAACTGAAAGGAATTTAAGACTAACAGTTTCAAGCAAGTTTTTCAGGTGTTAAGAGCAGAGAAATTGGAAATCAAGGCTAATATATTTGTGGAAAAAAATACGCTCTTTGCCAAATACAATAATTTGCTGAATAATATCCCAGTACATGTTATACATAGGGCTTCCCAGGTGGCGCTAGTGGTAAAGAAGCTGTGTGGGTTCGATCCCTTCCCTCTAGGAAGATCCCCTGGAGAAGGGAATGGCATGCCAGTCCAATATTCTTGTCTGCAGAATCCCATGGACAGAGAAGCCGGGTGGGCTACAGTCTACAGGGTCACAAAGAGTCAGACACAACTGAAGTGACATAGCACTGAAGGATATCTACCTACCTACCTACCTCACATTTTCTTTATCCATTCATCTCTTGATATATACTTGTTTCCATATCTTGGTGATTGGCTATTGTGAATTATGCTGCAATGAACATGGAAGTACAGATATCTCTTTGAGAGAGTGATTTCATTTCTTTGAATGGATACCCAGAAGAGGGATTGTTGGATTGTATTGTAATTCTATTTCCAATTTTTTGAGGAACCTCCATGCTGTTTTCCACCATGGCTGAAGCAATTTACATTCCCACCAAGAATGCACAATAGTCCTCTTTTCTCCACATCCTCACTAGCACTGTTATCTCTTACCTTTTGATGATAGCCATTCTAACAGGTGTGAGATGGTAACTCATTATTTTAAGGTTTCAAAGGTTAATACTATAAGAATAAGACACTCTTTCCTTACCTGTGTAACCAGATGGACATTCACAAATGAATTCTCCAACTCGGTCTTTACAAATTCCATTGTTGTGGCAGGGCAGTGAGCTGCATTCATCAATGTCTATCTCACATTTTAAGCCTAAAAATGCAAACACTGAAGGTCAATCAAAGAGAGGATGAACAGAAACAGAACCGTCCTTTAAAGGTACTTATCCCAATAACCTGAATTTATAGGGAGTGGCAGTGATGAAGAAAAAGGCAATATGTTAGGAATTACCATCTAATTAAGTCATTTCATGAAGGTATTACCTCTTTCTAAATAGATTTAAGCTATCCTTACAAGGATACATAAAAGACAGCAAAAGATCCCAAGTCAGAAGTAGAGGGGAAAGAGAGAAATCTGGAAGCATAAAATGGTGCCAGGAATTAGTTTGATTCCAAAGTGAAAAGTAAAAAGTCACATGTACTTGTTACCAAGGCCACTTGGCTGAGGAATGGGGGTGGTGCTAAATCTTGCCAGAGCTCAAGTCATATGCCAGGTGTCCTAGAATAGGGTTTATCTTCTCATAGGGTACACACAGTCTTTTTCTATGGACTAATTCTGCTGAAATCCATGTTCTTCTACACAAGGAGGTCTCAAAGAATGGTCTCTGGACCTATAGCATCTGCAATCCTCTGGGAATGTGACAGAAATGCCACAGTCTGTGTTTTAGGAAATCCTACAGATGATTCTAATGAGCATCAAAATTTGAGAATCATTGTCTGATACTATGCTTTTCTCAACCACCTATCATTTATAAAATTCTAGGACAAGATCATTATTTCTTATGAAATGTTGGGACAGAAATTCTTATAAAAATTGAAACACACACACACATACATGTGTGCACACGCTGAAATAAGTGGAATGACAATATTCTGTATTTTGTCTTCCAACTTCTCTTTTGTGGTGAATTCTTTGATCTAAATACCACTTTTCTCATGAAAATACTTCATGTTGGTGACACAAAACTCAAAAAGGAAAAACTGCATTTCTAGAAGAAAACAGGAAATTATTTTAAATGAACTACAACATTTAATATATAGTTCATTTCTCCTCAAACAAACATTATCTTTCTGTACTGAACTGGAATTTGAACCAAGCTGCAAGAAAACACAATTCTTACATAATTCCTCCATAAAATCAAGTTCAAAGCCATACTGTTTTCCTAAGCACAGCTTGCAGAAAGATAGAAATAAACAACACATCATGGCCATAAGCACTTCCATTCGTGTGAAACAAATGAGAGAAACTGGAGTCTGTTTAAAAATGTTTATGCTAGACAATCTGTTCTAGGTTGACTGTCATGCATTTAATTTGTGTTAGAATGCAACCTTGGACATGACCTCTGGAACTGTATTCAAATTTAAATTGTAAGTTATGATGTGATTTTTTCACAGAGAAGATGATTTTTTATTCTTCCTCCAAAATATGCAAAGAAAATTGTCATTTGTAAGATCTGTATACTTTTTTCACATATTGGTCTGTCTTGTTCAACCAAATTTTTGTGCATCTTTATCTTAAGTTTTTTTTTAATGTAGACCATTTTTAAATTCTTTATTAAATTTGTTGTAACAGTGCTTCTGTTCTGTGTTTTGGTTTTTTGGCTACAAGTTATGTGAGATCTTTAGCTCCCTGACCAGGGATCAAACCCATACCCCTTGCATTTTTGAAGGTGAACTCTTAATCACTAGATTGCCAGGAAGTCCCCAGTCTAATGTATCTTGCGGCATTTATTTTTAAAGTTTCAAAGTTTGAAACTTCAAGTTACAATGATGCAGTATGAAAGATACATGAAAATTTGCACTCCTCTGTGTTACCTGTATATCCAGGCAGACAGAGACACACATAGCCACGGCCCAGTTGTTGGCAGGTTCCACTATTGTGGCAGGGGTTTAAGAAACATTCATGGAAAACCTGTGAAAAGAAAATTTATCAGAGACAAGTTAATTTCAAAGCAATTCTGAGTAGGGAGTTAGAGGATGTACAGCATTAGCTGGTTCCTATTTCCAAGTGAGTCCAGCAGGACTGCTACCTGCATAACATTGGTACCTGCCATATACGGGCACAAATGCTATATATCATTCTTGAGTGATGCTCTGCTAAACCCAGGCAGTGTCACTCAGTGCTGGTTGCACGTTAGACTTCATTTAAGGCATTTAAAAAGTTTACTAAGGACAGGTCCCAACCAGACCAGCTAAATCAGGAATCTCTGGAAGTTATATCTGCACATCATTATAAGTTAGCCAGTGGATTCTAATATGTCTCCAGAGGTGACAGTCATGTCTTTAGAGGTTCTATGTCCATTAGGCTCAGTTTCAAAGCTTCACTTATGAAGCCCTTACAAGTGAGACTGTTTGGAAGCAGGAAGTTAAAATAAGAAATATAACTTCATTATCCTCCTTAAAAATACTTAAAGCCTAGGAATTTATTATGACATGGGACAAGGTGCATTCAGATTAATGGCTGAATCATTCAAAATGATTGGTCTTAACTAGTCTTTAAAAAATAAATGGAGAACAATTATGTTTAAAAAAGTCACAACTTTTCTCCAATAAATGATTCCCCCCTGCCATTCCCGCTGGCAAAAAATTTAAATATCTTTCATGGAAGTTGAGTAACTTGTCCTGCTAATCAGAAAAGGCCCTTGGCTAATCCCAACGTGCTTACTCAAATGATGGGTTATGCTCATGGCACATGTTAATTATTAGCAAATCAAAAGACTCTCCACATCCACAATTCTCTACACCAGACATCACAGGGGAAAATTCCAGTTTCTGGTACTTAGGACTTCTAATGGTGCTTTCTTGGAAAGTTCCTATTATAAGTCATAAGCAAATACAATTATTCATTGATAATATTCATGAGCCTTGATTAGTTGAAATTTCAAGTCTGCTAGTTTTCCTCTGTGTGACATGTATAATGAGAAATTGTTTTCCAAGCACTCCATTAGAGAAAATTTTACAAATACAGAGTAGACTTGCCTGACTGCTGACTTCATACTTCTTTTTGACATGTCCAGGAGGAGAAAGAAGCACTGTACTTTCCTCTGCTGCTGAGAAAGTTGAACTAAAGCCTAACAAAGTTAAAGGGAAAATATCTGAGAAACGTATTTGGTGTAGTAGATATTGCCAATTAAGCGCATTCTATTTTTTCCTTTTACTTTTTAAATTGAAGTATAGCTGTCTTACAATGTTGTGCTAATTTTTGCTGGGAAGCAAAGTGGTTCAGTTTTAAATATATATATATATATAAGTGAATATATATGTAACTTAACGTATTTTTTATAGATTTGTTTTTTATTCTTTTCCATTATGGTTTATCATAGGATTCTGAATATACAGTCCCATGTGCCATACAATAGGACCTTGCTGTTTATTCATTCTATATATATTAGCTGATCTCTTCTACTCCCAACTTCCCACTCCATTCCCCCCTCTACCTCCTCCCCTCCCCCTGGGCAACCACAGTTTGTTCTCTACGAACAGACTCTATTCAAATGCCACAGTCAAGATTCTGCTTCTCAGAGTCAGTAAAGCCACATTTATTTTCCTTTAGTTACATAAAAAGACAGAACATAAGAGACAGATGGGACATGTCATTAAATTCTAGACTCTTCGAAATTTGGAGGTTGTGAAGTTCACCATTCCCAGAGTGAAGAATCTGAGTCATTGTCATCAAAAACCCCTTCAAAGGACAGCTTACATCCAGACTCCCAAAGGCACTGAACATAGTAACAGTCGCAATTAAAGTTACTGTGGAGATAAAACTCTCCTATACAGGATAACGTGAGAAATGAAGTAGTATCATCTTACTGGAACAATCTGTGATGGATCTGGCACCCGTGATGGTTGTAGTTCCATAAAAGGGACATGATAAACAGAAGGACTTCCCTGGATTGGGTTGGTAGTAGTCTTGAGGACATGGATAACAGGGCATTAACCCAGAACGAGAGAATTCTCCCACTGGACAAGGCACTGCAAAAGAAAGAAAATATCATTTGTGCTTATAAAGCAATATACCCTACTTCTAAAAGAAGTGCATTAACCTTTGGTTGTAAGAAAGCTATCACATTGCTGATATTTTCTCTTGCATGTATTTAATACCCAGATCATTAAGTAATACTCAGACCACTTAAGTAAATACTTTGTTGCTTCCTTCCCATCTTTAACAACACACATTAATTTAATAAAAATCAGAATTGGTCATATAATATTGTATTGTGATTTTTGCACTTTATATCACAAGTAAACCATTCCCCAAATCATTAAAGAACACATTTAATAAATGAAATATATTACATCTCACTGGCAGACCATAATTGTTCTCGTATTTCCTCTACTATTGAACAATTACAGTTATTTCTACTAGTTCTGTTTGTTTCTAATAGTTTCTAAAATTATAAACAATGCTGACATGAAATTTTCTATTTAAATTTTTTTATATAACTGATTATTTCCTTGGGATTACACTTGCCTTTAGTTAAAGCTAAAGATATGAAAATCTAAAGCCATAAATATATCATGCCTAAATCATTTTAAAAATGTAATTTACAGCCCCATTAGCAGTGTATGAAATCACCCTTCTCATCGTATGCTCATCAGCATACCTTTTTTCTATTTGAAAGTAAAAATGGAACTGCTCTGTTAATTTGCATTTTCATGATACATGAAGTTCTATTTTTATGTTTATCTGAAATGGTTATTGCTCCTGTATAGTTGCTATTATGTATTGGGGGTCTTTTATTTTAAAACCTGTTAATGTTATTTTGTGTTTGAAATGCTTTTCATATATTACATGTAGTTGAATACTGTCATTTAACCAAGTTTGAAATTCTCTTGCCAATATTTGGTGGAATATGAGAAAAGAGCTCTGGGCTTCCCTGGTGGCTCAGTGGTAAAAAATCTGCCCAGCAGTGTAGAAGACAGGAGTTTGATCCCTGGTTTGGGACTACCCCACAAGCCGCAGAGCAACTAAGCCCATGCGCCACATCTATTAACACCGTGCTCTAGAGCCCAGGAGCCACGACTACTGAAGTGCACGCGCCCCAGAGCCTGCGCTCTGCAACGAGACAAGACACCGCAATGGGAAGCCCAAGCGTCACACTAGAGAACAGTCCCCGCTCGCCGCAACTAGAAAAGCCCAGAGAAGCAACAAAGACCCAGCATAGCCAAAAAATAATTAGATAAATAAATAAAATTAAAAAGAAAAGAGCTCCAAACTTAACATGGATTTCCTTCAATAACTTTTGGTTACATTTGGCAGAGGGGCAGTGAGGTAGATTATCCATGACTAAAGCTGTGGGTTGGGGTTTTAGACAATGATCCAAAGGCAAATTCAGGTGGAGTGTGTGAACTGGAGTCATTTGGGTGGGCCCGAAAGTCATTACAAGCTGAGAAAACTACTATAACTATTAAGACCTAACTGTATAAAATTAGGCATGGAAGATAGAACACAGGGAAACAGCTACTCAGTTTATCAGCATACTTTCCCTTTAGGTCTTGGATTCTTGATAATAAAAATTAGTTTAGCAGAAACAATTACCAAAGAGGTTGAAAGATTTAGAGATACACTTGAGGCTCAAGGAAGCAGGATACTCCAAGTGGTGGCATCCCTTCATCGGTAGGACAACAGACATTAAATAAAGGACAACACGTCTATCATAATCTCAAGATGCTTAGATCAAATTTTTTAAGCACAGCCAGCCAGCCAAGTCTTTTGTAAAAGATCTCTTTTATGTACCCAACTGACAAAACTCAGGAGTTGAATCAATAGATGGCAGAAGATAACATAGATATTAATGCATATTTAGAAAAAAAAATTTTGGTGGCTACATTTGCCACATTCAAGAAAAGTTTTAAGCTCTAAGTATCTTCGTTTCACCAAGAATAAAATAATCTACTCTGTTACTGCTGCTGCTGCTGCTGCTGCTGCTGCTGTTAAAGCGCTTCAGTTGTGTCTGACTCTGTGCGACCGCACAGATGGCAGCCCACTAGGCTCCCGTCCCCGGGATTCTTCAGGCAAGAACATTGGAGTGGGTTGCCATTTCCTTCTCCAATGCGTGAAAGTGAAGTCGCTCGGTCGTGTCCACTCTTAGTGAGCCCCTGGATGGCAGCTCACCAGGTTCCTCCATCCATGGGATTTTCCAGGCAAGAGTACTGGAGTGGGAGAGGTAACTAAACTTACAGGAGTTTATAATAGGTTTCCTGATTCTCAAATTTCCAAAAATGATTGCCATTTAGAAGAGGTATTAATACTTTCCAAAAAGCTAATTATTAATAGTTAACTGAAAGCATAAATGTTCCACTGATAAAAGTATAAATTTTCTGTTTGAAAATGAATGTGTATCATATGCTAGAAATATAAATGCTACCTGTAAAACTCAAGATACTACAGTGAATTAAATACTTTTTTCATATAATTTTTTCAGTACGACCTCACTCTTAAAAAAAGACTGTGCCCTAAAACCTGACAGAATTATACTGTCAGCTGTAGTACATGCTGCTGCTGCTGCTAAGTCGCTTCAGTCATGTCCGACTCTGTGCGACCCCAGACGGCAGCCCACTAGGCTCCCCCGTCCCTGGGATTCTCCAGGCAAGAACGCTGGAGTGGGTTGCCATTTCCTTCTCCAGTGCATGAAAGTGAAAAGTGAAGGTGAAGTCGCTCAGTCGTGTCCGACTCTTAGTGACCCCATGGACTGCAACCCACCAGGCTCCTCCGTCCATGGGATTTTCCAGGCAAGAGTACTAGAGAGGGGTGCCATTGCCTTCTCCAGCTGTAGTACATAATTATACTATAATAGTCAACAATTATACTAAGACATAATAATAATAAAATCTTAAGATAAAAAAAAAAATAAGCCAATTGTCATCTCAAAACAGCAAACATAGTACTGTGATGCCTATTCTTTGCTTTGTGATCCAGAAAGTGCAAAATAAACTTTCAGGTGGAAATTAGTTTAAATTACATTCC
This sequence comes from Capra hircus, assembly GCF_001704415.2. Lineage (NCBI taxonomy): Eukaryota > Metazoa > Chordata > Mammalia > Artiodactyla > Bovidae > Capra > Capra hircus. The sequence continues at coordinate 99,737,208 of NC_030815.1, forward strand.
AAGGGCAAACAGTTGTCATCACAAATGTACTTTCCAAGAGTGGATAATCAGCATTTAATATATGATTTACATATGTAATTAGTACATACACATGCACACATGTGGTGCTAGTGGGAAAGAACCCGCCTGCCAGTGCAGGAGATGTAAGAGGTGTGGGTTCGATCCCTGGGTAGGGAAGATCGCCTGGAGGAGGATGTGGCTGCCCACTCCAGTATTCTTGCCTGGAGAATCCCATGGACAGAGGAACCAGGCAGGCTGCGGTGCAAAGGGTTGCAAAGAGTCAGACACGACTAAAGTGACTTAACACGCACTCATACAACATATGAATGTGTAACAAACGTATACACATAATAATACACTATCTACTACAGTATTAAACACACAGACATGACACATACATGGCAGTTCCCAACGGATTAACACCACAAGGAAAGAGGGGAGAAAGTTTTTGATTTGAATCTTGGACAAAGAAACTATGGTTTCTAAGTCAAGAAAAATGAAACAAAATCTTTCTCACCTCTTTTATTGTAGAGAAGGAGAAAAAATATTTAAATATGCCAAAAGTGACATAAAAATAGAATTAAAAATAGAGCATTAAAATGAACAGGGAAAAATGTAACCCCACAGGCCTGTTTCCTAATGGTATAAAGGGAAAAAATACAGTCTTGGAGACACTGGTTTCTGATGACAAAGCCAGAAGTCAAGGGCTCTCATTCTGAGCCTTTTAACTTCATCCTAGATGGTCAAGCGTTGTTATCTTGTTCCACAAATAATCTTTCCTTCTATCGGCACCATATGTAAACACCACCATCAACCAAAAGCCATTTGTGGGACTTATTATTTTGGCAAAAATCATTTTTAAAAAACTGAAAAAATTCAGACTCTTGTAACCAAGACTCAAGACTGTTAACCAAGGACTCAAGACTGTTTAATATCCTAATACATGATAATAGATGAAATATATAAAGAATATTACATTATACTAACATAGTTATATTAATTCTTTTTTAGTAGCTAAGTTGTGTCTGACTCTTTGTAACCACATGGGCTATAGCCTCCTAGGCTTCTCTGGCTATGGGATTCTCCCAGGCAAGAATACTGGAGTGGGTTCCCATTTCATTCTCCAGGGGATCTTCCTGACCCAGGGATTGAAGCCAGGTCTCCTGCATTGCAGGCAGACTCTTGACCACTGAGGTACTTAGGAAGCCTGACACAGTAATATACTTAAATATAACTGCTATATTTATTAATGATATTTTAAGTTCAGTTCAGTTGCTCAGGCGTGTCCATCTGTTTGCAACTTCATAAACTGCAGCACGCAAGGCCTCCCTGTCCATCAGCAACTCCCAGAGTCCACCCAAACCAATCTCCATTGAGTTGGTGATGCCATTCAACCATCTCATCCTCTGTCGTCCCCTTCTCCTCCTGCCCTCAATCTTTCTAGCATCAGGGTCTTTTCAAATGAGTCAGCTCTTCGCATCAGATGGCCAAAGTATTGGAGTTTCAGCTTCAACATCAGTCCTTCCAATGAACACCCAGGACTGATCTCCTTTAGGATGGACTGACTGGATTTCCTTGTAGTCCAAGGGACTCTCAATAATCTTCTCCAGCCCCAGAGTTTGAAAGCATTAATTCTTTGGCACTCAGCCTTCTTTATGGTCCAACTCTTCCATCTGTACATGACTGCTGGAAAAATCATAGCCTTGACTAGACGGACCTTTGCTGACAAAGTAATGTCTCTGCTTTTTAATATGCTGTCTAGGTTGGTCATAACTTTCCTTCCAAGGAGCAAGTGTTTTTTAATTTCATGGCTGCAATCATCATCTGCAGTGATTTTGGAGCCCCCCAAAATAAAGTCTGACACTATTTCCCCATCTATTTGCCATGAAGTCATGGGACCGGATGCCATGATCTTAATTTTCTGAATGTTGAGCTTTAAGCCAACACTTTCACTCTCCTGTTTCACTTTCATCAACAGGCCTTTTAGATCATCTTCACTTTCTGCCATATGGGTGGTGTCATCTGCATATCTGAGGTTATTGATATTTCTCCCGGCAATCTTGATTCCAGCTTGTGTTTCTTCCAGTCCAGCGTTTCTCATGATGTACTCTGCATAGAAGTTAAATAAGCAGGGTGACAATATACAGCCTTGACGTACTCCTTTTCCTATTTGGAGCCAGTCTGTTGTTCCATGTCCAGTTCTAACTGTTGCTTCCTGACCTGCATATAGGTGTCTCAAGAGGCAGGTCAGGTGGTCTGGTATTTCCATCTCTTGAAAGATTTTCCACAGTTTATTGTGATCCACATAGTCAAAGGCTCTAGCATAGTCAATAAAGTAGAAATAGATGTTTTTCTGGAACTCTCTTGCTTTTTCGATGATCCAGCAGATGTTTGCGATTTGATCTCTGGTTCCTCTGCCTTTTCTAAAACCAGCCTGAACATCTGGAAGTTCATGGTTCATGTAATGCTGAAGCCTGGCTTGGAGAATTTTGAGCATTACTTTACTAGCGTGTGAGCTGAGTGCAACTGTGCAGTAGTTTGAGCATTCTTTGGCATTGCCTTTCTTTGGGATTGGAATGAAAACTGACCTTTTCCAGTCCTGTGGTCACTGTTGAGTTTTCCAAATTTGCTGGCATATTGAGTGCAGCACTTTCACAGCATCATCTTTCAGGATTTGAAACAGCTCAACTGGAATTCCATCACCTCCACTAGTTTTGTTTGTAGTGATGCTTCCTAACGCCCACTTGACTTCATATACAAGGATGTCTGGCTCTAGGTGAGTGTGAGTGATCATACCATCGTGATTATCTGGGTCATGAAAATCTTTTTTGTGCAGTTCTTCTGTGTATTCTTGTCACCTCTTCTTAATATCTTCTGCTTCTGTTAGGTCCGCACCATTTCTGTCCTTTATTGAGCCCATCTTTGCATGAAATGTTACCTTGGTATCTCTAATTTTCTTGATGGGATCTCTAGGCTTTTCCATTCTACTGTTTTCCTTTATTTCTTTGCATTGATTGCTAAGGGAGGCTTTCTTATCTTTCCTTGCTATTCTTTGGAACTCTGCATTCAAATGGGTATATCTTTCCTTTTCTCCTTTGCTTTTTGCATCCCTTCTTTTCATAGCTATTTGTAAGGCCTCCTCAGACAGCCATTTGGCTTTTTTGCATTTCTTTTTCCTGGGATGATCTTGATTGCTGTCTCCTGTACAATGTCATGAACCTCTGTCCATAGTTCATCAGGCACCCTGTCTATCAAATCTAGTCCCTTAAATCTATTTCTCACTTCCACTGTATAGTCATAAGGATTTGATTTAGGTCATACATGAATGGTCTAGTGGTTTTCCCCACTTTCTTCAATTTCAGTCTGAATCTGGCAATAAGGAGTTCATGATCTGAGCCACAGTCAGCTCCTGGTCTTGTTTTTGCTGACTGTATAGAGCTTCTCCATCTTTGGCTGCAAAGAATATAATCAATCTGATTTTGGTGTTGGCCATTTGGTGATGTCCATGTATAGAGTCTTCTCTTGTGCTGTTGGAAGAGGGTGTTTGCTATGACCAGTGTGTTCTCTCGGCAAAACTCTATTAGCCTTTGCCCTGCTTAATTCTGTACTCCAAGGCCAAATTTGCCTATTACTCCAGGTGTTTCTTAACTTCCTACTTTTGCATTCCATCCCCTATAATGAAAAGGACATCTTTTGGGGGTGTTAGTTCTAGAAGGTCTTGTAGGTCTTCATAGAACCGTTCAACTTCAGCTTCTTCAGTGTTACTAGTCAGGGCATAGACCTGGAGTACTGTGATACTGAATGGTTTGCCTTGGAAACAGACAGAGATCATTCTGTCATTTTTGAGATTGCATCCAAGTACTGCATTTTGGACTCTTTTGTTGACTATGATGGCTACTCCATTTCTTCTAAGGGATTCTCCCCACAGTAGTAGATGTAACGGTCATCTGAGTTAAATTCAGCCATTCCAGTCCATTTTAGTTCGCTGATTCCTAAAATGTTGACGTTCGTTCTTGCCCTCTCCTGTTTGACCACTTCCAATTTGCCTTGATTCATGGACCTGACATTCCAGGTTCCTATGCAATACTGCTCTTTTCAGCATCGGACCTTGCTTCTATCACCAGTCTCATCCACAACTTGGTGTTGTTTTTGCTTTGGCTCCATCCCTTCATTCTTTCTGGAGTTATTTCTCCAATGATCTCCATTAGCATACTTTAAGTTCAAAGGCTATATAATGCAAAAAGTGATACATCAGCAAAAAATAAGGCAAACTGTACAACATGCCCATAAAAATAAAGCAGTACAGAAAGAAAAAGAGGAAAAGGAGAGAAAGAAGGGGCAGGGAGAAAGGGGGTTGATTAAAAACTACAGAAATGTATATGAGGGACTATTCTAGAACTCACACACACTTAAAGTAAAAACAAAATGGTGCTTATCCAGCACTGCAGGGGAAAGCGTCATTGCCAATTACTATTGATTTTCCACTCAAGACAAGTAGAATGTGGTTAAACATATGCTAGGAATATTAGAAATAGAGCAGTTACCAGAAGTTTAAAGAATTTCTGGGAATTACAATTTCTTAATTGTGGCAATTTGGTATTAGAAAACCTCAAGGATTATTTGGAAACTTCAAGGAAAAAAAATTGTCAAATATGAACTTATTTCACTGTAAAAATCCTAGTTGGCTTTTGCAGTTGGAGGGAGGGAGGAAGGGAAAGAGAGAAGACTTATTTTTCCTGCAGACTTTCTTCCAAAGTTAGACTGTATACTGACAAAATAAGAGAGTCTTTGGTAGATCTCTTTCAACCATAATGTGAGGTTTTGTTTGACTTTTAATTAAAAAAAAAAATCCACAGCTGGTATTACACAACACGCATGGTTTATGAGTTTCAAGTAGTTCCTAGCTAACCTTTCTTCTCATTTCTTCAGTGAAGCATTAGGTTGATGAACACTACTTGCCCAGTTCCTCATGTCTAAGAGGCTTTCATCTACTGTGATTCTGGATCTGAGATTCAAACAGATGCAGCATATAAAACATATATTTAGGGTAGCATTCAACTTACAGGGACTGTAACTCCCAGAACGCAATGCTGCCCCCTGCCCCCTCCCCACATCTACACTCAAAACATTCTAAGTATTCATTTTCTAGGAATCTCAGTCTCTAACTGGATACAGATGTATATATGTGTGTGTACCTTGGGGAAATCAGGAACCACCAGACTAGCTTATTAAAACATCACTCATTCAATAAGAGATGTTTTTAAACTTTCAGATTGTCATGCATACGTCCTAAGTCGTTTCAGTCGTGTCTGACTCTGTGTGACCCCATGGACTGCAGACTGCCAGGCTTCTCTCTCCATGGGATTCTCCATGCAAGAATACTAGAGTGGGTTGCCATTCTTTTCTCCAGGGGATCTTCCCCATCCAGGGATCAAACTGGTGTCTCTTAAGTCTACCTGCATGCGGGTGGGTTCTTTACCACTAGTGCCACCTGGGAAGTCCACATTGCCACAGGCCTTGGGTTTTTCAATAAGGGTATATAGAATGGGTAGGACACACAATTTTTTAAAAAGTCATTTTTCGCCAGGCATGCTTGTTCTGTTCCCAGTGGTGTCACAGACAGAGGTAAACAACTTTCTATTTTTTTGCAAAGTTCTACTGAATTGCAACGTCACTGCAGGTTGTTTTTTTAAGTTTCTGGCAATAGGCTGACATTGATTTGTCAGATGGAGTCCCACTGTCATTTTAAGTTTTCATTTTTTACTTTTGTTTCTGTCTTCCAGTTTTTACACTGCTGGAAAGCTGTACCTGGTAAGGATGTTAGAACTATTTGAAATTGAAACTGTATTCTTCATATTTCTATTTAACCAGTGGTTCCCAATGTGGGGTCCCTGGACCAAGCAGAATCAGCATCACCTGAGAATGTCCAACTATTTGTGACCCCATGGACTATACAGTCCATGGAATTCTCCAGGCCAGAATACTGGAGTGGGGAGCCTTTCCCTTCCCTGGGGATCTTCCCAACCCAGGGACTAAACCCAGGTCTCCCGCATTGCAGGCAGATTCTTTACCAGCTGAGCCAAAAGGGAAGCCCAAGAATACTGGGGTGGGTAGCCTATCCTTTCTCTAATGGGTCTTCCCAACCCAGGAATTGAACCAGGGTCCCCTGCATTGCAGACGGATTCTTTACCAACTGTGCTATCAGGCAAGCCTGAGAACTAGTTAGAAATGCAAATTCTCAGGGCCTTTACCAGACCTGTTGAATTAAAATCTCTGGGGTGGCCCCAGGAATCCACGTTTCAACAAACCCTCCATGGTGACACGTGAGAAACAAAAATTAGTGCATTTTAGAATCTGGGGCAACTCTGGGTTTCCCTTGTGGCTCAGTGGTAAAGAACCCGCCTGCAATGAGGGAGACATGGGTTCGATCCCTCAGTAGGGAAGATCCCCTGGAGAAGGAAATGGCTACCTCCTCCAGTACTCTTGCCTGGAGAATCCCAAGGACAGAAGAGGCTGGTGGGCTCCAGTCCATGGGGTCACAGAAGAGTCAGACATAAACAACAACATTGGGAGAGGGGGGATCTCCAGAAGAAAACCAGTAAACTTACACCAGAATTCTCTGGGGGTGGAGACTGGGTTTCAATATTTTTAACATGTTACGGACTGGGGCATTTTTTGCAGAAATTAACTCCTGTGGCCTAATGATCTGGTATATAAGTGAATATTGAAACATTCTGGTCAATAATGTTTAGGTAACAAAAGATGTACTAAGATGTCTCTAGTCAATAAGTGGCTACAATACTGATATGAATGTGCAACGATTCTAGTAGGCAGTCAGAGTGGATAACCACTCGTGAAAATCTTCAAACTGCAGGGAACAAAGGTCACAATCCGAAGGATGTATTTTTTGAGTTTCAAGGAACATAAGATAAGACCTCATTTTGTACATGAAAATCTAAGTTCCTGGTTGACAAGTATTTCTCTCATACTATGTGGTCACATGGTTACTAGTGTTGAGGCCTGGGACCAAGTCATGTGCTTCTTGTGTGTCCCTAACAGTACCAGGATGGTGTTTATATTATGGGTGTTTACACTTAAGTACCGACTGGCTGAATAGAAGGAAACACTCTATGAAGAGACAGTTATTTACATTCTTTGCATATAGCAGACATATGGCTCTGCTAACAAGATTCCACTCTTCCATGCAGAGAACCTAGCACAGGCTTGGGGAAAAAAAAAAAGCAATGTGTGTAAGACTTAACCTCCACAAGCAGAAATGTCCACAGCTCCTCTCTTCACAGTTGAAGTGTTTTCTGGACATACGAGGCACCCCCGGGAACCAAATGCTGGCTGATAGCTGCCCAGTGGACATGATTCGCATGTTTCAAGCCCATTTGATGAGTAGGTGCCTTGTTTACACTGAGCTAAAATGAAAAATGTAATATGGTTAATAATAATGACATCAACTGTACGAAAGTAGCACTGTGTACAATAGGGTTTTCCATATTTTCATTTTTTTAGGATAAAATGAGGGTCACAAAGAACTCCAAGCAGACACATTATCTTTTAGATTCTTCATACTTCTGTATGCTAATAAGCTATAGGCTCATTTCCAGTTCCTTCTATTATGACCCAGCATGGTGTTGGACACATCGAAAATGTCGATAAATAGTTTTGCAGTGAAGTTAGAAATCTGCGTCTGACCAGGTCCAGCTGTTACAGGGAAACTTGCTCTTGTACAAGTTCCCAGCTTGTACGCTGTTTTCTGGAGTGACAGAAACAAAACCTACAATTGGGCTTTCCTCTCGTCACTATGCTGGCACCATTTTCACCGTAAATAAGAACTGGCCCTCTTACCTCCTCATGGTTACAGACACCATTTCATTTGAGGGTTGGCAGAGGAGGAAGTAAGAGTAGTCTTAGCATGAGGCCCAGAGAGGTGAATTGAGCAACTTTCCAAAGCGCACAGCAGTGATTCTGTAGTGAGTGGGCCTCGGGCCAGATTCCCCCAGTGCACTGTCCTCTCCTTCCGCCCTTTCCTCCAGATTAATCTCACTTTCAGCGACGCCAGCATTTTCAGGGCATGTGCAGTCGCCCAGCACTGCTCCCAAGTTTACACGTGTCATGAAGCACCCACACCTGCACTGGCAGCAACAGGCAAGGAGGAACAAGCCTGCAACTCCTTCTTTCAGACGCATCTTAGCCACAACGGGAAAGAGATGTTTCCATGAGGAATGGTCACTGAGAATAACAGCAACAATGTTTTGGAAAGGCTGGATAATTTAGTAGCAAGAAGATGTGCATATGGGTCTGCAGTTATTCATTTCCAAGTAAATGGAGTTAATCTCATCATATCAAATATTATTCAAACAAAAACACCAGTCTATATCTGATGCAGGATACAGCATGCTTGGAGCTGGTGCATGGGATGACCAGAGAGATGTTATGGGGAGGGAGGTGGGGGGGTCATGTTGGGAACGCATGTAAGAATAAAGATTTAAAATTAAAAAAAAAAAAAAAAGAAAAAGCAGCCCAATGCTTGCTAAGTCATGAAAGTCCCTTCTACCGGTTAATGTGAGATTCACTAAAACACGTGGAATTAACTGATGAAAACAGATTAGAGTTCTTGACAGTGGAGTTTGATTTAGACAGCAATGGGCTATACCAAAAGGAAGGTAAATGGACTTCTCTGAGTGAGGGAAACATTCAAATAATCGCTTATAACTGAAAGAAAGAAAAAAAATCAGTTTTGGTAATGCTCGTATTTCAGCCTATTTGCTAGCGAGGTTTCCTAAGTGGAAATAAAATTCAGGCTTCTGGTCTAACTACCTTTGCATTCCGAGCTGCTCCTTGAATGGAGATATTCGGTGTAAGTCCCAGTCGGACAGGGTTTGCACTCAAGCTGCCCTTCTTCATCTTGATAGGAGCCCATCAAGCAACTCTCACAGACAGAATGCTCCAGGGAATAGTAGGTTCCCAAAGGGCAGTTGACTGAAAACAAGCAGGAAACACTGAATATTGTATGGAACATACTTTGTCCCTTAGGTATGAGACAAATAAAGCATGCTTCCAGCTACTATTGTTTATAAGTTAAATTTCACTGTCAAAGGTTTACTCACAAGATAAATTTTCCATAAATGTAGTCCTCTAAACCAACAGACAGATTTTTTTTTGAGAAAGTGCAAATTCTTAACTGACCAAGCTTATAGCTTATAGGATGGGGGCTTTGAAGTGTGGGTTAAAGCATAAACCAGATCATTCTGGAAACACACAGCGAATGGAAGAAAAATAAAGCAGTTAATTTGGTGCTTTGACATATTAAAAATGGTTTCTTCACTGTTCTTCTGAATGGTTTCCCTTATGAAACTGTACATTACAGCATCACTTCTAAATGTAGCATCACTACAAAAACAGACAAAGGTGGGGAGCTTAGAACAAATGAGTTAAGTTGACCCCTCTCCCTCCTTAGATTGCACTGAAGTCATGTGCAAGTCTGAGGCAACCTCAGACCCAAAGACCCTGCGGAAACTGACCAGTTTCAAAACCTTCCTTCCCTGGAGATTTGGTCTACTATTTTGGCAGGCTCGGAGTGCAGAATTTCTGAAATCAAAGTGGGATATTAAGTTCCCTGAGAGGTTGCTATCAAAGTTAGCATTCTTCCAGAGAGAACACCTGAAAGAATCACTTGGGTGATTATCAGGCAACTTACTAAAATTTCAGATTCCAAGGACCTGACCTCAAAGGGTCAGGAGGCATCCCCTGTGGATTGGGACCTGAATCAAGCTGCAATCTGACAAGCACTTCAGGGGATGCTGACACAGGTAGTCTGAAGACCACACTGAGAAATGCAAAACTCTGGCCAAGGCAATTCCAGATTTTTACTTACAAGTTGAGAAAGAAACAAGAGGGGGCTCAGAATGACAATATTAATGTGCTTTTGATGAGCTGGGTTTATTCCAGTGTGAAAAACCTAGCTGAGCTCTGGGAATAGCAATGAGAACTGTTGATGAAGGTTTTCTGACCAGGACACAATATCCCACACTATAGAGAGATTAACAGAAGCCTCATGTCATTTGGTTCTGTTTGAGCATGTAGATTTTGCTTGGAGGAGACTCTGCTATCTATAAATGATGACTGGCTTAGGAAAGAGACTGGAATTGACTCAGATTGTGACAGTCTAAAGTCAGTAAAAGCTAAGGGATTGTGGGGGGAGGGGAAAAGGGGACTGGCACTTTAATGGGTCTGGGGTCTCTTTGGGGGTGATGGAAATGTTTTGGAACTGTGATAGAGGTAATGGTTGAATGTCACTGTGACTATACTAAACACCACTAAACTGCATACTTCAAAATGGTTCATTTTATGCTATGTGAATTTTGTGTTGGCTGCCTGGGTGAGTATATCACCTGAATCACTTATTGTCTTAAAAGACTTAGTTCTTAGCCTCTTGGCTTCGGTTTTCTCATGCATAAAATATACTTAATAATAATGGTACCTCATACAGTAGCTAAACAGGATTAAACAAGACAGGGTCTCAGTCAGCACACAGAGGTGGTCAGCAAAGTTTTAGTTTTTGTCACTGGAGTTGCTGCTGAAAGCTGAGAGGTCTAAAGATCTAGAAATAAAACTAAGATTTGAGTCCCTTACCTAAAGTAATCTTATCCTGACCAATAGTAGTATCTAGACTTTTGAGACAAAAAGCACATAACAATAACAAAATGTAGGTTTCAGGACTGTCACCCTTTACAGTCGTAGGGTGACTCGACCTGTGTCATCTGACCCAACAGGCACCAAATATTTTTGGCAACAGCGAGAAATCTTACCACACATTCGGCCTCTCAGCACAGAGCCCGGTCTGCAGAAGAGGAAAGCCTTTTCTGTTTCTAAGGAATTGCTGTCAGCTACAAGCATTTCAGAGGCAAGCTGAAAGGAATACATGGGCTCCTTAGTAAGGGTCCTTTTCAGTCGATTTGTGATCGTTTCCAACGTTTTAATGAGTCGCTGCTGATTTTCCAATTCAAGGGTATCGTTTCTTTCATCAGGTAATGGCACACTAGCTGAGATAAAAACAAAACAAAAGAAAACACACACACACATCATGTTGCAGCAAGCCATTTGGAGTGAGTTTTTACCCTAAAAAATGACATATATTAACTTTAAAAATGCATTCCAATATACACTAGGTAGAGACAAATACTGTTTGATTCCACTTATACAGGGGACCTGCTGCTGCTGCTGCTGCTGCTGAGTCGCTTCAGTCATGTCTGACTCTGTGCGACCCCATAGACAGCAGCCCACCAGGCTCCCCCGTCCCTGGGATTCTCCAGGCAAGAACACTGGAGTGGGTTGCCATGTCCTTCTCCAATGCATGAAAGTGAAAAGTGAAAGTGAAGTTGCTCAGTCGTGCCTGACTTTAGCGACCCCATGGACTGCAGCCTACCAGGCTCCTCCATCCATGGGATTTTTCAGGCAAGAGTACTGGAGTGGGGTGCCATTGCCTTCTCCGATACGAGGGACCTAGAATAGTCAAATTCAAAGTCAGAAAGAACACTAGGAGTAGATCCTGGGGTCAGGTCGGGGGTGGGGAGCGGGAATGGGGACTTAGTGTTGAATGGGGACAGAGTTTCAGTTTAGGAAAGTGAAAAATCCAGGAGATAGATGATGGTGGGAGATGATGAATGTATTTAATGCCACTGAATTGTACAGTTAAATATGGTTAAAATAGTATGTTTTATATTATGTGACTTTTTAATCACAATTAAAAGAACATTCCAGGAAAGATACACACAAATTTAAATTATTATTTACTGAGTAGCTAGTACATGGAGAATATTAAGAACAACATGTTTTGTTTACATGCCTTAGTTCAACATGTCAAGATGAGTTTGAAGCCGGGGGCTTGTTGCTATGAGAATCATAAAATATATCTGTGATATTATGAAAAATAACAGAACAGGTGATTGTGCTTGCCCTAATATACAGTTCCAGGGTAATTTCCTAATACTGACAACACAGAGAAAGTTTGAAAATAGATCTCCAACCAAGAATTTCCCATTATATTAACCTTTTCAAACAGTCTATTCTTACCTGTGATGTTAAAAATTAACCTAATTTTGTGGTCAGATAATGGGGCACTTCTTTCAATCCGTGAAGATCTGGCTTTGCCAGCACCCGTGGGTGTTTCTCGCACTGTGTCCTGGAAGTCACCGTAAGAGTAATCCAGCCTGTTGGCTGCACCCCAGCCACCAGGTCCTGAAAAGTTGGGGTAGAGAAATAAAAGATTGTAGAGCTGCATCTTTATCAGCTTTTAGGGTCTAATGTTCAGCCACAAATTACATGGTCTTTGATCACTATTTAAATTGCCCATAATGTTTTACATATAAAGTTTTGCCTATAATTTTATACTGTAGTCTTGGGCACTTCATATTAAATTTAGATTAGCAATGAACAAGCTATGCAGGCATTTAAACCATTCTATCTTCAGCCTAATAATTATAGTAAGTTTAGAGGAAATGGGAGGTGGGTATAGATTTTAATCAATGTCTATTTCCTTTCAGGGTTTGTTCCATTCTTGTCTTTTTTAATATCAGTGTCACAAACTGAATGTGCATAAACAGTTTTCCCTTTGTGAAGATTATTTAAGATATTTGCATATCTGCATATTTTAAATATAAACATACTGTACTTTAAACAAAGATAATAACAAAGATAATACTGTGTATATATTATTTGCTAATCACTTTTCAAATTTTCTCAACAATATATTATAATATTTGTGTCAAATAGTTTAATGTCTTTTTCTATAGCTATGCTAGTTTCGGAGGGCAGCATTATGAGTTAAATGTTTACACACTTAAGAAACTGCTGGAGGCAGTATGCCGTGCTTAGTCACTCAGTCATGTCAGACTCTCCAGGAATTGCATCCTGCCAAGCTCCTCTGTCCATGGAATTCTCCAGGCAAAAATACTAAAGTGGGTTGCCATGTCCTCCTCCAGGGAATCTTCCCAAACCAAGGATCAAATCCAGGACTTCTTTACTGTCTGAGCCACCGGGGAAGCCCAAGGATCCTGGAGTGGGTTGCCATACCCTCTTGCAGGGGATCTTCCCATCCCAGGGATCAAACCCAGGTCTCCCACAATGCAGGCAGATTCTTGACCATCTGAGCCACCAGGGAGGCCATGAATACTGGAGTGAGTAGCATGGTTTTATGTGTCTCTTTAGATGCCTTCCATATCATGCGTGACCAACTGCATGGTTCAGACGGTAACTTCTTGATAAATGAGGTATGCCTGTACAATCTTAATCAAGCTACTTTCATTACTCTGGATCTCAGTTTCTTTATGTCTACATTGAGATAATTATTCCTATCTTATAGGTCTGCAGAATAACAGCTAGTTCATGCAAACTAGCTCATAGACTAGTTTTTGGACTAGCTTTTAGACTCATTCTAAAAGCTCAGTGAGAGTAAATAATATTAATATTGATGTAGGCACGCTGTTGTTGCTTAGTTATGTGCTTTAAACATCAAATCTATTTATACAGGTTTGTCCACTTAAGTAAGTTGGTTTTTGAGTTTCTTTTTTAGCTTAATTCATGCTTTTAGCCACTTAAAAAGAACTAGATCAATAGTTTTATTTTTCACTTAAACATTTTTCCCTACAAGTGTCATGTAGCCATTGTAAAAAACACAACACCACAAAATCCCAGAGGAACAAAGAGAAACATGTAAAAGATTGTCTATAATTCCACCACACAGAAATAATGACCATAAAATTTTAGCCAAGAATATTTTCTATGAATAAACACACACATACACATTTATGCACACATATTATATATATGCATACATATTATATATATGCATACATATTATATATGAATATATAAACACATACATACACATTTATGCACACACACACACACAGTGTGTGGTAGCTCAGGTAGTAGAGTCTACTCGCTATGCGGGAGACCCGGGTTTGAGCCCTGGGTGGAGGAGATGCTCTGGAGAAGGAAATGGCAACCTACTCCAGTATTCTTGCCTGGACAATCCCATGGACGGAGGAGCATGACAGGCAACAGTCCACGGGGTCACAAAGAGTCAGATGTGACTGAGTGACTTCACTTGCTTTCTTTATATATATATATATGTATACAGCTAGAATAAATATAAACATACTGTACTTTTAACAAAATAAGATCATGCTATATGAATATTATTTGCTAATCACTTTTTAAATTTTCTCAACAATATAATATTTCTGTGTCAAATGGTTTAATATCTTTTTCTATAGCTAAACTTCCTTGGTGGCTCAGACAGTAAAGCATCTGTCTACAATGTGGGAGACCTGGGTTCCATCCCTGGATTGGGAAGATCCGCTGGAGAAGGAAATGGCAATCTACTCCAGTACTATTGCCTGGAAAATTCCATGGACAGAGGAGCCTGGTAGGCTACAGTCCATGGGGTCACAAAGAGTCGGACACGACTGAGCGACTTCACTTTCCTTTCACTTTCACTACAAACTAAGTTTATATTTTCAGACTTTGAGGTTATTTCAAAATTTTAGAACATCCTTGTACTACACTATGTCATAAAATCTTCTCACCATCAGTGAGAAGACACCACCCAATTCCATAAATACCCAAATGAAATATGTACATCTTGGAATTTACAAAATATGGTACATGTTTGTACATTAGTATGACTTTTATCTTGAGAAATATCCTCAGATGGGTCTGAGCATTTTTAACCCTTTAGTTACATATTGCCAAATGCTCTTCAATTTCTTCTCTACACACAATATGTGAGTATAATTTTTATCTCATGACACCTTTGCCAACTCTGGGTATTGAGATTTTTACTCAAATTTGTTCATCAGACAGGATAAAAAATGGCATCTCACTTTAATTTTAATCTGAACTACATGAGTAGTATAAGATCTAATCATTTTAGTATATTTACTGGCCCTTTCTTTTCCACACATTATGACATGCCAAGGTGGTATAAATATTACTGATTTTGTGAGTGGTGTAAAGACACTCGAGGAAGAAGGTTTGCCTCTCAGGATCCCTTGCATCACTTGCACCATACAGTATTCAGATTCTTACAGGATGACACCCATCACCCGTCACAAAGTCTCATGATGATAGCCGACTCCCTCTGTGTGCAGTCCTGTACCCTTGCAACCTACCTCGACAATCTGGGGGCAGCGGGAACCTGGGTCACGTGTGACAGAAGAGGCACTGGTATTCTAGAGGTGCCACTGCCAACGCCCCCACCAAGGCCACTTTGTGTTCTTCTGTCTAAAACTTTAACTTCCATTATGTTCACTGAGAAGTTGTTTATAATCGTTAAAACTGGAAAACAAACTCAAAGTCTACCAATAGGAAACTGTTTATATAAATTATAGCAAATTCATAAAATATGTAGTCATTAAAACTGCATTGAACACACTGGTATATTTAAAATGGATAACCAACAAAGATCCATGTACAGCACATGGAACTCTATTCAATGTTATGTGGCAGCCTTGATGGCAGTGGGGGTTTGGAGGAGAATGGATAATGTCTATTTATGGCTGAATCCCTTCACTGTTCATCTATCACAACACTGTTAATCAGCTATACCCCAATACAAAATAAAAAGTTCAAAAAATTGCACTGAAATATTTATGACATAAAAGTATCCTCGATAAAATATTAACTAGAAAATCATGTTTACGAAATAGTATGGGTCTACACTCAAATGCAGTACAGTAATATACACATTAATATAGTAACAATTATTTCTGGAACTGCAGGTTATCTCAACTTTATTCTTTTAGTATTTTTCAAATTTTTGCAAAAAACATATATGCAGAAATAATATTTTTCAATTTAAAAGCTCTAAAGCAATAGTCAATATCACTCAATGCTAAATCACTAAGAGAAATATGATTAGTGTCAAAAACAAAAAGAATGTCCACTCTCATGTGAATTAATACTGCTTCAAATAATCTAAGCACTTTACTTTCTTTTGTATTTCCTCATTTAATCCTTACAACAGCCCTATGAGCTCAGCACTCTTACACACCCAGTTTAAAGATGAGAAAATTGAGGCACAGAGTGGTTTGAGAACTTAAGCTCTTCCCCTGCCTCCTGCTGCTGCTGCTGCTAAGTCACTTCAGTCGTGTCTGACTCTGTGTGACCCCATAGACGGTAGCCCACCAGGCTCCCCCGTCCCTGGGATTCTCCAGGCAAGAACACTGGAATGGGTTGCCATTTCCTTCTCCAATGCATGAAAGTGAAAAGTGAAAGTGAAGTCGCTCAGTCGTGTCCGACTCTTTGCGACCCCATGGACTCCTAGCAGCCTAGCAGGCTCCTCCGCCCATGGGATTTCCCAGGCAAGAGTACTGGAGTGGGGTGCCATTGCCTTCTCCTCCCCTGCCTCCTAGTTGCTGGGTAAGCCAGGATTCAGACATTTACTAGTTGGTTGTAGAATTCATGTATTTAACCAGGACGGTATCACCACTGTGTTCTAAAACATTTCTCTGCAAGTTCTGTAGAGACAGTTTTATAAGAATGAAATAAAAATAAGTATAATTACTGGAAAGGACAAAGAAATCCCATAACACACTTTGGAGTACACTTAATAAAAGTTGTATGTCAATTATTTCTTTAAAAAACAGAAGATAAAAACATTCAGAGTCTACATGAAGAAAACATCCAAATTCTACTTGAAGGTATATCAGACTGGAATAGATTGAGTCTTAACATATTATAAGTGAGGAATGTGAATATTTTACATGTATTACTATTTTGAATAAATGACTTCCAATTTAAGTTAAATGCCATATAAAAATTGCCATTAGTACCTTATAACTATTACTACTCTAAGACATCATACAAATATTTGAATTTTGCAATCACAATGTGACTTAGTTTTCTTAGTATTTATCATCCTGAAGCATTCTGGCTAATATTTTGAAAGAATTACATATCTATAAATATCATTACACACAGGATCAGGTTATCCAGTCATCCTAGAACTTTTGATGAATAAATAAGTGAAAGGTTATTTTTCTAATTTGCCCCACTCTTCTGGAATGATTTTCTTAGCCTGCACAACAGTTTTCCCAACTACCCACACTAAATAATTTCATTACCGATTGCAAAGCCATTTTCATAGTCATAATTATATTCAAGGCAGTATTTTTTGGTCAAGTCCTCCAATCGGCAGTCAATGTCATCAGCATCACTACAAAATGACGGGACCTGTAAAAAAAAAAATGAAAGAGGACAAACTGTGCTTCACATCTGGGAGTGCCTTGGATAAGCTCTATGCTCCTGTTCTTCACATCTCCATCAGCAGGAAGGAAGGAAGGACCCCAGAGCGCTCCCTGTCCTTAAAAAGGCCCCTGACCCTGCTCCTTGCCCTCCCCTACCTCCTCTCAGTGCTGTGGACCACCAAGATCAATCTCATGCCTTTTCCATCACTTACCACGAGAAACTCAGGACTCCCGGGATATCTGTCTCTGAACTTTCACCCCAACTGAGTTTTGTTTTTTTTTCAATTGAAGTATAGCTGATTTACAATTTTCTATTAATGACTCTTTAGATGCCTTTTCTCTGGCCCTATCTCCCACCCTCCTCCAAGTAAAGTCCTTGAAAACGTTCCTTGGCGCCCTCTGAAGTTCACAGTCAAGAACCAGTCAAACCCTTATTAGTATTCACCTCCTCTCTCTGTGTTCTTTTCCCTTTCGCTCTCAATGAAACCTGACTTCCTTGTTTTTTTAGGTGGTGGTCATGGAGGTGAGGAAGTGCCCTCCTCACTCTTTAGTGCTGTTTCTAGCTCATACTCCCATGAACCTCCTTGAAGCCTGAGTTTTGAAGCTCCTGCAGTAAGCCATACCACACACTAATCTCCTTGTGCCCGTCACCTATAGCCCTCCCCTATTCCGAGTCACTTCCTCATGCCAAGAACCTTAGTAAGTGTCCCTGGTATAGCCCTGGGTGATTTCTATATTCAGCCAGCTGATCCTTCCATCACCTTGAATTCTCACTTCCTCTTCCATCTTCCAGCTTTACTTTGTCACTTACTCAGTCATACCCTCAGATCTTGTCATTACCAGTAACTGCACCCTCTCTTAGACCCAGGAATCCAACACCTCTTCTGTAACCCACTGACAGTGTCACCTCTTCACTGTCTCTCAGCCCCTGATGTCTTCACTTCCTTATTTACCTACCTTGGATCCCATCTTGATCCATCACCATAAATTACTTACTCCCTTGCACGCACCCTCCTTGGTCTGTCACCATGAATTACTCCTTTGCATGCACCCTTCTCAATTTGTCTGGAGAACTTTAACCCCAGTTAAATTGATTGCTCTGCTTTCTCCACATTTGTGCCCATATGCTCAACTATAGTTTGGGAGAAAACACATCCCTGCTTAAGGCCAGTCCTACATTTCTCTAGTATATTCATTTATGCTCTCCTAGAAGATCATTTTGTACCACATTCTCTTTTCTCAAACCTCTAACAACTCCTCCCCAGCCTTACTCCAGACTGATCATTCTCTATCTTTTTTCACAGATCAGACAGTCACAAACGATCCTTCTTTCACACACATCACATGTGGACTCACCCCTGTACCTGTGCTCATGTCCTCTACCCATTCCTGACACCTCTCTTTCTCACACTCTGTATCAAATCTACTACTATCGCATCTACTTTCAGAATCTATCCTAAATCTAAGCCACTCAACTCTGTTAGGGATATAAGTTGCTTAGAGGACTACGATTTCACAGAAGTTATATATACATACACATATATATAAACTATAAATATATAAAAAACATATATAAAACATTTATATACTCATATATATATATAGAACATTTCCTGCTTTCAAGATGCTCAATACACTTAAATACATTGCTTTGCTCTCCTGGAATCCCGAAAGAGTCCTAAATTTGCATGAAAAAGAAAACCCTTTAAATGTTCAGTGATCATAAAAGAAAAACAGACAACAAGGGCATTTCTGTCATACTTTAAACAACAAAGCAGACATTCTCAAACCAAAGGGACTCTAAGTTTTTCTGAATGTTTTAAAAAATTCAAAGTGCTTTAACACAGACTTACTTATAATTCACTCCAGGAGACCAAAACCTATGAATAATTCTAAATATGAGGAGCAAGTTTGGGTCACAAAGAAAAAGGAACTCATCAAGACAAAGAATTTCTGTTGCAGGTGATGCAGAGCAACTATGGAAAACTCAACAGCATCCTTTAAAATATGGCAAACAACCAAGGAACGCTACTGACATACCATTTTCCCCAGGGTGGTCTCAAATGCTTCAGAAAATTTCTTCAACAGATCTGTGTCATCACAGCGAGTTGCTTTGTACAGCATCTCAAAGGACTTGTACCCATGATTTGCAAAACGTTTTACTGGAAAAAACCAGTTTCAGTTGGTTAGTGTTTTCAAAACACAAATTTAATTTCTGTGGAATTAAATTGGTATTTTCATCCCAACATGGTTTATGGGATTGTTATAAAAACAAAAGTTGATAGTTAAGGAATGTTTCCAGGCATTAATCAATTGATCATAATAAACCACCAGCCAAGCAGCCATGTACCCAGTTACCTGGTGATATATTTGCTTTCATATATTATTCTTAACCTTCCAATCATATGTCAAAGTGAACATTTAAGGGAGAAAGAGATACAAACATTTTTTTCATTATATTCCTGGGAATCTTTGAAAAATTCTGGTTGCAAAGATATGATATAAGTTTATAATGTATATTTTTATATTATATTTTCAATCAATAGACACTAAAAAATTTCTGAATGGTATGTGAAATTATATTTCTTAACAGTGTAATTTCACAGAGATAAACTTTTCCTTGGATCAGAAGTTTAGAAGTTAAGACTCAGCAAGAAGTCTCAAAATATTCACAGTCTCCTAACAATATCAATATTAAAATCCTACGGTCTAAATCTTTGATAGAGGTGAGTAATATCACTTATATTTACCAAATTTAGGAACGATACAGCTCAAGTAAGTGGATTTTACTTTGTAAGACACTGGCATTTAAACTCCATCTACAGTAGTGGATCAAAGATTCACTCAGAGATTATTATTTACACAAGATGAAGACATTGGATTATCTTTAGGATAATACACAAGGTTACAGAATAGATCTAAATCACTTCCAAAAAAGAGTATGACTGATCTGACTGCATCAAGCATATAGGCTCTTAGTTTAAATATAAGTTCTTCTCCAGACATCAGACTATACTTTAGTTCAAGTTTACAGCTCAAGAATGACATGCTGACTCTTCTGACAATTCTGGTAAATAATAATGAAGGGGCCAAGATGGTTTTCCTATAAACTGAGTCTTATCCTATAGCAATCCAATCAGCAATAAGATCCTGGGCTAATATTTTAAATTGAGGGATGGACATTTCTCCTATCTATAAACACTTCAAATTCATGGCACTGTTTCCTACTTACCAAATCTAAACCCTGTATTAAGGCAATTTTTCTCTTTAATGTTAAGAAATTTACACATATGGGTAGTCAAACACATATTCACACATACTAAAGAAGCCCAGAAAAATTTAGAACTTACTAGCACAGTCTGGCCATTCAGTGGAATATGGTGGCTTCCAGATACCATCTTCATAAGCACAATAATACTTGTCAGTAGATCCTTCTGTGAAATCATAGCCCTCTAAGCAACTTAATGTGCAGTTAACACCAGTACTATCTTGAGTACATACAAAATTCCCATTTACAGGTGTAAACGGAACTTCACAGGGGGAACCTGTGTAAAAAAATTAAATTATTTATATACAGTGGTATTAAAATATAAATTAAAATCTAAGTGTCTAAGCTGAATTTTGAAAAGAATTCCTCCTGTCCACCACTACTCCTAGAAAAACTTTCACAATAAATCCATAGTGTGAGGCTGCTGCAATTTCTGCTTTTTGATTCCTAGGTGGGTACAGCTGAAAAGCTGTACCAATGTGCAATTAATTACCTATGCATAATTGTGCATATTTTATGAAAAGCTAAAAGTACTTCTGATGTGCAACTGTTATTTTTGGCATTCTTTTAATAAAAAGGAAAACCAAATAACGTTACATAGCAACAAATTTTCGGAATCTGTCTCCCCAAACATTCAAAATAGGATCATGAAAACAATACTTTGTAACTTTAGAGAAAATATTAATAAGTGGTTACAGACTAGCTCAGAAGAAAGCATGTACATTTACCATGAAGTGAAGTAATAATAGGAAACCTCAATACAATCTGTCAGTATTCTAACTTTAAACAGCTATGTTCATAGCCTATTTTCTTTCAAAGGAGAGTGCAATAGTGATTACACATCTCAAGTGTCAGCTAGATTTTGGAGGCTTATGCAGAGTATACCTTTTACAACAATGTGGATATCGCAGGTTCTATTATTGCCTGAGGGGTCAGTGGCTGTATACCGCACTACCGTCTCCCCTTGAGGGAAAAGGTCTCCTGGTGTATGGCTTCTGGTGACGGTCAACACGGCCCCTAAAAAGGAGAGAAGGGGAAAGGAGGACTCCAATCTGGGGGTTATTGTGTGCAGTCACTTTACGTGATTAGAATTTTCATTTTCTCTTTATACAAACCAGCTGAACATTCTATTGGTACTAACTGGGCTAATAGAAAATAAACTATAAAATCTTACACTAAACTACAGAAATAGTTGACTCAAAAGCCTCATTAAATGAAGGCATTCTTGCTAAATAGATTATTTTCCTTTACTAGATCAGTCTCTGTGAATACTAGAAATTTACTTAAGAAATCCATTTCACTTGCATCCTTATTTTCAGGGTGTTTGCGAAAACTTTAAAGTGAACTTCAGCTATATTTGCTCACTTTTTTCTGTTTTCCCATGAGCTTTTATAACATTTTTGGCAGATGTTTAAGAACTGAGTATGAATACATAGAACTGCTTTAGACTTGCCAATAGGATGCATAGTTTATGTCTCTAGGATAAAGGAAGCTTAGAGGCTGAATGAATTTACTAGAACACTTTCAAATAAAATACACTGCACAAGTTTAATAAATCCCCACTGAAAATGAATGAAAAGCCATGGATAGGTTAAGACTAACAATGTTAAAATATATAGATTTATCCTAGCATTAAAACATCTTCTGTAATTATCCATGCTACTATATTTAGAGTAATTTGCTTTTTATTTCTCTTTTATCTTTTTAAAAGCTTTTTATTTGGTGGTAACATGTTGACAACAAGATACCTGCATTCTCACCTGAGTTGTCTGAAAACTGAGGCTCATCCCAGGTCACAGCATGCTCCTTCTCAGAGACCTGGACTGGAGGCGGGGATCTGCACCAGTCTATGCTAGGTGGTTCTACATCTAAAAAACATGAAATCAGAGGATGAAGTCACAACTGATATTCAAAACTGATGAGGAGTGTTGCAAGAGAGAACCTAAGTCTACTTGTGCAGGTGGAGAACCTTGACCTTGACACAAGGCTGGCCCTGGGATCCCTTTGATGATGACGTGTTAAAGAATCCACCTGCCAATGCAGGAACTGTAAGAGATGTGGGTTCAATCCCTAGGTCAGGAAGACCCCTGGAGGAGGAAATGGCAACCAACGCCAATATTCTTGCCAGGATAATCCCATGGACAGAGGAGCCTGGTGGGCTATAGTCCTTGGGGTCGCAAACAGTTCCACACGACTGGGCACATATGCATGTTTCATCCCTGATCTCAACATCACAAGAAAAAGCTGATTCTTGCTATGCTTCACTCTACTTGTTGAAGAAATACCAGTTTGCTAAAACCACCATGAACACAGCAGTATAAATGGTAAATTCGGGATGTGGTGAGCATTTAATTTGTGAGTTTTGCCAGTGGCAGTTGAGCTGATCCACCCAGAAATGAAGAAAACATTCCTGGATAATCAGAAGGCATGAAATGACCAAAGCAGTGCTTTCACAGGGATCTCCTGAACGATCCTCCTCTTAACTGAAGGGCTGACAGATGCTACATGGAAGACCAACGGGCAGAGATCGAGTCATGCTGCAGAATATGTAAGACATTTAAGTGTCATTGTCATTGTTAAGCTTCTCGTCACGTCTGACTCTTTGCGACCCCATGGGCTATAGCATATCAGGCTTCCCTGCTGTTCACTATCTCCCAAAGTTTGCTCAGACTCATGTCCATTGAGTCAGTGGTGCCATCCAACCATCTCATCCTCTGTTACACTGCTGCTCTCAATCTTTCCCAGCATCAGGCTCTTTTCCCCTGAGTCAACTCTTTGCATCAGGTGGCCAAAGTAATTAGAGCTTCAGCTTCAGCATCAATCCTTCCAATGAATATTCAGGGCTGATTTCCTTTAGGATGGACTGGTTTGATCTCCTTGGTGTCCAGGGACTCTCACGAGTCTTCTCCAGGACCACAGTTTGAAAGCATCAATTCTTCTGCGCTCAGTCTTTTTATGGTCCAACTCTTACATCTGTATATGACTACTGGAAAAACCATAGTTTTGATTAGACGAACCTCTGTCAGAAAAAAGTGAGGCTGTGATATTGCTGGAAGGCCAGGAGGTTATGTCCAGAGGTGGGACTCTGGGGTCTAAGATGCCTCGGTTGATAAATTCCAGGTAAAGACAAAGAACAGGGTGTGGACACGGGAATACGGGGCTGCAATGGGGAGGGGTGAAAGCCACGGCAGAAACGAAAGAACAGTTGCTGGGCACTGTAACCTACATTGAAGGAAGGGTTTGAGGGGGTGCGGGTGAGCCAGGTTTCACACTCTGATGGAATGCGGTGGAATTTGAGGAGGTCAGTAAAGCACAATCAAGAAGTAGTAAAGGAGGACATTTTCACATAACTATTGATTTTTACACATATGAAATGCTATTCTATCTGTAATAAAGCGTCTTTGACGGAGACTGGATGAACAGTATTTTTCTTATTATATAGGTAAAGAATCTCAAAGCAGGCAAATTTACGAGACTTGCCTGAGGTCAGTAAGCTGGTAAATTACAGTCACAGGCATCAAGACCAAGATGATATACTATCCATGTATATGAAAACACATATCCTGAAATGAAATGAGGTGTACCTATAAGACTATACAGATTTCTGTTTGAAGCTAAGTCTTGTGAATAAATATTCAGTTTTTCTCTTTTCCTGGTATCTGCATTTCCTTAGTGTAGGATCTTTGATTTACTGCTTTCTTAGGCTGTGAACTCTGTCAACCAGCGATGGAGCCTCTTTGGCTCACAAGTCTCCATGGCCTAGCACAGCACCTGGCCCATAACAGTTGCTCAGGAAAAGTTGTTGCATAAAGAAAAGAATGAAGGAATGCTTGTAGGAGGCCAGTGCACTTTGAGAATTCGGAATCAAGCCAACACATAGTTAAATTTATAAATCTAACAGTATTTACTACGCTCCCCAAAGAAAGTGCAAATGAAATAGTTCCAAGATTTTCTAAAGTTATCTGATTTTAGCCAAACACTTAAAAATTGAAGTTGGGGGATGAGAGAGAGCAGTTCGCAGAGGCCACTGACTGTCAAATAGCTGGAGGTCCCAGCAGACGCAGCATCTCCAGAAAAAGAAAGTCCATTCAAAGCACATGAGACAGCATTCTGTGGAATGTTAAGCAAAAGCATTCCTACTCCCTCTCATTTATCATTAAGACACCAACACTCTGTCATCTGAGGAAAACAAGAAAATGTAGGCTTTGGAATATTTTCGGTCTCCCTCTCCCCCTGCCTTCCCGGTCTCTTTACCTCCCCTTCTTCTGTTCCCTCCTCCCTGCCACTTCCTTGCTCTCTTTCAGAACTGGAAAATTCAGCTAGTATCTAGCTAGACACTCGAGTACACTTTTTACATTTCACCATGCTGACTCTTCATTGTGAAAAATGAAAACGTGGCAAACTCTTGACTCACATGTCCATGTTTAAAATCATAGCACCATAAAAATAAATCCAACATATTTTTCATGTGACTGGTGATGTTTATGTTTAAAACATTCAAAAAGCAATTAAAAACAACTAATCACTAGGACATAAACATAGATTTTTATATAAGTCAGTTTATTTATTTTCACCAAAACTTATTATTTCTAGGGTAAGAAGCCAGTTATTAGTTATTTCAAGAGGTTATGTAAAATTCTTAAAATGAATTCAATGTACTGAATTTTAAAATAAACACTAAAAATATATATGAAACCAAAAGAGCAAAATGTTAGTATATTTACATAGAATTTAACGCAGGTCAGGAGGCAACAGTTAGAACTGGACATGGAACAACAGACTGGTTCCAAATAGGAAAAGGAGTACATCAAGGCTGTATATTGTCACCCTGCTTATTTAACTTATATGCAGAGTACATCATGAGAAATGCTGGGCAGGAAGAAGCACAAGCTAGAATCAAGATTGCTGGGAGAAATATCAATAACCTCAGATATGCAGATGACACCACCCTCACAGCAGAAAGTGAAGAAGAACTAAAGAGCCTCTTGATGAAAGTGAAAGAGGAGAGTGAAAAAGTTGGCTTAAAGCTCAACATTCAGAAACTGAAGATCATGGCATCTGGTCCCATCACTTCATGGGAAATGGATGGGGAAACAGTGGAAACAGTGGCTGACTATATTTTGGGGGGCTCCAAAATCACTGCAGATGGTGACTGCAGCCATGAAATTAAAAGATGCTTACTCCTTGGAAGGAAAGTTATGACCAACCTAGACAGCATATTAAAAAGCAGAGACATCACTTTGTCAACATAGGTCCATCTAGTCAAGGCTATGGTTTTTCCAGTAGTCATGTATGGATGTGAGAGTTGGACTATAAAGAAAGCTGAGTGCCGAAGAAATTGATGCTTTTGAACTGTGGTGTTGGAGAAGACTCTTGAGAGTCCCTTGGACTGCAAGGAGGTCCAACTAGTCCACCCTAAAGGAGATCAGTCCTGGGTGTTCATTGGAAGGACTGATGTTGAAGCCGAAACTCCAATACTTTGGCCACCTGATGCAAAGAGTTGACTCACTGGAAAAGACCCTGATGCTGGGAGGGATTGAGGGCAGAAGGAGAAGGGGACGACAGAGGATGAGATGGCTGGATGGCATGACTGACTCAATGGACATGAGTTTGGGTGAACTCCGGGACTTGGTGATGGACAGGAAGGCCTGGCGTGCTGCAGTTCACGGGGTCGCAAAGAGTCGGACACGACTTGAGTGAATGAACTGAACTGAACTGAATGTGTCAGGCGCTACTTCAAGTAGTTTGTATATCTTAACTAATTAAAAACCTCACAATAACCCTATGAGGTAATACATTTATTAATTCTATTTCTGGATGAAGAAATAAGCACAAAGAAGTGGCCAGTCACTCTATCTTAAGTAGGAGAGATGGCTCTGGACTCAGGCGGTTTATGTTCACAGTCTGTACTTTTGAGCACTACAGCAGACCAGCTCATTCATATATTCCCCACATATTAAGTCTTATTGGTGGCTATCTATCTGGGCTTCCCTGGTGATTCAAATGGTAAAGAATCTGCCTGCAATGCAAGAGACTTGAGTTTGATCCCTGGGTCGGGAAGATCCTCTGGGGAATGGAATGGCTACCCACTTCAGTATTCTTGCCTGGAGAGTGCAAGTGAAAGTGAAGTCGCTCAGTCGTGCCCGACTCTTTGCAACCCCATGGACTGTAGCCTACCAGGCTCCTCCATCAATGGGATTTTCCAGGCAAGAGTACTGGAGTGGGTTGCCATTTCCGAGTACCATCTGGTATCTACCGAATATCTACTGAATTGAGTGAAAGTACAAACACCAGTTAGGAGATGATGAAGTAAACCAGGTCAAGAAAATGAAATTAAAAAGAAGGACTGATCTATAGCAGCGGGGTGTGAGGATGGAGAAATGGGGACAGATTTCAGAGATATTCAGTAGATGAAACCAGTAGAACCTGATAACTTACTGGAAGTTGGACACAGAGGGAGAGGAGTCAAGAATGACTTCCAGATTTCTTGCCTGGTAACTAGGTCTTCACTATGTTTTCTGAGCTAACAAATATCTTAAGTTTCAGTGAATTTGAAATGCTTGTGGGGCATTCACATGGGAAAGTTCAGTAGGCAGTTTTATATAAACTTGAAATTCAGAAGAGAAATCTGAGCTGGAGACAGAAATTCAGGAGTTATCAGTTAGCAAAATTACCAGGAAAACTAGAGAGAAAGAAAGAGGGTCAAGGCTGGAATCCTGGGGATGATCCACATTTGAGAGTTGGTCTAAGGAAGAGAAACCTAAAAAAGCAATCAAGGAGGAAAAAAGATTAGAATAATGGGAGAAAGAAACAAGAAAGACTGGTGTCCGAAAAGATAGGAAAGGAGGCAGTTTTGATAAAGAGAACATTGTCAATAATGTAAAATCTATGGAAACATTATATAAAATAAGGACAAAAGTGTGCAGTAGGATTAACTCTAGAGATTACCTGGTGACCTTGATTTCTATGAGTAGAGGAGACAGATGCCAGAATTGAGCGACTTTAAGAATAAATGGCAGTTAAGCCAAAAGATATGGCAACCACTGGGGAATTTTCAAAAGGTTCCAATAGAAAGGAATCAGAGATATAGTGATAGTTAAACGGTACATAGGTTTCAAAGAGGAAGCTGCTTCAATGACAGAAGGAAGAATCAGTGGAAAAAAAGGAAGTTGCTGAAGATAAAAAAGAGCCAAAGCTTTTGGGGGTTCTGGATTATTTTCACAAACTTACCCAAGTAATCTGAAGACTTACCAATAACCTTGATATGGAAGGTGCAGCTGGCTTGGTTGCTGGATGGGTCAGTTGCCGTGTATGTGACAGCAACATCTCCAATTGGGAAAAGATAAGGTGGGCTAAAAGCTGGATGAACGTGGATTGATACCTTTTGGAAAGAAATTTCCAAATATTTGGAAAGTTAGAGTTAACACTAATAGTACTTTTATTACTTTTTGGTTTATAATATATTATTAGCAAAGTGAAGTTAAAAATGACACAATGTTTTACATATAGTAAAAAGGAAAAAAAAATCAGGCATAGCCTTTGGTGTATTCCTTTCTAGGCTATTCTACCTAGGCAGTTTATAGAGTTCGGATAGATATGAAATGTTGTTCCTTATTTATTAAACATAATATCTTAGAACATTTTTTATGCTCTTACATAGTTTTCAGAACTTATGACTATTAAATATCTTTATAACTTAGGAAATAAGTATACGGTGCTTTTTTAAATAGAAAAATCTATTCAAGGACATTTAAACTGGTCCCAAACTTGACTGCTATAAGTAGCACTAGGAAAAATGGTTTTTGCACAGACATTAAAAAAATATTTTTATTATGTCCTTCTGTTCTTTCCAGGAATAGATTAGCCTCAAATGCATTAAAATTTTACTCATAGGTAATACAAAATTTATTTCCCAGATTATGGTAAAAATTTGCATCCCCACTGTTAGTATTTGATAGGACCAGTATCAAAATTCCCATTCAGAGTTCTCTGATCTATGTTAAATATCATTACTTTTTGACAAATGAAAAATATGGCATCAGGCCATCGCTTTAATTTCCAATTTCTTACTGTCTTATGGTAAGACTACGTTCTCACATGGCTGCATGAGACAGATGTGTCCTCTCTTTGAATCATATGCTTGCACTCTTAGTCCATTTGAAAATTATGTGATAAAGATAAACTTACATTAATATGTAATAAACATTCTAACATTTGAGAAATTCAAAGCATTTTTCTCTAGTTTGCTGTTTATCTATTGAGAAATATTTTTAAATTACAATTTCGATGCAGGATACAGGATGCTTGGGGCTGGTGCACGGGGATGATCCAGAGAGATGATATGGGGTGGGAGGTGGGAGGGGGGTTCATGTTTGGGAACTCATGTACACCCGTGGCAGATTCATGTCAATGTATGGCAAAACCAATACACTATTTTAAAGTAAAGTAAAAATAAAAATTAAAAAAAATATATATACAAAGAAAAAAAAAGACCAGGGAACTATAGTCAATATCTTGTAATAACCCATAATGGAAAATAATCTGAAAAGTAATATATGTGTATATGTATGACTGAATCACCTTACTGTACACTTGAAACATTGTAAATCAACTATACTTCAATAAAATATATATAGTAAAAGGAAAAAAAATCGTATTTTTAAAAAATAGTTCAACACACAAGTACTTCATTTAGTCTAAATTCTCATGGATCCTAAAGTATGTCCCTGCACTCTTCTTAGTGTTTGATGACAATGGCCATGTTGACGATGATCATGCACATTTTCACAGGCCTCTTAATGGGAAGTGGGAAACACGTGAGGCAGCCCGCAATGCACATGTCACCTGCAGAACAGAAAGTCCTAGAAGTCTAGAAATCACATTTAAATCAGGCTTAGAAGTTGTGTTTGGTTATCTAAAGATAAATACCATATGATCTCTCTTACAAGTGGAGGGAAAAAAAAAAGAACCACAGATACAGAGAACAGTATGGTGGTTGCCAGAAGATGGGTCTGGGGGTGGTCAAAATGAGAGAAAGTGGACAAAAGCTACCAACTTCCACTTATAAAATAAGTTCTAGAGATGTAATACAGATACAGAGGATAGTTATATTAAATGATACACTATAAAAAGTTATCTTTACTGTTAAGTATATTCAACACAATTATCAGAACATATTGTATTTCTTGTTGTGCCCTTGAATGGCACTACTTACATACATGTTTACATACAGGTGTGAAAAACTCTATACTGTTTAAGAGCATGTTCATGTATGTGAATACTAAAAGTACAGACTGAAGAGGGTGTTAAATTCCTAATTCCTTTTCTAATATCTGATGGATAATTATCTCAAGCTCTTGTATGCAAATACTAAAACACTGTGTTTTGAATAATGCTGGTTTTTGAAAGCAGAGTAAGAAACACTGTTATCTTCTTTAGACTATCATTTCAGGATCATATTTTAAAAGATATGTTTATAAACAGGAACTAAGATTGATTCCCCATCTTTCTTTTTTTTAAAAGATCTTCAGAGCATAGTAAAGGGCCAAGAATTTTTAGCCAAGTAATCTTAGAGGATACATAACACAAAAAAATCCATGGAATGAAAAGTTTCTGTTTCTAGAGATTTTCATCTGAGATTTCTAATGAAAAATTCAAGGCTGATTATTCTGTTATCAGATGGGACATTTGCATTTATGAGTAGAGTACAGCTAGAGACAGTACAATCATTAGAGTATTGGAAAGTTTTCAATAGCACACATATTTATAGTGTATTTAGAGTCCATTTGAAAAAGGACACAAATATTTGTTCAAACCTTACCTTTTCCCCAGAGTTGTCTTTAGCTGTTGGGATTTGCCAAGTGATATTAGCGGAGTCTTGCTGTTCTTGGGTCTCAGCCTCTATGTCTGCAGGACAAATGATCTGAGGAGCTTCCACGTCTAATTCAGAAAATTCACATAGCAGTTAACATACTGATGCAGTGATATAATTACTAAGTCATTTAAGAGACGGGGGCATGCGTGCTCAGCAGCCGAGTCGTTTGACTCTTTTGTGACTCCATGGACTGTAGCCTGGCAGGCTTCTCTCCATGGGATTTCCCAGGCATGAATAATGGAGTGGATTGACATTTCCTTCTCCAGGAGATCTTTCTTACCCAGGGATCGACCCACGTTTCCTGCATTGACAGGCAGGTTCTTTGCCATCTGAGCCATCAAGGAAGGCCACAAGAGACAGGTAAGAAATATTTTTAATCCTTATCTAATCATAGAGGATTTCTAATGTACTTCAGCATGGCTTCCGAAGTTCTTCCTCAACTGGTACCTGCTTCTCTCTTAGCCTCATCACTTAGAGATCCCCAATCAGAACTCAGTCTCCACATCAGATGTCCCGCAAGAGCACCATGATCCTTCTTATACCTGGGCCTTTGTTCATGCTCTTTTATTTGTCTGAATCAATGCTCTCTTCTTCCTTGAGGCAGATTACCTCTACTTGTCCTGTAATTCTCAGCTTAGACACAAGCTCCTCAGGAAGCTTTTCTGACCCACTGGTCCATTTTAGGTGCTCACTGCACAAGTTTTGATTGCCCTCTGTCCTTCCTAGCCATAATGCACCTTGCCATTTTTAAACTGAATTTCCTCCCCCCAAATAACTGAAGTTCTTTGAATGCCATGATTTCTTATTTCATTGTATTATATAGTACCTGGATATAATATGAACTTGATAAATACTTTTGAAATGAAATAAACCGAAAAAAATGAATGCTGAGTGTGGTCGGAAGGGACTGCACTTGAAAACAGACTGTCAAGTAGAATTAATTAGTAGGCTAAAACGTACTGTCAAAGCAAACAACAAATTAAAGTCAAAGATATTTCTTGCCGTGTGAAACTTTGCAGTACAGATACTGCATTAGATGTGGTAACATTCCACATACAACAGTCACTGTAGAGCTAAGTTCTTATGATATAATAAATCCTCTTCAGTTATATTAAATTAAATCTTCTGCAACTTGCAGCTGAGTATATCCGGATTAATCTGTGTCTCATTTTCTTGTTTCTTAAAAGCTTTATTCAATTTATATTTTCCCTTTCTCAGAGGGGCTACTATGTAGGCAACTTCCCCCCACAATGGTGCGTGAGCATATGGACTCTTAAAATCTAAAGAAGCATTTAATTTTTCCTTTGGACTTGAATAATAGCGTGAATGAACTTGGAATTTCAGGTTTATACGCACTCTCCCTCTGTATTCCTGGTACACTGCTACATTTCCTTCTGGCATTTAGAGGTGCAAAGGAAAAGCGCAGTGTGAGTCTGAATCTTGTTTCCTTTGTGAAGTTCCTCTTTTCTCTCTGGAAACTTCAGATTCTTCTCCTTACCTTTGGCCCTGCTAGTGGCTCAGACAGTAAAGCGTCTGCCTGCAACGCAGGAGACACGGGTTCGATCGCTGGGTCAGGAAGATGCCCTGGAGAAGGAAATGGCAACCCACTCCAGTACTCTTGCCTGGAAAATTCCATGGATGGAGAAGCCTGGTAGGCTATACAGTCCATGGGGTCACAAAGAGACGGACATGACTGAGCGACTTCGCTTTCACTTTGGATCTTAAAAATTTCACAAAGTAGTGAAAGTATGCCTGCCCAACACTCAGAGGCTTTTCAACTCACATCATTCGTGTTTATGTACATATGGATCAACAAACTCTTTTCCTCTGATAATGGTACTTTTCATTTTTTATTGAGGTATAGTTGATCTACAATGTTGTTCTAGTTTAGGGTACACTGCAAAGTGATTCAGTGATACATACATACATTCTTTTTCAGATTCTTTTCCATTACAGGTGACTATAAGATATTGGATGTAGTTCTCTGAGCTATACAGTAGGACTGTACTGTTGGGGGTCGGGGAGGGACAAATTAGAAGCTTGAGATTAACAGATATAACTACTGTATATAAAATAGATAATCAACAAGGTCAGAGGTTATTTTCAATCTAAAAGTTCAAGCCTTTCTGTAGCTCAGGGAAACTTTCTTCTACTGGTAGGAAAATTCTTCCCCTCCATCCCTTTTCCTCTCTATGCTTCTGGAGCTCCTTATTAAAGGGCACTGGTGTTTCTCAATTTCTCCTGGGTATATCTCTCTCAACTTTTATCTTTTGAACTTGATCCACTGGGATACTCAAGTTCCTTGTTTAGCAGTTCTCCTTTCAGAACGAATTCTCAATTTGCTTCTTCAAATCACTGTTTTCAACAACCTTCACTCCACTGTCTTGTCCTTCTCTTAGAGAGATTTATATTTTTACTTCTAAGAACGTTTTCTTGCTCTCCATACCTCCTTTTTCACAGCAGTCTGCTCTTGCTGTAAGGAAGCTGGCAATGTGCTCTTGTGAATGTACTGAGATGCAGGTTTTAGAGTGCTGATGACTTGCCTTTTTCAAAAATAAAAAATTAATCTCACTTGCTTAATAGGAGTTAAAAATGCTTCAAAGATTTTCGGTTCCCATTGGAAAACTTACCTGACTTCTGGCCCTAATATCATCCCTAGTTTTCTATTTTTTTCTATCATTGCCTGGCACGTGGTACTGGATTTTCGTAAACTCACCATCCCAAAGCCAAAATGTTCACAGCATGTATCGGGGTGACATCTACCCTTTTACCACAGGTATGCAGCAAAAGTTGCAAAGAAGGACAGTCCGACACTGCACTAACACGTCATTATATAGAATTTGGTTTTCAACTTGACCCATGTGGGGACCTACCTTTACAAGCGGCCATCTGAACTTTGGCACTCCATTTTCCAGACGTGGTACACCTCACTTCTTCTCTGGCCCCCGATAAAACGAATCCTTGGCGGCAAGTTAGCTGACAGATCGTCCCAGGTTTGGCTGGATGCCTGCCACAGTTGGGAGGTGACACGGTAACACCTTTGGGCTTCTGAAAGGTGGCACAGTGGCGTTCTATTGCAGGAGAGCAAGAAAATATTATTTGCATTCTCACAAATTACAAAATGCCACAGAGTCACTTTACTCAAGAAAAATACAATCAGTCTGCATGCAGACGTCTGCATATGACATGGAACAAACATTGTATTGTTAATTATGCTCAACCA
Organism: Capra hircus; assembly: GCF_001704415.2. Lineage (NCBI taxonomy): Eukaryota > Metazoa > Chordata > Mammalia > Artiodactyla > Bovidae > Capra > Capra hircus. The sequence continues at coordinate 99,770,834 of NC_030815.1, forward strand.
GGTAGTGCTAGTCGTGAAGAGCCTGCATATGACACGGAACAAACATTGTATTGTTAATTATGCTCAACCAGGTAGTGCTAGTCGTGAAGAGCCTGCATATGACACGGAACAAACACTGTATTGTTAATTATGCTCAACCAGGTAGTGCTAGTCGTGAAGAGCCCACCTGCCAACGCAGATAGACGTGACACGTTCGATCCCTGAATCGGGAAGATCCCCTGGAGAAGGGAAAATTACCCACACTGGTATTCTTGCCTGGAGAATCCATGGACAGAGGACCCTGGCCACAGTGGAGCCCAAAGAGTCACAAAGAGTCAGACATGACTGAAGCGGCTAAGCGCACACACACATCTCTTTAGTAACCTCATGTTTTCTACCAGTGTATCAAGTCTTTAAAAGATTTCTAACTAGTATTTAAATCAACGCTGACTGTGACTTTTATCATTTGCGTAGAGAATCTTCAGTTTGCAGAATTTACATTATGGCTCTGAAGTGTAAAATAGTGAACTAGATTCTATCTTTCATGGGGTAAGTGACGATTCAACAATCAGTTTCCATTTTTATGAGCTTATGGTGGCATCTTTAAGCAAGCAGATTTTGAGAAAAGTTTTTATACTCTCCCTAGAATCACTGTGTTATATTAGGGCCCAGACTCTTAATGATGTTATTTTCAGCATTGATGAAGAATAGCAGATGAATCAGGTAGAATGGAGATAGAATGGAAAATTAGATGAGGACTTAATACAAGACATGTGTGTATATGCACATGAACCCACATACACATTTGTTTATTGTGTAGTGTAGTAGTGAGCCTACTGGTAGCACTACCAGCATCTTTAGTCTGTATTTCCCACATGATAATCACTAAGTTTATCTAGTGTTTACTATGTGCCAGGCATTATTCTAAGTGCTTTACATGGATAGACTCATTTAATTCTATGCAGGAATGACTAGTGTTATTATTTTCACTTACAAACAAGAGCACTGGTTGCTGCTGCTGCTGTCGCTTCAGTCATGTCTGACTCTGTGCGACCCCATAGATAGCAGCCCACCAGGCTCCTCTGTCCCTGGGATTCTCCAGGCAAGAATGCTGGAGTGTGTTGCCATTTCCTTCTCCAATGCATGCATGCATGCTAAGTCGCTTCAGTTGTGTCCGACTCTGTGCGACCCCATAGATGGCAGCCCACCAGGCTCCTCTGTCCCTGGGATTCTCCAGGCAAGAATACTGGAGTAGGTTGCCATTTCCTTCTCCAATGCATGAAAGTGAAAGTGAAGTTGCTCAGTCGTGTCCAACTCTTCGCAACCCCATGAACTGTAGCCTACCAGGCTCCTCCGTCCATGGGATTTTCCAGACAAGAGTACTGGAGTGGGTTGCCATCTCCTTCTCCAAAGAGTGCTGGGGCATAACAGTAATTCTCGTAGTTAACTTTCCTGAAGTTACCAATAGGTAAATGGCAGAACCTGTGTGCCCCCCAAATATTCTACAATCATGCCTTCTCCCTGAAATGACTGCTTTCAAACCTCTCTGTCAACAGAAGTAATTTTTTCCTGAGAATTGCTATGTTTCTTTATTTTTGCACAGAGAAGCCTGGTGTGCTGTAGCCCATGGGGTCTCACATGACTTAGTGACTGAACAAAAAAGAACAAATGTACCAGATGACCGTCCAGATTTCCTGTTCTGCTTTGATCAAGAGGACTGTCAGAGCCAAATTTGTGGTTCAAATATAAACAACATATGGGACTTTAAATCCCTTATTTCAGGACAGTTGTTTATAAATTAAGAAAATCATCCTTTTAGCTCCCATATCAAGATTTTATTCCCTGCTAATATTCTTTCTTATTGTTTGTTTATGGCATTTTGAATTTTTATATTGTTGTTATTGCTGTCTCGTTGCTGTCTCGTGTCTATCTCTTTGTGACCCCATGGCTGGAGCCCACCAGGCTCCTCTGTCCAAGGGATATCCCAGGCAAGAATACTGTAGTGGGTTGTCATTTCCTTCTCCAGGCTATCTTCCTGACCCAGGGATTGAACCATGTCTCCTGAACTGGCAGTTTAATCTATTCTAATGTACTGGAGACTCTTTTCCCATTGCTTATATGTTTAATAAATTCTGAAATGGATTAATATTTACATATATTAACTATACTCTCTTCTAGCTTTTAATGGTTTTATTTTTAATTCATATTTTAAAACTATAAAGTATTTACATTAGTGTCTGATGTATATTAAAAACATATGAATACTTCATTTTGATTCATTTTGCTTTTTCCCAAGGAGCGAGCCAATTTTCCTATATTATCAGTTGAATAAATCTTATCTTCTCAACTGAGCTATGATGCTTCCTTAATAATATATGAAACTCATAACTTTTGGAATCCATTAAGTCCCACTGATCTGATGGCAGTTCTTACATACTCTTCATTTTTGCAATTTAGTACGTATTTTAAAACCCAACAGAACTACTTCCTTTTTACTATTCTTTATTACACTTCCCTTTCAATCTTATTTTAGTGAGTTTTGCCTGCACATTCTTCCAGATGAATCCTGCAATCACTCCCCAGTTCCAAGAAGGGGAAAAAAGAAAATCTCTTTGGGGCTACTGAATAGGTTGCATTTTACCTATACATATATTTGGAAAGAACTCTGCCTTTTGACAAAATTTTATTAAAATGTTCTTTTTATCTCAGCAACATTTTGTAGTTTGTGTAATATAGGTTCCATATATTTTTGTTTGAGGTTATTCTTACATATTTTATATTTTATACAGATCTCTGACTGTGGTTTTTCATTACATATTCTGCTTATCATTTATACAGAGGAGTTATTTGGTATTCTTAAGACTTTAATGAACTCTCAGTCTTTTAGTAGTTTCATTTTATTTTAGAGGCAGACACATAGTTTAGAAACGATGATTCTGAATCCTCTAAGCTCTAACCTTATGATTTATTACAAGAGCTAAATCTTAAGACAATCTTACTAAACAACATGGATGATTCTAGCATCCTTTTTCTTTTCCAGATTTAATAAGACTATCCACATTTTTAAAGTAGATACAGAAGATGAACTTTTTTTATGTCAGTTATCAATGAGTTTCTAAGAATTTTACCAAAAATGTGTTTTAAATGATAATGAATACTTTTTTATCTTATATTGAGCAACCATATGAATTTTTCCTATTTGTTATGAAGTAATTTATTATGTTAATAGCATATCTAATTTTAAACCCTTCTTGCATTCCTGGGACAAACCTTTACACATCCTGACAGACCAATCTTTTGAGTATGGATTGCTAGTATATTTGCTGTCATAGTTTTATTTTTTCCTCTTGGTAAAAGTTGTCAGATTGGCAACAGAAAATAATAGCTGGATAGTATGAACTGATTAATTCTCCACTATTTGGGCCAATTAGAATTGTTTCATTTTAAAAGTGTGAAAGAGTTTCATATTTTCCTCAGTCATTTTCAAATGCTTGGAAAGATTGAGGGCAGGAGGAGAAGGGGCGACAGAGGAGATAGACAGCATCACTGACTCAATGGACATGAATCTGAGCAAACTCTGAGAGAGAATGAAGGACATGGAAGCCTGGCTTGCTGCAGTCCATGGGGTGGGACACGACTTGTCAACTAGACAGCAAGAGCAACAACTAAGCACACTCTGATATTCCCATACTTTGTAAAGCACTCATAGGTAAGTTTGCTTTCCTACTTTTCTTCTTGGTTCATTTAACAGTTTTCATTTTCTTAGAAAATCATGCATCATAAACGGTGTTTCATTACTTTAAAAACCTCAAACCTCTATATAGTCCTTTGGTATAGCTTCTTAGAAAAATTCCTTTTTTTTTGCATTTTTCTTTCTTCTTTCTACAATCTATTACTTTATTCAAAGATTTTCCTTTCATCCACTCTACCGCATTCCATCTCCTTTTCTGATTCATCTTCCTTTACACTATTACGTGCTTCTTTCAACTTCTCTTACAGTCACTCTTTTCCTAGTATTTAATTTAATGTTTAGCTATTTTTATTCTTCCTGTTTAACAAAAATATTTATATCTGTGAAATTACATCAGTGTATAATTTAACTTAGGTCTCATAACTATGGTTTCAGAATTTTCTCAATTTTGTTATTTTTTTTAATTGTATTTTTGAAATGTCTCCTTTGTCCATTTAATTCATTTCCTTTATCCCTCCTTGGAGTCTTCAATATTTTTGTTTTGGTCTAGTTTCATATGTTGGAAAATGTTAAGGACCTTGACTTTTTTATATGTGTTTCAAGTAACTTTTCCTTTTTCTTGTTTGCATTTTAAATATAGAGAATTTATGTCTGAAGTACTGAAATGTAAAGCTTTATATATTCAGATCTATTGTTCTTTTCTTTTTAGGAAGTTATGTTCTGTTAAAATCCGTAGTTTGCCCATTTTCCTACATTTCACTCCTTAACCTGCCTCATTTAATTACTAAAATTAATTGAACTTAACTTTTTAAATGAAGCAAGAGTCCAAACTAATTTTTAGATAAGCTTTTCCCCTACTGATATCTAAAATTTTCCTTATTGAATACTGTATTTTTCTACAAACTAATGTTTGTTTCTGAGGCGTGTTTGCTTCCATTGTTCCGTGCATCCTTGTACCATAAATCTGCCATATTAACTACCGTGTGTTCATATTTGTCTTACGATGGTAAGAATAAGATTTCTCTCATTGTACTTCATGTTCAGAATTTTCTTATTTTGCAACTGTCTATTCAATACTCTTTTTAAAATTAATTATTTTATTTATTCTTTGTTGCATCAGGTCTTAGTCATGGCATGAGGGATCTTTCGTTGCAGTGCACGGGCTTCTTCCTAGTTGTGGCTTGTGGATCCCAGAGTGTGTCACAACTATCGAGCCCGCATGCTCTGTTGCCCTGACGCATGTGGGATCTTACTTCCCAGACAAGGGTTGAACCCGAGTCCCCTGCATTGGAAGGCAGATTCCTAACCACTGGATGACCAGGGAAATCCCTAATACACTTTCTATTCATGTCCATCAATGTTTAAGTGGAAAATTTCATAGTAATGATGGCTATTGTCAGAATTTGGGGGCTACAGGGAGTTGTTCCCCAATAAATTGTATTAAATAAGGATGGTTAACTTCAAATCGAATTCCACTTTAAATCATTACAGAGATGGGTACAAAAAATTTAAAGAGAATTCTCAAAGCTTAAAGCATTTTAAAAATTTAATCTAAACTTAAGAATTAAAGTTTTAAAGAAAAACTCCAGAGCAACCTTATTAAATATATTACCACTTTTAATACAAGACTGGGTCCCTCACAAGAAAAGCTGCTTGCTCAGCTATGGAACCATAGATGATTCCTGGGAGTAAACATTAATATTTAGATACAAATTCTAATCCAGGGAGAAAACTTTCCAACAAAAGGGATTTATTAAGATTTAATGTTCCATTGCTAAACCATCCTTTTTATGGTGGACAGATCCATCATTTTCATATAATTCTGTGAAATATCTGGAGAAGCTAACTCCCTTTGTTTTAGTTTTATGCCAACCAAGTCTAAGGTTATCAACAACCTCAGGTATGCAGATGACACCACCCTTATGGCAGAAAGCGAAGAACTAAAGAGCCTGTTGTGAGAGTGAAAGAGGAGAGTGAAAAAGTTGGCTTAAAACTCAACATTCAGAAAACTAAGATCATGGCATCTGGTCCCATCACTTCATGACAAATAGAAGGGGAAACAGTGGAAATAGTGAGAGACTTTATTTCTCTGGGCTTTAAAATCACTGTAGATAGTGACTGCAGCCATGAAATTAAAAGACGAGTGAAAAGTTTTGACCAACCTAGACAGCATACTAAAAAGCAGAGACATTACTTTGCCAACAAAGGTCCGTCTAGTCAAAGCTATGGTTTTTCTAGTATTCATGTATGGATGTGACAGTTGGATGATAAAGAAAGCTGAGCACCAAAGAACTGATGCTTTTGAACTGTGGTGTTGGAGAAGACTCTTGAGAGTCCCTTGGACAGCAAGGAGATCCAACCAGCCCAAACTAAAGGCAATCAGTCCTGAATATTCAGTGGAAAGACTGATGTTGAAGCTGAAACTCCAATACTTTGGGCACATGATGGAAAGATCTGACTCACTGGAAAAGACCCTGATGCTGGGAAAGATTGAGGGCAGGAGAAGAAGGGGACGACAGAGGATGAGATGGTTGGATGGTATCACCGACTCAATGGACATGAGTTTGAGTAAACTGCGGGAGTTGGTGATGGACAGGGAGGCCTGGCATGCTGCTGTCCATAGGGTTGCAAAGAGTCGGACACGACTGAACAACTGAACTGAACTACAACTAAGTCTGTCTACAGTTTAGGAATCCTTGTAGCTTCTGCCTCCAGGAAATACAATGCCTGTCAGGCCTACGTCTTTTAGTAGGCCGTAACAGCTATCTCATTGCTAATAAACTTTCCTTATGATTTTTAATATTTTATACCCTCCTACAAGCTTTCTGAGCCTGCACAATGAGGGTCAAAGACTTTTTTGAATTCCTCAGTAAGGCCCAACATCCTTCCTGGAGACCCTCGCTTAGCCTTGGATCCTACTAGATCATACTAGAATAAACCTAGAAACCAATTTAAAAAGTCTTCCCATCTAGGATCCTGGCATATTACAATTTATTCCCTACATACAGTTCTCCTTTCTATTTTGGAAGTCGGTTATTTAATGAAATAGCTCTTAGTGCTCCCAGGTTTACTGTATCTGACACCATTTAAGGGTTCCCTAAATGGTAGCTGCCATCATTTCATGTTGATCATAACGATCATGATCATTGTTGTCACCATTACTAAAGTGTCTACGGTGTATAAGCAGCAGCAAACTGGAAAAGCTGCATTCATTCTGGGCCCAACTACAGGAGTGAGATGTCATGACTCTTAGTGAAGGACAGTGAAGAAAAATCTTCTGATGTAACAGAATTCTACAGCCAAGATTCACTGGTTCATAATTTCATCATTTCAATAACAAGGTAAAGTAAACTGTTCTCAAAAGTGAGGGAATTACATGGCATTTGCTTTTAAAACACATCTGTTCCAAATGTGCCCCAAGTATAACAAAATTCATTTATTATTCGAAGCTGTAAACTTTAGGGACTTAGAAAATTGGATTCTGGTGTAGAAGTCTTTTTACCAGTGGGGAGGAGTAAAACCACATACTTGTTCATGTATGTACCCATCATGTATCTATATACATATGGATGTGTATTTATACTCATTTGCCTATATACATATGGATGTGTCTTTATACTCATATGCCTATATACATATGGATGTGTATTTATACTTGTATATCTACCTATAGATGTGTGTTTATACTCGTATCTGTATACATATGCATGTGTATTTATACTCGTCATTCTATGTACATATGCATGTGTTTATATGCATCTTGAGTATAAATGTGTATCTATATACATACATGATACTTGAGGGAGCTGGAGGTGTTCAGGACGGATGTGTATTTATACTCATCATGAGCCAGTTTTTAGTTCCAGGTCTTCACAGAAAACAGGAGAAACCAGAGCGCTACAGAAATGACCCATCCAAGGCACCAAGCCCTAAGAACTTACCCACACACCGGGGTTCTGGACCATCCCACTGGGCGTTTACTTGACAGGTAAGCCTAGCACTTCCTTCTAGTCTGTACCCTTCATCACAGGTGACCAAGCACACGGTCCTGTAGGACATTTCTCCAGCTGAACAGCTGAGGCGGCCATGTTTGGGCTGGCGGAGACGAGGGCATGTTCTCACTATATGAAAACAATTAGATCACTCAATAAAGACAAAGAAAAAATTATAAATTTAATAATGCCTACAGATTGCAAGCAGTAAATAATGCAATATTTTTGAAAGTTAGAGTGGGATACTTAAAAGTATGTATTTTATCAAATGCATTGCCTAAATAATATTCCTGTTGTCTGCCTCTGCCTACAGGTGGGAGAGTTAAGCTGTTGAAGGAGCCTGGCCCTGGCCGGGGGATGATGGCTGTAGCCTGGGGATGGCTGACAAAGGGAGGGACTTTCAGCTCTTAATGGGCCTTTGCTGTGATTCTGAGAGTTCAGGTTCAATTCAGTTTTCAGACCTCTTATGAAATGTGTATTTATACTCGTATATATTCCTTTCTTATCCTAGCAAAAAAAAAAAAAAAATCTTGTCGTTTCTTACAGACAGAGCTGAAGGTGAGAGAGTGGTCATCTTTTTTCCTTATTGCTTTCCCAGGTCATTCTCTTTCCCTTCTTCCTGAACGCCTCCAGCTCCCCTCAAGTATCATATTATACACTCAACATCCTTTTCCCCCAACTGTCTGCAGATTTCTAGGCCATTTCTCATTCTTTGATGATTTTGTATTTCCCTCTTTCTCTCTCTTCCCTTTCTTTCTTCCCCTCTCTCTCTTTCACAACATATGCACAACACACATGATGGTGATTTCATTATCTATACAGATGATCATTCCAGTACCTAACAGTCATATTCCTCACTCTTCTTCTTCAATAATCATGTCCTTTCCCTTATTTCAGCACCCCCTCCAAGTCTTAAATCCTCCAGACCCGACCATGACCAATCCAAGGACCCCACCCTCTGACAACAACCTGTCTTCCCAGATTACTCCCACAAGAGCTTCAACTCCATCAAACTCAACACCCGATTGCAGCCTCCAATCCAGAAAACCACGCAGTAATCAAGAACTTTGTTGGGACTCTGGGTAAGATGTCTTTCCTTCTTTTATGAATTTGTCAATTTTTCTTATCAAGTAAGTAGTTACTTACGATGAAAATTTAATTTTAAAATAATAGGAAAGGAAGTTGGGGTAAAATATTCAGTGCATATTCAACTGAAGTCATGGTTTGACAGAATCTACTCAAAAGAAACCAATTCAAATTATGTGAGTTGACAGAATATAAATTCTGATTTCATGAAAGATATATTTAAGATTGATTAGCCCTTAGAGGAAACTCAAGAATTAGAAGTTAAACTATAAGCCCTAGATTTTCAATTAGTTTGAAAGGAAGTCAATTATTAATGACAAATGAGTATAATTATGTTGCCTTCTGTGTTTTGATTTTTATTGAGTGTGTCCATCATGTAAGTAGAATTTTTATTAAGTGTGTCCATCAAGGGCATAGAAAATATTTTGCCTTTCATATTTTGATTTTTCTTGAGGTAATCATCACAGGTAGCACAATGCCAAACGCCAGGTAGGATTAAAAGTGAATAAGATAAATTACTACGATCAAGATATATAAAATCTAGAAAACCACATTAAACAACTGCTTTTCGATTCAATAAACTGCTGAAATGATTCCAGCTTTCCAACTTGGGACAAAATGAACTGGCAACATGTCTCAAGAGACCTGATAGTAAATGAGAACTGGTGTTTCATACACATGCGAATTATATTGCTTCTCAAAAGTGTTGGTTTTAATAAACTTTTATTGCTCCTCTGGGAAAACAAAAGCATATGTAATAAATCCTATTTAGTTCTTAAATATTGTATGCTCCTTTTCAACCAAGAATGATCATTTGTATCATTTTGGATAGGAACATGCTTATATATGAGTTTCAACTTCAAAAACATTTTTATTTCAATAAGCTGGAAAATTCTGCAATAAGTGTTTGACATTCATACTAAAGCAATCCTTAAACATTTATTAAGCCTTTTGAAAACAGCAATTTAGTATTTTAAGAGAACGGTTTACTTGGTAGCAGACAATTTAAGAACATGTTCTGGTTCTCATTTGAACAAATTGCTATATTTTTTCTCAGACTCACACTTTCTGTCCATCTCCCAATTGAGACAGCCTTAATGAAGAATGTATAAGAGAAACAAGAATCAAGCCTGTTAGTTATTATCTAACGCTACAAAACATTCAGGATGTAACATGAAATTTGTGGAAAGTTTTACATTTTATACTGGTCTTTCATTTCTGTCTCACTTTTAGAAAGACTTTTAAGAAAACAAAAAAACAACTAAAATTATCCTGTCTTTATAGTCAGATTTAAATTAGATCTTTAAAATGCTAGTTTCTCCATACTATGAATACAATTAACTTTATTGCTAAAAACATTCAACATAATCTGACAATGTGGGGATTTTAATTTGTAACAAATGTAACATCAGCAAAGCAAAACAAATCAAAGTGCAGTAAAATGAAGTATGCCTATAAAAATCTATTAATGAGGAGCCAGAGGAAGAGCCTGAATTAGTACCTGCCTTCAGGACAACCTTGTTCACAGATAAGTTAGGAAGCAGCACTAGAGATGAAATGGAAAGAATTTTAGGAAAATTCACATCCTTGAGCATTGCTTTTACTTTGACTAAACTTATTTTATTTATATTATGCAAATTGCATAAAATGCAATAACCCTGCTTTGTAAAAATGAAACTGCATGATGGAAGTGACACAGAAGACCACTAATGTAATTTGTCAATGTGTCTGTCAGTGTAACACTTACCAACACGTGTATTTGTTAAATTCAGATTTTCAGTCATTCAGCAGAGGTATAACCAAGGATTGGCTGGGGTAGGAGAAGATATATTCTATGCTCATGAGGAGTTCACAGACTAGCAGAGATGATAGAGGAGTTAATTAATAAAAATACAGTGGTGTATGTCGTAACAAGCTGGTTAAGCTGGCAAATGCTGTCAGAATCCCCTTACAGTGGGCCAGTTTGGGGTTGATTGTGGAAGATGGAAGAGAAGCAGTAGTCAGTGCAGGCAGACTCACTGATGGACAAATGCAGACGTACAGTAGGTTCCAGGTCATGTTTTTCTTGCTTGTCTCCACCCTACATCTCAACTGCTAACCCTGTTGACCCAAGGTGGCTCCAACTCACTGCTAGGTTCTTGGTATAGGACCTCAGGGCGGGGTTACACAGAGGTGAAGCTTCTCCTAGGCTTCCCAACACACTTCTCTCTTGTGATTCCACTACAGCAGCTGCCTGGGCTTGGATTCTTGGGTTGGTAGTAACTCTTCTGAGGCTCCAGTTTCTCTTTCTGAAACTTCTACTTTCTAGTTCCTTCTAAAATTGTATAAGGTCTGATTCTTAAAATAAGTTTCTTGTCCCATAACACAGATGGGTTATTTCCTGGGTTTTCCTGACTAACCCTCACACATGGAGCATAAGGGACAGAATGAGGGCACAACAGGTCTGTGTATGCACATATGGAGGTTAGAGGTCATCCCATCCCAGAGGAGATGGGTGACAGGGAGGGCTTATCCATAGGGGCCATAGGTCCCTATAGACTGAGGATCAAGGCTGTTCAAACAACTTACAAAGGGATGGCTTCCTGACAGGTGTAGCCATTTCTTAAGGCTTTAGCATAGGATTCAAGGTTCAGGATGGAGACTGCAGAGGGTTTAAGAGGCAGGGGCTAGATCTTATCCTAAAGGGATTGTCTTCCTGATTTTCTCACTCTCCTTTGGAAGGCCAGTAAGGGGAAAGTTAAAATGTCAGGCTTTCCACCTCTTGCCATGAGGTATTTAGGAGAAGGGACAGAGATTATACATAGACCTTAATAACTATACAGGAATATATTTAAGAGGTTCTTATGATTAACTTTTTCAGGAATGGGCTTTTTACCACTAGAAACTATGTGACTGAGAATGTCTTGGCTTTCCTACATAAACAATCGCTTGTCAGAGTTTAGAGATCTAGGGTCTAATTCTTTTCTTTCAGAATTTTGGAAATATTCGCCGACCTTCTAAAATTTAGAGTGGCTAGTAATGGGCTCAAGGTGAGTCTGATTCCCCTTCCTTCATAGGCAATATTATTAAAGATTTCTAACTGTGAATCAGGCACAATTTTCTAATTTTTCCAAGGCTTTCAGAAGTTTCAGTAAGATTATTTCCAGACATGGATCTGTTTGCAATAATTTGTTTTCTGGCACTCAGTAAGTGGCTTTAAGTTCAGTATCAAAGATTTCAGTCACATGTATTTTCAAGATTTCAGTTTGCAGATACATTCTTTGATCTTCTACGGGTGCCTCTTCTCTGCTCCATTTTCTCTCTGGATTCCTAGTCTGCAGAGTCTATTTCTTCTGACTGTTCTCATGTCATTTGATTCCTTCACCTTTTTTCTAATCCTTCAAATGTTGCTCTACTTTCAGAAGGATTTCTGGGGTTGATTTTCTAACTTATTAATTTGGCTTTTAACTACGATCTCAGGCTTATACCATTTCTTGGAATCCTAATTTTACTTTACCAATGCAATGGTAACTGTCTTTGAATCTCAGAGATTCCATTACCCCCCACCTTTACTTTCAGGTCCCCTTTGTTCAATCTGTTCTTTTTGTAAATACAGGTAAGAGTCTGAATTAGGACCTGGATTTAAGCAAATTTGTAGATGAGTTCAGTATTGGTAGCTGATAAATACAAAGACGAATGTCTCCTGGGGTTCACAAGTGACCCTGAAGTTGTGAGTAGGCTGGCTTCCCTTATGGGTGTGGGAGCTGAGAGAAGCCAAGAAGACAGAACTTCCCACTACTGCAGTAAGCAAGGTGATATGCGGTCTTGGAGTAGTCAAAGCCTCAGCAAAACTTTTATGGCATGCTGTCTATTCAAACTAGGCTGGGGATGTATATGCTGGCTAACTACTCTTGGCACAGGATACTGGCATGGTTCCCCAAATCTTGCCATCAAAATAGACATCAAAGCCCCATACTGACCATCCTCTAACTCTCCCTGGACCCTGTCTTGGCTGCCTGAAATCTGAGGTTTAAGGTAACCTGTCCATTTCCTTCCCAGGCAGGCCTTTCCTTTGCTTGTTCATAAAAGACACACAGAAGGCACAGTTTATGATGATGTGGTCAATTGAACTTATTAGTAGTTCTGACTAAACTTCCTATAATTTTTTCTCTTTCTGTGGTCCGTGGTCCATGAAATCAAAAGCAACAAAGAATTTACTGGTCCATTAGAGTTTAAATCAAGGGCATCGAGCAAGACAATCAATAAACAATGTGAATTGGCAGTCTGCATACCTCTGCAGGAGCTTTCGGAACCGGACCACAAACCATTGGGGAGACACAAGAAGATGCTGCTTCCCACGAGGTCAAACCCAGGGTGACATCGGACCCCACAGGCTGCATTGAAGTGGTTGTTGCAAGTGTTTCGGATAAAGTAACCATTTTCAGGAGGCTTCAGGGCAGGGCAGTGGACAACTAACATTTACAGAAATAAAATTAAAAAGCAAAGCTAGCCTTTGTCTATAAAGCATTCTCCTCCCACATTTCCTGCTTAAGAGGACATTTTATACGCAGAGCTAAACTACCTCCAGCATTCCCATTTATTGCATATGAATTTGTAAGTGCATATTTGGAAGAACACTTACATCTCATGCTTAGTAGGTATTTGTTTCTAATTAATGACAGACTAAACATTTAAGCCTGAAAAAATTTTTTATCCATGTGAATATGAAATTTTCTAGTTCTTGACCTTCATGTGTCATTAGCTATTTTCCTTCTCAATTAAAGCAGCATAGAATAAAGAACGAGTGAGGCCAGCAAAACATGTCTGTCACAATCCCAGGACCCACAGCTTCTTGTACAAATTATTGGGTAAGTAAATATTTTTAATTTTTGGTATGAATAATTTCAAGGCACAGTACTTATAAAAATATTTTCTTTAAATGGATTTAACCATCACCAGGGTCCAAAATAGCTCATTTATTATTCAAATTTGCTGTTAAATTTGAGAGTTCTCAAGACTTCCCTGGTGGTCCAGTGATTTGAGAATTCCTTGTTCCCAGCACAGGGGGAACAGGTTTGATCCCTGGTCGGGGAGTCAAGATCCCTCATGCCACATCCCATGGCCCCACCAAAAATATTTATCTGAAAAAAAAAAAAAAAACAAACCTATGACTCCTCTTTTAACATTCATTTTAAATGTTTTCTAAGTCTGTTTTCATAGTTGATACTTCTGGAGTCTCAGACCTCCTTTCTCTGGAACAAGATATGGCTATGTTCAGTGGTAAGAAATGCTAGATAATAAAAACAAAGAATTTTCCCCAAATAAGATTAGAGGATCAGGCCCAGTGAACTGGATGAAAACACTGGCCTTACTTCCCTAAAAGAGATCAGCTTTTATACTTCCTATCTGCCAGCAGTGGGATCCTTACCTTTGCAGGTCTGGCCAGAAGCCTGGTACCCCTCCTTGCAGACACAGTCTTCAGGGGACGTACTTCCGGGTGGAGAGGTGTGATTTTCATCAGGACATGGAAGGCAAGTGCTGATTCCTCCTGGTGAACCTTCTGGTTTGTATGTCCCGGATGGGCAAGCTGTGGGTAAGCCAGGGAAGTCCATTTTATGTGATATGTCAGTAGATAGCGAACAACATTCTGGAAACTGACTGGGGGAAAAAGAATCCCAAACAATAGAATCCCAAATAATCCCAACATCAGTTGGGATTATTATTATTATTATTATTATTCCATTCTGGAAATTGACGGGGGAAAAAGAATCCCAAACAATAGAATCCCAAAGAATCCCATATAATCGTACAATTCAAGCAAGAGAGAAAACAAGATTTTTGTTTTCTCTTTTAGAGTGATGTAGTTTGTAACCGGCAGGTTATGAAGTAGCCTCTTGCTGCTGCTGCTGCTAAGTCACGTCAGTCATGTCTGACTCTATGTGACCCCATAGACGGCAGCCCACCAGGCTCCTCCATCCCTGGGATTCTCCAGGCAAGAGCACTGGAGTGGGTGAAGTAGCCTCTTAATGTCCCACAATTAGTTACAATCACAACACACTGCAGCATGACATGGCTGGGCTGATTTGCGGGAAAACTCAAAACAGTGTACAGTGATGCTCAGTGCTTCAAAAAATCTTCTGAAGACTGTATACCCATATCCTAACACCCCCCCACCCCAACCTCTGCAGCTGCATCTCGAGAACTGCGCTGCTAACACTCACTCCCAATGGAATAGAATTACTGTGTCCTTTGTTTTGGTTCAAAGTACTTGACAAAGGATGAGGAGAAAGCATAGGGCTTGAGGGAAATGATCCTACTGATGAGAAATAGGCCCTTTGAAGGAAAGAGAATCACAGACTCTGCTTTTCCCAGGCTCGGGGGAAAAAAAAAAGATGAAAGCAGGATCTAACTGACCTTGCTTCATATCTTCCCTTTGCACCAACAATGTGGCTTTGAACCTGTATTTACTCTCTCTAGAGTTACACTTCTGTAAAATAACTGAAAATTAAGAATTCAATAATAGACGAAATAGTGGAAATAGAACTTGCAGTGCCTAGTGAAGCCAAACAAATGTAGCATTGTCAAATAAACATTAGACCATTTTTAAAAAGTAATAACCAAGGAATGTGCACTTATGTGTGATGCCATTTGATATAAATTATCTCATTTAATACTCACAGTACTAATTAATATTAACAATTACTAATATTTTTATGAATAAGTACATTATTTTTATTAGTACTGTGTCCATTTTAAAGAGAAAATGGAGGCTTAGAGTAACCTGATGGTTAGGCTAAAGTTACTCAGTTAAAAGGTTATATAGCAAAAAAAAGAAAAACAGGTTATAGAGCTATGAGGTTTTTTTTTAGTACTTAACATTGGCTTATTATATTTTTATATTGAAAATTCAGCATCACATTAATCTTGGTTGTAATTAGCAAGCAAAATATTTTAAATTAAATACACTTAAACTTTTCCTCTTCCTGTTATCATTTATTTAAGGCCTGTTTCTAGGTAGATAAGCTCTGGCTAATTTTTTTATTTAAAGATTTTTTTTTAAGGTTTACAACAAAATTGAGATGAAAATCTGTGCTACAATTTTACAGCAAATATTTATACAGCATTCACTATGTCCCAGGGACTGTTCCACATATTTTGTAAATTATCTTTTTAATCTCTTTAAGAAGTATCATAGAAATGACACTATGAAGTATCATTTATCTCATATTACAGATGAGAAAACTAAAGCACTAAGAAATTAAATAACTAGCCAAAATTATATAGTAAGTGACAAAGCTGAGATCTGAACAAGGAGAATCTGGATCCAGAAGCCACGTTCTTTATCACTACATTTTCTATGTCTCACACCCAGGTCTCCTGGATGCAAAAGTCCTTGTTTCAACTATAATGCTAAAACTGGAAACAATCAGCGTTGAGACAGAAGATTCATAATGTTATTTTTAGAAAAAGTACTCATGTTTCTAACATTCTTGATCATATTTAAAAATGAAACAGAACATTTTCCCATGTATATGGTAGAAAATTCCAGAACTTGATAAATCTGTAGCTATTTAAGAATGAAAGAAACATTTTATAAATGTTTTTATAAATTTATAACTATTTTATAAATAGTTATAATGATGTGTGACTTATGAAAAGCACTTCAGCAGGAAAAAGGGGAACATGACTTCAAAGCATCATAACATTAAATATTGAATTATTCATATTTCTGAATATTCATTTCTATAAAAAGTTCAGTAAATATTTGCACAGATCTTCACAAAGATGCAAGACAACACTGTCTCCCTTAGACAGAAGTCAGCAGCTGTAGGAGAAAATGATTAAGAGAAATACAAAGATGGAAAAGAAAACATAAACTGTAACAGCAAAATTAAAGTTGTCATTGGAGGCAGCAAAAAGTAGCCATAAAATTCCAAATCAACAGAATTGAGTAGACCTTGGATAAGTTGTAATATTAATGTAAGAAAATACTCTTTACTTGAAGTTTTAGTGCCATAAAAACTCATCAAGTTCCAGGCAAAATTAATAAAGAGTATTTCAGAATAAAGGAAAAGTATTACAAGCAACTAAGAAAGAAACAAAAATCAAACTGACACTTCACTTCTCCTGTGCAAAAACAAATGTAAGGAAAAAGAATAAGAAATATAGCTATGTGGAAAAAATATTTTGAACCCCCAATTCTGTATTTGGACAAACTATTGGCAAATATGAGGAAAGAGAAAGACATGTGAGAATGTGCATGGCTTTTGGAAATCAATATGTATTTCACTGATTGAAAAGAAGTCAAAATAAAGATTCATACTTGACAAAAATGGTATTGAAAAAATGGCTTGAGATTAAGAAAGTTGTGGAACATGTAGTATATTGTTAAAATAATTACAAAAATGAAAACAAGTATCAAATAAAGCCCCTTCTTAAAAATATATATAATCCAAGGGGAAAAAAATAATCTTTATATATTACAAAGAAAAAAGATTTAAAATCTGAGGGAAACTGGGAGATAGCTGGGAAGAGGAAAAGGTGAAGTTCTCATTTCATATACACCAACATGATAAAAGTGAAAGAAAAACAGGTTTAAATTTGGACACAAAGAATACACAAAACTATGAATAGAAAAAGTACACAACCATCGAATCAGTGAGGGAGGAAAAAACCACAAATAACAAAGATATAAAAACATAGGACAAGAAAATAGCAGAGAGAATTAATAACAAAACATCATAAACTAAGGTAATGGAAGTAAAACCAAACATATTATTTACCATCAATAACAGTAATGGGATTAATTTCACCCTGTTGATAAGATATAAACTTAAAACAAGCCAGAAAAATAGGTTAAAAATAATTGGATATACTAAGACATGTTAAATATTTCAAAGAAAAATCTGCAAGAAGCAAACAAGTTACTACCTTAAGGAGAAAAAAAAGTTTAAAACAAAGGGCTTTTTCTAACATATGAAAACAGGATAACTTCAACAAAAAAGTTAACAAAGAACAAAATAGCTGGAGATTAAAGAAATGACAATGACCAATAATTGTTGCATACATAGTCTAACCTCACTTATAAGGAAGAAATGCAAACTGATGACTACTTTTTAATTTGAAAAAAATTGAAAGGATATTAATACCCATTCCCATTGTTGGCAGGCATTTGGGCAAACAGGCTTTCTCCCACTTTGTAGGAAAACCTGAGGGTACACACTAAAACCCTCAAGTGGAGCCCTTCTTTTGATATAGCAATTCATTTCTAAGAATTTGTCCAAGTGAAAGTCAACATTTTCTACCTACGCATATAAGTACGTATAATTGTTAATTATATACATAAGTATGTATAGTTATAGTTTGTCATTACACAGCTTGGAGATAACACAAATGTCAAGACATGAAGGGTCTGTTAAATTCTCACGACACATCCATCCAGTGGCATATTAGCCATAAAAATACAACTGTTGACAAGGAAAGTCAATAAAATTGTGTAGTCAAGTGTAAATAAAAGCATGTCGCAAACACCATATGTGTTGTATGATCTTTTGCCTAATAAATGTGTACAAATCTATAAGGTTATGTACACACGGTATGTTTCTCTGGTGGCTCAGATGGTAAAGAATCTGCCTGCAATGCAGGAGCCCCAGGTTTGATCCCTGGATCAGGAAGATCCCCTGGAGTAGGAAATGCAACCCACTCCAGTACTCTCGCCTGGAGAATCCCATGGACAGAGGAGCCTGGCAGTCCACGGGGTCACAGAGTCGGACACGACTGAGCAACTAACACACATGGCATATATTAATGACAGAATTATGAGGCTTCCAAGGTTGTTTATTTTTGCTGATCTACATTTTCTTGTTTTGTTACACTGAATAGGTATTGTGCCAAAACATTCAAAGTAAATGAAAATTATGTATAAGAGAAAGTCATTGTCTCAAATGTATATGTTTCATTTCACAGTTACTACTTCTCTGACCTCAGAGATCACTTTGATTTCTCCTTCTCCTTCCATCTCTTTCAATATTGACATGAAAACCAAGTTGTTTGGATTTTACGCCTTAGAAACCCTCCAAGTTTCGCCTATCTCTCCATCTGCATTTCTCTTATTTTAGGTCTGAACTCATCACCTCTCTTTCAGATTTTCACGAAAATCATTTCACTGGTCCCTCAGTCTTCACCTCTACTCTTTAACCCATCTTAGATGTTTCTGCCTGAACATTCTTCTAAAATATAAATTTGAGCAAATCACTTTCTATCAAAAACTGCCCCAACAGGATGAAGTCTTCTCTCTTTACTTAGATCTATAAAGACATCTTTGATCTATCTGTAACCTTCCTGTCAGTCTGCTACAATGAATGCATGAATTCCATATCCGGATCAGAAGCTGCTTCAGAATTGAGCAGAGACTAGTTGTTTAATTTATTTTATTTTATTTTAGTTTTTTATTTTTTAAATTTTAAAATCTTTAATTCTTACATGTGTTCCCAAACATGAACCCCCCTCCCACCTCCCTCCCCATAACATCTCTCTGGGTCATCCCCATGCACCAGCCCCAAGCATGCTGTATCCTGCGTCAGACATAGACTGGCGATTCAATTCTTACATGATAGTATACATGTTAGAATGCCATTCTCCCAAATCATCCCACCCTCTCCCTCTCCCTCTGAGTCCAAAAGTCCGTTATACACATCTGTGTCTTTTTTCCTGTCTTGCATACAGGGTTGTCATTACCATCTTCCTAAATTCCATATATACGTGTTAGTATACTGTATTGGTGTTTTTCTTTCTGGCTTACTTCACTCTGTATAATCGGCTCCAGTTTCATCCATCTCATCAGAACTGATTCAAATGAATTCTTTTTTACGGCTGAGTAATACTCCATTGTGTATATGTACCACCACTTTCTTATCCATTCATCTGCTGATGGACATCTAGGTTGTTTCCATGTCCTGGCTATTATAAACAGTGCTGCGATGAACATTGGGGTACATGTGTCTCTTTCAATTCTGGTTTCCTCGGTGTGTATGCC
The DNA here is from genome assembly GCF_001704415.2 of Capra hircus. NCBI lineage: Eukaryota > Metazoa > Chordata > Mammalia > Artiodactyla > Bovidae > Capra > Capra hircus. Next base: position 99,790,596 of record NC_030815.1, read on the forward strand.
CAGAAGTGGGATTGCTGGGTCATAAGGTAGTTCTATTTGCAATTTTTTAAGGAATCTCCACACTGTTCTCCATAGTGGCTGTACTAGTTTGCATTCCCACCAACAGTGTAGGAGGGTTCCCTTTTCTCCACACCCTCTCCAGCATTTATTGCTTGCAGATTTTTGGATCGCAGCCATTCTGACTGGTGTGAAGTGGTACCTCATTGTGGTTTTGATTTGCATTTCTCTAATAATGAGTGATGTTGAGCATCTTTTCATGTGTTTGTTAGCCATCTGTATGTCTTCTTTGGAGAAATGTCTATTTAGTTCTTTGGCCCATTTTTTGATTGGGTCGTTTATTTTTCTGGAATTGAGCTGCATAAGTTGCTTGTATATTTTTGAGATTAGTTGTTTGTCAGTTGCTTCATTTGCTATTATTTTCTCCCATTCAGAAGGCTGTCTTTTCACCTTGCTTATATTTTCCTTTGTTGTGCAGAAGCTTTTAATTTTAATTAGATCCCATTTGTTTATTTTTGCTTTTATTTCCAGAATTCTGGGAGGTGGGTCATAGAGGATCCTGCTGTGATTTATGTCTGAGAGTGTTTTGCCTATGTTCTCCTCTAGGAGTTTTATAGTTTCTGATCTTACATTTAGATCTTTAATCCATTTTGAGTTTATTTTTGTGTGCAGTGTTAGAAAGTGATCTAGTTTCATTCTTTTACAAGTGGCTGACCAGTTTTCCCAGCACCACTTGTTAAAGAGATTGTCTTTACTCCATTGTATATTCTTGCCTCCTTTGTCAAAGATAAGGTGTCCATATGTGTGTGGATTTATCTCTGGGCTTTCTATTTTGTTCCATTGATCTATATGTCTGTCTTTGTGCCAGTACCATACTGTCTTGATGACTGTGGCTTTGTAGTAGAGCCTGAAGTCAGGCAAGTTGATTCCTCCAGTTCCATTCTTCTTTCTCAAGATTGCTTTGGCTATTCGAGGTTTTTTGTATTTCCATACAAATCTTGAAATTATTTGTTCTAGTTCTGTGAAAAATGTGGCTGGTAGCTTGATAGGGATTGCACTGAATTTGTAAATTGCTTTGGGTAGTATACTCATTTTCACTATATTGATTCTTCCGATCCATGTACATGGTATATTTCTCCATCTATTAGTGTCCTCTTTGATTTCTTTCATCAGTGTTTTATAGTTTTCTATATATAGGTCTTTAGTTTCTTTAGGTAGATATATTCCTAAGTATTTTATTCTTTTCGTTGCAATGGTGAATGGAATTGTTTCCTTAATTTCTTTTTCTACTTTCTCATTATTCGTGTATAGGAATGCAAGGGATTTCTGTGTGTTGATTTTATATCCTGCAACTTTACTATATTCATTGATTAGCTCTAGTAATTTTCTGGTGGAGTCTTTAGGGTTTTCCATGTAGAGGATCATGTCATCTGCAAACAGTGAGAGTTTTACTTCTTCTTTTCCAATTTGGATTCCTTTTATTTCTTTTTCTGCTCTGATTGCTGTGGCCAAAACTTCCAGAACTATGTTGAATAGTAGCGGTGAAAGTGGACACCCTTGTCTTGTTCCTGACTTTAGGGGAAATGCTTTCAATTTTTCACCATTGAGGATAATGTTTGCTGTGGGTTTGTCATATATAGCTTTTATTATGTTGAGGTATGTTCCTTCTATTCCTGCTTTCTGGAGAGTTTTTATCATCAAATGGATGTTGAATTTTGTCAAAGGCCTTCTCTGCATCTATTGAGATAATCATATGGTTTTTATTTTTCAATTTGTTAATGTGGTGAATTACATTGATTGATTTGCGGATATTGAAGAATCCTTGCATCCCTGGGATAAAGCCCACTTGGTCATGGTGTATGATCTTTTTAATGTGTTGTTGGATTCTGATTGCTAGAATTTTGTTGAGGATTTTTGCATCTATGTTCATCAGTGATATTGGCCTGTAGTTTTCCTTTTTTTGTGACATCTTTGTCAGGTTTTGGTATTAGGGTGATGGTGGCCTCATAGAATGAGTTTGGAAGTTTACCTTCCTCTGCAATTTTCTGGAAGAGTTTGAGGAGGATAGGTGTTAGCTCTTCTCGAAATTTTTGGTAGAATTCAGCTGTGAAGCCGTCTGGACCTGGGCTTTTGTTTGCTGGAAGATTTCTGATTACTGTTTCAATTTCCGTGCTTGTGATGGGTCTGTTAAGATTTTCTATTTCTTCCTGGTTCAGTTTTGGAAAATTGTACTTTTCTAAGAATTTGTCCATTTCTTCCACGTTGTCCATTTTATTGGCATACAACTGCTGATAGTAGTCTCTTATGATCCTTTGTATTTCTGTGTTGTCTGTTGTGATCTCTCCATTTTCATTTCTAATTTTATTGATTTGATTTTTCTCTCTTTGCTTCTTGATGAGTCTGGCTAATGGTTTGTCAATTTTATTTATCCTTTCAAAGAACCAGCTTTTGGCTTTGCTGATTTTTGCTATGGTCTCTTTTGTTTCTTTTGCATTTATTTCTGCCCTAATTTTTAAGATTTCTTTCCTTCTACTAACTCTGGGGTTCTCCAATTCTTCCTTTTCTAGTTGCTTTAGTTGTAGAGTTAGGTTATTTATTTGACTTTTTTCTTGTTTCTTGAGGTATGCCTGTATTGCTATGAACTTTCCTCTTAGCACTGCTTTTATAGTGTCCCACAGGTTTTGGGTTGTTGTGTCTTCATTTTCATTAGTTTCTATGCATATTTTGATTTCTTTTTTGATTTCTTCTGTGATTTGTTATTCAGAAGTGTGTTGTTCATCCTCCATATGTTGGAATTTTTAATAGTTTTTCTCCTGTAATTGAGATCTAATCTTAATACATTATGGTCAGAAAAGATGCTTGGAATGATTTCGATTTTTTTGAATTTATCAAGTTTAGATTTATGGCCCAGGATGTGATCTATCCTGGAGATGGTTCCATGAGCACTTGAAACAAAGGTGAAATTCATTGTTTTGGGGTGAAATGTCCTATAGATATCAATTAGGTCTAACTGATCTAATGTATCATTTAAAGTTTGCGTTTCTTTGTTAATTTTCTGTTTAGTTGATCTGTCCATAGGTGTGAGTGGGGTATTAAAGTCTCCCACTATCATTGTGTTATTATTTATTTCCCCTTTCATACTTGTTAGCATTTGTCTTACATATTGCGGTGCTCCTATATTGGGTGCATATATATTTATAATTGTTATATCTTCTTCTTGGATTGTTCCTTTGATCATTATGTAGTGGCCTTCTTTGTCTCTTTTCACAGCCTTTGTTTTAAAGTCTATTTTATCTGATATGAGTATTGCCACTCCTGCTTTCTTTTGGTCTCTGTTTGTGTGGTATATCTTTTTCCAGCCATTCACTTTCAGTCTGTATGTGTCCCTTGTTTTGAGGTGGGTCTCTTGTAAGCAGCATATAGAGAGGTCTTGTTTTTGTATCCATTCAGCCAGTCTTTGTCTTTTGGTTGGGGCGTTCAACCCATTTACGTTTAAGGTAATTATTGATAAGTATGATCCCGTTACCATTTACTTTATTGTTTTGGGTTCAGGTTTATACACCCTTTTCGTGTTTCCTGTCTAGAGAATATCCTTTAGAATTTGTTGGAGAGCTTGGTTTGGTGGTGCTGAATTCTCTCAGCTTTTGCTTGTCTGTAAAGCTTTTGATTTCTCCTTCGTATTTGAATGAGATCCTTGCTGGGTACATTAATCTGGGCTGTAGGTTATTGTCTTTCATCACTTTAAGTGTGTCTTGCCATCTCCTCCTGGCCTGAAGAGTTTCTATTGAAAGATCAGCTGTTATCCTTATGGGAATCCCCTTGTGTGTTATTTGTTGTTTTTCCCTTGCTGCTTTTAATATTTGTTCTTTGTGTTTGATCTTTGTTAATTTGATTAATATGTGTCTTGGGGTGTTTCGCCTTGGGTTTATCCTATTTGGAACTGTGTTTCTTGGACTTGGGTGATTATTTCCTTCCCCATTTTAGGGAAGTTTTCAACTATTATCTCCTCAAGGATTTTCTCATGATCTTTCTTTCTGTCTTCTTCTTCTGGGACTCCTATAATTCGAATGTTGGAGCGTTTCATATTGTCCTGGAGGTCTCTGAGATTGTCCTCGTTTAATTCATTTTTCTTGTTTCGTCTCTGATTCATTTATTTCTACCATTCTATCTTCTATTTCACTAATCCTTTCTTCTGCCTCCGTTATTCTACTATTTGTTGCCTCCAGAGTGTTTCTGATCTCATTTATTGCATTATTCATTATATTTTGAACCCTTTTTTATTTCTTCTAGGTCCTTGTTAAACCTTTCTTGCATCTTCTCAATCCTTGTCTCTAGGCTATTTATCTGTGATTCCATTTTGATTTCAAGATTTTGGATCATTTTCACTATCAATATTCGGAATTCCTTTTCCGGTAGATTCCCTACTTCTTCCTCTTTTGTTTGGTTTGGTGGGCAACTCTCCTGTTCCTTTACCTGCTGAGTATTCCTCTGTCTCTTCATCTTGATTATATTGCTGCGTTTGGGGTGGCCTTTTTATATTCTGGTAATTTGTGGAGTTCTCTTTATTATGGAGCTTCCTCACTTTGGGTGGGGTTCTATTAGTGGCTTGTCAAGTTTTCCTGGTTAGGGAGGCTTGTGTTGGAGTTTTGGTGGGTGGAGCTGGGTTTCTTCTCTCTGGAGTGCAGTGGAGTGACCCGTAATGGGTTATGAGACATCAAAGGTTTTGGGATAATTTTGAGCTGCCTGTATATTGAAGCTCAGGGGAGTGTTCCTGTGTTGCTGGAGAATTTGAGTGGTATGTCTTGTTTTGGAACTTGTTGGCCCTTGGGTGGAGCTTGGTTTCAGTGTAGGTATGAAGGCATTTGATGAGCTCCTATTGCTTAATGTTCCCTGAATTCAAGAGTTCTCTAATGTTTTCAGGCTTTGGATTTAAGCCTCCTGCTTCTGGTTTTCAGTTTTATTTTTACAGTAGCCTCTAGACTTCTCCATCTATACAGCATCGATGATAAAACATCTAGGTTAAAGATGAAAAGTTTCTCCACATTGAGGGACACTCAGAGAGGTTCACTGAGTTACAAGGAGAAGAGAAGATGGAGGGGGTAGTTAGAGGTAACTGGAATGAGATGCAGTGAGATCAAAAGAGGAGAGAGCAAGCTAGCCAGTAGTCACTTCCTTATGTGCGCTCTATAGTCTGGACCACTCAGAGGTATTTACAGAGTTATACGGGGAAGAGGAGAGGGAGGAAGTAGACAGAGGTGATCAGGAGGATAAGAGAGAGGAATGAGTAGGAGAGAGACAAATCCTGCCAGTAGCCAGTTCCTTAGGTGTTCTCCACCGTCTGGAACACACAGCGATTCACAGAGTTGGATAGAGAAGAGATGGGGGAGAAAAGAGACAGAGGCCACCTGGTGGAGAAAAAGGAGAGTCCAGAGGAGGAGACAGTGGTCAAGCCAGTAATCTCGCTCTCAGGTAAACTTGGATAGTGAAGTTTGGGTTTTTAAATGTACAAAATTGACAACAAAAACCTAAGAGCAAAGATTAAAAATCTAGAGTAGAGGCTGGATTTTCAAAGATACAATATTAAAGAAAAGCAGAAGGAAAAAGGAAGAAAGAAAAAAAAAGAATTATTAAAAAAAAAAAAACACCAACAACCATCCAAAGACTATATATGGTGTTTGCCTTAAAAAAAAAAAAAAAGTCTTTTTTTTTAAAAATAGTAATAATAGGTTATAGAAATAAAAATTAGAGGAGAAATAGAAGACTTAACAATTAAAAAAAAGTTAGAAAACAAAAAAAACAAAAAAGCAAAAAAAAAAGGAATGATTTTAAAAATAGTAAAAATATATCTGGCCCTTCTCTGATGTTATGGGCCGTGTGGGATCACTTCCAAGGTGGTTCCCTGTTTAACTTCTTCTGTTTGCTGGTTTTTTAGGCTCACTAGTTCAGTCACTCTGTGGGGAGGGGGGATGCTGCAAACAAATAGCACTGTCGTGTGCACACAGTATCTCAGCCCCGCTTGACCTGTCCTTTCTCGTGGTGCACAAACCACTCCGGCTCTACGATGCTCAGCCGGGAACCGTCTGGGGCCGGCCCTAGGCTGCGTGCACTTCCCCGGTCCAAGCCGCTCAGGTTCGGCGCTCAGGCAGCCCTCAGAGGCACAAATTCGGCTGGGACTGTGCTTTGTGCCCTTCCCAGGTCTGAGTAGCTCAGGAGTTTGGCGAGCGCGATCGCCACGGCTTGTCACCTTTTCTGCCGCTGCTGCTCAGCTTTCTGGGTGGACCGCTGGCGCCCCCCGTGAGGCAGATTGTGACTGTCCAGCACCCCCAGAAGTCTTAGCAAAGAAGCCTGCTTACAGTTAGGTACGTAAAGTCTCTCCGGGTCTGCAATTGCCCCTTTCCAGTCCTTACGGCTCTGGCTGCCTGTCCCTGGCGGGGAATGGTCTGCAGCCGGCTTTTTCCGTTCCGTCCTTTGTTCTGTGCTCGGTCCTGGCGGTGTCTTATGTTCGAGCTTTTCGCGTGGTAGCTATCCCACAGTCTGGTTTGCTAGCCCAAGTTAGATCGTTCTGGTTGTGCGTGGGGCGTTCCTGCCCGATTCTTACAAAGCTCTGCAGCCCGCGCCTCCCGCGCATCCCTGCCCTGCCCCCACTTCCCAATGGCGGATGCAGGCGTCTGTGCTGCTTTTCCGCTGGGGGAGTTACTGTTGGGCTTGTAATCTGTTGGTTTTAATTATTTATCTATTTTTCCTTCCTGTTCTGTTCCCCTCTGTGTTTCCAAGGCTAGCCACAGACTCGGCAGGGAGAGTGTTTCCTGGTGTTTGGAAACCTCTGTTCTTCAAATTCCCTTCCCGGGACGGGCTTCCCTTCCCGGGACCGAGCTCCCTCCCCACCTCCTTTGTCTCCTTTCTCGTCTTTTATATTTTTTCCTACCTGTTTTTGAAGACAATGGTCTGCTTTTCTGGTTGCCTGATGTCCTCTGCCAGCCTACAGAAGTTGTTTTGTGGAGTTTGCTCGGCGTTGAAATGTTCTTTTGAGGAATTTGTGAGGGAGAAAGTGGTCTTCCCGTCCTATGCCTCCACCATCTTTCCCTCCCCCCTCTAATTTATTTATTTTAAAGCCTTTATTGGACTTGTTACAATACTGTTTTTGTCTGATGTTTCATTTTTTTGGCCATGAAGCAAGTGAGATATTAGCTCCCAGACCAGGGATCAAACCCACACCCCCTGTGTTGGAAGGCAAAGACCACCAAGGAAGTCTCAAGCAGGGACTAGTTTGCACCACACCTCCCCCACGTCAGTTTACTGGAGTTGGCAGTTGGACCAATTTACTTAATTTTTCTGATATTTAGTTTCTTCGTGTGCAATTCCCTTATAAATTTGCTGCTAGAGTTAATTGAAATAATCTAAGTAAAGAAACATGCCAGACATGTAGTTGGCATTCAGTTAATGTGATAATAATGCCCCCAACTTTTAAGCTTCTTAATCATGAAAGAGCTAATTATACTTCTTTTATAGGCCTGATGTGCCCAGGAGATGCTCCAGTGCTTGGTACACATTATCCCCCTCTCTTCCCTTTCCTATCTTCCACTTAGCTTCTGCCTTGGCATATGCCGTCCTTTCTCTGAGTGAACCTCCTGCATCCCTCAAAGACTCGTTCTTCAAAGCTTCCCCAACTTTTTGAGTGGATTTTGTCACCTTCATTTCTGTGCCCCAGAGAATGTTACTCTCACCTCTCCTGGCACCTATCACACTGTATGTAACATACATGCTTGTCTCTGTCCCTCCATGGGGAACACACTGTTGTAAGTTTAGGGTGTCTTCTGGTCATCTGACTCAGCCTTTGCTCATCCCATTGCCGAGCCAGCAGGCACTCAGCAAAGGAGGACAGAAGGTGGAGGATGGGTTAGTGTGAAGGAAGGATGGAAGTCAGAGGGACTAACAACCAGGGCAAAGTGAAAGGACATTAGACTCTGAGTCAAGACAACTGAGTTACTATCTTGGCTGCTCCACTAACAAGCTATGGGGTCACTGCCAAGGGTTTTTGGTTTTGTTTCTTTTCCTACAAAATACAGAAGTTACATTTAATGATGGCTGTGACCTTTCTGATGCTATTACTGAATGATTCTATAAATAGACTAATACTAAAAAGTAACTTAAAGAAACTTGTCACATGAGCAGTCATATTTTATCTACAGATTTTATAATTTATTTGAAAATGGTATTACACAAAAAGGAATTAATCTTACACGGTCACTCCCCAAAACCTTTTAAGTAATAAAGAATTTACAACACTGGAGAACAGTGTTTTGGATAAAAATATCCAAAAGTACATTTGGAAGGGTATTGCGAAATTCATAATGATAATCGAAAACAGACTTAAGGAGAACTATTTAAAGGCATTGCACAATTCTAGTGGGAGAGGTGTAATCAACTTCTTTGATTCCCAAGGGAGAAAATTCCTCATCTAAAACCAAGCAAAAGTTGAAAAGATGAAATTAACTGTGGTTTGAAAACGTTTCACAAGTTATGGTAAAGACTAGGGTACAGTTTTTTTCTTTATCATATGAAATCATTCCCTTCCTGGAAATGCACCAAATATTTTTTTAAATTGTTCTTTTTGTTGTCAAAATAAAATTTCTCCTTTCAGAAACATATTAGCAATTATCAGCTATGATTACTGGAAGTGTGTTTCTTAGATTTTCCTTCTGCCATCACAATTTTTTGACATCACAATTTTTTGACTGAAGTAAATGAAAATATCACCCAGTTTGCAATTCATAAAATCTAAAGAAGCCTCCATTCTTTAATTATTAATTCTTTAGATGACTATTTCAGTTAATAATATTATACAGTAACTCACACTTTATAAAATTCTTTCTCATTAATAATCTACGATTAATTTTAAAACTCTCCATAAATATTAAGAGCCTCTGTTCTTTGCACAATTCACCTTTAAAGCTTAATGAATTTCTTTAAGAATATAGTTTCAGGGCAGTTCCATCAGCTGCCTTCAGGCTGTGAAGTACACAACTCCAAGAGCGCCCATTCATGAAGATGAAAATATACGCAGGAATTGTGGAAATCAAAAGCTTTCATTTTGGCTATATCTAGGTAGGGGTACCCTGGGAGAAGGTTCTTTATTATTACAATATCATGCTTCTTCTCAACGTTATGGATTCATTCTGAATAAGCAATCATTCCTATAAATAGTGTGCTAGGGTTTTGAACACAGGGACCTGCTGCTCTAGAAAAGAACCAGCTTCCCCAGGCTAAGTCAGTCCTTGTCACAAGCACCAGACAAGGACCTAGGCATACATACGAGAGACTCTCTCATTAAATAGTCAGGATCCTTTCCATTTTCATCAAGGATTAGACGAGGAGACGACTGACTGACCTGGATTCTGCACATCTGAATCTGTGTAAAATGAATTAGCATCCTGCCAACCTCCCTGTGATTGGTTAACTCATTTGGCTGCAACACAGGTTATCTGGACAAAATTATGGGCAACTGCATGGTGCCATAGCAGCAAATGGCACCCTAGCTGCAGGATGCCATGCTGCAAATGTAAACACCTGCTCTGACTAGAAAGGAGATTAGTGATGGATTAGGACAAGTCTACACAAAAACAAAAAAGCACAACTTTGTTCAAAGGCTGTGTGCAAAAGAAGACAGTGAAATAAGAGCCACACTAGGAATATATGTGTAAACACATACATACACGTATAGACATAATATATACATATCACACATAAACACATATATCACACAGAAATATAACCTGGGTGAGTACATAACACTTATACAAAGTCTTTTTAGTTGAAAACTCTGTATTCTTAATTGTTTTAAGGTATGAACTCTCTGGGTGAGAAATATGAGATCAATTTGAGTTTTATAACAAAACTCTGTGTGTAATCACTTTGAGGAAAGGCCTCTGGAGATTTTAGAATTATCTTTAATTTCATTTATTCCTCCTATAATAGTTAATAACTCAGACTTGTATAAAGAAGAAAATAAAATTTACCATAAGCTATACTACTCTGGTTTAACCATGCTTTACATGTTTAGTATTTAGTTGGATTCCAAGTGTTTACAATTAAAAACAACTTTCCTACAATCACTTTGGTTTTTTTATATTTTTCATCCACTATATTTTTTTCTTAGCAAAATAATATTAACTTTTCATTAGCCTGTTGCTGTTTAGGCACTAAGTCATGTCCAACTCTTTGTGACCTCATGGACCACAGCCCGCTAGGCTTCTCTGTCCATGGGATTTTCCAGGCAAGAATACTGGAGTAGGTTTCCTTCTCCAGGGGATCCTCCTGATCCAGGGATTGAACCCAAGTCTCCTACATTGCAGGCAGATTCTTGACCATTGAGCCACCTGTGATATCAGTCCTGAGAAATAAGTCAACTGGCTTAGTGTTCAACATAATGCTACCAAAAAATCTGAAAGCCTTAGCATTTATATCTGAGACTACAATGAAAGGACAGTTCTCTTTAAGCTACAGTTTCATGATTATCTAGAAAAACACTGATCTTCAGACAGTAAGTTCATATAATACTACTAAATATTACATTAGCCTACCGTCCATGGGGTCACAAAGCATTGCACGTGACTGAGCAATTAAGCCCAGGAGCAGTACTGTCAAATTATTATATATTCCCATCATCAAGAATAAAAACACATATTTTATTGTAGTCTCATTACCACTGGGTATTAACAGTTTTTTAAGTTACCAATTAATCATTATTTAAATGTGAAGTCCCAGACTTCCCTGGTGGTCCAGCGATTAAGAATCCAACTGCCAATGCAGGGTCCAAGATTTGGTCCAAGAAGGGCAGCCATGGGCAACATGCCGCAGGGCAACTAAACCCACGTACCACAACTACTGAAGCCCGTGTGCCCTACAGCCTGTGCTCTGCAACAAGAGAAGACACTGCACTGAAAAGCCTGTGCACCACAGCTAGAGAAAGCCCACAAACAGCAACAAAGACCCAGCACAGGCAAAAATAAATACATATATACAATTTTTAAAGTTAAAAAAAGAGTCCCAATAATTTTAATTCAACAGACTTTCAACTTAAATTTAGGGTGAATTTCTCTCTGAGATTCAGACATGTGTAGGCCCAACAGAAGTCTATTTGCTTACAAAAGTTGAGAACCTTCTGGGTGAAAACTTTATCTGTGGTAAGGGTAATATTTAAAATGTTACCAAGATGGCATGATCGTTGATCAACAAGAGCATACATAAGCTAGAACATTAAGCAGAGTTCTGGCATGCCCACTAATCTGCTGGGCTTCCCAGGTGGCACTAGTGGAAAGAACCTGCCTGCCAATGCAGGAGACATAAGAGACGCGTGTTTGATCCCCAGCTTGGGAAGATCCCCTGGAGGAAGGCATGGCAACCCACTCTAGTATCCTTGCCTGGAGCATCCCATGGACAGAGGAGTCTTGGTGGGCTACAGTCCATAAGGTCACAAAGAGTTGGACATGACTAAAGTGACTTAGAGCACACTCACGCACGCACGCACACACGCATGCACGCACGCACACACACATGCATGCACGCACGCATGCACACACATACACACACACTTATCTGCTAGTTGAGACCTCTCTGGGTGCTGGATTATGGGAGAGATCAATGAGCCTAGAGAGAGGTCAGATCAGTAAAAGGGCATTTAGGGACTTGGGGGCAACACTATTTTTACCAACGAGTATATATGTACTTCAACATTTTGACAACTTTTATAACTGTACTGATGCACATGTTATGAATTAGCTTGTCCTAAGGAACAAGACTGTGAAGAAACCTGAGCACCAAAGAATTGATGCTTTTGAACTGTGGTGTTGGAGAAGACTCTTGAGAGTCCCTTGGACTGCAAGAAAATCCAACCAGTCCATTCTAAAGGAGGTCAGCCCTGAGTGTTCTTTGGAAGGAATGATGCTAAAGCTGAAACTCCAGTACTTTGGCTACCTCATGCGAAGAGTTGACTCATTGGAAAAGACTCTGATGCTGGGAGGGATTGGGGGCAGGAGGAGAAGGGGACGACAGAGGATAAGATGGTTCGATGGCATCACCGACTCAATGACGTGAGTTTGAGTGAACTCCGGGAGCTGGTGATGGACAGGGAGGCCTGGCATGCTGCAATTCATAGGGTTGCAAAGAGCCGGACATGACTGAGAGACTGAACCGAAAGAACAAGATAAATGATACACATTTGGAATGTTGTCCACTGGAGAAGGGAATGGCAAGCCACTTCAGTATTCTTGCCTTGAGAACCCCATGAACAGTATGAACAGGCGAAATGATAGGATACCAAAAGAGGAACTCCCCAGGTCATTAGGTGCCCAGTATGCTACTGGAGATCAGTGGAGAAATAACTCCAGAAAGAATGAAGGGATGGAGCCAAAGCAAAAATAATACCCAGCTGTGGATGTGACTGGTGATAGAAGCAAGATCTGATGCTGTAAAGAGCAATATTTCATAGGAACCTGGAATGTCAGGTCCATGAATCAAGGCAAATTGGAAGTGGTCAAACAAGAGATGGCAAGGGTGAACATCGACACTCTAGGAATCAGCAAACTAAAATGGACTAGAATGGGTGAATTTAACTCAGATGACCATTACATCTACTACTGTGGCCAAGAATCCCTCAGAAGAAATGGAGTAGCCATCATGGTCAACAAAAGAGTCCAAAATGCAGTACTTGGATGCAATCTCAAAAACGACAGAATGATCTCTGTTCGTCTCCAAGGCAAACCATTCAATATCACAGTTATCCAAGTCTATGCCCCAACCAGTAATGCTGAAGAAGCTGAAGTTGAGTGGTTTTATGAAGACCTACAAGACCTTTTAGAACTAACACCCAAAAAAGATGTCCTTTTCATTCTAGGGGACTGGAATGCAAAAGTAGGAAGTCAAGAAACACCTGGAGTAACAGGCAATTTGGCCCTGGAATGTGGAATGAAGCAGGGCAAAGACTAATAGAGTTTTGCCAAGAAAATGCACTGGTCATAACAAACACCCTCTTCCAACAACACAAGAGAAGACTCTACACATGGACATCATCAGATGGTCAACACCGAAATCAGATTGATTATATTCTTTGCAGCCAAAGATGGAGAAGCTCTATATAGTCAACAAAAACAAGACCGGGAGCTGACTGTGGCTCAGATCATGAACTCCTTATTACCAAATTCAGACTCAAATTGAAGAAAGTAGGGAAAACCACTAGACTATTCAGGTATGACCTAAATCAAATCCCTTATGATTACACAGTGAAAGTGAGAAATAGATTTAAGGGCCTAGATCTGATAGATAGAGTGCCTGATGAACTATGGAATGAGGTACGTGACATTGTACAGGAGACAGGGATCAAGACCATCCCCAGGGAAAAGAAATGCAAAAAAGCAAAATGGCTGTCTGGGGAGGCCTCACAAATAGCTGTGAAAAGAAGAGAGGCGAAAAGCAAAGGAAAAAAGGAAAGATATAAGCATCTGAAATCCAAAGAATAGCAAGAAGAAATAAGAAAGACTTCTTCAGCGATCAATGCAAAGAAATAGAGGAAAACAACAGAATGGGAAAAACTAGAGAACTCTTCAAGAAAATTAAGAGATACCAAGGGAACATTTCATGCAAAGATGGGCTCGATAAAGGACAGAAAGGGTATGGACCTAACAGAAGCAGAAGATATTAAGAAGAGGTGGCAAGAATACACAGAAGAACTGTACGAAAAAGATCTTCACGACCCAGATAATCGTGATGATGTGATCACTAATCTAGAGCCAGACATCTTGGAATGTGAAGTCAAGTGGGCCTTAAAAAGCATCACTATGAACAAAGCTAGTGGAGGTGATGGCATTCCAGTTGATTCTTTCAAATCCTGAAAGATGACGCTGTGAAAGTGCTGCACTCAACATGCCAGCAAATTTGGAAAACTCAGCAGTGGCCACCAGACTGGAAAAGGTCAGTTTTCATTCCAATCCCAAAGAAAGGCAATGCAAAAGAATGTTCAAACTACCACACAATTGCACTCATGTCACATGCTAGTAAAGTAATGCTCAAAATTCTCCAAGCCAGGCTTCAGCAATACGTGAACCGTGAACTCCCTGATGTTCAAGCTGGTTTTAGAAAAGGCAGAGGAACAAGAGATCAAATTGCCAACATCTGCTGGATCATGGAGAGCAAGAGAGTTCCAGAAAAACATCTATTTCTGCTTTATTGACTAGGCCAAAGCTTTTGACTGTGTGGATCACAATAAACTGTGGAAAATTCTGAAAGAGATGGGAATACCAGACCACCTAACCTGCCTCTTGAGAAATCTGTATGCAGGTCAGGAAGCAACAGCTAGAACTGGACATGGAACAACAGACTGGTTCCAAATAGGAAGAGGAATACGTCACGGCTGTCTGTTATCACCCTGCTTATTTAACTTACATGCAGAGTACATCATGAGAAACGCTGGACTGGAAGAAGCACAAGCTGGAATCAAGATTGCTGGGAGAAATATCAATAACATCAGATATGCAGAGGACACCACCCTTATGGCAGAAAGTGAAGAGGAGCTAAAAAGCCTCTTGATGAAAGTGAAAGAGGAGAGTGAAAAAGTTGGCTTAAAGCTCAACGTTCAGAAAACGAAGATCATGGCATCTGGTCCCATTACTTCGTGGGAAATAGATGGGCAAACCATAGAAACAGTGGCAGACTTTATTTTTTGGGGCTCCAAAATCACTGCAGATGGTGACTGCAGCCATGAAATTAAGACGCTTACTCCTTGGAAGAAAAGAACCATCTAGTCAAGGCTATGATTTTTCCAGTGGTCATGAATGGATGTGAGAGTCGGACTCTGAAGATGGCTGAGCGCTGAAGAATTGATGCTTTTGAACTGTGGTGTTGGAGAAGACTCTTGAGAGTCCCTTGGACTGCAAGGAAATCCAACCAGTCCATTCTGAAGGAGATCAGCCCTGGGATTTCTTTGGAAGGAATGATGCTCAAGCTGAAGCTCCAGTACTTTGGCCACCTCATGCGAAGAGTTGACTCATTGGAAAAGACTGATGCTGGGAGGGATTGGGGGCAGGAGGAGAAGGGGACGACCGAGGATGAGATGGCTGGATGGCATCATGGACTCGATGGACATGAGTTTGGGTGAACTCCAGGAGATGGTGATGGACAGGGAGGCCTGGCGTGCTGCGATTCATGGGGTCGAAAAGAGTCGGACACGACTGAGTGACTGAACTGAACTGAACTGAACACCTGTCTTAGTAGTCAGAAAGGAAGAAAGGTTCTGAGTATAGTTTGGTGTTGTCAGATTTGTTTCCCTTTGGGTCAAATAAAGAGTGATGAGGATGAGTAAGGTCACAGGCCATAGTTGCCTTTCATGTTTTCCTTTCCTCCTCTCTACCTCAATTCAGTAGGACTTTGGGGGTTTGGAAGTACAGATAAATATCAGTTGCTATGCCCACTGTTGCTGTGATAATTTTGGACCTTATTTTTTTATTTTTTGACTTGATTATTATTTTATGACTTGATTTAGCTGCAACCTCCACATTTCTTGTTCTAGGATATACAGAGTCAGTGATTGCTGCCACAGATACCAAATTAATATTCTTATAACATGCCTCTCAAAATGTCATATTCCTGCTCAATAGTTTTCAATAGCTTATAGTTGCCAGTTGACCAAAGGCTATCTCTATAGCCTGGAATTCAAGTCCCAGTACAATTTAGTGCCTCCTTACTGTTCTTGACCTAAATCCCACTTGTTCTATTGATTTAACCTACTTTACCATCCATACAAGCTAACTTCAATCCCCATCACAAGTCTATACTTTTCATTGTCCAAAATAGTATCCCCTTTCTAACTGTGCTAATCCTATTTTTCAAACACAGTTTATCTTCAAAACTAAAAGTAAATATTTTTTGAACAGCCATAGCATTTTACATATCACATATGTATATTTTGTACATCACATTTTTATTCAATCTCAACAGCTTAGAACTGGATTAAATGTAACTCTTGGTTCATGGCACACATTCTGACTTCCTTGTAATAATTATTGCCCTACTTTATATGAAGTTCCTTTAAGGGAAGTACTATGCAATAGTCAAACCTTCTGAAATACCTAAAAGATATTCAATAAATAGTTAAATGAATCAATGGACAAGACTTCCTTCTGTAGTTTCCACAAAACCCGATTCGAATGACCCGTTCTGCCTGGCATTCTTTCCGATGATCTGCGTGGTCTAATCTACTGCACCTTGAAATACTCCGCTCATCTAGTCACTGTTTCCCTTTCAGATTCCCATATTCAAATGTTTGGATTATTTTCTGAATTTTAATCTGTGTGTAAAGAAAACTGCAAGTATTTTACTTTGGCAACTACAATGCTTTCAACATGTTAAATTTCACCATGTCACCACCTTTCTCCCTTTCCATCCCTTAAAGAAGGGTGTGGTGCAAAAGCCACAAGGGAGAATCCCTGGATGAGAATTCTGCTAATTACTACTGGCTATGACACTGTCTGACCTTCTCTGTGTTATGTAACCAATTGGAGAACTGTTTTTTTCTCTCACAATACATGGGTGATCAAGTTTACAGCCAAGTAATTGTAAAACTAAAATGTCATGAGCCCTTCTAGGGGTGAAAAGGATATGACAAGTAATGGGATTCCTAGGATAGAAGAGTGAGATAGAGCTTTGCCTGAAGTCTTCAACAGATGATTATAAAGGGACAAAGTACCATGTTATGTAGTAAAACATGAGGGAGATGTTATCCAGACTTGAGGCAGGAGTGGGTGGTCAGGTAAGCTTTGTTGGTCAAAGAGATTTCACAGGTGAGACCAGAACCATGCATGAAAGTGAGGGGATATAGAAACAGGGTGATGCCGTTTCAGACAGAGGGGTCAACATGCGTAGACACAAAGGCAAGGGAGGACCAGCTTGAGAACATTCAGAGTTCTCTCTAGCCGGAAGCAAGAGGGGGTGAGGCTAGAAAGGTGACTGCAAGAACCACTGGGCTGAATAGGTCACTTTCAAAAGCTAGGAATTTTTTCTTAAATCAATGAGAAAAATGACAATAAGTTAGGACGTGTGACAAGACTGCCTTGGATGCCTTTTGAAGAATGATTTTGAAAGAGAGTAACATTCATCCTCAAACATGGAAAGACTTACTCACCCCGACGTATCTCTATACATAAGGATGATTTAAGAACTTAAATTATAGTTTTTGGTTTTTTTTTTGCTTAACTGCTTTACTCTTTTTCTCCATGACTCCCATTTTCCTTTTGGCTCTTTTTGGTTTTCCAGAAATAGAAGTCATCACTGGGCATAAAATACGAGAAAACTGACATCACCCATTCTAAAGACATAACATGTAAAGAACAATATCACTGGATTGATTGACACAGCCATCATGGAAAAAAGTGTCAGCAGAGAAGAAAGAAATGATGCACAGGAAAAGCACAGGCATCTGTTTCTGAGGATGGAGTAGATGTATTTTTCCTTAGTCCTTCTGCTAAAGTACAGCTAAAACCTGTAGATGTTATATATAAAATAAACATGAAATGACACTGATAAGGCAGACCCGCCAAGGACCTCAAGATTCAAAGAACAACATGCTGGTAAGTTCCCTGGGCTTTCTTTTCCCTCACATATCCCCAACTTAAGAGCTGAAGAAGCCTGGAAACCTCAAAACACCAACAGGCGTGGACAGAAAAGCTCCCAAACAACAAAACACACCTCTCTCGGCCAAAGGATGAAGAAAGGGGCAGCCTAGCAAAATAGATCACTTTTGGACAATAATCAATCAACGCTATTCTAGCCAAACACTGCAGAAAAACCTGTGGCCCAAGCCGAACCTTACCAGGCAGAAGCCAAGTAGACAGCCTAATTTCCACTCCTGCAAAGATCTAGAAAGGCGCCCCCACATGTCTGCCAGGGTTGGTATGAGAGAAGGCCAAGCAGAGAGATGGGTCTTTCATATTAATGGAGACCAAAGAGGTAAGGATGGGTGTCTCACTTCCGTACTCATCCAGAAGTAACAAAGAGTCCTTCCCTGCACCACTGGAGTGGGTCTCAGAGTAGGCTCAGTGGTATATGAGAACTTGCATTACACCCAAGCAGTGAAGAGGTTCCCTCCTTGCAGTGTCAATGGAGCCCACATGGAGAGCAATCAGCAGGCATCTAGACCCAGGACTTCCATCCACATCCAACAGTAATGAGGATCCCCTCACACACGTACATGTCAGTGTCAGTCAACAGGGCAAATGAGGAACCTGGGTTTCTGTATTCACCTGGTGGTGTTCCTCCGTCTTCCCCCACTGGAGGAAAGTTTATATAACACTCACGAAATGACAAAATCAAAGACTCGGAGAACAGACTAGTGGTTTCAAGAGGTTAAAGTAGGGCAGTTGGGGGTAGGAGTGAAGTGTTTGTGGTTCTAAAAGGACGTGTTATGGATTCTCATGGTGGTGATGCTGTTCTATAGCTTGACTGTATTAATGTCAATATCCTGGTTGTGATATTAAACTATAGCTTTGCAAGATGATACCACTGGGAAAAATTAGGAAAATGGTAATAGGGGATTTCTCTGTATTAGTTCTTAAAGCTGCACGTGGCAATAATATTTCAAAACGTGTAATAAAAATTTAAAAAGTGAAAGGCAGAGAAGCAAAAATTTCAGGGTGCATCCAGAAATACCCAAGACACAGAAACTTTACCTCAGAGCCTGCCGTATCTGGGTTACTAAAGAGGTATGGCTGGTTGCAGGCCAGGGATATTGCTTTATACATGGAACAGAATATGACGAAGAGTATGTATGCATATTGGAATGACTGGAGAGGACTATTCCTCCTACAGAAATTTACAATTTGAACTCTTATGCATCTATCAGTTTCTGTAAAATTTTACAGTTGCCCATGAAGGTCACACATTTCTCTCTGAAATTATTCTTAGGAAACACTTTTTTTTTTCTTATTACTATAAATTGGATTTCATGACATTTTTCAAATTTAATGTTTCATTGATACGAGGTCTTTATCTTGCCACATTACAAGTTTATTCTATTAATTCTAGTGGTTTTCCATGGATTTTTTTCGATTTCCTAAGTTAGCAATAACATCATATGCAAATAGTAAAACAGCTATTTTTTGTTTTAAATATTGATGGTGAAAAGGAGTAACATGCCTTATTAACCTTTATGGTTATGCCTTTACCTATTTCACGTTTCACATCTAATATGTATTTGATTACTTTTTCTCATAACTTATTCTATAGTTCATAATTTATTTTCCTACAACTGCTTCCATATTTTGACAAAATCTATAAATGTCAAGGTTTTATGAAAAATTTCCCAAACGTGAACATATGCTTGCTTGGTGGCTCAGCTGGTAGAGAACCTGCCTGCAATGCAGGAGACCTGAGTTTGATCCTTGGATTGGGAAGGTCCCCTAGAGAAGGAAATGGCAAGCCACTCCAGTATCCTTGCCTGGGAAATCCCACAGACACAGAAGCCTTGAGGGCTACAGTCCACAGGGTCACAAAAAGTCACATACAAGTTAGGGATTCAACTACCAACAATATATGTTACATACAGCAATAATGGTTTGCTTTGTATTTGTTAACTACTGCTTAAATGGTAAAACCCCACAATATCCTGGAATGTTCTCTTGACTGTGCTATGAATTAAAATACTACCCAAACTATCAATCATCAATATAAAACATCAATACATGCAAATAGCTTTACACATACAAACAGACATACATACATAATACCATGGTTTTAGAACTATATTTGTAAAATAATCGCAGTGTAACTAGATAACATGAAAGGCATAAATGTGTGATTAGCCACTTCCTACTGTTGCACTTGAGCTTCCAGATGGCTGACTTTGATTCTTAGCCAGTGCTTCTAAGGGTCAGTAGACTTGTTCACCTTCATTTCTCTAAAAAAGGAATGGAAAATTCCCAGGAAGTTGGGAACCAAGCAGAGTTCCATATGCTGTGTTCTAGTATCTAAACATGCAATTTACTTTATTTACTCATTCATTCATTTACTCAAAATTTATTAATGCTGACTCCAAGTTCATAGCCATGTAGCAGAGGTGATAAAGTGGGGGACAGAGAGAGAGAGACATAGACATAATCCTCCCCTAAAGGGATTCAGAGAATATCAAAGGAAAAAAAACCTTACCAAAAATGGTGATACTGTGCTGTGTGGTAAGTGTTAATCAAAAAAAAAAAAAAGATATTTATGAGAACCAAAAGAATCTAGATCAAAGTGTGCCAGGACAACAAGGAATGAAAGGGAAAGTTCCATAAGAAACGTGAGTTTGTTATGAATCCTGATGGACTGGTAAAACTGAACAGATAGACAAGACATGGACTAGTCTAAGCAAAGGAGGATAAATTTGGAGCCATGAAAGGGCTTTAAGCCTAGGAAAGCTGGAACATAAGATACTGTAATGCTCATACCCAAGAGATTATTTAAGCCTGGTAGAATCGCATGACTTCCATCTTTTTATCAAACTTTCAAAAGAGATACAATAATGTTTTCTCAGTCTTTCATGAAACCACTAATTCACTTTGTCAATACAGAGCAGGTGTTGCAACCTCAGTAGAGGGTGACATTTGCAACTTGTCACAGCTGTTTGGTGTACTATAGGCTATTTAGCAGCGTCCCTGGCTGCTAGTCACTAGGCAACAGTAGTTCCTTCCAACTGTGACAATCAACAATGTCTTCAGACAAAGCCAACTGTCCCCAAACAGCAAAACCTCTCTCTGTTCAGAACCACCACTGGTAAAGCATCATGATTTAAATTAATCAAGGACTTACTATATGCCAAGCAGTGTAATATGCTTTTTACACACACTATGTCATTGAACAATCCTACTTTATTAACCCCACTTCATAGACTAAGAAACTAAGGTTCACAGAGGTCAAAAAACTTGCCCAGAAAAACTCAGCAAGGAAGTGACAGAACTAGGATTCATCACTAGCATTCATGCCACTAACTGCAATCGTAACAATTTATAGATTTATGGATTTACAAGGTTGTATAAGGGTTTCTCAAGTGGCACTAGTGGTAAAGAACCTGCATGCCAATGCAGGAGACATAAGAGACACAGGTTCAATCCCTGCATCAGGAACATGCCCTGGAGGAGGGCATGGCAACCCACTCCAGTATTCTTGCCTGGAGAATCTCATGGACAAAGGAGACTGGCAGGCTACAGTCCAGAGGGTCTCAAAGAGTCGGACGTGACTGAAGTGACCTAGCACACGTGCACACATAAGGACTCAATCACATATCTCAGTATTGCCAGTGTACAGCAAGCTCACTGGGTCCATTATTTCTCTGAGCCTGACTTTTGTCTATCTTCAGTTCAGTCGCTCAGTCGTATCTGACTCTTTGCGACCCCATGGACTGCAGCACGCCAGGCCTGCCTGCTCATCACCAACTCCCGGAGTTTACTTAAATGCATGTCCATTGAGTCGGTGATGCCATCCAACTATCTCATCCTCTGTTTTCCCCTTCTCCTCCCACCTTCAATCTTTCCCAGCATCAGGGTCTTTTCCAATGAGTCGGTTCTTCACATCAGGTGGCCAAAGTATTGGAGTTTCAGCTTCAGCATCAGTCCTTTTGTCTAGATTGGGCTATCATTTTCAAATTGCTAACTCTGGCTACCCTTCAAATATGGCTCATCATCTCGTATTTAGTGAGCACCAACTCCATGCAGAGCCCAGGGAACCAAACACAGGAGATGCTAAGCTACAACTGAGAAGCAACTGTTTATTTTAAATGTAGCCTGGAAAGAGCAGCAAAATATTTCTGAATCATTTCTTTGACAGATAAGGACGGTGCAATGAGTGCTATGGAACGACTGTTGGCAATAAAATGGAGCAGAGAGAGTGCTGGATTCTGGGCTCCCAGAGAGTTGGGTCTGCACACTAACATCTTCAGAAATGAATGACATTAGGAAAATTTAACATTCTTTCACACTGTCTCCTGTTCTGCAAATGAGGAACATAAGCAGGCAAAGACTTTGCAAGAGGCCTGTGGGTATGGCATGAATTATCTTAGAGAGATAATTTCTAGGACTTCAGTGTCCCTATGTACTCTTATCTAAACTGATGTGCCAGAGAAAGCATCTATTGCACCTTTTTTTTTTGCATCTATTGCACCTTGACACAACTGCCCTTTGTTCACTTTTCAAAAGCAACATGTACTTTTCACCTCTTCTAAATCTTGGTGCATTGCCCCAAGGCAATAAATCCCCAGCACAACTCAAAATCTTGTATCTGGAGACCCTTCAGATTAAGGCACAATAAGCAAGTCCTCTAAGAAACATTTTTTTTTTACTTCTTCCTTTTATTAAAAAAAATTATTTATTTGGCTGCACTGGGCTTTAGTTGCCACATGAGGATCTTCGATCTTCCTGGAAGCATCTGGAATCTTTAGTTGTAGCATGTGACCTCTGTAGTTGAGGCATGGGGGATCTAGTTCCCTGACCAGTGATCAAACCCGGACCCTCTGCATTGGGAGCGTGGAGTCATAGCCATTGATCACAAAACAAGTCCTAAAGAAACTTTTCTAGTCTTCCACAGATTTCAGGAAAGTATCTTTCAACAAGATTTCCTGACACCAGAAATGGGCATTTGGTTCATTCCTGGGATTTTCGAATTTATGTATGTTGCAGGGTGGGGAGGTGGGAGCAAAATCGCTGTTCATTCGTCATTGTTCCTTTTCAAACCCCTGACTACTGTCAAAGCATATGTCACTTTTTAAGAAAAATCCCACAAGGGCAAAACAAAGGAGGAAATAACCTTAAGAAATACTGAAGGTGGCAGCAGCTTATTTCATCCAGCTAACAAATTCAGGGCAGTGTCTCTGCCAATCATAGAATTCTAAAGTAATATGACTGCCACTGGAATGTTCATTAGCTTATTTAGCCTTTTTTCTCAGAAAAGAAATCTGATTTAGAGGATAGGTTTGACTGTTAGAAATATTTTAACAAATAGATACGGTAGGTATTTGTTCAGAAATTAAACAAGCTAGATCTATGGCTCCAAGATTTTGATAAGAATATATTAATGCACATTTTGGGTAAAATTACTTTATCAAAAACTATTCAATGGCAAAAAGTTTATTAAACTTTGCACTATTTTCTTTTTCCCAAAATTGATTAGGTTAAGCAAAATGGTTCCAAATGAAATAGTAACAGACAGTCGTTTAATAAGTCCTGGTAAACTTCCAGTCTTTGGGGGCTTCCCAGAAATTTGAGGAAGTGGATGATTGGAATGATGGGCTAAAAACTCCTTTTGCTGGTGAAAAGTTTTCCAATTCCTTAGTTTCAATAGAATTGACAAAGGACCTAAGGGAACTGTCAGCTGAGAGATCATTTAGAATCACTTTTTGATAATAGATAACTCATTTTATTTTTGGCATGCCACCCAGGAGGAATTCCTAGAACTATGTGACATCAATTTAGCCCAACTCTTTCAAGTCCCATCTACATTTCTGTATGAAGGTTTTCAGCACTAAAAGCTGCAAGAATGAAAAACACTGAAACGAATGCTGTAAGGTCTCTTATTCTAACCGTGAATGACAAATCCATGGATCCATGAATTAATGAACAAGCCATCTGATTAACAGATGAATCTCCAACAGTATCTTATTTTTCTATGTAATAAGTATCAAAATGTATAATAATGCTTGACACATTATATACAAATAACAATTGAAAAACTAACAATCTGTTAGCAATTTTGGTCACAGAACATGTGAAAATTTCAACTGATATCAACAATTTTTGTAGCAGAGAAGTAGAAGTCTGTGATCAATAAAAGGCTTTACGACATAAAAATACTTTCATTAGAACAGAATTATGTGGTGGAAGTGGAGTAAGAAGATCTAAGAAAACATGAAAGTTTCTGCACTAGAAAAAAAAGGTGCTTGCAGACCAACACATTTTTGGTTACCAAAGAGGGAAGGGTGAGAGAGGGATGAACTGGGGTTTTGATTAACATATACACACTACTATTAATATATATAAAGCCAACAACCACCTACTGTATAGCACAGGGAACTATACTCAATATTTTCCTCTTTCTTCAGCTGCACTGTTAGGCATGCGGGTGTTAGTTCCCTGACCAGGGTTCAGACCCTTGCGCCCTGCAGAGGAAGCACAGAGTCTTAACCACTGGACTGCCAGGAAAGGCCCTACACTCACTATTTAGTAATAACTTATAAGGGAAAAAGCAGGTTTCCCATGAAGCTGGTAAAGAATCACCTGCAATGCAGGAGACCCTGGTTCGATCCCAGGGTCAGGAAGATCCCCTGGAGAAGGGATAGGCTACACTCCAGTATTCTGGCCTGCAGAATTCCCTGGACTGTATAGTCCATAGGGTTGCAAAGAGTTGGACAGGACTGAGCACCTTTGACTTTCATAAGGGAAAAGAATATGAAAAAGAATACATATATGTATAACTGAATCACTTTGCTGTACACCTAACAACACTTGTAAATCAACTACAATAAAAATATTTAAGTGTGTGTTCATAGATGGATACTACTAGAAAGAATCAAATTTGCTCTAGTATTTAGACTTTGGTGGGAATGTTTAACAGTAATACAATAGTTTTATTTATTTTATTTTACATTTTTATTGGAGTATAGTTGCACAATGGTTTTTAAACATCAATACAGTGCTATGGAAATGCCATCTTTAAAACCCCTGTTGAAAAGTTTGGAAGGCCTCTTAAAAAGCAATGAGAGGCACATGCATTTTCAATCTTTCTTCAGTGCTTATATGAGCAAAAATATTTGAAGATTACTTATTTAGCAGGTGCTAATTGTTTTCCCTCCTTCTCCCCTTCACCGCTATAGGAAAGAGTTACTTATAGTGTGACTAGGGGAAAGAAGAAGGAAACAAGGAATATTCTACAATGAGAAGCAGGAATTGTTCATAATCTTTTTTCTGACAATTTCAGAATATTGGGTATATTTTTATGAATATTTCTAAAGAAAACGACATACTGACTTTGGGAGGTCTCCACTCAAGACAGTGATGGAGGATGATCCCTGGGTCACCTTCTCCCACAACACACACCGAATTTGCAGCTATAATACATATGGGACAACTTCCTCTAAAAAAACCCTAAAGGTCATCTAAGCAACTACAACACATTGAGCAAGGCTTCCCAGGTGGCACAGTGGTAAAGAATCTGCCTGCCAATGAGGGTGTCATCCCTGATTTGTGAAGATTCCCCAGAGAAAGAAGATCCGCCTAGTCAAGGTTATGTGTGGTTTTTCCAATAGCCATGTATGGATGTGAGAGTTTGAATATAAAGAAAGCTGAGTGCAGAAGAACTGATGTTTTTGAACTGTGGTGTTGGAGAAGACTCTTGAGAGTCCCTTGGACTGCAAGGAGATCCATCCATCCTAGAGGAGATCAGTCCTGAGTGATAATTGGAAGGACTGATGTTGAAGCTGAAACTCCAATACTTTAGCCACCTGCTGCAAAGAGCTGACTCATTTGAAAAAGCTGTGATGCTGGGAAAGATTGAAGGCAGGAAGAGAAGGGGACAACAGAGGATGAGATGGTGGGATGGCATTACCAACTCAATGGACAAGTTTGGGTAAACTCCGGGAGTTGGTGATGGACAGGGAAGCCTGGTGTGCTGCAGTCCATGAGGTCACAAAGAGTCGGACATGACTGAGCATGCACACACACACACTGAGCCAAGGAGACAAAGCCCCCATAGAAGCAGGCAGGAGGAGCTGGGACAAAACCTCATCATAAACCCCATCCCAGCATGCCCACCCACAAATCAGAGAGAACTCAAAGCCTGGAGTTGCTCCCTGAGGAGGGAGGAGTTGAACCCCACAGTGGGCTCCCAGCTTGTAACACTTGCATCTGAGAGACAAGAGCCCAAAACATTTAGCTTTGAAATCCAACAGGGCTCAAGTCCAAAAAACCCACAGACTGTAAGGAGCCTCTTAATGGGGTCTTTGATGACTCACCTGCACCAGGACTCAACGCAGAGGCAGAGGGTCTGGAGGCATCCAGATTTGATACGACTAAAGTTCATTTCCACCTCATGGGAAGAGTGGACTCATTGGAAAAGACTGATGCTGGGAGGGATTGGGGGCAGGAGAAGAAGGGGACGACAAGAGGATGAGATGGCTGGATGGCATCACTGACTCGATGGACGCGAGTCTGGGTGAACTCCGGGAGTTGGTGATGGACAGGGAGGCCTGGCATGCTGCGATTCATGGGGTCGCAAAGAGTCGGACACGACTGAGCGACTGAACTGAACTGAAAGTTCATTTGCTCATCTTAAAGCGTCTGAGTTTAGACACACACAGGCCTGCAGCTGGCGGACACCATCTTTTACTCCCTTTCTCTTCCTCACGCTGGCCAGTGGATACCATCTTTTTTCTTATTTCCTTCTTTCTCCCAACAGGCACCATCTCTATTCTCTTCCTCTGCTATGCTCTAGAGCCACAGCACCTCCAAAAGGGGAGCTTCAAACGTGGCCGGTGCCCCAGTTTTTGCGGCTGCTGAGTAGCCGCTACCCATAGGTTGCTCAGCTCTGGAAGTGGGTGGGACTTATGCTCGTGGGTCCCAAGGGACAAAGAGCAACCAATGGAGAAAAAGTTCTTAAACCACTTCCGCCCCCAAGAGACAGGAAGAGGCAATAGCTCCTGGGAGCACAGACTTTGTTAATTAACCATTCATTCTAGCTGCAGCCCGAAGGGCAGGTTTCTAATTAAATCCACGTGTAAGTGCTATTTACAATCCTTTCCAGAGCTCTCCAAGGGGAGGTGCTAACTTCATGCTCTCCTTGAACAAACCAAAATTCCAGGATCTCCCAGAGGGAGGCTTCACACGCGTCTGGTGGCTGGGTTTTGAGGCTGCCTCCCAGGAGATGCTCCGGGATTGCCTGGCTCTGGAGATGGTGGTGGGGGGTGGGGGTTAGCTGCTTTGGAGTCCTCTGGGCCTTATAACAGTGGGAGAGACTGCTCTGGCAGGCTAGCACCCCCAGGGCACTGCACAGACTATATAGCCTGAAGCACTGCGCTGACTTTCTATGAAAGAGGCCTATTTGCTTGTTCTGGAGCCTGAGGGGTAGCCTCAGGTTTGCCAAGTACACAGAGGCCTAGAGAGGTGCTCTCAGGGAACCCGGGCAGTTGGATGCCATCTTTACTTGCTCTCTCCGTCTCGCCACACCCTGCTGATACATCCTGGACAGGAGTTTAGACGCTCCTCTGGAACCCCAGTTTTTGTGACTACCACTCTGGGGACACCTCCAGGTGGCCTGGCTCTGGCAGCCAGTGAGTCTTCCACTAGTAGACTGTATGTATTTGCATACTTTAAAAGCTGCTGCCTGAAGGTATGCATTCCAAACAGCCTGAATCTAGGTGCTGACTGAGATCCTCCCCATTGGAACACCTGCAGGTTTTGGCACACCCTCAACTAATGGGAGCCATTAAAAATAAAAATGCAGCTGCTGCTGCTAAGTCACTTCAGTCGTGTCCGACTCTGTGCGACCCCATACACGGCAGCCCACCAGGCTCCCCCGTCCCTGGGACTGTCCAGGCAAGAACACTGGAGTGGGTTCCCATTTCCTCCTCCAATGCATGCAAGTGAAAAGTGAAAGTGAAGTCACTCAGTCGTGTCCAACCCTCAGCAACCCCATGGACCACAGCTTTCCAGGCTCCTCCATTCATGGGATTTTCCAGGCAAGAGTATTGGAGTGGGGTACCATAAAAATAAAAATAGGCTGTCCTATATAGCTCAGGGAACTTGACTCAATAATGCTTTGCTGCTGCTGCTGCTGCTGCTAAGTCGCTTCAGTCACGTCTGACTCTGTGTGATCCCACAGACGACAGCCCACCAAGTTCCTCTGTCCCTGGGATTCTCCAGGCAAGAATACTGGAGTGGGTTGCCATTTCCTTCTCCAATGCATGCATGCATACTAAGGCGCTTCAGCTGTGTCTGACTGTGCGACCCCATGGACAGCAGCCCACTAGGCTCCTCTGTCCATGGGATTCTCTAGGCAAGAACACTGGAGTGGGTTGCCATTTCCTACTCCACAATAATGCTCTATGGTGATCTAAATGGGAAAGAAATCCAAAAAAGAGGGGATGTATGTATAGGTAGAGCTGATTCACTTTACTGCACAGTAGAAACTAACGTAATATTGTAAAGCAATTCTACTCCAGTAAAATTTTTTAAAAAAAAATAATAAAGTACAATAAAATAAGCTGCTTGGACAATCACAAAGGTTTAAGAGACAACCAAGAGCTGGGGAGGATTGAAAAATACAGGTCCTCTCCTATATGGGGCCACTTCTTCAAGACTGAGAGAGCTGTCTATTTTATCTAATGCATAGAAAGCAATGTAGGGAGACAAGGAAAATGAAGAAAGAGAGAAATATGTTCTAATCAAAGGAATAAGACAAAACTTCAGGGAAAAGAAAACCACCTTAAATAGAGATAAGTAATTTGCCTGATAAAGAGTTCAAAGTCATGGTCATAAAGATGCTCACCAAACTCTAAGAAAACTGAGCGAACACAGTGAGAACTTCAACAAGAAACAGAAGCTATGGTAAAGTACCAAACAGAAGTCACAGAGCTGAAGAAGACAATAACTGAACTGAAATACAGTATTCTGACTTTGAAGTTGGTAGTGTTTCACACCTACAGTCTAATGATACATTTCATCCTGTTTTAACAATTATGATAGACTGGAAATCACACCATCAGGACTGAATCCCTACCTCATTCAGTGGCAAACCAAACTAACTAGCCCAGTCTAGGCAGCAGTGACCCATCCTCCTCAAGCTGATGAGAGCCACTGTCAACATGCCAGCAACACTCCCTCATAAAAAAAGTGAATAGGAATACATTGTACAAATTCCTTACACCTTACAAATCCATTATTAGGCACAGCCAGGGAAGTTTTCTGGGAGAAAAAAATAGCTCTGCTCTGCTCAGAGAAGAAGATTTCCAAATGTTCTGGTTTCTATTCAAGAATGTCTACAGCTCTTTGTCCTTTCTCTTTCCAAAGAAATGATATAGTAGTTAGACAGGAAAATGAGTGTGTGTGCAGGGTGAGGGTGGGGATTTGTGTGCATACATTTACATGTGTAATAAGATATTTCTATGTAAATATTTCACTGTTTCCATTTCTATTGTGTAGCCTCCTTTTATGAAAAATAATATAACTGGGGCTTTGGCTCATTATCTGGTCCTCAGTGTTGGCCCCCATCCAGGTATAATTTTCAACCTGCTCACCATTCCAAATTCACTGAAATGGAGCTGTTGCCTGCAAAGCAGTGTCCTCAAGATGTCTATTGTATACTCTGTCTCTCGAATCCCTTGAGGGGAAATTCACAACAGCTGCAACTGCTTGGATTTACAACAGGAGTTCATTGGCTATGCACAACTAGCCTTTTAAAATGACTCATCTAGGGAATTAACCATTACCATGCACTGTATTTGATTAATTGTTGACAAAAGTTAACCAAATATCAATATTTTGCATTCAAGTAAACTGAATACATTCTTAAAAAGTCTTACCACGTGCCTTTGTGCTAAGGATCCCATGCTGCCCAAGGTGGATGTGGACACCAAGCAATTGCCTCAGATTTAGATAATGAGTTCTTTGTTTGCTCAACATTCTGGTATTAAACTTGGCCTCATACTTACATCTGTTTTCTTGATGGGCACTGAAAGCAGGCAATGGGGATGCACAGTGAACTAGAAAACCACTGCCCATTAAATCACTAGTCTGATGAAGAAGGCACAAGGCAAACAGTTAGTTGTGGTGGGAAAGGGGACTTGAAGAAGCAGGAAAAAAGGTCTGAGGGATGAAATCATGGTATTTTGGGGAAACTATAACTAGTTCCAGCTTTTAGCTCAAAGGGTAAAGAGAGGTCAAATCATACAACCTTTGTGCTCTATTAAGGAACTTATAGCTTATTCCATGAAGTGAAAGTCGCTCAGTCATCTCAGACTCTTAGCAACCCCATGGACTATACAGTTCATGGAATTCTCCTGGCTGGAATACTGGAGTGGGTAGCCATTCCCTTCTCCAGGGTATCTTCCCAACCCAGGGATCAAACCGAGGTCTCCCACAATGCAGGCGGATTCTTTACCAGCTGAGCCACTAGGGAAGCCCAGCTTATTCCGTAAATGAGTAATAATTTAAAAACTGTATGCAGTGGCCAGATCGGGTTAGTCCTTTCTGTCATTCACTCTCTTCTTTCCCTGCCTTGTATTAGATTGAACTGCATGAAACTGTGACCTCGTGGGTTGAAAGTAAACAAATATTGATGCTCTCATAAGGGTCAAATTAATACTTAACTGCACTTTACAATTATATTTTTAATTATGTTTATCTGTTAAATGTCTATCTCTGTGGCTAGATGGTAGACTCCAGAGCCGGACAATTTTGGTTCATAAATCAGCTCTTATTAGCTGTGTGACTCTGGATAAGTTACTTAACCTCTCAGACTTCTAGTTTCCTTGTCTCTAAAGTGGAACACTATTCCCGAGAATTATTTTGAACATTAAGGAGTCAATATATATCAATGCTTGAAATGGTATTTGAGATATAGTAAAGTGAAAGTCATGGAAAAAGCAAGAGAGTTCCAGAAAAACATCTATTTCTGCTTTATTGACTATGCCAAAGCCTTTGACTGTGTGGATCACAATAAACTGTGGAAAATTCTACAAGAGATGGGAATACCAGACCACCTGACCTGCCTCTTGAGAAATCTGTATGCAGGCCAGGAAGTAACAGTTAGAACTGGACACAGAACAACAGACTGGTTCCAAATAGGAAAAGGAGTACGTCAAGGCTGTATATTGTCACCCTGCTTATTTAACTTCTATGAAGAGTACATCATGAGAAACGCTGGACTGGAAGAAGCACAAGCTGGAATCAAGATTGCCGGGAGAAATATCAATAACCTCAGATATGCAGATGACACCACCCTTATGGCAGAAAGTGAAGAGGAACTAAAAAGCCTCTTGATGAAAGTGAAAGAGGAGAGTGAAAAAGTTGGCTTAAAGCTCAACATTCAGAAAACTAAGATCATGGCATCCCGTCCCATCACTTCATGGGAAATAGATGGGGAAACAGTGGAAACAGTGACAGACTTTATCTTTTTGGGCTCCAAAATCACTGCAGATGGTGACTGCAGCCATGAAATTAAAAGACGCTTACTCCTTGGAAGAAAAGTTATGATTAACCTAGATAGCATACTCAAAAGCAGAGACATTACTTTGCTGACTAAGGTCCATCAAGTCAAGGCTATGGTTTTTCCAGTAGTCATGTATGGATGTGAGAGTTGGACTGTGAAGAAAGCTGAGCGCCGAAGAAGTGATGTTTTTGAACTGTGGTGTTGGAGAAGACTCTTGAGAGTCCCTTGGACTGCAAGGAGATCCAACCAGTCCCTTCTGAAGGAGATCAGCCCTGGGATTTCTTTGGAAGGAATGATGCTAAAGCTGAAACTGCAATACTTTGGCTACCTCATGCGAAGAGTTGACTCATTGGAAAAGACTTTGATGCTGGGAGGGATTGGGGGCAGGAGGAGAAGGGGACGACAGAGGATGAGATGGCTGGATGGCATCACTGACTTGATGGATGTAAATCTGAGTGAACTCCGGGAGTTGGTGATGGACAGGGAGGCCTGGCGTGCTGCAATTCATGGGGTCGCGAAGAGTCGGACATGACTGAGCAACTGAACTGAACTGAAAGTGAAAGTCAGTCATGTCTGACTCTTTGCAACCCCATGGATGTATAGTCCGTGGGATTCTCCAGACCAGAATACTGGGGTGGGTACCCGTTCCCTTCTCCAGGGGATCCTCCCAACTCAGGGATCATACCGAGGTCTCCTGCATTGCAGGCAGATTCATACAGTAAGTGCCACTAAAATATTGATATTAGCTATTATTATCATCATCATCAGTTATTACTGCTATCATCAGCATCAGCCTCTTCATCACTTTCAAATGCCTTTGTTCACTGTGAAGAATGAGGAAATCAACCTAGAGCTAGAAATTGGAAGCACCTTCTTTCTGTTAGATTCCATAGGTTTTCAGTCTTCTTCCCTTAGCTTAAGTTCAATTACTAAGCCTAGAAGGATATTTCCTCAACCTTTTAAACCTGCTCATGTAGTACTAAAATCCCATACCTGAATTTCTGAATTATACAAAATACCTGCAGAAAATGAAGATGAGTTATGTCAGTTTTTAAAAAAAAAAGACAAAATATCAACAGCCTTTCATAAAGCACTGACTTACAACCAAAAAATAAAAACTTCCTTCATGGGATGCACTTTCCTCATCTCCCAAGCAAATGTTGAGAAAGACCCTTATAGATATCTCTAGTATTCTGCTTTTCTATGAAGTTAACTAACAAATACAGTTTACCTCAGCATGTAACTTTTCCCCAGTCAAGCCAACAATCTCTACTTCAGTATAAAATGGCACAGTATCGTACTGCCTTTTCTCATGCAGGATTCTTGCTTTTCACTGGATACTCATTAGGTCAATATGCTGTCCACCTGTAGCAGCTGCAATGGTTCTTCACGGTACTCACTTGCATGCAGGGATTCTCCTTACCCTCTCGACAGTATGATTTCTCAAGTGAAGGCCACTAGTCTCACCCAGAAGAGTAGGATTTACAAAAGAGATGCTGTCCTTTATCTTCCCGTATCTCGTTCTTGAGATTAGCATGTTAGTGTTCATTCATTAGTTTTCTCACAATAATATCTCATAACAATAACTACCACTGATTGAGAACTGACATGCCAAATACTGTCCTAGACACTCCAAGTGTATTCTCTCAATTACCCAACCATCTATCTATCTATACATATGTATATACACACCCATATCTACAGATATACTTAAGTATACATATATATTGGGTTGGCCAAAAAGTTTGTTTGGGTTTTTTATACAATGTTACAGAACAGTCTAAATGAATGTTTTGGCCAACCCACTATGTACATATACATATATGCTATGCTATGTTATGCTAAGTCGCTTCAGTCGTGTCCGAGTCTGTGCGACCCCATAGACGGCAGCCCACCAGGCTCCGCCATCCCTGGGATTCTCCAGGCAAGAACACTGGAGTGGGTTGCCATTTCCTTCTCCAATGCATGAAAGTGAAAAGTGAAAGTGAAGTCGCTCAGTTGTATCTGACTCTTAGCGACCCCATGGACTGCAGCCCACCAGGCTCCTCCATCTATGGGATTTTCCAGGCAAGAGTACTGGAGTGGGGTGCCATTCCCTTCTCCACTGGGATCTTCCTGACCCAGGGAGATTTTTTATCATATGACAAAGAATACACACACACACACACACACACACACATACACACACACACACACACACACACATAAAACTATACCATTACGAAGCCCATTTTACAGAAGGAACAGAGAATTAGAAGGAATTAATCATTCAAAGTGACATAGTTTGTATCAGAGGCTGAAAGTGAGCCAGTCTTTCTGCATTTTTAAACACTTTGAGTACAATTCAGTGTTTATGGTTTCTGAAAAGCAACGAATCCGAGAAGCTTTTCAGGAAAAAAATGCAAAATAAGCAGTATGATATCTTGGAAATAGGATTTAGAGAAAAATGTCTTGGGTCCCTTCCTGGGTCCTGCTGACTGTGGGTGGGATATGCCCTCTTGAGCAAAATACTCACCTTTCCCTGAGACCTCAATTTCCTCTTGTAGAATGAAGAGTTTAGCGCAGATAATCTCCAAGGTTTCTTTTGGCTTGAAAGATAAATGATTTGCTTTGGAAAGGCATTGTTTCTACGATGAGGATAAGTGCTCAGAATTCCAACTATTCTGAATGAAAGGTATCATTCTCTCCTGAAGCAATAAGGTAACTATCGTCTAGCCATCCTTCAGATCTTGCTACTGCTACTGCTAAGTCGCTTCAGTCGTGTCCGACTCTGTGCGACCTCATCGACGGCAGCCCACCAGGCTCCCCCTTCCCTGGGATTCTCCAGGCAAGAACACTGGAGTGGGTTGCCATTTCCTTCTCCAATGCATGAAGGTGAAAAGTCAAAGTGAAGTCGCTCAGTCGTGTCCGACCCTCAGCGACCCCACGGACTACAGCCTACCAGGCTCCTCCGTCCATGGGATTTTCCAGGCAGGAGTACTGGAGTGGGGTGCCATTGCCTTCTCCCAGATCTTGGTTTAGAGAGCAGGATATTACTCTAACCTTCCCTGGGATCCCTCCTTCATCCTGTATCAACACAGCACAGTCTGCAATACAAATTGCTTTGTGTAGCTAGATTGCAAGTTCCTAGAAGGTAGGTACCATGTCTATTGGTCCACTGAACCCCTGCCTGGTGCCTAGCACAGGGCTTGGCACAGAGAAAGTGCTCAGGAACATCTATCAGCGAACTATATTTTAAAAGGGGCTCACGGCTTCCAGGTTTTCAGTACTGGATGATGTAGAGCTAATATTTCTTTCTGCCTTTCCAAGCGGTAAGAGTCTAGTAATGAGTCCTTCAGGTCACAGGAAGGTTATAATTTATTTTCTTAGCTCGTAGCATACAGAAGCCAGTGATGAGCAGAGCCTACCACAAGTGTGCAAAGCACAACTCAGAGTTCTGATACCACTTACTCTCATCCCTAAGAAACAAATATCAAAGATGATAACATCAAGTTTTATATCAATGAACTGGATCTAGCTGAAATCTTGCACATAAGCAAGGCTTACTAACTGAAGCAAAGGGATGGATAAATGAATCCTTTTGTGCTTGGTGTTCTTGGCTAGAACCAGCAGCCAAAGTGCTTCTGTCCCCTCTGCTGAGGCTTCACTGATGGGCCCACCCACTGCATACATCTTAAAGGCAGCTGTGCTTTTCAGCCTGGAATGTACAACTGGTGGCAGCCACAGTGACTTGGGTAACTGGGGGCAGAGGGTTTGTGAACTGCCTCCCTGTCTTCATGCAGCCTGTCCCCTGGGATGCAAGATTACAGTGCCCAGGAGCAGTAGGGGCTGGGCACAGCATGGCTGAGGCTGCAGTGGCTTATTGGTAGGGAGCAGCTCAGTCTCAGACCACACGGAAACAGACGTGCTGACTACAGCATGCAGCAAAGAAAATGAGAGCTTCTGACTGTTTGGTGGGCTCGGACGGGTGGAGGGAAGGAGGGGGCGTCAGGGAGGCTGCCAAGCTGCGCTGTTCATGGAAGTGTGGGAAGACTCAAGGGGAGGCGTTTTGCCAACTCAGAGGCAGTTGGGCTGACTCTCTACAACCCCCCTTTTTTCCCTGCTTAAATGAGAAATCCTGCTGGGTGGAATGGGAACGGGGCCAAGAAAGGAGTGATTCTGCTGGGCAAGCGTGGATGCTCGCACCCAGGAAGGGTGTCTGCCAGATGGGATCAGGACCAGTGGGAGGGGGTAGGGGAGGAGGAGGAGAAGAAACTGAGGGAAGGGCGACGAGGAGCAATGAGAATGAAAGTCAGTTTCGGAGACCGGGACCAGCAGATGCCACCACTTATATACAGAAAGGATCAACAAGGTTCTACTGCACAGCACAGGAAGCTATACTCAATGTCCTGTGAGAAACCACAGTGAAAAAGAGGATTAAAAGAGAGGATGCATACATGTATAACTGAATCACTTTGCTGTACAGGAGAAACTAACAACATTGTAAATCAACTACACTTCCATTTTAAAAAAGAAATAACAGCAAGTAGAAAAAGCAAAAAGAAATGTCCCACGAGGAGAAGAAAAGGGAGAAAAACAGAGCAGGTCAAAACTGGGAAGTTCAACCCTGGAAGAGCCACGTTTCTGTGTTACGGAGCAGACCTACCTACCTTCCAAATGTCAAAATGAAACAGCGTTCACATCAAACAAGCAGTGAAAGACCACACTGGACAGTATAAAGTAAGCCTACCGCCCGGAAATTCTCCTGGTGGGTGTTAATTTCCATGGGAATACATTTTTCCCAAGCAGCAAACCAGGGAAGAGTTGTTTAAAAAGAAACAAAAAAACCTCTAAAAACCATGCTGCTTTTTAAGTAAAGTAGAACAAATAAAATGCTGTCACAGAAAAACCACACACTACTTCTAAATAGTTGCTCTATCCTAAAATATAATTTAAAACACAAGAATCCTAAGTTGTTTTTCTAACAAAATATTAAAATTACAAAGATATTTCGGTAAGGAAACCTAGAGGTAAAATTACAGATGTCAAAGAAGTGAATTCCATTTTGAAGTGATGTCACTTTTTTTTAGAGCTTTTTGATGTTCCTTTGTGGAGACTTCGGAGGAGCTAAAAGACCATAAAGTGAATGTTACATATTTTGGTGACAATCCCACAAGTTCCAGGTACCCTGAGGACCAGAATCCCACTTGTTTCAGTCTCTCACAGAGGCTGAAGCATATTTTGATGATTTGGCTATTGACTGATTACAAATAAAAAGCCCCCAACCTTCCCCGTTCCCAGATCTTGATCTAGACTTCAAGAGGTCCTTGAAGCCTTCCACTTCCTCTTGGAACTCTGTGCCCACCAGTTGAACAAGACTGGGCTGGCCTCATGGAGTCTGAGAAGCCACATGAACAACACCCTAGAGGTCCTGGGCAAGCCATTTTAGACCAGCCTCCAGCTAGTTGATGCCCAAACAGGTGAGAGAACTCAGGTAAGATCAGCAGGGTCACCAACCTTACTCACAGTCAACAACAAATTGAGGACCAAAAGTGCTGCCCAACTGATTCACTGATTCATGAGCAATATCAATACTCTTGGGACTTCCCAGGTGGTCCGGGGCTTAAGACTTTGCTTTCCAATGCAGGGGGTGCACGTTCCATCCCTCGTCAGGGAACTAAGATCCCACGTGCCTCATGGCCAAAAAAAAAAAAAAAAACAAAATATAAAACAAAGCAATATTGTAAAAAATTCAAGAAAGACTTTAAAAATGGTCCACATTTAAAAAACAAATCTAAAACCAATACTAAATTCTTAGTGGTTAAGCCATTGAGCGTGGGGCTTCTTTCCTACAGAGCAGCAAGGCAACTGATATAGTTGACACAGACCAGACACTCACCTGTGCATTCGTACTGGAGACCTTTCCCGTAATAGCCCTTCTCACAGATGCACTCAAACTGACCCGTGTGAGTCCCACATTTGCAGCTTGCCATCTGGTCACAGCAGTCTTTGCCAGCTTCACACAGATAGGAGCAATGGGACATATCCTCTTGAATAAAACTCCCAGAAGGCAGATCTGCAAGCACATACAACAGGGAGGTCATAAAAAAAAAAAAAAAAAAAGAATGAGCAGTGGAATGTTACATTCTCTTGTTACAAGGAAATATCTTTTCATTTCCGTCAAATTCCCAATCGCTCCCCACTCCCATCCAAATAGCAAAGTGTGTGATTTGCACAAGCACAGGCTGGGCATTTGGTGCAGCCAGTTAAGCTCTTTCAGTCTGGGACCTCATCCTCAGTTCTCCAGGCCAGGCAGGGTCAGGCAAAAATTGAGTCTTTTCAGCGAGGAATCTCCAGATGCAGCAGGAAGTTATGCAGTCGGTTCTCCAGGTCAGTCTCCTGGCTTCCCAACCAGCATGAGGTCAGGCAGCAGTAACCAGATTTCTAGAGTCCCTGCTCAAATAAACAAATAAAGCTGCAGCCCTGACTGCTGCCTAAGGGTGTTGATTGTGGGCAACTGACTTAAAACACATACCTTTACTTCTGTAATTATTTGATTAAAGACTGAAACAATGGCACCACACAAGTTGAATCACAGAACTAGGATCTGGTTTGTCTCTCAATTCTAAATAAGTTTTTACATGTAAAAGGTGACCACTACTGATTACTCGAGCCATGCTCTGAAGTGAGCCATGCTGGGAATTCAACAACCCAGGCAGAGCTGTCCTGTTCTGACAGTGACTTAACAGGGCAGGGTAAAGTTGATTACGACTTACCAAGAATCAATGGCCTAGATTCAGGCACAGTAAGTTCTATTTACCCTGTGGAAGACGTTCAAAAGTCTCAGCCTAAATTTCAGTACTAGGTCCATGGTGGTAGGCCCAGAAACAGTGATGGGCTCACAGTAGGAACTCAAAGGGGTGAGTTTCAGCAACATACATGAACTGCTAATGAATACCCAGAAAAGAGACAGGTGATGGCCTCAGTTATGGAACATCTCTCTCAATGCATTAAGACCTGAACAATAATAGACAGGGACAAAGTAAAGGGAAGATTCCGGCCCTAAGGGAAAGAGACTAGTACAGCCAAGTACCCTATTAAAGTCCCACTCAATAGACTGTGGTGTGGGTATAAGGTCTGCGACATGGGCACCTAGGAATTACCTCTGAGACACAGGCTGATCTGGCAGTCTAGGGAGCAAGAAAAATGGAGCTGTAAGATTGGTGCACTGGCATTTAGGTCTGGGAGAGATAAGTGAACAACTTGTATACGGGGAAAGCTATTATTCTGGAATCTACGTCCACTGAGAATGGCCACAAACACGGACAGTCTTGAGGCCAAAAGTGTGCTACGTTGTCTCAGTCATATCCAGCTATTTGCGACCTCATGGTCTGTAGCCCTCGTGGCTCCTCTGTCCACGGGATTCTGCAGGCAAGAATATTGGAGTGGGTTGCCATTTCCTTCTCCAGAGGATCTTTCTGACTCAGGGATTGAACCTATGTCTGTTAAGTCTCTTGTGTTGGCAGGTGGGTTCTTTACCACTAGAGCTACCCTGGGAATCTAAAAAGTGGATCCATCCAAATTGAAAGTAGTTTCAGCAGACCCAAAAGTACAGAGAACTGGTGGTTACCAGTAGGGGGATGGGCAATAGAGGGGCAGTGGAGTGAGAGATACAAACTATTGGATATGATTTAGGCTGCAACGATATATTGTACAACATGGGGAATACAGCCAGTATTTTGCAATAACTGCAAATGGAAAGTAACCTTTAGCAATTGTATGAAAAAAAAACCTATTAAAAAAAAAAAGGATGCAACTTCAGAGGACATCAAGACAGGGGAAATGAGGTTAATTTCTTTTGCTTTGATCATGTTTTTCAGAAAAAAAAACAAGATCTTTTATTACGGAATCTGGAAACTCCATCTGAGTAGTACACATTTTAGATACTAATTTACAGTAATAAAAGTTATGCCTTTCAAAACCCTGTTGCAATATGGTAACCAAAATCCTTTCCTTGAAGACTCTGTCCCATCCAGTTTCTGACTCGCATTAGGGCAGAAGGCCCCCATCCTACAAGACAGAATGCTGGTAGGACTCGAAACAAGTCCTCTATGACACAGTTAATAACACTCATAATTTCATAATCCCAGCTAGTGCAACAGCCATTCTGTCTTTCCACTCAACATATCACTTTTCCCAGAGAAAAGGACAAACAAAAAAAGTCCCAGGTAGTGACTTTCTGCCATGTGCCCAATATTACACTGGTGAAATTTAAATATTTTATTTAATCCTCTTGACAAAACTATATGGCACATGTTATAATAGCTCCATTTTAAAAGCAGAGAAAACTGAAGGTCATTGATGTTAGATGAATTGCCTAAAATAATAGCAATAATGGACAGTTATTGACAGCTTAGTATTATAAGCTCTCAGTAAGTTTTCTAGTCACTTTCTATATATTAATCCATATATTCCTTGGAACAAACCTATGAAGTAGGTAGTCTTCTTGTATCCTATTTCATCAGTAAGAAATCTAAGGAGTACAAAAGTTAAATAATTTGGTCAAAGCCACTCAGTTACTAGTTGACTGACTGGGACTTTTTTTGCTATATCCATAGGTAGCCTCAGATGCTGCTTCAAACTCTTCTGTTGGAACTATAATAGGGCCGACCCATTTATCTTGTATGTGTATTAGTCACTCAGTTGTGTCCAACTCTTTGTGATCCCATGGACTATATAGCCCCTCAGGCTCCTCTATCCATGGAATTCTCCAAGCAAGAATATTGGAGTGGGTAGCCATTCCCTTCTCCCAGGGATCTTCCTGACCCAGGGATTGAACTGGGTGTCCTACATTGCAACAGAGTCTTTACCATCTGAGCCACCAGGGAAGCTTATCACTAATTGTGAGGAAATCTTGTATTGCCATGATTTACCCATCAGATAATCTTTTACGTGGATATCTGAAAGATCAAGCCTAATTTGCTTCATGGCTTTGGTCTGAGGCTGTATCCTCAATCCCCTACTTCCAATCTACACTTTCTCTTCTGGATCACAGCAACATACATGCCCATACTACACCTGGAAGTTCATCATCTGTCATTCAACTAAACACTATAAACAGTGTACAGAGAACTTAATGAATGGATTTACTGATGCTATCCTCCATTGCTCTCACTGCTCTTCAGTTTATCCATAAGCATATCATATCAGTCTTCAAACTATCAGGTCAATAAATACGTGCTTAGTATTTATTATCCCTCTAATCTTCACAAATATTTCTGGAAACATTCTGGTGAGATTCATGAAGCCTGTCTCTCAATGTTTACTTCATCCTTCCAGATAAGTGTAGATGAAATCTAAGTCAAGGTTTCTGACTCCGTGTGTGGCCTTAAAACACACCTCCATTCATTCCACTGAATCAAATGGTCTCGGGTGGAAGCATATGGATATTTTAGTGAAAATATATCACAGCTGTTAAAAAGCAAAACAATATTCCTGTTGCAAGGTCAGAGTGTCATCTCTATGTATGAAGTTGAACACATCTCATAATACACAAGAGACATATGGCTATCATGCTCAGCAAGACCCCATAGGGCTTGGTATTGTCTTCCCTGCAGGGTGGGTTTCAAGCAGTAAGCAAGAAGGAAACCCCATATAAAGGCACTGTGGTATGCCATTAAGTTTCCATTACCTTCATGCAATGCCCGGCGAGCTAAAGCCTCAAATTCTTCAAAACTGTGGAGCAGATAGCAATGTTCCTCCTTTGGGATGGAAGCCATGTCATTCAGCTCTCGAATGTTTCCTTGCCATATGCCAAATGTAAAGATTTCCACTCCAAAATCTCGCAGAGATGCTGCAATGGGTCTTGGATCTCCCCCGTTGGAATATCCATCCGTAATGAGAAATATAACTTTCGTTGAGTTTTCTCTAGAATGACGAAGAATTTGCTGTAATAAAACAGAGAAAGTTAGTATGCGTTTGTATTGTGTGTCCTACTCTGCGCCTCCATTATTAGGCAATGGAGTGCTTGTGTCGACCATTAACATTCTACAAGCGTGAGGAATGGAACACTGATCAATGAGGGTAAAACAAACAGGCACAGATAAGCGCCTATAATGGTCCTCTCACAGAACCATAATAAAACTCAGAAGCATTCTGTATCATCATCAGCATCCTCATTATCAATATGATTATTGCCATGCGTGCTAAGTTGCTTCAGTCACGTCCGACTCTGTGTGACCCCATGGACTGTAGCCCGCCAGGCTCCTCGGTCCCTGGGGATTCTCTTGACAATAATACTGCAGTGGATTATTATGCCCTCCTTCAAGGGATCTTCCCAACCCAGGGATTGAACCCAGGTCTTCCTCATTGAGGGAAGA
Organism: Capra hircus; assembly: GCF_001704415.2. Classification (NCBI taxonomy): domain Eukaryota; kingdom Metazoa; phylum Chordata; class Mammalia; order Artiodactyla; family Bovidae; genus Capra; species Capra hircus. Next base: position 99,832,160 of record NC_030815.1, read on the forward strand.
TTCTTTACTGTTTGAGCCACTGTGGAAGTCCATAAAAATTACTTAGCATAGAGCTTGCTAATAAAGAGCAACAAATGTTTATGGAATGAATTTATATTAATATTATCAATTATTGTTAAGCTATTTTTAAATTGATTTTCAGGCTCAAAATTTGGACCAAATCTGAGTCCTATATATCTACTTCCCAGCATATCTAGCTGCTGCTGCTGCTAAGTCACTTCAGTCGTGTCCAACTCTGTGCAACCCCATAGATGGCAGCCCACCAGGCTCCTCTGTCCCTGGAATTCTCCAGGCAAGAACACTGGAGTGGGTTGCCATTTCCTCCAATACATGAAAGTGAAAAGTGAAGGTGAAGTCGCTCAGTCGTGTCCGACTCTTCGATACCCCATGGACTGTAGCCTACCAGGCTCCTTCATCCATGGGATTTTCCAGGCAAGAGTACTGGAGTGGGTTGCCATTGCCTTCTCCAAGTATATCTAGCTAGCTACCCACTTACCTACCTAGCTGAACCACCTCATGATCAAACAGTAAAAGCTGGACCAGAAGAAAATTTAGCAGAATACATCTTTTCCAGAGTTAACAATGGCTCACTTGCTTCCTCTATTTGTTTTTCCACTGCTCTTCCAAAACTGGAGAATTGCTTTAACACTTCGTCTTTTTTGGACCACCCAGTATTAGCACAAAAATCAGCTGTTTTTTCGGTGGTGTCCTATCTTCATGAGAAAATACTACTGCTTCACTCAATTTGTTAGTTGGGCTCTAATGTTTTAGGATAAGTGAGTTATGCTTTATAGTGTTATATGCTATTCCTTCTCATAGATAAAAGAAAAAAACCTTTTTAAAAAGGTATATATTTTATTGCCATTGATGCTTTGTAATATCATTCTGTAGAGGCACAGAAGATCCAGCGGTTAGCCTGGTTTATAATTAAACTAGCTGATGTTGCTGTTCATTAGAAATGGGTCAGAAAGGTAAAGAAGCACCAGGGGACATTTTCTGGCAAGTCCTTAGAAAGAATTCCATGTTTTTAGGCAGTGATTCAAGAAGAGCAACATTGGAACCTAGGGTTCTGTTAATGTTAAAAGGAGATATTATGATCTTAAAAATAACTTTGCCTCAATTCATTTTAGAGGACAGACTCAGCTATAAGGTCTAGATTCTCAGATTTTAAGATTCATGTCTATAGAAAACATATTTCATTGGTACATAATCAAGAAGTATTTATTCTAATTCAGTAATTGCTGCCAACTTGTTTTAGAGTCTGTGAGCAAAAGATAATGCTGTTAAATCTGAATTTATAAACAAACTAAAAATTACTCTGGAAAACATCTGGAAAGCCAGCATTTTGAGAAAATGTATTCAAACACTTCACTCCTTTGCAAAAACCAAGCGAAGTATAAACAACAAAGTCCTAATGTACAGCACAGGGAACTATACTCAATATCTTATGATAAACCACAATGGAAAAGAATATGAAAAAAAGAATGTATACATGTGTGCAACTGAGTCACTTTGTTGTATAGCAGAGATTGGCTGCTGCTGCTGCTGCTAAGTCACTTCAGTCATGTCCGACTCTGTGCGACCCCATAGACGGCAGCCCACCAGGCTCCCCCGTCCCTCGGATTCTCCAGGCAAGAACACTGGAGTGGGTTGCCATTTCCTTCTCCAATGCACGAAAGTGAAAGGTTAAAGTGAAGTCGCTCAGTCTTGTCGACTCTTAGCGACCCCATGGACTGCAGTCTACCAGGCTCCTCTGTCCATGGGATTTTTCCAGGCAAGAGTACTGGAGTGGGGTGCCATTGCCTTCTCCAGTAGAGGTTGGCACAACACTGTAAATCAACTATATTTCAATTTTTAAAAAAAGTGAAATAAAGAAAAACAAATAGTGCCGAGGGACCATACTGAAGACAGGAACTGAGGACAGGTGTGTGTTGCAGGATAACGTGAGATACTAATGGAGACATTTACCAAGTATACACACCAAGGGGCTCAATCGACAGTCTCAAAATTCTTAGTGCTTTTTCCCCCATTTAGCTTCAAATTTTTATTGGCATAAACTAATCATAATAAGATCTGTTTACTGTCTACATCAAAATTCTTGGCTCTTAAAGCTTAAAAATCTACCCTCTTGATGAGTGACAGAAGACGTGGAATGACTACTCAGTACATGAGAGCTAATTCCTCACTCCAGACAAGAAAAGAACCTCTGAATGACTCTCCTCAAAATGAACAGAGGTAACTAATGTTGGTGAGAACAGGGTGAAAAGGGAACACATGTACACTGCTGGTGGGAATGTAAATTGGTGCAACCACTGTGGAAGACAGTATGGAGGTTGTGCAAAAATCTAAAAATAGAACTGCCATATGTCCCAGCAACCCTACTCCTGGGTCTATAGCTGAAGAAAGCAAAAAAAAAAAAAAAAAGAAAAGAAAAAATTGAAAAGATACATGCACCTCAAAGTTCATAGCGGCATTATTCACAAATGCCAAGATCAGGAAGCAATCTAAGTGTCTGTTAACAGATGAATGGAAAAAAAGAGTGGTGTATATACACAACGCAATATTCAGTTCAGTTCAGTTCAGTTCAGTTCAGTTCAGTTGCTCAGTCGTGTCAGGCTCTGCAACCCCATGAATCGCAGCACGCCGGGCCTCCTGTTCCATCACCAACTCCCGGAGTTCACTCAAACTCATGTCCATCGAGTCGGTGATGCCATCCAGCCATCTCATCCTCTGTTGTCCCCTCCTCCTCCTGCCCCCAATCCCTCCCAGCATCAGAGTCTTTTCCAATGAGTCAACTCTTTGCATGAGGTGGCCAAAGTACTGGAGTTTCAGCTTTAGCATCAGTCCTTCCAATGAATACTCAGGATTGACTTCCTTTAGGATGGACTGGTTGGATCTCCTTGCAGTCCAAGGGACTCTCAAGAGTCTTCTCCAACACCACAGTTCAAAAGCATCAATTCTTTGGTGCTCAGCCTTCTTCACAGTTCAACTCTCACATCCATACATGACCACAGGAAAAACCATAGCCTTGACTAGATGGACCTTTGTTGGCAAAGTAATATCTCTGCTTTTGGATATACTATCTAGATTGGTCATAACTTTCTTTCCAAGGAGTAAGCGTCTTTTAATTTCATGGCTGCAATATTACATATCCATAAAAAAGAAAGAAAATTTGACATCTGCTGCAAGATTGATAGATTTGGAGGGCACCAGGCTAAGTGAAATAAGTCAGACAAGAAAGACAAATACTATATGGTATTATGTGGAACCTAAAATGTACAACAAACTAGTGAATATAACAAAAAAGAAGCAGACGTACAGATACGGAAGACGAACTAGTGGTTACCAGTGGCGAGACAAAGGGAGGGACAATATAAGGCTAGGGGAGTGGGAAGTAGAGACTACTGGGTGTAAGATAGGCTACAAGGATGTATTGTACAACACGGGGGACAAAACCAATATTTTATAATAACTGTAACTGGAATGTAACCTTTAAAAGTTGTATAATGAGTAAAAAATAATAAAGAAAAAAAAAACTCCAAGGAGAGAGAGTTCGAGGAGAACAAGAGATTTTAGATATTGCTGTGAGGTTCTCTGCTCTACACTAATCTCTTAATATCTCCCAACTCAGTCACAGAAGGAGTATGACTGACATCCCTTTGTGGGGATGGGTATAGGGATGTATGAGTCCTCATTCCATGTGCTTATTTAGGATAGTGCTAAGTCCCACAGAAGTGCCACTGGTCACAGTGATATGAGGCAATAGAACATAACTATGTGGGATGTTCAAGGGAAGAGGACCTAATGAGTCTTGTATATTCCTGGAGAGACTTAGGAGAATCAGTGCAATATGAAGACTTCTGGAGAAGTCCTATAATATTTAGGATGTGTTGGAGAAGACTCTTGAGAGTCCCTTGGACTGCAAGGAGATCCAACCAGTTCACCCGGAAGGAAATCAGGAATATTCATTGGAAGAACTGATGCTGAAGCTGAAACTCTGATACTTTGGCCACCTGATACGAAGAACTGACTCATTTGAAAAGACCCTGATGCTGGGAAGGTTTGAAGGTGGATTGAGAAGGGTAGACAGAGGATGAGATGGTTGGATGGCATCACTGACTCAATGAACATGAGTTTGAGTAGGCTCCCAGCATTGGTGATGGACAGGCCTGGCGTGCTGCAGTCCACGGCCTCGCGGACTCTTTGCAAAGAGTCAGACATGCCTGAGCGACTGAATTGAACTGAACTGAGGGGCTGACAGCAATGGACCCTGGAAGCCATGCCTCTCTCAGACTGCCTGAGAGGAGAAATCCTGGAAGCCCTAGGAAATGACTGCACCAAGGGTGATAAAGATGACAAACTCATATGCAGACGACCAACGATGGTCATCGTGACCACTGATGAGAGAACTGAGACAATTCCAGAGGACGGACGTGCAGAGTATGTCAGGACTGAGGGGTGGACAACTCCTCCCATGCGGCCGCTCTGCAGAAGCGCCAAAGCTTAAATTCAACTTGACAGTGAAAGGGAAGAGGAAACCCTTCCTGAATGTGGCTCAGTTTCCAACAGTGAAGTGCTTGAGAAATGTCTGATTTTGAGTTGGCTTGAAGTTTTCTGTCATTGGGTGAAGTCTCAAAATAGAAATGACAGTTGGTATTAGAAGAAAAAAAAAAAGACTTAAAAAAAGATCTTAATTGGTGGATAGGAAAATATTTTCTTTTTTAATAAACAGTTTCTCTTCCTGATGTAACCTTGTGATATCTTCGAAAATAGATAGGAAAAACTCTTTCGGAACTCTACCACCCACACCTTATTTAGAGAAAGAGACAAAAACTAGCAATGAAGGGCAGGGGGAGGGAGAGAAGGGGGTCACTTGGTTCAACCTCCTTGCAGCCCAGCTCAAATGTATTCAGAGGTGACAAAGGCAAGCACAACTTCAGACAAAAGCCTAGTCTTGTTCCCAAATGTAACTTCCTTGAAGGCAGGCATTTTTGTGTGTTTTTCAATTCCTTAATTCCCAATGTCTAGCACACTGCTTGGAGAAGGCAATGGCACCCCACTCCAGTACTCTTGCCTGGAAAATCCCATGGACGGAGGAGCCTGGAAGGCTGCAGTCCATGGGGTCGCTAAGAGTTGGACACGACTGAGCAACTTCACTTTCACTTTTCACGTTCATACACTGGAGAAGGAATGGCAGCCCACTCCAGTGTTCTTGCTCGGAGAATCCCAGGGACGGGGGAGCCTGGTGGGCTGCCATCTATGGGGTCGCACAGAGTTGGACACGACTGAAGCGACTTAGCAGCAGCAGCAGCAGCACAGTGCTTGGCAAATAGTACACATTCAGTGAACAGCAGTCAATAAACAGCAGCCCATAGTACAGCCAGCGCTCAGTCCAAAATCCTTGGTGTCACCATAACTGTTGTCTTTTCTTGTATACTGCTTTAGAAAGCTTCCCCTCCCTAAAATATTCTCATATTCTTTTCTCTAATACTTCTGTTTTTCTTTAAAAAATTATTAAATCCATACATTTTTCTTTGATGTGAAGTAGATACTCCCTTTATTTTTATCCCAACCTCATCAGCCATTTTCCTCAAATCATTGACTGACCGACCTGTTATTTTCCTGGCTAGAGCCTCTTTTATTCTGTTTTACTGACTTCTTTGCCTACTCTTGGTCAATACCACATAGTTTTGGTTACCATACCTTCATAGTATTTTTTTCGTGTCTGGTGAGGAAAGTCTAACATCCTTTTATTTTCACTTTTAAAAAGCTTGCAGTTAACCTTGAAAATTCTCTTCTCCAATACAGCTTGAGAGTCAGTTTATCAAATTCTTCAAAGACACAGAGGCCAAAAAGCAAAAAGACAGAATCAAGGACCAGCCCCACGAGAAATGACCATCCTTAGAACCCTGACCATTTACCACTGAGAGGAACCAAGAATTCTTGAACAAATGATTAATTCAGGTCAAGAAATATACAACATGAGCTTGGAATATTCTGTCATGAGAGAAAGCAAAGAAGCACTTAAATGCTATAAAGACACAACAAAGTGAATCAGAAGCCAGTCTGAAGAAAAGTTCCTTCTATCCTTCTGGCCAAAGAAGTATATCAGTAAAAATAATAATTGGAGTTGAATTTAAATATATTGAGTATGATACATATATATATATGTGTGTGTGTGTGTGTGTACTTACATTTTCACTTAGCACACAACTCAAGCAAAAAGTCCTCTCAATATAAATAATAACTGAAATAAACTGAAACACACACACATTTTTTAGTTCAGTGTCACCTCTGGGGAAAAATCCAATTATCTGTTTTGGATGGCATGAAGTGAGACATTATTTTGTGTCTTTAAAGTTATACATATGTTTCAAAGGGTAACCCCTAGCTCTAATACGTCAAGATGTGGGCAAGTTGTGTTTACATCATCCTCGCCCTTTACTTAAAGTGATAAAGTCTTTCTGAGTTGTTCCACTTGGAAATCATAGCCTAACCTCTATGGACGTCCCCTAAAAGCTTTTGCTCATCTTCTCTCTTCCTTTAAGGCTGTGACAATTAATGGTAAGCAAGACACTGAAAAAGTGACAATTGTGATGGCGAGGAGAAGATGAAAAAATGTAAACTTTTTTTCTTTTTGGTATGATATTCTTGACAGTTCCTGGCACAGAGTATATGCTCATAAACATTTATTCAATGAATGAATGAATGAATAAGTGAAGCAGATAAACTCGAGGATTTGCTGGAGAGAGTTACCTGAGTAGGCTGGTCTTAACTGAGCAGTGGGAATATACAGCATGTGTGTGTGTGTGTGTGTGTGTGTGTGTGTGTTGTATGTTGTACAGTTTTGCAAAAAAAAGATAAAGCTTTCTTTGTATGCTGTTATCATCCTTCTGACACAAATACCATCTTGCAATGTTAATCTCAACTCCTGTCAATAACATTCCTTAATATCCAGGTTAGGATTTGCAGAGATTTCTGGCTGTACTACGTATTACGTATAAAACTCCTTAAGCTGTGATTCTATTTTTCTTTTCTTGCACAGAACTGCTGTTACGGGAACCATTATATCTGTTGGCAAGACAATATATTAAGCTTAAAATAGTAAGAAGAATAGCAGGACTAGAAGGCCAAGCAAAGAATTACACAAGATCTGGGTTTGGAATGCACTTTAACGATCGAGGTGGGGGAGTGGATGATTTACTGAAAATAATTTACCCCTCCCCCAATCTCTGGGCTTCATCATACTTGAATAAGAACATAATTCAATAAAAACATTTTTTCATCCCACAGATTGAAGAAGTAAATAGATCTGTGGTAATGTTGGTGGAATGTGGTAGAGGACCAACTCTTGATTCTCCTCCTAGTGTTCCTGAAATAGTTTACATCATCTGCAATCCTTTGAAAAGCATTTAAGAAATGGAATTTTTTGTCCAGAATATTGAATGAGGCAAACCCTTTGTGGCCAACAAAAAACTCAATGTGAACTTTGTATAGCGAAAGGTTATCACCATCTGTATTGTATCAAGCTCTGATTAGTTTGTATAAATATCTGGCAGGGAAGTAAGCTTCCCTTGTCCAGTAAGAGTCATTAGAATGATAAAAATGCAGGGTTGTGTAACGTTGTTCTAACACCCGAGATCCATCACCATTACACAAGATTGCAATCCCCTCTCCCCACACCCTCCAAGTTAGACCACAAGAGAACTGCTTTGAAAAATGATCTTGAAAGAAATAGAGAGGTTATAACAATGCTGATGTGGGTACAATATTTGCCCTTGGGCTCCATTAATTAAACTACATGTAGATATAACACCAACCTCAGCACAACCTGAGTTGCAATTACTCACTGTGGCCAGCCTTGACTGAAGACAGCAACTGGAGGAACTCATAAGTCATCTTTTAATAAAAATTTGATTCTGTGAATCGATACCTATTATGATTCTATCAAAGCCACTTTCCTCCAGGGAGCAGAAAATTAGTAAATTATGCCAGTGTTTCAGCTTATTTTCCATGCATGTTTTTTTTTTTTCCATGTTAGGAAACATTAAGTACAAACAAGATGCCCTGGGGATTGTAAATTGGTACAGCCACTATGGAAAACAGCAAAGAGGTTCCTCAAAAAAATAAATTTGAGTTGCCATGTGATTCAGGAAGCCTACTGGGCACCTACGCAGACAAAACTGTAATTCAAAAAGATGACCCAGAGAGATGTTGTGGGGAGGGAGGTGGGGGGGGGGGTTCATGTTTGGGAACGCATGTAAGAATTAAAGATTTTAAAATTAAAAAAAAATAATAATAAATTGCCAAAAAAAAAAAAAAAGAAAAAAAAAAAAAAAACAAAAAGATATGTGCACCCTTATTTTCATAGCAGCACTATTCACCATAGGCAAAACATGGAAACACCCTATATGTTCATCAGATGAACGGATAAGGAAGATGTGGTGTGTACACACACACACACACACACACACAGAATAATACTACTCAGCCATAAAAAGAACAAAATAATGTCATTTGCAGCAATATGAATGGATTTGGAGACTACAATTCTAAGTGAGGTAAGTCAGACAGATAAAGACAAATACCATATAATAGCACTTATATGTAGAATCTAGAATACAACACAAGTGAGCCTATCTAGGAAACAAACACAGACTCATAGACATAGATAACAAGCTTGTGTATGCCAAGGGGTTGGGGGTGAGGGAGAGATGGATTGGGAGTTTGGGGTTAGCAGACGCAAACCAGAAATATACAGAGAATGGATAAACAACAAAGTCCTGCTATAGAGCATAGAGAATTACATTCAATATCCTGTGATAAACCGAAATGAAAAAGAATTTTTAAAAGAATACACACATATATACATACATTTATGTATAAACTGAATCCCTTTGCTTTACAGAAGAAATTAACACAACATTGTAAATCAACTATATTTCAATTTTTAAAAAATACCATAAGCTATTCATACTACTTTCCTCATCCTTCAAATTGCAAAATTTCACCAAGGTTCATCTGCTATTTAGTTAACATTTTTAATTTGAATACTCAAATATTCTTCAGTTCAAGGAATGTTTATTGCTTTACATTGATGGACAGTATATCTGGGAAAAAAAGTTATTCATCTGTTGGTTCATCATTTTTCCAGATACATTCTATTCTTTAATTTTTATCTCATCCTACTTCCTTCTGAATTTGGTGGAAATGTCTCAAGCTTTTCTTTCATATCACTGGTTTTATGCAGTGTTGCTTCTCTTCTACTTCCAATTAAAAATTAATCCTGGATCAACAGATATCATACTAAGTGAAGGAAGGAGATAAAGACAGATATCATGATATCACTTATATGTGGACTCTAAAAACATGATGTGAATGAACTTGTTTACAAAATAGAAACAGATTTACAAACATAGAAAATAAACTTATGGCTACTAAAGGGGAGGGAGTGGATAAATTAGGAGTTTGGGATTGAAATATACACACTACTGTATATAAAATAAACAGGACCTACTATATAGCACAGGGAACTATATTCAATAACTTGTCATAACCTATAGTGGGAAGTAATCTGAAAAATCAGATATATATAATGGAATCACTTTGCTGTACACCAGACACTAATACAACATTGTAAATTAATTATACTTCAGTTAAAGAAACTCCTTAAAAATCACCTAAAAACTGGCACTTTAAAACAGAATCCTAGCATTGCATTTATTTTTCTTGTTACAATACTTCTTTGTTTCATAAAGTTTTCTCTTGATTCCTTTTAGCTTCTCAGGCAGTTTTGCTTTCTTTTCTCCCCTTTGTTTATCTCATTTCTCATCACCATTTCAGTGTTTTATTTACATATGGTAAGTACACATAACAAATGCTTTCTAGGATTTAGTTCTGTTTTTCATAGTGAATTCCTGAACTTTATCTGTATCTTACACTCTATCTTTATTTTACTTAGGAAAAAAATTCAAAGAAACCAGATAGGAGTTTTTTGTCCTTTTCCTCATCCATGAGTGAAGAGGTATAGCCAGTCAAAGTGTTTGCAGCAAACGATCAAGTGGGTAAATTAGTGTTGGAATACATGGCTATAACATTTGCTCTTATTGTTATTATTATTGATGAACCAAATTGAAGTGATTAGCGAAGAAAGAAAGAAAGAAGAAAGTGTCAGTCGCTCAGTCGTGTCTGACCCTTTGTGACACCATGGACTGTAGCCTTCCAGGCTCCTCTGTCCATGGGATTTCCCAGGCAAGAATACTGGAGTGGGTTGCCATTGAGAGTTAAAAATAAACCACACACTGTGCCTAGAAACAGAGGGTCTAGATCAGCACTGTCCAATAGAACTTTCTGTGATAACTGACATGCTACCTTTGCTGTTGAATAAAGTAGCCTCCAGGCACATGTGGCTACTGAACACTTGAAAGGACGCCACTGCAACGAAGGAACCAGATTCATAATTTTATGAATCATATGAATTTATGATTCATACATTTAATTTTAATTAGTATAAATTTAAATCACCACATCTAGCTAGTGTCCACAATGCTGGACCATGTAGGTCAAGCCTAGATACAGACTCATCCTTGAAGGGAAAAACACAGAAAGTCTAAGCAGGCCCATAAAAATATTCTGTCAACTCAAGACCTGCAAAATCAACTTGAAGATTCAGATGAATACAAAATTTAATACTGAAATAAGAAGAAAGTGAAAAAGAAAAGAGAAAAGTAACATGATAGAACAGCACTTGTATCTGTAGGATTTAGAAAGCCTTAGCATCCTGAAAACAGGAGCTGAAAGTCATAGAAAGGGAGCAGGCTAAGAGGGAAACAGAAATATGCAGGAGAAGGATCTGAAAAGCAAAGAAAGCCAGGAAACCAAAAAGGCAACGAAAGACAGAAATCCACCTTGGTGGCAGTGAGACAAAACAAACTTATGGTTACCAAAGGGGAAAGGGCGCGAGGAATAAATTAGGAGTTTGGGGCTTGCAGATACAAACTACTATATATAAAACAGATAAACAACAAGGTCCTACTGGATAGCACAGGGGAATATGTTTAATATCTTGCAATCACCTATAATGGAAAAGAATCTGAAAAAGAATAAAGAAAAAAATATATATGTATAACTGAATCTGACTGTGTGGATCCCAACAACTTGCGGAAAATTCTTAAAGAGATGGGAGTACCAGACCACCTTACCTGTCTCCTGAGAAACCTGTATGTGGGTCAAGAAGCAACACTTAGAACTTTATACAGAATGACTGACTGGTTCAAAATTGGTAAAGGAGTATGACAAGGCTGTATACTGTCATCCTATTTACTTAACTTATATAGAAAGTATATCATGCGAAATGCCAGGCTGAATGAATCACAAGCTGGAATCAAGATTGCTGAGAGATACACAGATACACAGAGATGCTCAGATACACATGATACCACTTTAATGTCAGAAAGTGAAGAGGAACTAAAGAGCCTCTTGATGAAGGTGAAACAGGAGAGTAAAAAAATTGGCATAAAACTCAACATTCAAAAAATGAAATTCATGGCATCCTACCATCACTTCATGGCAAATAGGTGGGAAAAAAAGTGGAAACAGTGACAGAATTATTTTCTTAGGCTCCAAAATCACTGTGGACGGTGACTGCAGCCATGAAATTAAAAGACACTTGCTCCTTGGAAGAAAAGCTATAACAAACCTAGACAGCATATTAAAAAGCAAAGGCATCACTTTACCAACAAAGGTCTGTATAGTTAAAGTTATGGTTTTTCTGGTTGTCATATATGGATGAGAGAGTTGGACCATAAAGAAGACTGAGCGCTGAAGCATTGATGCTTTTGAACCGTGGTGCTGGAGAAGACTCTTGAGAGTCCCTTGGGCTGCAAGGAGACCCAACCAGTCAATCCTTAAGGAAATCAACCCTGAATATTCATTGGAAGGACTGATGCTGAAGCTGAAACTCCAATACTTGGGCCACATGATGCGAAGAACTGACTCACTGGAAAAGACCCTGATGCTGGGAAAGATTGAAGGCAGGAGGAGAAGAGGACAACAGAGGATGAGATGGTTGGATGGCATCACCGATTCAATGGATGATCTGAGCAAACTCCGGGAGACGGTGATGGACAGGGAGGCTTGGAGTGCTGCAGTCCATGGGGTCACAAAGAGTTGGACATGACTTTGTGACTGAACAGCAACAAGAACAACATAACTGATTCACTTTGCTGTATATCTGAAACACTGTAAATCAAATATAATTCAATTAAAAAAGTTAATCTATATAAAAAAAAAGATTCGGAAGATCTTTGTCCTTTCCTTTATTCAATAAGGCTCATTTCTCAAATGCAAAAGTAGACTAAAATTAAGTCTTTTGCTATTATGCAACACAATAATTGTGCCAATTAAAAGAAAATAATAACCTAAGGCACTAAAAAGGCATTCAATAAAATTTTCTGCTTTTTAATGAATAAAAGCCAGTAAGCCAGAAAGAAAAACACCAATACAGTATACTAACGCATATATATGGAATTTAGAAAGATGGTAACAATAACCCTGTATGCGAGACAGCAAAAGAGACACAGATGTATAGAACAGTCTTTCGGACTCTGTGGGAGAGGGAGAGGGTGGGATGATTCGGGAGAATGGCATTGAAACATGTATAATATCATATATGAAACGAATTGCCAGTCCAGGTTCAATGCATGATACTGGATGCTTGGGGCTGGTGCACTGGGACGACCCAGAGGGATGGCATGGGGAGGGAGGAGGGAGGGGGGTTCAGAATGGGGAACACGTGTATACCTGTGGCAGATTCATGTGATGTACGGCAAAACCAATACGATATTGTAAAGTAATTAAGCTCCAATTAAAATAAATAAACTTATATTAAAAAAGAAATAAAAAGATAACAGTAATATGGTAGAGTATTGATCTCAAAGAAACACTGTAAGTCATGCTCAGCTGTGAAAACCCAGCATATTTCCCAATTAGATAAGGAGCAAATCAGTAATTCTAAGCGTTTTCACTCTTATTTAAAATCCGTTTGAAATTTCTAGCCAAAGCAATAAGACAAAACCATCATTAGCAATGCATGTCTTAAAGTTTCTACTCTGTATCAAAAAAATTAACATTAGAAAGCAAGGGACAAACTAGACAAATCAAGCTTATCAAATAGAGCATTAAGGCCTTTAAAATACAAGAGAAAACTTCTCTATATCTCCAAACAAAAATATTTTGAAAAATAACAGAAACAAGGGCTTTTTTAAACAAAGACCCCAAAAAATGAATTATATTTGTCAGAAAATGTGAAAATCATTCAACTTTACTAACAACCAAAATAAAGTTCAATAATAGAAACACTATTTTTTCTCTTCTCAAATGGTCAAAGATTTTTTTTTAAGTTAAAAGTTGTAAAATATGTGGGAAACAGTACTTCTATTGAGAATGCTACCTGAACTGGTAATCTTTGGGAGTACTGCGTGACAAAGTGACCAGGGCTGCAAAAATGTCATGTGATTTGAACTACAATTATACAACTAAGAATATCTTAAGGAAATAACCATGGAAACTCATAAAAAGTGATCAACAGGATGAATATCCGAGAATAACTTGAAAAACAGAAACTACAAACAACATGAAATTTCAACAAAAGATTACTGGTTTATACTGCTGCTGCTGCTGCTAAGTCACTTCAGTCATAAGTTACAGGCAATCATGAAATATCCTTAATATTGCTGAATAATATTAAATGAAAAAGTAGCTAACCAAAAATAATGGTTTTATTACATTAGTGTGCATGTGTGTGTAAAGGTACTACATGTATGTACACATATGTATGAGAATGACTAACAGCGTGTACATCAAAATGTTAACTCTCTCTTGGTAGTATATTCACGGGGTTTCATTTACCTCTATTTTTTACTTTTGTATCATTTCCAAAATTTCTCTTTCTTTTTTCTCTATTCTTCCCCTAGGGAATGTCATGTGAACTCAGAATTTTGAGTCTCACCTACAGACTAATGACTCCTAAATCTATTCAAATAAACTCATACTCCTAATGTGAAGCTCGAGTGGCCCAGTGGACACCTCTTCCTGAAGATGGCATATGTCCCTCAAATTCAATATATCCTCTCCATGAACAAATAATGGTTCCCTCCTCCTGTTTTTCAAATATGGCACCATAATCTATCCCATTTTATAAATCTGCAACCTTGGAGTAATCTGTGATGACTTCTTTGTGATCCATCGCTTACTGTAACCCATCCAGACCTATTTATCTCTGTATCATCTACCTGCCTCATGATCCTAGAGTCCCTGGCTTAGTGTAGGTACCAGATATTCGTTTTGTTTGGATCCATTGTCTGACCTGCCATCCAACTTCTTGGTCTGAAATACTGAACTAATCATGTTTAAAAATTCCATGATTTTTCCCTCCATCTACAAAATAAAGTCAAAATTTCTTTACAAATCTTTTTATCACCTAGTCTTAAATAACATTCCCAGTCACATTCCATACCTCATCCCTATCTTCTACTTCCCCAACCTACCTCTTACACCATACTCTTGCTACATCATCCTATTAAGAAGTTTTAAGACATATCATGCTTTCCTTCTGTTTGTTCTGTCTGGAAATAAACAGCTCTTTCTTATCTCCCACTACGAATATCTCCACTTGTACCAGCTCTTTAGAAGCCAGATCAAAGTTCGTCTCCTCAGTGAAACTTTCCCAAACATTAAACCCACCTCAGTGTCCCCCACTACCTTCCATCACACCAACATCAACATAATTACAGTTAACACATTTGTTGTTCAGTCACTCAGTCGCTCAGTCATGTCCGACACTTTGTGACCCCATGGACTGCAGCACGCCAGGCTTCCTTGTCCTTCACCACCTCGCGGCGCTTGCTCAAACTCATGTCTACTGAGTCAGTGATGCCGTCCAACCATCTTGTACTGTCATCCCCTCCTTCTCCTGCCTTCAATCCTTTCCAGCATCAGGGTCTTTTCTAATGAGTCACATACATCTGGCCATATCCCAAGCTAGCAAGATACTCTACTGCAAGGCTGACTCATATTTTTACTCTACTGAAGATCAAACAATAACTATGAAATAAGTGGATGAAACAATAAACAAGCAGATGCCTTAATTTTCACTAGCTATATGTCCAACATGCAAAATAAGCTAATAAATTACAGGCCAAAATTTTTGGTACAGTAATTTTGCTATGCAATTGTGAAATGAAAAAATCTTATGAATGTTATAGTTTAGACTTAATCTACCAAATCTATATTGAGCCTCTGCTATAAACCAAGCACTGTGCTACAGATTTTTAATCATTCTATTTGATGATACAACAGAACCACTCACTAAAAGCAAACAAGCCAAAAGTAAAGCAATGACAAAAGCCCAAGTAGAAAGACTCTTCTGCAGCGACTGAGCTTTCCTACTCATTTGTGATATAAGATCAATTGTATTTACTCAGGCTTTCTAGACTGAAAATAAAATGTTGGCTTGAGTAAGAGTTAGGCTGTTTTTTATGTCTAGCTAAATCAGCGGAGAAGGCAATGGCCACCCACTCCAGTATTCTTGCCTGGAAAATCCCATGGACGGAGGAGCCTGGTAGGCTGCAGTCCATGGGGTCGCGAAGAGTCGGACACAACTGAGCGACTTCACTTTCACTTTTATGCATTAGAGAAGGAAATGGCAACCCACTCCAGTGTTCTTGCCTGGAGAATCCCAGGGACAGTGGAGCCTGGTAGGCTCCCGTCTATGGGGTCGCACAGAGTTGGACACGACTGAAGCAACTTAGCAGCAGCAGCCAAATCAGAAAAGACCCGAGGGTCAAAGAAGAACTTAATCTCAGATTTATGGACACGGTTTTTCCACCCACATACATGCTTTAGTTATTAAACACAGACACAAAACATTCTAAAGTGGACCCACTGGGACAGTACATCAAATTGAGAAATGGTGTGCACGGGAGTTGATGAGTAGTAGACTTAATCCAGACTGTAAAAAAAATCAACAGAAGAAACACGCAAAAGATCAAACAATCTTTCAATAATGCCAAATCCCACCATCCGTTCTAAAAACATGCCAGGAATAAAGAAAATGTGGATAGCAAAAAGTGCAGTTATCAGAATCCAACTGACAGTGACAGAGGGCTAAATGACATGTCACTCAAACTGCTAATTTACTAAAAAATAATAAGATAAAAATTCAAATTTATGATTAACATTGTTATCAATCAACTTATAAAATGATTTCAGCTGACATGTTAAATGTCCATACAGTATAACTGAGTAGCTGTTAGCCCATAAAGTCAGAGATATTAGGGAGTCTATTCTGTTGCCCACATCAAGTGGTCAAAGGAGAAAGCAACCTTGAATGATACCTGAGTATCAGTTAATGATTTTACAAATGACTGAGGCAAAGAATACAAGGGTACTAACTTCATATAACAGAAAGAATAAACCAGTGGGCAAAAACATGCTTGAAGCATTCTCATTAAATTTAATAACAAGGCTAGACTGTCTCACTACTTCTATGTGGAAAGTCTAATAAAATGAGGCAAGAAATGGAAATGTGTAATTAAAAAATTTTATATTTTTTTCAGATGAAAGAGAATTCAATTGTGAGGAAATACTGAGAAAGGTTGAGAAAGAGTCATGCATGGGATGACTGTTTTAACTGCAAAGTTCTGAAATGACACTGACTGGTAATACTTAAAAATTCAGTTGTGATAAAATAGGAAGGCAATTTTTGGAGAATTTTACTGTATGGGAAAATTTTCAATTTGCAGCTTTAAAAATAAAACTTAAAAAACATTCTTTCACTACATAATTATATATGTACTCATACACATATGAAAAAAGAGTAAAAGATAAAAACTATAATAGCTATATTTTTCTGTTTCACCTAAAACTATTAATTGATCTATTATTTACATAAGGAAAAGATACAAAAATTATTTGTAGAGAAGCACTTGCAAATGGAAGTCGGTAAAATCTCTGAATGGTTACCCTTGAATTAAAGGCATGTGGACTATTTCAAGATAAAAATTGATGAACGGTGTTTTAACCATGCCTGGTAGTCAATAAAGATTTGATATCCACTGAGTTAGCTTAAGAAAAGCAGGGGGGTTACTGGAATTATATAAAAACCTCTCTCCAAACCTAAGAGCAAGGAGAAGAAATGGGCTTTAAGAAGAACTGGAACCAAGAATGATCAAGCCACAGGAACCGAGGTGGCCGCTCTCTCCAACCTTCCATCTCTTTCCTCCTGGGGCCCTGCTGTGTCATATTTCAGCTTCTGTCACACTGACAGGATTCCTCTGGTTCTCCCTGCATCGTCTTACCTCTGTTTCCTACCTACTGGGAAGAAAGTTCTACTCTCTCAGAGTTCTTTGTGCCTGAGTCCAAGTTCCCAGGAGAAAGATTACAAATGATCCATCTGAAATCTGGCTTGCCACCTACAATCCATCCAGAATGGGACAACCTCCACAGGGGGACAAAGGATTGAGGAGGAAGATGGGTGTGAGTCTCAGGGGGAAATGGATGTTGACATGGACTATAGAAGAAATGAGCTACAAGGGAAAGGAAGAATTCAATGCTGCGCCTAGACCTGTCCAGCAGAACAACTGCTTTGGAAATTTATCAGGTCAAACTGTCCTTCCAAAAAAGCACCAAATGCTAGGAAACATGGTGTAGAGAATTCAAGTGTAAACATGTAACTGAGAAAGTAGAAACACACTATTTATGACTCCAAGCTGTCAGGAAAGATGTCTTTTTACCAGGTATTTCAATAATAACTATGAAGGAAAGCTTAGCAGGAGCTTGTACATGTGTGCATACTAAGTCACTTTAGTTGTGTCTGACTCTTTGCAACTCTATGGGCTGTAGCTTGCCAGGCTCCTTTGTCCATGGGATTCCCCAAGCAAGAAAACTGGAGTGGGTTGCCATGCCCTCCTCCAGGGGATTTTCCTAACCCAGGGATTGAACCTGTGTCTCTTGCGTCTCCTGCATCGGCAGGCAGGTCCTTTACCATTGGAGCCACCTGGGAAGCCCTTAGCAGGAGTTTAGAATATACTAAAGACACAGAGAATCTAACCATTCTATTGTAAATATCTGGGCTTCAGGAACAACCCAACTTTTCAAAAAGCCAGACATATTTTACATCAACTGCACTGATGCATGGGAGATTCAAAGACGGCTGAGGTTGAGAGGAGATTCTCAGTTCATGAACTTACTGTGTCTTGTATTTGGCAAAATTAGCCTAAATATATCAAAAAAAAATTTAACTGTAACATTTATTAGCATTCTAAATAAATGACATTTGGAAGTTTCTTTTTCCTTTTTTTTTTTAAAATATTTTTGTTTTGCTCTGTATTTCAATTTGTATGAAGAACTACATTAATTGCCATTACGGTGTTTCATTTTTTTTTTTTTTGCAAATCTCTTTATTTTTTTATCATTGGAATAAAACTGCTTTATAATTTTGTATAGTTTCTGCTGTGCAACCAAGTGAATTACCTGTATGTATATATTTATCCCCTCCCTCTTCAGTCCCCCTCCCAGCTCCCCCATCCCACCTCTCTAGGTCATCACAGAGCTCTGAGCTGAGCTCTCTGTGCTATACAGCAGCTTCTCACTTGTTATCATGTAAGTGTTTCATATCTTTAACAAAACTGTAATTAGACCCCAAATGATTTACAATTGAGTTTGCATAGAAGACTTATCATATGTATATATTTAAGTGATTAATCAAAGACTGTAGTCATATTTACACCCATCATCATTCAAAGGTGTTGACTTTTAAAATTACTATAGTATAGTCTCTAGTGAATTAAATGATTCTTATAAATACATGCTTAGAACACTGACAATGTTCCTTAACTATGCATTGAAAATATAAATGAATCCAGTTCATTACCTAAGGTACTTAAAGAAAGATTTGTCTAAGCACTGATGATCATGGAGCCGATTGCTAAAGTGAGGTTTTCTTATCTGAAGAAACTACTAAAATAGTCTTAAGGGTGATTGTTTTTCTTTTGTGAGCTGGAACGGCATATTAAAAAGAAAAAAAAAGGAATGTAATTACTCAGAGGAACACTGAGTATCCCAGATCAGGATAAATTAATTTAGTTGGAAGACCACGTTTTATACTGAAGCTTGGCAAATAAATTTATAGACTTAAGTTTACACAGTATGACATTTTGAGACACGGTGTAGAAGTATCTAGAACTAAAAAATGGACCAGCAGTGATCAGCCTTTCAGTGGGAGCTGTCCTTTCCCCAGAGGCAAAGGTTCCAATGCCTGCCCCATTTCTGGGTCAGTTCTTCACTTCTCAGCTCTCTGATGGTATAAACTAGAGGAGGGTGCTAGGCAGGCGCTGAAGGAGACTGGGTAGGGCTGCACATACATGTGGAGAAGGCAACGGCACCCCACTCCAGTACTCTTGCCTGGAAAATCCCATGGACGGAGGAGCCTGGTGGGCTGCAGTCCATGGGGTCGCTGAGAGTTGGACACGACTCAGTGACTTCACTTTCACTTTTCACTTTCATACATTGGAGAAGGAAATGGCAACCCACTCCAGTGTTCTTGCCTGGAGAATCCCAGGGACGGAGGAGCCTGGTGAGCTGCCGTCTATGGGATCACACAGAGTCGGACACGACTGAAGCGACTTAGCAGCAGCAGCACATGCGTGTGTCCTAACTCGCTTCAGTCGTGTCCTACTCTTTGTGACCCTATGAACCATAGCCCACCTGGCTCCTCTGTCCAGGGGATTCTCCAGGCAAGAATACTGGAGTGAGTTGCCATGCCCTCCTCCTGAGGATCTTCCCAACCCAGGGATCGAACCTCCGTCTCTTCCATCTCCAGCACTGGCAGGTGGGTTCCCTACCACTAGCACCACCTGGGAAGCCTGTAGGCCTGCAGAGCATCTGTGAACTCTGAGAACTGTATCACTCGCAGCTGGTGGGTGGCTCTCCTTAAAATGTGGACTGTTCAGTGCTTGTTACTTTAAACCATGGGTCCCAGTGCCAAATCTGAGACCACAGAGAAAGTCCTATATCACATCCTGTTGCCGATGAGTACTTGTAGACTTTTTACTACTCATTAGATACAAACAGCCTAAACTTTGGTATCTTTATTGCTAGAAACTTCCAACAATATCTGCCTGGAATCACCACTTTGGGAGAAACATTTAAAAGCCAAGCATGCATATTTTAAAGGAAATTGTGACTAAAAAGAGAGAAATCTTGGCTAGAAAAAGTACTGAGAAAAACACAGATAAGCAAATAAAAATTTCCTGATTTCTTTCAAAGTCAATGACAGTTTCATCTGGAAAGGTAAAACCTACAAAACAGAATCAAGATGAGGCTGTATTTGCAGACATAACTCGATTGGTGTAGACCAACTTGAAAGAGACGCCATTAGCAAAACAGTCTATCAATTAACACAGCTGAATGCGGCTGAACACCCAACAACAGCAAGCAAACAGGCTGCCTGTTTCTGCATAGGACAAAACTCACGATAAAAAAAAAAGAAGAACTTTGAGAGCTAGGGAAGAATGGAGTATGGAAAATGGGTCCTTTGAGGCATTTATTTACATGTGGTGATATTAATGGATTGTGTGTTAGCCGTTCAGTCGTGTCCGACTCTCCACGACCCCAAGGACTGTAGCCCACCAGGCTCCTCCATCCATGGAATTCTCTAGGTAAGAATACTGGAGTGGGTTGTCATTTCCTTCTCCGAGGAAATTAACGGATTAGAGAACATCTTTCTGCACTGAGAATGTCTTTTTTTTTTTTTTTTCAATGAAGGAGAAGGAAAGAGTGGCTTTATTTCTTTGCCAGGCAAAGAGAGAGCACAGTGGGCTAGCGCCTCAGTTACTGTCAAGAATGTCTTTGATGAGCGAAAGTAAGAGGGATTGACGGGGTAGTGGGTCAGCATCCCTCTCCGTGTGTGACAAGCCAAAAGGAGGGCCACGTTCCCCTAACCTCTCAGCAAGTGATGGAGTCAGTTTCCACCATCTGCACCCTCTGCACCCTGCTCTGTGTCACATCGTGGCCAGCCATCCGAATTCTTCTGAGCAAACGGCCAGACAACCACTGTCATCTGTGTGCAGATTTTTATGAGAGTTTCGATCCTCAAGAGGCAATGTGACACTACGAAGGAGAAAGGGGACAGCTGGAGGGCGTAACAGAATGTGTAGGGTCAGTGCTTTCAACCCAGGACAATCCTCCAGTTCGGATGGGTTCGGTGCAACAGCATCTGGTGCTTAACCAAAAAAAAAAAAAAAAAAGATTGGAATTGTCTCACTTCAATTTCCTGATAATCAGCCTAAGTATCATTTTTATTTCTTAAATCTGAGCTGTAATGTGGGAGAGAATATAAAGTTCTTATGACAATTTAGGTAAAAGCTGAGATTTAAAAGGATTTTTAAGCAAAACAATCTAATGCTACAAAAAATTTGTAAAATTTGTGTTTTTAATTTTATAAACCACATCTATGTTGTAACAATCAGTACTTGGAAAAAATCATTAAAAAGTTGTTTATTAACTTGAAAAAATAAATAAATAAAAGGATTTTTATACTTGAGACCAGTCGCTTCAGGCTACACCTCCAGATGCCCCAAAGGCATGTCTTCAATCATCTGTGTCCAGATGAGCAATGGTATGTCACTTCCCCGTAAGTAACACATGTTCATTATAACTAGTTTTTCAAAGGCAGAAGAAACGATTTAAATGAATAAATATATTACGTATTGATAACTATGGTTAATATTTTGACATTTTTCTTCCCAGTTTTATTGAGTACATTTATTTTATGAAACTGGACTTTTACATATAAACACACAGAAAGTTTTGGCTCATTTAATATGATATTTGGCCAATTTACAAGGCCATTAAATAGCCTTCAAAGATAGGATGTTATTGAATATATTTCACTGTGAATATGTTTTTATTTTGTTAAACTTGGAACTTGGTTTTCTCTGCCTCTAGTTTCTGGACGTAGCATCAGCCATCAGAGTTACCCTCTGGTACCCCTATACCCCCATTCTCACCCTTCCCCTGGGAAGGGGGCTTCCTCAGCCTCTCCCTCTTCCCTTTTCTTTGGCCTTTGGCAGCCTGTCTATGTTTTATAAAGATAGGTTCCATGTGTCCAGCAGCGCCTGCTTCTGGGGATGCAAGTCAATCTAATTTAAAGGTTCAGTATTAGGGAGTTGTACACCTGAGCCACATTCTGTATTAAGCTGAGGAAGGCATTCTTGATTCTCCAGCAGCCTTCTGCTGTATTATAATTCAACTGATTCAGAACTCAGAGGTGGAAAAGGTGTCATCTATTAAACTCTTCCAAATCACAGCCAGATTGTATTATAATTCAACTGATTTAGAGCTGTTGCATTATAATTCGACTGACTTAGAATTCAAGAAAGGTGGGTCATTTATTAAACCCTCCCAAATCAAAGCCAAATGGTTTCTAAATTCCTATTCCAAACAATGCTGGGATGAACAGCCTTTTACAGGAACCTTTGTATGTTTCTTGAATGATTTCTTATGAGAAGCTAGTTCTTTGATGGGTGATAACTTAGTTTTACTGTTCATACTTTTAAGACTGCAAACATACGGACAGTTTACCAGATCACTCTGGAAACATACTGCCAATGTTTAAATACACAGATGTATTGTGAATGCTCTACATGAAGAGAAACACGGCTATTAAGAGAAAGATCTTGAAGACAGAGGAAAGAAATGTTCTCAAGAAGGTCTTCCTTGACTGAGGGAAGAGACCCTTACTCTAATAAAGGTAAGGAAGTATGGTTAAACACAGAGGCTCTTAAGTTTAGAGACGGGACTACTAGAAATTTGAAAGAGTTCATATCTGAGAAAATTAGAAGTATATGTACTAACTGTATACACATTACATACATTTTAAATATCACTGGAAATTTTATAAAATTGTATTTTACATTAGCAACCAGGATATCCTATAACCAGTAGAGCACGATGGACATTAAACAATGAAAACTTCCAGGATCATCTCAGAGGAAATTAACAGTGCATCAAACTCATGTACCTCAAAACATATTTTCTATAACCACTCTTGAACTGGAAAAATATCCAACTTGAATTTTACTTAGTAAATGACTAAGTGGGCTTCCCAGGTGGCTAAGTGGTAAAGAATCCACCTGCCAATATGGGAGATGCAGGAAACATGGGTTTGATCCCTGGGTTGGGAAGATTCCCTGAAAGAGGAAATAGCAACTCACTCCAGTATTCTTGCCTGGAAAATCCCGTGGACAGAGGAGCCTGGAGGGCTACAGTCCACCGAGTCACAGAGTTGGACATGACTGAGTGATTTGAGAACAGGCACGTGCACACAGATAGACACAGACACAGACACAGACACACACAGACACACACACACACACACACACACACACACACACACACACACACACACTGACTAAGCACATTTACTCTATAAACTTACTTTACTCCATAAATGATTCAGTCTTATAATAAGCCCTGCTAAGAACTTTCTTTCAAATGTTTTTTTCTCTATTAATCTCATAGGAAGTTTTGTCCTTAATTTTGAAAGACATCTATTTGCAAAACAAGCTACAAAACAAGGTAGCTGTCACTATCTCAACATATCTAGTTATCAGACCCTCTCCTCAAGGTCATAGCTTTCACATTCACTGAAGCTAAGAAGAAAGTATGCTCCGAATTCGAAAAATTGTTATTGCTTGACCCTTTACACAAAGAAATTGGCAACTGCTGGAATGACCTCATGACAAAGACAGATAGCAAGGAAGGTGAATATTTTAAAAATCTTTTCATCAAAATAGATTAAGAAAATGCACTTACTAATGGACTGCAGATTTCATTTTCTTCCCACTATCATTCATTTCAAGTGAAGCGCTGTAACAACATTTGTGGGCTACAACAACATCTCAGAGAATGTTTCCTATCCACAATTAGCCCCCAAGCTAAAGCAGGTTACTGTATGTAAGCAGATCCTATGCCAGAAATACATTCTTCATACGGCTGGGGGAGATTTAGAGAACAGTCTTAAAAATCTATGGGAAAGACCGAGATAATACATAACAGGAAATTCCTTTTAATGTAGAAGTCTCTTAACCTGACAGCTTCCTCTGAAAAGTCAAAGGAGAACCACATTTTCCTGAGAAAGATTCATTTGGGTTTACTAAACCGACAATAAAATATTGATTATATTTTGTGGGATGCATTTGTTTCCCCGTGATGCTCAGTATAATCTTTTATTTGGGGGTGAATGCCATGTTATTTAGAAGCTTCTGGGAAACTAAGATAAGCAGTTTCTGTTGCCAAAATTTAAACAAATTGCTCAGGAACTTTGATAGCTTCTTTCTAAAGAAAAAAAAGTATGACTTTAGCACAAGGACAAACAAAGGTATTTTGCAGTTAGGCAAGGTTTGGCTCTGCCATCTTGAGCTGGGTTAGGCCATTTGAGGAAGAAACAAGTGGATTTCCAGACATTTCTTTGGTCACACACACACACACACAAACACACACTCTTCCTGACACACTGGTTTGGTAAAGACCCCTCATCACTTCCTCAGTATCCACATTCTCCTTCCTCTTCAGTAATAAAACTCCATAAAGCTAAGGATGGGATTGAGACCAGGTTCCCCCCAATGAGATCTACGTGAAAGTATTGTGTGAATTGCTACAGTCTTCTTAAAGACCAATGTGACTATCTTTGTCCTTTATTCCTTCTGGGGTCTGGCATGAGCCCCTGATAGTAGGAGCTCCAATAGCCATCTGGGACCATGAGGTAAGCAAGAGAAGATAGAGCAGAGGGCTGAAAGTAAAAACTCTGGATCCCCGAAGACAGAGAGCTGCCATATTTGCTCTGACTTTTCTAGTCAAAACTTAATTTGAGAGAGAACCAACTGTTTATCATGTTTAAGCCAGTGGTACTTTTAGAGTTTTCTACTACATCCAGCTAAATTTAATCTTAGCTAATTTATTGGGTTAAAAAGCAAGTTCAGAAGACAAACTAGAAGGGATTAAACCATCTCAGGGTCTGCCAATGATCTGTCTGTGTTAGAGTGTGGAACACAATCAAGGATCACAAAATGAAATTCTTAAGTATCAGGTGGTGGTGGTTAGTTTCTAAGTGATGTCCGACTCTTGTGACCCCATGGACTATAGCCTGCCAGACTCTGTCCAGGCGATTGCCCAGGCAAGAATACTGGAGTGGGTTGCCAATTCCTTCTCCAGGGGATCTTCCCAACCGAGGGGTCGAACCCAGGTCTGTCTCTTGCATTGCAGGTGATTTCCTGCCTTGCAGGCAGATTCTTCACCAAGTGAACCACCAGGGAAGCCCAAGTGCCAGGTGCTGATTAGTTGTGAGAAATCACACCCAGAATTGTTACATATTCTAGTCTGTCAAGAGCAGGCAATGGCACCCTACTCCAGTACTCTTGCCTGGAAAATCCTGCGGAGGGAGGAGCCTGGTGGGCTGCAGTCCATGGGGTCACTAAGAATCAGATATGACTGAGCAACTTCACTTTCACTTTTCACTTTCATGCACTGAAGAAGGAAATGGCAACCCACTCCAGTGTTCTTGCCTGGAAAATCCCTGGGATGGGGGAGCCTGGTGGGCTGCCGTCTATGGGGTCGCACAGAGTCGGACACGACTGAAGTGACTTAGCAGCAGCAGCAGCTAGTCTGTCAAGAGTAAAGCTCCAAACTCAGATTTTTTTTAAAAAATGCTATCTCCTGATTTTAAAATGCCTGCCAAAGTTAAAACATATATTAAATATGCATATATATTTTAAAATACACAAATGCATACACACACATACACACATAGGCCATATATATCACACATATTGAAGGCCAATTGAAAAGCAGCCATGGAATGAATATAGCTTTAAAGCCACAGTTTTTGTCTTCTGGGTTAGACTGCAACACTTTCAATGTTCTGGAGATGGAATTCCCTGCTTCCCCCTGGCTTTTGATGCAACTCAACACATAAAGGTAATATAGTAAGATGTGGGTGGGGGGTGGGGTGGTGTGAGGGGAGGAGACAGACCAGATGACCAATTGGATATCTTGACTGACTCTGCCTTTGGCCTTTACTTAGCCTTGTAAGTAGCATTTAGTTACCTAACCTCTCCTCGTATCCATGTCTTTTCTGTAAAACTAGTTCTGTAAAATCATAACATAAACGTGCCTTGTAAATTACAGGTCACTTTACAAATTAAAGGTATATCTGGTCAAGAATGAATACATTTAATAATTCTCCTTCACGGTCATTGTTAAGAGAAATCCTCTCTAGCACATTTTTACCTCGAGGACACTGGGGGAGGCTTTCCTATCTTTTGACCACAGAAGTGAACTAGAAAAAGCAGTCTACCCTTCCTCTATGTTTAAGTATTAAGTCATCGACCAAGTATCTTCATGATACATTTCGACCAAACGTCATAGAATACTGGTAGCCAATAGTGACCTGTCTTTAACAGTAACACAGATACACCTTCTGAATACATTTCACAGTGCCCTGTATGCTGGGAATAACAAAACAAATAAAATATGCAGATACTAGACTAAGGAGAAACTGGAATTCAATATTTGATAATTATTTGTGCACGTGCTCCCTCTCCCTCTCTTCCTCTCTCTCTCCCTCAAATGATTTTCAGTACCATCTTTACCTGGGAAATATATAAGAGGTCTGGTTCAGTCTCAGCACTGAGGCTTCATTCATGCATTCATTCACATGTCTAATGTACTGATGGGATTACAAAAGAACTTCCTATAGAAGACCAAGGCAATATGAAAACTGTTTAAAAATTTAAGAAGCACAAAGAGAGACCGGAAGCCCATTTAGAAAGATCATCTTTCTAGCGTCAGAAAAGAACTTAGCTCCCTCAACAGTGAGCAATTCCCGACATTTAAATCAAAGGTCTCTGAGTCTGGAGCAGCTGAATCCATTGCAGACTGAATGACTCCTTCCCGCCCTTTCCAACAGGGAAGGAGAACCTACACCTTCCTTGTTCCTTCAGCATTCAGGTCATCAGAAAGACTGCTGCACAGACTAGTATTGGTTCATTGTATGAAAATAAAATAGCTCTAATCTACTGGCCTCTCACACAACTCCAGGTTTTATCAGAAACATAAAAGCAGACACTTTTTTCCTATGAGGCTGAGAGCAGAATACTCCCCAGGTAAAGGCATGAACACGCACCAGTGTGGACATATAACGATGATTTCCTTTCCTTGAAGCTAGGAGGAGTTTCTGCCTATCTATTCCCAGTCTTGTGTCCCTCTAAAGCACAGATTTTTGGAGAGGCAGCATATTCCCCACCAGAGGATCACATTTCTGGAACTCTGGAGCAAAAAAGAACTTTTTTTCAAAGGAAGCTGCATACTATGTTTGTATAACAGATAGCAAAAGTGAAGTGGAAGGAGGGGCTCTAATTTTATTATAATGTGAAATGCTTAGATGTTGAAGAGTTTTGCATGCAGAAAGGGTTCAACCCAAAAATACACACTTGAGGAAAGGCAATTTATAAATACATGATGGAGAGAAAAATCAAGGAGAAAGGTTGTTCTGAAATAGTCATCCCTTGGAAAGGAAAAGCTGAAGAGCATTTCGTTTATTTTTTAAAAGACTTTCATGTAATTTTAAGTTCAAGGTGCTAAGTCTTTCCCCTATTCTATTGATTGTGTCTCTGGAAAGATCTGTACTAACTGCCAATTTCACTGCTTTTGTCCTGTACTCTTTGATAAGTGTTGGGGGTGGTCCCCAAGAAAAAATATCTACATTGCAGTTCATCCATTCAAATAAAGTGTGTCCAAGCATATATTCTTTCATTAGGTGGTACAACTCTGACATCCTATAAAAAAATGAAGCAATACTATTATCCTTTTTGTTTTGTCAATCATATGTACTGACAGATAACAGCAAATTTCAAGTTGGTAAATAAAATTCTCCATCTCGAGATTTTATATAAGAGGAATAAGATGTCTGAATTGGGAGGGTAACCATGTACTTGCAAGTGTGTCAATATATGTATGTTTACGTGTTTGCATATCTGTCTGCCTGTGTTTGTGGCTGTGGATAGCTGTGTGGTCATTCAGTTTCAAACGGAAAAGTTTTGAAAAACTCATTTTCCTGGGGTTTTGAGGTTTGACAAACCTCAAAAATGTACCTGTGATTTTCAATTTCACATCAAGGCTAGACCACAATCAGTTCCAATATTACCATTCTATGCACACAGGGGAACCTAAAAAAACTGTCTCATCTCCATGAAAAAATGTCTCAATTCCCAAATCAAACCACACAGCTTATAATTTTCAAACTAATCTTGTGATAAAACAGACTTTGATCCCTTTGCCAAAATTCCCATTGAAACTTCTTCTAATGCCATTTCTAAACACTGATCATCTTTTATCAAATTTCTTCATGAATATCTCATTTAATTAAACCTAAGCATGCTCATCAGAGGCCTGGCAAAGTTACAATAATGACATGCAGGTTGCCAGGTTAGACAGGAACTGAGCCCAGCTGACCTTCTCCTGCACCTTCTCATAACCCAACCAAAATGAGAAAAGGAAAATAATGTCAAGGGAAAGTTCAGTTAACACAAACGTTTGAGAAATCCCTGCTTGTTGGATTACAAATGGATCCAGACTGAAGAAAGGCACTGGGACCTCTTTGGCAATTCTACTTTCCAAGCCAGGATGTAGTATTTGGAAGGAGAAAGCTGAAGACAGAGTAGGTTTTGAGGAGAGCAGTCCGTACTCGACTCATTATGCATTTAACTGTTTTGGATCAACAATACTGAGAGGCCCTGGGCAGACCTGGCCAAGCCAAACAGAGGAGCTGGTCTATGGCAAGTTCTTCCTGGTTCTGTGAGGTTCTTCTCCACCAGGAGTGGAGGCCAGCAGAAAACAGCCTATAAAACTGAAGCCTGCCTGGGGCAACTGTTAATAGTTCAATATACAAGGGGCATTTTTAGTGAGTTCTTTTCTCTCATAGAGGCCTTTCAAAGGTCACAAGACAGGGGAAAAAACACAAATGAAAAGTAGATTCAACACACTGATAAAATGGTAGATGCTGTCGTCATAAACAAAATTCAAAGGCAAGTGAAACACAGAGAAAAAATACCTGCCGCAGACTTGGGGCCAGAAAGGTTAATATCATTAAAATTTAAAGAGTATTTGCAAGTCGCTAAGAAAAAGAAC
Source organism: Capra hircus (assembly GCF_001704415.2). Classification (NCBI taxonomy): domain Eukaryota; kingdom Metazoa; phylum Chordata; class Mammalia; order Artiodactyla; family Bovidae; genus Capra; species Capra hircus. The sequence goes on from NC_030815.1 coordinate 99,861,404, forward strand.
CACTTTCAAAAAAAAAATGGTTAATAATCCCAAAGTCTTTTAATAGGAATTTTTCAAAAAAGCTATATATGGCCAGTGTATTTAAAAAGTATATGAAAAAAGTGTTCAACCTCACTAATAAGAAAGGGGAATATAAAAATAAGATTCTATTTTTCACATATAAATCAGAGGGCCATGTTCAAACGATACCTGCGCTGGCTGTATCCTAGATATGAACCTACACACTGTATGTAGGAGTATAATTTGGTATACATTTTCTGCAGAGCCACTTGGCACAGGCAGCAAAGGCCTTAAAAACAGGCATCTGTTCAGAAATTTGTATTAAGGACATTATTAGAGATATGAGCAAAGATTTGGTCTCACCGTGTTGCTCTTAACAGCCTGTGTGTATCTTAGTCGCCCAGTTGTGTCTGACTCAGTGAATCCATGGACTGTAGCCCACCAGGCTTCTCTGTCCATGGAATTCTCCAAGCAAGAATACTGGAGTGGGTGGCCATTTCCTTCTCCAGGGGATCTTCCTAACCCAAGGATCAAACTAGGATCTCCTGCATTACAGGTGGAATCTTTACCATCTGAGCCACCAGGAAAGCCTATAACAGCCTAAATACATGATAATAGGTAATTACATGATACAAATTAACACACATCCTGAAATGGAATACTGTGTGGCCATGAAAAATGATAAAGTAGAAATGTATTTCTTATTATGGAAAGAAGACTGCAAAATATGATGGAAAAGTTAAGTTAAAAAAGATAATATACAGTATGATTCTTCTTTGGGTAAACATTATTTATACACGATATATGTACATGTATGAATATATACCTATTACCTAGACAACTGCAAAAAGATCAAGATGGATATGTGCCAAAATATTAAAGTGTATTTTCAGAAAATTTTTCTGATTATTTTATCTTCTAAGATAAACACTTATTATAAGTAAAATGTGTTTTTAAAAAATGAATCAAAGAGGAAAACAAGAATCTAGATATAGAAGTCATGTTTAAAAAATCAACAATGTTTCTTTACATTAAGAATAAGTGTTTAACTGCTCATATAACTCAGTAACAAAACATAATCCAATCCAGTTGAAAAGTGTGCCAAAGACCTAAATAGGTATTTCTCCAAAGCCATACAGATGGCCAATAGGCACACAATAAGACACTCACCATCACTAACTGTTAGAGAAATGCAAATCAAAATTACAATGAGGTAACACCTCACTCCAGTCCAAATGGCCATTATCAAAAAATCTACTAGTAGGTGGCACTAGTGGTAAAGAACCTACCTACCAGTGCAGGAGACATGAGAGATGCGGGCTGGATCCCTGGGTTGGGAACAATCCCACTCCAGTATTCTTGCCTGGAGAATCCCAAGGACAGAGGAGGCTGGTGGGCTACAGTCCATAGGGTCACAAAGAGTCAGACATGGCTGAAGTGACTTAGCACAGCCCAACAAATGCTGGAGAGGGTGCGGAGAAAAGGGAGCCCTCCAACACCCCTGGTGGGAATGTAAATCAATGCAGGTGCTATGGAGAACAGAATGGAGGCTCCTTAAACTGAAAACAGAGTTGCCAGAAGAGCCAGAAATCCCACTCCTGGGCATACACCCAGGAAAAACTGTAATTTGAACAAATACATGCACCTCTCTGTTAATAGCAGCACAATAACCAATACATGGGAACAACCTAAACATCAACAACAGATGCCTGGATAAAGATGTGGTCCATATATACAACGGAATATTACTCAGCCATCAAAATGTATGCAATAACGCCATCTGCAGCAACACAGATGGACCTGGAGATTATCAGACTGAGTGAAGTAAGTCAGAAAGAGAAAGACAGTTACCATATGATATCACTTATACATGGACTCTAAAATACAACACAAATGAACATGTCTGTGAAACAGAAACAGACTCACAGATATAAAGAAAAGACTGTTTGCCGCAGGGAAGGGAAGTCAGGGAGGGACGGACTGGGAGTTTGGGATTAGCAAATGTAAACTAGCATATATAGGATGGATTAATAATGAGGTCCTACCACATAGCATAGGGAACTATATTCAATATCCTCTGATGAACCATAATGGAAAAGAATATGAAAATATATGTATAACTGAGTCACTTGGCTGTATAGCAGAAATTAACACAACACTGTAAATAAACTATACCACAATACAATTTTTTTAATTTTAAAAAATAATTGTTTAACATTTAATTTGTAAAGATGCTATTCATGATAGCAATATTGAATGGAATACATTTAAGTCTAAATTTGAAAAATATATGCAGAACTTAATTAGTAGAAATCTATAACTTTATTGAAGGATATGAAAAGAACTGGTTAAAAATGGACACACTATAGTCTTGACTTGGAAGGACTATAATTATAAAACATAAGTAATTCCCAAGTTAATTCTATATTTTCTATATTGAAATCAAAATCTTGGCTGGTTTCATTTGGAATATGTATCAATGAATTAAAACTTCATATTAAGTAATAAATATATGAGAATTGACTTAAAGAGAAAAAATAAGAAAATGGAGACTTCTCATGATCAGGTATTTAAACAGATTGTAAAGTTATAATAATTAAATCATTTTTGCAAAGCTTAAAAGTAATAGATAATAGATGAACTATCCTATTATCCAGGATAATAAAAAATTCATAGGAGGCCAGGAGAAGCTCAAATACCCATAAACTTTAAGTGTATGACAAAAGAGGCATTCAATTAAATTGGAAAAGGATGAACGGCTGGTAAACACATGATGCTGGGGAAACTGGTTAACTATTAAAAAATAAAGTTAGACATCTTTGTCATACCATACACTAAAATAAGCTCCTGATAGATTAAACTGTGAGATGGGAAAATATTTCTCTGATATGGGAAATGAGAAAGCCATGCTAAGAATATAAGGAAATGTAGGATCTTAAAGACAAAGTTTGATAGATTTGACTATATACAAATTTAAATCATCCAGTTAACCACACTGTGATAAACAAAAGCAAAAGGCAGTGAGCTGGAAAAAACAACTGCAGCATGTATACAAATAGTTACCAGTCTTACTATATGAAGAGCTTTTACAAATGATCAAACCAACAAACAAACATACACCATAGTTGCAAAATGGTCAAAACCAATGACCAGGTAATCATCAAAGGAAAAATACAAATGCCCAGTAAATGTATTAGAAAGTACGCATTCCACAATAAAATGAAAACCACTGAATTTGCTGAAATGATACCTCTGTTCACCTACCAAATAGGCAAAGATATTAAAAATATTGGCACATGTTACTGGTGACCCTGTGGCAAACTTACTGCTTTGGTACTCTGCTGAAGTGAAGTGAAAGTCATTCAGTTGTGTCCAACTCTTTGGAACCCTATGGACTATACAGCCCATGGAATTCTCCAGGCCAGAATACTGGAGTGGGAAGCCTTTCCCATCTCCAGGGGAATCTTCCCAACCCAGGGATCGAACCCAGGTCTCTCGCATTGCGGGCGGATTCTTTACCAGCTGAGCCACAAGGGAAGCCCCCCAAAACTGGGGTAGGTAGCATATCCCTTCTCCAGGGGATCTTCCAGACCCAGGAATCCAACCGGGGTCTCCTGCATTGCAGGCAGATTCTTTACAAACTGAGCTATGGGGTTGGGGGGTGGGGGACCTCTGCTGATGGGAATGTAAATCTAGGCAACCCTCCAAGGCAGAACTGGACAAAATGCATCAGGTAGTTTACAGATGTTCACATCTCTTAATTAAGCAACTTTCAGAAATTCTTATTAAGGAAGTAATCAAAGGGGTCTATAAATATTTGTGTTTACCAAAACTTTTGTTCAACAGATGACAGGTCAAATAGATTATAGACTATAATAATCTAGCAAGTAAGGTCAGTATATAATAACTACATTATATTAGATATATAATGATATAGATCATTTCATGATATAACAAGTGAAAAATGTAGGCTACAAAACAGCAAGACACTAGTTTGTTTTAAAGTATGAGCAGATGTGCATACTGGGCAAATATTCAACAATATGTAAACAGTGGCTTTTTAAGGGTGATGAGATTAGAGGGTTTTCCCCCCTTTTCCTCCGCTGGTTTCATTCATTCCGCACACACTGGCTTGCTATCGTGTGCCCAACATCTCTATAGGCTCTAAATTTTCTTCAAATGAATATGCATTACACTGTAATCAGAAAAAGTTACATTTTGGCAAAGTAAAAGTCCAGCATCTGAAACTGACTTCCTTCTTTTAAAAGTCTGGTAAAGGACTCAGAGCAACGAAGTGCATATTGAAAGTATAAAGTCACATCCCAGAGAATTGGGGAAATGTTCAGGTCACTCCACCTCTTACCTTTAGTGACACTTCCTAAAACATACTCACGTGTTACAGTTTGCCCATAGTTTGTTCCCACGACAGTGAATGTGAACAGCATCTCAAGGACTCCTTCCTAATAGAGTTCTCAAAGACCACTTAATGAGCCTGACATCTCCTTAAGCCTTTAAAACCCATCCTTTCAAGGGAACCCCCTCCCTTCCACAACAGGATGGGTATGATTCTGATTTGGAGATGGGGACGCTTGACTTGGGGTGCTATGGCTGGCCCGAGGCTGAGCCCGGCTTATAGCCGGGCAGGCGGTGGTGGGTGGGAAGGGCACCTTACCGCGGCTTGCTGGAAGGCGCCCTTGGTGTAGGTGCCACCGCCTCGGTAGGTGATGGCCGGGATCTCGCGGCTGAGCAGCGCGCACTTGTGTTGGTGCGCGCGGCGGGAGGAGATGTAATCGACGCGCGGCACCACGTTGTTCTTGGACGAGAAGGTCACGATGGCCACACGCGTGGCCGTGGGCACCACGGGGAAGTCGGACAGCAGCTTGCGGACGAACTTGAGCTCGCTGAGGAAGTTGGCTTGGCCCACGCTGGACGACTCGTCCACCAGGAAGACGAGCTCCAGGCGCTCGCTGAGCTCCCGCAGCCGCCGCACGCGTCGCCGGAACGCCTGGCCCAGCCGCTCCACTTTGCTCTCCGCGGCCGCCGCGTCCTCGCTGGGCGCGGGCGGCTCCGGCAGCCGCCCGGGGGCTCCGGGCGCCGCCTCGGGGAAGAGGCGGAAGCTGAAATTGCGCGACGGGGACAGCTGCTGAAAGGTCGCCCAGCCTGAAGCCAGCGCCAGACCCCAGCAACAAAAGGCCAGGCGCGCCCACATTGCGCTAGAGACGGAGCGGCCGCCCGCAGCGCAGGCGTCTGCCCAGCGCAGAGAGATGCTCGGGCGCCGGGGTCGCCGAGGGGCGTGCGGGGCGTGGGACGCGGGCCGCGAGCCTCAGCGCTCTCTCCTCTGACACTGGGGACACAGTCCAGACTCCTCCGGCAGCCCGAGAATTAGGGAGGGAAGGCGCGCGCTCGCTACCCCTCTCGCTCCCGTCTTTTCTCTCCCCTCACTCCTCCTCCTCCTCCTCGCTCTCCCCGAAGCCTATAAAATGTTTGAAGGCAAGGGGGCAGTCAAGAAGAATCTCCCGCTTCCCTCCTTCTCTCCCTCCTCTGTCTCTCCCTCTCCCCTCGCCTTCCTCTATCTCTGCCTCTATCTCTCTCCTCCCCCTTCTCCTTCTCCTCCCGGGTTCAAGCCAAAGACTCTCGGAGATTCCATGACACCAGAACCCCGCGTCTGTCAGGCGGTCAACATTCCCGCAGCAAGCGCACCAGCGCCGAAGCCCTGATTGATCCCATATGTCTGGCAGGAGCCGCAGAGGAATTCACTGGAGATGGATCCAGATACCGAGAGTGCCACAGTAATTGGAAACACTTTGTAGAGGAAAACACACACGGACTGGCCAGGGAGTTGAAAGCATCTTTTGAAAATTGCTTGCTCACCTTTTGTGTCTCTTCCCCCTCTCCGGAGAAACCTCAAAGCCTTCTCCAAGAGGATGTTTTATTCGACTTTTGTGGTGGGGCTTTCCGATCGGTGGGGTGTGTGTGTCCTCTTGAGGGTCCTCTCCGATCACAATATATAGGGGTTGCATCTACCCCTATGCAGCCCCTAGAATGACTGTTGTGGCGCTGCACGCATGCATTTATTTATTCATCCGTTTGGTTACCCCTTCATTCATTTAGCAAATATTTTTGAGCACCTGTTGTGTGCTAGGACACCTGGAATAAAAGGAGGAACACAAATTGACATAGATCTTGTCCCCAAGAAACTTACAGGGTAACAAGTGATATGACCATTAACCACATATTTCATAAATAATGTATATAATTACATCTGACCATGCTAAATTCTATGAAGATCTCAGGCAGATAGACTTGATCTTGGAAAGGTCAGGGAAGCCTTCACTGAGGACGTGAAGTTTGTGCTGAAATCTGATGATGAGTAAGAGTTTCTATCCTCCAGTCCTCTCTTATATGCCCATGGCCTGTTTCAACAGGTGAGACTCACAGAGGCCTACCTCCTTGACTTTAAATGGCACCTAACATAACTACATACCTACACAGGTTGCCACCCTGGGGTAGTTATTTTTTTTCCAAAACAAAACCCTGAATGGGGTAGTGCAAGTGCAAAGAAGAAGTAAACTTTGCAAAAGAGATGGAGTAAACTTTGCAAAAGTAATTCTAGTGAGGAGTCAGGAGCCTTGTGCAGATACATTTCTGCCATTATATAAATCACCTGAACCAAGACACTTCCAAGTCTTAGCTTCAGTTTCCATATCTGTTTCATGATGGAAATCAATAATCTCAGAATTTCCTTTGTCCCTAATGTCAGCTGATTTAATTCCATCTGTATTTAATGAAATATCTTCACAGTGTATATAATGGTTGAAGTTTTAGGGCTCTGGAGTCTGTTTGCCTGGAATGAAATCTTGACTCCACCATTCAATCATTGTATGACCTTGACATCAGTTTGCTCATTTGTAAAATGGAGTAATATTAAATAATAGCATATTGAAGTTATTGTGAAGATATCATACAAAGTTCTTAGACTAGCACTTAGAATATAGCATGTAGTCTACAAATGCTGATTGCTATTATTTCCACATTTGATAATGAATACTGTTGAGATCTTTATTTTTCTAGTAATATTTCTTGACCATCTACCATGCCAGAATATTAGATACTGAGGTGTTAAAGCTGAATAAGACTCATTTCCAATCTTCCAGAAGTTTAAAGGCTATCAGAAGAGAAAACAGACTTTGCAAACAATTATAGAGCCGTAGGATGATTGCAAGGATGGGGAATAGGGAGCAAGAAGAAAAAATTCTCAATCTTCCTGGATCTTCCCGAGGAAAAACAAGACCTCATTTGAGCTGAGACTGTTGAAAAAGAGAAAGTCTGTCCAAATTTCATTTACTCTGCGTTATTTCAAATACATCATTAAGAGCTAACATTTCAGGACCTTTATGTGCCAGGCACCATGGCAACCTCTATGTGTACTCACTCATATGTTCCCCACAAAAACCCAGAGAGGTAGATGATTGTTTTAGTACTTTCTGGTTGCAAGCAATAGGCACCCAGCTTCTCCTCACTGTAAACAAGAAGGGATTGCTTGGCTCAGTAACTAAACTGGAGAAAGGGCAAGGGTGGATTTGTCTCAAAAAAAGCTTGGAAAAGGAAATCAAGAACGACCTAAGTCTTCCATTTTCCTCTTGCTTCTGTTTCTCTTAGAATGTTAGATTTAGTTTGTGTCTTCAGATTTATGAACTGGAAAGGAAAGACTTTTGCCCAGGAGCTCAAGTTAAAAACAATTCAACAAAAACAATCACCACCATGACCTTAGAGACAGATGTCACTGAAGCATGCATGGGTTATATGCCCATCCCTAGCCCAGCACTAGGGAGGACATGTGCTGTGCTTAGTTGCTCAGTCATGTCCGACTCTTTGCGATCCCACGGACTGTAGCCTGCCAGGCTTCTCTGTCCATGGGGGTTCTCCAAGCAAGAATACTGGAGTGGGTTGCCATGCCCTCCACCAGAGGATCTTCCCAACCCAGGGACTGAACCCAGGTCTCCTGCACAGGCAGATTCTTTACTGTCTGAGCTACCAGGGAAGCAGTGGAATGCATGGGCCATTATAATTGCCCTAACTTACGGCATATGCTTACTGTGGCAGAGACTCTTAGTCACCTATCTAGTACATCTCTTCTAGAAGGGTCTAGAAGAGAAATAGAGCTCCTGAGTTTTTGCTGGGCACAAAATTATCCAAAATGAAGATTATATATCCCAGCTTCCATTGCAGATGGATGCAGCCATATAGCTAGGTTCTGGGCAATGATATACAAATCCTGGTTTTGTGTGGCAGCTTCAGAAAACCTCTTTTAAAAGACAGCTGCTCCCTTTGTCTGCTGTCTCTTCCTTTCATCCTTTATTCCATTTTCTACCTGGAACATGAACCTGGCAGCAGACATCTAGCAGCCAGTTTGGATCATAAGAATAATGGCCACATTCAAGCAACAGGTAAGTAGTAATCCAGAAAGAGCATGGATTCTGCACACTTCACAGAGCAGAACCACCATACTCCTCTCAGACTGACTCTCTACCCCTTTTGAGTTTTCCTATTACATTCAGCTGAATTTGATCCTGTATAATAAACTCAAACCTGGAGCCATGGCAGCTATCCTTTCAATACATGCTTTCATAAATGCTATGGGAGAGAAAGGAGGATATAATGAATTACTCACTGTTCCAAAACACATCACTTGTTTCATTTCATTGCCGAAAAAACATGTATGGCCATGTATCATTCCAAAGGTTGTGAAGTACAATCTTAACATTGTTCTAGAAATCAGAAAGCTAGAAACATTTGGTGAACATAGCAAACAATTACAATATTGAGTCATATGAAATGGGAAAACAGCCAAGTTCAAAAAGAAAAATCGAGAAACTTCTGGGAAGCTTAATCTACCCTAACATTGCGGAGATTCCTATAGAAAAGAGTTAAAAATCAGTTTTTGCAAGGATTTTCTGATCTTTAATTGGGGATAGTAACTTCACTTGCTGCCTGCTATATTACCTATAACTATGGTGAAGTACTTAGGAGTGGTCAACTCTAGCAGAAGTTTGTAATTGAGCAACTGTGGGCATTTGATAAAATTCTTCTTTTCTACATTTTTCATCCCAGCTTTTCTTGGAATTTTTGTCTTTTTTGGCACCAAAAAAACCCACCCAATTATACTAAAATAGTTATTAAAATGTTCTTTAAAATTATATTTGTCATATAGTAATGTGTACTTGTTCATGACCCTATTATATAATATTACCAATCAACTATTCTAGTAAATGCCTTGTATTCAAAGTATTGATGAAGTAACGATATTCTGCGGTGGATCTAAGTGCATTTAAAGTTTCCTGGATAATTCTGACACATGCCCTAGGGGCAAGAGCATAAGACCAACATACTCTAGCATTGTATATTTCCAATGAGCTAAACAGTCAGGTCTACATTACCTATGCTTGTGATAAGGAGTGGAGACTTAGAGAAATCTTGCCTGTATGTTATCAAGATTACTTCTGTGTGCTTGGCACTGCCCCCCAGAGCTCTCTAGTGTGTTATGCTCTTTGGTCTAAAGCAGTGATTCTCCTGGAGGGTGATTTTGCACCCCACTGAATTCCCTACTCCTACTACCAGGAAAGACCAGGAAATGTCTGGAGATCTGTGTGTATGGGGGGTGGGGGGGCGGACAGTGCAACCGGCATCTAGTGTAGAGGTGGGGAATGCAACTAAACATCCTATGATGCATGGGATAGCTCCCACAACCATTCAGCTCAACGTGTCAGGAGTGCCGAGGCTCAGAAACTCTGGCCTATATGACAATTAACAGACACAAAATAAGATAAACTTTCAGTATAGGAAGTAAGTCAGAGAGAGAAAGACAAATATGTGATATCACTTATATGTAGAATCCAAAATATGACACAAATGAGCTTACCTATGAAACAGAAACATGGGCATAGAGAACAGACTGGCAGCTGCCAAGGGTTAGGGAAACTAAAATGGAAAAGTCTTCAGAAGCAGGAGAGCAAGCCTTTGATATGCTTCTGCTCTGCCTGGACACTGCTTGGATTCCGTGCTTACATGCAAGCATAGCAAGTCAGGCAGCACCTTAGATGAGAAAGGGAGTGGGTCTTGGAATTCTTGAGTCCCTGGAGGTCTGGCCAGCCCCCTGGGTTCTAACAAAATGCTATGATTCACAAGGTTAAACACACAGCATTGTAAAAAGGTTCAAGTAAAAGCAGAGCTGAAGTTTTGCACGTAAACCAGTCTGCATCCTGGGATTATAAGCAGGAGCCCACCAAACTTTAATCTGAAATCTCACCTGTTGGGTCAACACACCGCCTGGGACCTTTTCCCAATTGGGACTCCAGTTTGCTGTTAATGAGGGACTTCCCAGTGCTGTTTAAATCTGGATGTTGGTCAGCCCAGTTGCTGATATATGTGCTGTTACTATTCTCTATTGTTTCTATTTCTCTTCTTTTAATGACTGTATATTAAAACTAAGTCAATTAACCCTCTACTAAATATTGAAATTGTTTATGTGTGTGACAAGTGGTTTCTTTTGTTGAAGAGTCCTTCAAACCTAAAACAAAAATAAAACTTGCAGCAAAACACAAGAGGTTAGGGGAGGTATGGAGTGGGAGGTTGAGGTTAACAGATGTAAGCTTTTATATATATAATGAATAAACAACAAGGTCTTACTGTTAGCACAAAGAAGTATATTTAGCATCCTATGATAAACCATAATGGGAAAGAATATTAAAAAGCATGTATGTTATATATGTACTGAATCACTTTGCTGAACAGCAATAATTAACACATTGTAAATTAATTATACTTCAATTGAAAAAAAAAAAACTTTCACTCAAGCAAAAATTAAGACTGAGAAGCAACCTAAAAGTACTGAAATGATACCATAGCCAGACTAAGAAAAATGCCCTGGGATTCATCTCATGACATAAAGACTTCTGCGAGAAAGCAATGTGTGTTGGTGGTATAAGGGATGGGGGATACATCATATTTTTCTCGCTAGCTGCACACTGATAAACAAGAAACTGAACTTCAATCCCTGCCTATCCAATGGGACTTTTATTAGGGACATCCACCTCCACTCCACCCTTCACAGCAACCATCTTCCTGCATTAAAGCAGGTGCTGTAAAAAGGATGGATTTGAGGTAGGGGAGAGGGAAGGAGAAGGAAGAAAGCAGAGAGTGGTGCTAGCTAAATGTCCTTCTGAGATGTCAAGAATCAAGCCCAGTTAATGGAAGCAGAGGGAGGAAATGTTTCACTTTCCATGCATGCTGGGCATGAGGTCTTGTTTCAAAATCTATCACAGTGTTAGTGAACCACAGCGACAGGCAGTAGGGAGAGGAAGAAGATGCCACCTGGTGACTGTATTTTATAAGACTATCTTTCAGTTGTGAATTTTTTTTTAATTTTTATTTATTTTTTTTTATTTTTTAAATTTTAAAATCTTTAATTCTTACATGCATTCCCAAACATGAACCCCCCTCCCACCTCCCTCCCCACAACATCCCTCTGGGTCATCCCCGTGCACCAGCTCCAAGCATGCTGTATCCTGCATCAGACATAGACTGGCGATTCAATTCTTACATGATAGTATACATGTTAGAATGTCATTCTCCCAAATCATCCCACCCTCTCCCTCCCTCTGAGTCCAAAAGTCCATTATACACATCTGTGTCTCTCTCCCTGTCTTGCATACAGGGTCATCATTGCCATCTTCCTAAATTCCATATATATGTGTTAGTATACTGTATTGGTGTTTTTCTTTCTGGCTTACTTCACTCTGTATAATCGGCTCCAGTTTCGTCCATCTCATCAGAACTGATTCAAATGAATTCTTTTTTACGGCTGAGTAATACTCCATTGTGTATATGTACCACAGCTTTCTTATCCATTCATCTGCTGATGGACATCTAGGTTGTTTCCATGTCCTAGCTATTATAAACAGTGCTGCGATGAACATTGGGGTACATGTGTCTCTTTCAATTCTGGTTTCCTCGGTGTGTAGAAAAAGAAATTAAGGAAACAATTCCATTCACCATTGCAACGAAAAGAATAAAATACTTAGGAATATATCTACCTAAAGAAACTAAAGACCTATATATAGAAAACTATAAAACACTGATGAAAGAAATCAAAGAGGACACTAATAGATGGAGAAATATACCATGTTCATGGATCGGAAGAATCAATATAGTGAAAATGAGTATACTACCCAAAGCAATTTACAAATTCAATGCAATCCCTATCAAGCTACCAGCAACATTTTTCACAGAACTAGAACAAATAATTTCAAGATTTGTATGGAAATACAAAAAACCTCGAATAGCCAAAGCAATCTTGAGAAAGAAGAATGGAACTGGAGGAATCAACTTGCCTGACTTCAGGCTCTACTACAAAGCCACAATCATCAAGACAGTATGGTACTGGCACAAAGACAGACATATAGATCAATGGAACAAAATAGAAAGCCCAGAGATAAATCCACACACATATGGACACCTTATCTTTGACAAAGGAGGCAAGAATATACAATGGAGTAAAGACAATCTCTTTAACAAGTGGTGCTGGGAAAACTGGTCAGCCACTTGTAAAAGAATGAAACTAGATCACTTTCTAACACTGCCACACAAAAATAAACTCAAAATGGATTAAAGATCTAAATGTAAGATCAGAAACTATAAAACTCCTAGAGGAGAACATAGGACAAAACACTCTCAGACATAAATCACAGCAGGATCCTCTATGATCCACCTCCCAGAATTCTGGAAATAAAAGCAAAAATGAACAAATGGGATCTAATTAAAATTAAAAGCTTCTGCACAACAAAGGAAAATATAAGCAAGGTGAAAAGACAGCCTTCTGAATGGGAGAAAATAATAGCAAATGAAGCAACTGACAAACAACTAATCTCAAAAATATACAAACAACTTCTGCAGCTCAATTCCAGAAAAATAAACGACCCAATCAAAAAATGGGCCAAAGAACTAAATAGACATTTCTCCAAAGAAGACATACGGATGGCTAACAAACACATGAAAAGATGCTCAACATCACTCATTATTAGAGAAATGCAAATCAAAACCACAATGAGGTACCACTTCACACCAGTCAGAATGGCTGTGATCCAAAAATCTGCAAGCAATAAATGCTGGAGAGGGTGTGGAGAAAAGGGAACCCTTCTACACTGTTGGTGGGAATGCAAACTAGTACAGCCACTATGGAGAACAGTGTGGAGATTCCTTAAAAAATTGCAAATAGAACTACCTTATGACCCAGCAATCCCACTTCTGGGCATACACACCGAGGAAATCAGTTGTGAATTTAATAAAAAACATTCTCCCCTGTACAGCGACTGTTTAAGTAGAATTATCTGAAGATGGAGTTCGTGGAGTCCTAGCAGTGGACATTGTAAGCAATTAAACAATTAAATAAAAATAAACGTTGTCAATCTGGCTTTAACACCTTGTGGTAGTTGTCGTTTAGTCGCCAAATCCTGTCTGACTCTCTTGCAACCCCATGGACTGTAGCCACCTGGCTCTTCTCCACGGGATTATCCAGGCAAGAATATTGGAGTTGGTTGCCATTTCCTTTTCTAGGGAATCTTCCTGACCCAGGAATTGAACCCATGTCTCCTGCATTACAGGTAGGCTCTTTACTGCTAAACCACCACGGAGGCCCAGTTTTAACACAAAATACAGATTTATAAAATGTTTAAATATGTATCATTTTATGTGCTTATTTCATTTAACCTTGCCATAAATCCTCAAGTAAATATAATGGGCATTCCATTTCTATAGGTGAAGAAATAGGGCTGTATGAAGTGGCCATAATGTCTGGAAATAGAAATAGTTTATTGCTATTACATTTTAATGCCTGGCACATTTAACGTGTTGGCTCTTGCTAGCAATGCAAGCTTGCAGTGAAGGTGGTAATTAACACATCATTTGTGTCCATCACTGCATTTGTATCTATAGTGCATGGCCTTAGATAACCTGATCTCAAACCTGACCCTTTATCCTTGAACCTATCCTCAGCTAAACTTTGTAAGGACTTACATCTTGAACTGGTGAAAGGAACATGGAATGAGAATTTTTCATGTGGTAACAAAAGGTACCCCCAGTTTCTATAATGCTCTTGGACTATTATGTTTACAGTGACCATTGCCTTTACTTCTTCAGAGATAGTCATCCACAAAAGAGCGTGCCCAAAACATTGCCTGTGTCCTTGAATTTATGAACCAACTTTCCAAAGGTACTCTCTTCCAGAAGGACATGCATTGAAGGACTCTAGATTCACTGACAGGACCAGCCCTCATGCCCACTTAGAAGTAAGAGCTTAATGTGTTCATCTTTCATCATTTTCAACCTGTAAAAAATAAAACAGTATCATTTATATTCATAGATATTATATCCAAGGTCAAGGCTTGAACCAAACTCAGTTTGTGATCTTCACCATAATTCTGGAGGTTGCTCTGCTAAAAACAAACAGTAATAATGATAAAAAGTTTTTAAAAGGCACATTCTTTTTATCTTTATCTCATTTTTTTTCTCCCACCAGCATGTGGAATAGAGAAAGATCAGAAAAGATAATTAATTTCCTATTGACAAACTATGACACCACAACTCCCATGTGGAGGCAGCCATAATTATAGTTACTTTATAAAATTTAGTTTTAAATTATCATGCAGTAAAACTTACTTTTAGTGGGTGTACAGTTCCATGAATTCAAACACATACACAGATTCATGTAACCACATCCACAATCAGGATACAGCATAGTTCCATCACTCCAAAAAGCTCACTTTTGTAGTTATGCTGTCTCCTGACTCCTAATGCCTGACAACCCAACTGATCTGCTCTCCATTACTGCGCTTATATCTTTTCAAGAATCATACAAATGGATTCATATAGTATGCAATTTTCTGAGATTAGTTTATTTTCATTCAGCAAAATAACTTTGAAATTCATCTAAGGTTGTGTACAGGTTTTTGTGTGAACTTAAATTTTTATTGACTTAGGGTAAATACCCAGAGGTAGGATTACTAGGTCATATGGTAAAGTATCAGAGAAGGCGATGGCACCCCACTCCAGTACTCTTGCCTGGAAAATCCCATGGACAGAGGAGCCTGGTAAACTGCAGTCCATGGGGTCGCGAAGAGTCGGACATGACTGAGCAACTCACTTTCACTTTCATGCATTGGAGAAGGAAATGGCAACCCACTCCAGTGTTCTTGGCTGGAGAATCCCAGGGATGGGGGAGCCTGGTGGGCTGCTGTTTATGGGGTTGCACAGAGTTGGACACGACTGATGCGACTTAGCAGCAGCAGCAGCACGGTCAAGTATGTTTAGTGTTATAACAAGGAGCCACGATATTTTTCAGGGTGCTGCATGTAGCATTGCTCACTCACAATAGAAATGCGTGCGTTCTAATGGCTCGGCATCCCATTCAGCACTTGGTACTGTGTATGTGTGTGTCTACATGTCCATATTTGCATGTATATTATAGATATGATTCTAGATTGATAGTACTCCTCTTTTTCTGTTATCTTGAGTCCATTATTGAGCCCATTCAGTAAACTTTAAATTTCAGTTATTATGTTTTTCAGTTCTACAATTTTCACCTGATTCTTCTTTATATCTTGCCTGAGGTTTGGGAAATACAAAAACAGGATGAGCAAACACACACACACACGCTTTTCCACTCTAAGCCTGAATCTGAATGCCTCCTGTGAATCTCTCTCTTTGTGCGCCCATGCCTACTTGTGACTTCAGACTACAGCACTGAGCCACAAGGGATTTCAGAGGGGGGAAAGTGGTAAACTCACTGCTGATTCAGTGGTATTTTATATTCTGGTCTTCTCCCCCAAGTCACCCGCTTTATTAACTTTTCTGAGTCCTTAAATCATGGTTACATGCACCCTCTAGATGTTATAGTTGTCACTAGATAGGGTGGAATATACTTATACCATCTTGCTACTTAGAACTAGCATTACTGTGTGTGTGCATGCTCAGTTGTTCACTTCACAGTTAAGTAACAATTTTATTTTCCTTTACTACTCTTCCCAAGGTTATCTGCTCATTTAAACTTTCACTCTTTTTAAGAAAGTCTTAGTAATTTACACTCTAAGTTAGGAAATTGTCCTTAATTTAAATGCAGATTTAAAAATTATTAACTAAAAATTTTTAATAGCATGCATTTTCAATTATTATATTCTCCTCCACATAAATGGTATTATTTAGCTTCTTTCCAATGTTATACATTGGTCATTTTACTTTTTCCTCTCTTGATGCTTTCATAAACATTTTATCTATTTTGTGGTGCTTTTTAGGGACCCAGTGCTTGGACTCCTTGTTTTCTGATACATTAATTTATGCTCTTATCCTGAATAATATTTTATAGTTCCTTGAGTCCTTTATTCATTATCATTTATTGTCTTTTAAATAGAGCTCTTAAAGATACCATTCCTACTGAGTGTAACTTCAGCTAAACCTCATGTGCAGGGTCATTATTGTTTTCTGTGT
Source organism: Capra hircus (assembly GCF_001704415.2). Taxonomy (NCBI): domain Eukaryota; kingdom Metazoa; phylum Chordata; class Mammalia; order Artiodactyla; family Bovidae; genus Capra; species Capra hircus. The sequence goes on from NC_030815.1 coordinate 99,877,940, forward strand.
GTGGTGGGGGGCTAAGTCACTCAGTTGTATCCAATTCTTTGTGACCCTTTGGACTGTAGCCCACCAGGCTCCTCTGTCCATGAGATTCTCCAGGCAAGAATACTGGAGTGGGTTGCCATGCCCTTCTCTAGGGGATCTTCCCAATTCAGGGATCGAACCCAGGTCTCCTGCATTACAGATGGATTCTTTACCATCTGAGCCGCTGGGGAAGTCCCACTGTTTTCTATGCAACATATAATTAGATTTTTATTTCCTCTTTGGTCCAGAAATTATTAAGTGGGAAATTTCTTTTCTTTTCATGTTATTATTTTAACTCTGAGTATTTGTTTGTGTATTTTGTTCAACTATTTTAAAATTAATTTTCAGTTTACTTCATCGAGGTCAGAGAACAGGACTGTACATTTTTGTTCTTATTAAAATTTCTTGCGACCTAATATATGACAAACAGTAAAACATACCATTAGATTTTGAAAAAAAAAAATAAGCAGTTTTGGTTGTAAGATACATTGTTCTGTCTTATAAATCAATGTTATTGTATACATTATTCAAACACTCCATATCCCCATTCACTTTAATCTAGTCCATCTGTTTAAGACTGAAAGTATGTTAAAATCTGGTACAGTCATTTTTGACAGTTTTTAAAATATTTTTAGGGTTTGCTTTGTATTTTCATGATATATTAAATTTTACCCATAAATATTTTAAAAGTTGTATTTGCTGTGAGTAAATACCTACTCATAAACAAGCTAACTACAGCTTCAACAACATAAAATCAGCCTCTATTCACTGAATATATATATTTACCTTGAATTTCACTGTGTCTGGATGATGCCTCAGCTTCACTATAATCATTATCATCAACATGATCAGCATCACTGTTTTCAGTTTGCTTGCTATTTCCTTACTCAGTCTTTTTTATCTCCTTTTTTAGTCTGTTTCTCTTTGAAATGCCTTTGGAGGAGGAGATTAGAATTCTGATGCATTGAATGAGTGAGTGAAAGTCACTCAGTTGTGTCTGACTTTTTGCGACCCCATGACTATACAGTCCATGGAATTCTCCAGGATAGAATGCTGGAGTGGGAAGCCTTTCCCTTCTCCAGGGGATCTTTCCAAGCCAGGGATCAAACCCAGGTCTAACACATTGCAGGCATATTCTTTACCAGTTGAGCCACAAGGGAAGCCCAGGAATACTGGAGTGGGTAGCTATTCCTTCTCCAGTGGCTCTTCCTGAACCAGGAATGGAGCCCAGGTCTCCAGCATTGCAGGCGGATTCTTTACCAACTGAGCTATCAGGGAAGCCCCATGCATCTGATGCATTAAAGAGACAAATATGAATTAAATCATAAAGAAACCAGAAGATATAAATGAACATTTCTAAGATTGTAGCATGTAAAAGGTTTCAAACATGTAAACAAAGGAAGAAATCACAAAAAGAACCTTTAATTTATTTGACCACATAGCCATTAACACTTTTATCATCATAAAATATCATAAACAATTTAAAAGGACAATGACAAATTGAAAAATGGCAGAAAAAAACTCTTATCATCCTTATATATAATGCATCTTGTAAGTCTACATTAGCAAGGCAACTGAGAATATAGACAAAGGGTAATGAAAAAGAAATTCTGAGAAGAATAGATGCAAATGGACACCAGTCATATGAAAAGCTATGGAACCACATTTATAATTATGGAAATATGCATTATAGCAAAAACAATAAACTTTTTTTTGCATTTCATGTTGGCAAAAATTGATGAATATATATTCAACTGGAACTGGCTAAAGCTGGGTTGGCAGACACAAAGCACATGTGCTTCCATTCTTCCATCCCTCATTGAGGTTAAACACCACTTATTTATTTTAGCATTCTTTGCTGCTGGATCCAGATGTGGTCTTGAGCAGTCCTTCCCATCAAGGAGTACCAGGTCACCACTATTAACTCTAGATGGAATGTATTTGCCATTCCCAACTTTTGATAAAAGTGGGCTATTCTACATGGTTAGCCCTTTGCAGCCTGATTCAATAATATCATTTTTTAAGGTATAATAATGATCATACAGGGCTTCCGAGGTGGCTCTAGTAGTAAAGGACCTTCCTGCCAGTGCAGGAGACTTGAGAGAGGTGAGTTCGATCCCTGGGTTGGGAAGATCTCCTGCAGAAGGAAATGGCAACCCATTCCAGTATTCTTGCCTAGAGAATTCCATGGACAGAAGAGCCTGGCAGGCTACCACCCATGGGGTTGCAAAGAGTCAGAAATGACAGAAGCGACTTAGCACAGCACAGCACAATGATCATATATCCTTTACCTAGGATTCCTTTCTAAGGAGATAATCAGAAATGAGCACACACACATTTATGTACAAGGCTGGAATTTACAGTACTAATCATAAAAGTAAAATGTTGGGGATATTGGAAATAATCCCAACATATAATAATAGAATGGTTAAAGCATATTAAATACATAAAAGGAAAATCTAAATATTATGCTTATATTAAAAAAAATTAATGTTACAAAAACACTCAATACATCCTGTTAAATTGGGCTGGGGAGGCTGAAAACCCTGTTATGTGAACTTTTAAAAAAAATACACACATAGAAAAACATGACAAAAGTAAACATACAAATATGTAATAATGTTTATCTTAGAGCAGTAGCTAGCAACTCTTCTTTTATCATTATGTTTTAAGAGGGTGGAAAGAGACTCTGACTCATCACAGGGGAGTAGCAAGACCACATGGCAGAAAATCATGTGGAAGGAAAGTATTATTATGGACCTCTTTGAAAAATATATTGTCACTCAATGTTAGAAGCAAATCTGTAACGTTTAGGAATCTCCCACCTGCTCTTTCAATTGGCAGCCTCATACTTGAGAATTTTAATGCTTCAAAGAGCTTTAATATATTCAGTGGGTCTTAAGCTAATGTTAAGTCTAAAAAATAGGAACTTCTCTCTTAGTTCACTGCTTGATAAAGAACCAATTTGCAGTAGCACTATTTATCCCTTATGGAATGTGATTTGATCTCAAACTTACAATGTTTGCAAACATGTACAGTTTAAAATGAAGCAACATACTCCGCTAATTTCTGTTTATCCTGTTAATTCTTGCACTGTTTTCCTCCAGCCAGATGTTTCTTATGCTTAATTTGCCTAACAACATTCAGACTAGAAAACCATTCTAGCATTCAAATGATGAACCAACATACCCAGATTTATTTTCCATATCCTTGGCTCTTTCTAGGTCTGTCTTGCATTTTTCAGCATCCTTAATTTCTATTGAACCCAGATGGAATCTATGTTTGTCAGGAAAGAAAGAAAACAAAACATGTGACAGCACTTTATATTTTTCGGTGTTATGTGGAAAAGGCCTAGAGATATATATTCTTAAAATTATGCTAGTTTGAATGGTTTTTAAGACTATATCTCCAGACTCAAAGCCGTAATACTTCTAGAAGAAAACATAGGTAGTACACTCAGTGATGCAGGCTTAGAAACATATTTTAGGATCTGTCTCCTTAGAGAAGAGAAAAATTAGCAAATGGGACATAAGCAAAGTTAGAAAGTTTTGCACAGTGAAGGAAACCATCAACAAAACAGAAAGGTAACCTACTGAATAAGAGAAGATATTTGCCAATGATAAGGGGTCAATATCCAAATTATATACAGAGAACTCATACAACTCCATATCAAAAAAACTAACATCCTAATTAAAAAATGGGCAGAAAAGTTGAAGAGGCATTAGATGGTCAATAGGTATATGAAAAGATGCTCAACATCACTAATCATCAGGGAAATGCAAATCAAAACAGCAATGAGATATCACCTCATATCTGTCAGAATGGTTATTATCAAAAAGACCAGAAATAACAAGTGGCGGTAAGGATGTGGGAAAAAAGAGAACCCTCATATACTGTTGGTAGAAATGTAAATTGACACAGCCACTATGGAAAACAGTATGGAGGTTCCTCAAAATGTTAAAAATAAAATTACCATATGACTCAGAAATCCCACACGTAGGTAAATGAAGAAAATGAAAACACTAATACAGAAAGATATACGACCCCAATGTTCATAACAACATTATAATAGATAAGATAGAGAGGCAACCTAAGTATCTATCAACAGCTGAATAGATTAAAAAGATGCAATATATATTCAATATACACAGACATATAATGGAATACTACTCAACTATACAAAAGAATGAAATTCTGCCATTTGCAACAGCATGGATGGACCTGGAGGGTGAGGGTAAATAAGTGCTTAGGGAAATAACTAGACAGAAAAAGACAAATACTGTATGTTTTCATTTACATGTAGAATCAAAAAAGTAAAACAAAAAGTAGAACAAAACAGAAACAGACACAGATACAGAGAGAGAGATGTAGGAGAACCAAGATATATGACGGGGATTAAGAGATATAGACAAATAGATATAAGATAAATAAGTTACAAGGATATAATGTACACATGGGAATACAGCCAATATTTTATAATCGCTTAACATGGAGGAGAGTCTATAAAAACAGTCATCATGCTATACACCTGAAACTAAGAGTGCAAGTCAATTACACTTCAATTTAAAAAATCGTGCACATCAGGCATTTGATTTAACAAAGTGTGGTGGACAGCCATTGAAACGAACCCTAACAATCCCTACCTCTTGCTATTCATTTTGGGTCTTTGTAATTCTTTCCCCTTGAATGTGGGGGTGTTCTTAATGATTCACTTCCAACAATAAAATAGGGCTGAAGTGTTGGGATGTCACCTTCAAGATTAAGTCACAAATGTTTTCCATTGTGCTCACCCTCTCCTTTTCCCGCTCTGAGGAAAGCCAGTTGGGAAGTCGTAACTAATGATGCTTGATGGAGAGGCCCACAGGGCAAAGCACTGACGTCTCTGGCTAACAGCCAACAGGGGCCTGCCGTCGGTCAACAGCCGGGTAGTGAGCTTCAGAGTAGGACTTCTGGAACCTATCAACAGTCATATGAGTAACCTTGGAAGCAGATCCTCCCACTGTCAAGCCTTCAGATGACCGTAGCCCTGGGCAACATCATGGCTGTAGGTTTGCTAGACACATTGAGGCAGATAACCCAGTAACACCTGGAATCCTGAGCCACAGAGAATGTTAGATACAAAAGGTTTACTGTGTTAACCTACTACATTTTAAGGTAATTTATGATGACAGTAGCAACGTGCGCACCTAAAGCCCATAAAGAAAGCTTATGTCTTTGACATAAGAAGAATAAAGAAAAGGGCCCCTGTGGGTCAAAGAGTTCAAGGGAATCACTGTTATTTTTCTTTCTTTCTTTTCTCCTGCTACTTCATCCTGATGGCCATCTCAGTAGCATGTGCTACACAACTTGAAAGGAACCCTGGCTTTCCAGTCCAAAAACTAGAAAGAGGAACCATAAGGGACAGAACATATAGGGGAAATTTTAGGGAGAAGAGATCTGGAGAAAGAGATCCTCTAATTTTGTGTATGAACTGACCCAAGTCCTTAGTCATGAGCTGAAATGCAAGAACAGACACAAAGAACCATAGCTTTGAGAATGAAACTACAATGATAACCAATATCCGTTATTCTAGACTAACTCCTACGAGGCATGTGCATGAAGCAGACTCAACACCACAGCAAGGGTTTTGCAAATTGACCTTGTCATCCATAGAAGGAGAGAGAGAATGCGTGGTCTAAACCTAACTGGGTTTATTCTCTATAAAAACAAAACAAAAGACAAAAAGGGGTATCTCCAGAGGATTTCAACAAGACCTAGAATCTTGCAACATAATATTCAAAATGTCCAGGATACATCTCAAAATTAATTTTTAAAAAAACAGGAAAAAAGAAAACTTGGATCACTTTTTTCTAGGAAGAGACAAGCAACAAATGCAGACCCCAAGATGGTCTAGATATTTGAATTATCAAAGATAGTAAAGCAGTTATTATAGATATGTCCCATAAGATAAAGGTGAACACTTTAAAAATGTATTTTAAAAGTAGAAGTTTTGAGTAGAGAAACTATAAAAGTCAATCAAATAGAAATTTAAAAACTGAAAAATGTAATAGCAGAAATTAAAAAAAAAATTTCCTCATGGGCTCAGTGGCAGAATGCAATGATGATAACAAGGAAATATTCAGTGAACTTGAAAATAGACATGTAGAAATTATCCAATCTGAAGAACAAAGAGTCAAAAATAGATTGGGGGTGCTGAAGAACAAAATCTCTGGCACCAGTAGGACAATATCCAAGTTCTAATTTTGTGTCATTAAAGTCTCAGGAGAGAGAAAAAATAGACTGGTGCTACATACACACACATACGCACACACACAAAATATATGAAATAATAGGTGAACACTTAAATTTAGTGAAGAGATAAATATACAGATTCAAGAAGTTCTGAGACCCATCACAGGATAAACTGAAAAGAAAAAAACCCAGACATATCATAATCAAGCTATTAAAACCCAAAGATTCTATAAATACACACACACACACACACACACACTTCGTTGTGTCCAATTCTTTGTGACCTCATGGACTATAGCCCGCCAGGCTCCTCTGTCCATGGAATTTTCCAGACAAGAATACTGGAATGGATTGACATTTCCTCCTCCAGGGGATCTTCCCAACCCAGGAATTATCCAAGGGGTAAAATGTAATGCTGCAAATAAAGGAAGAACAGAAATGGTAAATATCAAGGTAAGTAGACTGTTTTTCTCCTTTTACACATTCTCTTCAAATAAGTATAGCTATCACATGCAAAAATTACAGCATTGTCTGATAGGGCTTTTAATGTGTGTTACAACTATAATATAAAGAAATTGATATAAGGAACTTAAGTGGATGTAAGGCTTCTACATTTTCATGTTTCAATTAAAAAAAAGACTTTTAGGTTATATTTTTGAAAGGACTCAATTTTATGCTGACTATAGGAAACTCATTTTAAAAGTAAATATAGTGGATTGATAAGAGTAAAAAGAAGGTAAGAGATACACTGTGAAATCACCGATGACTTCCCTGGTGGCTCGGACAGTAAAGAATCTGCCTGTAATGCAGGAGACCCAGGTTTGACCCCTTTGTCAGGAAGATCCCCTGGAGGAGGGCATGGCAACCCACTCCAGTATTCTTGCCTAGAAAATCCCATGGAGAGAGGAGCCTCGCAGGCTACAGTCCATGGGATCAAAAAGAGTCAGACACGACTGAGCAACTAACACACTATATTATCACAGTCAGAGTAGACTTTAGAACATGGAAATATTATTAGGGATGACAAAAGACATTAAATATTGATAAAGGGGTGAATTCTAGAAGAAGATAAAATAATCCTAAAAGTGTATGCTTCTAACAACAGACTTCAAACTACGTGAAGCAAAAACTGATAGAACTGAATAAAGAAACAGACAAATTAACAAATACAGTTGGATATATCTATGCATGTGTATGTTAGTTCCTCAGTTTTGTCCAACTCTTTGCAACCCCTTGGACTGTAGCCAGCCAGACTCTTCTGTCCATGGAAATCTCCAAGCAAGAGTTCTGGAGTGGGTTGCCATTCCTTTCTCCAGGGGATCTTCTGGACCCAGGGGTCGAATTCAGGTCTTCTGCATTGCAGGCAGATTCCTTACCATCTGAACCACCAGGGAAGCCTGGAGATATCTACAGTTAGTTATTAATAGAAGAACTTGACAGAAAATCAGCAAGGATAAAGAAGACTTAAACAATACTAACTGCCATTTATAGAACATGCCCTACAATAAGAACAGAATACATACTCTTTTCAAGTGTTCACAGAACATTCATCAACAAAGATGATATCTTGAGCCATAAAATGAGCCTTAATCAATTTATATGAATTGAAACCATATGAACTATATGCTCACTACAGTGGAATTAAAACAGAAATCAGAAATTAGAACATCTGGAAAAACACCAAACATTTGGAAAAGAAACAACCCATGGAGCAAAGAAAAAAATCTCAAGAGAAGTTAGAAAGTAATTTTAACTAAATGAAAATGAAAATACACCGTATCATAATATATGGAATGCAGTTAAAGCAGTACTTAGAGAGAAATTTATAGCACTAAATGCTTATGGTTTAAAAGAAGGACAGTCTCAAGTTGATTTCTAACCTCATATTAAGAAACTTGTGAAGAAAAAATTAAACCCAAGATGAGTAGAGGAAGGAAATAATGATTGCATTATTGGGGCGTATACTCTCTAAATAAAGGAATAGAAATAAATGAAGTGGAAAACAGAAAAAACAGTAGGGAAGAATCAATGAAACCAAAGAGTGGTTCTCTGATTAAAACTCAAGCCCAGACAGAGCATGCAGAGGGAAAAAGTTGCAAATTACCAGCGTCAGGACTGAAAGAGGAGATATCACTACAGATCCCACACACATCACCAAGACAACAAAGGGATACTACAGACAATTCTATCACACAAATTCAACAACTGATATGAGATGGACCAATTTCTCAAAAATTGCAAACTACCAAAATTCACCCAAACCAAAGTGGGGGAACTGTAGAGCATCTATCTCAGGAAATGCTCCAGGGCTTTACTCAGGACCAGCCTGCTCCCAGTGTGCAATTTGTCCAGCCTCAGGATGCGTTCTCATCTCCATAGCTCCAGCTGCCATCAAAGCTTAGTCCTGAATCTTGGTCCCTTTTTTTCACTGGTCCACACTTTTTGCTATAAACCTCTAATTGTACCCCCTTCCCTTCCCAGACTATTCTTTACTGAGAGGTGAATTAATACAATTTTTAGGAATGGATAGGTTAGGTTTGCAGAAAAATTTGAAGAATCCAATTAGCCTCTCTTAGGAGCTCCTGTGCCCATTGCCCTCTGCCTAAACTTTCTCAGCAGCATTTATGTACTTTGTATTAACACACATTCAAAGCACTTGCGTGCCTCTCTCTTCCTGGCCATGACCTCAATCCAGGAACTCTCTTCATCCAGCAACCCTTCTCCCCAAATCAACCAGTTTTCATGTGGCTTTTCTCATGAGTTTTATTTCCTGCTTTAAAAGACCAATAGAGACAGAGAACAGCAGAATTCTGTAAAGCAAGTATCCTTCAATAAATAAATTAAAAGATCAATAGAATCCTTAGAGAAACTAAGCTCCTTGCCTGAAAAATTGATACAAGGTTAGGATGTGCAGAGGATATCTGCTCTAACTCTTCATTCTATTTCAAGGGAGAACTTGTGTTTTGTACAGCTTATGTCTGTAGATTTATGGTTTACGCATTAACACCTAGGGTCCTTCCTCTCCTGTCAGCTTTCCAGCCAGTATTGTGTTAATTTATAAAATGAAAAATAAATAACCTAAAAGCATAGTTCTCAATTCTGTCTGAAAGTAAAAAAGAAAGTCATTTTTACTGATTTCTTTTAATTTGGGAGCAGTATTCCCAAACTAACAATGCCTGTGAGGGACAAACATGTTCCCAGGCAGCAATTGCCAGCATCTGGATAGGCATGACAAGGTGCATTCCTGGCAATATTTTGAGAAAATACAAAAGCAATGGGGTGTGCAATAGACTCACTAGTTAAGCCATGAAGTTATACTGTTTAAACTTCCCAAGAGCCACCCCCATAATTAACATGGATTTCTTTAAACCACCAGAGCTGGGCTTCCTTCCTCTCCCACACTCCCTGGGAATTTTAACTCTCATCCGAGACCTTCCCTTAAGACCAGCAGGTCATGGTGTTTATGGTCTCGACAAAACTGGACTTTGCCTGTTGGTCACATGTTGATTAGTTCCTCATTAAAGTGATCCCCACCTTGGCAGAAACACATGAATGCTGCCACCAGTGCTTCTCTGAGCTGAGCCCTAGCCCTGTCTTTTTTTCCCCCCCTTAATTGGTGTATAGTTGCTTTACAGTGTCGTACTGGTTTCTGCTGTACAGCAGCAAACCAATCCTAAGTATACATGTATCCCCTCCCTCTTAGATCTGCCTCCCACCCCCTCATCCCACCCATCTAAGTCATCACAAAGTACTGAGCTGAGCTCCCTGGGCTATACAGCAGGTTCCCATTAGCTTGCCCCATCTTTTCTATTTGTCTTTCAGAACCAGCATCAGCAAGTGCTCATCTTGCTTTCTAAGCAAATATAACTCCTACTTAACTTCTTTCCTACCTTTTGGCGGCAGCAGGCTCTGCTTACTATCCTCTCTTTCTCTTTCTTTATGCTCGGCCCCTTCTCTAAACAGGTATTTTTTTCTTTTTGTTCTCTTGTTTCCCTTTCTAAATCCCTAGGAGTATAAAAGCCAGGACTTGGCCTGCACTTTGAAATGTCTCCCACACTCGTGGCGCGACTGTCACTAGAGGGTTTATATTAGATTAAGTGAGGAAAACAAATGAAGTGTGAGAGGAATGAAGGATGAAAAAAACTCACCTGTGATAGCTCAATCAAAATGCCAGTCAATGATTCTTTACAGATAAAACATAATGTCACCCCATAACTTAACTTCTGAGAACTGCAGCCAGTTTGAGTAATCACTAAAATAAATGTGCCTAGTCTTTCTCCTTTAGAATAGTGATTTTCAAATTTGAGTGCCCATTGGTATCACCCGAGAAATGTTTTAAAATACTGGATACCTAGATCCCATCCACAAAGATTCTGATTTAACTTGTATGGGTTGCAACCTGTGCATCAAGATTTTAAAAATTTCCCCAGGTGACTGTATTGTGCACCAAAGGGACTCTATCATGTAGGAAATTTCAGCAGGATCAGAAGCATCAGCAACATTTAATAAAACATAGATTGCTAGAGTTTCTGATTTGGTTGGTTTGGATGGGGACCTGAGAATTGCTATGTCTAACAAGCTCCCAGCTGAAGCTTATGGTATTGTCCCAGAGACCTCACTTGAGAACCGCTGCTTCAGAGAAATTTCATGTGCATCTGAATCACGTTTCTGTGCCTGCTGCTGCTGCTGCTGCTAAGTCGCTGCAGTCGTGTCCGACTCTGTGCGACCCCATAGACAGCAGCCCACCAGGCTCCCCCGTCCCTGGGATCCTCCAGGCAAGAACACTGGAGTGGGTTGCCTAGGAGTCTGTTAAAAGGTAGGCCTGCTTCAGCACAACTGGGACTGGATCTGAGATTCTGCATTTCTAATGCATTCTCAGATGATATCAATGCTGATTCCTAGACCACACTTTTTTCTGTAAGGTTTTTAAAATAACATTTATTTCTTAAAAGTTAACATGTGCATAATTGGAAACCCCAAAGCACAAGAAGTAAAAAAGTCATTTATAATCACAAGCAGTTTACCATTTGATGTGCCCTTCTAGATCTCATTTGTGTATTTTCACAACTAAACATCCATTTTTCTATAATTAAGATCATACAATTATGTATCATGCTGTTTCACACATCATGAATATTTACCATTTCAAAGTCCCCAAACTATTAGTATTTTGATAACCAAGAATACACTACAGCAACTCAATCTGGAAGGAAAAAATTATAATCCTGCCTTACATGGCAACAGAAATTTCAGAGAAGATAAAAATGGCAAAAGGCCTCTAGATAAAGATACTGGCAGAGTCTTTATTAAAATGCTACATTCCCTTAATGTTCAATTAAAGACAAGACATAAAGCAACAGAATATACAAAATATAATGCTTCTAAGATGATTCATTATCTAATCAAAACTATTAAAGTATTAGCAAGGATGTATGTTTCCATTGAATTAATTACTTAACAATGCATTCCTATAGAACAGCCAAGAGATGCACACACATCCGTGGTTATCATCAAAACATAAATATTCATTGGAAGGACTGATGCTGAAGCTGAAGCTCCAATACTTTGGCTACCTGATGTGAAGAGCTGACTCATTAGAAAAGACCCTGATGCTGGGAAAGACAGAAGGCTGGAGAAGGGGATGACAGAGGATGAGATGGTTGGATGACATCACTGACTCAAAGGACATGAGTCTGAGCAAGCTCTGGAAGATGGTGAAGAAAAGGGAAGCCTGGTGTGCTGCAGTCCATGGGGTTACAAAGAATCGGACATGACTGAGCAACTGTAAACAACATAAATATGAACACATCCACAAACAGCCTTCCCTTCTGCCCCTCTACCATTGATTTTTAGGGAGGGCTGTGTCTTCTGGACCACACTATTATAGCAAAAGGTTAGAGTATAGGAGGTCAACTACTAAGAGTACTCATTAAATAAAAATGATTTTGTGAAAAGAGTTAGGAAAAAAATTAGTACCAAAGCACCAATTTGAAAGGAGTTTTCAACACCAATTTCAATATCATTACACAGATAGATGATAAAAATATTATCAGCTTATTTGGCAAATGTTACAAAAGTCAATGGGTATTGAAAAATGTCAATAGGTAGTGGACACTACTCATACTATGATCATCTTTCTTTCTCTTTTTCAGTTTTCTAAGGCTTCTGCCTTCTCCTTCCACCAATTAAATGCTTCCTTTATGCATATTCCTGGTTTTGGCCCCATATTTTCCTACTCCACACACTCTCCTTGGTGACCTCATGCACTCTCAAGATTTCATATTATGCAAATCTCCATTGATAGTCCAGACCTCCCTCCAAACAACTTGTTAATCACCATGGGCATCTTCAAACTCAGCATGTCCAGATGAAGTTATCTTCGACAACCCTTCACTCTCCTGTCCCAACCATTTCTCTCCTATTATCCACACCCCCCCCAAATTAACTTCCAGTGTTTGTCATTACCCCCATGATAACCACTGGCATTAACTTATCCATGTGAAATTCAGAATCACCTACATTCATTGATCCATGTGGTCTTTTCACTCATTCATCACCATTTTCTGCATATTTATGTAAGAAGAACATCTACTTATCTCAGCAGTAGTCTTGTAATTATTTCAAGGCTCTTTCAAATATATTTTTGTGAATTTACAATGCAAAATATTCCATCTTTTAAGTTTGTAACTTTGGGCTAAGAAAACAGTAATATTTTTACTCAAGTCATCTGGGTCTTAGAGATAGCATGTACTTTTGATAATTATATTTGAAACTATATTTTATACTTATCTTTAAAAATTATTTCAGGAATGTTATTTGCTAAATTACTTTTCCTTTTTGTTTTCCTGAGTGTATTACAACTAACTTGCAATTTAAAGAAAAATTTGAAAAAGCTTATATTTAAACAATTTTAAATGAACATCACAAACACCAAATGATCAAATTAAAACATTAATAACTGTAGATGACTCACATATCCTAGACTTACTGTCTTGTCTTAATGCTATTTTTCCTCAACATTAAAAAAAAATTCTTTAGCACCATCTGCTTCTACAGTACTTTGCCATGTTTTAAAAATTTCATCCCCAGACTCTGCAGTTTTAAAATATCTCCATTAAAGTTTCTTAAAGGAAGTCAGTTGGAACAAGAGTTTCCATTCCTCTCAGTTTGTTTCTTAACAAAAATCAGATGAATTACTCAAGAAACATGGAGCCACATATTTTTTGTTATAATCGGACATGTCCCTTCTGATGTTCCCTATGACCTTACGGCTATATGGTGCCTGAAGAAACAGTATTTTATGTGCTGTATACACAGCTTGTGCAATAATTTTACCTTAAAATATGTGGATCTAGTTCTATAATCTGAACCACAAAATGTGATGAATTTCCATGTAGTCTCATTCATTTTATAGATAAACACTTAACAAATGACTAGATTACCAAAATAAATTCTCCGAGGGACACAGATGGACTAAAGCAATAATTCCAGGAAAATAAATCTGAAAAAGTAAATAGACTCTTCCTCTATGAATCAGATTCCTCCAGTTTGAGACAGCAGTAATGGAAGATTAAGTGGCTCACTTTTTCGCTGTGTACAACTCAAGTCTGATGTTGATTTAGAAATAGAAAGAAGTGGCATTAAGATAGTGATGGTGAAATTTGTGATAGAAGAAATAGCAATAGGTCAACAGTTTTCTCAGGAAGTACAAATGTGGGTGTGAAATTGTTTACCAGTATATTTATCCTTGGAGAAGAAAATGGCAACCCACTGAAGTATTCTTGCCTGCGGAATCCTGTGGACAGAGGAGCCTGGTGGGCTGCTGTCCACGGGGTCGCAAAGAGTCAGACACGACTGAAGCGACCTAGCATGCATGCATGTATACTTGTCCTGTTAGTCATTATTCAACATATCAAACACTAGCTGTGTCTAGATTCTATACTAGCTTCTGTAATGAATCAATAATTTTCTTAATTTTAAATGAAATTGATTCATCATCTTAGAGATGCACCTGGACTCCCTTCCTTCAGTATCTTCTTCTCTGGTCCAATTTTTTCACATACTAACCAGAATTAACTTTGTAAAGTTAAAATTACATCATAAGATAAGGTTCAAGCCCCCTAATGTGGTTTACAGAGACTTGACGCTTTCACAATTACTTACCCCTCTGCCTTGCACTTTGACGTCCGGCCACACTGAGTGACTAAGCATTCCCAGCAGTTAGGCATTTCCACAGCCCAAATGCTTTTGCGTCTCTCCTTTCTGTCTCTTTTTTTCCTTGCCTTTTAGTTTCTGGTTTAAATATCTCCTTAGCTAAAACTTATCTAAGAAATAAAACCTGGTAAGGTGAGCCTCTTATGCAGCCAAATGCCCTACACCTGAGTTCTACCCATCAGGTGAGTCTCTTATGCTTTCCACCCTTGAGCACCTAACACAGAAACTTATTAACTTTTCTGCCTCTCCTACTGGAGTGGCTACCCTTCAAGGACAATTGTTTGTTCTGGAAATCTTGCTGTGTGAAACAGGGCCTTGGTGATAACTGGCCGAATGAGTAAATGGAAAAATGGAATACATTTTTCCAGTTTATTTTCATGAGGTCATTTTATAGTGGCTTGTGAATGAAGTAAGGGAAATTATCCTTGGCCTTACTACTTGACTACGTGGACTAAAATATTTGATGGTAAATGCACGTACTTAGGTGATTCCTTCCACTAAGTGGCTCAGTGGCAAAGAATCTGCCTGCCGAGCAGGAGACATGGGTTCAGTCCCTGAGTCAGGAAGATCCCCTGGAGGAGGAAATGGCAACCCACTCCAGAATTCTTGCCTGGAGAATCCCACGGACAGAGGAACCTGGCGGGCTGCAGCCCACAGGGTCCCAAAAGGGTTGGACACAACTTATCGACTGAGCAACAATGACAACAATACACAGACTTCAGCATATTCTCCTTTTCAACACATTTTAATTTTAATTTACGATTAAAATGTTTTTACTGAAATCAGTAAAATGTTTTTACTGAGAAGATTAACAGCTGATTCTTGCTTTGATGTATTATGATGAGTCAAAATACAAGGAAACTGCAAAATTAAATTTATTTTCTTTTCCTCTTTTTTGAAAGCAGAGTAAGAAGCAATTACACTAACAAAAATTATTTCCTGGTTGAATTTTACTTTCATTTTTTAACTTTCCCATATTTTCCTAAACATTGACAATGAAAAGGTCAAAAAGGAAACCAATCAACCCTTTTACACACAGGAAAGAACAGAAAAGATAATGATTTGTTCAAATGAGAGATTAGTAGTAAGGGTGATCTGTGACTTTCTTGCTACCTTTAAATTCTATAATTTTATGACTTTTCAATTGTACAATGTAAAAATTTGTAGATTTCAATCCATCCTATATACAGTAGGGATTCACCTAGAAATGTCTGTGAAATGTTCTATCATGACAGAAATAATGAATGAAAAAGTTTACATCTGACTTTAGCCATAATAAAAGGTAAATGCCTTGCACGCAGTAAGTACTCATGAAATATTAAATGAATAAATCTACCAGTTGGTCAACAAATGCTATTAATAAATGAAGTTTGTGTAGTAAAATCCTGTCTCTGCTGCCCTCCAGTGGCTCAATGACTTAACTCTGAAAGACTTCTATTTCCAGATCATTATTTGAGGGGAGTATGAATGTTCAGGTTTGGAAGCCTGGCAGTTTTCTTGGGCAGTTTTGCATCTGTTCTCTGAGATAACCACCTTGGTGCATCAAGACTAAAGCCCCAAGACCAAATACGTGATCTCCTCCTATTTACAGAAGGTTTAACTTTAGCAGTAGTAACAGATGTTATCAATATGTAGTAACATTTGTACATTCATAGATTTTATAGATTTTTCCTTTGTAATCACATAAAACTCCCCTTAAGAAATAGTGGTGGATTTCCCTGGTGGTCCAGTGGCTAAGGCTCTGTTCCCCCAGTGCAGGGGGCCTGGGTTCTATCCCCGGTCAAGGAAGTAGATCCCACAAGCTACAACTAAAGATCCTGCACGCCACAATAAAAATCAAATACCCTGTGTGCCGCAACTAAGACCCAGCACAGTCAAATAAATAGTGAAAAAAAAAGTGAAAATGACAACAGTAATTGCAACTTTTATTAATATTAGAAATAGCTCTGGCCTTTTGCTAGTACAAAAAGTGGGTGACAGTGTTGTTATATGCTTTTAGGCATGAGGGTTTAAAGAAATGATACATGCTAAAAGCAGCCTGGGATGCTAAACTTACACGTAATCTGAAAGGGGTACCATATATAAAAATGTTAACTTAGCAAATACTATCACAAATATCAGTTCTGCAATCAGGTGAGCTATAGAAGTGAATTTTTGTATTGTCTTGGCCGGTGAGAATTACATCCTAGAGTAGGTGCAAGAGAAAACCTTTTTGTTTCCAAAAAAAAAAAAAAAGGATTTTTTGACATTGGCTGTGAGCTAACTGCCAGATCGCCTGTGCTTCAGGCCTCGTCCTGGAGTTTTAGATAATGATCTCCAACTGAATCTTTAAATATTTACCTTCTCTTGCTATTATAGTTCTTCTGGAATTTCCTTTCAGTTGTAGCCAAGTTAGTGTCTAAATTCCTTCCTAGTCTGCCACTATGTCTCTAGGTGATGTGATTCTTTTTTTTTTTTTTTTGCTCACCCACAATCTATCATCTTGAATAATAGTCTCTTACTTAAACGTTCTTGGTTTTTTTGGCTTTCATTCACTGACCATTTATTATATCCTTTTTTAAAATTAATTTTTATTGGAACATAGTTGCTTTATAATGTGTTAGTTTCTACTGACAGCAAAGTGAATCAGTGAAAATATATATATATATATACACATATATATCTCCTCTTTTTTTGGATTTCCTTACCATTTAGGTCACCACAGAGCATTGAGGAGAGCACCCTGTGTTTTATGGTATTTTCTCATTACTTATTTATTTTATATATAGTATCAATAGTGTATATATCAATCCCAATCTCCCATTTCATCCCACCCTGCCTTACCCCCTTGGTATGTATGTCCCATTTATCCTTCATAATAATATTTGTGTTTTTATTAGTTCAGTTCAGTCACTCAGTCGTGTCCGATTCTTTGTGACCCCATGGACTGCAGCATACCAGGCTTCCCTGTCCATCACCAACTCCCAGAGTCTGCTTAAACTCATGTTTTCCTTAGTTTCAATTACATTATTAATTTTTCTTAGTATCCATTACATTATTAGAATTTTGTGTATTTTATTGCTGTTTTAATAAACTCTTGGGGTTATTTAACATTTGTATAATTTTTCTACTTTTTACTTCACAGTAATTTTGCAACTTGTTTTCAGTTGATAATATATTGGGAATATTATAAAAGAAAAATTATTTTTAAAACTAAATCCTAAGAGAATAATTTTGTCACTAAAGCATTCTTATAACAGTGAAGCATTTAAAAAGAATAAGTAAACTGAAATAAATGTCCATCAAAGGAGACGTATTATATAAATTCAATATCATAAAAGGCAATAATATTCACTAATTAAACCTGTCTTATCTAAGTATTCATTTGTTTGTTACAAGTCCATAAAATATAAAGTTAAAATTACATTTTGTGAGTTAAAATTTTAAAGTATTTTTTTCCACTTTACAAATGGATATGCATGGGGTATTGTATGTTTTATGTGTTACATATATGCACACATACATGTCTGAAAGAATATAATCTGAGCTACTAACAGTGATTTCATTTATTTTTAATTGGAGGATAATTGCTTTACAATATTGTGCTAGTTTCTGCCATACATCAACATGAATCGCCACAGGTATACTTATGTCCCCTTCTTCTTGAACCTCCCTCCCACCTTACATCCCATCCCAACCCCTCTAGGTTGTCACAGAGCACCAGGTTTGAGCTCCCTGCATCCTACAGCAAATTTACTTTGGCTATCTATTTTACCAACCTAGACAGCATATTAAAAAGCAGAAATATTACTTTGCCAACAAAGGTCCGTCTAGTCAAGGCTGTGGTTTTTCCAGTGGTCATGTATGGATGTGAGAGTTGGACTATAAAGAAAGCTGAGCGCCAAAGAATTGATGCTTTTGAACTGTGGTGTTGGAGAAGACTCTTGAGAGTCCCTTGGATGGCAAGGAGATCCAACCAGTCCATCCTAAAGGAAATCAGTCCTGGGTGTTCACTGGAAGGACTGATGCTAAAGCTGAAACTCCAATACTTTGGCCAGCTGATGCAAAGAGCTGACTCATTTGAAAAGATCCTGATGCTGGGAAAGATTGAGGGCAGGAGGGAAAGGGGATGACAGAGGATGAGATGGCTGGATGGCATCAATGACTCATTGGACATGGGTTTGGGTAGACTCCGGGAGTTGGTGATGGACAGGGAGGCCTGGCATGCTGTGGTTCATGGGGTTGCAAAGAGTTGCATACAACTGAGCGACTGAACTGAACTGAACTGAATGTATATGTCCCAAGGTTACTTTTCAATTCATCCCTCCTTCTCCTTCCCCCACTGCATCCGCAAGTCTGTTCCCTGACTACATCTCCAAAGCTGCCTACAAATAGGTTCATCAGTCCTATCTTTCTAGATTTTATATATATGTGTTAATATACGATATTTGTTTTTCTCTTTCTGATTTACTTCACTCTGTGTAATAGGTTCTCGGTTCATCCACCTCATTAGAACTGACTCAAATACATTCCTTTTTATGGCTGGGATTTCTTTGGAAGGAATGATGCTAAAGCTGAAACTCCAGGACTTTGGCCACCTCGTGCGAAGAGTTGACTCATTGGAAAAGACTTTGATGCTGGGAGGGATTGGGGGCAGGAGGAGAAGGGACGACAGAGGATGAGATGGCTGGATGGCATCACTGACTCGATGGACGTGAGTCTGAGTGAACTCCGGGAGTTGGTGATGGACAGGGAGGCCTGGCGTGCTGCGATTCATGGGGTCGCAAAGAGTCAGACACGACTGAGTGACTGAACTGAACTGAATATTGCATTGTATGTACATGCCACAATTTCTCTATCCATTCATCTGTTAGTGGACATTCAGGTTGCTTCTATATCCGAGCCACGGCAAAGAGTGCTGCAGTGAACACTGAGGAACCTGTGTCTCTTTCAATTATGGTTTCCTCAGAGTAAACCTTCTATCAGGTAACCCAGTTGCGGGATTGACTGGTGTGATTTTATCTGTGGTGTGGTTGTTATTATCTTAATCTACAACCAAAAATATCCCAACTTTCATTATTCCTCATGAGGCCTTTTCACGGAATTAAATTATGCCTTAAAATTCAACATGTATTATACTTTAATACAATTTCCTGAACACAAAAATGTTATGGAGATTACACACACAAAAGAAAAAAAAACTGGGATGTTTTTCATTCTTATTGCAACAACAGGGAACCGAGAACACACTGAGAAGTTATTTTAGGCCAAGTTTGTGGTACTTCTGTTATGGCAGCCCTAGGAAACTAGCTTTCTTTAGGAAATTATCCATTTTATCAAGGTTTTAAAATTTCACTTGTATAGAAGTCTATAAATAAAAGTCTCCTATGATTTGTAATTCCTTCTGCTTCAATTCTGTTTTCACTCCATTCTGTTTTGCCTTTTACTTTCTTTTTAAGTTAGAGGTATTTTTGTCTATTTTATTTCACCTCAAAATAAGGATTATGTTTATGAATTAGAGATATTGTTTTCTACTCTGAACCTCAAAAATTCCTGTTTTTCCTTTGCTATGTCTTTGATTAGGGCTTCCCTTGTAGCTCAGTCGGTAAGGAATCTGCCTGCAGTGCAGGAGACCAGGGTTGGATACCTGGGTTGGGAAGATCCCCTGGAGAAGGAAATGGCAACCCACTCCAGTATCCTTGCCTGGAAAATCTCATGGACAGAAGAGCCTGGTGGGCTGTAGCCCATAGGGTCGCGACTAACACTTACTAACACTTACTTTTATCTCCTTGGTTTATTTTTGTTGTTTACCTTTATTTTTTTCTTGTTTTCGGTTTACTTTGTTCTTGCATTTTGAGCTGGCTATTTAATTCATTTATCCTCATTCTTTTATTCATAAACATGTTTAAGGCTTTGAGTTTTCGTCTCACCAGTACTTTGAATATCTTCAACAGATTCTGATATATAATGTTTTCATTGCTACTGGTTTTCATTAATTCTGTAATTTCAGTTTGCATTTCCCTTTTCACCCATTAAGCAGAACTCATTTAATAGCAGGCTTTTCAACTGCCAGTTGGACATACATCTATTTATTTACTTATCATTAATAATTTTTCAGCAGATGTTGGCAATTTGATCTCTGGTTCCTCTGCCTTTTCTAAAACCAGCTTGAACATCTGTAAGTTCATGGTTCACGTATTGCTGAAGCCTGGCTTGGAGAATTTTGAGCATTACTTTACTAGCGTGTCAGATGAATCCAATTGTGTGGTAGTTTGAGCATTCTTTGCCATTGCCTTTCTTTGGGATTGGAATGAAAACTGACCTTTTCCAGTCCTGTGGCCACTGCTTAGTTTTCCAAATTTGCTGGCATATTGAGTGCAGCACTTTCACAGTATCATCTTTCAGGGTTTGAAATAGCTCAACTGGAATTCCATCACCTCCACTAGCTTTGTTCGTAGTGATGCTTCCCAAGGCCCACTTGACTTCACATTCCAGGATGTCTGGCTCTAGGTGAGTGATCACACCATTGTGATTATCCGGGTCGTGAAGATCTTTTTTGTATAGTTCTGTGTATTCTTGCCACCTCTTCTTAATAGCTTCTGCTTCTGTTAGGTTCATACCATTTTTGTCCTTTATTGAGCCCTCTTTGCATGAAATGTTCCCTTGGTATCTCTAATTTTCTTGAAGAGATCTCTAGTCTTTCCTATTCTATTGTTTTCCTCTATTTCTTTGCATTGATACCTAAGGAAGGCTTTCTTATCTCTCCTTGCTATTCTTTGGAACTCTGCATTCAAAGGGGTAAATTATAAGATTCTTAATTCAAAAGTATCTTCTTCAGTCTGTCTAGCAAAATAGAACTTTCTAGATTGTTTTTGTTTTTCTGTAGGGGGTAAAAAGAATGATTATGTGCTCTTTGATATTTTAATTTCCTTTTGTCTTCTAAGATCTTAAGTTTCCCTCTCTTGCATCTTTTTCTCATTTATTCTGAATTTTCCAGGATATTTTCCCCATCTGCTTAACCCCTATATCTCCCCAAACTTACCTTTTTCTAATTGCTTCCTTGCATCCTCTGTACATCTATCTCTCAGTCCCTTCCATGAGGTCAGTACTCCTTTTCAGTATTTTTATACTTAGGTGTGGTTTTCTTTTTCTAGAAGTAATTTCTAGATTAGCCTTAAGCCCACTGCCAGTTTTTGTTTTCTCACTTCAAGCAGCTTTTAATAGACTTCTTTGGCTCTCCATTGACACTTCTGTAAGGAATTTGAGCAGTCACTGGTATTTTGTTCTTTATTTTTCTAGTTTTACAAGTGATTGAAAGTTTGGACATTCTCTACTACTAGAGTTTGTATAGTTTTATTTCTTCTTGTTGTTCTGACTTGAACAGGATATGCTGAGAGACATGAATTTACACCATTGCCATTGCCTTCAGTTTAGTTCAGTTCAGTCGCTCAGTCGTGTCTGACTCTTTTGCGACCCAATGGACCACAGCACATCAGGCCTCCCTGTCCATCACCAACTCCTGGAGTTTACCCAAACTCATGTCCATTGAGTCAGTGATGCCATCCAACCATTTCATCCTCTGTCGTCCCCTTCTCCCACCTTCAATCTTTCCCAGCATCAGGGTCTTTTCAAATGAGTCAGTTCTTTGCATCAGGTGGCCAAAGTATGGAGTTTCAGCTTCAACAGCAGTTCTTCCAATGAACACCCAGGACTGATCTCCTTTAGGATGGACTGGTTGGATTTCCTTGCAGTCCAAGGGACTCTCAGGAGTCTTCTCCAACACCACAGTTCAAAAGCATCAATTCTTCGGTGCTCAGCTTTCTTTATCTATAGCACAACTCTCACATTAGCTTCCCTAAATTCTTCCAAGTTTAAGTGGAACATTTTAATATATTATCATCATTAAAAGTAACTTTGTAAAAGATATATGTATATTTTTAAAGCAAAGCAAAAAAACATCCTGTGGAGTGCATGAGATGCTTCACAGAAGAAGACATCTAAGTCTTCAAGCCTGTGTTCCAAAAAGAATTGCTATTACGATTCTGGAATCACCGCTAATGACCTTTGAGATACCAAAGGAACATGTGGAAATTGCAAGGATCCTGCAGGTGGGTAAATCCTGTTGAGATTTTTTACAGAATGGATTATGCAAGATAACTATAGCAATTTTGACTTTGAGCCCAAGTAGTGTTCTAGGATGATGCAGAAGGCATTTGGAGTTACCCAGATGAAGCACTAGTTGAACATGGGTTCATTGTGAAGAAGTACTCTCAGGTTAGCTAGACAACTACTTTTGACAGGATGGGTCAATTTGGGAATAATGTGAATTATAATGAATCTGGAATTGAAAAGACATTTGCCAAATCCTTTATTACACCCTTTTGGGCAAGATGGAAAAATATAAGCTGAATTATAATATCATCTTTTTCTTAGTTGCTCTAAGCTAGCAGACCAATTTGTGTTAGGTGCTCACTTCACTATATAAAAGAGGTCCAACAACACATTTTTTTACCCCATTCTAAATAATTTTTCCTTCTTTGTTTCATGTTATTTTACCCCAACTTCAGACCTGATTCATTTTCCCATTTATGACTTTACCATGAGGCTCAAAACTGTGGCTAATTACAGTTTGCTGTCTTAGCAGCTACACTTGGGGGGAATTCATATTCTCTCTTTGATTACTGCTATGAAAAGGGTTGACTGTAAATTAAAGATGATAAAAGTATAAATAAAATGAAGGAATGAAAGAATGACCGACTCCATAATAAAAATTTTGAAAACTGTTTTTAACAGCACCAGAAATATGTAGGACTAAGTAAATTCCATAAGATTCCCTGTATATATTCTTTTTCTTATTTTATGATGCTTAATTTTGATAACTACCATCTTCCTTGAGTTCTAAACATTTTGTTGTTGTTGTTCTGAGGAAACAGCCCCAAGATGATCAGCAGATGGCACTGCTAACTTGAGGAAGTAATTCCTAGATGAATAAAAATTGGAGATGCGACTTTAAAAAAAAAACGAACAATTACCAGTCACTATTTTTTTCATTGTACTAGTGTATTGAAGAATAATGAGAAAATAAAGTTGAGCAGATGGAGAAATTTTAAAGTTAGATAAATAACATAAAAAATCACTGTGAATATTTTAGTATATCAGTTCAGTTCAGTTGCTCAGTTGTGTCCAACTCTTTGTGATCCCATGAACTGCAGCACGCCAGGTCTCCCTGTTCATCACCAACTCCTGGAGCCTACCCAGACTCATGTCCATTGAGTTGGTGATGCCACCCAACCATCTCATCCTCTGTCGTCCCCTTCTTCTCCTGCCCTCTATCTTTCCCAGCATCAGGGTCTTTTCAAATGAGTCAGCTCTTCGCATGAGGTGGCCAAAGTATTGGAGTTTCAGCTTCAACATCAGTCCTCCCAATGAACACCCAGGACTGATCTCCTTTAGGATGGACTGGTTGGATCTCCTTGCAGCCAGGTTTTATAGTCACATGTTAAACAAAAATGGAATATGTCCTGCAAAAACTTAGTGACTAAGTTTTTTTTTTTTTAAATGAACAAGGTATTTTAAACAAATTGTTATGTCATCTTTCTCAGCAACATGATGTTTTATGCCTGTAAAACTATATCATAACTTAGATAACTAATAACGTGTCTGATGTTCGGGTTATTTCCAATATCTTATTCTCATAAATAATCCTTGTGCCTAATACCGTGGTCACAAACATTACAAACTGAACTGTCTCCCCACAGGAGAAATTTTTACAAGTTGAACTTCTGTTTCAAAATATATCTACATTTTTAAGGTATTGTTTTCAAATTGGTCACAAGAAAGGCTATACTAATTTACACTCTCCTTTTTGCTTTATTTATACACACTGAATATGATATTAAAAAGCCTTGATGGACTTCCTTGGTAGTCCAGTGATTAAGAAGCTGCCTGCCAAAGCAAGGGACATGGGTTCAATCCCTGGTCCAGGAAGATTCCACATGCCCCAGGGCAACTAAGCCCACGTGCCCTAGAGCTCACGATCCATGAGAAAAGAAGCCACTGCAATGAGAAGCCTCCACACTGCAACTAGAAAGGATCCCCGGCTTGCCGCAGCTAGAGAAAGCTCACATGCAGCAATGAAGACCCAGCACAGCCAAAAATAATATGATAAATTAAATAAGTAAGTCCAACTCTATTTTTTTAAATGCATTTGCTTCAAAATAGGTACAAAAATTAACTTTAAATTTATTAAATATTTCTAACTTTCAATAGGCTTATTATCTGCTTGATTTTTAGAAAATTCATATTCAAGTCTTTTACACCTTTTGGAAAATAGAATAATCATGATTTCTCTGCTTAATTTGTAAGCAGTCTGTATATATTAGAGCTTCCCTGATAGTTCAATTGGTAAAGAATCCACCTGCAATGCAGGAGACCCCAGTTCGATTCCTGGGTTGGGAAGATCCCCCGGAGAAGGGAAAGGCTACCCCCTCCAGTATTCTGGCCTGGAGAATTCAGGCCAGAATATACAGTTCATGGGGTTGCAAAGAGTCAGACATGACTGTGTGACTTTCACTTTTGTGTATGTATTAAGATTATCATTGCCACTAAATATCTCAGTACCATTAGCTCAAGAGTTATTTAAGAGAGCATCATTTTACTTTAGAAAATATATTTATCTGCAAAGTTTATTAAATTTTTTGAGTACTGTTTTATAATTAATTTTAATAAATATCCCCAGGGGTTATGAAAAGGGCTGGTCTATAATCATATATTTTGCAGTCCTGTTATATTTCTCTTATTCTCTATATAATGCTATTTATTTTTGACTACTTGATTTCTCATGGAGAAGAGAGGCCAAAATTTTCAACAGTTATGTTTCTCTTCAGTTATATTTGATTTTTCTTTATATATTATATCATTATATAATTATTTGATACATTAAAGTTAATAACTCATACTTTTAGTGTGGATTTTGCATTTCAGCTTAAAGTCTTTTACCTATTTCAACTGTTTCTTTAAAAAAACTCTCAAATTATACTTAGTATACCTAATTAATACATCAATTGGTACATTATTAATTTATTAGTTAAGAGATGCTTCTAAAGTGGTAGAAACGTTTGATCTTTTCAGTAGCTTTAAACATTTTACTCATAATGTCTCCTAAGTTTTTTCAATGGCTTCTTCAAACTGTCCCACAGGTCTTGGGCTTCCCAGGTGGTGCTAGTGGTAAAGAATCCAGAGGAGAGCATGGCAACCCATTCCAGTATTCTTGCCTAGAGAATCTCCATGGACAAAGGAGCCTGGGGGGCTACAGTCCACAGTGTCACAAAGAGTCGGACATGACTGAAGTGACTTATCACACACATGCATTCTAAGTTAATAGAATTTTAATTCCATAATATAAATGCTATAAAAGAGGATGCGTCTCTTAAGCACTTCATGTTTAGGGAGCTGCCTAGTTGGAATAGAATATTTCTCATGTAATTCAATGGATTTTTAAAAATAATCATATTCACTTAATGACAGAGTTTTCAGGATGGGTGTATTTACTCATCAAAACATCTCCATGAAGCAGATATTATTATTATTACTTCTACTACAACATTTTAGGAATGAAGACCAGAAAGATTAAGTTATTGCCCATAGTAACACAGCCAGGATCCAAACCCACACAGCAAAAACATCTGAGTTTGTGGTTTTAATTCCACAACCAAGCCAGAGAGAGAGGCCTGTGAATAAAAACTTGAGGTGCTGATTTTATTTAAGACTCTGTAAGACAACAGTGTGTGGCACAGTATTGCTGGTGCCTGGTGGCTGAGGTGCCCAGGGGCAGCACTTGGCTACCACAGTGAAGATTGTTTCCACCGGTTAGGGAGTATTAGGAGACAGTCCCTTAGGCAGGCCTAGCAACATTATTACAGTGAGCAACAGAAGCAGCGACAGTGATGAGGGGCACTGACAACAGGCTGAGCAAGATGCTGACCAAGGAAGCTGGGGCGAGACAGGAAGATAACTGGCAAGGAGCAGGTCTAGCCTCAGCTGGGAATTCAAGCACACACACTGTCCCCTGGGGACTTCTGATGAACATGATAGATTCCAGGACCTGATACCACAGGAGGCGGTGAAGTTGAAAGCAGAAGATTTTGCTTATTTCTTGACAAATTGTCCTATTTCTAGCTCTCTGCTGCTTTGATCTCATTGCTTTCCAAGGGACTCTCAAGAGTCTTTGCCAGCACCACAGTTCAAAAGCATCAAGGAGATCAAACCAGTCAGTTTTGGAGGAAATCAACCCTGAATACTCTTTGGAAGGACTGACATGGAAACTCCAATGCTTTCGCCAACTGATGTGAACAGCTGACTCATTGTGAAAAGACCCTGATTCTGGGAAAGATTGAGGGCCGAAAGAGAAGGGGGTGACACAGGATGAGATGGTTGGATGGCATCGCTGACTGGATGGACGGAGTCTGAGCCAACTCCAGGAGATGGTGAAGGATAGAGAAGCCTGGTGTGCTGCAGTCCATGGGGTCGTGAAGAGTCGGACACAACTTGGTGACTGAACAACAACCTGTCTGCTAGTATGGCCTAGAAAATATAGGACTCTACTGTGGGGGTGGGGAGAAGCTTTACTGACAAAGCAAAGGCAGTATAATCTACTTGGCAGGAGTTACATTTGCAAAAATCAAAAGACTGGTTTACATGGCCACAGTTCATATGTGACCTACAATTCTTTGTGATGGCTTAGATCCAGTTATCCTGATCCTATAAGTCTTTCCACTAAAGCATCTGCAAATGATAAAAATAGGGCTTGGAACATAGCTAACACAGGATTTAAAAAAATCACCCATGGGACTTCCCTGGTGGTCCAGTGGTTAGGAGTCTGCCTGCCAATGCAGGGGTAGTGTTAGTTACTCAGTCATGTCTGACTCTTTGTGACCCCACGGACTACAGCCTGCCAGGCTCCTCTGTCCATGGAATTCTCCAGGCAAGGATACTGGAATGGGTTGCCCTTTTCTTTCTCCAGAGGTTCTTCCCTACCCAGGGACTGAACCCAGGTCTCCTGCATTGCAGGCGCATTCTTTACCATCTGAGGCACCAGGAAAGCCCCAGTGCAGGGGACACAGGTTCAAATCCTGATCTGGGAAGATTCCACATGCTACTGGGCAGTAAGCCCATGCGCCATAACTATGAGCCCTCGAGCTCATGCTCTGCAACAAGAAGCCACTAGAATGAGAAGCCCATATACCACAACTAGAGAGCAGCCCAAGCACAGCAGTGAAGACCCAGCACAGCCGAAAATAAAACACAGTTTTAAAAAATTTTAAAAAGAATCTCCCATGGGTTATACAACATAGTGTTTTTCATGAATGATTACTAAACTAGCCAGAGGAGATATCTATCATTTCACCTGCAGAGCTGAAGCCCTGGGTGATCTTAGGGAAAGCATACACCCGAGAGTCTTGGTACAGATACCTCTGGTGACCACAGGCCTCCCATATTTCAAGCAACACTGACCCTCAGCTGAAAACAAGTGTTTCTCTTAGGGGCGAAATTAGTGACCAATGGACCGAAAGATTTTTGAATTTTGATGATAACGAAATGAAATTCTGTCAGAGTAACTAGCCAAAAACAAAATAAAACAAAACAGGTGACTTTCAATGGCACAAAAATTAGATTTGCCACAAACTTCTATGTAATATTAGATGCCAGACCACACTGAAGAAAAGTCTACACTCAGATCCACTGCCTTTCACCTGTGGAGCCTTCAGTAGATACTCTCTGATTATACAAAGCTCCAGCAAATACATCTACTATGTATACTTCTTGAAAAGAAAAATATTTCACTCAACATAAAAATGAATCAAAATTCACAAGATGATTTTTAGACACAGAACTGAAAAACCCATGAATACTATATAGAATTACCTAGAGTGTTTTGAACATGGCTACAAAGATGAGTATAAATGTGAAAATTATTAATTTATACATGCAGATGTATATTTTAAAGTAATACAGCAGAAATTAACACAGCATTGTAAATCACTTATACTTCAATAAAATAAATTTTTTAAAAAGGTAACAGAAAATTATGGTGAGGAATTTAGGTAGGCAAATAAGTAGAGAGGAAAAAAAATTATTTGTAATTCTGTTTATGAAAAAAAAAATCTTAACAGAATATTTCCTCCAGCTAGGGATATGCATGTTGCAAACCATACTATCAGTTCAGTTCAGTTCATTTGCTCAGTTGTGTCCAACTCTTTGCGACCCCATGAATTGCAGCACGCCAGGCCTCCCTGTCCATCACCAACTCCCAGAGTTTACTCAGACTCACGTCCATCAAGTCCGTGATGCCATCCAGCCATCTCATCTTCGGTCGTCCCTTCTCCTCCTGCCCCCAATCCCTCCCAGCATCAGGGTCTTTTCCAGTGAGTCAACTCTTCGCATCAGGTGGCCAAAGTACTGGAGTTTCAGCTTTAGCATCATTCCTTCCAAAGAAATCCCAGGGCTGATCTCCTTCAGAATGGACTGGTTGGATCTCCTTGCAGTCCAAGGGACTCTCAAGAGTCTTCTCCAACACCACAGTTCAAAAGCATCAATTCTTCGGTGCTCAGCCTTCTTCACAGTCCAACTCTCACATCCATACATGACCACTTGAAAAACCATAGCCTTGACTAGACGGACCTTGGTCGGCAAAGTAATGTCTCTGCTTTTCAATATGCTATCTAGGTTGGTCATAACTTTTCTTCCAAGGAGTAAGCGTCTTTTAATTTCGATGCTACAATCACGATCTGCAGTGATTTTGGAGCCCCCCAAAATAAAGTCTGATACGGTTTCCACTGTTTCCCCATCTATTTCCCATGAAGTGATGGGACTGGATGCCATGATCTTCATTTTCTGAATGTTGAGCTTTAAGCCAACTTTTTCACTCTCTTCTTTCATTTTCATCAAGAGGCTCTTTAGTTCCTCTTCACTTTCTGCCATAAGGGTGGTGTCATCTGCATATCTGAGGTTATTGATATTTCTCCCAGCAGTCTTGATTCCAGCTTGGGTTTCTTCCGGTCCAGCGTTTCTCATACTATAAGTAAGTTTTATTCTTACATTTGAAAATTTAATGGATAAAATATAATAGTCTGAATTTCTAAAAACATAATTTTAATACTTCTACATAATATTATTTTCTACAGAAATCCCATAATTTCAAAAGATTCCCCTTTGGGAGCCATTAGATCATGTAGTGATGTAAATGTCTTTTCATCTCTGCATTGGATAGAGTCCTGAAAATGAAATTTAGTGAGTTAAAAGATATTATCTTTATAAAGTTCTTGATAAAAATTTACAATTAAGGGATTCCCTGGTGGCTCAGTGGGAAAGACTCTGCCGTTAATGCAGGAGACAAGGGTTTAAACCCTGATCTGGGAAGATCCCACATGCTCTGGAGCAGCTGGGCCCATGCGCCACAACTACTGACCTTGTGCTCCAGAGCCCAGGAGCTGCAATTATTGAAGCCCTAGAGCCTGGGCTCTGCAATAAGACTGCACAGCATAACTAGAGATAGCCCCCGCAGGCCCCAACTAGAGAAAAGGAACAAACACCCAGCACAGCCAAAAATAAATAGAGAAAATTTTAAAAATACTAATTAATTTATACAACCAGCATTTGTATAGGAAAGTATTAGTCTCACTATGCCATCAATAACAATGATTATCTTTAGAAAGTATAACTTGCCAATTAGGAAGGCATGGGTGTGGGCAAAGTCACTTCAGTCATGTCCCACTCTTTGCGACCCCATGGACTGTAGCCTACCCGGCTCCTATGTCCGTGGGATTCTCCAGGGAAGAATACTGGAATGGACTGCCATGCATTCTTGCCTGGAGAATCCCATGGACAGAGGAGCCTGGAGGGCAACAGTCACAGAGAATTGAAAAAGAGTCAGATGCAAAGTGATTTAGCATGCACGTCCACCTTATGGCTTTTACGGAAACTCAGACTGGGACATTTTCCTTGGGTAAATGTGATCGGCCAAGGAGTCAGGCAGTAAACGTTCTGTCTTGATATGTTATCTCAGCACACTTGTCTATATCCCGACCGCACACACCCGTCAACCAACGAGACCCACTTTTACCAGCCCATCCACTGCTCTTTCCAGCCCTGAGCCAATGTCCTATCATTCCACCATGCACCATATAGACTGAAGTAAAGCAAGTTAGGGTTTGGGTGGGAGAACAGCAAAGGAGATCAAGCCAGTTCATCCTAAAGGAAATCGACCCTGAATATTCACTGGAAGGACTGATGCTGAAGATGAAGCTCCAATACTTTAGCCACCTGATGTGAAGAGCCGATCACTGGAAAAGACCGTAATGTTGGGAAAGATGGAGGGCAGGAGAAGAAGAGGGTGACAGACGATGAGACGGTTGGATGGCATCACGGACTCAATGGACAGGAGTCTGAGCAAATTCTGAGAGACAGTGATGGCCAGGGCAGCCTTGTGTGCCGCATTCCATGGGGTCACAAACAGCTAGACACAGCTGAGCGACTCAACAACAACAACTGTCTATTACATGCTGCCCGTTGACCAACATTCTCCTTCAATTTGCTATTTAGAAATGGGGAACCAATTCTTACTGGTACATTTGATTTAATGCTTTGATGAGACGAACCTTAATAATATCAGGAATTAAGTCATTTTTGCAGTCACCAGCTGCTGATTGGTACCAAGTCACGGCTTGTACTTACTTTATCATCAACATGCCAACTGCACAGAAGCTGATGGATCCTGTTTTTCTCTCCAAGGTGGAATGATAACTTTAAGAAACTTTATATATACATTAACATTTACTATTTACATTTCTTTGAATACTAATTAGTGTGAGAATTTTCATGTTATTCAGTTCAGTTCAGTCACCCAGTCGTGTCCAACTCATTGCGACCCCATGAATCGCACCATGCCAGGCCTCCCTGTCCATCACCAACTCCGAGTTCACCCAAACTCATGTCCATTGAGTCGGTGATGCCATCCAGCCATCTCATCCTCTGTTGTCCCCTTCTTCTCCTGCCCCCAATCCCTCCCAGCATCAGGGTCTTTTCAAATGAGTCAACTTTTCGCATGAGGTGGCCAAAGTACTGGAGTTTCAGCTTTAGCATCAGTCCTTCCAATGAACACCCACACTGATCTCCTTTAGGATGGACTGGTTGGATCTCCTTGCAGTCCAAGGGACTCTCAAGAGTCTTCTTCAACACCACAGTTCAAAAGCATCAATTCTTCAGTGCTCAGCTTTCTTCACAGTCGAACTTTCACATCCATACATGACCACTTGAAAAACCATAGCCTTGACTAGATGGGCCTGTGTTGGCAAAGTAATGTCTCTGCTTTTCAATATGCTATCTAGGTTGGTCAGAACTTTCCTTCCAAGGAGTAAGCATCTGTTAATTTCATGGCTGCAATCACCATCTGCAGTGATTTTAGACCCCCAAAAAATAAAGTCTGACACTGTTTCCACTGTTTCCCCATCTATTTCCCATGAAGTGATGGGACCAGATGCCATGATCTTTGTTTTCTGAATGTTGAGCTTTAGGTCAACTTTTTCACTCTCTTCTTTCACTTTCATCAAGAGGCTTTTTAGTTCCTCTTCACTTTCTGCCATGAGGGTGGTGTCATCTGCATATCTGAGGTTATTGATATTTCTCCCTGCAACCTTGATTCCAGTTTGTGCTTCTTCCAGCCCAGTGTTTCTCATGATGTACTCTGAATATAAATTAAATAAGCAGGGTGACAATATACAGCCTTGACATACTCCTTTTCCTATTTGGAATCAATCTGTTGTTCCATGTCCAGTTCTAACTGTTGCTTCCTGACCTGCATATAGGTTTCTCAAGAGGCAGGTCAGGTGTGCTGGTATTCCCATCTCTTGTAGAATTTTCCACAGTTTATTGTGATCCACACAGTCAAAGGCTTTGGCATAGTCAATAAAGCAGAAATAAATGTTTTTTCTGGAACTCTCTTGCTTTTTTGATGATCCAGCGAGCCTTGGCAATTTGATTCCTGGTTCCTCTTCCTTTTCTAAAACCAGCTTTAACATCTGGAAGTTCACGGTTCATGTATTGCTGAAGCCTGGCTTGGAGAATTTTGAGCATGACTTTACTAGCATGTAAGATGAGTTCAATTGTGCATGTTATTCATGTTATTAGGTCTCTGTAATTCTACAACTTATGTCCTTTGTTGAACTTTATGTTAGGAACTTTTTCTTATTAGTTTATACGAGCTCTTTGGGAATGAGTAATCAATTGTAATTTCTGTAACAGATATTTACCCTTAATTTTTCTTAGGTAGAGAATGGTCCTATCTCACTCCTGATATCTATAGTAAATTCTATGTGCATTAGATTCCTGGACATATTCTGATCTTGCTATCACTTCTTCCTAAGGGAGAAGCAGGATCATGATCCACTTGATGAGTTTGGGAGCTAAATCTACGCATACATAGCTCAGTACTGTTTTCAAGGGGTTTCCCTGGGGGCTCAACAGTAAAGAATCTGCCTGCCAATGCAAGAAATGTGGTTTTGATCCCTGAGTCAGGAAGATCTCCTGGAGAAAGAAATGCAACCCACTCCAGTATTCTTGCCTGGGAAATTCCATGGATAGAGGAACCTGGCAGGCTATAGTTCACAGAGTCCCAAAAGAGTTGGACATGACTTAGTGACTAAACAACAACCCCTTTCAAGTCTTTTCTAATTTGAGAGCAAACATCCCCCCCCACTGAGACAAAAGGAACAGCTTCTTTTCTGCTTTCTCACACTGTAGGTTCAACAGGTGCAAACCCCAAATGTGAAGACTTGGGTTGCTCCAAGGCTGCCTATGACTGGACAGGTGGTGGTGATTTAGTTGCTAAGTCATGTCCGACTCTCTTGCGACCCCATGGACTGTAAGCTGCCAGGCTTCTATGTCCATGGGATTTCCCAGGAAAGACTACTGGAGTG
Source organism: Capra hircus (assembly GCF_001704415.2). Taxonomy (NCBI): domain Eukaryota; kingdom Metazoa; phylum Chordata; class Mammalia; order Artiodactyla; family Bovidae; genus Capra; species Capra hircus. Next base: position 99,911,353 of record NC_030815.1, read on the forward strand.
GGTTGCCATTTCCTTCTCCAGGGTGGACAGGTACATAAACCAATTCAGGGGCTCTGTGATAGCAAACTCTATTTCCCTGTCTGGCAATACTCTCCAAAATTAGCTTAATAATAATGCAGTATTTGGCCTCTATCTATTGACTCATTTCCTTTATATTTCAACTGGTTCATTTGTTGGGCAGGGGAGAAGGATACTTTGAATTCCAATAATTTGTTTTTTAATGATGTGGTGTCTTAATAATACAAAGTAGTTTAATTTTTATAAAGTCAAATTTATCATGGCTTTCCTTTATTCCTTACATTGCTTTTATCCTTAGAAAATTTGTTCCCATGCTAAGATCATTCAGATTTATCTATATTTTCATCTAGCACTTACATAGTTTGGTTTTTTGTTTAAATCTTTACCATATGAACCATCAGGGAATTTGAAATTATCTTATGAACACAATATAAAGTGTAGATTTCTTTTCCAAATAATTAAGAAAACACCCTGGCAGAACATTTTTGGGTAATCCTTTTTATTCACAAAGTTGCAATGACCTTATCATATACTAAACTACAAAATATGTATACATGGCCTCACCAAGAGCACTATCAGGATCTGGGACCTGTAGGACCAGGGTGTGGTAAGGAGCCGGCAGATAACTCTAGTGGAACCAAGAGCATTGTGTCAAAGATCAGACCATCTAGACCTGGCAGTCTGGACTCTTGCCAGCAGTGCTGAGACCCAGGGAGGGCCAGGGAGCCCCAGGAACACCAATTCATGTCCCAGATAATGAGGCTATACTGCCGCCTTTGAGAGGACTGGGTGCTGGTGGGCACAGCCAATGGCTAACAGTGGCTACAGCACATCAGTGGGGGCCGGAAGTACATGGTGAGATGAAAGAACCGCAGCTAAACTCTGTTTAAATTTCTCTTCCCTCCACCAGTGACAGATGAGCACTGAGATGGCCCATCTGGTCAGCATCTACCCAAGGTAGCCAAGGTGTTCCTGGCACCTGGGATCTCTTCCATCATGTGCTGTGATGTGTCCCCCCATACCTGCCTGATGGTCATCAGGGTTCAGCAACTACTACTAATGTACCAGATCATGTAGTGAGGGACTCACCACTGTCGTCCTAACTCAGGGTCTTTTGGTGTTTTTTCCCCCCAAGGGTCAGGGGAGGTGGTAGTGGTGGAGCTGTGTGGTGGGAGCCTGAGTTTCTTTGACGTTGCAAGACTGGATTGGTGATCTTTGTTACATGCAATAAAGCAACCGAGGAAAACAATACCCCTCTACACATACATATGCTATGTATACATACATATATTCATCTATCTGTGTGTTTACATACATATTAGTATATGTCATGTCTCTGGATTGTCAATTATACACCCTGTTGATTCTTTTGCTAAAGTTCTATTTTCCAATTATGATAGCTTCATATTTTTTTTTATTAGGTAAGGAAGATGGTGAAGGACAGGAAATCTTAGAGATGGTGAAGAACAGGGAAGACTGGTATACTGCAATGCTTGGGGTCACAAAGAGTTGGACACAACTGAGCGACTGAACAACAACAAGGAAATTACAACTTTGCACAGTCTCGTTGTACGAATACATGTTATAATAAAATGCCATTTTTGACTATCAAATTTGCTAGCGAAAGTTAATCTCCTACAATAAACTTTTATTATTTTGTAAGTGTGATATCTACACATTGTTCATGCCTGTGAATCAGGCGTGGACTGGACTGTGGTTTGCACTACCAGCTGGCCTGCTACATGACTGAGAATGGTCTCCACCAGTCACAAACTACATCTGTTTGTGCCTCTGTTTGTTAGACAATCTGGCACCAGGAACAGCTGAGAAGAAAGACTGAAAACAGCCTGCTTGATTGATGTGTCTAGAGTTATCTCTAAATCCAAATAAAATGTTAAGTGCTAACAAGAAATCATAAATCAGGCATGTCTCTCTTTGAGCCAGGAGAAGTCTCACTAAAGCTTTTATGACACCCATTTGTGAGACACTGGCTTGCATTCAAAAAGAGATTTTAGACCTGCTTCTTCTACACAATTAATTAGGTTACATTTCTAACCCAATTGAGCTGTGAGGTGTAGCGCAGGGCCGAGCATTAAAGTCATGGTGATTAAAACTGTTGGAACTAGGGCTGTCCACCAGGTAAGAGGAATACAGCACCAACTAAGAATGCAGAAGGTGGTTGATGCCAAAGGCTATGTTGGGAGAGCAGCTGTGATCCAGGAGATGTGTTCATGGGCAGTGAGATGGACATGAACAGTACAGGGTAGCTGAGCAAAAGTCAGTAGGACACCAACCTAGGGGAGACCCCAGCACTGAACCTTCATGAGTAATGACAAAAAGTTTTGAAAGGAACCAGTCTACATTGTTGGTGGGAATGTAAATTGGTCCAGCCACTATGGAAAACAGTATGCAGGTTCTTCAAAAAACTAAAACTAGAGCTTCCCTCTGACCCAGCAATCCCACTCCTAGGCAAACATCCAGACAAAACTATAATTCAAAAAGATACATGTACCCCTATGTTCATAGCAGCACTATTTACAATAGCCAAGACGTGTGCATGTGTGCGCGCTCAGTCCAACCCCACTGACTGTAGCCCACCAGGCTCCACTGTACATGGAATTTTCCAGGCAAGAATACTGGAGTGGATTGCCATTTCCTACTCCAGGGGATCTTCCAGGCCCAGGGACCGAACCCTCATCCCTTGCATCTCCTGCATTGGCAGGCAGATTCTTACCACTGAGCCATTTGGGAAGTTCATCCAAGACATGGAAACAACCTAAAAGTCCATTTACAGATAAATAAAGAAGATGGAATGCTACAATGGAATAGTACTCAGCCATTGAAAAGAACTGGATAGACCTAAAGATTACCATACTAAGTAAGCCAGAAAGAAAAAGACAAACACCATATGATATCACTTATATATGGAATATGAGGTTATGATAACCTCAGTTATACAGATGACATTATCCTTATGACAGAAAGCAAAGAGTTGACTCATTGGAAAAGACCCTGATGCTGGGAAAGACTGAAGGCAGGACGAGAAGGGGATGGCAGAGGATGATATGGTTGGATGGCATCACTGACTTAATGGACATAAGTCTGAGCAAACTCCAGGAGATGGTGAAGGACAAGGAAGGAAGCCTGGCATGCTGAAGTCCATGGGGTCACAAAGAGGTGGACAGCACTTGAGCAACTGAACAACAACAAATATGTGGAATATAAAATACAACACAAATGAATATATCTTTGAAACAAAAACAGACTCACATACATAGAGAACAGATTGTGGTTGGCAAGGGAGGAGGGGTGTGGGGAAGGGAAGGACTGGGAGTTCAGGACAAGCAAATGCAACCTAGCATATATAGGATGGATAAACAACAAGGTCCTACTCTACAGCACAGGGAACTAAATAACCTATGCTAAACCATAATGGAAAAGAATATAAAAAGGAATATATATATATATATATATATATATATATACACACATATAATATATATACTTAAAACTGAATCACCTCACTGTATACCAGAAACTAATGCAACATTATAAATCAACTGTCCTTCAATTAAAAAGTAAGTTTTCACATTTTTATCCTTGTAAAAACCCTAAAGGCCACATGAGAGTACAAATGGACCTCTTCTTTAGTCAGAGCTTTTTAAAAATATACTTCCTAGTTGTTGTATTAGATGCCACTGGTTAATACTAACTATGCCTAATCTTGGCAGAAAAGTAATTACTGGAAGAATATTGTGAAGTTCACCGAATCAGCGGGAAGACTAATGAATCAAGCTTGGAAAATGGGCAAAAACCCAGGAAGGTCAGGCAGGAGGCACTGTGTCAAAGCCATACCGCAGAAGCACTGGGCTCTGGTGACGTCTTTGCACCAGCACCTCTACCCTCTACTGCGGCTGCTGTGTGCCATGTCAGTGAGTGAATTCTCCAGTGCCTTTGGCTTTTGCTGATTTACTTAAGACTGGAAGTCATGGTCAGGAACATCTGATTGACTGATCCTGGTCATGTGCCCACCTAAGTTTGGAGGCAAGTTGGGGAGAATCTGGAAACTTGGGCTTCTTTAATGTAAAGCTCAGTCTTGATGCCTTAGCAAGATGTTGAGAAGAGGAGGGGAAGGAGTCTGGGTGTTAGGTAGCAAAACACATACACACATGTACACACACACACACACATACACACAAATATACCAACAATGAATACCTATACCTGAAATTTCAACATTTTGAATATTTTTTGTAAACATCTATTTCTGTTTTCTGCAATAATTTATTTTTAAAAGTCCATTTCTTAAGGTCTAATTTTTTCCACTTTTTGTGAGAGAATTTTTTTTTTGTTTACTCATTTTTTTGACAGGGCCTGGTATATCTTCCCATTAATAGGGTGTTTACACACATCTGGACTTCCCCAAACTCTCCCAGGTCTTCATAAGGAAGGACGGTTTCCAGCTTCTTCCTCCAGAAGCCCAAATTGAGTGCAGAGAGATCCAGGCAGTGGGCAGTCCTGGTAGATAAACCTCATTTCTGAGATATCTGGGCAATGCAGCTGCCCAAGACATACGAGGAAGAGGGTTTACCTATGACCTGATGGTCCATTTCCACTCAAGCCCTAGACCATATAAACTAATGTATATTCATGGAACTTAGGATTTCTTCTTCATTTTTGAAAGCCTCTAATTTCTAACAAAAGATATTTGCAAGGCAGTCCTGATTATCTTTTTTTAAGCAGATCCCATATGCGTCATAATTAACAAAAATTCTAACATTTGGATGGTACCTGCACTGATTTTTGATGCGAATAACTGTTTCTCCATTTCTTTGCTCAAATCACTAGCTACTGGGAAGAGAAATTAGATATCTGTTGTCAAGTAGCTACCTTCCCACAGATGGCAACAAGATCCATTTGTTCTTTTTATATTTCATTTCACCTCTTCCTTGGAGTTCTTGTCTCATTGCTTTCTCTTGGCATTCTTAAAAAGGTATGAGGCCAAAATGAATGAGGCGAGAAAGAAGTAGTGCATTTCGCTCATACCCGCACATCTTGGAGAGGTGGCTGCCCTTGAGATTTACTGCTCTCCCATCTACCTAATTAACAACTGCTCAGCTCAGGAGCTCTCCTCTTTGAGGGATGATCTCAGAATGGCCTCACCATTTGTGTGACCCCCATCAGCATGCAGAGTGCCCCCCACAGTGCTCTAAACACACCTCTCTCATGCCTATCATCATTGTCATGCACTCACCCATCCCCCTAGTCAGGCTGTGAACTCTCTGCTAGAGTTACTGGTTGCTGGATCCCCAAGGTCAAGTTGAGTTAGTGAAATGAGTGAACAGGTTTGGGAAAGAGATAGCAAAGACAAGAAGAAAACTTTTCTTTGAACCTCTAGACTATTCCTAAATTGGTAACATGCAAGATCTCTCACACTTTGTTCAACCAGTCTGGGAGGACAAATGGGAAGGAAAAAGAAGAAAGAGCTAGATTACGGGGCTGATAACTATTTCTGTTTATTCTGTTAAAAGTAGAATGCATGCGTAAGAGGTTCACATTGTAAATAGTTACCAAGAGCAAATAAAGTATATAAACATAGTCTTTGATAACAGTTTCTATATAATTCCCATTTCTTTATAATAAAGGCACTCTTCTGCATTTATTATTAGAAAAACGAATTGTCTTGCTGTGTAAGAGCTACCCATCAGCCTCAAGGCTCCTAAACAATATACAATCTTCTCTTTTATGGTTCTCAGCTGCACCCTGCCTGGAAGATGCTTTACACATGAGCCAACTTTTTACGTCGAACAAATGCCCAGTAAAAGACACTTCGAATTCCAGTTGGGCTGAACTTGCCCCTGCTCCAGAGGGCACATAAATGAATAAACACATCATGCACACACATTATGCACGCACGCAGTCCTTGGAGCAGCTGTGTTATATTATAAGTTGGAGGCCTTTTGTTAGTTCAGATGTTTCAGGTCTGTAAAAGCACTCTGGAGAAGAAATAAATATTATGAGTAAGTCTCGTTTCCAGGCTTGTAGTGGGGAAACACTTACTAGCATGGTTTACTACAGCTTTATACTCAAACAATCTCGTAAAAGAATACCAGGATTACTCACTCAGCACATGACGGCTAAGACAAAATGGTGTTTGTTTTATCCCCTAAATATTCAAAATGTGATTTCATTCAGACCATTTCCCAGATGAATTTTCTTCTCAGTAAAATTAATCAGAATAATCATGGATCATGGACTCATTATTTTTTCCTTAGAACATTCATCTTTCTTTCATTTCACGAAATATTAAATACTAATAAAACTTCACAATGAGAGAGATAAGGTATATACATCTGAACTGTCCAAGGAAAGTCAGGAAGTTGGGCAAGAACTCACACAGAATCCAGATCATTCCATTTGCAGATCTGGGGTTTTTGCTTTGAAGGCTCAGGGTCTGAGGTTGACAGATTTGGTAACAAGAAGAGAATGTGCTGAAGACTGATATACATGTGAACTTATTAATTTACAAGGAGAAATGACTCTGATAATAACCAAAACACTAAAAGTCTACCTATCAGTGTATTCTCTTTGTATTATTAAGCTCTATGTGAAGCTAAATTATAATAATATATTTAATGGACATAAAGTCAGAACAAGGGGACAGGGAGAAATTGATTATCAATGGCAATGAGAGCCTGATATGTCCATTTCCCTATGAGGTCTTGTTAAAGAGATTAGAAACACTTTGCCATGCTCTTCCCAAAGCCTGGTACATTCTTCCCCCATTCTTCACTGACTTTTACTAATCCATCTAATCTTAGCTTAATTATCACTTTCTTAGAGAGACCTTTTCTGGTCTTCTTATCTGAGGAAGGGGCCTCACTGTACACTCCAGGGCACTCTGTAATTTCTTTTTATAGCCCTTCCCTCAGTTTGTGCTTATCTACTTATTTATTGCTCTAAGTCTGGTCTACCTGTAGACTGTAAACTCCAGGAGAGCAGGCACCCTGTTTGTTTTGAGTTCTACAAGGTTCTCAGCACCAGCCATAGTGCCTGGCACCTCTGTAAGCATTCAGTACATATTTGTTGAATGAATAAATGAATGTTCATCCCCACACTGCGTGGAGTCATAGCTAAGAGCACAGGTGCTGGATTCAGGCTCCCTAAATTGAAATGCTGGCTCCGCCTCTTAATAACCATGGGAGCTTGAGCAAATTACAGAAGAAGATCCCCTATCTGTGAAATGACACTGAGCATGCCTGCCTCACAGCATCCTAGTGAGGATTAAATAAGTTAACAGATGTAAATTACTCGGCACATGGACTGGCACAGTAAGCACTCAAGCAGACTTAGCTCTCGATAGTTGCTTTCAAAAGACAATTCTAGGAAAAACTGAAAGATTGGTTGCTAAAACTCAATGTCCCTGGGACATTATTGGGAGGCATATGTAATCAATACTAATCTCTGAAGAGATTTATGTTGTGTTTATTGTATTTATGTTTCCATGGTTTAGCAGACCATCTTTTTAATTTAAAAATCCTTTATTATTAAATATGTGGATATATTAAAACAAGCCATATCCAAGCCCTGGGACATGGACTCAATGTCCCTGACACATTATTGGGAAGCATATGTAATCAATACTAATCTCTGAAGATATGTATTTATGTTTCCATGGTTTAGCAGACCATCTTTTTAATTTAAAAATCCTTTATTATTAAATATGTGGATATATTAAAACAAGCCATATCCAAGCCCCTCCAGCCTGGAATTTGCTTTATCTTCTCACGTTGTTGTGTGTATATGTACTGATCCACTATGCATGGGCAACAGAGCTTAACTTTAATGGCAGTTGAATTATTCTCATTTCTGAGTTCTTGGAAGAGCCACCTCTGTAACAATGAATTATGGACATCAATACTCAAGGTGAACATTGTGTAAAATTTAGGAAGAAAAGAGGAAAAACAAAATAAATACACTAAATTCTGTTACAACAGAAGTAATCATTATTGTATTCATTTGTTTTAAAGGTTTTACTGATAAACACCAGGGGTATGTGCCATATCGGACAACTATATATTATAATGTTAAAAGGCAAAACTTTCCTGGTTGTCAGAGTCTCACACAATGATGTACGAGAATGCACTGCTAAAACAGCTATCTTTCCCCCTCACTCTATATACACATGAAGTGTATCCTTTGATCACTAGCTGTAGGTCCTATTCAAAGGGCTATTTCATGTTATTTTCATGTACAACTGAGTACTTTTACTTGAAAATACATTTATTTATTAAAACCTGCTCCTTCCTTAATTTTAAGGAAGTTAAAGTTCCTGATTTGGGTTTAGCAGACCATCAGGCCTGCTAAATCAGGCCTTTCTAATATGCCTTTCTATATTTAAGCCTTAATTTGTCCCTTTTCTCCATGTTGGGAATCTTCATTTTCTTATTCTCTCAAATAGGAATTCTGCTGTTTTCAGTCCTTAAGATTTTAATCATGAATATTCCACAGACTAAATCAGTGCACTGAATCTCAGAATTGGACCAAACTCAAAGATCTTCTTTGCTGAGTTTCTTCTTACAAGAAGCAAAGCAAAACAAAACTACAATAAAATATTAATAAAAGAAATTAGACCAAAATAAATGAGAAGATAGCTCACGTTCATGAATTGGAAGAGTTAATATTGATATTCATATTACCCAAAGCAATCTATAGGTTCAGTTCAGCTCTGTCAAAATTCAGATGGCATTTTCACAGAAATAGAAAAAAAAAAAAACCAATTTCAAAATTCATATGCAACAAGAGAACTGAATGACTGAAGCAATTTCAAGCAAAAAGAGTAAAGCTGAAGGCATCCCACAAATTATATTACAAATCTATAGGAATCAAAACAGTATTGTATTGGCATAAAAACAGAAACAGAGATCAGTGGAACAGAATAACATGTTAGGTAGTCAGTTGAACATGAGTGGGTCCTGCCCCATCCTGGACAGGGTCATCTTTTTCTCCCCAACCCAGACCCTGGTGATCAGAGCATGCACAGAGATTCTCCCTCTTCTAGTCAAGGACCACTGCTAAATTTTTAGCCATATCAGGACCGAGCAAGAAAAAACTGCTGGTATAGTTTGGCACAGGCACACTCAAGATCTAAAAGGTGGCTCAAAGCAACCCAGGATTCATAATGCTGTATTTGTAATAAATTAGCATTGTGTTTTTGCTCCCACCTCCACCCTCTGTGGGTTTTGCTTGAGTGCTTCTAGGTAAGCTGGGAGAAATGTTATATAACCTAAAGCTGTCAACAAATTTATCAGTCCAGTGACACAGAAACACAGAGAGGGACCACCACTCTAAAACACTCAACTCTACTCCACTGGGGAGCTGCCTCTGGTTTCCAAACAGCCTCTGTCATCCTTTCTTGGGAACGTACTTTCACCCCGCTTAATAAAAATCTTGCTACTTAAAACTGCTCTATGCCTCTCAAGTCAATTCTTTCCCTTGAGAGGGCAAGAACCAAGGAAATCATCGATCTACCAGTGATGGACAGACAAGAAATAAATCCATACCCATATACTCGGCTAGAATTTTTGACAAAAGAGATAAGAATACACAATGAGGGAAGGATAGTCTCTTCAATAAATGGCATTGGGAAAATGATATTTCCATGCAAAAGAATGAAATTAGGGCTTCTCTGGCAGCTCAGTGGTAAAGAATCTGCCTGTCAATGGAGGAGACATGGGTTTGACCCCTGATCCAGGAAGATCCCACATACAGTGGGCAACTAAGCCCTTGCGCCACAACCACTGTGACTGTGTTCCAGAGCCTGGAAGCTGCAACTACTAACTCATGTGCCACAGGTACTGAAGCCCAAGCACCCTAGAGCCTGTGCTAAGCACCAAGAGAAGCCACGGCAATGAGAAGCCTGTGCACCACAGTAAGAGAGTAGCCCCCACTACCCACAACCAGAGAAAGCCAAGATGCAGCAACGAAGACCCAGCACAGCCAATAAATACATAACCTTTTAGGAAAAGAATGAAATCAGAATAAAACATACACAAAAATTAACCCAAAGTAGAGTAAACCTTAAATGTATGCCCTGAAATCGTAAGACTTTTAGAAGGAAACACAAAACACAGGAGAAAATCTCCTTGACACCAGTTTCGACAATGATTTTTTTAGATTTGACACCAAAAACAAAGTGATGTTTAGCACATTTTCATGTATCTATTAGCCATTTGTATGTCTTGTTTGGAAAAATGTCTACTCAGTTCCTCTGCCAATTTTTAATTTATTTTTACTGAGTTTGATGAGTTCTTTATATATTTTGGATATTAACCCCTTATCAGATATATGATTTGCAAATATTTTCTCCCATTTGGTAGGTTGCCTTCTCATTTTGTTGATGGTTTCCTTTGCTGTGCAGAAACTTTACAGTTTGATGTAGAACAATGGATTGGTTTCAAATTGGGAAAGGAGTACGTCAAGGTTGTATACTGTAACCCTGCTTATTTACCTTATATGCAGAGTACATCATGTGAAATGCTGGGCTGGATGAAGCAGAAGCTGGAATTAAGATGACCAGGAGAAATATCAATAACCTCAGATATGCAGATGACACTACCCTTATGGCAGAAAGTCAAGAGGAACTAAGGAGTCTCTTGATGAAGGGGAAAGAAGAGAGTGAAAAAGCTGGCTTGAAACTCAACATTCAAGAAATGAAGCCCTAATTTCATCTATTTCCCCAAACAGATGGGGGAAAATGGAAACAGTGACAGACTTTATTTTCTTGGACTCCAAAATCACTGCAGAAGGTGACTGCACCCATGAAATTAAAAGACACTTGCTCCTTGGAAGAAAAGTTGTGACAAACCTAGACAGAAAATTAAAAAGCTGGGACATTACTTTGCCAACAAAGGTCCATGTACTCAAAGCTATGGTTTTTCTAGTAGTCATGTATGGATGTGAGTTGGATCAGAAGGAGCACCAAAGAATTGATGCTTTTGAACTGTGGTGTTCGAGAAGACTCTTGAGAGTTCCTTGGACAAGAAGGAGATCAAACTAGTCAATCCTAAAGGAAATCAATCCTGAATATTCACTGGAAGGACTGATGTTGAAGCTGAAGCTCTGGTTCTTTGGCCATCTGATGTGAAGAGTGGACTCATTAGAAAAGACCCTGAGACCTTAACGGCAGGAGAAAGGGATGGTAGAGGATGAGATGGCAGGATGGCATCATCAACTCAATGGACATGAGTTTGAGAAAACTTTGGAAAGGACAAGAGAAGCCTGGTGTGCAGCCATTCATGGGGTCACAAAGAGTTGGACATGACTGAGCAACTGAACAACAGTCCTATGTATTTATTTTGTGGTAATAAAAGCAAAAATAAATACACGGGACTGCATCAAACTAAAAAGTTTCACAGCAAAGGAAATCATCAACAAAATGAGAAGGCAACCTACCAAATGGGAAAAAATTTGCAAATCATATATCTGATAAGGGGTTAATACCCAAAATATATAAAGAACTCACCCAACTCAGTAAAAATAAATAAATTAAAAAATTAGCAGAAGAACTGAGTAGACATTTTCCCAAAGAAGACATACAAATGGCTAACAGGTACATGAAAATGTTTTCAACATCACTAATTATCAGTGAAATGCAAATCAAAACCACAGTCAAATATCACTTCACACCTATTAAAATGACTATCAGCAAAAAAACAAGCAATAGCAAGTTCCAACAAGGATGTGGAGAAAAGAGAACAATTTTACATTGTTGGTAAGAATATAAATTGGTGCAATCCCTGTGGAAAACAGTGCAAAGGCTACTCAAAACATTCATAATAGAACAAGCATATGATCCAGCAATCCCACTTCTGGATATTTATCCAAAAGAAATGAATGTCAAAAGAATGTCTAATGACATCCAAAATAATGTCAGAGGGATATCTGTACTCTCATGTTCATTGCAGCATCATTTAAAATAGCAAGTGGAAACAACTTAAGTGTCCATCAGTGGATGATTAAAGAAAATATGCTATATACATACAAAGGAACATTGCTGCTGCTACTGCTGCTAAGTCGCTTCAGTCGTGTCCGACTCTGTGTGACCCCGGAGAGGGCAGCCCACTAGGCTCCCCCGTCCCTGGGATTCTCTAGGCAAGAACACTGGAGTGGGTTGCCATTTCCTTCTCCAATGCGTGAAAGTGAAGTCGCTCAGTTGTGTCCAACCCTCAGCGACCCCATGGACTGCAGCCTTCTAGGCTCTTCTGTCCATGGGATTTTCCAGGCAAGAGTACAGGAGTGGGGTGCCATTACCTTCTCCAGACAATGGAACATTATTCAGCCTTAAAAAAACAAAGAAATATAGCCATTTTTGAAAACTTGGATGAACCTGGAAGATATTATGGTAAGTAAAGTAAGTCAGACAAAGAAAAATACTGTACTTATAGGGGTGGAAAAATGGGAAGAAGCTGGTAAAATAGAACAAACTTTCAGTTGTAAGATGAATCAGTTATAAGGATCTAATTTACAGCATGATGACTATACTGTACTGTACACTTGAAATATGCTAAAAGAGTAAGTTTTAAACTTTCTCATCAAAAAAAAGTGGTGACTATGTGAGGTAATGGATATGTAATTAACTTGGTAATGAAAATCACTTCACATTGCATGCTGCTGCTAAGTCACTTCAGTCATGTCTGACTCTGTGCGACCCCATAGACGGCAGCCCACCAGGTTCTGCTGTCCCTGGGATTCTCCAGGCAAGAACACTGGAGTGGGTTGCCATTTCCTTCTCCAATGCGTGAAAGTGAAGTCACTGAGTCGTGTCCAACTCTCAGTGACCCCATGGACTGCAGCCTACCAGGCTTCTCCACCCATGGGATTTTCCAGGCAAGAGTACTGGAGTGGGGTGCCATTCCACACATATATTAAATTATAACATTGTACATTTTAAATAATTATAATTTTGTCAATTATATCTCAATAAAGCTGGAAAAAACCTACAATTTTTCCATTTGAATTATCAATTACAAAGAGATGTGTTAAAATCTTCACAGTGGTTGGAATGGTGCCACAATGGATGTGGATTTGCCAATTTTTCATAGTAATTCTATACATTTTTGCTTTATATTTATATAATTTATGCCTATGCTATATGTTATTTATATAAAATATGTATATATCAGGTGCATGACACTACAATATATGACAGTGGGTGAAGAATGGGTAGCCATTCATGAAACACAATGTAATATAAAGCATCTATATTGTGACTCTCACATATGTGCTCATGGGGGACCTTGGCAATCAATCATGGCCCTCTATCCTGATCCTGAAGTTGTTACAGAATATGTTTAACATAGTACTCTGTGAAATCATCAATTCACCCCTCAGGGTAATTCTTTTTCACCTTTTCCTTCCCCAACATCTTACTGTCCTCAAGAATTGAATACAATAAAAAGATGAAATCTCAGATAAATGGGAGGGGTAAGAGATTACTTTTTAATAAATGGAGATTATTATATATTATTCAGTTCAATTTACTAAATGGAGATTATTATTTAATAAATGGATTATTTCATAAAGAAATCATTTAATAATTGATACTTTAAAAATAATATACTTCCACTTTCCATCATACTAAGAATAATTCTGAATTGATCACAAAATTTAATATAAAGATAACAAACTCCTATTTGGTCTAGAAGAGAATATAGGTGGTTATTATCTTTTCTTGGGATCCAGAGATACAAACATAAAAGCAGAACCTGGTAGAAGGCCTAAGGAAAATGTTTGCTAGATTAGGTTTTATAAAAATTAAAATCTTTTATTAGTCATAAAAGGCAAGCTAAATAAATAAGGGACAGTTTGGTAATGTATTTAATACTTAGTGAAAGTCGCTCAGTTGTGTCTGACTCCTTGTGACCCCATGGACTCTACAGTCTATGGAATTCTCCAGGCCAGTATACTAGAGTGGGTAGCCTTTCCCTTCTCCAGGGAATCTTCCCACCCAGGGATGGAAGCCAGGTCTCACGCATTGCAGGCAGATTCTTTACCAGCTGAGCTACAGGGGAAGCCCATATAATACTTAAGTTCTTACTATATTACAAGTCTTTATAAATTAGAAAAAGACAAACATCCTAGAGGCAAAATAGACTAAGAACAAACTCACATAATTTACAATAGAAGTATTAACAACCAATATACATATTGCAAAAGGTTACATTTCACACATAAAAAAACCATAAAATACCTATTTTATCCATCAAGTTATCATAGACAGAAAGCCAAAGAGCCTAGTGTTTCATTTACATACGGAATTCTAAAACAAATGAACAAACCTAGCAAAGCAGAAACAGAGTCATGGACACAGAGAGGAAACAGGTGGTTGCCCGAGGGGAGGGGAGTGGCGGGGCGAGAGAAATAGGTGAGGGGGATTAAGAGGTACAAACGTCCAGTTACAAAGTACGTGAGTCATGGGAATGAAATGTCCAATGTGTGGAATACAGTCAATAATAATGTAATGCCCTCGGATGGTGACAGATGGCAACTAGAATTAGCTTGGTGATCATCTTGTAATGTATAGAAATACTGAATCACTTTGTTGTGTACCAGGAATTAACATAGCATTATAGGTCAATTATTCTTCAAAAACAAACAAACTTACAGAAAAGAAGAGCAAATTTGTGCTTATCAGAGATGGGGAGAGGGGGAGAGCTGGGGGTGTTGGATCAAGATGATCAAAAGGTACAGACTTCCAGTTATAAGTGAGTGCTAGGAATGTGATGTACAACATGATTGATATAACTAATATCATTGTATGTTATATATGCAAGTTTCTGGGAGTAAATCCCAAGAATTTTCATCATAAGGAAAAAAAAAAACACCTTTTTCCTTTCCCTTTATTTTTATCTGTATGAGATGATGAATGTTCACTAAACTTATTGTGAAAATCACATCCCAGTGTATGTAAGTCAAATCATTATGCTGTATGCCTTAAACTTATACAGGGCTGTATGTCAACTATGCCTCAAGAAAACTGGAAGAAAAATTATCATAGATAGTTCAAAAATGATACCATGATAGAGTGAAAATTGGTAACACTGGTAAAAATATCTGGAAGGAAATATTAAAATTTATATCAAAGTCTTCATAAATATTTAGACTCAGTTATGCTGTTTCTTTATCTAAAGTCCAGAGAATCACATGAACAAGAATGGATGCGATGCTGATATTTTACTTCTAAGATTAGAAATTGAAAATTAAAAAAATGGGGGAATGATTGCACTGATGACAGTATATCTGTATATTAAAATAAAATCTGCAATAATCAATGTTCATAGATATGTACACAAAACAATATGCAGTATCCTTCAAATGTTAACATATTTTCTATAACGTGTAATATGAAAGAAGTTGAGAAATGAATGTATAAACATGGCCATAATGTTTGTTTGCTAAGTCTGGGAAGTACTATTAAGTGATTAACTATTGTTTTTATTGTTCTCAAGGTTTTATCATTGTTTTCCTTTTGTTTTTTTTTTTTTTTGTGCTACAAATGGCTAAAAATAGAAAATGATTTTCAAAAAGAAAATGGCAGCAAAGTATCTAAAAATCACATCAGACTACTGCAGTCTTCAAATATTTCATAATCCAGAGAAGTACAACCACTGACAAAGAAACATCCCCCAAATCTTACTTCACACCAAAGCTAAAAAACCGCTGAAAATGTCTCCTTGAGTATGTATTATAGCAACTCCTAAAGTCCTGTGTAAACTGCTGCTCAGAATCTCCAGAACTTGCCCTAGTCTGCGCAGTTCAGTTTGGCCCTTGCACTGAGCTAAACAAAAGTAACCTCTCCTCTGGTCCATAGGCCACACACATGCACGTTTTGCAAGAGAGCGAGGTACGGTTGGTTCGTCTACCCTAATGCCGGTGATTACCAGGACATTACAAAATAAGACTTATCTGTGGGTTTATATTTTTATTAAATGAAATCTCCTGAGAGTGTCAGGGTTATGCATAAGCCACATTTATTAATCCTTGCATCAGCTCAAAGAGATCACTACAAAAATAGACTATGAATAAATTGACCACATCATGATTCAGTTTGCAGTGTAATTTTCCAAGTGTTATTTTGTGCTGCTGAGCTGCTGAGGGGCTAAATGAAGGCTTCTCTTTCCCTGGGGTGGTATGTTTTTCAGAACTGGAAAATTCTTTCCAGGCCACTTGGACATCAGTACACACTTTCTGAGCTCTTATTTATCCAGTACATCACTATAAGGGTACTGTGTTGTTTATAGAAATGCTAATGCTAGAAGATGTATCTAGCATCTTGTCCACTTCGTTTAAAATGATTGAATTCAATCACATAGAGAAGCATTTTCATGGTCTGTGTGTACAACTAGCAATTATTGCTAGGCAAGGAGAAGGGAGAAGCTGACTATATTCCTTTTTTGATTGTTTAGTCACCTGGCAAAAATAAGGGCTAGTAATTTTGGGAAGCAAATGCCAAAGCTACTTTAAGTATGGTGTCAACAGCTCAGATATATCATGCTTTTGTTTTCAGAAACAAGGATTTCATAAATCAGATTAAATCAAATGGGAATTTAATATACATAGAGATCTCCTAAGAATTTAGCACAAGAATTGTCTGAAATTTTCTTTTATGCTCATGTTAGCACTTAAATATGCATGTTTGAAATATTCCTGACAAGGTCACCAGCAAGCACCACAAGGCCAAATCAGATGGACACCTCCCATCCCTAAACTGCCTCACTCCCAGCGGCATTTGACCAAGTTAACCACTCCTTTCTGCTTGAGGAGGGCTTCGCAGGTGGCGCTAATGGTAAAGAATCCGCCTGCCGA
The DNA here is from genome assembly GCF_001704415.2 of Capra hircus. NCBI lineage: Eukaryota > Metazoa > Chordata > Mammalia > Artiodactyla > Bovidae > Capra > Capra hircus. The sequence continues at coordinate 99,928,237 of NC_030815.1, forward strand.
TACTGAGACACAAGAGATGTGGGTTCGATCCCTGGGTCAGGAAGATCCCATGGAGAAGGAAATTGCACTCTACTCCAGTATTCTTGCCTGCGAAATCCCATGGACAGAGGAGCCTGGTGGGCTACAGTCCATGGGGTTGCAAAGAGTCAGACACGACTGAGCACCAGCTTCAGGAACTTCCCTCTTCCCACAAGAATACACACGTCTGGATTTCTAGCTTGTCTGGCAATCATTTCTCACTCTATTCTGCCTTATTAACTCACTCTTCTCAATATAGCCTCTAAAAGTTGGCATTCCTAATAGTTCAGTCCTGGGGCCTCAAGTATGTTCCACCTATGCTTTCCCACGACAATCTCTGCTATCTAATGAATAAAGATCAACATGCTGAAAATACCCAAATTCATATGGAAGCCCAACCTTCTCTTCTGAGCCTCAGGCCCTAAATCCAATCTGCTTAGCAGACATTTTTATTTGGATATCACATAGACAACTCAAACTTCACATCCAAATTAAAAATCATAAATAAGAATATTTTCCTTCTTAAGCTGCTTTTCTCCTTTAAAAAACAAATCCAGTCTTCAGCATCTTAGTAAATGACACCACATCCACCCAGTTATTCAATCGAAAACCATGAACATCACTTTTGTTCCTCCTCCCATTCACCAAATCCTGATGTTCTCACACCCCAGATGAAGGAGCAGTCTTTTTATAACCTGATATCGGAAGTGACATACCATTGCTTCTGCTGTGTTTTATCCATTAGAAGTGAGTCATTAAATCCAGACCACACTCAAGGAAAAGGGATTACCAAGGGGCATTCCGCGTTTGTGGGCTATCTAAGAGGCTGTCTAAACACTCCACCGCTGTTCGGCCAGGCTTGGTAAGGATTGCTCTGATTCTTCTTCAGTGCTCCAAACTCTGCCAAGAGCTTCTCTCCTTACATTGCCACATGGCTCAGTGGAAGCAGTTGTCGATGTTTCTTTTGGATTCCAGTGCCTGGCATGAGGCCCCATAATGACCTGCTGAACTGAATTGAATTGTATGTCTCTAAGCCATGGTCAGAATATGTAAACAGTGCTGATGGTTGGAACTCAACAGAGAAATGAAGCTTATAAAATGGAGGCAATCTAATTTAGTGTTCTGAATTTCCTTCTGAGATGATCTAATTCAGCGTTCTCCAATCTTTTCCACAGGGCCCTGAAAACAGATCTACTGTTTTTGAGGAATATATGGTAGGAATCTGGGACACACCAGTTACGATGAGGAGGAAGAAGGAAGGATACAAGTGGTGAGAAATAGGAATTACTTTCTCATCCTTGCAAGGGGTTTAGATGATGGGTTTTGGTCTTCTCTGCATCTCTCTGTCTCGGGAAATTCCAGATGAAGTTAAGACTGGGGAAAGCAGAAGAGATGAGGATACAGAGGGCAGCTTACAGGGCACTCAAGTACCAGCTTTATTACAAGGGAACTGAAGGAAGGCATTTGCTTACCACTATTCTCAGGCTCCCAAATGATAAAGGCCAGGGAATGCCCAAATCAAATTTACTCTTTTCCTATACACAGAATATATGCCTAGAATTCCTCCCTGTCATTTCCCCAATGATCTGGGTAAATAACATAATCTTTCTTTTCTACAAAAGGTATAGACTCAAGCATCCAGCCCGAGGACTTCAGTCCTTTTTTCTCTGGTGTTGAGTATGTCTTCAAACCATCATTTCTCAAGCTGCAAAATGCAATTCTGCATGGCATAGCACTCCAAACACTACTCTAGAAGAAAGAGAAAACTAAGATCTATAAAAGTAAGCCAAGGAAATCCCTCTTAATGCTTCACTCTCTAATCAAAAGAATCTACTGCCAAGGCCAATATTCCTAGGGAGAAATGAGATACTGTTTCATTTATTCACTTCTCATCATAAAATAGGTACCAGAGGGTACAATACATCTGGAACTCTGCTAGGCATAGGAATCATACAAATAAAAGATACACAAAAATCAGCCTGCAATAAGCTCACATTCACAAGCAGATAAAAATCCTATTGCACAGTGTGTTATGACAGAGAGGGGAACACAGGTTTGGAGCACTAAGGAGAACAGAGAAGAGATCCTACCTGGGTTGAGTCATCCAATGAGACTTCTTAGGGAGATAAGAACCAGGTGGATTCTTGAAAGACAAGCCATGATTGGCTAAAAAAAAAAAAGAAAGCAGAAGAGTAACATTTCATAGGAAAGGAAGCCATGTCAAAAGCAGAGGCCAGAAAGAATGCGGTGATTTCAAGGTACTACAGTTACTCCCCAAAGAGTGTGAAGAAGGGAGGCGGGGAGGAGGGGAGGAGAGGTGAACAGAGGTTTTTGTTGCTAGGGAGTGTGAAGTTTATCCCCCAAATCAGTGGGAGGCCATAAAACATTCTAGGCAGGAAAATAATGTGGCCAACTTTGTATACCAGAAGGAACTCTGACATCAGTGGAGAGAAATGATTGGCAGGGAGACCCATTAGGGGGCTGCTGTGGTGAACAGATAATAAATTTAAAAGGCAGTGAGGGCATTAAGAAAGGGACAAGTTAGAAAGGCCTTCAGAATGTAAATCTGGTAAGTCTCATATTCAATTTAAGGTTAAAGAAAAAACAAAACAAAACAAAACAGGATGTCAGGGATGATTCACAGCTTAATGACTTGGAAAGTTAAGTAGAAGATGGTGATACTGACCGAAACAAGAGATAAAGGAGTTCCCACATTTCAGGGAAGACGATGAGTTTAGTATTGGACATATTGATGTTATGGGGACTTAGGACCAATTTCCTCTGTCACTAGGATTTTGGATTTATTTAAATTAAAGACAGATCTTTTGGTTGGTAGGAATTTAGACTCCACGTTTTGAGAGCTTTGTAAAAATGTTTTGAATTAGATTTGGTCATCTCTGAAATCATAATACCTTCCCAAGCTATCTTCCCACAATCCCCAAAATAACTTCCCACTACTCCAATAGGGATTGGAGCATATAAGGGGTCAAACAATGGAGACTATCTTATTCAAAGATACAGATGGCTATATAGGACTAGCTCTTTGTCTCTTATTAACTTACTCTAAAGAGATTTTAACATTGAAAGTCATGTTTTACAGGTAATTTAGAGCCACCTTAACTTGAAAAAAATTTTTATTGGAGTATAATTGCTTTACAATATTTTATTAGTTTCTACTGTACTACAAAGTAAATCAGCTATATTTATACATATATCCCCTTCCTCTTGAACTGCCTTCCCATCCTCCAAAATCCATCCATCTAGGTCACCACAGACGGGGAAGGCAATGGCACCCCACTCCAGTACTCTTGCCTGGAAAATCCCATGGACAGAGGAGTCTGCTAGGCTGCAGTCCATGGGGTTGCTAAGAGTCGGACACCACTGAGCGACTTCACTTTCATGCATTGGAGAAGGAAATGGCAACCCACTCCAGTGTTCTTGCCTGGAGAATCCCAGGGACAGAGGAGCCTACTGGGCTGCCGTCTATGGGGTCGCACAGAGTCAGACACGCTTTAGCGGCAGCAGCAGCAACAACAGCAACAGCAGCAGCAGCATACATATATTAATGCTGCTCTCTCAATTTGCCCCCCCTTCCCCCATGTCCAAGTCCATTTCCTATATCTGCATCTCTATTTCTGCCTGAAAAAGTTCTTAATTTATGTTCAACTCTTATTTATTAGACATATTCCATATGCCAGTCACTCTTCTAAAGCGCTTGCCTTCATAGAACTCACCAATAACAGGAAACATGTATTCTCCAAATTTCCACTGACATCTTCATTTATAAGACTTTGGAACTAAGTCTTATTTCTGCAGATGTGTGGGTTTCCCGGAATATTTTAGCCCAATGAAAACAGTAGAAAACCATTATGGAGATATGGCCTATAAATGACAGTTTTGTCTTAAAGAGCCCCTTGCAGGGATGAGGAGAGAAAGCAAAGTCTGAAGGTTTCTGTCCTCTCTGATCTCACTGTTAATTCTAGTTGTATATTAAATGTTTTTAAGATTAAAAACATTTTTTTTGCATCTCACAAAAAAAAACCTGTACCTCAACCGTTGAGTTTCAGTTGCTGAGGGACAGTCATGTAAGTGACCAGATATACAAACGTCCCCAAAAAGAGATTTAATTCAAAGGTACAGGTGAAGCAGTCGTACGTGCATAGATATTATCTAAGGCTGTAAAATGGTTAAAACTACTCTCAGAATATGTATGCAAAAACAGGAGTGCCAAGGACTTGACGCCGGAAAAATCAATATTTAATTCCTACATGGTAGAGAAAGGGTTTAATGAGGGAGACGCCAATGAATGGCAAGAAAAACAAGAAAGAGCACTACACAGAAAAACCAAGTGGGAAAAAAAACCTTCAAGTAAAAAGAACTGCCCAGTATTGTCAAACGCTGAGGAAAATCCAAGCAACATACTGAGATAACTATTAGCTTAGCAAGTTTTGTTTTTTCTTTTTTATATTTTGCCTTTTGAAAACTTTATGTAATCAAATGTATTCATCCTTATATGACTTGTAGGTTATGTATCATATGACTTTTCCACATAAATATACACATATATTTTTTTCCATGTATTCATCTAGTACTTTTGCTTGCTCTAGAATTTTACTTTGGTATAATACATGAAATATATATATATATAATTAATAATTTTATATGGCTACCCAGTTGACATGTTATCTTTTCTTACTGACTTAAAACATCATCTTTATCATTTTAATTTTCCATTTATCTATGTATAGTCTAGTACCATACAATTTTAATTATTATAGCTTTCCAATATCTTTCACTTCTAGACAAATTACCCCTTGTTAGTCTATTTTTTCACAATTTTCCTTGACCATTTTTCTATATATGGATTCTAAATCAGTTCTCTACTTCTAAAAATACTATTGGAATTTTATTGGGTTTATTTTAAAGGTAGAGGCCACACACTATCTTGGGGAGCAATAGTTCTGCTAAAACTGTGACTTGCTCTTTTTCTTCTTGACAAACTGCAGTAGGAATAAGTGAAATGCTATTACAAGTAATTCTCCTTTAAAGTTTAGACCTCCAGCTTTAAGCAGGATTACCAGAACTAAGGGTACAGGCATAGGACTGATGTAAAACTGAGGTTCCAGTGGAGGGGAAATACACACTTTTCTACAAGAACAAAACAAACCTCCAAACCTCTCCATCATTTGTGTGCTTGCCTGACATCATAGGTGTTAATGTTACCAAACCAGGTTCACTTGCCCTGGGTGCAATAAGCCAGACCCTGAGGTGCCAAAAGTTGCTGCCAAGAGAGGGTTTATTTAGGAGGCAGCCAAATGAGGAAATGGGTGAACAAATCTCCAATCTGTCTTGGCAAAGTTGAAGGGCTCAGGATATTTCTGGGATAAAGCTGGCACATGAGGAACATGGGGAAAGGCGACTGGAGATAATAAAGAGGTGAGGTACTCCATATTCTGCACAGGTGCCAACTAAGCTACCAGCTTCAGAAGGGTGGCAGCGGCACGTTCTGAGGGTGGCACTCCGGGTTCTCTGATGCCAAAATGTCACTGAGCAGACACCCACGCATGCCCATGTCAGTGGTCCTAATCAGTCTTAACAGGATTGAGCTCAAACCGGACACAGCTGACTCCAGGTTTCTGAAAAAACAGCTTGGGCAAAGATTTCATTGTTTAGGCTACAAGGTGCTTGAAGGAAATGTAAGTTTTGTAAAAAAAAATAATAATAATAAGTTTGATCCAGTGAAGGCAGGTTAGTTTATTGTCAATGCCCTTGGTTTCACTAAAACACCAAGATAGGTAAATGCACAAAAAGTTCATATTCAATATTGGTGATGAGCTAAGCAGTTAAAATCCAATAACCAAGTCACCCATTAATAATCCTGTGAGTGACAAAAGCAATGGGTAAACACAAATGACAGCAATCCGGTGGAGAAACTCCCAGGTTTCTAGGGCCAATAATCTCTGATGCTATCATCTCCTGTTCTTACAGGGAAGGCATTACCTCCTGCATCTCCCCAGAAAACCGGAGTACTGTGCAGGGTGAGATTAGGTTTGAAGGCAGTTAGTACTGTTTTTGCTTTGTTTTTTTAACGAGGCACCAGGAAGCAGAAGGAAAGCAGTGACTTGGATGAAAACCCTGCATGAATCGTCTGGTCTCCTAGAAGTTCAGGAATATTTCAGCTTTGCCTGCTAAGGAAGTTACTTTTGGTCCCAGAGAGGAGAAGCCCTATACTTACCTGCCTTCAAGTTTATTAGGCTGAATCCCACCAGAAACCTGACTGATCTCATCAGTAGTTATGAGGTACTGGGTCACCATCTGAGCCAGCCTGCTAGCCATGACTGTTCACAGCAATTTGTAAAGAAGCCTGGATGACTCACCTCCATATAGCAGGTTACATCTAAAGTGATCTTGGGATAGCATTAGCCACCTCCATCCTTCTTCCAGAGCCACTGGATAAACATGTTTGCTGTTTCCCTGATTTCTCAGTTTGTATTCATCAGAGAAGATAACGATCACCTTAACTTGATCACTTAACCTTGATTAGTTTAACCTCTAAGCTTGTCTGGGCATTAAAACACCGCCATCATATGAAGTATGTACTCTATCTACAATGTAGATGCAGCAGTTTGAGGGCTGGAGGGGGTATCATACTTGGAAGCCAGACAAACCTGCATTAGAATTCTGCCTCCATCATTCACTAGTTGCAAAACTTTGGCCACATTTTGAACCTTTCCAAGCTTTAATATTCTTGTCTGCAAAGTAGACACTTCTTGTTGCAATCAACCAAAAAATGACTCTGGTTAATTTAGGAGCAAAGGAATTTAGGGGAAGGATATTGAGTAGCTTATGGAATCCCTGGGAACACTGAAGAGTCAGGCAGGAAGCTAAGGCAGTCAGGTGGCAAGCACTCAGGCCAAGATCTCAGCAGAGGAACAGCCTGGTCAGGGTGACACAGCTCTGCACTTGAACATGGGCATAGCTGCTGGCACCGCCATTGCCGGACACTGGATACTGCTGAGGCACTGCCATGGCTGATGCTGCTCTTGGCACTCCTGCCACCGAATACTTGATGCCACCACCACTGGAATGAATTCTAACTACCTCCTTCTTTGTGAGACATGCACCAGATTCACAGTCCCAGCAAAGGCGTCTGACTGTCTAAGCTTAGGTCACTTATCCATATCCAGCTAGCAGGGTTCACAGGAGTAAGGATTCATTTTTCTTAGCTTTTTCAGGGAGAGCAGAGATTTGCCTCAGACCAGAATTCACACAAACACAGGAAAAGGTTCAAATACTGAGTTTGAAAACGAAAACAAAATTTCACTTTAGAAGATAATATCTTTCATGCAGAATATGTTTTTTACAATTAGTACCTGCTCATAAAAGGACATTTACAGTTATCATCTTTTAATATTTATCAGTTTACTCAAAACACAATAGTCTTGTACTTGACTCTTTACATAAATTCTTTTTTTTTTTTTTTAAGACTTGGTATTTTCAGAGTAGTTTCTAGGACTTCCCTGGTGGTGCAGTAGATAAGAATCTGCCTACCAATGCAGGGGATACAGGTTCATTCCCTGGTCCAGGAAGATTCTACATGCCAAGGCACAAATAAGGCTATGTGCTGCAATACTGAGCCCGAGCTCCAGAGCCCATGTGCTGCCATTACTGAAGCTTGCGCACTCTAGGGCCCATGCTCCACTACAATGAGAGGCCCATGCACTGCAATGAAGAGTAGCCTCTGCTCACCACAACTAGAGGAAGCCTGTATGCAGCAACAAAGACCCTAAGCAGTCAAAACTAAATAAATAATTTTTTTCTGGAAAAAGGATGAACCTATATTGACACATCATAATCATCCAAAGTTCATAGCTTACCTTAGGGTTCAATCTTCATGCTGTACATTAAATGAACAGATGTCTGATAATATATATGTCCATCATGATGATATTATATGGATAATCTTCACCACTCCAAAATTTCTTGTTGCTCTGCTTATTCATCCCTTCCCTCCTTTCCCTGCCCCTCAAAACCACTGATCTTTTTACTATCACCAAAGTATGTCTTTCCTAGAATGTCATATAGTTGGAATCATACATTATGTAGCCTTTTAAGATTGACTTCTTTTTCTTAGCAATATGCATTTAAGTTTCCTCTATGTCTTTTCATGACTTGATACCTCATTTCTTTTTAGCACTGAATAACATTCTATCATCTAGATATACCACTGTTTATCCATTCACCTACTGAAGAACAACCTGATTGCTTCTGAGATTTGGCAATTATGAATAGAACTGCTATAAACACCTGTGTGGAAAAGACCTTGATGCTGGGAAAGATGGAGGGCAGGAGGAGGCAGGGGGGTGGGGGGGTGGGCAACAGAGGATGAGACGATTGGATGGCATCATCAACTCAATGGACATGAGTTTGAGAAAACTCCAGGAGATGGTGAAGGACAGGGAAGCCTGATGTGCTGCAGTTCATGGGGTCACAGAGTTGGACACAATTTAGTGACTGGACAATGAACCACAAACACCTGTGTGCAAATTTTTGTGTGGACATAAGTTTTCAGCTCCTTTGGGCAAATACCAAGGAGTGAAACTGCTGGGTCATACGGTCAGAGTATGTTTAGTTTTTCAAGAAACCACACAAAGTCTTCCAAAACGGCTGTACCATTTTGCATTCCCATCAGCAGTGGATGTAAGTTCCTGTTGCCCTACATCCTCACCAGATTTTGGCCATTTCAATAGGCGTGCAGTAGACAATTACTTAAAGTACTCGAGAATCCCACTGGCAGCAGGATTAAGGGGTTGACCAGCCTATGGCAGAAGACTGAGGCAAGCAAGGTAGACAAAACCTGAAGAGTAACAGCAGCTCCATACATTTCTCTAGCAGGTAGCTGATGAAATTGGCATTCCCAGTAGGCAGGGTGGAAGACTTCTCCCAATGCCACTTAACTCATATATAGAAACTTTAGAGTCCTTGAACTGTCGCCATATTAGAGTTTTCCATAGATTTTCAGACTGATCTCTTGATGCTGCCAGAGGGATTAGATGAACCAAGAAGAAGTGCTAAATTCAGAATATGAACAGGCTAGAAGCCCCAGAGAATACTTTTGTTCCATAGTCTAGAAAAGCTAGAGAAGTAGATCCATAATCTGGAAAACTCCTGTAACACACTGGGGTACAGAAAATGTATTTCAAATGGACCTAGGGTATTTGATATAGAAGCAGTATAATCAATCTTCGGGAACAAGTAGAGAGGTGGGTGAAAGTGTGACATGATGATTGATTCAAAAAAGAAACTGTTGCAACAAAGGGAATAGCATCATACTTCACTTACTGGTTATTCCATTTGTGTTCCAGGAAAAGCTGGGTTTCCTCAAGAGGCCACCTGACTGTCCTTCCATTTATTCTCTAGATCCATTTCTCCCCTGCTCTGTGTCTGTGGAAACCAACTTCTTTGGATTCTACCAGTGGGCTTTCTTGCCCTCCTACTTCCTGTTGGTTTTGGCTGATGGCAAGAATTTAACAAAAATCAAAGGCACCCTCATGAGCTGGCTGAATCCCTCAACCAAAGGTCTTCACTCCTATTAGAAGATTTCTCTCAACACAGGCATCTCTGCCTCTTAGGTTCCAGTACCTGTTTTTCATGCCTCTTAAGCCCTAAGGCCTAGAGATGGCAAAGGGCAACTACCTGTTAGTGGTTTACAGTTTCCACACTAATACTTGTGGTTTCCCAACATTTTACACCTTTGTACATATTCCTTTATTCTGTTTGAGTGGGCCACCTGTTTTATTTTGGGACTCAGACAAGCATCCCAAGATATATAAGATATACATTGCCTTGTTGTTCAGTTGCTAGTTGTATCCAACTCTTTGTGAACCCATGGACTGTGACATGCCAGGCTTCCCTGTCCATCACCATCTCCTGAGCTTGCTCAAACTCACGTCCATCAAATCAGTAATACCATCCAACCATCTCATTCTCTGTTGTCCCCTTCTCCTCCTGCCTTCAATCTTTCCCAGCATCAGGGTCTTTTCCAATGAGTCAGCTCTTCACATCAGGTGGTCAAAGAATTGGAGATTCCGCTTCAGCATCAGTCCTTCCAATGAATATTTAGGGTTGATTTCCTTGAGGATTGAGTGGTTTGAACTCCTTGGTGTCCAAGGAACTCTCAATGGTCTTCTCCGACTTCAAAAGTTAAAAAAAAAAAGTTCAACTTCTCCAGTTCAAAGCATCAATACTTTGGTGCTCAGCCTTCTTTATGGTCCAACTCTCATATCCATACATGACTACTGGAAAAACCATAGCTTTGACTATACAGACCTTTGTTGACAAGGTAATGTCTCAGGCTTTTAATATGCTGTTTAGGCTGGTCATAGCTTTGCTTCAAGGAGCAAGCGTCCTTTAATTTCATGGCTGCAGTCACCAACTGCAGTGATTTTGGAGTCCAAGAAAATAAAGTCTGTCACTGTTTCCATTGTTTCCCCATCTATTTGCCATGAAATGATAAGACAAGATGCCATGATCTTTTAGTTTTTTGAATGTTGAGTTTTAAGTTAGCTTTTTCAGTCTCCTCTTTTACTTTCATCAAGAAGCTCTTTAGTTCTTCACTTTCTGCCATAAAGGTGGTGTCATCTACATATGTGAGGTTATTGATACTTCTCCTGGAAATCTTGATTCCAGCTTCTGCTTCATCCAGTCTGGCATTTTGCATGATGTACTCTGCAATAGAAGTTAAATAAGCAGGGTGGGTGACAATATACAGCCTTGACGTACACCTTTCCCAGTTTGAAGCAGTCCATTGTTTCATATCTGGTTCTAAGCGTTTCTTCTTGACCTGCATGCAGGTTTCTCAGGAGGCAGGTAAGGTGGTCTGGAATTAGCATTTCATTAAGAATTTTCCACAGTTTGTTGTGATCAACACAGTCAAAGGCTTTAGCTAGTCAATGAAGCAGAAGTAGATATTTTTCGGGAATTCTCTTTGCCTTTTTTATGATCCAGATGTTAGTAATTTGATCTCTGGTTCCTCTGCCTTTCCTAAATCCAACTTGAACATCTGGAAGCTCTCAGTTCACATACTGTTGAAGGCTAATTTGGAGAATTTTGAGCATTACTTTGCTAGCGTGTGAGATGAGTGCAATTGTGTGGTAGTTTGAACATTCTTTGGCATTGCCTTTCTTTGGGATCGGAATGAAAACTGACCTTTTCCAGTCCTGCGGCCACTGCTGAGTTTTCCAAATTTGCTGGCATATTGAGTGCAGCACTTTCACATCATCATCTTTTAGGATTTGAAATAGCTCAGCTGGAGTTCCATCACTCCACTAGCTTTGTTCGTAGTGATGCTTCCTAAGGCCCACTTGACTTCACACTCCAGGATGTCTGACTCAAGGTGAGTTAGCACACCATCGTGATTATCTGGGTCATTAAGATCTTTTTTTATATAGTTCTGTGTATTCTTGCCACCTCTTCTTAATAGCTTCTGCTTCTGTTAGGTCCATACCATTTCTGTCCTTTATTGAGACGATCTCTGCATGAAATATTCCCTTGGTATCTCTAATTTTCTTGAAGAGACCTCTAGTCTTTCCCATTCTATTTTTTCCCTCTATTTCTTTGCACTGATCACTTAGGTAGGCTTTCTTATCTCTCCTTGCTATTCTTGGGACCTCTGCATTCAGATGGGTATATCTTTCCTTTTCTCCTCTGCCTTTCACTTCTTTTCTCAGCTATTTGTATGGCCTCTTCAGACAACCATTTTGCCTTTTTACATTTCTTCTTGAGATGTCTGCTGCTGCTGCTGCTGCTAAGTGGCTTCAGTCGTGTCTACTAGTATATAATCAAATACTCCATTTTCTATATTCACTCAGTTATTTCAAGTTGGAAATCTGTCTTAATGAACAAATCCATCTGATTCTCCTTTCCATATTTGTCCTAAATCTATCCTTTCCTCTCCATCCACACTGTTAAAACCTTTGTCCATCATGTGAATAGTAACAGCTTCAGAGCTGGTCTCTGCTCTAAAAAATGAGCTTAACTACACATAAAGCAAAATGGCCCAAGGTCATGGGCTAAGTTCCCAAGGTGAACTTGTTTAAACCTACCTACCTACATTCTTGAATACCTCCCTTTTCATTGCTTGTCCCCATTGTCCATTTCCTACTTTCTTTGTTATGCAAAGTATCACCACTTGTTTACTGATCATGTCTATACTCATTATGGGGCTTCTCAGGTGGTGCTAGTGGTTAAGAACCCGCCTGCCAATGCAAAAGACATAAGAGACGCAGGTTCAATCTCTGGGTCGGGAAGATGCCCTGAGGAAGGGCATGGCAACCTACTCTAGTGTTCTTGCCTGGAGGATCCCAAGGTCAGAGGAGCCTGGCAGGTTACAGTCCATATCGTTGCAAAGGGTCAGCCATAACCGAAACAACACAGCATGCATGGATGCGCACTCAGTACCTCCACTTGCTGCCTATTATAATACTTCATTCTGTCTCCTGGAATGCTGCTTCCCTGGGTTAATATATCACTGACAGATACACTTTCCTCCTCCCATCCCCAAAATAAACCTAAACCATTCAACATCTGTTATGCAGAAAGCTGAGACGTGCTAGAGAAAATAATTACACCAGCGTATATGAGAATCAGTACAACTCTATATGAACAACCTCATTGTGTGCTCCCTTCTCCAGAATAACTGTTTTAAATCTTCTTTAACCGGGGGTTAAAGCATCTGCCTGCAATGCAAGAGACCTGGGTTTGATCCCTGGGTCAGGAAGATCCCCTGGAGAAGGAAATGGCAACCCACTCCAGTATTCTTGCCTGAAGAATCCCATGGGCGGAGGAGCCTAGTGGGCTACAGTCCACGGGGTCACAAAGAGTCGGACGTGACTGAGCGACTTCACTCACAACCTCATCTATTTGATAGATATGATAGAAGTCATCAGATGAGGGCTCAGTAACTTCTTTGTCATTCCTGCCTGTAAATTTCCATATTTACCCCTTCCTGGAGAAAGGCATGGCAACCCACTCCAGTATTCTTGCCTGGAGAATCCCATGGACACAAGAGTCTGGGCTACAGTCCATGGGGTCACAAAGAGTCAGACACGACTGAGCAACTAACACACACACCCCTTCCTCATCATCTTCTATTACAAGATCCTATCACACCTGCCTTTCTTGAGACCTTGATTTGTCTATTATCTCTTTTCTAGCCTGTGTCTTTAACTAACCTCTTTCTCTCTACAAGATACTTCACAGCACACCTTCAAAATAAATGAAAAGTAAAAATTCTGTCTTCATCCAACCTCTCCCTCCAGTTGCTTTACTTTCTCTACCCTTTCAACATCACTCGTCTTGAGAGAATCATATTCACATACTGTCTCATTTTTCACACCTCTTATTCATTTCTCAATCACTGTATACTACTCTGATTTCTTACCTCATTCCCCAGATCCCAGAGATTACCCTTCATCAATATCATAAAATACATCTATGCTGCTAAATTCAATGGAAGCCTTTCTTACTTGACCTCTTAGTAGCATTCTGAACACTCTTGGAAAGTAGGCTTTCCTCGAAATGCTCTCTTCCCTTTCCTTCCCTTTGTTTACACTCATCTTTTTTTTTTTTTTTTTCCTGTCTCACTAGTGCTCCTTGCCAGTCTTTTTCTCTAACTCTTTATCTTCTACTGACTTTTAAAGGGTTGGCTATTTCATGGCTCAATTCTGGGGCTTCCTCTTCATCTACACTCTCCCCTTAGCATCAGCTGATTCATTTTATAGCTTTAAGTGTGGTCTACATTCCCATGACATTTCCTGCTCCTAGAATGAAGGCCTTGCTGAAACATAAAAGATCCTGAATGACTTTGTCTACCTGCCTCTGTAGGTTCTACCCTAACTCTATACTCTAAACATGCTGACCCTCTTTCATTTCCATCACATCACCATGTTCCTTCATGTTCCGGGTCATTTCCATATTCTTCACCCACTAAATATTATGGTCCACTCCCAGACCTCCCTAGTTTAGTTATCTGGCTTCTACTTATTCTGCAAGATTTAGCCTCCTTAGTACTTTCTCAGAGAAGCATTTCTCAAGCTCTCAGACTATCAGGCTCAATTCTTTTAGAATTTCACAGCATAACGTATCTCTCTAGATTATTATTTAGTTAATTATTTCCTTTAGTCCATCCTAAAGGAAATCAGTCCTGAATGTTCACTGGAAGGACTGATGCTGAAGCTGAACCTCCAATACTTTGGCCACCTGATGGGAAGAACTGACTCATGTGAAAAGACCCTGATGCTGGGAAAGATTGAAGGCAGGAGGAGAAGGGGACAACAGAGGATGAGATGGTTGGATGGCATCACTGATTCAATGGACATGAGTTTGAGTAAATTCCATGAGTTGGTGATGGATAGGGAGGCCTGGCATGCTGCAGTCCATGGGGTCGCAGAGTCAGACACGACTGAGCGACTGAACTGAACTAATTACTGATGCAATCATATAATATTAACTCCATCACCAGACATATTTTCTTGCTCCATTGATTTCTGCCAAATGTTCAGTCTATAGTAGGTAGTCAATATAATCCCTTCATTCACTGAACAATCATTTTAAGAGTCCTTCCCAATTTTATAAGGTATGGGTTTCCAACACATTGATGTACCTCTAACTTCCATCTTGATAATTAATCAGACATTACATTCATTTGTGAACACAGAACTCTTTGACTTCCCAGGAGTTTTCTAGAAAGAGCAATCCACATAGCATTTCCGACCCACTGTTGACCAGTGAGGCAGAAGACTAGGTCATTGCCCTCTGTGATCCTTAGAAGGGGCTCCTTGCCAACGTCACCAGATGTATGAGAGCAGGGTGCAGACCAGGAGCACTAACTTGGTGATGTGTTGATTCTAGCAGGAATGAGGCCAGTTTCATCAGCTGTTGTATGGTTGAATTCCAGTGTCAAGTTCAAGATATGGCTCAGCATGGTGCTACTTGGTGTCTCGGCCAGCCCTTGAGATGAAGAAGCAGAGATAGCAGCGGTGGGAAGGCAAATTTTTTGGTGGCTGAGTGCATTTTATGAAAGGGAAGACTCACCACCAGCCCCATAGTCTCTCCACATGCTCCAAAAAGCAGTCAAATAACTGACTGCCACCCCATCTCCACTCTCTGTGGCTGAACGAGCCTACTTTATAAGGAATAGGTTTGCCTGTATTGTAGGATGGAAGGCCATTCTGCATCCAGGGTCCAAGAAACTGCTGCATGGACCATAATTAGCTGACAGACTCCAACTACAACATTTTGGGGGTCTGAAGCAGTGTTCACCTCTAAGCCACACTCTTCATGGGATTCTCTTAGCAAACTGATTATCTAACAGATTAATTTTACTTTTTTTTGTTTGTTTTTTCTAACTTTTTAATTGAAGGATAGTTGACACAATGTTGTGTTAGGTTAGGTATTCAGAAAAGTGATTCAGTTCGATACACACACACATATTTTTTTAAGATTCTTTTACCTTATAGGTTATCACAAAATATTGAGTGTAACTCCCCGTGCTATACAGTAAGTCCCCATTGTTTATCCATTCTACATAGAATAGTTTCCATACGTCAGTCCCAACTCCTAATTTATCCTTCCCCCACTTCCCTTTGGTAACCATAAATTTGCTTTCTATGTCTGTGGATATATTTCTATTGTGTATATACGTTCATTTGTATCATTTTTTAGATGTGGTATATTTATACCATGGAATATTTCTTAGCCATCAAAAGAATGAAATAATGCCATTTTCAGCAACATGGAGAGACCTAGAGATCATCATACTAAATGAAGTAAGCCAAAGGCCAATATCATATGATATTGCTTATAGGTGGAATCTGTAAAAATGAAACAAGTTGCACTTCTGTACAAAACAGAAATAGATTGATTCATCTTAAACCAGCCCTCATCCACACATTCTGGCTTTCCCTCAACAGAGTTGGTCTCCCCCTAGTTTCACACGGTATTATCGTCACCTTCAGGCTCAGGTCGTGGTGGAATTTGAAGTACGGTCACATGTCTAGAGAATGCAATTCCTACTGGATCAGAATGAGCACCATCAAAGCTTGCTCTGTATTTTAGGGAAAAGGGAAAGAGAATGAAGAGCGCTCATTCCCAAATCCTCCTCCAGGACATTTGAAGAAAGAAGTCCCCTAAGTTGCTCACCTTGGACTTGCCTTTCTTAATGGCTGGTGGTGATCCTGAGTTTAACTTTAAGCTCGCAAATCTACAGTCATCCAAACCTCCAGAAATCTGTGCTCTCCCTAGTGCTGCTTGTGGGAATGGCTGAGGTCTTTTCATCCTGCTGATTCTTAAATTTCAAATTAAAGTTAAAAAGTGCTCATTCAGCTAATGTCAAAGTTTCCCATGAGATACATGGCATTCACAGGATATTCTCAGAACAGAAACCACATCAAATTTATATCTCTTCTATTAAAAATTACATCAGGATCATTTCAGTCAAAATTTAAGGAATCAAATTCATACTAGCCAAGCCAAAAAGAATAAAGGAATTTATTAACTCCAAAAACAAGGAAAATCAGTGGCTACATCTGACCTTGCATATTATTTCCTATTAATGAAGCAGGAAGCCTCCAATAGCCTTGGTTTACCTAGTCCTCACAGGTGGTGATCTAAAAAGAAGGAGCTTATTTTGTATTACGTCCAGTAAAATAAGAGGGAGACCTTAAGCTACGTGCCAGCTTGAGGTGTAAGCCCATTTCTGAAGCAATCACTATATCTAGGTAGTAGAGCTATTCTACACAGAAAATATTTGCAAAATATGCAATGGATCAATAATACAAATTATTTCCTTCAGAGTATTTTTTAAAAGTCCTACAAATTAATAAGAAAAAAAATGACTAAAGAGGAAAATAGACAAAAGTCACAGAAGAGGAAAATGAAAAACAAATATATGAAAAATTCTCATTACCAACAGTAAGAGTGGAACACAAGTAAACTAAAACAACACCATACCCTTTTTATTCTACTTAAACGTAAACATTCAACAGTAAGTGTTGATGAGATTGTGGGGAAATGGATTCTCTTATACATTGCTGAAAGTGAAAGTCGCTCAGTTGTGTCAGACTCTGCAACGCCATGGGCTGTAGCCTGCTAGACTCCTATTTCCATGGAATTCTCCAGGCAAGAAGACTGGAGTGGGTAGCCGTTCCCTTCTCCAAGGGATCTTCCCAATCCAGGGACTGAACCCAGGTCTCCCCCATTGCAGACAGATTCTTTACTGTCTGAGCCTGAGGTGTGGTTAAATATACCATTATACATTCATGATTTGGAAATCTACATAGCCAACAGAAGCAATGAGATAGTGCTATATATCAACCATGTAAAAGTCTCCAAGACATACTGTTCCGTGGGAAAAGGCCATTTGCCTAGGAGAATGTTTTGGAAGAATCTTCTGCAACTGACAGCTCATGACTGCTGACTCAGTGGACTCATGAGACCAAAGAATAAGAGAGACACCAACACAAGCAGAAAAACTCCTAAAACCATGTGATAAGTGCAATGAGAGAGAAATGCACAATAGAACAGAGAAGCCTGGAGGAGGCAAACCTAAGGCAACTCTGGGAAGATGTGGGTGTTTTAATCTGGAATAGCTCCCAGGAGATGGTGATCAAGTTGAGATAGGTGGGAACCAGATGGAGAGGAGGAGAAAGCACTCCAAGAGGACGAAACAGTAGGAACAATTCATGGAGGCTTGAAAGCTGTATTCAGTGAATCATCAGTAGGTTGCTACATGTTAAAACAGAGACAGGGATTGTAACAGAGGCTAAAGAGATAGGCAGGGTCCATCAGGCCTTCTTTTGTTATATTAGAGAGATTTGAATTTTTTTTATGTGATGAAGAGCCACTGAAGACTTTTGAGTAGGACAGGTGTTCTAAAAAGAGATTAGTTAAAGTGTTAGTCACTCAGTTGTGTCCGACTCTTTGTGACCCCATGGACTATAGCCCATGAGGCTCTTCTGTCTATGGAATTCTCCAGGCAAGAGTACTGGAGTGGGTAGCCATGCCCTTCTCCAGGGGATCTTCCCAACCCAGAGATCAAACCCGGGTCTCCTGCATTGCAGGCGGACTCTTTACCCTCTGAGTCACCAGGGTAGCCGGAGAGGACAGTGAGACACAAGGCAGAGAGAACGGATAGGAGGTGACCACCATCGTTCCAAGCAGACGAACGTCTGAAAGGGAGGCTGGGATAGGCTGAGAACAGTGCGAATCAAAGGAGGGGAGGAAATCAAGGCATATCAGGTTGGTACAATCTGTAGGAATTAATTATGGGATGGATGCAGGTGGGGGAGTGAGAGTTGGGGAGGAATCATGCTCAGATACATCCAGAGTTCTGAGATAAGCGCAGGAGAGATGATGAGCTGACTCAGAAGATCAGCGAAACTATACCTCAGGGAATACAATGATGGTTACAAAAGGCATCTGGTATTGTCCTTCTGCTACTGTCTTAAAAGGGATTCTAGAGGGATTTTCTTTCCCTTGTTCCTCCAGCCCTACACTTGCATTACTGGCCTAAGGGGATACTCACCAGCTGGCCGTGTCTATCATTACAGCTAAGTCTGAGAATTCCTGATTATACTTAGAGCCAGTGGAGCTGCTGACACAAACAGTCATTAGCAGACGACCCTTTTGGAACAAACTATGCTTTAAAATGTAAACGGTGGAGGCATTTTCCTTGCGTTGTCCAGAAAGAACTTTCTGCTGCCTGAGCCTGGATTAATCATGAGAGAGTTCGTCAACATTCCACTGGTACATATTCTTACTTTGGTTGCCTTCAGCGGGACTGAGAAACTTCCAAAAGGTTGGTTTCAGCACTCTTGTCTCCTGTTGCCTGTGGCCGTTCTAACGTGCATGCGTGTGTTCCTATCATGACTGATTCATGAGGGCAGGCTTGGGTTTTACTTGGTGAAGTGGGGGTGCAGTATATGGAGAGGGAGAAAGCTATATAAATAAGCAATTGATGGATGGTCTCCATTCTACTGCTATCCATCCCCTGCTTAAGCTCGACAATAAAAAGTTTAGCCATTCAGTGCATACAGAGTCCTCACTTGTAAGGGAAACATTAACAGGTAAACTGCAAGTTATTGAGGTCAGTTTGTTTATGTGTATGTCAAACTTCAGGGTGGTCTAAATGGATGATGAAAACCTTTTTACATCAGGTTTGCCAGGAATGTATCAGTCCCACTCCCAGACATCCAGAGTGTTTGCTTCTGAACAGAAATCGCTTCCATTTTCAGTTTCAGCTTTGCAAAACTCTTAATCAATATTTGAGTTCCTCCCAAAGAAAAATTAGAGAAAGACGCACACAAGTTGCCTATAAAAGTCTGAAGAACAACGGGTTCTCCATAGGAGGCTGCAGTCATGATTTGGTTTGGCAAGAGACCGTGAAAAGTTTTTTTTTCAGAGGCTTTGGAATGTACCGGAAATAACACCACCTCAGGGGAAAGGAAAGCAACTTAAGAAACTGACAAACACCTGTTGCAGTAGCAAGAATGTCCACAGTTTCTGGCCAGCGTATTATGAAACTGAGACTAGTGTATTTCAAATCAGGAAGAAAGACAGGAAAATAGGTGATCTGCAAAGTGACTGAGGGCTTCATTGAAGTCTTTTTACAAAGACATGAGAAAGCAAATGGAGGAACATTACGAAGTTTTCTGATTAAATGGACTGTTGTTTAGCAGCCCAGTCATGTCCAACTCTTTTGCGAACCCATGAACTGTAGCCCGTCAGGCTCCTCTGTCCGTGGGCTTCTCCAGGCAAGAATACTGGAGTGGGTTGCTGTTTCCTTCTCCAGGGCATCTTCCCAACCCAAGGACGGAACCCTCGTCTCTTGCATTGGTAGGGAGATTCTTTACCATTGAGCCACTAGGGAATTAAACACATTACAGTAGAGTAAAGAGAGTTCTGTGAATTTATGACACATTCAAATGAATTATTTTCCCTTCATATTACTTTACCAAAGAACTGAATGGGTTTGTATTGTGTAGATAAGCGAAGGTAGTCATACTGTATGTTAGTTGGAAAACATAGCGTAGATTTTGTGGTTCACTAGAATTTTTGGAACCACAAGGTCAAAATTCACATACTAAGAAGACAGAGCTTTCTTCACCAACAGTCTGATTTCATAGATTTATGTTGTTTCATTGCTTTCTTTTTCTATTTTATCTGCACAAAAGGGTATCTTTCAGTGCATTTAAACTTTTGTCAACTAATACTTTAAGGTACCTCCAGATAAAAAAGAATCTATATCTTTTCAAATAGCTAATAATAGCCAGAAAGACTTAACATTGGCTTCAGATTATTTTAATGCTTCCTGATCATACAACGGATGTCCGGAAGGGCAGTACCTGGATGTTTGGACTTATGGATTGTTGTAAATTTATTTGTGCTATTCTAAACCATAAAGTTACATATAAATGACATGGTTAGATGCTAAAATGTACTGAAATCCAGTCTTACAAGGAACACAACAATTGATTTTCTAATTCAAATTAGAATCCCATGCGTGAGAAAAACCAAACCCAACCTCCTAATTTCTATCTAGAAAGAGATGATTTGTAGTTTTCAAACTTTATAGGTAAAGCACACTGTTTCTATTTTGAAAAGTCACAAAATATAGTGGCATAAATGTAACAAAGCCAAAATCCTGAGCTCTAAATAAAATAGCCAGACTGTTACCCTAACTTTGTTTATTTGTTTATAGTTTATTTACTGCTTTAATTAGATTGTAAACTCAAAAAATTAAAGCAGTATTTTTGCCTATCCTACTCAAAAAGAGTATTTGAGTATTATTGAAAAAACTAAATTAATATGGGTTTAACATCAGCCCAGGCCAAAACACCAGGCCTGGAAGAGCAAACATTTATTAACTACACTTACCAGTTCTGAGAATAAACACTATCATGAAAATGCAATCCTTAATATTTTACATGTTGAAGTGCATGGAATATGTTGGTACAAAGAACACATTAATATGTGATTATTTTAGTACTATTAACAGTAATGAAATTATGCTACACAAATTTGTGTAGATATCTATTGTTTTCTCTATTCTTGGCAGAAGGCAATAATGCGAAGAGGTTTTTTAGGTGGTACCCCCTTTTCCTAAGTCCTTTATTGTGAATGAATCAAGACATCTGCACTATAATATATCATAAAGTAAACTGACACAGTTAAAATAGTGCAAGAGTATTCTGTGGATTCTTTTCCAATCATCAGCATATGATTTCTTCAAGAAAATTAATAACCAACTTTGTAGAATAGCTTATTATTATTATAGTTTTAGTTTAATTTAGATTCCTAATGATCAAAGACAAAGGGAAAGTTCACTGTCTTTCTGAATCATTTTTTCTGGTGATACTTTCGATCAAACCACAAGGAGGAGGATTTTATAAACAGTCATGTATGAAAATAGCCAACATTTCACTGAACAGTTGCCTTAACCACATTTTTCAAAAATATTTAACACTTTATCAGGAAGTACTAAGTGTAGAGTGGGATTTTCTGTAGGAGTATGGGAGTTCATGAAACAACTTTGAATCTGTTCTATGCACAAAGAACTCCTGTCCAAACTCCACTCTTGAAATTATCCCATTACTATCATACCTAGAAGTTCTTGAGTCTTAAGTGATTTATCTTTAGATATGTGTTAGTAATTTCTTCTAAATCATATGTACACAGGGATAGGATTCACAGATTCGACATATGACTAAGTCAGAACGGGCATAGCTGTCACTGAAATCCGGGACACCGAGTACTGGATGAATGTTTTATACTGACAAACACTGAAAGAGTAACTCATTCCATATTTGGGGAAACAACAGGTGCTTTAAATATTATTGACTTTAAAGAACAAATTGCAGAAACGGCAAAATTTTTACCACAAATCCAGTGGTGAAGTAGGCAACTTCTCGGTGAAATAGGACATGCAGTTATTGGGGGAAAGTGATAGGTGAAGGATGAATAGAGGCCCTAAAGGAAGTGATCCCATTCAGAGAGAGGAGAGACGTGAGGGATGAGAGAATGTAGCAGGACCACATGTCCATGCTGGGGCTGGGGACTGCACCCCCATAAGTGGTCCTGATCTTCACCCTTGTATTACTTTATTCAACAATAACTTTGTGAACACAGGAGCAGTGAGGACAGCTGGTTGGATTAGTTCAAGACTGGTACTTTCCAGGGTCAGTGCAGCTAAAGGACTAGAGGGTAAGGGAGCTGAGATGATATGGCAACAAAGCATGCAGTCTAAGCCAAAAAATGCAGAAAGTGAAGAGGATACTTCAGGCCTTGAAAGGAATGTTAAGATCAACTTCCTTTTTCTAGTCCCCAATGCCTTTTGGTGTCTCTTTCAGGAAAAGACGCCCTCACTGTGAGCCTCAGTTTTCTCCTAGGATGAAGTACCTACCAGTGTTCAGCTTACAATGTTATACCCTAGGCTGAGGACTGTCAACGACTGGTGAAATGACCCCTCCTGGGGAACTGGCACATTTCAGATGAGTCCCTATGAAATCATGCCTTCATACCGAAGGGATGCCCCTAGGAGAGGTCATTTCAGAAATTCTAACAGACTGACCCAGAATTCCTACTTTCCTGTCCTCAGTGTCATTTCTGAAAGCAAAGACCAAGAGTATGTTCTGTGACAAAGAATTAATGATATGCCATTAATAAGTGACTAAACACAGCACAGTAACTACTGAGATTATCAATGAACCTTATATAAGTTTCGGAGACTTCGTAATAAAACAATAACATATTTGATTACATCACCAGAAGTATGTGTTTTCTCTAAGATATGACAAATGATGAGCAATACTGAATATCCTCTTTCTGTGCGGGATTTGAAAATTTTCTAATACCCATGTGTTTTCTCTTACTGAAAAAACAATACTGTATTCATGATGCTAGAAAAGCATGAATATGTTCCAAGTCTGAGCCCTAATTTTACCAGAACAGAAAGGAGCAAATACACCTGACTGTTTACTCAGTTATTTGGTTATATCAATCCACAAATGGTCAATCTGAAGTTGGTATGGCAACGACTGTGTGTTACAGTCCATAAAAGGATAACATTACAACTGTCTCATCCAGCAGCCGGTATTCGAGTTCAGTTACTCTTTGCTTACAGAAAAGCACTGTGTTCATTTTTATGTATTTGTTGTTCATGTGGTCCTTGGAAAGAGGGGAGAAATAGTGTCCCAGTTTAAATAGGCCCTGGCTGAGATGAAAGCTGGACAGTATAAAGAAAGCAGAGACAGTCTGCTGATTCTATAAATATCATTAAATACAACTATGTGATTGTGTCAGTAAAAATTTAAAAGCGATTAGTTTGGATAATTTTGGACTGTGGGCAAGGTAGGCTTAACCAACAATATTTTGCTTATAGAAATTGATATTAATGTCAGTCTTATTTTTTCCCTTGTCTGTAAGTAACTAGTACTACACTGAAGACATGGTATAGCTTAGAGTTAAAAGATAAGAATTTTAAATCAACCTTGCCCATGAAATTCAGTTCTATCACTTCCTGCTGTTATTTTGTTTAGATAAGTTACTGAACCTTGCATAGCCTTCATTCCTCAACTGCAAATGAGAATAATAATAGTATCTGCCTTTATGCTTATTGTGATAAATAAATAAGATCATGAATGAAAAGTATAACTCGTGGCTGATGGCAGGTTCTTAATTTTAGATGTTAACCTTATTTAAAAACACAATCAAACCTCACATAAAACCATCATGCCACTGAACACTAAGGGAAGCTGTTCTTAGTGATAACTCATATATTTCTCCATGTTTCAGCTTGTCAAGACATTCCAAGATTTATTTCTTTGATTTTAACTGACCTCAACAGAGTTTGTGCCACCTCCTTGGAAAGATAATATCAATAGTATATCTGCTTCCTCTGTCACTTCTGGATCCACATATTGAATGAGAAGAAACTAATGAATCAAGTTTGGGGGTTTTAGTAAAAATAATACATGGCACTAAGAATGATAACTGAAAACACAAGATATGCAAAAGTCTAAGAGAGAAAGTCACCCATACTTTCAGACTATTAACACATGAATACCCTAAAAAATAGATATAATAAGATTGTTTATACAATTCTGCTGCCTACCAGGAACTGTTATATAAACAGGATGCTATTTATACAGTCATTGTAAATGGTAAGATTTGAAGATATTGATAATGTAGAATATGCTTCTGGGTTAGTGCCTCTCTGAGGAAAAAAAAGGCCCTGATAGGTTGCCTTTGTTGATTGCTGTAGTGCAAATGCTTCAATCATAGCCAACTTCAAGGTGCGAACAAAGACTGGGTTGGGAGATGTACAGTAGCACAGCTGTGTATGTAACTTCTACAGATATTAGATGTAAATAACCCCAATAACATGGATAATAGAAAAATGCAGTAAAATGATCAGGAAGTGATAAATGTTGAGTATTACTTCTTTGTTTTTAACATAGTTACTTTAAACGTAAATTTATATAATTTAGTTTTAAATAATGGCTCTATTCAATTGCCTTGTTAAATTTCTGAAAAATTAACACGTGACACTTGCAAGCCAGTATAAGCCAGTTCCAGCAGACCACAGAAGCTGTGAGCCTCTTTTTCCACTTCTGCACAGTTAGGAGTACAATTATTCTGTTTTGTGCAGTGAAATTCATCTATTACCTTTCCATTTTGAGATTTTCTTGGGGGGATGCTTAGTTGCTCGGTCATGTCTGACTCTTTGCTACCCTTTGGACTGTAGCCCATCAGGCTTCTCTGTCCATGGGATTTTTCAGGCAAGAGTACTGGAGTGGGTTAGCATTTCCTCCTCCAAGGGATCTTCCTGATGCAGGGATCAAACCTGTATCTCTTGTGTCTCCTGCATTGTATGTGGATTCTCTACCCACTGAGCCACAGAAACCAGGAGAGTAACTCAATAGTTCAGGTTTCTGTCTCTAAATTATGGAATAAAATAACATGGACTACTCTCTAGGGGCCAAGAACAATGTTAAATGCATGATGTACATTTATTTACTGTATGTAATCATCATGTCAAGCTTTGGTCAGTTCAGTCGCTCAGTCATGTCCGACTCTTTTGTGACCCCATGGACTGCAGCACACCAGGCTTCCCTGTCCATCATCAACTCCTAGAGCTTGCTCAAATTCATGTCTATTGAGTCAGTGATGCCATCCAACCATCTCATCCTCTGTTGATCCCTTCTCCTCCAACCTCCAATCTTTCCCAGCATCAGGGTCTTTTCAAACGAGCAGTTCTTCACATCAGGTGGCCAAAGTATTGGAGTTTCAGCTTCAGCATTAGTACTTCCAGTGAATATTCAGGGTTGATTTCCTTAAGGATTGATTGGTTTGATCTCCTTGCAGTCCAAGGGACTCTCAAGAGTCCTCCAACACCACACTTCAAAAGCGTCAGTTCTTCAGTGCTCAGCTTTCTTTATAGTCCAACTCTCACATCCATACATGACTGCTGGAAAAACCATAGCCTTGACTAGACAGACCTTTGTTGGCAAAGTAATGTCTTTGCTTTTTAATATGCTGTCTAGGTTTGTCTTAGCTTTTCTTCCAAGGAGCAAGCGTCTTTTAATTTCACAGCTGCAGTTGCCATCTGCAGTGATTTTGGAGCCCAAGAAAATAAAGTCTGTCACTGTTTCCATTGTTTCCCCACCTATTTGCCATGAAGTGATGGGGCTGGATGCCATGATCTTAGTTTTCTGAATGCTGAGTTTTAAGTCAACTTTTTGACTCTCCTCTTTCATCAAGAAGCTCTTGATGTCAAGCTGATGCAATGGTTTTATCGTTATCTCTGTCTACAGCTAAAGAGGCCAAGGCAACTAGTTAAGTGACCCAGTGGAGATGGGAAGTGATGGAGCAGGGATTTGGATTCAATCCCTGGGCTAGAGCTTCTCACTGTCTAATTCCTGTTTTGTTGTTGTTGTTTAGTCACTAAGTCATGCCTGACTCTTTTGCAACCCCATAGATGGTAATCTGCCAGGCTCTTCTGTCTGTGGGATTTCCCAGGCAAGAATACTGGAGTGGGTTGCCATTTCCTTCTCCCTGGGATCTTCTTCACCTAGGGATCAAACTCACATCTCCTGTACTGGCAGGTGGGTTCTTTACCACTGAGCCACCAGGGAAGCAATTCCTCAGTAGTCTGTCTTTCTTTTTAAACAATGAAAGCATTCAATATTATCCATTATCCTTCAGGTACATCATTACCTACAACCTTATTATCATATGATGTTTTTAATCACTATGTATGTGATTATGCAATTG
This sequence comes from Capra hircus, assembly GCF_001704415.2. NCBI lineage: Eukaryota > Metazoa > Chordata > Mammalia > Artiodactyla > Bovidae > Capra > Capra hircus. The sequence goes on from NC_030815.1 coordinate 99,954,586, forward strand.
ATCACTTATTTGTTCATCAGTTGTTTAGAAAAATCTACCTTTTTTTAAGAGGTTGACTTTCTAAAACTTTTATCAATTACAAATTTGCTTCCATTGCATTGGAAAATTAACATTTCTGTGGCATTCTGATTATGTCCTATAATTTTTATTATGAAGATAATATATATTCATCTCCATGCTCAGTCATGTTCACCTCTTTGTGACCCCAAGGACTTTAGCCAGGCTCCTCTGTTCATGGAATTTCCCAGGCAAGAGAATATCCCATACTGGAGTGGGTTGCCATTTCCTTCTCCAGGGGATCTTCCTGACCCAGGGATTTGAGTCTGCATCTCCTGCACTGACAGTTGGGTTTTTATTATTGAGCCACCAGGGAAGCCCAATAATATATATTAATTTTATATATTTTAATATATAATATGTCTTATAATATTTTGCTGTAAGATACAGCAAGACAAAGATAAAAAATTATACATAATGCTCACAACTAGGAGAAAAATGATAATAACATCTTGGAATTCATCCATTTTTCCATTCTCTCCTATGTGTGTAGGTGTGTATAATTTTCTTTAAAATTTTCGGAGCCTATTGCTGCTAAGTCACTTCACTCATGTCTGACTCTGTGTGACCCCATAGATGGCGGCCCACTAGGCTTCCCCATCCCTGGGATTCTCCAGGCAAGAACACTGGAGTGGGTTGCCATTTCCTTCTCCAATGCAGGAAAGTGAAAAGTGAACCTGCTCAGTCGTGTCCGACTCTTTGCGACCCCATGGACTGCAGCCTACCAGGCTCCTCCATCCATGGGATTTTCCAGGCAAGAGTTGGGTGCCATTGCCTTCTCCACTGGAGCCTGGGTGCCATTGCCTTCTCCATTGGAGCCTATTACTTCATTATAATATCTCCTGGTAATACTAATTTAAGTTTGAGTGGTTTATATTGAGTCTATATTTATTAAATTACTTATTTATTTAATTTGGCTGTGTTGGGTCTTAGCTGCGGCACTTGGGACGTTTCATTGCAGCCCGTGGACTCTATAGCTGTGGTGTTGCAGGCTCAGTGTAATTGTGGTGCGCACGGGCTTCAGCTGCCCAGCAGCATGTGGGATCTTAGTTCCTGGACCAAGGATTGAACCTGCATCCCCCGCATTGCAAGGCGGATTCTTTAACCACTGGACTACCAGAAGTCCTGAGTCTGTATTTTTAAATAATTAAATGTCCTGATTGTTATCTTGTTGATGGACTGTTTCTTTTATCATTAAGAAGTCTTTCTTCACTCTTCAAACGCTTATCACTTTATATTGAAGTTCTTCTTATATTAGTACTATTACTCTACTGCTTTATCACTTTGAGTAGTGTTTACTTCATATATATTTTCCATTCTCTTTATTTGCAACATTTGTTTTAAAATAATTAGATATGTCTTTTGTGGGTTTTAATCACGTATCTGTCTTTCTACAGATCAGTTCATACCATGGGTGTTTACTGTGATTTCGGATGTATCTGGGCATGTTTATTACAAATTAATTTGTATCTTCTGTTAACCACACCTGTTCTTGACTCATTTATCCTCCTTTTCTGCTTCTTCATTTTTTTTTAATTGATACAGTTTTAGTTCCTTTTGTTCTCCTGTTGCTTTGGAAATTTTGATTTTTAATCTATTATTTTGATGGTAAGAATAATGAAATTTTAACAGTATGCCTCTAACTTTATGTTATCTTCCCACGTTTGTAGTTATTCAGTATTTGTTATCTTCCTGCTTACAGAAAAGAACTTAGAGTGTTTTAACAATCTGATGAATTTCTTCCCTATATTTTCATCTTATAATTGTTTACCTAGAATTCTAGCTCCACTTTTTTTTAATATAAAAATTATTGAGCTTTTAAAAAATATATTCCACAATATCTAAAATTGCAGTTACATTTTACCACCATCTATGCTTACTATGTGGAGAAGGCAATGGCAACCCACTCCAGTACTCTTGCCTGGAAAATCCCTTGGATGGAGGAGCCTGGTGGGCTGCAGTCCATGGGTTCACTAAGAGTCGGACATGACTAAGAGACTTCACTTTCACTTTTCACTTTCATGCATTGGAGAAGGAAATGGCAACCCACTCCAGTGTTCTTGCCTGGAGAATCCCAGGGATGGGGGAGCCTGATGGGCTGCCGTCTATGGGGTTGCACAGAGTTGGGCACAACTGAAGCGACTTAGCAGCAGCAGCAGCAGCATGCTTACTATAGTGGCTCAGTTGTAAATAATCCTCCTGCCAATCCAGGAGATGCAGGTTTGATCCCTGGGTCAGAAAGACCCCTGAAAAAGGAAATGGCAACCTGCTCCAGTATTCTTGCCTGGAAAATCCTATGGATAGAGGAGCCTGGCAGATTACAGTCCATAGGGTCGCAAAAGAGTCAGACATGACTTAATGATTGAACAACAACAAATGCTAACTATAGTTTCTTGTCCCTGGCCCCTTTCTTTTGTAAGTTACTTCTTACAGAGATTATATACTTTTGGTAACTGTTTCAGAGAAGGTTTCAGTGGTAAATATTTGTCTGCATGTTTATTTTGTCTTCATTTTAAAAAATGATTATCTAAGTTGGCTATAGAATTCCAGGCTAGCAGTGATTTTTTTTTCAACCTTTTTAAACTATTACTCCAATGCCTTTTGGTATCAGTTTTTGCCAAATAATACCAAGTGAGCCTAACTGGCATTCTTCTTAAAGTAATTAATCTTTTCTTTCTAGTAAGGTTTAAGATTTTCTTTATCTTTAATTTTCTACAGTTTTAATATAGTGGATCTAAGAATGAATTAATTTTTCTTTATCTGGCTTGATGCTTGATGGAAACTTTCAACCTGAATATTCTACTTTATTTTTCAAGTTTGAAAAATAATCAGCAATTTACCCCTTTACATTTTGCTTCTATGCTATTTCTTCTATTTTATTTTTCTGGACTTCTATTAGAAGTTTATTAATTTTTGTCCATCTTTATGTCTCTTAACTATTAATACTTTTCATTCTTATTTCTTTGTACTGCATTCTTTATATTTTAACAGTTTTTTTAGTGCAACGTTGGAGGAAAGGGTGGGCCTCAAAGCCTAGATATAAAACATAAAAGATGTCATCTCACCTAAAAATTCTTCCCTCTTCTTTCAGTTATTCTCTTCTCAATCTTTAAAGAAAATTTATGCCGTTTATAAAGGTCTCAGAAATAGAGTTTGGTTCATTTAAACAATACATTAGTCAATGTGCTAGCCCTCCGGATAGAGAGAGGTCTGAGACATGGTTCCTGACCCAAAGGTCAAGGTTTTTATAACTTAGCATGGGACAGAAACATAAACACATCATTCTAAGAGCATGTGTGTGGCAAGTGCTAGAAGAGTGACATAAATAGGATGACCCAAGGTTGAAGAAAATGGTATTTGGTTCTATCTAGCAAGTCAGGGAGATTGGGAGGAGACGATACTTGAACTGGACCTTGTGAAAAAATTTACATTCACAAAAGAGATATGGGTTAAATGGGACCTTCAGGCTCTGAGTTTACTGAGAAGATAAGTTTCATTTAGAAACTGAATGAATTTTTTTCCCCTACAATGATGTACCACCTCACATGAGTCAGAACGGCCACTGTCAAAAAAATCAAACAATAAATGCTGGAGAGGATGTGGAGAAAAGGGAACCCTCTTGCACTGTTGCTGAGAATGTAAATTGATACAGCCACTAGGCATGCATTTTCTATGCCCAGTGTGCCAGGTTGCTCTTATTTCGTGGAGTTTTCGCCCTCTGCATGTATGCTAAGTCACTTCAGTCATGTCTGACTCTTTGTGACCCTATGGAGTGTAGCCTGCCAGGCTTCTCTGTCCATGGGATTCTCCAGGCATGGATACTGGAGTGGGTTGCCATGCCCTCCTTCAGGGGATCTTCCCGCCTCAGGGATCAACCTGCGTCTCATGTCTCCAGCACTGGCAGGCAGGTTCTTTATCACTAGCACCACCTGAGCATCAGTGTATAAATATCTATTTGAGTGCATGCGTGCTAAGTCACTTCAGTCGTGTCCATCTCTGTGCAACCCTAAAAGGACTGTAGCCTGCCAGGTTCCTCTGTCCATGGTTTTCTCCAGGCAAGAATACTGGAGTGGGTTGCTATTTCCACCTCCAGGGGATCTTCCTGACCCAGGGACTGAACCCTCATCTTTTAACATCGCCTACATTCTTTACCACTAGTGCCACCTGGGAAGCCCCATCTATTTGAGTCATTGCTTTCAATTATTTTGGACATATGTATACCCAGAAGTGAAATTTCTGGATCATATATTAATTCCATGAACAGAGGAGCCTGGTGGGCTACAGTCCATGGGGTCACAAAGAGTCAAACACAACTGAGTGACTAACACACATATTAATTCTCTGCTTAATTATTTGAGCAACCACCATCCTGCTTTACACAAGTGGCTGTGCCAATTTACTTTCCCACCAACAGTGCGCACAGGTTCTAATTTTTCCACATCCTTGCCAACATCTATTGTTATGTATTTTTTGATTTATAACCATTCTACAGTATGTGAAGTAGTATCTTAGAGTGGTTTTGATTTGCATTTCCTTAAAGGCTAATAATGTTGAGTACCTTTTTATGTGCTTGTTGTCCATCTGTATATATTCTTTGGAGACAGGTTGATTCAGCTTCTTTGCTCATTTTTTTTTGTTTGGGTTATTTTGGATTATTTGCCTTTATATTACTGAGTCTTTTCTTAATCTGTTTGTAGCTATGTGGATCCTCTATAAATCCAATGAAGCTTCAGCTTCAAAGCCTCTCATTTGTAAGAGCTCCCTTTGAAGACCTCCAATGGTCTCTAGCAAAGTGTTCATATTGTATTCTATTGAATAAAATACAATATGAATAATATACATCAACGTATTTCATTGAAATTTGAGAAAAACGATTTTTAAACAGGAATTGTTAAGATGGCTTCCTCTTTTCACACTAACTTCCCATCAGTGACACTTTTCTTCCAGTTGATTGATGTGAGAGAGGCAATAGATATTTTGTATACATAATTTTATATATTTTTTCCTAAATTATATTAACTCTGGGCTTCCAGGCTCTGCCTCCACTCATATATAATAAATTCTAAGCCCAACTCTCCTGAGAGCCTCCTCTTTCGATTCTCAAATGCTTAGTTTGAGAGCAGCAACAAAATCCTCTGTATAAAATTCTTCCTCCCTTTTGGCAAATTTTTGCTACGGGGCAACATCATTCTTATTCAGGTCCATTGTGGCTTCTGACTGCTTACAGTGAAAGTGAAATTCGCTCAGTCGTGACTGTTTGTGATCCTGTGGGCTATACAGACCAGGGAGTTCACCAGGTTAGAATACTGGAGTGGGCAGCCATTCCCTTCTCCAGTGGATCTTCCCAACCCAGGGATTGAATCCAGGTCTCCTGCATTGCAGGTGGATTCTTTTCCAGCTGAGCCACAAGGGAAACCTGACTGCGTACAGAAGGGTTAGGAAGCAGCACTGCAGAATGCTCTCCTTTCACTTCTCCTCTCCTTTCAGCCCCTGTCATCACCACTCCTCTTGAAACAGTGGACGCCTTAGTTGAAGAAGTTGCTACTTTCATGTGTGCAGTGGAATCCTACCCCCAGCCTGAAATTTCCTGGACCAGAAATAAAATTCTCATTAAGTAAGTATTCTGCCTTTTTTCACCAAGAATGACCAAGGCTGCCTTGGGATTTACCTTTGTCGTAAATGCAATCACAGCTCTTGGCAGTACTAAAGTTCACCTTCTAGAATATTTAAAATGTAACTCCCACATTTCATAAATGTAAGATCTGAACATCAGTGAGGTTAAGGGAGTTGTCCAATGTAAAGTGATTTAACTGATATGGCAGAGTCAGGTTAGGTCCTAGAGGAAATTTCACAGTAATTAGAGAACACCATGGTATCCTAACTCTGGGGGTACATGTTCCAGAACATTCTGGGGAGTTAATAGGGACCAGCCTCATTTCCTGTACTTTCAATATCCCAGTCAAGTCATGCATGTTGTCTAGGAATCTGACCTCTAGGTAACCATTACTTTTTCTTTTGAAAGTTAGAAAGGACTCCTGATGTGTATAGTGAGGTAACCTCTCAAACAGTAAAATTTCTACTGGGCATATAAAGGTTATACTATCCTTTCCTCATTACAATAGCTATCTGACCAAAAATACTCCAAAATATCTGTAACAAAGAGAACCATGAGCTTTCTAGAAGGCCACATACCTTGAGTTAGGGCTAGAGTGTTTAACTGCTCCATAGGCTGGGGTCCATGAACTTGGATGGGGAAAAATTATGTGTTTGTTTTCACTAAACTCTAACTGAAATTTTGTATTTCCTCCTATTATATGTGCTGTAATGTGGAAAATTACCCTTGGCTATGGAAGACTTCAAGTAACTCTATAAGGCAAGCTATCTCAGAAATCCTGGAATAGGAAGGCTTATAAACCAAATTAAGATGCTTGAAATACAGTTTATTAAATCAATTTAAAATACCCAATGAAACAAAAAGACAACCTACAGAATGGGAGAAAACATTTGCAAATTATATAACCAATAAGGAGTTAATATCCAAAATACATAGACTGCTCCTACAATTCAATATCCAAAAATAAAAACAAAAAACCCACTCAAAAAATGGGCAAAAGAGCTGAATAGACATCCTTCACAAAGACATACAGACAGCCAACAGGCACAAAAAATGATGCTCAACATCACTAGTTATTAGAGAAACAACAATGATATATCACATCACACCAGTTGGGTCAACTATCATCAAAAAGTCTACAAATAACAAATGTTGGAGAGGATGTGGAGAAAACGAAATCCTTACACACTATGGATGAGAATGCAAGTCGGTGTGGCCTCTCTGGAAAACAGTATGGAGGCGTCTCAAAAAGCTAATAATACACATACTGTATGATCTAGTCATTCTACTCCAGGGTATAATCCAGAAAAAAAGGAAAACACTAATTTGAAAAAGTACATGCACCCCAAATTCATAGCAGTACTATTTCCAATAGCCAAGACATGGAGGAAACCCAAGTGTCCATAACAGGTGAACAGGTAAAGAAGATGTGGTATATATTTACAATGGAAGCTTGCTCAGCCATAAAAAAGAATGAAATTCTGTCATTTGCACCAGGGTGTATGGACTTAAGAGAATATTATGCTTAATGAAGTAAGTCAGAGAACAGCAAAGACTGTATGCTACCACCCACAGACGGAATCTTAAAAGTAATACAAATGAATGTATGTGCAAAACAGAAAGAGACTCACATAGAAAATAAACTAATGGTTACCAAAGGGGAAAGGGAAGGGGAGTGCAAATTAGGGGTACGGGATTACGAGATACGTGTGTGTGTGTGTGTGTGTGTGTGTCTGGATACTGTCGCTTCGGTCATGTCCAGCTCTTTGCAACTCCACGGACTGCAGCCCACCATGCTCCTCTGTCCATGAGATTCTCCAGGCAAGATTACTGGAGTAGTTTGCCATTTTCTTCTCCAGGGGATCTTCCTGACCCAGGGATCCAACCTGCACCTCTTTCAGCTCCTGCATTGGCAGGCAGCTTCTTCGCACTAGCGCCACTTGGGACTGCTATGTAGAAAGTAAACGAGCAACAGGATATACTGCGGAGCACAGGGAACTATAGCCACTATCTTGTAATAACTTTTAATGGAGTATAATCTGTAAACATACTGAATCGCTAGGCTATATACACCTGAAACTATTATAATACTGTAAATCAACTATACTTCAATAAGAAAGAGGAAAATAATTTATATTTTGAAAATTATAAATACTATGTCCCTCACAATCTACAAGCAGTTTATATACTTTAAGCAGCAATGATACGACAGATTATAAATCTTGAAAGTTTCTATTTCACAGAGGGGCTGGACTCTTAGTCCACAAGCACATCTGCAAAACATTCCAATATTCACATTTTCCATGCAAACTTAAACATAGCAAAAAACAAAAGCAAAGCAAAAATTACATGAGAGTTAGTATCATGGCTATCCCCAGTTATTTAATGTGATTTAATGAACCACCCAGTGATTATATCATCCTTAGTCACATAGACCGAAAATTACTATATCTCTTTTCCCTCTTTAAGATCAGTGCGTGATGGGGACCATCCATCGAATTCAAAATCAAGAATCCATTTCCTTCACATTTTTTGTTTTCAGGTTATATTATTTTTTCCCATTTCTACTGTAACAAATTACCATAAAATTAGTGGTTTGACACAACACAAATTTATTATCTCACGGTTTTGGAGTTCAGAAGTCTGAAATCGGGCTCTTTGGGCTAAAATCAAGGTGTTGACAGGGCTGCATTCTTTCTGGAGGCACCAGAGGAAAATCTGATTCCTTGCCTGCATTTCTTGGCCCTTTGCTCCATTTTGAAAGCCAGCAACTGCATAACTCCAGTCTCATCACATCTTGTTCTCTGATCCTCCTGCTTCCCTCTCTCATCTTTTAAGGACCCTCACTGTTAGGTGGCACGAGTGCTTAAGAATCCGCCTGCAAGTGCAGGAGACGTAAGAGATGTGGGCTTGACCATGGCCACCCACTCCAGTTTTCTTGCCTGGAGAATCCCACGCACAGAGAAGCCTGGCAGGCTGCACTCCTGGTCGATAGGTTGCAAAGAGTCAGACACGACTGAAGCGATATAGCATGCAAGCATGCATGATTACATAGGGCCCATCTGGATAATTCATGATACTCCATTTTAAGATTCTTGACATCTGCAAAAGCCCTTTTGCCATGTAAGGTAACATATTAACAGGTTCTGGGGATTAAGACATGGATCTTTGAGGGGGGGTTTACTCTGCTTAATATATACTTGTTGCATAAAGCATTTTTATTTGGTCATAAAACTCACTTTTAGGTTGACATTTCCCCTCATATTTCTTTCCATTGTCCTAATTCCCTTCTTAATGATCAGGTTGCATGCCATTTAGTGAGATAATATATGTAAAACATAATTTTTACGGTTTGAGCCTCTTTTGCTCCCTATGTATCCCACAGAACTAGAATTGTGCCTGGCACTTGCTAGGCACTCAACAAACATTTGATTAATAAATGAACAAATACTTAGTCAACTGTTAGTTAATTCAATATATATATATATATATATATTTTTTTTTTTTTAACCCTTCCCTTTTTTTCCATTTTTTAAATTGAAGTATAGTTGACTTGGGACTTACCAGGTGGCACAGTGGTAAAGAATCTTCCTGCCAATGCAGGAGACACAAGAGATGCAGGTTCAATCCCTGGGTCAGGAAGATCCCCCAGAGCAGGAAATGGCAACCTGCTCCAGAATTCTTGCCTGGAAAACTCCATGGACAGAGGAGCCTGGTGGGCTATTGTCCAGGGGGTCGCAAAGAGTTGGACAGGACTGAGCAACTGAGCACAGCACACACATAGTTGATTTACAATGTTGTGTTAGTTTCAGGTGTATGGCAAAGTGATTCTGTGTGTGTGTGTGCGTGTGTGTGTGTGTTCGTATAATCTTTTAGATTCTTTTCCATTATAGGTTATTATAATATATTGAATATATTTCCTTGTGCTATACAACAGGTCCTTGTTGTTTATCAATTTTATATATAGTAGCGTGTATCTGTTAATCCCTTTCTGCAAGTCACATGTGTGTGTGTGTTTGTGTGTTCATTATCTAGCTGCTACTCCCAGTAAATATGGGAGAGGACTCATATCTTGGGTAATGATATACTTTCCTAAATAAAGTAAATTTTATGTTGGGTGGATCCTATAAATAGACATCACCTTTCAAAATTATTTTTGAAGGACTCAGCACTGCTTTGATTACTGCAGCCTAGGAAAGATTAAAAAATGTTAGCTTTCTACTCCCAAATAAGCTTATTCTTTTACTCAGAACTTATTCAAGTTTCCTCTTCCCTTTAATCTGCTTCATCCACTGGTAAATCATCTGCTGGATCATATAATCATAGTAAAAAAAAAAATCACAGATGGGGCCCTAACCTGCCATAATTGTCTGTGACCCACAGGCTATTTGATACCCGGTACAGCATTCGGGAGAATGGTCAGCTCCTCACCATCCTGAGCGTGGAAGACAGTGATGATGGCATTTATTGCTGCATTGCCAACAATGGTGTGGGAGGAGCTGCCGAGAGCTGTGGAGCTCTACAAGTGAAGATGAGTGAGTGGGAAAGAGAATCATCCATTGATTTCTAAGCTGACTTGGTACACTTTGAAGCAGAGAGTAAACAGAGCCTCCTGCATATCTGGAGGTTGGGCAGCCAGACAAGTTCAAGTTCACATCACAACCTTGAGACAGTTCCACACTTTTTATTCCTGCCATCACCCACCAGCCTACAGGCAAGCCTCATCATTTTCTGCCTTCTCCCATTTTCTAGCCTTTTTTATGACTCTTTATTTGCACCACCATGAAATCTTTCACCAGGAACTCCTCTTTAAAATCTTTACCCTATACCTTTAATTTAAAACAGTTTCATTACAGCCAGACACCCTTTTAATCTCTAACCTCTTTGCAGACACTTATTCTACCCTTTTGCCTTATTTCAAACTTTATTTTTTTGAGTGACTTTTTAAACTTGAATGACTTTTCTGTTTAAAGGGAAGCTGTTTATTTCTTACCCACTTCAAGTTAACAAGACTAGCAGGTACTGGGGGTTCATTGCTACTTTTAAGCCATTATATTTTGTATTTCTGTTCATAACTTTTCCTTTCATGAAGGCTTACACCATTTTGACCAATCTCTCTAACTCTATCCCTTATCTACTCACTTTAAGGTCCTCTCCCATATTTCTCAAAGATTTTGATTCCAGATTTATTATCTTTCTATCCACTCCTACTCCTGCCATTATCCTAAGGGATTTTATCAGCCATGAAACAGAACCACTATTCACTTCATCCTATAGTCTCTTGACCTTTGCAAGTCCTGTGATGTTAACCTTAACTCTTTTTCAGTCTATCCAATCTATGATCTTGGTACCCCAGGAAATAGACTGTATTTCAAATATTAAACCCCATTAGGTCACATCCTGAACATGGACATTTCTATTTCCAGCTCTGTCTGATGAGAGAAGTGGTTTCTCACACTCAGGACTTGCCTCCAAACAGAAGGGACAAACTTTATCAGTCTCTTTCTCAGCTAAGAACAGAGTCCAGCTCCATCGTGCCCTTCTTCCCACTCCAAACCGTCACCATCATGGTCATGCTCCTGCTCCTCTCTGCTCTCTGTTTCACTGACCCCCCAGTGGACACTTCATTCAGTTCTCCCTTCACTCTGTTCTCTCTCCTACCTGGTGTGGCGTCATCATGCAGATCTTACTGCTAAGTCGCTTCAGTCGTGTCCGACTCTGTTCAACCTCATAGACGGCAGCCCACCAGGCTCCGCCGTCCCTGGGATTCTCCAGGCAAGAACACTGGAGTGGGTTGCCATTTCCTTCTCCAATGCATGAAAGTGAAAAGTGAAAGTGAAGTCGCTCAGTTGTACTGATCCTCAGCGACCCCATGGACTGCAGCCTATCAGGCTCCTTCGTCCACGGGATTTTCCAGGCAAGAGTACTGGAGTGGGTTGCCATTGCCTGCTCCGCAGACCTTACTGGCATCCTTAAATCTCATGAACTCTTGTGCCCCAACACCTGATGCTTGTAAACTCTCAACCACATAATGACATAACCTTTATTTTCTCCTCTCTGACATCACACTATTGATGGGAAAAATCACAGAAATATACATATTAGCACCATACAAAGGATGGTGGAATCCAGTTCACCTGTGACCTTTATTGTGAATTTTTGTTGTTGATTTTCATCACTATTTATTTCATCTTTTATCTTTCAGTTTTGTTATTATTGTTTTACCGGAGGAAGTCACTTGCTGCTTCTTTTCAGTGTGAACACATGAGATGTATTTTATGAATGTTTGCATGGCTGAAAGTCTTTATTTTGCCCCCAATCTTGAGTAAATAATTTGTCTCAGTACAGAAGGGAGTTTTAAAAGGTTTTCCTTTAGGTTTTAATAGACAATTATTCATTGCCATATGACATTTTAGGTTGAAGATAAGAAATCTTTCTCATTTGTTTACACATAAATCCTACATTTATCCTAAGTTTTTTGGATTTTTCTAATTCTTGAATTCTTAATGTTTCAAACTGACAAACATACAACAGGCTTGTGTTTTGTTATTTCTACGTAGTCTTAGGTGAGCCATTTTGCTCTAAAAACCAAAGGGTTTTTTTTTTTTTCCCCCAAGTGAGCTACACCTTTTTTCTATTTTCTTCCTCTTCATTGATCTCATTCTTAAACTTTTAATCAACCAATATTAGGCTTCTTTTTTCAGTTTTTTATAACTCCAAGTTTATCCTCATATTTTCTACACACCTATCTTGATATTCTACGTTCTAGGAGATTTGCTTGACTTTTCCTTCTATTTCATGTATTTGGTCTTCAATATATTCTGCTATTCTGATGCTATCTTTAAATACTTTGACCTAAAAACCCATATTTTTAACTTCCAGGTGTTCTTTCTTCCCTGATTGCTCTGTTTTTCATAGCCAACTCTATGTGTTGCATGGTGCAATATTCACTTATCTAAGGATACTATTTATACATTTTTAAAAGCCATTTTTCCCCCTGCTTTGCTTCTGTTTTCTTCATGCTACGTTTTGATTTTATTTTGGTTCTTTTCCTTCATGCTCGCGGTCTTTCTCAGATGCCTGTTAATCTTTTATGTTCATCACACCTAGAAATGATGTCCGAGATTAACTGTAATAGGTAAGTAGTGAGGACATCATGGGAAAAGCTGTTCTGGAGATTCTGAGAGTAAGTAGGTCAGGATGTACCCCAAAATAGGCTTTCTCTCAGTATGTGGGGCAGAAAGAATACCAAGTAAGAAAGAAGGGTCTATTTTGCTGATGAATGAAAGTGTGATTCCAAAGACAGAGCATGCTTAAGGATTTGACTGCTTTGCGGTACTACTTTTCCTCCGCATATTGTTCATTCTGGCAGTAAATGTTCTTGATTTGGGTTCCATCCTAACCCCCCTTTTCTTCTTCTCTCCTATTCTTTCTCTTTCTCTTCTTTACACGCTGGTGTGGCCATCCCAATTGTTATTTCGGAATGCTTCTATACTGCTTGCTAAAGGAGCTGTTTCCTGTGACCCTCAAGGTCCCTACCCTATTGCTAGTCCTACTACCTAGGACCTCCTTAGGGGCTCCTGCCCCCAGATTCTTTATGGTCCAACAACGAAAGGCTCAATTTTGGCATAGCAGAACACTTCCAGCATCCAACTTCAACAGAATAACCAGTTCTGATTAGTCAATACCCATGGCTCCACCTGAATCATGCTCCCTTAGAGTGGGGAATCCATCACTCCACATCAGTACTCAATTCATTCCTAGCCTACTTCATCATCAGTTCTCACAAAGGTTCTCCTGACCTCTCGTCAACAGATGGCAAAGATAACTTTTTCACTGAGGGAGATAGTAGTTATTCGCTTTAAACAAAGGTTTTCTGCCTAAGACGTTATCTGTGACTCGGGTGGGTCTGCCACAGGGATCAGTTCAGGGAGCCCAGTGAAAGGAATGAATGTACGTCTTTGATTATGTCACAGGCATATCAGCTCCCAAGCTAAGCTTTGATCAGTAGCTGTATGACAACTCTGCCCACAATCAAGGTGCCTAGTCATTATCTAAATGTGCATATTCATTGTCATTGATAAGAAGAAGCATTGTATGCTTTACATAGCAGGCAAAGTAACAAAGATGATATTTTCCTAAAATATGTTTAAAGCTTGTTATATACTTTTGCCAGAATGCAGGATCATACCACCTGTAAATGGCAATCAATAACTAGATTAAAAATCCAACCAAACCATGTCCCCTCAACACTCAACACACGCAAACACACACACACAGTTGAAGTAGAAAAGGAAAAAAATCCTTATTTCCTACTCTTCTATGTCAAAGCAACACATTGATTATGGCACGTGACCTGAAAGAAGTAAAATGCATCCATTTCTCAGTAGTCTATCCTGCTAGACAGACTCTATTTGATAGCTCTCTATTTGATATCTGTAACATAAAATCCCTAAGGAAATAAATTTAATTTTTACTATTTTATGAATGTTTCACATAGTAAAATAACTGGCATCCTGAACTTGTCAATTCTTCTATACATTAGATTTAATATCTTCTTCCTTTGAAAGCTCAGTATTGGAGACTAAAAGTTAACTCACATAAACTATTTCTTCTGAAAAAATTAATTTAGGAGTGTTTCACTGTACATACAAGTTTGCTCTGCAGAGTCGAGTTACTCTGAATTGTATTACAGAATTTCTCTGATTATAAATATAGTAATATCTGATTTATTTTCTAGAGGACAAATGTATCTAATTTTTAATCATCAAATTTAATGGTCAAATTAAGATGGAAACTAAAGGGACAGTAGGTCATAACTCAGAATTGTATACAAATGTAAACATATCAAACCTTTATTTTTATGTTTTCACGTCTATTGCTATGAATTAATGTGAGTTGTTACAGCAACAGCTTATTTGAATCAACTTTTTATTAACTTTTTTTTTTTTTTTGGTGTTGAGCATATTTGTATGTGCTGTTGGCCCTTTGTATGTCTTCTTTGGAGAAATGTCTGCTCGTGTCCTTTGCTCATTTTATTTTATTTTTTTATTTATTTATTTTTTATTATAGTTTTTTATTTTTTAAATTTTAAAATCTTGAATTCTTACATGCGTTCCCAAACATGAACCCCCCTCCCACCTCCCTCCCCATAACATCTCTCTGGGAAAAGTGCAGACCACTATGATAATTTCATGCTAATATGTTTATGAATTGATTTTTTTCAAATAAGATGAAACAGAGGTAATCTAAATTTAAAAAGATTATTTCTGCTTGATATCCACTAAAAACATGGCTCAGCACTTGGTGAGTTCTGTATTATAATACATCTAAGAATATTTTTAATAGATATTAAGAATTAAGCATAAAGTTAGAGATTCTAAGTTTAGTAAATCCAAATTGCCTTTTTAATTTTTTCCTTTATTTTCCTTTAGAACCTAAAATAACTCGTCCTCCCATAAATGTAAAAATAATAGAAGGATTAAAGGCAGTTCTACCATGTACTACAATGGGCAACCCCAAACCATCAGTGTCATGGATCAAGGGGGACAGTGCTCTCAGGGTAAGTGATGATTATGTTAAAACACATATACACAACATATTTTCAAATACAACAATCCTTTGCAAATTTTCAGTCACACACTTAAAAACTTTTAGTATAAAATATTTTCCATGTACAACATTTTAACCAAACCTAAATATTTGAACCATGTCTAAATATTTTCCATGTACAATACTGTAACCAAACCTATATATATATATATATATATATATATGTATGTGTGTGTGTGTGTGTGTGTATATATATATATATATATGCAAACTGTAAGGCATCCAGTTGGGGCTGAGAGGAGGGAAAAGAGATAGGGACCAGTAGTGTTAAGGATGATAAAAGAAGCAGAGCAAAGCTAAGCTAGAGTCTTCTTTGTTGGCTGGTCAGTTGGTTGGTACTTGAATCATTTATTTTTTCTTTTAACATTGAATCTTTGAGACTCAAGAGATTTTTTTTTTAGAAAAGGAACTAAGCTTCAAGTTTTAGACCTGACAAATGGCTTCTAGAAGGAGAGAGAAAGAAATGAGATTTGGAAGAAAAGGAATGAGAATATTCTAGAGTGAAGTTAGAGCATTAAGACTCAAGACTGGTGACCTTGACAATGACCTCAATCATATACAGTAGACAAACTTGAAATACATTATTCACATCCTTATTTTGTACTGCTTTTGTATGTACCTACATTTATTGATAAATTACTATTCTGCATCATCATTGTCTCTTTCCATCCTTGCATAACCTACTATGAACTCAGTGAGGTCACAGACAATATGTTTTTCATATTACTATACTCAGAGTATTCCATGGGGGATACATAGGTGTTGATCTCTATCAATGCATTGAAATACAACATAATATCAATTAGCTTTGTTTTATTTAAAACAAAACAAATAATTTTCATTTTTATGATAATGTATATAATTTTCTGGCTTTCCTTTTGTTATATTTTCTACACTAAAAGAAGGAGTGGCTCTATATATACTACTGAATTTAGATTCCCAAAGAGAATATAGATATAATATTTTAATTATAAAGACCAGTCTTTGTATTTTCTGTGGAGTTTTCCAACTTTTAAAAGGATCCCATATAGGCAGTAAGTACGCTTATTAAGAGCAATGCTTTTAATCAAACAAACTTGGGTGTGACATATTTAGATACCAAAATCTAAAATAAGGCTTGTTGATTTAGGACATCCAATTAGTTATGGGGTCCTCGTGTATTGAAAGAAAATAAAAATAACTATATCTTATGGTATTGTTATTGAAATTTATTTTTATAAGGGAATCTTATACCTTCTCATTTATTATTCTATGTTATCCATAATAAATGTCAAATAAATGTTAAAATAATATTTCTGATGAGTGAAAATGATGACTTGATGAAATATAGCAAATGTATCCTTAACAGACTCATGTTCATGCAAAATTCATGTACCTATCTCTGGCAGGAAAATTCCCGGACTGCGGTTCTTGAATCTGGGAGCTTAAGGATTCATAATGTACAAAAGGAAGACGCAGGACATTATCGATGTGTGGCAAAAAACAGCCTTGGGACAGCATACTCCAAACTGGTGAAGCTGGAAGTGGAGGGTAAGAAGCTTTGTTTCTCCTCATGACAGTGTTAGCAGAAGGCCTCATGCTCTACTGTGAAGGCTGTACTTCATCTTGCAAGACAGACAGGCAGTAGGGAGTTTAGCGCCCTCAGTTATTCCAGCTATTAGGCCATCAAGTCAACACTCAAAAATTGAAAGGAGGGGAAAAAAGTTCATTTGTTTAGTAGGTCATATTTCATCTATATCCCATCAATTGACTGAAACAGACTATATTACCAAAACAGTAGGATACCATTTCAGAATATCTTCCTGGCCTGGACAACTCTCCCTTGCTTATCAATTTGAAGACACTCATCTTTCTCAGCATAAAAGATGTGTCTTTAAAATGTATCAAAAGAAAAATGTAACTTCTTTCCAGACTCCGTTCTGTCACAAAGGTTAAGAAAAATAAAAATACTGACTCAAAATGTATAACTCCATATGGTCCTACTTCTATGAGTTATACTGTCAAGATATTTTACACTTTTTAAAATGTTCCTTGAAGTCAATGAATTCAACAGCTGGTTGTGAAAGATCTTCACTGAGAAATCAGAATCCAGAATGAGCTAGGGATTCTATCCATTTGGTCATCAGCTCCCTCTTAACCTGAAATTATATCAGTTTTGCTTAAAAAGAGAAACTTTCAGCATGCCTATACTAGGTGAGGAACCTGAGTGCAAAACTTTTTCCACCTTTTCCTGTTTTAAGCCTTAGAATTAACCTCTCTGGTTCCCAATTTTCTTATCTGCAAAGTGGGGTTCATTCTGAGTATTCAGTGAGATAAGTTACTGGTTGTATTTAGCGCAGTGTCTGGCCCTTTATAAACATTCAACAAATGTTGACTGTAAGAATTATCAGTTCTTTTTCTGCTTTACTGTTATCTGATCAATAACGTGATTATCACACATTGACACAAATTATATTTCAATTGGGAAAGGTTTCATAGTTTCCCCTAGCTTACTTTGATGTCACCTTTCTCTTGAGCCAAAACTGACCCTTTCCTACATTTCTTCCTTCTCAATCACAGTTTTCTATTAGCTCCTGTAAGATTATCTTTATTGCCTAGCTAGATATTCTCACAGCTTTAATGATCTTACTTCTATTAACTGTTCATGGGAAGAAATGAAATTGGAGGAAATTGTGGTTGTCAGACATAAAAAGGATATATTTTTAGCACAGCTGCTAGACTTTAATATCTTTTAAATGATCAATGCTATTTAAAGCTCAGAATGTAACCACCACCTGATGTAACTCACTGAGTGAAAATTAAATAAACATGCAAACACATTTGGTCACACTTTCAGACACAATGAATGTCTGCCTGGATTCAGTGTTTCCTTGAACTATGTGTGGAGGGATACAGAACAAATGTTAGCCATTTATAAATAATATCATGAAGATTTTTCTCTTCAAGGCATGAAATATGAGCCCTCTGATTCATGACATAAAACATTGATTGTTTAGGTTACTGTCTTCAAAGATAATGGAACAATTTGCCTTAGTTTGGGCCTAGAGAAAATTATCACATATTTCATTAGTTGGAGTTCAATTACACAGCTTAGTCTTGCCTTGCCATTTAGTTTTGTATCATGCCTATCAATCAGTAAAACTGAATGCTCTCCTTCCTAACATTTAAACGGTCATGTTCATTGTGTTAACAATTAGTATATGAAAGACATTTTATTCAAGCTGCTAGTACTGAAAGCTCATAATATCATTTAAAGGTACTTTACCAGGATGTAATAAGCTCATTTTAGCACACATGTCTATTTCTACTTCATTCTAGTCCCTATTAAAGTAGTCAATATACATGAAAACATGTGACATGCTTAACACAACTGCTGGTATATACTACGTATTTAGTAAATACCATCAACTAAAATTATTACTTTTAGAACGTAAATATTGCCACAAATCTGTTTGGGCTTTTGAAGCTCTGTGAGGTTGGCTTCCGCTTAAAGAAACAGTTGAGGCATGTCCACAAGATATAACACAGACACAACCTATTTAAAAAAAGGGTCAATTAAACCAACAACTCAGAGCAAGTAAAAAGGCAACTAAGAAGTCACTGGAAGAATCCCAATATGCCTGCAAATGCCTGCTGTCTTGGCGACCGTGAGGGCTGAAGATAAAGCAGGGTCACTCAGGACAGATGAGCATTTGTTACGTATTGTGTCAGTAATGCTGCAAATTAGTTTAAGCAAATCAGAACGAGAGCCCTGTAAGAGCTATTTGATGTTGGGCTACATTTATGGCAGATAGGTATACCAGGAAAAGACAGGGTTTGTCTGCTGTCGTGAGCATCTAATGAGGTTAATCTTACCAGTTTATACAGATTTGGTACAGTGTGTTCACTAAACCTTAGCAGCCATAATAAAGGTGAAAGAAATACCCTTGGACACGTGAAGTTCCCTGTCTAGACTGCCATCCTCAGGCTGTTGGATTACTGGAATGGCAATGTAAAGATATTTTAGGGGACTTCCCTCGTTGTTCAGAAGTTAAGACTGTGCTCCCCATGCAAGGGCCTGGGTTTGATCCTTGGTCAGGGAACTAGATTGCACATGCAGCAACTAAGACCAAGCGCAGTCAAATAAATCAAAACAAAACAAAACAGGCTCTTTGCTATCCTATTAAAAAAGATTGTACCTTTCTGCCTTGCCTTAAAAGGTTCAAAGAGTGACATGCAAAATTACTGATGGAACAATCCAGTTTAACCATGACCAAACATGGATATCTTTCTAAAAGGATGAACAATGCGATGTTTAACATTTTAAAACACTAAATGCTTTACAGGGATTATTTTATTTAATTTTCACTAACAGTGAGTGAGGAAGGGCCTATCATTGTACCATTTTAGGAAACCGAGGAACACACAGGGTAACTAACTCACTCAAGGCTGCACAGACAGAGGCACCTACGTAATGCCAAGTACAGTCTGTTCTGTTAAATAACAGGAGAATCATGTGTGACATCGTCAAGATTAGGATCAGAATGAGGATGGGGGAAGAAGCCAGAAGTCTGTGAATGAAGGCAAATGGGAGTTGAAGAAGAGGGAGGGTAGATGTAGATCTATTTTTTCCCAATAAAGAGAAGAGTCCAAAAAGTGAGCAGTAGTTGGAGGCCTCATTGGCACACAGGTAGTGTGGTTTTGCATAATTTCTCTTTTAAAAAAGATTGAAATGTGTTTTTTTTTTAATTGGCAATGTTAAAATATTAATGAGACGGAACCCAGAGAGAAGAAAAATCTGAATATACAGTAGAGAGGCTGAATTTTCAAGGGGCTGTGGTACTGGAGAAGGTAAAAGAGACGAATGCAGCAACAAACATTTTATGGGGGTGACCACATGACCCAGTTTACCCTGTTCTGGTTTACACCTGTCATCCTAGAATAATTATTAATAGAGTCTCTCTTTTACTTTCAAAAATATCCTGGCTTCAATGGTAAATTACACGATTATTGTGCTTAGACAGGAAAAAGAAACTTTCTTCCTTGTAATAGGGAGAAAGGAGAAAGGGGGTGTATTCCGGTATAAATGAGTTCATAAATTAGGTATATGGAATTTGAGAAAGCTCTGTTCTGATGGGTTCTGTTTCCTGTAGGAAGTAGGAAGTAAGATTATCTTCTGAAAATACTCCTATAAAGGGGGGCAAAGGGATGAGGAGGTTTTTAAATAGCTGTGGGTAATGGGGGAGATGAGTCACAGGAAAACTAAGCTTGCTGGGCAACATGAAGGTTTCAGCAGAGAACAGGACTAGGAATACAGACTGGCAGCAATTTGCTTCATTCTGGGTTTTTCCTGCAGGGTTGCACAGCAGTATGAGTAGGAAAAAGTAGAAAGCCAAATCCAAAGGCAAGATATAAGCATTGGAGCTTTGCCAGGAAAGAAAAGAGGGCAAGAAAGTTGAGAATATTGTGAGAGAATGCTTGAAATGATGACTCACTTTATGTACTAAATACACAAACCTGGATTCAAACACAGAGTTCCAGCAACATGATAGACAAGATAACATGAAAATCTTCCTACTACAAACATTCAGAAATGCCAGCTTAGTTGTATAACTCATAAGGAAACAATGTCAATTTTCTGAAGTCAGGAATGAATAGAAATTTGAAAAGCAGAGCAGTAAGATTATGGGGCGGTTGGACCTTGTCCTCCATGTAATAAGACAGGTGCCCATTTCTTTAATGTGTAAGGTCAGTTTTTAAGACTGTTAAAGGGACAGAAATCAAAGTCTTTTGCCCCTGTGAAGTGGAAGCTGGCATTGATACCCTTGTATAAAGCTGAGAACCATAAAAGTTAAAAGGTATGTCAGCAAAACTCTACCCATCAGCAAAGAAAGGCAATACAGAGGCTTGTCTATCTCTCCATTGGAAGAAAAGAGAAGTTTTCTTATGAATGAATATCCAACACTCAGGACTATATCTCAATTATACTTGATTTTGAATTCATGCTGCCAGCACAGCCAGTTAAGAAATCCCCAGCTAGAGAAATTAACATAAAAACTAGTCCTAGGTCTTCCAAAGAAAACATAGAGATGGCCCACAGGCACATGAAAAGATGCTCAACATTGCTAATGAATAAAGAAATGCAAATCAAAACCACAATGAGGTACCACCTCACATTGGTCAGAATGTCTATTATCAGAATGTTTACAAATAATTAAGTCTAGAGTAGGTATGGAGAAAAGTGAACGCTACTATACTTTTGAGGGAACTGTAAATTGGTGCAGCTATTATGGAGAAAGAGTATGGAGTTTCCTTTAAAAAACTAAAAACAGAACTATTATATGATCCAGCAATTCCACTCCAAGGCATGTATCCAGAAAAAATGAAAACTCCAGTGTGAAAAGACGCACCCCAACATTCATAGCAGCACTGTTTACAATAGCCAAGACATAGAAGCAACCCAAGTCCCCAAATAATTGGCTTAAGAAAATGTGCTATATATGTACCGGAATATTACCTGACTATAAAAGAGAATGAAATAATTGTCATTTGCAGTCACATGGATCTAGAGAATGTTATACTTAGTGAGGTTAAGTCAGACAAAGACAAACACTATATGAGTCATATGTGAAATCTAAAATATAATACAAATGAATCTACATACAAACAGAAACAGATTCACTGACACAGAAAACAAACTTATTGTTAAAAAAAGGGGGGGAGAAGGAGGGAGGGAGGGACAAATTAGGAGTATGGGATTAACAAACTACATAAAATAGGTAAGCAACAGGATTCACTGTATTGCATAGGGGAACTACATTCGATATCTTTAACCTCTAATAGAATTTAATCTGAAAAAATAACTGAATCACTTTGCTGTGCATCTTGAACTTATACAATATTGTAAATAAACTATAATTTCAAGGGAAAAATTAGTCTCAAGTCAAAAATTTAACAACAAAAAAAGCTGAAAAACAAAACACTTTACACAGGTTAGGGTTTAGATAATGCCACACTGAGGGTGCATTCACAATGCAAAATTATCACATCCACAGGAAACCACTTGCCTTGAGTAAGAGGTAGCTAACACAATATGTAAAGAGATTTAAGCCCCAGGAAATCCAATTAACAACACAATATAATAAATACTCTCAAATGAATATGTTAAAATGAAACACACAAAAGGAGGAACAACAAAAAAGAAAAATACATTAGGAAGAAGAAAGGCAAGTCTGATAAAGAATTAAATATAATTTTAACAAGTGAAAAATATAAAGACTAAAGTTAAAATTCAGTGGATGGATAATGGTATATTACCCTGGTGGCTCAGAGGCTAAAGCGTCTGCCTGGAATGTGGGAGACTTGGGTTCGATCCCTGGGTCAGGAAGATCCCCTGGAGAAGGAAATGGCAACCCACTCCAGTACTCTTGCCTGGAAAATCCCATGGAGGGAGGAGCCTGGTAGGCTACAGTCCATGGGGTCGCAAAGAGTCGGACACGACTGAGCAACAAACTACAAACTACTACCCAAAGTAAGTTTATCACAAAGTTGTTTATAATAGCATATTTTAAAATATAATTTAAATTTGCATCAATAAGAGGCTGACATTATGTGATGAAATTCGTGTGGACCATTAAAAAGGATGAGATCAATCTATAGTAGTAACTTCTATAACTATCCACCATATATGTAATTTGGGTATGTTTCCTTTCTCTGAATTTCAGTTTCCTCACTCTAAAACAGGGGTAAAAATAGCACCTACCTCTTATGTTGTTGTAGTGACTACATGAATTATTACTGGCACACAGAAAGCATGATATAATTATCGGCTATCTTTATAACAATTAATACTTATATAGTGCTTACTGTGTACAGTGAAAAAGAGAATGAAAGTTGCTCAGTCTTGTCCGACTCTTTGCAACCATATACAAGGCACTATCTTATTTCTTTAGAAATATTAACCCATTAGAAATATTAATGTGCTCATAAGTTAAAAAAGTAAGTCAAAGAACAGTATGTTATATATTATACGTTCGGCTTCCCTGGTGGTCAGCTGGTAAAGAATCTGCTTGCAATGTGGGAAACCCGAGTTCGATCCCAGGGTTGGGAAGAATCCCTGGAGAAGGGAATGGCTACCCACTCCAGTATTCTGGCCTGAAGAATTCCATGGACTGTACACTCCCTGGGGTTACAAAGATTCAGACACTACTGAGCGACTTTCACTTTCATACATTGGACTAGAAGTAGCAGATTGTTAACTGTCATCATCTCTGTACAGAATTACATGAGGGGTGGTTACCTTCCATCATACACTTTCTATAGCTTTAGACTTTCTGAACTTTTATACAGAGACCTTTATAATTAGAAAGAATGAAAGCTTGTACTTATGCTTTGGAAAAAATTACTTCTTCCAAATATACTATTTTAATCAAGTGACATCAACCTTTCTGTTCATTGGTTTGATATACTATTTTTGTAGTTCTGTTGCTCCATTCTGCTTTAGAACAAATTCAGGGATGGAAAAAGTTTTGTCAAAGGCAACTGATTATATATTCACTACACTGGGGTATTGAACCAAAGACTGTTCAGGGTGGGGTCATAATAAACAGACCATGGAAACTGCCATTTCCTCACGGGAGGAATTAATCCATAAAGACAGTAAGTTGAGAAAGTAAGGGAGTCAATTAGATGGAATGGGAAGGGAAAAGTTTCAGAGAGTGGCAGCTGCAGCGAATTCTCTTCTTGTTTGACTCTACTGTCTTACTTATGAGCAGAAACCTAAAGTTTATGATTCTATAGTGGCTTGGAGGATCCCAACTAAAATTCCATTTGGGTTCTGATTTCTCAGTGAACATCCTCTACACTTGGTTAGGTGTTATTGATTCATAGGTAAAGTAAAGGTAAGTTTCCATAGAAAAGTGAAGTACTCTTGGGTGAGAACTATATAGGTATGTTGACTTGCCCTTGGTAGGGAAGTCTTTGGTTTCCCAGATCCCATATTCACCTGGAAGGCAGAAAAGAGATGTCAACCTCACAACTCGGGAGGCTCTTCCACTGGAAACGTTAACCCCTCTCTCAGGTACCTCTGTGACAACGGGCTTTAGGACAGGCCTCATGGCAGGATAGATGAGGGCCAGAGAAATATGAAACATATCATGTTTCATAGAAAGTTCCATTTTCTAAGTGCTCATTTTAAATTTTTTTTACCATATCTGGAGTGAATTCCCAGTCATTGGTTTTTTACAACAAGCATTGGCTAATTTCTTGTTTCTTTATCATGCATTTCAATATATCAGGAATTGAGATTTGTCTCACCCAGCTTAGAGGCAATCCTACTTCATTTGTGGCTTCTGCCCTTTAGCTAAAAAGGTTCCTCTTAGCTGTCTCCAAATATGAGAATGCATATACAATTATAGAACAAAGATAAATCAATCATATTTCCCAGAAAGATTTCCTCATATTTAACTTCAAATATTGCTTCTGTTGAGATCACAACTTTTAATTAGTTCCTCACAGAGGTAAAAATATCTTTTTCAGCAGCATAATTCCATGTAGCCTCATCCCCCACTTGCCACCTCTGAACAAGGATTCTTACTGCATTAGTTTTGTTTGATTGAAAATGGACAAGGTAACTTCTCAGGGCCCTGTAGAAATAATTACCTTCTAAGTCAAGAGACAGCCTTGTCTCCCTTTCCAACCTACTTCATGTTCTGTCTTAGGCATGTGAGCATCCAAAGAATGATTCATATCATTTCTCCTACATGTCTTTAACTAAAACAGTTTTCCCCTGAGTACTCCCAAATACTCAGTACTCCCGAGTACTCCAGAGCACTCAGTACTCCCGAGTACTTAGTGGCAGAGCGATGCCACCTTGAAGTATGATGATTTGAGTGATAGAGCTGGAGTTATCAAGGAGAGGCTGCCATCAAGGGAGGCTATGAATGACCTCTGAAGCACCAGTCTTATTTTAGTTTCCTGATTTTGACCTGAGGGATATTCTTCCTTTAAAAAATGTGTTTCATAAACATCACAGAAATTAAATACGTTTAAGATGATAATGTAATTAGTCTTTTTATAGACAGATTGATTATTGTCTTGAGATTTTTTTAATCATTAGGAATGATCTATTTTAAAAATTACAAATAGCTAATTTTCTTATATTCCCCTTACATTCTTACATATTTCCCTTAGACTTCCTTTATATCCTTCAATTTAATTATTATGAAATGATTTACTTATTTGGAGATGAGCACTGATCTTATGCATTCTGTGAATATAACATTCAGACAAATCAAACTTTGTGTGTAGAAACTGGTTAAGTGTAAAAGATTTGAGATCCCAGTTAAAATAGATGGATATTGGAATGGATTGGGCTCCCTGGTGATGGCATTTTCTATTACTACTTCATTTTCCCTTGGAGCTTTAAGCCATTAAGGAAAAGATTGGGCAGGAGAGAGGCTAAAACCAAGGGTTTTCAGTCAGTGACCACCAGTGGGAAGAGGGTACTCGGCACCAGTACAAAGCTGCGGATGAGGGCCCGGAGCAGATCTAGAAGAGAACAGAACCCATCTAGGTCTAGGGTTATTGTAGGCTCCTCTAATGTTTAAACAACTCCTTGTTTGCAGGAGGCCTCAAAAATAGACCCATGTCTCCACACCTGGGAGAGGCATTTTGGGGAGTAAGGAGGAAAGGTGAGCCACCTGGCAAATTTAATTGGCTCCCATGCAAGAGTTCCCAACACTGGTCAGGGTGCCTTATTGCTGCTGTCTGTCCCTTTCTCTGCAGTCTGAAAAGCTTCACCGTATATCCTTAGGAATAACTTGCTCTGTGGGAAGCTTCTGTTGTTGATTTTTTGCAGACATACACAGTACCTAAAATAAGTAGAATTCTAAAAGACCAAACAAATACATATGTACATAGGATGACCCCAAGGCAAATGTCAAGAGATCTAAAAGATCAGAACTGTTTTCAGAAATGTTAGACTTCTGTCCATCTTCTTTGCCAGAGATCAGATTTCCTTACTGCATCTAGAAAAGTGGAAGTGAACATGTAATGTTTACACACATTTGATTGCCTTTTTCCTTTGTTTATGCTGCAGCTCTTAATATGACAAACGCCACAGAGAGAGGTATCTAAACCCCCAATGTGTGTTGTGCTCTCAATGATTGCAGTTTTAATAAAATTTGCAGTGGCCCTGTTCCCGGCATCAGTTCTATCTGTTTGATGCCACTAACAGGCTTGATTTGCTGTCATGATTACACTGTGTATTTAAAAACCAAAGAAAAGAAAGAGGCATAAACCTTTGATATTCCTCGGGGCTATCATAGGGAAAATTAAATCTGCATGATTAATGTGGTGCATGCTCTCAGAAGAGGGTTTGACCCACTGATTCCCACTTTAGGGGAGATTATGCTGTATTCTCATCTGAAAAGTTCCGTAGTGCTTTCAACAAACAATGGTAACATGGTCCTTTATTTGAAGAGTTGTCAGTAATGTTCTCTAAGGATAAAAAAGTTGTATTATTATGCACTGAACATATAATACTTCAAGGTAAAGAACAGTTAGATTCTCTTCAATTGCTCTGAAGAAATGTGCTTCAAAGATTTTTCTTCAGTTGTTTAAGATGATAGAATTGATATAATGTTGACAGTATATTGTCTGAAATGAAATTGAAAAGTTAAGGAGCTTAGTATACTGGCTAATAACATGGGCTCTAGGTTGTAGAAAACTGTCTGGACTCGAGTCTAGAGCAGCTGCTTAAGTTCATATCCTGGCTCCAGCATTTACCCTTGTGTAACTTCAGGTAGGTTACTTCCTTTCACAGTGCCTCAGGTACCCTACCCGTAAAATAAGGTGAACACTATGTCCTATCTCGTAAGTTGCAAAAGGATAAACTCAAATACTACATTTAAAGCTCTCACAAGAGTGGTTGGCACAGAGTAATCACTCAAATAATAGTCATCAATGTAGTTCTAGGACTAATGAAACTTTGGCACAACAAAAGCAATGACTTAGACACTTGGGAAGACATTGACAGCTCTTTATTTCACACGCCATCTTCATCTTTGAGGCAGAAGCAATCAAGTTCAATTGCAAAAACTAAATTTTTACTTAAAATAGAGTTGATGTTTTATTAACTTTGGTTTCATTAGAAGAGTAACCAAACACTTTAAAACCTGAAAGGGGCCCTAGAAGTCATAGCTCAATCCCTTAATTTTCAGTTAATGAAACTTGAGACCAGAAAAATGCTTACTTTATTACTTTACCCAAGTTAGCCAAGAACAAGGATGGCTTACACCCTAAACCAGGACATCTTTCATAACCCCACTCTTGAGTCTTTTCTTTCTCTATGTTTATGTTACATAGATGAGAATTCTGGAGCATTGACATGCTTTAGCATCAGATAGACCAGAGTGTTAATTCTGACTGCCACTTACTAGTTATGTGAGGCTGGGTAATTTATGTCACCTCTTTGAGTCTATTTCCTCTTTGTGAAATGGGTGCAATATGACTTGGAGTGTAGGGTTCTTAAAAGGAGCTGGGATACCATGTAGATACTGTATGTGTCTACCAGCTCTTTGATAAATACTGACTGCTATTGGTATTGTTGTCTGTTGTTTACATTGTTATGAAGCTGGATGACTTCTATCCAGAAAATATTGCTGGTTAGTCTTCTCAAGTTTCACAAATAGAATGTCAACATTACCAACTGCTTCTCTTGCTTCCAAAGAATATAAATCTCCTCTCAATCAGCAATGCTTTGTCCCTGCATTCTTGATACTTGTTAGAGATTAATAACTTTGGTTTAGCCCTATTGTGACAAATGACATAAGGATGCTTATCTAAGGTGCCATATGAAGATATGCCTTTACCAGCAAACTGGAAAGAGGCTATATAGAATCAGCATGTCCCTTACCAAATAGTGTAACAACATGAAAGTCAAGGCAGGCTCAGTGCAATATCCCAAGCTTACATCATATTTTGCTCACTATAGAAATAGCTGTTTGCCAAAAACCTTCTTGAAAATATTGATCATTCTGTCACTAACTGCTCTGAAAAACATCTTAAGTGAGAAACTGCTTTAAAAATTTTTTCTACCTGGGGAGAAAATAAATGGTCTCTCTTGAGAAACTGGCATTTTGCTCTCCTTCCTGTGGTGAGAACTGTATACTTTATTTTTTGCCCCACCTTGCATGTTTTTCAGAATACAGTTTGAAGCTTTGTCATAATATTTGTTCCACTAAACCAACAAGAGGTCTCCTCTTCTTGAGACAAACGTGTTGTTATTTAAGGTACTGTCACATCATCGATTATGCTCACTTCAAAAACCTCTATGGAAAGAGATGGAAATAACTAAGTTGATGGACTGACGGAACTCTTGAAGGTAGTGGTTTTCAAGCATCAGTGCACATGAGAAGCAACCACAGATTTTATTAAAAGACACAGCTCTAGGTTGCATTCCCCAGAGATTCAGACCTGATGGGTCTCTCTTAAGGCCTTTTAATAACCTCCCAGATGATCCTCACATAGGTAGTCTATGAACCACACTTCATGAAACCTGGGTTCGATCCCTGGGTTGGGAAGATCCTCTGGAGGAGGGCATGGCAACCCACTCCAGTATACTTGTCTGGAGAATCCTCATGGACAGAGAAGCCTGGCAGGCTACAGTCCATGGGGTCACAAAGAGTCAGACACAACTGAGCGACTAAACACACAGCCCAAGGATACAGAGATAAATAAGACAAGGTTCACTTCTTGAAAAGTGTCCAAATTTAGTGAGAAAGCTAGGCATGCAAGCAAAGACTTACAATAATTAGAGTTCAATATACTTGCAACAATAGAAGTTTGGGCAAGATATACACATAGGACAGCAGAGACAGTGAGAAGTCAGGGAAAGCTTTGAGAGGTGAGGTCCATCTTTGATTGATGAACAGCAGCTCATGCTACATACCATGTGTCAGTGAGAGAGGAAAAAATGCAGATTTATCATGCAAGCACAGGCTGACACCGACTCCGAACTAGGAAGTCGAAGGTGGTCTAGAGAGTTTGGTTGGTACCTACCAGCGGTGCTATGAAAACCAGAACGAGCTACAGTTTGACTCACAAGCTATTTGAGTTGATACTCTTTCATCTTTTGTTGGACATAATTTTAAAATGGTTCCATATCTACCATCTCATTGGTGTGGGAACTTACAGTTTGGATGGTCCTATGGCCCTATTGGGGTTTCCAGAATTCCATTTCAAAGCCTACCAAAATGTTCCCAAACCGAGCCACTTGAGACAACCGGGATATTATGGTGTCACTTAAGATTAAGGTTATAACTACTGTTTCTTTTCCCATTTAAAATTTCTGGCTAGCTAATAAATAAATAAATGTTTTGAAAATTCTGGTTCTTATTAAACTTCAGCTTCTGTGCCTGCTGTCAGAGTTCAGGTATCTTCCTTTTCATAATATTAGGTCAAAGTGTTATTTAAAAGTAAACTAAGATTTTGATACATACACTGTGGTTACGTAAGATGTTAATGGGGCTTCCCAGGTGGTGCCAGTGGCAAAGAACCTGCCTGCCAGTACAGGAGATACAAGAGATATGGGTTCACTCCCCCGGTTGGAAAGATCCTCTAGAGTAGGAAATGGCACTCCACTCCAGAATTCTTGCCTGGAAAATTTCATGGACAGAAAAGCCTGGTGGGCTACAGTCCACGGGGTCGCGAAGAGTCAGACACAACTGAGTGTGCACACACTGTGTAAGATGTTAACAGTTGAGGAAACTGCCTGAAGAGTACCTGGGGACTTTCTTTCACTTCCTTTACAACTCTTCTGTAACTCTAAATTTATTCCCAAATAAAAACATTTGGAAAGGGTAAACTCAAAAAGGCTTCTGTCCTCATCATTAAGCAGTTTAGCATCTCCTCCCATTAAAACCAAAAAATAATTATTTTAAGAATGAAAAAAGGGAATCAGAGCCGAGATTCAACTTTTTTCTTGGCTTACGGTTAACCTTGTAATACCTTTTTCAGGACCATTTTAACAAAACTAGTCCTAATAGCTGCTCTCGTTACATCTAGGACTGAAATCAAAACAAGTGGACTTTGTGTGGCTCTTGCCTGATTTCCTTGGTAAACACGTCTTACTCACAGTCATTATTCACCATCCATATTTACAAGCTAAGAAAATGTTATTATCTCAAAGGCCACAGAAATGTTCCCGACCCAAGCCACTTTAGAGAATAGGAATGTCACAGAGGCAGGCCAGCCTGATTAGAGGTGGGAGTCACTGTTTGTGAGGGTACTGTGGATGTTTTTTTAAAGGAGCTTGTGCTCTAATTCCTTCAGAGATGGAGCCACAGTGGATAGACCTCTTTATGCATTACTCAGCTTCAAAGGGGACAGACATGTAAACAGTGGCAGCACACCAGGATCAAGTTTCTTTGCTTTAGCCATCAAGAAGTCAGGAAAGGAAAATCAGGTATTTACTTAGGTTTATCATTACTATCGTCAAACTTTCTTTTAATGATTGGAAGACAAAAGAAGAATCTGTTCAGAAACAAAGTACCCCAGAGTCTCACTATGATTACTTTTCAACCACCCTTGAGCCACTTTTCTTTAAGTAAAAAAATTAAAAGTTAAAATGATCTTTCTTGTTCTCTGTGGTGGCTCTCTACTAACAGGCATCTCCGACTCCATAATTCTGAAAATACGATGCTAGATGAGACATCTAACCTATTTAAGAATAGATTCAAATAGTCTAATATTGATTAGCATCTATGTTTTAAAATAGGATCTGAAGAATGAATTTCTCTTTCTAGAGTGATTCTTCTCAGACAATTGAGGAAAGGATTTAAGTTCATGCTTTTAATACCTACAATATATGGGACGCTGCCTGCTAAGGAAGACCGAAATTTAAAATAAGATGAAATAGCCTTCTACCTTTGAAGTCAGTTGGAAGAACAGCTGTCGTCAGTCAGGAAGACACCATAGAGATAGAAACAGGAAGGAAGGGAGGGAAGGAGGGAGGGAAAGAGGGAGGGAGGAAGAGCAAGAGGAGATGGCTTCAAAGTCAGCCTTCAATACTTTCTAGCTATGTGTCAGTTGCTATATTCACTTCCTTGGACAGATCATTTTACTTAATCTTCTCCATAATCCTACAAGTTAGGGGTTAACAGGTTCTGCATTTTCTGCAAGAAGACACTGAAGTCCAGCGTCGCACAGATCGAACAGCTAGTAAGCAGTAGAGGGAGGACCCAAACTCAGAGCCTCCCGCCTGGTTTCCCATAAGGGGTACTGTACACAACGGAAAGGAGATATTATTTTGATTTCCCAATTTCTGATTATGTTCTTAGAAAAAGTCCTAGAACGGTATTCTTATAGTACCAGATGGTCAGAGATTTTCTTAGGATATTGCCCAAGAAGAAAATTATAAATGTCATGCTACAAAAAGCAAATAATGTACTATTTCACCCTCCATTGAGACTTCAAGTCTAGGTGGCCAAATTCCTGTTATTCCTTGACTTTCCTCATTCTTGCAGTCGGAAGGATGGAAATCATCTCACACGTGCGCCTGTTTCTCTTCTGGTTTCATTTCTTTCTTTCTGTAAGATCTACGCAACCTGTATTAATTTACTAAATGTATTCCTTTTATCTCCACTAGAGAATTTTGATGGCTTTCCCTCCTCCCATATACCAAGACATTCCACCCCCGTCCTCCAGCTTTCTTCTCCATCAACTAATACAATAAATTGAGTAGGAAAAACTTATTTACCTCTTTAGAATCAAGTCATAGTCACACAGATATACAGTCAAAACTGAGGAGACAGACTTTAATAAGAGCAAATATAAAAATGAGTATTGGATACTCATGACTTTTAGTGGAATCAATGACCTAACTGCATCATTATATGAAATGCAAACAAAAACTTGTGCAAATTTGTATTCATAGAGGCAGAGTATTTAGAAAGAGTCTAACTATTCACTGAATTTGTGAGACTCTAGGTGTGTTAGTTTTAGTTTCAGGTACCACGGATAAGAGGATAACTTAAGAAAAGAAGGGAAGCTAAGCAGTTCAAAATTGAGAAGTCAGGATGGTAAACTGGGGTTAGCATGTTGGAAAAATGAAAACATGTGATGGATTTTATTTTCATTTCTGCCCAGTAGGTAGAAGTAGGAACTGGGTCTTGTGGGTAGTAATTATAAGGAGACTGATTTTGGTTTGATTCAGGATATATACATGTACCTGTTTTTTAAACACAGCTGTTTAAAATGGGTTGGAACTAAGTTCTCCATAAATCAAACTATTCAAGAAAATGATGGATATACTGTTTAACTTGGATGTTGATTATATCTCAGATTATTCCAATATGAGAAATCTCAGAGTCTCCATTCTATATGTTCTACTGAACAATCCCAAGGAAGCAGAGAAGGAAAATGAATGACTATCCAACACTTTTTTCAAAGTATTTCCACAAGAGGCTATGCTAGACTTTAGGGGGGGAAATGATACAACAAAAATAAAGCATGCTCTGTTGCTCCCTCCTCCACCCCACAAAGATTACAAATCACATTGGAAGACAAGACCGATGCATTACACATTAAGTGATTAAAAGAGAGTTTATCAATTAAGTAGACATAAAGACCATGAAACAGAATATATGTAAAATTGATAAGAGGTCAAACAGTCGGTTCAGAAGTCAAGAGGGATGGCGGTAGGGTAGGCAAGCAGTATACACAGCAAAACCAGGACTACAGTTTGACCTCGAAATAACAAATAATCTCATACACTGTGTGACTGTATGCAAACTTGAATAGCATGCAATTTCTCTAACTTAAAGTAACCTCAACTGTTTATGCATGTGTGTGAATGTGTGTACATATGTGTATATATTAATACATAGCATATATAATACATAAAGAATCTGCCCGCAGTGCAGGGGACACAGATTCTATCCCTGGGTTGGGAAGAACCCCTGGAGAAGGAAATGGCAACTTACTCCAATATTCTTGCCTCGGAAATGCCATGGACAGAGGAGCCTGGCAGGCTACAGTCCATGGGGTCACAAAAGAGTCGGACACGACCAGAACAACAACACATGAGATACGTATTTGAATTTTGTGTGTAAAGAGAAATTTTGAGAGTCGATATACGAAAGTTTAATTTCTGGTGGGACTTCCAGACTTCCTTTTAGGAAAATGGCAAATCTTAGAGCTTCTTTGATCCCCTGAATTGGTTCTATATATCTGCAGTGGAGGAAATGGGTGCATTCGTTTGACTGCTTCCAATTCCAAACAAATCAAGCAAAATGAGTCATAATAACAATAACAATAACAACAACAAAGTGAAAAGCAGCAAAGGAAAAATCAGCATTGCCCGCAGAGTCTACTTCAAAATATAGTCCAGTCCAGTAAAAGACCGTTAGTGTAAAATTACAAGGAGGCTGAGGATTTACCTGCAATTCCTCTAGAACCCTAAAAAGAGTAGTATACGAGATGAGTAAATAAGGTTCTCAAAACTACTGAGGCCCTTCAACTTCAGTGGAGCAGAATTTTGGAGACACAGCAGCCAAATAACACAGATTTTTGACATTGCCATCGAAGTCCCATGCCCAGCTCAGGCACCCATAGTTATTTTGCTGGTTCCAAAAAAATAGTTGTTCCCCGCCCCCCACCCCTACGCCCCGCAGGCTTGGAAATAAGTACAATTGTGATAAGGAACTCTAAAGACACGCTCAGCCCAAAGACATTCAGGTATAATTTTTCAGGCCCAATTTGGTCTAACTATGGACCTTCACTTATTTCTTCTGATTAAGGTCTTTGTTCCAAGCAGGGATTCTCTGCAGTTTTCTAGTGTCCAGATGGACCAGTTTTTAGTACGGAAAAATCTCATTTTTATCCAATATGACCTTGATATTTAAAAACTAAAATAAAATGAGAACATGTCATGGACTTGACAGAAAGAGTACAATCTAACTGGGAAGTTATAAATAAGTTCTCCTAAATTTTAGAGTATTGGGCATTAAATATAAAAATGAGGCTTTCTCACTGTGATGCTAGGTAGAACAGAAAACTTTGTGTCTGAAAGCTGGAGAGGCATTTCTGGCTCTGCATCTGCAGCAAATCTGTGTGTTTCCAATTCCTTGTCTGAAAAATGGGCTGAATAATATCAGGTATGTATCATCACAGGGAAACGGCTGGTGTTAAATGAGATAATGTACAATGTGTGTGAAAATACCCATAATCTGTAAGGAACTATACCAATGTATTCTTATTTCTAAAAGTAGATTAACAAGAGCATAGCTATTTTATACTATAAACAAATATTGCACTTGGCTTATCACTAAATCAAAGAAAGGTCTATTCTAACTACACATCAATTTTTTAAAAGAAAAGGTCTAAATTGACACAAAATACATTTTCACAATAGAAAGATAAAACTTCATGTGGGATCAGTCTCTGATTCGGTTATATTAAACATTTTGGAACAATTAATTTAGTGGATGTCTCTTTTCTAGGATTTTTAAAAATTGAAAAATTCTCAGTTCCATACACCCAATTTAGACACTTTTATATTTTTCTTTGTAGCTTGCTTTACTGTTCTTTTTCCCTGCAAGATAATGATGAGCTCCTCTCTGCTCTCTGGGCAGCCTCTGGGAATCAATACAGAGGAATCTCTCTTGGTTGTAGGCTCTGTTCTGCAGAAACCCCCTAATCCTCTGTTTACCACAACAGGAGTCTATTGCCATAGAAATGATAGCTGAGATCCCAGATTCAACATCACTGCCTTCACAGCAGGGCCTCATAAGAGGAGAAGCCATACTAACAGGGAGAAACACAATCAGCACTACTATTATCAGAATAGTAGGCAGTTTGTTGCCTTGAAAGAAAGGGCAGTTGTCAACGATGAAATTAAAATGCATGAATGAGCTATGTTGCTGGGTATGCTGTAGTTCATTTTCTGTGTGGTGCTGCCCGACTAAAAGCAATAGTTTGAAAGTTTATGTCATTTGATAGCTCGCTTTTAAAAGGTCAGTGGTTTCCCTTGATTGCATTTGTTTCTTATTGAAATAAGAAACAAGCAGGTCCTAATTCATCTTGCACAGTAACATTTCTGTGCTCAAAGATTTTCCTTTTCATGATGTGTTGTTTTTGTTTGTGTGTTTGTCTGTCTTGTTCCTAATAACAGAAGAGAGTGAACCTGAGCAAGATACTAAAGGTATTTTTTTTTCTTTCTGCACTGCTTCTTTTATAAACGTATGGTTCTATTCAACTGTTTATTTCTCTGACCTTACAAACAACTCTGAGTGCCATGATTTTATTAGGAAATAACAAACAATGTATGGGGAATATTAATTCAGCATTTAACAGTGTTATGAGATGGGCTGCTTTATATATAATATAGTTATTGAGGATTTACGTGTATTAAGAAAACCTTGAATGAATAGAAATAAACTCTGTATCCTAGACTCTGAAAATGCAAACAAAATGAAATGACATAAATCAGCCTGAGAATATAAATGTCACACAGACTAGAATGGAAAGTTCCTCTGACCA
The DNA here is from genome assembly GCF_001704415.2 of Capra hircus. Lineage (NCBI taxonomy): Eukaryota > Metazoa > Chordata > Mammalia > Artiodactyla > Bovidae > Capra > Capra hircus. Next base: position 99,990,389 of record NC_030815.1, read on the forward strand.
AAAGCCTTGGGGGTGGGGGGCCAGGAGGTGAGGGTGTTACGGTCTTTGGAGACTTGTAAAAATGTCAAGGTGCCAGCTGAGATTTTTATTGTTATTACTTCAAGAGGACAAGTATTACATAACTGCTCCAAACCAAACCAAATCAATCAAACTGTTCTAACTTTTGTGTATTTTGGATGAAATTCACAAGTTCTCATATAATACAGTTTGGCTTTAGGAACAAACCCTAGGCTGGTATTCTTTGAAACAGCCCCTTCTTATCTAAGTATTTCAAATAAGGTATCTGAGATGTTTTCCTATTTAAACATCATGCTGCTTATAACTAAATCTAGATAAAATCATTTCACCTGCATCTGTATGATTCTGAGGGATTTTTTGTTTATTTTTAGTTCCAGTTTTTGTTTGTTTTCAATTTACTCTTCTCAGTGCTGGTTTGAATCAAGTAACAAAAGATCTCTTTAAGAGAGGCTAGAAAATAAGAAAGAAAGAAAGGAATGGGAAAAAAATGCAAATCCATGCAAGCTCATTACATCCTTTGAAGTAATTGCTCAGAAATACAATTTACAAGGGCCTTAAATATTCTTCTGGTCCTATTCCCTTTCCAAGAAAAGAGAGGCAATTCATTTCAAGCCAAACTGCTTATTAATTTCAAGATTTAATTTGGGTCCCCTGCCTGTTAGGCTTTCCATTACACCACCAGTGAAATTTCAGAGTGAATAATGTTCCATCTCCTTATTACAAATTCAGATTACCCCTTAAAATGACAACCAATGACAAAATTTATTATATAGCTGAAAGTATTTTGAAAAATGGAACAAGAAAGAGGGAGCAGGGTAGAGGGAGGGAGGAAAAGAAGAGACAGAGATAAAGGAAATAAGAATACAATATGGTTATGTTATAAAGGACTTGGAATCATTGGCTGCTTAAGTCCCATTTTGAATACAGGATTCTCAACCTGAAGTTATTAAAGTAAACTTATCCCAGAGAATATAAAGCCCAAAACTCAGGACTAGACACCATGAAAGAAAACCCAAGGATAAATAGATTGCCATGTCTATTTTACATGTTGCGGATGAACAGTAATATGCTTGCCCACAGGAAAGCAAATGGGAAAGAGCTCACAGTGAATGGGAGGATGACAATAAGACTATCATTAGAAAGAAGAGTTGAATAATTTTTTCTTTAAAAATCCATATCAAAACAATTATCAACATTTTTCAGACGACCAAGTAATTCCATGCCCTTTCTACTAAACAGCTTGTTTATGTAACAAAGCACTTTTATATTGTCTTTCATGCAAAGAAAAGGTGAAATAGGGATATTCAGGGAACATTTATTTGATATGAAACCTATCACATTACTTTTAAAATGGATGATTTAAAATGAATTTTCAGTTTGTGGTTACTGCTGAAGCAATGGGAGTTTATTATTGAACTGTGTTTAACTTTATTATTACAGGTGTATTGTTATCCATGGAGCAGTTTGACACTTATTTTTAATGGCAACTGGCTTTTTGTTTTTTATATTTGATAAATGTGGTGAAATTTCTTTCCCTGTCCCATTACCTTTTCTGCTTGGAACTGGTAACAAATACTGATGGGTATAAAAATATCAGCTTTATTGCTGATAAAGCTAGGTTGAAAAAGAAAGCTTTCTCTCCTTTCATCCAAAAATTAGATTCATGTAACTTCCGATTCCTCCCCACAGCCTCCACATTTTACCTGGAGTTGTAGGATGGAGAAACCCGACCTGGGGAACTTATCTATGGGACATTAACCCCATACCCTTCTTGTTCACTGGATAGCTGGGAGAAAGATGGCCCAAAAAGGATGGAGATATTCATCACGTAGACAAGTCCTTTTTTCCAATATCACTAATCAGAGGAATCACTCATTTATTCATTCATGCAACAAATATCTATTGAGTGCTTGCCATGTACCATACAGGGTTCAGGATCGATTGCTCAGTGAATCAGTCAATCAAATATCTAACTATCAATCAGCCTGTGTTAATGAATAAAGCAAGCTCCGCTCTTCTGATGCTTACATTCCGCGAGAAGAGACAGCCAAAACAGAAATTATGCAATTGAGATGCAGACACAGAGAACAGACTTATGGACAAGGGTTGGGGAGAAGAGGGAGAGGGTGAGATAAATGGAGAGAGTAGCATGGACCCATATACATTAACATATGTAAAGAGACAGCTTGGGGGAATGTGTTATATGTCTCAGGGAACTCAAACTGGGGCTCTGTAATAACCTAGAGGGATGGGAATGGGCAGGAGGTGGGAGGGAGACTCAAGAGGGAGGGGATATATGTAAACCCATGGTTAGCTCATGTTGATATATGACAGAAATCAAAGCAATATTGTAAACCAATCATCAATCAATTAAAAAAAAGTTTTTTAAACTAAAAAAAAAAAAACTGTAAAAAACAAAACAAATTATGATGTGGTGTAAGGGTGATGGGCCAAGAAAACATTATGAGAAGAAGACAGTTGGGTCAAAACCCAAAAGCTGTTTGCCATCTTCTTTGAGAGAGGGAAACTTGGAAGAAAAGTGACAGCTATCCTTCAATACTGAAAAAAGAGGCAAGTTTCTGTTTTATATGGGCTTCCCTGATAGCTCAGTTGGTAAAGAATCCGCCTGCCATACAGAAGACCCTGGTTCAACCCCTAGGTTGGGAAGATTCGCTGGAGAAGGGACAGGCTACCTGCTCCAGTATTCTTGGGTTTCCCTCGTGGCTCAGCTGGTAAAGAATCCACGTGCAATGCGGGAGACCTGGGTTCAATCCCTGGGTTAGGAAGATCCCCTGGAGAAGAAAAAGGTTACCCACTCCAGTATTCTGGCCTGGAGAATTCCATAGTCCATGGGGTCTCAAAGAGTCGGACACGACTGAGCGACTGCCATGGGCTTCCTTGGTAGCTCAGATGGTAAAGCGTCTCACTGAAATGCGGGAGACCGGGGTTGGATCTCAGGGTTGGGAAGATCCCTTGGAGAAGGAAATGGCAACCCACTCCAGCATTCTTGCTTGGAAAATCCCATGCATGGAGGAGCCTTGTAGGCTACAGTCCATAGGGTCGCAAAGAGTTGGACATGACTGAGCGACTTCACTTTCACTCTGTTTTATCTTTTGGCAAGAAGGTGGGAGTACAGGAGAGACCAGCTTTCCTTTACTTCCTGGCCTTTTCCCCTCCTCTTATCCCACAAGGCTCAACAATGAAACCCATGGTCAACCAAGGGTTTATCTGTCTCTGGAGAAGGAGACCAACAGCTTGTCAACACAACCCTACATTCATGAAGCCACGTGCAGTGCCAGCAGTGATCTTTTCTGTACCCTCCTGTGCCTCACTGGACCAGAAGTTTCTGATATGGGGCAAGGCAGCACAATAATTAAATGAACTCCAAGGCTATGTTGACCTCTAGAATGATAATGGACTGTTTCACTTACCATCTCACATAATTCTTAGCTGTGTTGTGCAATATAGGTCATCAGAGGTTTTGCAATGAGCCTGAATGATATTCCAAATAATGTAATGCCAGCCAAAAATAAAAGCAAAAGCCATAAATTACAAAATAAATAAATAAATAAACCTTCCCTTATTACTAAATTTCCAGGAAGAACTTAAAGTCCCACATGAAAATGATTGCCTTTGAAAATTAAAGCAGAAAAAAATCTAAATTTCATACTTTTCCAGTTTCTTACGCTTCTCATCTTCAGCCAGAAGCTTCTCACTCAGGTTCAAGGGTACACTGACTAGTGTCATCTTTAGAGCTGCTGGCCACACTTTTCCAGAATTCATGGAATTGAAATAATCCTACTCTTAACCTCTCAAGGATCCTGCCTTTTTTCTTTCCAGATTCTCAGAGACAATGGGACCTATAAAATGATCATCACAGTAGTCTCACCCTCACAAAATTCTGGACACACAAGTATAGCCCTAAGCTCTACAAGAGCTATTTCAGCCAAATGATAAATGTGGACTCAATTATGCTGTGCAATCTAAGTCTTTATTATCTTTGTGAAAACATCAGAAAGGAAGAGAATCCCTGGGTGGACTCTTGTTCAGATGCCCGTCACTCTGTATTAGTTGCCAGGGGTCCACAGCCTGTGAATTAGGACCAAGTTGGGAGAAATCTCAACCAGGTGGTCAGATGGAGTACTGCTTTTGTCACTCTTAAGGCAATGTACACTGCCTCCCAGGTGGCTTGTGCTCTTGAGATATTTGGACCTTCTCGTGAGTATAGCCTCTGTCATCTAGTCTTGATTGACACTTCCTATAAACTGATCTAGCATATTTACAATTTTAATTTCCCATTTCACCTTAGAGCCTTGTTTTTCTGGAGTTCCAGCAGAAGCGCAGCCTTCACTCCCGATTTTAAGCAAGCATTTTTAGCCCTGACTACCAGGCTCTCAGAACTGGCTCCATAATTTGTGGACTGGTTGCAAACGGCAATACAGGGCCCTTCATTCAAAAATCACTTACAATTTTTAAAGACATAGGCAGAAGAAAAATAAGCCAAGCATGGGGCCCTCTAAGCATGGGGCCCTGGGAGAATATACAGGTGACTCGCTCTTGAAACTAACCCCACTGACCACCATGATGACTGCTATTTTTCTTGCTATGGAATTTTTCAGGTTGTAAATACTGCCTGCTAGTTAAAAAAAAAAAAAAAAAAAATTTCAAGCCTTAGAGTTAGTCGCTAAGTCGTGCCCGACTTTTTGCGACCCCATGGACTGCAGCCCTCTGTCCATGAGATTTTCCAGGCAAGGATACTGGAGTGGGTTGCCATTTCCTTCTCCAGGGGATCTTCCCAACCCAGGAATCGAACCTGGGTCTCCTGCACCGCAGGCAGATTCTTTACCAACTGAGCTACAAGGGAAACCCAGTAAAAAAAAAAATTCAAGCCTACATTTTGTTTTAACTTGTAATCATCTGCCACAGAGCTCTGATCTAAAACTGGTGTGGTTATTGGGCCTATATCCTGAGAAAACCACAATTCAAAAAGATACAAGTACTCCAGTGTTCACTGCAGCACTATTTACAATAGCCAGGGCATGTAAGCAAGCTAGGTGCCCATCAACAGATGAATAAAGAAGTTGTACACACACACACACACACACACACACACACACACACACACACACACACCCCAGAATATTCAGTTCAGTCAGTTCAGTCGCTCAGTCGTGTCCATCTCTTTGAGACCCCATGAATCGTAGCACGCCAGGCCTCCCTGTCCATCACCAACTCCCAGAGTTCACTCAGATTCACATCCATCAAGTCAGTGATGCCATCCAGCCATCTCATCCTCTGTCGTCCCCTTCTCCTCCTGCCCTCAATCCCTCTCTGCATCAAAGTCTTTTCCAATGAGTCAACTCTTCTCATGAGGTGGCCAAAGTACTGGAGTTTCAGCTTTAGCATCATTCCTTCCAAACAAATCCCAGGGCTAATCTCCTTCAGAATGGATTGGTTGGATATTACTCAGCCATAAAAAGAAACACATTTGAGTCAGTTGTAGTGAGGTAGATGAAACGAGACCCTGTTATACAGAGTGAAGTAAGTTAGACAGAGAAAAATAAATATCATATATTAACTCATATATATGGAATCTAGAAAAATAGTACCAATGAACCTATTTATAGAAAAGAGATGGAGACTCAGATACAGAGAATGGGCTAGTGGATACAGCAGGGGAAGGGGAGGCTAAGACAGATTGAGAAAGTAGCGCTGACGTACATACATGATCACATGTAAAACAGATGGCAAGCAGGAAGCTGCTGCACAACACAGGAAGCCCAGCCCTGTGCTCTGTGACAACTGAGAGGGGTGGTACAGCGGGGAAGGAAGACTCAAGAGGGCGGGGGCCATGTGTGTGCTCAGTCACTCAGTCTTGCCTGACTCTTTGTGACCCCATGGGTTATAGTCTGCCAAGCTCCTCTGACCTGCCTCTTGAGAAACCTATATGCAGGTCAGGAAGCAACAGTGAGAACTGGACATGAAACAACAGACTGGTTCCAAATAGGAAAAGGAGTCCGTCAAGGCTGTATATTGTCACCCTGCTTATTTAACTTATATGCAGAGTACATCATGAGAAACACTGAGCTGGAAGAAGCCCAAGCTGCAATCAAGATTGCTGGGAATCAACAACCTCAGATATGTAGATGACACCACCCTTATGGCAGAAAGTGAAGAGGAACTCAAAAGCCTCTTGATGAAAGTGAAAGAGGAGAGTGCAAAAGCTAGCTTAAAGCTCAACATTCAGAAAAGTAAGATTATGGCATCCAGTCCCATCACTTCATGGGAAATAGATGGGGAAACAGTGGAAACAGTGTCAGACTTTATTTTTGGGGGCTCCAAAATCACTGCAGATGGTGATTGCAGCCATGAAATTAAAAGACGCTTACTCCTTGGAAGGAAAGCTCTGACCAACCTAGATAGCATATTAAAGAGCAGAGACATTACTTTGCCAACAAAGGTCTGTCTAGTCAAGGCTATAGTTTTTCCAGGGGTCATGTATGGATGTGAGAGTTGGACTGTGAAGAAAGCTGAGTCCAGAAGAATTGATGCGTTTGAACTGTGGTGTTGGAGAAGACTCTTGAGAGTCCCTTGGACTGCAAGGAGATCCACCCAGTCCATTCTGAAGGAGATCAGCCCTGGGATTTCTTTGGAAGGAATGATGCTAAAGCTCAAACCCCAGTACTTTGGCCACCTCATGTGAAGAGTTGACTCATGGGAAAAGACCCTGATGCTGGGAGGGATTGGGGGCAGGAGGAGAAGGGGACAACAGAGGATGAGATGGCAGGATGGCATCATTGACTCGATGCACATGAGTTTGAGTGAACACCAGGAGCTGGTGATGGACAGGGAGGCCTGGCGTGCTGTGATTCATGGGGTTGCAGAGTCGGACACGACTGAGCGACTGAACTGAAGTGAAGTGAAGCTCCTCTGTCCATGGAATTTTCCAGGCAAGAATACTGGAATGGGTTGCCATGTCCTCCTCCAGGGAATCTTCCTGATTCAGGGATTGAACTCACTGTGGCTCCTGCATTGGCAAGTGGATTCTTTACCACTGAGCCACTTGGGAAGCCCCAGGAGGGAGGGGTATATATATATAAAAAATTTTAACTGATTCGTGTTGATGTGCGGCAGAGAGCACCACAACACTGTAAAGCAATTATCCTCCAATTAAAAGAGAAAAACTGTTGCAGTTACTTCTGAACTCTCAGGACTGAGATCTGTGTCCAGTGTTTCTCCTCAGAACCCTACCCTTCTTCAGGTTTTAGGTTTTCTAGTAACTTAACTATTTCAGTGGCAGAAGAAGTATGTGTCCCCTGACATGTTTCTCTGGAGCTGTGGGGTAGGCTCCACTGCAGCTTAAAAAAATTTTAATGTTAAAATCTTTTTAATCTTGTAAAAAAAGTAGACACAGTAATACAGTAAACTCTCACAGTACCATTATCCAACAGCAACAGTGATCAATAGTCTAGCATTTTATCTAACCAAGTACCATTTTACGGCTGCTGGTTTGCTTTAAAGCAAATCTCAGATATAAATTCAATCAGCACACATGTACTTTAAGGACTTTTAACACAGTCACATTACCATCCATCCCCAGTTAGCACACATTTCTTAATACCATTTACTACCGGGATTGCGCAATTTCTATCTAGTTGTCTCTAAAATGTCTTTTTATATCTGATCTGTTGAATAAGAATCCAAACAAGAATCCACACATTACACTCAGGGCTATGCCTCTTAAATCTTTCTCAATCTATAATAGTCCCCTCATTTTCTTTTTTTTCCTCTCCAATGTTATTTGTTTTGGGGGGAAACAGAATATCTTGCCCTGTTCAACTGTCCATATTTGGGATATGATTGAATTGTATCTTCATCATGGCTTTTTTAAGAGAACTAAATACTCTTTCTATTTACTTTATTTATTTATGGTTGTGTCACATGGCATGTGATTTGCAGGATCCTCCTCGACCAGCAGGGATGGAATCTGTGCCCCCTGTATTGGGAATACCAAGTCCTAACCACTGAACCACCAGGGAAGTCCTCTCATAATGTTGTATGACATGTTCCTCAACGCTCTATTCTTTTGTATATTGGTAATTAGACTCCTGTACTTAAAATCAGGTTCAATTTCATTTTTACATGGGGCACAAGGGAAAGATTCAGCTTCATTTTAAACAGTAAATCCACTCTTTTTTATTTTTTGATTGAAGTTGGCACCTGCGAATGGAAGGTGCCAAAGTTGGCACTTTTGCGATGAGGTTGGCGCCTTCCTTGCTTTCTCTTTCTCCTGGCTTTTTGGGTTCAATGTTTGTATTTCTAGCATGCTCTTTTAGATTTCATCTCGTAGAGTCCTCCATATCAAAAGATAGGAAAGCGAGTTAACCTGAGCAGGCAAATCTGAAATCAGAACCTGCAAAAAGCATACAATTGTCAAACAAATTATGTCCTCCTGTATCTCTTTGAATTATGCAACCCTTCTAAAGAGCTATTAAAAAATCAGACCAACTTTTAATACAGTTGAATTTGACCTTTCTTTGTCCTGTACATCTTCTGTTTAGTATTTACTGTCTCTTCTGTACCTTCCTTTAGAATCCAAAATCCACAAATTCTATAAGTTTAGAAGAACTAAGCATCAAAGTATTGTATTAATGGGAATTTCATAGTCTAATATTATGTTTTGTACTTAAGTCCTAGAAAACAAAAGGCCAGAGCAAAAAAAACTTATACTTGCAATCAACGGGTAATTAAAAAGATTACATAATGATCTAGAGAACACTGGATTTGAAGTCAGAAGACTTGAGTTCAGGTTTCTTACCCATTAGTTTTATTACTTTGGGGAAACAAATTAACTGGGATTTTATTTCTACATCTATTTAATAAGAGCAGAAATTAGCTGATTTCTGAAGTCTCTCTTAAGATTAGTGATTCTGTGATTCTAAGTATCCTTCAATTTATTGTACATTCTGAACCTCATTTCCACTCTTTAATCAAAGGTAAAATTTCTTTTCACATCTAAAGAACTTCCTCTTATCTAGTAAGTGGGCATTCAGCCTTAGAAAAGAATAAAATTACTCATTATCCTGAGCATCTTTGTCTAAAATATTCCTTTTCTCTTTGACCCTGCATGCTCATCTCACTCTCGTAAAAGTTTAACAGATTTTATCTGTCATTCTACCATGATGTAGTTGAAGATGTAAAGCATTAATTCAACTAAATATTATTACTTTGGTAGGCACTCTCCTAGGTACTGAACAAAACAGGCAAGGTTTTTGGTTGCTGATGACTCACAATCTACTGCAGGGAGACAGACAATAGATAAGAATAAATAACTTCAGATCGTGGTAAGGTCTATAAAGACAATGAAACAGGATGATGGAAAAGTGAATGGGAGAAAGGTTAGACTTTACATTGGGCAGTCAAGGAGGGCCTTTCTCTGAAAGTATCACTTAAATGGAGACTTAGACGATATAAGAAAACTACCACAAGATGCTCTAGGCTGAGGGATGGCATGGGCATCATCTAAGTTGGGAACAAGCTTGGTGTATCCTGGAGTGGTGAGAAGCATAGGGTCACAGCATAAATGGCTGAGAAGCCAGGGCACAGCATTTGGTATTATCCTTAAGATAGAAGGAATGTGGAGGATCCTTCACAGGAGATCATGATCTGATTTGCATTTCTTTAAGACTACCCCAGCTTGACCATTCCCAGTGGGAGAGTCGCTCACCGCTTCTCTTTTCCTAACAGTTTTTGCCAGAATCCTGCGGGCTCCTGAATCCCACAATGTCACGTTTGGCTCCTTTGTGACCCTCCGCTGTACAGCCACAGGCATCCCTGTCCCCACCATCACCTGGATTGAAAATGGAAATTCTGTGAGTGCCATCTGTACGGGGACTTGTCTGGGGAAGACCCACTGGTGGTGAATTTGAGGGCAGAGCACATATTTGTAGAGTTACCATGATCTCTGTCATTGGTCTCACCTGCATCTCCATTTTTCAAAATCTTCCAATATTTTCATTCTAGAAGTCACTGCCTAGAAACTGAACCTCATAGGTTTACTTCTTTCCTTATATCATAGGGAATAGTATAAAACCAAATTTATTCTTTACACTTTTGTGTAAAAGGGAAGTGGTAATAATTCCTTCCCACACAAAAATAATCAGCTGAAGGATTAGTCCACTGCTGGAGCCTAATTTGATGAAAAGCAATCCACAATTAGAATACATGTCTGTCAGTGCAACATTTTATTTTCATTTCTAATACTGGTAATAGTAGCTAATATATAGTATGTGATTGCTATGACTAGGCCCTGTTCTAAGCACTTTCCATAAAAGCATTCATTTACTCATTATACAAATATTGAGTATCTCCTGGGCATCAGGCATTATTCTAGACATTGTACATACAGGCTCACCCAGAACAAGTAAAGTTTCCTATCCTCAAGTTTCTTACACTAACATGGGAAAAAAAAACAAACAATAAAATAAGCACACAGTAGAATCTATACTCTGTGTGAATAGTGTCCAATGTCACGGAGAAAAATTAAGCAGGAAAGTGAGAAATTACAACCTCAGGAGGAAGATTCTGTTTTCAATAAAGTGGTCAGAGAAGCCTTATTAAGATGAAGATATTTAAGCAAAGAGCTGAAGGAGGAGGCTATGTACATAACAGGGGGATTACAACCAGGCAAAGTGTCTGAGATAAGGGTACACCTGGTATGTCAGAGGAACAGCAAGTAGGTCAGTGTGGGTAGTGATCCTACAGGCTTACTTAGGTCATGGATACATTTGACTGTATTTGGGTGGAATGGAATGCCTCTGTAGGTCTGTTTCTGTTGTCTGTTTTACTGCTGACTTTCTTTCATTGTGTTTCGTTTCCTTGTGTGCCTAGTTATCTTTGACTACCTGTTCATTGTTTTGAGAAAATAAAAAAATGTCAGAGGTTAATTTGAGGTCTAGATAAAGGTTCTTTTCTCCAGAGAGTTTTTGTTTGTTTCTGCTAGGGACCAAGGGCTACTACCAATCTTTGATTGGCTTAAACTTGTTAAAGTAACTTGTAATCTTGTTCTTCTTTAGCTCTCTAATTAAACTTCAGGTATCATTTACAAATCAAATCTTATTTGACAGTACATTTTGTGGCTTTTCCATGAAGCTATAGGAGCTGTCTTAAGCCTTTCAAAGTAGTATAAAGAGATGCCCTAAGAACACTTGGGAACTGACGCTACGACTTTACTAAGACACTCTTTAAAAGGCTTGCATGAGTTTAGAACTGGAAGATATATGATTATTCTCTGTTGGAGTTGAGGAGTAATTTTTAAAAGCCAGATGGTTTGAGTTAGTTTTGGTCTTACTGAGACTCCAACTTCATCTTTCAAGATGTGATTCACAAAAACACAGAAAGCAAAATAGATTCTTTGCCGGAGATTCTAAGGAATAAAATAAATGAACAGTGACCTTCTTCCAGAAAGAAAGCAAAAGGACATCTGCAGTTCTCATGGTCAGAGAGGGTTTGCTCTTACAGCCAAGTTTTGTTCTTGGTGCTACTATCCAAGTCCAACTAGAAACTGAGATGACTGCCCTGTGTTGATGCAAATCACAGGAAATGGAGGCAATTTTAGGCATTTAATGTCAGACAAGTAGCCAACCAGAGAAGTCTATTGAGAACAGGGGAGAGTCCACAGACCTGGGATCATTTTGGGTGGGCAGGATTAAGACAAATGCAGAGCCAGGAGCAATTTGGCACAGAATAAGACAGGATTTGAACTGTGCCCTTTAACTGACTATAAGGCAGTGAACTAACTTCACTAACACACTAAAGTACTAAAGTACAATAAGTACTTTAAAAGATGTGAATGTGCCTTCATCCCCATACATGAACATGCCAGTAAACTAAAACCCTGAATGCTTACAGCCAAAGAACAAGAGAAAGGCAAGGAAATTGCCCCAAAGTGGTAAAAAATTCTTTTGCTTTCTTCCTATGGAGATATCATTCATTTTTCATGAAAATTTGTAGTCTTAGATGAACTCAGAGTGAGCAGTAATATCCCTTTTGTTTTACAACGTTGGAAATAATACTTTGGTATGGCTACAGCAGAGATTACTTTTCTAAAAGAAAATATCCTCATATTTTGATAACCAGATTTACTTGAAGTTAAATCCAACTCTATTATTTTGGCATTCAAATAAAAAATTTGCACATCTCTCTTGCTTTGTCCAAAAGATATATTTATAACTCCTAAAACATGTTAAAAGTTCAATCATTTTAATTTATTAGAAGAGTTTTCAAAATGAACAGCCAAATCTGTATTGAAGATTCTGGTTTTTGAATTTCCTTAAATTCATTCACTTATATTTTATACATATTTTTAAGAGGCAGTTTTTTTGGTTTAAAGGACATGAGCCATGGAAACATCTTCTCTTACTGTGTAAACCCAAGATAATTACATATATCAAGTGGAATATATTATGTGGAATATCTCAGCAGCCAGATTGAAAGAGGTCAATATTCATGGCGATGTTGATTAGAAACAGAATGGGAAATTTTCTCAGTCAACCTGTTCCTTTTTCTATGATGCATAAACAGACATTATTACAACTCCCTAGACATGGACCACGCTAGGTCACATCCTAAAGTTCCCTGAGATAGTCCTAGCCAACTGGGATTATTTGCTGCATGACAAGGTCATAGAAGCCAGAATACCATTCAGAGGTCAAATTATGGTAAAGTTATAGGATCCATAACTGGGGACAAATTCTCTCCAAACAGCACTACTAATGATATGTAAAAAGTATTCCACCTATGTTGTCTCCTTCAGAAGGCTTTTACATACATTTTATCAGGTGTGAACTAATATGCCTCTTTAATAGAGTTCCTGTTTGATGGCCTCATCTGAGGTCATAGTCTCACCCCTACACATACAACAGAGAACTGTTTATCCAGCGCTTTCAGGTCAGTATGCCTGGGTGACTTGGGGGAAAAACATATTTATTGTAATACCAAATAAAGTCACCTCAATGAAGTCCTCCAATTTGCCTCAGCATACCTTGCTTAAAGCTCCCAGGCATAATCTGAACTCATTCTTTTGAGCTTTTAAATCTGAAAGGCCAAATAATCAAAACGCAGGGCAAAGGGGTGTTCTGAATTTTAGGTCATCAAAAATACTAAACTGTTGGTCAGATTGCTCCATGAGGAAAGAAAAACAAATTCAAATGATGACTAACAAGGCCTGCTGTGCATGAGTCACAAACTGAATCAAGCCAGGCCTCTGGAAACAGGAGGAAAAGCACTTAGGAACCACATCATCACCAGGCAGTGAGCCTTGGGACTTGATGGTCTACCCGCTGGACTATGTCAGCACCTGGATGATGTCCAGGAGGATGGGGGTCAGGTGACTTAAAACTCATTTCTCTTTCCTCCCAAGAATGTTTTCAGTGACCTTGAGGAGTGACTTTCTTAGGTGTGAACATGAAAATAGTGCAAGTTTAGTCAGCATTTAGGGGATTACTCATTTCTGAGTTGTCTCCTAGGCGTCGGCAGTACAGATCTACTTCTTAAAAGAAGCAGCAAACTTGCAAAGGAGAAAGGTAACTGTTCTACAGATTTCACATGTATAAACTGGGAAGGGATTATATTTGTAAACAAAATATCCTCAAAGCATAAAACATACTAACTGACAGAGGTTTGTGCTCTTTAGCTTTTTTCTCACTGTTGCTTTGTATTAAAACCTGTGGAGAGTCCACAATTTTATTTCGCCAACAAAGATCTACTATAGAGCCCAGGGAACTCTACTCAATATTCTGTAATAACCTTTATGGGAAAGAATCTGGAAAAAAAAATGGATCTATGAATATGTATAACAGAATCACTTTCCTGTACACCTGAAACTAACACAACGTTGTAAATCAACTATACCCCAATAATTTTTTCAAATTGTGTTTCAAATTGTTCAGTCCTTTCCATCTAACTGGGACACTCAAATCCATAGGAACTTGCACCTCTGATAAATATAATAATAATGCATTCGGTTTGAATTCCCAGCTGCATGTGTGCCTCTCAAAGATTTTTTTTTCTCTGCCTTGTCAATTTCTCATAGAGTCCAGGCTGCTTATCTGGGGAAAATGCCACAATACTTGATCTGACCTGGGAAGTTTCCCCAGTTAAGGTAAACTGATGCTCACATAAACCAGTGTTTCTAAAAGAACGGAGACTCATAGTGCAAGATAAAGAATAAAAAGACAGGAGCTAACTGGACAAACTTTTACTGCCTAATTGCGACAGAGAGTGCTTGCTTCTGGGGCGACCCAGCTACCTGGCAGCCGAAGCATGGGAAACTGGTCTTACCTCGGGGCTTCCCTCCCCCTTGCTGATCTAAATGTGAATCCTCGCTCAGGTGAAACAGTAAAATATCTTGGCTCCAAGTTTCTTACTCCTAGTTTCATCCTCTACTACTAGACAGAAAGATCTTTTTCAAGGTCACCAAGGCACTTCTACTCCTGCTCAAGGTAAACCATTAGCTGATTCCTGATTGTCAGTCCATAACACTTCTCTCAAATTAGCAATTTCCCCCTCAGATAAGCAACGATAATGGAAAAAAAAAAAAAGGAAAAAATGGTAGAGTGCTTAACAAAGCAGTGAAGAAAGAATCACCAGTTTAAGAAATGTCACCACCTTAACAATGACATTTAAGTCAGACGTTTATTTTGTTCATGATTGATTTGAGGTTTTGTTGTTACTACTCTTCTTTTCTAATGACTATTCAGTTTTAGGACTAGGCAAGGCAGGAAAACATAAAGATTAAAAGCACAGACTTTGGGGGTCAGACAAACTAGCATGTAAATTGGAACTCTGCAACCCAAAAGGATGTACTGGGAGCTGTCTTTCTCAGAGCTGGCATGCTGATGACTAAAGAGCACTTGGGTACATTAACCTGTCAAATATGCTATAATACGGCATTGGTAGCCTGGCTCTTCAAGGATATTTGATTTTCTGATATGGGACATGATGCAGAAACAGGACTGACTTCACAACCTTTTTTTTTTTTTTCTTGTTAACCATCCACTATTTATTGTGCATTTAGGGGGGAACCTGGAAAAGAATTATGAAAATGAGTCCAAAACTCTATTACCTCTCGTAATTGACTGTCTCTAACTTTAAGACATAGAGACGTATCTTGGAAGATACACACAGGGTATCTTTTTTCTAGCTTGTGTTATCTACTGTCACACCACAGATGTCCTAGAGCCTGATCACTTAAAACAAGAGCCATTTATTAATGCTCACGAGTCCGTGGCTCGACTGGGTGGTTTTGCTGATTTGGGCTAGGACTGCCTGATCTTGTGATTGGCAGGTTGACTAGGAGCTAGTGGGTTTAGAATGGCCTTACTCATATATCTGGGGGTTATTATTGGCTGCCAGGTGGATCAGTGAGGATAACTGGGCCATAAGTGCCTCATCCTCTATCAGGCCCACTCTGGCTTGTTCACAGGAGGTCACAGGTTCTAAGAGAAACAAGAAAGCAAGCCACAGTGTGCAAGAACTTTGCAAGTCTCTGTGTCTTTTGAAAAGACACAGATTGGCTTGATTGTCACAAGCCAATCAAGACTCAAAGCATGAAGAAAGAAGCAACCTCGGAAAGGAAGAGGAACAAAGTCACATTGTAAGGTCATGGGCGTTGGGAGACAAAAGTTGTTGGCAATTTTCGCAATCTACCACAGGCCTTTTGATCCTAATCCTTTTTCTTTCCAGTCTACTTTATATAGCATATTAGAAATTATTGACCTAATTCTATCTTCTTTTTCCCCCTGACTCCACCAGGTTTCTTCTGGGTCTATTCAAGAAAGTGTGAAAGACCGAGTAATTGACTCAAGACTGCAGCTGTTTATCACCAAGCCAGGACTCTACACGTGCATAGCTACTAACAAGCACGGAGAGAAATTCAGTACTGCAAAGGCTGCAGCCACCATCAGTATAGCAGGTAGGATGGCTGTTTGCAACTGCACTCTTTCAGGAGAGGACAAGGGGACAACAGAGGATGAGATGGTTTGATGGCATCTCTGACTCAATGGACATGAGTTTGAGCAAGCTCTGGGAGTTGGTGATGGATAGGGAAGCCTAGAGTGCTGCAGTCCATGGGGTCGCCAAGAGTTGGACATGACTGAGCGACTGAACTGACTGACTGAGGAGAAGAGAGTTGGTACTATTCCACAACATCCTTCACTAGGGAACATCTTTTTTTTTTTTTTTTTTAATTTCTTACTCCAGGCCCATTTGGGATATTTCTTCCTCCATAGGGACAACTCCAAAGGTTGACCAAAATAATTGATTTTGGGAAATTCATTGCTTCAAAAATCAAATTCTTAAATGCCTGCCTAAGTGATATGAAACAGCTTCCAGGAGTTCATTTCTTTCCATATCTTTCTCTTTCATGTTCTTTTCTTCCCTTTCTTTTTTTATTCTTCCCTCTCTCCCTCCTTCCCTACTTCTTTCCTTCCCTGCATTCTTCCTTCTTCCTTCCCTCCCTTTCTCTTTCCTTCCCCTCCTCTTTTTTCTCTTCCTCCTCTTTCTTTCTGGGGGTTAATCAAGCTTTCCAAGGCTCTCAAAGAGTAAGTTGGCAGATATTTAACATGCTTGTGCCAATTTCCCATTGGCTATATTTTAGGGCATTTTTACTTATAAATATATTATCTACCTTGTGGCTTTTCCCCTTCTTGTTTCATGCAAGTGATAGCAGGATCCACAGATATTTTCAAGGAAAAGGGCTGACACATGGATTTCTAGAATATTTGTGTTGAGTTATAAAGGTTTATTTTTAAAACTTACATGTCCCAAAGGCTTCTGAGAACATCTGTGGAATTCCTAGAGATGGAAATAATCCCTGTATCAGGAAATGCCAGGCATGATAATATTCATAGCATGCCTACCGTCCAAGGGTCAGCGGAGAGATGCTTGGCCTCACATGTAAGGTAAGCACTGGTAGAACCTGTATCCAGAGCCAGTTTCCCAGAGCCTGATATTTCTTATTACAGTGCCACTTCTTTGATCTTCCCTGATGAAGGAATTTCTAGTAATGCTTGTGATTTTCAGCATGAGGTGAATAAGGACACAGAGAAATACATAGGGAGCATTGGACAAGGCTGGCCCTCTGAGGCATACCCATGAAGGAAAGAGATTTCAAAACCAGATTCCTTCCACCTTCTCCTCCAAGAATATATCTGTATCTTGAGATATCACATCAATTATTCAAGAATTTCCACTGATGGGAAGTCATATTCCCAGAGAAGGGTGAGATTCTTAAAAGTAAATTCAACTCACTTTAATAAATAATAATAAACTGATTACTCTTCACATACCACTTGTTGTCTATGAAGCACTCTTATGTGCATTTATTAAATACACTAGGCTCAGTCCATTGCATTAGGTAAAGGATGCGACTTAATTCATGAATGGGATCATCAACAGTGGAGTCCAAGTCTTCCAGGGACTCTCAATCTAAAAAGGAAGACTATCAGTCACAGACATCACGGCACAGACTATTCTCTAGGCAGAAGCGCAAAGCACAACAGCAGGAAAAAAGAGAGTTTAAGGGAATCCTTCGAAAAGAGGTACCATTTGAGTTAGAGATGACAAGGTTGAAGTGAGTCCAAAAAATAGCAAGTCATGATGGAGACTGAGATGAGGTGGAGGAGAGGAAGAAAGGTTTGAAATGTGAGATCTAGCTGGATTATGAAACGCCTGAGTAGGCTGACTGGACTCTTTAATCAATGGGAAGTCATTTAATTTTTTTAGAGGAGACAAGTGAATACAGTCAGATATATTCTTTATCAAATCAACAGATGTCAGGTGTCAAAAGATGAGGGGGCATGGCATGGTTAGGTTATTCCAGGAGTCTGGAAAAGTTATGAAATTCTGGACAACAGCAACAATTAGTAAACAGAGAAGAGGAGAGATGCATGCAACCTATTAGGTAGATGGCAGGTCAGGAGAGAAAAGATAAGGTTTAAAAGTGTCTGAATGTGGTACAAGGAGTTTAGATGTGTCTGAGATTTTCAGGAAAATGTCTAGGACAAACAATAACAGATAAAACAAAAGAACATGAGAAGGTTCAAGAGATAATTAAATGATTACATTTTTGATGCCTTCAAATTACTTGGAATGATTCTAGTCTCACTATCTTATGTTTTGTTTGATAATTGATCAGGAGCCAGTGTTTAGTAAATATATATTTATATAACTATATCCATATGTTGATAATATGTGTATGTGCAGAGAGAGGGAGAAATAATTACATATGAATACTCAAATCCAAGAAAATAAACTGATCTAATCTAGCTTAACCTACACATCCACTGGTTAGAGGAGAAAATAAGTGTTGCTGATATGAAGATGCTAATTTCATTTCTGGTCATTATTCAGGCATTCAAAGATCAATTCCCCGCCACGTCTCTTCCTCTTCCTACTTTTATCTCTTCCTTACATGGAAAGAGAGAAGGAGTCTTGGATTTATGCAGTGGTGTCCTCTGGACCACCCTAGTCTTTGGTAAAGTCTACAGCTGTAGAACTAGTGAGCTCATCTCTTGGCTTGGTGGGAACCCAGAGGACCTCCCTGTCTGGCTCAGCCCCACTCAGGCTCTTCCTGTAGCAGTACAATCCTCTACATCTTGGTCAAATCCTTCATCAATTCCCTCTCTAGAGTCTATTATGCCACCTTTGCCCCTTGGTCACCTTGGCTGTCTCTGCAATGCCATACATGCTAAACTCCAAGTCAGCTCCTTCCTTATCCTTCTTGGGGCCTGTACCAACTTCTGAATCACTTTCATGTTATAAAAAAATCCAAAGAAGAGTAGACCACTAACTCAGTCCTGCTGTCTACCCAACTGTGTCATACTACCATTTCTGCATTAATGTGGCTGATCTCATGTCAGGTTAAAGGGCCCTTATAAGATTCTCTGTTTCTGGAGTCCCAGCTAAGTAGGAAAAACCCCTGCTTTATCTTTGGGTAATTTATCAATATATCTGTCTTCTAGAATTTTGGTCCAGAGAGAGGAACCTATAAAATGTGTACCTTAATTCACCTATTTCCCCCTTCTGCAATGTCATGTAGAATGAAACCAGCAATGATTTGACTTTAGTCAATGGGTTTGGAAAGTATGAGGTACCGTTTTTGAATAACACTCCCTTACACAGCTAATTCATAAAAAGCCACAAGACCCATTCGTTCATCCCCGATCTGTTTTTCCTGTTGCATCACACTTACTATGAGACTTCAAGCTCCTCTACTTTTCCTAAAATTTCCTCATGCACATTTAAAAAGGGTATCTCATGAATGCGATGGAATAGGACATCTGAACCCCATGAGAAGCCTGTCATTTTTCTCTCCTTAACCTGTTCATAGGACATCACCACATGGTCAACACCAAAATCAGATTGATTATATTATTCACAGCCAAAGATGGAGAAGCTCTATACAGTCAGCAAAAACAAGACTGGGAGCTGACTATGGCTCAGATCAAGAACTCCTTATTGCCAAACTCAGACTTAAATTGAAGAAAGTAGGGAAAACCACTAGACCATTTCAGGTATGACCTAAATCAAATCCCTTATGATTATACAGTGGAAGTGAGAAATAGATTTAAGGGCCTAGATCTGATAGATAGAGTGCCTGATGAACTATGGACTGAGGTTCGTGACATTGTACAGGAGACAGGGATCAAGACCATCCCCATGGAAAAGAAATGCAAAAAAGCAAAATGGCTGTCCAAGGAGGCCTTACAAATAGCTGTGAAAAGAAGAGAGGGGAAAAGCCAAGGACAAAACGAAAGATACAAGTATCTGAATGCAGAGTTCCAAAGAATAGCAAGAAGAGATAAGAAAGCCTTCCTCAGTGATCAGTGCAAAGAAATAGAGGAAAACAACAGAATGGGAAAGACTACAGATCTCTTCAAGAAAATTAGAGATACCAAGGGAACATTTCATGCAAAGATGGGCTCAATAAAGGACAGAAATGGTATGGACCTAACAGAAGCAGAAGATATTAAGAAGAGGTGGCAAGAATACACAGAACTGTACAAAAAAGATCTTCACGACCCAGATAATCATGATGGTGTGATCACTCACCTAGAGCCAGACATCCTGGAATGTGAAGTCAAGTGGGCCTTAGAAAGCATCACTACGAACAAAGCTAGTGGAGGTCATGGAATTCCAGTGGAGCTATTTCAAACCCTGAAAGATGATGCTGTGAAAGTGCTGCACTCAATATGTCAGCGAATTTGGAAAACTCAGCAGTGGCCACAGGACTGGAAAAGGTCAGTTTTCATTCCAATCCCAAAGAAAGGCAATGCCAAAGAATGCTCAAACTACCGCACAATTGCACTCCTCTCACACACTAGTAAAGTAATGCTCAAAATTCTCCAAGCTAAGATTCAACAATACATGAACCGTGAAATTCCAGATGTTCAAGCTGGTTTTAGAAAAGACAGGGGAACCAGAGATCAAATTGCCAACATCTGCTGGATCATCAAAAAAGCAAGAAAGTTCCAGAAAAACATCTATTTCTGCTTTATTGACTATGCCAAAGCCTTTGACTGTGTGGACCACAATAAACTGTGGAAAATTCTGAAAGAGATGGGAATACCAGACCACCTGACCTGCCTCTTGAGAAATCTGTATGCAGGTCAGGAAGTAACAGTTTGAACTGGGCATGGAACAACAGACTGGTTCCAAACAGAAAAAGGAGTATGTCAAGGATGTATATTGTCACTCTGCTTATTTAACTTCTATGCAAAGTACATCATGAGAAACGCTGGACTGGATGAAGCACAAGCTGGAATCAAGATTGCTGGGAGAAATATCAATACCCTCAGATATGCAGATGACACCACCCTTATGGCAGAAAGTAAAGAAGAACTAAAGAGCCTCTTGATGAAAGTGAAAGAGAAGAGTGAAAAGTTGGCTTAAAGCTCCACATTCAGAAAGCTAAGATCATGGCATCCGGTCCCATCACTTCATGGCAAATAGATGGGGAAACAGTGGAAATAATGTCAGACTTTATTTTTCCAGGCTCCAAAATCACTGCAGATGGTGATTGCAGCCATGAAATTAAAAGACGCTTACTTCTTGGAAGAAAAGTTATGACCAACCTAGATAGTATATTCAAAAGCAGAGACATTACTTTGCCAACAAAAGCCCATCTAGTCGAGACTATGGTTTTTCCAGTGGTCATGTATGGATGTGAGAGTTGGACTATAAAGAAAGCTGAGCACCAAAGAATTGATGCTTTTGAAGTGTGGTGTTGGAGAAGACTCTTGAGAGTCCCTTGGACTGCAAGGAGATCCAACCAGTCCATCCTAAAGTAGATCAGTCTTGAATGTTCATTGGAAGGACTGATGTTGAAGCTGAAATTCCAATACTTTGGCCACCTGATGTGAAGAGCTCATTTGAAAGGACCCTGATGCTGGGAAAGATTGAGGGCAGGAGAATAAGGGGATGACAGAGGATGAGATGGTGGGATGGCATCACTGACTCAGTGGACATGAGTTTGGTAAACTCTGAGATGTGGTGATGGACAATGAGGCCTGGCATGCTGCAGTCCATCCATGGGGTTGCAAAGAGTCAGACATGACTGAACAACTGAACTGAACTGAACCTGTTCTTTTCAGTCAAAGTTGCTAGATGCCTCATAAGTGTCCCCTTGTCATTATTTAGGAAACTACAGCTCAACTGTAGGGTGCTTCCTATTTCAGGCAATAGGGAACCAATATTCCAGGAAAGTAAGCCACTGTGGTGTAAAAGGGATGCACGGAACCACATTAATTCAGAATTACGTCAAAGCATGGTCTTATGCTTCCCAGATCTCTCAGGGCTCAGTCATGACTTCTGCTTTCTCCGTTTCTGTTTTTGGCATCTCTCTCCATTAGCCTCATTAGTGCTTCCCTGGTGGCTCAGATGGTAAAGCGTTGCCCTCAGTGAGGGAGGCCCGGGTTCAATCCCTGGGTTGGGAAGATCCCTTGGAGAAGGAAAATGCAACCCATCTAGTATTCTTGCCTGGAAAATCCCATGGACAGAGAACCCTGGTAGGCTACAGTCTATGGGGTCTCAAAGAGTCGGACACGACTGAGTGACTTCACTTTCTTTCTTTCTTTTCTCCATTAGCCTCTGAGGTCCAGAGCCTGATGCTTCCCCTTGACACTCTGGCAATGCTTCCTTACCGCAAACTCTCCTTTCTCCCTTTTCAGCCACCCCATCCTCCCCTGGTGTTTTGCAGTCAACGGTACTTTTTGTCACATTCTCTAGGTTTCACTTTGAAGCTTTTACTCCATCTGTTTATTTACTTATCCCAGCAGGAAAACTGGAAATGGAAAAATCTGTTCTAGGGCTCAGGATTATGTCTAATGATATTTCTAGTGTTTGAAAGAAAACAACAATAATAAAAATAAAGATCATCCTTCATTGTCCCCCAACTCTTCCATGCATATGCCCAGATTCATATGCATTATTTGGGAAACTTGATATACTTTTTCTGACTCATTTACATTTGCTGCTAGTCATCAAAAGGAGCCAGAAGAACTTTTGGATCCTCTCCCTATGAACCAGGAAGTTCCATTTCCCCTTCAGTCACAACCTCAAAAGGCTCAAGTTGCCATTTAAACTCACCAGGATGCCATGTTATTGGCAAGATGTCTGCGCTTTGTCCTCAGAACCCTCAGCCCTGTGACAGAGACCAGCAAGACAGCCCATGATCCCTGTAATGAGCATAGTCCTGGAAGAGCCAAAGGCCATCAAAATAGACACAGGTATTAATTCTATCAAACATTTAAAGAAGCCTTAACAGCAGTCTTTATTACCCTGATACCAATGCCAGAGAAGGGCAATACAAGAAAACCAAAGATCAATATCCCTGATGGATACAGTTGCAAAAATTCTCAATAAAATCCTAGCAAACCAAATTCAACAGCACATTAACAGAATCATGCTTCATGATCAAGTGGGATTTATCTCTGGGATGCAAGAATGGTTCAACATACACAAATCAGTTAATATTTGCCCTTATCTGACTTAATTCAGTTAGTGTGATAATCTCTAGGTTCATCCATGTTGCTTCAAAATGGCACTATTTCAGTCTTTTTTATGGCTATTATTCCATTATATATATATATATGTATGTACATATATATGTACATATATCCATACTTTTAAGGATAAAAATATGATCCTCTCAGTAGATGCAGAAAAAGCTTTTAACAAAATTCAACATACATTAAAAATAAGAACTCTCAGCAAATCGGATATAAGGAATGCACTCCAACCCAGTAAGTGCCATATATAACAAACCCACAGCCAATATCATACTCAATAGCAAAATATTACACACTTTTCCTCTAAGATCAGGAACATGACAGGAGTGCCCATTCTCACCATTTGTATTCAGCATCGTACTGGAAGTCCTAGCCCAAGCAATCAGGCAATTAAAAGAAATAAAAGGCATCCAAATTGGAAGGGAAGAAGTAAAATTGTCCCTGTTTGCAGAGGACCCAGTCTTATATATAGAAAATCCTAAAAACTCCACCAAAATCTGTTAGAACTAATCAATGAATTAAGTAAGTTCTACATATAAAATCAACATATGGAAATCAGTTGTTTTTTTATACACTAATATCTGAAGAAGAAATAAAGAAAAGTATCCCATTTACAATAGCACCAAAACAACAAAAAAAAAGTACTTAGTAATAAGTTTAACTTAGGAAGAGAAAGATCTGTACACTGAAAATTACAAGGCACTGATGACAGAAATTAAATATACAAATAAATCGAAGATATCCTGTATTCCCCTTGAGGAGGAAAATGGCAACTCACTCCAGTATTCTTGCCTGGAGAATCCCAAGGACAAAGGAGCCTGACAAGTTATAGTCCATGGGGTCGTAAAGAGTTGGACACAACTAAAGTGACTTAACATAACATCCTGTGTCCATAGATCAGAAGAATTAATATTGTTAAAAGGTCTACACCACCCAAAGCTATCTGTGGATTTCATATCAATTCAGTTCAGTTCAGTCGCTCAGTCGTATCCGACTCTTTGCAACCCCATGAATCGAAGCACGCCAGGCCTCCCTGTCCATCACCAACTCCCAGAGTTCACTCAGATTTCATATACTCCTATTAAAATTCCTATGACATTTTTCACAAAAATAGAACAAACAATTCTAAAATTGTATGGAATCAAAAAAGATCCCCAATAGTTAAGTAATTGTAAGAAAGAAGAACAAACGGAAGGCAACACACTTCCTGGTTTCAAACTATATTACAAAACTATAGTAACCAGAACAGTATAGAACTGGCATAAAAACAGACACCTAGACAAATGGAAATGAATCAAGATCCCAGAAATAAACTCACACATATATGTGAGTTGGCACATATATTTGTCCATTAATTTATGACAAAAAACCCAAGAATATACAATGGGGAAAAGATAGTCTTTTCCATGAATGGTATTGGGAAACAAGGTAACCACGTGCAAAAGATTCTATTTCTGTTCTGTAAATAAGTTCATTTGTATCAGAGTTTATATTCCACATATAAGTATCATATGATATTTGTCTTTATCTGACTTAATTCAGTTAATATAATAATCTCTAGGTTCATCCATGTTGCTGCAAAATGGCATTGTTACAGTCTTTTTTATGGCTGAGTATTATTCCATTATACATGTATGTATGTATGTATGTATGTATGTATATATATATATGACATTTTTATCCATTCATTTCATATTTTTATTTTCTATTTTTTGAGCTGATGTTTCACATTATTACAGAGAAAATATAACTTTGGACTCTGTTTCATAATAACCATAGCTAATTGAATACACCACCATGTTTCACATTCTCTGTCACGTCTCATAGTCACACTGTTGGGTCCCTTGCAATGTTCTCCACAATTGTGAGACCTGGGCTAACGTAGCAGGAGCACACAACTTCCTCTCCCACCCAGTGCTCCACCCACCATAGGCAGAGAGTGATCTTATCAACAAAACAGACCCCATCCCTCAGCATTTCATGGTGGTTTCATCTGGTTTCCAACTGATTAAAGGTGTTTGCTTTGGTTTTTAATAAAAGAGAAAAGAATAAATGAATAACAGCCAGTAGCTGCACTAAATTGCTACCAGCTGTCCCACAGCTAGTACCAAGAGGTAAGCATTCTTTTTATAATCACGCAGCTTTTTCATATTAGATTGGCTGTATGTCTGAGAAGAGAGCCAAAGTTTTATTGGCTTTTCCAGATAATTGAAAGGATACTACAAATATTGATGACTGTTGGAAATTTTTAGAATCTTAAAAATAACTAGTTTTGAGATAAAAGCACTTGCTTATAATTGCAAGGTTCTTGAAGCCCTTTCCTGCTCCCCATTCCCCCCACCCCTGACCAAAGAAAATGTGACTGGAGAAATCTCTGTATAAAACACATGGAGGTCTTGTGAATCATCCTTTGATTCTCTTAATATTCTTGAAAAGACTGAGCATCTTTAAACAACTTTGATTTTTTTGTCCTCTCACTTGCCATTGAAACAGAAGCCTATGTAAGTTTGATATCTCTTCCCAGCTTCCATGGCTGGGTTCCCTTTGGTGTTGGTTCATCTTCATGGTACAGAATCCTCTCTTCTTAAATTGAGGGCTTTTTCATATTCAGAACCTTGGTCTTTTCATGTTTCAGCAAGTTTCCTTGTCCAGCTGCTATTAGATTCTGTCTTTACCCGTTCTGAATTATATACCATTTTCTCTTTAAGAATTTCCTCATGTTTCTTCCATCTGTTCTACCCAGAAAATGTGGGGCCCCTTGTTAGAAAATTATTAAGTGTTTCAAGATGATCACAGCAGAACACTAAACTAAGCATGGAGCCCTTCTGAGTGTGAGACCCTGTATGACCACGTGAGGCCAGTGGGTCTGTGAAAATAATGGCTCCACCACCCATCCCCTCTTTCCTTTTCCTGTTCAGCCCTCCACTCCTTGCTTTCTTGTTGAAAAGTCCCTGGGTGGCAAACAGAGGGAAAATTGGACTATGATGCTGCCTAGGCTAATGATGCCATGGTTGACTCATCTTAAAAAGAATTCAGTTCCTAGAGACATTTAACATTTTCTTACTTTCCTTCTCCAAATATGCCTGTTAATATAGGATCTGGCCTCCTGCAGATGCAGAAAACTTTTCAGAAACTTAGAGGTATCAAAATTATCTCTTACAAGCCTTGAGATGAAAATGTACTAACCTTTGTTTCTTTTCTCCTTTACTTTGCTTTCCTGTGGAAACTTCCTTTCCTGGTACTAGAATGGAGGTAAGGTATTGTTATTACACCAATGTTTTGTTTTGCTTTGTTTGACATGCCATTTATTATCTATTATTTGTTGAGCACTATAATCTTTCAGAAACTCTCTAATTTCTAATCCTTTAAATACTTTCACAAAAAGGTGATGATGACGATAGGTACTATCTATTGAGTACTTACTACGTATCAGGCACTATGCTAAGAGTTCTACATACATTAAAAAAAATTTATCCTTGGGACATCCCTATGAAATAGGTACTATTATTATCCTTACTGTATGGAAAAGAAATTAAGAGAGTTACTTGGAATTGGAGACTATAAGTGACTCATACATCAAGTAAATGATAGGCTTGGAAAAGAGAAACAGCATTGACTCCCAAATGCTCCCTCATAGCTTTATCCTGCATATAAGAAAGTAACACCTTATAACATTCTGAAATTTACAATGTTTTATTTGCATAAATTGACTTTCATAAAAATTCTATGATGTGTGGTATCTATTTAAACCTAATTTTACAAATGATGAAATCAAGATTCAGAATGGTAGTGTGTACTCAATTGCTCAGTGATGTCCTACTCTTCGGCTTGTACTCTACTCCATGGATGGTAGCCCACAAGGCTCCTCTGTCCATGGAATTTTTCAGGAAAGAATACTGGAGCAAATTGCCATCTCCTACCTCAGTGGATCTTCCCAGTCCAGGGATGGAACCTGTGTCTCTTGAGTCTCCTGCATTGGCAGGTGGATTCTTTACCATCGTGCAACCTGGAAGCCCCCATCAAAATGGTTAATTAAAATAATAATAATAGTTAAGTTCTGCAGACATTTTAAACACCACTTTTCTCATATTCATATTTCAGCAACTTTATGGGACAAGAACTACCATCCTCTTTCTTTATATGAGGCACCTGAGGCACAAAGAGCTGTCCAGACCACATAGTTAACTACAAAACCTCAATCTGAGCTCAGATCAGTTCAGTCGCTCAGTCGTGTCCTACTCTTTGCGACCCCATGAATCGCGGCACGCCAGGCCTCCCTGTCCATCACCTACTCCCAGAGTTCACTCAGACTCACGTTCATTGAGTTCGTGATGTCATCCAGCCATCTCGTCCTCGGTCGTCCCCTTCTCCTCCTGCCCTCAATCCCTCCAAGCACCAGAGTCTTTTCCACTGAGTCAACTCTTCACATGAGGTGGCCAAAGTAGATAGTCAGAGTCAAAAACACAGATTCATAACTATAATGCTAACCCATTTAACACATTAGACAGGACCTACAACTCAAGCCATTGATTGTAATTCCATGGAATGAAATCATTCATAGCATAAATAATAATTCATAGCCTAAGAAAATTTAGTGTGTTCTCAATCTTTCTTCCAATTCATATAGCTTTGATGTATTTATTTACCTGATAAGTAAAATTATCAGGTATTTGAGAATTAGGTGGCTTCACCTATTTGAGAATTAGGTGGCTATCACAGTTCTAAGAGACAGCATACTGACCTGAAGGATACAATAGAGAAGCTGAATAGTTACTGAAGAGATATGTGGCATATACATGGAAAAATGTAAATTGAAATGCAGGTCACCGGTAGAAGAGATGGCATCTTTCATTCATTCATCCCTTTAGCACGCCTGTCTTCTCTATGCATCTTTAAGCCACTCACTCTAAGAAACTTCCCTGGGGGTCCAGTGGTTAAAAAACCACCTTGCAATGCAGGGGACGCAGGTTTGATTTCTGGATGGAGAACTAAGATCCTACGTGCCACAGAGCAATTCAACCCACATGCTGCAACTACTGAGCCCATGTGCTCTGGAACCCACGTGACACAACTAGAGAGTTTCATGCACTGCGGTGAAAGATTGCACATGATGCAATGGAGATCCCGCACGCCACAAAGAACACCTGATGCAGCCAAATATAAAGAAATACGATTACGCTGTTAAAACCAAAACAAAACACTAACTCTAATTCTGGCGCTATATTGGAAAGTGGAGAAACAAAAGAAATTTTATGTATTCTTTGCACCCAAGGAATTGACATTTTACTAGGAGACATATACATACACACACTGGGTCTGGAAGATCCTCTGGGGAAGCAAATGGCAACCCACTCCAGTACTCTAGCCCAGAAAATCACATGGACAGAAGACCCAGGTGGGCTACAATCAAGGAACTTTGCAAAGAGTTGGACATGACTGAGTGATTAAGCACGCATGCACACATACACACACACACCTATACAAATTACAGAACCACATAATAATGGAAGCATGCACAAACCCTACGCGCTCAAGGACAGAAATCATTCACATAGAACTAAATGCAAATGAAAATTTTTAACTGATTATAGTCAAATAAATGCTAACTAAAGAAACTCCCATACCATTTTTCACTTGTGATAACACAAGGAACTTTGGTTTTCTGCAAAGGACAAGACAGGAAGTATAGGGATTTGTGGGCCATACAGTTACTGTTGCAACTACTCAGCTCTGCTATGGCAGCACAAAAGCAACCAAAGACAATTGGAAATGGATGAACTGGGCTGTGTTCCAATAAAACATAACTTCTGGATACTGAAATTTGAATTTCATATAATTTTCACTTCTTTTGATTTCTTCGACCATTCAAAAATATAAATACCATTTTTAACGCACAGGTGATATAAAAAGGGGCAGAGCGCCAAGTTTGTCCTGTGGGTTCTATTTGCTGACCCCTATCTTAGAGAATGTGCGTGCATGTGTGCTAAGTGTCCAGCTCTTCACCACGCTATGGACTGTAGCATGCCAGGCTCCTCAATCCATGGAGGAATACTGGAGTGGGTTGTCATGCCCTCTTCCAAGGGATCTTCCTGACCCAGGGACCCAATTTGCGTCTCCTGCACCTCCTGCATTGCAGGCAGATTCTTTACCTCTGAGCCACACAATCATACACAAAGGCATTAGACATGAAAGGATAAAAACAATGCCAGTTTGCTTTGGAGACTGAGGGTGATGCAGAGCCTTGACCATTGCATAAATACAATGAGAGGCTGGGCAGTTGCTATATAACAAAGATGTGTCACCATCGAAGGAGAGGTACAGTTCTCACATGGGACGGCAGGAAAAGAAGGTGCGGCATTTCCACCGAGGTAGTGGGGTTGTCCCCACCAACCATGGCACGGCTGGTCATCTGAATGTGCCATTGGATAATGTATTCAATGGGAGCAGATGTCTCTCTCATAGAAACTGGAACATCACATTTTAAAACAGTGGACCCTTGAATAAGTCAGTGGTTAGGGGTACCAATCAGTATCTTATAGCCTACCCTATGTCTATGTGGTTCCTCCATATCCACATTTTGCATCCTTGGATTCAACTAACCACGCACGGGATGATATAGGACTGTAGTATTTATTGAAAAGAACTGTGTATAAGTGGATCCAAGTAATTCAAACCTGTATTGCTCAAGGGTCAACTGTATTCTACTGAAAGGGAGTCACACATGCTAAAGCAGAGAGAAAATAAAAGCAAAAATGCAGTAAGAATCCTTCAAATATTTCATTTGCTCAAGGAGAGGTGCCTGTTACAAGAGAAACTAGAAAGGCTGGGATCAAACATCAGTTGCTGACTCCAAAAAAGAAACTATACAGAAAGAGAGGTCAGTCAGGTTTAGTTTGTCAGGAGGCGAGAGAGGGACTGACTGCAAGTGCCATATTAACTAGAAGTTTTGGAGGAAGTTTGGCAGATTATTCCGAAATGACCAGCACTCTGTGAACAGATCCCTGCAACCTCTGTCCCATTGCTGAATGGGCAACAGGACCAGCTGCCTCTGCTGTCGCTCCATCTGCAGTCTCAAGAGCTACATGTGGACAAACATGACTTCAGCTGGACAGAAAGGGGACTCATCACTTGCAAAAGGCAGAAGGCACCAATGGAAATTTTTTGCATTCATCTTTTTCCTAGGTTTTGCTGTGAGCTCCTTAAAAGAAATTTTTAAGTGATAAGGTTAGGAGGTTGAGGGGAAAACAATGGTCCAATTGGCTTCCATATCTGCCCTCAGAAATTTGATCATCACATAAAATTTGAGGTTTATAAGTTGCCAAAATAAGGGAGATATATTACATAGTATACATACACACACACACACACACACACACACACATATACTTGATGCTAAATATCCCTTGTCTTGTGGGCTAATAAAGCAACGATAATCTATGAAAGCTGTCTTTAATGCTCACAAAACATCAGCAAGACACAGAAAATTAGCAAGAACACACACTTTGTATGGTTTTTCCCAGGATGCAAACGGTTTTCACAAGCTGGTTATCGTCAAGCTGGTATGAAGACAAACCAAAATTAAAACCAAGATCTTCTCCCTTCTATTAAATGCCTATTCTGCTTTTTCTTTTCTTTTTTCCTTTTGCATTTTGTAGCTAGTGCTCAAAAATCAATGAGGACTCAGTGCTATTAATTCACACTGAGGTTGTTCTAAAGATTTTTCTAGGGCTTTTTAAAAGAAAAGCAGCAGAAATTCAGAGAAAAGAATTGGTTAATTCATTATTAATAACCCTTATCTCTAAGGCTACTTTCATTAACTTTTCCTTTGTGTAATTTTTCTTAGTTTCCAATGTTTTTTTCAAAAAAATGGTTTTGCTTATGTAATTAAAGAACAAAATCATGAACTTTTCATTTAAAAATATTAATGGAAAAATAAAGAAGTGTTATTCAATAGTTATCATATGACAATGAAACACAGATGATTAATTCTCAACTCAGACAGACCAGGAGAAATAAATATTTAACTTTTACATGATACATTTTTTTTAAGTGAAAATAGTCACCCTTCCTCTCTTTTTAAGGAAGGATTATTAATATGTATGACATTTTGTAAAACAGTTTGAGTTACTCCCAGTTATTAGGTATTATTATTCAGTTTCTTAAAGCACAGTATGCTTACTTCTCTTGAACTTTCTTAGGTTTCCTTAGGAAATCCTTACCTTGGGTTTCTCAGAAGTTGAGTCATGAGCTATTTCTGGTGTTTTCTCAACCTTATAGGGCCCAGGTTTTCTTGGGAGTTTTGTGTTCCCTTATTCAAAACCTTCATTTTTAAAACCCCCAATAAACTACAAGTAATACAATAAAATTCATGTTAACTAATTAGTAAAATGCTAATATGAATTAGAAAATGATTCTATATTAGAAAACATTATTTTAAAATATAATATTTCATGGAAGTTCATTGCTTTACCTGAATGAGTTGTATCTCATTTAATAGATTTGCTTCAAAGACAAATCGATGATAATTTCAAATCAATTTTTCAAATTCAGATGAGATCTGTTAGCAGTTAAAACGCTTCAAT
The DNA here is from genome assembly GCF_001704415.2 of Capra hircus. Classification (NCBI taxonomy): domain Eukaryota; kingdom Metazoa; phylum Chordata; class Mammalia; order Artiodactyla; family Bovidae; genus Capra; species Capra hircus. The sequence continues at coordinate 100,022,058 of NC_030815.1, forward strand.
TAAATAAATTCCAGTTGTTTAATTTTCTTTTCTTGAAATCCTTTATATAAAGATAATGAAATGCTAAATTCCAACAGATGTACAAATCTAAATGAGAAAGCAACTTGAATTCGCATCACTGTTAACAACACATCTGATGGAAGGCATAAAGACATGTTGAGACCATTACAGTGCCTGCACGTAATAAGTGCTCAATAAATATTTGTCAAGTGAGTATCAGTTCAGTTCAGTTCAGTCGCTCAGCCGTGTCTGACTCTTTGCGACCCCATGAATCGCAGCACGCCAGGCCTCCCTGTCCATCACCAACTCCCAGAGTTCACGCAGACTCATGTCCATCGAGTCCGTGATGCCATCCAGCCATCTCATCCTCTGTCATCCCCTTCTCCTCCTGCCCTCAATCCCTCCCACCATCAGAGTCTTTTCCAATGAGTCAACTCTTCGCATGAAGTGGCCAAACTACTGGAGTTTCAGCTTCAGCATCATTCCTTCCAAAGAAATCCCAGGGCTGATCTCCTTCAGAATGGACTGGTTGGATCTCCTTGCAGTCCAAGGGACTCTCAAGAGTCTTCTCCAACACCACAGTTCAAAAGCATTAATTCTTCGGCACTCAGCTTTCTTCGCAGTCCAACTCTCACATGCATACATGACCACTGGAAAAACCATAGCCTTGACTAGACGGACCTTTGTTGGCAAAGTAATGTCTCTGCTTTTGAATATGCTATCTAGGTTGGTCATAATTTTTCTTCCAAGGAGTAAGCATCTTTTAATTTCATGGCTGCAGTCACCATCTGCAGTGATTTTGGAGCCCAAAAAATAAAGTCTGACACTGTTTCTACTGTTTCCCCATCTATTTTCCATGAAGTGATGGGATCGGATGCCAAGATCTTTGTTTTCTGAATGTTGACTTTTAAGCCAAATTTTTCACTCTCCTCTTTCACTTTCATCAAGAGGCTTTTTAGTTCCTCTTCACTGTCCTCCATAAGGGTGTATAGGAGCTATAATTCTCAGCACTGCATTAAGGGAAGAGTAGATATGTGGAGAAAGCATCAGCAGTATTTTCATTTTCCTTAGTGTCCTCTTCAATCATTATAACAGATAAGTTTTTAATCTTATTTTTATGCCAGTACTTTTATTACCCATGAATAAATACATAATAACCTGGGTCCAGGATAATTATTTACATCACTTTACAGAATATGGCATCTTAAGTGACCAGATGACTTTCCCTAAGACATTTGGTGAGAAAATGGCAAAATTGAAGATGCTACTTAGCTCCTCTGAGAGTCATAGAGACTCTTATCTGAGAGTCCAGTGCTTTCTCCTCCCTGTGTGTCTTTCTTCTTATTCTTTAATGGAATGTTTGGAAGATGTGTGGGTGGTAGGATCTGAATATTGAAGATGTGTGCCACAAAATTAAAATGCTTACCTATCATAACATTTAAATAAACTAAGGGAGAATTCAATGGACAGAGGAGCCTGGAGGACTAGAGTCCAGGGGGTCACAAAGAGTCAGACATGACTGAGCAACTATCGCTTTGCTTCCCTTGAGGCTCAGTTGGTAGAGTCTGCCTGCAATGCAGGAGATCTGGGTTCATACCCTGGGTTGGGAAGATCCCCTGGAGAAGGGAATGACAACCTTCTCCAGTATTCTTGCCTGGAGAATCCCATGGACAGAGGAGTGTGGCAGGGTACAGTCCATGGGGCCACAAAGAGTCAGACACAACTAAGTGACTTTCACTCTTCACTTCTCATGTTCATAAAGCTGCAAGTTTTGGGATCAGACCAATTACTACACACAGTCACTTATTAATCATCATGATGGATGTGTTTTGTAGATGTATTTGTTGCTACGTCAGCTTATTTGTAAGAAATGTGGAGTCATATTTTATTTATGATGGAAATAATAAAAAATACTCCCACACATTCTGGCCTTGAGAGTTTCCAAAGCTTTCCACATGGTTATCAATTTGGATCTTCATCATAACCTCTGGAGTAGCCAGAGGTAATATAATTGCTGCTGGAAATGACAATATTCAGATGGAACATTTCAACAAATTTGCCAGTACATCTTCTATTTCTGTGATGCAGATGTGGAAATGGAAAATAAACAAAAAGGCAGATTAAATGCTCAGAAACAGCATGTGATCCAGAATGTTGTTCACTGCTTCTTTCAGCAAGCCACAGAAAGATAACAAAGGCTACTGCGCCCAGTACAGAGGGGAGGTGTGCAATGCTGTCCTGGCAAAAGACGCTCTTGTTTTCTTCAACAACTCCTACGCAGACCCTGAGGAGGCCCAAGAACTACTGGTTCATACTGCCTGGAATGAACTGAAAGCAGTGAGCCCATTCTGCCGGCCAGCTGCTGAAGCTTTGCTGTGTAACCACATCTTCCAAGAATGCAACCCTGGAGTGGTACCTACTCCTATACCCATTTGCAGGTAAAATTAACAAATAAATGAATGGGGAAATTCTGTTTGTCTGCAAACAGGGAAAGTTTTCAAAAGAGGAAGTTGTAATGTACAGGAGTAAAGGCAAAAACTGGCGTTTGTCCAGACTACAAGGTAATTAATTGGACAAAATTCTTACCCTGTAAATCCCTGATGGATGATACATTATTATACATGGGACTTCCCTGGTGACTCAGATGGTAAAGAATCCACCTGCAATGCAGGAGACCTGGATTTGATCGCTGGATCAGGAAGATCCCCTGGAGAAGGGAATGGCAACCCACTCCAGTATTCTTGCCTGGAGAATTCCATGGACATAGGAGCTTGGCGGGCTACAGTCCATGGGGTCACAAAGAGATGGACACAACTGAGCAACTAATGCTTTAACACTGAGCTAGAAAATATCATAAAAGGTATAATATTCTATGATATTTGTTATTGTTTACATCATTTTCATATTCATAGCTATCCCTACGTTCTAGGGAGTAAAAACCAAAATCCCAAACTAACATGGATTTCATTGGTAAACCAAGATAGAGAAAATAAAGACTATAAAGTGTTTCAACATTATTTGTCAATAAACATGAGATCTTGGTGAGCATTTCAGAATATCAAGATACATTCCACCTAATATTCTAATCTAAGTACTGACACTCTTGTCTCATGGGAGGGGTGGAAGTAGTTATAAGTATTTTATTTCTTTAAATCCCCCATACCCTTTAAGCACTGAAATTTATAAATTCAAATTCAACAGAACTATCTTTGCCTCTATTTACATTTTATATAGCAAAGATAGGAATCGATATGAATTTTGAGCTAACTAGAACAAAGTTCAAACAGTGTTTGTACTATTTTCTAGATGTATATCAGCTGGGCTAAATTCAGTTTCCTCATTTGCAAGATAGAGTTGACAAGAATAAAAGATAAACTGCATCGATGGCATATATTAGAAACTGGATAGATGCTGTTTACTTGTCAAGGAAACAGGAAGACTATCAACGTAGAACATTTCCATCTGTTTCAATGAAACCAGGAACTATCTAAATACTGCAATAGTTTTTAAGTACTCTATTTAGCATACAAGGACTATGGAGAGGTTATTAAAACACAGTGCTCCTTCTTCAACTTACTGCAGATTTTGAAGGTTTGGAGACATTTTAAGACTAATACAATTTGTTATTTCTTCAGTTAAGAGTATGTTTTCATCAGATATGACATCTAGATATCTCTTGGGGAACAACCAGAATTAAATTGAAGTGTCCTTCGTACGCTAGAACAAAATAAACTTATTGAGTAACTTTTCAACATTTACGCCCTAGACCAGTTTACATGCTTAGGCCACAGATGTCCTTTCTCAGGATTGAATATAACTTACATTTTTTTTAGAAAAAAAAAATTTGTTCTTTTTCAGAAAAAAAATCTCTTTCATTGAGATGTCAAATTTATTAGAATAGCGTAATTATCTCTTAAATCTGTGAGCCATTAAATGTTTTTTCCTAATTCCAGTTGCTATTTAAACAAGTATTTTAAATCTGAAACTTGTTTCAATTTTTTAATCCTTATAAACAATTTATTAATATTGGGGTCAAAAAATAAGTCTAGAAATTTTCACGTTATTGTTTTTTCTCTCAAATATAATCAATAATTGTTTAAAAATTAGACATTTAAAGAGGCTTGGTGTCTGCTTTTAAGGTACAAAATTCATATAGATTATATAGGTGTTAGTGTCATGAGTAATTAAGTTGTCCGATCCTTTCTGCTGTTAAATGAGTTTTGCCTGTTTGATTCAATGCAATAAACCCTTCCACAATAACTGTTTAATTCTAAGAAAAATTTCCTGCAGTCCGGTAACTTCTGCTTTTTGTACCAACAACATTAGGATTAAAATTGGGCTCGCTGTAGAAAACTAGTAAGTTTGCTCTTCAGATATTCTCATTTTGTCTCCTTGCACTTGAATTATATCTTTTATAATAGTTTCTGTTTGCCTTGATATTTCAAGGTGGTTCAGAAGTCTCCAACCACATTACATTTTACTACTACTTATGTGTAAGACTTTTAAACACATACTATTCATCATGGTTTTCTAATCATAAACAATAACTTGATCATTTGAGCCTCTTTCAATGGATGATAAGGAATTTCATTTATTCAGTAAACATTTATTGAGCTCCTACTGGGCTCTAAGCACTATTCTAGGGCATTTGTCCATGGGCTGTCTATTGCAGCAGCAGAAGTCAGAGAGCAAGATATGTGATAAATAAACAATGTATATATTACCTTAGAAGGTATTAAGCGTCACAGGAAAGGGGAGAAGTGCACCAGAAGTGCCAGAAGTTATATTTAGGAAGTGCCAAAGGTAAACCTGAAAACGGAATGCCATGGGTAGTCCTAATTAGTTAGGGCAACGGTACTGAATCCTCCGTACTTGCTTTTTGAAACTTTTTGTGGAATTATAAACCAGGTTAGTGTTAGTCAATTATGTTGTATTTGCATTTTGGGGATATTCTTAGCTTTTACATAATTGCATAGTCATGTATACAGCAAGTGCCTGAAGAGTTCTCTGTGTTATTTATCCCTGATCTCAGTCATTTGTTCCATAGAAAAATCCTGTTGTTGTTAAGTTCTCAACTTTGATTCACCTCTTGTTCAGCTAGAATAGAGGTGTTACACATTACACGTGAAAAATTATTTTTTATAATCTTACATACTGTGTGTTTGACTGGTACTTAAGTCTGTGCTACCTTCAGTTTCCCTTAACATTCATGCATACTGACCAGTTGTGGGGGCTGTGCTATAGTGAAGACGATATAAGGCAATCCTGAATTTTGTTCCTTTGTGGGGAATATTTTTCTCTTGCCAGATAGTAGCAAGATTATTTCTTTAATTCTTGAGATTCAAAATACTTGTAAAACTCACCTGGGAGTAGATTTCTTTCCTACAAGTAATATAAAAATAACGGTTAATATATTTTCCTCATCAGATTTATATCCTTTTTAAGAATGTTTTCTTATAGTGTATCTCTGAACATTTTTCTTTTTTATGTGCTCTAGTTTCTTGTTGGGATACATTGTCAATTCGTACTTTGAATTTCGTGCTTGACTCTCGCTCTCCTTATCGCTTTCCCCACCATTTTTATCTTTCATTCTTTTTTTCTGCATTCAGTTAGAATTTCTAAAGTTTTCCTCTATCATTTGTTCAATATCTTGCCAAGCCATTTCTTTTCCAATGGAGATTTCACGTTTCAGTGAAACAAAGTTGTCACTTTTTTGTAGTCTTTATTTTCTTCAGTCACCGCCATGTTTAACTTAACCCAGTTTTCAGTCTACTTTCCTCTTCATTTTGATTTTTTTCCCCTGTGAAAAACTCTTCTGTAAAGGCCATGCTTCAGTGGAAGCCTTCATGTCAATGAAAACAAAAAAAATTTTTTTTAATTCTCTAGTGTGTTTTTAACTTAAAATAAAAAATAACTTCCCCAGGTATTTGCTTTCTCTACATAATGTGGGGCTAGTTTTCTCATATGTCCCATGTTGCTTTTGCACAGTTTAATCATAACATCTGAACACAAAAAGATGCACTTACGTGACTCAAGGATGGAACCAAGCATAGTTAGAAGCAAGCCAAGCAAGGTTTCTACAGTTCTTCAGCTTCTCAGGAGACTGAAAGCCCCATTGCTTCCCCTTCCCTTGCAGACATACTAAGAATCTACATCTCATTGCTATACTCATGACCCTCACTGTATCCCATCACATCTGTATACACAGCCCAGTCATTTTACATATGTTCATTCGGTCCATATTGGTAAGTGGTTGCCTGGAAAAGTGCGAGTGTAGGCCTGAGTGTTAAAAAACACATACGTGTATGTAGGTACACATACACATGTATGGACACACACTCCTACTCTATACTTCAAATATTGAATGAGTAACACTGCTATTGTCCTTAATTTCTTTTATCTTTAATATCCTCTTCTTATGCAGCCCAAATATCTTAATTTGGAACTAACCTGGTTGCTCCTGTATAGTCTATCTTATTTTCTATAAGATAAACTTGAACAAATATTAATCCACAAGATTCTATATAATCCAACTAGTTTACCTAGTCTTTCTGCAGCCTCTTCACTCATGTGTGCGTGTTAGTCTCCTAGTCGTCTCTGAGATCCCATGGACTGCAGCCCACCAGGCTCCTCTGTCCATATAATTCTCCAGGCAAGAATACTGGGGAGTCATTTCCTTCTTCAGAGTGTCCACTCATAGCAAAACACAGAGATGACAGTTACAGCTTCACTTGCACACGGACGTCACTCTAGCTCTCTCAGATGGAAGCACAGACGGCAATGGGGCAGGACCTCAGCTTCTCCAGGCTAGGGCAGGGCATGGACCCCCAAGCTCTTCTATAACTAACCAGGAAGGTGATGCTGCTCTGTTTTAAAGAACAAAGCACACAGAGACACTGACTGTGTTCCTCAAGCCCTGCCCATCAGCCCTGAGATTATAGAAAAATCTCTTGGGCTGGAGACTGCTTGACAATGATCCATGACTTTAGTGTGTGTGCTTTTAAAATTCTGTATAACTTGTTTCTGAACTTTTGTAGTGATTTTAATATGAAGTTGAGAGAAAGCATACCGGGGATTTCTAATCTTTTTACCTTTTGAACTTGAAAGTTCTTTCCTCCAGTAGCATTAGTGATGTTTTATAAACAAGATAGTATTTCATCTCACAGGATAATATACTATATATTTCATTAAGTCTCATGTTATTTACAAAAGGATCTATACAAGGACACTTTTGCAAGAACAGACAGTGTACTACAATGATGCTTTGAAAATACAGGATTTAGGCTCCAATTTGGCTTCAGCGTGCTATGATTCATTAAATTTTGTTCTCCTTAAATCATTTTAGAGAATACTGCTTGGCAGTAAAGGAGCTCTTCTGTGCAAAAGAATGGCTGGTGGTGGAAGAAAAGACCCACAGGGGACTCTACAGATCCGGGATGCTTCTGTTCTCCATGCCAGACTGCAACAAACTCCCCAGCATGCACTGGGACCCAATGGCCTGTACCAGACTGCCATACTTAGGTAACAGAGTTCTCTTGAGATGTTGGAGGTTCAGAGAAATTTACTATTTTGAGGAAACTAAGGTGTGAATTTAAATCTCCTATCATTTCTAGGCATTTCTAAATTTTTTTTTGAGTTCTGCCTTCTTTCCATACCTAATAACAGAATCCTACTGCTATCCTAATGGCACCAGTTACCAGCATAAGGATTTATTCCATTTGTTCTAAAAGAAATTAAAGAGTACTGTTCAGAGCTGTTGAAGATCTTACCTTACTTCATGAGCAGATCTGATGACAGCTTGTAACATTTTTTGGAATGTGCAGAGCAATGGCTAAGAAACATCTCATATTTTGTCAGAGAAGTGGAATAAAGAAATAAAGTCCTCTTTCTTGGCCAAGGAAGCAGATTTTTCAGCATGCAAAAATAAGCCACATGTTTGAAAATGCTGATCTCACGAAACAAAGCTGAATGGCTGCATGTTGCTTTAATGAACTTCATTTGTAAGGAACTGTGTGGTTAGCCCTAACAGCTGGATTCATTCCAAAGACGCAATCCTTTCACATTTGAATGCAAAAAATGTTTTCCCGTTGTATATTAAAAAGCTGAAAGGGAACTTGTATTTCTTAGCACTCTCTCACAGAACATAGGAGCTATCGGGATGTTCCTAAAACAAATTTTTATCCTTTCCCCTTCAGATTATAAAAAAGAAAACCTAACAAGTAAGTATTTTTGTTTGTGCCCTTGAACCTTATGTGTATGTAACTGGATTCATGCATGCATATTTACACCCATATTCCATGATGTCTAGGACAAAGCACAGTCTCTCTCTTAAAGGCTTTTCACTATACTCATCCAGGGTAGAACATGAAGGCAGATCATTGGAGATCCCAGTTTATAGCTCCTAATTAGGCCATGAAGAGCACCATATTTAGTGAATGGTATAAATCCTATTTCCATCCCAAAGTTATTGAGCAGCGTTGTCCCTTCTATGGCCATAAAATAAGCCAATTTAAATGATCACCCTTTGATTTCACATTCATGATTTTTATATCGCATAATTTTTTATAGAGGAAAAAAGTGTTTTGTGCCCTTGAAACCTTATATGTATATAAGTGGATTTGCGCACATGTATTTACATCCATATTTCACGATGTCTAGGACAGAAGTACAGTTTCTCTTAAAGTACAGTCTCTCTTCATCGAGCCAATTCATGCTCTTTCTTTGTGACAACTGGTCCTTCTTTTGGAAGATAGGTGTTTTTTTTAAAAACAGCTAGTTTTCAGTATATAGTTTACAGGGTCAAATCAAATGGTTTTAAAGGAGTCATCTCAAAATCTCTAGGAAAGAATTCTGCAGTCGTATCTATAGACCTTCCCCAACTCAACAATGAAACTTGTAGGTACCCTTTTAGAAAAGCAGGGGGACTGCTAGATTCCGGCTCTGGCACATGCTATTCCTTTTTTGTGCAATACTATCTCTCCTGACTCCCCCTACCCACTTCCCCACGGTCACACCCACACATATACCTTTGACCAGTTACACCTACTCACTCGTAATATTTAACTTAAAAGTTACTCTAGAAAACCTAGCCAGAATGCCGAAACCTGGACTTGGGCTACCCCTGGATTCTCACAAGCATCCTTGTACTCACCACTCTTGTAATACTCTTTATATTTTATTGTAATTATCTGTTTTCTAATTGCTTCCCAGCTAAGTACTTTTAACATAGAGAGTGGTCATGTCCACCACAGTGTCCTTGACACTTAACAATCAATATTCATTTAATAAGTCCTTTAATATGTGGATGAATGAGTGAATAAGACTCCTCTGATGTTCAAAGGCAAAGGATAAAGAGAGAAAATTGATGAGAGAAGAAAAAGATTAAAAGGAAAGAACCTGGAGACTCAAATTGATAAGGTGGACCCAACGAGATAATTGATATTGCTCTAGGGAAGATGAGGGCAAATCGATCAGAAACAATAAACAAGAACTGAGAAAGTAAAACTCTCCTGAAAGAAGAAACAATTAAACCCATAAACAATTAAATGCATAAAATTCTTGTTGAACCTATGCCAATTTTTCATCTTGAAAATAAATCTTACTAAATCATCATGGCTTATTCTCACTATGTAATTAATTCCATTTTCTGATAGTACTGATAAAAAATTACCCTTTTATATACTAATAAGGTTACACCACCAATTTCATAAATTTCATTACATTCCTTCACATGTTAAATACAGTATGAATGGCTCTGGTGAAATGCAGAAACAATAATAGTCCCCTCTCTCAATGATTGTTTCTGCTTTTTTATTAGCAGAAAGGTTCACTCTCCAATTTAAATCCCCCTTCCCACTCATCTGGTGGCTCAGCTGGCAAAGAATGTGCCTGCAGTGTGGGAGACCTGGGTTCGATCCCTGGGTTGGGAAGATCTCCTGGAGGAGGAAAGGCTACCCACTCCAGTATTTTGGCCTGGAGAATTCCATGGACTGTATAGTCCATGGGGTTGCAAAGAGTCAGACACGACTGAGCGACTTTCACTCACACTTCACTCCCACTCATCTTGGATTGATTTTTTAAATCTTTGAATGTCTCAGTCCAAAGAAAGTCAGAGCAGCTTTCAAACCATCACAGAGGAACCTGGGAAGTCTTGTAATTTCCATCACTGCTGTGACGCTTGATGAGAAATGCTATCATTGGTCCTGCACAGATACTTTATTTATTTTATTTTATTGCTGTGCTGAGTTTCCTCTAGTTCTAGGTGCCTGCTGGAGTCACAGGGGTGACCGAACTCGGTCTCCATAAGCTTTAAAACCCACTTACTTGGCTGTTGGTGCTCAGGGAAAAATCACTGTGTCCACAACTAGACTAAAAAGTCATACATGGGCATCCCTTATCATCTCTGCTTTTACAAGTATCCTATTTCAAATGGCTTCAAGCACTGACAGCAATAAAATTTTTCCTTTGACTTTGTGATGTGTTATATTAATATAGCTCCTTCTATGAAATCATTGTGTGTGTGTGTTTTACTATATTGCAGTTAATTGTTAATATTTCATTTAGGATCTTTTAAATCTATGTTCTATAATCTATGTCTGCACTTTTCTCCAGTGCTAACATTGTCAGGTTGTGATATTAGTATTATAACTTTCTGAAACAACCTGAAAGGTTTTTCTCTTACTGGAATATATTATAAAACTGTATCCCTTCTAAGACTGAGAGAATGTAATCATAATACTATAATGACTTAAATTTATGACTATTTTCAGATTTTTTCATTCTTCAATTTGGGAATTAATATGTTCCTATCATTTCCCTCAAGATTTTAAAAATGTAACTCCATAGTTATATATTACTTCATATTTATTGATCTTTGAATCTATTGTTAAAATGACTTTATCATTCCTAATTTTGTATGTTTGTGCCTTTCTTTTTCTTTTAAAATTAAAATGCCACTGATTGGACTACTTTATAAATATTTATAAGACTATTGACCTATTTTTAAGTCTATCATTTCTGTTGTGTATTCTAACTTATTAATTTCTGCTTGTACATGGCTGTTACTTTATCACCTCTTTTTCTTTGCTTTCTGTCGATTTTGTTTCTTTTCCAATGTCTTGAATTAGATGTTCAGCTCATTCACTTTCATTCTTTTAATCTAATGGAAGGAGATAATGCTATAAGTTTATCACTGAGCACATCTTTGGCCAAATCTCATAAACACTACTAGGAAGTTATTTTGTAATCTGTAACTATGGCTAATTTCTACTCTTTGATTAAAAGGTTATCAATTTTTTTCTTTTTTTAAATGTCCTATTGGATTTTATTTAATCTACTATTGATTGCATTTTGATCAAAGAATAGATCTGCATAATTTCTTCTTTTGAAATTTACTTAGATTCATAATCTTAGTAATTATAACCTGACAAAAAAGATTATGTCTATTGGTATCCCACAAATATTTAAAAATAAAGTTTATCTCTCTTTTTAGGATACAAAGTTCATTCTTTACTATTAAGACATTCTTTTTAATTATTAAAATATTTTCTATCCATGTTGTCTTTACTCAATCAAATAAACAGATTTAAAATATAATTTTAAAATATAATTTTAAATCCATTTATATGATAGTGTAATCCATTTAATGATAGTGTGGTTTTAATAGATATACAATGGACTTTGCACCCCATGAACAGAGAGATTTAGTATGACATCTTTTGGTTTCCCTGGTGGCTCAGATAGAAAAGAGATTTAGTGAGATTTAGTATGACATCAGGGGTTTTCCCAGTGGCTCAGATGGTAAAGAATTTGCCTGCAATGATCAGGAGACCCAGGTTCAATCCCTAGGTGGGGAAGATTCACTGGAGAAGGGGAATAGCAACCCACTCCAGTGTTCTTGCCTGGAGAATTCCATGGACAGAGGAGACTGGGTGGGGGGGGGGGAGGGGAAGGGGGTTGGGTACAGTCCATAGGGTCACAAAGAGTTGGACACGACTGAGTGACTAACACACATAGTTTTGGTTTCCAGCAGTAATACAGATTTTACCTTATTTGTATATTGCACTGACCTTTTTAAAAGGGGTTTGAAATGAGTTTGATTGTTAGATGAACCAGCTTTCTCAGTGTGTCCTACTATTTCCATTTTCCACATTCTTCCATTTGTTTTTGTAAATCAACAATACACATGTATAAAAGCTCAGCTTCAGACAATTCTAACTTTAATTTCATAAAAATATTTTATTTAATAACAATTTCCATGATTGTTGTCAGGTCTTAAACAATATGATGTGTGTAAAGAACACTAGCTCAGGATCTGCATTTGTCTTGGAAAAAAACATGTTCTTTCTGTGTCTCATCTTTAAAATTCTAAGAGTCTATAAGCTGGATAACTCAGACAGTAAAAAAATCTGCCTGCAAAGCAGGAGACCCAGGTTTGATCCCTAGGTTGAGGAGATCCCTTGGAGAAGGTAATGGCAACCCACTCCAGTATTCTTGCCTGGAGAATCCCAAGGACAGAAGAGTCAGGTGGGCTACAGTCTGAAGGGTCACAAAGAGTTGGCCACGACTGAGTGGCTAACACACATAAGCAGGATTTACTTACAACTGGACCTCACTGGATTCTTACAAATTGCACTTTATAGATATAAAACAAGGGAGAACCTGATACATAAATACATGGTCTTAAATTTAGTTTACTGATCACTTGAATACAAAAGTTGCTTCTTAAAAGTTTAAGAATGAATGAAAACACTGTTGTTGACTTACAGCATTCCCGCCAATGACGTCCTCAAAGCCAAGTGTGGACATTCCAAATGCGCCTTCCTCCTCCTCGCCCTCCTTCTCTGTCTCACCTACGTACTCTATGACTGTAATCATCTCCATCATGTCCAGCTTTGCCATATTTGTGCTTCTTACCATAACTACTCTTTATTGCTGCCGAAGACGAAAACAATGGAAAAATAAGAAAAGGTGAGTTTCTAGTTTAAGCTAATCACTTAACACTTTAAAATTTTTATTTATTTCACTGGAGATGGGAGGAAGCTAGAGATGGGAGGAAGGATATATACAGTCTCTTTATGACACCCATTGCCTTGTTTTAAAGTTAAGCACCCCCATCACAATCTTTAAAAATGTCAATGACTTTTTGCATAGGATTCCTTGTCCTAAGATTAGTTTCTTGCAGAAGATAGAATCTAAACCACAATTTGGAAGACTATGGTTGTTCCTGCTCCCCATTAGCTCCCTCAGCCCCACTGCCACTACCAGATTGGATGGTGACAAAATTCCTAAAGAAAAAAAAACTGTCTTTAGACTCCAATCCAAAATTCTTTGTTGCTCTAAAACAGAAGGATCTTTCATAAACTTAGCATAATTTCTTATGTTTCCTCCTAAACTCCTATGTCTCTGTTGAACCTGGGTACAAAGCTCTCACCTGGTCCTCAGCTCATTATTGATCTTATCTGTCTTACCTGCAGAGAATCGGCAGCAGTAACCCTCACTACTCTTCCTTCTGAGCTCTTGCTAGACAGACTTCACCCCAACCCCATGTACCAGAGGATGCCACTCCTTTTGAATCCCAAATTGCTCAGTCTGGAGTATCCCAGGAATAACATTGAATATGTGAGAGATATCGGAGAGGGAGCATTTGGAAGGGTCTTTCAAGCAAGGTAAAGTTGCTCACTTTAAAAAAAAATCTATCCACTAAAACACCTTGTGTCTGAATAGTTAACCAGTGTGCTCGCTTCGGCAGCACATATACTGAATAGTTACCAGGCCATAAACTTGATGTCTATGTAATTATGCATAATATTTATTATCAAATTAGCTAAATCTTCACATCATTCACCTTATTGTTTTGGGTACTGTAGTTTGAGTCTTGATAATTTTCCCTCTTTGCTGGAAAATAGGGTTGTATTTATGGAGAGAATCTTTATAAAGTGTTCTGATGATAAGCAATTTGCAAAATTGAATATTTTTCAGAAGAGAATTTTGTCAGACATTTTAAATCAATTTCTTGCATTGCTTTTAGTATTATTTCTAAAATCTCCCATTTTAAATTGCTACAGTCTTCATTTAAAATTTTCTTTGAACTAATGTTTCAGTTTAAGAACTCAGAGCCTGACATGCGTAGATATTAAATAGATGTTCACAGAATGGCAAGACAGAAAAGGGAAAAAAGTAATGTAAAAATGGAAGATAACAATGTGCTCAAGAAAGGAGTATGTATTAGGGCCAATGCTAGCCCAGTTAATGTCTTTGTATGAGCTGGAATAACATAACTTCTCTTCATGTAGCTCCACAGACACACAGCTTGGCCACAGAATGTAGACTTGGTTTTAATCACCGATTGTCACTTTGGCCTGTTGCTCTTGGGCAGGACACAGCATTATCTCTACATATAGTGGCCCTAGTATGGAGGTTACATGATTAATGAAAATCTCATGCAAATATTTATTGGGAACCCAAAAAAAAAAAAAAAAAATGAAGGGCTCCCCAGGTGGTAGTAGTGATAAAGAACCTGCCTGCCAATGCAGGAGATGAAAGAGACGCCGGTTCAATCCTTGGGTCAGGAAGATCCCCTGGAGGAGGGCATGGCAACCCACTCCAGTGTTCTTGCCTGAAGAATCCCATGGACAGAGGAGCCTGGAGGGCTACAGCCCATTGGGTCACAAAAAGTTGGACACAACTGAAACTACTTAGCATGAATGCAAAAAGTTGAAAGGGACACTTTTAGGCCTTTAAATATAAAGATGAAAAAGTCACGGTTCCTGCCTTCTAGGAATTTAGATTCTAGACAGAGATTAAGGGATTACAACGGTAATCATCATCTGGGCACTTCTGATTTCCTGTTATTTATAAATAATGCATCTTCAACCTTAATCTGTGTTGAAAATAACACTAGTGATTTTTAATTGGAATCAAGTTTTAAGTGTGACCTGCCGTTGTCATCTTTCTTTGGTTCCATGGCTTTGGGAAAGGCTGCATGAGTGGGGGAGATGTGTACAAACATGGGTAGTTATCATGTGACTATGTGGAATACTCCTGATCTTTGATTTCTTGCTCAATAAATGTATTTCTCAGGGCTCCAGGCTTACTTCCCTACGAACCTTTCACAATGGTGGCAGTGAAGATGCTCAAAGAAGAAGCCTCAGCAGATATGCAAGCAGATTTTCAGAGGGAGGCAGCCCTCATGGCAGAATTTGATAATCCTAATATTGTGAAACTCTTAGGTATGGAACTCTTAGGTACAAGTGGAGAAATGTATGCATCAGAAAATAGAGACTTGCAAGTTTTTTCTCCTTTAAACTTCACTTCTGTTTTTTCTTTCATTCCTTGATCAGAGAGATGTCTCTGTTCCTCCCTATAGAATATTTTCTGTACCAGGGAGTAGAATATTTCCTTAAATCACCTAAGTTCAAAAGATTAGAGTTTTAAAAATTTTCTGAGGAGTGTTTTGTCACTTCATTAACTTTCTTTTACCAATTTTATATTTTAATTGTTCATTTATTTTATATAGTTCATATAAATATACCAATTGCTAAAGTCCCTAGAATTAAAAGCTAACCCCAAAAGAAGCAAGCCAAGATAACAGTATTCTCATTTCCTTTCCTTTTTGAACAGACACTTCTAATTTTTGCCTGAAAAAATCATGGAGTTAATAATCTATTTGTATGCTGGTGTGAAATTGTGACCATCTGACCTAATATTTCAAGTTGTCCAGTTTCCCTCTCAAATACAGAAAGATTTTAGAATTAACAAATGCCTTTCTGGTACAAATGCCTTTCTGGTACGCAAAGAGTCGGACACGACTGAGCAACTGAACTGAACTGAACTTTTTGGTACTAAATCTAAGGTTCTATTTATATTAACATTTTCTTCTTTCTGGAAAATAAATGTTTGTAAATTTACCTAAATGTTTAACTGCGGTAACCTGAACATTTCATCTGAGATCTTTGACTGTTTTTTCC
Source organism: Capra hircus (assembly GCF_001704415.2). NCBI lineage: Eukaryota > Metazoa > Chordata > Mammalia > Artiodactyla > Bovidae > Capra > Capra hircus. Next base: position 100,038,026 of record NC_030815.1, read on the forward strand.
CCTTTTTTCAAATTTCACAAAATAGTTTCCTTATCATCCTCCTTCAGAAAGGAAGCAGAAAAACAGAGCAATTGTATTACATACTCAAAGAAAACATCTATTCATAAATTCATTTGCTTAATATTTATGGAATACTTGCTCGCCAGAAACGTGGTAGGTGTGTGGAATTGAAAGAAGACTTAAGACATAATCTCTATTTTTAAAGGGATAAAATGTTGGGGGAAAAAAACCTCAGCTGAATGGATAATTATAACAGGCTGGTAAGTAGGATGCAGGACTAAGCATAAATAATAATGGAAGGAAAATCTGATCCAGGAAAGGTCAGGCACAGAGGCCCCCTCAGAGGAGGGATAAATCAACTGAATCTTAAAAGAGAAGTAGATGTTTATACAAAGAAAGGGGGTCAGGGTTCGACTATGATGCTGTCAATAGAAAACCAAGGCCCCACTTCTGATCTGGTCATTTGCTTTTGGACAATGTTTTCCAATGTGTACTTAAGAAACGCAACCTCTAACAAGGGGCCTATTTTGGTTGCAGGAGTGTGCGCGGTGGGGAAGCCCATGTGCTTGCTCTTTGAATACATGGCCTACGGGGACCTCAATGAGTTCCTCCGCAGCATGGCCCCACACCCCGGACGCGGCCTCAGTCCCAGCGACCTGTCCCCCGGGTCACAGGCCTCCAGCCCCGGCCCCCCGGCCCTCTCCTGCGCGGAGCAGCTGTGCATCGCCAGGCAGGTGGCCGCGGGCATGGCCTACCTCTCCGAGCGCAAGTTCGTCCACCGCGATTTGGCCACCAGGAACTGCCTGGTGGGTGAGAACATGGTGGTGAAAATCGCCGACTTCGGCCTCTCTAGAAACATCTACTCGGCGGACTACTACAAAGCCAATGAAAACGACGCCATCCCCATCCGTTGGATGCCCCCCGAGTCCATCTTCTACAACCGCTACACCACGGAGTCTGACGTGTGGGCCTATGGGGTGGTCCTTTGGGAGATCTTCTCCTACGGCCTGCAGCCCTACTACGGGATGGCCCACGAGGAGGTCATCTACTACGTGCGGGATGGTAACATCCTCTCCTGCCCGGAGAACTGCCCCCTGGAACTGTACAATCTCATGCGTCTGTGTTGGAGCAAGGTGCCTGCAGATAGACCCAGTTTCAGCAGCATCCACCGAATCCTGGAACGCATGTGTGAGCGGGCGGAGGGCAGTGGGGGTGTCTGAGGTCCACGATGGGCGAAGAGAACTCTCCAGTCTCTTCTCAGACCCTGGGACCCAGAGTAGTGCAACGCCCAAGCCCCCAGGAGACCCAAATAGCAAAGAATAGTGGCAGACATGGGTACCATGCTGCTTATTTCTCAGAAAAAAAAAAAAAAAAAGACTGGGAAGAACTCCTGGATTGGGTAGAAACTGGGTGAAGGGAAAGGCAGGCGAGAAAACGTGCCAGATAACCGGAGGTAACTACTCTTCCTCACGGGGAAAGCTTGTGTTACATATTGTACCGGAAAGAATGCCACCCTGTTCAGTTCCTGAATTAGCTGGCAGCAGAATAAGCCTCTGCTGTATTAAATTTTAATATGAACTGCGGTTGAGAGCTTCATTTTTAATAGAGTTCATTCCTGTCCATTAGGAAAGTAGTGTATCTTCCTGTAAGAAATTTAGTTCAAGCACAGAAAACTCCAAAGAAGGAAAAAGCATTCATTGTCCCCTCACCCAAAGATGGGTGTTGGTTTTTTATTCAATTTCTTTCTTGAGTTTAATACACACTTTTATATTTGTTTGTATTCGACAAAGTTGTGGTTTACTTTATTGATAGAGGGTTTCCAAGGAATAAAGTGATAATCAGCAAGGTTATATTCTTATTGTGATTTTTAGTTCTCTTTTTCTTTGTTTCTTCTTTAGAAGTTTTCCTTTGTGCACATGTGTCATGAATTTAATCTGCTTGCTTTATTCTTACAGGTTTTTTTTTTTTTCTGAAAATGTCTTTTGTGTCTATTTACCTTTTTTTTTTGAAAATTTTATTGGTACCTTTTTCTTTGTCTCATCTTTCTTTGTTTAGGACTTGCTTTGTTTTTGGTTATTTGGCTATTTTTTCCTCTTATTTCACCTATACAACAAAAACCTTGGCAGAAATAGTAACTTTCTAAGTAACACTGTGGACTGTTACATATATACCTTTTGCAAAGTATATTACTATTACTATTTTCTTCTGTACCTGCTTTTGAAATTACCCATTTCAAAGTTGTAACTCATTAATTTTATTGCCACAGACTATTGCACAGTTTATAACATGGGAATTCACAAGATGGTCTTGTGACTGAGTTATTTCAAACTGATTTAGTTCATCCTGACATTTTTTTTTTCCCTTCTAGAAACCAATTTGATAGGTAGCAGGATTAACATATGGCTATTCACCAACTTTCTGCATTGACTATTCACTTGTCTTGGTACATCTTATGATTCTTAAAAAGAAAAAAGCAAGACAAAACAAAACTCTCTGAAACTCAGATTCTTGGTGCACAAGATTTCCCACTGGAGTCCATACAATATATCTTTATCTGAGGCCACATGGATGATATGAGTTTCTTCCTTATACTATATAACACAGATTCTCCTGAAAAGCAAATAAACGGGAAAGAGAAAATAGCAGTCTACTCTATGGCCAGTTTACTTTCATTCAACCTAAATGGTAGTAAGGACAGCGGAGAAATGGTCTGAATTCTTGAAAGTAGATTCTCCGGCTGTCCTCCAGAGGGCTCTACCTGATATCTCCAATTGCACCTACAAACAACTTTGTCATCTTTGCTAGAAAATCTGCAATGCCTTGTTCATAGTCACCGCAGGCAACCAAGACAGAAACTCAGTTTTCCCCTCTCTTTCACCAAAGAAAATTCTATCAGTTTTACTTTCTAAAGCCCTCCTGCACACACCACCTCCCCTTCGAAGCGACCACCCACTGTTCAAACTCTATTGCTATCTCTTCTCTCATCTTTCTCCCATTTCAGGCCAGATAAGATTCCCTGGGCTATGACCATACAAACTGACTCACAATACAATGACTCACAATTCTGATTTACAAATAAGGAAGCCAGGAGTTAGGACTGAGACCTTGAGAAGTGCCTTCGATTCAAGTCGTGATTTGAGACAGTCATCCAAGGAGCTAGATGAGGAATGAGGTTGCAATATGAGTGTAAGACAGAAGGCCAAGAGGCCAGCAAAGCAGAAAACTTGGAGTGGACCACCATCAAGTCTGGAACTTTCCTACAGACATCCATGGCGTGACATGTGTGACATATAGGCTCTGAAAACTTCAAAGACATCTTTTTCCTCAGCTGACAGAGTTTATTACAAAAGAAAAGCCATGAAGTCAGGCCAATCAGAAAAGCTACTCTATTGAAAAGCAGGGGGACTTCCCTGCTGGTCCAGTGGCTAAGACTCTGAGCTCCCAATCGCAGCGGCCCCGGGTTCAATCCCTGGTCAGGGAACTGGATCCCACATGCCACAACTAAAAGGCCCACTTGCTGCAGCTGAGACATGGCACAGCCAAATGAAAGAAATAAAAATAAATTTAAAACAAAAGGAAAGCAGAGTCAGGGTAATGAGAGTTACTTGGAGGACCTCATGGGGCTGGTGCAGCCGAGGTCGTGTTGTGCTTCAGAGCTGGGTTTCCACCGGCCTGTTCTGTTGTCTGCCACTGAGTTTGCTTTGCTTCCCACCCTACTGCAGGGTAACCGCCCTTACTTTCCCATCTCTTCCTCATGCCTTCTACAGCCCCACAGATTCTCTGTCTGTGTGCCCTTTAGCCGCTGGTGTACAAGATCTCAAAGCAAAAATAATCATATATATATCGGTAGATATAGTGAATGAATAAGTGGACAAGCAAGTAACTATAATAGAACCCATCCAATTTTATTAAATATTTAAAGGAACTGAAAACTAAAATAGCAATAAGAAACCTCATGATAATAATTGTAGTAATACTATCAGCTAGCATTTCTTGAGTACTTATCACATATATTCTAAGGCCTCTAAATATATGTATTTATTTCAATTAAAGTAAATGTATTAACTTAAAACACAACATCCCTGTGATGCTGTAGTATCATTATGCCCTTTTTTAGGTGAGGACACAGGCACAGAGAGGTTGTGTAACTGGCCTGATCACACAGAGCAGCGGAGCCTAGGTTGTGACAAGAGGTTGAATTCTCAGTCACCACAACCAAGGTGCTTCTAATGATTCCAGAGGAAACAACTGAAACTCAGCTCTGTGGAGGTGACTTATAATTTGCATCTGGTTTCAAAGCATACAGGATATCCCTTCTACTACCGATTTTCTACCCCATTCTTTTCACTGAATAACAAAATGTATATTTTAGCATTGTTACTTTTATTTAAAAAAATCCAACTGATGGAATGTGCATATTTTGTGACCTCTAAATGCATTTTTAGACTATGTCAAGATCACTGTCTTATTTCCTTGGTGCTTGTCCCAAGGTTCTGTATCTCAGGGACAAGGGCCCAGTATTTACCAGTATTGTTTTCTTTTGTAAATACAGATTTCTTTTTCCATTGTAAAATCAGTGTATAAATTTAAAAAAGAGAGATCAGGAGAGACATTTACAGGGCTGTTGTCATCAACAGACAGGACCAGCATCAGTAAAGCACCTGCAAGTGATATTAAGTGGCAGAATATTAAATGTGACGAGTTCTGGGGACTGCGCGTAGCGCCAAAAGAATGCATTTGCTGGTATCACAATTGAGCAGGAAAGGGGCCCTCCTTTCAGTCTGCAGGATATTATAAACCTGTTCTATGTCATTCACTGTGTTTCTAAGAGTACAATTTAATTTCTGAATAATATTCCTTTCTTTGGATGTACCATAACTTAGCTATTTTCCTGTTTTTAAAACATTTGGGTTTTTGAACTGAAAACATTAGAGTTTTTTCCAGTTTTCACTATTACAAACAATACTGCATTGGTCACCCTCATCTGCACATGCCATAATTATTTGCTTACAGAAATTCTGAGAAAGAGAATATCCAAGCCAAATGGCATGCGCAAAATTAAGGCTTTTGCTATGTGTTGTCATATTCTCTAGAAACACTGTTCCCATCTCTGCATTGTACAGGGGATGTCATAGCCCTAAACATATGCTGTCATACACAGAGAATTAATTCTCTGTATTTTAGAAGGCTTTTGTCTACTTGATTATAAATAAAGATGATCTCATTTTTATTTTTAAATTACTAATGAGATTGCACTTTCCTTGTTTCTAGGTCATTTTATAGCTCTTATTTTGGGAATCATCTATAAGTCAGTCATTCTTCTATGGCATAGTTCATTTTCTGATTGATTTTAAGTCATTTTATTTACTTTTTTTTAAACTTTTTATTTTTAGTTTATTTTACTTTATAATACTGTATTGGTTTTGCCATACATTGACATGAATCCACCACGGGCGTACATGCGATCCCAAATATTTATTTTTATTTAATAAATAGTAAACCTTTGTTATACTTTGCACAAAACAGAAAAATATGTATATAACTTTTATTTTAAAATAGCATTTGCTTTATTATTGAAAAAGCATATTTATTTTTTTGAAAAAAAAAAGCAATAATATACAAATAAAGAAAATGAAAAAACACCACTAGTGGTAACTAACATTAACTCATGATAAATATTGTTCCAGTCTTTTTCATATAGGTAAGAAGGTAGATGAGTAGATGAGAGAGATATAGACAGATAACCATTTTAAATGAAAACAAGATCAGACTGTTGTATTGGTTAAAGCTTTGTTTTTACCAGAGTGTATCAAACATCTTCAATATCAACAAATATTCATGTATCACATCATTTCTAGTGATGAAATAATATTCTGTTATATGAAGTTACAACTTACTTAACTATTATTCCAAGACTGGACATTTGGTTCGTTTCTGTTTTTCATTATAAAATACAGTATTTTTATAATCCTATAGTTAAATTTTGTGAGCATCCAGCTCAAGTGATTTCTTTATATATAACTCCTACAAATAGAATTTCTAGATCAAAGGATATACTTTCAAAGCTTTTAGTACACTGACCAACTACCTTCTTGAATTATCAATATACAATCTTCCAGCTAGATAACAGAGTCTTTTTCTTTCAATTTCAACAATACTGAGCATGAGCATTTTAATAATTTCTGGTATAATAGTTGAAGGTGTTCTTTTTTATTTTTTGTAGCTTATGCTTACATTTCTTTAAATAAGATAAGATTGAATATTTTTTCAGTGTTTTGAGGATATTTGATTTACTCTGTGATTTGCCTCCTACTGTTATTTTTCTATCGGGTAGATTTCTTTCCTGCTACTTTATAAAAACATTGTATATATTAAGGAATTAAATTTTGTCATACATGTTTCAACCACCTTTATCATGTTAAAAATGGACACTTCTGTTTGTCTTTTAAGATAGTAAAAGATTTTATTAATCAGGAAGGAATGTTGAATTTTCAGTCTATTGAGATGACTGTGGCTTTTTCCTTAATCAGTTACTATGTAGAAATGTAAGAATTGATTTTCTAATGTTGAAATATTGTTATGTTCTGGGAATAAACTCTCTTTGGGTGTCATATCAGTCTTTTGATTTACTACCAAATCTGATTTATTAACATTTACTTGCATCAATATTTATAAATTCATGGAATTAAAAGTTTATCATTTTTTTCTCTGTTAGAGCTTGGTAAAAGTATTATCAGTTCAGTTTAGTTCAGTTCAGTCACTCGTCATGCCTGACTCTTTGCAACCCTGTGAAGCACAGCACGCCAGGCCTCCCTGTCCATCACCAACTCCTGGAGTTTATCCAAACCCATGTCCACTGAGTCAGTGATGCCATCCAACTATCTCATCATCTGTCATCCCCATCTCCTCCTGCCCTCAATCTTTCCCAGCCATCAGGGTCTTTTCAAATGAGTCAGCTCTTCGCATCAGGTGGCCAAAGTATTGGAGTTTCAGCCTCAACATCAATCCTTCCAATGAACACCCAGGACTGATCTCCTTTAGGATGGACTGGTTGGATCTCCTTGCTGTCCAAGGGACTCTCAAGACTCTTCTCCAACAACTCAGTTCTAAAGAATCCATTCTTCGGCGCTCAGCTTTCTTTATAGTCCAACTCTCACATCCATGCATGACTACTGGAAAAACCATAGCTTTGAATAGATGGACCTTTGTTGGCAAAGTAATGTCTCTGCTTTTTAATATCCTGTCTAGGTTGGTCATAACTTTTCTTCCAAGTAGCAAGCATTTTTTAATTTCATGGCTGCAGTCACCATCTGCAGTGATTTTGGAGCCCCAAAAAATAAAGTCTGACATTGTTTCCACTGTTTCCCCATCTATTTGCCATGAAGTCATGGGACCGGATGCCATGATCTTTGTTTTCTGAATGTGGAGCTTTAAGCCAACTTTTTCACTCTCCTCTTTCACTTTCATCAAGAGGCTCTTTAGTTCTTCTTCACCTTCAGCCGTGAGGGTGGTGTCATCTGTGTATCTGAGGGTATTGATATTTCTCCCAGTAATCTTGATTCCAGCTTGTGCTTCATCCGGCCCAGCATTTCTCATGATGTACTCTGCATATAAGTTAAATAAGCAGGGTGACAATATACAGCCTTGACGTACTCCTTTTCCTATTTGGAACCAGTCTGTTGTTCCATGTCCAGTTATGATTGTTGCTTCCTGACCTGCATACAGATTTCTCAAGAGGTAAGTCAGGTGGTCTGATATTCCCATCTCTTTCAGAATTTTCCACAGTTTATTGTGATCCACACAGTCAAAAGCTTTGGCATAGTCAATAAAGCAGAAATAGATGTTTCTCTGGAACTCTCTTGCTTTTTCGATGATCCAGCGGATGTTGGCAATTTGATCTCTGGTTCCTCTGCCTTTTCTAAAACCAGATTGAACATCTGGAAGTTCACAGTTCATGTATTGCTGAAGCCTGGCTTGGAGAATTTTGAGCATTACTTTGCTAGCATGTGAGATGAGTGCAACTGTGTGGTAGTTTGAACATTCTTTGGCATTGCCTTTCTTTGGGATTGGAATGAAAACTGACCTTTTCCAGTCCTGTGGCCACTGCTGAGTTTTCCAAATTTTCTGGCATTATTGAGTGCAGCATTTTCACACCATCATCTTTCAGGATTTGAAACAGCTCTACTGGAATTCCATCACCTCTAGCTTTGTTCATAGTGATGCTTCCTAAGGCCCACTTGACTTCACATTCCAGGATGTCTGGCTCTAGATGAGTGATCATACCATCATGATTATCTTGGTCGTGAAGATCTTTTTTGCACAGTTCTTCTGTATATTCTTGCCACCTTTTCTTAATATCTTCTGCTTCTGTCAGGTCCCGAGCCCATCTTTGCATGAAATGTTCCCTTGGTATCTCTAATTTTCTTGAAGAGATCTCTAGTCTTTCCCATTCTATTGTTTTCCTCTATTTCTTTGCAGTGATCATTGAGAAAGACTTTCTTATCTCTCCTTGGTATTCTTTGGAACTCTGCATTCAAATGGGTATATCTTTCCTTTTCTCCTTTGCTTTTTGCTTCTCTTCTTTTACAGCTATTTGTAAGCCTCCTCCAACAGCCATTTTGCTTTTTTGCATTTCTTTTACTTGGGGATGGTCTTGATCCCTGCCTCCTATACAATGTCACAAACCTCTGCCCATAGTTCATCAGGCACTCTGTCTATTAGATCTAGTCCCTTAAATCTATTTCTCACTTCTACTGTATAATCAGAAGAGATTTGATTTAGGTTATACCTGAATGGTCTAGTGGTTTTCCCCACTTTCTTCTATTAAGTCTGTATTTGGTGACAAGGACTTCATGATGTTAGCCACAGTCAGCTAACGGTTTTGTTTTTGCTGACTGTATAGAGCTTCTCCATCTTTGGCTGCAAAGAATATAATCAATCTGATTTTGATGTTGGCCATTTGGTGACGTCCATGTGTAGAGTCTTCTCTTGTGTTGTTGAAAGAGGGTGTTTGCTATGACCAGTGCATTCTCTTGGCAAAACTTTGCCCTGCTTCATTCCGTATTCCAAGCCCAAATTAGCCTGTTTCCCTAGGTGTTTCTTGACTTCCTACTTTTGCTTTCCAGTCCCCTATAATGAAAAGGACATCTTTTTTTGGTGTTAGTTCTAAAAGGTCTTGTAGATCTTCATAGAACCGTTCAACTTCAGCTTCTTCACCGTTACTGTTCGGGGCATAGACTGGAATACCATGATATTGAATGGTTTGCCTTGGAAATGAACAGAGATCATTCTGTTGTTTTTGAGATTGCATCCAAGTACTGCATTTCGGCTCTTTTGTTGACTATGATGGCTAGTCCATTTCTTCTAAGAGATTCCTGTCCACAGTAGTAGATGTAATGGCCTGCTGAGTTAAATTCACCCACTCCAGTCCATTTTAGTTTGTTGATTCCTAGAATATTGATGTTCACTCTTGCGGTTTGACCTGTTTGACCACTTCCAATTTGCCTTGATATGAACCTAACATTCCAGGTTCCTATGCAATATTGCTCTGTACAGCATCGAACCTTGCTTCTATCACCAGTCACATCCACAACTGAGTGTTGTTTTTGCTTTGGCTCCATCCCTCCATTCTTTCTGGAGATATTTCTCCACTGATCTCCAGTAGCAAACTGGGCACCTACTGACCTGGGGAGTTCATCTTTCAGTGTCCTATCTTTTTGCCTTTTCATACTGTTCATGGGGTTCTCAGGGCAAGAATACTGAAGTGGTTTTCTATTCCCTTCTCCAGTGGACCACGCTCTGTCAGAATTCTCCACCATGACCCGTCCGTCTTGGGTGGCCCCACACATCATGGCTTAGTTTCATTGATTATGATAGTTTCCAAAACTTAGGAGTTTCTTCTTCTAGATCTTTGTAAGTTTATTAAAAATAACTATTACTTATTAATAAAAGCAATACATACACAGGGTCTTTTAAACCCCCCCAAGAAGTATACAAATAAATAAGTCACCTCTTCCAAATCTCTAGTTCCAGCTTAAGTAAAAACTACTTTACCCCTTTCTAGTTTCGGTTCTGCTGACAATGACCACAGCAATTCTAACAAATAAGCTTAAATCTCTTTCTGAATTCATCAGTTAAAAAAGGTATGTAATACTTCCCTTCACGAAAAATGAGCAGGTTAGAGCACTTTTATTAAGACACCTCTCAATTTTCTAAATTGTTACTTAGCTTCTAATTAAATTATTTATCATGATAACTTTAAAAAATACACTTAAACATCAGTTCCCCAAGACAGTAGACATGAAATCAAAAATAAATAAACAGGACCTAATTGAACTTACAATCTTTTGTACAGCAAAGGAAACCGTAAACAAAACAAAGCAACAACTTACTGACTGGGAGAAAACATTTGCAAATTATATAACTGACAATGGCTTAATTTCAGAACTATGTACACAGCTCACACAACTCAATAAAAAGGAAAATCAAAAAAATGGGCAAAACACCTAAATAGATATTTTGCCAAAGAAGACATACAGATGGCCAACAGGCACATGAAAAGATGTCCGACATCGCTAATTATCAGAGAAATGCAAATCAAAAGTACAATGAAGCACCACTCACATCCGTCAGAATGGCAATCATTAAAAAGTCTACAGTTAACAAATGTTTGGGAGAATGTGGAGAAAAGGAACCCTCTCACATTGTTGATGGGAATGTAAATTGGTGCAATCATAATGGAAAACATATGGAGGTTCTTTAAAAACTGAAAAGAGAGTTGCTATATGATTGTGCAATCTTACTCCTGAGCATGTATTTGGAGAAACTATAAAGTGAAGACACATGCACGCCTATGTTCACTGTTGCACTATTTGCAAAAGCAAGACATGGAAACAACCAAAATGTCCATCAACAGACACATGGAGAGAGAAGATATGGTGTGTGTGTGTGTGTGTGTGTGTGTGTGTGTGTACACACACCATAGCTTCTTTATATATGTGTGTGTATGTGTATATATATTTATATAAAATGGATATAAAATAATGCCATGGAAGCAACATGGATACACCTAGAGATTATCATACTAAGTGATGTAAGTCAGAGAAAAATACCCTATATCACTTTTACGTGAAATCTAAAATGGGACATGAATGCACATATCTACAAAACAGAAATTGATTCATAGAGATAGAGAACAGACTTATGGTTGCCAGAAAGGGGGTAAGGAGGTTGGACTGGGAGTTTGGAATTGGCAGATGCAAATTGCTCTATAGAGACTGGGAAGATCACAAGGTCCTACAGGATAGCGCAGGGAGCCTATATTCAATATCCTGTGATAAACCGTAAAGATATGAAAGAGACTGTGTATGTGTATAATTGAATCACTTTGCTGCACAGCAGAAATTAACATGTTGTAAATCAACTATACGTCAATAAAATAAGTATTTTAAAAATACACTTAAACAAAGCTTACCCATTGACTCTGGACTATGGAAGATACAATCAAAGCTTCCACACTTCCTTCTACCACGTTTTCCCTCTCCTCCATGTTCTATCATGTGTTTCTAGGCTGTCCAGCTCTTTCTATGCTGTCAGGATCTTTAATGTTTGTACTTTTTTCTGCAATGAATAAAGATTTGAGTATTGACTGTAGGTTGATTCTAAGCATAGGGAAAAAAAACAAAACACCTACAACAGTGTGATTATGTAATGCTTAAACATTGCCACACAAATAGTGGTAATTAATAAAATATTTTAATATCCATTAACACTTTATCTCTTCTATTTCATGGATGAAATATAATTTAAAATATCACAATATTTTATGTTCTCTTCTGTTCTTTAAATTATTTTTGTCTTTCTCTTTCTTCTCCTTCCTTCTCACATTTTTATTTTCCATGAAAGTATGGTGATGGTTAATTTAACATACACCATTGCAAATGAAGATTGTTTGGACTCATATTGGTGGCAGGAGTATAGTTCCTCTGCAATTTCATTGGAATGTTTACACAGCATGGCCTCTCTTTAACAGGATGGCTCCCTGTGGGCTCTGCGAATGTGGTTCACGAGGAGGGCATAGGCAAGCTGAGTTAGAACTTCCACAATCCCCAAAGTGATTAAAAATTAAAAAAAAAAAAACCTCTACTCTGAGGATACAGTACTTAAGTGTATTTCATTTCTGGAGAGGGCCATTATTCCTTCACTTTTTCATCCCCTATGAGAATCTAGTCAAGGCTATGGTTTTTCCTGTGGTCATGTATGGATGCGAGAGTTGGACTGTGAAGAAGGCTGAGTGCCAAAGAATTGAAGCTTTTGAACTGTGGTGTTGGAGAAGACTCTTGAGAGTCCCTTGGACTGCAAGGAGATCCAACCAGTCCATTCTGAAGGAGATCAGTCCTGGGTGCTCATTGGAGGAACTGATGCTGAAGCTGAAACTCCAATACTTTGGCCACCTCATGCGAAGAGTTGACTCACTGGAAAAGACCCTGATGCTGGAAGGGATTAGGGGCAAGAGGAGAAGGGGACGACAGAGGATGAGATGGCTGGATGACATCACCGACTCGATGGACATGAGTCTGAGTGAACTCCGGGAGTTGGTGATGGACAGGGAGGCCTGTCGTGCTGCGATTCATGGGGTTCACAAGGAGTCAGACACGACTGAGTGACTGAACTAAACTGAACTGATGAGAGTCTAAGATTTCCTTGTATTCTACTCTGCCTCTGTATCTAGATTCAACACACAAGTGCCCTTCTCAGGCAAATTTTCCAGTCTATTCAGAGAGCAATTTCTTGCGGCTCCAGCTGGTAGAGAAGCCTCTCCATCCACCTATTCTATATCCAAGCCTCGAGGTGATCACTCGGATTGACAACCCAGAGCACATCCCTGCCCACTGCATCTGCTGACTTGGAGCCTAGAGTCATTATTCATGTGAGGTCACTCCTCATCTTCCCTAACAGCTGGCCCCTGTGTGCTGCAGGCTGCAGTTGATGGTTTCCTGTGTTATTCATGAATAAGAACATTAGATACCCTCTGCTGTCCAAATATTTGTCAACATGATGGGACTTAGATTGGTTTGGGCATGTTTATAGATTTACTCTCATTCACACACAGTTACTTTCACATCAGTGAAAGGAAAGAAAAAGAGGGAGTTCAGTCAGCCTACCATTTTGATCAAGAAGCCTCTCTGGAATAGTTGCAGTTTAGGAATGACCTGCTCACGCCTTCTCAATCTTCATCGATTCTGTGTCCCCTCCTTCTCTCAGCCTCTTAAGATTGGACCATGCCATAGTTCAGTCCTTGGGGTGGATCTCTCTTTTATGTATTGTCTCCCTTAATGATCACATCCAGTCGTCTCATTCATGGCTATAAATACCACCCATGTGCCAAATATTTTAGCGTTAGCTCAAACCCCTCTCCCCAGTTTCATACTCATGCTTCTAACAAACTATTATAGATGAGAGCTTCAAATTCACCCCCCAGAGCCTGGCTCTCTGGCCTGTTTCTGTGTGTGATCTACAATCAAATGTGAAAAGTGCCTCACAGCTTGGTGTTTCCTCTCATATCAAGGAGTCTCAGAGCCTCTCCTAAATGAGAGCACACTTCGTGTCCAGGCACTGCAGCAGACTTGGTACTTTATTCTCAAGGAAGCATTTCAGTATCTTCCAATACCCTCTCCCATTTCTACTGCAGCTTTAGAAATTTACCAGTTTTTCTTTCTTTTTTTTTTTTTTTTTGCAGGGAGCGGTTTCTCATTCCTGATTTGCAGTGCTGATGTGCATGCTTGCATTTTTTTAAAAACATGGTCTATTTGTCATGCTAGGAGAACTAGGGAGGGAAGAACTTGATGCTGTGCTCATTTCACCACTTAAGCAAAATCTTCCTTATTGTGGGGACAATTTGCCCTTCCTTGTGGATTCAAATCTTCACAGCAAATGTATTTCAGGTCATCACTCTTTTACTTGTTTTAGATCTATTTGAGTAGCACAGACACCAAGTTTAAGTGGCACAGATATCAAGATATATGCACACATAAACTTTTACTTGGGTCCTGATCAGCACAGAAACAATGGCGCCACTCAGTTAGTGACTTTCAGTCACGAGAGTCATCACAGCATTGAGATATGGTTGAAATCTACATCAGCAGGAAAGACTCATAGGCTCAGAGGGTCTGCTTTTTAATGAAGTCTTTGCCATTCAGCCATAAAGAAAAGAGTGAATGCCATTTGCACCAACAGAGATGGACCTAGAGCGTATGATATCAAGTGAAGTACGTCAGAGAAAGACAAATACATAATATCACTTATATGTGGAATCTAAAAAGAATGATACATATGAACTTATTTACAAAACAGAAATAGACGCACAGACAGAAAACAAACTTACGGTTTCCGAAGGGGAAAGGTAGGGAAGGATAAACTAGTAGTTTGAGATTAACATAGGCACATGTAAAACAGATAACCACAAGGACCTGCTTTTGAGCACAGGGATATATGCCCAACATTTTGTAATAACATATAAGGGAAATGATCTGAGAAAGAATAGATGTGCGTGTGTAACTGAATCACTTTGCTGTACACCTGAAACTAACACAACATCGTAAGTCAACTATACTTCAATAAAAAAATTTTTTTAAATAATAAAGTTTAAAAATTTTTACATTTTTAAAGTCTTTGCCAGTGCATTTCTTACAAAGATGTGTGTCTAGATGTCTGCCTTGCCTTCTAAAATATTATGTTATCTGAATATAAAACAAAATTAAAGTAGAGAGAAATAACGATGACTTCTCAGCCTTTACATGTCTTCCTTATGGGGTCCTTCTTAATTAAAACTTCTAAGCAATCCAAAAGAGATACTTTTTCTTATACACTTCATCCTCATACCTGTAATTATGCAAGTAGCCGCTGCTCCCCCCCTTTCAAACCACAGGCTCTGGAAAGTATATTCCACATTTAGAGCAGTGCCCTTAAGGGGAGCCACCTGCACTGCCTGAAGTTATGTCAGAGAGATGCTAACCACAAAACACTCCAGGCTGAAACACACAGTTATTTTCTGGGTGTGCTCTTAACTATTTAGAGCTGTGATTAAAATTAGAAGTGTAGGCATGACACTGCTTTCTGCATTTCTTTTTTAGCCATGTTAGTGCCCAAGTGGTTTGTATGATGCTCGTTATTATTTCTTTTGATGTTTTACTCAAGGATGAACCAAACATATGATTTAGAGCCAACTCTGCTTTTGCTATTTTGGTTTTTTAAAATATTGGTATGTATTATACCGGGTTGGCCCAAAAGTTCATTCAGATTTTTCCATAACATCTCATGGAAAAAATGAATGAACTTTTAGGCCAATCCAATATTTAAGGATCTTAAAGAAGTCTAGCTTAAAGACTAAAAAGGAAGTCCAGCTTTAAGGAAGAGAAGCTTAGACAACTTAGACAGCATATTAAAAAGCAGAGATATTACTTTGTTAACAAAAATCCATCTAGCCAAAGCTATGGTTTTTCCAGTAGCCATGTATGGATGTGAGAGCTGGACCATAATGAAAGCTGAACACTGAAGAATTGGTGCTTTTGAACTGTGGTGTTGGAGAACTCTCTTGAGAGTCTCTTGGACTGCAAGGAGATCCAACCAGTCCATCCTGATGGAAAACAGTCTTGAATATTCATTGGAAGGACTGATGTTGAACTGAAACTCCAATACTTTGGCCACCTGATGTGAAGAACTGACTCAGTGAAAAGACCCTGATGCTGGGAAAGATTGAGGGCAGGAGAAGGGGATGACAAAAGATGAGAGGGTTGGATGGCATCACTGACTCAATGGACATGAGTTTGAGCAAGCTCCAGGAGTTGGTGATGGACAAGGAAGCCTGGTTTTCTTCTGTCCATGGAGCCAGAAAGAGTTGGACATGACTGAGCAACTGAACTGACTGACCGAAGAAAGTCTATGGAGTGCCACGTCTCATTCATTTTATCTTCACTCATTTAAGTCGCCTTCCTCAGGAGAGAAGAAAGATGTCAGGATCACTCTGTCCACAGTATTCTGCTCATGTCACTTTGCTATGGTACCCTGAAGTCAGAATCACTGTGCTTTCAGTCTATCCCCCAAACTCTCAGCTGCTACTGCTACTACTGCTAAGTCGCTTCAGTCGTGTCCGACTCTGTACAGCCTCAGACGGCAGCCCACCCGGCTCTCCCGTCCCTGGGATTCTCCAGGCAAGAATACTGGGGTGGGTTTCCATTTCCTTCTCCAATGCATGAAAGTGAAAGTGAAGTTGTGTCCAACTCCTAGCGATCCCGTGGACTGCAGGCTACCAGGCTCCTCCATCCATGCGACCTTCCCGGCAAGAGTACTGGAGTGGGTTGCCATTGCCTTCTCCGTCCAGTTGCCAGCTCAGCTCAGCAGTGACAGGCAATGAGGGATAAAATAACTGAAGAAGAAAGGTCTGCCGAGGGGTGACATTGAGTAAGCAAAGATCCACAGGTAAGTTCAATGTTTAAGATGGTAAAAAAAAAAAGACCAAGAAATGCCTGAGAAACTATAATTTTTAAGTTTTAATAAGAAGCCTCTAATTTTTTTTAGGAAAAACTCCTTTACCTCAGTCTCTATGGCTGAAAAATTCAGTGTCCAGTTATGAGATCAGTTTTCCAAAGCTTGATGAAATCATCGTTTTCGATTCTCAAACACAAGACAGTTTTGGAAGGAAGCATGCCTCTACTCAGCCAATTTTCTCAAAACCTTGGAGAGACTTCAGTTTTTCTTCTGAAAAGCCTCCTTTCTCGTTGCAGTACATGTGAATTTAGCTAGCACTTGCCCAGAACTTATCATGACTAGGTACATCATTATATCTACAGCACAATCAATAAAATGACTCTAATATATCACAGCTCGAAAGTTAAAATGATTAACCCTTTGACATGAATCTTTTACACTTAGATTCTTCATTTTAAAAATCCATGTAGACTTTTTTTTTCCTGAAGATTGCCTTGTATTCTGTAGTAGCCTGCCAGTTTTGCCATTTTATGACAAATTGGGAAAATATTTTTATATTTTAAATATGAACATTATTTTAATGGTTGTATAATAAACCATTATATACATGTTGTGTTATCTGGGCTTCCCAGGTAGCCCACAGTGGCAAAGAATCTGCCCGCCAATGCAGGAGACACAAGAGACCCAGGTTCGATCTCTGGGTCGGGAAGATGCCCTAGCGTAGGAAATGGCCACTCCCGTATTCCTGCCTGGAAAATTCGTTGGACAGAGGAGCCTGGCTGGCTGCAGTTCATGGGGTCCCAAAGAGTCTGGCATGACTGAGCGACTGAACACACTCACAAGTGTTATCTAGGCAGACAGTAGACATGGCAGCAAAAGACAGACTCAGGCACTGACTCAAATCCCAGCAACTAACTTCATCCTTCTATGCCTCAACTTTCCTCATTGATAAAGTAAGATCTAGTTCATAGCTTGCTGAAGAATTAAATAGGTTAAAAATGGACAACGCTTAGAAAAGTGCCTGATACGTAGGAAATCCTACCAAGAATTTGCTAATATGTGTCTTGTATTTACTATTACATAGGAAGCTGCCATGAATCATAGGTAAATGTATAGCTTCCATGAAATAAAGCGTCGGACACGACTGAGTGACTTCACTTTCGCTTTTCATTTTCATGCGTTGGAGAAGGAAATGGCAACCCACTCCAGTGTTCTTGGCTGGAGAATCCCAGGGACGGGGGAGCCTGGTGGGCTGCCGTCTATGGGGTCGCAAAGAGTCGGACACGACTGAAGCGACTTAGCAGCAGCAGCAGCAGCAGCAGCAGCAGCATGAAGTATAGCTAAATCACTGCACATACCTTTTTACATCTCTTTTTACTGTTTCCAAAGAATACAACGGTTTCCCTGGTGGTTCAGTGGTAAAGAGTCCACCTGCCAATCCACCCCTGAGTCCAGAAATCTTGCAACAATTCACATAACCAATAGCAACACATGTAAGTAATACCTTCTTATACAGGGTACCTTTTATCCATTTTGATAAGGGAAAAACTTTATTTCCTTGCTTTAACATTATTTATTTAATTCCTAGAGACACTGCAAATTTTTTTCATGTATTCTTATCAACTGTTTTTTTGGTCATTTTGTAAATTGTCAAGTATGCACTTCTTTTTCTTTCCAACTGATTGTCTTTCATCTGTTCTAGGTTTTCTGGAATCTGTTAGAATGCGTAACTTTATATTCATTATCTTTACTCTCATTGTATTAATTTCATATCATTTTCCTCTGGGATAGGATAAACGATTTTCATTCATTACATGTCTTATCTAAAGAGCCAAGCTACTTTTAACTGTTTCTATTGCATCATTATTTTTATTGGATTATTTTTAATAATAATATATTCACATGAATCAGCATCTAGAGGTTATAAACATCTATACAGCAGGCTTTCATTTCTGGAAAAATGGAGGAAGTATGCTTTTCCCTATTCCACTCACTACATACAACTAAAAACCTTGAACGTCACATGGGAAACAAAGGTAAGACTATGAAAAGTGGAGAAAAGTAGGCAGATCAGTTCAGAAGAAGGAATGACACAGTGGTGAGTCTCCTAGATTTTCATCTGGCTTCAAATATCTCAGATTTGGAGCTGAAGAAGCTGGAAACCCAGAAGCACCAATGCACATACACCCCTAAAGGCCCTAACTAAAGCCTGCTCTCTATAGCCAGGAAAAAGGGCAGGCTAAGACAGAGAACTTCGAAACAATAATTGCGGTAGTCTTCCTCTATACCACAGAAAAAATATAGTCCTTTCCTATCCAGGCCAGCAAAGGCTGAAATGGGGCCTATATTTCCACTCTCACCCATCCATAATGAGGGGCTCAAACCCTGCAGAAGTAGCATTGGAAAAATCTGGCTCAAGTCAGGAACTAAGACTTTTATCCCCACTGGATACTAAATGTGTGCAGAGGAAGCATTTAAGGCAAGTAAACTATAAACTGGGGAGGTTAGAAGAATGTGAAGGGAGGCAAAGTTTCTATGCTTCATTTGAACTGGTAGAATGTCAACCCCAATAGACTGTGACAGGTTACATACAAACATATAATGGAATATCTGGAGCAACCACTAACCAAATTATATGAAGTGATATACTTAAAAACACTGCTGGTAAATCAAAATGGAATTCTAAAAATGGTTCAAGTAACCCACAGGAAGTGAGAAAAGAAAAGAGAAAGAAAAAATAGAACAGAAAGTAACAAACAAAATGGCAGACTGAAGCCCTAGCATATTAATAATTATATGAAGTGCAGTTATTGTGGGATTTTCAATGTTTGCATGGGCTTCCTGCTCAAGATGGGAGATGGAACACATGTCTTTGCCTCACCGCCTGGGGTCTCAGTGGACTATAGATTTTGATACATTTCTGGAAGACAGAAAGCAGATGGAGTCACGCTGACAGATAACAGAACATAGGAAATAAAAGAAGGAGGGAGTAGACATGGGAAGCATTCTCCTTGGCTAACCCCTTG
Source organism: Capra hircus (assembly GCF_001704415.2). Taxonomy (NCBI): domain Eukaryota; kingdom Metazoa; phylum Chordata; class Mammalia; order Artiodactyla; family Bovidae; genus Capra; species Capra hircus. The sequence goes on from NC_030815.1 coordinate 100,057,537, forward strand.
TGGCTATTTCCCTAGATCTACTAACTAAAGTGTTATCACCTTGCAAAGGGGGTAATTCAGGCGGTATGAATGGTGATCTTTCTATTGTCAGTACCTGGGCCCTATAAGTAAATATTTTGACCACCACACCTAATAACAAATCTCCAGCCATTCCTTCCTCCTTCAACCCACCCACTAATTTGTTATTTCATTCATATGACTAAGAGTCACTGATTGGCTACTAAATGCTAGGCACTGTTGTAGATGCTGGGGAAACAAATAAATGGGCAAGGTCTCGGAGGTGGTAGTTTCCATCGTAATGGAAAACAGTAAATGTGAAAAGAAAGACATAAAGGTGATCATTTTAAATAGCTGTAAGCACAATGAAGGTAGAGAATTTGTGCATACATCACAAATAAATGTATTAACTATATATATGTATTAAAATATATTAACTATACATATATATTATAAATATATTAACTATATATATTATAAATGTACTAATTATATATATATTATAAATGTATTAACTATATATATAATAGCATTCCAAGGGCTGTTTGTACCAGTGGTCCCCAACCTTTTTTCCATGGACTGGGTGGCAGAGGATGGTTTCAGGATGATTCAAGTGCATTAGATTTATTGTGCACTTTATTATTATTACATCAGCTCCACCTCAGGTTATCAGACAGTAAATCCCAGAGACTGGAGCCCCCCTGGTGTATAGAACACCTACCCCAAGTGATGGAGATCTCAACACCATTAGCAAGTGGTGCAACTCTAGATTCCCATCCCTAGAGATGCTTCCTTGTACCACTTCTAGGCCACTGTTTTAGGTCAGGTTCCATAATAGTCACACCGACAATGAGGATTCCCATGCCACTGATTTTTTAAGGAAATGTTTGGGCCAGGGTGGGGGGCAGGGAGGGAGTCCTTAGGGAGGGAAGGAAGCAGAATTGGGCAGCAAAGGAACTGGGCAAATGGGGTGGTTTCAGCTAAAGTGTGACTCAGCTTGACCTCACTGGGAGCTGTGGAGCATGAAATATATCCCAGAGGTTGTCCTGTGAAGTGAGTGAAAGTTGCTCAGTCGTGTCCAACTCTTTGTGACCCCATGGACTGAATTCTCCAGGCCAGAATACTGGTGTGGGTAGCCTTTCCCTTCTCCAGGGGATCTTCCCAACCCAGGGACGGAACCCAGGTCTCCCACATTGCAGGCAGATTCTTTACCAGCTGAGCCACAAGGGAAGCCCAGGAATGCTGGAGTGTGTAGCCTATCCCTTCTCCAGCAGATCTTCCCGACTCAGGAATTGAACCGGGGTCTCCTGCATTGTAGGCAGATTTTTTTAGCAACTGAGCTATCAGGGAAGCCCAAGAGGTTGGCCTACCCAGTGATAAAGGTAATGTACTCTTAAACCTGTGCTTTGATCAGCGTTGGGCTAGAAGCTGCCCCTGGGCACACTGGGAAGTGGCGGATGCAATCTTGTTTAAGTATCATGACACATTAACCTTTTATGTTGAACACTTCCCCTCATACTGCTAGTGGGTGTGACATAAATCCTGGTAACACAATCTATCTTTTAAGATGGTTCAGGATCCAGCCCTCCCTTCTTGCTGAAGCACCAGCTGAACTTGAGGAGAAAGAATGAATGTTCCAAATTCAACCTTAGCTGGCTACCAAATGAATGAGATAGAAACTGCCTACTGCACATTTTCTCTATGCAATACTAATAGCATATATTTAGCCCATTCATTGGACTTCTTTCCTACAAGAACGCTTCCACTGATTCCTAGTCATGGAAGGGTACATTCCCCCAGGCTTTTGGAGTCCTCAAATTATCACAATTGCCAATAAGAGACAAGGAAAGAGAAATGAGAAGAAGTAGTGAGAGAATCTTCTACCTTCCTCATTATTTACAAATCATCACATGTCCCCAATTTCTGTCCTGGATGCAAACTGTGTTGTCAGCATTTTAAGAAGAAATTGAGAAATTTTTCTGTAGCTCTGATATATATAATGTCTGGAGTCTACGCCTCTACGTGCTGGAAATACAAAAGGGGAAGTATCCCAGTTCAAGTTTAGTAAACTATAACTCTTCCTGTTGTCAAGGATTTCACAGCTTCACTCACACTTGGGAAAGCTCTCAGAACAGATTTGACAATATTTCGCAAATACCACAAAAGAACTTGCTCAGCAAGGAAAATTCCAAGCTTGGCACTAAACAATGTAATCTATCAAATGGCACCAGCCAGTCTCACTCAACATGATCAGCACCAATTTTTTCTTGGACTAGAGGGGGCCCTGACTTGGGCCCCACTCTGGTCCTTCTCTGGACATGACCTTTCTCGTGGGGTAAGGAGTCTGAGTTGCCAAGGAGACATGCCTCACTAGAGTCAAATTTCCCTCCTTTTAAACCATGTTCCAGGTATCAGACACCCTAGAATTTCAGAGCTGGCACAACCCATTTTCTCAGTTCCTCTAATCCAAACTGGACAGTTCTGGTATATGTGCCAAGGGGCAGCTCCTCTGAAAATATTAACACTGATGTGTGCATGAGATACATCATGTGCTGGGCAGACTCCAGGATGGGAAAGAAAAAGAGATGATGGTTCAGAGTTCAGTTCTTCCCATACTATCACATTCTAGAAGGGAGTTCCAAAGAGTTCCAGAATTCTAATTGTGTGCCATGTGCGTAACGGCATTAATACATAATACTATAATTAGCATTATTAGCATGTATTAATTATATCTATTCCAATCATCATAGAATCATTCCAGGAACTCTGTGCCTCCAGCTCAATGTTCTTAGTTGCTCTAAGCAACTATTCGCCCTAGGGGTCTTGCTGTCTCACCAGGACATCTAGAGAGTGGGTCTCCATCACAATTAGAAACCAAAGACTTTGGTCCCCTTCTCAGCCTTGGAGAGTCTTGTCCTTTATGTTGTTGATTTCTTACACCTAATCTCTCCAATTATTTTAGGCTTTCTCAAGGGCTAAGAAGAAAGACTGTACAAGCAGCTCAGGCTTTAGGCACTGAGAAAATATCTGTGGCAAAGGAAATGATGGTTTTTAGACTAGGAACAAATTTTAGAGGGAAAAGCCATCTCAAATATCTTTAAGTTTTCTAGCAGCAAAAAGAAAATGTAAAGTAGTACCTCAACAATCATGTAGGATATTTGACTTATTACATATTTACATTATTTTAGACAACACTATAAAAATTTATTGTATTGAATATATGTGCCTATATTCTTGGGATAGATTTCAAACAGCAGAAACATGAGATATTATTTGAGGGGTCCTTCTTAGTTAAACAAATAGAGAGTGAGGTCATTGATTTCACATTTGAAGGGCAAAGAGAAATTTTTGTCTTTTGAATTTGCTTTTCCAAGAAGATATGGTTAGATAGCATCACCAACTCAATGGACATGAATCTGAGCAAACTCTGGGAGATACTGAAGGACAGGGGAGGCCTGGCGTGTTGCAGTCCATGGAATGAGAAAGAGTTGGATGCGACTTAGCAACGGAACAACAACCTTAACACACCCCACAGGCAAGATGAACTAATTGTGTGGAAGCCAGGGGTGTCCTGGAAGATACTCAACTCCTTACGCCTGACATTCAAAGTTAGGAGAACTTGTTTGGGATGGATTGTAATGATCTGACCAAGTTCTGCCATCAGGAAAGAATAATAGAGTCACCGCCACCCCCACCAGGAGGGAAGGGAAGTTGGGGATGGTATCAGACCTCCTCATAGAGCTATGAAATTTGGTAGGGGAGGCTGGTTCTGTACAGCATGAGGCTGAAGAAGGAAGCAGTTCTGTATCAGTGACACACATAAAGGTTTGCTAATTCAAACACTTGCCCAAGCACAGAGTCGTGTTTGGACCAGCAGAGACACCTCTGCACCAGTGGACATGCAGGCCACATCTCCAACAGCAGCACCTGCAGCAGCACTGATGGACCAGTCCATCCCCCCAGTTCCCTGCCTCCTCTGGGACGTTAAGACAGAGCTGGCCCCTTCTGCTTAGGGTCCTTGACCATTGAGGATCTAAGGGGAGAGAACTCAAGAGGAAGAATCTATGGGGGTTTGAATTAATAATTGGAAAAATAAGAAATGGGAATATATTTGCTTCCCAAGCTGGAGAAATAGGTTAATAAATACACAATCAGAATAGCAGATTTGTTTACACCATGGTGCAGAGAAAATAGATAAAATATAGATTCTTTGTTACTTTCTCGAGTATTCCCACCAGCTGCATAGACGGGAAACCTATGGTTTAGTTTACCATAGTACACCTGGTGAAATAACATTATTTAGATAGCCCTTTAGGAATGTAGGCACCTCATATGAAATTCTTTAGTTTGTGAAACCAAGCAGGAGCCTACATGGCTCCTGGGCATGGAAGCCTTTCTGTGTCCCCCATTTCTTATTGTAGGGAATAAGCTTCAGCTTCCAGGACCTTCCCAGAGGTCTAAAGAGCAGAGTCTAATTAGTTGCTAATCAGGAATGGAGGGGATGCAGAGACAAGGGAGGAGGGGACCTGGGCAAGTTTGATGCATGAAGCAGGGCACTCAAAGCCTGTGTTCTGAGACAACACAGAGGGATGTGATGGGGAGGGAGGTGGGAGAGGAGTTCAGGAAGGGGGTGCACACGTGCGCCCATAGCTGATTCACGTCAATGTATAGCAAAACTCACAATATTGTAAAGTAATTAGCCTCCAGCTAAAATAAATTAATTTTTTTTTGAAGAAACAGTGCACAGCTGATTTACAATGTTGTGGTAGCTTCAGGGATACAGCAAAGTGATTCAGTTATACACATACATATAGAAAAAAAGCGTATCCCAGAATATTGTGTTCCCTGTGCCAATTATTCTCCGAAATTAAAATAATAAATAAAATATTTTTATTAGATTAAAACAAAACAAAACAATAGTGCAGGGCTTCCCTGGAGGTTCAGTGGTAAAGAAACTGTCTGCCAGTGCAGAAGACACAGGTTTGATCCCTGATCTGGGGAGATCCCACAGGCCGCAGGGCGACTAAACCCGAGCACCACAGCTCTGGAGCCTGGGCCCCACAGCAAGAGGAGCCGCTGCAGTGAGAAGCTCATGCACTACAATGAAAGAATAGCTCCCACTTGCCACAACTAGAGAGAAGCCCATGCGCAATGAAGACCCAGCCCCGCCAAAAATAAAGCAAAAAAAATAATAAGCATAAAAAAAAAAGAAACGCTAGTGCAGCCTTGGGGCAGGGTCCTGGTTCAACCTCTAGGACACACATAACCGTATCTGTGAACTCCTCTGAAGAACTAAAACTCCCAACAAATGGAAGATCAATGGCACCCCACTCCAGTACTCTTGCCTGGAAAATCCTGTGAACGAAGGAGCCTGGTGGGCTGCAGTCCATGGGGTCGCTAAGAGTCAGATACAACTGAGCGACTTCCCTTTCACTTTTCACGTTCATGCATTGGAGAAGGAAATGGCAACCCACTCCAGTGTTCTTGCCTGGAGCATCCCAGGGATGGGGGAGCCTGGTGGGCTGCCGTCTATGGGGTCGCACAGAGTCGGACACGACTGAAGTGACTTAGCAGTAGCAACACCTGATCAAGCATTTCTCATTCCAGAGAGAAGTTCACAGTTTGATGACCTCAAGAACCACAGAAACTCATCAGGAGCCCCCTGAGACCAGATTAAAGGAATGCAGGCCCTGCACACATCCTGATCCTTATAAGCATCCCTGCCCTTGAACTATCACTCTAAAACTCCTCACCAATTCCCCCCCAGGTTGGGACACACAATTTTGAGGGCATCAGACCCCTTTGCCTGGCAAAACAATAAAGCTATTCTTTTCTACTTCTCCCCAAATTCTGTACCCAGAATTCAATTTAGCACCAGCGCACAGAGGCCGTCTTTTGACATCACCGTCAGATGACTTTACCCAACCTCCCTCCCTCTTCAGGATGGTATTCAAGCAAATGGCAAAGAGATTTGCTGACCTCATGAAAGCAAGCAAAGGGGGTCCAAGGTTGCATGCTGTGCTCCTGGATCCTTGCTGGTCCCCAAAGAAAGCTTGTCCCCTGGACTAGTGACCACTGAGTTATGCCAACTGGTTATATATTATCGTATAAAACCAGAGAAGATGGTCCAAGCCATTCGGCCCCATCAGAAACACTCTACCTCATACCAATTGTAAATCAAAGGGAAAAAAATTTCAACTGAATAAAGTAGTTAAATTAGAAATAGTACAAATGAACAATGTTGGGAGAAATTCGTAGTACAAGATTGTCCACAGGGTATTACAATGACAATGTTAATGGAAGGCCTAACTGTTTTAATATATGTTCTTTTCCTCCATCAGCACGGACTGGTTCATTGAAATTAACAGATTCCAAAACAAGCCCAAACATGTTTTGTTTACATTCTAGGAATTATGATTATATGCCTTTCATGATTCGATGGTCAAACAAAATTCCAGCCAGCAATAAGTTTTCCAAAGTTCTGGAAAAAACAGGCATGCTATTTTGCATGTGTTTAGAACCATTGACAATGACATTGTGTATATATAATCAAGAGTTTCTTTTCATTTTATTTCAAGCCAGGGCACAGTGAGAAGCCTCCTATCAAAACTAAGGCAAAGGGATGAAAGAATTGTTCACCCTCCCTAAACCTTAAACCTCCAAGATGGACACAACTAAACCAGAGCTTTGTATTGCTGGACAGGCCCTGGCTGCGGACCAGCCCTGCAAGATGGGTAGTTTGCCTGAAGCACTTGTGAGCCTGGAATCTCTTGGGCAGAAGCCTTGGCTGGAGAAAAGTTTATCTGCAGGAAATATCTTTGCTGGGGGCACGTGGGAGGGGGGTGGGAGGACTGAAGGGTCTACTTTACCTGAGGTTTTCTTTTTTCTTCAGCAGAGAGATTTCAAAACAATCCTCATTCATGTCTAAATGAATCTTTCCCAGCTAGATTAAAGATGCTGCTAAGGGCTATGGAAGAGTAAGGGAAAGACTATTCCGTTAAAGTTAAATTAAACCTGCAATTACTAGGGGCCATTTGGTCTTGAAATAGTTAGCACCAAAAGGCAACAGGGAGTGAATTTGATAAGTACGTGCCTTTGGAAAAGAAGTCTTTAAAATTAATATCATTTTTGTTGATGTTGTAAAGGAGAAATTGAATAAGTTGCTATAAGTAGTAGAAAATGGACAATGTTAATACAGTCAGCCCTCCATATCTGTGGGTTTTGTATCCATGGATACACAGGGCTGACTGGACCAGCCATTTTACATAAGGGACTTGAGTATCCTCAGATTTTGGTGTCTGTGGAGGTCCTGGAGCCATGGATACTGAAGGATGAATTAATTGATTTACTTATATTCCTCAACTTGAAATTTTAATGTTTGGTAATCTTTATTTGGAAGGGGTTTATCGTGGGCTTTTCAAGGTTTCCATGATCTTCCAGTTCAAAATGGGAAGAGGAAACACATGGATGTGTCTCACCATCTCCACACTCAAAAAACTAAGATCATGGCATCCAGTCCCATCACTTCATGGCAAATGGAAGGGGAAACATGGAAACAGTGACAGATTTTATTTGGGGGGGGGGCTCCAAAATCACTGCAGATGGTGACTGCAGCCATGTAAAAAGATGCTTACTCCTTGGAAGAAAAGCTATGACCAACCTAGACAGCATATTTGGAGAAGGCAATGACACCCCACTCCAGTACTCTCACCTGGAAAAATCCCATGGACAGAGGAGCCTGGTGGGCTGCAGTCCATGGGGTCGCAAAGAGTTGGACATGACTGAGCGACTTCACTTTCACTTTCCACTCTCATGCATTGGAGAAGGAAATGGCAACCCAGTCCAGTGTTCTTGCCTGGAGAATCCCAGGGATGGGGGAGCCTGATGGGCTGCCATCTATGGGGTCACACAGAGTCCGACACAACTGAAGCGACTTAGCTGTAGCAGCAGACAGCATATTAAAAAGCAGAGACGTTACTTTGTTGACAAAGGTCCATCTAGTCAAAGCTATGGCTTTTCCAGTAGTCATGTATGGATGTTAGAGTTGGACTATAAAGAAAGCTGAGCACCAAAGAACTGATGCTTTTGAACTGTTTTGCTGGAGAAGACTCTTGGGAGTCCCTTGGACAGCAAGGAAATCCAACCAGTCCATCCTAAAGGAAATCAGTCCTGAATATTCATTGGAAAGACCAATGCTGAATTTGAAACTCCAATAGCTTGGTCACCAGATATGAAGAGCCAAATCATTGGAAAAGATCCTGATGCTGGGAAAGATTAAAGGCTGGAGAAGGGGACAACAGAGGATGAGATGGTTGGATGGCATCACTAACTTGATGGACATGAGTCTGAGTAAGCTCCAGGAGTTGGTGATGGACAGGGAAGCCCGGCGTGCTGCAGTCCATAGGGTTGCAAAGAGTCAGACACAACTGAGCAACTGAACTGAACTGAAGATGAGCAAATTACCAAAATATAATAATGACCCTTGAGGAAGAAGTCATTTTTCACATAATTGAGAAAAATCTAAGAAAAAATACACTGTAATTTGTTTTCTGCTAAAAGTTTGAGATGATACTGAGGTGTTGTTTTTCAGTCCCTCTGTCATGTCCAGCTCTTTTCAATCCCATGGACTGCAGCACACCAGGCTTCCCTGTACTCCACTATATCCTGGAGTTTGCTCAGACTCATAGCTATTGAGTCGATGATGCCATCCACTCATCTCATCCTCTGTCATCCCCTTCTCCTCCTATCCTCAGTCTTTCCCAGCATCAGGGTCTTTTCCAATGAGGTGGCTCTTCAAATCAGGTGGCCAAAGTACTGGAGCTTCACCTTCAGCATCAGTCCTTCCAGTGAATATTTAAGGTTGATTTCCTTTAGGGTTGACTGGTTTGTTCTCCTTGCAGTCCAAGGGACTCTCAAGAATCTTCTCCAACATCACAGTTGAAAAGCATCAGTTCTTCAGGACTCAGCCTTCTTTATAGTCTAACTCTCACATCTGTACATAACTACTGGAAATACCATAGCTTTGACTATATGGAGTTTTATCAGCAAAGTAATGTCTCTGCTTTTTAATATGCTGTCTAGGTTTGTCATAGCCTTTCTTACAAGGAGCAAGTGTCTCTTAATTTCATGGCTTCAGTTACCATCTGCAGGGGTTTTGGAGCCCAAGAAAATAAAGCCTGTCACTGTTTCCACTGTTACCCCTCTATTTGCCATGAAGTGATAGGATTGGATGTCATGATCTTAGTCTTTTGAATATTGAGACTTAAGCCACCTTTTTCACTCTCTTCTCTCACCTTTGGGCTTCCCTTGTGGCTCAGTTGGTAAAGAATCCACCTGCAATGAGGGAGACCTGGGTTTGATCCCTGGGTTGGGAAGATCCCCTGCAGAAGGAAAAGGCTATCCACTCCAGTATTCTGGCCTAGAGAATCCCATGGATTTGTATAGTCCATGGGGTCACAAAGAGTCAGACACGACTGAGTGACTTTCACTCACTCACTCACTCACTCTCACCTTCATCAAGAGGTTCTTCAGTTCCTCTTTGCTTTCTGCCATTAGGGTGGTGTCATCTGCATATCTGAGGTTACTGATATTTCTCTTAAGAATCTTGATTCCAGCTTGTGCTTCACCCAGATCTGCATTTCAGGTAATGTATCCTGTATATATAAGCTAAATAAGCAGGGTGACAATATACAGTCTTGATGTACTCCTTCCCAGTTTGGAACCAGTCCATTGTTCCATGTCCGCTTCTAACTGTTGCTTCTTGACCGGCACACAGGTTTCACAGGAGGCAGGTAAGGTGGTCTGGTATTCCCATCTCTTTAAGAATTTTCCACAGTTTGTTCTGATCCACAGAGTCAAAGGCTTTAGCATAGTCAATGAAAAAGTAGGAGTTTTTCTGGAACTCTCTTGCTTTTTTCTATGATCCAATGGATGTTGGCAATTTGATCTCTGGTTTTCTTCTGCCTTTTCTAAATGCAGCTTGTACATCAGGAATTTCTTGGTTCATGTACTGTTGAAGCCTAGCTTGAAGGAGTTTGAGCATTACCTTACTAGCATGTGAAATGAGTTTAATTGTGCAGTAGTTTGACCATTCTTTGGTATTACCCTTCTTTGGAATTGGAATGAAAACTAACAACTATAAGAACAGTTGCTATAGAAAAGGAGAGAAAAATAATGGGGTTTTAAAAATATTTTAGCTAAAAGAGAAAAGTTAACAGAAAAAAATATATGGTTGAATAATTGAATTAATGAACCAGTTTATGAATTAATCATCTCATTTCTTCATCTCTCACTTATTTAATATCATGATGACTTTCCCTGTTTGTCTCTGGGTTTGTCCAGGGGCATTCCCTTAGCCAAGGATGCTAGCAAGCGACATAGGAAGAATCTTGAGAGACATGTATTCCCTTTCTTCCATTTATACCATTGGCATAGAAATGTGTAAGTTAGGCTTCTGGGTGTATGAGAGAGCTGCATGGGCAGGGCTTCATGCTGGTAGCCTGCCAACTCTTGGTCATACTATCAGGCTCAGCCGACATTTGAAGAATTGCCCATTCAAGTCTCAGCTAATACTCCTCCTTAGGAAGGCTTTTCCTGACAACTCCACCTGATGGATATCCTCCTGGGAAATTTTACACATCACTAAAGGTACTATTCAAAGAGGACCCATCATACTAAATGACCTTGTCTATATCTTTGTGTTCATGTTGACTGTTCTACTTGAATGAAAATGCCATCAGATCAAGGACCTTGTCCATCTTCCTCACTAGCGTTTCTCTAGTATCCACAGCAGTGTCTTGCATTTAGCAGGTTATCAGTAAGGATTTCTTAACTAAATGAATTTTAAAATGAGTGAATGAGTTGGCAGAAATAAAAACTGAAAAGAAGACTGGTTATTAGCAGTGATAGTCAAAATATTTCCCAACTGATACGGGCCATATTAGACAAATTAGGGAGATCACCATCCACAGCATACCTGGAGGCCACCCTCTTCCTAGACGAATGACACTTTACTTAGTTGATCTCAGGAAGATCCAGAGAATTCCTCAAGTACAGTAGCCACTCCCTACCTGTGGTTCACTTTCCTTAATTTTAGTTACCCCATCATTGCAGTCTTAAATTATTAAATGGAAAATTTCAGAAATAATTCATGACTTTCAAATTTCAAGATGTTCTGAGTGATGAAATCTCACATCATGAAATCTCACATCACTCTGCTCTGTCCCACCCAAAACATGATTCATCCTTTTGTCCAGTGAATCCCGCCTATTCACTGCCTTGGTTATCAGATAGAATGTCTTGGCAGAGTTTGTGTTCAAGTAACTCTGATTTTACTTAACTGTGACCCCATAGTGCAAAAGTAATGATGCTGGCAAGTCAAATATGCCAAAGAGAAGCTGTAAAATGCTTAATCAAGTATATATATAAAAGTTATCAACTTCAAGCTGGTTTTAGAAAAGGCAGAGGAACCAGAGATCAAATTGCCAACATCCGCTGGATCATCGAAAAAGCAAGAGAGTTCCAGAAAAACATCTATTTCTGCTTTATTGACTATGCCAAAGCTTTTGACTGTGTGGATCACAATAAATTGTGGAAAATTCTGAAAGAGATGGGAATACCAGACCACCTGACCTGCCTTTTGAGAAATCTGTATGCAGGTCAGGAAGCAACAGTTAGAACTGGACATGGAACAACAGGGTGATTTCAAATAGGAAAAGGAGTATGTCAAGCCTGTCTTTTGTCACCATACTTATTTAACTTATATGCAGAGTACATCATGAGAAACGCTGGACTGGAAGAAACACAGGCTGGAATCAAGATTGCTGGGAGAAATATCAATAACCTCAGATATGCAGATGACACCACCCTTATGGCAGAAAGTGAAGAGGAACTAAAAAGCCTCTTGATGAAAGTGAAAGATGAGAGTGAAAAAGTTGGCTTAAAGCTCCACATTCAGAAAACGAAGATCATGGCATCTGGTCCCATCACTTCCTGGCAAATAGATGGGGAAACATTGGAAACAGTGTCAGACTTTTTTTGGGGGGGGCTCCAAAATCACTGCAGATGGTGACTGCAGCCATGAAATTAAAAGACACTTACTCCTTGGAAGAAAAGTTATAACCAACCTAGATAGCATATTCAAAAGCAGAGACATTACTTTGCCGACTAAGGTCCGTCTAGTCAAGGCTATGGTTTTTCCTGTGGTCATGTATGGGTGTGAGAGTTGGACTGTGAAGAAGGCTGAGTGCCAAAGAATTGATGCTTTTGAACTGTGGTATTGGAGAAGACTCTTGAGACTCCCTTGGACTGCAAGGAGATCCACCCAGTCCATTCTGAAGGAGATCAGCCCTGGGATTTCTTTGGAAGGAATGATGCTAAAGCTGAAGCTCCAGTACTTTGGCCACCTCATGAGAAGAGTTGACTCACTGGAAAAGACTTTGATGCTGGGATAGTACTCACGTAACTTTTATCACAGTATATTGTTATATTTGTTCTATTTTATTATTGTTGTTAATCTCTTACTGTGCCTAATTTTTAAATTTAAATTTTATCATAGGGGTGTGTGTGTGTGTACAGAAAAAATAAAGCAGATGTAGGGTTTTGTACTATCACAGTTTCAGGGAGCCACTGGGGGTCCTGGAATATATCCTTTTTGGATAAGGGTGGGGGGTGTGTTACTGTATTTCAATATTTTAACAACTGAGTTAGCCTCTGGTACACACATTTTGGGAGAAGGCAATGGCACCCCACTCCAGTACTCTTGCCTGGAAAAATCCCATGGGCAGAGGAGCCTGGTGGGCTGCAGTCCATGGGGTCACTGAAGAGTCGGACATAACTGAGCAACTTCACTTTCACTTTTCACTTTCACGCATTGGAGAAGGAAATGGCAACCCACTCCAGTGTTCTTGCCTGGAGAATCCCAGGGATGGGGGAGCCTGGTAGGCTGCTGTTTATGGGGTCGCACAGAGTCGGACACGACTGAAGTGACTTAGCAGCAGCAGCACACACATTTTGAAGATGACTCTGGTGATTAGGACAGCAATGGAACTGTACAACAGTAACAAAGTTCCATAAACTGGACAAATACATCATATGATTCATTTCTGAGTGGTCAGTAGTATCACCTTGGTACCCCTAAATCTTACAATGCTATTCCTGGATTTCGTATCAGTGGCAATGTAAAATGAGGATTGCTGAGCTTCAGCATCACGCTCTCAGGCATTGCTCTTGCTTTAAGGGATTGAAGTCATTTAAGGAAAAGAATGAGATCACTTATACTTCTTGAAAACTCTTTCCCACTTCACCCACTCATATTTCTCTGAAGTCAGTGAGCCACTACTTCTTCTTGGCAACAAAGAGCTGCCCTCTCTTATTTCCCAACGTCCCCCTTCTCTGCCAAGATAATCTTTCCCAGACAGGGGCATTCAGGAGGAATAGAAGTCTCCAGAAATGCGAGGGAGGGGGGAATCCCACAGAAAAGGCCCTGGCAGGGCTTAGTTAAATGAATTCCACATTTGGATAGGAACCAGCAGCTGACGCACATATGAGAAGCTTAGGAGAGAATGTGTACCAAATAGTTCACCAAAACCAAAAAACAAAATTTTAATTTTCAGGTCATGGAGAAGAAGCCTTATTGAAAGAATGCACCAGTTAACCTTCCATACCAAATGTCTGTTAACTGCAAAGGGCAAGTTAACTACTAACTAAAATAATCAACATTATAAAATGTTACTTTTTTGGTTGAAAAAATAAGAAAACCTGTTCAAGCCAATTTTTAAAGAGAGTGATGGTTAATTTCTTTAAACGCTCTTTTACTGAACAGACAAGGATAACTACTAACAGTCTCTTGGAAAATCTGTCAAAAATGAATGAGAGACATTTTTAATGACCTCAAATTGTTACATCCCATTGCTTCAAGCATGCATAAAGATGGATTATCATCACTGTATGAAATATTCTGTTTCTTAGAAATATCTTTCCCCATACATATGAACATTTGAAACATCAGCCCACAAAATAATACAATGATTAAAACCATAAATAGGTTGGATGTTAACTAATGAACTTTTCCTTTTCTTAGAAAACCAGCAGCATTATTCAAGAAATGGATAAAAGAGTTGCAAATATTGAGTTTTTAATCCTACCTCCTGCTGCGAAGAGGCTGTTAAATATTTGTAAACAGAAAGCAACCCTAGAAGAAAAGCTTCTGATTAATGGCAGCAAGTCTTTCAGGAAACATCCTACTTGAAAGATATTTTTTTCCCTACCTAAAGTCAGAGAAGTCACTAAACCCTCCCCACCACAGCTTCAGGAATTTTTTTAATAGCTTGTTTTTTCTTCCCAGAACCATTAACAGTGTGGAACAGACAGAATTCCAGCATCCCTACATTTCATAGATAACCAAAGGAACTCACCAAGAGCCAAAGTAATGGGAAAAGTTGATGAAAATCATGTAGTCACAGCAGAAATTTTCTTAAAGACTAAACTTTGGTCTGTTACCAACTTTGGTCTGTGAAATCGTTTTGTCTCATCTGAAATCAACAGGTAACTAACATGGTACATCCCATGCCACACGGTGTCCAGGGAAGACCAGCCTAGAGCAATGCCACTAGATTCAGGGTTTAATCAACAACCTAACGACAAGAATTGGTAACAAAAGAGACATACAGATATTCCTGTGGAGAGACAGGGGGTAAGGAGTAGGCTGTGATGATTATGGTTGTTAAACAAAGGTGTTATACTTTATTTCACAGTGTGGGATGACTCATTGTTTTATAAAATCCCCGGCTGAGTCACTTCATTATTATAAGCCAAGAAAGATGAAACGAGAGACTCAGCTGGCTTGCATCCTTACTAGCCTGGGGCAGAGCCTGGCAACCCCAAACCTGAATGATGCTTGAACTGGTTCCATTTCCCTTTCAAGTAGACTCCACGTCAAAATTGGTACAAAATCTCTAGCACTTTTTCACTAATTGCAGAAGGGGCCAGTAATTTATTTTGAGGATCAATGTACAGTAGAAAGAGAAGTTATACAATATCACTTATCTCCATGTTGAAGTAGTAGTTTTAGGCACTTTAGTGATAAAATGTCGGTGTAGCTTATTGCTAAACCAGTTGGAACAAAGCTTGCAACCAAGGTCAGACACCTGGGAGATAATAGAATGGCAATATGTAAATACTGAGCAAAAGCTGAAGACAGACCGAAGTGAAAAATGAAGAGCTCAGAACACCAAGTGTCATAGAGGGAAGTCTAGACACCATGGTCAAAGTGGGACATTCAAGATTAAGGCTGTAGAGACTACTACTCAGCCATGTGCTATGCCAAGCTGCTTCAGTCGTGTCTGACTCTTTGTGACTCCATGGACTGTGGCCTGCCAGGCTCCTCTGTCATGGGATTCTCTTGGCAAGAATACTGGAGGGCGTTGCCATTTTCCTCTCCAGGGGTCCTTCCCAACATAGGGATTGAACCCAGGTCTCCCACATTTTAGGCAAATTCTTTACCATCTGAGCCACCAGGAAAGCTCCCTATAAAAGAGAGAGAAATACTGCCATTTGCAGCAACATGGATGGACCTAGGAATTATTATACTAAGTGAGTAAGTCAAAAGAAAAAGACAAATACCATATGATATCACGTACATGTAGAATCTTAAAAAAAAAAAATGAACTAATTTACAAACCAGAAGCACGCTCACAGATATAGAAAACCATTTTATGGTTCAGTTCAGTTGCTCAGTCGTGTCCAACTATTTGCGACCCCATGAATTGCAGCACGCCAGGCCTCCCTGTCTATCACCAACTCCCGGAGTTCACTCAGACTCACGTCCATCGAGTCTGTGATGCCATCCAGCCATCTCATCCTCTGTTGTCCCCTTTTCCTCCTGCCTCCAATCACTCCCAGCATCAGGGTCTTTTCCAATGAGTCAAACCTTCACATGAGGTGGCCAAAGTACTGGGGCTTCAGCTTTAGCATCATTCCTCCCAAAGAAACCCCAGGGCTGATCTCCTTCAGAATGGACTGGTTGGATCTCCTTGCAGTCCAAGGACTCTCAAGAGTCTTCTCCAATGCCACAGTTCAAAAGCATGAATTCTTTGGCACTCAGCTTTCTTCACAGTCCAACTCTCACATCCATACATGACCACAGGAAAAACCATAGCCTTGACTAGACAGACCTTTGTTGGCAAAATAATATCGCTACTTTTCAATATGCTATCTAGGTTGGTCATAACTTTTCTTCCAAGGAGCAAGTGTCTTTTAATTTCATGGCTGCAGTCACCATCTGCAGTGATGATTTTGGAGCCCCAAAAAATAAAGTCTGACACTGTTTCCACTGTTTCACCATCTATTTCCCATGAAGTGATGGGACCAGATGCCATGATCTTAGTTTCCTGAATGTTGAGCTTTAAGCCAACTTTTTCACTCTCATCTTTCACTTTCATCAAGAGGCTTTTTAGTTCCTCTTCACTTTCTGTCATAAGGGTGGTGTCATCTGCATATCTGAGGTTACTGATATTTCTCCCAGCAATCTTGATTCCAGCTTCTGCTTCCTCCACCCAGCATTTCTCATGATGTACTCTGCATATAAGTTAAATAAGCAGGGTGACAATATACAGCCTCAAGGTACTCCTTTTCCTATTTGGAACCAGTTTGTTGTTCCATGTCCAGTTCTAAGTGCTGCTTCCTGACCTGAATATAGGTTTCTCAAGAGGCAGTTCAGGTGCTCTGGTATTCCCATCTCTTTCAGAATTTTCCACAATTTATTGTGATCCACACAGTCAAAGGTTTTGGCATAGTCGATAAAGCAGAAATAGATGTTTTTCTGGAACTCTCTTGCTTTTTCAATGATCCAGCGGATGTTGGCAATTTGATCTCTGGTTCCTCTGCCTTTTCTAAAACCAGATTGAACATCTGGAAGTTCACGGTTCACGGATTGCTGAACCTGGCTTGGAGAATTTTGAGCATTACTTCGCTAGCGTGCGAGATGAGTGTAATTGTGCGGTAGTTTGAGCATTCTTTGGCATTGCCTTCCTTTGGGATTGGAATGAAAACTGACCTTTTCCAGTCCTGTGGCCACTGCTGAGTTTTCCAAATTTGCATGCATATTGAGTGCAGCACTTTCACAGCATCATTTTTCAGGATTTGAAACAGCTCCACTGGAATTCCATCACCTCCACTAGCTTTGTTCGTAGTGATGCTTTCCAAGGCCCACTTGACTTCACATTCCAGGATGTCTGGCTCTAGATGAGTGATCACACCATTGTGATTATCTAGGTTGTGAAGATCTTTTTTGTACAGTACTGCTGTGTATTCTTGCCACCTCTTCTTTATATCTTCTGCTTCTGTTAGGTCCTTACCATTTCTGTCCTTTATCGAGCCCATCTTTGCATGAAATTTTCCCTTGGTATCTCTAATTTTGTTGAAGAGATCTCTAGTCTTTCCCATTCTGTTGTTTTCCTCTATTTCTTTGCATTGATCGCTGAGGAAGGCTTACTTATCTCTTCATGCTATTCTTTGGAACTCTGCATTCAGATGCTTATATCTTTCCTTTTCTCCTTTGCTTTTCACTTTTCTTCTTTTCAGAGCTATTTGTAAGGCCTCCTCAGACAGCCATTTTGCTTTTTTGCATTTCTTTTCCATGGGGAGGGTCTTGATCCCTGTCTCCTGTACAATGTCACGAACCTCAGTCCATAGTTCATCAGGCACTCTATCTATCAGATCTAGGCCCTTAAATCTATTTCTCACTTCCACTGTATAATCATAAGGGAGTTGATTTAGGTCATACCTGAATGGTCAAGTGGTTTTCCCTACTTTCTTCAATTTAAGTCTGAATTTGGCAATAAGGAGTTCATGATCTGAGCCACAGTCAGCTCCTAGTCTTGTTTTTGTTGACTGTATAGAGCTTCTCCACCTTTGGCTGCAAAGAATACAATCAATCTGATTTTGGTGTTGACCATCTGGTGATGTCCATGTGTAGAGTCTTCTCTTGTGTTGTTGGAAGAGGGTGTTTGCTATGACCAGTGCATTTTCTTGGCAAAACTCTATTAGTCTTTGTCCTGCTTCATTCCGTATTCCAAGGCCAAATTTGCCTATTACTTCATGTGTTTCCTGACTTCCTACTTTTGCATTCCAGTCCCCTAAAATGAAAAGGACATCTTTTTTGGGTGTTAGTTCTAAAAGGTCTTGTAGGTCTTCATAGAACTGTTCAACTTCAGCTTCTTCAGCATTACTGGTTGGGGTATAGACTTGGATTACTGTGATACTGAATGGTTTGCCTTGGAAACAAACAGAGATCATTCTGTCGTTTTTGAGATTGCATCCAAGTACTGCATTTCGGACTCTTTTGTCGACCATGATGGCTACTCCTTTTCTTCTAAGGGATTCCTGCCCACAGTAGTAGATATAATGGTCTGCTATAATGGTCTAGATATAATGGTAAATTTCTGGTTACCAGAGGTGAAAGGGAATGAGAGAAGGATAAATTAGGAGTTTGGGATATGAGATACAAACTACTGTATATAAAATAATTAAATATAGGGAGCTAAGTCCATTCTAAAGGAGATCAGCCCTGGGTGTTCTTTGGAAGGAATGATGCTAAAGCTGTAACTCCAGTACTTTGGCCACCTCATGAGAAGAGTTGACTCATTGGAAAGACCCTGATGCTGGGAGGGATTGGGGGCAGGAGGAGAAGGGGACAACAGAGGGTGAGATGGCTGGATGGCATCATGGACTCAATGGACGTGAGTTTGTGTGAACTCCGGGAGATGGTGACAGACAGGGAGGCCTGGCGTGCTGCAATTCATGGGGTCGCAAAGAGGCAGACACGACTGAGCTGAAGTGAACTGAAGCTATTTTATAGCATAGGGAACTTTATTCAGTATCTTGTAATAACCTATAATGGAAAAGAGTCTGAAAAATAATATATATTAATATATGGAAGGATATATTTGTGTGTGTGTGTGTGTGTGTGTGTGTGTGTGTGTGTGTGTTAGTCATTTGGGCTTCCCTTGGGGCTCAGCTGGTAAAGAATCTGCCTGCAATGTGGGAGACCTGGGTTTGATCCTTGGGTTGAGAAGATACCCTGGAGAAGGGAAAGGCTACCCACTCCAGTATTCTGGCCTGGAGAATTCCATGGACTGTATAGTTAGTCATTTAGTCAGGTCTTCCTCTTTGTGACTTTTTTAAAAATTTAAGTATGGTTAGTTTACAATGTTGTGAATAACTGAATCTCTATATATATGCCCTTACATATAATTATATGTATATATCTTTGTGTTGTGTCACTCAGTTATGTTTGACTCTTTGCAACCCCATGGACTATATAGCATTCCAGGCTCTTCTCTCCATGGAATTCTCCAGGCAAGAATACTGGAGTTGGTTGCCATGCCCTCCTTCAGGGGATCTTCCCAACCCAGGGGTCTAACCCAGGTCTCTTGCATTACAGGTGATTCTTTACCATCTGAGCCACCAGGGAAACCCAAGAATATACATCCTCACATATTTATATAACTAAATCACTATGTGTGTGTATGTGTGTGTGTATATATATATATATATATATATATATATCAGTTTTCTGTACACCAGAAGCTAACACAACATTGCAAATTTACTGTACTGCAATTAAAAAAAAATTTAAGGCCATGGTCATAGAATTAAAGGAGTACATGTTAGGTGTCAGAAGCCATGCAGAGTAACCTGAGAAGCAAACTCCGTAACAAGAACAAACATCAATAACAGACAAGTACAGATAAAAGAAACAGATGCACTGAGTGGGGAGACATGAGACTCAAGAGCTGAGATCTTAACACCTCCTTAATCCTGGTTCTGATACAGTTTTAAGTCCAGCTGCAACTCTGCCCTTGAATAGCCTGTGAGACTTCTGTATTCCTATAATAAACTCCATGACCCCTTTTCTTTAAGTCAACTCCAGTTGCTTCCTGTTATTTGCAACCAAAGAATTTTAACTGACATAGCACATGCTCCTTATAAAGACCCTGAAGCAAATTGCCAAGTCCTTCTCCAGAAAGTTCATCAGGATTCATTTACCCAACGACAGGGTCTGTTTTCCTCCACTCTTACTAACTCTGGATATTTCCATTCTTTCAAATCTTTACAAACTCTCTTTTATATTCTAATGGCTGGCATCTGCAGAAATAGCATCTGCACATGATGGCTTTGTCATAGAAATACAGAAGGAATGGATATCAGGGAGAGATTTCGGACTTAGGGAACAAGCACCCCTATTGACATAAATAAGTGTTGTCTTCCGATGAGAAAATTATGAGATCATCTGTGGCTAAATATGGGATAGTAAGATCATGCTAAACAAGGGGATTTTGGAATGAATGGACAGAAGGGTGGATGTGTGTGTGCTGCCTCGTAGGCTAAGAGATACAGAACACAGTAGCTACCTCTTGGGTCTCAAGGAAATCACCCAATCTGTGAGGCTTTCTTCTTCTTATGATCCCACTGATGTCCACAGCTGATTCATCAAGAGGATGCCTATTCCACCATACTGTATGGCTCGGATGGTAAAGAATCTGCCTGTAATGTGGAAGACCCAGGTTTGATTCCTGGGTTGGGAAGATTCCCTGGAGAAGGAACAGCAACCCATTCCAATATTCCTGCAAGGAGAATTCCATGGACAGAGGAACCTGGAGTGCTACAGTCCATGGGGTTGCAAAGAGTCAGACATGACTGAGTGACTAATACTTCCATAAGGCTATAGTAATCACAAAAGGGTGGTACTGGCAGTAGAATAAACAGAAAAAAATTCAATGAAAAAAAAAAAAAGACTGAAAAAGAGTGTGTATATATATATATATACACACACACTATATATATATACACACACTTATATACACACTTACTATATATACACACACACTATATATACATACACACTATATACACACACACTATATATATACACACACACATACACATACACATATATGCCATGCATATGACAAAGGTTAGATTATAAATCAATAGGAAGAGAATGAACTACTAACAAATTATATTTGAGATAAATACAGTTAGAACTAATATGTATTTGTTACGTTTGGTTACAAAAACCCAGTATCTTTTCTAGCCAGTTTAAGCAGAAGCATATTTATTGCATAGTACTAAATGGCTTAAAGAATTAATAAGAGTACTGGAAACAAAATAGAACATGGGCTCTATTTCCAGGAGTGAGTCTGGAAATAGACTCACTAGACATGGCAGGTCTAGGCTAAGAGAGTTGGTGCCAAATTGCTGTTTCTTCTACTATTGCCAGATCTAAAACTGTACATTTGCTATTTTCTTTATTGGTAAAATCTATGCCGTATACCTTACCCTTCTCCCCATTCAATTCACTTGCAAAGTCAAGTCTCATACAAGTACATCTTTTTCACAAAACCTAAATCACATCAGAAATACTAGCTATACCATTCAGTTCAGTTCAGTCGCTCAGTCGCGTCTGACTCCTTGCAACCCCATGAATCACAGCATGCCAGGCCTCCCTGTCCATCACCAACTCCCGGAGTCCACCCAAACTCATGTCCATCGAGTCCATGATGCCATCCAGCCATCTCATCCTCTGTCGTCCCCTTCTCCTCCTGCCCCTAATCCCTCCCAGTATCAAGGTCTTTTCCAATGAGTCATCTCTTTGCATGAGGTGGCCAAAGTATTGGAATTTCAGCTTCAGCATCAGTCCTTCGAATGAACACCCAGGACTGATCTCCTTTAGGATGGACTGGTTGGATCTCCATGCAGTCCAAGAGACTCTCAAGAGTCTTCTCCAACACCACAGTTCAAAAGCATCAATTCTTTGGTGCTCAGCTTTCTTCACAGTCCAACTCTCATATCCATACATGACCACTGGAAAAATCATAGCCTTGACTAGACAGACCTTTGTTGGCAAAGTAATGTCTCTGCTTTTTAATATGCTGTCTAGGTTGGTCATAACTTTCCTTCCAAGGAGTAAGCTACACAGAAGTGAATAAATACTAGGGGACTCTTAGCTTTCTTGCATGTGCAGTGCAAGAGGTACACTGGAAGAGAAATAGATGGTGAGTAGACCAGTTCACACAGATCAAAACAACCCTCAGAGAATTTGCATATAGAGAACCAAGTTAGAGAGTAGAACAAAATACAGATATATATATTTTTTTAATTTTTATTTTTACTTTATTTTACTTTACAATACTATATGGTTTTGCCATACATTGACAATATACTGTGCCTTACAATGAGATACATAATAATAGAAACTGGAAAAAGCCCTAATTTCTCAGTATGAAATAGCCTAATTATGGTACGTATGTGGACTGTCATGCATCCATTTGAAGAATTAGAGGATAATTAATGATATGAAAAGATATTCACGATGGGGTCATTGAATTTTAAAATCAGATAAAAGAGTATGAGGAGTATAATTCTATTCTGTGAATTATTCCTATAAATTGTGTTATACTCATTAATAGATATATGTAATATATATTCAACTGATTCTCTAGAACAAAACACACACCACGCACACATTTTTATTTGGAGAAATAGAATGAGAGTGAGGAGAAAAAAGGTTATACAGCAAAATGATAACAGTGACTGTCTCAGAACAATGGGATTGTGGGTTCCTTTTCTTTTTCTTGTTTATAACCTTAAAATGGATATATAACAACATAGTATCTATTATTACAAAAGAAGGTTCCTTTTTATAAAGGAAGATAAATCAATATAATTTAGAATAAAGATTTTTTAAATCCTAAGTAAAACATTAGCTAAGAAATATTTTAAGTAAGTTAACATATAATGAGAATGTACTATTTGACAAGACATTATTCTTAGTGCTTTAAATGTATTAATATATTTATTCTTTATAACAACCAAAGAGGTAAACACTGTTATTTTCATTTTACATGAAGGAACCTAAGACAAAAAAAAAAGGTTAAGCACTAGTTCCATTTGACAGGCAAGGAATTCGTTTTTATTCCTTTTGCGGGAAGGTATAAAACGATTCACATGCTGAAACTCTGAAACCCACTGTGGCTTTATTTGGAGATGGGACCCCTAAGGTGTCTTCTAGAAACAGACCAATGAATCCACAGTGACCAGGTAACACAAGGAGGAGAATCTCAGGGCAAAGGCCAAAGGGAGCAGAGGGGAGACTAAATCAAGCCCTGAGCCTTGGGAATGGGAGCACTGACTCCAAGACTACCAGAGAACTAACCCTAGGGAGTGTCAAACAGTGAGAACTCACACAGCGGAAACACTTGAATGTAAGACCTGGCATCACCCAACCACCAGTAGCACCCTGTGCAGGATGCCTCATCTTAACAACAAACAAAACAAAGATACAGCTAACAGTGCTAGTGTTGATATCAGTATTTAATGTTAAGTTCTTGTTAGCTAACAATTACTGGGCACCAACATATCAGTAACAATTCAATTCAGCTACTTAGGGTGTACTAGTCAAGGGGTTTTAATATATTCACATACATGTGAATCCTTTATCACAATTAATTTCGGAACATTTGCACTACCCTGAAAAGAAAGTCCACACCTTTAGTTGTCACCACCCACCTCCACCAATCACCCTAGACAAAATATTTGACAGCAAATCTATTGCACTTCTGCAACAACCCTATATGATTGGGACTAATAGTCCCCCACGCAGATAAAGGAAACTTGAGCCACAGAGGGTTAAGAAGCTTGCCCAAGTTTATATAATCAGCCAGCAGCAGAACTGGGACTCAAATTTAGGCAAACTGCCTTCAGAACACTTCTCTTAACTATGATGTTATGCCACCATCACTACATTATATTACAAAATTAAAATTTCTGAGCAAGTAGGAATTATTACAAAAATCAAAACCATCGCCAAGAAAAATAAATGCAAAAAAGTAAAATGGCTATCTGAGGAGACCTTATAAATAGCTGTGAAAAGAAGGGAAGCGAAAAGCAAAGGAGAAAAGGAAAGATATAAGCATCTGAATGCAGAGTTCCAAAGAATAGCGAGAAGAGATAAGAAAGCCTTCCTCAGGTATCAGTGCAAAGAAATAGAGGAAAACAACAGAATGGGAAAGACTACAGATCTCTTCAAAAAAATTAGAGATATCAAGGGAACATTTCATACAAAAATGGGCTCAATAAAGGACAGAAATTGTTGGGATCGAACAGAAGCAAAAGATATTAAGAAGAGGTGGCAAGAATACATAGAACTGTACTAAAAAGATCTTCATGACCCAGATAATCACGATGGTGTGATCACTCACCTAGAGCCAGACATCCTGGAATGTGAAGTCAAGTGGGCCTTAGGAAGCATCACTACGAACAAAGCTAGTGGAGGTGATGGAATTCTAGCTGAGCTATTTCAAATCCTGAAAGATGATGCTGTGAAAGCGCTGCACTCAATATGCCAGCAAGATTGGAAAACTCAGCAGTGGCCACAGGACTGGAAAAGGTCAGTTTTCATTCCAATCCCAAGGAAAGGCAATGCCAAAGAATGCTCAAACTACCGCACAATTGCACTCATCTCACACGCTAGGAAAGTAATGCTTAAAATTCTCCAAGCCAGGCTTCAGCAATCCATGAACCGTGAACTTCCAGATGTTCAAGCTGGCTTTAGAAAAGGCAGAGGAACCAGAGATCAAATTGCCAACATCTGCTGGATCATGGAAAAAGCAAGAGTGTTCCAGAAAAACATCTATTTCTGCTTTGTTGACTATGCCAAAGCTTTTGACTGTGTGGATCACAATAAATTGTGGAAAATTCTGAAAGAGATGGGAATACCAGACCACCTGACCTGCCTCTTGAGAAACCTATATGCAGGTCAGGAAGCAGCAGTTAGAACTGGACATGGAACAACAGACTGGTTCCAAATAGGAAAAGGAGTCCGTCAAGGCTGTATATTGTCACCATGCTTATTTAACTTCTATGCAGAGTACATCATGAGAAAACGCTGGGTGGAGGAAGCAGAAGCTGGAATCAAGATTGCTGGGAGAAATATCAATAACCTCAGATATGCAGATGACACCACCCTTATGGCACAAAGTGAAGAGGAACTAAAGAGCCTCTTGATGAAAGTAAAAGAATAGAATGAAAAAGTTGGCTTAAAGCTCAACATTCAGAAAACTAAGATCATGGCATCTGGTCCCATCACTTCATGGCAAATAGATGGGGAAACAGTGGAAACAGTGGCTGACTATTTTTCTGGGCTCCAAAATCACTGCAGATGGTGATTGCAGCCATGAAATTAAAAGATGCTTACTCCTTCAAAGGAAGGTTATGACCAACCTAGATAGCATATTAAAAAGCAGAAACATTACTTTGCCAACAATGGTCCATCTAGTCAAGGCTATGATTTTTCCAGTAGTCATGTATGGATGTGAGACTTGGACTATAAAAAGAGCTGAGTGCAGAAGAATTGATGCTTTTGAATTGTGGTGTTGGAGAAGACTCTTGAGAGTCCCTTGGACTGCAAGGAGATCCAACCAATCCATCCTAAAGGAAATCAGTCCTGGGTGTTCATTGGAAGGACTGATGTTGAAGCTGAAATTCCAATACTTTGGCCACCTGATGCGAAGAGTTAATTCATTTGAAAAGACCCTGATGCTGGGAAAGTTTGAGGGCAGGAGGAGAAGGGGACGACAGAGGATGAGATGGCTGGATGGCATCACCGACTCGATGGACCTGGGTTTGGGTGGACTGCGGGAGTTGGTGATGGACAGGGAGGCCTGGTGTGCTGCGGTTCATGGGGTCGCAAAGAGTTGGACACAAATGAGCTACTGAACTGAACTGAACTGAATATCTATTTCTAGCAGGGGAAAAAAGATGAAAAAAATTCCTGAACAAGCATAGAGGAATGCTTACACACCATCTCAAGTAGATACAATACCTCATAATGACACAATGAAGCAATACATAAATAATAAAGAATAAAACATGTCCATTATCATTACCATAATAAATTTATTCTAGAAGTTTCATCCAGTGCAGTAAGTCAGTAAAAAGAAAAAATTGAAGTTTCTTTTGAAAAAGAAAATGCAAAAAATTATTTCTAGAGAATAGACTACGTAAGTAGAAAAATACTAGAAAATCAACTTCTAAGTCATTTTTAGTAATACAACATTCCAGTAATCTAAGAAACTTCACAGAACATTATGAAAAATAATACCGGATAAATGTGTGTGGGATTGGCCCGAGAGAGTCAGCTTAGGGCTCAAATCTGTCTTTCAGCCTGTACAGTCCCTGTAATCATTAAGTCCTGCGCTTCACCTCACAAGAATGCATCCCAGTTAAGATTCTTTACATTCTTTTTCCTTGTTTATTTTGCCCAGAAAAATACTTGAAACCACAATGTTAGATGGATCATTTATTTTTGTGTCTCAGTATTTTAGCTAGAAGGAAGAGAAGAGGATTTTTCATGAATCTTTAAGTTACAGTGATTGAGACATTTAATTAGTTACAGGATTTATCACCCAAGTGGAAAAAGGAAGAACTTTTGCAAAGGAAGAGTGGAAAAGCTAAGGGGCAACAATACATAATCCCTTCTTCCCTGACTTAGTAGTCAAAACCTCCAGGAGTGTAGAGAAAGGGCCCTTCCTTTAATGTCCATGCAACTGAGGCAGTTACAGAGTGACAATATCTTAAAACATCTTACAGACTGCTGGGGTCACTAGGGATCCAGACTGATGGGAATCCATGGCTTCACCTGTCCTGGAGCCCAAACATATCTGTTCAACTAGAAGCAATTAGGACTTTCAAGAGCTTCGACCTAATGAATTTACCAGATATGTTTTTGATAAACTGTCATTTATGCATCTTTATCTCCTCCCTCCCATAAAGGCTTCTGTGCTAAGTTGTCAATATATTAATTTACCTTCAGAAACAGATCGATAGCTGAGGTGCACAGGATGAAAACTGACTTGGGGTGAGAACCCTAGTC
Source organism: Capra hircus (assembly GCF_001704415.2). Lineage (NCBI taxonomy): Eukaryota > Metazoa > Chordata > Mammalia > Artiodactyla > Bovidae > Capra > Capra hircus. Next base: position 100,084,466 of record NC_030815.1, read on the forward strand.
TGAATCTCAGACTATCCATTTAAACACCATGTATAATCTTAGCTGAGCCACTTAACACCCACCCCCCACCCCCACCCCCACCCCCTGCCATTCACTAAAATTATCCTCATAAATGTCAACAATAACCTGCCGGTTTTCAAGTATAATAGATCCTTTTATTAAAAATCTCACTTAAACTTTCCATGGCTCTGGACCCTGCCGATCCCCTTCCCCCACTGGGTTTAGAGACCACCACCTTTCTGATTCTCCTCCCACCTGTCAGATGATTCTTCTTATTCATTAGCTCATTTCTCACATCGAGGATCTGACTTCAGCACTCAGTTACTTGGGTTAAAACCCTTTCTCCAGGTAGCCTCATCCAAATTCAGATTCAAGTCCCAGATCTTTATCCTGAGACCCAGAACGGTAGACAGGACATCTCCACTGGAACAACCCATAGAGACTTAAACACAACAGATCCCAGATGAGCTAAATAAACATCTACCCTCATGCCTCCCACACTGTCCAAATCTGAAAACAAGCTCCTCAGGTGAGGATGATGCTGCTGGCTTGTGGATGGTCCTTTGAGTAGCCAGGTTTGAGAATTAAGGCCTGTTTTTACAATCCCGACAACCAGACTGTCAAGTCTTGTGAATTCCACCTTGTTAATATCCTTTTACTCCTCCTCATCCCCACCCCCACTGCCTTAGTTCAAGATTTTATGACATCTCCTTCTCTCTACTGATCTCCCTAACACCTTTCTGGACCATGCTAATTTTTCCCTCATACTCCTTAACTTTATCAAAGGCAAATCTAAGCTCTTCTTTGTCTCTCCATGGCTCTATAATTATTTCAGCTCCCTTATTTTGTGCACCAGGTCCTGCATGGTCTGCCCTCATCCTATCTTTGGAACTTCATCTGCGGTCACCTACCCACATTCCTTGCCCCTCCAGGAATTACCTCTATTTTCCCAAACACATCATGCTGTTCCATGCACACTTGTCCACCAATTCTCTCTTCCTTCTGTTGCAATTTCATTCCAAAACCCTGTTTATTCTTCTCTCATCTTCCTAGAACAATTCATTCACCCCTTTAGCAAAAAGTCTTCCCTTATCCTCAGTGTGACAGGTTACATTCCTGCTCAAAGTTCTTCACCATTTTGTCCATTTACATTTTTGCCATGGCTTCAGCATGAACAAAGGACTTTAACTCTGAGGGCAGCTTTGTGCCTTCCTTCGGCCAATAACATAGAAGCAGAGATGATAACGTGATAGTTCCTTGTCCGTTTAAAAAAACTTCTGACATCAGTACGAGACGAACATGTCTGACTCTGTTTCCATAGCAGCAGGAGAAACTCATGGAGTCAGACTTCTGCAGCGAGCTGATCTGAGCCCAGCTTTGTCAGCTAACCCTCAGAGGACCCACAGACCTGCGAGATAAGTCCTCACTGTTAAATGGAAGTGAAATTTTGTGGGTGCTTGTTAGGCAGCATTATAGCAATAGATTAACTAATAAGCCAAAGCGGTTTGTCTCTTCTTTGTCCTCTCAGAGCATCCTTGCACACTCTTGTCCTGTTTCTCTCCAAGACAAATAAGAAAACAAAATAGCCCAGCTGCCAATATTACCACTAAGCATATCACAGACTCCAGCCAGAGGGGAAAAACTCCTCTCTGCATTCTAAGTCTTCTCTTTGAAGGCTAAGAACAGGGCCTTTCCTGGTGGCTCAGTGATGAAGAATCTGCCTGCCAGTATAGGAGATGCAGGTTCAATCCCTGATCCGGGAAGACCCCACATGCCTTGGGGCAACTAAGCCAGTGTGCCACAACCACTGAGCCACAGCTAGAGAGTAGTCTCCACTCCCCACAACTACAGAAAGCCTGCACAGCAATGAAGACCCAGCACAACCAAAAATAAATAAAATAAATTTTTAAAAACAAGAACACCCTGCCTAGCATTGCTCCTCCAAATACAGAAAGACTTGAACTCTAGTTTATTAACTCTCTATTCAAAACAATTTTACCCTTGACTTTTACAAGACTGATGCCTGCATGTATACGCAAATCTTCATTTATAGATGATAATCAAGTGAATAAACATATTTTCCTGCCATTAAAAAGCTAGTTTAACCTTGGTTATTTAGGGAGCCCAGTTCTTTTGAAGTGTGCTCTCTGAGCTTGTCCTTGCCACAAGGTCAGGGGCTGGGCATTAGACTCCAATGAGCTCTCAGTATTCCAAAAAGTCTGTATCTTGCAAGGGTGATGGTAGCTTGGAGATTTGTCAGTGAGAGCAGAAATCTCCAACACACTATTTTGTGGAGACGCTAAAGCAAAAGATCAGTCATGGTCCAAACTCGTCACCAAACCCAGATGAATACACAGGCAGAGGACCCCCAGAATGAGTCTGGGATCATGCACCTTGGGTACCCAGCTCTTGGTCACAAAGCATCATTGCTGCATTGCTTCAGGGAGCTAGCCCCAGGCACAGGCAGAGTCACGCTGAGATGGACAACCTCTAAAGTGAAACTTTTCATGTGCTGGTGCAAAAACTTTGTATTTGCCGGAGTTCTTTTGTGATATTTGTGCAGTAATATTTAAAATGGTAGTTATGAAAACAGTTTGGCTATATGGGACACGCTTCCGATAGAACATCCAATGGGGGGAAAAAAACGGAAAACAAAACGGCTCACACATATTCCTAGAAAACAAACTGAAAAAAAAAAAAAAACCACGCCCAAAATAGTCGTTAGACAAGTGAGGCAAAGAGTCAGTTTCAAAATTTCTATTTTTCAAAACAGTCAATGTAAAAATGTAACTCACATAAAGCAGCATCTACAAATAAACGCTGAAAGTTTAAAAAGTTTCTCAGTGAGCACTGAACCAGAACAAAGCAGCCTGAAGTCTCCCCATAGAGATACTCCCATCAAGGGCTCCACTTCTCTCATTTCAGTTGACATAGTCCCATCTCCAAGCTGGGTTAGAGATACATGACTCACTCTTGGCTTTCAATTTCTGGACTCCACACAGACTACCATTCTTCCAACACATTGCAATTCAGAAGATGACTGTTTACTTCGATTACATGCTAGTTACAGATTGAGGACGGTTTTGTTTTGTTTTGATTAAACATGGGACATACCTGAGTGTTCAGCCGAAGGTCTTGAAATAGCTCATCAGCAAAAGTACTCTGAGTGCTTATACACGGAGACTAGAAACTTCCTTTTCATTTTATTTGCAGAGGATGAATTTTCAGATTGCTTCTCCAAAGCCAAGCCTTCCTGTTTGGTAGACCCCGTGCTATCTGCTCCCGTTCCTGCTTTTTAACAAGCATGAGTGAAAGCAGCTGGTCTCAATCCCATGTAACCCTTCACAGGCTTGACGTTAAAATGGCCCATCAGCTTTTTTATTTAAATTGAACTCACCTGCTCTGTTTGGCTTTGCCTCTGAGGTTTTGTTTGCCAGGAGAGAAGTGAATTTTTTTTCCGGATAACTGAATGTCTCCCCACTGGTATTAAATTGAAGCTGTCGAAAAAGAATACTCAATATTGATGCAAATATCCCCAGCATCACTTGTCTGTAAAACAGAATGTAGATGGTATGGGGAGAGGAAGAAAGCAAAGATATCTTTCTCTTCCAAAGTTGATTCCTTTTATGGGATATCACAAAATTGGCATAATGCTATGCAATCAATACAATCTTTGTGCTCATAGAAATCTGTTCCAAATAACAGATTAGAAGTCATCTATTTACAGAACAACCAGCTTATAATAACAAAGGAATTAATATGAGATTGCTGTAGGAATAACAAAATAGCTCTTTAGAAAATAACTTTGCTAAAAAGAGTGCCTTTAAAGAAAAGATTCTCTTTGGGGACTAATGAAAGGAAACAGAGTAAAATCATAAAACAATGGGATAGGAACATGCCTTTCACCCTCCAGAGCCTACAGAACAGTTTGAAGAAAAACACTAGGAGCAGAATACAGAAAAGAGAGGATCAGGACTGGATTTGGCAGGAAGAGTTTAGAGATGGGCCAAAGTGAGAGCTGGGGAGTCAAGCGTCAGGCTCTTAAGATAGACAGATAGGTCAGAGTCGGAGGTCCATGTGCTGAGATTTAGAGAACCATTTCTGGAAAGAGACAGAGTTCTGAACTCAGGTTAGGAATAAGCAGTGGGAACATGGCAGCAAGGACAGAAGCTGAAACTAATGTGAATCTTGGACCCAAATGGATCTGGCTCCGGGATGATGTCACCTTCAAGGAAACACACTTAAAACAGCCAAAAACAATAATTAAAAAAACAGACAAAAAGCAAACAGCTGTACCCAGTTCAAAATGTGTATCTTTTCTTTTCCTATGGAGATTAACTTCCTATCTTTTCCCCTGAGTTCTTCTCCCCTCTTCATCTCCCACCCTGAGAGTTTTCTTTGCCCTTTTGCTCTTTCCAGAAGCTGGTAATACAGAGAAAAACTCTTCTCAGAGAGAAGAAGATCGGGAATAACCAAGTGAGACAAGAGCTTTCTCTTGGGTAAGATGGGATGTGGAAATGATTTACATAGACCAATAATTTTTTACTATGTCTCTCTTCCTCCTTGTCAAAATTATACCCCCCTCAACACTCACATATATACATACACAAGAAAATTCTTATATTAAGTGGGCATCCCAGAAGTTGTTTTTATTTGCAACTTAGCTTTTCCTCTCTTCTATTGGGGATTGGGATTCAGCCTTGTCATGTGCTTCTGGAGGCTTCCAGGTGGACAACCACAGCTCCCTCCACTCAACTTGATGCTGGTGGATGGGAAAATTTCTGAGAAGCAAACACAGTTGGCTCAGTATTTAATGGAATGTCATTCCAAGAGCTCTCTGATATTTGGCACCAAAGTAACAATTGTCCTAGGGGCTTCCCTGGTGTTCAGATGATGAAGAATCCGCCTACCAATGCAGGAGACCTGGGTTTGATACCTGGGTCGGGAAGATTCCCTGGCAAAGAGAATGGCTACCCACTCCAGTATTCTTGCCTGGGAAATCCCATGGACAGAGGAGCCTGGTGGGTACAGTCCATGGGGTTACAAAGAGTCGACAGGACTGAGCAACTAACGCTTTCAGCAACAGTCCTCCTAGTTGCAGACACACTGGATGTCCCTCTTCTCCTCAGTCTACATGAAGGAAATGAGTCTCCACCCCACCTCTGGTTTGTGACCACAGAGAAAGAATGTCTATGTGGATAGAGCCTCTCAGTGAATAATTAGAAATACAAGTTGGAGTCAGAGCTTGGCTACTGGGACTTTCTGGTGGTCCAGTTGCGTAGGAATCCACCTGCCAGTGCAGGGGACAAGGGTTTGATCCCTGGTGCAGGAAGAGCCCACATGCAGCAGGGCAACTAAGCCCTGCACAGCAACTACTGAGCCCATGCTCTGGCGCCTGTGCCCCGCAGCAGGAGAGGCCTCTGCAGCGAAAGGCCCGGGCACCTCTCTTTCAAGTCCTCCGTCTTTAGAGAGTGGAGGCATGTCTAACATTCTATCCCAGCATGAAGTTCTCTTCATGAAAGAATCCTATGCCCTCAAAACTTTAAATGTTGTCTCCTTTTCCTCAACTTTATTGTTTGTAATAGCAAGACCTAGAGGAATGGTGAATTCAATAATTCCTGATTGGAAATTGACACAGCATGAATTCTATAATCTCTATCCATGCAGTTCAGTTCAGTTCAGTTCAGTTGCTCAGTCGTGTCTGACTCTTTGTGACCCCATGAATTGCAGCATGCCAGGCCTCCCTGTCCATCACCAACTCCTGGAGTTCAGTCAAACTCATGTCCATTGAGTTGGTGATGCCATCCAGCTATCTCATCCTCTGTCGTCCCCTTCTCCTCCTGTCCCCAGTCCCTCCCAGCATCAGAGTCTTTCCCAATGAGTCAACTCTTTGCATAAGGTGGCCAAAGTATTGGAGTTTCAGCTTCAGCATCAGTCCTTCCAATGAACACCCAGGACTGATCTCCTTTAGAATGGACTGGTTGGATCTCCTTGCAGTCCAAGGGAATCTCAAGAGTCATCTCCAACACCACAGTTCAAAAGCATCAATTCTTTGGTGCTCAGCTTTCTTGACAGTCCAACTCTCACATCCATACATGACCATTAATCATACCCAGAGAAAAGCTTGTTCTCAGACTCTTTCAGTCAGTAGCCAATCAGACTGAGCCACACCCGGGACACACACACACAAAATGACATGTACAGTCCTTGAAAGAGCACAGACCAGATAAAGCTTACCCTTCACTGATAAAGATATTCATCAAAGTACCTTGTAATGAAGTGGATCACTAGCTTAGTGTTTAAGCAACTCCTCCTGGAAAAATAGTTAACAAAAAAAAGAAAAGGAAAAAAACTTGAAAAAAACACATAAAGTGTATTTTCAGTGCAATTTAATAGATTATATGGATGCATAGAATTAATGTAGGGTGCTATGGGAAAAGGAGTAATCAGAGAACAAGAATGAGTTCTTGTTGGGGAAAAAAAAGGTGATTGATCAAATTTAAAAATAGGTAATAGAGGCCAGAAATATCAGAGTTAACTTTAGATTGCTGAAAACAAATTAGAATAAGCACACCAAGAATTCATTCAGTAGATATTATCTAAGCATTTTCTCTGCTCTCTCTTCTGGCTTATATCCAGACACTGGGGATACAAGAAGCAAACAAAGCCCTGCTCCCATAGAGCCTCCATTCTAGTAGAACTATTATAGAATTTAGAGCAACTAAAAGACATTACATGAATCATAAGAGAAATGCTCAGTAATATGAATAATAGATGACGATGGCCCAACATCTTATAATTAGGTCTGTTAGGAAACTACAGAGTGCAGGAAGAAAACAATAGAAATTTTATCTGAGCTAACTGAGGTTTACATCAGAAAGGCTCACCGAATCCTGAGAAGAAATGGTAAAGAAGCATTCAATATCAAATTTAAAAACACACATTAAAAAGCATTATTGCGTGCATGCTCAGTCATGTCTGACTCTTTGCAGTCCTACGGACTGTAGCCCACCAGGTTCCTCCGTCCATGGGATTTTTTCTGGCAAGAATACTGGAGTGGGTTGCCATTTCCTCCTCCAGGGCATCTTTCCAACCCAGAAACTGGGTCTCCTGTATTGCAGGTGAATTCCTTATTGCTGAGCTATTGGGGGGAACTTGCTACATAATGATAGATTTCATTCACTAGGAAGGTCTTTTTAAATATGAATAATAAAATAGCCTCAAAATACATAAAGTAGAAATGGATAGACCCCACCCTCAGCTGGAGGAAAAACACACTATCAAAGTAGACCTCCATACATCTTTCTCAATTATGGACAGAAAAAGCAGAAAGCAGCAAAATTTCAAATATATTAAAATATAATGAATGTGGTAGACCTAAAGAAAACACGAAATCCTGCATTCAACTATTAGAAAATATGATTTCTTCTCAAGCCTACCAAAGACATTTAGAAAAAAAGATACTAAGATAAAGACTCCTGACTTCCAAATTCTAATCCTACACTTAATGTTAAAGATTGGCATCATTTATCACTCCTACAACACTCTATGCTACAGATAACTGAGCAATGTTTAAAAATTTATTAAGAAAAAAGATTATTGCTCAAGAACTGTAAACTTGGCCAAAAAAATGTTCATGTGAGAAGAAAAATGAAACATGGTTTCACACATACAAAGTACGCCTCCAGGAAGGAAAATATCATTCATTTTCCAGAGAAAAATGATCCAGCACAAATAAGTAAAGAAAGAGGAAGACATACTATAAAAAAACACCAAGACAGTATAATAACACATATATATCGAATTTAGAAAGATGGTAACAATAACCCTGTATGCGAGACAGCGAAGGAGACACAGATGTATAGAGCAGTCTTTTGGACTCTGAAAGAGGGCGAGGGTGGGATGATTTGGGAGAATGGCATTGAAACATGTATAATATCATATGTGAAATGAATCACCAGTCCAGGTTCAATGCATGAGACAGGGTACTCGGGGCTGGTGCACTGGGATGACCCTGAGGGATGGGATGGGGAGGGAGGTAGGAGGGGGGTTCAGGATGGGGAACACATGTAGACCCGTGGTGGATTCATGTCAATGTATGGCAAAACCACTACAATATTGTAAAGTAATTAGCCCCCAATTAAAATAAATACATTTATATTAAAAATAAATAAATAAATAACATTTGCCCAGAAAAAAATTTTTTTAAAATTAAAAAGCCCAGTGCGCTATATGATTAGCAAAGACCACTTTCCAAGGACTTGTTGGCATATGTTAGCAACGATCCTTCAAAAAAAACTGCATTATGAAAAAGATCTGAAAATAAACATGTAGATTTTTAATAGATGGAGAATTTCAGAGAAAAGAGAGGAAGGAAAAAAAACTAATAAACTTCTGAACTTGGAAAAGAGAAACATGTATTTTTTTATTAATAATAGTTAATAGGTCTTAAAAATATTTTTAAACATATAACTTCAAAGAGATTAGAAAAGCATTATAATTTCAAGATGGAAAATTAGAACAAAGAAAAATAAGGATATATAAAAGCATAGTAAAGAAAAATAAAAAGAATCAACTAACTAACTCTATTATACAAAACCTCATGGAATGAATCGTAATGAAGCAAAACTAAATTTTTTACTGTTTATAAACTGCTTGTGCACGCATGCTCAGTCACGTCCGACTCTTTGCAACCCCATGGACTGTAGCCTGCCAGGCTCCTCTGTCCAGCGGGTTTTCCAGGCAAGAATACTGGAGTGAGTTGTCATTCCTCCTCTGGAGGATCTTTCTGACCCAGGGATCAAACCCATGTCTCCTGCATTGACAGGTGGATTCTTTCACCACTGAGCCACCTGTAAAGCTCCTATAAACTGCATGCCCAAAACAAAATAATGCAGAGCTAGAAAACGAATAAAGAAACAGCAGGCCCAGAAATATTAACATCTGGAGAAGTCTAAAGTCAAACAAACAAAAAATTCTGTGCTATCACTTGATATAAAAAATGGTCCAACAATGTCTAAGCCATACACATTTAATTTGGCCAAAATCACAATAATAATAGGACACAACAGCAAACCATCTCAATGTGATACCTAAAGTGAAAGACAATAGTTTATATTAAATTAAATATACCAGTCACAAATTTGATTAGAAAGAAAATATAGATCTCTATCTAGCAAAGAACTCACACACTTTTCAAGTTACTTTGGGATTAGACACATTAATTCTAAGTTGTAAATAGAAAAAATGTTCAAGAACACTTGAAAAAATATTGACATAGGAATAGTGTGAGTAACTTTCATGCATTTTATATTAAAACATTTAATATTGTAATAATTAAAACAAATATTAAATTATTATATATAAATTATTTAACTAAAAGAGTTAAGAGCAACAGACTTTTTTCTTTCTCATCCTCTTTCTCCATGTGCATGTAAATTTATAAAGCATGTATTTGTACATATATGAACAATTGCACAATTGATGGTACAAAAGTTGACTTTATTTTTGAAAAAAATAAAGGTACATCTTCACTTCCTACCATACACTTAAAAATTGCAGTAAGATTGAGTATTTTACCACTAAAAATATTAGAAGCACAAAATAAATGGAATAAAAGGTGTTCAGATATATTTATAAAATGATGGAGGACAAAATATTTCTAATCTTGTCACAAAATTCAGAAACTATAAATGAAAATAATACAGAATTGTTTAAGGGAAAATGAATATAGCCAAAGACATTACATTCAAAGCTAGGAAAAATTTAGCTTTGATATGTAAAAGACAAAAAAGACAAAAGGTTAGTGTAACAATTTCCAAATTAAAATGACCAGCAACTGAAAAAGAGTATGCAAAGAAAAATAAGAAACTTATGAAAAAAACATCAATCTCATCAGTAAATGAAGAAATAAAAATTAAAATAAAAGTTAGAAATGGTTAAACACGTACAATTTTGCTAAGAATCAAAAGATGCCTTAGGACCAATATTTATGAAAGCATGGGGGAAATAGGCTCTCTAATAACTGGACATCTTCATGGACATCCAGTTAAGTAGAATCAAAAATTGAACGCTCATATTCATTTGTTGTATCAGCAATTTAACTTCCAGAAATTTATCTTATGGAAGTAGAAATGTGCAAAGATACATAAGGATTCTAACATTTTTTAAGGATTCTGGAGTTTTTTATTCCAGCATTTTTATTCCAGTTAAAAGTTCACCAAGCATTATTTTAATTACAGTTCATGCACTCAGTGGATATTATGCAGCAGTTTAAAAGCTGAGATACATGTATATCCATATGCATGTAAGCAGTCCAAAATAAGGGAGAAAACCAGCTTCTAATATGTATGCCATAATCCAATGTTTGCCTTACAAAAATGCCTTTTACATATTGGAGCTGCAAAAATGTAACTTTCTTGATAACTGAATTTGATCTTCTGAGGTTCTATTTCCATTCAGTAGTAGAAAAAAATCACTCACTCATGCGGAGTGACTTAGAAAATTATTTTAAAGTTTAGTTTATTGAAGCTCAACTCCGTTTGCTTTGGAAAACTTCTCACTCCATTTTCTGTATTTTTTTCTTAGAAACTTCTCACCCAAGAGGAAACTCATGGAATTCCTGGCATTGGAAATAGGAGGTGTGTCTGTCTCTGAGACCTGCTTATCCCACCTGGTGTCTAAGGATTGACACCAGATACAACAAGCCAGTCATGCCTTGCTTTTGTGCGTTTGCAGTGTGCCCTGATGCTGTCTGTGGTTCTGACAGGTACTCAGGCCATGAATTCCTGTGCGTTCTATCTCCTCTATCCCTGACCCTCAGTCTTTTCCCATCCATCAGGTCACTCAGCAATTTGTGGAATATAACATGACTTCTGGGGGGATGATATTGCCAAGTGATTATTTTTTTAGGAGATAAAAAAGCATGACTCTCATCCAAAAATAAAATGAACACATGGCAAATATTTCATTTAGCTCATTAATTCATGAGGGAACCAGTAAGATGTTACAATCCAGTAAAAAAGGAAAATTGAAAGAGTAGGATCTGGAATTCTTCCCATCAGTATTAAGCTGGAGCAGGGCAACTGCCACCAGGAGGCTCCAAACGACAGTAGGGATCCAAGAGATTCGAGCCATGCAGCAAACCCAGGGAATCTCAGAAGGCTCCCTGCAGCTTGTCTTAATCACTTCATTGACCTTTAAATAACCTGATACTGCATTGAAAGTAATTACATTGGTTGGACTTCAGTGTTGGGATTTACAGTATTTGGTTGAGTACTGTCTTATTTCTCTTAAATCTGAAGTTATTCAACATCCAAATATGCAAACATCTGACTACTTTTATTATGTTCTCTACTATAGCACTTTTCTCAGCATTTACATATTGAAGAATTATTTTATTGTAAATTAGCTTCCTTTCATGTTTTCCATTATATTACAGATAGAGAATTAAGAATATTGATTTTTTTAAAAAAGAAATATGAGCTAGGTAGATTACATTACTTAGAATCTCATTTCAGGATAGTAATACTTTTTTAAACTAAAAATTGTTATTAAAGGTAGGCACTGGCTCTGATAAAACTGAGAGCTACTATACTGCACCATTCTGCTGCTTCTATCGGAGAAGGCGATGGCACCCCACGCCAGTACTCTTGCCTGGAAAATCCCATGGACGGAGGAGCAGTCCATGGGGTCACGAAGAGTCAGACACGACTGAGCGACTTCCCTTTCACTTTTCACTTTCATGCACTGGAGAAGGAAATGGCAACCCAGTCCAGAGTTCTTGCCTGGAGAATCCCAGGGATGGGGGAGACTGGTGGGCTGCCGTCTATGGGGTCACACAGAGTCGGACACAACTGAAGTGACTTAGCAGCAGCAGCTGCTTCCATGGACCTTTGCTCTAGACATTAAGGAGAGAAAATATCTTCAATAGTGACAGTGACATTGGGCTTTAGGTAGGTTTGTCTTCAGCATAATGGGAAGTCCTGGAACTCTTCCTGTTTAGTGGCCTGGGTGGGGCCACTGGCTCACTAGCATAGGTGATACTTGAAGGCGATACATGCATTTCTGCTCCAATAAACTTGTATAAATGAATGCTGTGAATAATTAGTATACTTCTTAATGATTACTATTTTGATAGCAGTTCCAAAACTAAAATATGGTAATTTATCTGGATATACGGATATCATTATTCTGAATACATCATTCTTTTCTCTATTACTCTCTTTGAAATGGTCATTTAAATTTTACATAGTAATTTAAAGTAAACAAAATCTAATAGATCGCTCCAAATCTGAATTCAGGGTTCATGGTAAATTTGCATCTTCAAAATGCACAAATTTTTACATGAATGAAGCATTCAATTCATGTGTCCCCAAATAAGGCAAGGATATGAGAAGAAAAGAATTAACAAAGATAGGATCAAGAATTACTAAATTCATATATAAGAAGACAGTAGGAAGAATACTAAAACCCAAAAGTTATTGCTTGGAAAATACTAATACATTTGCCATCCTCCACCAAAGCTAATAAAAAAGTAGAGGAAATAGAAGAAATATCAATATATTCAGTGAGAAGGGACTATGCAGGGGTGGTTTCAGTCACCAAGTTGTGTCTCACTCTCTGCCACCCCATGGACAGGCTCCTCTCTCCACAAGATTTCCCAGGCAGTACTGGAGTGGGTTGCCATTTTCTTCTCCAGGGGATCTACCTGACCCAGGGATCAAACCCAGGTCTCCTGCTTGGCAGGATTCATTACCACTGAGCCACCTGGGAAGCCCAAGGTGGCTATAGCCGAGAAGGGACTATAACAAATACAAAAGTGGTATTTGTGTTTTAAGCTATATATTTTAATAAGAAAACATATTAACACACACTCAGCCCTATGTTTAGGGGTAAATAGATCTCCCTGTAGGTATATCAGAGGTAGCAACTACCAAACACATCTGTAAGTGAACTCATATTCTTCTCCCTGCCTTCACCCCAAATATGTTCCTTATCTAAATTTTCCTCTTAGTAAATGGCACCACTATCATGCTTCCCTGGTGGCTCAGAGGGTAAAGAGTCTGCCTGCAATGTGGGAGACCCGGGTTCCACCCCTGGGTCGGGAAGATCCCCTAGAGCAGGAAATGGCAACCCACTCCAGTATTCTTGCCTGGAGCATTCTCATGGACAGAGGAGCCTGGTGGGCTAGTCCATAGGGTCACAAAGAGTTGGACACGACTGAGCGACTTCATTTTCATCATGCTTAATCCAGAGGCAAGAGAATTTTATTTCATTTTCCCTTATAATACACATCCCATCAAATTGCTTTCATTTTTTACATGTATCTAAAATAGCCCACTTCTTTTCATCTACACCAACACCCTTGTCTAAGCAAACATCATTTCTCACTTCAGATTCGTTAGTGGCATCCTACTGGTCTCCTTTCATTCACTCATGCCCCCATCTAAACTATCACCCAATCAGCTCCTGATTTCCCTCCTTGCCTAGAAACCATTGAGTAGCTCATTGCTCTTAGAATAAAGGAAAAATCCCCTAGGATGAATGATAGGGTTCTACCTAATATAGTTCCTAATCGTCATCCTGATTCTAGCCCCCCTTTTTTTCATGCTCCATGTATACATTCCTTCATGTACTTAAGAGCATGCTTTAAAATTTTTACACATGACCTGCCATCAACGTTTCCATGCCCCCTGTTCATCTAGGTAACTTCTACACAGACTTCAGCAGTAAACTTGAAAGTTACCTTCTCAGAGCCTTGTTTGCTGTCCCTTCCCCTTTTCAGACAAGGTTCAGTCCCCTTCCCCTATAAAATTCATCTCATTCATAATAATTACTTTCACTAATAAGCTTACTGTAAGCTCTGTGGGAGTAGGCACAGGATTGAACTTTGGGGACCCCAACAGAAGAAATGATTCAAATAATATACTCTAGTAACACCAAAAAAAAAAAAAAGACTGTGAAATTCCCAGTTAACATCATAAATGTGATCTTCAAGGCTGCTGGTGGTGAAGACATAAGAAAGGGAGAAAAACAGTATTGGAAATTAGGAGGGGATCCTTTTTAAATAGTGGCAGAACGTTTAGTAACACTAACACCTACAGGAACGTGGAAGAATTTTAAAAACGTGCCTACAGGCTGGGTAGTAGTTTAACTAAGGAGATCTCCAGGTATAGTACTGCAGATTTTGCCTGTGTTTTTATAGACATTTATAGTAAAATGCAACAGGAGAGAGATGAGCTAAAGAAAGGATTGTTAAATATAAAGGACCCAGGAATTGTTTGGTTTGAAAACTATCAATTTCTAAAAATAGTAAAGAGTGCTAAGTAAAAATGACTTTGGGCAAAGAACAAATTGAGGACACTGTCAGGAAAACATGGTCTAAAGATGAAGCTAAGTTTATGACCAGATAGTATTTTCTTCATATTTCAGAAACTCTTAACTAGGTGCCTCCAAGAACCATTCAAACAGGACTTCTAGAAAATTAATGTGCTGTCCTTGCTATAAACATGTATAGGTTTGTCTGTGGACACAAATTTTCAGCCTTTGGGTAAGTACCAAGGATCTCAATTGCTGGATGCTAAGAATGTGTTTAGTTTTGTAAGAAACAACAAATTGTCTTATAAAGTAGCTGAACCATTTTGCATCACCACCAGCAATGAATGAGAGTTCCTGTTGCTCCATATCCTTGCCAGCATTTGATGTTATCAGTCTTTCAAATTTTTGCTATTCTAATGCTGCTGCTGCTAAGTCACTTCAGTTGTGTCCGACTCGGTGCGACCCCACAGACGGCAGCCCACCAGGCTCCCCCGTCCCTGGGATTCTCCAGACAAGAATATTGGAGTGGGTTGCCATTTCCTTCTCCAATGCATGAAAGTGAAAAGTCAAAGTGAAGTCACTCAGCCGTGTCCGACTCTTAGAGACCTCATGGACTGCAGCCTACTAGGCTCCTCCATCCATGTCCATGGGATTTTCCAGGCAAGAGTACTGGAGTGGGGTGCCATTGCTCTAATAGGGGAGAAGGAAATGGCACCCCACTCCAGTACTCTTGCCTGGAGAATCCCACGGATGGAGGAGCCTGGTAGGCTACAGTCCATGGGGTCACAAAGAGTTGGACACGACTGAGCAACTTCACTCATTCCAATAGGTATATGGATTGCATCACTGACTCAATGGACATGAGTTTGAGTAAAGTCTGGAGTTGGTGACAGACAGGGAGACCTGGCACGCTGCAATTCATGGGGTCGCAAAGAGTCAGGCATGACTGAGCAACTGAACTGACTGACTGATTGAATAGGTTTATAGTGGTATCTTGTTCTTTTACTTTGATTTTCCTTAATAATATATGATATTGAGCATCTTTCTGTATGTTTGTTTGCCATCTATATATTTTCTTTAGTGAACCACCAGTTCAGGTTTTTTACCAATTTAAAAAAATTTGTACTTCTTAAACTATTATTGTTTAATGTTAAGAGTTCTTTGTGTATTTTGGGAAAGAGTGCGTACTGTCATCTTTTGCTGGTATTTTCTCTCAGTCTGCAGCTTTTCATTCTCTTGACAGCATCTTTCACAGAGCAGATACTTCTAATTTTAATTGTCTAGTGTATCAATTATTTCTTTCATGGATCATGCCTTTAATGTTGTATCTAAAAAGTCCTTGCCAAACTTGAGGTCTTTTAAGGCTTTTTTTTTTTTTTTTTTACCTTTGTTAACTTCTAGATTTTCAGTTTTGCATTTTATATTTATGTCTTTGCTGCTACTGCTAAGTCACTTCAGTCGTGTCCGACTCTGTGTGACCCCATAGAAGGTAGCCGCCAGGCTCCCCCGTCCCTGGGATTCTCCAGGCAAGAACACTGGAGTGGGTTGCCATTTCCTTCTCCAATGCATGGAAGTGAAAAGTGAAAGGTGAAGTCGCTCAGTCGTGTCTGACTCTTAGCGACCCCATGGACTGCAGCCTACTAGGCTCCTCCATCTATGGGGTTTTCCAGGCAAAGTACTGGAGTGGGGTGCCGTTGCCTTCTCCGACTTATGTCTTTAATCCATTTCAATTCTTGTGAAGAGTATAAGTTCTATGTCTAGATTCATGTTTTCACATGAGGATATTCAGTTGTTCCAGTACCATTTATTTAAAAGTCTACATTTGTTTCATTGTACTGGAACGAATCTTTGTTCCCTTCTCAAAGATCAGTTAACTATGTTTGGGCAGGTCGACTTTTAGGCTCTCTATTCTGTTCCACTGATCTACTTGTCCAGTAATTCACCAGTATCAGACTGTCTTGATTTTAAAGTTGGATAGTGTCAGCTGGACTGTCTTGATCTTAAAGTTGGATAGTGTCAGTTCTCCAATTTTGTCCTTCTTAATTATTGCATTGGTTATTCTGGGTCTTTTTCCTCTCCATAAAAACTTTAGAATCTGTTAATATCTATAAAATATCTTTCTGGGATTTGGGTTGAGATTGCATTCAATCTATAGATCGATTTGTGAAAAACTGACACCTGACAATATACAGAAACTTGGAATACCTTTCCATTTATTTAGTTTTCTAATTTTTTAATCAGAATGTTTAGTTTTTCTCATATAGATCTTGTCCATGTTTTGTTAGATTTATGTCTAAGTAATGAGTTGGTCAAAAAGTTCGTGTGAGTTTTTCCATAAGATTATGGAATAAACTTTTTGGCCAATCCAGTATTTCATTTTGGAGAAGGCAATGGCAACCCACTCCAGTACTCTTGCCTGGAAAATCCCATGGACGGAGGAGCCTGGTGGGCTGCCGTCTATGGGGTCGTACAGAGTTGGACACGACTGAACGACTTAACTTCCATGGGGTCGCAAAGAGTCAGACAGGACTGAGCGACTTCACTTTCACTTTCATGCATTGGAGAAGGAAATGGCAACACACTCCAGTGTTCTTGCCTGGAGAATCCCAGGGACGGCGGAGTCTGGTGGGCTGCCATCTATGGGGTTGCACAGAGTCGGACACGACTGAAGCAACTTAGCAGCAGCATTTCATTTTCTTTAGCGCTAATGTAAATGGCGTTAGCTTCAAATTCCACTCGTTCCTTGCTGTAAGAAGGTGATTAACTTTTGCACATTAAGCATAACACTGACCTTTCTATAATTGATTAGTTTCAGTTGTCAATTTGTTCAGATTTTCCATGTACACATACTATCTACAAATACAGTCCATTGCATTTCTTCCTCCTTCACCTGTATATCTTTTTTCTTGGCTTAGCACACTAAAATAGTAATTTTTTCTTTTCTTCCACTTACTTTGATTTTAATTTGCCCTTTTTTTAAAATTTCCCTAAAGTGGATGCTCAGATGATTAATTTCAGATCTTACTTCTTTCCTAATATACCCATTCACTGCTATAAATTTCCCTCTAAGCACTGCTTTCACTACCTCCCACAAATTTTGATAGGTTGTACATTCATTTTTATTTAGTTCAAGATACTTTTAAATCTTCCTTGAGATTTCTTCTGTTATGCATGTTATATAGAAATTCTTTACATCTAAGTATTTGGGAGTTTCCATCCAAACTTTTAAAGAAACTGATAGCATCTATATTGGTGAAATATTCTCATACGTGTGGGACCATAAACTGATATGATTTTGGGGGGTATGTTTTCTGCTATTCTCTACAAAAAAAAATTAATGTACATTCCCTATGACACAGAAAAGCTAAACAATTAGAAACCTAACATTCATAAAAATTTAATACTGTTTATTAGTTATTATAAGCTATGTTGCAGTGACAAATGAACCACCAAAACCTTACCATACACACATACCTATATCATGCTATATATTCATTATAAGTTGGCAGGGATTTTGCACTACAGAGTCATTCCAGGTCCCAGGCTCATGAGGACATCATTCTCTTCATGTTCACATCTCTGTGCTTGGCTTTCAGGGGGAAAAAAGACCTGGAGAGTAGCACAGGAGCTTTTTACTTCCTCCGCCTGGAAGCGACACTGCTCAACACCTGCTTACAGGCTACTGGCCATGATGCATCACATGGACCTGCTGAACAGAACTGGAGTCTTCCCACGGCCCAGGAAGGAGAATGTAAGACATTAATGGGTTCTAAACATCTCTACCTCAACTATACAATTAGGTAGATACGTATTTATCAACTTTGGATCTATCTCTCTAATGTACTGTCAGAAAAAAAACCACCACCACCAAATATGCTGTATTTAGCTAACTTTATTTCGTGAAAAGAAACATCTCCACGTTTCTGGATAATATTTTCGGTTATTAAGGTCTGCTCTTTTATTCCTCCCCATTTCCTTGCTTTTCTTTCTTTCTATTCAGACAGGTCAAAAGCTCTGGTGTTTCCTATTTTGAAGAGGAATGGGAAAGATGACAGCAGAGGACTCAGATCAGATCAGTCTCTCAGTCGTGTCCGACTCTTTGCGACCCCGTGAACCGCAGCACGCCAGGCCTCCTTGTCCATCACCATCTCCCGGAGTTCACTCAAACTCACGTCCATCAAGTCGGTGATGCCATCCAGCCATCTCATCTTCTATCATCCCCTTTTCCGCCTGCCCCCAATCCCTCCTAGCATCAGAGTCTTTTCCAATGAGTCAACTCTTCGCATTAAGTGGCCAAAGTATTGGAGTTTCAGCTTTAGCATCACTCCTTCCAAAGAACAGCCAGGGCTGATATCCTTTAGAATGGACTACAGACTCCAAAATCTGGATCTTCAGTCCTGAGAATGCATGCTGAGCTTCATGTATCAATCACACGGCCACTTCCCAACTGTACAGCTCTCCTTGGGTGGCTCAGATATTTCAAAATGTACCATCTTCTTCCTATAAATGTGCTCATCATCCTATGTTTCTTAGTGTCACTGAGGCCAAGGTCATAACCCGAGGAATGACTTCATTACACAATCACCAGGTCCCAAACATCTTGTTCTCCAGCCATCTCCTTCTCTACACCTCCACGACCACCTTCATCTTTCATTAATGCAACAGCCTCTGATCCTGTCATTTGCCTCCAGGCTTCCTCCTCTTCAATTTATTTTGACTATAAACCAGACTCTGCCACTCCCTTATGTAAGCCCTTTAACACAGTCCACTTATTTCACAGGATAAAATGACTTTCAAAGTCACTCAAGACATCATACCTGCTGCCTTTCAAGCTTCTTTCTCATAGTCCTTCCTTCCAATACATGCATTCTCTCGCCAAGCACTTACACATCTTGACTGGAATTCCTACCTATTTATGTTGGATTCATGTCCATTTTTCTAATGGGGTGTTTTCATGGGCCCTGGTTATATGGGCAGAAGTTGAAGAGCCTTTCAGAGCCACACCTTCGTGCAACTCAAGGCTCAAGGAGTGGGCTTTGAGAGGACAATTCCTGTCCCAAGAGGAAGGCTTTTTAGACTCTCAAAGGTAGTTCCTCCCTCTGCCTTCTTTATCCCTTTATCTTCCTTTCTTTGTCATGCAATACTTTCCTTCATAGCATTTAATACAATTTGTAATTTTACTTTTAACTTACTTCTCCCCATTATCTCCCTCACTTTTACTCAATTTTAAGGTTCATTAAAGATCTTGCGTATCTCCTTTACAGCAGTATCCCAAGGGCCTAGTACATCAGTCTAGTTCAGTCGCTCAGTCGTGTCAGACTCTTTGCAACCCCATGAATTGCAGCACACCAGGCCTCCCTGTCCATCATCATCTCCCGGAGTTCACTCAGGCTCACGTCCATCGAGTCCGTGATGCCATCCAGCCATCTCATCCTGGGTCGTCCCCTTCTCCTCCTGCCCCCAATCCCTCCCAGCATCAGACTCTTTTCCAATGAGTCAACTCTTCGCATGAGGTGGCCAAAGTATTGCAGTTTCAGCTTTAGCATCATTCCTTCCAAAGAAATCCCAGGGCTGATCTCCTTCAGAATGGACTGGTTGGATCTCCTTGCAGTCCAAGGGACTCTCAAGAGTCTTCTCCAACACCACAGTTCAAAACATCAATTCTTCGGTGCTCAGCCTTCTTCACAGTCCAACTCTCACATCCATACATGACCACTGGAAAAACCATAGCCTTGACTAGATGGACCTTAGTCGGCAAAGTAATGTCTCTGCTTTTGAATATACTATCTAGGTTGGTCATAACTTTTCTTCCAAGGAGTAAGCGTCTTTTAATTTCATGGCTGCAGTCACCATCTGCAGTGATTTTGGAACCCAGAAAATGTCCTTTTGGATGCATAAATTAAAGAAAAAGTGATCGTAATAACAATGACAACACTTAAGTATGTTCTTACAGTTCTCAGTCAAGAACCATTTAGTAAAGGGACCGTATTTTCAGCTTTGTTCTAGTCACTTGAATTCATTTAAAGGAGGTGGAAAGTATCAGCCTATCTCATTCTCAAAGAATGTATAATCTAGCTCAGGATATAGGTATACTTGCAACAATGTAAATCCTACAGAGAACAGTTCAGGTGCCTGCCCATGACCTATATTATCTATTGCTTTTACTTTACTAGGTTCTTTACAGGACTTTAAAAAATGCAATGCATTGTACTGATCAAGAAACTCATCATGCGTTTGGAGAGCCAAGATAGGTACATATGAGGAATTAGATATTACAACATAAAGAATAAATAACTAGGTTCAAAAAGTTCTCTAGACAACAAATATCAGACCCCCGATTTTTCCTCTGAGACACAATTTCCTCATGTGTAAAAACGCCATTGCAAAGATCAAAATACAAATTATATAAATGTAGATAACATTATAGATTCAAAACATAATAATATTAAAAATCAAAATAAGTTAAATAAGCCACAGAAAGCACAAATGTTGTATCATTTGCAGCCCTTGTCCTTGTTTTTTCATTGCTCCTACTTAAGTTTACCTGCAACATTCTTACACGTGAAGGGAAACCTTTATCAGGCTTATGGAACTAAGGAGCATTTCTTGGTTTAGAATACCTTTTCTTGTGGCTCACCCATTTTCTTTTATTTAAACAAGCGAGTATTAATAAGTACTATTTAGCACTGTGTGAAGTGAAGTGGAGAATACAAAGTGAAGTAAGATTCCTTTCCTGAAAGAAAGATCAAAGTTGAGAGATAAGATGCAAAACAAGCAGTGAGACTGAAGCCTCGCCCCCTGATGCCAATGGGAAGACATTGAGGGTTTCATGAAAGAAAACATTAATAGTATCGCTTTGTGACTGTCTGTTTGACAGGTAATGTGCTCAACCAGCATCTGTGGTCTAGCTTCCATCCCACAGGAGAGATTCTTACTTTTTCCTTATTTCTGTATTCCTTGAAATATTGTTAGGTTTGTATAGCTTTTGCAATCACAAAACTCCCTCTCTGTATAGAGAGTACATAGAAACAACAACAACTTCTAGGGAAGTATCAAGCCCCACATTCTGAAACTATTGTCATATATAGAGAAGTTTTAGGAGTTTCAATATGAAAAAAATTAAAATGTAACTGCAATGAGAACAGATTCAGTGGTTGCTAGGAGTCAGAATGGGGGTAAGCAAGATAGTGTGTTTATAAAAGTGTAACAGGAGAGATCCTTGTGGTGGCCAACCCTTGCTCTGTACCTTGTCTGTATCCATGTCAGTATCCTTGCTGTGATGCCATACTCTGGTTTCACAAGATATCACCACTGGGAGAAACTGAATTAAGGGTACAAGGATCTTGTCATACTATTTCTTACAACTGCACATGAACTTAAACTTATCTCAAAAGTGTAATTTTAAAATAACAGCAATGTTATAACCAACTGGATAAAATCAGAATTCACAAGCCCATATTAGTATAAATAAATGAATAAATACATGGGAGAGGACAAAGCTTTTTTTCAAAGTAGAGAGCTAACTAATACATTAAAAAAAAGAGAAACTCATTTGGCAACCATCAGTGAATTATTCATTCATCCAAGAAATATCAATGGATGGTAAAATCAGATGTTAAAATTTGATGAAAAACAGAGTATTTCTTACAAAACACTTATTATAAAAGAAAAAACAGGTTTCCCCCCACTCCACAGTGGAGAAATATGGCAGACATCATCTTAAGAAATTGAGTTTACGTTACCAGTAACAGAACAAATCATCATGTGCTCCTTGACAGGATGCAATGAGAAGAGCCAGAGCGGCATCTTACTTTATGGACACTGAAATTTGAATTTCATATACCTTTCAAGTTTCAAAAAATATTCCCTTTCCTCCCTCAATCACTTTCAAGTGATTTTTAAATGTAAAACCTATTCTTAGCCCACAGGTCATGCAAAAACAGGTAAATCTGGCCAGTAGGCCATAGTTGATCAATCTCTACTTTAGATTTGTAAATGATCTTTACCTGCCATATCATGAAACAGATTAACAGTAAGTAATCTGTGAATATGAGCACTATCAATCAAAGAATCAGAGAATTTTTATTTAGACTATACAAAGTACAGACGAATGTTACAAACTAACCGATCCCTGCTGTGGAAGACTGATGACCTGGTTTGGTTCTTTGTTACACACATTTCTTCTGTCAGATGCTACCTAAGTTCAAGTCCATCCCAACACAAAGAAACAACCCCAAGCCTTCTGAACGTTTGGGATCAGGTACAGCTCGCTTTGTGTTAAAAAATAAGCAATTTGTTTGCAAAGGTCTTGCAATAATGAAGGGATCTGATAAAGTATTTGTATGTTTTTTATCTAGCACAAGTCACACTCTGGGTTTAAGAAGAAAGGCTGGAAACAATATCACAAAATTCCGTTTTAGAAGTTGAGAGACTCACGGAATAAATGAGAAAGATGATGAACAATGGAACATAAAGCAATAGTTAACTGGGAAAGAACATGAAAAAACCAGTAAGACTCACTAATTGTATAATCTTACTTGAGGTTTTGAATCCAGGAAATTATGTTTTCACAGGAAAAAACAAGACAAAACAAACAGCAACAAAACATGGTTAATTTGTGAATAAGTGTTTTGAGGCATTTGATTTCTAACAGTCTTACAACTACCTAAATTTAAATGTTCAGAATCCTATTTCAAATACTCACTGAGACATTCATTTGAATAAATGTTATTATTTGTTAACCTTGTTATTTTCCCCCAACATCTTAGCAATATATGGAAAAGAATATAATTAGCATATAACTGGGAGGTACCTATCACTTTTATCTTCTTAGTTACTAAAAGCATAAAGATAACCTTAAGTTTATAAACTCCTGGTGAGAGTTTACCATAAAGTCATCATAAAGTTTTTATTAAAAAAAAAAAAAAGTTAGTTTTTCCAAAAGAAACTCACTCACATAGTTAAACTGCTGGGATGAAGTATTATCCTAAGATGTTATCTCTCCTTTCAGACAACATAAACCACCACCTCTTGGACACTGAAGAGACTTATGACTCTGAAAAACAAAATGCAGTTCTGAGCTGGGGAAGCATATGGTGGGTTCCCCTCTGAGTTTAGAAGCCCCTGTGGCAGGAACAGAAAAGAGGTCACAGAAGGCAGGCAGCATGCAGTGCAAAGATGACTCTTGAACAGGAGAAGCAGCACTGACCAGAACCATACATTGCCAAACACTGGTTGAGAATGATTTATTAAAGTCCAAGTAGCATGTTGTTAAATTTCAAATAGTCCACATCTTCAAAGTGTGCATGAATAAAAGTCCCAGTTCATTTCTTTCCTTTTTCTATAAAATGCTCTGTATTTTGCATAAAATCTGTGCAGATACCTTCTGCTAACTGGTTCTCCATACTCCTTCTGGTTTGGGCACTTGTTAAGTGTGCCCTCTGCTCAAATGGTGACCATGTACTGACTTCCCCCTTCCTGAACAGACGTTCTTCTCCTGGACATCTCTCCATTAAACGTACGCCTAACTTTCCCACACCTGCTTCATGACTGTGACTTTACTGGTTACATATTACTACAAACCGGTGCAATAATTAGTTTACCTGGACCGTTAAATAGGTATCACCTAACATGCTGGGGGTGGCCCTTAAGAACACACAGTAAGCATCTAGTCACATACCGACACACTCAACCCATTTGCTACAGAAGCTGTTTAATATGAGGTGATCTTTTATTCATTCGGCATGTTTGATTTGTTTGCATTATCTTCAATTCCACATTAAAGTTGTGGTTACCAAGAGCTGGGTCATTGTTGCTCAAATGAAATCTGGAATTGCTAAACATATTAAGTAGGGTATCCTGGCTGTTTGTGACAATAGACTGTTTCTAGTCCATTTTGCTATATAAAAAAGTCACTCTCAATTAAAGTAACCACTGCATTTCCTTTGTAAAAAGGTAATTTAACTGGCTTTCCTCACTGTTGCCACCCACATAGGGCAAAAGTAGGAAATCTCCTTTTATAAAAGGTAAGAGCATAAAAAGACATTTCACATTTTTTAAAAAAACATCCTTCATGGGAATGTATCCTAAGTAAATAATCAATTATATGGACAAAGTTTTATGTACATAAATTTTTGCAACATTATTTATAATAGTGAAAATTAGACATAAAATAGTGAAAATTAGACATAACCAACAATACAGGAATGGTTAAACTGAGTTGCATCCATTAAATGGAATATTATATAGCCATTAAAGTCATGTTTTTGTAACATTTTTAATGCCATAGGAAAATGTGGCAATTCTGCAGTGGAAAAAAACAAACTGGTTATGAAATTGTTTACAGTATGACTGCAATTATATATAAAGGTATACAATATACACATAGCACACACAAGGGGAAAAGCTGTTAATTGTGGTTACTTCTGGGTTGTGATATTATCAGTATTTTTTCTGTTTTATACACTTCTGCATTTTTCAAGTTTTCTACAATGACTGTGTATTATAATACAGAAAAACACAGGTTATTAAAAAATTCCTCTGATGAACTGATAATTAGAATATCCTTGGGTACCATAAATATGTGGGACCATACCACTGTGCTCATCCTCTATAACTTTTATAGAGTACATATTCTTCTGATAATAAACTTACATTTCCTGTTTTATACATGTTACAACACTTTAATAAAAAAAAAAGGTAATATTGTGATTAGATAGATCATTATTTGTTTCATAACCTAAACAAATACTGGCTTTGACATCTAGGTTTTTCTATTTCCTAGAACATTTAAAATTAACACTCTTTTGTCTTTTTCAGTATGGCATACTGCATACACAGATTTTCATGCATGCTTTCTAAGAACGTAATTCTAATTTACAGTTTTCCTAACATAAGGAAAAAAATGGAGTTATAAATCATTTAAAAACAGTCTATAGTCTTATCCATCACAAGCATGCTGATAGGCATAAACATGTTTATTAAATGAAATGTATCCTTTAAGAAGAAAAAAAGGGAAGCCTGCATGTAAATGAAGTTGTGGATTCAATTAGTCAGAATTTGTTCTGACTTGCACCAAACCATTCAAAAACTTTTGAAGACTAGTTAGTGTAGTGTACACGGACACTCCAGAGTCTGTGTATGAATTCCATTGCAAGATCTCCGCTTTCTACTTTCAAAAGGAATGGGAGCAGGATGAGGGGTATCACGTAAGCTAATTTTTCAACATATGTCAAGTCTTGCTGGGTCAAGGAACAAATACTGCCATGGGTTAGTGTTTAAGTACATGAATGTATTTTTCTTCTTTCTCACACCCGACCCTGCCCTGGCCTTTCGGGGGGGGGAGGCTGTTCATCCCTCAATAGGTGATGGCCGCCTCTCATCTTAGTTTCTTTCCTAAACCACGGAGTGGTCATTGCTGTGAACTCCAGCCAGGATGGTGTGGTTGAGGGAGGAAGCCGAGCGGTCCGAGCCTTCCGTGGGGCCGCTGGTGTTCTCACTGCGCTGGCAGCAGAGGATCTGCCTGAACGTGGCGCTCATCTCCTTGTCGCGGTAGGAGTAGATGATGGGGTTCATGGCAGAGTTGAACTCAGCAAGCAGAAGGAAAAACTTCTCATAGGCCAGAACGTCACACTGCGGGCAGCACACGTCGAGGAGTAACAAGACCAGTCCAGGAGTCCAGCAGATGATAAAGGCACCTGCAGGGTCAGGGAGCGGGAACGGGAAGGTTTAAAGAGAGAACAGAAAAATAGAATGATGAAGGGAGCACCCGTATGGTGAAATGATTTCAGCTCAAGGTCAAAATAATGAGCTCCAAAGGCATCAGAGCATCATTTGAAATAAAATGTTCATTTTCCGAAATAATCAGAAAAGGTTCCGACAATAAAATGAGCAACTGAATAAAATCTTATTACTTCAGAGTGAGTGAAGTAGCTCAATCGTGTCTGACTCTTTGTGACCCTGTGGACTGTAGCCCGCCAAGCTCCTCCATCCATGGAATTCTCCAGGCAAGGATACTGGAGTGGGTTGCCATTTCCTTCTCCAGGGGATCTTCCCAACCCAGGGATCGAACCCGGGTCTCCTGCATTGCAGGCAGACACTTTATCCTCTGAGCCACCAGGGAAGCCCTAGGCCCTTACTAAATTGACTATTTATGAGACAATGATGATTATTTTTAACAAAACAGAGTCTGCTAAGCAATGGAGATACGAAATAGAGATATTCAGCATTCAGGATACACACTTTGATGCTTATAAAAATACTGTGTTTTATAGCATAAGATTGTTCTCAGGAAAAATCACTGTGACGCCCTCTCATTTTAGTTAAAGCACAGTTTCTGGATTCAGTTTGACCTCAGATCCTTGCTTTGCTATTTATTAAATTGGATGAATTTAGGCAAAATACTTTCTTTTTTATTGAAATATAGTTGATTTACAATGTTGGGTTAGTTTCATGTGTACAGCAAAGTGATTCAGATATATATACATTTTCAGATTCTTTTTCCATTATTGATTACTATAAGGTTGTTGAATACAGTAGCCTATGCTATACAATAGGTCCTTATTGTTGGCAAATTAGTTTTCTTACCTGTTTTCTCATCTGAAAAGTAGAAATAATTACATTTACCTCATTTGGTTTGTTGTTAGGAGTAAATGAGTGAGTCAGTGACAGTTGCCCAGTCATGCCAGACTCCTTGAGACCCTGTCCATGGAATTCTGCCAGGCTTCTCAGTCCATGGAATTCTCCAGGTAATTCTACTGGAGGGGGTAGCCATCCCTTCTCCAAGAGATCTTATCATCCCAGGGACTGAACCCGGGTCTTCTGCATTGCACACAGATCCCTTACTCTCTGAGCCACCAGGGAAACCCAAGAACACTGGAGCAGGTAGCCGTTCCCTTCTCCAGAGGATCTTCCTGACCCAGGAATTGAGCCGGGTCTCCTGCACTGCAGGTGGATTCTTTACCAGCTGAGCTTCCAGGGCTAAGAAAATAATCACTCCATGTATCTTATCAGGAACAATAACAATACTATCACTATCATCTGCTCCATAACACAAGCCTGTTTGGAAGTAGCAATTTCCAGTGATAAAATGTATATTTACTTTGATTTTTAATCAGCTATCACTTAAATGGGGCTTTTCTATATGCTTT
This sequence comes from Capra hircus, assembly GCF_001704415.2. Classification (NCBI taxonomy): domain Eukaryota; kingdom Metazoa; phylum Chordata; class Mammalia; order Artiodactyla; family Bovidae; genus Capra; species Capra hircus. The sequence continues at coordinate 100,111,933 of NC_030815.1, forward strand.
ACAAATGTTACCTCATTTCATCTGCACCATAAGCATATGAGATAGAAACTGTTACCCCGCCACACAGAGGAAGAAACTGAGAAACAGAAATTAAGATACCCTGCTCAAGGCCATGGTCCTGGAAAGTGACAGACCAGAGGCAACCCCAGCGTTTCTGCTCTTAAAGCCTGGCTCCAAAGTCTATGCTTCAGACAATGTTATATTCCCACTTCTTAAATTAATAAAATTAAAATTTTAAAGCCAAAATTGTATGCTTTAGATGTTTTCCTATGTAAATTCTCTTGCTTTCCCAACTCTTCTAACTGATGAAGATTTTACTGTAACTATAAAAGGATGGAAAATAAATTATATTCTTAATTCCAATTAATTTAGCTACTGAAGTCATTCATTTGGCTTCCAGAGAAAAAGGAGGTTTAGAAATAGTGTTAAAATCTACCACTGTGTTACCCTCAGGATGAGCTGGGGATCCTTGGCTAAGAGAACATGATGGGGTGGCCGAGGTCTTGTCCCATTACATCTCACTTGATGGGCCCCTTATGTGTTAACATAATCAGGCTACACAATGAGCAGACAGGGAGTGCGGATAAGCCCAGAAGTGCACTGGAATATTTTGATTTAAATGGTACTGGCTTAGGGGGAGGGAGGCTTGGGTTGGGGTCAAGAATCGGACTAGCCTCAAGGAGTGAGTTTCACAAAATATAAACAAATGAGATTTAGTCTCCCAAACAGCCCAGTATTGAATGTGAACTTTCTTTTTTGAAACTTTTCAGCGGGGAAATGAAAATAAAGAAAGGAGCAAAGTACCCCCATAAAGCTCTTTGTTCTAAACACAAACGTCTATTGGTTTTAAACTGCTGTTCACTTTGAAGACTGGCCAAGGTGCTTCATTTTCTAATAAATACAATACCTTAGACTTTCCTTAGAGAGAAAAGAAAAAATATTTCAAATATCAGGAGATAATAGCCATGGAGCTATTTGAACTTCAAGTAAAAATGTTAATAAAGCATTCATTCCAAGTCCTTGAATTTCCTTGCTTGAAAATCACTCAGAAAGCTAAACATAAAGGAAAATCAAAGAAATGCCTCTTGAGTTTCAGATATAATGCATTATTCATTGAGAAGCTGGGAAGGGAATTATTCTCAGGATGGAAAATGCTTGGATGGAAAATACATGGTCCCATTATTCCATTTACTTGGAAACTAAAAACATGCAGGCTTTTCATGAATGGCAGAGCATTCTTTCAAGACTCCTTTTCCCATTCTTTCATCAAAGCTCTAATTGAGCTCAAATTCAGAGCTGGATTAGATACCAGCAACATGCATCTCAATAGATTTATTTTAAATAACATGATCTTTTTTTCCTTCCAAGCAGCAGAAGGGAACATCCTTATTCTCATGGATTTGCTCAAACTGCCTTTCTTCAAAAGTAACAGAATTCAAATACAGTCATTTGTTATTTATAACTTCTTCTAATTTTTAAATTCAAAAAGAGCAAGATCTTTGTGATAAAAGCCATGGTCTCCAGAACTAGTCCAGTGGGTTTTGCCAACCACGCAAGAAGCCTTGCCAGATTAGAGAAGCGAAGTGGGAACTCCGTGGCCTGACCGGGAGCTAATACACATGGGTGTTTCATTGAAGAACTCCCAGTCCTCTCCCTTCTTCACAACCACACCATTCCAACACTCAGTGTTTGGATCTTCAAGACCCGACTAATTTAAAGACTCAGGACAGACCTCAAAAACTAACATGTAAAATCAATCACACAGAGCTTTTCTTTCTTTTCCCTTCCCCACTCTTTCACAGAGGTGTGAGGACCAAACTGATCGAAAGCTGAAGGTAGACTATTGCAGTGGAAAAGAGGCCCTGGAAAATTCCTAAGTGATCAGGCTTCTCAACAATAGTGATTGGATAGTATGAGATCAACTTTGCTCAGGTTATGGATTTACCATCTGGCTTCTTAAAACAAAAACTATATCCTTTACAGCTTTAGTAAAAAGGAGACAACCATAATCCATTCAGGTCACAGAACTTGAGAAGTGCACTGGGGACCCTGGATCTGTAATCAGTGGACAGTCTACCTGTACATAATTTGAGGAGAGTCAAGTGCACACCCATAACGCAGGCTGATGATAATGAAAAGAACCCCCAATCTCCACATGTGTCAAGTAGAGAAACAATGGCTCCTGGCCCCTTCCACTGGGTGTGATGAGGATCAAACTGAGATACAACATGTAAAAGCACTGCCCCCTACCCGACCACACTACCTTTTGCCATCACAGAAGGCATAATGCATGTAGGCTGGTGCAGCACAGTACCAGGGCAGAGTTCCTCCAGGCCAAAATATGGAAGCATGTTTTACACCATGAGGACCTGGCATTTCAAAAAGTTCTCAGACACCACCCCAATTATAAGAGATTCCTAATACTTGAAGATGGATATGAAAAGAATAACAAGAAGGAAAAGAGAGGAACATAGAGATGCACAGGAAGCCCCAAATCATTTTGGAGTTTCTCACAGGTCGACTCAGCACCTACTGAAGATAATGGATAAAATATTGTGGTACTCAATAGAGACAGTCCTTTACGTAGTTTGTATATTTCCAGAACATTTCTGATGGATGGATCCCCACAGATTAAGGCATAAAACCAAGGAATGTTATGCAACAGCATGAAAGAAACAGGAAGCACAAGTAGTTTGTCACTGCTTATTGTAAAGTCAGAAGCAGAAGTACCGGAAGAGAAGATGTTCAAGATCATACATAGCCTGGCAAAGACATCTGAAGCTTTTCCAGTACTAAATCTCAGAATAGCCACATATTATATAATATATGGCTGCAGAACATATAAGGAATACTGATCTGCATCTACCCTATCAGATTTTAATTTCATCAGCCTCATTGGCCAGAATCTGGTTTAACATACAACACTGAAAGAGAAAGTAAGGGAAAAAATGATCGAGATAAAGATAAAAGCAAAACCAGATATTTCCAAATTCTAGAGGAGAGAGAAGCACCTGAACAGAGGCAGTGGCAATGAGAAGAGAAATATGAAAAGACTGGCAAAGTATTTTAGAGATGAGTTGAGAATGATTTCTAGATTTTCCATTTGGGAGAAGGAAGGATGGTGCTACCTTCCACTGAAGGAGGAAACACAGGAGAAAGTCTTGGCTGGTGTTTTCTGAGGGGAGATGAGGAGAACGCAGATAATGCCCTTGGTTCTATTTATCTTTAGCTTGAGGTAACCGCATGACCTCAGATGGGAGATGCCCTAAAGGCGTCCTGATGGGCTCATGGCAATTTGAGTCCTGAAAGAATCTCTCGGTGGGCTGAACAAGAGTGCTTACATTCCGGACGATTTGCCAACATTACAAGTAACATGGGGAGAAAACTACTCAAAATATATTGTGGGTTGGGATAAATAGCAGAGCAAGCTTCATTCCTTTCTTTTGCATCTGTCAAACCGATCTGTGAGGGCCCCGGTGCCCACAAAGATGGAAGGAGAGGTGCTGGAATGTAGAAGCAAAAAACAGGGAGGAAAGAGGCTGTTTTAGAACAAGAGGTCACAGCTGCAGAACCAGATCAGATTACCACACCTTCCCTGAAATCTACACACCCCCATCAGCTGAATAATGCTTACCATCTGGTCTCACAATTAGAGGCTTTTTTTTCCTAGAGGGACTTTTTCCTAACTAGTTGAAATTTGTTTACATATGGAACTTAAGAACTAAAGTTAAAGAGAAAAAAATGTCTGAGAGAGAAGACCTTGTGGGAGGGAGTCCAAGGTTTTTGATGAAAAAAACAGAAAACACTTCCAGTCTGGCGGGCAAATTTGTGCTTTTACAAAAAATCAGACATCCGCAGTTCTAAAATCAGTCAAGGCAAGTCCATTCTACACCACTGCTGTGTCCAAATTAACCTTTCCTTGGTCACGCTTTTAATGTTCCTCAAATGAGGATCTCTGAAACAGTCCCCCAACCTTAGAGACATGTGGCAGAGATCAAATGGGAAAAAAAAGCGTTCAAACACATAGACTACTCTTTCTAGTTGCCACTAAAGTGTGTATTCTTTCAGAGCAGACATCTGCATATCCCAGAATCCCATCAATTTTAGTTTATTTCTGCAGTTATTGTCTGATTTCTGCTCTTAAAGTGCACACATGGCTAGCTAGGAAATCATTCTAAATTATAAATCTTAAAGGAGACTGTTAGGTAAGAGACCACAGATATAAAGCTTATTGCCAGGTCCAACAGCAAAGGCGTCATTGCAGGAGAAGTATATGAATGGCTTTTAGAGAAATAAGTTTTTCTAAGAGAGTAAATACTGGAGTGGGTTGCCATTTCCTTCTCCAAACTATTTTCATTATAAAATCTTTTCTGGAACACAGAAAATGATATTAATCCAAATGAGATATCTCCAAAAATAAGTCATTTCTATCTTAATACCAATTTTACTTCATTCAGTATAATGCCTACCACTTCTATTTCTTCATGGCCTTAATAAATGTTTCATGCATTTAAAGTTTCATGATTTCATTCATTGTGTGATATATTCTAGTGATTCTTTCACTTGTTCCTAAGAGCAACATTTATCTTTTAGAGAAGCATGTTAACAACACACAGATCTTCAAACCACAGTAGAATATTCATTATGTTCTTTTTTTTTTTTTCATATTCCTGTGCATAAGTTTCGCCCCATAATACTGTCCTGCTCAACATGATGCTGGCTTCCATATACACAGAAGAAGGACAACGGTGCCTTCTTCTGGCATTTTATATACTCTCCTACACACTAACCAGTGAGTAGCATACACATACACGCTCCATAATCTACAACAGACTCTAAATCTTGTCCTACAACCATACTTTGGAAAGCACAGGCTAAAGTGGCATGCATACTAGGACTAGCTCTTAAAGAAGACCATCTGTGCTTGAGAACAGCCAGTAGAAACCACTTCTCCACGGTTACAAATCCAGCCAAGTAAGCAAATACCTTTTCTCTGCCTGTTGCTATAGGCCCCTAACCAATTCCTCTTCCTCCATGCTTCTTCCCTAAAGTCCAGCTTGCACAGAACAGCCAGAGTGATCTTTCAAAAGCATAAATCAGTTCACATGACATCACTTTCCTACTTAAGACTCTGCAAAGCTTCCTACTTGAAATTCTTCCTGTGATCCATAATGTCCGACATTACCACCGCCTGTCAGACTCTTCAGCCTCATCTCTTTCCACCCACCCCTCATTCACTGGGTTCTACCACACACATACCAAGCTTATTTCTGGGTCAGGATCTTTGCATGTGTTTTCATCTTGGAATATTCTTTCTGTAGATCTTCATGTCTTCTTACTATTAAATATCACTTCCTCAAAAGCCAAACCTGACTATCCTAGGTAAAGCAGCACATTCTCCCCACTAATTATCTCATGTTATCATCTTCATTTCCCTTACCCATACTCAAAAATATCTTATATATTGGTTTATATGTTTATTTCCTATCTTCCTTCAATGAGAAGGTAAGCTTCATAAAGGAAGGAAAGGTATCTTTTGCCTGTCAGTAACTCTGGCATCTACAACAGTAGCTGGCACACAGTAATACTCAATATATCTTCTGCCAAACAGAGTGGCAAATCACTGCTAACTACCTAATAGACATATCCAAAACAAGGAAAATTAATTAGAATAGTCACTTAGCTCTCTTTGGAAAACAAACAGCAACACATACAGTGTACACGGTCTTTAAATGGGCACTACGAGACATTCAAAGGAGCATGAGGTGGACCCTACAATGTAAAAGTCTCTTTACATATGCACTTTTTACTCTAGCAAAAACTAGCCTGTTGCTTCTAATTCTGATGGGTGTCCAATTACCTAGGGAATCTACTGCGCTTTATGGAAGCAGATCGGGTCAGGCAAGAAGGGAAACCAGCATCAGCCAAGTTACTGCTAAAGGAATGTTTCAACAGGATGAGGCTGCCCTATTAGACCCTGGATTTTGAGGTCGCTTCCTGGGAACAATCACTAATTGACCCAACATACCTCTCTGTTAATCCCCCAAGCTTCAAAACTCCCCTCAGGAAACTTCCACCTTGCCACTGTTTACTTAGTCTCATATCCATGCTCTAGCTATCGGGAAGTAGGGAAAAAGAATACATCCTACCCAACAAATACATATTTTACCATTTTTTAAAATATAAATTACAGTTCTGACCAATGTCCATCTATAATATTAAGCTTAAATATACACAAGATTTTTTTCAAGTGTCATCAGTTCAATTCAGTCGCTCAGTCATGTCTGACTCTTTGCGTCCTCATGAGCCGCAGCACGCCAGGCCTCCTGTCATCACCAACTCCCGGAGTCCACCCAAATCCATGTCCATTGAGTCGGTGATGCCATCCAATCATCTCATCCTCTGTCATCCCCTTCTCCTCCTGCCTTCAATCTTTCCCAGCATCAGGGTCTTTTCCAATGAGTCAGCTCTTCGCATCAGGTGGCCAAAGTATTGGAGTTTCAGCTTCAACATCAGTCCTTCCAATGAACACCCAGGACTGATCTCCTTTAGGATGGACTGGTTGGTCTCCTTGCAGTCCAAGGGACTCTCAAGAGTCTTCTCCAACACCACAGTTCAAAAGCATCAATTCTTCGGCGCTCAGCCTTCTTCACAGTCCAACTCTCACATCCATACATGACCAGTGGAAAAACCATAGCCTTGACTAGACAGACCTTTGTTGGCAAAGTAATATCTCTGCTTTTTAATATGCTGTCTAGGTTGGTCATAAATTTCCTTCCAAGGAGTAAGTGTCTTTTAATTTCATTGCTGCAATCACCAACTGCAGTGATTTTGGAGCCCAGAAAAATAAAGTCAGCCACTGTTTCTCGGATTTTTTTTTCAGAGACTCAAATTGGCAAGTTGTTTTCACATATTTATGGCCTGATAATTTGTAGTACTGTTTCCTGAACTCAAGGAACACTTATAATTTATGCAAGGACAATAAGGATAAGTCTCATTAATCTAATTTTTCTTCCTGGAATGGTATATCAGCTGTTTTTCATTTCCTGATAGATGTCTAAATAATGGTATGAAGCTAATTCCTTGAATTATACTTTCTCCTATAGAGAAGTTTGAAAATACAGAAAGTATAAATAGGGAATGTAAACATAATTGTGCAGTCTCAAGCCACTTTAGTACATGACCCTGCACACTTTTTAAATGTTTCTTTTAATTCTAAATGTGGGATCTTATTTTGAATTGCAAATGAAATTAACATAGAAAGATGGTTGGTTTATTAGCGGTGGGTAAGGGATGGCACTCTATCTATCAGATCTAGACCCTTAAATCTATTTCTCACTTCCACTGTATAATCATAAGGGATTTGATAGGTCATACCTGAATGGTCTAGCGGTTTTCCCTACTTTCTTCAATTTAAGTCTGAATTTGGTAATAAGGAGTTCATGATCTGAGTCACAGTCAGCTCCCGGTCTTGTTTTTGTTGACTGTATAGACTTCTCCATCTTTGGCTGCAAAGAATATAATCAATCTGATTTTGGTGTTGACCATCTGGTGATGTCCATGTGAGTCTGAGTGAACTCTGGGAGATGGTGATGGACAGGGAGGCCTGGCGTGCTGCGATTCATGGGGTCGCAAAGAGTCAGACATGACTGAGCGACTGAACTGAAATGAACTGAACTGAACTTAAGGGATGGCAGGCAATCAGATGTTATATTTTCAGAAAGATCCCTTGGAGAAGGGAATGGCTACCCACTCTAGTATTCTTGCCTGGAGAATTCCATGGAAAGAGGAGCCTGGGTGGTAGGGGGGCGGGGAGGGGGGCTACAGTCCATGGAGTTGCAAAGAGTTGGACACAACTGAGGGACTACCACTTTCACACTTTTGTTTCCATGTAAGATACTTTAGACACACAAATACACTGGTAGGGGACGGGGGGCACCATGTGTCAAAGGCTGGCTGTCCACTGTGCAGGAGATTTTCCTGAATGGGGGGCCTCCTGGGAAGTCAGTACAGTGAACGCCACTGAAGTCAGTTTTTTCCACACCTAAAACATCCAGTGATGCCATCTAATGAACAGGCCAAATAGTTATACTAGACGATCACATGAGGAAAGATGTGTTCCTCTGAAACTTTCTATGAGTAGCGAAATGAAGTTGCAGTAATATTCAGTACAGAATTAGTATGGCTATTCTCATCAGTTCCAAATCCTAAGAAATCAAGAGATAGCTAGCAAACTAAAGATGCACTAAGTTATACGTCCTTACAAACACACACCCATACCACTTCCAACAGTGGCCCATGTTTTCCTGGAGATATGACCCCTGAAGTCTCTGTGCCAGCAGACAAACAGGAAACGCATTCATTTACTTTCAACAAAACCAATGTGGGTTAAACCATGGGTCACCACCTCTTCTCTTCCTCTGTAAACATGCTTTCTGACTTCTGCACAGCTCTTTAGAGTGTACCAACTAGAGTAAGACTGGCTCACCAGATCGTTATTACCCACTAATAACTAAAAGACAGTGTTACTCCAAATGCCTAGCAAAGGCTTTTCTTGTAAGCCCTTATCATTTTTAAATCAGATGTATTTTAAACTTAAAAAATACATACACATATACTATATAGTGAAAGTTGCTCAGTTGTGTCCAACTATTTGTGACCCCATTACTATACAGTCCATGGAATTCTTCTGGCCAGAATACTGGAGTGGGTAGCCTTTCCCTTGTCCAGAGGATCTTCCCAACCCAGGAACTGAACCCAGGTCTCCTGCACTGCAGGCGGTTCTTTACCAGGTGAGCCACAAGGATAAGCCCAAGAATACTGGAGTGGGTAGCCTATCCCTTCTCCAGCAGATCTTCCTGACCCAGGAATCAAACTGGGGTCTCCTGTACTGCAGACAGATTCTTTACCAACTGAGCTATCAGGGAAGCCCTATATTATATACACTATATAAATGTGTGTATGGATTTATATACCCACACAGACTCACAACAGCGACTGCATCTTACTAGCTTAAAAAAGACAATGAGATCTGGGACTTCCCTGGTGATCCAGTGGCTAACACTGCACTCCTATGCAGGGGGCCTAGGTTCAATCTTTGGTCAGGGAACTAGATCCCACGTGTCACAACTGAAAGCTTCCAACTAAAGATCAAGCTGCAGTGAAGACTGAAGATCCCTTGTGCCGCAACTAACATCTGACACAGCCAATATAAATAAATATATATATTAAAAAAAAAAATGAGATTTCTTTTCTTTCACAAAAGAACCAACAAAAAAGGATAACGTCACTTATTCTTCACATAGGAGATAATTCACCATTCTCAGAAAAATTAAATTAGTTTTGCTGCCTAAACATAGTGATTACACAAAATTTCAAAACACATTTCCCTGCCTTATTTTAAAAATGGTCAGTCTTATATAGCACAGTAAATCAGTGTTGTCAACCACTGTTCAGCACTGTCTAACTCAGAAAGGGATACCAAACATATTGCATGACTGTGGTCTAGCTGTTACCAAGGTGATATAAGTAATATTTATCCCTTAAAGAGTAAATGGAATTCTCCCCATCCAGAACATTTCCCTAGGAAAAGTTCAACATAAACAGAGAATCTGTAATTGGTTTTACAACATACTTAATTTTTCAGCTATGAATTTAGATTCCCCTAAAATGGTACTATCAATAACCTCAGATATGCAGATGACATCACCCTTATGGCAGAAAGTGAAGAGGAACTAAAAAGCCTCTTGATGAGAGTGAAAGAGGAGAGTGAAAAAGTTGGCTTAAAAAGCTCCACATTCAGAAAACTAAGGTCATGGCATCTGGTCCTATCACTTCATGGCAAATAGATGGGGAAACAGTGGCAGACTTTATTTTTGGAGGGCTCCAAAATCACTGCGGAGAAGGAAATGGCACCCCACTCCAGTACTCTTGCCTGGAAAACCCCATGGGCAGAGGAGCCTGGTAGGCTGCAGTCCATGGGGTCGCGAAGAGTCGGACATGACTGAGCGACTTCCCTTTCACTTTTCACTTTCATGCATTGGAGAAGGAAATGGCAACCCACTCCAGTGTTCTTGCCTGGAGACTCCCAGGGATGGGGAGCCTGGAGGGCTTCCGTCTATGGGGTCGCACAGAGTCGGACGCGACTGACGCGACTTAGCAGCAGCAGCAGCAAAATCCCTGCAGATGGAGACCGCAGCCATGGAATTAACACACTTACTCCCAGGAAGGAAAGTTATGACCAACCTAGAGAGCACATTCAAAAGCAGAGACATTACTTTGCCAACAAAGGGCCGTCTAGTCAAGGCTATGGTTTTTCCAGTGGTCATGTATGGACGTGAGAGTTGGACTGTGAAGAAGGCTGAGTGCCGAAGAATTGATGCGTTTGAACTGTGGTGTTGGATAAGACTCCTGAGAGTCCCTTGGACTGCAAGGAGATCCAACCAATCCATTCTGAAGGAGATCAGCCCTGGTGCTCTTCGGAAGGACTGATGCTGAAGCTGAAACTGAAAATGGTACAAGTCTAAACAAGTACCAATATCTGGCTAAAAGCACTCACAGAATATAACTGATGACAGAATCCTGTGGATTTTATTCTTTGCAGTTCATGAACTAATGATATGGATCAGCAAGATATGTGTCACTCGGAAGACAAAATTCAAGGAAAAAAAATATAATGGAAATTTAACTTATAATTCATAATTTTACCAATGAAATGAGGGAAAAAATAAAAATTTAATCCAAAAGAAAATTCAGAAATATTCTTGCAACCTAAAAATGTTTATTTACAATTTATATTTATTTTATTTATTTACATATTTCATAGCTGAAAGACCCAGAAAGGCAGAAATTGTAAATATGATAATTCATTTTGAGATTGGCTATGTCTCTTACAGTTGCTAAATGTTCTCGATTATGAAGTACAGATTCTTGACAGAGTAGGAAGGAGGGATAGTCTGTTCTACTCCAGTAAATAGCTGTGTGCCTAAGATATTTCTTGTTATTAAAAACTTTTATTAAAAAGTTTACATTGTAAAAATGACTGGGAAGTGGGTATTTAGACTAAAGTTTTCCAAATTAAAATAATAAATATATTTTTCTACATAAATTTCAGTTTAAGTACATGTTCAGAGTAAAATACTGACTGTTCAAAACCAAGACAAAATATCACAAAGCAAATTCTAACACATAAATTCTGAACAAAAATCAATCAGTTCTAAAGCCATCAAAATAGACTGCAATAAGGTCATTTCTCAGAATTTATCCTATAGATGTATTTACATACAATTACGTATGTGCCAGGAATTCTCTGCAGCACTTTTTTAAAAACTGAAATAATCTAAGTAATCACTAGTAGAGAAGTAAAATAAGCAGAATTCATAAAGTTAGATGCTGTAGAGAAGTAAAATAAGTTAAGTTGAATTCATAAAGTGAGATGCTGTTCAACTTTCTAAAGTTCTTAAGAAATTTTATCCTTACCAGATGATCTCCAAGACACACTGTTAAGCAAGAAGGACAGATATTAAAACATATGTATAAAATGGTATCAATCATGCTTTAATGACTATAAAAAAGAAAACTGTGTATACACACACAGATACCCTATAATAAGCTTTAGGGTAATAAGCTTTTAGGGGAGGCTAACAATCAATTCCGAAAGAGTCCGAAATGCAGTACTTGGATGCAGCCTCAAAAACGACAGATTGATCTCTGTTCGTCTCCAAGGCAAACCATTCAATATCACAGTTATCCAAGTCTATGCCCCAACCAGTGCTCTGAAGAAGCTGAAGTTGAACGGTTTTATGAAGACCTACAAGACCTTTTAGAACTGACACCCAAAAAAGATGTCCATTTCATTATACGGGGACTGGAATGCAAAAGTAGGAAGCCAAGAAACACCTGGAGTAGCAGGCAAATTTGGCCTTGGAATGCGGAATGAAGCAGGGCAAAGACTAATAGAGTTTTGCCAGGAAAATGCACTGGTCATAGCAAACACCCTCTTCCAACAACACAAGAGAAGACTCTACACATGGACATCACCAGATGGTCAACACCGAAATCAGATTGATTATATTTTATGCAGCCAAAGATGGAGAAGCTCTATACAGTCAACAAAAACAAGACCAGGAGCTGACTGTGACTCAGATCATGAACTCCTTATTACCAAATTCAGACTTAAATTGAAGAAAGTAAGGAAAATCACTAGACCATGCAGGTATGACCTAAATCAAATCCCTTATGATTATACAGTGGAAGTGAGAAATAGATTTAAGGGACTAGATCTGATTGATTGATAGAGTGCCTGATGAACTATGGAATGAGGTTCGTGACATTGTACAGGAGACAGGGATCAAGACCATCCCCATGGAAAAGAAATGCAAAAAAGCAAAATGGCTGTCTGGGGAGGCCTTACAAATAGCTGTGAAAAGAAGAGAGATGTAAAGCAAAGGAGAAAAGGAAAGATACAAGCATCTGACTGCAGAGTTCCAAAGAATAGCAAGAAGAGATAAGAAAGCCTTCTTCAGTGATCAATGCAAAGAAATAGAGGAAAACAACAGAATGAGAAAGACTAGAGATCTCTTCAACAAAATTAGAGATACCAAGGGAACATTTCATGCAAAGATGGGCTCGATAAAGGACAGAAATGGTATGGACTTAACAGAAGCAGAAGATAGTAAGAAGAGGTGGCAAGAATAAACCAAAGAACTGTACAAAAAAGATCTTCACAACCCAGATAATCATGATGGTGTGATCACTCATCTAGAGCCAGACATCTTGGAATGTGAAGTCAAGCGTGCCTTAGAAAGCATCACTATGAACAAAGCTAGTGGAGGTGATGGAATTCCAGTTGAGCTATTTCAAATCCTGAAAGACGATGCTGTGAAAGTGCTGCACTCAATATGCCAGCAAATTTGGAAAACTCAGCAGTGGCCACAGGACTGGAAAAGGTCAGTTTTCATTCCAATTCCAAAGAAAGGCAATGCCAAAGAATGCTCAAACTACCGCACAGTTGCAGTCATCTCATATGCTAGCAAAGTAATGCTCAAAATTCTCCAAGCCAGGCTTCAGCAATACGTGACCTGTGAACTCCCTGATGTTCAAGCTGGTTTTAGAAAAGGCAGTGGAACCAGAGATCAAATTGCCAACATCCGCTGGATCATGGAAAAAGCAAGAGAGTTCCAGAAAAACATCTATTTCTGCTTTATTGACTATGCCAAAGTCTTTGACTGTGTGGATCACAATAAACTGTGGAAAATTCTGAAAGAGATGGGAATACCAGACCACCTAACCTGCCTCTTGAGAAATCTGTATGCAGGTCAGGAAGCAACAGTTAGAACTGGACATGGAACAACAGACTGGTTCCAAATAGGAAAACGAGTACATCAAGGCTGTATATTGTCACCCTGCTTATTTAACTTATATGCAGAGTACATCATGAATAACGCTGGGCTGGAAGAAACACAAGCTGCAATCAAGATTGCCGGGAGAAATATCAATAACCTCAGATATGCAGATGACACCACCCTTATGGCAGAAAGTGAAGAGGAGCCAAAAAGCCTCTTGATGAAAGTGAAAGAGGAGAGCGAAAAAGTTGGTTTTAAGCTCAACATTCAGAAAACTAAGAACATGGCATCTGGTCCCATCACTTCATGGAAATAGATGGGGAAACAGTAGAAACAGCGTCAGACTTTATTTTTGGGGAGCTCCAAAATCACTGCAGATGGTGACTGCAGCCATGAAATTAAAAGACGCTTACTCCTTGGAAGCAAAGTTATGACCAACCTAGACAGTATATTCAAAAGCAGAGACATTACTTTGCCGACTAAGGTCCGTCTAGTCAAGGCTATGGTTTTTCCAGTAGTCATGTATGGATGTGAGAGTTAGACTGTGAAGAAGGCTGAGAGCCGAAGAATTGATGCTTTTGAACTGTGGTGTTGGAGAAGACTCTTCAGAGTCCCTTGGACTGCAAGGAGATCCAACCAGTCCATTCTGAAGGAGATCAACCCTGGGATTTCTTTCGAATGAGTAATGCTAAAGCTGAAGCTCCAGTACTTTGGCCACCTCATGCGAATAGTTGACTCATTGGAAAAGACTCTGATGCTAGGAGGGATTGGGGGCAGGAGAAGTAGACAACCGAGGATGAGATGGCTAGATGGCATCACAGACTCGATGGACGTGAGTCTGAGTAAACTCTCGGAGTTGGTGATGGACAGGGAGGCCTGGCGTGCTGCGATTCATGGGGTCGCAAAGAGTCGGACACGACTGAGCGACTGAATTGAAATGAAGAATCAATTAATTTTAGAAATGTTTATAACATAAAATTATAAAAATGATACCTTCAATATTTTACTTGAATTTAAAATGCCAACTTGTGTTCATTTGCCAATCCTTTAACCTAGAGCCAAGGCTTTATATTTGAACACTGGTTTGTTAACGGGAGCTCTGCATCATCTTCCAAGCAAAGCCACAGTAATAACGCGTCACATACTAAAAACTGCCTCCAAATTGGCTTCTTCAGAGTGAAGTCAGGACTTAAAATTCTTGCAAAGCAATCTGAGTACAAAAAACCCTCGCTGATCTTTTATGGTTTCCCCCACATTTACAGTTGTTGTCCTCAGCAAATTTCAAGCAATTTCTGTTTGCAACTTGCCCCCACTGAATATTAACAAAGCCTTCCCTTCAGCTTTCCCAGAAACATTCCCTGATTGCCCTCATTTTTATTAAATGATAATGTGGTATTTACCTAGTTACATTTTTGTTATAATGACCTGGCACAAATAACTTTTGGTTCTTCATAACTGTCAGCAGCTGAGAGAATGACTTGGCCTGAAGGCCATAGGTGACTAAGTTTTAAAAAGATCCTCATGTGTATCAGGACACCTCCAGGCACTAAGGATGCCACAGTGAATGAAACAGAAAACTATCGCCCCTCATTTGCGTTTAGGCTCTAGGAAGGCTGTGAGAGACAACTAACAAAATAAATCAGTAAGGTTTCTTTTAGAGGGGCACAGTATTTGGAGAGAATGGGAAAGCAAGGAAGGAAGAGGGCAGCTAGAGAATCACACAGTGATCCCCGTAAGAGCCGGGGCAGCTTCGACCATGAGAAGATGGCGACCACGGACCCCGGCTGACGGTGAAACTGACATGATTTGTTAACAGACTGAGTGCCGGGAAGAGGGAAAGGAGGGAGGAAACCTGTG
Source organism: Capra hircus (assembly GCF_001704415.2). Taxonomy (NCBI): domain Eukaryota; kingdom Metazoa; phylum Chordata; class Mammalia; order Artiodactyla; family Bovidae; genus Capra; species Capra hircus. Next base: position 100,127,133 of record NC_030815.1, read on the forward strand.
AGCCATGGAAAGAAAAGGTTTAGCGACAAGGAGATCACTGAGGACAGTTCTGTGAGTCTTGGGAATGAAGGCTGACTGGAGTAGATTCAAGAGTGAACAGGACAGAAACCGGACACTCCAAGTACAGACAAAGCTTTTAGGCAGTTTTTCTGTGAAGCAATTTAGAGAGAAGTGGTTATGGGTATACATTACTATCTTTACCAAGTTTTTATTATTAGTTAAGAGAAAGCTAAGAATAGGTCCACACTCTCTGTGTGTATATATCATACATCCTCCACATATATGTTCATTTTTGTTCAGATTTTTAGATTGCTAAACCATAAGTTGATTATTAACAATTATATGCAAACTGTACACTTTCAGTTCAGTTCAGTCACTGAGTCGTGTTCGACTCTTTGTGACCCCATGGACCCCAGCACGCCAGGCCTCCCTGTCCATCACCAACTCCCAGAGTCCACCCAAACCCATGTCCATCGAGTCGGTGATGCCATCCAACCATCTCATCCTCTGTCGTCCCCTTCTCTTCCTGCCTTCAATCCTTCCCAGCATCAGGGTCTTTTCAAATGAGTCAGCTCCTTGCATCATGTGGCCAAAGTATTGGAGTTTCAGCATCAGCATCAGTCCTTCCAATGAATACCCAGGACTGATCTCCTTTAGGATGGACTGGTTGGATCTCCTTGCCATCCAAGGGGCTCTCAAGAGTCTTCTCCAACACCACAGTCCAAAATCATCAATTCTTTGGCACTCAGCTTATATGTAATTTGTTATATGTCAATTATACTTCAATAAAGTAGGGGGAGGGGAGGAAGAGAGGTGGGAAGGGAGGAGGAGAGGGAAAGATTGAGATTGAGATAACAGAGTGAACTAGCACCAAATCATCTTTAGTTTCTTTTCCCTATCTGTTGGTAGGAAGCATCTGTCTGGCCTGCTCAGAACCACACAGGAAGCTTAGTGGCGCAGATTGTGTGTTTGGGGTGGGGTACGGGTGTGGCCTATGGTTGACAAGCAATGTCTGTGGCTGGGTGGTTGAGCTTTTCGATCTAGAATGACATGCTACCAACCTCTTTTCGCTTTAGATCTAAAGCTCACCTGTATTTATTCTTATCTTAAAAAGAATAGCTAACAGACTGGGAAAGATTTATAATCCGATTAATGATGAAATAAGCAATAAATCCATAGACTCACCTATATACTGTTGACAGAAGAGTCATCTAACAATCTTTTTGGAGGCAATTTGGCAATGTCTAAACTTAAAATGGGCTTCCTTCATGGCTCAGACTGTAAAGAATCTGCCTTCAATGCAGGAGACCCAGGTTCGATCCCTGGTTGGGAAGATCCCCTGGAAAAGGGAATGGCAACCCAGTCCATTTGCCTGGAGAATTCCATGGACAGAGGAGCCTGGTGGGCTAAAGTCCATGAGGCTGCAAAGAGTTGGACATGACCAAGTGACTAACACACAAACTTATAATGTTCCATCTATCGGTTAAGAATCCACCTTGCAGTGCAAGGGACTCCAGTTCGATCCCTAGTCTTGGAAGACTGCACGTGCTGTGGAGCCACTGAACCCGTATGCCACGACTACTGAGCCTGGGCTCTAGTGCCTGCACGCTGCAGCCACCGAAGCCTGCATGTCTAAAGCCCAAGCTCCGCAACAAGGGAAGCCACTGCCACGGGATGCCTGCACACACAACTAGAGGGTGGTCCCCGCTCTAGAGAAAGCCTGCAAGCAACAGCGAAGAAACATCACAGCTAAAAAATGAAACACATCTTTAGAAAAGAAAAAAAAATTGCATCACATTCAGAAATACTAGAAACAACATATAAAGTTATAAACACAGGATGTCTGATGAGGCAATATCTGTACCAGTGCAGAACTGTACATCTAAACATTCACTGATGATGTATGTAAGTGGAGTAGTAAGCAGCCATCACATAGACTAACGTGGCTCTACTGCACGGACCTATGTCAGAAGATACACAAATGAAATATTAAGTCTGTGAAGTTATACCTTGCACAGTATTACATTTATTATAAAATATCTATAAGTACTTGTGTACATATATACCCCACACATTACTACAAAAAGTCTAGAAGAACACGCATCAAATTGTTGACAGGAGTTACCTCGAGGAAGCAGGGGTGGTAGTACGGACTTCAAATTTTAATGTAAATATTTTTGTCATTTTTGTTTGTTGTTGTTTTTACAAAGAGCATGTTTGTTTTTAATAATTAAGGAAACAGTTGACAAAATTCAGGCATTATTCCTAGAGGCACTCAAGAAGCTAGCTGGTGGGAAAGAAGATGGACTGGGGCTCCTTGGAGATAAAACTTTTAATTTCCTGGGCTGTGTGACTGGAGGGTTTTAAAGATCCTGAACTCTCATGTGCTTCAGGAAGAGGGGAGAGCAAGGGGCCACCCGCTCTCGTGTTCTGGAAAAAGAGGACATCCTTCTGGCTTTGGAGACAGCCTGGGAACACAGTGGACTGGAGAGGCTCTTCTCTGAGCCTGTGCAGAGCTGGCAGCCAGTGGGGTTTCTGGGCAGCTTGCTCCAAGTTTTTCTGGGGTGGACTCTGGGGCCTGCCCATGCGGCAGTGCAGGCCTCTCTATTAAGAAAAGGCAAGACTGAATCCCCAGGTCAAGGCCCAATCTGGAGGCCAGATCTTCCTCCTAACTGCGAATTAGGCTGGGGCTGATGAGTTTTTAAGGACGGGGCCAGACCCGGCTGAGACATCTGGGGAAAACAGATGAGGCAGGGAAAAGAACTCCTTCAGGGGATGGACTCAGGCCTCACATCCCTGTTGCTCACAGGTCACGGCTGAGGAGGCGGGTGTGGGGGCAGGTCAGGCCTCGAAAGCACCGAGGGTGGGTGGTCAGCATCCGATGCCCTCCCGCCAACTCAGTAGGACTGGACCCCACCCTCTTGAAACAGTGGGGCCACTAGGAAAGGGCCAGGGTTGAGAGAATTCCATCACAGCCTAGTTTTGGCAAAAGGGGAAAAGAAAACAGATAAAACAAAAAATAATTTCCCAAAGAACAAATGAAGTCTACAGGGCTGCACGTTTGCTTTTGTAAAGAGAGGGAAGGAACATTTTGGACCACCCTTGGACATTTATTTCTCTGGCTTTTCTCACTATATTCACCCACCCACTTCGTATATTAATACATTTCTTAATCAAAGATCTTAATCAGATTGGGCTTACAGAGAGAAAAATTTTGTTAAGGAAGAGATAAGCTGTGGTGATTCATTTGCTAACCTTTTGCTCCAAGTTGTCAGTGAAATATCTGCTTCCAGTTCAGACTGGAGAGAGAATGGACTTTGTCTATTTCATCTAGGGCTATGACACCAATGAACAACTACAAGTCTGATTTGTAATTAATCTTGTTACCTCTAAAGATTTTAAACTCTGCTGATAATTTCCAGGGCTCTAATGCTTCAAAAATGAATACTGATGGTTTCCTTTTAATAAGCCTTTATTTTTCAGACTTCCTGCTATTTCCTCCAGTCTTCTGTGGCTTTTTGACTTTTAACTATGTAAAGTTTTAAAGCGCAGTTATCCCTTTCAAATGCATTTCTACAAGATATCTTTTATAATGCTCAGCTGAACCTATCAGGGGCAACCCACACATGGAACATACACAAGGCATCTCAAAGTGTGAAATGTAGTTGCTTGGTCTGATTCCTGACAGCTTATTTTGCAGTCTGCACTCAAGTATTTGATTTTTTAGAATTCCCCATTGTGCTCCATGGTACAATGTGGAAAGTAACCCTACACTTAAGTTGGTAGGAAAAATGAAGCAAAGGATCAGCAAAAATAGTACCATTCCATCTTATTAGATTGAACAGTACAGTAAGATTAGAAAGTTGCAGTAAGATGGAACTATCATTATTATAATGTTATAATAAGAGTGAGGCTGCTTGATTAAAGGCTTCTGAAGACTCTGCTACCACATGAAAATTTATCAAATAAATAACACATTTAAGCATGTCTTAAAAGTTGGGGCTGAGAGTGAGTAACATGCATATGGACGTACAACTTTTTAATCAGGGAGAACTTTTTTCCTGCATCCTGCCTTCCCATCAACCGACTCCATTAGCAGCTGGCAAAGCTTCAACAGATCAGACCTGCAGACCAAGCATACAGGGAGAAACCTTTGTGTTAGTGCCAACTCTTGCTTAATTTATAGGCACCTATGTTCTCCAAATGAGAGCATCCGTGTCAGCTTCTTTGATAATCACAGACCTAGAGTAGATGAAAACAGACAACTAGGAAGACCGGGAGAAAGACAGGATAAGTAGAAAGAAAAAGAACTGGGTATTAACTAAAATGATCTCTTTAAAAAATTTTCAACCAAGCAAATACCCACACTACTCGTGTTAATTACCGTCATCTCTACACCACTATTGTCCAGTTTTCATCATTTGGGGATTATTTCATAAAAGGGACACGAAGTCCTCAACTATAGAAATTTCAGAGGAAGAAAGAAAACATTTAATAGAAAAATAGGGGATTCAAGAAATCCTACTAATAAAACTTCTATCTTGCACAGGTCATGTTCTCAGAGGCCCTCGGATTATATATATATTCGTATATATAAAAAATTTCAGGAGTTGAAAAGACTGGTGGCTTTTAGTCATTTCTATGACATCAGCCCCTCTCAGAGTCCAGTGAAAGCCAATGCTCTATCCTGAGGGGAAAAAAGTATACTAAAACAACTTTTTGCTCATAATTCTAGGCAATCTACACCAAAATTTCTGGACCAAATTATTCTTTTCCAGTGCTAGTGTGCTTTCAGGAATTTTTTAAAAGTCTGTTTGATTTTGTCTAGTAGTTTGGACTTGCAGAACTATAACCAAGAATTTATACAATTTGGCACTTATATTCATCTATATATGAAATTAAAACTTTTAAAACATAGATTAATATGTGTAAAGAAACATGAATCTAAATCTAACTTCAATACTAGTGTTGTGATGAGGGTTTGAACTCCAGATAGAAATAGTCTACAGAGAGGCAGTGTGAAATTCTAAAAGGAACATTACTTTTAAAATAAGGAGAACTGGAAGAAAAATATTTTCAGTGTTCCTAGGGGCACTCAAGGATCTTTGGGTTCATCCCATGTTCCATACATTTACGAGATGAAGACACGAGGTCTAAAAGAAAGGTCTCCCATGTTGCTCTCTCCACAAAACTTAAGAACGGGATCATCTTTATCCCCACATTGACTTCTCTGGGCTCAGTCTCCTTACTTGCAAAATGAGAGCGATCCCTTACCATCCGAACAGTCTACAGCCTCTACACCTAATCCTCTTAGGTGTAATTAAGCTATTTAATTTGCTCCTTTGCTATAACAGTTAATTCTTATGCATGCTAAAAGCTGAAGCACTCATAAATCAAGCCATTCATGGAGTCTATATCACCTTAACTCCAAAACATCTGATGAATGTTTTCATTGCTCTGGTGCAAAGAAAGAGTAAGCTAATTCCTTGCATTAGTGTTTGTTGTTCAGATGCTCAGTTGTGTCCAACTCTGCAACCCCACGGACTGTAGCCTGGCATGCTCCTCTGTCCACGAAATTCCTCAGGTAAGAATACTGGAGTGGGTCGTCATTTTCTTCTCCAGGGCATCTTCCCACCCCAGGGACTGAACCCGCGTCTCCTGTATTGACAGGCAGACTCTACCACTGTGCCCCAGTAGTTAACTATCAGATAAAGTAACAAATTTTGACTGATACTAAACACAAAACAAAACGAAACAAAACACTGATAATCTTTTTAGGTGACTCAAACATTAGCCATTTATTTTGTAATGCGATACAAATTGTTCTATTAGATATATGGATGTTGGTAATATTAAGAATAAAGATGTTGCTACATATTGTTACACAGAGAAGACTCTGAATACAGCATACTATTATGCATTCTCTTCTTCACATTGTGGAATCACTAGGAACCTCTGGTGGTGGTGCTCAGTTATGTCTGACTCTTTGCAACCCCATGGATTGTAACCCACTAGGCTCCTCTGTCCATGGAATTTTTCAGGCAAGAATACTGGAGTGGGTTGCCATTTCCTCCTCCATGAGATCTTCCCAACCCAGGGATCGAACCCAGGTCTCCTGTATCTCTGGCATTGGCAGGCCACTGTGCCACCTAGAAAGCCCAAGGAACCTTTAATTCACAACATTTGAAAACTTTTTTTTCCTAATCAAAACTCTAGGAAATATTCAAATTAAATTATAAAATAAAAGGTACAAATAGCTATCCTTTTGGTTAAAAGAAAAAGGACCTATACTAAGATTTTTTCAGAAGTTCAGTTCAGTTGCTCAGTCATGTCTGACTCTTTGCGACCCCATGGACTGCAGCACGTCAGGCTTCCCTATGTATCACCAACTGCTGAAGCTTGTGCAAACTCATGTCCATTAAGTCAGTGATGCCATCCAACCATCTCATCTTCTGTTGTCCCCTTCTCCTGCCTTCAATCTTTCCCAGCATCAGGGTCTTTTCCAATGAGTCAGTTCTTTGCATCAGGTGGCCAAAGTACTGGAGTTTCAGCTTTAGCATCATTCCTTCCAATGAATTCTCAGGCAGATTTCCTTTAGGATTGACTGATTTGATCTCCTTGCAGTCCAGGGGACTCTTAAGAGTCTTCTCCAACACCACAGTTCAAAAGCATCAATTCTTCGGTGCTCAGCTTTCTTTATAGTCCAACTCTCACATCCATAATGACTACTGGAAAACCATAGCTTTGGCTAGATGGACCTTTGTCAGCAAAGTAGTGTCTCTGCTTTTTAATGTGCTGTCTAGGTTGGTCATAGCTTTTCTTCCAAGGAGTAAGCGTCTTTTAATTTCATGGCTGCAATCACCATCTGTAGTGACTTTGGAGCCTCAAAAAATAAAGTCTGACACTGTTTGCATTGTTTCCCCATCTATTTGCCATGAAGTGATGGGACTGGATGCCATGATCTTCGTTTTCTGAATGTTGAGCTTTAAGCCAACTTTTTCACTCTCCTCTTTCACTTTCATTAAGAGGCTCTTTAGTTCCTCCTCACTTTCTGCTATAAGGGTGGTGTCATCTGCATATCTGAGTTATTTCAATACAATTCAGCCCAGAAACATTAATACTAAGAAACCATTTTGTGCAAGACAATGTGTTAAATGTTTTTTTTTTGGGGGGGGTGGGGTCAGGGGGGTGGATACGGAGATAAAATAAGACATAATTCTGGCTTGAAGAGACTAGAACTGACGTTGGAAAGAAAGGCATTTGTGCAGCTAAAAGGGAAACAGAGGAGGAAGGAGCACAAGAGTGGAGGAGAAAGAAAACAAGGCGAGAGAAAGTCACTGAGACTTTTCAAACTTGAACTGAACATGAATTATCTAGAGATCTTATTAAAATAGAGGTTCTGACTTTACAGATCTGGGTGGGATCTGAGAGTCTGAATTGCTAACAAGCTTCTAGAGAATGCTGATTTTACTTGTCCATTCATAACACTCCATGCAGCAAGAGTGTGAAAGACTAGTGCAACCCAAGAGAACTTTCTGCAATGATACAATGTTCTAATCAGAATTACCCAGTATGGTAATTGGTCAGTGGCTTTATTTTAGCAGAAAATATGGTATGGTAGCCACAAGGCACTGTGACCAGTGAGCCCTTGAAATATGCCAAGTATGACAGAGAAACTTCATTTTAAAATTATTTAATTTTAATAAATTTAAATTTAAATAGTCATATGTCTAATAGCCATCCTTGTGGAGAGAGCAGGTCTAGGGCAAAATGCATGGTAGGCCTCAACTTTCTGCATACTTATGAAAATCAACTTAGTTCAGGATTTCTCAACCTGGGCACTAATCACATTTTGGACTGGATAATGCTTTCTTGTCAAGATGCTGTTCTTTCCATTGTATGATGTTTAGCAGCATCCTTGGCCTCTACCCAGTAGGTGACAGTGGTACCCATTCTAATCATGAAATTAACAATGTCTCCAGACTTTGTGCAATGTGGGGGAGGGCGAAGTCGGTGGTTGACTAAAGCTTTTACATAGAAAAGCACATGAGATGAACAGTGACCTCCTTAAGTACAACCTAGGTATCTGCATTAGTTTTCTACTGCTGCCATAACAAATGATCACAAACAAACTTTTTTAGATTTTTGACAAAGGAATGGGTCATTTTCAGATATGAAATAATTAGTGACTGTGTTAATTAAATCAAATTATTGTTCAAAAATTTAAAAACAAGTCCTGGGGGGAGGAGAGAGGAAAGGAGGGTCATCCTGGAGCAGCAAGAGCCAGGAAGTAGTTTGTTCTCACGCCAAAGAATTCTCTCCATCCCAAGCAGAGACACTGGGAGGTCATACCCAGGGAAAACTCCTCCACCCCTCAGGTGCAACCATCAGGGACTCTGGGAATCTGAGCCGCCCCAAACAGCCCAAATCAACCAAAACAGCACCACAGAGTCTCTGAAAATGCTAAGCCTAAATGAGATGACTGACTGATAAAAGAAAAAATTAAAATAGGACCTTGAGTCTCCAAATATAATAGCTAAAATGTCTAGTTTACAATGGAAAATCATCCATCCCATCAAAAATCAGGAAAATCACTACCTGACTGAGAAAAGAATCAGCTGATGCTAACACTGAGCTGGATCAGATATTAAATTATTGATAAGAATTTTAAAGCCGCCATCATAAAAACACACCTGCAAATTCTTTAGAACAAATAAGTATCACAGCAAAGAGCTAGAAGTTTTTAAAAAATAACCAAATGGAAGTTTGAAATTAAAATATGCAATAGCAAGAATAAAGAGTGGGTTAAATAGTAAGCAGATGACAGATATCAATTCATCTGAAGACAGATCAACAGAATCTACTCAATCTAAATAAGAGGAATAAAATAGACTTAAACAAGAAGAAATCCACAGTGGCAGGGACCAGGGTGATAACAAAAGATTCAACATTTACATACATCATCAAAGCCCCCCAGAGGACATGAAAACGGAAGCAAACTTAAAAGAATATTAGAATAAACAATGGTTCAAAATATCCAAATCTGGCATATATATACACCCTGTATATATAAGCCTACAGATTCAAGAAACAGTATGAAACTCAAAGAAGATAAATACAAAGAAATTCACCTCAAGACATCTCATAATCAAATTTTGAGAAATAAAGCAAATAAAACAAAAAACAAAAAAAGAAAAATCTTGACAGCATTCAGAGAGAAATGACACATTACCCATAAGGGAATGCCAGTTCAAATAAGAGCAAATTTCCCATCTAAAACCATGACAGCCAGAAGTAAGGGGTACATTTTTCAAGCGTTGGGGAGAGGGAAGAAAGAAATGGTCATCTTCAAATTCTATATCCAGCAAAAGGATTCTTCAAGAAGGTAAGGAAAACAAAGACATACTCAAATGAAGGAAAAATAAAAGAATTCGTTGCTAGCAGAACTACCTTTAAAAAAACAGCTGAAAGAAGTTTTTCAAAAGAAAGAAATGGTAAAAGAAGGAATCTTGAAACATGAGGGAAAAAAAGGGAAAACAACAAAAGGAAAAGAAATACGGCTATGTAAAATAGACGATTCTCCTCAGGGGTTTTATAAAACAGGTCACTGAAACAAACACTAAATCATCATCTGATTCTCAAGTGGGAAAAGTAAAGGGATTTAAATGGAAATAAAATAAGGCTTCCACACTGCAAAGTGGTAAAATACTGATATTAGTAGATGACAGTAACTCATATATATATAATGAAATATTCAGAGCAACCATTAAGAAAACAATACAAAGAGATATTCAAAAACACTGTAAATCAAGATGCAATCCTAAAAGGCCTGAATGCCTACTTGGGATTTTACATATTAGATGGCTAAATGTATACAAAAGCATGAAGTCATTCAGGGAAAAGTTCTGGACTGGGACCTGCCTCACTGTGGGATGGATCTAGAATAGAGTAAGATCTGAATCTATCTGGAAATGTCCATCACCAGAACTTACTGGGCCTCACTTTTCATATCTTTGAAATAGAAAGGGTTGGAGAAATAGGTCTGTAAGACAACTTGGGCCTTTTTCAGGGTTAACTGTGTGATTATTCTATAAATTATGCGTTCCCATTCTTCTCACCCACCCTATGAATCATATCCCTTATAACTCAGATATCTCTAAAAGTGCCCTGAAAACTATGAGAAAATCTACAATCAAAAAGGCATTTATCGGTACGCATACTCAAGCCTCTCAGATTCCAGTAGAGAGAAGTAAGAGAAGGAAAAGACTCAAATGTAACATACACCCACTGGAGCATGGGCCATTTTCACTTAGAGGAATTATTCATTCTTTTTCCACCACTGGTAGGAAATGAAAGTAAGTAAAGTATTTATTCCTGTTCACTTTGCATTCCTCATAGGTCAACCTATATCTAATCTCTGAAACTAAAGGGATTACAGGAAAATTGGCTGATTCCCATCACGGTACCCCAACTCTACATGCTTTCACTTCTTCCTCAGCTGGCCATGCTACCGTAATCCAAGTCTGCATCAGTAGTTCCAAAAATAATTTACCTTTGGGAAGTGCTAGTCATATATGGATTGTTTGGTACATTGGACAAACAAATAGATTTAATACAATGTTTTATAAACAAGTATAAACATCTTAACTTTATCATAAAGCTTAAAACTTTTGTTTTCTTATCAGTAATGTGTAAAGATTTAAAAGACTCTATGTAAGAAATTCCCTGGTGGTCCAGTGGTTAGGACTCTGCGCTTTCATGACCCACAGCTTGAGTTCAATCCCTGGTCAGGGAACTAAGATCCTGCAAGTCACATACTGAAGCAAAAAAAAGAAAAGAAAAAAGCTATAAACTTCTGTCACTCTCTTATGTTTTGTGACCAGATAAACAGAATTAGATGGAATCGCTCAACATGGCAATCCAGCTTTGTGTTTAAGAGCTCGGGCTTTGATGTCAGATGTACCTGGACTAGAAAACACCCTGGTCTGTGTTCTTGCTGGCTCAGTGTCCTAGTTTAATATCCTGGGTCTCAGTTTATTCATTCGTAAAAAAGATATGATAGTATCTACTGCACAGGACTGCTGTAGGCTACACACAAATAAGGCTACACACATCAAGTGCTTGGTGTATACTAAGCATTATACTATAGAAACTTTGTTGTCAGAGGCACGCATAATTTTGTAAACAAAGTGAAGCATTTTAAAAGGTCAGATAAGTAAGGGTTACTGCACAAAACTGCAAGTCCTTAGAGATGTTACCTCTGAAGCCAAACTTCTCCTGCGTTAACATTTGAGACCCTGAGATCGTTTACCACCTGACTACAATGCTGGACTACTTCCTACATTAGGATAAAGAGCCTCTTGATGAAAGCAAAAGAGGAGAGTGAAAAAGTTGGTTTAAAGCTCAACATTCAGAAAACTAAGATCATGGCATCTGGTCCCATCACTTCATGGGAAATAGATGGGGAAACAGTGGAAACAGTGGCGCAGACTTTATTTTGCTGGGCTCCAAAATCACTGCAGATAGTGACTGCATCCATGAAATTAAAAGACGCTTACTTCTTGGAAGGAAAGTTATGATCGACCTAGACAGCATACTCAAAAGCAGAGACATTACTTTGTCAACAAAGGTCCATCTAGTCAAGGCTATGGTTTTTCCAGTGGTCATGTATGGATGTGAGAGTTGGACTATAAAGAAAGCTGAGCGCCAAACAATTGATGCTTTTGAACTGTAGTGTTGAAGAAGACTCTTGAGAGTCCCTTGGACTGCAAGGAGATCCAACCAGTCCATCCTAAAGGAGATCAGTCCTGGTGTTCATTGGAAGGACTGATGTTGAAGCTGAAACTCCAATACTTTGGCCACCTGATGTGAAAAGCTGACTCATTGGAAAAGACCCTGATGCTGGGAAAGACTGACGGCAGGAGGAGAAAGGGAAGACAGAGGATGAGATGGTTGGATGGCATTACCAACTCGATGGACATGGGTTTGGGTGGTCTCCGGGAGTTGGTGATGGACAGGGAGGCCTGGCGTGCTGCAGTTCACGGGGTTGCAAAGAGTCGGACATGACTGAGCTACTGAACTGAACTCCTTCCATACCTGGTGTAACATACTGATAAAATAGGGTAAAATTCTACTTCATTTGTATATTATAACTATTGGTGGTTTCTTAAAAAAAGCTTATTTTAATCCATGTGTTCTTTTCTTTGAGAAAAACTAAGTATCAAGACATGTATTCATATAAAAACAGCACCTTCATAATTTCAGCCTGTACTAGAAACGTAAGCTTATCTTCTCTTTTTTATAACACTAACCCAATAGATGCCAATGGTCACCTCAAAAAATGATCTAATAAAAGCATAAATTCCAATCATTCTGTGGTAGAATTTTTTCATATTTAAATATTTTTCTTGGATTTGACTCTCATAACCGTTAGGGTTGATAATCAGTTATCAAAGTATTTTAAAAACAGCTAGTTTTCTTTAAGGCCTCTTCTAGGATAAGACTTTTTAAATTAAAATGATTTCTATATAAAAAATATAAATGCACTTAGCAAATATAAAATATAATAGACATATCATACAAAATACAAGTAAGACCCAAGCTTCTATAGTGATATTGGATACACTTTAAGGGGCCAACTTATGGATAAAGGAAGTTTCTGAAAATTACTATGTGGAAAAATCCTTCATTGATGCAAAATAGACTTGGAATAATAATTAAACTTTGTAATTTTTGAAAAAACCTAAAATTAAGAATAAAACAACTTTTATCAATGTCAATACAGTTTCTATTATTACAGTATAGATATCTAATCACAAAAGCTAATGCATGCCTGAAAATATTAAAAATGTATTCCTCATATCAGCTTAACAAAGAAGAGAAAAGGATAACACTGTATGAGAAGAGGTCAAGTGTTATTTAAGAATTTGATGGCAATAATGTCACGGACAGTCAATATTCTTGATAAAGTACTGACTAGGGAATAGCATCACAGAACCATCAAGGGACGGGTAGAAAGAAGCTAAGACTAACAGACATGGGTGGAACACAATCTAGATTCCTTAGAGATCTGGCAGGCTTCTGAGGCACAGATAGCCTCCAGTCCCCTTAGCACTGTAAAAAGGTAGGGGGGGCTTCCCAGGTGGTGCTAGTGGTAAAGAACCCTCCTGCCAGTGTCAGAGACGTAAGAGATGTGGGTTCAATCCCTGGGTTAGGAGGATCCCCTGGAGGAGGGAATGGCAACCCATTCAGTATTCTTGCCTGGAGAATCCCCATGGACAGAGGAGCCTGGCAGGCCACAGTTCATAGGGTCACAAAGAGTCACACATGACTGAAGCAACTTGGCACAAAGGTTCCAGGCTGCCAGGGGAACAGCTCTTTGGTGGAAGAGAAGGCAGAGATAGACGTATAAAGATAACGAAAAAACCACACATGAAAATAAACAGGTTACCCATGGCGAGAATAAGCACATCGACCGCAGTTCAGTTCAGTTCAGTCACTCAGTCGTGTCCGACTCTTTGCAATCCCATGAATCACAGCAGCCAGGCCTCCCTGTCCATCGCTATCTCCCGGAGTTCACTCAAACTCACATCCATCGAGTCAGTGATGCCATCCAGCCATCTCATCCTCTGTCGTCCCCTTCTCCTCCTGCCCCCAATCCCTCCCAGCATCAGGGTATTTTCCAATCAGTCAGCTCTTCACATGAGGTGGCCAAAGTAATGGAGTTTCAGCTTCAGCATCATTCCTTCCAAAGAACACCCAGGGCTGATCTCCTTTAGGATGGACTGGTTGGATCTCCTTGCAGTCCAAGGGACTCTCAAGAGTCTTCTCCAACACCACAGTTCAAAAGCATCAATTCTTCGGCGCTCAGCACTCTTCACAGTCCAACTCTCACATCCATACATGACCACTGGAAAAACCACAGCCTTGACTAGACGGAACTTTGTGGCACAGTAATGTCTCTGCTTTTTAATATGCTATCTAGGTTGGTCATAACTTTTCTTCCAAGGAGTAAGCGTCTTTTAATTTCACGGCTGCAGTCACCATCTGCAGTGATTTTGGAGCCCAAAAATACAAAGTCTGACACTGTTTCCACTGTTTCCCCATCTATTTCCCATGAAGCGATGGGACCAGATGCCATGATCTTCATTTTCTGAATGCTGATCAGAAATGATCAACCTCAGACTCTTCTAAATCAGAAGAGTCTTCTAAATCTACCTTGACCCATTAATTCTATATTTTTTCCCATCATTTATGTGTCAGGACAACAGAAAGAAGCTCTCAGATAGAAGATATGTTACTGTCTGTGTGATGAGACTATGTGGGTGACTATTAATATTTTCTTTCTTTTTTAAATATTTCCCAATTTATATGTATTGACTGTATACTATGATAGAAGAAAAATAAACATCATTAATAAAAAAAAACTTAGCCATTAAAGCAGAATAAGAAGCAAGAATCACAGAGGATAGAAAGATGGCTTGCTTTGCAAAGAATATTTGAATTGTCTGATTTATATCAGTTTAATCATCCCAAAGTTTTCTATCAAAAAAGAAAGATATCCTTAAAATACACACACACACACACACACACACACACACACACACAACACACGTTCACATATCCCTTTTCTGATTTCAGAATGAATTCATTTAAAAATTATAGTAGAAAAAGTTTAAGCTCTTTCCCAATCCAAATAGGTCAGCTTCTCATCTACTGCTCTTTATCTGTTCTTAGGAAACAACTAATTGCTGTTTTCTTATTTTCTTTTTTCTCCTTAAGCTTATTTTAAGAACATTTCCCACTTAAATTAGTAATTAAAATACGATTAATTATAACTGATTTTATTTAAATATTTAGAAATACTTAGCTATTTTTAAATATTTTTATTTTTTTTCTATTTTAAAATTGTTTAGACATTTTAAATAATTTTACAATGATCTTTTTTGGGCTCCAAAATCACTGCAGATGGTGATTATAGCCATGAAATTAAAAGACGCTTACTCCTTGGAAAGAAAATTATGACCAACCTAGACAGCATATTCAAAAGCAGAGATATTACTTTGCCAACAAACGTCCATCTAGTCAAGGCTATAGTTTTTCCAGTGGTCATGTATGGATGTGAGAGTTGGACTGTGAAGAGGGCTGAGCGCCGAAGAATTGATACTTTTGAACTGTGGTGTTGGAGAAGACTCTTGAGAGTCCCTTGGACTGCAAGGAGATCCAACCAGTCCATCCTAAAGGAGATCAGTCCTGGGTGTTCACTGGAAGGACTGATGTTGAAGCTGAAACTCCAATACTTTGGCCACCTCATTGGAAAGACCTTGATGCTGGGAGGGACTGGGGGCAGGAGGAGAAGGGGACGACAGAGGATGAGATGGCTGGATGGCATCACCGACTCGATGGACATGAGTTTGGGTGAACTCCGGCAGTTGGTGATGGACAGAGAGGCCTGGCGTGCTGCGATTCATGGGGTTGCAAAGAGTTGGACACAACTGAGCAACTGAACTGGACTGATTAGCACTTAATAAAACATTCATAAATCATTATTTAGATGGGTATTTTTACTATTAAAATACCTTAAACATAACAGTTTATTTGTAATGATTAAAATCTTAAAATTGGAGGCCTATGTAAATGAATGCCTGATCACATATCTTTACAAGAAACTCAGAGAAAAAATGTAAAATAAAATAATAATCCAAGAGGATAAACACATTTTAGTAACTGCATTGAATAAAACATTACCGACTCTGAGAGAAATTCATTAGGTAATGGTGTTAACTATATGCCATAAAGAAATGCCTTTTCCTCTGTGGACTAGAAGCTCCCTCACATGTGCACAACTGTCCAGGAAGGCTTCTGAAATTTAAACCCAGCTCCACAGGGTGCTGGGAAGCCCACAGTGCAGGCAAAACCCTTGCTGAAGGAAAGGACAGGCATATCCAGCAACCCTTCAGCACAGCCGGTAGGCACCGTGCACAGGGAAAGCTCAATGTCATTTTCAGTTTCCATTTCAGAAGGGACAAGGGAACTACAGACTAGACACCAGAGTGGTAAAGATCTGTATGATCTGACCTCTTTTGTACCTTCTCCATATTCCTATTATCTTCTCCTCAGTTGAGACTGAAATTCAACACTTAATAATATACAAAAGTTCTAGATGTTTGTATAAGGGTCACAAGACTCTTCAGAGTCCCGTGGACTGCAAGATCAAACCAGTCAATCCTAAAGGAAATCCACTCTGAATATTCACTGGAAGAACTGATGCTGAATCTCCAATACTTTGGCCACCTGATGCGAAGAGCTGACTGACTGGCAAAGTCACTGATGCTGGGAAAGATTGAGGGCAAAAGGAGAAGGGGGTGGCAGAGGATGAGATGGTTAGATAGCATCACTGACTCAATGGACATGAGTTTGAGCAAACTCTGGGAGACAGTGGAAGACAGAAGAGCCTGGTGTACCAGAGTCCATGGGAAGGCAGAGTCAGACACGACTTAGCGACCTAACAACAACAATAATAAGGGTCAGCAAGAAAGCAGAGAGGCCAGGGAAGATACTATCTCAGTCTAAAGTAAACCTCAGAGCAGAAAACCCCAAGTGAGACAGGAAGTGGACGGATAAAAACCATCTGGGTCACTGAGGACTGGGGAAGGAGAAAAGCAAGCACAAAGGCAACGCAGAAACAAAACAGCTAAATCACAGGTTTTCAATCCTTCACAGCAGAAAATGGAAAGAAAAACACAATGTCTTTCCAAACACACCCAGTTTCGACCACCCATAATGCCAGATCTCCTTGCTCTGACCTTCTGCCTCTGTAGAACTTTGTATCACAATACCTTGGAACTTGGGAGGATGGACACTGCCGAGAATCTCCCTCCCTCAAAACCAATTCTGACCTCTTCACAGATGCAAATGTCTGATCCAAGACCCAGAGATAGAATATAAAACTTTGAAAAACGAAAACTCTTGTCTTTTAATGACTGTTTATAAAGAAAGAGAATTAACAGAGGTTAAACACTTTTTTGCTGACTAAAGAGTTCTCATTTAATTGTTTTTACTCCTAAAAGCAGAGAGAGAAGAGGCAAGATCAAACGAGCTATTCCAATAAAACCTGTTTTAAGATGTTTGTCCTTCAGACTGCACTGAAATGCTGTTAATGAAGTTACTGTTTGGATGTTCACATTTTCACCAACCACAGAAACTGGCAAAGTATAAATCTGAACTATTATGATATAACCCTATGTCTCCTGCTGAAGACAATGTCTCAAACATTACCTTTTTCATTACTCAGGAAATGTGCTCAGAAGAAAGGACTAGAGATTGCATTCCAAATGTCACCAGGACACTGCCCTTTTTCATCAACCTGGAGATGAAACTGGCCCCTTTTAGTTCACAAGGCTCTTGCTAAGCTTGCCTCTCTTGGAATGCCCCAACTAGTGAAAACGTTGATCTCAACTGGACTAAGCAACTGGTCAGCCTTATGAAGGTCAGACTTCCAGCCACAAGAAGGACTGGCACAGGAACAAGAACTCCATGGAAGAATGTTGTACATTTGCTCTTCAACACACTGTATTTAGTTAGATCAGTTGTCTTATTTCCAATGAGGAACTTAAAAGTTGAATTCAACTGACTTGTCAAGCTACCATTCCAACTGAAATCTGTGTTCAAATCCAGATATACTATTATATTCCCAGACCCAGTAATTCACCTGGCACACAACAGGTACTATCAATCTATTTGCCTGCCTACCTACCTACCTTTATGGAAATAAAGTGTTGAACTGATTCCAAGGCAATTTTCCACCAGACCATGCCACATGGAACTACAGACTTTTAGAGCAGTCATTACATTAGGTGGAGAAGGGAATGGCAATCCACTCCAGTATTCTTGCCTGGAAAATCCTATGGACAGAGGAGACAGGCAGGCTACAGTCCGTGGGGTCGCAAAGAGTCGGACATGACTGAGCAACTAACGCTACACTTACATTAGGTGCAGATTTGCAAAAGTAGTACCACTAATACAAGTCAGTCTTAGAGCTAAATCAGAAAGGTTCATCTTCCTGAGAGAAATGAAAATTAGCACCAACTTGTCATTTTACACATACACATATATACACAAACACATCTGATTCCAAGAATCTCTTGATCAAAGTTTTATAGAAGTATTATGAAAGGTGTTTTAAATATATTTTAAGTATATTCATTTTTAGCTTTATTACAATAATATTAGCTTCATAGTGCAAAGTCATGTAATAACCAGACTAGATCAGCAGAGTATGATACACCCAAGAAACAATAGTCCATTTTGGATGAAAGAAAGCAAGTGAAGGGAAGTAAGTCTGAGGAACAGGTTGCAAAGTGATTTTTGGAAGGATGAGATTATTGGGGTAAGAGATTTAGCTTTCCCTCTTAGGCTGTGGGGATGACCCATTTGCATTACTGATTAGGAAGATCTAAGCACCTATTCTGCAGGAAGTACAGGACGAGTGAGATGCTGAAAGTGGAGAGAACGGTAAGAAGTTCAGTTGGGTACCTGTTACATTTTTCCACAGAAAGGCTGTTATTGGATTGCATGCATTAATGGGACCTGTCCAAGCTTGACAAGTATCACTGTCCTTTATCTCTGGCAGGAGATGAGAAACAAAAAGTTGTCCACTGATTTTTTTCCCCAAGGATCCTGCCCACAAAGGATGCCATCATCTTAAAAGGTACCTCTTCCCAGGGGAAAGCAAGCTCCACACCAAGAATTTACAAACTCCCACTGGATTCTAATCATACTTCTCTTTCTCTTCTTATGTAGCTGCCTAAATTTTCCAGTAGTCATGTATGGATGTGAGAGTTGGACTGTGAAGAAGGCTGAGCACTGAAGAATTGATGCCTTTGAACTGTGGTGTTGGAGAAGACTCTTGAGAGTCCCTTGGACTGCAAGGAGATCCAACCAGTCCATTCTGAAGGAGATCAGCCCTGGGATTTCTTTGGAAGGAATGATGCTAAAGCTGAAACTCCAGTACTCTGGCCACCTCATGTGAAGAGTTGACTCATTGGAAAAGACTCTGATGCTAGGAGGGATTGGGGGCAGGAGGAGAAGGGGACAACACAGGATGAGATGGCTGGATGGCATCACGGACTCGATGGACGTGAGTCTGAGTGAACTCCGGGAGTTGGTGATGGACAGGGAGGCCTGGCGTGCGGCGGTTCATGGGGTTGCAAAGAGTCGGACACGACTGAGCGACTGAACTGAACTTTTAAACTGCTTTGAGTATGTAAATGTCTTTAATAAACATGTTTCTACCAAACATCTAGAAGAATCCTGGTTCAGAGAATAACTCATCACCATCTTCCTTTGCAGATGAGACGCCAAAATGGATATTCTGATAATTACATAGAAGATGTCTGACACAGTATGGATACAAAAGTCTTCTCTCCTTCCACTGCTTTCCTCATTAAATACTCAGAAAGAAGCTTGCTTTCTTTTGCTTGCTGAGATGCTACCTCTGGCTTTCACTTCTCCTTCAGAGAGGTCATTTTACCTCTTCAGCTCCGTCCTTGCTAATCCTTAAAAATGGAAGCTGTCCTTAGTTCTAATAACCACCTGGCTTGCATAGGAACTTGGGTGAAACAGATTTCACAAGTTAAAAATAAAAGTCTGAATTCAGAGAAATGAGGATATGTGTCCCGTGTTTAACACAGACATTGTCCTCAAGGATACTTTAGTCTATCCTTAAACTCTGTGTAAATGTACTCTTAAACTACTATGTTCAGCATTTTATAGCTCTTCTTCACGTTTCATTAAAAACAATATTATTGCTATTTTGCGGTCACAAGAGTCCTATACAATGTAGAATCCTTGAAAATGAAATATACGACAAAATTTATAATTCCATCTTTGAGATCAAACCTGTGAGCAGCACATGAACATCTATGTACATGCATACATATACATATGACCACCACGTATCTTTACACACATTCTCCTCCTCAGAATAAATTCCTAGAAGTACAAAGACAGAAAAGGATACAAACTGTTTAAAATCTTTAGATGACGCTTGAAGCTTATTTTCTGTACTTCCTATCATGGACAATGAAGCAGTCGCTGACTTTCCTAAGAAGAGAAATTGAACAAGTCTGCCTTCTTCTAGGTCTTCCTGTTCACCTTCCGAGTATCAGTCGACATAATCATTTAATAAATTATCAAACCATGGTAACAACATGAATAACCAAAATAAAGCAAAAGCCAACAGGTAAGTTTAGAATGAAATAATTCCATGATATAACATTAGGACAGACTTTAAATATTAAAGGCAGCTGTATGAAGTATGACATCAATTATTTAACACAACTGTATCCACTTACATGCATGCTCACACACACACGATAGCTGTTGAAGGCGTCTGCCGTGTGCCCTGGACTGTCCTAAGCTCTTCACATGCACCTTCTCCTGTAGTTCTTTCAATAACCTCAGGAGACAAGACACTCCTACTGTGTCTATCTTACAAATGAGAAACTGAGGTTCAGAGAGCTCAAGAGGCTTTTGTGGGCCACATAACTGATAAATCATCGATGGAGTTGGGATATGAGTCCAGGTCTGAATCCCTCCAGAAGCCTTTGTTCTGAGCCACAAGACCACACTGCAATTGGAAAACACACTGGATGGAAATACATCCAAATGGTGGTGGTCAAAGGCAGGGTGGCTTTTTATTCTTATTTAAATGTTCGTCCTTTACGAAACATTGGCATTAAATATGATTTACTTTGCTAGGCAGGCATAAATCAGTGAAGAGGAATTAAAGATCACATGCAGTCCCTGTGAGTCAGGGCCATCATTACTGATGATCCCAGGACACCATTATTATCACGAGGAGATCCTTTGCTTGACATGGTTCTCCTCCTCCTCGCCTTGCAATTGAGGTGGTACAGTCTTCTAAGGAGGCAGGTATTTCTTCAAGCTCCACAGGTTTTCTCTAAAGAATGTTAATTACCACCCCTCACTTCCCAGCCCTGCCAAAAAATCCTCTAAGTTCACAAATATTCTATACTTAACTCAAAATGTAAAAATAACAGTAGTCCAGATGTTATCAGGAAATATCATTTGGAAACTAGATCCTTGAAAAAAAAGAACTATAATATAATACGCATGATGAACTCATTCTCCTAAATTAGGTAAAATAAAGATTCTTAAAGGCTACTGAGAGAAGATAAAGCAGAATTTTGAGTGCTGGGCATATTCATTTTTCATGCTGTAGCACCTCTATAGTTGGTGAAACAAACAGCTTCTTTTCAAAACATAATCCAAGGTATGGAAAATAAAATTTTCTTCAAACTTTGAGGAATAGGACAGTAAGTTTTTAAGACTAAGGAACACTCTAATAAACCTCACTCTAGACTGAATCAACCAATACATTAGTAAATCAAGCCCAGAAACGCCTCCATTGCACTGCACTCTGGAAGCAGACTCCCAGCCTTCTTTAAGGACTATTATAAAAATGTTCTCACGGGATGTGGTACTGCATGTGAACTGTCCAGTCCCTCACACCACGACCTATGCATCCATCACCGACTAAGATGACCCATAAGAGAAACTTCCCTCTGGGCTCAGTATTCACAGGTGCTATTTCTCCTGATATCTTATAGTCATAAAATCATCAATCTACTTGTGTTTACATCTGCATTAATTGCTAGAAAGTATATCCTTACATGGCACTTTCTCACATTTATTTTTCCCCTTTTCTTCTTTTTTCTTGCTTAACTTTGTCCTCTGAACTGTATACATCTTTTTAAGCCGACTTAAATCCTTTTTTTAATACAAGGTTAAATATAAACAAACACAGGCAGACACGCTGCACACATCTGTAAGACTAGTTATGTCATACTACCATTTAGACATAAAAGCCACGCAACATGAATGGTATCAGCATGTCTCCTACAAATCAAAACGGAGCAAAAATGTTCACCTCTATTCTAACAGTGAAGTCCAATCTAAATTCTGTCCTAGGCCATTCAGCAGACACTCAGATGACAACTGACCCCAACACAGTTGCTGGCTTATCTGCAGAGTCACAACTATATCCTGATTACGTGTTTCCAAGCCACTATGCTCAGGAAGTAAGTGGTCAGGGATATAACACTTCTGCTATCCTTGAGGTGAGTAGACAAAGGAAATTGTCAGGCTGAAGATGTGACATTTTAAAAACAAACAGTGCATGGAAGAAGTGCAAGTGAAGGGATGAGGCAAAAGATAGGAGAATCAGGAAAGAGTAACGTCTCAGTAGCCAAAAGAAGAGAAAAATTCAAGACGCGAGTGTTCAATGATACATTCGTTATGGAAGAACAAATATTTATGAAGCAGATGGTTTTAAATGTAGATTTAAATACATAATATTGCACCCTTAATCTTCCATCACATAATGTTAATTTCTTTTAAACTGGTGCTTTTCAAAAGTCAATTCTTCTTCCAACTGTGCTCATTTTAAAACACGTGGCACCTGTATGGTGGGCACACACTACAATGTCCCTTCCCTGAGTCACAGCCTTGTACATACAGTCCCCACCCCTCACATGTGGGAAGAACCTGTAACTTGCTTCTAAGAAACAGAATACAGCAAAGGGTATGCATCAATTTCCCTGAAGGTTTGGTTATATGGCAAAGGTGAAAGGATCTTGTATATGTAATTAAACTGACTTTAAGTGGAGCAAAACATAAATTATCCTGGGTCTGCTGGACCTAATCAAGTTAAGCTCTTTTAAAAAGAATCTAGAGGTCAGACACTGGGAAACTGTGAAGACTCTGTTGCTTTTTTCTTTCACAATTTATTATATTTTTTTATCAAAGTATAGTTGATTTACAATGCTGTATTACTTTCAGGTGTACAGCAAAGGGATTGAGTCATACACATAGGTGTGTGTGTGTGTGTGCGTGTGTGCACACGCACGCGCATGCATGCGTGTGTGCCTGCGTGTGTGTGTGTGTGTATACTCAATCATGTCGGACTCTTTGTGAACCCATGGACTGTAGACAGCCAGGCTCCTCTGTCCATGGGATTTCCCAGGCAAGAATACTGGTGTGGATTTCCATTTCCTTCTCCAGGGGATCATCCCAACCTGGGATGGAACCCACATCTCTTACATTTCCTGCATGGCACGTGGATTCTTTACCACTAGCACCACCTGGGAAGCAGGTTATAACTGCTTATGGGTTATTACAAAATATTCAGTATGGTTCCCTGGGTCCCTGAGCTATACAGTATACAGTAGGTCCTTTTTGTTTACTTTGAAGATGCAAGCTGCCATCATTTCCACAGCTGTAAGGAAATGAACTCTGCCAGCCACCTGAGCGACCTTGGAAGCGGATCTTTTCCTGGTCTGGCCTCGACATGAGAAGGGAGCCCAGTCAACATGATGACTTCAGCTTGGTGAGACCCTCAGCAGAAAAGCCACTATGGTGTGCTTGGCAGTCTGATCGAACCCGTGTGATAGTAAATAGATGTTTTACCGCTAAGCACGGTAATCTGTTACACAGCACAGAAAACGAATACAACATTTAAACATAGTCAATCTGCATGAGAATTGCCTCATGATGCTAACAGGAAAAGAGCGGAATGGAAACTTCGGAATCTTTGCTGAGTTTCTAGGTTTTTAGCATTTATATTCTTTCTTTGTAGCCTTAGTGTTTGTATTTTTAAACCTCTTTTTGAAGTACAACTGACATCAGACTCTTTTCTTAAATGTTCATATTCTACTTAGCCAAGCTCTCCCACATTAAACGTTCCAGATATTTAAAGCTTCTGCTACGAAGTCCATGATGCTAGGCTGGAGGACCACTGATGCTGTCACTGTGAGGCTTCATTGTTTGCCTGCCCAAAGAGACTTGTCTCCGGTAGGCCAGGAAATGTTTAGCTTGCTAGCCTGTGACTTCCATAATCTTCTAAGAAGCCAAGAGGGAATCAAGCTACATCTTTACATTGTTACAATGACTCAGCCCATGGGATTCAATGCCTTCCACCTCGAAGCTACAAGACCACTGGTTCTCCCTTCACCTTCTATTTGGGTCTGAAAACGACATTAAGTACAGGCCAGCAAACTCCCTACAGACCTACAAGGAGAGCCAAGGTTTCATTTCCATTTTTACACTGAGATGAAAATACCGTCTAAGGCCAGGCTATTCAGCTAAGATTTGGTTCCATAATGGCATGTTCTCTCTGTTGTGTGTAAAATTATACAGTGATGATGTATTTCCACGCCACTGTGCCCAGAAAGTGGCTAGGCAGCAATGACTGTAGCGAGGGTGAAAGGGTTAGGCATGTGAACACTTGTTTGTCTTTCTGAAGCACTTTTCTGTCAGCTGGATATTAAATTTTAAAAACGCTTGCATTATATTGTTTGAGGGATGAATAGAATGTTTTTGACATGCAGTCTGACTAAGACCACAAGGCACTGTCTCTCTCGGAATTATTTCTTTTCTTTTTTAATTGGAGGCTGATTACTTTACAATATTGTACTGGTTTTTGCCATACATTGACATGAATCAGCCACGGGTGTACATGTGTTTCCCAACCTGAACTCCCCTCCCACCTCCCTCCCCATCCCATCCCTCAGGATCATCCCAGTGCACCAGTCCTGAGCAGCCTGTCTCATGCTTCGAACCTGGACCGGCGATCTGTTTCACATAGGATAATATACATGTTTCAACGCTATTCTCTCAAATCATCCCGCCCTCACCTTCTCCCACAGAGTCCAAAAGACTGTTCTATACATCTGTGTCTCATTGGCTGTCTCGCATATAGGGTCCTTGTTACCATCTTTATAAATTTCTCAGATTTGTTTCTAATGAAGCACTGGCAATATTTTTTTTTTCCCAAACTTGTGATTCTTCTACACTAAATTAAAACTACTGTAACAAATGTACTAGAAACAGCAAAAACAGCACATTTTCATTGCTTAGAAAAATCAGAGAGAATAACAGTCTTTCTCTTTGTTTTCCTTTCCTTCCTTCCTTCCTCTCTGGCTTTTAACATTTTAAATATTAAAGGAAACAATAAAGCAAGGAGCACTGGCACTGAAATTACAAATCTGGAGTTTGGGTGTGGGTTCCAGCAAATGTTGTATTATCTTCAGCAATTCACATAATCTCCTAAGCCTCAGTTTTATCATTTCTAAAACAGGCAAAATGTCAAATGCATAAAGTATAAACCTATTATGTCATGAAAATATTTAGATTACTATTTAGAGTACTTTAATTATATAAATCAAATGTTGTGAGTATAAGATTATTTTTTCATTTTAATATTGACTTCCCTTTCATTAACTGGTAAAAAGATATTAAATTTTAAAAGTGAATGGTTTGTTTCTTTATTCCTAACAAAAGCCAGAATACTTGAAAGTAAATTTTATTGTTACTGTCAGAAAAAAAATAGTAACAGTTAACATTTATTAAGTGCTTTAATAACACTTATTAAGGTCAGGCATTGTGCTAAGAGGCATCAGATCTTACTTTACTTCATTTTCTCATTTTCCATTCAAAGTAAGTCCTATTATTAATCTCCATTTTACAGACGAGGACTCTAAAGTTTCAGGAAATTGAGCAGAAAGTGGTAACCTAGAATACAAAAGCAAGAGGTCTAATCCAGAGACCACAGTTAACCACTCCTTCGCGTCAGATGCATTTTCTGGATTGACATGCCGAGAACAGGGACAACAAGATGTGGCCTGGCCAGGTCTTGGTTGCTGTAAGAATTGGGAGGTCTGGGTAGGAGAGTGTGCCCACCCTCACCACAGGGAGACGGCCACAGAGGGACACCCAAAGACACAAGCCAACACTGGCACTCCACTTGTGCGGCCTGTGGAGGAAAGAAGCTCCCTGAAACCGTGAAATGAAGAAGTCCCGTAAGATCTCAAGCACAGCGACTGGTCCACAGCCAGAACAAAACCACACGAGGACCGCCCAGGCTACCTCTGGGACCGTAAAGGCTCGCAAGTGGCTCCAGAGACTGCTGCTGCTTGACGGAGACTAGGTAGAGAGCGGCTCTGGGCAAACAGGAGGAAACGGGAACAGCCAGAACCAAGAACCAGACAGAAACGGGAACCAGAGAGCAAGAGAAAGAGAGTAGCCAAAACAAAACAAAACGAAACTGAAGCAAATCCAGAAAGTAGGAATACAGCAGGGCTCTGGGCTTCCCTAGCAGCTCAGGTGGTAAGCCATCTATCTGCAACGCAGGGGACCGAGGTTCGATCCCTGGGTTGGGAAGATGTCCTGGAAAGGAAAGGGTAACCCATTTCGGTATTCTGGCCTGGAGAATTCCACGGAGAGAGGAGGCTGGCGGGCTATAGTCCACGGGATCACAAAGAGTTGGACACAACTGAGCGACTAACACACACTGGTTCCCAAACTGTGCCCAGAGGCACCTTAGGGTTCCAGTTGATTTAGAAGAACACAGCCAGGTAGACAGACACGCAGACAGATAGATATAGAACTATGCCAAATGTCACTGTTTCCCTCCCCTTTATAGATAGATAGATAGAGAGAGAGAGTCAGAAACCATGTGAACGACTAGCTTGAAGTAGTTCACAGTTTCAGCATTAGATGGCATTGCATTCCTTCTGTGACATCGTCTCTGCAGTTTGTGTGCTATGTTAAAAATCAAGTATTGCCCAAAACTCAGTGTGGAACAAGAAATGAGGATGGCAGCAGCTAGTACCAATCAGGTTCTAATAAGCTGCACAGTGCCCAACAGAGCAATCACATCTCCCAGTCACTGCTGTTAAGAATTAACAAAAAATTATTTTCTTCCTTTCAGAGTATGTGTTTTTGCTTTGGTTTATGAAATGGCTACTCATTTATCAGGACCTACCTACTTATTAAGTTGATTAAACCGCTTAATAAATGTACTTCTTTCGGCCTAAAAGCACTATGAAAAAATAACTGAGGTGAGAAGGGCACTGAGGGATTATGGGAACATCTGTAATAGGGATTAGAGCTGTACAGGGAAGACAGAAACGTGGGGTAGCTCAGAAGAAAGTTGTGTGTCAGTCTGCGGAGTCCTTCAGGATCCCTTGACAAGGAAAACCTGTCCCCCTGAATCCTTAAAGCATGATGGGTCTTGATCCTTCTGGGCTGCCCCTTCTTTTCATATCAGAATGAAGATTTACAACGTGAGGATTAATCCAGGGACTTTAGGTTTCAACACAGCAATATTCAATGAAAACACCATGTTATGTATATCTAACAAGTCCTTACATGCCTGGCATCTTATATAATAATCTTACTTTATTTTTTTTTTTTTTTGAGGTTTTACTGTTTCTGCCCCGCCTCTCATCATATAACCAAGGAAATGTAAACTTGGAGCAACTGAGTAGGTTGCTTAAGTGAACTCAAAGGAGGGTCAGGATTAGAACCCAGGCAAGTACACCTCAGAGATAACACTTGTTATCCCCTGTGTTATACTGTTCAGCTGTCAGGCCTTCAGGTCTCTAAAGAAATAAATCCGTTTTAGACGTTTACATAGGATAAAGTACTTCAAAGTAGTGCATATATTTAAATGGAGCTAAAGGCATTTCTTGGGGAAGGAAATGGCAACCCACTCCAGTATTCTTGCCTGGAGAATCCTGTAGACAGAGGAGCCTGGTGGGCTGCGGTCCATGGGGGTCACAAGAATCGGACATGACTGAGCGACTTCCCTTTCACTTTTCACTTTCATGCATTGGAGAAGGAAATGGCAACCACTCCAGTATTCTTGCCTGGAGAATCCCAGGGACAGGGGAGCCGGTAGGCTGCCATCTATGGGGTCGCACAGAGTCAGACACAACTGAAGCGGCTTAGCAGCAGCAGCAGCAAAGGCATTTCTATTTTTGTTTATTCTTAGTTTCTAAATCCCAGGAAAAGCTTCCATCTCTTTTAGAGGTTTGTTAATATCCAACCTCACAAATAGAAACACTGTCAATGGTAAAAATATGACACCATTAAGAGAGGGAAAAAAGTCACTCAATATTGGCATCAATGTAACAAAATAGTCTTATCCCCTTGTGTTAAAGAGCATAAATTGGTACAAACTTCTAGAGAACATTAAATAGCAGTCTCAGTGAAGAAAGCAGAGATTCATATTAGATAATATTTATCTCAATGTTATTTGAAATAGCAGAAAAAGAGAAGAAAACCTAAATGCCCAGTGATTGTATCATTTAGATGTACTGAAATTTGTGAAGAAAACTCATTCTTTCAAAGATTACTTGTTGGCATGGTAACATGCACACTACTTTTAAAAATCATACAACAAATTGTATTACCATATGATTCCAATTGTACAATATTCGTCAGAACAAAGGACTGGAAAGAAACAGCATATTCATTTTAATATTTTGGTTCTCTGAACAGTTTAGAATTCTGAATTTTCTTAATTTTTATTACTTAAAAGTTCTTAATTTTGCCATTTTCCCCCCTTAATAAATGTATTACTATGGTAAACAAAATTATTATTAAAACAGGATTTAGTACTCAAGAGGGTGAAAACTGAAAGTGTTAGTCACCTCCGACTCTTTGCAACCCTATGCACTGTAGCCTGCCAGGCTCCTCTGTCTATGGAATTCTCCAGGCATGAATATTGTGATACATAGCCATTCCCTTTTCCAGCGGATCTTCCTGACCCAAGGATTGAAACCCAGGTCTCCTGCATTGCAGGCAGATTCTGAGCCACCGGGGAAGCCCACTTAAGAGGGTAAATGCAGTCTAACAGATCACCTCACTCCTCGAACATCACCCATGATTCAACACTCAACTCAAAAAAATCATTTACATAGTTTTCCTGATTATACTACTGATGGGATTCTCTCTCTCCTCTATATTGCCAAAAAGCTTTATTCAAACTTATTTTGGGGGTATTTTTGTCATCTCTTGCCTTTTATAATAATCATCTACGTACATGTGGCGTCTTTCCTATCAGATTGCATGCTTTAGGATGGCTGGGCCATATTTGCTTTGTAACTCTATCTGTCTTAAGCCTTAAGCCCATTCTGCCTTGTAATTTAGTCATACTTGTAAATGAGGAAAGATTATACATTTTGGTATCTGTTATCCCAACACATAAGAGGCAATGGATGTCACTTGAACTGAATTGGTTCACACATGGATACAGTGTTCTTTATGGAACCCAAGGGAAAAGAACTAGATGCAGTGGGTGGCACCCTAAAATATAGCTCTTTAGCAGATTTTGGCTCAACTTATATAACAGTCCATCTATATGTCCTCTTGGGAGATAAGAATGTTCCTTGCTGAAAGACCACATATCATTACTACTGTACAGACAAGCCAACCCTGGCTTTGGAAGAGGCTCCGATGCCATAATTTATAGTCTCACCCCACACCAGGATTCTACATCCATTGGTTAAATGAGCAATTAAGAGATGAATGGATGGATGAATAAACAACCCATTAGGGTTGAGTTTCCATATAGGATCCTCAGTTTCATTTCTATGGGGAGACAGTGGGAAAATGCCACTAGTGATTATTTATTTCAAAAGGATGACCATTCCAGGAAAACAATTTCAAAAGACCAACGGCTACTGGTCAAAGGTGGCACTTTGATGAAAGCAGAACAACAGGTTAGGCATGAGATCCTCATGTTCACTGTAACATGTTAATACCTACGAACTCACAGAAATGTCCCCAGTTCAAGGGATAGAGTGGTAAGTAATGCTCTCCCCAATCAGTGGGAAACAGCTCGGTAACGTCATGAGGAAAGTCTATTCAGTGTAAAAATATCCACTGTCGTTAACAGTAAGCTCTTCAAGACCCAAGAATTTTACCTTACTAGTACTGAGTCTTCTTCCTACCTCCACCTTCCTTTACCTTTTCTCTTCATTCTCTTATAAAGCAGGTGTATAGACACTTGTGTGTGAGGGTGATCACAGGTCCTCACTATTTAAATGATACTAAGCATGTGTTCATTTTGGTAGGAAATGTGAAAAACTGGGCTTAGAAATGAGAATAGACAGATTCAATGCCAGGGGATTCCCTGGTGGCTCAGATGGTAAAGAATCTGCCTGCAATGTGGGAGCCCCAGGTTTGATCCCTGAGCTGGGAAGATGCCCTGAAGAAGGAAACGGCAATCTACTCCAGTATTCTTGCCTGGAGAATTCCATGCACAGAGCAGCCTTGCAGGGTACAGTACATGGGGTCACAAAGAGTCAGACATGACTGAGGGACTTTCATTTCACTCACTCATGACTGAACCATGGATGCCTGGAAACCAACACAAAGATTATGTTTCAGGTCCAAGAACCAGCTTATTACACAAGCAACCCAGGTGATTCAGATGCAGGAGGTCCTTGGACCACACCTGGAGAAGCACAGATGCAGCAGAGCCCTTCATGGAACAGGTGAAGAAATTGTCATAAAGGTTACGTGGCTTGCCCAAAGTCACACCCATCAGTGAGTGGCAAATCTAGAGTAAGAATATAGTTAATGCCTTTCCAACCACACTTCATCACATTTCATGCTTAGCAGTCCAAGCTTTTATCTTCCTTCATCAGTGCTCTAGAAGCAGCAGCTGCAAAAACATTCATAACTAACATTTCTGTGACACTTCCATAGGCACTATAATATAAGATTATCAAACAATATGCTATCGGTATCTGGGGTAAGAGGGAACAGAAATTCAGAGTTTAAGATGCTTCCTTAAATTTTTACATAATATAGATTTGAGGCAAAGTAGACCACCTGACCTGCCTCTTGAGAAACCTGTATGCAGGTCAGGAAGCAACAGTTAGAACTGGGCATGGAACAACAGACTGGTTCCAAATAGGAAAAGGAGTACGTCAAGGCTGTATATTGTCACCCTGCCTATTTAACTTATATGCAGAGTACATCATGAGAAACGCTGGGCTGGAGGAAACACAAGCTGGAATCAAGATTGCTGGGAGAAATATCAATAACCTCAGATATGCAGATGACAACACACTTATGGCAGAAAGTGAAGAAGAACTGCAGAGCCTCTTGATGATAGTGAAAGAGTGAAAAAGTTGGCTTAAAACTCAACATTCAGAAAACTAAGATCACGGCATCTGGGCCCATCACTTCATGGCAAATAAGAGTGGAAACAGTGACGGGTTTTAATTTGGGGGACTCCAAAATCACTGCAGATGATGATTGCAGCCAAATTAAAAGATGCTTGCTCCTTGGAAGAAAAGTTAGACCAACCTAGACAGTATATCAAAAAGCAGACATTACTTTGCCAACAAAGGGCCATCTAGTCAAAGCTATGGCTCTTCCAGTAGTTACGTATGGATGTGAGAGCTGGACTATAAAGAAAGCTGAGCACTGAAGAACTGATGCTTTTGAACTGTGGTGTTGGAGAAGACTCTTGAGAGTCCCTTGGACTGCAAGGAGATCCAATCAGTCCATCCTAAAGGAAATCAGTCCTGAATATTCATTGGAAGGACTGATGATAAAGCTAAAACTCCAATACTTTGGCCACCTGATGTGAAGAACTGACTCATTTGAAAAGACCCTAATGCTGGGAAAGATTGAAGGTGGAGAAGGGGATGACAGAGGATGAGATGGTTCGATGGCATCACTGACTCAATGGACATGAGTTTGAGTAAACTCTGGGAGCTGGTGATGGACAGGGAGGCCTGGTGTGATGTAGTCCATGGGGTCTCAAAGAGTCGGATACGACTGAGCGAATGAACTGAACTGAGCTGGACTTAATGAGTCAATGACTAGTAAGCACTCAAATGTTAACCATTATTATTATCTCCATTTTTTTTAGAAACTGTCAAAACTATAAATATTGACCTTTGAAAAATTTAAATTGGTATAAAAATTAATTAAAAATAAAATGAACAGTCAAACTACACAAAATCTATTACATTTTCAAACCGAAAAATATCAATTTTTTAAAAATAAAACTTAGCTGTAAAATAATGCCAAAGAAAAGTAAATGTGAGAGGAAGAAGGAAAACTCACAGTGGTAGGAAGTTTATTATAATCTGGTTTGTGCCCCCAAAACCAATGGGTAAGTTTTCATTCTACAATCTATACAAAAACATTTCTCATGAAAACTTCAGTTAAAGTAAATCTGGAAAAATGTAACCAACCAGAAATGTTTTACTGTGCTTTATATTAAATTGTTGAAGAGATTAAAGCAGACTAATATATGCTCTAGAAAATATTTTCTTAATCAAAAGTGAATGTCACTCTAATTCTGATTTAAATATCCATAGTCACAAAGATGGGTAAAGCTACCTAGAAATAAAGCTACACACAGCATTATTAATCTTGTAAGTCATCAGTTGCAAAGGGACAGTACACTGACCATACATCACATTGTAATGTAACAGCTATAAATGATTTATTATTCGATACATTACAGACAAATCAAGATATATAAATGAATGTATTTTCATATTCTATTTTCAATTTTATTCTGTCCCTGCTTCTCATGTCTTTCAAATGTATGTCTGCTTTAGTGACAGATTTCTGGCCTTAAAAGCTGTATAACCAATTCAGATTAAACTAAAATATTAAGAAATTTCATTATGAAATTATATCAACCTTACTATCTTAGCACAGCAATGTAAGTATCTATACTACAGTCAGACTTAGTATTCTAATTTGATGTATATGGCATTTAGTGTTTGTAGATACATTAGAGTACATTAGAGTTAGCAAGGTGCTTAGAAATAGTGTTTTTTAATTAAAACATCTTCATTTTCCCCAAGACATAAGAATTTGCCAAATTAAATAAAGCTAGTGCTATAATCTCTACAGCTTTTGTTTATTTGATCATTATATATGACCTTTGCAGGATGTCCAAATACAGGCTTCCCCTGTTTTCATTCAGAAACTCAGATTCCAGCGCTTCGATTTATGGCTAGGCGTCTCCTCTGGATCTGGGGCCATTATACAAAGGAGCATTCCCGGGCATCACGTGCTCAGCAAGGTTAGCAAAGCAAATCCCTTCAGCAAATCATGGGTGAATCACTAGCTGGCCTGGCTGCAGCAAACGCAAACGCTTGTCAGCTTTCCACCTCGTCAGTTTCCTGGGCAGGTCCTATAAGGCTGGACTCCTGAGCAACTATCTTCTCTCTCCCCGCCTCCCCCGAGAAAGGAAAATAACTCAAGCAAACGAATCCCTGACTGCCACATGAAGAGAAGCTTTCTGAAGTGGAGAAATACCCATTTAGAATGAACTCATGGAAAACCCTACTTAAAATGCAGCGCTCTTTGTGTCAACAAAAAGTCTACTTGGGCAGGATAAATAGGTGAAGCCATGAATTTCCAGTCTCCCAATGCCAGACTAAATCCCACTTCTTCAAAAAGACCCTGTTATTGCTCTGTCACCCTCTTAGAACTTTGTATTTGCTTTGGATCATTATAATAACTCCTCTATGGGCGGAGAAGACCAGCCAGGGTTTAAGTAAAGCCATGACCACACATAGTCTAGACAGTATCATCTTCACTAAAATACATGAATAAAAAGTAGCTTCTTGGAGCATAAGGCTCTAGCTTAGGGCTTAAAGAAAAAAAAAAAGGTACAGACACAAGAAAAAAAAGTTTATTTCTATGGAAAAACACATTGTTAAAGTGTTTTTTCAAAGAACATGACAAAGTATATGTAAAAGGAGAGACGAGTTTCGTTTTGAACTGGAGGTATGCATTACCTTTTCGTAAACATAATTTCAGAGAAACAAGTATAAGATTCTATAAACCAGATATGTCCCTTTATTTCCAGACAACTCAAAATAAAAATCAGAAATATTAAATAAGTGAAATCCCTGTGTACTTAAACTGACCTCCAGGGTACAGTTAAACCTGTAGTACAAAGCAAAAAAACCCCAACAAACCTGTGTATAGAGGGTTGATTGCCACCTAAAACACTTTATTTCCCATTGAATGCTGTGTGTATTGGGATTGCCAGATAAAATACAAAATGCCAAGTGAATTTCAGACAAACAGTGAATACTTTTGTCAGTGTAAGTATGCCCGTGCAATTACTTGTATTTGCTAAATTTGGCAATTTTCATCCCTACACTTATCATAAGTGTAGGTGTCCACATCTCCGGGCAATGACCTTTCAAGTCCTAAAAAGATGCGTCACTACAGAGCCCTTCTTACTTTATACAGATTGTTAATTTGCACACACAGAAATAGCCCTTTCCTTACAGGTTAGTAACCATTCAAACTCATTTACTTCATAATCAATTTAATGTGAATCTGATTAACTACAGTCAACTCAAAAAATGAATTATATAGCGCAAGATGCAGGGAATAAAATTATAAGGACAATGTCTTAAAATCAAGCAAGCTTCCCCTCCTACCAAAGCTGAACACAGGTTATTTCCATACCTAAGCAACGTAATAATTGCAATATAGGGAAGTAACAACACTTAATTCAATTCAGAGTGCAAAGAATACCTAATAGAAGTAATTCCTTTGCTGGGTTCACGTGGAGAACATGAATAACATCACCAAAGGTGTTACTCCTCTAACCGCTTCATCATAAACTTTCCTGATTTTGCCTAATGAGACATCAGCACTCCCACAGCACTTTTCATATTTTATTTACCAAATTATATTGTCTTTATTTAAATTATCTATTATGAGCTCCTAAATAATGAGGGTCCCTTGAGAACAGAATCCATATTTTCATTGATCTCTACATCCGTACTACTTAACAAAGGCCCAAGTAGACATTTCATATATGTTTATTAACAAAATAAACTATTATTTACAAGCTCATACTAGAACTTAACCTAAAGAAGTGTCGTGGACAGGCAGGATGTGGAACTGCCTAATTATAACTATCTTTTAACAAATATTCTTTTCAATGAGACTCAGTATTAAATTCCATTAAATTTCAAGCAATGGGCTTCCCTGGTGGCTCAGACGGTAAGGCAGTGCAGGAGACCCAGGTTCGATCCCTGGGAGGGGAAGATCCTTTGGAGAAGTGAATGGCAACCCACTCCGTATTCTTGCCTAGAGAATCCCATGGACAGAGGATCCTAGTAGGTGTCCATGGAGTCACAAAGAGTAGGACACGACTGAGCGACTAATACTTTCACTTTCAAGCAACACAGGTATCTTTCTATTGTTACTAGGGAACCTATAAAACTCCACCCAGAAAAAAAGATATAGTTCATTTATTCATTCAGTAAATATTTAGACTTTTCCAAGTGCTAGGCCCTGTTCCAGAGATGGGAAGTAAGATAAAGCCTTGTGATCACTGAATTCCCATAAGAATCCAGAAACAGATGAAGTAGCAGTGAGAGATTAAAAGGGGAGATAAATATCTTTTCCTTTTCTAGGTGGACGGTCATGGGACCCACCCATTGGAAGTGGTCACATGTTAAGTTGGGGAACAACAATAAGGACTCATGACCCTATCCACTTGCCATTTCTTTCATTTATGTCAGACACGGTCTTTCACTGTGGATCAGAAGAAAACAGAACAGGGCCCTAAATGATGGATGGTGGCCAGCTGTGCCCTAAGCATGACAGGTCCACCAGAAGGAGCTGATGACCCTTCTTCAGAGACGTTGACAAAATGGCCTGTTCTATTTAAAAACTCATTTTAACAGTCAACACTATTTAACTATTTAATCTGGAGATATCCAGAGGGTTACTAGGGCAAAACTGTCATTTCTTCTGGGGCTAGCAGGACTTTTCATACATAGGGCCTGAGGCTCAACAAGTAAGATGCAGGCAACTCTGAAGGACAGATATATCTTTGGAAAAGCAAAGGCCACTTAGAATAAAATTTACAGTCTGTTACTAGAGCTAACAGCTGCTAAACCATAACAATATCCTTATACCATGTCATAGAAATGAAGCACCATCACAGCCACCAAATCCACTATTGTATGCATGCTGGTGTGTGGATGAGAGGGGTACATCAGAGAGAAGAGGGAGATGGCAGGGCGGGGACAGGGGCAGAAAATACACATGCAGACAAGACCTCATGGTAATGACAGTACAGTGTCATACATTAGCCAGACCCTG
Source organism: Capra hircus (assembly GCF_001704415.2). Taxonomy (NCBI): domain Eukaryota; kingdom Metazoa; phylum Chordata; class Mammalia; order Artiodactyla; family Bovidae; genus Capra; species Capra hircus. The sequence continues at coordinate 100,163,121 of NC_030815.1, forward strand.
TGCCAAGTGTGCGTCACAGAAATCACCTCATTCTAGTGCTCACGGTCGCTTAACTATAGAAAGGTCCTACCACCCCTCTGTCAATTCTGAAACTGAGGCTCAGAGCTCAGTCATTTTCTCAAGGCCATGAAACCAAAAGTGAGGAGTGGGGATTCAAATTCTAAACTCTGGCCTATTTCATTCCAAAACAAAGCTCTCAAGCCCTAAGCAACAGTGATTCCCAGGGGCTACCACAATTCCTTCAGGAAACCTTGGCATCTTGTATGACCTTTAAGGATAAGGACAAACAACTGGGTAGCCTCCATTCTGGACCGACAGGCGTCTCGGCCAGATGAGGTCTGAGTCACTCTCATCAAACCTAAAATAAGAAGGAGCTCCATGTTCCGCCTGCTGTGTCCACACCTCAGAAGGAACTCTGTTAGGTTCATGTGGTATTTTTGTTTTCTGTTTCTGTTTTAAAAGTTTCTTATGAGTAAAAATATTTGAATGGATTTGGGCAACAAAAGGGTACAAAGAGCTGGTATTTGAAAGTTGTTTTCTTGTTTGACCAGGCCCAGGATTTGGGGTCTGGGCAGCGCTGTGGGGCTTCCGCGGGGACTCTCTCCTGACCACACCCATGGTGCCAACCAGCCCGTGGCTGACCCAACAACGGAGGCTCTCATGAATGGCCTCCCAGGCCCTTCCTCAAAGGGGCCTTAACAGGGACGCCACAGGGACCTAGGGAGACTCAGGGTAGCTCTGGTTCCTCTTCAGAGCAACAGGATATGCAGCTCGTCACCTGTGGCCAGGGAATAAGAGGCTCCTGTGTCCAGTCCCTTCCCTGACAGGACTAACTGGGAAACCTTCCCTACTGGCTGCACAGTTCTCTACTGCAGTCATGTTTTAAAAAATCATTTCTTTGAGAAATGATAGGCATACCATCCCCTTTAACGGGGGAGAGTACACCTAAAGCCAATTATTCTAAAGCTGATATGAAGAAAAGTCATAATTCCTTGCTTTTACATCAATTCTAGTTCTGTGTTTTCCAATAGAAAATTCTACATGGCTGATCCACAGTAGTTATGTCCTTATCATTTGAATATATATTTCTAAGTAGAACTCTAAATAACCTTGGAAATCAAATCAGCCAACTCCATCCTACAGATGAAGGTACAGAGAAATGACTGCAGAAAGTGACCTGCCCAGAATCACCCACAGTTAATGACAAGAGTCAGGATTAGATTCCAGAGGCATCTTGCCTCCATGAGTGTAAGTGGGGAAACACATACACACACAGGAAAATATAAACAATAAAAACCAAGATAAATGAGAAACTAATACAATGTTCTCCTTAATAAAGCAAACAGGAGGGTAATATGTATAAAAACTACATAATGTGCCAGTAATTCAGTTTCCAATGACTCCTGTTAACACTTCATTTCAGAGATCACCAGTTGTTTATAATAAAGCCAAATTCAAGAGGACCCTTTCTGTGGGTTCCAGGTACCTTTATAGCCACACTGTTTACACCTAACCCTGGGTAGCCACATAACTACATGCTGATGTTCACAAGCAAGAAAATGGTGGAAAGTGTGGGTGGAACTGAACAAGCTGGAGGCCTCGGCAGGGAGAACAGCACCTAACTGGGAGTGAGCCCACTTCTTGGTTTGAGCCACCAGCTAACACAGACTTATATTTCTCAATTAACTTGGGAGCTTCAGTCTCTTTATTTGTAAGATTAGGAAGTTGGATAGTGTGATTTTTTGAAAGACATAGTGTGATTTTTGTTTTCAGCTCTGCTGCTGCTAAGTCGCTTCAGTCGTGTCCAACTCTGTGCGACCCCATAGACGGCAGCCCACCAGGCTCCCCCGTCCCTGGGACTCTCCTAGCAAGAGCACTGGAGTGGGTTGCCATTTCCTTCTCCACTGCATGAACGTGAAAAGTGAAAGTGAAGTCACTCAGTCTTAATTCTAAATCTGGACAGTCCTTGCTATATTAAAAAAAAAAAAGGAGTTGTTCTTTACTATCCTTACACAGTGGAACAAGTCCAATGTCAAGCTCTACATTTAAAAAGCCAAAAGAAAACCTAAAAGGAATATAAACAAACAGAAAGCATGGTCTGGAAAGAGGGCCACCGTAGTCTGGGTTGACCAGACTAGTCTTGGTTTATGCTTGTTGTCCCAGTGTCCCAATTAGTGCCTCTTCTCACTACCAAAAGGGTCGCAGTTTGGACGCTACATTATATGGTTAGCCCTACAAGGAACTGGTATCCTTTATCTCAGGGACTCCTGCAGCACCTCTGATCACCTAAAGGCTGAAACTCAAACGCCTTAGTATGCTATGCTGACTCTGAGTCAAAAATCTATCCAGCATACCCACCACATGGTAATCACACCCAACTATTTCCAGTTCCCCAGAGGTGAGTTTTTGCTGAGCTTCTCCTCGACCCCCACCTTATAGGAAGACAAACTCCTCCACATACATCAAGATTGAACTCAACATTGCCTCCTCTGGGAGCCCTCCTTTCCCTCCACTCTGCCCAGACATCAACTAGCATGTGGGTCCCACTGCTTTTGCAACTCTCTCTTAGTCTCCTCTAATACACTGTAAGCTCAGTAAAGAATGGATTATAAAAGCAAAAATAAACAAGTAGGATTACATTAAACTAAAAAGCTTCTACACAGCAAAGGAAACCATCAACAATACAAAAAGACAACCTACTGAATGGTAGAAAGAGAAAGAAAGAAAGTGAAGTTGGCCAGTCATGTCCAACTCTGCAACCCTGGGAACTATACGCTTCCAGGCTCCTCCATCCATGGGATTCTCCAGGCAAAAATACTGGAGTGGGTTGCCATTTCCTTCTCCAGGGGATCGTTCTGATCCAGGGATCGAACCTGGGTTTCCCACATTACAGGGAGCCACTTAACCCTCTGAGTCACCAGGGATGAAAACATTTTACTGAATGGTAGAAGATAGTTGCAAATGATAAATCTGATAAGGAGTGAATACCCAAAATATATAAAAATACTCACACAACTCAACAACAACAAAGTCTGATTTAAAAATGGGAAGAGGAGCTGAACAGACATTCTTCCAGAAGACAGATAGTCAACAGACACATGAAAAGATATTCAGATCACTAATTATTAGAGAAACGCAAATCAAAACCACAATAAGATATTACCTCTTGCCTGTTAGAGCGACTATTATCAAAAAAGAAAGAAATAACAAGTATTGGAGAAGATGCGGAGAAAAGGGAACCCTCCTACACAGTCGGTGGGAATGGAAATTGGTACAGTCACTATGAAAACCAGTGTGGAAATTCCTCAAAAAATTAAAAGTAGAACTACCATATGATGTAGTTATCCGACTCCGGGGTGTTTATCCAAAGAATAAAAAGACGCTAATTTTAAAAGATATGTGTACTGCTATGTTCAACACAACATTATTTACATAGCCAAGATATGAAAACAATCTAAGAGCCCATCAATAGATGGCTAGATAAAGAAGATGTAGTATCAGACACAATGGAATACTACTCAGCTATAAAAAAGATGATATTTTGTCATTTATAACATGGATGGACCTTGAAGGTATTATTTTAAGTGGAGTAAGCCAGAGAAAGACAAATACATGATTCCACTTATTGTGGAATTAAAGTAATGGTTACCAGAGGGGAAGGAGTGGGGAGGAGGGTGAAATGGATGAGAGAGATCAATAGTATGGTGATAGATGGAAACTAAATTTTTGGTAGTGAGCATGCTGTATAAATATACTGCTGTACCACATGAAACATATAATATTATAAACCAATGTTGTCTCAATTTTTAAAAAATGGTGTTTCCCTTATTCATCTTTTTATCCCTTAGTACATATTTAACAACTCAACAATATGTTTGTTGAATTAAATTGAACACAGAAGTACATAACGATTTGCTTATAGGGTATTTGCTGACTTATCTTTCATCACAGTAACAAGAAAACAATGGGCTCTCTTTGGTGTAAGGCACAGTCTTTTAGTTTCAGTGATCATTTCAAGCCAGAAGGGATCCAACTAGGAAAACAGCGTCTCTCTCTTCTTCCCCAAAGAGACAGGCTCCACCTGGATTTATTTTGCTTTATGTTCCCCACTCTCTCCCACGATTACAATGCAAAAACCTCCACACCATAACCATTATTTTCTCTTTCCAAATCCTGGTTTCCCTCTTCTCTAATTATCCCCAACAGAAGTGTCCCCATCACAAAGAACACAGCAAGAAAGGCAAGGACTTATAACTCAAGATAGACTGTGGTCAAATAAGGAAGAACCTGACTGCCATTCTGAATCAACTGTGGAACAGACTCAAAAGGAATTCTTGGTAAAATGTCAAGTGGGGAGAATTCAAGCCTGGGGAAAGGATAACATGACCTCATGCTAGGACAATGAACCTTCAAGTTAACTACACCTTGAGCTAAACACTCCCTTAATCAGAAGCAGTCAGTGACTGATGCTCCAACACCAAACAATGAAAAAGGGCCTATGAGATGAGTCCTAAGCGGCAGCATCAGAAGAGAAAGGAGGAAAGGCATGCTCCCTGAAAGCTTTCTTCCACCCAGGAAACGGCACAGGCAACTAGGCAGTATCAACAGAAACAAGTGGGATTACAATGTTTCAATTCACCAGCACAGTGTTGCTCAAGCTTTGTATCTCCATCTAGCATGTTCCAGTAGCTGCTGGTATTACAGAGGCAGGAATAGAATGGAGGTGAAAAACACATGGGCTCTGGAAACAGACTGCCTGAAAATATCCTAGTTCCTGTACTTAACCAGCTGTGTGACCTTGGGCAAATTACCTAACGTCCCTGTGCCTCAGTTTTCACCTCTGGATAATGAAGCTAACAAACAAGATAATATAGCTTGGCACATGATTTAAATGCTATATGTGTTTTACAAATAAAACTATTAAGATCCAGTACTCACTCAAGAGCAGCTTATACACAACCTTGCGCTTCAAAACTGCTACTGGTATTGCCATCATAAATCTCAAAGACCCTTTTATTCTATGTTGACTCCTAGAAATTTGACTTGTCGACCAACAAATCCTTTTAACTGAAGGATAAATAACCAATAAACATTGGTTTACTGAACTAAATAAGTCTAAAACCCAGAGGTCACTCTGACATGGTGAAATACAAACTGAAGGTTTGACACAGTTAAATCCAACCATAGTCATCACCAGAATAAATGAATAAGGTGAGCAATTATTTATTGAGCAGCCACTGCGGTCACTTTCCTAGCTGTAGTAAATATTTGATGGGAAGGCATAAAATGTGACAGGGATGTAACCAGTCTTGGCTTCTGCCACACGACTGAACTAAATGGCATCAACTTAGTGAATTCACTCTGGCTTCTTCTGGTCCTCAGTTTCGAAGGCTCGGAAATTTAGTTTTGTCACCACATTCATTTATTCAACAGTTACTTGACAAGCACCTACTTTGCGCCAGATCCTACAAGAGGAAATGTGGAGAAAGTGGACAACACATCATTACAATCCCTGCCCAAAGTTGCAAAGTGGACAATTTGGCAGAGAAGACATATTAAACACCCAAACGTGCACTACAAAAATACCTGATTGTCAATAACCTAATTTACAATGAGAAGAGCTTCGAGTAGACTAGAATTTTTGTTCCTACAGACCAACTCATCTCTTGGCAAGCATGACTACATAAAATTCAAGCAAGGGAGTATGCTGTATGAATGGGATCCAGGCACCACATTGATTAAAAAAACCCAGAATGTTTAGGGTTGTAAATTACCTATTCTCCCATTCTCGCCCCTTTTCTCCAAAAGTCTAAAGTCCACTTTTCAAATTTCTCCTTCCTCTACTATAATCCCATACACTATCTCGTCTCACCAAATTTCTTCACCTATCACCCTGGTTGACGTTTTCCATGTTGTTAAACTCCCTCCATCATACACCTATAGAAATAGTGCCAGTTATTTCAGAGGCAGCCACATATAGTCAATCTTTGTAGAGTTCACCAGTTTAACCTTAGAGGGTAGCGTGATATCTGTTACTCTTACAGTAGGAGTTGGTGTGGTGGGGCAGAAGGGCCACTTAGGACCATGGTGCCCTGAAACTGTTACTCCATAAACCCTCAAAGTAGTTCTCATTTAACCTGCCAAATCACCCAATCAGGCCCAAAAGTTAACTTTATATGAATCATTAAGCATATGACACACTGGAAAATGCTAGGCATTATACAAAGGTCAAAATTAAAGCAAGAACTTGGCAGGTTCATAGTCCAAGTTCCATAGTTATTTTCTGTTGGTCGTTCTATGAACTATGAGCAGTACTTGAGATAATACAAGAAGAAGTGCATGCATATGAAAAGTTTCAACCAACACTCAGATCAGCAGTAAACGAATACCTGAGTCAATACAAAAGTGAAATATCTCATGTTATTTAATAATAATAATAAAAAAAACAGCATCCGTGTTTCACGTTTCATCCCTACCACGGAGAATGTATATCTGTAGCACAGGAAAGCACAGGTCTTTTGTTGATAATTAAACATAGATGGAAACCATTTTTGTACTTCAACTGAACTTTGTTTGATGGAAAAAGATAATTTCACATCTGAGGTGATGGGGGTGCCAGTTAGTCATAGTGTCAGGCCTTTGGTTGTGTCGACAATTCCAAGACCTGGTCTTTATCCTGAGAGCCATAATTAGGGCTCTCTTTCCCAGAGCTAAAATTAACGTTGCTCCCAGCATTTCAGAGGATCCACATGATCCCAGGTTCCATCCACTCAACCCTGCTTTACAAACTGGAATAAAGAGCAATAGAGCAACTTGCCGCTGAATTTTCATGGAGAAAGATGAAATGCTTACTATTTTTAAAAAATATATTTTTTTAATGTGATGAAACAGCAACTTGAATACAGTCTATGGAGAAAATGTAATTCCAGAGGGTAATTATTTAAAATGCTCAGTGGATGAACTTTTAAAATAGGCCCTCTAAGATCCAAAAGAAATATTCTGTGTGTTTCTTCTCCATAGACTCATTTCCAGGAGTCAGCACACAGCCTAGAAGTTATGAGGTGTTCTTTTAAACTCTTTTCTGAAAACATAAATGAATAAATATATTCCTCTGGATCACTAACCATGAATTTTTCACCCAGGAAAAATAATAGTTATTTGAAGACAAAAATTATGCCAATATACATCACATAAAAGAATAAAACCTTGTTTTTCACCTTGAAAGATGAATCAACTTTCACCACTAAAAACAGGCTCAATGGACATGAGTTTGAGCAGACTCTGGGAGATGGTGAAGGGCAGGGAAGCCTGGCGTGCTGTAGTTCATGGGGTTGCAAAGAGTCAGACATGACTTAACAACTAAATGACAACAATTAAAAACAGACAATTAATGGAAAAAAAATAAGTTTTCATAAAGATGACTGTCACAGATGGCATTAATTCTAAACAATTTTGGGCAATTAATATATAAAAATCTTGATGTACTTACCTATATGCATGCAGTAGCAATGAGTGAATGTGAAAGATGTCTTATTAGGAAAAGACTCATAAAAAATGACTATATATGAAAGAATATCATAAGAGACTAAAAGTACTTTCTGGGAATTTGTAATAAACAGACTATGGACAAAAGTTCCATAATTTGGGCTGTAATAAAACCTTTCAAAAGCAAGTGTTTGTCAATGCTTGATAGCCAAACTTGTTAATAAGATCTCCCCCATCATCATCATTTGCATCACATCACTAAGACATTACTTCCCTGAGACCAATTCTGTAATTATAGGAAGACTGGGATGCTGACTTTATCATAAACATTTGCTATAAAGATGCCTTGTCCCCTTGTAATTCCTGCATGGAATGTTCACACCTCGTGGAGGTTCACACTGTTGTTTTATCCCTACCATAAACTGATCTGGTTTGTTTATGGTAACTCACCAAGGACAATGACCACGGTCTTCAGAAGACTCATCATGGTATCCCGATTCCGTCGGGGTCCAGAACTGTGCCGAGACATCCTCATAGTCCTCTGGCGAACATAGCCAAAGATATGAGCATACAGAACCACCATGACGACAAAGGTCACCAGGTTGAAAATGGCCCAGAAGACCAAGTAAGAGTCGCTGTAGAGGGGCGCCATGTTGGAACAATTTTCAATATCACAAATGCAGTTCCAGCCCACACTGGGGATAGCCCCCATAACGATGGCCATGGTCCAGATGACCACAATCACCACCACCACACGCCGATTGCTCATCCGCGTGTGCAGCTGCATACGGAAAACCGTGATGTGCCTCTCAATTGCAATGGCCAGGAGGTTGGCCACAGAGGCCGTCAGGCTGGTGTCAATGAGGCCCTGACGCAGGAGCCACGTGCTGACAGTCAGTCTCCGAGTATTGGGTCCTGTGTTGAACATTAGGTAAAAGTAGGCCAACCCAGCAAAGAAGTCCGCAGCAGCCAGATTCGCCATTAAGTAATAAATAGGAAAATGGAAGCGGCGGTTGACATAGATCGCCACCATGACCAGGAGGTTGGCCAACATGATGAAGATACAGACGGTGATTCCAAGCCCCATCACCAGCTTGCTGACTGTGTTCCATTCTGTGGCAAGATACTTTCCACTCCGGTTATAAAAGAAGGCGATGGACTCATTGTAGAAGCACTGCGGTTCATTCATGGCTGTGAACTAAAAGAGAAAGGAAGAAAGATGAGAAAAAGCGAAAAACCACAGACCCAAATTTAAAGATGTATAGATAAAGCAAGCTTCTACGGTAAATGTGGCCCCCAAAAAGCCATAAGCAAAGAATTTGAAAATCTGACTCTTTGTAATGTTCTATGATTATGTTGAAACCCCAAGATTTCTTACAGTCTTACTGTCCTCAAGATTAAAGAGAGTTGGAGTTAAATAAATGACAAGGTCTGTGCTTGGTGGTTGCACATCATTGAAGTCTACTAGAAAAGCCACACGACCCAGAAATCGTGCTTAAAATACATGAGACAGATGAGAATTTTGCAAGAGTGTTGCAACTGGAATATTTATCACAGTGCAATCTATTTTGACCTGTTATTTAGGGGATCTGTAAACACAGTTGGTTTATAGATAGGGTATTATTGCCCTATTAGTCTGCATTTCTGTTCTCACATAGCATGTTCAATCTGTGTCAGGCATCTTGTAACGTTAAGTCCCCACAGGAACTATCAGTGCCAACATTTCAAAGAGGTCACTATGCATCAAAGCTTCTTTGCCCAAAGCCAGCGTTTGCTGTTCAACATTCCCGTGGTCGGCACTGGCTGTCCCCACAACTACTTACCCCAGAATGGCATTCGTCAACGCATCTATGTTTGAGAACTTTTTTCTTTTCGGAGGACATAAGAATTATATTACCTAGTGTAACCTTCAAAGAGCAGTTGCTATTGGGACACTTTTCTAAAGCATATCTTTTAAAATGATAATGAGTGATTCAGTTCAGTTCAGCTGCTCAGTCGTGTCTGACTCTTTGCGACCCCATGAACCGCAGCACGCCAGGCCTCCCTGTCCATCACCAACTCCCGGAGTTCACTCAAACCCATGTCCATTGTGTCGTTGATGCCATCCAACTATCTCATCCTCCGTCATCCCCTTCTCCTCCTGCCTTCAATCCCTCCCAGCATCAGGGTCTTTTCAAATGAGTCAGGTTTAGCATCAGGTGGCCAAAGTATTAGAGTTTCAGCTTCAATATCAGTCCTTCCAGTGAACACCCAGGACTGATGTCCTAATGTTTTATTATGCGTTTTCTTATTTTTAACATCCTCAATTGGAATATATTTGCTTATTAACTACTTCAACTCTTAACTGAATCCAAAATTGGATTGAGGAGGTTTATAACAGAATGATATAGGCAGTCAATAAAACTATTAAAATAAAATTAGAGAGTAAGAAATGACATGGAGAAACTACAAAATTACACACCAAATCAACTTTCTTAAAGACTTAAGTTCACCTGTGACTCCTAAAATTGGAGAATAATTTTTGAAGACAGCTCACAACCAACCTTTTTATCTTGCAATGCATTTGATAAATAATCTAGCAAATACAGTTTTTTTTAAAGCAAATATAGTTTTAACTGCTAGTTTTGATCAAATATTCTACTGAATATCTGTGGATTGTGCATAAATGTTTACCAATCACAGAAACCTCCAAAACAGTGTGTGATTCTTTTTGAATGCCTAGTCTCCTGACTTGTCCAGACATCTAGGGTCTCTTTCCTCATTTATACTCAATAGATCATGCTTCTATAATCACCACTTACTATGCTGTATAATTACTGATCACCTTGTTTCTTAAAAAGATGACACTCCAGGGGAAGAGTGGGGACCTTGCCTTACACATCTTGGTATTTCATGTACCTTCCACAGAGAACCCCTCATTGGAGATCTGAGAATTTATGCTTCATTTCACTTCAAATCTAGCCATTACTCTGGGTAACATCTAATTTTCTAGCTTCTCAGTTTCTTGATCTCATCACTCATGCCCTTCTATTCCTATAACTCAGCTGCCCACTCCCCTGGTCACACCCTGAACTTTGTAATCGTTCAAAACTGTTTCCGTTTGGAAATAATCAATTGATACATTCAATATTCTTTACATTTTAATTACTCTTCCCATTCTTTCCAATTTATACATTCTAGTTTCTCACTTCCCATTCTTCTCAATTTCTCATTTGATCCCCAATACAGCAGTTTTTTGAAGCCATCTATTTCCTTAAGCATCCTACTTTTTTGCAGGAGATTACCTATCTTACCCCTTCTCCTTATCCATCTCAGGTTCCATAGTATATCATTTCAACCACTTTTTGTGCTAACACAGGAACACATTCTCTTCTTGAAGACTCTGAGGTCAGGTTTCCTTCAGAATTTAAACATTTTCTGGTTTTGTTTTTGCTTTTGGCCACCAGGATGTCGGCTCTTAGTCCCCCAACCAAAGATGGAACCCGCACCCCCTGCAGTGGGTCTGCAGAGTCTGTCACTGGACTGCCAGGGAAGTTCCCCCGAATTTGCTGGTTCTAAGCACAGTTACAGAGGACATAATCCTTATCTGATGTAATAGCCGCATCAGAATTTGGGGCAGCACTCCACAAGGATACACGTTAATTTCTAAAATAAAACATGAATGTTGTGCTTAGTCACAGGCGTGTCCGACTCTGAGACCCCCTGGACTGCAGCCTGCAAGGCTCCTCTCTCCATGGAATTTCCCAGGCAAGAATATTGGAGTGGGTTGCCATTTCTTACTTCAGGGGATCTTCCCGACCCAGGGATCGAACCACATCTCGTGTCTCCTGCATTGGCAGGTGAATTCTTTACCACTTAGGCCACCTTGGAAGCCCTAAAATATGAGTATATACACTAAATTTGATAAATAAAGGTTATAAGTAGCCTCATATTGATTCATTCAGAGCACATTTTGCCATTGAGTTAACAAAAAAAAATCTTCCATTTTCAGACCTTCTTGAATTTTATAATTTCAAGTTAAGAAGCAGAGACCTTTATCTTTTAATCGACTTGCTCCACTGTACTTCTGTAACCATTTCTTAGAATAACACCAGTCTTGGATGAATACAACTGGTTCCTGTAATGGTAAAGAACCCACCTGACATCACAGGAAACAAGAGATGCGGGTTCGATTCCTGGGTCGGGAAGATCCCCTAGAGAAGGAGATGGCAACCCACTCCAGTATTCTTGCCTGGAGAATCCCATGGACAGAGGAGCCTGGTGGACTACAGTTCATGGGGTTGCAAAGAGTCAGATATGACTGAGCAACTAACACTACTCCATACTTATGCCAAAGCTTCTGAGAAATGTTAGAGGAAATCTAAAATATCTGGCAGGCTTCCCAGATAGCTCAGATGGTAAAGAATCCGCCTGCAACGCAAGAGACCCCGGTTCAGTTCCTGGGTTGGGAAAATCTGCTGCAGAATGGATAGGCTACCCACTCCAGTATTCTTGGGCTTCCCTTGTGGCTCAAGTGGTAAAGAATCAGCCTCAACTGAGACTTTAATGCCATAAGAAATCTGATTTTCTCCCTAATTATTATTCTGTGTCTTCTTCACAGTAACTATTTTAAACTTATCTATTATTCTCCCTTGAGTCCCACCTTCCATCTCTCATCAGCAGTTGCCAAAAGGGGAAACTGATTGGAACTCTTACCTTTAAAATTACTACTCAAGAATCTCTCCTTCCTTCTCCTTCTGTTACAATGGAAAAGGCATACCCTTTGTCTCCAAGTGTTCTGAGTCCCATCCATCCCTACTATTTCCAGAACCTTGTTCTATAAACTGCTGCCTTTCTCTTCCTCAGATCTTCAATCGCCCTCCTCACTCATTCTTCTCTCCCATGAATCTTTCCTATCTATAATCAAGCTGGTTTAATCTCTACCAAAGACAGAAGGAAAGCCTTACAATAACTTCATGTTCACTTCCAGGTTTGATGATTCTTTCCCCTTCATGGCCAATTGCTCTCTTTTATGTCTCACTGGACACACACTGGTTTCTCAATTACCTGTCATATGGCTTCTCCTCCTCCCCCTCCATGAAAACCACTCTAGCTAATCCTTGAGTTTCACATAACTTTCCAAAGTCACACCAATCTGGTGGCTGGTCCAGTGGAAACTTTTCAGTCCTCACCATAGCATTAGACACATGCCTGGAAGCCTCTTTTTAAAGAAAATCCTCTTTCTTTGACTCTCGTAACATCATATTCTCCTGGGTGCTGATCTCTTTCTTGGGCTGGTCCTCCACAGTCATTTCCAAGATTCCCCATCCTTTGTGCAATGTTACTATTTCTACCCTATATTCTCATTTAACACACTTGTACTGATTTTTCAAAAATGTCCTCTGAGATTTCAGTTATCTTATATACCTCAAATATTCCCATGCCCAGTCATTCAGTCATGTCCAACTCTTTGTGACACCAAGGACTGTAGCCTGCCAGGCTCCTCTATCCATGACGTTTTCAGGCAAGAATACTGGAATGGGTTACCATTTCCTTCTCCAGGGGATCTCCCGACCCAGGGATCAAACCCACACTTCCTGCATCTCCTGGATTGGCAGGCTGATTCTTTACCACGCATCCCCCTGGGGAGCCCAAATATTCCCATACCTATACATTTAACCCCCATTCCTTTCCTGTGCTTTAAGCAAATATCAAATTACCCACCGTTATCTCTGACTATCGCATAGTCTCTGTGTTCAAAACCAAGCTCAAACTTAAAATCTTCCCCAGCTTGTTCCTCCTGTGGTCTTTATTGCCAAGGCTGCTGCTGCTGATGCTGCTGCTAAGTCACTTCAGTTGTGTCCGACTCTGTGCCACCCCACAGACAGCAGCCCACCAGGCTCCTCCATCCCTGGGATTCTCCAGGCAAGGACACTGGAGTGGGTTGCCATTTCCTTCTTCAATGCATGCATGCACACTAAGTCGCTTCAGTCGTGTCTGACTCTGTGTGACCCTATGCTAGCGAACCACTATCTTTCTAGTGGCCTGAGTGCTAAACCTGGGAAATTCCTTTTTCTCTCATCCTCATCATTCAGTCAGTAACCATATCCTATAAATTCTCCTTCCTCAGTATCTGTTCTCTTGCCTGGAGATTCCCAGGGGCAGAGGAGCCTGCTGGGCTGCCGTCTATGGGGTCGCACAGAGTCGGACACGACTGAAGCAACTTGGCAGCAGCAGCAGCAGCGTCTGTTCAACCTGTTTCCTATTCCCCCTCACGGCCACCAGCAATACTACTGTGCCGGTTTCCCAGGTATTTTTTCTCCCTAGCACTAATCTCTTCTCTAGTGATCTTTCTAAAAGACAAAATTGCTCACACCGTTCCTCTACTGAAAGTGTTTCAGTGGCTCAGAAGGGCACATAAGTTAAAGATCTAAACTCTTCAACCACTTTATCAGATCTCTCTTGCCTCTCCTGCCTCAACTCAAGTTATTAACGACTTCAAGCTCTCTGCTCCACCTGTTTAATGTACTGTAATCTCTTTCACCTCTGGTTCTCAGCCTCACTGAGAATTAAGTTTTATGCATCAGCATCCAGAGCATTTGTAAAACACAACTTGATGGCCACATCTCAAGAATTTCTGAGTTAGCAGCGCTGAGAAGGGGCCCAGGTGATACCTGCGTTGAAGGACCACACTTTGAGTACCACTGGCCTAGAACAATCTTTCCCCCAGTTCTATCTTATACTCATTATTCATGTACCAGTTGAATACTATTCTTTCTAGTTGCTCTCTCAAGACCTTCCCATGTCTTGGCAAGGTGCTTCCTCGACAGTTCCCTGAATTACACCTATAACACACAATGTACAATAATTGCTTAATTATCTATTGACATGTCCCCACACTGGACTAAATATCACGAGGGCAGACGGTCTAGCTTTCTTGTTAATTGTTGTATAGCATCCAACTATCAGACTAGATGCTAAATATATATTGATTGCTTTAAATTAAAGCCAATTCCAAAAATGTTTACATTTCAAGAGTTTCCTTTCTACAAAGGATATTTTTTAAAACGTAAATATAAATGTTGTATTTCACAGCATTCCGATTTCTGAATGCCAACTGCCAACAACGTCAAGCAGTGATATATACAGATTCATTGCTTTTCCCACACAGAAAAACTGTATCACTAATAATTACAATATAAAGTATTAATTGTCTTTTTAAGCCACAGTGCACTAAGATAAATAAAACTGACAAATTTCTTCTAAAGGCATCTAGTGTTTACTTAGCAATGGCATGTGGCCTGGTTTTATTACGTCTCTTCTCTCTTAAAAATTGAGTAGTGATACCATAAAAAGCATACCATATTTAATGACACGTTACATGATTTTTTTGAACCTTGGTTTTATCATCTGTTAGATCAGAAAATTGGACTAAATTATACATAAGGTCTATTTCAGATTCAAAATTCTATACCAAGAACATTCTGGGTAAGAATTCAATATTTAATAAAATCACCAGCTAAATATTAAAGCAAC
This sequence comes from Capra hircus, assembly GCF_001704415.2. Lineage (NCBI taxonomy): Eukaryota > Metazoa > Chordata > Mammalia > Artiodactyla > Bovidae > Capra > Capra hircus. Next base: position 100,178,121 of record NC_030815.1, read on the forward strand.
AGAAAATATACCAGGAATTAAAAATAAAAAAGGTCGATAACTCCTGTGGAGAAGGAGACCAGTACTCTTGCCTGGAGAATCTCATGAACAGAAGAGCCTGAAGGGCTATAATCCATAGGGTCGCAAAGAACTGGATATGACTGAAGCAGCTTAGCAAGATAATGCCAGAGGAAAAAAATTGGAATTTTAGCTAGATTTAGTACAACAGAACTGAACTGAAAGAAGCATTAAATCTTTTCTCCTATCATCTACGAAAATCAGCAGATCTAGAGAATAAGCAAAGGAGACTTTGGTAGCATCTTCAATGGTATTCAGAAAGGTAGTGTGAAAGTACTTCTTTACTTTTTCAGGACCTGATGGATTTAGGCAGAAATGCACATCAAGCTCTGGGAGTATCCAATTCAACTATGACTGGGTGGACTATAAGCCATTAAGGTAGTCATGGTTACAAGGATAAAGCAAACAGGAAAAAAATTAGCAAACACAATGGGGAGAAAGCAACTCAGAGGAGATGGTCATCCTGAAGAATAACACAGAATGCCTCCCCTTAAAGCAGATACATAAAAAAGGGGGGGGGAGGGGTGGCAGAGGAAGAAGGGATTCAATGCCAGGATTTATATTTCTAATTTGTATTCTCAAAGTGCTTTGTTAGGATACAAGCACTGAAAATAGAGAAAGTCATTGTAAAGACAGAAAAAAATATTCCAGAAAAAACTCCATAGAGATTATATTAGCCTCCTGTTGCTAACATAACAAATTGCCACAAATTTAGTAGCTTCAAGAGACAAATTTATTATCTTATAGTCCTGGAGGTCAGAAGTCCAAAGTGGGTCTCACTGGGCTAAATCAAGGTGTTGGCAGGACTGTGTTCCTTTCCAGAGGCTCTAGAGAATTTTTCATGTCTTTTCCAATTTGGAGAGACGGCCCACATTCCTTGTCTCCTGGACCCATTCCAGCTTCAAAGCCAATAATGACCAGTCAAGTCAAGCCCTTCTCACACTGACATTCTAACACTGACACTTCTTTCTCCATCTTCCACTTTTAAAGATCCTTGTCCACCCAGATAACCTAGGATAATCTCCCCAACACAAAATATGGAACTTCATCACATATGAAAAGTCCCTTTTGCCATGTAAAGTACCATATTCACTGGTTCCAGGATTAAGTACACAGTGGACATCATCAGAACTCCATCAGTATGGCCACCAAAGAGATGAAAAGCCATTTCTGAATTAAAAGCAGTAATTCAGGCACTGAAATGAAGTATAAATATTTCAGAAAACTGAAATGACAAGCAGAAAACATACTTAGGAAAGTTACTCAGTGCTCAGAGAAGGTCTGAGATAAGATAAAAGAAAAGAAGGCACATACAGAAAAAAAAAAAAGTCCTAACGTAACTACTCTTCCAACTAAGACTAGGACAAAGCTTAAGTAACACAGCTTGAAGTATATGAAAAGTTACTGCTTAAAAAGAAAGACCTCAAGTTACTGATCCAACTTCACATAAACTACAAAGGAATTAATTAAAATTAACTAAAATTCACATATAGCTAGGGTAGATTTTGGAATATCAGGGTTAAAATTCTAAATTCTAAAAATATAAAAAGTAAACAAAAAGCAAACAAATACTGAGAGAAAGAGAGAAAATACAGTATTTCCAAACTTCTGCTGTAGAATTCCAAAGGACAGAATACAACCAATCAAAATCTCCATTATTTCAACTGTACTTCAATTTGGGGGAAAAAAAAAAATCTCCATTATATGGAGACAGTGTTTGAGATCCATAAATTCTACAACCACCTATACTTAAATTCTCATAAGGGGATAATAAAGAACAGTCCTGAGATGTGGGAGCTCAGAACGATCAACATATACATTTCCTTCCTAAAGAAAATATGAATGCCAAGTAAGCCATGAAAAAAGTAAAAATAAAAACCACAATAGAATAAAAAGACTAGCAGCAAGCATTAAAAATATACAAAACACAACTGACTCTAAGTAACTGCTCTTCATATGGTTATAAAACAAATATCAAAAATAACTTGAATGTATATTTATTGTAAAAACAGTAATAATCTGGAATTAAAATCACTGTATTGATAATAAAAGAGAAAACATGTAACACTAAAATATCAATAAATATACACATATATTTATTGTGGGCACATAAGAATGACTGTGATTCATAATGAATGTTTTCATAAGAAAAATGACAGCACTGCCCCCAAAATCACTGCATTAATAAGGCTTAAAAATGGGGGAAGAGAAGTATGTAAATATCTATTACTTAAGCACAAATCAAAACATACTATTTAAGTTGTAACAATAATTTTCAAAAATAAGTTTAAACATGGTTCAAAAACCACCAAATTAAGTAGTTAACATACTAAAAATAAGATAACTACTTTTCATATTACTGGAGAAAACAGAAACATAGGGGAGAAACGAACTACGTAAAGAATTACAATTTTGTGAAATTTAAATATGCATGAAATTTATATAAATAAAACTATAAATGATTTCCCTTTCTTCTTTAGAAAACTAATATGTGTTGCAAGAATTTAGGGGAAAACAAGAATATAATCAAACAAAACTCAAATACTTTTTAAAGTCCATTATTCCAAAATCTCAATCACTATAATTAGAAATGTCTCTGCAGTGAGTTACAGAATTCCACCCTGCCCAAGAAACAAAGACATAAATAAAACAGAGTGATTCCAAAAATAAACTGTCCTCAACGCTAAAAAGAGAAGTCCACAGTCATGCCCTTTTCACATCTACCGATTACATCACAGGATGATTGGGTTGGGGGAGGAGGCCTCACTGGCTGCTCTACAGAACAGATGTTCCAAATCTCAGAAATTTACCTCACCTTATCATGTGATCTCAAAAGAAGTCATAACAAATCTGCCAAGCCTGAACTCTGAAGAGGCACAGAGGGTGTTCATCTTCGTTACACACTTCCTTTGTTCATTGGCACATTCACAGACATTACTGGATGCCAGGTACAGGGAAGGCACTGCAATGGGCTATGCCTTCCAGGGGGACCAAAACGATACACCTGGGTGCCTGCTGTGGGGCCACTCCCGTTCCATCCAGTGTGGTCTTTAATCTCTTGAAAAACAGCTACATCTTCATTAGCCAAGTGAAGGGAATGCTTAGCTCGCTGACTTAGCAGCTCGCAGACCAGTAATTAAGTCTATATGATTTAGTAGCTCGCAGACCAGTAATTAAGTCTATATGATTTAGTAAGTATTTAGATAAGAATGTAAATATGCACTCTGACAGACTAAAAAGAGATTTTAATCTATGCAGAATAAAGGACCAGTAATAAGACCTAGATCAAGCCAGTTTGGTTTCCCACTTCTGTTAAAGTAAAACAATGGAGTAGGTGAGGACTTCTTCCTGATTCTGATGCTCACCAGCTAATCTGGTCTCCAGTTAAGTCTCACAACATCTCTAAGTGTCGATTTCTCATTTGTAAAATAAGACATCTCTAGTGAAAGTGTTCAGAGAAGGCAATGGCACCCCACTCCAGTACTCTTGCCTGGAAAATCCCATAGACAGAGGAGCCTGGTAGGCTGCAGTCCATGGGGTCGCTTAGAGTCGGATGCGATTGAGTGACTTCACTTTCACTTTTCACTTTCTTGCACTGGAGAAGGAAATGGCAACCCACTCCAGTGTTCTTGCCTGATAGGCTGCCGTCTATGGGGTCGCACAGAGCCGGACACGAATGAAGCGACTTAGCAGCAGCAGCAGCAGCAGCAGTGAAAGTGTTAGTTGCTCAGTCGTGTCCCACTCTTTGTGACTGCATGGACTATAGCCCACCAGGCTCCTCTGTTCACGGGATTCTCCAGGCAAGAATACTGGAGGGGGCAGCCATTTCCTTCTCCAGGGGATCTTCCCAACCCAGGGATCAAACCCAGGTTTTCCACATTGCAGGTGGATTCCTTGCTGTCTGAGCCACCAGGGAAGCCACGAACACTGGAATGGGTAGCCTATCCCTACTCCAGGCATCATCCTGACCCAGGAATCAAACCAGGGTCTCCTGCATTTCAGGCAGATTCTTTACCAGCTGAGCTACCAGGGAATTCTATTCTAGTTCTTAAAGCTAAAATACTCAGACTTTCCACACATTTCCTCCCTCATTCCCTTCCACCCACAAAAAAAGACTGAAAAGAGATAGCACAGAATTTAATAAATGTCATTAAGTCTCTAATTACAATAAAAATATTTCTCACACTTTTTTAGAGCCTCAAATGAGAAACAATAAAAAGAAAAAAAGGAATGATCCACAACTAGAATCAGAAAACAGGCCACAAAATAATGCTGATACAAACCAAAAATGTTTTTTAAGTTAGAAAGTCATATTCCAAGTAGTTGAAGAACATGCAATTACTAGATTTTTTTAAAAGTTTATCTGAAAAAGTACATAAAATTCTACTTCTTATACAATGTATAAGTAACAATGTATGCGAATATGATGTACAGACATGTAAAAAAGAAAACTATGGAAAACAAACAGTAAATCAATGAAAACACTGTATATCTGTTATTCCCTGTAACAGGCTGCATGAGTGACATCATATTAGCTGAATTTTCAGAGAGAATTTTGAGTCAGGCCCAGAAGGAAGAAATGGAAAAAAACAAACAGACAAAAAACCAAACAAACACTACCACATGCTAGAGAAAAATATAAGTAGTGTTTTAGACGCGCTGCTGAGCTCCAAGGGAACAGCAGCCGGAGGTGACAGGATGCCCTGGTAGCAGACTGTCAACATTATGGAGACACGGCATTAAATACTACTGGGAAAAGGAAGACGAGCCCTTGGCCTTAACTGAGACAGCGACTTAGAACTGAGACCAAGAGCTAAGCTAGGAGTCTTGGAAGATCTCCCTATCAGTAAGAGAGTAAACCAGAAAACATAATCTACACAGGTGCACTGGGGAAAACAAGTAAGTTTGTCTCATTTAGACTCCTGGTTGGGAAATAAATAAATTAAAAGACTCCCTTCAGAAATGAAGACCCCAAGCCTATAAATCACACACAGATGGGATCTGAAGTTAGATCTGCAAGTCTGAGAACCCACAGAAGGAGAAATGAACAAAAGCCACAGCCCTTAAGCTTGTGACATCTCCGCCCACCCTCCAACCCCCACATCCACGTGCCTGGCACTAGCAAGCATCAGACCTCTCCAGAGGGCCAGACATCAATACAGCCACACAGGATTCTCTCTGGTCAGCCCCACTGATGCATTAATCATCCCAAATAATAAAAACACACAAGAAGGGTACCGTGCATGACAATCAGCAGAACAGGACACAGTAGGATCGGATTCAAGAATATCAGACTAAAGACAAAACTGAACTCATGGAGTTTTTGCATTCTCCCTTTTCTACTTCAATTGGTTCCACTTACATTTCCATTTCTATTATTTAATGCTTATTTTTAATATTTGAACATGCATACTTGACGTCTACAAGTAATCCTCTTCCCTTGGTAAGCGCTCACTCCAATGCCTCCAGCTCCCTGTGGTTTAGCATTACTTCCATTTGTTTTGGAACCGACCTAAAATTATCTGATATTACATTCTCAGTTTATTTGGTTATCTTTGTATGATGCCAGCACACCCATGTTATGAGCACAAGAGAAAGATTAAGAATGAAATAAATTGTCAGCCAGTATTATTCGAGAAAAAAAATTAAAAAGTTCCTAAATAAAATTATCTATATTATATATCTAGATCTATATAGGGAAAGAGAGAGATGTGACTAAACAGAATTTATTCCAGAATGCAAAGGTGATTTAACATTTTAAAAATCTGGTAATAGAAATCATGACATGAACAAATTCAAGGAAAGAAAAAAGCCCAATGATCATCTCATTAGACATGCAAATATGTGTTTGGTAAATGTAAACAACTTTCATGATAACCTGCCAATCTAGGGTTAGAAGGAGACTTCCTTAACTTGGTAAAAGGTATATGTATGGCAATTGTCATATTTGATGGAAATATTAAATTCTGTTTTAAGAAACAAAACAAAGCTAATTCAACCACCAGTTGCCTTTAGCATGTGTTAGTGATTATAGCCAAAACAAAACCAAAAAAAAAAAAAACTGGAAAAGAAAAACTTAACTCTTTATCACAAATGATTAATTATTTACATATAAAATACAAGATAATCTATAAACAAACTGTATTAACAGGGTTTAGCAAATTTGTTGAATTAAATATCAAGCCACATGAATTAACTATGTTCATATAGAAATATCACAAAAAATTTTTAATTATTATTTCAAGGACAACAGATAATAAAAAAAGGCTTATTGATTCTAGGAATAAGTCTAAATATTCAAAAGCTTACAAGGAAACCTAAATAATTGAAGACATAGCATTTCATGGGCAGAGAAAGATGTTCAGATGTCAGTTTTCCAAAACAGTAATATATAAATCCAGTGCAATAAAATGAAAACCCGAAAGGGTTTTTCACGAAGCTTGACAGACTCTCTGAATACTGCTGCAGAAGTACAAAAGAGCCAGAGTACGCAAGATAAGTTGGAAATCAAAGAACTAGACGCCCTATGGAAAGCCACACTTTATTTCAAAGTGGTAGTAGTAAGACATGACATTGGCACAGAAAAACGAACAGCCAATGACGTAGGAAAGAACCAGAAACACACACTTTCATGATACCTTGATATAAGAGACATGGCTTTACCTACTAACGGGGAAAACAGCATTAACTATTCATCTGTGTGAAAAAATAAAAGTAAAACAAACCGTCTTTTCCCTATCACACACAGAAATCAACTTCAGTAAAGACGTGTAAAAAAGGAAATAAAAAATATATTTATAATTTGCAACTAGGGGAATTTTTCTAAACAAGACCAAAACACTGAAAATTCAAAACTTCCATCCAGCAAAAGACTTTCTAATCAATGAAAAGTTAAAGAACAGTAAAAATGTTGGCAATGCACATAATAAAGGTTTAGTTCACAAATCAAAACAGAAAAGCCAAACAATCCAACAGTAAAATAGGCAAAAATGGGGACAGGCAATTCATAAAAGAGGAAAGCTAAATGGCCAAACATCACATGAAAAGATAATTACTTTCCAGGGAATCAGACAAAATTAAATAAAAACTGCAGTCAGATCCAATTAACCAACCATTCCATTGGGTGGTTAAAATTTAACAAGCCTGAAGATATCAAGAGTTGACGAAAACTGCCATACAGTTATTGTGGGAATAAAATTTTAGTTACAACTGCTTTGCAAAACAGTTTGGCAAAAACCTCTTAAATTAGATATATTCATACATGATTGCACTATTCTAATGCTAGAAAACCTCAAACATGTGCCTGAGGAGAGATATACAAGAATTTTCACTGCTACTCTTTTCTAATATAAAAATATTAGAAGTAACATAAAATATTCGTCAAACCGAGAAAGGACAAATTGTGAAGTAACCAGAAAGATAAGCTATAAAGCAGCCAAATGAACAAAGTATAGCTTTACGTATGCTGATGACTAAAGCAACTTGCAAAGTATTACAAGCATTACGTCATTCTTAGAAATGTAAAAAAAAAAAAATTACAGAAATATACTATATATTGTTTAAACATTTCCCTGACATATGTATATATCACAAATATATGGGAGGAGATGATAAGTATAAATTTATGGTGTGAGCCATGGGGGAGGTTATAGAATAGGGAAGGAGTATAAGAGGCTCAACTTTATCTATAATGGCTCATTTGTTTATTTATTAAAGCACAAAATATTTTCCTCACTTCAGTTCAGTTGCTCAGTCATGTCTGACTCTTGGCAACCCCATGGACTGCAGCACACCAGGCCTCTCTGACCATCACCAACACTCGGACCCTGCTCAAACTCACGTCCATTGAGCTGGTGATGCCATCCAACCATCTCATCTTCGGTCGTCCCCTTCTCCTCCTGCCTTCAATCTTTCCCAGCATCAGGGTCTTTTCAAATAAGTCAGCTCTTCACATCAGGTAGCCAAAGTACTGGAGTTTCAGTTTCAACGTCAATGAATATTCAGGATTGATTTCTTTTAGGATAGACTGGTTGGATCTCCTTGCAGTCCAAGGGACTCTCAAGAGTCTTCTCCAACATCACAGTTCAAAAGCATCAATTCTTTGGTGCTCAGCTTTCTTTATGTTACAACACTCATATCCACACATGACTACTGGAAAAACCATTGCCTTAATAAATACACAGACCTTTGTAATGTCTTTGCTTCTTAATATGCTATCTAGGTTGGTCATAACTTTTCTTCCAAGAAGTAAGCATCTTTTAATTTCATGGCTGCAGTCACCATCTGCAGTGATTTTGGAGCCCAAGAAGATAAAGTCTGTCACTGTTTCCACTGTTTCCTCTTCTCTTTGCCATGAAGTGATAGGATCAGAAGCCAGGACCTTAGTTTTCTGAATGTTGAGCTTTAAGCCAACTTTTTCACACTCCTCTTTCACTTGCATCAAGAAGCTCTTTATTTCTTCTTCGCTTTCTGCCATAGTTCAGTTCAGTCATTCAGTAGTGTCCGACTCTTTGCGGCCCCATGAATCACAGCACACCAGGCCTCTCTGTCCATCACCAAATCCCGGAGTTCACCCAAACTCATGTCCATCGAGTCAGTGATGCCATCCAGCCATCTATCCTTGGTTGTCCCCTTCTCCTCCTGTCCCTAATCCCTCCCAGCATCAGGGGCTTTTCCAGTGAGTCAACACTTTGCATGAGGTGGCCAAAGTATTGGAGTTTCAGCTTCAGCTTTCCAATGAACACCCAGGACTGATCTCCTTTAGGATGGACTGGTTGGATCTCCTTGCAGTCCAAGGGACTCTCAAGAGTCTTTTCCAACACCACAGTTCAAAAGCATCAATTCTTCGGCGCTCAGCCTTCTTCACAGTCCAACTCTCACATCCATACATGACCACTGGAAAAACCATAGCCTTGACTAGACAGACCTTTGTTGGCAAAGGAGTATCTCTGCTTTTTAATATGCTATCTAGGTTGGTCATAACTTTCCTTCCAAGGAGTAAGTGTCTTTTAATTTCATGGCTGCAGTCACCATCTGCAATGATTTTGGAGCCCCAAAACATAAAGTCTGGCACTGTTTCCACTGTTTCTCCATTTATTTCCCATGAAGTGATAGGACCAGATGCCATGATCTTAGTTTTCTGAATGTTGAGCTTTAAGCCAACTTTTTCACTCTCTTCTTTCACTTTCATCAAGAGGCTTTTTAGTTCCTCTTCACATTCTGCCATAAGGGTGGTGTCATCTGCATATCTGAGATTATTGATATTTCTCCTGGAAATCTTGATTCCAGCTTGTGCTTCTTCCAGCCAAGCATTTCTCATGATGTACTCTGCATATAAGTTAAATAAGCAGGGTGAAAATACACAGTTTTGACGTACTTACCTATTTGGAACCAGTCTGTCATTCCATATCCAGTTCTAACTGTTGCTTCCTGACCTGCATACAGATTCCTTAAGAGGCAGGTCTGGTGATCTGGTATTCCCATCTCTTTCAGAATTTTCCACAGTTGATTGTGATCCACACAGTCAAAGGCTTTGGCATAGTCAATAAGGCAGGAATAGATGTTTTTCTGGAATTTTCTTGCTTTTTCAATGATCCAGCGGATGTTGGCAATTTGATCTCTGGTTCCTGTGCCTTTTCTAAAACCAGCTTGAACATCTGGAAGTTCTTGGTTCATATACTGTTGAAGCATGGTTTGGAGAATTTTGAGCATTACTTTCCTAGCATGTGAAATGAGTTCAATTGTGCGGTAGTTTGAGCATTCTTTGGCATTGCCTTTCTTTGGGATTGTAATGAAAACTGACCTTTTCCAGTCCTGTGGCCACTGCTGAGTTTTCCAAATTTGCTGGCATATTGAGTGTAGCACTTTCACAGCTCATCTTTTAGGATCTGAAATAGCTCAATTGGAATTTCATCGCCTCCATGAGCTTTGTTCATAGTGATGCTTCCTAAGGCTCACTTGTCTTCACATTCCAGGATGTCTGGCTCTAGATGAGTGATCACACTATCATGATTATCTGTATCGTGAAGATCTTTTTTGTACAGTTTCTGTGTATTCTTGCCACCTCTTCTTAATATCTTCTGCTTCTGTTAATCCATACCATTTCTGTCCTTTATCGAGCCCATCTTTGCTTGAAATGTTCCCTTGGTGTTTCTAATTTGCTTGAAGAGATCTCTAGTCTTTCCCATTCTATTGTTTTCCTCTATTTCTTTGTACTGATCGCTGAGGAATGCTTTCTTATCTACTCTGTATTCAAATAAATGGGTATATCTTTCCTTTTCTCCTTTGCTTTTGGCCTCTCTTCTTTTCACAGCTATTTATAAGCCCTCCTCAGACAGCCATTTTGGTTTTTTGCTTTTCTTTTTCTTGGGGATGGTCTTGCTCCCTGTCTCCTGGACAATGTCACGAACCTCCGTCCATAGAGTGACTAGCTTAGAGGAAAGCAATAAGATGTGAGGCTCAAAAAAGGCAGCTTCTAACATTTTAAATATTTAATGCAATTTAAAAAATATTTTTCAGGAAAAAAAATCATGCAAAAAGCATTCTCATAAGAATAAATGTACATTCCTGATACATCATTTGAGTTACATCTTGGGGTAACTAGGACTACAGTCTCACAGACTCCCTATTATTCACCACCTTACTCTTCCTGTCTTGTCTTTCTCCACCAATACAGAGTTGGATTTCCACCTATAATATAGGCTGTGTGGCTCTAATACAGCCCTCCCCTCCTGTTTTCCCAGGTGACTTCAGTAACCTGATCAACCATAATTAAGGTAATACTAAACAGAGTTTTAGAGCATGCAAAGCCTTTGGAGTTGGGGCTCAAACCTGAATCCAGATCAATGACTCATGTTTCCAGGCTTCAAGTAAAGCTTCAAACCTCCTTCTGCTGGCTGGTGGAAGCTCATCTCAGTACAGATTCTTTTAAATCAGGCAGCTATCTTGTCTACCAACAACCACAAGGTATACCCAACTGAATGCAGAGTTCCAAAGAATAGCAAGGAGAGATAAGAAAGACTTCTGAAGTGAACAATGCACAGAAATAGAGAAAAACAAAAGAATGGGACAGAGATCTCTTCAAGAAAATTAGAGATACCAAGCAAGATATCATGATATCATGAACTCCTTCTTGGAAAATTCAGACTTATATCGAAGAAAGTAGGGAAAACCACTAGACCATTCAGGTATTACATAAATTAAATCCCTTACAATTATACAGTGGAAGTGACAAATAGAGTCAAGGGATCAGATCTGATAGACAGAGTGCCTGAAGAACTGTGGACAGAGGTTCCTGACATGGTACAGGAGGCAGGGATAAAGACCATTCCCAAGGAAAAGAAATGCAAAAAAGGCAAAATGGTTGTCTGAAGAGGTCTTACAAATAGCTGAGAAAGAACAGAAGCTAAAGGCAAAAGAGAAAAAGAAAGATATATCCATCTGAATACAGAATTCCAAAGAATAGTAAGAGAGATAAGAAAGCCTTCCTAAATGATCAATGCAGAAATAGAGGAAAACAACAGAATGGGAAAGACTAGAGATCTCTTCAAGAAAATTAGAGACACCAAGGGAGCATTTCATGCAAAGAGGGGCTCGATAAAGGACAGGAATGGTATGGACCTAACAGAAGCAGAAGATATTAAGAGAAGGTAGCAAGAACACACAGAACTGTACAAAAAAGATGTTACGACCCAGAAAACCATGATGGTGTGATCACTCACCTAGAACCAGACATCCTGGAGTGCAAAGTCAAGAGGGCCTCAGGAAGCATCACTATGAACAAAGCTAGTGGAGGTGATGGAATTCCAGCTGAGCTCTTTCAAATCCTAAAAGATGATGCTTTGAAAGTGCTGCACTCAATATGTAAATTTGGAAAGCTCAGCAGTGGCCACAGGAGTGGAAAAGGTCAGTTTTGTTCCAATGTTGAAGGGCAATACCAAAGAATGTTCAAACTACCACATAATTGCACTCATTTCACATGTCAGCCAGGTAATGCTCAAAATCCTTCAAGCTAGGCTTCAACAGTATGTGAACCAAGAACTTCCAGATGTACAAGCTGGATTAGAAAAGGCAGAGGAACCAGAGATTAAATTGCCAACATCCGCTGGATCATCGAAAAAGCAAGGGAATTCCAGAAAAACATCTACTTTTTCTTCACTGATTACTCCAAAGACTTTTTGTGATTACAACAAACTGTGGGAAATTCTTAAAGAGATGGGAATATCACACCACCTTACCTGCCTCCTGCATAACCTGTATGCAGGTCAAGAAGCAACAGTTAGAACCGGACATGGAACAATAGACTGGTTCAAAACTGGGAAAGGAGTACCTCAAGGCTGTATATTGTCACCCTGCTTATTTAATTTCTATGCAGAGTACACCATGAGAAATGCACGGCTGGATGAATCACAAGCTGTAATCAAGACTGCTGGAAGAAATATCAATAACCTCAGATATGTAGATGACACCACCTTAATGGCAGAAAGCAAAGAGGAACTATAGAGCCTCTTGATGAAAGCGAAAGAGGAGAATGAAAAAGTTGGCTTGAAAATCAACATTCAAAAAACTGAGATCATGGCATTGGGTCCCATCATTTCATGGCAAATAGATAAGGGGAAAAATGTGAACAGTGACAGACTTTATTTTCTTGGGCTCCAAAATCACGGTGGACAGTGACTACAGCCATGAAATTGAAAGATTCTTGCTCCTTGGAAGAAAAGCTATGATAAACCTAGACAGTGTATTAAAAAGCAGAAACATCACTTTGCGGACAAAGATCTATATAGACCAAGCTATGGTTCTTCCAGTAGTGACGTACAGATGTTTGAGAGTTGGACCATAAAGACGACTGAGTGCCAAAGAAATGATGCTTTTGAACTGTGGTATTGGAGAAGACTCTTGAGAGTCCCTTGGACAGCAAGATCAAAGTAGTCAATCCTGAATATTCATTCAAAGAACTGATGCTTAAGCTGAAGCTCCAAGACTTTGGTCACCTGATGCGAAGAGCCGACTCACTGGAAAAGATCCTGATGCTGGGAAAGATTGATGGCATGAGGAGAAGGGTACAAGAGAGGATGGGATGATTGGATGGCATCATCAATTCAATCGACATTAGTCTGAACAAACCCTGGGAGAAGGTGGAGGACAGGGAAGCCTGGTGTGCTGCATGGCGTTGCAAAGAGTCAGATAGGACTGAGCGACTGAACAATAACAGCACACCCTACTCCTCTTCCTACAGGACAGGAACTCTGGCTCCCGAAGGTTGCCTGAATCTTTGAAAGTTGCTTGATAGCTAATCTCACCTTTCAGGAATTCATCTCCTTCATGGCCCTTTCAGAAATATTTTATTTGATACTAAGGAACAGGTAACAACTGCTTCTCACTTCCCTCCCAGCCTGAGCCTGTCTAGGATAATCATTTACAAAATGGACTTAAGTCTAACTCACTGGCAGTTCTTCACAGGATGCTGTGTGATTACCAAATGGCAGTACCATCATGCGGCAAATGAAGGTGGAATTTGTAAATGACGGTCTTATGACAGTGAGATACAGTTCTCCAAAGACATAAATCCCCAGACCCTATGATTACCATCTCCCCAGCTGGTGAAAACAGCAGGGTGTTATCCCACCTTAGCGTATATTCATGGAATAGCTATAACTAAAGTTCAAAGAAAAATAACTGGAGACAGCTAGGAGAGTAAAAAGGAACATTGGCTAAGAGCACCATCATGGGTCGTAAGAGGGAGGAAGCCTCACCCCTTTGAAGGATAAAGAATTGACTCCATTAATCATTAAAGACTAAAGCAATTAGAAAGGATGTATTAGAAAGAGAAACAAATATTAATGTCTCATTTGTGGTTTACCCTAGGTATCCCAGTACAATTTTGTCTTATGAACTGAAAACTCCAAACATGCCCTCAGATTGTGAAATAAGATATCCTCTCAAACTTTATCTGTGTTTATAAACACAAAAGGGGGCAGAGATGAATTCAAATTGCAATATGAGAACAAATTTAACTTCTAACAGAAACATGGTTCAAGATGGAGTAAGTCAGAAATCTCAGTGTTTATCTCCACATGCATTTATTCCTGGCAATACATTGGCGTTTTCCATAGAGTGTTTATCTAACTTGGCTTTCCTGTGATGGATCTTCTGGCATATTACATAAGTGCGTCATACACACAGACCATATGTAGAGGTAGCCACTCTCTCCCTGTTAAAAAAAAAAAGAAAAAAAAAAAAAAAAACTCCCAGAATAATTATGGGGGAAAAGGAAGGAACTAACATTATATATGCCAGTGGTCTGTTAAAAGATGCTGATACTGTAGAAAGCATCTAACATACTTTGCCATTTAAATCTGTGAGCAGTGTCTATTATTCTAGAGATTAAAAAAAAAAAATAGCTGAAGCTAGATCTATATTGAAAGAGATTTAAACCTAGATTTGAACCAAAATTCACCTGGGTCTAATCCTATGCATTCTGGTTTCTCAATTCCATGTTTGGTGAAGTCAGATCACGTTATGTCTTCTTTGTGTGGCACTGGAAACACACCTCATACTGCAAGAAACTGTTCACACTGTAGTCCACAAGAAAGCGCTGTCAAGATAACCATGATCCTTTACTTTCGGGACTGATAATTTAGTCACTGAAACAATTCCCTTTGTAAACCTTAAAAAGTCATTGGATAGTTTCAGGCAGAAGAGTAAACTAATCTAATCAATGTTTTTAAAAGATAACTCTTTACCCCCCAATTGCAAAAACACTTCTGAGAAAAGCAATTGGGAAATTCTGAACATAGCTGAATAGAAAATGATTTTTAAACTTGTTTTTAATTTTACTCTCTGGAGGAATGGGACTGTGGCAATATAAGTGAGTTCTTTCTTAGAGATGTATATTGATGTATGAATATGAGATAAAACAACAGGATGCCAAGGATTTGCTTTAAAATATTTAATTCCCCCAAAATGAGAGAAAATGAATCAAGTCTGGCCAAATGCTAATAATAATTGGATCTCAGTGATGGCTATCCTGGGATTCACTCTATTATTTTGATTTTGTGTATGTGTGTGTGTGATATTTTAAAACTGCATAATACAAAATTCCCAAAAAACGGAATTCTTTCAGTCTCAAAAGACACAACCCGTTGAACACAGCATTCAACTGCTTTAATCTAAAATTATCCACTCTCTAATATCAGAAATAAAACCCCTAAAAACCTATTAGTAATGATGTTCAAAAATACCTGTCTTCCAACAGACACCAAGCAGATACCTACTTGTTAGTTAACTTAGAGCACTGGGTAGGAACTAGGGGAACAAATATTTTGAAAACATTGAGCATCTACCCAAATTCATGTTTTTAATGAAATTTATTGGAAATCATTTGAAGGGATCAAAATATCTTTGTTTCCTTGTCTTAAAACCAAGACAGCCACTTAGCAAATGAGACAGAATACCTTGTAAAATACTGATGGCAAATATTCCTTCCTTGCTGGAATCATGGTTCTGAGATTTGAACGCCTTCAAAATTCTCAAACACCTCTTCTCGTCTATAACACCTGGGTTTGAGAAAGACTGAACCACCCATACACGGATTGAACTATTGACCCTTCCATTCAAAAGTAAAATTTAAAAAAAAAGTAAAATAAAGCTTTTAATCCATACTCCACCCACAGTAAAGAGATGAACCACCATTAAAGTTCTGCTAATAGAGTTCTAGATACAGAAAATGGTCATTAAGAGTGGCAAGCTTTTTGCTTACCCCTTCTACCTCCATCCCCTCCATCCTCCCATCCCTGCAGGGCAGGAGCACGTTCATTAATTTAACCAAAGCATGAGCATGCTCCTGTCTGCAGACATCTCCAGAGCTTCCTTCAGGAACTCTTTATTCTGAACTAGCTGAACTATTCAACATAAAGCAGCTACGCACACAGTCCGCCTGCTGCTGCTAGTCTGGTTTCGCCTGGGTATCCATCCAGCTTCAGAACGAGGTGCTGTCCTTCTCAGCCTGAGCAAACAAAAATCCATCTAACAGTCTGGGCAGGAGTCAAGCAGGAATACAAACTTGTCCCACTTCAAAGCACCAGGCGTATCTTTCACTGACTAAACAGCAATTCCAGCATGAGTGACAATGAAAGCTTTCTTCCCTATTATTGTTGGAAACAATCACCAGCTATTTTGTTCATATTAATTAGTTTATATCTAGTATTAGGCAGCCTTGATTAGAAAAATGCTCTTTGTTACCAAGTGAATAGAGAGTAACAAAACTGAAAGCTTTTTTTTTTCAATTGTTTTTGTCTTAAGAAAGGACTGTCAGGCCTTTCACACTTGAATGTGGGTTTATCTCTGCACAGGTCCCTGAATTCACCCTGAAAGAATTCGAGTTGATGTGCCAGACAATACCAGGCAAAGCTGATTGAGTGAATGGCTTATTACGCCTTGCCTAAGGAGATCTGTATTTAAATTGCTTTTACCTTCTCTGAACCTGGGGAAAACTTGATAATAGAGAATACATGAATACAAGCTTGGGGGCAAGGGCAAATCAGCCTTGGATTAAAAGCTGACTGCACAAATTACATGGGAAGGACTGACAAACAATCATGAGGTTCCTCATGGATGAGAGGATCCTGGGAACCAAGTGACCCACTGATCTGCGTCTCTCCAGAAGGGTAAGCTGCTTCTCTCTGTGACCTAACACCTCAACTTACAGCTGACTCCTTCCAAGGGGCTTGAGTTTCCCCAACTATCAGAGGCTGTGTGAGAATCATGGAACTCACTTCCCTGGTTGTGATTCATTAATAAATTAGTTCAGCACAATTGTCAAAAGTAAGGTTTGAACCCAGGTCTAAGACTCATGAGCTACATAAGTTTCCTTGAGATTAACGTTAAAAATCTTCATGTGGCTTCCAAAGCCCTGCAAAATCTTCTCCAACTCTGTAACCCAACCCACCTATCTTTTCTACAACCTGAAGTATGCTGATCAGTACTTAACAATGGGCTGGTTAGGTACCAGGGCCTGTGTTTGCCAATTTCCACTGGGTGTAAATACTTCACCCTGGCTGATTTCAAGCCACAAACATGAAGTCAATCAGCTTACGAAGTTCCTTTGAAAGCTGAAACGTCAGATCTTGTGAGCTGGGACAGCTGGCTCCAGACATCACTGCTCACACCCTCACACCCCACTTTACTATGACCAAAAGCTGTGAGCTCTCCCACCTTAGGACACTTGACATTCACACAGGCTATGTCCTCTCCCTTACCAGAGTAACTTACATTCATTCATAAGCTCCTAGCCTGGTAGTGTCCCTTTGAGACATCTTCCCTAATCCTACACATCATTCCACTTTACCCCAAAGAGCACCCATGCTTCCCGTGTGATAGCATTTGTGACACAGCACTCTAATTTTTGGTTTCTTTATCTGGGTATTTCCCATTACATTTCTAAACTCTGACAGGGCAAAGGCTGTCTTTATCTTGCATCCTCAGGCCTGCCACAGTGCTTGGTGAACAACACTGAGATGTACCGAGAAATATATTAAATATTCTTCTAAATTCTACACACATGACCTCATTTCCACCTTAAAACCACCCTACGGATTTGGCTTTTATATGACGATGCTCATTTTCCAGATGACAAAATGGAGGCACTGACAGAGTGAATACTTTTTTCTCCCCTCCCACCATGGGCTCAGTTAGTAAACGCTGGAACCAGGACTGGAATTGAGGCAGTGTGACTGCAGAGTCTTGTGCATCCTTCTAGACCAGCGTTTCCCTTTTTTTTTTTTTTTTCTATTGGCGACTCTCAAGGAAGAAATTTTAATTAAATTCAAGTTCTCCCTAAGGAGAAATTAAGTACTTAGGAATAGGTTTTCATCAGACAGGGTTAAGCTCTGGAGGGATTTTTCATCTCCCAAGGTCCATTTTTTGCCCTCTTGGGGGCAATTTCGTTCTTGTGGACAATGTGTATTACAGACTTTTCACTATATGCATTTATATTAATGTACCATATGTTTATCCCTAAGGACATATGGTCTTGTTTTACAGTTTTAATTATATTTTCCTGTAAGTATTATTCTGCATCTTGCTTTCTTTTCCCTCCATTAGATATCTTGAGGAGACAGTGCTGTGTTGAGATAGACAGATATCCTCATTTAACTGCTGTATTTAAATCATATCAACATGACTGACATTATTAAGTCCCTCTACTATTGACTATTAGAAAGTTTTCTACTGCTTGGTCTTCAACTAATGTTTCAGGGAATATCTCCCTGCACATATTCTTGGAATCATGTTTTTCTAACATAAGTATCTAGATGGGAACAGGGGATGTGCGAAGGTCTATAATTTTAACAGATACTGTCAAATTACCTTCCAGAGTGACTGGACCAATTTACTTCCCCACAGAGACTTTACAAGAATACACATTTCCTCACATGTTTATGTTAAATATGACCTCTTTCTACACACGGTGGTGCTAAACATTTTCATTAAATGAGTCATTTAAAAATATTTATATCACTCACTGGCTGATAGTAGCTTGTGTAAGAGCAAAGATGTGTAGATAAGACGACGCTGTTGGGAATGCTGACAAATGAGAGCAGCAAGACTAGGGTGCTGAAATGTCCTGTCCAGGAAACCTGTATCAGGGCCTAACTTACTCCACAAAAGGCTAAGAATAGTCACTGCAAGGGAACAGCTCCAGTGGACTTTGAAATGGTGACCTTAGGTAACAGACACTAAATCTTTTCACCCATTTACCACGTCTCTCGGGTACCAAGAACACTATTGAAGGGAATGGAACTCAAACACCCAAAGTAAATGAAGTGTTGAAAAGGCAATGATCCGTTTACCAGAAAGAGAAATACATATGATGGTGGTAACACGAAGCATTCTGGGAAATGACACTGCAAACTTTATAATGCTCAGGAGCAGCAATGACTACACCCATGTGATAAAGCCCCGAGTCTTTTAGAGAAGAAGAAAAACATTTACAGTAAATAAAGTAGAAAAGCTCCTTTTCCTTCTTTCTCCCTCCCTCCCTTTCTTTGCACACACACAGACACACACACCCCTACCTAAAATAAACGCAACAGGGGCCTACTCTATAGCACAAGGAACTATGCTCAATATTTTGTAATAACCTCTAAGGGAAAGGAATATGAGAAAAGATTATGTATATATATATATGAATCACTTGGCTGTACAATTGAAACTAATACAAAATGTAAATCTACTAAATTTCAATTAAAAAAACCTTTTTTTAGAAATCAGACCAAATATATATATATATATATATCCCAGCATAAAAATAAGTAGTTTTCTTTCTTCAGATCTTCATTTCCTTATGAAGGCTCCTATATCATATAAAATTTTTATTCAATTAAATAAAGAAACATATACAAAATTTAGTAGCCTGCAAATGATTCAAAGAAAACAAAGGTGTAGAAAAGTATTTTGTATCATAAAGATTCAAATTTCAATCAATATGACTCTTTCTCAAAAGCATGCTTTTTTCTTCCACCTTGGCCCTAAAAGTGATTCTCATGAATATGATCGGAGGTCACAGTCTAAACGGAAGAGAAGAGACTTCCCTGGTGGTCCAGTGATTAAAATTTCATGCTTCTAATGCAAGGGAAACAGATTCAATCCTTGGTCAGGGAACTAAGATCCCACATGTGTGCAGTACAGCCAAAAAATAAAAGGAGGAGAAGACAGTGAAAGAGGAGCATTTGGGAAATCACACTCGCTGATCTGTGCTTTGCACAGATCCTCTCCTTTAATCCCTATAACCATGCTGTGAGGGATAACTACATGAGAAGACATGGAAGTTGAGTGAGGTCAGCATGACTAAGGCCCTTTATCCAATAATTGAGATGTGAACACACGTCTAATGACTCCAAAGTCTGTTTCCCCACTGCACCATGCTACCTCCTGAAACTGAAAGGGTTCAGTTAGTATTTCAATAGATCAGATTGTAAAACAGTGAAAACAGTGTTCCTGATGTGTGACTGTTCTTCTCTGGACAGTAAAAGTAACTCACATTACTGTGGTTCAGAAGTTTCTGGAACTGCATTTTCTTCTCAAAGTTACTAGAACAGGTCAAGGTAAAATAATCATCATTACCGGAGGAGGACACCAAGACAACATTCAGAAAACTTGTTATAAGATTAGATCAGTTCTGAGATACACCCTAAAAAAGCCAACAGGGGGATCTGCTACTGACTGTCTTGATTTGGAGTTGGATCCCTCCAGTAGCAGCCAGCCACCCTAGGTGCTGAAAACAAGCGCCTCCCTCAGAAAACACTCATCCAAATCGCCATCAAACGAGAACTCAGAGGAGACACGTGTGATCTCCAGAGTCAAACACAGGTTCTAAAACTCAGCTGAAGCATTCAACAAACCTATGATTAGCCCAGACCTGTGTGTGTCTGCATCACGTACCTGGGGCTGTGAAACGACTGGGGAGGACGTAGAGGCAGCAGCCATGGCAGCTCCGGAGTCGTGGGCGGTGACCAGGCCCCAGCACTAAGGTCCACGGCAAGGGAGTCAGATTCTCCTGGCTGCTGATCAGATCGTGGTCATGCTAGGAGCACTGTGGACCTGGAAAAGGATGGGAAAACCCACTTTAGCCTCAGAGGACTGGCACAGGGGACTGAAGCACCTTTGGCCATGGGCAGCGAACATAAACAAACAAACAAAAACCCTATCTCACCAGCTTAATGCAAAGAGGAACCCAGGAAGGAGCATCTTACAGAGCAGCTAACATCGCAGTGCCAGGATTTCTGTACCATGTTAAGCTGATACATTTTCATAAACCTAAAGCCAATTTGGCATGCGAGCCAGATGTTTGCAGCAGGTGATTTCAAGTTGTGAAGACGGGGAGAGAAGGAAGGGGGAAGGGCCATCTTGTCCTTAAATAAGAAACTGAGTAACTCACAATTAAGAGTGTTCAGTATATAGGCAAAGAGCAAACAGAATAACAGTATCAAGTGTCTTAGAAGTGAAGTGAAGTCGCTCAGTCGTGTCCAACTGTTTGTGACCCCACGGACAGTAGCCTACCAGCCATCCATGGGATTTTCCAGGCAAGAATACTGGAGTGGGCTGCCATTTCCATCTCCAGGGGATCTTCCCAACCCAGGGATCGAACCCGGGTCTCCTGCATTGTAGACAAATGCATTACCGTCTGAGCCACCAGGGAAGTTCAAGTGTCTTAGAGACCCACCCAGTTCAACCCTGCCCACTAGCAGTTGAAAACCTGAGGGCTGATGAAGAGAGATGAGTGGAATCATATTCTGTTCCATAGAGAATCAGTCCTAGAGCACCAAGTCCCAGTCCCAGATGAGATTTAAGTGAATGCATTCCATATTTATATTTCCTTAGGGAACTTGTTACCATTTTCAGAATTAAAGAAAGGCAAGATACCCCAACGTTAAAGGGGTGGGTCCCAAGAAGAAGTTATTTGGATGGGCAGTGGGGGAGGGGGCTTTGTAAATCAAACTTCCACCGGTGTGAGGAAGAGTCCATTTCTCAGTTCCTCTCAACATTTTGGAGGCTGCTAGATGGATGTGACTTATTTCTACATCTCAATCTACAGAGGGGGACGATTTTTCATTTTAAGACCTTAAGATGGGAGGGAGGTTCAAAAGGGAGGGAAAGTATGTGTGCCTACGGCTGACTCATGTTGAAGTGTGACAGAAAACAACAAAATTCTGTAAATTATCCTTCAATAAAAATAATTTTTAAAAAAGACGTTAAGAAAATACTTTCATTCTAAAGACAATTTTTCACTTTTAGGTTGCTTTCATACCACCTAACAATATCCTTTCTTTTACTCAAAATGTTATTTATGGAACATCCATAGTGAACTAAGGGCATAATGAATAAAACTGAGCCTACCCCTGCCTCAGAAAGGCAGCATTTGTCTGTAAATACACTTTCTGGTTTCCCCAGCATGCAAAATGACACGAGAACACTTTCATACTATTGGGAAATGATACTCTTCTTAACAGTAAAAGTCACGAACCAGGATCACAAAAATCCAAGTCAGTAATCTTGAGCAGTTAGTAACAGTGGAGTTGGATATCTAAGCCAAGTCTCTGCAAATCCTCTGGCACTATTCTCTATTAGCTGAATGATGCTGGGCAAGTCGCATAACCTCAGAAGAACTGTTTCCTAAGAAACAATCTAGGTTTGGCAGCAACTTCTTTGAACTTGCTAGCCTGATTTTTATCCTGTCTTCGTGTATTATCCTTCATACTACAGTTTTAATCACTTTAGGTTTCCATTATTCAGAATTGTGGTACCTTTCTACCTTCCTCCTCTAACATTCTATCAGTGACTATTTTTTATTAACAAAAGTCAAGCTGCCAAGACGTTTTGGTCTAATGATCCACACAAAATTCCATAGCTACCCTGAGACAACAGTGATGTTCTCTTCAGTCCCCAGCTGTAGGGGGGAAAGATCTGCTGTTCATCACACTGTGAAGTTAAATAAATAGCCCAGGAGGAAGGCACACATCCACAGAGGGCCTCTCCTCTTCTGTGAGGGCTGTCGGAAAGCCGACCCCACCCTGGGAGAGTATAGAGCCCCACGGTGCGCTGTTTTGTACTGAACTTATTCCTGGCATCATTTTGTGCTGCCCCTTCTTTTTCCCCCTTTTTTCCTTCTCACATATTTACAGTTCACACCATCTTGTTCTATGAATGTATGAACAGCATGATAACCAAAAAGAAATACGGAAGGTGAGTGAGATTCTATTCTTAAATATTCATGTGGGTCCAATATCATTTCTGCTGAGTTACATCATTAAGCAATATGGCCTTAAAATATTTTCCATATTCAGAGTACAAAGAGTTGCCCAAAATGTGAATGCTGGGTTCCCAGCCTACAGTCAGAAAAAGGATAAAGAAATGCGTGTAACAAATGCTATATGGCATCACTGCTGATAGTAAAAGGGGAAAGGGTAGGAGCCTGGGATTTAATGAACACCTACTAGATGCTGAGCAAAGGTGCAGTCATTTCACGTACAATTTGAGGTAGATATTGTCAACTCATTTCATAGATAAGAAACTTGAGGCTTGTCATGAGGCTAGGAAACGACAGAGCTGAGACTTGAACCGGGACCCACCACAGGGCCTTTCCATGGATGAACCTTCCAAGTGAACAAAAATTAACCAAGATAAAGAGCTTGGAGGTTTCCTAACCAAAAATTTCAGAAAGTTCTGAAGGAAGCAAGATGTAAGCCAGACATCCTGCAGAGTACCTATTTCCCCAAACCCTGCTCTCATCCACATAAAAATGTTAATGACGTACCCCTAGTTTTGATTTATGTGACACATCCCTGAGCTACACAGTAGACAATACAGATTGTTAGTTTCCTTTTTGAAGAATATCAAGACAAAACATTAACTGTCTTCCCCTAAAGCATCGAAGACATATCGAGTTTAGATGCTTTTGCTGAACCTTTTCTTTTTCCAGATGAAGAGATTTTCATTTCTGGGCTAATAGTGTATAACACTAGAAGATTCATAAAAGTGTATGTTGAACCTGTTCTTACACTGTGAGAAGCCCTTTATAAGATGGAGTATGGTTAATTAACTGAAAAGGTAAGAGTTAAGCAATACCACCTCAAAGAGTATAAAATAGCTCTCTTGGGAAGCAACGTCTTAAAATTACATTCATGAAACCTATGTACTGCTCAACTTACAAAACTGTGCAAATCATGGGGGAAGAGATGTGATGACACCAAAGACAATCTCCTAGGCAATGATGCCAGGCAGTCTCTGGCCAAGTACGCCAGATTACCTTGACATACTGTCTCCTGCTTTCTCAGAGCCCCAGACTGCCAACTGCAGAGCTGCACAGAATTTAAAAAAAAAAAAAAAAAACTCATCCCTCTTTGAACTCTTCCCAGTATTTAGATACCTGTCCTGAAGTTCTTCTAACCAGCCCTCAGCCTACCTCTCTCTGTCCTTTGAGCTCTTGATAACAGGAAACCACAAAGCAGGGTGAGTTGGCTCCGTTAACCCCAGGTACCCTTGGCCATCACTCTTTTCCCTTCTCTTCCTTCCTCGTTGCCCCCATGTTCCATTCTAGGCATGACTTCCAATCTCCATCATCCTTCTCAAAACCACAAAACCACACCTACTGCCACTAGCAGAACAGGAGCTCTGTCACCGACTCACATGCCTGTTCACTCATTCTCCAGTCCCTGGCTACGAATTACCTCAAAGTCCCTCCCCATAGCTCAAAATTGACATATACACACACGCACGCGCACACACACACACGCAGCACACACACATGCACGCACACACACGCACACACACACATGCACGCACACACGCACGCACACACACACGCACGCGCACACACGCGCACACACACGCACACACACACGCGCACACACACACACACACACACCAACACATTATATAGTCAACAAGGACCTACTATATGGCACAGGGAACTACATTCAATATTTTGTAAAAACTCACAAGGGAAAAGAATCAGAAAAAAACCAGATACATATGTATGTCTAACTGAATCACTTTGTTGTACACCTAATACTGAGACATTGTAAATCAGCTATATTTCAATTTAAAAAAATATTTTATAAAAAATGTTTAGATAAAATACAATCTACAAGTAAGAAAGCCGCATAGGCTCATGGTTCTGTGCTAGATTAACAGAAAATAACCAACTGAATATAAGAAAAGGAAATATCCTGACTCAATCCTAGAAACCACAGATGGATCCTACCTATTGCTCAAACTTTCAGAAATATATACTGGCAAGAATCAACATGGAAGGTTGGAGAACATTTAAAGCTCAACATTGCTTTCATGTGAAACTATAATTACATGGACAGAAAATAAGTAAATGAGACCCCAATAGACTCACAATGATGCTCCCTGTTAAGAAGGATGAGGGCTGGAGTGAACTAAGCCACGGAGCATTGGAGTACATTTAAAATATATTCAGCTCCTTAAAAGGGGTTCCTGGCTCTGACTGAGCAAGTAATCTCTGGCTGTATTTACTCCTAATTTACATGTACCCATAATGACTGGCCCAGAAAATATGTGGGAAAAAAGCACTACCAGCTGGCTTCTGATATGGGCAGCCATGCCAAATGACAATGATCTTTCTAATTACTGAGTGCAACACCAAATACCTTTTTAAAAAGTCTCTGGTTCTGAGGCAACTGTTCCCTTTGATTACTTCTGGAGCTGATGCTGGCTCTTTTCCTAGGCCTCATAGGAAGATGAATTTCTAACTTGGCAAATTTATCTACTATAAATCTAACCTTTTTCCTTCATCTGGACTTAAGTCAAATAATGACTCATCTCAGCCCCTTAAAAGAATACAGGGCTATACCCGATACTGAATACACACAGACTTCCCTCTCTAAGGATAAGACACAGAAAAATTCATATCCACCAGGCAAATGAAAAATATTGTTCATCTCAAGAGAAGGGAGACTCTAGAGTTAGAGCAAATATTTACTTAAGAAATAGGTATACAACATAAAAGGTAACTTTAGGAAAATATGAGATCAGACATGAGTCAACATTAACCAAAAAATTATGAATTACGGACCTGAATGAAGGCAGTCAATAAAGTAGAAAACAGAATGAAAAAGCAGAAAATGGTATTAGTGAAGGAGAAGATAAACCACAGCTTGGGTGGGGCCTACATGACTAAAGATTTCAAAGCTTCCATTCCCCAAATAAGTAGATGAACATAAAGTACCAAAGGAGGAAAGACGTCATCAATGCTGAAACCAGGAATGGATACATTTATCCTCCAAATAACACATAAATAGAGCCAGTTAGATCAGGGAGCAAAATATTTCAGATTTCATGTATCCTTCTTCAGAGAGCTCTATACTCTCTAGTCCAGCAGAAACTAGACAAGAAACTCTCAACCTCAAACCTGGATGAGCAAGATGAACAAGAGGAAGGTCAGGGCTATAGCTTGTCTTGCTCAGTATTTATCTATTTATTTACCTTAAGCATCTGAAACCAGCCTTGTATCTAAAGGCTAAGACTGGAA
Source organism: Capra hircus (assembly GCF_001704415.2). Lineage (NCBI taxonomy): Eukaryota > Metazoa > Chordata > Mammalia > Artiodactyla > Bovidae > Capra > Capra hircus. Next base: position 100,204,231 of record NC_030815.1, read on the forward strand.
GAGTCTTCTCTGGAATCTGGGTAGATGAAAAGATCTTAACAACAGTTACATCAGGAAGAAGATGCTGCGCCCATTCAAACAAAAACAGGAGACTTAAAAACCAGTAACTGGAAATGCAGGAGCAGCACTGGAATACAAAGTTAAGAAACTTCCCCAAAATGTAGAACCAAAAGACAAACTGAAGGAAAACAGAACAGTTAAGAATGAGAAAGCTGGAGGACTAGTCCAGGAGATCTAACAGCCAAACAAAAGCAATTCCAGAATTAAAGGGGGAAAAACAAAAGGAAATGGAGAGGAGTGGGCGGTGTAAGGGTGGGTGGGGGCGATCAAGTAACAAAATCAAAACATTTCCTAAAGTGCCAAGTCCTAAGTTTGTTGACTTGTAAGGTCCACTGATAACCTACATGCCCACTTCTATCAATTTTAATACGCCCACTTTAAGCACATCATCATGATTTTTTTTAAACACAAAAGATTTTTAAAAAATTCTTGTAACTGATCAGAAAGTGATAGGGGGAGCTCATGGACAAAGGATGAGGAATCAGAAAGTCTGCATTTCTCAACAGCAACCTAGAAGCTGGAAGACAATGGACAATGAAGAAAGTGATTTACCATTGACAGTCTCATTGCAGGATGTCCTTCGCAAAGTAGGGAGGAAACTGGTCAAAATGAAGGCGCGAGATACAGGAACAAAAGGTCAATTCAGGAGAAAAATAAAGGGAATTCCTGGCCTGCTTGTGAAAGGACATTGCGAGATTGCAAGGTGGACTGCACAGACTGCCTGAGTATGTTGAGAGATTTCTAGAACTGACAGCTTGGGATTGAAAGAGCACATAGAATCCTAAGCATATAGAACAGAATAACCAGCACACAGAAGAAGTAAGCACACATAAGAAGAAAAATGAAAATTTAAAAGAGAATGAAGAATTTACAGAAGAAGCAAAGGATTCACAGACTTCTAGATGGCTCAGCTGTGAATGATATTATCAAGGTCATAATAACATTAACACTGAAAACTGACATGATCAGAAACACAACCTAAGGTATTAGGATGGAGAGGTTTAGGAGGGGAGTAGGCGTGCAACACATCTTCCACAGGGATGTCTATCAATACTTGAAACTGACATATCCAATAGTACAAGGATAAATCTTAGTGATGCAACGCAAATACCCAATGAAGCAACTAAATCAACTGAAAACGGTAGTTATGGGGAAGAGAAAAGGCGGGAAGGGAGAAAAGAACTCCTTTTTCTTAGAAATCCTCATATAGCTGTTTAACTCTTTATAACATTGATTAAAAAAAAATAAAAAATAAAAAAATAAAACTGTTGAAACTAAAAATGTATTTAAAACTACCACAGGCAGAAGTGCCACTATAGAAGACCAAGTTGATGCCACGGAAGACAAGTTTGAGAAAAATCACACATGCTTCAATATAATAGTTACTAGAATGATTAGAAATTATGGCTGTGGAATAGAGAAAATACAGATTCAATAGAAGAAGAATTGGTACATCCAGAAAGAACAAATAGAACATACGTTATTTAACAATAAAAGTAAGCTTTTCCTAAAAGACATTAAGTTCTTAAGCTTAAAGAACACAGAGAAAAAAAAGATAAAATGCACTAAATCAAAATTTAAAACTCCTGTGCAAAAAACACAATTGAGAATGAAAAGACAATCCATGGAATGGGATAAAATATTTGTAAATCATATATCTAAAAAGGAATTGATATCCAGAGTATATAAAGAAACTCAACAAGAAGAAAATCAAACAACTGAACTAAAAAGTAAGACTTGAATAAACATTCCTCCAGAAACATTCAAATGGTCAAAAAAAACACCTGACAAGACAGTCAACAGCACTAATTGCTAGGGAAATGCAAATCAAAACCACAGTGCGATAAGAACTATTGCTACTGCTGCTGCTGCTAAGTCACTTCAGTCGTGTCCGACTCTGTGCGACCCCATAGACGGCAGCCCATCAGGCTCCCCCGTCCCTGGGATTCTCTAGGCAAGAATACTGGAGTGGGTTGCCATGTCCTTCTCCAATGCATGAAAGTAAAAAGTGAAAGTGAAGTCGCTCAGTCGTGTCCGACTCTTAGCGACCCCATGGGCTGCAGCCTACCAGGCTCCTCCATCCATGGGATTTTCCAGGCAAGAGCACTGGAGTGGGCTGCCATTGCCTTCTCCAGTGATAAGAACACTTCGCATCACTTAGATTTGTTGCTAACAAAATAAGCAAGGTTGTGGGGAAATTGGAACCTTTGTGTATTGCTCATGGGAATGCAAAGTAGTTCAGCTGCTGTAGAAATCAGAATGGCAGTTTCTTAAAACATTAAACATAGAATTCTTTTAAGCCCACAGTTCCACTGCTGGGTATATACACCCAAAATAATTGAAAGCAGGGTCTCAAAGAGATATCCGAACACCCATGTCCATGGCAGTGTTATTCACAATAATAGAGAAAATGGTGAAAGCAACTCAAATGTCCATGGGCAAATCCATGGATAAACAAAATGCAGTACTTTAAATGCATACAGTGGAATATTATTCAGCCTTAAGGAAATTCTGGCACATAATATAACATGGGTGAACCCTGAGGAAGTGAAGTGAAGTCGCTCAGTCGTGTCCAACTCTTTGTGACCCCATGGACTGCAGCCCACCAGGCTTCTCCATCCATGGAATTTTCCAGGCATGAGTACTGGAGTGGGTTGCCATTTCCTTCTCCAGAACCCTGAGGACATTATGCTAAGCGAAATAAGCTTGTAACAAAAAGACAAATATTTTGTGATTCCACATATATGAGGTACCTAGAGGAGTCAAATTCATAGAGACAGTGTGTAGAATAGTGGTTGCCAGGGGCTGGGGAGGGAGAGGATGAGGAGATGTTTTTTAATAGGCAGAGAGTTTCAGTTTTGTAAGACAAAGGGAGATCTGAAGATCTGTTCCACAACAATGTAAATATACTTAGCTCTGGTGGCTCAGACGGTAAAGCGTCTGCCCCGCAATGTGGGAGACCCGGGATCGATTCCTGGGTCAGGAAGATCCCCTGGAGGAGGAAATGGCAACCCACTCCAGCACTCTTGCCTGGAAAATCCCATGGACGGAGGAGCCTGATAGGCTACAGTCCATGGGGTCACAAAGAGTCAGACATGACTGAGTGACTTCACTCACTATTGAACTTGAAAATGTAAATTATATGTCATTTATATGTTACGACAATTAAAAGAAAGAGCTCATTTCAGGAAAAATATGAAGTGCATGATCTACAAGTGAAATGCAGGTTTGTTAAATAAATAAACTTGAAGAGTTAAAAGAATTCTCATGAAAAAACAAAATGGGGAAAAAATCAAAATCACAAAGGCAAAAACTTAGGCTGGACACAGTCAGTCATCAACTTGGCCACAACAGCGGACAAGACATAGAAGCAACATTTCATTTTGTCAAAAATGTAGAATGACTCAAACTATACATTCAGCCATGGCATCATTTATCTGCAATAGCAAGAACAAGGCGCTTGTATTAAATGTAATTAGGATATATTACACCCTGAAATTTCCACAGATGACATAATACGGGTGATAAATCAAAGTAATGTGCTCAGGAGAGCTTCAGCATGAGCTTCTTATCAATCCATGTAAACAAGGAATATCTGTGATAATAATGCTGACCAAAAAAATGTAGCTATTATAACTATTAAAAGAAACTGTCCAACTGAAATGCACATAAATGTGATGAACTAAGATTAAAAACTCCAGGAAATCACAAGAAAAAGGAAAACATTCTTCACATTTTGAGAGTCATACACTACTACACTTTGTTGGTTAGTCATTAAGTTGTGCCTGACTCTCTTTGTGACCCCAGGAACTATAGCCTGCCAGGCTCCCCGTCCATGGGATTTCCCAGGCAAGGATACTGGAGTGGGATGCCATTTCCTTCTCCAGGGGATCTTCCCGATCCAAGGCTCGAACCTGCATCTCCTGCATTGGCAGGCAGGTTCTTTACCACTGAGCCACCAGGGAAGCCCTCCGTTTACACACTGAAGACAATATATTTCATGCTCTTAAATCTTTCCTTTTTCACAAAACTGATAGGCTCAGTTCCATTTGCTTTTCCAGCTTTTCAATCAGACTTACATTTTGCCTAAGAGGCTGCCATTCTTTCCACATGGCAACTGGCTCACGTGTTCAAAGGCAGGAATACAGCTAGCCCATCCTACTCACACAACCTGCACAAAAGAAACCCCAGCACCACAGCTGCACTGTTTTATGTGCACTCTGACGGAGCTCAAGACTGCAGATTAAAGAACTGGCCAAAAAGTGTTTAAATAAACTCACAGGTCTGATTTCAAAGACTGTATGGACAGGTGTACAGTTTTCCCTTTTGGAAAGTGCTCCTTCTGGGGAGAGATGCTATCCTGAAACTTGTCCAAATAACCAGGAATTGTAAAAACACAATTTTTGAAAAAAAAAAAAAAAATCTTACAATGGTCATCACTAGTAGGGCCAAGGATGAATTAGTCAAACTCTGTTAACATGTCAAGCTAGTTTCTGGGATATTATTTAGAAAATGGGGGTAATCTAAAGTTTAGGAATAATGAGTCAGAAACTGGCCAAAAGAGAAATATATCCTATAAGCTAAAGAAAAAAAAAAAAAAAAACTCATGAGCATCCTAAATTATAAAGGGAGAGAGCAAAAGAAAGGGATGAGAGCAAAGGAAGAGAAGTCAACTAAAAGATCTTAAAAATCCTCTTGAAAGGCAAGGAAAAGAATTACTCTTTGAATAAGAAACAGACTTACAACCACCCTGTTTCTTTCGGTTACCCAAGGCCACAATGTCCAAACTCCCAAACTCTTTGTTATCTGCATGCCTTGACCCAGCCTTTTGCATAGGGACTCAGAGCCTGCAAAGACTTTAGGCAATCAAGAGTTCCACCCAAGAAAGTAAATATCCCGAAGCATAGATAGGGTGGGTACATTTCTATTGAGGGATGTTTATGGAGAGAGCCTCTGAGCTATGTTGGAATGTCTGCAGTCCACAGGTTTCAGGACAAAGAGATTACAACTTTATAATCAACCCTCAGGATGAGCTAGATTCTTCCAACCAGAGCCAATGGAGGAGTCTTGAGGGATATTTTCTTCTAAGAGCAAATGCATGTTTCTAAAATCAGAAGTAATTCCCAAATTACTTAGAATGGAAGGGTGTGAGGGAAAGGGAAAGAAGGAAAAATGGAAAGCGAATGGGGGTGGAGGCATACTGTCAAAATAGCTGGCCAAAATATAGAAGTCTGCAGCTGCGATAAGAAAAGCATTCAGCCCAGAATAACAGCAAAGGATTCTGCGGACAAAGGCATCTTCCATTACTTAAGGTTTCCAGTAGCTTAAACTTCATGTACTTTTCAGAAAATAAGTTAAAATAAATTCTGAGTGCCTGAATTGAAGAAGAGTGATTTAAAACTCACTCTATGTACCTCATATTTATGGTTGCTCATATTTGTGGTTGCTCAGGGCGGGGGAACACGGGCAGGGGGAAAAGATGGATTGCGAGCTTGGGGTTAACAGATGCAAACTATTTTATATAGAATGGATAAACAACATGATCCTAGTGTATAGCACAGGGAACTATATTCACTATCCTGTAATAAACCATAATAGAAGAGAATATGAAAAAGAATACACCTATCTCTATATATCTGAATCACTTTGCTGTACAGCGGAGACTAACATATTATAAATCAACTCTACTTCAATAAAACAAATTTAAATTTTTAAAACTACAACTGCACCTCAACATAAAAAAGTTATGCCTGGAAGATAGTTTTCTGATGTGTTTCTCACGGTGTAAGAGAATAGACACATTTATTTCTGGTGTGGACAAACTATATAATCTTTCTGGAATACAATACGGATGAGTGCATGTGTTTGTGTGGTTTGCATCAAGATTCTAAAATGCACCCTGGATCAGAGACTATGTAACTCTACAACTACAAATTTATACTGTGGAACAAGTTCATTAATGATGAAGATTTTACTCCAAGAGGGCTTAATACAATAGCATATAAGAGTAGAAAAGTTTAGAAACTAATAATACAGTGCTTGCCAACTGAATTATTAAAACTATGTTCCCATGCAATTCAATTTATACAGCCAATAAACATTAAATTGTATTTAAATTAGGTATCTATATATTTACCCCATTTGGCAAACATACCTACAGAGTAAGGTTATATATATACATATATATGTATCCTGAGGTGCTGTGGATACTCTAATTTTCTACAGAAAAATAATACACAGGGCTAAGATAAGAGTAACAGACCAGATGACTGTCTGTCTTAAAAAAGAAAAACAATAAAATATACAAAATACTGAACACGTCAGAAGTGGAAAGAACAGGTAAGCACTATGATTGACTCAGACTTCGCTGATAGCTTAGTTGGTAAAGAATCCACCTGCAACACAGGAGACCCCAGTTTGATTCCTGGGTCGGGAAGATCCACTGGAGAAACAACAGGCTACCCACTCCAGTATTCTTGGGCTTCCCTTGTGGCTCAGCTGGTAAAGAATCCACCTGCAATGCAGGAGACCTGGGTTCAATCCCTGGGTTGGGAAGATCCGCTGGAGAATGGATAGGCTACCCACTCCAGTATTCCTGGGCTTCCCGAATCCACCTGCAATGTGGGAGGCCTGGGTTCAATTCCTGGGTTAGGAAGATCCCCTAGAGAAGAGAAAGGCTACTCACTCCAGGATTATGGCCTGGAGAATTCCATGGACTACGTAGTTCATGGGTTGCAAAGAGTTATACATGACTGAGTGACTTTCACTTTCACTTCGTGATTGACCTGGCTTCCTGCCTCAAGAATGTCCAGCCACCATACAGGGGAAATCCAGGTGGAACCCAGAGAACTTACTGAGTTAAAGAAGCATATCTGGGAACACAAGAAGCTCAAAGCAGCTAGAGTTACCAGAACAGAATACCATAGAGAAGAGAACCAGACAGAAAACACCAGAGATCTGCAGCCCCTCCACCCTTGCCTTGAGTACTCACCAGAGAACAGATCAGAGAAGCATACAGGAATCTGTGAAGAGACTGGAGTGATATCAATTAGAACAGTCTCTGTTTCCACTAGCAAGACTGGAAAGGAAAAAAGAAAGTGAAGTCGCTCAGTTGTCTCCAACTATTTGCGACCCCATGGACTGTAGCCTACCAGGCTCCTCTGTCCATGGGATTTTCCAGGCAATAGTACTGGAGTGGATTGCCATTGCCTTCTCCAGCAGATCTTCCCAACCCAGGGGTGGAACCCAGGTCTCCTGCATTGTAAACAGACGCTTTACCGTCTGAGCCACCAGGGAAGTCTGAGACTGCACAACCTCATAATTCACAGAACCTTGGCTAGAGCACTCAGAAACATCTTGCCCCAGAAGTGGGGAATAATCAGTCCTAGAACTAAACACTGAGTTGATCCCACCTAACAAATTTTAAAAGCGAGACCTAAAAAGATCAAATTCTTTCCAAGTAATTAACTATGACCCAGAACAAAGCCTGAGAATATTTATGGGAACACAAATATCTAGCACCCAACAAGGTAAAATTCACATAGTCTGGCATCCAATCAGTAATTACTAGTCATGCAACGAAGTAGGAAAATATGACCAACATAAGGAGAAAATAGTTTCACAACTGAAACAGAAACAAAACTGAAATAGACATGAGAATTAACAGATAAGTAGATTAAAACAGTTATTACAACTTATTCCAAATATTAAAAAAGTAGAAACATAAAAGAGTATTAAAGAGACCAAAATCAAATTTTTAGAGATGAAAAATACAATGCATAAAATGAGAAATATACTGGATGGGATTAACAAAAATCTGGCATTGCAGAAGAAAGGATTAGCAAAGTGAGAGAAATAGACACTATCCAAAATGAAGCACTGAGAGAAAAACGAGAGAGTAAGAAAAATTAAAAGAGCATCAGTGAGTTGTGGGAAAATTTCACACAGACCAATATACATGTAACTGGAGCTCCCAAAGGAAAGAGAGAGGGTTTCCCTGGTGGCTCAGATGATAAAGAGTCTGCCTGCAATGAGGCAGACCTGGGTTCGATCCCTGGGTTGAATGGCAATCCCCTCCAGTATTCTTGCCTGGGAAATCCCATGGATCGAGGAGCCTGCTGGGCTACAGTGCATGGGGTCACAAAGAGTGGAACATGACTGAGTGACTAACACTTTTAAAGGAAAGAGAAGGATATCTGAAAAACAAAGGCCAAAAAGTTCCAAACTTGAATGAAAACTATGAGCTTACATATTCAACAAGTTTAATAAACTATGAACACAAAAAACAAAGAAAATCCATAAAGCCACACTTAATCAAATTTATCAAACATAATGATAACAAGAAAATCTTTAAAACAACCAGATAAAAAAAAAGACGTGTGGCACTGAGAGGAATTAGGATAAGGAGGACAGCAGATTTTTCATCAGAAATATGGCAAGCAAGAAGACAGTGATCAACATCTTTAAAGTACTGAAAAAAATATAACCCTATCAATATAAGTTTCTGTCCATGGAAAATGTTTTTCAAAAAGGAGAATTAAGCAAAAACATTTTAAAACAAAACAAATGAAAGGATTCACTGTAAGAAGATCATGGACTATAAGAAATGTTAGAAAGAAATTCTATCAGACAAAGGAAACTTATATCACAAGGACAGATGAATTTTCACAAAGAAATAGAGAATACTGAAACTAGTAATTAAATGGATAAACATAAAAGAGAGTTTTCTTACATGTCTCTTTAAATTATAATTGAAATTACTCACAAAATGAGAGAAATATCTACAAAGCATATCTGATAAAGGACTTGTATACAGAGTACATGAAGAACTTTTACAACTCAATAATAAAGACCCAAGCCAATTTTAAAAGGAGAAAAAAAATCTGAATAGACATTTCCCAAAGGAAATACATAAATGGCTGGTAAGTATATAAAAAGATACTCAACAGCTTTAGCCATGGGGCGGGGGAGAAGCAAATTCACAATGAGATACCACTTCAAACTCACTAGGAAAGCTATCATCAAAATAACAGGTAATAATAAGAATTGATGAGGATAGAGAGAAACTAGAACCCTCAAACATTGCTGGAGGCAGGGTAAAATGGTAGAGCCACTGTGGAAAACAGCCTGGTAGTCCTTCAAAACATTAAACAGTGTTACCATGCCAGTACAGCCCTAGGTATATACCCAAGGGAAGTGAAAATATGTATCAATACAAAAGCTTATAGAAGAATATTCCTAGAAACATTATGCATAATAGTAAAAAAATGGAAACAACCCAAATGTCTATTGACTGATAAACAGACTAAACAATAAATATCCTACAGTAAGTCCCCTACACATGAATCTTCAAGCTGTGAACTTTCAAAGATGAGAACATGCATTCACTTGCATGTACAATCATGTAAGTTAGCTCATATGTTTGTCATGAACTACTGTACTTCTGTACTTTCCAAGGTACTACTGCACTGTAAGATTTAAAATATTTTGTTTTTTTATGTTTTATTTGTGTGAAAAGTGTTATAAACTTATTATAGTACAGTATTATATAGTCAATTGTGTTAGTTGGGTTACTAGACTAATTTTGTTGGGCTTACAAATTGGACTTATGAACATGCTCTCAAAATGGAAATCGTTCATATGTAGGGGACTTACTATATGTTCAAACAATAGAATCTTAATGCACAAGGGAAAAAATGATAATAAATGCTATCATAGCATGCATCAACCTTAAGAAACATTATACTGTGTGAAAGAAGCCAGCCACACAAGGCCTAATACTATGACTCCATTTATATGAAATGTTCAGGATAGGCAAATCTCTGAGACAGAAGAGCAGATTGGTGTTTGCCAGGGGGTTGGAAAAGGATAAATATAGAATGATGCTTTTGAATTGTGGTGCTGGAGAAGACTCTTGAAAGTCCCTTGGACTGCAAGGAGATCAAACCAGTCAATCTAAAGAAAATAAGCCCTGAACATTCACTGGAAGGACTGATGTTAAAGCTGAAGCTCCAATACTTTGGCCCCTGGTGCAAAGAGCCAACTCACCTGGTGCAAAGAACCAACTCTGATGCTGGGAAAGATTAAAGGCAAAAGGAGAAGAGGGTGGCAGAGGATGAGATGATTGGATAGCATCACTGACTCAACGGACATGAATTTGAGCAAACTCTGGGAGTTTGGCCTGCTGCAGCCCATGGGGTTGCAGAGAGTCGGACACGACTTAGCAGCCAAACAACAACAAATAGGGAATGACTGGTAATAGATGTGGGGTTTCCTTTGTGGATGGAGAAAATTTTCTAGCACTGTGGTAACAGTTCCACAACACTGAATATTAAAAAAAAAACAACAACACTGAACTGTATTTCTTAAATAGCTGAATTATATGTGAATTATATCCACAAAGCTACTAAAAAGATATCTGACAAAAGTAATAATGATGGGATTTATTATAGAAATAAAATTCTAGAAAAGTTAGGAGGCAGAAAAAGAAAACATATTTAAGAGTTCTATACTATAGAGAAGGATAATATCACTTAAAAGTATCATTTAATATAATCAACTTAATTAAATAAAGGTAACTGAAAGCCTATTACAAATGCTGAAATCAACCACCTAAAGTAAAACAAGGAATTATAGCTAATATGCCAAAGAAGAAATAAAGTTATAAAAACCATCAAATGCAAAAAATAAAAAAAGAGAGACAAAGAGAAACAAAGAATAGACAGGACAAATTAGCAAATATCATCAGATGGGCAAGATGATGTACTTAAATATGACCATAATAAAATACACACACACACACACACAGAGGAAGTGGTCTAAACACCACCAATGAAATGGCAGAGGTTGTCAGGCGGGATAAAAAAGCAAGCGTCAACTCCTCTACATTTCCTACATGAACCATACTTTAGATATGAAGACACAAGTAGTTTAATAGGAAAAGGGAAAAGATGTGTCAAGAAGACACTAAAAATGAAACTGGAGTGCCTATACTAATATCTGGCAGAGCAGATTTTAGAGCAAAATATATTACCAAGAACAAAGAAAGCCATTTACTACTGATAAGCGGTCAATTCATCAAGATGACACAATAATAATTAAAGTTTATACATCTAATAAAGTGGAGAAGGAACTGGCAACCACTCCAGTATTCTTGCCTGGAGAATCCCATGGCCAGAGGAACTTGGCAGGCTACAGTCCATGTGGTCGCAGAGTCAGACATGACTGAGCAACTAATATACACACACGTACATTTAATAAGGGAACTTTCAATGATATGAAGTAAAAATTAACGATAAGAGCAACAAACAAACCTGAAATCATGGCCAAAATTTCAATACCCCTCTATAATTAATTGATAAAACAAAAAATCAATAAGGATAACAAGAACTTAACATAATTATCAACTTGATTCTGATTGACATTTTTAGAACACTTTATTGACTACCAGCAGAATACACATTTTCCTCAAGTGCAAAACGAACGGGTACCAAGACAGACCCTATCCTGGGCCATGAAACAAGTCTCAATAAATTTAAAAGGATTCAAGTCATACAAAGTATGGTCTCTGACCATAACTGAATTAAATTAAAAATCAGTAACAGAAAGATCTTTGGAAGATTACCAAATGCTGAACAACTATCATCTCTTTAAATACCTTATGCAATAAAGAAACTAAAGGGGGAAATTTGAAAGTGCTTTGAACTGAATTAATATTTTGAATGTTTTGAATTGAATGAAGACAAAAACAAAGCATCAGTACTTGCAGGGTGCCACTAAAGCAGTACCTAAGAGGAAAATTATAGCATTAAACACTCTTAATAGAAAAAAAGTCTGACATAAATGACCATCAGAAGCCAGAAAAAAAATGATCTAATTAAACCCAAAGTAAGCAGAAAAAGAAGAAACAATGAATAAATCAGATAATAATATAACTGTGTGTGTGTGTGTGCTCAATTGCATCTGACTGTTTGCGACCCCATGGACTGCAGCCTTCCAGGCTCCTCTATCCATGGAATTTTCCAGGCAAGAATACTGGAGTGGGTTGCCATTTCCTAATCCAGAGGATCTTCCCGACCCAGGGATCGAACCCAGGTCTCCTGTGTCTCCTGCATCAGCAGGCAGATTCTTTAACACCAGGCCACCTGAGAAGCCCATTAGTAACAGCAATAAACCCAAAAGCTATTTCTTTGAGAAAATCAATACAGTTGTTAGGGGAAAAAAAGATAATACAAATTACTAATGGCAGAAACAAAAAGAGGGGTGGTCACTACTGACCCCATACACATTAAAGGATATAAAGAAAAAAGAATGGGAACTTCCTTAGTAGTCCAGTGGTTAAGAATCCACCGGGCAATGCAGGAGATGGGGTTCCATCCCTGGTAAAGGAACTAAGATCCCACGTGCTGTGCAACTAAGGCTACGTGCTGCAACTACTGAGCCTGTGAGCTCCGGAGCCCACGTGACACGGCTAGACAGCCCATAGCTACTGAAGCCTGCACACTCCGGAGCCTGCCTGTCACAACGAGAGAGTCGGAGCGCTGCAAGAAAAGGTCCCACATGAAAAAATGAAGATCCTGCATGCTGCAAGCAAGACTCATGCAACAAATTTTTTTAAAGAATAAAGACAGTGTGGTATGGGCCTAAAGAAAGATAAATAGATTAATGAAATATAATAGAAAGTAGATCTATACTTGTATAAGAAAGTTTTCACAAAGGTAAATAGGCAACATAGTGGAGAAAGAAGAGCCTTTCCAATAAATTGTGATAAACTGCTGGATATCTGAGTGCAAAACAACACAAAAAACAACTTTTCATTCACATTTCAATCCACATATGAAAATCAACTTAAATGGCTCATAGACCTAAATGTAAAACTCAGAACTATAAAACTGCTAGAGGAAAACAAAAGAGAAAATCTCTGTGGAGTTGGATCAGGCAAAGTTTTCCTATGTAAGATATCAAAAGTATGATCCATAAAAGAACAAACTGAAACACAAGTCTTCATCAAAAGCTCTTCTGCTCTTCAAAGGACACTAAGTAAATTTAAAAAGCCACAAACTTGTTAAAAAAAAATCTTTAAAATCATATCTAATATAAGACTTGTATCCAAAATGTATTTTTAAAATTTCAAAGTTCAGGAAGAAACCACTCACTTCTTAAACTAGGCAAAAGATCTAGACACTTCATGGAAAAGAATATACAGACAGCAAATAAGCACAGAAGAGCAATTATGAAAACCCAAATTAAAACCACAATAAAATACCACTAGATATTAACAGAATAACCAAAATTAAAAAGACTGACCATACCAAGTGTTGGTGAGAATACGAATCAACTGTAGCTCTCACACACTACTGTGGGAACAGAAGATAGGATCAATTTGGAAAACGAGAGGGATTGGGGGCAGGAGGAGAAGGGGACGGCAGAGGATGAGATGGCTGGGTGGCACCACTGATGCCATGGATGTGAGTTTGGGTGGACTCCGGGAGATGGTGATGGACAGGGAGGCCTGGCCTGCTGCAGTTCATGGGGTCACAAAGAGTCAGACACAACTGAGCAACTGAACTGAACTAGACCATTTTTTAAAATTAAATATATACTTACTATCCAATCTGAACATTTCACTCCAAGGTATCTGCTCAAGAGTAAAGAAAGCACATCAGCACAAAGACTTGAGCACAAATGTTTATTATAGTAGCTTTTATCTTTAATAGACAAAAACTGGAAACAGCTCAAATATCAATTCACAAATAAACAAATTGCTATAACGTCCATACAACGGAATTACTACTCAGCAATTAAAACAAATGAACTAGTCATAGACATAATAGTATATATCAACTCAAAACAACTATACTGAGTGAAAGAAGCCAAACAAAATCAGCATTTACTATATGATTCCAGTTATGCAAAACTATAGAAAAAGAAAACTAGTCTATAGTGACCGAAAGCAGACCGGTAATAGTTGGGAGAACAGGAGGGGAGGGGAAGACAACAGAAGGAAGGACTTCAAAGGGAAGGAGGAAATTTGAGGAGTGATAGGTTTCTTCATTCTTTTGATTGTGATGATTATTTCAAGGGTACTACACACATCAAAACAAATCAAACTATACATTTTAAATATGTGCAATTCAGGTATGTCCTCAATAAAAATATCAATAGAAAGTCTACGTCTTATAATAATGAGGAAAATGCCATGTTATAGATTTCCAAAATACAATTTTTAAAGAATATTTTCCTTGGAGGGAAAACACTGGATTATAAGAAAATCTGAGCACCAACTATAATGTATACATATATCAGTAACAACACAAGAGCAACTCAGTGCAGTGTCAGAGACTAAATGAGGTGAGGAGGAGGTCCTGGGAAGGCAGCTGAGAGCATCTGTCAGAGCCTAAAAGGTAAGGGAGCATCCAGGAGAGGAGGGGACAGAGGTACAGACTCATGGTTTTCAAGAGCTACAGCGATAAAAACAGAAGTTTAAGAAGTGTGTGTAGTGAGGTGTAACATGTGTGTGCATGCAAGTCAGAGGACTTGGAGGCGTGACACCCCAAAAACAATGAGTGTGCCAGGACTTACATCTTGGTCTCTAAATACCATTCTTTACTGAAAGGAGCAGCTCTTGGGAGAAATGCGTGAGTCCGGGGCTGGAGGTCAGGGAAGTATATGATGACTTGGAACATGTTCTTGTGCCAGAAAGACAGATAGCACTCAAAGAATTATGAAGATATGCTAAAAAAAGAAAATTAGATTGCAGGGTTCCTTCTTTGCCTAAAATGGACATTTTTGAGCTTCAGAATGAATGTCAGAACAGATTTATAACCCTTTGAATAAAATAGGAATTTATGAGTTCATTATAATACAAATTAACTAATAAAAGTTTGACAAGAAATAGGATATTTACATAGACTCAAATACTGTTTCACAAAATTCTTATTACTTAGAAAGGAAAAACAGTAACTTTACAGTGAAGAAATCTAGAAGACACTACCTTTATCAAATGATCAAAGTAAACATCACCAGAAACTGGGACAAATACCAAAATCACTGCAGACAGTGACTGCAGCCATGAAATTAAAAAGATGCTGGCTCCTTGGAAGAAAAGCTATGATAAACCTAGACAGTATATTAAAAAGCACAGACATCACTTTGCTGATGAAGGTCCATATAGTCAAAGCTTTGGCTTTTCCAGTAGCTATGTATGGATGTGAGAGTTGGACCATAAAGAAGGCTAAGTGCCAAAGAACTGATCTTTCAAATTGTGGTGCTGAAGAAGACTCTTGAGAGTCCCTTGGACTCCAAGGAGATCAAACCAGTCAATCCTAAAGGAAATCAACCCTGAATATTCATTGGAAGGACTGATGCTGAAGCTCCAATACTTTGGTCACCTGATGCAAAGAGCCAACTCATTAGAAAAGACCCTGACGCTGGGAAAGATTGAAGACAAAAAGAGAAGGGGGCAGCAGGGGAAGAGATGGCTAGATGGCATCACCAACTCAATGGATATAAGTCTGAACAAACTCTGGGAGACAGTGAAGGACAGGGAAGTCTGGTGTGCTTGTCCATGAGGTCGCAAAGAATCCGACCCAGCTTCACGACTGAACAACAACACGGTGTGTGCCAGCTGATAGGATGTAATGAGAA
Organism: Capra hircus; assembly: GCF_001704415.2. Taxonomy (NCBI): domain Eukaryota; kingdom Metazoa; phylum Chordata; class Mammalia; order Artiodactyla; family Bovidae; genus Capra; species Capra hircus. The sequence goes on from NC_030815.1 coordinate 100,219,936, forward strand.
GAACACAGCATCACTTTTGAGATATTCCTGACAAAGTTCCAAACTCTGAGTTTAATTTTTTTAAAAAGGGGGAGGATGGTCAAATCCAAATTGAGGAACATTCTACAAAATAACCATCCTATAATCTTTAAAAGATCAAGGTCATAAAAGAAAAGAAACTAAGAAACTGTCCCATGCTAAAAGGAGACTAACAAGAGGCATGGCCAGGTAATACAAAGCAAGATTCTGAGCTGGATCCTTCACTAGTAAGGGGAGACAGCTTATACAACTGGGGAGAACTTCAATGGATTTAAAAATTAGCTGATAGTACAGCAATGATGTTCATTTCCAAAGTCAAATGATTGTTTTGTGACTATGTGAAAGAATGTCCTTGTTTTTAGGAAATACATTATAAAGTACTGGAGGATGCTAAGACATCATGTCAGTAATTCATTCCTAATGGACTTGGCAAGATAAAGGTTTCTTTTCATTTCTGTACTGCAGTTGCCACTTTTCTGTAAGTTTGAGAGAAGGAAGGAGGAAGGGAGGAACAGGGGGAGGCAGCGGAAAAGCCCCATGATCTCAAATAAAATGTGTTTAATTGAAAGAGAGTATTCATGTGTCACTAACCATAAGACTAGGCATGGGCAAGAAGAAACTGAATTTAAAAACTTTTTTTTGAATCTGGTTAGAAGTTACTGTTACAAATTACATGACTATTCCAGACACACATGTGCCTGATTTTAGAGAAGACAGGAAGAGATGTCTCAGACAAAGGGCAGAGTATAAGAGGCATGCTGCCAAAAGTCAGATAGGTCTTTTGAAAAAGGAGAAGTCTGGACCACAGTAAACAAGGCAGGCAGAGTCATCCCACCAAGTTTTGCTGTATTTCCAAAAGCTAAACAAATATTATACAGAATTAGAAAGACACATTTACATTCAATGCAAACCAAAGAAAGGGCAGATAACCCACAAAAGTGGTCCTAAGAATGTCTTCTGTTTCCAGGATACAGGGAAAATGTGACAAGGTACCACGCTCTTTGAAGACGATGGATTATGAAATTCCTTCTGCCAGCTAGTGAGAATAATCTCTTCCAGATGTTGTTTGGCCCACAATGTGTTATTCAAAATATGAAAGTTTTGTTTATTTTCAGAGTTCAAAAGCCAAATAAGAAATCTCCTTTCCTCCACTAACTTCTAATTAAATCAGAGATTAACAGGTTTTTTTTTTTTTTAATCAGCATACATCCTAAGTTTAGACTTATACACCCTACTCAAAGTTTTAAGGGCGAAAAAAATCAAACCTGTTGAATATAACCCTAGTATCTACTTCACGATGGGGGAAAAATGAGGTACTTCATCTCATTTCCTTTCTTGCTATAATAGAACATCACTTTTCTTCAGTGAAGTCCCTCTTGGCAATAACCTTTTAAAACAGTAGGCAATAGAGGGAAACCTAAAGGAAACTAGTATTGTACTGCACGATGAGTTATTCTCAGCTGGGCTAAGGAGACGGGAAGACTGTAGGTTTTCCTGAGAATTCACATATACACTTTTGAGAGAGAAGGAAAGGCTGGCCTCGTTCATTAATATAACAATGCTGTGAGTAACATTTCAAACACTATTACCCTGTGGATGAAATCAGGAATGTGAAGCAAGGGGAATCAAATGACTCTTCTCTGTTCACAATAATTCAGTAACCATGATAACAAATAAACAACAAAAATAGGGGGCTCCTCCCTAACTTTCACGTGAATGGTATTCGAACTCTTGTTTTCCTTTTATGAACGAGTTTTCAAATGTAACACAGGGTATCTTTCTAAATTATCACTGAAGCTGTTTATCTCAAATGCAGCAGAATATGAAAAGGAAAAAAAGTCTTTTTATAAGCTGTGAGAAGATAATAAAACCACAAGTAGCCACAAGCCCCTCTGCTTGAGATATGACCTAAAAACCAACTGGAGACCTAGAAACAGCTGTGAGGCACACTTTAAATTAGACTTCTAACCATCTAACCATCAGCCTGGACGATGCTGTCCTCAATGTCCAGAAAAAATCATGGGGAAATCCAGATATGTGGAGGACGCAGAGTGTCACACAGAAAGCTTCTCACTAGTGTGAAAGGGATCATATGGCCACTCCAAAGAAAAGATAAGGCTTTAGAACATGAAATTCCAATTATGAAAGGGATCAGGAACAAAAAAAGGCTTCGCTAAACTGTTATTACCTAAAAAATCTTGGGAGATGAAGAAACAACCACACAGACTCAGCAGCAGCAGTCTCTACCTGACCAAGAATTTCCTGAGGCTTGAAAAGGAGTGTGCTATACGACCAGACTTAGTGTGATTGCTGTTTTAAGCCAAGTCACGGAAATAAAATAAGCAGACAAGACATCTATAAATCCTCTGTGTTCCAAGGTGTCGCCATTTTACACTATTGCAGTTGTGGGTTCCAAGAAACTGAATGGAGAATTCACCCTGCCGCAGAGAAGTGGGTCCAGAGGGAAACAAAAGGTCACCTCAAACCACGCCAGTTTCTTTGGGTGATGGCTATGGAGGTGACCAGGATGACAAGTAAGGACACTTCTCCCGCTGGGGCCTGATGGTTTTGTTTTGGAGCCTAATCTCAGATCCATGTTACATGAACTCCTCTCAGTTGGAGTTCAGAACACCACACGGATTTCTTTTGGCCTCAATCCCATAATTGCAGCTGTTTGTACTTATTTGAGGTACGGTGTATTTTGAAACAAAATGAACCAGACTTCTCCTACTGCCTATGTCAGTGCCTGGTACTAGGAAACATTAACTCTTTCACAGCCAGGCAACTGATAATTGTAGTGCATCCATCATCTGGAGGAAACATAAAGAAATACTGACCAAGGTATGGGAAAGGTTCTCCAAAAAGGAAGCTCATTTCAAAGCAAAGGCAAATATTCCATCGTTGACTTAGTTTCTGGCTTCCCCAGTAGCTCAGTGGGTAAAGAATCTGCCTGCAATGCAGGAGACACAGGAGATGGGAGTTCAATCCCTGGGTTGGGAAGATGCCCTGCAGAAGGAAATGGAAACTCACTCCAGTATTCTTGCCTGGAAAACCCCATGGACAGAGGAGCCTGGTGGGCTACAGTCCATGGGGTCGCAAAGAGTCAGACACGACTCGACTGAGTGACTAAACTACCTCCACTTCGTTTCTGAACCCATCTATCTCCAAACACATTTCAACCAGTGTATAAGATATATAGAAGAACAACAGTCATTACTGTGAACAAATAGGTGCCAACAAATTAGATAACCTAGAAGAAATGAAAACATACAGTAGAAATGTATACAATCCACCAGGAAAGAATTATGAAGAAACAGAAAAATTGAAGAGATCAATAGGGAGATTGAAAAAGTAAGCAACCCCCCACCCCTAACAAGGAAAGACTAGGACCAGATGGTTTCACTGGTGAATTTTATCAAACATGTAAAGAAGAATTAATAACAGTCTTTCTCAAACTCTTCCAAAAAACTGAAGAGGAGGGAACACTCCCAAACTCACTTTACAAGACCAGCATACCCTGATACCAAAGCCAAATAAGAATAGTTCACGAAAAGCAGACTACTGGATGATGTAGAAGCAAAAATTCTCAACAAAATTATAGCACACCAAATTCAACAACTCGTTAGAAGAGTCAGATGCCATGATCAAGTGGGATTTATTTCTAGGGTAGAAGAGTGGGTCAACATAATGCAAAATCTATTAGCACAATATACCATTATTAACAAAATAATGGCTAAAAATCATATGACCCTCTCAATACATGCAAAAAAAGCATTTGACAGAATTTAACACACACTCATGATTAAAAACAAAAACTCAGAACTGAGTAGAGCAGGAGCCTATCTCAACATAATAAAAGGTGTACATGATAAACTGACAGCTAAATCATACTCACCGGTAAAACACGATTGAAATTTTCCCACCAAGATCAGGAGCAAGACAAGAATGCCCCCTCTTACCACCTCTTTTCAACACAGACCTGTAAGTCCTAACCAGAGCAATTACACAATAAAAATAAAAGACATTCAAATCAAAAGAAAGCAGTAAAGATGTCTCTGTTTGCAGATGATATGCTCTTATATAAAAATCCTAAAGACTCCATCAAAAAACTTCTAGGTGTAATAAACTAATTCAGTAAAATTGCAGTATATAAAAATCAACATACAAAAATCAGTTCTTGTTCCTATACTCTAAAAAACAAATATACGAAAAATAAAGAAAAGTCCATTTAAATAGCATTTAAAACAGTAAAATTCTTAGGAGTAAATTTAACAAAGGCAGTGAAAGATCTATACACTGAAAATTACAAGACACTGATAAGAAAAACAGAAGACACAAATAAATGGAAGGATAGCCTGTGCTCATGGATCAGAAGAATTGATACAGTTGTGATATGGGATTCCCAGGTGGCACAGTAGTGAAGAATCTGCCTGCAATGCAGGAGACTCGGGTTCGATCCCTGGGTTGGGAAGACCCCCTGAAGGAAGAAATGACAACCCTTTGCAGTATTCTTTCCTGGAAAATCCCATGGACAGAAGAGCCTGAAATGCTACAGTCCATAGGAGTCTCAAAGAGGGACCCAACTGAGCAGCTAACACACACTATCCATACTACTCAAAGCCACCTGCAGATTCAACGCAATCCAGATCAAAACTCCAATGGCATTTTTCACAGAAACAGAACAAACAATCCTAAACTGATATGGAATCACAAAAGACCTCACACAACCAAAGCAATCCTGAGAAAGAAGAATGAAGTGGAAGCATCACAATTCCTGATTTCAAGCTTCATTACAAAGCTATGGTAATCAAAATAGCATGGTGAACAAGATCAAGATGGCCGAGTAAGAGGATATGGAGTTCACTGTCCCCCACAAACACTTAAAAAAATACACTTACATGTAGAACAATCCTCACTGAAACCTGGAAACTGGCAGAAGGACTCCTGTACATCCAAAGTTATAAGAAAAACGCAAAAGTAATCAGGAAGGGAAGAAAAATCAGGTTGGGATCTGTGCCCCTGGGTGTGGATCCAGAGAAAAAGGGAGATTATAGAAGTGGACACGTGCCCTGGGGAGCAAGCAGGTCAGAGCTAATATGAGCTCACCCCTCAGGGTTTCTGCCCCAGCAACTTGGATAAGACCTCATCCCCAACAGTTCAGTGACAGCCACTGAGCAGAGAGGAAGTCCTATGTCATACCTAGCTCAGCTCTAGACCCTCCATTTCCAGCCCCACCCCCTACCAAGGTGAAAGCTACCAGCATATCCTCAGAGGAAGTATAAACATGTTGTCCATGGAATTCTCCAGGCCAGAATACTGGAGTGGGTAGCTTTTCTCAAGGGGATCTTCCCAACCCAGGGACTGAACTCAGGTCTCTCACATTGCAGGTAGATTCTTTACCAGCTGAGTCACAAGGGAAGCCCAAGAATACTAGAGGTGGTAGCCTACCCTTTCTCCAGGGGATCTTCCTGACCCAGGAATTGAACTGGGGTCTCCTGCATTGCAGGTATATTCTTTACTAACTGAGCTATCAGGAAGCCCCAGGAGACTAAGCAACATGCTGCTAAAATACCAATGGGTCAAGGTGGAAATCAGAAAATATGCAAACACAACACTGCAAAGTCTATGGGATGGGGCAAAAGCAGCTCCGAGGGAAGTTTACAGTAATACAGACTTGCCTCAAGAAACAAGAAAACTCTCAAATATACAACCTAACATAACCACATACAGCATCAAGAAAAGAAGAACAAATCAAGTACAAATTCAGCAGAAGAAAATAATAAAGATCAGAGAAGAAATAAGTGAAACATGTATCAAAATGCAATATAAAAGGTCAATAAAACCAAGAGTTGTTTTTTTGAAAGGATAAACAAAATCAACAAATCTCTAGCCAGGCTCACCAAGAAGAAAAAAGGAGGACTTGAATAAGCAAATTAAGAAATGAAAGAGGAGCGCTAATAACCCATACCACAGAGATACAAAAATCATAAGAGAATATTACAGCAATGATACACCAACAAACTGGACAACCCAGAAGAAATGGACAAATTTCTAGAAACATACAACCTACCAAGAGTGAATCAAGAAGGAACAGATAGATCCTGAACAGATCTATCACTAAAAGTGAGATTGAATTTGAAATTAAAAAAAAAAAAAACTAAAAATCTCCCAACAAACAAAAGTCCAGAACCAGATGGCTTCACAAGGAAATTCTATCAAACATATAAAGAAAAACTAGGACCTATCCTTTTCCAAAAAACTGAAGAGAATAGAACACACTCATTCATTCTACCAGGCCATCATTATTTTTATATCAAAATCAGACAAAGGCACTACAAAAAAAGAATATTAGAAGCCAATATCTTTGATGAATAGAGACACAAATATCTTCAACAAAATATTAGCAAACCAATCCAACAATATTTTAAAAGGATTATACATAATGATCAAGCTAAATTTTATTAAAAGGACACAAGGATGGTTCAACATTTGCAAATCAATCAGTGTGGTACATCACATTAAAAGAAGTAATGATAAAAATCATATGATCATTTCAACAGATGCCAAGAAAGCATATGACAAAACACAACATCCATTCATGATACAAACTTTCATCAAAGTGAGTATAGAAGAAACATCTCTAATCTTAACGAAGGCCATTTATGATAAACCCACAACTAACATCATATTCATAGTTGAAAGTCTTTCCTCTAAATTCAGGAACAAGACAGGATGCCCAATCTCACCACTCCTATTTAACATAGTATTGTAAGTTCTAGCTATAGCAATCAGACAAGAAAAAGAAATAAATGGCATCCAAACTGGATGAGAAGAAATAGAACTGTATTATTTGCAGATGACATGATACCTTATACAGAGAATCCTAAAGTCTCCACTGAAAAACAATTAGCATAAATGAATACAGCAAAGTTGCATGATACAAAATTAACATGCACAAATCTGTTGACTTTCTATACACTAGTAATTAACCCTCACAAAGAGAAAGTTTTTAAAAATCCTGTTTAAAATCACATCAAAAAGAATAAAATGCCTAAGAATAAACTTAACCAAGAAAGTTAAAGACCTATACTCTGAAAACTATCAAATATTGATAAAGGCAACTGAAGATGACACAAAGAAACAGAAAGATATCTCATGCTGTAGGACTGGAAGATTGTTAATGTTGCTAAAATGGCTATGCTACCCAAAGCCATCTACAGATTTAATGCAATCCCTATCAAAATGCCCTGGCCATTTTTCATAGAACTAGAATAATCTGAAAATTCATACAGAATCACAAAAGACCCCAAATTGCCAAAGTAATCTTGGGATAAAAGAACAAAGCTGAAGGTATCAGGCTCCCAGACTTCAGACCTACAGTAAGTAAAACAGACACATAGATCAATGGAACGAAGGAGAAAGCAAGAGTCCACAAATAAACCCACCGGGGTTCAATTCTTGGGTCAGGAAGATCTCCTAGAGAAGGAATTTCCCACTATTCTTGCCTGGGAAATCCCATGGGCAGGGGAGCCTGGCAGGCTACAGTCCATGGGGTTGCAAAGAGTCGGACACGACTGAATGATTAACACTTTCACTTATGTCAATTAACCTAAAACAAAGGAGGAAAGAGTATACAATGGAGAAAAGACAGTCTCTTCAAAAGTGGTGCCGGGAAAACTGGACAACTATATATATCAATATGTGTTGTATATTTATTATATTATATAATATATATAAAATAAAACCATGAAATTAGAATATTTCCTCACACCATATACAAAAATAAACTCAATATGGATTAAAGACCTAAATTAAGACCTGAAAATGACTATAAGAGAACATAGAAACACTGATATAAATCATAGCAATATTTTTTGGATTCATTTCCTAAGGCAAAAGAAATAGAAGCAAAAATAAACAAATGAGACCTAATTAAACTTTTCTTTTTTAATTTATTTATTCGAGTATAGGTGAATTACAATGTTGTGTTAATTTCTACTGTACAGGAAAGTGACTCAGTTATACAGATACATTCATTTTCATATTCTTTTCCATTATGGTTTATCACAGGATATTGAATATAGTTCCTTGTATTATACAGTTGGACCTTGATGTTCATCCATTCTATATATACCAGTGCATATCTGATAATCCCAAATTCCCAATTCAACTCTTTCCCATCCTCCACCCCCTTGGCAAGCACCAGTCTATTCTCTATGGAACCTAATTAAACTTAAACACTTTTGTACAGCAAAGGAAACCATTGGCAAAACAAAAAAGACAATCTATAAGAGAAAATATTTGCAAATGATACTACCAATAAGGGGTTAATGTGCAAAATACATAAACAGCTCCTACAACTCAATATGAACAAACAAACAAAAAAAAAACAATCAAAATATAGACAAGAAGACCTAAATAGATATTTTTCCAAAGAAGACAGACAGATGGCAAAAGGCACATAAAAAGATGCTCAACATCGTTAATTATTAGAGAAATGCAAATCAAAACACAATGAGATATCACCCCACACCTGTCAGAATAGCTATCATTAAAATGTAAACAACAAAAGTTGGGAGGAGATGGAGGAAAGAGAACTCTTCTGCAACAACTGTTAGTGGGAATGTAAACAGGTGCAGCCACTGTGAAAACCAGTATAGAGGTTTCCCAGAAAACTAACAACACAACTACCATATGATCTAGCAATTCCACTTCCGGACATTTGTGTAGATAAAATGAAAACACGAATTTGAAAAGATACAGGCACCCCACTGTTCACAGCAGCACCATTTATAACAGCCAAGACATGGAAGCTACACAAGTAGCCAGCAACAGATGAATGAGTGGATGAAGAAAAAGACCTGCAAATGATACGAAAAGACCCCAAACTATAAAACTGCAAGAAAAACCATAGGAAAGGCGTTCCTAGACACACTGGTCTTGGCAATGATGTTTCAGATATAGCACCAAAGCACAAACAATGGAAGCAAAAACAAGTGGAACTACATCAAACTAAAACCATCTGCACACGGAATGAAACTATCGACAACATGAAAAGTCAGTCTATGGAATCGGAGAAAAAAATTGCAAACCATCTATCTGATCAAGGGTTAATAGGAACTCATACAACCATGTCAAAACAACAAACAACTAATAATGGGCAAAAGCCTTGAATAGACATTCCTCTACAGAAGACATGCAGAACAGATGCGTGAAAACATGTTCATCGCTAGTCCCCGGAGAAATGCAAATCCGAACAACAACAATGTATCAACTCACACCCCAGAATCAGCTCAGTTCAGTCACTCATTGGTGTCTGACTCTTTGCAACCCCATGAATTGCAGCATGCCAGGACTCCCTGTCCATCACCAACTCCCGGAGTTCGCTCAAACTCAAGTTCATCGAGTCAGTGATGCCATCCAGCCATCTCATCCTCTGTTCTCCCCTTCTCCTCCTGCCCCCAATCCCCCCCCTCCCCAGCATCAGAGTCTTCTCCAATGAGTCAACTGTTCACATGAGGTGGCCAAAATATTGGAGTTTCAGCTTTAGCATCAGTCCTTCCAAAGAACACCCAGGACTGATCTCCTTTAGAATGGACTGGTTGGATCTCCTTGCAGTCCAAGGGACTTTCAAGAGTCTTCTCCAACACAAAAAGAGACCAGTTTTGGCAACATGATGGAGAAAAAAGAATCCTTGCACCCTGTTGACAGCAATGTAAGTTGGTTCAGCCACTACAGGAAACAATATGAATTTCCTCAAAAAATTACAAATAGACCTACCATATGATCCACCAATCCCACTTCTGGATATACAGCCAAAGGAAATAAAATTGCTATCTCAAAGAGATAACCAGACTCCCATGTCTCCTGCAGCATTATTTATAATAGCTGAGACATGCACACAAGCTAAGTGTGTATCACTGGGTGACTGGATAAAGAGAATATGGTGTATATAATATATATACAATGGAATATTATTCAGTCATAAAAGAGAAAGCAATCCTGCCATTTGCCACACCACAGATGAACCCAGAATGCACTATGCAAAGTGAAGTAAGTCGGAAACAGAAAGATAAAATACTATGTGATCTTATTTAATCTATGAAATCTAAAAAAGCAAACTCATAGAAATAGTAGAATTAGTGGTTATCAGTGGCAAGTGGGTGGGGGATAAGGAGAGACATTGGTCAAAGGATATAATTTTTTAGCTATAAAATGAGTTAAGTTCTGGGGATCTAATGTACAGATAGTAATTAACATACATACATTATATACTTGAAAGTTGATGAGAGTAGATCTTAAATGTTATCTGCTGCTGCTGCTGCTAAGTCACTTCAGTCGTGTCCGACTCTGTGCGACCCCATAGACGGCAGCCCACCAGGCTCCCCCGTCCCTGGGATTCTCCAGGCAAGAGCACTGGAGTGGGTTGCCATTTCCTTCTCCAATGCATGAAAGTGAAAACAAAGTGAAGTCGCTCAGTCGTGCCCGACTCTTAGAGACCCCATGGACTGCAGCCTACCAGGCTTCTCCGTCCATCACCACCCTCGAAAAGCTGGTTTTTTGAGATAATGGATGTGTTAACTAACCTTATTGCAATAATGATTTTGCAACCTATTCATGTATCTGTTCATCATGCTATATACCTTAAGCTTACACAATGTATCAATAATATTGCAAAGAAGTGGGGAAAAAATAAGAGTCTTAGACTGAAGTGGGCAAAAGAAATAGATTATTTCAAAATGTTGTACAAAACTTTACTCTAAGCTCTCTGTTAATTAAAGTAAAAGAAAAAAGAAGAATTGCACATTAACTATCAGGAGAGAGACACTATTCTCTTCTACTAAATACTAGTAATAGTTTTATAGTAAAAAATTAACAGAAATATAAATGATATGATAACTTCTATCAATTTCAATGAAATCTGAAAACAAGAATCCATGGTTCTCAGGAGGCATTTCACCCATGAACTTAAAACAACAATACACACAAAAGCAAGCACTTCACTCCTAACCTGACCTCTTGATATAGCAGAACCCAGTCTCCTGTATTTTCTAAGTCTCCTTAAGTAATTCAGAAGTATCCTCTGATTATATGCCATTGTCTTAAATCAAGAGTTCTAGAAAGACTTTTACAAAGGAACCAGAGTATTGGATTCTCTATGTAGAGTAACTAATCTGACACAAAGGGAAAGCAGAGGTTCTCCAACCAGGCTTTGCCACTGAACACAGAAGCACTGATTCCTTGGCCCTAACTGAGGCCAACTGAATCAGACTCTGTACAGGTGGGAACCAAGAATTCTCATTTTAACAATTATCCAAAATAAGCCTAGGCTGAAAGCCAGATGTGTTAACTCCTATATAAGACTAGCGATTCTCAAACTGTGGCATGCAGCCTCCAGAATTCACTGGAGATCTTGTTCCAACAATCAGTATTTGGGCTCCACCCTCTAAGTTTTGAGGCAGTAGGTCTGAGATGGGCCTGAGAATTTGTACTTACTAACAGGTACTGCTAGTCTTGGGACCACACTTTGAGAAATACTCACTGGACTGTCCATTTAATACTACGCGATAACATTATCAGTTGTTTCAAACAGCCTTAGAGAGAACTAGAAAAGTTGATGACTCAAGACTGAAGTCTCTGATAAGTGTCTGAAGTTTAAGAGGTCAGTCTGTTAATCTAACACCAGTTCCATGTACTTTTGACTCCAGGCATTTGGAACTTTAACAAAATCAATTGGATTACAATCCAAATTGAGGGTCATTTCACCTATTCAAGGATGAGGATAGCTAGGAATTTTCTCAGGAAGGAGTTTTTGGATTATTCAATAAAGACTTTTAACTGAAACGCCACAAAAAAATGCAGGGCAGATATATAATCCTTGGACACTTTTCTTTTAAAACACACTTAGTGAAGATGCTAAGAACATGTGTTTGAGCAGGACTCGATCCCAGTGTGTGTCCATAGGAATAAAGAGCTGCAATGTACCCATCACATTATCACATGAAGTGACCTGCGGAGTGGAGCTGTTTAATGCCGTCCATCTGAACGGTGAAGCATGTCTGCCAAAAGCAACTGCTTTACGTTTTGACAGCGTTCACACCAAGCTCTCCTTTAGCAAAGGACTGGACAACACATCTGAGGCTTCTTAAATTCGTTTCCTGTTCATGAGCATAACATATTATAGCTCTACTGGAAAGGCAATATCTAACTCATATAGAAGGTTCTTTTAAGCTATTAAATTATAAATTTGAAAAAAGGCAGAGAGGTGTGGACACATGTTTTATATCATTTGCAAGTGGAATCTGATCTGTTAAAAGGTAATTCCTGTATACCATGTGACTCTCGGTGCCTTTCTGTTAATCCTCTTAAGCAACATTAATGTCCAAAATCTTCGAGATCTGCCAATTCAACCCAGAGGCATTTCCTCATGATCAAAAGCTATGATTAAAGAACTCATACTGTAAATGGTCATAAACCGACTTCTGAATAAAAATGCTACAAGCCCAAATTTCCTGATGTGTTCCCACCCAATTTCCAGTTGAAACACATGTAAATAAAGACAAAAAGGCAAAAACTCAAAATGGCTAAGAAATCAAGAAGAGTAGGCAGCCGTTTATAAGAACCTGGGAATAATATACATTAAGTACAGTAATATCTAAAGTGCAGTGAAGACGGAGCAGAACTGAAAGCAATCAGTGTCCAATGAATGCTTTGCGTGATGAAAACAAACAGGAAGAAGTAAGTTGGAAGGATCAGACCTTCCCCACTCTACCTCATTTTCCAGAAAAAAGGGTTGGGGACCAAAGAGAGCAGCAGGGACCAACCCCTTACCATGCAGCTCTGTTTTCTGAAATGCAGCAACGACCAGACAGTAATCCACTATTTTCCCTTTCTCCCATCACTTAATTTTTTTTTTTCTCTCCCATCACTTTAATAAGTTCTATGCTAAGACATCTGTTCATAAATCAGTTGGTAGTGGTGGTATTGTTTAGTCACTAAGTTGTGTCCAACTCTGCGACTCATGGACTATAGCCCCCAGGCTCTTCTGTTCATTGGATTTTCCAGGCAAGAATATTGGAATGGGTTGCCATTTCCTACTCCAGGGGATCTCCCCGAACCAGGGATCAAACCCACGATTCCTCCACTGGCAGGCAGATTCTTTACTGCTAAGTCACCAGGGAAGCCCAAATCAGTAAGTACAATAAATAATCCACTGTCTGGCCTGTGGCCTCCTGAATATAGAACAGAAGTCTAGTTCTAACCAATGTGGGTAGAGGGAGAATTTTAACACGAAAATTTTCCTGTCCTTAGCCAGGCCCCTCAGCACTGATTTATAACTCAGGAATGAACGGGAACCCCCTTCCTCGGAAAGACTTCTTGGGGATCCGGGGCCAGGGTTTTCTCCTGTTTTAGCAGTCAAGGTGCAGAACCTCTGTGGTAGTCAGGAGGGTGGGCCTCGTCACTTCACAAGGGCACATGGCTAAGTGGGAGAGTTAGGTCCGGAATGCAGCCAGCGATGGACCACTTGCCCAGCTGTGTGCCTTGGTGTGCAGCTGTGTCTGTCCCAAAGAAGAACCTTTCTGAGACTAGTCAGGAGATACACAGCTAGCAAATGAGGAGTGGTTTTAACTCCAAAGTCAAAGCCTGCACTATTCAATGACGGTCACTTGCCAGATGTGGACCGTACAGAAACAGAACATTTCCATCTCTGCAAAAACTTCTCTTGGGCTGTGCAGGCATACTGTGCACAAAAACCATGATGTAGAAAGAAACGTTGCCACTTTTCAATTCAAATGGAAGAAGCTTTATTCTACCAAATGGGCTCTCCAGAGAGTTCTGCCATTTTGGAGTCAGCATGAAACCTAACTAGATGCATCAAGAAAAATGTAAACATTAAGACAAGTAATTATAATAAGCTCATAGCTAACCCTTCTTTTTCACCATGTTTTCTAACTTTTAATACATTAAAACCAAACACATGGAAGCACTGAGTCCTATGTTCCTTAAAGAGGAAGAGAGTTCTAATTACATATTCATCTATATTCATCTATTTTCCTTTCCTCAGAAAATTCCCTTGAGAAATCAATTTTCAACCTTATTTCTAATCCATCTCAATCTGTACCCTAATCAGTAAATCAGTATGTACTGTAGTTATTATAAGGCAAAATAAGCAATTAATTTTACCAGTCAACACTCACTGTATGTCAAAGTTAATCACACAAAACCAAAAGCAAGTAAGAACATATTTCAGAAAGAATTTGTCTTTTAAAATAGGGAAAGTGTCACATGATGTAAACTAACAATGGGTGGGGATGGAATCTAAAAAAATTATTCAAATGAACTTTTTGCAAAAGACAGACTCACAGGCTTCAAAAACAAATTTATGGTTACCAAAAGGGAAAGGTTGAGGAGAGGGATAAATTAGGAATTTGGGATTAACACATACACACTACTATATATAAAACAGATAATCAACAAGGACATAAGAAACTCTACTCAATATTCTGTAATAACCTATAAGGGAAAAGGATCTGAAAAAGAATGGATATGTATATGCATAGCCGAACCACTTTCCTGTATACCTGAAACTAACACAATATCGTAAATCAACTTTACTGCACCATAATATAAAGATAAAATAAATAAATAAGTGCATATTGCTATTACAAGTTTTTTAAATTAAGTTGGCTGAAAAGCAAAAAACTAAAGTAAAAAATGTAAACTATATCACATACCAAACTGTTATGTTATAACCTGAAACCAACATAATGTTACACATCAACTAAATCTCAATTTAAAAAATTGAACTATTAAAAAAAAAAAAGATGGGGAATAGTGAGGGTGAGTGTAAAGCAATATCCATTGTCTTCTGAGAGCTAGATAGGAAGGCATTCTTTTATCCCTAATCAAAGTCAGATAAACCAAAAGATCTAAAGCCGCAAACAGAGATAGGATGTTTCTCGCCAAGGCCGAAAGAACAAAGAACTATCAGTAAAAGAGGAATACAAAAGACAGACTCTAGAAATACGTGGTTTTTCCAAACTTCAAAGTTCTCAGTTCAGTTCAGTCGCTCAGTAGTGTCCGACTCTTTGCGACCCCATGAATCACAGCACACCAGGCCTCCCTGTCCATCACCAACTCCTGGAGTTCACTTAGACTCACGGCCATCGAGTCTGTGATGCCATCCAGCCATCTCATCCTCTGTCGTCCCCTTCTCCTCCTGCCCCCAATCCCTCCCAGCATCAAAGTCTTTTCCAATGAGTCAACACTTCCCATGAGGTGGCCAAAGTACTGGAGTTTCAGCTTCAGCATCATTCCTTCCAAAGAAATCCAGGGCTGATCTCCTTCAGAATGGACTGGTTGGATCTCCTTGCAGTCCAAGGGACTCTCAAGAGTCTTCTCCAACACCACAATTCAAAAGCATCAATTCTTCAGCGCTCAGCCTTCTTCACAGTTCAACTCTCACATCTATACATGACTACTGGAAAAACCATAGCCTTGACTAGACGGACCTTCGTTGGCAAAGTAATGCCTCTGCTTTTCAATATGCTATCTAGGTTGGTCAAAACTTTCCTTCTAAGGAGTAAGCGTCTTTTAATTTCATGGCTGCAATCACCATCTGCAGTGATTTTGGAGCTCCCCAAAATAAAGTCTGACACTGTTTCCACTGTTTCCCCATCTATTTCCCATGAAGTGATGGGACCAGATGCCATAATCTTACTTTTCTGAATGTGGAGCTTTAAGCCAACTTTTTCACTCTCCACTTTCACTTTCATCAAGAGGCTTTTTAGCTCCTCTTCACCTTCTGCCATAAGGGTGGTGTCATCTGCATATCTGAGGTTATTGATATTTCTCCCAGCAATCTTGATTCCAGCTTGTGCTTCTTCCAACCCAGCATTTCTCATGATGTACTCAGCATATAAGTTAAATAAGCAGGGTGACAATATACAGCCTTGACGGACTCCTTTTCCTATTTGGAACCAGTCTGTTGTTCCGTGTCCAGTTCTAACTGTTGCTTCCTGACCTGCATACAGATTTCTCAAGAGGCAGGTCAGGTGGTCTGGTATTCCCATCTTTTTCAGAATTTTCCACAGTTTATTGTGATCCTCACAGTCAAAGGCTTTGGCATAGTCAATAAAGCAGAAATAGATGTTTTTCTGGAACTCTCTTGCTTTTTCCATGATCCAGCAGATGTTGACAATTTGATCTCTGGTTCCTCTGCCTTTTCTAAAACCAGCTTGAACATCTGGAAGTTCATGGTTCACGTATAGCTGAAGCCTGGCTTCCCTGGTGGCTCAGAGGTTAAAGCGTTCAAAGTTCTAGGGTTGTGCAAATAAACAAGTGCTGGTTATAAGAAGCTATCTTGCATACCTAAATCAGGAACTCTGAGAATCCAGGTCCTTTAGAATAGAAATCCCTAAGTCCTGTGGTTCTACAGGAAAGTATTTAAACCACAGATATCTATTCTCAAACAGAGAAGGAGAGACTATGGCTGCCCCAATCCCTGTACTTTAGTAGACAATCCAGAACACTCCGCGGTTGGAGACAGTTCATAGGGGCACACAATGCTTGTTAAGCTAAAGGCTGGCAACAGTGACACCAGCATGGTGGCACACGAGACACCCTAGAGCCCATCCTCTGGGGTAACCTAATGTAATTTGCTTAACGGAAAGTGAAAGTGAAGTCGCTCAGTCACGTCCGACTCTTTGCGACCCCGTGGACTGTAGCCTACCAGGCTCCTCCCTCCATGGGATTCTCCAGGCAAGAGTACTGGAGTGGTTTGCCATTTCCTTCTCCAGGGGATCTTCCCAACCCAGGGATCGAACCCGGGTCTCCTGCATTCCAGGCAGACGCTTTAACCTCTGAGCCACTAGGGAAGCCCCTTAATGGAAGGTACCACTAACTGAAAGAGAAAGGCTATCTTTGGCACTAAACAGAGATATAAACATGAAGACATCTCTGAAAATAGCTCAAAGAGTTTTCCTCCTTTAAAAGAAAACTTCTCTCTGTTTCGAGATGTTTCAATAGAGTAAGGTAAACTGTTATTCAAGGGGCAGTAACTAAAAAGTGGTGGCAGCAATCACAGAATGGACAGCGTCATCCAGGTACCCCTGCAACTTGACGGGGTCAGGAGTTTCCTTCCTTCCCAGAGGCACGATCCCATAGAGCTGGAGCATGGAAACTAGACAGTCTTTGTGGAGGTGAAGACAGGATACTGCAGCCACATATCTTAGTAATCATCCCCCAAAACCTCTGACTGTACTTCAGGTTCTTGTAGTTCAAAGAAACAAGAAAGTAATGGAAATCAGAACTGGGCTGTTTAGCAATGACCCAAATGTAACCAAATTTACTTACAAACACCTTTGAGTATTATTCCAAAGAAAATTTAACATTCTTATACAGTTTGTAGTGTTAAAGACATAGCAGTGATCCAATAAAGGTTATTCCAACTATTCAGACTTAGGGGAAAACATCCAACTAATTTTTCCATGAGGACATAATCGAGGCTGCATGTGGCACACACCAATAGATAGCTACCAGACAGCTACCAATGTTCGTGCCCATATGCACTGGTGAAATGCTTGCCTTGAAACCCTGTATCTTCTAATGACAGGAACTGTCACCAATTTTGGCCAACACTGACTTTGTAAGACATCTCTCCCACCCATCCCTGTCCCCAACTGGCCGTGTCGAGTTTAGAACCAAAGTTGACTTCATTCAATTATTTGGTCTTCTGGACCTTCAGCTTTGTTCTCCCTTCAGTTCCTAGCCCTCAGAATAAAAACATGCTGTAATTCCCACTTAAAAAGAATACAGAAAGAAATACTCCTTGACCCCAACTACCACTACTTCCTCTTCCCTAGCTCCTTGCCCCCTCCCCCACCCTCTTCCTTTTCAAGGCCAAGAATACTGAAGGAAGAGTCTGTGCTCACTTCTTCTGCATCCTCTTATGGTGGGCCACGGCTTCTGCCCTCATGGCTCAAAATTTTGAGCGAAGATCCTTTTCCTCTAAATAAGGACATTTCTGTGTCCTTATCTTACTTGTGTCGTTAATGACATTTTTACATTGTTAATCACTGTCTTAAAAACTTGCCCTACTTAATGACTGTATGCTCCTTTGATTCCTATCCAACTTTTTGCTAGCTTTTTCTCAGGCCTCTTTGCAGGATGCTCTTCCTGTGAGAGTCCGGAAATGTTGGTGCACCCCCAAGTCCTTTGCTTAGCCCTTTTCTACTGGGGCTAACTCTCCCTAGGCCATCTTATTCATAGCAATGGGTCCCACAAACACTTGCAGGCTGACGGTTCTTAAATGTGCATCGCTAGTCCAGAACTTAATCTCCCACACTCCAACTGACCCGTCTATAATTTTAAAACCTCCAATTCAAAAACAGCCCAAACACAACTTATTTTCCTACACTGAGCGTGTCGCTAAATCCCGTTGACTACACTTTTCAATGAATTCAAATCCATTCTTTCTCCCCCAGTCACTTTATTTAGTTCAGGTCATCTCCCCAGGACAATCGTAAGGGTCTCTATCTCTAATCTTAGTTCATGTCTCTGTCTCTCTCCAGTTTAACCTCCCTTAATGATCTATCTAACTAGGAAAAAAAAAAAGAAACTGTGGAAATCCTTTCAATTGTTAACAATTGGGAGGCAGGGAAGAAGCAAACTTCAGATTCCTTCAGACACACCACAAGACCTCCCATGATCTGGCCTCTGCCTCATTGTCCATTATTCACCAACCAAACCACCTGGGGTTCCTAGAAAACACCGTGTTATTTCCTATCTTTTCATGGTCTATTTTCACGGACTGGAATGCCCTCTTCCACTGCCTATCGACAAGGTAAACTCTCCTTTATTTTTCAATCTTTCATTATCAAGTCTCAGAAGTCTCCTTCTTAGTCACCCCCTGCCATACACATCAGCAGCCCTCATATCATGTCAGTCATGCCCTCTTATATAACATCATCTCTGCACCATGCACATAAGGGACAGCTTCATCGCACTAAACTCTATCCATTTGTGAAGCAATTACTGGACTCTGAGCTCCCTGAGGACAAAGTCAGCACCATAATTTTTTTTTTTTTTCTATCCTAATGTTCAGTGTATCTGGCAGACAGTCCTCATAAAAGGCATGGTGGACAAAAGAAGAATGCAGAGACCCACTAGAAATAAAAAATGAACCAAAAAATTGGTTTACTCCAAAATATACAGTATTTTAAACATGGTTCTATTTCCTAACCAGGGAATCTCCATTCATTCATTCATGCAACAAACACTGATTGGGCACCCACTGCATGCAGAAAAGCCTTATCACACAAAAAACAAAGTGTAGGTAATAATAAAGTCTTCCCAGCTTTTTCAAATCATTGCAAACCCTGACAATTCAAGAGCCTTTTGGTCCATCCCACACATTCTATTTCCAATGGCAATTAGGACAACAGAAAACACATAGAAATGGGTGGGAAGATGACCCCACGATGGTTAAGCCTGAGAGCTAACCTTCTTCTTTCTGTTGTGCGCTCAGTCGCGTCCAGCTCTTAGCGACCTCATGAACTGCTGCCAGGCTCTCTGTCAATGGGATTTTCCAGGCAAGAATACTGGAGTGGGTCACCATTTCCTCCTCTAGGGGATCTACCCAGCCTAGAGATCAAACCCACATCTCCTGCGTTGGCAGGTGGATTCTTCACCGCTGAGCCACTGGGAAGCAGTCTTCTTCTTTACCACATCCCTTAACTCATTCCCTCTTTATCAACACGCTCCCCTGCTTTTCTCATCATGGATTCAGATATCACTACTGCCTACATAAACATCTACATTCCCAATTTCATATCATGCCAATTCTATACTATGTCATTTCCATTTTCAGAAGTTACGGCCTCAACATGAAGAAATGCCCAAACGATCTGGCTTTATCTAAAACATACCACCGAACAGGAACAGGCAAATCAACCTGAATGAGAAACCCACAATGGTATAAAGTGAGAGACAGACCTTCCCATTACATAAACAAATGAACAAATTTTCAATGAAAAACAAAGCTTTAACATACCTAAAAGAAATCATAATCGAACATTTATATAATCCTAGAGTAAAGGGAGGCTATTTTAGCATAATGACAAAATAAGAAGCCTAAAAGATTGATAAAGTGGACTAACATTTAAAGCTTCTTTATATTTAAGAAAAATAAATGCACACTGAAAAAAAGTCTTATGAAAAGCCATTAATAGCTTAAAATTTTTAAAGAATTCTATGTATTAAGTATATAATTTAAACAAAAAATCTGCACATAAGCATCCTAGAAGAAAAATGATTATAAACATGAACCCAAACTTTATAAGAAATACAAATGTTCAATGCTAAGAAAAGGTTACACTTAACCCTTCCAATGATGAAAGAAATCTGAATTTTAAAAACAAAATGCCATCTCCCCTGGAATGTGTGTGTAATACTCAGCGGTTAAAGAAGCGTGGCATTTGCAAGTGCTGTGTGAGGAAGTCTCCATGTGGAACAATTACCCTCATCCTTCAGGGTGACGCTGGTAATATCTACCCAAAACCAGGCAAATATACCCTTTGACCCAGCAATTCTGCTTCAAGATATTTATCCTGAGGAAACGGCAGCAACCTATGCTGAGATATCTAAATGAGGGTATCCTTTGCAACAGAAATTGAAAGCAACCTAAGGTCCCAAGGAAGAAGATTATTTAAGTAAACAGAAATATAATTGAGGGATGAATTATGCCCTACTATTAAAAAGTCATACTGTAGATTTCCTTTCCAGGAATACTGAAGAAAAAATACCCTGAAAACTCTCCCAGTACAAAAAACATCTAAAACTGCTGGGTGTGTGAACATACGAAAATGTGTGTATACACACACACATACACACACACACACACACACACACACAACACATACATCCCTACCTACCTTTTCAAATGCTTAGCCAAGTTGGCCAAAAAGTAACAAATATGGCCAAATATGTCAAGACATCAGTCAAGGTAGAAGAGCACATAACCTAGCAGCCAGGTGTATCCCAATCCCACCTGACCCCTAGTTTTGACTTTTACAAGCAGAAATCAAGTGGGAAGTTAAAGTCAGATCAAAAAGCTGGGACATTTCACCCTTAATAAGTGTAAAGGGGGGAAAGTACTAACCTATGTCACATAGGGAGAGGATAAAGAAACATGACTGTCTCAGATTCGGATCTAGGCAGGAAGGCGCCTTCTCTGAAGATTTATACCCAGACACTTGCCCCTAATATTACACTGGAGGCGTGAATTCATACAATTGCTACGGCCATCCAAAAAACTCAACTGATATTTAAACTGATGTGGACATGAATTGCAGAGAAGGCAATGGCACCCCACTCCAGTACTCTTGCCTGGAAAATCCCATGGATGGAGGAGCCTGGTAGGCTGCAGTCCATGGGGTCTCAACTTCACTTTCACTTTTCACTTTCGTGCATTGGAGAAGGAAATGGCAACCTACTCCAGTGTTCTTGCCTGGAGAATCCCAGGGACAGGAGAGCCTGGTGGGTTGCCGTGTATGGGGTCACACAGAGTCGGACACAACTGAAGCGACTTAGCAGCAGCAGTAGCAGCAGGACATGAATTGATAGTGCCCTTTAAGGCATCAGTGAAGCTTCCCTGGTGGTGCAGAGGTTAAAGCGTCTGCCTGCAATGTGGGAGACCTGGGTTCAATCCCTGGGTCGGGAAGATCTCCTGGAGAAGGAAATGGCAACCCACTCCAGTATTCTTGCCTGGAGAATCCCGTGGACGGAGGAGCTTGATGGGCTATAGTCCACGGGTCGAAAAGAGTCGGACACGACTGAGCGACTTCACTTTCACTTTCTTTCACTTTAAGGCATCAGTAGAAGCAAATACAAGTTTGTTATATCTCACTTTAAGTTCTCAAAGAATTACTAGAGGAAAAGTTCCTAGAAACATGAGTTCATGTACAGAAAGGAAAAAAAAAAGAAAAAATTCACAGAACACATGAAGAAGCAAGCCAGAACATACCAGAGACACACAAAACAACAAATAGCAGAATCAGACCTACAAAGTCTACAGAAAATGGAATTATCAGATACAGACTATAAAATAAAAATGTTTACTATGTTTAACAAGAGGATGTAGTAAAAGAAAAGCAATTTTTTAAGACCACGCAAATTTGAAAAAGATTCAAATAGAGTTTGCAGGAATGAAAACCATAGTACTTCAAATGAGTGCATGAGATAAATATCTGATTAGGTGCAACTGGTGAGAAAATTAGTAAATGAGACAAATCACACAGAACAGACAGAGCCTCAGAGATGAGAATTTGAAAGTGAGGCTCAGAGGCAGGAATGATACTGAAAAGGTCTCAGAATCATCATGGAGAGTCAGAACGACAAAACTGTCAGAAGTATTACTCTAAGAACTAATGAACAAAAATGTCCCAGAACTGGTGGTAGATATGAATCCTCAGATATAAGAAACAGCAAGATCAATAAAAAAGAAATTCAAACCAAAACAAACTTAATAGTGTAATTATTACCCAAAAAGAGTTTTATACATTTCTAAGTTTTTTTAACCATAAAAAAACAACAAAACAACTATATACTCTAGTATTTATAATTTTTAAAAAAGTATGCATTTATAGATGCACATACTTGAAAAGGGCTTCCCTGATAGCTCAGTTAGTAAAGAATCTGCCTGCAATGCAGGAGACATCAGTTCGATTCCTAGGTCAGAAAGATCCCCTGGAGAAGGGATAGGCTACCCACTCCAGTATTCTGGCCTAGAGAATTCCATGGAATTACATATACATGTATACACATGTATAGTCCATAGGGTTACAAAGAGTCTGACACAACTGAGTGACTTTCACTTTCATACTTGAAAAAAAAGTTGAAAAATGGTTAATGTTTATTTTTAAGTGGAAAGCTTTCCGTCAATTTTTTATTTTTTATCTTTTCAAAGGTTCTGAATTGTATATGTATCACTTTTAAAATAAGAAAATTACTAAAAATTAAAATTTTAACAATATGAAATATATCAATGTATTTAAATATATGAAGAGACATATACCAAAAATACTAAGAGTTAATATTCCCAGTTTGTAAGAATTTGAATTTTTCCCTAGTTTGCAATCAATGACCAAATCATATGTACAAATACAGAGGGGGAAAGAATTGATATTTAAAAACATTAAAAGTGGTTTTATTGCGGATGCTTAGCATGCTTTATAATTTTCATATTTCACAAAATTTGATTTCTGTTGTTTCTGTTGCTTATATTTTATACCTTTTCATTTATTGTTTCACTGTTAAAACAACTGTTAACATGCATGTAGATACACAGGTGATTCATTTAGCCTTAGATTCTGGGTAAAATGTTATACAAGAAAATCTCATTTAAAAATATTCAAAATTTTATAAATCATCTGTACTCCAACAGGGTTTCCCTCATAGCTCAGTCGGTAAAGAAACTGCCTGCAGTGCAGGAGACCCAGGTTCGATCCCTGGGTCGGGAAGATCCTCCAGAGAAGGAAAAAGCAACCCACTCCAGTATCCCTGCCTGAAAAATCCCACAGACAGAGGAGCCTGGTGGGTTGCAGTCCATGGGGTTGCAAAGAGTCGGGCATGACTGAGTGACTAACACTTTCATATGCCAATAAAGAAATAAAAATAAAAACACTCAACCCTCCTCCCAAAATAAAATAATCAAAATTGAAAATCTGCAGCATATCCATATATTTATATATAATGTTTTCAGAGACTTATGGTGTTATCAGAAAGTGCTGCTTTAAATATTCAAATTTTAAAGCACACAACAACAATACATGCCAATCTCATTTAGAACCTGCAAGAGAACAACAGGCAGAAATAAGAGAACACTAACAGTGGCCTGGTGTCGCAGTTTCCTTCGTGCATTAATATCAAGGAGGGAGAGAACAAGAGGGCCAGTCAGGGTTTCTCAGTGTTGACACACATCTGGCCTCAATTTTGAGTCTTGGGAACCAGCAGTGAAAGCAAGGGAACCAGGAAAAAAGACAGGGGCTAAAACTACCTATCTAAAAACATTTCAAATTTTACAATTATTGGCAGTCAGAGGAGGAAAGTCAAAATCTACTGTGGCCTTTCAACATAAAGGCAAAAGACCGATGCAACTAAGAAAAAGGGAGGAAAGCTAATAATGCCTGGCTGCTGCCACTTCTCTTTAATGACATCAAAATCCACATCAGATACATGATTTGTGTGTTTATGTACAATATCCTTGAACTAGAAACCACAGATTTTTATCTCTAATTTATTCAGAAATAAAAATTCAAACCATAGGCAACATACTTTTATGTGATTTTAAATATATGTTATTAGCTAATGATAGGAAAACCTCACACTGGCTCATGAGTTCACACGAAATGCCATGACTCTCCCTCTTTCCATAAGCAGATCTCTAGACAAAGAATAAGAATCTACAAAATAGAGAAAAAACTCTTAATTTATTTCATCCAGCCTTCCTCTGATCTTTAAAAGAGTGACTCTGCAGTGCCTTCCAAATTCACAGCAGACCTTATGTATAAACATCAAATCATCAAAGACAGTTCAAGACAGCACTTCATGTCTCGAAACATTACAAGCTAAAACTAAGAGCTTCTACACCTGCAAATAATAAACTTCAAAGACAACCCGAAACTAGCCTGGCATTTATCATTTGTGAGTCTAAGATGGCGCGGGGTGTGTGTGTGTGGTGTGTGTATAATCCATCGACCAACTAGAGTTTACTTAGATATATTTTAGCTTTGGCCTCCTGAACAGTATCCTGAAATTTTTAAGTGTGCTGTTCATAAAATAAGTAGCATCTCACAGTTGGAAGGAAACCACTGAGCTTCATCTAGCTTCACCTCTTCCCCAGCGCTCTCATCTCATCTACATTCTCCAGTATCAGCTGAAACACTTCCAGGACAGGAAGCTCACTCCCTTCCAAGGCCAGCCATGCAGTCCTTGGGCAGATTGCTCACTAGAAATTCTCTTAAATGTGGTTCAAGTCACCTGGCTGAAAAGCCCATCAAGGGGACCCAGCTGTTCTTCTGTAATCAAACTGAATTTCACCTTTGCAATACTGGAAGGTGGATCAGGCAGATTAAGACAGAGATCGAGTCACCCATTTATTCCTTTCCTTTCTCATAATTCTTCTCTCTCAGATCTTTGACCAGCTCCTTCCACTCTCCACTGAGATACACATATTCTTTAAAGGACAACGTCTAAAACACAATATAATGCTCTTGCTGTGTGCTTCTGGCCAACCCAGACATGGTGAAACCAACATCTCACTTGCTTTCACTTTAATTTTCAGATATGACATATTTAGAGAACACACTATCATGAAATAAAGTCTACAGCTGGAGTTAACAGCCATCTCAAATGGGTCCAGCCCTGAAAAATGCTATTACTGTGAAACTGAGAATTCTAAAATTTAAAGTCCCTACAAGTCTCTCAGTTGAGTTCGTTAAAAATACAGAATCCTGAGTTCTTCCCAGATTGCCTGAATCCGAATCTCTGTGAGAGGGCCCAGGACTTAGCATTGTAAACATGCTCCCTGGTGATTCTGATGCAAAGTAAAAGATGAGAACCAACACCCTACCTCAAAAGCGGTTGCCAAAATGATTTCCACTTCACCAGACACAAATCCATAAATTCTCTCTCATCCTCTCCTTCTCCTGTAGGTCCACAAAGGCAGAATCAAAATGACTAGTAGATGTGAGGCTGGTTTCAATTGATGGTTAAAGTGGGATTAGAACCAAATCCTGATAATCCCTTCTTTTAGTTCCAGTCCAAGCTTGTCCCTGAAGGGATAACAGTATATGCGACGCAATAGGAAGATGAGAGAAGGGCAGAGTGTGAGACAGGGCTGACTTCAGGGAAATAAATGTCCTAAAGCAATTATTCCCGAGCACTTGATCATTAAAGGTGGGTGGTAAAAAGCTGAGAAACTGTTCAGTGTGGAGGCCCTTGCTAGAAGAAAGAAGAAAAGGAAGGTAAGGAATGAGAGGAGAGAAAGAATAAAACCCCAAGCAACAGATGAGGGGGACTTCTGTGACTGTACAGCACACACCAGTTGGATTCAGCCCATAGCCTTGTGTAAGTTCTGGAGTTTCACTCATGGGTTTCTCTATTGATATTAAGCTTGATGTGATTTAGAAAATGTTTTTCCCCAAATGAGCAAACTCAAAATCAAAGCGGTTGACATCTGCCTTCGCTGCAACGACAATTATGAGTCACTTTTATATGCCAGGATGAGAATCAAATTTATCTTCTCCAATATCCACGAGAAATTCTACCACTGAACTGCAATGTGCCCTCACAACTGTTTCCATTGTTTTGGGTCCTGGTTTTAAAACCGATACTTCATCCTCATTCCAAATACAGACGCAAAGTGCAGACAAAACATCCTACCACAAAACTAAAATGCCCAGGACCAACAAATCCACAATAAAGAGGTTAAACTCCAAACCCGAAATGGTGAATGTAACAACGATGGCCTTTACCATGTGGTAAACAGTGAACCAACTAATGTTACCTTAAAATAACTTCAGCAACTCCTCTCCTTCCTGTCATAATTCCTCTTTACAGGCCCCAGAAGCCAGCTGTTTGGTGGAGACGTTTCTGACCAAGGCACTACTTTCACCCTGCGTGAACCCTACGACACACGCATGAACAGATTCCAAAGGCATGTAAAGAGGCCGTATCCGTCAAATATTTACAATTACAAGGGGATCAATAAAAATATGTGTTAAATGGTTACTTTCCAGATTGCTGCAGTCTGATCCCAAAACAACTAAAGGGAGGGGAAAAAAAATGATAGCAGTGGCTCAAAGGAAAAAAAAAAAAAAAGACATTTTGTTAAATCATAAAGCTGAAAGAGACCTTAAAGGCTATCCAGTAAATCCCTCCTACCCTCCATTCCCTCCTTCAAACAACTTAGCACGCAAGTCAATATCAAGGGTAGTTTCAACATATCCCCAAATCTGACCTCTCTGCTTAGTCCCTCATTACCCAGAACTGGCCCCTGACACTCCAAAATCCCCTAACTGGAACTATACATCCGTACAGCTGTGAGCACTCACATACACTCTGTCTGCCCTTGCATGTCAAAATATCCAGCTTCCTGCCCCCTCCATTTCCCCCTGTTCATCAGGCCATCCAGCCTCAGTTCCCAGAACATTCAGCCTAAATGTCACAGGCCACCCCACCACCAGCCTGCTACCTACCGCATTCCCTTCTGCCTTTTAACACCTCAATTTGGATTAAACTCCAAACTTCCTGTTCTGCCCCCATTCACAGCTTCCAGAGGCCCCCACAGAGAAAACGTATGGACAAGACGAAGAGGGCACTGCTCATCAGACACTTTCATCTCAGCCAAGCCCGCAATAACCACCGTTATGGTGTCACTGTCCTTTGATCTCTTCCATTTCCCCCCGTATCTCTTCTAAGCCCTTATCCTCTCCGAGAAACTCCGTAACTTTCATATCCTTCATGGACAAATCAGTAGACATCAGGCAAGAAGGCTTTTAAATTCTGCTCTCCTCCCTTCCCACCCATGCCTAGAGTGATCCTGGCCATCTTTGACACATCTTCTCTAGCTCACACATCACACCCACACCCCCTAGACACTCCTCTCAAACTTGGGATGCACGTTAGAATCACCAGGTGGCTGCTTCAGCTTCCGTCCCTAAGACGGGGTCAATGCATCTCAAGTGGGAGCCTACATGGGGTTTACTCTGAAAGACTTCCTCTTGGGCGATTCTTAAAATAAGACAAAGTTGGGTACCTCGAGCCACGATAACTTTATCCGCTCCCAGGTTTTAACTACCAAATCTGCAGCATTTTCTGAGCTGGGCTCTCACATCTCTAAACACATTCCAGAACCACCACGGCATATCCACAGGGATCTCAAATCCAACATGTGCTAACTATGACCCTTATCCTTCCTGTCATGGGCTGAACTGTCCCCAAAGATTCATATGGTGAAGTCCTGAGTACCTCAAATTTGGATACAGGGTGTTTAATGAGGTAATCAAGTTGAAATGAGGTCTAATCCAATACAGCTGGTGTCCTTATAAGAAAAGGGTAGTTTCAACATTCCCCCCAAACTGACCTCTCTGCTTAGGCCCTCATTACCCAGAACTGGCCCCTGACACTTCAAAATCCCCTTTCTAACTGGAAGTATACACTCGTACAGCTGTGAGCACTCACAAATCTGGACACAGACAAGCACATACAGGGGAAAGGTCATGTGAAGATATAGGGAAGGGACCCATCTACAAGCCAAGAGACGCCTCAAAAGAAACCAGCCCTGCCAACACCTTGACCCTGGGCTTCTAGCCTCCACAATTGTAAGAAAATCTTCCATTATTTAAGTTACCCTAATCTGTGGCACTTTGTCCTGGCAGCCCTAGCAAATTCATACACTGCCCATACCCTCCCTGCTCTCCTCCTCCTCCATCTTAGTCAGTGGAATCACCATTCATTCACCATTACCACCCACCTCCTCCACTCCACCCACATATTTACTCATTCACTCAGTGGTGTCAACTCTTCCTCCTAAACATCTTTCACCTCTGCTTCCCTCCCTCTAAACCCACGATCACTGCCTTAATTCAGGCCCTAACTATCTCCCGTAACATATTCCAAGTCCCCTCTACTGACCACCACTTCCCTTGGTTGTGTGGGAATAATCTTCCCAGCACAGAAATCAAGCATGCCAATGCTTGGTTTTAAACACTTCCGTAGCTTCCCATTGTTTCAAGTTCAACTCCTTGAGCACAGAACACTGAGTCCTCCAGCTATTTCCCCCTTCAGCAATACCATACTCTGTTCACGAAGCATCAGTTTCTACTTAAAGCTCACCTAACACATAATGCTGACCACACAACTGTCTTTACACATGTACTTGGCCCTTCCTGGAACACCTTCCCTTGTCTGAATTCCATGCCCAGCAAACACCTCCTTCATCCTTCCAGTCCCAGCCTCAGAACCACCTTTTCAGAAAACCTTTTATGATCCTCCTCCCCACCCAGAGTAATCACTACCTGTTTTACGCTGTCTCTGCGAGTTATACAAACTTCCCTCTATACTATAACTGCAATTTGGCAGGTGTCACAAACACAAATATCTCTAGGGACCACCCAGGCATCATAAATAAAGGAAGTATCTAGTAAAAACCTATCTTAACTTTGCATAAGAAGAACCAATCATAATGCCTTCTTGGCTATGTCACCTTTCAAAACCTTATACTGAACAAAGAAAATACATATGGAGCCAAATCCATGTAGCACACAGACTGCCAGCTTTGCAAACTCCAGCCAAAGGCATAAAATGTCAGGGCCTTCATCTCTCTTCCTTCTACTCCTTGAAGTGAGATTACCGAACATGCCTGTAGTTATTCCCATAGCCTGAGGTCATAGACTGATCCTTGTTTGTGCTATCCAGTGGGGCTGACTCGTAAAACACTCAGTCCCCACTTATCTGACTACAAGGAAAGGATGCAGGGTTGAGCTGTATAATCTTGAACTCACTGTTACTCAACATTAGCAAAAATATTCCTTTCAAGGAATAACATTCACAGGCTTATCCTGAAAGGTATCTAGCCCATCATTCCACAAGGAATGTGAATAATCCTTGGATAGAGCCACATCAGCCAAGAGCTACTTGTCTGAACTGTCTAGCTTTGGCTCCCATAGAACTGCTTTTCTGAGACAAGCTTTGGCATGATGCCATTGACCTCTGCTGAGCAACGCTGTTGTGTTCTTTCCCCTTACTCCAACAGTTATATTCATTGTAAAGATTGTGTTTGGAGACATTGCTCATTATATTAACATACTAAATGTTTAAAGACCATTAAAATCCTCTCTCCTCCCAGCACCATGAAGAGCTGCGCCCCTTGTTTAGCCCTTATCCTCACAGGCCCTCTGGATCATACAGCTGACTGTGTTTCTTCTTCGTGTCCCCTTCTAGCAAGGACAGTGAACCGTGTGGCCTTTTCCAAATGTGTGACTAGGACCCTGAGGGGGGCCACTCTGACTTGGTCTCTGCTGAAACTCACACTCTCACTTTCTCTTCCTGCATTTCTTTCCTGTGCTTACTAACTTTATTTTCAGTAGGGAAACAGACAAGTAACTACTTTCCAGCAATTCATTCATCACACAGTATTTTTCATTCAGTTTGCAGCTCTACTGCTTGTGAGTTTTTTAAAGACAAGGCCTCCATCTTACTCACCTTTGTTATCTCTGGAGTCTAATAAATGATCATCAATTGAACTGCATTTCATGTGATTAATTCTAGTTATGGATGAAACAGTAAATTAACTATCTCTTAAGGAAGTTCACTTAATTTCCCCCAAAGAGCAAAAGTTATCCCTGGCCTCAAGACCAATGACATCTTGAGAAAAATAAAAGTTTATGGAGACTAATGACACCACCCTTATGGCAGAAAGTGAAGAGGAACTAAAAAGCCTCTTGATGAGAGTGAAAGAGGAGAGTGAAAAAGTTGGCTTAAAGCTCAACATTCAGAAAACGAAGATCATGGCATCTGGTCCCATCACTTCATGGGAAATAGATGGGGAAACACTGTCAGACTTTATTTTGGGGGGCTCCAAAATCACTGCAGATGGTGACTGCAGCCATGAAAATAAAAGACACTTACTCCTTGGAAGAAAAGTTATGACCAACCTAGATAGCATATTCGAAAGCAGAGACATTACTTTGCCAACAAAGGTCCGTCTAGTCAAGGCTATGGTTTTTCCTGTGGTCATGTATGGATGTGAGAGTTGGACTGTGAAGAAGGCTGAGCGCTGAAGAATTGATGCTTTTGAACTGTAGTGTTGGAGAAGACTCTTGAGAGTCCCTTGGACTGCAAGGAGATCCAACCAGTCCATTCTGAAGATCAGCCCTGGGATTTCTTTGGAAGGAATGATGCTAAAGCTGAAACTCCAGTACTCTGGCCACCTCATGCGAAGAGTTGACTCATTGGAAAAGACTCTGATGCTGGGAGGGATTGGGGGCAGGAGGAGAAGGGGACGAGAGAGGATGAGATGGCTGGATGGCATCACTGACTTGATGGACGTGAGTCTGAATGAACTCTGGGAGTGGTGATGGACAGGGAGGCCTGGCGTGCTGTGATTCATGGGATCGCACAGAGTCGGACACAACTGAGCAACTGAACTGAACTGAATACAAAAAATACATACCGAACAAGCACAGATATAAATGCTATTCAATTTTTAATTCTCTGCTATCCATTTTGTTTCATTTCCCAGTAGTTAACCATTTCTTTTGCAGAAGCATATTAACCAGGAATATTCCACAGTCAGTCGAGAGAGTAAATGCAGTTAAAACCAAAATGTTTTATTGCACATTAAAATCTGTGCACCAGAAGGGTACACAACTAAGGAAAGCTGGTTAATACAAAACTGTAGAGGAGTGAAGGGTATCACTGCAGTGGAGAGAAGCACACCCACCAGCAAGTCTGATCAACTTCACTCCATGTCATCCAGGACCGATCAGTACCAAAGCTTCCTGTTGCTCTGATCATTTTCCAAGTTTCACAAACCCACATTTCATTCAGGAAGATTTCTATTTTTCAAATTTTCTCAAATTCTGCTGAAAAGAGTATGAATTATTACCATTGGTTTCTGGAAATTAATCATTTCTCGCCACTAGTCAAAAAATCATCCCTATCTTTTGAAGCAGTAAATTCTAGAAATGGGAATCTATTCCAAACAAATCCTCTGAAACTCAGACAAAGCCTCACACACACAAAAGTGTTCACTGCAGTGAAGTAAAGCTACTAAACGGAAGTAAGGTCACCTCTAATTATGATATACTGTTAAGACAAAAAACAGGATACTCAGTGCTACTTGGTAGGATTTCAACTAGTTAGCAAAATGTGCAGAGAAAATATTAGAAGGAAATGTCACATAAAGTTGACAATGGCTACCTCGGAGGGGACTATAACTACTTTTTTTCCTTCTTTTATATTTTTATTTGTCTTGTACAATGAATACATATTAGTTGTGTAATTTAAAAAGTTTTTCGTAATAACCTTTCTAAACATACCTGGAAACCAAATGATATTTATTCTCAAATTGGTGATCTCATTCTTAATCTCAGACAATTACACAGAAAGTTGTTAAGTGTAGTGTTTTTTAAAATAGCAAAGAAATGAGAAATATAATTAATGTCCAAAAAAAGGACAAGGGTTGAATGAACAGTTTAACAACAGAATGGATTAATAGTAACCTATTAAAACTATAATGATTCAGACCACATTGACACATATAACAGTAGTTAGAAAATGGCCAGTAGAAACAAAAACATATTTGTTACCTCTAGGTAGAACTATATCACAAAATAGACCATAATGGGAATAAACTCTAAAACTAACATAATTAAATGAATAATACATTACATTAGGGAACTGAAAATATGAGTAGGTCTGTTTAAATATTGTCATGATGTGGTTTCAAAAATAAATTTTAAAACATTTTTAAGAATATTCTAAGCCACTTTTTTACATAGAAATAAATATTTTTAAATGAGTTGGACAGTTTTAAATACTTTAAATATGAAAAAAAAACTTTAATATGTGTTTACTGAAATGTTTTCTACCAGCTGAGTTATTCCACCATCAAAATGGGATGAAAATGAAAAAAGGAAGGTGTTTAGGTCGTTAAAAAATTCTGTGTACCCTCCCTGTATTAAGTAAGCCCAAACAGTCCACTAACCTCTGCTGTAACAGCTACTGGCCAGGGTTAATACTTATTTTCCCTCAAATTAATGCAATGTTAAATTTGCTTTACAGGAAATCTCTTGCAGAAAGACACGAAACCTGGGCTGCTTTCTGCTCCTGGAGAAGGCATTCAATAAGGTCTCTAATCCCTGAATCAAACAAGAATTTGTCATCTGTGTCTCTCCACTGTGAGGTGGCCAAACACTTGGAGGACTGTGGGGATTGTGCTTCCCAAGGTCATCGTGATAAAGCCCTGTTAGAGCATCCAGGTTTCCCTGAACAAGCAGAGATGGTCAACAGATGCTTGGATCTTTGAAAATAAAACTCCTCCAGAGACATTTAAACTTCTGTCTACACAGCTTCTCTCTTAGGGCTATCCAGAATGCCCTGCCTTAAAATGTTAATACTTGGCGGTGCAGGAGAATACTCTGTGCCACTTCCTGGCTCTGTTGGTCTTGAACCTAACTTAACCTCATGACTCCAACCCCTTTCTATTCAATCTATTTCTTAGTACCAGCCTTGAGCAACAGCCATACCTATTACCTGCCCGGACCTATGCCCAACCTGATCCCAACCAGAGCCTGTGAGACCTGCCCCTCCCTTGTCCCCAGTCAGCCTGAGGTCCCAGCCAGGTTTCCATACAGTGTGAGCTTAAGGAGAAGATATTCAACAGCAAATAAAGGTAGATAAGCTGATGAATCAACACCAAAACAAGCTAAGTAAAATATCCAGTTACCTGGACTTCCTGAATAAATATTTATTATGAATAAGGAATTAAAGTGAAAGTGAAGTCGCTCAGTCATGTCTGGCTCTTTGCGACCCCATGGACTACAGCTTACCAGGCTCCTCTGTCCGTGGGATTTTCCAGGCAAGAGTACTGGAATGGGTTGCCATTGCTTTCTCCAAACGATCTTCCCAACCCAGGGATCAAACCCAGGTCTCACGCATTGTGGGCAGAGGCTTTACCATCTGAGCCACTAGAGAAGTCCAATATGGAAGTAAGGGTTTATTCCAATAAGGAATTAGGTAGTGTGGGCTTCCCTTCTGGCTCAGTTGGTCAAGAATCCGCCTGCAATGTGAGAGGCCTGGGTTCGATCCCTGGGTTGGGAAGATCCCCTGGACAAGGGAAAGGCTACCCACTCTAGTATTCTGGCCTGGAGAATTCCATGGACAGTCCATGGGGTCACAAAGAGTCAGACACTACTGAGCGACTTTCACTTTTCTTTTCACTTTCACAAAAAGAAAAAGCATGAACTTTTGTTTCCTCAAATATATTTTCCTCAGAAATAAGAACAAGTGAAATAAAGTACTTGTAAGTAAGACTGAAAGACTGAAAATTATTTTGAAATTACCAAAACTAATGTATTTTACTAATGTATTTTAATCAACTGATTTAGTATACTGGTAAGAAAGGCTGAGTTGCCAAGGACTTTTCATTCCCTTCCCCAGAAAATCTATTCTTTACCCAACAGTCCTTAAACGTGAAGTAGTCATTAAAACTGAATTAATATTCCATGGGATTCCTCAGGCCTCTAAATCTTTCTGAAATAAGATCATTACTGTTCCATGTTTTTATAAAATAAGATTATACAAAACAATTTAGATATTGCTCATTTCCCTCAAAGCAAAATGATTTTTTTCACCTTCACTGAATCTGAAAGGTTAATAAGCAATGTAATTTCAACTAATTTAACTATGATGTTAAAGTCTGAAGACTTTGTTCAGGAAAGTCCTCTTCTTTGCTTTCCATGTTTCCAGAAGTATCAGTGCTGGTGGCCAATGTCAAAGTATACCACCTGAGCCTCCCTTTACAATACCCATAAGGATGTAAATACCTGGAGTTCTCCCATGTTTAGCTTGAGCTTGTCAGACTATATTAGCTCAATGGCACAAAAACATCAATTCTCTGAAGATGAAACAGAGCAAAGCTGAAAATAAAAAGCATGAAGTCACTGCATAATATGATATGCAGAATGATTTGTGTGCACTGATTTCAAGTCTTCTATTTCAAGATAGGGCTTCCCTGACAGGTCAGTTGGTAAAGAATCCACCTGCAACGCAGGAGATGTGGGTTTGATCCCTGAGTTGCGAAGATCCCCTGGAGAAGGGAAAGGCTACCCATTCCAGTATTCTAGCTTGGAAAATCCCATGGACTGTATAGTCCATGGTCACAAGGAATCGGACACGACCAAGCATGAGTCGGACAAGACTCAGCATGAGTGGACAAGACAAGGACCTGGAGACCTGGAAAGGGTGGGTCCAGCCAAAAGCCCCACGGAGAGCGGTGGGAAAACTGACACTTGAATCATGGTCACCTGACATACTCCGTTCTCAATCAGTCCGCTTAATTTATGGATCTGCAATTTAAAATAGCTTCCTAAGTGGTGCAGTGGTCAAGAATCTGCCTGCCAATGCAAGAGATGCAAAAGACACAGGTTCAGTCCCTGGGCTGGGAAGATCCCCCTCGGAGAAGGAAATGGCAACCCACTTCAGAATTCTTGCCTGGAGAAGCCCGTGGACAGAGGAGCCTGGTGGGCCACAGTCCACGGGGTCGCAAAGAGCTGGACACGACTGAGTGAGTGAGTGCACATGCATGCCAGTTAAAACATTTTAAAATCCATCACCCAGCTTTAAAAGGAGGCAGCAGGCGAAAAACGCTAAAACCCAATCATGGCAAAATAATAAAAAAGAAAAAACTCGAACGCAGCAATGATCTCAAACCATTATTTAAAAATCACCAAGTTATGAAACGCTCATTCAATCATCAGATTGACACTTACTGAAACTTAGCCAGTAGTCTACTTTCCTACAAATCATGTATAGTTACTAGATTGGGAACTACACTATATAGGAGTTTTTTTTTTTTTTAATCCAACCAAAACTACTTCTCCATAGTGACAAAGAGCTTTGTACAGTTTCTAGTGCAGAGCACAGCTCCAACAAATGCTATTACTGTTTAGCAATACACAAAATAGCTGTAACACACACTGCTTCAACACACTTGCACCCACCTCCCCCAAAATATCCTTTCTATTCCTCTTTGACTTTTGTTGGGGGGGGCGGGGGATGGGTAGTCATAAACAGGAAGGCCCACTGAGTATCACAAAAATGCCAACTCATCAAACTAAAAGGCCTGCCTTTTACCTGTCATTCACTCCCAGTACTGTTTTGCTCACATTACTCAATTCTTCCATGACTCTACGATCCCTCACACATCCCACTTGGACCCTTCCCTGAGTTAATCCCTTCTCATTCTGCAGATTCAATCAAATGTCACTTTCTTAGGAAAATTCTGAATCCCCCTAACATCAGATGAGGTTCCCCGTTTAACCATTTCTTTTGAAGCTCCCTATGCCTTTTCCCCTGTAACATTCATTGCATTTTGTCCATGATAGGTGCTCATTTGGTCAGTATCTTCCTTCCCACTGGACTGTTTCATGCCTCCTGTGATAATAGCCACTTTATTCCCCACTCCAGTCCAACTATTAGCATAAGAATTGGTACCATGAATATAATAAAGACTTATAGAATAATGAATAACCCTAATTACACACAAAATAGCAACAAACTCAGTGTTTTCCAAACCACTGTTCACAGATTAGTGTGTTCAAACCTTAGTTATGACCAACACTTCTTTTAAATGAAAATGAACAGAGTACATTACAAACAGAGGGAAAAATCAGTAGCATATGTAGTAATCTACATGAAACTGTCATTTTCTTCATGTATGTATGATCTTTTCTAACTATGGGGGCATGGTCCAAAAAGTTTGAAAGCCATTGAACTGGATGTCCCAAAATGACTCCTCCCAACTTCCCGCCAGAATGCTAAGATGCACAAAATGGCAAAATTCACAACAGTACTAGAAAGAGGTAAGGAAAAGCCAAAATCAAGGCATAAATTATTTCCACTAACTACACTCTGTGAAGGATGGGTAAAAAGAACATAAATCTCAAAGACTCACACGGCACCTTTGGAAATTCAAGTCAGACACTCTGATGAATGCAGAAAAATCCTGAGTACAACCCAGGAATGCAGAAGATACAACTGGCCAGATAAAGATGAGGACATTCTCTCAACTACATGGGAGGCACCTTTCAAGCGAGTATAAGCAAGGGGACCCCAAGTGCAAATGAGGGTCAAAACTAACTAGAGACACATACAAAATAGTGCTGTAGATTTTATTACAAAATAGAATACAAAAGTCTACAATCTATACTTGAAATTTAAGTTATACACTGAAATATATATACTGTATATATGTGTGTGTATATGTATCTGTATACATATATATATTTATATAAAATGGAAATTGAGACGTGGCAAGAAGGCAAAACAAATAAAGGCACAGTAAACTCTGCAGAGGAGTGGGATCAGAAGTTATTTAGTTCTCTAGGAATCAGAGAAACAGACTTTATGAATGTATTCGAAAAACAAAGATAATCACTAGCAAGCTAAAAACCAGACTGGCCATTTAAAAATACTCTGGATATATGAAACAAATGATACATAGAAAAAGACAAAATAAATCCAGAAAGCGTGTTAGATTGAACCGTAGGAAGCTGCCATTTTTATAGGTCAAAGCAGTAAAAAATTTCATATGGCTCAATACATCAGTGATAATGTCAGCTAATCTGTTCAGCGTGCCAGGCCCCTTTAAAGCATTAACTGAAGATTTGTGTATGCATGTTGCTTCTTTACAAATAAAAAAACCACAGTCCTCGAGATATTATGTAATTTATCTGAGACAATGCAGCTAAATACTGGTGAGAAAAAGCAAACCAGTGCATTTTAAAGTACTTCTCAAAACGAAAAACTTAAAGAATTAAGATCAAACTTTTTGGTCTTAACAATAAATATTAAAGAAGTAAGTTTCCCTTTAAGAGGTATGTTAAAATTCAATTAAATGATGCTTACAAGCAAAATGATATGGAAAAAAATGACAGACATCAAAAATTTAAAACAGGATGCTGCTGCTGCTAAGTCACTTCAGTCGTGTCCGACTCTGTGTGACTCCATAGACGGCAGTACACCAGGCTCCCCCATCCCAGGATGAGTGAAGTCATTTTAGACAAAGAAAATAAGAAAACACTGGAAATATTAATATCAGGAAAATAGTAGAATGTAGTTCCAAATGCAGAGGGTTATTTTATACTGATAAACATAATAAAGGCCTAACAGTAATCTTTGTGTATTTAATACTATGTTAACACAGAAATTCCTATAAAGAAACTGACAAAAGCCCATTCATAGAGAGAGGCTAAAGAACCATTATTAGTCCATGACAGCTCAAGTATAAAATCAGGACATAGAAGATGTGAATGATATTACTGAATTAATAAACATATCTGCACTTGTCACCTATAGAAACCATGCTCTTTTCCATCCTCAGAACAAAGAAATCCTTAATAGACAATAAGTAAAAACTGTACAGACCTCAATTACCATGAAAAATAAAACTAACAGTTGATGTAAATGTTCACTTGTAAACAAAATAATAAAGCAGTATTCAGCCACGTCATACTTGGCTGAATGAGCCACTTGAGGCATTCCCGATAAAGTGAGAATATTTACTTTCCCTACACTCTTTTAAATTTTTAGTGAGTACATCAGCACAAGACATAGAAATAAAACTAGTTTTATTATTTTAATTGCCACTTTCAGATTTTTATATGAATATTCCTATTCCTCCTCCGCCAGTAACTACAGATTCAAAATTTTAAAATACTGCTGATTATTTCAAAATCATTGAAAATAAAGTTGTATACATCAAAAATGACAACAAAGTCAATCAACTTCTAACTTTTCATTTAAAACAAATGACCTAGTTTCAACTCAAGAAGTGACAAACAGGGACATCCCTGGCGGCCCAGTGGTTAAAATTCCAGGGTTCCAATGCAGGGGGCTCAGGTTCCATCCCTGGTGGGGGGAATAAGACTCCACAAACCACACAGCACGGCCAAAAAAAATTTTTTTTTAATTGTTTTTAAACATGAAAAAAAAAGTGAGAATCAGAATTCCGTCTATTTTCTTGACTCCTCCCCTCCCCCGCCCAATCAGGTCAGTCTATTGTTTTTTTTTACTCAGTGTCTCCCTCCTCTTTGATCCTCACCTCCCAGTTTCACTAACCTAATTCAACTCATCTTTCAAGCCTCCATATAAATGCCAGTTTCTCAGAGAAATCTTCCTTACCCTTGCAGGCAAGGTCAATCTCCATGGTAGATTCTTCCAGGACACTCTGCTTTCCTAATTCCAGTCACAGTTGCTGTTAGTTGTTCTCACTCGATTGTAAATCTTCTGCAGTCAAGACCGTGTCTTATTTACTGCAGTATGCTTAGGAGGTGGCAAACATACTGATTTTTGTATTCAAAAAATTTCAGTTCAAACAAAATTTTAATTCAAAGAATTTGAGTTCTACATGCAAGGTATTATACTAAGAACTGGGAAGACAGCAGTAAATAAAATGGGATTTTTTTTTCAGTTAATTCTTTCCCTTATCTAAGAAGTCAAAAGAAAATGCATGCAATGGAGAAGAAAATCCCAGCCAAGCTGTATAAATGGGAAGAGCCATACAATTTTAAATGTAGTGATAATTAGAAAAGGCTGCACTAAGAAGGTGACGTGAATTAAGACACGAAAATGATGATAAAGCAACCATAGGGAT
This sequence comes from Capra hircus, assembly GCF_001704415.2. Classification (NCBI taxonomy): domain Eukaryota; kingdom Metazoa; phylum Chordata; class Mammalia; order Artiodactyla; family Bovidae; genus Capra; species Capra hircus. Next base: position 100,259,393 of record NC_030815.1, read on the forward strand.
ACCTGGAGACAGAATATCAGGACGAGGTGACAGTCAGTGGCAAAGGGCTGGAAAACAGTGTGCTCTATAGGTAAGTTCATAGTTGGAGTCTGTTTAAAGTAAGGACAGAGCTCTGGGAACATCACCACAGGGCCTTAAACAAGTAAAGAAGCCAAGAGAGACAGGAAATAATTAAATATGATACATATTCAGTATTGTGACTATCATGTGGTCGATGGGAATTTAAAATGTAAGATTTTAATAGTATGGGTACTTAATATTCAGCATGATCAAATATTTTAAAAACTGCAAGTTATCCTGAATGGAATAAGGAAGTTATCACCAAGCAGTGAAACTATGGATGAGTCTCCTGGACTTTTCAAATAGCAAAATAAGCAGGTACTGCTTTTACAACTTTCAAACAGAAATGAATATAATTTTAAAGAATCATAACGGCCTAGAGAGCAAAAGGCTGATAGCAGATTCCCCTTGCTCTATCTTACTACAAAAAAGCAGGCCAATATAATTCCCTGACACTGTGTTGTTCAGTCATAAATGGCGTCTGACTCTTTGAGAACCCACGGACTGCAGCCCTCCAGGCTCCTCTGTCTATGGGATTTTCCAGGCAAGAATACTGGAGTGGATTGCCATTTCCTTCTTCTCCAGGTCATTTTCCTGACCCAGGGGATCGAACCCACGTCTCCTGCATTGGCAGGCTGATTCTTTACCACTGAGCCACCAGGGAAGGCATGCCAATACAACTTCTTGAAATGGAAATATTCAACGAATTCTTAATTTAAAATAGGCGCTTTTTTTTTAACCAAGTAAAGAGCGAAGTTGTACTGTATCCTATTTTTAACCTTCATCAAGCAACTACAGCTTAAATTTACTTGACCAAAGTTTATAAATCACCATGACAAACCTGTTGGGGTTTCTCAAAGTCTGGTCTTTATGCTGAGAGGCTTTGGCTTGTCTTTTATTGCAGTGATGACAGCAATATGCACAACACTTTTGTTATTTCAGCAAAGAAACTACAACTATATTTGCAGCTCCTCTCAGGCCCCAAATCAGCACCTACCTTCTGATTCTTTTCAGGATTTATTTTCCCTTGCTGGAATGGATTGTTTCAGAGGCTTTTATTCCTCTCAAAGGAACATCAAACTGAAACTCTATCTCCTTTGTATCATCCCAGAACCACCTCATCAAGAGGCGCTCTACTGGATGTTCAGTAAATGTCTGACAACTGACAAAGCTATCTTAAGCACCTTCCGGAAAGAAGAATTACCTGAAGAATCAAAATATGCCTTATTGCCCTTGTTAAGACACTTAGTATGTATATCACAGGGGGAGAATCCTTTCACAATACACTGGGGGCTCAGACGGTAAAGCGTCTGTGTACAATGTGGGAGACCTGGGTTCAATCCCTGGGTCGGGAGAGTCCCTGGAGAAGGAAAACGGCAACCCACTCCAGTACTCTTGCCTAGAAAATCCCATGGATAGAGGACCTTGGTGCAGGCTACTGTCCATGGAGTCGCAAAGAGTTGGGCACGACTGAGCGACTTCACTTCACATATATCAAATCATCTCACTGTACACTTTAAATGTATTAGTTTTATCAACTATACCTCAAAAAAGCTAGGAGAAAAAATTTAATAATTTTAATTTTTAATTGTCTTTAAAAATTAAAAAAAAAAAAGTGAGAACCAGAGTTCCATCCATTTTCTTGATTTTTACCCCCATCAGACCAACCCATTGTTTTCTTTAATCAATGTCTCCCTCCTCTTTTATCCTCAGCTTTTAAAGACAGAGTATATATCACTCTTCTCACTCCAAAACTTCTCTCCAGCTTACCACGTAAATTTCACTGGTATTTACTCTGATGTATAACAATTACTCCTGAATACTGCCACGCTTTGGCTTCTCCACTAAACTTCAAACTCAAATGTCCAGCTGAAAATCTCACTGCCCCACTGGAACAATCCTCACACTCTCATGTCCCTACTCTCTGCTAAGGGCTTTGATGTGCCTTTTTTTTGATCCGCAACAGCTCCCTGAACCCTTCTGTTAGTCCTTCAACATGGACCCAAAGTGGACCACCACTGGGCCACAAATCGCAACCTGTCATTCATGTGTAGCTCCCAGACCTTACGACTCTTCTGTGTGGAATGACATTCTCAACCCACTTGCCAATGAGGCCAGAATATTGCTGCAAATCTTTACTCTCCTCCAAGGCAGTTACTCTCTCTGTCCTCAAATATTCAGATGGCATTTCATTTAAACCTCAGTTTACAATATTTATCCCTGTAAGCCTGATCGCAGGCATCTTCATCCGTGGCTCTCCATGTTGAGGAGCTACTTGAGAGCAGGGAACCACACTTTCTTAGTGCTTGCTTTTCCTTTTTAAATTTGTTTTTAACACTGTAATGTCCTCAGCCAAGCAAAGCAACTGTTCACAGTAGCGCACAGTCTTTTAGCTCATGAAACTGAACTGACAAGGTCCCAGATAAAGGGAGGAGATCACAGGTCCCACTGAATCTGGAAACCCAAGTCATCCTGCCCTAGCTTTTGAACTTTCTGGTCCCTATGTCTACTCAGAAAGTACAGCAAGCAGTTCTCTGTGGAATTACAATAAACACTGAGTATAGAATGAATTTCTCCTTTTCTCCACATGACAATAATCCCTCTCCCAACAAATCACAGTCCAACATGGCAAAGCAGTCCCTTAACAAAAGGCAATCCTGTTTCAACTGTGCTACCCACTCCGTAGGACTCTTCATCCTTATCATCTGCAGATTGCTGGCTTCCAGGGGGCCCTTGTTTAACGCTCCCACAATGAAACTTGCCTATAATAAGTAACTCCCCCTATCTGCTCTGCTCCGGAAGCGGTTGATATGCAAAGCATGGCAGCTGGGCAAAGCCTAACAAAAGGTTCAAGGATGCCAAACACGTGCTCCTAAATGCCCCTCCTCCCCTGCCTGAGACCTGATGAAACACAGTCCTGGTGGAAATAAAAGTCCAGGCAATATCTGCTGCCCTGGTTGTCATGAAGCTGAAAATCATTTTGTTGGTTACATTCATAACCTTCCTATTTCTGAGACAAGGATTATTCTTTTCTAATTGGAGTATAGTGGCTTTACACTGCTGTGTCAGTGTCTGCGGTACAGCAAAGTGAATCAGACAGACATATACATATATGCCCTTTTTAAAATTTCCTTCCCATTTACGTCACCACAGAGCACTGAGTAAAGTTCCCTGTGCTATCCAGTAGATTCTCAGATAGTTATCTATTTCATACACAGCATCTATAGTATATATATTTTCATCCCAATATCCCAATTCATCCTCCCCACCCCCGCTTTCCCCCTTGGTATCCATGTTTGTTCTCTACATCTATGTCTCTATTTCTGCTTTGCAAATAAGACCACCTATGAGATGGCTGGATGGCATCACTGACTCGATGGACGTAAGTCTGAGTCAACTCCGGGAGTTGGTGATGGACAGGGAGGCCTGAAGTGCTGCAATTCATGGGGTCACAAAGAGTCGGACACGACTGAGCGACTGAACTGAACTGAACGCCATTTTTCTAAGATTTCACATAAATGCATTATATATGATATTTGCTTTCCTTTTTCTGACTTACTTCACTCTGTATGACCAGTCTCTGGGTCCATCCATGTCTCTGCGGATAACAGTTTCATTCCTTTCCACGGCTGAGTAATATCCCATTGTATATATTTATGCACCACATCTGCTTCACCCATTCCTCTGCTGATAGGCATTTACGCTGCTTCCATGTCCTGGCTATTGTAAACAGTGTGGCAATGAACACTGGGGTGCATGTATCTTTTTGAATTACAGTTTTCTCTGGGTGGATGGCCCGGAAGTGGGATTGCTTGGTCATACAGTATCTCTATTTTTAGTTTTTTAAGGAACCCCCATACTCTCCTCCATAGTGGCTGTATCAATTTACATTCTCACCAACAGTGTAGGAGGGTTCCCTTTTCTCCACAATCTCTCCAGCGTTTAATTGTTTGTAGATTTTTTGATGATAGCCATTCCGACAGGTGTGAGATGATACCTCATTGTAGTTTTGATTTGCATTTCTCCAGTCATCAGTGATGTTCAACATCTTTCCATGTCTTTGTTGGCCATTTCTATGTCTTCTTTGGAGAAATGTTCTATTGAGGTTTTCTGTTGGGGACAAGAACTCTTAATCGAGTCCTAGCACGCTGTTCTGATTTAGGAAGAGCCATGCAGGTTCCTGGGGCCTCAAATGTCTGGCCTGTGATGGGAGCCTCATTCACAGCCTCTCTGAAGCCAACAGAGGCAGGAGGGAGCATGTGCCCACACAGACACACACCCCACATGCATCAATATACTGGATTGGCCCAAAAGTTCATTTGGGTTTTTCCATATGCTCTTATGAAAAACTCAAATGAACTTTTTGGGCCAAATGCAACAAATAAACACAAACATTTTTGGAGGTTTGTGTAAGCAAAAGAATAGGTATGAAAGGCTGTGTGAAAGAGGGGTTGGTTACATCAGAAGAGAAAGCTTGAAAGAGCAAAGGGATATCACTCCATTTACATTAGACACATCCATAGTTTCTGAATTATTACAAAATCCGTATCTTTCTATAAATGAATGTAGCATCTCATTCAGGTGAGAACACTTTCTACTGTGTTCAGAGCACTGAGAGACTTAAACAGGACAAGTGAAATGCAATTAGGAAGCAGAGTCACTGTGATGGCATGACCTCAAAATAGGTCTGACTTCCTACCAAGGCTAGATATGGATTATTCTAGGAAGCAAGTCATCAACTGAATAAAGAACCTCAAATACAAACTGGGTCAACATTAAGAATATCCAAAATGAGAAGGAAGCAAGCCAGGGCCACAGATAAGACACAAAATTATGTCTGTCTCTAGACTTAGCAGCTGGTAAATCCACGTAAAAACATTTCAAATTTAAAAAATGAAAATGAGAATACTGGGATCCATCTCATTCTCATCTTCTCAAGAAAAGCTAACTGATCTGAAAACACTGGGCCTAGTTTGAAGAAAACACTCCTAAAGTTGAAAAATGACTCAACAAACATGTTCCTTATTTGAAGCAGTTTCAGAAGAACCTCAGCCGTTAACATAATATGATAGAACGCAAGCTCCCTGAGGAAAGGGACTTCGTATGTCCAGTTTCCCACCATTCGGTCCCCAGTACATGGTACCTACTGCATCGGGAGTAAACAAACAAATTCAAGATTAAGGAAAAAGTAAACTAATCTAGCAGAGAAGGCAATGGCACCCCACTCCAATACTCTTGCCTGGAAAATCCCATGGATGGAGGAGCCTGGTGGGCTGCAGTCCATGGGGTCACAACTGAGCGACTTCACTTTCACTTTTCACTTTCATGCACTGGAGAAGGAAATGGCCACCCACTCCAGTGTTCTTGCCTGGAGAATCCCAGGGATGGCAGAGCCTGGTGGGCTGCCATCTATGGGGTCAGACACGACTGAAGCGACTTAGCAGCAGCAAACTAATCTAGAATTAGTAATCAGATAGTATCACTGCCCATTCTTAGTTTATAGGGGCTTCCCTGGTGGCTCAGTGGTAAAGAATCTGCCTGCTTTGCAGATCCCCGGGTCTGGAAGAGCCCTTGGGAAAAGAAATCGCAACCCACTCCAGTATTCTTGCCTAGAGAATCCCATGGACAGAGGAGCCTGGTGGGCTGCAGTCCATGGGGTCACAAAAGAGTCGGACATGACTTAGCGACTAAACAACAGCAACATTCTTTTTTTTACAGATACAAAAAGAACGCAACTTTGACTCATTCAGCAATAACAACACTAGAAATAAAAAGCCTCTTGAGTCCCTCTCTCTTCATCTCTTGTTTCTCTTCTGGGTCTCTTGGTTCACCTCTGAGGTTCCTCCCAGATCCTCATCCCCATCCAACACCAGGAGCAAGGGCCCCTGCTTGGTGTCCCCGTAGTACCCTGAGTTTATCTCCCTCATCACACTCGTTACCCTGAATTGCCATCATCATGTTGCTATGTCTATAAACTCAGCTTCTTCTGGAGGGTAGGAACCCTGCTTATTCAGCCCGACTCCCTGCCTCTATCTGGTACCTAGCACAATGCTTGCAGGGTTATAGTTCAGTGCTGCTAGGAGTGGAATAGAACTTATTTCCTCTGACCCCAGATCATTTCTCCTTCCAAAGAGCCAAGAATATCTGTTAGGGCTGAGTTTCAGAATGAAGGCAGCCTGGTTACTGGTCAAGAAGAACCACTGAAAGCATGGTCGAGTATAGAGGACTTACATAAAGTCAAATCCAGTCTACTGTCTGAAATTTAAGAAAATGGAAAAAGGAAAGCTTGCTAAGAAGGAATGGTTCACAGCAGCCCTCTCTGTATAATGAATCCTGAACCTTAAGAAGCAAAGGCGCACATGACGGCTGTAATGAGCAAGATTTCCCTTAACAACAGTTTCAGCCTTGGAAATCCTACCCCAGAGAGATCCATAACCAGGTTTTATTAGTCCAACTTTCTCTCTTTTAGAGAAAGAGGCAGTTTTGAAATCATTTTCCTTTGTCTCCATATTAAATAAAGCAAACAACCTGATTTACCTCATTCAGGCTTACACATGTTTGTTTTAGCACTGGACTAAAGTTGAGAGTCTGCCCTGTCATTGCATCACTTTTTAAAAATAGTACCACAGAAATAAAATTATAACCTGAATCCATGTAGTAGTAAAACAGTCCTCTTATTTCTGGAAGAAATTTGAATGTTACATGAACTTCAAAGTTAAAGTTTCTATTGCTGATTAGATAACAGGAGCCAACATCCAAGTACTGAGATAATTTTCTTTGCCCCACCCCACCCCCTAGTCAATAAGGACATTACTTTGAAATCACACCAACCTGCTGGGGGGAAAAAAAGGCCAAGGAATTTAAATAAAATCACCACCAGCAGCTCTTCCCTTCTCCCTCCCCCTCAAAAACAAAAAACTTTAGATTCCTTCAACTTAACTAATCACCTTAAGTTAATTGATTAAACTTGCAAACCCAAGTTCCCTTGTGGAAGATAAAATACAGGGTTGGGAGGATCATTCGTTCAAACTGAATTCAGAAGATGGTACAAAGCAACTGGCCAAATATTTCATCATCTTTCTCCTTATTGGCCCAGCACCCCCAGATTCAAAGGCAATTAGAAGAATAACTCCAGTCAGTTCCACCCTGGACATGCAGCTGAAAGGCTACCCACTCCCACCTTTGACAGGAGGTACTGGGACATGAGAGGAAACCTCCAGAGTTGCTGAAAGTGACATGAAGTGAAGTAGCTCAGTCCTGTCCGACTCTTTGCGACCCGATGGACTCTAGCCTCCTTCGTCCATGGGATTTTCCAGGCAAGAGTACTGGAGTGGGTTGCCATTTCCTTCTCCAGAGAATCTTCCCAACCCAGGGATTGAACCTGGGTCTCCCGCATTGTAGGCAGATGCTTTACCATCTGAGCCACCTTGCTGGAAGTCTCTCCCAAAAGAAGCCCACAGAGATTCTTCCTGTCTAGAGATATTGAGCTACACACGTCAGCTCTAGAGATTTGTGGGAAAAAACAAACCGAAAAAAAAAAAATGACTTCTTTCTAGATGACTAGAAAGAAGGTCCTTAAGTATTCATCTACAGAACTGGTCAAGGTTTCCCTTGTAGCTCAGCTGGTAAAGAATCCGCCTGCAATGCGGAAGACCTGGGTTTGATCCCTGGGTTGGGAAGATCCCCTGGGGAAGGGAAAGGCTACCCACTCCAGTATTCTGGCCTGGAGAATCCATGACTATACAGGGATCGCAAAGAGTCGGACATGACTGAGCGACTCACTTTCACTGAACTGGTCAAGCTCCTTCCATTGGAGGTTAAATTAATAAAGCCTCTATGGGGCCTGTGTCAGTCCTCAAGGTAACAGCAACAGTGTTTCTCCTCTCCCCTTAACCCTGACCTTTTACAACGGTGTCAACACCATTTTTAAACTAATAATAATTCTCTTCTGTGCTACAAATATTCAACTACTGTGGTTAAACCCTATGTATTACATAAACAGGGTTGAGAATGTCATTTGCCTTAGTCATGTTTAAATTAGTATTAACTAGCAGGCCCCTCCCTAAACAAAAACAAAAGGAAACAAAAGGCTTTCTTGGTCAGCTCTGCAATTTTAAACCACGTGCTTCAAGTGCCTCACAATGTCCAGGTGTAACACAAAAACATCATTAATTTTCACTATATTAAATCTCTCAAAGGAGCACTGTCAATTTGGGGGCAATCTGTAACCTTTATATAATCTGCATAAGCTGGCAGCAGTGCCCTAAAACTCACTTGCCGTTGAGTTTTACAAAGGAATGTAATGGAATCGGGGCCCAGGCACCTCTCAATCATTTCAGCCCTCTCTACGCCCAGGATTTGTGACTCAGTGTCTTCCTGCATCATAGGATTAAAATCACACATGCCCCTCCACATCCCTAGGTAGCACAATTCCTTAAAATAATATCCAAGATCCCCCACAATTTATCACCTTGTCCCTCTCCAGCCTCATTAACTCCAGATTCCAACAAGTTCACAGTCCACCATTCATCTTTTAAGAGACACATCATTTTCATCTTCAAGCTCCTCTGTGAAGTCTTTCCCAGAGCCAGAATTCAGTTCTCCCTTCCCTAGCATGCCAAGGTTCTTGGACTCTACAGCTGCCACCTAGTTATGCAACCCAGCTGCTATATACTGGAAGTTGGCTGTATTTTTCCCCTCTGTACTGCAGCTCTTCTAGAGCCTTTTTCTCATCCTTGTCTCTGCCACTGTCAAAGGAATTCAGTAACTACTTATTCAATTAAAATATCCTCCTTTTCTCCCAACTCTCCAAGGCATCCATAATAGCTCTCCATGACATAGTTAAATAACATGCTACGGATTGGGAAGGTAACGTGATATGTAAAAATTAGAAACCAAACAAGATGCTGAGTTAGCAAGGCCAGAGCAAGCTTTCAGACTTTAAACCAAGTTTTACGGTATCACACTTCACTTAAAATAGATCATGTCTCTCAAATGTGTATACGTACGGGCACCAAAAACAAAGAAAGAGAAGGAAAACAGGCCACACATCAAGCCCAGATAATAAAATCGTGACCTCAAACAAAATTCAGGTCTTTATTTGCTGGACACTTCAAGCTTCCCAGTGAAAATGACACCATATACTCCACACAGGTTGCAGCTTCCCTGACTGAGCATCTGAAATAAGATTCTTGGGCCTAAAAATCATGAACTTCAGACTGACCGCCATTTCGTATCAAAAAGGCTTACCAAGTGAAAGTTTTACTTTCTTTGAATTTTTCAGTAGGTCTTAACAGAATAGATTCAGTAAAAATTTGCAAAGTTTATGGTAAAGTCTTTTTTTCTTAAACTCCTTTTCAGAAAAGGTTAGCTTCAAATAAAAATAGATGTTTTAAACAGCAGGTGTTGAAAAGCGTGGCCACTTACATCCCCATGTCTGATATCTTTCCCCATCACTTGCAGGGATTCTGAGATCCACTGAGTGCATAGAGCTGGGTGCTACCACTCATCTCCAGACAACGATGCAAATGGTAAATTGGTCAGGTCAGACTAGGGACTCCAGGTCAATTTTACGGTTAAGTAGGCTCAGCCACTTTAAATAAAATGGGTAATAGAAGACTGGAGTGGGAAGGGAACAGGTACTACTGATGTCCTTGTGGATGAGGAAAACTGAAAACAGAGGAAAAATCAACTCCTAGCTGTTTTTTCCCCCTCCTGGCATCTCCCACTGCTGGCTTTCTTACACCTTCTCAGCCTGCTTGCCCTCCCCCGTACCTCCCAGACTAACGGTCTATTCTCTCCTTTACTCACTTCCTACTGTTCTAACATGGGATAACCACCCTCCAGTTTCTAGTTATCGCAAGGAGCTGGAAGGAACAGCAAAGATGATCAAACCCTTCCTTCCATTTTCCAGATGAGGACCCGGGCAAGGGAGGACTAGTTTACCCAACTGGCTAAGGTCGCACCGCTAGGGGGCGTGGTGTGCCTGTGGCTCATTGTGATAACCCAGTCCTCCTGCTGGTCCTTCAGCCTGACCCTGCCACACACTACTTCTTTCTCTGGCTACTTGGCTTCTTTATCCTCAGATTAAACCATATCAAGAAAAACGCAGTCTTAATAATGGTAATCGTTATTCACAATTTTGCTTTGGGGACAAATATTCTCCAGTCTCCTTGAATTGGAGAATCAAGGGCAGAAACAACCGGATGACATATGTGTGTTAACACAATTTAGTTCCGTCCAAATAAGCATAACTCCAGTACACACCCTTTTTCCTTGGGGCTTTACTACTCTCTATCTGTCAAAGGAATAGTTTCTTAGGAGAAGGAACTTTGCAGGTTTCCCAGTGCAGTCTCTCCATAACTGGAATTGAAAGCTTTGAATCACAGACCTCCCGCTTCACGGTTATACGTAGGCTGGGCAAATGACACTTAAGCAAATAGGTGAAAAACTTGGACTGTTAAAGCCTGAAGGAATAGAGGATTTTGCTCTCCTAACTGCAGTTACCTGTTTCAAGATTCATGTTTGTAAATATGTGTTTATTCCAATAGAAAACAACGCGTTCACAGTGAAACTTTAACAAGCCAGCGCTCACTGGAAACCCACGTTTACAAAAACTCCATAGATTTCAACAAAAAGGAAAAGAAAGAGAAGTAGCAGCAGAGAGCAGGAATCTCAGGCCCCAGAGTGAAGGCAGCAGCAAGTCCTCGATACCGTCATTCTTACACATCGAAGTCCAAATGGCAGCAAAGAAAACCAGAATAAATGGTAAATCCATTCACAACAAACTCGTCCTACACTCACACACACACACACACACACACAAGTAGCCCGTCGATTTCAAAACCACCAACTCAAAGCCAGGTCCCTCCCTTGCTTTAGACTTCCCAGTTACTTGATAAACGTGTTTATTAGGCGGGTGAGCAGAAACTTACGCTTAAAGTCCTCAGCCGGGAGACGGCTGAGTGGGGGTGAGAAGCAAGTGGTGCGGGAGCCCGGCGCTGCGGGGCGCGAGGACCCCCGGCGGCCCAAGGCCACCCGGACACTGCTTGGGGAGGACGTAGAGCGCCCCCCGCCTGCCTTCTTGTGCCCCCACCCAGTCCCAGGTAAGCGGGGACCACCTACGTGTCACTTGGGCGGGTCCCGATCGCAGGCACAGCGCACAGCGTGGGCCCCGGAGCGCGCTGGGGACCGGAGGGCGGGGACCCCGGGCGGCTGCCGCAACTGCTCTCCCGGGGCTCGGTCAATTGGTTGGGGAGGCCGGCAGCGCCTCGCTCCTACAGGCTGGCCCGCGGGCATAGACACGCACCCACACCCGGCACAGGCGCGCGCGTATACACACACACACACACACACACACAAACACACGCACCCACAGCCACAAAGCGCGTCTGCTGCCGGGAAGCGCGATCCCGGGGCGCCCTTTGGCCGCGGAAGGGACCCGGCGGCCGCAGGCTCGGCGCTCAGAGGGTACCGTCTTCCCGCGCCGCGCCCGCGCCTTTACCTGCGCCCGCCGCCGCCTCGCGTCCGGCTCCCGCCGCCCCCAGGCTGGCCTCAGGCTGCGCGGTCAATCCCCGCAGCCCCCGCCCCGCGGCCCGCCGAGCCCGGCCCTCCGCCCGCCCCTCGGCCGTCGCCCGGAGCGGGGCCGCCCCCTGCGCCCACCCCGCCGGGGTCCCGAGCGCGGCCGGGAGGCCGGGAAGGGCTCAGCAGCGGGGGGACCCTGGCCGCCCGACACCCGGGCGGGCTCCGCTGGGGGACAGGGGCGTCGCGGCTCGGGGAGCGTCTGCCGCCGCTCCGCCCGGAGTGCTCCGGCTTTGGCGCGCTGGCAGGGGCGGCGGGGGAGGGGGCGCCGAGGGAGGGCCACGGGAGCCGCGCCGACGCCGGCCGCCTTCTTCCTCCGCCTCCTTCTTTTCTGCTGGCTCCACGTAGCACAAGTCAGCAAGTCCTGCACCTCCTGACTCCCTCCCCCTGGCTCATTCCCTTACCTGGCGCGACGCCCCCCGAGCCCCGACCCTCGGCGCTCCTCCTCCCCCATTTAGTTGGACTTCCAGCCCCGTCTGCAGGGCGGGGGCGGAAGGTAGCTCAAGCCTCCCATTCATCATCTTCCCAGCGCCCCCCACCCGGAGAGAACCCACCCGCGGCCCGAGACCCTCGGGCCTCCAACTCCAGCTCCCCACCCCGCACCCGCTCCCGCGCTCACCTCTGAGACCGGCAGCTTGCGGGACTCGGGTGGCCACCCCCACACGTTGCATTTTCATTTTGTCGCTCTTTTCTTCCCACTTGAAAAGCTCTGGAAGACATCGCTGGGCCCGCGGAAACCCTAACGTCTGGGCTCTCGCGTAGTTCGTGTCCAAACTTTCCAGCAGGCACAGCTCTCCCAGCGCAGCTTTTAACTCGAGGCTGCGAAGAACGCGGAGTCAACTTTGCTGCCCGAAAGGTGCACACGTTTCCATTTCTGAGTTTGCGACTGACTGGGTCTGCAGACTAAAGCAAGTGTGACTGTGCGCCCCTAGTTCTCCATGTCCATGATTATACATTTCTCTTCCGCTTTCCCAGTTTGCACTTGCACTTCGCCAAGAAGTGCAAACTATCAATTTTAGAAGAGTAATTAAGGGCGGGGAATACACACCTGAAGGTGTGGGCGGGAGCGGTGCGGGACTAAGGCCTGGGGATCCTTCTCCGGAAAGAGGCAGCCGGAGAGACTCGCCCAGGTTCTGAACACCTCCCAGTCCACGGAGGGGGCGGCCACAGGGAGGACGCGAGGGCTCTCCTGCCGCGCCACCTACCACCTACCACCCCTGGCTTTTAGGAGTGTTGGCAGTCTGCCTCTGGCTTCACTGCTAAAGGCGCTGCACAACAAAAGTAGCTGCTTACAAGTAAACACTGCACTCTGGCCTGAAATGGCACGTGGGGGCCACGCCAGCGGTATGGTAGGAACTTTGGCAGGACTGATCCAACTACCTGTAAGAAAGAAAGGCAGAACCGCGAGGGAGGGCTGCGCTGATGCCGGTCACTCGGTAACCTAAGGCTTTGCAGAAAAGAGAGGTCACTGGGAACCGCAGCGAGTGGGGAGGGGAAGATTTCTTGGTATACTTTCGAAGAGAACGTGACCATCTCCCACAAGCGACTGCTGAGAACCTTGGGTGAGTTGGTCTCGTGGTTTTCACAGGATGCTCAAGGCTAAAAACCTGACTGCTCCTCAATTACTATCTGAGGCTGTTTCCTTTTTCAAACAATGTATCAAATCCCGTTTGTTAAAAAATCAGCTTAAATGACTGCCTTCTCCCCTTTCCTGCTGCTGCTGCTGCTAAGTCGCTTCAGTCGTCCCCAATTCTGTGCAACCCCATAGACGACAGCCCACCAGGCTCCCCTGTCCCTGGGATTCTCCAGGAAAGAACCCTGGAGTGGGTTGCCATTTCCTTCTCCATCTCCCCTTTCCTACCAATTTATAATTTCTTTTATAATAGATAATGTGAAAAATTAGATTTTAATACATGCACAGTGCTAGTATGTTCATTTACAGCATGCAGAAAGTATATAAAAACTCTTATCACACTGTGACAATGAGAGCTGATCTTAAATTCTAATACACCAGGAAGAATAAGAAAATATCCACTACATAATCTAAGTATAATACAAAGTATATATTGGTAAGAAAAGAAAGAATATACTTGAAAAGGACTTTTGTTTTCAACTATAGCTCTACCAACTCAGAAAACTCACTTAGCTAATTTTTATTTCTACTACACACTCAGTATTTACTGTTGGGTTTCTCAATACTAAAACCTCTATATGTAGTGAAAAGAATACTTTAAATTTTTATTGAATTTTATTAAAAATATTTATATTAATTATAGCAGTTCAGTTAGTTGAGTCGCTCAGTCGTGTCTGACTCTTTGTGACCCCATGAATTGCAGCAGGCCAAGCCTTCCTGTCCATCACCAACTCCCAGAGTTCACCCAAACTCTTGTCCTTAGAGTCCGTGATGCCATCCAGCCATCTCATCCTGTCGTCCCCTTCTCCTCCTGCCCGCAATCCCTCCCAGCATCAGAGTCTTTTCCAGTGAGTCAACTCTTCACATGAGGTGGCCAAAGTATTGGAGTTTCAGCTTTAGCATCAGTCCTTCCAATGAACACCCAGGACTGATCTTTAGAATGGACTGGTTGGATCTCCTTGCAGTCCAAGGGACTCTCAAGAATCTTCCCCAACACCACAGTTCAAAAGCATCAATTCTTTGGTGCTCAGCTTTCTTCACAGTCCAACTTTCACATCCATACAAGACCACTGGAAAAACCATAGCCTTGACTAGACTGACCTTTGTTGGCAAAGTAATGTCTCTGCTTTTGAATATGCTATCTAGGTTGGTCATAACTTTCCTTCCAAGGAGTAAGTGTCTTTTAATTTCATGGCTGCAGTCACCATCTGCCATGATTTTGAAGCCCCCCAAAATAAAGTCTGACACTGTTTCCACTGTTTCCCCATCTATTTCCCATGAAGTGATGGGACCAGATGCCATGATCTTCGTTATGTGAATGTTGAGCTTTAAGCCAACTTTTTCACTCTCCTCTTTCACCTTCATCAAGAGGCTTTTTAGTTCCTCTTCACTTTCTGCCATAAGGGTGGTGTCATCTGCATATCTGAGGCTATTGATATTTCAGTAAATAGTATCAAATAATCATTTAATTAATTTACAAGTTAATTATTTCTATGTTTAGGCCTTCCTCATAAATCAAAGGTAAAGTGTGAGTGAGTTTCTTGTTGAGCCCTCAGCTTGAATGTTTCCAATATATTTATTTATTTATTTTTTCCAATATATATATATTTAACTTCACCTCCAACATATTTATTTCAGGAATATGGCTGCTGCTTTTTTTGCCTACATATTAACTGACCAAACTGCTCTCTGGTCCTTTCTAACATCAAATGAGGAATTCTGTCCACACAAGATGAGTATATAAAAGTTCCAATTTATTCGCCTGAAGAATTTTTATTTCCTGTTTATTGGCCTACTGTCCTACTGTGGCCTAAAATCAATAAGCAAAGTACAAGGTCAGCCTGGACAGGCTTATCTCCCTGGCATGTGTAGGCCTGCCTGAATGAGACTGCTCTGCACCCAGGTTTCATTCAGTAACTTTAAAATCAACTCTAGGTTGTATGCCCATGTGTAAACAGAGAGAGAAAATGAAATCCAATATAGAATCCAGTTCATTACAGAGATTAATCCATCAAAATAAGTATTATATTCCAAACAAGTCAGTTTTCTCATCTGTAAAATGGGATGATAATACTAATTCAGTCTACTTTATTGGGTTCCAAGCTGCCTTTATCAAAGTAAGATAATATATTTGAACAGACTTCAGACACATAAGTAGGTGATGTGATTTCAACAGAGATGCAGAAGGATATCTTGATTATACTCTCTTTAATGTTTTTATCTTTCTGCGGCCCTCTTGCCATTCAAACTGATTCCCTTTCTTGGATAGGCAACTTAATGCTTTCGGTCCTAACCTTTCTCTCTTATCCTCTGCCAAGCAATGTTTCTCTAGATCTGTTTCTTCAAATGACTTCAGCAGAGTCAGAGACCCAAAGACAGTGGTGCTGTCAAACATGAGAAAAAAATATTTTTAGCAAAATGAAGAGAATCTGAGTGGGGAATACTTCCAGTACAGTTTATGTTAATATCTTAAAGGATAACAGTAGATTCTGTCAGGTTATTGCTGTTATCTAGTGGTCCAAGGACTATAATTTGCAAAGCATTTAGGACTGAAATACTGGCTGTCACTACTTTGGGCTCTGTTATTTGTTCAGAAGGGGCTACTATCATGCCACTTCCCTCTGCCTCCCCACATTTCTTCCATCTGGCAAAAAGCCTTTGAAATTTTTTTGCTGGAGAATAATCAAAACTATCAGCAAAAAAGATCTGTTGGAAACTTTCCCTCCAGTCTGTGAACGTAGAAAGTATATTCTGGTGAAACAATACCCTGAGAGAATTCAGCCTGCTTGGGAAAGGTTTTCAGGTGCCTCTCAGACAGAGGTTTCTTCCTTTTTAAAATGGTATATTTATGCCTCTCTGGTGTTTTTCCCCTTGACCAGAAAGAAATCATTCTCCTTTGGAAACCTTTCTATTTGAAAAGGCCAGTGGCAGAGGAGGGTGAGGCAGCCAAGTGTAGTAACAATAATAAAACTCTTCAGGGTAGTAGCAACATCAGGAGACTCTAGGAATGGGGAATAGGAGGTGGGCTTGTGTGTGCAGCAGCCCTGCATTAGGACCAGACTGCAGTGAAATGAGAGCCCTAAACAGAGCGACTCTCTGCGTACCATTTTCTTATCACCTCTTTCTGCATGAATAATCTGGGTAATGTCTGAAATAGATCAAGGCCAAACAATCTTTTTCTTGTAGTCTCCTTCACCCAAATTAAAAGCTTTTGATCTAAAATGATGTGGTGGTTGGGCGTGGGGAGGGATAAAGAAGAAAATATATGTGTGTATTATATATATAATTTTAGAGCTAAAAATAGACCTAAATATTAAAAAAAAAAAAACCTACAAAGCATCACAAAACAAAAAGTTAGTTCTATAAAGCAGTAATAAAATTAGTGGATTTATAGATGGCACCACTGGTATAATCTGCCTGCCAATGCAAGAGATGTAAGAGACACGGGTTCGATCCCTGGGTCAGGAAGATCCCCTGGTGGAGGGCATGGCTAGCCTGGCATGGCATTCCAGCATTCTGGCCTGGAGAATCCCATGGACAGAGGAGCCTGGCAGGCGGCAGTCCATAGGGTTGCAGAGTCAGACACGACTCACGCGACTTAGCACACACACACAGTAGACTGATAGTGGGAAAAAAGAGAAAAGAAACAAGACGATGATTAAGATTATAATTATATTTTTGCCATCACGTCATGGTAAATAAATGGGGAAAAAAATGGAAACAATGAAAGACTTTATTTTCTTGGGCTCCAAAAATCACTGTGGATGGTGACAGGAGCCATGAAATTAAAAAGATGATTGATTTTTTGGAAGGAAAACTATGACAAACCTAGACAGCGTACTAAAAAGCAAAGACATCACTTGCCAACGAAGGTCCATATAGTCAAAGCTATGGTTTCTCGAATAGTCATGTATGGATGTGAGAGTTGGACCATATAAAAGGCTGAGCACCAAAGAACTGATGCTTTTGAACTGTGGTCCTAGAGAAGACTCTTGAGAGTCCCTTGAACTGCAAGGAGATCCAACCAGTCAATCCTAAAGGAAATCAACCCTGAATAATCATTTGAAAGGGCTGATGCTGTAGCTGAAGCTCCAATACTTTGGTCACTTGATGCGAAGAGCCGACTTATTGGAAAAGACTGTTGCTGGGAAAGATTGAGGGCAGGAGGAGAAGGGGGTGACAGAGGATGAGATGGTCAGATGGCATCACTGACTCAATGGACATGACCTTAAGCAAATTTGGGAGATAATGGAGGACAGGGAAGTCTGGCATGCTGCAGTCTGTGGGGTCACAAAGAGGTGGACACAGCTTAACAACTGAACAACAACAGTACACATTGTAACAGAGGCAACTACCATATCCATTCTTGCCTTTTAGGACACCCACTAGATTCAATTTCCAGCCTCTTTTGCAGTTAAATTAAGCCCACATACCTGAGTAGAGTGAAAAAGTTGGCTTAAACTCAACATTCAGAAAACGAAGATCATGGCATCCAGTCCCATCACTTCATGGGAAATAGATGGAGAAACAGTGGAAACAGTGTCAGACTTTATTTTTTTGGCCTCCAAAAATCACTGCAGATGGTGACTGCAGCCATGACATTAAAACACGCTTACTCCTTGGAAGAAAAGTTATGACCAACCTAGATAGTATATTCAAAAGCAGAGACATTACTTTGCCGACTTAGGTCCGTCTAGTCAAGGCTATGGTTTTTCCAGTAGTCATGTATGGATGTGAGAGTTGAACTGTGAAGACGGCTGAGCGCCGAAGAATTGATGCATTTGAACTGTGGTGTTGGAGAAGACTCTTGAGAGTCCCTTGGACTGAAAGGAGATCCAACCAGTCCATTCTGAAGGAGATCAATCCTGGGATTTCTTTGGAAGGAATGATGCTAAAGCTGAAGTTCCAGTACTTTGGCCACCTCATGCGAAGAGTTGACTCACTGGAAAAGACTCTGATGCTGGGAGGGATTGGGGGCAGGAGGAGAAGGGGACGACAGAGGATGAGATGGCTGGATGGCATCACTGACTCAATGGATGCGAGTCTGAGTGAACTCCCAGAGTTGGTGATGGACAGGGAGGCCTGGCGTGCTGCAATTCATGGGGTCGCCAAGAGTCGGACACGACTGAGTGACTGAACTGAACTGACCTGACCTGAGTTATCTCCTGTAGAACTTGAGCAAAAGTGACTTCTGTCGATTCTAGGATTACCAAAGACCCTTCTTATGGGTGTTCCCTCAGGTTCTCTGTCCTTTCTGTTGATGAGGATGGTGATGCTCACGCCAACCTTGGAAGCCACCAATCAAAGATGGCAGGCAGCCAAACTCCTGATGCTTGTATGTCCACATGGAGCCTCTCTACAAACGTGAACATCTCTCTGGATTTTCATATGAAAAAGAAATTTTTTGTTCTTTGAGCCACTATATTTGGGAATCTTGGCTTAACTTATATACATATATGTATATTATAAATACATATATATATACATAGACATTTTGACTCTAATCTCAGGGGTTCAGTGATACCCTGTAACCTAGATTGTGGCTTGATCTGAGAAAAGGAGAGATTTCTGATGACCTGCCCTCTGGAGTGGGCGTTTGTCAGAAATGGGCACATTAGAGATGTTACAAACTCTAATGTACAAACTCTTTCTACAAACTCTACCTCAAAGCACTGATTACATTGAACTGAATGCCTCTGCCAATTCCCCTGACTTCTCTGACAACATTTACTCTGCCAGAAGAAGAGGCAGAGTAAATTCCACAGATTAAATGATAACTATGGTCATTAACGGAAGACTAGTCAGCAGTATCAGGACCAGACTCCTGATATACACAACAATATGGATGAATCTCTAAAACATGCTGAACAAAATTAGACAGATCCATAACAGTGCATGCTATACGATTTCATTTCTATGAAGTTCCTGACCAGGTAAAACTCATCTGTGATGTCTGAAACAGAACAATGGTTGCCAAGGGACTGGGGATTGACAGAAAAGGCACACGAGGAAATTTCCTGGGGTAGGAGAACTATCCTATATCTTGCTTTGTGTGGTGGTAACATGAGTGTACTAAGTGTACAAACTCATTGAGCTGAACATTTAATGTTGATGCAACTGATTATTTGTAAATTATACCCAAATAATATACTTTAAAACACAAGTATAATTATCTGGATATATCCATACAATGGTATTTTCTAAGGCAAACTATTATGGAATAATACTTAGCCACCACATACATCCTCTGGGGGCTACTGTTGTAAATGAACATATATAAACACTATGACATCCTAGAGAATGATTGTACTCCTATATAAAACTGAGATATACTATACACATGTCCTAAGAAAAATTAACTTTATAATAAACAAGTCAGGATAAATTATAAGTTCCTACTATATAGCACAGAGAACTATATTCAATATCTGATAATAACCTATAATTAAAAAGATATGTATATATATAATTGAATCACTAGTATACACCAGTAGGAGAAAGCAATGGCAACCCACTCCAGTACTCTCACCTGGAAAATCCCACGGACAGAGGAGGCTGGAAGGCTGCAGTCCGTGGGGCTGCTAAGAGTTGGACATGACTGAGCAACTTCACTTTCACTTTCATGCACTGGAGAGGGAAATGGCAACCCACTCCAGTGTTCCTGCCTGGAAAATCCCAGAGACGGAGGAGCCTGGTGGGCTGCCGTCTATGGGGTCGCACAGAGTCGGACATGACTGAAGCGACTTAGCAGCAGCAGCAGCAGTATATACCAGTATCTTACACAACAGTGTAAATCAACTGTAGTTCAATTTTAAAAGTTTTTAAATAATAAGTAGATTATTCCTATGTATGAAGCCTGTGATTTTCCATGGCTACTATTCTAATTTTATGTAACCATAAAATATATAATTAATAGCATGTATCTTCTGGCTTTAGTGAATATAATAATTATATGACCAAACAATTGACCAAATGTGACCAAAACTTTGAGATTTTTATTCTATATTTTCTTCTTCCTGTATTTCCACTTTCCTTCTCTCACTGTTGAATAGCCGTATGTTCTGTGCTCATTGCTCAGGAAACTATGTAACAAAAGAGAAAATAGAAAAACCAAAAATCTTTATAGAAAAACCTAACCTCGCAGATGAGGATTTACAGGCATAAACAGCATGTATAGACCTGAAGGAGAAACAATACTCTTGGAGTGTGAGAGCAACAGAGAGAGGTCTGTGTATCCTGAGAACAGAGGGCTGCCATTACAAAGTACTACAGACTGGGTAGTTTAAACAACAGAAGTTCATTTCCCACTGATCTAAAGGATAGAATCCAAGATCAAGGGTTCTTTCCTCTCAGGCCTCTGTCCTAGGCCTGCAGATGGTGATTTTTCTCCAGATGTCTTTACTTGGTCTCCCTCAGTCTGCGTGTATCTGTGCCCTAATCTCCTCTTATAAATCCAGTCCTATTGGGCTAGCGTCCACCCTCATGACCTCATTTTACCTTAATTACCTCTTTAATGACCCTGCCTCCAAATACAGTCACATTCTGAGGTGCTGAGGGTTAGGATTTCAAGGTAGGAAATCTTATTCATGATTGCTAAGAACCTTTAGCCACCCTGTATCTGCACCATAGGAAGATTACAAATCTAGAACAGGAATTAACTTGATATAAAATATGGCCACAACCTTGGGAGGACTGCTCTACAGGTAAGACATGACCTCACAGAGGTCACTGCTAATATGCAGAATACAGAGGCACAAAGGTTGGGGGTAGGTGGGTGCGCAGTTGAAACAGTAACACAGGATACTTTAAAAACCCCTGGGAAGATGCAGTATGATCAGGAGGAAGGAAGTAATAGCAATTGAGCCTTGATATAATTTGCTGATGAGGTTAATTTATCTCCAATTTCTGAGACAATATCTAGAAAAAATATCTCTGAAAAGTTATCTAAAAATCTGTTTCTGAGAGCTTAAGTTTCTAAACAATGAACAGCAATAACAACTGGACTTCTTCCCAGAGAGAGATCTGAACTGACTTGTAGGAATTTACACTAAGAGGTCATAGATCTGACCCATTAGGGATAGGTTTTGACAAGAGTGAATTACATTGAGTATCATAATCTATTCCAAGATGAACTTGAATGAACATGATCCTCTCCCTTCCATAATTCTTCCAACTGGTAAAGGAGAGGGGCAAGGTGGAATTCCTGCTCATCTCCACAAGCAGGAATGCTGAGCCAACCTTTGTCAGCAGTACCAAGGACACGTGAATAAAGTGGCCACCATGGCTAGAGGGAGGCTAAGCGTGAGTAAGACAGAATTGACTCCCACTTACCAAAGCTGATCTCTCTAATGCTGCTTCTGAATGTCCACACTGCCAGCAAAGGAGACCAAATCAAAGCCTGAAGTATAGACATAGCATGGACCAACTCGGAACCTCTGGTCATAGTTGTTCAATTGCTCAGTCGTGACTGACTCTTTGCGACCCCATGGACTGCAGCATGCCAGGCTTCCCTGTCCTTCACCATTTCCTGGAGCCTGACTCATGTTCATTTAGTCAGTGATGCCATCCAACCATCTCATCTTCTGTCATCCTCTTATTCTCCTGCCTTCAATCTTTCCCAGCATCAGGGTCTTTTCTAATGAGTCAGCTTTTCGCATCAGGTTGATCAAAGTATTGGAGCTTCAGTTTCAACATCAGTCCTTCCAATGAATAGTTACTGATTTCCTTTAAGACTGACTGCTTTGATCTCCTTGCAGTCCAAAGGACTCTCAAGAGTCTTCTCCAACACCACAGTTCAAAGCGTCAATTTTTTGGTACTTAGCCTTCTCACATCCATACATGACTACGGAAAACTATAGCTTTGACTATATGGATCTTTGAAGCAAAATAATGTCTCTGCTTTTTAATATGCTTTCTAGGTTTGTCAAAGCTTTTCTTCCAAGGAGCAAGTATCTTTTAATTTCATGGCTGCAGTCTCCATCCGCAGTGATTTTGGAGCTCAAGAAAATAAAGTCTGTTACTCTTTCCCTTGTTTCCCCATCTATTTTCCATGAAGTGATGGGACCAGATGCCATGATCTTAGTTTTTTGAATGTTGAGTTTTAAGCCAGCTTTTTCACTCTCCTCTTTCACCTTCATCAAGAGGCTCTTTAATTCCTATTCACTTTCTGCCATAAGGGTGATGTCATCCACATATCTGAAGTTACTGATACTTCTCCCAGCAATCTTGATTCCAGCTTGTGCTTCGTCCAGCCCGGCATTTCACATGATGTACTCTGCATATAACTTAAATAACCAGGGTGACAATATATAGCCTTGATGTACTCCTTTCCCAATTTTGAACCAGTCCGTTGTTCCATGTCAGGTTCTGACTATTGTTTCTTGACCTACATACTGGTTTCTCATGAGACATGTAAGGTGATCTGACGTTCCCATATCTGAACCTCTAGTATGAACTATTTTGTAAGGAGACCAACTGGTAATTTGGTGAAGGTTGACTAGGTTGGGCTTATTTCATCCTTGAAGAGTTTGTGGTTCATTTTCACAGGAATGGTCATCTATTCTGGATATGCCTCTCCTGCCCTCAAGGGTATCAGCCAGCATCACTATCCAGGGCTTATGGCATGTCTGATCCACAGGGTTGGAATCCCATACAACATTCAACCAAGGCATTCAGTTTGCAGTGAAGAAGGCACAAGAATGGACCATGTAGTCTTATCACATACCATCCCACCCAAAAACTTCCTGTGGAGGGGATGGAATGTCTTGTTGAAGACACAGCTGAATCACCAACTTGGAGACAACAGCCTGCAAGGATGGAAATTATCTTTTAGGATGCACTGTATGCACTGGCACAGAGACCTTTATGTGGTATCTTATCACCAATTAGGAAAAAAAAAAAAAGGGTTTGTGAAGTTAAGAGGGTGGAAGCAGAAGGAACCCCAAGGACCCCACTTACCATCAATCTCAATGACCCACTCTCAGACTTTGTGCTTCTCTTTACACAACTCTGGGATCTGCAAGATAGAAGTTCTGAACTCTTAGCACTGTCAAAAGTCTTACAGCAAAAGTCCCATTGAACTACAAGCTATAACTACTGCCTGGGCAGTTTGGGATTCTTTTATGTAAAGTCCAGCAGATATGAAGTATAATCACCATTTTTAAGGGATATATCACACTGATAATTCACAGGAGAAGACTATTTTTTGTCAGTTACACCTAATAACCACTGTTACTTTACAGGGACAGGGAGGAAAATGTGTGGAATTCACGTGACTCAGGTAGGTACCTCTTGGTGTATTCCCTTGCCCAGTTGTGAGTGTGAATGGAAAAATACAGCAATTAAAGAAGTGTGTGGTTACTAGGGACACAGGGTCACACCATGAAGTAAGTTCCTAGGACTACTGGAGATGTTAGCTGAGAGTGAGAGAAATTTAAAATGCTTAATGGGGGGAAGGAAGGTAAATACCAGTGGTGGCCCTGAGATGCACTGCAGCGGTGAAGGCTATGGTTAATCCCACTAAGCTCCGTTTTCTAAGTTTTTCCTCAGGAAGAGAAGCCCACCGTGTGTGTGGAGGTGCTGCTGCCTTCAGCAAGTTTGGAGAAGCAGATCCACGTGGAGCAAGCAGTGGCCTATGGCAGACGTGGAGATGCGCCATTCAAATCCATTCTAAGAAAAGAAAACTCATGAGCCAGCTCCAAAGGGTGTGGTTAGTGGATGGTCTATGGCTTTCAGCACTTCGAGGATCCTCTGTAGCTTTTAAGGTGTCTTATTAGGGCATCCCTTTAACCAACGAGTGAGCAGGATGATAGCCAAGATTACACTCTTCTCATGGTCAGCCCTGGCCAATGACTGGGCAGTGGTGTGGTACAAGGGTGCAGCCATTGTTGTCTAATGAGGGACTTTTCTGATGGATCATCTTTGTTCCCCAAACCCATATTGGGTGAGTGAGGACTTCACTGGGCCTCCATCAGAGTCGGGTAGCTCCCTCTGCCCTCTCCTGCTTCTCCTCCTTTTCCTTTCAGAGATGGTACTCTGCAGTCAGCCCTTTCTTTGTTTTCCTACCTCAGCCTCAGCATCTACATAGAACCCAACCTGCACAGGTAATCTTCCACAGTTACTGTCCTATTTATCTTTAAATGATCACCATATAATAGTCTTCTTGTCGAGATTTTCAAATTGCTTGAAACAGAATTGTTAGAGTCTTCACCATTTACCCTAGTACTATAGATGATGTATGTGTGTTTTACTGAGTTGCTTTGCTAAGGGCCTTTTTAAACTCTTTACAAAAAAAAGAAACAGATCTAGGATGGATTTATCATTTCTATTCATTTTCTGTTGTGTATCTCATTAGCTGTTTCGTTCATAGTTAAATCCTTCCTACTGACTTCCTTTGGTTTATTTTGTAAATCTCCTTAGTTTCTGGTGCGGAATGTTTGATGAATTTTTTTTTAATTCTTTCTCTTCAGTAGAATTTTTTTTCATTATACTTTTCTTTCAATTTTATGTGTTTATCTCTTTTGGTTGTGCTGAGTCTTTGCTGCTGCACAAGCTCTTCTCAAGTTGTGGCGAGTGAGGACTGTTCTCTAGGTGCAGTGGGCAGGCTTCTCATTGTGGTGGCTTCTCTTGTTGTGGAGCATGGGCTTCAGGAGTTTCAGTGCATGGGCTCAGTAATTGTGAGCTCTGTCCCAGGCTCTAGAGGACAGGCTCAATTATTGTGAACAAAGGATTAGTTGCTCCAAGGCATGTGGGATCTTCCTGGACTAGGGATTGAACCCATGTCTCCTGCATTGGCGGGTGGATTCTTTACCACTGAGCCACTAGAGAAGCCCCAGTAATTTTTATCTGCTCTCAACTTGGTACACAACTCAGTCCCTTGGACTAATTGTTACATTTCTCAAAAAGGCTTTATAGTAACATGTATTTAGTCTCTGTGTATCTTTGAATATTTTCTGTTCTCTTCAAAAAAAGAAGAAGTAAACCATTGTAACCTAGAAACTACAAATCTACAGAAATAGGTCTTTATATAATAAATGTATAAGTTGTTTTATAACTTTATAGAATACATTCAGAAAACGTTCTTCTACTATATAGTTAACTGTGGCCTTTTCTTTATTTGTTATGTCTCCTTCAGGAATAGCCTTATCAATATACAAGCTCTTTGTTCTCTGGTCTCTATTCAGTTACTCTCATGTCATTTTTATCTCTTTGCCTTTAAAAAAAATCTTTCACCCTCCATCTTAGGAGAGCTTATAAAGTGTGAAATCCACTTGATTGATTTTATTATCCATAGTTTATTTTTCTTTCTAATTCCTCTAATGTAGATTTTATTTACATTGAATTTTAAATTTTTGTGCATGTCTCCCTTTTATCCTTATAAAAATCTCTCATGCTGTTAACATTTTATATCAAACTGCCCTTTTTATTATACCTGTTTTCACCTCTTAAAACTCATCTTTTTACACTCTATTAAACAGGTATGCCTCATGCAGTATCTAGCACTTAGTAGAGGCTTAGTAAATACTTACTGGATTATTACTGTTAAGTGAATGAATGAACATTCAACAGTAGGTCAAGTTCTAGTTCATTCAAAGAAAAGTGAAATGTCATTATTTCTATGTTCCGAGTTCTATTCAAAATCAGTTGTTAAAATATGATAAGAAGATGATCTCATATTTAATTTAAATCTGTTTAGAAGCGATAATAGATTATCAGCAAGACTGAATCCAGCCTATGCCACAAGACACTTCTTTTTGAAAAACTGCCTTCAAGAAAAAACTTATTACTGAGATGCTGAAATCTCCTACCCTCTCTTTTGCACTCTACAAATATATCTCAAGTTCCTTCTTTCTCTGTTCTCTTGGAAAAAAAAGTTCAAATTTGAAACATTAACAGTGGAACAGTTGAAAAAAATAATAAAATCCTCTTCTGGTAATATTAACCAGCCGCAAATGGCCAGGGTAAACTTCCTTCATGAAAGCTTCTTGCCTAGAGGTGGGATTGGGTCATTATGGCTGCACAATAACCTCCCTGCAAACATATGAATGCCAGATGGTTGGAACTGTTCCATTAAGAAACTGATGTTTTCATTGTTTGGAATTTGATTTTGTAGCTTTCTCCATACAGTGATTTGACTGCAGCATTTAGAAGCCTAGAGAGCTTTCCCATAAATTATTCCATCTCTCGAATGTGAAACTAGGTTAGGCTTATTAGCCTGTTTTTCCATTAATATGTCATTCCCACTTTCTTGCTCAGATGTGGGTAATTTAGGCAGGATTCATAAAAAGAAAATGTGAGTTTTGTGCTTTAGTGGTTTCTTCAAGGAACTTGCTACTGAATAATACTTCCCTCACTTTGTTTACTTGAATATTTATATATGAACATTCATTAAAAGTAAGTAGTAAGAGCTAACAAGGTTCTTCACTATGCACTTACATGGATCTTTACTTTCAGAGTTCTCACACTATACTAAATATTTTATACATATTAACTCATAAAAGCATCACATCAACTCTATGAGCTCAATACTGTTATTGTTTCCACTTTGTAGATGAAGAAACTAAGGAATCGTTAAGTCAAGTAACTTGGGTCAAACAGGCAGTGAGTGGTAGATGTAGAACTTTAATCCTGGGGGGAAAAAGTCTTAACTACCTCACCCTACACTACATTTACCGTCCCAACTAATCTAGCTTGCTCCAAGGAAACAATGGTAAAACTGGAGTCCCTGCTCAGTCCTCCTTAATGTGAACAAGATTTTGATATTATTGTAGCAGATGTCTTACTGGTTCCACGCCCTTGAGACTATGGTAGGGCGTAGAACCAACTGTCAATAGCATCAGCTTCTGCTGCATCTTAGAGAGATCTATTATTCTACTTAAGAAATAAAAGAGATTTTCTTTCTTGAAATCCTCTACAAATTACTCTTGCTACAGATGCTTTAGTTTTGGTGTCCCTCATATTCAAGTGGGACGTGAAGTTTTTTTAAGTAATTTATTTCATTAGGAATAAACATGAAGTTACAGAAAATGGAAGTAGGCTGTAAGATGAAAACTGTAAGAAATTACAGCTGCAACACGGCACTTATTGTGATGTAACTTGTAATCAGTAGGTCCTTGTAAGAAGGCATATGTCTGCCCTCAAGGTGAAAGGACATGAGGACATGTTAATGACAAAATTTGCAGTATGACTGCAGGAGGAAGACTCAGGGAACTAAGTAGTTTAAAGGCCTTTAGAGAACATCCTTATTCAAAGGCAAGTATTTAAGTGTTATCCTATTATAAGACCAGTTTGGATTTGTCAATTTCATAGGCAAAGGGATAGGCAGAGGACATCTGTTGTGGTTTTGTTGCCCAGCATCCATGCTCCCTTCTGCTAACAGCACTCTGAGATTCTACAATTTGTGTTGACTTAAACTTTTCCCCCACAGTGGTAAAGAACCTGCCTGCCAATGCAGGAGACACAAGAGATGTGAGGTCGATCCCTGGGTTGGTAAGATCCCCTGGAGTAGGAGATGGTAACCCTCTCCAGTATTTATTCTTGCCTGGAAAATTCCATGGACAGAGGAGCCTGGTGGGCTACAGACCATTGGGTAGCAGAGCTGGACGCAACTGAGCATGCAAAGATGATACGATGAACCTTTTCCTCTTATGTAGTGCTGAGCATTCAGAGCATCCAACTCCACAGTCACTTGATTCAAACATGAGCCAGTGACCCTATCAGAGCCACTGATGTACAATCTTGGATGCTTTTACTTCAGCTGAGCAGAAAGGGGTATATCTTCTTTTCCTGCTATAAGAAGAGCTACGAAACTGAAAGCCTGAAATATTGGAGGCCGACAAGAATGAGAACTTGCCAGAGGAGTAAGCCAGCACTCAAAGTAGCACTGAGAGACAGAGAGAGAATGAGATCACATCCTGATGACATAATCTGAACTCCTGGATCAAACTGTACCTGTATTCTCTCCCTTGAACTTTCACGTTACATAAGCCAACAGATGCCAATATTTATTTAAGCTTTTTGAGCTACCCAAGAAGTTATGGCAGAAGGGGAGAACTGAGAGTCCTCGGCGCCTTTGGAGGGGGTTTGCCTGTGTTCCTTTATGAGGAGAAACACTGGAGCACTTGATGGAGGCTCTGGAGAAAACAGAAGGCTGAGATTTGAGGATTTCCCTGAGCAGACCTAATCTGTCAGGGCCTTAAAAGAGAGGATCTAGATTGTGCCTTTTAGAAAAGCAAAGAAAATATTCTGGACTTTCACACATAACCCTTGGGGATGAAGGGAAGAAAACATGATTTCAATAACAGTTGAAGTTTTACAGTGATAACTAAAAGGCTCCATCTGCATTGTTGTACCAGACTTCACAGACTTGCCTTTTGGCTCGTAACCCACAAAGATGGCTTTGGGCTCTTAGAGAAAGACATTACTGACCTGGGTTTCCAAACTTTTCAAGAGTTTTAATCGCTAGTATGGATTATCTTGGTGTGGCTTGCTGCTAGTGGTTACCAGAAAGCCTTCTTCTTCCTTCAGTTCAGTCGCTCAGTCATGTCCAACTCTTTGAAACTCCGTGGATTGCAGCACGCCAGGCCTCCCTGTCCATCACCAACTCCTGGAGCTTACTCAAACTCATGTCCATAGAGTCTGTGATGCCATCCAAGCATCTCATCCTCTGTCGTCCCCTTCTCCTCCTGCCCTCAATCTTTCCCAGCATCAGGGTCTTTTCAAATGAGTCAGCTCTTCACATGAGGCGGCCAAAGTATTGGAGTTTCAGCTTCAACATCAGTCCTTCCAATGAATATTCAGGACTGACTTCCTTTAGGATGGACTGGTTGGATCTCCTTGCAGTCCAAGGGACTCTCAAGAGTCTTCTCCAACACCACAGTTCAAAAGCATCAATTCTTCGGTGCTCAGCTTTCTTTATAGTCCAACTCTCACATCCATACAAAACTACTGTAAAAACCATAGCCTTGACTAGACGGACCTTTGTTGGCAAAGTAATGTCTCTGCTTTTCAATATGCTGTCTAGGTTGGTCATAACTTTTCTTCCAAGGAGTAAGCGTCTTTTAATTTCATGGCTGCAGTCACCATCTGCAGTGATTTTGGAGCCCCCAAAAATAAAGTCTGACACTATTTCCACTGTTTCTCCATCTATTTACCATTAATTGATGGGACCAGATGCCATGATCTTTGTTATGTGAATGTTGAGCTTTAAGCCAACTTTTTCACTCTCCTCTTTCACTATCAAGAGGCTCTTTAGTTCTTCTTCACTTTCTGCCATAAGGGTGGTGTCATCTGCATATCTGAGGTTATTGATATCTCTCCCAGCAATCTTGATTCCAGCCTGTGCTTCATCCAGCCCAGCATTTCTCATGATGTACTCTGCATATAAGTTAAATAAGCAGGGTGACAATATACAGCCTTGACGGACTCCTTTTCCTATTTGGAACCAGTCTGTTGTTCCATGTCCAATTCTAACTGTTGCTTCCTGATCTGCATACAGATTTCTCAAGAGGCAGGTCAAGTGGTCTGGTATTCCCATCTGTTGAAGAATTCTCCACAGTTTGTAGTGACCTACCTAGTCAAAGGCTTTGGCATAGTCAATAAAGCAGAAATAGATGTATTTTGGAATTCTCTTGCTTTTTTGATGATCCAGTGGATGCTGGCAATTTGATTTCTGGTTCTTCTGCCTTTTCTAAAACCAGCTTGAACATCTGGAAGTTCACAGTTCATGTACTGTTGAAGCCTGGCTTGGAGAATTTTGAGCACTACTTTACTAGCATGTGAGATAAGTGCAATTGTGCAGTAGTTTGAGCATTTTTTAGCATTGCCTTTTTTTAGGGATTGGAAAGAAAATTGACCTTTTCCAGTCCTGTGGCCACTGCTGAGTTTTCCAAATTTGCTGACATATTGAGTGCAGCACTTTCACAGCATCATCTTTCAGGATTTGAAATAGCTCAACTGGAATTCCATCACCTCCACTAGCTTTGTTATAAGTGATGCTTCCTAAGGCCCACTTGACTCCTTAATCATGGAATTTTACCTGAAATGTGGACATTCTGCTTAGAGCCCTACTTCCCAGCCTACTTTGCAGCCATTATGATCAAATGATTAGTTCTCACCATGGATGTGGAAGAGTAAAAGTGTATGAAATGTAGGCAGCTTTCTATATTATTTGCTTAAGAGGAAATTGCCTGCCCTCCATCTCTTTACTTTCTCCTATCTGGATCCAATTTCAAAGGATTAATGAAGACAACAGCCTAGGGAATGGAGAAGCAATAGGATGGAAGAAACAATGTTCCTCTCACACCAACCTGGACTACTCACCTGTAGACTGTTTCTTGACAGGGAAATAAATGTTTGTTATTTGAGCCCCTGTATTTTAGGACTCTTTTTCCCTAGCTCCTTAGCATCTATTATAATATTGCTGTTTTATGAGTCTTTCACTATAGCCTTCTCCACTTTTTCAGAGCAGATAGTTTCCATTCTACAATGTCTCCTTAATTACACTCCATCTGGTTAGGGTCTTTTAGTCTTTTTAGGTTCTATAGGCTATTGCAGCCATCACCTTGTTGCTTTTTCCTCAGACCTTGCTCAGTCATGTCTGACTCTTTGTGACCCCATGGACTATAGCCCACCAGGCTTCTCTGTCCATGGAATTTTCCAGGCAAGAATACTGGAGTGAGTTGCCACTTCCTTCTCCAGGAGATCCTCCCAACCCAGGGATCAAACCAATGTCTCTTGCATTTCCTGCATTGGCAGGTGGATTCTTTACCACTGCGCCACTTGGGAATCCCTCTCCTCTAACAATCAAGCTGAAATTTTTATCAAACAATATTGAAAACTGTTTCTGCTCAAATGTTAAGAGAGAAGCCCCTCAGCTATTTGTATTTCATTTGATTCATATCCGAAAGATTTGCCTGCTTGGATTTTGTAAGGGATATGTTTGTGTCATTCTTAATTACCAGGAAGGCTTCAACTACACTGCCAGTGATGCTCACACTGCCAGTGATGCTCACCAAGTGTTTCAGAACAAAGTGCTGTCTCTCTCACTGTAATTTTAAGTGTAACAAGTAGAAGGAAAAAATGAAAGTTGAGAAATTATTTTTTCCCATAGAAAATCTGACACTTTTCTATTTTCTCAGCTTCTGAAATGCACATGGTCTGATGACTAAGAACCCAATCATCTTCCCTCAAAAGTCAGAGGACGTAATTGTTGAACATCCGTCTATGCGCACTCCACTGCTCTGAGTGATCTCACAGAGACTAGAACTGGATCTCAGAGAGCAATAGGTTGGTGATACTTAGCTGTAAAACAAGTCTTTCATGTGACTCCATTGTTGTCTCAGTCTCTGTTTTCTCTGTGTCTTCTTGCTTCTTATATTATCAACTGATTAATCACCTTGACTGTACATCTTTGATTTAACTGAAGTGCTTTCTGCTTCTTCATAACTTTAACTTGATGGTATTTTCTAAACTACCTCAAGATCACGCTAAACACCCGTTTATCTTCTGTTCTCCCTGCCACTGTCTGATTCTCACCATATTTCCTCATTTGAACTATTCAGAGTGAAAATCTAATTAGACCAGCTTATGCCTGTTTGGACAAAACCTTTTGGGTCCAGGTTTCCTTATAGGACTGGCTACCTTTAAGTTAATGGCAACCCGCTCCAGTATTCTTGCCTGGAAAACCCCATGGACAGATGAGCTTGGTAGGCTACAGTCCACGGGGTCACAAAGAGTCGGACACGACTGAGTGACTTCACTTCACTTCTTCACCTTTAAGTTAGATGCCCTATCCCCTCCCTGAGTAAATTGGTATAGTACTGTGATGTCATGTTAATTGATATTGTCATGAACCATTATACCACAATAATGAATAGAAATGAATATAATGTTGTACAGAGTGGCCAATTCTGGTGTTTATTCCCATACTTGGTTTGGTAAGAACAGTTCAAATATATAAAATGGACAATTCTCTGTAGCAGGCTTCTGAAGTAGAGTGAAGTCAAAAATTCTGCTCAGTAAAACTTTCCACCACAAAACCACATGGGGAGGTGGGGGGGTGTGGCAGAGACAGCTCAATATTTCAATAAAACCCCACTCATGCTTAGTCATGTAACCTCTCCTGTTTCCCACTGGAAACTACATTTCAAACCTGCTGTCAGTGTCCCTGGAATCCCAAGAGCAAAGGCTGTGTGAGTGGCAGGTTGAGGATCAATCACCAGAGAGCAAACCACAGGATGTTGAAAGCCGCTCTGAGTGGCCCACATACAGATGGGTTGGCATATCATTCAACCTATAACTTCATTTGGGACAAGTGAAGTTGAGAAGCAATTTGGCCCCTAAGAACTCACTGAAGGGGCAGTTCGGAGACTGTTCCTCAGGTCTGCTTCTAAGCATGCACATCTGGAAAAAAAGGAAAAAATTTTGACCCAGCCCAGCCAACTCAGCTTATCCAGGATCTTTACACCTACCTGCCCTCGATGAGGTGGGAAGAGAAGAGGATTACCAAGGGATGATCAACACAATCCAACAAGATTTTTAAGGAAACCCACGTTGGCCTCTGGTGCCGATTGTTCTAACCCTTCCCTCATAAGTGAGTGGACCATGAGAAATAATTAGATGAAAGAAGAGACTCTGTCACCAGACAGAAGAGTGGTTCTTCTGAAGAGTCAGAGAAAATGACCTCTATTAACACTAGTCATGGGGGGAAACTAAAGAGAACTTTAATTCTAACTGATAACTCCCAATGAGATTTCAAGGACAATGTATAGATAAAATGGTTTTCCATTAGACAATATTAGAAGGTAATCATGAAAAGAAAGAATGAATTTTTATAGATTAAAAAATATGATTGCAAATAAACAAGAGCAAAACCAGCAAGTGGCAGAATGAACATTTATGGAAATAAAATTAGTGGGTTAGATGCACCACTGGACTTCTCCCAGAACAGAGTGTAACAACAGTATGTGTTGTGATGGGTTGCAGAGGTTGCAGTTAGATGACCTGGGCTCAAGTTTAGCTCCACTCCTTTTTAGCTATTTCTTCTTGTCCTGCGAGTTATCTTTTCTAGGTGTTGATTCTAGGTGCCAAGTCCTTATCTATGACATTGAGCAAATAGTTCTTCCTTCATTGGATTGCCATGAGGATTAAATGATTAATTTATGTAAAATCTAAATACTTGATACATGAAATATTTAACAATGTTAGCGATCATTATCAATACCCAGTAAAAAGCAAAGGAATATAATTTTTAATAGAGGAGATAGTGAAAGAGGGATAATAGGGTGTTGAAGAAAACTTTTCCAGTTTTACAAAAATGGGTTACTAAGGCTGGCAGCTAAAAAATAAAGAGATTCTGAGTATGTGGTTTCTACAGAGAAACACTAACACGTAGGGACAGACGTGCATGGTATGCGAGATGGCACAACAGCCCCTAACTGCTAATGGCATCCTGTTCCCCAGCCTCAGTCTATGCCAGGAGAAAGCAGGAAGGTGGGGTTTTCAGGGGGTTCACCTGAATGACTAGACATGATTCCCACTGACTGTACATATTGCCCAGAGTAACCACTGTGAGGCTAAAGACAGTAGGAGCAGCATGGAAAGGTACTGCACCAGACTCGGGCCAGCATATTGATGAAGCCTGAGAAATGTAAAGTAAGTGGGAGGGTACCGTGAAGAATACCATTCGCCGTCAAGTCCAAGGACTCTCTCTTTTTAAAACTGAAGTGTAGTTGAGTTACAATATTGGTTTCAGGTGTACAGCATAGTGATTCAGTATTTTTGCAGATTATACTCTATTACAGGTTAGGGACTGGGATGAAAAAGTAGGAAGTCAAGAGATACCTGGAAAAACAGGCAAGTTTGGCCTTGGAATAAAAAATGAAGCAGGACAAAGGCTGAGTTTTGCCAAGAGAACGCACTGGTCATAGCAAACACCCTCTTCCAACAACACAAGAGACAACTCTACAAACGGACATCACCAAATGGTCAACACTGAAATCAGACTGATTATATTCTTTGGAGACAAAGATGGAAAAGCCTATATAGAGCTTTTTTTTTTTTTTTTTTTTAAGGCTGAGTATTTGAGTAAAATAACAATTATCTGCTGCTTCAAAGAAGCAGACCTAAAACAAAAATATAAATTTGAAAATAAGCAGAACAGGAAAATACTAGGCAAATGCTAGTTTAAAAACTCAAGAATGGCATTATTAAGATCAGAATAAGTAACAGTCAAGGAAAAAATGAAATGAGATAAAGATGGACAGTTCAGACAAACCAACAGTATAATTTATCAAAAAGATGGAGTAATGCAACTGCATATCAAACAGTGCCATGTCATCTCATCTAAAGTAAAAATTATTGCAAGTATAAGAAGATTTTAAGATAGCAAAAGAAAGTACAAATCAATTTGAACTGACAGCTATGATTAAAAAAAATAGCAACATTTAAAAATAGATGGCAGTATTATAAAATTTCAAAATAACTTCATAAAATTATTTCTGGGAGTTTAAAAGCGACTTGTAATTTCATTCATAAGTCATCTCAAAATGAGGTCAAAAGAGAAAACAAGCTACATCTGAATAAATACAGAAAGTCCCATTTTTGGCCTTGGAGACACAACAGTGAACAAAGTATAGCTATCGATCAAGGAGCTTATAGTCCAATGCGAGGACACAGAATGTCAACCAATAAGCAGATACTGTGTCAGGTAGCAATAAGAGCTCTGAAGGAGATTAGAGAAAAGTGAACGCAGAGTGATTAGCATTGGTCAGCAAAAACCTTTTGTAAAGATGGCACATGAACAGAGCTCTGAGGAAAGTAGATAAGGGGGTGATAGAGGGGTGGAGGGCCACATCCCAGATAGAAGGGAAGGTAAATGCAAGTCTTGAGAGGGCAGTTTACTCAGTTTATTCAATAATTGCCTCTAAATAGAACAAGTGACACTTTTAAAACAATAAACTGGAGAAATATGTGTGTTAGATGAACAGCGTTTTTGAAATATTTTAATGTGGCTTGTCCTTTTGGGGCAGCCATCTGATTTGGATGATGGTTAGGGGTAATTAGGACTTCTAACAGCAGGAACGTAGGAGAAAGAAAGGTCAGTGTTCAGTTTCTGTAAAATGGCTTTGTCCAGAGAGAAAAGGATTTTCTAAATTCCTTGGTCTCACTTTCCTAACAACTAATTTGATCATAGACTTCCACTACAAGTATTAAGCAAGGAGAACTCAGAAAGCAAAGACCACAGGCAGGAGTGAAAAGTCCATCTTTTCTTTTCCTAGTGGAGTCTGGGGGGAAAGGAGGATGAAGCCAGAGCCTGGGAATCTCAATTCTCCTTCTAATAGCATAGGCGTCAATGAAAAAACATCCAGAAAAGGCATCAGGGAAACTGAGGACCCTGGAGCTAGTGGACTGCTTCCCTGGATCTAGGGAAGCCTTATCTAGACTTGTCCAGTGCAAATTTCATCAATGTATGATGTGTGAGGGCTGTAACATGGCATCAGCAGAGGAGGTGGCTGGAGAGATGCCTTCCCAGACCTGTGTGTGCCATTCAGGGGACCTATGAGCCTTCACATGAGTGCCCAAGGGCACCGGTTGGACTGGTAGCCCAGTGAGCGTCTGCTGAGGTAGGGGAAAATGCCCACCTTGCTTTCTTTCAGGTGGTAAGCTGCGTGTGTGTCATTTCAGCGTCTTTGTAGTCAGCTAAGTCCCCTCCAGAATGCAGGCGATTGATTGATTATCAGTCTCTTTAAGACCCATGTTTTCATTTCCTATGTGGTTTCACAGCTATTTTAGTGAGACTTCATGTGAGTCTGCTTCAGGGAATAGCAGCCTCATTACTGGAACTTCAGAAAAGGAGACTGGATTGGAATGGCTTTAGCCACCCCACCTACCATCAGTAATCTCCATCACCCCTCACTCTTTGAGGTGAACAGCTGACTTTCTCAAACTTATGTAAAGTGCTATACAAACCCAACCCCAGCTCCTTCCCAAACCTATCGCTGCCTCCAAGTCCCTCATACAAATAAATTTTGTAGTCATCAGTGGCTAACCAGATAGCATTTTGAACTCTAAACTCTTAAAATGGACACTTGAACTTTGACGTTTTGAAATTTTTCTGAGGTGGGCAGTAACAGGCTTCCATCTTTCCACTGGCAACTTTAGATCCTATCTCTTCCGGATCCAATTTTCTTCAGTTATTTTAAAATTCCATCTTCCTCTCTAATAAAAGGCAGGTGCCTCAGTAGAACTTCTTGGAAAAAGGGCAAAGAATTCAGTCATTTATTTCTAATAATACTTTCTCATGATTTTCCTATGGCATAGTAAGTATCACAAAGGGAAATGTTGGGACAGAGGACTTATTAAATGAGCAAGGAATTCGGCCCTAAGTTTTGGTTAATTTTATTAATGCCTTAACAGCAACTTGGTCATCTTCTATGTCTTCTCATTTTCCCATCTTTTATTTCATTTCATTAGGCACATCTGGATGTTAGAAGGTAAAAAGAATCTCTGTCGGTACTCACTTTCTCTTTTAAGCCTCCTTCTCCCGCATCCCAAGAGGTCTCCTGTTTTGCTCCAAACACACTCTTTCAACTGCATTCCCCTAGTTTCCTCTCAAATGTTCATTCTTCTTTCTGCTTTTGTGACTTAATTATGTGCCTACAGGCCTGCTTCAGGCAACTTCCACAGGCACCAATACCTGGGAGGAACTACCCTTCAGCATTATTAAGACTATTAGCTTGTTTCTTGTTAAAAATTCAGATTCCTGAGCTCCAGAGAAATCAGAAACCATTGAGGAGTCTTAGAATTCTCCGTTTTACAAGCTTCCCAGATGATTATGATATGCACTAAAACTTAAGTAAAAGTAGACAAGGCCTTCAGTCCTCTGAATTCCTGATTCTTTGGTTCCTTTCTCTCTTCCTTTCTTCCTTTTTGGGAAATTAATGGAGTACGGTGGGCCCATTTTCTGGTCTCTAGTGTTTCTTCCTCCCTTTTTTTTTCATTCAGTCATTCATCCTCTCTCTGTCCCATCCTCCCCTGCTCCCTTCCCTCTGTCTCCCTAGCCCCATCCTACTTTGACCTGGCATTTAAAAACATCACAGCAGTATGCAGAACCTTGTATCTATCTAATACTCTTTATAAAATTTTTAAAAAGGAAAGAAAAGACAACTAACTTGGGCAAGAGCTGCTGGAACAAAATCTCCCTTGAGTTTTGAACACATAGACTACAACCTAGAGAATGGTAAAGAGCCAGGAAACCCCAAAATAATCACAGCTGGGATCCATAAAGTCCCCTCCCTCTGATTCGGGGAGAAACACGCAAATAGCTGACCAGCTGCTTTAGCATTTCTATTCCATTATCTGGAACGTGTGATAAAGGGCTGTTTAGAAACTAACATGGTCCTGCCTCCTTACCCTTCATGACAATTTCACTAATTATTTTTTGAGAATGCTTCCGTCCTATGGCCCCTGAGTAAAAGGCTTCCTTCTTCCTCATGGTTTTAGAGGTCTGAGTAGAAAATGAAGCAATCTCTTCGAAATCTGTTGGCTGCAGACGTGGATATCACTGGCAAAGTCTGTGGTGGCTGTTTTATTAAAAACAAAAAGCTAAAAGGAAACTGTTTAGCAATTTACTGTTTTTTTTTTTTTTGCAATCGATGTTACTAAAAAGTTGCATGCTAACTAAATTACAGTTAATAAAAGTATACTTAAACTACATTTTGTAACTTAAAGGAATTATATAGTAATTTGAGGTTCAAATAATTAATTATTTTCAATGTGCAAATATTTATTCTATTGTGTTTTGTTTTTGCAAAACTCCATTTTCCTTAAAGTGGAGGCCTTTCTATCTCACTGTTTTGCTTTAAATGTTAGGAGAAACACCATCGCTACCATACGAAACAATGGTAATTATATGTAAGTTAACCAGTGAGTATCACAGTTTATAAAAAACATTATGTAGAAAGTGGACTGAAAAATGTTAGTTGGCTCCTGAATCGTCTCAGATGGCCAGGCTTTGTGTACAGGAACTAGATAACTTCTTTCACCTGAAAACAGATCTATTTTACCATCATCAGTTGGTTTTTAAAATAACACATTCTGTTTTACTTGCAAAAGTTCACAAAGAGACCTATTTGATTTGCTGATTTAAATAATTTATAGCTTTCCTAGAGATAGGAAGGAGAAGGCAATGGCACCCCACTCCAGTACTCTTGCCTAAAATATCCCATGGACGGAGGAGCCTGGTGGGCTGCAGTCCATGGGGTCACAAAGAGTCGGACATGACTGAGCGACCCACATGCTTTGTCCCTTACACAGCAACCCCCCTTGAGTTCCTATTCTTCTCTCTTTCTTAAAATCAGTTTTTATCGGAGTATAGTTGCTTTACAATGTTGTGTTGGTGTCTACTGCACAGCAAAATGAATCAGCCATACATATACATATATCCCTTTCCTTCTGGACTTCTTTCCCATTCAGGTCATCACAATGCATTCAGTGGAGTTCCTTGGGCTATATGGTATGTCCTCATTAGTTCTCTGTTTAATATGTAGTTTCAATAGTGTACATGTGTCCATCCCAATCTCACAATTCCTCCCACCCTCTCCTTTCCCCCTTGGTATCCATAACACTAAAAACTTTATTGATTGCCACCTCTACCTCCCTCTGTGTGCAAACTCACAACAGGAAGTATAGGCAGAGGACCTAGGCTGATAGGAAAAAAACAGAGTGTGTATAAGAAAAAGAAGAAATGAAGTAAGAAAGCCCCAACCCCTGAATAGCTTCAATATGCCCATCCCAAGTCTGATAAACATCTCTTTCATATTAAATATTGGCTGGAAGTACTTTTACATAAAGGGAAAAGAAGACCTTTTTAGGCCTTTGAAAGGTGAGCACAAGATCAAAGCAGCCAGGGTGGAAGTTTCTTAACTGGAATTCCACCAACACAGATGGAAAACCCATTTAAGAAAAAAAAAATCAAATCTATTCACAAATAAAAATAAGCCACTAGGTTTTAAGAGCTCTGGCCTGTGTTATGTGGGACATCAGGAACCAATTAAATTGCTCTCCCCTTCTTGTTTATCCTAAATAATATGGTCTTTCCCCTCCTCTGATTATACCAGCTCATACCCCTGTGGCGGGGGTCTGTTCTTTCAATCTTTATTAAAGCTCTTTCTCTGTAGCACCCAGGAGTCAGTAGAAGACTGAAAGCCTGCATTTTTATCATGCTACAGAAAAATAATTAAATATCTATCTTCTAGCATGTAATATTTTCTTTTGCCCCCAAAGTACAGTTGGCTGAGTGCATCAGTATGTTGAATCACGATAGCCAACCATTGACAATGATTCTGTTTTTCATTTGTTTAAACTTTTCACCTCCCTCCTGAGCTTATAATGGAACATATTCTTCATGTTCTGCTTTTAGTTTTCCTTTTTAAGGCTTGGGCACATGGTTCAGTTCTGAGAGGACAGAAAGCCAGGCTTAGAGCCTTATTGTGAAATATGGACTATAAAATGACATCAATCTTTCCAGTTACTGTCTGAGAACAAACCACTCAGCGTGTCTGTTTCCCGTCTGTCCACCAGGACCGCAGCCCCAGTGGAGGGGACTATGTCTCATGTCTACACATCAACACATCTACATATATGCTCTTAGGGTTTATTCCGAAGAGCAGGGTGGATATTACACATCGGAAAGAGCTACCGGCACAGCTCACAAAACCACAAGTCACATGGCTCTCGTACGATATGCAGACAGGCTCATCCTTGTACATTTTGCCAAAAAAAACAAGTGAGGAAAGAGAAGGAGCTTGAGGCAGTGCCTTTTTAAATACCCAGAGTGACTAAGAGAACACTGGAGCATCAGTGTGCTTAGGTAAGAGCGTACAACGACCTCACAGACTTTTCAGGAGCTTCTGCCACCTGTGAATCCCAGTCGGTGAGTTCAAAATTCAATCACGTGTCTTGTTCATGTCCAGATAATTATGCCAGAGAATGATGGAGGAAATATTATCTCTAAGTTGAAACAGAGCTTTCATCTTATATCCATACTAACCCGAAGGCTTAGCTTCCCCATCCCAGGGGCTCACCAAGAAAGACTTTTTCCTCAATAAATGCCTTCACTCTCGCATTCAGATCTGCTGTGTGCCGGCCATTTATGATTATACAGTATCTCATACTTTTCTGACTCTACCACTGGCATAAATTCTGCATCGTCAGGAATGGTTTATTGTCTTTCTGCCTTGCTGTCTCCACAAGTGCTAGTTTGGGGGCTTTACTAGGAGACAGAAAGGAGTAGTTGCCTTCCCAGAAACTGCCTAGTGATCTGACATGACCGGATGTGTCCAGGTCACCTAGCAGAGGTCAATCAAACTCCAGTGGCAACAAAGAGTAACCGGGGAGGAGGGAGGTGGGAACCAGACCAGGTAAAAGAACACCTAAATTTGGCCAAATCTCACTTTCAAAAACAGCACCTCATCTCTAGCCTCAATGCTGTAAATTACTAAAGGGATATGGAAATTAACATTCACCTAGTAGATGCGCTATTCCATGGACTTCCGAGAATTTCTTTTATATTTCACAAAAAGCCCTTGCATAGGAAGGTTTTCTCTCCCCATGTAATACATGAGGAAACCAGAGCTCAGAAACGTTAATTTGCCCAGGGTCACAAAGGGAAAACAGTAGCAGAACAGAGATTTGAATCTTTGTCTGGCTTTAGAGCTACTGACTCCCCTAAAAATCCATGTAAAAGCATTATGCTCATTATGCTTGAGAAAGGTTCTTTTTCCTTCCATATTTCCTTCTAGCTTTAAAATACAAATTCTATTGTAAATGCCAAGTTTCAGACCTATTCATTTATGCAAATCACATAGCTCACTGCACATTTATCAAGGTAGTATCTACTGAATTCCCCACTTTAAATTCTCCCCAGACTACCCTTCCTTAAAACATTTTCATTTCTTTCAAGCTAAATTTCTTGCTACCCTTTTATTCCAATGTTTCCACATTCTCATTTTTGATTCCCTGTCAAGTTATGTGCTCCCCTCCAATATCATTTGCCAAGTTCTGACCCATTTGCCAAGTTCTGTATGCTAAGAGCTCTTGAAATGTCAACCTTCATTAGAGGTCTTTTCAGAGTAAGTTAAAGTAAGCACAGTAATTCCCTGACCCCTCACTGACCTACCTGACAATTGATTTTCATTACAAAATTATATTCAAGTGAAAATATACAATATACTATGTGTTATATTTATTAATTATATTGAGTCAGACATAACTTAGTGACTGAACAACATATAGCATAATGTTATATATAATTATGTTATATATAGTTATATATTATAGTATTATGTATGATATATAACATATAGGATATTGTATATTTTATATATACAATATATAATATGAAATATATAGCAATATATAGTATATACTATATACAAATCAATCAATATATAAAACATATATATTTATTATTTGATACTATGTATATATAGCCTGTGGATAACTGTGAAAATATACATACGCACAAATACACTTCATAAGAGAAACAACTATTCTTTTTCACTTAAGAAAATTTTTTTTCGTTGGAGGATAATTGCTTTACCATGTTGTGCTGGTTCCTGCTGTACAACAAGGCAATCAGCCAAAGGTATCCATATGTCCCCTTCTTGAACTTCCCTCCCAGCCCTCAGCTCATCCCAGCCCTCAGCTCATCCCAGCCCTCAGCTCATCCCAGCCCTCTACGTGGTTATAGAGCACTGGGTTGCACTCCCTGTGTTAGACAGCAGCTGCCCTCTAGCTATCTGCTGCATGTTGGTAAAGCCTGTGATTCAGCGCTCCTTTCTCAATCCGTCCCACCCGCTCCTCCCCCGGCTGGCCGCAGGTCTGTTCCCTATTTCTGCAGCTCTATTCCTGCCCTGCAAATAGTTTCATCAGTGCCATTTTCAAGATTCCATATATATATATATTAATATACAATATTAAGAAAAACAAGTTTTAATATCAGTGCAGTCTAAGTCATACTTAGAAAAGCAGCACTTTCCAAAAGGAAATAAAATCTGCCAAGATTCAACTCTGCCCACAAGGAAGTGAACCTTTTATAGGAATAGCAGAGGATTTTTGTCCTGGAAACTGCATGGTCTCGCGGTTCTCCAATCCAAAATGAGGTATTTGTGGTGGTCTTACCTTAATTAAGGAATGTCTCCCACATGCACACACAAAGCAAAGCACTGAGCTCTGAAATGACGTTTGAGCTAGGAATCAAGCTTCCAAACTGTGGGATGCTCTTTCCTCAGCAGCCTTTCAGAGGGAAATAACTTTAGCCAAGTGCCTGGCCTGGAAAGTGGAGCCAGACCCTAAGACTTCCTCCCCTTGGGTAGCAAACCCCAGAGGTTGTGACCTTTTTTCCCTGTTAAAGTTATTCTCATACCAAGACATCTATTTCTCCACAATCTTATATTACTCTTTTCCCCTCCAAACCCATAGAATGTGTGAAAAATCCTACCTTAGTGATGCTACTGTGCTACTTTTGGTTTTGTATTTGAACAATTTTACTTTGATGTTTTACCACTCATGAGAAGGTAGGTTGGGAGAAGGCAGGAGAGGAATACTCCAGGTAGCATGGAAAAGAAATCCTGCAACTATCTCTGTACTTTCCACAAATGAAATTCCCCCAAAGGTGTCTATTTTAGGTTACTTTAATTATTTTTAAAGGTTCCATCTATTGCCCTCAAGGAATAGCACTTGTGGACTTTTAAAATTATTTCCCTCCCACCCTGAGCTGAAGAAAAGAAAGAAAAACAAAGGAAATCTGGAACCTGTCAC
This sequence comes from Capra hircus, assembly GCF_001704415.2. Taxonomy (NCBI): domain Eukaryota; kingdom Metazoa; phylum Chordata; class Mammalia; order Artiodactyla; family Bovidae; genus Capra; species Capra hircus. The sequence goes on from NC_030815.1 coordinate 100,302,486, forward strand.
TATTTCTCTCTCCTTATTGGCTTTTTCTCTTACTCACTTCCTCTTCTTGCTGACCAGGGATGACAGTCCAAACCCTGCTCACAGGGACTGGTCAGTGAGCAAAAGAAACCATCTCAGCACTCTGCACACTCATACTCTCAACACTAGAGTCTCATTAAACTTTTAGAGTGAGTTATACAAGCCAAACGCTCTTCTCAGTTTAAATGCATCCTATTTCCTGGAAAAAAAAAAAAAAAAAACATGCTAAATCACACATGAGAATGAGCCCTGTCCTAAATTTATCTTCAACGTGATTCCACAAAACTCTTTTGCTGCAGGAAATAAGATTCCAACTTTCTCATCCCCGATTCTATTCTCTTAGAATAGAAAAATTAGGGAAATGCTGCTCCACAAAGGCAAATAAGGACAATCAAAATCCTACTCATAGGAGACTGGGGGCAGGGGAGGGGGTGCTAGTCTCTGGGTATTTTCCAGCTTCAGATATGGGCTTCCCTGGTGGCTCAGACAGTAAAGCATATGCCTGCAATGTGGGAGACCTTGGGTTGGGAAGATCCCCCGGAGAGGGGAATGGCTACCCACTCCAGTATTCTGGCCTGGAGAATTCCATGGACTATATAGTCCATGGAGTTGCAAAGAGCTGGACACGACTGAGTGACATTCACTTCACTTTACTTCAGATGTGTTAGGTATCAGGGAAATAGTTATTCAAGAATATGACCAAAAATATCCCACTAGTCAGAAACGATAGCACTCTTTCTACTCCACTCTTCCCCTTGCACTAACTCTGGCAGAGGGTGGGATATTGTGATAATTAATACCCTTGCCCAAGGAAGAAGAACTGCAGAGAACTCCCAGAGCTATCAATAACAGGAACACCCTATTTGGTGATGGCTGGTAGAAAGGGGTGACTGAGAAAGTACTGTCCATCCTGAAATGAATGGTTTGGTTCTAGAACCCAACTCAGAGGGAACTTTCTACTCTAACAGAACAGGTAAGTTACTTGTCAGTTTAAACATTTATGGAGCGACATGGAAAAACTAAAAAAACCATCTAATTTCATTAGAGGATGGTTCTGGAAACCGATCCAGACAAAGGGCAGATGCTAAATAAATGGAAAAATGAACTTGGTTGAAGGGTAGGGTAACTTTCAAAAAAGGGATGATAGTACGTGGCCCATGGCTTCCAGGAAAGTAAAGAAGCAAAGCTGACCTCATCGATAAGAATCTTGTGAGGTCAGATGAAAAGGGCCTCTAGAAATCCTCAGAAAGACCTATACAGCCTCTTTGAGGATTGAATCCTGCTCTTGGGAGGATATTCTGCTGGCCTCACATCAATTCTGAGGTCACGTTGTCAGGCCAGCAGTCATTTAGAGAATGAGTCAACTAAAAGGAAAATCTTAGAGATGGGGGATTCCCCCCAACTTCCTAGAGCACATGGAGGCAAGGGACCTGAAGGCCTTGGCCCAGATCTCTCTCTTTGGGCTGGATTTGTTGAGGGAGAAGTTGAATCCCAGGCACTCTAAATATCTGGTTGAATTTTAAAATAGCATTGACGTGTTCTTGATTAAAATGGAGGGAAGAGACTGAACTCATAGAAGCCACCCTATGTGATCAGCAGGAAATTCCTGGCGTTTGGTGGAAAATTCCAAGTGCTCCTCGAACCATGTAGTTTCTCTAATAGTTCTAGGAAAACTCCTTAAGCCTAGATTCCTAAGAATACTGATATAGTATGAAGCAGAGAAATATCATGGAGAAGGCAATGGCACCCCACTCCACTACTCTTGCCAGGAAAATCCCATGGACGGAGGAGCCTGGTAGGCTGCAGTCCATGGGGTCACTAAGAGTCAGGCGCAACTAAGCGACTTCACTTTCACTTTCATGCATTGGAGAAGGAAATGGCAACCCACTCCAGTATTCTTGCCTGCAGAATCCCAGGGACAGAGGAGCCTAGTGGGCTGCCGTCTATGGGGTTGCACAGAGTTGGACACGACTGAAGCGACTTAGCAGCAGCAGCAGCAGAGAAATATCAATAACCTCAGATATGCAGATGATACCACCCTTGTGGCAGAAAGCGAATAGGAACTAAAGAGCCTCTTGATGAAGGTGAAAGAGTAGAGTGAAAAAGCTGGCTTAAAACTCAACATTCAAAAAACTAAGATCATGGCATCCAGTCCCATCACTTAATGGAAAATAGATGGGGAAACAATGGAAACAGTGACAGACTTTATTTTCTTGAGCTCCAAAATCACTGTGGACGGTGACTGCAGCCATGAAATTCAAAGATGCTTGCTCCTTGGAAGAAAAGCTATGACCAACCTAGACAGCATATTAAAAAGCAGAGACATTACTTTGCCAACAAAGGTCTGTCTAGTCAAAGCCATGGTTTTTCCATTAGTCATGCATGGATGTGAGAGTTGGACCATAAAGAAGCTGAGCACCAAAGAAGCGATGCTTTCTCACTGTGGTGCTGGAGAAGACTCTTGAGAGTCCCTTGGACTGCAAGAAGATCAAAACAGTCCATCCTGAAGGGAATCAGTCCTGAATATTTACTGGAAGGACTGATGCTGAAGCTGAAACTCCAATACTGTGGCCACTTGATGCAAAGAACTGACTCATTGGAAAAGACCCTGATGCTAGGAAAGATTGAAGACAGAGGAGAAGGGGATGACAGAGGATGAGATGGTTGGATGGCATCACCAACTTGATGGACATGAGTCTGAGTAAGCTCCGGGAGTTGGTGATGGACAGGGAAGCCTGGCATGCTGCAGGCCATGGGGCTGCAAAGAGTTGGACACAACTGAGTGACTGAACTGAACTGAACTGAGTCTGCCTAACTTTTGTTTACATAAATTTGTTGTCATCTCCAATGGATTTAATCCCCAGGTTTTTCAGAAGGTAAAGTAACCATGTTAAACTGAATGATAGAAGATGGGTAGTTTTAATGTTGACTAATCTCATGACCTTGGGAAAGTTACTGATCTCTATTCAAAATGGATTTGATAATAGTGCCTGCCCTTCAGAGTTGCTGTGAGGATTAGCTAACGTGGCATACATGTTAATGGTCTATAAGAGCTCTTCAATGAATGAAGTTCCCCTCTGAGATGTCTGGCTGGTAGACCCTCTGGGACTCCTGTTTCCCATCTGGCATCATGTTGGGAAGCCATGAGCTGAATATATTATTGGACCTTCTCAAGTTTTTTTTAATGTACGTTTCCATTCTCAAACCTAGAAATATGCTATGATTCCTCCCGTAAAGCCCGGGGTTACCGTTCAGCTTCTTCAAACCTTTGTTCCTCAGCACTGCACTGAATATGATTTCCTCCAAGTTCCTTCTGGCCCCCATTTCATGCCTCTCACCCTCCTGTGCTGGCAGCATTTTCTAACTGTAACATTTCTCATCCTCTTTTGGGGGTTCCACAGCCTCTGCCCACAATCAGTCTGCCTGCAATGCATTTACGTATGATGACTTCAGCAACCTTCTCTGAGTGAGCAGCTTGGACAATGAGACAGTCCAGCTCTCAAGAGATTTTAAAAGCAATGGGGAAAAAAAAATTAAGATAGTATAGACAGTGCTGGGAGTTAAATGCAGAGTTCATGGAGAACCAGGAAATGGCTTCACTTCCACTTCACCCCAGGTTCTTCTCCAATTTGAGCAGACCTGATGGAGTTCTTACCGGTATAAGTCCCTGAGTATTTTACAGAGATTGCCTTACTTTGTTTTAAGCTAAGTCTGTCAGTAGACACACATTTATGATCATCATCTCATTTTATCAATGTTGAAATTGCAGCTTAGACTGATATTCAGAGATATTAGACCATATTCAGCCAGAGAGCAACTCAGATATTCTGACTCCAGGCCTGTCCCCTTAACCATTGCTCTAAACTCAAGGGTTCAAGGTACTCTGGTTTTCAGGCCAAGAAAAAGTAACTATCTCAGCCTAACGAGTTTTTCTAAGACTTTGGACCCTGATTATCTTTCTAGAGAAAATATCTAACAAAGATAAAAATCTTAGTACACTGCTCTCAGAGCTCCAGAATTTTCCATAGTATTAACATAATAAAAATTATAGCTGCCGTGGAGTATTAACTATGTGATGGTGCTACTGTAGCCTTCTTTACGTAATTCTTAAAATGACCCTTCTGAGTACTTATTATCCTCACTTTATAACTGAGAAAACTGAGGCTTAAAATCCTAAAGTAACTAAGTAGCTGAGATGGGATTTAATTCAGGTCTTCCAGTCTCCAAAGCCGTTGTTCTCTCCAAGATACTGTCTTCTAATTGTTTTCTTTACTTTTATAAAAAGCATGTATTGCAGTCTTCTCCCTCTAGTCTCTGACCTATGACCATCTTTAATTCTGCATGAAAAGATTTAAATGATAAAGAGATTTAACTGATTCAAGTAATCAATTTCTGATTATCTCAAGTTGCCGAACAAAGTGAATTTGTCCCATGAGCCAAGACCTTTCACCAAAAAAGCAATAAAACAAACACATTATTTTATCTTTCATTATGTGGTTTTTGACTCCCAGTGAAAGCAACTCAGCTGTAAAATTAAGAAACAAAAACCAAATGGTTCACAATGAAGTTCTGGAATCTACTGTCTTTAACAGGTAAGAGAATGGGGAGGGAGTGAAACTGGGATAAATAACTAAAGAAATATTGGAAAGATCATAGTCCATGAAAATAGCAGGAGGATTTAGGTTCTAATCCTAGTTCTGCAGAAATCATATATTCTTGAATCAACCTGTATCAATCACTTTATTATCCTTATCTGTAAAACAGAGTGAATATCTACCTTGCTTAACCCATTAAATTGAAGAATTAAATGAAGTATATGAAAGTTTCTTTATAATTTATAAAGCCTATTTTTTATAATTTATAAACTCCATTTTAATACATTGCTTTTTGCCATCACCATTGCCTTTGGAGTTAGATGGATCGGTTCTAACTCAGTCACTCACTATATCTGAGATGTTGGTCAGGTCACCTAACCTCTCTGTCCTTCCACTTATCATTTATAAAATAGAAGTACTGAATATATGTTAGTTACCTACCCCAGAATTTAATCCCTCCTTCTGTCATCTTTGCATTGTCCATACTTTTCATTCAGGAATCCACCTCTCCCTCATAGAGTTTAAAATACTTTAGGTCACCTGACTCCACCTTCGGTTTCAAAGGTGAGTCTTGAACAGACCAAGCAAATTAGGGATTACAATCCACTTTGTCATAGGGATTGATTTATAATTAGCATAATCTGATAACCAAAAAGATTGATTCAGAAATAAGCAAATTTAATATCTTCCTCCAAACAATGAAGGGCATTGAAAGTTTGCAGATGAACTGGAGCTTTGGGAAAGAAGCTTTTTAGTTCTTTAGAGATAATTAATATCTTTAAAAAAACCTTTGCATTTCCATTTCTGACCATGATAGAATAACTGATACCAAACTAGCTTTCCACAGTAAACAATTAGTAAACTGCACAAAATTTATAAAACAACTATTTCTAGATACCATACAGCTGGGCAGCACAGGATTGTGACCCCTGAAAGAAGGAAAACAAGGGAGTTGAATCCAATGATGACTGCAGCTTTCTACATGGAAACATTTACCAGACACTGGAGGAGCAGTGGCTGCGCGGGCGCCAGGGTGCCTAGAGGAGCTATTCCACGTTCAAGGTCGGAAGGGGTGGCGGTGAGGAGATACCCCTCATCCAAGGTAAGGAGCAGGGGCTGCGCTTTGCTGGAGCAGCCATGAAGAGAGACCCCACGTCCAAGGTAAGAGAAACCCAAATAAGACGGTAGGTGTTGCAAGAGGGCAGACACACTGAAACCATAATCACAGAAAACTAGTCAATCTAATCACACTAGGACCACAGCCTTGTCTAACTCAATGAAACTAAGCCATGCCCTGTGGGGCCACCCAAGACGGGCAGGCATGGTGGAGAGGTCTGATACAATGTGATCCACTGGAGAAAGGAATGGCAAACCACTTCAGTATTCTTGCCTTGAGAACCCCATGAACAGTATGAACAGGCAAAATGAGAGGATACTGAAAGAGGAACTCCCCAGGTCAGTAGGTGCCCAATATGCTACTGGAGATCAGTGGGGAAATAACTCCAGAAAGAATGAAGAGATGGAGCCAAAGCAAAAGCAACACCCAGTTGTGGATGTGACTGGCGATAGAAGCAAGATCTGATGCTGTAAAGAGCAATATTGCATAGGAACCTGGAATACAACTCCATGAATCAAGGCAAATTGGAAGTGGTCAAACAGGAGATGACAATAGTGAACGTTGACATTCTAGGAATCAGCTAACTAAAATGGACCAGACTGGGTGAATTTAACTCAGATGACCATTATATCTACTACTGCAGGCAGTAATCCCTCAGAAGAAAGGGAGTAGCCATCATGGTCAACAGAAGAGTCCGAAATGCAGTACTTGGATGCAAGCTCAAAAACGACAGAATGATCTCTGTTCGTCTCCAAGACAAACCATTCCATATCACAGTTATCCAAGTCTATGCCCCAACCAGTAAAGCTGAAGAAGCTGAAGTTCAACAGTTCTATGAAGACCTACAAGACCTTTTAGAACTAACACCCAAAAAAGATGTCCTTTTCATTATAGGGGACCTGAATGCAAAAGTAGGAAGTCAAGAAACACCTGGAGTAACAGGCAAATTTGGCCTTGGAATGTGGAATGAAGCAGGGCAAAGACTAATAGAATTTTGCCAAGAAAATGCACTGGTCATAGCAAACACCCTCTTCCAACAAGACAAGAGAAGACTCTACACATGGACATCATCAGATGGTCAAATCTGATATCAGACTGATTATATTCTTTGCAGCCAAAGATGGAGAAGCTCTATCCAGTCAACAAAAACAAGACCAGGAGCTGACTGTGGCTCAGATCATGACCTCCTTATTACCAAATTCAGACTTAAATTGAAGAAAGTAGGGAAAACCAGTAGACCATTCAGGAATGACCTAAATCAAATCCCTTATGATTATACAGTGGAAGTGAGAAATAGACTTAAGGGCCTAGATCTGATAGATAGAATGCCTAATGAACTATGGAATGAGGTTCGTGACATTGTACAGGAGACAGGGATCAAGACCATCCCCATGGAAAAGAAATGCAAAAAAGCAAAACGGCTGTCTGGGGAGGCCTTACTAATAGCTGTGAAAAGAAGAGAGGGGAAAAGCCAAGGAGAAAAGGAAAGATACAAGTATCTGAATGCACAGTTCCAAAGAATAGCAAGGAGAGATAAGAAAGCCTTCCTCAGCGATCAATGCAAAGAAATAGAGGAAAACAACAGAATAGGAGAAACTAGAGATCTCTTCAAGAAAATTAGAGATACCAAGGGAACATTTCATGCAAAGATGGGCTCAATAAAGGACAGAAATGGTATGGACCTAACAGAAGCAGAAGATATTAAGAAGAGATGGCAAGAATACACAGAAGAACTATACAAAAAAGATCTTCACGACCCAGATAATCATGATGGTGTGATCACTCACCTAGAGCCAGACATCCTGGAATGTGAAGTCAAGTGGACCTTAGAACACATCACTAGGAACAAAGCTAGTGGAGGTGATGGATTTCCAGTTGAGCTATTTCAAATCCTGAAAGATGATGCTGTGAAAGTGCTGCACTCAATATGCCAGCAAGATTGGAAAACTCAGCAGTGGCCACAGGACTGGAAAAGGTCAGTTTTCATTCCAATCCCAAAGAAAGGCAATGCCAAAAATGCTCAAACTACCACACAATTGCAGTCATCTCACATGCTAGTTAAGTAATGCTCAAAATTCTCCAAGCCAGGCTTCAGCAATACGTGAACTGTGAACTTCCAGATGCTCAATCTGCTTTTAGAAAAGGCAGAGGAACCAGAGACCAAATTGCCAACATCCGCTGGATCATGGAAAAAGCAAGAGAGTTCCAGAAAAACATCTATTTCTGCTTTACTGACTATGCCAAAGCCTTTGACTGTGTGGATCACAGTAAAATGTGAAGAATTCTGAAAGAGGTGGGAATTCCAGACCACCTGACCTGCCTCTTGAGAAACCTGTACGCAGGTCAGGAAGCAACAGTTAGAACTGGACATGGAACAGACTTGTTCCAAATAGGAAAAGGAGTCCGTCAAGGCTGTATATTGTCACCCTGCTTATTTAACTTATATGCAGAGTACATCATGAGAAACGCTGGGCTGGAAGAAGCACAAGCTGGAATCAAGATTGCCGGGAGAAATATCAATAACCTCAGATATGCAGATGACACTATGCTTATGGCAGAAAGTGAAGAAGAACTAAAGAGCCTCTTGACAAAAGTGAAAGAGGAGAGTGAAAAAGTTGGGCTCAACATTCAGAAAACTAAGATCATGGCATCCGGTCCCATCACTTCCTGGCAAATAGATGAGGAAACAGTGGAAAGAGTGGCTGCCTTTATATTTCTGGGCTCCAAAATCACTGCAGATGGTGATTGCAGCTATGAAATTAAAAGATGCTTTTTCCTTGGAAAGAAGGTATGACCAACCTAGACAGCATATTAAAAAGCAGAGACATTACTTTGTCAACAAAGGTCCATCTGGTCAAGGCTATGGTTTTTCCAGTAGTCATGTATGGATATGAGAGTTGGACTACAAAGAAAGCTGAGCGCTGAAGAACTGATGCTTTTGAACTGTAGTGTTAGAGAAGACTCTTGAGAGTCCCTTGGACTGCAAGGAGATCCAACCAGTCCATCCTAAAGGAGACCTGTCCTGGGTGTTCATTGGAAGGACTGATGTTAAAGCTGAAACTCTAATACTTTGGCCACCTGATGCGAAACTCCAATACTTTGGCCACCTGATGCGAAACTCCAATACTTTGGCCACCTGATGCAAAGAGCTGACTCATTTAAAGACCCTGATGCTAGGAAAGATTGAGGGCAGGAGGAGAAGGGGACGACAGAGGATGAGATGGTTAGATGGCATCACCGACTCAATGGACAGGGGTTTGGGTAGACTCCAGCCGTTGGTGATGGACATGAGGCCTGGTGTGCTGTGGTTCATGGGGTCAAAAAGAGTCGGACACGACTGAGCAACTGAACTGAACTGAACATGCACTAAGGGGAGAGTGGAGAAAACTGCCTACTTGGAGATGAGAAAAAAGATATTAAAATTCATTCCATAAGCAGACCCCACAGGAGTTTGAAATTTCGACTAACTGGATGTTCCAACAACACAACTGAGCAAGTGAACTGAAGAGAAATTTATTATTTCAAGTTGGAAAGCTAGAAGAAATCAGTGATTCCTAGTAAAAATACACATGAACAAAATGGACCCCAAAATAAGAACAATTAGCATAGAAAATACCAATTAGCATAGAAAAGCTTGGAATGATGCTTAGAAACCTCCCACTGTAAAAGATCCTGGACCACTTGGGTTCACGGTTAATTGCTGAGCGTTAAATGACCTTTAACAAATTCTGATTTTTAACAACAAAGTTTGATATGCTTACATATTTCATTTAGTATAGGATTTCCATGTTTACAAAACAGACATAGTTTATATAGTATTACAAATAGTCTGCCTATTAAATGTGACTTTCTCAACAAAAAGTTGTTAATGAGTTTACTTTAATTAAAGCCAGAAAAGAAAAAAAAAATACTTTTTTTTTTTTTTTTAAAAAGGAGGAGTTCCCTGGTGGTCCAGTGGTTAAGAATCTGCCTTGCAATGCAGGGTACATGGGTTCGATACCTGGCAGGTAAACTCAGATCCCACATGCTGCAGGGCAACTAAGCCCATGCGCCACAAGAAAAGATCCCACAGGATGCAGCGAAGATCCCCAGGCTGCAACTAAGACCCGACCCAGCCAAATACATAAATGAATATTTGAAAAACTTAAATATGAATAGAGTGCTGAAGCTTTATCCTAAGACAGAACCCAGAGGACTCAAACAGAAAAGAAAGACAGAAAGCTCATGCGTCACCTCCTATAGGAGACACAAAAATCGCTAGGTAAGGCTCATTGGTTATGTCAGAATCTGGACAAACCTCAGGAGAAAAGGAACAGACATCATGTAAAAAACTTAGACTAGACCCAGCTTAGCACACACTGGGGGGAAAATGAAGTTCAAGCCAAACAGTGCTGGTATATGAATTTATTTTTAGGACTTGTTCATAAACCAAAATTCTCTATTAGATCACCAAGGAAAAAGTGAAATATCTGTCCCGATGGAGTTAAACATGAAGTAAAATTCTACAGTTCTGCCTCTATCAGCTCTTCCGTGGCATCAGACTGGTGAGCTTCTTGCCAGTTGGGATGCTCCCAGCCCGTGATAACCGAGAGCCATTTGAGAGCCGTGGGAAGTCCTTACAGACAACTTCTTAGACAACGTCATTGAGCTTCTTGTTTCCATGAGCACCAAATTGTTTGTTTTAAAAACATTTCCTATGACCTCACATGTTTTTAAATTTGGGGACTTCATGTCTTACTTAGAAAGTCAGCACAGCTCATGTCTGAGCAGCGTAACGTGACATGACGGGTTAACTGGGCATGTGGTTCAGCCCAGTCAGGCTTGGGACAGAAAACTGCAGAAAACTGCACATGAGTCCTCGCCACGGGTGTGGAACAAAGAAGGAGTGTGGAGGGGACTGTGGGGATTCCAAGGGAGAATGACGTCCCCTTCAACCAAGTGAAACAAATTAAGATACAAAAACTCCGTGATGCTAGATTTTGACATCATCAGTGAATGGGATCAACCGCTTCTGCTCTTTGGGGTTTCAACATGGTGAAAATCTCCTGTCTTCTTTGGGACTTAAATAAATTTAACAACCTTCTCCCTGCATTGGTTCCCAGTCCTTGACATACATTGGAGTTAACTGGGGAGCTTAAAACACTACTCATGGCTGGGTCCCATTCTCAGAAATTTCAGTTTAATCGTCAAGAGTGCTGCCTGGGCATCAGCTTATTGTAAAGTTCTCTGCTAATTCTAACAGGCAGCAAAGTTTGAGAACAGGGTCTTTACTGCTTTGTTAGTGAAAGTGTGGGCTGAGGGCCTGGAGGCTCATTAGAAATGCAAATCTCAGGCATCATCAGATACACAGAATCAAAATCTCCACTTTAATAAAATCCCAGGTAACTCGTGTGCACATCAGAGTTTGAAAAATGCTGCTCTAGTTCTGTGTGCGTACATGCTCAGTTGCTTCAGGTGTGTCCGACTCTTTGTGACCCTATGGACCATAGCCCGCCAGGCTCCTCTGTCCATGGGATTCTCCAGGCAAGAATCCTGGAGAGGGTTGCCATGCCCTGCTCCGGGAGACCTTCCCGACCCAGGAAATGAGCCCATGCTTCTTACGTCTCCTGCACTGGTAAGTGGGTTCTTTACCACTAACACCACCCGGCAAGCCCCTAGTTCTCTGTGAAAGTGAAAGTCACTCAGTTGCGTCCAACTCTTTGTGACCCCATGAATATACAGTCCATGGAATTCTTCAGGCCAGAATACTGGAGTGGGAAGCCTTTCCCTTCTCCAGGGGATCTTCCCAACCCAGGGATCGAACTCAGGTCTCCCGCATTGCAGGCAGATTCTTTACCAGCTGAGCCACAAGGGAACCCCAAGAATACTGGAGTGGGTAGCCTGTCCCTTCTCCAACGGATCTTCCCAAGGCAGGAATTGAACCAGGGTCTCCTGCATTGCAGGTGCAGGAAAGCCTCTGATTCCTCCTTTTATTCTGCAGAGCAAGAGTTTTCATCCTGGCTATACATTAGAATCCTTTGGCGAGTCTTTAAAAAGTACTGATGCCTGGTTCCCTCCAGAATCTTTGTTAGAGTGTGGCCCAGGCATGGTTTTTATTTTTATTTTTTAAATCTCCCCAATGAGTTTTAATAAAAACTCAAGACTGAGAGCCACTGCTACAGAAAGATAGCTTTCTTCTATTAATTTAACAGTCTTTGGTATAAAGGTTGCTTATTTCTGTGAAAAATTAAGGGTATGTAGAAAGAGTAAGACTTCGATCTATTTTTGGACACTGGTTGTCAAATGTAAAAATGGAAAGGCAACAACTAAGTGCTTGTTAAAATGCAGACTCCCTGTAACAAAAAAGAAGCAGATTCACAGATATAGAGAACAAACCAGTGGTTATCAGTGGTGGGGGCGGGGGGTGAAATAGGGGTAGGGGAGTAAGAGGCACAAATTATTAGGTATAAACTAAGTTACAAGGAGATATTGTACAACATGGGAAATATGGCCAATATTTTGCAATAACTATAAGTGAAATATTTGTTGTTGTCATTGTTGTCCAGTCAACCAGTTGTGTCTGACTCTTTGCAACCCCATGATCTACAGCACACTAGGATTGCCTGTCCTTCACCATCTCCCAGAGCTTGCTCAAACATACATCCATTGAGTTGGTGATGCCAACCAACCATCTCGTCCTCTGTTGTTCCATTCTCTTCCTGCCTTCAATCTTTCCCAGCATCAAGGTCTTTTCTAAATGAGTCAGCTATTCACATCGGGTGGCCAAAGTATTGGAGCTTTGGCTTCAATATCAGTCCTTCCAATGAATATTGAAGACTGATTTCCTTTATGATTGACTGGTTTGATATCCTTGCAGTTCAAGGAACTCTCAAGAGTCTTCTCCAACACCACAGTTAGAAAGCATCGCTTCTTTGGTGCTCAGCCTTCTTATGATCCAACTCTTACATCCATACAAAACAACTGGAAAAACCATAGCTTTCACTAGACATACCTTTCTTTGCAAAGTAATGTCTCTGCTTTTTAATATACCATCTAGGTTTGTCGAAGTTTTTCTTCCAGGGAGCAAGCGTCTTTGAATTTCATCGCTGCAGTCACCATCTGCAGTGATTTTCGAACCTAAGAAAATAAAGTATGTCACTGTTTCCACTGTTTCCCCATCTATTTGCCAGGAAGTGATGGGACTGGATGCCATGATCGTAGTTTTTTGAATGTTGAGCTTTAAGCCAACGTTTTCACTCTCCTCTTTCACTTTCATCAAGAGGCTCTTTAGTTCTTCTTCACTTTCTGCCATAAGGGTGGGGTCATCTGCATATCTGAGGTTATTGATATTTCTCCTGGCAATCTTCATTCCAGCTTGTGCTTCATCTAGTCCAGCGTTTCTCATGATGTACTCTGCATATAAGTTAAATAAACAGGGCAACAATATACAGCCTTGATGTACTCCTTTCCCTATTTGGAACCAGTCTGTTGTTCTATGTCCACTTCTACCTGTTGCTTCTTGACCTGCATACAGATTTCTCAGGAGGCAGATCAGGTGGTCTGGTCTTCCCATCTCTTGAAAAATTTTGCACAGTTTGTGGTGATCCACACAGTCAAAGGCTTTGGCATAGTCAATAAAGCAGAAATAGATGTTTTTCTGGAACTCTCTTGCTTTTTCCATGATCCAGCGGATGTTGGCAATTTGATCTCTGGTTCCTCTGCCTTTTCTAAAACCAGCTTGAACATCTGGAATTTCACAGTTCACGTACTGTTGAAGCCTGCCTTGGAGAATTTTGAGCATTACTTTGCTAGTATATGAGATGAGTGCAGTTGTGCAGTAGTTTGAGGATTCTTTGGCATTGCCTTTCTTTGGGATTGGAATGAAAACTGACCTTTTCAGGTCCTGTGGCCACTGCTGAGTTTTCCAAATTAGCTGGCATATTGAGTGCAGCACTTTCACAGCATCATCTTTCAGGATTTGAAAGAGCTCAACTGGAATTCCATCACCTCCACTAGCTTTGTTAGTAGTGATGCTTCCTGAAGTCCACCTGACTTCATATTCCAGGATGTCTGGCTGGTTTGTAATCACACAATCATGATTATCTGAGTCATGAAGATCTTTTTTGTACAGTTCTTCTGTGTATTCTTGCCACCTCTTCTTAATAGCTTCTGCATCTATTAGGTCCATACCATTTCTGTCCTTTATTGTGTCCATCTTTGCATGAAGAGTTCCCTTGGTATCTCTAATTTTCTTGAAGAGATCTCTAGTCTTTTCCATTGTATTGTTTTCCTCTATTTCTTTGCATTGATCACTGAGGAAGGCTTTCTTATCTCTCCTTGCTATTCTTTGGAACTCTGCATTCAAATGGGTATATCTTTCCTTTTCTCCTTTGCCTTTCGCTTCTCTTCAATTCACAGCTATTTGTAAGGCCCCCTCAGACAACCAATTTGCCTTTTTTGCATTTTTTTTTCTTGCGGATGGTCTTGATCCCTACCTCCTGTACAATGTCACAAACCCCCATCCATAGTTCTTCAGGCACTCTGTCTATCAGATCTAATCCCTTGAATCTATTTGTCACTTCCACTGTATAATTGTAAGGGATTTGATTTAGGTCATACCTGAATGGTCTAGTGGTTTTCCCTACTTTCTTCAACTTAAGTCTGAATTTGGCAATAAAGACTTCATGATCTGAGTCACAGTCAGCTCACGGTCTTGTTTTTGCTGACTGTATAGAGTTTCTCCATCTTTGGCTGCAAAGAATATAATCAGTCTGATTTCAGTACTGGCCATCTGGTGATCTCCCTGTGTGGAGTCTTCTCTTGTTTTTTGAAAGAGGGTGTTTGCTATGACCAGTGCGTTCTCTTGGAAAAACTCTATTAGCCTTTGCCCTGCTTCATTCTGTACTCCAAGGACAAATTTGCCTGTTCTCCAGGTGTTTCTTGACTTCCTACTTTTGCATTCCAGTCCCCTATAATGAAACATCTTTTTGGGTGTTAGTTCTAAAAGGTCTTGTAGGTCTTCATAGAACCACTGAACTTCAGCTTCTTCAGCATCACTGGTCAGGGCATAGACTTGGATTACTGTGATATTGAGTGGTTTGCCTTGGAAATGAACAGAGATCATTCTGTTGTATTTTAGATTGTATCCAAGCACCACATTTTGGACTCTTTTGTGACTATGATGGCTACTCCATTTCTTCTAAGGGATTCTTACCCCAATAGTATTTATAATGGTCATCTGAGTTAAATTCAGCCATTCCAGTCCATTTTAGTTTGCTGATTCCTAAAATGTCGATGCCCACTCTTGCCATCTCATTTGACCACTTCCAATTTGCCTTGATTCATGGACCTAACATTCCAGGTTCCTATGCAGTATTGCTCTTTCCTGCATTGGACTTCACTTCCATCACCAGTCACATCCGCAACTGGGTGTTGCTTTTGCTTTGGCTCCATCCCTTCATTCTTTCTGGAGTTATTTCTCCACTGATCTCCAATAGCATGTTGGGCACCTACCAACCTGTGAGATGATCTTTCAGTGTCCTATCTTTTTGCCTTTTTATACTGTTCATGGATTCTCAAGGCAAGGATACTGAAGCGGTTTGCCACTCCCTCTCCAGTGGACCATATTTTGTCAGAACTCTCCACCAGGATCTGTCCATCTGGGTGGCCCTACACAGCACAGCTCATAGGTTCACTGAGTTAGACAAGGCTGTGGTCCATGTGATCAGATTGGTTAGTTTTCTGTGATTGTGGTTTTCAGTATGTCTGCCTCTGATGGAGAAGGAAAAGAGGCTTATGGAAGCTACCTGATGGGAGAGACTGACTGAGGGGTAACTGGGTCATGTTCTGATAGGTGGGGCCATGCTCAGTAAACCTTTAATCCAATTTTCTATTGAAGGGAAGGTCTGTGCTCCCTCCCTGTTATTTGACCTGAGGCCAAACTCTGGTGGAGGCAATGAAAATAATGGTGACCTCCTTCAAAAGGTCCCATGCAGGCACTGTTGCACTCAGTGCCCCCAACCCTGCAGCAGGCCACCGCCAACCCACGCCTCTGCCGGAGACTCGTGGACACTCTCAGGCATGTCTGGGTCAGTCTTTTGTAGGGTCACTGTTCCTTTCTCCTAAGTGTCACTGATGAAAAAATAAAGAAAATGTGGCACACACACACACACACTGAAATATTGTTCAGCGTAAAAAAGGGAAATTCATCCCCTTGTGACAACATGGATAAACCTAGAGGATGTTAAGACAGGCTAAGTGAAATAAGCCAGACCCAGAAAGACAAATACTGTGTTATCTATGGTCTCAATTTTACATGCAATTCAAAAAAGTCAACTCACAGAAGCAGAGGCTGGAATGGAGATTTCCAGGGACTGGATGCAGGTGGAAATGGGAAAAGTTGCTGAGAGTAAATCTTAAGTGTTCTCACCACACACACACATTACTACCTAAGTCAATGTCGATGTGTTAATTAGCTTGATTGTTGCAATCATTTTACAATGTCTCATCTTATACACCTTAAATTTATACAACTTTTATTTGTCAATTATACCTTACAAGACAAGAAACACTATAGCAGGGGAAAGGGCTTGCAGTTTAAATAAAAGGACGCGTGACAGTTCATATGGTCATTATTGGGTTAAATGAGAAAATGTATTTAAAACATTAGGACAGTCCCTGGCACACAGTAATATTCAAAAACTGTTAGGTATTATTTTTCCTCTGATGACAGAATCTGCAAAACCTATACCTCAGAAGATCCCTCTGTACTATCCCACCTCAGGGTTTTAACCAATCCTGGGAGATTTAAGTCTATTACATGAGAATTTGCAGACGGACACATTCTCAGGCAAAGTCACAGTCTGTCAGTCACTGACCAACTGCTAACCCCCTAGAGAAGACAGGAGTGAGCGGAACAGGGACATCCAGACCCCAGTCTCCATTGCGAAGGAGCCGTCATGATTCTTTTTTCCCTAACAAATCCATTCATAAACCATTTGGTCTCATTCAGTGAGGGTTTCCCATGTAAAGATACAGGTTTAAGTCTCATTTAATCTCTCATGGTTATTACTTCCTCTGAGAGGAAAACAACAGAATGAGAAAGACTAGAGATCTCTTCAAGAAAATTAGAGATACCAAGGGAACATTTCATGCAAAGATGGGCTCAATAAAGGACAGAAATGGTATGGACCTAACAGAAGCAGAAGATATTAAGAGAAGGTAGCAAGAATACACAGAAGAACTGTACAAAAAAGATCTTCACGACCCAGATAACCATGATGATGTGATCACTAATCTAGAGCCAGACATCTTGGAATGTGAAGTTAAGTGGGCCTTAGAAAGCATCACTAGGAACAAAGCTAGTGGAGGTGATGGAATTCCAGTTGAGCTATTTCAAATCCTGAAAGATGGTGCTGTGAAAGTGCTGCACTCAATATGCCAGCAAGATTGGAAAACTCAGCAGTGGCCACAGGACTGGAAAAGGTCAGTTTTCATTCCAATACATACGAAAGGCAATGCCAAAGAATGCTCAAACTACTGCACAATTGCACTCATCTCACATGCTAGTAAAGTAATGCTCAAAATTCTCCAAGCCAGACTTCAGCAATACGTGAACCGTGAACTCCCTGATGTTCAAGCTGGTTTTAGAAAAGGCAGAGGAACCAGAGACCAAATTGCCAACATCCGCTGGATCATGGGAAAAGCAAGAGAGTTCCAGAAAAACATCTATTTCTGCTTTATTGACTATGCCAAAGCCTTTGACTGTGTGGATCACAATAAACTGTGGACAATTCTGAAAGAGACGGAGATACCAGACCACCTGACCTGCCTCTTGAGAAATCCGTATGCAGGTCAGGAAGCAACAGTTAGAACTGGACATGGAACAACAGACTGGTTCCAAATAGGAAAAGGAGTCCGTCAAGGCTGTATATTGTCACCCTGCTTATTTAACTTATATGCAGAGTACATCATGAGAAACACTGGACTGGAAGAAACACAAGCTGGAATCAAGATTGCCAGGAAAAATATTAATAACCTCAGATATGCAGATGACACCACCCTTATGGCAGAAAGTGAAGAGGAACTCAAAACCTCTTGATGAAAGTGAAAGAGGAGAGTGAAAAGTTGGCTTAAAGCTCAACATTCAGAAAACGAAGATCATGGCATCTTGTCCCATCAGTTCATGGGAAATAGATGGGGAAACATTGGAAACAGTGTCAGACTTTATTTTGGGGGGCTCCAAAATCACTGCAGATGGTGACTGCAGCCATGAAATTAAAAGACGCTTACTCCTTGGAAGAAAAGTTATGACCAACCTAGATAGTATATTCAAAAGCAGAGACATTACTTTGCCGACTAAGTCTAGTCCGTCTAGTCAAGGCTATGGTTTTTCCTGTGGTCATGTATGGATGTGAGAGTTGGACTGTGAAGAAGGCTGAGCACCAAAGAATTGATGCTTTTGAACTGTGGTGTTGGAGAAGACTCTTGAGAGTCCCTTGGACTACAGGGAGATCCAACCAGTCCATTCTAAAGGAGATCAGCCCTGGGTGTTCTTTGGAAGGAATGATGCTAAAGCTGAAACTCCAGTACTTTGGCCATCTCATGGAAAGAGTTGACTCATTGGAAAAGACTCTGATGCTGGGAGGGATTGGGGGCAGGAGGAGAATGGGATGACAAAGGATGAGATGGCTGGATGGCATCACTGACTCGATGGACGTGAGTCTGAGTGAACTCCGGGAGTTGGTGATGGACAGGGAGGCCTGGCATGCTGTGATTCATGGGGTCTCAAAAAGTCGGACACGGCTGAGCGACTGAACTGAACTGAACTGATGAGAAAAGGTCTAAACAGTGACAAAGCAACCACTAAGAGCTGAGTCCCTCTGTATGCCTAGCCCAGGTTGTAACCACTCTACCTTTCCTTCCTCAGGACCTATCGTCCTAACACATGTTCACTTTGTCACACTATCAAGACAAGCAACGGGAAGTTATTTGTAACATGACACTCAGCCATGCTACATGAGACCAAAATGATCTCAAATGACAGAGTGAAAGGCTCTCTCTCTTTAAAAACCAGAGTCCGCATAAGAAGTTGGAAAGATACTGGTATTTGTTCAGGAGCTCAGAAGACCTCTCACTCACGTGAGCCTCTTTGTAGGTGAAGTGACATTCTTAATGACGATTTGAGATGTCAGGCAGAGCCAGAAGACAGTCACCCACTGGCGGCCTCCATGGAGAATCTGACCCCTGTCCTACCAGGTGAACTTACACCTGGGCCTGGCCTGCATCTGCCCTTAGCGCAGCGTGCTGTCTGCAGACCCAGCTCCACAGACTTTGCCCCCGTGTGTCCCCTATGAAGGGCAGACAGCTCCAATGTGGTGGTTTGACATATGTATGCATTGTAAAGCGGGCACCGCAGTCAAGTTCAGTAACACACCCATAACCTCACGAAGTTGCCATTTTGTGTTTGTGTGGTGAGAACACTTTAAGATCTACTCTCTTAGTAAAGTATGACTATACAACACAGTATTTCTAACTATAGTCGCCATTCTGTACATGAGCTCCCCAGAACTTATGTTATAACCAGAAGTTCATTCCCTTGGACCAGCATCTCATCATGTCCCCCATCCCTAGCTCTGGCAACCACCATTCTAAGTCTCTGTTTCGGCTTCTGGGAATGAACATTGTTCAGAATCCACATAAAAGTAAGATGACCTGGTGTTCCACCTCCTTCTTAGTTGAGGGTTCCATCTGTATTGTCTGGCAGTCTCTGGTTTCAGGTTGGACATTCCATTACACTATCTGTCCCAGTGGGTTTTCTCAAATGCCGAGGACTGACATTTGGGGGGGATTTACACCCACAGTAGGACCACAAGATGACAGCAGCAGGACCAGGTAAGCCAGTTCGAGTGTCCGGAGCACTTAAGGAAATGAAATCCCAGCAGGTTTCAGATTTTCCCCTTAATTAGCTACCTCTATTCCCTTAGGCATTTGTTCCCTTAGTAGGATCTATTCCCATAAACTTTCCTTTGTCTGACTGGAGGGTGTTAAGTAAATACCTGGCAGCCACTGCCCACAGCTTCAGAGGGGTTTTTGCAGCCACAGCAGGGGCCCTGGCCTGACAGCTTCTGCTAATGCTAATGGCAGGGTTTGAATCACACTCTGTCTGGAGGAGAGGGCTTCAACAGCACTGCCCAGCCTGCCTAGATCTGTTGCCAAAGGAGTCCGATAGTCTCCTACAAAGAGCTTCTATCATGTGCATTTATTTCTGGCAATTCTCCCAAAGGGGCAGCAGGTGTTTATTTTATACACCTTAAAGGACTTGTTTTCCCATATTTCCGGTGTTCTGAAATGGAGCGGCCAAACGACAAACAGAATAAACCCAGCCACAGGACTGGAAAAGGTCAGTTTTCTTTCCAATCCCAAAGAAAGGCAATGTCAAAGAATGCTCAAACTACTGCACAATTGCACTCATCTCACACACTAGCAAAGTAATGCTCAAAATTCTCCAAGCCAGGCTTCAATAATAGTACATGAACCGTAAACTTCCAGATGTTCAAGCTGGATTTAGAAAAGGCAGAGGAACCAGAGATCAAATTGCCAACATCTGCTGGATCATCAAAAAACCAAGAGAGTTCCAGAAAAACATCTGTTTCTACTTTATTCACTACACCAAAGCCTTTGACTGTGTGGATCCGCACAAACTGTGGAAAATTCTTCAAGAGCTGGGAAGATCAGACCACCTGATCTGCCTCCTGAGAAATTTGTATGCAGGTCAGGAAGCAATAGTTAGAACCGGACATGGAACAACAGACTGGTTCCAAATCGGGAGAGGAGTACGTCAAGGCTGTATATTGTCACCCTGCTTGTTTAACTTATATGCAGAGTATATCACACAAAATGCTGGACTGGATGAAGCACAAGGTGGAATCAAGATTGCCAGGAGAAATATCAATAACCTCAGATATGCAGATGACACCACCCTTATGGCAGAAAGTGAAGAAGAACTAAAGAGCCTCTTGATGAAAGTGAAAGAGGAGAGTGAAAAGTTGGCTTAAAACTCAACATTCATTATCAGAGAAATGCAAATCAAAACCACGATGAGGTATCATCTCATGCCGGTCAGAATGGCTGCTATCAAAAAGTCTACAAACAATAAATGCTGGAGAGGGGGCAGAGAAAAAGGAACCCTCTTACACTGTTCGTGGGAATACAAACTAGTATAGCCACTATGGAGAACAGTGTGGAGATTCCTTAAAAAACTGGAAATAGAACTGCCATCAGTTCAGTTCAGTTCAGTTCAGTCGCTCAGTCGTGTCCGACTCTTTGTGACCCCATGAATCGCAGCACGCCAGGCCTCCCTGTCCATCACCATCTCCCAGAGTTCATTCAGACTCATGTCCATCGAGTCAGTGATGACATCCAGCCATCTCATCCTCGGTCGTCCCCTTTTCCTCCTGCCCCCAATCCCTCCCAGCATCAGAGTCTTTTCTAATAAGTCAACTCTTCACATGAGGTGGCCAAAGTACTGGAGTTTCAGCTTTAGCATCATTCCTTCCAAAGAACACCCAGGGCTGATCTCCTTTAGGATGGACTGGTTGGATCTCCTTGCAGTCCAAGGGACTCTCAAGAGTCCTCTCCAACACCACAGTTCAAAAGCATCAATTCTTTGGTGCTCAGCTTTCTTCACAGTTCAACTCTCACATCCATACATGACCATAGGAAAGACCATAGCCTTGACTAGATGGACCTTTGTTGGCAAAGTAACGTCTCTGCTTTTGAATATGCTATCTAGGTTGGTCATAACTTTCCTTCCAAGGAATAACAACTGCCATATGACCCAGCAATCCCACTGCTGGGTATACACACCGAAGAAACAAGAATTGAAAGAGACACATGTACCCCAATGTTCATTGCAGCACTGTTTACAATAGCCAGGACATGGAAGCAACCTAGATGTCCATCAGCAGATGAATGGATAAGAAAGCTGTGGTATATATACACAATGGAATCTTACTCAGCCATTAAAAAGAATGCATTTGAATCAGTTCTAATGAGGTGGATGAAACTGGAGCCTATTATAGATAGTGAAGTAAGTCAGAAAGAAAAACACCAATACAGTATATTAACGCATATAAATGGAATTTAGAAAGATGGTAATGATGACCCTATATGTGAGGCAGCAAAAGAGACACAGATGTAAAGAACAAACTTTTGTACTCTGTGGGAGAAGGCGAGGGTGGGATGATTTGAGAGAATAGCATTGAAACATGTATATTACCATATGTGAAATAGATCGCCAGTCCAGGTTCAATGCATGAGACAGGGTGCTCAGGACTGATGCACTGGGATGACCCTGGGGATGGGATGGGGAGGGAGGTGGGAGGAAGGTTCAGGATGGGGAACACATGTACACCCATGGCTGATTCATGTGAATGTATGGCAAAAACCACCTCAATACTGTAAAGCAATTAGCCTCCAATTAAAAAAAAAAAAAAAAAAAAAACACCTCATCATTCAGAAAACTAAGATCATGGCTCCAAAATCACTGCAGATGGTGACTGCAGCCATGAAATTCAAAGACACTTGCTCCTTGGAAGAAAAGCTATGAACAACCTAGACAGCATATTAAAAAGCAGAGACATTACTTTGCCAACAAATGTTCGTCTAGTCAAAGCTATGGTTTTTCCAGTAGTCATATATGGACGTGAGAGTTGGAATATAAAGAAAGCTGAGGGCTGAAAAATTGATGCTTTTGAACTCTCAAGAGTCCCTTGGACTGCAAGGAGATCCAACCAGCCAATCCTAGAGGAAATCAGTCCTGAATATTCATTGGCAGTACTGATGTTGAAGCTGAAACTCTCATATTTTGGCCACCTGATGTGAACTGACTCACTGGAAAAGACCCTGATGCTGGGAAAGATTGAAGGCAGGAGGAGAAGGGGACAACAGAGGATGAGCTGGTTGGATGGCATCACCAACTCAATGGATGTGAGTCTGAGTAAGCTCTGAGATTTGGTGATGGACAGGGAAGCCTGGCATGCTGCAGTCCATGGGGTCGCAAAGAGAATGGGTAAACAACAAGCTCTTACTGTATAGCACAGGAAACTATATTTAATATCCTGTGATAAACCATAATGGAAAAGAATATGAAAAAACATATGTGTATAACTGAATCATTTTGCTGAGCAGTAGAAATTCACAGAGGAAGGCAATGGCAACCCACCCCAGCACTCTTGCCTGGAAAACCCCATAGAAGGAGAAGCCTGGTAGGCTGCAGTCCATGGAGTCGCTAACCGTCAGACATGACTGAGTGGCTTCACTTTCACTTTTCACTTTCATGCACTGGAAAAGGAAATGTGTTCTTGCCTGGGGCATCCCAGGGACAGGGGAGCCTGGTGGGCTGCCATCTGTGGGGTTGCACAGAGTCAGTAATGACTGAAGAAACTTAGCAGCAGCAGAAATTAACACAACATTAAAAATCAACTATGCTTCAATAAAATAAATTTTTTTAAGTGCTATAAATCTCATCATCAGGTTAGTTTAAATCACACATGAGGGGAAGGGCAGGTGCTACCTGCCAGAAACCTTGGTGTGTGGTTGACCAGAGGCATAGAACCACAAGTCTGTCCTGAAGGAGTGTGAAAATGTCCATCACTCTTCAGGTTGCCAGGGTTATTTTCCAGAGATCTCTCTAAGCTTGGAGTGAAGACATCCCCACCCAGGGGCAGAGAGGAAGCTGGAAGCTTGGCTGCAGAGAGGAGGCACATGTTGGATTGAATCTCCTGATCTGCATTATAAAAGACTGGTCATGTGACAGATTTCAGCCAATGAAATATGGAGAAGTCTAGAGGCTACTGTAAAAATAAAACTGAAAACCAGAAGCAGGAGGCTTAAATCCAAAGCCTGAAAACATTAGAGAACTCTTGAATTCAGGGAACATTAAGCAATAGGAGCTCATCAAATGCCTTCATACCTACACTGAAACCAAGCTCCACCCAAGAGCCAACAAGTTCCAAAACAAGACATACCACTCAAATTCTCCAGCAACACAGGAACACTCCCCTGAGCTTCAATATACAGGCAGCTCAAAATTATTCCAAAACCTTTGATGTCTCATAACCCAATACTGGTCACTCCACTGCACTCCAGAGAGAAGAAACCCAGCTCCACAAACCAGAACTCCAACACAAGCCTCCCTAACCAGGAAACCTTGACAAGCCACTGATAGAACCCCACCCACAGTGAAGGAAGCTCCATAATAAAGAGAACTCCACAAATTACCAGAATATAAAAAGGCCACCCCAAACGCAGCAATATAACCAAGATGAAGAGACAGAGGAATACTCAGCAGGTAAAGGAACAGGAGAGTTGCCCACCAAACCAAACAAAAGAGGAAGAAGTAGGGAATCTACCTGAGAAGGAATTCTGAATATTGATAGTGAAAATGATCCAAAATCTTGAAATCAAAATGGAATCACAGATAAATAGCCTAGAGACAAGGATTGAGAAGATGCAAGAAAGGTTTAACAAGGACCTAGAAGAAATAAAAAAGAGTCAAAATATAATGAATAACGCAATAAATGAGATCAGAAACACTCTGGAGGCAACAAATAGTAGAATAATGGAGGCAGAAGATAGGATTAGTGAAATAGAAGATAGAATGGTAGAAATAAATGAATCAGAGAGGAAACAAGAAAAACAAATTAAAAGAAACGAGGACAATCTCAGAGACCTCCAGGACAATATGAAACGCTCCAACATTCGAATTATAGGAGTCCCAGAAGAAGAAGACAGAAAGAAAGATCATGAGAAAATCCTTGAGGAGATAATAGTTGAAAACTTCCCTAAAATGGGGGAGGAAATAATCACCCAAGTCCAAGAAACACAGAGAGTTCCAAATAGGATAAACCCAAGGTGAAACACCCCAAGACACATATTAATCAAATTAACAAAGACCAAACACAAAGAACAAATAGTAAAAGCAGCAAGGGAAAAACAACAAATAACACACAAGGGGATTCCCATAAGGATAACAGCTGATCTTTCAATAGAAACTCTTCAGGCCAGGAGGGAATGGCAAGACATACTTAAAGTGATGAAAGACAATAACCTACAGCCCAGATTAATGTACCCAGCAATGATCTCATTCAAATATGAAGGAGAAATCAAAAGCTTTACAGACAAGCAAAAGCTGAGAGAATTCAGCACCACCAAACCAGCTCTCCAACAAATTCTAAAGGATATTCTCTAGACAGAAAACACGAAAAGGGTGTATAAACCCGAACCCAAAACAATAAAGTAAATGGTAACGAGATCATACTTATCAATAATTACCTTAAACGTAAATGGGTTGAATGCCCCAACCAAAAGGCAAAGACTGGCCGAATGGATACAAAAACAAGACCCCTCTATATGCTGCTTACAAGAGACCCACCTCAAAACAAGGGACACATACAGACTGAAAGTGAAGGGCTGGAAAAAGATATACCACGCAAATAGAGACCAAAAGAAAGCAGGAGTGGCAATACTAATATCCAATAAAATAGACTTTAAAACAAAGGCTGTGAAAAGAGACAAAGAAGGACAATACATAATGATCAAAGGATCAATCCAAGAAGATATAACAATTATAAATATATATGCACCCAATATAGGGGCACCGCAATATGTAAGACAAATGCTAACAAGTATGAAAGGGGAAATCAACAATAACACAATAATAGTGGGAGACTTTAATACCCCACTCACACCTATGGACAGATCAACTAAACAGAAAATTAACAAAGAAACGCAAACTTTAAATGATACATTAGATCAGTTAGACCTAATTGATATCTATAGGACATTTCACCCCAAAACAATGAATTTCACCTTTTTTTCAAGTGCTCATGGAACCTTCTCCAGGATAGATCACATCCTGGGCCATAAATCTAAACTTGATAAATTCAAAAAAATTGAAATCATTCCAAGCATCTTTTCTGACCATAATGCATCCAGATTAGATCTCAATTACAGGAGAAAAACTATTAAAAATTCCAACATATGGAGGTTGAACAACACACTTCTGAATAACCAACAAATCACAGAAGAAATCAAAAAAGAAATCAAAATATGCATAAAACGAATGAAAATGAAAACACAACAACCCAAAACCTGTGGGACACTATAAAAGCAGTGCTAAGAGGAAAGTTCATAGCAATACAGGCATACCTCAAGAAACAAGAAAAAAGTCAAATAAATGACCTAACTCTACAACTAAAGCAACTAGAAAAGGAAGAATTGGAGAACCCCAGAGTTAGTAGAAAGAAAGAAATCTTAAAAATTAGGGCAGAAATAAATGCAAAAGAAACAAAAGAGACCATAGCAAAAATCAACGAAGCCAAAAGCTGGTTCTTTGAAAGGATAAATAAAATTGACAAACCATTAGCCAGACTCATCAAGAAGCAAAGAGAGAAAAATC
The DNA here is from genome assembly GCF_001704415.2 of Capra hircus. Lineage (NCBI taxonomy): Eukaryota > Metazoa > Chordata > Mammalia > Artiodactyla > Bovidae > Capra > Capra hircus. The sequence goes on from NC_030815.1 coordinate 100,328,656, forward strand.
AAATCAGTAAAATTAGAAATGAAAATGGAGAGATCACAACAGACAACACAGAAATACAAAGGATCATAAAAGACCACTATCAGCAGTTGTATGCCAATAAAATGGACAACGTGGAAGAAATGGACAAATTCTTAGAAAAGTACAATTTTCCAAAACTGAACCAGGAAGAAATAGAAAATCTTAACAGACCCATCACAAGCACGGAAATTGAAACTGTAATCAGAAATCTTCCAGCAAACAAAAGCCCAGGTCCAGACGGCTTCACAGCTGAATTCTACCAAAAATTTCGAGAAGAGCTAACACCTATCCTACTCAAACTCTTCCAGAAAATTGCAGAGGAAGGTAAACTTCCAAACTCATTCTATGAGGCCACCATCACCCTAATACCAAAACCTGACAAAGATGCCACAAAAAAAGAAAACTACAGGCCAATATCACTGATGAACATAGATGCAAAAATCCTCAACAAAATTCTAGCAATCAGAATCCAACAACACATTCAAAAGATCATACACCATGACCAAGTGGGCTTTATCCCAGGGATGCAAGGATTCTTCAATATCCGCAAATCAATCAATGTAATTCACCACATTAACAAATTGAAAAATAAAAGCCATATGATTATCTCAATAGATGCAGAGAAGGCCTTTGACAAAATTCAGCATCCATTTGTGATAAAAACTCTCCAGAAAGCAGGAATAGAAGGAACATACCTCAACATAATAAAAGCTATATATGACAAACCCACAGCAAACATTATCCTCAATGGTGAAAAATTGAAAGCATTTCCCCTAAAGTCAGGAACAAGACAAGGGTGTCCACTTTCACCGCTACTATTCAACATAGTTCTGGAAGTTTTGGCCACAGCAATCAGAGCAGAAAAAGAAATAAAAGGAATCCAGATTGGAAAAGAAGAAGTAAAACTCTCACTGTTTGCAGATGACATGATCCTCTACATGGAAAACCCTAAAGACTCCACCAGAAAATTACTAGAGCTAATCAATGAATATAGTAAAGTTGCAGGATATAAAATCAACACACAGAAATCCCTTGCATTCCTATACACTAATAATGAGAAAGTAGAAAAAGAAATTAAGGAAACAATTCCATTCACCATTGCAACGAAAAGAATAAAATACTTAGGAATATATCTACCTAAAGAAACTAAAGACCTATATATAGAAAACTATAAAACACTGATGAAAGAAATCAAAGAGGACACTAATAGATGGAGAAATATACCATGTTCATGGATCGGAAGAATCAATATAGTGAAAATGAGTATACTACCCAAAGCAATTTACAAATTCAATGCAATCCCTATCAAGCTACCAGCGATATTGTTCACAGAACTAGAACAAATAATTTCAAGATTTGTATGGAAATACAAAAAACCTCGAATAGCCAAAGCAATCTTGAGAAAGAAGAATGGAACTGGAGGAATCAACTTGCCTGACTTCAGGCTCTACTACAAAGCCACAGTCATCAAGACAGTATGGTACTGGCACAAAGACAGACATACAGATCAATGGAACAAAATAGAAAGCCCAGAGATAAATCCACACACATATGGACACCTTATCTTTGACAAAGGAGGCAAGAATATACAATGGAGTAAAGACAATCTCTTTAACAAGTGGTGCTGGGAAAACTGGTCAACCACTTGTAAAAGAATGAAACTAGAACACTTTCTAACACCGCACACAAAAATAAACTCAAAATGGATTAAAGATCTAAATGTAAGACCAGAAACTATAAAACTCCTAGAGGAGAACGTAGGCAAAACACTCTCAGACATAAACCACAGCAGAATCCTCTATGATCCACCTCCCAGAATTCTGGAAATAAAAGCAAAAATAAACAAATGGGATCTAATTAAAATTAAAAGCTTCTGCACAACAAAGGAAAATATAAGCAAGGTGAAAAGACAGCCTTCTGAATGGGAGAAAATAATAGCAAATGAAGCAACTGACAAACAACTAATCTCAAAAATATACAAACAACTTCTGCAGCTCAATTCCAGAAAAATAAACGACCCAATCAAAAAATGGGCCAAAGAACTAAATAGACATTTCTCCAAAGAAGACATATGGATGGCTAACAAACACATGAAAAGATGCTCAACATCACTCATTATTAGAGAAATGCAAATCAAAACCACAATGAGGTACCACTTCACACCAGTCAGAATGGCTGCAATCCAAAAATCTGCAAGCAATAAATGCTGGAGAGGGATGGAGAAAAGGGAACCCTCCTACACTGTTGGTGGGAATGCAAACTAGTACAGCCACTATGGAGAACAGTGTGGAGATTCCTTAAAAAATTGCAAATAGAACTACCTTATGACCCAGCAATCCCACTGCTGGGCATACACACCGAGGAAACCAGAATTGAAAGAGACACATGTACCCCAATGTTCATCGCAGCACTGTTTATAATAGCCAGGAAATGGAAGCAACCTAGATGTCCATCAGCAGATGAATGGATAAGAAAGCTGTGGTACATATACACAATGGAATATTACTCAGCCATTAAAAAGAATTCATTTGAATCAGTTCTGATGAGATGGATGAAACTGGAGCCGATTATACAGAGTGAAGTAAGCCAGAAAGAAAAACACCAATACAGTATACTAACACATATATATGGAATTTAGAAAGATGGCAATGACGATCCTGTATGCAAGACAGCAAAAAAGACACAGATGTGTATAACGGACTTTTGGACTCAGAGGGAGAGGGAGAGGGTGGGATAATTTGGGAGAATGGCATTCTAACATGTGTACTATCATGTAAGAATCAAATTGCCAGTCTATGTCTGACGCAGGATACAGCATGCTTGGGGCTGGTGCATGGGGATGACCCAGAGAGATGTTATGGGGAGGGAGGTGGGAGGGGGGTTCATGTTTGGGAACGCATGTAAGAATTAAAGATTTTAAAATTAAAAAAATAAAAATAAAAAAATAAAATATTCTGCATTAAAAAAAAAAGAAAAACAATAAGGTCATACGGTATAGAACAGGGAAATATATTCAGTGTCCTGTGATAAACCATAATGGAAAATAATATGAAAAAGAACATATATATAGATATACATATAGACATAAAACTGAATCGCTTTGCTGTACAGCAGAAATTAACACATTTTAAATCCACTAGACTTCAATAAAATAAATTTTAAAAATAGCAAATAAATAAATAAAATGTTTCTCTTCAAAAATAAATAAATAAATAAAAATAAATCACACATGATATGAAAATAACTCTGACATCTGGTGACTGTAGGGTCTCTCTGATTCTGCCACAACAGTCACTGCATCTCTAGAATCTTGATGGCTCCACTGGTCTGTCCCGCCAGATCACTATGTTAATTTTTTAATGGAAAAAGTTAAGTGAAAATAGAAGAGAACTGAGGCAATAAGAGGCATCTTTCTTCTTCTTCTATATTAGAAAACCTGAATATTTCTTTGTGGGTAATAAAACTCCCCAGTAAAACAACACTGGATAATGTAATGCAGAATGTTATTGTTGAAATGTTTACCTTCTTTGTTTCCTCTAGTTGATTGAAGCTAGGAGTTCATTCATTCAATAAGTACTGAGAGTGGGATTTATCATCCAAACAGGGACAGTTTAGAGAAGGAAAGAGATGCTTTATTAATTCTGTCTAGACAAAAGGCCATCCCAGGACTGTTCTGAACAAAATGGGAGGTATGGTCACCCTCATTATTGAACACTTTCTACATATCATGTGGAAAAATAGAAAATGTCTTATGGAGTGGATAGAGGAGCTGTTTTTCATTTCTATATTCAAAATCAGTGCTAATTCCCACATTCTCTCAAAATACCTAAAAATTTGGGCAAAACTTATTGGTTCTTTCAAGGTAAAATTAAAACATGAGCTCAAGTCATTCAATCAGTGATTTTTCTGGCTTTGAACAACTCTCTTTACCTAAACAGGATTCAGTTTCTTCCCTTTATTTTTTGAGAACAGGTTGAATTTTGTTAGATCATTCTATGTTTATTTGCATTAATATATGATGAGCAGGTACCTGATCAAATACATGTTAAAGAATTTGTTAATCTAATCTTACCAAAAACACTGCTCTCTTTTGAAAATAAGGAAGTCACTGAATCACCACTTGAGGGAATATTACCCAGATGGTGATGATCAATTTTTAAACAGTCAAGCAGGACAAAGTACAAAAAATACATATATCTGTGTATATACAAATATGTATAGATATCAACAGGTAAATAGGTGGATATAGTTTTAGAAAGACTTGACCATAGTTGGTGTTAAACTCATGTTTTCATAGAATGGTATTTAGGGTTTAGAAATAAATTTTTCCCACATTATCATAGTTGATTCTCACAACTGGCTTAGATAGTATCACTAGCCCCATTTTAGACACAGATGGGCACCTGAAGCTTATAACTCTGATTTCACTGGTCTTCTTACAATAAAACAATAGTTCATTATAGATGGTTAAGGGATATGTTTATAAAAAGATTCCCTATACTTCCATCAGATTTGAAACCTTTGAAAGCACTTTCATATTTATTCAATATACTTAAAGGCACTGATTGACTAGACACTAGAGGCACAGAGGTGAAGAAAACTGTCCTGGGGCGTAAGGAACTGGAAATCTGTATGAGACAGATAAGGAAAGTGGCTCACCTCAGTAGACCAGTGAAGTGAAGGACGTGCACAATATGCCATAAGCCACAGAAAGAGCACCGAGGCCAAGCTGTGGGAGCCGCAGCAGGCATCCCAAGGGAGTAATGCTTGCAAGAGAAGTGAGAGTTTACATATGCATAAGAGCTCATGACTGCAAGCTGGGGAACATCCGGCTACATTAAAGCAACAAACGGCTAGTTTAGGAAAGGCTGTGTTTCAGGATAGAATGCTGGCTAAGTGATCAAGCCCTGATGGGAGCCTGGAATGTTGGCTAAGGAAGCTGAAATGTGTCTATAGATTTTGGATCCAAGGAAAGGTGAAAAAAGTGAGACAGGAGACAGGGAGACACCTGGGGAAGCAAATGTAATAGGCTTGGGGGAAAGATGGTTGGAATCTAAATGTAAGAGAAGGAAGAGGAAAGCCTAGCCAGGATGTGTATTTAAGACGTAGAGTTAGTAGTATTGGGGGTCTAATTATGGGAGATGAGGCATGAGAGGAGAGCAAGTGTATCTCTAAGTTCTTTGAGTACGTTTCATGAACAAGAATGGCGCATGTAGAGGATGAGCAGTATGTCTGAGGGTCACAAGAAGTTCACTTTTTTGGGAGTTTGGGATTAGCAGATGTAAACTATTATACAGGAAATGGATAAACAATAAGGTCCTCCTGTATAGCACTGGGAACTATATTCAATATCCTGTGAAAAACCATAATGGAAAAGAATACAAAAAAGAACGTGTGTGTGTGTGTGTGTGTGTGTGTGTGTGTGTGTGTGTGTAACTGTCACTTCACTGGATAGCAGAAATTTAATACAACTATGTAAATCAACTATACTTCAATAAAATACATTTTAAAAAAGAAGTTGACTTTGGTACATATTTGGTAAATATTGGTACACTATATATAAGAGTGTAAGCTTCCTACAGAGCAGTCAAATGGCAAGACCTAGAGAGAACTGGTGATCAACTTATGAAGCTTAGGGGAAAATTCTAGGTGGCAGATACAGATTTGAGACTCTTCAGTGTGAGGCCAAAAGTGAGGGTAAATAAAAGCCCATTCATTGGATATGGAGCAGAAGAATACCTCAACTGGGGAGACAGGGAAGGATTTTTAAATAATGGAAAGTTGTTACCCTGATTTGTTTTATTACAGAGCTAATCAGTTGGCAATGTGTTTTAATTAAACAATATATAGCAAAAAAAAAAATCCTTCTCACTTTGTTTATTAGGAAATATACATGTACCTCCACAGCATTTTCCCTTAATAAATGAACTCTGAGTCACACATAAGGAAAAACAAGATTGAAGGCAGCTTTTCTTCCATGATGTCAAATTGATGAATGGGCAGTGACCTTTCATCGAGAGTGTTGCACTAGGGAGAAGGAGACATAGTTCTAGAAGTCTCAGAGCACTGACCTCCAAAGTTTTTGCCAGTTTCCACACACCCTCTGAGATCACACCATTTCATTCAGCCTGTCTGTGTACTTGTATCTAAACAAATACTTTCAACCTCCACCCACCCATGTTCTCATCTCTTTAAAATATCAGATGTAGAGGTCCCCATGGCCAGCAGTAATGCCAAAGAATGACTGAAATCTCTCTCTAGCCCTGGGAAACAGGCCACATAATAAGGAAGAGGGAGGTAACCTCACTAAGTGTCCCACAGTGAAGTCACTTTTGGCTCTGTTCTGATTGTCTGAATGGCCTGAGCAACTGGATCCTATCATCTCAAGAAACGGCTTCCTACAGCGTGAATATGGCTCTGAACTTTGTGATCTTGGACCATACTACGAGCTACCTAAACTGTCTTCTACCTAAATTCATGTTGAAGTCTTAACCCCCCCGAACTTCAGAAAGTTAGTGCAAAAGTAACTGTGGTTTTTGCATTGTACAAATTTGCCATTTGATTTTGGAATAACTTCAGTAAATGTGGTTATGTTATGCATCATTTTAATGCGCATTTCTTGCTTTACTTTTTTTTTTTTTGCTAATGACTTACTACTTGCTATTTATTTTACATTTATTTTAGACTATGGAAATGATGTTAGACAAAAAGCAAATTTGAGCAATTTTCTAATTCGAGTTCAAAATGGGTCATAAAGCAACAGAGACAACTCGCAACATCAACAATGCCTTTGGCCCAGGAACTGCTAACAAACATACAGTGCAGTGATAGTTCAAGAAGTTTTGCAAAGGAGATAAGAGCCTTGAAGATGAGGAGCATAGCGGCCAGCCCTCGGAAGTTGACAACAACCGATTGAGAGCCATTACCAAAGCTGATCCTCTTACAACTACACAAGTTGCCAAAGAATTCAACATCGACCATTCTACCATCACTTGGCATTTGAAGCAAATTGGAAAGGTGAAAAAGCTCAATGAGTGCATGCCTTATGAGCTGACTGAAAATTTTTAAAACTGTTGTTTTGAAGTGTCTTCTCTTATTCTTTGCAGTAACAATGAACCATTTCTCAATCAGGTTGTAACATGCAATGAAAAGTGGATTTCATTTGACGACCAGTGATGAACAGCTCAGTAGTTGGACTGGGAAGAAGTTCCAAAGCACCTCCCAAAGCCAAACTTGCACCAGAAAAAGTTCATGGTCACTGGCAGTCTGCTGCCCGTCAGATCCACTACAGCTTTCTGAATCCCGGAGAAACAATCACAAGTGAGAAATATGCTCAGCAAATCGATGAGATGCACCGAAAACTACAATGACTGCAGCTGGCATTGGTCACCAGAATGGGTCCAATTCTTTTCCAAAACAAAGCCCAACCATACGCTGCACAGCCAACACTTCAAAAGCTCAACAAATTAGGCTAAAAGCTTGTTTTATCCACTATATTTACATGATCTCTTGCCAACCGGCTACCCCTTCTTCAAGCATCTCGACAACTTTTCACAGGTGAAACACTTCCACAACCAGCAGGATACAGAAAATGCTTTCCAAGAGTTGGTTGAATCCTGAAGAATGGATTTTTGTATTGATTGTAATGATTCCTATTTTGATTAATAAAGATGTGTTTGAGTCTAGTTAAAATGATTCACGGTTTGAAACTGCAATTACTTTTGCACCAACCTAATAACTAAATTTGGAGATAAGGTCTTTAAAGGAATTCTTAAGTTAAAATAAGGTCTTTTGGATGGATCATAATGCAACATGACTTGTATCCTTATAAGAGAAGGAGATGTGGACACAAAAGCACAGAGAAGAAGGCAAAGACATAGCAGGAGGGCAGCCATCTTCAAGCCAGGGAGAGAGGCCTCAGAAGAAAACCAACCCGCTGACATTTTGATCTTGGACTTCCAGGTTTCAGAACTGGGAGAAAATATCTTTCTGTTGTTGTTTAAGCCACCTAGTCTGTGGTACTTTATTATGCAGCCCTAGAAAAGCAATACAGGCACTTATTAAACATGGCTTAAAATAAGTGCCAGAGATTTCCTCAAATGAAGTTAAATGGAGAAAAAAATCAGACTGGTTTTGCAGTTGAGGGTATTTGATGATACACAACTGTACTGTGTAAAATGTATTAATCTATTTATACATTCTATAGAAGTCTAACCATACAGGAGAGAAACTCATGTGTGATTACTTGGGTTTTATATCATCTTCACTACAAAATTCACTGATGAATACAGTTGCCTGAAATTATATCTGTTCTATAGCTCAGATGTTGTACCACAAGCTATACTGAACTGTTTTATATAGATTATATCGAGTTGATTATGCAAAACTCTATTTGAAACAAAAAATTCTAAATATAACATTTTCAAAGCAGAAAGAAAAAAGTGTGGATAATATATTTTCTTGCATCCCAAGTTACTCTTTTCCCTTTGCCTTTCCCGGTTTGATTTGTCAACAAGTCTTTTGAAACAGCCCTCACATCAATCTCGCTCCACCCAGACTGACTGTCACTGCCGTCATTCACATTCTTACAATTTCTGGCCATCAAACTAAACTTCAAAGGGAGTGAAATACTGTTGGTGGAAATGTAAATCGGTGCAGCCACCGTGGAAAAAAGTATGAAGGTTCCTCAAAAAACCAAAATTACAGTTTCCATATGATCCAGCAATCCCACTCCTGGGTATATACCCAGATAAAACTGTAATTCAAAAAGATACACGTACCCCTATGTTAACAGCAGCACTATTCACAATAGAAAAGTCATTGAAACAACATAAATGTTCATCAATAGATGAATTGATAAAGAAGATATATATACATATATGAAATTATATATTTGAAATGAAATATGTCTATATATAATGGAATATTACTCAGCCACAAAAAGAAGAAATAATGCTATTTGCAGCAACAGGAAAGGATCTAGAAATTCTCATACTAAATGGAATCAGAAAGAGAAAGGCAAATACCATCTGATACCACTTCTATGTGGAATCTAAAATATAAAACAAATGAACATAACTACAAAACAGACTCACAAACACAGAGCATAGACTTGTAATTGCAGAGGGGTGAGGGAGGGAAGGATTGGGAGTTTGGGGTTAGCAGAGGCAAACTAGTATATATAGGCTGGACAAACAACAAGCTCCTACTGAATAGCACAAGAAACTATATTCAATATCTTATGATAAACCATAATGGAAAAGAATATTAAAAAGTGTATATAGTGTATGACTGAGTCACTTTGTTACATAGCAGAAATTAACACATGGTAAATTAACTACAATAAATTTGAAAGAAATAAATGAATTTTTTTAAAAGGGAGTGAAATACTGGGGAATGGCTAAGGAGTAAAGTCACTCGAGTTGAGTCCCACCTCTGCCTAACTGTGTGATTTGACCCAAATCTAAGACTCAACTATTCATGACTAAAGTAAAAGCAGTAATAGTACTCTCCTCACAGGACTGCTAGAGAATTAAGTGAAGTAACAGTAAAAAGCACTTGGTATGGTACATAAATACTCAGAAAATAGGAGGTGTACTGTGATTAATCTTTCAGAATCCATCACCCTACAACATTTTGTCATGCCATCTTTTGTAGAATTCCACTACCCAAGGTTTTCTCATGATGGGATCGCTTATCATTTATATTATGAAAACAATAGGCCTGATGAATGTTTTCAGACAGGACAGGCCTCTCCTACCCAAGTCTCCTCAATGAAGGGTCCAACACTCCACATTTGAAAACACTGGTCCTAACTACATTTCCCAGGTTCCCACCAAAATCCCTTCTCCCTACTGCCTTCTGCTCCAAGTTCTTTTTCCAAAGCACCAGACTCATCTTATAACCTTTCAGAGGCTTGTTCTGGTTCAGGAGATGAAGCCCAAATGCTTTGACATGGACCACAGCACATGGCCAAGCGCCCCTGCCTCTAAGTTCTCATCTCCAACCTCGAGGCCCAGTGCAGTGCCTGAAAAAAATCAGGAGCTCAGCAAACATTTGTTTGATGAGAAGAGGACCTGAAAAACTCACACCGCAGACTCAATGGCTTGCTTCTCATTCATCTGCCTCTATGTGCTCTATTGTTTCCTAGGGCTGCCCTAGGGATGACCACAAATGGGTTCTATCACAGATCTGAGGCCCAGAAGTCTGAGATCAAGGTGTTGGCAGAGCCAAGCTCCCTCTAAAATTTTCTAGGGGAGGATCCCCACGCTTGCCTCTTTTAGCTTCTAGTGGCTCCTGGTGCCTTGGATGTGGCTGCATCACTCCAATCTCTGCCTCCATCTTCACGTGGCCTTCTTCCCTGAGTCTCTTCTGTGTTTCGTGTCCCAAATTTCCTTCTCTTTTCTCTTATAAGGTCACTGGACTCAAGACAGTCTAAAACTAGGATGACTTCAACTTGAGGTCATGGACATAATACCTGCAAAGCCCTTATTTCCAAACAAAGTCACATTTGCAAGTACCTGGGATTAAGAGTTGGGCATATCTTTCCGAGGAACACAATTCAACCCACCACAACTGTCAAGGGCTAGGGAGGTCAAGGGGTGAGGTGTGACTGGAACACAGACAGCCCTACTCATGCTCAGGAAGGAAATGGGATGTTTCTTTGCAGTTCAGAGATCAAAGCTATGTGAGTACTGAGCACATCATTTGGGAAGAGCCCCTGAACCAGCCCAAGGAAGCGGGGAGCAATATTTTCTGCCCAGTTATTTTATTTCAGATCTACTTGTTAATGGTTTGGATTTCTGTTTTGAAACTGTAAACAATTTATTAATACGGCAAATTAGAGAAAAGAAAAAAATCACATAGACTCCTTCATTCTCATATCTCTTCCCATTTTTAGGTTTTAGTTTGGGTTTTTTAAAGGAAAATTTAAAATTAAACCTGCATATAGAGTTTATAGGGTTTCCCTGGTGGCTCAGATGGTAAAGAATCTGCCTGCAATGCAGGAGACCCAGGTTTAATCCCTGGGTTGGGAAGATCCCTTGGAGAAGGGACTGGCAACCTACTCCAGTATTCTTGCCTGGAGAACCCCATGATCAGAGGAGCCTGGCAGTGTACGTATGTGGAGCTGCAAAGAGTTGGACATGGCTGAAGTGACTTAGCCTGATTCTATATATATATCTCCATATATCTCAGTACCATGCTTATAGTAATTTTTCTTGCCTTGTCACTTTGAGAAGTTATTTATTAGCTGGCTGGTGCCTTAGCCTTGATGGCTCTTCATCTCTCCCCTACTTTCACCATTACCACCACCACTACCACACACACACACATATGGGTGCACACATGCACACACACAATCACACACTTCCTATCCCCTGTACTCTTGACATGATCTTATATTAATTTTCGTTAGGTGAACAGTATTTGTATTATCCCCTGCTAAGCCAGGAAGTATGCCACTTTTCGCTTTGCTTTCTATATATTTATCACTAATGCACTTTCAAATTCTTCTCCATTGTCTAAATCTCTTCTCAAAACTATTCTATTAAAGCTTTGCTTGGAGCCCTGACCTGTTTTAATCGGTTCAGTTGCTTCCTGTGCTGACCTGGGATCTCCCCCGGTCCTTGCTGGCAGGAGTCCCTTCACCTCTGTCTCCCTTAGGATCTCCTGTTTCCCAGGTCCTGTGTCTTCCTTTTCATTTGCTTATTCTCTCATTGTGAAGGCGTACCTCTCCCAGGAGGTTCCTGAGAAAGGATGTCAATTCCTAGAGACCCTAAAGGTCTGAAAATATCTTCAGTCTATTAAAAAAATTAACTGATGTCCTTTTAAAACATATGTTTATTTATTTATTTGGCAGTGCAAGGTCTCCGTGGCAGCATGCAGGATCTTTAATTTTTTAGTTGTAGCAGGCGGGATCTTTAGTTGTGGCACATGAGGGTCTAGTTCCCTGACCAGGGATTGAACCAGCCCCCTACCTTGCGACCGTGGAGTCTTTTAGCCACTGGACCACCACAGAAATCCCTTAACTGTTGTTCTGACTCAGAATAAAATTCTAGGTGAAAGAGAATTTCCTTTCAGAATTGGTAAGAAATTTCTCCATTAATTTCTAACTTCCTTAGTTGCTTTTGAAAAATCCAAAATCACTCTCTGCCAACATCTCCCAACCGCTCACCTCTGCCTCCAAGTTCTTTGTCCCCATGGTTCTGTACTTTCATGATGGTCTAAGGACCAACCAGAGACAGGAACCAACCATATTCCAAGATGGAACTTTTAAAGACTTTTTAATAAAGAAACTAGCTACAAGGGCCGTGATGAAAAGAACCAAGGTTCAAGAGAAAATTTAGGGCCAGCAAGGACAGAAAGCTCGTGGCACCCTTTGATGTGAGGGGCTGGGGAAGAAAAAAGGAATATCTATATCAGATTCTGCTGCACGCAGCAGCTCTAGGCAAAGGACTGCCCAACAGAAACTGCAGCAGCAGCAAGAGTAGCTACTTCTAGGATCATGTCTGATGTCATAGCCAGAGTCATCTGGTGGTCGTGAGAGCAAAACCACATTTTAGTCCTTACTTAAGTGGTCTCCCCCATGGGTGCTTGATGCTTGCTGGCTGTATATTGGTCTCTGGCTCATCAGATATTCCTTCCTATACTTACACATAACAAAAGCCTTCTTTTTGCTGAGGAAGAGGGTGTGCATTAGATTGGACACAGGAAGGAGATGAGTTTGTAGAACTTAGTCCTTGCAATTTAGCTGAATAGTCCAGCTGTTCAGCATGGACAAAGTACTGCTCTTGGCCCACTCCCCCAGGACCCTGGGCGAAAGCCAGTTTGGGTGGGAAAGAAATAGACAACAGGACTTATATCTGGAAGGCCTTAAAGGCCCTTCTAAGTAAGACAAATGGTCAAGTCAAAAAGGAAAACATCCTTCAAAGGACCCAGGAGGGGCCAAGGTAAGTCCTGATAGAGCCATCTTAAGCCCCTGTCAGAAGATTTTGATACAAGCTAAAGAAAGGCACCCCTTCTGTGGAGACAAGAGAAAAAGATGCTCAGTCTGGGCACATCTAGACCTGTGGGAATATAGCTTGGTGAGCAGAACAGGGCTGGGTACCAGCCTTCATTCTCCCTCTGAGTCAGGCACCTTTGTCAAATAGATAAACTCTACAATTATGTTAAGCAGCTCTGGGTTCTCTTTTAGAGATTAAATATGGCAAATTTATCAGCGTATGGAACATAACACTAGGGCATGGTGATACCGGGAAAAGACAGGCCTATTGTCACTATCCCAGAGCTGACTCAGAGTGAAATAATACATTTTTGGAAGCTAAAAATCCAAAGATAAATGATAACCAACTTGTCAGACCAAGAAAGGTGAATCATACACCAGCAACAGGAAAAGCCAAGATGTCATCAGAATTATACCACAAACAGAACTGCCAGGATACCACCAGAATTCGACCCCGAAGAGGTTCAGACACTGTCTCCCCATTCCGTAAAATGTCATTTACTTTGAAACAAGCTTCGCTTACAATCCCAAGAGTACGGTTCTCCGAGTGAGGCCACCAGAAGCCTGGAAAAGACCCTGGTAGCCCTGAGCAAAGGATACAGGAAGCCCACCATGCCTTTTGCTCCTTTGGATATCTTGAGCAAAGGTAGGATGGAGGAGGACTTTTTGGCAGAACAAAGAGAGAGATGGATCTGCACCCCACCCCCCCCTCAAATGGGGCTGCAGAAGCTAAAAACCCTTACGTGGAAGAGCTTCCAGGCATAGTAATGCCTGGCATCCCTTGTTTCCAGGTTTTCAGAAACACTGGAACATGCTCCATTACACTGCCCAGGAAGCTTGCGGCTGCAGGGACTCTGGCCAACCACCAGTTCCTGCCTCATGCTTCCTGCCCCATCTTCCCAGGCCCTGAAAAAACGGTTTTATAAGATGCTCACTTTCCCATTCCAGACAGTTTAGCTCAGCTAGGAATAAAGAACACTCAGAAATGGTAGGTCATAAGACTAGGTTCTGTGGGTGGCCCCCCCTATCCACCCCCCACCCGCCCCCCCACCACCATGACATTGCATTTAACTTCTTGCTGCAGCTCCACACGGACATTGGGGAAGTTTTCAAGAACATGAAGGCCTTGACCTTCCCTTGTATTGCAACACTGGAATCTTAGAGACCCATTCGAGAAGAGCATAGGTCAGAACTATTTTCATAATGATACTAAGATATCTTGCCTTTTTCACTGCACTGACATTTAAACTAATGTTACACAAGCAATGGAAGATAAAACTGCTGGCCTCAATCAAGGCAGGGACACCAGCAAGCCCAAGTGGATTAGTATTCAATGTATTCTTAACTGCCACACAATCACAAGGTAGAAAAGCCAGATTCACTCTAAAATACCTTTGATGAAGCAGTAAGAAATATTAATGTTATTAATTCTTGATTCTTTATAATACTTTGGGTAATGAATTTGACAGTATGTGTCAAGTCTGATGAATTCCAAGGTAATGGATTTGTCTCCAAGAAAAGCACTTGTGAAATTTTGCACTTCAAGGAGAGCTAGCTACTTTTATTTTCTCCATGAATCATGATTTTCACTTCAAAGAATAGCTAAAAGACAAATATTCTTATTCAGATTTGGGTGTTTGACAGACATCTTTGTGAAAATTTAAAAAGCAAATCAAGAAAAACAACTGACAGTATTTGTTGCCAATTATAAATTTTGAGCTTTGAAGCAAAAATTACAACTTTGGAAAATTTGTACCTGTACCTTGAACTTTACAGCTTCCCAGTACTTAAAGACTTTTGACTATTTTTAAGTTACTACCATTTTTTTTTTTCTGAGATTGGTGTTGATGTGAACAGCTGGGATGTTTTGATGTTGTTTAATAAAATGTGTCAACATTTGAAAGGTCTACGCAACTCAGTGAGGAAATATTGTGAGGTCATGAACGGATAAAAGATCTATTTAAACTGCAAAACAGACCAGTCGATTCTTCATGCACCCGAGTATGAAAGTCACTTGATAAAGTTTCAGACTTCACATTGCAACTAACTTTTAAGAAACTATCAATTATATTTGTTGTAGTATCAAAGAAGAATAAAAATTTTTTAAATGACTACTAGAATACTCCTTCCTTTCCCAGCTACTATCTGCGTGAGGCTGGTTCTTCCTCACAGACTGCAAGCAAAAGAGTCTGTCCCAGCAGAGTTCATGCAGAAGCATATGGGAGAACCCAGCTGTTTTCTTTAAGTCAAACATTAGGTGATTTGAAAACGTAAAACAATTCCCCTCTTCTCACTCACTTTTTGTCTAGGAAAATAAAATATTTTAATAAAATATGTTCTTATATTAACATATACAAATTTTATTATAATTATTTTAAATGAATAAATATATAGCTTAAATTTTTCAATATGGCTAGTTTTCATTAAAATGTACTTCTATGTTAATTGTAATATTATGTTACTATATAATAGGTTTATTATAGTTAGTTTTAAATGACTTGATAAATAATTAATACAATTTTTCTTAGTTCTACTTTTTAAATACAGTAAATCTGCTCATAGAAACAAAAGCTAGTTGGGATTCCTCAATAATTTTTCAGAGTCTGAAGAAGTCCTAAGACCAAAAAGTTTGAGAAAATCCTGCCCTAGGGAATGACCCAAGGCAGCGTGATTGAGGCTAACTCATGGGACAAGTTTGTGGAAAAGAGCAGAGAAGAAATAAAGGTGACTTTCCTAAACAAAGTCAATTTAGAAGTTGCTATTCCTGCTCACATCCTATTGATCAACACTCCGTCTCATGGCCATACCCAGCTGCCAGGGAGGCTGGGAAACTTGGTCTCCTGGGCAGCTGCAAGGGAAGAATTAGAAATCACTGCCTGACTCCCAAATCTAGACTTTGTTGGCATTCAAAATAGAATTCTCTCAGTTGGTTTAAAGGCAGTTTTGTTACAGTGACCAGCACTGCATGTGAGCTGAGGCTCACATGGACAACGTTTGGGCAATACAGGAGCTATCAGTTTGCAATACTGTGATTCAACTGATTCAGCTGAAGTTGGGTTCGAATGCAGCATTTATAATGTGCATGAGGTTATACACCCACTCAGAGGTTGTCTTGTGTGACACCTGGACCTGAGTGCTGGCCACACTGACAAGGACAAGTAGATATAAATGCTGCCACTGTACAGTTAAAACCACTCAGGCTCCCATGATCCACTGGGCCTCATGTAAAAAATGATATAATAGTAATAATATGATGATGATGATAATGGCAGCAAGGAAATGTGAGTGGAGAAGGGACCCCCACCACAGATTTCAATGTATCTCCCACCAAATAAGAGACTAGCTGCTTGGGAAGATCATCCAGACAGAGGACAGGTGCCGTCCTTGAGAGAAAACTCTTCCTCTCCTGTTCATCCAAGATGACCTCCTAACAGCAGCATATTGGACCAGCCCCCAGAGCCCCAAGTGGGAGCAGAGTGGCCTTCTTTGGGCCCAAAGCTCCACAGGTAGGACAAGATATCGCGAGATCATGAGCACAGCCTATGTGGTTAACACCAGACAGCTGACCACCAATCTTGGCAGTGACCCAGCAGATCCCCAGTGTTCAGTTCACTTCTTTTCATCTTAGTTTCTAGGTCTTTAAAATGCAGGAGAAAAAATGTGTTCCATTCATAGGGTTAGTAAAAAAATCAAACAAGATACAATCTGAAACACAGTGCATCTAAAAGGAAAAACACCAAGTGTGACTGGCCAGTTGTCATGGATATTATCTCTGCTTGTCACAGGTGAGAGGTCATTAGGTCACTTACAATGTCCTGTGCTCATATGTCCTCTTCTTCATCATCCAAACTTTTTTTAATGTTTAATTATGGTAAAATACACAAAACATAAAATTTGCCTTCTTAACCATTTTCAGGTGAACAATTTGGCGGTGTTAAATTAAGCATGTTCACATTGTTGCGCAACCAATCTCCAGAACCTTTTTATCTTGCCAAAATGAAATACTACCTGTTAAACTAAAACTCTCCATTCCTCTCAGAATTTGTTTTGAAGAAATCCTTTCTCTCATGCTTCCAGAGCCAGGATCAGCTAAATCTGGTGTGCCATGCAGGGGAGCCCCAGGACTTTTCTTCACCTTCCCATAAGTCACTCATGAACAGGAGTTATGTTGAGCTGACCATTAGACAGATTCTTAGCAATGCTTTGAATCTAAATAAACAAAAAAATATGTTATTATTCTCGAAGATCTCACGGTATATTTTACTAGTGTGTCAACAGTAATCAAGTGTGACTCAATGGTTATAAATGATACAATTAAAGTCTACACAAGGTATAGAGAGAACACAAAAGAAGAAGTCATCAGTGTCAGGGAGAGGAATGCACAGGAAAATGGTGAGGAATGTTATTAAAGATTTCATAGAGAAGATTCTTAAGTTTGGGATTTTCAGACTGAAGAGGCAGGAATTCATCAGAGAAAACAGTGAAGAAGTTTTGAGATGCAAACAGTTCAGTTTAATACAAATTATTTTTTGTCTAACATTTTCTCCAGAGAAGGCAATGGCACCCCACTCCAGTACTCTTGCCTGGAAAATCCCATAGGCAGAGGAGCCTGGTAGGCTGCAGTCCATGGAGTCGCAAATAGTTGGACATGACTGAGTGACTTCACTTTCACTTTTCACTTTCATGCATTGGAAAAGGAAATGGCAACCCACTCCAGCGTTCTTGCCTGGAGAATCCCAGGGACGGGGGAGCCTGGTGGGCTGCTGTCTATGGGGTCGCACAGAGTCGGACACTACTGAAGCAATTTAGCAGTAGCAGCAACATTTTCTCATCAATTGTCTAACTCACCAAGGAGATTTGAAATGATATTTTCACAGGCAGGAAGTTTAATAGACTTGGGGAGGGTGGTTATGACAATGACAGACCAATGAAGGAAATGATTTTTGCAGAAAGACATGGAAATTCCATCTGCATATCTGACCCCTATCTCTATGGGATATGCACACATTCTTCTAGGGACCAATATTCAGAATGAATATAAAAATTATTTGTAAAATTTGGGTTAAAAATTTCCTCCTCTTATGATATCTTTTCTTTGTGTCTGTCTCTTGATCTAAAGTTTGAAAATCAGTAATTCTTTTTCTGACATATTTTTAGTTTTCATGTTTGATTTTTTCAGTTCTGTTTATATTGCTAAAAAAGCCGACCAATTGTGCTGGAAGCAGTTTTTTTTGTTTGTTTTTTGCTTTTAAAAAACTGTTCTTTTGTTGTTCAATGCCATTTAAAAAAATCAGTCTTGGAGGCGATCCTAAGATGGCGGAGGAATAGGATGAGGAGACCACTTTCTCCCCCACAAATTAATCAAAAGAACATTTAAACACTGAGTAAATTCCACAAAACAACTTCTGAATGCTGACAGAGGACATCAGGCACCAAGATAAGCAGCCCATTGTCTTCGAAAAGAGGTAGGAAAAAACAGAAAAGACAAAGAGACAAAAGAGGTAGGGACCAAAGCTCCATCCTGGGAAAGGAGTCTTAAAAAGAGAGAAGTTTCCAAACACCAGGAAACACTCTCACTGCCGAGTCTGTGGCAAGCCTTGGAAGCGCAGAGGGCAACATAACAGGGAGGAAAAATAAATAAATAATTAAAACCCACAGATTACGAGCCCAACGGTAACTCCCCCAGCGGAGAAGCAGCGTAGACGCCTGCATCTGCCACTAGCAAGCAGGGGCTGGGCAGGGAGGCGCGGGCTGCATTGCTTAGAGTAAGGATTGGGACTGAATGCCCCAAGTGTAATCAAAGTGAACCAACTTGGG
Source organism: Capra hircus (assembly GCF_001704415.2). Classification (NCBI taxonomy): domain Eukaryota; kingdom Metazoa; phylum Chordata; class Mammalia; order Artiodactyla; family Bovidae; genus Capra; species Capra hircus. The sequence goes on from NC_030815.1 coordinate 100,347,494, forward strand.
CTAGCAAACCAGACTGTGGGATAGCTACCACGCGAAAAGCTCTAACCTAAAACACCGCCAAGACCATGCACAGAACAAAGGACGGAACAGAATTAGCTGGCTGCTGACCATACCCCTCCGGTAACAGGCAGCCAGAGCCGGAAGGGCCGGAAGGGGACAATCACAGCCCCAAAGAGACATTATCTACCAAACTGCAAGCAGGCTCCTTTGCTAAGACCTCTTGGGGTTCTGGACAATCATCATCCGCCTGAGAAGGTGCGCCAGTTGTACACACAGAAAACCGAGCAGCAAGGACAGGAGAGGCGATAAGTCGCAGTGACCGTGCTCGCCAAACACCTCATCACCTGAGCTGCTCGGACCTGGGAAGGGCACAAAAAGCAGGCCATCCGAGTCTGTCCCTCTGAGGACTACCTGAGTGCCTGAACCTGAGCATCTTAGACCTGGGCAGTGCATGCAGCCCAGGGCTGGCGTCGGACGGTTCCCGGCGGGGCAACCTAGAGCCTGAGTTGTGTAGGCAGGGAGTGTGCACACGCCATGCATGGGGGCAGGCCCAGTGTGGTTGAGACACTGCGAGCACACGCCTGTGTTATTTGCTTGCAGTGTCCCTCCCTCCTCACAGCGCGACTGAACAAGTGAGCCTTAAAAAAGTGTCCACCACCCCCCTTGTGTCAGGGCAGGAATCAGACACTGAAGAGACCAGCAAACAGAAGAAGCTAAAACAGAGGGAACGCCTTGGAAGTGACAGGTGCAATAGATTAAAACCCTGTAGTTAGCACTGACTACATAGGGAGGGGCCTATAGATCTTGAGAAATATAAGCCGGACCAAGGAACTATCCGAAAATGAACTGACTCCACACTGCCCACAACACCAGAGGAAGTCCTAGATATATTTTTACTATTTTTATGATCATTCTTTTTTTTAACTTTAAAAAAATTTTTAAGTCTTCTATTTCTTCTTTAATTTTCATTTTTATAACTTACTATTACTTTTCAAAAAAAAGATCCTATTTTTTAAAGAAAACTTCATATATATATATATTTTTAATAATTTTTGACTTTTTTTTTCTTCTTTTCTTTAATATTGTATTTTTGAAAATCCAACCTCTACTCTAGATTTTTCATCTTTGCTTTTTGGTATTTGTTATCAATTTTGTACCTTTAAAAACCCAATCTTCAGCACCCATTTTTACTTGGGAGCAAGATTACTGGCTTGACTTCTCTCTCCTCCTTTGGACTCTCCTTTTTCTCCACCAGGTCTCCTCTGTCTCCTCCCTCCCCCTTCTCGTCTCTACCCAACTATGTGAATCTTTGTGTGTTCCAGACGGTGAGGAGAACACCTAGGGAACTGATTACTGGCTGGATCTGTCTCTCTCCTTTTCTTTCCCCCCTTTTATCCTTCTGGTCACCTCTGTCTCCTTCCTCCCTCTTCCCTTCTCTGTATAACTCCGTGAACATCTCTGAGTGGTCCAGACTATGCAGCGCACATAAGGAAGTGATTACTAGCTAGCTTGCTCTCTCCTCTTTTGATTCCACTAACTCCGTCCTCCCTCTTCTCTTCTCCATGTAACTCTGTGAACCTCTCTGGGTGTCCCACACTGTGGAGAAACTTTTCATCTTTATCCTACATGTTTTTGTCAATGATGCTGTATAGAAGGAGAAGTCTTGAGACTACTGTAAAAATAAGACTGAAAACCAGAAGCAGAAGGCTTAAGTCCAAATCCTGAGAACATCAGAGAATTCCTGACTCCAGGGAACATTAATCAATAGAAGCTCATTAAACGCCTCCATCAGTTCAGTTCAGTTCAGTCACTCAGTCGTGTCCAACTCTTTGCGACCCCATGAATCGCAGCACGCCAGGCCTCCCTGTTCATCACCAACTCCCAGAGTTCACTCAGACTCACGTCCATCGAGTCCGTGATGCCATCCAGCCATCTCATCCTCTGTCATCCCCTTCTCCTCCTGCCCCCAATCCCTCCCAGCATCAGAGTCTTTTCCAGTGAGTCAACTCTTCTCATGAGGTGGCCAAAGTACTGGAGTTTCAGCTTTAGCATCATTCCTTCCAAAGAAATCCCAGGGTTGATCTCCTTCAGAATGGACTGGTTGGATAGATAGAGTACCTGATGAACTATGGACAGAGGTTCGTGACATTGTGCAGGAGACAGGGATCAAGACCATCCCCATGGAAAAGAAATGCAAAAATGCATAATGGCTGTCTAGGAAGGCCTTACACATAGCTGTGAAGAGAAGAGAGGCAACAAGCAAAGGAGAAAAGGAAAGATATAGGCATCTAAATGCAGAGTTCCAAAGAATAGCAAGAAGAGATAAGAAAGACTTCTTCAGAGATCAATGCAAGGAAATAGTGGGAAACAACAGATTGGGAAAGACTAGAGATCTCTTCAAGAAAATCAGAGATACCAAGGGAACATTTCATGCAAAGATGGGCTCAATAAAGGACAGAAATGGTATGGACCTAACAGAAGCAGAAGATATTAAGAAGAGGTGGCAAGAATATATGGAAGAACTATACAAAAAAGATCTTCACGACCCAGATAATCATGATGATGTGATCACTAATCCAGAACCAGACATCCTGGAATGTGAAGTCAAGTGGGCCTTAGAAAGCATCGCTAAGAACAAAGCTAGTGGAGGTGATGGAATTCCAATTGAGCTGTTTCAAATCCTGAAAGATGATGCTGTGAAAGTGCTGCACTCAATATGCCAGCAAATTTGGAAAACTCAGCAGTGGCCACAGGACTGGAAAAGGTCAGTTTTCATTCTAATTCCAAAGAAAGGCAATGCAAAAGAATGCTCAAACGCCTCCATACCTACACTGAAACCAAGCACCACCCAAGGGCCAACAAATTCCAGAGCAAGGCATACCATGCAAATTCTCCAGCAACACAGGAACACAGCCCTGAGCTTCAATATACAGGCTGCCCAAAGTTACTCCAAAACCACTGACATCCCATAACTCGTTACTGGACACTTCATTGCACTCCGGAGAGAAGAAATCCAGCTCCACCCACCAGAACACCGACACAAGCTTCCCTAACCAGGAAACCTTGACAAGCCACTGATACAACCACACCCACAGTGAGGAAACTCCATAATAAAGAGAACTCCACAAACTGCCAGAATACAGAAAGGCCACCCCAAATGCAGCAATATAAACAAGACGAAGAGACAGAGGAATACCCAGCAAGTAAAGGAACAGGATAAATGCCCAGCAAACCAAACCAAAGAGGAAGAGATAGGGAACCTACCTGAATCTACCTGATAAAGAATAATGATAGTGAAAATGATCCAAAATCTTGAAATCAAAATGGAATCACAGATAAATAGTCTAGAGACAAGGATTAAGAAAGTGCAAGAAAGGTTTAACAAGGACCTAGAAGAAATAAAAAAGAGTCAATATATAATGAACAATGCAATAAATGAGATAAAAAACACCCTGGAGGCCACAAATAGTAGAATAACGGAGGCAGAAGATAGGATTAGTGAAGTGGAAGATAGAACGGTAGAAATAAATGAATCAGAGAGGAAAAAAGAAAAATGAATTAAAAGAAATGAGGACAATCTCAGAAACCTCCAGGACAGTATTAAACGCTCCAACATTCGAATCATAGGAGTCCCAGAAGAAGACAAAAAGAAAGACCATGAGAAAATACTTGAGGAGATAATAGTTGAAAACTTCCCTAAAATGGGGGAGGAAATAATCACCCAAGTCCAAGAAACCCAGAGTCCCAAACAGGATAAACCCAAGGCAAAACACCCCAAGATACATATTAATCAAATTAACAAAGATCAAACACAAAGAACAAATAGTAAAAGCAGCAAGGGAAAAACAACAAATAACACACAAGGGGATTCCCATAAGGATAACAGCTGATCTTTCAATAGAAACTCTTCAAGCCAGGAGGGAATGGCAAGACATACTTAAAGTGATTAAAAAAAAAAAAAATCTACAGCCCAGCTTACTGTACCCAGCAAGGATCTCATTCAAACATGAAGGAGAGATCAAAAGCTTTACAGAGAAGCAAAAGCTGAGAGAATTCAGTACCACCAAACCAGCTCTCCAACAAATGCTAAAGGATATTCTCTAGACAGGAAACACAAAAAGGGTGTATAAACTCAAACTCAAAACAATAAAGTAAATGGCAACATGACCGTACTTATCAATAATTACCTTAAACGTAAATGGATTGAATGCCCCAACCAAAAGACAAAGACTGGCCAAATGGATACAAAAACAAGACCCCTATATATGTTGTCTACAAGAGATCCACCTCAAAACAAGGAACACATACAGACTGAAAGTGAAGGGCTGGAAAAAGATATTCCATGCAAATAGAGACCAAAAGAAAGCAGGACTAGCTATACTCATATCAGATAAAATAGACTTTAAAACAAAGGCTGTGAAAAGAGACAAAGAAGGCCACTACATAATGATCAAAGGATCAATCCAAGAAGAAGATATAACAATTATAAATATATATGCACCCAATATAGGAGCACCGCAATATGTAAGACAAATGCGAACAAGCATGAAAGGGGAAATTAACAATAACACAATAATAGTGGGAGACCTTAATACCCCACTCACACCTATGGATAGATCAACTAAACAGAAAATTAACAAAGAAACACAAACTTTAAATGATACAATAGACCAGTTAGACCTAATTGATATCTATAGGACATTTCACCCCAAAACAATGAATTTCACCTTTTTCTCAAGTGCACACGGAACCTTCTCCAGGATCGATCACATTCTGGGCCATAAATCTAGCCTTGGTAAATTCAAAAAAACTGAAATTCCAAGCATCTTTTCTGACCATAATGCATTAAGATTAGATCTCAATTACAGGAGAAAAACTATTAAAAATTCCAACATATGGAGGTTGAACAACACACTTCTGAATAACCAACAAATCACAGAAGAAATCAAAAAAGAAATCAAAATATGCATAAAACGAATGAAAATGAAAACACAACAACCCAAAACCTGTGGGACACTATAAAAGCAGTGCTAAGAGGAAAGTTCATAGCAATACAGGCATACCTCAAGAAACAAGAAAAAAGTCAAATAAATAACCTAACTCTACACCTAAAGCAACTAGAAAAGGAAGAAATGGAGAACCCCAGGGTTAGTAGAAAGAAAGAAATCTTAAAAATTAGGGCAGAAATAAATGCAAAAGAAACAAAAGAGACCATAGCAAAAATCAACGAAGCCAAAAGCTGGTTCTTTGAAAGGATAAATAAAATTGACAGACCATTAGCCAGACTCATCAAGAAACAAAGAGAGAAAATTCAAATCAACAAAATTAGAAATGAAAATGGAGAGATCACAACAGACAACACAGAAATACAAAGGACCATAAGAGACTACTATCAGCAATTATATGCCAATAAAATGGACAACATAGAAGAAATGGACAAATTCTTAGAAAAGGACAACTTTCCATAACTGAACCAGGAAGAAATAGAAAATCTTAACAGACCCATCTTAATAAGCATGGAAATTGAAACTGTAATCAGAAATCTTCCAGCAAACAAAAGCCCAGGTCCAGACAGCTTCACAGCTGAATTCTACCAAAAATTTCGAGAAGAGCTAACACTTATCCTACTCAAACTCTTCCAGGAAATTGCAGAGGAGGGTAAACTTCCAAACTCATTCTATGAGGCCACCATCACCCTAATACCAAAACCTGACAAAGACGCCACAAAAAAAGAAAACTACAGGCCAATATCACTGATGAACATAGATGCAAAAATCCTTAACAAAATTCTAGCAATCAGAATCCAACAACACATTAAAAAGATCATACACCATGACCAAGTGGGCTTTATCCCAAGGATGTAAGGATTCTTCAATATCTGCAAATCAATCAATGTAATACACCACATTAACAAATTGAAAAGTCAAAGCCATATGATTATCTCAATAGATGCAGAGAAAGCCTTTGACAAAATTCAACATCCATTTATGATAAAAACTCTCCAGAAAGCAGGAATAGAAGGAACATACCTCAACATAATAAAAGCTATATATGACAAACCCACAGCTAACATTATCCTCAATGGTGAAAAACTGAAAGCATTTCCCCTAAAGTCAGGAACAAGACAAGGGTGCCCACATTCACCACTACTATTCAACATAATTTTGGAAGTTTTGGCCACAGCAATCAGAGCAGGAAGAGAAATAAAAGGAATCCAGATTGGAAAAGAAGAAGTAAAACTCTCACTGTTTGCAGATGACATGATCCTCTACATAGAAAACCCTAAAGACTCCACCAGAAAATTACTAGAGCTAATCAATGAATATAGTAAAGTTGCAGAATTAAAATCAATGCACAGAAATCCCTTTCATTCCTATACACTAATAATGAGAAAATAGAAAGAGAAATTAAGGAAACAATTCCATTCACCATTGCAATGAAAAGAATAAAATACTTAGGAATATATCTACCTAAAGAAACTAAAGATCTATATATAGAAAACTATAAAACACTGGTGAAAGAAATCAAAGAGGACATTAATAGATGGAGAAATATACCATGTTCATGGATCAGAAGAATCAATATAGTGAAAATGAGTATACTACCCAAAGTAATCTATAGATTCAGTGCAATCCCTATCAAGCTACCAGTGGTATTTTTCACAGAGCTAGAACAAATAATTTCAAGATTTGTATGGAAATACAAAAAACCTCGAATAGCCAAAGCAATCTTGAGAAAGAAGAATGGAACTGGAGGAATCAACCTGCCTGACTTCAGGCTCTACTACAAAGCCACAGTCATCAAGACAGTATGGTACTGGCACAAAGACAGACATATAGATCAATGGAACAAAATAGAAAGCCCAGAGATAAATCCACACACCTATGGACACTTTATCTTCGACAAATGAGGCAAGAATATACAATGGATTAATGACAATCTCTTTAACAAGTGGTGCTGGGACAACTGGTCAACCACTTGTAAAAGAATGAAACTAGAACACTTTCTAACACCATACATAAAAATAAACTCAAAATGGATTAAAGATCTAAATGTAAGACCAGAAACTATAAAACTCCTAGAGGAGAACATAGGCAAAACACTCTCTGACATAAATCACATCAGGATCCTCTAGGACTCACCTCCCAGAATGTTGGAAATAAAAGCAAAAATAAACAAATGGGATCTAATTAAAATTAAAAGCTTCTGCACAACAAAGGAAAATAGAAGCAAGGTGAAAAGACAGCCTTCTGAATGGGAGAAAATAATAGCAAATGAAGCAACTGACAAACAACTAATCTCAAAAATATACAAGCAACTCCTGCAGCTCAGTTCCAGAAAAATAAACGACTCAATCAAATAATGGGCCAAAGAACTAAATAGACATTTCTCCAAAGAAGGCATACAGATGGCTAACAAACACATGAAAAGATGCTCAACATCATTCATTATCAGAGAAATGCAAATCAAAACCACAGTGAGGTACCATTTTACGCCAGTCAGAATGGCTGTGATCCAAAAGTCTGCTGCTGCTGCTGCTAAGTCACTTCAGTCATGTCCGACTCTGTGTGACCCCATAGACGGCAGCCACCAGGCTCCCCCATCCCTGGGATTCTCCAATCTACAAGCAATAAATGCTGGAGAGGGTGTGGAGAAAAGGGCACCCTCTTACACTGTGGGAATGCAAACTAGTACAGCCACTATGGAGAACAGTGTGGAGATTCCTTAAAAAACCGGAAATAGAACTGCCATATGACCCAGCAATCCCACTGCTGGGCATACACACTGAGGAAACCAGAGTTGAAAGAGACATGTGTACCCTAATGTTCATCACAGCACTGTTTATAATAGCCAGGACATGGAAGCAATCTAGATGTCCATCAGCAGACGAATGGATAAGAAAGCTTGGTACATATACACAATGGAGTATTACTCAGCCATTAAAAAGAATACATTTGAATCAGTTCTAATGAGGTGGATGAAACTGGAGCCAATTATACAGAGTGAAGTAAGCCAGAAAAAAAAAAAAAAAACACCAATACAGTATACTAACACATATATATGGAATTTAGAAAGATGGCAATGATAACCCTGTATGTGAGACAGCAAAAGAGATATAGATGTATAGAACAGTCTTTTGGACTCTGTGGAGGGAGAGGGTGGGATGATTTGGGAGAATGACATTGAAACATGTATAATATCATATAAGAAATGAATCGCCAGTCTAGGTTCGATGCAGGATACAGGATGCTTGGGGCTGGTGCACTGGGCTGACCCAGAGGGATGGTACGGGGAGGGAGGAAGGAGGGGGGTTCAGGATTGGGAACACTTGTACACCCATGGCAGATTCATGTTGATGTATGGCAAAACCAATACAATATTGTAAAGTTATTACCCTCCAATTAAAATAAATAAATTTAAATTTTAAAAAAGTCTTTTTAGAAACAATTCCTGAAGTTATATTTTACCAACAGCCATTTCAAATATATCTGTTGGATATACCCCAACTTAACTCTTGATGAATGAAGAATTTAACTATTGACTGACTTTTCCTTTTTGCCTAAGTACTCTAAAATGTTTACAGGATTGCTCTAAATTATTCCAAACACAATGAGATATTTGCAAGCAGAGCATCATGGCTTTAATTATTTCTAGTAAAATCCTACAGATACTTTGAATGAAGAATCAAAGTATTCATAGACCTGTATATTTTAAGATCCTTGTATCTTGCAACTGTGGTAATAACTTCCATCTCACTTCAAAAGAAGGGATCATACAATAGCTAGGTCATGGAAGCAGCCTAGATGTCCATCAATAGATGAATGGATAAAGCTGTGGTTCGTATACACAATGGAATATTACTCAGTTATAAAAAGGAACACAGATGAATCAATTCTAATGAGGTGGGTGAACCTAGAGCCTATTATACAGAATTAAGTAAATCAGAAAGAGAAAGACAAATATCACATATTAATGCATATATGTAGAATCTAGAAAAATGATACTGATGACCCTATTTGCAAAGCAGCAAAGGCGACACAGACATTAAGAACAGACTTTTGGTCACAGTTGGGTAGGGAGAGGGTGGGAAGACTTGAGAGAGTAGTACTGGAATATATACTGAAATATTCAGTTCAGTTCAGTTCAGTCACTCAGTCATGTCCGACTCTTTGTGACCCCATGAATTGCAGCACACCAGGCCTCCCTGTCCATCACCAACTCCTGGACTTCACTCAAACTCATGTCCATCGAGTTGGTGATGCCATCCAGCCACCTCATCCTTTGTCATCCCCTTCTCCTCCTGCCCCCAATCCCTCCCAGCATCAGAGTCTTTTCCAATGAGTCAACTCTTTGCATCAGGTGGCCAAAGCACTGGAGTTTCAGCTTTAGCATCATTCCTTCCAAAGAACACCCAGGACTGATCTCCTTTAGAATGGACTGGTTGGATCTCCTTGCAGTCCAAGGGACTCTCAAGAGTCTTTTCCAACACCACAGTTCAAAAGTATCAATTCTTCAGCACTCAGCTTTCTTCATATATACATTACCATATGAAAAATAAATAGCCAGTGGGAATTCACTGGATCATGCAGGGAACCCAAAGCTGGTGCTCTATGACAATCTAGAGGGGTGGCATGGGGAAGGAGTTGGGAGTGATGTTTAAGACAGAAGGGACACATGTATACCTGTGGCTGATTCTTGTTGATGTATGGCAGAAACCATCACTACCTTGTAAAGTAATTATCCTCCAATTAAAAATAAAATTAAAAAAAATTTTTTTTAAAGGAAGGGATCATCCAGGTAAAGAGAAGTGAAGTCTCAAGTGGAAGCAAAGGGACTCCACTCATCTCTTTAACTGGGTGATCCCTTCTTTTGAAGTGAGGTGGAAGCTATTACTACAACTGCAAGATACAAGGGATCTTAAAATACACAGGTCTGTAAATATTTTGATTCTTCATTCAAAACATCTATGGGATTTTTACTAGAAATAACTATACTTAACCCACAATGCTCTGCTTTTCAAATATCCCATTGGGTTTGGAATAATTTGGAGCAATCCTATAAACATTTTTAGAGTACACGGGCAAAAAGGAAAAGTCAATCAATAGTTAAATTCTTCAATCATTAATAGTTAAATTGGGATATATTCAACAGATATGTTTGAACTATCCCAACAGATATGTTTTAAACTATCACAATGTTGTTAATCAGCTATCCTCCAATATAAAGAAAGAAGTTTTTTTAAAAAAAAAAAAAAAAAAAAAGGAAAGAAGCCAGAGCTAGGATCTGTCTTGGAGAAATAGCCCCAGGAACTGGGGAAGCACTCAGCTTTCCAGGTGGTGCTAATGATAAAGAACCCGCTTGTGCATGCCTGAGACATAGGAGATGCAGGTTTGATCCCTGGGTTGGGAAGATCTACTGGAGAGGGAAGTGGCAACCTACTCCAGTATTCTTGCCTGGAGAATCCCATGGACAGAGGAGCCTGGTGGGCTATAGTCCATGTTCAGTCACCTCAGTTGTGTCACTTTTTGTGACCCCATGACTTCCAGGCTTCTCTGTCCATGGGTTTCTACAGACAAGAATACTGGAGTGGGTTGCCATGCCCTTCTCCAGGGGATTTTTCCCGATCCAGGGATTGAACCTGCGTCTTTTACATCTCCTGCAGTGGGAGGCGGGCTACAGTCCACAGTATGGCAAAGAGACCGACATGACTGAAGCGATTTAACACACAAGCACAATGATTCTTCGGTCCTCACTGGTGGCTCAGACAGTAAAGAATCTGCCTGTGATGAAAGAGACCTGGGTTTGATCCCTGGGTTGGAAAAGTTCCCTAGAGAAGGAAATGGCAACCCACTTCAGTATTCTTGCCTGGAGAATTCTGTGGATGGAGGACCCTGACGGACTATAGTCCATGAGATTGCAAAGTCAGAGCCGACTAGGCAATTAACACACAGCTTCAGAAGGCTAACAGCCCCGGGGTGTGTCTCACCTTCTGAAGCAGAACTTACCTGAGTTCTGTCTTTATCTGTCTTAGCTCCCAGGGGCCATAATTCAGAGACTGCAATTCCACAAAAGAATCCTAAACCCATGTCAAATAACCCTGAAATATCTTGCCCTTTAGGACAGACTTGAGGCCAAGATAAACATATGACCCAGGTGAACATATGAGAATTGTAGGCAAGCTTAAGCTAGGTCTTCCTTCACCTTGGTTTTCTTTTACTATGTCTATGATATAATTTTAATGACAAATTAAAACTCAACAAAATGCTGAATGAAGACAAATTTGAAATCTATTTGGGAAACTGGAAATTTTTGTTTTTATGCATATACACACTTGGGGGAAAAAATAAAGATGAAAGTTTCCCAGATGTTGGGGGCCAGGGGCAAAAATCCAGTTGCTTTCAATTACTAGAGAAGCAGGAGAGCCTGTTTTGACAGAGCCTCTCCACATATAATTTAAATTCCATGATTCAGGGAGTCTAATTAGATGAAGGAGAAATGCCCTGTACTAGTTTGTTTCATCATTGATCTATCCAATTATAAAGTCCTTAACTAAACTGCCAGTAAATCTTATCAGGATGCAAAGTGTATAAAAGCCTCACTGGGTCTCTTTTTATTCCATTTCCTCTTTAGTATCAATTTTTCCATACTTGATTAATGGTAACCAAAGTGAATTTTTTAACATATTTTCCTCCTGAAATATAAAGTAACACAAATGACTTCTGAAGTGTTCATTTTGCTTTTTCATTCTGTGATTTTAAATTTTCTTTCCTGTTTCAGACACTAGAGCATCTGTTTTAAATATAGTGCTTTTGGTTGAGTTCCCTCCCACATTTTTGTTAAGTGATACATTTTCTTGAAGGTTCATCTTGAATTGGTTCATCTTGAAATGATGTCTGATTTTTTGAAATATGAAAACATATATGAGGAAATGATCATATTATTCATATTTAGAATACTATGTTTATAGATATACACATTTATAGTAAAAGATTTAAGACATGCATGAGAATGTCAGGACACAAGCTAACTCCCAGGAGGGAGGGAAGAGAAAAGATGGGCTTCTGCTCGACCAGTAACACTTTATTTCCGTTTAACAGAAAAAAATATCTGAAGCAACTATAACATATTACTAAGTCTGGTTGGACTGTAGAGGCCATTAACTGTGTCAAGAGCAGTCACAGAAACCTAAGGAATAAAGCCAGTGCTAAATTCATGTGAACTGTAAAGGCATAAAACATGAAAATGATAAGTACAATAAATATCATAAGATAGAAAATACAACAAACCAGTGAATATAATATAAAAGAATCATATTCACAAATATAGACAACATCTGTTAGTGGTTGCCAGTGATGGAGGGCAATACAGGGGTGAGAGGGTGGGAGGTTCAAACTATTAGGTGTAAGATAGGCTCAAGGATAATTAATTATACAACATGGGGAATATAGCCAATATTTTATAATAACTGCAAATGAAAAGTAACCTTTAAAATCATACAAAAATATTTTTTAAAAATTTAAAAAGAGAAATCAGAGCTCACTAGAACTATAAAAGCTACAGAAAAATGGTTGTGGTAAACTCTCCATTTCTCTTTTAATAGATTCATGATAGAAAGGCAATAGAAAACACTTATCTGCACTTCAGCAGGACATGGAACAAAGCCTCTAATTCACTCACTCAATAAACTATACTCTGAATACTATACTGAATACTATACTCTGCAAAGCCCACCTTGACATGTAAGTAGTGCATTCCATCCATGCTTCATCAGCACACTCACCAGCATCTGCTCACATATTTCCAACAGTGCCCCTCAGGGAGTGTTCTCAATCCACTTCTTTGACTTCCTTGCTCATCAGAAGTCACTGCTTCCAGGAAGCCTTCCCTGATGCTCCTTTCCCTGAAGCAGTCCCTCCTGTGGGCAACCAAAGCTTCTTGTGCACGTATTTATCCACACATCTATCCCACTGATTTGCGCTTGCTTATTTGCTTGTATCATTCCCCATTTTAACCATCCTATTTGCAAAAACTCTGTTTTATCTCTGACCCTGTCAGAAAGTAAGGGTCCTATAGATATTACCTGAATGCAAATCTATTAAGCAGAGTTGGAAGTGGTACCACACCTGGCAGTGGTCACCTTCCACATTTATTTGAGAGAGTTTCTTTTGTGTCTGTCTTGACATGACTATCAGAAAGCTGCTCACTTTTGGGTGATCCTCCCCAGCTCCCCTTAGAGGTCACCATACCCACATACTTACAAACTTCTTCAGATTGCCCAATGATTAACTGTTGAATCATTAGAGACATATATAAAAAGCAGCCACATCCACTGCCATAAAACAAACACAGGAAAGTCTAACCCATAGGAAGCAATTTCCTAACTGCTCCCCTAATTAGCTAAGAGTATTCTCATCCCAGGTGTTTGTTATGAGGTTGAACTGAGGAGGGAGTTCCAATTATATTTATTGAGCACCTGTTAAGCTAAGCCCTGTATGTGCTTTGGCCCTTCACATGCATCATTACATCAATTAAGATCAGTCCTTTAGTTTTAGACCTGCAATCAGGTGACACAATGGTAGGGAAAAAAAAAAAAAAAGCTAGCCTGCCAAAGCAGAAGACACAGGATCCCTGGGTTCCATCCCTGGGTTGGAAGAGTAGGAAATGGTAATCCACTCCAGTATTCTTGCCTGGAAAATTCCATGGAGAGAGGAGCCTGGTGGGCTATAGTCCATGGGATCACAAAGAGTTGGACATGACTGAGCAACTGAGTATGCATTTGTTTTTAGACATGAGGAAACAGAGGTAAAGAAAGGAGTCAGCACATGCAGCTATTCAGGGGAAGGATTTGGATCCAGGGGCTCTGGGAAGGACACAGTACATTCCATAGCTTAGTGTCTTTGAGCCACAATTCATTTCCAAAGGGAGTACCCCAGCAGGGTTTGCAAGGGATTCCTATCATCTTCTGGTTATATCAGACTCTTTGAAACGTCACAATATTTTCAAATATTAAAGCTTTGTAGGAAGGTGTGATAAGACATGGATCTCTACCATCCCAGATTATGCTCTCCATGCCCCTCAACACAACTTGTTTGCTAAAGTGCACACAGAGATGAGATAGGCCAGAGAGGATTAATTTTTAGTTGTTAGCTTGATTTTGCTAGAAAAAGGGTTTGTCTTCTCTAAGCCCCTGAGGATCAGTAGCAAATGTTGCAGCTGAATCCCTGCAGAAGAGGCCTCCTGGTCAGTGGACACAGCAGCCATCTGATGAAGAACATTTCAAAGCTCCGAACAGGACTATTCCTTGAGATACTCAGCACTCAGGCCCTGGAAAGACTGTCTTTAAAACCGTTAACCTAGCGACTTGTACAACCTAGGAATTTTAAATACAAAAATCCCATGGCAACAAGTTGATTTGAGAGGATCAAGAAACCTAACACCTAATCAGGCCACTATACCCAAGGGAGCACAAGAATTAGGGAAATTATGCAAAAAGCAGATTTTTTTCCCCCAATTATCTTTGTTTACGGCTGATTGTTCAACATTGCAAATAGGGTATGAGTCTCATCCAGTTGGAATTCAATGCCTTGAGCTTCTAATTTGAACCTGGACTCTCTTAATGCAACAACAAGCCATGGGGTACCAATGTCATTTGTTGGTAAGTATCACACAGTTACGGGAGTAATGACTGTATCCTGAACAATTGGAAAAAAAAAAAAACAACAACAACTAAAACTTGTCCTAGGTTTTTAAAAAATTCTGTGAAATACTTCTGGATTACAGTGACATCTGGCTAGCAGTTCCCCATTGAGCTTGTCTGCTTCTTACATGAAAGACTATGAAATAATGGAAAAAATAAGAAAAAGAACATAGCCACTTTGCTGTACACTAGAAATTAAACACAACATTTTAAATCAACTATACTTCAATAAAAAAATTTTTTTAAGGATATGAAGACACTGGAAAAAGATGAAACGATCAAGAACCAAAATTAAATCCAATAAATGCCTCTTTTCAACAGGTCACTCACTGCTTCTACCAATGCAATACTAGTGAATTTCTTGGGTACATACTTGCGACATACTTCTTTCACCATTTGAAGTAACATGGATGGGCCTGGAGATATCATACTGACTGAAATAAGTCAGGCAGAGAAAGACAAATACCATACGATACCATTTATACAGGGACTGTAAAAAATGATACAAGAAAACTTATTTACAAAAACAGACTCACAGACTTAGAGAACTTAGGTTGGGGGAGAGATACACTGGGAGTTTAGGACTGACATGGACCCACTGCTATGTTTAAAATGGATAACCAACACGGACATACTGAATAGCACATGAAACTCTGCACATGTTATGTGGTCGCCTGGATGGGAGGGGATTTGGGAGGAGAATGGATACATGTATATGTATAGCTGAGTCCCTTCACTGTTTACCTGAAACTATCACAATATTGTTAACTGGCTATACTTTAATACAAAATAAAAAGTTTACAACATAAAATAAAATAAATAGATGACTGACAAGGACCCACTGTATAGCATAAGGAATGCTGCTCAATATTCTGTAATAACCTAAAGGAGAAAAGAATTTGAAAAAGAATAGATACATGTATATATAACTGAGTCCCTCTGTTGCACCTTTTGCTGAAACACAGCACTGTTAACTAACTATGCTTGAATACAAAATAATAAATCTTAAAAATAAAAATAAAGCAAATGCGCAGTGAGATTATGGGGGGAAATGGAGAAAGGATGTACAGCACAGTTTTTTCTCAATCTCTCCTGAAACATGGCATCATACTGCTCTTGAATCTCATAAGAGTCCCTGCTGCTGCTGCTGCTGCTAAGTTGCTTCAGTCGTGTCCGATTCTGTGCAACCCCAGAGATGGCAGCCCACCAGGCTCCACTGTCCCTAGGATTCTCCGGGCAAGAACACTGGAGTGGGTTGCCATTTCCTTCTCCAATGCATGAAAGTGAAAAGTGAAAGGGAAGTCGTTCAGTCGTGTCCTACTCTTCATCACCGCATGGACTGCAGCCTACCAGGCTCCTCCATCCATGGGATTTTCCAGGCAAGACTACTGGAGTGGGTTGCCATTGCCTTCTCCATAAGAGTCCCTAGAATCATTCAAACAAATCCATCAATTTTCCTTAAGTTTAATAAGAGTTTAATAGAGCATCATTATAAACACAGAGTTAACAAAACTCAATACAATGATAGGTGGTGTCAGAATTTGTATCAATGTTACCTTCTCAATTTCAAGTCATTCTTTTCGGAAAACATAAGAAATTAATGAAAAGGAAAAGAAACATTACATATGTTTCTTTGAATAAAGCAGAACCCAAGAAAAGAAACAGGGCCAAGTGAGTTACAGCTTTCTACTACAAGACCAGAAAGCCCAATTAAATCTATATTGGCAGTTCTAGGAATGGATCATTGCAATTGCACATGAAATATGTGTGAAAAGTAGAAAATCTCTTAATTATCTAAACTCCTAAGTGGTAGAATGTTTGACTCAAAACTAGTTTTATTTCATTCTGCCAATGTCCTCACATTTCAGAAATTATCCATGGCATCTTCCTTCTCGAAATCCTGTGAAGACCATTGGCTAATGAAAGCCCATATACTCAGCATTGAATACAAATAAAATGAAGAGTCTTGAGGGGAAAAACTTGTTGAGTTTGAATCTACAAGCTTCCTTGGCTAAAATTCCATATCTCAGATTTTTAGACCAAGAGCTTATAACATATATACTAGAATAAATCTCCTCAAGCCAATAACATCATTCTAAAGTTCTCTCCTAAATTCATTCTTACTTCAGGAAAAGAAATTTAGTTTAGTGTCAGAATTAGTCACAGAAGTTCAATTTGGGTATACATTGAAAAAACATATTTATTACATTTCTATCCTGACACAAGAGGTTCAAATGACTTTGCTTGGTTGGCGGTATTTAGTTAGTTGGGGAATGTTTGTTCTCCCTCTGTATTGCTATCATAAAACACATTGATCATTGTCTGCAGCCATTTGGTTTTACTGTTTATATTTGAGAGATGTTGCAATACTGAGCAAGGAAGTCTCTGTCACAGAGGGGAAATTATTTGGACCATAAATGATTATTTACAAATAAAGCCAGCTTATTCATCTGCTTTTTGCTTATGTTGCTAATTATCAGAGCTAAATGAGTCCTTTCATGTAGACATCTCCTGATTCTCAAGTCTCCTTCAGGCAGATCTTAAATACCAGAGGATTTATTTTTCACCAACCATCACAAGCAAATAGTGAGCCTAATTTCCAAACAATTGCAATTGTGATTCCTGCCCCCTTATCTTGCCCTAATTTCATGGAATGAACATAAAAAATGAAGACATTTTAAATTCAGTGGAACAAATGCCAGATATTTTCATCTGCCAGGCCTGTGCTCGCCATTTAGGGAGCAAAAAAAATGAATACAGTTGTTCATATATTTAAAGATGAAAGGAAACCAGAGGTTCCACAAATGTTGGCCTCTGTTCTTCATAAAATCAAGACAGTCATTAAGAGCAGAGGCCGGGGACTTCCCTGGTGGTTCAGTGATTAAGACTCCCTGCTTCCACTGCAGTAGGCATAGGCTCAATTCCTGGCTGGGGAACTAAGGTCCCACATGCCATTTGGCCAAAAAAAAAAAAAGAAAAGAAAAAAGAGTAGAGGCCCATGGGGAAGAAAAGTCAGTTCAAGGCAGAAGATATAAGGAGAGGAGGAAACTTTAGGATTTGCCACTAAAGCAAGTTGTTGTTCTATCAGAAACATGTCTGACTCTTTGTAACATCATGGACTGGAGCACTCCAGGCTCCTCTCTGTCCTCCACTATCTCCTGCAGTTTGCTCAGATTCATGTCCATTGAGTCAGTGATGCTATCTAACCATTTCATCCTCTGCGACCCCCTTCATCTTCTGCCCTCAATCATTCCCAGTATCAGGGTCTTTTTCAATGAGTCTGGTCTTAGCATCAGATGGCCAAAGTATTAAAGCGTCAGCTTCAAGCATCAGTCCTTCCAATGAATATCTCAGGGTTGATTTCCTTTAGGATTGACTGGTTTGATCTCCGTGCAGCCCAAGGGACTCACACTAGTCTTCTCCAGCACCGCAATTCAAAAGCATCAGTTCTTTAGCACTTAACCTTCTTTACATGGTTCACTTCTCACATTATCCAAACATGACTACTGGAAAAACCATAGCTTTGACTAGATGGACCTCTATTGGCAAAGTGATGTCTGTACTTTTTAATACACTAAGACTGTCACAGCTTTCCATCCAAGGAGCAAGTGTCTTTTAATTTCATGGTTGTGGTCACCATCCACAGTGGTTTTGGAGCCAAAAAAAGTGAAATCTGTCACTGTTTCAACTCCTCCCTGCCTCTATTTGCATGAAGTGATGGGACTAGACCATGATCTTAGTTTTTTTAATGTTGAGTTTTAAGCCAGCTTTTTCACTTTCCTCTTTCAGCTACATCAAGAGGCTCTTGAGTTTTCGCTTTCTGCCATTAGAGTGGTATCATCTGCATATTGGGCGTTGTTGATGTTTCTTCCAGCAATATTGATTCCAACTTGTGATTCATCTACCCTGGTATTTCACATGAGCTACCCTGCATATAAGGTAATTAAGCGGGGTGACAATTTACAGCTTTGTCGTATGCCTTTACCAATTGTGAACCAGTCAGTTGTTCCATGTAACATTCTAACTGTTGCTTTTTCACCTGCATACAGGTTTTTCAGAAACAGATAAGGAGGTCTGGTATTCCCATCTCTTTAAGAATTTTCCACAGTTTTTTGTGATCCACACAATCAAAGGCTTCAGTGTAGTCAATGAAATAGAAGTAGATGTTTTTCTAGAATTCTCTGGCTTTTTCTATGATTCAACGGATATTGGCAATTTGGTCTCTGGTTCCTCTGCCTTTTCTAAATCCAGCTTGGACATCTGGAAGTTCTCCGTTCATGTACTATTGAAGCCTGGCTTGAAGGATTTTGAGCATTACCTTGCTAGCATGTGAAATGAGCGCAACTGTACGATAATTTGAACATTCTTTGGCATTGCCTCTTTTTGGGATTGGAAAGAAAACTGACCTTTTCCAGTCCTGCAGCCACTGCTGAGTATTCCAAATCTGCTGATGTATCAAGTGCAGTATTTTCACAGCATCATCTTCCAGGATTTGAAATAGCTCAGCTGGAATTCCATCACTTCCACTGGTTCTGTTCATAGTCATGTTTCCTAAGGCCCACTTGACGTCATACTCCAGAATGTGTAGCTCTAGGTGATAACCACACCATTGTGGTTATCTGGGTCATTAAGATCTTTTTAGTATAGTTCTTCTGTGTATTCTTTCCACCTCTTCTTAATCTCGTCTGCTTCTGTTATGTTCTTAACATTTTTGTCCTTTATTGTGCCTATCCTTGCATGAAATGTTCCCTTGATATCTCCAATTTTCTTGAAGAGATCTCTAGTCTTTCTCATTCTAGTGCTTTTCTCTATATTATGTAGTTCTTCTGTGTATTCTTAATTAAAAGAAAAGCTAGCATTAATTGAGTACTATGTGCCAGCTAGTGGACAAACTGTTTTACATATATTGCTTTTTAAGCAAGACAGTCTCTTGATATAGGTACTATTGTTCTCATTTTAGAGATTAATTGGAAATCTAAGAGGTTAAATAACTTGCCTGAGGTCACACAGCCTAGCGAATTGTAGAAGCAGAATATGACATACTCTCTGTAGAACCCATTTTATCTGCATGGCGATAACAGCCATGCTCAGTTTAACAGGTACAGGTTTACAGTAACACAAGCTTGCAGAACTATGCCACTTTTTCCCAGCAAAGTTAATTGTTGAGGTCATCTAGGATTGACTGAGGATTGACCTTGTTGTAGTGGCTAAAGTATGGTCCTATAAAGGAACTCAGGTTACTGAAGAGTCCCATGGGGGTGGATATTAGACTAGGAAGTGGAGATAGTTCTGCCAGTTGAGGGCTGATGTTTTAGAAAAACTGAGCTGTGTTGACAGACAAAGGGATTTAATAAAGACAAAGGAAGAGATTGAGGGAAGGTCAAGAAGTGAGAAAAATTAAATAATAGGAAATGTAAAAGAAAAATTAAAGAATAGGAAACATGACCAAAATGGGAATTCTATTAGATTTTAAAGGTAGAGTTATGGAGGTCAACATGATTGACACCATCAACTTCCAGTCCATCCCAGTGGTTAGACTAAATGAAACATGGTAATCCCGGTCTCTCTTTCAAAGATTGGTTTAGGACGAGGCCTGTAATCTAGTCTTGTGGAATGAGGGAAAGTCTGCCGGGGAGCTTCTGGAGATGTTTTCCATCACTACAGAAGAGAGGCACATAAGAAAACTCAGTGCCCTTCCTCCTCTGGATGCTATTGGTCCCCTGCTCCCACCTTAAGGTCAAGGCTAATACAGACAGGACGACAGAGACCAGAGGGATTGTGGAATAACAAAATCAACCCTGATGAATATGCCTAAAGCTGCCTTAGGTCTTCACTTTTATTATGTGAGTTATAAACGACCTTATCTTCTAAAGCAAATTTAAACTGGGCTTTCTGTTCATAGCAACCAAAGGCATCCTAAATGATTAAGGGGTAGTTTCAGATGAAAGTATATTTTTACAACTGTAAGTGACTAATAAGGAGTGAATTCCAGTCCCCTATGATGAAAAGGACATCTTTTTTTGGTGTTAGTTCTAGAAGGTCTTGTAGGTCTTCAAAGAACCATTCAACTTCAGCTTCTTCAGCATTAGTGGTTGGGGCATGGACTTGGATTACTGTGACACTGAATGGTTTGCCTTGGAAATGAACAGAGATCATTCTGTCATTTTTGAGACTGCACTCAAGTACCGTATTTCAGACTCATTTTTTGACTATGAGGGCTACTCCATTTCTACTAAGTAGAACTACTACTAAGCCCACAGTAGTAGATGTAATGATCATCTGAATTAAATTTGCCTATTCCAGTCCATTTTAGTTCGCTGATTCCTAAAATGTTGACGTAAACTCTTGCCATCTCTTGTTCCACCACTTCCAATTTACCAAAAAAAGATGTCCTTTTCATCATAGGGACTGGAATGCAAAAGTAGGAAGTCAAGAGATATCTGGAATAACAGGCAAGTTTGGCCTTGGAAAAAAAACGAAGCAGGCCAAAGGCTAACAGAGTTTTGCCAAGAGAATGCACTGACTGTAGCAAACATCCTCTTCCAACAAAACAAGTGACAACTCTGCACATGGACATCACCAGATGGTCAACACCAAAATCAGATTGATTATATTCTTTGCAGTCAAAGATGGAGAAGCTCTATACAGTCAGTAAAAACAAGACCTGGTGCTGACTGTGGCTCAGATCATGAACCCCTTAATTCAGACTTAAACTGTAGAAAGTAGAGAAAACCACTGGATCATTCAGGTATGACCTAAATCAAATCCCTGATGATTATACAGTGGAAGTGACAAATAGATTCAAGGGATTATATCTGATAGACAGAGTGCCTGAAGAACTATGGATGGAGGTTCATGACATTGTACAGGAGGCAGTGATCAAAACCATCCCCAAGAAAAAAGAAATGCAAAAGGCAAAATGGTTGTCTGAGGAGGCCTTACAAATAGCTGAGAAAAGAAGAGAAGTGAAAGGCAAAGGAGAAAAGGAAAGATATAGCTATCTGAATGTAGAGTTCCAGAGAACAGCAAGGAGAAATAAGAAAGTCTTCCTAAGTGATCAATGCAAAGAAATAGAGGGAAAAAATAGAACTGAAAGACTAAAGATCTCTTCAAGAAAATTAGAGATACCAAGGGAACATTTCATGCAAAGATGGGCACAACAAAGGACAGAAATGGTATGGACCTAACAGAAGCATAAGATATTAAAAAGAGGTGGCAAGAATACAAAGAAGAACTATATATAAGAAAAGATCTTCACGACCCAGATAACCATAATGGTGTGATCACTCACCTAGAGCCAGACATCCTGGAATGTGAAGTCAAATGGGCCTTAGGAAGCATCACTATGAATAAAGCTACTGGAGGTGATGGAACTCCAGCTGAGCTATTTCAAATCCGAAAAGATGATGCTGTCAAAGTGCTGCACTTAATATGCCAGCAAATCTGGAAAACTCAGCAATGGCAACAGGACTGGAAAAAGTCAGTTTTCATTCCAATCCCAAATAAAGGCAGGGCCAATGATTGCTCAAACTATCATACAATTGCATTCATCTCACATGCTAGCAAAGTAATGCTCAAAATTCCCCAAGCTAGGCTTCAACAGTAATGAACCGAGAACTTCCAGATGTCCAAACTGGATTTAGAAAAGGTAGAGAAACCAGAGATCTAATTGCCAACATCCACTGGATTATCAAAAAATCAAGAGAGTTCCAGAAAAACATCTACTTCTGCTTTATTGACTCCACCAAAGGCTTTGCTGTGTGGATCACAACAAACTGGAAAATTCTTAGAGATAGAAGTACCAGACCACCTTGTCTGCCTCCTAAGAAATCTGTATGTAGGTCAGGAAGCAACAGTTAGAACTGGACTGGAACTACAAACTGGTTCCAAACTGGGAAAGGAATACATCAAGGCTGTATATTGTCACCCTGCTTATTTAACTTATATGCAGTGTATATCATGCAAAATGCAGGGCTGGATGAAGCACAAGCTGGAATCAAGATTGCTGGGAGAAATATCAACAACCTCAGATATGCAGATGACACCACCCTTATGGCAGAAAGCGAAGAAGAACTAAAGAGCCTCTAGATGAAAGTAAAAGAAGAGAGTGAGAAAGTTGGCTTAAAACTCAACATTTAGAAAACTAAGATCATGGCATCCAGTCCCATCACTTCATGGCAAATAGATGAAAACAGTGAGAGATTTTATTTGTGGGGTCGGGTCAGCTAAAAAAAAAAATCTCTAAAGATGGTAACTGCAACCATGAAATTAAAAGACACTTGCTCCTTGGAAGAAAAGTTATGACCAACCTAGACAGCATATTAAAAAGCAGAGAGATTACTTTTCCAACAAAGGTCCATATAGTCCAAGCTATGGTTTTTCCAGTAGTCATGTATGAATGTGAGAGTTGGGCCGTAAAGAAAACTGAGCGCAAAAAAATTGATGCTTTTGAACTGTGTTGAAGAAGATTCTTGAGAGTCCCTTGGATGCAAGAGATCCAATAAGTCAATCCTAAAGGAAATCAATCCTGAATATTCATTGGAAAGACTGAAACTGAAGCTGAATCTCCAAAACTTTGGCTACCTGATGTGAAGAAGTGACTCTTTAGAAAAGACCCTGATGCTGGGAAATATTGAAAGTGGAAGGAGAAGGAGATGACAGAGGATGAGATGGTTGGATGGCAGTACCAACTTGTTGGACATGAGTTTGAGCAAGGTGTGGGAGTTGGTGATAGACAGGGAAGCCTGGCGTGCTGCAGTCCATGGGGTCACAAATAGTCAGAAATGACTGAGCGACTGAACTGAACATGGAGTAAAATCTGAAACTGACAAGCAAAAGATGAAAATGATGGCATCCAAATAGCATGAGTGTTAGGGGAGGGAAAATTCTGCATTCTTGAAGTAAGAGGGATGGACTAGGAATGGCAATGGTGTGGGATGCTAAAACACATTGTTACATATGTAATAATAAAATTAATGTATTCATTTAATCAACTAAAAATACCAGAATTGTGCCTTGTGGTGGGAACACATAGTAAGCAAAAGTAGACACAGTGTCTGCCCCAACAAAGCTTTGAGTCTAATGGGGGACACAGACATTAATCAAATAATCACGCAACCATATGTAAAATCACATCTGTTACAAATAAAAGGACATATGCCACAAAAGAGAGGTTGAGATTTCTAGGTCAAGATGGGAAGATGAACAAACTCCAACGCATTTTCTCCCATTCCGAATGAAGATGAATGCTACAGAGAAAGAGAGAGAGAGAGAGAGAAAGAGGGAGGGAGGGAGGGAGAGAGAAGCCTTAAGGAATGAAAAACAGAAGGAACCCACAGTGCTTGGTAGGAATCTAAGTCAAGAAGCCGACAGAGAACCCAAAGGAGATGCAGGCTTTGTGGCCGGGATTTTTACTATTAATGGATACAGAGTTTCTTTCAGGAAGATAAAAATGTTCTGGAAGTAGACTGTGGTGATGTTTATATGCTGTCTGAATATATTAAAATCCACTAAATTATACACTTTTAAAAGGGTGAATTTAATGGTATTTGAATTATAGCTCAATTTTAAAATTTGAAGAACTTTGTACAAAGACATAAAACAACGGCTGTCTTATTTGGGACAGGAAAACTCCTTAAATGAATCCATAAATTTTGTACAGGTCCGATCAAAATCTTAATAGGACTTTTTTTTATTTGACAAAATGATTGTAAATTTCATTTGGGAAATGATTGACTCCAAAGGAAGAAAATCTGGAAAATATAAAACTTAAGTTGACTGGGGTGGTTGAATTAGTTCCCCTGGATATTAGGTTGTATGTGTTGAAATGCTACAGTGTTTAGAAGCATATTCAGTGAGGTATTGTTCAATTTTTAATTTTTAAAATAATGTGAATATGTTACTTTTAAATACCAAAACAACAAATCAAACAAAAAAGCAAAATAAATAAAAATTATGCATCTCCTCCAATGCTAGTTTATTCTGTTTCAAGCTAACATCCGTATTCTATCAATATATCCTTATATGCATAATTTCAAGTCATTTTTTTAGCCTTGTTGATTTTCTCTGAATATAGATTAATTTATGAAAAGCCTCCTTAGAGTCTGGAACCTAACCTGAATATATTTGACGTGGAGTGCTTGGCACAAAATAAAGGTTTATTTAATTGGTTAATCTGGCTATTTCATTTATATTAATGCATCCTAGAATCATATTAGCCCTATGGGGCAGCTAATTCATAATGTTGACGGATACTGCATCAACAACAAGTGGCCGAAGCCATATGAGTTGTTCATAATCAGTGCTGCTAAAACAAAACTATCATCATTCTGTCCCTTGTACAGTATTTGGAATAAAGTATGTTACCTTACTTTTATTTCCATCATATTTCCCTTCGCTCTAGTTGTCCCAATCCTTTGCATTTGATGTAATCATTCAATGTATTCATAAACTTAGCTAACTCTGATATCTGAAAATCTGTAAAGAACAATCCTAGTCACTGATGAAAATGCTCATCAGGATATCTTGGGGAACACAAATAGCAGAAGATATGAAAATCTCCATATGCATTAATTAGTTCCCACCATGTTTCTGGCATCTAGCCCAAAGATACTCAGATCTTAGAATAGTTAAGAGTCACTTGGGTAGCTTGCAAAATTCCTGGACTCATTTCTAGAGATTCTGATTCAATAGGCCTAGAATGAGGTCCAACAACTTGAAATTAAACTTAACTTGCACAGAACTCACTTTCAGATTTACCTAAGACTGTATTTCTCTCACTTGATGGTGATAAGCACATTGAAGAGGTCACATCATGCCCCTTGTTGAAGGCAAGAAGATACAGTGGCTGTCGTGTTCACTTTATCCACCAGCCTGGCTGCCTATAAAAGAACAGAATGGAGTTAAAATGAAATAAAACCCAAGTTATTCTCCTATGAACAATGCTGCCTATGTACTCACAAACCATTTTTTAATATTCAGTCCAAGAAGCTTACTTTCATGCATTTTTATTCAATCAACAAATATTTGAGGAGCCTAGTAAATGCTAAATGTTATGCTAGTTAAAATTCCTACCAGTGGTATGACTTTTTCATTGTACCTATTCTTCACAATGGTCTTATAATCCTTCATTGTACTTAACCTGACAAGATAGAAAAAAATATTTATGCTATTCTAATTTTTAATTTTATTATCTTCCATAAAGAAGTGGAAAACTTTTCATAGTTTTCTTGACAATTACAAATTCCCTAGATTCTCATCTATCAACTACTGCATTTTTTTCCTAATAAACATGTAAATTATCACTTGTTACTTTTAATCTGTATGTGGCCTGCTAATAGTTTTCTGTTTCTCTGTTTCTGTGCTCATTTTCTTTTAGCCTTTTTATGACACTTTCCTTTTATAGCAAATACATTTCTATTTCTTATGCAGACAAAGCTAACAATCATTTTATTGTACAGTAAGTCTTCTACATACAAATGAGTTCCATTCTGAGAACATGTTAGTAAGTCCAACAAAGTTAGCCAAGGTGCCCAACTAACACAATAGGTTGTACAGTACTGTACTGTAATATGTTTATAATACTTTTTATGCAAATAATATATATAATAAAAACCCACAGAAAATAAAGAAAGTATTTTCAATCTTATAGTACAGTGCCTTGAAATGTACAGTAGCACAGTACAATGGTTGGCATACAGGAGCTGGCACTGAATGAACAGGCAAGAAGAGTTACTGACTGGAGGAGGGCGAGGAGGTGGGAGATGGTAGAGCTGAAGGATCATTAACACTAAGAGACAGAGAGCAAGCTGCAGTTTCACTCACTTCTGACGTGGATGGCATAGGTTCTGGTTCCTCACTGGAGTCTATTCTATCTACCGTCTTAAAAAAAAACAGTCCAGTGACTGATATAGGGTAATAGGTTTTTTGTTTTTTGCTTTTTGTTTTTTTTTTTTTGGCATAGATTACACAGTAGCACAGGATTGCATTCTTAATGGTGCACAACCTTCGTGCACTGTTCTACATTTGGGTCCCATGCCTCAAAAATTAACAGTGCCTCCTCAAATAAAGAAAATCCCCTTGTCATTTCCTGTGTCATGAATCTCTTCGGTTCTTCAGTCACTTCTTCCTCTTGCCTCTGTCCTTTCTTGGGCCTTCAATTCCATCAGGTCTTCATTAGTCAGTTCTTCCTGTTGCACAGCAGGAAGTTCAGTGAAGTCACCCTCTTGCAGATATAGCTCCAGCTTCTCACTGAGGCTCACCAAGTCGCTGAAGACCTGCTTGAATTCCTCACTAGCCTTCTTAAATCCACAAAAATCATGAACAAACTGAGGGCAAAGATTCCTCCAAGCTCCATTCAGGTTGATGGCTATAACCTCATGCCAAGAGAAGCTGGTGTTCTTTATGGCCTTGTAAACTGTCACAAGGTTGTTCCAGATTCATCACTCACCTTTACTGCCTGACAAAAAGGGTGACGTAAATAATCTCTCTTGATAGTTGCTTTAACTCCCTGGCCCATAGGTTGGATGCTGGGCTTAGTTGCTCAGTCATGTCTGACTCTTTACGACCCCACGGACTGCAGCCCACCAGGCTCTTCTGTCCATGGGGATTCTCCAGGCAAGAATACTGGAGTGGGTTGTCATGCCCTCCTCTGGGGGATCTTCCCAACCCAGGGATCAAACCAAGGTCTCCCACATTGCAGGCAGATTCTTTACCAGCTGAGCCACCAGGGAAGCACAGTTCGGATGAGCAACATAGTATTCAGTGGCAGATGCACTACTATGACATCATCCATGACTTTCATCCATGCTCCCATGCTGCCATGGCCTGGACCACTGTCAAGCAGCAAAAGAATGTTGAATGGGACGTCCTTCTCCAAGTAATATTTCCCTACCTCCAGGATAAAGTGGTGGAAAACCTAATCCTGGAAAATGGCCTGTGTAATACAAGTGATGGGGTTACTCTTCCACACAAAAGAGAGCCTGCAGCTGTGTTTTGAAGGGCTCTTGGGTTCTCTGAATGATAAACTAAGAGGCTTCACCTTCATATCACTGGAAACATTGACACCAAACAACAGAGTTAGCCTATCTTTGCTGCTTTATAGCTTGGCATCAACTTTTCCTCATCACTGATGTTGATCTGGCATCCTCTTCCAGTACAGTCCTGTCTCATGCACATTAAAAACCTGCTTGGGTAAATACACACTTGCATCAGTTTCTTGAAGTGCTTCAGTACATTACCCGGCAGCTACAGTATCTGCACTCACTGCCTCATCACTTACTTTTACATTGTGAAGGTTGGCTCTAGCCTTGAACTGATTAAATCAGCCACGGCTGCTATTAAAAGACACCCCCTCTGATTCTTTGATGAGGATTCAAGATGAGGATGTGCACCCATTTCCTCCTGCTAGAACTCCAAAATTACAACTCACTGCTGAACAACCATCTACAGAAGAATGTTATATCCCACCAAAAAAAAGATACCCCACATCCAGGGGCAAAGGAAAAGCCCCAGCAAGGTGGTAGGAGGGGCAAAATCGCATTTGGAATCAAACCTCATACCCACCAGAGATGTTCCGAGGGCTCAAACAAATCTTCCGTGTACCAGGACCCAGAGACCCCAAGAGACTGAGCCAGAACTGTATTTGAGTGTCTCCTGCAGAGGTATGGGTCAGGGTGGACTGCTACAGGGGCAGGAGTGCTGGGTGCAGTAGACCTGGGTATGGCACAAGCCCTCCTGGAGGAGGTCAGCCTTAAGCCCACCATGGAGCTGCCAGAATTTACAGAGGACTGGGGGAACAGACTCTCGGAGGGCACAAACAAAAGCTTGTGTGCACCAGGACCCGGGAGAAAGGAGCAGTGACCCCACAAGAGACTGACCCAGCCTTGCCCATTGAGTGTCCAGGAGTCTGGGGAGCAGTGTGGGTCAGTGGTGGCCTGCTGCAGCATTGGGGTCACTGAGTGCAACAGTGCCTGCATGGGACCTTTTGAAGGAGGTCACCATTATTTTCATTACCTCCACCATAGTTTGGCCTCAGATCAAACAACAGGGAGAGAACATAGCCCTGCACATCAATGGAAAATGGGAAAGAAGATTTACTGAGCATGGCCCCACCCATCAGAACAAGACCCAGTTTCCCCCTCAGTCAGTCTCTCCCATCAGGAAGCTTCCATAAGCCTCTTATCCTTCTCCATTAGAGGCAGACAGACTGAAAACCACAATCACAGAAAACTAACCATTCTGATCACACAGACCACAGCCTTGTCTAACTCAGTGAAACTATGAGCCAAGTGTGTAGGGCCACCCAGATGGATGGATCATGGTGGAAAGTTCTGACAAAACATGGTCCACTGGAGAAGGGAATGGCAAACCACTTAGGTATTCTTGCCTTGAGAATCCCATGAACAGTACAAAAAGGCAAAAAAGATAGGACACTAAAGAAGAAACTCCCTAGGTCGATAGGTGCCAAATATGCTACTGGAGCTCAGTGGAGAAATAACTCCAGAAAGAATGAAGAGAAAGAGCCAAAGCAAAAACAGCACCCAGTTCTAGATGTGACTGGTGATGGAAGTAAAGTCCGATGCAGTAAAGAGCAACTGCATAGGAACCTGGAATGTTAAGTCCATGAATCAAGGCAAATTGGAGTGGTCAAACAGGAGATGGCAAGAAGGAACACTGACATTTTAGGAGTCAGCAACTAAAATGGATTGGAATGGGTGAATTTAACTCAGACAACCATTATATCTACTACTGTGGGCAGGAATCCCTTAGAAGAAATGGAGTAGCCATCATACTGAACAAAAGGCTCTGAAATGCAGTACTTAGATGCAATCTCAAAAATGACAGAATGATCTCTGTTCATTTACAAGGCAAACCATTCAATATCACAGTCATCCAAGTCAATGCCCAACCAGTAATGCTGAAAAAGCTGAAGTTGACTGGTTCTATGAAGACCTACAAGAATTCTAGTATTAACAACCAAAAAAGATGTCCTTTTCATTATAGGGGACTGGAATGCAAAAGTAGGAAGTCAAGAAACACCTGGAGTAACAGGCGAATTTGGCCTTGAAGTAAGGAATGAATCAGGGCAGAGGCTAACAGAGTTTTGCCAAGAAAATGTACTGGTCACAGCAAACATCCTCTTCCAACAACACAAGAGAAGACTATACACATGGACATCACCAGATGATCAACACAGAAATCAGATTGATTATATTCTTTGCAGCCAAAGATGGAGAAGCTCTATAGAGTCAGCAAAAACAGACCAGGAGCTGACTGTGGCTCAGATCATGAGCTCCTTATTGCTAAATTCCGACTTAAATTGAAAAAGTAGGGAAAATCACTAGACCATTCAGTTCAGTTCATTCAGTTCAGTCGCTCAGTCATGTCTGACTCTTCGCAACCCCATGAATTGCAGCATGCCAGGCCTCCCTGTCCATCACCAACTCCCGGAGTTCACTCAAACACATCGAGTCAGTGATGCCATCTAGTCATCTCATCCTCTGTCGTCCCCTTCTCCTCCTGCCCCCAATCCCTCCCAGCATCAGGGGCTTTTCCAATGAGTCAACTCTTTCCATGAGGTGGTCAAAGTATTGGAGCTTCAGCTTCAGCATCAGTCCTTCCAATGAACACCCAGGACTGGTCTCCTTTAGGATGGACTGGTTGGATCTCCTTGCAGTCCAAGGGACTCTCAAGAGTCTTCTCCAACACCACAGTTCAAAAGCAACAGTTCTTTGGTGTTCAGCTTTCTTCCAGTCCAACTCTCACATTGATACATGACCACTGGAAAAACCATAGCCTTGACTAGATGGACCTTTGTTGGCAAAGTAATGTCTCTGCTTTTCAATATGCTGTCTAGGTTGGTCATAACTTTCCTTCCAAGGAGGAAGCGTCTTTTAATTTCATGGCTGGAATCACCATCAGCAGTGATTTTGGAGTCCAAAAAAATAAAGTCTGACACTGCTTCCACGGTTTCCCCATCCATTTCCCATGAATTGATGGGACCAGATGGCATGATCTTAGTTTCCTGAATGTTGAGCTTTAAGCCAAATTCTTCACTCTCCTCTTTCACCTTCACCAAGAGGCTTCTTAGTTCCTCTTCACTTTCTGCCATAAGGGTGGTGTCATCTGCATATCTGAGGTTACTGATATTTTCCCCAGCAATCTTGATTCCAGCCTGTGCCTCTTCCAGCCCAGCATTTCTCATGATGTACTCTGCATATAAATTAAATAAGCAGGGTGACAATATACAGCCTTGATGCACCCCCTTTCCTATTTGGAACCAGTCTGTTGTTCCATGTCCAGTTCTAACTGTTGCTTCCTGACCTGCAAGAGGCAGGTCAGGTGGTCTGGTATTCCCATCTCTTTCAGAATTTTCTACAGTTTGTGGTGATCCACACAGTCAAAGGCTCTGGTGTAGTCAATAAAGCAGAAATAGATGTTTTTCTGGAACTCTCTTGCTTTTTCAATGATCCAGCAGATGTTGGCAATTTGATCTCTGGTTCCTCTGCACTTTTAAAACCAGCTTGAACATCTGGAAGTTCATGGTTTGTGTATTGCTGAAGCCTGCATACACTAGTTTACTAGCGTGTGAGATGAGTGCAGTTGTGCAATAGTTTGAGGATTCTTTGGCATTGCCTTTCTTTGGGATTGGAATGAAAACTGACCTTTTCCAGTCCTGTGGCCACTGCTGAGTTTTCCAAATTTGCTGACATATTGAGTGTAGCACTTTCACAGCATCATCTTTCAGGATTTGAAACAGCTCAACTGGAATTCCATCACCTCCACTAGCTTTGTTCGTAGTGATGCTTTCTAAGGCCCTCTTGACCTCACATTCCAAGATGTCTGGCTCTAGGTGAGTGATCACACCATCATGATTATCTTGGTCATGAAGATCTTTTTTGTATAGTTCTTCTGTGTATTCTTGCCACCTTTTCTTAATATCTTCTGCTTCTGTTAGGTCCATATCATTTCTGTCCTTTATTGAGCCCATCTTTGCATGAAATGTTCCCTTGGTATCTCTAATTTGCTTGAAGAGATCTCTAGTCTTTCCCATTCTGTTCTTTTCCTCTATTTCTTTGCATTGATCGCTGAGGAAGTCTTTCTTATTTCTCCTTGCTATTCTTTGGAACTCTGCATTCAGATGCTTATATCTTTCCTTTTCTCCTTTGCTTTTTGCCTCTCTTCTTTTCACAGCTATTTGTAAGGCCTCCTCAGACATCCATTTTTCTTTTTTGCATTTCTTTTCCATGGGGATGGTCTTGATCCCTTTCTCCTGTACAATGTCACAAACCTCCGTCCACAGTTCATCAAGCACCCTGTCTATCAGATCTAGTCCGTTAAATTTATTTCTCACTTCCACTGTATAATCGTAAGTGGATTTTATTTAGGTCATATAACCTCAGGTATGATCTAAATCAAACTCCCCTACAGTTATACAGTGGAAGTGACAAATAGATTCAAGGAATCTGATAGACAGAGTGCCTAAAGAACTATGGGCAGAGGTTCATGACATTATACAGGAGGCATTGTACAGGAGGCAGACCAAGAAAAAGAAATGCAAAAGGCAAAATGGTTGTTGAGGAGACCTTACAAATAGATGAGAAAAGAAGTGATACACCATTTGGATGCAGAGTTCCAAAGAATAGCAAGGAGAGGTAAGAAAGCCTTCCTCAGGGATCAGTGCAAAGAAATAGAGGGAAACAACTGAATGGGAAAGACCAGAGATCTCTTCAAGAAAATTAGAGATACCAAGGGAACATTTCATGAAAAGATGGGCACAATAAAGGACAGAAATGGTACAGACCTAACAGAAGCAGAAGATATTAAAAAGAGGTGGGAAGAATACACAGAAAAACTGTACAAAATAGATCTTCATGACCCAGATAACTATGATGGTGCAATCATTCACCTAGAGCCAGACATCCTAGAACGTGAAGTCAAGTGGGCCTTAGGAAGCATCACTACAAACAAAGCTAGTGGAGGTGATGAAAATCCAGTTGAGCTCTTTCAAATCCTAAAAGATGATTTTGTGAAAGTGCTGCACTCAATATGCCAGCAAATTTGGAAAACTCAGCAGTGGCCACAGGACTGGAAAAGGTCAGTTTTCATTCCAATTCCAAAGAAAGGCAATGCCAAAGAATGCTCTAACTACTGCACAATTGCACTCATCTCACATGCTAGTAAAGTAATGCTCAAAATTCTCCAAGCCAGGCTTCAACAGTACATGAACCATGAACTTCCAGGTGTTCAAGCTCGATTTAGAATAGGCAGAGGAACCAGAGATCAAATTGCCAACATCCACTGGATCATCAAAAAAGCAAGAAAGTTCCAGAAAAACATGTACTTCTGCTTTATTGACTATGCCAAAGCGACTGACTGTGCAGATCACAATAGACTGGAAAAATTCTTAAAGAGATGGGAATGCTTAAAGAGACCAGACCACCTGACCTGCCTCTTGACAAATGTGTATCAGGTCAAGAATCAGCTAGAACTAGACATGGAACAACAGACTGGTTCCAAACTGGGAAAGGAGTATGTCAAGGCTGTATATTGTCACCCTGCTTATTTAACTTGTGCAGAGTACATCATGAGAAATGCTGGACTGGATGAAGCACAATCTGGAATCAAGATTGCCAGGAGAAATATCAATAACCTCAGATATGCAGATGACACCACCCTTATGGCAGAAATTGAAGAACTAAAGAGCCTCTTGATGAAAGTGAAAGAGAAGAGTGAAAAAGTTGGCTTAAAGCTCAAGATTCAGAAAATTAAGATCATGGCATCTGGTTCCATCACTTCATGGCAAGTAAATGGGGAAACAATGGAAACAGTGACAGGCCCTATTGTGTGGGACTCCAAAATCACTGCAGATGGTGACTGCAGCCATGAAGTTCAAAGACACTTGTTCCTTGGAAGAAATGCTATGACCAACCTAGACAGCAAATTAAAAAGCAGAGACATTACTTTGCCAACAAAGGTCTGTCTAGTCAAAGCTATGGTTTTTCCAGTAGTCATGTATGGATGTGAGAGTTGGACTATAAAGAAAGCTGAGCACCAAAGAATTGATGATTTTAAACTCTCAAGAGTCCTTTGGACTGCAAGGAGATCCAACCAATCCATCCTAAAGGAAATCCGTCCTGAATATTCATTGGAAGGACTGATGCTGCAGCTGAAACTCCAATACTTTGGCCACCTAATGCGAAGAACTGACTCACTGGAAAAGACCCTGATGCTGGGAAAGACTGAAGGCATGAGAAGAGGATGACAGAGGATGAGATGGTTGAATATCATCACCAACTGTATGGACATAAGTTTGAGTAGGCTCTGCGAGTTGTTGATGGACAGGGAAGCCTGTAGTGCTGCAGTCCACGGGGTCGCAGAGAGTTGGACATGACTCAGAGACTAAACTGAACTGATTCTTTGCTGTATTTCCTCTTCAAGTCTTCATAAAGGCATTAGCTCTCTCTTGAATTAGCATTAAGCTGATCGTGACTCAACACTGATGTTAATCTTGCATCCACACACTGATAACTTTCTCCATCTTCTCCATCACTTTTCCATGCTTCTTTGATATCGTTGTTGCTGTTCAGTTGCGCAGTTTTGTCCAGCTCTTTGCGACCCCATGGACTACAGCACATCAGGCTTCCAGTCCTTCACCTTCTCCCGGAGCTTGCTCAAAGTCATGTCCATTGGGTCAGTGATGCCATCTAACCATCTCATCCTCTATTGTCCCCTTCTCCTCCTGCCTTAAATCCTTCCTGGCATCAGGGTCTTTCTAATGAGTCGGCTCTTCGCATCACATGGCCAAAGTATTGGAGCTTCAGCTTCAGCACCAGTCCTTCCAATGAATATTCAGGTTTGATTTCCTTGCAGTCCAAGGACTCTCAAGAATCTTCTCCAACACCACAGTTCAAAAGCATCAATTCTTCGGTGCTCAGCCTTCTTTATGGTCCAACTTGCTCATCCATATGTCACTACTGGAAAAACCATAGCTTTGACTAGACATATCTTTGACCCTACTGTCGAGATTATTGGCACAGCTGACTTCACATGTTCTGTGATCTCATCCTTGTTGTTTAGAACCATGCCAACGGTTGAATGACTCATGTTATAAGAACAAGCAATGCCCACCATCTTTTCACCTTGATCCACTTTCTCAATTAGTTTCACTTCTGTTTCCATCATTATTGCTTGGCACTTCTGAGCAGTGCCAGCTGCATTACCACTACTTTTATGCTTGCTTCTGGACATTTGGGCTTAAAATTAAGATACTGAAATACTGTACTCTATACAACCAGTAAACTACACAAAACACAACCACTTGTAGAAGTTGCACAATGTGACAATGTACACCAGACATGTGAACTAATTTAAGTGACTGTAATGCAAACACACATTCATATCTTCGAAAGTTTGCAACTTGAAGGTTTGTATATAGTTTCTCTTATATTTTGAAACAATGTTTTAAAAGTCGTCCTCCAAGATTATGTAAATACTCAATTATATTATCTTTAGAATCTACTTCTTATAAATTTAAATTACTGATACCTTTGTAACTTTTAACCTGTTACATATTTCTATAAGTCTTTAAAATTGTAATCATTCAGAAATCCAGATCAAGGATATGAACAACATTTTTTTTTTAATATTGAAAATTGAGGAAATGCCTATATACATCATAAGATGAGTCTAGTTAATTATGTAGAACATCTACAAGATAAAATACTGTGGCAATTGAGATTTTGCTTCAGGGGCATAAATTCTAACTTGAAAATATTCAGAATTTAATATGAAGTAAAACAAAGCAAGACTAGACCTAGACACAGAGACACACACACACACACATACATATTGATGAAGTCTTAAGCTAAAACTATATACTGTGCTGAATTCTAATAACTTTGAGCAAAATAAGAAAATATGATAAAGTAGAAACTATTTGAGTTTAGGTTACCTGCATACTATTTGTTTTGTTTTGTTTTGTTTTTTGTTTTATTTATTTTTATTTATTTATTTATTTATTTATTTAAATTTTAAAATCTTTAATTCTTGCATGCGTTCCCAAACATGAACACCCCTCCCACCTCCCTCCCCATAACATCTGTCTGGGTCATCCCCATGCACCAGCTCCAAGCATGCTGTATCCTGCATCAGACATAGACTGGCGATTCAATTCTTACATGATAGTATACATGTTAGAATGCCATTCTCCCAAATCATCCCACCCTCTCCCTCCCTCTGAGTCCAAAAGTCCATTATACACATCTGTGTCTCTTTCCCTGTCTTGCATACAGGGTCGTCATTGCCATCTTCCTAAAGTCCATATATATGTGTTAGTATACTGTATTGGTGTTTTTCTTTCTGGCTTACTTCACTCTGTATAATCGGCTCCAGTTTCATCCATCTCATCAGAACTGATTCAAATGAATTCTTTTTTATGGCTGAGTAATACTCCATTGTGTATATGTACCACAGCTTTCTTATCCATTCATCTGCTGATGGACATCTAGGTTGTTTCCATGTCCTAGCTATTATAAACAGTGCTGCGATAAACATTGGGGTACATGTGTCTCTTTCAATTCTGGTTTCCTCGGTGTGTATGCCCAGCAGTGGGATTGCTGGGTCATAAGGTAGTTCTATTTGCAATTTTTTAAGGAATCTCCACACTGTTCTCCATAGTGGCTGTACTAGTTTGCATTCCCACCAACAGTGTAGGAGGGTTCCCTTTTCTCCACACCCTCTCCAGCATTTATTGCTTGCAGATTTTTGGATTGCAGCCATTCTGACTGGTGTGAAGTGGTACCTCATTGTGGTTTTGATTTGCATTTCTCTAATAATGAGTGATGTTGAGCATCTTTTCATGTGTTTGTTAGCCATCTATATGTCTTCTTTGGAGAAATGTCTATTTAGTTCTTTGGCCCATTTTTTGATTGGGTCGTTTATTTTTCTGGAATTGAGCTGCAGAAGTTGCTTGTATATTTTTGAGATTAGTTGTTTGTCAGTTGCTTCATTTGCTATTATTTTCTCCCATTCAGAAGGCTGTCTTTTCACCTTGCTTATATTTTCCTTTGTTGTGCAGAAGCTTTTAATTTTAATTAGATCCCATTTGTTTATTTTTGCTTTTATTTCCAGAATTCTGGGAGGTGGATCATAGAGCATCCTGCTGTGATTTATGTCTGAGAGTGTTTTGCCTATGTTCTCCTCTAGGAGTTTTATAGTTTCTGGTCTTACATTTAGATCTTTAATCCATTTTGAGTTTATTTTTGTGTGGGGTGTTAGAAAGTGATCTAGTTTCATTCTTTTACACGTGGTTGACCAGTTTTCCCAGCACCACTTGTTAAAGAGATTGTCATTAATCCATTGTATATTCTTGCCTCCTTTGTCAAAGATAAGGTGTCCATATGTGTGTGGATTTATCTCTGGGCTTTCTATTTTGTTCCATTGATCTATATGTCTGTCTTTGTGCCAGTACCATACTGTCTTGATGACTATGGCTTTGTAGTAGAGCCTGAAGTCAGGCAGGTTGATTCCTCCAGTTCCATTCTTCTTTCTCAAGATTGCTTTGGCTATTCGAGGTTTTTTGTATTTCCATACAAATCTTGAAATTATTTGTTCTAGTTCTGTGAAAAATGTTGCTGGTAGCTTGATAGGGATTGCATTGAATTTGTAAATTGCTTTGGGTAGTATACTCATTTTCACTATATTGATTCTTCCTGATCCATGAACATGGTATATTTCTCCATCTATTAGTGTCCTCTTTGATTTCTTTCATCAGTGTTTTATAGTTTTCTATATATAGGTCTTTAGTTTCTTTAGGTAGATATATTCCTAAGTATTTTATTCTTTTCGTTGCAATGGTGAATGGAATTGTTTCCTTAATTTCTTTTTCTACTTTCTCATTATTCGTGTATAGGAATGCAAGGGATTTCTGTGTGTTGATTTTATATCCTGCAACTTTACTATATTCATTGATTAGCTCTAGTAATTTTCTGGTGGAGTCTTTAGGGTTTTCCATGTAGAGGATCATGTCATCTGCAAACAGTGAGAGTTTTACTTCTTCTTTTCCAATTTGGATTCCTTTTATTTCTTTTTCTGCTCTAATTGCTGTGGCCAAAACTTCCAGAACTATGTTGAATAGTAGCGGTGAAAGTGGACACCCTTGTCTTGTTCCTGACTTTAGGGGAAATGCTTTCAATTTTTCACCATTGAGGATAATGTTTGCTGTGGGTTTGTCATAGATAGCTTTTATTATGTTGAGGTATGTTCCTTCTATTCCTGCTTTCTGGAGAGTTTTTATCACAAATGGATGTTGAATTTTGTCAAAGGCCTTCTCTGCATCTATTGAGATAATCATATGGTTTTTATTTTTCAATTTGTTAATGTGGTGAATTACATTGATTGATTTGCGGATATTGAAGAATCCTTGCATCCCTGGGATAAAGCCCACTTGGTCATGGTGTATGATCTTTTTAATGTGTTGTTGGATTCTGATTGCTAGAATTTTGTTGAGGATTTTTGCATCTATGTTCATCAGTGATATTGGCCTGTAGTTTTCTTTTTTTGTGACATCTTTGTCAGGTTTTGGTATTAGGGTGATGGTGGCCTCATAGAATGAGTTTGGAAGTTTACCTTCCTCTGCAATTTTCTGGAAGAGTTTGAGGATGATAGGTGTTAGCTCTTCTCGAAATTTTTGGTAGAATTCAGCTGTGAAGCCGTCTGGACCTGGGCTTTTGTTTGCTGGAAGATTTCTGATTACAGTTTCAATTTCCGTGCTTGTGATGGGTCTGTTAAGATTTTCTATTTCTTCCTGGTTCAGTTTTGGAAAATTGTACTTTTCTAAGAATTTGTCCATTTCTTCCACGTTGTCCATTTTATTGGTATACAATTGCTGATAGTAGTCTCTTATGATCCTTTGTATTTCTGTGTTGTCTGTTGTGATCTCTCCATTTTCATTTCTAATTTTATTGATTTGATTTTTCTCTCTTTGCTTCTTGATGAGTCTGGCTAATGGTTTGTCAATTTTATTTATCCTTTCAAAGAACCAGCTTTTGGCTTTGTTGATTTTTGCTATGGTCTCTTTTGTTTCTTTTGCATTTATTTCTGCCCTAATTTTTAAGATTTCTTTCCTTCTACTAACTCTGGGGTTCTCCAACTCTTCCTTTTCTAGTTGCTTTAGTTGTAGAGTTAGGTTATTTATTTGACTTTTTTCTTGTTTCTTGAGGTATGCCTGTATTGCTATGAACTTTCCTCTTAGCACTGCTTTTATAGTGTCCCACAGGTTTTGGGTTGTTGTGTTTTCATTTTCATTGGTTTCCATGCATATTTTGATTTCTTTTTTGATTTCTTCTGTGATTTGTTGGTTATTCAGAAGTGTGTTGTTCAACCTCCATATGTTGGAATTTTTAATAGTTTTTCTCCTGTAATTGAGATCTAATCTGAATGCATTATGGTCAGAAAAGATGCTTGGAATGATTTCGATTTTTTTGAATTTATCAAGTTTAGATTTATGGCCCAGGATGTGATCTACCCTGGAGAAGGTTCCATGAGCACTTGAAAAAAAGGTGAAATTCATTGTTTTGGGGTGAAATGTCCTATAGATATCAATTAGGTCTAACTGATCTAATGTATCATTTAAAGTTTGCGTTTCTTTGTTAATTTTCTGTTTAGTTGATCTGTCCATAGGTGTGAGTGGGGTATTAAAGTCTCCCACTATTATTGTGTTATTGTTGATTTCCCCCTTCATACTTGTTAGCATTTCTCTTACATATTGCAGTGCTCCTATATTGGGTGCATATATATTTATAATTGTTATATCTTCTTCTTGGATTGTTCCTTTGATCATTATGTAGTGGCCTTCTTTGTCTCTTTTCACAGCCTTTGTTTTAAAGTCTATTTTATCTGATATGAGTATTGCCACTCCTGCTTTCTTTTGGTCTCTGTTTGCGTGGTATATCTTTTTCCAGCCCTTCACTTTCAGTCTGTATGTGTCCCTTGTTTTGAGGTGGGTCTCTTGTAAGCAGCATATAGAGGGGTCTTGTTTTTGTATCCATTCGGCCAGTCTTTGCCTTTTGGTTGGGGCGTTCAACCCATTTACGTTTAAGGTGATTATTGATAAGTATGATCCCATTACCATTTACTTTATTGTTTTGGGTTCGGGTTTATACACCCTTTTCGTGTTTCCTGTCTAGAGGATATCCTTTAGAATTTGTTGGAGAGCTGGTTTGGTGGTGCTGAATTCTCTCAGCTTTTGCTTGTCTGTAAAGCTTTTGATTTCTCCTTCGTATTTGAATGAGATCCTTGCTGGATACAGTAATCTGGGCTGTAGGTTATTGTCTTTCATCACTTTAAGTATGTCTTGCCATTCCCTCCTGGCCTGAAGAGTTTCTATTGAAAGATCAGCTGTTATCCTTATGGGAATCCCCTTGTGTGTTATTTGTTGTTTTTCCCTTGCTGCTTTTACTATTTGTTCTTTGTGTTTGATCTTTGTTAATTTGATTAATATGTGTCTTAGGGTGTTTCGCCTTGGGTTTATCCTATTTGGAACTCTCTGTGTTTCTTGGACTTGGGTGATTATTTCCTTCCCCATTTTAGGGAAGTTTTCAACTATTATCTCCTCAAGGATTTTCTCATGATCTTTCTTTCTGTCTTCTTCTTCAGGGACTCCTATAATTCGAATGTTGGAGCGTTTCATATTGTCCTGGAGGTCTCTGAGATTGTCCTCGTTTCTTTTAATTTGTTTTTCTTGTTTCCTCTCTGATTCATTTATTTCTACCATTCTATCTTCTATTTCACTAATCCTATCTTCTGCCTCCGTTATTCTACTATTTGTTGCCTCCAGAGTGTTTCTGATCTCATTTATTGCGTTATTCATTATATTTTGACTCTTTTTTATTTCT
This sequence comes from Capra hircus, assembly GCF_001704415.2. Classification (NCBI taxonomy): domain Eukaryota; kingdom Metazoa; phylum Chordata; class Mammalia; order Artiodactyla; family Bovidae; genus Capra; species Capra hircus. The sequence goes on from NC_030815.1 coordinate 100,388,087, forward strand.
TCTAGGTCCTTGTTAAACCTTTCTTGCATCTTCTCAATCCTTGTCTCTAGGCTATTTATCTGTGATTCCATTTTGATTTCAAGATTTTGGATCATTTTCACTATCAATATTCGGAATTCCTTCTCCGGTAGATTCCCTACTTCTTCCTCTTTTGTTTGGTTTGGTGGGCAACTCTCCTGTTCCTTTACCTGCTGAGTATTCCTCTGTCTCTTCATCTTGGTTATATTGCTGCGTTTGGGGTGGCCTTTTTATATTCTGGTAATTTGTGGAGTTCTCTTTATTATGGAGCTTCCTCACTTTGGGTGGGGTTCTATTAGTGGCTTGTCAAGGTTTCCTGGTTAGGGAGGCTTGTGTTGGAGTTTTGGTGGGTGGAGCTGGGTTTCTTCTCTCTGGGGTGCAGTGGAGTGACCCGTAATGGGTTATGAGACATCAAAGGTTTTGGGATAATTTTGAGCTGCCTGTGTATTGAAGCTTAGGGGAGTGTTCCTGTGTTGCTGGAGAATTTGCGTGGTATGTCTTGTTTTGGAACTTGTTGGCCCTTGGGTGGAACTTGGTTTCGGTGTAGGTATGAAGGCATTTGATGAGCTCCTATTGCTTAATGTTCCCTGAATTCAAGAGTTCTCTAATGTTTTCAGGCTTTGGATTTAAGCCTCCTGCTTCTGGTTTTCAGTTTTATTTTTACAGTAGCCTCTTGACTTCTCCATCTATACAGCACCGATGATAAAACATCTAGGTTAAAGATGAAAAGTTTCTCCACATTGAGGGACACTCAGAGAGGTTCACTGAGTTACAAGGAGAAGAGAAGATGGAGGGGGTAGTTAGAGGTAACTGGAATGAGATGCGGTGAGATCAAGAGAGGAGAGAGCAAGCTAGTCGGTAGTCACTTCCTTATGTGCGCTCTATAGTCTGGACCACTCAGAGGTATTTACAGAGTTATACGGGGAAGAGGAGAGGGAGGAAGTAGACAGAGGTGACCAGGAGGATAAGAGAGAGGAATGAGTAGGAGAGAGACAAATCCTGCCAGTAACCAGTTCCTTAGGTGTTCTCTACCGTCTGGAACACACAGAGATTCACAGAGTTGGATAAAGAAGAGATGGGGGAGAAAAGAGACAGAGGCCACCTGGTGGGGAAAAAGGAGAGTCCAGAGGAGGAGAGAGTGGTCAAGCCAGTAATCTCGCTCTCAGGTAAACTTGGGTAGTGAAGTTTGGGTTTTTAAATGTACAAAATTGACAACAAAAACCTAAGAGCAAAGATTAAAAATCTAGAGTAGAGGTTGGATTTTCAAAGATACAATATTAAAGAAAAGCAGAAGGAAAAAGGAAGAAAGAAAAAAAATTATTAAAAAACAAACAAACAAACAAAAGAAAAAAAAAACACACCAACAACCATCCAAAGAGTATATATGGTGTTTGCCTTAAAAAAAAAAAGAAATAATAGTAATAATAGGTTATAGAAATAAAAATTAGAGGAGAAATAGAAGACTTAACAATTTAAAAAAGCTAGAAAAAAAAAGAAAAAGAAACAAAAAAGCAAAAAGCAAAAAAAAAAAAAAAGGAATGATTTTAAAAATATTAAAAATATATCTAGCCCTTCTCTGATGTTATGGGCCATGTGGGCTCACTTCCAAGGTGGTTCCCTCTGTTTAACTTCTTCTGTTTGCTGGTTTTTTAGGCTCACTAGTTCAGTCACTCTGTGGGGAGGGGGGATGCTTCAAGCAAACAGCACTGTCGTGTGCACACCGCATCTCAGCCCCACTTGACCTGTCCTTTCTCGCGGCGCACAAACCGCTCCGGCTCTACGATGCTCAGCCGGGAACCGTCTGGGGCCGGCCCTAGGCTGCGTGCACTTCCCCGGTCCAAGCCGCTCAGGTTCGGCGCTCAGGCAGCCCTCAGAGGCACAGATTCGGCTGGGACTGTGCTTTGTGCCTTTCCCAGGTCCGAGTAGCTCAGGAGTTTGGCGAGCGCGATCGCCGTGGCTTGTCACCTTTTCCGCCGCTGCCGCTCAGCTCTCTGGGTGGACCGCTGGCGCCCCTCGTGAGGCAGACTGTGACTGTCCAGCACCCCCAGAAGTCTTAGCAAAGGAGCCTGCTTGCAGTTAGGTACGTAAAGTCTCTCCGGGTCTGCAATTGCCCCTTTCCAGTCCTTACGTCTCTGGCTGCCTGTCCCCGGCGGGGGATGGTCTGCAGCCGGCTTATTCCGTTCCGTCCTTTGTTCTGTGCTCGGTCCTGGCAGTGTCTTATGTTCGAGCTTTTCGTGCGGTAGCTATCCCACAGTCTGGTTTGCTAGCCCAAGTTAGATCGTTCTGGTTGCGCGTGGGGCGTTCCTGCCCTATTCTTACAAAGCTCTGCAGCCCGCGCCTCCCGCGTGTCCCTGCCCTGCCCCCTCTTCCCAATGGCGGATGCAGGCGTCTGTGCTGCTTTTCCGCTGGGGGAGTTACTGTTGGGCTTGTAATCTGTTGGTTTTAATTATTTATCTATTTTTCCTTCCTGTTATGTTGCCCTCTGTGTTTCCAAGGCTCGCCACAGACTCAGCAGGGAGAGTGTTTCCTGGTGTTTGGAAACCTCTCTTCTTAAAATTCCCTTCCCGGGACGGGCTTCCCTTCCCGGGACGGAGCTCCCTCCCCACCTCCTTTGTCTCCTTTTTCGTCTTTTATATTTTTCCCTACCTGTTTTTGAAGACAATGGTCTGCTTTTCTGGTTGCCTGATGTCCTCTGCCAGCCTACAGAAGTTGTTTTGTGGAGTTTGCTCGGGGTTGAAATGTTCTTTTGAGGAATTTGTGAGGGAGAAAGTGATCTTCCTTTCCTATTCCTCCGCCATCTTTCCCTCTCCCCTGCATACTATTTGGAAGTTATTTAGAAATTTTCATTTGAAATACAACTGTGCTGCCCCTATGAATCATCAATGCACGACTTGATCTGGACCAAGTCGGGAAAACCCTGCAAATGAGCACAAGTTTAACTAATCTCTATGTTGTCATATGCAAATATAAATATACCACCACATTTTACTGCAATGACAGAGCCAGCATGTTTCTTCACTTAAACTCTTACATTTAAATGATTTTTAATAGTCAATTAGAAACACAATTCCGGGATAAGAGTGTAATAACATGAAGATTGTTTCCCCAAGACCACCACCAGGTTTGTTGATATGCTGGGAGGACTCATAGGACTCAGGATAAAGCCATACTTATGGCTTTGATTTATTACAGCAAAAATATCAAAGCAAAATCAAAGCAAAGACCACAGGAAATTATGCAAATCTTCCAAGAGTGCTCTCCCAGTGGAGTCACATGAGAAGCAGTTAAATCCCCAGCAAAGAGAAGTTATGACAACATGGGTAATTGCTTTCTACTGAGGAAACTCATTAGAAACCCAACATCCAGGATTTGGGGGTGTGGTCTGCAGGTCACATAAGCACCCTCTTCCTAGCATGTTCCAAAATTCTAGATTCCCAGAAGGAAAAGCAGGTATTCGGGAAAAAAAAAAAGCAAACACTGTTTGCACAAACTATCTAGGCCGAGTGAGCCACTCTTACTAGTTCTGGGAATGGTAGAAACCTTCCATAAATCCACATTTCCAGATACCAGTCAAGGGCTACATTAGAAAAAGTCATCTCCAAGAATAGCAGTGTGGGGCCTACTGTATTAACTCTTTCTATGAACACACATGTTCATTCTTACGTACAAGATCTCATATGAGAGAATCACATACACATATGTTAGACTCAGCCATACCTAGATAAAGTGAAACAAAGAAAACAAAGTGAATAAAGCTTACCCTAAAATTCACTGTTATTGGGTCCACCAATAAATTATTTGATGAAATTCAGAAGGGCCCTTCCATGGATCACAGCCTTGTCATGGTGAAGGGGCTTATGTAACTCAATGAAGCTATGAGCCATGCCATGCATGGACACCCAAGATGGAGAGGTCATAGCGGAGAGTTCTGACAAAACGTGATCCACTGCAGGAGGGAATGGCAATCCTTTTCAATATTCTTGCCACGAGAATCCCATGAACAGTATGAAAAGGCAGAAAGATATGACACCAGAAGATGATCTCCCCTAGGTCAGAAGGTATCCAACATGCTACTGGGGAAGAGGAGAGGGCAATTGCTAATAGATCCAAAAAGAATGAAGCAGCTGGGCCAAAGTGGAAATGATGCTCAGTTGTGGGTGTGTCTGGTGGTAAAAAGAAAGCCTGAGGCTGTAAAGAACAATACTGCATACAAACTTGGAATGTTAGGTCCATGAGTCAAGGTAAGTTGGATGTGGTCAAGAAGATGACAAGGGTGAATATCAACATCTTAGGAATCAGTGAACTAAAATGGATGGGAACAGGTGAATTTAATTCAGATGACCATTATATCTACTACCATGGGCAAGAATTCCATATGAGAAATAGAGCAGCCCTCATAGTCAACAAAAGAATCCAAACTGCACTACTTGGGTGCAGTCTCAAAAATGACAGAATGATCTTGGTTCATTTCCAAGGCAAACCATTCAACATCACAGTAATCCAAGTCTATGCCCCAACCACTGATGTCAAAGACGGTGAAGCTGACCAGTTCTATGAAGACCTACAAGACCTTCTAACACCAAAAAACATGTCCTTTTCATCACAGGGAATTGGAGTGCAAAAGTAGGATATGAAAAGATACCTGGAGTAATAGGAAAACTTGGCCTTGAAGTACAAAATGAAGCCAGGCAAAGGCTAACAGCTTTGTCAAGAGAACACGCTGGTCATAGCAAACACCCAATAATGCAAGAGATGATTCTACACATGGACAGCTCTAAAGGTCAATACCAAAACAAGATTGATTATATCCTTTGCAGCTGTAGATGGAAAAGCTCTATACAGTTAGCAAAAAGTAGACCTGGAACTGACTATGGCTCAAATCATCAGCTCCTTATTGCAAAATTCAGGCTTAAACTGGAGAAGTAGGAAAAACCACTAGGCCATTCGGGTACAACTTAAATCAAATCCCTTATGATCCTACAGTGGAGGTGATGAATAGATTCAAGGAATTAGATATGATAGACAAAGAGTGCCTGAAGAACTGTGGAGAAAGGTTTGTAACACTGAACAGGAAGCAGTGATTAAAACCATCCCAAAGAAAAAGAAATACAAGAAAACAACATGGTGGTCTGAGGAGGTTTTACAAGTAGCTGAGGAAAGAAGAGAAGTGAAAGGCAAGGATGAAAGGGAAAGATATACCCAACTGAATGCAGAGTTCCAGAGAATACCAAGGAGAGATAACCAGGCCTTCTTAAATGAACAGTGCAAAGAAGTAGAGGAAAACAATGGAATGGGAAAGACTAGAGATCTCTTCAATAAAATTGGAGATAACAAGGGAACATTTCAGGCAAGGATGGGCACAATAAAGGACAGAAAGAGTAAGGACCTAAGAAAGGCAGAAGAGATTAAGAAGACATGGAAAGAATATACAGAAGAACTATACTAAAAAGGTCTTACAGACCCAGATAACCATGATGATGTGATGACTCACTTAGAGCCAGACATCCTGGAGTGTGAACTCAAGTGGGCCTTAGGAAGCATCACTACCAACAAAACTAGTGGAGGTGATGGAATTCTAGCTGAGCTATTTCAAATCCTAAAATATGATGTTGTTAAAGTGTTGCATTCAATATGCCAGCAAATTTGAAAAACTCAGTAGTGGACACAAGACTGGATAAGGTCAGTTTTTATTCCAATCTTAAAGAAGGGCTGTGCCAAAGAATGTTAAAACTACTGTACAACTGCACTCATTCCACATGCTAGGAAGGTTATACTCAAAATCCTTCAAGCTAGCCTTTAGCAGTACGTGAACCAAGAACTTCCAGATGTACAAGCTAGGTTTAGAAAAAGCAGAGGAATCAGAGATCAAATTGCCAATATTCGTTGGATCATAGAAAAAGCAAGAGTTCCAGAAAAACATCTACTTCTGCTTCATTGCTACGCCAAAGCCACTGACTGTGTGAATCAAAACAAATTGTGAAAAATTCTTAAATTGATGGGAATACCAGACCACCTTACCAGTCACCTGAGAAACCTATATGTGGGTCAAGAATCAACAGTTAGAACCAGACATGGAAAAACTGACCATTTCATAATTGGGAAAGGAATATATCAAGGCTCTATACTGTCACCCTGTTTATTTAACTTATATACAGATTACCTCATGCAAAATGCTGGCCTGGATGAATCACAAGATGGAATCAAGACTGCTGGGAGAAATATCAATAAACTCAGATATGCAGATGATACCACTCTAATGGCAGAAAGTGAAGAACTGAAGAGCCTCTTGATGAAGGTGAAACTCCACCTTTAACACTTCACCATCAAAACTCAACATTCAAAAAACTAAGATCATGACATGCAGTCCCATTACTTCATGGCAAATAGAAGGGGAAAAAGTGGAAGCAGTGACAGACTTTATTTTCTTGGGCTTCAACATCACTATGGACAATGATTGCTGCCATGAAATTAAAAGATGCTTGCTCCTTGGATGGAAAGCTATGACAAACCTAGACAGTATATTAAAGCAAAGACATCACTTTGCTGACAAAGGCCCATATAGTCAAAGCTACTGTTTATCTAGTAGTCATGTACGGATGAGCAAGTTGGACCATAAAGAAGGCTGACCACCAAAGAATTGATGCTTTTGAACTGTGATGTTGGGGAATACTCTACTCTTGAAAGTCCCTTGGACTGCAGGGAGATCAAACCAGTCAATTCTAAAGGAAATCAACCCTGAATGTTCACTGGAAGGACTGATGCTGAAGCTGAAGCTCCTATACTTTGGTCACCTGATGGGAAGAGCTGACTCACTAGAAAAGACCCTGATTCTGAGAAAGATTGAAAGCAAAAGGAGAAGAGGGAAGCAGAGGATGAGATGGTTAGATAGCATCCCTGACTCAATGGACATGAACTTGAGCAAACTCCAAGAGACAGTGAAGGTGTGCTGCAGTCCATGGGGTCGCAAGCGTGGGACACGCCTTAGAGACTGAAGAACAAGAACAGTTCAGAAGGCATCAGAAATTGAAACATTACCATGTTTCCCTATCATTGTAAATCTGAATGCAGATTTGTTTTAGACAATATAGAAAACCTAAAAAATATTAAAGAAGATTGACTGAAACCCTCAATCCTTGATTACCATTGCTAGCTTTTTCATGTATTCACATAGGTGATGCCACATTTCATGTTAAATCTTTCTTGAGTCATCTTCATTTTTCACATCTCTAAATTCCCAATAAACATTTTTCATAACAAAAAGTATTTTGTCTTTGATTATAAAATAATTTCTAAAGCTTCTGCCTTCTGTTAGATAGACAGGTCATTTCCAATTGTTAATACTTTTTCTAAGCCACCATAAAACCTTTTAATGGCTTCCTATTGCTCTTAGAATAAAGGTCAAAATCTTTAACATGGTCACAAGGCCCCATATGTTCTAGGGCCTCCCTCCCTTCCTCTGCAGTTCACTCTTTCCTTCCCATTTATTCTCTACACTTAGTTATCAAGGCCTTCTTTGAATTCCTCAATTGTGCCACTCTTTTCCACTTCATGGTTTATACATGTGTAGGTAGCCTCTACCTTATATACTGCAGCTATCACAGTTTTAATTAGCCATATAATTATTTAAGTATGAAATCTTTAAAATGTCCATCTCTCCTAATAAGTGCTAATTCACGAAGGCAGAGCATATTTCTGTATTGTTCACTGATGTATTCCCAGTATTAAAAGTTGTCCCTGGAATGTAGATGTGCCAAGATAATTGTGAAATTAAGTAATACATGTATAAGTAACAGAATTCCGCCTTTATGTGAATTTTTAATCACTTAATATATTTGATAACTTTATTCACTGAATTTTTAGATTTCTGAAGCTATTATTAAATATTTTGTCTTCGTAAAACTTTCCTCATTATAACTTTTCATCTATTATATGTTAAATAGCTAAAACCATTTCTGTATACATTTCTCTTTTGGACTTTTTTGTTTAATTTATTAATTCTAGATATTTTTAGATTTATTCTTTGGGCTTTTCTCCAAATCACAACTATGATTTATGATACTCTGAGTAACACTGCAATACATTTTTATTTATTTATTTATTTTTTATTGAAGGATAACTGCTTTACAGAATTTTGCTGTTTTCTGTCAAACCTCAACATGAATCAGCCATAGGCATACATATATCCCCTAACTTTTGAAAATCCCTCGATATTTTATCATATACTATCCTCATATTCATTTCAATGTTGAAGCAATATTAAAACAGTTTTTTAAAATTTCCTTGAGGGTGGTGTTTTGCTAATGATTTTTAAAAATCAGCGTCTATGTCTTTTGATATCAGCTGTTTGGAATCTACAGAGGATTAATTACATTAATAGATAAAGGTGTTCACCGACAGATTTTTGTTTCTTTGTTAATTGGGATGTTGTTGGGCTAAATTTGAGTGGAAGAGGGGAAGATTCTTCCCTTTGCTGGATTATGAAGGAATTGAAAGCCATGGACTCTTGTAGGGCACAAGGTCAAAGACACTCCATTTGCAGAATGTGAACCAGTTCCTACAACTTGGTAATAAGGTGGGGGAAACAAGACAGATGCCCTGAAGGGTCATGGGAATGGAGAATAGGTTTATAAATCCTAGAAATACTCATATCTAACACCCAGTATTTTCTTTTTTATATTGAATCTCTTTGTGTTATCTGGTATTGTCAGTAGACTTTGGTTGTTACAGCCTGAATTTGGCTGAACTCCGAGTATTCAGTGATGGGCCTATGTCCATATTCAGCCATATAGTGTGAACTGCAGTGTCCTTAGGAACCAGTAAAGAAATAATTAAAAATTGTTATCCAAAGATCAGAGACACAGGCCAGGGGTAGATTGCTGGCGCAAGTGTTCAGTGAAATCCAGGACTGATCTAGGAAACATTTGAGTATTCTACAGGGAGTCCCAGAGACCTTGGGGAGAGGAAAATGGGGAAAGCCTAACTTTTCTGTGGTCAAACATAATGAGGGCTCAGATCCTTTCACTGAGAATTAAAGGGAAGTGCTACTTCTGACAACTGCAGAGGTCAGCAACCTCTGGGTTACAAACCAATAAATTTTTTTAATAGGCAGTCAATGGGACAGAAACTACTTTTCCAGATGCTTTTGCATCTTCCTGCTGCACAGCTATGATTACTGCTCTAGAGCTCTATTTCAAAATACATGATATTAATAACTTTCTTTTTAAAATACACTGAATATAAATGAAGGTACAATAAATGTGGCATTTTCATATATGGGAATATGAATAAAGAGCCACAAAACACTTGTGTAATTAAACCCAGAAATTCTACTTAATGAAAATATGCTAAAAATAATAATTCACAAATATAAGGGAAGGACCAAAAAAGTATGAAAAGAAAAATAAATTTAGGTTAACGAAAATACCTTAAGATTCTAGATGAAAAGCAAAAATTTTGATCCATGAATAGAGATAATGCTGATTAATAATGATAAGGAAAATATATATTATCTATCCAATCAGCATAAAAGTTTTGGAATCACATAGAAAATTAGAGAGATACATGAAATAACAGCATGAGTGCAAAATGGCAAACAATATTTTAAGCAATAAAAAAGATCAAAATATTGTAAATATTAAGTTTTGAAAGAACAGTAATTTATTGCTACAAAAGAGGCCCCAGATGGCTTAGAGTTCCTGGTAGAATAACAGTGCCAACCGTGGCACTGGCAGTGGGTACTCTATCTTACAACCTATTTTTTTCTCTCTTTACTTTTTTCTTAAATATGTTGAGGGCAAGGCACACATCTTCCTCAAGGGGCAGCGTAATAATGGCCCTTAGCAGTAGTTTACATTCATATTTGTACATAAGTGCCAAAGCACAGAAACATTATAAGCAAAAAAGTGTCCATCACCATGTTACTGAAATCAGTAAAATATGGAGACAAACTAAAATAACTAGGAGGAAAATAATTAAACAGCCCTTCATAAGCTTGCTCAGTGATGTACTGTGGGGCCCTTAGAAAATAATTTTCTAATTTAATTTTAAAAGGTGCACCTTGAGAACCTTATGATTAAATAATAAAGGTAAAAACAATATAAACAGATGTGATGAGCCTATGTCATATTTGTAGAATACACCGAGAGTTAACGCAACAAAATGCTAAAACCAATTGTTTAAGTGACAAGTTAAGGATTATTTTCTCCAGTTTTGTAAGAAATTACTTTTGTGTGAAAAATTATATGTGAATACATGACATGTCTTCCTTGGTTTCTGGAACCATAACTAAAAAGCTGTAAGTGATTAGGGCTATGTGATGGCCAGTGGCCCACAGATTCCCACTGTCATCTTGATTCAGCCTTATTGAAAGCTTTTAGGGTGCATCACCAAAAAGAAGATGTCTTGTAGAACAGGTAAATGATAAACCTCAAAAAGAAAAAGAATGATACTCTAATATTGAGCAACCACATATTTTTAAGCCTATTATCTCCATTTTCTTTCTTCTTCTAACCTTACTGAAGGAATAATTGACAAATATGATTATATCTATTTTAAGTGTACAACACAATGATTTGATATTGTGCTTTGACACTGTGAAATGATTACCAAGATAAAGATAATGAATACATCTTTTACCTCACATAGTTAATGTGTGTGTGTGTGTGGGTGGGTGGTAAGAATACTTAATATCTACTCTCAGCAAATTTCAAGTATACAATCAGTTCAGTTCAGTTCAGTCACTCAGTCATATCCAATTCTTTGTAACCCCATGGACTGCAGCACGCCAGGCCTCCCTGTCCCACACCAACTCCCAGAGATTACTCAAGCTCATGTTCATTGAGTCAGTGATGCCATCCAACCATCTCATCCTCTGTCATCCCCTTCTCCTCCTTCCTTCAATCTTTCCCAGCATCAGGGTCTTTTCAAATGAGTCAGTTCTTCACATCAGGTGGCTGAAATATTGAATTTTCAGCTTCAGCATCCGTCCTTCCAATGAATATTCAGGACTGATTACCTTTAGGATGGACTGCTTGGATCTCCTTGCAGTCTAAGGGACTCTCAAGAGTCTTCTCCAACACCACAGTTCAAAAGCATCAATTCTTCGGCACTCACGTTCCTTTATAGTCCAACTCTCACATCCATACATGACTACTGGAAAAACCATAGCCTTGACTAGACAGACCTTTGTTGGCAAAGTAATGTCTCTGCTTTTTAATATACTGTCTAGGCTGGTCATAACTTTTCTTCTAAGGAGCAAGTGTCTTTTAATTTCATGGCTGCAGTCACCATCTGCAGTGATTTTGGACCCCAAAAAAATAAAGTCTGTCATTGTTTCCACTGTTTCCCCATCTATTTGCCAAGAAGTGATGGGACCAGATGCCATGATCTTAGTTTGCTGAATGTCGAGTTTTAAGCCAACTTTTTCACTCTCCTCTTTCACTTTCATCAAGAGGCTCTTTAGTTCTTCTTCACTTTCTGCCATAAATGTGCAATATATCATATTATTAAATACAATCACCATAGTGTATATTGGATCCTCAGAATGTATTCAATTTATAGCTGAAAGTTTGTACCCGTTGACCTATATCTACCTAGGTCCCCCTAACCTCACCTCCTGGCAACCACCATTCTATTCTGTTTCTATGAATTAGGCTTTTGTTTTTTTAGATTTCACATATAAATGGAATAATATAGTATTTGTCTTTCTCTGTGACTAACTGAGATAGCTGGACGGCATCACTGACTCGATGGACATGGGTTTCGGTAGACTCTGGGAGTTGGTGATGGACAGGGAGGCCTGGCATGCTGTGATTCATGGGGTTGCAAAGAGTTGGACACAACTGAGCGACTGAACTGAACTGAACTGAACTGACTAATTTCACTTAGCATAATGCCCTCCAGGTTCACTAATGCTGTCACAAATGGCACAATTTTCTATTTTAAGGTTGAATATTATTCCATCATGTGTATATATAACATTTTCTTTATCCATTCATCTGCCAAAGGACATTTTGCTTGTTTCCATATCTCAGCTGTTGCAAATAATGCTATAAAGAATATGAGTGTGCAAATATCTATTCAAAATAATGATTTCACCTCCTTCAGATAATGCGCCTGGGAGGTGGATGCCCAGCTCATAAGGTAGATCAAATGGTGGAATGGTAGGTCTATTTTTAATTTTTTGAGGCAGCTTCATACTGTTTTCCATAATGGCTGTACCAATGTACATTCCACCAACTGTGTATAAGGATTCCCTTTTCTCCACACCCTTGCCAGCATTTCTTATCTCTTGTCTTTTTGATAATAATCATTCTGACATGAGAGGTGATATCTCATTGAACCATATAAAATTTCAAGGGAAAGACAACCCTTTGCAAGAACTAAGAAACCTATGGGCACAAACTTAGAATTGAATTATGCTGAATTCAAGTGATAGAGAGGTCAGGCGATAGAGAAGTCAGATCACTCCTCTATCAGTGTCAAGAAATGGTAGTAGAGAAGTAGTCATGACAACCATAGAATGTTACAAAGTCTTCTCTGGAAGAAAAGAGCAGAGAAAAGGGAAGATATCTTTACCAGTCTTTCACCCATCGCTTCCACTGTCCAGACTCTAACATCTGTGAATTTAAAACTCCACTCTACCTTCTTCTTTTCAGTCTTTACAGTCAAGTGTTTCATAACAAATGGACAAGAGTTAAACTTACCATGTGTTTCCTTGTTAGTAATTAAAGGGGCATAAACAGAATTGCCCTATATTGTTTAACATGCTTTATTTCCCCTTCAGGTCCAGAGACATCGGAGGACTCGTACAGATAATTGACTGTGTGTGCCTTCAAAGGATGTTATTTAGGTATATGTGATATCTCTTGGGCTTCTCTCATTCTCATAGTTCAGATGATAAAGAATCTGCCTTCAATGCAAGAGACCTGGGTAGGCGAAACCAACTGAATGGTTGAGGAGGACCTCAGCCTCTCCTATACTGTCCTGGAACTAGAGACCCAGAGACTGACTAGAGCTTGCTTCCTTGAAGATAATTCTTCACACCCCAAGTGCTTATCTAAGCAAAACACTCTTTAACCTCCTACAGAACTCCCCCGAAGAATAGCTGTGTGAAACATGATTTCCTCCACATAGTTACATTTCCAGGAATGTTTTAGTACCCCTATGACCAGAGATCCAAGCAGCTGTCTTCTTGACTCAAATCTGTTTCCCAATTTACAGGAAATGAGCTCCATGATAAAAAAAAAAAAAAATGAGTGGCTGAGTTTGGAAGGAAAGGGACAAGGCAAATAGATGGGGAAATAGTGGCTGACTTTATTTTTCTGGGCTCCAAATCACTGCAGATGGTGACTGCAGCCATGAAATTAAAAGACTCTTACACTTTGGAAGGAAAGTTATGACCAACCCAGACAGCATATTAAAAAGCAGAGACATTACTTTGCCAACAAAGGTCCGTCTAATCAAGGCTATGGTTTTTCCTGTGGTCATGTATGGCTGTGAGAGTTGGACTGTGAAGAAGGCTGAGCACCCAAGAATTGATGCCTTTGAACTGTGGGGTTGGAAAAGAGTCTTGAGAGTCCCTTGGACTGCAAGGAGATCCAGACAGTCCATTCTGAAGGAGATCAGCCCTGGGATTTCTTTGGAAGGAATGATGCTAAAGCTGAAACTCCAGTACTTTGGCCACCTCATGTGAAGAGTTGACTCATTGGAAAAGACTCTGATGCTGGGAGGGATTAGGGGCAGGAGGAGAAATGGACGACAGAGGATGAGATGGCTGGATGGCATCACTGACTCGATGGACGTGAGTCTGAGTGAACTCCGGGAGTTGGTGATGGACAGGGAGGCCTGGTGTGCTACGATTCATGGGGTCACAAAGAGTCGGACACGACTGAGCGACTGAACTGAACTGAACTGTGACTGGAAAGTTCCTCTTTGCATGTTGTGAAGATGGGACCTAGATGGAATTGCTTGTCCAACACAACAGAGCAGAAAACGAGTCCCAGCAGCTAAGCTGATGCACTCGAGTGCCCCTCTCTCTAGAACGGGAGTGCCCTGGGGTGACTGTGTTCTTAGGAGAGCTGCTATCTAAACACAAGAGAGTAATCAAAGTCTATAAACCAGAGGAAGCCATTTTAAGCGGCCGGATGTGAAATAACTAACAATTTCAGCGGAAATGTTCTGAATGGGGAGGGGGGCCTTGGCCATGAAGCAGCACTGGGCCACGTGTATATGAGTCAGGAGAAAGTCTGGCTCAGAGGCTGACAGACCAGCACAGTTGTGGCTGGTGCCTCCGGGGTAATCTGGAGCTCATCCAGCAAGGACTGGCCCTCCGGTGTGGGAGGCTGGAGGCCAGGGGAATTCTTCTCTCTATGGGTACCACACCCCTGGACGTCCAGGGTGTCCCTGTACCACTGGCTCCATTGTGAGAGTGAACGCCCATCGGCAGATAACAACCTGAGGGGTGCCTATCACCACTTCATCATCCAAGTTCTGACTTCATTTTCTTCAAGGCATTTCTCTCCTCATTTTTCTGGTTATGAGGGACTGCACTTGCTTTATTTGGCTATGTTTGTCCTTAAAAATGAAATGTTAATTGGTTTAAGAGTCCACAGCTGCCTATTCACAGTCAGAAAATTTTAATTCTAGTGCTGGCTTCATAAATCATTGTTTGAGCTTGGAAAAATCACTCAGGTTTCTCTAAATTGTAGTTTCTTCCTCTGTTTAAAAAAATCTGTCCTGTCTACTTTAGACTACTATGAAAATCAAAATCATAATATTTAGCCATCTTACTACAGGTTTCTAATGTTATTATGATAAAACTACATAGGTTCTTTATATATTAAATATATTATCATTTTAAAAATGCTTAAGTCTGGTGTTTGACTTTAATTCCCTTAGTGCCTTTAAAATTATAAAAAAGACCAACTAGAATGATTATGAAAAGACTACTTTTAAGATTACATGTCCACTCTTAAAAAGTATTATTTTTTTAGAAAAACTGAGTTAAAGAGAGTAACATCTCTGAAGAGGACTTGCAAATATGTACATGGGAAAGTATTGCACTGGAAGAATGGACACCTCGGTTTTGGAGCCATATATAATATTGGATTTGAATTCTAGCCCTGGCCCTTTAAGTATTGCGTTTCCTATCCATTAACAAAATATAACATAGTTCCTTTCTTAAAATAATTTTTTAAATCTAATACTTAAAACACTTAGAAAAATAATAAATAGCACATATCATTAATAATATTACTATAATTATTAATATTCAATGATAAGATACTAAAGTTATAAAAATAGGCTCTCAAAAATATTAAAGCTGTTATGGCTTTCTGTGGGGCCCTAAATGGGAAACCTTGAAAAAAGAAGGGCTAGCTTTGTGGTTTAGAGCTAAGATGGCGCCTGGCAGAAGAGATGAAGGCGCGGCCTAAGTTGTTTGTTAAAACTTTTGATTGGCTCTCTTGATTTCCGTGCACGTGGAAAACACGTGATCACCATAGACTCTTGTTACAATGAAGCGCATGACGACTTGACCTTTAACATGATTGGTGCAACTATGGTATATTACAATTTGACCTTTAACGTGATTGGTGCAACCCTCACAAACCCCCCCCCCCCAGCTTACCTATATAAACCAAGAGTTTGTGGCAATAAAGCAGAACTGCTGAGACAGAACCCCTGTCGCGTCTGATGGTTTCTCGCTTGCTGAGGTGCTGAGTTGGCGGACAGCAGGCTCACCTCTCTTCGGGACCCCTCGGCTTTGCTGAGGGAAGTTCCACTGCCTCTCTCTCTCTGCGGAGCGCCCCCCGCAGCTTTCGTGATTTAATTTAAGGATATGACCTTTCATTCAACTTTCACAAACCCGTCTTCTCCCTTTACCTGGATAGAAGTTTAGGCCATTAAAATTTTTCCCAATTTCATGTTAGTAGAATAAATGAAAATAAGTGATCATAGATTTCACAAAAAGAGAAAGTATGGTAATCACTGCTTCCAATAATTGTCTCCCTCTTATTAATTAAGGAAATGGTTATAAAAATAATATATAAATTTTCACCAATTGTATTATTAAAGAAAAACACAAGAGTGCATTGCTAGCAGCTCTCCACCATTCTCCCCACATTGGTGATAGGGATAGAAAGTGCTACAGTATTTTATAGGGTTGGTGCAAAAGTTTGTTTCATTTTCCCTACCTGAATGAACTTTTTGGCCAACACAATAGAAAGTAACTAGATAGTATGTAGTAAGATAATTTAAAAATTAATGGCCATGGACTAGTAAGCCCAGTTCTAGGACTCTCTTCTAACAAAAATAAAAATTGATTACAGTAGAGTATCACAGATTTGCTTGTTATATCTTCATTTGTGGTAGTGAAAAATAAAAATATATGAGGATAGGAGAATATGAAAATATTAATACCACTATTCAGGGTAATACGTGTATGCTAAGTCACTTCAGTCATGTCCAACTCTTTGCAACCCCATGGACTGTAGTCCACCAAGCTCCTCTGTCTATGGGATTCTTCAGGCAAGAATATTGGAGTGGGTTGCCATGCCCTTCTCCAGGGGATGCTCTCAACCCAGGGATAGAACTCACATCTCTTCTGCATTGGCAGGTGGGTTCTTTACCACTAGCACCACCTATAACATAAAGCCATCAAATAGCTTTAAAGTAAGTTTCTAATAAAATTTTAAGTGCTTACATTATAATGGTATGAAAAATGCAGAGTTAAGAATCTTTCATAGGCTTTGTGTTACTTTGTTTTGCTTTGAGGAGGAGACCTCAACTAGGAACTTTCTTTCCTACTATAAGGACAATTTTATCTAGTCTTCATTTATTCATTTGCACCCTGACCAGATCTCCACCTCAGACCTACTAATGTACACAGCCTTCTAGTCCAAGTCTCCGACCGTAACAAGAAACTGGATGAGCCGGAGATTTTACTTTATTCAGGGATACCACCCTGAAAGCTCTCCTTGTACCCTCCATACCCTTTTCATTTCTTCCCTCACATCACTTCTCAAAGTGAATACACATCTTAGAAAATAACACATCCCTGTGTGCAAATGTGTTGTTGCCGTGAGTAACAAAAGAGTATACTTTACGGGGACTAGGACCTTGAGAGAGCAAAGAGTATATTTGGCACCTTTACAAAATTTCATATATTTGAGGTGGGGAGGGGCAGCTGGCCATTCTCTAGTCAGGGAACCTTCTGTCTCTCAGAGCTAAGGCCAGAGAGTGGAACTGAGTCAAAATCTCTGCCTTATTTTCCTACTTGCCATGTCATAGTGCTGTTACTAAGGGAGCATATAGGTCCTGGTCTTTTAGTTTCAACCCAACTTCTGTGTCATTGCAGCTGGCGGAATTTCCTTCTGTTCTCTGGAACTTGGTCTCCTATTATCCATAGCTTCTAGGGGCTTTATTTCATTTTATTTGTCTTTAGGTATTTTTACTTAGTTTTATATATTGGTAACACCTTAATGGAATACTGGGAAAGGGTATATCATATACTGAGTTTTAGAAGAAATTTAGGGGACTTCCCTGGCAGTCCAGTGGTTAAAGCTGCCTGCTTCCACTACAGAGGGCACGAATTCAATCCCTGGTTGGGGAACAAAGATCCCACATGCCACAAGGTACAGTCTGAATAAATAAATAAAGCTCCCTTTAAAAAATTTTTAATTAAAAAATAGAAGCAAATTTGGTAGTGCAAAATCTAAGTAGGCATAGTTCAAATAAACAGCTGCCATCACCTAGAACTGTTTAAAACATCTTGATCCCAGATCACTGTTTTAAATTACTTGGTGAGAATATCCAGTCGTAAGTAGATTTTTACATTTCTTTGGAAACCCAATGCACATAATTTTATTAAATATAATTTTATTTTAATAAAAACCTATTTGAGGTTTTGCTTCTCTCATATCCATTTCTAAATTGGTCCTCCTTTCACCAGATAATGGTCTTAAGGAGAACTTAACTGAGATGATTAGAAAAACAGGTAACATAGAGAGAAAAAAATAATTTTTCTTTGCTTATGGACAGACTTTTTAAAATGAAGGCATCAGCTGAATTTGATTAAATCGCAAATAATGCTGGTGGTGCGCCAAGAGGCTTCAACTAAAGGGAAAGCCATCAATGCAATTTAGCTGGGATCTCCTTCCAGAGCCAGCAATGAGGCCCCTTTCCTGTCTGGCTGTGTGTTGCTGGGGCTTATGTGTGAACAGCTACATGCTGAGGGTCTTGCCGTCACTCTTTACATCAAAGCTGGAAGCCAAGCTTCTCCAGTGACTCTAAGGCAAGTTAAATAAACACCCATCAGGGAAGAGAGGAAAAGCTGTGGTGGAGAAAAACAGAGAATTCAGAACTGCAAGGAGCAGCAGATATTACGGAGAACCATCTTGTTCACGCACATTGACAGAGTCAAAGACATGTCTCAGACAAGTTTCTCAGATGGGCTGTGGTGAACACAGCAATGCACCCCCCAGGTACCCCTTCAAGAATGGACCTGATGCTCAGCTATGAAGAATGTAGTCAAAAGTGAGCCTCCAGCTGACAGCAACTTAAGGATCAGCCTCATCTGCCTAGAACTTAAAACTGGAAACAATTCTGGTGGTGCAACAAGGTAGTTCCTCAAGGTTATACCTTTCTCTGGTGGCTCAGATGGCAAAGAATCCACCCACAATGCAGGAGAAGATCCCCTGGAGAAGGGAATGGCAACCCACTCCAGTATTCTTGCCTGAAGAGGTCCATGGACAGAGGAACCTGGCGGGCTACAGTCCATGGGGTTGCAAAGAGTCAGACACGACTGAGTGATTAACACAAACACACATACTCTTCTCACAGGAACATGCATCCAACCAAGCAAGCTTGATATATAAAACTTCGGCCATTAGTGTACCCAGTGTGACTCCAGGTGTCCCTAATACATCAGAACCACAGTAAAATAAATATAAATAGGAAAAGAGTGTGAAGTAGAAAATAAAATAATAAAAAGAAAAAGAAAACAGTAAAATAATATTTGTAATAATACAAATATACTATTTGTATAACAATAGGATTATGATACAAAGCACCTTCTGTAAAGTCCTATACATTTGCTAGTAGTGCGCTTCAAACTTGAGCTTAGTAAGAAATGTGCCCTCTGAATTAGTAGTTAATTGAATGAGTGAATCAAGGATTTATAAAATATGTAAAGACTAAAAATTACTAAGAAATGTAATGTTTGAAGATATGAAAAGAAAAATCATAATCTAAAACTGATGATAACCATGCAAATATTCTTCCCAAAATAATTCATAGATTTAATGCAATTCTAATGAAAGTTCCAGGGGTTTAGGAAACTGACAAAAACATTCTGAAGTTCACCTGAAAGAAAAAAGGTGGAAATAGCTGCAATATTTTGAAAAACAAGGACAAGAAGGGGAAATTGCATTACCAGACTAATATATGTAATCAAACAATATTAAAAACAATGTGAGAGATGGGTAGGAAAAAAAAAAAAAACAGATGATACCAATCACACTAAATAATAAGAGACTGAAACAGACCCAAGTATACATTAGAATTTAGTATGAAAATCATTTATTGCTTCTCAAGATTCTGAAATTTTGGTGAGGCTTAGAATATTTGCTCCTCATATTGTGTTGACTAGAGCCAACTCAGCCAGGGCTGGAGGTTCCAAGATACTAACTGAATCCTCTCCTTCTCGGTCAATCAATTCTCTCTGCTCTCATCACTCAGTAACCTAGCCTGAATTTCTTTACATGGTGACTGGTCACAAGAGAATCAAAACAGAAGCTGCCCAGCCTCCCAAGGCCCACAGCCAGCACAGTACAACCACAGCTGCATCCTCTTGGCAAAAGCAAGTCACATAGGCCCAGGTTCCAGAAAAGACAAATCGAGTTTTATGTGCAGACTAGGGTGGTATCCTTTTCTCCCACCGTTCATGTCTACCTCTGCAGACAACCTACCAGAATACATTTTGTTATTATTATGATACATGTATGCACAATCAGAGGCTTTCCAGGTGGTGCCAGTGGTAAAAGAATCCACTGCCAATGCAGAAGACATAAGAGATGTGAGTTTTATCTCTGGTTTGGAAAGATCCCCTGGAGGAGGGCATGGCAAGCCACTACAGTATTCTTGCCTGGAAAATTCCATGGACAGAGAACCCTGGACGGTCACAAGGAGTCACACACAACTGAAGCAACTTAGCACACACACACACATACACAACCAGGCCCAGCTGGTTTTGCAGACTTATTCTACCACATATCCTCTTCCAGAGAGTAAAAAAATAAGGAATGTCATTTTATAATGCTTAAATAACCTTGATTTCAAAAGCACACTGTAAGAAAGGAGATTAATCCAGCCTCATTTAAAACTATAGATCAAAAGGTACCTAAACAAAATATTTTCAAAATGAATCCAACAATGTATAAAATAAATAATACATTCATGTCTATTTTCATATGGATTCACATGAGAAAACCCAATTGATATAATTCAGTTACTTTAACAAAATAAGAGCAACAAAATGAACAGTCTAATGGATGAAGGAAATGATTTTCTATTATGCAAAAATAATTCATAATTTTAAAGAACTCTTTGCAAATAAAAGTAAAAGTGAACTTCCTTAGCCTGATAAAAGTAATCTACTGAAAGCCTACAACAATCACCCTGAATGGTAAGAAGTTGGAGCATTCCTTTTGAAGATAGGAATAGGATAAAGATACCCACAATCAATACTTCTATTCAACACTGCACCAGACACCCTAGCCAAATGGGTAAGCAAAGAAGAAAAGATAAGTAACATATAAAATGGAGAGGAAGAAATGAAACAGTATTTCCTGGTGATATTACTTGACATTAAGAAACTCTTCAAACAAACTACCAAAGCAAAAGCAAATAATACAATTGAACTAAACTGCTGTATGAAAGGTCAATATATAAAATCTATTGCATTCTCACACATTAATAATCCAATAAGACTTGTATGAATTATTTTTAAAGCAACATAAAGCTTAGCTATTGTAAATTTAAAACAAAACATGAAAGTGAAAGTGTTAGTCGCTCAGTTGTGTCCGACTCTTTTCTCCAGGCAAGAATACTTGAGTGGGTAGCCGTTCCCTTCTCCAGGGAATCTTCCCAACCCAGAGATCGAACCCAGGTCTCCTACACTGCAGACAGATTCTTTACCGTCTGAGCCACCAGGGAAGCCCAAAACAAACATATCTTATTCCTAAATAAACTTTTGTAAATTAATGTTAATTTTTAAAAATAAAATTATTAGACTATTAGAAATTATGAGTGAAAGTCTAAGTAAATGGAAAGAGATTTTCCAAATGTAAAAACCATGGAAAGAATCATAAAGCAAATAACTGATAAATGAGACTCCATAAAATATATTAAAAAATCATCATAATACTTAAGTGATGAGCTGGAAAAGTAGCCACATATTAGAAAAATGACTGTTACTTTTAATAGACAAAGCATACTTATAAATCTTAAAATTCACTGGAATAACACTAATTCTCCAACAGAAATTTTAGCGAGGAAAATTCATACGAGAAAATATCACTTACAACTATGCAGATTAAAGTTAGCCTTACCATAATAAAATAATTGCTTATTAAAATAACAGTGACATATTACTTTTCAACCAGCAAACAGAAAATAACACCAAGAAAGGGTCAGTTGTGTACTATGAGATAGGCCCTTTTGTATTAATACATTGTGTTAGGAGTTGAAATCATACAACCATCCTTCAGGCTATATTTCTCTAGAACAACAGAATAGCATCTATTCTCGCCCCAGTATCCAAGTCTGGATCTATTTATAAATATATACCTTAAAGGAATAATTATATATTTATATGAGTGAGTGAGTGAAAGTTGTTCACTCACTCTTTGTGACCCCACGGACTGCAGCCCGTCAGGCTCTTCTGTCCATGGAATTCTTCAGGCAAGAATAATGGAGTAGGTTGCCATTCCCTTCTCCAGGGGATCTTCCTAACCCAGTGGTCAAACCCAAGTCTCCTCCATTGCAGGCAGATTCTTTACTGTCTGAGCCACCAGGGAAGCCCTATATATTTGTACAGTTTATAAATTTAAAATGTATTACATATTATTTATTTATTTACATATTTATATTGAATATATTACATTTATATTATACATATTATACATTAATAATTTTAAAGTTGTCCATGGCTATGCAACAAATGTGAAATGCTTAAATAAACTATGGCTCATTGGGGATTGACTTCAAATTTGATATGCTTGGGAATCCTTCTTCAAGGAGAATTTTGCCCAGAAGCCCAGTATGTAAATTAGTTAAATGTGGAGCTGCTCTGCTTGAAAAGCACAAGGGGAGCCTAGACTTGGTGGCTTCTGTCTCAATTCTGGCTTCCCTCAAGCTCTGCAGGACTTCCCTGGTGGCTCAGATGGTAAAGCATCCGCCTACAATGCAGGAGACCTGGGTTCGATCCCTGGGTTGGGAAGATCCCCTGGAGAAGGAAATGGCAACCCACTTCAGTACCCTTGCCTGGAAAATCCCATGGATGGAGACTACAGTCCATGGGGTCACAAAGAGTCGACAGGACTGAGAAACTTTCACTTTCACTTTCACTTTCCAAGCTCTGTGGTGGCCCCAAGACAACTCTATGATTCCCTAAGATTTTATGGAAAACTGTGAAGGAAAAAACTGCTGTACAATATTATAAGCTTACTGAATTCATACTTTGAAATATCTGTAATGATGACAGCAAAAGCTCAGGATATAATATCACATAAAAATTAATATACAAAACTACATCCTGTATGATCTCAACTAGACAGACATAAGTATGTAAGTATCCAGTGATTCTTTCTATTTTGTTCTTTATCGATAGCTGTAACTTTCAATTTCTCTACCATGACCATGAATTCCTTTCATAATTAGGGGAAAATGGAAAATTATTAACAAACATGTGCAGTTTTCATTCAGGCCCACTAGTTCATACTAGAATTATTATATGCATCTGTAGAAAAAAAGAAATCTTGGAATTTTAAGGAAAATTTTATTAGAAACAGCTAAAAAGCCCTCCAATAATCTACCTCTGGGACATTTATCTTCAGTGTTATTCAGAGAACATCTGAAATCAATTACAGTTCCCAACTGGCTTCAGGAACCTCTGTGTGCCTCCAGCCATCTCCACAGCAAATTGCCTCAGCCGTGGTCAAAGTCAAAATTTCTCAGTTGCCTTATTTGACCTAAAAATGTTTTATGTAATTTGCCATTATCTGACAGGGAAACAGTTGTTAGAAAATAAATCTTTTTTGAATGTGTCTTGTTAAATGGGTGCCAAGAAATATTCTTCATTGTTCAGACATACCAGAGAAAACTAACAAATATTAGGTAAATAAATGGAATTTCCAAAATAAATCCAGAGGAAAAAAAAAAAAACCTCACTGCTTATCTATCTCTAGAGACACAAAATGATATGCTTTTTAATCTTTGAATATCAGAACTTGAACTGAAAATATGGAAAAAGAGGCAAAACTTTTATTTTCCCTTCCTTCCTCTATTTGGTAAACATTTACCTAAAAATCTGCAACATTAAGAGCTTGTACTGGGGCCTGGGAAGGAAAATATGTGCATAGGAGGCGTGAGGTTGGAGGCAGAAACATAAAGAAATGATTGCAGTTTATTGAAGAGTGCTATAATAATGGTGGGTGCAAGCCGTTTTGGAAATTCTAAAGAGAAAACCACTAAAAGGCTTTCCAATGAGTGAAAGAACACGGAAAGAAATTGTGAAGGGGAAGATGGAAGCAAAAATAGCCAGTACTTCTCAGAGGCAATGACAGTATTACAACTTGTTTTTTGAGGTAGAAAAAAATACAGTAAAGTGAAAGTCACTCAGTCGTGTCCAAATACTGGAGTGAGTAGCCTTTCCCTTCTCCAGGGGATCTTCCCAACCCAGGGATTGAACCCAGGTGTCCCACATTGCAGGCAGACTCTTTACCAGCTGAGCCACAAGGGAAGCCCAAGAACACTGGAGTGGGCAGCCTATCCCTTCTCCAGGGGATCTTACACCTTCAACACTTCCGCCCCATCTTCTCTCTCACACTATGAGCCTGCTTTCCTTTTCACGAGAAAACAGAAGCAACTGGAACAGATTCTGACATACTCCCACCACCATTTCTACTGACAGCCTGTTCTGTGTGCCTTTATTCTCCTCCGTCCCTCCTGTGGCCCTGGATAAACTCCTGGCCTCTGCGGTGAGGCCAAGCCCTCCACCTGTGTGGTAGATCTCATTCCCCTGACCAGCTCAAGAACACTCCTCCAACACTCATTTCCTCTCTCCTCTACATCCTCCATTGCCCTCTCTCTGCTGAGTCATTCACATCAGGATACAGAAATGCCAGATCTTAAAATAAAACCATCACATGACCCCACACTCCCCCCACCAGCTACCGTAACACATTTCTGCCTTCCTCTACTGCAAAACTGCTATAAAAGGTTGACATATATGGTGTTTCAAATCTCACTCAAATGCATTTCTATCAGGCTTTCATCCCTACCACTCTTCTGAAACAGCTTTCATAAACATTGCCAAACCTACCTCTACCGCTCACACTCTCTAACCTCCATGTCCCTTGCACCACATTTGACCCACCTTGTATTTACTTGCTTGCAGAAGCTGTAGTCTCCAAGAACTCTACCCCAAAAGCCCAGAACATTGCATAGGCATTCAGTTAAATATTGGCTTGGCCAAAAAGTTCATTTGGACTTTTACAGCTTATGGAAAAACCCAAACTAACTTTTTGGTCAACTCACTATTTGTTAAATGGATGGCTGAGACAAATTATCATGCCTAAGATTATGCAATTATTAAGTTGGGGAGCAGAGATTCAAACTCAGAAACACCTGACTTTAAAATCATGTACCCCAAAGCTTCATGCTACAACCTGGGCCTCTGATGGGATGATTGGAATAACTGGCAGAATCATTAGTAAAGTAGAATCTATAAGAGAACGAAGATTTGA
The DNA here is from genome assembly GCF_001704415.2 of Capra hircus. Lineage (NCBI taxonomy): Eukaryota > Metazoa > Chordata > Mammalia > Artiodactyla > Bovidae > Capra > Capra hircus. The sequence continues at coordinate 100,413,130 of NC_030815.1, forward strand.
GAGGGAGAGTTGTGAAATCGTTTACTAGCTTGCGAAATAAGCATAACATTACAGAAACTGCCTGCTTACTCAGAGGTGAGTAATCTGGCAGTCTTGGATACCTACTACACAATCCAGAATGAGAAATGGAGCGACCACAGCCTCTAAATGACCTAAGCAGATGTCACAAAGCCCAAGTTTACACATGAGGAGCTTAGCAGGCTCTCAGAGCCACAAGTTTAGGTCTAGGTATTCCAACCACAGAAGCTTAAAAGTAACCAACTATAAGGACAGTGCTAGAGAGAGCACACCCCCACACATACACAAACACAATTTCCAAAAGCCTTCCACAAAAGAACCACAATGACCCGGTGTGCTTTCACTCAGCCCTAGCACAGCCCTTTACACCTCAATAGCCCTTCACATCTCAGTACTGATTCTCCCACTACCCTCAAGTACAAGGTAGGGTAAGGCAGTTCAGAAGAGTGATCTGAGGTCATGAGGATAAGACTAAGTTGTATTCAGTATCTTCTTCTTAAGAAGGCAAGCAGAAAACTCATATACTTTAGAAAGATTTTCTAAAAAATCTTACAGACTGGCAGTAAGTTTTTAAAGGCTGCATTTGAAGAGGTAAAATTTCCTGAAAAAATATCTGTTTAATGGAAGAGCTCAGCCCCTAAGTATGCTGGATAAATGGGACAACAGTGTACTTCTCAGAAGACTAAAAATGCAAATCAAGTGGGCTTGATTTTCACTTTTAATTTGCATTTGACTCATGCCATGAGAAACATGGCTGGATGAAGCACAAGCTGGAATCAAGATTGCCGGGAAAAATATCAATAACCTCAGATATGCAGATGACACCACACTTATGGCAGAAAGCGAAGAAGAGCTAAAGATGAAAGTGAAAGAGGAGAGTCAAAAAGTTGGCCTCTTGATGAAAGTGAAAGAGGAGAGTGAAAAAGTTGGCTTAAAACTCAACATTGAGAAAACAAAAATCATGGCATCCAGTCCCATCACTTCATGGGAAATAGATGGGGAAGCAATGGAAACAGTAACAGACTTTATTATGGGGGGCTCCAAAATCACTGCAGATGGTGACTGCAGCCATGAAATTAAAAGTCACTTGCTCCTTGGAAGAAAAGTTATGACCAACCCAGACAGCATATTAAAAAGCAGAGACATTACTTTGCCAACAAAGGTCCGTGTAGCCAAAGCTATGGTTTTTCCAGTAGTCATGTATGGATGGATGTGAGAGTTGGACTATAAAGAAAGCTGAGTGCCAAAGAATTGATGCTTTTGAACTGTGGTGTTGGAGAAGACTCTTGAGAGCTGAGTGCTGAAGAATTGATGCTTTTGAACTGTGGTGTTGGAGAAGACTCTTGAGAGTCCCTTGGACCGCAAGGAGATCCAACCAGTCCATCCTAAAGGTAATCAGTCCTGAATATTCATTGGGAGGACTGATGCTGAAGCTAAAATTCCAATAATTTGGCCACCTGATTCGAAGAGCTGACTCATTTGAAAAGCCCCTGATGCTGGTTAAGATTGAAGGAGGGAAGAGAAGGGGAAGACAGAGGATGAGATGGTTGGATGGCATCACTGACTCAACAGACATGAGTTTGAGTAAACTCCAGGAGTTGGTGATGGACAGGGAAGCCTGGAGTGCTGCAGTCCATGGGGTTGCAAAGAGTCAGACATGACTGAGCAACTGAACTGAACTGAACTGAAAGATATTTAGAAGTAACTTCTATATCACAATTTTGGCATCATGGAAGTAACATCCAATGTCAACAACCTAATACAAGTTGGTATTCATTAGTCCAGGGGATGGGAGATTACTTAATAGTTCTGTGATCTTCTAAAGAGAAAAAAAAAAGTTTTATTTGCAGGTAACTAAGTAAACACTTTCCAAGTAAGAGATTTCTTTCTCTAAGATTAGCAGTATAACACGCTCGAAACTGGAAATAAAATAACAGTAAAAAGGGAAATTCCAATAATCAGGTTATTAACTCTGCAGACCAGAAAGAGAGAGAAAACAAGAGCTTAATACTAACATTTTCAAATTTTTTTCCGCTCTTATTAGTGCTTCTGGTATCAGATTTCACTGCTGGCATTACCCATAGCATATCGAAGCTTGTTTTTGTCACACGTGTGAAGATTTATTTAACTTGAAAGTCCCTTCCAGTTCACGTGGATTGAAACCATAACTAAAGATTTTGTCACATGTTTCTTATTGTGGACAGGCGTACATAGCTTTCCAAAGAATAATTATTATTCCAGTGAACAGATTTTGCCAGACTTTCAAAATGTACACTATTGATCTTGAGAAACTTAAAAACTTGTTTCTGATTTTTAATCAGAAAAGACTGTGTTCAAAACTTGTTGTTGTTCAGTCACCCAGTTATGTCCAACTTTCTGAAGCTCCAGGGACTGTAGCCCGCCAGGCTCCTCTGTCTATGGAATTTTCCAGGCAAGAATACTAGAGCAGGTTGCCATTTCCTACTCCAGGGCATCTTCCCGACCCAGGGATTGAACCTTGCATCTGCTACATCGGTAGGCACCAGGCTTCCCTGGTGACTCAGGCAGTAAAGAGTCCACCTGCAAGGCAGGAGACATGGGTCCAATTCTTGGATTCCCTGAAGAAAAGAATGGCTACCCATTCCAGTATTCTTGTCTGAAGATTTCCATGGACAGAGAAGCCTGGTGAGCTACAGTTTATGGGGTCACAAAGAGTTGAACACGACTGAGCAACTAACATGTTCAAAACTTAGGGAAAACAACTCAATTCTCTGGAAAACAGGAAAATAAAGCTTTTTAAAGCCAATTTTCCTTTTTCTTTGAGCAACATTCTAATATTCTATGGTTAAAAATTACTTGAGAAAAAATAACACTCCTTTTTTTTTCCTGTATTCAGTAGTTCAAACGTCATATGAGATACTTTAAAGTTATTGCTTTGGCAGGTGGTAGGGGGATGGAATGGTTTCCTGAATGTCATTAGGACTATGACTCCGCATTCTGGCCAAATCTTTTTAAAGTCCCTACAGTCTGACATCCAAATGTATAAAATTCAAGGTAATATAACATAGGAGTTAAAAGATTGTTGTTGTTTTTCAGTCATGTCTGACTCTGAGACCCCATGGACTGCAGCACGACAGGTTCCTCTGCTCTCCACTATCTCCCAGAGCTTGCTCAAATTCATGTTCATTAAGTTGGTGATGTTATCTAATGATCTCATCCTCTGTCATCCCCTTCTCCTCCTGCCTTCAATCTTTCCCAGCATCAGGGTCTTTTCTAATGAACTGGCTCTTCACATCAGGCGGCCAAAGTATTGGAGCTTCATCTTCAGCATCAATCCTTCCAGTGAATATTCAGGGTTGATTTCCTTTAGGACTGACTGGTTTGGTCTCCATGCAGTCCAAGGGACTCTCAAGAGTCTTCCCCAGCACCACAATTCAAAAGCATCAATTCTTCAGTGCTCAGCCTTCTTTATGGTCCAACTCTCACATCTGTACATGACTACTGGGAAAACCATAGCTTTGACTACATGCACCTTTTTCAGTAAAGTGATGTCTTTGTTTCTCAATATGCTGTCTAGATTTGTCATAATTTTCCTTCCAAGGAGCAAGGGTCTTTTAATTTCATGGCTGCGTTCACTGTCCACAGTGATTTTGAAGCCCAAGAAAATAAAATGTCACTGCTTTCACTTTTTCCTCTTCCGTTTTCCATGAAATGATGGGACTGGAGGCCATGATCTTAGTTTTTTGAATGTTGAGTTTGAAGCTAGCTTTTTCACTCTCCTCTTTCACCCTCATCAAGCGACTCTTTAGTTCCTCTTCACTTTCTGCCATTAGAGTGGTATTATCTGCATATCTGAGGTCATTGATATTTTTGCCAGTGATCTTGATTGTTCACGATGACCTGTTCATCTTGGGTGGCAGTGCACAGCAAGGCTCATAGCTTCACTGAGTTCCACAAGCCTCTTTGCCACAAGGTTGTGATCCGTGAAGGGAAATTAAATGATTATAAGCTCTCAAATCAGACAGACTTGCATTTGAATTCTCCATTCAACCTACTATCCTAGTGAAATTCACTTCGATGAGCCTCAGTTTTCTCATCTGCCAAGTGACATTAAAGTATGGCTGTTTCCTACTTTCACAGCAACTGAAAGAATTAACAAAATAACATATAAACCACCCAACACAGAGTAAATGCTCAGGCCCTGCTATCAGGGATTACAATGGTGACTGTGATTGCGATCATGGTTTCCCTTCCTGATACCACTTGCCTGCATGACACACAGACACACAGTACTTCCTTTCACCTGGATACATGCTCTTCAAACTCAAGAAATGCAAAAGTTTCTCTCTGTTCCATTTGATCGACTCTCACCGTTCCTTCAATCTTCTTCCCAACTTCCAGAAACAATTAGAAAAGGAAAAAATGAGGAAACCTTGCTTTTGAGGATTTGGAAATTGGGTAGAATAAGGTTTACCCTTGAGAGAGTTGAAATGGGGTAACATAAAATGAAATGTGAAGGACATTCAGCCTAAGTGAGAAGAAAACAAATACTGATTTCTGCATATGTCAGTCATTGGTATGAATTAATGAAAGGCCAGTCTAGCAGCTACTTTCTACCCCACAGTACATAATTATGTCCTGAGACTTTGCCATCTCAAGACAAACTCTTCTTGTGCTAGCTTGATTTTAAAAGTATCAGTGAACAAAAAGTAACATTAAGCTGCTATACTATGAACCAAGAAGTAATGGCAATAAAGAAGGTACCAGAAACATTACTGGAAGATTGAAAAGGAGTATTCAGGTCAATTCAATGGATACTGAACTCCTCTGCAGTCTTCACCCAAATAGTATCCAGAAAAGAAACTTCAGTCCCTTCTGTCTTCACATTGAGCTTGACTATTGTGCTTTGTCAACTATTATCATGACTGACCTTGACATTAGAAGATGTTATTTCTTCAAACTAAAAACAACCTGCCATGGCCCTTCTCTGTTGCGCTTCCCCATCCCCCTATAATTATACCCTTTCACCTCTGTTTTTTTCCTTCTTTCTTCTTCTTCTTTTACTGCACGATTTATGAAATCCTTTGAAACATGTTGTTTCCAGATGTAGGTCCCAAGTGCCCTGTCATTTACTTCCTGTCCAAGTCCTGAGCAGATGGGATTACACAAGTTCAGCTGCATGAGTCCACCCTTCAATGCTTTCATTAAACTCCAGGATTTTAAAGAGTCTGCCCAGTCCCTGGCAGGGACCTTTCCGTACTTCCACCCCCAAAGCTGTAAATTACTACCTCATTAAACTCAATTGTAAATGATTAGGTGTCTGGAATGTACTTTCCTTTCCCTGCAGTCTCCTTGGAGTAATTACCGCATCGCAAGCCTTAGCACATTATTCAAGCAGAGCAGTGTTTGAGTAGCTCATTGAGGGAGAAGGTCTTATTTTTGTTAAGGTATTATAACTCTATCTTTTGGTTCCAAAAGGAGAAGATTTGTGATCTTTCATTTCCCATTGAGCAATCTCTCTTTTAAGAAGAGAAAGCTGTAATGAACAGACCTCTTTCAAGAATTCATTTCCCTTTCTATCATACACTGCAGTTGGAAATACAGGATTCTTTTTTTCTGATCATTGGTGAGATAAGCCAGCATTTTTAAAAGGTTGTTGTTGCTGCCATTAATTTCCACAGGTAAAGATCACCTGGGAAATGTCTAAACTTTTTTTTTTTTTGAGACAAAGAAACAAACCTAACTCGGGTGATCAATGCCTAGTCATCTAATTTTGATTCTTTGATGAGATTTGTTTAAAAAAACTTGAGTCTGGAAAGGTCAGGGGTAAAAGGGTTGGAAGGAGGGAAAGAGGAGGAGGGGCTGTCACACTGAATAAATAATCTATCCAAAGGTCCCAGTCTGGCTGCTATCACTTGTGCAGGGAAGGCAAAACTAATATTCCCAGAGGGACAAAAGCTCAGAAGGTCAGTCCCCTTTCTTATAGAGGTTTTTGCCTCTTTAGTTGATTCACTGGTTTAGAGCCTTAAAGATTTTTACTATGTCTGCCTTAGGCTCCTCCACCACTTGCTTCCCTCTAGTCAAGTGTGGTGTCACCATGCCCCTGGACTACAGATAAGGATACTGATAAGGATATGGAGAAAGAAAAGGACATGGAGCAAAATGGTTTAGTTGTAGTCAAACAAGTATTAACAGTAAAGTCAATGCTGAAGCAGAGTTTCCACCATGTGTGAAGGAAAAAAAAAAAAATCAAGAATGCAGCATCACTCATTCCTTCTTGACATCTGTGAAGAAAAACTCAGAAAGAGACAAGGGAATGGAGCATTATTAATTTCTCTTTTTTTAATATTTATTTATTTGGCTGTGTTAAGTCTCCGTTGGGGCACGCAGGAGCTTTGTTGCATCACGTGGGGTCTTTCATTGCAGCACAGACTCTAACTGTGGCACGCAGGCTTCAGAGCTCAAGGGCTTAGGAGTTGCTGCACATGGGCTTGGCTGCGCTGCAGCATCTGGGATCTTAGTTCACCAACGAGGAATCAAACCTACATCCCTGCACTGAAGATTCTTACCCACTGGACTACCAGGAAAGTCCCACATCGTTCGTTGCTAACTCAGCCTGTGAATGTGTCTTGTGAGTCGTCGATGATCATAAAGGAGGCTGATGCATATCTGGACAGGACAGATAAGGGGTGGACCAGGCGTCTTAGGTGTTCTCAGGTCTGGACTCATTTGCGTGTCAAGAAAGTTCAGATGAACTTGGCTTGGTAGACCACTCTCTGACTGAGATGGAATAAAAGGTTGGAATAAAAGGTTTTGGTTCCAGGTCTCAGTTCAGCTCAGTTCAGTCGCTCAGTCGTGTCTGACTCTTTGCAACTCCATGGATTGCAACACGCCAGGCTTCCATGTCCATCGCCAACTCCCAGAGCCTACCCAAACTCATGTCCATTGAGTTGCTGATGCAATCAAACCATCATCTGCCTCTCCTCCTGCCTTCAATTTTTCCCAGCATTAGGGTCTTTTCAAATGAAGTCAGCTCTTTGCATCAGGTGGCCAAAGTATTGGAGTTTCAGCTTCAATATCAATCCTTCCAATGAACACCCAGGACTGATCTCCTTTAGGATGGACTGGTTGGATCTCCTTGCAGTTCAAGGGACTCTCAAGAGTCTTCTCCAACACCACAGTTTAAAAGCATCAATTATTTGGTACTCAGCTTTCTTTATAGTCCAACCCTCACATTCATACATGACAATTGGAAAGACCATAACCTTGACTAGACGGACCTTTGTTGGCAAAGTAATGTCTCTGCTTCTTAATACGCTGTCTAGGTTGGTCATAACTTTCCTTCCAAGGAGACAGCATCTTTCATGGCTGCAATCACCATCAGCAGGGATTCTGGAGCCCTAAAATTAAAGTTAGCCACTGTTTCCACTGTTTCTCCATCTATTTCCCATGAAGTGATGGGACCAGATGCCATGATCTTAGTTTTTTGAATGTTGAGCTTTAAGCCAACTTTTTCACTCTCCTCTTGCACTTTCATCAAGAGGCTCTTTAGTTCTTCTTTACTTTCTGCCATAAGGGTGGTGTCATCTGCATATTGAGATCTTTGATATTTCTCCCGGCAATCTTGATTCAAGCTTGTGCTTCTTCCAGTCCAGCATTTCTCATGATATACTCTGCAGGGTGACAATATACAGCCTTAACGTACTCTTTTTCCTATTTGGAACCAGTCTGTTGTTCCATGTCCAGTTCTAACTGTTGCTTCCTGACCTGCATACAGATTTCTCAAGAGGCAGGTTAGGTGGTCTGGTATTCCCATCTCTTTCAGAATTGTCCACAGTTTATTGTGATCCACACAGTCAAAGGCTTTGGCATAGTCAATAAAGCAGAAATAGATGTTTTTCTGGAACTCTCTTGCTTTTTCCATGATCCAGCGGATATTGGCAATTTGATCTCTTGTTCCTCTGCCTTTTCTAAAACCAGCTTGAACATCAGGAAGTTCACGGTTCACATATTGCTGAAGCCTGGCTTGGAGAATTTTGAGCATTACTTTACTAGCATGTGAGATGAGTGCAATTGTGTGGTAGTTTGAGCATTCTTTGGCATTGCCTTTCTTTGGAATTGGAATGAAAACTGACCTTTTCCAGTCATGTTTTCCAAATTTGCTGGCATATTGAGTGCAGCACTTTCACAGCATCATCTTTCAGGATTTGAAATAGCTCAACTGGAATTCCATCACCTCCACTAGCTTTGTTTGTAGTGATGCTTTCTAAGGCCCACATTCCAGGATGCCTGGCTCTAGATGAGTGATCATACCATCGTGATTATCTAGGTCATGAAGATCTTTTTTGTACAGTTCTTCTGTGTATTCTTGCCACCTCTTCTTAATATCTTCTGCTTCTGTTAGGTTCATACCATTTCTGTCCTTTATTGAGCCCATCTTGGCATGAAATGTTCCCTTGGTATCTCTAATTTTCTTGAAGAGATCTCTAGTCTTTCCCATTCTGTTCTTTTCCTCTATTTCTTTGCATTGATCGCTGAAGAAGGCTTTCTTATCTCTTCTTGCTATTCTTTGGAACTCTGCATTCAGATGCTTATATCTTTCCTTTTCTCCTTTGCTTTTCGCCTCTTTCCTTTTCACAGCTATTTGTAGGCCTCCCCAGACAGCCGTTTTGCTTTTCTACATTTCTTTTCCATGGGGATGGTCTTGATCCCTGTCTCCTGTACAATGTCATGAACCTCCATCCATAGTTCATCAGGCACTCTATCTATCAGATCTAGGCCCTTAAATCTGTTTCTCACTTCCACTGTATAATCATTAGGGATTTGATTGAGGTCATACCTGAATGGTCTACTGGTTTTCCCTACTTTCTTCAATGTAAGTCTGAATTTGGTAATAAGGAGTTCATGATCTGAGCCACAGTCAGCTCCTGGTCTTGTTTTTGTTGACTGTATAAAGCTTCTCCATCTTTGGCTGCAAAGAATATAATCAATCTGATTTTGGTGCTGACCATCTGGTGATGTCCATGTGTAGAGTCTTCTCTTGTGTTGTTGGAAGAGGGTGTTTGCTATGACCAGTGCATTTTCTTGGCAAAACTCTATTAGTCTTTGTCCTGCTTTGTTTCACATTCCAAAGCCAAATTTGCCTGTTACTCCAGGTGTTTCTTGACTTCCTACTTTTGCATTTCAGTCCCCTATAATGAAAAGGATATCTTTTTGGGGTGTTAGTTCTAAAAGGTCTTGTAGGTCTTCATAGAACCGTTCAACTTCAGCTTCTTCAGTGTTACTGGTTGGGGCATAGACTTGGATTACCGTGATATTGAATGGTTTGCCTTGGAGACAAACAGAGATCATTCTGTCGTTTTTGAGATTGCATCCAAGTACTGCATTTCAGACTCTTTTGTTGACCAGGATGGCTACTCCATTTCTTCTAAGCTATTCCTGCCCTCAGTAGTAGATGTAATGGTCATCTGAGTTAAATTCACCCATTCTTGTCCATTTTAGTTCGCTGATTCCTAGAATGTCAACGTTCACTATTGTCATCTCCTGTTTGACCACTTCCAATTTGCCTTGATTCATGGAGTTGACATTCCAGGTTCCTATGCAATACTGCTCTTTATAGCATCGGACCTTGCTTCTATTGCCAGTCACATCCACAGCTGGGTATTGTTTTTGCTTTGGCTCCATCCCTTCATTCTTTCTGGAGTAATTTTCTCCACTGATCTCCAGCAGCATACTGGGCACCTACTGACCTGGGGAGTTCCTCTTTCAGAATCCTATCATTTTGCCTTTTCCTACTGTTCATGGGGTTCTCAAGGCAAGAATACTGAAGTGGTTTTCCATTCCCTTCTCCAGTGGACCACATTCTGTCAGACCTCTCCACCATGACCTACCCGTCTTGGGTTGCCCCGCGGGCATGGCTTAGTTTCATTGAGTTAGTCAAGGCTGTGGTCCTAGTGTGATTAGTGCTGAGACCAACACACTAAATGCGGCTGAGAGGAGCTACCCCACGTTTGAAGTCAGGGGCAGAAGCCAGGAGGACCCCATGCCCGAAGGGCGGCAGCCAAGAGAAGTTACCCCACGTCCGAGGTCAGGGGCAGTGGCCCAGAGTGCCAGGCTGTGACGGCGCAGGAACAGCCGAGAGGAGCCACCCTGCATCCGAGGTCAGGGGCTAAAGCCAGGAGGAGCAACCCCACGCCCAAGGAGCGGTGGCTGCGCAGCCTAGAGGAACTATCCCACGCTGAAGGTCAGGAAGGGCAGCGGTGAGGAGATACCCTACGTCCAAGGTAAGGAGCAGCGGCTGCACTTTGCTCGAGCAGCCATGAAGAGATACCCCACGCCCAAGGTAAGAGAAACCCAAGTAAGATGGGAGGTGTTGCAAGAGGGCATCAGAGGGCAGACACATGGAAACCATACTCACAGAAAACTAGTCAATCCAAAACATTATCACCTCCAAAAGAAACCCTATGCCTGTGAATAGTCACTGCATATTCCCCTTTTCCCCAGCCCCTGGCAATCACCAGTATGCTTTCTGTCTGCATGGATTTGCCTCTTCTGAAAATGGAATTATACAGTAATATTTTTAAGGAAAAAGAAAAAATAAAGAAATGCTTTTATTTAAGCCACATAGTCTATGGTAGTTTTGTTACACTAGCCTCAGTATTCAAAGACAGTTAGGAATACTGTGAGATATTGAATAGTGTGAGATACCATTTCACACTATGAAAATGGCTATTAGAAGACTGACAACGTAAAGGACTGATGAGAAAGTGGGAGCAATTGACCTTCACACACAATGCTAGTGGAAGTGAAAACATGGTGAAAAGCATACTGGAAAGATATTTATCAGTTTCTAATCGGATTAAACATTCTTCTACCATATGATACAGTCATTCTCTTCCTACGTTTACCCAAAAGAAATGAATAAATACATCCACAGAAAGATTTGATCAAGAATGTTTATAGCAGCTTTATTCCTAAGCCCCAAACTGGAAATAACCCAGAAGTCCATCAGTAGGAGAATGGAGAAACAAGTCGTGTTACAGTCATACAATGGATTGCTACAGAGCAATAAAAAAAAAAAAAAAAAGAATAAACAACTGATACACTTAACTACAAGGATAAATGTCAAAAAGACACAAAGGAGCACCTACTGTAAGATTCCATTTTTATGCAACTCAGTACTGTGTGTATTCATCTGCTAGGTCGTATCTGACTCTTTGCAACCCCCATGGATCCCAGCATGCCAGCCTTCCCTGTCCTTTACTATTTCCCAGAGTTTGCTCAAATTCAAGTCCATTGAGTCAGTGATGCTATCTAACCATCTCATTCTCTGTTGTCCCCTTCTCCTCCTGCCTTCAATCTTTCCCAGCATCAGGGTCTTTTCCAATACTAGCCAAAAACTGATTTATAATGGTGGTGGTGGTGGTGGTTTAGTCGCTAAGTCGTGCCTGACTCTTGCGACCCCATGGACTGTAGCCTGCCAGGCTCCTTTGTTCATGGGATTTTCTAGGCAAGAATACTGGAGTGGGTTGCCATTTATTCTCCAGGGGATCTTCTGGACGCAGGAATTGAACCTGGGTCTCCTGCATTGCAGGCAGATTCTTTACTGACTGAGCTAGTAGCAAAGTCCTCATTTATAACTATAGAAATAGTATAAGTACCTTTGTACTGGGGCTGCTGACTGGAAGGTACCATAAGGAAACTCTCTAGGGATATGAAAATGCTCTATAACTTGTGTGGTGGTCACAACATGTGAATACATTGTAAACATTCATTGAGCTGTAAAATCAAGATCTGGATATTTTACTATATTAATTATAACTTAATAAAAAGTTAGAAGGTTAATAAAAAATTCTTAATAAAAAATTAAGAAGGTTTAATGCATATATATTGAATATTCTTGGCTTTGTATACTTCCATCAAAAAAAAGTTTGATAAGCCAAAAATACCCATGTTGGGGTCTTGCTTGGAGTAATATTCAGTTCAATTCAGTTCAGTTCAGTCACCCAGTCGTGTCCAACTCTTTGAGACTCCATGGACTGCAGCATGCCAGGCCTCCCTGTCTATCACCAACTCCAGGAGTCTATTCAAACACATGTCCATTGAGTCGGTGATGCCATCCAAGCATCTCATCCTCTGTCGTCCCCTTCTCCTCCCACCTTCAATCTTTCCCAGCATCAGGGGCTTTTCAAATGAGTCAGTTCTTCAAATCAGGTGGCCAAAGTATTGGAGTTTCAGCTTCAGCATCAGTCCTTCCAATTAATATTCAGGACTGATTTCCTTTAGGATGGACTGGTTGGATCTCCATGCAGTCCAAGAGACTCTCAAGAGTCTTCTCCAACACCACAGTTCAAAAGCATCAATTCTTTGGCACTCAGCTTTCTTTACAGTCCAACTCTCACATCCATACATGACTACTGGAAAAACCATAGCTTTGACTACACTGACCTTTGTTGGCAAAGTAATGTCTCTGCTTTTTAATATGCTGTCTGGGTTGGTCATAACTTTCCTTCCAAGGAGCAAGTGTCTTTTAATTTCATGGCTACAGTCACCATCTGCTGTGATTTTGGAGCCCCCAGAAAATAAAGTCTGACTCTGTTTCCACTGTTTCCCCATCTATTTCCCATGAAGTGATGGGACCAGATGCCATGCTCTTCATTTTCTGAATGTTGAGCTTTAAGCCAACTTTTTCACTCTCCTCTTCCACTTTCATCAAGAGGCTCTTAATTCTTCTTCACTTTCTGCCATAAGTGTGGTGTCATCTGCATATCTGAGGTTATTGATATTTCTCCCAGCAGTCTTGATTCCAGGTGGTGCTTCATCCAGTCCAGCATTTCTCATGATGTACTCTGCATATAAGTTAAATAAGCAGGGTGACAATTTACAGCCTTGATGGAGTCTTTTCCTGATTTGACACCAGTCTGTTGTTCCATGTCCAGTTCGAACTGTTGCTTCCTGACTTGATACAGATTTCTCAGGAGGCAGGTCAGGTGGTCTGGTATTCCCATCTCTTTCAGAATTTTCCACAGTTTATTGTGATCCACACAGTCAAAGGCTTTGGCATAGTCAATAAAGCAGAAATAGATGTTTTTCTGGAACTCTCTTGCTTTTTCAATGATCCAGCAGATGTTGGCAATTTGATCTCTGGTTCCTCTGCCTTTTCTAAATCCAGCTTGAACATCTGGAAGTTCATGGTCCACGTATTGCTGAAGCCTGGCTTGGAGAATTTTGAGCATTACTTTGTTAGCGTGTGAAATGAGTGTAATTGTGTGGTAGTTAGAGCATTCTTTGGCATTGCCTTTCTTTGGAATTGGAATGAAAACTGACCTTTTCCAGTTCTGTGGCCACTGCTGAGTTTTCAAAATTAACTGTCATACTGAGTGCAGCACTTTCACAGCATCATCTTTTGGCATTTGAAATAGCTCAATTGGAATTCCATCACCTCCACTAGCTTTGTTCGTAGTGATGCTTCCTAAGGCCCACTTGACTTCACATTCCAGGATGTCGGGCTCTAGGTGAGTCAGATTAACTACATAAATTAACCTGAGGACAACTGATAATATGTTGGGTCATCCTATTGAAAACATGTTATATCTCCTTCTATTTACTTTATTTGAATATTCTCTCATTGTATTGTTTTCCCTTAATTAAGTTAAAAAAATTTTTGTAGACATTTTAATTATATATTTTCCATCAGTTTTCTAATGGGTCATTCCACATGTATAGAAAAATAATAGTATACTTTTTTAAAAACTTTTTTTTTTTAGTTGCAGCATGTGGGATCTTAGATCTCCAACCAGGAATCAAACCTGCACCCTCTGCAGTGGAAGTGAGAAGTCTCAACCGCTGGACCACCAGGGAGGCTCCAGAATAGTTATTTTAACTGGACTTCTATATGTCCATTATTTTTTCTCCCTAGGATTTTGTTGATATTTTTGTTTCTTTGAGAATATCACTGAGAAAGGTTAATCATATTGCCTTGTTTTTAGCTCAAACTGCAAAAATACTACATCTAAAAGCGATTCGGTGCTGCACATCATTTATATCATAATTTGATTGGTTTTAGATTACAGTTTTGGAAACTACTGTACATAGTAGCCAATATTTTTATGCAACCTGTCTGCATTTTCAGTGGAAAGAACAAGCATCATTCTATTATTTCAGCATGTTCCCACTATTTTAAAAAATTTTAAACTATGTCACTATTCATTTTCCATTTTTAGTAAAATTGTATAAACTATGTTACAATTTTACATGGGTCTCTAAAAAAATTATGTGATGCTTTATGGCAAACCCAAAGTTTTTCTTTTTATTAAATATAACCTCTTATATGTAAGTCAAAACTAGAACTTGAAAATAATATGTAGACCTGCAGCTGGTGAAAAAATATACTAAAAACTTTGTACAGTTAAAAATTATAGAAGCTGAATTCCTAGTCATAAGGTGTGTTTTCTCATTGTCAGGTCAATAACCTTGTGCATGTGTCACCAAATAGTTGTAGTTCAACTATAAAAACAATGGAACTCCATCAGAACAGGATTGTTGAGGGGGAGGGGAAGAAGAAAACAAAGAGGGGCGAGGAGGATATGATTTTAACATCTGAAACTCAACTTTATAATGAGAAACAGTGGAGACATGATGTCATAATGTAAAAGGTAGCTCCACTGTATTTGTTTTCAAGCTGGCCTGACCTGAAGTTTCAACTAAGTCCAGATGGAAAAAAGGGAGAATGTACATATATTCCAAGTCTGAAACAAAGACTTAAAGCAGAAGGTTTCTTACTCATGAATTCAAGATGCTTGCATTTAATGCAGACCAAGAAAAGCCAGCTCATTATTCGTCCCTCCTCATCTGCTTATCTCAAACCTTTAACCTCTCTCTAAATCTACAGGATACCATCTGGCCTGGTTGTCTCCCAACCACTAAGGTAGTGGGGGTGGGGTGGGGTTTATTCTTCAATTCCTGCTGATAGTGAAATCATCTATCGTTTTTCCATCAACTCTAAGGCCCAGGTTTGTTTTTTTTGGTTTGGTTTTGCTTTGGTTTTCATATCTTAATATCTCTGAAATTGGGATGAGACTTACAATCAATGATGCTTCATAGTTTAATTGGTAACATTTTTTGTTTGCTTGCTTGTATGCTTTGTGTATGTGTTTTGTTTTTAGTGGAACATAAAATAATGTTGCACTCACTGTTAGTGTTGTCTTAGGATTTATAAAATATAGTAACTAACGGGGGTGACTGATGAAGCACCTGGATTTTGCTTTTATTCTGGAGTGACATCTCCGTTTAAGAGAAGACCCAGAAAGAAGTCCCCTGGGAGCTGGTCTGTATTCTGTGAAAGTGCACTTCTGTGGCTGCTCTTGATTAAGTCAGCAACTGCTTTCACCTGGGGAAAATTCACACCCCTTCCTTGAAAGCTCTAGGGAAAAAATGTCTCAACTTGCATAAGAAGCCCAGAAACTTCTAAGAGAAAAGGATGAGACTAAAACTCCTCTTACCGCAAAGTCAGAGACCAGGGAAATCTGGGGTGAACCAAGGTGCCATTCAGCAAGAGATAGTGCAAAACGACAATGAGCACACCAAAGGAGAAATCATTGGCAGGGGGATGGGGGGAGATGGGCCTTTTTTGAGTACATGGTGCAGGTTCAAGACAAGCCTAGGTTATGCAAGGCAGCAGATGGCTGAAAGAGGACACCCTACAGACTCGGCCACTCGGGCCTTGTATTGAGCTTTTTGAGGAACAGTGACCGAGCTCAGAATGCAGCAGTCCAGCCAGGATCCACTGCAGCACAGGCAGAAATCCAGACCTTCAAGAACATTTCCTCAGCTGCAGACAGGCACCCAACTGGCTGAGCAGGGCAAGTCTCACAGCAGCAGCAAATGCGGCAGAAGCCAAAGCAACAGCCCCAGTGGACGGACGCTGCTTGCCGATCCCCCCTCTCCAGCTGGTGTCTGGAAGCAAGACTGACACCCTCTGAACAGGCTGTGCCCCTGCATTCATGGAAATTAATTGAAAGTTAAGACACTTGCCAATCTTTGTATCCTAGCCACTAGAACAAACCATTTGTAAACCTGGCACCACAGAACTTTAAACAGTTCCCAACAGAGACTCACAGACATAGGAAATAAACTTATGGGTATCAACGGGGAAAGGAGGTTGAAAAAGGAGGGATAAATTAGAGGTTAGGATTAACATATACGCATTACTATATTTCAAGTAGATAATCAACAAGGACCTACTGTATAGCACAGGGAGCTATGCTCAACATTTTGTAATAACCCATAAGGGAAGAGAACCTCAAAAAGAACACATAGATATATAGAGACATATATAGAGGTATACTTTTAGGTATGTATGTGTAACTGAATTGCTGTGCTGTAACCTGAAATACATTGTTGTAAATCAATTATACTTCAATTTTTTTAAAAAAAGCTCCCAACAATCAGTAAGAAATGGTGATTATTCTAAGGAAACACCGTGGTTAAAAAAAATAAAACAAAACAAAGACACAAAGGTAGTAAATGAGTGGTGGATTAAAGATTCAAACCCAGGTCAACTTAGCTGGAAAGTCATGCTCTTTTCACGGCATCATAATGGCCACCTCTGAAGAGAAGAGAATTCTCACAAGAATGCCCCGGCACACCAAGTTCTCAGAGATCATCCACAGAGTTAATTTACCAAAAAAAAAAACACAAAAAAAGTACTGCTTTACATCTACAATATAACCCATGTTTGCAATATGGAGAGGAAATATCAGATGTGCCTAGAACTGGCCATCTAGTCCAGTCAAAATTCCCTGGCTTCACTGTGAACTGGTTAATGCAAAGCTTGACACATTTAGGAGTTCCTGACAGTCTCTAATGAGAGATTTCCCAAACAAAGGAGACCTTGACTCTACTTCCTCTGGAGGAAACACTATAGTTCAGTTCAGTCGCTCAGTCGTGTCCAACTCTTTGTGACCCCATGGACTGCAGCACACTAGGCTTCCCCGTCCATCACTAATTCCTGGAGTTTACTCAAACTCATGTCGATTGAGTCGGTGATTTCCTCCAATCATCTCATCCTCTGTCGTCCCCTTCTCCAGCCTTCAATCTTTCCCAGCATCAGGCGCTTTTCAAATGAGTCAGTTCTTCAAATCAGGAGGCCAAAGTATTGAAGTTTCAGCTTTAGCATTAGTCCTTCCAATGAATATTCAGGACTGATCTCCTTTAGGATGGACTGGTTGGATCTCCTTGCAGTCCAAGGGACTCTCAAGAGTCTTCTCCAACACCACAGTTCAAAAGCATCAATTCTTTGGCACTCACGTTTCTTTATAGTCCAACTCTCACATCCATACATGACTACTGGAAAAACCAAAGCTTTGACTAGATGGACCTTTTTTGGCAAAGTAATGTCTATGCTTTTTAAAAAATATATAAATTTATTTATTTTAATTGGAGACCAATTACTTTACAATATCGTATTGGTTTTGCCGTACATATAACATGAATCTGCCACGTGTGTACACATGTTTCCCATCCTGAACTCCCCTCCCACCTCCCTCCCTGTGTATATGCTTTTTAATACACTGTTTAGGTTTGTCATAGCTTTTCTTCCAAGGGGCAAGCATCTTTTAGTTTCATGGCTGGAGTCACCATCTGCAGTGATTTTGTAGCCCTCCAAAAATAAAATCCGTTACTGTTTCCAATGTTTTTCCATTCATTTGCCATGATGTGATGGGACCGGATGCCATGATCTTAGTTTTCTGAATGTTGAGTTTTAAGCCAACTTTTTCACTCTCCCCTTTCACTTTCATCAAGAGGCTCTTTAGTTCTTTGCTTTCAAACTACCACACAATTGCACTCATCTCACATGCTAGCAAAGTAAAGCTCAAAATTCTCCAAGCCAGGCTTCAACAATACATGAACCGTGAACTTCCAGATGTTCAAGCTGGATTTAGAAAAGGCAGAGGAACTAGAGACCAAATTGCCAACATCTGTTGGATCATCAAAAAAGCAAGAGAGTTCCAGAAAAACATCTACTTTTGCTTTATTGACTATGCCAAAGCCTTTAACTGTGTGGATCACAACAAACTGTGGAAAATTCTGAAAGAGATGGGAATACCAGACCACCTGACCTGCCTCTTGAGAAACCTGTATGGAGGCCAAGAAGCAACAGTTAGAACTGGACATGGAACAACAGACTGGTTCCAAATAGGAAAAGGAGTACATCAAGGCTGTATATTGTTACCCTGCTTATTTAATTTATATGCAGAGTACATCATGAGAAATGCTGGACTGGATGAAGCACAAGCTGGAATCAAGATTGCTGGGAGAAATATCAATAACCTCAGATATGCAGATGAAACACTGTACAGAAACCCTGAAAAGCTGTCTTCCAGAGCCTCTTTTCATTTGTATATAAGAAAAGGTGGAGGAGTTTGTCACTAATCTAAAATCCATCTACTATAGGATTGGGGAGACTCCTCTAGAACTTTCTGAACATTGAACTCCTTAAGGCAGAAGGGACAACTAACACCACTTCATCATTTTTACATTTTTTTTCTGATTATAAAATATACATGAATTATGGAATTAAAAACAATTCATAAGAGTAAAGAGCAAAATAATATTTGATTTGCAGTCTTCCCATGAAGTGAGACAAACTATTACCAGTTCAAATTACTATGTTTCCAGTCGTCACTATTAAAAAATCATGAGTACCACACATGGAAATAATTTTATGTCCTTCTTCTTTTACTTAACATTACATCATGAGTTTTCCCCTAGCCATTAGAAATTTTCACAATGTGCCAAGCTTGTGACTTAGGGTATGGGCCATGGGGGATCCTAATTTCTAGCCTGCCTGCTTATATGCTGATAGAGGAAAAGGTAGCCAGAGTCAGCATCTCAGACAAGGGTGTGCTTATGAGGAAAACAGGAAACCCAAAGTAAGATTTCAATAGGTATGAGTGGAAAACAAATTAAAAAATCAGAAAACATCTACCCCAAACACTAGGGAATATAGGTTAAACTAGTTAGGGATTTTAAAACCTATAGAGATTTACTGGAATAATGGTATACAGAGGGAGGGAGATTCTTATAAACAGAATGATTATATAATTTATCATTCAAACTGAGACTCTATTGATAATTGCACTTGGACAGCAACTGTCAACCAGGGCATTTCTGCAGAAACTGAGACAAATAGTTGCCTTATTTACAGATCTTTATAGCCAATCAAGAAGGCATGAAGGGGAAGAGTTCTTAAAGAGCTCCAAGACTGCTTGGGTGTTACTGCCAATAATTCCTCTACAGTACTGTACGCTAATGGTGGTATCAAGAGTTCTTGTTCTGATTCTGTTTCACTTTCATTGTTAAATAATTATTACTCTGTCATCCCTGCCTTCATCCCAGTATATCATCATGATTCCAGGATTTCCCTCCAGTCCTTGTTCCACTCTTGGCAAGAGGAATGCTAAATGGAGAACGAGATTTTGGTGGGATGAATGAATGAGGAGTACTGAAAATGGGGTAGATTTGCACACAGAAAGACACCTGGAATCCAAACTGGCAAGACTGTCCACCTCCCACCCCCGCCGTGACTCCACAAGGACACAGGTAGCATCTCTCCACCTGGTACTGTCTCTGAGGCAGAGAGATTTACTGTTTCTCTGATGTAGATGGACTTCCCAGAGCCCAGACTGGTTAGTATATATTTCTGAACTGTCCTCTGCTCAGAAAAGGACATCCCATAATAATGGAATGCACGTGCATCCTCCCTCTGTTAGTGGATCATTACAGACAATGTTCAAGATGTGATGGGAGGATACTGTTCTGGTGCATTTCTTTACTGTGTCCTGTAGGTGACAAGAGACATTAAAGAACTAATAAGACTTCCCTGGTGGTCCAGTGGTTAAGCCTCAGAGCTTACAGTCCAGGGGACACAGCTTCCATCCCTGGAGGAAGAGTAATAGGAAGATCCCCCATTACTTTCACATTCAGAACAATTTTAATAAAGTCTTTTTCTGCTTCAATCATCCAGTGTCCATTTTTGTGGCATACAACTAATCCCTTTAACTGATAAAGGCCTTCATTCCCCCAGTTCTTTTTATGATCCGATGACTGTGATGGTTCCTAAAACCTATATTAAACCTTATACCCAGAACACATAAGAGTGGCTTTCTGTTTTCCATACAGCTTTATTGCTTTTTATATGTGAGAAAAAACATATCCAGAAAGCTCCTCTAAAGGGGAAATAATGTTACATGTAAGAATGTCAGGAGAGGAATAAGAATGGGGGTGGTCAAAGGGGACTTAGTCTTTAATCAGTAATGTTCTGACTTTTTTAAAAAATTAATAAAAAGAATGTGTTACTATAATGTGGGTACAATAAAAGTTCATTTAAAAATAATGCATTTTAACACCTAACACAAACCTAGCACTAGGTCTGCTGGTGCTGCTGCTAAGTCGCTTCAGTCGTGTCTGACTCTGTGCGACCCGAGAGACTGCAGCCCACCAGGCTCCGCCACCCTGGGATTCTCCAGGCAAGAACACTGGAGTGGGTTGCCATTTCCTTCTCCAATAGGTATTACTTATTCAATAGGTATTACTTATTCAATAAAACTTGCTGAAAGAATGGGGGGAAAAATCAAGTAATTCCAGGCTGTTCTTTTATAGACGAAGCAGATAACACTGCAAACACTGAACTGCTGTGCAGCGGCCTGGAATGTTAGGTATTCACATTTGAACAATATATATAATGGAAGTTAGGTAGTAGAAGGGAACTAGAATGTATGAAGACATACATGGTCACATGACTTCTAGATGTCTGTTTACATTTAGAGTCACTAGTTGCAGGCAACAGAATAAAGTTATGGCTGAACTGAGTGATAAGAGCTTTACTAAAATTGATTAGAAGTTTGGAGAAGCAGGCTCAAGAAATGGCAGGAAGTACGAAGGCTGAGCAGACTAGCCCAGAGCAGGTGACCCAGAAGACCAGTCTAGCAGACGTAGCTGCAGCCACTAAAAAATGGTTAAGCAACGTGCCCAAGATCATACAGCTATGAAGTTGTAGAGCTGGGAATGAAACCTGGACAGTCTGATTCCAGGGTCTTCACCAGTACTGTATAGTAACCAATTCAGCCAAATGAAGTCCACAAAATCTACTGTGTTGAGAGCTATGGAAGGAATGTTTATGGTAACAGGAATGATTGTTTCATATTCTCTTGCTGACGTTTTTTATGACCTTTCGTGTTTACTCTGAATGTTTTCTCTAATCTATCAGTTCTTTTAAAAAATTATTCATTTATTTATTTTTTGGCTACACTACAGGGCATGTGGAATCCTAATTCACTGACCAGGGATGGAAGCTGTGCCCCATGTACTGTAAGCTCTGAGGCTTAACCACTGGACCACCAGGGAAGTCTTATTAGTTCTTTAATGTCTCTTGTCACCTACAGGACACAGTAAAGATATGCACCAGAACAATATCCTCCCATCACATCTTGAACATTGTCTGTAATGATCCACTAATGGGAGGGAAAATGCACATGCAACATTTAATGACAGTAAAAATTGATGAGAAGTCTGGATGGAGGAAAGGATGTATTTGTCACCAAAATAAAGGAGACAAAAATTTTAAATGACTTGATAATCAGTTTAATTAGGCAAATATTTAAGTTATTGTTTTAAATCAACCACACTCTAAAATTATCCTTTTCTATGAAGTATTTTGTGCAAACTCTTTCTATATAGATAGACTGAAAGAGAGAAAGAGATTTCATGAGTAGCATTAATTCAAAATAAAATATAGGGTCTTTAGATTCCACAGGGCATTTTCAGTCCCTCAATAACTCAGCTCTTTGGAAGGAGCTACCAAAGAGTACAACTTCTATTTTGCCTTGTGAGAGGGAAATTCTAGCGGTCTACCATCTTTTTCAGTGACAAAGCATTCTGGCTGAGCAAAAACAACATTCTTTACAAAATAGACCAGGAATATGAAGAAGACCCAAGCTAAACAGTGTGTATGCAATTGTTAAGCACAACAGAACCCAAAATATGTCTGACAGCAAAGATTAACTCCATTTGTTACATACACTCCAGCAATATATGAACCTCAAACATCAACTTCTTCAACAATTTCCACTGACAGTTATAAAACTCACATCAACTTTCCCCAGTCTAATCTGTTATTTAGGGATGCCAGATTAAATATTTATAAAAGAAGAAGAAATCATTTACTTCTTTTGTTTATTTTTGAGGATGGCGTGCACCTCATGGTATGTAGGACACATATGTCTTAAGAAACAATCTATATCTTTCCACATTCTTGAACAATTCTAGGAAAATGAGATTATTTTACACAGAAAACTGAGTAGAAGTCTCCCTCAGTCTTCAACTGTTCTCTGGTCATCTGAAACACTTTTGAGAATTTGGACAGAGTAAAACTTCATGGAAACTATGACAGTACCCCAAATGTTTGCAATTGAGCACAGCTATTACAGTATACTGCTATCTCTGCAGATTATAGCAGAGAGACCATCCTTGTTATTGGGATGGAACTATTTGGTAATACTGAGGCAGCATGACACAGAAAAAAAACAAACAAACAAAAAAAAAAGAATTTGGAGAAAAATCTGGACTGGAAAACATATCATCAAGAATGCCTGTCTGTCTATCCATAAGCCCCAGACAACCCACTGTCTAAAGAGATAGAAACACTTCCTTCATTCCTCAGGGAGGGATTATTTCAAAATGAATGAAAAGCCTATAAATGACCAGGAGCTGCTTCAAAATAAGAAGGTAGCACAAACATCAAATTATTAATTCTTCTATGGGCTGCAGTTCCTTATTTTTGGCACAGAAATAAATGATAGCTTTTAGCCAGTTTGCTGAGTGGACAATCAACTTAATAAAATACAGGATGCATTCAGTGTTTATAATCTGGCTTGGAAATTCTGAGCATTAGTAATTTTTGAAGTTATGTATTATTTTGATCTTAGTAATTTGGCTACTTTTGTTAAAATAAAAATTCACTTCACATATTCATTTATTATTTATGTCTCTCCAAATTTCAAAAGGGATTTTCAGAGACATAAAAAGAAATGAAAAAAAAGATTGGGACATTGAGAGGATGTAGGAAAGTAAGTAAATATAAGAGAAAACAATGTTGAAAAGAAATATTTCAATTGAACACAAGACTTAGATATTTTCACCAAACAGAGGAAAATAAAAGGCTTTGGTATAAAATGGTACTGCTTAGTAACGTCTGCAGCAACTTTTCCTGAACACACACTAAACATGTGATGAAGATTCAGAAAATTATGAAACTAGCAAGATTAATAGACAATATAATAGAAATGTGTGGAAGGAAAGGAATTTCTACCAACTAAAACGTTGATGGGGCTGGATTGAGAAAAAATAATTCAGGGATTCTCCAGCTTCATTAAGTGAAAAGAGGGGCTCTGCTGAGTTGAAAGATGACAATGGAGACACTTCATCCTTTGTCTAGTCTATTTCTCAGGCTGCGTACAAGGAGAGGCCCACAGCAAAGGCAGAAATGGGAAGGGCCTTGGTAAGAATGCACAACACAGGCTGCGATATTTCAATTGTTCTTGGGTTCAGAAAGGGGAACTAAGAGAAAAGCATGATTCATGCCAGCAGAATGCACTCTACAAATATATAGAACATAATGAAATTTTAGCCAAAAGGTATGCAGTGAAACGGTATTATAAAAAACATACATCTTGACTGATGAAATGAAAACCAAGTCTAAATAGATCTTATCATTTTTTAAAATGAAGAAAAAAATTTTAATTTCAATTTTAAGTAAAAATTTTAAATAGTTTCAACATTTTAATATTTTTATAAAATTTTGTAATCCAATAAAAATATAAATAGGTCCTATGAAAGAAGAAAATGTGTCACAAAGAAAAAAGACTATCACTTTGATAATCTAATAGAGAATTACCTATTTTTGAAAATGATATTTAGAAGGAATCAGAGGAAAATTTTAGAAAACTTGGCAATCCTAAGTGCAGTCCAAGAAGACACAGCAAGTATAAAAGAGAAAGAAAAGACAAGTAAGAATGCAATAAAATGAGAGCAAAGGCAGTGATTAGAGATAAACAGGGGTTGAGTGAGGTAACAAAGAACGAAACAGAAACTAGCAGAATTAAAATCTGCAATGGAGACATTAAAGAGAAGGAGTGACATGGAAAATAAAGCAAGTGTGGAAAATAACTTGAGCTCTCCTAATATGTAGCTGTAAAGGACAAGTGCTAAAAACTATGCAAGAAATTATAAATATAGAGCACTTAGATGAAAATCTAATCAAAGAATTAGTTACGGTCACTCCAACAAAATCAGAACAATTTTAGAAGTCATAACTTGGCTGAGCTTAAAAGCTTCAGAATTACAATATTCAGACCAAAAGCAATTAACAAGTTCTAAGAAAAATTAATGAAAAGAGACCAATGTCAGATTTCCCCCATTACAAGGATAAATATCCTATAATTTTTCAGGGGCAAACATGTTATATCCACAAAGGAAACGTTTAAGATTAAAAATTTTAAACCACCACCAACAACAACAGAAAATATTGTGCTGGCCTCAAAATTCTCTCAAATAAAAAAGTCAAAAGGAAGTACAGAAAAGGCTATAGAATTTCCTGGGGGTAAACTCAGGGCACAAAAATGCTATTTCCACATGGTCATTCCTGTGTAAAAGAAAAAACAGTAATTCCAGGCATGAAAAAATCCAGAAAATACAGAATCCAAGTGTCTTTTTTTCTCAGAGTAAATTTTCCCTTTTTATTTATAAAATACATAACAAGTTTATTATCAACAAATTTTCAAATAAGCAATCGAAAAGGTTAGAATCACTCATACCTCTACCACTCAGAGATGAGCGTCCAGTTCCACTTAGCCATCTGCCACAAATTGTCCTTCTCATTAAGAATTCTCTTCCAGCATCATTTGTAATGTTGGGGTTAGGGGTTAGAGTTTATTCCAATATGGAAAATAAAATTTAAAATATAGATGTGTCACAATTTTTTTATTTACCAATTCCCAAGTTTCAGCTGGGCTCACCTTTGGAAAGGCACTGGTGAGTCCAGTGCTCTCTCCCTTCCCAAGATCCTGCAAATTCCTAGGGGATTTAAATTCCTTACCTTTGGCTCTTAGCTCCAGCTCTCCACTGAGTTCCTTTGGAATATGATTGCCTTGGCATGCTGTCTGATCCTGTCATCTCCCTGCCTAGAACCTTTTAATAAATAATTTTCCATTGCCCTTGTAATAAAGTATATATTATTCAGGTTAATTTATACATCCTACTTGTGCCTCCAGCCTCATTTCCAGACTCTACTCCCTCCACTACCTTCTCCCCTCCTTCCCCCATGCACCAACAATATGAACAATTAATTTCAGTTTCCCAAATGAGTCTAATTCCCTCTTACCTCCAAGCCTTTAGCAAGTTGCTCAAAAAATATTTACTCATCTACATTTTTGACACTTTGCTAGAGACCTAAAGGGCCTGGTCCAGAACAAACAAATAGATCAGTGGAACAGAATGTGCAGCCAGAAGACAGACTTTAGTATGTATAAGAATTTAATATATTATAAAATGGTGTCACACACCAGTGAGAACATAATAAACTGTCTAACAAATATTATTGGGAACACTGGCTTCTACTGGGAAAAAAAAAAAGTCAAGAATAATAAAGTGAAAGCCTCACCTAATACTATGTATAAACATTAACAAACCAGACTAAAATGTTAAATGGAGACATGAAATCATTAAAAACCAGAAGTAATTACAGCTGGTTATTTAATGGGTCTTAAGGTGTAAAAGAAATGTCCAAGCATATAGGCAATGGAGAAACCTTTAAAGGAAAAATGTAACAGATCTGATAACATGAGAATTAGAAACTTTGGCAATTAGGGAAAACAAAGAGAAAGTAACAAACTGGGCTGAATGCAATAAATGCTGTATGTGTCAGAGGGTTCCTGGCTCACTCAGAAAAAAGGTCCAAGTCCATACACCCTTAGTACTCTGGCCTCATCTCCCACAACTCATACCCTTCGCCCACCTTACTTGACTCAAGACCATACGGATCCCTTTCTGTTCTTCAACCCCTCCTAAATGCTGCTACCTCAAGACCTTAGTTTTTGCTACGCTCTCCTCTAGGTTTTCTTTTTCCCTGGTTACCTGAAAATCTTGCTTCTGCATTGCTATTATTAGTTTCCAACTGCTGTTGTATCAAATGACCACAAACATGAAAACACCACACACATTTGTTATCTTACAGTTCTGAAAACCAGAAGTCCTAGAGTCAAGGTGTCAGCAGGCCTGTATCCTTTCCAGAGGCTCTAGGGGAATATCTGTTTCCATGCCTTTTTCAACTCCTATAAGCTGTTTGCATTCTTCAGTTCATAATCCCTTCCTCCAGCTTCAAGCCAGCCACATAGCATCTTCAAATCTCTCTGACGCTGCTTCTGGTATCACGTCTCTTAGGGGACTCTCCTGCGACCCTCTTACAAGGACCCTTGTAATTACATTCACCTATCTGGATAATCCAGGAAAACTTTCCCATCTCAAAATCATTAACTTAATCAAATCTGCAAAGTACCTTTTACATGTAAGGTAACTAACGTGTGTGGGTTTTAGAGATTCAAACATGGAAATCTTTGGAGGGAAGCATTATTTTGCCTGCAGAATTTCCTTCAGATATCTGCTCACATGTTACTTTACCAGAAAGATGCTGACACACCTAAGTAAAATAGGAAGAACTTCTGCTCCAACTCGACACCTGACCTTCTCACTCTAGTTTACTGTTTTGTATAATACTTTACTCCTACTAATCTATGCAATCTCCATTAGGCCAAGGACTTTGTACTGTTTACTCATGGACTCTCATAGCTAGAACAGTGTAAAGCACATGTTAGGTGCTCAATAAATGTTTGCTGAATGAATAAATAAGAAAAAATAAAAGTGACTTATTTAGAGGGAAAAATTTTTAAAGGGGGAAACACCAGAGGTGATAAATTATCTCTTACATTAAGACAGAAGCAGCTAAAAGGAAGGGAGGGAAGGAGGCAAAGAGGGAGACAGGATTGCTACCTCTCTTTAAATAGCTAATGAATTGTGAAAGTGTCCTCAATTACCGGTCAATTTCTCAATTCCTCAATTTACCGGTCCCTGAAATGTTCACTAAGTCACACATTACATTTGCCTTAAATTTTGGCCAGAGCAATGTAAGTCATTGTAATGGAGACGAGATGTGAAAAGTTTGTACACTGGGCAAGAAAAACCGACTTCTTCCATGCTCCTCCTGCCTCCATGGCAACCTAAGGAAGGTAGTCTGAGCAAAATCAGAAAGGAAGAGGGAAAGAGGATTGTTGAGCCCCTGCGGCTGGTTTACAACAAAAGTCTGTTACACCATGATTTGCAGTCCCTTATTCAGCAGGAAAGAATCTTGGAAAAACAAGCATCTTGTTCTTGGAATGTGAGAGAGAATCAAAACAATTTGAAACCCAATCAGCAGCTTTGAGCAAAACACATATTCTTTTCCTGTGCTAGTTTTAAAAAGTAATTCCTCACACAGTAGATTTTTACAGAGCTGGAAACTTCTAGAATAATGAAAAAGTCTAGGAAAAACCTGAATCACCCTAGCTTCCTAAGATTTGGGGCTGGTGCAGGGCTGCAGGGTGTGACAAGGGAGAGCACGGGAAGGGGAACGATGTGTGAAACGGAAGACTGGGTTCTGGCAAGGGGAGTGCCTGCTCTGAGATTTTCATAGCAGAATAATTACACTCAAAACTTTGCTTTTACTTTTCCTTGAAAATGCATGAGGCCACATGATTGTTCCATTCATTCTTGCTGTATAAAAATTATTCCACAATTTAGTGGTATATAAACTACAATGGTTTGGTTTTGCTCACAATTTCAAGAGTCGGGAATTTAGGAAAGATTATTACTTGGGGTCTCTCAAGCAGATGCATTCAGATGTCCACTGAGGCTGCAGTCATCTGAAGGTTTGCCTGGCTGAATATCCAAAATGGCGTAATCACTTAGCTGGCAAGTGCGGCTAAACTTCTGTTGGGAGCTCCACTGGCTACTCACGTCCTCTCCAGTGTGGCGCTCTTAGGTAGTTTAATTTCTTTTAGGGTTTCTTCTATCCCATGATAAAACATGGCTTCTTTATCCCAAGAGGGAAATGTGGAAGCCCCATGGCCGTTTCTGACCTTGCCTTGGAAATGACACAACGTCACTTCTGATGCATTCTCTGAAATACCAAGTGAGTCACTAAGGTAAGCCGGGATTCAAGGGGGAGGAAATACAGATCCCACCTCTTAATGAGGTGTGCCAAGCAACTGATTCTCTAAATAATTTTTAACCAGTTTGACAAACTGTTCCTTTCTACCTTGGTATGTCCCACTTTGGATATTGTTTCACTTGTTCTATGTTGAGATATTTACTCCTTACTTCATGGGATATATTGCTAATTCTTAGTGGTTATCTCTGAAGTTTATTTGGTGTTTATGGAAGACTCTTCCCTCCAAAATTCACTGTGCACTGAAGGCTGAGGCCACGAGATGCTCCGGCTCCCTGTCTCCATCCTGAACTGACTCAGTCAGCAGCAGTTTTCATAGTCAACTCTGTCTTTTCCAACCCAGTGATCATCCTTTGCGGCCATGGAATAGTGAACAAATATGCTCCTTTGGATTCCTCATTATATGCCTTTAAGATGCCATGGTGCTTCTTCTGAAATGCCATTCATCATTTTCCTAGAGTGAATATGCCACTCATATTGTCATTTAATCACTTTATACCAATGCGAGGTAAGGGGTAATTACTAAGTCATTTTGAGCTATCTGTACTTAATTCCACCAAAATTTATCTTATGGTATCAGAACAATATATAGAATTACTCACCAAAAAAAAAAAAAAAATTAGATGTGAAAAAAAGGCTAAACAAGTTCTTGAACTAAGCCTGGCTCATCTCATGAATTTGTATGCTGAGTATGCTGATTATGGACCCTGTCTATACACCACTGAAATCATAAAAATCATTACAGTGTCCTAGGATTAGCACAGACACCAATGGCCTAAGTAATTAAAAGGCAATCAGCATAAACAAGACTCAGATTTTGATGGAGGTCAGTCTGACATGATTTTAATAAGTGGCCCCATTGCTTTAATAATCTATTTCCTTCTTCAATATTAAATTTATAAGAATAATGAAGATCTTTAAAAGAAGATTTAATTTTATTTTTAAATGAAGATTTAATTTTAATCTTTAAATGAAGATTTAATTTTCATTTTCCAGATTTTCTTTAGGGGAAAAAATATTTGTTTTTACAATATATTGCCTCACACAATGATTTTTGACAACATCTAAACTGTTTAGATTGCTTTGGGACACATTTTATGTCTTTTAAAAACCAATAGCAACAGCTGAACCATGTATTACAGTAATTTTGTGACCCCCGATTGTGTGTGCTGTGGGTTTACAAATGGTTTCTCTCACATTGCCACTGTGAAATTTTTTCCAACAAATCTTGTGAAACATAATGAATATCTGTATAGGGATGTAAGGGGCCAGGTCAACCTCCAAACTTCATTATGTGATCAATTATTATTTCTTAAATATTTATTTAACACAGTGAAAATATGCATGACTGTGTGGCATGAAAGACCACCAGCCCAAGACAGGACCATCTACTGGATCGAGATAAATAAGCAAAACCAATGTTCCATGTCTGCAGCCTTGTAAGACTACTTGCTGGAGCTTCATTTCTGCTTCTTCTCACCTCTTCTTCCCCAGCGCTTTTGGTTCTCAGCAAAACTCCTAGATGACTCCAGAAATCTCTCTCCAGCAGCCAGGGCGCCTCCTTATACCACAGCTGTAGTCTCTCCCAGACCCTGCTACTCCCGCTTGTCTGCAGTTCTGGGCAAGAGAAGCAGCAAACGTCATCTCCATCCCCAGGATGGGGATGTACTTTAAGCAGAAAGGTGGATGCTCCAGGAG
Organism: Capra hircus; assembly: GCF_001704415.2. Lineage (NCBI taxonomy): Eukaryota > Metazoa > Chordata > Mammalia > Artiodactyla > Bovidae > Capra > Capra hircus. The sequence continues at coordinate 100,443,140 of NC_030815.1, forward strand.
CACCTAGGTGCAACTGCATGTGTCCTTTATATTTCTCTTTCCTAGGATGAGGCATATCAGAAGTCTCTAAAGAAGAAAGAACTGTCCACTGTTTATCAATGCTAAGAAATAACTGATCACACAATAAGTGGGAAAAAACTGAAGAAGAAATAGAAAAAAAAAGGTTTTTTTCTTTAAGCTGAGGACATGGATAAGCTATAAGTGTTACAGCGGTTGATCTGCTAATTCCTTATTGCTCTGTCTATTCTAGATGAAAAGATTAGTAATACTAGAAACTAGAGTGAAGTTGAAATGCCTAGGAGTTTGGATATTTTTTACTGTAAATAATTTTAGGAAAAGTCCACCTCTGGTATGCAATGAGCTGGAGATATTTTTCATGAAAAATAAAATAAGAATACATTTTATTAATATTGGTATTGGTTTTTAAAATTTACAAAGAGTAACAAAATACATTATTCCATTTTATTCTCAAAATAAAGCAGTGAAGTAGACAGGAAAATGATACTTTGATCCCCATTTTAAACATGAGGAAATTGAGACTCAAAAGTCATGAAGCCCCTGACCAAGACCTTACAAATAGTAAACAGTGATATTTAGATTTGATCTCAGTTCAACATATTTTTCATTATAGCATAATGTCCTATATATAACTCTTTTTTTTCCCCTAGAAAAATGAAAGCACTTTGATTTTAAATTTTTAAAAGGTGGTTGGATTTACAGGAAAAAAAAATTCCTTTTTAAAATTGCATGAATAATAGATCTTCATTGGAGAAAAACAAGAGAAAAACTTGAAAAAGGAGAAAAATCTCTGGGTTACAATCCAGAGATAATAATACCTTAAATTAATAACTTGGTGTATTTTCCTTCAGACTATTTCCTATGCAAATTTTCCCATGTAAATAACTGCATATTTACTTACAAAAATTGTATTATTTTTATAGACTGCTTTGTGCCTTGCCTTTTGTTCTTAATGTATTTGAACTTTCTATGGTTAGCTGGTTAAAACTAAACAAAATTATGGTTAAAAATACCATTATTTTGATAACCACAGAATATATCATAGCATATCTTTATTTAAACAAGTCCCTAAAATCCCATATTTAGACTGTTTCCAAATTCTTCCATTACAAATAAGTAATGTGAATACCAAAATCAAATTGATTACATTCTTTGTAGTCAAAGATGGAGAAGCCTGTATACAGTCAGTGAAAATAAGACCTGGAGCTGACTGTTGGCTTAGATCATCAACTTCTTATAGCAAAATTCAGGCTTAAACTAAAGAAAACTAGGAAAAACACTAGACCAGCCAGATATGACTTAAATCAAATCCCATATGAATTCACAGTAGAGGTAAGAAATAGATTCAAGGGACTAGATCTGGTTAACAGTGTGCCTTAAAGAACTATGGACAGGGGTCCATAATATTGTACAGGAGATGGCAAACAAAACCATCCACAAAAAAAGAAAAGCAAGAAGGCAAAGTGGTTATCTGAGGAGGCCTTATAAATCGCAGAAGAACAAAGTGAAAGGAAAAGCAAGGGAGAGAGGGAAAGATACATTCAATTAAATGCAGAGTCCCAAAGAACAGACAGAAGAGACAAGAAGCACTTCTTCAATGAACAGTGCTTAATAATAGAAGAAAACAACAAAAGGGAAGGGCTAGAGATCTCTTCTGGAGAAGGCAATGGCACCCCACTCCAGTGCTCTTGCCTGGAAAATCCCATGGACGGAGGAGCCTGGTAGGCTGCAGTCCATGGCGTCACGAAGAATCGGACACGACTGAGCGACTCCACTTTCACTTTCCACTTTCATGCATTGGAGAAGGAAATGGCAACCCACTCCAGTGTTCTTGCCTGGAGAATCCCAGGGACGGGGGAGCCTGGTGGGCTGCCATCTATGGGGTCGCACAGAGTCAGACACGACTGAAGCGACTTAGCAGCAGCAGCAGCAGAGATCTCTTCAGGAAAGTTGAAAACATCAAGGGAGCATTCTACCCAAAGATGGGCACAATAAAGGATAAAAATGGTAGAGACGTGGTAGATGCTGAAGAGATCAAGATGAGATGGAAAGTATACAAGGAAGAACTGCATAAAAAAGATCTTAATGAACCGGTTACTGTGATGGTGTGGTTAGTCACCCAGAGACAGACATTCTGGAGTGTGGAGTCAAGTGGGCCTTAAGAAGCACTTTGGTTAATGAAGCTAGTGAACGCAATTAAATTCCAGCAGAACTATTCAAATCCCTCAAAGACAATGCCATCAAGGTTTTGCATTCATTATGTCAGCAAATCTGGAAGATCCAGCAGTGGCCACAGAACTGGAAAAGGTCAATCCTCATCCCAGTTTCCAAAAAGGGTAATACCAAAAACACGCTAACCATCATACAGTCACACTCATCTCCCAGGCAAGTAAGGTCACACTTGAAATCTTGCACGCTAGGCTTCAGCATAATGCGAACCAAGAACTTTCAGATGTCTAAGCTGGCTTTAGAAGAGAAAGAGGAACTAGAGATAAAATTGCCAACATTTGCTGGATTATAGAGAAGGGAATTTCAGAAAAACATCTATCTCTGTTTCATTGACTACGCTAAAGCCTTTGACTGTTTGGATCATGACAAACTGTGGAAAGCACTTAGAGAGATGAGAATACCAGACCATCTTACCTGTCTCCTGAGAAACCTGTATGTGAGTCAAAAGCAACAGTTCCAACCCTGTATGGAACAACTGATTGGTTCAAGACTGAGAAAGGAGTATGACAGGGCTGTCTGCTGTCACCCTGTTTGTTTAACCTATACACTGAGCACATCATGAGAAATGCCAGGGTGGATGAGTTACAAGCTGGAATCAACATAGGTGGGAGAAATATCAACAACCTCAGAGAGTCGGATGATACCACTCTAATGGCAGAAAGCAAAGAGGAGCTAGAGAGCCTCTTGACAAGGGTGAAGGAGGAGAGTGAAAGAGCCGGCTTATGACTAAATATAAAAAAAACTAAGATCACGAGATCCGGCCCCATTACTGCATGGCAAATAGAAGGGGAAAATGTGGGAAGAGTGATAAAGTTCCTCTTCTTGGGCTCCAGAATCACCACGGACAGTGACTGCAGTCATAAAGTCAGAAGATAATTGCTTCTTGGTAGGAAAGCAATGACAAACCTAGGCAGTGTATTGAAAAGCAGAGATATGATTCTGCCAACAAAGGTCCATATAGTCAAGCCTATGGTCTTCCCAGTGGTCACATACGGTTGTGAGAGCTGGACCATAAAGAAGGCAGAACACCAAAGAACTAATGCCTTCAAACTGTAGTGCTGGAGAAGACTCCTGAAAGTCCTCTGGACAGCAAGGAGATCAAACCAGTCAATCTTAAGGGAGATCAACCCTGAATATTCACTGGAAGGACTGATGTTGAAGCTGAAGCTCCAGTATTTTGGTCATCTGATGCGAACAAACAACTCATTAGAAAGTCCCTGATGCTGGGAAAAATTAAGGGCAGAAGAGGGTGTTAGACGATGAGATGGCTGGATGGTATCACCAATGAAATGAACATGAACTTGGGCAAACTCCAGGAGATGGTGAGGGACAGGGAGGCCTGGCATGCTTCAGTCCATGGGGTTGCAAAGAACTGGACATGACTGGGTGACTGCATAACAACAACAGCAAACGTGAATATTTCCTTAATAAACTTCAGACAAGCCAGAATTAAAGAACATTCAGCAAAACAATCGCCTTTACTCCTGAAAAAAAAAAATTGAGGTTCAAGAAATGAAAGGAAAAATGAAAAACTGCTCCCAAATTAACGAAGACTAAAGAGACTGAGTTTCAAATACTTTTCAAGGTACTGTAAGATTAAAAATATTTTCTTTTTCATGTTTATGTATTATTTGTGTGAAAAGTTACTAATCTATTATAGTACAGTACTATATAGCTGATTGTGTTAGTTGGATACCCAGGCTAACTTTGTTGGACTTACAGATAAATTGGACTTATGAACATGCTCTTGGAACAGAACTTCTTCATATGTAGGAGATTTATTTTGTAGAAAACCCTAAAGTCTCCACCAAAAAGCTATTAGATCTAACACATAAATTCAGTAAAGTTGCAGGATATAAGATTAATATACAGAATTCTGTTACTTTTCTATACACTAATAATGAACTATCAGAAAGAGAAAACAATTTAAAATCACATCAGAAAGAGTAAAATACCTATGAATGGAGTTAACCAAGGTTGTGAAAGACCTACATTCTGAAAACTATTACAACAACAGATGAAGGAAACTGAAAATGATACAAAGAAATGGAGATATACCATGTTCAAGGATTAGAAGAATTACTTTTGTTAAAATGCCCATACTACTCGAAGCAATCTATAGATTTAATGCAATCCCTATCAAAATACCCAGGACATTTTTCACAGAACCGGAACTAATTCTAAAACTATTTGGAACCACAGAAGACCCTGCAATGCTAAAGCAATCCTGAGGAATGAAGAACAAAGCTGGAAGTATCACATCCCCTGACTTCAGAGCTACCGTAATCAAAACAGTATGGTATTGGCATAAAAACAGATGCATAAATCAACAGAACAGAACAGAGAGCCTGGAAATAAATCCCCACACTTCTGTGCAATTAATCTACAATGAAGGATGCAAAAATATATGGAGAAAAGACAGTCTCTTCAATAAGTGATACTGGGAAAATTAGAGAGCTCCGTGTAATAGAATGAAATTAGAACACTGTCTCATACCATGTGTGAAAATAAACTCAAAATGGATTAAAGACCTAAATTAGAAGATAATGTAAGTAGAATGATTTTGACATAAATAACAGCAATATATTATTTAGGAACCGTGAACTTCCAGATGTTCAAGCTGCTTTTAGAAAAGGCACAGGAACCAGAGATCAAATTGTCAACATCCGCTGGATCATGGAAAAAGCAAGAGAGTTCCAGAAAAACATCTATTTCTGCTTTATTGACTATGCCAAAGCCTTTGACTGTGTGGATCACAATAAACTGTGGAAAATTCTGAAAGAGATGGGCATACCAGGACCACCTGACCTGCCTCTTGAGAAATCTGTATGCAGGTCAGGAAGCAACAGTTCGAACTGGACATGGAACAACAGACTGGTTCAAATAGGGAAAGGAGAACGCCAAGGCTGTATATTGTCACCCTGCTTATTTAACTTCTATGCAGAGTACATCATGAGAAATGCTGGGCTGGAGGAAGCACAAGCTAGAATCAAGATTGCCAGAAGAAATACAATAACCTCAGATATGCAGATGACACCACCCTTATGGGAGAAAGTGAAGAGGAACTAAAGAGCCTCTTGATGAAAGTGAAAGCGGAGAGTTAAAAAGTTGGCTTAAAGCTTAACATTCAGAAAACTAAGATCATGGCATCCCGTCCCATCACTTCATGGCAGATAGATGGAGAAACAGTGGCTGACTTTATTTTTCTGGGCTCCAAAAATCACTGCAGATGGCGATTGCAGTAATGAAATTAAAAGACGCTTCCTCCTTGGAAGGAAAGTTATGACCAACCTGCTGCTGCTGCTGCAGCTAAGTCACTTCAGTCATGTCCGACTCTGTGCGACCCCATAGACGGCAGCCCACCAGGCTCCCTCGTCCCTGGGATTCTCCAGGCAAGAACACTGGAGTGGGTTGCCATTTCCTTCTCCAATGCATGAAAATGAAAAGTGAAAGTGAAGTCTCTCGGTCGTGTCCAACTCTTTGTGACCCCATGGACTGCAGCCTACCAGGCTCCTCCATCCATGGGATTTTCCAGGCAAGACTACTGGAGTGGGTTGCCCTTGCCTTCTCTGATGACCAACTTGGACAGCATATTATAAAGCAGAGACATTACTTTGTCGACAAAGGTCCATCTAGTCAAGGCTATGGTTTTTCAAGTGGTCATGTATGGATGTAAGAGTTGGACTATAAAGAAAGCTGAGCACTGAAGAATTGATGCTTTTGAACTGTGGCGTTGGAGAAGACTCTTGAGAGTCCCTTGGACTGCAAGGAGATCCAACCAGTCCATTCTAAAGGAGCTCAGTCCTGGGTGTTCATTGGAAGGACTGATGTTGAGGCTGAAACTCCAATACTTTGGCCACCTGATGCGAAAAGCTGACTCATTGGAAAAGACCCTGATGCTGGGAAAGATTGAGGGCAGGAGAAGGGGACAACAGAATGAGGTGGTTGGATGGCATCATTGACTCGATGGACATGGGTTTGGGTGGACTCCAGGAGTTGGTGATAGACAAGGAGGCCTGGCAGGCTGCCGTTCATGGGGTCACAAAGAGTCGGACACAACTGAGCGACTGAACTGAACTGAACTGAACTCCTAAGACAAAGGAAACAATAATAAAAATAAATTGAAGTTAATTAAACTTAGAAACTTTTACACAGCAAAGGAAACCCTTGACAAAAAGAAAAGACAGTCTACTGAATGACAGTCTACTGAATGACAGAAAATATTTGCAAGGATGTGACCAATAAGGAGTTAATATCCAAAATATATAAACAGCTCATATAGCTCAAATAAAAAAAAAAACAAACAAACAACCTGATTAAACAATGAGCATAAGACGTGAATAGACATTTTTTCAAAGAAGACCTGCAGATGGTCAACAGGTACATGAAAAGATTTTCAACACTATTAATCATCAGAGAAATGCAAATCAAAAACCACAATGAAATAGCATCTCACACCTATCAGAATGAGTATCATCAAAAAGACAAGAAATAACAAGTGTTGACAAGGATGTGGAGAAAAGGGAACCCTTGTACACAGTGGCTAGGAGTTGTAAATTGGTGCAGCCACTGTGGAAAACAGTATAAAAGTTCCTAAAGAAAGTAAAAATAGAACTACTGTATGATCTAAAAATTCCACTCCTGGATATATATTTGAAGAAAATGAAAATAGCTATTCAAAAAGATAAATGCACCCCAATGCTCATAGTACTATTATTTCGAATAGGCAAGATATAGAAACAATCTAAGCATTCATCAGCAATACGTGAACCATGAACATCCAGACGTTCAAGCTGCTTTTAGAAAAAGCAACCAGAGATCAACCAGAGGAACCAGAGATCAAATTGTCAACATCCGCTGGATCATGGAAAAAGCAAGAGAGTTCCAGAAAAACATCTATTTCTGCTTTATTGAATATGCCAAAGCCTTTGACTGTGTGGATCACAATAAACTGGAAAATTCTGAAAGAGATAGGAATACCAGACCACCTGACCTGCTTCTTGAGAAACCTATATGCAGGGCAGGAAGCAACAGTTAGAACTCGACATGAAACAACAGACTGGTTCTAAATAGGAAAAGGAGTATGTCAAGGCTGTATATTGTCACCCTGCTTATTTAACTTCTATGCAGAGTACATAATGAGAAATGTTGGGCTGGAAGAAACACAAGCTGCAATCAAGATTGCTGGAAGAACTATCAATAACCCCAGATATGCAGATGACACTACCCTTATGGGAGAAAGTGAAGAGGAACTAAAAAGCCTCTTGATGAAAGTGAAAGAGGAGAGTGAAAAAGTTGGCTTAAAGCTCAGCATTCAGAAAACGAAGATCATGGCATCTGGTCCCATCACTTCATGGGAAATAGATGGGGAAACAGTGGAAACAGTGTCAGATTTTATTTTTAGGGGCTCCAAAATCACTGCAGATGGTGATTGCAGCCATGAAATTAAAAGACGCTTCCTCCTTGGAAGGAAAGTTATGACCAACCTAGATAGCATATTCAAAAGCAGAGACATTACTTTGCCAACAAAGGTCCGTCTAGTCAAGGATATGGTTTTTCCAGTGGTCATGTATGGATGTGAGAGTTGGACTGTGAAGAAAGCTGAGCGCTGAAGAATTGATGCTTTTGAAGTATGGTGTTGGAGAAGACTCTTGAGAGTCCCTTGGACTGCAAGGAGATCCAACCAGTCTATTCTGAAGGAGATCAACGCTGGGTGTTCATTGGAAGGAATGATGTTGAAGCTAAAACTCCAGTACTTTGGCCACCTCATGCGAAGAGTTGACTAGTTGGAGAAGACTCTGATGCTGAGAGGGATTAGGGGCAGGAGGAGAAGGGGACGACAGAGGATGAGATGGCTAGATGGCATCACCGACTGATGGGCGTGAGTTTGAGTGAACTCCAGGAGTTGGTGATGGACAGGGAGGCCTGGCGTGCTGCAATACATGGGGTTGCAAAGAGTCAGATACAGCTGATTGACTTAACTGAACTGAACTGAAGCATTCATCAACAAATGAATGGATAAAGTTGATGTGATATACCCCTACACTGTGGAATATTACTCAATCATAAAAGAGAATGAAATTCTGCCTTTTACAACAATGTGGATGAACCTACAGGGTATTATGCTTAGTGAAATATGTCAGACAGAGAAAAACAAAATACTGTATATTATCACAAACAGGTGGAAACTAAAAAATAAAACAAATGAAAGACTAACAAAACAGAAACCAACTCATATAGATATAGACAACAAATTTGTAGTTATCAGTGGGGAGAAGGTAGAGAGGAGGGACAAGACAGGGTGTGGGATTAAGAGATACAAACTACTATGTATAAAACAAATAAACATCAAGGATATACTGTACAGTATAGGGAAATACAGTCATTGTTGTGTAATAACTTTCAATGGAATATAATTGGTAAAAATACTGAATCATGAAGTTGTACACCTGAAATTAATATAACATCATAGATCAACTATACTTCAATTTTTAAGAGAAAGAAAAAACAAAGAAGTTCTTTTTATACTACTCTTGTAACTTTAAGTTTGAAATTATATCAAAATTAAATGTTACCTCTGACAACCACTAGGAAAACTATGCAAGTGATATGCACAAAAATTTGACAAAAGATAAATCGAGATGGAATCCAAAAAAAAGGTACATGGAACCCACTGGAAGGTTAAAAGAAGAGAAACAGAGGAATCAAACAGAAACAAATACAAAAATGCCGTCTTAAGTTCTAGCATATCAATAATTACCCTCAACGTAAATATCTAAATACACCAGTTAAAAGACCAAAATTGGCACAGTAGTTTTTAAAAGAAAAGATCCATTAATCTTCTATCTACAAAAAACTCACTTCATATATATATGAACATGGATATATTGAAAGCAAAAAAATGGAAAAAGATATATTATGCAAATATTAATCCAAAAGTTAAGCCCCCAAGAAAGTCAACTGATGTTTAAAGCAAAAATAATAACAACATATGGGCTGAATAATTACATCCTGGGTAAAGGGTTTCTTTAGTTAATTCTTTATACAGTGGGATATTGATCAGTTGTATTATAAAATGACTTTCAAGTAAACCACAACATACCAGGAAGAAATCTATGATCACCTGATTTTATTACAATGACTCGATGGCTGTCACTCTTAAAAAGGAACACAAAATAGCTAATGTGTAAGAAATTGAAATCAGTCTTTTTTGACTACAAAGAAAGCAGTATAGTTGGAAATATTGACCATCTATAACATTACTATAAAGGCAACAGGTTAAAATTTCACCAAAATATGCTATTCTTACTTTAATTACAAATACTACTTTAAATTTGGCTTAATTAAAAATCTTGACTTTTTATTTAGTAAAATCTCAATAATAATATTTCATCTTACATGCTATTAAAGTGATGCTTAAAATTCTCCAAGCCAGGCTTCAGCAATATGTGAACTGTGAACTTCCAGATGGTCAAGCTGGTTTTGGAAAAGGCAGAGGAACCAAAGATCAATTGCCAACATCAGCTGGATCATGGAAAAAGCAAGAGAGTTCCAGAAAAACATCTATTTCTGCTTTCTTGACTATGCCAAAGCCTTTGACTGTGTGGATCACAATAAACTGTGGAAAATTCTGAAAGAGATGGGAATACCAGACCACCTGACCTGCCTCTTGAGAAACCTGTATGCAGGGCAGGAAGCAACAGTTAGAACTGGACATGGAACAACAGACTGGTTCCAAATAGGAAAAGGAGTCCATCAAGGCTATATATTGTCACCCAGCTTATTTAACTTACATGCAGAGCTGAAAGAGAAACACTGGGCTGGCAGAAGCACAACCTGGAATCAAGATTGCTGGGAGAAATATCAGTAGCCTCAGATATGCAGATGACACCACCCTTATGGTAGAAAGTAAAGAAGAACTAAAGAGCCTCTTGATGAAAGTGAGAGAGGAGAGTGAAAAAGTTGGCTTAAAGCTCAACATTCAGAAAACGAAGATCATGGTATCTGGTCCAATCACTTCATGGCAGATAGATGGAGAAACAGTGGCTGACTTTATTTTTCTGGGCTCCAGAATCACTGCAGATGGTGACTGCAGCCATGAAATTAAAAGATGCTTACTCCTTGGGAGAAAAGTTATGACCAACCCAGACAGCATATTAAAAAGCAGAGACATTACTTTGTCAATAAAAGTCCATCTAGTCAAGGCTATGGTTTTTCCAGTGGTCATGTATGGATGTGAGAGTTGGACTATAAAGAAAGCTGAGTGCCAAAGAATTGATGCTTTTGAACTGTGGCATTGGAAAAGACTCTTAGGAATCCCTTGGACTGCAAGGAGATCCAGCCAGTCCATCCTAAAGGAGATCAGTCCTGGGTGTTCATTGGAATGACTGATGTTGAAGCTGAAACTCCAATACTTTGGCCACCTGATGCGAAGAACTGACTCATCTGAAAAGATCCTGATGCTGGGAAAGTTTGAGGTCAGGAGAAGGGGACGACAGAGGATGAGATGATTGGATGACATCATCAACTCAGTGGACATGGGTTTGGTGGACTGCGGGAGTTGGTGATGGACAGGGAGGCCTGGAGTGCTGTGGTTCATGGGGTCACAAAGAGTTGGACATGAGCGACCGAACTGAACTGAAAAATATATGCCAACAATAGCACAAAGAAAGGGAAAGGATCACATCTCTCCCGAAGAAACTCCCATTTCACTAAAAGTCAAAGTTCTTACAAAGTTCTACAAATCTGTATACCAACTGTCCCCATTTCCTTTGTGACTTCCTCTCCTTCTATTCTTACCCACTGCTCACTGTGCTCCAATCACACTAACCAATTAGGCTACTCCTAGAGAATCCTGAGCAAATTCCCATCATAGGTCCTGAGCCTTGGTGGCTGCCTCTGCCCAAAAGGCTCTCACTCCCAGGTGACCAGAGGCTAAACCAGTTCTAAATGAGGCCCATCCAGACAAATCTATTTACAGTTGTAGTTTGTGCACTCATCTCCAACCCTCTTGCCCTCTCTTTTTTTCACAGCTTTTATCACCTTTTAACATACTATATTATTTCCTTGTTTAAATTTATAATTTATTTCGTAATGAACAAAATGCTAGAATATAACCTCCAACAGAATACGGATTTTTGTCTCTTTTGTTGAAAAATGTGTCCCAAGTCCATAGAACAGTGGCTAGTATATAAATGTTTATTTGTTGAATGTATAAATAAATGAAAGAACATTTTAGGTGAGGGGGAGGGCAGGGAAACAGAGTGATGTTTGAGACAGTACAGATATTATTCTAAGAACCCAGAGCACAAAAACAGAAGACATGGCCTAAGTAGGCAGTTCAGACTCATTTTAGCCTTTTGTATAGAGTATCCTGATGAAAATGGTACTTTAAGAATATCAATAGAGCAAAGGTTAACAAGTTTAATCTCAAACACAAGTCAATTTTTCACAAAAAGGAGACCAAGTAAGTGAAAAGGAACACACAGTTTTGTGTCAGTCACATCCAAACTGCATATTCTATGCTCAGAGTTACCTTGACAGAAGAACAACATGCTGTTTGCACAAAGCAGCTGGATGCGTGTGTCTATTATTTCCCTTTTATTCAGTTTTTAAAAATTCATTGCACACAAAATGCTAAAGCTAAGGGATTTGCAGACCATCCATTAGAGATAAGGAATACCTAGCTGCTGTTTGTTCATTTTCAACTCGCAGACATCTGTAGCCATAGATGTCACCCAGAGTATTAATGTAAACAGGTCATTCAAACAAGGAATTCAGGTAGAAAATGGAAATCACCGAAGTACCATTAACGCCCACACCAGCTTGCTTCATCTGGAAACGAGGCAATAGGTACCCATCATCTGAGCTGATGGTAACAGGACACATTGGGTTGTTCTGTCCTTCCACAAGCTTGCTGGCACCTTCCCAAATGAAAACCTAGTCAATGTTCATGAACCAGCTCAGATGTGATCTCCCGTTTGTGAAGACTCAACGATCCCCACAAACGAATATCTGGCTTTACTGTAATTTTAGCCTCCTAGCTCTAGGTGCGGAGAAGGCAATGGCACTCCACTCCAGTACTCTTGCCTGGAAAATCCCATGGACGGAGGAGCCTGGTAGGCTGCAGTCCATGGGGTCACGAAGAGTCGGACACAACTAAGTGACTTCACTTTCACTTTTCACTTTCCTGCATTGGAGAAGGAAATGGCAACCAGCTCCAGTGTTCTTGCCTGGAGAATCCCAGGGATGGGGAAGCCGGGTGGGCTACCGTCTATGGGGTCGCACAGAGTCAGACACGACTGAAGCGACTTAGCAGCAGCAGTAGCAGCAACACTAGGTGACGCTAGAGGTAAAGAACCAGCCCACCAATGCAGGAGATTTAATAGAAATGGGTTCAAGCCCAGTGTTGGGAAGATCCCCTGGAGGAGAGCATGGCAACCAACTCCAGTGTTCTTGCCTGGAGAATCCCATGGACAAGAGGGGTCTGGAGGGCTACAGTCCATGGGGTCGAAGAGTGGACAGGACTGAAGCAATTTAGCATGCACGCACAGCACAGCACTATAATGATATCAGCTTATAGCACTTACCTTACCTCTAATTTTAAATATATATAGTGATAGTGAAGTCGCTCAGTCATGTCCAACTCTTTGCAACCCCATGGACAGTAGCCAATCAGGCTCCTCCGTCCATGGGATTTTCCAGGCAAGAATACTGAAGTGGGTTGCCATTTCCCTCTCCAAGGGATCTTCCCAACCCAGGAATCGAACCGGGTCTCCTACCTTGTAGGCAGACGCTTTACCATCTGAGCCACCAGGGAAGTCCCATATATAGGGCAGAAAAGTTTGAGAGCATTCTGACTTAAATTACATCACATCTACAGATCAATTGATGAAGTCTGTCATTTTTATGACTTTGAAACTTCCAACCCATGAACATGGTATGGATTTTAACATTAATTTAATAAAATATTCCAATCTTGTCCTTAAAAGTTTGCACATATTTGGTATATTTATTTCTAGATCATTTATATTTTTTCACTGTTTTAAATAATACATTTTCTACAATTACATTAACCGTTGGTTGATGGTATTACATAAGGCAATACAATTGATTTGTGTATACTGATTTTTGTACTAAGCAAACATCCTAAATTCTTTTATTAATTCTAATTTTTCTATAGTTTTTGAATTCTCAATGAAGGCAGTATTTGTGAATAATGATAGTTTTGGTTCTTCTTTTCAAATCATTATGCCTTTTTTTCCTTTCTTTTTCTTACCTAATTAATCTGGCAAGGATTTCCATTTTAATCTTATACATAAGCCATCATTAGAATCTCCTTTATCTAAAAAGAGATACCATTTTTTATGTTTAGCCATTAAAAATGAAGTTTTCCCTATGCTTTTTGAAGCTAACCTTTTTTAGATTACAGTAGTCTTCTATGATTAGTTTGCAAATCATAAAGAAATGTTCAATTTTATTTTAAAAAATTCTACATTATCAAAATTATCATATTTTACCTCATTTTATTTGTAAGCATGGTGAATTACAATTACAATAAAGTTTCTAGTATTTGAAACATTGGGCTAACCTGGCGTTCCTTTAATTAATGCAACTGAGTCTTGATAAGTTAGTTGGTTTTTTTAGGATTTTTGCATCATGGTCATGAGTATGATTATCTATAATTTAGTATCCTTGTCAGATGGTGGTGTTATGACTATGTTAGCCTCATATCAATCATATTCCATTGTTGCTGTTTTTTAATTGCTAAGTCATGTCTGACTCTTGTGCAATGCCATGGACTGTAGCCACCAGGCTCCCCTGTCCCTGGGGTTTCCACAGACAAGAATACTGGAGGAGGTTGCCATCTCCTTCTTCAAAGGATCTTTTCGACCCAGGGATTAGACCCATGTCTCCTACACTGCAGGGGGATTCTTTACCACTGGGCCACTAAGGAAGCCCACGTACCATTAGAAATTAAAGTGTTATCTCCTATTTACACTTACGTGCTCAATCACGTTCAACTGTACAGACTGCAGCCTGTCAGGCTCCTCTCTCCTTGGAATTTTCCAGGCAAGAATACTGGAGTTGGTTGCCGTTTCCTCCTCCAGGGGATTTTCCTGACCAGAGATCAAATCCACACCTCCTGAGTCTCCTGCACTGCAGACACATTCTTTACCACTTGAGCCATCAGGGAAGACTGAGATTCAGTTTATACAGTTAACACTTTAAAACAGACAGACAGTATTCCATGTACATGAAGGACATAGGATCAACTCAAAAGACATAAAAATGGATAGAGAAATTACACAAAATTTCTTAAGAGTTATGAAATTAAAACTATTTTAAATAGTGAATTGAATTTCATGTAATTAATGAAAACTAGTTTAAATAGATAGATGTACCATGTTATGGATTTAAAAACTTAAAATTGTAAAGATACAAACTCCTCCAAGTTGACTGATAGACTGACTGCAAACTCAATCAAAATCCAGCAGGTTTCATTGTGAGAGTTGAGAAGCTGATTTTATGGAAATAAAGATCTAAGAATACCCAAGATATTCTTGAAAAGTCTTGACCAGATATCAAGACTTATTATAAATCTATGGTCATCAAGATGAGCTTCCTAGGTGGCGCTCGTGGTAAAGAATCTTCCTGCCAGTGCAGAAGACACAGGTTCAATCACTGATGCGGGGAGATCCCGTATACCTCAGAGCAACTGAGCCCCTACCCCACAACTATTGAGCCTTTTACTCCGCAAGCCCATCCTCTGCAACAAGAGAAGCCATCGCAATGAGAGGTGTGTGCAGCACAACTAGACAGCAGCCACTGCTCAACACAGCTAGAAAACAAGCCCCCACAGCAACAGAGACCCAGCACAGCCATAAAGAAAGAAAGAAAATCATTTTTTAGAAAAGAAGATGAGACTCTGAAATCTAACAAACCTAGTTCTAAATCCAGCTCCTTCAAGCAGCCTTGTGACCCTGTGCTGGTTAATTAACTGTTCTGAAAGTCAGTAGTTCTAAACTTCACCACACTTTGTATTCACCTGGAGAACTTTAAAAAAATACAGACGCCCAGGTTCCACCTTCAGGGTTTCTGATTTAACTGGTCCAGATGGATGGTAGCCTGAGTGCTGATAGTTGTAAAAGTTCCCAGGTGATGGGCTGAGAGCTACTGCTGTAAGGCCTAGTTTCCTTATCTGTGAAACGGCGATGACAACGCTAATAATTATAGCTTATTAGAAGGTTGTTATAAAGATAAAAATGGTACGGGGAGGGAGGAGGGAGGGGGTTCAGGATGGCGAACACGTGTATACCTGTGGCGGATTCATGTTGATGTATGGCAAAACCAATACAATATTGTAAAGTAATTAACCTCCAATTAAAATAAATAAATTCATACTAAAAAAATACGACAGTGCCTGGGATTCAATAACTTTAAACTCTTATTAAACTGCTCACTCTATTAGGTTTTGAAGTTTGATTGAAACGTATACGGAAGAGTCACATGGATATTTTTAAGAAATAGGATTTGATGACAATCTGTATGCAAAGGAATTAAAGATGAGAACCCCAGTTGGCATGCTCAGGGTAGGCAGGTGGGGGGAGGGGCAGGGGAGGAGGCGCCGGGAGCGGGCAGCAGGGCAGAGAGAGGACAGGACATAGAAAAGGAAGCAGACCAGTCTCTTGACTTCAGTTATCTGGACACAATCTCATTTACTCTCTGTTGTAATTTTCCAAGTTTATACAAGCAATTTAAAATCCAGTGAAAGGCTTGGCTTTATGTTGACTGGCCTTACTGTGGGTGGAATCTTAGCAATGCTGGTGTCTTGTAGATATAATGTGCTCTTTGTTTGAAGATTTTGTTTTCTAACCAAGGAAATGATTAATTAAGCATGAATTCTCCCATCCCCCTCTATGATGTTCTGAACAGCTGGTACTTATTTGGGATATGATAATAATTTTGCTTGGAATCCATGGTGATAAAGTATTTGTTTATTATCATGAGCATATTATATTCATGTTGTATGATTTTCTAAGCCAATCAATAATCTTGCATTAGAAATTTACCTTCATGCAAACAAGATTTTTGAAAATTTACTTCTTAAACTCAGACATCAAAAAAAACGGATTCTCTAAATCATGTAATGAGTTAGGTACCCCCAAGTCCTGAAAACAAATAGTGTGAAATATCTACAATTCATAAAAACATTAAATTTTCTTTAGGTAAACCGATCTGGCATTTTCAGAAGCTACTTTTATTGAAATAGCTATTATATTTATTTCCTTAAAATGTCACTTAGCAAATAAACACTGAAGTAGAATGACCACTAAAATAATGTGAAGAAGAGATGCTTTAAACAAGGGAGGACCTTGTGGGGGTGGTGAGAACCATTAAGGGAATCTGTTGACTGGCTTGGCTCCCAGCTAGATTCCATCTAGACCACCTGTCAAATGCCAAGAAAAATAAGAGCATTCTGCAGAGGCCGGTATCTCCAGCTCTCTCCTCTGAACACCCTCCTTCCTGACCCCTTGACCCTCCCTGCAGGAGCTACTTTGAGCAACTGTGTCCAGCACCTGGGAGGCAAAGAACTCTGCAGAGGCCAGCAAGTCAACATTCCACCAGGAACACTGTGGCTAGAGTTCAACAAATTCAGCTGTGATCCTTCCACACCCTCCATCCAGGCTTGCAGCCAAGCCCCTCCTTCTTCACTACTGAAAATTATACTGAAACAACCCAGTCTGTCTTCTCATCCTTCCCCAGTCAGTCCCTGCTCTTCTTCCCTCCTCCATGCCTCCCATCTGTGAGGCTCTCCACTGTGCCTTGAGAAACTCCCGTTTCTATAAGGAACTTCCTTTGGTCTACAAACAATTCCTTGACCATTCCCCCCAAATTATTAACAAATGAAATTGTTAGCTTTCTTTCCAAACCTCACTTCATTAGGCATCACCTTAGATCACCCCCTAAGTCATCTAGACACCAACCTTGGAGTGAGCATGACCTCCTCTTCGCATTTGACTCCCATATCCAATCTGTGGCCATGTTTACAGTTCTAACTATGTCCCCACCTAAATGATTTAAAAAGAAAAGAGCAATATTATTTTATTTATTGTGTTTTTACACTAGAATGCTGTGTTCTCCATATCTTAATTTTTTAAATTAAGAAATAATTTCCTATTGTGTGATATTCAGGTTTTTGACAACAGCACCAAGTCTTCAAAGAATCTCTTATTTCTCACCAAGAACCATGTATCCCAGTCATATCTGAATAGTCTCCATTGTACAGATTCACTCCCAGACCTTTAATTATGTTGTTTCCTCATTATATGGGATGCTCTCAACCTGGAGTTGTCAAGGCTTTTTGGAGACTTGGCTGCTGCTATCTGCTTTTATACCCGTGTCTCCAGCATTTAGCACAGTGCACAGAAAGAGCTCAAGAAATGTTTGTTGTATTAAAAAAATAATAATAAAAATAAATTACTCAATCCTTGGTACATCATGTTTTCTTTAGGCTGACAGTCACCACAGAAATAAATTCCTCGGCTTACACTGACTGGCCAAGAAAAGAGAAGATATGAAGACTGACAAGGAAGAACTCATGACAATTGTCATGCTGAGAAAGAATGAGAAACTCTTAGATTCTTCTTTCTCATGGGGTTAAAGAACTGTCAGAGGTGGAGTGAAGCAACTGCAAATAGTTTGCTTCCCTATTAATCCTTCAGGGGAAGAAAACCTGTTCTAAGTAGAAGATGGAACAGCTGCTGCTCTACCAAGTGCATTCCACAAAAGTCACAAGAAAATTGATGAGAATTCAAATACTCTGATAACAGTAGGAAGAAACTGCCAATGAAAAACACCAGGAGAAGGGAGTTGGAGACTTTTCTCTTAGAAAACTAAAGAACTAAACCACATGTATCAGGATGACCCAGTAAACAGAAGTTAGAGAAGACGGCATCAGATGCCCCTGTAATGTTTATGCAGAGTGTAAACGTTGAACAATTAAGAAGTTAAAATATAATAATCTCCTCTTTCTAGATCCCCACCTAGGTTGATTTCCAACACCTTGGATGAGATCATTTACCAAGAGATAAAGCCCTTTGTGTTTACTCCTTAGGAGTTAAGCGATTAAGTTCATTTAGAAAATGAGTGACATTATCAGAGAAATGCAAATCAAAACCACAATGAGATACCATTTCACACCAGTCAGAATGGCTGCGATCCAAAAGTCTACAAGCAATAAATGCTGGAGAGGGTGTGCAGAAAAGGGAACCCTCTTACACTGTTGGTGGGAATGCAAACTAGTACAGCCGCTATGGAGAACAGTGTGGAGATTCCTTAAAAAACTGGAACTAGAACTGCCATACAACCCAGCAATCCCACTGCTGGGCATATACACCAAGGAAACCAGAACTGAAAGAGACATGTGTACCCCAATGTTCATCACAGCACTGTTTATAATAGCCAGGACATGGAAGCAACCTAGATGTCCATCAGAAGACGAATGGATAAGAAAGCTGTGGTACATATACACAACGGAGTATTACTCAGCCATTAAAAAGAATACATTTGAATCAGTTCTAATGAGGTAGATGAAACTGGAGCCGATTATACAGAGTTCTTGCCTGGAGAATCCCAGGGACGGGGGAGCCTGGTGGGCTGCCGTCTATGGGGTCGCACAGAGTCGGACACGACTGAAGAGACTTAGCACCAGCAGCAGCAGCATACAGAGTGAAGTAAGCCAGAAAGAAAAACACCAATACAGTATACTAACGCATATATATGGAATTTAGAAAGATGGTAACGATAACCCCGTATGAGAGACAGCAAAAGAGACACAGATGTAAAGAATGGTCTTTTGGACTCTGTGGGAGAGGGCTAAGGTGGGATGATTTGGGAGAATGGCACTGAAACATGTATAATATCACATGTGAAATGAATCGCCAGTCCAGGCTCGATGCATGATACAGGATGGTATGGGGAGGGAGGTGGGAGGGGAGTTCAGGAAGGGGAACACATGTACACCCGTGGCAGATTCGTGTTGATGTATGGCAAACCCAATACAATATTGTAAAGTAATTAGCCTCCAATTAAATAAATTTATACTTAAAAAAATGAAAATGAGTGAGAGGCTTTGGAGAGGATAGACATTCCTGGCAAAGCAATGTACAGACTCTTGGAGTAGCTAGATCTTCATGGGGGCTAAAGAAACCCTCTCCTTAGAAAAGGACAATATTTTGCAATACTTACCTGCAATGAAGTCACCGGGTGCTTGTTAAAAATTCATTTCTGGACTTCACTCTTTTTTACTGAATCAAGTTTTACCCACAGAGCAGCAGCTCAGTGTTGAATTACTAGATTGTTTAAAAAACAAGACAAAACAAAACAAAACTCTCCTCTCCAGGTCTCATTCAGATCCGAATCAGATCCACTGGTTTACGCTTTTGTTAAACGCTTTCATTTCCACACACAAAGATACGGTTTTTGAGGGCCAGATGCTTTTTAGCAAGTTTCCCTGGTGACTACCACCTGGCTCAAGTCTGAGAAGAGGCTTAGAGGTGAGCCAAAAAGCTACCTGCGTGTAGGTTTTCTTCTCTGAGACCACCCTCCCTTGATCTCAGGTCTGAAGAACTGCAGGCAGGAAACCCCTCCTAAGGACCAGAGCCTCTGCCTCTCCTCTTGCACAGAATTGTTACCTCGAAGTTTGTGCTCCTAAAAACTCCTCATATTTATCACATTATCCCATTTAGTTTTCTGTTCTAGCAGATTTATGCATTTTTTTTATTTTGCTAATTACTCTAATATACTCTTCCTGCTAAGCTCTAATTACTAAATTTATAAAAATAATTAATCATCTTTGTTTTTAATTTAGTGATAACGCAATTACAGCAAATATTCATTACAGCATCTAGGTGGTGAATTTATTCATTTTCACTGTTCAGTCTTTTTTAAACATCTTGTATGTTTGAAGTTTTTCATAAAAAAATATTATTGGGAGGGGAGTGAATTCCAAAGGTACAGAAGCTAACAGAATAAAAAGTAAATTCTTCCTCTCTTCCTTCACTTGCTTCAATCTAACTCCCAGAAGGTAATCACTGTTAATAATTTCTTATTCATTCTACCAGAAGTTGTCTATGAATATACAAGAACGTTTTTCTACTTGATGGTATACATCATGTGACATAAAATCATAAAAACAAGTCTGAACTTGCTTTTTTAGTTATCAGCATATCAGAGATCAGTCCACTTTTTAGTTGCTATATAAAATTCCTTTTCTTGAATATACATAAATTTGAGCAGCACCACATTGAGACATATACAGGCTATACAGGTAGTTTACAGATTATATTTTGTTTGCACAGTTATTTGTTTCATTGACACACACATATGCACACATGTCACAGGGACATATCTACTGCTATCTTTTTATATTCATCAGGTACTTCTGTAAGATAAAATCCTGGAAAGGAGAATAACAGGTCCAGGTTTGCACTGAAATGTTTTAAGGTATTACAAAATTGACTCCTAAAAAGTCACACCAATTTAAATATCTATGGAGTGTCTATTTTCATATATTCTCAAATATATTTTCCAACTTTTTAATCTTTACTAATATAATAAAGGGAAAAAGAACCCTGATTTTAATTTCATTTCTTTAAAAGTAAAAGAAATGAGTATCTTTTCACATGTCTGCCATCTGTTTGGGGTTTTTTTCCATACATTGCTGACTCATGTTCTTTACCTAAATTTTATTACGGTTTTCAGCTTTTCTTGTTGATTTATTTAAAAGCTCTTTGTGTATTAAAGAAATTAACCTATTTGCCATGTATGCCATAAAAAGATACTGCCAGTCAGTCTTGGCCTTTTTATCTTATTTGTAGTACTTATTTTCATTGCGGAAGTTAGGAGTGAGCTTTTACCACAAAAAGTTTCTTATGATCATTCAAACAATAAGTGATCATCACAATGAATTGGAACAACACATAAAATACTATATACATTTACATATGAAATCTGCTGCTGCTAAGTTGCTTCAGTTGTGTCCGATTCTGTGCGACCTCATAGACGGCAGCCCACTAGGCTCCTCTGTCCCTAGGATTCTCCAGGCAAGAACACTGGAGTGGGTTGCCATTTCCTTCTCCAATGCATGAAAGTGAAAAGTGAAAGTGAAGTCGCTCAGTCGTGCCCAACTCTTAGCAACCCCATAGACTGCAGCCTACCAGGCTCCTCCGTCCATGGGATTTTTCAGGCAAGCGTACTGGAGTGGGGTGCCATTGCCTTCTCTGTCACATATGAAATATAAATACAAACAAAAACTGAATTCAAGGATACAGAGAAAAGATTAATAGTGCCAGAGGCAGGCAGTGAGTGAGGGAATTGGGTGAAAGTGGTCAAAAGGTAAAAACTTTCAGTTACAAGATAAAGTCTGAGGATAAAGTATATAGCATGGTGACTACAGTTAACAATGTGTATATGTATGTGTATGTGTGTGTGTGTGTGTGTGTGTGTGTGTGTGTGTGTTAGTTGCTCAGTCGTGTCTGACTCTTTCCAACCCCATGGACTGTGGCCCACAAGGCTCCCCATCCAAGGAATTCTCCAGCAAGAATACTGGAGTAGGTAGCCATTCCCTGCCCCACAGGATCTTCCCAACTTATGAACTGAACCCACATCTCCAACATTTTAAGCAGATTCTTTACCATCTGAACCACCAGCAAAGCAGGGAAGCCACAGTTAACAATACTATATTGTATATTGGAAAGCTTCTGTGTGTGTGTGTGTGTGTAGACAGACAGACATATAGAATTAGATACATACATATATGTAAAACAGGTGCAGATATATAACAACCTAAATGTTTTGTCCACCTATATAATGAAATGTCACGTATCCACTTAGAAAGTGTATTGTAGTTTGTTACAAGTAAAAGCAGTTTACAAACTAGTATGTACTTACAGATACATAATGCTTTGCAATTTACAGACTACATCCTGCCATGTGAGACTTCCAAATCTGAAATGTGTCACTTTCACCATTCTGTAGACAGTAAAAGTGAGAATCAGGAGCCAAGGAATTTCTCTGAATTCACAGTCAGTAAATGTGAGATCTAGGACTCACACTTTGAGTTTTTCTAACCCTTTTCACCTTATCATACAGATGCAGAAGAATAACAAGAATACCTAGCAGTATTTATAGGCAGTGATATTTCTTCTTAAGTATGTGGATTAAGTCTTTTGAATTACACTTGTAGTAGCACACATCATGAAATTATACATTAATTCTCAAAATTCAAGTTCAAATTTTCACCATAATTCTAATGTACACATTTTACTGCATTTAAGCACATTCAAATTCCATCTTATGTGTTATAAAAGAAGTACTCATTGGGGAATGTGTCTGGTGACACAGACCAAAATGATCTATTACTCTCTGTCACTTGTGAAATTATATCTGTAACTGACTAATATATCACACAGTCCTAACTTGGGACCGTTTCAACACTAAGATAGAACTGAATTTTTCCTTCTGTCAGTTTGATTTTGTTTTCCACGGAAAGTTAAGCAGGAACACTTGCTGCTAAATGTCCCATTAGCATTTCCTGACCTTCTCCACAGTTGGCCTGCAACTGTGAACCTGCTGTGGCCACTGAGACACACAAAAGAAATGGAAAAAGCCACTTAATGTCTGGAGTGGTCCAAAATGCCAAGGAACAGCCAAAGTAGGCGGGGTAAAAGATGAAATATAAATAAGTAGGGCCTGCTGGATGACCAGAAATGAGAGACTCAAGGAACCTGAAGACCTGGTTCAGGTTCGTATCTGAACCCATACCATCACCTTCATCCTGCAAACCCTACCCCACCCCCCACCAATCAAACAAAACACCAAGGACACTTCTGGGAGAGCTGGTGACATCATACATCTTTACAAATCTCCCCTCCGTAAAACAGACTATACTTTTTTTAAAAAAGGAAGCACAATTATTGAACAAAAGTAGTCCGTGGAAAATTCCCAGCCTCACAGTACACTTCCACAACTACTGCATCCACATGTCACTGTTGAAAGAACTGTGCAGTGGAATGGAAAAAAAATGGAAGAAAATTGAGGGAAAAACCCAATATTCTCTAGTTTGGAGAAACAGATGTCTGGGGGTGGGAGATGGGGATGAGAATAAATGCCCAGTTACAGCCACTCCCCCTGCAATCGATATTTTTCCCTTCTATAAAAACAACATTCTGAGGCCGTAGGTATGAACGGGCAGGAGAGTTTCTTCTGACCAACAGGTGTTGGGAACAAGGAAGGTGGCCAACACCAGAATTGAGCTCACCCACCTCCTTTTCCCAGCCCGTTTCTCTTGGCCTGCCTCTGCCGCAGAGTCTGAGAAAGATAATGACTCCCTTCCTCTGCCTCCCAGCAATCAGGAGTGTGGCAGGAGACACACTCCAACCAAAGAAAAGAAGGCGGAAGTCTCTTGTGCTGCCTCTTCCTCTCCCCCTGCTCCCTCCTGGGAGACAGGCACTGCCCAGAGGGGCAGCAGACCTCACAGAAAGCAGCAAGGCAGAAAGACAGCAGGAGCTGCACCAGGGCATCACTGAGTCACCCTGCCAGTCCTGGACGGACCGCCCCTGGACCTTCTGTTTTCTGCTTAAGCTAAGGTAGAGTTGCTTATGAGTACTTGAAATTGAACACAATTTTAATACAACTAAATATCTCCTAGAGCCGAGCCCCTTTCTTACCGAGTGCCAACACCAGGAGAGCGGTGCCAGAAAAGAGGCAGGAAGACACATCAGGGGGATTCTAGCAAGAACGGTACATGATCAAATATGAGATGAGGCAGGAGAAGCGGAAAGGGAATAAAGGGGGCTCAGATGTAAGAGATCCTCAGAAAAACCACACCCAAGTTTCCTCATTTCAGTATGGAAGAAACCCTGCATTTGTGCTAAAAATTAAGAAGGATGCTTTTGTATGGCTTCCAAATGATTCTGATAAAACCAGACAGAAAGACAACAAAATCTAGAGATAACACTGACAGTCCTCTAATGAGAAAAAAAAGGAAGTAAACAACATTCTGGCAGAGCCCTACTAACCCTCACAAGTGTGGAAGAGAAAGGGCTGGGAGGAGGACAGCAGGGAACAGAAGGGAGCACTCATTAGAATCACAGCTGTAGCTGTGGGCCAGCGCCATTCAAAAGCTACTCAAGGAGATCCCAGGCACCATGCTCATATTCCACCAAGCAGGAGCAGGCAGTGTGGCAAGACTTCTCCCCAGGGAGGCATGCTTTCTTTTTGAGGCTCTGGGTAGCAGAGCAAGAATGGACGACAGAGAGAGCCATGCCTGCAGAGAGCTGTGCACAAAGAGTCAGCTTCCGAGAAAGAAGGTGATGGATAAACACTAAATTCTTACCCATGTGATAGTCCAGGACCCTGCTCCTTTTCTTCTCATCTTAATTGGCTGGTAATGTAAATACAGGGCTTCCCAGGTAGTGAGAGTGGTAAAGAACCCACCTGTCAATGCAGGAGACACAAGAGATGTGGGTTTGATCCCTGGTTTGGGAAGATCCCCTGGAGTAGGAAATGGCAACCCACTCCAGTATTCTTGCCTGGAGAATCCCACAGACAGAAGAGTCTGGAGGGCTACAATCCATGGGGTTGCACAGAGTCAGGCATGACGGAAGTGAGTCAGCACGCAATGTAAATATATGCCATCAGTCCTCCAGCTTAAAATTATTATCATCATCAACAGATATATAGAGAAGAGATCAAAAGGATAATTCAGTCACCCTGTTTTTGGTTAAACAGGTAAACACCAAAAGTAAACAGACCTCTCTTTATTTTGAGAAGATAAACAGAAGAAAAAAAGGAGCCTATGAAATATATGAGTCTATGAATATGAAAATATTCTGCAGAGGAAGCATATGCATTTGAAAAAGATTTATAACAGGAAGAAAGACTTCAGATGAATTTCCTGGTGCTTTCTACAAATTTAAGAAAATATAGACTAATTAATGCTTACAGCCTCAAAAGCAGAGGCTGAGAAATTGGCAGAAAATGTTTTAAAAATCTGAATTTAATACAGCCATAATGTAGGGGAAAAATAATATAAGATAAACTTTCTTTGGAAGTGATTAAGACCAACAAATACAAAGTAGATGCATCCCAATGTTCACAGCAACATTATTTACAATAGCCAAGACACAGATGCAGCCTAAATATCCAACAACAGATGAACTGATACAGAAGATGTGGTGTGCACACACACACACACACACACACACACACACACAAATGGAATACTACTCAGCCATAAAAAAGAATGAAGTAATGCCATCTGCAGCAACATGGATGGACCTAGAGATTATCACACTAAGTGAAGGGAGTCAGAAATAGAAAGACAAACACTATATGATATTACTTTCATGTAGAACCTAAAATATGATACGAATGAACTTATTCACAAAACAGAAAGACTCATAGACAAAGAAAACAAATTTATGGTTACCAGAGGGGAAAGGGGTGTGGGAGGGATAAATTAGGAGTTTTGGATTAGCAGACACAAACTTCTACAGATAAACTAGATCTTACTACATAGCTGCTGCTACTGCTGCTAAGTCGCTTCAGTCGTGTCCAACTCTGTGTGACCCCATAGACCTACCAGGCTCCCCCGTCCCTGGGATTCTCCAGGCAAGAACACTGGAGTGGGTTGCCATTTCCTTCTCCAATGCATGAAAGTGAAAATAGAAAGTGAAGTTGCTCAGTTGTGTCTGACTCTTAGTGACGCCATGGACTGCAGCCTACCAGGCTCCTCCGTCCATGGGATTTTCCAGGCAAGAGCACTGGAGTGGGGTGCCATTGCCTTCTCCAGCTACAAAGCACAGGGAGTTATATTTGGTATTTGGTAATAAACCATAATGGGAAAGAATATGAAAAAGAGTATATATATATATATACATGTATGAATCACTTTGTTGTACATCAGAAACTAATACAACATTGCGATTCAATGATACTAAAATTTTAAAATATATGTATATACTTAGACAATATATATTTTTATCATGCTAATCATGCTATCATGCTAAGTCACTTTAGCCGTGTCCAACTCTGTGCGACCCCATAGACGGCAGCCCATCAGGCTCCCCCGTCACTGGGATTTTCCAGGCAAGAACACTGGAGTGGGTTGTCATTTCCTTCTTCAATGCATGTAAGTGAAAAATGAAAGTGAAGTCGCTCAGTCATGTCCGACTCTTGGCGACCCCATGGACTGCAGCCTACCAGGCTCCTCCATTCATGGGGTTTTGCAGGCAAGAGTACTGGAGTGGGGTGCCATTGCCTTCTCTGATATATTTATATATATATATAAAATCAAATTTGTGACATGGAAGAAAACAATGGACATTTCCTCAGACTTCAGAGAAAAAGATTAACAAGTCAAAATATCAAGCAAGAAATGACAAATGTAAATCACCAGTCTGATATATTCAACATATGGAGAAAAGAACAAACAGAACAAAAGCAGTATTAAGCAATATCACAGAAAAAAGCATTGTGATTGATTTTACAGATTCAAGCAAATCTACTAAAGAGATATCTCAATCATATTCGGCAGACATTTTTAAACTTCATGAACAGGAAAAAGAACCCCACAAATATTCCAAGGGGAAAAGATGGATTCATTCCTACTGGTCCGAAGTCCCTTGACTATAGGCAAAAGAAAGCCAGATTATCTTAAGAAAAAGTTTAACTTAAGCAAAAAATAAAAGTTTTGATTCATGTAATCTGGGAAGTCCTGGGAAGTCCAAGATGAATTTGGTTTTACAGTCAGCTGAATTAGGTTCCACGTGGTATCTTCAGAGCTATCTTCCTCTTTCCATTTCTCAATTCTGTGTGCCTCTGCTTGCCTTCATATTCATACTCATCCTTTTTCAATCTCTCTCTCTATCTACATCTATCTACCTATCTATCTAGATATATCTACAAGTAGGTAGGCAGATGGATGTGTAGATACGCTGGTGACTAAAAGCTAGCTAGATAGGTAGACAGGTAATGTAGACATGATTGACTGATTGAAAGACAGACAAACAGAGATAAACAGCTGATCTAGAGAGATAGCTGCCAGTACCCTCAGTAACCCCAGACTCACAATGCTTACTAACCAACCCAAGCAGAAAAAATTCTGTCTTCCAACTCATTATATCAATCTCAAGGGAGTTCCAACTGGCCCTGGTTGAGTCAGGATCCCATGTGAGAAGCAGTCACTATCTTCAGTGACTGGCGGGCGTGGGGAAAGGTCAAAGCTGGCATAGAATGAGGCTCAACAGAACCATGTGAATTTTCCCAAAGTAAACAGAAAAACTAAATGAGAAAAACACTAACTACTACCATTTACTAGATAGCAAGAAAGAATACTCACTCTGGCCCCAGACTGCTATAGCAATAAGCACTAGGCAATTTTTTTTTTTCAGGTTTTGGGGAAAACACAATAAAAAGAAATCCGCATATAGACAACATGGCTTGTGTGAAAGTAACAGAAATGCATTCTCAGGTATGCAAAGGCCCCAGATTGATCCTGCTTGAAATAAATTACTCAAAGGAGAACTCTAACAGATGGGAAATAAAGAGAGCCAGTGAATAATAAACATAGGTTGAAACCCCACAAGATTTAAACAAAGCCTTGCTCTTTTCCCACTATTAAATATTTTTGGTTTAGAGAAAGTAGGTCCAAAATGAGGCCAAAGAACAGGCACAAATCCTAAATAAGAGAGAGAAAAGGCTGAAGGCTTATAGCAAACTATGAGTTAGAATATAAGCTAAAGAGACTGGTATATTAGGTGTGATGATGAGGCTAAGGTGTGGTCCTGGAATGGGTATCTGAGTTATTAGAGTTTAAAATGTCAGGGAGGGAATTCCCTGGTGGTCTAGCGGTTAGGACTCTGTGTTTTTACTGCCAAGGGAGTGGGTTCAGTCCTTGGTTAGGGAACTAAGGATTCATTCCTTGGTTGCTCCTGCCATGGGACGCAGCCAAAAAGAGAGAGAGAGATTTAAAAGAATAGAGTTTGTCAAGAAAGTAATGAATGTTTCAGAGGGCACCCAGGAAAGGTTTGGGAAGGAGAGAAAAGTAGAATGAACTTGGATCATGCGAGAGAGCTACACTATACTGACAGCAAGCAAGCAAGCATGGGAACAAATAAGACAAGAAGGGTTACGTTTGAAGGGTGGCCGCAGTGGGTAAGGATGTGAGCACTGGTACGGTTAGGACTCCACTGTCCATGTAATTCTGGGAAAGCTGACGCTCAGCAGCTGCAGGCTTGCCTCCCATTCCTGCTGCCAGATGTTACCTGCAGCACAAGAATCGTCACCCTGGGACAGAGCAGGCCCTTATATCCAACACTAGCAACACAGAGGCCTCTTGTTCTCGTGTCCTGATCCAGAGGTCAGGATTTGGCCTTAGAATCAGGAGCCAGTCCTGCTCTCAGTCTTGGCACTTTTCCATACTCCTGCCAATCATATTTTTCATCTTTCAAGAGGAAGCCCTTTGAGAGCTGAGTTGACCTCTTGTATCCTCAGGCAAACAACCGCAAGGATTTGGCCCATGCTTTACCAAACAGCCTGGGTTCTCAGAATGCTGAGAGCTCACTGTGCCAGCGGTTTCTCATTCTTGGATGAATTAATTTTCATTCATGGAGTTCATTCAGAGTTGATATATCTCATACAGTCTACCTTGTTTTGCTATAAAGATTCTCATGTTGCGAAGAATAAGAAGATTCTCATCTTATTTTATAAAGACTAAAACAGCATAAGCTAAAACTTTCCATTGCAACAGCAAATTTCAAAGTAGACAATTTTCTGGCCTGTTATTTGTAAAACCCAACTGTGAAAACCTAAAGGGTCATGCTTCCTTGGTGGCTCAGATGGTGAAGAATCTGCCCACAATGCAGGAGATCCAAGTTCAATTCCTGAGTTGGGAAGATCCTCTGGAGAAGGGAATGACAACCCATTCCAGTACTCTTGCCTGGAGAATTCTACGGACAGAGGAGCCTGACGGTCTATACTCCATGGGGTCGCAAAGAATCAGACACGACTGAGCAACACACCCACACAGGGGTTGTAAGGGGCTTCCCTGATGACTCAGTAGTAAAGAATCCTGCAAATGCAGGAAATATGGGTTCAACCTCTGGGTCAGGAAGATCCCCTGGAGAAGGAAATTGCAACCTATTCCAGTATTCTTGCCTTGGAAATCCCATGGACAGAAGAGCTTGGCAGACTACAGTCCATGGGGTCACAAACAAGTCAAGGTTGTAAACACCATATACTTGTCTTTAAAAGTAGCAAAATCAAGATGTCTACAATCAAAAAGATAGACAATAACAAGTGCTAGCAAGGATGTAGAAAAATTAGAATCCTCATACAGTACTGTTGGAAACGTAAAAGTCACTTTGGAAAATAGTTTGGTAGTTTCTCAACATAGGGTTAAACTTAGTTACCATATAACCCAGCAATTCCATTCGTAGGTATATACCCAAAAAAACTTGTACATAGAAGCATTATTCACAATAGCCAAAAAGTAGAAACGAGCCAAACTGTTTATTGCATAAACAATACCAATACTTCCGGAATGTACCAAACCATTCAAACACAACAGTTCTAGGGTTATTTCAGTATCCATCCCATCTGAGCCAGCAGTAAATAATATTCACTATAGAGATACCTGGCATGATGTCAAAAATTAGAATCACTGATCTTCATCACCAAAAATTTCAAAACCACTTTACAGTCACTCATTGTGCACCTCTCATTTTTCCCAGTTCAATGAACTTTGCTGGTCTTACAGCTGGACCCAAAATTGCACTTGAGGCTTCTAAATCGATCCTCATCCCAGTTTCTTGCTTTTATGGCCAATCTTGGACCTGATTCTGTTTCCAATGAGGCACTGTCGCTCAGAATCCAGCCTCTGGCTCTATACACAACAGCTTGGAAAAAGAGATGCTACAGGCACACTAGCCTCCCCTATAAGGGGTGTGAATCGAGCGTCACTTAGAAAGCTTTAACCTGTCACTCTGCCTGAAGATAGGAGGTGATGCATCACCTTGAAACCCCTCCATGTGGGGATTGGAGAAATATGAAACAGAGAAACCGCAATCTCTCAGAAATTCTGTAGGTCAAAATCCACCATAAACATCCCAGCTCTAGAATAAAAAGGCTCTCACTTCTTCTCCATCAACTTAATATTGGTGACAGATAGCTATCCACCCCATGAGAATCAGCTTACCAGTAACTGTAATTAGAAGCCCAATTTTAATGCTAGCTACCAGCCTACATAAAACTGAATGCGAAATTCTTAAATATACATATTCATGAGCTAAGAACTTTATTTTAGTAAAGCTTTGTTCATCCTATGTCTCTGTTAAATTACATGCAGAGAAACCATCATGGAAGATCTCTGAGTCTCTTTCTGGCCATGAATGCTTTAGACTTTGAGCCCTGAAATCATCACGTTTTTGGTTTCCCCGCTTTTTCAAATGTTTCTGAAGTTCTTATGCATGATTCAGAGACCAGCATGGGATAACTGGTTTTATCTTTAAAAGCTACTTCTGCTAAGGAGATGTTTAATAGAGTTACACAGGTAGTATAAATATTACCGCACTATAGAACCAGATGGTTAATTTACTTTTGACACCCAGCAATAAAATGAATTCCCACCAAAAGAAATAGCATAAATATTTCCCCTTGTTAACCCTAGAGTAATGTTTCTCAAACCAACCTCCACATTAGAATTACTGGGGGGAACTTAAAAAATAATGATGCTCAAGTCTCAGCCCAAAAGATTCTGATGAGTCTGGGGTGGGACCTGAGCATTTATACATTTTAAAATCTATCCCCCTCACCAGGGATTCTAATGGGTAGCCAAGGATTCCGAAATACTGTTAAAGAGTGTTGGAGAGCAAGAAGCCGGCAGAGAGATTTAAAAACAGGACAGAGCCCCATAACGTTAGACTTTTAGACCCAGCAAACAGACTAACACCGACTCCCAAAGTTATCCTCACCAATCTGGTGCGCACTGTACTAGACAAATCATAGAGAATCAAAATTCTGTACAGAAAGTGAACTTAAGACATTTGTAGATGCATAAACCTAAGGAATGTACAAATCCTGGTAAACATGTGTAACAGGCAAGTGACATTGTAAAGTAGATACGCAAAAACACAAGGGAAAAGTGAGGCTGGGTCAGAACCAAAATCATTCAGCTTCTAAAAGATATCACTACATACCGAGCAAGTGAGAGCTTGAACTGAAAATGTGAATCCCACTTGATAATGTTTCTATATAATGCATTAGTAAAGCTTTATTCTATGTCATTCTGTTAAATTACAGTGAAGGTGTCTTGGAAGGTCCCCTTGAGTCTTGTTCTGCCCCTGAATGCTGAAGACTTTGAGCCTTGAAATCGAGTCTCTGGTTTTTCTGCTTTTTAAAATGTTTTAGAAGTTCTTTCTTATGATTTCAGAGACCAGGATAAAATACTAGTTTTATCTTAAATGGCTAGAAAAGCTAGCCATTTGTCCTAAGCCAAAGGATAGCATAACCTCTGGGTCAAGAATATCCTCACCTCCAGTTTAAAATTTTAAATAAATAAATAAGAATTCCTCAAAAGTGGCTTAAAAGTAGTTCAGGGCAACAAGGCTTTTGTTTTAGCATTTTCCAGTCAAGAGGGTTTGGAAAGTTGAGAAGATTCTGAGTAGAGTCGTTTTATTTTTAAATGTGTCAAGATTCAGAGAGGAAGCAAGACCAACCTGGCATTCTGCAAGTCAAAAAATAAAAACTCTTGAAGGATGGTGAGTCCAGTAAGAAAAGACAATTGCTCTCTTGTACTAAAACCTGCCCCATAGGGAGCACACTCAGAGGTCATTTCTCCTACTGTTTTCAAAATAGAGAGAGAAAATGGAGAGCTTGTAGAAATTATGAATCAGAATTTTCTGGAAGCTCTCACCTATCTGCTAACAGTTTATATGTTCCTCATTCTCTGTGCTGAAAATATACTAGACTTTCTGCAATATTTGTTGCAGCTTTCTCCAATCTATTGTTTGGTCCATCCATGTTTAGTTATGCGGTTTTTATAATTAACTTTAAAATTTTTATAATATTTACTGGAAAATAAATATCTTCCTTTGAGGTATCTTTATTTTTTCTGAGCTTAGGAAGTCATCTATACTTCACAGCTTTGATACATATTATTATCCTATTTTCTTCTATGGCTTATTTATATTAATTTTATTGTTATTATTGATACTAAGATTCATCTAATTTTTGGTAGCCACCAATCTAATTTTTTAAGTTACCAACTGTTAGTAAATGTCATATTTTGAATATTTTTATTATAAAAGACATGCTCACAAACAGTGAAACCATACAAAGTTTACAATGAAAATATTACTAATATCTTTCCACCACTCTTTAATTCCCATTATCTTGAAGTAGACCCTATTAACCACAAAGTATTACTTTTCCATATCTCTGAGAAACACATATACAAATACATTCATGCACAAATATAAATAATGGTTTTACTTTTGTTTTTATAAAGTATCATACATGCTCAAACACAGCAAAAGAAAAAGTGCCCCCCAAATTCACAATCACAAGATCTAACAAGTTGTTTCCTCTTGTCACTTAACCAATTCTCATCCTCACAATGACAACCAATGACCTCCCAAATGGCAAATCCAATGGCCAGTTTTCAGTCTTTTTCTCATTCTAGCAACTGATCTTTGGCACCTTCCAACCTCATCCCCACCTTTTCCCAATAGCTCCTTTAACACTCTCCTGGCATAAACTCTTCACATTCTCGCTCTCTCTCAATGTTTCCTTTGTGCTCCTTCCTTTACACATCCTTTCTATTGAATGTTTAGGCCTCGCCTCTCTCACTCTATAACCTCACTGGAATATCTGTCCATTGCCCCTGATGTCAGCTACTGCAACAACCAGAAATCTGCATGTATCTTTGTCACTTGACTTTCCTAACCCTTTAAACTAAGTACCACTAAATTTACTTCCAACATTCATCCTCTATTATGTATTCCTTAGCCTAGTTTAATTCTTTCTCATTTATTCTTATTTATTGCAGATTATCTTGTATACTTTGGTCACCTGCTGTGAAGAACTGACTCATTTGAAAAGACCCTGATGGTGGGAAAGATTGAAGGCAGGAGAACAAGGGGATGACGGAGGATGAGATGGTTGGTTGGCATCACCGACTCGATAGACACGAGTTTGAGTAAACTCTGGGAGTTGGTGATGGACAGGGAAGCCTGGCGTGCTGCAGTCCATGGGGTTGCAAAGAGTCGGACACGACTGAGCGACTGTACTGAACTGATCTTGTTTCTACTCTCTTCCATCTCTAAATCATCTCTATAACATCATAAGAGTGTCAATTTTCTAGAATGATAAATCTCATTATGTTTGTCCTCTCAACTTTCCCCTTCATCTCATCAATGAGTCTCCTTTCCCATGGAACAATATTTAAATTCTTTCAGATAGTACAATCTGGTTTCAATTAGTTCTTTAATCTCCAGTCAATTCCCTTATGCAAACTGTTTTTGTGCAAAAACTTTCCCTCTATTCCTCAAATAAGTTACCATGTTCATATTATACATCTTTGTCTTGTTGCTCTTCCCAGAAAAAAATAATAATAGCAATAGCTAATATTTATTGAGTATGAGCTATGATCTATGTGTCTATCCTTTGTTACTCTTTTTATCTTCATAAAATCTCTATAAGATAAACTCTATCATCATCCCCATGTACAGACAAGGAAACCTGCCTGTTAAGGACATCTCTCAATTTAATCACCCACCAATAATCTACTTTTTCCTCTAGATGCGGCTCAAAACATGATAGATATTCAGTAAATGTCATAGCTCAGTTGGTAAAGAATCCACTTGCAATGCAGGAGACCCTGGTTCAATTCCTGGGTCTGGAAGATCCACTGGAGAAGGAATAGGCTACCCACTCCAGTATTTTTGGGCTTCCCTTGTGGCTCAGCTGGTAAAGAATCCACCCACAATGTGGGACACCTGGGTTTGATTCCTGGGTTGGGAAGATCCCCTGGAGAAGGGAAACGTACCCACTCTAGTATTCTGGCCAGGAGAATTCCATGTACTATACAGTCCATGGGGTCACAAAGAGTCAGACACGACTGAGTGAACTTCACTTAACTGTAGAATAAAGACAGAATAGCTAGAAGGTAATCTGTCATTAATTCTTGCACAGAATTAAGAATGAAATATTCATTGATGTTTGTGACTGTGTGGAGCTTTCTCTTATGTGATATTTAAGTTGTTTCTTATTTGTCCCTTCCACTTTAGTCACAGTGCTATTTGGAAACAACTTAAATCATCTATGCAAGTACCTGAAAAGCCAATGAGACTCTCTTCATGTTCACTGCCTTCTGGGAAGTAAGTCAGAAACATCATTTTCCCCATCTTCAACCTCTGGATAACCATTATCTTCCCATTGCCCCGAATGTTCCTTGCAAAGATGAAGAGCACGGCTGAACTGGTATACAATGCCAGCATTATTAGAAGCATGAGACTGAGCATTTCCTTACACCTTTAAACCTGAGCAAGAAGATCCCTGGACCTTTCTGACCATATCCCTTCTCATGGAACAAGGCTTTAATGGAGCCGAGGGTACATGGTTACCAACAGCTTGTGTTTCTCTCTCAAAAACATTCTTCTTATACCTGGACTCAAGAATTTCCTGCCAACAGCCCACTTCCAAAGTCAGAGAAGACTACTTCCCTGGGCTCTTCCTTGTGAGAGCAGGTCAGATCATACCAAAAAACTGGTTACTCCTAGGGCCAAGGAATGGCCAGGAGAGGCCTGTGTATACGGACATGGGTGGCACTTGTACCCACAAGAGAGGGTATCCACATACAAACACGAGTGCCCTCATGGTACTGGACAGAGTCAGAGTGAGAAGTGAGAAGAAAAGAGAGAGCTCAAGTATGAGCTGGGGATCAGGTTCCTCCAAGCTTCCATGTTCAGGAGTGGAACCCTTAGAAACACAAGAAAATTGACCTTCTCAGTAATTATGAAGCTATATTAGTCAAAGAGGTGGACAGAAGGTATTTTATGTAATAATGTGTTAACTTGAAGCATAACATAAATATTGAGATATCATTATATTTGGACACTCATTTGGATCTTGCACTGAGCTCTGTCAGTTTGAGGAATGGGCCTGCGGAATGCCCTTACACTAGCTGCTGCTACTGCTGCTGCTTCAGTCATGTCTGACTCTGTGCGACCCCATAGACGGCAGCCCACCAGGCTCCTCTGTCCCTGGGATTCTCCAGGCAAGAACACTGGAGTGGGGTGCCATTTCCTTCTCCAACGCATGCACGCATGCTAAGTCGCTTTAGTTGTGTCCGACTCTGTGAGACCCTATGGACAGAAGCACACCAGGCTCCTCGGTCCACGGGATTCTCCAGGCAAGAATACTGGAGTGGGTTGCCATATCCTTCTGCAAGAGAGAGCTGTTAATTGCTAGAGCTGGTTCTTTAGCAGCATTCAATAGAAAAATTGAGAAAGGGCAGGATTAGGAGTCAGACAGGCAAGGGGTGAAGAGTAGTGAGAGTCTCTGCACATACAAAACATATCCTGGAATTAACTCTTGTGTAAAACAGATCAGAAAAGAAATCCCCAAAATAAATCTAAGTTCTGGGTCTCAACTCCTACAGAAAGCATGAGGAAACCACCATGAAGAGGGTCCCAAGAAAAAACTCTGGGCTAGCATCCAGAGGTGTCACACCAAGCAGGAAGAAATAGCCAAGACGCCAATGCCACACCAGGAGGCAGGGCCACTTCACTGTCTAACTCTCAGACTGGCATTTGTGATGCTTCCTATCTGAATGGTACCCCAGTGTGTGCAATACTGCATTTCTGCAAGGAGGCCAGGAACAGCACTGTCATGATGCCACAAAGACAGATGATCCTTGTGAGTGACAGCAAACTGGTGTTCTGCCTGTGCTCACAATGTCAACTGAACACTCACAGCCAGGTCTAGCAATATAAGTGCCCAGAGGCGGCAGGAGCTGTGGACCAGGCCCATGAGGCTGGAATAATGCCACAGCAAGCAAATGACTGTGGCTCAGATCATGAACTCCTAATTTGCCAAATTCAGACTTAAACTGAAGAAAGTGAGGAAAGCCACTAGACCATTCAGGTATGACCTAGATTAAATTCCTTATGATTACACAGTGGAAGTGAGAAATAGATTTAAGGGCCTAGATCTGATAGACAGAGTGCCTGATGAACTATGGATGGAGGTTCATGACATTGTACAGGAGACAGGGATCAAGACCATACCCAAGAAAAAGAAATTCAAAAAGGCAAAATGGCTGTTTGAGGAGGCCGTACAATAGCTGTGAAAAGAAGAGAAGCAAAAAGCAAAGGAGAAAAGGAAAGATATGCCCATTTGAATTCAGAGTTCCAAAGAATAGCAAGAAGAGATAAGAAAGCCTTTCTCAGTGATCACTGCAAAGAAATAGAAGAAAAGAACAGAATGGAAAAGACTAGAGATCTCTGCAAGAAAATTAGAGATACCAAGGGAACATTTCATGCAAAGATGGGCTCGATAAAGGACAGAAATGGTATGGACCTAACAGAAGCAGAAGATATTAAGAAGAGGTGGCAAGAATACACAGAAGGACTGTACGAAAAAGATCTTCACGACCCAGATAATCATGATGGTGTGATCACTAATCTAGAGCCAGACATCATGGAATGTGAAGTCAAGTGGGCCTTAGGAAGCATCACTACGAACAAAGCTAGTGGAGGTAATGGAAATCCAGTTGAACTCTCTCAGATCCTGAAAGATGATGCTGTAAAAATGCTGCACTCAATATGTCAACAAATTTGGACAACTCAGCAGTGGCCACAGGACTAGAAAATGTCAGTTTCCATTCCAATCCCAAAGAAAGGCAATGCCAAAGAATGCCCTAACTACTGCACAATTGCACTCATCTCACACGCTAGCAAAGTAATGCTCAAACTTCTCCAAGCCAGGCTTCAACAGTACGTGAACTGTGAACTTCCAGATGTTCAAGCTGGATTTAGGAAAGGCAGAGGAACAAGAGATCAAATTGCCAACATTCATTGGATCATCAAAAAAGCAAGAGAGTTCCAGAAAAACATCTATTTCTGCTTTATGACTATGCCAAAGCCTTTGACTGTGTGGATCACAATAAACTGTGGAAAATTCTGAAAGAGATGGGAATACCAGACCACCTGACCTGCCTCTTGAGAAACCTGTATGCAGGTCAGGAAGCAGCAGTTAGAACTGGATCTGAAACAACAGACTGGTTCCAAAAAGGAAAAGGAGTACATCAAGGCTGTATATTGTCACCCTACTTATTTAATTCATATATACAGGGTTCAATTCAGTTCAGTCGCTCAGTCCTATCCGACTCTTTGCGACCCCATGAATTGCAGCACGCCAGGCCTCCCTGTCCATCACCAACTCCCAGAGTTCACTCAGATTCATGTCCATTGAGTCAGTGATGCCATCCAACCATCTCATCCTCTATCGTCCCCTTCTCCTGCCACCAATCCCTCCCAGCATCAAAGTCTTTTCCAATGAGTCAACTCTTCTCATGAGGTGGCCAAAACACTGGAGTTTCAGCTTTAGTGTCATTCCTTCCAAAGAAATCCCAGGGCTGATCTCCTTCAAAATGGACTGATTGGATCTCCTTGCAGTCCAAGGGACTCTCAAGAGTCTTCTCCAACACCACAGTTCAAAAACATCAATTCTTCAGCGCTCAGCCTTCTTCACAGTCCAACTCTCACATCCATACATGACCACAGGAAAAACCATAGCTTTGACTAGATGGACCTTAGTCAGCAAAGTAATGTCTCTGCTTTTGAATATGCTATCTAGGTTGATCATAATTGTTCTTCCAAGGAGTAAGCGTCTTTTAATTTTATAGCTGCAGTCACCATCTGCAGTGATTTTGGAGCCCCCAAAAATAAAGTCTGACGCTGTTTCCATTGTTTCCCCATCTATTTCCCATGAAGTGATGGGACCAGAGGCCATGATCTTCGTTTTCTGAATGTTGAGTTTTAAGCCAAATGTTTCACTTTCCTCTTTACTTTTACTTTCATCAACAGGCTTTTTAGTTCCTCTTCACTTTCTGCCATAAGGGTGGTGTCATCTGCATATCTGAGATTATTGATATTTCTCCCAGCAATCTTGATTCCAGCCTGTGTTTCTTCCAGTCCAGCGTTGCTAATGATGTACTCTGCATAGAAGTTAAATAAGCAGGGTGACAATATACAGCCTTGACACACTCCTTTTCCTATTTGGAACTAGTCTGTTGTTCCATGTCCAGTACTAACTGTTGCTTCCTGACCTGCATACAGATTTCTCAAGAGGTAGGTCAGTTGGTCTGGTATTCCCATCTCTCAGAATTTTCCACAGTTTATTGTGATCCACACAGTCAAAGGCTTTGGCATAGTCAATAAAGCAGAAATAGATGTTTTTCTGGAACTCTCTTGCTTTTTCCATGATCCAGCAGATGTTGCCAATTTGATATCTGGTTCCTCTGCCTTTTCTAAAACCAGCTTGAACATCAGGAAGTTCACAGTTCACGTATTGCTGAAGCCTGGAGAAGTTTGAGCATTACTTTACTAGCATGTGAGATGAGTGCAACTGTGTGGTAGTTTGAGCATTCTTTGGCTTTGCCTTTCTTTGGGATTAGAATGAAAACTGACTTTTCCAGTCCTGTGGCCACTGCTGAGTTGTCCAAATTTGCTGGCATATTGAGTGCAGCACTTTCACAGCATCATCTTTCAGGATTTGAAACAGCTCTACTGGAATTCCATCACCTCCACTAGCTTTGTTCGTAGTGATGCTTTCTAAGGCCCACTTGACTTCACATTCCAGGATGTCTGGCTCTAGATTAGTGATCACACCATCATGATTATCTGGGTCGTGAAGATCCTTTTTGTATAGTCCTGTGTATTCTTGCCACCTCTTCTTAATGTCTTCTGCTTCTGTTAGGTCCATACTATTTCTGTCCTTTATCGAGCCCATCTTTGCATGAAATGTTCCCTTGGTATCTCTAATTTTCTTGAAGAGATCTCTAGTCTTTCCCATTCTGTTCTTTTCCTCTATTTCTTTGCATTGATCACTAAAGAAGGCTTTCTTATCTCTTCTTGCTATTCTCTGGAACTCTGCATTCAGATGCTTATATCTTTCCTTTTCTCCTTTGCTTTTTGCTTCTCTTCTTTTCACAGCTATTTGTAAGGCCTCCCCAGATAGCCATTTTGCTTTTTGCATTTCTTTTCCATGGGGATGGTCTTGATCCCTGTCTCCTTTGCAATGTCACAAACCTCATTCCATAGTTCATCAGGCACTCTATCAGATCTAGGCCCTTAAATCTATTTCTCACTTCCACTGTATCATCATAAGGGATTTGATTTCAGTCACACTTGAATGGTCTAGCGGTTTTCCCTACTTTCTTCAATTTAAGTCTGAATTTGGTAATAAGAAGTTCATGATCTGAGCCACAGTCAGCTCCTGGTCTTGTTTTTGTTGACTGTATAGAGATTCTCCATCTTTGGCTACAAAGAATATAATCAGTCTGATTTCGGTGTTGACCATCTGGTGATGTGCATGTGTAATATACAGGGTACATTACATGCAATGCAGAGCTGGATGAAGCACAAGCTGGAATCAAGATTCTTAAGAGAAATATCAGTAACCTCAGATATGCAGATGACACCACCCTCATGGCAGAAAGTAAAGAAGAACTAAAGAGCCTCTTGATGAAAGTGCAAGAGGAGAGTGAAAAAGTTGGCTTAAAGCTCAACATTCAGAAAACTAAGCTCATGGCATCCAGTCCTGTCACTTCATGGCAAATCGATGGGGAAACAGAGGAAACAGTAGCTGAATTTATTTTGGGGAGTTCCAAAATCACCACAGATGGTGACTGCAGCCATGAAATTAAAAGATGCTTAATTCTCAGAAGGAAAGTTATGACCAACCTAGACAACATATTAAAAAGCAGAGATATTACTTTGTCAGCAAAATCCGTCTAGTCAAGGCTATGGTATGGAGTCATGTATGGATTTGAGAGTTGGACTGTAAAGAAAGCTGAGCACCAAAGAATTGATGCCTTTGAATTATGGTGTTGGAGAAGACTCTTGAGAGTTCCTTGGACTGCAAGGAGATCCAACCAGTTTGTCCTAAAGGAGATCAGTCCTGGGTCTTCATTAGAAGGATTGATGCTGAAGCTGAAACTCCAGTACTTTGGCCACTGATGCAAAGAGCTGACTCATTTGAAAATACCCTGATGCTGGGAAAGTTTGAGGGCAGGAGGAGAAGGGGACGACAGAGGATGAGATGGTTGGATGGCATCACCTAGTCAATGGACATGAGTTTGGGTAGACTCTGGGAGTTGGTGATGGACAGGGAAGCCTGGTGTGCTGTAGTCCATGGGGTTGCAAAGAGTGGGACACAACTGAGCGACTGAACTGAACTGAAGCAAATAAAATTCTCAGTCTTCAAAATACTTTACTGTGATAGAAGGGCCAACCAAGTAAAAGCTAATTTGATACTCACTCAGTCTAGCCTGTTCCATATCCCAAGAGAAATGAAGCAGTGTTCATCTTTCTAAGTCATGTGTCAACAGATACAAATGATTTGATAACTACTTTGTCTAGATCCAGGAATTTTTCAAATCATAATATGTACAGTAACAAAGTCCGTGAAACAAGCTTTCAGAACTCTTCTGTGTTGTCAGGTTTCCTGCATTGCAGGCAGATTCTTTACCTTCTGAGCCACTAGGGAAGCCTAACATAAAGTCCCTGAAACAATCTTTCAGGAACTCTTGTGTGTTGTGGAGTATGCACCAGTGAAGCTTCATACAGTTTAGGGACTGATTCTGGAATTTGACAAATCTAATTCCTTGATGGTAAGCAACCGAAATTAAGGCTGTCTTAAGCAAAAATGATAATCATGATGCAACATTATGGGAGAGCTCTCAGAATTCAAGGCAAGGCTGGGGATCAGTCTTGGAAGAGACAAAATCCACTGGTACATTGGGGGAATCTCATTTCAAAAATATCTTCAGTAAACAGAAGGTGGGATGACTTTCAATGATTCTCAGTCCTGTTTTTCTTTATACAGGATTTAAATTTCACAAGAAAAAAATTATTCAATTGACCCAATTAACCTAGTAAAAAATAGTCATATGCCTACTCTTGGAAACAA
This sequence comes from Capra hircus, assembly GCF_001704415.2. NCBI lineage: Eukaryota > Metazoa > Chordata > Mammalia > Artiodactyla > Bovidae > Capra > Capra hircus. The sequence goes on from NC_030815.1 coordinate 100,484,645, forward strand.
GATACCCAGATTAACAGTTCCACAAAACTGTATCAAATTGAGAAAGTGGGAAATTGTCCCCAGAAGATTACCAAAAGAAAGTGAGATGGACGCAGGGAAAGCAAATACTGGTAAATCAGTGGTGCTACTTACGTATGTGAATATAGGCAAATCACTTACTGCTATTTACTGACATTTGTGTTCCCTCCAAAATTCATGGGTTTAAACCTAATGCCCAATGTGATGATATTTGGAGATAGGGCCTTTAGGTCATGAGGGTGAAGACCTCATGAGTAGTATTAGTACCTTTATAAAGAAAACCCAAAGAGGAAACCCTCGTCCCCTATGCCATGTGAGGACACAGCAACGAGGGAGCTATCTGTGAACCATGAAACCGGCCTTCAGCAGATGTTAAATCAGCCACTGCCTTGACCTTGGACTTCCAGCCTCTGTAACTATGGGGAATAAACTTCTATTGTTTATAAGCCACACCGCCTATGGTATGCTATTTGTTGTTTGTTTTAGTCACTGAGTTGTGTCCAACTCTTTTGCGACCCATGGACTATAGCCCACCAGGCTCTTCTGTCCATGGGATTTCCTTGGCAAAAATACTGGAGTGGGTTGCCACTTCCTTCTCCAGGGGATCTTCCAACCCAGAGATTGAACCTGCATCTCCAGCACTGCAGGCAGATTCTTTACCCCTGAGCCACTAGGGAAGTCCGTGGTATGCTATTATGCAACCCTAACTAAGATAGTCACCCACTTAGATCTTCTGTTAAAATGTGACTTCACAGGTCAAGGATCTTTATTGAGTTTCTCACTGATGTATACCAATCACCTCAGATGAAACCCTGACACATGGAGGACACTTAATAAATATTTTTTGGTATGGCAGAAACTAACACAATATTGTAAAACAATTATCTTCTAATTAAAAACAATTTTTTTTGAAAGAATGACTCTCTCCAAGACTCAGTTTCCACATTTGAAACTCAGATACCTTGTACACGTATGTGTATATGTTAAAATGTCCACCACAGTGCTATAACATAATAGGTACTCAAGAAATTCTGATTCGGTTATTATTTTTATTAGGATAAACACTGCTAGGATCATCTACTACAAATAAAGTCGGAAAATTCCGTTGTCAATATGGCAGCTGCTCCATAATAAAAATTATCCATTCTGAGTTCAATGAAGGCAGTTAACTGAATTCCAGAACAAAGTCAATAATTTGACGAGTGATGTAATAATAGGAAAGGAAATGGGGAAATGAATTTTTAAAGCTAGCATGTCCTCGGGGGAGTCTGGCAACCTAAGAGTGGCACCAGCGCAACACTGGCTCAGAATGTAACAGATCTCCGGGCCCTCAGTGATGCTCTCTCACTTTTCTTTCATTCTCAGTTGATTTTGCTTTTCCTTTGTTTCTGTTGTTGTCCAGTCGCCCAGTCGTGTCCAACTCTTTATGACCCCACGGTCTGCAGCACGCGAGGCCTCCCTGTCCTTCACCATCTCCTGGAGTTTGTCCAAGTTTATTTCCATTGCACTGGTGATGCTATCCAGCCTTCTCATCCTCTGACTCCAGCAGTATCTATCAGATTCTGAGAGCCTTGATTGCAACTGATTCCTACTTCCCTCGCTCTCAAAGGCTGGTCTTTCTACTTCTCTTTAAAAATTAGAAGCCGTTAAAACTAGATGAGAAAGAAAAGAGGGAAACTGGATAATAGATCCAAGACATTCATTCACATGTTCCCCCCTTTCTTCCTATTTCAGTGGAAAGATGATTTTTCTCTTCCTTTTCAAAGGCTAGTTTTTCCCTCTACACTCTATTCCCCCTGATTTCTCCCAGCTGTGACTTCAGCAATCATCTCATCTTTATTGGATCTTAATCCTCCCCATCTTTAAATTTTCCTTTTCTGATTACAAATCAAGTTCACCATTCCTTTTCCTAATACTGTCCTCAGAACCTTTATCTCTTTCGGCCTCTACACTTCCCTTTGCTTTCGTTGACAAACTGAAAGTTCTCTGCACTGCACCCCTTGTCCTCCCTTCCCACTCATTCTTCAGCCACTGAAGCCATCCACTGCCCCCACCTTCTATAGCCACTACAGAGACAAGCCTGCAATGAGTTGCCAGCTGCCAGATCCAGGGTCTGCTGTGTAATCATCCTCCCACTTGAAATCTGTGCAGGAGACACCTCCTAAATCAGATACCTGAATCCCCTCCTAAAAATTTGTCAAGTTCTGGTGGTTCTCTCTAGTTTGTTTTCTCAGCAAACACACATTGAGCATCTATCCAGCACTGTCCTGAGTATGAGAAAATAAAAGTAAATAATATCTAAATGCAGCATAGTATCCTGGAATGGAATTATGGAGTAATTGTGGAATTAAGGACGTTAGTGGAAAATTTGACAAAATCTGAATAAAGTAGTATTTAAAGTAGCTTCAAGTATTGTGCTAATGTTATTTTCTTAGTTTTGAAAAATGCACCAAAGTTAGGCAGAATTAGAACATTGGGAAAGCTGGGTTAAGAATATATGGGAATTCTCTATAACAGCTTTGCAAGTTTTCCATAAATCTAAACCTATTCTGAAGTGAAAGTTTTTAAAAGAGAATAAAATACATTCTCTGTCCTCAGCAATTTAACAATGATTCAGTCTTAGGATAAATGAGGTAAATGGTAGAAAACTCTATGAACTGTAAAATCTTCCATCAGGATTAAATAAAGAACCCAATCTGCGTTTCCTCAGCATTTTCCCCCATCATGAGTAGTATGATTCTGGATGTATCCCATGTACTATGCTGGAAGCAGTTTATGAGAAGGGGAGAGAGGGGTATCGAACAGTGAATTTTTACACATTTCTAGTAATAAATTTTGAGGCTTTAGGAGGCCTCAAATTGATGAACACCAACTCTAGCTAAATCATCCCACTTTCTAAGAAGTTGAATTTAAATGCATTATCTACATACTTTCTTTGTTCTTCTCAAGGCAAATAGTTCAAAGTTTGAAGGAGTAACAAGCTCAACAGAGGTGATTTTTCAGCCTTCTTATTGTCTGGCTGCCAGGGTTCCTGGAAATGGCATTTTTAATGAGCATTTTTTTCCTTCTGCAGGAGACTTTGATGTGGTTGGAAATTTATTTTCCTCTCGAGTGTGGGCAGGGCACCAATTAACCCACACAGAGCACCCTTGCTGTCCTCCCAGCTTGGAGTTTATCACACTTACTATGCAATGAATGAAACCCATTATCCCACCTCCTGTTATGCTTCCCTCCTGAGGACTCAAAGCAGTTTCTTAAGCAACTTTCTGCTCTCTCAGTCTTTTAAATATCTCCACTTTACCTTTTTTCCAAAAATGAACATGTGATAGCAGCAGAGATGGAAAGGGAAAAGATGGGCTAGGAGAGCTGCTCTAATTGGTTTCATCCACTTCAAGTTTATTTATACCGAGCCAACAGTATCCCAGGCATAAAGGGACAAAGATGACTGAATTATATGCGGGTCTAAGGATTCACAGTTTGGCGGTGGGAATTTTCACATTCAACATACATACATACAGAACAAGGCAGAAGGCAATGAATGCTAGAATTCTTTTTCTTAAACAATGAAATGTAAGTGACAGTTATATTTTTAAAAATTATTTTCATATAAAAGGGCACTGCTCTTGGTCAAATGGAGATGATGTAACCTTGTGAATTTAAGGCCTTCACAATCGGCTATTTGGGGGAAAAAAACCTAAGAAAGTTGATGAAAAGTAACTTAAATGTGAAAGTTGGAGGCATCTGGCCAAAACTGTGTAAGGCTTTGAGTTGCCAAAGTTCTCTCTTCTTCCTCTACTGCTCCAGCATGTCTAACTTAAAAAAAAAAAAAGTTTCCATTTAAAAGTCCATTCTTTTATCACATGGTAAAAATCTATCTGAAAGACAGGCTGGTAAGCAGACAATCTAGCTGAGCGGCCGCTTGCCCTTCTGAGACTCCTGTTGCTGACAGGAGGATGAGGAGGATGGATACTTGGAAGAACGGACAGTATCTGCCCCACGGAAAAATGAAAAGAGCTAATGCTCCTTAAATGCAAATTCCTTCCCATCAACTCGGACCTCATTTCTGATCTAGGTCTATATAATCCAAATACATACTGGACATTTCCATTTGAAACTCGACATGCAAATGGCAAACACTGCTGTGCTTCCCTCAAAGGGAAGATACGTGCACAGTATATGTCTACAATGGCCAGGGATGGCCCAGTCATCTTAGATCTTGACGTGGAAACCTCATGTTGAGAATGACAGAAAAAGAAGGAAAGTTTTGAGTGCACTGGACCACCTGTCCTGACATTTAGAGGAGAGAAAAGTAAACTTTATCCTTTTTTCAGTAACTGTGTTTTGAGGTCTTTATCACCTGGACTGCTGATGTAAGATCCTCACCTCTCCAGTGCCCCTATGTACGTGACCACAAAAGTCACCAAGTTTCCCAAGGCAGAAGCAGAAAGTAATCCTCGATTCCTTTGCCTTCCTCATCTCCGATACCAACAATACCAATTTCTATCGTTTCTCTCCTATATATTTTAAAATTTGTATTTGCCCTCCGTGCCAACTGATTAATGCCCATATTCACTGTCCCTTGCTTAGACATCTGTACCGCTGCTCCTGTGCCTCTAGCCTTGTCTACTGTCAATCCGTCCTTCTAAAGAAACAAAGAGAATTGCATGTCCCTTTCCTTGAAGCCTTCAGTTGCTCCCCATTTTCAAACATATCAAATCCAAGCTCTTCCCAAGACGTTTAAGGCTATTTCTGACATGACTCCTACCTCCCACCATACCACTCTTTTATATCCCTGTGCATCTGTATAGACTGTTTCCTCTGCCTAGAATTTCTCTGTGCTCCCTGGTCTTCCTGGGGAAAAATGTTTTATTTCTTTAAACTTAAGCTCAGATATCATCTTCTCCAAAAAGTTAAATAAGTAAATAAATAAATAAATGGATAGATCCAACAGATCAATGGATGGATAATAATAATAAAAAAATTTTAATGAAAAAAGGTTGGAAAACAGATGGAAAATTTCACCAGACCTGGCAATAGTGGTATCTCAGGCTCCCTTCTAAATAGCTGACTCTGAAACTTGGTCATCTTTTTTTTTATTATTATTATTATAGTTGACTCACAATGTTCTAGTCTCGGGTGTACAGCAAAGAATCAATCACACATATATTTATATCTATTCTCTTTCAGATTCTTTTCCCTTATAGGTTATTATAAAATACAGAGTACAGTTACCTATGCTATAAAGTAGGTCATTCTTTACCTATTTCATATACAGTAGTATGTATGTGTTAACCCTAAATTCCTAATTTATATTTGTTGAACCTAAAATGTATAGCATTGTCCCCAAGATTTAAAAACTTCACCTTTTCTAATATTGTAAGGAACATGTCTAGTAAATACTTTTTTCCTGACTCAAAGCACACTAACTTCTCAGGAGATAGGATAGTGAATCAAAATGAATAAACAATCTTGATAAATATAGCCAAATCAGCTTTTCCATTTGACCTTTTCCCTGAAGATACATACTCTCAGCAAAAGTAAAAACAAAAAAAGTATCATTTGCATTATTATCTCTTCAAACTTTTTTTAATATCATTTTTAAAATTTCAAGTTCTAGTTGACCGTTTTCCTTCTTTTCCTTATTATGTCATTAAATGGGAAGTGATATCTCACAGTTTTATTTTATTTCCAAGGAAGATAGTTTTCACATTTACTTTATCAACTTTCTACGTTTTTTTTTCATTTCCTTTGCCCATTAAAATTCCATTTAACTTCCCTCTCTAGTAATTTTTTAAGGTTTTAGATAACTATAAATCCAATATTTAGACCTTGTGCTCAAGTAGGAAAGGAATCATAGGTACAGATTATAAATGACTGTAAATTATATTCATATAAATAATATATATATAATAAAAATAAATAATATATATTACAGTTTTATAATCTTATATAATTTAATTGGACAAGGAGGTTTCTGTTACTGACATAAACTACAAAGGTATACTAATATGATGCCTGCTGTTTCTGAAAAAGATGGCAAAATATGTAAGATTGTTTTAAAAAAAATGTAATAACCTTAATGTATACACATAAAGTACAATTCATGAACACAAACATGGATGTTAATAAAAGCTACCCTTAAATGAGTGACGACTAACTGCCAGGAATTTTATTTAAAAGACTATCCCAAGGTCACACTGAAAAACAATTCAAATCTTGGTCAGTATGATTTCAAAGTCATAGTCTTTCCAAGATACTCTCCTTTACCATGGGGTTATAGGGTAAGTCAGATGAGTTAAAAGGTCATAAAATTCTTATTTCCTCCTCAAGGAAATTCATAACTTACATTCTCTAATGTATAACTTTATGGCTATTTTTCAAGATATCATATAGGTGTTTCTTTTTAATTGGAAGATAACTGCTTTACAATGTGTTGGTTTCTGCTATACAAAAACGCGAAACAGCCGTAAGTGTATATGCATGTGTGTGTGTGTGTGTGTGTGTGTGTGTGTGTGTGTGTGTGTATATATATCCACTCCCTCCTGAGCTTCCCTCCCACACCCTCCCCAGCCTATCCCCCACCCCTCTCTAGGTCATCACAGAGCACCAGGCTGGGCTCCCTGTTATACAGCAGATTACCACTGCTGCTGCTGCTGCTAAGTCGCTTCAGTCGTGTCCGACTCTCTGCGACCCCAGAGACAGCAGCCCACCAGGCTCTCCCATCCCTGGGATTCTCCAGGCAAGAACATTGGGGTGGGTTGCCATTTCCTTCTCCAATGCATGAAAGTGAAAAGTGAAAGTGAAGTTGCTCAGTCATGTCCAACTCTCAGTGACCCCATGGACTGCAGCCCACCAGGCTCCTCCATCCATGGGATTTTCCAGGCAAGAGTACTGGAGTGGGCTGCCACTGCCTTCTCCAGATTACCACTAGCTGTCTATTTCACACTGGTAGTGTATGTACATTTGTCCATGCTACTCTCTCAATTTGCCCCACCCTCTCCTTCCCCGGCTACGTCCACAAGTCTGCTCTATACATATGCCTCTCTATTCCTGCCCTCAAAAAGGTTCATCAGCCAATAGGTTTACGGCTTCTTAAAAAGCCTGTGTTACAAAACAGGAACAGATTCACAGACATGGAGAACAAATCTATGGTTGCTACTAGCTCAGTTGTTAAAGAATCCACCTGCAATGCAGGAGACTCCAGTTCAATTCCTGGGTTGGGAAGATCCTCTGGAGAAGGGATAGGCTACCCACTCCAGTATTCTTGGGCTTCCCTTGTGGCTCAGCTGGTAAAGAATCTGCCGGCAATGTGGAAGACCTGGGTTTGATCCCTGTGTTGGGAAGATCCTCTGGAGAAGGGAAAGACTACCCACTCCAGTATTCTGGCCTGGAGAATTCCACAGGTAATTCCTTGTGGTGGAATTCTGGCCTGGTAAATTCCATGAATTCACAGTCCATCAGGTCACAAAGAGTCAGATACAACTAAGCGACTTTCATTTTAAGAGGAAAGGGAGGGGGAGGAATAAATCTGAAATTTGGGATTAATAGATACACACTAGTATCTTTGAAATAGATAAACAAGGACCTACTGTGTAGCACAGGGAACTATAGTCAGTACCTTGTCATAACCTATAATGGAAAAGAATCTGAAATGAATAATATGTATAACTGAATCACTTTGCTGTACACCTGAAGCATTATAAATCAGCTACACTTCAATTAAAACAAAATAAAAATTTTTTTAATGTATGTTGAGAGTACATGCAGTCATGTGAGATTCTAATTAGGCAAATATCTTGTAAATACTAAAGCCCTAGAATTGTAAACTTTGTTTCTACCTAACAACATACATACTAGATATATTTGTTACATTCAAAATAAGTAGAAATTCCTTTTCAGATAAAGAATACTAACTAGAGATTATTAGGATGGATATTTCTCACAAGATCTGTCCCCATTTTCTCTTTTGTCAGGGGCAATTTTTTAAGGAAAATCTAACCATATTATCATTGGAAAGGTTATTTTCAGAGTCTGCTATGTTTCAAACAAAGTTTATTGTGTTGAACTGGGAATCTAGCAAGAAGCAGATGAATTCATTTGTACCTAAGTCCATCTTGAGAATAGGTTCAGTAGTTTGGAAAGTGATGAGATAAAATACGCTATGAAGCATACGAATTCCCAAATTGTACAAGAAGTATCTAAACCATCAATATGTATTAAAGTTCCACACTTGAACCAGAGCTATCTATTTATACTCACAGTAAGAACCTGAATAAGCTTATTATTCTCACCTATTAAAAACAGAGCTCTCCAAGGAACTTTCTCATATTAAGCACTGCTATCTGTACAACAACAAAAAAAGCATTAGTACCTCAAAGAAGGGCCTCAGAACACATGTAAATTCTAGAAATTTCAGAAAATGACTATCAAGGGACCTTGATTTCTAATTCTCTAAGTAAACAATGCACAATAGTCAGAAATGTTGAGTGGCATGTTAATGAAAGTCAGCCCACATAATTTTAATTGGGTACTGGAAATTATTCCTTATGTTGCCAAGAAAAACAGATGGAGAGTATCATTTCAAAGAAAGACATAATGAAACTTCCCTTGAAGAAAGTGCTGAAGGAAAATACTACACTTGATAATAGAATAAGCTTTAAGAATACATATATGTGCCATTTAAATGGAAAAAGCGCGAAAGAAAACAAGAGAAAAACCAGCAATCGCCATCCCGAACACGTCAATATGGTGTCTAGAGAGCCCCAGCTCCTTCCCTAGCAACCGTTTGGTCACCCGGTTGACACTGCCTGTTACAAGGAGAGAATGTTCTGGTCATCTGCCTCATCTGAGGAGTATCCATCCAAGGGGGAGAAAACCAAAGACTAAAAGATAAGTAACGCATGTACGCAGATTGTGAGAATCTGCTCACCGTGAACCAAGTAACTTACCAGTTGCTTCATTAAAATAAAACTCCAGAGGCAAGAAACTTCTCATGACTCATGAGTAAGGGGAATTTTCTCATTCCAGTAAATAAATTTCTGACACATATCCACAGATGTTGCATAGCCATAATTAAGACTCGAAATTAGTTTAGTCTGAGGGACTATGAAGTGAAAGTGTTAGTCACTCAGTCATGTCCAACTCTGGGACCCCATGGACTGTAGCCTGCTGGGCTCCTCTGTCCATGGTATTCTTCAGGCAAGAATACTGAAGTGGGTTGTTATTCCCTTCTCCACGGGATCTTCCCAATGCAGGGATCAAACCCAGATCTCCCACACTGAGTGACTAATCTATTATTCAGTTCAGTTCAGTTCAGTTCAGTCTCTCACTCATGTCCAACTTTTTGCGGCCCCATGAACCGCAGCATGCCAGGCCTCCCTGTCCATCACCAACTCCCGGAGTCCACCCAAACCCATGTCCATCGAGTCGATGGTGCCATCCAACCATCTCATCCTCTGTTGTCCCCTTCTCCTCCTCAATCTTTCACAGCATCAGGGTCTTTTCAAATGAGTCAGCTCTGCACATCAGGTGGCCAAAGTATTGGAGTTTCAGCTTCAACATCAGCCCTTCCAATGAACACCTAAGACTGATCTCCTTTAGGAGGGACTGGTTGGATTTCCTTGCGGTCCAAGGGACTCTCAAGAGTCTTCTCCAACACCACAATTCAAAAGCATCAATTCTCTGGTGCTCAGCTTTCTTTATAGTCCAACTCTTACATCCATACATGACCACTGGAAAAACCATAGCCTTGACTAGACAGACCTTTGTTGACAAAGTAATGTCTCTGCTTTTTAATATGTGTCTAGGTTGGTCATAACCTTCCTTCCAAGGAGTAAGCATCTTTTAATTTCATGGCTGCAATCACCATCTGCAGTGATTTTGGAGCCCAGGAAAATAAAGTCAACTACTGTTTCCACTGTTTCCCCATCTATCATTAATCATTCAAAATAAATAAATATTCAAAAGAAATCTTTGTGTAGCACTTCAGAACAGGTGGAATAATAAATGCTACCACCTCATTAAAGTCCCCAGCCATCCTCTCGTGACAACTCACCCCTCTTTCCTATACCATTTCATCTTGTTTTCCTTGTCCACTATCAGCAATGTCTATGTCTCTGTTTCTCCATTACAGCCTTGATCTGAAAGCATCACTTTCGGAAATGAAGTCACTCAGTCGTGTCTGACTCTTTGTAACCCCATAGACTGTGGCCTACCAGGTTCCACAGTCCATGGGACTTTCCAGGCAAGAATATTGGAGTGGGTTGCCTTTTCCTTCTCCAGGAGATCTTCCTGACCCAGGTATTGAACCCAGGTCTCCCACATTGTAGGCAAACGCTTGATTTTCTGATCCACCAGGGAAGTCACTTCTGGAAGTGACAGCCAAGATCAATTTGTGGTTGATTCATTAATGAACAGTTGAAAACCCTTTCACGCTCTAGTACATAATATTTTGAGTACTGACTCTAACTTGATTTTGCTTTTAACTGTCTTTATATCCTTGAGTGAGTTATGATAGCAGCATCAAAGTGGTTCCCAATTCTCAGAGGACTTTCAGCACTGAATCTGATGAAGATCAGATTCATGAAGATGCAGTCCTATGAGGTAAGGAAGGTAAGTATTATTAGTCCCATTTTAGAATGGAGACGATGGTGCTCAGCATTAAATAAGTTCACTGAAGCTACACCAATTGGTGGCAGAAGCTTCTGAGTCCTAATTCAGTGTTTTCACCATTCCATGGTGTTAGTCCATGATAGACTGGTAAGATGAAGGGGAACTCCCAGTAGGCATGCTTAGGGGACATGGATGATCAGACCTGGGTTTTCATCTGATGCACTGCCCTCAGCTGCCTGTTTTCTTGAGTAATACCTGAAAGAGATATGCTGGTAGATTTTTGATAAGGGGTGAAAAAAGGGATGAAGGGCTTCAGGCAAAGGGTGAGAATGAGAAAAAGAAAAGACATGCAGGACTTAGTAAAAGGGGTGAAATTTTAGGGACAAAAGATGTTTAAAGAGGACTTTTAAGAAGTTTTGTTCTAAGGCACACACTGAAACCCTTTCTCTCATAGCTACAAGAAAACAACAGTAAAAATCAACTTGTTTTTTAATGTTTTTAGTTAACACTTGTATTTTTATTTTGATTTTTAAATGTATGAATTTCTCGAATGGGTCCCAACATTTGGGCTCTAATAGAAGGAAGGACACTTTTATAAATCATCAGTCCCATGAAGCCAAAATTAGAGAAAACAGTAAGTTCCCCCCTTCCCTCTCTCTCACACACTGACACAGAATGTAATCTCATTACTTTGGCCTGACAATATATAATCCTCCATTTACCTTTTAACTGAAGGAAATAACAAACTGTGAGCCTGTTAACATCCTGGAGAAGTTGTTTGCCACAGCCGGTGACAGATAAAACAGGAGGGTGTGAAATGCCCCTCCATCTGACCCCACCTGAATGCTGGCCCTGCAGGGTGCCAGGACTGGAGGCATCATCTGAATGCTGACAATCCATCTGAGTGCGAGAAAGCACAGTGCCCTGGAAAATAAGCTGGCATCAGGTCAAGGGAAGCACTCGAGTTCCCTGATCTAAAAAAAACCCTGTCAACCCCAAACTGTCTCCTCAAAAGCAATACTGACCAATCTGGGAGATCTGAAACTGTGAGGGCTGCAAACTGGATCAAGGAGTCTACAATCCGATTTGACAAACGCCTTTTTTTCAGCAGACAGATAACCTAAAATCAACTAAGGTGGGGAAAAAATGACACTTGTGACTTGAAAACTTTGTAAACTACTGATATAAGATGAAACACAGCAAAATCCAGTTTAATTTCAGATCAATTTAAAGGGACATTTTTGCATTTCTTAATTTTAACCTATCTCCAAAATCCATTCATAAAATATTCATTGCACAAAGGAAAACAATAGTATTTAGCTAATTTGTTTGGCAGATGAGTGTATTTTACTCCTTCACCTGGGAAAATCTTTTTTTTTAATCATATTCAAAGGAGTAAGTTCCATAAGATAATAAGAATAAAACAGAATATCCCAAGCTTCTTACTAGACAGGGTAGAATGTTATTTAGAAAGAATTCAAATTCAGCACAATGTTGTTATAGCGAAAACCAAGAGATTAGTTTCTATGGACCCGCACAGGAAGTGGAAACTTATCCTTTCTGAGTTCCCTCTATAATATACAGCAAGTCCTTCAAGTATACTATTTAATTTTTTCACTACAATCTTAAGAGCTAGGTGTCACTAGTCTCATTTTAAGAAAAAATAAGTAAAGTTCTAAAGCTTAAGTAAAATATCCAAGATCACTCAACTATTGGGGTGACCAAAAAGTTCATTCAGGTTTTTCTGTAAGATGTGATGGAGAAACCCAAATGAACTTTTTCACCAACCCAGTATTAAGTGATGGAGTGTGGTTTATACTTAGACTTCTCTAATTATTCATCTCCTGTGCTTTTTCATTGGACCATAAGGCCTACTATACCACCTTTCCACTCTCCCATTACAAGTCATTAGCAAGATGAGTCGTATGTTCCACAAGGTACAAATATGTACATAGTCTATGTCTTATGTTTGGCTCATATTCTTCTGCATAAGAAAACACTCAGTAGGTGTAGGGAGGAAGATGTGCATTTGCACTTCACCTGCATAATACATTAGGATTTTAAATTACCTTAAGCTATTAAGAAAGCTTCATTCTTATGATTCCCTGGAAGAGGGCATAGCAACACACTCCAGTCCTGTTGCCTGGAGAATCCCATGGACAGAGGAGCCTGGCAGGTACAGTCCATAGCGTCACAAAGAGTCGGACGTGACTGAAGTGACTTAGCATGCAACCACACACAAGGAAACCCAAATGAATGGCTCTCCTCTTTTCCTACTTGAATTCTGAACCCATTGAGTGAGCCAAAAAAACAATAGTTGAGGGCCAAGACATTTCCTGTATTTCTATACAGGCGAGATGGAAGGACAAGGCTCTCCAGCTATTAGCCAGATGGGTGGGCTCACTAACATAGTGTGTATGCCCAGAATTAGGCAGGACTTGTCTACCCACCACAGGCCAACTGGACAAACTCAGACTTTTCTATTTTGGGGCTTGTACCTGTGGAGTATACAAAACAGAGGAGCTGAACGCTATGTGGTCTTCCTTCAGGCAGTTTGCTCCTAAGAAAAAGGAGGGCCTGGGGGCTGGGCTGAGCATGCCCAGTTCCTTTCTCAAAAGCTAAATCAAGTAATTTACTCCTCTCATGGCTATGTGAGTTGAGTCTAAGGGAAGAATCTAAGAGGAGTATTTAGGGGAAAAAAAAAAATCTTCCTTAAAAAAACTGGTAATAGGGAGGATGCATCACCTCCCCAAGCAGTTTCAATGGCCAAGTGCCATCTGATGATAAGGAGGCCAAGCAGCATAGATGCTTAGGTGCAAAATCTGCACCAACACATCTCTTGCCCAGAATCACAATCAAGCATCCAGATGCAGGGATGAGCAGGAGACCAGAGCAAGGGAGTCTGAACGGATCTGCAAAATAGGAGATGGCCAGAAGCCAATACCTGGAGCCAATACCTGGAGCCAATACCTGGAATAGGAAAATCAGAAAATGTGAACAGGGCTAAAGGTGCATGTTTCAGGAGTGGGTAGGACTACTTCATAAACCTCTAGGCCTATGCTTTCTGAAGATGTAATATCACATTTGTCTGTGCATTAAATCAGTGGTTCCAAGCTACATCTTTTCAAAGAGTACTGGTCTCTCTGTATCAGAATCACCAGAATACTTATTAAAAGTGCAAACTCCTAAGCCTTGCCACATAGCAACAGTTTCAGTAGTGTGTTCTAGGTGATGCCATATCAGGAAAGGCCACTAAAAACCATCACAACCTGCGATGAGGGTTTGCTGAAGGTGAAAATCACTCCAGCTGAACAGGTCCCTCTGGACCCCCTGGGCCAGTTTTAGAGACAGTGGCAGCATTCTTACCTGCAAGAAAGGCAGCTTCTTGAGATGGGAAATCCTCACTCTCCTCCTAATGCTGCAGCCTGAGAGCCGGAGCGCCAGCTGGCCTCAGAGCTTTCCCAGTACTCATTCAGTAGAGAAGTCAGATATCGCAAAGAGGGAAGCCCACACCTCCAGGCATTTAGCTGATACCCTCCCAAGTCAAGTGTTTCAGGCTGGAAGTATTGGAATACATCAACACACCAGCCAGGGTTCTCTTCTAAGAGGACCTTTCTCAAAGTTCCACCTTTGTCAAAGGCAACCCTGAGTCATGGTAAATCCCACTCCTTCAGTAGCGCAATCATTTTCTGCCACTTGGCCTCAATTTATCTTAGAGTTCATAACTCTTTACAGATAAAACAGTGTTCACATATATATATGGGAACACTATACATATATACACACACATATATAACTTATGTTAAATTTGGAGAAAGAAATGGCAACCCACTCCAGTATTCTTGCCTAGAGAATTCCGTGGACAGAAGAGCCTGCTGGGCTGCTGTCCATAGGGTCGCACAGAGTCGGACACGACTGAAGCGACTTAGCATGCATGCATGTATATGCTAAATTATTCATACCTTTTTAAAAAATCAATCTTTTGCACAGAAAGAGAAGGCTTTTAAATGAAAACGTTTTTACACCTATTAGATAAAATATGATATGATTAGGAAGAAGAAAACAAAGACGGGAGAAGAGAATCAATATGTGCTTTTTACTCCCACAATAAAACTGACCCCTGTGAAAGTCAGTGTCAAGTGCCAAACAGGAAATTATCAAGCTACCAAAACTACACTCCCATCTGCATTTTCAACCGTGTTTCTAAACCCTACAGTTCATTCTAGGTCCTCCTCAAATTTTAGCCTTGTATTTTAAACCACTCAATTGTCATCCTATAATGAGCACACTGCTATAAAACTTCTTCTCTTGGTGGTCTAGATGTTAAGTTTAGCCTTCCACCCTGAGATTTCAATCCCACTGATGCCCACTGAGGTCCCTACCATGGACATTCTCAAGTCATCTGCCCATCTCAGTCAATCAGTGCCTGTGTATGCCCTTAACAGAAATTATCAGCATCCTATCCTGGTGTATTCAGTATAGGAAGAGCTGTATTTTAGACACTGTCACAAAGGAATGAGTGGAAGCAAAAGAAGCTAACATTTTATCAACCCCTAAACTAACCCACTTGTGATCTGAGTTCATATGTAAGTTATAGCTCATTTTAGTTCAGCCCATCTTCATGGTAACTGGTTAATTTTTTGCTAAAGTGATTTATATCCATTTCCTCTTATAAGATCATCTGCCCCTCCCATAAGTCCTTTTAGGCAATTTTAATCCCCATTGTTTTCTCTTGGGACCTATTTCCTTCAGCTTTCATACTTTCTGGTATACTGAAATAGTAAGTAAAGCTTCCAAAAGTGACTAACTTGAGATGTTACACAAGTAAAGAGCAGTTTTCAGAACTGTCTTAAACAGCTCATTCCTTCCTTCAAATATCTACCACAGAAACTTGATATACAAAATGGGTAAAAGTGGAGTGGCTCTGTTTTCAGAGATGAGAGAATAAGGATAGACGGGCTTGTGCTTACTCTTGACTCTTGGGCTGCCCAGAAGAACCTTTCCAGAAATCTAGAAACCTACAGACCACATTTTGAAAATACTTGTGCTAAAGGAATCTGAATTATTTACATATCTTCAATATGTTGATGATTTCTACTCTGATTTGGAGACCATGCCACGCATGCATAGACCAAATATTAAAATCAAATGAACAACAAATAAATTGACATAGAATCAATGAAAATAATACTGCAACAAATAAAGAAGCCAACTACAAGGTGTGAAAACTTAAGAGAAAAAGTAGACTTTTAAAAATAATCAAATAATTTCTAGAAAAATGAGAGGAAAATCCTGGCAACTAGTTGCATGATATTCCCAAAGATACAAGAAGACATGACTTTTATAAATTAGCAAGCCTTAATGAAGAATTCAGTTAAACGACAAAAGAGATGCAAGCCTTAATGCAGGATACAGTTAAATGACAAAAGCGATTCCAAAGAAACTAGAAAAAAGCAAAAATCCATTATAGCATAACAAAGTTAAAATCTCCATTGCAGGAAGTAAACAGCAGATATGACTCTGAATAAAACTACAACAATAATAATGAAGACAAACATGGCAAGATTTCCCGCACAGAAATGTGATGAAAATAAAAATTATAATTATGACAATGAAAAAAATAATTTTTAAAAATAGCGAACAAGAGAGACCATCCAGGGAGAAACCAATAAGGAAATGTGGCCTTAAAAGACACGTTAGATCAGATGGACTTAACAGATACACTGTCGGTCCTCTATGTCTGCTGTGCTGCGTCTGTGGATTCAACCACTTAACGTTCCTTCATGTATGCAGATGTTGCATCTGCGGATGCCCAGTGCCTGGATATGGAGGGCTAACGTACTATGTCATTTTATGTAAGAGGCTTGAGCGTGGGGGATTTTGGTTCCCAGAGGGGTCCTGGAACCGATCGATGCCCTTCAGATATGGAGTGCTGACTTTAAATAATTAAAAACTAGGAATAAATATTCAACCTGCAAGTAATAATGTTTTGAAGAAAGAAAGCAAGCAGAAATATTAGAACCCCCAAATAAATGATAAATAAGAAAGAAGGAAGATGAGGAAAATTTTTCAGAATTAAAAAAAATAATGAGTCCTGAGTCTATAAATAACCACAGTATCCTGTTCTATGAAAAATTATTGAAATAGAAACCATTTCTAGACACAAAAGGACAAATTATTTTAATTATATAGATAAAGAAAAGTACTATAAGATATAAAAGGTAACCTGAAAAGGAAACAATTCAAGCTTGCCTCAGTCTTCATTACATGTATAAAACCAGAAGAAAATGGAGGTGTGTCTGCAATATTTTCAGGGGAAAAAAACATCCTGAGCCAAAATCCTAAACTTAACTGACTTTTCTTTCACAAACAAAAACCAACAGAAAGAATTTCTCACGCAAGGCTTCAGCAAGATTGTTACAAATATACCCTTCATAGAAATAAACTGCAGTACATTGTACAACTGAAGAAGTTGAAAGAGGACTAAAGAAATCAAAAGTCCATAAAGTGCAGCAAGATATTTTTTGACCCACTTCTTAGAGTAATGAAAATAAAAACAAAAATAAAAAAATGGGGCCTATTTAAACTTAAAAACTTTTGCACAGCAAAAGAAACCATGAACAAGACAAAAAGTCCTCAGAATGGGAGAAAATATTTGCAACAAAGCAACTGACAAGAGATTAATCTCCAAAATATACAAACAGCTCATGCAGCTCAATATTAAAAAACCAAACAACCGCATTAAAAAATAGGCTGAACACCTAAACAGACATTTCTCCAAAGAAGACATACAGATGGCTAACAAACACATGAAAAGATGCTCAACATCAGTCATTATTAGAGAAATGCAAATCAAACCTGCAGTGAGGTATCATCTCACACTGATCAGAATGGTCATCATCAAAAAAAAAAAAGAAAATCTACAAACAATAAGTGCTGGAGAGAGTGTGGAGAAAAGGGAACCCTTTTACATTCCCTGTCGGTGGAAATGTAAACTGATACAGCCACTATGAGAACAGTATGGAGGTTCTTAAAAAAACTAAACATAGAACTACCACATGACCCAGCAATCCCACTCCCGGGCATATATCCAGAGAAAACCATAATTCAAAAATACACATGAACCCAGTGTTTACTGTAGCACTAGTTACAATAGCCAGGACAGGGAAGCAACCTAAATGTCCATCAACAGAAAGTGAAAGTGAAAGAAAGTGAAGTCGCTCAGTCTTGTCCGACTCTGCAACCCCATGGGCTGTAGCCTACCAGGCTTCTCAGTCCATAAGATTTTCCAAGCAAGAGTACTGGAGTGGGTTGTCATTTCCTTCTCCAGGGGATCGGGATGGAACCTGGGTCTCCCGCATTGCAGACAGACGCTTTTACCCTCTGAGCCACCAGGGAAGCCCCCATCAACAGAGGGATGGATAAAGAAGATGTGGTAAAGATATAGAATGGACTATTACTCAGCCATAAAAAGGAACAAAACTGTGCCATTTGCAGAAACGCGAATGAACCTAGAGACTGTCACGCAGAGT
The DNA here is from genome assembly GCF_001704415.2 of Capra hircus. Lineage (NCBI taxonomy): Eukaryota > Metazoa > Chordata > Mammalia > Artiodactyla > Bovidae > Capra > Capra hircus. The sequence continues at coordinate 100,502,806 of NC_030815.1, forward strand.
GAAGTCAGTCAGAAAGAGAAAAACAAATATAATATATTAATGCATTTGTGTGGACTCTAGAAAAATGGTATAGATGAACTGATTTGCCAAGCAGAAATAAAGACAGACATAGAGAACAAACGTGTGGAAACCAAAGGGGTAAGAAAGGTGGGAATGGATGGGGGAGATTAGGATTGACATATATACCCTACTATGTATAAAACAGATAACTAATGAGAACTGGCTATATAGCGCAGGGAACTCTACTTAACGCTCTGCTGTGACCTAAATAGGAAGGAAATCCAAAAAGAGACGCGATACACAGAGCTGACTCACTTTGCTGTACAGCAAAAACTAACAGCATTATAAAGCAACTATACACCCGTTTTTAAAAAAGGAGTGAAAAATCAAAATATAGAGGCACTGATGTCAGTATAAAAACCAATTCGACATGGAAAATGAGTACGAAACTTACTGCAAACATAGTTTTTTAATTTAACTCAAAGGAAAAAAGCTTATAAGGAAACATTCATTGGTTAAAATACAATGCTAACTATTTAGAAATAACTCTATGAGAATAAATCACAGAAAGGACAGAGGATGCAAACGTTAGGTAAATTCCACGCCACAAATTAGTAAGAGTTAAAAATTACTGTCATTAGTAGTATTTTTGATGAGCTAAAATTCATGACTGATCTTCCTGGTAAAAATGACTAAAAATATTGGATAAAATATAACTTTTTACAATTTATTTTTAAATAGTCAATAAACTGTCCTTGCGTGGAGGAGGAGGTGTGGGAGCTCTCTGGAGTGTCTTCAATAAGGACACACATCCTGTTCATGAGGATGGTCACCTCATGGGCTAATTACCTCCCGAGGGCGCCACTTCCCAATAAGATCGCACCGGGAACTAGGTTTTAACATACGAATTTCGGGAGTGACACACTTTGTCTCTATTTCTTGTTATTTAATCATATTTTAAACACTTCTTTTCGTTTAAAGATTCTAATACAATATACTTTTCCATATTCTGTGTCTCATAATCCCCAATATCTGTACTCTTTGTACTGATTTTGCTCTCTGCTATTAATGAAGACTTTCTCTGGTAGTATCTTCTTTCCTTATATACTTTGTGATTTTGACTATTCGCTGTCTATATTCTTTGGGATTTTCTTTTATTTTGAAAATTCTTTGAGACTTGTGTTGAGGATTGGGTCATTTCAAAAGGATTTATATTTGCTTCTTGTAGGAGTCTACTACTACTGCTAAGTCACTTCAGTCGTGTCCAACTTTGTGCAACCCCATAGACGGCAGCCCACCAGGTTCCCCCCGTCCCTGGGATTCTCCAGGCAAGAACACTGGGGTGGATTGCCATCTCCTCCTCCAATGCATCAAAGTGAAAAGTGAAAGTGAAGTCGCTCAGTCGTGTCCGACCCTCAGCAACCCCATGGACTGCAGTCTTCCAGGCTCCTCTGTTCATGGGATTTTCCAGGCAAGAATACTGGAGTGGCTGCCATTCACTTCTTCAGGGGATCTTCCTAACTCGGGGCTTGAACTCAGGTCTCCTGCACTGCAGGCAGATTCTTAACCGTCTAGTTCAGTTCAGTTCAGTCGCTCAGTCGTGTCCGACTCTTTGCGACCCCGTGAATTGCAGCACACCAGGCCTCCCTGTCCATCACCAACTCCCGGAATTCACTCAGACTCATATCCATAGACTCGGTGATGCCATCCAGCCATCTCATTCCTCTGTCATCCCCATTTCCTCCTGCCCCCAACCCCTCCCAGCATCAGAGTCTTTTCCAATGAGTCAACTCTTTGCATCAGGTGGCCAAAGTACTGGAGTTTCAGCTTTAGCATCATTCCTTCCAAAGAATACCCAGGGCTGATCTCCTTTAGAATAGACTGTTTGGATCTCCTTGCAGTCCAAGGGACTCTCAGGAGTCTTCTCCAACACCATAGTTCAAAAGCATCAATTCTTCGGCACTCAGCTTTCTTCACAGTCCGACTCTCACATCCATACACCGTCTAAGCCACTGTTAATTCAATACACACCTTACAGAGACAAAAATAAGGAAAACATAAAATGTAGGCGAAAATATAAGATAAAATAAAAGTCTAACATAGGTCTAACTGGCATTTCAGAAGAAGGGGTAAAACAGAATGGGGGCCAGGTGATATTTGAGAGATAACAACTAGTAATTTCCCAGACTGACGGAAGAAACCAATATATAGTTTCAGAAAACCTCGTGAATCCCAAGCAGGATAAATAACAAGAAACCCATACCTAGATTCATCATAATGATACACCAGAATAGTAAAAACCAGGTTTTTCACACTGCAGTCAGAGAAAACACAAATTAGAGCGAAAGGAGTGATCATGTTGACTAACATGGTCCTATCACCAAAAATGGAAACCAGAAACAGTGAAATAATATCCTCAAGAGAAGAAAAAATAACTCAATTTAGCCTAGTACATGTGAAAAAAAATACTGCAAGAGCAAATGTAAAATAAAGACATTTTTAGACAAAAAAAAAATTAAGAATTTGCCACAGTGCTTCTCAGTCTAAGATCAAGTGTAGTATCTGTTCTCATCAGCTTAATATCTAATTGTCCACACTCACGTCACATAATAGTTTAAAAAATAATCACCCAATAATAAAATTGTCCTGGTTAACTTTTTTAATAAATAAATATGAAAAAAAGAATTTGCCACCAATAGACCATTGTTAAAGAAACTTCTAAAACAGAGTTGTCCAATAGAAAGGCAATATGAGGGACACAAATTTAAATCCCCTAATAGCCACAATTTCAAAAGCAAAAAATAAAAATAAAATAAAAGGATAATCCATCTGAATAGTGATCTATTTAAGCCAATATATCAAAATTGTATCATTTCAACATGTAATTAATACAAAAATCATTAATGAGATCTCTTACACTTTTGTACTAGGTCTCTGAAATCCAGGATGAGCTTTACACTAACAGCAAATCTCAATTCAGAGTAGTTATAAATCAAGTGCTTAATATCCACATGACTAGTGGTTACCACACTGGTCAGCAGAACACTGAAAGATATGCTCCAGATACAAGGGAAATGATTCCAGGTAAAAGGAACTGAGATGCAAGAAAGGAGGATGACAAGATAAGCAGGAAACACATTTGTGTGTGCTCAGTCCTTGATTCACGTCTGCACATTCATTTGTGTCCAATTCTTTGCAGCCTGGACTATAGCCCAGGGGTATGCAACATGGACTACAGCCCACCAGGTTCCTCTGTCCATAGGATTTTTCTGACAAGAATACTGGAGTTGGTTGCCATTTCCTCCTCCAGCAGTGAGCATATGGGCAAACCCCACATCCAAAAGATATTGAATGTATAAAACTACCATAATTATGTTGTAAACTGGAAGTTAAAGTGAAGTTGCTCAGTTGTGTCTGACTCTTTGTGACCCCATGGACTATAGCCTACCAAGTTCCTCCCATGGGATTTTCCAGGCAAGAATACTGGAGTGGGTTGCCATTTCCTTCTCCAGGAGATCTTCCCAAGCTAGGGATTGAACCCGAGTCTCCCGAATTGTAAGCAGATGCTTTACCGTCTGAGCCACCAGGGAAGTTAAAAGGAGGCCTGATCAGATTCTGCTTAAATAGTTTGGGGCAAGAATATTCATGAAGATGTTGTGTATTTCAAATTGCATCACATTAAGCAGCATAGAACATCTAGTCAATGATGGCAAGGTTAGAAGAGGGTGAAACAGCCAAATCCTTCTATCATACTTTCTCCCACTTTTTATCAAAATATAAATCTGTGGAGTAAGACCTTGGCAGAAAAAATAAGTACAAAGCCCCTGAGGCAGAAGTGTGCCTGGTGTACCTGAGAAATACTAAAGAGTAAGATATCCTATGGGCTTCCCTGGTGGCTCAGAGGTTAAAGCATCTGCCTGGAATGCGGGAGACCTGGGTTTGATCACTGGGTCGGGAAGATCCCCTGGAGAAGGAAATGGCAACCCACTCCAGTACTCTTGCCTGGAGTAGTCTTTGACTAAGCCAATATCCGACCAGAATTATTTATCAATTTAGTAACCATTCTTTTAAAATGTATCAGAATCACTAAAGGATCTCTTTTCAGTGACTGAGAATCTTTTAATCAGAATTTAGAAGTAATCTCTCTAGCAAACAACTTTTGGTATTATACCCCCTTGAAGCACTCTGGCCATTTCTTTGCACCCTCCCCACCCCTAGCTTCTTTGTGCTCTTGCTTCTGTGGACCCACATTTCTGACTGTCTTCAGGAGACTGCCCTCAACCACAGATGCCACTGCCTGCCTGCGCCAAGAACTGGAAGTACATGAGTGTATCTGAGAGTTTGGGTCCCCCCTTAGAGTTGGGTGGCTCTTCCTGTGAGTGACTTATGAAAGCCCAGGTCCCTTGCCTCAATCTGGGACAAAATCAGAGCTATAACTTGATCTGTAAAGCTCTCCTGTATGATCCAGCTGAGGCTAGAACTTTGTCAGAAATTGTGCCCTGCTTGGATTCCTTCCTTTCACTGATCTGTTTCTCCTACTCCCTTACCTGTTTCTCCTGGGAGCAATTTGCTAATAAATCATTTGCACATAAATCCTCAACTCAGAGTCAGCTTCTGGAGAACCTGACACAAGGCAATCCTTAATTTTGAATCCACATTACACCCAAAATATGTAGGACAAATGTAATCTAAAGCTATACACTTACACGCAGTATGAAACATGAGCAGAAATCCTTTCTATTTTCATTTGAAGTGGTTGAGTTCTATCGGTATAACACAGTGAATAACTCATCGTGAGCAGCCCAAAGCTGATCCATGAGAGGCATATACCAGTCAACACTGTACACATCGCCGTGTGAAATCACACTCACACACAGTGCTAGCATTATTGAAAACTCAGCTGTGCATCACTTTTCTGGATGTGGAAAACGTCTTTGGTTCTCGAATACAAGCAAACTGCTCACCATTTCTAAAGACTGAATGTGGCACTCATTGTGTCAGAGACAATGGATCCAGTGTTTGGCGCTCAGACTACATGTTTCAAAGGGAATCTTTGTCTGCTTACCATGAAAAAAAAATCAGACTCTGTATTTATTGGGAAAAGAGAAATCCAGCAGCCTTCACTCAAAGAAATCAGCCCTGTGAGTCTTAAGTTACAGCAGTTGAATAAAGCCATAGGTAGGCATGCAGTAACGCAAGCCAGAGACCTCTGGGGGTTGAGAGTGAAGAGAACCCACCCCTCACCTCTCTTTAATGACTTTTAATCACTGAGGACCTTTTTAATGACTATACAAATGGCTTTCATGTAGGTTTCTTCTACCTAAATTCTAAGTCTAAGATAACTTCAATTCTAAAACAATTTTATGAAACAAAATTTCTCCCAATGACACTGTTTAAATATTTACCAATATAATACACAATGATCTGATTCTCTGCAAGTAATACAGAGAAACTTCATCAGATTGGGCTCCACTGGCTTGTGAGAAATATCTTGGAAACTGTCTGCTGAGGTTCATCATCGTCTTTTAGAGAACTATATATACACAAACACATATCTACATATATCAATAATATAAACAAGGCCATTAATAAAACATTTTTCTCAATTTATATTGAGTGCAACTTTTTTGCTGTTGAACAGGGCGAGATATGCCTGCCATCTATGACAGACATGCCCAGAAATGGTAAGAGTAGTTGGCCACACCAACAAGATATTCCTGGTGTCAGAGTACCTCACAGAGCTTCTCTCTAAACTAAAGGCATCTTAAAAGAATCGGCTAAGAAAAGGACTCATTGCAGGCCCTTTAGAAGCATCCATTTACAGGCACACAATGTGCTAATTAAAATCACTTGCCTATGTTTGCCAAGCAAGGCCTCTAAGGGTATCAAGTGAGTTATGATGCCTTAATCTAGTCTTAGAGACTGTGCGGTCTTTAACGCAATCCATTTCTATAATCCAGATTGGTCTCCGCCAGTTCTTTTAGAAATATGTTTGTTATCTTTCTTTAGAGTGAGAGATGATAATTCCAGGGAAAAAAGAAGAAAAAAATTGTCTTAAAATGCAATGTTCTGAACACTAAAAACAGCAAAATACACTTAGAAATGCAGCATGTGGCAAATTCTATGTTTTTATAATCTTAGAGTGACTTGTTCACAGAAAAATGTAAAATGTCTGCATATTAAGACTCACACAAGAAAAGCCAAAAGATAAATAGAAAACTGAGGAAAACATTCGTAGCCCAGATTACAAAGTTCCTATTTCCCTAATACATTTTTAAATACCTCAATAAGACTGAATTCAATCTAAAATGGGTAAAGGGTACAAAAAGACAGTTCACAGGAAAAAAGAAAATGTCTCCTAAAAGGTGACTAATATCATTCATAATAAAAGTATTCTTTGACCTTGCACTGAAATATTTTCACCATCAAATTATGACCAAAAAAGTAACAAATGGTGTTACTGAAGCATACAGACACTGCTGATAATATATTTTTTTCCAGCACTTTAGCCTAACGATACATTCACATGTTTGAAAATATTCTATCTATAACTATGCCCATATTCATATCCATCCATCCATCTAGCTACTATATAGCTTGTAATATATATAGTAGATATAAAAGCTATCTACTATATAGCTTTTAATAGAAAGATACTCAAGAATGCGGCAGAGGCTGCCTTCAGGAAGGGCAATGATCAGTAGAGTACAAGGGAAACTGTTTCCTTTATACCATGCATCTTCATCATTTGCACTTCTTGGACTTTGAGCCCTATCATCTTTGCAAAATTTGTTTCAAATAAAAATTTTTTAAAGCACCATATTCTCAGCATGAATATAAGCCACTAAGGAAACAGAAGCCTTACTTCTTTTTTAAAGTTGTTTTCTTTTTAAAATATGGACCGTTTTTAAAGTCTTTTATCGAATGGGGTCGCAAAGAGTCAGACACGACTGAGCAACTAACACACACGCTGAATTTGTTACAATACTGCTTCTGTTTATGTTTTGGGGTTTTGGCAACAAGGCATATGGGATCCCAGCTCCCTGACCAGGGATTGAACCCACATCCCCTGCAATGGAAGGCAAAGTCTTTTTTAAATTTAATTATTTACTTATTTTTGGCTGTGCTAGGTCTTTGTTGTTGTGGGGGCTCTTCTCTAGTCGCAGCGAGTAGTGGTCCCTCTCTAGCTGAGTTGTGCAGCCTTCTCATCGAGGTGGCTTCTGTTGGGGCAGAGCACGGGGCCTGGGCACCGTGATCTGCACTAGTTGTGGTGTACTGGCTTAGTTGCCCCACGTTACGTGGGAGCTTCCCGGACCAGGGATCGAACTCAAGTCTCCTGTGTTGGCAGGTAGATTCTTTACCACTGAGTCACCAGGGAAGCTCAGAAGGCAGTCTTAGACACTGAACTGCCAGGTAAGTCCCCTAGAAGCTCTACGTCTGTTGATTGATTCGCTTCTTTGATCCAAAGTCGTTCACAAGACTTGATTAAAATACTCTGGAGTGCAGCATGTATTATTAATAGCTCAAATGTATTCCAGGTTTTGGACAGGAACTATGCTTTTCCTTTGACATGATAGTGCATGAGATGTGTCTCCCCATCTGTAGTATTTTTTCTTCCTTTGTGAGATCTTTGCAGGCTGATGTGGGGACACACAATGACGCGGCAGTTTGGACTCTGTTCCTACTGCGTCATTGCTGGCTTCAAGAGGCTGCAAAAGGGAACCCGCTAGATTCCACTGAATACTTTGCCAACTTGTCCACTTCATAGCAATGTATCATTTCACCCTTACAAAGCCATTATGATAAAAAAATTATTATCTTCATCAATTAGAGACTCATAGAATCAACCAAGTTGCCCAAGAGAGCCCTGGGATGAACAACTCGCTGGGCTGGGATGCAATTCCAGGTCTATCTGGTGCCTCAGAGGAGGGCAGACATCAGGTGACTAGGAGTCACACAAAACTAGCTGTGTATAGTAACTGCATCAACAAATGCATGTTTTTAATAAATGCTTTTTAGTGGAAATTAATAAGAGCACATCACTCCTAAAATATTTCTAAACTGATATAACTGTATTAAGTGTTGATAGGAAAAAAAAAACAGACTTAGAGCTGATTCTATTAATACAAAATATTTTTTGAAATTAAGAATCTTCTGAGATTGGTGTGAATAAAATGTTGGAAGCAATTTAAATGGTCACATAATTACCCCAGTTCTGCCAGTGAGAAAACTCAAATCATCCCGACCAACTTTTTTTAAATTGTGCAATGTATATCCTGATACTGCTCAAATATTTGTGGCTTATTTTATCTCAGATCTGCACAGTGAGTTCTCTGTTGAAGGGATTTGGGCTTTTAGTTTTACTTTTCAGTATCTGGTTTAAGAGGACTCAGTATTACAGCAGGCACCAAACTTGAAAGAAATAACATGAAGAACTTAGAACAGGAATTCTTTGTCAGTCCCCAAAGAGATGCTGTTCCAGCAAGACTCAGGTCAGAGGGCTGGGCACTGCAGGGGCAGATCACATGGCTGATCTGGAGTGAATTTGTTTTGTGAAGAAACAGATGATTTCTAGCTCTGTTGTTCCTGTAACTTTTTAGCAACAGTTAAGCCCATTCCAAAATGACAAGCAAAAGAAAAGAGCCTTCTGAATAAAATGCAGATGAATGGACTTTTCCCCTGCCTCCTTGGGAATATTATGAGCATCTCATAAAGGGGGTCATATCCTGTTTCTTTCTCTGGTTGCTACAACTGTGTTTTGTATATTGGCTGTAACAGTAATATGAATTTATAACCAAAAAATGCCAAAAGAAAAAAAAATCAGTACTCCTTCACAAATATGCATTTTTCTTTCCTATTTTTCAACAAGCACTGTTTTAAGTCATTTTTTTTTTCTGCACTGGAAGCAAATCTCCATGTCTTTTTCAAATCCTACTGCTAGCTCAGAAGGTGAAATACTGACATCAATGAAAGTAGTTGCAAGTTCAGCATTAATAGGAACCAGGCAAACAGCACTGGGATATTTATAACTCAACAGTGTCCTCTAGTGTGCCTCTAAAGAATTTCATGAGTCCAAGATTCAAAATGAATCTGGTTGGGAAAAGGTCAATTAAAAGACGCTAAGTTGTGTCCAGCTCTTTAGTGACCCCATGGACTATAGCCCGCCAGGCTCCTCTGTCCATCGGATTTCCCAGGCAAGAATACAGGAGTGGGTTGCCATTTCCTTCTCCAGGAGATCTTCCCAACCCAGGGATCAAAACCTCGTCTCCTGCATTGAAAGCAGATTCTTTACCAATGAGACATCTGGGCATCCCCAAAAGACACTAATAAATGTATTCTTTTAAACAATAAAGGAATTTGTCTTGGGCATACATTTTTTCCCTAGCTTTGTCAGTTTTTACTTTTTCAACTTATTTATTTTACTCAGCTTTGTTAGTTTCTCACAAGAGTTCATCTTATCAATGTTCTTGCCCACCTACTATCATCGGTAATCTCTGACCGCCGGTGCTCTTCATACATCTATGAAATTATTGGTACTTTCCACCAATGTCCCTGAAGTTGGGAATTAGTTTTCTCTGCTTAAATGATCATATAGCTCTTTCCAAAAGTTTCTGATATCTGGGGCCTTACAACATTTTGGAGTCATGAAGAGAAGGAATGCTATGATAACTGAGAAAAAAGATATTCAGCTGAGCCAAAGGCACAGCTGAAAGTCATGTTCAAAAGAATTCTTCTTGCCGGACCCAAATGGCATCCCAAGATGGAGCATACATCAGGCATTTCTACTCTCAGAACTTCATTCTCTCTTTGTCTCACCAAGAACTTCTATAGAGTTCTTATCTCCTCTTGGTTCAAATTCTATGGCCATCAACACTCCCTTTACAATTCTGAATAAATCTTCCAAGGTTGGTACTCTATCTCAATGTCCTCAAAAATGTTATGCAAATAAAGCTTCATCATGTCCACTATCTGGAAAAACACTAATGGAACCTAAATTATTTGAGAAATCTAGGCCTGATAGAATAAGGGAATCTCTCATAGTTACACAGTTGTATAACAATATCACAGAGCTACAATGTGTAGCAGAGCTGTATCACCAAACCCAGTCTACATCAACTGAGCCTCAGTTCAGTTGCACAGCTGCATATATGGTTAAAAATAATTGCTATTATTTGGGTTTATTTGTGAGATAGTTCATTACAAAACATCATTATTATAGCAATGGCCAAATGATATACATATTAATTGATAGATAGCAGGAAAATGTAAGTTTAATTATGTGTATAGTATTATTTCTTCTAATATTAATATATTAGCAGGAAAAAGAGAAAACTTAAAAATGAATAGAGGGGTGTGGGGGGATAAATGAAAAAAGGGGAGAAGAAAGACTGAGCAAATAAATAAGAGTAACTGCTAAGCTGCTAAGTCACTTCAGTCGTGTCTGACTCTGTGCGACCCATAGACGGCAGCCCACCAGGCACAGAAACAAGCCTAAAAACATCAACATGAATAGGTAAAATTTATATTAGAAGACAGACTCACTGACTGAGGGGGTGTAAAAATAAACTCTTGCTATTTTTAAAAGACAGGCTTAAAATAACAAGACAATGTTGAAATAAAGGTATGAGAAAAGATACATCTCACTTGGGTGTAGAACTGAAACTAACAGTATTATAAATCAACTACACTTCAAATTTTTAAAAAATATATCAAAAATAGCTAAAGGAAAATAAGCTGTAACAATATTCAGTTCAGTTCAGTTCAGTCGCTCAGTCATGTCCGACTCTTTGCGACCCCATGAACTGCAGCACGCCAGGCCTCCCTCTCCATCACCAACTCCTGGTGTTCACTCAAACTTATGTCCATTCAGTTGGTGATGCCATCCAGCCATCTCATCCTCTGTCATCCCCTTCTCCTCCTGCCCCCAATCCCTCCCAGCATCAGGGTCTTTTCCAATGAGTCAACTCTTCGCATGAAGTGGCCAAAGTATTGGAATTTCAGCTTTAGCATCAGTCCTTCCAATGAACACCCAGGACTGACCTCCTGTAGGATAGACTGGTTGTATCTCCTTGCAGTCCAAGGGACTCTCAAGAGTCTTCTCCAACACCACAATATTAATATCAAATTGAATACAGGATGAAACTTACCAAGAGAACCAAGAGGATTATTATATGTTAGTAACTATGTAAGCACATTGCTATACATCAGGAAGACACAATAGTCATGATTTTTTGTGGATTTAACTGAATAGGTCTGAAACATATAAGTTAAAATGTAATATAAAGAACTTTCACACAACAAAGGAAATCACTAACAAAATGAAAAGGCAACATATAGAATGGGAGAAAAATGTCTGAAAATCATACATCTGATAAGACGTTTATTTCCAAAATATATAAGGTATTCACACAACTTAATAGCAAAAGAAAAAAAGAAATAAAATCAGTTTTTAAAGTGGGCCAGAGTGTCTGAATAGACATTCTTCCAAAGAAGGCATACTAATGGCCTAATGGTAGATGAAAAGTACTCATCACTAATCATCAGAGAAATGCAAATCAAAGCCACACTGAGATATCATCTCACATCTGTTAACAGCAGCTATCATCAAAATGACAAGAGATAAGTGCTGGTGAGGTTGTATAGAAAAGGGAACCTTTGTGTACTGTTGGTAGGATGTAAATTGGTGCGGTCATTATGGAAAACAGTTTAGAGGTTTCTTAATAAAAATTTAACTACCATATGGTCCAGAAATTCCAATTCTGGGAATATTCCAAAAGAAACAAAAACATTATGTCAAAGAGACATCTGCAGCCCCTTGCTCATGGCAGTGTTTATAATAACCAAGAGATGGAAGCAACCTGAGTGTCCACTGACCGATGAATAGAGAAAGAAGTTGTGGCATATAAAGAACATGCAAAGAATAAAAACAGTTCTTGAAAATTTAAAATATGACCAAAGCCAGGAAAAATTACACAGAAAAGTTGGAAGATAGAATTTAAAAGATCTCCCAGAGGATAAACCAAAAACACAAAAGGAGATAAAAGATTAGAAAATTAAGAGCATCAATCCAGAAGTTCCAATATAATGATAAAAGTTCCCCCAAAAAAGACAGAGAAAGTAAAGGGAAGAAAATCATCAAAGTATTTTGTTTAATGTCCCAGAATGTGAGTTCTAATATTAAAATTTTCCAAATAGTACCTAGCACAATGGGTGAAGAAAGTCCATCCCGAGGCATATCATCGAGAAATTTCAAAACATCTAGAATTCTATAACAAGACAAATCTTCAAAGGAAGAGATATGTCCAGACATTCAAAGTCTCAAAAAAAAAAAAAAAGAATAGCACTCATGCACCTTTTCCTGGAAAGCTACTGAAGCATGGTGGAGCCTATTATACAGAGTAAAGTAAGTCAGAAAGAGAAACACCAATACAGTATATTAATGCATATATATATATATATATATATATGGAATTTATAAAGATGGTAAAAACAATCCTATATGCAAGGCAGCAGAAGAGACACAGATGTAAAGAACAGACTCCTGGGCTCTGTGGGAGAAGGCAAGGCTGGGATGATATGAGAGAATAGCACTGAAACATGCCCGTTACCATACGTAAGACAGATGACCAGTGCAAGTTCAATGCATGAAGCAGGGCACTCAAAGCCAGTGGTCAGGGACAACCCAGAGGGATGGGGTGGGGAGGGACGCGGAAGGGCAGTTCAGGATTGGGGGTGGGCTGCGTGTGCGCCTGTGGCTGATCCATGTTGATGTGTGGCAGGGGCCACCACAGCATTGTGGAGTGATTGTCCTCCATTTAAAATAAATAAGTAAATTTTTAAACAAGAAAGGCAGTAAGCCAAGAAGGAAAGAAAAAGAAAGAAAGTGAAGTCGCTCAGTCGTGTCCGACTCTTTGCGACCCCGTGGACTGTATAGCCCACCAGGCTCCTCCGTCCATGGGATTCTCCAGGCAAGAATACTGGAGTGGGTTGCCATTTCCTTCTCCAGGGGATCTTCCTGACCCAGAGATTGAACCCAGGTCTCCCGCATTGTAGGCAGACGCTTTAACCTCTGAACCACCAGGGAAGGAGGAAGATGTCAAGTCAGGAACCAGGGAATGCCACCCAAGTCAGAGGCAAAAGCAACCCTTGGGCTAACAGAAGAGACCCCTCAAACCACAGTTCTACACCAAGTCTAAAGAGTAGTCAGTAAAGACTTAGCAAGTTAGAAGTATATCTGAGGAAAGATTTCTTCAAAATTAATACAACTATGTATGTGAACATATTGAGAGAAAATATACAGTCTCTGGTGTTTGGGTTTGAGTTAATTAAAAATAACATTAAAAATAAGCATAAAAAAGGCAAGTATTAGCTTCAAGGAACACAAATTATTGTGCAAGAAAAGTAATTCAAATAAACTATAAGTAGCCATTAAATTAGAGGAAAATATGCAATATTCTGCAAAAACTTGAAAAAATACAGCAAATCTTTATGCATTTCCATGATGCTATTTCCAATACACATTATTAATTTTAAAAGTAAATTATACAATAATGCAAACAGTAAAACATTTGCACAAAACTGTATATACAAAGTTGTACTACATATTTCTATATGTGCTTAGTTGCTCAGTCATGCCCAACTCTTTGCGACCCCATGGAATTTAGCCCCCCAGGCTCATCTATCCATGGGGATTTTCCAGGCAAGAATACTGGAGTGGGTTGCCATGCCCTCCTCCAGGGGATCTTCCCAACCCAGGGATAGAACCCAGGTCTTCTGCACTGCAGGCAGATTCTTTACCATCTGAGCCATATACCATATGCCAATAGTAACATTATCCAAAATTTGGTTTGTGAATCAGCATTATCTGAGATATTGACTCATTGGAAAAGACCCTGATGCTGGGAAATGTTGAAAGCAGGAGGAGAAGGGGAGGATAAGATGAGATGGTTGGATGGCATCACCGACTTGATGGACATAAATTTGAGCAAGTTCCAGGAGCTGGTGATGGACAGGGGAGCATGGCATACTGCAGTCCACAGGTCAGGCACAAAGAGCAAAGAGTCAGACACGACTGCGTACCTGAACTGAACTGAACTGATTATCTGAGATTTCATTAGAAAAGCACATCCTCACTTTCCACCCCAAACTTACTGAACCAGAATTTCTGGGTAGGGGCTGTAGACTCAAGCTACTTGCCCTCCAGGTGATTCTCAAGCAGCAGAAAGTTCAAGAACTAAGTATTGCATAAAGGTCTGATTAGAGGAATTAAGTCAGGTGGGTGACTAGGACCAGTGTGAAAGTACTTAAAGGGGAATTCTGCTAAAGCATTTCACTTGTAATGGTTTTTAAAAGAATATATTTATTCACTGTGCAATACAACAGAAAGTAAAATAATTTTTTGAGGATATGCTTAAGAAATATTTGCATAAATATGAGCCAGCCCTTGTTTATCAATGTCTCTTTAGAGTTGGAATGCCATTTTCCAGATGTAAATTCCGTCCATCCGGTGCTAACTTTTGCCTGTGGCTGAAAAACAACAAATGCTAGAAGGAAATTTTTGAAGAATTTTGATGAGCTACTAAACTTCTTGTTGAAGCACAGCTGGTAGGCAACCTGATACTGGAAGTAGCCATCCCTGGACCATGGTTGCTCAGAATAATTGCTAAAGTAGGTGGTACATTCCATCTAAAATTAACAGGCATTGTGGACACAGCTCTGACCCATATGCAGTAGGAGAGGACTAGCCCTTGATCTGTTCTGGGCTGTATGCCACTATTAATACGATATTAAAGGACCTTCTTCCTACAATGGGTTAAGATGATAAAGATGCAGGCAAACTTCCAAGATATTGTGGCTTAGGTTCCAGGCCAACACAATAAAGCCAACCTTGACATGAAGGTAGTCACGTGATTTTTTTGTTTCAAGGTGAATATAAAAGTTATGTTTACGCTCTACTATATAGTCTATTAAGCGCGCAATGTAATGGCTAAAAAAAATGTACATACCAGGGGAAACCAAACGGACCTGACATTCCAGTAAACAACAAACGCAGCCCACCATCAAGCCACCAGCCACTGAAGACATCCCTCCACATACACACCCCCACCACAGTGCACTCTGAGGGGAATTCAAGATGGAGAAAAACAGGAAACATTTTCTGTGCTCTGGATCCTGGCCCAAGATAGAGAAGATGCCTATCTAAGGGACCATCTCCGTAATCCAGACTCTTCCATCTTCCACACACAGAAAAGCATTAACATCATTAACTTGAGAGGTCTGTTTTCTATTAGCAGTAATCTTTTGATGTTCAGCTACATGGGTTTGTTCGGGTTTTGTTGGTTTTTCAGCATTTTCTCCTGTATGTCCTGGCTCCTTCCTTACCGAGTAGCTCCTCAGAGCTGACAGGCTTTCTCCGGGGTTATTAGTCCTCAGTGAAGTGAAGTGAAGGGAAAGTCATTCAGTCATGTCTGACTCTTTGCGACCCCACGGATTATACAGTCCATGGAATTCTCCAGACCAGAATACTGGAGTGAGTAGCCTTTCCCTTCTCCAGGGGATCTTCCCAACCCAGGGATTGAACCCAGGTCTCCCACACTGCAGGTGGATGCTTTACCAGCTGAGCCATAAGGGCAGCCCAAGAACACTGGAGTGGGTAGCCTATTCCTTCTCCACTGGATCTTCCCAACCCAGAAATTGAACTGGGGTTTCCTGCATTGCAGGTGGATTCTTTACCAACTGAACTATCAGGGAAGCCCAGTCCTCAGTAAGGCTCAGTAAATCCTAAGTAAGGCTTCCTAGTAAATCTTAACTCACAACTTTAAGGATGCTCATTTTTCTTTAGTTGACATACCTTAATTTAAAAATACATAATTGCTAAAAAAAAAACCAAACAAACAAAAAAACTAACCATCATCTGAGACTCAGCAAGTTATAATCTCTTTTCTGGTGAAGGATCTTGCCTCAAATGTTAATGGTTGCTGACTAATCAGGGTGGTGGTTCCTGAATGTTGGGGGGGCTTTGGCAATTTCTTAAAATAAAACAATAAAGTTTGCTGCATCAACTAACTTTTTGACAAACGATTTCTCTGTAGCATGCAATGCTGTTAGATAACATTTTACACAAAGTAGAACATTTTTCAAAATTGGAGTCAATTCCCTTTCAACCCTGCTTTATCAACTGTTTATTTAACAGTCTAAATCCTTTGTGATAATTCCAATAACCTTCACAGCATCTTCACCAGAAATAGATTCCATCTCAAGAAATCTCTTTCTTTGCTCATCCAGAAGAAGAAAGTCCTCATCCATTAAAGTTTCATCATGCTGCTACAGCAATTCAGCCACATCTTCAGGGTCCACCTCTCCTTCTAGTTCTTTCTTTACTATTTACACCCATCTGTAGTTACTTCTACTAAAGTCTTGAACCCCTCAAAGTCATCCTTGAGGGCTGGGTCAACTTTTTCTAAAGTCCTGTTCATGTTGACATTTTGACCTCTCTCTGTGAATCGCAAGTTTTCTTAATGGCATCTAAAATAGTGAATCCTTTGCAGAAGGTTTTCAATTGACTTTGCCCAGATCCATCAGAGGAATCACTGTGTACAGCAGTTATAGCCTTATGCGTTGTATTTCTCACATAATAAGACTTGAAAGTCAAAATTACTCCTTGATCCATGGGCTGCAGAATGGATGTTGTGTTAGCAGGCATGAAAACAACATGAATTGTATTGTACATCTCCATCAGAACTCTTAGGTGACTGGGTGCACTGTCAAATGAGCATTAGTATTTTGAAAGTCATCTTTTTTCCTAAGCAGTAGGTCTCAACAGTGGGCTTCAAATATTCAGTACCACGTAGTAAACAGATGTACTATCATCCAGGCTATGTTGTTCCACTTCTAGAGCACAGGCAGACTAGAAGCAGTACAATTCTTCAGGTCCTTAGGATTTTTAGAAAGGTCAATGAGCATTGGCTTCAGCCTTAAGCCACCAACTACATTAGACCCTAACAAGACAGCCAGTCTGTGTACTGAAGCTTTGAAAACAGGCATTGACTTCTCCTCTCTAGCTATGTAAATCCTAGATGGTATCTTCTTCCAATAGGAGGCTATTTCACCTACACTGAAAAGCTGTTGTTTATCCATCTTCATTAATTATCTTAGCTAGATCTTCTGGATAACTTACTGCAAATTCTACATCAGCACTTGCTGCTTCACCGTGTACTTTCATGCTATGAAGACATGTTCTTTCCCTAAACCTCAGGAATCAACCTCTGCTAGCTTCTTTTCTGCTAGCTTTCCTAACTTTTCTTCCGCAGCTTCCTCATCTCTCTCAGCCTTCACAGAATTGAAGAAAGTTAGGGCCTTTCTCTCGCTTAGGTAAGGCAGTATTGTCGCTGGTTTGATCTTCTATCTAGACTGCTAAAACTTTCTCCATTTCAGCAACAAGACTGTTTCCCTTTCTTATGATTCATGTGCTCGCTATGGTAGCACTTTTCACATCCTCCAAGGACTTATCCTTTGCATTCACAACTTGGCTAACTAGCACGAGACGTAGCTTTCAGCCTGCCTCAGCTTTTGGCATGCCTTTCTCAGTAAGTTTGATCATTTCTAGCTTTTGACTTACAGTGAGAAATGCTTGAATATTCCTTTCACTTGAACACTTAGAAGTCACTGTAGAGTTTTAATTGGCCTAATTTCAACATTGTTACGTCTCAGGGACTAGGGAGATCCAAGAAGAAGGGGAAAGATGGGGTAACAGTGGTTGGTGGAGCAGTCAAACCACACACAACATTTATGGATTCAGCCCATCATCTCATATGGGCACTAGTTCATGGTGCCCCAAACAATGTATAATAGTAATATCAAAGACCAGACATCGCCATAGTCATCTAATGGTAATGCAAAAGTTCGTTACATGAATTACCAAATTGTGACACAGAGACATGAAGTGAGCAAACCCTGCTGGGAAAAAATGACATCCATAGACTTGCTCAACACAGGCTTTCCACAAACCTTCAGTTTTAAAACAAAACCCACTACCTGCAACATGCAATAAAGTGAAGCACAGTAAAGCAAAATATGTCTGTGGGGGGAAATGCTGCATAGGTTAATCTGAAGGCCCATTTGCAGAAAGGAAACATGAGGAGGGAAGAATCATCCTGGGGAGGTACTTCTTTGCTCAGGAAACAGGAAAATGCATGCACACCACTCTGCCTAGTCCTTCTCTCATTTCCAGATGCTCCACTACCCCTCTGAGAAGCTCTTCCCATGGCCCCTTGGGAGGAACAACTACTTAGCTCTCCAAATAGCTCTAGAGCATTTACCAATCAAGTTATAGTGCTTCTCATTTTCTGCAACACTTCTTCATTATGACACTATTCCCACTAGACAAGTACAAGTCACAGACCAGTTCTGACTGCCCTGTGTTTCACTAGGCTTCATTACAGTTTAGAACCCTTGTGGCCCTGCTTCCCTGGAGGTGCACACAGGTTAAATAAGACAGTGTGGGACTTAGTCCCACGAGTAGGCAATAGGTTTGCAGTGAACTTGGGAAAATTCAACTGAGACTTATTAGGAAGAGAACTTTACTTTTCTCAGAAAGTTTCCTAAGGGGGATCTGAAGTGTCTTCAAAGTGAAATGATCCTATTTATGAGTAGAGAGGAGGGGGTGATTCAAAGCACTCATAAAATGTCCAAGGAAAGTATTACTCAAGTTTAAGAAATTTACTCCATTTTATAAATTACAAATCCCATAAAGTTTCACAGTTTGATGCCATAATGATGGATACAGATCACTATACATTTGTACAAACCCGCAGAACACCCACCACCAAGAGTGAACCTTAATTTAAACTATGGATTTGAGGTGACTATGATGTGTCAGTGTAGGTTCATCAATAAATGCACCACTCTGATGGGAATGTTGATAATGGTGCAGGCTAAGGGGGCAAGAGCAGGGATTATATGGGAAATCTCTGTATCTTCTAAATTTTGCTACGAACCTAAAACTACTCTACAAAAACACTTAATTAAAAAAAAAAAAGAGCAAAGTAACCCATACTGAAGAATTTATCAGTTAATTGAGGACATAATAGAGACAATAAAATAATTAAAATGGGCAAAGACTTGAACAGACATTTCTGTAAAAAACATACACAAATGTCCAACAAGTTTGTGGAAAATGATCAACGTTACTAATCATTAGATCAGTGCAAGTCAAAGCCACAGTGAGATATCACTTCACCCCTATCAGGATGGCCAATACAAGAAAAACCAAAACAAAAAATACATAGTGTTGGCGAGGATGTGGGAAATTGATCCCTGTGCTCTGCTGGTGGGAATATCAAACAGCTATTATAGGAAACATAATAACTATTATGGAAGCTCCTCAAAAAAACAAAAAGTAGAACTACTGTAAGCAGCTTCCCTGGTGGCTCTGCTGGTAAAAAAGTGCCTGCAATGCAGGACACCTAGGTTCAATTCCTGGGTCAGGAAGGTCCCCTGGACAAGGGATAGGCTACCACTCCAGTATTCTTAGGCTTTCCTGCTGGCTCAGATGGTAAAGAATCTGCCTGCAATGCAGGAGACCTGGGTTCAGTCCCTGGGTTGGGAAGGTCCCCTGGAGGAGGGCATGACCACCCAGTCCAGCATTCTTGCCTGGAGAATCCCCATGGATGGAGGAACCTGGCAGGCTACAGTCCATGGGGTCACGAAGAGTCAGACATGACTGAGCAAATAAGCACAGCACAGAACTACTGTATGACCCAGCAATCTCACTTGTGCATATGTATGCAGAATAATTGAAAGCAGGATCTCAGAGAGATATCTGCACACCCATGTTCACTGCCCCATTGTTCACAATAGCCGAGAGGTGGAAGCAACACAATGACCACCAGTGGAAGGATGGATATATGCATATACCACCATATATATGTGGTATATGCATACCCTGGAATATTCAACCTCACTAAAAAAAGAAACTGTCACATGCTACAACGTGAATGAAACTTCAGGACATTGTACTATGTGAAATAAGCCAGTCACAACATTACAAATGCTGTCTGATTCCCCTTTTATGAAGCATCTAGTCAAATTCATAGAAGCAGAAAGTAGAATCATGGTTGCCATGTAGGAGGAGGAGAAACAGAGAGTTGTTTTTCAATGTGTGCGGAGTTTCAGTTTTGCAAATGAAAAACTCTGGAGATGTGCTATACAACAGCATGAATATACTTAACACTATGGTACTGTATGCTCAAAAATGGTTAAGATGATAAATTCTATGTATGCATATTTTAACAATCAAATCACTGTTCCTTGAATCTTCCAAGATTTCTTTTGATTTCTTTATCCTTAAATTGAAGTATAGTTGATTTACAATGTTACTGCTGTACAGCAAGGTGGCTCAATTATAATTATATTCTTTTCCATTATGTCTAACACAGGATATTGAACATAGTTCCTTATGCTATACAGTAGGACCTTGTTGCTTATCCATTCTATCTATACTATCTTGCATCTGCTAACCCCACGCTCCCAATCCATCCTTTCCCCACCCCTCACCCATGGCAAACAGAAGTCTATTCTCTGTGTCCAAGATTCTGTTTGGGTTTCATAGATATGTTCATTTGTGTCATATTTTCAATTCCACATGTAAGTGAGATCATATGGTATTTGTCTTTCTCTTTCTGACTTCAATTAGCATGATATCTCTAGATGCACCCATGAAAATAGTACTATTTTCTTCTCTTTTATGCTATGCTTTTAGTTTCTATGATTTCACCAAGAATGCAATATGGTCTTTACTGTATTTATTTGGTGGGAAAAAGAGAAGTTCCGGAGGCTCAGTTTATATTTTCCTGCTACAATGCTCCTTATTCCATAATTCACAGGGCCAGTGTGGGGATGTGCCACTTGTTGATAGTATCTATTCCAAATACTACATGCAAACTGAGGAAAAAACCATGGGGTGCTTTCAGAGTCTCCAAATGTGAACTTTGAAGTGAATCTCAATCACCTGAGACTCACAGGCAGGCTCACTGACATCTATATTGCAGTGTTGTTCTGGGTCTTTAGCAATTGGAGGAAGTTCTGCATGAATGTCCAAGAATCTGAAAGTGTTTCCATTTCTCGGCACAGCCATTTTGAAATCACTATGTAGTAGGAAAAATAATGGTCCCAAAGAGGTCTATATCCGGTTAGGATGCAGAAACAGAGCATATGTTAGATTAGATGGCAAAGGAGATTAAGGTTGCAGACGGAATTAGGTTGTAATCAGCTTACCCTAAAGAGATTATCTGTCTAGGCCCAACTGAAATCACACAGGTCCTTAAAAGTGGAAGAAGGAAATGGAGAGATGAGGTGACACAAGCAGGGTCAGAATGATGCAGTATTAGAGAGACTCGACTCATCTTGCTGGCTTTGGAGATGGAAACAGGGCCCATGCATTAGAGTGCTCGGGCTGCCATAACAGAATACCACAGACCGGATGACTGAAGAATTGATGCTTTTGAATTGTGGTGTTGGAGAAGACTCTTGAGGGTCCCTTGGCCTGCAAGGAGATCCAACCAGTCCATTCTGAAGGAGATCAACCCTGTGATTTCTTTGGAAGGACTGATGCTAAAGCTGAAACTCCAGTACTCTGGCCACCTCATGCAAAGAGTTGACTCATTGGAAAAGACCCTGATGCTGGGAGGGATTGGGGGCAGGAGGAGAAGGGGACGACCGAGGATGAGATGGCTGGATGGCATCACGGACTCGATGGACATGAGTCTGAGTGAACTCCAGGAGTTGGTGATGGACAGGGAGGCCTGGCGTGCTGCGATTCATGGGGTCGCAAAGAGTCGGACACGACTGAGTGACTGAACTGAACTGAACTGAACTGGATGGCTGAAATAACAGAAACATATTTTCCCACAGTGCTGTAGGCCGGAAGTCTCTGCCTCAAGTACCAAACAGGACACGATAGAAAGAGAAAAAGGGAATGGGGACTCTTCCCAAGCTCATAGGACCACGGTTCCTCTAAACCAAGAAGAGTTTCTTCCCTAAGGGTTTTAGGAGCTTGCCCAGCCACCACTGCTGGTGCTGCTGCTGTCACCACAGGATTGCCTGGGAGTTTGGGCAAGAGATAAGTTTTTTTTTAATTAGTAAATTTCCTTTGCTCCCCATTTCTCATTTCAGACCACCAAAAGGGAGCGTCCCTTGGAGCTCATGCTATCTTTCTCTCTGAACCCAGTGTGTAGGTTTGGGCTTCAGGCTGCCCTTGCGTCTAGACCAAGAGATGCTGGACGGTGGAGAAGAAAAAAAAAAAAAAAAATTCACCGTGAGTTTGTTGGTACCTTGCATTCCAGTTTCCTTCTCAGGTATGCATGATACCATTTATTTTTCAGAGCCCTCAGATGACTGCCCCATGCATTTCTATCGAAAGTTTTTAATTACATTTGGCGGGAAAGCAGAGTGGAGAGGGCTTACTTATCTTGATGAAAACTGGAATCTGTCTTCTGGCTTTTGCTCTCTCTCTGCTTTAGAAGTTGCTCTTTTTCAATGCTGCTTTGTTGGCTTTTCCTATTTGATGGGCTTTAAATATTAGTGTTCTAGTTTCACTTAGGCAGTTTTCACACTGTTTGTTGTTGTTCAGTTGCTAAGTTGTGTCTGACTCTTTGTGACCCCATGGACTGCAGCACACCAGGCTTCCCTGTCCTGCATTATCTCCCAGAGTTTGCTCAAACCATTGCGTCAATGATGTGTCAATCATCTCATCCTCTGTTGCCCCCTTCCCCTCTTGCCCTCAATCTTTCCCAGCATCAGGGTCTCTTCCAATCAGTTGGCACCTCACATCAGGTGGCTAAAGTACCAGAGCTTCAGCATCAGTTCTCCCAATGAATATTCAGTGTTTTGCACACTGTATACTCTCTCCCTAGTTAATGTTAACCATTTTCAATACTTAAATTATTATATATATATGCAAATATGTCACAAGTTTATATCTCCAGGCTGATCTTTCTCATTAATTCTAAACCAGCATATCCAACTGACATCTCTTACACATTTCAAAATCATGACAGATTCCACATGTCTAAATTATAACTCATGGTTTTCCTTCAACCCCTAAACTTGGTCAAGTATTCCCCATGTCAGTTAATGACATATCAGGCTTCTCTGACACCCAGAAGCCACCTTTGACATCCTCATCTCTCTCACTACAGGAATGGTCAAGTACTTAATTGAATAGCCATCAAAAGTTTATTATATGCATATTTGTATTCAACAGATGTTCACTGAGCACTTGATGCTTCACAAAATTATGCACCGAATGAATGCCTTTCTTGTGCCAGACTTTGCACTAAGCTCTGGGTCTCCAGTGGTAAATGAAATTGATACGGTCCCTGCCTCAAAGAACCTACAGACTAGTGAGAGAAATATTAAACAAGCAAACCCACAAATTATTATCAGATTACAAATTTTGATGAATGCTTTCAATAAAAAGACACAGCACAACAATTCTGTAGAATGAAAAGGAATCTGAGTTTCCCAAAGCAAAGAATATGAATGGTAGGTAATCAGATTTTGAAAGCTCATGCATGTCATTTTAAGGACTTCAAGCTTTAGGGTAATAAAAAGCCAATAAGGGGTTTAAATGGGAAGTGACATGATTCTTTTTTTTTTTTTTAAGCATAAATCTGGTCATCTTACCAATCTTTCAGGAACTGACTCTCAGAGGAGGTTTTACCTTCTTGTCAAATATATTCCTCTTTTTAATACCTGACAAGAATCCCTCACCCGAGACTCTATAAAATTAAGGATTGTAATTGAGATAGAGTTTAACCCAAACTGACTGATATGGAGTCTAATCCAAATGACAGAATGTACCAATTGCCAATAATTTCCTTTAGTACCGCCTGTAATATATGAAACACATTTATATTTATATTGACTTCGTTTTTCACAGCAACTTTAGGTAACATGGCTGTAACACTGTAACTCCTAATCTCTTAGCCAAGAGCTACTAGGGAGGTATCTGCCTAGGTTCCATCCTGAGTCCTCTTCTGACATAACGGTCATTTATAACCCGCTTCAGTGACTCATGTCAAGTAGCTCAGTTCCCTTTATCAAAGCTGATATACTAATTACTAAGGGTATTCAGTGTCTATGTCTTCAAATTCTCATAGTTCACTCTCTGAAGTTAAGATTTCAAGGTTCTATAACTCCAGTTCTTCCTGTTTATATTTGGTATCACACATATTACAGCTAACTCCAGGAGACAGAAAATTCATTCTAAAATCCAGCCCTGCTACTTTAATAAAATTCTACTATCAAATATCACTTTAAGATGGTTTATAAAGCAACAGACCTCATTGCCCATGCTGTTTCTTCTTCATAATTTTCACGAGTGGTATTTACTTCTCAAATACAGTGACTAATTCAAAGATGATCAATTTATTAGTTTACTGACTTATGTAAACATAAAAGATACAAAATAATAGGAATCCATGACTTTGTGAAGTCAATCATCCAATGAAGAAAGACAGACATACACACATAAAAAAAGGTCTAATTAGTAGTACTGGCGGTATATTGACACAGAAACACATACAAGTTATGCAAGTATCTAGGTGCTTGAAAAAGCAAAGTTAGCAAGTGAGCAAATCAAGCAGGCATTACAACCTTACTCAAGAAGTCAAGAGTTTTAATGAGGAGTTTTCAGTGAGGAAGGGTAGTTAGCCACTCAGCATGTAGAACAAGCTCTGGCAAAGAAACCCAAAGGATGAGGGTTACAGTTCCAATTTTACAACTGTGTGATGATGAGCCAAGTATTTTAATTTTTCAAAGATTCTGTTTTATTGCTTAAGTAACCAAGGCCATTGTGTCTTTGTTTCTTTATGCTCCCACTTCACTCTGGAAAGGATTTAGGGCAGAGATGATAGACAAGTTTCTTCTGGCACCAGAGTTTACAGACTAAATTCATCCAAGTTTCCTTTTGGAACAAACGTGTGATGACTCTATAGCCCCAAACTTCTCACCACCATAAGACAGAAAAGACAGAAATTACAACTAAGTGCAAATTGGAACCTACTATCGTCCGTAGGCAATCACTCTATATACACCTATTTCACAACTGTAAAATGACAAAGGTCAAGCACAAGTTAGTTTACTGAGCATGAGTGTATTGTCTTGAATTTTTCTGGTGAGTTCCGCCAAGGACACACCCCTGGAAAAAATCATGGACACACAGTCAGAGATGTTCCTGTATTTGTTGCAAGTACATTTTGCCCAGCACTTTTTTCACCGCATCTTTGACTTCTTTGTTTCTTAAACTGTAAATTATGGGATTCAGCATAGGGGTAAGCACTCCATAAAGCAACGAGATGATTTTATCTATTTCTTGTGAGCCTGATGAAGAAGGCTTTAGGTACATGGAGAGGGCAGCCCCGTAATACAAGATCACCACAGTCAAGTGGGCACCACAAGTAGAAAAAGCTTTGTTTCTGCCCTCTGCTGAGCTGATTCTCAGAATAGTGGAAAGGATGAAGACGTAAGAGATGCAAATTAAGAGCACTGGAACAGGCAGGAGGAGCACACTGATCACCAGCATGATTGTGTCCATGAGCAGAGATCGTGTGCAAGCTAGCTTCAGCACTGCCAGAATTTCACAAGTGAAGTGGTCAATGAGATTCCCACAGCGGGGTATCTGTAGAGCGAAGCTGGTTTCCAGCAGCGCTGTCAGAGAGCCCGTCACCCAGGAGATGGTGGCCATCTGCACACAGACCTGTCTGTTCATGATGATGGGGTATCTCAGCGGCCTGCAAATGGCCACATAACGGTCATACGCCATCACAGCCAGGAGCACACACTCCGTGGAGCCCATGGCAAGGGACAGATACATCTGTGCAGCACACCCAGAAAAGATGATGGTTTTCTGGGATGACAGCAAGTTCACCAGCAAAGTAGGAATCGAAGCAGATGTGTAACAAATATCCATGAAAGAGAGATTTCCAAGGAACAAGTACATGGGAGTCTGAAGGCGTGCGTCTACGACAGTGATTAAAATAAGAGTGCTGTTGCCCAAGAGGGTTATCAGATACATTAAAAGGCTGAAAATGAAGAGAACAATCTCTAACTTTGGGTATTTAGAAAAACCTTCCAGGAAAAAGAAATTCCAGCTGGTGAGATTTTCGCCTTGCATTTGCTTCCTTTTACCTGTAGTTATTCTAATATGATTCTATTCACTTTATCTGAGGACAAAAATGGATGGATCAAGTATAATGTTCATTGACTTACAAAAACACTTTTGCACTTATTTCCACTATTAAAAACACAATTTTACCACAAGAAGTCACAGGACAATGTATCTACTGATCAAAGAGGAGGGTAAACAGGTTAGATCTACATAAAAAGTTGATTCTTTCAAAACAAAATTTAGAGAAGAGTGAATCTGAAAACAAGAATAAACAAATTTAATATGTGAGTCTCAGCTTGTAATCCTTTGCTTGGCACACAGCAGGCTTTCAGTAAACAGCTGAAAGTACTCAGTAATGAAAAATATGAAAGAACAATGTATATATTATTGAGCACTAATTTGAAAAGTCAGTCAAATAAATGAGGAAAAGAAAGCACATTTGTAAAAATAAAAACCAGTAATGATCTTCACTGGAAGAAAAGGAGAATTCTTGGAAGGAACAAGCAAATGAATTTTAAACTAACACCTATGAAGTTCTGGGTCGAAATGATCTTCCAGCTAACAGCTTGGAGGTCCATACACCTGTTTCAAAAATGGTGACATTGTAGTGTTGCAGTTACCCATTCTGGTTCTACGTAAGAGCCAGTTTACAAGTCATGCAAAATAACTCACCTCATTTAAAAATTGTTACATCCACTATAAAGTTTTATTCATTATAGGGACCCATATCTTTGTGAGTATGTAAATAGTTCTAAAAATTATACCCAGGCAATACTCCTGTTATACACTAAAACTCATGAAGATTCAGGAAATGTAGAAATGAAACTCCCTTTAAAACTTATCTTAAAATCTCTTTGCAGCAAGACGGATAAACTTGGGAGGATATTGTGCTTGGCAAAATCGGTCAAAGACAAATACTGTATGATATCACTAACAGTGGAATCTAAAACAGATGAGTGAATATAACAAAAAAAGATTACAGATCATCTAATTATCTACAAGACACTTAAGGTTTTATTTCGTTTTTACATTTCACATAATTAACCAAAAATTTTTTTTTAAACTTACCTTGCTTATGCTCTGATATTGCTATTTTGTCACCATCAATCTTTTTCCTTTCCCCACTAGTTCTTTCCTTTCTGTTTTCCAATATACTGTTCTTAAAAATTCCCTTCATTGTCATGCTACCTACGCAAACTGCATCCTATTTTTGCTCTTCCTTTCACAGGTAAATTCCTCAGTTATATGGTTTATCTTGCAGCAATTCACTCTTCACTTTCTCATCACTCATTTGTTAATTTCAGTCAATATTATCATTTGTCTTCCAGTTCTTCTTATGTAAACACCTGGCCTCAATGGTGATGGTGAAAATAATAATGTCATGGGCAATACCTTATATCATGGCTATATAACAGGGACATATTTGTCAAATACCTTTCATTATATTACATTATTATCTCTGACCTCTTCCTCACTGTATCGCATATCCAGTCTGTTATCAAACCTGTCAATATTTTTTCCTGTTTAAGTTATCAGACCTCCAACAGGTTACATTGAGATCCGAACATTATCAGTAATCCTGAATACTCTGAGTATTTTAGGGAATACTTGTCAGTACTACTGCCCTCTGTGGTAACTGAGCAGGCAGAGTTTCTGCTTTTCTTCCTAAGAACTTCATTTTTCCTACATCCTAGGAGTTAGTTCTTATTTATTTGTTAGTTAAGAGATGACTTCTTAGAAACTTCTCTACCAGATTTTATATTTTACAAATTTCCTACAAAAATTTTATTATATTACTGCAGGAGATGATTTCAATGAAACAGGTTCTAAGACTGCTGTTCTTTAGACTAGCAATGAAAACAGTTTTTTCAAGAATTTAACATCAGCTCAGTTGCCTGGGACTTGATATCTTCTATAGTTTAAAAATAGTAGCCAAGAAAATTTGAATTCCCTATCACCAATGCCATTTAAAATATTGTTTATGATATACATCATAAACTTAGCTGTGTGCAAGAAAGAATGAACTGCACCCATGTTTACAATGTTAAACATATTCCTTAAAAGTCAACAATACAAATCATTTCTTTCAGAAGAATTGTCTGTTACCTCAGTAACTAAAAATGCCAAGATATAACAACTGAAATACTATGCAAATTTAAATGCTCTGTTGTTTTGGGGGAATACCTGTTGTCCCTGAACAATTTAAAGTTCAGTAGCTATAAAGTTCATGCAGAGGTTTGAAACTTTATATCCTTCAGGGATAAAGTCCCAAAGACCCAATTATATCAAACTTTTAAACATTGAGACAAAGCGTGAACCACAGTTCTCCCAAAATAATTTCAAAGAACTCATAAAAACAGAATTTTCTTTCTCCTCTCTGTCCAATCCAGCCAATGAAGAGTTTCTTCTTGAAAGATTACAGTTAGAGTACTTCACAGTGTATAGAGAAAAGAGAGCCCTAAAATTCTAAAACCTGTATTTTTTTTACTTGTGAAACTACATGTATCTTTTTTCATTTGTGAAACTGCTCCCTAGTTTTCAGAGATTAAAGGAAGAAAGTGTACTCATTAAGCCACTTGTCCCAACAAATGATCAGAACTTTTATTCAATTGGGCTTCCCTGATAGCTCAATTGGTTAAGAATCCATCTGCAATGCCAGAGATCTGACCTGGGTTTGATCCCTGGATTGGGAAGATCCTCTGGAGAAGGGAAAGGCTATCCACCCCAGTATTCTGACCTACAGAATTCCATAGACTGTATAGTCCATGGGATCACAAAGAGTCGAACATGACTCATCTCAGCAACTTAAAAAAAAAATTATTCAATTACATATATTGAGAAGGCCTTAAAACAAAAGACACCACCCCTCCCCATCCCCCCCCTCCCCCACCGCCACCCACACCTTTGTTTCTAAAGGCAATTCTCAGTTAACTGAATAGACATTTCTCCAAAGAAGACATACGGATGGCTAACAAACACATGAAAAGATGCTCAACATCACTCATTATTAGAGAAATGCAAATCAAAACCACAATGAGGTACCACTTCACACCAGTCAGAATGGCTGCGATCCAAAAATCTGCAAGCAATAAATGCTGGAGAGGGTGTGGAGAAAAGGGAACGCTCTTACACTGTTGGTGGGAATGCAAACTAGTACAGCCACTATGGAGAACAGTGTGGAGATTCCTTAAAAAATTGCAAATAGAACTACCTTATGACCCAGCAATCCCACTTCTGGGCATACACACGGAGGAAACCAGAATTGAAAGAGACACATGTACCCCAATGTTCATCGCAGCACTGTTTATAATAGCCAGGACATGGAAACAACCTAGATGTCCATCAGCAGATGAATGGATAAGAAAGCTGTGGTACATATACACAATGGAGTATTACTCAGCCGTTAAAAAGAATTCATTTGAATCAGTTCTGATGAGATGGATGAAACTGGAGCCAATTATACAGAGTGAAGTAAGCCAGAAAGAAAAACACCAATACAGTATACTAACACATATATATGGAATTTAGGAAGATGGCAATGACGACCCTGTATGCAAGACAGGAAAAAAGACACAGATGTGTATAACGGACTTTTGGACTCAGAGGGAGAGGGAGAGGGTGGGATGATTTGGGAGAATGGGAATTCTAACATGTATACTGTCATGTAAGAATTGAATCGCCAGTCCATGTCTGACGTAGGGTGCAGCTTGCTTGGGGCAGGTGCATGGGGATGACCCAGAGAGATGTTGTGGGGAGGGAGGTGGGAGGGGGGTTCATGTTTGGGAACGCATGTAAGAATTAAAGATTTTAAAATTAAAAAAATAATAATAATAAATAAATAAATAATTGTACAAAAAAAAAAAAAGGAAACATAGCTCCTTAGAGAAATGGCTGATGTCAAGGCTAGAGCAGGTAAAGGACAAGAGTAGCTTGCAGTAGTTTATTGCACTAGAACAGTAAGAAAGTATGCAAAGAACAACTGGGATATTTGAAAGGGCTTTAGCAGCCCACTTGATGAGGCTTCCATTGGCCAGATCTGGGACAGATTATTTTGAGCATCAAAGTAAATAATGGTA
Source organism: Capra hircus (assembly GCF_001704415.2). NCBI lineage: Eukaryota > Metazoa > Chordata > Mammalia > Artiodactyla > Bovidae > Capra > Capra hircus. Next base: position 100,533,049 of record NC_030815.1, read on the forward strand.
AAAGTGGATTATAATCCATAGAAGGGGATAAGTGCATGAATTCTTTTGGAAGGAAGGGAAGAAGGCAGGGTCTTCCTTACAGCAGAATGCTAAACTATAAACATGGAAGAACGATGTAGTTAGAAAATCATCAATCAAGGATTGGGCTCTTACAGTAATAGATTATCATAGGTAAAGTGTTACTGCAGGTAAATGTAAATATCATAGTTGCACAAGCAAAAGTTGGATAAGAGACAGGATATTTACATGATGTCAAAGTATCTCACAAAAAACTACTTATTAATTTCAAAAACAACATACTAATAGCTTTATAGCAGATACCTTAACATCACCAATAATGGGACATATATCCACATGACCTTGAGAAATCTGTATGCAGGTCAGGAAGCAACAGTTAGAACTGGATATGGAACAGACTGGTTCCAAATAGGAAAAGGAATACGTCAAAGCTGTATATTGTCACCCTGCTTATTTAACTTATATGCAGAGTACATCAGGAGAAACGATGGGCTGGAAGAAGCACAAGCTGGAATCAAGATTGCCGGGAGAAATATCAATAACTTCAGATATGTATATGACACCACCCTTATGGCAGAAAGTGAAGAACTAAAGAGCCTCTTGAAAATGAAAGAGGAGAGTGAAAAAGTTGGCTTAAAGCTCAACATTCAGAAGACGAAGATCCTGACATCTGGTCCCATCACTTCATGGCAAATAGATGAGGAAACGGTGGAAACAGTGACAGACTTTATCTTCTTGGGCTCCAAAAGCACTGCAGATGGTGACTACAGCCATGAAATTATAAGACGCTTGCTCCTTGGAAGAAAAGTTATGACCAACCCAGACAGCATATTAAAAAATAGAGACATTACTTTGCCAACAAAGGTCCGTGTAGTCAAAGCTATGGTTTTTCCAGTAGTCAGGTATGGATGTGAGAGTTGCACTATAAAGAAAACTGAGCACCGAAGAATTGATGCTTTTGAACTGTGGTGTTGGAACACTCTTGAGAGTCCCTTGGACTGCAAGGAGATCCAACCAGTCCATCCTAAAGGAAATCAGTCCTGAATATTCATTGGAAGAACGGATGTTGACGCTGAAACTCCAATACTTTGGCCACCTGATGCGAAGAACTGACACCTTTGAAAAGTCCTTGATGCTGGGAAAGATTAAGGGCAGGTGGAGAAGGGGACGGAGGACAGAGGATGAGATGGTTGGATGGCATCACGGACTCAACAGACATGAGTTTGAGTAAACTCCAGGAGTTGGTGACAGACAGGGAGGCCAGGCTTGCTGCGGTCCATGGGGTCGCAAAGAGTTGGACAGGACTGAGGGACTGAACTGAAACTGATATCCACGTGCCTCCACTGAGGACACAATAGCACTTCTGGGGTATTCCTCTCAAAAGTATGTAAACTGAATCTAATCATAAGGGAAAACTAGTCAGTTAAACTGAGGGATACTCCACAAAATAACCAGCTGATACTTTTCAAAAATATCAAGGCCAGGTCCCGGCAGGTGGCCTAGTGCTCAGATGGCAGTCTGCATCGCCATGCCCACAGGGCACATGATGATGCAGGAGCAGACCTATGCCCGCTTGCATGGCCTGGTCCTGAGCGTGGCAGAAGGTCCGCAGCCCTGGTGCCCCGCGCTGCACCGAGGCCTCCTCCCCGCTCTACAGCTCCAGCCATCAGATCCAAGATGGTTGCGTCCCTCAGCACCCACGCATGAGATGCCCAGGGACCCCGGGACAGCAGGGCAGGCCGCCAGGAGGCCGGGAAGCCCACAAGGCTGGCGCCTTGATGGTTGTGCGCCCATGGAGACCATCCAGGTGGTTTATCTGCGACCAGACCGCCCCTAAACCCATGGTACAGAGGATTCTTCCACACGGTCAGGGAGATTGCTTCGAAACAAGCACGAAAGCGGACTCACCGCGGCTTCTAGCCGCCACATTTCACCAGATCATCCGCCTCTTGGTCAGTAGCCCGCTGCACGACAGACAAGTGCCCAGGGCCGAACTCCAGCGAGCCCCTGAAACCGCCGACCACAGGCTTTTCGAGCTATCGCGAGCGCAGCCAGGGGCTTCGGGAACACATCTTTGCAAGAGATCAAGACCCCGGTTCAGGGCCTGGAGGAGCAACAACACTGAACACGTGGACGAACACGTGAATAAACACGTGGACAAACACGTGGACGGCTGCTCGCTGGTAGTGAGGGGTGAGGGGCTCAAGGCAATCTACAATGGCACCACCCCTCGCCCCAGCCTGTCTGGACGTGGCCCTCGTGTTCATCATCCACGACGAGGTGGTGAAGCTGCTCAACAAAGCAGGGAAGATGGACCGAGCCCTGAGTCTGAGAGGGAAGGCTAAGGATCTATAAAAACAGAGATACCTTATGTTGAATTTTAGGCTGTTGGCAGGTCTTAGCTATTCTCTACTCCCTCTGTTATTCCCAAAAATTCAGTTAAAGTCATATAAACACAACAGTCTTTGGTAATGGAGCTGTGGCTAATGGAGGAACAGGAGTAGTTGCCAGAATGGGGAACTTGTGGTTTACAAGGCATTTAAGGAAATCCCTGTCCAATCATTAGCTGACCACCAGGCTAACTGAACAGAGACTTAGGTGATCAAGTCCAATAAAGAACTGAGACTTTACAGAATTGGTTCAGGAAGTAACTAAAAAAGAACAGAGCAACTGACAACAAACTGTGCAATGGGAGGAGATTCCAATTTCCAGATTTGCCATATAATATTTTAATGTCCAGTTTTCAACAAAAGAGACATTTAAAGGAACAGGAAAATATGGCCCATTTTTAATAATGATAGAGAGGTCAATCCATCAAGAAGACGTAACAGTTTGTTGTTCTTCAGTCGCTAAGTCATGTTCGACTCTTTGGACCCCATGGACTGCAGCACACCAGACTTCCCTGTCCTTCACTATCTTCCAGAGTTTGTTAAAATTCATGTCCACTGTAATGGTGATGCACTTTATCTATCTCATCCTTTGTTGCCGTAACATACCAATTATATATACACATATGAAAAGCAGAGCCCCGAAACACTTAGAAACTGACAGAGGGGAGAACTAGACAATTGACAGTAATAGTTGAAGAATTTAATACTGAAATCTCAAAAAACAAACTAAATAATAGTGGATACATGTACATGTATTGCTGAGTTCCTTTGCTGTCCATCTTGAGACTGTCACTGTTAATCTGCTATACTCCAATATAAAATTAAAAATAAAAAAAAGAAGGTAGCATATCAATAGATATAGGAGACTGACAACACTATAAATCAACTAGATTTAACACAACCTATAGAACACGCCATCCAACAAAACAGACAAATCCACATACACATTCTTCTCAAGTACACATGGAACATCATCTGCTGATTTTATGCCATTAAGCAGTACACATTTTTCTTCCTTCCCTCCATAGTAGGCTTGCAAGATCCATGTTGATGAGTGTAGCTGCTTTGTTCATTTTTTACTGCTATATCATAGTCTATTTTATGATCATAACATACTTTATCCACTATTCTGTTTTTAGACACTAGACATTTTAATTGGCTTCACTTTTTGGCTTCTTCAATGCTGTTACAAATCTGCATGTGTGTCTTTTGGTATAAGTCTGAGTATATAATTAGGAGTGAAAACTGATATGTGAAATAACATGTTTACATCACCTTTAGTAGATTTTGACTTTCCAACATAGTAGGAAAATTTACTATCAGAAGTATCAGTTTCCTATTGTTTCATAACAAAGCAACCAAAACTTACTGCCTTAAAACAATAGTCATTTTCTTAACTTCTATGGAGCCTAGGTCAGGAATTCAGAATATTTAAGGGTATTTGTGAGACGTGTAGTACAAACTTGATAAGGATTCTGGATTAGAGACTTTTTTCCTTTGCACAGGAGTTTATGCAAGCTGGGGGCAGAACTGGTGGGCTGATCTCAAAATTAAAACCTTTGGTAAAACTAATTAAGACAGGATACATTTTGTGAATCAATATTCTCCAGGAATTTAAACAGATTGTTATTTTGTCAAATGATTTAGAGTATTATAGTAGGAGTTACATATTAAAAAGAACACCTAAAAGCACCCAGATTGCATACTTTTCAAGATGGAATTCTGTGAGCACAAATGTACAAAGGGCCCATGGAAGCTTCTCCCCAGATTCCAAGCACACAATGGAATTAATGGTGAACAGGGGTCTCAAGAAGCCTTATTTTCTAAACATAGAACTTCTAATTTGGCACTCTTTCCTCTGAAAGTTGTTTCCATTGACAAGAGTCAGGTAGAAGCATAAATTTTTAAGTTGTTAAAATTAAGCGGTAATGACATCATAAATGGTTTTTACACCAAATTAAATGGGTCATGTATGGATGTGAGAGTTGGACTGTGAAGAAAATTGATGCTTTTGAACTGTGGTGTTGGAGAAGACTCTTGAGAGTCCCTTGGACTGCAAGGCGATCCAACCAGTCCATTCTAAAGATCAGTCCTGGGTGTTCATTGGAAGGACTGATATTGAAGCTGAAACTCCAATACTTTGGCCACCTGATGAGAAGAGTTGACTCATTGGAAAAGACCCTGATGCTGGGAGGGATTGGGGGCAGGAGAAGGGGACGACAGAGGATGAGATGGCTGGATGGCATCACCCAACTCGATGGACGTGAGTCTGCGTGAACTCCGGGAGTTGGTGATGGAGAGGCCTGGCGTGCTGCAATTCATGGGGTCACAAAGAGTCGGACATGACTGAGCAACTGAACTGAACTGAAATGGGTTAAATCTAATTTTGTGGACAAGGAGAGCTGTTTTAAATACATTGTGAAAGTGAAAGTGTGCTCAGTCGTGTCCGACTCTGCGACCCCATGGACTGTAGCCTACCAGGCTCCTCTGTCCATGGGATTTTAAATACAGTAGAAATACAATTTGGTTGATGAACATAATCAAGATATAGAACACTCCCAACACCTAAGACCTTAATTTGTGCCCATTTGCAATCTCCTCTGATCCTATGCCTCCAAACTACTGATTTGTCACTAGTTTTGCCTTTTCTGAAATTTCATATAGATAGAATTATATAATAAACAGCCTCATCATTTAGCATACTGCTTTATGTTTATATTCATCAGTACTGAGTATTCCACTGTGTAAATCACAATGGTTTATTCACTAGTTGATAGACATTTAGATTGTTTTCAGTTTTGAGCTCTTATGAATATTTCAGCTATTCACTTACAAGTCATGTTTTTGTATCCAGTCACTTTTATTGTCTTCTGACTGGAGCATTTAGTGCATTTACATTTAAAGTAATTATTGATGGGTATGTACTTACTGATATTTTGTTGGTTTGTAGCTTTCTTGTTTCTTTCTTGTTTGTCTTTAGCTCTGTTTCCTTGTGATTTGATGACTACCTTTAGTACTGGTTGGATTTCTTTTTTCTGTATGGGTGTCTATTATATACTTTTTGGTTTGTGGCTATTATGTTTATATGTAGCACTCTATACAAATACATGATTAAACTGTAGATCCCTTAAGTTTGAATGCATTTTAACAACTCTGCATTTTTACCCGTTCCACATTTACTATTTATGTATTTTACATTTCTGCTTTGTGTATCCCTTAACTTACTGTGGATTTAGATGATTTTACTACTTTTTTAACCTTCCTACTAGCTTTACAAAGGGTTGCTTTACTACCTTCGCTGTATATTTGCCTTTAACAATGAGATTTTTCCTTTAGTGATTTTCATCTCTCTAGTTGTGAACGTTCCACTTAAAAAAAAAAAAAACCCAACTGTTATTCTAATCAGTTCATCTGGAACTAGCTTGACGGGAAAAAGAAAGAAAAGCGTAACAGAACAGGGAGCATCTAAGGCTTGTTATCTGCTATGAGAGAAAGAGCAAGTTATCTCTCACCTTCAAGCCTATCTTCCACAGCCTAAAACTTTGGTGTCCATTTACAATATAGGATGAAACCAAATCTCTATTTTATGTATCAAAAGCAGAACCGAATCTGGGATTACTTTTATCAAAAAATCCAATCTTTCAATGATTGCATTTCTCCACATATTTGACAGCAATTATTCAGGTGTCTTGCCTGTTTCTATTTTGCCTTGAAATTCCCAGACACCTAAGCCAACAATTTCTGCTTGGTTAGAAGTAGCTCAGAATATGGCAGGCAGTAGGACCTTTTTTGGTCTTTAAAGAGTAACTAAGCAATGTCTTGGAAGTTGAACTCTTTTCCAAGAGAACCAGTAAAAATTAATGGACCACTTCAAAGAACTGATCATGCAGCTTTTATTTACCACTTAATATCTCCTTGGGCATCAGAAGGATTTTCCTTTCAAGACTATCACATGCTTCGCTAGCTCAGTACATATTGCAGAGGATTCTATGAAGACTTTGCATATAAAATACAAAAATCTGTTACATATACATCCATTAACAACAGTTTGTACATTACAGTGGGTGCCAGTGTCAAAACAACTCCCTGTACTTCACAAGCAGCATGAATATATTGTGGCAGCAGCAGATAGGAACCTCCCCCAATGGGCAGACAGTGTTCTACACAGTGCAATTGCTACTAGAGCACAGACCGACAGTCACATCTTTTTTTCTTTGCTTTTCTCATCAGTGAATACACAAGTAAAGGATGGGAGGGTAAAGCAACGGGGATTCGGTGGCACTCGGTTTTTATTGTGCAGGTATGCTGTATTACAGGCAGACACACTGGCAATTGTAAATTGGACACAAACATTAAAGAAATGGCTGCTCTTTATCACCAAAAAGACAGTTTTATACTTTGTTTTGATTTCCAATTGCCAAATCTCAGGTACCTCCTTTTCACATTACCAATTAAATTTGTGACGATATGTATTCCAGGAATAAGGAATTCAGTAGACCCTCTAAATCAGTTGCTTATGTGATGAGTAGCACTGAATGTTCCTAGGGAAAAAATAATAAAGATCTGTTTCAGATAGATTTGGAAAGTGAAGGCCAAAGATACAGATGTTCACAGGTCCTTTTGCCATTTGTTCACCAGTATCACTATTCCACAATTACAAACTCTGTTTTTAACTCTTTTAAATAAATTTGTGTGTGCATATGCACACAAGCTGCATCGGGAGACCATGAATAACGTGACTAGCTGTGCAAATGACTCGGCTGGTCAAGATGAAGGCAAAGTGTAAAACTTAGAAATGTGCTTAGAAAACGAAAACAAATTAATTCAATAGCACTAAGCACTAAGGTTCAAGTATCTTAGCACCTCTCTCAGCACCATGGGAAATTCCCATTATTGAGTAACAAAAAGTTTAAAAAGCATAAAATCTGATGAGGTTTTAAACTTGATACGAGCCAAGAGCACAATTCTTGCCCTTACACTCTTACTTTCTGATACTACCTGACCTACACTGCATTCTTGCCTAGGAAGAGGATCCCAGGTACTGAAAATTAAAGTCAGAGGGCACTTAGTGGAAGGGGTAATACTGATCTGAAAAACACCAAGTCCCATGAGGACATAAGCTTTCTAAAAAATGGGGTTTATTTTTCCTTCCCCAAACACACACCACTCTCAAGTGGAAATCCACGATAGTTTACTTAAAATTCATGACGCTGCCAAAACTCACAATTATATTTAGTATCAGCTAGGAGGATATTTTGGTAATAAACACTTAAATTTTCATTTGTAAACTCCTTTTCCAATCAGAAGCAACCCCAAAACATAGCATATACAGCTAGGCTTAGGTACTATCTAGGGCAGTGTTTTTCAAACTATAAATAACCCACTTATGAGTCAGAAAATGAATTTAGTGGGTCTGAAGGGCATTCAGAATGGTGGTGGGGAGCTGGTGGGAAGGGATCAAAGCAGATCACACTTAAAGAGTATATCATTTCACAAAACATTTTATTTAAGTTAAAGATTTTCTATTCATCCTCTATCTCTGTCTCTCACACACACATACAAACACACAGAGTTCTGAGTCATGATGTAAAAAGTTACTTTGACTATGGGTCACAGTCAAGAAAATTCATTTCCTACTCCAGGGGATCTTCCCAGCCCAGGGATCGAACCCATGTCTCTAGCATCTCCTGCATTGGCAGATGGATTCTTTACCATAAGCGCCACGTGGGAAGCCCCACTTCGGTTAACAGAGGCCCCCAAAATTAACAACATGGAATTTCCACCCTGCTGTTAACATCAGTAAGGGGTCAGAATTGAGTGAAAGTCAATTTTGTGCTTGGAATCCAAGGTGAGCTAGAGGGTTCTCCATTCACCTTGATAAACACTTATTTAAACTTCTTTCCCCCTTACCTGACATCCCTGGGCAGGAGTATGAGCAGTGTAAGGAAAGACTCCCTAGCTGCAATTACTTTGAATGATACCATGTTATTCCCAGATGGCTAATTAAAATGGTTCTCTTTCTGTCCCACAGTCATATTGTTAGCATAAAAGTGGGTAGAAAATTTTAATTTGCCTTTACAGTTTGGATTAAATGATCTACCGTTACGATTGGTTGGAGTTTTTGCAAAATACACACGACAGAATGAACATTTTTGTCCTAATCTACCTTCATCTGCTTGTAAAAGGAGGACGATTATCACATAAAAACTGAATTTCCCCTCCCTCTCCATCTATAAGGTTGGTAAATAACCATTCTAAAAGCCAACCATCTAAACAAATGATAAGACAAAACGTTCAGCTTCTGAACTTCAAGAATCCGAGAGTGCTTACATAATGGGTCAGTTCAGTTCTGGTGCCAGGACGACTGTACCTTCTCATCTTGGGAATTTCTCAGGTAGATCAAGGTTAGCACTGATTGGCAGCAGGGTGTAAAAGAAAAGTGTCCTGGGTAGGTCAACAAACATGCAGGTTCCAGCCTCGGCACAGGCCTCCGAACGGAAACTACATCATCTCATAGCCTATTTCTTCAGGTTACAGAAGGGGGTTAAACTAAGCGATTTACACAGCCCCTCTTCCTGAAAGGACTTTGTAAAATTTGGATGCAGTTCTAAGATTTTTATGCAGGTTCCCGCTGTAACTTTGTCTATTCTTTTAATAACAGCTCTAATTCTTTCAACAGCTATTTCTGTCATTTTCACCTACAACCACCTCTCAAATATCATCCAAGGTTCCATTTAGCTTATCCAGTCCAGATACTTTTAAAACATCGAGTAAAATAAAGCTAATAAGGAACAAAATTTAAGGCATTTTTTTTTTTATTTCAGCCAAGGAATGATGCATGCTACAGATTAATCTTTACTTTTCCCCACTTGGTTTTTCAAAGAACACCACCGTTTCAAACCCCAATGAACATGGCACTTGTTTTGTTTCTCCCCCTTCTAATTTATTCCAGATTTTCAAGTGTTTTCTTCAGTAACGATGCTTTCTCCTGCAGCTCAGGTCTGCTGTCTGTCTCCATAGTTCCTAAAGACTCAATCAGGACCACTCTGCACTCAGGAGTCAAACTTTCCCACTGTTTCGATTCTGAATGGAAAGAAAAAACACAAAAGAATCCTTATAGAAGAAGCAAGCAGAAAACCCAAAACTATTCTTTCTGCTTTTATGCCACACATCCTATCCCTGAAGTAAATGCAATAACTGTCCTGCATATATAATGATCACAGGTTTAATAGTTGTCTCAGAATCTAATTACTGACAATAATCTGAGGGACTATCAGGGGGTTTCATCCTCTGCCTCCAGAGCTGCTGGGACAAAGAGAATGAAGGGACACTGAAGCCACTCAGGAGACAGCGCACACAGTGACAAAAAGCCATCACAGCAACTGAGCTGAATATATCTCTAAGATAAGCTCAGTAAAAAAAAAAAAATCTATACATCTGAAAACTGCAGAGACAGTTTGAACAGATGATACTTTATTACACCTTTAAGAGAAGCATAGAAGAACTACATGCATGCTCAAAATTTTAGAAATTCAGAAAGTATGTCAGATACTAAATCTTGTTTATGAGGTTCTGATACGTTCTGGTGATGGAGTTTCAAGCTAGATATTTCACTGTTTAGCTTCGTTTTCCTCATCTAGAATGTATGCATACATATGTGGCAAACCTGAGAATCCAGGGATCTATCTAAGTTCCTAGCTTTCATTTCAACAAGGAAAATGGGATCATGAGGTGTGCAATGCTACTGAATCTAAACAGCCTATTTTATGGAGCCTTGAGAGGTGCTTTAATTGCTAGGCGAGGTCAGAGACAGAATGAGAAACAGCAAATACATAAGGCTCTACAGAAAGCTGTTCCATCTTCCTCATTCTTTATTCATATGGCTAAAATAACAAAGACCAGGAAACAGAAAAAAAAAAGTAAAGAGGCCTCCTTTTGAAGTCAGTAGCAGATACACTACTGGAGAAATGCTCCCAGTCTCCTGTTACCAGTGATAGAACAGACCATGAGATAAACTCGCTTCTGTATAAGACAGCTTTTAAAAAGGAAAACAGAAGAAAAAAAAAAATCAACTGAGAAAACTGCGATCAAATTTGACGATTCCGGAAGTTAACTGTTAAATGTTTTCCTAACTTTCACTTTTCAGTGCGTCATTCTGTTTACTGACATGTGTGCAGTGAGTTCTGCCCGCCACCGTCAGCTGCGAGGTGTAATTCACCAAGATTAACTCAAGATTCACTATAGAAATAAAACCTTTTTTTTAACTAATTAATTTTAGTTCAGTTCAATTCAGCAGCTCGGTCGTGTCTGACTCTTTGTGACCCCATGGACTGCAGCACGCCAGGCCTCCCTGTCCATCACCAACTCCTGGAGTTCACTCAAACTCATGTCCGTCGAGTCAGTGATGCCATCTAACCATCTCATCCTCTGTCGTCCCCTCTCCTCCCGCCTTCATCTGTCCCAGCATCAGGGTCTTTTTAAATGAGTCAGTTCTTCACATCAGGTAGCCAAAGTATTGGAGTTTCAGCTTTAGCGTCAGTCCTTCCAATGAATGTTCAGGAGGAGGCTAATTACAATATTGTGGTGGTTTTTGCCACACATTGACATGAATCAGCCATGGGTATAGTGTACATGTTTCCCATCCTGAAACCTCTCCCCACCCCATCTCTCTGGGTTGTCCCAGGGCACTAGCTTTGAGTGCCCTGCTTCATGCATTGAACGTGGATTGGTCATCTACTTCACATGTGGTAATATACATGTTTCAATGCTATTCTCTCAAATCATCCCACCCTCGCCTTCTCCCACAGAGTCCAAAAGTCTGTTCTTTATATCTGTGTCTCTTTTGCTGTCTTGCATATAGAGTCATCATTACCATCTTTCTAAATTCCATATATATGTATTAATATACTGTATTGGTCTTTTTCTTTCTGATGTACTTCACTTCAGTTTCATCCACCTCATTAGAACTGACTCAAATGTGCTTTTTTTTTTAAATAGCTGAGTAATACTCCATTGTGTATATGTAACACAGCTTTCTTATCCATTCATCTGCCGATGGACATCTAGGCTGCTTCCATGTCCTGGCTATTGTAAACAGTGCTGCAATGAACATTGGGGTACACGTGTCTCTTTCAATTCTGGTTTCCTCGGTGTGGATGCCCGGTAGTGGGCTTGCTGCGTCGTATGGCAGTTCTAGTTCCAGTTCTCCGTAGTGGCTGTACTAGTTTGCATTCCCACCAACAGCGTAAGAGGGTTCCCTTTTCTCCACACCCTCTCCAGCATTTATTGTTTGTAGACTTTTTGATAGCAGTCATTCTCACTGGTGTGAGGTGGTTCCCCATTGTGGTTTTGACTTGCATTTCTCTGATAAAAAGTGGTGTTGAGCATCTTTTCGTGCGTTTGTTAGCCATCTCTATGTCTTCTTAGGAGAGATGTCTGTTTAGTTCTTTGGCCCATTTTTTGATTGGGTCATTTATTTTTCTGGTATTAAGCTGCATGAGCTGCTTGCATATTTTGGAGATTAATTGTCAGTTATTTCATTTGCTATTATTTTCTCCCATTCTGAAGGCTGCCTTTTCACCTTGCTTATAATTTCCTTTGTTGTGCATAAGCTTAGGTTTACTTAAGTCCCATTTGTCTATTTTTTCTTTTATTTCCATTACTCTGGGAGGTGGGTCATAGAGGATCTTGCTGTGATTTATGTCAAAGAGTGTTTGCCTATGTTTTCCTCTAGGAGTTTTATAGTTTCTGGTCTTACATTTAGATCTTTAATCCGTTTTATTTTTGTGTATGGTGTTAGAAAGTGTTCAGTTTCATTCGTTTATGGGTGGTTGACCAGTTTTCCCAGCACCACTTTTAAAAGAGACTGTCTTTTCTCCATTGTATAATTTTGCCTCTGTTGTCAAAGATAAGGTGTCCATAGGTACATGGATTTATCTCTGGGTTTTCTATTTGGTTCCATTGATCTATATCTCTGTCTTTGTGCCAATACCATACTGTCTTGATGATTGTATCTTTGTAGTATATTCTGAAGTCAGGCAGGTTGATTCCTCCAGTTCCATTCTTCTTTCTCAAGATTGCTTTGGCTATTTGAGGTTTTTTGTGTTGGAAACTAAAACTTTACTGAGATAATCATAGTTAATAGTGCATTAAAAGTATATAAAATAGAAGTGTACCAAATTTAACACTTCATAAAGTTTGAAGGTTTTCAGTTCAGTCACTCAGTCGTGTCCGACTCTTTGCAACCCCATGAATCGCAGCATGCCAGGCCTCCCTGTCCATCACCATCTCCCGGAGTTCACTCAGACTCATGTCCATCGAGTCCGTGATGCCATCCAGCCATCTCATCCTTGGTGGTCCCCTTCTTCTCCTGCCCCCAATCCCTCCCAGCATCAGAGTCTTTTCCAGTGAGTCAACTCTTCGTATGAGGTGGCCAAAGTACTGGAGCTTCAGCTTTAGCATCATTCCTTCCAAAGAAATCCCAGGGTTGATCTCGTTCAGAATGGACTGGTTGGATCTCCTTAGAGTCCAAGGGACTCTCAAGAGTCTTCTCCAACACCACAGTTCAAAAGCATCAATTCTTCGGCGCTCAGCCTTCTTCACAGTCCAACTCTCACATACATACATGACCACAGGAAAAACCATAGCCCTGACCAGATGGACCTTAGTCGGCAAAGTAATATCTCTGCTTTTGAATACACTATCTAGGTTGGTCATAACTTTTCTTCCAAGGAGTAAGCGTCTTTTACTTTTATGGCTGCAGTCACCATCTGCAGTGATTTTGGAGCCCCCCAAAATAAAGTCTGACACTGTTTCTACTGTTTCCCCATTTTTTCCAATGAAGTGATGCGACCGGATGCCATGATCTTCGTTTTCTGAATGTTGAGCTTTAAGCCAACTTTTTCACTCTCCTCTTTCACTTTCATCAAGAGGCTTTTTAGCTCCTCTTCACTTCCTGCCATAATGGTGGTATCATCTGCATATCTGAGGTTATTGATATTTCTCCCAGCAATCTTGATTCCAGCTTGTGCTTCTTCCAGGCCAGTGTTTCTCATGATGTACTCTGCATATAAGTTAAATAAGCAGGGTGACAATATACAGCCTTGACATACTCCTTTTCCTATTTGGAACCAGTCTGTTGTTCCATGTCCAGTTCTAACTGTTGCTTCCTGACCTGCATATAGGTTTCTCAAGAGGCAGGTCAAGTGGTCTGGTATTCCCATCTCTTTCAGAATTTTCCACAGTTGATTGTGATCCACAAAGTCAAAGGCTTTGGCATAGTCAATAAAGCAGAAATAGGTATTTTTCTGGAACTCTCTGATTTTTCCATGATCCAGTGGATGTTGGCAATTTGATATCTGGTTCATCTGCCTTTTCTAAAACCAGCTTGAACATCAGGGAGTTCACCATTCATGTATTGCTGAAGCCTGGCTTGGAGAATTTGAGCACTACTTTACTAGCATGTGAGATGAGAGCAATTGTGCAGTAGTTTGAGCATTCTTTTGCATTGCCTTTCTTTGGAATTGGAATGAAAACTGACCTTTTCCAGTCCTGTGGCCACTGCTGAGTTGTCCAAATTTGCTGGCATATTGAGTGAAGCACTTTCACAGCATCATCTTTCAGGATTTGAAAGAGCTCAACTGGAATTCCATCACCTCCACTAGCTTTGTTCTTAGCGATGCTTTCTAAGGCCCACTTGACTTCACATTCCAGGATGTCTGGCTCTAGATTAGTGATCACATCATCATGATTATCTGGGTCGTGAAGATCTTTTTTGTACAGTTCTTCCGTGTATTCTTGCCACCTCTTCTTAATATCTTCTGCTTCTGTTAGGTCCAGACCATTTCTGTCCTTTATCGAGCCCATCTTTGCATGAAATGTTTCCTTGGTATCTCTAATTTTCTTGAAGAGATCTCTAGTCTTTCCCATTCTGTTGTTTTCCTCTATTTCTTTGCATTGATCGCTGAAGAAGGCTTTCTTATCTCTTCTTGCTATTCTCTGGAACTCTGCATTCAGATGCTTATATCTTTCCTTTTCTCCTTTGCTTTTCGCCTCTCTTCTTTTCACAGCTATTTGTAAGGCCTCCCCAGACAGCCATTTTGCTTTTTCGCATTTCTTTTCCACGGGGATGGTCTTGATCCCTGTCTCCTTTGCAATGTCACGAACTTCATTCCATAGTTCATCAGGCACTCTATCAGATCTAGACCCTTAAATCTATTTCTCACTTCCACTAGATAATCATAAGGGATTTGATTTAGGTCATACCTGAATGGTCTAGCGGTTTTCCCTACTTTCTTCAATTTAAGTCTGAATTTGGTAATAAGGAGTTCATGATCTGAGCCACAGTCAGCTCCTGGTCTTGTTTTTGTTGACCGTATAGAGATTCTCCATCTTTGGCTGCAAAGAATATAATCAGTCTGATTACGGTGTTGACCATCTGGTGATGTCCATGTGTAGAGTCTTCTTTTGTGTTGTTGGAAGAGGGTGTTTGCTATGACCAGTGCATTTTCTTGGCAAAACTCTATTAGTCTTTGCCCTGCTTCATTCTGCATTCCAAGGCCAAATTTGCCTGTTACTCCAGGTGTTTCTTGACTTCCTACTTTTGTATTCTAGTCCCCAATAATGAAAAGGACATCTTTTTTGGGTGTTAGTTCTAAAAGGTCTTGTAGGTCTTCATAAAACTGTTCAACTTCAGTTTCTTCAGCGTTACTAGTTGGGGCATAGACTTGGATTACAGAGATATGAATGGTTTGCCTTGGAAACGAACAGAGATCATTGAAGGTTTTAGCTATGTATCTTCATCTTTCATGTATAAATATATTAATTTACATTTTGGAATATATGCTTCATTAAAAATAAAAACAGAAAATAAAAAAATTTCCTAAAACATCTGCCATGAAGTCTCCTTGGATTTCTGGTCCTCCAATCAGAAGTATCAAGAACTCACCTTCAAGTTTTTTAAGCAGCAATTCTATCACAGATAAAGCTTCTGTTCTCACAGATGAGTAGGTCTTATTTTCTAAGAAGGAAATCATACAGTTCACATTATTCGTTTTATATGCCTTACAAACAGTACTTTTAAGATTAAGTTAATGTTACTGAAAAAAAAGACATTCAGAAATTATAAATTCAGAAAAAGATATACTTATTCTTAAGTAAGCATCCCTTTGCCAATTATCATCAAATACTAGAAATATGTTACAAGTCCACATTCCTTACCACAAAAAAAAAGCCATCAGTGAAATATACCAATCTCCACAATAAATGGCAATATTTCAAGGACCCATTTTAGAAGTCAGAAATCAAAAGACAGTATCTCAAACACATATTGACCTCATAGGATACCTAAGAAAAGTCTTAAGGTTTTCATCACCTCTTCATTTTAGCAAAGAACATGACACAATCCAGGGGTAAAGAGCCAACTCAGGGAAACCTGGCCGGGACCCGACCCCACAAGGACTAGTTTCTTAGCTGCCAGTTCTTTATCCATAACCATGTGGCTACCTGCAAGAATCACCACTGAAATATGCTTTCTTAGTCTCTACTCTACACGGAGCATCTAGCTCACAGTGAAACTGTCTAGAGAAAAAACTAACACATAACCAGACCTGAGTCAAAGAAAGAACAAAATGCGGTTATAACAGGTTGTTATGCTACGAAGTACACAATGCTTAAAAAACGGTGGTGAGCTGACAACCGGACACAGGAGTCAGCTTAAAGGGGCTTCCGCTGGCCAAATTTGGGGTAATTTGAGCAACAAATTAATTCAGGAAAGTAATTATAAACCAATAGGGAAATAAAGGGATGCATGAAACAATGTGGATAACAGATTAATAGAGTTCAGGAGAGGGACCTGGCTTATGAGAGGAAATCAGCTGTCAAAGGGTAAATGCAGAGGCAGTGCTAGAGCTGGAAAATCCTCTTAGTAAAAGCTGGCTCAGGAAAACCTATCAATGCCTGCTGAAGCTAGAGGAGATACTTTGAAAACCAGCAGTACATGTACGTGGTCTTAAAGTGTCTTCTCCCAGACTGCTTTAGAAGACACAGTTCTGAAGAGGAGCAGTTATTCAAATGGTCTTAAAATACGTTCTCCTGCAGGCTGCTTACCAGACAGAATGGGAAAAAACAGTAACCACATAGCAGAGAAAACGGAGTAATACCTTGCCTGGATCATCCCAATTAACCTCACCAGTGAGGGCAGATGGACAGTGTACCTCTTGATGGGAAAGGACACACCACCCCTTACAGAGAAGCACAGCTGGGAACTCATAATCTGGATCTGACCACAAGGAAACACCAGACAAGTGGCAAGTGAGAAACACGCTCGTTTTCAAGCAGGGCAAGCCGAGGCTTTTCTTCAAAATTGCCAATGTCATATAAGATGGAAAAAGGCCGAGGAACCATTCCAGATCAAAGGAGACTAAAAAGACACGACAACTATCAATAAACGCGCTTAATGACTGAACCAGATTCCTTAAGAAGAGGAGGAAAAAATTATATAAAAACATTACTGAGTCAACTGAAAACCTAGACTATGAATGGTTAAAAACACTGCCTCATTACACTGTCTAAAGTCGGCAACTACACTATGATTACGTAAAAGCAGGCACACTGAAGAACTTAGGAGAAGAGGGGCAGGATGTAAATATACTTTCAAATGTTCAGGGAAAAGTACTATATGTCTACAGAAGGCAAATCAAAGTAACTGGCACAAAATGCTAACAGGTAACTTTGGGTAAAGCATATACAAGTATCATATGCACTATTACTGTACTTTTCTCTAAGTTTGAAATTATTTCCAAATACAAGGTTTTAAAAAATACTGATCACAAAGGTTTTTCTAATCTAGGTGTTGAAATCCTAATTAGTTTCAGATTAATACATTCCAGTTTGGGGGCACAGATTGAGTCTATTAAATAGAAGAGTTCAGTAGTTGGTTCCATGAATTTAGTTCCCAGCACAAGGTAGGACATATTTGAACTTTAACTCCTTGAGCTTTAAAATGAAAACCCCCTTATCCATGTCAGTTTGAAAGAGAAAGCGAAAGCCGCTCAGTCATGTCTGACTCTTTGGGACCCCATGGACTATATAGTCCATGGAATTCTCCAGGCCAAGAATACTGGTGTGTTCTTTCCCTTCTCTAGGGGATCTTCCCAACCCAGGGATTGAACCCAAGTCTCCTGCATTGCAGGTGGATTCTTTACTAGCTGAGCCACAAGGGAAGCCCAAGAATACTGGAGTGGGTAGCCTATCCCTTCTCCAGCGGGATTTTCCTGACCCAGGAATCCAACCAGGGTCACCTGCACTGCAGACAGACTCTTTACCATATCAGTTTACCACTCACCTAAAGAATATGTGATTGATTTACAAGTTTCAAGGAGAATTTCAGCCAGAGCCTCAGGATCTGCATGTTCTTCTTCTAAAAGCATTAATCTGTACAAATTAGAAAGCAAGATCCAAATACCAGTTATTTCAGAAACATCCTAAAGCCTTTCCTGGCACAAACGATTCCTATCTGTATGTATTATTTTAGATGTCATTTTAGCTTTTTGAAATGTAAAAGAATTCCACTGATAACACATAAAATGCTAAGGGGAAGGGGAAAGTAAAATAAATGACCGAACTATGAAACGAATTACCCCTGAAAAAAGGCATTCATTGCCTGTAGGACTCCCAGCTGCACTTTCCATGTGCTGAGCTTCAGCCGTTCACACATCAGTTTGCACAACTCCTGACGATAACAACCTGGGAAAAAAGACAGATTGGGACAGAGCAGGACAGAGAGTATGAAGAAGCAAGAGACAGAGCAAGTGAGAGAAACAAAGAACAGAGAGGGAGAGAGGGACAAAGAGAGAGAGGGTGGGGTTGGGAGGTAAGTGGAAGAGAGAGGGAGAGAGGAAAAAGTGAAAAAACAAAACAAAACAAAACAAATGCCTTTAATTAAAGCCATGAAATTTCAAAAACACTTCAGCATGACTCTGTTAAATTCCCACAAACTTCCTTGATCAGAAATATGCACCCCCCACCCTCAAACTGTATATAACTGTTCAAAAGTTATAACTATTCACCATCAAGGCAATATCTTTCTCTACAAAACTGACAGTCAACCACATGCATGTTCCCTGTAAAATACCATAAATGACGGCCAAAGAAAGCAGGACTCTGGAGGCTGGGGGGTCCTTGCTGGACACTCACAAGCTTATGCATATTGCAGACTTAACTCGAGTCAATGGTGCTTTATTCCAAATCTGGTATGCCAACTGCACTCTTATTATAATTATGTAATTAATATTTTGCTAAGTGATGAAACAGGAGCATAAAACTCAATGAAGTAGTTATTTTTTAAATGCTGCAGAATTTAGTAAGGTTCACAAATGTAAAGATGGATAGGGGTTAAGAATCTAGATTCTGCATTTGAACTGCTTCCTAAGAAATTGTGCTTTCTTTCTCCACTATAAAGAAATAAAACCAAAAAAAAAAAAAGGAAATAAAACCAGAAATTGAAGATGACATATTAAGAGTAAGATGTATATGAGAAGCCAGTGTGGAACAAATTCTCAAAGGCCTTTGCCCTTCCCCTTTAACTGATATGTGAATGTACATCTCTATTCCTTGAGGGACTGGGGCAGGAGGAGAAGGGGACAACAGAGGATGAGATGGTTGGAGGGCATCACCGACTCAATGGACATGAGTTTGGGTGAACTCAGGGAGTTGGTGACAGACAGGGAAGCCTGGCGTGCTGCAATTCATGGGGTCACAAAGAGTCGGACACAACTGAGTGACTGAAGTGAACTGAACTGAACTGATGACTGCCTTGTATATGTATCATCTTTTTATATAACTCCCTATTTGAATTTTTTCCACCTATCAAGCAAAAGTTAATAGTCCTAATGAAATCAAATAAGTGGGCTTCCACTGCAGTCCAAACTTAACACCAAGAAATAAAACCTCTTACAAATCTGTATCTCTGGGGAAACCCATCCTATACATAGCAAATATACTTGTTGAAGTTCACACAAAGGATGGCAAGGCTCAATGACGCTCTTAAGTGTGATTTTAGATACATCCAAAACATTAAAAAACAGAGAGACATTACTTTGCCGACAAAGGTCCGTCTAATCAAAGCTATGGATTTTCCAGTAGTCATGTATGTATGTGAGACCTGACCATAAAGAAGGCTGAGTACCAAAGAATTGATGCTTTTGAACTGTGGTGTTGGAGAAGACCCTTGAGAGTCCCTTGGAGTTGGGGATAGACGGGGAAGCCTGGTGTGCTCTAGTCCATGGGGTCGCAAAGAGTCACAACTGAGCGACTGAACTGAACTGAATCAGAGAGTCAATGATGCTTTTCATAAGATTCAGGAATATTCAGATGTAGGATGCACTGCAAGAACCAATACAAGGCAAACTCCTACTAACTACAACCTAACCCGCGAGTAAAGGTTTACCATTTATTTAAACCTTGGGCTTCGCTGATAGCTCAGTTGGTAAAGAATCCACCGGCAATACAGGAGACCCCGGTTCAATTTCTTGGTTGGGAAGACCCGCTGGAGAAGGGGTCTACCTACTCCAGTATTCTTGGGTTTCCCTTGTGGCTCAGCTAGTAAAGAATCCACTTGCAATGCCAGAGACCTGGGTTTGATCCCTGGGTTGGGAAGATCCCCTGGAGAAGGGAAAGGCTACCCACTCCAGTATTCTGGCCTGCAGAATTCCATGGACTAGTCCATGGGGTCACAAAGAGTCAGACACAACTGAGCAACTTTCACTTTCACTTTTCACTTGGAAAGATTATGCTCAAATCTGCAAATCTCTCAGAAAATTACAAGTTTCTCAGGCAGACAGATTTCATTTGCTTACTGAAGGTTGAGCAACAAGGCTATTTATTTTGAGACAGAGACCCCCTACTAATAAGTTCCATGGATATCTCAGAATACAGTGCCATAAACAAGACTAACAGAATTCTTTTTATAGTTAAATTATCTACACAAAATGTATCACAGTTGCTATGGTGGTTTAGTTGCTAAGTCATGTCTGACAGGCTCCTCTGTCCATGGGATTCTCCAGGCAAGAATATTGGAGTGGGTTGCCATTTCCCACAAATTCACATGTTGAAGTCCTAATAACCCCAAGTATCTCAGAATGTGACTGTGCCGGGAGATGGTTTTCAAAGAGACCATTAGGGCCCTAATCCAAGATGACTGGTATATAAGATATAAGAACATTAGGACACAGAAACATGGATGGCCCTTTACAAGCCAAGGAGAAAGAGCCCAGAAGAAACCTCAACACTGGTAATACCTTGGTCTCAGACTTCTAGTCTCCAGACTTCGAGAAAAGAAGCCACCTAGTCTGCAGGACTATGTTACAGCAGCCATACCAAATTAATAGTCAATGAGATTATTTGTCAACACAGAAGTAAGATTTATATTGGATAATCCTCTCTATCCATCAGTCAGGCTCTACAGGAAACTGCAGCTATAAATCATCACACAGAATGCCTCTGCTCTTGTGACGTAACTCCTGACTACAGCAGCCCTTCTTGAAATGCAGCTTCTGTTGCTTACGCTGGGTCTCCGCACTTCGGGGCCAGGCTTTGCCCAGGCTCTCAAAGGCTCCCAGCAGAGATTCCAGCTGGAGCTCCTTTTCCTTCTCATTCTCATCTTCATTTTTGGTTGTCCGTACTCCAATGCTTTCAGGTGAGTTCTGAAAGGCAAAAAAAAAAAGAAAGCAAATTAAAAAAATTTTTTCTTTGAAGTTACAAGTATACTATTAAAACATTCAGGGTACCAGAGTATGAGATATTAACCAGGAATTAAATGCTAAATTCTCTACTATGGGTCGCCCTATTCATTAAAAGAATTTTGAACAGGAAGACTACATCTCTCCAATAAATTTGGGTGATCCTGTAAAGGACTCTGTGGGCAAAGGTGAAAAAACCTATCGTATATATAGTATTTTGAGCACAACACAGAAAGGGTGGCATTACAATCATGGAATTAAAGGAGAAAGAACTCAGTAATGATCTAAATCCAAACTGTCTTTATAAGATAAGGAAACAAGCTAGGAAGTCACTTGTCCAGCTGGCTGGTGAAATAATCCATTTAAAATACAGGTCTCCCAAATCCATACACTACCATTATGTGTATAACAGAAATTATTTAAACAACTTTTTTTACAACTGCAAAATAGCAGCAACACAAGAAACCAAATAAAAATGTTATTTTAAATATTTTATGTTTCACCAAAAAAAAAAATTGGTAAACCATACCCGTCTTTCTCTGAATCAGTGTCCAACCTTTAAAAACGAGAACTTCATTATCCAAAATAAATCAAGGTCCATTTTTGATCAAAGTCCCCCAATCTGTAGCAAAGGCAGTCAGCAGTGGCACACTGAGCTCCCTGTCTTCACTCTGGGATGCCTGGGCTGGCTGCTGCACAGACTTGCAATGCAAAGCTCATTACCACCATGAGAGAGACTATTCGTCTATTCCAATACCAGACTCAGGAACTCGCTGGTCCTGCAGCCCTCAGTTTCCTGGCTCTCAGGATGAAATCTCTGCAATAAACTCATCTTTCTGCTTTGTTTTCTCTTTTTTTGGCATGCCACATGGCATGTGGGATTTTAGTTCCCTGACCAGGGATCAAATTCACACCCCCTGCACTGAAGTCCAGAGTCTTAACCACTGGACTTCCCAGGGAAGCCCTCTGCTTTGTTGAAAAAAAAAAGAAAAAAAAAAAATCTACCATTATCCCATGGAGGGGAAATGGATACCTAAAATGAAGACTCCTGTTTGCAACCTCATTTGCAGCCAGGTATGGCCATCTGGCTAAGCACTGACCAATGGGAGAAGTGAAAAGGCCCTGCTCCAGTTTCCAGGAGCTCCCCTTAAAAGAGATCTGATGTGCCTACTCTGACCTTTCATCCTTTCTCCATCTCCCCTGCCATCACCCGCTTGGAACGCAGACACACGGTGGACTGTGAAGATAGTGGCCACCCCCCAGGGACAGCAGAGCTGGGAGCTGTAAAGAGCCAGACTCCCAAAACTAGTATGTGAGAGACAAACGTCTGTCTTGCTTAAAGCCATGATGTTTTGGGATCTTCTGCAATTTGCAGCTACATGAATCCTAACAAAATGTGCAAAGAGGACACAGGAAAATCTTCTCCTCCTTTTTAAAAATTTTTTAAAGTATAAACGAAACCTGAAAGAAGATGGCAGTCATTACCTTCTTGATGAGAGGTATGACAATGTCGGCAAACTCCTGGAATCTGTCTTCTTTGGTGGCCTTTAAGACATCCCCTGCACAACTGATTGCTACAATCTTGTACTTGGGGTTCTCTCTGCCACACTCCTTCAGAACAGCCTGCAGGATTTCATT
Source organism: Capra hircus (assembly GCF_001704415.2). NCBI lineage: Eukaryota > Metazoa > Chordata > Mammalia > Artiodactyla > Bovidae > Capra > Capra hircus. Next base: position 100,555,832 of record NC_030815.1, read on the forward strand.
TGTGCTGGGCTGACCGGGCACAGGCTTCTCCAGCTCTGCACTGTAAGACCCACACGAAAGCATCAAACAATTAATAAAGGCTGCGGCTTTCCAGCTCAGTTTAAGAAATGGAGTCTGATTCACTGAAGGAACATTTACCTGCAAGCTGTCACCACACAGGCAATGGCTTTCAAAAGTTCTTCCTAAAGGGTTGAAAGAGGAAAAGATCAGCACCCATGTGTCATTTACATTTTCTGCGCATGACTACAACTACCTCAGAAGTATCTAAAAATTATGGCAACAAAAATGAACCAGTCACCACATCTATAACACACTTTTTGTTTAATGACCACATCCACAGAGTTTTGCTCCAGACCACGGAAGCAGGATAACTGTCCTCATCTCCACTGCGTGAAGCCTAGAGAACCGACTTGCCCAAGGGCAGAGAGGCAGAAGCATTAACAATGGGATCAGAAATGGCTCTGACTCCGAGGCCCCCACTTCATTTACAGCTCTGCACGGACCACCAGGGCTTCCACCACGTCACACAGACTATATACGATCACAGTCTCCTGCTCCCCATAAACGGTCACTGTGTGCAGCCTACCATCAACCGTCTATTAAAAACGACCAATTCACAGGCCCCAGAGACGTGCATCCTGAACTCAGGGGTTCAGACACACTGGCCTGGACACTCAATTTCACATATGCCCAGTCCTGACAGTCTGCTTGTGAGGTCAACTGGGACAAAAGGATGACCACTTGGTTTAAGACTTATCTTGGAAAGTTGAACAGGATAAATAAAAATCAACCCCCAGCATTACTGTGCACTATTCAAGGACACATGGGTTATACTCTGATGAAATATCACATTTAATCAAAGTTTACGCAAGGCTTCCCACTGCCTAAGAAATCAGTTTCACAAAAACCATCCATCTTTTGTCCCACAAAACAATATTTTAATTTTTATAGAAAATGAAACGTGAAGGATGAAGTCATAATCCTTTAAGGATACCTTAAGTTTAACTGGGCATGAATGGTTCCTTTACCTTTCCTGCCCATGTTCTTCCAGCTAGGCCTTGTAGTAACGCGGTCAGTATCATTCCCAGATACGGAGGCACCAGGGAGCTGGTTTGCTTTGCAATTGACGCCATGGCAATTGCACCCTGCGCTTTCATTTTCCAGGACTGAGACTGTAAAGCCTTCTGGGTAATGGTAATCAACTCCTGCAGGTATAACCGAATGCCGCCAAAGGAACCTAGATTATGAAAAGCAAAATTAAAGCAACTTTTAAATGACCAAAACAACCCCCAAAACTAATGGATTTTTTTTCCCCTAAGTCTGGAATAAAAGTCGGTGAACGTCAGTTTAAAGCAGTGACTCAGCAGCGACACTGCACCACATCACTCTCTGAAAGGAAGAGAAAGGGAGGAGGGGTGTGAGGAGTCTTCACAGCAGCAGGACTTTACGAACTTGGACGTGCCCAGAGTTGGGCTCTCACCCATGAATGCGTGTCCAGGTGAAAAGCAGAGTGGAGAAGCACTACGCTAAAATATTACTCAGAGCAACAGAAAAATCACTGTTCACTCTCAACTGAAATAAGCCAAATTCTGCTGTGTTAGGGCAGTTTCTGTTCTTCACATGGGCAGCAATGAGAGAGGAAAGAAAAGAGCTCTGAGTGCCAACCTGAGAACTCAGCAATTTGGACAGGCTGAGAACCCAACGGGATACACACTGTTAACGTGCCGGGAAAAGTAACTACAGAAGTTTGCAAATAAAAAGTAAGCTAGAAATTCCAACAGTGGGATGCAGAAAACAAACTATGGTTACTGGGGGGGTAATTGGGAGATTGGGACCGACATATATATACCACTATATATAAACAGATAACTAATGAGAACCTACTGTATAGCTCATAGAACTCTACTCAACACTCTGTAATGACCTATATGGGAAAAGAATATAAAATACAAGGGGTGTATGTATAACTGATTCACTTCACTGTATAGCAGAAATTAACACAATATTTCATTTCAACTATATTCCAGTAAAAGTTTTTTTTTAAAAAAAGAGAAAAATAAATTTCAACTGTGGTTCTTAAGGAACAGGTTTAATTCACAGACACTGTTTACTAACCAGGGACATTCTCCTGCCACACTTCAGTCCATAAGTTACATTCTTCTTTTTCTGCTTTCTCCTCATCAGCAATTTCATGCATGCCTAGGAATGCCAAAGGCAGAACTTCTTTGGCATGGTTCTTCAGTACATCGGGGCTGTATCGTCCAATAGCATGAATAGTCAGAGCACAAGAGGTCTTGTAGACGGGTTCTAAAGAGAAGCAGAAAAGCCCACAATCTTCATGACTCGTACCGTCTTTAAGAGTAACTGGCTGAAACAGACCACCAGAGAACTTGTACCACAACAAAACAAACCAGTAAAATCAACCAGCAATGTTCCTCGCAGAGCATATAAAATCAGAAAGGGTAAGACCTGATCTGTCCTGTTACATTAGGCTGTTTACATCTAAATTAACAGTAACTGAAATAGGAAAAGAAAGGCACCTTCTTTCTCCATATACCAGCCATTGAGCTTCTGCAGGAGTTTCTCAGTGCTGCTATCCCGTGAGGTCTAGAAGAGAAACGATCCCAGTCATTTCTCTATAACTATGCCACTACACTTATTTAACTAAGCAAGAAATTCAACTCACCCGAACTAAATGGCCCATGGCAAATGCACAGGATTTCTGAATTACACTATTCCGATCAGTCAGGCCACTAAGCAAAGCACTCATGAGTTTACCTGGTGCAAACAAAGGAGGAAAATCTTGACACCTGGTTGAACGACCACTCTGCTCTGTTCCCAGGACCCAAACAAACTTAAACCTGTAGTTAGTATCTGATTTATTCCATGGTAGCCTAGAGCTCTTGCATGTTACATTTGTACTATCCATTCACTTCTCTTTGCTTGGTGCAAAATTAAAAATTAAACTGCATCAGGACTTCCCTGGCAGTCCAGCGGTTAAGAATCTGTGCTTCCAACGCAGGAGGTACCAGGGGGAACTAAGTAAGATCCTGCAGATGGCACAGTGTGTCAAGAAATAAAAGTAAACAAATAATAATCTGTGCCTAGAATACTGGGGGGAAAGCTGCAAAAATGAGTGAGGTACTTGTACAAAAGTCCATCACCCCCACCTGGAAATCAATCCAAGATGAAAATGTTGATGTAACATTACAAATCCTACAGAAGAGGAGATACTTTCACTTCCTTATACCAGCAAGAAATAAAATCTGTAAACCAGTGAAAACGTGCTAAACTTGATCACCTTGTACCTCTTGCAAAGAGAGATAAAGGCAGAGGCGGGGGAGCTTGACGGAAGAAGAAGTACATAGTATCTCAAGCGTGGCTCAATGACCGTTATTTTTCCATTTAAAACCTTGTCACACAAGACATGGCCATACCAAAACATCGCCCCACGCGGTTCAGACAAACTCACCTGAGTAAGGTGTTAGGTCCTGGGGACACTGAGTAGTTAATGATACGATGACACTGGCGCAGCCTCCCTGCAGGGTCACAAAGGCAAAGGTCTAAATTTGATGGTCACGTGTTCTATCAAACTTTGTTTTAGGAGTCAAAGATTTAAAGAAATACGCAAAGCCTAACAGCCCCTCCAAGAGACCATCTAGGAAAAACTCTTATTTTTAACTACTAACATGAAGATTTTCTTCAAGTGTTCCAGCAGGAACCTTTGTAGCACAAATGTACACTGCTCTCATACACTGCAAGTGAGGAGGGGACTCATATGATCTTTTGGGAGGGCAACCTGCCATCCTGTCCAATTCCTGTTTTAACATTTCCAGCTCTAGGAATTTAACCAAAGGAAGTAGCTTCAGATGCGTCCAAGGACATTCACCACAGTGCTTTGTGGAGACTCAAAAGAGCCGAAAACCAATCAGATGTTCCCTGATGGGTTAAAATAAATGATGTTCCAGCCACACAAGAGAATAAGTATCATGTGGCCATTAAAGAAGGCACTGTGTAAGACCCACGCACACAGAGACACCAGGAGGCAACCCACTCCAGTATCCTTGCCTGGAGAATTCCCGTGGACAGAGGAGATGATATTTACTGAGTAAATCACGCGTTTTATATTCTGAATGAGTTACATGTTTTAAGTTACTAATGCAGTCACAGAAACAAACTAGTTAATGTAAAATACTGTTAGGTTTTAAGAAAAAAAATGTATTTCACACATGACATCTATGCTATGTTTGTGGCCCAAACTAATGAAGATGCAAATTTCTCTGGTAAAAAATACACTTACTTACCTTGGTTCCAAGACCTACACCACTTCTGATAAGTTCACATAATCTAGGAACTAGCTCACCCAGCACTGATACATCAAGATATTGCAGGCACTTTGGGAAGAGAATAAATATAAAGTTAACTTAAGGAAATAAGTCAGTCAGTCAGTCAGTACCACATCTTCAATTAAAAACTGCCCGGGTCTTCCCTGGTGGTCGAGTGGTGAAGACTCTGAGCTTCTACTGCAGAGGGAGCAGGTTTGATACCTGGTCGGGGAACTAGCCACGCCCCTACCCCTTAAAAAAGTGCCCACGTCAACTGTGCACCCCACTGGTTTTGACATGAAGTTGAAAAACTACTGGTTTGATTTTGCTCTAATTTCAGTGTTAAAACCACCATTATACTACACACAAGAAAGCCATTTATCAGTGGTTCAAAATTGGAAACAAAAATAATAAAAAGCACTGATTTATAAAGGAGAAAATAAACAATGAGCACCCAAGAAGAAAGGATCTCTCTGGGTCTACTTCCTCTTTATCAGTCCAGATTAAAACTGACCTACCAGGCCATCTTATTAAAGTTGACTTCGTAGGCTGAATTTGTGATTTTTTGACAGTGTAACCACTATGTTCTATCACTGATGAACATATCTATAAGAAGTTTGCTAACTATTTCTATTTCTTTTATCTTTCTTCCTCCATCATCCAACTAAAATGTAACATCTTTAGGCCAAATTTTGGTAATAATTCCCCAGTAAGCACTAGAAAAATTTCTTCTTTTGTCTAATCTTGTGATCTGCCTAGCACCACAATTTCCAGTAGCTCATGAGTTCCCAGTTAACCACTCCAGGGCAGGCACAGGAGAGTCGGCTTTTGTGACCTTAGGGACTCTTAATCTACGGCTCCACAAACACTGGAACTTTGAAACTTGGTGCTAAGCAGCTCTTTTCTGCAAATCCCCTTCCTTTAACTGAACAACCTATCAAAGGTGCTCAGTTCTCTCTCCCTACCTTTTCTGCTGTCTACTTCTCTGAACACCTCCAGCTTACACCTTCCTAGGTCCCCAAGACAGTGCTCAGACAGAGACAAATAGCTGCACCTTTCTTTAGACAGGCAGGCCAAAAGACATACAGATACAGATTTACAGGGAAATCTTTTAATATATTGTTTCCCTGCATGAGACAAATCTAGACTAATGGAGTCTAGTATTGGGTAAAGTATGTGTTCCTTTAGCAATACAGGAGAAGAAAAAAGAATTCTTAAGAAAAAAAACTAGAGTCACAACAGCTGCTTGACTCGTCCCTTAAATCTCTAGTTCATTCAAGGCACTGTAACCTGAAGACTTTGGACATTACACTCTAAAGTAAGCCAACAAACATTCTCATTATAGGAGGCACTGACCATGTTGATTGTTTCCATCATGGGAGAGGATTTGGCAGCACTGAGTCGGGCGCTATCCATTGCAGCCTGAGAACACAAATACAAGGACATTCGATCACTCAAGAAGAACCTCCGCAGACTCCCGCTGGGTGAGACTGCCAAATTAAGGAATATTTTCAAAAAGAATATATAGATACAACAAATTAAAATACAAGTCGAAATAACTTCTTTGGGCCTGCATTCAATCACAGATATGTAAAGGCAGCATCTCATCACAGGTTAGACATGCAGACGACAGTTCAGTATTAACCACCGCTAGAACACACCCCAGTATGGCTCTGGGCAAGTTATCCAGCCTTCCGGAGCCTCAGGTTCTCCATCCAATAAATAGACAGATCACATAATTTTCCATCTAAGACATGATTGTTAATTTTTATACATGTTTTCCTTTAACTATGGAAAGGGCCCTCATATGGTATCTTAGTCCAAGAACTAAGGAGCAGGAGGGGCTGACACTATCCAGACATAATAACAAGAAAAATTAGGCATACAGAAGCGACTTGCCTACGGCTGCAAAGTCTGAACTACAGTTTACGTTTCTTCATTCCCAACACCTATTAGGTGGGAACACAGGAAAGGGCAAGATTACTGCTGAAAGAGGAAGAATGACTGAAGAAGAAAGAGGCAGAGGGAATGAGAAGAGAACAGTTTAGGTGAGCCAAAAACCAGACAGAGCTTAGAGAAAGCTTTCACAATCACATGATAGGAGCCTGACAGTTCTAATAAGGACAAATGCAAAAATATAAACAAGTGAAAAACAAACACGGAAAAGAAACAATACAACTCACAAAGTAAATACAGATGGCTAACACAATATGAAAAGACAATGGACAACACTAGTAACAGGAAACTGCAAATTAGAATGAGATTCTTATCGGACGGAGATTATTCAGTGCTGGCACAGACGTGGAGGGAAACAAAACATTCCTAACTTTTGATATTATAAAAGCTCCCGCACAAAAGCTCAAAATAACCTCACTATTGAACACTACACACACACTAAAAAGAATGAAACAGACCAACATACGCACACGGTATTTTGTAAAAACACAAATCAAGCTGCAGAACAACTTTTGCAGCTTGATTCTATTTCTAAATTAATGTGTTTGTTGATTTTGTAGCCTGTGACTACAAAAGAACTTGAAAGGAGACACAGGGAACTGCTGACAGCGTGTACACCTCAGGAATGACACTGTGCTGCCCAAGAAGAGGGGACTCCCAGCGGGACACTTTCTACACTTCTGTGTTGTTTTAATTTTTCACAATAAATACATTTCATCTGTAATTTAAAGGGAAAAAAAAAAAAACTAACACTCTGATTAAGAGATTAGGGAACTATAGTATACGTAAAAAGCAAAATACTTTTGAACCATGCCAAAGTCTGGCTAGAAATCCTCTTGACTTGTAGGGCAAGAATGGTTCATAGAAAAAGATTCTGAGGGTGTAGCCTTAACCCCCCAAAAATAAACAAACATGTACCCAAAACTCTGTTAAATCAATGCACTGATGTATTATTTTGGCTAGAAGTGTCATTTTTCACATAATACTGCATGAGTCCTCTCCCTGCCCACCCCACTACTAAAAATAAAACACTGCATGTTGTTTTGAGAGTGTTGAAAGTATCATTTGAGTCCTGTAGTTTGACCAAGGCCCCTGGAGGACCTATTCAGTATCTTAACAGGCCTCTCCTTTCACAATAATTGTCAACACGCTTGTGCTGTCAACTCACCTTTTCTTGGTCTGTAGCCCGGAGGCTCAAATAATTGAGAACCTGGGGCTCCAGTACACTCAGGGACTCCAGCAGGGCTGGGATGAGTTTTGGCGCATGTGGCTTCAGCATGGCTCCTGCGCTTTTGCTGATCTTCACCAGGGTGTTGATACTACAGACACACAAAACACAACTCTTGAGTTCTTTTAACAAAAGGAAGAAGCCCCACAAGTCTAATCATGAGGATATTCTGCAGTTTCCTGCATTAAGGAACATACTCTCTTGGGTTCAGAGCCTGGTCTTAGCTCTGTGTTGTTTCTCTGGATTTTGTTTCTACTTTTGATTAAAGAAAATTTCACATATGTATGAAAGCAGAGAGGATCATAAGTGAAATTCTATTATGCTCTCCACTCAGTTCAACAATTAATAACCTCTGGCCAATTCTGTCTCACTTATACATCCACCATGCATATAGATCATACATATAATTTTTACCCCTGCCGTCGTCGTATTTTGACGCATAATCCCTAAGGTAACTTCAGTATGTGTCACCAAGAGAGGAGGACTCTTTATCATCATCAAAATACCATTTCACACCCCCAAAATATTAAGAATTCTTCTCATATCATCTAATATCCAAATTTCCCTGATGGTTTCACAAATGTCCTTAAGAGCTGGTTTGACAGAATTGAATCCAGAGTCCATCCACACATTGCAATCTACTGCATTTCCTGAATCTTTTTTCACAGGGCCCTCCTTCCTCTTTTTTTCTTATAACTTGTTTGTCCTCACTGACCGTATTCTGACGGTATCACTTAACATGTCCCTCTGTAGCTTGTGCAGATCTGCAGGCTAAATCAAGTTTAGTTCAAATTTTTTTTTTAAAATAAGAATCTTTCATAGATGGTCTGTCACATCCTATCCCATCACATTAGCATGCTTATCTTTTTCTGTGCTCTCAAAGAGTGATCAGAGGGTTCAAGTTTGGTCAGCACAAACCAACCATCCGCTGTAACTCTCCGCATCAGCCTTTCGCCAGTGGACTTAGAGCCACTTACGATCATTACCCGGGTCATCCTACTGACAACAGCAAAATGGTGGTGCCCTAATTTTATCATTCCTCTGCATTCGTTAGCTGAGTCCTTCTAAAAAGAACTTTCCCACACCAACTACTTGATTGCCACAAAACAGTGTTGACACTATTAATTTGATCTAATATGAACAGTGAAATAAAAGTGGAATTCATTCTAGATAGTATTCTAGTTTAAGGAAAAAAAAAAACGAAACTAGAATCTTTCACTACTGACTTTAACTTAGAAGAGCCATATAAATCTAAATACATGTTTCTTGACTATTTCACAGGTAGTAAATAGCTTATTTTTAAATCTAATAATCGGTGAAATGTTACTAAGTAATATAATCAACAAGCAAGCTTCCCAAGACCTTGCTTAACAGAGGCATAACAAGATGTGCCTAATGGGGGCAGAGGCCAGTGACGAGAAAAGACCGCCCTGCACTCCCGGCTGAGGCAGAACGCTGGGCGGAAGCAAGGTTCCCAAGAGAATGTCCTCTGCAAAAATGTTCCGACTCGCCACTTCTCACACACGCTCTTGGGTCACCCCAATGGATTCTCCTCAACTCCCTTCTCCATATGTCCCAGAATCTTAACCTTTGAAGAAATCCAATTTCTACTGGATGGCTAAGAACTAAGTAAATCCAGTATATTCATCTCGTCAGCTGATTCAAACCTGAGGGCTCGAACTTCGGTCACAGGACTCATCATTCCTTTGTCCAGCAGGCAGGGCAGGAGGACAGCAATGGTTCTCTGGCCAGCTGCTCCTTTGGCAGGGTCACACATTTTCACACAGACCTCACAGACAAAGAGCACAGAAATTAGTGAGCCTGACCCCTCATCTGATAAAGCGCTCATCTGACAAAACACTTGCCACTTCCCACAGCCACAGAAGAGAGCAAGTGATGCCACACTTTCTACCACTGAAGAGAGAAAAAGAAGACCTCGTGATCTGGGGTTGAGTCCCAGGGCTGCCAATAACTAAACAGAAAATCCGGTAACACATTTTACTTTCTAAGCTTTGGTCTTCTCATCTGTCAAACAGGCAACAGCTGAAGATGAAATGAGAAACCATTTAAGAAAGCACTCCGAAGAGGCTTAAGGTATGGTCACCATGATGATCCTCAATACCTTTGGGTGGCAGCATAGCACAGAGGTCAAGAACACAAATGTGGAAGAAGAAACACCTGGGTTTAAAACCCAGTTTTACCACGTACTAGTCATGTGACTTACAGCAAGGCGTATACAGCTAGAACACATTAGAAGGCCCTGATACACCACAAAACAAAATACAAATGGGAAACTAGTTTTAAAAAGGCTGCCAACCTCGTAACTATGAAAGGCAGGTTAACACATAAACAGAGCAATAATGAAGAGAACAGATGCTTGATCTAAATGTAATGCGTGCTTCAGAGTCGAGAGAAAGCCATATCTTATATAAAGGCCCAGAGGAGCCGACCATTTAAAGAGCCCAGAGATAGACTCTGTTAGAAATGCTCGTATTCTAACGTCATAGCACCCAGTTTCCCATTCACTGGGCTTCCCTCGTGGCTCAGCTGGTAAAGAATCTGCCTGCAAGGCGGGAGACCTGGGATCAATCCCTGGGTTGGGAAGATCCCCTGGAGAAGGGAAAGGCTACCCACTCCAGTATTCTGGCCTGGAGAATTCCATGGACTACAGTCCATGGGTTCGCAAAGACTTGGGACACGACTGAGTGACTTTCACTTTCTTTCACTTTTCCATTCATCATTAAGAACAGTAGGTTGTAACATGAAGTCAATTACAATGCAACTAAATGTCACTTTATATGACAAAAAATTATTATTTTCATTGTCACATAGAATCCTGCCCCACTTCACCCCCAGTAAAAGATTAAGAGTTTTCACCTTGCTTAGAGTTTTCAGAGCTAGTTCTGCTGCTTTTCGTACAGATTCCTAAAAAAAAGAGAAGTCTGATATCATACAAGTCAGAGTTTCCATCTCATCTACCCCCAAACGTACAATTAAACTGCCCCCAAATCTACACAAACTGATGAAAAACCCTACTTTGATTAACAAGTAAAAACAGTCTTTCACTAGGCTCTGTACCCATCAAGGAGCATATTACCATGATAGACTATTATTTTTTAAATTAGATACAACCGATTTTGACCATACAAAAATATGGATATTAAGTATAACAGCTTAGAAACTAAATTGATTATAAAAGCAACTGTGTGAAGACGTATGTGAAGATTCTCAAAGACCTAAAAAAAATCTCTGATGAAGAAAAAAAAAAAGAAGCATCTAATTTTGATTGTAAGATTGAAAAATCTAAAATTTAGATTGTCAAGGCAAAATTTAGAGAAAAACTGGACACATTATTTGGGAATGACTGATGCAAGTTATGAAACTGACCAAAGTAGAGTTATATTGGATTATTTCTAAACTATTATTTGTCATTCATCAATAGCATTGCAAGATCTCTACTGAAAGAAAATCAAGCAGTAGCTACCCTTTATTTTTTAAAAAAAGGTAATTAAATTTAGACCTAAAGATATCTAACCTTACCACTTCACAGAGAGATCAAGACTGAGACTTTGGAGGAAAATTCGGAAAATTCTGGTCTTCTAAAAAATTGTCTGGATACTGAATTGTGAAATATGTAACACACATATCTTAACAATTCCAATTTGTGCTAGTCTACAAATAAATGCAGGTTTATTTATACAGTACCTTTATATCATCTTGCACTCTAAAGAGGGTTTCCCAAATTTCTGGAAGTTTATCAATGATGTCATCTAGGGGTCTTCCTCTTAATAAATCATTCAGAGCTAAGCAGCTGAAAACAAACAATTTGGTTTCAAATATATGATCAAAAAAGCTCAGTCTTTCACTAGAAAATATTCATATCAGATAAGAATATGGTTTCTGCCTATACCTGTAGTCTTAACCCCTTTACTCCAAGATAGGTATGAGTCTCCTTGATGCCTGAGATACACCACAGGCATACGGCATTGACAACCATCAAATGTCATCATCATTTTTCAGTTGGCAATATACTTCCAGAGCCCAGCACACACTACCAAGCACACAGCAGACACTGAGTAGACCTAAATTATTTATGCATAAATGAATGCTACCCTACAGTTATGAGACTATATAAATGCACCCTGATGTCTAATTTAACAAGTGATCTTCTATTTTCATCAGGCTGGCCAAAAAGTTCATTCAGGTTTTTCAGTACAGTGGCATGGAAAAGTCTGAACAAACTTTGGCCAACCCAACAAATCATACTTGGAAAAACTAAGACAACTTAGGAAAACCACTGGCTATAGCTTAAATGTTATTAATGATCTAACCCAACCACAGATATGCTTTTTAGTGGTTTTAACTCATTCTTTTTGCACAAAGTATAAAACTTGGAAATTTGAAGGGGAAAAAAATGCAGTTTTGACTAGCTATATTTCCAAAAATGATACCTGGATTCTCGAACTCGCCACATATTGCTGGTTAGATTCTTAACCAAATCTTGAAGAATTTCCTTCAAATATTTATCCACCTAATGAGAGTAAAAGGGTAAAATTTAAAATGCAAAATCCATCAACAGTCAAATGGTGCATCTCTACCACACTGTGTCCTATATGTAACAGCCTAAGTGTCTCTCTAGGCCTTTCAGTCCACAACTCTCTCCCCACTTTGGTTGCTAAAAGCTGCCCAACCGATCATCTTAAAATGCAAGCACGATCTCTTCTTTTCCTCAGTGTGTGATAATGAAGTCCAATCACCCAAGTATGGATATGAAGACCTCCTGCGGCTCTCTGGCTCCCACGGTCTCATGTCCTATCTCACCTTCATTCACCTCCACTTCCTGGCACATATTACCTCGAGCTCTTCTATCACCTACTTGCCTGGCTAACTTCTATTTCTCCGAGATTCAAATCAGGCATCACCTTGACAGACAAGAATCATCGATCCTGCCCCATATACGCCCATGGCACCTGCTTAAGTGCATCATATCAGACGGCACAGTAACGGTCCTGCCCCTTCACACTGAGACCTCAAGGGCAGGGACAGCATCTCACTTGTGTTTGCCCACCTGGTACCTTGCACAGTATCTGGCACATGAAGAAGGATCTGACTGTTCAGAATGAAGATGAATTTAACCTTTTAGTTTTGCTATACACTTCTTCATTTGATAACAACAACACACTGATAGCAGATTCACTGTGACTGACTGATTCAAAACTGGAATAGAATACGACAAGGCTGTATATCGTCACCCTGCTTATTTAACTTATATGCAGAGTATATCATGTGAAATGCTAGGCTGGATGAATCACAAGCTGGAATCAAGACTGCTGGGAGTAATATCAATAACCTCAGATATGCAGATGACACCACCCTAACGGCAGAAAGTGAATAGGAACTAAAGAGCCTCTTGATGAAGGTAAAAGAGGTGAGTGAAAAAGCTGGCTTGAAATGCAACATTCAAAAAACTAAGATCATGGCAACCAGTCCCCTCACTTCAAAAAAAAAAAAGAGGGAAAAAGCAGAAGCAATGACAGATTTTACTTCCTTGAGCTCCAAAGTCACTGCGGATGGTGACCACAGCCATGAAATTAAAAGACACTTGCTCCTTGGAAGGAAAGCTATGACAAATCTAGACAGCATACTAAAAAGCAGAGATACCACTTTGCAAACATCAGTCAGTATAGTCAAAGCTATGGTTTTTCCAGTAGTCATATACAGTGTGAGCGTTGGACCATATAGAAGGCAAACCACCTAAGAATAGATGCTTTCAAATTGTGCTGCTGGAGAAGATTCTTGAGAGTCCCTTGGACAGCAAGGAGACCAAACCAGTCAATCCTAAAGGATATCAACCCTGAATATTCATTGGAACGACTGGTGCTGAAGCTGAAGCTCCAACACTTTGGCCACCTGATATGAAGAGCCAATTCATTGAAAAAGACCCTGATGCTGGGAAGGAAGAAAGAGAAGGAGGCAGCAGAGGATGAGACGGTTAGACAGTATCACCGACTCAACAGACACAAATCGGAGCAAACTCTGGAAGATAGTAGAGGAGACAGGAGCCTGGCATGCTGCAGTCCGTGGGGTCGCAGAGTCAGACAGGACTTAGCAACTAAACAACAATAACAGAACTTCAAAACGTATGGTTTTTCCACTTTTACTCTCATAGGTGAGAGGTTTTGTTATCCTCACTGGTATGCAAGAAAACCAAGAGAGGAAGGGAATAACTCATCTAAGATGAAAGAAACTGATGCCTTTCTAAGCCATGTCTCTAGACAGCCTTCACAGTGATACCATCCACACCTGTGGCTCTACCTTCCATGCACAGAGATGACACTCACATCTCAAGAGCCTCAGCCTGGGCCCTGAACTCAGCCTCCGAGATCTCGGCTGCTCATCTGTACCAAGTACTCTCCTAGAGCAAACAGAACTCGTCGAACCCTCAGAGGGAAACCCTCCAGCGCCTTCCAGCACCAGACTGGAGAGAGAGGAAGGGGCCGCATCGTGCTTAGGGATGGAAAGACACAGTAAGGGTCATGGGGTTTATTTAACTGAACTAGGATTTGCTGCATAACACAGGGAGCTGAACTCGGTGCTCCATGACAACCTAGAGAGGTGGGATGGGATGGGAGGTAGGAGGAAGTTTCAAGCGGAAGGGGACATACATAGATCTATGGCTGATCTATGTTGCTGACAGGAGAAATCAATACAATCTTGTAAACTAATTACCCTCCAACTGAAAATAAATTTTAAAAAATTTTTAAAGAAATACAAAACAGAAAAAAAGAATAACTAGATAGGAGATAAACACCAAGATAAACTACCTAGATCCAACAGACATTTATAGAACATTTTCTTTTCAATAATAGCAGAATGCAAATTCTTCTAAAGTACACATGGAACATTCTCCAGGGTCACTATCTGCAAGGTCATGAAGTGTTTCAAAACATTTAAAAGGACTGAAATCATACAAAACGTGTTTGATCATAATGGAATAATAATAAATAATACTGTATCAATAATCAACAACAGAAGGAAACTATATTATTCAGCCCAGGATATTTTCATGTTTTTCACCATGGAACGCTCCCTGACCTACTCCCATCCTTGGATAAAAATATTATCTGCTTGAAAAGGTAAATCAATAAAAAATAAAGTGATCTAGGAAGCCACCAAAGGATTTCAACCCCAAACACAATCCAACTTGCATTTTTAAAAATCTCTTTTACTGCTGGTAAGTCAATGAAGGAGGGCAAATAGAAAAGAAAGATGACAACGTATTCATTAGGGAAGAATTAGGGAAAAAAGAGGGTAGATTCAAGAAATATTTTGTACGGAATTCCATGGCAGTCCAGTAGTCAGTGCTTCCACTGCCATGGGCTCAGGCTCGATTCCCAGTCAGGGAGCTAAGAGCCTGCAAACCACACTGTGCGGTCAAAAAAAAAAAAAGAAAGGAAAGAAAGAAATACCTTGGGAGAAGAATCAACAGAATTTGCTACTAGATTCAATTGAGGGTGGGATGAGACAGACAGCAACCAAGATGCCGCCCAGTTCTGCAGCTTGGGGAACTAGATGAACGTAGAAGGAGAGAGCAGGAAGGCTGCAATGGTTTTTGTTTTCGGCCACGTGGCATGTGGGATCTTGGTTCCCAGAACAGGGATCAAACCCGCATCCCCTGCAGTGGAAGCACAGTGTCTTAACCACTGGACCTCTGGGGAAGTCCCAAGGGAAGGCCGTTTCTCTTAAGACCTGTTCTGAACGTGGTATGTCTAACATATCTTGAAATGACATCTAAGTGACAATGTCAAGCAGGCAGTGAGATGTATCAATACAAGTCAGGAACACAAGTCATACCTGGGTCAGAAGAATAAGACTGGGAACCGTCACAGTCAGGGTGACATTTACAAGCCCTGGAACTGAGAGCTCATCTCAAAGGAGAAAGTGGAGAGAGAAAAAGGTACTCAGAGGCAAGTCCTGAGAAACCCTAGTATCTAACAATGCGAGAGAATAAGAGAAGCAGCCAAACACGGTAACTGCCTGCCTCTTCGTCTACCTCCTGTTCTCCGCTGCATCAGTGCTACAGACACAGTTTCCCACTGGTGGGGATATACTGCCATCTCCTTAGCCATCCACCCACTAGACATTTCACTACTTCCATTTGTGAGGTTTCAGTAAATGTTGCCATGAGCATCTTTGGTACCTTGAAAGGAGGAAGAAAGCAGAAAGATGAAAGAAAGTCTATTTGTTTAAACAAACAGGTATACAGAGGAGAAAGGAAGGTAAGTCTGGGTTCGCATCCCGCCTGTAACCTGGGACCAGGGTTCACAGATACTTGCCATTGACTTGTCAGTGACCAGTGCATTCCAAATGCTTGTCATGGCCTGTCGAATGCCAAGGTTGGGGTCAAACTGGTAACGATAAAGACGCGGAACTAGCTGAGGCAGGAAAGGAGCCAGCTGTTCTCCAGCTCTGGTAGCAATTACATTAAAACCAAAAGCAGCACCCTAGAAACACAGTAGCAAGATGAAGTAACTCAGACACACCTACTGCAATAAAATATTAACGCATTAAATACCACCAAATTTTCCCTCCTAGACTTGTCTCTGAAGACAGCCTGATTTACTGAGTGTCCAGTATCAATACTATATCAGCTCTGGGGTGGGACAGAGCTCTCTCACCACAGACTTGTACAAAACACACTGCGTTATCAATTTTCACCGTCTGCCAGTGAGGCAGGTTTGATCTGAAGGGAAGACAAAAACACGAAACTGTCTAGCAACAGCCACTTACCTTCCTAGAGTTCCACATTGCATGATGGTTGGCTAGGTTCATAAATTTATACACCAGATCCGGCTGACTAAGATCACTTGCCAGAGAACAGAGCTCCTTGTAAGTAGAGAGGCCCTGGCTTGAAAACAAGAACCAAAAAGTACGCAGTCATGTATTTCTCTACCTCCAGTCTAACAAAAATTACACTACCAATATCACTAGGACATTTTAAAATTATTTCCACTAAATTTCCAATATTGAGTTATCTCTTTACCACAGAGGCAGAGAACCAGGGTGAAGAGAAAATAAGAAGTTGCCAAATTCAGTTCTCGGCAACAGCTGGTGAGTGACCTAAGGCACGAACGACGCCCGTGTGGGTACAGCCCTCGCCACCTCCGAGGCGGCGATAATCCTTCTGTACACTGTGCACCAAAGTCTGCGGATCCTGACAGGGCCGTCTGAAGACAACTTCTGTCTTCCCTAGGTCTTTTCTAAGCTCGAGTGATAAGAACTTTTTTGAATCGCCCTCCCAGTCCAGTCCCGGGCTCCTTGATGGTTCAGGACCTCGTAATTGTGGGCAGCAGTTCAGCTCCTTCTTGGCTCCTGGCCGCGTCCTGCCCCCTCACTCCCCAGGTGAGAACCCCGAGGTCCCCTTCAATCAAATTCCAGCACATAGAGTTCCATCTCAGTCTGGTTTCCAGGAAACTGAATCTAAAACCCTATGCTTTTTCTCTGAAGGGTCTTCTTCTGCTAACACACACCACTTCCCACGAGGCTGGAAATCAACTTGGCGAGTATCCTCTCCACTGGACGGAAGGCATCTCCAATGATAGGTGGATTTGGCACACTTACCCGTCGGGGGTTTTGCCAAGGCTTCCTCCCTGAAACACCACTGTCTCTCCGGAAACTTCATGTTTAGCTCTAAACAAAAACAACAGCAAGAATTTACATGAGCCTCAAAATTTTCATACTGCCATTCAACTAATGTAAACATTTCAGCTGTAAACTGTTAAAATCAAATTCCCTATTAAGTATCTACAGTGAGCAAGATGTAAAAGCCAACTCGCCCTTCCCATTAGCCTGAGAATTCTGTAAAATAAAGTCCAGGAAGAACAAATCAATTCTCTTCACAGATCAGACTGTGAAGGACATGCAAGCCCTCTCTCCTGTCTTCATTTCCGTTTAGCCAATCATAATTATGGTACTTCCATAATCCAATGCTTTACCTGTCCCGAGAGCATTCAGTTTTCAAAGCCTGAGTTATTGGCATGTTTGTGAAAAGTAATTTAGTTTACTTTCTAAACAGTATCCACTGGATAATTGAACTGCTGTCCACAGCATAGCAGTTGATGACTTGCAATTTAGAAAAGGCTTAATAAACAGGAAACTCAAAAGCTGAACTCTCCTTCTTTCACTGCATATTCTTGGTGTGTACAAAACTTGCCCTGCGTGTTCAAATCTGAAGTTTTCAAGTTCACCGTACCTTTTGCCAGTCATCAGTGTTTCTACAAGAGTAGAAACCAATTCCTGCTGATCTTGTTCATTGCCCAATTCATACACCAACCCAAGGCCTTTTGAGGCAACATCCTGGCTCAGTTCTACACAAAAGTCAGACAAACCAATATTAATAAAAATTTGTTCTCTAGCCATCAAGTGAAAAAGACTTTAATAAACCTGCAACATTAACTAAAAATGATATCAAAGCAAAGATATGAAAACACCATCAACCTATTTTGTTAAAAAATGTATTAAATCATCTGAGTGGACAGGACACCAGCCAAGTCCCTGTAAATGAGAACTGCATTCACACAATATCCAACTCACAAATCGAGCCACCCCGGCTGGGCCTCAGTGTACAGTGCACAGTGACAAACGGTCAGTGGATGCAAGGTGCACACGTGAGAGGTAATCAATTTCAGGAGAACCCATGGGTAATTTTTAAATGAAAGGTCAATATTATATCACATGTTTAAAACAATTTATAAAACAAAGCTACTATTTAAATATCTAACACATATATTTGCACCCTCTCCCAGCTTAAATCACAAAGGGAAAAAAATGAATCCTAAGTAGAAGAAAGCTATTATTTAGTAGAAGCTACGCATGTTAAAGATAGCCTCGGCTCCACTTTCAAATGCAAAACTGATCTGATGAATAAATGATTCATTAATGAATAAAATTAATGGGGTTCTCAGGTGGCGCTATAGTAAAGAACCTGCCTGCCAATGCAAGAGACATAAGAGACGCAAGGGATGTGGGTTTGATCCCTGGGTCAGGAAAATACCTTGGAGGAGGGCATGGCAACCCACTCCAGTATTCTTGCCTGGAGAATACCATGAGCTGGGGAGCTTGGCAGGCTATATAGTACATGGGGTTGCAAAGAGTTGGACACAACGGAGCAATTAACACACACAATGAATAAGTGCATGAGAATCAAGTTTCCTGTAGCCTTCTCTTATGGTCATAATCCAGATTTTTCAAAATTTACGATACAAGTTTAAAGAAGTTTGGAAATCAAATATTTGCCAATAACTTACCATCATTTTCTGACAGAACAGAAACAAATGCACTCTGAATTTCTTTAAGATGAGACTGAAATAAGAAAAGAGACATTCAGAACACTGAAACTCTACCCCCTTGGGAGACTGAGAATCTTGCTCTCAGGGTACACACCACCTGTGAAGTCTCACAACCTGAGGCAGTCACAAACCCTGCAGTATTCTCATCTGTGAAGGTGGCCAAATTACCTAAAGGCTGTACCACTGACAGCAGTCTATTCACAGTCCAAACCTCCCCGTTCTCATAACTTCCTCTGACTTTACACCTTCAAGTTAAGAAGCATCCTCCAGTTCATATATACCAGGTATCAGCCTTCATTCCTTCATGTGTAGCTTATTCCAAAGTATCTGTTACAGGTTAATGGCCCTTGCCCCCATACATTTCCCTTCTGACCACCTATTATAAATATTTCATAAATAGACTGCAATAGAGCTGGATCACATTTATAGATGGCCTACCTTCACTTCATTATGGGTACTTAGCTTCCTCACAAGGGAAAGGAGCCAGATGCACGCTGCTTGTCTCACATGTGGGTTGGGACTGATGATGTGTTTATTTAAAATCACATCCAGCACCCAGGGGACCACATCATTAACTTTGGCTCCTAGGGAAAAGCAAAGAATGATAAGAAGCAAATTAAAATAACTGACTAGAGCTTCCGAAAAAAATGTTAAATTCTAGTCAACATTTACTCAACAGAACAATCCTACAACATATTAATATCTAAACAAATAAGGTGTTTAAATAAATTGCTGAAGGAACTGATCATCATTCATTTCAGAACCTAGCATAAACTAAATAACCATTCAAATGTACTCAGACACCTTTAGTTTCCTAGAATGAAAAATTATCACCAACGTGGGGGAGGTTAGGCATGTGCAGTGGTGGAGGGGGTGGAAAACCTCTGCACCTTCCTCTTCATTTTGCTCTGAACCTAAAACTTCTCTTTCTAGGACACTATCTTAATTTTTTTAATATCCATATGATTAATGTAATTTTACTCATTTAAATTGTGACTGTAGGGGGAAAAAGTTATTTCCCCTCCTTCATATTCCCTTTTGAACCTTAACTGTATATGAAGTTTTTTAAAATAAATGGTTTTCTTTGTTTTTAAATTTTTATTGGGGTATAGTTAATTTACAATGCTGTGTTAATTTTGTCTTAATTTTCATTATCCCCATTTTCTCTGGTGTCAGCAATTTTTCTTTCTCTGTTGTATCTTTCCCATCTCCCATCTAAAAACTAACACATAAACCAACCTCTATTAACCTCGCCTTCCTCCTCCCGCTACTACACCACTGTTCTCCTTTTGTCCCTTCAGAGTTCCCCAACCTCGGCACTACTGAGGCCGGCAGGATTAGCCTCAGCAGGACACCTTGCTGTAGAGAGCCATCCTGCGCCCTGGAGGATGTTCACAGCACACAAGAGATGTGAAGTCACTCTACCTGTAACGTGCAGTCAGAAAGTACACACTCCTTCACCTACATGGTCACTGAAAGCCAGAGCAACTTAGTGGAGAGACGCACCTGCAGCATGATTGGCACTGCGTGATAAAGAATCAGGGGTGGGCTCCCCTGGTGGTAAACTATCTGCCTGCCAATGCAGGACACACAGGTTCGACCGCCTGGTCTGAGACGATTCCACTTGTCAAGGAGCAACTAAGCCCAGGCGCCTTACTGGCCTGTGCTCTAGAGCCCACATGCCCCGACTCCTGAAGCCCAAGTACCCTAGAGCCCATGCTCCACAACAAGAGAAGCCCAACACTGCAACTAGAGAAGAGCCCCTGCTTGCCACCAACTAGAGAAAAGCCCACACGCAGCTATGAAGACCTGGCACAGCCAAGAATAAATAAATAAAATTACTGATGCAGGGGGCAGGATGCAGGAGGGCAGTAAGGCTCCAGAGGGAGGGATGTATGTCTAATTATGGCTGATTTGCGTTGCTGTATGGCAGAAACCAACACAACATTATAAAGCAGTTTTCATCCAATTAAAAAATAAATTAAAAAAAAGAAGAATCGGGGCACACAAAACTTGGGAGATTGCTA
The DNA here is from genome assembly GCF_001704415.2 of Capra hircus. NCBI lineage: Eukaryota > Metazoa > Chordata > Mammalia > Artiodactyla > Bovidae > Capra > Capra hircus. The sequence goes on from NC_030815.1 coordinate 100,576,716, forward strand.
GGCCTTGACCTCTGACAATGGCTAAACACCCCAAGGAATCCTCACGGACAGAGCACAGGTCTGAAGGGAATCGACAGCCAACTCCTTGGCCTCCTTGCCAGAGGACTAAAGGAACGGCTCTTGCTCACTTTGTGCTCCGTCTCCTTTAACCAGCTATCTTTCTTGACTGAGCCGAACTCAGGAGACATATACAATTACTGGAAAAAGAGTCAAAATGGAATGTATATACTTTCCCTCTGGCTTCAGAGGTGGGAACAAGAACAGAAGAGAGTTATACAGCGGGAATAAACCGATTCGCTGACTGTAAGGTACCGGCGGGGGGCGTGTACTCCTCCTCGGTTACCAGCCAGGCGTCCCGGGCGGCCACAGAACCAGTTCCTATCGCAGCACTGGTGATGGCCTCACCGATGGTGAACTGAAGTTCTATTTGCTTGGCCTGCAATGAAGGGGACAAAAGCCAGGGGTCAGAGAGAACATTTCCCCAAATCATCCATTTCCATAAAAAGGCTGCTTACTGGTCTTATTTCTCAGTGTGCTTTGTTTGTTTCCACTCTTTTGCCTGGAGCGCTCTAACAGGATGGTTGGAAAGTGGGGCAGGGTGAGGGAACAGAGCACCCAAGAATGACTTGAAGATCTTTTCCCAAGTCCGCGTTGCACTTTTCACCTAAGCAGAGAACCAATAAGCAGCGATTTTTAATCTTTGGAAGATTGGAATCATTCACTTGGGGAGAAGGACACAGACTGTGAAGCCATACACATCTTGAGGGAAATTCTGTCTCTCACCAGTTAAGTTTAACAGCATTAAACTCTGAGCCTCAACGTCATTTGTAACATGAGCATAAATAATACCATCACCCACCTTGTTCAGGCCATAGGGATTAAACACGGTTAACATACGAACGGCGACTAGTAGACACCTGATTGTTAGTAACCGCACAATAACACTGGCCTTTATCACTGACAGACATCTCCTCTCTGTACACTTAAATTACATGGTATCTGCAAGATCCTCTCAAATGGTTGTTACGGATTCCCTGGTAGCTCAGTCGGTAAAGAATCTGCCTGCAGTGCACGGGACCCGGGTTAGATCCCTGGATCGGGAAGATTCACTGGGGAAGGAAATGGCAAACCACTCCAGTATTCTTGCCTGGAAAATCCCATGGACAGAGTAGCCTAGTGGGCTACAGTCCATGGGACTGCAATAATCAGACACAACAACTTAGTGATTAAATCACCACCTTAAATGGTTCAGGGAAAAAACCCAAAGAACCAAAAAGCAAATGTGGTAAAATGTAATTTGGTAAATCTGGATGAAGGATATAGAGGAGTCCTTTAAATTATTCATACAACTTCACTTTAAATCTGAAATTATTTCAAAAGTCAAAACTATGCATATTGTATACATATACCCAAATTTTTAAAATCAGATTTGGAAACTGACACATCTCACAATTGTGAATCACAACTGATCTGGAATTGGGCCAGTCTCTGGCATTTCTCTCTCGTGTCTGCTAGGAACCGGAAGAGACTTAAGCATAGAGAATAGGAAGAGGATGAAGAGCAGAGAGCATGAGGGCTATGGGGACACTGCGGGGACAGACGACAATTTAGCTAATCCAAGCTCAGTCTCTGGTAGCTCAGCTGGTAAAGAATCTGCCTGCAATGCAGGAGACCTGGGTTCAGTCCCTGGGTCAGGAAGATCCCCTGGAGAAGGGAATGGCAACCCACTTCAGTATTTTTGCCTGCCATGGACAGAGGAGCCTGGTGGGCTACAGTTCTCGGGGCCACAGAGAGTCAGAAACGACTGGGAGACTAACACACAGACAGACACACACACACACCTCAAGGCTGCAAAGAGGCAGAAACGACTAAGAGACGAACACACACAGACACACACACACACGGGGCCACGAAGAGACACACACACATGGGGCCGTGTGTGTCATTAGACACACACACACACCTCGAGGCCATGAAGAGTCGGAAACAACTAAGAGACTAACACACACACACACACGCACGCACATGGGGCCGTGAAGACACACACACACACACACACACACACACACGGGGCCGTGGAGACACACACACACACACACCCTAACACACACACACACACACCCTAACACACACACACCCTTTAGAACTCTGTCCTAGCCGACCGTGAAGATATTTTGCTTCTGATTCTTGCTCTTTTTTTTTTTAATCCTTTCATCTCTCCAGCATGTTTCAAGCTCTTCATATTTCTAAATTTCTAAACTCTCATAATGTCTTCAGTAGCAAGTTAAGAATCGAGACAAACCTTCATTTATTTATATAAAACTGGAAGAAACCCATCTATATCACAGATTTAAAAAAAGAAAAAGGATGAGAAACCAGACATCACAAACTTTTCCCCAAGAGGTTACAACGTCAGTGACATCCAGGGAGAATTTGACATGAGTTCAATTTCTTGTCAAAAAATTTCACCTCAGAAATACTTCATCGAGACTCTGCCAATCACACAGCCTGGCCCCAGTTTTATGGGCTGCAGGGCACAAAGCAAACTCTGCCTTCAGCCTAGTGGGCAATTAGGAACTGTGGTGAATATGAAGAAACCATGGAGAAGCAGGAAAGCACAAAGAATGAGCAAATCCACCCGCGGGTGAGGGGTCAGGGGAGGTCTCCAAAGAGGCGCAGCAACACCCTGAGAAAGAAGTACACGAGGGTCCTTCAAAAGCTCAGAACAAAGACGGACAAAGAGGCTGGGGAAGAAAAACGTGAGTCAGTAAAAACAACCGAAGCCCAATTGGGGCCAATTGTGTCGAGTCACTGATCACACTGGCTAGCAGCTGCTTGGAGGTCTTCTCCACCACACTGGACGTTTATCTAGAAGACCTCAGACTCAAGAGCAACCGGAACACCGGCACCCACTCCCCTCAGCCAGGTGACTGCGTGCATTTCCCCTCCACTCACCCTGCACCACACTTTACAGAACACATCGCGGGATAAGGACTTCCCCGCACAGGTGGCTCAATCAGTGCTATGACTAGCACCGCCCATGGCTGGTACTCTAAGCACTTGGGGAACGAATGAATCAAAGTCTCATTTTAAAACCTCACAACATGCAAAATTCCAACAACAAAAAAATGCCTTTCGTCTGAATGACTTAACAATCAGATAGCAATATAAATACCTCCACAGAATCCATCAGACCTTGCAAGAGGAGCTTCTGGTGAGGAAAATCTCCATCCCCAACTGGAAAATACCCCAGTGTTTGGATAGCTCTTTCTTTCATCTGGAAGAACAGACAATGTTTTTTTTTTTTAAGGAAGTATATAACAGCTTGGTCCCAGAAAAATGTCTTCTGGGAGAAAAATGAGAAGGTAGGGAGGAGGAGTCTGTCTAACTAAATGCATCTGTGCAAGTTTTCTTGTTTTTCAAGCATCCAATTTTACAGAATTACGTCTACAAGACACTGGAGGTTGAAAGACACGAACTAAGTTTATTAAGGGTCCACCACTACAAAAGAAGGAAGCACAAAGTCCTTAACCAGCTCAGTACCCTGCAAACCGTAACAGTTATAAATGGAGATTCTGGGCCCAGAAGGAACCTAAGATCGGTCACAGCTAGACCATTTTTAGTGGCCTTTGAGGCTGTGTGACCTCAGGCAAGTTACTTCACTTTTCTGAATGTTCCTCCTCTGGGAAAACAGAGATGACAAGCATACCTACTTCACTAGACCTTCTGAGGGTTCAGTTAATAAAAGCAGGTGATGCACTCAGCATATGCTTGGATGGTAATGACTAGCTAATAACAGCCGATAAAAATTACACTGCAATCTTCTTGCTAAGTTTTAAAAACTAGCTAGATTGAGAATAAGATTACATATTTATTAAACTTGCAGTAAACTGAGTTTTTCTGTTCATTAAATCATCTTACATTTCAACACTGAGGTACTCTTATCCCAAAGAAAAAATTTAAAGTCTATGAAGGTTTTTATCTAAAATTAAAATACTATAAAGATCCTCTGGGCTTCCCTGGTAGCTCAGACAGTGAAGAAACTGCCCAAAATGCAGGAGACCTGGGTTTGATCCCTTAGTTGGGAAGATCCCCTGGAGAAGGAAATGGCAACCCACTCCTGTATTCTGGCCTGGAGAATCCCATGGACAGAGGAGCCTGGCGGGCTGCAGTCCACGGGGGCGCAGAGTCAGACACGACGGAGCGACTTCACTTTCACATTCAAAGGTCCTTTTCCTCAGAGATGACTCACACTGCTTACCAATGCCCAAACTCATTAAAACCCACCTGGTTATAGGAGGTTAAGATTTAGAGCTGGTCTGAAATTATAAAAATCATATAACTATTTAATACTTTATTATCTACCTTTTGCATGACAGAAGAATAAACTTGATGCATTTAATCTTAACAAGTTATGGGCCTTAACTGGAGTAACTGGGTCAAAAGGGCACACACACAAAGGCTATATACAAATCACCCACAACTCAAAATTAAACAGTTTTTAGAAGAGAAGGGTAAAAGGAAGAGACGTGCCTTATTTGTTTCTTTACTGGAGGGTATTCTGTTTAGCAGGCTCTCCACAAGATGCAGCTTGGTAAAGCCTGATCCCTCACTGGGGATTGGGAGGGGACCATTTCTGCCAATTTCCCCCAGGGCTGTACAAGCAGCAATCGCCAAGAGAGGGGAGGTGCTATCCAAAAATGAGCCTGTGAACACATTTACACAAAACAGAATTATACTTATCACCCTTGGAATCCAAAACAACCAGAGACGTAATTGAGATTTTCTTAAAGACAGCAAATAAAAATCAAAGTCTACAATATATTTTCTAATTGATAATTTGTTATCATTTCTTTAGCAATAAAACACCACGGAGTGGGGTCCTTTCTTGACATTTAAACTTTTTCCCATAATGGAATCATCTCTGTTAAACAGAAACAAATAGAAAATATATATAGAAAAATGAGAATACCTTCAGTTATTAAAAACAGAATTTATTTAGCATCAAGATTTTGTGAAAAAGCTTGTGTGTTTAGAGTACAATGCTATAAAAAGAAATTAAAATGTTACAATAAATTTTAACCTCATTCAAAATCTTGTAACCTATTTATGCTGACATCCACATCAGCATAAACGCATTAATTACCGATTGTTTCTGTGGCACTCTGAATGAGCTCCTCTTGTTCAGGCAGGAAATCAGCATGTGTCTCCAAGTTTGGCTGCTCTGCCATTTTCATTTTCTTCTTAGCCAAGTATCTTCCTACTGTGAATCCCAGTGCAAGCAAGGATCCGTGCTGTATCTCCGGGCTCTGGATTTAACAACACAACAGCGTATGTCTTATCTCTCTCTCTCACATGTGTGCGAACGCACTGCAATAACTGTGCTTATCACAGTCATCTCCCCCACAAAACATAAGGCCAAAGAATAAAGTGATCATGGGAGGCTCCACGGGATGTTAAAAAATCAGCTGGCGAACAAGAGAAACCTAGAGTTTCAAACACAGAGAATTCTGAGAAGTTGAGTTGAGTCATGACTTATATTTGGATTCCCTAATCCCATACTTCAATTCTGGTGAGGTGACTCCCTCAATGCTCTGATAAGCACATAGGTTTTCTTCTCCCTTATAACACTTATATAACTATACCATCATAATTTCCAAGCATGATTTTTCCCCTACTGCCAACAAAATACAATGAACTAAAGCCTATTTCTAATTGCAAAAACCTCCAAACACGGGCAGGCATGACTTGAAAAGCACATGACTTCAACAGTGTTTCCGGATGGCACAGGTACAGAGAGAGGTGGCAGGAGCTGGGGAAGGAGCACCAAGCACTGCCAGAGCTTCTCATGTGTCTACTCCCCGTTGTCGTCCTAGCCCCTGAAACAGTGTCTGTGAGACACAAGGCACTCAGACTTGTTGACTGAACTGACTGCATCCAAGCGCTATCTGTCTCATTTCATCTTTACCATCATAAAAGCAAGCAACTTATGTGTTCATTTTACAAATGAGAACATAGAAAAAAATATACTAGATGCTTTTGTAAAACTTCTATTTCACACACACACACACACAAAGAGAAAGGCAAAACTGATGGCATACGTGATTGTCTTTCGTAGTCTTTATCAGCTGTTCTATCATTGACTTCAGCTCATTTCCCGACACTGTAGATACCACCACGGAATAAAACAAGGCTGCCAGTTCACGCATCTCTTCTTTACTGCTATTCATGAGACTCTGAGCAATGTAGAAAGAAATATGTACATGATATAGGATCATCTCCCTGCTGACAACTTCTAACATTTAAAGTTAAAAGAACACATGATACATTACAATGTTCAAGTTATTGGTATTTTTGAGAAAAGAAAACAACCTATTATTTCAAAACAAAATGAAGCCCAGCTACCCTCCCTTTCTGAAAATGAGCATTTTAGCTTTGAGGATCGGATGGATGCGGCCCATGGGAAAGAACACGTGGTTGCAGGTGGCACCTCTGGTCACATGGGGGCGCCCTTGCTCTGCCCTCTGGACCACAAGGGTATTCATTCTCCCTCCTGGCAAGTTCCTGCAATTCCCTGGGTCCTTAGCACAGAGGACCACACTCCCCTCCCCACCCTAATTTGTTCTTTGGGAACTTCTTCCTCTTCAAGAAAGAAAGGGACCTGCATGTGCCTGAATGCCACTGCAGGATAAGGGGCCAGCAGACTTCCAATGTTACCATTTCTGAATAACAGTGAGTCACTGCAGGCCCGAGGCAGGCACGTCCTGTTCTGAGAGGAGTGCTTCGCCTCAAAATGCACCTTCATCTTTGGAGAGCCTGTGCATGGGCCAGGAGGGGGCAGGAAGTGCCAGGATTTCCTTCCAAGGATTAAATGCTTTTTTTCTTTTTTGATTGGAAGGTGCTAGTGCTAAAGAACCCCCCTAAGGCAGGAGACATAAGGGATGTGGGTTCGATCCCCAAGTCCTGAAGATCTCCTGGAGGAGGGTGTGACAACCCACTCCAGAGTTCTTGCCTGGAGAACCCCATGGACAGAGAAGCCTGGTGGGCTACAGTCCAAGGGTCACAAAGAGTCGGACACGACTGACCACACACAGGGTAGACCAGAATCTCATGTGCATTTTCATCAAAGGTACAAAATATAAAGCAGGTGGAATTAACATACAGCTGATCTAAAACAGAGGTTTACATGCTCAAATGATGCAAGAGGTCTACTCTGCCACTGTATTAATAAAAGCAGTCACAGACAACACATGGGTGTGGCTGGATTCCAATACAATTTCATCGACGCTATAATTTCCACATGTCAGGAAATTTTACTCATCTTTTGATTCTTCCTCCAGCCCTTAAGAAATGTAAACACTAGTCTTAGCTGGCAGGCCACACTAACAGGAGGCAGGACAGATTTGGCACACAGACCGCAGGCTAATGACCCCTGATCTACAAGACCAAAGGTCTAAAATCATTTTAAAATCAGCAAATCTCCACAGAGTAAAAAATCTTTTTGAACTAGATGCAATTTCATGAGACTAGATTTTTTTTTAGAGAAGGGTAAAACTCACTCCTCTTGGTAAATTACATTCACGCATTCACACTTAAAAGAATCTGTACATTTTACCATAATTCAAACTGTACCTTCCAAAAAGAACTGCGTCATGAAGCACAAGAGGTACACAAAGCTGCAGAAGCCAGACCTGTACTAAGAAAGACGATTCATTCTGCTCATCCGAAATTCAAATCTCACTGAGCATCCTGCATCTTTATTTGCTAACCCTGGCAACTCTTTTGGTGTGACCATGGGAACACATGGCTGGTGGGAGTGTGAGCCGGAATTACTCGTGGCTCAGAGGGTAAAGCGTCTGCCTGCAGTGCGGGAGACCCGGGTTCAGTCCCTGGGTCGGGAAGATCTCCTGGAGAAGGAAATGGCAACCCACTCCAGTGCCCTTGCCTGGAAAATCCCATGGACAGAGGAGTGTGTAGCCCACAGACAGCAAGCTACAGTCCACGGTGTTGCAAAGAGTCGGACATGACTGAGCAAGACTCCACTTTCTCATATGGAGGATGTGCACTGTCTATAAAAGTGCATCCATGTGTCCTCAATTCCATTTCTGCAGAATCCAACTAAAAATACACCCACTCGTATTCAAAATGACAGACTGTTCATTGCAGCAGTCTGGAAGTACCCTAAATGACCATCAGTAAGGATCTAGAATAATTCCAACTCAATGGACATGAGTTTGAGCAAGCTCCGGGAAATGATGGACAGGGAAGCCTGGCGTGCTGCAGTCCATGGGGTTGCAAATAGTTGGACACGACTGAACGACTGATCAACAAGAATAATTCCACGGCCACAGAGTGGAAAATAAACAAGCTGTTAAAACAAAGAGAATGTTCTCTCTGCAGTCATGCAGGAATAACTCCATGTTCTAAAGCTAAGTGAAAGAAGGTACAAAACAGTGTGAAAAAGTATTGTGTAACACCTGTATGTGAAAAAAGGAAGAAAAATTAAAAATGCTGATTTCATCTGCGTGTATACATGTACCTAAACTCTAGAAGGGACACCGTATACAAATAAGTGATGACCTATATGTCTGTCAGGTGAGAGAGGAAGAGGCAGGAAGTTGAAGGAATCTGGGCAGGTGAGAGACAGAGAAAGATGTTTTACATATTGTTTTATTTAAACTATACAAAATGATTACTTCTTTACTTTTAAAGCAGAAAAATAGTTCTTTTTTACTTATATGACTCTCAATTCATCTCCCCCCTCATCTAAATGGATCACTGCTGCACATTGACCTACGAGCTTCCTAGGAAATGTCTGATGATCAGAGTTTTCAAAGTGACCTAAAGGCAAAAAAGGTCACAAGAACCCTGGTAGGAAGGCGGAATCATGACACTGAAGTTTAAAACACAGAGAATCAAAAAGAAACACACAGGCAAAGGATATACCTTTATCCATTCAGTTTTGTCTACAAATTTGGTGGCCAACTTTTCTGGATACACTGAGACAGCCTCCAATAGACAGTACATGACTGGCAAACCTAAAGAAGAAGGAATTCAGAAGCATTTTAATGTCAAGAAAAGTGATACACATACAGGGATCACTAAATTCCTTCAAAGCATAAGGTTACATCTTTAGGAGGCATTTCCAAGTTTTACAAAACAAATGTTAACCTGAATACATAGTATGTGACTCAATACAGCAAATTTACAGCCTTATTGTCTATAAAAAGATGCCCTGTTCTTCACTCCCACTTCCAAAGTAAAAATATATTATCTATTGTTAGCATTTCTTTCTGCAAAGAGAAATAGTGTATCAAAGCTGAAAATAGACAAGTTTAGAAAAGAAAGATTCACGTTCGGTTATAGGAGAGAGGAGAGAAAATAATTTTGGTGAAAATTGTCAGCTGAGTTTAAAATTATTAAGATTTTTACTTTAATGCTTTAGTATCCGTCCTCGGCATCATGACCTCCTACCTCCGACACCTGCTAACAGCTGCTGAAGCAGGCCGATGTAGATCTGCACAGGGTTGGTTTCCCCACTCTTGGAAGATGAGGAGGAAGGTGCCGCCTGGCTGCCTGACATTAAAGTCCGTATGTAGTGTCCAATGGCTGGGGCGTGGTCTTGCATATCAGCTAAACTCTGAGAGGTAGGCACCACCCCCGCGCTGTGAGCCAGGCACATGCGCAAGTACAGGACAATCTATGGATGGAAGAAAGAAGGACACCCAGATAAGCTTCTCAAAAAAATCAAGGTGGGAGATGTTCTTTAAAGTGACAGTTCCCAGCTTTGATGCCCCCACTATCCTTCACAAAGCTATTCAATAATCCTCACAGTAGCTGGAAAACATGACTCAATATGTGAACTGAAAAAACTATAATTTTACATAACCAGCTTTTATAATCCAGAGAGTGCTTTTTAATAGAGTTTAATGGAGTTAAAATGCACACTCAACTTTTAAAGTCTAAAACAGGTATAACGAAAATCATTTTTTTTAGAGATGTGTGTGTGTTCATGAGAGAGAGACAGACAGACAGACAGACACTAGGCAGAAACCCAGGGCCAGTGATCTACTCCTATGGAACTCCAGCTGAATTTAGTCTCCACCAGCATAGAAATTTGAGAAAATGGGTTCAAATCATCTACAGAAGAGTAGCTACGACATCATTAAAAACCTCTGACACAAATTAGCTGCTCAGGAGTCCTCTGGAAGCGCTTTTCCTTGGCAGCTGGAACAGGACTGGCAGCAATTCCATCGTGAGTATTCTCACTCACTGTGAACAAGATTATCTCTTGCCATTTATTTCAAGCCAATGACTGAAACAATAGAATTGTCCTTAGTAAATGAGGTAAATTAATCTAACCCTCCAACCTCCAAAGCTAGATAATCCAAATAACCTCAATATATCGTTGGCTTTAAAATTCAAATCTAATTTGCTGTGAATTCCCAACAGCAATCAATGGAAAGTACCTAGGTCTCTCGTGAAGAGAATCTCACTGAGATAAATATATTTCTTGACTCTGCTGTGAACTGAAACAATACCAACTAGCAAGCACTGTTTTTCCTAATAAACAATCTGATATAAAACAATGACGTCACTGTATGGGTTTTTACCTAGAAGACAAAAAATTCACAGACATCTCTTTGACTGTGACATTATTATCTTTAAGAACGTTCTGCAAAAGCAAAACAGAAACATACTCCGGTCCTACCTCTCCAAACGCTGCTGGGTTAAATGGAAGGACAGTGGTCCCAGTCATGTACTTGGCTGGCGTTTTCATTCGATGGGAAGCCTAAGAAGAAGAAACCCCCCAAAACCAATTACTGAAAAACAAAGCACATGTACCTTTCCTTGACTCAAAGATAGCTGTATTTCTAGCTACGTTATTGTCTGCTACTGCTTTTTCTAGTCAAACATTTTTACATTATTCATGCGGATTGTGCACAGACCTCAAACCCTAAGTGACAGATGTGTTGCCTTTTGACTGGCTTCTTAAAAAAGAAGAAACCTACAAATTACCTACACTTTCATTAAAAGAAAGGAAAACAAGAAAAAGTTCCAAAGATGACACAGTTAGAGTAAAAATTAGAAGAATAAACCTACTCCGGGCATCTAACTGACACAGCCGAACCAGGGCACTGAATGCCGGCTATTTTCATTAATAATGAAAGTAGAAGAAAAACATTAGCATGAAAGCACCTTTTGCCCCCAATTATGGCAGCGCTACAGGGAAGAGAACCATGGTTGCCACAAACTGCCCTCCAACACCTGTAAGATGTCTGTCTACGCAAAAAGCTAAGACCACCGGTAGAGATGAAGGCAGTAAGCTGTCCCCCAGCACACTTTCAGAAACATTCATGTAAAAAGTCGGACAGGTCTGGGTTGTGACTGCCAATCCTCTGATCTACCAGTAAAATAGGAGACTTGCAAAGAGCAGATATGATGTTCTCTCATGAACACAGGGGGGAGAAATCTGAACTGCTCCCTAAAGTGTTCTTACAGTTACACTGCCTTAAATAATGCCCTTAAAAATAAGACGATATATGTGGGGGAATTCCCTGGCAATCCAGTGGTTAGGATTCCATGCGCTCACTGCTGAGGGCGCAGGTTCAATCCCTGGTAGGGGAACTAAGATCCCACATCCGACAGGCTGCATGGCACGACTCAAAAAATAAACACAAAAATAATAAGTGTTAATATTTTTAAGCATGTCTTGCCAAGGGGAAAAATTTTAAACAAAGCCAAAATGTTGAAGAGCATAAAAGAAATTAAATAATTTAGATTTGGGCAAATTAATTACATTTGAGATTTGTATTTTTCTCATCTTGTACCTCCCTCTTATGGTAAATATTAACATTGTTAGAAACTTTACTACTATTCAGCATTTAGTGATTAGCATTTTACAAAGTGTCACCAAAAAAAAAAAATCCAGTATGTTTATTTTCATCATTCACTGTATGACTCAAACTAATAATATATTAGAGAGTAAATACCATACCTTTTCTTGGATATAGTACACCATTTCTGGGAAAGACGGCATCTGCTTAGAAGCACCGTCTTTCCTGTTCCTACCAGGAAGACACCTTAAAACTCGCTGCGCCTCTCCATGAACTTCTTCCCGCCTTCCGGAAAGAGAAGAAAGATAAATGAATTTCACCAACCGGAGAGTGATCACATGAAGATGAAGATCAGCACTTTTATCTGGCATCTGTCTTAAGGATATTCTTGGCTACATGCAAAAAAATCATAAAATACATGAGAAGCAATCACTTCTTTTTCGAAATTTCATTAGCCACGTGGCTTGCATCTTCGAATTTTACCCACAGGAAATAACAAGACAGGGTATGACTACAGGTCGGCATGCGGTGTCAAGGGGGCCATATTTTTAACTCTAATACATTGCTTCTAAATTCCACAGACTAATGCTACAAGCAACATAAATTTTATTCGATTTTCAAAGCAATGTGAAATAAACCCAAGTTCGTATCAACACCTTTGAAACTTACGGGTCTCCTGCGGCTAACAAGAGCAAGTATCTGGAAGGAATATGGTCTGAGGGAAACACCGTGCTGGCAAATTTCACAGCCACTTGTCGAACTTGAACTTCAGGCTATTTGACACATAAACACACACACACACACACATAACACAGAGATTAAAAAAAGAAAAACTCAAGTAACAACTCATTCCAGTCAAAGTAAGTCATTTTAACTGTAAATAATCAAAATTTAAGTTGATATTTTAATAAATATATCTAAATAAATAAAAATCTTTTTAGTCGGGATCCTTAACCATGTTGTTTAAAAGTCTCTGGACAAAGGTATTACTTAAAAAGTGCTTTTATGACCTAAGGGGATCTTCCAAGTAAAGCAGGAAACCCCACCAAGACCGCTATCAGAGAATCTCTCTATAGATGCCCATACTCAGCCCGACCATGGGACCAAGGTCACAGGGGCGGTTTCCGGCCACCACCTCTGTTTCCTCAACTCTCAAGCTCTCAGTCACATGAGTGAAATTCATATAGTTTGCAGGGAACACAAACAGAGCCTACCTGGAGTCCCTACAAATTTAAAGTAAAATATCGCCAGCACTTTCGGGTTAGCTCTAAAATTAAAAATGACTCCAAAGCAAAATCTCAGCTTACATATCCAATTGGGGCTTCCCTGATAGCTCCGCTGGTAAAGAATCCGCCTGCAATGCAGGAGAATCCAGTTCGATTCCTGGTTCGGGAAGATCCGCTGGAGAAGGAATAGGCTACCCACGCCAGTATTCTTGGGCTTCCCTTGTGGCTCAGCTGGTAAAGAATCTGCCTGCAGTGCGGGAGACCTGGGTTCGATCCCTGGGTTGGGAAGATCCCCTGGAGAAGGGAAAGGCTACCCACTCCGGTATTCTGGCCTGAAGAATTTCATGAACTGTACAGTCCATGGCGTTGCAAGTAGTCAGACATGACGGAGCAACTTACAATTTCACCTATATCCAATTAACTTAAATAGATTGAGACTGCAATCTATAAATACAAAGTTCGACCAGAAAAAGCAGCTGTAGAGTCTAATGATGCTGAAGCTTTGTTCTCATCTACCTTCCCCGAGTCAATCCTCCAGTCACAACATAAGTGAGATGAGAGGTGCTTAGAAACATGTGCTACCTCATTCATTCAGGTGTTCTTACTCTTCAGCATTCCCTTTATAGGGCAATATACTAAGGACTAGTCTGTATGACTTAGCTGTCAGTCTGGCTGCCTTCCATGTAGTCTGGGAAAACAAACCAAATCACCTATGACTTGGTAATATTGTTATATGACTTGGTCTGCATAAGTATAACCAGCACCCATGTGCACTCTACAAGCATTCCATTTTCTTGTGAGGTTACTGATGAAGAGTTTTAAGTATTTGATTCTAATGAGCTTCCAAATAAGCCTATACTACTTTGCTCATGTTATACGACCATGAGCCAGGTACACTGGACACCAAGAGCATTTGACAATGGGACTCTATATATAATAAGATTTCTGAATGTTCATAATTATCCTGTTCTGTTTCAACAGAAGCCAGACACGTTTCTGAACCTTTAGTAATTCCCTCAATATAAATACGGAAGCCAAATTCAGTGGCACATAAATCATATTAATCTCACCAACATTTGACATTCTTCCCTCTTTAATCTCCCTCTCTTTCTATTCTTAAAAAGAGGTCAAAAAACTGACTAAAGCAATACATATTATTTTATACTGTATATATCATATATACACGCGTGTATATGTATATTGGGCTTCCCTGTTGGCTCAGACGGTAAAAAGTCTGCCTGTGATGTGGGAGACCTGGGTTTGATCCCTGGATCGGGAAGATCCTCTGAAGAAGGACATGGCAACCCACTCCAGTATTCTTACTTGGAGAATCCCATGGACTAAGGAGCCTGGTGGGCTACAGTCCATGGGGTCACAAAGAGTTGGACATGACTAAGCGACTAACGCTATGTGTATATAACCATAGATATTAAAAATTCTCTTACAAACTTCCACAACAGGCAGATGAAGAGGGCTAAAAGAAAGAAGAGTATGTATGACGGTGCTGGCTTATTTCCTGCAGACTCATTTTGATACATAAAATGTGTATTTCCTTCTGCTCTTCTCCCCCAATGTTACCTACAGAACTCCACTACAAGGGACTGTAGGGCTCAACTACCAGTTAAAACAAAACGGGAGAACGTGACATTAAAAACAGTTCTCCAACAAGGAAGGCTTTAAACATAAGGCCTCTGTGCATATCACTACTCCTTCTCTAAAATCATATTTCCATAATGAAGAATTAAAAACACAGCACTTTAGAATTTTCCCTTCAAACAGCTATTTTCTATGCCTAGTTTGTGCCTAGAAACCTTGGTTTGAAAGGCAAGACTGACAATAAAAGACTTCACAGGGGCAAAGAAAACAAATCATAAATCACAATCCAAGGGAAAGCAAATACTCCTCTTCATTATTAAGAAGAAAAGCAATTCAGATTTTGATCATAAAAATATGAAATGTGTACACTACCAGCCACTGTGGTTCGCACAGTTGGACCTACCTTTATTAAATACGAGGCCACAAGTGCCTCCATGAGAGTGCGCTGTGCGCCTTCCAACGTACTGTAAGCTCCAACCATCATGGATAATGCCTCTTGAATAGCGAGTCGCGTCTCGGGCTCTTCCTGTGAAAGATGATAAAAACAGTGTTTCCTTCACGGTCGAGTTTCCAGCTGAGCATCCAAACAGAAAGCACATACTTGCCAGGTGTTTCCCTACCTTACACAGGGCTTCAAAGAGCTGCTGCACGAGAGCTATATCCTTAGTGAATAAATGTGGCATTCGACTGCAAGAGAACGTGAGACCATCATTACTATCAAAAACTTCCATAAGGCAGAAAAGAACGAAACTAAACACACATGTTCCTGAACTTGCACTTTAACCCCTGGGCACCATGTGAGCATCACTGGGTTACCTCCCCAAAGAACCAAACATTGTTTTAAAGTCCATATTTAATTCTACTGTCTAATCCAAGTAACTCTAGATTAATATACGTGTTATCCAGATAGTCT
Source organism: Capra hircus (assembly GCF_001704415.2). NCBI lineage: Eukaryota > Metazoa > Chordata > Mammalia > Artiodactyla > Bovidae > Capra > Capra hircus. Next base: position 100,592,288 of record NC_030815.1, read on the forward strand.
CACTAGAATATTCCATGCATTCAGTTAACATTTCTGATTTTGAAATAAAGAAAAGAGATGAGACTAAATGCTATTTAAACAAAAGACTACGGTGACAAGAAGTTCTGTCAACTGCATGCCAGCACACAAGGGACAAGGTCTGTTGACAACGCTGTGCTCTATCAGTTGATCTGAAATGACTGTCTTCTGAGCCCCCAAACTCCTTCCCTACACAGTGCAGAAGAGTCCGACCTAGTCTCCACAGGCCAATAAAGAACCTGTGCAGGGGTGCAGGCAGCGGTTAGGGCCACTGAAGATGCTGCTCCTCTCACCCCCTGCTCTGAAATACGTGAAGAAAGAGGAAACCAGGAAGAAGTGGGTGCAAGAAACCATACTAAACAAAGGAGAAAAAAAAAAATCCACCTTTGGAAACTCAAGAATCGTTAACACTATCAGAAAAGAGAATCACTAGAAAAACCCTTGATTAATGATATGATAATCACTAGTAGTAAGTCATAACAAGAACACTTAAGATCAATCAAGTGTCTCTATGCAGGGTGCAAGAAAACTAACACATTAGGACACAACCCAGCTCAAAATCTCATTTCAATACTGCCATTTAATACAGTAACATATCTTCAAATATAAATTAAGACGTCTCACATCATTATCCTTCTACAAGGAAGACATTTCTAAACAACCTGCAGCCATTAAATAATTTCCTTTCAGAATCATAACAAATTTATTATCCATCCACTATTAAATGCCACAATTTTTCTTAGTTTACCAACAAGGTATCTCTCACTGAAAAGGAGTTTACTCACCTGGAGAGTTTTCCAACAGCTGAATATGCCATAGACAGTAGCTTAGGGTCCTTGAAATTAAGAAAAAAAAAAAAAAAAGAACAAAAAAGCAGACAGAACAAAAACACAGTAAACGGCAAAACCTTTTTGCTGCAATGAAATGCATTATTTTACTCCTTGTTAAACCTAAGTCTCACTGTGCCTAACTGCATGATACCAGAATCTGAACAAAACAAATTAAAATGTCCAAACCCAGGATGCATCAGATTCCTAAAAGAAAAAACAAAAACAAAACTTTCCATCCCCCACTCACTCCAAAAGGAAAATGCAGAGGTCATATGATAGAAAAGTTTCTCTCCACTGATGCTAACTTCAGGATCCTTTCAATACTACGTAACCTGCAAATACCAAAATTCACCACCAACATACTAGGAAGACAGCTTAACTTATCAGAGAATTAATCACTGCCCAACAGACTAGGATCCACCCTCTCTCACCCCAAATTTCAGGACACAGGAGAGCAATTGTCTATAAATCTGCACTATAGTAAATTGCTTCTTCTCATATCTTTCACCTTAAAAAGTTAAAGGGATCATAGTATTCGGGTGAGTTAGAGAGGGGTCCACTAAAGATAGAGATACAATTTTACATTGCTTTATGAAAATCAGGAGTCTGACACTACTTGGAACATAGCACTTCTATGAGGTGAGGTTTATACACTTCACAAAGGATTCACACACCCACATGGCCACTCTTATGGGTCATCTGTTGGGAAGACATGCGGGTGTCATGTGGAGGTTAAGATCATTACAGCCCCGTAGATTATCTGCCCACTCTAATCTAGTCTCAAATATATAGTTTCTCCCCCAAAAGCCCCAAAGCATTTTTATTTCTACCAGCCATCCAAAGCATGTATCTATGCCATAAAAATAATCTGAAAGGTTCCCAAGGCCTTAAGCACCATGCAAGCTCTGTTCACTCAACAGAAGAAGACAGGAGAGTCAGGCCTAGGACTGCCCCAAAGCACAGCTGCACAGCAAGTGAACAGTTTTCAATAATATCTACTAACATGGCTTCACTATGCTAAATTAGCTTATTTAATCTTCACAATCATCTATAATCATTTAATCTTCACCATAATTCAATGAAATGATACTATTAGCCTCATTCTTCTAATAAAGAACAGAGGTCCGAAGAATTTAAGTTACTCACAAAGGAACAAAGCTAGGATTCAAACTCAATTCTAACTCCAAATGGCAAAATACTGGTCACTATACTACTGCAAACATGCATTCATATTCAGCTAAGACTTAGGAAAAGAACATTAACTAGAGTTCTTAAAACTTTACCTTTTTTTCTTTTTAGCCAATTCCCTTGAAACACTAGAAATGGGTAAGAGTGATACAGCAAGAAAAAACAGGATTTGAAAAACTACAATCCAAGGAATCCTCATCCCACTTAGCTTAAGGAATCAAAAATTTACTGAATGCATGTTTTGACAGTTTTGAATCAATAAAATCTCAGTCTCTAAGAATTAACAGTTTCTCAATACAAGCAAATCCAAATAGACCTATATGGAAATAAACCATAAAATAAAATCTAATTCTTTTCATTTCCATTTTGTGCAGTTTCTAAAATAAAATGTACCAGCTTTTTAAAATGTTACATAAAGAAATGATAAGACCACCTCAAGGTCCATATCAATTTTTAATGCTTATTTCCCAAAAAAGGGGCAAAAGATGGTGGTAATTTCTGAAATTTGCACCACCTCAAAATGTTAAGAAGTGATGGAATAACTTTAACTGTATCAACATACAAACCAGGAAAGTTTAAAACAGAATTTAAAAACTAAAATATTAACAAAAATTAAAAAAATAAAACGAAGTCACTTACTTCTTTATATTCATTGATTAGCTTGGTGAGACCATTCAAAAGCATTGGACCTAATGGCTTAATCTTGATTTCTGGACAGCTTGTTAAAAAACAACACATACACAAAGCAAGATGTAAGAATCTCGTAATTACATATTGTTTCAGATTATTACTTAAAACAGATATGAATGACATAAGTTTAAATAATCTATCAAAATGTGACATATTTTAAGGTAAGCAAACACATTTTCTTTCTAGGTGAGATGCTCTTACATCCCTTCATCGCTCCGAATGGCTTGAAAACTTTATAAACAGTGCAAAAAACTTACGTTACACAAATGTGATGCACAAATTGCAGGGATAATGTTCTTAATTTTGAATTTGTATTTGTACCAAAGAGTCCATCATACACCACCTATGAAAACAGAATATCAAGAATACCAATTAAGAAGAACAGCAATTTATTATTTTCAAATACGACTGAGGATTCAACAGCAGGTCTTTTGTATTACACTATTTGTGGGGCTTCCACTAGGAAGCAATACAGAGTTCATGCTGCAGCGGGTCACCACTCCCCCGCAGAGAAGGTCTTTCAAAATAAATTCACATGTAATTAAGAAACCTAATACCTCCCAAATAATTTAATCTCCTGATGTCTTCTGCATAAGAGTGGTGGCCCACTGCAACATGAACTCTCTGTTGCTTCCTAGTGGTAGCTTCCACTGTGTTTGTTATCCAGACGGTTTATTGAAGCTACTTTTGAAGAACAAAGTGTAGTACAAAAGATCACAAACTGATCGCATGGACCACAACCTTGTCTAACTCAATGAAACTATGAGCCAGGCTGTGTAGGGCCACCCAAGACAGATGGGTTATGGTGGAGAGTTCTGACAAAATGTGGTCCACTGGAGAAGTGAATGACAAACCACTACAGTATTCTTGCCTTGAGAACCCCAAACAGTATGAAAAAGCAAAAAGACAAGACACTGGAAGATGAACTCCCCAGGTTGGTAGGTGCCCAATATGCTACTGGAGATCAGTAGAGAAATAACTCCAGAAAGAATGAAGATAGAGCCAAAGCAAAAACAACACCCAGTTCTGGATGTGACTGGTGATGGAAGTAAAGCTCGATGCTATAAAGAACAATATTGCATAGGAACCTGGAATGTTAGGTCCATGAATCAAGGCAAATTGGAAGTGGTCAACAGGAGATGGCAAGAGTGAGCATCAACATTCTAGGAATCAGTGAGCTAAGATGGACTGGAACAGACGAATTTAACTCAGATGACCATTACATCTACTACTGTGGGCAACAATCCTTTAGAAGAAATGGAGTAGCCATCATAGTCAACAAGAGAGTCCAAAATGCAGTACTTGGATGCAATCTTAAAAATGAGAGAATGATCTCCATTCATTTCCAAGGCAAATCATTCAATATCACAGTAATTCAAGTCTATGCCCCAACCAATAATGCTGAAGAAGCTGAAGTTGCACGGTTCTATGAAGACTTACAAGACCTTCTAGAACTAACACCCAAAAAAGAAGTACTTTTCATTATAGGGGACTGGAATGCTTAAGTAGGAAGTCAAGAGGTACCTCAAGTAACAGGCAAATTTGGCCTTGGAGTACAAAACAAAGCAGGGCAAAGGCTAATAGAGTTTTGCCAAGAGAATGCACTGATCATAGCAAACACCCTCTTCCAACAACATAAGAAAAGACTCTACATGTGGACATCACCAGATGGTCAACACCTAAATCAGATTGATTATATTCTTTGCAGCCAAAGATGGAGAAGCTCTAAACTGTCAGCAAAAACAAGACTGGGAGCTGACTGTGACTCAGATCATAAACTCCTTAAGGCCAAATTCAGACTTAAATTGAAGAGTAGGGAAAACCAGTAGACCATTCAGGTATGACCTAAATCAAATCCCTTATGATTATACAGTGGAAGTGAGAAACAGATTCAAGGGATTAGATCTGATAGACAGAATGCCTAAAGAACTATGGATGGAGGCTTGTGACACTGTACAGGATGCAGGGATCAAGACCACCCCCAAGAAAGAAATGCAAAAAGGCTAAATGGCTGTCTGAGGAGGCCTTACAAATAGCTGAGAAAAGAAAAGACACAAAAGGCAAAGGAGAAAAAGAAAGATATACCCATTTGAATGCAGAGATCCAAAGAACAGCAAGGAGAGATAAGAACGCCTACCTCAGCGATCAATGCAAAGAAACAGGAAAACAATAGAATGGGAAACACTAGAGATCTCTTCAAGAAAATTAAAGACACCAAGGGAATATTCCATGCAAAGATAGGCACAATAAAGGACAGAAGTGGTATGGACCTAACAGAAACAGAAGATTTTAAGAAGAGGTGGCAAGAATACACAGAAGAACTATACAAAAAAGATCTTCATGACCCAGATAATGACCCAGATAATCACGATGGTGTGATCACTCACCTAGAGCCAGACATCCTGGAATCCAAAGTCAAGTGGGCCTTAGGAAGCATCACTATGAACAAAGCTAGTGGAGGTGATGGAATTCCACTTGAGCGATTTCAAATCCTAAAAGATGCTGTGAAAGTGCTGCACTCAAAATTCTAGCAAATTTGGAAAACTCAGCAGTGGCCACAGGACTGGAAAAGGTCAGTTTTCATTCCAATCTCAAAGAAAGGAAATGCCAAAGAATGTTCAAACTACCGCACAATTGTACTCATTTCACATGCTAGCAAAGTAATGCTCAAAATTTTCCAAGCCAGGCTTCCAACAGTAAATGAACTGTGAACTTCCAGATGTTCAAGCTGGACTTAGAAAAGGCAGAGGAACCAGAGATCCAACTGCTAACATCCGCTGGATCATCAAAAAAGCAAGAGAGTTCCAGAAAAACATCTACTTCTGCTTTATTGACTACACTATAGCCTTTGACTGTGTAGATCACAACAAACTGGAAAATTCTTCAAGAGATGGGAATACCAGAACACCAGACCTGCCTCCTGAGAAATCTGTATGCAGGTCAAGAAGGAACAGTTAGAATGGACATGGAAGAATAGGCTGGTTCCAAATTGGGAAAGGAGTACGTCAAGGCTGTATATTCTCACCCTGCTTATTTACCTTCTATGCATAGTACATCATGCAAAATGCTGGGCTGGATGAAGCACAAGATGGTTCAAGGTTTTTGGAAGAAATATCAATAACCTCAGATATGTAGAGGACACCACCCTTACAGTAGAAAGCAAAGAACTAAAGAGCCTCTTAATGAAAGTGAAAGAGGAGAGTGAAAATTTTGGCTTAAAACTCAATATTCAGAAAACTAAAATTATGGCATCCGGTCCCATCACTTCATGGCAAATAGATGGGGAAACAGTGGAAACAGTGATAGGCTTTTATTTTCTTGGGCTCCAAAATCACTGCAGATGGTGACTGCAGCCATGAAATTAAAGGACACTTGCTCCTTGGAAGAAAAGTTATGACGAACCTAGACAGCATATTAAAAAGCAGCAACATTACTTTGCCAACAAAGGTCCATCTAGTCAAAGCTACAATTTTTCCAGTAGTCATGTATGGATGTGAGAGTTGGACTAGAAAGAAGGCTGAGCACCAAAGAACTGATGCTTTTGAACTGTGATGTTGGAGAAGACTCCTGAGAGTCCCTTGGACCGCAAGGAGATCCAACCAGTCCATTCTAAAGGAAATCAGTCCTGAACATTCATTGGAAGAACTGATGCTGAAGCTGAAACTCTAATCCTTTGGCCACCTGATGGGAAGAACTGACTCTTAAAGAGACCCTGATGCTGGGAAAGATTGAAGGTGGGAGGAGAAGGGGACACCAGAGGATGAGATGGTTGGATGGCATCACCGACTCGAGTTTGAGCAAGCCCCGGGAGCTGGTGATGAACAGGGAAGCCTGGTGTGCTGCAGTCCATGGGCTCACAAAGAGTCAGACACAACTGAGCAACTGAACTGAACTGACTGACAAAGTGTAGACCTACAAGAGGTCTATGAGTATTCTGCCACATAATTCTAGCTGCTTATTATATAATGTAGCATTACTACCACCACCATTTCTGAACCAAAATTATTAAGGCACTACGAGGGAGAACAGTGTCTAGTATGCAAAATGGAAGAAGCTCTGTGATTATTTTATGTTTATGGAAATACAGAACACAGTATTTGAAATCAGTCAAGGACTTCCCTGTAACTCAGATGGCAAAGAATCTGCCTGCAATGCAGGAGACCCAGGTTCAATCCCTAGGTCAGGAAGATCCCCTGGAGAAGGAAACGGCAACCCACTCCATATTCCTGCCTGCAGAATCCCATGAACAGAGGAGCCTGGTGAGCTCCAGTTCATGGGGTTGCAAAGAGTCAGACACAACTGAGTGACTAACACTACTACTACTACTAAATATTGGAGAGCAGATATTGGGAATAAAAGCTGTATCACCTGGGAGGAGGAAGTAGAACAAATAAGCCTGAAGAAGGAGAGAGATGAAGACAGAAGGTAGGAAGAGGAAGCAGCCACTTAAATAAGTCTTAAGGGAGAGAGACGTGAAGACAGAAGTCAATGGCCACCATACACATACAGTGAGCAAGACGAGCGTGTTCTTACTTTGGGACTGAAAGGGAGGAGAGGCAGGAAATAAGGACATTCTAGAGAGGAGGGGCCACACTAGAGAAGATCCTGAAACCGGAGGAGATGTTTACCAGGCTACAGGGGGAGGGGCCCTACACCAGGAGGCATGAAACAGAGCCATGGAAACGGCACACTTAAGAGCAACAACCTTTGCTGGTGCGTAAGCTATAGGGCGAGGGTGCTGAGATACGGGACCAGATGGGAAATAACCGCTGCCTTTCCACCATTTACTGAGAACTTTCTCACTGAATGAGTACCAGCAGCATGCTCTAAATCTTCTATCGGCTATCCCACTCAAGTCTTCACAACACTTCTATGAGCTATCTACTATCATTACACCCATTCTATAGATTTTTAAAAAATGTTTATAAGAAAAACAGGGAAAAAACCTTAAGGTTTATTTAAGACGAAAAGTTGTACTTGTTGTTGCTTATAGTCACTAAGTCATGTCTGACCCTTTGCAACCCCATGGACTGTAGCCAGCCAGGCTCCTCTGTCCATGGGATTTCCCAGGCAAGAACACTGGAGTGGGTTGCTGTTTCCTTCTCCAAGGGATCTTCCCAACCCAGGCATCAAACCTGCCTCTCCTACAACTGGTAAGTGGGTTCTTTACCGCTGAGCCACCAGGGAAGCCCTATTTAAGATCAAAAGCAAGTAACTAATGACAAAACCATGCTCAAATAAATTGTCTCTAGAGCTGGACTGGTCATCACTCGGATGAAAGGCAAGGGCTTTTGCGGAGGGGCTCATATCCCATACCAAAGGAGTACAAAGATTTCCAAGTGCAAAAATAACTCTGGTGGCAACACAGAAAACAGACTGACTGTGGGCAAGATGGGGCAACAAGGAAGAGAACTGGAAGGAAGACAAGCAAAACAAGAAGTGACGAGCTCCATTGATGTCAGCACCCGCCCTAGGGAGACGAAGATACTGAGGCGGCAGAGCTCAGAGGCTGTGGCCGCTGCCTGCATGTGGGGCTCCAAGCAAGGATGACTCGTTATTTCCACTCACTATTCCACTTATTCTACAAGTTTCTGCTACTACCATTTTTGGAAAAACACCACTCAGAAAAGCACTAGTTTGAAAGGGATTATCACGATACATTTAGAGGGAATGGTAACCATATAGAGTATATATTCTATAATCAAAAAATTTTAATATTTCATGTGGACCATTTTTTTAAAATGTTTACAGATTTTGTTACAACAGTGTTTCTGTTTTATGTTTTGGTCTTTTGGCTCCAAGACATGTGGGATCTCAGCTCCCCAACCAGGGATGGAAGCTGCACCCCCTGTACTGGAAAACAAAGTCTTAACCACTGGACCACCAGGGAAGTTTCAACAATAAAAAATTTTAAGTATTTTCTACAGCTAAACTTGAGAGAGAAAAAAGAATCTCATTAATCTTGTTATACATATCAACCTACCTCCTGAATATTCATTAATGCAGTTCTTTCTCTAGTTACATAGACATAAAAGTTGTAAACAGGTTGTATTTCTTTTGAAAAAAAAAATCAGTTACCTGAATGTTAGCTGGGAACGTTTCGGCAGCTTGTCTAGAACGAAGAAGGTGGGGGACAATCTTTAACTTGACCCTTGTGCTGACTGGGTCCCTTTTCAGCTCTGGCTTCAGAACTGCTCCCTGTTGAAAACATTATAATTCAGCACTTCAAAATTATTATCAATTGAAAGAAATCATGAGAGATCATCTAAATCAATGGTCTCTAAAACTTCTGTTTCAAGATTCCTTTATACTCTTAAAAACTACTGAAGCTTCCAAAGATATTTCTTTTATACTGGAAAATCTATGAATACTTACTATATTAGAAATTAAAACTGAAAAAAATTTAAGTACTTATTCACTTAAAAATAGTATTAAAGCCATGATATATTTTCATAAATACATATTTTTAGACAAATTAAAAACTACATTTTTCAAAACAAAAAACTGCACTGAGAGAGTTGTATTGTTTTTTCTATAAATCTCTTCACTATCCATTTTCATAGAAGAAAGCTGGATTCCCGTATCTTTTTCAGCATTTAATCTGTTGTGATATGTTATTTTGGTTTAAGTATATTAAAAAAAAATAAAGCTAGCTTCACACAGATATGTGAGTGGCAAACTGGTGATGATTTTACTAGGTTTTTCAGGTCATTACAGATATTCTTAATTACAGATATTCTAAATACGGATACCACCCACAAACTTCCACAAACTTGATATACAATAGTTTCTTAAAGGTTGTCATGTGGATTTGAAAATTTATCAATGGAACCTCTGCATACTCTGTTACAGTATACTAAATTCCACCACTCTATTAAATTATATTAAATGGCTCCCTTACCCTTGTATGCTTCTGTAACAAGCATTTGGAAAAGTCATTTGGAAAATATTGGCTCACTGAGTTACGCAAATATTTCATTATAAAACATCTACACACACACAAATCACACGTTAATATCATGACCAATCTTATCAGAAAACTCTGTAAATACTGACAAGCTGTCATGCTCATCACAATGAATACAAATTTCCCAAAATTCTAATTTTTGCTTAAAAAGCTCAACTTTCACCACTGCCAACAGAGCATGTTAACTGTTTTTCTTGAAACCTTATTTTTTTCATTTTAAAAGAGAAAATTCATGCCAAATACCCATCTTAATAACCAGAGTTTGTCTCTCTACTCTTAATATAAAATAATTTTTCCTGCATGAATTCATCAAGGATATTCGTAAGCTGAGTTTTATTTCCTCTCTCCTTTTTAACCAAGAGTGCTGACAGTGAGGAACAGAATGATTCCTAATAATTATTTAATGACACAGCTCTGATTCATGCTAAGGTCCCAGTAGTGACACACATCACTGCTTTTGCACCATCAGTGCAAAATTCAACACAGGAAAAAAAAAAGGCAAAAACTGTCTTGGCTTTGTGAACCTCTGACCCTGTGTGACCTATGGACCAGACTCTGAGAACCACTGACCTAGTGGTTCTTCTACATGAAGAACAGGATGCCCAGAAAAGTTGTGCAATAAGCCAGATCTCTCCTCTGCAAGACATTTATACACATCCATTCAGGAGAATCAGGGCGGGGTGAGAATTCCCAACTCACTGTTCTTTCTGCTACATCGCACACAACTTTTTCTTCTTCAGGGAGGTGGGGGGAGGCCTGTGTCACAGCATGAGGGATCTCAGTTCACTAATCAGGGATCACACCCCTGCCCCTGGCAGTGGAAGCAGGAAGCCTTAACCACTGGGCAGCCAGGGAAGTCTCTATTACACTCAATTTAATCTAACAGGAGTTAATACAATTTTTAAAACAACTATTTATGGTTTATAAAGCAAACAAATAATTTTGTATGTCTAGGTTTAGACTTGGAATACTTCTAAACACAGTGAACTAAAAAGAATTAAGCAACACCTTACTTTGAAAATTCAGAAGAACCCACCTACTGTCCTAGATTCTAGACCAGGAGTCAACAAACTACAGCCCATGAGCCAAATCCAGCCTACTATGTCTTGGTAAGGTCTGTGAGTTAAAAGAAGTTTTTACATTTTCAAACAACTTTTTAAAAATCAAAGCGATATTCTGTAAAATTGTATTTCACAAAATAATAAGAAATTCAAATTTCACTACTGATAAAGCCTTACTGGAACACGGCCATGCTCCTTCAGCTATGTTCTCTGGCTGCTGCCATGTTATGGCTGAATTGAGGAGCTGCAGCCTCAGAACTATAAAGCCATTAAAGTTGAAAATATCTACAGAAAATGTTTACTGAGGCCTAGTCTAGTCAGCTGAATAAAAAACACCACATCAGGTAAACTAAGCTACTTCAGGAGATTTTACTCTACCGACACTAGTATGGTCTCAAACTAGTACTTTCTATAGCGTATGTTCAGCCTAAATCAAAATAACCTGGAGAAAATGTTCAAGTATCACCATGTCAATAAAATGCTTTTATGACGATGTAAGAATAAACCAAAACAACCTACCTCTTTTGTTTTCAGTGGTATATCTCCAAGGTATACCTTGTACATCTTATTAATGATGGCAGGATTATTCCAGTCAATCAAGCTACAGAAAGTTTCAACAAAGCTTGTTAAAATTATTATTTTTCTCTCCCACTTCAATAATTTCAAAATATCGTAACCTCAATACAGTACTAAAGAAAAATGTTATAAATACACAAATGAAGAGAAGGCAATTGACTGCAAAAGAGAAGGAAGGGGATTAATTTCTATCAAAGTTAGTTTTCAAACAGGAAAAATAAAGTCCCTTATCCCACCATGATTCAATGTAACATAGATCATTGCAGCCAGCGGCCCGATTTGGTACCACTCAGGAAATCTGGACTATATTCCATTCTCAGGGTCAATGACACGGAGCAGGTCCAACAAAGCAGAGCCATACTACACTTGTTCAAAGAGCCCCGAGGCACGGTTCTTCTGTTTAGCCACTTGGAAATTCAAAAGTGATATGGAAAGTGACCAAAAAAACCATTTTACCCATTAAAGCCACAACCCTAGAACTTTGCAGCCCATGGCATTTCTCAAATTCTGTGTCACTGTGACCTCCAGCATCCCCCTCTTATCTACCAGCACACACTTGCAGTCTTAACACCTAATTCTACAGAGCAGTCTTGCTGCCATTTAGTCATTAAGACTTATTCCTAATTAGGCCCCACAATAAGGTGACTTAGAACATCATCCCCAACATTCTGGGCACCAGGGACTGATTTTGTGGAAGACAGTTTTTCCACAGACCACGGGTTGGTGGAGGGAAGGATGGTTTGGGACTGATTCAAGTGCAATACATTTATTGTGCAGTTTATTTCTAATCTAATGCCATTGCTGATCTGAGAGCAGGACTGGTCCATGGTGTGGAGGCTGGGGACCCCTGACTTAGAAATATAATGTGACTGGTGATGTTCACCCACCCTCTGCAGCAGCTGCCAGCCAGACATTCTATAAACCAAGTGATAATGCAGTTCTGTGTTTCACTTCAATAGTAAGATTTAACCAGACTATCTTCTCTCTTTTGACCTTGATTCTGCTTTCAAACCATGTGGTATCTGTGCAAATATAAGTTACCACGGTGCTTAGACTGTTTTCCTAATCCAGCTCTTCTTTCACCTCTTATCGAAATACCTCATTTGGATAGCCACAATCCTACTATCCTCAAAGACAGTCTACAATCCTACTTATATTTACCTGTATCTTTCCTCGGCTGATTTCTACTAACTAATCCTTGAGTTCCACCTTTGTTTCTCTCCTATAAATACTTCAAGTTTACAGATTTGACAAAACACACACACTTTAGTAAAACAAACAAAAAACCTAACAGTGGTTAACTAATAAGGATAACTTTCACTGTTTCTTCTACTTTTCTCTTGTCACCTTTCTAGCTTTAGTTTTCTGATTACACGCTTATGAAAATTCAAAAATTATTAATATAGAGAATACAATTCCTTATACTCTGCACCCTAACCCTCTCTATTTCTTTTCAGTAACCACTAACTTTGGTGTATCTTTTTCTAGACTTCTTTCCTATGCACATAAAATAGCTAGATGGGTATGGCAGGTAGATAGATCAATACAGACAAGGATCGCTTGAAGAGATACTTTGGGATTTCTATTTAACAAAATGGGCTAACTACACATTGTTCTCAACTCACTTTAACAATGTTACACTATTTTTTTTTTTTTTTGGAAAATACACTTATTTTAATGAACAAAACCAAAACTAATCAGAATACTTTAGCACCACACTTATATGTCTAACAATCCAATCTATTGCATGGTGTAAAGAATGGAGCCAGTCCAAACAAAACGAAGTTTTAAAGGAAGTTTTTCTGGAAAACAGTTTGGAGGGTCCTCAAAAAAAAAAAGACTTGCCAGTGGGACCTGGCAATCCCACTCCTGGGTATACACCCTGACGAAACAATAATACAAAAAGATACACGCAAGCGTATGTTCACAGCAGCATTATTCATAACAGCCAAGACATGAAGACGTGGAAGCAATCTAAATGCCCATCAACAGATGAGTGGATAAAGAAGATGTGGCCCATAAATTCAGTGGAATACAACTCGGCCACAAAACAAGAATGAAAAATGCCATTCGCAGCAACATGGATGGGCCCAGAGGTTATCATACTGAGGGAAGTAAGACAGAAAGAGAAAGACAAATGCCACATGATCTACCACGTGTATGTGGAATCTAAAGTACAGCACAAATGAACTTATCTACGAAACAGTCACGGATACAGAGAGCAGACTTGCAGTTGCCAAGGGGGAGCAGGGAGGAAGAACTGGGAGTTTGGGATAAGCAGATGCAGACTATTATACACAGGATGGATAAACAACGAGGTCCTACTGTATAGCACGGGGAATTATATTCATCATCCTGTGAAAAACCATAATGGTAAGGAATATGACAAAGAATATATGTATAACTGAGTCACTTAGCTGTACAGCAGAAAATAAACACAACGCTATAATCAACTATACTTAAATTTTTAAAATATAAATACATAAAACTATTATATAAAGGATAAATAACAAGGTCCTACTGTATGGTACAGTGAACTACCTTAAATATCCTGTGGTCAACCATAATGGAAAAGAATATAGAAAAGTATATATATATAATATATTTTATATTTTTATAAAACTATAAAAAATATACACATAATTGAATCACTTTGCTATGTAGCAGAAATTAACACAACACTGTATATCAACTATACTTGAATAAAAATTTTTTTAAAGGTTTTTTAACACTTCAAAACCAAATAAGTTTCTTGAAGGAGATACCAGGAAGACACAGTCACAGAAGCATGAAAGAATTTTGGACTTGGTAGGGAATGTTAAGTACAATCTGGTCCCAATTTCTCATTTTACAGCGTCCAAAGTCTAGTGAGGTTAAGTGAGTCTTCCAAATTCAGACAGTCAGCAAGAGGCAGGACCAGAACTAATTCCATGGCAGATGTGCATTCCCAACCACGGCCACACAGACACAGATCACTTGTATTTTAACAAGCAAACTAAGACACAATGAAGCTAATCTCATTATCCTGTGACACCTACTTATATTTCTTTGGAGAGGAAAAACTGTGATATATACCTTTATAAAGTTTTATCATCTTACCCACATTCCACGGTCTTTTTATTACATTAAGAATTAAAATAAATCCAAGAATGAAGTATTCCATAGTCTGATTTTTTAAAACAAGGTATCTTCAATTTTTCATGTATTTTCCAGTCTTTGCACGTCATTTATTAAAAATCAGGACATATATCATTTTGTATTATGTGTTATTCACTTGTCATTATGTTGGAGCAATTTACATGTTGCTGTATTATTTTTATAATTATTTGGGAAGATAATAATACCTATATAGATATAATACTCTATATAGGTCACGTACCTGATTTCACTCTTTACCCACTGTAGAAATCTGATTTTCCTTTTTTAACAATTATAGGAAATAATACAATTAATGAATCTGTAACATTTTTCTAAATATAATATTTCTCTTCTTCTGAGTGATTCTCTTAGGATAAAGCCCCAGAAGATTCAGATAAAAAAAATACTGTAAGTATTTTTATGATTCATTACCTACTACAAACTGCTTTCCAAAAATTATTTCAACTTACGCTGTCAATCAACAGGGTATAAGCATAGCAGTTTCAACAGAAACTTAAATGGAGTAATCAACTGTTACACAATTTTATTTACCAGTTGGCATACTATTGTTTCATTGTGCATAATTTGATTTCTTATATACAATTTTTTCCATGAGTCTATTTATTATATGTATTTTCTCCTGTGTATATTAAGACCTATTCAGTATCTCTTTTCACGGGACCTGATTTTCATATTAACCATAACACCTACATATCCTTTATTAAAAGCCATCTCAAAGAATTTTAGAGGAAGAATCAAAAATGAGTAACTTTTGGGTTTCGACATTTTTCTTAACATTAGTTCTTTAAGATCATTTACCTAAACAAAGGTCTCAGTTCTTATGGTAATTATCCTTATCCATTCCAATTTTAGACTGCTTCTCCAAACAGCTTTTCCTCTTTGCCTTATATAGAATTCTGCTCCTCAGCACACTGTCTTTCATACGAATTAGGTATATTTCACAATCTCATAAATTGAATGCCTCATTATGCAAAAGCTGAAAAGAATATGTGCTGAGCAAGCTTTTAGAAATCTAGCATCTTTTCAATTTTTAAAGTTTAAAGGGGGAAGGAGCTCACCTTTGCTTGCTTTTCAACTCTAGGTCTGCTGCGGTGGCTACACTGTGGCGTGTGTCACTAGAAGCAATCACCAGGTGGAGAACAGCTTCAAGCTCAGGCACCTGCTCAGCTTCTATGAATTTCACTATACTCAATTTGCACTGTAGATAAATGAAGGGAAGGAAAAACATCGATCAGAGAAACAAAGACCACCAACCTGAAGTATCTGTTTAACATATTACTATGGTCATAAACCAAAGATTAATAGAACAACAGTAGCCACTCCTATTTAGCCTTACAGTGTGCCAGGGACCATACTAGACCATACCTATTCATGATTTCATTTAACCCTCACAATCTACGAAATGAGTATCATTATACCCATTTTTATGATAAGAAAACTGAGGCAAGGCTGAAGAGATTAAGACATTTAATAAATGATGAAGGCACAATCCAAACCCAAGTCTCTCAGACTCCAAGGCCACTATGATACAAAGCCTTCCTATTTGGGTGAAAACCCTCTCTAGAAAGGTAAAGCCTTGAACTGAAGTCCAAATCTGGAGCCTCTAGGTACAGTGTGGTACATGAGCAGTGAAGTACTCCATGGATTCTTGTCACAGTTCAAAAAGAAATAAGACTCACAGTCCACGGAGTTCTGTTCTACTGCTAACATACTAACTGTGCCCTCTACATTCTTACATACTGGAAACGACATGATTTCAAACATATGCAAGAATTTCAAATGTAAGGAAAATTCTAATCAAACAGCATTCAATCTAACTGGCTAAAATGACTGCAGAAGAGATTCTTAGATTCTGCTAAGAACTTCATGCAACATGAAGAAGCTATGGATTTCACCACAAATAACTGAATTTAGGATAAATATGCCTGAAAAATGAAATTTTACCTTTAAAATCAGTTACATAATAGTTCTCAGGTATATGAAACAGGACCGATGAAGTTTACAATTATTAATACTAAATGACAAAGGATGCAATTTTAAAAAGCAGACAAACCAATCATAAAAATGCCTGCCTTCCCTCTGTGTGTTCAATACAGCTGACTTGCAACAAGCAGAGAAGATGCAAGCATTTACTGCAGCTATGAGAGTCATAAAGGTTTCTAGAAAAAGCGTTCAAAGGAAACTGAGAACAATACTCATGTCCAGGAATAGGAGACTAGTTTAAAACATGTGTGACTTATGCATTATTTAATACAGACATTTAAAAAGACATTATTTTAAAACCTGACATTTTGTTTAAAAAAATGAAGTTCAAATAGTATATTACATATATAAAAGTGTAATGTGTGAAATTACATTTGTGTGCACACACACGTATATAACGTAGGTGAAAGGTGAACGACAAACTAGGGTGGTGGGATTCCGAGTGATTTTTAATTTCTTGTTATAATGTTCTGTATTATCTGAATATTTACACTATCACTAACACCATCATTTGAAAAAGAGAAAAGCTGTTTCATCTGAAAGAAAAAAATGTAAAAAACAAAAGGGATATTTAAAAGTTAGAGGAAAACAGCTTTCATCCTTGAAACCAAACTCTTCAAGGCTCGACCATGAAATGGACAAAAGGCATACAGAAGCCCTCAGGAATCAGCAAATCATGACCAATGTAAGATTACCATTTAATGTTAACAGTGATTCTCCAGCACTGAGAGCTTTAGCGCTCAGAGAGACCTAGGTGCAAAGCCTCCTACTAGCAGTGAGACTGTGGTGAATCTCCAAACTCAGTTCTTTTTACAAAAGGGAACCAATAATTTCTATGCCTTGTCAGTTCTGCTGTGAGGATTAAATGAGATAATGTATTCAAAGTATTCAGTATAGTGCCTGTCACATAGATCACACTTAAAAGAGTAGCTTCTGCTAGTATTTACCTTTCTTTCTTACATCACAGTTTAAGAAGAAAAAAGATCTATAAAATATGAAGATTTAATCTAATCACATAGAACCCTTGCTGAACAAATCATTCTATAAATTTATGAGTGGCAAGAATGCCCACTTGAATTCTTCCCTTTCCTGGGAACACTGTTTTGATCAGTGATCACTTACATTGCCAGAAAGAAAAGGACCAAATCATTTAGACTGCCATGGAGAGATAAAGGAAGGATTGGAAGACTAACCCATGTTGCTTGAATTCCAAAATAATTACATACTGATCTCATCTGTTCTTCCCTGAGGTGCCTGATGACACAGACACAGTGAGGCACCTTCTCTGTAGAGCACCAGTCTTTTTTAAAAGCTGCTCAGAGAACATCTGTGTCCTGTTTAAATCCAGAATAAAATTCTTAATGCCAATTTTTCAATTCCCAGGAAGAAATATAAAAGGGCATCATGCTTTTTCCCCCATATGGTCACTTGTTCCTCACTTTACACAAAACGTACAGCCCTAAAAAGCTGAATAACATAAGATAAATTGTATTTTAACTGCAGCAAAGCAGCTAAACATTAAACCTATAATTAAAAACTAAAATGAAAGAAGTTAAAGACATTCAATCTGTAAGTGGGCTGTATTTTATACGTGAAATATGGAAGCAACATTTGAAAACCTGAAGAGTTTTTCCCACTCCTCCCTCTCCCTGGGGCTTTAATCAATAAATGACATGATGATGTGAGCACATTACATCAATCGCTTCTCTCAAATGTATTTCATTAGACAGCCTGAATAACTGGAATTCTCTGACACATGCTTCCACGGACTGACTTCACAGGGGCAAGTGTGCAGGGTTAAGCTCCATATGAACACACAGTGTGTGATACCTGTTCCAACTGTTCAGGTGTCCATGGGTTATCTCCAATAACTCGTTTAGCTGCATAAAAGCTCATTCCTGGGGGAGGCTGTGGGATTCCAGAACCTCCCCCACTATTTGAAGAAGAACCCTGTGCTGAAGATGAATTTTGGCGACTCTGGGATTCATTTAACACATATCTGGAAAGGAAATGGGAATTTAACCCCTCTATAAAAACACAAGCAAACACATGCATATGTAATACATTCAGTTACATATTTTCCTCCCACAGAATTTTTGTTGAAGAATAAACATTTGAAATTAAAACTTCATCATAAAGGAGAATTTTAAAAATAGGTATCTTTAAAAGGTATCCACATCCTCAGCAAATTAACCGTTAGAGTATATCTGCTCAATTTGACCACAAGTGAACCATAACAGTTACCAATAATGAATATAAGTATTCTGTTCATGCTCAATCCATAAATTATTGTTCTAAAAGTCACTAAGAACCCACTACATTTTGTTGACTGTAATGGAAGTTAAAAAAAAAATGCTATTGTTTTATACCCAAAGCAGAGAATAATTTTATATTCATTCCCATTTCTGTTCAATTCTCCTTAAACTTCTTGTATCTCTCCATTAGAACACCCACTAAAACCTCCAAACCACTTACCACACAAGCATATAACGCCCCCAAAATGAAAAAATTCAAAAGGATCCAAAGAAAAAAAATCATAAGGATCAGCTTTTTCCATTATATGTTCAAAGCATACAGCTTCACAAATACTTATTTATTGATTTATCATCCTATTTCATTTTTAGCTTCTATAGATTAAAAATAAGATTTCTGGTAAATTCATTTTGAACCAATTAAACTGGTTAAGCATTTAAACCAATTAAGCATTTCTCATCTACAAAATGAAAATTTTGATATAAATGATTCAAGTCCATTTGAAATCTAAAATTCTAAGCTGACAAATTCCCAGGCTTGATATTAAAATATCCATTACAAAAAATAAAATAAAATAAAATAAAATATCCATTACAGTAAAAATTAAACACTAGGAGCCTAACAGCACAGTAAACTATTCCACATTACTATATATTATATTCATTTCATTCCTAAATTCATCTAATTTTTTTAAAACTTGTTGAAGAACCACTTTAATATTTGTATATAAACAATGCAAATTCTCACTGGGAAGAAAAATGTGAGGGACCACTGGCTTGGGTACATTGTATGCCTAAGTTAAAATTTGGACTTCCAAGTTAAATTACCAAAGCCATCATCACTTGCCAATTCTGGCTGTCTCCTGATTTAACAACCATAAAAGGAGATTTTCATTTATTCCTAAGTTTCAGCAAGACTGGCAGTACACGGGAAGTAAACCGATCAATTATTGAACAACTAATATTGTACAGACTACCACCCCAAACACCAGACAGAGGAACAACAGGAGGTGTAAGACTTGAGTGTCTGCCGACTGGAGCAAGGTGAGAAAATAACAACACAGCACGCGCCACAGCATAGGATGTTATCAGACAACAAAGAAACTGCAGAGAAATAAGGAATCATGTGACACAAGTTCCACGGCAGCTTCCCTGGGGGCTCAGCTGGTACAGAACACGCCTGCCAATGCAGGAGACACAAGAGATGTGGGTTTGATCCCTGGGCCAGGAAGATTCCCTGGAGAGGAAATGGCAACCTGCTCCAGTATTCTTGCTTGTAAAATTCCACGGACTGAAGAGCCTGGCGGGCTACGGTCCATGGGGTCACAAAGAGTCACACGCAACTGAGCACACACATCACAGAGGTAGTGGAAGGTCCAGAAAATAAAGCCGCCAAATCAGAAGAGCAAGAGGACAAATGGGAGGGGAGAGAAAGTGAACAGCGTCAGCTCTCTTGTGGCTGAGGGAGGGACAGACGATGGGGAGCCCCCCACGCCACGCTCGTGGTGTAGATTACCGAAGAAGCACAATGGAAGCAGTACTTTAGAAAAATATCTCTGGCAGCAGGATAACCTAAACAATGAGCAGGCTGGAAGCACTATGTGGGCACCAGGAGCCTGAGCCGGAGCAAACAGCTCCTGACTTCAAAGAGCTCCCAGCCTAGTAGGAGAGAGGGACATGTCAACACCGCACCAAAATACCAATCGGCCCCACAGATGAGTGCTTGGTGTTATGCGGACATGGAGAGCATCCTCTGCCTAGGGCGAGGAGTTTGCGTCAGAGACAACAGTGCTGACGTCTAAGCTCCTTTGCAAGGCTTTTTCAAAGTGATTTTCTTAGCTGTCGTTTCTTGCTGTTTTCTCTCCTTCTTCCTTTCTTTTGTGATGGGGAAGCATTCTAAGCAGAGGGAACTGTATGCTCTTAAAACAAAGACAGGCCAGGAGATACAGAGTGCATGGAGTGCATGAAACGCACAAGTGCATGTAACGACTGGAAAATATCAGCCCAAGGATTTTAAAGTGTAACCTGGTAAGATCTGCGTTTGAAAAATCAGGAAACTCTGCGGCAGTGTAGACAGTACTAAAGAAGAGAAGCTGGTGAGAAACGTGAAGAGAGGTGAAAGGAGCCAGAACTGGAAGGTAGCAATGGGAATGACTCCAGGGTACATGGAGGCAGTGGTAGGGGATTTTATGGAATTGACATTGAAACAACCAGGAAGCGAAAGCTGGAGCAACTTATAACTGTACGCCTACATGGCTAAGAGAATCATCACAGCACTGATGTAATTAAAGGAGAGAAACTACGTTTACTGGGAAAGATTGATTTCAGCTTGGATGGGTCAAGTCTGAAAGCACAAAAGCAGCTCCAGGCCGTTAAGGTCAGTAAGCAGTGGGGCTGGAGTTTAGGAGAGGTCAGGGCTGCACCAAAGCAAACCTGAGACACACTCATTTTCACGTGAAAGTTGAATCACTGAAGAGTACTGGACTCCACACAGTAAAAGCAGTCAAGAACAAGGGCACTTGTTTTGTTTTGCTTTGGTTTACTTACCCATAAGGCATCAAAAGGACATCCAGCATGAAGTCCAAAAGCAGCTGCACAGTCTTTGGTTTCTCAGCAAGATTAAACGGAGAAGCTGATTTTGATGATTCAACAGGGTATTTCATGTGAAAAAGGGTTGGTATTAAAAGATGCATTAAGCTGAAAAAACAATTACATTTATTGCAACTATTTAAAAATAAGGGTTTTTTATACATGCAAATAACAGATAAAACAATAACAACAAAAAAATCACATGACAAAAAATGGCAATAATAGCAAGGACCACTCATCTTCAAAATTACTCATTTACAAAGTCTAGGGACTGGCCTAGACTTCATTCTTCTTTCTTACTGAAACCTCAGTATATTGAGTGATAAGTGACATTTTAGCCAACCTGAGTCATCACAAAAACACCTGAGAAAAATGTATATAATATGAGCTCAATGTTAGTAGCTATTACCACAAGAGATTTAATACGAAATCTTAGGTAAAGTTCAACTGACAACATGTCCTGTCAATCTTTTTTTTTCCCCTTTTCATGTTTAATTAAAAATAAAGTCATTCGAAAGCTAAAGAAATTAAACATGAATCATATCAATATTTGGAATATAATATTAAATTTCCACTGTGTGAATTTAAGTAACACAGCTTCAGTAATTCCTTCTTTCACTATACCTGTTGCTATGAAAACAATTTCAAACAATGTTTACAATGTCTATTAATTTCACTTGTAGGAAGGCTTTTAGCACTAGCTACCACAAGAACACAGCTCTCTGCCCCTTGTTATCCTGTTACACGCACGCACACAGACATTAAAGGGATCCTACCACACGCTCCCCAAAGAAATTTTTTTTTACTTGTAAATGTGAGCATTAAGATGTTTTAAAAATGTTTATGCTCTAAAAAACGAACTGAAAACATGACTTAACTCTTCCCTCCATAGCTTCTCTTCATGTTTCTCACTACAACAAGGCTAGGATACAGGACTTTGGGGCTACACCGAGAAACTAAGGATGATAGTCCAAACCTCTTCATCTCTTCAATGCCCACATGAATACAAACAAGTAATCGGTTTCTTAAGAAAACTGCTCTGAAACCTTATATCCTCCAAGACAGAAAGGTTTGATGAAAAGCATATTAGAACTCTAATTTTTGCAATCACAAGCTCTAATTTTTGCAATCAAGAAAATTAGTTGCTTCAAATTAACTGACCAAACTGAAAATGCATTTAGATTGAAAAATATGTTAACGGTTCTGCACAGTTTCCCATATGCTCACAAGATATTTTATAATTTACAAAATTAACCAAACAGCCACGTTGAGGTAACACAGCAATGTCGGCTGAAAGAGCTTAAGCCTTTGCGTTTGACCGGGTGAAACCAGACGTGTGGATCTGTTTTTGAACGGCAGCACTGACTCTCAGAGGTGGGGAAGCAGGTAGCCAGGGACAGCATACCTGTCCTGCTGGGGCTGAGGCTTGCCTTCCATGGCAGTAAGAAGCGTAGGAGCCAGCTCACACTGTTTCTCCACCGGTAGCCGAGGATAGCCCATCTTAACATAAATTATAGTAAAATTCTGATGCAATGAGAGAAAGGCAAGTTAGTATAAAAGAAATATTCAAGGATTTCAACAAAAATGCATGGTTGATAGCCTAGGTAGCTATCTTATAATGAAGAAACTGAATCCTCCTTCCTCATGCTTATCACCTATTACAGCCTGGCCAACCAATCTGTCTCAGGAAGAACTCCAGCCCCACTCACTCAAAGTGCTTGCTTTAAGATGGGCTTCACAGGAGGGAGCATGACCTAGTCTAGAGCATTGAAACATGCATCACATCATCCTGCTATACGCCCTAAACATATACAATTCTATTTGTCAATTCTATGTTTCAATAAACCTGGGCGGGGAATTAGGTACTCACATGTGCAGTTACTTTTCACTGAAAAGAAAAAAGTAATCCTTTGACCTACCTAAACTGACATACTACACACCAGAATCAGATCTCCCAGTTTGTTACATTAATCCTTTCAAGCTGAGAGGCCCATGTTAAGTTCCAGGCTGTCATTTCCAAGCTGGTCAATTACTAAAATAACCTCAGTACACTGTGGCACTGTGGTTCCTCACTCCAACATCTGACCGATGGATGATGAAGCAAGGGGAAGCTGCATGCTGTCACCATGTGAATGCCTCATTTTAAGCAAACCCATAAATGCATATCCAGATTTACACATAAGATAGAAATTTGCTTTTCTGAAGGACTTTAGAACAGCCTTCGTAAAATTATTCCTTTAAAGACATCCTATTTGGCAGTTGTACTGGCACACACTGTTCCTATTTGCTTAGAGGAAGACACATGTATAATGGAGCTGTATGCCCACAGCAGGAACAGACAAGATGATCTGGGCCAGTAGGTGGCTCTAAAGGTTTGGAATCCAGATGTTAGATGAGACCCAGTAGAATTCTGCCCCAAAGCTACAACCGCAAGGACCAGGAAAAGAATATCATCTGCCATTACATAGCATCAATTTTTTTTACACTTCATTTTCATGAAGAGAACATTTAATAGGAATATTTCTTACCAGCCCCAGTTTACTCCACTTTTAAAAAGAATATCTTTCTAAATATATAATATATATATCAAATATATTATTTTTAGTTCAGCCTTCCTATCTCTTCCTGTCTTTCTACCTTTTTTCCTTCTTCTATCATCCTTTACTTATTCTATGCTACATAACCCTTCTCTTTCTATTTATACCAATGTTTCATAATCTTTTACTAAGAATCAATCATTCTTTTATATATCAACATACCTGACACATCACTACACCAACATTCGCCCTGTGTAAAACGGCCACACATTAACCCGTTCCTACCGTTTCCTCCAGGTCAGTACTCAATGGAAAAACAGTGTGTCCGTTTGAAGAAAAACATCTCATGTTTTATTAAGAAATAGTCTAAGATGAAATTCTAGGCTGGCCAATATACTGATAACATCTACTAAACGTTATGGAAGAAAACGTACTGTGAGTCAGAAAATAGTCCAAGACAACACTCACTGTGACAAAGGAGACCGCAGCAGGGTCCTGGTACTGGACCAGTAGCGTCTCTACTGGGAGCTGTATCTTGGGGCGGCTTTTTATGCGCTTGTTCAGGTGGACCAACAGTTCCATCACCTGAAACAGAGGAAGGCGTAAACTGAAATTCTTGATCACATTCTAAAAACAAATTCATTTCTCAAGTATTACCTATTTTACCTTTTTCTGGTACAGGATGTAAATTTGGCATCCCAGAAAGGGAGTATAGAGTATTGGAATCTTGTTCCAAATGCTATCCCCAAGAATCCATACACCAGAATTTTACTAGGCAATGTAATTCACAATGCCCTCTATGTTAATTAAAGGTGAGATTCCACAGAGGCCTGTACTGAGGCACAGTCCCCCAGAAGGTGGTGAGCAAATGACTGCAACACACCATGCTACAGACTGAATACCTGCGTCTCCCAAAATGCGCATCGCAAAGCCCCAATCCCCGCTGTGATCTGGAGGTAATGAGGTTTGGATGAGGCCACTAGGGTAGAGTTCACATGCGAGGGATGCACGCCCTTATAAGGGGATGGAGATATCAGTTCTTCCTTTCTCTGTCCTCTGAGGATAAAGCAAGAAGACAGCCCTGTGTAAACCATGAAAAGTTCCTGATGAAGAACCTGACCATGCCGGCACTCTCTTCATGGACTTCCAGCCTCCAAAACTGTCAGAAACAAATGCTGTTTACGCCAGATAGTCTGCGGTACACTGTTCTAGCAGCCCCTACTAACTAAGAGTACTACAGAAAGAGAAGCATTCAAGGTACCGTGAGTTTCAAGAAGAAAACTTGTCTGCCAAGATCAAGGAGAAAGTGACAGGAAACGAAGTCCTAAAGAGCAGATGAAACTCCAAGCAGAAGATCAGTTATAAGTAGGTGTAAGAGGTCTAAACAAACACGGTGCACTGTATCTGACTGAAACACAGAATCAGTTCAGTTCAGTTCAGTCGCTCAGTCGTGTCTGGCTCGTAAGAGATAAAAGTGCGGCTTAGATTATAAAAAGGATTTGGGTAAAATGCTGAGAAGTTTTTGCTTTATTCTGAAGATCCTCTGATTCTATTCAACAGTTTAAAGTAAGTAACACCAAGCTTCCTCTCCGTTAAGTGGGAAGAGACGGCAGAAACCGAGGTCAACAAGCAACGATTCTCACAGGAAGAAAGGAAGCCACACAGGCTCATGTCAAACGACCCCAGTCTTAACCATAAAGTGGGATAACACCACTTTATCTAACTAATAAAGGAGCACTGAGATATAAGATTTTTAGAAAGCCTTAACTAAAGACTCAAGAATTTAAAGTGAGACTATTCCAGAGGGCACGGCTTACACTATTCTCCATCATTTCTGAAATTTGAGCTCTAGCTTCAAAGCAAGTATTAAGGAGAGCTTATAGGGATGTTCACAGCAAAAGTTCAGTTATTTACAGCAATCATGAAATAAGTGCATTTTAAGAATAACAAATCTAATAATATTCATTAAACAAGTGGTAATAATAATCATAAAATAGCTGACATTTATCAAGCAGTTTCCATGCAGAACAGCACTTTGCATTCCTGTCTCATCTGATTCTCAAAACAACCGGGAGAGGCACTGTTTTCACTCCCATTTGACCCAGGAAGAAGCAGAGGCTCAGGAAAGGAAGTAACTTGCTCAAGCTGACTGAGACAGCAAGTGGCATAGTCAAGATCTGATTCCAGGATCCATATTTTTAACCTTATCAGACACACTGACAGTTGAGCTCAATGTATCTAAAGGGTCTGTCACTGTGAGACACTCTCAGAACCCTGGTACTTTGCAAAGACTGAGAATTCTACATTACCAGGCTTACCTCACCCAACCTCCTGCCCATCCAGATTTATGATTCAGCTGGATGACAGGGAAAAAAATTAGGAGGAGACAGGCCAAAGGAAACAGCCCTCTTCCGACGATCTAAGCTGGGCTGATTCCTATAAGGACCCGAGATAAACAACAGTGCCCAGAATTACATACTCTTGTTTATCACAGTTTTAAAATTCTAAGTCAATTAATTTTCTTCTAGCAATATTATCACCTTAAATATTGATTTACTTTCCAAATTCTACTACTAGATTATAGTAGTAGATTATCTACTGCCTGGAACCCTTTATAAACTCGTAAAAATCAGGAAATCCACTGAACCAGTCCTTCCCCCAGCTAAAATCAACAACAGTTAACCTCTGTCAGTAAACCTCCAAAATTATTAGCCATGGGTGTATAATATTTTGTCTCTATCAGTTCTTCTTATTACTCATTCATTTAAATTCATTTGTTCATTAGCCGACTTTTTAATGGAAGTATAACACATAGCTGAAGAGCAAAGTTAAGAATGTGTATGGCTTAATAAATTTTCACAAAGGAAACACATTTTTGTAACACCAGAAGTACAAAGTTCCTGCACTCAACTCACTAATGCTTCCTCCTGACTTCTAATACCAGATTTAAATTTATATAAACAAAATAGGATGAACTCATGTGTTTTTCATTCTGTATTATATCTATTCATCCATGTTGTTGCGCACAGTAATGGTTCACTTTCACTGCTCTACTAGGAAGAAAACCAGAATGTATCCATTCTCCTCCATCATGATATATATTAGATTATTTCCAGGTCTGGACCATTAGGAATAATTACTATGAACATTCTTAGTTATGTCTTTTGGGTGCACACGTATATACATTTTTATTGTATATAAACCCAGGACTGGAAATGCTTGGTCATGAAGTATATGTATGATAAACCTTAAGACTATTTCCAAGCAGTTTTCTAAAGTGGTTATACTAATTGACACTCCCACCAGCAGTGGTCAGTTCTAATTTTAATTTTACATAAACTAGAATTCTATATAACATATCTCACTTTCCTTAAAACAGGAAATGTACTCTAATGATGTGGTAGTAGAAATCTAAAACTTATTTCTCCTGTGAATTCCCTGCTGGTCCAGTGATTAAGAGACTAGGAGCTTTCACTGAGATGGCCCAAATCCAATCCCTGGTCAGGAACTAACTCCTAGTTTCACTGATGATAAAACTTTACATGCTGAAACTATTTATACATAAGCTTTTACTAAAAACTACCCTGCTTTTATAGGAGTCTTATTTTTATGATTAAAAAAAAGGTCTAATGTTTATAACTAAATTCCAGATTTGTGACAAATATCTATATCCTTTATTAACAATTACATAATAATCAAAAGTCCAATTATTATATTGATTCTATTTGCAAAAGGTATTAGTATAAGCACAGGACTGTACAAATCATGAAAGTCTGACCAAATAGCCATATTTCAAAATAATTAAAAATCTGACCAAGTATCTAATACTTCAAAACAAATAAAAGGGAAACATACATCAAGTCTCCACCACCTGGAGTCAAAATAAAGTGAAAGCCGCTCATTGTCTCTGACTGTTTGCAAGCCCATGGACTACATAGTGCATGGAATTCTGCAGGTCAGAATACTGGAGTGGGGAGCCTTTTCCGTCTCCAGGGGATCTTCCCAACCCAGGCATCAAACCCAGGTCTCTCGCACTGAAGGCGGATTCTTTACCAGCTGAGCCACTAGGGAAGCCCGGAGTCAAAACAACATGCAGGCAAATTACGTTACTGCTCTCAGTCATTCTCTCATCCCCAACTTTCATTCACTGACCCTTCATGTACCGAATTCACTTTCATACGCAAGAGAAACAATGAACATGTCTGCCATCAAGTGGAGGCAAAGCCTGGCAGAAATTACTTAGTTTAGGATTATCTCTCAGGTATAAAATCCCATGTGCCACAAAGCTAATTATTTAGCTTCCCTGAGCCTCCGCTTTTTCCTCAATAAAATGGGAAAAACATGAGCATCTATACCCGGCAGAGCTGTTAAGCAAGCTGTAATGAATTGAGAGACAATGATCACATAGGCATTTAATGCTTTGCATTATATCATTTTCAGAACCACTTGTCCTCATTTGCAGAAATCAAATGACAACACTTCACAGGCCATTGTGAGGATTAAATGAAAAGATATGTCAGAGTCTAGCACACTGCTTAGAATGTAAACAGGTATCTCAGCTCTTAAATCTTTTTTCCCTTAGGCCGGAAGTTTTCACACTTACTTGCCAGCAAAACCTCTTTATCAACAGAAACGATATGCAAAAAAAGCAAATAAAATCGATGTTTTCTAATATAAAACAAAGTTCATAATAATTATATCTTTAATACTTTATTCTATTTTGCTGCTTTTCAAAATTATAATAGAAAAACCCATTTATTACAATAAATCGAAAAAAAAGTAATCATCCCTTTTCCCTAGCCCATTCACAGCCACTCAAAGACACCAGTGTTAACCATCTAGTGTTCTTCCTCACATCTTCTCTGCAGTCACATAAACTTCTACAAACATATTTACATCTTTAGATTTTATATCTTTACTTTTTACAAAAATGAGCTATATATCATTAACATCAGCATAGAGTCCACTTTGTTTCCAGTTAAAAATATATAAGCTTCTTAATTTAGACCCAACTCATTCTTTGTTAATAGCTGCATAATATTCCACAGGATTCAAAGTTGTTTTCAAAAACTCACCTGTACTATTCATCACTCAAAGTAAATACATGTTCACATATTTCCTTCAAGCTTTTTGTAAAAAGGTTAGAAAAATTCACCAACAGATCAAAGTCAGCATTATTTGGAATATGAGAAGAAAATCAAAGGCAAACTTCTAGGGAAAAGGCTCCAAAGGTCCTTTTTCAAATTAGCAAGTTTTTAAAAACCTGACATGCTACACAATGAAATATAAAAATGAAATATTTTTTTCTGAATTCTACAGCTTGAAAAACAAAGAAGCAGCTATGCCTTCTTTGGAAAAGATCTTTAACATACACATTTTTATTAACAAATATCTTGGAGAACACACAGTGAGGAGTGGGGAGGCAGTAAGAGAACAAACGTAACAAGTAAAATGAAGAAAAAAGGCGGATATTGCTTAGAATTCTAACAACAGTTAAGTGATTCAAAGTTTCACACAGGATCCAACCACAAACAGCTCACCAGATCCTCAGTGCTTTCTAAAGAAGGAAGAAACAGAAGGGGAGAAGGAGTGGGGAGAAATCTCATCAAGATAAAATGATGTGTTTGCTGGTAACTGAGTAAAACATTTTGTTTACTCGGATACAAATTAATGACTGAAAGGTTAAGAATGCGGATAGACTGGCTTGATTAATCATTATATTAAAACAGAATACAGGTGACCAAAGGCCTACACAGAAAATGTGTGGCAGGATGAGAAGGTAAGGAAGGAGAAGAGGGAGAGATGGAGACTGAGAACGGATCAAGCGATGAGCGAGGTTAACAACCAGAGCAACCGATGTAAAATGCCCTCCATCCAAACCTCAAAAAAAAAAGAAAGAAAGTGACATGTCAATTATATAGATGAAGAGACGCAGCCAAAGTCAATAAAGTTAAACTGGTTAGCTGAGCCAAAGATTCACCGATCAAACCTACCTGGAAGGAAAACACTGGTTACAATACTCATCTCAAAGGAGAGGTATTGGGGTTAAAAAAAAAATCTTAAATGGGATTTAAAAGATGAGAAAAGTATGTAACATATTGTAAATTACTAAGAAAGACAAGATCTTCAATTTGTGCACCAAAAGGCATCCAGGTGAAATGACTATGCTCACAACAGTAGCAGGAGACCGTAATTCACCATCAGTTCACAACAGGACTAGAGGACAGGCTTCTCGAGAAATGAGGGCGCAGTGCTGAGTGGCCTCTCCACACACTGAGCTCCCATATTCCACACAAAGGAACTGTTTTTTTTAATCTTATGAATAGCTTTCATGAACATCAGAAATTATATACTTTAAAAGATTAGAGCGTTTGTTTGCTCACTGTGGTTTCCAATCAGAATGCAATAAAACCATGCAAATTTTACACAATTTTGAAACTGAAAACAATATTCTTATAAACTAATTATTAAGTCAAAATTAAAATAACCTAATACTGCTCATCAGTATAACAATGGAGTATAAGTGAAAGTGAAAGTTGCTCAGTTGTATCTGACCCTTTGCGACCCATGCTACAGCCTGCCAGGCTACTCTGGCCATGACATTCTCCAGGCCAGAATACTGGAGCAGGCAGTCTTCCCCTTCTCCAGGGGATCCTCCCAACCCAGGGACTGAACCCAGGTCTCTCGCAAAGCAGGCAGATGGATTCTTTACCACCTGAGCCACCAGGGAAGCCCAAGAAAACTGGAGTGGGTAGCCTATTCCCATCTCCAAGGGGATCTTCTCAACCCAGGAATCGAACCAGGGTCTCCTGCATTGCAGGCAAATTCTTTACCAGCTTAGCTACCAGGGAAGCCCAAGGAGTATAACCAAAATTGTAATCAAAAAGAAATCCTCAGCTGAACCCGTTTTTGGTTCTGTTTCTTTTTTTCTTTAATCTGACCTTAAACAAATGACAATCATTCCAAGTCTCAATTTAGTCTATAAAATGAAAATCATATTTATACCTCACGTAATCTTGTGAGGATTTAAGTTATTAGCACTTTTCCTGGCACATAATAACCTTTATCATTACTATATAAACTGAAATCTTATGTGAGAAAAATATACTAAAGGAAAACAAAAAAAGGAGTATTTGAATACAAACAGAAGAAAAATACTCTTTTAAAAAAATCTAAAAGCTGTTTTTTGAGACTTTCCTGGTAGTCCTTGGTTAAAAATCTGCCTTACAATGCAGAGGACAAGGGTTCAATTCCTGGTTGGGGAACGAAGATCCTGCATCCCACAGAGCAACTAAGCTCGGATACCACAACTAGAGACAGCCTGCCGCAAGCGCTACTGAGCCTGCGCGCCACAAAGACAGATCCTGCACGGTGCCAACGAGGATCTGATGCAGTCAAATAAATAAACAAGTGCATTTTTTAAAGACTGCAAAATTTTTTTTAAAAGGTGTTCTCTCGCCTTAAAAAAAAAAAAAAAAAAAGGGATTCTCGTGTCCAGGTAAGAATCTGCTTCAATGCAGAGCTCACAGTTCGATCCTGGGGAACTAAGATCACATGTGGAACAACTAAATCATGTCAAACTAGAGTGTGCACAAAAGAAGATCTGTGCTGCAACTAAGACTCGAACAACAAATAAACAAATAAAAAAAAAAAAAAAAAAAAAAAAAAAAAGCAAAGGTTTGGTAATAACAAGAAAAGTAGAAACAAGAATGGGAATTTCTCCACTTGAATGGTTAACAGAATATTAAGAGAAATAGTTTGATAGAGGTGAATAATAAACAATGGAACATATAGATGGTTAGAGATAAATGATTTTCTATAAAAGATAAAAACACAAGGAAACGTAAAAATCCTAAGTAAATAAGTTTAAAATAAAAAAAAACCTTACTGAAAATACTCAGCTGAGAAACCTCAACTAATGCAGAAACTTCCTCCTATTTCCTCTCCTGGTCGCCACTGCAAGTCTCTCTCCACGCCACAGCCAGAGTGCTGGAGTCACTATCACCAACACCCTTGGCGAGCTGCCACTGGACTCCCCACGCCCGACCTCCCACCCCTTCTGATGCGCTGGGTGCAGCTCCGTGGCCCTCTTCAGCTCCCCGCCGGCCTTATATTCAGTGCCAGCTCAAAATCTCTGCATGGGGCCTTCTCTGCCCTTACTGGTCTCCCATTTCTCCGCCTGGCTATTTCCTACACATCACAGAGGCCTTCCTTACACCCTACATTTAACTTAAATCAAGTCCCCAAATATATTCTTTCATAGGATCCTTTTCCATCTTAGCACTGACTGCAATTTTAACTCTATACTGTCTGCCTGATGGTTTAATAATGGTCTCCCTAACTAGACGATTCTTTCCTTCACCAAGGTATTCCTAACACCTGGCGTACAAAAGGTACTCAGCAAATATTTGCCAAATGAATGATGAGACTAAATAAAGAAACAGAAACCAACGCATGAAGGCCTTTTATACCTTGCTATTCTGAGGGTAAAAAAAGGCCATAGGAGAGTTTTAAATAGGAAAATGACATAAACACATATCTATCTCAGCAAAGCAGTTATTAGCAACAGGCATGTCAGATATTAATATGTGACAAGAAGGTCCTATTCCTTCCTGTAAACATAACAGACATTCTGAAAGATACTCTTTCTTCACTGAACTCAAAATCCCTCTCAGGGCAGACCTCCAGGAAGATCATCGCCAATCAATTAGAGTGGCCCAAGGGATGAAATCTGATGATAGCTCAAAAACCCGAAAGTCTAGTATAAATACACTGGAAGACTAATGAACTATTTTAAACTGAAGAGTCCAAATGTTCCCTGTAGAACATTAGGTTAAAAAAGAACATCTTGATGTCACGGTTATGCAACTTCTAGTATAGTTCTTTATAAAAATCCTAAAACAGGAGCTATGCAAGACTGCCTCGCTTTTAAAAACATCTCTTTTGCTTACCTGAAATTAAATTCATATTCATTGTCATGCTTAGCTGCTCAGTTATGTCTGACTCTTTGTGACCCCATGGACTGTAGCCCACCAGAATCCTCTGTCCATGGGATTCTCCAGGCAAGAATACTGGAGTGGGTGGCCATGCCCTTCTCCAGGGAATCCCTGGTGCCTTGGTAATCCCTTTAAATTAAGCTCATATTCATAACCAATGATTAAAGAAGATTTTTGCACCCCTGATGCAAAGAGCTGACTCACTGGAAAAGACCCTGATGCTGGGAAAGATTGAAGGCAAAAGGAGAAGTGGGGAAAGCAGAGGATAAGATGGTTAGAGAGCATCACCAACTCAATGGACATGAATTTGAACAAACTCCAGCAGATAGTGAAGGACAGAGGAGGCTAGCGTGTTGCAGTTCATGTGGTCACAGAGTGGGACACAACTTAGCAACTGAACAACCAACCACCACTTTTCATACTGGACTCAGGAGCATGGATTTTAGATCAGGCCTCCATACATTCCAGAACAATTATCTCAACTA
This sequence comes from Capra hircus, assembly GCF_001704415.2. Lineage (NCBI taxonomy): Eukaryota > Metazoa > Chordata > Mammalia > Artiodactyla > Bovidae > Capra > Capra hircus. The sequence continues at coordinate 100,625,619 of NC_030815.1, forward strand.
TTATCATCTAGTACTGATGCCAAGTTTACAGCTGGAACTAAAAGTAGCTGTGCTAAGCATTCAAAAGGTACTCTGAAATCATGGAAGGAGGTTATGGACTCACTGTCCATTTGTGAAAGGCCTTAACTGGGTTCATGAAGCTGGATTTCAATAATGGGAACAGAAAACTCACTTCATAAAATACATCCATGTATTCCCCATTTAATTCACCTGCAATAATCCCAGCATGCTTACCTTTTTGCGCACGCCTTCTTGGGTGCTGGACAGCTTGAGCAAAACAGGAGGAAGGAATTTAGATATGATATTCTGTAACTGCTCATCTGTTTCAGCATGTCCAAGTCGTAAAAAGACTCGTTCAAGCTGATCTATAACATAAAAAGAAAAAAGGAGAATTTAGCAAATCAAACAGGACCTAGGCTAACCACTTTTCTTACTTAATCCTTTTTCCTATATGCAGATCCTGCAGTCAGAACTTTAACCATAGCTGGCCCTGATTTTGGCCACGCTGTGAAACAACATGAAAAGCTTTACTAGCTAATTATACTGTCTTAGAACTGTCCTGGTCATTTAACCTCTAGAAGGGAAGGAAACAAGGCAAAATTTCTCTCCTACTTACAAGACTATTCAGTGTTTCTAAAGGATGTGGATATCAGAAAAGATACAAAAGTTTTTAAGAAATTTTCTAGATAAGAGAGTCAGGGAGGAGAGCTTTAATCAGATACCAGGGATAATAGATCTTTGGTGAAACCATCTTACTGATGAAATTTCTGCAAAGACAGAATCACTGCCCACTACTACTAGAATTAGCCAACCAGACTGTGAAAGATAAATTTCCACCAAGAAAGCCACTGAGGAACATCTTAACACCATAGGGATGCTTTCAGCAAAACCCAGTCTGTGATAAACTATAGGATAAATAACTAACACACTCAAAGTTTACATCTGTTCAATCAATACACTGCAGGGGAGGGGAGAGGTGAAAGCGGAATTTACCAATGGCAAATGACTGGATATTTGACTTTTGTTAATTAGTGTTCATTTTTTAGATGTTATCATTGTATTGTAGTTATGTTCATTTTTTTAGAGGTTCTTATAAAAATGATCAGTAGTGATTAGGGAGCCTTCTAAGGGGCTGAAAATGTCCTACATCTCACATTCTGAGTGGTGATTACGAAAATATATATTATAAAAAGTCATAATCTCTATATTTTCATACTTTCTACTGTATCTACTATACTTCAACTTTACAAGTTATTTAAAAATTTAAAAGAATTCTTTCCTTCCAGAGATAAAGACTGAAATATCTACAAGTGAAATAACATAGCAACTTAGATTTACATCAAATAATCGAAGATGTACTGGAAATCTGCTGCAAGAGTAAATTTCAGATGTTCACCTCACCAAAAAAAAAAGGCAACTGTGAGAAAGATATTTTAATTAGCTTGACTGAACTATTCATTTCATTATGTACATGTATATCAGATTATCATGTTGAACACCTTAAATATATATACTTCAAAAAGTAAAAATAAATAAAAATAGCCATGGCTTCATTCAGGTAGGTTCTCATTTTAAAATAAATAAATAATTGGGGGTGCTGGGGTGAGCTATAGGGAGAAGCCATATAAATGACACCAAGATTAGTCATTAGTTGATAACTGTATAAGCTATGGGATAGATACTGAGAATTTGTGCTTTAGTGTATACTTGAAATTTCCATAATAATTTTCAGAGAAAGATTTATATATATATGCACGCACACACACATAAAGATATAGATACATAAATATAGGTATGTAGATATGTATCTCTATGGGGAGCCTAGAGGCAACAACAACCTGGCACAATCGAGTAGCAACAAGCACACCCAGTGCCCAGATCTTAGTTTTTAAAAACATTCTCCAGGCAAAGCAGCCCGACTCTAGGGTCAGGGTGAGGAAAAAACCAGGTGGACATGAAGCGTCCTGCAGAAAAGAAAGGGGGCCAGACAGGAAAGGGGGCCTGGAATGAGTCAAAAGGATGCAGGAACCACCCTGAAAGAGCTCCATCACAGTCAAGGCTGGACCAAATTGGGGAACTAATAACACAGTATTGGATTCTAACCCAAAGTATAAAAGAAATCTACATGACCCAGTGATATAAATAAATGACTGAATGATTAAATGCATGGAGGAAAAGAGACAAGTCTTTCTTACAGAATTTCAATGAATTTATGTGTAGATACTTCCCCCTACAGGAGATAGACCTTAATTCCTGCCTCTACCCATCACCCCTGTAGGGTAGACTAGATTTAGCAACTTGCTTCCAAAGAATAGAAGAGAGAATGAGGAAGACGTTAACTTCACAGTGGTACAACTACAACCTGGATAAACACTACTTTAACCAGGTGATGCCATGGTTGGGTATCAGGCTCCCAAATGTGACAAGACGGGCATTTCACCTCTGGGGTATTCCTTCTGAAAACTCATGACCTCCATCTAGACATGGGGTAACACAAACAAACCAATACCACCAAGTCAAAATACAGCCTACAGGATACATGGCCAGTACTGACCAAGATTTTCAAGATCGTGGAAGAGAAAGACTAAGAAACTATCACAGACCAGAGGAGTCTGGGGAGACGTGACAGCTAAACGCAGTGTGGCAACCTGTGCTGGATCCCAGAACAGCAGGAGGACATCAGTGGAAAAACTGGTGAAATCCAAATAAAGTCTCAAGTTCAGCTTCTAAAATAGTAAAGGAAGGAATGGAGGGGAGGTGCGCATGCTGCCTCTGAGATTAGCAGACCAAACCCTTCGATTTGCTAGTAGTTGAAACACTGCTGTAAAAGCAGCTTTTAAGAACAATGGATTCATCCAGTGTATCTGTGGAAGCTAGAGATAAGGTGTCTCTGCCCTGCCTCAGCGTCTCACAGATCTCAGGTAGGGGAAACTACAGATTTTAGCTACAGAAACTTAGAATTGTCCGGTGGAAGAAGGCAGGGCTAGATTCTTCATAAGAAACTCATCTGCAGAACCTGTGCCAAAGGCTTAAAAAAAAAAAAAAATCAAGTGACATCTGGTCCCTTTCATTTTTCATACAATCATCTGGGTGCTGCTTCTGTATGCCCAGCAGAGCACCAAACACTTTCTCCCTCACTAGAAAGGAAAAGATAACATCCCAACATGGTAAAATTGCGGACGATGGGAATGTGGGAACGGAAAGAAAGGGCCTCAGACATCACATGGGGGTCCTTGTCGGAGAAGCCGAGCGCCCTTAGGGAACAGGCGATGCCTCTGCACCCTTTGGGGAGGTCAGCGTCACACTGATGCCTCATCTGAGTAACAGCAGCACTTTCCCAACAAGCCATCATCAGTCCTGTTCAACTTTATGAAAAGAAATGTAAATAAACATGCAGGTATAATCAACCACTGACCTTTTCAGCCTACAAAGTCAAGAAAATAGGGGGAAACATTTGGCAATAGGATGGTGGCTGAATCCTGTTGTCAGAGGCACAAGAGGAGGAAAACCTGTGCCTTTCCCCTCAACCCTGGACACTGAGCCCCGTGAAAGTGGCAGTCGGCATCAGGCCTCTAACCCCGGACGTGCCTATTCAGAAACAAGAAGCATAACCACAGGCTCTGAAAATTCAAGAGGAATCTAACGTTCAAGTTCACCCTTCGCAAAGACTTAGTGTTCAGTTGTAGGAACTGAGATCCTCCAGGTCATCACCAAAGCATCTGAGGTATGACAGACATTATTCTAGAGTCAAGAGCAAGTTCCATCAACGGTGATGTTATTCCTCTTAGTCAAACCCATACTGACTTAATTTCACTTATGGGTAAATTAAAGACATCACCATACCCTCAGATCATCACCGTTCAATGTGGGGAATATATTCTGAACTATTACTTTTTCCTGTTCATACACTAACATTATTTTAACGTAAAAACTGGAATATAACATATACCATTTTACAATTTGCCTTTTTTTTTCCCTTTTAATTAACACAAATACATGGAGTAATGCATGTCTCAGGACTTTTCAGATTTTTTTAATTAAAATAAAGTGTATATGCTTTGTATTTCATATAACCCTAACCACACTGTGTGTTCTAGGGCAGTTCCTATAATTAGATACATTCAGATTTCTGCAGTAAGACATATGGATCTGTCTTACTATGTGGATAAAGAACCTCACTCACATCCATTCAGGTCAGGTTTTAATATCAAAAGAGTTACACTAAAAAAAAAGACAAAAAACTTGAGATATGTATAAAATTTTAAGTATCCTTCCATCAGTCCAGTTCAGTCACTCAACACTAAATAAAGATCAAATTGATAATAGCAACTTTAGAAGAATGATTTATTCAACTATGTGCTATTACCAGATTTGAGTGAAGTCGCTCAGTCGTGTCCGACTCTTTGCGACCCCATGGACTGTAGCCTACCAGGCTCCTCCCTCCATGGGATTCTCCAGGCAAGAGTACTGGAGTGGGTTGCCATTTCCTTCTCCAGGGGATCTTCCCGACCCAGAGATCGAACCCAGGTCTCCTGTATTCCAGGCAGATGCTTTAACCTTTGAGCCACCAGGGAAGCCCATTACCAGATTTACAGTACCACAAACAATGCTCCAAAGAACATCTTTATCCCTGTGTATCCGTGCACTTGGGTGGGTTTCTGTAAGCTAAAACCCTAGAAATGGAACTACTGAGGTAAAGTGTAGGAGTGTCAAGTTTAAGAGATTTTTGACAAATGCCCTTCAAAAGGTTATGATCCTTTGTACCACTAGCAGTACTTGTAAATACCAATTTCCCTGTATTTCCGCCTACACTGAGTAATCTAATCAATCTTACCAAGATCGTAAGTAATCCATCTTAGCTGAATATGATAGATGAGAAAGAACCACACTATTGTTTCATATATATTTTATTACTGAGGTAAAGTATCTTTTTAAATATTTATTGGTCATTTGAAATCTCTTCTTCAGTGAATTACCTTATTCTTTTGACCTGCTAAGTTCTAAAAGCTTCTATATAATATTGAAAAAATTTTCACCTGTTCCCCCTTAAATTAAAATGCTTTGTTCCCAGTATGCCTAGTGACTTTTTTCTTATTGTATGTAAGTTTTTCAAATATCAATGTACCATTCTTTCATTTCATGGCTTCTGAGTTTCTAGCCATGCTTAGAAATACCTTTTTAATTCAAAGATTATGAGAACACGATATTCTACAGCAAAGAGTTAACACAGCGGGCCTGAGACTGCTGTCCTTATGAGGTTTTGTCAGTCAAGGCCAGTCCTTGGCTGCCACAGGAAAGCTTGGATTTCAGGAGGGTTCCCACCATTGCCAGGGCTGATGAAGACTGACTTGCTGTGTCTGAACTGTTTGTGCAAACAATATGCTGTATGCTCAACACATGCTTTCCTCCTGAGAATCTGGAATTTTGGAATGTGTTAGGCAGAAGGTGCCAACGTGAAGAGCACCAAATAAAAGCCTTCAGTAATGAGTCTCTAATGAACCTCCCCTGCAAACAACACTTCACACGTGTTGTCATAACTTGTGTGAGTTGTCCTAACTCACTGCTGAAGAATTACTCATGTCCCACGTGCTTCAACTGGGAGAGGACTCTCAGAAGCATGCACCTGGTTTCCTCCAGACTGCTGCTTTTTATCCTTTCATGGTAATAAATATTAGCCATGAGTACAAGTAAGTGCATAGTCCTGTGAATCCCAGCAAGTCACGGAGCCTGGGGGTGGTCCTGGCAACCCCGACACACACACACACACACGCACAGCACACGCACACACACACGCACACACACACACTTATCTGTGTTTTCTTCTAGCTCTTACAATTTTCCTTTCTTTAATCCAACTTGAATTTTTTTTGGCTCATGAGGGATGTAAAGAAACCTTGTCTTTTGTGGATTTTCTAAATCTCCTTTATTGTGAAATAAAACATTTAGAAATGTGTGCAAGATGTAAGTATAATTTAATGAGTTATTATAAACACCTATGTAGCTACTGCCCAAGTCAAGAAGAAAAATTTGTTTCGAAACTCGCACAAAGAAAGGTTTCTATTCGACTTAGAGAGGACTAAAAGACTGTTGAACACTCAAAAGCACTGTGAATTTCAACATCATCTAAGATCACAGAGGTAATTACAGCCATGTATGAACTAGAACGGGGTCTTTTGATGTTCAGTTTAAAAACCTTTGCCTACCTATGAGGAGAAGGGGGCAACAGAGGATGAGCTGGTTGGATGCCATCACCAACTCGATGGACATGAGTATGATTCAACTCCAGGAGATAGTGAAGGATAGGGAAGCCTGGCATGCTGCAGTCCATGGGGGTCACAGAGTCAGACACGACTGAGCCGCTGAACATAGCCACCCATGAAACCGTCCACCGTGATGACCTGTATTTTATAGGGCAGGGTCCCCGTACACTGCACCTTCTACAAGGAGCCCTATTTGAGAGAATCACCAGAAGGTCATAAGAACTTGCCAGATTCAGGTGGTATCTGTGACAATGGGAAAATGTACAAATTCAAAGGTCAGAAAACACCACCAGAGAAAGCTCATTACTATGAATAAGAAGCTAAGACCAAACGTGACAACCTATAATTGACCTCCTTCTGCCTGCTCCTCCAGATTTGCCCCTCCTCCCAGGCCCAGCAACCTGCTACTTTCACCCTGTGAAGCAGACTCGCTATCTAGGTCACTCATTCACTCACACACTCATTCCAGCATGAATCGAAACCCTACTGTGTGCCAGAGCTTGGTGGGCATGGGTACAGGGTAGAGAAGAAAGAAGCGAGGCTGGTGTTCACGCTTAGCACACATGAATGGCATCTGCAGGAGAAAACAACAACAAAAGGCCTGAGACGGACTGCTCAAGACAAGAGCATTTAAGGATGGAAGAAGGAGAGTCTGAGAAAGGGAGGGACAGGCACCCCACAAAAACAGGAAGAAAACGGAGTATGAGGTCATAAGAACTAAGGGAAGAAAAAATGGACTAGTCAGGAAGAACTGGAAAAAATTTGCTCGCCTGTATTAAAAACAAAAAATTTTAAAATTCCATCAGATAAATAAATGACACAAGTGTAAGAAGCAAGATTTTAAAGCTTTTAAGAGAAAAGTGAAAAGGGAACACTAAAGTTCAAGTACAAAGCACAAAAGGCTAATAGGTTAAGATATTAAAATATCATAAAACACACCATAAAGTAAAAGAATAAATTATAAATAGCTACAATGTTATTATATGAAAAGAACTTGAGCAAAGAACATACTTTAAAAACTCCTACAAATCAAGGAAAAGCAAATTAATTCAAACTTTTTAAATGGACAAAGAACATAAGCAGGCAATTCAGAGATGAGAGTCATATATTTAACAACACATAAAAAGATGCTCGATCACACCGATCAGGAATACGCAAACTTACACAATAATGAGATACAATTTCGCACCTTTTACATTAGAAAAATGGGCTTCCCTTGTGGCTTAGCTGGTAAAGAATCTTGCGGGAGACCTGGGTTCAATCCCTGGGTAGAGAAGATCCCCTGGAGAAGGGAAAGGCTACCCACCCCAGGGTTCTGGCCTGGAGAATTCCATGGACTGTATAGTTGCAAAGAGTTGGACACGACTGAGCGACTTTCACTTCACATTAGAAAAAAATCTTCAACTGTTAGTAAGGACTGGAAACCAACCAGGAGGAACTGAGGCTCACTGTTCATGCGGTGTACACTGACAGAGGGCTTCCCTGGTGGCTCAGACGGTAAAGCGTCTGCCTGCAATGCGGGAGACCCGGGTTTGATTCCTGGGTCGGGAAGATCCCCTGGAGAAGGAAATGGCAACCCACTCCAGCACTCTTGCCTGGAGAATCCCATGGATGGAGGAGCCTGATAGGCTACAGTGATACAGTCTCCAAGCAACAAGTCTCTAGGTAAGCAGTCTCCACTGCAGCTCAACAGGCACATCCGTTCAACCTGGCAGCCCTCCTCCAGTGGAATATACTCTAGAGCAGTGCTGGTCAAACTAGTCCACCAGCCCCCTAAGAGAGAAGGAACACTTCTTCCTTCACTAGGAAAGTCTTACCAGCCTAAGAAATGTTAAATAAAATAACAGTGAGGGTTGATTTACATTCTGCCATGAATGCCCCATCTGCAAGACATAATTCCCCAGTCCTCAGAAAACAACCTGTGTATCACAGTCCTGGAGAAAAACTCCCAGGGAGAGACAAGAATAAGGACACCTGTAAGAAACTGCTCCGGGACTTCACTAGTGTCACAGTGGATAAGAATCCACCTGACAATGCACGCCACATGACATGGGCTGGATCCCTGGTGCAGGAAGACTTCACATGCTGCAGGGCAATTAAGCCCATGCGCCTCAACGACTGAAGCCTGCGTGCTTAGAGCCCACGCTCTGCAACGAGGAGCTAGCACACCGCAAGAGAAGACAACCCCCCGCCTGCCACCACTAGAGAAAGACTGCGCAAAGCAACAAAGACCCAGCACGGCCGATAATAAGTGAATAAATAAAAACTTTAAAAATAGAAACCGTTCACTGCCACGGGGTCAGTAAATCAAAGAAAGAACAGAAACAATCTAAATGTCAGTTACTGGGAAAATGGATAAAGCAAATGTGGCAGGCTCATGTAACAGTGAAGTCGGACACCACTGAGCAACTTCACTTTCACTTTTCACTTTCATGCATTGGACAAGAGAATGGCAACCCACTCCAGTATCCTTGCCTGGAGAATCTCAGGGACGGGGGGAGCCTGGTGGGCTGCCATCTATGGGGTCGCACAGAGTTGGACACGACTGAAGCGACTTAGCAGCAGCAGCAGCATGTAACAATGAAAATACGCAAGAGTCACATGGTCACATGGACCAACATAACAATATCTTAAAAACTAAGATCAAACAAAGAAAGCAAGTTGCAGGATTTGTACATTATAATTCCACTCATGTCAAGCTCTTCAGTGTGTGTGTGTGTGTGTGTATTGCTTATGATATACACTGCACAGGAATGACAAGCCCTAGGGGGAAGGGAAGGGAAGGGGAGAGGAGAGGAGAAAAAAGGAAAATTTGTATGGGGTAACACAGGGAGTTTGAATCTTATCAGTAATGTTTAGTCTTATTAAAAAATAAAAGACCTGAAGCTAACAGCAAAAAATGTACAGATCTGACAAAGATGAGTGGGGACATAACTGTTTCTAAGATTATTCGATATATTTTTCTTCATACTAGAAATATTTCACTATGTTAAAAAGGAATATGCATACATACCATAATAATTGTTTTATGATACTATATAAAAAGAAAATATATCAGTAATTTCTCTTTATATTTTCATGTACTTTTCAAATATTCTTCAGTAAAAATATATTTCTTTCAGGAAAAATATCATACAGAGCAAATTTTTTTTTAAATAATTTATGTTTCAAGGATAAAGAAATTTAAAACTTGAAAGGAGCCTTAAAAGAATACGGGAGAACAAAAATAAGAACATTTACTGTTAGAAATGCAAACCAACACAGCCACTTTGGGAAACTAAACACACTCTTACCATACAATCCGCCAAATGCCTTCCTTGGTGTTTACCCAAAGGAGTTGAAAACATATGTCCACAGAGAAACTTGCACACGGATGTTTACAGCAGCTTTATTCATTCAGCCTTACTGCCAACACTTGGAAGCAACCAAGAGGTCCTTCAGCAAGTGAATGAATAAACTGGTACACATAGACAATGAAATATTATTCAACACTAAACAAAAATGAGCTGTCAAACCATGAAAAGGCATGGAAGAATGAACCTTAAAAGCATATTACTAAGTGAAACAAGACGATCTGAAAACACTACATACTATGATTCTATTTGATGTTCTTCAAGGAGACAGTAAAAAGACCAGCAGTTGCCAGGGAAGAAGAGGGGAGGAGGGATGAATACGACAAGCACAGAGAATGGTAAAGCAGTGAAAATACTCTGCGATATTACAATGATGATGTATCATTATACATCTGTCCAAACCCACTGAATACACAACACCCAGAGTCAACCATGGTGTGAACTTCAGAAGAGGGGTGGTTATGATGCGTCAGTGTAGCTCCATCCCTGGTAAGATACGTGCCATCTGGTGGGCAGGGCGAGGCATATGGGAAACCTTTCTGCCTTCCTGTCAGTCTTGCTGCAAACCTAAAACTGTCCTAAAAAAGCCTGTAAAAAACACTTAGTATCGAAGGAAACACATCAGAAACTGAGATTCTTAAATCCCCAAATAAACAATTTTCAGTTTAGCTTACATCAGCTATTATATTCATGTAGGAAAAAAAATCTACTAAGAATAAATATATTCATTCACTTTTCATTAAATAATTCTGATTCTTATTATTCACCTGTCTGCAATTTCTCCAGCTAAAGGGATAGAAAGGACCTTCCTTCCTCCTAACCCTCACGGAAGAAATAACCCAGGAAACGTTTAAGGGCTTCATTTCTGTGTTATCTACCATTAGTCATGAATAATTCTGAAAACATATCATTATCCTTGAGAAACAAAACTGTCCAGATAAATCACTCATTCTTCGTAGCTCTCCAAAAAACATAACTTTGGCCTCTGAGTCAGGGAAGAAACGCTATTTTCTCACAGAATTATAAAAGGTGGCTTTCACTCGTATCATCACTTAAGGAAAAAATATTTTAGAAAATGAAAAAGAAAGAAGAAAAGAAAAAGCAATAACTCATTTTCCTTAGATGAATCACCTCTTCATGACAACTTACACATCAAAACATTCCTTACAAAGTATGCAAGAAAAGCATTTCTGTCAAAAGGACCAGGACTACATTTAAGGTAGTAATTACCCCTAGGTGGTCGAATTTCAGAGGATTCTTTTCTGGCTTGCTGGTTTAATTCTATGTCATTACTAATTTATCAGTATTTCATGAGCATGAATTACTTGTGTAAATTAAAAAGAGAAAAATGGTTATTCCAGGGGGACAGGTTTCAGATTTCTTTACATTTGTTTAAATTCTCTGCAAACAACATTACTTTTTTTTTTCTGAATGTGAAAGCAAATTTTAAATTATAAATGAGGTTGAGAAGCCTGAAGTGGAAGATGAGATTGAAAAGGAAAGCTGAAAATACTTGGACCACTGCTCACAGCATCATTAATCAATTAACAGTCCAACACTACAGGATATTTTGAGAAAGATCTGTCAAGTCACCACTGAAATACACTAGACTATAATAGAATAATTTCACAAGGAAACAGACTCCCTAAAAGTACTCAGTTTCTTCTGCTTCACATGTATGTAAATATACTACAGTCAAAAAGCAGTTTTACACGGCCATTTGAGCCTCAGAAAAACCCTGCGAGGTGAGCAGCTATTGTCTGCATTTGTAGATGAAAAAACGGGCTCAGGATCCTGACTGACTTGCCAAAGGTCAAAGCTAATGACATAGAGTCACAAGTTGAACCAAGAGGTCTTTAACCTCCAAGTGCACAACAGAACACAGTTACCTCCCTCTAAAGTATTACTGCTGTTTACTGAAGTAGGAATATTCGCTTCAACGTACAGATGAGGAAACAGAGCTTACAAACGTAGGAAGTGGCAGGGCTAGGACTCAACCTCCTGGTCCAACTGCAAACCCAATACTCCTTCTGATATGCTACATTACAAGAAAGTGGGCGGGGATGACGCTAAGCCTTGCTAGGCAACGATGTACAAGGTGACTTTGTACCCTGACCACAGCCCATATGACAGGAATGGCCCCTGACTCATCCATCTCTTCCTCAGGTGCACAGAGAAGCTGGAAGAACTAGAGGACCACTAATTCTTAGTTCCGAACCCCTCCTGAGAGCCCCTCTTATATTCGTAAGACTCCCTGACTCCTTATAGTAAGTATCCCATTTTTGCTTATACCACCTTACCACCGGATAAGTTAAGTGAAAGTTGCTCAGTTATGTCTGACTCTTTGCGACCCCATGGACTATACAGTCCATGGAATTCTCCAGGCCGGGATACTGGAGTGGGTAAGCCGTTCCCTTCTCCAGGGGATCTTCCCAAACCAGGAATCAAATCCAGGCCTCCCGCATTGTAGGCAGATTCTTTACCAACTGAGTCACCAGGGAAGCCTCAGGGAAATTCACCTTACCACTGGGTCCAAACGCAAATGGACGGCCTTTGCCAAGAGGCAAAAAAAAAAAAAAACAAAACAACAGATCCACTTCCATTAAAGTACATTAAAAGGGACTTCCCTAGTGGTCCAGTGGTTAAGACTTTGCCTTCCACCGCAGGGGATGCAGGTTTAATTCCCAGTCAAGGAACCAAGATCCCACATGCCTTGCAGCCAGAAAACCAAAACATAAAATAGAAGCAATATGGTAACAGATTAAAAGACTTTAAAATTGGTCCGCATCAAAAAAAAAAAAAATCTTAGGGGAAACACACACACAGAAGTCACTCAGTCGTGTCCAACTCTTTGCGACCTCATGGATTGTAGCCCACCAGGCTCCTCGGTCCATGAGATTTTCCAGGCATGAATACTGGAGTGGGTTACCGTTTTCTTCTCCAAGGAAAAAGGACATTAAAAATGTAAGTAGCAGCTAGAACATGTAGCATATGCCTGGGGTGAATATCAAAGGAGACAGGAAGTCCTTCCTAAGAGTGGACCAGTCCAGCCACAAAGGACCTTCTCAACCATGCATCACGTTGCTCCCCACCAGAAGTCCACACTGCAAGAGCTGCTTAAGTGCACCATGTGTTCTTTCTTCCCAGCTCTTTCTATCGACCTAGTCCCTCATCCAGGAATGCCCTCCCAACCTCTCCTGACCATCTCTCCATCTCCACATACCCAACTCTTCCCCACTTGAGGTCCAGCTCAAATACTACATGCTTCACACCTACACACCCCATTCTGGCTCCACAAACTCTCAAAGCCCTTTTCTACATCTCCCTGGCACTTGTTATCTTTCACTGTGCATTTTGCCACTGGCCAATCTTCCCAAGACCGTACAGCTCTGTGAGATGTGCTTCCACATGACGGTACCCATTTGTTCATCCATCTCCAGAACTCTGCAGGCTGAGACACTGTGACTTAGTCTCTTAGTATCCCAGCATTTAACTCAGTGCCTCACAGAAAGAAGCTGCTCAAATTCCTGTTGGGTATATGCAATATTAATTCCTCATGCATTGGAAAAGCTATTTAGGTTGATAACTCTGCAGCAAAGGAAAGGAGGGGATTGGTAGCAATTCATAACACATGACATCAGAATCTCTTGGGAAAGGGACTGTATGTTTTTAATATCATGACAAGTGCTTAAGGCTTTTAAAAAAGAAAGAAGAGGTAGAAAGAAATCCAGAAGGTTTGAAGATGACAGATCTGTTCTGCTCCAAATAAGGAGGAGTACAGAAGTTATCGCAAAGAGAAGGATAGGAGAAAAAAAGAAAGATGGAAGGGGAGGACAGACCAGGAAAGGGCAGAAAGTCAAGGCCTTTCCCCATGACTCACTACATCTATGAGTTAAGAGCTGCTTTAGAGCTAAGTGAATTCCTGAAATGCTTAGGGAAAGAGGGGTGTGTCTATGTGTCTGTGTGTATCTGTGTGTGTGTGTGTCACCAGTGAAACACGTTAGGTTTCATGTCCAAATTAACAAGGGTGTGTATGTGTCTGTGTCTGTCTGTATCACCAGCGAAACACATGGGTTTCATGTCCAAACTGACAAGGGTGGAACCAAAACACTTTTTTTCAGAAATGGGGCCCAGAAGCTAAGAAAAGCATTAAGTTAAATTAAACTAAAAAATTCACAACAATTGGATGTGATAGAGTACAGGCATAGTGCAGTGAGTCCCTCTGGACTTTGACAATCTCTGCAATTAGGAGATAAAGGCTAAAACTACGAAGAACATGGACGCCCTAGCTGGAATCTAGATTTTATATGTAATACTCAATCTCTTCCGGTAGATCAATCTACCAGAATTTAAAAATCTAACCACATACTAACTGGAAGTGTCAGTCTACATCATCTATTGAAATTTCCTGGTGGCTCAGACATCTGCCTGCAATGTAGGAGACCTGGGTTTGATCCCTGGGTCAGGAAGATCCTCTGGAGAAAGAAATGGCAACCCACTCCAGCACTCTTGCCTGAAAAAGTCCATGGACGGAGGAGCCTGCAGTGGGCTGCAGCCCATGGGACTGCAGAGTCGGACACGACTTAACAACTTCACATCTATAGATTCCTGTTACCCATTTTGGGTCACCAAATGTCACTCTAATACTTGGCAAAATCTAAATGAGGTCAGTAGGATACTTCTTTGGGAATTAATGCTTACAACTGTGATGTCATTCTGTTTCTAAAGACAGCCTTGCCCCTATTTCCCAGTTTGTTTTTTTTAAGGAACTCATTAAACACAAACGTATTAAAAAGAAAATGTCGAGCAGTCCAGCAGTAAATACAAATATAGTAAGATGGGTGGCTGGGGGAGGGGGGCAGGGAGGGAGGGGGAGGTGCGGAATCCATTCCCAGTAGGAGATAATCCTCCATGCTGCCTGCAGCAGTTGCCTCCCTCCAGCCAGGGCAGCCCAAGAACCCAGCGGGCAATAGATAAGAGCCTTCTCAGGCAATGATGTCCTGAGCAGGAGGTTCCAGCTGACAAAGTCCCTGCTCAGACTCCTTCGCCCCAGAACCAAGGCAATCAGACAAGCCATCTTCCTGTTCCCCAATCCACCAGTCTCAAATAACCCCAGGGCCCCAGCAGACACTCCCGTGTGGAAACCCCTGCATCAGGATGCACTAGTGACTAGACTCTTTCCAGGGAAGAGGAAAGTGGCCTTTCTTCTTCAGCTACTTCAGAAGTCCTAGCCATCTGCAAATGTCAGGCTACTTTAAGCCCACTACCAACCCATGATAGCCCAGAGCAATGCTCTTCCCTCCCTGCTCACACACACACAGCCCCTCACTCCCCCGCTAACCAACCCCTGCAACAGCACACACAAAGAGGGTGGGGTGGAAGAAATCACAGTCGGCTTGGCAGGGCTGGGTCAAGTGAAGAAACAGCAGTGCTCACCTGTCCCCTAGATTTAATGAATGTGGGCCGAACTCCAGAGGCACTGAGGCCACAAACACTCCCAACCCCCAAAGAGGCCCTTTCCCCCAGAGGCAGCCGCTGGCAGAGGCCCAGTCAGAAATCAGTGTTAGTAAACTGATGAGCAGAAAGATTAGTTCAGCTTATGAAAGTCAGCTTAAAGGAGATGATACATACTATGCAAGAGGTCAGACTGCATAAAAGTCAAATGTGTGCTGGTTAAGATCCACCCAAAGCAGTTAATTACTTACGACAATGCTCACTTGGATGTGTAAACTCTGGAAAGCTTTTTATTTAAGTCATTATTTAAATCCCAGCATTTGTGGTTTGACCTGCTTGCCTTCAGTCTATCGTAATTAACACATCTATCCATGTAGGCCCATGAAAAAGCTCCAAGAAAAGAATCTAGGCGCAAATAATGTCCTCATTTCTCTCCTAAATCCTTTCCCCAACCTTTCAATTTTCCACCTCTCTGTTATGGAACAAAAATATGTGAAATAGCAAAAATAAACTCGAGTTTATTCTAAAGTTGAACTTTGGTTTATAAAATATTCCATTCATTCCGTCACTTGAAATTCCACGTAAATGAATTAAGGCATCATACACCATTAGCAGCAAAGTACACACCAAGAAACACTAGAATGAACTGGGCGAAGAGGAATCCAGTAGTTAAATTGAAAGACAGCAACAAAATGTACCTTCGGACTGAAGCTACCAAATCTCAGGTACTCATGGATATTGAACTCATAATATCAGAGAATTACAATCTGAATTTAGAGTTTCAATCACAGGACTATCCAGCGTCACCCAAGAGTGAACCCGACACCATATTCTTGTTCAGCCTCGGAATGAAGTAGAATTAATGGCTTTTCCATCACAGTACATGTCAAACTGGCAGAATTACGAATACCCAATTATCCTGATGATGCCTTTCTCAACAGCTCTTTTCATAAATAAAACAATTAAACCCATGATGACCCTCCTGGAGCACATAAGGTCATGCTTTTCTGGTTGTGGTATACAATGCTACTTGTGAACTGACACCCACACCCTCTTCCTTGCACACACTGCTGAGTAGCACCTTTAAGGTTTATCTTTTCCTTGATAATTTTTTTAAATGTTAATATTTATGTGATGACAAGAGAATAGAAGCTTCACATAAATAAAAACTAATATGAACTTTCACTGGTTATCTCAGGACAGTCAGAGGAGAAAAACCCATGAAGATCTGGTGGGGGAAAGCTACTTGATAAATTTATGCATTTTTAAATGCTACTACAAAAAATGCACACATCCTAAGGAACTAAATCTACTAACCTCTACAATCAATGTGATACATGGTTTATCCAGTCTTGGCAAAAATCCTCTGGATCACCAATGGTATGTTCATCCACTCGTACATATGCAATTGTATAAAGAATCTATTATTTAGAACACCAGGGAAAAAAAAAACAATTAAAAGATTTATATTTATAGCTACCATTTAAAAGAACAAAATAAGCAATTTTCATTTTTATGCTAAGATCTCCTACTTTGATGCATGCCGTGCTTTTGCAAATTCAGAATAAGGGGGGAAATTATAGTCATTACCAAATTGGAGAAGTAGTAAGGAACATGTCCATAAATAAAATTTGGTGTGTAGAAATAAGGTCCTACTGTGTGGGACAGGGAACTATATTCAATATCCTGTAATAAACCATACTGTAAAATAACATGAAAAGGAATAAATATGTATAACAAGCACTTTGCTGTACACCAGACACAACACTGTAAATCAAGTATGCTAAGTTAAAGAAAAATTGAGTGTGTAGAAGTAATACGCTAATACTTTATATATTATATATATATACACATATATATATACACACACACACACATACTGGTAGTTATTAAGGCTAAAAACTCCAATAAACATACATATTGTGCGTGTACATATATATCATAAACATACAAAACTTTACATTAAAATTAGAACAAAGTGTCTGATTTATACCATATTTTTATAGGAGCATTAGTGGATGGGCACACATGCTATTAACACATTACAACAATTGAGAATGTAAATGGTCGATAGTCATTACCCTGGGAAACCTTTGCCCTCTTTTGACACTTTTGATCCCCTTCCCTGGTTCTTTCTGACTTCCTCTCATCCTTATCTATGCATAGCCCCCAGACAGCTGTCTTCTGGACAATCTGTCCACATCACCCCACATTCTCCCAAGCCTCAGAATCAAAGTTCCCACACATCTGCAACCCATGTGCCCAGCACTGTATCAGTCCTTAGCGTGTATCATCTCTTTCCACTCTTAGAACAACCCTGTAAAATAGCTCTGTTATCCCACTTTACAAATGAGAAATCCAGGCCCAAAAGTTAGGTCCTTTGACATTAAAACTTAAAAATGGCAGGGATCTCCCCAGTGGTCCAGTGGTTAAGAATCTATCTTTCAATGAAGGGTATGTGGGTTGGATCTCTGGTCTGGGAACTGAGATCCCACCTGCTGCAGGCCAACTAAGCCTGTGCAACGCTACTAGAGAGAAGCTTGCAAGTCACAACTAAGACCTGAAACAACCAAATAAATACCTAAAAAAAATAAAATGTGGCAAGGTCAGGATTCAAAACTAGTTCTGACTTCAAGGCCAGAGGTTTTAGTCACTATTCAAAACAGTCTCCCTAGACAACTCAACATGGGTGCCTCAATAATTTAACCCATTCATTCAACAAATGATTCACTATTTCTTGAACACAATCCTGTTCTCTCTTATCTCTACTCTTAACTCCCAAAATCTGTCTAGAGGCTACATTCTCTCTCCTTGTAATCTCTCAGGTAGATTCTTGGAATCATTTCTAACTCCTCCAATGAATAGCTCCCTACTATTCAGCCAACAGTTTCTGCCTGTTTTCAGGATTTTAGATTATATTACCTGTTGAATCCACTTCCACTATCCCAGTTCAGACCTTAAGCTTCTGCTAACTTGGCTACTGTAATATTTACCTTCCTTTTAGTCTTGCTGCTCTTGGTCTCTGGACCCTTGCAATCAGTGTTAACATCACGGCCACCTGTTAAACTTATAAAAGGATCTACTCAGGTTACATTCCCTGCTTAAAAGCCTTTGATGGTCCTCTACTGTCTACAGAATAAAGTTCAGACTAGTTGTGTGGGCATTCGTATGCAAGCCAGTCCCAACCTATCTTCCCAGCTTTACTTCCTACCACCATCCCTCACCAAGAATAATAATTTATATAGAATTTAACTGTCTGTACATTGCATTAACATGCATTTCTTATGGGAAAGAAACGGAGACTTAGTAAGGAAATATAATTTGCTCAAGATCTCAAACTGTAAAAGGCAGAAAGGGCCAATCTCTTAACTCCAATCTTTGGAGTTCCATGGACAGAGGAACCTGACAGGCTACAATCCATGGTGTCTCAAAGAGTCAGACATGAATGAACAACTAACAAAAAATACTACACTGAATGATAAGCTCTGTGAGGCCAGGACCATAAGCTAGTTACTCCATTTTTAAAGTCTGCTTATTGAACCAGAAAATGTGTAGGGAAAACAAGGCATTTAAGACAGCAAGCATCATGGCAGAGACTGGTCAGGACTGAAACCAGAGACCAACAACTTGGATCAAACCATCTGGGCACACTGGCAGTGCCTACAATTTTAACATCTATCTTCTGAACAAAGTCAAATGCCCCAGTGCCAATTATTCTCGCCTACATTGGCCCTTATGAAACATTACAAGTTAGTGCAAGCAGAATTCAAAACAAGAGGAGGTAAAAGTGAAAAACGACAAATTATAAAAAGCAGAAATACCATCACTATTTTCCATTCTAACCTTCCTTTTTAGCTAAGTAATCAAAACGGAGATGATACTGGCTTGATTTAGCCTGTTTACACAGCTCAGCTCAGCTGCATGCATGGCTGCCATTAAAACAGCCGTCTCTTGGGGGCTGTTTCAGTGTGCTCACAGACTCATGTTCACCTACACAGCTACACACACAGCCTCCCTGTCTCATTCCCTAAAAGAGCCACTAAGATGCCTGGCACTGGCAGAGACTCTCTCAGAAGACATATGACATGACGACTATCTAGCCAACATCTGAAAACTAAAGTGGCTGTGTCGAGCGGTCAAGCTGAGTAGCATCCATGTGTTTGAGAGTCCAGGCTGTTGCTCCTTCCTGAGTTGCCTTTACCCCAAAGAAGATCAGGTTCTAAGGATGCCTTAGAATTATACAGCCCAAAATACGAAACCAATGAACAGCTGACCAGGTGAAAAGTCTCAAATGCTTCCTCTCCTGTCAGATCTCCCTACCCACTGCTAAAATATAACTACAATGTCAACATTTCCATGCATTGGCAGAGGATAATATTGGAAGAAAAACTAGACATGCCTTGCACTGAATTTCATCCCATTTCAAACAGTTACATTACCCTAAATATAAAGAAAGAAAACTACAGACTGTGATCTTAATTTACAAACTAGATTTCAGAACTGCCTTTAGCAGTCAGAAATAATTGTTCTCTATTTCAGCATCTTCCCCAAAAATCTATTATGTCCTACTCAATGAACATCAGAATCTTACAACACTTTATACATGATAAGAGGTTTCTTCTGGAGGCTAGCAAGACATTGGGAAAAAAGCCATGCTGATCTTCTTATAAACTGTATTTTCCCCTTCAGAGACAGTAGTACAGCAGTAGCACGGGATTAACATAAACTCTGGAATCAAAGACTCTGAGTTCAAGCCCCAGCTCTGTAATATGAGACAGCTCTACCAGACAGTAACAGTACCAAAGTCACAGGGTTGTAAGGATTCAACCAATTAACATGTACAAAGTGATCAGAACACAACAGTAAGTTCTCAATAAACATTAGCTTTACCATTGTTCTATTACAATCACCTGATTCAAAGTGACAATGACAGGATGTTTGTGAAAGGATAAAAAATTTTAACAAATTCCAACCCAAGATTATCCTGCTTACCTTTTGGCAACCTTCATACATGATACCACTCCATGACACTACTCGGAAAAAAAGAGAGAGAGAGAGGGAGAGGGAGAAAAGAGAAGAGAAGAGAAGAGTAAAAGACAAGCCTACCCATCAGTTTTCCTCCTCAGGAGCTCCTAGAGTGTGGTAGCAGATACACTGAGAGCAGCTATAGATTCCATTTAAATTTTTAACATGCATATCACTTCAAGTGCAATGGTAAAACGCAATGATTTAAAATCGACAGAAAGGCAGTGTTACCAACTACACATCTCAAAATAACAGACCTGAGGACCAAAACTGTTAGTATTACTCTAGTATAATCTATAACAACTCATACAGTTTGGGCCTGACATATCTCTTTACATGTATTCTTCCTCTTTCTTCTCAACAGTATTTTAATTCCATCAGCAGACTTCTTTTGTCACCCACAGCAGTGTAAAAAAAGCAGTCAGATAACTGGACTAAAGTAACATGTCGCTGAGAAGTTAGGAATGCATCTGACTTCATCTCTTCATCAGCATGAACACTCTACGACAGGGGTCCCCCACCTCCAGGTTCCTATTAGGAAGCCAGCCAGGCAGCAGGAGGTGAGCTGCAGGCAGGCGAGGCTTCCTCTGTATTGACAGCCACTCCCCATCGCTCATATTACCACCTGAGCTCCGCCTTCTGTCAGATCAGCATTTGATTCTCAAAGAAGCGCAAATCCTACTGTGAACTGTACATGCAAGGGATCTAGTTTGCTCCTTCCTTATGAGAATCATCCCCAAACCACCCCCTACCTCCAGTCCATGGAAAAACTGTCTTCCACAAATCCGGTCCCTGGTGCCCAAAAGGTGGAGGCTTGCTGCTCTATGGTACACCGGGGTACACAGCCTACAGGCTGGCTACCGATGCCCGTGAGCCATCTGCGATCCAACTCTAACTCTACCACCTACTAGCTGTGGGATCTTGGGAATCTAAAACACCTGTTTTCCATGCCATAAAACAGCAGTAATAACTTTACCTACCTCTCAGGATTATACTGACGAATAAAACAATATATACAAAGCACTTAAAAGAATGCTAGTGCTGAAATACTGAAGTGTACTGTTGTCTCCAATTCACTTTGAAATGCATCAAAATAAGATGGATTGAGTACTTAACACCACTGAACGGTACACTTAAAAATGGCTAAGATGGTAGATTTTGTTACGTATGTGTATCTTACCACAATCCTTTTTTAAACAAAAATAACAAAATAATTAAAATAACACTGTAAAGTGTGGCTTGAAAATGGACAGATATGTGATAAAGCCAGTAGTGAAACATCATATGTAGAATCAACTTTTCTGTATGTCCGTGAAGATTTTTATAATAAAATATCGGGGGGAGGGAACAATGCTGGCATCAAGTAGTTTGCTTTTATTATCATCTACTGGGGCTTCCCTGGTGGCTCAGATGGTATAGAATCCGTGTGCCAGGGCAGGAGATGTGCCGTTCAGTCCCTGGGTCCGAAAGACCCCCTGAAGAAGAAAACAGCAACCCACTCCAGTATTTCTGCCTGGGAAATCCCATGGACAGAAGACCCTGGTGGACTACTGTCCATAGAGTCATACAGAGTCAGACACGACTGAGCAACTAAGCATAGAGCACACACAGCATCTACTAGTCATAAACAACAACCAGCAAATATTCAGATACTTAGCTCCTTTTTTTTTTTACAGCCATCTCTCCTTTTATTACAGCCTTTCTGAAACTGAAAGTGATTTTAAGTTCCTTATATATATGTGCAGTATATTATGACTGTAATTTCAAGTTAAATTATTCTAAGGTATCAACTACCAAGTACTTAATCTCTCCTTAAATACAGAAACCAAGTCAACAGACATCTGCAGTCAATGACTGGGGATTTGGCCAAACAGAACGAAAAGGCAAGGACTAGAATAACTTCCTCCTAACTTTTCCAGTAGCTGCTAAAGCCAATAAATTCCTTAACCAGAAGAACTACAAACATCTTAACAGGTACTGATGTAGAGGAGTACACATGTATACAAATACATCAGCCACTTAAGAATGAGATCCAATTCTTCCTCAAGTTTTGTTCCCCATTCCAACTAGTAATTTATAGTTTAATGTGTTTAGTGGTATAACATGAATTCAGGTATCTAGCACTGGAACCACTTAGAAAGTCAAACCACCTCACACTCCTTGGGATGGCTGCTATCAAAAGTACAGAAAATAACAAGCGTTGGCAAGGTTCTAGAAGAAAACTGGAGCCCTTTGTTTACTGCTGGTGGGAACATAAAATCATATAGCCACTGTGGAAAACAGGATGGCAGTTCCCAAAAAAATTAAAAATAGAATTATCATATCATACAACAACAATTCCACTTTGGGGTATACATACAAAAGAACTGGAAGCACAATCTCAAAGAGATACACGCACATTCATATTCATATCAGCAATAGTCACAACAGATAAAACATACCAGCGTATCTATCAACAGACAGATGAGTGGATGAGAAAATATGAAATATACCTACAATGGAATATTAGCCTTAAAAAGGAAGAAAATCCCGTCACATGCTACAGCATGGATGAACCCTAAGGATATTACGCCAGATGAAATAAGCCAGTCACAGACAAATCTTGTATGAGTCCACTTACATGAAATATCTAGAGATGTCAAAATCATAGAGACAGAAAGTAAAATAGACGCTGTCAGGGGCTGGGAGGTGGAGGAGGAGGAGGAGGAGGAGGAGGAGGAGGGATTTAGTGAGCAGTGAACTTCAGTTTTGCAAGATGAAAAGTATTCTCAAGGTAAATGGTGGTGATGGTTGCATAACAATATGAATGTCCTTAAGACCACTGGCCTGTACAGTTAAAAATGGTTATGACGGTAAATTTCATGGTACGTTTATTTTACCACAATAACAAAAAATGGAAGAAAAAAGATCAGGGAGCTGACCTCCTCAGAAAGCCTGGTGGTGGTGCTCCAGCTTGACAATAACAGGCAAGCGACAACTCTGTGACTATCAGCCCCTGTCTATCTCTAACCACCGCAAGAGACCCAATCTACTCAGGCTCTGTATCCTAACCAGGGTCACATCAATTCTTTATTTCAGCTTCAAAATGACCAAACACCACTACTGCTACACCAGTTTTGTGTCAAAGCAGCAGGGAAATTTAACTCTCTAAACACGCCTCCTCTTTAAAACAAAGATAATTTCTACCTACCTGCTTTAGTAGGCTGTTACGAGGGGAAAAGTGAGATCATGCATATTAAAGTAGCTTTAAACAGCCAAAGACCAAAGAAACAGAAATTATTATTATGTGTACAACTACTTTCATATGGAAATTGAGAGAGGGGGCTGTAACAACAGAAACTTCCCAAGGCTTGTTACACCTGTCCCAGGTTTCATTCCATTTAAAACTCACAGCATCCCTAAATAATACCTTTCTTGTTTTTGATCATAAACTGAAGGGCAGCACGGAGAAACCCAACACTTCAACTTAAAGCTTTATATCCAAACACCCCCAAACGCAATCAGACATTATCTTACAAGTCCTAGGAAAATTCGATTTTTTTTTGACCCCCAGCGTGGGCCTGCGGCGCCCGGGAACTACACTTCCCACAAAGCACCGAGGCGAACCCGGGCGGCGGGCGGAGCGGCCTGTGATTCAGGGTGACCACCGCTTTCCCCGAACGTAGATCGCCGTCCCCCGGAAAACTGCAACGTTTAAGGTCAAGTGTGCACTGGCTCTCCTTTCCCAGAGCGCTGTCACCCCGAGGCTTCCCCTGCAGCTAGCGCCGCGACCCTCTCTGCCCCCCAGTCCTTCCTGCTCCACCTGAGGGTCACCGCCTATTCTTGACCTTCCGCTGATTTCCAGAGTGTCACAACACGGCACCTTCTCCCCCTCCCCGAAAGCGCTATTTCCAGAACTCGCCCCACACTTAGGACCGGAGAAATCCACGGAGAGGTCAGACGGGACGGTGGGCACAGCCCGCCACCCTGGGGCTCCGGCCGCTCCGCCAGCCCAGCCTCAGCGGGCAGGGGAGCTAGGCTTCCCCCCCAAACACACCGAGCCGAGGCGGATCGCACACAGAGGGCTCCTCCCGGGGCTCCGGTTTCAATTTCGCAACGTGACGGTGCAAAGCTGAGGCCTACAAACGCCAGCGGTGGCGGCGGCGGCCCGCCCGCCCACCAGGCCCGAGCGCCCCAGCCCCCCACACGCCGCAGCCGCGGCCCGCCAGTCCGTCCGTCCAGCCCGTCCCGCCCGGCGACCCGACCCTCCCGTCCGGCCCCGGCCGCCGCACCCCCGGCCCGGCGCGGCGCTGACTCCGGCTCGCGGCCGCAGGCTTGCCGTGGCACTTACTCAGCTCGTCCTGGGAGGCGGAGGCGGCGGCCGCAGCCATGTTGCGCCGGGGAGGGAGGGAGGGGCCGGAGGGGGAGGGTGCGGACGGGCGGCGCGGTGGGCTCGCCGCTCGCGGTGCGGCGGGGGCCGGGAGCCGCCTCCGGTCGCTCGGCGCGGGCCGCGCTGCGCCCGCGAGGCCCGCCCGCCCGCCGCCGCCGCCGCCGCCGCCGCCGCCTGCGTCCTCCTCGCTGCACGCGTCGCTCTCCCAGTCCCCCGCGAGCTCGCGGCTGGGGCGCTCCCGCAGCCCGGCGCCTCTGCGGAGCAGCCGCCGTCGGTCGGCCGAGTCCCCCGTGCGCCCGGCCCGCGCGGCGGCTCTGCGGCTCCGCGCCGCGCTCGCCCGACTCACGCCGGTTTTATATTTAGAAAGAGCTGAGCCATCCTCCCAGCGGCCCCCCCGCCGGGCCCCTTGCGCGCCCGCCTGCCCGCCCTCGCTCGCTCGCTCGCTCGCTCGCTCGCGGCTCGTCCTGCCCACCTGCCGCCGCCCGCCCCGCGCGCGGGAGCTGGCCCCGCGTGCGCTCCCCGCGCGGACCCCGCACGCGGCGGCCTGCGCCGGCGGCCCGGCCTAGCCGCTTCCGCGCCCGCGCAGCCTGCGGCGGCCCCGGAGCGAAACAAACGCGCGGGCCTCTGACCTGAGTCCGAGCCGGTCTCCATGCCGGGGATGCTGCGCTCGGCGCCGCGACGTGGGCGCCCAGAAGTGAGGCGAGCGGCGAGCTCGGCCCCCGGGGAGCCGCGCGCTGCCGTCCGTGAGGGGCTTGGCCGAGCTGGCCCGGGCTGCCGACCGGGGAAATCCTCGAGGCCGGGCCGGAGCTCTTTCTGTAAAGGTCTGTGGTTGTCACGTTGGCTGGTCCCGACCTGGAGAAACACGCCCGTCCAAAGGAAGAGACGTGGACTCGGAAAAGTAAAGCTGGGTTCAGAGTCGGCGGGAGGAAGCCCCGCCCTGCGCCTCCCGCCGAACTTCTCAGCCCTGCCGCTGACTCAGTCCCGGGCGAGCCCCGGCGCAGCGATCGGCCCTCGACCCTGCTCGCTGGGCTTCTTTTATACTTAAAGGCAGTCATAGAGTGTAGGTTTCTGATGCTCTTAGAACTAGGACTACCCAGTGAGGGAAGATCACTACTCCAACTAAAAGTTCAATAAACTAGGATTTTTAAAGTTCAAATGCAAGTTTGTATGCTTACAGGAGCTGTTTTCTTACATTTTTGTTGCAATCCCTACGTTCTTTTTGGTAACCCGAGTGATTGAGTTTGAATATAGTGATTTAAACTTTACGCCTTGTTTGCCCGTGACGTCACTTAGTTAAGGCGTTTGCATAATTGCTTTACTTCAAGTGATAGTACTGGCATAACAAATTAGGTACAAGATCAGGTACATTTTGTGTGTGTATAAGAAGAAATTAAGATCCTAAGTGAGTTGAAATTGTGTTTATCTCTAAAAGAAATCTATAAAAACCTAGTTAATCTCTTGAAAAATGAATACGTACCATTCCAGATGTAACTTGTGCAAGTACAAGATACTTACACAACAGTAAAGACGTTTGTGTCCTTTATTGCTTTTACTATAGAAATTATACACGATCTTTGCAAAATTTTTAAATATTCAGAATTTAAAATTGAAAGTGAAAGAAAGCCCTTGCGCCCTCCCACCATCTCACTCCCCAGAGAAAACTGCAGTTTAACGGGTGCACTTGAATGTACATCCTCCAAGGCCTTGTCTCTGTGTACACATGTATAAAGCCCCCAAAGTAAATCAGTGAGGAGGGGGTTCAGATTCATGATAAAAATTCTGTATCACTGTTTGTCCCCCGTAAATATTGTGCCGCGTTAACTCAAAAAGCTCTACACCACCACCAGTTTTTGTTGATGACTTCATAGTATGTTAAGTTAATCAGTCCCTTTTTTTGAGGACGTTTTGCTTCTTTTGTTTGATGGTGACACAAAAGTCGACGAACTATTTGCAAATAACACAATACCGAAAATATAAAGTAGTTTGTTCCCCACCTCCCTGCTCGCCATCCCCTCGTCTTACCTACTGGAGATGATTCCTGTTAACAGCTTGGTGTATACAACCTTTCCTGATCATTTCTATGAATGTATAGATAGCATGACTACCAAGGACTAGTATAGGGAAATTTTCATTTCCCAAAACCTCCAATTGATCCTTGTAAAGCTACCCCTCCTCCAAAGTACATGTGTGTGTTGTGTGTGCTCAGTCACTTCAGTGTATCTAACTCTGTGACCTCCAAAGTATAGAATCTAAGTTCAAAAAAGAGTCGTTTGTAATTTTGACTTTCAAACAAAGCCAGTTAGCAACTTATAAATTCCTCCTATGTAGAAATTCCAGATTCCCACATGTGTGCAAATCACATATAGGTATGTTCATTCTCACAAAAATGGAATCCTACGATGTGTGTTCTGTAACTTTACCTTTCAAACAATATATCACAGGTATCCTTCTTTATCAGTAATAATAGCTAATACTAATTGTGCCAGACACTACTTAAAGTGCTTTACTTGGATGAATTCGTTTAATCCTTACAGATCTTATGAAGTAGGAATTTTTATGAGATAGGGTGATTGAGGAACAACTCTAAAGTGCCAGAAACTAGTAAGTGGTTAAGGAGGAATTTGAACGCAAATAGCATGGCTCTAGAATTTGCATTCTTAACCACTCTGACCTGTATGTGGAGAACTACCTTATTCTTTTAAATGACCGCATGATAGTCTTCTTTACAAAGACTTGCAAAAAAAAGAAAACCTTCATGAAAAGTACATGACAAAATTTAACGATTCCCCTATTGAGCATTTGAAAGTGAAGTCGCTCAGTTGTGTCTGACTCTTTGCGACCCCGTGGACTGTAGCCCACCAGGCTCCTCTGTCCATGGGATTCTCCAGGCAAGAATACTGGAGTGGGTTGCCATTTCCTTCTCCAGGGGATCTTCCCAACCCAGGGATTGAACCCAGGTATCCTGCATTGCAGGCAGACACTTTAACCTCTGAGCCACCAGGGAAGCCTATTGAGCATTTAGGTTTCTGCAAAACTGCTACTGTAAAACATTCCTATATATTTATGAAGTCACATATTTCTGTATGTAGACTTGGAATTGTTGGGGGGGGATGGCTTTACCATTTCATTATACACAGTACTTTATAGCAGTTTATAATGCTGCTTCTAAGCTTTTTTTTTTAATAGTTGCTTCTCCCTTCAAACTATTAATAGTACATTTTCCCCACTAAATAGTATCATCATCTTACTAGGGACTTTGGTTTTGAATAGTAGCCTTGGGATACTTCCTGTCTAGAATTTACTTCAATTTTAAAAAACAAACAAGAGGACTGTTGGTGGGAATAGAAATTGGTGCAGCCACTATGGAAAATAGTGTGGAGGGTCCTCAAAAAATGTCCAGTGGTTAGCACTCCATGTTGTCACTGCTAAGGTTCAATCCCTGGTCACAGAATTAAAATCCTACAAGTGGCACAGTGCAGCCAAAAAAAAATTTTTTTTGAAAATAGAACTACCATACAATCCAGCAACTTCACTTCTGGGTATTTACCTGAAAAAAAACAAAAATACTAATTCAAAAAGATACATGCACCCCAATGCTCATAGAAGCATTATTTACAATAGCCAAGATATGGAAGCAACCTAAGTGTCCATCAATAGATGAATGTGTAAAGAAATGGATATAGATATATAGGAATAGTATTCAGCCATTAAAATTTTTTTGCCATTGGCAACAACATGGATGAATATAGGTGGCTTTATGCTAAGGGTCCATCTAGTCAATGCTATGGTTTTTCCAGTAGTCATATATGGATGTGAGAGACTATAAAGAAAGCTGAGTGCTGAAGAATTGATGCTTTTGAACTGTGATGTTGGAGAAGACTCTTAAGAATCCCTTGGACTGAAGGAGATCCAACCAGTCCATCCTAAAGGAGATCAGTCCTGAATATTCATTGGAAGGACTGATGCTTAAGCTGAAACTCCAATACTTTAGCCACCTGATGCAAAGAACTGACTCATTGGCAAAGACCATGACGCTGGGAAAGATTGAAGGCCAGAGGAGAAGAGGACAAGAGAGGAAGAGATGGTTAAATGGCATCACCAGCTGGATGGACATGAGTTGAGCAAGCTCCAGCAGTTGGTGATGGACAGGGAAGCCTGGTGCACTGCAGTCCAGGGGTCACAAAGAGTCAGACACAACTGAGTGACTGAACTGAACTATTAGGCTAAGTGAAATAAGACAGAGAAAGACAAATACTGTATGACTTCACTTACATGTGTCATCTAAAAGGCAAAACAAAAAATAAAAGCTGACTCATAGATAGAACAAACAGGTAATGCCAGAGGGGAAGAGAACAGACAGTAAAATGGGTGATGGGGATTAAGAGGTACAAACCTTCAGTTATAAAATAAATCAGCACAGGGATATAATATACAGCACAGGGAATATGGTCAATAATAATAATTTTGCATTAGGACAGATAGTTACTAGACCTATTTTGTTGATCATTTACTTCGTAATGTATGCACATGTCAAATCACTATGTAGTACACTTGGTGGCTCAGAGGTTAAAGCGTCTGCCTGCAATGCTGGAGACCTGGGTTTGATCCCTGGGTCGGGAAGATCCCCTAGAGAAGGAAATGGCAACCCACTGCAGTATTCTTGCCTGGAGAATCCCATGGACGGAGGAGCCTGGTGGGCTACAGTCCACGGGGTCGCAAAGAGTCGGACACAACTAAGCAACTTAATTAACTAGCTAGCACTTGAAACTAACATAATATTACACATCAACTATACTTTAAAAACCAGATAAATAATTCAGGGAGATTAAGAAGGGGGCCAGGAAAAGGCCACTAAAAAAATAATAATACATCACTAAATCCAAGAACTAAAAATATATGTCTTTTATACCTTAGAAGTCATTCTCCCCTCTGCTAGGTCCTACTCACACTAAATGTATGCACAGTTATGATACAGTAAGCATAAACAATCTTGCTTCCATAGTCAAAGTAGATTAGAAGCAGAATATTAGGGGGCGCTCTTCTGGGCAGGTACATGGATATGACAAAAGTTCTAACGTACACCCTAAAAACAAGGGAAGATACAGGAAAACTATGAAAAGAAGCTGTAAGAACTTGAAAAGCAAAGCATACTAGGGTTATTTATAAAGTACCAAAAGCACTACCCAGCCCATAAGCCTGAAATCATTTCACTTGAATAAGTGATGCTCGTGGTGCTAATCCTGACATCAAGAAATAGTGAAATAAGGAATTCCCTGGTGATCCAGTGGTTAGGGGAGCTTCCCAGATGGTGCTAGTGGTAAAGAATCTTCCCACCAATGCAGGAGACATAAAAGACACAGGTTCATTCCCTGGGTTGGGAAGATCCCCTAGAGGACAGACCACATGGCAACCCACTTAAGTATTCGTGCTTGGAGAATCCCATGGACAGAGGAACCCAGCGGGCTATGGTCCATAGAGTCGCAAAGAGCCGACACAATTGAAATGACCTTGCCTGCACACGCCAGTGGTTAGGACTCCGTGCTTTCACTGCTGAGGGCTTAGATTCTATCTCTGGTCAGGAAACTAAGATCTCACAAGCCTCATGGCATGGCCAAAAAAAAAAAAAAAGATGAAATGATGTCTAATTTCATGCATCAAAAATAAAGGAATTAGAATAGTTTACAAAGCAATTTCATCTAAAGTGATTATAATAAGTAAGCAATTTTAGTGCCTTAAAGATTTAATTCTAAACTATCTAGAAAATCCAACTACCCTAAAAGGTTCAGTTATCCATTCCCAAAGTCCCAGACAAACCAAAATTCTGTGTAAATAAATAAGACTCATCTGGTATTCGTTTCAGTTGCTGAAAAAGTCAGGGACTGGATCCAATCTGCCAACAGAGGCCCAACATTAATGATCTTCATCTTTGCTCTTTTCAGCCAGTTATTGATTGAAGACATATTTCACTGCACAAAAAACCACGTCATGATTCAAAACATTCTACTTTCTAAAACTCAAGCTCAGAAATATCGATCTCTAACCAGCATATAGAATCTTTCCTCTGTTTTACTAATTCCTATAGATTTGGAGTACATTTTTTTAGTCAATTGAAAATTTTATTTTTAATTTAATAACCAAGAGAACAGTAGGCTTGACACAGCAAACTAGAGAAGTAGCAAATTAAGAGATAGAGGAATGCTAAAAATATGTCTTTCAGAAGGATTAAGAGGAGGAAAAAACACAAAAAAGATGAATTTGAAAATACAGAAGCCTCAAACTTCTTTAGTAGAAGACTAGGTGGAAAGAACATAGGAAATTGTGGGAAAGAAATTTTTGAAGCAATTCCAGTTGTGGAATGGCTAAATGCATCTAAACGGAGAAGACAGTGGCACGTCACTCCTGTACTCTTGCCTGGAAAATCCCATGGACGGAGGAGCCTGGAAAGCTGCGGTCCATGGGGTCACTGAGGGTCGGACACAACTGAGCAACTTCACTTTCACTTTTCACTGTCATGCACTGGAGAAGGAAATGGCAACCCACTCCAGTGTTCTTGCCTTGAGAATCCCAGGGACGGGGGAGCCTGGTGGGCTGCCGTCTATGGGGTCCCACAGAGTTGGACACAACTGAAGCGACTTAGCAACGGCAGCAAATTCGTCTAGAAACTAATGCAGTAGCCATAATTTGTTTAGAAAGGTCTGAATCAACAGATATGTCATTTTTGCTTCCTGTCCTTTCTGTTAATTCCTGTCTTTTCAGTTAATTTAGACACGGATGGAGCTCCAGCCACCACGTTGTGAACATGAGGTACCTACCATTGAAGGCCACTGAAGCCGAACCATAGGAGGCCAGGTCCCTGAATACTGTGCGAGTTGCCATACAACCAACAGTCAGCCTGATTCCAATTTTGTTATTGAATGAGAAAGAGAAAATCCTAATTAGTTTAAGCCTTCATTTTTAGGGACATAGTGTATGTTTTAGATCCTCATTCTCACCTCAGACGTTTTCACCACTTTCTGCTTATGGCAATGAGTTCTTATTAGAACCTTCAAGTCTTTCTTTCCTTGATTTCTATCTTACAAAAGATGACAATCAATCCCAACCTTGGGCAAGCCCTAACCATTCACTTTATTTTTCCCTCCCAGATATCACTGGGAAAGGGCAAAAACTTTACCTGGTCCAAGAGAATACCATACCTTGCATTCTAGAGAATGAGGCAACCTATTTTCTAGGGATAGGATTTATCCCTATACCAGGTGATTCTATCTCCTCTTATTTCCTTAAAAGACTGACTTCATAGTGTTTTGTTCACATTCCCCCACTCCCCCTAAAATTTTGGAAAACAGTGTAACCCATTTACATATTTTTCGATTGGCATCTAAAACTTCCTCTCATAACTTAAAGAACTGAAAAGAAAGAATTTTAACAATGGATTCTATTGTAAATAATTGCCTTCTAAAATAAAAGCTCTGCTGCTGCCGAGTTGCTTCAGTCATGTCCGACTCTGTGCGACCCCATAGACGGCAGCCCACCAGGTTCCCCCATCCCTGGGATTCTCCAGGCAACAGCACTGGAGTGGGTTGCCATTTCCTTCTCCAATGCATGAAAGTGAAAAGTGAAAGCGAAGCACTCAATCCACTGTAGCCCACCAAGCTCCTCCGTCCATGGGATTCTCCAGGCAAGAGTACTCTTCTATCACTTAAAAAAATATAGATTCTAAACAAGATCTTTTTCTAAATAAGATATTGATTTGATGTTCACCATCATCTGTTTAAAAAAATATACGAATATATTCCTAGTAATAAGA
The DNA here is from genome assembly GCF_001704415.2 of Capra hircus. NCBI lineage: Eukaryota > Metazoa > Chordata > Mammalia > Artiodactyla > Bovidae > Capra > Capra hircus. The sequence continues at coordinate 100,657,884 of NC_030815.1, forward strand.
AAATTTTACATAATTGCATTTCCTTTTGGAACTTGTACTTTATTTACTTTAAAAGCTCACTGTACTCATGAATAACTTTGTTATTCTTAGCAATTTTTTTGGCCTCATGGCATATGGGATCTTAGATCCCTGACCAAGATTGAACCCACATCTCCTACACTGGAAGCAATTTATAATTTATACTAATGCAATATAATGCAATATGCAATCTTAAAAATCTTATTGTTTTACTTTGTCATCCTTTTCTGCAACAAAAATATGTATATAAATTTGAACATTTAAAGATTTTTCTATGTTTTTTTAAAAAAAAGTATTATGACTTGCTGCTGCTGCTGCTGCTGCTAAGTCGCCTCAGTCGTGTCCGACTCTGTGCGACCCCATAGACGGCAGCCCACCAGGCTCCCCTATCCCTGGGATTCTCCAGGCAAGAACACTGGAGTGGGTTGCCATTTCCTTCTCCAATGCATGAAAGTGAAAAGTGAAGTGAAGTCGCTCAGTCATGTCCGACTCTTAGTGACCCCATGGACTGCAGCCCACCAGGCTCCTCCGTCCATGGGATTTTCCAGGCAAGAGTCCTGGAGTGGGGTGCCATTGCAAGTAATCATAATTAATAGTACACAATTTATGAAAACAACATGAATACATTACAAGCATTTTTAAGGCTTCAACTATTACTGATTAACATATTTTTTAATGTTACAACTTTTGAGTTATTAAACATAAAAAGTAAAATATTATTGACAATGTATCTCAATGAAAGAAACAGCTTTTGACAGGAAATTAAAAAGGTACCCAGTTGCCTTCATTCACTTCCTTATTACCTGATTTGATATATCCAATTATCCCTTTGATGACAGTAGTGGAACTGTTCCCCTCTAAATGCAAACAACCCTAGTTAGCTGGGAGATGGCTAAGAGGCATGGCTTGCTTTTGTAATGTGAGAGAAGGGCCGTTGTGAAATAGAAACCTTGATTTTAGAGGCATGCTTAGGCAAAGCAATTTGAAGGAAGAGTATATATCATCTAGAGATTGAGTCTCTTAAAACTATCCATGTTTCTATATCCTAAGAAAATCATGTTCTCCCAGAGGACCCTGTTCCAGAACAATGCACCTTCAGTGTTCTTCCTTCTTATCCTAGTCTGTCTCCAAGTCTCTCCTTAAAAAAATAACCTACCCCAATACTTTTCTTTCCATTCTCATATCCAGGCTGCACCTTATTCTTTCCTCAACCACTTGGACTTTCCTGAAACTGATCTCTTGAAGACCGGCCAACTGCAAACTCCAGTGGTTACTTTTCATTCCAACCTCAGTAAGTACCATTTACTCCATCATCCCTTTCAAAACTCTCCTCTGTTGATTTTCCTTCACCACTTTCTCCTGATTCTTTTCTACTTATCAGTTACCTTCGTTGTCTTCTTTCTCTGCCACCCTCTCAAAATCATCATTTCTTTGGATTTTAAACACAGACCTCTTCTCACTCCACCTGTTTTTCTTTGCAATCCCTACTCCCTCATCTTCAATTACTAAATAGCCTTGATTTCCTTCTCCAGTTGAGTCATCTCTACCTAGATGTCCCACATGTTTGTCAGTATTAAATGGTGAATTTTCATCTCCTTTCTCAAACCTTCTTCTGGTGTCCCTGAGACTGTGTGGATCCAGCATCCAGTTGATCAAACCAGAGACCTGGGAGTAGCCTATAATCCTATCTTCTCTCTCACTTTTATTCACTATCTACAAATTGTCACTAAATAGTATCGGAGAAGGCAATGGCAACCCACTCCAGTACTCTTGCCTGGAAAATCCCATGGACGGAGGAGCCTGGTAGGCTGCAGTCCGTGGGGTCGCTAAGAGTCAAACACAACTGAGCGACTTCACTTTCACTTTTCACTTTCATGCATTGGAGAAGGAAATGGCAACCACTCCAGTGTTCTTGCCTGGAGAATCCCAGGGACAGAGGAGCCTGGTAGGAGGCCGTCTATGGGGTCGCACAGAGTCGGACACGACTGGAGCTACTTAGCAGCAGCAGCAGTATCAGTTGCGGTTTCTCTGGTTCCTGGTACAGAAAAAAGCTCATGTATGTACAACAATATGTGAAGAAGAGTACCGGAGTAGTCTGGGCTTCCTAGATGGCGCTAGTGGTAAAGAACTCACCTGCCAATGCAGATGAAAAGACATGGTTTGATCCCTGGGCCGGGAAGGTCCGCTGGAGGAGTACATGTCAACCTGCTCCAGTATTCTTGCCTGGAAAATCCCATGGACAGAGGAGACTGGCGGGGTACAGTCCATGGGGCAGCAAAGAGTCGGACACAACTCAGTGACTAAACACAGCACACACAGCACTGACATAGTTTACAGAAACAAAGAAAAACTACACATCATGAAGGATAGAAACTGGGCGGTTCTCAGGATCTCCATAACAGAAACTTGAAGATCATCCCTCGAGGAACTGCCCCCAAATGATTCAGCAACAAAACAGCCTTTCACTTCCAGATGTTGCAGAATAAGAATCATAAATCCCAAAATTTGATTCAACCTTCATTGAAATTAAAACAGACCATAGGTTGAAATGATGATAGGTGAGACTTATGTATTGTTGACATAAATTCTCTTGGACTCCAAAGTACCCCGTTGAGGAATTCCCTGGTAGTCCAGTGGTTAAGTCTCCGTGCACCCACTGCAGGGGGCACAGGTTCAGTCCCTAGCCAGGGTACTAACATCTCGCCCATCACAAGGTGCAGTCGAAACAACAAAAACAACAATAACAACAGAAAACCCAAGGTACTCTGTTGGTCTAATATTTCTCAATAACAGAAGAGATGATTAGAAAAATTTACATTCTGATGACTAGAGGAGCACAATGAATAAGAGATTAACTCTTAAATGGACCAAGATCATGTTTAAATTTCCAACATATGTCAGTTCTGTTTCTTGTTATTATGATATAGTTTCTTTAATACCTAGTAAGAGACTCCTGTCTTAAGCAGTTGAATTTTCTTATTCACATCACAAATGAATTCACAAACCTTTGAGCACTGAATATACTCTGTGGCTTCTTTTTATCAGCCCAAGGGTATTCTGAATTCCCTTTTCTCATAGCTGTAGAAATTAAAATCACCTCAGTTGGTTCAAACCCAAAACAAAGTTTCATTTCTTTGACAGTGTCAAGTTTAAAAGCTTCGGATGAGAGAGTTGATTGATTTAGTTTAGATCACTGACCCACCCTGTGATAGGGAATGGGAAAATTGAGCAATAAAACAAACAGTAATAACCACATCCCACTAGTCTGAAGAGCAAATATTCATTCTCCCTAAAATAGCTCTATTTGGGAATTTCCTGGCAACCCAGTCGTTAGGCCTAGGACTTCCATTTCAGGGAGGGGATGGGGTGATGGGGTTAAACTAAGATCCTGCAAGCTGTATGGTGTGCCCCCACACACACAAAAAAAAGCTTTAATCTGTCACTTCCTCTCCATACCTTGCTTTAGTCTACTTATTTTAAAGACATCTTTGGGTAAAAAGAAGTCCTCTCTTTCATCTTTTGCATTCTAACTTCGTTTTATTTTGAAAAAGATCACAACTGTTACTCTCATTATCAGAGATTATTTATATTTGAGATACAGCGCACTTTATTGGCAAACTTTTTCTGCAAAGAACTAGCTAGTAAATAGGTTTTGTGGGTCATACAGCTTCTGAGTTACTCTGCCATTATAACATTGAGAGTAGCTGTAAACAATGGAATCTGGCTGTGTTCCAATAAAGCTTTATTTACAAAGACAGCAGCCTGGCTCATAGTTTGCCTCTCATCTAGGAGAGTCCTGAGAAAAAAGAGTCTGGCAAGTGAACAGTGTGGACCTGCATGTCTGAAACATCTGTATCTACACTTTAACAACCAGAATGACTGCAAGAGAATTCTAAGTTGGAAATATCTTCTCATAATTTTGGAGGTACTGCTCAATGTTTTTCTACCTTCCAAAATGCCTCATTTCCTTCAGCTGAGCTAAATCCACTAGCCTTCAAAGGTAGGACTTTGCTTTAGGCTTTTATTTAGACTTCCAGAGCTACTTTGCTTCATTATTAACTTTTTTTTTTCTTTTCTAAAAAGAAAATCCGTTTGAAGAAATTGACTGTTATGTTTTCCAGTGTCCTTCACCCAAGGAATAGCTTTTCCTATAATTTGGTACCAAGAAAAAGTTTGAATCTCAGAGAAACTTCTATTCTGTCTTTATGAGACAATCAGAATTAAATAACCCATTGTGATTTACTTGATTGTTAATGTCCTGTTACATTAAACTCATAACATATCAATTCATTTGTATACTCAGATGTTTAATAAATGGAAATAAATTGAAGGAAAGGAGAAAGGGAAGCAACTATTTTGGCAGGTATTGAAGTATTCCAGACGAAAAGTAGTAGAGATGGAAAGCTGAGCTTCAAATTCAAGAGACAATTCGTGATAGATTCAAGAACAGGAAGACGAATCCTGAATTTTCCAGTTTAGGAAAGTTTCCAGGAAGTGACAGAGTAGCTAATATCACTAACCAAAGTAGGGGCTTTCCTGGTGGCTCAGACGGTAAAAAATCTGCCTGCAATGTGGGAAATCTGGGTTTGATCCCTAGGTTGGGAAGATCCCCTGAAGAAGGGAACCACTACCCACTCCAGTATTCTTGCCTAATTCTTGGGCCACCTGATGTGAAGAGCTGACTCATTGGAAAAGACCCTGATGCTGGGAAAGATGGAAGGCAGGAGAGAGGAGGATAAGAGAGGACGAGATGGTTGGATGGCATCACCAACTCAATGGACGCGAGTTTGAGCAAGCTCCCAGAGATGCTGAAGGCCAGGGAAGCCTAGTATGCTGCAGTCCATGGGATCACAAAGAGTTGAACACAACTGAGCGACTGAACAACGACAAATCAAGGTAGAGGAATTGGTATGGAGATGAGAAAAAAGCTAAGAGGCTAGGTTTTGAATATGTGAGCTGTCTTAAGTAAACATTATTGATTATCACTCCCTTCCTATCTGCTGCTGCTGCTGCTAAGTCGCTTCAGTCTTGTCCGACTCTGTGTGACCCCATAGACGGCAGCCCACCAGGCTCCCCCGTTCCTGGGATTCTCCAGGCAAGAACACTGGAGTGGGTTGCCATTTCCTTCTCCAATGCATGAAAGTGAAAAGTGAAAGTGAAGTCTCTCAGTCATGTCCGACTCTTTGCGACCCCATGGGCTGCAGCCTACCAGGCTCCTCCGTCCATGGGATTTTCCAGGCAAGAGTACTGGAGTGGGTTGCCATTGCCTTCTCCGCCCTTCCTATCTACTTACTTTCAAAAAGTACTATAAGTGCCTTAAATATAGGAGAGGTTATATGGAAGAACAGAGATTGTCATTAACGAGAAATCCAAGTTGTAAAGCAAACAGGAACACAGGCAGCTGAGGTCAATGCAAAGGTGAACATTCCTAAACCAGTAACCTTACCTAGTTACATCCACTGTAACTAGGTAAGGTCAACACATTCAGAAAATCATCTGGCCACATTGCAGCCTGTCCTTGTTTCTTGTCCCCAAGAGCATCAGAGGCCAGCCAGTGGGGCCTTTGGAGCAAAACTGGCATCCAGTATCTAGCAAGCAGCCAGCTCCAAGGATGAGCACTGATTCCTGGGTCATGAGTGCCTAGCATGTTTCATAGGAGTCCAGTTTTGTATTCAGGGGCTCAAAGAATGTTTAATTCTAAGCCCCACCCAGAGAAATATACTGTGACTCTGCCCAGATTCACCTTTGGAACTGGATCTATGAGGCAAGGAAGATTCATAGGCAAACAATGCTATACACACTATCAGACAGAAGAAGAATAGCTGTTGACACCATTGAATTTACCCCAGGCTAGGATTATATCTACTACTGTGGGCAAGAATCCCTCAGAAGAAATGGAGTAGCCATCATGGTCAACAAAAGAGTCCGAAATGCAGTACTTGGATGCAATCTCAAAAACAAAAGAATGATCTCTGTTCATTTCCAAAGCAAACCATTCAATATCACAGTGATCCAAGTCTATGCCCCAACCAGTAATGCTTAAGAAGCTGAAGTTGAACGGTTCTATGAAGACCTACAAGACCTTTTAGAACTAACACCCAAAAAAGATGTCCTTTTCATTATAGGGGACTAGAATGCAAAAGTAGAAAGTCAAGAAACACCTGGAGTAACAGGCAAATTTGGACTTGGAATACGGAATGAAGCAGGGCAAAGACTAATAGAGTTTTGTCAAGAAAATGCACTGGTCATAGCAAACACCCTCTTCCAACAACACAAGAGAAGACTCTACACATGGACATCGCCAGATGGTCAACACCAAAATCAGATTGATTATATTCTCTGCAGCCAAAGATAGAGAAGCTCTATACAGTCAACAAAAACAACCAGGAGCTGACTGTGGCTGAGATCATGAACTCCTTATTACCAAATTCAGACTGAAATTGAAGAAAACAGGGAAAACCAGTAGACCATTCAGGTATGACCTCAATCAAATCCCTTACAATTATACAGTGGAAGTGAGAAATAGATTTAAGGGCCTAGATCTGATAGATAGAGTGCCTGGTGAACTATGGAATGAGGTTCGTGACATTGTACAGGAGACAGGGATCAAGACCATCCCCATGGAAAAGAAATGCAAAAAAGCAAAATGGCTGTCTGGAGAAGCCTTACAAATAGCTGTGAAAAGAAGAGAAGCGAAAAGCCAAGGAGAAAAGGAAAGATATAAGCATCTGAATTCAGAGTTTCAAAGAATAGCAAGAAGAGATAAGAAAGCCTTCAGTGATCAATGCAAAGAAATAGGGGAAAAGAACAGAATGGGAAAGACTAGAAATCTCTTCAAGAAAATTAGAGTTATCAAGGGAACATTTCATGCAAAGATGGGCTCAATAAAGGACAGAAATGGTATGGACCTAACAGAAGCAGAAGATATTAAGAAGAGATGGCAAGAATACACAGAAGAACTGTACAAAGAGGATCTTCACGACCCGGATAATCACGATGGTGTGATCACTCACCTAGAGCCAGACATCCTGGAATGTGGAGTCAAGTGGGCCTTAGGAAGCATCACTATGAACAAAGCTAGTGGAGGTGATGGAATTCCAGTAGAGCTATTTGAAATCCTGAAAGAAGATGCTATGGAAGTGCTGAACTCAATATGCCAGCAAATTTGGAAAACTCAGCAATGGCCACAGGACTGGAAAAGGTCAGTTTTTATTCCAATCCCAAAGAAAGGCAATGCCAAAGAATACTCAAACTACCTCACAATTACACTCATCTCACGTGCTAGTAAAGTAATGCTCAAAATTCTCCAAGCCAGACTTCAGCAATACGTGAACCGTGAACTTCCTGATGTTCAAGCTGGTTTTAGAAAAGGCAGAGGAACCAGAGATCAAATTGCCAACATCCGCTGGATCATGGAAAAAGCAAGAGAGTTCCAGAAAAACATCTATTTCTGCTTTATTGACTACGCCAAAGCCTTTGACTGTGTGGATCACAATAAACTGTGGAAAATCCTGAAAGAGATGGGAATACCAGACCACCTGACCTGCCTCTTGAGAAATCTGTATGCAGGCCAGGAAGCAATAGTCAGAACTGGACATGGAACAACAGACTGGTTCCAAATAGGAAAAGGAGTGTGTCAAGGCTGTATATTGTCACCCTGCTTATTTAACTTACATGCAGAGTACATCATGAGAAACGCTGGACTGGAAGAAACACAAGCCGGAATCAAGATTGCCGGGAGAAATCTCAATAACCTCAGATATGCAGATGACACCACCCTTATGGCAGAAAGTGAAGAGGAACTAAAAAGCCTCTTGATGAAAATAGAAGAGAAGAGTGAAAATTTTGGCTTAAAGCTCAACATTCAGAAAACAAAGATCATGGCATGCGGTCCCATCACTTCATGGCAAATAGATGGGGAAACAGTGGAAACAGTGTCAGACTTTATTTTTTGGGTCTCCAAAATCACTGCAGATGGTGACTGCAGCCATGAAATTAAAAGATGGTTACTCCTCGGAAGAAAAGTTATGACCAACCTAGATAGCATATTCAAAAGCAGAGACATTACTTTGCCGACTAAGTTCCGTCTTGTCGAGACTATGGTTTTTCCAGTAGTCACGTATGGATGTGAGAGTTGGACTGTGAAGAAGGCTGAGCACCGAAGAGTTGATGCTTTTGAACTGTGGTGTTGGAGAAGACTCCTGAGAGTCCCTTGGACTGCAAGGAGATCCAACCAGTCCATTCTGAAGGAGATCAGCCCTGCGATTTCTTTGGAAGGAATGATGCTAAAGCTGAAACTCCAGTACTTTGGCCACCTCATGCCAAAAAGAAAGTTGACTCATTGGAGAAGTCTTTGATGCTGGGAGGGATTGGGGGCAGGAGGAGAAGGGGATGACAGAGGATGAGATGGCTGGATGGCATCACTGACTCGATGGATGCGACTCTGAGTGAACTCCGGGAGTTGGTGATGGACAGGGAGGCCTGGCGTGCTGCGATCATGGGGTCGCAAAGAGTCAGACACCACTGAGCGACTGAACTGAACTGAACTGAGGAAATGCAGAGAATCTTTCTGTTCTTGAACTACAAACTCCGTGCTTCTGTGCATTCTCTGAGTCTGACCCAACCTCTCTTATCCCCAAACCCTCCACTGAGCCCTCGAACCTCGAAAACCCCTCCAACTTCAGTGTCATAGAACCCATTTCTACTTCCTATCTTGTCTGATGGCTTTCGTCATGCAACCCTCTTCCATATAAAGTGCTAAATCTCTTACACCTCACATTCCACTGGCCAGGTGGTACAATCAGCATCCTCCTGGTTCCTCACTGCTGCCTGTGGACCAGTGTTCTACCTAGGTGAGGTGTTCCTCTCCATTCGAAGTCCTGGAGCATCTTGGATGTCAATATCCATTGATGGAGTCATCCATACTTGGCCTTTGCTTTCCTTGGATGTGTCTTCTTGTTCACCTTCCCCTTCATTCCACTGCAGTGACCCACTCCTATGGGCACACTGTAGACCTGGTCACCACTTACAACTCTCCTACTGTTTAAGCCTTCCTATCTTTTAGCCCACCCATTAGCCTGTCTTTCTGCCTTTCACTCAATTATTCCAATATTTATTATTTTCAGAAAGTTAGATTTATTGAGCTATAAAATTTTAAGCTTTATCCAGGTTTAACTGATAAAGAATAAACTATACACTAACATTTTAAAAATATTTATTTATGTATCTTGGCAGCACCGGGTTTTAGTTGCAGCATGTGGGATCTAGTTCCCTGACCCAGGCACCCTGCATTGGAAGCATGGACCAACAGGGAAGTCCCTAAGCTACACATATTTAAAGAGTACTATTCAATGACTTTTGACATATGTGTACACAATGAAAATATCACCACAATCAATATAATGAATATGTCTGTCACCTCCAAAAGTTCCCTCATGGTAATTTCTACCTCTCTTCCTGTATGCCCTCTCTCCTTCCAGACAAGCACTGATTTGCTTTGGTCACTACAGATAACTGCTGGAGGAGGAAGTGAAAACCCAGTCTGGTATTCTTGACTGGAGAGTCCCATGGACAGAGGATCACAAAGAGCTGGACATGACTGAGCGACTGAGCATACACGCACTATAGATAAATTTGTATTTTCTACAATTTCATATAAATGGAATATACTAATGTTTTTTGTTTGACTTCTTTCACTTTGAGATTTTATCTAGATGTTCAGTTCAGTTCAGTTGTTCAGTCGTGTCTGACTCCTTGCGACTCCATGGACTGCAGCACACCAGGCCTTCCTGTCCATCACCAACTCCCAGAGTTTACTCAAACTCATGTCCATTGAGTTGGTGATGCCATCCAACCATCTCATCCTCTGTCGTCCCCTTCTCCTCCCACCTTCAGTCTTTCCCAGCATCAGGGTCTTTTCCAACGAGTCAGTTCTTCGCATCAGGTGGCCAAAGTATTGGAGTTTCAGCTTCAGCATCAGTCCTTCCAATGAACACGCAGGACTGATTTCCTTTAGGATGGACTGGTTGGATCTCCTGCAGTCCAAGGGACTCTCAAGAGTCTTCTCCAACACCACAGTTCAAAAGCATCAATTCTTCGGCGCTCAGCTTTCTTTATAGTCCCACTCTCATATGACTCTCTCATGTAGTCTCCATATGTGACTACTGGAAAAACCATAGCCTTGACTAGATGGAACTTTGTTGGGAAAGTAATGTCTCTGCTTTTTAATATGCTGTCTAGGTTGGTCATAACTTTTCTTCCAAAGAGCAAGCATCTTTTAATTTCATGGCTGCAGTCACCATTTGCAGTGATTTTGGAGGCCAAGAAAATAAAAGCCTGTCACTGTTTCTACTGTTTCCCCATCTATTTGCCATGAAGTGATGGGACGAGATGCCATGATCTTAGTTTTCTGAAAGTTGAGCTTTAACCCAACTTTTTCACTCCCTTCTTTCACCTTCATCAAGAGGCTCTTTAGTTCTTTTTCGCTTTCTGCCATAAGGGTGATGTTATCTGCATATCTGAGGTTATTGAGATTTCTCCCGGCAATCTTGATTCCAGCTTGTGCTTCATCCATCCAGCCCAGCATTTCTCATGATGTACTCTGCATATAAGTTACATAAGCAGGGTGACAATATACAGCCTTGATGTACTCCTTTCCCTATTTGGAACCAGTCTGTTGTTCCATGTCCAGTTCTAACTGTTGCTTCCTGACCTGCATACAGATTTCTCAAGAGGCAGGTCAGGTGTTTTGGTATTCTCAGCTCTTGAAGAATTTTCCAGAGTTTGTTGTGGTCCACACAGTCAAAGGCTTTGGCATAGTCAATAAAACAAGTAGATTTTCCTGGAACTCTCTTGCTTTTTCCATGATCCAGCGGATGTTGGCAATTTGATCTCTGGTTCCTCTGCCTTTTCTAAATCCAGCTTGAACAAATGCAAGTTCACAGTTTACATAATGTTGAAGCCTGGCTTGGAGAATTTTGAGCATTACTTTACTAGCATGTGAGATGAGTGCAATTGTGTGGTAGTTTGAGCATTCTTTGACATTGTCTTTCTTTGGGATTGGGATGAAAACTGACCACTAGACCATTCAGGTATGACCTAAATCAAATCCTTATGATTATACAGTGGAAGTGACAAATAGATTCAAGGCATTAAATCCAATAGAGTGCCTGAAGAACTATGGATGGAGGTTCATGACACTGTACAGGGGGCAGGGATCAAGACCATCCCCAAGAAAAAGAAATGCAAAAAGGCAAAATGGTTGTCTGAGGAGGCCTTACAAATAGCTGTGAATAAGAAGAGAAGCAAAAGGTAAAGGAGAAAAGGAAAGATATACCCATTTGAATGCAGAGTTCCAAAGAATAGCAAGGAGAGATAAGAAAGCCTTCCTCAGGGACTGGTGCAAAGAAACAGAGGAAAATAAAAGAATGGAAAAACTAGAGCTCTCTTCAAGGAAATTAGAGATACCAAGGGAACATTCCATGCAAAGATGGGCTCGATAAAGGACAGAAATGGTATGGACCTAACAGAAGCAGAAGATATTAAGAAGAGGTGGCAAGAATACACAGAAGAACTGTACAAAAAAGATCTTCATGACCCAGGTAATCACAATGGTGTAATCACTCACCTAGAGCCGACAGTCTGGAATGCAAATTCAAGTGGGCCAAAGGAAGCATCACTAGGAACAAAGCTAGTGGAGGTGGTGGTATTCCAGTTGAGCTATTTCAAATCCTAAAAGATGATGCTGTGAAAGTGCTGCACTGAATATTCCAGCAAATTTATCTGGATGTAGCATGTTTCAATAAACTCTCCTTTTCATTGTTCTGAAGTATTCCATTGTATGGCTGTCCCATTATTGTTTATTTTGTAGCCATTCATCACTTGCTGGTCATTAAGATGTTTCCAGTTTTTAACCATTACCAAAAAAAAGCTGCTGTGAACAGTCACATAAAATTATGCTTTCACTTATATTGAGGTATAATTCACTCATAATAAAATTTACATATTTAAGGGGTACAAGTCTATTTATATAATGGCCAGGCTCTTCTGTCCATGGGATTTCCCAGGAAAGAATATTGGTGTGGGTGTCATTCCCTTCTCCCGGAGATCTTCCTCATCCAGGGATTGAACCCAGGTCCCCTGCATTGTAGGCAAATTTTTTGCCATCTGAGCCACCAGAGAAGCCCATATAAGTTGACAGGCATACACAATTATGTAATGACCACCATAATCAAGCTATAGAGTATTTCTATCACTCCAACAAGTTCCCTGAGTCCCTTCCTTCCACTCCTGGTAACTGGCAACCACTGATTTCATTTCTGTCCCTATAGCTCTGTCTCTCTAGAATGGCATGTAAATGGACTCATATGTTGTATGTACTGCTTTTTTTTTTTTGGTCTGGCATCTCTCACTTATAGCTTTTGAGATTCAGCTATACTGCTGTATATTTCAGCAGTTCACTCCTTTTTGTTACTGAGTAGTATTTCATTATGTGAATGTAAGACAATTTGTTCACTAGTTACCACACATTTGAATAGTTTCCAGTTTGGGGCATATGCATTAATAAAGTGGCCATAAGCATTCCCATACAGCTCTTTTTGTGGGCATATGTTTTCATTTCTGGTGAGTAAATACCTAGGAATGGGGTAGGCTGGGTCAAAAGAGTCAGACACTAGTGAGTGACTGAAATGAATGAACTGACAGTAAGTCTACATTTAATTTTTTAAGTACGTGTGGTTAGGCAGGAGAGCTTTCTTTTTTTTCTTTTCAGGCAAGAGTCAGCACTCCTAGACAGGAAATCATGGCCTCTACTGGCTCTTGAATCCTTGGAGTCCCAGCTGAGCCAGGGCCGTAGGCACCGGAAACAGGTCTTGATATCCCTGAGGCAGCTCACAGCTGCAGGAGCTCAGAGATCCCCAGAATCCTAAGGAGATACCTTGAAGGCTGCCTTTGGAACCTAGAGGTGGAGACGAGCAGGCAGGACCATGGCTTTTTAGTTTCTTTAACGTGGGGTGATTTTAGAGGAAGCAGAAAAATCAGACAGACTCACCCCTTCACACACACAAACTTCCTCCTCACTTCCATATAAGATACAGCCTGGAAGCTGGGCAAGGGACTGTGAAAACAGGAAACTGTAGTGTACATAAAAGGTCATAGGGGAATACTAGGCAGCAATGAAAATAAATGATTTTCATTGATTTGTAACCACAGGCAACAATAATGATAAACCTCAGAGACATAATGTAGATGAAAGGAGCTATATACAGAGTCCATGTGATGATTCTTGTTGTCTAGGCTCTAGGTTCCAGGTATGGAAACACATGAAATTGTTCTACTCTGTTGTTCTTGTTGTTGTTCAGTTGCTCAGTCATGTCCTGCTCTTTACTACCCCCCTGGACCGCAACATGCCAGGCTTCCCTGTTCCTAGAATTCTCTCCACAAAATTACTGGAGTGGGTTGCCAATTCCTCCTCCAGGGGATCTTCCTGACTCAAGGCTTCATTGAGAACATATGAAAGGGTGAGAACATGAGCCATACAAGATATCTAGGCAGGTGGCAAGTCAGCCGTAAGTAACAGGCAGGTTGGAGGGAGAGGGATAGCCAGGCGGTCACTGTGACAACACGCAAGTAGAGGAAGAGGTCAGGGAGCTTATCAGTGGCCAGATTCCATCAGCCTTGTAGGTCACTGTAAAAATTAGAATTTCTACCCTGGGTGAAATGGGAAACCTTTTCAGGGTTTTCAGCAGAGGAAGTTCATAAGCTGTGTTCGTATTTTAAGCATCTCTCTGGTTGCAATGTGAAGAGACAAAAGAAGAAACGTGAAATCAAGACGCCATTGCAATAATCCAGGCGAGGCATGATGGCGGATTGGACAATCATGGTGGCAGGTGTAAAAGTAATACGTTTGACATTTAATTCAAGTTGCGGCACTATGACTTGTATTGAATGCGTTGCTAATATGCTTCTGTGGTGGGGGTTTTGCAGCCTGGATTTCAGGGAAGGGTGAGGAAGGAAGAGGGGAAGGATGCTTTGAGGTTACCAAGGAAACAGAACATCATAGATCTGAAAACCTGAGATGACTCTAGGCCTTTAGGCCTCTGGCGCAGCAATAATTCCGCAGCTGAGACCACCAGCACGTCCCAAAGACCATGCGCAACAGGCCGGGGTGGGAGCCTATGGAAACCACAGACCTTTCGCAAAGCTGGACAAGCGCATCCCGGGAATCGTAGTTCTGCGTCCCTGCGCAGGCGCATTCAGCTCCCCGCCGCCTTGCGCGCGCAGCTCCTGCAGGACCAGTTTCTAGAAGCTCATTGCGGTGGCGTTGGTCCTGGCTGCGGGTCTTGACGCAGGTAGCGGTTGCCCCTGGCCTCTAGTTTGGGGGCCGAGGCCAGGTTGCCAGTTCTGAGGGCGTACCTGGGGCGGGGTGGGGGCCGAGGGCAGTCTCGCTGTGCACTCCCAACATTGCAGCTTCTGCCGGAGATAAGCGCGCTCCTGGATGGAGCTTTCCTCCATCCCTTCCCTGAGCCCACGGTCTTGCAACTTCGCTACTTTGGTATTTTGGGCGGGAAAAGTTATTGTGTGTGCGTGAGGGTAAGGGGGGCTGTACCGAGTATTGCGGAATGTTTAGCAGCATCCCCGGCTCCACTCATTAGGTACCAGCAGCATCCCTCCTCCCCAGTCGTGATAACCAAAACGTCTTCAGACGTTGCCGAACGCACCCCGTGGGGCAAATCTCCCCCCACCTGCTCTTTTGGGAACTTCCTTCTGCCTGCGTCACATTTTCACGGAGCCTTTATTGTAAACTCTTGGAGATCGGAACGAGTGTCTTAGCCACTGCAGAGTCCCAGGTGTCCAGAGCGGCTCTAGGTACGTGGTGGGCGCTTAATATTTGGCAGAGGACTAAATGACGTCATGCATAGTGTGCGCGGCACTCTGTGCCCCTCGGAGGTGGGTAATTAATTGACGTTGTAGCTTGAGGAGAGTGTCCTCACTTGTCGCAGTGTAGCCCATCTAAGACATCTAAGACTATTGTCATTTCTTGAGTGCTTTGTGAGGGTGGGGGTCCCGTCTGACCCGTTCACGTCTGAATCCATAGTCCCTGGTTTCAGATCGTTGTAGATGGTCAGTTATTTGTGGAATGAGAACGCATGCCACACAGGGCAGACTGCGCAGAAGAGTATTTGGGGATCAGAGAAAGCCTCATACAAGAGGTGGCAGTGGAGTCGGGTTTTAAAGAAGGAGCAAGTTTGGTAGAGGAAAAAACGGCAGCATTCCAAGGGGAGGGAATGAATGACTCTAGTGCAAAGGCGGAATGGGGTAGAGTTGCTGGAAATGGAGAGATACCTCTTTATGGCTGCAGTGTCCATCAGGGGCAGCTGCAGCTGAAGGTCAGGTCATGAGGACAGGGTTTCAAGATCATCATGTGTGACTTTTGCGTTTGAATTTTGTGTTGAGACAGTTGGGGAATTACAAGACCGTATTTTGCATATTAGAAGAAATCCTTAGGCTTCAGTGTAAGACTGAAATTGAATGAGGCTGTTCTTAGGTAATTTCAGTAGGAGAGAATGGAGAGGTTCTTAGGAAATAAAGCCGCCAGAACTTGGTTATTGATTGTGTGAGAAATTTGAGAGTCAAATATGAAATCAGGTTTTTGAGTTGAGCAACTGGTGGGGAACTGTGTGGCCATTCACTAAGAGAGGGCAGGAGTGGAGTCAGTTTGGAGCCTCTTGTAGCAGTGAGCCTTTTCTGATATGTTTAACTGATGAGTATCTGAAGAAACTGTTTTCTTGGAGGGTACATACCTTTATTTACCCTCAAGTAACTTCTCAGCTTTTCACTTAACAGAGAAAATCATTCTTTTAGTATAGTAGTCGGGCAGGGCAGTTCTATGCCTCTGAGTAGGGGTGTGTGTGTGTGTGTCTATAACAGAACCAAATCAAGAACAATGTTTTTTAGGATTCACAATTTGTTTCACTTAATTTATCTCTTATGTTTCTTGATGGTTTCTGCAGGACCATAAAGTGGATCCTTGGAACACTTGGTATTTTGCTGGAGAGTGCCTGTTGGTGGACTGTGCTGACATTCAGAGTCTAAAGGAGACTGGATTTCTGTTGGTGATACATACTGCAAGCAGGAGTAGCCCAAACAAGATGACAGCTGTCTCCCCAGATCCTCACACTCTGGTCTCAAGTGAACAGAACAAAGTCCTTAGGATGGAGACTCCCAGGAATCCAGAAGCTCTCATGAAAAGAGACACTGCTGACCCAGAGTCTTTCAGACAGAGGTTCAGGTGGTTTTGTTACTCTGAAGAGGCTGGACCCAGAAAAACTCTGAATCAGCTATGGGAGCTTTGCGTTCAGTGGCTGAGACCAGACATCCACACGAAAGAACAGATTCTAGAGCTTTTGGTGTTTGAGCAGTTCCTGACCATCTTGCCTGGGGAGATCAGGATTTGGGTCAAATCACAACATCCTGAGAGTAGTGAGGAAGTGGTGACCCTAGTAGAGGATTTGACCCAAGTGCTTGAAGAAAAGGAAGGTGAGATTAATAGGTAAAGGGGGGAAGTGGGGGAGATCATCTCAAGATATGACAGTAAACTCCCCAAAAGAGTGTTTTCATTCAGTAAGTGACTTTTGTACAAAATGAAAGAAGCAAATTACTATATGATACTACACATATGATGTTCCACCTTAATACATCTCATAAAGATTATTATGAAAAGTAAATACATTGAAGTAGTGGGTATATGGAATGAAGGAAATCAGATTTTGTGAGCCTAAGAATTGAAAGAATATTTTAGAGGGTAGTAGGGGAAAGCTTGGGTTTCAGTATGAAAATGTATGTGTGGCTGTCCTCTGTGTTTTAAGAGTGTAGGAAAAACTTTTTCTTTGTTTAATCTGATCTTTTTCTCCAGAGTGACAAATATAATAATTTTAGTCTGAGGAGCCCATTTGAAAGGCGGAATTGTTTTTCTCCCCTTCCTAGAACCAGTCTCTCAAGATTCTGTTATTTCCGAAGAGGAGAACCCTGAAGAAGATAAAACTGTTTCTATTCTTCCAAATACTGAGTCCCAGGTAAGCTTCCTTTCACTGGTTTTCATTCTTTTTTTTTAACCATAAATTTTCATTCTTAAGTTAATTTTTAAATTGAGGTCTAGTTGACACCCAGCATTGTGTTAGTTTCAGGTATATAATATAATGGTTTGATATTTGTGTATATTGTGAAATGACCACCACAGTAAGTCTACTTAATATATATTAACATATATGGCTACAGACCTTTCATTTTTAAGTAAATGCTCACTGAGCTCCTCCTGGGTGTTATAAAGACACTAGACTAATTCAGACCATCTCCTTTTCCTCTCAGTCTTCGCATTCTTAGGGCTCATTCTTCAAATGCTATTTTACTTCAGTTATCAGAATTGGTCATAAGTCTGACTCTGATAAGCTCAAAATTATTTACTAAAATCCAGCAATTATTCTTCATAAGACTGGTCAGGTGGAAATAGAATTATATTTCCTGAACATGACCAAAAAACACATCTGGATAGTGTTGCAAAATAAAAAGCAGTCCTCACAATACCATTAAAAAGATGAGGATGTCTCACCTTACTGTATTAATGAGTATTTTCTGAATATTTTAGCCAATCCAGTGTGACAAGAAACAAGTGAGGTAAGTATGGATATGGAAGAAGATGTATATTATTTACAGATAATGTAGTCTTTTTGGAAAACCTCAGAGAATCAACTGAAAATGTACTGAAACCCATTTAGTGGCTGAGAAAAGTAGCTGATTACAAATCAATGTTTTCTATATACCAGTAATTTTCAGGAAAAAAAATTCTCATTCGCAGTGGTAAATAATAGTGCCCTAGTAGCCTGGTCAGAGAAGGCAGTGGCACCCCACTCCAGTACTCTCGCCTGGAAAATCCCATGGGCGGAGGAGCCTGGTAGGCTGCAGTCCATGGGGTCGCCAAGAGTCGGACACGACTGAGTGACTTCACTTTCACTTTTCACTTTCATGCATTGGAGAAGGAAATGGCAACCCACTCCAGTGTTCTTGCCTGGAGAATCCCAGGGACGGGGGAGCCTGGTAGGCTGCTGTCTATGGGGTCACACAGAGTCGGACATGACTGAAGTGACTTAGCAGTAGCAGCAGTAGCCTGGTAATAGCTCTGATTACCAGGTAATGGCTCTGAGTAGACGTATATCAGGGACATATCTCCCTGATGTACATCCACTTCCTTGTCTCTGGAACCTGAGAATGTTACTTTACCTGGAGGAGAGGTCTTTGCAGATGTGATAAAATAAGGATTGGTCATATGAGGACGTTATTCTGGATTGTATGGCCCTCAGTGACATTAAAGAGTACTTAGAGTTTGAACACAGGAACAGGAGAAAGCGATGTGAAGATTGGAATGATAAGGCTGCAAACCAAGGAACACCATGGAATGCTGGCAACTAAGGAACCTGGAAGAGGCAAGGAATGGATTCTCGCTCAGAGGGCCCAGTTCCACCAACATCTGGATTTCAGACTTCTGGTCTCCAGACTTCGGCAAAATAAATTTCTGTTTTCTTAAACCACCAGAGTTATGGTAATTTGTTACAGCAGCCACAGGAAAGCTACTACAAGTGCTAATAGCCACTCTGCTGTACTGCCTCTCAAAATGTCTTGCTATAGAGGATGCTATGAAAAGTGTATTGTAATGATTAATTGTGCTTGTTTATAATTTAAAGTAATTGTAAGTGTATGTTATTGAACACAGATCCTTGTTTGATTGTGAGAAAGTAATTGCTACTTAGAATTGAGAGGGTAACAGGCAGGAAGGCCTGGGGTCTCCAAATGGAGGAAATAGGGTGCAAGTGTCAGACATTTTTATCTCTCTTAAGAGGCAGGAGGAAACAAACTAGTGATATTTTTTTTCCTTCTCTATACAAATTTAAAAGGAGGTTTCTCTTAAAATACTGTGTTGCCATAATGACACCTGGTTTCACTTGAAGTTAACTATTTTCAAATCTTAAGTTAACCAATGCATTTTTCTTATGAAAATGTTTGTCTTAAGCTATGTTAATATACTATACATTTACCCCAGACTCTGTCTTCAAGTCAGTTCCACCTAATGGCTCAGAACCTACTTGACCAGTAAGTTATACTCAGATATTGTTCCCCTAATCTATGTAAACGAAACTATTTGTATGGTAATCTACCCTTCTGCAAGATTCAGGTCAATCGTTTTATGGGCCGGGATGAATCATCTGGTGCCAAGATTATCCCAAAATGCATCTTATGGATAAGGGGCCTGGTGCCATTCTGAGTTTTAAGACATTGCTTTCTTTCATTAACAGACTGCTAGCATTGGAGAAGGAAATGGCAACCCACTCCAATGTTCTTGCCTGGAGAATCCCAGGGACAGGGGAGCCTGGTAGGAGGCCATCTATGGGGTCGCACAGAGTTGGACACGACTGAAGCAACTTAGCAGCAGAAGCAGCAGCAGTGACTATATAACATCCAGCTGAAGACTAGCAGAGGGGTACTCTTTCTGCCCCCTTCTGATGCCTATGTCAGAAGCTTTTTCTGTCTCCTTTATATTTTAATAAAACTTTATTACACAAAAGCTCTGAGCGATCAGGCCTCATCTCTGGCCCTGGATTGAATTCTTTCCAGAGGCCAAGAATCCTGGCGTCGTTTCATTCAGCAACAACTTTTCAGAATCAACTGGAAATTATAATTTGGAATGTAGTCAGTGATGTTACTTTTCCATGTTTAATTTAAAGCTTATAGAACTTATATTGATTCTGCAGATTTGGGGACTGGGAAATGTAATTTGTGTTCTTTCATTTAATATTTTCTGTTAATTCTAGAAATCAGCATGTTAGGGCAAATTTGATCAATGTTAGTCATTCCAGAGAATCCTTGTATAGCATTTCACACCAAGGACAATGGAAAAGGAGGGGATTGTATCATAATCTTGTATATCACTTGTTACGGTCGTATAACAGCTACCTTGTAGTTTGCTTGCAAATTCTTAAAGACTTGAAAACCATCGCATCTGTTACTTTTCTGAATTCTTCGGATCTGTTTGGGAGTAACACAATGCACACAGGCTGTCTTTGGTGTTCTAGGAATCCATGACACTCAAAGATGTGGCTGTCACCTTTTCCAGAGGGGAGTGGAGGAAACTGGAACCTTCTCAGAAGGAGATATATAAGGAAGTGCTGCTGGAGAACTATAGGAACCTAGAATTTCTGGGTAAAGACATCTTCTCTTCATGATTCAGTGTCTAAACTGAGTATCTTTTTGTCCGCTAACATTGGAAGATAGGTGCTATTAAAGGTTTTAGCTGAGTTTACGGGAGTCATACGCCTAAACCTTAAAATGGGTCCTAAAAATGTACTTTTATATAGTGTTTTCTAAAAAGAAAAGTCGCTTTGCTCCACTGAACTGAAAATGTTGAGCACCATACCTTCCCCAGTTTTCTCCTCAAATTCCAGTGCTGAAGTCTACTTTTGACAACTTCTTCTCTTCCCTGAAGAACTAAAGGCTATGAGTGTTGTAATGTCTTTGTTTTAGAAAAAAAAAAAAAAAAGACATTTTCTATTTTCTCTCAACAGGCTTTCCAGTTTCCAAGTTAGATTTGGTTTCCCAGCTGAAGTGGGCTGGACTACCACGGCTGCTGCAAAAAGAAGTCTCCAAAGGCTGTAGACCAGGTGAGTTGGTGAAAAGTAGAGAAAGACATGGAAACAGTTGCCTACCAAGTCATTTGAAAGAGGTTGTGAAATGTTGGGTGGACTAGGTGCTAATATAGATGATGAAAATTTCTGCCTTGCCTTCCTGGAATATTCATTTTAATAGGAGAGACACTCAGTTTGGGTCCTCTGAGAAGGATGCCAAGATTGGCCCCATCAGAGACTTACTGGGGGGAATAATTCCAGGGACTGGAAGAGGCTGGGATTGCTATGAAGGTGATGTAGGTCTGATACCTGTGACAGGAGAGGGAAAGGAAGGAAGGCTGAGTCGGAAGAGTCTTAGATTGAAGTGCAGGTTGAAAAGATTTTAGTAAAGCCAAAAATGAACCTCCCTGACAAAGTCATCTAGCAGAGTCGTATGCCTCACAGAAATGGGCCCAAGTGTAATTGCCATTCTTGTCATTGACTGGGAGCACCTTTAGTGAAGTGGCCTTGGTGTGATGCTGTGGTGGAGTCAATGAGCATCAACAGGGGCTATCAAGTGCCTCAGAGGAGATTTGAAGGGCAAATTTCCATGGATGCTATAGATACAGAAATCAGGACAAAATGTGTTTATAATGGGATGTACACTATAATGCTGGTGACTGCAGCCATGAAATTAAAAGACGCTTACTCCTTGGAAAAAAGTTATGACCAACCTAGATAGTATATTCAAAAGCAGAGACATTACTTTGCCGACTAAGGTCCGTCTAGTCAAGGCTATGGTTTTTCCTGTGGTCATGTATGGATGTGAGAGTTGGACTGTGAAGAAGGCTGAGTACCAAAGAATTGATGCTTTTGAACTGTGGTGTTGGAGAAGACTCTTGAGAGTCCCTTGGACTGCAAGGAGATCCAACCAGTCCATTCTGAAGGAGATCAGCCCTGGGATTTCTTTGGAAGGAATGATGCTAAAGCTGAAGCTCTAGTACTTTGGCCACCTCATGAGAAGAGTTGACTCATTGGAAAAGACTCTGATGCTGGGAGGGATTGGGTGCGGGAGGAGAAGGGGACGACTCAGGATGAGATGGCTGGATGGCATCATGGACTCGATGGATGTGAGTCTGAGTGAACTCCGGGAGATGGTGATGGACAGGGAGGCCTGGCGTGCTGCGATTCATGGGGTTGCAAAGAGTCGGACACGACTGAGCGACTGAACTGAACTGAACTGACACTATAATGATGGCATGTATAAGAAGCAATGGGAAAATATAGGAGCAAGGGGATAATTAACAATTGAATTTTGAAGAATAAGTAGGAATTCATCCAGTGGACAGCATGTTTACTATAATCCAGTTTTGTTAAAAGAAGAAAAAAACGTACATATATATGTATGTCTAAATGTATAGATACGGGTTTTTACTATTAATATTTGGAGAGCATTCATGTTAATACTTGGAGAAGGCAATGGCACCCCACTCCAGTACTCTTACCTGGGGAATCCCATGGACGGAGGAGCCTGGTGGGCTGCAGTCCATGGGGTCGCTAAGAGTTGGACACAACTGAGCCACTTTACTTTTACTTTTCACTGTCATGCATTGGAGAAGGAAATGGCAACCCACTCCAGTGTTCTTGCCTGGAGAATCCCAGGGACAGGGGAGTCTGGTGGACTGCCATCTATGGGGTCACATAGAGTCGGACACGACTGATGCGACTTAGCAGCAGCAGCAGCATGTTAATACTGGTTATCTTTGAGGAATTACATTTTTTCTTTATTCTTCTCTTTCTTAAACTTTAATAATGAATCTTCACTAGATTTTTAAAAATTATAATAAATGATTATTTATACATCAGTGGCTCAGACAGTAAAGAATCTACACCTATAATGCAGGGCACCCAGGTATGATCCTAGCATCAGGAAGATCCCCTCGAGGAGGGAATCTACCCACTCCAGCATTTTTGTCTGGAGAATTCCATGGACAAAGAAGCTTGGTGGGCTACAGTCCGTGGGGTCTCAGAGTAGGACACAACTGAGTGACTAATGCTTACACTTTCACTATATATCAATACTTTAGTTTAAGAAAAAACAGTAATTTACTTTGCTTTTTGTTGTTCAGTTGCTCATTCCTGTCCGATTCTCCTACCCTGCGGACTGCAGCATGCCAAACTTCTCTGTCCTTCACCATCTCTTGGAGCTTGCTCAAACTCAAATCTTTTTATCCAACCATCTCATCCCCTGTCCTCCTCTTTTCCTCGTGCCTTTAATCTTCCCCAGCATCAGGGTCTTTTCCAATGAGTTGGCTCTTTGCATCAGGTGGCCAAAATATTGGAGCTTGAGCATCAGTCCTTCCAATGAATATTGAGGGTTTATTTCCTTTTGGATTGATTGGTTTTATCTCCTTGCAGTCCAAGGGACTCTCAAGAGCCTTCTTCAACACTTTTCTCTAGTCCATCTTCCTTTTTTTTTATTTGCCATGAGCTGTAATTTTGGATCTAACTGGCACCCTTCTTCAGTTACAATGAAAGTGAAAGTTGCTCAGTCGTGTCCGACTCTGTGAGCCCATGGACTGTACATCCATGGAATTCTCCAGGCCAGAATACTGCAGTGGGTAGCCTTTCTCTTCTCCAGGGGATCTTTCCAGCCCAGGGATCGAACCCAGGTCTCCCACATTGCAGGTGGATACTTTTATCAGCTGAACCACAAGGGAGGCCCAGGAATACTGGAGTGGGTGGCCTATCCTTTCTCCAGCGGATCTGCCCGACCCAGGAATAGAACTGGGGTCTCCTGCATTGCAGGCAGATTCTTTACCAACTCAGCTATCAGAGAAGCCCCCCTTCTTCAGTTAAATTGCCAGTAAAGAAGGTCAGGAAAACAGCTTTAGAATTTGGGTTGGGAGAAACGTATGCATGAAGAAACTGGGATAGTGGAGGGAGGTTTAGGGCTGAACTCCTCAGGAGTAACTGCCTGGCCCTCACAGGAAGATGATAGAGACTTAGATGTCATCCCTAGAAGCCATCTTGCTGGGGAGATGCCAACCACAGTCCCAGGTGCAGGGGGTGCCCTGGGCCTCCAGGACCAGACCTTGGGCCAGAGCCGTGTACCTGCTGGGGTCGTTGGGCTCATAGACTGACAGTACCCTCTCCACAATTAGCCCTTCATTTAAGTCAACCTCTTGGCTATTTACAGTGTAATTACATGAATAAAGGAAAGCAGTTGTCTTCCTATGTTTAAGTAACATCTGGTAGAGTAGTTTTGAAAATGGAATCTAAAACTGTTCTGAGTAAAATTTAGCAGCATTGGTATAAATACATGCCTCTCCTCAAAAACTGCTTATGTAAAAGAAGTATCATTTAGATGTACAGTTTATTTCAGTTCAGTTCAGTCACTCAGTCACGTCTCTTTGCAACCCCATGAACTGCATGCCAGGCCTCCCTGTCCATCACCAACTCCCAGAGTTTACTCAAACTAATGTCCACTGAGTCGGTGATGCCATACAACCATCTCATCCTCTGTTGTCCCCTTCTCCTCCTGCTCTCAATCTTTTCCCAGCATCAGCTCTCATCTTTTCTAGTGAGTCACCCCTTCGCATCAGGCGGCCAAAGTATTGGAGTTTCAGCTTCAACATCAGTCCTTCCAGTAAACACCCAGGACTGATCTCCCTTAGGATGGACTGGTTGGATCTCCTTGCAGTCCAAGGGACTCTTTTCAAAGAGTCTTCTCTAACACCACAGTTCAAAAGCATCAATTCTTTGGCACTCACCTTTCTTTATAGCCCAACTCTCGCATCCATACATGACTACTGGAAAAACCATAGCCTTGACTAGACAGACCTTTGTTGACAAAGTAATGTCTCTGCTCTTTAATATGCTATCTAGGTTGGTCATAACTTTCCTTCTAAGGAGTGTCTTAATTTCATCGCTGCAGTCACCATCTGCAGTGATTTTGGAGCCCCCAAAAATAAAAGTCAACCACTGTTTCCCCATCTATTTGCCATGATGTGATGGGACCAGATGAAAAGTCATTTATAACTTACTGGTGAAAAAGTTTGTGACAGACAAAGTCATAGTCAATAACCATGGTTTATAAAAAGCTCATGCAGATCAGTAAGGAACCGTGAGTCTGTTAGAAAAAATAAGCAAAGAACTTCAACAGATAGCTGACCAGAGTAACTGACAGAAAGAAACTTTAAATAGCTATGAACATGAAAAAAATGTTCCAAGTCACTGGTCAGCAATGTAAGTTACATTTTAAAAACACTATTTATTATGAATCAAATTTGCAAAGGTTTAGAGAAAAAGCATTTGACCAGCGATGAGTAATCAAGTACTTTTAATCATGTATTATCTGGTGATAGAACTTTTCTACCCTTTGATTCAGTCACTTTTATGACTCACTTCTGAGGAAATATTAATCATTTGATAAACATTCCATACAGAAATAGTAACATTGATATGATGGATTATTATATAACTCGTAAAAATTATCTATATGAAGAATTAACCAATGAGATGGGAAAGAATTATGAAAAAAGTAACTACATATTATATACATAGATTTTCTATCCTAAAATATGTAGAAAATTTCTAGAAAAAATCAGAATTTTTAATAATGGCTAACTTCCAGGTAATAGGATTTTGTATTTTATTGTCTTTATTTTTTTTGAAAAGCACTCGTTAGCACTTAATGAACCTCCCATCCATGTAGGGTCAAGCTACCAGGACAGCACCCTTAATCTCCTCAGCTCTTCTGCTAGAATTTGGCCTTGAGTGGGATGGGCTGTTTTGGGAGCTTTCTCTTCCCCAGAACTCAATATAGTAGCCCCAGTGTACCCCGTCATGAGAGGAGCAACTCCAATTTTTTGGGCAGCATTTACCATATCAACTCACTCACTCAGGTCCATAGTTTATCCAGGTTGACATTTGGGCAAAAGCTCTGGTTCCTTGCTAAGTGGTAATGCCTCATCCCAACTTTCCCAAAATTAGTGTAGTGTAACATTTGTCCTTTAGTTGTGTCTGACTCTTTGCTACCCCGTGGACTGTAGCCCACCAGACTCCTCTGTCCATGGAATTCTCCTGGCAAGAATACTGAAGTGGGTAGCCATTTCCTTCTCTAGGTGGTCTTCCCAGCTCAGGGATCAAACCTGGGTCTCCCACGTTGCAGGCAGATTCTTTACTGTCTGAGCCACCAGGGAAGCGCAGCCTTACCTGGGTGATATTTATCAAAATTGATCCTGTGGTGACACATGCCACCAATGTTACCCTGGCCTCCAGGAGGTTTCCAGTGTTTGCTGTGCCTGTGGTTCATGTGGCCCTTAAGTTTCCAGATCTTCCTTAGTCTGGATGGCATGTCGGCAACTGAGACCATAGAGGGACGCCCCCATGAAGTCTTCAGAGCTGTCCAGCGTTTTGTATTTTATAGTTGTCTGGTTAAAAATCAATCTTACTAAAGTGATACTGTAAGCTCATGATTAAGAGCCAAGATGAAAGAAAACATAAAAAAGAGCCAAGATGAATGATAAATATAGGAATTAATACAGGAATTCAAGATTCAGACCTTATTTTCTTGGGCTCCAAAATCATTGCAGATGGTGACTGCAGCCATGAAATTAAAAGATGCTTGCTCCTTGAAAGAAAAGCTATGACAGCATATTAAAAAGCAGAGACATTACTTTACTGACAAAGGTCTGTATAGTCAAAGCTTTGGTTTGTCCAGTAGTCATATATGGATGTGAGAGTTGGGCCATAAAGCTGACCACTGAAGAATTGATGCTTTTGGATTGTGGTGTTAGAGAACACTCTTGAGAGTCCCTTGGACTGCAAGGAGATCCAACCAGTCCATCCTAAAGGAAATCAGTCCTGAATACTCATTGAAAGGGCTGATGCTGAAGCTGAAACTCCAATACTTTGGCCACCTGATGTGAAGAACTGACTCATTTGAAAAAGACAGTGATGCTGGGAAAGATTGAAGACACGGGGAGAAGGGGACAACACAGGATGAGGTGGTTAGATGGCATCACCAACTCTGTGGATATGAGTTGGAGCAAGCTTTGGGAGTTGGTGATGGATAGGGAAGCCTTTTGTGCTGCAGTTCAGGAGTCACAAAGAGTCAGATACAACTGAGCAACTGAACTGAACTGAAGATTCAGAGAGGGGCACACACCTTGAGAGTATGGCATTAGAGACTCTGGGACTTGAACCGTAGGCCTTACCAGATTTTTATATTTGTGATAGTGAAGGTGCACCAGGGTTGAATTCTAGGCAGTCTGAAGCATTAAGACTGAGAAAACAGGACTGAGAATGCAGTCCTGTCATGGACGATAAATAGATGCTTGGTTAGAGTATCTGCAAGGTTGGTAGGGGTCTGGTGGCTCAGTGGTAAGGAATCCGTCTGCGAATTCAGGAGATGCAAGTTTGGTTCCTGGATTGAGAAGATCCCCTGGAGAAGGAAATGGAAACCCACTTCATTATTCTTGCCTGGAAAATCCCATGGACAGAGGAGCATAGTCCATGGGATGCAAAAGAGTTAGACACAACTTAGGAACTAAACAACAAGGTTGGTAGGGCCAGATGGGTGGTAGCCTTTGAAAATCTAACATAGGTGGTGTTGCATGTTTGTGATGTGATTAACATTGTCTATAAACTTAGTGGTATTAGGCTGCTTTGAGGAGAGGCAGTGTGGTATAGGGATGGGATCAAAAGAGTGGGCTTTGATGTCAGTCTGGGTGGCTCTAGTACTTACATGTGACCTTGGGTAAGCGAATTATATTCACTCTGTGTGATTAGTTGTCATATCTATAAACCAGGGATTATGACAGATCCTACTTCATAGGGTTATTGTGAAAATTAAGTGACATTCAAGTAAATTGCTTGGTATGGGACCTGGCATTTGGTTCAGTTCAGTTCAGTCGCTCAGTCGTGTCCGACTCTTTGCAACCCCATGAATTGCAGCACACCAGGCCTCCCTGTCCATCACCAACTCGCGGAGTTCACTCAGACTCACGTCCATCGAGTCAGTGATGCCATCCAGCCATCTCATCCTCTGTCATCCCCTTCTCCTCCTGCCCCCAATCCCTCCCAGCATCAGAGTCTTTTTCCAGTGAGTCAACTCTTTGCATGAGGTGGCCAAAGTAATGGAGCTTCAGCTTTAGCATCATTCCTTCCAAAGAAATCCCAGGGCTGATCTCCTTCAGAATGGACTGGTTGGATCTCCTTGCAGTCCAAGGGACTCTCAAGAGTCTTCTCCAACACCATAGTTCAAAATCATCAATTCTTCGGCTCTCAGCCTTCTTCACAGTCCAACTCTCACGTCCATACATGACCACTGGAAAAACCATAGCCTTGACTAGACGGACCTTTGTTGGCAAAGTAATGTCTCTACTTTTGAATATGCTATCTAGGTTGCTCATAACTTTTCTTCCAAGGAGTAAGCGTCTTTTAATTTCATGGCTGCAGTCACCATCTGCAGTGATTTTGGAGCCCCCCAAAATAAAGTCTGACATTGTTTCCACTGTTTCCCCATCTATTTGCCATGAAGTGATGGGACCGCATGCCATGATCTTAGTTTTCTGAATGTTGAGCTTTAAGCCAACTTTTTCACTCTCCTCTCACTGTCATCAAGAGGCTTTTTAGTTCCTCTTCACTTTCTGGCATTTGGTAATTATTCAGTAAACACTTGCACTATCATATTACTATTTGGAAAGAGAATAAATTGATGTAAGGAGAGTAAGTTTGAACCTATTACAGAAATTTGAAACAAGGGTGAGAACTTGGATCTCTAACTATAAAGCACAAACCTATCATCTTCCTCAGTATATTTCCTAAACTCTCAGTTCCCTCAGTTTCCCCATGTCACTTTTCCCTTCCGTGCTTTATGAGACTCTGAAAATTTTTCCAGGCCCTGTTTCTTACAGTTTCTGTTGTCTCTGTTCCTAGTCCCAAGTGTAGTAGCTTTCTTTATTGCAAACAAGAAATACTCTGTTTGTTATTTCTTTCAGAGTGTGAACTTGGTGGTGGATTGAAGGAATCTGGTGGAAGTCAAGATGTTCTTATGGAAGAATCGACTTTGGATAAAATAATAGAAAGGTATCTAATGAGTAGCGATTGTGACTCTATGGGAGAATCCTGGAAACATGGCAGATTCGAGGATGGTTGTAGCAGTAGGGAACATTCACAAGGACAAATCACACAGAAGAAAACTCATGGGAGAGGCAGTAAGGGTGAAGAATTTGACCCAGAAAGAAGTCCCTTTGGAAGTAGCTTCAAACCACCTTCGGATCTAATTAAACATCTGAGAGTCTACTTAAGGAAGAAATCTCGGAGGTACAATGAAGGCAAGAAACCCTTTAGTTTTCATTCAGACCTTGTTCCGAACCGCAAAGAACACAGTGGTGAAAAGCCAAGGAAATGTAACGAAGGCAGAAAAGCTTTAAGTCACTCTTCTTCTCGGACTGAACATCAGAAACATCAGAAAAGCCGTGGGGGGGAGAAGTCTCAGAAGTGTAGTAACTGTGGAGTAGCCTTTACTCAAAGCTCATCCCTCAGTAAGAAAAACTCCTCTACGTGTCAAAAATGTTTGAAAGGTTTAGGTCAAGATACATCCATAGATAAAGACGAGGGAACTGAGACTGGAGAAGGAACCCATAAATGCAGCAAATGTGGAAAAGCCTTTGGCTATAGTGCCTCACTGACCAAGCATAGGAGAATTCACACTGGGGAGAAACCCTACATGTGCAATGAGTGTGGAAAAGCCTTCAGTGACAGCTCATCTCTCACACCACACCACCGAACTCACAGTGGAGAGAAGCCCTTCAAGTGTGATGACTGTGGGAAATCTTTTACCCTAAGCGCCCACCTCATTAAACATCAGAGAGTTCACACTGGTGAAAAACCCTATAAATGTAAAGACTGTGGGAGGCCCTTCAGTGACAGTTCATCTCTTATTCAGCATCAGCGAATTCACACTGGAGAAAAACCCTACACATGTAACAACTGTGGAAAATCCTTCAGTCACAGCTCATCCCTTTCCAAACATCAGAGAATTCATACCGGAGAGAAACCCTATAAATGTGGTGAGTGTGGGAAAGCCTTCAGACAGAATTCTTGCCTTACCCGACATCAGAGGATTCACACTGGAGAAAAACCGTATTTGTGTAATGATTGTGGGATGACTTTTAGCCATTTTACATCTGTAATTTATCATCAGAGGCTTCATTCTGGAGAAAAACCCTACAAGTGTACCCAGTGTGAGAAAGCCTTCCCTACCCATTCACTCCTCAGCCGTCATCAGAGAATTCACACGGGTGTCAAGCCTTATAAATGTAAGGACTGTGGAAAATCCTTCAGTCAGAGTTCGTCTCTCAATGAACATCATCGGATTCATACTGGAGAGAAACCCTATGAATGTAACTACTGTGGGGCAACCTTTAGCCGGAGCTCAATCCTTGTAGAACACCTGAAAATTCATACTGGAAGGAGGGAGTATGAATGCAATGAGTGCGAGAAAACATTCAAAAGTAATTCTGGCCTCATCAGGCATCGGGGATTTCACTCTGCAGAATAATTCTTGGAAATATAGTAAGGTGCGGGATGTGGGTTTACACAGTTCTCCCTCATTAAAAACCTAGGGTGTAAACTACCGCCACATTGATTAGTAGGAAATTTAGTCACAGTGGTCCCTTATTAAAAACCTGGGGTGTATACTGCCACAGCATTGATTAGTAGCTGCAGCTTTGGTGGGCTGGCAGCTAGGAAAAGTATCGTTTTGTCATTTACCCTTCTTTGCAAGGATGTCAACTTTTGGTAGAGAGTGACAAAGCGTTGGTAAAGTCTGTGGAAAGAGGGGAAACTAGCATGTGGAATAATCCTAAAAGGCCAAATGTGAATATAAAAATCAGGGGAGGGGTGCAGGGGACCCACCTTACTAACCTGTTTTTCTTCAGACTTCTTTCTCTCCTAGCTTCCCCTTCTACTGCCATGTAGTGTTACAGAAAGAGGAGCTTACTGCAGTCAGGTAACTTGAGTTCTGTCCCAGTTTGCCAACTAACTCACTGTATAACCTTGGACAAATCATTTGACCTTTCTGAATTTTCGTTTCTTTACTGGTAAAATGAAGGAGTGGGACTAATGATTTCTGAGGTTTCTTTCATTCCCTCCCTCCCTCTCTTCCTTCTTTTTCTACCTCTGGTAACCTCTGAAGCTGTGGTAATAAGTTAAAACATTTTTGGTTCATTGGCATTTCCAGTTTCTCTAGTGTAATAGAAAATAACTCATTTAAACTACTGAACTTCTGGCATAGTGAGAATGCAGTATGCTTTTAAAATATTTGATGCTGGAACTGCTCAAAAGCTATGCATGGATCAAGTCAGTAGAGGTCAAACAAGTTTGCCATCAGGGAATGTCTTGATTGGACAAAGCACCCCAACCCCTGTGTTTGCTCTGGATGTTGGCCCTGAGGACTGGGAAATTAAATGGCATATTCCAGGCTGTCTCAGCCGTGAGAGTGTAACTGTCCTAGGAAAACAGACAAGGGACTGGGAGGGGGTTGGGAAACGGGTACTGAAAACAGCTATTTTGGATGGATTGTCTTTTGCAAGATAGAGTTCTATTTTTAAAAGTTTGTCTATAGTAAGTACAGTTTCCTGTAATCAGAGTGTAAACATTTTTGTGTGGCAAAGGTCACAAGCTAAGATTGGGCCCTTTGATGTGTGTTAGTTGGTCTGCATGGTGTGGGTGTGCACATGTGTAAGTAGTTGTCACCATTTAAAAATTAGGAAATTTCATACCAAAAAGAAATTTGCCTTGAAAAGTTACTGGGCTGACAACAATGGACCCATATTTCTGTGGGGTAGTCAACTGGTTTTGGGTATCGGCTGCCACCTTTAGAGGGGGAATCTGTTCTCCTTGCAAAGTTCTGTCATTCATGTAACCTGACTTGCCCCCTGTAAGAAGCTGATACTATGATCCGCTACCACCTGGAGAGTACCTATCCTAAAACCTAAAGAGATTTTGTAGTAAAATTCAGGAAAAGAATGTAAAAATGATACAGAGTAAATTTTCAATCAAGTTTTCCTTTATGAAATCAGACCTGAAAGGAATAGATGTTAGTGGGTTATTCCTTAAAAATATTAGTGGTGGAATCTGAATAATAATCTTTAACTGTGAAAAAGGAACTGAAAATCCTGGGTCAGTTAGATTTGGGTCTCAAGTTGTAGGATCCTGAAGCAGCCCCAATGACCACATGGTGCAGAGTTCCTAAAGTTGAAATTTGAGGCAGCTCTTAAGAACGAAACAGGTAAACTTTCAGGTTATGGAAGTGAAGACATGCTTAATGGTCATCTGAGATTCAGCAATATTTGCTGGGATTTAATGGGTTTAGTTTGCAGTGCTACCTCTGGATAATGGTTTTGGTTTCTTCCTTGTCTCCTTCCCCAGGGTAGCTCAACTATTGCTGAGTGATAAATTGGTCTGTATAGTTACTTCTAAATGGACCAGCCAGAGAGATTCTAGACATGGAAGGAATATGGCTTATCAGAGTTATTCACCCCGGGTGAAATTTTTTTGTGAAAAGATGAAAATCCTGATTTCTTTTCTGGAACGATACAATCTATAGAGAGAATTAAATATGTAAAAATCTTGAGAAGAGGCTTGTTCCAGGATGTTTACTTGTTACTTTCCCCAACATCCATAAGAGGATGCTTTATATCTGTACGAGTTGGGAGTCCGGAACATAAACCTGTTTTTTGTTTTTTTTAATAGTTTTTTTGAGATATAAATTGCATATTGTGGAAGTCATTCAAGTGTATAATTCAGTGAGTTTTAACAAATTCAGTGAACTGTACAGTTGGCAACACAGTCTGTTTTTAGAACATTTTAGCACCTTAATAAGATCCCTCACACCCATTTGCAGTAATCCCATTCCCACCCTGATCCCAGGTAACCACTAACCAGTCTACTCTCTGTCTCTGTAGAGTTGCCTTTTCTGAACATTTTATATACATGTAATCATATGTGGTCTTTTTTAGTTGTTCATTAACTTGTATCTAAGTTCATTCATGTTATTTTCTAAATTCATGTGTATTGTAGCATATCAGTATTTTAATCCTTTTTATTGTCAAATAATAGCTGATTGGATGGATGTGCCATATTTTGTACATTTCACCAGTTGAAGGACATGTGGGTTGTTTCCCATTTGGGGCTGTGAAAAATAATGCTGCTCTGAACATTAGCATGCAAGTCTTTGTGTGGACATAATGTTTTCACTTTTCTTAGATGCCTGACTTGCTGGATTATATGGTAAATTTTTGTTTTAACTATTTTAAGAAGTTGCCAAGTTGTTTTCCAAAGTGACTGTATTATTTTATATTCTGGACTTCAGTGTGTGAGGGTTCCTGATGAGGTTATATCCTCACCAACCCTTGTTAATTGTTCATCTTTTTAAAACATTTTATTATAGCTAATATGGTGATTGAAGTGGTATCTTTTTGGGGCTAATGGTATTGAGGATCTTTTCATATGTTCTTTAGCTGTTCATGTACCTTCTTTGGTGAAATATGTTGCCCACTTAAAAAATTAAGTAATTATTAACTTATAGATCTTTTTATTCTACAATAAGTCCTTTATCCAGTATGAGCTTTCTAAATACCATGTACTAGCCACAGGGCAACCTCAAATCCTCCTGTACAGCTTTTATAAAAAGCTTGGTTTCAGTAATTGCTTATATAAGATTGCCTAAGGATATTTAATCTGGCCTATTATCTAAATACTTAAATTCGTTTTGGAGTTATATCAAACAGTCAAAAGGTTTTAAATGTCTTTTGATTCCTTATAGAATTTTTTTTATTAACCTGTGTTATGCTTACCCATTTTACTTTAAAATGAAGAACTTGAATTTTAAAATGTTTCCTCTTTATGAGTTTCTATTGAAGAAATTTCTTTGTAGTCTCAGGAAAAGACAAGGCTTTTCTTGTCAATGAATTCACTTTTATTTACTTATTTTAGAATTTTTTTGTAATGTGGTAAAATATATATAATATAAAATTGACCATTTTAACTCTTCTGAGATGTATAATTTAATGGCATTAACTATGTTCATGTTCTTTCTCACGCATCCCCACCATACATCTCTAGAACTTTTCCATCATCCCTAACTGAAATTCACTCATTAACCAGTAACTCCTCATTCTCCCCTCCCCCAAGCCCTTGGTAACTACCATTCTACTTTCTGTCTATGAATTTGACTATTCTAAACACTTCGTATTGGAGAAGGCAATGGCACCCCACTCCAGTACTCTTGCCTGGAAAATCCCATGGATGGAGGAGCCTGGTAGGCTGCAGTCCATGAGGTCGCCAAGAGTCGGACACGACTGAGTGACTTCACTTTCACTTTTCACTTTCATACATTGGAGAAGGAAATGGCAGCCCACTCCAGTGTTGTTGCTTGGGGAATCCCAGGGATGGGGGTGCCTGGTGGGCTGCCATCTGTGGGGTGGCACAGAGTCGGACACGACTGAAGTGACTTAGCAGCAAACACTTCATATAAAAGAAATCATTCAATACTGTCCTTTTGTGTCTGACTTGTTTCACTTAGCATCTTTTTAAGGTTCATGTTATAGCATGTGCCAGAATTTCATTTTTTCATTATTTTAATGCTAAATAGTATTCTTTTGTAAATAGACCACATTGTTTGCTTATGCATTCATCTTTCAGTGGTCATTTAGGTTATTGCCATCTTTTGGCTGTTAATTAACACTGCTATGAACAGTGGTTTGCAAATATTGTTTGAGTCCCTGCATTTAGTTCTTTGAGATATATATCTAGAAGTGGAATTACTGCATGGTTCATCCATGTCTTAGTGTATGACAGGATTTCCTTCCTTTTTTAAGGATGAGTAATTTTCCATTGTATGTGTATGCTACGTTTTATTTATCCATTCATCCCTCAGTACACATTTAAGTTGCTTCTACCTCTTTGACTATTGTGAATAATGCTGCAGTGAACATGGGTGTGCAGGTATGTCTATTTCCAGCCTTCTCTTTATATACAAAAGCAAGATTGCTAAATCATGATAGTTCTATTTTTAATTATTTAAGGAACTTCTCTGCTGTTTTCTATTGCAGTTGCACCCATTTCACACTCTTACCAACAGTGCTTAAAGGGTTCCTGTTTATCCACATCCTTGCAACACTTAACTATTTTCTGTATTTTGGATAGTGGCCATACTAATGGTTGTGAGATGGTATCTTGGAGTTTAGATTTGCATTTCTCTGACAATTGGTGATGTTGAACATCTTCTTATATGCCTGTTAGACATTTGTATGTCTTCTTTAGAGACATGTCTGTTCAAGTCCTTTGCCCATTTTTTAAATGAAAATTTTCATTTCCTGTTCCACTCTTTCATTGTTTTCATTGTTTTCTTTGCTATGCTGAAGTTTTGTAGGTTTGATACAGTCCATTTGACTGTTCTTGCTTTAATTGCTTGTGCTTTTGGTGTCATATCCGAGAAATCATTGCTAGACTCAGTGTTGTGAAATTTTCCCCCTGTATTTTCTTTTAGGACTTTTATAGCTTCAGATCTTATGTTTAGATCTTTAATTCATTTTGGATTAATTTTTGTGTGTGGTATAAAATAAGGGTCCATATTCATCCTTTTGTCTTTAGGTATTTTGTTTTCCAAGCACCATTTGTTTCCACATTGTGTAGTCTTTGTACCCCTGTTGAAAATCATTTGGCTGTAAGTACTAGTGCATTTCTGGGCTCTCTATTCCATTGGTCTGTATGTCTTTATGCCGGTACCATACTGTTTTAGTTACTGGAGCTTTGTCATACACTTTGCAGTTAGGACATGTGAAAAAACCTAGCATTTTTCTTCTTTCTTAAAATTATTTTGGCTATTTGGGGGTAAAGATTCCATATGAATTTGTGGGTGGTTTCCCTTGTTTCAGTAAAAAATCACTTGGGATAGTATAAATATTTTAACATACTAAGTCTTCAGGCCCATAAATATGAGATGTATTTCCATTTATTTGTGTCAACTGTTCTTTCAGCAGTGTTTTGTAGTTTCCAGTATACAAGTCTTTTACTTCCTTGTTTGAGTTCATTCCGTAGTATTTTATTCTTTTTAATGATACTGTAAATGGAATTGTTTTCTTAATTTCCTTTCTGGATTTTTCAGTCACTGTATAGAAATGCAACTTATTTTTAAATTTTGGTTTTATATTCTATCACTTTTGCTGTATTTGCTTATTAGTTCTAACAATTTTTTTGTGTGTTTGTTTGTGTGTCTGTGTGATGTTTAGAGTTTTCCACATATAGGATCACGTCATCTGTGAAAAGAGGTATTATTTCTCTCTTCCTAAGTTGTATGGTTTTTATTTCTTTATTTTGCTTGATTGCTGTGGCTAGGACTCAGTTACTGTGTTGAGAAGAAGTGGCTAAAGTAGGTATCCTTGTCTTACTACTAATGTTAGAGGAACAGGTTTCTCTTTTTTACCATTGAGTATGATGCTAGCTGTGATCTTTTCATTAATGAACTTTATTATATTGAGATAATTTCCTTCTATTCCCTAGTTGAGTAAATTTTCCCTTATTTCTTGCTAGATTTGCTAGATACAAAATCCTCAACGAACTGTGGGTTTTTTTGTTTTTTTTTTCCTTTATGCACTTTAACTAAATCAACCCACCCACTTCTGGTCTCCAAGGTCTCTGAGAAGAAATCAGATAGTTTCATTGAGGTTCCTTTTTATAAAATAAGTTTTTCTTCTTGCTTCTTTCAGGATTTTTTGTCTTTGGGTTTTGACAGTTTGATTGTAATTTGTCTAGATTTTTGTATTTTTGTGTTTACAAGCATACCTTGGAGATATTGTGGGTTCACTTCCAGACTGCTGTAATAAAGCAAATATTGCCTAAATTGGTTCACAGGAGTTTTTAGTTTCCTGGTGCGTATAAAAGTTATGTTTACACTCTACTATAGCCTATTATTAACAATTATGTGATAACATTATGTCTAAAAATCCAATTGTGTGTGCTCAGTTTAAAAAACACTTTGTTGCTAAAAAAAATACATCTGAGCCTTTAGCAAATCATAATCTTTTTGCTGCTGGAGGGTCTTGCCTTGTTTTTAGGTGCTGACTAATCCAGGGTAGTGGTTGTTGAGTTGGGATGGCTGGGGCAATTTCTTAAAATAAGACAGCATTGAAGTTTGCTGCATCAGTTGACTCTCCTTTTCATGAACAGTTTCTTGGTAGCACTCAGTCTCAGTGCTGTTTGATAACATTTTACACCACACTAGAGCTTTCAAAATTGGAGTCAATCCTTTCAAACCTTGCTGCTGCTTTATCAAGTAACTTTATATATAGATGATATTCTAAGTTCTTTGTTGTCCTTTCAGCGGTCTTCACCAGGAATAGATTCCATCTCAAGAAACCATTTTCTTTACTCATCCAGAAGAAGCAACTCCTCATCCATTAAAGTTTTAAATTGCAGCAGTTCTGCCGCATTTTGAGGATCCATCTCTGCTTCTAGTTCTCTTCTGTTTCCACCACATCTGCAGTTCCTCCACTGAAGTTTTGAGCCCCTCTTGGTCACTCATGAGGGTTGAACTCAACTTCTTCCACCTGTTGTTCGTGTTGATATTTTGGCTTCGTCCCATGCATCACATGAGGGTTCCCTGGTGGCTCAGATGGTAAAGAATCTGCCTCCAGTGCGGGAGACCTGGGTTTGATCCCTGGGTCAGGATCCCCGGGAGAAGGGAACAGCAACCCACTCCAGTATTCTTACCTGGAAAATTCCATGGACAGAGGATCCTGGAAGGTGGGCTACAGTCCACGGGGATCACAAAAAGTTGAACACAACTGAGTGACTAACGCTTTCATTTTCATGCATAACAAATGTTCTTAGTGGCATCTAGAATAGTGAATCCTTTCCAGAAGGTTTCAGTTGACTGTACCTGGATCCATCAGAAACACCCATCTCCCATCAAGTCATCTTCTGTTAATTCCTCTGGTGTGGTGTCTATTAGCTCTTAAATTTTCCCAAGATTGTATCTTGAAACCTTTCACCCCCCACCTTTTGCCATACCCCCAGTCTCTTTCATCATTTCCTTGGTTGGCTCTGTCGTAAGTTCTATGAGGTCATGTACATCTGGACAGCAGTTTGCTCCAGCAGGAAGTTATTGTTTTCAGCTTGATGGCTTTCATAGCTTTATCTTTAACAATGATGGCATCTTCAGTGGTGTAATCCTTCCAGACTGTCCTGATGCCCTCTCTGTCTAGGTTCTCTTCCATATTGCCAATGTTCCTTTCCATAGAGTACCATGTGGAATGAGCCTTAAAGATCCATATGACACCCTGCTCCAAAGGCTGAATTAGAGATGTTGTTTTCAGGGCAGGTAGACCACTTTGACTTTTCCGTTGTTGAACTCATGGGGATCTGGGTGGCCAGAGACATTGTGCAGTATTAAAAAGAATTTTAAATCGCAGTCCTTTATTGAAAGAGTTTTTCCTGACTTCAGGAATAAAGCACCAATGTAACCAGTCCAGAAAAAGCATTCTTATTACAGCTGGTGTTTATCTTTTTCCTTCAAGACTTGGTGTTAGCAGCTTCATAGTTAAGGGCAGACTGATCATAAGCGTGACTGCATGTACATAGACAGGAGAGTTAGCCTTCTATTCCTGCCTTAAATCCTGGTGCTTGCTTCTTTTCCTTACCAAAGTGTCCTTTGTGGCATTTTTTTTTTTTCCAGAATAGGACACTTACTCCTGCATTAAAAAGCCTGTTTAGGCAGATACACTTTCTTAGTGATTTTTCTTAGTGGCATCTGGGAAGGTCTGCTGCCTCTTGATTGGCAGAAGCTGTTTCTCCTGTTATCTTGACTTTTTTTTTAGGCCAAATCACTTTCTAAAATTCTCAAACCATACTTTGCTGGCTTTAAACTCTCCACCTTTATCTTGCTTTGCTTTAAGTTGTCACATAATGACTTTGCCTTTTCTTGAATCATATTAGAGTCTATAGCTGTGTCTTACTTAGAGCAAGCTTGCACCCACATGAAAGCTGCATTTAAAGAATAAAATGGTATATAGTTTTAATTAATTTTTTAAACTTTATTTAGGTTGTGTTTGGTCTTAGTTGTAGCACATGGGCTCTTTGTTATGATATGTGGAATCTTAGTTCCCTGACTAAGGATTAAATCTAGGCCCCCTGTATTGGGAGCATGAAGTCTTCACCACTGGAGCACCAGGGAAGTCCCTTTTTTAAGATTAGTTTTTGTTGGAGTATAGTTGCTTTACACTGTTGTGTTAGTTTCTAAAAGGTACGTATTTTGCAAAAAGAGCAAGGTTGAGCTAATATGGCTGTGGCTTGAGAAAGATTAACAGATCCAGGAACACTCATTATAGGCTGTGATAGCCTAACCCAATAGATATCATCCATAGGCTTTTAGACACAGTTGGCGGTGATATTTGGAATTCAAAAGAAATTGGTTACAGGTAAGACCAAAAGATCTTGGGCATTGGACTATTTGTTTTTCCTATACATACACATCTATGATAAAGTTTAGGTACGACAAAATAATAAAAGGGGTTATTACACTGTAATAAAAATTTTGTGAATGTGGCTTCTCTCACAAAATGTCTTGTAATACTGTACTCATTCTTTTTATCATGATGATGATGTTCTGACCATGTGGCTCACAGGCTCGGGTTTTGTGGTGATGAATTAGTTTCCGGGTTGTCTCTGGCCAATCATTCTGACTCGGTTCTTCTGGGGGTGTGCGCATCACTCAGCCAAAATGAATTCCAGCATGAAGGATTCTGGGAGGTTGGGAGGACATCTGGACTGGCGTCTCCTGTCTCCTTTTGACCTTTACTGAATTTTTCTGCTTGGTGGTAGCTTGTTAGTATCTTGGTCTTTACCAGGACCTCCTGTTGTAAAACAATTCATCCAGATGGTTACTGTGGGTAACATTACTACCCAGGGTGGGTAGTTTTGATTAGTGGTTCCTCTAACAAAAATGATAAAATGCCTCCTATGTAATGTAGTGTAATGAAGGACATAGGCAATGTGACAAAGCATTTAGGCTGCTATTAACCTTTGGACACTGTCAGAAGAAGGGTCATCTGCTTTGGAAGTTCTTGGATCATTGAACTATGACAATGTTGTGTGGTGGATGTCAGGAGCAGAAGTTATTGATGGTTGGGGATCTCCAGCAGGACACAGCAAGATGATGTGAGATTTCATCATGCTATTGAGAATAGCATGCAATTTTAAAACTTATGAATTGCTTATTTCTGGAATTTTACACTTAATTTTTGGGCTGTAGTTGACAGTTATTAAACTGCACAAAGCAAAACCATGGGTAAGTGGCGTGGGTACTAAAGTGTAGGTAGCTCTGGAAATCAATTTCTCCCCTTCCTCAGAATTTTTAAAATTGTTTTAGGGTATTTCTGTGCTAGGGATCAGTCTGTGGTGAAAGCCTCAACTTTTCTCAGGTCTTTTCTGAGCCCATCTTTTCCTGGGCAGAGGCAGTGGCTTTCCAAATTCTCACATACAGGCTTTTTGTTTCCTTTTTGTTGTTAGTCGCTAAGTCATGTCTGATTCTTTGTGACCCCATGAGCTGCGGCAGAAAGTGAAGAGGAACTAAAAAGCCTCTTGATGAAAGTGAAAGTGGAGAGTGAAAAAGTTGGCTTAAAGCTCAACATTCAGAAAACTAAGAACATGGCATCCGGTCCCATCACTTCATGGGAAATAGATGAGGAAACAGTGGAAACAATGTCAGACTTTATTTTTGGGGGCTCCAAAATCACTGCAGATGGTGATTGCAGCCATGAAATTAAAAGACGCTTACTCCTTGGAAGAAAAGTTATGACCAACCTAGATAGCATATTGAAGAGCAGAGACATTATTTTGCCAACAAAGGTCATTCTAGTCAAGGCTATGGTTTTTCCTGTGGTCATGTATGGATGTGAGAGTTGGACTGTGAAGAAAGGTGAGCACCGAAGAACTGATGC
Source organism: Capra hircus (assembly GCF_001704415.2). NCBI lineage: Eukaryota > Metazoa > Chordata > Mammalia > Artiodactyla > Bovidae > Capra > Capra hircus. Next base: position 100,698,562 of record NC_030815.1, read on the forward strand.
TTTTGAACTGTGGTATTGGGACTCTTGAGAGTCCCTTGGACTGCAAGGAGATCCAACCAGTCCATTCTGAAGGAGATCAGCCCTGGGATTTCTTTGGAAGGAATGATGCTAAAGCTGAAACTCCATTACTTTGGCCACCTCATGCAAAGAGTTGACTCATTGGAAAAGACTCTGATGCTGGGAGGGATTGGGGGCAGGAGGAGAAGGGGACGACCGAGGATGAGATGGCTGGCTGGCATCACTGACTTGATGGACGTGAGTTTGAGTGAACTCCGGGAGTTGGTGATGGACAGGGAGGCCTAGTGTGCTGTGATTCATGGGGTCTCAAAGAGTTGGACACTACTGAGCAACTGAACTGAGCTGAACTGCAGCACACCAGGCTCTGCTCTCCTCCCTGAGTTTGCTCAAATTCATGTCCATTGTGTCAGTGATGCCATCCAACTGTCATCCTCTGCTGCCTTGTACTCTTTTTGCCTAGCATCAGGGTCTTTTCCAGTGAGTCAGCTCTTCGCATCAGGTGGCCATAGTATCGGAGCTTCAGCATCAGTCCCAAAACCGGGTGTTTTGTTGTCCATTTAAATCCCCTGGGAATCACTTTAAGGCAGTGGGGTGAGGGTGGAAGAATGGCCATTCACCTATGTATCTTATCGTTCTTTATGATCAGAAGTAATCATCCACATCAGGACCTCAGACTCGTATTTGGAGGAAAAGGTCTTTATTGCCCATCTTGGTTCCAGCAAGTCCAAGTAGGAATGTTTGGGCTGGCTGATTGTGGGGTGGTAGCTGCTACTGAAAGGCTGAAATACTCTGCTATTAGTTTCGGTTTACCAGTTAAGGTTTCCTCTGGACATTGAAATCCTTCAAACAGAGCCTTGCATTACAGAGTAGCTCACTTTATGTACTTCTGTCAGTGCAGTTGTCTAGATAGAGATGGATTCCTGGCACTTCTTACTGCTCCATCTTCCCTGACATCACTCCCTCCATGTCTTTGATTTTTATCCTGCTCTCTGAAAGTTGTCAACTTTTATCGTCCAACTCTACTACTAAATGTTTTGAGTGTTTTGTTTCTGTTGTCATTTTTATGTTTGCAAGTACATTTTTGACTCTGCTTATTTTTTTTTAAATCATACTCTGTTTCATAGGTGAAATACTCATTTCTCTGAGGATGCTAATATGGTATCTTAGTGTTACTCAGCTCCCTGCATTATCTTTCCTCTGAGTAATTTTTATCTGTTTTTCTCTTTCACCTTGGAGGCTTTCCTCAAATCTCTGGTTATCTTTTGACTATTCATATTTAAGAACAGGGCCCTAAAAAGCCACAGGAAAGGTGTTTCAGTTCCTGCAGCACACTGTCCACTAATTATAGAATGTGAGCCACATAATAATATCAGATTTTTTTCAGGCAAGGCTTTATTGGGGCTCCTGTTGCTGCAGGGGGGTTTGAGAACAAACAGCAGGTTCCCTTGCTTGCTCGCTGCCCTGAGGAGGTAAGCTTCTTATATGGGGTGAGGGTAGGGGTGTCCAGGGGTCAGGCCAGAGGGGTGGGTTATGTGGTTTCCCAACCCCTTAGGTAGTGTTATGTGCAGAGGGCATGCATAGCATGCTGCTTTTGCTCTGGGCTCTTCAGAAGTGGCAGATGGCTCTTTTGATCTCTTTGTATCTTTTGTCCAAAATTTGCCCTAACTGCACACTTCAGATTTTGTAGTAGCCACTTTAAAAAGGTAGGAGAAGACAGGTGAATAATATATTTTGTTTCACCCAGTATATCCATAATCTTACATTAACATATAGTCAGTATAAAAAATTATTGGTGAGCTGTTCTATATTATTTTTTGTGCTGTGTCCAAAACCCATGTGTTACAGTTGTAGCATATCTTAATTCATACTCTATCCATATTAATAAAACTTAGAGTTGAAAAGTAGATGCACATAGTTCTTCCAAATGTTCTTTGTTATTAGTCTAGATATACCTAAAGTTTTTAAGTGTTAGAAAATTATTTTCCTTCGATATTTGCATCCACATTGACAAGATTCATCATCTTTTATTAGAAGAATTGATGTGGTTTTGAATAAAAGGGTATCAATTTCAAAGCAGTATCTGTTTAAATCAACTCTTCTGTCAATTCTGTTATTAACATCACATTCAATTAAGTATTACATAACTGGAAACAAAATTAAATTTATCAGTATCAACCATTCTTCACATTTTTCTTACGTTTTGCAGCCGAATTATACAGTGCTGTTGATTACTTTGAAAATCTGCAGGTTGACTAATACTAGAAAAGTGTGTAAAGTCATTATTTTTTGTTTATATTATGAAATGTTTCAATTTTAACTAATTTTTCTCATCCAAGTAGGTCACAAGTTTTTCCCATTCTAAGGAGCTTGAAATTTAGCTCATTCATATTTAGTGTGATCCTGCCACTTTTTGTCATTGATTATTGAATATTTTGCAAGCATTCCTTTTCATTCAAGAAGATCTTAAATTGAAATTCCCAGTAGAGGAATTTTTGTAAAATTCTTTTATAACTCAACCAAGGAACATTGGTAAAGAACACAAAATCATTAAAACATTATTTTCAACATTTTCATAAACTAGCAGTGATTATATCATTTCACATATGTACTGAAGAATTTTAACATCTATTCATGACTCCTGAAGTCTGCTTTGGAAAACTGAACAGATATTTTCAGTAGCTATCATATAGTGAAACAAAGCAGTGAGCGGAAATACTATTCTCTTGCTTTAGAATTCCAATATATTTATCTTTGGACCTAACATAATTTCAGTCTTGTCTTTATGAAAGAAACTAATTTTTCTGTCTCTTGCTCAAATTTTTCTTTGTCAGGTTTAAAATGTCAAAAAACATGTCATGAGTTTGAGTTTTTAGGCAACGAATTGACATTTCTTTGTAAATTTGGATGATGAGACAGAATGTACTCAAAGTTTTCAATTGGCAGTGTCTTATATTACACACCTAAAGCTAAGTACTTGAAAGTTTTCTAATTTTGAACCAATTGATCTTTGATATTGTGAGAAGCTTCTTGTATTCTAGGAGCAAAATTAATTAAAGGGTTAGTTAAAAATGTCAATTTTTACGTGTCCTTTTAAGTCTTCCTCATAATTTTCTAGTTAGATTATCATAACTAAAATGGTAATTTCTTCTGTCTTCTCTCCATCTGAGATTTGTGTGTGTGTGCACACGCATGTGCACAACTATTCAAACCATTTTATAGTTGGCCAAGTATAAGCTCAAATCCTGTTAAAAATTGTTTATTGTTTTGATGGTAATGTAATTTTTGTTTCATAAGACTTCATGGATTTTTCTTTTACTATTAGGAAAATACTTAAGCGTTACTAAAAAATGGCATAACTATTAGCTGCTGTCGTATGTAGTATCTACTGTACTGAACACTTGTGTACAACAAACAGCCTTCTCATTTTGCTGTGCCTGCAGTGAGTTGCAATTGCTACTCATCATTGAATGTGCTCTGTACCTTCTTGCACTCTGGTTTTCTTTGCTGTACTAGTTGTGGTACTAGCTTCTGTATTGCACTGAATTCTGCCTCAGTAATATGCCTTCATTAAAATTAAATATTTTTCCATGTTTTTTAATCTAGGAAATAATTTTATTATATTGCAATGAAAATAATAACTATCTCATGTATGACTATGGTTTACATATAGGTGTCGCTGTAACTTGTGCTGTATGCATAAGTGTTCTCTCACTTGTACTATCTGCATAAAATATCCAAGTAAACACTTTTGTGATGTTACTTCAGTGCATAGAAAAAAATCATCTGTACTGAGTCAAGTCTGTTGATATTAGATTGGTGGAGTGTTTATCTGTGATACTAGACATTATGCACGTTCCTATACAAACGTTACAGTACAACAGCAATGTCCTATGCTGTGCAACAGTCGAAGTGAATTGTAGTTCTACCAAAACAATAAAGTTGTGTTTAATGGAAAAATATTCACTCTGCCTCAGTTTTTTAAGCCTTGAAATATGGCACTGTGCATATTTCAGGAACACAGTGGCCTTCAATGGCTACCACACTGAATAGTACAGAGTTGAAGAACGCAGTGCTTACCATGCAGAGCCCAACAGATCAGAGTGATGTAACTCCGTAAAAGTTTATTTCCCAGTCAGGCCTCAACAGTTTCTTTCCAACATTTGCTAGTTATGCCATCTGGAACATACAGCCTCCAAGGTCTCAGAGGTAAGGAAAGCAAGACCTGGAACATTATACAAAGTTTTCAAACACTGGCCTGAACAGAGCTTAGAACCATGGGTCCCAGTTTGGTGCCAAGGTGTCCCCAGAGCACTGTAGAGAATTCATAAGGGCTGCCTGAAAGTAAAAGTGTTAGTCACTCAGTTGTGTCCAATTCTTTGTGACCCCATGGACTGTCACCCACCAAGCTCCTCTGAGATTTCCCATATAAGAATACTAGAGTAGGTTGCCATTCCCTTCTCCAGGGGATCTTCCCAACCCAGGGATTGAACCTAGGTCTCCTGTACTGCCGGCAGATTCTTAACCATCTGAGCCACCAGGGAAGCCCAGGATATTTTAAATTTTAGGGAAATGTGTGTGTATACACATACACACATATACTTGACATCAGGTTTCTGATCTAGTATCAATAGTCTGTCATAACAATAAAAACATTGAGCATAAAAAAAACAAAAAACCCTTTGAGATGCAACAGAGACCTCAGGTCATGGGGTAAACTGCTACCCCAAGTTGGGAGAGTCAGATACCGAGTCACAAACTACTGGGATCAAAGCCCTAAAGTAAAACCCTCCACGGGACCCAGAGTGGGCTCAGGGACCTTCACCTGGAGGGGGCATGTTTGCTGGAGGCTCTGTATAGACAAGTTGGAGACGTAAAAATATGAGGGGGCACCCGGTCTTAGGGGTGACACCTCTCATATATATGTTTTATTTATCCCATGTGGGAAGACACAAAAAGGCAGAACTTTTTAAATTGTATTTGTAAATATTGAATAATTTCATTAGATTCAGAATTCAGAAAGTTCCAAAGGGCATATATTATAGTTTTTCTCTTATTCCCATCCTTTAAGCACACCTCACTTGTCTTCCTGGGGATGAACCATATAATCGTATTTATTACCTCTCACCAGAGGTTTTATACACACACACACACACACACACACACACTTTTTTCTCTCGTTTTTTCGTTGTACTACAATTTAATCCCTCCTCTATTTGGTGGCAGAATCGGTTAACAGAACTGACATTTTCCTGATAACCGTCAAGTCCAAGAACTAGGTAACCTTTCCATGTTCAGTCTTTTGTGTTCCTCAGTGATGTTTTAAAACTTTGATCAGAATAATCTCACATTTTCGTAGGCTTATAAAGATTCCTATGTGTTACTGTTTTTGTAGCTGCTGTGAGTGATAGATTCCTTTCTTGGTCTGTCATGTTAGACCCACCTGTGGAGACCAGTGGAAGCTGCCCTGAGACCCTTGTGCATCAGCAATGATTATTTCTCCTTGTGTAACCATCAGCCATAGCAGTAGTAATCTTGACTTCCAATTCATAAATTTCTGCAGGGAGGTACTTATTGAGTACCTAATATGCCACGCATTATGCAGGTGGTCTAAATAAATGTATGATATGTATGTGACGCAGACATTTTTGTCTGCACTTCACAGATGAAAAATCAGAAGTTTATGGTTACGAAAGCAGGAAACTTCTGGACTCCAAAGCCATTATTTTCTATCATACTCCGGAAGGAACTACAGCAGGTAGTTAAGTTCAACTGGCCATTGTTCAGTATGCAAATTTCATTCTCTGTTGCTAATTATATACCACTTCAATGTATTTTATTAGGTAGATCAATCACATTACAATTACTGATTTTTAGATCATGAAAAACACCACAGATTTTACTAAATGATTAAAAAGAAGCTAATCCAAATAATTCCTAGATTCCACTAGTCACTTTTGTTCATGCATTATGAAGTTAGTATATATTTAACTAAATGATTAAAAAGAAACTAATCATCTAGGTGATTTCTGGATTCCATGTGTCGTTTTTGTTCATGCTTTCACTATTGCCTTCCCCAGATTCTCTCCTTTTAGCAATCCCATAAATGCAGCTGGCATGTTTTCAAATCCTTCAGTGATGTGTTCATGGTACTGGATTTTACCCTGTATCAAAATAATAACAAATATAATAGATTAGTTTCATATTCTAAATGATACACTCTTCTCATCCTAGCACCAAATTAATGAGTACATCACAGGAAACTTGGAACTAGGAAGAGGAGAGCCTGTCCTCTTTGAATTTACGGTCATTTGGGGGGCATGATCCACATACGTAGTGTATATAACAGATTATGCATAATAGCTTATAAGAGGCATCAGGTCACAGTAAATAGAAAAATGTCACAAGGAAGCAGTTAACCAATTTCTAGGTAAATTGAACAGAAAAGTTTAATAATGATCTCAGAAGAGGTGGAAGCAGGAGCAGGGGACACCCTTCCAGGGTATCATCTGTGTTCGTCACTCCAGTACCCAATGCTGTAGCATCTTAACCTCTATCTGACCCCTGAAGACACAGAACCCGTTCAGGAAATGTGAATACCATGACAGTCTAATAAGCTGTCTTTCCTTCAAGCCAAGATTTGTTCAGTACGTGTTCAACATTCATTTAGCAGTGTGGGAGTGAAGAGTTCATTTAGTGAAGAAGGATTTTCATTTCTCCTTCTATAAGGCACAGTCTCCTAAATGGACCTAACTCACATTTTCACATTTTAAGGGGGTCTTATATGGGGACCTAAGTTACCTGATAACATTTTCCCCTAATGTATCCCAGTGATGGTTTAGCATCCTTTATGGATTTATGGAATAACTTACTTATTTGCTTGAGGTCTCTCAAGTAGTATGTGGGATTTGAACCCCTAACTAGAAAGCCCTAGCTCATTCCTGTACTTGAGGACCAAAGAGCCTGGAAAGGGTCAAAAGCTATAATCAGACGTTTAGAGGTTAAAAGTAGAGGATGAGGGACTTCCTTAGTGGTCCAGTGATTAAGACTCCACATTTCCAATGCAGGGGGCATGGGTAAAATCCCTGGTCAAGGAACAAGATCCCACATGCCATGAGGTGCAGCCATAAGACAAAAAAGCAGAGGATGAACACTAATATAAAATGTTAATGATATGGGAAATTAGGATATAGAATACAGAGTATATGGAAAGTCTCTGTACTCTCTTTGGAATTTTTCTTTATAACTATTCTAAGGTAAAGAATAGTTTACTATTCTGTATTACTACTGTAACACAAAAGGGGGGAAGGAGAAGAAAAATAAGTAGATGAGAGAGAATGACAATTCACTAGTTACTTAGAACAAAATTAGAAGTAGGTTCACTCCATTAGAAGAAAGCGTTAGGGACCCTGGCACAGTGGTGTCTGTTGTTAGCTGTGATCATATTTGATTTCACCAACAGAGACAAAGAGGCTACACACTGGGAACTCTAAAAGCATCGTTCTCTTCCCAGCTCCCTGGAAAGAGCCCAGCCCAGCACTCCAAGAGTGTTAGACTGAGAGAGATGCCAAGCTCCAGGGGCTGCCAGAGGAGCAGTCTATTTCTTTAATTTGGAGACAGTGATAAAGCCAGAAGTTAGAAAGTGTGGGACCACTTTTCTCCTTGGAAATGAAAATAATGCACCTTGGTATTCAGATTTCTGTTGACTAAAGCTCCACATGGTGTAAGGTGGGGAAATGATCACCGCATAGGACAATAGGGCTGGCTTCCTCCTCTGGATCTATGAGGTGTGACTATGAGAAGACTGCATTCTAGGACCTGGAAGAGCTATGGCCCAAATACATGCCCCTGCAATGCTCATTCACTCAATAGTATTCATCTAGTGCCTATAATGATTCAGAATATTCTAGGTGCTGGGGATACATCAGAAATCAGAATGTGTGAACACTGATGCCCTCATGGAGGTTACAATCTCATGGAAGGGAGATGGGCAATAGATACAATAAATGAGTTATAGTATATATTATGTCAAAAGATGATAATTGCTATGGATCAAAGTAAGATAAGGAAGACCAATGAGTGAAGGTGGATTGGAATTTAAAAATAGGGTCATTTTCAAAGCTGTCTCGTTCAGAAGGCAGTTTTCAGCAAAAACTTGAAGGTGTGTGTGAGAGAGAATTGAGTAAGCAATTACAGAGACGTGGAGGAGTGTGGGATGAACAAAAAGAAATGAAATTAGAGAGGTAATGGAGACCAGACAGTATCCAGCCTTGCAGGGTTTATTCTAAGAGAAATGGAGAGCTTTGTAGGGTTTTGAACATAAGAATGATTTGGTGTGAAGCTCACTCTGGCTGCTCTGTTGGGAATTGCCTGCAGGGTGAAAAAGTGAAAAAGCTGAATAGAGGCCGCCGCAACATCTGGGCTAGACAAGATAGTGACCTAGAAGGATGGTGGGAGTGGAGGAGGGGGACCTGGGCAGATTCTGAATGTATTTCCAAACTCGGGACACCAGAATTTCCTGACAGATTAGATATGTGTATGAGAGAAAGAAAGGAGTCAAAGATGATTTCAAGGTTTTCGAATTGAGCAACGGAAAGGATCACCATAACTAAGATGGTGAAGTCTGTACATAGAAAGCAAGTTTGGTAGGAAAAATCAAGACATATTTGGTTTTTAATACATTAAGACAGAGATGAAGACGTGTGCTACACATCCAAGTGCAGCTATTGAATGGTCCAGAGATCGGAGAAGAGATCTCGACTGGAGACAGATAGTTGGGAGCGATCAGCATTTTGGTGATATTCAAAGCCAAGAGCCTGGATGAGATAACTAAGGGCTGAAGAGAGTGTGGACAGAGGTGAAAAAAGGCCCAGGGACCATGTATTGGAAAGCTCTGTTGTTAATTTAGAGAGAAGAAAAGAAGCTAATAGAGGAGTCTGAGAAGGACCAATACAGTGAGGAAAACCAAGAGCCGAGGGAAGCAAGGAGAGAGAGTGATGCCCTCTGTCACCACTCCCTACAGCCAAGTGATGCTAAGAACTGACCACGGGAGTTTACATGTGAGGGGCATTGGCAACCTTGACAAAAGCAGTGTTGGTGGGATGGCGACAGTGCAAAACCCGACAGGCACGTTTAAGAAAGAGTGAAGAGGGACTTCCCTGGAGGACCAATGGTTAAGACGTCGCCTGCCAGTGCAAGCGATGCTGGTTTGATCCCTGGTTGGGGAGTTAAGATTCCACATGGCTCTCAGCCAAAAAAAAAAACAAAAAACCAGTATATTAAAAAAGAAAAAGCAATATTGTAACAAATTCAATAAAGACTTTAAAAACAGCCCACATCAAAAAAAAAATTTTTTTTTTAAATGGAGAGGAACTAGAGACAGTGAGTGCAAACAAGACTTCCAAGTGTTTCGTTATAAAAGGGGGAGAGTGCAATGAACCCATATTCACAGTGGAAGTGAAACCTGAAACCCCCACAGGGAAGGGCATCTGGTGTCACAGTGGCTCCGGGCCCCCTCACCTCTGAGACCCACTTCAGCAAGTCTCTCAGAGCCTTCTGGCGGACTTCTCCTTGCCAGCGGTAGACGACGAAGCCTTGCAAGTGGAGTTCCTTAATGATGATGCTTTCCGGGGACGGGCCTGTGAAGAGGAGGGCACATTTGAGCAGCAGGATGCAGGGAGGTGGCCATGATGAAAATGCGCAGGTACAAGGCATGTCAGCATTCCCCTAGTGCTCTCCTGCCCGTGTCCTCCACTCTTCCCAACCCACAGGGCTGCCCCCAAATCAACATGCACTCTGTGCAGGCAGAGTAACTGCCCCAAGACGTCCATGTCCTAGTTCCCAGAGCCTTTACTATGTGACCTTACATGGCAAAAGGGACTCTGCAGACAGGACCAAGTTAAGAATCTTTAGATGGCGAAATTATTCTGTATTACATAGGTGGGCTCACATGAGAGTCCTTGTAAGGAAGAAAGGCATACAGGAAAATTAGAATCAAGAAAAAAAATATGTGATGATGGAAGCAGGGATCATAGAGACAGAGGGAGATTTGAAGAATCAGTGCTGCTGGCTTTGAAGATGGAAGAAGGGACCATGAGCTGAGAGATGCAGGTGGCCTCGAGAACTTAAAAAGGCAAGGAATCTGAGCCTTCAGAAGGAAAGTAGCCCTGCTAACCCATTTTGAGCTCTAGAACTGTAAGAATAAATTTGTGTTGTTTCAAGTCATTAAGTTTGTGGTAATAGACAGGACTGAGCACAACTCACAGCTGGAAGACTCGCCCCAGCTATATTTCTCTTGGGTTAAGGAGTGGAATCCTCATCTCCTCATCTTGGAAGAGGATGAAATACTATCCCTGGGATTGTCCACGCTACTGGGGATGTCGTTTCTTTATTGTGAGCAGAAAACAAATATGGCATGAAAGCCGGGGGAAACAATTACTTGTCTCTGAGCTCCCCTAATAGTGAAACGTGTTAGAGTTCCTAGAGATCACCGGCAGGCGAATGTCACCTGCTTAAAGTGGAATGGACAACGCCAGCTGACATCTCACAACCTGTCTGAGCAGCTGAATTTCAAAAAGGCTAGATCAAGTTACTGTATCCAAAATATTTGGCTGTGGTCAGGAAAATGCACCCTGGAGCTCTGCTCAATTGGCAGGAGAAGGATTCCCCAGGATTCTAGCTTAGCATCAATTAGAAAAATATGGAGGAAAAAAAGCCCCTAATAAGCTTGCCCAGGGCACTTGGAGTGTCCTCTTTGAGCTTTCACAACCCAACAGGGAATCTACAAGTGATCCTTCCTCAGCCCCTTCGACTCCACCCACCTGTCTCCGTGCAGCTGAGGTGCTAACCAGCACAGCTAGTTTCTTCCTCACGAGTAAAGCCCATCATAGAAAGAATAACCCATTTATTTATGATTGTCAGGATCCTGATGGTGATCTGGATGATTCCTTTTTGGTTTTTCTCCTCCTCTTTTTTTTTTTTTGGTAACCACAGGTAAATCTGTAATCTCTTCAACAGCACAGAATCCTTGTAGCAGAAAGGGGTTCTGTATGAGGAATTCAGAAGATCAGCCTTTGTTTTGAGGCTGTCACTAATGCTTCCCTCGTGGCTCAGCTGGTAAAGAATCCACCTGCAATGCGGGAGCCCTGGGTTTGATCCCTGGGTTGGAAAGATCCCCTGGAGAAGGGAACAGGTACCCACTCCAGTATTCTGGCCTGGAGAATTCCATGGACTCTGTAGTCCATGGGGTCACAACGAGTTGGACGCAACTAAGTGACTTTCACTTTCTGTCACTAATAGGAAAGAGTCTCTGGTCCTTTTGCCCATTCATCTCCCCACCTTCAATAAGAGACCTGGGCCTGGAGGTGAGAGGGGGAGGTCTCAGCATAAGAGTGGAGAAGCAGGAGCAGAGGGCATGGCAGGGCAGAGGAGAAGCAAATCAAGGACATTCTAGGAACGCAGAGAAAGGACACTCCTTTCCCTTTTAGTGGAAAGTGTCAGTGTGGTGAGGCCTGGCTGTTCTGCTGCTCCAGGAAGCTCTGCCCACTACCGTCTAAAGGAAATGGCAGCCCGTTTCCCCTGTACCCACGTCAAGTCTACCCATCCCCAAACCTCCAGCACATCCCCAGTATCCTGAAGACCTCTAATATTTTACCCGTCAGACCAATGTGTTCTATTTCCAAATGAAATCATGACTTTTTACAACTTTGTAGAGAATAGTAGGTAAAAAAACTAAAACTTTTAATAACTCTGTTTTGTCCATATTTTCAGATCCTGTTCTTTCTCTATGTCAAAATCCAATATAAGCTGACTTAGCCCAAATATATACAATTACATATTTTTAGTTAATACCATTTAATCAAGAATAATAGGAAATCTTTTAAAATATTTCAATAGTCACTGGCCTGTACCATATCTGTGAATCATCTCTCCCTCCCATCTTTCTACACCTCTGATCGTGTGCATGAACTCATTACCTGGGGGAAGTGGTCCGGTTCTGTTGTACACAGAGATGGCCCCACATATAGCAATTCTTCCAAATTTCTTCATCTGGGTGATAACAGCATTGGAAAACTCTCCACCCACCTAGCAGACAGGGAAACAAAACCCAAAACCTTTAAATAAACCCTACCAGATTCAGGGGAATCATTAAGTCACAATCATCATTTCACAATACTTGTTTTAGCAGCAATAACACTTATTAAGTTAGTACGGCAGGGCTGAAAACTGAATTTAGAAAAAGACTTTTTAGAAACTGGGCATTTTTATTTGAATGTAGGAACACAACTTATACATTTTGCTTTATTATATTTTGGGGTTTTCTGGTCAGTTCAATAATCTCATTTTCCTTATCCAGAAGTATGGGAAAATAACTCAGAAGCCATATAAAGAACAAAGTTGGAGGACTCATAATTTCCGATCTCAAAATGTACTACAAAGCTATATTAATCAAGACAGGGTGAGAACAGAAACAGCTCAACAGTACTAAACTGAAAGTGCAAAGGTGAGCCCTCACATTTGTTGTCCATTGATTTCTGAGAAGAGCGCCAAAATAATTCAACAGGAGAAAAAACATCTTTTTAACAAATGGTGCAGAACAACTGTAGGCATCTACAAAGAAAAGAATGAAATCGGATTTCTTCCTTACAGGATGCACAAAAAGTAACTTAAAATGTGTTATAGGCCTAAATGTAACAGCTAAAATGATTAAGCTCTTAGGTAAAAAAAAACATGAGTAAACCCTTTGTGACCTTGGATAAGGCGAAGCCTTCTTAAACGTGACACCAAAAGCCCAAGCAACAGAATTTGGACGTCATCAAAATTTAAATACTTTTGTGCTTTCAGGACACCATCAAGAAAGTAAAAAAAAAAAACAAACAAAACAACTTAAAAGCAACTTACAGAATAAGAGAAAATATTTGCAAACCATATACAGGAGGTATTTTAGTTAAAAATGTACTAATATATTCCATATTTGAGAGTTGGATTACTTGCTACAATTTATTTATAACTCCAGAATCAATATTCAGAGCTTTCTCTGGTCATTCACAGACATAGTTCCCAGCTAAGGTCAAAAAAGGCCAAGGGTCTGCTTTCTTTTTTCATCTCTCATGCAGAGATTATCAGAAGATGATGACAGTAGGGGGCAGTGCTGAGTGGTTTAAGAAGCTCCAGTTCCGAGGCCGGTTGGATGGGGTATGAATCTCAGCTGTGGGAGGATTAGTTGTGGCAGAGACTCAGACAAGTTACTTAACACTTTTTAACCTCACTTAAAAAAAAAAAGAAAGAAAGAAAATAGAAGCTACGAGAAGTACTTAAGATCATAATCCATGTAAGATACGTGCATGTATGTGTATGCTTCCAGTTGGACCAATGGTTCAGTGTTTGTGGCAACTTTGTAGAATATAACAACCAGGAATACTGAGAATTGACTGTATCTGATAAGGGACTTGTATCCAGAATATATTAAAAAAACTGACAACAGATAACCCAACTGAAAGTTGGTGAAAGATTTAAGCAAACATTTCTTCAAAGAAGACATACAAATGGCCACTAAGCACATGAAGAGAAATTCAATATCATTAGTGACTGAAGAAATGCAAATGAAAACCTCAACGAATTATCACTCCAAAGTCACTAGAATAGCCACAATCAAGATGACAGATAATAAATATGGTAAAGATTTGGGAAAACTGAAACCCTCGTGATTGCTGGTGAGAATGTAAAATAGTGCAGCCATGTCGCAAAATAGTATGGCAGTTCCTCAGTCACTGCAGATGGCGACTGCAGCCATGAAATTAAAAGACGCTTACTCCTTAGAAGAAAAGTTATGACCAACCTAGATAGCATATTGAAAAGCAGAGACATTACTTTGCCAACAAAGGTCCATCTAGTCAAAGCTATGGTTTTTCTAGTAGTCAGGTATGGATGTGAGAGTTGGACTATAAAGAAAGCTGAGACTGAAGAATTGATGCTTTTGAACTGTAGTGTTGGAGAAGACTCTTGAGAGTCCCTTGGACTGCAAGGAGATCCAACCAGTCCATCCTAAAGGAAATCAGTCCTGAATATTCATTGGAAGGACTGATGCTGAAGCTGAAACTCCAATACTTTGGCCACCTGATGCAAAGAACTGACTCGTTGGAAAAGACCCTGGTAATGGGAAAGATTGAAGGCGGGAGAAGGGGATGACAGAGGATGAGATGGTTGGATGGCATCATCGACTCAAACGACAGGAGTTTGAGTAAGCTCCGGAGTTGGTGATGGGCAGGGAGGCCTGGCGTGCTGCAGTCCATCAGGTAGCAAAGGGTTGGACTGACTGAGCGGCTGAACTGAACTGATGGCAGTTCCTCAAAATGTTAAACGTGATGATACCATATGACCTGACAATTCTACTTGTAGTCAAGAGAAATGAACATTTATATCCACACAAAAACTGCATATGAATGATCAAAATAACCTTATACTTAATAGCCAAGTGTGAATGACTCATCTGCCGTTCTACTGATGGATGATTGATAAAACGTGATGTATCCATACAATGGAATATTTTGGCCATAAAAAGCAATGAAGCAACACTGAAAATCAACTACATTTCAATAAAAAAATGTATAAAAAGGAATGAAATACTGATAAACAGGCTACAACATGGGTGGATTTTGAAAACATGTTAAGTGTAAGAAGCCAGTCACCAAAGATCACTTCAGGGGGACTGACTGCTACTGAGCACAGCATTTCTTTTAGAGTGATGAAAATGTTCTAAAACTGTGCAAAGAGTTGTACAATTCTGTGAATACCCTAAAAATTATCAAGTCTTATACTTTAAATGGGTAAATTATATCTCAGTAAAGCTGTTTTTTATTTTTTTTGTTGTTGTTACATGCCTTCAAAAATTTTTTAAAATTATTTATTCATTTGGCTGCACTGGGTCTTAGTTATGGCATGTGGGATCTGTAGTGGTGGCATGTGAACTCTTATCTGTGGAGTCTAATTCCCTGACCAGGAATCAAACTCCCTGCACTGGGTGCAGGGAGTCTTTGCCATTGAGCCACCAGGAAAGTCCCAATAAAGCTGTTTTTTTTTTTTTTTTAAAAAAAAGGGCATATGGGCTTTCTGCATATATTTTTAGATGGAAACTCTAGATGTAGATTTCCTGGTATAGTACTTTGTTACTTTGTTAGTAAGTCAGATAGTAAGTCTAATTTATACTTACATTATCAAAATAACAATCATAACCCTCGGGAGCAGCTACTTTCAGAGCTTCTTCCAAAGACTTTACTGTTTTGTAGTTAAAGGCAACATCAAATCCATGCTTTTTAAGCCAAGCAACTTTTTCATCAGACCCTGCTGTTCCAACAACTTTGCAGCCCTAAATGGGGAGAAAAATGGTAACCATTTATAAACCACAACCAGGGCCAACTATATCCTCCTAGACTGGAAAAGCCAGGTTCCCCCAGAACACCCCCCTAGGTAGTGAGTCACATATATAATGTCTAGGTCTATTGACCCTAGAGGTGAGATTAGTCCCTTAACTAGCCTATGATACAACCCAAATGTAACTTCAGCTTGCCTCTGCCCACCCAACAGATCCGTCCTACGTTTAGGTGGTTGGCAGCTCTTTTCAACCTGCTGGCTTGACAGCCTACTCATCTGACTCTCCTGTTTCTTCATGTTGGGGCTTCTTGCTTGCAGTGACTTCCATGCTACCTCTTGGTGCAGTGGCACTTTGGACGGTAATTTTGGCTCAGCCCTGTAACTCTCACATCATAGAGAGACCTCTTGGTAACTGCCCCATATTCTGTGATTTAGCCCAAAGCGTTGGACTAGATGCTGCCTAATCATAGAGGAAGTAGCGTGCATTCAGCTTGAGAATAGAGATTATATTGGTAGAAAGTTCTATTCTGAATGCATCGTGAAGACCAGAATATCAGCCTCTGTTCACTTTCACCTGGAATGGGTACATACATGTATGTATCTGCACAAACAGCTGCCATATAGTTTTTCCACTCATTCCTGATTCAAGAAGAAATGATTTTGCGCAGTCTCTATCCTTGGTCCTTGTTCCTTCTAAACATACACTCTCATGGGATGATCTCATTTATTCTTACCACCTCACTGCCACCTTCCTGCAGATGATTCTCTTGTCTCTTAACTGCAGCCAGGCCTCTACCCTAGTTCCAAATCAGTATTTCTGAAGACCTCTACTAATCTACACTTGGATAGCCCGTGGAGTCTCGTAATCAGTGTGTCTGAACTGGAATGTATTTTTTCCCTTGCTTCTTACTTGGTGTTCCTCCTCTGTTCTCTATTGCAGTGAGTGATACTCAGTTACCCAGTTAACCAGACCTGACACACATGAGTCGTAGGAGATGCTTGCTTTCCGCCCTCTTCTATCCACATCCAATCACCAGGTTTTATTCTTTTTCACCAAATATCCTTAAAAGCTACTTCTGACTTTCTGTCTTCACTCTCAGTCTATCATAATTTTCATCTGGATTACTGTAAGAGCCTCCTAATTTGACTTCTTGTTCCTAGCATCATGTCCCTATGAACTGTTCTCCTCCAAAGGCCAAGGTGATTTCTCTAAAATGAAGGGTTAAGCATGTCACTCCTCTAAAGATTAAGCACTGACTTCTTAGCATAGCAGTCACTAGTGAAGCTTCTAAAAGAACAGGTTTAAGGATAAGTCCTATCAAACTTTTGAAATAAAAATTCCTTTTAAAAAATTATTTTTTTAGCCATACCATGTGGCGTGAGGGCTCATACTTCCCTGACCAGGGACTGAAGCTGCATCCTCAGCAGAGAAAGCACAGGGTCCTAACCATAAGGCCATCAGGGAATTCCTCCCCTCAAAAAATCCCTTAAAACTTTAATAAAACATTTACAATTTGAATTTTGGAAATATTACTAATTCATTTTATAAGTCTAGTGTAACCCAAAGCTAAACACTGATATGTTCCAAACTTTAAACCAAACTCACCTATGAGTATAGATGCAAAAATTCTATGTATAATGTCATTAGATCAATTCCAAAAGTATAAATTTAATATATACCATAGGTAAATAAAGATTATTCCAGAATGCTATTATGGCTTCAGATTAGGAAACTAACATAATTCTTTAACTGCAAAGTATAATAAAATTCAACATTTATTCTTATTTATTTACTTATTTAAATAAATTCCTGCAACCACTATGATAGCCTCATCTATTTGTATTCCAAGTGCCCATCAGCACTGGATACCAGCCTGAACACTTGGCTGTTGGTCATAGCCCTGTACTCATCTGTATTCTCCCTAACTCTTTCACTAGAAACTAGGCCCTGAAACTCGGTCCTACATCCACCCTCTGGCAAAGGATCAGCCAAACCAGATCACCTTGGGACATTTCTATAACGTGGTACATCCTGACCACATCTGAGCTGCCTGATGTCTTATACTCCCACCATCAGATCAGATCTCTTGAGCACAAACACCTGTCTGTAACAGAGCCAGTGTTTCCAAGGCCTGGGTGCCTCCCATGAGTTAGTTCCCAAGCTAGGGCCCCACTGCTCTGGGCTGACTGCAGTAAGCTTTGAAATGGGACCATAGGGGCAATGACTCTTGGTTGGCTGATCAAGTCCCTTCTTCAGTTGTTTGGGGCAATCACAAAGAAAGGAGATTAAGCTGTAAGAAGAAACATTCAGTAAAAACTACGAGAATAGTTCACAAACTCACTACTGTAGCAAAGTCCATTCCTGACGCAATACCTGCAATGTTATCAAATAACAACGTTCAGGTCATCATTGCTGCACCATTTTCCCTGTTCCCCCCATTTCTCAGTCATTCCCAATATCCAACTTCTACAAGAGGTCAACTAGACCAAACTCCCGGAGGTGAGGCAAGGTCTGCTGTGTCCACTGCTACATTCCCAGTGCACACTGTGGGTGTCAAGCGAGTGGTTGTTATGGAGGAAGCCACTTACCTTGAGCTTAGCGATCTGCCCCACAACAGAGCCCACTGCCCCTGCTGCCGCACTAACCAGCACTGTTTCTCCACCCTTCACTCCGCAGATGTCAAGCAGGCCAAAGTAGGCTGTTAGGCTGAGGGAAGAAAAGCAAGACTATGTGGATAAATTTGTTTCTTTCCTCTGTATCTCATTTATTTATCCCTGAAGACCTTCTCAGCAGCCCAGTGCCATGGGTCCAGGTAAAAGACAGAAAATACAGGAAATGGATAGTACCAGCTACCAATGGTCCACTTCCTCCTTCTTTACCTCTAGGAGAGGAACAAAGATGATGGGAACTATGGATGCAACAGTGAGGTGGCTCAAAAAGAGCAGTGTCTTGTCCATCCCCAGGCCAGGTTTCAAGGGTGAAGGAAAATTGGTTCCCCTTAAACCTTAGGGATCCTAGAACAGACAGCTTATGCCTCATTCCCATGTAAGTTCTAGGGAGATGATGAGCTTTATGGGGAAAGCCTCCATGTCGTCATGGTGCCCTAGTCCCAGAGCAGAGATGACTGTGTGTGGATGGTATCTAGGCCTGAGGGGGTCAGGGAGAAACACATTGAGTTTCCCATGCTCTGAAGTGTGAGGAAGAACTCCTACAGTTCCCCCATCTTGTTTGAAGTGAAATGCCAAGGTCAGCTGGCAGGGAAAGAACTAGTGGGCCTGCAAAGACGCAGCTCAGACAGCACCAATGGGGACGACGTGAGGAAACCACCACGCCTCAGTAGAGTCCCAGCTCAGAAGGGACGTGGCTGAGGACTCAGTCGGAAAAGTTACGCTTTGAAGTCTCAAAGCATAAGACTCATGACCAGCATAAGGCTAAGACAGATCAAGAGCAAGAATTTGTCCCCACCCCTACTAGCACTGGGTTTGTGTTAGCCCCAGGAGCCTTGCATCTACCCTAGGGAGAAGACAAAGGAAATTGTAGTATGATCCTGAAATGATGTGAGAAATCACTGGTTTGACTAAGGTTTATTTTACTATATCTGCTGGAGATAGAAATGAAACACAGGAGTAGAAAATTTTCAAGTTCTATTTTTGTACCCCTGAGTCTGAGCCCATGAAACCTGTTCCATCATGGTGATTGTGGAGCCACTGGCAAAATTTCAGACAGATTCTTAGAAAGTTATTTCTGTGTAAAACAAAGCTACACGCTGGCATAACTTAAGCTTACTCAGCCTCTGATTACATTTGAGGGCCAGATACAGTTGGGCATTGAAGGGAAAGCAAAGAAGGCAGACAGCACTTTTTCTGAGGACCCAAATATCTAAAGTCCCCTTGACCCAGTGCTTTTCAAAAGATAGATGGAACAACCATCTGCCTCAGAATCAACTGAAGTTTTATTAAAAATTTAGATTCCCAGTCCCACTGATTTCCGGGATATGGAAATCTGAATTTAATAGGACTCTAGGTAATTCTTATGAATGCATACAACGGGGAACCACTACCTTAATGGACGCTGATTCCAGAGTGTACGGATGAGTTAGCCTAACTCCCAGAAAGAAGCAGAAGGTATATTTCAGATAGGGTCATGCCACCCACAACAATCCTTAGGCCCCCCTCCCCCAATATCCCTTCTAGATATTTGCAAAATCAGCCTTTAATTAGATATACTGTCTTAAGACATACAAGGTCTTTCCCAAACATCGTCTTTTAAAAGTAAACTGGAGAACTTCCCTAGTGTGGCAGTGAATAAGTATCCACCTGCCAGTGCAAGGGACATGAGTTCAATGCCTGGTCTGGAAAGATTCCACATGCTGCAGAGCAAGTAAGCCCGCGCACCACAGTTACTGAAACCCATGCGCCACAGTTATTGAAGCCCATGCACTCTGGGGCCTATGAGCCTCAACAAGTGAGGCTCATGTGCCTAGAGCCTGTGCCTCACAACAGGAAACGCCACTGCAGTGAGAAGCCCATGCACCACAAGGGACAGCAGCCTCCACTTGCTGCAACTGGAGAAAGCCTGAGGGCAGCAACAGAGACCCAGCACAACCGCCCCCCCACCAGAATTAATTTAAAAGTAATAAAAAAGAAAAGAAAACTGGAGATAAGATGGAGAAGCCAACAATAAAGAAATCCTATAGGGAAAATTTAAGGTATGCTTTGGATGAAGGGTGACTGGATAGAATCAACATGTTGGAGAGAAAAACACTTAAACTCAGCTGAAGAGGAAGACAGAGGTCCCATTGACAGAAATAATGCAATACTTTGGGAGGATGTGAAATCTTTGGAGCCTGGACAGCTGAAAGTCCCTAGGTTTCAAAGTTCAACTTCTTTCATAAATTAGCGGAAGTTCCTGGATTCTGGAAGTGTTGACCCATCCTGTTGGTAAGCAGCTCATCTAGGCAAAAATTCTCAAAGTATGGGTGATGTATTGCTAGGGGAGGCTAGAAATGTGACTTGTATAACCCCTCCCACTCAGTCTTTGAGAACCACTGTATGAAGTTGATTGGAGTAAAAACATACTCCTTAAGGACTTGAAACAAGTGAATGAGAAATATACCCACAAATGAATAAATTGTCTTCTGTTTTAGAATTCAAATCTCCTAATATTTTACAAATTACTTTCTCTCCAACTAAGTCATTGGAGACTGACCCTGTGGTTTCCTCGTGTCTGCCCTCACCCCTGTGCTCCTACCCCTGGGTCACAATTTAGAGAGAAGGATGGGTAGAATAACAAGGTGAGAGGAAGTGCCGTCACTGTAGAGGGTACAGGCCAGGCAGGAAAGATCGAGAAGGGCTGTCATTCTGTTTAGTGCCCGCTATTTGCATGTAAGAAGGCATTGCTAAGTCACTTCGGTAGGGTCTGACTCTTTGCAGCCCCATGGACTGTAGCCCACCAGACTCCTCTGTCCATGGGATTCTCCAGGCAAGAATACTAGAGTGGGTTGCCATGCCCTCCTCCAGGGAATCTTCCTGAACCAGGGATCAAACCTGCGTCTCTTAAATCTCCTGCATTGGCAGGTGGGTTCTTTACCACTAGTACCACCTGGGAGGCCCAAGAAGGCATTGGTGCTGCTGCTGCTGCTGCCGCTAAGTCATGTCAGTCGCGTCCGACTCTGTGCGACCCCATAGATGGCAGCCCACCAGGCTCCCTTGTCCCTGGGATTCTCCAGGCAAGAACACTGGAGTGGATTGCCATTTCCTTCTCCAATGCATGAAAGTGAAAAGTGAAAGTGAAGTCGCTCAGTCGTGTCTGACTCTAAGGATCCTCTAATCTCACAATGTTGTCTCTTGACTGTGGTACTTCTGAGGAGTTCAAATTCTGAGTGTTACATGAACTTGAGATGTAAGGGATCAGTTATGCAGGAGGCTGATTCATTCAATGAAATGAATAATACTTCATTCTCTAGAAGTCCTCCAAAAGGTTAAAAAGGAGGGCAGAAGAGTGGGAAGAAGGAAAGAAGGAAGAAAAGGATCACATAACTTAGAGAAACTCTCCAGCCTAGAAAAGTTTTGGGGACTCTGAAAGGAATTCTGTCAACCTTACTTCTCCAGGGCATGAGAAGAACCTTGAGGTGCAGAGAGCAGCTGGGGCTTGGAGAGCAGACACAGGATGAACTGCTCAGGAGTCTTCCTGAAGGCCAGGCCAAGAGACACTGGGCTATTTTAAAGCTATCCACCCTGAGTGACTGTACAACAATTGTGATTCATCTCAGTTATTAAATTTCAGATGCCCTGACACCTCTGGAAACTCAGATGTTGAAAGGTGGTGAGGAATCAGAGATGATACAGAAAGGCCAAGGTACACTGAACTCTCTCTCCCTTTTAAGCTCTGAAACAGAGGCAGATGAGTGAGAGGTGAAGGAAGACCTTTCCAGGGACTGAAGGAGCTGGTTTCTTTGTGTCACCACTTGCCGGAGGCTTGAGAGGGACCGTGCCCCCTGCTGTTCCTCACTGTCACTTCTTCCTTGTACCTGAGCCCGCCTCTCTCCCCTTCAGCCCCAAAGCGAATTCCAGCCCCTCTTCTTCCCTTCTTAGTCCCATCATCCTCTCTAATCCACTCCTGAGCTTAGAATGCCTCAAGTCTCTTCTTGTTAATCAAGCTCTGGACCAACCATTTTGGGAAACCAAAACGTCAGGGATTCAAACGATTGAAATATACCCATGAAACTCACCCGGGCATGCCAACCGTTCCCAGAGCCAGAGACAGTGGTAATGTGTCTGGCCACTCTGCAAGCACCTTTTCCAGTTTTTCCCCATTAGAAATGGAATGCGTTGTCCAGCCAGAAGGAGCCACCACAATAGTTCCTGGTGGGAAAGCTGCATTTTTACTTTCCACAACTCTGAAAGAGAAAGCACATTCAGATGCATGAGATCCCTTTCCTTTCAAGGGAGTCTGGATGCTGCACAGTTAGTGTCCACAAAGGGGCACTGAGCTCGATAGTCCTTGATCAAATACCCGGCCACATCTCTCCATCAGAATAGCCACTGGTCTTTCCTAGAGAAAAAAATATGGGCCATCAGAGAGGAATTCTCAACTGGTCCAGCACCTGTCCCTGTCATCACTCACTCCTCTCT
The DNA here is from genome assembly GCF_001704415.2 of Capra hircus. Classification (NCBI taxonomy): domain Eukaryota; kingdom Metazoa; phylum Chordata; class Mammalia; order Artiodactyla; family Bovidae; genus Capra; species Capra hircus. The sequence continues at coordinate 100,721,080 of NC_030815.1, forward strand.
AAGCAAGAGAAGTTCATCCTCCGGCTCAAGGTGACCTGGACATCAGCCTCTTCTCTTCTTCAGAGGCTGCCCTTCATCTCTTAGCCCTTCCTCTCTCTTCAGTCCTCAGCATTTCCTCTCTCACTGTCCCTCTCCCTCGGCATGGAAGTATGATCTACGTCACTATCGTTCAATCTCATCCTATATGAAGAAACCTATTAATAGGCCATGAGACAAAAATGGATAAATAAAGAGATATATACCTTGTGCTTGGAGAGAAATATTGTAAATAAATCAGTTTCCCCTAAATGAATCTATTAAGCCATTGAAACCCCAATAAAAATCCAAATAGGATTTCAATAAATGGTATTATAACTTGCCAGTCATTTGAAGTATAAACACTTTAGTCCTTGCTCCAAAATAAAAATTAAATGTCTAGAAGATAAAATATAACATACTAGAGGAAAAAGTGAATAAATATTCTAGCAATTTTGGAGGGGAGAATGCCATTCTAATCATGAAATTTTATCAGCTATGACTGGACACAAAAGAAAGGCCCAAATGTTTTCAGTACTAATATTTGTAACACATAAAAAGTTTTACAGATCAATTTAAAAGATGAAAAGACTTAAAAGAAAAAGGCAAATGAGATGAATAGATAATTCACAGAAGAAAACCATTAATTTTCAAAGAGAATGTCAACATCATTAATAATGAAAGAAATGCAAATTAAATTAAACATCGAATAAGCAAGATCAGTTAAGTATCATTTATTCACCTCAGATTGCCAAGTGATAGTTAGCAATGATCATATAGTTACCAAGGAAATAGGTTCTTTAAGACACTCTTGGTAGGAAGGTATATAATTTTTTTGAAGTGAAATCTGTCGTTATCTCTTCAAATTAAAAGGTACATCTTCTTTGACCTAGAATTTACACTTCTGGGGATTCAATGTAAAGCAATAGTCTTCCAGGTAGGCAAAGAATACAGAGACATACTCAGATCGATGTATGCATATTCCTTGCAGAACTAGGGAGTAGATAAGTTAAATGTCAGGTATCAATGGAAAGGGCTTCTCAGGTGGCTCAGAAGTAAAGAGTCTGCCTGCCAGCGCAAGAGATGCAGTTCTGACACCTGATCTGGGAAGATCCCCTGCAGTAGGAAATGGCAACCCACTCCAGTATTCTTACCTGAGAACCCACGGACAGAAGAACCAGGAGGACTACAATCCATGGGGGTTGCAAAGAGTAGGACTTAGTGACTGAACAACAATAAAAACAATGGAGTAATCTGCAAGCCTTTAAGAGGTAAGTGGTATATTTATACACTGTCAACAAAAGATAGCCATCACATATTGAGGAAAAGCAATTTGCTGAAGTACATGTACTGAACAATTTTTGAAATAATAATATATTAACGACAGTCATCTCTAAGGTTCAGATGATGGGGGACCTTTCAGTTTCCAATATATACATTTTTACCTTATTTGAATTTTTATAATAATCAGGAACTGCATGAATACACTTTTTTTTTAGTACTTAAAAGCAAGGATAGCAAAGCTAAGTTGCAATGATAAGAATTTCACCTTCTTCCCTCCCTTACTTTCTTTCTCCAAGAAAGGGAAGTCGCTCAGTCATGTCCAGCTCTCTGAGACCCTGTGGACTGTAGCCTCCCAGTGTCCTCCATCCATGGGATTTTCCAGGCAAGAATACTGGAGTGGGTTGCCATTTCCTTCTCCAGGGGATCTTCCCAACCCAGGGATCGAACCCACGTCTCCTTCATTGCAGGCAGATGCTTTACCATCCGAGCCACCAGGGAAGCCCTCAAAAGTAAGGATAGCAAAGCTAAGTTGCAATGATAAGAATTTCACCTTCTTCCCTCCCCATCAGCTAGTCAGGAAAAGGACAGATTTCCCAAGTAATTTCCGAGGTTGAACAGTGAGTAACCCGCGCAACCTGAAGAAATTGTAGGAGTGATGGACAGAAACAGGGCCCAGCAGGAGGTAAAGGGGAGACATATTTTCCAAACACTAGGACAAAAGGATATCACTACCTGGCCACTTGCTCTCCCATCATCATGTCACCCTCCTTCAAGTTTTTTGCCATAATTCTGAAACAAAGCAAAACCATACTTAATATATAGGAGCATCTGGGAGAAAATGGTCTGAAGTTTCAAGCCAAATGGAAAACCACTAGGGAAGTGTATGTAAAACTGAAACCCAGCCACATGAGGGCAGTACGACTGGGTGGAATGGGGGAGGAAAGCTGTTACAGGCAGTTCTGATCTGGTAGTATTTTTCTATGAAATGAACATGAGAATCTTACCATCATGCTCAATTGTGGCTGAATTTCTACCAATGACTTTGAAAACATAACCCAGGTACCACTGGGCACTTGTGACCCAAAACACTAGACATGCAAAAAGAAATGCTAATTAATATCTGGAAATACATTTTTCACTTTAGATTTGAATCTCTATCAATCAACTGTGAAAAAAAAATATTTAAAAGAATGATGACTGCATTGTTCACCTAGGCAAAAAGTTATTGAGTCAGTGGCCAATGAAAGCTTTTATCCCCTCCCCACCCCGAATTGCTTACTAAGTACACACAGTTTAGTCAGCTGCGGATTACCTAAATTACAAGAATATATGTAAAGGAAAGGCAAGAAAATCTAATTTTAGTCTCAGCCATCTTCCTCTACCCAAATTATTTGCCAACAGTGACATGGAGAAACTGGAGTTTGGCTTATTTCTTGTTTCAGTGTTTTGGGAAGCAATTCTGATGAACGATGAGGGGCAAATTGAACACCACAAGATAGGGGATGCTTGTAAAATAAAGGGGCCAGTGTTGTCTACCACCATTCTGCGCAGACTTTTGCCTGAAAAAGATGAGCATCTGTGAATCCCATCACTGACATCATACTCTGAGAAATGGGGAAGTGACAGTGTTTTGAATCAGCTGGATTATTCTAAAATATTGCCCATGGCAAGGTAGTATCTGATGCACAACATAAGAATTTTCCAGAGGAAAATAATACCTCATGTAAGGATCCACAGTGAAGTACAAAGCTTCCAGCAGGACCTCTGCAAAATAAAGCATTCCACAGGCAATTAGAAACCTTGGCCTCGTGCCTTATCTCTGGCCTGCTCAAAGAACAAAGACAGTCTTTCTGCTTCAGGCTTATGCTCTCATCTGTGCTTTCTGCATGTTTTCTTGTTTGTTTTTTGTTTTAGAATTAATTTTGAACATTTATTCTCATCATTACAGTTTGATATATAAAGACATCAGACATAAAAGTAACCATTGGGAAGCACACATATATTTCCATTCTGAAAGAAGTCATGTTATATTTACAGAAAAAAATGCAGCAAATATTAAGGTGTTCAAAGTAATTTTTTGACAATTCAGATGTGGCATACTTACAACAAAAGTATAAGTTTTAAAATAATTAAATAATTTTCATAGAATTATAAAAGTACTGAGATAAAGAGACCCTGAAACTCACAAGAACATTTTCCTATGCTATTGAATACAAAGGTAATTCTATAAAAAGTCCCAAAATGAAGCTAATATTTTTCCACTATGAAGTATATTAAATTACCGTACCAAAATATTAAAATGAACATGCAATGTGGAAGCTGTACCAAAGAAAACAGCATGAAAGTCCTGAATATTGACAACTGTCTGCACAATATGTCTTAGGTGTGTTCATGGAAAATGAGCTTTCTAAAAGAGCCGATGGAATGGATATATCTGCAGAGAAAGAGAATAAAGCCTTTTCATCCCATCATTTTCAAATGTAACTGCGAAAAAGAAAAAAATCTAATATAAGTTTTTAAAGTATTAGCTTATGAATAAAAATGGGGAGTGGTGCATTCTTCATGCATTTGGATTTTTAAACTGATGCTATGATCATTGTAGTAAAATAGATAGCAACTTCTAGACCCCAAAACTGTAGTAAGAAATCCACTCCCTCTTTCTCTTTCTCAAACAAGAAGTCACCTTAGAAAATGGAAAGAAGAGACAGTGACATGTGTGAATTCAAAACAACACAGTACTATAACGTGGAAAAAATCATAAAAACAGCAGCGTGTGAAATTCAAGACTATTTTCTTAAAGCAAACTTTCAAGACTGAACCATAAGAACACTGCTTGGTCATACCGGTCTATTATTCAACTCCTGAAAATTATGACTTTTTAGAGAGGTGCTTATATTTATGATATCCCCCATGATTAAATGTATACTCAATTTTGTGTTTTAAAACATATATTGAGGGGCTTCCGTGGCGGTCTAGTTAAGACTTAACCTTCCAAAGCAGGGGGCTAAGATCCCATATGCTTTGGGGCCAAAAAACCAAAGCATAAAACAGAGGCAATAATGTAACAAATTCAACAAAAGACTTTAAAATTGGTCCACATTAAAAAAAAAAAAAACTTTTAAAAAGACACATTTGAAATATAAATATTACACAGATAGTAGAATAACAGTATTCCAGTATCTCTAACACAAAATGGTATGTTATTTAGCACGTTAACCTATGCTACTGACAATTAATTTTATCCCAATTGTATAAAACCCATCATGTAGGACTTTGAATACATTAATCTCAAAACATTCCTAAACAAGATAAAAAACACAGACACTTGAATATAGATTATTAGTGACAAAAAGCAGAGACTACGATCACATGACTAAGGGTCTTTACATATAAACTTGAGGTCCTAAAAAAAAAAAACAAAAAAAACACTTGAGGTCCTTACATATAAATTTGAGGTCTTTCACTGATCCAAATATAGAAGTAAGAGCCGAAGAGCTGACACACTGGAATAGACCCTGATGCTGGGAAAGACGGAGGGCAAAAGAAGCAGGTGACAGAGGATGAGATGGTTGGATGGCATCACTGACCCAATGGACATGAATTTAAGCAAACTCCAGGAGTCTTTACATATAAACTTGAGGTCTTTCACTTACCCGAACATGGAAGTAAGGACTATTTACGAACCTTTGACAAGAAAATCAAATCTCCAAGAAATTTCACAGCAAAGAATTTTCACAAAATGCTGTACATCTTGACTACAGTTTTACAAATGTCCAAGTTATAGCTATTTGAATTCTAATTCTCCCCCTTTCTCCACCCCAGTATAACCCACAACCCTTACTGATAGTCCAATAATATCCTCTATGCAAAACTCACTGCTCACCTTGAGATTCAGAGCATCAAAAATGGTTATAATTTCAAAATTGTCCAATTTATAGTGTACATTTTATAGCGCCACAGATGATGTCAAGAGTTTAGATATCTCTGGCACTATTTCACTCAATAATATTAACCAATAAGAATGCGTAGAATTTGAACATCTCATTGGAAGTCACAGTAGCATTTAAAAAACAACCAAAATACTTAAGAAGCATTTTCATGTTTTAAATTGTGAAACACTTAAACTGTCAAATTCACTAGGAGAAAAATGTCACACACACAATTTTATTGCCCTGTAAGAACAAAGCATTAGACAGTTGCTCCTGAGACACATTAGGGCTTTTTTCTTTTCTTTTTAAAAGAAACTGTTACTGAGCCCAAGCTCGTTCTGCTCGCCAGAGTGTGGAGGGGCTCACTCTGGCACTAACCAAGGGTGCAGAAAGCCGCTGTTGTACCCCGAGTAGAAAGATGAGACACAAGAAATCGGCCAGGTCTCAGGAAGTAACGGGCTGCTCTGGCAAGGTCATCCTCAAGCTCTCGAGGAGCGAGACATGTGGGCAGCAGAGACCGTGGTGGCCCCGCAGGAGGAGTTGACATGCCTGTTACTGGGATCGCTGTCTGACGTGGCAGGTGCCCTGGGCTCCGCCTGCCGCTGGCTTCCCCGGTCAGTTTTGACCAATGAAGTGGCCAGGGAGCTGGCATCCCCAGAGCGGAGCTCCCACCTGGCCGCTTGCACAGTGGGTGGGCAGTGGACACAGGCTGGTCTGGTGGGCTAGAGTTGCGGCGGAGTGGCCTCTGCCTTAGAGGCCCATGCCAGCTGGCTCCAGGGAGAGAGCAAGAAAGGGCCCATCACACTTTGCGTAGGCCACTATTACAAAACTACATTTGGTCAGGTTACTCCCTAGCTTCTTGGCTTGCTGTTGTCTGACTCTTTGGGACCCCATGGACTGCAGCACACCAGGATTCCCTGTCCTCCACTATCTCTCTGAGTTTGTTCAAACTCATGTCCATAGACTCGGTGATGCCATCCAGCCATCTCACCCTCTGCCAACCCCTTTTGCCCTCAATCTTTCTTAGCATTAGGGTTTTTTCCAATGAGTCAGTTCTTCACATCAGGTGGCCAAAGTATTGGAGCTTCAGCTTTACCATCAGTCCTTCCAATGAATACTCAGGATCAATTTCCTTTAGAACTGACTGCTTTGATTTCTTTGCAGTTCAAGGGACTCTCAAGAGATTTCTCTAGCACCACAGTTCAAAAGCATCAATTCTTCAGTGCTCAGCCTTCTTTATGGTCCAACTCTCACATCCATACGTGACTACTAGAAAACCATAGCTTTGACTAGATGGACCTTTGTCAGCAAAGTAATGTCTTTGCTTTTTGATATGCTGTCTGCTGCTGCTGCTGGGGTTTGTCATAACTTTCCTTCCAAGGAGGAAGCATCTTTTAATTGTATGGCTACAATCACTGTCTGTAGTGATTTTGGAACCCAAGAAAATAAAATCGGTCACTGCTTCTACTTTTTCCCCTTCTATTTGCCTTGAAGTGATGGGAAGAGACGCCATGATCTTAGTTCTTTGAATGCTGAGTTTCAAGCCAACTCTTCCCCTCATCAAGAGGCTCTTTAGTTTCTCTTTGTTTTCTGCCATTAGAGTGGTATCATCTGCATATCTGAGGTTGTTGATATTTCCCCCCAGCAATCTTGATTCCAGCTTGTAACTCATCCAGCCTGGCATTTCACATGATGTACTCTCCATAGAAGTTAAATGAACAGGCTGACAATATAGCCTTGTCATACTCATTTCCCAATTTTGAACCAATCCTAGTTGTTCCATGTAAAGTTCTAACTGTTGCTTCTTGACCCGCATACAGGTTTCTCAGGAGACAGGTAAGGTGGTCCTGCTATTCCCATCTCTTTAAGAATTTTCCACAGATTGTTGTGATCCACACAGTTAAAGGCTTTCAGTTCAGTTCAGTTCAGTTCAGTTGCTCAGTCATGTCTGACTCTTTGCGACCCCATGAATCGCAGCACACCAGGCCTCCCTGTAGTCAATGAAGCAGAAGTAGATGTTTTCTGGAATTCCCTTGCTTTCTCTATGATTCAACGAATGTGGGCAATTTGATCTCTGGTTTGTCTGCCTTTTCTAAACCCATTTTGTTCTAGGCTTACCAGCTTATAAGAGAGGACAGCAATGATGCAGGATACTATATGCATTAAAACCCATTTCCCCTTTTTGACTGGCGAGAAGCCTTGTGAAAGAACACTGAGAGCAGATAAGGCAGGTCAGGCTCCACGTGTTTCCGCCTTACATACACATCACTGACCGGAAGGCTCATGTCCTCCAAGTCCACAGGGTCACAAACTTGTTCCTGAGGGCCATTTTTACTTTGAAGTTTTAGCAGAGCTTGTTCAGTCACTGTGGAAGCTGGTTCTTTTGGAAAAGACAGTCAAGCCTTTGAAGTTCCTTGGCTTGACCTTGGCAAGAGATTCATAAAATCCTCCCTCCAAAGGGTTGCTGCGAGAGGCTGTGGAATGTGGGGTGGCTGCCGCAGTACTGGCAGAGCGGAATGCATGTTTGGATTCGGAAGGACTGTTGGATGCTCTTCTGTGTATACAAATTTCACAGCCTTCTTCCTGCGGCATAGAAGACGCAGATCTGCGGGTCCTACGGCACTACAATGGCACCCAAAACTGCTTGCATCCAACTGTGCCATCAGCCTGCACATAGAAAGTTCAAGACGATGTTACAGTCTCAAAGAGGGTATCTCTCACCATCCTGTCACTTTGTTACATTCCTGGACTTGATGAAGCTCTTTAACTGGCTGTACCCAGGGAGGTTCCTTTTCCAGTTCAGATCTGAAGTAGGCTATTGTGTCTCCATCCAACCGAAAATATCTTCTCTTTCAGTTTTTCATCACTGCTCCTTGTTCAACATAAGAACCAGCTTTGATCACTGCACTGTCTGAAGGCAGTTTGGGAGTAAAGTAAGGAAGATGGCTTTATGACCGCATCACCTTATTTCTGTCAATAGTTTCACCACATCCATTTACTTCTTTTTGCTGAGTTGGGGTAACAGTGGGCACACCACCAACAGTGTCAGTTCTGTAAGACATTTGCTCCTTTCACACTCACCTTGGTGACCTGGGTTATCAGAATGAGGCTGTGATGGGCAGCTGGATGGGAGAGAGGCTCAAGAAGGAGGGGATATATGTATACTTGGTGGCTGAGTGGTAACGAATCCGTGTGCCAGTGCAGGAGATGTGCTGTCCAACCCCCTTCCCCCGCCCCCCCAGAAGAAAACAGCAACCCACTCCAGTATTCCTGCCTGGGAAATCCCACGGACAGAGGAGCCTGTCAGGCTACAGTCCATGGGGTTGAAAACAGTCAGACAGGACTTAGCAACTAAACAACAAATAGCTGATTCACATTATTGTACAGCAGAAACCAACACAACATTGTGAAGAACTTACCCTCCAATTAAAAATAAATTTAAAACAAAGAAAAAGATTAATATATCGTTTTGGTACTATAATTTTTATAGCTTTGTTCACCACATTTACTCATTCTACTAGATCCTGCTGATCACTGACTTGTAAGAAATATTTTCTCCTTCCTGCATTCACAACAAAACAGAACTCAGCCTTTGGCCTTAGTTGCATCATTGACCTTTGAAATGTGGGTAAGTTTAATGACTCCAACAGTGATGACGGATCCAGAAAGCAGGTTTTGTGGATGATCCATGTACCAAACAACACTCTCTTCTCTGGGATCCAGTATGAAGTACCTCGGAAAAAAATTCCCACTGTTTTCATTTTCTTCACTGTCTCAGTTCAGTTCAGTGGCTCAGTCGTATCCGCGATTGAGTCGTATCCGCGATTGAGCGTCTCTTTGCGACCCCATGAATCGCAGGACGCCAGGCCTCGCTGTCCATCACCAACTCCCGGAGGTCACTCAGACTCACGTCCATCGAGTCAGTGATGCCATCCAGCCATCTCTAAGAAACCACAAATGCGGTTCTGACAAGCCACGTAAAGCCTTTTCCAGCTTGAACATTACACAGCGCCCCGCCTATCCCTCGAGCCGCCCAGCGGGCTTCAGCGAGCTCCGAGCTCTACCGGCCGCGCCTCTCTCTGACCCGGCGCCGCCGCGATTATCGATTATTGCACCAGTCTTCCTGTCAGCCCTTGGTCTGGAGCACCCGCGCAGACCCGCCCCATGTCCCACAGGTACAGAGCTTCGGGTTGGGGAGCGGGGAAAGAGACGGCCCCCACGAAGGCTCACCCACGCACTGCGCACCAGTGCCGGCGCAGCCAAGATTTCGGAGCTGGCACTCCCTGTGCTTTCTCTTATATCTGTTTACTCAGCATTCATTTCATGCTTTACATAGATTATTTTCTATGATGTTCTGAACAATTATTGTTTCCATTTTATTAAAGCTTAGGTTAAGCATCTTGCCCAGGGCCCCATTTGTAACTGCTATGCCACAGGGCTCACGTAGGGTTTTATTATCAGCCCATTAGTATTTTACAATGCATGCATTTTCCTGGAGAGACTCTCATGCACCCATCCGCTGGAATTTTGATTCTGGGTTTTGGCTTTTGCAACCTAGATGGATGGATAACAGTAACCGTGTTAGTTAATTGCATGCCTGTTGGTTACCCAAAGCTTACCTACCTGAAAACAGCCCTTAGCAGATGCTCTGAAAGCTCATCTCCAAACACGTGATGGGATGCCTTGCCATTTTTCTCCCTTCGACTTCCTCAGGCTTGCCTCATCCCTCCAGTTCCCCCAAGGGGATGGGAGGCCCCTCAGTGAAGAGGCTTTCCCCTCCTTGTTTGCTCCAGGGATAAGTCTGAGCTTTGCACACAGCTGCTAGGCAGTGCAGCCCCACTGTTACCATGGGACTCACTGGGACAGAGAGGGAATCCTCCCCCATGGCTGGCCAAAGTCAGGAAGAACCATGCCCCCAGGCATGTGCTGCAATCACCAAGGAAAGAAGAGGGATCCTCCAACATGACATCGAGGCTTCACAGAGACAACCTTGGAAAGGTCTCTGCAGTAGATGTGAAAGGGCCACAGATACTACCCATCCCTGTGTGGAGCGTCTTAGCCATCTTCCCACCAAAAAGTCTATGATGGGACCTCCCTGGTGGTCCAGAGGTTAAGACTTCACGTTCCAGTGCAGGGGGTGCAGGTTCAGTCCCTGGTCAGGTAGCTAAGATCCCATATGCCTCTTGGCCAAAAAAACCAAAGTATGAAACAGAAGCAATATTGTAACAAATTCAATAGTTTAGTAGTTAGTAATTTGTCACTCAGTCGTGTCCAACTCTTTGTGACCCCATGGACTGTAGCCTACCAGGCTCCTCCCTCTATGGGATTCTCCAGGCAACAGTACTGGAGTGGGTTGCCATTTCCTTCTCCAGGGGATCTTCCCGACCCAGGGATCGAACCTGGGTCTCCCGCATTGCAGGCAGACGCTTTAACCTCTGAGCCACTAGGGAAGCCCAACAAATTCAATAAAGGCTGAAAAAATGGTCCACATTAAAAAAGAAAATCTTAAAAAGGAAAAAGAAGTCTATGGCCATACTATGAATTTGGGCTTAGCTATGTGACTTGCTCTGATGAACAGCATATCAGCAAATAGTCCTTGCATATTGGAGCTTGCCAGTTCCTGCTGCTCTAGATTTATGAAATCACAGTAATAAACAAAGAGCTCAAACCAGCATGTTAGAAAGGCCACAGAGAGGAGAACTGAGGAGTGCACCCTCAGCAGAAAGCCAGTCAACATGACATGTGAGTAACGCCGGAAGGAACCATTTAGCCCAAATAAGATCTACAGAATGCTTGCCAACTTAATCCTGCCTAAACTGCCAACCCACAGAATCATGATCTAGTAAATGATTGTTTTAAGTCTCTAAATGTTGGGGTGATTTGTTATTCAGCAAAAGTGAACTGACACAGTCTCTTCCCACTTCAATCTCCTGAGTATGACTTACCTCCATCTTTTAAGGGTGGGAGTTCAACTGTCTTCAGTTCAAAGTCACTATTAGTCGGGTAACCTACAAAGTGTTTCTTCAGGGTCCAGCTCTTTGCATGAACCATCCTGAAGCTCCTAGAATACAGTGAACATGTAGTCAATGTCATGATGTGACTGATTTCTTACAGCTCCCTGAGTGTTGCCTGAAGGCAAACAGAGGGTTTACCCATCATCAGCTTTCTCATTTAACCTCAATCATGTTTATCTAGTATTCATTGTTCCTGCTGCTGTGCTAAGCACGGCATACTTATCTCATTTTACCCTCATAACTTCCCTGTAAGAGGGGTATTATTATCATTGCCAGAGCACGGTGTACAGATGAGGAAATGAGTCTACCTTAGAAATCTCCAAGGCAAGTAATAATATTAACCCACACAGACTTTTCCTGGCCACTGCTAAGGCTTCCTTAGGAAGTGAACAGATACCTGGCGTGCAAATATTCCATTTCTCTCCTCATATGAAGCTAATTCTAAGAAAAAGCATCAAACACAAAGAACCTACTAGAAGTCCATGCACGTCTTTCAGACACAGCGCTGCCTTGTAAGACAAGCAGTCTCCAAAACTCCTGATAGCCACTGGGTGGCGATGCTGCTCAGCCTCATTTTCAAACGCGCGTTTTCTTTGGCAGCAAAGAAGAAATTATTTGCCTGCACCCAAGGCCAGGAGAAAATTCAAGTGACCCCGAGCTCTTGGGTCAGAATACTTTGATTGGAGCGATGTAGGTGGTTCGAGCCACAACCTTACTGTTCCTAATTGCCTTTCCCCTCCAAAAAGGCAGCCGCTGAGAATTTTGGACTCGCCGTTAAGTCCAAAAGCACCCCTGGAAGGCGGACGACCCCAGACGCAGGCGAGGATCATGAGAAGTCCCACCCGCCAGAGAATGGGGTCCAGGTGAGATGCTCGGTCCAGGATCACTCACCCCCGGATCCCGCCTCCTCGCCTTGCCCATACGCGGGCGTTAAACTCCTGCCGTTCTTCTTCCACACTTGTGCCACTTTTGCTGTCCCGCAAGTTCCTTGCTAGCCCCCTCCCCAGTGCAGGGGGCTACGCCTGCACCCCAAATGCTGCCAGGCCATGCCCTTCTCTTAGGCAGCCATCTGCGATCTCTAAGAACCCGCAGGGAGCAGGAATATGGCCGCGACATCCTGCTTTCAAGTTTCCTCTGAGTCTTGCACTCAGAGGTTACCCAACATTAGGAGAGGGCGAGCACCGGGCAAACGCTGTGCCATGGCGGGTGTAGGTACCCTAGAGGTGGTGGGGAGACGTTTACTTACGAGTCTGCAGGAGCCACTTCCTGAAGCCGGAGGTTGGGACTGCGGAGCAGAGTTGCCGGAGCAGAAATTTAGGGCTGGTCTCAACAGTGGGTGGGGCTTCCTCCAGGGCAGGACTGTTGGGACAGTTTACAGGAGTGAAAACCAGGGTTCCAGGAGAGAGAGAGAGAGAGAGAGAGAGAGAGAGAGAGAGAGCGCGAGAGAGCGAGCGAGAGAGAGAGAGAGAGAGAGAGAGAGAGAGAGCGCGAGTGAGCGAGCAAGAGAGAGAGAGAGGCGGCGAGTGAGCGAGCGAGAGAGGAGAGAGAGAGAGGCGAGGAGGAGCAGAGAGAGAGAGACTGTGTGTGTGTGTGTGTGTGTGTTCGCGCGCGCGCGCGTGCGCGTATGCGTGTCTGTGTGTGTGTAGGGGGGGGGGGGAGAGACATGGTGTGTGTGTGTGTGTGTGTGTGTGCGCGCGTGCGCGTATGCGTGTCTGTGTGTGTGTAGGGGGTTCTTGCAACATTAAAAGCCTCCATTGGAGCCCTGCCCGGGTAGCACTGTATTTGCTTCAGTGTCTTAAATCCACCGCAAGAGGCTGCCTGGGAACCAGCCGTTCCCCAGCCTCCCAGGCAGGGACGAGGAGTACAAAGGCGGGTCCCCTAGCAGCCTGAGCCAGAGAGTTCCTCCTCAGCCTTGCAGCTTTCAGTTCAGTTCAGTCCAGTCGTTCAGTTGCTCAGTCGTGTCCGACTCTTTGCGACCCCATGGACTGCAGCACGCCAGGCCTTCCCGTCCATCACCAACTCCCGGAGTTTGCTCAGATTCACCTCCATTGAGTCGGTGATGCCATCCAACCATCTCATCCTCTGTCTTCTCATTCTACTCCTGCCTTCTATCTTTCCCAGCATCAGGGTCTTTTCAAGTAAGTCAGTTCTTCACATTAGGTGGCCAAATATTGGAATTTCAGCTTCAGCACCAGTCCTTCCAATGAATATTCAGAACTGATTTCCTTTAGGATGGACTGATTGGATCCCTATGCAGTCCAAGGGACTCTCAAGAGTCTTCTCCAATACAACAGTTTAAAAGTATCAATTCTTCGGGGCTCAGCTTTCTTTACAATCTAACTCTCCCATCCATATATGACTATTGGAAAAATCATAGCCTTAACTAGACGGACCTTTGCTGGCAAAGTAACGTCTCTGCTTTTTAATATGCTGTCTAGGTTGGTCATAACTTTCCTTCCAAGAGGTAAGCGTCTTTTAATGTCATGGCTGCAATCAACATCTGCAGTGATTTTGGAGCCCCCCAAAATAAAGTCTGCCACTGTTTCCACTGTTTCCCCATCTGTTTGCCATGAAGTGATGGGACCAGATGCCATGATCTTAGTTTTCTGAATGTTAAGTGTTAAGTCAACTTTTTCACTCCCCTCTTTGACTTTCATCAAGAGGATCTTCAGTTCTTCGATTTCTGCCATAAGGGTGGTGTCATCTGCATATCTGAGGTTATTGATAATTTTCCCACCAGTCTTGATTCCAGCTTGTGCTTTAACCAGCCCAGCATTTTGCATGACGTACTCTGCATAGAAGTTAAATAAGCACGATGACAATATACAGCTTTGACACACTCGTTTCCCATTTGGAACAGGTCTGTTTTTCAATGTCCAGTTCTAACTGTTGTTTTCTGACCTGAATATAGATTTCTCAAGAGACAGGTGGTCTGGTATTCCCATATCTTTCAGAATTTTTGAAAAGTTTCTTGTGATCCACACAATCAAAGGCTTTGACATAGTCAATAAAGCAGAAATAGATGTTTTTTTGGAACTCTCTTGCTTTTTCAATGACCCAACAGATGTTGGCAATTTGATGTCTGGTTCATTTGCCTTTGCTAAAACCAGCTTGAACATCTGGAAGTTCATGGTTCACATACTGTTGAAGCCTAGACTGGAGAATTTTGAGCGTTACTTTGCTAGCGTGTGAGATGAGTGCTATTGTGCGGTAGTTTGAGTATTCTTTGGCATTGCCTTTCTTTGGGATTGGAATGAAAACTGACCTTTTCCAGTCCTGTGGCCACAGCTGAGTTTTGCATATTTGCTGGCATATTGAGTGTAGCACTTTCACAGCATCATCTTTTAGGATTTAAAATAGCTCAACTGGAATTCCATCACCTCCACTAGCTTTGTTAGTAGTGATGCTTCCTAAGGTCCACTTGACTTCGCATTTCAGGATGTCTGGCTCTAGGTGAGTGGTCACACCATAGTGATTATCTGGGTCATGAAGATCTTTTTTGTACAGTTCTTCTGTGTATTCTTGCCACCTCTTCTTAATATCTTCTGCTTCTGTTAGGTCCATACCATATCTGTCTTTGAGCCTATCTTTGCATGAAATGTTTCCTTGCTATCTCTAATTTTTTTGAACAGATCTTTATCTTTCCCATTTTATTGTTTTCCTCTATTGCTTTGCACTGATCATTGAAGAAGGCTTTCTTATCTCTCCTTGTTACTCTTTGGAACTCTGCATTCAAATGGGTATACCTTTCCTTTTCTCCTTTGCCTTTAGCTTCTCTTCTTTTCTCAGCTATTTGTAAGACCTCCTCAGACAGCCATTTTGCTTTTTTGCATTTCTTTTTCTTGGGGGTGGTCTTGATCCCTGTCTCCTGTACAATGTCATGAACCTCCATCCATAGTTCTTCAGGCAGTCTATCAGATCTAATCCCTTGAATCTATTTTTCACTTCTACTGTATAATCATAAGGGATTTGAGTTAGGTCATACCTGAATGGTGTAGTGGTTTTCCGTACTTTCTTCACTGTAAGCCTGAATTTGGCACTAAGCAGTTCATGATCTGAGCCACAGTCAGCTCCCGGTCTTGTCTTTGCTGACTATATAGAGCTTCTCCATCTTTGGCCGCAAAGAATATAATCAATCTAATTTTTGTATTGACCATCTGGTGATGTCCATGCGTAAAGTCTTCTCTTGTGTTGTTGGAGGAGGGTGTTTGCTATGAACAGTGCATTCTCTTGGCAAAATTCTGTTAGCCTTTGCCCTGCTTCATTCTGTATTCCAAATTATCCTGTTACTACAGGTATTTCTTGACTTCCTACTTTTGCATTCCAGTCCTCTATAAGGAAAAGAACATCTTTTTTGGGTGTTAGTTCTAGAAGGTCTTGTAGGTCTTCATAGAACCATTTAACTTCAGCTTCTTCAACGTTACTGGTGGGGGCATAGCCTTGGTTGATGGTTACACAAGGAGAAATAACCATTGCTGATGAACAAAGGCCTCAAGGAAGTCCCCACTGGTCCTCTGCTGATGGGTCTAACATGACAGACCAAGGAAGGAATCTATCATTCACAACAGTCACAAAAATGATAACACATGGGAATATTTATAAACCTGCAAAAATGTGATAGATTATTATGAAGAAAGCTTTAAGACATCACTGAGGAGTATAAAAGAAGACTGAACATTTGGAAAGGTTACCATGCTCTTGCACTGGAAGATCCACTATCAGTAAAAGGTTATTTCTGTAGATCAATTTCTACCACCCCTTTTAATAGAGGAGGGATTACATTGTAGTACAGTGGAAAAGATAGAGGAAAAAGTGTGTGATTGTGTGTGTCTGTGTGCATATGAAACCTCTGGAGAGATGAAATAAACTACTGATAATATGGTTTATCCCCAGAAAAGAGCAATAGTGGAAGAATTTAGAAAACTGCTCAGGGAAAGACAGGCTGAGAAACGACCTGAGAAAAGCTTAGGCTTTCATCACAGGCTGATCCCTGGCACAGAGATGCATTATTTTACAAATTCTGAGAAAAGGGAGGACTTGATGTCTAGAGCTGCCACACTACACTAGTCCCCCTTTTATCCATGGTTTTGCTTTGTGCAGTTTGTTAATAGCTGTCAACTGCAGCCCAAAGATATTAAATGGAAAATTTCAGAAATAAGCCCTTCATAAGTTTTCCAATTGCACACCATTCTGATTAGTGTGAGATTTCTGTTGTATCCTGCGGGGGATCCCCAACCATTAATTCATACCTTCTACTGCCAGCATTCACCCATCAGCATCATCATTGTTCAGTGATCCAGGATCACTGAAAGCAGATGATCCTTCCTATGACACAGTATCCAAAGGTTGAAGTGAAGTGAAGTCGCTCAGTCGTGTCTGACTCTTTGCAACCCCATAGACTGTAGCCTATCAGGCTCCTCCGTCCATGGGATTTTCCAGGCAAGAGTGCTGGAGTGGATTGCCATTTCCTTCTCCAGGGGATCTTCTTGACCCAGGAATCGAACCCGGGTCTCCCGCACTGCAGGCAGACACTTTACTGTCTGAGCCACCAGGGAAGCCCCCCCACTCCAAAAAAAATATATGGAACGCTTCACGAATTTGCGTGTCATCCTTGCACAGGGGCCATGCTAATCTTCTCTGTATCATTCCAATTTTAGTATATGTGCTGCCGAAGCGAGGGTTAATAGTAGCCTAAATGCTTGTTCACACTGCCTACATCTTTTCCCTCATTTCATTACAAGGTATTTATCACTTCACATCATCATCATGCTAAGAAGAATGAGTACGTTATAAAAAGATATCTTGTGAGAAAAACCACATTCACAAGATTTTTACTACAGTATATTATAATAACTCTGTTTTATCATTTTATTGTATCTAATTTATTTTTTTAAGATATTTTTATTAACGGTTGTGCTGGGTCTACATTACTGCCCACAGGATTCTCCGGTTGCAGTGAGTAGGAGCTACCCTTCATCATGGTACACTATAGCTGCCTCTTGGGGCAAAAACAAGACCAAGTGTTAGTACCGCCAGAGACCCATTTCACTCGGTACCGAGCATGGACCATAGCCCAGTTGGCAGGTTGGTGTGGGAGGGTTACATATACTGAGGCAGGCAGATGCGGCCAGCCCCAAGTGCACTGTCTATCCAATACCCGGGCAGATGTGGGCACCTGTACAGCCCACATACCCACGGTGCTATGAGGACAAGAATTATACTATAGGCCTCTTGATAACCGTACTCAAGACTAACTAGCACAGAGGGACGGGGGGTTCCACACTGCTGGCTCAGTACCGTCCCTTGTCTCTACACAAAAGAATGCAATTTCCCGTAATTCAGCCCATGCAAGCAGGAAAGCCTTTCCCACAGTCCATGCTCCCCCTGGAGGCAAGGCATGTGCTGCCATTTCTTCACATCTTGTGCAATCAGGCGCTTAGTCCCATTGCAGTCAGCCATCTTCTGATGTAACTGGAAGGTGCTTTGTTTCCGGGTGCAGTTAGTCCCAGTTGGAGGCTGAATGTGCCAGGGAAGCCCCAGGGCGGCCCCCACAAGGAGTTCGGTGCAGACCCAACATGCCGACACATTCTCTACCATCGCATAGGTGTGTGCTCAGTCTACAATCATATCGGCCATGACACACGCAGAACTCATGTTGCAGAACCCGTGGGGCCAGAAGAGCCACCCGCCGCACGTGGGGTGCCTTTTTCTTCCATGGCCAAGTCCATTCCACCGTCTGTCCCTGTGAAATCCTGGTCGGAGCTGGCAGCAAGATATTGCCTCAGGTTCCGTATCCAGGCCTTAACATAATGTCTGTTGTTACTTGCAACTGTATAGGTGTGGCTAGTCTGGTTATGTGGTTTTTCACAATGTCTAGCTGTTTATGGGGAGGAGTTGAAAAGTCAATAATTGGTTTTATTTGGGGGTTTATGCCAAGATGACCGATGGTTGAAGAAAAAAGCAAAGAAGCTGAAAGCATGTGCCAGGGAATAGTTTTCCTGGAGCATGTTGGACGAAAAATTAATGTCTACTATCACTATGGGCATTAAGTCCCCAAAGCCACAACCGGGGAAAGAAGAGCACATTAAGGAATTCCTTGGTGGTTCAGGGGTTAGGACTCCAGGCTCTCACTGCTGAGGGCTGGATTGAACCCCTGGCCAGGAAACTAAAATCCCTCAAGCCATTTTGGGAGGTGGAACACCCCCCCCCCACCCCACTGACAAGGAAGAGCATATAAATAAAAGAACCACATACAATACTGAATAAGGATATTAAAATTTTGTACTCTGACAGCTCCTGATTACTTGTTCCTTTTTGGGTAAAAGGCATTCCAACAAGCCTGACAAGTGCAGTGAGGGTGTTAGTAAAAGAACACGCACATTCCATTTCAGCCTCACCCAGGACAGGCATGCCTGAAAGTGTCCAGGGAGAACCCTCAGCCTCTGCTATGAGGACCAACCAAGAGATGTTTCCTCTCCCAAGTCTTTCAGAGAGATCAAAAAACATAAACCACTTTCTTGTTGCTATTGTTTAGTTGCTAAATCGTGTCCGATCTTTTGCAACCCCATAAACCGTAGCCTGCCAGGCTCCTCTGTCCAGGGGATTCCTGGGCATGAATATTGGAATGCGTTGTCTTTTCCTTCTCCGGGGGATCTTCCCAATCCAGAAATTGAAACTGCATCTCCTGCATTGGCATGTGGATTCCTTACCATTGAGCCACCAGGGAAGCCCAAACCTCCTTCTTACTGACTTGTTTTTCCTGGCCAAAAGCTTCTATAAATAGCTGAGCATGCAATAATTGGAGACCTGGGTTCGATCCCTGGGTTGATAAGATCCCCTGAAGAAGAGAACAGCTACCCATTCCAGGATTCTGTCCTGGAGAATTCCACGGACTATTCCATGGGGTCACAAAGAGATGGACACGACTGAGCAACTTTCACTTCATTCAGTAATCAGGCAGACAGATGGGGGCTTGTTGTGAACTCCATCTCCACCCATGCAGAATTTGGGAGGGCCAGCCCAGAGCTTCTGGGACACAGGCAGAATGAGGTTGTCTCATGGACATGTGGAGTAAGGAGATGATGCAAAGGTGGAAATGTGTGCAGTAGACAATTAAGCATCAGGTACAAGATAAGGAGATGGCAAACAGAGACCTCAGGCTTCCCTGGTGGCTCAGATGTTAAAGAATCTGCCTGCAGTGCAGGAGACCCAGGTTCCGTCCCTGGACTGGGAAGATCCCCTGGAGAAGGGAAGGACTACTCACTCCAGTATTCTTGCCTGGAGAATCTCAAGAACAGAGGAGCCTGGTGGGCTACAGTCCATGAGACTGCAAAGAGTCGGACACAACTGAATGACTAAGCTCACAAGCAGAGACCGCAGAACAGATTTCATGGCTTCAGAATGCCATGTAGGGGGATTCCCTGGTGGTCCAGTGGTTATGAATCTGTCTGCTAATGCAGGGGACATGGGTTCGACCCCTGATCCAGGAAGATTCCACATGCTGTGGGGCAACTAAGCCTGTGCTTCATAACTACTGAGCCGCCACACCCTAGAACCCATGCTCCACAACAGGAGAGGCCATTGTAATGAGAAGTCTGTGAACCACAACTCAAGTGTAGCCCCTACTCACGGCAAGGAGAGTCTGAATGCAGTAATGAAGACCCATGGCAGCCAAAAATACATAAATAAATAAATATGAAACAAAAGAATGCCAGGCAGGAGCTGGGAGACATTTCCTGGGATGCTGGAGTCTAGTCCACAGTGATATGGAAAGAGAGTATCATAGGCCATGTAGATGACCTTGTGCCCACTCACATACAGCCTCCTACCCAGATCAGCATTAACAAAGCAGAACTAGATTTCCCTGGGTTCCCCACACTGAAAGATTTAACTCTGTACTTCTCAAACTGTACAATGTTCATCTGAATCATCCACAGATCTTGTTTAAAATCTAGTTTCTGTAAGAGTAGGTCTCACGTGAGACTTGAGATTCTGAATCTAACAAGCTCGTAGCGGATTCCAATGCTACTGGTCCAGGGACCACACTTGGAGGAGCAAGACTCCTGTACTCTCGACAGTGACCCATCTTCACAACCATTCCTCTATGTCCCAGGTTTTATGGTGAGTTCAACTTCTCCTGAGAAACATTCTTCTTATTTAACATGCCTTCATTGAATTTGGCATGCCAAAGAATAGCCAGAGATGGATTAGATACAACAGGTCCAGAGTTTTAGCCTTGGCCTGACAATTTGCATCCTTTGAAAGAACCCAAGTGACTGTCCTCCAGCTTCAAACTTGGCCACCATGTGTAAGTCATGGTGGGAAAACCATGTTCACCCCTTGGATTTTCTCTCTGGAGCTGGTACTGGTCATCATTCTTCCAACAACCTTTATTCCTCTGGAGGATTTCCTAGATGTCCTACTTAGTGATCTATATTCTCTTAAGAATGAGTCATGATGGTTCATTTACATGATAGTTAATGTTAGTGATTTATTTTTTTCTGGTATGTTATATCTGTTTTTTTTTTTTTTTTTTTTTTTTTATTTTTTTTTTTTTATGTATCTATATGTAGATGATGCAGTCTATGAAAAAAAAAAAGAATGAGTCAGTCATCAGGAAGTTAGTGGTAGTGAGTGGGTTGAGGAAGTAACGGGACAATAGAGATACTCTGGAGGAAGATAGGCATCGCATGTTGTAATGGTGAAGAGGGGGGTCAACTAGATCCTGCAGGAAGTTCAGAAATGCAAATATGCTTCAAACCTTCTGTGGCTCTGCCATTTGGCCACTGGAATGTGATTTTGAGCACTTCTCTGGTGGCTCAGGGGTAAAGAATCCACTAGCAATGCAGGAGATGCAGGGGTTTGATCCCTGGGTTGGGAAGATGCCCTGGAGAAGGAAATGGCAACCCGCTCCAGTATTCTTGCCTGGGAAATCCATGGACAGAGCAGCCTAGCAAGCTACAGTCTGTGGGGTCACAAAGAATCAGACACGGCTTAGCGACTAAACAATAACAACAAAAACAAGCGGTTTTGTATAATAGCCAGGTGGTTTATAGATTCCCAAAGTCATTAAGAGTACCCTTCAAACCAGAAGATAGGATGGAGACCATGGCTGCATGAGGGAGACGCTGGATGGTGCTGTGGTTGTGCAATAAGAGAATTATGCATTGAATGCTTTCAACTATTCTTTTAGAGATGGGAGTGAAAGATGAAAGTAGCTCTTAATTACTTGAATTAAGTCACTTTTGGTTGCCATATTGAGCTTCTTTAAACATGACTGCATGTTCTGTACTCAGAATTGTCAAGAACTGTGGAGGGGCTGAGATTTTTACCTCCCTTTGCTAGCTGGTTACCCAGCCACATGGATGGTGGTAGAAGACACAAAATTCTCGGGTCAGAGATGAAGAACTTTATTACTCATGGCACAGCAAGCAGCGTGAAGTTCAAGTTCATGTTGATTTCCTCTTGCAACCCCAGTTCCACAGAGACAAGACAGAGGGGCCCATGTGAATACCATACTTGCAAAGGATTTGCATTTCAGCCGAGAAGCTCTGGACTTAGGGACCCCCAAATCTTTTATAAAAGACATTTGCACCAAAAGGAGACATCATTCCACTAGATAGAAAACCAACCTGGCCCCCTGCTCTGGAGGGAGACCCTATATCTTCCAAGGCCATTTGCCATACAAGCATCCTGGAGAAAATGGGCCAAAACAAAAGTGGTCAGTGCCTCTGCTCGCAAGATATGCAGAAACATGGAGAACTGTCTTCAGACAAAAAGAATATTAGCTACCCTCCTGTATTACTTTCTGCACCCTAAGAAGAGCTCTAAGAGCTTTAGTGCTTTATACACATCATATCACTCAGTCCTCACAACGTTTCTTGGAGGTTATCCCCATTTCACATATCAGAACATTCATTTTGTAATGATACAGAATAGTAGAGAGTCTATAATGATTCAGATACTGGGGATTCTGACTCCCCAGGTTTAGAAGGGGCATGGTGGTTCTTTTTAACCAGCCTCACAGGTGATTTTGACAGACACCAAACCTTAAGAATGTCACTAATTTAAAAGATAAAGTGAAAGTGAAGTCGTTCAGTCGTGTCCGACTCTTTGCGACCCCATGGACTGTAGCCTACCAGACTCCTCCATCCATGGGACTTTCCAGGCAGATAAGCATCTTTTAAATGCTCTTAACTATTTAGCCAAAGTTTTTACTCTTCTCTATATTTATGCTTACTTAGTAAAGAACTCTATTTCCTCTTATTTAAAACATAGGACTTTGAGTTCTTACTGTGTAAAGAAAACTCAGAATCAGAAAGTTATATATATATATATATCTACAGATTGTTTGTAATAAAAATGTTTAAAGAAAGTAGAAGCTTTGAAAGGACTGGCTCATTAAATTAAAAATGCAGCATGTATTTAAATGAAAAGAAAGTCACAAGATAAGGAAGAGTCCTGAGTTTAGCCTCAGGATGTTCTTAGTGGAAAAATGTATTTTGTCACACGATTGTGATAGCCATCAATGTTGCAAATTTGCAGAAGGCAAGGATGGAATCACGTGAAGGAGTAAGTAATTACAGGAAAAATTCAGTGTTCATTCATTTTGGCACTAAGAGTATTTGGGTTTAAAAAAAAAAAGTTTGCAGGGTGATGGCCTTGGGTTTTTGTTTTGTTTGCCTTCAGTACAGAGTGCAAAGCATTCTTTACTAAACTGAGAAATGTGATATGCACTTGGTGATCTGTCAAGGAGAATGACTCATGAAATGAGAGGCTAGGGCAGACTTGAAATGCCTCTGAATCTTGCCTCTGCACCGTCCAAAATCGGGGTAATTTCTTCTTTCCTTCTTTTTTTTGACGTCTTTCTTCCTTTTCTCCCTCTTTCCTTCCCTCCCTTCCCCCTTTCTCCCTTCCTTCTTTTCATTCTTCCTTATACTTACTCCAGGACACACATTTTCCTATATGAGTCAGTTCATATGTCAAAAGTTCTCACTGAAAGGCGATCTATAGTAATCTATATAATAATGACAGGCTATAGTCTGCATTTTCTAGTTACCGGAGTGAAAATTTGAAATGGGCTTAGTGTTTTCCTGTTGCTCTCACACTTTCCTCTTGAATTGCTTTATCCATTTGCCTGTGTCTTCTTTTGAAGAGTCTTCTAATCCTTGGCAGTCAAAATTGCCTTAAAGGAACCTTCCTATACTGTTGGTGGGAATGTAAATTGGTGCAACCACTATAGAGAACAGTATGGAGATCCCTTAAAATAACTAAAAATAGAGCTACTATATGACCTAGCAATCCCACTCCTGGGTATTTATCCAGAGAATACCATAATTCCAAAGATATAAGCTCCCCAGTGTTCATGTCAGCAAGACATAAATGCAACCTAAATGTCCACTGACAAATGAGTGCATAAAGAAGATGTGGTACATATATACAATGGAATACCACTCAGACATCTTTTTAAAAGAGTGAAATAAGGCCATTTGCAGCAACATGGATGGACCTACAGATTATCATATTAAGTGAAGTCAGACAGAGAAAGACAAGTATCATATGATATCATTTATCACTTCAGTTCAATTGCTCAGTCATGCCCGACTGTTTGCAACCCCATGGACTGTAGCACGCCAGGCTTCTCTATCACCAACTCCCTGAGCTTGCTCAAACTCATGTCCACTAAGTCAGTGATGTCATCCAACCATCTCACCCTCTGTCGTTCCCTTCTCCTCCCGCCTTCAAACTTTCCCAGCATCAGGGTCTTTTCTAATAAGCCATTTCTTTGCATCAGGTGGCCAAAGTATTGGAGTTTCAGCTTCAGTATCAGTTCTTCCAATGAACACTCAGGACTGATTTCCTTTAGGACGCACTGGTTGAATCTCCTTGCAGTCCAAGGCCTCTCAAGAGTCTTCTCCAACACCACAGTTCAAAAACGTCAATTCTTCAGTGCTCAACTTTCTTCACAATCCAACTCTCATATCCGTACATGACTACTGGAAAGACCCCAGCTTTGACTAGACGGACCTTTGCTGGCAAAGTAATATCTCTGCTTTTTAATATGCTGTCTAGGTTGGTCATAACTTTTCTTCCAAGGAGCAAGCGTCTTTTAATTTCATGGCTGCAATCACCATCTGCAGTGATTGTGGAGCTCCCCAAAATAAAATCTTTCACTGTTTCCATTGCTTCCCCATCTATTTGCCATGAAGTGATGGGACCAGATGCCATGATCTTAGTTTTCTGAAAGTTGAGTTTTAAGCCAACTTTTTCACTCTCCTCTTTCACTTTCATCTAGAGGCTCTTTAGTTCATCTTCATTGTCTGCCATAAGGGTGGTGTCATCTGCATATCTGAGGTTATTGATATTTCTCCCGGCAATCTTGATTCCAGCTTGTGTTTCATCCAGCCCAACATTTCACATGATGTACTCTTCAGAGAAGTTAAATAAGCAGGGTGAGAATATACAGCCTTGACATACTCCTTTCCTAATTTGGAACCAGTCTGTTGTTCCATGTCCAGTTCCAACTGTTTCTTCTTGACCCTCATACAAATTTCTCAGGAGGCAGGTCAGGTGGTCTGGTATTCCTATCTTTTTCAGAATTTTCCACAGTTTATTGTGATCCACACAGTCAAAGGCTTCGGCATAGTCAATAAAGCAGAAATAGATGTTTTTCTGGAACTCTCTTGCATTTTTGATGATCCAACGGATGTTGGCAATTTGATCGCTGGTTCCTCTGCCTTTTCTAAAACCAGCTTGAACATCTGGAAGTTCTCGGGTCATGTACTGTTGAAGCCTGGCTTGGAGAATTTTGAGCATTACTTTGCTAGTATGTGTGATGAGTGCAACTGTGCGGTAGTTTGAGTATTCTTTGGCATTGCCTTTCTTTGTGATTGGAATGAAAACTGACCTTTTCCAGTCCTGTGGCCACTGCTGAGTTTTCCAAATTTGCTGTCATGTTGAGTGTAGCACTTTCACAGCATCATCTTTCAGGATTTGAAATAGCTCAACTGGAATTCCATCACCTCCACTAGCTTTGTTCGTAGTGATGCTTTCTAAGGCCCTCTTGACCTCACATTCCAAGATGTCTGGCTCTAGATGAGTGATCACACCATCGTGATTATCTGGGTTGTGATAATATCTTTTTTGTACAGTTCTTCTATGTATTCTTGCCACCTCTTCTTAATATCTTCTGCTTCTGTTAGGTCCATACCATTTCTGTCCTTTATTGAGCCCATCTTTGCATGAAATGTTCCCTTGGTATATCTAATTTTCTTGAAGAGATCTCTAGTCCTTCTCATTCTAATTTTCCTCTATTTCTTTGCATTGATCTCTGAGGAAGTCTTTCTTATCTCTCCTTGCTATTCTTTGGAACTCTGCATTCAAATGGGTATATCTTTCTTTTTCTCCTTTGCCTTTCACTTCTCTTCATTTCTCAGCTATTTGTAAGGCCTCCTCAGACAGCCATTTCCCTTTTTGCATTTCTTTTTGTTGGAGATTGTCTTTATTCCTGCCTCTTGTACAATGTCACAAACCTCCATCCATAGTTCTTCAGGCATTCTGTCTATCAGATCTAATCCCTTGTATTTGTCACTTCCATTGTATAATCATAAAGGATTTGATTTAGATCATACCTGAATGGTCTTATGGTTTTCGCTTCTTTCTTCAATGTAAGTCTGAATTTGACGAGGAGTTCTTGATCTGATCCACAGTCAGCTCCTGGTTTTTTTTTGCTGACTATATAGAGCTTCTTCATCTTTGGCTTCAAAGAGTATAATCAGTCTGATTTTGGTATTGATCATCTGGTGATGTCCATGTGTAGAGTCTTCTCTTGTGTTGCTGGAAGAGGGTGTTTGCTATGAGTAGTGTGTTCTCTTGGCAAAACTCTGTTAGTCTTTGCCCTGCTTCATTTTGTAATCCAAGGCCAAAATTGCCTGTTACTCCAGGTATCTCTTGACTTCCTACTTTTGCATTCTAGTCCCCTATAATGAAAAAGACATTTTTTGGGGGTGTTAGTTCTAGAAGGTCTTGTAGGTCTTCATAGGACCATTCAACCTCAGCTTCTTCAACATTACTGGTTGGGCATAGATTTGGATTATGGTGCTATTGAATGGTTTGCCTTGGAAACAAACAGAGATCATTCTGTCATTTTTGAGATGGCACCCAAGTACTGCATTTTAGACTCTTATTGACTATTACGCTTGGCCAGCTTCTATACCGCCACCCTGGCACTCCAGTGCTGGCCCCTTGCCCTCCTGCCCCAAGTGTCCCTGATGAACACCTATTTTCCTTACAAGAGCCAAAAGGTCACCTCCTCGTGTCTTAAAGTCTCCCAGGCACCAGTGAGCAATCCCTGTCACTGAGGTGCCCCACCCCACTGCAGCCCTACAATATCCAGCCCTTGGTAGGGTCTTTTCTCCCCCGGCCTCAGGAAGCAGAGTTGTCCAAGGGAGAGATTGTGCAGCAAGGTTGTTCCAGCAAGTGTTCCAGGGCTCTGGTTTCAGGCCTATGCCCACCACACCCACCACTTCTTATGAGCTACTTAACCTCTTCCTGGATAATTCACTCATCTGCAAGATGTGGATAGTACTTCATGAAAATTAAATCTTTTTAAGACTGAAATATAAGACATACTCGTGATCAGTCATGTCTGACTCTTTGCAACCCAAAGGGATTTTTCTGGCAAGAATACTGGAATGGGTTGCCATTTTCTCCTCTAGTGGATTTCCCCTGGCCCCCTTGTCCTGCATTGCAGGTGAATTCTTTGCTGCTGAGCCACTGGGGAAGCTCTAAACATAAGATATAACACCATATAACTCCTAAAAGATGGCATAGGCAAAACCTTCTCTGACATAAGTAACAATGTTTTCTTAGGATGAGGGACACAGGCCTGAGACTGCCTTTCTCCCAAAGCAATATAAATAAAAACAAATCAGACTTGCAAGCTTTTGCACAGCAAAGGAAAACATAAAAACAAACAAAAAAATGAAAAGAAAACCTATGGAATGGGAGAAAATATTTTGCAAATGATGTGACTGACAAGGGCTTGATTTCCAAAATAGTGAAGCATTTCATACAACTCAGCAACAATAATAAAAAATAACCCAAAGAAGACCTCAACAGATATTTCTCCAAAGAAGACATACACATGGCCAGTGGATACATGAAAGGATGCTCAGCATCACTAATTATTAGAGAAATGCAAATCAAAACTAACATGAGGTACCATCTCACACCACTCAGAATGGTCATCATTAAAAATTCTACAAATAACAAATGTGGGAGAGGGTGTGGAGAAAAAAGAACACTCCTGCACCGTTGGTGAGAATGTAAGTTGGTACAGCTATTATGGAAAACAGTGTGGAAGTTTCTCAGAAAGTTAAAAATAGAATTACCATATGATCCAGCAAGTACACTCCTGGGAAGATATCCAGACAAGACTATAGTTCAAAAAGATGCATGTATGCCTATGTTCATAGCAGCACTGTTCACAATAGCTAGAACATGGAAGCAACCTAAATGTCCATCAACGAATGAATGAATAAGGAAGATGTGGTACTTATATGCAATGGAATACTACTCGGCCACAGAAAAGAAGAAAATAATGCCATTTGCAGCAGTATGGGTGCAATTAGAGATTATCACACTAAGGGAAGTAAGTCAGAAAAAGAAGGACAAATACCGTATGATATCACTTATATGTGTAATCTAAAATATGGCGCAAATGAACCTAAAAAAAGAAACAGACTCCTAGACATAGAGAACAATCTTATAATTGCCAAGGGGGAGTAGAGGAGGGAGAAGGAGGGACTGGGAGTTTGGAGTTGTTATATGCAAATTATTACATTTAGAATGGATTAACAACAAGGTCCTAATGTATATCACAGATAACTATATTCAATATCCTATGATAAACTATAATGGAAAAGAATACAAAAAAGAATGTATATATGTGTATAACTGAGTCTGTCTGCTGTACAGCAGAGATTAGCTCAAAACTATAAATCAACTATACTTCAATTAAAAGAAGAAAATTGTCTTTTTGAAGAATAAAATGAGTTAACACCAAATACTTAGGCAAGTACAGGTGCATGGTAAGCTCAATAAATGCTGGATCTTGAAAAATCTTTTCACCTCCCGCTGGCCTGGACTCAGTCCTAGGCATCCCACACTGTCTCATTCAATTGCACTCCTCCAGCTCTGAACCCAATCCTGATCAGTCACACAAACAGTGAAATAATGCAGAGATGTTTAAAGAACTCTGCCGGTTTCCCGCATTGCCTTCTCTGAAAGGTAACAAATGTTACTTGTCCACTGTTTACCCTTTCCCTCCCTTCTCCACAGTCTTGCAGTGTATACATTTAGAAAATTTCCCCTCCATTTTTACAAATATGGGATCATTGTAAAGATGGTACCATGCATGTTTTTTTTTTTGTTTTTTGTTTTTTGTAATTTCCAGATGAAATATCTTAGGCCTGGTTTATCTAACCCTAGGTTGTCTAGGTTATCCCATACATCTGGGATACAGTTTGTTTTTCTCCTTGCTTGACTTTCAGTTAACAAGGCACTGAGTGAACAATTCAGAACTCCAAGAGACAGACTCTCAGTTTTCTGTATAAGATAGCATTAAGTAATAATCAGATGTTAGCTACAGAGTATTGCCATTTTTGCAGTAAAGACTGTTGACTTCAAAAGTTTTCCACAGGGACTTCCCTGGAGGTCAACTGGTTAAGACTCAAAGCAGGGAGCACAGGTTTGATTCCTGGTTGGGGAACTAAAATCCCATATCCCTCTCTTTGCAGCCCCAATATTAAAGTAAAATAAGATAAAATTTAAAAATTTTTCCATGAAAGAGTTGAAAGAAATCTGAATGTCTCTGAGAGTGTGTATATTGGCTTGCTAGGACTGCCATAACGAAATACCATAGACTGTGTGGCTTAAACATTTATTTTCTTGTGGTTATGGAGGCTGGAAGGCTAAGATCAAAGTGCTGGCAGGTTTGGTTTCTCCTGAGCCCTTGCTTCTTGGCTTGCAGATGGTGGCCTTTTTGTGTCTTCTCGTGACCTTTTCTCAGTGCACCTACATCCCAAGTATCTCTCTTCTTTAAGGACAGCAATCATGATGGATTAGGACCCCACCTAACAGTCTCAGTTGGATTTCATCATCTCCTTGAAGGCCCTGTCTTCAAATATGTGAACTAGAGCCCACCCATAGAATCTTGCTTACTCTTAATTACCTTGTTAAAGCTCTGTCTCCAGAAGTGATTACACATCAGGTCCTGGGGTTGGGGCTTCAACATATGAATTTTGGGAGAACACAATTCAGCTCAAAACAAAGTGTAAGGATGAAGTGTGGTGGACACACACAAGGAGGTATTAAGCAGCCATCAGAAACACTGGGTTAGATGGAAATAATGCAACCTGAATGGAACAATGCAACCATAATGCAACAATGCATGCATGCTAAGTTGCTTTCAGTCCAGTTCAGTTGCTCAGTCGTGTCCGACTCTTTGCGACCCCATGAATCACAGCACGCCAGGCCTCCCTGTCCATCACCGTCTCCCGGAGTTGACTCAAACTCACGTCCATCGAGTCGGTGATGCCATCCAGCCATCTCATCCTCTGCCGTCCCCTTCTCCTCCTGCCCCCAATCCCTTTCAGCTCTAGTCATGTCCAATTCTTTTCTACCCCATGGAGTGCAGCCTGCCAGACCACATATCTATCCATGGGAGTCTCTAGGCAAGAAAACTGGAGTGGGTGGCCATGCCCTCCTCCAGGGGATCTTCCCGACCCAGGGATCTAAGCCATGTCTCTTACGTCTTCTGCATTGGCAGGCGAGTTCTTTACCACTAGCACCAACTGGAAAGCCCAAATGCACAACACTGTATGAGAAACGTGAGGAACAGAAAGACAAGTGTGACCTAATATCACTCCTATAAATTAAAAGCAGGTACCCTTAGTGCACATTATGCAAGAACATTTACCAAAAAACAAACAAAAAAAAACAAACTAATCATTAAATACAGCACAGTAGTTGCCTATGGTATCAGGAGGACAAGAGTAGGGGATGGGGATTTTTTTTAAGGCACAGAAATTAATGAGAGAGAGAGAAGAAGAGAGAATTTGGCAGACTAGAGGTGACATTATACTGTAAACTACCCTCTGGCTCTCAGGTCCAAAATGAAATACCAACAGTGAGGAAACCAGGACACCCCTCCTCCATCTTATTAGCATGGTGTAGAGAGAGATTTTGTTTCAGTCCAGATCCATGGACATAAGACAACCTGCTTTTCTCTTACCATCTGAGATGTTTGGCCCAAATGGTGACATCCAATTGCAGAATATTGTAACATTCCTTTTTCCATCTGGGGCACAGAGAATTTTTGGTTTCCTCTGTTCTCTAACAGAAATATTGCAAAGTAGCAGAAACTTTGTGAAGTGTAACAGGTATGTATACTTAATGGTAAAGAGCCAGAAATAAAGACTCTGAAAAACATTTGATGCCGGGTATATTCCACAGCAGACCATGTTGGTTGCCTGTCCTATATCCAATATGCTAACCCCAACACCCTGATTTATCCCTCCTCCTCACCTTACCCCTTTGGTAACCATAAGTTTGTTTTCTAAGTCCATGAGTCTGTTTCTCTTTTGCAAATAAGTTCATTGGTATCATTTTTTTTTTTTTGATACCACATATCTTAGAGGTTGCCATTATCTTCATTACCTCCACCATAGTTTGGTCTCAGGTCAAACAATAGGGAGGGAACACAGCCCTGCCCATCAACAGAAAATTGGATTAAAGATTTACTGAGCATGGCCCTGCCCAACAGAACAAGACCCAGTTTCCCCCAGTCAGTCTCTACCATCAGGAAGCTTCCATAAGCTTCTTATCCTTATCCACCAGAGGGCAGACAGAATGAAAACATCATAGAAAACTAATCAAACTGATCACATGGACTACAGACTTGTCTAACTCAATGAAACTATGTGCCTTGCTGTGTAGGGCCACCCAAGATGGATGGGTCATGGCAGAGAGTTCTGACAAAATGTGGTCCACTAGAGAAGGGAATGGCAAACCACTACAACATTCTTGTCTTGAAAATCCCATGAACAGTTCAGTTCTGTTCAATCACTCGGTTGTGTCCAACAATTTGTGACCCCATGGACTGCAGCATGCCAGGCCTCCCTGTCCATCACCAACTCCTGGAGCTTGCTCAAACTCATGTCCATCGAGTCAGTGATGCCATCCAACCATCTCATCCTCCGTCGTCCCCTTCTCTTCCAGCCTTCAAACTTTCCCAGCATCAGGGTCTTTTCTAATGAGTCAGTTCTTTGCATCAGGTGGCCAAAATATTGGAGTTTCAGCTTTGGCATCAGTCCTTCCAATGAATATTCAGGACTGATCCTCTTTAGGATGCACAAATTGAATCTCCTTGCAGTCCAAGGGACTCCCAAGGGTCTTCTCCAACACCACAGTTCAAAAGCATCAATTCGGTGCTCAGCTTTCTATATAGTCCAACTCTCACATCCATACATGACTACTGGAAAAACCATAGCTTTGACTAGATGGATCTTTGTTGGCAAAGTAATGTCTCTGCTTTTTAATATGCTATCTAGGATGGTCGTAGTGTTTCTTCCAAGGAATAAGCGTCTTTTAATTTCATGGCTGCAGTCACCATCTGCAGTGATTTTGGAGCCTCAAAAATAAAGTATCTCATTATTTCCGTTGTTTCCACATCTATTTGCCATGAAGTCATGGGACCGGATGCCATGATCTTATTTTTCTGAATAGTATGAAAAGGCAAAAAGATAGAACACTGAAAGATGAACTTCCCAGGTTGGTAGGTGCCCAATATGCTACTGGAGAAGAGTGGAAAAATAACTCCAGAAAGACTGAAGAGATGGAGCCAAAGTAAAAACAACACCCAGTTGTGAATGTGACTGGTGATGGAGGTAAAGTCCAATGGTGTAACAATATTGCATATGTACCTGGAATGTTAGGTTCATGAATCAAAGTAAAATGGAAGTGGTCAAATAGGAGATGGCAAGAGTGAGCATCAGCATTTTGGAATCAGTGAACTAAAATGGATTGGAATGGGTGAATTTAACTCAGATGACCATTATATCTACTGCTGCGGGCAAGAATCCCTTAGAAGAAATGGAGTAGCCCTCATAGTCAACAAAAGAGTAAGCATTTACTTACTTGATATCAAATAGAAGGTATGGATAAATTCTGGCCACACCGAGTCAAACAAGACCCTAGGCATCATGATTCTGTCAGACTTAATCAATGAGATTTGTCAAGTCATGGTGATTAGGTCAATGTTGTTATCACACACAGAGAGTTAGAAAGTGAGGTAAAAGGTCAAGGGAAAAGATTTTCCCTTTCTTTACAAAGATAAAACTTTAACCCAGCCTTAGATTTCAGGGAGCTCTGATCTAGCTAGCTGAGGGTACAATTCATTTAAAACAATAAATCACACAACTACTAAGAGACTGCCTCGTGTCAAAAAATTCAGACAATATGAATGTGCACATTGTGAGAAGAAAAAGCCCTTGTTATCTGTTTGGGGAGATTCCTTCCATTGTTTTTCTTTGGCCATGCACTTTCAAAGCAGACACTCATTTCTTTGTCCTTCTCTACCACTTCCGTTGCATCGGCCTGGTAAGATGATGCTTGGGAAACAATTATAAAACTGGGTAGGATTATTATTCTCATAGTTGAAAGAACCCCTGAAAACACAAAGGAAACAGTATTTGGAAGGAGAACATCTATGCCTCTCTCCACAGTCTAGAAGATATGCTGGTGGAGGACCGACTATGAGCCAGCCTCACCCTAGACCAGCTCTTGAAACCTAGTATTTCTAGTCCTCAAAAAAGTCCATGGCAGCCCATGTTCTTATT
Source organism: Capra hircus (assembly GCF_001704415.2). Lineage (NCBI taxonomy): Eukaryota > Metazoa > Chordata > Mammalia > Artiodactyla > Bovidae > Capra > Capra hircus. The sequence goes on from NC_030815.1 coordinate 100,754,221, forward strand.
ATCTTCCCTCACAACCTAAGGAAACTGCAATTCCAAGCAGTAAAATAACTTAGACTCCTCATGTAAGTAATCAGTCTCAGGGTTGAGATTTGAATCTGAGTTAACAAGCTCCCAGGCCCTATACTATACAGTATTCTATTTTACCTTCCAAAACAGGTGAGACGGATTCCTTTTATAGGTAAAAGCAAATTTAGGAAAGTTTATACTTATGAGATATCTGAAAACTACTAGTAGTGATGTTACTTTAGACAGGAAAAGATGTTACTGAACTCAGGTTCGCTGGCGTGCCACTTAGAAACCAATGGGCTTCCCTAGTGTCTCAGTTGGTAAAGAATCTGCCTGCAATCCAGGAGACCTGGGCTCAGTCCCCTGGTCGGGAAGATCCTCTGGAGAAGGAAATGGCAACCCACTCCAGTACTCTTGCCTGGAGAATTCCATGGACAGAGGAGCTGGGCAAGCCACAGTCCACTGGATCAAAAAGAGTTGGACATGACTGTGTGACTAATTTTAACTTTAGTAAGCAATACTCAAGAGGCAAGTGTTAGCAGAAAGGAAAGTTGCTTTCATCAGAAGAGTGGGCAATCTGGGGGAAAGGTGGGCTCATGTCTCAAAAGCAACTCTGAAGGTTCTGCCTACTCGTGAAAGTTTTTAAAGGGAAAGGGGAAGTAATCCCAGTTATCACTGAGATAGGGAATTAGGCACTTAGCCATCTCCCTCTGCATCCAGGCTTGTTGATTCCTTGTGATCTTTCTTTAGATGGATATTGTTCACACAGTTTAAACACGAAATTACTGACGGTAAAACTAGGGAAGAGATCTGACCATCTGTTAATCACTTATTATTCATTTCTACTTCTTTCATCTATGGAAGGAACTAACAAGTTACACAAGGTATTATGGGCTCCAAAGATTTGAAAGGTGTCTTTGGGCTGGAGAGGAGTGGAGCATGGAGTGACAGGTTAATGGTTAGCTACAATACAGCTTTGCCAAAGCGACAAGACAAGAGGGGTTTCCTGCAGAGAGTTCTTTCCTGCTAAAAGCTGCTTACAAATCCCCACTTGTCAGAACATCATTCCATTTCTTTGGACTTATGGGCAAAGTTCTGTCTTCTGTAACTTTTTCAGAATGACGTAACAGCACCATATTCTTAGAGTGGAAAATGTTGGTATGGGTGTATAGCACCTCTGCTGACAATTTTTGTTGCCCTCTTACATTTATGGACAGAATCAGCAACAGTTTCTAAAAGATTCTATTTATTGATTGCTTTTTGGCTGTGCTAGGTATTCATTGCTGAGCAGACTTTTCTCTAGTTGTGGCGAGTGGGGGCTACTGTGTAGATGCAACGCATGGGCTTTTCACTGTGGTGGCTTCTTTTGTGGAGAAGCAACGGCTCCACGCTTACGGGCTTCAGCAGCTGCAGGTCCTGGGCCCTAGAGCACAGGCTCAACAGCTGCGGCACATAGGCTTAGTTGCTCTGCTGCGTGTGAGAGCTTCCTGGATCAGGGATCGGACACCGTGTCTCCTGTGTTAGCAGGCGGATTCTTTACCACTGAGCCACCAGGGAAACCCTACAATTATTTTTTCAATATTTATTTTTATTTATTCACTTATTAGGTCATGCCAGGTCTTAGCTGCAACACACTGGATCTTTGCTCTTCATGGCGCTTAAGGAATATTTAGCTGTGCCATGCAAACTATCAGTTGTGACATGCGGGATCTACTTTTACAACCAGGAACTGAACCCAGGCCCCTGCAATGAGAGTGCAGAGTCTTAGCAACTGAACCACCAAGGGAGTTCCAAGGTCCAGTTATTTTGATGACACAGAGATATAGGCTATTGTGAGCAATAGTGTTAGTTCCGTTCCCTCGAGGTCAGTTCTTGGAACTGCAGTAGCCATAGATTCAGAACTGCTCACGTTGGAGCAGCTCATATCATGGCTGTAGTCTGGTCATCATGCAGTTAGCTTTTTCCCTCTGGCAGGCAGTTACAGTGTCTATGAAATGACTCAGGGTGCATCTAACCCTGAAGAATTGTGTGATTCTATTGTCCCAATCATTAGCTGTTGGAGCCTGCTTATTTGGGACTCAGGGAAGGCTGAGAGATTTCAGTTTTTCTACAAACAAGAGGCAGGGAACATGGAGATCCTTTTTACCTGGGGGATGGGTCCCCACAGGTTTCTGCTGGGTTCCAAATATACTATCACCCATTGAATAAGTTACCAAGAGTTCATAAATGAAGAGCTAAGGAAAAGATCTTCCCTACAGAGACTTCGCTAGTGGTCCACTGGCTAAGACTCTGTCCTCCCAGTGCAGAGGGCACAAGGTTCAAATCCCTCCCTGCTCAGGGAACTAGATCCCACATGCCGCAACTAAGAGTTTGCAAGGTATGGCTAAGATTCAGCATGCTTCAACAAACATTGAGAATCCCATGTGCCACGATAAAGACCCAACACAGCCAAATAATAAATACATATATATTAAAAGAGAAGATCTTCCTTAGAGTAGAGTACTAACTAATAAATGTGAGTGAAATGATGAAATTAGAATGTCACCACCTTGTAATCACTGTATTAATAATTCTTTCAGGCAAAAGTCATGAACGCTAGAAAAGCAGGTGAAACTTGAGGTGGAATAAGATCCAACCAGTCTATTCTGAACGAGATCAGCCCTGGAATTTCTTTGGAAGGAATGATGCTAAAGCTGAAACTCCAGTACTTTGGCCACCTCATGCGAAGAGTTGACTCATTGGAAAAGACTCTGATGCTGGGAGGGATTGGGGGCAGGAGGAGAAGGGGACGACAGAGGATGAGATGGCTGGATGGCATCACCGACTCAATGGACATGAGTTTGAGTGAACTCCGGGAGTTGGTGATGGACAGGGAGGCCTGGCGTGCTGCGATTCATGGGGTCGCAAAGAGTCGGACACGACTGAGCGACTGAACAGAACTGAACTGAACTGAAAATAACTTCACAAATTATTTGTTAAAGGAGAAAAGGTAGGTTTACAGTGGAATAACCACTCAGACAACTGGTTAATGTCAACATGGGTTTTGAGACAAACAGATATTATCTTATGCTTTCTGATACTGTACCTTGAGAACAGAACATCAGTTCTGTGATTGTTGCTGTTCAGTTGCTAATTCGAGTCTGACTCTTTGTGATCTCCTGGACTGCAACACGCCAGGCTGGTCTGTCCTTCACTGTCTCACGGAATTTGCTCAGAATTATGTCCATTCACGGAGAAGGCAATGGCAACCCACTCCAGTACTCTTGCCTGGAAAATCCCACGAATGGAGGAGCCTGGTAGGCTGCAGTCCATAGGGTCACTAAGAGTCGGACACGACTGAGCGACTTCTCTTTCACTCTTCGCTTTCATGCGTTGGAGAAGGAAATGGAAACCCACTCCAGTGTTCTTGCCTTGAGAATCCCAGGGATGGGGGAGCCTGGTGGGCTGCCATCCATGGGGTCACACAGAGTCAGACACGACTGAAGCGACTTAGCAGCAGCAGCAGCATCTCCATTCAGCTGGTGATGCTATCTAACCATCTCATCCTCTGACGCCCTCTTCTCCTTTTGCTTTCAATCTTTCCCAGCCTCAGGTCTTTTCCAATGAGAAGGCTCTTCACATCAGCTGGCCAAAGTATTGGAACTTCAGCTTCTGTATCAGTCCTTCCAATTCTGTGGCCTCCTGATTGAAATGCATAACATGGATTTCATTATGAGGAAATACCAGATAAATACCGATTGTAGAACCCTCTACAAAATAACTAACTGGTAATCTTCAAAAGTGTTTAAGTTCATAGAAGTCAGGGGCAAGTTGAAGAACTGATTTTTAGATTAGAGGAGACTAAAGAGACAGGAAACTAAAAGCAGTGCAGGAACCTGGACTGGACTTGGGGCAAAAGGATAGTTATAAAGGGCATGATTGAAACAACTGTGAAATCAGAACGCCCATAGATTAGATCAGGCATCGGCAAACTACACATGCTCCTCTGGTCAAATCCAGCCCACTAGTTCTGTATGGCTTGCAAGCTAAGAATGGTTTTCACAATAAAAAGAAAAATTTGTGGTGGAGAATGTAACATAAAATTTACCATTCTGAACATGTTTAAGTTTTTTTTTTTTTTCTTAATTGCTCGGTTTAAGACCCCATGGACTGTAGCCCTTCAGGCTCCTCTGTCCATGGAATTTTCCAGGCAAGAATACTGGAGTGAGTCTCCATTTCCAGTGATCAAACCTGTGTCTCTTGCACCTCCTGCATTCTTTACTACTGTGCCACCTGGGAAGCCATTATAAGATATGGCCCATATTATTATGTAATAGATCTCTAGAACTTTCTCATCTTGGAAAACTAAACCTCTGTGCCCACTGAACAACTCCCTATTCCCCTCTCCCCCCAGACACCGGCAACCACAATTCTGTTTTTTATTTCTATGAGTTTGACAGTTTTAGATGGCTTATATAAGTGACATCATACAATATTTGTCATTTTCTGAGTAGCTTATTTCACTTAATGTTCTCAAGGTTTATCCATGTTGTACCATGTAATAAGATTTCTTGTTTTAGGTTGTATAATAGTTCATTGTATGTATTTATCACTTTTTCTTGGGATTATAATTAATTTTATTTTTTATTTTTTAAGAAATTTACATTGGAGTATAGTTGATTTACAGTGTTGCATTAGCTTCAGGTGTACAGCGAAGTGATCAAGTTATACATACTTATATATCTATTCTTTTTCAGATTCTTTTCCCATATAGGTTATTAGAGAGTTCTGAGTAGAGTTCCCTGTGCTATACATAGGACCTTGTTGATTATCTATTTTATATATAGTAATGTATATATGGGAGCTTCCCAGGTGGCTCAGTGGTGAAGAATCCACCTGCCACTGCAAGAGGTGCTGGAAACTTGGGTTTGACCCCTGAGTCAGGAAGATCCACTAGAGGAGGAAGTGGCAACCCATTCCAATGTTCTTGCCTGAAAAGTCCCATGGACAGAGTAGCTGGACTGTGAGTCCATGGGGTCGCAAAAAGTTGGACATGACTGAGTGACTGAGCACACCCAAAGTGTGTATATGTTAATCCCAACCTCCTAATTTATCCCCCACAACAGTTTTCCCCTTCGGTAACATAAATTTGTTTTCTAAGTCTCTGTTTTGTAAATGAGTTCATTTGTATCATTTTATTAGATACCACGTGTAAGTGATGCCATGATATTCGTGTTTCTCTGTCTGACATTCACATTGTATGGTAATCTCTAGGTCCATCCATGCTGCTGCAAATGGCATTATTTCATTCTTTCTTGTGGTTGAGTAGTATTCTATTGTATATGTGTACCGGAGCTTTATCCAGTCATCTGTCAATGGACATTTAGGTTGCTTTTTAAACCTCTTGGTTATTGCACGTAGTGCTGCAAAGAACACTGGGATGCCTGTATCTTTTCGAATTATGGTATTCTCTGAATATATGCCCAGGAGTGGGATTGCTGGATCATACGGTAGCACTATTTTCAGTTCGTTAAGGAACCTCCATACTTTTCTCTATAGTGGTTGCACCAAATTACATTCCCACCAACACTGTAGGAGGGTTCTTTCAGGGCATTTTTCACTGTCAAGGCTTAGAAGCCTCCCCAAAAGAAAACACAGAGAAATGAGTAAACAGATTCAAGAGGGAGATGTGACAGCAACAGGACAAGAGCAAACTTGTTTCATTTTCATGCAGATAACTGGGAAATGCAGATGACAGCCGGCTACTCTTATATAGATTACTACAGATCACCTTTCAGTGAGAACCTTTGATGTATACACCTGACTCATAGGAACACTTGTGTCCCAGAGTAAGGATAAGGAAGGAAGAAAGGAATGAAGGGAGAAAGGGGGAAGGGAGGGATGGAAAGAACGAGAAACAGAGGAAAGGAGTCAAAAAGAGGAAAGAAAAGAGAAATTACCCCAAATTTTGGAAGGCAAGGAGGCAGGATTCAGAGGCATTTCAAAACTGCCCTAACTTCTTGTGTCATAGAAGGAAATCTGTCCCAAAGCTCTTTTAGTTTGTTTTAAAGCAAAAACTTTGGGTGAAGGCAAAGTATTATATTTATTTATTTATTTCTTGACCACAGAGCATGGTATGTGGGATCTTTGGTCCATGGATCAGACCCACATCCCCTGAACTGGAAGGCAGACTCTTAACCACTGGACCACCAGGGGAACCCTGAAGGCAAATTATTTTTAGAATGCTCATGCTGTTGGGATTGACGTGACCAGTGATACAGAGTTCATAAATTATACAGTAACGCTTTGTTAACATAAATTGCTATGGTATTTTTGTGTTTAGGCATTTGCTGAATGAAAGAAAACATAATTTAAATTGGGAGCCTTCCTAAAGTTCTAGTCAAGTTCAGGCAGAAGCTCTCTGAATCAGCCTCTGACATGGCAAGAAATTAAATAATCAATCAAGAATTCATTGTTATTTGGTTAACCTTAACCAAAGACTTTTTTTTTTAAATCACCCTTGTCTTCTTCGTTTGTTTGTTTTAAATTGTAAATATATGAAAAAAAAGTTTATTTTTCTCATTGAAGATTATGGATCTGAAGGCTGGTTTTACCTGCTTTGCACCTTTGAGTAAATCACATCTTTTCTCCAGATCATACAAATCTGTTCCTGTACCTGACAGAGTTGTGACACAATGTACACAGAAACAACCTCCAACCTCAAAGCGAAAGTGTGTGTGAAAGGGTTAGTTGCTCAGTCATGTCTGACTCTTCGCAACCCCATGAACTGTGGCTCACCAGGCTCCTCTGTCCATGGGATTCTCCAGGCAAGAATACTGGAATGGATAGCCATTTCCTTCTCCAGGGGAATCTTCCGAACCCTAGTCTCCTGCGCTGCAGGCAGATTCTTTATTGTCTGAGCCACAGGGAAGCCCTCCAACCTCAAAGGGGTGTACAAGTAATTGTTCATAACATAGGCCCAAAGTGATCTGTGATAAAAACAGTCAAAACATGCCCGCTTTCTGGGAGAGGCAGGAACGGCTGATCCTATTCACGTTTCCTCCATTTCCCCTGCAGATCCACTCTCCAGCCAGTTCCTCACAAGTTCAGCTCCTTTCTCAAGCTTCTGCTTGGTTTGGGTGGGCCTGGTGCTGATTCTCCCTGTATTACTTAGGGCTGGCCGTGTCCTAACAAAAAGCCACAGCTCTTTCAGACAGCCGCTGGGCAACACCCTCTTCCCACCCTGCCCCGCTGCTCTGACCCCTTTGGGCCCAAGAGGTCTTGCCAGGCCCCAGTTGATTCCCCTTTTCCCTGCATGTTGCCCTTTGGGTGGGTAAGTTGTCTGACTCCTGCTTAGGAGGCTGTGAGCATGCATCGTCACTCAGCTGCGCTCAGTCCCTCTGTTGTATCTGACTCTTTGTGAGCTCATGGTCTGTAAACTGTCAGGCTCCTCTGTTCATGGGATTTCCCAGGCAAGAATACTGGAATGGGTTGCCATTTCCTTCTCCAGGAGCTCTTCCCGATCTAGGAATTGAACTCGTGTCTTCTGTATCTCCTACATTTTCAGGCAGATTCTTTACCACTGAGCTACCTGGGAAGCCCAACATGGATAGAAAAAAACAAAACAAAACAAAACACTTTTTTAAGGTATTTTAGACAAACGGTTTAAATGAACAAAATCAGAAAAATGAACAATTCCAAAGATATATGGATGCAAATAACATCTTGCCATGTCACCATTGTGGAGAAATATGTACACTGCATTTCTCAACCCACTTTGCACTCTGAACTGTGAACAGGAAACAAACAGAAACCCAAGGTCCTCACCCCACACACTTCTTTCATTTACCCTGAATACTCTTAGTGCTAAAATGAATGAATGCTGAATTTTTCCTGTGAGTTCCCTACTCTTTGGCATAACTCCATCCTTAGCATTTTTCAACGCTGAATTTTTTGCAAATTTGCAACCTTCATGAGTATCACAATCATGTGACAAAATATATTTTTCCATTAAGAACATCCTGAGTTGTAAACTTGGGAATGTTGGCAACCTTGTAATTTTCTTTTCATTTAAATGCCCAGTGTGTTTTTTAATGAGCCAGTCCCTTCAAAGTTTGTACTTTTTAAAAACAGTTTTATTGCAAACAATCTATGCTTTTTTCCTTTTTGTTTCCAAATCATCCTTACACAGTAAGAACTCAAAATACCATGTTTTAAATAAAAAGAGATAAAATTCTTGACTTTATTAAGAAAGAATAAATGTCCATCAGCAGATGAATGGATAAGAAAGCTGTGGTACATATACACAATGGAGTATTACTCAGCCATTAAGAAGAACACATTTGAATCAGTTCTAATGAGATGGATGAAGCCGGAGCCGATTATACAGAGTGAAGTAAGCCAGAAAGAAAAACACCAATACAGTATACTAATACATATATATGGAATTTAGAAAGATGGTAATGATGACCCTGTATGCAAGACAGCAAAAGAGACACAGATATGTAGAGCGGACTTTTGGACTCTGAGGGAGAGGGGGAGGGTGGGATGATTTGGGAGGATGGCATTGAAACATGTATACTATCATGTAAAGAAAGAATCGCCAGTCTATGTTTGATGCAGGATTCAGGATGCTTGGGGCTGGTGCATGGGGATGATCCAGAGAGATGATACGGGGTGGGAGGTGGGAGGGGGTTCATGTTTGGGAACTCATGTACACCCGTGGTGGATTCATGTCAATGTATGGCAAAACCAATACAGTACTGTAAAGTAAAAATAAAGTAAAAATAAAAATTAAAAAAAAGAATAAATATAGAGAAAAATTAAAGTTTGGCTAAATAATTAAGGAAATTAAAGAGATGATACTTATCTTTTAAATTAGTCATTCTTAAGGTTTGATGTCTATCAGAATCACCTGTGAGGCTTGTTAAAAATAAACGTCAAGCCCCTTCCAAACCTGGAGGGTCAGAGTCTGCAGTGATCTAAATCGTTACAGACTCTCCACCATTCTGTGTCATTATAGGATCTAATGTTCTCATCTGTGAAATGGGGATAACCTCATAAAATTGTTGTGAGGATTAATTGGGATAAGCTATATAAAGCACTTAGAGCTGTTCTTAATGCACAGTAAGTACTATAGGAGTATAGCTATTCTTACTTTTGTCCTGAGACAATTCTCTATGTTTCTGCCGGTCTTGTGAGCAGGGTCACTGACCACTTTTGTTCTGGCCCATTTTCTCCAGGATGTTTTTGTAGCAAATGGCCTTGGAAGATGTAGGGTCTCCCTCCAGAGCAGGGGGCAGGTTGGTTTTCTGTCTAGTGGAATGATGTCTCCTTTTGGTGCAAATGTCTTTTATAAAAGATTTGGGCTCCCTAAGTCCAGAGCTTCTCGGCTGAAATGCAAATCCTCTGCAAGCATGGCATTCACATGGGCCCCTCTGTCTTGTCTGTGAACTTGGGGTTGCAAGAGGGAATCAGCACGAACATGAACTGCATGCTGCTTGCTGTGCCGTGAGTAATAAAGCTCTTCATCTCTGACCCAAGAATTTGGTGTTTTCTACCACCATCTGTGTGGCAGGCTAACCAGCTTGCAAAGGGAGGTAGAAATCTCAGGTCCCTCACAGTTCTGGATAATTCTAGAGTACAGAACATGCAATTGTGTTTAAAGAAGTGCAATATGGCAAGCAAAAGTAATTTAATTAAAGTAATTTAAAAATAATTTCATGGAATTCCCTGGTGGTCCAATGGCTAGGACTCCATGCTTTCACTGCTGAAAAGAAGTTATTTTATTTTTCACTCCCATTTCTAGATGAATATTTGAAAGGATTCAATTCATAATTTTCTTATTAAACAACCACAGCACCATCCAGCCTCTCCCACATGCAACCACAGTCCCCATCTTATCTTCTGGCTTGAAGGGTACTGTTAATGACTCTTGGAATCTAAATCCACCTGGCCATTATTCAAAACCACTTATCAGTGGCCAAATGGTACAGCCACAGAAGGTTTGAAGAGAATTTGCATTTCTGAACTTCCTCTGGGATATCAGTTGACCCCTTGCTCACTATTCTAGCATGCGATGCAGAGTTTGCAACACCTTCCTCCAAAGCATCTCATTTCACAGCAAGTAAAGTTTTGTTCTGTTATTTCCTCAACCCACTCAATACCACTGGCATCTTGATGGCTGACTCATTCCTAAGAGAATATAGGCCACCCAGGAGAACATCTAGAAAATTCTCCAGAGAGTCAAACACTATTTGAAGAATTATGACTGGTACCAGCTACAGAGGGCTTCCCTGGTGGCACTAGTGGTAAAGAACCTGCTTGCCAATGCAGGAGACATAAAGATGTGGGTTCGATCCCTGGGTTGGGAAGAGTCCCTGAAGAAGGGCATGGCAACCTATTCCAGTATTGTTGCCTGGAGAATCCCTTGGGCAGAGGAACGTGGCCGGCTACAGTCCATAGGGTTGCAAAGAGTCGGACATGACTGAAGCGACTTAGCATGCACGCTCTAGCTCCACAGGGAAATCCAAGTGGTGTACACTGCTAGTTCTCCACCACGGTTTACAAAAGTGGCCACATCCAAAGCTGGAGGACAGTCACCTGGGTTACTTCAAAGGATGCAGATCCTCAGGCTGATGCCCTTTGAACCCATGGTATCTACTCTGTCTCTGACTGTTCTTTGGCATGCCAAATTCAATGAAGTCATCTTATATAAGAAGAGAATGTTTTTCAGGAGAAGCTGAACTCACCATAAATCCCAGGACACAGAGGAATGGTCATTGGGGTGGGACACTGTGAAGAGTCCTGGAGCCTTGCTGCTCCAAGTGTGGTCCCCAGATCAGCAGCATCTGTATCAGCTGCAAGCCTGTTAAAGATTCAGAATCTCAAGTCTCACTTGAGACCTATTGATTCAGAAACAAGATTTTAAACAAGATCCATCAGTGATTCTAATGAACATTGTACAGTTTGAGAAGTACAGTGTTAAAGCTTTCAACGTGGGGAAACCAGGGAAATCTAGTTCTGCTTTGTTAATGGTGATCCGGGTGGGAGGCTGTATGTGAGTGGACACAAGGTCATCTAAATGGCCTCTGATACTCTCCTCATTCCACATCACTGTGGACTGGACTCCAGCACCCCAGGAAATGTCTCCCAGCTCCTGCCTGGCTTTTTTTTTTTTTTAACATTTATTTATTTATTTTTGGGTGCACTGGGTCTTCACTGCTGCACGTGGAATTTTCTTTAGTTGCAGTGAGTGAGGGCTTCTCTCTAGTTGCAGTGTGCAGGCTTCTCACTGCATGGCTTCTCTTGTGAGGAGCATGGCTCCAGGGCATGTGGGCTCAGAAATTGAGGGCTTAGTTGCTCTGAAGCATGTGGAATCTTCCTGGATCAGGGATCAAACCTGTATCCCCTGCATTAGCAGGCAGATTCTTAACTACTGGACCACCAGGAAAGCCCCTTGCCCAGCATTCTGCAGTCATGAAATCTGGGGTCTCTGCTTGCCATCTCCTTATCTTGCACCTGATGCTTATTACTACACACAATTCCACCTTTGTATCTCCTTACCTCCACATGGCCATGGGACAACCTCATTCTGCCTGTGTCCCACAAGCTCCAGGCTGGCCCTCCCTAATTCTGCATACATGGGTGTGGGGTTTAATAGAAAGTTCCTGTTTCTCTTGTCAGATGCCATCTGACAGAGGATGAGGTGGTTGAATGGCATCACCAACTCGACAGACATAACTTTGAGCAAGCTCCAGGAGTTGGTGATGGACAGGGAAGTCTGCCGTGCTGCAGTCCATGGGGTTGCAAAAAGTTGGACATGACTGAGCGACTGAACTGAACTTAACTGAACCAACCCGTTTCTCTGCTCAGCTAGAAGCTTTTGGCCAGGAAAAAATGATTCAGTAAGAAAGTGGTCTATATTCTTTGATGTTTCTGAAAGACTTGGGAGAAGAAACATCTCTTCATTGGATCCTCATAGCAGAGGTTGAATGTTCTACCTGGACACATTTGGGAGTGCCTATTTTGGGCGAGGCTGAAATGCAATGCTGGTATTTTTCACTAATGCTCTCAACCACACTTGTCAGGATTGTTGAAAAGTCTCTTACCAAGAAAGGAACAAGCAATAAGCAGTTGGCAGAGCACAAAGCTCAATTTTAATATCCTTATTAAGGATTCTTCATGGGTTTTTAATTTATGTGCTTTTCTTTTTTTTTTTTTTTTTTTTTTTTTGGTCATGCTGCATGGCTTGACGGATCTTAGTTCCCTAGCCAGGGGCTGAACGGATCCCCAGCAATGAAAGTGCAGGCTCCTAACCACTGGACTGAGAAGGAATCCCTATATGTGCTCATCTTTCCCTTGTTTTGACATTTGGGCCTTTTATTACTATAATCAAGATTCCAACATGCCCTATAATAATTATTCCCTGGAAAATTCCTTCAGCCTCTTTGCTTCTTTGTTCATCAATTACCTTGGCATAAATTCCTGCATAAAAGCAACTACTGACTTTTGCATTTCTTCCCATGGACAGCTGAACATTGTGACAAACTACAAAACCAGACTAGCTGGTTTTACTTTCATTATCACAGACAATGTGTGCGCACACTCAACCCTGCCCAGAAACTCCAGGATTCTCTATTAAGCTTGCTTTCTCACACACTGGGGCTACAGCTTTATATTTTCATTTCTATTCTCAGCCCTCAAGAGATACTCTTACCTTATGCTTCACTGGGAAAATAGAAGCCATTAGACTGGAGACCTTGTCTTTTCAAGGTCAAAGCTACCAACTTCTCTGCATCTACACCCACTTTTTCTTTTCCTCCTGCTGCTGCTGCTGCTGCTGCTAAATCAATTCAGTCGTGTCCGACTCTGTGCGACCCCATAGACGGCAGCCCACCAGGCTCCCCCGTCCCTGGGATTCCCCAAGCAAGAACATTGGAGTGGGTTTCCATTTCCTTCTTCAATGCATGAAAGTGAAAAGTGAAAGTGAAGTCGCTCAGCGTGTCCGACTCTTAGCGACCTCATGGACTGTAGCCCACCAGGCCTCTCCGTCCATGGGATTTTCCAGGCAAGAGGACTTGAGTGGGGTGCCATTGCCTTCTCCGTTTCTTCCTACAATGATGAAGTGTCTCTTCTCCTAGAAAAGGCTAATGTAATAATTGGATCTTAAATCTTCTAATGTTCTTAGGCTTATTTGGATTATTTCTTTTCTCCTGCATAGCCAACCACTTCTGTATCAACTTGAAGCTTTTCACTGCAAATAGAGAGACAGAAACTACTTGTAGACTAAAAGCTCCTCTGCTTGAGGTCTGGAGCCAGACACCTGAGTGGAGTTTATACTAATCACATGTCCTTAAGCTTCCCATGTAAAACCTTATTATAGAGAATCCTTATGAAAAGGCTGTCTGCCTAACTCACAGATTATTTAAATTCCATGGAGATGGTCTTGATCTCTGTCAAGACCTCTAGTCTTGACAGGCTAGACAAGCCTCTAGTGGTTCTCTAGTGGTCAGCAAATAAGCAGCTGGCTTCTGTCTCCTTGATGACCTAGTGGGTCAAGGATATAAACCCACTAGGAGTGGACTGTGTGAGTTGTGTGATTTTTTTCATTTACTCAAAATAACAATGCTGGAGGAGTGGGAGAATTGTAAATGAGTTTCTCCGTGGAAGTGACTGAGTGGGCTGGACAGCAAAGGGCAAGTGAGTGCAAAAAAAAAGGAAACGAATATTTTCAGAATCTCCTCCCCACTCCATTCTTCAAGTGGATGACTGATAGAAGAGAAAGAAATAGATATTAACTCTTTTTTAAAAGGAAGCATGTATCAAGGGAGCAGAAGAGAGGTTATAGTCATACCAGTCTGACAAAATTTATAAACTGGATTGGCAATGAAACTCATGATGTTCCAACTACATGAACTGACTCACTCCCACTAGCAGATCTCTGTGCTGGAGACAAAACCAAAAGAAAGTTGACGGGCAATGCTTGCTTTTAGTTAGCCACCCTCACCCTAGTTTAAAATTTAAAAAAATAATCTTCTAGTATTAATTCCGTGCCTTATAAATACAGTGAACTTTAAAACACTGCAATATCCCGAAGTCATATGTAGAATGGTTGTTTTTTACCTATTGATTTGTGAGTGTGTAGGTTGTGACTCTTGCTCACTCAATACAGTCAACTTTTAGGCCAAGCAGGTCAATGGAAGTATGAAAAAAGTATACTCAGTTTGAATGGGAAGACCTTTCAAAAGTCTTATACCTATAAATTAGAATAAGAGGTCTTCTCTCATTTCAGGTAAGCGGAGATTATAGCTACATGCGCACAGGTCTATGAATTTTGGTCAGCCAATCAGTAGTCACCCAGCACAGGTGTACAAGTGTTGGGTTCTCTAGGTGTATGAATTATGACAGTGAAGATCCATTAGGCTAAAATTTATGATTAGAGCAGTTTTTATCTTTATTGTTTTGCCATTGGATATGCAGCCAAAGTCATTTCACTCCAAATTATTCTACCCAGATTATTTGCCTTGTAGGTTAATCAATTTAGTCATCATTCAGGAAGTACCCACTGAATGCTAATTACGTACAAGGCATTACAGAAATATAAAAAATTACAAGTCATGGCCTTAATACTTATTTACAGACATTTTTAGAGCAGCTTAGTTCACAACAAAATTGAGGGGAAGGTACGGAGATTTTCCATATGCCTTTTTCCCCACATATGCATAGTCTCCGTCATTATCAACATCCCCCTACCAGAGTGGGACATTTGTTACAACTGATGAACCTACATTGACCCATCACAATACCCAAAGTGCTCAGTTTACATTAGGGCTCATTCATTCCTCTAAAGCATTCTATTTGTTTGGACGAATATATAATGACATGTATCCATCATTATTATATCATACACAGTATTTTCATTGCCCTAAAACTCTGTGCTTCGCCTAATCATCTGTCTCTCTCCCAGTCCCTCTCAATCGCTGATTATTTTTACTGTCTCCATAGTTTTGCCTTTTCCAGAATGTCATATAATTGGAATCATATAGTATATAGCCTTTTCAAATTGGTTTCTTTCACTTAGTAATATGCATTTAAGCTTCCTCAATGTCTTGGTAGCTCATTTCTTTTAAACCCTGAATAATATTCCATTGCCTGGATGTACCTCACTGCAGGACAAACTTGGCGCTTCGAAGTTTGGGTAATTATGAATAAAGCTGCTATAAATGACTATATGCAGCTTTTTGTGTAGACACATTTGAATCCTTCGGGTAAATACCAGGGAGTGCAACTGCTGGACTGTATGGTAAGAGTACATTTAGTTTTTTAAGAAATGCCAAACTATTTTCCTAAGTGACTGTACCTTTTTTGCATTTCCACTAGCAATGAATGAGCACTCCCATTGCTGAATTTGAGCAAGAAGGGATACATATACATATGTATGGCTGAGTCCCTTTACCGTTCACCTGAAACTATCACAACATTGTTAATTGGCTATATCCCAAGTTTAAAAAATAAATAAATAAATTCTCACTAAAAAAAAAAAGAACTACCATTTTTCCACATCCTCCTCAGCATTCAGTGTTGTCAGTATTCCAGATTTTAGCCTTCCCAATGCGATTCATGGGATTGCAAAGAGTCGGACACAACTGAGCGACTGAACTGAACTGAACTAAATGGATGCGTAGTGATATCTCATTTTTGTTGTTTTTTGTTTGGTTGGTTGTTTTAGTTGCGGCATGTGGGATCTAGTTCCCTGACCAAGGATGAACCTGGGCCCCATGCTTTGGGAGCATGGAATCTTAGTCACTGGACCACCAGGGAGGTCTCCTCATTGTCATTTCAATTTGCATTTCCCTGATTACATATGATGTGGAACATTTTTTCATATACTTATTTGCCATCTGCATATGTTCTTTGGTAATGCTGGTAATACCAGGGAGGCCTGGTGTGCTGTGGTTCATGGGGTCGCAAAGAGTTGGACACGACTGAGCGACTGAACTGAACTGAAATGAATGACTGTGTTAAGATTTTTGGCCATCTTTTAATGAGGACTTTCCTTTCCTCATTGCTGAGTTTTAAGAGTTCTCGGTATATTCCAACAGTTCTTTATCAAGTGCATCTTTTGCAAGTATTTTCTCCCCTTCTGTGGCTTATATTCTTATCCTCTGGACACTGTCTTTCACAAAGCAGAAGTTTTTAAATTTTAATGAAGTCCAGCTTCTCAATTATTTCTTTCATGCATTGTGCTTTTGGTGTTGTGTTGTTAAATTCACCCACATACTCAATTGAGTTAGCTTTTTTGATCTGTGATTTTTGTTTTAAAACATACATGCATTGCAGCATTTTTTTCTTCATTTGGAAAAGAAAGATTTTGAGACTTCTTGCATGTGTATGAATTAATTGTGCATGTACTTACAAATTTGCAAATGTTACTATTAATAAAGACTTTTCTTTTGGAGGGCTTCCCTGGTGGCTCAGCTGGTAAAGAATCCTCCTGCAATGCAGGAGACCTGAGTTTGATCCCTGGGTTGGGAAGGTCCCCTGGAGAAGGGAACAGCTACTCACTCCAGTATTCTGACCTGGAGAATTCCATGGACTATATAGTCCATGGGGTCACAAAGAGTCAGGCATGACTGAACAACATTCACTTTCTCTTTTGGAATAAGTATGTGTGTTTGGTCTGTGGCAAGTTAACATCAAATGGAATAAAGTTAAATTTATGGAAGTTTCAAGTCCATATTGATACTAGAAAACTAATTATATTCCATATGACTTTCCAATACTGTTTGTTGAAACTTAGAAATGCTGTAGGAATCAATCTAAGTTGCTAGAATCCAAAGTTCATCTGTGATTGAGTTGCTACTCAGGAACTCTATTTTAGGCTATATGTCTATTAACCCATGGAGGTTATTTAACTGAAGGTTTTCTGTGAAGAAATCACTGTTTACTATGTTTATTATTTCTTCTTTTATAGAACTCATAAAGAGATACAAGATTTAAAACCCTGGGCACACATAAATAATAAAATGTAATGGACTGGAATGGGTGAATTTAATTCAGATGACTATTATGTCTACTACTGTGGGCAATAACTCCTTAGAAGAAATGGAGTAGCCATCATAGTCAATGAAAGAGTCGGAAATGCAGTACTTGGATGCAATCTCAAAAAAGACTGATCGCTGTTTGTTTCCAAGGCAAACCACTCATTATCACCATAATCCAAGTCTATGCCCAGAGCAGTAACGCTGAAGAAGCTGAAGTTGAATGGTTCTATGAAGACTTACAAGACCTTCTAGAACTAACACCCCCAAAAAATGTCCTTTACATTATGGGGAACTAGAATGCAAAAGCAGGAAGTCAAGAGAGACATGGAGTAACAGGTAAATTTGACCTTGGAGTACAAAACGAAGCAGGGCAAAGGCTAATAGAGTTTTGCCGAGAGAACGCACTGGTCATAGCAAACAACCCCTTCCAACAACACAAGAGATGACTCTACACGTGGACATCACCAGATGGTCAATACCAAAATCAGATTGATTATATTCTTTGCAACCAAAGATGGAGAAGCTCTATACAGTCAGCAAAAACAAGACCAGGAGCTGACTGTGGCTGAGATCATGAACTCCTTATTGCCAAATTCAGACTTAAATTGAAGGAAGTAGGGAAAACCACTACACCATTCAGGTATGACCTAAAACAAATCCCTTATGATTATACAGTGGAAGTGACAAATAGATTCAAGGGATTAGATTTTATAGAGTGCCTGAAGAACTACGGATGGAGGTTCATCACATTGTACAGGGGGCAGGGATCAAGACCATCCCCAAGAAAAAGAAATGCAAAAGACAAAATGGTTGTCTGAGGAGGCATTATAAATAGCTGAGAAAAGAAGAGAAGTGAAAGGCAAAGGAGAAAAGGAAAGATATATCCATTTGAATGCAGGGTTCCAAAGAATAGCAAGGAGAGATAAGAAAGCCTGCCTTAGTGATGAATGCAAAGAAAGAGGAAAACAATAGAATCGGAAAGACTAGAGATCTCTTCAAGAAAATTAGAGACACCAAGGGAACATTTCATGCAAAGATGGGCACAATAAAGGACAGAAATGGTCTGGACCTAACAGAAGCAGAAGATATTAAGAAAAGGTGACAAGAATACACAGAACTGTATAAAGAAGATCTTCATGACCCAGATAACCATGATAGTGTGATCACTCACGTAGAGCCAAACATCCTGGAATACAAAGTCAAACGGACCTTAGGAAGTATCACTATGAACAAAGCTAGTGGAGGTGATGGAATTCCAGTAGAGCTATTTCAAAACCTAAAAGATGATGCTGCACTCAATATGTCAGCAAATTTGGAAAACTCAGCAGTGGCCACAGGACCGGAAAAGGTCAGTCTTCATTTCAACTCCAAAGAAAGGCAATGCCAAAGGTAGTTGAAACTACTGCACAATTGCACTCATCTCACATGCTAGTAAAGTAATGCTCAAATCCTCCAAGCCAGGCTTCAGCAATTCGTGAACTGTGAACTTTCAGATGTTCAAGCTGGTTTTAGAAAAGGCAGAGGAACCAGAGATATTGCCAACATCTGCTGGATCACAGAAAAAGCAAGAGAGTTCCAGAAAAACATCCATTTCTGCTTTATTGACTATGCCAAAGCATTTGACTGTGTGGATCACTACAACCTGTGGACAATTCTGAAAGAGATGGGAATACTAGACCACCTTACCTGCCTCCTGAGAAATCTGTATGCAGGTCAAGAAGCAACAGTTAAAACTGGATGTAGAACAACAGACTGGTTCCAGTCAGGAAAGGAGTACATCAAGGCTGTATATTGTCACCCTGCTTATTTTATATGCAGAGTACATCAAGCAAAATGCTGGGCTGAATGAAGCAGAAGCTGGAATCAAGATTGCTGGGAGAAATATCAATAACCTCAGATATGCAGATGACACCACCCTTATGGCAGAAAGTGAAGAAGAACTAAAGAGTCTCCTGATGAAATTGAAAGAGGAGAGTGAAATTGTTGGCTTAAAACTCAATATTCTGAAAACTAAAATCACGGCATCTGGTCCCATCATTTCATGGCAAATAGATAGGGAAAGAATGCAAACAGTGACAGACTTTATATTTTTTTTACTCCAAAATCATTGGAGATGTTTGCTCCTTGGAATAAAAGCTACGACCAACCTAGACAGCATATTGAAAAACAGAGACATTACTTTTCCCACAAAGGTGCATCTAGTCAAGGCTATGGTTTTTCCAGTAGTCATGTATGGATGTGAGATTTGGACTATAAAGAAAGCTGAGCACCAAAGAATTGATGCTTTTGAACTGTGGTGTTGGAGAAGACTCTTGAGAGTCCATTGGACCGCAAGGAGATCCAACCAGTCCATCCTAAAGGAAGTCAATCCTGAATATTCATCGGAAGGACTGATGCTGAAGCTGAAACTCTAATACTTTGGCAAAGAATTGACTCTTTTGAAGAGACCCTGATCCTGGGAAAGACTGAAGGTGGGAGGAAAAGGGGACAACAGAGGAGGACATGGTTGGATGGCATCACCAACTCGATGGACATGGGTTTGAGCAGGCTCCAGGAGTTGGTGATGGACAGGGAGGCCTGGTGTGCTGCTGTTCATGCGGTTGCAAAGTCAGACAGGCCTGAGTGAGTGAACTGAACTGAATTGATAGGCTACATCTCAAATCTCCATGTTCAGTTATCTAATTTTGAACTTTGGACTAAAATAAATAGAGTCAAGGCCAGAGATTAGATAAAAAGGATGTTTTGGCTTCAGAGGTAATTGCTTAAGTTATTTAATATTTGTTGACACAATCCACCCAGAAGATTGTTCTGATTTATTGAACGTGTTTTCACCTAAGCAGTTTAGCCAGAGGAGGTAATAGGTCTTAAACCTCATTCCTTGTCTGGGCTCTATTATAGTATGAAGTGAACCAATGAGTGATAAGTTTCCCTGCTTCTTTTATTACAGTCTTGGGGAAGAAAGTCAGGAAGGAAGAAGTTCTGCTCTGTGGACAGGGGTTGTGGGGAAAAAGTTACCGATGGGATAGCCCCTGTGGCTGCAGTTAGTGGTACGCCCATTCCTATTGGATCAAGGTGCAGGGCTTTTCACAATCACTGGTGGATTCAATTAGCTGTTATTGTTTGCTTGTACAGCCCTTATCTGGTTTTGGAATCTATATTACCCTAACCTCATAGAATGAGTAGGCAAATTTTGAAAGTCTTTTTTTTTTTTTAATAATCATTTATTCTTTTCAGGAGAGACAATGTGATGACTTTTAGTTTCCTTAATATTTATACAAGCACCACTTTTGGCATTTTATATATTTCTAGGAACTTTTTCATCCCATCTAACTTTTCAATGTACTATCTATTTGGTGGCCTTCAATATATTATTCCAGATTCTTTTTTATGGAGCTTTCTACAATGAGAGACAAGAGCATCATCTACCTCTCTGGGTAGGGTGATTCTGTCCAGGATGTAGCATCCTTATGACTGATCTTATCATCTGACCCTGACCTGGCCTTTCTTGTAGTCCTCCCAGGCTGCCATCTAGTTCGTCTTACCTTTCCTCAGAGTTCTAACCCCAGCTTAGGCACCCTCCTTGAGGGCGCTGGCCATGGTTAATAACCAAAAGGAATAAAAAAGAACTCAAAGGGGTACACAGCAAAATAACTAGTAGATGCATGCCTAATAGGACAGGATTTCCTTCTGGGGTGATGAGAGGTCTAAGAACTAGATTATGGTGATGATTGTACAACACTATGAAGCTACTTCATGCCACTGAAGTGTGCACTTTAAAATGGCATTCCTGAAACTAATATAATATTGCATGTCAATTATTCATCAATATTAAGTACATACATACATACATTGGGCTTCCCTGATAGTTCAGGTGGTAAAGAATCCACCTGAAATGTAGGAGACCAGAGTTCAATCCCTTGGTTTGGGCAGATCCTCTGGAGAAGGAACTGGCTACCCACTCCATTATTCTCGCCTGGAGAATTCCATGGACAGAGGAGCCTAGCGGGCTGCAGTCCATGGGGTCACAAAGAGTCAGACACAACTGAGCAACTAACACTTCACTTCAAAATATACATAATAAAATTTACTGTTTGAATCAGTGTATGTATATAAGTAGTGTGTGAGTCGCTCAGTCATGTCTGACTCTTTGTGACCCTATGGACTGTAACCTGCCAGGCTCTCTGTGTATGGTATTCTCCAGGCAAGAATACTGGAGTAGGGAGCTAGTCCCTTCTCCAGGGGATCTTTCCAATCCAGGGATTGAACCCAGGTCTCCCACATTGCAGGCAGATTCTTCACCACAATAAAAAAAAAAAATCTCAGACTTGGGGCAAGAGCCTCCTCTGAGTTTCTGAGGTCCTTATTTATTTACTTGCCCTTCAGGTGCAAGCGTAGTAGCTACCTTTTGCATTTACTATTTCTTTAAATTTTTTTCTTGTTTATAAATGTAATATAAAATCTACCACTTTATCCATTTTGAAGAGTACACACACTTCTAGAGGTTATGAGCTGAAACTAAGTTGTCGGCAGGGTTGGTTCCTTCTAGGCTTCCCAGGTGGCTCAGTGGTAAAGTATCTGCCTGCCAATGCAGTAGAAGGCAAGAGACGCGCCTTCAGCCCCTGGGTGGAGAAGATCCCCTGGCAACTAACCCCAATATTCTTGCCTGGAAAATTCCATGGGCAGGGAAGACAGCCCATAGGTCACAAAGAGTTGGACACGACTGAGCGACTGAGTGACCGACTTGGCTCCTTCTGGGGCTTCCGCGGGAGGGTCTCTTCCATGGCTTTCTCCCAGCTCTTGCTGGTTGAACCCTGATCCTCAGGGTTCCCTGCCTTGTGACCCCATAACTCCAATTTCTGCTTCTGCATGACTTCACATGCTTCACGTGGCTGTCTTCCGTGTGTTTTCTCCTCTTGTAAGGTCACTTCTTATTCAATGACTTCATTTTCATTGATTACATCTGCAAAGACCCTATTTCCAATTAAAGTCATATTCCCTGGTATCAGAGGTTGGGACATGAACCTATCTTTTGGGGGAGGACACAATTCAAGCCATGGCAGAAGCCATCACCAAGGTGGTGACCACACAGTTTGCACCACATCTGCACACAGATCTGTTTTCTTTCAGAGAAAAAAAAGGTCTTCTTTTCCTTTTCCAGTCTTGCAGTGTGCTTCAAGCACCCTCTGTTGGCAGAGTTTAATATCCAGCCAGCTGGGAAGAGGGCAATGCAGTTTTCTGCATACTGTATTCTAGGGCAGAGGCAACACATTCGTAACAGCCACAGGCTAAAGATCTGGGAGCCTTCCCTATGTTAGTTTTATCTTGACCATGGAGTTCAGAATCAGCTATGTTAGTTTTATCTTGACCATGGAGTTCAAAATCAGCTGTGGGACTATAACCCGAAGAGTCCAAATAGAGGTAATGCTTAGGCTAGATCTGGTAGGATATAGGGGGTGGGAAGGTCTTGAAGTGGGAGAGGGATGATATTTTAGGCAGAAGGACCAGTACGAACAGAAGCAGAGTGTGTGATGGAATAGATTGTTACAGAATCCTGAAGGCTGTGCTAAGATATTTGAATGCTAATCTGAGGGTGAAGTTGGGAAACAGCTGTATGGACAAATTTGTGATTAGACAATGTCCCTTATCTCCAGGCAACATGGGAAGTCCTTCCATTTGGAAGGAAACCCTGAGCAGGTAGCAATGAGCTTCTACAGGAGGAACGCACATAAAGTAGACTGGGAAACCTGCATAGCTGAAGAGTCTGATGGGAGACAAGGTTCAATAAGAATCATCACGTGTTTCAAGTATGGAAACATGATCCGACGTGCATGTGGCTGGCATCTCAGATACAACATGTCTCAAATGAATGCATTGTCTTACACTGTAAGTTTACCTTCCTTCTGTGTTCCTGATTTCAGGAATGGCACCTGGTTTCCCAAACCTGAGTTTTATCAGGACTCATTTCCCTTCTTCACTCTTTCAGAATTAAAAAAAAAACAACAACTGCCCATTTTTTCTTCATAAATGGGTCTCCACTTTTCTCCATTCTTTGTCCATCCTTGCTGCTACCACCTTGAAATATTCCTGCGGCATCACTTGCTTGGACTGATAACTATCTCATTACAGTCTACCTAACATCTCCCAGCTCATTTTCTTTGGCAGAATAATTGTTCTGGAATGCAAATTTGAAGGTACCACTTTTTTTTAAGTAAAAATTCTATACTGGCTCTACATTGCTCTTAGGATAAAGAGCAACTTCTTTATTCTGAAATAAAATGACCCCTCATAATCTATCTTTCTCCAGTTTCATCCCTTCCACTCCTCATTCCCCACTACACCCCTAATCCAGCCATATAGACTTTTATTTCTTGAAAAGCTTCATGTTATTTTCTTGACTGTCTCTTTTTTCTGCTTGGTACTTAACATCCCACCTCCCTTATCCCAAAACTTCCCCCTTACTCCCACCCCTCAAATTATCCTCTATTTGTCCTTTATTTATTTATTTTTATCTTGAATGAGTGCTGAATTTTATTTAAAAATTTCCTGCATCTATTAAGATGATTATATGTGTATCCTTTCCCCCTCTTTTAGTATGGTAAATTCCACTGATTGAGTTTTCAAATTTTAAGCCAGACTTGTATTTCTGAAAATAACTCCATTCAGTAGTGATATACTAGCCTTTTCATATGCTGCCAATTTTTATTTGGAGAAAATATCATGGAGTATTTTTGTGGTACACAACACATGAAGGCTGTGAGTATCTTTCTCTCTCGCTCTCTCTCTCTCTCTCTCTTTTTTTTGGACTGAGCGGCATGTGGCATTTTACTTCCCTGACCAGGGATTGAATCTGCACCCCCAGCAGTGGAAGTGAGGAGTCTTAACCACTGGACTGCCAGGGAAAGTTCCTATTTGTCCTTTAGAGTCAGTTTTGATGTTAATTCCTTCTGGAATAATTGACATAGGGTATGTCTCATATACCTATGTCTCTAACTGACATAGGTATACCCATGGCTGATTCATGTTGATGTTTGGCAGAAACCAACACAATACTGTAAAGCAGTTATCCTTCAATTAAAAAGAAATAAATTTAATTTTTAAAAATAGAGTCAGTTTAGATGTTAATTCCTCCTGGAATAATTGACCTGAACTAGCACTTGTCTTGATTCTAATAATTTTAAGGTAGACAGCTTTCCTATATGTTTCCATTACTTCTTTCTCTCTTTCATGTATGTGTATATATATATATATAAAATACATATATATGAATATAATATACATATACACATATATAGTATATGTTCTATGTTAGAGGATATATCTATCTTTACCTTGTTTCCTTTTCTTAAAAGAATCTATTGTATCTTAAAATTTATTTATTTGCTTGTTTATTGTCTGTTATCCTCCGCCAGAATATATGCTTCATAAGATCAAGAACCTTGTCTTCTTTTCTCACCACTATGTCCCCAGAGCTTACAACAGTACCTGCTACTGCTACTGCTAAGTCACTTCAGTCATGTCCGACTCTGTGTGACCCCATAGACAGCAGCCCACCAGGCTCCCCCGTCCCTGGGATT
Source organism: Capra hircus (assembly GCF_001704415.2). NCBI lineage: Eukaryota > Metazoa > Chordata > Mammalia > Artiodactyla > Bovidae > Capra > Capra hircus. The sequence goes on from NC_030815.1 coordinate 100,778,825, forward strand.
CTCCAGGCAAGAACACTGGAGTGGGTTGCCATTTCCTTCTCCAATGCATGAAAGTGAAAAGTGAAAGTGAAGTCGCTCAGTTGTGTCCAACTCTTAGCGACCCCATGAACTGCAGCCCACCAGGCTCCTCCGTCCATGGGATTTTCCAGGCAAGAGTACTGGAGTGGGTGCCATTCTTCTCCTAGTTCATAGTAAAGACTCAAGGGATATTTACTGAATGAATGATACAAACAACTTTGTTGAGATAAAGTTCTTCATGCTGTTATACAGTCCCATGTAATATTTGGGACATTATTATGCTAAAAATGTTTATCTGAAATTCAAATTTAACTGAACGACCTGTATTTTTTCTTGCACCTGTAACTCCAGAACACATTTGAGAAGACGTGGATACATGTCCGAGGCTTCCCAGGTGGTGCTAGTGGTAAAAGAATTTGCTTGCTAATGCAGGAGGTGGGTTTGATTCCTGGGTTGGAAAGATCCCCTGGAGGAGGGCATGGAAAATCCCATGGACAGAAGAACCTGGAGAGCTACAGTCCATGGGGTCGCAGAATCGGACATGACTGAAGCGATTTAGCACCCATGCACCGATACATTTTTGATTGTCAGGATTAGGGTGGTGGTACTGGACTGGAAGAAGCACAAGCTGGAATCAAGATTGCAGGGAGAAATATCAATAACCTCAGATACGCAGATGACACCACCCTTACGGCAGAAAGTGAAGAGGAACTAAAAACCCTTTTGATGAAAGTGAAAGAGGAAAGTGAAAAAGTTGGCTTAAAGCTCAACATTCAGAAAACTAAGATCATGGCATCTGGTCCCATCATTTCATGGGAAATAGATGGGGAAACAGTGGAAACAGTGTCAGACTTCATTTTTGGGGGCTCCAAAATCACTGCAGATGGTGACTGCAGCCATGAAATTAAAAGACACTTACTCCCTGGAAGGAAAGTTCTGACCAATATAGATAGCATATTGAAAAGCAGAGATATTACTTTGCCAACAAAGATCTGTCTAGTCAAGGTTATGGTTTTTCCAGTGGTTATGTATGGATGTGAGAGTTGGACTGTGAAGAAAGCTGAGCACCGAAGAATTGATGCTTTTGAACTGTGGTGTTGGAGAAGACTCTTGAGAGTCCCTTGGACTGCAAGGAGATCCAACCAGTCCATTCTGAAGGAGATCAGCCCTGGGTGTTCATTGGAAGGACTGATGCTAAAGCTGAAACTCCAGTACTTTGGCCACCACATAAGAAGAGTTGACTCATTGGAAAAGATCCTGATGCTGGGAGGGATTGGGGACAGGAGGAGAAGGGACAACAGAGGATGAGATGGCTGGATGGCATCACTGACTCGATGGATGTGAGTCTGAGTGAACTCCGGGAGTTGGTGATGGACAGGGAGCCCTGGCGTGCTGCGATTCACGGGGTCGCAAAGAGTCGGACATGACTGAGCAACTGAACTGATCCGAACTACTGTCATCTAGTGTGTCTCTTACAATGCGTAGGACAGCCTCTAAAAGGCAAAGAATTATCCAGTTGAAATGTCAATAGTGTTGAAGCTAAGAAACCCAGAACAAGATGGCCATGCACTTTAAGTCAGATAACGTCTAGAATCCCTAAAAGTTTAGTTTACTTTTGGAAAGGCAGAATGGGGTTATCGAGACCCGGCTTTAAAACCCTGGGTACACATCTTGACGTTGAAAACCAGACCGCATGAGAGCTAGATTACCACCAGCAGCCGTTGAGGTCGTGATGCCTTAAAAACTGCGTGGGAAGGGGACAGTAGAGCGCTATGCACACACTGGTTAAGTGCACCTCAGAGACAGACATCCTTTAGGTCTGTCAGACTGAGAACAAACCCAGTTCTCTGGTACTAGGAACAAATTTCCAGAACTACCGGAAGCGGCCGGGCTGCTGAGGCGTCCTGTTCCCCTAGCAACGGTCGTGAAGGAAGTGGTTGCGGCCGCCGCGCCCGGTGCGCCTGCGCCGAGGCGCCGCGTGCTGACGTGGAGCTGAGCCCGGGCCGCCGAGTAGGGCGCAACGCGGAGTGCCGGGGTGCGGCTGGGCTCTCGGAGCCGTGGCCCAGCCGGGATGGCGATCCCGTTCGCTCCGAGCCGGGGAGCCGGGGCTGCCAACCTACGCTGGTCAGTGCTGCTGCCGCCCCTGCTGCTCGCGCTGCTGCTCGCGCGGCCCTCGGCGGCCCTGGTGGAGGGACTCTACTGCGGCACGCGGGACTGCTACGAAGTGCTGGGCGTGAGCCGCACGGCCAGCAAGGCGGAGATCGCGCGGGCCTACCGCCAGCTGGCCCGGCGCTACCACCCCGACCGCTACCGGCCCGAGCCTGGCGAGGAGGGCCCGGGACGGACGCCGCAGAGCGCCGAGGAGGCCTTCCTGCTGGTGGCCACCGCCTATGAGACTCTCAAGGTAAGCCTGGGGGCTGCGAGGACCTGCCAGGGAAGCGCGCGGCGCGACCCCGTTGTCACCTGGCCGGTGGAGCGAGGCTCCCTGTGATTCCGGCGCCTGGCTCGACCGCCTCTACCATCACTAGGATGCTCGGGCTTTCCCAAGTGAGGGAGCCCACATGGCCCATTGACGAAGATGGGAACCCCCTCAGTCTTGGGGAGTAGCTAGCCCCCTACTTTTTGTGGCTGTCTTCGGTATGCAAAGGCATTTTAATAAGATGCAGCTCACACTTGGAAAGCAGGGTGATTATTCTTACCGAGGTCTGTGATAGAACACTGGAAAATCTCCAATGACAGTGCGACCGCCCCAATCTGACATGACGGAAACTTGGTTTCGGGGGATGGTATTGTGACATTCAGCTTGGGCATAAGGTTCTAGAAAAACACTGAGAACACCAGGTGTTTGACTTTTGCCTCTGACACCCCCATGTGACCTTGGATAGTGACTTAATATGTTAGAGTACCTGTTTCTTCATACGCAGGATTATGGCCATGAAACCTGCGCAGAAGGTTATTTTGCGGATTAAATGATCAATGGAAAACCTCCTATATAGGAGATGTAATTTGGTGCTTAATGACTTGAGTTTCAAGACTCTGAGAATTGCTAGTAGGAAATATTTTGTGAATATTTCTGTAGTTATTTAACAAAGGGTTTATTGAGTCTTATGCAAATGGGGAGGGCTTCCCTCCTAGCTCAGTCAGTAAAGAATCTGCCTGCAATGCAGGAGACCCAGGTTCAATCCCTGGGTTGGGAAGATCCCCTGGAGAAGGAAATGACAACCCACTTCAATATCCTTGCCTGGAAAATCCCAGGGACAGAGGAGCCTTGTAGGCTGCAGTCCATGGGGTTGCAAAGAGTCGCGTATGACTGAGCGACTAACACACTTATGGGGTTGGGGAGATTTAGTCTGATCCTGTTTTCTACTGTAGCAAAAAGCAAACTGTAAGAAATCACAAAGTACGAATCATATTTGGTGTGTTACTGTTTCAGGGGTCTCTTCATGCTAATACAACAGCAGTTGCAGTTATACTGTATTTTTTTCTATTTTTTCTTTCTTTTTGAGGCACAGTTTTTCGTATTGTTGTATGGTCTGCTTTTAACGACTACTTTGAGTGGGGATAGTATAATTCAACTGTGAATTATCTTTCCAGATAAGATTTCTAGGGCTGAAAATTCTGAGTCAAGGAGTTTATGGCTTGCTTTCCAGAGCAGTTCAGATACTGTAGAGCCATAAAATGCACCAAATTCGTACCAGCATTGGTGAGATTGCAGTTTTCAATTCACCTGAGGAATGGGTGGGGGTTTGAGAAAGTGCTGTGGCCACAGGCAACCAAGAGGGCTTGGTTGTCTATTATTTAGGATAAAGAGTGAGTAAGGAAAGACTGCCGAAAGATGGGGAAATTCTTCATCCAAGGCAGCCCGGCACCTGAAACTCCAGTCTGTTTTCTTCAGTGAGGAAAGAGAGCGGTCCAACAAGCAGCCAGAGCGCCTGCCCCTGCGCCTCCAAAGCCCTCATAGCAGAGAAGGGAGCACTGGGCAGGTGAAGAACGTCCGGAAGAGAGGCAGCAGAAACACCGGCAACTCTCGCCTTCTGCTGGGGTTGGAGATGGGTAGATTTGGCGTGAAAAGGGTGAACGTAATGTTAACAACTTTGAAAACAAACGCCAAGAGAGAGAGACGGTACAGAAAATCTGGCCGGGGGGTAGGGGTGGGGGAGCCCGCAGGACTCTTGACTGTTCTTGCTGTTTCCTCGAAGCGACCAATGCAGAGGCTGAGCTGGTGGCTGTGTCACGGTTGCCTCTCAGTGTTTCTGCAGGTTTAGCACTGATTCGCCAGCTGATGAAGAGCTCGAGGAAATAATTTGTCCACTCAAGAACAAGGAACGTTGAGGCAGTTAAAAAGGAGTAATGTCTGGAGAAAGGTGCACTGTTCCTCTTGATTGGGACAGGCTTGTGGTAGCTGCAGATGCCTCCAAACAGGGAACTAGAATTAGAATTGTGGTGCTGGAGGGAGTGAGAGAGTGTTCTATAGTTTCCCCAACCCTACTCATTATTACTCAGGAGAACGGAAATTACTGTGAGAGAAAAGGGGTGTCTGGACTTAGTTCAGACCCTTGCTGAGCTCTGTGAAAACTTCCATGTTAATTTTATAGAGATAGATATGGATTCCACTTGCAACTGGAACACCTCCAGAAACTTTTTTTAAAAAACACTTCATTGCAGATGCCCTCTCCTGGAATGAGGAAGAGGACTTTGTCTTGCTGTGTGTGCAAGCAGGTATTAAAAACAAATAGGGTGGTCTGATTTTATTGCTGTCATAACAGAGAATTGTGAGAAAGTTGTCAGAAGATATAATTTCTGGAGAATGCAGTGATCTGATCAACTGGGGTCATCCCCTCTAGGCAACAGGGTGTGGTACGACATGCATGTTCAGTCGTGTCCAACTCTTTGTGACCCCATGAACTGTAGCCCACCAGGCTCCTCTATCCATGGAATTTTTCAGGCAAGAATACTGGAGTGGGTTGCCATTTCCTACTCAAGGGGATCTTCCGGACCCAGGGATTGAACCTGCTTCTCCTGCATTGGCAGGCGGATTCTTGACCACTGCGCTGTCTGGGAAGCCCGAGGCAACAGAGGTGTAACCGCTGTTACATCTGTTATATCTGATATCTGTTATGTGTCAACCACTGTTAATCTGTTATATGTTGCACCTGGATTATATTCACAGCCTGGAGGGAGGGCTAAGAGGTTCATCTGGCTTTTACTTTGAGCAGGTCAGACAAAATAGTGGGAGAAGTTGATGAGTTTAGAGGCTCTGGAGTAAAGATAACCACAGACACCTGCCTGGAATTCCATATATGACCTCATGAGGGCAGCACTGCTGACTTGGGACCACTTTTCCTTTCTATTTGGTCTTTCTGATACACACTATATATTTCTCCATAAAGACTAGCAATAAACCCTGTGAGCGTGGAAAAGGAGGGAGGATCTTGGTAGGGCCTTGGGAAGACTGTGTTCTCTTCACAGCCATGTTCAGTTATTGCCGGCATATAGCGGGAAAAGTTGATTCTGTATTTCCTTTGTAGAGTGCTCAGGTAGATTCCATCTCTGGAATAGTATGTGACAGAAATTGTTTCTTTTGTGAAATCCAAAATAACTCAGTTGTAAATTCACTGGAGCCAGGAGCCTTTTTTTTTCTCTCCCCCATAATTTTTTGATAACCTCCCTAATTTCTTATTCTTGGTGTGTTCAAGCCTCTAAATTTTTTTTGAGCATAAATAAGAAGCTATATTATATCCTCATTGTAACCTTACAGTGGTGTTCCATTAAAACTTGTAACAACCAAGCATCTCTGACTCACCAAAATGAGAATTATATTTGTGTAAGGTATAGTGGGTTTATGACTCTGAAGTTAGTTTTGGTTGAATAAACACCTCTTTGAGAGAGTTTTTTTAGATGGAGATTGTTTAAAAAAGTGATACTAATGTGATTTAAATGTAGTTGGTCAGACAAGGAGATATTATCACAATTGGTCATTGTTTTTATAGCAACAGAGATTCTTCCTGTGAATAGACAGAATGGGAAAAAAAAAAACAACAGAAAAAAGATGGTAATAATGGAGGGCAAAGGGAACTTGCCAGATGCTTTTACCAAGTCATGCTTAGTTCATGTTCTCAAATAACTTAAACTTCCAGATCTCAGCAGGGCTTGAAACCATTGTGATTTCACACGCTGCTTTATATTTGTTTCATAACATGAGTTAGGATGATGAAGTAACTATTTAGTGTGTTTGACTACTGGGGATTCAGGGGACTCATGGACTTTGGAAGTTAAGTAAACAGACTCTCACTGTGTCAACATTGGATCTTTTTATGTGGATATAGCACTTATCACACTGCACTGCAAATGCTGAGTAGCCCATCTCCCCTCTCCACTAAACCTTATTTTTGCATATATATCTGCGGCAACTAGCACAGTGTCTGGCACATAGATAATGAAAGTTTGTTGAATACATGCTCCCATCTGGAGATAGATTCGGATAGGATGACAGTTGAAAGTGGACTTCTGGTGTTTTGACACGGGTATATGAAGCCTACTTTGACATTTTACCCCAAGTTAACTGTAGTTTGAAAGAGTGGTACAGATAAAATAAATTGGATAGGTATGAATGAAAAATTCCTATGTGAGAGAAAAATCACATTTCTATTTTTAAGGAGAAATTATTTTCTCAGGGTTTTAAAGTGGGAACATTAATTCTGTGTATACCTAAGAATTGGATGAGCTAGATAAAATGAGAAGGCTGGCATAGAAGTAAGCAGGTGAGGAAACAGGCAGTAAGGAAGGATGCACTTATAAAACCTGTCGTTGGTAGACAGTGGTAGAGTTTGATAGCATTTTGTAAGATCACAAGAGAAGAACACAGAAAAGGCCGTGGAGGTATTGCTGGCGTGCAGGTTATCTGATACGTTGAAGGGATGTGTAGAGAGTACCTTCTGCTTCAGCCTTGTCTTGGCAGGGAAGTCACAGGAACACTTCAGTTTCTCTTTATCGGTCTGGTTGATGTGGCAGGACTTTCGCAGTTAAGAATGGTTTGGCAGCAGGGGCGTTCTGAACTTCCTGCCCCGTTATGTCGCTGTTTATTGTTCTCCCTTTGTCTATTCTCTTAATCAACCCTGTCTCCTAGCCGGTACTGACGTAAGTTCTGAAGGAGGAGACCATAGCAATGAAAAAGGCACAGTTCCTGCCTTTAAGCTTCCAGTATAGTAAGGAGACACATGCTTATTGTTCAGTTACTATTTGTTCAAGTTATATAATTTAAGTTGTGTAGATTATATTGCAACACTGAGAGGGCACAATTATTTCTTCTTGGAGCACTGGAGAAGAATGTACTCTTTGATCTGGATCTAGAACAGTCACCACGGTTGACTGTGAAGGGACATTTCTGGTAGAGAAAATTCTCGATCAACGAAAACATGGAGTTGTGAGTGTGCAGGGCTTGTTCCAGCAGTGAGATGTACCATCACTTTTATGCTTTTCCCAGGGACTCTGTTTTGGAGGAAGAAAATTAGCCGCACTTATTGGTATTACTATCCTATTGGTGTTATTATTTTTTCTTTTTCAGCATTGATCCACATTTTAATCAGACATTCATAATAAATGTGTATCCATAAAAATAATAGAAATGATGTGAATTTGTATTACAGTTGTGATGCTGATAAACAGCCGTTAAGTAAGCTTGATAGCAGATAGTTTTCATTTCATACAAACTCTGATTGGTCACAACTCCATGTAACACTTATAAATTTGGGGGCCCTTTAACCCACTCCAGTACTCTTGCCTGGAGAATCCCATGGACGGAGGAGCCTGGTGGGCTACAGTCTACGGGGTCGCTAAGAGTCGGACATGACTGGCAACTTCACTTTCACTTTCTGGGTTTAGTGGGAAAGATGACGTGTTGGACGGTTCTGCCACTGGCCAGAAGGATGTGGTACCTTTCGTGCCGCATTTGCTATTTCTGCTCTAAACCCATAAGTGTTGTTTACTTTTCACTCATCCCTTAATGTCACCTACTCAGTTCAGTTCAGTCGCTCAGTCGTGTCGGACTCTTTGCGACCCCGTGAATCGCAGCACGCCAGGCCTCCCTGTCCATCACCAACTCCTGGAGTTGACTCAGACTCATGTCCATGGAGTCAGTGATGCCATCCAGCCATCTCATCCTCTGTTGTCCCCTTCTCCTCCTGCCCCCAATCCCTCCCAGCTATTACTCCCTGCTTATGGCCAAGGTTGATTAAATACCAGATGTGTTTAATTCTAGTGCTGTGACTCCCTGACACATGATGTTATCAACAACCCATCAGAGCTTTTGAATAACACAAAAACTAGTTGATGTAATTCTAGGCAGAAACTAAGCACTTGACATGTTAATTTTGCTTGTGTAGGTTTATCATAGGTAAACAGAATATTTTGAGATATTCACAGCACAAAGACCCGTAGTGTACTTTTAGAGATTGTAGGGGATCTACTGTTTCTAGGTTAGAAGCCTCTCCGGTGCATGGTAGGGGGAATGTTTCAGGAGACTGGAAGTAGTTTGGGGTGGCCCCTTTAAACTGTTCAGGTGTGTTGAACTTTATGTATTGGCGAGTTACCAGATGTTTGAAAGTAGGATAAGTAACACAAGTCTGATGTCTGTTTCAGAAGGAAGGTTCTGGGAACAAGATTGAGGATGGATTGGGGAAGGGAGGAAGCTTTTCTTGACTGAACTCATTTTACTTCCACCTTAGTCTTCTGGAATCTCACCATTCCTCTTTGATAACTTGGGAATCTCTTAACTGGTTCATCTCTCATTCCTTGAAACTATGGCCACATTTTTCTGCTTTCTTCACCAATGGCTGTCCTTACTTGCTTATACCCCATCATTCAAACTGTCACAGACTGACGTGTGCATCAGCACACATCCTGGAACTGTTCTTCCCAAGGTGAATAGTGATGGCTAAGCCTCAGATCAGAGGGCTGCTCTCCCTTTTGGAACTATTTGTGGCATCAGATGGCCACCAAGTAGTTCTTTAAGCTGCTGTCCCTTGACTGCCTTGATGTAATTCTCTCCCTTTGCTCTGAGCTTTCTAGCCATTTCTTTCAGTCTGTATGGCCTTCTTTTTCCTCTGCCTTCACCTTAAACATTGCATTTCCTTAGAGTCTTATCCTTTGGGTACTCTTTCCTTTTTATTTTCTAAGCTCTTCCTGTTGAAACTCAACAACATCCATGACAGTCCTGAAATTTGTGCATTCTCTGGGTTCATATTTTTAAATTGTCTCATTTGTAGCACAGGTACCCAGAATTAAACATGAAACCAATTCTGTTATCTTTGTTAAAAGCATAAATTTTAAAAGATGATGACTCTCATATAAAATGAACATGTGTCAAAGATTTTATTTAGCTCTTCAATTAATGCAGGAACCAATAAGATATTAAAGTGAAAGTCTCTCAGTCTTATGCAGCTCTTTTCGACCCCGTGGAATAGTCCATGAAATTCTGCAAGCCAGAATACCGGAGTGGGTAGCCATTCTCTTCTCCAGGGGATCTTTCCAACCCCCGGTTGGAACCCAGGTCTCCTGCATTGCAGGCGGTTTCTTTACCAGATGAGCCCCAAGAGAAAAAGTGTCACACCCTTTACAGTCAAGACAAGGAGTGCTGAAATGCCTGTAATACTGATCAGTATGACAAGGCAGTCATCAGTTCTCTTAATTCTACTGGACACAGTTTGTCTTTGTGTGAAAAAGAATTATTGCATTACCCCCAGTTTTCCACAAGTTAATTTTTTTCCTACAAAGTTAAAGCAGACTTTTCAAAAATAAATAAAAGCATGCCCCTCCTACAGGAATAGGTAATCCCTGGAGACCCCAAGCATTGAAAAGCTGTCCCATTTCAAAATCTTCCACAGTTTCCCCCTGCACCTTCTCCACGCTTGATGCCCTCTTCCTTTATTCTTAGAATAACATGGTTCACAGAGTGACTATAATTAGAAACATCACTGTTCTCAACATGATTGATTCCTGTACCTCTTTAATAACTAGAAGTCTTATTTTTTTCTACTTCTTAGTCTCTGAAATCTGTTTTTCCCTCATTCCATTCTTTATAATACTGTCAGAGTTATCTTCCAAAAATACACACTTACAGTGCTGTTAGTCTCATACTTGAAAGCCACTTTATGTTCGAATAGCACAGACAGTTCACACTCTAACACTTGAGCCTGGCGTGTACGAGCCCCTGCAGTTCTTGTCGAACCTGTCTTCCTGGCCGCATCTGCTCCTCCTTTCTTCCCTAAACTTCCCGTGTGCCTAAGCTCCACCAAATCTATTCTATCCACTCTGCTTCTGTACCTTAACACTTGCTGCTCCCTTTGCCTGGAACAGATTTTGCTGCATCTTATTTGCTTTTCAAGATTGAGCACCCATTTCATGCCTTCTGTGAACCCTATTACCAGTGGTCTCAGGCAGAGAAGTCAGTGCTTAGTCCACGGCTTTTCTTGCTTGCTAGATTCTTCCTGTACATGCGGGAGCCCTTGAGGCCAGGACTTTTGTTTGTCTTTTTATCCCCCTTTGTGTTCAGCAGATGGCTTAAATGCCTTGCATAACTATTTGCTGAGCGGAAAATAACTAAGGTTTTTTTAAGCTCAGGTAACCAAATAGTTGGTTAACAAACTGAAACACAGAAACAGATCTGGATTGCGACTATGTTAACGTGAGATATTTATGTTACATTTAGGAAATGTTCAGGAGATATCTCAAAATAAGAGGAGCAGGAAAAACAGATCTGAGTGTCACTCTGACGTGGTATAGAGTGATACTGCAAATGGTGAAAGTTGCTGTGAGCGCATGCAGACTGAGAAAAGAAGATGTTTAAGAGGATAGTTGCCTGAGGCTGCTGGACAGGGAACAGGAAGAGAAATGGAAACTCAGAACAGTTAACTTTCTTCCTCTTTAGTAGGATGTAATAGTCTGGAAGAAAAATCAGGTGTTTTTTTTAAAGGATCATTTGTGTGTAAATTTCTTTCAAAAATAGGATGAATATATATATTTTTAAGAACAAACTATTACTGTATTTTCATATATTATTGATTCTTGGCCTTTACCATCCTAAATGGTTTCTATTATTTGTGTAATCAAAAATTTTTAATATGAAACTGGTTGCAATATCAAATTATTGCAGTTTACATCTGTTGAGATCAAACAATTGATTATTTCTTTCAAGGACAAGAACATAATATATTTTTGCCTCTGGGGAGGGGGGAATGATCATTTTCACAAGAGAAGGAAGGATTCAGTGCTTTCTTTGCTTGTGGGTTTCCTCTTATTCACTTTTGATCTAGATATTGGTGGTTATGTTCCAGTCCTCCTGCATATGCCCAAGAGGATTGGGAGTGGAGTGAACATCAGCAGAAGCGCCATTTTTTCCTGTAGAGATTAGAGACAAGGAGCTTATTGCCCTGCTTGTCAAGGCTCAGGACAGAGAGGAGGAAGAAACAAGTATAAAGGTTTTGGCTTTGGAAAGAAGCTGGAATCTCCAGACCCTGGGACTTTAAGATCCACAAAATTGCTGAAAGAAAAAGTACTACCTTATTGAAAGGTAAGATATTATACTGTTTTAAGGTTTAAGCTCTTATAGCCACATTAGCATATCTTCATAAGCTATAAAATCAAGCAGTCATTTCTGCCAAGCCCAGGTTTTTGTGATAACCCATCCTACCTTCATGGTGAGGTGGAGACCTGGGTGGCTGGGGAGATGTCTGCAGTGAGGGAGAGCCTTTACAAAATTTCATTCAGTTTTGAAATGATATTTATTGAATGCCAGGCACTGTGCTAGGCCTTGGATATACAGAGATTAATGGATCACCCTACCTGCCTTCTAGAAGTTCTCATTCAAGGCAAAGAAAAAACCCCTGATGATTACAATGTGATAAGTGCTATAATAAATAGGTAATAAGTGTAGTAAGAGTGGTCTGAATCTGTCTACTATTGTTTACGTCCTAAGGGTTAATGGAAGCTCATGAGGTTGGATAAAAGGAAAGCGCATTTGAATTAAAGTGAATTATCTGTTCAGACATAGATATAAAAGAGCGTGTTATACTTAAGAAGAACACACCAAATTCCAGAAGTTGCTATTTCATGTTTGCTGTAGGCAAAAGAAGAGAGAGCGATGAGATGTTACTAAGTAGGTAAATTTAGGCCAGTTATGGAGGCCTTGTTGCATGCCAGGGAAAACTGAACTTACCTTACTAGCCACTGGGAAGCACTGGAAATAACAAACGAACAAACAGTGAGTCTTCTTAGGTCCCAAGATGGGTAGGAGAAAAAGTAGATACATGATATTAAAATAAGAATGGACATGAAACTCTTTAATTGGGTCCCAGTCTGTCGTTTCTTTTTTCCTAATATTCCTGGTGTCCTGTGTTCTTATTAGGTTGATTCTAAACTTAGTAGGTTACTGAAGAGTAGGACTTTGACTTAGATTGTTGAGACTCCCTAACTCTTCAATTTGTGCCAACCTTGAAACAGCCTTGTAAAGTGTATTAGGCATGGCTCAGCTTAAAATCCATTTTCTTCATTCTGGAGAGAAAGCTATAAACCCAGTAAAGAAAGAAGATTGTGGCTGAATAAATGCTATAACAAGAGGAACGCAGGCCTTCTTGTCTCTAATCATGACCAAAACAGGGTCATGAAGTTACGGGCCCCAAGGAAAAGAAAACCACTCTAAGAGAAGTCAGGCTTGACCCTGAAACCATTCACAGGGATGAGGTAGTTTGAGGACTCATTACAGGGGGACCTCAATGACCCCACAGGCTCTGGTGACAGTAGAGAGGCCAGACATAAGGTATAAATTTTGAAGTTGCTGGTGCTGGAGCATTAGATGACCATCCTGTTGATGAAGCTCTGGGCTTGATGAAGTCACAGATCTAGGGACCAGTGAGAAGATAGTGACTCAGGGGTAAGACACGGGCGAATTGCTTAAAGGAGGATATCTGCATTCCATGGATTATGACCTTTACTAAGATAAGAGAACAAAGACAAGAGCATGGCCACCAGACGCAAGGTATCCACAGAGCACATTTCAGTGGCACTCAGATCTCGCTGGATGCTGCAGCCAGGGGGAGTGCAGACAGTCCAGGCTGAGGGCTCTGCCGAGATAAGGATGCTGGAGGACTGTAGGAGCCTCACCTCAGGGGCAGTTAGTTTCAGAACTTTTCATCTAGTTGGAGCAAGGAGAAGAATCGTGTTTGAACAAATACATTTCAAAAAGCATCTGCCAAGGCTGGGAGGCTGAGTTTAAAAGGCAATAATTTCAGGCCAGAAACAGGATTACCTATAAAATTAGTCCAAAAAGCAAAAAAAAAGGAGGGAGGATGGGAAAATTCTCAAAAGGTGTCCTGAAGTACTCAACATGAGGTACATGAGATGGGCTTTGGTCTTCAGAGCCGTCTGTATGGCCTGTAACGCTTTACCCGCTTTGGGTTAGAAGCCCTAGAATACGGTGGGGGCTTACAGAGGAGTAATGGGGTGACAGCTGAGGCGTGTGGCGCGCGGCTCGCAGGGTCTCAGCTCCCTGACAAGGGGTTGGACCTGGGCGGTCGCAGTGAAAGCCTGGCATAGAATCACTAGGCCACCAGGGAACTCCTGAGGAAATCTTTTCTGATGAAAGAGAATGTTCAAGAAGTGAATTTGAAAATTCACTGAGCTCAGCTTTCCTTAAATAACAGATGATTCTCATGTCGGCTGTCCATATAGTGCCATGGAATAGACTTTAAATATATTTACATCTAATTATACTAGATACTAGTTCATCTAGCTTCAAATTCTAATCAGAGATAAAAAATATTTTGAATGTAATGAATGTAAGAACTGCTACCGAGAGTATGCTCATTCAAATTCAGAGTTCTTTTTTTTCCAGATTCAGAATTCTTCATAGGAAATATATAATGATTTTAATGGGTACAGGAAAGATTTTGTCATTAGCAAACTTTTTATTTTAAATCTAAGAAACTGCATATTGGAGGACTCAGGAGGAGGCCTTGAACAGATCCAAGTGCCTCTGTGGTTGCAAAGAACTAAACGTAGATTTTGAAATGGTTTTGCTAATAATCTGCAGCTTTATGAATGTTGAATAATTAATTTATCATAGAAATCCTCTAGGTTTAAAAAAGATTTTTGTTTTCATAATGGTTTCTGTTGTACTCACTTACAGATAAAAGAATTTGCTGTGGCTTTAGTGTTTAACATTTTTTCTGGAAACAAGACACGCTGAAAAACAGGTTTTTGTGGGATTAAAAAAAAGCAAATCATAATTTAATAGCTTTTTAACCTATGTAACTCAGTAAAAGATTGGCATTTGTACCCGTTACAAACTGATTAAAATTACAGAAGGTTTTTAAAAATGTTTATTTGTAAACATTTGAGCAGCATTTCAGAAGGCTATAATTTTTTCAGCATGTTTACACAATTAAGAAAGAGCTATATATTACTTTATTATGAACTGGGCTGTGAAAACGTGTTATGATAGTAAAGGAGTACATATTTTTAACATGTTTTTGTATGATATATGTCATTTGATATCCAAAACAGCCCTGTAAAATTAGTAGGGGAGCTATTAATATCTCTGTTTTACAAGTGGAGAAGAGTGAGGCTCAGAGAGGCTAAAATTTTTGCCTAAAGTCACAGAGGTAGATTTTGACCATTCTACTCCATCAATGTTTCAGTGTTTCCTTGAGATGAACATAATTCAGTTTTGAGGGCATAGACTGGTTTTGTCTATTTTTTTGTTATCTTAATCTTTCAGACGAAAACCTCCTATACAAGGCTGGGAAATGATTGTGAATATATGCAACAGAAATAAACATTCTTTTTTCTATCAACAGTGACTGAGAGTAGGTGTCAGCATGCTCTTAAAAGTATAAGGACAAATCTATATCCTTATTAGCACCACAGCACTGGCTAAAATAAGCATAGTTCATTGCTATTGAAGTGTTTTTATTTTTTCCAGGAGGCCTAATCGTACTCAGGAATTTGAGGAAGAATTTAAATTTTGCTTTATACCTGATATTAAAGTTCTGGAAACAAATTTGTGTGTGCCTTTGAGGAATTATGGAAAAATTTTTGGACAGTTTGTCCTTTTACTCAGATTCACTATATAATTATAAAATTCTAGGTTTGACTTCAACAGATTATTAACTGAGGCCACTTAATGAGCTGTCATATGAGACTGGGTGTCTTGTTATTTTTACTTTTAGGATGAAGAAACTCGAAAAGATTATGATTACATGCTGGATCACCCAGAGGAGTACTACAGGCACTACTACCACTACTACAGCAGGCGCTTAGCCCCCAAAGTGGACGTGAGAGTTGTGGTTTTGGTCAGCGTGTGCGCCATTTCAGTATTTCAGGTGTGTATTGATGGATGTATGTATCCATGTGCGTGTGAAGGAGTGCACATTGCCTAGTGCTGGTCATTAAAACTGAACTAGAAGTATGCTTTTGTGCAGTTTCACTTCCATTTCAGATTAATTTTTTATGTTAGAAAAATATTTAATCAGTGGATAGTATTGGAATCTTTGATGGCAGGAAATCTAAGAAATTGTGCATGTCATTATATAACTACTAAAACTAATTACCAAACAAAAAACCCAGATCTCTTCCTCATTCAGTTCAGTTCAGTTCAGCCGCTCAGTTGTTTCCGACTCTTTGCGACCCCATGAATCGCAGCACGCCAGGCCTCCCTGTCCATCACCAACTCCCGGAGTTCACTCAGACTCACGTCCATCGAGTCAGTGATGCCATCCAGCCATCTCATCCTTTGTCGTCCCCTTCTCCTCCTGCCCCCAATCCCTGCCAGCACCAGAGTCTTTTCCAGTGAGTCAGCTCGTCACATGAGGTGGCCAAAGTACTGGAGTTTCAGCTTTAGTATCATTCCTTTCAAAGAAATCCCAGGGCTGATCTCCTTCAGAATGGACTGGTTGGATCTCCTTGCATTGCCCACTCTATATTTTCCATATAACAGCCAGAGTGAATGTCAACTGGTGATTTACTGGTGACCCTTGAACAGCGTGGGTTTGAATTATACTGGGTCCACTTATACTTGGATTCTTTTCACCAGTTGCGGTCCTGCATTACAGTACCACACAGTTGAGGTTGGTTGAATTGGAGGATAGGGAGGAACCATGTCTGTGTACAGTTGGCACCTATGGAGGGCCAGCTATGAGTTACATGCAGATTTTGCAGAGGATGGGGCCCCCTCGTGTTGGTTCAAGGACCAAACTGTACTTTCATAGGACTTTTCAATGATTTCCCATTAAACTTGGGGAAAAATCCAAATTCCTTAATACGGCCTAACAAGTCCTGGCATCTGCCTACCAAATGCCAGGGGTGTAGTGCTTGCCACCATTGTAACAAAGAAAAATCTCACACATTGCCACATGACAGCTAAGGGCACTACTGCTCCAGTTTAAAAACCCCTGAAATAGAGTAACAGTGCTACAGTAATTTTATGTTGTTTTAATATATCACAGAAATATAAGTTCAGCCTGAAATGAGTATTCCCTACTATAATTCCTAAACTAACCATACCTATCATATCCTCCTCTAGAGGGGGAAAAAAAACTTAAGTGACTGGAATGAAGCAATTTGCTAGTTTCAAAATTACTTCTCCATAATTCCCAGAAATGAAATTCAATTTCTATGACAAAAGAATTCCGACTGAAACCAAGATTGTATATTTTAAATGTTTCAGCTTTTGTAGTATTGCCTTTTCAACAGGGAGAGGAAGGGCAATTTTACTTTTCTGTTTTAGATAACATAATACTCTAATCACTTTTTTTTTTGCTATTAATAGATTGCTTCTATAATATTTTAGGATACTGGTATAATTGCTGTATTTATTCAGTAAAATAGCTGAATGTGTGGAGGTACTATATGAGGAGTGGGACTTTTTCCGATAATAAAATCCTTTGTGGTTGAATATATTTAAGAAATAATTTAATGTTTTCCTGCCCAAATAAGTAAAGATTCAAACATACTTGAATCTTTCAGTTCATAATATGATGAACATTACTGTGGTATGTACAGATGGTTTAGGAAATAGATAAATATCATTGCCTGAGTCTATACCCTGTGATTGTTTGAAAGAAACTCCTTACCACGTCGTTTTGCCTTTTGACTCCTCCAGTAAGTAGATTACAACTTTAAAGAAAGAAGAGAGATTTCTTAACTGCGATCTAAGGAGGAGTCGGATGGTAAAGATGTGGGATCAGCAGGTACAGTGTGATTCCCCTGAGCCATCCTCTGATCTTGGGTGTCTCCTGTGGAGAATCAGTGGCTTTTTGGCTCAGCTGATGACTTATCTGACTTGTCAGTCCTGAAGATTCCCATGTCCACACAGCTATTATTCAACTGTATCTTTAACCTACAGAGTAAGATCTTTGACGTTCCTGTTTTTAATCAAACTGGGTTTTTTGTGGGCAGGATTGTGTTCACCAAGATGAATTTTGGTAATAAAAGTGACCCGTTTTTCTTTGTTAAATATTCTAGTTTTTCAGCTGGTGGAATAGCTATGACAAGACGATCAGCTACCTGGCCACGGTGCCCAAGTACCGTATCCAAGCCATGGAGATCGCCAAGCAGCAGGGGTTACTGAGAAAAGCCAAAGAGAAGGGTAGAAACAAAAAGTCCAAAGAGGAAGTTCGTGACGAGGAGGAGAGCATCATAAAGAACATTATAAAAAGTAAAATAGATATAAAGGGAGGCTATCAGAAGCCCCAGATCCGTGACCTTCTCCTGTTTCAGATTCTCTTAGCTCCTTTTCACCTGTGCTCGTATATAGTGTGGTATTGCCGATGGATCTATAATTTTAACATCAAAGGCAAAGAATACGGGGAAGAAGAAAGACTGTATATCATACGTAAATCTATGAAGATGTCAAAGTCTCAGTTTGATAGTCTAGAAGATCATCAGAAAGAAACTTTTCTTAAACGGGAGCTTTGGATAAAGGAAAATTATGAGGTGAGTAATGACTCTGCTGTGATTTTTACTGTTATCTTCATTACCAACTTAAAACTAAAGGATCACAGAAGTGTGCTCTAATTTCTGAAATGGAAGAGTTCAGTATGGATAAAGATCTTTTGTTGACAATATAACCAGTAGTTATAACAATATAACTAGACAGTAAAACTAGTGAGTTTTTAACCTGTAAATTTGTCCTTTTAAAAGATGAACTTCAAATACTTTAATTTACTAAAGCTAAACATTTAAAGAATGGTCTAATTTGTTATGTTAAATTGCACTGGGAAAGAAGGTATGTTTGCAAGGATGTCACCATTTTCTGTTAATTGCACTAACTAAACTTTGATCGTAACATCGTATGGAAAACCTGAACTAATTTTACGGCTGACCCAATCAATATATGAAACGGTTTCACTTTCAAGTAGTGTAAGCAGCCCGCTATGCAATAAACTGTCGTGGAGTGCTGTCCTGCGCTGAATTATGGTATTATGTGAAATTATCGTAGGCATTACTTCCTGAAATTTGGAAGTAATGTAATAGCTTTCTAAAATTTGATATGGCTGTGAAATTGGTTATGAAAACTTGTCCATTTAACTTTAATTGACATCTACTAAAGATTATAGAAATGAAAGATATTCTTTGTTTTTAACCTCTGTGGTTTATTTAACCTTCTTTGGGAACTTTAAAAATAGTTTGAAAAACCAATAATTATCTTTGAAGATGAAAGAAGTTGTAAGTTCAGTTTGGAGACAGAAGTATTTATAAGGTCACTTTGTTCCTTGGTTAGGATCAACATATACTTAAAGTTATCTGTTAAATTTACTGAGTACCATGTTAAGAAAATTTGTGTTGATTCTTTAATATTGGATGTTAGTTGTAGAGAAGAAATGTTTAAACCCTTTAAACTCACCTTACATATAATTTCAAGGAAGAAAAGAATACATTTCCAGGTTATAGAAATCAGTAGAAAAAAACACTAGTTCTTACATGAGTTGTTCTTTTTTTATTTTTTAGTTTAATACTGAATGTTAAAGTGCTTAATTGCTTAGTATTTTTTGGTGCATGGTCTTCAGAAGACAAACCAATACATTCATTGGAAACTTTTACCTAAAATTATATTTGAAACATATAAACATGCTGTCCTTGTTTAGTCGTTGTGTCCAACTCTTTGCACCCCATGGACTGCAGCACACCAGGCCTCCCTGTCCTTCACCATCTCCCGGAGTTTGCCCAAGTTCATGTCCATTGAGTCAGTGATGCTATCCAGCCTTCTCATCCCCTGCCGCCCTCTTCTCCTTTTGCCCTCAACCGGTCCCAGCATCAGGGAAACCTGCCATAAAGCTAATGAAAACATTTCTCTTCGGATTGTCAAGTCAGTTCATGTTATTTATACTTATAGGTCTACAAACAAGAGCAAGAAGAGGAACTAAAGAAAAGACTGGCAAATGACCCTAGATGGAAAAGATACAGGAGATGGATGAAGAATGAAGGGCCTGGACGGCTGACCTTTGTGGATGACTGAAGACTGCTGGGATGCTGCTATGCCAAACCTTAACTGTGATACCATTTTCATAACTGAATTATTTTAGCAATGTATTGACTGCACCTCAGCAGCAACTAAAATTCCTCAAGAATTAAACAGAATAATGTAGACATTTAAATTTTCCCTTCAAACTTTATACATAAGACATTTATGATTGTTCAATTTTTATAATCGATTTGTGGATTTTGTCAAAAGACTTGACATGAAGATTTATTAGTTGCCATTTAAAAGTTTTATATCTTTAGTTAAAAATTTGACATGAAAATTTATTAGATACCATTTAAAAATACTACGTGTTAAGTGTTTATTCTTCAAAAGTGTTTCCTTACTCTTTGTTACAGTGATACATTTTTCTGCTTTTGTGACCTCTGATAGTTTCACAGAACGTAATTATAACAGCATTTAATAACATTATTGAGCGTGTCTTTCTAGACACAAACTCCTTCAGCAAAACGAATTCAATTATCATGTCATCTTCATGACAGTCATTATAGGATTGAAATAAGTTCAAAATATCTCTCTGGGAGAGTCTTCTGCTGGGCTGTCTTTATACTATCTCCCCCCAGTCATAATATTGTTAATAAGATCAGAAACTCTCCAGGAGAGTGAATGTACCTTCCTGTCCTTGTGGGATGGTCTTGATTACAGTCATTATAAGACTATAACTGTGTTCGCAAACATTTCTCCAGAAGAGGACCTTGTAAGAAGGTCTTTGTGTACCACAGCATTGCTTTCTTAATCCTCCCTTCAATTAAAAAAAAGAAAACAGACAGAGTGGAAGTAGTGTAATGAAAAGTTCATATATTATGAAGTCCTTGATTAGTGAAAAATCCATTTTATGTGAGCATCTTTACATGAATTTAAACCAGAAAGAAGAGGTGCATGGGTGTGTGCTGTTCTATCAGACAATGAAATGTAAACGTTTTATACGTGTGGAGGTGACAGTAATTCACACGTGATTTGACTGAATCATGTATGATACAGGAGCAGAGTATCGAAATACATTCATGGTAGTCGGTCAGTACTCCTGTTAAAAGATATATCCCAGCCCATCATATTAATAAAATGGTTGCAATATATCCCAGGTTTGTTGATATGCCATTTTAAGTCAAAGATTAACATACTGCTTTTGTATTATTTTAAAAGATGTAGGATAAAAGTATAGCATAGTAGATAGGCAGAATCAGTTTCTTCTCAAAGGAAACTAATCCTTTCAAGAGCTCAGACCAAATATCTGACACATACAAAGACGCAGGAGGGGAAAGTTCACCGCACTTAACATAGCAAAAGACCTGAGGTGGATTATTTATTTCTGTGAGTGAGGGCTTCAATTACCTCATTAGAAAATTAGGGGAGCAGTCTGCCTAGATTATCACTAAGGTCCTTTTGCAGCTCTAAAATTATATTTATATTTTTGTAGACTTCAGACGAAAGTGTTTTATGCATCCATCTTTTTTGGGAGGGTGGAGAAGTCACAGCCCTAAATTATAGGAAGCTGTGTTTCAAACCCCAAATGCCCAACTCTTAACCATAGATAAATGCCTTTTAAAGGTGCTGCAGTTGGTCTATAGAGTCAGTAATCCCTGTTTCAGTGAACGTGTTATCATACATTTGACACACAACAGTATTATCTAAGAATGAAACTGTGTACCATATGTTACGAAGACCAGAAAGAAATCTAGGTACTTGCCCTTCTGTTAAAACTTCAAATAAGTTAATGATTAACTGTATTTTTTTTTAAACCTAGTGATAAGGAAAAATGAAAAGACTGAATGTGTTAGCATTCATAAAGGTTGACTGATGAAAACAGTGTATCTTTGGATATTATTTTGCATATATATGCTAGATTGCTGTATTTTTTTTGGTCTTTATATAGGAATCTCATTTCTGGAATTGTTCCTGGCAACCTGCTTACTTGGTAAAAGTTTGGTCTGTCTTTTGGAATCATGGCCATTGCATGGGTAAGAGGAAGGGACTCTCCTTCACAGGACTGTGATTCTTCTCTCCCCTTTCCTCAGCAAAATGGCTTTATGCTCCAAAACCCTGGAGGAAAGGAAGGGCAATTAGTTGTATCCCAAGTGTCATTCAAGTATCCTGGGTATCTTTACTGTCTCCTTACACTGCCCATCCCCACCAAAAACCCAACAGCTTCTCCATTTTAGAAACATCTGGAGAAGAATCTTGAGTAGGGGATCCCAGAATCCCACTATAGTTAGAAAATCTTTCTTGAGCTTCATTTTAGAGCTATCACCATTTCCTTTTTACTTGGAATTCAGGAGTTTACAGAGCATAGTTGCTTATTGGTTTCTGTTTATTATCACTTAATGTAATTGAGGTCTGTGCTAAAACTACCCTTAGAGTTACATTCACATCAAATTTCCTCATAGCAGATTCCAAAACTGATCCTTCCTTCATTGGTCTAATTTCTTTATGAATTCTCCAAGTTCTACAAATTGTAGGTTGCAGTTTCATAACACATCTATCAAGTAGGGACCATGCCTAGAATTTTAAACACTACAAGTGGTATATAGAAATTTAAAATATTACATGAAAAAATAGTTCAGTTTACAGAATTGACAACTATTTTAGTACTATTGAATGTATGTTTAGAAAATTGTAGTTTATTTCCTTTGAGATTATTTTTTGGACTGAAAGGGCAGTAAACTTTTTACACCCATGCCTTGGAAATATTTTCCTTGAGTGGAAGCCAACTGCTAAGCTTACGTTCTGCTAATGTTCTAAACCAGTGAATTAGCCCCAAACTGAAAGTTCTGTGGAAATTAAAGAGAAATGGCTTTTATTAGACATTAGTATGAATAGGTCTAGCTACTTAAAAGACTTTGTATTGGACATGGTCTCTGGAGTTATAATTGTGCCCTTGAGGCAGGTAAATGTTGATACCTATATAAAATAGTTGTGTATGGATGAATTATAATTTTATTTACAAAATGTGATACTCTTCACATTTAAATATGTACTAAGGCCAAATCTGAACCTTAATCACTAAATAAAATTTGCTAAAGAAATTAACTTTTCTGGTTTCCTCATCTGTGAAATGAGGGGATCTTTTTAGAGAATTAGGACTTACTCTATAAGCCTTACAATTTACATAGGTTTAGGGTCTTAAGTAGATTAGATGGCTTGCAATTGAGAAATGTTACACATTATTTAAGTAAAAAGCCTACATAATTTGTCATAAACTTAATCAGCTTCTTAAAGGATCAGAGTATCCCTGACAGTTGTGTATATAATGGGTCACATGACTTTAGGTCAGAGACATATGGGATTTCTTACAGACTCCACTCCAACTTTATTAGGGGATGAAGAAACTTCCTCCCATTTCACTGTGTCTTCTTTTGTGACCTCAAGATGAGTGAGCAGAATGCAGTCACATGGTTCAGGCTTTGCAGCCAGATCAAAGTTTTGCTTCTTGGCCTTTTGGCTAAGATCAAGTTTAGGATGGGGACTTCCTAGGTGGCACAGTGGTGAAGAGACCACCTGCCAATGCAGGGGATGCAAGAAATGCAGGTTCGATCCCTGGGTCAGGAAGATGCCTAGAGTAGAAAACGGCAGCCTGCTCCTGTGTTCTTGCCTGGAAAATTCCATGGATGGAGGATCCTGGTGGGCTACAGTCCATGGAGTTGCAGAGTCAGAAGCGACGAGCACAGACCAGGGTTTAGTTCCTGGCCCTACAAATGATTAACAGCTTGACTTTGGACAGGTTAACCTCTGAACCCCATTTTTTTCATCTCTGATAGTGATACTAACTTCACAGGGTGATTATGAGAATTAAATAAGATGGGGTAAAATGCCTGGCCTATATTATAGTTCAATAAGTGAGTTCCTCTGCCTTTCAGAGAGAACAAGACAGTCTTTTTTGTTAAAAATCCATGGTAATACTGTTAAGTGATTACAAACCTGTTGTTTCTTTACTATTTTAATAGGTATTTGAATTCCTTACTTTGTGCAGAGTACTGTGCTAGAGTGAAAAAGTGACACTCCTTAGGGTTGGGATTTGTGTGTCTTACAATCAGCTGCCTGCCCCTTGTTGCCCCTGAGGTACAAGGTGAAACAGCTGAGATTACAGCTCAGAAGAGAATGAACTTTCAGAGCAAATAATCTGCTCACTAGTTCAAGGCCTGCATTTATGGAAGGGATACTTCCAGCAAAATACAGAGGCATGCCTGGAATGGTTGCTCAAAATGACATCAAGTAGCCCTAAGTTACACTGCCTCCCAAAGTCTTAAGCAGCCTGTAAAAATCTCTGCAGAGAAGCTGAATCTATAAACCTGTTGGTGAATTATTCACTCCTGATTCATTTTTTAAGTTCTAAAAATAATGCAGTGGGTATAAGGAAGTGACATGGATTTTTATGGTACATTATATTGTGTCACATTAAGTATAATTGTTAATGTTTTCCTGTTTCTTTTTAGAAAACTGAAGGTAGCAGAAAGAAAACACCTCATTTTATCATGTATTGGAGAAGAGTGATTTAAAGCCTCTTTTCTGGAAGAAATAACCTGCTGTTAAAAGGTGACAAAATACATATTAGGAGTGAGGAATTACAGATCCTAACAGGGAAACAAATGAAATATTTGTCTTTAGAAGGACACTGACATTTCTAAAAGTACTGAGGTTCTTAGAAACAGTGGAAATTTTTATCTTAACCGAGGGGAAAAAAATGTATAACAGTCTCTAACATACTGGTGACCTTTTAGTCTTCATCCCAGATTAAGATTCCTAAAGTATCTTACCCTGTGGCCACCCCACTGCCACAGACTTCTGTTTCTTTTGAGGCCTCCTGTGACTTGTGGTCTTAACAGCTTTGTATCCTCTATTACTCACTAGAGCCTTCTTCGTTCGTTAACTGATTGATTCCGTGGCCCCCTGTTCTCCGTATTGGAATGCTTTCCCCCTTTTGCTTCCCATCTGTCACACACACATATCCAAAGTCTAGCCTCTCCGTCTAAGGTGAGCTTTTCCTAGTCCTTCCAGTCTGTATCTTTGAATTCTTTGCCACATCTTTTTTAAACACAACTTTTCTGTCAACAATTTAGTCCTGTTTCCAACATGTACTTTCATTTTTTTTTTTTAACCTATTTTTTGACTAGACCTTGTGGTGTGAGAACTTGCCACTAGAGGGCTTTAAAATTTGTCAGGAGACAAGAGAAATTCTTTTTAACACCCCAAAGACGGAACACATAGCTCACAAGATGAATAGAAAAAAATGTTCAGCCTCAACGGTTAAGACATCTAAAAGACTTTAAGGCACCATTTTCCATCTATTAGGTCAGTAGAAATATAGAACCACAATATAGCTAAAGAAATAGCTTTCTGGTGGTAATAACTATTGCTATCACCTTTTGGAGGATAAAGTGGAGAAAACTTTTAAAAACTATTTATCTTTGATCCACTAATTCCACTTTTAGGAATGCATCCTGAGGAAATAAAAGACATGCACAAAGCTGTTTAAGGCGGCCACCACAGTGTTAAAGAACAGGGCAGTAGCTGAGTAAATTCTGATCCATTCTGATTCCATTATGTGTGGTATTCATGGAATACCACACAGTCATTAAAAAAATAAATGAAGAGCATATCTTTTTTTGACTGCCCCTGGATCGTTTCTAGTATCAGCATTCTGGTTTTCCTTTGGGAAACTGATCTTCCCCTCTCAGTCTATACAGTTTGAGTGGACTGAGAAACCATCAGTTTGGGTTCCCCAGAGAAACAGACTCAGATGCAGATTTTCATGCAGAAAGTTTGTTGTTTAGTCGCTAAGTCGTGTCTGACTCTTGGGACCACATAGACTGTAGCCCGCCAGGCTCCTCTGTCCATGGGATTTTCCCCCACAAGAATACAGGAGTGCATTGCCATTTCCCTCTCCAGGGGATCTTCCCCACCCAGGGATCAAACCTGCATCTCCTGCATTGACAGACAGATTCTTTACCACTGAGCCACCTGGGAAACTTTGTTGAGGAGTGTCAAAATCAACAGCTGCGGGGGTGCGGTCCAGGGACTGGAAATTAAGCAAGAGAGAAGAGCTGAACTGTGAAGCAGCTGTCATTAAGGCCTCAGATGACCCCCAACCAGGAGCCTGGACTCATCCTTCAAGTGAAAGAAAGTGAAAGTGTCAGTTGCTCAGTCGTGTCCAAGTCTCTGTGATCCCATGGACTGTAGCCGGCCAGGATCTTTTGTTCATGGAATTCCCTGTGCAAGAATACTGGAGTGGATTGCCATTTCCTTTTCCAGGGGATCTTCCCGACCCAGGGATAGAACCTGGGTCTCCCACATTGCAGGCAGACTTTTTACCATCTGAGTCACCAGGGAAGCTGCAGCCTTGACTGCTAACTCCAGCTGAGGGGGCTGGAGTTCAGATCTTTTACATCCCACATCAGTCATTGGATGAGAGCTGACAAGGGGAGCGGTGGCTCTGGTTAAGGGCAGTTTCCAGAGTGACTCAGCTGAGAGGCATCAGCTGCTACTGCTCCCAGCAGATGGGGGAACCAGTGCCTTAGTCCTAAATGGGAAGTTGGGTGGTACCCCACAGCACCCACTAGAGGTGAGGCTGACCCCACCCCACATCCTGCTCCTGGCCAGGTGCAGCTAATCTGAGCATTCCAATACCACACAACCCTTGCCTTCAAATAGTGACTGGTTCAGGGGTGGACCCATGACTCAATAAGGTCAGTGAGATCCATTATGGGGATTTTTGCTGGAGCAATTAGAAAAGATGCGTTATTGCCCTTGGGTTTCCTAGGCTGGGACAATGAAAGCATGGAACTTTCTTCACAGCACTACAGGGAGTCTATTTACCATTGAAGAAAACAAGGCCAACACTCAGAAAAAGCAAAATGAAGAGATGGGAGAATGAGAGCCTTACAGCTATTATTTGGGCAATTCAACCCATGAAAGTCCCTGAGCTTTTCAGTTACTCAAACTAGCATACTACCTTTTTGGATTACTCAGTTTAAGGGGGTTCTGACAAATACAATGGCACACGAGAATAATAAAGGAAATATTCATAACACATTAAGTAAGGGGGTGCTGACAAATACAATGGCACACGAGAATAATAAGGAAATATTCATAACACATTAAGTGAAAAAAAAAAAGCATTTTACATATAAGTAATGATGCTGGTTTTGTAAAACTAATTACTATAAAAAAAAAGAAAATGCAGCCCAACAGAAACAATGGTTACAGTTAGACGACCAGATGGGAATGAGGCCAGCTGAACTGTGTGTTCGGCAAAGAAGTCAGGGTCTTGGATTTTATACTACTTAGGCTACTGACCCTACCAAGTCAACTGGTTGGATTCCCGTCAAAAACAGCTAAAGGGTACTGTAGAAACCTGTTTCTGAAACCTGTTTTGAGGACTTCCCTGGGGATCCAGTGATTAAGACTCCGCGCTTCCAATGCAGGGGGTGCAGGTTCAATTCCTGGTGGGGAGACTATGATCCCACATATGAAGCGGCCTGGCCAAAAAATAAAAATCGAATCTTGTTTCCGTTCCATCGAACCCCACCCACCGACCCTCATCTCCCGAGGATGACAGCTTCCGAGGCTTAGAAGCCTTCGCACCCGGTCCCTTGTTTCTCCCACTCACTGCACACCTCGCTCCAGCCACACAGTCCCGGTTCCGATTCTCCAGGAACGCGTCCTCGCCTTCTTCATCCCGCACGCCCCACGCCCACTCCTGCTCCTCCTAGAAGGAAGCCCTAGGCATCGACGTGGAAGTGGGCGCCCCTGCGTGGGCCGCGCTGCGCGGCTCTGGGGGACAGGTGGGGACGCAGGTTCCCTCTCGGCTTAGAAGGAGAGTTAGGCGTCAGTCAACTCGGGACCCCGAGGTGTCGCGTACCCGGGTTCTGTCATCTGGGAGAGCGGCCGCGTGGCGAGGCCGGGCGCGGGGGGCGGGCGGCAGGGCGGGCA
This sequence comes from Capra hircus, assembly GCF_001704415.2. Taxonomy (NCBI): domain Eukaryota; kingdom Metazoa; phylum Chordata; class Mammalia; order Artiodactyla; family Bovidae; genus Capra; species Capra hircus. The sequence continues at coordinate 100,806,300 of NC_030815.1, forward strand.
CAGCGGCTTCCCCGCCCCGGGGCGGTGCCGCGCCTCCCGGCCTCGCGTCTCCCCGCCGGCCGCCCGCCCGCGCTCTCGGAGCCCAGGCCGCCGCCATGTCTTCCGGGGCCAGCGTGAGCGCCTTGCAGCGCCTGGTGGAGCAGCTCAAGCTGGAGGCCGGCGTGGAGAGGATCAAGGTGAGGCCGGCGCCTGGCCTCGGGCGCGGAGACCGCCCGCTGCAGCCCCGTTCCGCCCCGTCCCGCCGAACGCGGGCCTGAGAGGAGCAGGCCGCTCCCGGGCGGAGGGCTGCGGAGCCGACCCCGGCGCTAGCCGGGGAGCCTGACGCGGTGGGCGGCCCTCAGGACGGCGCCCGGCCTGGCTCGCGCGGCCCGGCCTCTGTGGCTGGGGGTCCGCGCAGGGCCGGGCCCACCCCAGCGCCCGGGAGAGGCGGCGGCGCGGGGACCCGGGAGGGAGGCCGGGTCTGGGGGCGCCGGGGAGAAGCTCCTGTCTCCGCGAGCGCTGTCCGGGACCGAGCGCCCCGGGGCGGTCAAGTTTCAGTGATGCGGGCAATGACTCGGGGTGCGGGGCAGACGCGAGGACCCCAGGAATGGGGGCGACTCGCTGGTGGCCTCCCCTCCCCGAGCTCGGCGGGTGCGGGAGGATGGGGTCTAGGGCTGCGGAGGCGACTGAATGGACGGGCCTCGGTGATGGGTTGATAGGATGCGAGGGGAGGAGGGCACTGCTCGGTTTTCTGGCCTGGAAACGGGATGGATGGCGTGGCCATTCGCCACGGTAGGGGCGAGAGATGGTGCGTTCAGTTTCGGATACGTGGACTTTGAAGGGATGCCCGGGAGGTGTTTGACTGCTTTGGCCGAAGCTCAGAGAACAAAGCTGAAAGACCGCAGGGGAGTGAAAACTGAAGTTCCCGGAGCGTCGAACCCAGGGACCCGCTGAAAGAGACGGCTGTGAGAAGAGAAGCCAGATAAGGCTGGGGCACTGGAGCGCGGGAGGAGAGGTTATCAAAAACTGGGGCCTTAGACAACGTGTCCAGTGTTTAGTCACTTGATAAAAAGCCTCTGGTGTGTAATTGTGTTTACCAACTAGCATATAGCATTATTGGTAGAATGTGTGTGTGAATGAATGAACACTACTGTGATACTTGGTGACCGATAGTGCCTCCACTCTGCACCACGCCCTATTCTATGCACTGAGAATATGCTGATTCCTAGGGGGAAGGGAAATAATAAACGTATTAACCAATGAATAAAATAATTTCAGAAAGTGATGTGAAGATTATATACAAGGTAAAGTGAGAGTTGTGGAATACAAAGGAGGCTTCAGTGACATACAGTTGTAGAAGCCAAATCTAAATTATAATAGGATAGACAGACACTTTTTGAAAAAAAAAAAAAAAATCTGGTGTTAAAGAAGAAACTTTTTTTTTAATTTAGGAAATGAAAAGCTGTATTTTGAGGTTGAGAGGAAGGAACACACTGTATTTTTAGGTCAAGGGGGAGAAACAAAGGGAGGAGAACTGGAGGTAGAGACAGGGAGTCTAAGGGTGCCTGGGATCGGAGGGGCACCTTCTGAGATAAAGGAGGAAGGATATGTGTAAACATATATATTTCCAGATAGAGGCCTAAGAACTTGTATAATGACAAATGTCTTTGTGGAATAGGAGGCTGAGTTTTCTTTTAGGGCAGAAAAAAGGGGAACTAATAGAGTCACAAGAGCTGAGGATGGGGGAGACTGCGCTGTGGGGAATGCCAAAGGACCCCCAGCAGACACGTTCGGAGACACTTTGTGATTCCGAAGACCTAGCTGCTGTGAGATTGATTGTCTTATTTTCCTTCTTTTTCTTCTTTTGTCTCCAGCAGCGTTTTGGCCACCCAGGCATCTGTGGTGAATGGTAGCTGATCCAAGTAGTGAGTTAGCAGGGGAGTTTTGCCAGAAAGGTAGAAATGGGAGTGGAAAGCAAGGAGTCCAAGGGTCTGGCTAGAAGGAGGCTGAACTGAGAAGGAACAGAGCCAGCCTGCCTGTGATGGGCCAGATGAAAAAGGAAGAGATATTCCCCTGGAGGTCAAAGAGCAGGTGTAGTGAGAAGGCAGGAAGCAGCGGGAGAGATTGTGATCAGAAGGTAGGATGTTGGAGTGTGAAATTTCAGATGCGGAGCAGTGTTAACTATAACTGTTGGTGTTGAGGAGAAGGTTGTTTGAGGAGAGGAGCTCAGGAAATGGAAACTAGGATTGCTGGAAATGTTGAGGATGACGTTGGGGCCTGAGATGGAAAGAAAAACTGTGAGCCGGATGTCTGCCTATCCTGGGAAGTAGCTAGGGAAGGTATTCTTATCTACATTTAAATAACAGTTACAGGTGATGAAACTAGGCCCGGAGAAGTCAAGTGAGTTGCTCAGAGTCACGCAGCTTCTTTGTGGGGTGTCATCATGGCAGTATGGTTTAGGGTGCTTGGCAGGATTTTTCTCGGGCAGCACCTTAGGGAGTCACAACCATCCAGGGGTCTCTGGTCTGCCTCATTTCAGGGCTCAGTAACAGACAGATATTCTCAGCACATCCAGAGATGTCTTCTCTTTTGCAGACTTGCTAACGGTAAATAAAGCGGAATACTGGTTTCGAAGCATTTGATAGAAGGCACCCCTTCCCATTAATTGGAACACTCAGTATCGTTCCAAGGACCCTTACTTGCTCTGGAGAAGTCTCTTAGAAGTTGATTGGTCAGCCTGGGCTCCAACCAAGGAAAGAAATATGATTTGAGTGGGAATTAGCCCACTTCCATTGAGAGGATACAACTTCTAAGGTTTGGGCTTACACTCTCCCAGGCCAGAGTCTCTGCCCCTTGAAAGTGCAAGAGAAATACTGACCACTTAATTATTCTCTTATTTTCTTTGCGTATCCTCCACATTAACTTTTTGACCATATTTAGGCTAGCATCTAGTTAGTCCCACTTTTCTGGGGGTCCTAAGAGATAGTTTCTACCCATCATGTATGGAGTTCCCCTGTTCCCTCTGAAGGAGACATAATTAGCATGAGCATAACTGGTTCCAGATTTCTTTTGAATTAATAACTTAGAGTCCCTTGGACAGCAAGGAAATCAAACCAGTCAGTCCTAAAGGAAATCTACCCTGAATATTCATTGGAAAGATTGATACTGAAATTCCATTATTTTGGCCACCTGATACAAAGAGCTGACTCATTGGAAAAGTGCTTTATGTGCATTAACTCATATAATTATTACATCAACTCACTGAGGTAAGCACTGTTACAAATACATTTCCCAGATGAGAAGTAATGTGCCCAGAGGCTGCACTCTTGACCAGTAAGCTATTCTGCTTCAAAAGCATGATGGAGGAACCTCATCACTTGCTTTGAGCAGACTGGATAAGGCTCCACCAAGCCTTGTAAATATTAAAACAGTCTGTTCACATGGCAAATCTGGATACATCAATGCGTGGTTTATAAGTGAAAATTTGTAAAGGGCGCATTAGGATAAGCTACTTCTTTATACTTTGTCTCAAAACCAGGATTCTATATGGGTGAAAAATATGTTTTATCTTTCCTCGGTCGAATAAGCCACTAAAACAAAAAGGCCCTAAATCAAAGTTCATAGAAGTTGTACCTTTCCCTCTTTGGAGTTCAATTATTAGAACTTGCAGCAAAAAGAGACTCTTGGAGGTTGTGGACAGTGTGACCTTTATCAGGTTGTACGGTCATTTTTCAGAGTTTCAAGTGACTGCCGGATGGACCTGGCTGTGAGCAGCATGTCAAGAGTGCGTGTCCCTTTGTTCCAGGTCTCTCAGGCGGCTGCAGAGCTTCAACAATATTGCATGCAGAATGCCTGCAAGGATGCCCTGCTGGTGGGTGTTCCAGCTGGAAGCAATCCCTTTCGGGAGCCCAGATCCTGTGCTTTACTCTGAAGACTGGTGAGTAATGATACCCCAGGCCATCTTGGGGCCATGGGATTATCCTGGGGCTTCCCAAAGGACTTGGGCAACTGAGTTTTACATTTCTACTGTTCTTGAGGGAATTAAAATAAATCCAAGCAAAATGCACAACTTTACCTGAAGGGTGACTCTAATCTGCCTGCTTGTGGAATACATCTAATTAGGAGAGCCTCAGTCCTCCTGTACTAACTCACCAGATGATAATATCCTTATGTACTTGAGCTTTTGAACTGACTTGGCCAATAGTAATTTCTTGTCCTTAATACCGTCTTCTCTGTCCTTACTCCATCCTGGAGTTGTGATGTTGCTTGGTGCTGTCAACTGACTTGTTACTCTTGGGACTAAGGACTGCAAAGGAGACTCGTTCCTGCCACCAGCTGTGGTTTCTTTCCTAAGGGTTTCAGAATGTATTTCTGTGTATTAATGGAGGAACAAATGTAATAACTGGGGAAAATGTAAGTAGGGTTGAAAGAGCCTTAAAAATGTGTTCTTGAAATGAAAACACCTCTTTAAAGGGTAGTCTACATTTCCTGGGTTCTAATGTGTTGTATTGGAGTTTCAGCTTTAGCATCAGTCCTTCCAAAGAACACCTAGGACTGATCTCCTTTACGATGGACTGGTTGGATCTCCTTGCAGTCCAAGGGACTCTCAAGAGTCTTCTCCAACACCACAGTTCAAAAGCATCAATTCTTTGGCTCTCAGCTTTCTTCACAGTCCAACTCTCACATCCATACATGACCACAGGAAAAACCATAGCCTTGACTAGACAGACCTTAGTCGGCAAAGTAATGTCTCTGCTTTTTAATATGCTGTCTAGGTTGCTCATAACTTACCTTCCAAGGGGTAAGTGTCTTTTAATTTCATGGCTGCAGTCACCATCTGCGGTGATTTTGGAGCCCCCAAAAATGAAGTCTGACACTGATTCCCCATCTATTTCCCATGAAGTGATGGGAACAGATGCCATGATCTTCGTTTTCTGAATGTTGGCTTTAAGACAACTTTTTCACTCTCCACTTTCACTTTCATCAAGAGGCTTTTTAGTTCCTCTTCACTTTCTGTCATAAGGGTGGTGTCATCTGCATATCTGAGGTTATTGATATATCTCCCAGCAATCTTGTTCCCAGCTTGTGCTTCTTCCAGCCCAGAGTTTCTCATGATGTACTCCGCATATAAGTTAAATAAGCAGAGTGACAATATACAGCCTTGACGTACTCCTTTTCCTATTTGGAACCAGTGTGTTGTTCCATGTCCAGTTCTACCTGTTGCTTCCTGACCTGCATACAGGTTTCTCAAGAGGCAGGTCAGGTGTCTGGTATTTCCATCTCTTCAAGAATTTTCCACAGTTTATTGTGATCCATACAGTCAAAGGCTTTGGCATAGTCAAGCAGAAATAGATGTTTTTCTGGAACTCTCTTGCTTTTTCCATGATCCAGCAGATGCTGGCAATTTGATCTCTGGCTCCTCTGCCTTTTCTAAAACCAGCTTGAACATCTGGAAGTTCATGGTTCACGTATTGCTGAAACCTGGCTTGGAGAATTTTGAGCATTACTTTACTAGCGTGTGAGATGAGAGCAATTGTGCAGTAGTTTGAGCATTCTTTTGCATTACCTTTCTTTGGGATTGGAATGAAAACTGACCTTTTCCAGTCCTGTGGCCACTGCTGAGTTTTCCAAATTTGCTGGCATATTGAGTGAAGCACTTTCACAGCATCATCTTTCAGGATTTGAAACAACTCAACTGGAATTCCATCACCTCCACTAGCTTTGTTCATAGTTATGCTTTCTAAGGCCCACTTGACTTCACATTCCAGGATGTCTGGCTCTAGGTGAGTGATCACATCATTGTGATTATCCGGGTCGTGAAGATCTTTTTTGTAAAGTTCTTCTGTGTATTGTTGCCACCTCTTCTTAATATCTTCTGCTTCTGTTATGTCCATACCATTTCTGTCCTTTATCGAGCCCATCTTTGCATGAAATGTTCCCTTGGTATCTCTAATTTTCTTGAAGAGATCTCTAGTCTTTCCCATTCTGTTATTTTCCTCTATTTCTTTGCGTTGATTGCTGAGGAAGGCTGAAACTCTAATACTTTGGCCACCTCATGCAAAGAGTTGACTCACTGGAAAAGACTGATGCTGGGAGGGACTGGGGGCAGGAGGAGAAGGGCACGACAGAGGATGAGGTGGTTGGATGGCATCACTGACTTGATGGACATTAGTTTGAGTGAACTCCGGGAGATGGTGATGGACAGGGAGGCCTGGCGTGCTGCAATTAATGGGGTCGGACACGACTGAGCGAGTGAACTGAACTGAATGTGTTGTATGGGGTCTCAAGTCATATTTTCACTTTTTATTTTTTGAGAGGTCAGGGCATAAATTATTATTCTTTTGTGGCCAGTATATTTCAAGTTACATATTCTCAGGAGTGTTTATGGGTTCTCCAGGTGGCGCAGTGGTAAAGAATCCGACTGCCAATGCAGGAGATGCAGTTTCGATCCCTGATCTGGGAAGACCCCCTGGAGTAGGAAATGGCAATCGCTCCAGTATTCTTGCCCGGAAAATTCCATGAACAGACAGAGGAGCCTGGCAGGCTACAGTCCATGGACTCACAAAGAGTCAGGCACAACTGAGTGACTGAGCACACACATACACAAGGGGTGTTTATACAGGAAGTAATCATCTTAGATCTTTTTTCATATACTTGAAAAGGAAATTATTCACGTTAATAAGAAGGAAGTAATAATACTATTAGGTGCTATTGTATCTTTTAATGGAAAATGTCTACATTTCTGATGTTAAAATAATAGTCTTATGTTGGCATAGCATTTGTCTTTTTACAAAGCACTTTCCTGGATGTTACTCATTCAATGGTGTGGTTTGGATTTTCTGACATTAACCTGTTACTTTCTACTTTGAGAACCCTAAAGTGACCTATGAAATAATGAGTAGTTAATTTTATGTATAAATCTTACTAAGTGAAAACCTACCAAATTTTCTTTACAGTAGAGAAGAAGTTTGCTGAAGAATGCTTTCAAGCACAAACTGATGAATGACTGCCTCCAAATTTCAAGAAAACACTTCTCTAACCACAGGACTTCTAGATGTTTCACAGGACCTTTCCTGTGACCTGGTCCTTTAGCCAACATTCTACAGAAACTGATGTTTCTACTCAAATAAGGAAACTGGGTGAAGGTGTAGATTTTAAATAATAATGGCCTGATTCTTTGCTGAAGTGCTTTATACTTAAACAAAAACCTTACCGCCAAATATACCAAGATACACTTCTTTCATTAAGTGAATTACTAGCGTTTCTATGCCTGGAATGTTATATATGTTTTATTTACTAGATGTTTACATTTTGGGAAGGAAAACAGTGTTCTTTGTTAAAAAATTGAATATTCGTTATTTGCTGTTCCCAACTAAGATCTTTATACCATAACAAAATTTGCTCTTTTCTCATGAATTTATGATTTCTAAATGAAGTCAGGCAAGTATAAAATTGGGGGAAGAATGGGCTTTGTTAATCAAATGATGTCTTGATTTTTCTAAATGAGGAGATTGTTTCATTTTCAACACTAAGCATGGGATCTGTTTCTTAGCAGCCTTGTTTGCAAAGATGAATGTTGTTTTCTGTATGAGACTGCCCCATCCAGTATATGAAGCAGGTTTGATCTTCGTCTTAAGTTCCTCTACTTTATAGGGGTGGTTTTACTTAAAAAAATATACTAAATTATTTCATTTTTAAATGTGATCTACAGAGCATTGCAAATGATTTTTTTAAAGTAATGTGAAAATATGACAACCTAAATGAATTTTTAATGTCACAGCTGTATTATTTTGATGATGTGCCTTTGATTTAATTTGGGACACTTAAAAGAATACTTTATTTGTGTTTGTTTTAATCTTTGAAGAACTTGGAAATAAAATTTCTGCTTAATTTCTACTAATGACAGCAACATTTTATGTCTTATTTTGTTTTAAGGCTTCATAGATTTTGTTTGCTTGGGCGATTGAGTGCTGAAAGTGGGAAGTGAAATTTTTGTTTACAAGTCCTTGTAGAATTTTGTGAAAAATAGGTATAATATGCAGAAATATCTCAATTACTGGCAACATTTGCTCTTTGAGATAGCTATGTATTCTTGTTGTTCACTAGCTAAGTTGTGTCCAACTCTGGAACCCCATGGACTGCAGCATGGCCTGGCTTTCCTGTCCTTCACTATCTCCTAAGTTTGCTCAGATTCATGTCCATTGAGTCAGTGATGCCATCCAACCATCTCATCCTCTGTCGCCCCCTTCTCCTCCTGCCTTCAATCTTTCCCAGCATCAGGGTCTTTTCCAGTGAGTCGGCTCTTCGAATCAGGTGGCTCAAGTATTGGAGCTTCAGCTTCAGCATCAGTCCTTCCAGTGAATATTCAACATTGATTTCCTGTAGGACTGACTGGTTTAATCTCCTTGCTGTCCAAGGGACAGTCTTCTCCAGCACCACAATTCAAAGGTATCAATTTTTCAGTGCTTAGCCTTCTTTATGGTCCAGCTGTCACATCCATACTGGAAAAACCGTAGCTTTGACTATATGGACCTTTGTCAGCAAAGTGATGTCTGCTTTTTAATACACTGTCTAGCTATGGATAAATCCATGGATAAATGGGGATATCTTTGAACATAAGTAGTGTTACAGTAGAGAATGTAGAAGTTATTAGTTGGAACTCCTTTAACTTCTAGCCACTAAACTTCCAATCTAAGTGATCTAAATCCCTTCCATGGGATCAAAATTCAGATGTCCCTTTTTTAACCCATTTATTCATTCTCAGGATCTGTTTGATCTTCTCTGAAGTGTCATATTATCAATTGTCCTTTCTGTCCTTTATCTTCAACTTCTCTGTTGGATTCTTTTTATTAGCATTTAAACATTTTCTATTCTCCATCTTAACAACAATAAGCATTTAGAAAAGTCTCCATTAAAAAACACATTTTCAGTTATAAAAGATGAGTAAGCCTTAGAGATCTACTGTTCAGCACAGTGCCTATAGTTAAGATTGCTGTACTATTTACTTTAAAATTTGCTAAGGGGGTAAATTTTATGTTAATTGTTCTTATCACAAAAATAATAAGGCAGGAAGAAACTTTTGGAAGTGATGGGTAAGTTTATGGCATAGATTGTGTTGTGGTTTCATAGGTATATACTTATCTCCAAACTCATTAAGTTGTATACATTAATTATGTACAGCTTTTGATGTGTCAGGAAAAAAAAAACACCTCTTGATTTCACTTTCCCTTTGGCAAAAACTTGGTAAGATAGTACAAGAAAAATATAGACATCTCATATATGAATACAGTTGTGTCTTAAATATAAGCAAATCAAGTTCAGTAGTTTATCAAGAGAGAAGATACAAGCTGACAAAGCTAGTTCAACATAAGCAAAGCATTGTTATTCTTTACATGAAGGGTTTAAAGAAGAGAATTTATGCCAGAAAGTCATTTGATAAAATTCAGTAGTTGTTCTGAATAAAAAAAAAGAAATTATAGATGATAAAGGCAGTTTATTAAAACCAACAGTAAATTTCATATTACACGGTGAAATGTGGGAGCATTCAGTATATTAGAAACAATCAAGATACTTTTTTTATCACCACTATTATTCAGCATTACGTTGGAAGTCTTAGCTAATGCAATAAGATGAAAAAATGAAATGGTGTAAACATTTAAGAAGTAATATCTGTATTTATGGGTTATATAATTTTATACTTTGAAAACTCAAGAGTTTAGTAAAAAGAATATTTGAATTTATAATACAGTTTAGGAGGGTGGCTAAATATAAAGTAAATATAAAAAAAAAAGTATTTTCTACACAGACAATAGTTAAAAATGGAAATGGACACATCTTTGTAAACCAACTATAATTTTAAAAGTAGAAATGGAAACTGTATCCCATTTCTACTTTAATGACAAAGCTATAAAAAATACCGAGAATTCATTTAACAAAAGTGCAAGAATCAAATAAAAATTTTACCAATGTTTATAGAACAGAATCTAAAATTTCAGGATTATAGGACGATGTCATTAAAATACAATCATACTAAAATTTATATAGATTTATTGGAATTCCTTTTTTATTTTTTAAGGGATGCTAGTTAAAATAACTGAAAGTTTATATGGAAAATCAAGTGTCCAAGAATAGCTTTTAAAACTGTGTGTGTGATTGTGTATAAAACATGGTAGGGTAAAACTTGCCTTACCAGGTACTAACTTACTTTGAAACTGCTGAATCAAAATGATATGACTGAAAAACAAATTCAAAAGAAACAATATTATTGTGGTCCTAGGAATAGACAAATAGATGATTGAATTGATCATAATAGTGCAGAAGTAGGCCTGATTTTTTTTTCTCCCTATTCAAGGGAAACAAATGGTGTTGGCATTATTGGCTATCCATTCAGAAGGAAATAAAATTGGGCCTGTATTATACTCGGTAAAAAAATTCCACATAGGTTAAAGAAAGGTGATACAAAGGCATCAGAAGAAAAGTTAGAATAGTAGTATAACTTCGAAGAAAAGTTAGAATAGTAGTATAACTTCAGGGTAAAAGAGGGCTTCCTAAAAGCAGGAAACCCAGAAATCAAAAAAGAAAAGAGGTGTATAGTTGATCAAATTAAATGTAAACAATTTAAATAAGCGAAAGTATGAAATTTAAAATTCTTGCACAGGAAAAAACAATAAACCAAATAAAAAAGCAAAAGCAGAAGACATGTTTTTTCTGCTTTCATTTGGATTGCTACAGTTTGCACTCCCCATCCCCACCAACCCAGGCTACTCCCACTTACTATAATTGTTGGATTGTTTGCTTTAGGGCAGGCTTATTTGGGGAGAAAAACCAGACTCTTACTGTGAGAGGCAAAGAGTGGGACACCCTGGTGTTTGTGCCCAGTTGTATGCTGAGTCTCAGTGACAAGGGAAGGAGTATCACCTCGCCCCCTACAATTGCAAGGGGCAGCTGATGTTCTGATGAGTCTGACAAAGTTTGGGCTGGGCCTAGGAACTTGGGGGTAAAGCCACTCAAAGGTCCTCAGAGGTGAGCATCACAACTACCAGTCATAGATCTAAGTTTGGGCAAGTAACTCCCCTTCAAACCTAAAAAAAAAACTAATGGGGAAATGCTCTGAGAGAAAGAATGGAAGTTTCCATGGCAAGAAACTGGGAAGTTGGGACTATTCTAAATAACTTCATGTGATGTGTTTGGGAGAGGATCTTGGAGGCTGGACTGACACTTGTAAGCCCCTAATAACGGCCTTTCCAGACCCATCAGGCTTCTATGGACCAACCCAACTGCTTCAGTTGGTGCTGAAGCAGAGCTCATTTGCTTTATTCTCTGCTCCTAGGGTACCAACACAAGACCTCTCAATAATACCTCTGATAATGGGCTTCCCAGGTGGCGCAGTGGTGAAGAATCCACCTGCTGATGCTGGAGACTCGGGTTAGATCCCTGGGTCAGGAAGATTCCCTAAAGGAAGAAATGGCTCCCTGCTGCAGTATTCTTGCCTCTGATGGGCACCAGCACAAGAGGCTGCTCCAGGCCCAGGCAGAGTGAATGTGTCCTTAAACACCAAGCATCACTGAGAAATGCAGGCAGAAGGGCTCAGGTGCTTTCACTGCGTTTGGTGAGGAGGTAGAGGGGTGTGTGTTGATAGCTTGGCCTAAGCTTGGCTCAGTCTAGGGCGTTGAAGAAACTCCTTTCCTCTGCAAGCTGATTAAAGATGGGATCAAGGAGATCTGCAAGCTGGGAAGACAGCCTTACCTTGGTATAAGAGCAAACCTGCTGAAACTTTAAGAAAGTACAACAGAAATTCTAAGAAAATTTCCAGAAATAGTTTCTCTTTGAAGTCTCTACCCTCCACATACTCAAGCAAAACCAAACATCCTATATATAAATACAAGTGTAGTAAAAGAGTAACAGAGTTGATGTAAAGTCGAGCCTGCTTCCAAAAGGAGGATGTGTATCAAACACTGAAGAGAAATCAAGTGAGGTGATGTCTGAATGTCCATTGGATCTCAGAAGGTAGAAATCAGTTTTGGTAGTAACAGGATGACCATTTCAGAAACCAGGAGAGAGACAGGAAGAATGTGCCTATGGTCTTCAACCATTTTTGCTAAAATAATGTTCAAAATCCATGTACCTCCATTTTGCTGGTGGTGCTCATTTGCTTTATTCTCTGCTCCTAGGTTACCAACACAAGACCTGCCTCTCAATAATACCACTGATAATGGGCTTCCTAGGTGGCACAGTGGTGAAGAATCCACCTGCCGATGCTGGAGACTCAGGTTAAATCCCTGGATCAGGAAGATTCCCTGAAGGAGGAAATGGCTCCCTGCTGCAGTATTCTTGCCTCCCTTGCAGTATTCTTGCCTCCCTTGCAGTATTCTTGACTTAATCAGTAAGTCACATCCAACTCTTGGTGATCCCATAGACTGTAGCCTGCCAGGCTCCTCTATCCATAGGCTTTCCCAGGCAAGAAAACTGGAGGAGGTTGCTGTTTCCTTCTCCAGAGGATCTACTCAACCCAGGGATCGAACCTACATTGCTTGTATAGCTGGTGGATTGTTTACCACTGAGCCACCAGAGATTCCCATACCTCCATTTTAGAGACATATAAAAGTTTCATTATAACCTGAGTAGCAGCAAAGAATAAAATTTTATTAGAAATATTGACATTTTAAAATAAAACATCTTTCTTTTAAATGTATTCAATGGAATATAATTACTACAGGAATTAGAAATCTACAATCATCCATTTAAAAATATACCAAGTATCCTCTCCAACCGTACAGGAAAGCATTCTGTCTCCCATATACTGACACTTGATATTATGAATTCTCAAAAATTTTGCTGATCTGATAGGTGAAAAAATAGTAACTTATTGTTTTAATATGCATTTGCCTGATAAATAATGAAGCTACATATGGTTTTTATTTTTGTTTCTTCTGTGAAATATATATTCAAATTTTGCACAATTCTCCATTACGTTGTCTTTTGCCTATCAATTTGTAGGAATTAGCTGTATATTAGGGACGTAAGCCCTTTTGCTATCATGTGGGTAGCAAATGTTTTCTCTTAGTGATTTGTTTGAATATTTTGTTTGTGACGACAACATTTTGATTGGAAGTTCTCTAACTTCAATTTTGCCCTAGGTTTTAAGTTAGGGTGGAGGGTGGACTGTGGTGATCTTCTGAACTCAGAGGATCAGACTGGGATGGAAGCTCCTTTCAAAGACTTGCTGGAGGCAGCGGGCCTTTGAGGAGACAACAAAATTACCCTTTGATTATACATCCAGTAAGGTTTTCTGCCTCTCTTTTAAAAAAAGGGCTCAAGAAACTTAGGTGAACTGGGAAGATATTTGGATTTTATAACAATATTTTGCTAATTAGAATACTTACAAAGATAAACTATAAAGTAGAATATATATTATGAAAATTTAATATAGGAACATCAAGAACATCTAAGAACAATTGCATTTTCTTTGATATATGATCAAATCTAAATAATTTTATTACTGGTTTATCATTAAAAAAAAAAAACAGTGAAATGTGGCATGCAGCTCTAGTCTTCCTTTCAAAAAAACCTCAGACGAGTTTGTCCGTCAAGTCTACCAGGGACTTTTTCATACACAAGACGTTGTTTTTTGAATTGCGGTAGTTGTAAGGACGTGAAATCTGTTAAAAGGAAAAAAAAGAAAGTTGTTTTATTTCTGATAGTAGTAAGTGTAACTTTTTTTCTCAAATGCTCAGGTGGATCTTGTCTCTTTATCATTTATTTACAGTGTTGAAATGTCCAAACTGAGATAAAATAGTGACTATTAAAAATTAAATTTTTAGCATAAATGTGCCTATTCTTAAAGGCCTGATACTAATTAGTGTAAGACACATGTATGTGTACGTTCTTGTCTTGCACAAACAATTAAATCTCCCCGGATTTAAGACTCTTGCTTTTACGTTTTCCTTCATTAAGTTTGTTTCTTAGAGCCTGTCTGTAATGTTGAAGAATTTATCCTGAGCTCTGATCATGGATGGACTCACCTTTCATGACTGTGTTAGATATGACACAGTTTGAAATATTCTAGATTTGTATACTTACAGAGGTCGATTGATTAATAAAAAGAGAAGCTAAAATATTTAGAATGGTAGTAATTATTCCCAGCAATATAGTCTTATACCTGCCAGTGATGGATACATTTTGAGGAAATTTAAAAGGCAATGCAGTAGATAATTTTTATCACAGAGACCACAAATATACATTCAAGACAAATGGAAAATTATCTTGATGTTATACCAATAGCTCTGGACAAATTTATGTCAGAACTTGACAGAGTACAAATAAAGAACACAATAAATTAATTTCATTTGAAGGTAGATATGAAATTCAATAATAAATAGTAACCATATTCAATAGCATATTTTAAAAAATCATTCCTTAAAAGCCACTTAGGGTCATCACACAAATGACATAAATGATTGATTATTAGTATACCTGTAAATGTTGAGTGATATTAATGTCAAGAGAGAAAACATTTTGATTTTCCCCAATAGGAACCAAAAAGAGTTTGAAATAAAATTCAGCATTTATTTCTTGCAAAAGTTCTTACAAAACTAGGGAAAGAATATTTCCCCTTAAAATCAGGCAAAAACAAATTATGACTATTTATGGGACCAAATCTAAATTTTGGGAATCCTAGAACTTACATAGTTTGGGGATTCTGTTTTAATAAAACAAAGAATTTAAGATTCTTTGGCCTCACAGAATGGTCTGTGTAAAAGAGGAGTTTTGAAACTTCCAGCTTCTCCCTTTTTGTTTGTTTCTCCCCATCATAGTAAGGCCATCTTTGTATAGCCATCAGAACTTAATATTTTGTTTTAAATGCTCAGACCAATGCAATAAGAAATACACAAAAGGTATAATAACCAAAAATGGGAAAATAAAGTCCTTTTAAAAACTGATATGATTAAATGTTCAAAAACATCCATTTTAAAATAGAGAGCCAATAGTAGTATCTATTTAATAGGACTGACAGAATTAAATAATTCACATAAAGGGAATATAATAAGTTTTTAATAAATATTAGCTCATTAAATATCCCAGCTTGACAAAGAGGCTACTTTTCTAATTGGCTAATTTCTTTACTTAGTTTTTGTTACTTTTAGACTTCTGCTTGACTTAGATTTGTTCTGTGTTTTTATTTTTTTTAATAAATTTATTTTTTTATTGAAGGGTAATTGCTTTACAGAATTTTGCTGTTTTCTGTCAGACCTCAATATGAATCATCCATAACTTCTTCAGTTAAATGCTTAGTTCATCTAAAGTTACAAGATTTTGACATAATTTTTTTGCATTTATTTTCATCAAAGCCTATAATTAGAATTTTGATTTTTTTGATGCCGAATTTATTGAAGATTCTTAAGTGTAGTAATTAGAACAAAATTTTGTTTTAATTTGGAGATGATTCTATCTTTTAAAATTACTTTAGAGAGTAGTTTTATCAACTATTGAATCATGTTACCTGTTAATGAGTTGTTGTCTCCTGAGTTAGATGAAGACTCAGAGTGCCTTTTCTGTCCTAAACATTTTCCAGCTCTTTGGTAGAAATAAAGACTGTTGAATTCTTTTTGATTTACATTAGAATCAGAAGCATAGGATAAATCCAAACTGGGGACAGATGGTGATTCTTTCCAGAAAGTCTTTTTAGTCCCAGCATTTGAACTTTCACAGATGAAGCCTTCTAACTCATCCGACTGATATTTTTGCTGATTAATGAATAAATTATCTTTCTGAGAGTACCATTTGTCACATGTACTCTGCTGTGCACCACTCTGTAAATTGAATGAATGATTCTGTTGTTCCCATACATTTCTCTTAAAGTTCCAACGAAGAGGAGGTTGAGAACCCTCAAGTGAAAAGACAGGAGCTGACAATTCTTTTTTTATAGGTCCTTTTTTTTCATGTGTTCCCTTTTTCTGATAACTTATAAAGTGAGGGGTGACTGTCTTCTGAGTGTCGATTGGTGATATTATAGTTTCATAATTCATTTCTGTTAGACCCAAAGAAAAGACATCTGACTCTGAATCATTCTGGTTCAGAAGAGAATTACCAGACACATTCCTTGCTTCTGTGTTAGTCAGAACAGAATTATTCTGTACCAAGTTAGGGTTACAACTAGACTCTTTCCAATAGCTGGTCTGATTGCAAGAACTCACAGATGGTAAAATGCCTGGCATTTCTTTTATTTCCATGAGGGAAGAGGTATAATTTGAAGTGCTGTTGGTGTCTTCATGTACTGTCTCTCCTAAGTCTGAATATTGATAATTATTATGTTCTTGAATGACAGAATCTGAAGAGCCAGAAGCTGAACTCTGAGAAGTAAAGGTTCTAGTCTGATCCCTCTTTTCCCGAGGTGATGAAATTTGAGGTGATTTTGTTATGGAAGGACTAATCTTGAATAAGGAAGTGATGCCACAAAAATGCTAAAAAATTTATAAAGTTAATTAATATAATAAATATGTAACATAAAAATCCATGAAATAAATATAAATAATGATGCTTAACTATATGGAAATAAGGAAAACTATAAATAAGTAGTCCATTCAAAGATATTATATTGATCTATGAGAATAGAACATAATTTGGCTCCCATTAAAAGAAAAACTTATTGTAATTTGCATCTATTTCCTAATCACTTAAAATAGAATTTTTAGTTACACAAGTTATCCATGAATACCATTTCCTTCATAAAAACTAAAGAGACTTACTGATAAGTCTAAAGTTCTCTTTAACTACTATAATGAAGGCATCAGAACTGTTTGGAAGAGATGATATAAACACATAAGAATAGAGTGTAATTGAATATCTGTGGGCATAGTAATACTTCAAAATGATCTGCAATGTGATAAATGATTTGTGCAGAATTATAACTTTAAAATGTATAATGTGTTTGACAGCTAGTGAGAATTCTATATGAAATTTAGCTTAAGTAAATTATTTCTTCACCCTTTGAAGTCCAAAACAAACTTGGATACCTTCATTTTGAAAGCCATTATGGTGAAAATAGATACTCAAATGCAAAGGAAATAGACTCATAGAAGAATATGGATTTCAAATAACTAACCTTTAACACTTTTTCTGGAACTTCAGGCAGGAGTTCCTGAAGTTGACAAAGAGTTGCTAACAATATCCAGTTCAGTGAAGGTCCTTTATTTAACATGAGCTGAGCCACCAATGGAGTAACACTTGGAAAATCAAGTAAGTACATTTCTTCCTAGAAAAACGTTTAAGGAATAATCAGAAGTGGTCTTTTTACTTGGCTCACTCCAGCAGATTAAAATTGATGTCACTGCACCTACCACTCAATTTGAGATGCTTGGGGGAAAAAGTATGGCCAGGAGGGAAATAAATTTGTCTGTCAGTAAAGATTCTAACACCCAGAATTGGGAAGGATCTTAAAGTTCATTGAGTCTAACCACTCATCCAAAGTGATTCATTATAATTCATATCCTTCAAATGACAATTGTTATCTAATGATAGCTCTTCTAATGAGAAACCTTTTAGGGGACTTCATTATATAGCTCAAGATTTTTTCAGCTCTCTCTTTGTAGACCATATGCCATCATAGTTTGGTTAAAATAAACCATGTGCATGATGTCTAACAGATGTTACAATTTCAGAAAAGGCTTATTGTGAAGAGTATAGGAAGAACTTCTATCTAAGTCTAGAAGTATATGTTTTCAGAAAGATCTCATAAATGTCTAGAAATGTAGCAGCCACACTTATTACTATATTCCTTTTGTTTTTTCTGGGTTACATTGACTTTTTGCACCTTCTTTGATTTTATCAAATGAGAGACATGTTAGTAGATTGGACATGGCTTGGTAGGAAGGAAATTGCATATACATACACACAAAAATCTTCTAACCATACCGATACTTGCTGAGAGTACCCATACTTGCTGATAGTTCTATATTCTGTTTATGCAAATAAAAGTCCTATGATTTAATATATATGAATATTTTATTTGTTTTATAATTTTATTTTTTGAGTAGGTAAAATAGTCACATGGTTCAAAATTCAAAAGGACTAAAAGGTGTATTAAAGTCCCATTCCTACTCCACTACCTCAGTTTTCTCTAGAGATAATCAATGATATCATTTTGTGGTATCTTTCCAGAGATATTTTATTCATTTGTAAATGAATACATATTAATCTCTCCCTTTCTTACACAAACGGTAGTGTACTGGATGCTCTGCACTGCAACTTTTACATTTCATTTAATATATTTTCAAAGTCATTCCATGTTAGTACATAATGATCTCCATCCTCTTTCCATGATTTTAGGATTTGAATATATTTAAAAATAAGGTAACAGAAACACTAGGTTGGTATGAGAACCTGGAAATATTTATGCTTAAGCAAAAGGAATTTATAAAAATTAACTACCTAATCTTATAACTATTTCATAACTCTACTTTCACTTTGAATTACATAATTGAATTACTGATGAATCATGGAATGATAGAATTGTGCAATTCTCATATCTACTATTCTTGAATGTTTAAATGCAGAAATTAGAAAAATTATTATATTCTCAAAATATTAGACATTGAAGTCATTAGATCACCCTAAAACAAGTTCATTTTGAAAGTTAATGAAATAAGATCCCATTAAAATAGCTCTATGAAGTTGAAAAATACTCATAGTTCTGGAAAATTGTCTAAATAAATGTTACGCATTATGGCATATTGTTACATATGCTCATGCAAGCATGATAGAACAAGAAAATGCTACCAGAAAGAGAATTCAAGTATATATATTTGCTCTGCAAATCTCTAATTTATATGTTAGGAAATAAACCTTAGATGGTGCAACTTTAAGCCAGGACTTATCCAACCATTCATGAGGATCTCTTTTCGAGGTCATCAAATTGTGGTCAGCAATTTGTCGAATCGTCAGTGCAGTCTCTTCCACTCCTGGGGCAATTATAAGCTAAAATATATTTTTTATGTTAGATTACAGGGAATACTAGGAAGCAAAATATATCATTCAAAAATTGTTTACAATTTGAAGAAACAAAACCCCAGTAGATTCTAATCTTTGAACACTATTTTGGACTATAAAGAAAGCTGAGCACTGAAGAATTGATGTTTTTGAACTGTGGTGTTGGAGAAGACTCTTGAGAGTCCCTTGGACTGCAGGAGATCCAACCAGTCCATCCTAAAGGAGATCAGTCCTGAGTGTTCACTGGAAGGACTGATGTTGAAGCTGAAACTCCAATACTTTGGCCACCTGATGTGAAGAGCTGACTCATTGGAAAAGACCCTGATGCTGGGAAAGATTGAAGGCGGAAGGAGAAGGGGACGACAGAGGATGAGATGGTTGGATGGGATCACTGACTCAGTGGACATGAGTTTGAGTAAACTCCGGGAGTTGGTGATAGACAGGGAGACCTGGCGTGCTGCAGTCCATGGGGTCGCAAAGAGTTGGACACGACTGAGCAACTGAACTGAACTGAACTTAGATACAATTTACTAATTTATCTATGTAAAATTTAGGAGGTTTCATTTGTGAGGATAAACAATTTACTTTCCTTCCTTAAATATGATATCCTTATAGTTTCTAATTTTTGGAATTAAATTGTTTTTCTTCACTTCCATTTGGCATTTATTAGTATAGTCTTTTAAACATATTTGGTGTTTTATTTCATCTGTATTAGAAGAAAAAGCAATTTGGATGTCACTAGTAATATTTAATATTTTGCTTTTTTGTAGGTTAAACCTAATAGTTCTCAAGTAAAAATAAGAATGAAAGATATAGTGCAAGATTTTTAAAAAACAAAGTTGAAAAATAAGGATGTTTACAGACTAATTTGATGCTGTATTCAAAAAGAAAAATATGTTTTGATTTAATATATTTTTTGGAACTGTTCATCCAGTCATGGCTTACTTGATGGTAAGATACCCCTGCCGATGTGTTTGTGTTAAAACTGCATGCTCGGTCACTCAGTCGTGTCTGACTCTGTGACACTGTGAATGTAGCCCTCCAGGCTGCTCTGTCTATGGGATTGCCCAGGCAAGAATAACGGAGTGGGTTGCCATTTCCTCCTCCAGGGGAATCTTCCTGACCCAGAGATCGAACCTGCATCTCCTGCATTGGCAGGTGGGTTCTTCACCACTGAGCCACCTGAGAAGTGTTAAACTTAACTCTAAAAGGAGTTTTAATACCCCCGACTTCCTGTCTGTCACTTATGTTTTCCTCCATGCCCTTCTCTCTTCTGAAATGCCAGCCTTTTCCTTCCGCTTTCATATCTATTTTTATCTTCTTCATCTTTTGGATTTTGTTTACAGAAAGATAACTAATTCATGGGTTAGCAGTTTAAAGTGGATGGAGAATACTGCCCTAAACAATCATATCTTAATAATATAAATATTCTGTCCAGTGGTGGAAACTTAAGAAAGAAAGACTGTATAAACCTCACAAAAATAATTATGACATTTTCTTTTCTTTCACAAGAATAACAAATACAAAGCAATGGACATGAGTTCGAGCAAATTCCTGGAAATAGTAAGGACAGGGAAGCCTGGAATGCTGCAGTCCCTGGGGTCACAAAGAGTTAGATATGACTTAGTGACTGAACAATAACATATGCATACTAAAGAAGGACTTTCTTTATATTAAATATACAGAATACACAGAAATATACTGTTTGATTCCAGATTTATTTTATTATAAGTTTTGGATGTTTTGAGAAGATCTGAGACATTTAAATATAAATTGTATATTAAAGGGCATAATTTTATAATGGTAATGACTATTACCTATACTCTAGGGTGAGGATTCTGGAGCTCCTAGCTAGACTTTGGGATATTCAAGAACCCCCACCTAACATTGTTTTCAAACATGTGCATGTGTGTATCTATACATTTTTCTACAAAGAGAGTTCTTAAGAAATTGACAGAACTTTTTTTGAATTTTAGAGTAAAATATGGGATGAAATACTAACAGTAAAATATTAGCAGTATTATCTTTTAGTTTAAGAAAATATATTTAAATTTCCCCATACTCCTTTTATGGCTAGGCTTTCCAGATGCTTGGAAATGAAAAAGTAATCCAACCTGATGGATTGTTTTTGGCCCGAAAAGCCAAAAATGCAAAAGGCCAAGAAATGCAAAAAAGCAAAATGGCTGTCTGAGGAGGCCTTATAAATAACTTGAAAATAAGAGAAGTGAAAAGCAAAGAGCAAAGATATACCCATTTGCATGCGGAGTTCCAGAGAATAGCAAGGAGAGATAAGAAAGCCTTCCTCAGTGATCAGTGCAAAGAATAGAGGAAAACAATAGAATGGGAAAGACTACAGATCCCTTCAAGAAAATTAGAGATACCAAAGGAACATTTCATGCAAAGATGGGCTCGATAAAGGACAGGAATGGTATGGACATAACAGAAGCAGAAGATATTAAGAAGAGGTGGCAAGAATACACAGAAGAACTATACCAAAAAAATCTTCATGACTCAGATAATCATGATGATGTGATCACTCACCTAGAGCCAGACATCCTGGAATACAAAGTCAAGTGGGCCTTAGGAAGCATCACTATGAACAAAGCTAGTGGAGGAGATGGATTCCAGTTGAGCTATTTCAAATCATAAAAGATGATGCTGTGAAAGTGCTGCACTCAATATGTCAGCAAATTTGAAAAACTCAGCAGTGTCCACAGCACTGGAAAAGGTCAGTTTTCATTCTAATCCCAAAGAAAGGCAATGCCAAAGAATGCTCAAACTACCGCACAATTGCTCTCATCTCACACGCTAGTAAAGTAATGCTCAAAATTCTCCAAGCCAGGCTTCAACAATACATGAACTGTGAACATCCAGATGTTCAAGCTGGATTTAGAAAAGGCAGAGGAACCAGAGATCAAATTGCCAACATCTGCTGGAACATCAAAAAAGCAAGAGAGTTCCAGAAAAACATCTATTTCTGCTTTATTGAGTGTGCCAAAGCCTTTGACTGTGTGGATCACCATAAACTGTGGACAATTCTGAAAGAGATGGGAATACCAGACCACCTGACCTGCCTCTTGGGAAACCTGTATGCAGGTCAGGAAGCAACAGTCAGAACTGGACATGGAACAACAGACTGGTTTCAAATAGGAAAAGGAGTCCATCAAGGCTGTATATTGTCACCCTGCTTATTTAATTTTTATGCAGAGTACATCATGAGAAACGCTGGGCTGGAAGAAGCACAAACTGGAATCAAGATTGCCGGGAGAAATATCAATAACCTCAGATATGCAGATGACACCACCCTTATGGCAGAAAGTGAAGAAGAACTAAAGAGCCTCTTGATGAAAGTGAAAAAGGAGAGTGAAAAAGTTGGCTTAAACCTCAGCATTCAGAAAACTAAGATCATGGCATCCAGTCCCATCACTTCATGGCAAATAGATGGGGAAACAGTGTCAGACTTTATTTTTTTGGGCTCCAAAATCACTGCAGATGGTGACTGTAGCCATGAACATAAAAGATGCTTACTGCTTGGAAGAGAAGTTATGAGCAACCTAGACAGCATATTAAAAAGCAAAGACATTACTTTGCCAACAAAGGTCTGTCTAGTTAAGGCTATGGTTTTTCCAGTAGTCATGTATGGATATGAGAGTTGGATTATAAAGAAAGCTGAGCACTGAAGAATTGATGCTTTTGAACTGTGGTGTTGGAGAAGACTCTTGAGAGTCCCTTGGACTGCAGGAGATCCAACCTGTCCATCCTAAAAGAAATCAGTCCTGAGTGTTGAGTGCAAGGAATGATGTTGAAGCTGAAACTCCAATACTTTGGCCATCTGATGTGAAGAACTGACTCATTTGAAAAGACCCTGATGCTGGGAAAGTTTGAAGGCAGGAGGAGAAGGGGACAACAGAGGATGAGATGGTTGGATGGCAGCACTTACTCAATGGACATAAGTTTGAGTAAGCTCCGGGAGTTGGTGATGGACAGGGAGGCCTGGCGTGCTGCAATCTATGGGGTTGCAAAGAGTTGGACATGATTGAGCGACTGAACTGAAAAGCCAAGAGCCATATTACCAAACTATTCTAAAATAATATGTCTAGGTAACCCCCTTTAATATAACAATGTCATCAAGTAGGAGAATGGGAGGCTTGAGTATTGGTGATATATTGATAACAAAATTAGAGCAATTTGATCATATTTGTTTCTCAACTTTCATGGAAAAATGGACCTACTTTTAAGAGCATTAGGAAAACTTGAAAAGCTTTTGGAATAGCTGAAGTCAGGTAGGAAGAGACTTTCATTTGGAATGGATTGTGCCTGGGCAGTAATTCCTATTTCATCCCCAAATGCCTTCCTTGGAACATACACTTTGTAGGCCATGTCACTGTACCTGAATACTATCACTTATTGGTATCAGATACCCCATTTAGAGAAAAATAAAATGATTCTCTAAATCATGTTTTGCATATGACTGCTCACTATTAAGTGAAGAGAAAAGAGGCTGATTAAATGGTGAAACCTCCCTTGAGTGAATAAATGAGAAACTTACATTTATTTAGATAACTTTTCTGAGAATTGTATTTCTTTGTTAAAAATGCATCATAGGATCAAAATTATCTGGATTTTATGTCAAATAGATCATTTGATGATTTTCTTAACAGGTTCTGCTTTCACTGAATTCTATTCAGTGGATGTTTGTGGAATATTTTTACTGTGTACAAAACACTGTGCTAGAATGCTACAGGTTTTACAAGGAAAAGGGCCTAGTTCTCATGGTTCAGAGTGGATGATATATGAATAAATACCTTATATTATAATAAAGATATGAAATGTTATTTGGAGGATGGGAGGAGAAATTTACCTTGAGTATAACTGGGGCAAAACTTTTTAAAGGCGATAATGTTTAAAGGAATAGTATTTCTGGGGAAAGACAGGACAGAATCACATGGCTGAGAGGTGATAGTGTGGAGACATATTCAGGAAATGGTGGGTAGAATAATATCTTTAAGGATTCTAGGATTACTAGGGCTTCCCTCGTGACTCAGATGGTAAAGAACCTGCCTTCAATGCAGGAGACAGGATTTGATCCTTGGATCAGGAAGATCCCCTGGAGAAGGAAACGGCAACCCTCTCCAATATTCCTGCCTAGAGAATTTCATGGACAGAAGAGCCTGGCAATGGGCTACAGTCCATGGGGTCCCAAAGAGTCAGATACAACTAAGCTATGGGTCAAATTGTGGAGGAGTTTGAATCAGCTGGGATCAACTCTATTTTGATGATGTAGGAAGCTGTACAAGATCTTTTTACAATTCAACTCAACAACATATTTTTCAAGAGCTTGCTATGTAGGTTCTGCTTAGTGTTAGGAAGACAAAAACAAAAAAACACATTCCCTTTCCTTTAGGAGCTTGCAGTCTAAGTAGTGAAGTATCACATCTGTATTTCAGAAATGTAATTGGTGTCAATATACATGATACATGGGAGTGGGAAAAAAGTAGAAATAAGGAGATTAATTAGGAAAAAACTCCAAATACGAGGTGAAGGCCTTTATTTAGGGAAATAGCAATGGGAGTAACAAGGAGAGGCATAATCTAGAGACGCTGTAGAGTTAGAGGGACGATTTTTCTACTGATTAGCTTAGAATAGTAATGCCATAAACTAGGTGTAAAAATTAACAAAAATGTTAAATAAAATAGAGTTAGGAGACCAGAGGAGGAGCTCTCATGTCCTACCATGATAGCAGAGTCCAGTAAGAAGAAAGACTTCCTCTTCTTTCCTGGCATGAGTTCAGTCAATAAGAGACTGTCACAACTCCACTGATGAAAAGTCACTGTACTTTGAACTCTCAACTCCTCCAATGGACTCTTTGTTTATTATAACTTTCCAACTTTCTTTTTCCCTCTTTAAAAGAGTTCCCCTCTCCTTTCTGTGCCTGGACTTGCACATGATTTCCCATATTTCCTATGGTTTCTAATGGTTGCAGACCCTAAATTGCAATTATTTGTTGATTCCATACAAACCCATTTTTACTGCGCAAATAACTGACCATGTATTTGTTTTAGGACAACACAAATTTGGGGGAAGATACAAATTGTGTTTTGGATATGCAGAGTTTGAGGTACCTGTGGGATATTCATGTAGGCATTTCCAATAGAATTCTAGAATATTCGTGCAGACTTTAAGAAAAGTTAGGAAAATGTTAAGGATTTTCTTAGACATGAAAGCTAAATTTGTGGGAAAAGTCTGAGTTTATCAAAGAAAGAATATAAAGTGATAACAGTAGAGAACTGAGCCCTCCATTTGGAGAAACTATCTAAACATCAGAGTGGGACATTGAAAAAAGCCAAGAAAGAAGATTGATTAGAGATCACCAAGGTATTGCTCTATTCATATGTCATAAAATTTCTATTTTATAGTAGATATACACAGTATATCTTCCATAAGTGAATATTTTTGATCAAGGGATATTATTTTTATTCATATTCTGACATGTTTCCAAAAAATCTCAGTAGTAGAGACAAATTATGAATTTAAATTCATTAAAGGCTTTTAGAGTAGAAATTTAAGTTTAAAGAATATATGTAAATTTGAAAAACATTCTTTATATGGCTTTCAATATTTTTTTAGTTTACCCATTTAATGTTTCTTCTCACAGGGCAGTTGAATTTCATTATAATTTTGGTTTATGAAAAATACTCATGAACAAACATATAGAAAAAGAATACCTTTACATCCAGTTCTTCTGATTTTAGCCCAGATGAAACCAAAGCTGCATAAATCAGTGCTAGGTGATGAAGAGTCTTTTCTGTAAGATGGTACCTAAAAAAATATATATGTGTTATTCTACTCATTTGATGTCTGATTGTACTTATTAAAGATTTATTTTATTTTCCACATTTCATAATGTCATATTTTTTGTCCACTCAGCACTCTTTTGTAAAAACAATTCCACCTCCTTTCTTCAACGGTACTGTTAAATCTAGAGAATGCTGTGTGGGGGGTGGGGGCGGAGTGGGGAGAAGTTTAACTTATCCTCTTACTGGCCCCAGGGACAGCTATGTGATTGAAACTCAGATATGAGCACATGACCAAAGTAGGAATAACTAGATTTCTCCCTGAGGCTTTTCCCTGAACTGTTGGGGAAAAAAAACATTCTTTAAAATGATCATTATGTGATGTGATAGAGGTATTAACTAACACCGAGGTGATAATTATAATTATATTGCAGTATATAAATACAGGGGCTTCTCCAGTGGCTCAGATGGCAAGGAATCTGCCTGCAGTGTGGGAGACCTGGGTTTGATCTCTGGGTTGGGAAGATACCCTGGAGAAGGGAATGGCTACCCACTGCAGTATTCTTGCCTGGAGAATCCCACTGACAGAGAGGCCTGTGAGGCTACAGTCCATTGGGTCACAAAAAGTCAGACATGACTCAATGACTAAACAACAACAACAAAACAACAACATATAAATACATCAAATCAACAGATTGTACTCCTTAAACTTATACAATCTTATAAATCAGTTATATCTCAATAATTCTTAAAAACACTCCTTTTTTCCTTCTATAGTTATTAAGCAGGTCAGATGTGACTCTTGAGCTGTGAGTGAATATTTCTATTACCTTTATCCACTTCAAGTACTCCAAGCAACAAAAAAGAAATTTATTGGTTCATATCACTTTGGGTCCAGGAGAAGACATTGTTGGACCCAGGAATTCAAACCACGTCACTGAGGCAATGGCTTTCTTAATTTCCTGCCTCTTCTTTCATCTGCTGGCTTCTTTTTCAGGCAAGCTGTTTTCATAAGAGTGGCTGATAAGACAGGCTCACTGTGCCTAAACTGTTTGTATGAACAATGTGGTTTCTGTTGAACACTTGCTTTCTTTTTGGAGTCTAGAGTTTTGATTTGTGACTAGCTCTTAATAAATGCCCTGGGCACTCAGTGTCTGGTGAGTTTCCTGATAGACAACATTTCACAAGTGTGGGCACAACTCGTTGCTGGGAAAATTAAGCATGTTCTATGTGACTCTACTAGGAGAGGACTCTTGGAAGCTTCCTCCTAGTTTACCCTGGAATTTGCTCCATGCCCTTTTCCCCTTTGCTGAATTTGCTTTGTAACTGTTCACTGTAATAAATCATAGCCATGAGCACAAGAATATGCTCAGTGCTATGAATACTCCTAACAAAGACCAAACTTGGGAGTTGTCTTGGGGATTCCTAGCACTTTTTCTCAAGCAAGAACTAATGGCATGAATGACTAAGGTAGTGATAACTGAAACAATTTATTTTGTAGTTTCAATTTTCCTCATTTGATCAGTTAATTAAGATACTTTTAAAATGTTCTAATCTTCTAGAAATATGGAACTGAGATACCTAGAAGTCTGGAAAGAATTACATTTTAGAATAATATATTATTGTGAATAAATGATAATTCTTCACATCCTGAACATAAATCTATCTCAGACTATTAATTAATTTTTCTCACGAAAATCTGGATAAAAATAAGTGGAAATCTCCTCTTATTATCTCTTGTACTACATTTGCACCTCTACATGGATACCAATCTAAAAACAACTTTAAAAAATTTCACATCAATTGTTTATCCAGAATACTTCCAAGTTCTTGATAAAGCTTAAACTGCATTATAGCCTTTATTAATCTTCAAAGTGAAAATTTGATACCTGAATAATTATTTTAAATTTTCAGTTCTGGTAGAAAGGAAAAACTAGGTTAAATGAGTGCTAGAGATTATTGTTAGTAGAAGAAGAAATAAGAACCAAGTTGTTCATATTCTTACATTCTGACTTACACTTCTCCCCACATGATAATAATTGTATATGAAGAGCTTGGTACAGTAAGATAAGCAAAAATGGAGTCAAACAAGAATGTTAAATAAGATATCTGTGCCTTATCTAATAACTAAAGAATATTTTTGAAACTTCTACTATGACTGATGTGGTATGGGTTATGTAGTATTATAGAGATTAGAAAAGTGAATGACCAGTGTGCAATTTAATTGGAAAGATTCATTCATTCAATCAAGAAGTATTTACCAAGAATCTATCACATGAAAGCAACATGGTCAGTGCTATAGGGCAAGGGCTCCAAAATGATCATATAAAACTAAACATGATAAATATCAAAGATGAGGAAAAAACAGGGAGCTAAGGGGTTTGAAGGATGGAAAGTTTACAACTAAATATTGACCTGTATGCATGAATGGAGGATATTGAAGAAAGGTTGAATAGAAAAAGTAGATTGGTCTTTAAAAAACAGACACAGTTTCACCAGATGAAATAGTTGGAGGAAGTAGGGACGATGGTGGGGTTTCCCCAGTGACTAAGCTGGTAAAGAACCCATCTGCCAAGCAGGAGTTGCAAGACACGTGGGTTTGATCCCTGGGCTAGGAAGATCCCCTGGAGAAGGAAATGGCAACCTGCTCCAGTATTCTTGTCTGAAGAATTCCATGGAGAGAGGAGCCTGGTGGGCTACAGTCCATGGGGTCACAAAGAGTTGGACAGGATGGAGTGTGCACGCATACACAGGGAATATTGTAGAAAGATAGAACTGTATGAGCAAAACTAGAAGTAGGAAAGCAAGGAGCCTGTTTGCAAGCCAATGAGCAGAACTTCTGATTGGAATAGAAAGCAGTGAAAAGTACGCCTGAAAATATAGGTTGGGATTATATTCTGAAGATTTTGAATATAAGGATGAATGGCCTATGTTTTCAGTAAATAATGGGGAAGTCAGTTCAGTTCAGTTCAGTTGCTCAGTTGTGTCCGACACTTTGCGACCCCATGAATCGCAGCACACCAGGCCTCCCTGTCCATCACCATCTCCCGGAGTTCACTCAGACTCATGTCCATCAAGTCCGTGATGCCATCCAGCCATCTCATCCTCGGTCATCCCCTTCTCCTCTTGCCCCCAATCCCTCCCAGCATCAGAGTCTTTTCCAATGAGTCAACTCTTCGCATGAGGTGGCCAAAGTAATAGAGTTTCAGCTTTAGCATCATTCCTTCTAAAGAAATCCCAGGGCTGATCTCCTTCAGAATGGACTGGTTGGATCTCCTTGCAGTCCAAGGGACTCTCAAGAGTTTTCTCCAACTCCACAGTTCAAAAGCATCAATTCTTCGGCGCTCAGCCTTCTTCACAGTCCAACTCACATCCATACATGACTACTGGAAAAACCATAGCCTTGACTAGACGGACCTTAACTGGCAAAGTAATATCTCTGCTTTTGAATATACTATCTAGGTTGGTCATAACTTTTCTTCCAAGGAGTAAGCGTCTTTTAATTTCATGGCTGCGGTCACCATCTGCAGTGATTTTGGAGCCCCAAAAAATAAATCTGACACTGTTTCGACTGTTTCCCCATCTATTTCCCATGAAGTGATGGGACCGGATGCCATGATCTTCGTTTTCTGAATGTTGAGCTTTAAGCCAACTTTTTCGCTCTCTTTCACTTTCAACAAGAGGCTTTTTAGCTCCTCTTCACTTTCTGCCAAAAGGGTGGTGTCATCTGCATATCTGAGGTTACTGATATTTCTCCCAGCAATCTTGATTCCAGCTTGTGTTTCTTCCAGTCCAGTGTTTCTCATGATGTACTCTGCATAGAAGTTAAATAAGCAGGGTGACAATATACAGCCTTGACATACTCCTTTTCCTATTTGGAACCAGTTGTTCCATGTCCAGTTCTAACTGTTGCTTCCTGACCTGCATACAGATTTCTCAAGAGGCAGGTTAGGTGGTCTGGTGGTATTCATTCCCATCTCTTTCAGAATTTTCCACAGTTTATTGTGATCCACACAGTCAAAGGCTTTGGCACAGTCAATAAAGCAGAAATAGATGTTTTTCTGGAACTCTCTTGCCTTTTCCATGATCCAGCGGATGTTGGCAATTTGATCTCTGGTTCCTCTGCCTTTTCTAAAACCAGCTTGAACATCAGGGAGTTCACGGTTCACGTATTGCTGAAGCCTGGCTTGGAGAATTTTGAGCATTACTTTACTAGCATGTGAGATGAGTGCAATTGTGTGGTAGTTCGAGCATTCTTTGGCATTGCCTTTCTTTGGGATTGGAATGAAAACTGACCTTTTCCAGTCCTGTGGCCACTGCTGAGTTTTCCAAATTTGCTGGCATATTGAGTGCAGCACTTTCACAGCATCATCTTTCAGGATTTGAAACAGCTCAACTGGAATTCCATCACCTTCACTAGCTTTGTTCGTAGTGATGCTTTCTAAGACGCACTTGACTTCACATTCCAAGATGTGTGGCTTTAGATTAGTGATCACATCATCATGATTATCTGGGTCGTGAAGATCTTTTTTGTACAGTTCTTCTGTGTATTCTTGCCACCTCTTCTTAATATCTTCTGCTTCTGCTAGGTCCATACCATTTCTGTCCTTTATCAAGCCCATCTTTGCATGAAATATTCCCTTGGTATCTCTAATTTTCTTGAAGAGATCTCTAGTCTTTGGTTTTGGGAATATTAATTGTGTGTATGACAGGTTATGGAGAGTAACATTGAGAGCCATCTGGAGGTGGGGATACCATGGGTAGTGTGTTATAATTGTCCACATAAAATAATGAGAATCTGAATCAAAATGTTGGTAATATTGATAGAGTGAGGGGACAGATGAAAGAGAAAGTACACTGGTTGAATCTATAACATTTGTTTTCCAGTCTTGCTGACTGAAAGGGAGGCAATGGTCATAAGTAGCTAAAGGAAAGAAAAGAGCAGATATGTTTTGGGCAGGAATAGAGAATATAGTGAATTCATACTATGTTAAATTTGAGAGCCTGTGGAATATCAGAATGGAAATATTATATGTAAAGTTAGAGACATATGTCAGAGATTTCAAAGAGACTGAGGCTGCAGATATAAATATAATAATTATATGCAGAAAGATGTTGGCTGAAGCTATCGCGAGGATAAGATTTCTAATGGACAAAATAAAAGGAAAAAAGATTTCAGATCTATTTCAAGACTAGGACAAGGAAGAAGAAGTAAAGTCAGAGAAGAAATAGTAAGATAGAAGATCAGAAACATGCAAGCGCCATGGAACTGAAGAGTTTCAAGACAGAAGGCGCAGACAATAGTCTTAAATACTTCAGGGCAGTGAAGTGGAAATATTTTGGGAGCTGATCATCAAAAAGCCACAAATGGCGAGTGACCTCTGAGAGAGAGACATCAATATAGAGGTAGAGACAAAAGCCAGATTTCAAACAGTAAAAGGAGAAAGTGAAAGCAGTACATTCATAAAACTCAGAATGAGGGAAAGGAGAGACACATGATGATAACTTGAGCCAGTGTCTTGGCATGGGTTTGGGGGGTAATTTTTCAGTTAAGAGCATCAGTGGAAGAAAGTATAGTAAGATGCTAGTTAGTTAGTGTATTTTCACATGATTTTTAGAGAGGAGTGATTTAAGAATGACTTGTTAGATTGGCGCAAAAGTAATTGCTGTTGGTGCAAAAGAAATTGAGGTTAAGAAGTTGGTGCAAAAGTAATTGTGGTTCAAAAGTAATTGCGGTTGGTGCAAAAGTGATAATAATTGCGTCTGGAACAAAAGTAACAGGTTGGTGCAAAACTCAACTGCAGTTATTTTTGAACCTCAATTACTGTTGTTGCACCAACTGCAATTTTACTTTTGCACCAGCCTAATAACAGATGAGTCCAGAATTAAAAATGAACAAAAAGTGAAACACTTAAGGCAACAATTCTTAGTGAGGAAAAGGAGGGGAAGATGATTTGTTCTATTTCCAGGGGAAATAGATCATCTCCCAAATTCTGATTTGTCTTCCTATGGACTTGCTTCCACCTTGAGAATCCCTTACTTAAAGCAAACTAGGTGAACAAGAGGAAAACGGACATAGCTACTTTTGTTCAAAGAAGAAGACTGAATAACTTAACAGATATATATGTGACTTTGGATGGAGAAGTATTACTTACTCTGAATTTAATGGCTTTTTGGCATATAAAATTATCCAACAATAGCTGTACTGGAATGATAATGCCATCAGTCTCATAATGATATTGTCTGATGCCTTCTCACAGTTTAATTCTTCTAGGTCCTACCAGAAAATAAATAAAATAAAAAGATTCACTAGGTTGACCAGTTGTTATGAAATTTTGTTATTATATTTCAAGAATCTATAATATATAAATTATATATTATAGATTGTGGGTGTGGGCTTTTTATGGAAAAATGAAAGTCACACTGAAAGCAATAGGGGAAAAGCTACAATAGATGTAAAACCGTTAATGACAGCCTTGGCCAGGAAGGTTCATGAACGTCCTAAAGTCCTAGACGGGAAGAAAACAGCCTACAGAGTGCTCCTATTTGGGCAAAACCCTTTGTAGACTGGGATCTGACTACTCTTAAGGACAAAACCCTGTGGGATGATCTGTATTAAATACTTATTTAAGGAAGATGAAAACGCAGCTGTTAATATATTTATTGGAATCTCTCACTGATGATCTAGAATCCCTTATCTCCTTTAACAAAATTAATTTTTGATAGAATGAATAATTCAGGAAGTGTTTTATTCTAACATTAAATTATGTAATGTAAGCAAGGATTAAAAGTTTTCCCAAACAGGATATCCCTCCCGCAAATAATTGTTATTTAAGAAATTTAAATACATAAGACACAATATCCTATAAGAACTTTTCTAACAGTTTTTTGTTTCTGTCATATAATTCTTACATTATTATATTTGCTTGTCATCAGACTTCTACCTTAATGTATACTCCATACCATTAAACTGGTTTCTGCTCTTCACTCCCACACTATTAAATTAATTATAATTTGAATTCCAATCAAGCAAACATATCAGGGAGATTCATATACCTTAAATTAAAAAAATATATGAATTTTTAAAGAGATCTTCTCTCTCTTTTAAAAAACTGCCTTATTTATAGGAAATCCTCACTTTAGAGGAAATCTTTTATTATCAATTACAGACTAGTATGTTACTTCCTTTTAAGAAACAGTGGCTAGAATTTGATTTTTAAAAGTTTTAACACTATAATTATTCAATAAATGTATTTTAAAATAGGTCAGTACATAATATTAAAGATTTTATATTTGCTCTATCTTCTTAAAGTATGTTAAAAAAGCTGGAATCAAGATTTCAGGGAGAAATATCAATAACCTCAAATATGCAGGTCCATCCTTATGGCAGAAAGTGAAGGACTAAAGAGCCTCTTGATGAAAGTGATAGAGGAGAGTGAAAAATCTGGCTTAAAACTAAACATTCAAAAAACTAAGATCATGGCATCTGGTCCCATCACTTCATGGCAAACAGATGGGGAAACAATGAAAACAATGACAGACTTTATTTTCTTGGGCTCCAAAATCACTGCAGATGCTGTCTGCAACCATGAAATTAAAAGGTGCTTGCTCCTTGAAAGAAAGGCTGTGACAAACATAGATAGTATATTAAAAAGCAGAGACATTACTTTGCCAACAATGGTCCATCTAGTCAAAGCTGTGGTTTTTCCAATAGTCATGTATGGATGTGAGAGTTGGACCATAAAGAAAGCTGAGTGCCGAAGAATTGATGCTTTTCAACTGTGGTGTTGGAGAAGACTCTTGAGAGTCCCCTGGACTGCAAGGAGATCAAACCAATCAATCCTAAAGGAAATCAGTCCTGAATATTCATTGGAAGGACTGATGCTGAAGCTGAAGCTCTAATACTTTGGCCACCTGATGCGAAGAACTGACTCATTAGAAAAGACTCTGGTGCTGGGAAAGATTGAAGGTGGGAGGAGAAGGGGACAACAGAGGATGAGATGGTTGAACGGCATCACTGGCTGGACGTGAGTTTAAGCAAGCTCCGGGAGTTGGTGATAGACAGGAAAGCCTGGCATGCTGCAGTCCAGGGGGTTACAAATAGTCAGACATAACTGAGCAACTGAACCAAACTGACATAATATTAAAGAGTTTCTATTTGCTCTGTCTTTGTTTTTTTCAAGTCAGCAAACATTTATTAAGCATCTACTTTGTGGCAAGAACCATGCCAGGCACAGGACAGGGCAGAGACAAATGAAACCAGGTCCTCAAAGCACTTACAGCCTCCACAGAGGAAGCTTGAAAGCAATTTCATGAACATACTGCACTGTCACCATCCTCTGCAGGTCTTCTTAAAGTATGTTAAAAATTATAAGGTATTGAAAAAGGCTGGTAATAGCCATTTTCCACAGTGATGATTTTAGCACTTATGGCCCTTTTGCAAAGTTTTGAAGAAATCATGAATAAAGTGTAGTTAAGCTCTTTAAACTATAATCTCTAATAATGTTTACATGGTTACACATACATTTTAATATATTTGATTTACCTTTTTTTACTGTATAGTTTTACCTGCAAAATTACAGCAGTGTGCTCATCAATTGTCATTACCACATAATGCTCTGTACCTCCAAAGAGTTTCAGTGACTCGCTGCAGCATCTCTCCACTAGTGTGATGTTATAGCTGTAAAACACAGTATTTTGGGGTGACATATGGCTAAGAAAAATTCTTTAAGAAAAACTAGATTGTCCTCTAGTGTATTAGACTATTTGAATGACTTTGCAAATTTCATACATCAATTTATTCTACTTTATAAACTTGAGTCTATGAATAATTCATAAACTATCAATTATTCAGTCTATGACTGATTAGTTATGTGCTGCCTTATGTATTTTGCTAAATATTAATGTATATGATACTATTATAAATGTCTTTTGTGTTTGCTTGGTTTTGGGGCTTTTGGGGGCTGTGCCTTTGCCAGTGCCTGCACAGCTTGTGGGATTTTATTTCTCCCACTAAGGACTGAACCAGCCCTGGGTAGTGAGAACAGGGAGTCCTAACCACTGGACAACAAGGGAATCCCCCTATAATAAACATCTTGATCAATTTATTCTGGCTCTGTAAGTAATAATTCATTAAATCAAATCATTCTACACTTATCAGAATTTTCTTTTCTTTCTCCTGAAAAGTGATCTAGATTTTAACTGTTATAAGCTCATAGTTTTCTGTGAATGCCCCACAGTCTTAAGATACAAAAACAAAAGCATGAAAATAGATCTGCATTTTAACTAAGGTCACAGCATAATTATCCTTCCTTGATATAGACAGCCCAATGTCTAAATTTTCTGTGACAACTTGTATGCTATGATAAAGTTTTTATATTAGTTGAAAATTCTCAGTGTTGACATGACCTTAGAACTAAAGGCCTAAAAACTTGAGAATTGATTCAGAACTTCATAATCTTGTTTCCAAAGCAGTATTTTTTTAAGTCTTTATTGAATTGGTTACAATTTTACTTCTGTTTTATGCTTTGCTTTTTTTGGCTGTGAGGCATGCAGGATCTTAGCTCCCCAACTAGGGATTGAACCAGCACCTCCTGCATTGGAAAGCAAAGTCCTAACCTCAAGACCACCAGGCAAGTCCCTAAGCAGTATTTAAAGTCCTCTAAATAGGAATACTCATTCTCAATATCCGTGACCCAAAGATATGACCATGCAGTTCACAGAAACCAATCCCAACATAAAATATTCATATTTGTTGGTAACAGTAGAAATGCAACTGAAATATGAATTGAAATAAATATTATTTCTGTACAAAATTGATATATACCAAAAAAGACAATATTCAATATGTATGATGGTATGCTATAGGGAGAGAAGTATAAATTGACATAAACTCTATGGAAAACTATCTTGTGTGATGCAATTCCAGGCTTGAATCAGAAAGAAATAGTGCCACATTATAACATAATATTTAGTCCATTAGGGAATATATATATATATATATATATATATATATATATCTTTGCTAAAGTTATGAAATCAATAACTTACTTGGATTCTAACAACTGTAGGATTTCTGGAGTATTAAGAAGTCCTTCAGATGCAAAAAACATATATGGAATCTGAATTTCCAAGAGAAAACCACCAAAACTATCAAGCAAGCTGCTTCCTAAAGATGAAAAAAATTATCAGTATGTCTTTTTTTTCTCCTCCTCCATTCTTCCTCTTTTTACTAAACATGAGAATAACAGATGTATATTCAAGGAGTAGTATAAAAATAAAACATGTTCATTGAAAAAATATGAATTCAGAATAAAGACCTGAAAAATAAAATAAAAACCACATGTTATTCTACTGCTGCTGCTAAGTTGCTTCAGCTCAGTTAAGTCACTCAGTCGAGTCCTACTCTTTGCGACCCCATGAATCACAGCATGCCAGGCCTCCCTGTCCATCACCAACTCCCAGAGTTCAGTCAAACTCATGTCCATTGAGTCGGTGATGCCGTCCAACCATCTCATCCTCTGTCGTCCCCTTCTCCTCCTGCCCCCAATCCCTCCCAGCATCAGAGTCTTTTCCAATGAGTCAACTCTTCACATGAGGTAACCAAAGTACTGGAGTTTCAGCCTTAGCATCATTCCTTCCAAAGAGCACCCAGGCCTGATCTCCTTTAGAATGGACTGGTTGGATTTCCTTGCAGTCCAAGGTACTCTCAAGAGTCTTCTCCAACACCACAGTTCAAAAGCATCAATTCTTCAGCACTCAGCTTTCTTCACAGTCCAACTCTCACATCCATACATGACCACTGGAAAAACCATAGCCTTGACCAGACAGACCTTTGTTGGCAAAGTAATGTCTCTTCTTTTTAATATGCTATCTAGTTTGGTCATAACTTTCCTTCCAAGGAGTAAGCGTCTTTTAATTTCATGGCTGCAGTCAGATCCAGCTCTGTGCGACCCCATGGACAGCAGCCCACCAGGCTCCTCTGTCCACGGGATTCTCTAGGCAAGAATACTCGAGTGGGTTGCCATTTCCTTCTCCATGTTATTCTACTACCCAGAAATAAAATATTTATTACTTATTAAAACTACTATATACTAAGAACAGAGTTCAGTATATACTTCCACACTATTTTCCTATACGTTTACTTGTCTATACTTACACATGTACATGCACTTGAAAAAATAAAGAAAGGAAAATATAAGATCATACTCTACCTGAATATTAATATCTGCTTTATTCAATTAGTATTTATTGGACATTTCTGTATAAATATATATACTGATTTATATAAAAATTTAAAGTTATGTGCTGTACAATAATCCATAAGAAGTGTTCTAGATCAATAGGACAAAAATTATATGACTCAATAGATAAGTGGATGAAGGACATAAACAGGCAGTTTACAAAAGAATGGCTATGCAAGATCAATTCACTTATGAAATGATACAGATAAAGATATGCAAATTAACACAACTGTAAAATAGTTTCTATCTCTAATCCCTTCAGAAATTTAAAAGATTAATAATACCTACTCAAAGTAAAAACACAAGGGAAAAAATCCTCTCATACTTTCTGCATAGATATAAACTGGGATAGAATTTCTGCAAAGATATTAGCAATATATAAATGTGTGCACACCTTTGACCCAGAAACTCATTTTACCTTAGAGTTTTTACTTCTGAGAACAAATACATAAAGATATATAAGATACATAAATTGCTATAAATCTTGTGGTGTAATAGTAGAAAATCAAAACATTGTAAATGACCCAAATAAGGAATTGTTTGAATAATTTAATTTCAAAGGTGAATGCTTATGTATTATCCTTCTTGGACCCATGTTTTAATCATTTAATGATGTTCACAAATTCTAA
The DNA here is from genome assembly GCF_001704415.2 of Capra hircus. Classification (NCBI taxonomy): domain Eukaryota; kingdom Metazoa; phylum Chordata; class Mammalia; order Artiodactyla; family Bovidae; genus Capra; species Capra hircus. The sequence continues at coordinate 100,843,929 of NC_030815.1, forward strand.
AAGAGTAGGACATGACTTAGCAGCTGAGCAGCAACGCTTAATTCTATATATCAACGATTCCAAAGTAATAATTACAGTGACTGTATTTTAATTTTTATTTATTTTTCTAAATATAAATTTATTTATTTTAATTGGAGGTTAATTACTTTAGAATATTGTATTGGTTTTGCCATACATCAACATGAATCTGCCACAGGTATACACATGTTCCCCATCCTGAACCCCCTTCCCTCCTCCCTCCCCGTACCATCCCTCTGGGTCGTCTCAGTGCACCAGCCCCAAGCATCCAGTATCATGCATCAAACCTGGACTGGCCATTCGTTTCATATATGATATACATGTTTCAATGCCATTCTCCCAAATCATCCCACCCTCTCCCTCTCCCACAGAGTGCAAAAGATTGTTCTATACATCTGTGTTTCTTTTGCTGTCTTGCATACAGGGTTATTGTTACCATCTTTCTAAATTCCATATATATGCGTTACTATACTGTATTAGTGTTTTTCTTTCTGGCTTACTTCACCCTGTATAATAGGCTCCAGTTTCATCCACCTCATTAGAACTAATTCAAATGTATTCCTTTTAATGGCTGAGTAATACTCCATTATGTATATGTACCACCACTTTCTTATCCATTCATCTGCTGATGGACATCTAGGTTGCTTCCATGTCCTGGCTATTATAAACAGTGCTGCAATGAACATTGGGGTACACGTGTCTCTTTCACTTCTGGTTTCCTTGGTGTGTATGCCCAGCAGTGGGATTGCTGGGTCATAAGGCAGTTCTATTTCCAGTTTTTTAAGGAATCTCCACACTGTTCTCCATAGTGGCTGTACTAGTTTGCATTCCCACAAACAGTGTAAGAGGGTTACCTTTTCTCCATACCCTCTCCAGCATTTATTGCTTGTAGACTTTTGGATCGCAGCCATTCTGACTGGCGTGAAATGGTATCTCATTGTGGTTTTCACTTGCATTTCTCTGATAATGAGTGATGTTGAGCATCTTTTCATGTGTTTGTTAGCCATCTGTATGTCTTCTTTGTAGAAATGTCTATTTAGTTCTTTGGCCCATTTTTTGATTGGGTCGTTTATTTTTCTGGAATTGAGCTGTAGGAGTTGCTTGTATATTTTTGAGATTAGTTGTTTGTCAGTTGCTTCATTTGCTATTATTTTCTCCCATTCTGAAGGCTGTCTTTTCACCTTGCTTATAGTTTCCTTTGTTGTGCAGAAGCTTTTAATTTTAATTAGGTCTCATTTGTTTATTTTTGCTTTTATTTCCAGTATTCTGGCAGGTGGGTCATAGAGGATCCTGCTGTGATTTATGTCATAGAGTGTTTTGCCTATGTTCTCCTCTAGGAGTTTTATAGTTTCTGGTCTTACGTTTAGATCTTTAATCCATTTTGAGTTTATTTTTGTGTATGGTGTTAGAAAGTGTTCTAGTTTCATTCTTTTACAAGTGGTTGACCAGTTTTCCCAGCACCACTTGTTAAAGAGATTGTCTTTAATCCGTTATACATTCTTGCCTCCTTTGTCAAAAGATAAGGTGTCCATAGGTGTGTGGATTTATCTCTGGGCTTTCTATTTTGTCCCACTGATCTATATTTCTGTCTTTGTGCCAGTACCATACTGTCTTGATGACTGTGGCTTTGTAGTAGAGCCTGAAGTCAGGCAGGTTGATTCCTCCAGTTCCATTCTTCTTTCTCAAGATTGCTTTGGCTATTTGAGGTTTTTTGTATTTCCATACAAATTGTGAAATTATTTGTTCTAACTCTGTGAAAAATATCGCTGGTAGCTTGATAGGGATTGCATTGAATTCGTAGATTGCTTTGGGTAGTATATTCATTTTCACTATATTGATTCTTCTGATCTATGAACATGGTATATTTCTCCATCTATTAGTGTCCTCTTTGATTTCTTTCACCAGTGTTTTAAAGTTTTCTATATACAGATCTTTAGTTTCTTTAGGTAGATAAATTCCTAAGTACTTTATTCTTTTCATTGCAATGGTGAATGGAATTGTTTCCTTAATTTCTCTATTTTCTCATTATTAGTGTATAGGAATGCAAGGGATTTCCGTGCATTGATTTTATATCCTGCAACTTTACTATATTCACTGATTAGCTCTAGTAATTTTCTGGTGGAGTCTTTAGGGTTTTCTATGTAGAGGATCATGTCATCTGCAAACAGTGAGAGTTTTACTTCTTCTTTTCCAATCTGGATTCCTTTTATTTCTTTTCCTCCTCTGATTGCTGTGGCCAAAACTTCCAAAACTATGTTGAATAGTAGCGGTGAAAGTGGGCACCCTTGTCTTGTTCCTGACTTTAGGGGAAATGCTTTCAGTTTTTCACCATTGAGGATAATGTTTGCTGTGGGTTTGTCATAAATATAGCTTTTATTATGTTGAGGTATGTTCCTTCTATTCCTGCTTTCTGGAGAGTTTTTATCATGAATGGATGTTGAATTTTGTCAAAGGCTTTCTCTGCATCTATTGAGATAATCATATAGCTTTTATTTTTCAATTTGTTAATGTGGTGTATTACATTGATTGATTTGGAGATACTGAAGAATCCTTGCATCCCTGGGATAAAGCCCACTTGGTCATGGTGTATGATCTTTTTAACATGTTGTTGGATTCTGATTGCTAGAATTTTGTTAAGGATTTTTGCATCTATGTTCATCAGTGATATTGACTGTATTTTTAGAATTGAGTTGGAATGTCTCAGAACTCAAACTTCCTACTCAAAGTGGATGGAAAGTAATTTATGGCAAGTTTTGAAAGAGAGGTGCACTGTGAGTAAACACATATAGGGTTTTTAATTTAGTGGATCTTAGAATTCACAGCCTTAGTCATGTGAAGCATTACTGAGAAATACAAAGAAAGCTAATGCTATGTAAAGTGGTTTAGACTTTTTCCCAAGCATTTGTGCACAGTTTTTTTGCATGTTAAAAGTTCTCTGTGTCAGTCAACATACTATTACATATTTTCCCTGAAATTCAGTAAAAATACTGTTTCATAAAAGTCAGATTAAGATTAGATATAATTAAATTGTGTTATTTTAAGTAAAATTTAGAAGTTAAAGTATGAAGACAAATAGAATCAGTAAAGGCTAGTTTCAAAAGAGGAATATGAGGTAAGAGATAGTTAAAGTCTTTGTTCAAGGTCACACAGATGATGGTGAAGTTAGAGCTTGAACTCTAGTCTTCTAATGCTGTAGCTTATTCTCTTTTCATAAATCAGAAATAAAAAAAACAGAAAATTTTTATGGTCATGGAGCAGAAAAAAAGAATTTAAATTATATTCTTACTCTTTAAAACTGTATCTGGAAGAATCACTTTTAAGGCCATGTAAGGAATATTCAATTTTTCACAATGTTCAGTCCAACAAGAGTTTTCTACAAAATTGTATTCCACCACAAATGAGAAATTACTCCAGGGGAAATCTGCTCCAATGTATTGATTGGGTACAACTACACAGAAACTTGTACTAAAGACAAAAGAAAGCCAAGAAGAGAGAATTAGACTTGTATCATTATACCCTTATGATAAAAGATGACTGCTTTGGCTATTTTATGGAAATTCTTCTCTCATCTATGCTCACTTATCTTGGAAAGACACGTGTATTTCCAGCTGATTTGTTCTCCAATTGTGCTAATGTCTTTTCATCTTTCTTTTCGATGGTCATACTTTTAAAAAATATTAAAAATTTTATATATAAAATATATAAAAAGAATATAAAGCAACCTTGGACTTGTTTCACATCCTCAAATGCAAAGGACCCTATTTTATTATCTGATTCTTATCAATAATACACAAATCACCATGAAAAATCAATCTCATTTTCTTAAAGATGGGAGATTTTAATCTTTGATAATCTATATATTAATAGTAGAATATTACCTGACAACTTAAAAAAATTTTTTTTTCTCAATGGGCTTCATAAATAGTTTAACAACAACCAAATGATGGATACTTAAATATCTTAATTTATCTTTCCCATCTTCAAATTTCTTACAATATAGCATTTACTAAATTAAAATTCTCTACTGCTGCTTTCTATTAGAAATAATTTCTACATAAAATAAGGCAAAGTAAAAACATTTTTAGACAAGCAACACTAAATTTATTATTATCAGGCTCTCACTGAAAGAATTTCTAAAAGATGTACTACAGGAGAAGGAAACTCTAAAAGAGGAAGAAAATGTAAGAAGCAATGCTGAACAAAAACACTGGTTAAAAATAAGGGTAAGTCTAAAGAGGTACTCCTTGTACCAACACTAACAATAGAAATGATAATCTGGAGATATTAAAACAAGATTAAGCAAAAATTCTGGACAACAATAATATATAAGGCAATGAACTTAGTTAAATAATTTTTCAGGAAAGGGTAAAGGCATACATTAATTTCAGGTGTTATTAAACTTTTTTTTTTTAAGTTCTAGGGGAAATTGTGCTTTTCCCATGGAACTGGTATGTCTGTTACCCATAGATGAACAAGTACATTTTCACCTGTTTAAAACACCTTCAGATTCCAGAAAGTCTTTTCTTTTGTTTGAATGTAAGACAATCAGTGTCAAACCTGTTGGGAAAAAAAAGAGAAATACGAAAAGATTTTTTTTCAGTATATTTTCATATCTATTTTTAGGTGTGTCATATATTTTACTACCATAGAAATGAACTAAGGCCCATGAACAAGGATTATTTTTCTAAGTCTAGGAAATCAGAAACTTTGAGCCATGGGCACTATTTCTGGTGTGTGTGTATGCTGTGTGATTATAAGCAAGGAAATTCTGAATTTATTATGTAAAATAATAAAACAGATCAAAAACTTAATGTTAAAGTAACAAAACACACCAGTTTCATGTAGTTCCTTTTATTTTGTGAAAAATTATGGTAGATTTTACCTTTCCTTTAGCCAAAAATTTAAGTATATAACTAGACAATAAGAGATGATACTTCACTATGGTAGGAATTTTTTTCCTTTCTATTTGCTGTGTTAGAAAAAGAAGTCTTATTGGACACTGCCTGCTTTGTAGATTTACTCATGCTTCTCAATTATATTTAAATTACTTACATTATTTGTTATATATATTTTAAATATAATAAATTAAAATTTATTACACCCACACTACAGTTTATTTTTGGTAGACACAGTTGGTTTAAGAATAGCTAATTCCAGTTCATATAAATTCTACACTCTATTCATGAACTTCTGTCAACTGTGACTTCTCAAAGGTGTGATATAATAATGACATCAGTTCAGTTCAGTTCTGTTGCTCAGTCATGTCCTACTCTTTGTGACCCTATGAATCACAGCATGGCAGGCCTCCCTGTCGATCACCAACTCCCGGAGTTCACTCAAACTCATGTCCATAGAGTTGGTGATGCCATCCAGCCATCTCATCCTCTGTTGTCCCCTTCTCCTCCTGCCCCCAATCCCTCCCAGCATCAGAGTCTTTTCCAATGAGTCAACTCTTCACATGAGGTAACCAAAGTACTGGAGTTTCAGCTTTAGCATCATTCCTTCCAATGAACATCCAGGAATGATCTCCTTCAGGATCGACTGGTTGGATCTCCTTGCAGTCCAAGGGACTCTCAAGAGTCTTCTCCAACACCACAGTTCAAAAGCATCAGTTCTTTGGTGCTCAGCCTTCTTCACAGTCCAACTCTCATATCCACACATAACCACTGGAAAAACCATAGCCTTGACTAGACGTACCTTTGTTGGCAAAGTAATGTCTCTGCTTTTTAATATGCTATCTAGGTTGGTCATAACTTTTCTTCCAAGGAGTAGGTGTCTTTTAATTTCATGGCTTCAATCACCATCTGCAGTGATTTTGGAGCCCCAAAATATAGTCTGACACTGTTTCCCCATCTATTTGCCATGAAGTGATGGGACCACATGCCATGATCTTAGTTTTCTGAATGTTGAGCTTTAAGCCAACTTTTTTACTGTCCTCTTTCACTTTCATCAAGAGGCTTTTTAGTTCCTCTTCACTTTCTGCCATAAGGGTGGTGTCATCTGCATGTCTAAGGTTATTGATATTTCTCCCGGCAATCTTGATTCCAGCTTGTGCTTCTTCCAGGCCAGCGTTTCTCATGATGTACTCTGCATAGAAGTTAAATAAGCAGGGTGACAATATACAGCCTTGACGTATTCCTTTTCCTATTTGGAACCAGGCCGTTGTTCCACGTCCAGTTCTAACTGTTGCTTCCTGACCTGCATACAGATTTCTCAAGAGGCAGGTTAGGTGGTTTGGTATTCCCATCTCTTTCAGAATTTTCCACAGTTTATTGTGATTCATACAGTCAAAGGTTTTGGCATAGTCAATAAAGCAGAAATAGATATTTTTCTGGAACTCTCTTGCTTTTTTGATGATCCAGCAGATGTTGGTAATTTGATCTCTGGTTCCTCTGCCTTTTCTAAAACCAGCTTGAACATCTGGAAGTTCACAGTTCACGTATTGCTGAAGCCTGGCTTGGAGAATTTGACCATTACTTTACTAGTGTGTGAGATGAGAGCAATTGTGCAATAGTTTGAGCATTTTTTGGTATTGCCTTTCTTTGGGATTGGAATGAAAACTGACCTTTTCCAGTCCTGTGGCCACTGCTGAGTTTTCCAAATTTGCTGGCATATTGAGTGCAGCACTTTCACAGCATCATCTTTCAGGATTTGAAATAGCTCAACTAGAATTCCATCACCTCCACTAGCTTGTTTGTAGTGATGCTTACTAAGGCCCACTTGACTTCACATTCCAGGATGTCTGGCTCTAGGTGAGTGATCACATCATTGTGATTATCTGGGTTGTGAAGATCTTTTTTACACAGTTCTTCTGTGTATTCTTGCCACCTCTTCTTAATATCTTCTGCTTCTGTTAGGTCCATACCACTTCTGTCCTTTATCGAGCCCATCTTTGCATGAAATGTTTCCTTGGTATCTCTAATTTTCTTGAAGAGATCTCTAGTCTTTGCCATTCTGTTATTTCCCTCTATTTTCTAGTGGAAAACCACTAGGCCATTCAGGTATGATTTATAATTTGTAAGGTCATATTATTGAAAACCTAATCTCTTTAAGTGATTTGTACTAGCTTTAATCCCAAAGCAGATTACTTGCTAAGCTTGTTACTAAGATCTTTCAAACACATGGAATATGGACCCACATCTTTGTTTCTAATACTAGACAGAAAAAGGCCTAGTTCCTAGATACAGAGAATAACTGCCAGTTGCAAAGAGAGTAAAAACATTTTTCAATATGTAGAGTTAATATTTTTGTGTCAGTAGACCTTGTTGAAACAAAATATTAAGAGTTCAGTTCAGTTGCTCAGTCATGTCTGAATCTTTGTGACCCCATGAATCACAGCACGCCAGGCCTCCCTGTCCATCACCAACTCCCGGAGTTCACTCAGACTCACGTCCATCGAGTCAATGATGCCATCCAGCCATCTCATCCTGTCATCCCCTTCTCCTCCTGCCCCCAATCCCTCCCAGCATCAGAGTCTTTTCCAATGAGTCAACTCTTCGCATGAGGTGGCAAAAGTACTGGAGTTTCAGAGTAGTAATGATATAATCCCAAATGTCAAAAGAAATAGAATTGTTCAGCCTGAAGCATAGAGGTGATATATATACATTTTTAATAATTTGTCAATACATTTTAAGTGACATCAAAGGAAAAGATGCCCCATTAAGTAGGTTTAAAGCTTCTTTTCTGTGGGGCAGGAATATTTCCTCAGTTCTTCACCAAAATATTCCTCTAGTTATTGAAATGCTTTTGTTTTAATAATGCTAACATTGGTCAGCACTTCCCTGAATTTAAAAAATGTTTCTGGATTTCCCTGGTAATCCAGTGGTTAAGAATCCACCTTCCACTGTTGCGGAACTAAGGTGCCACATGCTGTGGGTCACCTAAGCCTGCATGCCTCAACTACTGAACCCATGCTCTGCAACTGAAACCTGATGCAGCTATAAATAAATAAATAAATAAATAAATAAAAATTTTAAAGTTTCCAGTTACCCTGATTGTCCACAAAACTGTGGTGACTTCAGCTCCACAATGGTTAAGTATTGCTCTAACACATCACTTCATGGCAAATAGATGGAGAAACAGTGGAAACAGTGGCTGACTTTATTTGGGGGGACTCCAAAATCACTGCAGATGGTGACTGCAGCCATGAAATTAAAAGACGCTTACTCCTTGGAAGGAAAGTTATGACGAACCTAGACAGCATATGAAAAAGCAGAGATATTACTTTGCCAACAAAGGTCCGTCTAGTCAAGGATATGGTTTTTCCAGTAGTCGTGTATGGATGTGAGAGTTGGACTGTGCAGAAAGCTGAGTGCCGAAGAATTGATGCTTTTGAACTGTGGTGTTGGAGAAGACTCTTGAGAGTCCCTTGGACTGCAAGGAGATCCAACCAGTCCATCCTAAAGGAAATCAGTCCTGAGTGTTCATTTGAAGGACTGATATTGAAGCTGAAATTCCAACTTTGGCCACCTGATGTGAAGAACTGACTCACTGGAAAAGACCCTGATGTTGGGAGGGATTGGGGGCAGGAGGAGAAGGGGACGACAGAGGATGAGATGGTTGGATGGCATCACCGACACAATGGGCATGAGTTTGAGTAAACTCTGGGAGTTGGTGATGGACAGGGAGGCTTGGCATGCTGCAGTCCGTGGGGTCACAAGAGTCAGACACGACTGAGCCACTGAACTGAACTGAACACTTTGGTACTAGAAAGGATCTTGTGAATTTGGTAAATATGAACTCATTTTCCCACTATTGGAAAACTGAGTGAAACAATATGATCCGAGCATGAAAATTTGCATTCTTGCACATGATAACATCACCCCAAAATGGCACCATATAAGGCTCTCCTTAAAAGAACCTTCCATCCTCACATCACTATAATTTAACAGTTTAGTAACTACTCTGAGAAGCAGATATTAGTCGCAATATTTGCATGTATTTCAGTTAAATCTTTTCCACTAGTCTTAGTCTAAATAGGGCATGTGGGGAGGTATTCATTAGCTCATTCACTTTTTCAAAAAAATCTTTATGTAGTGCCTTCCATGTTCCAGGCATTTTTGTGGGTGCTGGAAATACAATGCACGACATGGTCATTATCCTTAGTAGCTGAAATTGTAGTGAGGAAAACCAACAAGAGCATCAGTTATTACAGACCAGGATGGTAAGAAGTGCCTTAGAAGGATGCACATATTACCCTAAAAATAGAGAGGGAACATATTCAAATTAAGGTTTCCTAACCAAATGTTTTAATTCATTTTTAAAGGATATGTAGGAGTTAGCTTCCTGAAGAAGAGAGAAGAGTATTAATGATACCAGAAACAGGAGGTGTGAAGGCATGGAGATCAGAAACAGCATGATAACTAGCTTGGTAGGAGTAGAGCAAAGAAATATTTTAGAAGATGGTACAAGATGCAGTTTATAGAGGTAAGAGAATAAATCAAGGGTGACACAGTTTGAGGGTGGTATTTTATTTTTAAGACTGGAAAACTTAAAGATTAAGAGAGTTATTAAAGAAGAAGGCTGGCTGGGAAATAATCAATGGAACAAAATGTTCCAGACTCCTGGAAGTGATGGGATCCACAACACAAGTGAAAGATTGGGTTTTTAAGGGTGGAGAGTCACCTCCTCTATCGAGAAAGGAGGAAAGATAAAAGAATAGGAGAAATGAATGTAAGTTTGTAGATGATGGGGAAGATGAACTGAGGAGGATTATTACTCAAATAAAGGTCATTAGAAGGCGTAATTCCCTTCTCAAAATGAGGGGATGAGTGGCATGGTAGGGGTGTATGGTATAGCCATTAGTATGGTAGGTATGGAAGCTAAGAACATATACAAAGATCACTGAAAAGTATTAAAGGTCCATATAAGTTCAGGGAGCCTGATTTTGTAGTGGTACCAATCTATTCGATTTTCTCCAATAATGCACAACATCTTGGGTGTAGGGATAGAGAGATGAAATCTTGATTGATTCAGAGCTGAAGTTTAAATGGAAGGTACAATAGAAGGACAAGACTGCTTAAATTGATGACCATCACCAAATATGGAAGAAGAAAGAAATGAAAAAAGGAGTTGAAAGTTTATAATCTTTAGAATGCTGAAGATCATGAAAGAGCCCGAGGTAGCTATAGACAGAGAGTTTCAAGTTAAGAGGCAGGATAGTTCTGCATTATCAAAAGGTTGATAGCAAAGCCAAGGTATGAATATATTTGTTATGAAGACCAATGAAACTATAAGGTCAGGGTGTTGAATGAATCATTCACATTAAAGACATCTAGTTCAATGGCAGGACCAGGCAGGAATAAAGAGAGTACCATGAGCCAGGTGCAAAACTGTTCATGGATGACTGTGGGGTAATAGAGAATGATATGGCAATATGGCATAGCCTCAAAGGATGGAGGAATAAAGTTTTGGAAAGGATAATGGAAAGCACAAAATGGCCTTCTCATTCTTATATACATACAGAGAGAAAGTTATCAGCTTCTATATGAAAGGCATACAGGGGAAGCATTATCATCTAGGGAAAGTTGAGTTTCCCTTAAAACAAGGAGGTGAAGAAGGAGGAGAGTTTATGTTTTAGCAATGAGTTCCACAGCACAAGATGGAAAGGGCTGACAGAAGGGGCAGTAGTAGTTGGTATGGAAGAGTTGAAAAATGACCCTGGAACAAGAGAGACTTAGGTTCAAATCCTGATTCCCTCACTTAGCTTGTGATTTTGGCATGATACATCAACTATAAAATTCATACTTTAAAATATATAGTTTGGTGGGATCTAATCAGTGGTTAAATCAATGTGGACTGTAAGTCTGAAATGTAAATATACTATAGTGTACTTATGTATATATTCTCATGATGATTATTATTACCTGTTGATACCTTTTATTGTTAAAATTACTAATAATACAGACTATTTACAAACCTATGAGTAGGCTTCATTAACTCAGCTTTTACAAATGAAGAAACTAAAATTCATAAAGTATGGATTTTATAGTATGTTACTCAGCACCTGTCTAGTAAACAGGAGATCCTGGGTTCGTATCCCAGCGGTGCCTGGAATAGTTGACTATAGTATGTGGGCTTCCCTGGTGGCTCAGAGGTTAAAGCATCTGCCTGCAATGTGGGACACCTAGGTTTGATCGCTGGGTCGGGAAGATCCCCTGGAGAAGGAAATGGCAACCCACTCCAGTATTCTTGCCTGGAGAATCCCATGAACGGAGGAGCCTGGTGGGCTGCAGTCCACGGGGTCGCAAAGAGTCGGACACGACTGAGCGGCTTCACTTCACTTTACTTCACTCATATCTTAATTAAAAACTTGGCTAGATCAATACATTTTTATGTGTTCAAGCATTTGTCATTAAATTAAGCAAAATTTAAAAACCCCTACCTTCTATTTTGTTAAGGATTTTAATGAGTAAATGTTTTTCTCCATCTGAATCCATTCTTATTATAATCAGCACCTGATCAAAAATAAAAATTTCATATATATCTGAATGATTATGCTTTGTAATATTCTTTTGCTACAGTGACAAAAATAGCAAGCAACTGGTTACATGAAACTAATGACAATAAGTTGGCAAAGTAAATATTTGCATTGTAAAAGATAGCAGTGCTTAAACACAAAGGAATACACTCTGGTAAGATCAAATGGATGTGAGAGTTGGACTATAAAGAAAGCTGAGCGACGAAGAATTGACGCTTTTGAACTGTGGTGTTGAAGAAGACTCTTGAGAGTCCCTTGGACGACAAGGAGATCCAACCAGTCCATCCTAAAGGAAATGAGTCCTGAATATTCATTGCAAGGACTGATGCTGAAGCTGAAACTCCAATACTTTGGCCACCTGATGGGAAGAGCTGATTCACTGGAAAAGACCCTGATGCTGGGAAAGTTTGAAGGTGGAAAGAGAAGGGAATGACAGAGGATGAGATGGTTGGATGGCATCACCGACTCAATGGACATGAGTTTGAGTAAACTCTAAGAGTTGGTGATGGACAGGGAGGCCTGGTGTGCTGCAGTCCATGGGGTCGCAAAGAGTCGGACACGACTGAGCAACTGAACTAAAGATAAAATGTCAATGAGGAAAACATTTAGGGGCAGGGCATTCTTAGCATTCTTCAAGAATTCTAATATAGATGACTATATAAGTAGCCTCTGCCCATATTGTAAGTGTTAAATTTAACCCAGACGGGTTTGAATTGCTCTTGTTTTTAAGTCCATCCAGCCACCTTGTGTCTTTAGACTGGTGAACTCACTCCATTTACACGTAGGGTGATTACTGATACATGGGGACTTAGTACTGCCATTCTATCTTTTGTTTTCTGATTGTTTTATGTTTCCATTGCTTCTTCATGTTTCATTTTGGCTTGATGGTTTTCTATAATGTTTTTCTCAGGTTCCTCTTTTTTATGTTTTGTGTCTCCATTCTAGATTTATGCTTGGTGGTTACCATGATGACATATGTCATAGGTAAAATAGTACTTTTTCTGCTGATAGCATCTTATCTTCATTTGCCTATATGGATTCTGTTCTTATTCCCCTTTTATGTTTTTGGTTTCTCAAATTCATTCCTTTTTATATTCTGTTTGTTACCAAATTGAAGTAGCTATTGTTTTTTTCTGATATTTCCCCTTTTAACCATTGTTATATAAACTGTTTAAAAACCTATTCTGATATAGAGTTGAATTTTCTAATTGTTTGTCTATTTATCACCTTACCCAAAGTTTTGTGTACTTCTGCCTTTTTGTTTCTGATAGAAGAGGTCCTTTCAATATTTCTTGTAAGGCAGGCCTAGTGTTGATGAAATCCCTCAGCTTTTGTTTGTATGGGAAAGCCCTTATTTCTCCTTTATACCTGAATGATAAATTTATTGGATAAAGTATTCTTGGAGGCCAGTTTTTATCTTTCAGTATTTTGAGGCTGTTATTCTACTCCTTCCTGGTCTGTGGAGTTTCTGCTAAGAAATCTGCTGACAGCTAATGGGGATTCCTCTGTGGGTTGCCATTCTTTTCTCACTGCTGCATTTAACATTCCTTTTCATTGACTTTTGACAGTATCTTGGAGAAGATCTTTTTGCATTGAGGTAATTAGGTATTCTCTTAGCTTCATGGACTTGTATACCCAGTTCCTTTCCCAAGTTTGGGAAGTCCTCAGCTGTTATTTTTTTAAATAAACACTCTGCTACCTTCTGTATTTCTTCTTCTTCTCAGATAATTTTTTTTTTTAATACTCAGCTGCATGAGTTGTTTATATATTTTGGAGATTAATCCCTTGTTGGTCACTTCATTTGCAAATATTTTCTCCCAATCTGTGGGTTTTCTTTTTATTTATAGTTTCCTTAGGTGTGTAAAAGCATCTAGGTTTAATTAGATCCCATTTATTTTTGTTTTTATTTTCATCACTCTAGGAGGTGGATCAGAAAAGATCTTGCTGTGATTTATGTCAGAATGTTCTGCCTATGTTTTCCTCTAAGATTTTTATAGTTTCCAGCCTTACGTTTAGGTGTTTAATCCATTTTGGGTTTATTTTTGTATATGGTGTTCAGTTCAGTTCAGTTCAGTTCAGTCGCTCAGTCGTGTCTGACTTTTTGTGACCCCATGGACTGCAGCACGCCAGGCTTCCCTGTACATCACCAACTCCCAGAGCTTACTCAAACTCATGTCCATTGAGTTGGCGATACAATCCAACCATCTTATTCTCTATACAGTGTTAGGAGTGTTCAAATTTCATTCTTTCACATGTAGCTGTCCAGTTTTTCTAGCGCCACTTATTGAAGAGGCTGTCATTTCTCCAGAAGTCTTTCTCTTATTTTCCAGCAGGTGGCACTACAGCACAAGTTTTTTGGTTTCCCTTACCCTGCACTGCCTCTGGTTGTGGTTGAGTATTGGCACCGGTTACCCTGGTGTTGGAGAAGACTCTTGAGAGCCCCTTGGACTGCAAAGAGATCTAATCAGTCCATCCTAAAGAAAATCAGTCCCGAATATTTATTGGAAGGACTGATACTGAAGCTGAAACTCCAGTACTTTGGCCACCTGGTGCGAAGAACTGATTCATTTGAAAAGACCCTGATGCTGGGAAAGATTGAAGGCAGAAGGAAAGGGGGATGACAGAGGATGAGATGGTTGAATGGCATCATCGACTTGATGGACATGAGCTTGAGTAAGCTCCGGGAGTTGGTGACAGACAGGGAGGCTTGGCGTGCTGCAGGCCACGGGGTCGCAGAGTCGGACACGACTGAGCGACTGAACTGAACTGACCCTGCCATGTCTATGTCAGCGCTGTCACCCAGTGCATTTGTTATCACTGCTTGTGCCTCGAGGGTTGTTGATGCCTTGCTGTTTCCAGTGTTACTGCTTTCGTTGCCTGTGGTACTAGGATGGTGGTCTCATCTGGTATCCCCTGAGTCACACGCTCTGCCACTGCAGGAGGAGGAAGACCAGGAGGAGGAACCGGGGTCATGTGCGCCTCTGCCTTGTCCAATATTCGCAGGTTTCTGGGCTCAGCCACTGCAGGTGGAGGATGGGGCGTCAAGAGTTGTGGGTGGCTCTGCAGCTAGCTGGAGGGACAGGGCCACGGGCCTCATTGCCCCTGCTGCCCGGTTAGCTGAGGCTGTGGGTGCCACCACAAGTGGAGGCTGGAGTCAGGTGCGGTGCCTCCCTTGCTGCTGCTGGCTTCTCGGGGCCTGTGGGCTTGGCTGCCGTGGTTCAGGGACCACAGCTGCAGGCACTGCCTATGCTGGTCCTCCAGTTCTACCCCTTCCATGTGCTCCATTGCACCCACCTTAGATGTGCAGATGTGTGGAACTCTTTAGTGTCCTGGTGTGTTGGGCAGAGGCCCAGTTGGTGAATTGTGGATGTTTTCCTGGTTGTAGATGGAAGGGGAGAGACAAAGAGAGCATCTTGTCCTGCCATGATACTATCACTCCCAATTTTAAATTTCTTGCTGTTGTTCAGTGGCTAAGTCATGTCCGACTCTTTGTGACCTCATGGCTGCCGCACTCCCAGCTTCCCTGTCCTTCACTATCTCCCAGTTTGCACAAATTCATGTCCACTGAGTTGGTTATGCTATCTAATAACCATAGGTTTGGGGATATAGAGATACAGTAGGGACATACAGGAAAATGAAGGAAAAGGCCAAATTTGTTTCCAGAGTTAGTGTAAAGTTTTTTTTTAATATTTATTTTTTAATTGAAGGATAATTGCTTTACAGAATTTTGGTGTTTTCTGTCAAATATCAACAAGAATCAGCCATAGGTAGATGTTTTACTGCTGGAAAAGATTTTTAAAGGTATTTTCTTAGTCTTTGTCCAATGCTTGAGGCAGAGTGGGCAAAAATTTCCAATATAATCCAAGAAGTAAACAAAGTGCTTTGAAAAAGAATTATGGAAGATTATGGCTCAATATCTAAAAATTAATTATCAGAGGTCTGTGGTTAGGTATATGTTCATGAACTTACAAGCAGAAAACAAAATTTTTGAGATTTGAAGGACTAATCAATCCATAGAAAGCTATGTATAATAAAAAGCAAAGTATTTTAAAATTCAAGACATATGAATAATGACACAAATGATCCTTTTTCTGGGTTTGATTCTGTCTGATGAACTTTTATGGAGAAAACTGTCAAGGGACCAAATTGTATATACTATATTATTTCATAATTTCAAATTAAATGCAAAAATTCATCTTACATACAATTCTTATATGAGCTGATTGTTGTAATCTGCTTTATTTCAATACTTACCTTGATTTGCTGTTCACTTTGCATCCAATTTAGTATCTGACATTGCAATTCTCTTATCTTATAGTTGATTTCAGGCTTTTTCCCCCTTATAAACTGTACTATCTCCAGTTGTCGCCAAATGTCATACAAACAGGAACCAAAAACACTTGTGTAGATATCTTTTGCATTTGACAAATATCCTGTTAAAAACAAAAGTAGGGAAAAAAGCAAGTCTTTTTGTTCTTTTAGAAACTCCATGGTAAAAATCTAAAAGGGAAATAAGGGTCATAGCAGAGACAGTTAAATTTTCCTTTACTGGGCTTCCCTGGGGGCTTGGATGGTAAAGAATCTGAACGCAATGCAGGAGACCCAGGTTCAATCTCTGGGTCGGAATGATCCTCTTAAAATTAAGCAAAGCTGAGAAACATATACCAAATGTCTATTTTTAAGCTACATGATACCAATATCACTGGATAGACTCTACAGATTCCTTGAATATTCCCCATCCTTTTCTGCTTTCTAACTTATTAAATGCTACTGCCTTCTTCTTAAACCCTAGAATCTACACTTACTTGCCAAGAAATCCTGTGGTAAAATATTTCACTGAGATTTTCTTGGTATGGCATCGATACAGCTTTTGCACTTGATTTCTGGTTATTTGTGTATATGGCTTAACAACCTCATTAGTCTATAAACTCTCATAATCCATATTTATATATGATAATTAATTTATGTAGCTGCTAGAACAGCAGTGCCTAAATTCAAACTCTCTAAAGGCAACTGTAAACACAGAATCTTGAGACTTATCCTTAAAAGTTCATATTCAAGAAATCTAGATTGAGTCCCAGGGGTTCCTATGTCTATAGACTTCTCCTAGCGATTCTGCTGCACAATGAATTTTGTGAATTACTGGAGTAGAGACCTGACAGTAACTTATGTAGATCAGCTATTCAGTGAATATTTGGGCAATAAATACAATAATAAATAAAAAGTACACTGCTCATGTTCTCATTTTTATATTGTGTACATATTAATTCTAATTTTATATTAATACAGCTAGAATAATGGGCAATTTAGAGGTTGACTTATGTTCTTTCTGCTTCCTAATCTCAAAGCTTCCCACTGATTCTCTGTACTGCTAGTAGATGTAACCGAAAGAAAAACTGAGTCCATTTGTTTCCCTGTTCCAGTGGTTCCCTATCATTTACAGAATAGTGACTGAAGTCTTTTTTGTAGCTGAAAAGGCTTTTCATGATTTAGCTCTTTCCTATTTCTAGTGGCTGAGCTCTCAAGGCTTTCCACCTTGTACTCTTCAGTTTAGCCACATGGAACCGTTTGTCACACACTCACTGAATCATTTTTCTGGGCTCTTAATTCTGCCAACAATACCTTTTCATACTTTATTTACTTGACAAACTCTTACTCATTTAAAGAAAATGTTCCCCTTGAAAGCATAACAGTCACCACCATCCTTTATGCTGTTACTATGTATCTCTATTACAGTACCCATTACACAATACCAAATTTATTTCTGGGTTGAAGCCCAGAAGTGAAACTTTAAACCTTTAACCTTCAAACTCATTACCTTGCTAGCTTGGGAGAGACACACAAACTGGAAGTTGAGGGAAAATACAGAATCTGGGTCCAGGAAAGGCAGCCAGACCATATGGACCTTTCTTCTGCTGCCACTATTCACAGAAGAAAGGAGGTCAACCTAACTTGCTCTTTAATTTTGAGAGGTTTAGAAGAGTGAGAAAGCCTTCCACTAAAAATACCAAAGGCAGCAAGGTTATTCATCATGGCTTGGTAGCTGGGGTTTAAGAAGTTACATTTTTCCAACAAAGATTTTGCTTTTATGAGTATTCCTCAAGGTAGCCAAATAGTAATGCCAAAGTTTGATTTAGTAAATGCATTTCTTTGAGTAACAAAAAAAATTCAAGAGTATATAGCTCTCAACGGTCTCATATAATCTTAGGGCAAAATGTAGAGTACTGAAAGGTGAATATACTTTAATCAACGCTCTATAAATATCATTTCTCTAATTCAAGATTTTGCTAAGTATTGAGCAGGTTCCAAAATCACTGCAGATGGTGATTGCAGCCATGAAATTAAAAGACGCTTACTCCTTGGAAGGAACGTTATGACGAACTTAGAAAACATGTTAAAAAGTAGAGACATTACTTTGTCAACAAAGGTCCGTCTAGTCAAGGCTGTGGTTTTTCCAGTAGTCATGTATGGATGTGAGAGTTGGACCATAAGGAAAGCTGAGCACTGAAGAATTGATGCTTTTGAACTGTGGCGTTGGAGAAGACTCTTGAGAGTCCCTTGGACTGCAAGGAGATCCAACCAGTCCATTCTAAAGGAGATCAGTCCTGGGTGTTCATTGGAAGTACTGATGTTGAAGCTGAAAGTCCAATACTTTGGCCACCTGATGCGAAGAGCTGACTCATTTGAAAAGACCCTGATGCTGGGAAAGATTGACGGCAGGAAGAGAAGGGGATGACAGAGGATGAGACGGTTGGATGGCATCACCGACTCAATGGATATGGGTTCGGGTAAACTCTGGGAGTTGGTGATGGACAGGGAGGCCTGGCATGCTGCAGTTCATGGAGTCGCAGAGTCGGACACGACTGAGTGACTGAACTGAACTGAGCAGGAGTGAGTCACAACTGTACTCTCCCTGTGTGCTTGTGTGCTAAGTCGCTTCAGTTGTGTCTGACTCTTTGCTACCCTATGGACTGTAGCCCACCAGGCTCCTTTGTCCATGGGGATTCTCCAAGCAAGATTACTGGAATGGGTTGCCATGCCTTTCTCTGTATTCTCCCTGGGAGCCCAGATATTCTAGATTCTGATATTCTGTCTTACTATTTCACTTTAATAGTTAGCCTAGTTGTTGGTAGGACTGACAATCTTTTATGGAAGCTGAAAAGTATAATGAAGACAGGAGACTAAACAGAAGGGCATGTGACACTATACCATTATATTAGTTTCAGGTCCTGTAAGCTAGGGCTATCGTTGTCTGATAATAGAGACAAGACAACTTGACCCAGCATCAACATTCAAATGCTTTATCTGGAGAAGAAAGAGAGAGTGTCATGTTGGGCTTTCTAAAGGTTATTGTTGTTCAGTCACTAAGTTACATCTGACTTTGCAACTCCAAGGACTGCAGTGTGCCAGGCTCCTCTGTCCTCCACTATCTTCCAAAGTTTGCTCAAATTCATGTCCATCCTCTCCCTTCTCCTCCTGCCCTCAATCTTTCCCAGCATTAGGGTCTTTTCTAATGAGTCAGCTCTTTGCATCAGTTGGCTAAAGTAATGGAGCTTCAGCTTCAGTACCAGTCCTTCCAACGAACATTTGAGGTTGATTTTCTTTAGGAGTGACTGGTTTGATCTCCTTGCAGTCCAAGAACTCTTAAGAGTCTTCTCCAGCTCCTCAATTCAAAAACATCGATTCTTCAGCACTCAGCCTTCTTTATGGACCAACTCTCACATCCATACATGACTACTGGAAAAACCATAGCTTTGACTATGCAGACTTTTGTTGGCAAAGTGATGTCTCTGTTTTTCAATATGCTGTCTAGGTTTGTCATAGCTTTCTTTCCAAGGAGCAAGCACTTTTTAATTTCATGGCTGCAGTCACCATGTGCAGTGATTTTGGAACCCAAGAAAGTAAAATCTGTCACTGCTGTCCACTTTTTCCCCTTTTATTTCCTATGAAGTGATGGGACCAGTTGTCATGGTCTTAGTTTTTTAATGTTGAATTTCAAGCCAGCTTTTTCAATCTCCTCTTTTACCCTCATTAAGAGGTTCTTTAGTTCCTGCTCACTTTTTGCCATTAGAATGGTATCATCTGCATATCTGAGGTTGTGGATATTTCTCCCAGCAATCTTGACTCCAGCTTGTGATTCATCCAGCCTAGCAATATGCATGATGTACTCTGCATAAAAGTTAAATAATCAGGGTGACAATACACAGCCTTGTCGTACTCTTTTCCCAGTTTTGAACCAGTCAGTTGTTCCATATAAGGCTCTGTCTTTTTTAAAATTAATTAATTTTAATTGGACACTAATTACATTACAATATTGTAGTGTTTCTTCTATACACTGACATGAATCAGCCATGGGTGTACATGTGTTCCCCATCCTGAACCCCTCTTCCACCTCTCTCCCCATCCCATCCCTCAGGGTCATCCCAGTGCACCAGCCCTGAGCACCCTGTTTCTTGACTCGTATACAGGTTTCTCAGGAGACAAGTAAGATGGTTTGGTACTCTCATGTCTTTAAGAATTTTCCACAGTTTGTTGTACTAATATAGTATTTGGCCAAGTATTATAACTCCCAGTATTGTAGAGGGAGTACAATTATAACTTGCTGCTGCCCAATACTTAACAAAACCTTTGTTTAGAGAATACTATTTGGCTGGGTCATATATAAGAAAAAATGTTTGGGTTACAGATCAGAGAAAAATTATTTCCACGTTATATATAATGGTTTTTTGGGGGAGTACAGAGGGCCATACTGCAGGGCATGTGATTGTGGGATTCTAGCTCCCCCATCCAGGTGTTGAACCTGTGCCTCCTTGCAGCTGAAGCAGAGTCTCAACCATTGGACCACCAATGGATTCTAGAAACTGAAGTTATAAAACATAATCCAATGAATACATCCTTACTAAACAAGTCCAAACAGCTTGCAGTAAGGGGTCTAGAGAGCAGTAATGTAGTTAGATAGATACTTTAAGGATTTTAACAGTTTAGAAAAAATTTCCAAAATCTTTAAAATTTTCAATACATTCAAAATAGGTTGATTTTTAATACTGAAGTAATTCATATCCTAATTTACATGCACAAGTGAAAATAACTGCAAAAGATCTTAGTATTAATAATTTAGCTATATTTCATCTAGCAAAGATTCAAAGTCACAAACATTCAATGAAGACCTAAAATGGATATGGCAAAGTATCATCTTACATTAAAAAGCAAGGGTATGATAATAATTACATAATCAAATCTATTAAAAGTCTATAATTCAGGCCTAGAATAGAGAATCCTAAACCTATTTTTCTAGGTGATGGTAGTTGTTATAAGAAAATTTCTTTTAAAGAACATGAAGAGAATTAAATATATAATCCATTATATTTTGTCAAGATGTATATAATGTTTAATGCAGAATAAAGAAGCTACATAATTTCTTACAAGCATCTTTTTCAGAAAAGTAAACATTTTAACAAGAAGAAAAGAGGAAATAAAAAATTTTGACACCAACCCAATGCTGTGTCCAAGTTACAGGTTAAAAGGACATCTCTAATTGTTACCAAAAGGTGTAAGAGAGCAGCATACTTGAATGTCATTTCTCTTTTATCATTTATACCTAAGTAAGCAAAAACATATTCAAAAACAGGATATACATTAGAATTCTAGGCTATATATCAGAATGCTTAAAAATAATAAATGCTATTTATTATTGTGTGCTTATTAGGTACCAAGCTGTATGTAATCTGTTTATTTCATTGAACTTATAACAATAACCCTATTAGACAAGTTCATCATGATTTCCATTTTATGGATGAGAAAACAGTCTTAACTTATTAAGTAGCTGCCCAAGGTCAATCTGTGAAAATATGATGGAGCTGGTATTCCAACCCAGACAGCTAATCTTAGAGCTCATACTCTTGTTGCTCCCAAAGAATGTTCAGTTATTTCTATTCTTGGTAGGCAAATGGTCAATGATTCCCAGTTGTGAAACAAGAAGAAAATTAAACTACTCATAATTTGCCAACTGGTTTGTTTAAATAAAGGTTGGGGCTTCCCTGGTGGCTTAGAGGATAAAGCATCTGCCTGCAATGCAGGAGACCCGGGCTTGATCCTTGGGTCGGGAAGATCCCCTGGAGAAGTAAATGGCAACCCACTCCAGTACTCTTGCTTGGAAAATCCCATGGACGGAGGAGCCTCATAGGCTACAGTCCATGGGGTCACAAAGAGTTGGACACGACTGAGCAACGACACATTTAGATAAAGGTGGGGGATCATAACACAAAGCAATACCTTGACCTGGAGGTAGACATCTGAGACTATTTGTCTTAAGATATGATTCCAACAAGACAGGTACTCATAGGGACAGGTGAATTATCTAATGAATATGTTCCATGTAGTTCCAGACCTTATTGATTGGATAGAGTGGATTTTGGATAGACTGCATGCAAAAGCGAGGCCAAGAAGACAGGATTCTAGGCACAAGTTAATCAGAGAAACTCTGCTTTTCTCTGTTTTATATAATGGGATGCCATGAAATATTCAATGAACAAAGAGTTCTGCTGAAAAGTTTGAAAACTACTGATCTAACCAATGCAGATCAAAGCAAATAAACAGTGATCACTGAGAATCAGGAACAACAGGAGAACAGTTATGGGTAGTATATCCTAGATACGGGTTTCCCCCACTATCTGAAAACAAAGCATTCCTATGAAAACTTTCATAAGCTGAAGTGGAGTAAATAAGCACCTTTTTTCATATAAATGAACATTCTCTTTGATTTCTTTCAGTTAGTGAAAACATATACTTATGCAGGTCTTTCATAAAATCAAAGTGGCAGTGCAAACATGAAAAGCAGGGAATACTTGTATTTTTTACCTTTTTATCCTTGCTTAGTTGATCTTCCAGCATTGGATTGTGGGTGCCATATGCTGGATTATAGTTATGCCTCCATCTGTGACTAATTTCTGCATTTTCTAATAATCCATAAATTCATATTCTTTTAAACAGTGTGACTTTTATTTGCACCCACCTTGATGAACAGCATCACTTATTATTTTTTCTTGTTCTTTCAAGAGGAACCTTGTTTGGTCAAAAATGATAGTGGCAAATTTCCAGTTAGCAGCAGGAAGAGTACAGAGGCATACAAGTTTTTCTAAGATAGGAGAAGCTGCTGCTTCCAGGAGACAATATGCTTGGCACTGGCTATCTGCAAAAATAAAAACATTAAAGGTAGTGTTTTTGTAAGGATGGATGTTCTTTTTGACAAACCAATTATGCATGGTACTTCTTGGAAACCTGAACTCCATCCAAATTCCCATGAGTTAAAAATCATGAGATTGTATAACAGCTTATTTTAGGATATTTATTCTAAATAAACTAGCAACAACAAAACAAAACACCTCTGTAGAATAAGCATAATGTTATGGCTATCTTGTTTATTTGAATTAATTTGGCAAGACAGGTATGAGGAGCCATATAAAGAGAATCACATACTATTTTTTCTTTTCCCTCCACTATTAGTTTATAACCTTAAGCTGAACACATTTATAACAGTGACAAATTATTTTTAGTTTTCACTAGATCGGTATTTAAAGATTTGTATTATCATATAAAGGTCATAAATAAACTTAAACTAAAAGATGAAATAATACTAAAGAACTAGCATCTATTTCCTTATTGATTTTCACAATGAGCATAGTGTTCTTAAGCAGGCTGTTCTTTGGGAGTCAGTGTAAAGAACAGTTTTCTTTACAGCAGAACAAATTATTTTAATCAGTATAGGAATCAATAAAACCACCCTGATGGTGGGTAAGAGAACAGAGAAAGCAACCATTAATGGTTTACTTTCCCAGACTGGGCAGAAGAGTCAGAGTTTGAGGAGCTGCAATTTGCTCTTCTCTGATGAATGCAGGAAATCAGCAAGTTAAATGAAGGAAGAAATAATACTTAGTGGACCAGAGTAGGGCAAGTCAGGGAGGGCAGAGGCAGTAAATAAAGCATTCTGAGTTTGGAAATAACTTGAAAGTAAGATTCGAATGAAGAAATATCTGAAACAAGTGAAGAAAATTACATGGAAAATAAGGTATATTCTAGATACCTAAATTTTAGAAACACATTACCATCTTGAAACATTTTAATATATGAGCTTTCAAATTTACTTAATTTGAAGGCATTTAAAAAAGCATAATATATACCTGATGCTGGAATTTCGATGACATTATCTGCTCTCCCTTCCTGATTTGTTTTCTCTAGGGTTTTATTATTACAAACAATAGGGCTTTCTTCTTGAAGAGCGAAAGAAAGTTCTTCGTTTTGAAGTTCTAATGAAAACATTAATTTGCATTGTTCAGGGCAACTTAATGTTGATTAAAATGCTTTCTTTTAATACAATTGTAACTGTTAAAGTTCTCTGAAATGCATCAGTGAACAACTATCCTGGTCAATGGACTTAACATGGCTCTGGGTAGGAAGCTGAATGGTAATAAAGGAAAGAACTTTGGCATCAAATCAGTGTTTCAGTCCCAATTCTGATGAAGCCTCAGTTTTCTCATGTGTAAAATATGGATTAATATATCTACTACGAATATTGTTATAAGGTGTTATAAACACCAAGGACAGTTCCTGACATCTAAGAGGCACATTCCATTCTACTTCATTTCTCTGTGACTGTCCACATACCCCTCCTCTGCTACTAATCCTCTCCTAGGCCCCAAACCCTACCTGTCTCTATCCTTTCTTAATAAGATCACTTCTTACTTTGTTGTTGTTGTTCAGTTGCTAAGTCAACGTTCAACTCATTTCATACTACTTACCTTTTAGCTCTCAGGCATTTTCTATAACAGGCCTTTTGTAACTGCGCACTCTACTTCCAGGCCAGCAAAGTGCCTCTCCTTTTTGTTTCCTCAGCACTCGGCATACTCTCCTGGCACTGACAACGTTGTACTGAAATTATCTGCAAGTCTGGTACACTCTATTATACTGGAAGCTTCTCAAGGTCAGTGACAGTATCATATTTTTCTCTAAAAAGTGATTTAGTGCCTGGCACACAATGTTCAATAACTGTACTTTTCTTCTATGAGTTTTAAATACACAGTAGAAAAAAAAAAGAGTAAAATATCCTAAACTAGATTGTCATTATTTGCAAGTATAAATAATGTAAGTAGCTTGATTATTATAGTGATTAAATAATCATTATTAGAGTTTTTGAGGGGGCCTGATAAATTCTAACATTCTTCCCTACCCTGGTAAAATAAGAAATAAAAATACATACCAAAACATTACCTCTGTTATTAAAACTAAGTTGGAGAAAGAAGCTTGGGCTGAGAGTCAGGTGAGCTTGTTAAATAAATACCTGAATTCGGCATACTACCTTCCCTGCCCCAGATTATACTGGACGGGCCAGGGTTCTGCATGGCTGGGGACCTGCTTGGAAAAGATGCATGACATAGAGAAGCAGACGAGAAGGCCTGCTACTTGTGGGGCAGCTCATTCCTGTAGGCTTATGCCAACTTACTCTTTTTCAAATTTACAACACACATAATTCATTCCAGGTCCTCTGGGGAGAACACATTAAAGGACAAAGAGGCCAGGAACATAAAACTAACTGAAGAAACATCAAGAGTGTAGAAGCATTCCCACCTAACATGAGTATTCTTTTACGTGTTTAATTAATGGCTAACTTTTTAATAAGAAAACATTCTCTTTATCTTTTTCTCCTTTCTTATTGCTTCCTCTCTCTGTTGCCAACATCCCTTATTACAAGATATCACCACAAGTATGACAACCAGTAAAGGATGTCAGTGCTAATTTTGGATTGAGTTCTTTTTCCTTTGCCTCAAATTTGAATAGAAACTGAAAACATTCATGAACCTGAAAACAACAAATCTTATAAAAATTCCTATTTATGATTCATAAGATAATTCTTTCTATTTTGCTCATTCTTTCAATGTATAGAAATTATGCTCTGGATTATGGTGCAAATTGATTAGAAAGATCTGTTACATATAGAGTTGTCTCCTAGCAAGGGAGGTTATAGGTGGTCAAATTATTACATAAAAAGAAACTTTAGGGTGAATATATATCAACATAAAGGGTCATAAAATTCTGGGATTTTAAATACTTTCCTGCAATTTCATTGAATTTTTCATTGTGTAAATGCACTGACTGACAAAGTACTGTAACTTTAAATAGATCTATAAAAGGCTTTCATATCATGCTGCACAGAAGGAACAAGCATTCTTTTCTGCTTTTCTGTCTTGAATCCCAAGCAGTTCCCCAAGCATGGGGACTCTTAGCCCAGTCCAGCATAGTCTGAGGCTGGGGTAGCTACTCTCCACAATTCTGGTGTTTAGTTAGTAAGCTCACTGGACCCTCAGAATAATTTTTGGTATATATTTTACTTCTGCTTTATTCAGGGGCAAGACCTTGTATACATTAATAGTACATAGGACAGTTATACCTATGTATACTCTAACTCTCATAAATAGTTTTGTACTTATTTCACTTGGGTAACCTATGTCAAACACATTCTAGAGTATTAGAATTCTAGGATAATTTTTTTACCAGGAGTGAAATGATATGACATACTACTTGGATGTTTATAAGCAATTAATGTAAAACAGTTATAAGTCAAACAGAAACTCCTTGGTAAAGTTAAAAGGAATAATAAGCAATCAAATGGATGAAAGATTCTTAGGTACATATTAAAATATAAGTTAAAACATTGATGTAGAACTGTGAGCTAAAAGAGAAAAAAGAATGGCAGAAAGAACAGCAAAAGTTAGGAATACTATGAATCTGTATGACTAAGTTGTAGAAAGTGTTTTTACAAATAGTGGCTTTTCTTACAAGTTCAAATGTGCTTTTAAATTATTTGGAAAACACATATGTACATTTATACCTGTTTATCTCATATCCATCTCTTTATACAATGTGTCATGAATCAATGATATTTTATTTGAAGAATAACATGTTTTACCTGAAGAACTTTATTTCTATAATAAATTATCTGTTTAGTCCTTGAAACTATCATACCTACACCAAATTATTACTAAGTTACCCACCATCTTTTCCATCATTGTCTGTGACTTCAGTCTTTGAGGTACAAGTTGGATACTTATTTCGCAGCATAATAAAGTCGCTCAAAAGGTCCAAATTATTCTCCCATTTTTTACCATGTTTAAAAGATGCTTTTTTAACTTTTGAAGAGGAAGATGATTCAGTAGATGGTACTGTGCTGTCAAGTTCCAAGTGATCTTTATTTCCTTTATTTTGGATTATTCCATAACCTAGTTCTAGGTCATTCTTCGGTTTTTCTTCTTTTCTTGGTCTTTCAACAGAGACATATTCATCAGAAAGATGCAAATCTGATGCTTCTTTAGTTGGAGATGGAGTCTTTCGTGGAGGTGATAAATGATCATTTGTAGATTGCTCATTAATAAGTATAAGAGGAGAGGAACAATCTTCACGTTCTAACCGTGCTGAAAATGGAAAATAAAAATATCCAATGATTTTCATGCCCAAATGGGTGTTCTACTAGGGTATTAAGATAACTTTTAGTTCTAGGCTTTTATTAATATAATGTGATCCTTAGGAGGACTTTGTTTACTGCTTTTAAAATCGATGTTTTCATGAGGTATGCCTGTATTGCTATGAACTTTCCCCTTAGTACTGCTTTTACAGTGTCCCACAGGTTTCCAGAAAATGAGGAAGATAAACTTCCAAACTCATTCTGTGAGGCCACCATCACCTTAATACCAAAACCTGACAAAGATGCCACAAAAAAAGAAAACTACAGGCCAATATCACTGATGAACATAGATGCAAAAATCCTTAACAAAATTCTAGCAATCAGAATCCAACAACACATTAAAAAGATCATACACCATGACCAAGTGGGCTTTATCCCAAGGATGTAAGGATTCTTCAATATCTGCAAATCAATCAATGTAATACACCACATTAACAAATTGAAAAGTCAAAGCCATATGATTATCTCAATAGATGCAGAGAAAGCCTTTGACAAAATTCAACATCCATTTATGATAAAAACTCTCCAGAAAGCAGGAATAGAAGGAACATACCTCAACATAATAAAAGCTATATATGACAAACCCACAGCTAACATTATCCTCAATGGTGAAAAACTGAAAGCATTTCCCCTAAAGTCAGGAACAAGACAAGGGTGCCCACATTCACCACTACTATTCAACATAATTTTGGAAGTTTTGGCCACAGCAATCAGAGCAGGAAGAGAAATAAAAGGAATCCAGATTGGAAAAGAAGAAGTAAAACTCTCACTGTTTGCAGATGACATGATCCTCTACATAGAAAACCCTAAAGACTCCACCAGAAAATTACTAGAGCTAATCAATGAATATAGTAAAGTTGCAGAATTAAAATCAATGCACAGAAATCCCTTTCATTCCTATACACTAATAATGAGAAAATAGAAAGAGAAATTAAGGAAACAATTCCATTCACCATTGCAACAAAAAGAATAAAATACTTAGGAATTTATCTACCTAAAGAAACTAAAGATCTAAATATAGAAAACTTTAAAACACTGGGGAAAGAAATAAAAAAGAACACTAATAGATGGAGAAATATACCATGTTCATAGACAGGAAGAATCAATATAGTGAAAATGAATATACTACCCAAAGCAATCTATAGATTCAATGCAACCCCTATCAAGCTACCAGTGGTATTTTTCACAGAGCTAGAACAAATAATTGGAGAAGGAAATGGCAACCCACTCCAGTGTTCTTGCCTGGAGAATCCCATGGGTGGGGAAGTCTGGTGGGCTGCCGTCTATGGGGTCGCACAGAGTTGGACACGACTGAAGCGACTTAGCAGCAGCAGCAGCAGCAGAACAAATAACTTCACAATTTGTATGGAAATACAAAAAACCTTCAATAGCCAAAGCAATCTTGAGAAAGAAGAATGAAACTGGAGGAATCAACTTGCTTGACTTCAGGCTCTACTACAGAGCCACAGTCATCAAGGCAGTATGGTACTGGCACAAAGACAGAAATATAGATCCGTGGAACAAAATAGAAAGCCCAGAGATAAATCCACACACCATGGACACCTTATCTTTTGACAAAGGAAGCAAGAATATACAATGGATTAAAGACAATCTCTTTAATAAGTGGTGCTGGGAAAACTGGTCAACCACTTGTAAAAGAATGAAACTAGAACAGTTTCTAACACCATACACAAAAATAAACTCAAAATTGATTAAAGATCTAAACGTAAGACCAAAAACTATAAAACTCCTAGAGGAGAACATAGGCAAAACACTCTCCAACATAAATCACAGCAGGATCCTCTATGACCCCCCTCCCAGAATACTGGAAATAAAAGCAAAAATAAACAAATGAGACCTAATTAAACTTAAAAGCTTCTGCACAACAAAGGAAACTATAAGCAAGGTGAAAAGACAGCCTTCAGAATGGGAGAAAATAATAGCAAATGAAGCAACTGACAAACAACTAATCTCAAAAATATACAAGCAACTCCTGCAGCTCAATTCCAGAAAAATAAACGACCCAATCAAAAAATGGGCCAAAGAACTAAATAGACATTTCTACAAAGAAGACATACAGATGGCTAACAAACACATGAAAAGATGCTCAACATCACTCATTATCAGAGAAATGTAAATCAAAACCACAATGAGGTACCATTTCACGCCAGTCAGAATGGCTGTGATCCAAAAGTCTACAAGCAATAAATGCTGGAGAGGGTGTGGAGAAAAGGGAACCCTCTTACACTGTTGGTGGGAATGCAAACTAGTACAGCCACTATGGAGAACAGTGTGGAGATTCCTTAAAAAACTGGAAATA
The DNA here is from genome assembly GCF_001704415.2 of Capra hircus. Lineage (NCBI taxonomy): Eukaryota > Metazoa > Chordata > Mammalia > Artiodactyla > Bovidae > Capra > Capra hircus. The sequence goes on from NC_030815.1 coordinate 100,873,257, forward strand.
GAACTGCCTTATGACCCAGCAATCCCACTTCTGGGCATACACACCAAGGAAACCAGAAGTGAAAGAGACACATGTACCCCAATGTTCATCGCAGCACTGTTTATAATAGCCAGGACATGGAAGCAACCTAGATGTTCATCAGCAGATGAATGGATAAGAAAGTGGTGGTACATATACATAATGGAGTATTACTCAGCCATTAAAAAGAATATATTTGAATCAGTTCTAATGAGGTGGACGAAATGGGAGCCAATTATACAGAGTGAAGTAAGCCAGAAAGAAAAACACACCAATATAGTATACTAACACATATATATGGAATTTAGAAAGATGGTAATGATAACCCTGTATGCAAAACAGCAAAAGAAACACAGATGTATAGAACAGTCTTTTGGACTCTGTGGGAGAGGGAGAGGGAGAGGGTGGGATGATTTGGGAGAATGGCATTGAAACATGTATAATATCATATAAGAAATGAATCGTCAGTCTAGGTTCAATGCATGATACAGGATGCTTGGGGCTGGTGCACTGGGATGACCCAGAGGGATGGTACGTGGAGGGTGGTGGGAGGGGGGTTCAGGATTGGGAACATGTGTACACCTGTGGCGAATTCATGTTGATGTATGGCAAAACCAATATAATATTGTAAAGTAATTAACCTCCAATTAAAATAAATAAATTTAAATTTTAAAAAAAATCAATATTTTCTCTGAATAAAATAATTTTTTAAAGGATAAAAATTCAGCACCTCTTTTCCTACTACTGGAGCTAAGGTTACTGGGCAAAGAAATAATTCCAGTCTGTTGCCAATAGGCTTACAGCTACTCACAGCCCTAGAGGTAACAGTTATTTAAGGTAAGAGTCAAAAACTTATGTACCAGAAGAAAATACTTGCAATACATACACTTTAAAAAAGACAATATCCAATATATATAAAGAACTCTTATAACTTCACATTTTAAAAGAACCCCAATTAAAAATTTGACAAGATACTTGATCAGTACTTTATATTCAGGTATGCACATGCTTAATATGGACACATTTTGAAAACATGCTAAATGAAGTAAGTCAATCACAAAAGACCACATATTTCATGATTCTATTTCTACAGAACATCCAGAATAGACAAACCTGTAAAGACACAGAATGCGAGTGACTGTTAATGGGTACAAGATTCCTTTTAGGGGATGAACCAGAATTTCATTTACAGAGCCCCACTCTGGCTTCCATAGTTGGGGTCATGCACCAGGAAGGCGAGTCCCCAGAATAGTTGACATTGAAGGCTTCTGGGGCTTTCTTTCAGGAGAGCTGTAGGAAAGTCTCCACTCTGAAAAGAGGCACACAAAATCTCACTCACCCTGAGACCCAGGGCAGAGGCAATACTTTGAAAGGAGCCTGAGTCAGACCTACCAGCTGATCTTGGAGAGATTTCCAAGAAGGCAGGGCAATTGGAGCCCACCCTCGGGACACAGATGTTGGCAGTAGCTGTCTTTTGGACACTTGTTCTGCCATGAGGATTCTAGTGCTGATAAGTACCATTTTGAAATCCTCCCTCTAGCTTATTAGCACTGGGTCAGGCCCCACCCACCAGCCTTTTGGGCATTAGTACTGAGACTCCTCAGGCCCAGGAGCTAGCTGTGTGGGGACACAATACCACCTACCAGCAGGACCCCCAACTCCCCAGCCACCCTGGGATGTGGTCCTGCCCACCAGAAGGCCAAGGAAACATACCTGCCCACCAGTGGCTGGACAACAGCCCAGGATCTCTTAGGCCTCAACCTGCCCACCAGCAGGCCAGTATCAGCTATGAGACCCCAAGACCTGGTTCCATCCGCCAGTGGGTGGGCACTAGCCCTGGATCATCTGAGCCCTACCACAGCCCATCAGTAGGCTAACATCAGCTCTGGGACGCTTTGAGCTCCTCAACAGCCACCTGAGGGTATAAAACCCACCCACTATTTGGCTAATCCCAGCCTCAAAACCCTACAACTAGCCATGTCAAAAACCAGTTCCACCTACCAGCGGGCTGACACTAGATCCAGGACTCCCAGCTTTGCAGCCAGCCATTCTGGGACCTGGATCCACCCATGGGTAGGTCAACAGTAATCCTGGGGTCCCCAGCTCCACAGCCAGCCACTTTGGGACCCAGCCCCACCCATTAGTGGCCAGTAGCCTCCACACAAGAGCAGGGTTTGGCAACCAACTGGACAAGCGGTCAGCCACACCTATCAGACCACTCACATTAGTCAATCTGCCACAACAGAAGTGCCTGTACAGCCCACACAGGGCTGTGCATAGTGCATATAGCTCTAGGGCGTATAGCTAGAGCATACAGCTCTTGTGACCAGAGGGAGTGCACTACTGGGACATATGCAACTGCTCCAAAAGACCACTTTTCCAAAACTAGGAAACATACTCAAACTACCCCACACATAGAAATAAAAACTGTGAATTAGGCAAAATGAAGAGACAGAGGATATATTCCCAATAAAGGAACAAGATAAAACCCCAGAAAGAACTAAATGAAGATAAGCAAACTACTCAATAAAGAGTTCAAGGTAATGATCATAAATATGCTCAAGGAATTTGGGAGAACATAGACATAAAGCTCCTAAATAAAATACTAGAAAAAGTTCCTGAATAAAATCTTTTTAAAAATCCACAGAAATAAAATTCCTAAATAAAATATTTATATTGTATCAAGTTTAAAAATGCCTAATGACTAAACCTTTTGGTATCAAAAGATGATTTCTATTGTTGAAAAGAGATTATTAGACATTACTGAACACTTAAAACTCAGCTGTCAGGTTGAAAAATAATGGTGCTGGTTTACACCTAGGCTGATGTACACAGAAAATGAGCTAGAAATTATCCTTTATAAAAGGAAATAAGGTCTCTTTAACTGAAAATGTCTAGGGATTTAAAGCTCAGACTACAGAATTTTAGAACAGAAAGAGACTTAAGGATTAGTTTGTCAAACTTCCTCTTTTTTTCAAGGAAGAAAATGGGGCTTAGTGAAGGTCAAAGTTATAAATTCTGGCAGAGCCAGAGTTATAGTAAATGCTGGAATTACCTCCTGGAAAGCCAATATCTAACATTTTCTCATTCTGAAAATATTTACAGAAGTGATATTTACTATTATACTTACGTTCTACTTGAGGCACATTTGTAGGTAAAAATGTCTCCAATTTAGTATCATTGGAAGATAAATTATTATGACACAAATATGTACTTAGAGGTTCCAAAGTTTCTGGCAGATTTAGTCTTGCTTCTTTCCACCACTCTGCATTTACAGGATTAACCACAAGTTTTTTGTCTTCAACAGAAAATATCTTTTTCAAATCTGTAAGTGAATATTGATTGTTGGGCTCTTCAATTCTTGGCACTTAAAAAATCAAAACAAACCAAACAACAAATATGAGAAACAATCCACAGGGCAAAAGAATGAAAAAACACAAAAAACAGAATCACACTAGAAATCTCTTATAAAGTAGACTTTTACAAATTAGAATAAAAATAAAACAAACATATCTAGTATTTCATTTTCAAGATGCTAATATTTGTAAAAGTCTAAAATATTATAGCAACAGAAGTCACATAAAGGTTTTTTTCAATATATGGAAATATCATGAAGTTAAATATTCTACTATTTAGCAGGAAATAAAACTTTATTTTGTTTGACTGTTTTAGTAATTACTAAATTAGTACATTCAATAATATTTTGAAGAATTAATGTAAGATTTATTAAATCAGAAATTTTCTCATTATAATGAGCCTAAATAAGAAGATATGTTTTATCAGATTTTATGATAATTATCATTTTAGATATTGTGGCACAGAATTTTCCATTACTTTTTTAGCTTAAGTAGGGAAAGAGATGGAGAAGGAAATGGCAACCCACTCCAGTGTTCTTGCCTGGAGAATCCCAGGGATAGAGCAGCACGTCCAACAACAACAATACATTTCTACTGATTGTACATTTTCATCTATACTTTTTACTTAGCATTCAAAATCAATTTTTACCTCTAATAAAAGATGAGTTCAGAGAGCTTTGGCAGCTTTCTAATTGGCATAGCATATGGTATTTGTTAGCTGATTCTTCAGCAGTAAGCAAATTACTGAAAAAGAAGAGTTAAAGTTTAATATTAGATAATATATATAATACAATATAACAATGGACCCAAGTCCATTCTAAACAGAATTTCTGGAGCTTCTACTGGCTGAGGATCAGAACTATAAAAAACTTCTGTCTCCTCTACCTTTTCAGGAAGTAAAAGATCCTTAAGTTTAGTTCAGGTCCTTCAGTTTTGTGGGTAAGTGAGTGATGTGTCTGTGTGTTTTGGTATTTAGGAGAGAAGGAAGTATGTATGACAAGCAGTGTAAATCAGTAAATACAGCTCATTAGTAGGTACGAGGTCAAAAATTAGTATGTAGCAGGAACAATGGACTGGTTCAAAATTGGGAAAGGAGTACGTCAAGGCTGTATATTTAACCCTGCTTATTTAACTTATATGAAGAGTACATCACGCAAAATATCTGGATGAAGCACAGGCTGGATGAAGCATAAGTTGCAATCAAGATTGCCAGGAGAAATATCAATAACCTCAGATATGCAGATGACACCACCCTTATGGCAGAAAGTGAAGAGGAACTAAAGAGCTTCTTGTGAAGGTGAAAGCAGAGTTGAAAAGCTGGCTTAAAATTCAACATTCAAAAAATGAAGATGATGGCATCCAGTCCCATCACTTCATGGCAAATAGATGGGGAAACAATGAAAACAGTGACAGATCTTATTTTCTTGGGCTCCAAAATCACTGTAGACAGTGACTGCAGCTATGAAATTAAAAGACACTTGCTTGCTCCTTGGAAGAAGAGCTATGACAAACCTAGACAGTGTATTAAAAAGCAGAGCAAAAAGTAAAATTTAAAAAGCAAAAAATTGCTGACAAAGGTCCATCTAGTCAAAGCTACAGTTTTTCCAGTAGTCATGTACAGATGTGGGAGTTGGACCATAAAGAAGGCTGAGCACTGAAGAACTGATGCTTTTGAACTGTGATGTTGGAGATGACTCTTGAGAGTCCCTTAGATTGCAAGGAGATCAAATTAGTCAATCCTAAAGATCAGTCCTGAATATTCATTGCAAGGACTGATGCTGAAGCTGAAGCTCCAATACTCTAGCCACCTGATGCAAAGAGCTGACTCATTGGAAAAGACCCTGATGCTGGGAAAGATTGAGGGCAGGAGGAGAAGGGGACAACAGAGGACAAGATGGTTGGATGCCATCACCAACTCAATGGACACGAGTTTGAGCAAACTCTGGGAGACGATGAAGGACAGGGAAGCCTGGCATGCTGCAGTCCAGAGATATTTTCTTTGGTCACATATAAAAATATATTCACAAGTCAGCAATCAGTTAGTGTAGAAATAAAGGGGTCGCAAAGAGTCAGGCACAACTAAACGACTGAACAAGAACAACAGGGAAGAGACCATTAATTCACAAACCCTTTAATCTATGCCCCAAACCTTCCACACCCTCTTAAGTGAGAAGTGATCGTATTCTGTTTCTCTGTTCATATGTGACCCCGTGGACTGTAGCCCACTAGGCTCCTTTTTCCATGGGATTTCCCAGGCAAGAATACTGGAGCGAGTAGCCATTCCCTTCTCCAGGGAATCTTCCTGACCCAGGGATTGAACCCAGGTCTCCTGCCTTGCAAGCAGATTCTTTACCATCTGAGCCACCAGGGAAACCCCACAGATCATACATGAACATGCTAACTGTAAGTACTGCTAGTTCAATTGACAATTCTGGGTAGTAGCAGACAACTAGATCTTATGTCTAAATCACCCAATTTACTCACATGACCCAAAAATCTTGCATGTGGTGGTAATATTTGAGAAGCTAGACAGTTCTTAAACCTTGCCAAGGTCTCTTTGACAACCTGATACCTCAGATTGTAGGTTATCTTAAAGTAAAAGGAAAGATAAATATTTAGGCAAACCAAGTCCAGCAGAAGATCATAATATAGACAAATGACCTCCTTCTTAATCGAGCTTTCTGAAGACATGTCTGAATTTGATATTTTCTTTGGTCATATATAAAAATATATTCGCAATTCAGCAATCAATTAATGTAGAAAAAGGCTTCACACCACACAGACATTTTTTTAGCACCATACAATCTAGCATAGAGTTTTACATGTAATAGGAACTAAAAATATTTGTTAATTGGTTATATCATTCCCTGGTGGCTCAGACAGTAATGGGTCTGTCTACAATGCGGGAGACCCAGGTTCAATCCCTGAGTTGGGAAGATCTCCTGGAGAAGGAGATGGCAACCCACTCCAGTATTTTTGCCTGGAAAATCCCATGGATGGAGGAGCCTGGTAGGCTACAGTCCACAGGGTTGCAAAGAGTCGGACACGACTGAGCGACTTCACTTTATATCTCTAGCCAAACTGTTGTGTTCTGAAACAAAAGTAATTAGGGCCATAAAAGCAAGTTAAAATTATAATAATACTACATATTATTTTTCTTTTCTGTTTTTTAAAAATTATTTGTTCTCTTTGTTTTCAGTTTCACAGTTGATGTATAAGTTTATTTTTAAATAGGGATTTTTAAGTTTTTATGTTCATGAACCAATGGAAATGATTTCCAGTGATGAGACAGTTTCTTAAAGTTGTTTCAAAAGGCCCTAAAACCTTTGGCTAATTGAAAAGTCTTTTTGTTCTAACTGGCAAATCATAAATACAGATAAGACTTAATTTCATAAATTCTCATTAGATGTTTGAATTATAACAATAAGTAGGTATAAAACATGTGTGATTAAAATGAGTTTACCGCAGTTTAAATAAACACTTTCAATATGAGAAATTCAAGATTATATTAATTCCAGCTAGTGTTTGTTTCTAATTGACAATCTGCCTTAACAGATGCAAACCAGTCAATCCTAAAGGATATCAACCCTGAATATTCATTGGAAGGACTGATGCTTAAGCTCCAATACTTTGGCCACCTGATGTGAAGAGCTGACTCATTGAAAAAGACTCTGATGCTGGGAAAGATTGAGGGCAGGGGGACAGAGGATGAGATGGTTGGATGGCATTACTGACTCAATGGACATGAGTTTGAGCAAACTGTGGGAGATAGTGCAGGACAGGGAATACTGGTATGCTGAAGTTCACAGGGTTGCAAAAAATTGGACATGACTTAGAGAGTTAACAACAACAAGAAGGGTATATGGAGTAAGTAAAAGAGTAAAAGAACACACACAAAAAGAAATATAGGCCCTGCAAATAAAAGATAAAAAATCCTGCACCTTAACAAAGGGATTAAAACATTTAAACAAATTATAGAGTTTCTATACTTGTCTCATGCTATTTTGTTAGAGCTCGTATCTGATATGGACAGTTCTAGTTCATGGTAGAGTTCTGCATAGCTCTAAAACAAAATTTACTCCTCCTAAAGGAAATCCTTCTTTGCCTGAAGATGAAGATAATTGGTACCCTCAATGTCAGCCTTCTTTATTTTATGCTGTGACACTCTCCTGAGACCATTAGTAGAAGCCTGAGCAGCTAGTGATGAGATGCTCCAGTTGCTTCCAGTAATCCAATAGCATTCTCTTCTGGCAGATTAGCCAATCACAACTAAGAACTCAGAATATGTACTATTATTATCCCAATATTATAGATAAGGAAGCTGAGGCACAGGGCAATTAAGATCACAGAGCTAGTAAATGACAGAGCCAGACAATCTGGCTGTACTTCAGGGCTATTAACTACTTACTATGGGCTGAATTGTCCCCGCTCAAATTCATATGTTGAAGCCATAACACTCAGTACCTTAGAATGACTATATTTGGAGGTAAGGCCTTTAAAGAGGTAATTAAGTTAAATGGGGCGATTAGGGTGGGTCCTAATCCAGTACAACTGGTGTCCTTTTAAGAAGAGATCAGGACATAGACATGCATGGAGGAAAGACTACATGAAGACAGAGGGAGGAGACAGCTTTCTACAAGCCAAGGAGAGAGGCCTCAGGAAGAATCCAACCCTGCTGATATCCAGATCTCAGATTTCTAGCCTCTAGATTCTGAAGAAATAAATTTCTATTGTTTAAGTCACTCAGTCTATGGTATTTGTTATGGCAGCCCTAGCAAATCAATATACTACTACACTATATTTCACGGTAATGAGTGCCAATAGAGGCAGTGTCATTGGTAAGCATCCACTGGCAATTTTCTAAGCAGATGGTTTAAGTTTAAAATTAAAATTTCTGAGTTGTTTATATTTGATGGTGATATATTCACATTCAAAATACTAAAAGTATAAAAGAGCCTAGCTCTATCACTTACTAGCTCCTATATATTGTGTTTACCTAGTTCCTTTCTGGGCTCAACCAACATTACTTGATTTTCACGTGTCCTTCTAAAGATATTCTGTGCATATAAAAACAGTTATGTACATATATGTTCATATATTCCCATCAGTTTCTTATTATAAACACCATTTAATCTCTTACATTTTTTTCACAGAAATACTTTGGAAACTGACTTTATATGGAGAGATTTAAAGATTGGTTCTTCTGAATTGCAATCTGAGTTCTAGATATAATCTTTACTTACATTTTACAAACAGGAGAAGATGGAAATGTCTGAAGTTCTGCACATAATGAATTCACTGAAGAATGGTGGTTTGTTAGGTCTAGATGAGTTAATGGCATTCCTAACTCTTCTGGAATATATAAAAATTAATAAAAATCATGTTATATAAACATTGAATAAATATGTATGATTCGTGACTTTTGTAAGCAACTATTACGTTCAATCATTCTGTTACAACAAAAATTTTCAATCGAAATAAATTTGGATTATTTGAAATACAAAATAACAGTTTTAAATTTCCATCTATATAAAGGACTACACATATATGACATGGTGTCTCAACTATGATAATGGTGATTTTTAAAAAATACAATGATAACTGAACTTTATTAAATTTACCATTTAAGATAAATTCTAAGACTTTATGTGTAATAATGTTTTAAATTCTGACAACTAATACTGTCAATACTTAGGACACAGTGTTATTTTTATCTCTGTACTAAATACTGGTGATGTTAAGCAAACAGTATTAATAGAGAGTAATTCTTCACCTTAAAAAGTCTGGAGATTAGGTGGGCTAGCACAAAATTATATTTTTATAGAATGGGTTTGAAAAAATAATCATCATTTATGATACAGAGCCAATGTGTTTCTATCACTCTCATAAATAAAACAGCATACTTCCAAATAGATGATTAATTTCATCCAGATAAAAATGCAACTAAATAACAGTATTGTCAGCACAGTTCGAAAGCAACATAGTCTGGCATTACACTGGAACAAAAGATAATTCTGACCTTCTAAATTTGGTAGGATAGTAATATTAACAATAATGATAGGATTGCTTTGAGGATTAAAAAGTTAAATTTACAAAACTGTAATAACGGTCAGCCAGATTGTTAATACTGAGGTAAAATTTTATTACTGAACTATAAAATTATAAGATTTGTTTTTAATATTAATACTATTTCCTTCATTCCTCTTCTTCAATCTTTGTAACTCTCCTCTATATAGTATTCAATTTTGATGCTTGAAGGATGTTAACGATAGGAACAAATGTAAGGGATAGATAAAAGAACTTGGTTTGCAATAATCAAGTTTTAAACATGAAAATTGTCTCTTAGTAGACTTTATATGTGAATGTATTGTACTTTTACATCATATATAGATATCCCCTGATAAACTCAGTGGTTTATTCAAAATTTCTACCTGGTTGCCTGTACTCTGGTTCATATTGATTTTGAATGGCCAAAATTTCTGTGGAGCTGCATTTTATATCCTCAAGGTCAACTCCATGCTTGATAGTAAGATCTGAAAAGACAAAAAAAAGAAAGTCTATTATCAGCAAAAGTACTATGATATTAGTTTTCTGTAATCTTGTTCATTCCTCAGTGAACTGTTCATTCCTCAGTTCATTCCTCAATGACTGCTCTGAGGAGTCATTTAGTCTCCATTACAGCCAAGTAAGAAGGCAATGGCACCCCACTCCAGTACTCTTGCCTGGAAAATCCCATGGACGGAGGAGCCTGGTAGGCTGAAGTCCATGGGGTCGCTAAGAGTCAGACACGACTGAGCAACTTCCCTTTCACTTTTCACTTTCATGCATTGGAGAAGGAAATGGCAACTCCAGTGTTCTTGGCTGGAAAATCCCAGGGACGGGGGAGCCTGGTGGGCTGCCATCTATGGGGTCGCACAGAGTTGGACACGACTGAAGTGACTTAGCAGCAGGAGCAGAGCCAAATAAGAAGCTTCACTAGTGGTTCAGTTGGTAAAGAATCTGCCTGCAATGCAGGAGACTGTCTGCAATACAGGATACCCGGGTTCAATCCCTGGATTGGGAAGTCTCCCTGAAGAAGGAACTGGCAACCCACACTCCAGTATTCTTGCCTTGAAAACCCCATGGACAGTGGAGCCTGGCAGGCTACAGTCCATAGGGTTGCAAAGAGCCAGACACAACTGAATGACTAAACTATCACCACCAGGGCCAAGTAAAGGCTGAGAGTGTAACACCACAGTCATTCGATAAAGTCACTTGTGCTTAACATTAGCATTCATAGATTTGTATCCTTCTAAAAAGCCCATCACTTCCCATCACTTCATGGGAAATAGATGCGGAAAGAGTGGAAACAGTGTCAGACTTTATTTTTTCGGGCTCCAAAATCACTGCAGATGGTGACTGCAGCCATGAAATTAAAAGACGCTTACTCCTTGGAAGAAAAGTTATGACCAACCTAGATAGCATATTCAAAAGCAGAGACATTTCTTTGCCAACAAAGGTCCGTCTAGTCAAGGCTATGGTTTTTCCAGTGGTCATGTATGGATGTGAGAGTTGGACTGTGAGGAAAGCTGAGCACCAAAGAATTGATGCTTTTGAACTGTGGTGTTGGAGAAGACTCTTGAGAGTCCCTTGGACTGCAAGGAGATCCAACCAATCCATTCTGAAGGAGATCAGTCCTGGGATTTCTTTGGAAGGAATGATGATGAAGCTGAAACTCCAGGACTTTGGCCACCTCATGTGAAGAGTTGACTCACTGGAAAAGACTCTGATACTGGGAGGGATTGGGGGCAGGAGGAGAAGAGGATGACAGAGGATGAGATGGCTGGATAGCATCACTGACTTGATGGACGTGAGTCTGAGTGAACTCTGGGAGTTGGTGATGGACAGGGAGGCCTGGTGTGCTGTGACTCATGGGGTCTCAGAGTCAGACACGACTGAGCAACTGAACTGAACTGAACTGAAAAAGCCCTTTGGCTACCTGTGGTTTTGAGCTCTGCTAGATGTTCAAGTTCTGGTATAAATTTGATTCATTTACTCAGGTTGCCTTTTCGTAACCTTGCTTGACTTACACGCTGAGCAGTAATCCCCTTGATTTAGTCTTGTCTGCAAGAATGCTTTCAAGTATGTTGATGGCAAGCATCCCCATTTTCATTGGATATCACAAATCCCCCTTCACTCCTTCCTAATATTATATATCTTTGATTATTTCAATTGGAATTTATAAGAGGAGCATTAAATATGTGGGCTCAAATTATATTAGAAGACTTCAACAATATTTACTATGTTTAACTAGGAAGAAACCATCTAAATTCCAGGTTATGACTCCCAGTCATCTGATCCATGAATCATAACCTTACTGTGGGTCTCTAAAGTCAGCATAGAAGTTGTTAACATTTTGTCACTGTGTAAATAACTCAAAAAGTTAATATAGCCATATGTGCTTTAGCTCTATTTGTATAATTACCTTGAAATAGATTAATTTGAGACATCTTAAGAGTGTAAGTATACAAAGAGAGGACAATGAGAAAAGAGTTTTATCAATAATAATTTTGAGATTTTTGCTGTATAACCTTACAGGAAACTTTTTAAAAATCTGAAGGTTCAGAAAAGGTTTAATGAACAAGAACTTTTGTAGCAAACATTATTAAGAAGTTCTAACAAGTCATAGATTTTTGGGAGGCCTTTTGAAATTATATTTTAATTTGGCATAATTATAGATTCATGTGGAATTATAAAAATAATATACAGAGATTTCATATAAAAGGGTAACATCTTGCAAAACTTTGTACAACATCACAATCAGTATACTAACACTGAAGTTGGACACAAAACATTTCTATCACCACGATTCCAAATGTTGCCCTTTTATACCCGAACACAGCCATTTAATTCTCACCTGTTTTGGAAAGGTTTTCATTTTCATCTGCATAATTTATTACTTCTGGCGTTAAGTTTAATGACTCCTTCAGTTCTGAGAGTGATGGAATATCAACTTCTTGTCTGTGGCTTATAGGTACTAACAATTCACATTCAAGCAAAGTTGATGACTAAAATAATATATAGGCAAGACAAGTTTTTAGTGAGGCTTTCCAAAGAAATATTTCTGAGTTCACAAAAAGATGCATTTGCTTAATTGGTGTAATTTAAAAACTAAATCCACACTCAAAACTTTTAATGCTCTGCACACATTTTATTTTAAAAGTAAGTGTAGCAGCCAAAAAAAAAAATATATTACAAGCAATTTTCTGTCTGAATAAAATCCTTCATGGCCACTGTTTATATTAGTGATGTACAATATTCCTAGATACAGCAATATTTTCTTTTGTGTTAATAACAATTCAAAATTCTAAGTTAAAGCAATCACTGCAGCAAATGAGAGTTGGTGAATGGAGTAAAAAGAGTAGGTGGAATGGAATGGATCTTTACTGCATTCCATTGAATTTATTTCTCTCTCATTCTGACAGAACTGGATTCTTCAACACGTGAGACTATATATGCATAGCTCTCAGAATTAACAGGGGAAGAAGAGGAGACTGGAGAAAAGGAGCTAACAGGTGAATTAATATTTTTACCATGTGTGTTACGATTTTTGTTTGTAAAAAATAGAAACCTTTAAATGCTTTAAGACCAATGTATATATAACCTCTTAGTGTCCTGTACCAGGTATATTGATTAAAATTATTGGGAGAGGTTTTAAAATTCCCTATACCTGGGATGCACACCAGACCAATTAGATAAGAATACATCTGAGTAGGACCCAGGCTTCAGAATTTTATTAAAATTTATCAAGTAAATTCAATGCATAGCCAAGGTTTAGACTGCTATCTCTGAGGTACATTTGACTCTTTAATTGATACATGTTCAACTCATTATTGAGTTTTTTAATTTGACAACAGTAGATGGCCAATGTGTATTACTACAACTTTAAAAGTATGATTTTCTAACTTTAATTTAAAAATTACTGAAAGCAAATACTACAGCTTCATTTAAACCTACTGTTTCTTTCAGTTTCTCCTGACAAAAGTCCTCTTTATCCATGTAAAAATCTTCTTTCACAAAACATTTTACATCTCCTTGAAGAGAGAAACACTCCCTTAACAAAAAACAAAACATTAAATTAGTGTTTACTTTTTAGTAAGGTACATACCAAATGTAGTTAGTCAAAATACATAGTGATTAAAATTAGACTTGAGGTAATAATAAAATACCATGATTGATAGCATCTAGACTTGTGAACATAAAAAGAATATTTTCTTCTCTTAAAAATATTTACGACACTGGGCAATTAAGTACCTGAAAAATTTAGCTTCTGTGGGGATCTGTGCTTTGAAATCTGGCAAGGGATCCTTTACTAAATATAGTTTTAGCCTACTCAACAGAGTGTGCAAAGTTGGTAGCTGACTTTTATAGGCCATCAAATAATTTACAAAAATTATTTCTTCATCAATAGACAAATCTGAAAATAAATAAGAAATAGAATAAGAACAAATCTAAAAGTTATACAAAAGGATCTAGATAATTACTGTAGTCAGCCATTGATACAGTTGGGGTTGACAGACACATTTTATTTATTTAGTTATTTAAAGAATGGTTGATGTACAATATTATGTAAGTTACAGGTATATAATACACTGATTCACAATTTTTAAAGGTTATACTCTACCTATAGTTTGGAGAAGGAAATGGCAACTCACTCCAGTATTCTTGCTCAGAGAATCCCGTGGACAGAGGAGCCTGGTGGGCAGCTGTCCGTCCATAGGGTCGCACAGAGTCGGACATGACTAAAGCGACTTAGCATGCGTGCATGCATTGGAAGAGGAAATGGCAACCCACTCCAGTATTCTTGTCTGGAGAATCCCAGGGACAGAGGAGCCTGGTGGGCCACTGTCTATGGGGTCGCACAGAGTTGGACACAACTGAAGTGACTTAGCAGCAGCAGCAGCTACCTATAGTTATTATAAAATATTGGCTATATTCCCCCCTGTTGTACAATGTATCATTGTAGCTTATTTTATACATAATAGTCAAACACATTTTAAAGTCTTTAGTTCTTCATTGTATTGTGCAAATAAATCATGTAGCATGGGACTGGTACAGAGGTAGAAGCTCAATAAAATTTAACACGGTTTAGTACAGGGCATGGCAACTCACTCCAGTATTCTTGCCTGGAGAATTCCATGGACAGAGAAACCTGGTGAGCCACAGTTCATGGGGTCGCAGAGTCGGACACAACTGAGTGACTAACACTTCCACACTTTGACATTCAGTACACTGAGTAGGGCTTCCCTGTAGCTCAAATGGTAAAGAATCTGCCTGCAATGCAGGAGACCCAGGTTCCATCCCTGGGTTGGAAAGATCCCTTGGAGAAGGAAATGGCTATGCACTCCAGTATTCTTGCCTGGAGAATTCCCTGAACAGAGGAGTCTGGTGGGCTTCAGTCCATGGGGTCACAAAGAGGTGGACACGATTGAGCAACCAATTAAGCATGGTACAGTACACTGAGTGGTAACCAAGTATCCTGAAAGAGTTGTAAAGGCTCATATTTTTTTCCCCCATAAAGTGAATGTAATCAATGGAGGAAGCTATTTTATGCCTCAGGCTAGCCAGTTAGCCTTAGCAAGACAGTAAAGAAATAAAAGCATTTGACTTTTGCTGATCCCAGTCTTTTCTTCTCTGTATATCTCGTAAGGTCTCCGATTCATCTCCAGAGACTCACACTAGGGAATGGAGATGGTCTAAAAAGCCTACAAATGAGACCAACTCTGATTCTAGCACTCTAAAGTTGTTTAAACACATTTGTTATAAAATTAACTACAATGAAAGCTATATAACAAAGTATCTACTAGAGAAGTGTGATATAGCTTACATGTTAGAAAACACGACTGCTTCGTGTCGTGTTTGAAACACAGGTTTGAAACAGGTTTCGTGTTTGAAACGTGAAACACAGGTTTCTCCTCTGCTCACTCTATCTATTGTGTTTGGATCACTTTAGAATCTTAGCTAATAGTATCAGTGCTTTAGCAGTTTCTAGGCCCAGGGATGGAAGGGGGAGCAATGGTCTCTTGTTCTGGGCAGTGGCCTTTCAGTTAAGTAATTTTAAATGGTATGAGAGAAGGATAATTTGAAGTGAAGTCTCCCATGACCAACTATTTGATACATCATTGGTACACATGTACTTAATAAATATATGGTATAGAGTAGGCAGCCCAGGACCATGCCTTTGCCTGGTGCTAACTTAAAATTACCAAAAGAGAAACTGTTATGTAAATTAGCCTCTTAAGAGATTGTTTATCAGAACTTGTTAAGTTCCCGACAATCCTGTGGCTGAAAACGTCCCGTGATATGCCAGAGAAAGTTGGCCAATCAGCACCATGTCTAAGCAGGCTTTAGCTGAGATAATTAAACAAGGTTCATTCGTACATCCATTCTGTAAATATTAATGAAGTCATATTAATAGTAAAGACTCAAAAATCATTCATTTATATCCCCATCTCCACTTTCCACTTTGAAACACTGACCCTCTAGCTGTCTTTCCTTCCTAAAGGCTCATCCTAGTACTTCTGGGAGTACCATGGGGACATCTCATATCAGTTTTGAGGTCTTTTTTTCCTAACCATTCTGTTTTGTTGAGCCACGTGAGGGCAGCATTACACCACAACCAATGTTCTTTTTACCTATACAAAGGTTTTAACAGAGGTGCTACTTCCTTATATTCTTAAGGCTATACACATACCCTGGATTTCTTATCTTATTACACTAGTATATGTACCAATACAGATATGAGGAGACTGTTTTCCTCTACTGTAGAGGAGTGTTAAGTTGTCATGAGGAAACAAAATTTTGGCTAGTTAGCTATGAAAAAAAAGCAAAAAAGAGATCTACTGACAGGAAAGAGGATGGGGTTATTCTTGGCAGAAAACCCAATACAATGAAATGAAAACAACTGAGTTCACTAAACTGATAAAAAACTATAAAATCAATGGTTTTCAAATATATATACATATATATACATGAACCTAGTCAAAAATTAATGGAAAAACGTGTTCATCATGGCCACAAACATACAAATATTGAGAAATAAACACCAGAAGTGTGCAGAATGTCTATGGAAGATACCATAAAACATTACCAAGGATCATTACCAATAAACAAAAGCAAAAACAACAAAACTTGAAGAAAAGGCAAAATAAACCATTTTCCTGGCTAAAAAATGTTAACTACGGTAAAAACTAAAAAGTTTCAGTTTCTCAAGAAGTCTGTCTTAGAATCTGGAAAGCTGATTACAAAGTAAATCTAGAAGAATACAGATGTGAGAGTAGGAGGGAAAAGACTAATTAATACATGTTATATTTGTATATTAAATAGTTAAAACTGTATGATACTCACACAATAATAGCAAGTCAGTAAAACATACTAGAATATCCAGAAACAAACTATAATGTGGAAAAGGATTTGGCATATAATGTAAGTGACATTTCTAATCAATGGGGAAAGCAAAGAGGATTCCCCAAGTAATATTGGGACCACTGCAAAAACATTTGGGATTAAAAAAAATTTTACTTTTAATCATATACTGAAATCTTAAAGGAAACTTTATGTAAAAATATGAATAAATATTTATTTACTCCAAAGAAGAATTTTCTAAGTATAAAAACAATGATAGAAATCATAAAGGGAATGGTTAGGTTCAAATTAAATATATATGGGGTTATTGATACCATTGATATATAAAGATAAAATTCAAGAATAGAAAAAGAGACAAAAAAGAATCATTTCACAAAATAAAAATACGCAAATGAACACTGAATACCAGTAATTTTAAAAATGCAAGTAAAAATATAATTTTTTGCCAGTCACATTGGATAAACATTTTACAACATCAGATTTAGAATATAATTTGGATAAAATATATCTTTAATTACTTACTGTAAATTCATAAAAACTGAGTGAACTTCCTAACACTGCAACTATTTTATCTCCACATTGAATTATGGTTTCACATAAATTAGATAAGATTGAAAATCTTCAGAATAAATGGGAAAATAAAATAGAACTATCACTTAATAATCTAATAATTTAATGTTATACCAGATTGTCATGTCATCAGATTGCTACAGAGATGCTAATATAACTATAGGAATATGTCGTGAGCAACCTTTGATGAAACTTCTGAGGCTATTTTGAAGCCCAGCACACTTAAACTCCAAAAACAATTAAATTACAAAAAGGAGATTAATATGAAAGAAAATATTTTGCTAATGTGGCAAAGCTTTGAATTTCAATTTTGCAGGTGGATATCCTTAGCAAAATAAAAAAATTTAAAAATCCAGTAAAACAAAAAAATCACTGAAATGAAAAAATTTTTTTAAAAATCACTGAAATGAAAATTTATATATTAGTAAGAAATGTTTTATAACAATGGAAATAACAAATGTTTTACCTTGTGCTTGAAGTGATGGACATTTTTCTAAGCAGCTGACAAGAGTAAAGAATTCATTGTAATCCTTATGGGTATGTAAGCTGGCTTCCTCTACTTCAGTTTGGGAGTTTGGGTTTGAACTTGGAACAATTTCATCAAATTCACAGTTAAGCTGGGTCACCATTCCTGTAACTGTTCTTCTATGATATACGAAAATTACTGATTTTGTGTATGTCTTATTTTAAAACATCTTTATTAATGAATAATACATGTTCACTGTAGAAAGTTACCAAATTCCAACAGATATAGAGAAACATTACCCATAGATCCATCATTCAAGAGATGAATTTAAAAAGTATGTATTTTCTCAATTACTTTTGAATATTTTAAAACAAAAGTGGATTCATATACATAGTATTTTGTAACCTGTTCTTTTCCACTAAGCAATGAAGCATGAGCACATTTACATGTCAGTCAATGTACATTCACTTCATTTTTTGAGTGGATGAACAAGATCCCGTTGTATAGGTAAATAATTTTTTCAACTAGTTCCCTGTTACTGCAAATTTAAATTTGTTATAATTGTTTGCTATTATGAGCAACAATGCAAGGAGTATCTTTGTGTACTTATCTGTTTTCTCAAAACGCAATTCCTAAAAATGGAAATGATGAGGTTAAAGATATATAGATTTTTAGACTTTTCCGTGCATTGCCAAAATGCCCTTGTGCTGGATAGTCAATGTCCGCTTTTCCATGTCATTATTCAACCTTTTATATCCTGTTCTACATCCTAGGAGACTAATCTCAGTGAACCAACTGAACTCCCTTACCCAGTCTTCTGCTTGGATTTAGCCAATGGAAGCACTGGCAGGAGATCAAAGGTGGGAAAATAAATAGGTTGAAATATTATTCTTCCCAAATCTTTCCCTTTGGGGCCACAGTTTGGAGAGACAGCTGCATTCTTCAACCAACAGTTACAACTTTAATCACACAGCATCTCTCTTGTAGCTTCAGTTCTTACTGTGTTGGTTACTTCAGTCCCCTTTCTCCTTCAAGCTTAGGGTGGTAATAACTTCCAGGCATTGTGAGTCCAGGGAACTTGGTTTTGGTTCCCTTGACCCTACCTGTACCTTACTTGTTTCCTGACTGACCCAGATATATCCACCATTGTTTATATCATCAGGATATTTGAACTTAAAACAGAACTTTCTACTGAATTTTCCAGTAAATAAATATACTATTGGCAATTCGGCTACATATTCTAATATATATTTTTATGATATCCTAAAATACTTAGCCTTAATAACCCTACACAGACTGAAAGAGCCAAAATCAATATAATTCCCCAGCGAACTGAAGAAAATAATGAATATGCCATATCTCAAAATCATGTGTAGAAAAACCTCTAGAGTTTCTGCTTTATTCTTTATAAAAATACAAGGTACCAGAAAAAAATATTTTAGCTCATTCAGTTTCATATTACTCATGAGAATGATGATTTCTATGTGGATCTTTAGAGACTTCTAAATTTAGTGCTTAGATAGCTACTTTTAAAATAAATATGACTGACAGAGACAATAATTAATAGTAATCGTTGGCATTATAGTTTTTAAAATTTTTTTAAACATAATTCTATTTATTTTTGGCTGTGCTGGGTGTTTGCTGCTGCACAGGCTTTTCTCTAGCTGCTGCAACTCTGTAGTTGTGGTACACGGGCTTCTCATTGTGGGGGCTTCTTTTGTTGCTGAGCACAGGCTCTAGGGTGTGCAAGCTTCAGTAGTTGTGGCACGTGGGCTCAATAGTTGTGGCACATGGGCTTAGTCGCTCCATAGCATGCAGGATCTTCCTGGATTATGGATCGAACCTGTGTCTTCTGCACTGGCAGGCAGATTCTTTACCATTGAGCCACCACAGAAGCCTGGTACTATAGTTTTGAGAAAACCCTGTCAATTCTCTTTCCCTCACCATAAGTGATCTGTAAAGACCAGTATTTCCAGGTTTTCTTTCCCCCTCCTTATCCAATATCATCTATTTTTTGTTCACTGGTACCTCCTCCTCTGCCTGACTTGTAGATCCTGATGTTTCCTGGGCCTTCAGTCTGAGCTGTCTTTGCTTTCTTTCTATATCATTCTTTTTTGGGTAAATTCATCCACTCCTGTTCACTAATTCCTTAACTCAAAAGAAATATTTATTGAGTGTCTACAATGTGCTAGCACCATGGTAGGCACTGA
The DNA here is from genome assembly GCF_001704415.2 of Capra hircus. Lineage (NCBI taxonomy): Eukaryota > Metazoa > Chordata > Mammalia > Artiodactyla > Bovidae > Capra > Capra hircus. The sequence continues at coordinate 100,893,281 of NC_030815.1, forward strand.
GTGTGGAGAGGTGAACAAACCAGTGTCCTTGCCCTAGTAAAGTTTTCCATGAAAATGGGATGATAAACAAATAAATAGGTAAATGACGTAATGTCAGGTGGTGAAAAACTCTTATGAGTGAAATAAAAGGAGGTATTAGGACATCAAGTAATAGCCAGAGGGATAACAAAAGGTATGTTTTAGAGAGAGTAGTTAGTGAACGGCCTTCTGAGGAGCTATAGTTACCTGAATAATGGTAAAGAGCAAGCCATACAGAGGCTCAGAGTAGAGGACCAAGTGACATAGTCAAAGAAAAGCAGAAAGGTCAGGTTGACTGGAGTTGAGTAAGGTTAGATAGGTGGGCAAGGACAAGATTATGTTGGATCTTAGAGGACTTGGTAAGAACACTGGATTTTATTCTATGTGAAATGGGATACCAATGATGAAAGGCATAACCCATCAATAACTGAAACATTTCATGAACTGCTTTGTGTCTTAAAAAAAAAAATCACAGGCAAACTCGTATAAGAAAATAAGGAGTAAATTCTTGTGACTTCAGTTTAGGTAAAGCCTTCTTAGATTTGATACCAAAAGTACAAATAACAAAAGAATAATTAGATAAATTGAACTTCATCAAAATCCAAAAAATTTTCTACTTGAAAGGATACTATCAAGGGAGTGAAAAGGCAATCCATAGGAGAAAATATTAGTAAATCACATATCTAATAAGAGACTTGGATCTGGAATACATAATACATAAGGAACTCTTAAACTTCAATAATGAAAAGGCACATAACATAATTTTAAAATGGCAAAGAACTTGAATAGTCATTTATCCAAGGAAGATATACTAACAGCCAATAATTAAAGGAAAAGAAGTTCAACATCATTAGCCATCAGGGAAATGAAAATCAAAACTACAGTGACATGCAATGAGTCATTCACTAGGATGGTTATAATTAAAAAGACAGATAACAAGTGTTGGCAAGATATAAATTGTAACCTTCATAAAGAAAGCTGAGGGCTGAAGAATTGATGCTTTTGAACTGTGGTGTTGGAGAAGACTCTTGAGAGTCCCTTGCAAAGAGATCCAACCAGTCCATCCTAAAGGAGATCAGTCCTGGGTGTTCATTGGAAGGACTGATGCTGAAGCTGAAACTCCAGTACTTTGGCCACCTCATATGAAGAGTTGACTCATTGGAAAAGACTCTGATGCTAGGAGGGATTTGGGGGCAGGAGGAGAAGAGGACGACAGAGGATGAGATGGCTGGACGGCATCACCAACTCAATGGACATGAGTTTGAGTGAACTCCGGAAGCTGGTGATGGACAGGGAGGCCTGGCGTGCTGTGATTCATGGGGTCGCAAAGAGGTGGACACGACTGAGTGACTGAACTGAACTGAGTGGGAATATAAAATGGTACATCTACATGGAAAAGAAGTGTTTACAAAGTTACCATAAGATCTAGCAATTTCACTACTGGAGAGACAAAATCCTATGTCTGCATAAAAACAGTCCACAACTGTTTATGGGGCTTCCCTGGTGGCTCAGACAGTAAAGAATCTGCTTGCAAAGCTATGGTTTTTCCAGTAGTCATGTATGGATGAGAGTTAGACCATAAAGAAGGCTGAGCGCCAAAGAAGTGATGCTTTTGAACTGTGGTGCTGGAGAAGATTCTTGAGAGTTTATTGGACAGGAAGGAGATTGTCAATCCTGAATAGTCATTGAAAAGGCTGATGTTAAAGCTGAAGCTGCAATACTTTAGCCACCTAATGCAAAGAGCTGACTCATTGGAAAAGACCCTGATGCTGGGAAAGAGTGGGAGCAGCAGAAGGAAGCAACAGAGGATGAGATGATTGGATGGCATCACCGACTCAGTAGACATGCGTTTGAGCAAACTCTGGGAGAGAGTGAAGGACAGGAAAGCCTGGCATGTTGTAGTTCATGGGGTTGCAGAGTTGGACATACTTACCAAAAAACAACTGTTTATAGCAGCATTACTCATAAGAGCCAAAAAGTGGAAACAAATGTCCATCGTCGGATGAATGGATAAATACAATGTGGTATATTCACACAGTGGAATATTATTTGATCATAAAAAGTGAAGTGCTGATACATGCTACAAAATAAAAAAGTGTTAGTGACTCAGTCATGTCTCTTTGCAACCCCATGGACTGTAGCCCTCCAGGCTCCTTTGTCCATGGAATTCTCCAAGTAAGAATACTGAAGTGGATAGCCATTTCCTTCTCCAGGGGATCTTTCTGACCCAGGGATGAATCTTAAAAACATTATGCCAAGTAAAAGAAGCCGGTCACAAAGGATCACATATATATGTGTGATATTGTGATTTATAATAAGAGATTTATGTTTGGTCTTCATATCCATTTCTTGCACAAAGCTCCTAAGGTCATTGGACTTTCTTAAGTGCTAAAGTTGACTTTTGTTATGTTAATATGGTAACTTTTCGGAAGCACTTAAGGATGGTGATTGGTTGCCAGGAGAACCAACCATGTGATTAGAAGACTGCAACTTTCAGTTCCACTCCTCTGACCTCCAGGAGGGGGAGAGGGACTGGAAGTTGAATCAACTGCCAGTGACATGTAATCAATCCTGCCCATGTAATGAAGCCTTTGTAAAAACACAAAAGGACTGGGTTAAGAAAACATCCAGGTTGGTGAACACATGGAGGTGCTGGGAAAGTAGGGTGATGGGAGAGAACATGGAAGTTCCATGACCTTTTACCATGCCTTGCCCTATCTGTCTCTTCCATCTGACTGTTTCTGAGTTATACCCTTTTATAGTAAACTGGTAATTCAGTAAGTAAAATATTCCTGTGAATTCTATGAGTCTAGAATTCATAGTTGCTGGAGTCTATGAATCCAGCAAGTTGATTGAACCCAAAGAAGGGATTGTTGGAATCTCTGATCTATAGCTGGTCAGTCAGAAGCACAGGTGATAACCTTGCAAATGGCCTCTGAAGTGTAGGGTGCAGGGGAAGTTTCATAGGACTAAACTCTTAACCTATGGGATCTTAATTTCCATTAGATAACAAAGCTCCTGAATTTAAAATTAAATTTCAATTTGGGAAAGCCTGCTAAACCTTCTGCTCAGTTTTGCTCTGGACCAAAAACTGCTCTAAAAAATAAAGTTCATTAAAAATACTTCATGAGACAAACTTGAAACTAATGATGGCTAACACACACACAAGGAGGGTGGAAGGTCATGGCTAGTAAGGTGGTTTCACAATTCACGAGGGACTGAGACTCCTTTTGTTCGACTCTGCCATTCCTAGACTTAGTCCTTGTCACGTATACTCCAAGGTGGTTGCTGCAGCCAACATCTGCATTCTAACATCAGGACGGAGAAAATGTGAAGGAGAAAAACACGCTGCTTCCTTCTAAGCCATTCTCCACAAATTGCATAAGTCCCTTTTGCTTATATGCTTTGGGAAGAGCTTAGTCATATGGCTACATTTGGCTATAGGGAGGCAGAGAAATGTGAATTTTATCCTAGGTGGTGCCACAGATTCCATCTTCTTTGCCATGGGTTCTGTCTTGAAGGTACTATAAAATGAATGGAGGGTCAGACATGACAGGGTGCCCATTCCTTCAGGGCCTCGAATTTCTCTCATACAAGAATCTTTTGTGTGCGCCAAAGTAGCCTGATCATTACTTATTGAATGTTCTTGACTCTGTATCTTCAGATGTACTGTTTCCTTTGAAATGCTTTCTTTCAAGTTAGTTTCTCCTTTGCCCAACACAAGCTCAATTCCCACTTCTTTATGAAGTTGATCTCTCCTGCTTATAAATGCACAGCTCTACCAATCTAATTCACAGGGAGAAGAGAGATTTTAGAGATTATTTTGTATCACGTGACTCAAACTAGGTTCTTGGACCAGTAGCATCAGCACACTTAGGAGCGTATTAGACATACAGAATCTCAGGCCCCACCACAGACCGACTGAATCAGAATCTTCATTTTTAACAGGATCTTCAGGTGATTCATATGTAAATTAAAGTTTGAGAAGCACTGACCCATCATTTTTATACTGAATCAGAAAGTGAGGGTCAGGGACTTCCCTGGTGGTCCAGCAGTTAGGAATCCACCTGCCAGTGCAGGGGACTTAGGTTCCATCCCTGGTCCATGAAGATTCCACGTGCCACAGAGCAACTAAGCCTATGTGCCACAACTACTGAGCCAAGGCTCTAGAACCTGTGCTTTGCAAGAAGAAAAGTCACGGTAAGCAAAAGCCCATGAATCTCAATAAATAGTAGCCCCTGCTCTCGGTAACTAGAGAACACCTCAGTTCAGTTCAGTTCAGTCACTCAGTTGTGTCCGACTCTTTGTGACCCCATGAATCGCAGCACGCCAGGCCTCCCTGTCCATCACCAACTCCCTGAATTTACTCAAATTCACATCCATCGAGTCGGTGATGCTATCCAGCCATCTCATCCTCTGTTGTCCCCTTCTCCTCCTGCCCCTAATCCCTCTCAGCATTAGAGTCTTTTCCAATGAGTCAACTCTTCGCATGAGGTGGCCAAAGTACTGGAGTTTCAACTTCAGCATCATTCCTTCCAAAGAAGTCCCGGCACTGATCTCCTTTAAGATGGACTGGTTGGATCTCCTTGCAGTCCAAGGGACTCTCAAGAGTCTTCTCCAACACCACAGTTCAAAAGCATCAATTCTTCAGTACTCAGCTTTCTTCACAGTCCAACTCTCACATCCATACATGACTACTGGAAAAACCATAACATTGACTAGACAGACCTTTGTTGGCAAAGTAATGTCTCTGCTTTTGAGTATGTTAACTAGGTTGGTCATAACTTTTCTTCCAAGGAGTAAGCGTCTTTTAATTTCATGGCTGCAGTCACCATCTGCAGTGATTTTGGAGCCCCCAAAATAAAGTCTGACACTGTTTCCACTCTTTCCCCATCTATTTCCCATGAAGTGATGGGACCAGATGCCATGATCTTCGTTTTCTGAATGTTGAGCTATAAGCCAACTTTTTCACTCTCCTCTTTTACTTTCATCCAGAGGGTCTTTAGTTCCTCTTCACTTTCTGCCATAAGGGTGGTGTCATCTGCATATCTGAGGTTATTGTTATTTCTCCCGGCAATCTTGATTCCAGCTTGTGCTTCTTCCAGCCCAGCGTTTCTCATGATGTACTCTGCATAGAATTTAAATAAGCAGGGTGACAATATACAGCCTTGACGTCCTCCTTTCCCTATTTGGAACCAGTCTGTTGTTCCATGTCCAGTTCTAACTGTTGCTTCCTGACCTGCATATAGGTTTCTCAAGAAGCAGAACGCCTACTGGTAACAAAGACCCAGTACAGCCAAAAATAAATAAATAAAAAGTGAGGGTCAGAGAGAGAAAATGGCTCATTGACTAGTTAGTACTTAACTTTTCAAATGAAGAGTTAAAATCCACATCTTTTAGTTCTTAGTGCAAAGCTCTTTCCACTACACCTTTTTGCATCCTCCCTGCTCTAGAGTTTAGTCCTGTGATAGATACTCTGCATTGACCTTATACCTTGTGATAGACCTTTTGAGGGTCATTTTATATTATCATTTAGTTCTTAACATTGTCAATTTTTTTCTGTTCATATATTATCTTCCTAATCTGATTTTAAATTCCTAGATGACAGAAATAGTATATAGGGCTTCTCTTAGTGTCTAGACACATATAAGTTGGTCATTTGTTTCTTTCAAATGTAACTAAGGAAAACAAATTACTAAAACTTGAAAATCTGAAAACTAACTAAATCCTTTGGGTCTGATCAGAACTCTTTGCATGAAGTGATGCAACAGAGTAAATTATTTACATTTGCACTAAAATCTCTATTTTGTGTCTACCTGAACAACACAGAATGGGTTAGATATTCTTCCTCGTATTATGTTCTGTGTGCCTATCTCTGTCATTGAACTTCCCACATTCTATCGTATTATTTATTTATAAATCTCTTATTCTCTATTTTCTTATGTTCTTTGAGAGTGGAGACTGTATCTAATTTTTTTATCCTGTATCCAGCACACAATGTGGTATCTGATAAATATTTGATGAATGACTAGACTACTAATAAATAACATTTTGACAAAGTATGTTAGAAAATAGCCTTAAGTCTGCATTTATACTACAAGGATAAACCACTGATTTTAATATAAAGGATTTTCTATAGATACTTTCTACCAAAATTTCACTTATTGTTAAAGCATAATAGCATCTTGGTTTTATTTCTGTCTCTTGCAAAACAAATGCACAGAAAACTGTTAATATGTGATAATGAGGGAAAGGTTAAAAAAAGAGGTTGTAAATAATTTTGATTAAACTCTTCTTTGCGGTTCAGACTAGGACTTGTTTTTTGGATTAAAGAAGAAAACCTGTGAGGATACAAATGAAAGGATCTTTTCTCTTAGGTAACTGAGGAACTTACTATTCATCTTCTAGATGTAAAGGGGAAATTTGGGGTTAAGGACACATACTTCTCAAGGAACTCGTCCACCGTGAGACTTGCTTTCCATTGATCCAAGACTGAGATATCTGTCTTTCCCCAGACTGAAACAGCTGAAACTAGAAAGGAGAATGGTAAACATTAGCTTCTGGAATTTTCTTTTACACAACACAGGGAAGCCAAACATTCACCTTTTACATTATGGTATTATCTTTATTTGTTCACAAATGTAATTTTTTTAAAGTTATCAGTTCAGTTCAGTTGCTCTGACATGTCTGACTTTATGTGGCCCCACAGACTGCAGCACACCAGGCCTCCCTGTCCATCATCAACCCCCGGAGCTTGCTCAAACTCAAGTCCATCGAGTTGGTGATGCCATCCTACCATCTCATCCTCTGTCATCCCCTTCTCCTCTTGCCTTCAATCTTTCTCAGTGTCAGGGTCTTTTCAAATGAGTCAGTTCTTTGCATCAGGTGGCCAAAGTATTAGAGCTTCAGTTTCAGCATGTCCTTCCAATGAATATCAGGACTGATTTTCTTTAGGATTGACTGGTTAGATCTCCTTGCAGTCCAAGGGACTCTCAAGAGTCTTCACCACCACAGTCCAAAAGCATCAATTCTTCAGCACTCAGCTTTCTTTATGGTCCAACTCTCACATCCATGCATGACTACCGGAAAAACCATAGCTTTGACTTGATGGACCGTTGTCAGCAAAGCAATGTTTCTGCTGTTTAATATGCTGTCTAGGTTTGTCTTAGCTTTTCTTCCAAGGAGCAAGCATCTTTTGATTTCATGGCTGCAGTCACCATCTGCAGTGATTTTGGAGCCCAAGAAAGTAAAGTCTGTCACTGTTTCCATTGTTTCCCCATCTATTTGCCATGAAATGATGGGACCGGATGCCATGATCTTCCTTTTTTGAATGTTGAGTTTTAAGCCAACTTTTTCACTCTCCTCTTTCACTTTCATCAAGAAGCTCTTTAATTCTTCTTCACTTTCTGCCATAAAGGTGGTGTCATCTGCATATCTGAGGATATTGATATTTCTCCCAGCAATCTTGATTCCAGCTTGTGCTTCATTCAGCCCAGGATTTCACATAATGTACTTTGCATATAAGTTAAATAAACAGGATGACAATATTCAGCCTTGATGTACTCATTTCCCAATATTTGTTCCATGTCCAGTTCTAATTGTTGTTTCTTGACCTGCATATAGATTTCTCAGAAGGCAGGTAAGGTGGTCTGTTATTCCCTTCTCTTTAAGAATTTTCCACAGTTTGTTGTGATCCACACAGTCAACGGCTTTGGCATAGTCAATAAAGCAGAAGCAGATGTTTTTCTGGAACTCTCTTGCTTTTTCAATGATCCAATGAATGTTTGCAATTTGATCCCTGGCTCCTCTGCCCTTTCTACATCCAGCTTGAACATCTGCAAGTTCATGGTTCATGTATTGTTAAAGCCTGGCTTGGAGAATTTTGAACAATTACTTTGCTAGAGTGTGAGATGAGTGCAATTATGTGGTAATTGGAATATTTTTTAGCATTGCCTTTCTTTGGGAATGGAATAAAAACTGACCTTTTCCAGTCTTGTGGCCACTGCTGAGTTTTCCAAATTTGCTGGCATACTGAGTGCAGCACTTTCACAGCATCATCATTTAGGTTTGAAATAGCTCAACTGGAATTCCATTACCTCCACTAGCTTTGCTTGTAGTGATGCTTCCTACGGCCCACTTGACTTCACTCCAGGATGTCTGGCTGCAGGTAGGTGATCACACCATCGTCATTATCTGGGTCAGTAAGATAGTTTTGTGTAGTTCTTCTGAGTATTCTTGTCATCTCTTCTTAATAGCTTTATACAGTCAGTAAAAACAAGACAGGGAACTGACTATGTCTCAGATCATGAACTCCTTATTGCAAAATCCAGACTTGAACTGAAGAAAGTAGGGAAAACCACTAGACCATTCAGGTATGACCAAAATCAAACCCCTTACCATTATACAGTGGAAGTGACAAATAGATTCAAGGGATTAGATTCGATAGAGTCAGAGTGCCGGAAGAACTATGGACAGAGGTTTGTGACATTGTACAGAAGGCAGTGATCAAGACCATTCCCAAGAAAAAGAAATGCAAAAAGGCAAAATGATTGTCTTGAGGAGGCCTTACAAAGAGCTGAGAAAAGAACAGAAGCTAAAGGCAAAGAAGAAAAGGAAAGATATACCCATCTGAATGCAGAGTTCCAAAGAATAGCAAGGAGAGATAAGAAAGCCTTCCTCAGTGATCAATGCAAAGAAATAGAGGAAAACCATAGGATGGGAAAGACTAGAGATCTCTTCTAGTTATACCAGATTCCAAATACTTAAATAATCATTCTGATTTTTACAGCCCCCACCGAAAAAAAAAAAAAAAAAAAAAGCAACCCCAAACAACCCTCTCAATCATGGAACAATATCACCTAAACATAGGATCCTCATTTTTACAGCCTTTCTTTTGCTTATACAGCACTACCATCCCAGACAATCCTGTTCCACAGCTCATGTGACTCCTCATAAAACCAGCTCACTTTGATACACTCCCCTTGAAGGGCCATAATATTGTCAGTAGCACACACTTCAGTACTTAATCATATACAGTCATATTTTAAATTTTTATGTGTATCTATAGCTTGTCTCCCAAAATAGACCCTCAGTTCCTTAAGGAGAGGGACCATGTCAGATGCTTGTGTCAGCAAAAGCAACTCACTGAAGAGGCAAAGGACTTGTATTCTAAGTGTTGGTTCTTACTAGTTTTGTTACCTTGAACAAATCACTGAACATTTGAGTCTGTGCTTCACTGAAAAATATAAAAGTTTAGTGGTTAAGAATACAGGTCTGAAAAAAAAAAAGAATACAGGTCTGGAATCACCCTAACTAGATTTTAATACATATACTGCTACCTACTAACTGTATGATCTTGTGTAAATCTCTTATCCTCTTTCGAACTCAGTGTCTTTATCTGTAAACTAGGAATAATAATGACCTTTTCATAGTGTTGTAAAGATTAAATGTGCTAAGACATGTAAATTGCTTAGAATGGTGCCTGATATGGTATAACTGCCCAATAAATCTTGGATGTTATTATGATTTTTAAAAAGAAGAAAAGGAAAAGAAATAAGAGAAATAATTAATTCATTTTCCCTTCTGTACTTTAAGAAAAGCAGTTTGATGAAAACTACTACTCTTGATGGGGCTTCCTAGGTGGTGCTAGTGGTAAAAACCCGCCCGCCGTTGCAGGAGACATAAGAGATGTGAGTTCGGTCCCTGGGTCAGGAAGATCCCTCGAAGAGGGCATGGCAACCCACTGCAGTATTCTTGCCTGGAAAATCCCATGGACAGAAGAGCCTGGCAGGCTACAATATATAGGGTTGCAAAGAGTCAGACACAATTGAAGTGACTTAGCATGCACCCAAGTACACACTACTGGTGATCTTGTTTCCAACCTGATCGAGACCTTCAGTCCACTGACCCTATCATTTTCACAATATTCATCCTCCCTCATATCCTCATTTCCTTTCTCATACAGTTTAGTTTCCACGGCCTCATATCACAATCTTACAAATAGTCAAGTCCCTTGCCTCTCTTTCCCTTATACCAACTTAGAAGACCCCTAGTCTTCACTTGGTATATGTACACTAAAAGTGAAAATGTTAGTCGTTCTGTCGTATCTGGCTCTTTGTGACCCCAGGGAGGGTAGCCCACCAGGCTGTCCATTAAATTCTCCAGGCAAGAATACTGGAGTGGGTGGCCATTCCCTTCTCCAGGGATCTTCCCAACACAGGGATCCAACCTGGGTCTCCTGCATTGCAGGCGGATTCTTTACCATCTGCTCCACCAGGAACTCATATGCGTATATGTACACTAGAACAATTAAAAATTATTTGGAAAAAAATTCACCCAGCCATTCTGAATGAGCTCACTTCAAATTATGACCATAAATTTTAAATGGGCATCCAACTTTGACAGATGATAATAGTAATTCATCTTAATATCCTTCTAATAAAAAGGATTTTTTCATTCTTCAAGACATTTGACACCCCCCTTCAAATTTTTGATACTCATCCCCCTACCCACTCTCTGTCAGAAAATTAATATAAATAGAGAAGAAAAAACCTCATCTTCTACCACCAATTCTAACATCTAACTGGCATAAGTACCTACAAACTTTGCCTTCCTCTCTATCACAGTAGAAGAACCATCCTGGCTTTTAACACCAACTCCTCCAATTGTGCTCTTGGTTCTATTCTCTTTTACTGGGTTATCTTTTTTCTTTCCTGCATCATCATTTTCTCTCTTTTTACCAAGATTATTTCCTTTGGCAAACAAACATTTCATAGTTTCTTTCATTATCATGCATATATATATTTTTAATCTCACATCTTAAAAAAAATTTTCTTTAACTCATTTCTCCCTTCAGCTAGTGCACCTCCATTTTTCTATGTTCTGTCATAGCAAAAATCTTCAAAAGAGCTCACTGTGTCCACCATCTCATATCCCACTGTGCATTCTCTTCTCAAAATACTCTGATCAGGTTTTCATACATAATATTCCAGGGAAACCACTCCTATCAAGGTTATTGATCTACATTTAATTAAGCTAATGGTCAATTCTATTCTCATCTTACTTGACATTTTCCAAAGCAAAAGATGATACTTTGTACATATTCATTTAAAAAATAGTTTTATAGTCAGTGTATCATTACAACTTAGAGTAGCCTTCATACAGTTGGGAAAGATCTTACTCTAATACAACAGTAGAATGTCAGAATATTTTAAGACTTCATCATTTACATATCTTTTGTTTTATTCATATCTAGTGTAAGCTTTCCAATTCCTTACTCTGTCACTTAAATTCTTTGTCACATAAAAATATTAACTTTGTCACCTAAATACTTTGTCACATAAAAATATTAATTTATAAACTTCTTGGAAGTCTGATAAGAATACATTTTCATATAACGAGAAAACAGTACATTTTCTTAATAATTTATTATGCTAAGCTCTGAAATACTTTTAAAAATAGATTTTTAAAAAATAAAAATAAAATATACCTCTTGTCCATGGCCTCCTAAACTTATTATCAATAACACTTGCAGGATAATTGTCATCTTGATATAAACATGAAGGGATCCGAAGCAATAAAGTATCTTTGCACAACTTCTTTCTAACTACACTCTGTGTAAGAAAGATTATGAAATCTTTTAATATATATTGAATTTAAAATATTTTTCTGTCATATTCCAGAATATTAAAATTCTCTATTGTTTCAAATTTATATTATTTTCATTTAAAGATAATACATGTTCACTATAAAATATCTAACACATAACTACGTAACTGAGAAAGTCAAGGTCCCTAGTGATATCAATAAGTCTGGTATATTTTCCTACATACTTTATTTTCTAGATTAGGCTAAAATGTCTGTGTGTTTGATAAAAAAAAAATGGGATCATATCATTTATACACCATTTAGCAAAGTGCTGTTTTTCACTTTTAGTATAATATGGCTATCTTAACTTTTGTTTTCTACATCTTTGCACTGTTTCACTTGTGACATCCAGCAAACATGTTACTAAATTTCAAAAAATCTAATAATTAAAATTTAAAAGGATGTTAAATCAGTTAAGTAAGCATGTAAATAAAAATTCTCTATGCTTGGTTCTGCCTTTACTTTCCAGCTTTATTTCCCATTACTCTTTAATACTAACTGTAGTCTTCAAATAGAGCAATCACTACCCTCTTAACATTTGGTAATCACTTGCTCATCAACAGGATGCCTTTGAAAAATGCCCTGCTACTCTTTTCTAGCTGTCAAAATTCTATTCAACTTTCAAGGCTCATCTTAAGCAAATTTCTTCAGTGACTCCCAACTTGTCACAGAATTCATTATCTACGTATTTGGACAAATGATAGTTTCTTTCATTATTTCCCAAGAGTTTTATGTTTGCTAGGCTTAATAACATATTAAATAAGAGGCCCTTATTATCTAAGAATAAATAGTATAAAGAAAAGATGAGTTAAGTAATTCATAAAAAATGAAGACAAAAGTTTCATAGTCAAAAGTCAAAGGTTCATAGTCAAATGGAACATTACCTAAAAAACAAAATAAAGTCATAAAAATTAAAATTTATTTTAATTAAATTTTGTTTGTATTTAGCTTATAACTACTTTGTCATAATTTCCCTCAAAACTGCATTATATGATGATATGTGTGATACTAGTCATTACTTCATCTGTGATCATAAAGAAGATTTTTCTAAAAAATATTTGAGGATTTAATCAAAATTTCCCAAGGCATCTCTGACTCCTTTGATATTCAAACCTTTCTCTGTCTTACCTGTTATCTGATCTAATTTTGTCAGATTTTCATCTGATAATAGCTTTACCTGTTATTTGAGTGATTCTTCAAAAATGTTTTCATGAACTTTACAAAACGCTGTATCTTTTGCAAGATTTGCCATTGATTAGTATATTTGTACTGTATCATGGGGTTGTGGTACACCAGTGGGAAACTAAGATACCATGGGCAAGGATAAAAGTCTGAGGAAGTTTGAGTATAGACTAATTTTTCAAGTGGATAATACATTCATAAATATATCTGTGTAACAGTGACCTCTGATTCCCTACCACATATGTGGTACATATGCTTCCTTTGCAATGATACATTTGCCTCCCTGTTATGATGGAATAATAAGATGGTAAGAACTACGAACTGGTGTGTGACAATTATTCTAATTAGTTTCTTAACAATGTACCTGGTTTGAATTTCAGCTTTGTACAAGGTATTTAACTTCTCTAGACATCATTTTTCTAACCTGTAAAACTGTAAAACGTGTGTAATAATAGTATCTTCCTCATGGAGTAGTTATGATCATCAAATTGACATAATCCATCAAAAGAGTAAGTGATCAAATGACATAATTAATCAAAATAGTAAGGGACTAATACATACTGTTACAGTCATTTTATCATAGAGATAACTGGAGTTGTTTTTTCCCCATTCCTGCTGAGAAAAATCACTCAAGGTAATCCATAAAAGCAGCCCAAGCTTGCTAACAGTTTCCACTTTTTTCCCATTGACAGCCTCAAATTCACATTAAATTGGCAACAATTTCCTCCCCAAATAGTATTTTTAAGGTATATTAAAACTGGAAAGTAGTTTTTAGTGCATTTCAAAGTAGGACTAAGGATTACTCTAAGGACTACTAAAAAGTGATCATAATATACAGCGCATGTAGATAACACTTTCATAATTCTTAGTAATCAGGTCGTGATCTAATAACACTACCTCATTCAAATAATCTATTGCACAATATTTGAATGCTGGAAACATATCTTCTTTCTTTGGAAGCAGTACAAATTTCACATCTGTAAATATAAAAATTAAAAATAAATATTTGGTAGAATAGCAAAGCTAGGAGCAGAAAACCATTCTTAGTCACAAAACATTGGCTCATTCATTTTTTAAAAAGGCTCTGAATGATGAAAATTTAACTATGAAAATAACATTACTATGATTTAAATCTAATATGAAAATAATATATACATTGGTATAAAATTATTCTTATATTTTTCATATTCTTTTATCCATACAATCCTAGTTGGTAGATTATAATATATTTAATATCATCATTTTGTTGCAAAAGAGGCTGAGGTTCACAAGACTAATAGAGTGGTTTTCTCATGATAACCATATTTCTTAAGTGAACAAGGACAAAACTGTGCTGAAGCAGTGGAGTACAATTTGGAAAATTCCACTCTCTAAGAAAATATAAAGTGAAATCGTTCAGTTGTATCTGACTCTTTGTGACCCCATGGACTGTAGCCTACCAGGCTCCTCCATCCATGGGATTTTCCAGGCAAGAATATTGGAGTGGGTTGCCATTTCCTTTTCCAGGGGATCTTCCCGACCCAGGGATCAACACCAGGTCTCCTGCATTGTAGGCAGATGCTTTACCATCTGAGCCACCAGGGAAGTCCCAAGAAAATAAAAAGCCTTAAGTTAAATTCCCTTTTAGTTAGTTCATTTGGGATAAAACAAATATAGTATATTATTTTTAGGTCATTGGGTCATTATTAGTAACTCAAAAAATTCACCTAATGAAGTAAAATTTTTTTCTTTTCTTTTCCAGTATGGTTTATCCCAAGATACTGAATATAGTTCTCTGTGCTATACAGTAAGACTTTATTGTTTATCCATCATATATATAATAGTTTAGGATGGATAAACTATTTAATAGCTTAGGATAGATAAACCAGTTAATAGTTAAACTATTAAACTATTTAATAGATTGGGATAGATACACCAGTCAATCCTAAAAAAAGGAAATCAGTCCTGAATATTCATTGAAAGAACTGATGCTGAAGCTCTAATACTTTGGCCACCTGATGCGAAAAACTGACTCATTTGAAAAGACCCTGATACTGGGAACAATTGAAGGTGGGAGGAGAAGGGGATGACAGAGGATGAGATGGTTGGATGGCATCACCAACTCGATGGGCATGAGTTTGAGCAAGCTCTGGGAGTTGGTAATGGACAGGGAAACCTGGCATGCTACCGTCCATGGGGCCACAAAGAGTTGGACACAACCGAGCGACTGAACTGAATTGATGCATAATAGTAATAGTAATAGTACATCCATTAGTCCTAGATAGTCCCAATAAGTAAACTTTTGAAAGCTGAATAAGTCCAAGATAGTTTCAAGAATCAGAGGAATTACAGCTTAGAAAGTTTACTCTAGGACACAGTCCAGTTTATCAGAAAGTTCTTAGCATTTTTATCAATCATTTAAAATATTGTGAGGAATTCAGATATAAACTAGTTTTCATACACTAGTAGTTTGTCAATAAGCTTTCAGTGAATGAAACATATATTTTAATTCAAATGGTCTTGCCTTGGTTTCATTATCATTCTGTTTGATATATGTTTATCAATATAATAAATTATCAATTTAATATAATAAATCATATTATAATTTATTATATTATCAATATAATATTAATAATATAATATTGATATATTATATAATGTATCAATAATATAATATATCATATAATGTAATCAATTATATAATATAATATTATCAATATTGATATAATATATCAATAATATAATATTATCAATATAATAAATTATCATTATCAATTTGTCTGAGGTTTACCTATTTCCAAATGGTAAAAGTGCTCACCAGGACTCATGTATATTAATTGGTTATGAACTATTCCTATTTTCAGTTATTATCAAGTGAACATCCTTAACTACTTAACTACTGGGTTAAAAAGCTAAGAGCAGACTTCTTAATATAGAGTAAAATCATTTCATTTCACTAACGAATCAGAACACATTTTGGATATTACAGTAAGTGCTCCAATGAAAACAAACCCCATAAGCTATCTGAATATTTTAAATATTGTTAGATCCTGATATCAACGAATGTGAGGAATACAGAATGTCATGGCCCTCTTTCACACTTAGCTGAACAACGCCAACATAGCATCTTCTAGCTGCTGATTACTTCTCTGGAAATATTTCCAACCATTATACTTTTGTACCTTTTCCATACAGTGTATCACTGATAGCTGAAGCAAATATTGATTCTAGAATTTCTACTTCCTGATACTGCATTTTCAGAAAAAATTATATGATTGTGCCTGATACCAGAAAAAGTTAAAAATCACAACTCTACCTAATTTATCCATTCAAGTTATTGCCGGCATTTTTCTTAAATGTTCCTTTCTTATGAAGCCTATATTCCATCAGCTTCAGATTCGTCACTCCCATAAACTACCTTAAATAATAATTACTGTTGTATTAAAGCTAACCATTTAAGTCCATGCTAGACACATAGTAATAAAAAAAACCGTTGCCATTTATAAAATTTCTTTCATCTATCAACTGTATTTTACTGCATTACAGATATCTGTATCCATCTCATAGTGCTGGGTGGATAGCGAGAGAGAAACTGGCTTGCTTCTAAAATCCAAGACAAGGGGGAAAACAAGTAAATCATGGTTAGAGAGAAAGTATTTTAAAAATTCAGCTTTTGAATTGCAGTAATTCCGGAAGTAGTTTTCCTTACCTGTTTCTAAAAATTTTCTCTCCTGTGCTTCCTCCTGTCAGGAGGCCAAAATGAAAATGCTTCCTCCTGTCACTGGGCCGAAATGAAAATGCATGCAAATCATTAGGTCAGGATTTTATGCACAATGTTAGAGAAGTCAGGTTTTTCAAGATTTTTTCCACCTAGCTTTACTGAGCAGAATTGACAAATAAAAACTATATATATATTTATCTCCCATAGCCTCAGGCATCAGGAGACTTCTCCCCGTACTTCCTTGCACAAAGACCACACTTTCACCATGTCAAATGGCAGAGGAGGTAAGGTGGACATATATTCTCAAGTTGTTTAATTTACGCAGCCTAATTAGTGGCTAGAAATCCTACTGGCCTTTCTGTTCCATTCACATCTTCTGTTCTCGCCCAGTCAGGTTCAGTGGACTCTTGTTCTGGGGTCTTGTACCCACTGGGCCAGGTGAGCCGGACCGCACAGATCTGTTTTCCAGACAGCTGCCATACACTAGCCCCATCCAGCTCTTGTCTTCCCCTCAGCTCAAGATTACCTTGCCTAACGCCTCTCTCCAGCTTCTCAGGACATTGCCTACTACCCGTCTTCGCAAGAGAAAATGCCCGCCCACTGGACACGTGACCTCTGACCTTGGACTCAGTGCTTCCATTGGCTAGCCAGGCTAGGCCACGCCCTACCTCATCCTGTCACCCTGCCCCTCGGGCAGCGGGTCCTTCTGCCGTCCTGGCCTCAAAAAGTGAGGGCCGAAGCGGGGACATGGTTAACAAAGAGGTCCTCGCGGGTGAGCAGACTTTCGCCGCACACGCTGAACGGTGACAGGGAAGATGGTGGCGGGAACCCTGATGGAGCCTGTGTGAAAAGTTGCGACGACCAGAGTCTGGGATTCCTTGGTGTGGCTGCTCCTGAGGTGGCAGGGCCTGATGAGGACGACGGCAGAAGCGTCCCAGAAGGCAGATTGAGAGGATTTAGCAACCACATTCAGGGAAAGAGGAAAGCAAATGGGAGGAGGCAAACATGACTTTAAACATGCCTGACTAGGTGTTGGTCGTGCCTCAATGGACGGAGAACATTCGGGGAAAGTCAGGAAGATGACGAGTTATAATTGGGAAACGCAAAGTGTATGCCTTGATTCCGGGGTGGCTCAGTGGTAAAGAATCCTCCTCCGATGCAGGAGACACCACGGATTCGATCCCTGGGTCTGCAAGATCCCCTGGAGGAGAGCATGGCAACCCACTACAGCATTCTTGCCTGGAGAACCCCATGGACAGAGACGCCTGGCAGGCTACAGTCGCACAGAGTCTGACACGACTAAAGCGACTGAGCATGCATAGTTATACCTTGATTAGCAGCCACCTTTTCACCAACAGACTCTTTTAGAAGTTTCTAGACCCACCCCAGAGGAAGAAGACTTGTCCCTTTCTGTTTCTTAACTTCTGAGTTCCTTCCTGTGACACAGCTTGGCATTAGATTCCTTCCCAGAAGATTGCAAGCACTTACATTTATTTATTTTCCTAACACATGAGTTCTTTTAAAGTTATGATTGAAATACTAATGAAAGGTGAGTGATTAAGCCACATTAAGTTGCCTTCATTCTATTTTGTACAGGTTGGTGCAATTTGCTACAGCGTTATGTTTTAATGTTTGATAAGAATCAGGTGTGAAGATGTGCATCTGGCATTGAGATACATTAATTATTCACTTCTTGGCTATATACCTTTTATTAGAACCAATTTTAATTTAAGTAATTTTTCAAAAATTATAAAATAACACATAATTATACTCAGTGTAGCCATAAAACTATCCAAAGATTGATACAGAAAAAGTAGTCTTTATTACCACCCCCAATTCCCAAGTAGATGATGTTAACATCTGGGGTGTATCTTTTCACATTTTCCTTCATGTTCATACCAATTTATATAGACATGCATACACAAAATAGGTTGGCCAATTATATAAAAATGGGTAACTTATTTTTCTTCCTAAGCAATACATCTTGAACAACTTTCCAGATCAAGATAAACAGATTCAACTAATTTTTAAACAGTCACATATTTCATAGGAAGGCTGTACCATAATTTATCCGAACATTCTACTACTAATGGAGTTTAACAGATTGTTTCCAGTTTTTTACCTTGAAAATAATGCTGCAGTAAGAATTCTTGGACATATGATCTTGAATATTATTACTGCTATTTCTATGGTATGCTGCTGCTGCTGCCAGGTCGCTTCAGTTGTGTCCGACCCTGTGTGACCCTAGAGACGGCAGCCCACCAGGCTCCCCCGTCCCTGGGATAGATTTGTATTATTTTGCTGACTCACATAATGACAGCATTTCAGACTTAATAGATGTTGCCAATTTACTTTCCAAAAATTTGTGGCATTTTATGTTAACAGTGCCTGAGAGAAACCATTTTCCTAAATATGCAACAGAAATGAATATATTGCCCTTTAAATATATTTGCTGGGCTTCCCTCATAGCTCAGTTGGTAAAGAATTAACCTGCAATGCAGGAGACCCCCGTTCAATTCCTGAGTTGGGAAGATCCACTGGAGAGGGGATAGGCTACCCACTCTAGTATTCTTGGGCCTCCCTTGTGGCTCAGCTGGTAAACAATCTCCGGCAATGCAGGAGACCTGGGTTTGCTCCCTGGGTTGGGAAGATCCCCTGGAGAAGGGAAAGGCTACCCACTCCAGTATTCTGGCCTGGAGAATTCCATGGGCTGTATAGTCCATGGGGTTGCAAAGAGTTGGACACAACTGAGTGACTTTCCCTTTCAAATATATTTGCTGATCTGATGCATGAAAAATACTATCTTGTTTAATTTGCATTTCTCTGATTGCTGCTGAGATTAAGTACTTTTTAGAAGTTTATGAGTCCTTTTGGATTTCTTCTTCCAAGAACTAATTGCCTAAGGATTATGTGTGTGTATGTGATCTGGCAACTTTAAAAAAATTCATTTTCATTGGAGTATAGTTGTTGTACACTATTGTGTTAGTTTCTGCTGTACAGCAAAGTGAATCAGCTATTCAGTTCAGTCGCTCAGTTGTCTCTGACACTTTGCAACCCCACGAACCACAGCACACCAGGCCTCCCTGTTCATCACCAACTCCCGGAGTCCACCCAAACCCATGTCCATTGAGTCAGTGATGCCATCCAACCCTCTCATCCTCTGTTGTCCCCTTCTCCTCCTGCCCTCAATCTTTCCCAGCATCAGAGTCTTTTCAAATGAGTCAGTTCTTGTGGCCAGAGTATTGGAGTTTCAGTTTAAACAACAACTATAGGTATATACATCTATACATATGTATGTGTATATATATATATATGTATATATATATATATATTCCCCCCTTTTTTGGATTTCCTTCCCGTTTAGATCATCACAAAGCATTGAGTAGAGTTCCTTGTGTCATGCAGTAGGTTCAAGCCATTTTTCTATTGAGTAGGTTGTTTTTTATAAGATCTAAAATATAGGCATATTAGTTAATATCAAATCTTGCTGTGTAAAAAACAGAAAATTCCAAAATAATATAAAATTTAGTTCTCTTTCATGTAAATGAAATACAGAAGCAAAAGTTTCAAAACTGATATGACAGCTGTTCCCACAAAGTCTTCAGGGACTTACCTTCCAGCTCATTACACTGAACTTCCTAGGTTGTGATCCTTGTTTTCCTGGTCTCAGGTGACAATATCTGTCTTTTCAGGCAGCAAGATTGAGGAAGGAGTGAAAAAGAGGAGAGAAAAGGGGCACAGTGTTTCCTTATATAATTTGTAATTCAAATCATGAAATATAATGTTCATATAGAAAAGTCCATAAGACAATCTATAGTTTAAAAATTATTTTAAAGGAACATCCATGCAAACTCCACTCAGAAACAGAGCTTTACAAGAGTTTCAGGAGCTCTCTGTTTTCTTTTCTAATCACAATTCTCCCTACAGGAAATATCCTCCTAGATCTAGAGATTACTATAATCCTGACTTTATGATAATCATTGCCTTGCTTTTCTTTAGAGTTTCATCCAAGTACATACTTCTAAATGATACAGTTTTGCCTATTTTTCAAATCTTACTGTTTGTGTTAGCTTGGTTCTTGCTTCTTCTATTCAGTGGGTATGTATATATATTAATTCAGTTTCATTGTTGTATATATATTAATTCAGTTTCATTGTTGTATATATATTAATTCAATTTCATTGTTGAATTACTACCATCATATAAATATACTTCACTTGTTTATCCATTCTACTGTTGATGGACCTTTGGATTGTTAGTTTTGGGAAATTACAAATAATGCTGCTAGCAACATCCTTTTTTGTTTATCTTAGTATGTATGTACCTTTCTCTAGGATTTAAATTTAGGAATGAATTTCTTGATTATTGAGAAATGTGTATATCTTCATTTTTATTCAATAATGCCAAACTGTTTTTCAAAATGATTGTACCAATTTATGTTCCCACCAGCAACATTTGAGAGTTCCTGTTGCCCTATATTCTCACTGACCCTTATCAATTTCATTCTGTTTGAGAATCTGGTACATATCTAGCTGTCTTTTTAGGAAGATTTCCATAAGCTGCCATGTGACATCTCTGCTTGCACCTCATTGACCATGCCCTAGTCACATGGTAAGTCCTATCTGTAATAAAGGTTAGAAAATTCAGGTTTTATTCTGGACTGTCATCTGCATAGTCACAACTTGGAGATTTTTTTTATTACAATAAGGAGAGAAAAAATTGGGGGACATACATAGTAGTCTCTGCCACATTAATAATAATTTTAAAATAGCTAACTTTTATTGAGCACTCAGTGTGTGACAAATACTATTATAAACACTTTGCCACTCTTTATAAACTAGATACCATATTACAAACCCCAATTTACAGATAAGAAAACTGGGACACTGAGGACTTAAGTATCTAATTAATTTATTAATGAGCAGTGTTAAGCTAAAAAGTATGAGACAGAATTGCAAACCCAGGTAGTCTGGTTCAGAATCCAGGCTTTTAGCTAGGCCATACATTCTTTAGAAGGAATATTTGTTCTTGGTCTGCTATATGTTTTGCAAAGATTTTCTCCCTGGTTATCTTTGGAAATTTCTAAAAGTTTTCTTTATATTTATATTGGATTTTACCACATCTGAATCATCTATATTTTATCTCAGTTGTTAATATTTCTGCATCATTTCTAAAATTATGCATTTAAGAGAATCTTAAAACAATTAGTTTTCCCTGTAAGTTTTAATTCACCATTATTTGCACCACTACTATTTTGAATCTAGGTGGAAATAAATGCTTAGACACACTTGAATATAAACTAAGTTGATAAGCCATAAAGGAAGGGGGGGAACTCCCCTTCTATCTAGATTAATTCCACACTTCTGTGGAAATCTCCTGTGATAATGTTAAGCTTCGTTGTTGGAGTCACATGCTGTGCTGTTGAGGCTATAGCAATAATGTTTAATGTTTTTGAGAACATACTTTATATGCCAGGCCCAGTATGGAAGCACTGAAAAGGCAAAAAATAAGGAAAAAATCTTTAATAAGCTCACAATTCCTTGTCTGAAGTTATTTTTCATCTCTTCAGATAATTCTGTACATTATTGCCAGGATGATATTTCTAAAACAACATACTGAGAATATCATTCTGCTATACACTCTTTCATCTTTCTTTTACATACGGGATAAAATCTGAAATCCTTGACATGGAACAACTATTCACTCAGCCCCATTTACATTGGAACCTTGAACCACTGGCCATTCTCTGAACATCCCCCACATCCTCCCGCTTCCAAGTCTTTGTTCCTGCTGTTTTATTTTGTTTTCTAATCACAGGTTGAAGCAAAGCAAAGCAAAGTGAAGTCTCTCAGTTGTGTCCGACTCTTTGTGACCCCATGGACTGTAGCCTACCATGCTCCTCCATCCATGGGATTTTCCAGGCAAGAGTACTGGAGTGGGTTGCCATTTCCTTCTCCAGAGGATCTTCCTGACCCAGGGATTGAACCTGGGTCTTCCGCGCTGTAGGCAGACGCTTTACCTTCTGAGCCACCAGGGAAGTCTCCTGTTTTACTTTGTTTTCTAATCACACGTTGAACCCTATTTATTCTATAAGGTTCAGTTCAAATGTTTCCACCTCCCATTGATAATATTGGAATTGTTGTTGTTTAGTCACTGAGTCATGTCTGTCTCTTTTGTGACCCCATGGACTGTAGCCTGCCAGGTTCCTCTGTCCATGGAATCTCCCAGGCAAGAATACTAGAGTGGGTTGCCATTTTTTTCTCCAGGGTATTTTCCCAACCCAGGGATTGAACATGCATCTCCTGAACTGGCAGGAGGATTCTTTACCACTGAGTCAAAAGGGAAGCACAATCTTGGAACTGGTTGTTACCTTTTCCACCCTTAGAGTTGTCGTCAACATCCCGCTTTAGGAAATTTTCATGCTTTGCATTAAATTTGTTTTGTGTCTGCTTTCCTAACAGACCACAGGCTTGTTGAGATGGTAGACCATGGACCTTGTCTTAATTATATATTTTGTAACTAGCACAGTGCTCCATCTGGAGTAAGGTCTGAAATGAATATTTAATTCACTTAAAATCTGGCACTACGTTATTTTGAAATAATAGCTATCAAGATTTTGTTTGTTATTCATTTTTTGGTTTTCCATGTTTTTACAAGAGCACTAATATGTATGAAATATTACAGCTACACACATAACAGCCAAAGTGAGCATGGTATGAATATGGTGGATAATCATCTTGAAACAGAATTGCAGATTAGTCTGAAACTGATCATGGAGAAAATCTGGATATATGGAATGAAATAACATTGCGCAAATGTGTTGCATAAGTAGCTTATTGTCTCACATTTGCAAATTTATGGGTGTAGCCTCACATACTATCTTTTGATCAGTAAGGAACTACTTCACATAAATAGATTGAGACCAAACATTTTAGCACAACATATGTCATCTAATTAAACTAGTAATAGTGCTAGAAGAGAGCTGTGGTAGTATCAGCATGTGAAGAAATTTTCACAAGTATGGAAGAGAAATCTAACCTTTCATATTCATGTAGTTAACTCTGTTTTCACATAAAGAAGCCAAATGTTATTGTAGTTTATGTTTGCAACATTTGTCTCTGGAGACACTCTCAGTATTTTTCTGTTCCACATATCCAACTTCTGAACATTTTTCTAAGTATGAGCTGTCTCATACCACACATGCTCCCTGGCTCTTTGGCACACTGAAAATTCACATAAGCTATGTTTCTGGCCAAGATGAAAACTTTATCCATGCTTATACTTGACTACCCTCCAAAGGAGACACAGGCAGGTGTAAACAGTTATGCTGGTGTCCATTTCCTTGGGGAAAATGAAGAAGCTAACTCTATACTTTAACATAAGCCTGGGTAACTTTTACCCTAACACCTTTCATATTGTTAGCAAACCAAACTAGGATACTTACTTACTTGCCTTAGTGCAGTAAAGGCTGACACCAGGTTGTGGTGAAGAAAAGTGCAGCATTTATTGCAGGATGGCCAAGCAAGTCGTTCAGGACAGCTAATGCTCAAAAAAGCCAGAACTCCTCCCACCTCCTCCCACCCCCATGGGTTTCAGCAAGGCATTTAGAAAGGCAAGGTGAGGGAGGGACATCCCAAGGTATGTGATCAGCTTGTGCACAGTTCTCTGGTTGATGATAACAGGGCGATGTCACATGGGTTAACATTATTGATCCTTAGGCACCAGTAGGTTGGAGGCTACATGCTTATGATCATCAAGTAATTAATTTCTTCCATTTTGGGGGTGGTTTTAGCATCTATAAAACAACTCAGGAAATGTGCATCAGCTACTATTATCTAAGTACTTCAGAGAGGATATAGGGGAGAAATCTGCCTGGGAAAACCTCATAAAGTTTTACTTAGTTACAGTATCTTATGGTCCAGTGAGTTTGAAATTTGCCCAAAATTACACAGGTAGGTCTAGAACACAAGTCTTCTGACTTCCACCCAGTGAGGTATAATTGTTCAGTCACTGATTTATCCATCATCTATTTTGAAGCACACATTATGTGGAGGAACCATGCTAGCTGGAGAGAGCAAATGATGCTACTCTATCAATGTGGCAGGGGAAATAAAACATTCACATTTATAACTAGTTATTCCCTGAGAAAATTAACATCCTGAGAGGTATGGGAATATAAAAAGGAGATAATGCTGTATTAGTTTAACAAATAAAAATTGATTAGATAACTCATTTAGATATTTCACCAGATTAACAACAACTGTGGAAATCTAGCTATTTGAACCATAAAACTCATCACGGTATTACTATGTACCTAATGAAAAATGAACCAACTTTTAAAATAAATAACTTTCTAAGGGCTAAATTTGCAAATTCAAGCTATTATTATTATAAGAAATGTCACAAATATCTATGATAGTCAGTGTCATCCTCATAAAAGGTGGGAAAACCATTGCTTCTCTTATTCTCTTCAAAAGAAGTCTTAAAGTAGTCATGTATGGATGTGAGAGTTGGACTATAAGGAAAGCTGAGTGCCAAAGAATTGATGCTTTTGAACTGTGGTGTTGGAGAAGACTCTTAAGAGTCCCTTGGACTGCAAGGAGATCCAAGCAGTCTATCCTAAAGGAAATCGGTCCTGAATATTCATTGGAAGGACTGATGCTAAAGCTGAAAGTCCAATACTTTGGCCACCTAATACAAAGAACTGACTCATTGGAAACGACCCTGATACTGGGAAAAATTGAAGGCGGGAGAAGGGGATGACAGAGGATGAGATGGTTGGATGGCATCACCAACTCAATGGACATGAGTTTGAGCAAGCTCCGAGAATTGGTGATGGACAGGGAAGCCTTTTGTCCTGCAGTGCATGGGGTTGCAGAGTCAGACACGACTGAGTGAACTGAACTGAAATGAATATTGTTTGGGGTATCCTTGATTGTGTTTATACTGTATACTTTAAAAATAGAGGAGATAGGGCACTTAACTAAATTTGATAAAAAGGATATTACATTAATAGTTACATTTCCATATGCAATGGAAAAGTAATTTTATGGAAAACTGAGGGTATGCTTTTCCCGTAAGTCAAAAGATTTTATAAACAGCAATTCTCACCACTTCATATTTTATTTTCCTTATTTTTCTATTTATTTGAATATCTAATATTCATAGATACTCCTACCATCCAGAACTAGCAAATAATAATTTTTTGTATCATTTATTTCAATGAGGTTTTCTTTTGTTTTTTAGTAACAAAAGATGTAGTTAAAGTCTACTTTTTTAACCTATCTCTATCCTATTCCTCAAGTTCACTTTCACACCACTTCATATTTTAACTTTAGACCCAATCTTGTGCTTTAGGATATAAATTAACTTAATAAAATTTTTAACATTTACTCCGTGCTCAGTATGTACAAAGTTAATGGACATTTAATAAACTTGTATTACCTTTTATAGGAATAACAAAAAGAGAAAAATAGCTGGCAGCAAAAACAACTAACACTATTTGACCAGCTTCTCCTTTAAATAATTTCCTCTTTTGGCTTCTGTCTCACCTGTTCTGTACTTGGTCTCTCCATGATTTGAAGAAAAAATAAGAAAACTATCAAACAGTCTCATTGGTTCCAGTATAAGTATATGCTATGCAACTTCATCTAGTCTTTCAATGCCAATTATCAGTTACTATTTCCCATCATTTTCTATCTATGTATGTATCTACCTACCTACCTACCTACCTACCTATCTAGAGAGTCAGTATGTGCCAGCAATGTTCTAGATGTGAGAAATAGCCTCAAACAAGACAATGTCCATATCTTTAGGCCCCTAATCATATTCCAACAACACCTAGACCAGAGGTATTTTTGTCTCCCAGGGGGTATTTGAGCATGTCTGGAGACATTTTTTGTTGTCCCAACTTGGGGAAAGTGTGCCACAGCCATCTAATAGGTAGGGGCCAAGATGCTGCTAAATATTCTAAAAAGGAAAGGTAAGTCCCACACTTCCCTAAAAGAGAATAAATTATCCCATCCAAAATATCAATAGTGCCCAGATTGAGAAATCTTGATCTACACTAACTAAACTATTTCTACACTTTTATAGTCATATATATAAAACCTACTGCTTTCCTTGCAGATGATGTCACATTCTTCTTGAATTAGAAGCTGTGTTCTTTCACTTTTGTCTTTTTGTCTCAAAATGTCTTTGTAGCCTCATTTGGCGTTTTCTTATTCTCTTCTTTCTATGGATAAATATTTCTCTTTTAAGACTATTTTCATTCAATGTTTATGCCCTACCTTATTCCCCCAATTATGCTATATACAAAAATGCATTCTGTATCTCAGAATAAAGACAGATAAGAAATCAGGCAAAGAATACTATTCCCCTTGGATTCTTTTTCTCATCCCCACTCACCTCCTCCAGAATTTAGTTTGTAGCTTATTTCCTGTCATGTACATCTTCATTCTATCAGCTATACTGTATTTTCATTCTGTGTCCAAAATCTGCCTAATTATATTCTATCTTAAGATATTCTCTGAAACTGATTTTGATCCTTCTTCTTTTCAACTTTTCTGTATCCCCTAGGACTCCTAGACTGCAGTAGTTTTCTCCTAACTGTTCTCCTAGCCTCTGATCTAGGCTGCACATAATTTAGGTTATGTCTACTATTTCCATCAGAGCCCTTCAGCAGTCAACCAGTGCTTATACATTATGACTATGCCATATCAAGCATCTTTTATTTACAGGATGCTGTGCTTGGAACTTGACTTAAGTTAGTAATGTCTCCATCATATAGATGAAAAACTGAGGCTTAGAAAGATTTGTTTGTTGTTTAGGCACTAAGTCGTGTCCAACTCTTTGTGACCGACTCTTTGGATTATACCCCATCATCAGGCTCCTCTGTCCGTGTGATGTTTCAGGCAAGAATACTGGAGTGGATTGCCATATCCTCCTCCAGGGGATCTTTCTGACCCAGGGATCGAACCCACATCTCCTGCATTGGCAGGCAGGTTCTTTACTGCTGAGGCACCCAGGAAGCCTCTTAGAGAAGTTAAGTGATGTCAGAATTATATAGCTAGGGAACACAGGGCCAGGATTCAAATCCACGGCAGTATTTTGTCAAAATTATACGTTTTACTGAACTTTTCCTTCCCTAAGGAATCAAGTCCAAACTCCTTAGTTCAGCCTTCAGGATTCTGTTTGATCTGACTCCAAACTTTTTCCAGTCACTTCTGACCTTCGTCTGTCCCATACTCTTGTTAAAGTACTGCTGTCTTCTTCATATTCTCTTTGCTTTTGTTTCCTCTATTTGCTCTTACTCATATCCTATCCTCTGTCTATGTAATCCTTCTCATACAACTATAAAGGCCCAAATACCCACCCACCTTTCAAGTCCAGCTCAAGCTTCCAGGATGAATTCCCTAATCTTCTCTGATCCTTTCTTTTTCCTCCCTGGTAGAGCTTTCCCTACTTTCGAATTTTGCTATTACTAATCATATATATGCTATTTTGCCTGCCTTTACTCTTACGTCCACTAGAGCAGGGAACTTGTTATGATAGCAATATAGTTTCGTGTAGAATTTTACAGAAACTCTGTTATATATGCTAAGAACCTCGAAAAGAGTAGGAGCTCAATAAATGTTTGTTTGTTTGACTCTAATCTGCATAGCAGTTCTCCAAGTTTTGATTTTACTTTACAAAAGATAAGGGAACAGAGGATCAGAGAGATCAAGAGACCTGTCAAAGGACAAAACTGTCCTAAGCACTAGCCCAAGAGTTATGTCTCCAGTTAAGTGTTCTTTTTATTACACTACCAATGGCTTCTGAGTTTGGTTCCCCCCATATAGTCTAGCACTGTATGTTGGTCTGAGTAGTTATTAAATATGTGCTGAATGAATGAATAAGTGTCTATTAAGAACATATTCTTTCAGTTTGAGAATCATGAAAGATTTATTGGCCACCAGGAATAAGAGCACTTTAGGATGTCAATCATCCTCATACATGGTATTTATTGTTCATTTATGCAGAAGGAAAACAAACCCTCCCATTCTGATAAAATATCTTAGGTAACATTATGTTGAAGTCTGTGTCATCCTCTTAGAAACACCAATGCCACACCTTTAACAAACAAATTTTTAAATGTTATTTAGAATCAACAGGTAGGAAGAAACTGGGAGAATAATTTTTCAGTTTTTGCTTTTCATTTTTACGTTGCCAAATTTATCATTTTCTTTCTTACTGATTCTGCTTTTAGGGTCATGGTTAGAAAGGTAACCTCTATTCCAAAGATTCAAGTGTTTTCTTCTACTGTTTTTATCATGTCATCCTTTACATTTAGAATCTCTGGTAAGTCCCCCTGGAGAAGGAAATGGCAACCCACTACAGTATTCTTGCCTGGTAAATCCCCTGGTGGACTATAATCCATGGGTTCACTAAGAGTCGGACAGGACTGAGCAATTAAGCACTAATTTAATGTTTTTCTTATATAGTTTAGTGAATTATTTATTCATCTCCTTTCTGATTTTAAATTATATACTCCCATATGCCAAGTTCTTATATATGTATAAATATATAGACTTTCTACATTTGCCATTTGTTCTGTTGATGGTTTACTCCTGAGCTGTTTTTATTTATTTCTATTGTCTTAATTATTAAAGTTTTAATTTCTGCCTGTCACTCTCATTTACTACTATTCTTTAAAAGAAATATTCATGGATACTCTAAGGTTTATTCTTAAAAATGAGCATATGAAATATTTTGTCAAGATCCTGGGCTTGTGATTTGAGATAGAATAAAAAGTTATAGATTAGTTTGGGGAATTCACATATTTTAAAATGGAATCTTCAAAATCAGAGACCCTAATACGGTTTCCCATTTACTCAAGTTTTCTCATATTTCTTCTAGTACTTTTACAACTCTCCAATTTCTGTGTATTTGTATGCACGCACCCTTTAGTAAAGCATAGTGCTCTAGAGTACGGGTGCAGGAGTCAGATGGCCTGGGTACCAAACTTAGCTGTCCCATTAACTAATCATGTAACCTATTCACCTTTGTGTGCCTCATTTTTTCCTCCTGTAATATGGAGACAATAATAATAGTGCCTCCTAGAGTTATTATGAAGATGAAATGGGTTAATATATTAAAAGTGCTTAAAACATTATATAGCACACAGCATATAGCATACTAAATTAGTGCTTTATACATTGTTATTACAAATGAGATCATTTTCCCCTTTTCCTTTGGTTTCTACTTTATTAGTTTTGATTATGCAGTACAATTTCAATAAAACACTAAACTGAAATTTTAGCCTCCAGAGGGCCCTGCTTTCCTGTAAATTACTGTCATTTTTCTTCCTTCCTCTTCCTCTCTCCCTTTTTCTTTCTCTGTCTCTTTTTAAAGTTTAAGTTGTATATCATAATGATTTGACTTACATACATCAAGAAATTATTATCGCAATAACTTTGGTGAACATCCATCATCTCATATAAACATAAAATTAAAGTAATAGAAAAAGATGTTTTTCCTTATGATGAGCACTCTTAGGATTTACTCCTTAACAATGTTCATATATAACACACAACAGTGTTAATATGTTTATCATGTTGTATGTTATATCCCTAGAACTTAATCATCTTACATACAAAAGATTGTGTCTTTTGATTGCCTTCATCCATTTCTCTTTCCACCTACCCCCTGCTGCTCACTGGTAAACACAAATTTGTTCTCTTTTTCTATGTGATTGTTTGTTCATTTTTGAAGTATAATTGACCTACAACACTATGTTAGTTCCTCTTAATCTGTGTAGTCCTAGACGTTTGTTGGGAGTTTTTGATTACTGATTCAATTTCGTTACTGGTAATTGGTCAGTTCATATTTCTGTTCTGGCATAGTCCTGGGAGATTGTATGTTTCAAGGAATTTATCCATTTGTTCTGGCCCGCATGAGGCCAGGTTTTGGGGCTAGTGCTGTCGCTCTCTTGGATAATGCTAGGTTACGGATCTCCAGTTGCAGGCCCTCTGGCCCTTGGGCAGTGCCTGTGCACTGTATGTGGGGCTGTGTCCTGGGTCCTAGGGTGGATGGGACTAGGTACTGGGGAGACTGTGAGTTCAGGAAGTCTCAAGCCAGCCAGCCTCCTGGTAGGTGGGACTGTGTTAGTTGCGTAGCCTAAGTTGTCCCATACATACTGACAGGCTGGTAGGCTGAGCCAGGTCTCAGCCCTAAGAAGCCAGACAAAGGATTCTAAAATGGTGCTTGCCAGCACCAGTGCCTTTGTGGTAGAACAAGCTCCCCAAAATGGCTGTTGCAAGAGTCTGTATCCCCAGGGCGAGCTCCAGTTGCTTCCTGCTTCTTCAGGTGGCTCTCCAAGGTCAGCACATGGGTCTAATCCAGGCTTCTTTCAGATTACTCCTCTGCCCTGGATCCCAGAGCTTATGAGATTTTGTGTATGTGTCCTTTAAGAGTGGAGACTCTATTTTCCACAGCCCTCTGGCTTTCCCAAAAGAAAGCCCCACAGGCCTGCAAAACCAGATGTTCTGGGGGCTTGCCTTCCTGGTATAGAACCCGCAGCCTGGGGAGTTCAATGTGGGGCTTGGACCCCTGTCCCTTTGGGAGAACCTCTGCTGTTGTTATTATCTTCCTGTTTGTGGATATAGATCTTGACCCTGTCTCCACCCCTCCTACCCATCTCATTATGGTTTCTTCTTTATATCTTTAGTTGTAGATCTTTTCTACTAGCTTTCTAATCTTTCTCGTCAATAATTGCTCTGTGGTGGTGGTTTACTCATTAAGTTGTGTCTGACTCTTGTGACCCCTGTAGCCCTCCAGACTCCTCAGTCCATGGAATTTTCCAGGCAAGAATACAGTATTCTTGGGTTGTGGGTTGCCATTTCCTTCTCCAGGGGATCTTCCTGATCCAGGGATTGAACCTACATCTCCTGGATTGCAGGCAGATTCTTTACCATTGAGCCACCAGGGAAACTGTAGTTGTAATTTTCACATGCCAGTGAGAGGAGGTAAGCTCAGGGTGCACCATATTGGCCACTCATCTCTCCCAGAGTTTCTTTTTTAAGAATTTTTATGTCACTTAGAGCTAAGTGATGAAACAGAAAATGTATGTCTAATGCTTTTGAAAGATCAAGTAAAATAGATTAAAAATCAATAGCTCGTCCATTACATGCATGCTCGTGCTTAGTCATGTCCAACTCTTTGTGACCCTTTGGACTGTAGCCCATCAAAGTCCTCTGTCCACGGGATTCTCCAGGCAAGAATCCTGGAGTGAAGTGCTATTTCCTCCTCCATGGGATCTTCCCCACTCAGGGATCAAACTTGCATCTCCTGCATTGCAGGCAAATTCTTTACCACTGAGCCATCAGGGAAGTCTCAGTCCATTAAAAACTAACAAATAAAACAGTCATCTTGCAAAACTGATGAAAGAGAAAATAGCAGAAAATGCAAACAAAAAACCCTGGAATTAACAGAAAAATGTGAATATCCAAAAGCTTTAAAACTGTGAGACTACTCAAGGTTTACTCTGTTCATAAAGAGAAATTTTTGACAAGATATTATCTAAGAAAAGTATATCATGAAAATACATGAAGAGGCAGAAATTGAACTCATTAATAACTGAAGAAATGAGAAACACTACCAAAGTTCTACCTCTGAAAAAGGCATCAGATCACAATCCTTTTAAACCTGGATTCTATGAAAACTTCTAAGACAGTGTTATTTACAGAAAATTGAAAAAGGTGGAAAACTTGATAACTCATTCTGTGAGGCTAATGTAACTATGAAACCAAATTAGTGAGGAATAGCAGAAGAAAAGAAAAAACTACAGTCCAGTCTTACTGATGAAATAAATGTAAAAATCCTAAATAAAATACTAGCAAACTTAATTAGGGCTTCCCTGGTGGCTCAGACAGTAAAGCGTCTGCCTGCAATGTGGGAGCCCCAGGTTCAGTCCCTGGGTTGGGAAGATTCCCTGGAGAAGGAAATGGCAACCTACTCCAGTACTCTTGCCTGGTAAATCCCATGGACAGAGGAGCATGGTAGGCTACAGTCCGTGGGGTCACAAAGAGTTGGACATGACTGAGAAACTTCACTTTACTTTTCACCAAACTTAATATAACAGCATTTTAAAAGTTGAATGTACCATAACCAAACAGATTTTATTTAAGGAAAGCCAATCTGTAGTTGACAGTAGAATAAATGGTAAATAAATAAAGGATGAAAAACTCCATTTATAAAATACCTACAGTGGTCCAATCCCTATGTTAAACCCTTTGCTACATTTTCATTTAAGTCTTATGTTACCTTTTGAGACATGTCTTAATGTAAAGTGCGTTAACACAAGTCATTTATGAATTATAGATAAATAAGTATATCTTTAAATATGTTAAAGTATTTCCAACTACCCCAATTTGCTACTTTGCTCAATCATCTCTGCCTAGAACATTTTCTTCTCCATCCAGGAAATTCCTACTTTTTTTTAAAGACTCAACTCATGTCCCTTCTGGGTCTCCTTTTCTGACTGCTCCCTACCTGGAGCTAAGAAGCTGCTTCCCTCATATACTTTTACAACACCCTGTATCCACCTCTATTACAACACTTATCACAGCTGTTTTGTAATTACTAGTCAACTTGTTTGTCTTTCTCACCAAACTATGAGCTCTTGAAATAGAGTCAATTTATTTGTTTTCTGGAAGACTGACACATTAAAAATCTGGCAGAATCAATTGAGAAATAGACACAGAATCACTGGAAATTAAAATGTTAGCTAATTAAGATTAAAGCTGTATTGGAGGACATGATTTTGATGTTTGCCTAAACTGGACTTCCTAAATACTTCACCTGATAATTAAACTTCCTTTTCTTATTACCTGCAAAGCTGGGCAATGTCAGGGCTCTCTGGAAGACATAAGCTTCTTACCATACGGTATAGGACAAAGTGGTGTTAACCTTCTCTGTAGAGCCTAGGAGATGCTCTCTGTAGAGCCTAGGAGATGCTAAGCCATGCATGTCCCATTTTCCATATGTTTTAAATTCAGGCACTCTTCTCATGGGTAAGTGAGGGGTGAAGAGAAAGCCAGGATTGTTATTCTGAAGTTCTGCATGGAAACATCAAGCCAAGAAAATAGATGATACTTCCTAGTAATGGCTGCTGCTACTGCTGCTTAGTCACTTCAGTCGTGAACGACTCTGTGTGACCCCTCAGACAGAAGCCCACCAGGCTCCCCCGTCCCTGGGATTTTCCAGGCAAGAACACTGGAGTGGGTTGCCATTTCCTTCTCCAATGCATGAAAGTGAAAAGTGAAAGTGAAGTTGCTCAGTTGTATCCAACTTTTAGCGACCCCATGGACTGCAGCCTACCAGACTTCTCTGTCCATGGGATTTTCCAGGCAAGAGTACCTAACTTAATATTTTCCTTTAGTACTTAGCTGTCTACAGTTTTAGAGAGAAATTTCAATTGCAGCAATTTTCGCTCAAGTGCTGTAACTTAATTAGCTGGCTTCTGTTTTTAATTTATGATTTTATTTTCTAGCTTCTTCAAATTTCTGTTAGAATGCTCATGCTCAGTCACTTCAGTCATGTCCAACTCTTTGCAACCCTATGGTCTGGGGCCCCGGGCTCCTCTGTCCATGGGATTCTCCAGGCAAGAATACCAGAGAACGTTGCCAAGCCCTCCTCCAGGGGATCTTCCTGACCCAGGGGTCGAACCCACATCTCCTGTGTTTCCCATATTGCAAGCAGATTCTTTGCCATTGAGCCACTGGTGAGATGAAGTAAAATAAATAAAAATACGTAAAATTTCCTCACACATTTATTTGCATTC
The DNA here is from genome assembly GCF_001704415.2 of Capra hircus. Classification (NCBI taxonomy): domain Eukaryota; kingdom Metazoa; phylum Chordata; class Mammalia; order Artiodactyla; family Bovidae; genus Capra; species Capra hircus. Next base: position 100,927,648 of record NC_030815.1, read on the forward strand.
TATTATATTCTCTGTACTTTTTTCCTAAAGTACTGAAGAGGCACTCTTAACATAGTGAACTGTTTCTTGTATAGCCTCATGAGATTGAATAATAAGGAACTGTCATCTCCATGTATCCTGGATCTATTCAACCTAATAACATGTCTTTTTTTATAATAGGCATTCTGATATGTTTTGTTAACACTGGCAGAGAAGGAGAGGGCTGGCAAAAGCCAGAGAGTAAGGACAGTCTTGGAATATGCATTCATTCACTTACCATTTACTTCAGTAGCTTTTTTCTTTGCTACTGATTCAACTGGTAGATAAATTCTGCATATCTAATATACAGCATAGTGATTACAGTCAAAACTGTATTATATACTTTAAAGTTACTAAAAGACTAGATCCTAAATGTTCTTATCAAAAAATGAAGTAATTATTAGGTGAATTATGTTGCAATATATAAAGTATCAAATCAACATATTGTACACCATAAACTTAGACAATGTTATATGTCAATTATATCTCAATAAAAATAAAATGAAGATATATATCATTATTTGTTTTCATCTGTTGGTGGACATTTAAGTTATTTCTAGTTTTTGGCTATTCTGAATAAAGCTGCTATTCTTGGTTGCATACTAGACTTTGTATGACTGTGTTTACATTTCTTCTGGATGATAACCTAGGAGTGAAATCTTGATGTTATGGTTTGTGTATGTATAAATTTTCTGTTTTTGAGATACAGTTGACATATAATATTGTATTAGTTTCAAGTATATAACATAGTGATTCAATATTTGTGTTTATTGCAAAATGATCACCTAAGTAAGTCTAGTTATCCATTGCCACACATAGTTACAAATTTTTTTCATTATAGTAAGAACTTTCAAGATTTATTCTCTTAGCACCTTTCAAATATACAATATTTCAAATATATTTTATATATATATATAATGCTTATATTGCTTGCTTATTCAAGAACATTGTATTGCTAATACAATATTATATGTACAACATACCCGTGCTGTATATTACATCCCCAGGGCTTATTTATCTTATTTTTTGTAACTGTTGACCACCATAACCCATTTTGCCCACCCTCTAGCTCCTGCCTCTGGCAATTACTAATCCGTTCTTTTGGTTTTATAAGTTCAGTTTCTGTTTGTTTTGTTTTTTAGATTCTACATGTGAGATGGCATGGCATTTGTCTTTCTCTACTTAGCATAATGCCCTCAAGGTCCATACATGTTGTTGTTGATGGCAAGATTTCCTTATATAATGGCTGAATAAATATTCCATTGCATGCATGTACCACATTTCTTTATCCATTCACCCATCAATAAACACTTTGGTTGGTTCCATGTCTTGGTTATAATCAATAATGCTAAAATGAACATGGGTGCATATATCTTTTTGAATTAGCGTTTTGTTTCATTTGGATAAATAAGAGTGGATCATATGGTAGTTTTATTTTTTGAGAAGCCTCCATTCTGTATTGTGTAGTGACTGCACCAATTTACAACCCCGCCAACAGGGCATGAAGGATTCCTTTTTCTCCACACACTCACCAACACTTATTATTTGTTGCCTTTTTGATAATAGTCATTCTAGTAAGTGTGAGGTGATATCTCATTGTGGTTTTGATTTGCATTTCCTTGATGATTAGTGATGTTGAGCATCTTTTCATGTGCCTGTTGGCCATCTGTATGTCTTCTTTGGAAAAATGTCTATTCAGATCTTTGTCAACTTTTTAACTGGCTTGCTTGTTTGTTTCAATGTTGAGTTGTACAAATTCTTTGCATGTTTTGATATTAACCCCTTTTGGATATATCATTTGCAAATATCTCCCTTCAAGTGTGTGGACTTTTTTGCTTTGTTGATAGTTTCCTTCACCACACAAAAGCTTTTTAGTTTGATGTAGTGCCATTTATTTATTTTTGCCTCTGTTTTCCATGCCTGATGAAACATATCCAAAAGAATATTACCAAGACCACTGTCAAAGAGCTTACTGGTTTTGTTTCCATCTAGAAGTTTTGTGGTTTCAGGGTCTTTAATACATTTTGAATTTATTTTTGTGCATGCTGTGAGAGGACAGTCCAGTGACTCTTTTGCATGTAGCTGTCCACTTCCCCCAAAATCATTTATTGAAGAAGTTATCTTTCCTCTGTTGTATACTCTTGCCTCTCTTGCCATAGATTAACTGCCCATATAAATGTGGGTTCATTTCTGGGCTCTCTATTATGTTCCATTGATCTATGTATCTGTTTTCATGCAAGTACCATACTGTTTTGATTATTATAGGTTTGTAATATAGTTTGAAATCAGAAAGTGTGATAATTCTAGCTTTGTTCTTCCTCAAGATTGCTTTGATTTTGGCTTTTGAGAGCAACTTTCATAAAACCTTAAATTTTATTGAGGTTTTTATTGCCCATCTTCTTGCATCTTCCCCCCCCCCATATTTTTGTCTCTTAATCCTTTTTTTCTTAGAATATTTTCTTTTTACTTCTATTTCTCATCTTCTTTTTCTTGATTTTTTCTCTTTGTAGTTATGCCATTTCTTCTTTTTTATATTTATGTAACAAATGATAGGTTGTTTCTAACATAAACAGAAAAGGGAGAATATTGACAAATACAGACTCAGAGAAACTATCTGTGGTACCAGGTAGAGATGTCTAAGAGTCTAGAGAGAGTACTGAAAAATGCAATCAAAAAGCTAATTGGATTGCCAGTATATACGATGATGCCTGAGATGAGAGGAAATTGGAAAGAATGTAGCTCTTCCCAAAGGAAATATATGACAAGTATCCCTGGAAAATATCCCAAAAGGAATATGGTTGTAATATTGTGATTTATTATAAGAAATACATATTTAGTCTTTGTCTTGGTTCCTGGCACAGAGCTCCTAAAGTCCTTGGGACTTCCAGTGATGAAAGAGATTAAAAGTATCTTTTGTTATGTTAATGATGTAATTTTTAAAAGACATGGCATTGGAGCCAACCATAGGATTTGAGGATTGAAACTTTCAGTTCCATCCACCCCCTCCACCTTCTTCCCTGCCCACCCACCACCTCCTGGAAGAGAAGAGGGACTGGATATTGAATTCAGTCACCAAAAGTCAATGATTTAATCAGCCCATGTAATGAGGCCAGGCCCATGTAATGAAGCCTCCGTACAAACTCCAAAGGATAGAGTTTGGAGAGATTTTGCATTGGTGAACATATGGAGATTCTGAAAAAATAATGCACTCTAAAAGGACAACCTTTTCCCTATATCCTGCCCTATACATCTCCTCTATCTGGCTGTTCCTAAGTTATAACCTTTTAAAATAAATTGGTAATCCAGTAAGTAAATGTTGCTGTGATTTCTCTGAGTCCATCAAGCAAACTGATCAAACCCAAGGAGAAGGTCATTGGACCCTCCCTCCAATCTATACCTAGTTGGTCAGAAGCACTGGTGACAACCTGGACTTCCAATTGGCATCTGAAGTGGTGGTAGCAGGAGGCAGTCTTTAGGGACTGAGCCCTTAGCTTGGGAGAGCTGATGTTCTTCCTGAGTAGTTTCAGAATTGAATTGAATTGTAGTACACCCATCCTGGTGTCAGAAAATTGCTTGGTGTGGGAGGAAAAAAACTCATACATTCTTGGAGGTAGAATCTTTAGGGTTCATTCATCCTTTGAGAAATTTCTAAGTAAATAGTCAAAAATTCTGGTTAGAAAACTAAGAACAACTTGCTTCTTCAAGCTTCAGGTGGCCTGTTTATGATTACCTATGATTATAGAGTTGTTGTTTAGTTGCTCAGTCATGTCCAACTCTTTTGTGACCCTGTGGACTGTAGACCTTCAGGGTCCTTTGTCCATGAAATTTCCCAGGCAAGAATTCTGGAGTGGGTTGAGCCATTTCCTTCTCCTAGGGATCTTCCCTACCCAGGGATCAAACCTGCATCTCCTGCATTGGCAGGTGGATTCTTTACCACTGAATCACCAGGGAAACCCATGATTATAGAGACTTCCACTAAATTCCGAATTTAGAGAATTTAATAAGGATCACAATATAATCATTCCATGAGTTTTGATATATGCAGAGATTCCTCTTACTCAAAAGTAATTTTATCTGGCTCTTGGATAAAAGTCAGTTCAGTTCAGTTCAGTCACTCAGTCGTGTCTGACTCTGCGAACTCATGGACCACAGCAGGCCAGGCCTCCCTGTCCATCACCAACTCCCAGAGTCTACTCAAACTCATCTCCATTGAGTCAGTGATGCCATCCAACCCTCTCATCCTCTGTTGTTCCTTTCTCCTGACTTCAGTCTTTCCCAGCATCAGGGTTGTTTCAAATGAGTCAGCTTTTCACATCAGGTGGCCAAAGTATTGGAGTTTCAGCTTCAACATCAGTCCTTCCAATGAACACTCAGGACTGATCTCCTTTAGGATGGACTGGTTGGATCTCCTTGCAGTCCAAAGGACTCTCAAGAGTCTTCTCCAACACCACAGTTCAAAAGCATCAATTCTTCAGTGCTCAGCTTTCTTCACAGTCCAACTCTCACATCCATACATGACTACTGGAAAACCATAGCCTTGACTAGACAGACTTTTGTTGGCAAAGTAATGTTTCTGTTTTTTAATATGTTGTCTAGGCTGGTCATAACTTTCCCTCCAAGGAGCAAGCATCTTTTAATTTCGTGGCTGCAGTCACCATCTGCAGTGATTTTGGAGCCCCCGAAAAATAAAGTCTGACACTTTCCACTGTTTCCCCATCTATTTGCCATGAAGTGATGGGACCGAATGCCATGATCTTAGTTTTCTGAATGTTGAGCTTTAAGCCAACTTTTTTACTCTCCTCTTTCACTTTCATCATGAGGCTCTTTAGTTCTTCTCACTTTCTGCCATAAAGATAGTGTCATCTGCATATCTGAAGTTATTGATATTTCTCCCGGCAATCTTGATTCCAGCTTGTGTTTCTTCCAGCCCAGTGTGTCTCATGATGTAGTCTGCATAGCAGGGTGACAATATACAGCCTTGACATACTCTTTTTCCTATTTGAAACCAGTCTGTTGTTCCATGTCCAGTTCTAACTGTTGCTTCCTGACCTGCATACAGATTTCTCAGGAAGCAGGTCAGGTGGTCTGGTATTCCCATCTCTTTCAGAATTTTCCAAAGTTTATTAAATCACTGCAGATGGTGATTGCAGCCATGAAATTAAAAGACGCTTACTCCTTGGAAAAAAGTTATGACCAACCTAGTTAACATACTCAAAAGCAGAGACATTACTTTGCCAACTAAGGTCCGTCTAGTCAAGGCTATGGTTTTTCCTGTGGTCATGTATGGATGTGAGAGTTGGACTGTGAAGAAGGCTGAGCGCCGAAGAATTGATGCTTTTGAACTGTGGTGTTGGAGAAGACTCTTGAGAGTCCCTTGGACTGCAAGGAGATCCAACCAGTGCGTTCTGAAGGAGATCAGCCCTGGGATTTCTTTGGAAGGAATGATGCTGAAGCTGAAACTCCAGTACTTTGGCCACATCATGCAAAGTGTTGACTCATTGGAAAAGACTCTGATGCTGGGAGGGATTGGGAGCAGGAGGAGAAGGGGACGACCGAGGATGAGATGGCTGGATGGCATCATGGACTCGATGGACGTGAGTCTGAGTGAACTCCAGGAGATGGTGATGAACAGGAAGGCCTGGCGTGCTGCGATTCATGGGGTTGCAAAGAGTCGGACACAACTGAGTGAGTGAACTGAACTGAACACAGTCAAAGGCTTTGGCATAGTCAATAAAGCAGAAATAGATGTTTTTCTGGAACTCTCTTGCTTTTTCCATGATCCAGCAGATGTTGGCAATTTGATCACTGGTTCCTCTCTGCCTTTTCTAAAACCAACTTGAACATCTGTAATTTCACAGTTCACGTATTGCTGAAGCCTGGCTTGGAGAATTTTGAGCATTACTTTGCTAGCTTGTGAGATGAGTGCAACTGTGTGGTAGTTTGAGCATTCTTTGGCATTGCCTTTCTTTGGGAGTGGAATGAAAACTGACCTTTTCCAGTCCTGTGGCCACTGCTGAGTTTTCCAAATTTGCTGGCATATTGAGTGCAGCACTTTCACAGCATCATTTTTTAGGATTTGAAACAGCTCCACTGGAATTCCATCACCTCCACTAGCTTTGTTCATAGTGATGCTTCTTAAGGCCTACTTCACTTCACGTTCCAGGATGTCTGGCTCTAGGTGAGTAACCACACCATCGTTGATTATCTGGGTCATGAAGATTTTTTTTGTACAATTCTTCTGTATATTCTTGCCACCTTCTCTTAATATCTTCTGCTTCTGTTAGGTCCCTACCATTTCTGTCCTTTATCAAGCCCATCTTTGCATGAAATATTCCCTTGGTATCTCTAATTTTCTTAAAGAGATCTCTAGTCTTTCCCCTTCTATCGTTTTCCTCTATTTCTTTGCACTGATCACTGAGGAAAGCTTTCTTATCTCTCCTTGCTATTCTTTGGAACTCTGCATTCAAATGGGTATATCTTTCCTTTTCTCCTTTGTTTTTCACTTCTCTTCTTTTCACAGCTATTTGTAAGGCCTCCTCAGACACCCATTTTGCTTTTTTGTATTTCTTTTTCTTGGGGATGGTCTTGATCCCTGTCTCCTGTACAATGTCCCTTAGGATAAAATGTGAATGCTGAATGATTTACTGCCTTGTGAGGACTGCCTAGAAATAACAGGATGATGCCAGGCAGGTAAGTCTGGTCTAATAAAGATGTTGAAGCCCAACTGTCTACTACTTACTCTTTTTGTTGTTGCTGATCTATTGTGTCTGGCTGGGCTTCAATCCAATACCATTCTACGCCAGTAGACATATCTATCTTACAGAACATGACTATTCTCAACTCATATATCATCCTACCTCAACCAATTAGGTGTGAAGGCATGACCAAAAAAAAAAAAAAAAGACAGTTCTGCATAGCCCTGTACAGAATCTGACTTTGGATTTCATCTGACAATCTAATAAAACAGAACATTTTGTATGAAAGGACAGTACATGATCTCAAAAGTTCTGCTAAAGCTATTGACCTTCTGTTAGTTCAATTAATTCTAGGATGTTTGTAAGATCTTCTTAGAATGGTGCCAACATTTCTATAAACACCCGTGTGTGAGGAAAGTTAGGCGTAAATAAATTTTGACTTGCTGGACTCTAATCCTTGATAGTTGAAAAATACTATATAGGCATGAAACCAGAATTTTGAAGATTACATTATAAATAAAGTGACCACACAGTTTATTCTCTAAACCTGACACTTCAAAGAATTTAAGTGAAAGTTAATAATCATGCCAGGGCAACAATAATAAACAGAGGCTGTCCCAGGCAAGTCAGGGAGCATTGTCACCCTAATTATATTTTATTATAATAAACTACACTTTTGTGTCAATATGTTCAGGATTTCACAAGGGGAGGAAAAGAGAGTTTCTGAAGAGTTTCTTTCTCTGCATCTACTTTCTCAATTTTCTTCCTCACATCCTTTAGAGTTTCCTAATGTCTCCTCTAATAACCCCAGCTACTGTTTTTTCATTCTTATCCACTAGAACGTAAGCTAAATTCAACATAAAAATAAAACTAGTTTCACACATAACTGAACTTTAGTGGCTAGCTACACACAGCAGCAAAACTAGTGTAGGTTTGGGGGAACTCCAGAGTGGTTATCACTATGGCTGCGGTAGAGGCACATGACTTATGTAAAAGATATGTCCATATTTCATATTTTTCCTTTAGAGAAGGAACTCTATGCCTCTTTCCAGTGTGTGAAAAATCAACAGTGCTATGGATAACCAACAAAGTCCTACTGTATAGCCCTGAGAACTCTGTCAATGTTATGTGGCAGCTCTGATAGGAGGGGAGTTTGGGGTAGAAGGGATACAGGTATATGTATGGCTGAGACCCTTTGCTGTCCACCTGAAACTATCACAACATTGTTAATCAGCTATACTCAAATATAAAATAAAAAGTTAAAAAAATCTTTTAAAAAATCAACAATGTTAGAATGTTAATAAGAAATTGAAGTTTTGTGCAGAGAAGCTTATAGATCAATAAAATCCTCTTGATTCTTCTTTTAATTGAGAGGTAATTGACATCTAACATTGCATATGTTTAAAGTGTATAGCATGCTGATTTAGTATATTTATACACTGTAATGTGATTATCACTGGGGCGGTAGCTAATACGTCTACCATGTCCTGTAATTATGTCTTTTTTTGTGGTGAAAATACTCTTAAGTCTTTCCTATGTGGCACTCACCTGACTTTTCATATCTCCCCCAAGCAAAGACAGAACAAGTCTGCCTCATTCATTAATTTGTGTATCAGTGCTCAGTGCTTTAGAGGAACACCCCACACAAGTCACAAGATGTTATCACATTTTCATAAGGTTAAAGAAAGAGGTGAACCCGTGGTAGCTGGCCCAGTGCCCTCTGGGAACTTCAAGAAAATGTCAGCAACTTCACATCTACTGGAAAGGTCAGAGGGAGGGCAAAATACGAAAGGAAGATATTATGTCAAACAACTTTTAACAACTGGCTTTTAAAGTGGAAAATAGAGTGGTGTCCTTAAGAGCCTCTTGATGAAAGTGAAAGAGGAGAGTGAAAAAGTTGGCTTATAGCTCAACATTCAGAAAACTAAGATCATGGCATTCAGTCCCATCACTTCATGGCAAATAGATGGGAGAACAGTGGAAACAGTGTCAGACTATTTTGGGGGGCTCCAAAATCACTGCAGATGGTGATTGCAGCCATGAAATTAAAAGACCCCTATTCCTTGGAAGGAAAGTTATGACCAACCTAGATAGCTTATTTAAAAACAGAAACATTACTTTGCCAACAAAGGTCCGTCTAGTCAAGGATATGGTTTTTCCAGTAGTCACGTATGGATGTGAGAATTGGACTATGAAGAAAGCTGAGCACTGAAGAATTGATGCTTTTGAACTGTGGTGTTGGAGAAGACTCTTGAGAGTCCCTTGGACTGCAAGGAGATCCAACCAGTCCATTCTAAAGGAGATCAGTCTTGGGTGTTCATTGGAAGGACTGATATTGAAGCTGAAACTCCAATATTTTGGCCACCTGATGTGAAGAGCTGACTCATTTGAAAAGACCTTGATGCTGGGAAAGATTGAGGGCAGGAGGAGAAAGGGACAACAGAGGATGAGAGGGTTGGATGGCATCACTGACTCAATGGATTTGAGTTTGAGCAAACTCTGGAAGTTAGTGATGGACAGGGAGGCCTGGCTTGCTATGGTCCATGGGGTCACAAAGAGTTGGACATGACTGAGCGACTGAACTTAACTGAACTTATAAATTGGGCAAATATCTGTTGTCAAGTTCGTGGTATGAATGAGATGTGGGAAGAAAGTCATCTTCAAGCAGTGTCTCCACATTTGTCGTGGCTGCATGAGAATCATTCTCAGAAGAAAGAGGAAATGCTCTTTTGAGAAACACTGGAGTGTCTCACAATGACTTAAAGAATAGCCAATATTAAATGGAACTTGGTATGAATCAGAGACTGTTCTGAATACTTATCATATATCATTTCAGGAAAATTCTGGGCTAGGAATCATAGAGATCTGAGTCAGAGTCCTGGTTCTGTTACTTTATAGCTGTGTGGTCATAGGAAGAAGATTCATAAACTAATATTAAGTTTATTCAAGTATAAAACACTGTTAGGGTGGTTGTGGAAATAGGTGAGATCAGGGGTGCCTAAGCACTAGCAGGTTGCTGGCACATAATGTTCCTACTGTGTTGAATACCCCGTGAGCCTTCAGATGAAACAAGTTTGTGCTAGGAGAACATTGAAGGGCAGTGAGCAATTAGCCATTCTGATATCACACGATATGGGATAGTCCTATTAACTTTAAGAAGATTTGTGTGCCTCTTTCTGCTTGGGAAAAAATATCCCCATTTCTATGACCTGTGTTCTGCAAACATGGAGAAATTTGGCAACAAAGAACATGGTAAGATTCACCAAAGCCAAAGGAAACGTTACAAGAATGACAAAGACCTAATATTTGTTATGAAGATGATGAAGCTAATTTGCATTTCCTTCCAGCATCCTGAGATTTAAGATTTTATTTTCCCAGAAGAGCATTCACGGAGAGGTATCTTAATGTCTGCACAATATAAGAAACATTTATTTCTTGCTAATGGGTACTTGTTGAAAGAGACTGATGCTTATGTGGTTTTGGTTTTTGTTCAGTCGCTAAGTTGTGTTGTCAAAAATTTCTGAAATGTGATATTTACATCTCTACCCATACAGTTACCAGTAAAGAGTGTAGACGGTTTGTGTTGATAATTCTTGGTACTAAAAGACTTGCTAATTAAAATAGTCAACAACCACAAACCACTTTGGGAGTGAGGCTGATACCTATAATTAACCTCATTTTGCAAGTGAAGGAAGAAACAAGAGCACACAAAGAGACAACGTGATCTAGCCAGAGCCACAGCTACTCAAGGGCAAACCTAAAGACTAGAATCCAACGAAACTTGAATCTCAAATCACAAAGCCTGGTTCAATCAACCTTTGTTAACCTTCAGCAATTTTATGGTTCTTTTCTGTGGTTGTGCTTGTGGGATTCAGAAGTGGGCTTTGTTATTATAGTTATATTGGAGAAGGAAATGGCACTCCACTCCAGCACTCTTGCCTGGAAAATCCCATGGACAGAGGCGCCTGATAGGCTACAGTCCATGGGGTCGCAAAGAGTCGGACACGACTGAGCGACTTCACTTTCACTTGGTATATATAATAAGCAAAACAAATTGCACACGTACACACGCATCACACATCTACTGAGAAAATTCCTTCCCAAATAATGACCTACTAAGAGCTTCTAGATAATCAAAGGATAACTGCATCAAAACTACATGGTCCTGTTGAATCTCTTTGAGGGGTTTTATAGGTTGAACACAGGGGTACCAGGAACGCTTTAGGGTGTAAGTGGATCACTTCCATGCCATGTATGTTACCCTGCTCCTGGTCCTTTAAATTTAGTCAGCCCCATAGAGAGTATGTCAAAGTCACCAGTACCAGCTCTCTAGTATTTGCCTAGGATCCCAGTCCCAGCGTGCATGAGAATACTCTTATTCTGTGTTACCAGCTCCCTGAACTCTCTGATGTTGTCTTATGCTGTGGTTTTGAGAAACTATTTCAGGCTTTTCTCTGGGAATGATTTCATACCCCCAGAAGCTCTTTTTTTAAAATAATTTTTTTGTTGTTCAATTTTTATTTATTTATTTATTTTTGGCTGCCCTGGGTCTTCATGGCTCTGTGCAGGCTTTCTCTAGTTGTGGCAACCAGATGCGACTCTCTAGTTAATGGGTGTGGGCTTATTTCAGTGGCTTCTCTTGTGGAGCAGAGGCTCTAGGGTAGCACTCTCAGTAATTAAGGCCCATGGGCTTGGTTGTCCCTCGGCATGTAGACTCTTCCCAGAGCAGGGATTGAACTTAGGTCTCCTGCACTGACAGGCAGATTCTTAATCACTGTACCACCAGGAAAGTCTAAATTTGTACTATAGCTAATAAGCTAACAGGTATAAAATATTTTAAGGTACTGAAGGTTTTTCTCCTTTTGACCCTTGTACTTTTTTGAGAAGCTACCCTCTTCCTATCAGTTGGATAGCAGCAATAGTTTCTAAAGGTATTGCCATAGAGGGGAGGGGAGGGCCTATATAACCAAGAACAAAAAGTTAAATACTTGGCTTTGAATTCTAAAGTTAGCTCTTGAAATTGATAGCAGAGACAGTGAGTGCAAGTAGAGACTTTTAAATTGCAAGAGTTGGGCTATTTGAAAGTGAAAGTATTTTTAAGTTTGGAAGCTTGGCTTTGAAAGTCAAAAGCCAAAATCCAAATATAAAGTTTATACCATAATTATTGACTTTGGAACAATATAGGATGATGTAAGAGCAGTCTTCCTAGCCAAAAGGAAGTAAAATTTCCAGGACTTGGCAGGAGAAAGAAAATCAGAGGGGACATGAAAGAAACTTGGCTTCATGAGTGTAGTTTCTGCCCTTTTCACTCTTCAGACTGAGTCTCAAGAAGAATATTGGTGAAACACATCAGCTATTCTGCTAAGGTTTAGGGGACTCTCAGAGTAGGAGAACCACCTTCAAGCTCCCCAGGGTGGTGCTTGGTGAGATCTCTCAGCTTGTGGTGAAGCCTTAGTTTTTAAGAAGACATCTGAGCTGAAGAGTAGCTTTGGCTAATGAGACCACTAGGCAAAGGGGCCTTAGGCAGCTTCTCAGAGTCCTGCACACCCCTGCATGGTGAGGAAGAACCTTCAAAAGTTCCTATGTTACAGTGTGACAGTTCCTCCAAAAATTAAACATAGAATTACCTTATGATCCACCAGTCTCACTTCTAGCTAAATACTGAAAAAAATTAAAAGTAAGAACTCAAACATATATTTCCATAACAGTGATCTATCAGCAGGGCTTCCCTGGTGGCTCAGATGGTAAAGAATCCGCCTGCAAGGCTGGAGACCAAGGTTCAATCAATGGGTAGGGAAGATCCCCTGGAGAAGGAAATGGCAACTCACTCCAGTATTCTTGCCTGGAGAATCCCACAGACAGGGGAGCCTGGTGGGCTACAGTCCATGGGTTGCAAACAGTTGGACAGGACTGAGCAAGTAACACTTGTTCTATCAGCATTATTCACAATGGCTAAAAGGTAGAAACAACACAAATATCCACTGATGAATGGATAGATAAATAAAATGTGATATACACATACAATGGAATATTATTATGCATCCTATGAAATATCCAATTCTGTTCTGTTGCTCAGTCATGTCCAACTCTTTGCGACCCCATGAATCCCAAAACGCCGGGCCTCCCTGTCCAACACCATCTCCCAGAGTTTGCTCAGACTTCTGGCCATCGAGTCAGTGATGCCATCCAGCCATCTCATCCTCTGTTGTCCCCTTCTCATCCTGGCCCCAATCCCTCCCAGCATCAGAGTCTTTTCCAATGAGTCAACTCTTTGCAGGAGGTGGCCAAAGTACTGGAGTTTCAGCTTCAGCATCATTCCCTTCAAAGAAATCCCAGGGCTGCTCTCCTTCAGAATGGACTGGTTGGATCTCCTTGCAGTCCAAGGGACTCCCAAGAGTCTTCTCCAACACCACAGTTCAAAAGCATCAATCCTTCAGCACTCAGCTTTCTTCACAGTCCAACTCTCACATCCATACATGACCACAGGAAAAACCATAGCCTTGACTAGATGGACCATTGTTGGCAAAGTAATGTCTCTGCTTTTCAATATGCTATCTAGTTTGGTCATAACTTTTCTTCCAAGGAGTAAGCATCTTTTAATTTCATGGCTGCAATCACCATCTGCAGTGATTTTGGAGCCCCCAAAAAATAAAGTCTGACACTATTTCCACTGTTTCCCCATTTATTTGCCATGAAGTGATGGGACCAGATGCCATGATCTTCATTTTCTGAATGTTGAGCTTTAAGCCAGCTTTTTCACTCTCCACTTTCATTTTCATCAAGAGGCTTTGTGTTTTTTTTTTTTTTTTTTTTTGAGAATCCCATGAACAGTATGAAAAGGCAAAATAATAGGATACTGAAAGAGGAACTCCCCAGGTCAGTAGGTGCCCAATATGCTACTGGAGATCAGTGGAGAAATAACTCCAGAAAAAATGAAGGGATGGAGCCAAAGCAAAAACAATACCCAGCTGTGGATGTGACTGGTGATAAAAGCAAGATCCGATGCTGTAAAGAGCAATATTGCATAGGAACCTGAAATGTCAGGTCCATGAATCAAGGCAAATTGGAAGTGGTCAAACAAGAGATTGCAATAGTGAACATCGACATTCTAGGAGCCGATGAACTAAAATGGACTGGAATGGGTGAATTTAACTCAGATGACCATTATATCTACTACTGTGGGCAGAAATCCCTTAGAAGAAATGGAGTAGCCATCATGGTCAACAAAAGAGTCCGAAATGCAGTACTTGGATGCAATCTCAAAAATGACAGAATGATCTCTGTTCATTTCCAAGGCAAACCATTCAATATTACGGTAATCCAAGTCTATGCCCCAACCAGTAACGCTGAAGAAGCTGAAGACCTACAAGACTTTCTAGAACTAACACCCAAAAAAGATGTCCTTTTCATTATAGGGGACTGGAATGCAAAAGTAGGAAGTCAAGAAACACCTGGAGTAACAGGCAAATTTGGCTTTGAAATGTGGAATGAAGCAGGGCAAAGACTAACAGAGTTTTGCCAAGAAAATGCACTGGTCATAGCAAACACTGTCTTCCAACAACACAAGAGAAGACTCTACACATGGACATCACCAGATGGTGAACACCAAAATCAGGTTGATTATATGAAATATTATTTAAGTTTAAAAAGGAATGAAATCTGACACTTGTTGCAATAAGAATGAACCTATAAAACATGGTAAGTGAAATAAGCCAGCAAATGACAAAAACTATATGATTCCATTTATACAAGGTGCCTAGAATAGTCAAATTCATAGACAGAAAGTAGAATAGTGGTTATCAGCGATAGGGAGGGGGAGTGGAGAGTAATTATTTAATAGGTATTGTGTTTCAGTTTGGGATGATGAAAAAGTCATGGTGATGGATAGTGGTGATAGTTGTACATCACCAATGTGAAGATGAACAATAATACCACTGAACTGTACACATAAAAATGGTTGAAATCGAAAATTTTATGTTTATTTTGTTGTTTCATCACTCAGTTGTGCTGACTCTTTTGCAACCCCATGGATTGTAGCCCACCAGGCTCCTCTGTCCATGGGATTTCCCAGGCAGGAATACTGGAGTAGGTTGCTATTTCCATCTCCAGAGGATCTTCCTGACCCAGGGATCAAACCCGCATCTCCTGCATTGGCAGGTGAATTCTGTACCACTGAGTTACCAGGGAAGCTGTATATAATTTTACCATAATTTAAAAAAATCTAAATGTTCTCATGCCTACATCAGAAAGATAAAAATGAAAGTGAGACCAGTGGGTCTAGGGAGGTCAGGATAAGGTGGATAAAGAGTGACCTGCAGTGTCCTTGTGACTGGTGAGCCAAGGGGACACAGATGATTCAACATAGTCATAGTAGACAAAGGCAACCAATACAAGGGAAATAGGGATTGTTCCTCTCAGCAGAAACCATCTAGGCAGTTTGTCAATCACCGTGAACCTTCAAAGTCAGGATGATAGATCACCCAGAACTTGGATTACTGCTCAGGAACAGAAAGAGATGAAGGGAGAAAACACTAACTTGATCTTTATCCAAAAAGATTGAGATTACATTGGATTACAGGGTTAGGTTTTCCATCATCAGTGAAATAAAAACTTCAGAGCTAAAGTAAATTGAATGATAAGGAAACCATTTCCATTTTGCACACATGAATGTGTATGACTGTGAAATATATTCCCATTACATTGCTTTATGCCTTTTGCAAACTTGGACATTCCTCAAATCTATGGCAATTGTAGAGCTATTTTGTGAGGAATGGGGAGTTCTGATTTGCTCAGGATTACTGCAGCTTCTTTGGGCTCACCATCTGAGACAGTTACACAGTTTCACTAATGATCAGCCTTTGGACCAATCCCAGGACATGGATGTTCATGAAGCTGGCTCTTTGGGGCACCTACAATTAAAGCAAGGAACAAACATGGCTCTTCAGGTCCTATGTTATACCTTGACCTTTGAAAGCATCTTTATGCTATTTGGACTGTTGAATAACCCTCCCACCATCATCTTCCAATAGCTAATGGTAAGGATCCAGAAGGCCTCCTGAACTAATAGCTATTAATAATGGCTAATCTATTACACACTTATTCTATGCTGGCACTGTGCTGACTACTTTCTAGGATATCTCATTTAGGCCTCACAGCAAATCCATGAGGTAAGGACTACTATTAACCACATTTTGCCGAAGAAGAAACCAAAGGTTAGTGAAGACAGGTAACTTGCTCCAGGTCTCACAGCCAGTAAGCAACAAGCCAGGAAGACCCTAGAAACCTGACTTCACAGCTCAAGGGTTAATGATGACACCACATCACTTACTGTTATTGGGACATTCTCTTGATGTACGCCTAAATTCTAGCTTCATAGGAATCACTGACATGAATATTCCCAGAGGCAACAGAGTTAAGAACTGGCTTAATCCTTAAGTGTGTTTGAGGCCTCACAGGTTGATTATATGTCCACATAAACAAACAAGGCTTCCAGATGCTGCCTAATAAGTTAAAAATGATTTTGAAATGGGATTTTCTTTAAATTATGGCAAGTATTCAGCATATCTTTGGCTTTATAGTCTTATGGGCAGCTCACCTCCCAATTCCATCCAAATCACGACTTAGCGACTGAACAACAACAACATTTTTAACAACTTGAGAAATTTGAGAGAACTATAAATACAAATAAATCAAGAAGAAAAAAGCTACTAGGAATCCAGGAAAAGAATTAAGAAATAAAGAAAACAGAGTCATGACCCAAATATGAAGCAAATAGACTTTCAAAGTGGTGCAGTGGCTGTATACCATGAAAATGCACTTTGCTCCATCCACAGCAAAAATAAAAATAACATGTAAAGAAAAAAAAGCAAAAGGTGTAACTGGGCTCTAATACCAGGTAAACATGTTCAAAATCCCCAAAGGATTAGAAACTCAAAACAGTGAAAAGAACTAAAGCTGGGAGTTTGGCTTTTATAAAGTGAAAAGGATTTAAAACACTCAAATGAGACAGGAGAGTACATCCAGAGACATAGCTCAAAGCCCTAAGTGATGGTGGGGCACCCTCAACACTGTGGAAAGAGAATGAAAATGAACCACTGCTAACTGTTGCCTGAGACCATAACTTCTAGTGAACTGCAGGCCAAAGGAGGCCAGTGTCAAGATCACTGCCTTGTAACCAGGAGGTAAGCCAAGACACCCAATGAACAGTATACGATGAGATCTGCTCTATCCTTAATATCATCTCTGATCCACTGTTATGAGACCAGGATTTTGAATTAGGGACACAGAAGCCTGAGTGAAGTTAATTTAAAAACTGATAGGCAAAGAAAGATGAGTAGAGAGGTTGAGAGAGAGACAAACCTGTAAGATAAAAAACAAATTCTCACTTAAAATGAAGCAAAATCTCAAGACAAAAATTTATTGCTAACAAAGATAAGCCAATAAAATCTTCAATTAGAACAGGAATTCAATACAGATAAATGCTTTATAGAATGATCTGATGAGGTATTAACCATAAATATGTTGAGGACATTAAAATATATAAGTTGAGACATAATCTCCCTTTAAAAGGCCGTAAGATTATAAACAAAATAGGTAGAAATGAAACTAGGACATTGGATAACTAAAAGAACCAAATCAAAATCTTGAAAATAAAACGTATACTTATTTAGAAAAGGTATGGGCTGATAAATATAACAACAGAATTGAACTTAAAAAAAATACATTAAATGAAAGTCAGATGCAAAAGACCATACGTTGTACAATTACATTTGTTTGAAATGTCAAAAACATTTTTTAAAAAAGCAGATCCATAGAGGCACATATTAGATTAGTGATAGCCAGAGACTGAGAATGGAAATAAGGATTGACTACAAATGAGTAAAAAGGATTTTTTTGGAATGATGGAAATGTTCTTTTTGTTGTTGTTGTTCTTTTTTTTGGAAATGTTCTAAAACTGGATTATGGGGAGGGATCTACAACTCTAGAAATTTACCAAAAATCTTCAAATTGGGTGAATTTTATGACATATAAATTATACCTCAATGAAGCTGTTAAAGATATAATCACTGGAATAAAAAAAGTGTTTATAGTTAAGCATACTTTCAAAACTGGACACAGTTGAAAACTTAGGAATGAAGACATTAGTGAGGAACTTGGTATGTCATGCAGAGACAAATTAAAACTGAGAGAGCATTAAAAAACATGGAGGATAGATTTTGAGGTTCAAACAATTGCCTAATAAAAGTTCCAGAAACGGGATAGAAATAAGTTAGAAAAGAAATCTTTGAAGCAAGAGCGGGTAAGAATTTCTGAAAACTGAAGAAAGCCACTGATTTATTTCAAAAAACTCATCACTTACCTGTTTTGTGCCAAGCACTAGGAATATAACAGCGAACAAAATAAAATCTATGCCCTCCCTCAGATTAGATGTGTATATTCAGTAACAAGCAAGATAATAAAAATGCCAAACTACATCACAATAAAACTGAAGAACATCAAGGATAAAGACATAATCTTAAAATCTTCCAGGAAAAAATGAATTATTATACAGAGTAGTGACATACCAACAGCTGATTTAATATCAGCAGTAGCAGAAGTCAGAAAACAGTAGTAATGGGGTTGATGAAAAATGTGCATCTGCAAGTAATTTTTTATACAGACAAACTGTGATTCATTACTGAGAGGGGGAAAAGGTATGCTCAATTATATGAAACCAAAAGAATTTATCATCCATAGAACCCTATTAAATTAAGAACAGTTAAAGATGTAATTTAGTAAGGAAAAATACAGAGAGAAGACATGGGATATGGAATAAAATATGTCAGTAAGTTTAAAAATTTTGTGTGAAAAACACAACCTTAATTTCTGTGTATATTTAAATACACTTAAAACCATGACTCTAAGTAACAATAAGATGATGGGAATGGTATTCAATGTCTAGCATCCTAAGGCCTGTGTTTGGGTTAGGAGTATAATAGAAGTACTGAATTATTATAAACCTTACAAGAAAAAATAAATAACTCATAGTGTAAATAAAATTTAAACTTAAGAATAGATTAAATAGGTACTTCCCTGGTGGCTCAGATGGTAAAGCATCCACCTAAAATGCAGGAGACCCGGGTTCAATCCCTGGGTTGGGAAGATCTCCTGGAGAAAGAAATGGCAACCCACTCCAGTACTCTTGCCTGGAAAATCCCATGGATGGAGGAGCCTGGTAGGCTATAGTTCATGGGGTAGCAAAGAGTCAGACACGACTGAGAGCCTTCACTTTCAAGAATAGAAATATTATCTATAATAATGTTTAATTAATTAATAGAAGGAAAAAAGAGAAGTGAATCCCAGAAATTGTATGAGGGCATGAAAGTAAAATTGTATGAGGGCATGAAAAAAAAAAAAAGAAAAATGGTAGTAAATAGAAAACACAAATTAAGATGGTGATATTAATGTAAAATATATTTTCAATCACAAAACATAGTAATGAATTAAACTCATCTAAATAAAGACCAAAATTGCATGTTAAAAAATCTAACCCTATATGTCTGGAAAACATATCTAAAACAAAATATCCAAAAAAGATGAAAATAAGTGAATGGAAATAGATCATTTAACTACTAACTGTGTAGGAGCTGGGATAGCAAATTAATATAAATATGATATAAGGCAAATAAGAAACAAGTGAAAATGTAGCATAATTTTAATTGATTGATAGATAAGAAAATAGATGCCAAAAAAAAAAAAAGAAAAGAAAATAGATGCCTTGATTTGACCTTGATGTTAGGACTGGTTTGTTTTATACAGCTGAGGGATCCTGACAATGGAGGAGAAAATGTAATCTTAGTGTGATACCTGAACCAGCACTGGATAATATTTACATTGTCATACTAATGTAAGTGTTGTTGATTGGTTTGCACCATTTAGATTCATCTTGGAAAAACCAAGGAAGACTTGGTTTTCATTGCAGGCAGAATGCATATGTTAACAACGTAATGAAATAAAGATAAAAATGTGCTGACAGTAGTTGCACATGGAAGAGGGGGAAAGTGTGTGGAAATCAACATCTCCACATAAAACAGGGAGTCAAGAGGCCCTGTCAAAAGTTGATGGAATAAACAATGAAATTTGAAGCATATTATTTAAAATTAGACATACAATCCATAAAACATACAATCACTAGAAGAACTAAAAATATTAATATAAAATTATTCAAGGGAATACTGAAACAAATCTTCAACTTCCAGAAATGGGAGTCAACAGATAATGCTTAAAATTGATTAATCAAGAAGTAGAGGTATAAGAATGTGTGCATAACCTGATTTGTTGTTCAGTCGCTGAGTTGTGTCCAACACTTTGTGACCCCATGGACTGCAGCACGCCAGGCTTCCCTGTCCTTCATCATCTCCCAGAGTTTTCTCAAACTCGTCCATTGAGTCAGTGATGCCATCCAACCATCTCAACCTCTGTCACCGCCTTTTCCTCCTGCCCTCAATCCTTCCCAGCAATAGGATCTTTTCTAATGAGTCAGCTCTTTGCATCAGGTGGCAAAACTGTTGGATCTTCAGCTTCAGCATCAGTCCTTCCAATGAATATTCAGGGTTGATTTCCTTTAGGATTAACTGGTTTGATCTCCTTACTGTCCAAGAGACTCTGAAAAGTCTTCTCCAATACCACAGTGGGCCTTAAGAAACATAACCTGATGGAGGTAACCAACAAAAGTTCTAAACTCCTGAGAACAGAACCAGGGATGGAAGTGGAGTAGTGCAAGGAGACTACTGTTTTTCACCATAAGCAGAACTGTTACGCTTTATGAATATGTATCTGAATGTTCAGTTCAGTCACTCAGTCCTGTCTGACTCTTTGCGACCCCATGAATCGCAGCACGCCAGGCCTCCCTGTACATCACCAACTCCCAGAGTTCACTCAGACTCACATTCATCGAGTCAGTGATGCCATCCAGCCATCTCATCCTCTGTCGTCCCCTTCTCCTCCTGCCCCCAATCCCTCCCAGCATCAGAGTCTTTTCCAATGAGTCAACTCTTCGCAGGAGGTGGCCAAAGTACTGAATGTTACATATTCATAGATTACTTCTATAAAAGGAAAACTTAAAGTGAAATTTAAATGCTACTACAAAAGGACTCTTCTTACTCTGGGCCTGTGCCATGCTACATTTCCCGTCATGAAGAACTATGCAGCCTGAAGAAATTATTGGGAGTGTAAACTAGAGCCACTGGGTATGTGGCTTGAGAAGAACCATATCTCCTGGGAATTTCTGAGACGTTTTTTGATCTTACTATTGTCGGTAACAGCCACAGAGACTCACATCAGCTAACATTGAGGTCAACAGTCCTTTCTGTCTTAAGTGACATATCTGAATTTCTGCTGCCCTGGCAGGGGACAGCAGTCAGCAATCATTAGGACTTTTTCTTGGTCAGAAAACACATGAGAGGCATTGCAGAGATTTTGACCAGGTCTTCATTGTCCAGCCATAACTCTTCTCCTTGGATGAAATTTCCCACAACAGGTAAGAGGAGACTTACTTTTCTCAGTCTACACTTTGGGATCTCTCAAACCTGGGACATGGATATTCTTTTTTTATTCAAGGAGTTCATGGAAAACTACTTGCTTTAATCTCTAAATCTTAAATTGAAAACATTGATACTTTTTGAGGCTCTCTTTGTAAGGGTTTTTAAGAAGATGAGGGCTTTCAGAAACTAAGCCCAGAAATCCTGCTGACAGTTTTATAGAGAAGACACCCAATAACGACTTACTGACATTCGTGTTGTTATTGTGGATAATGTTTATGGTAGCGCCAATAAGGAGATGAAGAAGAACTCATTTCATCACCCCACAAAACAAAGCACTGGAGCTTTCTTTGTGAAGAGTCAACACTCTAATTTCTTCAGAAAGGTATGTCAACAATGCTGCTGCCCATTTCCCTTGGGGATGAGCTCCTTGGCTTCTACCTGCTATAAAGGGTCTCTCTTTTGTACTCTCTTAGCATGTCATTCTGCCATCCCAAATATGTTTTCCAAACATCTCATCACCAGCTCTGATAGCCCTGACTCTAGAAAGTCTCTCCATTTAGTAGTTGATGCTGTGGTTGAGAGCAACCCACGGTGTTTGGGAGGAACCTACCATTCAGGAAGCCATGTGCTTACTAGTCAATCAAAGCGTCATGCACAGAAAGCCTATCATTAAGTGATGTGTTCCTGTCTCTCTGGTGCCTAACACATCCACTCAAGTTTTGTCTGGCAGTGGCAGACCTGCAGACTGAGGGTAGGAGAGAGAGACATACAGAGATTATTACCATCTAGATATACCATTCAGCCCAATTAATCATGCATCAGCTATCTGAATATAGCATGGCCCAAGGTTGATCTGGGAACTCTATATTTTTCATCACATAGACATGATCTGTATCTCAGAGGATTCTCCTTCCCTGCTCTTCCCACTTTCCCTTTTCCTTTTTCCCATTTTCCTTCCTTCACTCACCAGACATCATTTGAGATATGTGTGCCAGATACTACTTCAAAGAGAAGGTGCTAAGAATAACACGCCAACTTCCCATTTAGGAAAGTCTGAAAGACCCCAACATCAGGAGCTGAAGTGGGTTTTTTTAGACTCTACCTCAGGAATGAGTGGAACAAATTTCCATTAAAATTGCATAATTCCCATCAGTGTTGCCTCTGCTTGAGTAATACCCGGTCCTCCACCGCATTTGGTTGGTAAGGTTCTGTGAACAATCATAAGTACATGGATGAAAGACTCCCCTAACTTACCTAGGCTCCTTAAAGGAGGAACAGAGGGCCCCTGCCACTGCCCAGTGTGGTTGTGCAAGTTGGGCTATGTATCAGTAGAGGAGTGTCTGAAGGAGGTGAGTTGGGGTAGAAATCTAGCCCATGTTCTGCTCAATAATCCCTGAGGCTAAGGCCCCAGAGAATGGGCCCTTTTTCTCATTGTCCCAAAGATACTGTATGTTGTAGGAAGCAGCTTCGTGTTCTCTGATTGTAATCCTCTGATGGGAAGGCCAGGGAGTTATAAACCAGAGTGAGACTACAGACTGTGTGAAGCACAAGCTTTACAGAGCAAGATCCAGAGTGAACATCACTATCCACACCAGGTACCCTGCTCTGAAGCAGCCTAGGGCCAGGGTTTTCTGATGCTCCTGATAAACATATGTAGCTTGGGATTTAGGTCTCATAATGGAGAGTTTGGTTTCTACCCAATCAGTTCTCACATTAGTCCTGTTGATACTTACCTCTCAAATAAATATGTCTCCTGAATGTAAATACACCCTCTTCATCCTCACTGATATTTTCATATAGGAAATCCCCAGAAAGATGCAATTAAACCTGAACACAGGATTTGAGGAGATGTGGCATAGAATAGCTAATTTTCCAGGACCAGCCTTGTTGTTACCTAAAAAACCTGTCTGGAAAAAAGATCCAGGTTCCAGTTGTGGCTCTGATCCTAACGCTTGCCTGTTCTTGAATAAATCTTTACCTCTCTCTGGGCTTCAGTCTCTTGATCTGTGCAATAAGAGGGCTGGGTCTTTATTTAGTTGTGCCAGGCTGTGGTTTTACCCGACTTGGCTTTCAGAGGTTGGAAGCAGAAAGGTGATTTGGCAGTAAGCCCTGTGGAGCCTGCCTCTAGGACAGAAGGGAAGATATGGTTGCAAGGCACAGAGCCCTGGCTTTCCTCCCTATTCAGCTCATGCCAAGGGAATGAAGGATATAACTGCCTTGGGCATACCAAACATTACTTATACTGACTTGAGCTTCAGCTTCTCCTTTTGTTCGTTAAGCCCTTGTGGAAGTTGCCATTCCTCCCACCTGTACATGAGTATGTAAGATGCTATGGTAAAAACCCAGCAGCTTTGAAGTCTCAGAGAAGAACCTGTTTGTTAGTTATATGGCTGATTCCCAGTTTCCTAATCTGTAAAGTGGAGATAATGTTTATTTAATGAAGGTGCTGTGAGGATGAGATGCAATTTTGTCTAAAAAGCGGGTGGCCCTGGACCTGGCTGATACATTATCACTTCCTTTCTTCTCCTTCCCCTCCACCCTCCCCGCTCCCCACCAGGCTGCACTTGTCAGTAAAGACAACTACAGATTTGCACCCTGGAACCAGTGGGTTGGCTGGCAAATGATACAAGTTCAGGCATGAAACTCTTGGCTATTTGTGGCTTGAAATCTCACCCCTGCCATTTTTTCAGTATGAGTTTCATTGGAAGAGATGTCTCATTAGAATGATAATAACATATTTTTCACTTTGAAGTGATGGGTGTCCCCAGTTTTATTGGATAGAATAATCCTACATGTGTGTGTATGGAAGAGGTTAACATCTAGTGGGTCCACTCAAATGGCTCTGAAAAGTTCACCTAAGTTTCAACTCAGTGCTCTCTGTTAAACTGACTGTCTCCTACCATCCGTCCTTGAGGTGAAGCCCCATTATGTTGTCCCTGATACTGAGCCACCGCTTGAGGAACTTTACTCCCTCACTTTGACACTCATTCTACCAATGGAGAGTCCTATTTTAGTGAAATATACAGTCTCTGCAACAACCGCACACAGCCCCATCTCTCTCTTTTTTTTTTTTGAGGTAGAGTTGATTTACAATATTATATAAGTTTCAGGTGCACAACATAGTAATTCACAATTTTTTAAAGGTTGTACTCCATTTATAGTTATTATAAAACATTGGCCATACTCTCTATGCTGTACAATATATCTTTTATTCTATACATAATAGTTTGTGTCTTAATCCCCTGCCCCATCTTGCCCCCCTCCCCTTCCCTCTCCCCACTGGTTACCACTAGTTTTTTTTTCTATATCTGTAAGTCTGTTTCTTTTCTGTTTTACTCACTAGTTTGCTTAACTTTTTAGATTCCACCTATAAGTGATAACATTCAGTATTTGTCTTTCTCTGTTTGACTCATTTCACTAAGCATGATGCCCTCCAAAGCCTGACTGTGTTGCTACAAATGGCAAAAATCTTCTTTTTATGGCTAAGTAGTACTCCACTGTGTGTGTGTGTGTGTGTGTGTGTGTGTGTGTGTGTGTGTGTGTGAATCACATCTTCTTTATCCATTCATCTGTTGATGAATATTTAGGTTGCTTCCATATTCTTGCTATTGTAAATAATGTTGCTACAAATACTGGGGTGTATGTATCTTTTCAAATTAGTGTTTTTATTTTCTTCAGATACATACCCAGGAGTGGAATCACTAGATCATATGACAGTTCTGTTTTCAGTTGTTTCTGGAGCCTCTGTGCTGCCTCAGTGTACAAGTGCTCCCTTTTATCCACATTCTCTCCAACATTTGTTATTTGTGGCATTTTTGATGATAGCCATTCTGACAGGTGTGAGGTGATATTGTTTTTTTCATTTGCATTTCTCTAATGATTAGGGAGGTTGAACATCTTTTCATGAACCTGTTGGTCATCTATTTGTTGTCTCTGTCTTTATAAAATAAGCAAATTAGTATAACATACTGGTTAAGAGCAAGGCTTCCATATTCAGACTGTTTGTTTGATTTTAAAGAATGAGTCTACCACTTACTTACTAGCTTTGTGATCTTGGATATAGTAACTTCTCAGGTTCCTTATCTAAAAAGTGGGGTCAATGAGGCTGACCTGATAATGTTATTGAGGTGATTAAATAAATCTATTTACATACATGAAGTGTCTGTTACATAATAAGTTCTCATAAGTATCTATTATTAATAATAATAATATTTGCTCTTAATTATTTCTGTTAATAATTTCCCTTAATTCTCTTAATAATTTCTATTATTATTAATAATAATCTTTAGAATAGAGTTGGTGGGGAGAAGCCAGTACCTAGAACTTGAACCATCTGGTTTGGAGACATGCCAGCCTCAAGTCCTAGAAGCCTTATCTTGGGACAGACCATTGTAATTGAGAGGAAAGACCATAAAAGCAGGTAGAAGATATTCAACGTGAAGGGCAGTTTTCTACCCATAGATCTCCTGTCTAATCATTTAAGAGAGCTCAAGTGCCCCTCTCTGCCAGGTGGGACATCTAAGCCCAGTGAGATCAGAATGGCTGTGAATTCCTGATCACCAGCCATCTTGGCACAGTTAGTCTGACTGTCGTGGCCCAACAATCTTTTGGAACTTCTAGACCATGGCCTTTACTTCAATCTGCCGCTGTGAAAAGTATATGCAACTCATGTCAGTGACTGAATGGCATCACCAGGACTTGGGCTTCTTGATGGAAAAGATTTTCACAGAAGAAAAGGCACAAGAGCTATCCTTTGCTAGGATCTCATGCCTAAATCCTGAGTATGCTTGCGTTTGGAGCTGAAGACCTGAGTCCTTAGAAAGGACACAGCAGAGAAATTGTTGGTTAGGGTTCCTCTGGCTTTTGATTTTTTTTTTTTTTTACATGTGTGCTTAGTCATGTTCGACTCTTTGCAACCCCGTGGACAGTAGCCCACCAGGCTCCTCTGTCCATGGGATTTTCCAGGCAAGAAAACTGGAGCAGTTTGCCATTTCCTGTTCCATGGTATCTTCCCAACCCAGGAATGGAACCCACGTCTCCTGCGTCTTCTGCACTGGTAGGTGGATTCTTTACCACAAGCTACCTGGGAAGCCCCCAAAAAAGGAAGTTGTGCATGACTCTTGCAGCCCCGTGGGTTGTAGGCTGCTCCTCTGTCCATAGAATTCTCCAGGCAAGAATACTGGAGTGGGTTGCCATTTTCTTCTCCAGGGGATCTTCCTGACGCATGGATCGAACCTTGGTCTCCTGCATTGCAGGCAGATTCTGAGCCACCAGGGAAGCCCTAGCTTTTGATTTACCTTGCCATAAAATAAGAAGGATGGCTTGAATCAGAATGTGATGGGATCACTAAGGCTTCTTGCAGTCAGAGCATGTAATAAATACCTACCCTTGATACATCTTAACTTGCTGGGCCACCCAGGGAAAACTGGGATATTCATAGAGCCTGAACTTGGCAGTTTGTAACTTCATCAGAATCTAGGAGGATGCTTGGAAGACAGTATTGTACAATGACTCAGAAGATCTGAATGCCAAAGGATGCCCTTCAGTTTCTGTACTTGAAGACATGCATTTTTAGAGGTGCAGAGAATGAAGGGTAAGGGGAATGAGCAGAAAAGTTCCCTGGAGGATGTGGTCTTTAATACTCTGTTTCCACTTGCAAGACTAACTTGTCACTTTCCCCTCACTCCCACCCCTGGACCATAATGACTAAAGTCCTCTGTATCTTTGAGCTTTTCTTCCTATTGTAAATGACATATGTTCTCCCCTAAGGATGCTATTTCTCCTACTGCCCTTGCTATACTCCATCTACCACAAGACCCAGAAGAGACAGCAGCATTCTTACCTCTCAGTATCATTTACAGGCCATTAACTCCTATGTGTGTGTGTGTGTGTGCTCAGTCGTGTCTGACTCTTTGTGACCTCGTGGACTGTAGCCTACCAGGCTCCTTGTCCATGGGATTTTTCAGGCAAGAATACTGGAGTGGGTAGCCATTCCCTTCTTCAGGGCATCTTCCTGGTCGGGGATTGAACCCACATCTTCTGCATCTCCTGCATTGGCAGGCGGATTCTTTATCATTGAGCCACCTGGGAAGTAATTAACTTCTACACCCTCAAGCACATAATTGTCCTCTGTTGAATTTCAGGCTCACTGTATCACAGCTCCCTTCCATGACTCATACTACCATCTTCCTGGTCCCTTCCCCACATTTACCTCTGATGCCTGATCCACTTCTGGCCTCACAGGCACCAGGGGTGACCACAATGTCCACGTGCTCTCATGCTCAGTTGCTCAATCATGTTGACTCTTTGCAGCCCTTGGACTGTAGCCTGCCATGTCCTCTGTCCATGGGATTTTCTAGGCAAGAAAACTGCAGTGGGTTGCCATTTTCTCCTCCAGGGGATCTTTCTGACCCAAGGATCAAACTCCTATCTCCTGTGTCTCTTACATTGCTGGCAGATTCTTTACCTGCTGAGTCATGCAGGAAGCCATATGACCTGTCCAAAGGCTTCTTGACTTTCTCAACCCCATGACCTCCATGTAACTTTAGTTTCGCCCATTCACAGACAAGGCTTAGATCTTGTCAATTGCCCCACACTACTCCACCTCCAGTATCTTAAACTCTAATATCTTACTCTCTGGCTTCAATCTTCCATTTCTCTCACTCATTGCTCCTTCTAGACCTGCTCTTTGATCTTAACAAGATCTCCCAGTATTTGATTCTTTCATTTTCTTCCGGTCTATTTGTCTCTTTCCTATTCAACCTAAATTCTTGATCTTTCAGACGATTACTGTGTTGACAAAAGAGTCTGTTCTTTTTGTCCCCTTAACAACTTTTTATCTAACATACCTGAAAAAACAGTTGGGCCTTCCATGACACATCACGGGTCAACTCTCTTTTTTCCCAATAGCAGTTATTTCAGATTCTCTATTTTTTTTTCAAATTCTCTACTGCTTCTTTGTCTCATCTCATTTCTTCACTCTTACTAAATGGCCTCAGTTGATACCTTACAAGAAAACAAATTGTATTTAAGAATAATTACCTTAAGCCTCTGTTCCTCTTCTCTAGTAGGCAAAATTACCTTTATCTGTTCATATCCTTTCCTTCTTCTTGTCTAAAGCTTATCTTCTGATGGAAAGCTAATCTGAAGCCAAAGCTGCCTTTAATTTTATCCCTCTTCTCCTCTTCATGGGTCTTGCTCCATCAGCTCTCATTATTATCAGTTGTCTCCCTCTCTACTTGTATCTCAGAAGCTTCTACACCATGTAGATCCTTGTTCACTAGGCCTCTGCCTCACCTGGAAATTATCCTCTTTAAGCATTTCCTCAGGGGCCCCACTGATGGAAGGAAGTCAGAAAAGGGGGAATATTTTTAGGAATAGGAATTAGGATTTGAGACTTTAGTTTCTTAAATTCATAGTTTGATGGGATATTCCAGTAAAAATGTAAAGTAGGAATTTTGGAGATGCATCTTTAGGAGAGAGATCAGTCTGGGACATCCAACTTTCTTCTTTACTCTGATACATTAAAGGCATATCAGTTCAGTTCAGTTCAGTCACTCAGTCGTGTCTGACTCTTTGTGACCCCATGGACTGCATCATGCCAAGCCTCCCTGTCCATCACCAACTCCCAGAGTCCACCCAAACTCATGTCCATTGAGTTGGTGATGCCATCGAACCATCTCATCCTCTGTCATCCCCTTCTCTTCTTGCCTTCAGTCTTTTCCAGCATCAGGATCTTTTCCAATGAGTCAGTCCTTCACATCAGGTGGCCAAAGTATTGGAGTTTCAGCTTCAGCCTCAGTCCTTCCAATGAACACCCAGGACTGATCTCCTTTAGGGTAGACTGGTTGGATCTCCTTGCAGTCCAAGGGATGCTCAAGAGTCTTCTCCAGCACCACAGTTCAAAAGCATCAGTACTTTGGTACTCAGCTTCCTTTATAGTCCAACTCTCACATCCATACATGACAACTCTCACATCCATACATGACAACTGTCACATCCATACATTAAAGGAATATAAGAACTTGGACAGAGGGGCTTGTCCCTGAGTATTTTTTTTCATAGTGTTTTTTCCTCCAAAGGGCCTTTAAGTTTTTGTCATATTAATACACTTATTTGAAATACTTTTTATTTACTTATTTGTTTTATTTTTTGGCTGTGGTGGGTCTTTGTTGCTGCACTTGGGCTTTCTCTAGTTGCCTAGCAGGCCTACTCTTCATTGTGGTTCCTGGGTTTCTCATTACAGTGGCTTCTGTCCTGTTGTGGAGCAAAGGCTCTAGGCATGTGAGCATGAGTGATGGCAGCGAGTGGGCCCAGTAGTTGTGGCACATAGGCTTAGCTGCTCCACAGCATGTGGGATCCTCCCCAACCAGGGATCAAACCAGTGTCCCTTGCATTGCAAGGTGGATTCTTAATCTCTGGGCCACCAGGGAAGCCCAGTATATTTATTGTAATGGTATTTCAAGTGGTATTGAAAATCTACATGTTACAGTTCTGAATTTCATCTAATCTCCAGGTGTTGAGTCCATCCTATTCTTATGATGGAGCAGGAAATGACAGTATTCACCGGGGTCCTTGTTAGGAACTTTATATTTTTGCATGGTTAAGAGGTCATTTAGGGACAATTTGCAGCCATATACGAAAAGTTCCTAAAATTCTTGATAAAAAATGACTTTACTATTTCTCTGGGAGTCAAAGTGCACTAATCTGCAGATATGTCAACCTTCCCTGAGTACCACTTCCTAATAGAGTATGTGCTACATTTACAGTAGCAAGAGACAGAGGCTAAGAAATGCTGGTGAGCTCTTGGGTAGCATGTCTTTGGCCTTTGGAGTAGTGTGAACTACTCCCCAGAAGTTTGCATGAGTGTATGCTAAGTCACCTCTGTTGTGTCCAACTCTGCAACACCAGGGACTGTAGACCACCAGGGTCCTCTGACCAAGGGATTCTCCAGGCAAGAATACTGGAGTGGGTTGCCATGTCCTCCTCCAGGGGATCTTCCCAATGCAGAGATCGAACCTGCATCTCTTATGTCTCCTGCATTGGCAGGTGAGTTCTTTACCACTAGCACCACATGGGAAGCTCCATCAGAAGTTTATCATATTCCAAATTCCCTTTTAAAATTGTGCTTTATTTCTCTAATGGATAATTGTTCTATCAGTCTCTACTACTTTTCTCTTACATATTTAAATTTTATCTTATCTTGCTTTGAACTAATCAACATAGTCTTTTTTCATTATAATGCACTGGCTATAAATATTATCACAAAGTGCACTTGAACATTCATCAGAAGCTTGAAGGTTTCTTTGAACTAACAGGATGACATTCCTCAGTGTACTTGAATATCTGCAGTGCAGCTCTGCCAAATGGTCATCTGTCTTCTCTTTGAATTATAGAATCAGATTTCAGAATTCTGATAGATGAAAACCTGTAAATAAAAAGATAGACAAGAATGAAAAGACTAGAAGAGTCTTTTAAATGTCACTTCCTCTTTTCAGGTGCTATACTACAGAAGTCATTCCACAGGATGAGATTTTACAATCCATTCCTATCTCCTTCCCTTTCTTTCTTTTCCTCTCTTCTTCCTTGTCCTCCTCTTTATGTAAACATTTACTGAGCATCCACAATATTCTCTGTCCTATATTAATTACAGAGCATTTAGTGATGAACAACAATCAGTTCCTGCCTTAATATTCTGTTTAAGAGAGGAAAGAGACTATATTACTACATTCAGGAGCCCAGACAGGACATCTGCATTCCTTATCTGAGTGATTAGGAAATATTTCTAGGGAAGTGATGCTTGAAATCCTCCTTTAAAGGATGGGAAGCAATTAGCCCAAGCAAGCAAGGGAGAAAAGGCATTCCAAGCAGAAGAGACATCACAGGCCACACCTTGGGAGAGTGAGGGTACATGAAGTTGTAAATGGGTGGTGTGGCTGGGCATATTGTGTGAATGTAGATAAAGGGGAGTCCTGCTCACCTATTCAGATGATGGCATTGCAATCGAAATAAAATTAGGGCTTTCCTGATGGTCCAGTGGTTAAGAATCCACCTTCCATTGCAGGGGACACTAGTTTTATCCCTGGTCCAGGAAGATCCCACATGCCTCGAGACAACTAAGCCTGTGTGCCACAATTAAGCCTGCGCTCTACAGCCCATGCTCCACAACAAGAGAAGTCACTTGCCTGAGAAGCCCATGTACCACAACAAGAGAGTAGCCCCTGCTCTCCACAATGAGAGAAATCCCACGCATAGCAACAAAGACCCAGCACAGCCAAAAATAAATAAATAAATAAATAACATTCAAAATAAAATAAAATTAGCAATTAATTTTAATCCTCTTCTTGAAAAGCTGACAAGAATAAAATGTAACTTTATGTTAAGGAGTTGGTGATGGACAGGGAGGCCTGGTGTGCTGTGGTTCATGGGATCACAAAGAGTCAGACACGACTGAGCAACTGAACTGAACTGAACTGAATCAGAAGTGCCTTACTACAAAATACAGAAGAGGAAGCAAAGGAAAATTTTCATCTCTTCAACTTTCCTTTAAGGTTACTCTTACTATTTGCTGAGGGCCACAGTTACTAATAAGAGCAGTCAAGGGAACAATTTCTCAGTTATTCTCAGCTGATTTTCCTGGCAGTATTTCATTCAGATCAGAATTCTATTTTTTGTAAGAGAGCAATATGACCACTGTGTCAAGTAGAATCCAAACCTCAAAGAGTTTCACGTCATTTGGATTAGCCGCAGGAAATCCTGATTTTTATCTGATGTGGCCCATAAGTCCAATTATTATAATCACCAGAGAGGTTATTTGGGGACTGGCTATTAGCCTCATTTTGCATTCAGAGGCAGGAGGTGATAAATCTTAAAACAAGGACACATGATTTTAGAACTGATATCACTGAGGTCTCTCCTCCATCTCTCCCTCTTGACCTCTCTGCATCCTTCCTTTTGATTCTAATCCTTCCTATTTGCCCAGTCTCTTTTTCTTTTGCCCCCTATTATTTTCCCTTATTGATTTGTCTTGTGCTTACTGGTATCTCTTCGCACATCTAAATTTTTCTGCTGGTGATACTTGAGTTTCTAACAGTTTTTCTTAAAAAATATTTCAAGTAACTATTCAAACTACTCACTTCTTAAGGAATGTCAGATAAGCTCCTCTTATGATTCCTCCCCTATTTCCTCCCATGCTTGACAGACGCTACCTAGAGGAATGCTATAATTATCTGTGTCACTCCAGACCAAGTCTTTGGTAGAGGATTCTGTCTGTCCTTGGCCCTGTCCTGGCATTTTAAACAGGGATATGTATGAAGACATGGAAGGCAGAATTACCTAATTGGCAGGTGGATTAACAGAGAAGGCAATGGCACCCCACTCCAGTACTGTTGCCTGGAAAATCCCATGGATGGAGGAGCCTGGTAGGCTGCAGTCCATGGGGTCTCTGAGAGTTGGACACGACTAAATGGCTTTACTTTCACTTTTCACTTTCATGCATTGGAGAAGGAAATGGCAACACACTCCAGTGTTCTTGCCTGGAGAATCCCAGGGACAGCGGAGTCTGGTGGGCTGCCGTCTGTGGGGTGCACAGAGTCAGACACGACTGAAGTGACTTAGCAGCAGCAAGTGGATTAAAGCCAGGAAAGACAGCTAAGACCATAGACGACAGAATCCATTTCCAAAGTGATTTCAATTGGCTGGAATGCTGAATGAAACCAACCAGCTGAAATTTAAGTCAGAAAGATGAAAACTCTGACATACTAAATTTAAAGAGAATTTTCAGAAACTCAGGTCCTGACTTAGATTATGTCATGTGGACTAGATTGAAGGATGTTAATTGAATCTTAGGTTAATATAAGCCCAAAGCATGACACAGCTATTGAAAAGGCTAACATATTGTTAGACTGTAATAACAAGTAGGTCCCAGATCAAAGAGAGGAATTGTCTTACTCTACTGTGTGTTGTCCAGAAAAACATCTATTTCTGCTTTATTGACTATGCCAAAGCCTTTGACTGTGTGGGTCACAATAAACTGTGGAAAATTCTGGAAGAGATGGGAATACCAGATCACCTGACCTGCCTCTTGAGAAACCTGTATGCAGGCCAGGAAGCAACAGTTAGAACTGGACATGGAACAACGGTCTGGTTCCAAATAGGAAAAGGAGTACGTCAAGGCTGTATATTGTCATCCTGCTTATTTAACTTATATGCAGAGTACATCATGAGAAACGCAGGGCTGGAAGAAGCACAAGCTGGAATCAAGATTGCCAGGAGAAATATCAATAACCTCAGATATGCAGATGACACTACCCTTATGGCAGAAAGTGAAGAGGAACTAAAAAGCCTCTTGATGAAAGTGAAAGTGGAGAATGAAAAAGTTGGGCTTAAAGCTCAACATTCAGAAAACGAAGATCATGGCATCTGGTCCCATCACTTCATGGCAAATAGATGGGGAAACAGGGGAAACAGTGTTAGACTTTATTTCTGGGGGCTCCAAAATCACTGCAGATGGTGATTGCAGCCAGGAAATTAAAAGACACTTTCTCCTTGGAAGAAAAGTTATGACCAACCTAGATAGCATATTCAAAAGCAGAGACATTACTTTGCCAACTAAGGTCTGTCTAGTCGAGGCTATGGTTTTTCCTGAGGTCATGTATGGATGTGAGAGTTAGACTGTGAAGAAGGCTGAGCGCTGAAGAATTGATGCGTTTGAACTGTGGTGTTGGAGAAGACTCTTGAGAGTCCCTTGGACTGCAAGGAGATCCAACCAGTCCATTCAGAAGGAGATCAGCCCTGGGATTTCTTTGGAAGGAATGATGCTAAAGCTGAAACTCCAGTACTTTGGCCACCTCCATGCGAAGAGTTGACTCATTGGAAAAGACTCTGATGCTGGGAGGGATTGGGGGCAGGAGGAGAAGGGGACGACAGAGGATGAGATGGCTGGATGGCATCACTGACTCGATGGACGTGAGTCTGAGTGAACTCTGGGAGTTGGTGATGGACAGGGAGGCCTGGCATGCTGCGATTCATGGGGTCGCAAAGAGTCGGACACGACTGAGTGACTGAACTGAACTGTGTGTTGTCAGGTCATATTTGAAACATGATTTTCTGTGATGAGGCAGAACAGAAGTAGGTGGAAAGGAAAGGACAGTGAGAGGTAACAGGACTAAGAGGATCTGTAAGTAAATCATGTCACATGGAAAAAAAAAAATCTTGGAAGGAAACACAGAGAAGGAGACCTGCTAGAAGAGTTCACCCATTCAAGATGAGGCCGTCCTATCTGCGTACCCTGTCTCTGCTTGGTTTATTTTATTTCTGTGAGTTCTGAAATGAGTCCAAACTTCGTCCATAATAGTACCTAGTTCTGAGTATACGGATCTTCACTATCATGATTCAGGTATGGAAAGGGTTGGTTTCACCGGTGTATGATCTGCACTTAGAGGGATCCCATGCTCAGTTTAATGTCTCCCACTTGAAATTCATAACAATTTTGAAAGGGGGGACTGGCATTACTATTTTTCACTGAGTCTCATTAATTATGTAACCAGTCTTGGGTATAGAAAACATTATTTTCTTGTTAGACCCATTGGAATTCCTAAAAGGGAATTTTGTTATGAAAATGAACCAACAATGTTAGTAACACTGACTCGGTGGTAAAGAATCCATCTGCCAATGCAGGAGACACAGGTTCAATCCCTGGGTTGGGAAAATCCCCTGGAGAATAAAACAGCAACCCTCTCCTGTATTCTTGCCTGGGAAATTACATGGACAGTGGAGTCTGGTGGGCTATAGTCCATGGGGTCGCAAAAGAGTCAGACATGACTTAGTGACTGAACACCACCACCACCACTGATACCAACAAAAGAATGAACTTTCAGACTACAGGTTAATCTTAAAGTGAACTCGAACTCAGTCAAAAATGCTATGAACACAGTTAAGAGAGTCTATAGTTTATGACTCCTTTGTGACTCATTTTTAGCTGCCCCAAATGATAAATTAAAATACACATAGGACCTGAGGTGGATTTGGGTTTGGAAACAAGAAATGAACACTAGGTTATTGGTGGTCACTTCATCATCACTTCCAGTCCTTTGCTGCTGGCCTCCTTCTTCTGTCTCTTCCCACCCATTGGACATCTCTGGGGCTCCTGGCTTCTTCAGTTTGGCTCCACTTATGCCCTATCTGCTTATTAGCCAATTAAAAAGGCTAGTTACACAAACTGCAGAATTTTGTCTTCCTAACCTGTCAGTGGCATCATGGAAGGCTGCCAGATTTGGCAAATAAAAATACAGGATGTCCAGTTAAATTAGAATTTTAGATAAACAATGTATCATTTTTTTGATATATGTTCCAAATACTGCATGATCTATACTTATGATAAAAAGTTTATTATCTAGATGAAATTCAAATTTGTTTGAAAGTCCTATATTTTATCTTGGAAGCCTAGCATTGTCAGTCTGCATAGATCCTGGGTTGCCCCAGTCATTCAAGATATGACTACCATCTAACCTCCTCAGAGTCCATTGGCATCTCTTTAGTTTTATTTTCAAAAACCAAAATTTCCCCCTGGATTTGTCTAATGTCAAATTCTGGCTCCTGCAATTTCTCCTTCCTCTCTAGTTCCTGTTTCAACCAGAGAGCAGGGACCACTAGCAGATCCTGAGTTTGGCTGAACAAACATCTGTCTTTCCCAATTCACATTAGTAATTCCTTACATTTATTCAGGTTCTCTTTCACAATTTCATTGCCAAGTAATCCCAGAGAAGTCACACTTACTAGATTTTGCAACAGAGATTGTAACTCATTTTCTCACCATTATTTTCCCAGTAGCCACTACAGTGCATGGCAACCAGTGGAGTTCAATAAATATTTGTTGAATGAGTTAATTAAAGAATAAACTGCCTGCAGACTGTTTGCTAGATTAGATGGAACAGAGTGTTCTATTTTAATCCAGACTATGGAAGGACTATGACCAATAGCGTTAAGGTTTAGGGAAATCACTATAGTTCAACACCCACCCCCCAATTTCCTACTATCAGAGGTCCAAGTGGTAGTGTTGAGAAGTCAAGAACTGCCCAACTGTGGCAGTGTTCAGGAGGAGGCTGAATTTTCACTTGGCAAGGAACCGGTACCACAGACAGAATTTCTAGACTGTGGTGAGAATTATTAGACTACTTTTAATTCTAGGATTCAAAGATGTTAATGCACTCTCTCCACTTTTTTTCTTCAGGCTTGAAAGTTGCCTCTGTTATTGAATCCTCTTCTGAGACCTAGCAGGTATACCGGTTGCAGGCAAGAATTTATGATACGCCAACTCCTCTTAGTTTCAGATTTTGTAGGGCATAAAGAAAGTTGCTCCTATTAATGCAAAGTAAGAAGCCCTTACTTTTTTCAGTTTATCTTTGATTTATGTGTTTCCCTGTCTAAATGTGGCCAGGCTTTCCTTGGCCTTTTTGAAAAAGAACACAATGTAATCATTGAAAACCTGCGGCAACCGCCTACATGTCCTTGTGCTGGTGCGTGTGTGCGCAGTTGCTCTGTTGTGTCTGACTCTTTGGAAATCCATGGTCTGTAGCCCGCCAGGCTCCTCTGTCTATGGGATTTCCCAGGCAAGAATACTTGGAGTGGGTTGCCATTTCCTCCGCCAGGAAACATGTCCATGGAAGAAATGTTATATGTTACCCAAAAGTACAGGCACTGATGGAATCCTAAGCTAGTTCCTCAACCTGAGAGAAAGAATTATTTGGAGGTATAATAAGCATAACCATACCCCCTAGTAAGCCTGGAATCCTTATATATCTCCCAGTTCTTTTAATGTGTGCAGGAAAGGATGAGCCTTTTGGGGTAGAATTATTGTGCATATCTTGAGTGGTGCCCGTGGTGCTGGTGGGCAGGGGAGTAAGGAGAGAGGAGATAAAGGAGAGTAGGGGCAAGCTATGTGTTGTCCGCTGGGGCCAGAATAGGGAGTCTGTGATGGCTCAGGATGTGTGTCTGGTGTGAAGGCTGAGTAGAGGCTGTGTGTGTGCAAAAACAAAGATGAGTGGTGGAAGCCACATGTGATGTGGATCAGATCACAGGGCAAAGGCTGTATGCATATATGTGGTCAAGATTTATATGAGGGTGGAGGTAAGTGTGGTGTGGGGCCCTAATTGTGTAATATAAAAGAGGAAAAAGTCTTGTGAATAGACTGATCATGAGCATGTTCAGGTGTATATGGGAAAATGGTTGGTGACAGCCAAGTGTGTGGTGTGGATAAAGTAAAAGTGTGTGACAGCATATTTAGAGGGTGGGATTAGATGTAGGTCATGTGTGTGACTGTGAGAGACAGAGAGAGAAGTTACCTTTGGGACATCTATGCCTATTTATGCATAGGATATGATTTTAAGTTATTTGTGTATCGATACATTATGTGTTTATGTTTGGACAAGGGTAAGAGAAGAGCATGTGTGTGTGTGTGTATCAGGGCAGAGTATTTCTGTACTGGATGGAGCTCTGATGTGTTGGCATATAACCCAATGTGCACGTTTATGACACATGCATATGAATGATTAGCAGGTATGTGCTATGGGTCCTGTGGTAACAGTAAGACCCTACAAGAAGGAACACCAAGTCACCATTATGCAGTTTTTCTGTCTGACCTGCTCATCCTGTTTCCATTGTCACCAGGTACCAGGAAGATGCACTAAGCACTGGCTCAGAGCAGGTTGAATGTGAATAAAAGAAGACCTTTAGTCCTCACCCTTCGGGTTAGTCATGTCTAAGACACAAGTGGGTGGTGAGATTACAACACAGTGCTCCCTAAGTTTTACCCTGGTCATGGCCTTCAACGTGTTCTCCTGGAACCCAGGTGAAAAGGGTACACCCAAGATGTGTTCACACTGAGGGTTTTGTGTGGTCGCCCTCTTAGCATCCCTGAGTCTGAGCCACATCTCTGAGGCTGACATGTCAGCCTCTTTGTTTATGTGTGTGTTGCTCGCTCAGTTGTGTCTGACTCTTTGAGACCCCATGGATTGTAGCCCACCAGGCTCTGCTGTCCATGGAATTTCTCCAGGCAAGAATACTAGAGTGAGTTGCCATGCCCTTCTCCAGGGAATCTTTCCAACCTAGGGATCAAAGCCAGGTCTTCTGCGTTGCAGGCAGTTTCTTTATATGTAACATTAATATTTTATTCACCTTTGTCCTGAAATTTGTAGACCCGTAGATCAGAGATACATAGGCTTAGACTCTACCTTTTGCAGAGATATGAAATCTTAGACCTTGATAAAGAGTGGGAATGGTTGGGTAGTTCAGTACTCTGAGCATGGAGGTACTCTTTCCTCCTCTAGCTGAGAAATACTGCTCTGGTCCAGTCCTCTCTATCTTAGACAAGAGGAACTTAAGATCTAAAAAGGTCAGAATCCTGCTCAAGGTGAAAGCAGTGTAATCAGTAATTTTTGCCAGCTTGAGTTTCTCTGAGCTACCCATTTCAGACGTTAACATTTTGTAGGTAGGTTTATGGGCTTCCCACATGGCTCAGTTGGTAAAGAATCCACCTGCAATCCAGGAGATGTGGGTCATCCCTTGGGTGGGAATATCCCCTTTAGAAGGGCATGGCAACCCACTCCAGTACCCTTACCTGGAGAATTACATGGACAGAGGAGCCTGGTGGGCTAAAATCCATAGGATTGCAAAGAGCTGGACATGATTGACGTGACTGAGCTGGCACGCACAGGTGGGCCTATATTTATTTAGCTCCATCTGTACAACCCTGAACATAGCATCTGAACTAAATAAGAATTCTTAATAAAATCAGTTAGAAAAAGATGAAGATCTACTATAGCATAATATGGGACTTGGGGAAATAATAAATATGCTACATGAGTTTCAGTGAAAACTGAAAGATGAGCAATTGTGACCGTTATAAGACTTTTGAAATACACATTCATAATAAATAATGGGCTAAAAAACATCAGATGGTGTAGAAAGAATTTTTCTGCATCAATGTTTGTCCTAAGGAACCACTCTGGTCTTTCCAGATTATGATCCTATGTACCTAGGAAATCTATTTGTTAGACAAAATAGGAAATACCCCATCTTTTTGCCTTTGAAAACAGAACTTACAGAAAATAATATTCTGAGCCCCTTAAATGTATCTGTTATTTCCTTTCTGCTTTCTTTGATATCAAGTTTATTTGCTTACTGATCAAAAGAAGAACAATGAGAAAGAACTCGTAATTTAAAATCAAATTGATCTCTCTGAAAATCGTGGTTCCATCCTTCACTGTGTGACCCTGGGCAAATATCTTAACCTCTCTGAGTTTCAGCTTCCCCATCTGTATAATAGTACAATGATGACTACTGTGCATAGTTATAAAAATTAAGTAGTATGCATGCACTAAATACCTGGCCCAGAGCAAGCAGCCAATGAACATGACTCCCACTTCCTTCCTCAACAGATGCTTTGACCTTTGCTTGCTATGCTGAGAAGTACCTTTGTCCGGTAGAGTCTCTAAAGGTAGGAGACACCTCACATTTCATCTGTCAGTGGAGCTTAGTAGGGTCAAGACTTGGATCAGATGAATAAGGTGTGTCCCTTGGGGACAGAATTTAAGGAGGTGTTAAAAACCTCGGTAATCAAGATAAATAGTGTTTGAAGTAATATTATTAAAATTAAAATGAATGCCTTGGGTAGTGAACATATTCTGAAATTAGATAGTGATGGTGGTTGCACACATGTAAATATACTGAAAAACTACTGGATTGTACATTTTATTTAATTTTAGATTTGCTTTTTTAAAATTGGAGTATAATTGCTCTACAGTGTTATGTTAGTTTCTGCTGTACAATAAAGTGAATCAGCTATATGTATACATATCCCCTTCCCCTTGTGTCTTCCTCCCACCCACCCCTCATCCTCCTCATCACAGAGCACTGACTGAGCTCCCTGTACTATACAGCAGCTTCCCACTCTCTATTTTACACATGGCAATGTGAATTGTACGCTTTAAAAGGATGAGTTTTATGGTATGTGATTTACACTTCAATAAAGCTGTTATTTAAAACTTAATATGAAAAAACTCATGATGAACAAAATATCAACATTTTAAGGAAAGCAAGGATTATGCTAGAACCCACCCAACCCTGAGGGCACCAGATTCCAGATTTCAGGACCACAAATCCTGCTTTGAGAAAAATGTGAGATGGAAAGGAAGGGGGTCACATGCAGAAGGAGGAGCAGTGGACTTTCTGATTCTTTTTTGTAGTTTTCTCTTTTTCTTTCTCAAGTCACAAGCACTGATTTCCCCTGAGCACCTTTCTTAACAACCCTACAGCTTCTGTTCCTTCCCTTTCCTCTCTTTTCTGCATAGCACACAAGAAAGCAAGTGCAGGAGGGCTAAGCTTGAATGCAGAGAGGAAGACAAGTCTATCTAGTTTGTTCCAGGCCCACCTCTAACCTTGAGGAAGGTTTGTAACAAGATGGGAAAAATATTCAACTCACAACTGGTACTCAGATTTCTAAGAGAGGAACTTAAAGAGAGAAAGATGCCTCAAAACTCTTGGAGTACAAAATGGCACTCAGAAGCATGCATGTCAGTTGAAGTTCAGTCAGATGGGACCAGCATTCCTACCACAAAGAGAGGAATCTCTTACGCTGGAGAAGATGGGAGTGGCAGTAGAACATGAGAGAACAACTGATTGTGATGGGAGAAGAAAAAGAGAGGACGTGGGGGGACTTCCCTGGTGGTCCAGTGGCTGAGACTCTGAGCTCCCAATGCAGGAGGCCTGGGCTTGACCCCTGGTCAGGGAACTAGATCCTGCATGCTGCAGGTAAGACCTGGAGCAGCCAAATTAATTAATTAATTAAAAAAATTTTTTTAAGAAGGGATGTAGTGAAGATATGAGATTGGATTCTGCGTGGGCAGAATGGCCAATAGAGGAGGAGACCCCTGAACCGGGGAATGGAAAGGGCCACCAGAAAGACTTTTCCAAACAAGAGTATCTAAACTGGCTTAAAAGTTGTTTAATGGGTGCTATGTGATATAGTTTCTCCCCTATAACCCTGGCGCTTAAATAAAATCTACATATATGAGATGTATGAGTAGGGGTTTGTATGCAAACCAGTGGAAAGACTGGTTTTCATGACTAGGTTGACCTGCTCAGAGTGAAAAATGGAACAAAGGAGGCAGAAGCACAGGATAAAGTAGAGACTATAAGATGTAAACTCCCTAGACTATGCATACACCTTACAAAGGGCTCTGAGCCCTTGTAGGTCATGGACTTGAAGAGTTGAGTCAGCTTAATCTAGCTCTCAAGGGTCAGGGAAACCGCATCTGAGATTCAGGATAAGAGCATATTTGTTGAGCAGGGTTAAATCCTGTTTGAAGGGTCATTGTGAGCCCAGGAGGAGTGGGGAGAATCTTGATGGTACATTCCACTTATAACTAAAGGGAAAGAAGAATAGATGGGAGTGACACCAAACATGGCTTCAACAGACTCAATGAAAATACCTGGGGCCCAGTTGTCTAAGATTCATACTTAAATTTGTTACTTGACACATTCCAAGGGGTTATAAGGTATTAGAACCTATATCAACCTCAAGATCTCAGCTGCTACTGCTGCTGCTGCTAAGTCGCCTCTATGCGACCCCAGAGATGGCAGCCCACCAGGCTCCGCCATCCCTGGGATTCTCCAGGCAAGAACACTGGAGTGGGTTGCCATTTCCTTCTCCCACGCATGAAAATGAAAAGTGAAAGTGAAGTTGCTCAGTCGTGTCCGACTCTTAGTTACCCCATGGTCTGCAGCCTAACAGGCTCCTCCATCCATGGGATTTTCCAGGCAAGAGCACTGGAGTGGAGTGCCATTGCCTTCTCTGCAAGATCTCAGCTAGATAGCCACATTTCTTATTTTGCTAGTAAATGTTCCAGTTGAAGAGCAGATGTTTACAACACTACCTTATATATGTATATTATTTTCTTTCTGCTAACCTTCCCTCATTAATTTTCCTACTGAAAATGATAGTTTAATATGAACCATAACAGACTCTATGTTTTCCTAGCACTCAAGAAGCATGAACATAACTCTCTACTGGTTTTCCTGTACTAGTTTCTTGTCAATAAATCACTTTCCTTCCCAGAACTTTCTGGCTATAGTTCAATTCTGTTTTATGGTAGGCAAGTCTCAAAAAAACTCACTCTGGCCCAAATTAGCTCCCGGCACCAGTATTTTTTTAATGGTCCTCAGATTATTCTAATGTTCTGCTTTAGTTACAAATTCCAGGAACCGAATCTTTGGAGGCATATGTATTTTGAAAAATCCTCATCCTCTCCTATCACTTGAGACATTTAATAAGATGAGATTTAAATTTATCTAGTTCTATAGCTCAAGTAATTATTTAATACTCTTTATGTTTTAAATCCCAGATAAACAAAAGGCAGATTATGAAGGACTCTGGCCATTTAATTATGGAGCTTAGGCTTTGTCTAGGTGGGGTGTCACAGAAGGATTCCTAAAGCTCTAAGAGTAAATAAAATCAAAGACATTGACAACACTCAGAGTTGACAGGGCTATGGAGTAACTGGGATTCTCGTATAGGATATTTACTAATGCTCTATGACTCAGCATTTCCACTGTAGATTATGTGCCAACAGAAATAAGTGCTTGTGTCAGCCAAAAGATCTATACAAAAATGTTTGCAACAGTTTTACTCAAAACATCTAAAAACTACAAATGACCCAAATGTCCATCAACAGTAATAAACACATTGAGATGTATTCACATGATGAAATACTACATAGCAGTAAAGAAGAATGACATACTTATCCAGGACACATACTGGATAAATATCACAAACACTGAGTAAAATTCATATGCAAAAAAGAACCTGTTGTGTTATTCCATTTATATGAACGTTTAAGCAGGCAAAACTAATATGTGATGACAGAAATCAGTATATAGTGACCTTAGGGGTGGAGTATGACTCAAATGGGGGCATGAGGGAAACCTTTGGAGTGCCAGAATGTTCTATATCTTGATCTAGTATACATATTTAAAGACATGCCAAGTCATGTATTTAAGGTTTAGGCATTTTACTAGGTTAATACTTTTATTAAGTTATACCTCAGTAAAAATTGAAAAGAGGAAGGGGTACAACAAGATTTGCATTCTGGAGTGACCACTCTAATTATGAAACAGATTGAGGGCAAGAAGAAAATATATCAATAATATTGCTAAAACAGTGGTGGCCTGAAATAGGAGATGGATTAATTTAACACATAAAAGGTAAAGAAAAGAGGACCGAGTACTTCCTGTGTGTTGGTAGACGAGGGTAGAAGGATGTGTTAAGAATTATTCAGAGGATTCTGGCTTAGGCAACAGGCTGGATGGCGGTGACACTTGCTGAGATTGAGAGCACAGAAGGTGGAGCAGACTTGGGGTCATGTTTAGTAAATGATGAAAATTCTGGGAAGAACTAGGTGTGGACTAGGTAGGCCATCCGCTCTCTCCAGCTGGTGTAACAAGAGGGTCATAATCTCAGTTTGAATCACCTGCATTTTGTCGGCACTGGAAGAACAGGCTCTAGCTAGTCAGAGTGGCTTAGGGAGATGTTAAGGAGCCGCTGTCACCTTGTGAACAGGAATTTATGCTGTAAAAACAAGACCCATGAAAAATAAAAATGGGTTTAAAGCAAGCAGCCTCAAGTTTCCAAAATGCCAGAAAATGAAAATGTAAAGGCAGATAATGCCAAAGGAAATAAATATACCTACAATCCTTAGATGTTGTGAGGAACAGAGAGCATGTGATTTTGAGAGTGAGATTATGTAGCTGATTGGACGGAATGAACATTGAGGGGAGGGGCA
The DNA here is from genome assembly GCF_001704415.2 of Capra hircus. Taxonomy (NCBI): domain Eukaryota; kingdom Metazoa; phylum Chordata; class Mammalia; order Artiodactyla; family Bovidae; genus Capra; species Capra hircus. The sequence goes on from NC_030815.1 coordinate 100,971,718, forward strand.
AGAGCTCTGGGGCCAAACAGATATAGGTTCAAATCCTGTCTCTACTACTTTCTTGTGCTTTGACTGTTCTTGTTGTTCAGTTGCTCAGTTGTGTCCAACTCTGTGACAGAGGGCAAGCCAGCTGAACAAACATAGCCTCAGTTTATTTGAAAGTGTAGCAAATAGTACACACTGTTCCAGATATGATGCTTAAATAAATCCATGTATGTGGAAGAAGTCAATTCATTATGGGTTTACACATATATGGGTTTCCCTTTCCTCTTATTATGGACAAAGAAAGTCCTCTACTTGTTGTTTGGTCACCAAGTCATGTCCAACTCTTTTGTGACCCCATGGACTGTAGCCCGCCAGGTGCCTCTGGCAGGCGAGAATACTGGGGTGGGTTGCCATTTCCTTCTCCAAGGGATTTTCCTGACCCAGAGATTGAATTCACGTCTCCTGCATTGGTAAGCAGATTCTTTACCACTGAGCCACCAAGGAGGCCCTTTTAAATTCATATAAAAAGTACTAAAGAGTAAAATGGCTTACTCAGACCACTTAACTAAATACCACTGTATCTTCGGTAAGGATTTTGACTTTCAAAATCCTATCCTACAGCCTTTCCTGATTATATGAATTAATCCTCTTCTCCCTGTAATGCGTAATATTTAAAAAGTCACCCTTAAGTACTGTAGGAAGTGTCTTCATTCTTGTTCACTCCATCTCTGATCTTCCATCTTTCTCTTACTGTACACAAAGATTATTGGACAGGATTCAGAGATTGAATAACTGGCTGTAGTTTAAAATCATCACTTTGACAAATGTATTAGTTAAGATTAGTTTGACAGCATTTACCCAAAAGCTCTAAAAATGATGATTCAACAATACAGAAATGTATTTCTCATACAAAAGAAGTCTTGGAGGTAGGCATTCCTGGGTTGGCTTGGCAGCTCTCTGATAACATAAGCACTTCAAGCTACAATATTTCTGTCCAGTATCTCAGCACAGGTCTTCCATCCTCGAGGTGCCTTATGATTCAGAAGGGCATACTGTTCTAGTTGTAAATCAGAAGGAAAACAAGGCATAAGGACAATAAAGGACCACTTCCAGATGGGGTAGTTTTCCTTTATTGTTGTTGTTTAGTCACTCTTTTGTGACCCCATGGACTGTAGCCCACCAGGCTCCTCTGTCTATGGGATTTTCCAGCAAGATTATCTGGAGTGGGTTGTCATTTCCTCCTCTAGGGGATCTTCCAGGCCCAGGGATCAAACCCACATCTCCTACGTCTCCTGAATCGCCAGTGGATACTTTACCACTGAGTCACCGAAGTTCCGCAAAACATTTCAGTTTGCATTCCACTCACCAAAATTAGCTGCAAGGGAGGTTGCAAAACACAATTCCAGATGGTAATATGCCCACACAAAAATCTGGATTCTTTCACTAAGGAGGGAGGAAAGAGTTCATGTTGAAATAGGCACAGGATTTGCATTCTAGTGGAATGGTAATTGATAGCATTTATTAAGTGATTACTATATGCCAGGGACTTCCCAGGTGGCTCAGTGGTAAAGAATCTGCCTGCCGATGCATTAGACTCGAATTCAATCCCTTGTCAGGAAGATACTCTGGAGAAGGAAATGGCAACCCACTCCAGTGTTCTTACTGGAAGAATCTCATGGTCAGAGGAGCCTGGCAGGCTATAGTCTATGGAGTCACAGAGAGTCAGACACGACTTAGCAACTAAACAACAACAACTATATGCCAGGCATTGTTGTAACCATCTTACCTGTACTAACTTATCTGATTTTGCAACAATCCTTTGGAGTAGGTACCATCATTATCCATATTTTGTAGATAAAAGAAATAGAGGCACAGAGAAATCAATAACTTAACCAAATTGAAATGTCATAACAAGTAGATCCAGGATATGAACTCAGTCTGAATTCCAAATATATACTTAGAACCTCCATTCTGTATTACTTCTCCTCAGTGTTTTCATGTGTTAAATTTATGTTCTCTTCCGTCCATGGAATTTCCCAGGCGAGAATATTGGAGTGGTTGACCATTCCCTTCTCCAGGGGATCTTCTTGACCAGGGGTTGAACCTGGGTCACCTGAGTTGCAGGCAGATTCTTTACTCTCTGAGCCACCAGAGGAGCACCATGTTCTCTTCTAGGCATAAATATTCTTCCCTATGTTTTGGAGGTGTAACTATTTGGTCCCAGTTCTCCAGCTCTCCTTTAGTGGTGGTTAGGCCTTGGTAGCTGGATGCCTGGTTATATAGTCAATTAGGAATGAATAGGAAAACGTTGTAATATACAGGACCTGGGAGATTATTGGGTTGCCTACTGAATTACAGTGCTGCTGTGATGCAATAGGAACTAGGAAGTATCCCCCTCTTTTTTAAGAGCTGTGTCTTGAATTGGGATCAGTGATGACATCACTCATTGCTCAGTTCAGACAACTGGACATCATTTCTGACTCTTCCCACTCCTTCATTCCCGCATATAATCAATTAGTCCCTCTGATCAAACCTCCTAAATATTTCTAGAATTCGTCAGCTTATCTCTATCTCTATTGTCTCATCTCCAAATTCATGGCATTATGACTTTGTGTTTGGTAATTCAGTAGTCACATATATAGTGTTTCTGCCAGCCCTCTTGCTTGGGTCCACTCTCTAGGGAACTTGATACCCACAGCTGATCACATCATCCTTTCTTAAAACCCTTCAATATCGCCTCCTTTTCCTTAAGATAATGTCGAAACTCTTAACCTGATTTATAAAATCTTTCACTCCGAAAGTAAGCTGAAAGGCTGTTACAGGTTGAGTTCCCCAGGAAGATCACTCAGATGGAGATTAGGAGGCAGAAGTTTTATTAGGGTGTCCTCTTGGTGCCACCTCTATGAAAGGGAAAGGTAGGGAGCGAGGCTGAACAGAAAAAGAAGTTAAACTGTGAAGTAGTCTCAACGGAAGCCTCAGCTGCCATTATGTTCCCATCTGAAACTGGGATGACCCATAAGAATTGTCCTGAGGTGGAGTGAGATGGCTGGGTCTTTATATCTCCAAATTGATTGACATTGGATGTGGCTTGCCCTGGGAAGTGGGCTTGACCTAGGATGAGGCCATCTACACATTCTACAGCTTCTTGTGCTAAGTCTAAGTCCTATTTGGAAGATTAACCCAAACTCAGCATTTTCATGCACCACACCCTTACTCAGGACCTCTGACCTAATTTTCCTAGTTTTACACTGGAGAGAGTAGGATGAAGGTGAGTCTGGCTGACCTCAAGCCCATCTTCCTATTTCTCTAAGGCCACACATTGTACTCTTGGCTTTTTTGTGAGGCTCACATCTTCTGGATTCTGGAGTCTTTTCACCCTGTCAGAGGTTTCTTTCCTTGGGCCTCCTTATCCCACCTTGAGTAGGCATTGCTTTAGAAACCTTTGCAAAGACTTAGACACCTAGGGTTTGGGCACATCCTGTCTAATTCTCTTCTAGTCAGTCAAACTTTTAATCTCTTTAGGTGGAAAGGCAGCTCTTATGTTAACTTTCATTGATCCCACGTTGACTGGAAAGTTTTTAGGAATTCTATGCTCGAGTCCTCCAGTTTTCCCCTTATTTTTTAAAGTCAAAATTACATTCCTTTCTCTCTAAAGCATCAGGCTCACAAAGTTGAAAACCATGACTTTCAAGATTATTGTCTCCACTATAGCTTTTATAAAAGTTTACTCAAGATTTCAAATCCAAATAATGCAATGTGTGTGTGTGTATGTGTGTGTGTGTGTATAAAAGTCTCTTCCCACTCCTTGAATAGTGAGGGAAAATCAAATGATCTGGGCAAAAGAAAGAGAAAACATCCATATTGTTTGAAATCAAGTGTACCTACTATACACATAAGCCTGCTCTGTCTCACTTTACCTCTCCCTTCCTCTTGCTTCCTGGGAGCATATCCTAAATAAACTACCTGCATCAAAATCCTATTTCAAACTCAGCCTCCAGGGGCACTCAGTAAAGGGAAATGTATTCCTCATTAATTTCTAAGCATTCACCAGGGTTGCCTCATGCGTGCTCAGGAACTGGCCCCACATTGCATTCCATGTGGTCCCCTCCTGAATGTGCCTTGATACAGACTCTGTTACCTACAACTCAGATAGCTGAGCCATTGACTACAGAATTCTTTCTTTGAGATTACACCTGCTATCACCAATAGACCCTCAGGGTAAAGGCCACTTTTCCAAGCATGTTTTACCCTTTGGAAATTGTGAAATTTACCACAGCTCAGAGATCAGCCTATAACTTTTAATGGGACATGTCTAATGGTTCAGGGATCATGGAAGAATAGTGCAATACTGAAAACAACTTATAACCATCACACAAATCCAGTTTTGTCCTAAGGTTTCTTGCTGACAGGGCCAACTTCTTGCTTTGCCCATGTACCTGTCTCCATGACTGGAAGGTTAGTTCACAGCTCTACTTCTAGAATTACTCCTGGTACCTCTATACCAGAGTTCAAGCCAATCTGACACTCTAGCATCAGAAAGAAGGGTCATTTTTCTTCCTACTTTATTAAAAGACCCACTTATCTTCTCCAGTTCTTCTAGTTTTTTCCTCAAAAATATATCTTTTTCCTAAGATAACTGTCAGTGGGATATGTGTTACCTGCAAGGAAACCAAGTCACAGACATGTGATCCGACTCTATGGACTCAACAAGATACAAACACACAATGACTTTAATACAATTTCTAAGTCTTTTTTTTAAAAGTCATTTTGGGGAAATTGATACTCAATTTGGGTTAAGTTTGGTCATCTGACATGTTTAACATTTGGATCATCTCTTAGTCTATGTAAAATTTAGTCCTTTTATCGGTTTTTCTGTTTTTACTGAATAGTCAAAACTCTTGGGGCTCAGTCTCACTCAGAGTTACCTTGGCGCAAGTAGAAATCACAGATGGAGAGGTGGACCATCTTTGGTTAACAGTGGGAGAAACCCAACTCATGCTAGCTCAAGCAGATTACAAAATCTTGAGATACATAGGAATGACGTTTGTCTTAGGAGTCACCAGAACAAAGGATTTGAATGCTATTAGTATGTACTTCCCTCCCATCTCTCATCTCTGTATCTGTACTCTTTATTGAATTTTTTCTTGCAGACTTCTCTAATGAAGCTGAACAGAAATTGTAGATTTATAGCTTCATAGCTTCTTTTAAAGTGATTAAAAATAAGAAAAATATCTTTCACATGTATTCAAAATTATTCTAGTGTCTGATGCTCTTCATTTCTTTGTATAGAACTAAATTTCCATCTGATATCATATTATGCCTGAAGAACTACTTTAACATTCCTTAATGTGCAGGACTTCTGACAATAAATTCTTCAGTTTTGTTTTAGTTTTTGTTCATCTGAAAAAAACTTTTTTAATTTTTGAAAGATATTTTCATGAACTATGAAATTCTTTCTAAATTCCATATATATGTGTTAATATACTGTATTGGTGTTTTTCTTTCTGACTTACTTCACTCTGGATAATAGGCTCCAGTTTCATTCACCACATTAGAACTAACTCAAATGCATTCTTTTCAATGGCTGAGTAATATTCCATTGTATATATGTACCACAGCTTTCTTATCTATTCCTCTGTCAATGGACATCTAGGTTGCTTCCATTTCCTGGCTATTGTAAACAGTGTTGTGATGAACATTGGGGTACACGTGTCTCTTTCAATTCTGATTTTCTTGGTGTGGATGCTCAGCAGTGGGATTGCTGGGTTGTATGGCAGTTCTATTTCCAGTTTTTAAAGGAATCTCCACACTGTTCTCCATAGTGGCTGTACTAGTTTGTATTCCCACCAACAGTATAAGAGGGTTCCCTTTTCTCCACACCCTCTCCAGCATTTATTGTTTGTAGACTTTTTGATAGTAGTCATTCTGACTGGCATGAGATGGTACCTCATTGTGGTTTTGATATGCATTCCTCTGATAATGAGTGATGTTGAGCATCTTTTCATGTGTTTGTTAGTCATCTGTATGCCTTCTTTGGAGAAATGTCTGTTTAGTTCTTTAGCCTGTTTTTCGATTGGGTCGATTATTTTTCTGGAATTGAGCTGCATGAGCTACTTGTATATTTTTGAGATTTCTTTGACAGTTTCTTCGTTTGCTATTATTTTCTCCTATTCTGAAGGCTGTCTTTTCACTTTGCTTATAGTTTCCTTCATTGTGCAAAAGCTTTTAAGTTTAACTAGGTCCCATTTGTTTATTTTTGCTTTTATTTCCATTACTCTGGGAGGTAGTCATAGAGGATCCTGTTCTGCCTATGTTTTCCTGTAGGAGTTTTATAATTTCTGGTCTTACATTTATATCTTTAATCCATTTTGAGTTTATTTTTGTGTATGGTGTTAGAAAGTGTTCTAGTTTCATTCTTTTACAGGTGGTTGGCCAGTTTTCCCAGTACCACTTGTTAAAGAAATTGTCTTTTCTCCATTGTATATTCTTGCCTCCTTTGTCAAAGATAAGATGTCCATAGGTACATGGATTTATCTGTGGGGTTTCTATTTTGTTCCATTGATCTATGTTTCTGTCTTTGTGTCAGTACCATATTGCCTTGATGACTGTAGCTTTGTAGTATAGTCTGAAGTCAGGCACGTTGATTCCTCCAGTTCCATTCTTTTTTCTCAAGGTTGCTTTGGCTCTTTGAGGTTTTTTGTATTTCCATACAAATTGTGAAATTATTTGTTCTAGTTCTCTGAAAACTTGCATTTAGGGATTGCATTAAATCTATAGATTGCTTTGTGTAGTATACTCATTTTCACTATATTGGTTCTCCTGATCCATGAACATGATATATTTCTCCATTTATTTGTCTCCTCTTTGATTTCTTTTATCAGTTTTTTATAGTTTTCTATACATAGGTCTTTTGTTTCTTTAGGTAGATATATTCCTAAGTAATGTAATGTTATGTTAGTCGCTCAGTCATGTCTGACTCTTTGCGACCCCATGGACTGTAGCCCACCAGGCTCCTCTGTCCGTGGAATTCTCCAGGCAAGAATACTGGAGTGGGTGGCCATTTCCTTCTCCAGGGGATCTTCCCGATCCATGGATCAAACCATGTCTCCTGCATTGCAGGCAGATTCTTTACTGTCTGAGCCACCAGGAAAGCCCAAATATAATGTAAGTGCAATGTAAATAGTTGAAGATGACTGGCAAATTCAAGTTGTGTTTTTTGGAATTTCATGAAATTTTTTTTCCCAAATATTTTCCATCCTTCGATTGAATCCATGGATATGCAGATATGAAGGGTCAACTGTATTTTCTTCTCTCCAAATATCAAATTCCTAGCAAAGATATACAATTTCAATTACATTCACAGTATCCTAAGTATTTTATTCTTTTCATTGCAATGGTGAATGGAATTGTTTCCTTAATTTCTCTTTCTGTTTTCTCATTGTTAGTATATAGGAATGCAAGGGATTTCCATGTGTTAATTTTATATCCTGCAACTTTACTATATTCATTGATTAGCTCTAGTAATTTTCTGGTGGAGTCTTTAGGGTTTTCTAGTAGAGGAACATGTCATCTGCAAACAGTGAGAGTTTTACTTCTTCTTTTCTAATCTGGATTCCTTTTATTTCTTTCTCTTCCCTGATTGCTGTGGCTAAAACTACCAAAATTATGTTGAATAGTAGTGGTGCGAGTGGGCATCCTTGTCTTGTTCCTGCCTTTAGGGGAAATGCTTTCAGTTTTTCACCATTGAGGATAATGTTTGCTGTGGGTTTATCATATATGGCTTTTATTACATTGAGGTATGTTTCTTCTATGCCTGCTTTCTGGAGGGTTTTTATCATAAATCGATGTTGAATTTTGTCAAAGGCTTTCTCTGCATCTATTGAGATAATCATATGGTTTTTATCTTTCAATTTGTTAATATGGTGTATCACATTGATTGATTTGTGGATATTAAAGAATCATTGCATCCCTGGGATAAAGCCCACGTGGTCATGATGTATGATCTTTTTAATATGTTGTTGGATTCTGTTTGCTAGAATTTTGTTAAGGATTTTTGCATCTATGTTCAGCAGTTATATTGGCCTGTAGTTTTCTTTTTTTGTGGCATCTTTGTCTGGTTTTGGTATTAGGGTGATGGTGGCCTCATAGAGTGAGTTTGGAAGTTTACCTTCCTCTGCAATTTTCTGGAAGAGTTTGAGTAGGATAGGTGTTAGCTCTTCTCTAAATTTTTGGTAGAATTCAGCTGTGAAGCCATCTGGTCCTGGGCTTTTGTTTGCTGAAAGATTTCTGATTACAGTTTCGATTTCCGTGCTTATGATGGGTCTATAGAGAGTTTCTATTTCTTCCTGTTCTCTTTCACTTTTTATTCTCAGAAGTTTGACTATGAGGTGTCTGGATCCTGCTTGTGGTTTTTCTGGGCTTTATAGATCTGTATCTTCTGCTTTGTTCTCTGTTCTCTTCTGTCACTCCAATTATATATTTATCAGACTGATACCACAACTCCTGATGCTCTTTTCTGTATTTTTTTTTTCTCAAAATGCTTCAGTTTGGACAGTTTCTACTGACCTGACTCACAAATTTTTTCCTTAGCTGTATCCTGTCTGCTGCCAAGATAATTGAAGGAATTCTTCATTTCTTTCATGTTTTTTCCTTAGCACATCCAGTTGACTGTTTTTTATAGTTTCTGTCTCTTAATGAGGGCTTCCCTGTGGCTCAGATGGTAAAGCATCTGCCTGCAATACGGGAGACCCAGGTTCGATCCGTGGATCAGGAAGATCCCCTGGAGGAAATAGCAACCCACTCCAGTACTCTTGCCTGAAAAACTCCATGGACTGTCGCCTGAGGAGCCTGGTAGGTGACAGTCCCTCAGGCAACAGTCCAAAAACTTTCCCATCTATTTTTATTGTTCTCCTTTAAAAAAAAAAAAACTAGATCCTTTAACATATTAAGCACAGTTGTTTTTAAAGTCCCTATCTGATATTTCAACATCTGAGTCATCTCTGCCTGTTTCTATTAATCAACTTTACCTCTGGGCAGTAGGGGCATCCCAGGTGGCCCAGTGGTAAAGAATCTGCCTACCAATGTGGGAGATGCAAGAAATGCAGGTTTGATCCCTGGGTGGGGAAGATCCCCTGGAGTAGGAAACGGCAACCCACTCCAGTATTCTTGCCTTGGGAATTGCATGGACAGAGGAGTCTGGTGGGCTACAGTCTAAGGGGTTGCAAAGAGTCAGACACGACTGAGTGACTGAACACATAGACACACTAAGTAATAGGTTATTTCTTGATTCTTTTATGATTCATCATTTTTAAAAATTATTAGAGTGTGGGCTTCCCTGGTGGTTCATTGGTAAAGAAAGTGCCTGCCAATGCAGTAGACTTGAGTTTGATCCCTGGGTCGAGAAGATCCCCTGGAGAAGGAAATGGCAACCCACTCCAGTATTCTTGCCTGGAAAACCCCGTGGACAGAGAAGCCTGGTGGGCTATAGTCCATGGGGGAGCAGAGAACTGGACACGACTTAGCGACTGAACAACAACAACAACAACAAAAGATAGTATGTATAGCAAAGCAGAAAGAGAATGAGTTAGTAGTATTTATGCCCAGAAATAAGTACACCTCTTCCTCTGTCAGACTAATATTGTGAGAGGTTAGTCAGCCTGGTCACTAACTGAGCTGTTTGGGTTTTGTTGTTTGATTACATTCACCGCTCCACCATCTTCATATTCCCCAAGTAGTTGGTTTCTATTACCTTATGCTTATAGTAGGGCCTAAGGTTCTAGAACATGTGTTTTCTTACTTCACTCTCTGCTTTCAGCAATTCCTGTATACATGTACCACAGATGGGGTCAGTCCATATTCTTGCCACCAATTAGTAGACAGATATTACTTGTGTTGTTTGGTGCTAGACTGTTTAGCTTGTACTCCTATCCCACCAGCCATACAGTTTTACTTGGCTCTGGGAGTGAAAAGATTCGTTGCTTCTGCCCAGTGGCTTAAGGCTTTTATTTCCTTAAGAGAAGGGTCTGGGAAATTGACTGGGATTTTGTGCCTGATCCCCAGTAGCAGCTGATCACCTTCTTCATAGCTGCACTCCTGGGGGAGGCACTCACAAGTATTCTGTTCTGCTCCTAGTTTATTCTGAGTGGCCATTGGAGGCCAAGGAATAGAGTTTGCTAGTAAGTGCAAAATTTTCTTCTGTCTGGAATGGATTGCAGCTATTTCAAAATGACATTAGATCATACTTGGCTTTTAAATGTTTTAGCCAGTTTCTTCTTACCGGTTTTTATTTTGATAACCTTTTCCTCCCATGATCTGCCACAAGTGAGAGTGTTATGTGTTCTGTCTCTCTTTGGAGTAGCTTGTCACTCTTTGGAATTCAATTCATTTAATTTAATTTTTTTAAAAATATTTGTTTATTTATTTGGCTGTGCCAGGTCTTAGTTGCAGCACATTGGACCTTTTTTTTTCCTATAGCATATAGGATCTTTAGTTGTGGTTTGTGGGATCTGGTTCCCTGACCAGGGATTGAACCCGGGCCTCCTGCATTGACAATGTAGCATCTTAGCCACTGGACCACCAGGGAAGTTCCTACTTCACTGCCTCATGACTTAAGCTTTGTGATGGGCTCAAAAAAGTTAAGTTTTTGTCAATTATCTGGCATTTTTGTATAGTTAGAAAGGGACTAATGATGTTTTGAAACACCAAAACAAAAATTAATTTTTTGAGCCTTTCTACCTTGATTGTAGCCATGAAATTAAAAGACACTTACTCCTTGGAAGAAAAGTTATGACCAACCTAGATAGCATATTCAAAAGCAGAGACATTACTTTGCCAACTAAGGTCCGTCTAGTCAAGGCTATGGTTTTTCCTGTGGTCATGTATGGATGTGAGAGTTGGACTGTGAAGAAGGATGAGCGCCGAAGAATTGATGCTTTTGAACTGTGGTATTGGAGAAGACTCTTGAGAGTCCCTTGGACTGCAAGGAGATTCAACCAGTCCATTCTGAAGGAGATCAACCCTGGGATTTCTTTGGAAGGAATGATGCTAAAGCTGAAACTCCAGTACTTTGGCCACCTCCTGCGAAGAGTTGACTCATTGGAAAAGACTCTGATGCTGAGAGGGATTGGGGGCAGGAGGAGAAGGGGACGACAGAGGATGAGATGGCTGGTTGGCATCACTGACTCCATGGACGTGAGTCTGAGTGAACTCCAGGAGTTGGTGATGGACAGGGAGGCCTGGCGTGCTGCGATTCATGGGGTTGCAAAGAGTTGGACACGACTGAGTGACTGAACTGAACTGAACCTCTTAAGTAGAAGCAGAACTCTCTTCTTATAGTTTCTTCACCAGGAAGATGCTTCTGTTAGAAAAAAACGTTAGGAAGAACCAAATGTTTCTTGCCTTGGCCTTGGTCGCATGCTCTTCCTTTTACCAATCACTGATCACAGGGCATGGTTCTCTAATTTGCCTCATTGTTCTCTAATTTGACTCCCTGGCAAGGGAGTCAGCCTCTTGCCTAACAGACAAAAACAGTAGTCTGAAGTCTGATAAGCACAGATAATTTGTAAAACTATCTTTAATGAAGAAAGTAATACATGCACATGGCAAAAAATTCAGACTTTACAGTGAGATGTTATTCTCTCCCAAATCTTACTCCAGTCATCTTCCACAGAGGCAACTATTGTTAGCAATTTCTTGAGTTTCCAATCACAAAATTTCTCTCTGTACAGTAACTTATACACACATAAACACATACCTCCACTCAAAATAGATGCTTTCTTAAACAAACCTCCACTTAACTGACTCATAAGATTAACCAGCACTCTTCACTCTTCCTGTGAAACACACAATGAATACCTACAGCATCCACATGACAGCTTCTACCAGGTAAGTTATATGCTACCAAAAGTCAGTTGTATTTATTTTAAGCCTTTTTATAGAAGCTCAAATACTTTGGCCACTTGATTTGAAGAGCCGACACACTGGAAAAGATCTTGATGCTGGAAAAGATTGAAGGCAAGAGGAGAAAGGGGCGACAGAGGATGAGATGGTTGGATGGTATCACCGACTCAATGGACATGAGTTTAAGCAACTCCCAGAGACAGTGAAGGACAGGAAACCCTGGTGTGCTGCAGTCCATGGGGTCACAAAGAGTCGGACATGACTGAGCGACTGAACAGAACTGATACCAGTTGTGACTATTATTATACTTCAGTTCAGTTCAGTCGCTCAGTTGTGTCCAACTCTTTGCGACCCCATGAGTCGCAGCATGCCAGGCCTCCCTGTCCATCACCATCTCCCAGAGTTCACTCAAACTCACATCCATCGAGTCAGTGATGCCATCCAGCCATCTCATCCTCTGTCGTCCCCTTTTCCTCCTGCCCCCAATCCCTCCCAGCATCAGAGTCTTTTCCAATGAGTCAACTCTTCGCAGGAGGTGGCCAAAGTACTGGAGTTTCAGCTTTAGCATCATTCCTTCCAAAGAAATCCCAGGGTTGATCTCCTTCAGAATGGACTGGTTGGATCTCCTTGCAGTCCAAGGGACTCTCAAGAGTCTTCTCCAACACCACAGTTCAAATGCATCAATTCTTCAGCGCTCAGCCTTCTTCACAGTTCAACTCTCACATCCATACATGACTACTGGAAAAACCATAGCCTTGACTAGATGGACCTTAGTCAGCAAAGTAATGTCTCTGCTTTTGAATATGCTATCTAGGTTGGTCATAACTTTTCTTCCAAGGAGTAGCATCTTTTAATTTCCTGGCTGCAATCACCATCTGCAGTGATTTTGCAGCCCCAAAAAATAAAGTCTGACACTGTTTCCACTGGTTCCCAATCTATTTCCCATGAAGTGATGGGACCAGATGCCATGATCTTTGTTTTCTGAATGTGGAGCTTTAAGCCAACTTTTTCACTCTCCTCTTTCACTTTCATCAAGAGGCTTTTTAGTTCCTCTTCACTTTCTGCCATAAGGGTGGTGTCATCTGCATATCTGAGGTTATTGATATTTCTCCCGGCAATCTTGATTCCAGCTTGTGTTTCTTCCAGTCCAGCGTTTCTCATGATGTACTCTGCATAGAAGTTAACTAAGCAGGGTGACAGTATACAGCCTTGACATACTCCTTTCCCTATTTGAAACCAGTGTGTTGTTCCATGTCCAGTTCTAACTGTTGCTTCCTGACCTGCATACAGGTTTTTCAAGAGGCAGGTCAGGTGGTCTGGTATTCCCATCTCTTTCAGAATTTTCCACAGTTTATTGTGATGCACACAGTCAAAGGCTTTGGCATAGTCAATAAAGCAGAAATAGATGTTTTTCTGGAGCCCTCTTGCCTTTTCCATAATCCAGCGGATATTGGCAATTTGATCTCTGGTTCCTCTGCCTCTTCTAAAACCAGCTTGAACATCAGGAAGTTCATGGTTCACGTATTGCTGAAGTCTGGCTTGGAGAATTTTGAGCATTACTTTACTAGCATGTGAGATGAGTGCAATTGTGTGACAGTCTGAGCATTCTTTGGCATTGCCTTTCTTTGGGATTGGAATGAAAACTGACCTTTTCCAGTCCTGTGGCCACTGCTGAGCTTTCCAAATTTGCTGGCATATTGAGGACAGCACTATCACAGCATCATCTTTCAGAATTTGAAATAGCTCAACTGGAATGCCATCACCACCACTAGCTTTGCTCATAGTGATGCTTTCTAAGGCCCACTTGACTTTACATTCCAGGATGTCTGGCTCTAGATGAGTGATCATACCATCGTGATTATCTGAGTCATGAAGATCTTTTTTATACAGTTCTTCTGTGTATTGTTGCCACCTCTTCTTAATATCTTCTGCTTCTGTTAGGTCCATACCATTTCTGTCCTTTATCAAGCCCATCTTTGCATGAAATATTCCCTTGGTATCTCTAATTTTCTTGAAGACATCCCTAGTCTTTTCCATTCTGTTCTTTTCCTCTATTTCTTTGCATTGATGGCTGAAGAAGGCTTTCTTATCTCTTCTTGCTATTCTTTGGAACTCTGCATTTAGATGCTTATATCTTCCCTTTTCTCCTTTGTTTTTTTGCCTCTCTTCTTTTCACAGCTATTTGTAAGGCCTCCTCAGGCAGCCATTTTGCTTTTTTGCCTTTCTTTTCCATGGGGTGGTCTTGATCCCTGTCTCCTGTACAATGTCACGAACCTCATTCCATAGTTCATCAGGCACTCTATCTATCTGATCTAGGCCCTTAAATCTATTTCTCACTTCCACTGTGTAATCATAAGGGATTTGATTGAGGTCATACCTGAATGGTCTAGGGGTTTTCCCTACTTTCTTCAATTTAAGTCTGAATTTGGTAATAAGGAGTTCATGATCTGAGCCACAGTCAGCTCCTGGTCTTGTTTTTGTTGACTGTATAGAGCTTCTCCATCTTTGGCTGTATAGAATATAATCAATCTGATTTCGGTGTTGACCATCTGGTGATGTCGATGTGTAGAGTCTTCTCTTGTGTTGTTGGAAGACAGTGTTTGCTATGACCAGTGCATTTTCTTGGCAAAACTCTATTAGTCTTTGCCCTGCTTCATTCCACATTCCAAGGCCAAATTTGCCTGTTACTCCAGGCGTTTCTTGACTTCCTACTTTTGCATTCCAGTCCCCTATAATGAAAAGGACATCTTTTTTGGGTGTTAGTTCTAAAAGGTCTTGTAGGTCTTCATAGAACCTTTCAACTTCAGCTTCTTCAGCGTTACTGGTTGGGGCATAGACTTGGATTACTGTGATATTGAATGGTTTGCTTTGGAGACAAACAGAGCTCATTCTGTCATTTTTGAGATTGCATCCAAGTACTGCATTTCGGACTCTTTTGTTGACCATGATGGCTACTCCATTTCTTCTGAGGGATTCTTGCCCACAGTAGTAGATATAATGGTCATCTGAGTTAAATTCACCCATTCCAGTCCATTTTAGTTCGCTGATTCCTAGAATGTCGATGTTCACTCTTGCCATCTGTTGTTTGACCACTTCCAATTTGCCTTGATTCATGGACCTGACATTCCAGGTTCCTATGCAATATTGCTCTTTACAGCATTGGACCTTGCTTCTATCACCAGTCACATCCACAACTGGGTATTGTTTTTGCTTTGGCTCCATCCCTTCATTCTTTCTGGAGTTATTTCTACACTGATCTCCAGTAGTGTGTTGGGCACCTACTGACCTGGGGAGCACCTCTTTCAGTATCCTATCATTTTGCCTTTTCATTCTGTTCATGGGGTTCTCAAGGCAAGAATACTGAAGTGGTTTGCCATTCCTTTCTCCAGTGGACCACATTCTGTCAGACCTCTCCACCATGACCCACCCATCTTGGGTTGCCCCGCGGGCATGGCTTAGTCATTGAGTTAGACAAGGCTGTGGTCCTAGTGTGATTAGATTGACTAGTTTTCTGTGAGTATGGTTTCAGTTTGTCTGCCCTCTGATGCTCTCTTGCAACACCTACCATCTTACTTGGGTTTCTCTTACCTTGGGCGTGGGGTATCTCTTCATGGCTGCTCCAGCAAAGCGCAGCCACTGCTCCTTACCTTGGATGAAGGGTATCTCCTCACTGCCACCCTTCCTGACCTTCCTGCAGTCCATGGGGTCACAAAGAGTCGGACACAACTGAGTGACTGAACTGAACTGATACCAGTTGTGACTATTATTATACTTAACTAATTCAATTAAATATTATATAAGCTAATTAAAAACTGAGTGCAAAAGAAGCCATCATTTTATGTAAATTCTTCGTAAAGACTTGTTAAAGGTTACTTGTTTTTTTTTTTTTTTAATAGCTATGGGAGAAACAACTAACAATCATTGAGGGGAACTGAAAAATCAATAAGGATTTTGTGATGAGATTGCTGCTAAGTTAAGTTTGAACTTTACTTCATTTACTTAGATATAAATAATGTTTGAAAAATTACAGGCTTGCTTTAAATGAAAAGCATAAAAAATGTACTTTGGATGTAGTTTATTCTAGAAAGACAACATGAAATGATAATTAATAAATTCATACCCAAAGAAAATTTTTAAGTTAAAATTCAATTGATAAAATATGTTCAAAAATATTTTTTTTCATGATTTCCTATTGTATGGCTTTTTTTGATTAAACATCCACTGATAGTCGTGACTTCATTGGATAAAAGGGTTTCTACTGTGCATATATGTATGTTCAAAAAAGGAACTAAAGAGTAACAGTGTGAGTATGTGTGTGTTCACAGAAGTGTACCTATGGACACCGTCTTCGTGAGCAGCAGTCAGAAAATGCATCTCTAACCAAATGGCATTTGACCAGAAGTCTGAAGGAAGTGAGTCAACCACACAGGTATCTGAGTGTAGAACATTTCAGGCAAAGAGAACAGCAAGAACAAAGGTCTGATATATACCCTTGATTATGGGTGACTGGTTGAAATAAATTATGGGTCACTGATATACTAAAAACTATATAGCAGTCTAAAAATTAAAGTGAATGAGATAAAGATATCTCCATTGATAAATAATAAATGCAAGACATTCATTTTTATATTCAAATGTTATCATTAGAACTTCATGTTCTATATAACTGTACAAAATGCATAAATAAAAAACTATTAGAAATACAAAATAAAATGGAAAGAAGCAAAAAGTATATTAGGAATTTTCACTCAACACTACCAGTTGATAACATTAAGTAGACAGAAAATAAAGATTAGAAAATTTAGATAAAAATAAATGTTTGAACTATTAAATATGTGATTTGTACCCTCATATGTATTTTAAACAAATAATTTAAACATTTTCTGATCCTTTTCTAGAATCATACCTTTGTTCCTATTTTGCATGTTGCGACATTGACTAGAACTTTCAGATCTATATTAAAATTTAGATTAAAAGCTATTTACACCTTAAGTGATCTGACCACTGTCTAGCACTCTGATTTTGTGGTGAATCAATCTTTCCTTTTGCCACAGAACATAGAAGTCTTATTTGATAAATGAGGAGGATAAAGTGTTAACCAGCCTTGGCAATGTCATTGTATCTGGCCAAAGTAGGGAAGTTGAGGGGTAGGGGTAATGGAGCAAATACAAAAAGTGGGACAAGATTTGGCAGTAAGAATCTGTAAAAGATGTTTACTTGTTATTTTCTATGTTTCTATCCTAATATGAAAAATTAGATCACATCTTTGTTTATTTTGATAGTTTGTTTTTTAAGTAAAGTACCAAAACCTTGAGAGAAACCCTATTTGATCATGGTGGTAGTTTGATAATTTGCAGTTGTATTTGTTATTCTAGTGTTTTATTTAGATTTTTCACATCTGTCTTCACTAATTAATCTGTTCTGGCCAGTATTCTTTCTGTATGTGCTAACTCTAGTTTTCGTGTGAGGATTATGTTGGGTTTACAAAATAAACTGGGAAGTTTACTCATGTTTCAATGCTCATTCTTAATACATCCAGTCAATAAATATTTATGGTGCATTGAGCTCAGTTTTAGGTTTTGAGGTTATAACAGTAGACAGACAAGGTTCCTACATTCAGGAAATAGTGTTTTCATTCTAAAGTAGGGTAGACCAGAACTAAAAAGGTAAATTGATACATTTAAAAAATCAGATGTAATAAGTACTTGGTAGAAAATGAAAACCAAGTAACTTTAGACTTGATGGTCTAAAGCAGGCCTCTCTGAAGAAGCAATATGTAAGCTGAGACCTAAACAATAAGAAAAAGAAGCAAAAAAGAGAAACATGGAACTTTGAGTCAGGCTGCTGCTATAATTAGAAAAATAATTTCACTGGTTTAGGGTCATGCATTCTGTCGCATGATACTGTTCTCACTTCATATTGAAAGTAAGCCCCTCATGTGCATACAAAGTTTCCTTCTTTGGTTGGGGGTATAGTAGGTTTTGGGTTTTGTTAATTTCTTGACTGTCTAAGAAGGCAATATACCCTATATGTCTTTCTTTTTTATTGTACGTGAAACCAGGTGGCATAAGCATATACATAACCAGATTCAGTATGTGTAGCCCGGTGCTCACTGTCACTCTGTTCCCCCTTCAGAAGTGCATATTCTTTTACCCTTCAGGATGTTCTCTCTTTAATTTCTCCTTTCCAGAGCATAGCCTGCCCCCAGTTAGATACTAGATAGACTCGCTCCAGTGAGAACCAACTTATTCTCAAATCATCACTTAAAACTCTGAAATAGCCTTTGTTACTTGCGCACTGTCAGAATGAAATGAAAGTTTGCTGGGGACTTCAGAAATATAGGAGTAGAAACAGAGAATCAGTGATATCCTAGAGATAGATACTGATTAACTTTTTCTGCACTCCTTCAAAATACACTGTTTGGTTGTAATTTTTTTATTTTTGTGACAGTGAAAACTGCTTGAATGATTAAAAATATCAGGAACTCTGGAGACTTGGTAATAAGTTCCAGTTGGAGCAGCAAATTGTTTTAGACTTTTCCATTTCAGAGCTCTAAAATGATGACAAAATTGACATTGAATCAGGTTAAAGATTCTTTAGTACAATCGACTTGGAGCTCCTTGTAAAAATTACTATTAGTTTTCACTGTCTATGGAGGATTAATATTAATGACATTAATACTGGAATCAAGATTGCTGGGAGAAATATCAATAACCTCAGATATGCAGATGACACCACCCTTATGGCAGAAAGTGAAGAGGAACTAAAAAGCCTCTTGATGAAAGTGAAAGAGGAGAGTGAAAAAGTTGGCTTAAAGCTCAACATTCAGAAAACGAAGATCATGGCATCTGGTCCCATCACTTCATGGCAAATAGATGGAGAAACAGTGGAAACAGCGTCAGACTTAATTTTTTGGGCTCCAAAATCACTGCAGATGGTGACTGCAGCCATGAAATTAAAAGACACTTACTCCTTGGAAGAAAAGTTATGACCAACCTAGATAGCATATTCAAAAGCAGAGACATTACTTTGCTGACTAAGGTCCGTCTAGTCAAGGCTATGGTTTTTCCTGTGGTCATGTATGGATGTGAGAGTTGGACTGTGAAGAAGGCTGAGTGCCAAAGAATTGATGCTTTTGAACTGTGGTGTTGGAGAAGACTCTTGAGAGTCCCTTGGACTGCAAGGAGATTCAACCAGTCCATTCTGAAGGAGATCAACCCTGGGATTTCTTTGGAAGGAATGATGCTAAAGCTGAAACTCCAGTACTTTGGCCACCTCCTGCGAAGAGTTGACTCATTGGAAAAGACTCTGATGCTGGGAGGGATTGGGGGCAGGAGGAGAAGGGGACGACAGAGGATGAGATGGCTGGATGGCATCACCGACTCTGTGGATGTGAGTTTGAGTGAACTCTGGGAGATGGTGATGGACAGGGAGGCCTGGCGTGCTGCAATTCATGGGGTTGCAAAAAGTCGGACGCGACTGAGCACTGAACTGAACTGAACTGAACCTTAGCATAACTATTATCTGGTAGCCAGTGAAAAGGTTTATATGCTTCAGAATGACCTTCAGACACTCTCAAGATGACTCTTTTAGCTTCTGCTTAGAAGGAATTGAGATCTGGTTGAGAGAAGAGCTTTGCCTGGTAAAATTTCACATGTGCATCCACAAAAGGAAAAGATCCAAATCAGTTATTTCAAAATATAAATAAACATCTTGAGCCTTCTTTATCCACATTCTCAAGCATAAAATTATGGTAAATTTTTCCAAATTTCCATCTTTGAACTCAATTCATTAGGCCTCTACAAGCTTATCCTTTTCTTAATATTTGCTGAAAGCATTTTTCAAACTAGGAGACAAGATGACAAATGTTACCATTTGTTGTTTCTTTTATATGAGGCAATGAAGGCATAGAGCTATAAAGTTAAACAGGACGAAGCTTCTCCCAAAGGAGTGCCAGTAAAACTCTATTTCCAGTTTCAAAGGACAGACACGAAACTGAATTGTGCTCATTTCACTTCAGCTTCCTAATGTCCACCTCCTATCACATTCCTGTTATCACACTTGGTCAAACCGGGTCTTCTATATCATACGTGTTCTAAGAATTCTTGGTGGATGATATACCTGATTCCACATTTGGAGAGCAGAAAGATTTGCTTAAGTGAGAAATAACTTTTCAAAGTGAGAAATAATGAATCATGAATTATATTATTTCAGGAAGTCAAATTCTAGGTTTTCCTTATGATGACAATCTTGAGTCAAAAAAAATATTAACATAAAAAAATTTTTAATTAATTGTTTTTGTTTTCTTATGCTCCATTTTGGTACCCCACTCCAGTACTCTTGCCTGGAAAATCCCATGGATGGAGGAGCCTGGTCGGCTGCAGTCCATGGGGTTGCTAAGAGTCGGACACGACTGAGTGACTTCACTTTCACTTTTCACTTCCGGCATTGGAGAAGAAAATGGCAACCCACTCCAGTGTTCTTGCCTGGAGAATCCCAGGGATGAGGGAGCCCAGTGGGCTGCCGTCTATGGGGTTGCACAGAGTCAGACACGACTGAAACAACGCAGCAGCAGCAGCAGCAGCAGCAAGCTCTTATTAGGGCTTCCTTTGTAGCTTAGCGGTAAAGAATCTGCTTGCCAATGCAGGAGACGCAGGTTTGATCTTTGGTTCAGTAAGATCTCCTAGAGAAGGGAATGGCAACCCACTAGAGTATTCTTGCCTGGGAAAGCCCAAGAAGAACCTGGTAGGCTACAGTCCTTGGGGTCACAAAGAGCTGGATTGACTGAGCAACTAATACTTTCACTTTCAATTCTGATTAATTATACTAACATTTGCAGAGGTTCAATAGAATAAGTTCTGAGAAATGACCATTAGATTTGTGACTAATTAGACCATTAGTCTAATTAGATCATTAGTGACCTTGACTGAGTGGTGCCACCTTTTCTGGGGAGGGCATAGGTGATACTCTGAGTGCTATAAAGCAGAGTAGAAAAACAGGGAACTACATAAAGGGGACATGTAGTCAAGGAAGATTTTGGGATTTTTTTGATTTTTTGGGAATCAAACCTGGGTCTCCTGCACTGAGGGTGGATTCTTTACCGTCTGCGCCACCAAGGAAGCCCAATCACAATTACTCATACTCATAAATCATAATTAATCATGTTCTTTCCTTTTACCCCTTCCTTTAACTTTTGTTTTTTTTGGCTACACCCTATTGCATGTGAAACCACAGTTCCTCAGCCAGGGATCAAATCCACATTCCCTCCAATGGAAGGCAGATTCTTAACACTGGACCACCTGGGAAATCCCTTACCCTTTTCTTTATCTGACTTCTATAACACTAAAGTCTTCTGATTTTCCTCCTACCTAACTAGTTATTCTGTCTCAATTTTCCTTGTTGGGTTAATTTATTTTGCTAGTTTTAAATGTCTGAGTCTGAGTATCTCAGAGTTCAGTCCTCAGGCCTCTTTTTAAAATCCATACTCAACTGGAGAAGGAAATGGCAACCCACTCCAGTATACTTGCCTGGAAAATCTCATGGACAGAGGAGCTTGATGAGCTTCAATCCATGGGGTCGCAAAGAGTCGGGCACAACTGAGCGACTAACACTTACTTGCTTCCTTACTTACCAAATGTTTCAAAAATTAACACCGATCCTTCACATACTTCCAACATAGAAGAGAGGGCACACTTCTTAACCTATTCTATGAGGTCAGTATGGTTCTGATAGATAAATCAAATCAATATCATAAGAAAACTACAAACCAGTATCTCTTATGAAAAAAAAAAATATTCCGCATCAAAACAGTAACAAACTGAATGCATGTAAAAAGATTATACAACATGACCAAGTGGTATTGGTCCAGGAATGCAAGCCAGTTCAACGTACAAAAATCAATTAATATTATATACCATACTATAAAATAAAGGACAAAAAATAAATAAATAAAATCAATACTCATGACTTTATCAATCTGTTTTATCAGTCCTTTTAATGTCGATGACTTTTTCATTTTTTGGGTCTGTGGATAGAATGGTATTTCAAAATAATGACTTCCTTTGTTACAATTTATATTTTGCATCTAAAAACATTTTTTTAAAAGAAAGGATTCATAGAAATCTAGATAACCAAGGAGTTCTATGGCATAGAAAAGGTTAAGAACACCCTGCTCTATTTCATTCATGACTTTAATGTCTATTTACATTCAGATGACTCTCAAATTTATATTTTCAACACTTAAATTTTATTCCAGTTATTTAGTGCTTTGTAACAAACTGTCAAAAAATATTGTGACATAAAACAACAACCATTCTATTATAACTCATCATTTTGTATGGAAGGACTTTGATATTGACAGAGATCGTTCACTGGTATTTGACTGGCAGACGGCCAGGTCCCGAGAGTCAAAGATAGCTTCACCCTGGCAGTGATGGCTGAGAAAGCTGAGCTTATCTCTCTGGGCCCATTAACTGAAAAACCTACTGTGGCCTCTCCAGCATGTCTCATCTGAAAGCAGTAAGATTTCTCACACTGAGAACTGGGGCACCCTAGAGTGTGTAACAGAGAAGGCAATGGCAACCCACTCCAGTACTCTTGCCTGGAAAATTCCATGGACAGAGGAGCCTGGTGGGCTGCAGTCCACGAGGTCCAAAGAGTCAGACACAACTGAGCGACTTCCCTTTCACTTTTCACTTTCGTGCATTGGAGAAGGTAATGACAACCCACTCCAGTGTTCTTGCCTGGAGAATCCCAGGACAGGGGAGCCTGGTGGGTGCTGTCTATGGGGTTGCACAGAGTCGGACATGACTGAAGCGACTTAGCAGCAGCAGGAGCAGCAGAGTGTGTAACAGGCATGGGTAGAAATTGTAAGACTTCTCATGGCCTAACCCATGGTTTTCCAAGATGCCACTTTCTCTACCTTTTATGGGTGAAACAAGTCTCTAAAGCAGTCCAGACTCAAGAAGAGGGGAATTTGGATGTACCTCTTAAAGGGAAGAGAAGCAAAGAATCCATGGTCATCTTTAATCTACCACAGATGTCTAATAAATATCTTACGTGTAACACATCCAAGCAAAACTCTTAATTTCCTCTCCAAATCTCCTGGTGATCCCCAGCCCAGAAAACTGGACTGCTATGCACCCAGTTACTCAGGCTCCGTATCTTAGAGCAGACACAACTGTCCTCCTTTTCTTTATATTCTATATCGGTTTTAGTATATTCACCAATCCTGCTGGCACCATCTTCAAATATACCCTGAATCTGACTGCTTACTCTTTCTACCTCCATTATTCTTGTTTTCATGGATCCTATATTCTAATGAAACAGGCAAGCAATAAAAATAAATATACCCTCACCATCGATACCATTTTCCCCCTGAACTATGTTAATAGTCTCCCAAGTAGAGGATTAACTCACATCCGCATGGTTTCTTCCTTATACAATAGCCAGAGAGATCTTTTTAAAGTATGAGTCAGTCCTGTCATCCACATGCTCATAATGTTCCAGTGACTTCACGACTCAAAGTAAAATCCAAAGTCCTCACTATGACCTTTGGAACCTTAGATTGCCTGGCCTCTGGCCATGACTCTGACCAGTTTCCTCCCTTTCTTCCCTTCAGTCACTCTCCTTAGCACCACTGGTTCAACGGCTCTTCCTGCTCCTCTGCAGGGCCTTTCCACGTGAACTTCCATTAAACAGAACCCTCCTTCTTCACACATTTGCGTGGCTTGTTCCTTCACTGTGTTTGGGTTTTGCTCAACTGTCATTTCTTCAGAGAAGCCCTCTCCTACGGCAGCATGCATATTCACTCTCTCACACTACACTATGTGTTTATTTTTATTGTCTGCCAGCTTTGTGAGAATATAGGCTCCCAAGGGATTTTCCTGGTGGTCCAGTAGTAAGACCCCATGCCCCCACTGCAGATGGCTGGGTTCGATCCTTCATCAGAGAATTAGATCGCCCATGACACAATAAAGATCAAAAATGTGGCATGCTGTGACTTAAGACCCAGTGCAGCCAAATAAATAAATAATTAAAAAAAAAAAAAAAAGAATATTGACCCAGAGAACGGGAACTTAGTAATGCTCACTGCTATTTCCTCATCACTCAAAACAGTGCCTATTATGTTAACAGGTGCTCAATAAACATTTGTTGAGTGAAATAATAAGTAAATGTGATTAGTCTGCCAGTTGGGTGATCCAACAGAAGCCAGATTTTCACTAAAATCTTGGGGGTAATTTGGCTCAAATGGCACCCCACTCCTGTACTCTTGCCTGGAAAATCTCATGGACAGAGGAGCCTGGTGGGCTACAGTCCATGGGGTCGCTAAGAGTCAGACATGATTGAGTGACTTCACTTTCACTTTTCACTTTCATGCGTTGGAGAAGGCAATGGCAACCCACTCCAGTGTTCTTGCCTGGAGAATCCCAGGGACAGAGGAGCCTGGTGGGCTGCCGTCTATGGGGTCGCACAGAGTCGGACACCACTGAAGCAACTTAGCAGCGGCAGTAGCAGCATCCAACATCAACCCTAATGGTAATAATGAGGAGATTCCTTTGCAAATCAAAGAAAGGCATAACATTTTTGAATCTGCTTCTCATGTATTTTTCCAAAGGACCTAATAATAATAGTACCTCTTGGAAGAGTTATGTATTGCCAAACATTAATGCAATTACTTTCCTTTTCTCCCTGCTTTAGAATATTAGGTTCTTTCCTGTCTCTTTCTGGTGTACGCGTTTTATGATGCTCTGACAGTATTCCAGTTCCACTGATAAATGTATGTACCCTAGTCAAGGTTAATTAGTGATCTAAATCATGGAGTCAATCAAGGCCCATGGACCAGATGAGTTGGTCAAGGTGAGGGATGGCATAGATATAAGAAGGGTATGAGAATGATGCTGTAACATAGGAGGTTATTAGTCCTTGTGAAAATTTCCCTTTCCTAGTCAACATTAAGTAAGCACATAGCCTGAGCCCCATTGTACCACATATTCTAAGTGGTTAGTAAAATTTTCCAAGTTAATGTAAAAATATTAAATTTTATATTTTTGAAACCCTAAAAGCAATGTGAACACTAGCAAAAATGGCCAAATTTAACGACCTCTAAAAATTACCCCAAGATCTGCATCTGAGGAGACTTTATTTAAGAAAAATGGCAAAATCTAGGTAAAAAACACTTAGGTTTTTGACATTTTCATATGTACTTCATTTGCTTACCTTGAATGAGTGGAAAAAAACTACAACACACCAAAACTTATGGAATACAGCTAGAGCAATGCAGAGAGAAATTTATAGCTGTAAATACCTGCATTAAAAAAGAAATCACACATCAATCATTTAAGCTTCCATCTTAAGAAATCGAAGAAAAAAAAAACAGAGGAAACTAAGAAATTCCCTGGTGGTCCAGTGGTTGGGACTCGGTGCTTAGAACTTAAAACTGCTTAGAAGTGCCAGGGCCCAGGTTCAATCTCTGGTCAGGGAATGGAGATCCCACAGGCTGTGTAGCATGACCAAAATAAAAAGTGTAAAAAAAAGGAGAGGGAGGAGTTAAACCCAACGAAACCATAAGGAAAATTATAAAAATTAAAAAGCTTATTATAAAAAATCTTAAAAATTAAAAAAATGATACAAACCTAATTTTTAAATCAGCAGAGGATATATACAAATGGGCAATAAGTACCTGAAAACGTGCTCAACATCTGTCTTAGTCTGTTTGGGTTGTGAAAACAAAATACCATAAGCTAAGGGGCTCATAAATGACAGAAATTTCTTTCTCACAGTTCTGGTGGCTGAGGAGGCCACACAATCAAGGTGCCAGCATGGTTGTGTTCTGATGAGAACCCTCTTCAGGTTTCATAACTAGCGCCTTCTGAGTGCATTCACATCTGCTAGCAGAGGCTAGAGAGCGCTGTGGGCTCTCTTTCTTTTTCTTTTCTTTTTTTTTTTTTGTGGACAGGCCACACAGCATGTGGGATCTTAGTTCCTCAACCTGGGATTGAACCCACACCCCTGCATTGGAAGCACAGAATCTTACCCATTGGACAGCCAGAGAAATCCCTATAGGATCTATTTTATAAGAGCACTAACTGCATTTATGAGAGCTCCACCTCACAACCTACTCACCTCTCAAAAGCCCCACTTCTTAAAATATCACCCACTTTTAGGAGCTAGGATTTCAACATATGAAGTTTGGCGAGTTATATTCATACCATGGCAACATTATTAGCCATTAAGAAAATATTATCAAAATCATAATGAGATACCCTTCACACAGGCTAAGATGCTGGAATATCCTAGTTATGGTGAGGGAGTGGTGAAATGGGAACCCACATTGAGTGCTGGTGGGATTGTACAATGATGCAGCCACTTCAGAAAACACTCTGCTAGTTCCTCAAAAGATTAAAGTTCCCATTCAACTCAGTACCTGTAGACTTAGAGCCAAGGGAAATAAAAATATAAGGAGAAATAAAAATATAAAATATAAAAATAAAAATATAAGGGGTTTGATCTCTGGGTCAGAAGATCCCTTGGAGAAGGAAATAGCAACCCACTCTATTATTCTTGCCTGGGAAATCCCATGGACAGAGGAGCCTGGTGGGGTATATAGTTCATGCGGTTGCAGAGAGCTGAACATGACTTAGCAACTAAACAACAATAAACACAAAAATCTGTACCTGGCTATTCATGACAGCATAATTAATACTAATCAAACAATAAAAACAAACTATGTCCAACTCAGCTGAAGAATAGGTAAACGAAATGTAGTATATTCATACAATGGAACATCATTCAGCTATAAAAAGGTGATGAGGTACTGATACATGCTATGACAGGAATTAACTTTGAAAACATTACACTGTGAAAGAAGGTAGTAACCAAAGGCTACATGTTGCATAATTCCATTTTTATTAAATATCAGTGTAGGCAAATCTATAGACAGAAATTCCATGAGTGGTTGCAATGAGCTAGGGGGAAGGGGAGCAGGGGAATGACTGCTGATGGGTATGAGGTTTCTTCCTGCAGCAATGAAAATGCTCTGAAGTTAGGTGGTGATGGTTGTGCAACTTTGTGACTATACATCAGGTCACTGAATCGAATACTTTGAGAGTAAATTTTATGGTATGCTTATATCTCAATAAAACTGTTATTAAGGGACTTTTTCTCTGGTGGTCCAGTGGCCAAGACTCTGCACTCCCAATGCAGGGAGCCTGGGTTTGATCCAGGAACTAGACCCCACATGCTGCAACTCAGAGTTCACATGCCACATATAAGAGTTTGCACGCCAAAACTAAGACTCAATGCAGCCAAATAAATAAAAATTTTTAAAGCTGTTATTAAAAACAAAAAAACTGAAAGAGTTTAACTAGGATCTTTCATATTTAAAACGTCCTAGAAATTTCTCATTATTTTGTGAAAACTCAGGGTAATGGGGATGAGGGTTACTTCTCTAGTTCTACTTTTCCCTGCCCATTACATAGCTGCCACGCAGTCTGAGTGTGACTATCATTACTGCCAGCTTCAGTGGGTCCGAATTTAACCATTCTGGTCTTCCTTGCCATGATATAAGCCAGTACGCAAGTGGCATCAAGGGTATTCCAATTGTGGGGAGGTTGGGGCCAGGGGGTGGGGGAGCCAGATTTTTGTTAGGTAGGTTGTGAATAACTAACACATTTCCCTTTTCCTGCCTGTGAAGGGAAAACCACGAGGTACAGGTCAGCAGCCATCTTCCAACCATGAGAGAAGTCAGCTTGAAGACTGAAGCGACACATAGAGGAGGAGAGCCAAGACTAGCTCAAAAGAGAAAAAAATAATAATAGTAACAACAATGGAGTCAGAGCCCCGGCTGAGCCTTGCTGGACCTTCTGTGTGACCAGGGGGCCAATGTGCCTGTGACAGCCTCAGTTTACACCAGTTTTTCCAGCTTGATAGTTTTCTTCCTCAAAAGTGTCCCGGTTTGGACAGTCATTTCTATGGTCACCCTCAATATAAATGGATTTTCAATCACATATCAATTAACATAGCAGTTAACCAAGGTGGACTGTTTTTCAAGTTGTGTTCATTTGGACTGTTTTCTGACTGCCTCCCAGCATCCTCCCAGAGGCTGTTCAGTTGTCTAGATTTTAAAAAGTAACCACATGAGATATTCTGCTTTCTTCTTACTCTTTCTTCAGGACCCAGGACCTCTCCATGCAGTCTTGCTAGGCTTTTCTAAATAAAAGTAATTATTCCCAACTCCCACACAATTCTCCTTGTCCCTCTTATCCACACTTGTAACATTGCATTACCATGATCTGTTCTTGTGTTTATCTTCCATAACCAACTGTGAAAGTCCCCTTAAAAAAGGATTGTATCATTTTTAACTTTGTATCCAAAGCATGAGAACAAGGTACTCAGTGGAACATAGTTTCTTTTGATGTTTGCTGCTGAATAAATGGGTGGAGAAGGCAATGGCTCCCCGCTACAGTACTCTTGCCTGGAAAATCCCATGGACGGAGGAGCCTGGTAGGCTGCAGTCCATGGGGTCACGAACAGTTGGACACAACTGAGCAACTTCACTTTCACTTTTCATTCTCATGTATTGGAGAAGGAAATGGCAACCCACTCCAGTGTTCTTGCCTGGAGAATCCCAGGGACGGGGGAGCCTGGTGGGCTGCCGTCTATGGGGTCGCACAGAGTCGGACACGACTGAAGTGACTTAGCAGCAGCAGCAGCAGCTGAATAAATGGAAGGAAAGCCATTCATTTGTTTAACATTGTTCAAATAATTTTGCTTAATATTTTCCATTGTATAGCAAATAACCATTAACAATGTCTCCCAAGCCCAAATGATCTCAAAATAATTAAACTGGGTAATTGAATTTAGGGATGAGCTTAATATAATAGGAGCCCCAGAAGTTGTTTCTGTTTCTTTGAATTGCACAATGAACTGTTTCATGCTTCTCGTATTTGAGATAATACTTCAAATATATCCACAATGAAATAAAACCTTAAAAATAATCTGATATGATTTCTGAACAATTAAATTACCAAAATGAGTGGAAGGCTCATCTTCTTCACAAATTCATGTTAATTTGGTCTCATTCATACAGAACGTTACTTAAAAAAAAAAAATTTAGAGCTTAAAAAAAATTGTCATGTAAACTAGACTCTGAAAACTGCCTTCTGTTAATCCTGATATCCTGATGCATTTTATTCTATTTAAAGGTATTTATTAGCGAAAATAATATTAACACTTATTCAATATCATTTCATACATGTTAGAAGACCCCATGTGTATCTAAATACCTTTTAAATCTTGTTCTTTGCTTGTAAGAATATTTCAAGGCCTGAAAATTATTTTTCTCTTGGAATAAAAGTACCTTTGTTTGCTCTCTACTATGTAATATTATTCCTATTCTATACAATTATCTATTTGCATTTGTTTCTGATTGACCAAGTCAGTTATGTTCGGAAAAATATGAGATCTCTAGAACATCCTGGTTTGTGTAATAAGCAAAAATTGGGGGTTGTTGAATACTTCTGCTTACAGAGAGACCAATTTGCTTTAAAAAGAAAATCCTTTTAAGTGTTGTTAATTTTATTTTTCATGGGTAAAAATCATAAAGGAAGAAATTGAGAAAATAAAAAATTAGTGATCTAGATGAAATTAGAATGAATGAATGCTTTCTATTTAGGAATAATAATAAAACTTCCATGAAATGTACATGCACCTGCAACCATTCTGAATATTTTATATATGTTAATTTCAGCCCTCACAACTCAGGTCATGTAGCTGGTAAATGGTAGAACTGGAATTTAAACCCAGCCAATTTGACATTCACAACGTACATATGTATGTGCTTAACCAATAGTCTTCACTGTATCCTCAAACAAAGTGTTTTGTAGAGATTCTGAACTCAACAGATGTAGGTTATCTTGACAGTCTTTATTCCTTAGTAAAAGTTAAACTCACACTTAAGTTATATGGCCATTAATACTATGAAATAATAAAACAAGAAACATGTTTTATTGGCCTTTTCCTGAGCTTTTAAATTCATCTACTTGTTGTTTACTCTCTTAGATGAATTGTTCTGAAATGACAATGTACTTATGAAATTCCTCTTAACCAAAGAAAAAGATGTAGTAAAAGAGTAAGATGTTTAAAGTGCCAGTGCAATTTAGCATGAAATATATGATCTATTCTTAATACACTTTCCCAGGTCTCAGATGTTGAAAGTGACAGAATATTGGTTAGCAAACTAAATCATGCTAAACCAAAATCTATCAATACTTTGCTATCTAAACTTGAGGACTGATCATTTACTATGCTTTGTTTAAATTAATATTGCGCTTTTTAAAAAAAAATATATAAAGAGCATTGGCTTTGAAGTCTGACAGACCTGGGTCTGAACTCCAGCTCCCTCACTTAGCAAATGTCACTCAGTAGTTACCTTTATCTTTTTGGCTCCCAATTTCATGACATTTGTGAAAATCAAGTTAATATTTTCAAATCTGCCTGGCACATAACTTATGTTTTTGTGTCCAATAAATACAGTTGCCTTCCGTACCCATAGGTTCTGAATTCATGGATTCAACCAACTGGAATTCAAACCTAGAATAGAAGATATTTGGGAAAAAATTCCAGGAAGTTTCAAAAAGCAAAATGAATTTGCTGTATGTCCTGGCCACTATTTACAGAGCATTTTACTGACTTGATGGACACAACTCTGAGCGAACTCCGGGAGTTGGTGATGGACAGGGAGGCCTGGTGTGCTGCGATTCATGGGGTCGCAAAGAGTCGAACACGACTGAGCGACTAAACTGAACTGAACTGAACTTACACTGCATTAGGTAGTATAAGTAACAGATGATTTAAAGTAGACAGAGTATGCTGCTGCTACTCAGCCCCTTCAGTCATGTCCGACTCTTTGCAACCCTATGGAGTGTAAACTGCCAGGCTCCTCTGTCCATGGGATTCTCCAGGCAAGAATACAGGAGCGGGTTGCATGTCCTCCTCCAGGGGATCTTCCTGACCAGAGGATTGAACCTCTGGTCAATGAATCTCTTGCATTGCAGTCAGATTCTTTACCAACTGAGCCACCTGGGAAGCCCATACAAGAGTATGCCGCTGCTGCTGCTAAGTCACTTCAGTCGTGTCCGACTTTGTGCGACCCCATAGACGACAGCCCACCAGGCTCCCCTGTCCCTGGGATTCTCCAGGCAAGAACACTGGAGTGGGTTGCCGTTTCCTTCTCCAATGCATGAAAGTGAAAAGTGAAAGTGAAGTCGCTCAGTCATGCCCGACTCTTAGCAACTCCATGGACTGCAGCCTACCAGGCTCCTCCGTCCATGGGATTTTCCAGGCAAGAGTACTGGAGTGGGGTGCCATTGCCTTCTCCGATACAAGAGTATATGCTTATATAATACATACCTGTAGTGCTTTGGTTATATGCAAACATTATGTCATTTTATATAAGGGACTTGAGCATTTGTGGATTTTGGTGTCTGGGGGTGGTCCTAGAAATAATCTTCCACTGATTCCAAGGGAGGAGTCGATTTCAGCCTCAGTCTCCGTCTCTCTCTCATTCTCCAATAAATCTACCAAGTTGATTTACATACACACACAGATGCACGCACATGAAGCCTAGGTGAAGGTTTTTGACATTGTACATTCAAATAAATAATTGAATGGAGTCATGAATCTCGATCTAAAAAAAAGCAAATTTAAAACCATTTTGAAAAAATAATTGATATTTACATGGGATACATTTGGAAATCTTTAGAATTTAGCTTCCTTGTCAAAGGGGTCACACAGAGTCGGACACGACTGAAGTGACTTAGCAGCAGCAGGAATGAACATTGGTGCTTCAACCTAGCATACTATGGATTAAAACAAAATCAAGTATGGTATTTGAAAGGAAATGAGTATAATCAACATTTTAATTAGTCACTTGGGTATCAGTTAGCAAAACAGCTGAGAATGAAATGAACTCTAGTAAACTCTTGGCTCTACCCTGGACCACACCTGTAACATACAAACACACTATACCAGTGGTTTATCAAGATGAGGCCCTAAACTGACAATCTGCCTAGAACCTTTGTACATTTGAAGTCTATTCATAGTGATACAGTATCTTAGGATGTGAAGGCCTTTACGAAGTTACCATTTAATGGGTAACAAAATGACTGTAGGTTAAGCACCTGAGCTGATAAGTAGATAAGGCATTTTTTCTACTAATTTCAAACAGGCTTAGGGGATAGGGGGAAGGCCAAGAATTAAATTGTTTATTTGGGCATTAGCACCACAAATTTGTAGAATCAATTGATTCTAACTTTGTTTTTGAAACTTCAAATTTACCCAATTTTTGGAGGATCACTTTTTACTTTTTAAAGAAGTTTTTTTTTTAATAGGGCTGAAGATTTACAGTAAACCTATCTTTTAAAAATAACACATTAACCACATTCAAACAACATCAGATCATGTAGCACTATAGTAGTATTTACTGAAAAAAGAAATCTGTGTCTAAGTGGACCCCTGTTGTTCAATATTGAATGTCCAATATTGACATAAAAATGATGCTGTTGACTCTGCCAGGTAGAGCATGAGCTTTGGGGCAGGTCTTCAGATTTCGATTAGGTGAACTGATATGTAGTTACTCTCACTCTAATTCTGTGCTCTAACTTTGCAATCTGAAGAAAAAGCATGGGTAGTTAATATGTATTTCTTTTCCACAAAGGAAAAAAAAATGTTTAAAGCATTTGCAAACAAAGGAGAAAGTTGAGCAACATTTCTAGTGATTTCTCTCAATGCAGATCCATTTAAATAAACTAATTTACTTGTTCAACAAATATTTGACTGCCTAGAAGATGGGAAGCCCTGGGATGTGATGACAAACTAGTTTATTTCATGAATTCAGACACCTGGAATGTTTCCAATACTTTTGTGTGTGTGTGTGTGTGTATGTGTAGCACTGACTAATTTTTTTTAAAATAGACTTTATTTTTAAAAGCAGTTTTAGGTACACAGTAAAACTGAGCAGAAAATACAGAGTTCCCTTATACTTCCTGCCCAACACATGCACAGTTCCCCACTGTCAACACCTTGCCCCAGACTGGTATATGTGTTGTAGCTGATGAACCTATATTGACACATCACAGTCACCCAAAGTCCATGGTTTACATTAGGGTTCACTCTTGGTGTTGTACCTTCTATGGTTTTTTGACAAATGTGTAATACATGTATCTACCATTATACAAAATAGTTTCACTGCCATAAAAATCCTCTGTGACCTGCCTCTGTTGCAGGAAGGGGGAACCCCTCCACCACCCGACTCACTCCCTTCTGGCAATCACTGGCATTTTTACTGTCTCCATAATTTTGCTTTTTCCAGAATGTTATATAGTTGCAATTCTACAGTATGTAGCCTTTTCAGACTGGCTTATTTTATTATACTTAATAAAATGCATTTAAATTTCTCCATGTATTTTCATGACTTGATAATTAATTTCTTCTTAGCATGTAAAAATATTCCACTATATGGATGGACCAGACAATAGATTTATCCATTCATCTACAGATGGACATCTTGGTTGCTTCCAACTTTTGGCATGCATGCATTTGTGCTAAGTCACCTCAGTCATGTCCAGTTCTTTGCAACCCTATGGACTGTAGCCCACCAGGCTCCTCTGTCAATGGGATTCTCCAGGCAAGAATACTCGAGTGGGTTGCCATGCTCTTCTCCAGGGGATTTTCCCAACCCAGAGATCAAACCCACATCTCTTATGTCTCCTGCATTGGCAGGTGGGTTCTTTTACCTGAGAAGTTTTGGCAATTAGGAATAAAGCTGCTATGAACATCTGCATGCAGGTTTTTGTATGAATATGTTTTCAGTTCATTTGATTAAACAACAAGGAGTGTGATTGCTGGATTGTATGGTTAAGAGTATGTTTACTTTTGTAAGTAAATGTCAAACTATCTTCCAACGTGATTGTATCAGTCATAATTTTTATTTTAAAAATTTCAAATTTTATGTGATTTTTTCATCATTGATTAACTCATTTATAAGACACAAAATGGTAATTTTTCTCTGTGGAAATAATAATGCTCAATATAGAAAGTCAACAATATAAAAAGGTAGATTTTAAAAAGTCAATACATTTCATTTCTCAAAGACAAGTAGTTATAACTGATTGTCTGATGCACTATCTTTTAGTCTTTTTTCTGTAGGCAGAGCTTTTGTGTCATATTTTAAATATGATTTTTTTTTAGAAATCTCAGTAAATATGAATTTTTTCTTAGATACAATCCAAATTAAGAATCCTGATTATTGAAAATGTTACAACTTTTAAAAATGTAAATGCACTTTTAAATATAGGCATTTGGGGCACAGTATAACGATCAACTTGCCAAAGTTTGTTTCATTGCTCTAAGTTAACTTAAGTACCTATGTTCTTCCAGCCTCTGTTCTTGTCTTTTCTGGGACATAGAACTAGAACCAATATAATTTCATTTCAGTTGGAATCAGCTACAGTTATTTTGGTCTGGATTTGGTTCAAACCAAAAATGTGTTCCAACTACGTGGTTGAACTAGACACTTTAAATCCTTTTCTTGTTAAGGTTTTAAAACTAAACTATCCATGGCCATTAAATGACAGTCAAATGTGGGTTTTGTTTATCTCTAAAAACACTGCTCCTTAAAAATGTACATATTTAAATCACTAATGCTACTAAATTGCCACTGAAAAAAATCAGAGGCCCTGAACTTGGTAGAATTGGTGTTCAAAGAGACAGGAGAGCCCTTTAGACAAGCAACCAAAACAATGTAAACTGCCAAAAATAAGATCAGCGGACAGGGTTTTTACTAAACTTCTATGCTGCTATGCTACATGGAAGAAATTTATACTTTTACCATATTTAAAGAATGTTGAAAGTGAAATAAAAGTGTGTCACTCATTTTTGTCCAACTCTTTGTGACCCCATTGACTGTAGCCAGCCAGGTTCCTCTGTCCCTGGAATTCTCAAGGCAAGAATATTGGAGTGGGTTGCCATGCCCTTCTCCAGAGGGTCTTCCCCACTTAGGGACTGAATACGGGTCTCATGTCTCCTGCGTTGGCAGGTGGGTTCTTTACCACTAGCACCACCTGGGAAACCTATATAACCTTAGGATTACACATTCTAACGCTACTCCTTTAAAATCATCAACCAGGCTTGGACAGACTAAATTTAAATAGGCTAAAGTACAACACAGCAAATCTTCTATCTACTAGTTATATCCAATTAGAGGAGTTCTGTTAACTCTTAAGAATATTTGATTCTTTTACTTTTCTTTGGCTTCATTTTCCATGTCATTGATTTTAAAATCCTTCATTGCAAGGTTCCAAAAACAATTTGGATAAATGCAGAATAACACAAAATGCTTAAACTGACCAATTGATGTAGTTCATCATATCTTAACAGTACATTAATGGTAAGATGCAGCATTATTTTATGTACAACTAAGAAAAAAAATGCCAAATAATTGTAAAATGCCATTGACTGTGAGATCCATTTCCATTTCAGAAATGTTAAAATGTATTCAAATGTTTCTTTTTAAGTCAGAATTAACTAAAATAGTGACATAAAAAATTTTTCACTTGTAGTGTTATTTCCATGCTAGTACACTATCGGGCTATAACTTTATCAACCAGTAACTCTCAACAATGAAGTCTGGTTTCTAAGTCTTGTTCTTTCTTACTGACTTTACCCAGGTAAAACAAAGGATACAGCAAATCCAGGATTGGTTCTCAACATAGACGTTAATTCAAACTCTTCTAAAGGTGTGCGTATACTCAGTCGCTAAGTTGTATACATCTTTTCTATCCCATGGATTGTAGCCTGCCAAAATCCTCTGTCCATGAGGTTTTCCAGGTAAGAATACTGGAGTAGGTTGCCATTTCCTTTTCCAGGAGATCTTTCTGACACAGGGTAACCCCTGTGTTCTGCGTGCAAGTGGATTCTTTATAACTGAGCCACCTGGGAAGCCCCTTTCTGATTGTAGTTTATCATTTAATTGTAGATTGAGGTAGTTCATTCGATCAGTATCAACTATATAAATAACAATGATAAACAACTTCTTTCCAAAATTGAAATCTATTCTGAAATCTCTCTAGGGAGTCATGGATTATGTAAAAGGAAATCATTTGAAATAAACTGTCTAAACATAAAACAATGAAGAATCTATACAAACTCATCTAGGCTAAAGAAACAGAAACGTTTAGTACTAGATTAAAACATCTCCCTGGACTGATTTAAAATTAAGATAAACACTAGGTTACCTTACTATCCAAAATGCCATATCTTTCCATTTTAGAGTGCTATCCTTCTGGGTAACTTAAAATCTTCTAGTAGCTAGCAGAATTTAAAAAACAGCAGCAAAGACAGCGAAACAATTTTAATAAATTAACTCAATGTATCAAAAATATTCTTAATATTTGTAATCAATATAAAATTAATGATATCAAGTGTATCACTTCATATTAGGTGTATGACTTACATTCGTAACACAACTCATTTAGTTCCTACTATCCACATTTCAAGCGCGCAATAGCCCCTATGGCTATCATATTGGGCAGGAGTCAGAGGACTTCAGAATCAGCTAATCCTTTACATCCAGAGTTTGAGAATTTCTTGTATGTTACATGCTGCTTCTAAGGTGCTTAGAGATCTGTGAAGCAGAAGACTTCACTCTCGGTACGTTGTGATCCAAGGCTCGACAGCATTTAAAGTAGCAAGGGAGAAAGGCAATGGGACAGATCCGGACGCCCAGGAACGTGCCTTGGAAGGTCTGGGCCGCTCCGGGCAATGCCCGGCGCAGAGACTGCGGACACAGCTTTGGAAGTTGCACTGCGCGACAACTCGGGGCTGCCTGGAACCCCGGGCCTTTTCCTAGGACGCCCTGGCACACCAGAGCCGGACAAAGGGAAAGTGTCCTCCGAGCTGGACACAGCCGACAGAGGCGGCTGCCCGGGTCGCATTCGCCGGTCGCCGAGAGGTGGGCGGCGGCCGGAGGCTGGAGAGGAACACCCAGACTAACCCTCCCGGGGCCGCGCTCACGACAGTGACGCCACCAGCGCGAGGGCGGCAAGGTGGGCGGAGAGGAGCGGCGCGCACCGCCCCTCGGAGGGCGGGACCGCGGTTTCGGAGGGCCGGGGCGGGGCGGGGTGCGCCGGGGAGTCGGGGCGCCAGCGGGCGGTTTCGATTAGTGCGCGGAGCTGCGACGGCAGAGCAAGGCGCGGAGTTGCGCTGCCCGGAGCCCGGCGCCAAGGCTGCGGGAAGGCGGCGGGGCGGCGACGGAGGCGGCGGCGCAGGCGCGCGGGGTCCGGCAGGCGGCCGCGAAGGGGTGGAGAGGCGAGCGGGAGCGCGGGGCCACGGCCGACCTGACCACTGAGCCCGGCCACCGCAGCGCCGGCATCCGCGAGCGCGCCCGGGCCAGCGCGCGAGGGAGAGCGCGCGGGCGGGGGCGCGCAGGCCCTGCCCGCCCCTTCCGCCCCCACCCCCTCCGCCCCTTCCTCTCCCCACCTTTCTCTCCTCTTCTGCGCCCCCGCGCCGGGCGCCCACCCAGTCCTCCTCCTGCGGGAGCGCTGTCCGCTGCGGCGGCCGGATCGGGCCGGGCCGGGGGATGGCGCTGCTGGACCTGGCCCTGGAGGGAATGGCCGTCTTCGGGTTCGTCCTCTTCTTGGTGCTGTGGCTGATGCATTTCATGGCCATCATCTACACGTGAGTGAGGGGCAGCTGGAGGAGCCCGCGGCGGGGTCCAGGCCTCGGGGACAGGCGAGGGTAGGAGGAATTTCGCTTTGGAGCAGACTGGGCTCGGATGGGGGTGGAGACAGCCAATTTTCAGACTCTCCCTCCCAGTCTCTCTAGCCTTGGATCAGCTGGGCCGGGGGGTTCATTGGAAGAGAGAAGTGACCAGTGAGGGGGTGGCTGGGCGGCGGGCGACTTCACAGCCAGCGGAAAGAGACTGTACTCTTTTTATGTGTAGGGCGGAGGGTTGCTTGCTTGGTTTGATTGTGCTATGGATTCGTGTGGTTTTTCATCTGGGCCAAGATGTATGGTGTATTGTGGGGTTTTTTTCCCTCTCTCGACCTGGGCCACGTTTCTATTATGATGGTGATCATTTCCACTCTTCTGGGAGCTGCGCGCAGCCACCTGGAGACCTCCCTGTGGATTTTCTTCTTCCTGGATAAGCTTTCTGTCCTTAGATAGATGTGAAGCACCTGTCCATCTTGAAAAACGTCCACCAAACCTCTGAACTGGTGTTGTAACCTTAAGTCATGTCAGCTTGTACATTTCAGTGTGGCTACTCCCCACCCCCCAATTCCTTATATTTTGTCTTCTTTAGATTGGGTCCGCCCCGCCCCCCAGGCACATACCTTTTCATTAGATACCATTCACTGAAGACACAGTATCAAGCACGACAGAATTCCTGTCCTCATAGAGCTTACATTCCAGAAGGGAGAGACATAATTAAAATCCGAATAAGGTTATTTCAGATAGTGATAAAGACTATGAAATAAAATAAAATCGGGTAATGGGATGAGTATGACATAGGGTGTGTAACTACTTTTGATATTTTAATTGTTTGACTGTCTTTAAAATGGAAAAGGTCTTTGTAAGGAAATGAAAGAATTCACACAGCCCATTACTCTTGGATTCACTAGACTTTTAGCTGGGAAAAAAAAAAAAAGATTGTGCATAGTTATCTTTACCACCGTTTAGAATAGGGTATATGTTAGTAGAGAGAAGACTTTAAAAAATTACTTACAGTTTTTCTTTCCCTTTCACTGCAGAAAAAGTACTTCTTCCTTTTAGAAATGCTGCATTTTATTAGTGTAGTGTAGCATTTCCTGGTAGTGGAGAAAGATGCTACTGATACATGGTAAAGGCATGATGGTGTTTCTTTGAAGATGAAGGAAAAATGCTTCTTGGATACTGTTTTTAGGTTTTGGAGTTTGTGAGCTGTAGGCAGTGAACATTCTGGAGTTCATTTTAAATATATGTTATTAAAAAGCAATTTTGTTACTTTATCTGATCATAGAAATAAAACAGGCTTACTGTATAGGGAATTAGACTACAGAGAAGAAGAAAGAGGAAAGTTAAACACACCAAAACTCCATTGCCTGTCAACCTTTTGTACTATCCTTCCAATTATATTTCTGTAGGGTTAGGGAAAGGAAGAGAGGGAGGTCAGGAAGGAACGAGGAAGGGACCATACCATGATTTTTCTGTAACCAGCTTTAAAATTCATGTATTTAATAAATACTTTCTAGGAAGCTCTTTTGTACAAGGCACTGTTCTAAGTGCTGGAAATAAGATTGAAGAACAATATATCCAAGGCCCCTGCTCTCATGGAGCTTCCATGTAAAATGTCATGAGTAATTTTTTCATGTCAGTAAATGTATGATCTCTCCATCATTTTTAATAGATGCATAACATTTTTGTTTATGAGGCACTAATATGTGTTCATTATTATTATTGGTAGGCGTTTAGGCTATTTTCAGTTTGTCACTATTACGAACAACACTCTGATGAATGGTTTCCATCTTTAAGAGATGATCTCCTAAGTTTACATTTTGAAAGAGGAATTATTGGACCAGAAGTGGCACACATTTTAAACTTGGATACATATTATCCTACAGAAATGTTGTATCTATTCATAGTCCTGGTAACATTGTATGATGGTCCCCATTTCCCCTTACTAAGTATTAGGGTTTTTACTGTTCTGTTTTTTATTTTCATTCCTGTAATTATTGGTTTCATCAAATGTTTTTCATCTATTTAATGCCAGTTACAGCTAGTTGTAAATTTCGTATTCATAAGTCTTTTGCTTGTGCAATCTATTGCCTTTTCATAGGAAGATTGTTCTGTGATATGCTGCAGTTTTTTCCCAACTTGTTTTTTGTCTTTCAACTTTGTACATATATTTCAGATGTATAAAAGTGTGTGTGTGCCTTTGTGTTTTAGATAGCCTTGTCTTTCCCACCACCCTCCCCACCCCCACCCCAACTGGTAAAATTTTTTATCTTTTCCATTTCTCCTAACTGTTATATAATATCTCTTTTAGTATTTTGAGTTTTCTTTTTTTTCCTTTTTAACACTTGACCCCTTATAAAGTGTACCAGTATCCACTGTTTTAGTGAAGTATTATTACCTTTATTACAGTGTTACTTAGAGGCAGGCCCCTCCTTATTCTTTTGTAAATTTTTATGACTTTTTATACATTTTTACTTGAACTTTAGAACCTCTAAGTAATCTTGTATTCAAATTGGAATTGTTAAATTCACAGCCCAATTTGAAGAAAGTTGCCATCTTTCAACATAGGACTGTGATGGAACACCTTCCCTCTGTGATGTGTGTGTGTGTGTGCATGCTCAGTCCTGTCCAGCTGTTTCTGACAGTTGCGGACTGTAGCCCACCAGGCTCCTCTGTCCATGGGATTTTCCAGATGAGAATATTGGAGTGGGTTGCCAGTTCCTACTCGAGGGGAACTTCCTGACCCAGGGATCGAACCCATGTCTCTTGCATCTCCTGCATTGACAGGCAGATTCTTTACCACTGCACCACCTAAAAGTCACACTTATTTAACACTAGTAAAGTAGCTGAATACTTTAAGTAACCGTCTGAGAATGTTTATACTCTTAGACTGTGACAACTCCAGAATTGTTTTAAATTATTTTGTATTTAATAATAAACTGAAAAAAAATTTTTAATACCTTTTTGTTTAAAATACTTTCAGTTTTTGAGAGTAGCACAAACTTTAGTTAAGATACGGTAGAGTCTTTCTATTTCTTTTTTAATGCTCCATGAAGTTACCTTTTATATTGACAGTAGCAGGATCCAGAAAAGTTAAATGAAAATAGAACAAAGAAAATGCAATTAGTTTATAATAGTTTAGTAGGAATCTTCAGAATAGTTTTCTGAACTAGGTAAAAGAACATGAAGTAAATAACCAACAGCTTAATTTATGTATAAATTATATGCTGCCTTTTAAAAACTTAGGTTCCTTTCATCTCATCCCACCTTCAAAATTATTTCCTGTTTGATTTCTTTCTTACTGAAGTGAAGATGTTTCCCAGTTTGAGTTGTTTTCAAGCAGAGCACTAAGGGTTTGTCCTCTCTACTGTATTTAGTAAATTTGCAGGTTTGATAATCTCACCATTTTGATATTCTTAACATTTTGACAAGGAAGGCTAAAGAATATTGATAGTGATATTTTGGTTAAAATTTTATGCTAAGCATTCTATATTTTATTGAAGAATATGTTTCCTGAACATGTGTCTGTATCCTCTCAAATCCTTTTTTAATATGATAAAGTATAAATAAATTAAAATAGCCAGATTTAATCAATGCCCCTCCTAAAACCTTGTACCTGAAACTGGTGGAAATGGAGCCTATTATCAAACCTTATGTGGTTCCATATCTGGTTGTCAGATTAAGGAGCGTAATCTGTGAGCTACTAATGTTTAAAAATATTTAAGTAATACAAACATTGCAGTGAAATTGCTAAAAAACAAAACAATGAACATTTTTTAAAGAACCATGGTTATTTTTTTACCATTAAATACAGTGTGTAATGGTATCTAGTTAATTTGGATCCAATGTTCTATTGTATTGTAGCTTCTTAAAATGAGATTAAAAAGCTAAGTATTGGCCTGTATTTTTAAAATGGAGCAGAATGTAATTAATACAGTGAACAATTGTTCAGTGACTTTTTTTGCTCTGATTTCATAAATATCTTATAAGTTGTATAAGCTTATAGTTTTAAAAATTGAAGTGGTTTATAACTAAAGAACCATTATTTTCAATATTTTGAAACTTTCTCTGCTCACTGGTATCTTTACCTACTGCTTTGCTCTTTTCCAGAATTAATATTGACTGATGCCTCATCATTTCATAACATATATTAGATGGCAGACATTTGTGGAATTTTGCCTAAAATGTCTCTGCACGCACTCCCACTGCCCCTGCCCACCGCCCCCCCCACCCCAACACCCATAGCTTGTGGGATCTTAGTTTCCTGACTAGGGATTGAACCCCAGGCCCATGACAGTAAAGGCGCTGGACCACCAGGGAATTCCCCTTATAAGGTTAAATATAACTTTTAGATTAGAGCATTTGAAATTCGAGAATTCAAAATTCTTATTCTGAAGATTGTTTCCTTAAAAAAAAAGAAACTAATGATTATATCCTCTGTAGGCATAGTTAGTTAAGTGATTTTTTAATGGAACTTTTTCTCTTTTGTTGAGAGCTTGTGTGGTTTGATAGCTGGGGGACTGTGGCTAATTCACACAAAAGTCTGGAACCAATTTTTTTTTTCTTCCCTCTGTAGCTATTTAGGAACCATTCTGCTAGATAAGAATTTCTAAGCAAGATACCTTGCTTTTTTTCTCCTCTCAGCTCCCCATCCTTCTTGCTCCTTGGACCTAATCATTTTTTCCCCTTTATGTGTGGTATCCTAATGTTTAGTGATAGCCTTTTTGTTTTCTATTAATTGACTGGAGGTGCCACGGTACTACAGTGGCAATACTCCTATATCCATCCAATATTAACTGCCCTCTACTAAACATTCTTTTCTTGAAGATTTTTTTTTCTCAAGTTAATTCTGCCTTTCCTAATTTTTCTAGTATAACAACTTTTAAACCTGCTGCACAATTTTTAAGTAGAGTTTAAGTACTCACTGTATCAGGATAACTGTGCTAAACTGCCTGTCAGAAAGTAATTATGTTTTTAATGAAAATTTTAGCATTTCAGATATTATTTTTAGATAATATGATTTTTTTTTTTTAAAATTGGCCTTAAATGTATGGTGTTCTCAGCCTTTGAAAGTGAAAGTGAAGTTGCTCAGTCGTGTCCGACTCTTTGCAAGCCCATGGACTGTAGCCCACCAGGCTCCTCCGTCCGTGGGATTCTCCAGGCAAGAATACTGGAGTGAGTTGCCATTCCCTTCTCCAGGGGATCTTCCCGACCCAGGGATTGAACCCAGGTCTCCTGCATTGCAGGCAGACGCTTTAACCTCTGAGTAGAGTGTAGATCGAGGAGAGCTTATTTTCTGGGTTTAGTCCTGAGGATGCGGTTGGACTTTGAACAGATTTTGCTCAGTCAGGGCCATTGTTGCCCAAACCACTTTGGGGTGCATGAATCAGGTAGTTCAGCCCCTTGAACCTGAGCCTTGGGGAGATATGGAATTGGATAATATTGTGATAGCTTTAAAAAGCAAAATGGACATTAAAAAAAAAAAGCAAAATGGAAATTTACTGTTTAGTGGTGGTTCTCTTAATTCATCATTCCTCCCTTTTCCTACCTACATTGTTAGTTCAGTATATATTATCTCTACCCTAGATTATTGAACTATCTCTACTTGCTGGTATTTTTACCTACAGCTCTGCTCTTTATCGGAGAAGGCAATGGCACCCCACTCCAGTACTCTTGCCTGGAAAATCCCATGGATGGAGGAGCCTGGTGGGCTGCAGTCCATGGGGTCTCGAAGAGTCAGACACGACTGAGCGACTTCACTTTCACTTTTCACTTTCACCATTGGAGAAGGAAATGGCAACCCACTCCAGTGTTCTTGCCTGGAGAATCCCAGGGACTGGGGAGCCTGGTGGGCTGCCGTCTATGGGGTCGCCCAGAGTCGGACACGACCGAAGCGACTTAGCAGCAGCAGCAGCAGCAGCACCTGCTGCTCTTTATCTAGTTTGTTTTTCTTATTGTGGCCTAATCTTTCTGGAGCAGCAATCTTGGATCATGCGCTTAAAATCTTACCAAGGTTCCCCACTGCCTTCAGGTTGAAATTCAAACTCCTTAATAAGACGTAATTCTTGAGGAGGTGAGCCATCTCCTGTGCCTGTTTCTCCAGCCACATTCAATTACTGGCATTCCTCTGAATGTGCAGTGTAATTTTTTAGAATTCTCTTTCTTTCCTTTTTTCCATTTCTCTCCCTTCTTCCTTCCCTCCCTTCCTTTTTGTTTTACTAACTCCTCCTCGTTCAGCTTTAGCTCCTTACTGGGTTAGGCACCCCCTCTTACGTCCTTCCATTGTATCTTGAATTTACCCGTCTAAAAAACTATGTGTTCTCTTGTCTCTTTCCCCACTTAAGATTATAAACTTTGGGGAGTGGGGAGGTGTCTTATTTACTATTGTATCTTCAGTGCTACTTGGCAGCTGATCATTGCATGTCAAATGAATAATCTTTGATTTTTTTTCCCAGTACTAATGGTGGGATTTTTGATCACTCATTAACTTAGTGTTATTTGGCTATTGTGATTTCAGGTAGATGGAGAGAACTTGGGATGGATTCAGTGGCCATGGCTTTTCATGAAATGAGTTGGACCAAATGAAATCTTTGTCTCACTATTTCTGATTGTGGGTTAAAATAGAAACAATGCCGTATCAGTCACATGATCCTGACTGTGCTCAGTCGTGTCCAAATCTTTGGGACCCCATGGGCGGTAGCGCACCAGTTCCCTCTGTCCATGGGATTCCCCAGGCAGGAAGACCAGAGTGGGTTGCCATTCCCTTCTCCAGGAGATCCTCTCAACCCAGGGATCAAACCCAGGTCTCTTGGATTGCAGGCTGATTCTTTACCCTCTGAGTCACCAGGGAAGCCCAATCACATGTTTACCTACAAATTACTTGTTAGATCTGAATATCCCCCCAGGGTTTTCCAAAGGGAATACCTGTCATGCCTTCAATAATCTGTATACTTGGATCTACCCTTCGGGAAATGCAAAGCTACTTGTTGCTGTTAGCAAAATACATTGCTCTATTTCCCACACACTCTGGCTAGCTCTTTTGTTACCAAAGGGTTAGTGGGT
Source organism: Capra hircus (assembly GCF_001704415.2). Taxonomy (NCBI): domain Eukaryota; kingdom Metazoa; phylum Chordata; class Mammalia; order Artiodactyla; family Bovidae; genus Capra; species Capra hircus. Next base: position 101,016,424 of record NC_030815.1, read on the forward strand.
TGTTTTGGGGGGGAGGGCGAGGGAACAGAATTAACAAAGGTGACGGAATCTTTTGTGTTCTGTAGTGTACAAGTCTGTTGTCCAATGGAAATAGTTTGTGTTTTCCTATAAAGGTAACTCACTGATGGGTTGTTCTGTGTTCTCTGGGGGAACTTCTGTCTACAGAATTAATGTTGCACCAGAAGGCGTGTTTTGTGATGTGGTGTGCTTTGCTAATGAAGCCCATTTTGCTGCAGTACCATTTTTGAAGATAAATGCTATATGGAGGTAACATGAATCATGACACTTACTGATCATAGACATGGTAACAACCTTCTGGAGCACATTCAAAGCTAAAAACAGCAACAAAAGAAGCCTTTTATCATTTGGAATTGCTGGGATGGACTATATGAAGTATGGGATCTGCTGATCAAGCAATCAGCTTAATTTTACATGAAATATTAACAAGCTTGATGGCATGGAACAAAGGAGAAAATTCCCAGTGTCAAATAAATCGCTTCAACTGATTTGCACAGCAGAGCTATAAAAACAGCACAGTCTGAGGCTGTAAAGCAAGGTGAACTTTGCCCTCAAGGAATCTATCTTCCCCTTAGAAGCTTTGAGGGAAATTCTTGTGCCTCACTTCTGGTAGATGTAGCGCTGTCTTGAGGTTGCTGCACAGGAGAAGCAGGTTCTGTCCCTTGGTGGGGAAGATCCCCTGGAGGAGGAAATGGCAACCCACTCCAGTATTCTTGCCTGGGAAATCCCATGGGAAGCAGCAGCCAGGGGCTGATAAAGGGGAGGAGCACAGCCCACCCTCTCTCCCAGAAACCTCCCTTCATTCCAGGCCCTCCCTTCATTCCCCTCTCCTGCTCAAAACTCAACTTGAATACAAAACCATAAAATAAATTATTTTTAAATGATACCAACCATTAAACAAACTGTTGAGGAGGGGCCAAAAGGGGGCTAAAAGATTCAAAGGCAGTAAGCTAAAATGATGGAAAGGACAGTAACAATTTTAGAGACTGAGATGTTAGGGAATGAAAATCAGCGAGAAAAAGCACGGCCATCCCGTCAGTTGACAAGTCAAAAAACCCTTGTGCAGAGAGCCAATTAAGATTCATCAAGCCAAAGCATCCATGAAGTCCAGAAGAACGTTCCCGAATACTCCTTACCATCCGTTGGAGTTCTTTGAAGTGTTCTCTGAAGAGATGTCCTTTTAGCTCACAATAGAAAGCAAGACCCTGTGGGCCTCTCTCTGCCTGTGATTCATCTCCCCTGACCTTTTAGACTGAAGTAACTGGTACTGTGAGAGGCACCCCAGATGGTGCCTGCCCTCCTGTTCCCTGGCCCTGCAGCTGCTGCCTGCTGTGAGTACCCCACTCCCTGTCCTTGACAGTGACAGGCCTTCATTACATGAATTCGATTTTTTTTTTCCTTTTTGATGGAGGAGTGACTCCAGCTCTCAATTTAAAATGTCACTTAGAAATAATGCCTTGGGAAAATGACACGTATTGAAAATTTACCATACTTTCCTGTTTTTCCCAGTTGCTCCCTTAGTTTCAAGATTATTTTGTTCTTCAAAAACGAAGCCAATCAAACCATTGACTAGCATATACATGGTCTATCCCTTTCTCTTTCTTACTTAACGTGTTCCTGAAAATGTAATAAAATCAGATGTCTAACAATGAAGTGGACAGGTGTTAGAAGGGGAGTTAGGAGGGGTGTTAGGAGAGAGTTTCTCTTGAAACTGTCTCTGTTTCAAGAGAACTTAAGACTAGTATTAAAATCCCAGACTCTGGATCTGGTGCCTAGGATCTGCTGCCACTGATGAGAACTTTCCAGGTATTAGAAGCAGTGGGGAGGGGCGTTTTCTCCCCAGGAGGAAGGCTGCATTGTCGTCTTTGTTTTGGGGACTGTGTTAGGTGTAGTGATTGAATGGCCAGCCAAACAGAATAGACTCCTTTGGAATGCCTCAAAATATCTCCATGATAGAAGGCGGTATTGATTGGATTACATAGTAACCAGTAGTCACTTTGTGCCTTGTACCTGCTGCATTGTGGAAAAATTATCATGCCTCTGCCTCTCAGTTCTGAGGGTGACAGTCTCTTCCTCCAGCAGAGCCGAAGGAAGGGGGATTCTTGTGACTGCAGAATCCAAATTCTGAGCCAGGCTCTGAGCGTGGAGTAATTTCGAAAAGCCAGCACCTCTGCCCAGCTGAGAACCCTTTTAATAGTCTTAAAGGGGAGCTCACCTAAGAAAACAGTAACAGGTCCTTTTTAGGCAATAATAATTTGTGTCATTTAAAGTCTCTCAATCTCACACTTGGATTGTTTCTACACTTCTGGATTATACCTATAGAACTTTAAATTAGTTCCTAAATTTTGAGTGTAATTTTAACCTTGAATATAATTTTAATGTAAATACAGTATATAGTAATACTTTGCACTAAATGTTTTATCCCATTTTGATTTATTCTGTTTTAACCATGATTTGAGACTTTTAGTGATTCCCTTTCCCCCTTTTAGTGGTTCCCTGGTGGCTCTGATGGTAAAGCGTCTGCCTGCAGTGTGGGAGACCCGGGTTTGATCCCTGGGTTGGGAAGATCCCCTGGAGAAGGAAATGGCAACCCATTCCAGTACTCTTGATTGGAAAATTCCATGGACTGAGGAGCCTGGTAGGCTACAGTCCATGAGGTTGCAAAGAGTCAGACACGACTGAGCGACTTCACTTTCCCTGTTTAGTCTTTTTTTTCCTCTCATTTAAAAAAATATTTTTACACTTAAAAAAAAAATCATTCATTTATTTTTAGCTGTGCTAGGTCTTCATTCCTACACAGGGTTTTCTCTAGTTGTCATGAGTGCGGGCTGCCCTCCAGCTGTGGAGTCTGGGCTTCTCGTGGTGGTGGTGTCTCTTGTTGCAGAGCGTGGGCTCTAGAGTGCGCGGGCTTCAGTAGCCGCAGTCCCAGGCTCTAGAGTGTAGGCTCAATGGCTGTGGTGCGTGCATGGAGTTAGCTGCTCCGTAGCATATGGGATCTTCCCAGATCAAGGATCAAACCCATGTCTCCTACATTGGCAGGTGGATTTTTTACCATTGAGCCGCCAGGGAAGCCCCCGCGCCCCCACCTTTTAATTTTCCTTAATACATAAGAGTTGACTTTATCTTTAAAAAAAAAACCAACATAATGGATTACTCTTTAAACATATATGAAATAACTTTTAAGTATATGAATTTCCAGTCCTTCCTTTTTGGTTATATACATTGCATTAGTGTTTGATCTCTCAAAATCTCTAATCAGTACTATGATATTTCAGAGGAGTTACATTTAGTGGAAATATGTTCTTTTTGAAAAATTGCTAGTAATAGCTACCACTGAATGTTTACTCTGTGGCTTAATCTCATCTATTTCTCACAATTGCTTTATGAAGTAAGTGAGTACTCTTACTCACACTTTAAAAAACAAGAGCAAATTGAGATAAAGAAATGCCTTGCCCAGGATACACAGTTAGTTAACTGTGAACCTGGTACAGAAATCTAGACAGTCTCTCTCCAGCCATGGCTCTTAAACTTCACTGTGACCTTCCTAGTAGACTCAGTTGTAAAGAATCTGCCTGCCAATGCAGGAGATGCAGGTTTGATCCGTGGGTCAGGGGAAGATCCCCTGGAGAAGGGAATGGCCACCATTCCAGTATTCTTGCCTGGAAAATTCCATGGAGGGAGAAGCCTGGTGGGCTACAGTCCATGGGGTCGCAAAGAGGCAGACTCGATTAAGCACACACTCACTCACTACTTAAACCAATATGCTGTATATACTGCGGGTGGTAACCTAAAAGGTAACCCCGGAAGTAATCCATAGGGATAGAATGTCTGTATGGAAATGTTTCCAGTTGCTCTGAATCTTAAGTTTTTGATAACTGGCAACATTTCGATCATTATGGAGACAGCCCCATTCTTTCTGTCTTCTCCGACCCTTCCCCAACTTGTACGGCTCCTTGGAGCCTTCTTGTTTTCCATGCGTCCTGTAACAGCTGATCTTTCTGAGAGTTTCCATCTCTGCCATCTTCTGTTCTTACAGTAATCAGACTTCCTAGCCCCTTGGGTCTCAACTTTGCATATTGGAGTCACTGAGGAAGATTTAAAAAAACAAAACAAAAAAAGCATGCTGCTGCCTGGGCCTCAACTCAAGAGATTCAGTAAGGAATTTACACATAGACACAGATACACACACACACACAGACAGAGACACACAGACACACACACACAGAGACACACAGACACACACACACAGAGACACACAGACACACACACACAGACAGAGACACACAGACACACACACACAGACAGAGACACACACACACACACACAGACACACACAGACACACACACACCCCCAGGTGGTTTTCTTGGCTGAGAACAGTTGCCCTAGGCTGTTTACTCTTGTGCTACTTGGCTTCACTGAATTCTCCACTGCAATTCACTTCCTCATCTTGCCCTTGCCTCCCCCTGGATCAGTCTGCCCAGTTATCCTGAATCTATCTCATAATTTATAGCTTCTCTGTGTTCAGAATCCTGAAAATGGAGATTATCATGCAGTCACGTGGACTGAACTGCTACACACTCATGGGCTCAGATCTCACCCCTGAGCCGCTGCTGGCCTCTGGCAATACTTTGTTTCCATTTTTAGCTCTGACACCCCTGACTGGCAGCACCTCTTCTAAATCTTCACCATCTTACCCCTCATCCTGGCCACATTACCTTGACTCCTGCCTCACACTGTGGATCTTCTCAGGCCATTCTTAATTTTTATTTCTCCTCTGTTTACCTTTTGACTAGCTCTTTCCACTAACCGTTTATACTCAAGTTTTAAAAATGAAAAAGAAGTAAAAATTAAACTGAAAAACTCTCCTCTACCTGGTTACTAACTTTGGCCTTTTTTCACTGTCAGATTTCAGGAGAAACTAGTGTTTATTCACCGTTATCACCACTCACCTCTCATTCATTTGCTTCTCAACCGTTTTTATTGATCTGCCCCTTGCCCAGAGGACTCTGAGGTCACCAGTGTTCACACATTCTAGTGGACATTTCAGTTCTTACCTTGTCCTCTCGGCAGCATCCAATGTTATTCTTTCTTGAACCCATTCAAAGAGAAAACAGCCCAGCCTAACAAACCCTTCTGTGGCTTCACTTTCTTCGTGGCTCTTTCCACTCTTGACCTTCTTCATGCATTACCAGTTATGTAAATATTAATTATATTGACTTGTAACCAACTGCCAATGGCATGCCCCACCTAGGAGAGAATATGTATGTACTAAACTGTGGATGGCTCGTATGTTTCTCTCTCTAGACTAACCATTTCTTCCAACTGTATTTAGCCAACCACTTTTTACTCTTCATTTATTTAACTTAAAAAGCATAGAATGTCAATTTGTCTATAACTGAGTCACTTTGCTATAAAGCAGAGATTGGTACAACATTGTAAATCAACTATACTTCAATTAAAAAATAAAATTGAAAAATTTGACAACACACTATGTATCATTGTTTTGTTGGACCCTGGAGACTTAACAGCCTACTATAGTGTGTCTTCAGGTGCCAGATTCAGAAGAATGCATCCTATGGGACTCCATTTAGATAGATTTTGAAGCCAGCAAAATTAGTCTGTGGTACTTGAAGTCAGAATAGTGGTTACCTTGAGGAGAGGGTAGTTAGTAGAAGGGGACACACACAGGCTTCTGGGGTTCTGGTAAGACTCTGCTTCTTGATCTGGCTACTGTTTCCATGGGTGTTTCTCTTTGAGATAATTCAGTGAGCTGTGTACTTTCATGTAACTTTATGTGTTATGTGGCCCAAAAAAAGTACTCCCTGCATCCCCTACAGAAACATCAAGGTTGCAAGCCAAATGCATGAGGGGAAGGTAGAAGTGGATTCCCAGGATGGCAGCTGAAGCTGAAAAGGGATCCCAGGATCCTGGAAGGAAGCAAATCACTTGATCAGGCTAAGGGTGGAAACCAGCACCCACAGGAAGTCTTGTGCAGGGTCTGGGGGCTGTAAGCTCACGTTCATGCTGTGTAATGCAGAAACCCTCACCTGAGATCCTTAAAAACTGCTTTGAAACCAGGAAACCTTGCAGGGCTCTGTCAAAGCCACTCGTGAAACTGGCCCCCTTTGGGGATTCCACCATTCAGGCCACTTTGGAGACTCCAGGTAAATGGGATGTTTTTTATCGTTTGAAAAGCACAGACTGACTTCCCACACACCGGCCATGGCATCATTTCTGTGAGTAGAAGCGGCTTCTGTATGTGGGCACCGCCCCCATTAAACCCCAGTTCCTTGACAGTATGGAGTGTGCCTTGGGCTTCCCTGGTGGATCAGAGGGTTAAGAATCCGCCTGCAGTGCAGGATACCTGGGTTTGATCCCTGGGTCAGGAAGATCCCCTGGAGAAGGGAAAGGCTACCCACTCCAGTGTTCTTGCCTGGAGAACTCCATGGACAGAGGAGCCTGGTGGGCTACAATCCATGGGGTCTCGAAGAGTCAGACACAACTTGGTGACGAACACTTCTTTTCTCATCATGTTATATTACCAGTGCATAGAATAATGCCTGATACACATTTGGAGTCGAAAGAGATTATTCAGTAAGGGAATGCTTAGTAATCACAGAGCACCACTGTGCACAGCAGAGTCCTATATGATTGCATGTGTGTGTTTATTACCTAAGTCAAAACAATGCTCTACAGAGTAGTACTTTGGTATCCTAGCTGGCATACTGCAAGATGATCCATTGGGGTGTGGAAAGAAAATTGTGAGGAGGGGAGAAGGGAGGGAGAGGGCTAGATACATACATAGATATTGGGAGGAGGCACAAATTAGAATTTTTTAAAGGCCCTGTAATATAGTTGAACTTATAATAATCTTGAGTAGAAATTTCAGACATGGTACTTATGAACAATTCACTTCACCATAAACCTAGAGAAAGCTTCATGGTAATCTGGCAGGTCAGTCTATCTTTGATAACATGCAGCATTCTTGATATGAAAGGATAGGATGTATATCTATATTAGCATTATGTAAATGTATTAGCATTAGTAAGATGTCTTAATGAAGACAAAGAGGAAAAAGGGAAAAATAGAGTCAATACTAGACTGTGTAGCAGTTTAAATTATTGTTGTTTTTAATGTAAAGCCTCCCCAAATGCAGTGTGTTAGTGGGCTAGGTTTCTCTGTAATTGGCCATCACCCTATATGGATGTTTTGTTAGTTTAATTGTACTTAATGATCATACTTTCCTGGTGGCTCGGACGGTAAAGTGTCTACCTACAATGCCAGAGACCCAGGTTCAGTCCCTGGGTTGGGAAGATCCTCTGGAGAAGGAAATGGCAATCCACTCCAGTACTCTTGCTTGGAAAAATCCCATGGACAGAGGAGTGTGGTGGGCTACAGTCCATGGGGTTGCAAAGAGTCAGTAAGACTAAGTGACTTCACTTTCACTTTCAATGATCATACAGTAGAATTAATAGATAACAGCTACTGGGATTTTAGACTTCTCACTCTATCATCCATGTCTCAAACCCTTTCATGATTTCAGTGTCTTGGCCTCTTACTCTCTCTATGCGGTAATCTGGATAATTTCTTCAAATCTGGTTCCAGTTCTCCGGTTGTCTTTTAAACTGTGTGTATGACCTATGACCTGTCTATTGAGGTTTTGATGTCAGTGACCACCATTTTCATTTCTAGATGTTATGTGGTTCTTTTCATGTATTCATGGTCACATATGATGCTCTCTCATTCCATCTCTTGGGTTTTATTCAGGCAACACCTGCAGTTTGTATTCTGAGTTCTGGGTCCCAAAACCCACATAGTTAGGTTTTTCCAGGAAGACTTTTTGCTTTTATTCCATTTTATTTTGGACTGAATCCAGTTTAGGCAGCATCCCCATCTTTCCTCTGTGGCCTGTTTTCTACTTTGCCTTTCAAAGATTCCATATTTCTACAAGATTCTTGGAACAGCTTTCAGTCATTCCTGTTTCAGGCTTGTTATCATCTCTAGGTAACTAGAGACCAGCAGATGGTCCCAGTGTAAATATTATATCCAGCACTCATTTACTCAGAGGTTTCTCTTCATTTCTGACCTGGGACGTTTTCCTTTTTATCATAACAGTTTAGTCACATATCTAAAAACATGCTTCTGCATGTGTGCTAAGTCATGCTAAGTTGCTTCAGCTGTGCCTGACTCTGCGACGCTATAGACCATACGTAGCCTGACATGGGGTTTTCCAGTCAAGAATACTGGAGTGGGTTGCCATGCCCTCCTCCAGGGCATCTTCCTGACCCAGGGATCTAACTGGCATCTCTTACATCTCCTGCATTGGCAGGGGGCTTCTTTACCACTAGCACCACCTGGGAAGCCCCTAAAACATGCTTTCAGGGTGCTTGTTTTAAGAAAGAGTAGAGAAAATTATAAATATTATATAAGAATTCCATCTGTGTATGTTTTGGCTTAGTATGCATTTTTGAAAAATCTCTGAAAAGATAAGTAAGAAACTAATAATGCTGGGGAGGTAGTGACGGGAACAAGACTGATGGGGAACAGAGATGGCAAGGAGACTTCTTTATATGAACGTCTTAATATTTTTAGTGATTTGAACCATGTGGATATATTACTGTTTCAACCAATTAAATATAAACTTGCCCCCCCACCGGCCATCTAGATATTCTCTACAGGGTGGGTTTCTCCAGACATCTAGTCCACTGTTTTGTTAGCAACGGAATAGTGATCATATTTGTGGTTACATAAATTTTAGATCATCCAGCCCTCTGGCTGAACCCTATAGATCAATATTTGCCAAACTGGTCTGTGGCAAAGGATCAGTTCTTTTCAAGTTTTCCCATCTGTCATGGACTGACACTTTGGTAAACTACAGTAAAAATAAATGACTGATCATACACTTGGATGGCATGGCAATGCCAAACTGCTAGAAAATTTCTAAATACTTTCTCTCCATTTCATCACCAGCCAGTATAAAGCAACTTGTGGATTGCTGCCACACAGAGCAGCGTGCTGTAGATGGTTCTCGTTACTTTCTGGCGTTCAGGGTTGTGGATCAGAGACCAAGACCACGCTGCTCTTTAAAATTTTTTGTGTTGCTTAATTTTTTTCCATTGTAGGTAGTAGCCTGCTTTTCTTTCCACAAAGATACATTATGGTCTTATCTGAAACGCGAGATATTTGCTGCAGCACACTTCTGCCTTAATTGGGGGAGTGAGCCTGTGACTAACTGCTATAGACAATTGGTACTAGTGAACTTCCAGAAATCACCCATAGATGAATAGTATATTTCATCTAACCTAAGATGCATTGATACGGGCATCTTCTTGATCTTCCAGAAGGGATGGTTTCCATGCTGCTAAGTCTGGGCTGCCATCTGGCTGCCAGCGATTGTAAGATGCCATTGATTTCAGAGATGTTAAAATGTGGAAGAATGTGTCTTAAAATACCCTGCAGATGGCCCTGTGATTGTTCCAGTGTCTAATTACTGTTGAGTGCTTGGAGACTTGCATAGAAGGAGGGAAGACACCTTTAGTGGCTTCCTTTAGAAACTTCAGCATTCTGCTGAAACACTCTTTATTGTGACACACCTGACCTGAACTGGGACACATTCTCTCTTCCCTAATTGGTAAAGCTTCCCTCTTAGGAGCGCTGTGCTACACCACCCTTTGGGCTGGAGCAGCTCTGAGAGCCTTGGCCAGCTTATCTGGGAATCAGTGGCACTGGTTTATCTTTCAGTGTCTTAATAGAGATTTCTCTCATCATTGAGTTTTTTTTTTTCCCCTTACCTTCAGCTTCCCTCCATTCCATCACTGCCATTCTGAGCTTGTGAACATTGGGAGTTCTGCTAGGTATCCCATTTCCTTGTTTGCCATGCAGGCTGGCTTGGTAGTTCTTTCAATTAGTTGTTGTGTGGACTGTTACAGAAATTTCTCAACTTTTTCTGGTTACACTTCCATGTTTTTCTGGTGAAGATAGGGATTTTCCTTCTGCTCTTTTTATAGTTCTTTGGCCACCTTGATGGTGATTTGGGAGGAAAGGCAGTTAATGTGTGGGCTAATAACACTGTCATTCTTTCCTTCACCAAGTGTTTATTGAACGCTTGCTCCGGGGCTGGCATAGTTCTGGCATCTGAGAATACAGCAAAAAGCAACAGTCTTAAGCTCCAGCCTTCACTGGGACTTTCACTCTGCTTCCTCCAGGTTTTCCTCACTGGAACCTTAACCTTGTGCTATTGATACTTTCTTTCCTTTCCAGAGACCCCTTTAAAAAGCTGCCAATTAATTTTGTTTTTAATTTAGAATTCAGTAATTTATTGGTAGCTTGATATATACTTTATATAGATTTGGCACTAAGACATTCTCTAGAAATGTATGTTAATATATGTATCATTTGCTTTGTAGCCGTTTACACCTCAACAAGAAGGCAACAGACAAACAGCCATATAGCAAGCTGCCAGGGGTGTCTCTTCTGAAACCACTGAAAGGAGTAGATCCTAACCTAATCAACAACTTGGAAACATTCTTTGAATTGGATTATCCCAAGGTAAGTGCAGTGTTGTACTCATGGGAATGCACTGAACCATAGCTTTTTTTTTTTTTTTTTACTTATAGTAAACACAGAGGAATTTTGACACGGCATCAGGTGAAGTTATTAAAAATTTATAATGGTGTTGGCTTCATCAAATTTATGCTTTAGCAGTATTAATAGCAGTGGTAATAGTAATAATAGTAGTAGTTGTCACAGGACAGATGTGGGATTGAGGAAGGGGTATTAATTCCTTTTCTAACTACGCGTATGTCGATCTGAATTGAAAGTGAAAGTGTTAGTTGCTCAATCTTGTCGGACCCTTTGCGACCCCATGGGCTGTACCTACCAGGCTCCTCTATCCATGGAATTCTCCAGGCAAGAATGCTGGGGTGGGTTGCTATTCCCTTCTCCAGGAGACCTTCCCAACCCAAGGATCAAACCTGGGTCTTCTGCATTGCAGGCAGATTCTTTTCCATCTGAGCCACAGGGAATCCCCCTGATCTGAATGAATTCGAAATCCCCGAGTAAAGCTCCTGGAACTCAGGCATTGTTAAGTGCCTAGTAGTTGGAGTGTAAAAATCTTACTTCATGAGAGTTGCAGTGAAAATGAAAAAGGATATGCATTTATCCTTGTGGAACTTAATCTCACATTTCAATTTTTTAACTGTCATCCAGCCCTTTCCCCTTTCTGTATTCAACCACTCTTGAAACTTAGTTAAGAAATTTTTATGTCGCCATTCTTGTAGGATGATAGTCACGACATTTAAATAGTTTCTGAAGTTAGCTGTGGGTTTAAAGAGTTTCTTAAAATAACCCAGGAACATATGTATCCATTAATTATGAACATGTGGGATGAATCAATAATCAATTTATTCTTCTGAATGAGGTTTTTTTTAAAATACAATTTGGAATTGAATTGTATTGTATTGAGTTGTATTGCTCTCCAGAGCTCAAGTTTTTCACTTAGATTTTTGTCACTTAGTTCTTTTCCACTTAATTATGTCATTAAGGTATTTATGTGGTTAAGGAGAAACTTGTTTGGACACATTACAAAAATGCATAATATTCTATGCAAAAGATTATTTTTATTCTTTTTTAGTTCACAATTTTATTTTCTAATTATAAAAGAATTGTTAGTTGTGTAAATAGAACATTTAGAAAACAGAGCAAAAGTGCAGAGTGCCTACACTCTAAAGGAAAATGTTGGTCTCACAGCATTTTACTTGCTTTTAAAAGACCGAGCGCAGTGGCTATTCTACCAGTGACAAATTAAACCACTGAAATTGCACAAATCTGAGTGTGAAGCATGAGTTGTTTGTGTCATCAAGGAGGCATGTAGTCATGAAATGAACATTTGTATAACTGCCAAGCCCAGCAGACTTTAATATTCTCTATTTGTCAAATGTAAACATTGTTTTCCAAAAGTACAGAAATATTTTTGTTCTAGATATACCTCTTTTTCTCTCTTAATTTGATGTGGAACCTCATAGGCCATTTGGAAATATACATGTGGCTTCCCAGGTGGTGCTAGTGATAAAAAAAAAAAAACCCACCTGACAATGCAGGAGAGCAAGAAATGCAGGTTCGATTCCTGGGTGGGGAAGATCCCCTGGAGGAGGGCATGGCCACCCAGTCTAGTATTCTTGCCTGGAGAATCCCATGGACAGAAGAGCCTGGCGGGGTACTGTCCATGGAATCACAAAGAGTCAGACATGACTGAAGCCACTGAGCACACATGCACACACACACACACACACATGCATACACACACAGACACACACACACACACTATATATATAAAACATGAAATTCTAAAATTTTGTTTAGTTTTAGACATATGCAAAAAGGTTTATTACTGATACTTGTTCTGAATTTCTAGGTTTAAAGTTTGGTGAGACTGTTATTATACTAAGTGCCCTAAAAGATATTTGTGCTTTAAATATCTTATAAATCTACCTTATATTGATATTTATTCCTTGGGGAAATTTTTCTTAGAAAAATATAATAATAAAAAATAAAACTCATTTTTCACAAAATCAATTATTTATTTGGCATCAGTATAAAAGAAGGCATTTAGAGGGAAGTTCAGCCATATCAGGAAGATGCAGTAATCTGCATCTCAAGTGGCCTGATGGCTTTACTTTAGTAAATTCCAGCCATATGAAGAATTTTAAAATTAATCATCTGCCGGGGTCCATCCCCAGTGGATCCAGGGAATTCGAAGCAGGGACGAAGTCAGCATCCTAAGAAAGAACTATTTAATTAGAAATATAAAGAGAGATTAGGAAAGAATAGTCGAGTAGGAAAATTAGTGGAGAAAAGAGGCTGAATAACTTGGTTTACGCAGAAAACCAATAAAAGTGTGAGACAAGGAGTTTGCACCACCTACGTAGGCCACAGGCGTCTTCCCGGTCTCCTGAAGGAGTGGGGACACAAAGTGCCCCCCCATTCAGATCTTAGAAGCCCAGGCAAAATTAGTAGGCTTGGCGAGCCTCCGCGCTCCAGATGGGAATTCAGCCAGAAAAGAAGAGAATGAGAAAAGACCACACGGGGGAAACCAGTCTTTCCAGGAACTGGTCCGTTTCTTTATTTTCCAGGTCCATTTTTATACTTTTAGTTGTACATAGAGATAAATGTGTTCTCAGCATATCTTTGTTTTTACAAGGGTCTTACGTTTGTTCACAATATCTTCTGGTCTGGAGACCGATTAACATTTTATGGCCCCACCTTTCTTTCTATTGATAAAGGTTAATCAATCAGAAAACTTGTTTCCCCTTAAGATCTATTTAGTCTTAAAATAGTGATAAAGTTGCATTCTTACACAGGAAGGACACAATGATTTATAACAAAGAAAGAGCAGTACAGTGATCTATAACAAAAGAGAAAATTCATTAACTCAAAAGTCTAGTATTGCTAACATCAAAACTACTATATTTCTTTTTCTACATTCCAATTACATCGATTAATATACTCCCAGGTGCCTAAAGATATGGAGGCCTGGCGGCAGTCATTAACTCAGCAATGAAACCCTTCACCAACATAATTTTTATCTTTAGAAAAACCCTATGCTAACTAAGACTTTCAAAATACTCCAAACTCTCTGTGCTGTTTATGGTTGAGAGGTTGTAAACAATCATGTACGTAGTAGCAAGAGTATGGATAATCCTGTCACACAAGCTAGTCTGCCAGCAGAGAGGTTTGACCTGAGACACTCCTTTTATATGCAGGAGACTATTATCTGGAGCTCTAAGTTAATTTTCCAGAGAAAGGTGGTCAGGGATAGCCCCTGTTAATGTCAGAAGAGTAGGTGAAAGCATAACGCAGTAAGGCAGGCAGACTTGGTTTGGGGGCAGATGCATGAGCAGATCCAGCGAGTTCCCTTAAGGCCTGACTCACCTTTGCCTGTTGGGCCCCTTAACCTCATGACCTTTGCCACGGGCGGGATTCCTCGTGCTGGCTCCCGGCAATGATCAGAGTTATTAATAGATTGAGGTTATGGTAACTGTGATTTTCTTTTCTTTTTTGCAAATAGGAGATGGGTTTACAGTGTTGAAAGTCTGGTGCCATGCTTGGATTCTTTATTGTCAATGATGACAATAAAAAATTTTTAAAGATTGAGAATAGGTTCAATTATTGAAAGATCAGCATAATACATGTAATAAAACTATTAAGTTTGAAAGACTAGAATTTTACCAGATAAATTTGAAAAATTATATAAACTATATAGTTCTTGAAAGTAAGTAAGTTGTAATAATAACTTGTCACAACTTTGAATTCAGAGCTATTTTCTTACAAGGTATCTTCCCTTCACTCAAAGGAAGCATCTATCTTTCACTCAAAAGTTACCCTAGGACAGATGTATTAACAAATAGTTCATTATTTACTCAGTGGCAGAGACTATTCTAGACATTTGGGGTCTAAGTCCATCCTGTAACAGAACTTACTATATTCTGCTGTAATCTAAATATCATCATAACATTTTTCTTTAAACATGTGTAGTTATTTATAAATGGTTCAAGATATTCCTACTTGATATGCAATATAATTGATTAATATGTGTTAATATTTTTCTACTTTAAGAGAATATTTTATGTGGTTTACTACAGTACAGAGTTTTTAGTCCTAATATCTACAGGACTGAATCAGTGAGGAGACTTTTCTAATACTAATTTATATATCTAAATTGAGCATCATTTATGCATCTAAATTTATTCATGGGAGTAACATTTATGATTATTGCAGTTTCAGATAGTTCATTCTTAAATGTCAAAGGACCAAATTGCAGTTTACAGATTGTCTATACCTCTCCTGGACTTAGCCTTTCAGTCATTTCACTGTTTGGAAAGCAAAAGGGAAATTTAGTTTAGCTATTTGTATAGAAAGCTTACTAAGATGAGGCTAACCTCATCTACAATATTCTGGGATTATTTCTGGATTTTATATATTTATTACTGTGCCCATTTATAGTGGAATTTACTATGCCTTGTATTTCTTTCAGATTTATAAAATAAATGTTTTCTTAAAATATTTTTAAAGTATAATATTTTTAATAAATGCTTTATTTTTGACCATGCGTTTATGTCCTTTTGATAGTATAAACATATCTGAAAAATTATTCTTGTGTCAGCTAAGAAAACTTTTAACCAACTTACTATCTTGTGTTTACCAGTTGCAGTATAGTTGGCATGATTTAACTATTCAAATACAGAGATTCCTAGCAAATTACATGTTTGGGCTGTGTCAAACCCAGAGCTCAAACACGGAGCTGAAAGTGAAGGTTCCTGGTTAAAATCTAACACTTCAGAGAAAACTTGAAATCCTACCTCCAGTTTGGTTTAAGTTTCGATATCAGAAACAACAAAGCAAAAGTTATTTAATACGAGTCTGAACGTTTTTCAGATGATGTAAATTGAATTTCATTTACCTTTTTTGGCTAATAAGGAGGTATTTATTTTTCATTTGAAGTTAAGTTCAAGATGTATAATCAATTTTTCAAAAATTCTAAATCTTGCATTTGAATTTGGGAAGATTCCCTGGAGAAGGAAATAGCTACTCGCTCCAGTATTCTTGCCTGGAGAATTCCAAGGGCAGAGGAGCCTAGTGGGCTGCAGTCCATAGGGTAGCAAGAGCTGGACCTGACTGAATGGCTGATAGACACACACACCTCCCTTACTTATACTCACACTGTAAGCACTGGAAAAGTTGTGCTGCAACCTGCTGTAGCCCTTATCTTTCCATCAAGCAGATATCTAGTGCTATATTACAGGGTTTTCTTTTGCTGGGGAAATAGCTGAAAGTAGCTTTTTTAATACTATTTTATGGAGTTGTATTACTTGTAAACATTTTCTTTCACTATATTCACTTAAAACACCTGTATAACAGCATAAACTCTAAAAGCATAAAACTATGCAGTGTTTGAAAAAACAATAAACTCTTTACAGCAAGTGTGACTGAGAGGCTCACTGTAGTAGGAAAGCGAATCATTATTTACACTCTTTGAAAAGTCACTTGCGTGTGTGCATGTGTGGTCAGTCGTGTTCAATTCTTTGTGACTTTTTGGACTGTAACCCACCAGGCTCCTCTGTCCGTGAGATTTCCCAGGCCATTTTCTCCTCTGAGGGATCTTCCTGACCCAGAGATCGAACTCGAATCTCCTTTGTCTCCTGCATTGCAGGTGGATTCTTTACCTTCTGAGCCATCCGGGAAGCCACTTAACCTTTCTAATCTTCATCATTAAGGTCACTGCCTCTTGGAGGTTCAAGCAAAAATTTTGGTTGGGAAGGTGGCTGACGTATTATGGGACTTAGAGTCAACCTTTGAAGAAATTTTAGGGTGTGGCAGGAATGATGCTCATCCTGTTCTCAGATTTTTATGTGATTTCTGGAGACCAGTGGCTGTAAAATTGCTTAGTTATTTCTGTACCTCTCAGGTGGTAATTTTGGTCAGTCATCATGAAGGTAGATATTGGATGGAATGTGTAATAACTACAGATAGGAAGTATGAGGAAAGTGTACATTGCTTGCCCCTCTACTTAAAATATTAAGAAAACTTTTTTTTTTTCACTTGAAAAAAAAAATCTTACCTTGTTAGCTAAACTTTCATTTACCTTAGTCCTGGTCCTTAAGTGCTCAACTATTAAATTCTATGCTGCCACTTTTTGCTGAGATACTGTATATTAGGCGAACAGTAATTAATTATTGCACTCAAGGCACTGTGTGCATTTTTCCCACACTTTTTACTTGTGTATGCTTATCAATGGAACTAAAGCAAACAAGCCTTCCCATCACCTTCTGCCTTGTATGCTATTTTTTGTTTAGTTATTTAGTTGTGTCCGACTCTTTGTGACCCCACGGACTGTAGCTGACCAGGCTCCCCTGTCCATGGGATTTCCCAGGCAAGAAGACCGGAGTGGGTTACCGTTTCCTTCTCCAGGGGATCTTACCCACACAGGGGCTGAACCTGTATCTCCTGCATTGCAAATGGATTCTTTACCGCTGAGCCACCTTTGTAGTTTTTAGATCATATAACTTTGTTATCTTTTTTCGTGGACATAATTAACTTTTCCTCCTCTGCTTAAAAATGTTCAGTCTATCTTAGAAAGAGAGTTTGGTAGGAAATTTGCTTTAGAGTCAGTGTGAATTTATCACCACTTTTGAAAAAAGTTGCGGCTTAGAATACATAGCCCACACACTAATACAGGAACATCTTTATGTATGAAAGCAAACACTGTGGAAAAAATTTAGTAGTTTACAAAAAATCGTAACTTAGAGCTCAGGATTTTATAAACCTGGTTATGTGTCAGAATCACCTCAGAGATTCTGATTCAGAAGTTTAAGGATGGGGCCCAGTATTCTCTTTCTGGAAAAAAACTGTCCCAGGATGGTTTTGACACAGCCAGCCAAGTGCTAAGGAATGACTTCCGTAATTTACTGTCAGAGTAAACATAGCTCTGAGCAAAATTAAATCCTGGGTGTTTTCATAGTTAAAAGGCTAAGCATGCTCTTAGAAGGATGCGTGCATACCTCTGTGTGTGTGTGTGTGTGTGCACACGTGTGTGCTTTCAGTCGCTTCCAACTCTGCAACCCCCTCAGGCTCCTCTGTTTTGGGGATTTCCCAGGCAAGAATACTGGAGTGGGTCACCATTTCCTCCTCCAGAGGATCTTCCCAAATCAGGGATGGAACCTGTGTCCCCTGTGTCTCTTGCTTTGGCAGGTAGATTCTTTACCACTGAGCTACCTGGGAATCCCTGCATTTTTAATCAAGTCAGATTCTATTTTCAGAAAATTATTATTCAACAGAAAATAGTCTTGAGAGAGTTTGGGAAAGCCCTTTAAATGTATCATAATGGTCTTTGATATGTAATTTTTAGCACCTTGATAAAATAATAGTAAGTTCAGAGACAAGGCTTCTAGACAACAAAGGGTGTGTTCATTTCTCTGGCTTTCTGTGTTGCTTTTACACTGCTGGCCACCCTGTGAGCATTTGGTAGATTTTCAGTGATGATGGCATGGAGAAGCTGGGAATCCAGCCATGCTTCAGCTGTGGGCCCTGCCAATCTCTTCATTCTCTCTTTGGCTGGCAAACAGGCCACTTCTGGAGAAGTTGCTCTCAGTTAAAGCAACACTTGATAATCCCTTAAGTGTTTGCATCCATTATGAATACTCTCTTAACTTCTAAACTTTGTGTATACAATTGCTTGTTTTTCTTAATGCTTTTTGATCCACCAGTAAGTGCTAATAATAAGTGATTATCTTTGTAAGAGGTTAATTTACATAAAATATGTTCTTTGACTAGTATGAAGTACTCCTCTGTGTCCAAGACCATGATGATCCAGCCATTGATGTGTGTAAGAAGCTTCTTGGAAAATATCCAAATGTTGATGCTAGATTGTTTATAGGTAAGTAACAAATTTTACAATAACCTTTTTGCTTTAATATATTAAGTATCAGTAATCTTCCTTGCATTAAACTATAGATTAGGGTTCTAGACACCATTAAAGTTATTAACATATTTGCTTTATGCATATTTGTTAGATATAGTAAAAGGTGTTTCTATCCTTTCACAAGGATAAGACAAGTTATAAATACAAATTTTGTTTTTCATATCAGGGATTAACAAAATTATCCCAGATTATGTTTTACTCATCAGCCACACATGAGAATCTGTTATTTTTGTTTCTTTAATAATTTCAATCTATGGCCTTTTCTATATCTCATTGATTATAATTGAGATTGAGTGGTAGAATTCATTCTTATAATATTGCAAAAAGAATATTTTCCCCAAAACCTACAGACTTATTCTAAATGCTCGTTAGAGATATACTTGCTATTAAATGTTTATTAATGTTTACCATTAACACAAGCTCTGAATTAGAAAACTGAAACTAATGAATTTTCAAAGATAAATGATGTACTTTCTTTTTGAGAATGAATAACTTTTTTCTAAATATGTTATTATGAATAATAAGAAGCATGATGTTAAAGTATATTTGTTTTAATTATTAAATATGCAAGCACTTTTCACTTCTCCTAAGTATATGTATAATAGAAAATATTTTCAATATGGCATGAATTGTTCACTGCTATACTTTTAAAATTTTAGGTGGCAAAAAGGTTGGCATTAATCCTAAGATTAATAATTTAATGCCAGGATATGAAGTTGCGAAGTATGATCTTATATGGATTTGTGATAGTGGAATAAGAGGTAAGGTTTTTTCTTACTTATTTTATAAAATTATTCATTCAATAATAAAATGCCAAGAGCAACCTGAAAATACATTTATCAATCATATTAGTTTACCTAATAAAGTAAGTGATTTTATCATTATTTCATGGTAGTATGTCAAGTTATACTTACTAAAATTTTGAAGTTTTTTTATGCTAAACTAGAATGTTACGCATATGAAAATGCTTTCATTTTGAAGAGAAAATTCCAAACATTAAAAAAAAAAAATAGTTGTGGTACATTATACCACAACTGTGGTATAATCAGCTTTTTCATGGGTCTACGTTTTCCCTTATTCAAGTGATATTCATCTTTTACTTTAATTTGTCTGTGGCATGTGCAATATACTATCTCATGCAAAGGGATAGAAGTTAATTGATACATATTTTACTGGAATTACATGCATTTTTAGAACACATTCATGGCTTTTTACTTAACAGATTTTTGCAGGACACCTTTTATATATTGAAATTATAATTTGTATATTTGGATTTTAAAAACATTTATACTTATAATTTCAGTGTTCCATATGATTCCATTATATTCTAATACCTCAGTTTTCTCAACCTCAGCACCTTGGGCCTGGGTACTTCTTTGTAGTCAGAGCCGTCCTGCAGATGTTTAGCAGCATCCCTGGCCCCTACCAGTAGCACATCTCTGTTGGTTGTGACGATCAGAACTGTCTCTGGATACGCCACCTGTCACCTGCAGGGCAGCAGTTGAGAAGCACTTCCCAGACGACTTGTATAAATAAGGCCCAAATGCACTTTTATACAGTAGATTGAGTTCTTAAACACTTGAAGGAAATAAAAATGAAGACCTGTAAAATCATATGAGATTTTTTTCTCTTTAGAAATGGGACAATGATTTAAATTTTATCAGCTTAAAATTTGAAAATTAGTAGTAAATGTGGCACTTCGACTTAATTAGATCATTACAGGACTAACAGTTCTTGGTCAGAGATTAGGTTCATTTTTCACATTTGCTGTCTTAAATTGTTTACCGTCATATATTTGTTATGTTTTCAGTGTACAAACCTCCATCAGGTATATTCTCATTCAGTTCTAATTAGCAGTTTTAAGAGAAAGAACATCTCCTACTCTCAGAAAGAGGAGGCTCATTTCCTGTGATTGCAATGCAGGAGCCAGAATGAATACTGAGGTCCTTGGACTTCCGCTACTATACCTTTTCCACTAGGACACATTGTCCATTACTCCAGTCTGGAGGTTCAGAAACAAGGACTGCTAACGTTTTCAAGATACCTCCCACCTCTGGTACATATTAGGTATTTAACAGCCTGCAAAGGTCCAGAATAAATTCCCTACCATATATTACCCTTTTTGAAATTTTCTATTCTACTCGGAAAAGTGATTGAGATTCATTTTATTAGACCTATATTCAAAGAAAACATTTATTAAGAATTTAGTACTCACAGAATATATTACATTCATGGGCATTTTACTAAAAGGAAATTTTTTTCCCCTCTCCCTCTGTACCTTTTTCTTTTGCATCATAGTGATTCCAGACACACTCACGGACATGGTTAACCAAATGACAGAAAAAGTAGGGCTGGTTCACGGGCTGCCATATGTAGCAGACAGACAGGGCTTTGCTGCTACTTTAGAACAGGTAAGTACAATGCCTATAGATAATATGCTTGTATAATCAGGTCCCTAATCTCCCAGAAGCTTGAGGCTATGCTGAGAGTTGGGCTGAGGTGCCTGAAAATGAAAGTGAAGTTACTCAGTGTCCGACTGTTTGTGACCCCATGGACTGTAGCCTGCCAGGCTCCTCCCTCCTTGGGATTCTCCAGGCAAGAGTACCGGAGTGGGTTGCCATTTCCTTCTCCAGGGGATCTTCCCGAACCAGGGATCGAACCCTGGTCTCCTGCATTCCAGGTAGACACTGTAACCTCTGAGCCACCAGGGAAGTCCTGAAGTTAACTGTATTAAGTCTGCTTTAACCTGCTGAGTGAGCGTCCCAGGTGGCACTAGTGGTAAAGAACCCACCTGCCAGTGCAGGAGACGTAAGGGATGCAGGTTCAATTCCTGGGTCAGAAAGATCCCCTGGAGAAGGGCATGGCCGCCCGCTCCAGTATTCTTACTTGGAGAATCCCGTGAACAGAGGAACCTGGCAGGTTACAGTCTATAGCGTCACAAAAAGTTGGACACGACGGAAGTGACTTAGCACACACACAACCTGCTGAGTACTGGCAGCCTCAAGTTGAGAGCAGCTGTTTTCATTAGTGAAGAAATGCTTAGGGCCCCGGAATCCCTCCCAACTGAACTTCCTGTGCCCTGGCAAGGAACAGATGTGCCCAGGAAATGCCTTGTGGTCTTATTACCAGCTTAGCACAGTATATTCTTTTTCCGTGTGGTCCTTACTTTCAATTCTTGAGTTCAGTTCCGGATTACCGACTTACATAAAAGTATGTGTTATATAGTTCTTTCAAAGATCCAGTCTGCAAATTATGCATCTTAAGTATCATGAAGTGTTTCAGTATATACAAAAAAAAGGAAAATTGCTCATATGAATCACTGTAAAATCCACTTGATTTCCTTCTACAACAGGTTTCTAAAATTATCTGAACAACTCGTGTTTTCCATTTTTACTCCACAGCTTAACAATATACAGACTTACGTGTAGGAAACTATAAGTTAGGAGGAAGTATAATGAGCAGAATAAATCAAAACACAAACCACTCCCAGAACCCTACCAGTTAGAGGAAGTTTCTATTTTAAAAAATTAGTTTATTTTAGCATCAAGACTTTTCCCCCTCTGTTTACTTTCTAAAAAGCAAAGTTGAGATTATACCAAAAGTAATTTGTATCTTATTTTAGTTACTTCATAAACTGTTCCCCATATCATTAATATTATTTTATAAAAGTAATTTTTATTGGCTTGATCATAGTTTGTTATGTAAGTGTATCCTATACTTCACCATTCATGTACTGTTAAACATTAGGAGAAAAGACTTGTCTTAATGTTATAACAGAAGGGTATACCGTTTCAATCTCCAAATATACCAACCTGAAGCATATCTGTATTTATATTCTTTTGAATTGCAACCATTTGAGGGTAAAGGGTACAGCGTAGAAACTTGCATTCAGCCTTTGGCAGTGTGAATCATACATGTATGCATGCTTAGTTGCTTCCATTCTATCCCATTCTTTTGTGACCCCATGGACTATAGCCTGCCAGGCTCCTCTGTCCGTGGGATTTTCCTGGCAAGAATACTGGAATGGATTACCATGCCCTCCTCCCAGGGATCGGCTGAGTCTCCGGCATCTCCTGCACTGCAAGCAGAGCTTACCACTGAGCCACTGGGGAAGCCCAGATACCACAATTTTTGTTTAGTAAAGAAACTCTAGGTAGTTACTTTAAAATTAAATGCTTTTTATTCTTATGCTCCATGTTATGCTTTTGTTTTGGAAATATCCAACTTGATATGTATGTCAATAATAGATATCTCCCAGATATACTCACTCCCTCAGTTTAGGTTTAATCCCTGAAAGTCATCATTACTTAAAGTGAATGGAGATAGGCCCGAGGAATTATTCCAGTCTATAAAGAAATCATGGGAGCCTTCATCACAGTGCCCAGTCCCACCTTATTCCTAAAACCTCACTTAATAACTGCTTAAGGAATTAAGATAGGTGCTTTTAGTTTTAGAAGTTTGGTTCAGTTCTATCCCACAAATACTAGGGCTTCATTCCAGTCTGGGCATAGGTTAGGTAGCAAGAATCGCATTCTGAATCGTCTGTGATTATTAGCTTATTCTATGCCATGTATGTGATTTCTGCCGTTAAGAAAGATCACTTCTCTCCATTTCGAGGTGCTATTGCCCTCCATATCTGTGAGTTCTACATCTGTGGCTTCAACCAGCTATAGACTCAAAGTATTTGAAAAAAAAAGTTGCAAAAGCCAAATGTGAATTTGCCTTGAGCCAGCAACTATTTACGTAGTATTTACATTGTATTAGGTGTGGTAAGTAATCTGACAGATATAGATAATACACAGAAAGTATAGTGGCAGAATTTTGGTCCAGGGCTTCTAGAACCAATCCCCCTAGGATACAGAGATGACTAATTAGAAAGGCAACATACTTAAGACATAAATAATAAATAGGTTTTATATCTGAGAAGTTGGGTAAGTTTGGATGACCATTTTATTCTACCCTTAGTTTAGCAGTTTGCACTTTTGATGACTCCAAAGCACGTTATGAAAGGGGCGGTAAATGGGAGACTATTAGTGTTCACCCTGTTTATGAAAAACACACTGAATAATGGGGAATTTGAGCTTAGTGACTTGGGCAGGAAACAGCTAACTACAAAAATATACAGCAAAAGAAATTAAGAAATAGGATTGTTCTTTTGGTTGATGTGCCTGTGAGTATTGTGTGTGTATAGCCACGTGCATACATGTACACATACACATATGTACATAGACCTGTGTGTGTAGATGTGTGTATATTTATGTGAAGAGTATGAAAAGAGGATACATTAAACATGAATATTGTATATCAGTAAGTGATATTTTCACCTCTGTTATTTAAATCCAAATTGTTTTACTTCAATAAATCTTTAAATCTTGGAGTTTTAGGAAAGACAGTATTTATTTGAGAATAAAGTGTACTTTTCCCTCCACGAAGTACATACTACTTCTTTGTAAAAGTGATAATAACAAGAGTAGTCAATCAAATTAGAAATTACTGACTGCTTGCTATATGTAAACATTATTTTGTACCACTGTTTATTCAAGTAGTGTATGTAAGAATAATAGACTGTTCACCCTATCATTCTTAAGTTCATTAGGAAAAGGAATTTATAAACATCATACTTCTAACATAAACTTCTAATTGTACATGTATGTTTCCGGTTTTGTCTTGGCAGGTGTATTTTGGAACCTCTCATCCAAGGTCCTATATCTCTGCCAATGTCACTGGTTTCAAATGTGTGACAGGAATGTCTTGTTTAATGAGAAAGGATGTGTTAGATCAAGCAGGAGGGCTTATAGCTTTTGCTCAGTATATTGCTGAAGATTACTTTATGGCCAAAGCAATAGCTGACCGGTAAGAAAACTAAATTAAATTAGGTTGTTGTATTTTTTATTTCCGAACTTATGTTGGCTTTTTCTGTTTGTTAAACCTGTGGATTAAGCGCTATTTTATTTTTTGCTAGTAAGTACAGAATAGTTTAGTACTTTTAGAATGTAATTCCTACTAATTATTCAGGTACACACTAATGAAGCAAATAAATGTTCTAATTTCTCTACATTCTTCAAATTAATGTGGTTTCAAAAACAATATGGAATTTACTTAAAAAACTAAAAATAGAGTTATTATATGATCCTGCAGTCTCACTCCTGGGCATATTTCTGAAGAAAAGTCTTAATCTGAAGATATATTTATCCCAGTGTTCATAGCAGCACTATTTGCAATAGTCAAGACATGGAAGCAACTCACATGCCTATCGACAGATGAATGGATGAAGATGTGATCTGAATATGTAATGGAATGTTACTCAGTCATAAAAAAGAATGAAATACTGTCTTTTGCAGCAACATGGACGGACCTAAAGGTTATCATATTGAGTGAAGTAAGTCAGACAGAGAAAGACAAATATCAAACTCACAGATGTAGAAAACAAACTTAATGTTTACCAAAGGGGATAGTGGAGGTCAGGAGAAGGAGATAAATTAGGAGTTTGGGGTTAACATATATACACTACTATATGTAAAATAGGGGACTTCCCTGGTGGCTCAGTGGTAAAGAATCTGCCTGCAATGCAGGTATGATCCCTGGTAGGAAAGATTCACTGGAGAAGGAAATGGCAACCCCTTCCAATATTCTTGCCTGGGAAATCCCATGGACAGAGAAAACTGGTGGACTACAGTCCATGGAACCACAAGAATCGAACAAGACCTGGTTCGACCTAAACCAACACCATCATTTATAAAACAAGTAGACAAGGGCCTACTGTTTAGCACACACATATATAGTAAGATATTATGGGAAAACCCCAAATGAACTTTTTGGCCAACCCAGTAAATACTGAATCACTTTGCTGTGCACTTGAAAACTATAATTGTAAATTAACTGTACTTCAATTTAAAAAATAAAATAAATACATTTAAACTCTTAAAAAATGTATGTGTTTGAAGTGGTTAAATTGAAGCTTCTCTGTGACTGTAAATTTTCATTATTATGAATGTAAATGTTTATGTGTTTTACAAGAATTAAAAGTATCAGTGCAGTCATAAAGCCAGTAGGTGAAAATTTAAAGAATGAGATTTCAAATTTTGAAATTTCTCAGTAGATTATTTGATACTTTGCTAAGAAGCTACCTAATGATTCATGATTGGCTTAATCACACTTTTCTATCACAAAATGACACTCATTTGCTTTTTTAAAGGGGGTTGTTTCCTTGTGTGGTAATTTACTGAAGATGTGATCTTAAAAGTTGAAGTATGTTTTCAAACTTATCATCTGGTGGTGTTAGTGGTCCATGGTTTCATATTGTTTCTCGTGAGATATGGAATGCCACTTTTGGTTTATATTTCTTCTTGAATATTCACATACATATCCCCCACTACTCCTTTTTTTGGTTAATAGTGTTCAGAGACTGTTAAATACAGGCCCCACTCCATTTAGTACTTTCAGAATGTCTGTATTTTAAGTTTATTAAGCTGTGAACTGAGGGGTTGTAGTTCCTTCCGGTTTTTAAGTGGTACTGTCATGGGCTTCTGTAATGACTGAAATGTGTTTAAGTATGATACACCCTATGTAGGGTGCTATCCTGGGACGAGGCTCACCCTAAACACTGGCAGTTGCTCACTTTAAAAGAAAAAAAAAAAAAAGAATAGCTGATTTACAGTATTATAAAGTTTTAGGTGTACAACATAGTGATTCAGTATTTTTATACATTATACTCCATTTAAAGTTATAGCAAAATTATGACTGTATTTCCCTGTTCTATTCAATATACCTTTGTTGCCTATTTATTTTATACATAGTAGTCTGTATATCTTCATCCTTTTCCTCTATCTTGTCCCTCCCTCCTTCCCTCTCCCCACTGGTAACCAGTACTTCTCTAACTCTGTGAGTCTCTTTTTTGTTTCGTCATTCATTGATTTTTTAAATTCCACATATAAGTGATAACAGAATATTTATCTTTCTATGTCTCACTTATTTCACTAAACATAATACCCTCTGTGTCCATCCACATTGTTGTAAATGACAGGATTTCATTCTTTTTCGTGGCTAAGCAATATTCCATTGTATGTATGGACAACATCTTCATCCATTCATCTGTTGATTGACAGGTTGCTTCCATATCTTGGCTACTGTAAATAACGCTGCTCACCCTTTATAGTAGTGAATAAGTACATAACCTGTCATCCTTGCATGTATGTGTTCATGATCATAGCTCATTTTATAACTGTCTTAATTTTCAGAGGTTGGAGGTTTGCAATGTCCACTCAAGTTGCAATGCAAAACTCTGGCTCATATTCAATTTCTCAATTTCAGTCCAGAATGATCAGGTAAGTCAGCTGGCTTTCTTCTTTTTACACTTTACTAAAAGAAAAAGGGAATGAGGAGTATTTTTACATGGTCTTAACTTGGTTTAAAAAAAAAAAAAATGAAAAGTCAGATTTTGTTTTATTCCAGAAAAGAGAAGTTAACTTCTTCATTAAAATAAAGTTAATGTCTCAGTATATTTTGTTTCCATTGTAAGCTTTCAAAAAACAGATGTTGAGACTTTGCGGTTTTTTATGCTGACCTCTATTTTCTAACATTTTTACCCCTGGAATTTTATGATCTTAACTCATCAGAGTATAGGCCATGCAAATAAATTTATAGACGTTTTTCTTTGAGACACTAAATAAATATAGAAAAGTGATTCATTAAATACTCTTTAAAGCTTATGTAAAAGGCCTTTAATGGGATGTAATGTTGATCATTTTGAGAAAAATTGATTAGTCTTGTAATCAGGCTGTTGTTTAAAGAAAATCCTTTTTTTTTTTTTCAAGGTGGACCAAACTGCGAATTAACATGCTTCCTGCTACAATAATTTGCGAGCCAATTTCAGAATGCTTTGTTGCCAGTTTAATTATTGGATGGGCAGCCCACCATGTATTCAGATGGGATATTATGGTATTTTTCATGTGTCATTGCCTGGCATGGTTTATATTTGACTACATTCAACTCAGGGGTGTCCAGGTATGTGGATAGGTTGGAGATCATTTGGTGAAACTAAAATAGTTTTGATTTAGAAAAAGTTGAAAATATGTCTGAGCCATTTTTTAGCCCCCCAGTGAAGATTAAAATCAAATTAAGCATTAGTTTCCTTAGTGGAATATGGACACAAAATGGAACTTGACTTTCAACTTTCAGTTGGTTATACAGTCACTTTCATTAAGACTCCAAAAAAAATGATGTTGAAGCAAATTGACAAGTCTTCAAACTTAAAATATGTTAGGATAGCAGTTTATGTTAATACTGCTTCTATTCCTAATGAACATTTTTCTTAACCAATATAACATGACTGTTACATTATCTAAAGCCATTTTTTAGCCCCCCAGTGAAGATTAAAATCAAATTAAGCATTAGTTTCCTTAGTGGAATGTGGACACAAAATGGAACTTGATTTTCAACTTTCAGCTGGTTATACAGACATAGTTTCTATGTATTTATTTTACATTTGGCTGTGCTGGGTGGTGCACGGGTTTCTCATTGCATTACCATCTCTTGTTGTGGAACACGGGTTTACAGGCTTAAGTAGTTGCGGTTCCCAGGCTCTGGAGCACAGGCTCAGTAGTTGTGGCGCACGGGCTTAATCGCTCCACAGCATGTGGGATCTTCCCGGAATCAGGAATCAAACCCACGTCTCCTGCATTGGCAGGCAGATTCTTTACCACTGAGCCACCAGGGAAGCCCCAAACTTGATTTTCTGTGGTGTCTTTACAGAGTTAGGCGGAAGTAGCTCACTTTTTAACCGGGTCTGTAATCAGTCAGTGAATTATTTATGTTCCTACTTCCTAGGGTGGCACGCTGTGTTTTTCAAAGCTTGACTATGCAGTAGCCTGGTTCATCCGTGAATCCATGACAATATACATTTTTTTGTCTGCATTATGGGACCCAACGATAAGCTGGAGAACTGGTCGCTACAGACTGCGCTGTGGAGGCACAGCTGAAGAAATCCTAGATGTATAACTACAGCTTTGTGACTGTACATAAAGGAAAAAAGAGAAGTATTATAAATTATCTTTATATAAGTACTTTTAAAAATCTACCTTCAGTAGTTTTATCACATGTAAAATGTTTTGGTATCTGTTCTTTAATTTATTTTTGCATGGCGCTTGCATCTGTGAAAAGAAAAAAGAAAGGAAGAAAAAAAAAAAAACACATCTGTAGTCTTGGCCAAATGGTTATATTTTATTTTGTGGAAGTAGAGAATCAAGAGAATTGGTTCTAGGAACCTGGGTTTGGTTTTTGTTGTTGTCATTTATTTTTTAAAAATATATAAATAAATCTATATATAAATGAATGTTCTGCAACAAACACGATGACAGTATCCTTCAGTAGAGAAAGTTTCTTACTGGTGAGTACACTCTTTTAGAACATGTATGAGATGGCAGCAGCTTTGTTGGGGTGGTAAGAGACTAAAAGGTGTAATCCCTTTTCATGTCTAAAGTGAAAGGTATTATGCAGTGGAGCGCCCACAACGAGGTACTAACTGAGAAACTTTTTCATGCTTCATGCCTACCTCTTGTAGTCGTTGCAGAGCAAATATAAATTGTAATATGATAGCTAGGCCTTGCAAAAACAAACGGAAAAAACTTTAAAAGTAATAATAACAAGAGAGCTGGAGTCTAGTATTTATATGAATCTGTGAGAAATATTTTTTCGGTCTCACCGCAATGAACCAAAAGTGGTTGAGTTTGGTTTTTAATTGTAGCCATGTCTCGAAGGCATCTTTTTGACCAACTCTTGTTGGTTCTGTCTTGAACCATTGTTAATCACTGTGCTGGTGAATCTTTGCTTCCCTGCCCCTCACCTGACCCACCCCATGTTTCCTTAACTTTTTGTCAGGGGCTGGGGGGAGGGGGGTTTGTCTTAGTGTGAGTGAATGTTTTGATAGTTGTGAGGAAAAATGCATTTCAGACACATTTCACACATGAGCTATTTTCTTACACAGTCTGTCTTATTGTTAAAAAGAATGTAATTTCATGATACAGGTATTTAATATCTTTTTTAAGTAAATAAATATTCTAGCCATCAAGAAATAAATTGCAGTAGAGTATTAAGAGGGGACAGAATGAGTTTTACTCTTAAAATTAATCAGTATCAAACTAAGTCTACTGTGTGTGTTTTTTTTTTTTAAATTCCTGTTAGTCTAGTCTTATTTAAATTGGATTTTTGTATTCCAGTTTGTATGACAAAATAGACTAGAACAGTTCCGGTTGTAAATGCATGCTCTGTTTCACTATTCTCTCCCCATCATGCCGCTAAACCCGCTTATCAGGTTGTGCTTAGCTTGTGGTGAACTGGACTTGTTTTTGTTTTTTCTTTTTTTAAAAAAAAGGCGAAAATGTAAGGGACAGTGCATAAGCTTTTCTCTCTTTTTTTATTGTAGTGGAATTTTTTTGCTTTTGCTTCAGAAACGGATGGCATGTTGTCCGTATGAATGCCTGCTGCAGGGCTGACATTGGCAATATGGCAGCTTCAAACTTTTTTTTGTTTCTGCAGTTTCCATGTCAAAGCATAATGTGTCACTTATTAGCAATAACTACATATTTATATGAATACTTTTTCACTTCACTGAGCCAGTTTCATTTAATTGTGTAATGAGTATATACATGGTTTAAATTGCAGTGTATCGGTAAACCTGTACATACTGTGTGTACACATTATATGCAAGCTTTCTCTGGGCCAAACTGCTTCATTCTTTTTTTTTTTTTTTTTTGCCTTATGATGAATTTGTTTGAAGGGCATTTTCTTCATGAACAAAGGCTTTGATGCATATTCCTTTCTATGTGAAATGGGGGGTAGTATTGTTCCCTGAGGAAAGTTGCACAGTGAAAACCAGTCTAGTTGTGACCCACTCTATTTATTTGTCATTGTCATACAAGCTGAATTTTGCTGACCATGTTTGTGATTTGTTGGTTTTGTTTAATGAAGTTTGGTTGATGCCATCTTTTGCACTGCTGAAATGAAATCTTGCTTATTCCTTAGTTTTTTGCTGATCTCAGTATGGGCAGTGTAACAGCAGAACCAAAATGGCTGGACAAACTTCTTGTGTTTGTAAATATTAAAATAAATGACTGTTCTGTATATGTGTTTTTTATGTGATAGTGGAGTATTTCCTTCCAATGAAGTTTCACTTAAGCAGACAGGGCGATTGTTTGTTTATGAGCAAGTTTGAAGTGATGATAAAATGATAAGAAATTATATACATGTTGAAGAAAGCATCACAGCAGAACTGTAGGAGTCCAAATTTAATAAACTGTCTAAAAAAAAAAGTGTCTATACTATACCATGTTTATTATTTAAAATCACTGTCTTAAGTTTTTCAAAAAATAAAAAATTTGAATACAATCAAAACATTAGCAATAATGTATTTTTATTTCATGTCTTTTATATTTTTATAAATAACATGTTCTACCATTCACAGCAGAATTATTCAAAGAAAATTTACCTGTGCTACAGATGAGATGAGAGGGAATGAGTGAAAGTTGCTCACTAGTGTCCGACTCTTTGCGACCCCATGGACTCTACAGTCCATGGAAATGCCCAGGCCAGAATACCGGAGTGGGTAGCCTTTCCCTTCTCCAGGGGATCTTCCCGACCCAGGATTTTAACTGGGGTCTCCTGCGTTGCAGGTGGATTCTTTACCAACTGAGCTATCAGGCAGTCAGGCTTTTCTGTATTGGCCTAATGTTAAAATCACCTGAAGAATCTTTTTTAAAGACTACAGATGCCTGGGCCCTGCCTCTGAAGTCTGGTTTTAATTATTCTGGGTGAAGCCTGAGCACTGCTCTTTGCTCTGTGCAGGCAGATTTGAAAATTCCTGGCCCATTAAAACATTTAGAAAATACTCAGTGGTCCTCTAGTCTCCTCTCACCTGCACTTACAACCTGATCTCAGCCTTTGAGATCTTACCACCCAATGGCTAGGAAAGGTAGATCCCAGCAAACGAATGGAGTGGCCTCACTGCTGGAGACCTCAGAGAGAAATAGACTACGTGCCACCCCGCACACTAGCCACGACCAGGCTCCTCCCAAGCTTGGAGGCATCCCCAGGCCTGTTTTACCACCAGCCCTCAGAGAAGAATGCTTTTAACTGGAGAGCCAATCCCAAGGGAGAAAGACTGTAGAAGGGGTTTGGCTGTGACCTGCCAGAGGCCCCACACCTAGCACCTTGACCTAGTAAGCAAGCTCATTCCTCTTGGTCTGTAAAGTAGACTTCTAATTCTAATGTTTCAGAAATGATCAACAAAATTTGTGCGTAGGTCTTAGAGTTTTTATAGCTAGGCAAACTTTGAAGAGCTCTTGCCCTTGTTTTAGAGTAAAAAGCTGAGACGTCCACTGTGAAAGCTGTGATCACAGGGGGTTAGATATACAGTTGTTGGCAGAACTGGGAATGGCCCCCCACCGGCGTCTTTCAGGTCCCTTTACTAGATCCTGTTGTTTAAAGTTTTGCCTACAAAGCTTTAAAACTCATTGTAGAAACCTTAAAATTTTAAAAAAAATCTGTAACTTCAATAACCATCCATATTCCAACTCTTAAGTTGTTCTAGAGAATGAAACTCAAACCTGCCAAACAAGAATACAATTATAAAGCTAGTTTAAATGCTTTACATGTATCATTTGATAGATGAGATTACTACATACCACAGAACTATGGTCATGTACATGAAAATAGTCTAGACATTTCCCTCTCATGTTTACAAGATGGTGAGCAATTATCTGTGCAGAACAGCAGGGAACACATTTGAGTAATTTGTCTTAAAAATACGAACCTCTGTGAGATAGCTTAGAATCATTAACTCCACATTTTTTTAAAAAGCAAATAAAAATATGTAACTGTGTGCTAAATTGCTTGTCGTGTCCAACGTTTTGTGACCCTATGAACCGTAGCCCGCCAGGCTCCTCTGTCCATGGGATTCTCCAGGCATCCCATGGGTTGCCATGCTCTCCTCCAGGGACTCTTCCTGACCCAGGGATGGAACCCATGTCTCTTACGTCTACTGCATTGGCAGGTGGGTTCTTTACCACTAGTGCCCCGTGAGAAGCCCGTATATAACTTTGTTTCTTAAGCAGCTAGTTGCCTAAGAACCAGAATGAGCTAACCACTTTGCACAACCCCTGCCCTGTCCTGGGAGAGACTGGTAGAGACTCTGGGTGGTTTCATTTGCTTCGTTGTTTAGTCTATTAGTCATGAAGACATCTGTGCTAACACCATGGACTTGCAATTAAACAATATAAGGATATCATTTCTTTATACCACGACTGAAAGTATCTGTTAAGCCCTCCCCTGCTGCCTCCACAGCTCCCATTTTCACCTTGTTTTTGCTGTTTCCTTACCCTTGACATCAACCCTGGAACTTGTGTCATCTTCCAACACCTGACCAACACCAGGCCAGTGGAAGAAACACGGGCAGGAGGTTAGAGAATTCCACAGACCACTGATGGGCTGCTGTGGAGCGTGGAGGCTTCCCAGGTGGCACAGCAGTAAAGGATCCGCCTGCCAATGCAAGCGACGTGGGGTCGATCCCTGGGTCAGGAAGATCTCCTAGAGTAGGAAATGGCAACCTACTCCAGTATTCTTACTGGGAAAATTTGCATGGACAGAGGAGCCTGGCAGGCTACATTCCAGGGGGTTGCAAAGCAGGGCAAGGAGTGAGTTTGGAAGTGGAGACTTGGGGTCATTTCCATAGAGATGATAGCTGAGAACCACTGAAAGCAATAACCAAAGACAGTGTCAACGGACAAGAACTAAGGACAGGGTCCTGGTCGCCTATTTAGACATTCAGTGGGAGAAAAGCACCCAGGAAGAGAGGTTGCCAGTGTGGCAGACAGCCTTTTGGGAACTATGGAGTTTGAGGCAGTTCACTTAATCTTTCTGACCCTATGTTTTTTAACCATGTGGGAATGGGAATGTAGTTTATATATATATATACACATATTCCAAAATCACTGCAGATGGTGACTGCAGCCATGAAATTAAAAGACGCTTACTCCTTGGAAGAAAAGTTATGACCAACCTAGATAGTATATTCAAAAGCAGAGACATTACTTTGCCGACTAAGGTCCGTCTAGTGAAGGCTGTGGTTTTTCCTATGGTCATGTATGGATGTGAGAGTTGGACTGTGAAGAAAGCTGAGCGCCGAAGCTGAGCTATACACATACACACACATACAGTGATGGCTAGTTCCTCTCTCCTTTCAAAGAAGAAAAGTAGTGCAAGGACTATCACAGGTGCCTTAGATTTCAAGAAGAAAATAGTCAGTGGAGTCATGGACAAAAAGGAATGAAGGCTGGTGAGTTCAGGAGCAGACATACTTCCTGCAGTGTCAGCATGTGAGAACAGCAAGGAGATCAAACCAGTCCATCCTAAAGGAAATCAACCCTGAATATTCACTGGAAGGACTGATGCTGAAGCTGAAGCTCCAATACATTGGCCACCTGATGTGAAGAGTCAACTCATTGCCCCTGATGCCGGGGAAGATTGAAGGCAGGAGGAGAAGCGGGTGACAGGATGAAATGGTCGTATGGCATTACCAACTCAGTGGGCATGAGTCTGAGCAAACTCCGGGAGAGAGTGAAGGACAGAGGAGCCTGGCGTGCTGCAGTCCATTGGGTCGCAAAGAGTCAGACAGGACTTAGCAACTGAACAACAACATGAGAACTTAGCTTCTTTATGGATGGTCTGTCTTGTTTTACATTGTATTTTCTTCAGGAAAAGACAAAAGGGAGAGGTGTTCTGATAGAGCTAGAAATGGCTTCTGACCCTGAGAGTAACCATCTGGCTCTTGTGCCAAAAAAAGTTTTAAGAAAGGCTGCTCTGGGAATTCCCTAGTTGTCCAGTGGTTAGAACTCTATGCTTTCATTGTTGTGGGACCAGGTTCAATCTCTGGTTGGGTTGGGGAACTAAGGTTCCACAAGCTACACAGCAGGGCCAAAACCCCCCACAAAACAAGTGGCTGGCTGCTCCTCACATTCAGTAGAGTGGAAAGAACCAAAATCAGATTATTAGGACTTAAGGAGCTTGCCAGGAATTAATAAAAGTTTTGAGTACAGATACTTGGAAATTGCAACAGTGATGCATTTTTCATCCAAGGTCCCAGTAATCCTAGGCTAAAAAGAATTCTGACTTGAATTCCTTACACAGGCAATGAAGAGTCCCTTCCAGTCTTCCAGCCCGGTGACACTTTGAGACGGTTCACTTAATTTGAGACAGTACAGATGCTGTCTATACCATGATCAGCATCCAGCAAACATTTTTGACTTCCCAGCCCTGCCCATCTGCCCACAGTCTGAACCTTTTAATTTTGCTCTTATTTTGCTTTTTATTTTTCTGCTTGTTTTGCTTCCTGCTCTGTTTCTGTGTTAACCTAGAGCTTAATCTCTCATTGACTCTGGCTTCTCTTTCTGACCCTCAGCATGTTCTCAGCATCGCTCAAGAGCCCTTCCTTTTTTCACTTCATTCCACCTTCTCTCCCAGCACCCCACCTCCACCCCCTGTTCTTCAAACTGAGCCAGTACTTCCTTTTTCTCATGCTGTTTCCATGGTCTGAAAGTTCCTCTCTCTATTTTCTCTATTAGGATCCTCTGCCCTTTAACCCTCAACTCATATTCAGTCCACAACCTCTCCAGAGCGCTGAGTACTCACATTATTATCTGTTTTGTCAGACATTTCATTTTGTGTGCTTGAGTTATTTCCAGCTTTTTAATGGCCTGAACTTGGCATGTCTTCCTAGTCATTTTTGTGTCCATTTCTCTCTCACCTTCTCTTCCCTCCAGTACTTTCACAAATGGCTTTCATTGGTAATCGAGGAGAAACTCCTCAACACTAATTCAAATATCACTTAACATCTTTTCACCTGCTTGTGTTAGCAGTGCATTTGCTGTTTCCTTACCCCCCTTCTGCTTGACAAAAGGATTTCTCTGCATGTGAGGAAAACACCGAAATTTTGTTTCATTCTTCTGGAATTGTCTAGTTCTGTTTTATTGTTTTTATTTGGTTTTAAATTTGAGAAGCCAGTGGTTATTGGAAGGAATCAGAGGTGACCGCATCACCAACACCCCATAAGCCTATTGGTTCTTGTGTTTTTAGTTTTTTTAAGGTAACATATTGCTTTTCAAGTGATAAAAAACAGTACACGTTTACTATAGAAGAACGGATGCATATGTAAATAAAAGCTCTCCTAGACATACACCCAAGGGAATTGAAAACAAGGAGTCTATGTGCCCACAAAAAACTTGAACATGAATGGTCATAGCAACATTGTTCATAATAACCAAAAAGTGGACAACAACCCAAATGTCCATCACCTGACAAATGGATAAACAAAATTTAGTAAATCCATACCATGGAATAGTATTCAGTCCCAAAAAGGAAAGAAGCACTGATACATGCCACAACACAACCCTGGGAATATTATGCTACA
This sequence comes from Capra hircus, assembly GCF_001704415.2. Classification (NCBI taxonomy): domain Eukaryota; kingdom Metazoa; phylum Chordata; class Mammalia; order Artiodactyla; family Bovidae; genus Capra; species Capra hircus. The sequence continues at coordinate 101,052,373 of NC_030815.1, forward strand.
TAAAACAAGTTAGATACAAAAGGCTACACAGTATATGACTCCATCTGTATGAAACGTCCACAGTCAGCAAATCTGTGGGGACAGGAAGTAGATCAGTAGCTGCCAGGGGCTGGAGGATGGTAGGAAAGAGGAGTAACTCTGACAGATACAGGCTTTCTTTTTGAAATGATGAAAATGCTTTGCAATTAGTGGTAATCAGTCGCACAACATTGTGAATATACTTAAAACATACACACACACACAACACCTCTGAATGGCATGCTTCAAAAGGCAAACTTTATGGTATGGGAATTATATCTCAATTTTTTAAATAAAGAGAAAATAAAATGTTAATGCATAATTTCTTTCCAGTTTCTTTCTGACACATATTGCTGAAATGTTTCAAGAGGGGAGGTTTGTAACTGCTCATTACTTGGCATGGTTGCTAGAACTCAGAATTGCCTTTTTCTAAGTCGTTTTAAATTTGACAGATGAAAATATTGCTTATAGATTTTTAAATGACTGATTGAGGTTGAGTATTTTTGTATGTATGATTTTTAGCCACTGAAGTTTCTTCCATTTCTTTTTTTTTTTTTTTTTTTTTTTGGCTGTGCTGGGTCTTTGTTGCTGCACGGGCTTTCCTGTAGTTGTGGTGTGAGGGCTTTTCGTTGTGGTGGTTTTTCTTGTTGTGGAGCACAGGCTCTAGGACACCTGGGCTTCAGTAATTGCGGCTCCCGGGCACTAGAGCACAGGATCGATAGTCGTGGCACACGAGCTTAGTTACTTCACAGTATGTGGGATCTTCCCAGACCAGGGACTGAACCCATGTCTCCTGCGTTAGCATGTGGACTCTTTACCACTGAGCCACCAGGGAAGCCCCTCTTCCATTTCTTAGTCTTATTTACATGAGAGTCTTAAGGCTTTCTTATTGTTTATTGCACACCTCTTTTTTTTTTTTAACCTTTTAAACCATATAAAATAATTTGCAAGGCCAACCGGAACACACTGTTAAAATCTTTGCCTTTAGGATATTTCCCCAAGGCAAGATGGGGTAAGCATGGACATAATTGATTAGCATATGTGTAACTAATATTCCTTTTTTCTACCATCCTCCAGCCCCTGGCAACTACTGATCTACTTCCTATCCCCACAGATTTGCTGACTCTAGACATTTCACACAGATGGAATCCTATACTATGTAGCCTTTTGTATCTAACTTGTTTTATGTAGCATAATGTTTCCAAGGTTGTGTTGTAGCATGTATCAATACTTCATTCCTTTTGGGGGCTGAATACTATTCCATGGGATGGCTATACTAAATTTTGTTTATCCATTTGTCAGCCACACAGGTGTTCCAGATCAAAGTTTGATTTTTCCCAAATATTGTTTCTCTTCTTCTTTTAAAAGAAAACCATTTTTGACTCTGAAGTAACATTATCTTCAGAGTCCACATATATTCACATTTCTGAAATAAAGTTTACTTAGAGCTTTGGGATACTGTTTTTTCAATACATTTCTGAACTTTACTTGCTGGTATTTTATGAAATGGGCTTCCTAAGTGGCACAGTGGCAAAGGATCTGCCTACCAGTGCAGGAGACGCAGGAGATATGGGTTTGATCCCTGCATCAGGAAGATTCCCTGGAGGAGGAAGTGTATTCTTGTATTCCCAGTATTCTTGCTGGGAAAATCCCATGAACAGAGGAGCCTGGTGGGCTACAGTCCATGGGGTCTCAAAGAGTCCGACACGACTGAGTGACTGAGCATACATGCACATTTTATTGACATATTATCAAGGCTATAGAGTGAGGTTATGCTGACTACCAAGTCAATTTGTTGTTTAGTCGTTCAGTCCCTCAGTCATATCTGACTCTTTGTGACCCCTTGAACTGCAGCACACCAGGCTTCCCTGTCCTTCACCATCTCCCAGAGCTTACTCAAACTCACGTCCATTGAGTCAGTGATGCCATCCAGCCATTTCATTCTCTGTCGTCCCCTTCTCCTTCTGCCTTCAATCTTTCCCAGCAACAGCGTCTTTCCTAATGAGTCCGCTGTCACATCAGGTGGCCAAAGTATTGGAGCTTCAGCATCAGTCCTTCCAATGAATATTCAGGATTGAGTTCCTTTAGGATTGATTGGTTTGATCTCCTTGCTGTCCAAGGGGCTCTCAAGAAAGAGTCTTCTCCAACACCACAGTTCAAAATCATCAATTCTTTACACTTAGCTTTCTTTATGGTCCAACTCTCACATGCCTACATGACAACTGGAAAAACCATAGCTTTGACTAGATGGGCCTTTGTCAGCAAAATAATGTCTCTGCCTTTTAATACACTATCTAGGTTGGTTATAGCTTTCTTTCAAGGAGCAATTGTCTTAATTTCATGGCTGCAGTCACCATCTGCAGTGATTTTGGAGCCCAAGAAAATAGTCTGTCACTGTTTCCATTGTTTCTCCATCTATTTCCATGAAGTGATGGGGAAACAAAATCTATGCTCTAGAAAAAAATTTTTATTTAGCTAGGAATTATCTGTTGCTTGAAAGCTTAAAACAGTTTACCCATAAAACTTCAGGGATGTGGCACTTGAGTGACATTTTGAGTTTATTTCATTGATAATAATCAGTTCATATTTTCTACATTATTTTAAAAAGTCAGTTTTAGTCATTTACACCATAGGGATGCACATAGCATTTTCATAATTCTTTACAAACTCTGGTCAAATATGGTCAAAAGATGGATCTGAAAATAAGAGATAATGCGTAGGCAAAGCCGCATTCTCAATAAAAGCATTGTGTTGCTGTGATAAGGATCTCCAGTGCCAGGCTGTGGTCACTAAGTGAGAATGAAAACTTGGTTACTCAAGTCCACAAAGTAACTCTCCTTTCCTTCAAGGCTTGCGGAAAAGAATGGTTCTGAATCCAGTGGAGGTGGGTAGCATGATCTTCTCTATACAATATGCCCTCAGCACTTGCTGGTTCAGAGTCGATATTCTGGAGAAAAATCTATCAGATTAACTAGAATTATTATAAACAGTGCTACTGTAAGCCTATATAGTACTGTCCAGAATGTGAACACCAATGAACTGAGCTGCAAGGCATGGCAGGCAGTTACAAGAGCTTAGAACATAGGCCTGCATTCTTGCAAAAATAATCCCATGAAGCCACAGAGCTGAGAGAACCTGGTGTTTATGGTAGGGCGTTGCACATGCTCTGTGAAACGAGATGCACCCTGAGATGGGCAGCACTCAAGGAATTTTATCTGACTGGAATGTTCCCAGCTGTCATTCTTTAAAAAGACAGCTGATTTTGTATAATTCAAAGGCAGTTTCCCAAGTGTTCTCAGACTTGGGGCACTGAGAGCAGTGTGTGTGTATGGGGCGGGGGGGGGGGGGGGGGGGGGGGAGGGAAGGGGTCGGGGGATGGGGTGGGAGTGGGTGTGGGGAACTGAGATCTTTCTAGAACTAAGAGCTTTCTTCTGCAAGGCCTTATAGCTTCCATGGTTCCCAAACTGTCATATGAGTAAGACTCATTTTAAATGCCAACCACAAGTTGAGAGTGCTCAGCTTCAATAAGCTCTCCTGAGATTCTGATGCAGGCAACTTCCAGTACACTTTGAGGGGCATTTCGAGGTGATAGACCTCGGTGGAGGTCTATCACCGAGGGATGTACTGTAAGGAAGTCAAGGACGTTGGAGCAGAGGTGGTGGCCTTGGGCCCAGGAGGGTTGAGACTCCACTCTTAGGACATCATTTTGTTGATCTCTAGGTGAAGTGGCCATGATATTGTGATTTATAATAAGAATATGATAATGAAAACCATATATTCAGTCTTCATCCCCATCCCTGGCACAGAGCTCCTAAAGCATTCCTTAAGGGATGAGAGTCATGAAAGTGTCTTTTGTTATATGAATGAGGTGACTTTTGGACCACTTCTATACTGGGGGCTGGTTGTCAGGAGAGCTGGCACTCGTAGGCCCACCCCCATGACCTCGGGGAAAGGGAGAAAGGCTGGAAGTTGAATCAGTTACCAATAGATGATGATGTAATCTATTGTATCTTTGTATTGAAGCCTCCATAAAGAGCCAAGGGACAGAGTTCAAAGGCCTTCCTGGTTGATGAACACACGGAGATCTGGGGAGATCAGCAGGCGGAGAGGGCATGGGAGCTCCATTGTTGCTGTTTAGTTGCTAAATGGTGTCCAACTCTTTGCAACCGCATGGACTGTGGCCCACCAGGCTTCTCTGTCCATGGGATTTTCCAGGCAAGAATACTGGAGTGGGTTGCCATGCCCTCCTCTTGGAGGACTCTTCCCAACCCAGGGATTGAACCTAGGTCTCTCACATTGAAGGCAGATTCTTTACAGTCTGAGCCACCAGGGAAGCTCAAGAATTCAGAAGCGGATAGCCCATCCCTTCTCCAGGGGATCTTCTTGACCCAGGAATTGAACTGGGGTCTCCTGCATTTCAGGCGGATTCTTTACCAGCTGAGCTACAAGGGAAGCCTCCAGAGAAAGCTAGAAAGAAAGTGAAAGTGAAAGCCGCTCAGTTGTGTCCAATTCTTTGCGACCCTATGGACTTAAACAGTCCACGGAATTCTCCAGGCCAGAATACTGGAGTGGGTAGCCTTTCCTTTCTCCAGAGGATTTTCCCAACCCAGGGATCGAACCCATGACTCCTGCATTCCAGGAGGATTCTTTACCAACGGAGCTATCAGGGAAGCCCAGAGCTATCAGAAAGAGCTAAAAGCTCCTTATTCAACATCTAGGGGTAAGGATCCAGATCTGTCTGCCTTGCCGCCTCTTCCCTGCTGTGATCATCTCTGGGGAAAACTGAGACCAAGGACACAAGAAAGCAGGTCTAGCTTTTTGTGTCTGAGAACAATGATCTCACCCCAAGCCACAACCTACTCAACGGAAGGCTTCCAACTTCCTGTCCCAGTACGCTGGCCCATGTTACAGTGGCAATCAATCCACTCTGCTTGAGAGATTCCAACAGCTGAGTTGCCAAATTATCAAGTGAGGGAGATTACAGACAAAGGGAACATGTCATTTTTAGGAAAGAGTCCAAACTGAATGGCCAGGAGATGGGGACAAGTAGAGGCAAAATTCACGGGTGACACAGAAGCAAATTCAATTAGAACATAATGAGTGAAGAATCATAATGAGAACTTTTAAGAAGATAGAATTAGAGCATAAAAAAATGAAATTATGCAACTAAACAGCATGATTGCCAAATTGAGAACTTCCATGTAGATGTTAAAGAGAGTGATAACTTATGAAAACTAAATTAGTATTTGGTGTGGGGGGATGGGGAGGGGTTGTCCCAGTAACCCAATACAAAAGAAAATAAAGCATACTAACTACTAAGAAAAATGCACAGATGCAAGACATAAAGGACCACTTAGGTGGAGACTTAGTAGTCTAATAACAGGAATTCCAGAAGGAGAAGAGAGAAGAAAATTAAGGGAAAACTTGATTTTATTTATTGATTTATTTTTATTGGAGAATAGTTGCTTTACAATTTTGTATTACTTTCTGTTGTACAAAAAAAATGAATCTGCTATGTGTTTATATATAGTCCCTCTTTTGTGGATTTCCTTCCCATTTAGGTCACTACAGGGAACTGAGTAGAGTTCCCTGTGCTATGCAGCATGTTCTCATTATTTAACTGTTTTATACATAGTATCATTAGGGTATATATGTCAATCCCAGTCTCCCGGTTCATCCCACCACCTCTTCCCCCTTGATATCCATGCATCTGTTCTCTATGTCTGTGTCTCTATTTCTGCTTCGCACGTAAGATCATCTATATCAAGAAACAGCTCACTGAAAAAGACCCTGATGCTGGGAAAGACTGAAGGCAAAAAGGAGAAGAGGGCGAGAGAGGATGAGTTGGTGGCATCACCGACTTAATGGACATGAACTTGAGCAAACTCTGGGAGACAATGAAGGACAGGAAAGCCTGGTATGCTACAGTCCATGGGGTCACAAATAGTCAGACACGACTTAGCAACTGAACAACAACAATACCATTTTTCTAGATTGCACATATATGCATTAATATACAATATTTGTTTTTCAAGAATGCTTGATTGGTTCGATATAACAATGAAATGAAACATTGTTTAATGTTTAATGAAACAACACACTCCAGTGTGTCATGGGTATCCTGGTGAATGTTCTCAGCTTCAAAGATTATTTTAACTCTGATCAACTGGAAAGAGCAAGTTATTAGAAAAAAAAGAAAGAGACAGAGGACATCATTGGACTATCAACAATACTGGAGGCTCTTGAGAGACAAAAGGATGATATCAATAGGCTATTGAGGGGATAATGGATTATGATCTGAAAATCTTATATCCAGTCAAAATATTGTTATATAAGGACAAAAATTTAAAAAAAAAAAAGCATTTTGGAAACACATAGTGGCTTAGAAATTCTGCACCCATGTACTCTGAGGAAAGTAGTTAACAAAGTTCTAAAGAAAACAATCCCAAACAAAAATCTCTGCATGGAAAATGACAAAGAATACTGAAAAAAAAAAAAAAAAAAAGATGGTGATTAATGAACCTTGTATTGGTTATAATCAGAATGGACATTACTAGCCTGATGTGGAATACTAAGAATTTTTTAATCAGATAAGACCTACTTTAGGAGAAATTTCAGTAGCCTTAGCTAAAATTCTAAGTTATCTCAAAACCTAGTAGTAGGGGCATGAAAGAAGAAATTGGGGAAGTAAAAGCTTTTCCAAGCTTTGATGAGATTTTTGAGTCTTGAAGGAAGGGCTGCAGTGACAAAAAAAAATAACCTGAACTTGCTCCTTAGACATGAAAAGTCCTTTGTTCTTTCACAGAGGATTTCTTACTGGCACTAGTCTCTCTCTCTCTCTCTCTCTATTTTCTCTCTTTAACCTAGCTGTCTCCTTTCTTTACCTTCTGAGCTCCTCATCATTTTTTGTCCCTTCGCATCTTCATCCTGGTCTTTACATAGGCCAAATTAACTATAGATTTCAAACATAGCTCCACACTCACCTCTGCCCAGCCAAAGTCCACCAGGATGTTCAGCTGAACAAAAGGAACAATTTATCCTTTAGTCATAAAAAAGACTAGCAGAAAATTTGTGATTATGGTCTTCCTTTGGACAGCATCCACCCTCATTAGAAGGCTGTGCCTCTTTGAAGAACATTTCTCCCCATCTCCTCCAGAGTCCTGTAAGAAATTGTATCAGGGACTTCCCTGGTTGTACAGTGGTTGTACATCTGCCTGCCACTGTAGGGGACATGGGTTTGATCCCTGGTTGGGGAAGATTCCACACGTCAACAGGCAACTAAGCCAGTGCACCACAACTACCGAAGCCCGTGGACCTAATAGAGTCTGTGATCCACAAGAGCAGTCACTGCAATGAGAAGCCTGTGCACCGCAATGAAGAGTAGCCCCATCTCTTTGCAGCTAGAGAAAGCCTGCACACAGCAATAAAGACCCCAAACTTAATTAATTAATTATTTAAAAAAAAAAAAAAGACCTGTGCATCTTTCAGTGAAAAGCTGTAGGGTTGAGAACAGGGATAAGCATGGAGGTGGGGACAATGAGATGAGGCTGGAGATGTCGGCAGAGTGGAGTGTGCAGAGGTTTGAGAGCCTGGTTAAAGAGTTTGGGCTTTATTTTGAAGGCGATGGGGAGCTATAATAGGTTTCATGTGTTTGAAGGATATCCCTGGCTGCTGTCTGGAGATGAATGAGCTTGTAGACAGGATGAACTTGAAGGCAGAGAAGCCAGCAGGGAAGTTGCTTCTCTAATCCCAGTGAGGAATTCTGTTTATTTACAGAAAATCTATACAGCCCTGTGACCCAAGTGTGGATAGAAGCTTTTCTTTTTTTCCTTTTGTACGGGTCAGATGGGAATGTATCACTTATAAGCTGCTAACTTTCTACAACGAGAATGCTTTTTTTGTGTCATAAAAACCCAGTCTGCCTTTTTTTTTTTTTTTTTGGCCCTTTATTTCACTTCTTTGGCTGCATTGGGTCCTGGTTGTGTCACGTGAGCTCTTCCTTGTGTGAAGTGGTATCTTTCGTAGTGGTGCTTGGGCCCCATAGATCCCAGCATGTGGGCTCTTAGTCCCCCATTCAGGGATTGAACTTGTGTCCCCTGCATTGCAAAGCAGATGCTTAACCATTGGACCACCAGGGAAGTCCCCCCAAGTCTGCCTTTAGAGGGTCTGACCCCCTAAGATCCCAGAAGGCTGACACCCAAGAAAAGTCCATATCAGGATCACAGCCACTTCATCTGACTCCCCAGCTTTACCAGAGCAATCCAGGGCATCACTCTCTAGTTGCTTCCATTGTATGACTGGCTGCTCTCAGTGCTACTGACTTTATCTTCCTGTCTGGTCTCCTTCACACCCTTGCATGTGATGGCCAGCTTGCATTCCCTGATGCTTCCTAACATTCAAAGTTTGATTCTGCAGCATATTAAATTCAAACCTTAGTTAAACTCAGAGCTTCATCAAGTCTATTGCAAAAGTTATGGCATTGACCAGAAAGAAGCGGGTGCCAAGAACTGACTTGGGGGAATTCATGTGACTCAGAGTATCCCAAATCCCCACTGAGCCTCTCTTGGCAGCAGATTCAGCTCCTCCTTTCCCCTAATACCTTCCCCTCCCTTCCCCCTCCTCCCCCTCCTCTTTCTCCTCCTCTCCTGTCTGGGAACCCACAGTGATCTTGCTATATAGATACTTACTTTGCAAGAGGGAGCCAATTCTCTCCAGCTCCTTATCATCTCTGATTGACTTCAGACTTATAATGAGAATTATAGCCTAGCATGTCCCCAGGGACCCAGAACCAGGAATAAGTTTAAGATATAAAAAGACTTTAAGTCTTTCCTAATTTATCAGCAAAACCTTGGAGAATGTATGTGAGATTAAGGGCTTGGCTAAGGAAAGAAAGACATAAATAAAGATTAGACTCTATTTTTCGATCTGGTATTCTTTCCAGAGATGTTGGATGAAAAGATAGTTCCAGCAGCTGGAGTGAATCTAATTGTTTTTCTCAGCTGGTAGACTGTGAATTAACTCAAAGATGGACCACATCAAATAAGCCAAGAAGTCAGAAATTCCAGGGTTTAATAGAGAGGAACAAATAGAAAAACTTAGGAAGATAGGGATTTAGGAGTGGCTTTATCATAGGTGATTCAGTCTTCTTCCCAATAGAGATCAAGGATATAGCCATTCCTCAGGATCTGCAGGGAACTGGTTCCAGGACACCCCCATCCTCACTCCCCAGGCCTTGGTGATACCAAAATCCACAGATGCTCAAATTTCTTATATAAAATGGCATAGTACACAGTTGGCCCTCTGTATCCCTGGATGCTGAACCCATATATGGAGCCCACTGTGCTCATATCACAATACCATTCAAAAATACATCAGTTTAGAAGAGCTAGAAACTTTGAAAAGCACATAGAGGCCAGGAATGCAGATGGGAGGAACTAGCTGTCCTGAATTCCTCTCCTTGATTTCCAACAATGGTAATAAGATAAGGGCAGGACACTTAAGCAAGGCCAAGCATCAGACTTAACCCTCTAAGGTATGGTATGGATAATTATCATAATTGGCGAAGGTACTATGGTGGTAATCTGAATGGTCTGACTTTTGGATTGTATCCAATTATCTAAACAGAAGATCCAGAAGTGAAACAAAGATAGCCAACCACAAGGTTTTACTTGATTTATGAACCACCACCATCACAAGTCCCTGGGGAAAGAAAAAAGCAAACAGTCTGCTGAAAAAGAGACCTTACTTGGGCTACTACTATACAGAACGCCACTTCCTTCCTCAATCCCCAAGCCTGATTTATTTCAGAAACTCTGAACCCCTTAAATGAAAGGAAGGTTGCATACCCCTGACAAAAGACTCTGATAACCTGACAAGTTTGTACTGTGCCTCTTACTCTTCCCCTTCTCCAAAGAGACAGCTATTTATCAGGGTAAATGTACTTTTAGGGAAAAAAACCTCAACCTTCAGCTTTGAAATAAAGGTAAACTAGAATGTCACTGTGGCTTACAAGTCAGTTGCAGGCCATGGTGTTTGAATTATAAATGCATTAGTTTTAATCAGTCTTACCATGGACACTACGAGATCCCAAACTCATCCTGAGGCTATGCATGTAGCTGGAACAGATAAATTCAATCACTGACCTAATTTCCAGTTTCCTCTGTCATGAAAGCTATTATGGTAAGAAAAGCAATTGAAGCCTTCAAGGAGTTGCTACATGGACATATAAAGTGAGACATAAATCTAATTTTTACTTTTCTAGTGGCCATATTTTTAAGAGACAAGAAGAAATGAGTGACATGACATTAACTTTAATGGGATATTTTGTTTCACATGATATATCCAAAATACTATCATTGCAATATACAATTAATACAAAACTCCTTAATATACCTGTTTTAATACTAAGTCTTTGTCAGGAAGCATTTAACAGGAGGCGTCCTGTGTGCTGTTTTGGATCTGTCAGGAATTCTCTGTTCCTTATGAATATTCAGGAATTAAGAGGAGAGGCAAGCCTCTCCCGGGGGCTGAGGAATCCAGGCATTTCCTTCATTGGTTTTTCAATATGGTGATAAGTACCTTCATCCTTTTTATAAACCATATGGTAAAAGTGATTATTTACCACCCTCTCTCTTTCATGGATGACCTCATGTTTCCTTGTAAGTTTTGATTTCATCGCTGCTGAAAATAGCTATCTTGTAAGACAGTATAAATACCTACACAATGTTGAATAAAACACCTTTGCTCCATCAGGGCTTTGGTCCCCCTATCTTGCTTTCTTTCTCTCTCTCTCTCTTTTTCAGGCTGATCCCCTGGAGCGCAGAGGCTCTCTGAGTTCACTTTCCTGCCCGGGCTTCTAAGACCCTCTCGAGAAGGCGCTCAGCGCTTTCACCCCATCGAGTGGGTGCCTGAGGCCTCCGTGAACAGAGCAAGCCCCGTGCCAGGGGCTTTATTGGCTTTCTGCATAAACCAAGGAATATCAGCCTCTTTCTCTCTCCTTTACTTTCCTGTCGGTCGACTCCGGACCACCAGGTTCCGGTCCATTAAAGGACCTCAACCAGTCTTCAAAATGTGATGCATATTTTTCTTACACTTACAGAATACTTCATTACAGACTAACCACATTTCAAGTGCTCATGTGGCTGGTAGCTATGGTGTTAGCACAGCTTCAGAACTTCCCCTCCCCACTGCAAGAATAACCCCAAAACAGTGCCTCATTCCTGGAAGAGTCTCAGAAATGCATGTACAATGAAATCAAAAAAGGACTTAGAGTTGTGGGGATTATGGTTTTTATCATATCCCTTTTAACATATCTATTTTGTCTATGCAACTATCAGATAGATCTTGAAGAAATACAGAGGATTATTTTTTATTGTGACTTGTTTAAAATTGAAGTCTAGTTGATTTAAAATGTGTGAGTCTCAGGTGCACAGCTAAGTGACTCAATTATGCAAGTGCAAGTTGCTCAGTCGTGTCCGACTCTTTGTGACCCTATGGACTATAGAGTCCATGGAATTCTCCAGGCCAGAATACTGTCCCTTCTCCAGGGGATCTTCCCAACCCAGGGATCGAACCCAGGTCTCCCGCATTGCAGGTGGATTCTTTACCAGCTGAGCCGCAAGGGAAGCCCAAGAATACTGAAGTGGGTAGCCTATCCCTTCTCTAGCGGATCTTCCAGACCCAGGAATTGAACCGGGGTCTCCTGCATTGCAGGCAGATTCTTTGCTGATTGAGCTATCAGGGAATACATGAATATCTAGTTTTTTCAGTTTCTTTCCCCTTATTGTTGTTCAGTCGCTCGGCAGTGTGCAACTCTTTGCCCCATGGACTACAGCACACCAGGCTTCCCTGTCCTTCACTATCTCCCAGAGTTTGCTCAAACTCATGTCCGTTAAGTCATTGATGCTACCCAACCCTCTCATCCTCTGTCACCCTTTTCTTCTGCCCTCAATCTTTCCCAGCATCAGGGTCTTTTCCAATGAGTTGGCTCTTCACATCAGTTAGCCAAAGTACTGGAGCTTCAGCTTCAGCCCCAGTTCTTCCAGTGAATCTTCAGGGTTGATTTTCTTTAGAATTGACTGGTTTGATCTCCTTGCTGTCCAAGGGACTCTCAAGAGTCTTCTCCAGCAGTACAACTGTTACAAAATAACCTTGGTGACAGAGGATTATTAAAACCTTAATTAGCTAGTGACTCAAATTGCATCTGCTGTCCCAGATGTGGCCTCTTTACTAGAGTAAACCAGTATAGTTCCTAACATCTGGTATGCAACTTTGGGACTTCCCTTGTGGCTCAGCTAGTAAAGAATCTGCCTGCAATATAGGAGACCCCAGTTTGATTCCAGGAAGATCCCCTGGAGATGGGATAAACTACCCACTCCAGTATTCTTGGGCTTCCCTTGTGGCTCAGCTGGTAAAGAATCCACCTGCAATGCAGGAGACCTGGGTTTGATCCCTGGGTTGGGAAAATCCCCTGGAGAAGGGAAAGGCCACTCTCTCTAGTATTCTGGCCTAGAGAATTCCATGGACAGTCCATGGGGTCTCAAAGAGTCGGACACAACTGAGCAACTTTCACTTTCAACATTGGACGTAGTAACTATTCTGTCTATTCAAACAGGAAGAAAGTGTTAGCTGCAATTTGTTTTCACATGGTAGGAAGAGCTGTCCATCTCCACTGTCTTGCCTTGGGATTATGTGAACTCTGCATCTGGGCCACAATTCAGTCCATGCTTGACTTACTCCCTATTTCACGTGACATGATATTGACTTCTTATGTTGATGACATCAAACTAACAGGACTTGGAAGCCAGGATGTAGCAGATGCTTTAGATGCTTTGACTAGTACCTGTCTGTAGTTGTTGCTGCTTAGTCACCAAGTCGTGTCTGACTCTTTGCAATCCCATGGACAGTAGCCTGTCTGGCTCCTCTGTCCATGCGATTCTAGCAAGAATGCTAGAGTGGGTTTCCATTTCCTTCTCCAAAAGTGAGAGATCTAGCCACTGAAAAGTCAGGGGCTGCCACCTGATGAAAGTATAAATTCCTCATAAAGTTCAGAAATTTGAATATTGCTCTCAAAGGAAAAGTTGAGTGTACCTTGTAACTTCTACTATTAAGAAAGAAGCACAGGCAGGAGGGTAGTAGTGTAGGGATAAATTAGGAACTTGGGATAACAGATACACACTGTATATAGAATTAGATAAACAAGAAGGACTGACTTACAGAACAGGGAACTATATTCAGTATCTTGCAATAACCTATAATGGAAAAGAACCTAAAAAAGAGATGACCAATAGATAACTGAATCACTTTGCTGTACACCCGAAACACTGTAAATCAACTCTAAAGGTAAATGTGCATGCTCAGTCGCGTCCGACACTTTGAGATCTCATGGACTATAACCTGCCAGGCTTCTTTGCCCAAGAAGTTTTCCAGGCAAGAGTACTGGAGTGGGTACTCATTCCCTTCTCCAGGGGATCTTCCCCACCCAGGAACAGAACCTGAATCTCCTGCATTGCAGGCAAATTCTTTACCATCTGAGCCACTATGCTTCAGTTTAAAAAGAAAGAAACACATTACTTCTTTAGATTTTAGAGGTGCTATGTACCACATTTAAACATGCTATCCCTTTACTGCATGACCCAAAAGGCTTTTGGGATTGAGCAGGACTCAGAGTAAGGAGAATACTCCCCAGCTGTTTTTTGTTGAGGTCTTTTAATGGACTGGAACCTGGTGGTCCGGAGTTGACCGATAAGAAAGTAAAGGAGAGAGAAAGAGGCTGATATCCCTTGGTTTATGCAGAAAGCCAATAAAGCCCCTGGCATGGGGCTTGCTCTGTTCATGGAGGCCTCAGGCACCCTCTCAATGGGGTGAAGGCACAGAGCGCCTTCTCGAGAGGGTCTTAGAAGCCTGGGCAGGAAAGTGAACTCAGAGAGCCTCTGCGCTCCAGGGGATCAGCCTGAAAAAGAGAGAGAGGGAGAGGGAGAGGGAGAGAAAGCAAGACACAGGGACCAAAGCTTTGAGGGAGCAAAGGTGTTTTAATCAACATGGTGTGGGCATATATACTGTAGTTATTCTCAGCAAAGATAAAGATTAAAATTCCAGACTTACAAAACATAGGCGATCCATATTAAAGAGCGAGAGAGTTGTAAACAATCACTTTTACCGTATGGTTCACAAGAAGGAAGAGGGTACTTATCACCATACAGAAACGCTAATGAAGGAAATGCCTGGATTCCTCAGCCCCCAGGAGAGGCTTGCCCCTTCTCTTAATTCCTGAGTATTCAGGAGTTAATAAGGAGCAGAGAGTTCCTGATAGATCCAAAACAGCACCCAGGAAGCCTCCTGTTAAATGCTTCCTGACAATTCTCCCTATTTTATTATATTTGTCAAAAATAAAGTCCTAACCAATGAGTTTGGTTAGTATTAACCAACCTTATAGAAAGGCGATGGTAAACAACAAATAAATTATCAAGACAGTCACCAAATTTACAGTTCCAGACCTGATACTGTGGGTAATACTTTGAAACCATCTTCGTGGGTCTAGTCTGGATAATTTGTTCAGCTAAAGTTTTCAAATTAGGGGAAGAGGGCAGATTTTTAGAAAAAGTTTTAAAGATTTTTTTTGGTAGTAATTGTACATTCAGAGAAGCATTATCATGTATATTTTGTAAATGAAATTTGATTTGTTCCCAGTAGAGGCACTATGATTGAATGGAACAAGAGTAACACAAAATTGATGAAAGTGAAAGAGGAGAGTGAAAAAGTTGGCTTAAAGCTCAACATTCGGAAAACGAAAATCATGGCCTCTGGTCCCATCACTTCATGGGAAATAGATGGGGAAACAGTGGAAACAGTGTCAGACTTTATTTTGGGGCGCTCCAAAATCACTGCAGATGATGACTGCAGCCATGAAATTAAAAGACACTTACTCCTTGGAAGAAAAGTTATGACCAAACTAGATAGCATATTCAAAAGCAGAGACATTACTTTGCCAACAAAGGTCCGTCTACTCAAGGCTATGGATTTCCAGTGGTCATGTATGGATGTGAGAGTTGGACTGTGAAGAAGGCTGAGCCCTGAAGAATTGATGGTTTTGAACTGTGGTGTTGGAGAAGACTCTTGAGAGTCCCTTAGACTGCAAGGAGATCCAACCAGTCCATTCTGAAGGAGATCAGCCCTGGGATTTCTTTGGAAGGAATGATGCTAAAGCTGAAACTCCAGTACTTTGGCCACCTCATGGGAAGTGTTGACTCATTGGAAAAGACTGTGATGCTGGGAGGGATTGGGGGCAGGAGGAGAAGAGGATGACAGAAGATGAGGTGGCTGGATATCATCACTGACTCGATGGACGTGAGTCTGAATGAACTCCAGGGAGGCCTGGTATGCTGCAGTTCATGGGGTTGCAAAGAGTTGGACACAACTGAGTGACTGAACTGAACTAAACTGAACACAAAATTGAGTAGCTTAAAGAAATAGAGGAGTTAAAATAAGTACATAGTCTGCAGTTAATACAAGTTACAGGATGTAAAAGTCTTATTAAATTGTAAATTTTCTATGGCTATAGAAAAGGAAGTAGGACACAGGCCTGTATAAAATATGACTGATTATAGTGGAAGAAATAGTTACTATGACCACGACTGGTCCCTATGAAATGTCCAGTCCAGGTTTTAAGTTCTTCCATGCTCTGGTGCTCACAGCAAGTTTCCAAATGTCCCATTGCTCAGGTCCACTCTGTTTATCAAGGACAATCCTAGGACAAGGTGGGGCTAATCCACCATCAAGCCACCCAAGAGGTCCTTTGTCATAGTAAGGTTCCATCGTAGTGTCGGTGACCTTCCATATCACACACAGTGTTGTTAATATCATCTGAGCAGTCAGCTAACCACATACCATGGGGTCTCCAATCAACAATTGTATGATTAGCCACAAACATTGATTTTTTTTTTAATTTGGTATGACATTTGTCCCAACGAACAGGAGTATAAGTAAAATTTTTATAAGTAAACCCTTTGTATAATGTTTTTTGTTTTTTATTTTTTCCTCTTTTCCTAACTCTTTCCCCAAAGTCTCAGCAATATAAACATGGTTTACAGACAAAGGAAGGGTAGTAAATAATCCAAGCAATGTCCCAAAGTCTTCTTTTGGAGGCAGGACGAAAGCCCAAGTTTGTCGGTTGACGTTTATGCATAATTTCTCTGGGCCCAGGCACAATGGAAGGCCTTCATAGCCTAAAGAAATGTTAATTAGTTTTCCTTCCTCCCCAGGTTGTGATGGCTCCTTCACGTTCTAGGGAGGGGACATGCCTATAGAGTCATTAGTTGAAACTATTGGTCCTCTCTCTGTCCATTAGTTGAGCTCGAGCCAGGGGAGGTACAGGTCAAAAGACTGAGCATTGCCAGGAGAATGTATTCAGGACTTTGAGGCAATCCCTGCTGAGAGACCAAATTTTCAGCTCGATTAGTAAGGGTTTTCATTTGTCCCCACGTGGGGAGATCATAGGGTGATACCGCTGAGGGCGGGGCTTTCTGGAGATCTTTAGAGCGGACATAGCCTGAACTGGAATTTCTTCTTCTTGGGGTTCTTGTTGTTTCATCTCCAGTTTGAATGCCGGGGGCCCGCTTGGGTTGAATCTTCCAAACAGATTAAAAAAAATTAAAACAAATAAAACTGTATTAACAATAGTTATAGGTTTAAAAAAAAAAAAAAAACAATAGTTATAGGTTTAGAAAATATCTTATGTTGGAATCTAGTAAAGTCCGCTTTATATAAGGAAGACAGTAGTGTACCTGTGTATCCCCTTTTTAAAAATGTTTTATTTGTAACTTTAGTGTGTGATGTGTTTGTTTGACTATGTCTTGTATCTGTGGATTATAAGGAATATCTGTATTATGTTTAATAGAAAAATATTGTAAAAAGTGTTTAAAGTGTCTAGAAATATAGGCAGGGTATAACATATTGTGTAGCCTCACCACAAGAGGTGTGGCCCAGATAAAAGAGGAATTTGTATCTATACAGACATGTAGGAAAGAAAATGGAGGAAGTTCAGGGCAGTGAGTTACATCCATTTGCCATAGTTCATTAGCTTGCAAACCGCAAGGATTCATACCTTGTGCGATGGGTCGAAGACGTAGGGGTCTACAAGTAGAGCAATTACTAATAATTTCTTTAGCCTGGCGGTGTGGGATTTTCCATAGCTGGTGTAGGGAGCCGGCATTGTTATGCAACAGAGCATGCTGTTCCTCTGGAGTCGCAAAGGAAACCAGTTTATCAGCTTGTTCATTATCATAAGTCATGGGGCCCGGAAGACAAGAATGTGTTCCAGTATGTGTAACATAAATGGGAGAACTGCGGTTTCTAACAACAGATTGTAGTTCGAAAAAGAGTTGTTGAATAATAGGTTGATTGGAGTTTATGGTGGAGGGATATATAAACAGAATATATAAATAAATAAATATATAAATATTATAAATTTATAAATTTATAATATTTAAATAAACAAATATTTATATATATAAAACAGAATATATAGAATCAGAGACTATATTAATGGGGTAAGGATGTAGGCAAATAACTTAAATAAGAGCATATAATTCATTTTGTTGAGCAGAATGAAATTTAGTATAAAAGACTTTATATTCCTTAAGAGACCAGAATGAAGCTTTGGTGTTTTTAGGCCCATCTATATAAAAAACCTCAGCCTGTGGTATATAGGCTGTGGGCTGATAGTGTTAGAAATAATAAATTCAGTGTTTTTTGACGAAATTCCACAGCTTACCAGAAGGATAATGAAATGAAATTTCTCCAAAATATTCCAGATATGCCAGTTTTGAGGAACAGTGGTAGGTGATGGGATTCCTGGTTGTAATGCACCCATAGGTTTCATAGATGCATTAACTTTCCTAAGGTCTGTTAGGAGACGACATTTGTTAGATTTCTTTTTTATAACAGAAACAGGAGAGATCCAAGGAGAACAAGATTCTTGAATATACTTGAATTCTAGTTGTGTATCTATAAGTTTCTTCAGTTCAGTTCAGACGCTCAGTCGTGTCCGACTCTTTCCGACCCCATGAATCGCAGCACGCCAGGCCTCCCTGTCCATCACCAACTCCCGGAGTTCTCTCAGACTCAAGTCCATCGAGTCAGTGATGATATCCAGCCATCTAATCCTTGGTCATCCCCTTCTCCTCCTGCTCCCAATCCCTCCCAGCATCACAGTCTTTTCCAATGAGTCAGCTCTTCACATGAGGTGGACAAAGTACTGGAGTTTCAACTTCAGCATCATTCCTTCCAAAGAAGTCCCGGCACTGATCTCCTTTAAGATGGACTGGTTGGATCTCCTTGCAGTCCAAGGGACTCTCAAGAGTCTTCTCCAACACCACAGTTCAAAACCATCAATTCTTCAGCGCTCAGCCTTCTTCACAGTCCAACTCTCACATCCATACATGACCACAGGAAAAACAATAGCCTTGACTAGACGGACCTTAGTCGGCAAAGTAACGTCTCTGCTTTTGAATGTGCTGTCTAGGTTGGTCATAACTTTCCTTCCAAGGAGTAAGCGTCTTTTAATTTCATGGCTGCAGTCACCATCTTCAGTGATTTTGAAGCGCCCAAAAATGAAGTCTGACACTGTTTCCAGTGTTTCCCCATCTATTTGCCATGAAGTGATGGGACCAGAGGCCATGATTTTCGTTTTCTGAATGTTGAGCTCTAAGCCAACTTTTTCACTCTCCTCTTTCACTTTCATCAAGAGGCTTTTTAGTTCCTCCTCACTTTCTGCCATAAGACTAGTGTCATCTGCATATCTGAGGTTATTGATATTTCTCCCGGCAATCTTGATTCCAGCTTGTGCTGCTTCCAGTCCAGCGTTTCTCATGATGTACTCTGCATAGAAGTTAAATAAGCAGGGTGACAATATACAGTCTTGACATACTCCTTTTCCTATTTGGAACCAGCCTGTTGTTCCATATCCAGTTCTAACTCTTGCTTCCTGACCTGCATACAGATTTCTCAAGAAGCAGGTCAGGTAGTCTGGTATTCCCATCTCTTTCAGAATTGTCCACAGTTTATTGTGATCCACACAGTCAAAGGCTTTGGCATAGTCAATAAAGCAGAAATAGATGTTTTTCTGGAACTCTCTTGCCTTTTCCATGATCCAGCAGATATTGGCGATTTGATCTCTGGTTCCTCTGCCTTTTCTAAAACCAGCTTGAACATCTGGAAGTTCACGGTTCACGTATTGCTGAAGCCTGGCTTGGACAATTTTGAGCATTACTTTACTAGCATGTGAGATGAGTGCAATTGTGCGGTAGTTTGAGCATTCTTTGGCATTGCCTTTCTTTGTCATTGGAATGAAAACTGACCTTTTCCAGTCCTGTGGCCACTGCTGAGTTTTCCAAATTTGCTGGCATATTGAGTGCAGCACTTTCACAGCATCATCTTTCAGGATTGAAATAGCTCCACTGGAATTTCATCACCTCCACTAGCTTTGTTCATAATGATGCTTTCTAAGGCCCACTTGACTTCACATTCCAGGATGTCTGGCTCTAGGTGAGTGATCACACCATCATGATTATCTTGGTCGTGAAGCTCTTTTTCGTACAGTTCTTCTGTGTATTCTTGCCACCTCTTCTTAATATCTTCTGCTTGTTAGTTTCTTAGCCACCTGTAATTTCTCTTTCATGAGGGGCCACTGCTCTGTCCAAATAGGCTCGCCATTCTTCCAAGTTATTTTAATAATAGTATTGCTTGTTAAATGAGCAGTGGCCCCTAGGAAAAATGTGGAATGTATATCTGAGTTTGTCATATCTTATATCTTTTAATTAAAAGCATATATCTTACTTTTTTTAGCAACTATGAAGTGTCTTGTATATTAGCATTTTATAGATTGGTGAATATAGTTATTATATCATTTTATGATAATATATTTAGTATATATATAAATATGTATTTATATTTATAAATATACTATACATTATATAATATATTTATTAATAGTTTAAAATCTCTTTAGTTTTTCTGTAAGAAAAACTTTTTGTAAGAGGAAATTAATGTTTATTAATTAATGCTTTAAAATCTTATTTTATTTGGAAATGACCTAGCTATTTAATAAACTTTTATTGTTTAGTTTAATACAACTCTAGAAATTTAAATTATCTCAATCTCAAGAGATTATTTTAGATTATAATAATAGAGTATAATAATAGATTATTCTATTAAAATATAATTATTTTTAATAGAGTTTATCTAGAAGTTTTCATCTCATTTATATATATATATACTTATATATATAAGGTTTATATATATAAACCTTAAACCTAGGCATAATAAAAGTATTATATAATGTTGATGACTTAAGACATGTCTTAATTAGATTAGCAAACAATTATATTTAAATTATATTCATATTTAAATAAATAATATATTTAATATTTTTTAGTTTACGTGAATTTGAATTTGAATAGAGCTCATTAACTTCATATTATCTAAAAACAAAGCTGGTGTATCGATGGCAGCACTGCCAGATGTTGAGGATATGAGGTAAAAGATGTAATTTGCCCCTGGTTTTTGTTGAAGGGGACCTGCGGGGTCCCCTGCTAGGAGTTTTCTGGAATAAGTTTTTCTTCAGTGTCAAATTTAGACTTACAATCTTTGGCCCAATGCATTTCTCTATGGCAGTGTGGGCTGATTTTTGAAGGTTTTTTATTTTTCTTTTTTTCTTTTTTTTTTAGCTTCCTTAGGGAAGTCCCTTTTAAATCGTTCTTATTTCCACGTGTAAAGCATCCTTCATTTCCCTTTCTTAAGGCAGCAACCATTGTTTCAGCTAGCATTTGCATCTTTTGAGTTTCTAATCTTAGATTGCGACAACCCTTCAAATAATCAGTAATAGTCCCTGTCTCACGAATTGGAGCTATAGCTTTTTGACATTCCTGATACGCATTTTCATAAGCAAGTAATTTCTCTAGTTGCCTTTTGGCTTCTTCTCCAATTACAGTATGGGAAATAGCAGTTTCTAATCTAGCTAAAAAATAAGCATACATTTCATCAGATCCCTGAACTTTAAATAAGTGATGAAAATAGAAAAGTGATGGGGCTTTCCAGCCATTTTACCATGTCTTAGTACTTACCGGCCTCAATAGGCCCTGAGGTCACTGCATCCAAATTTGCCTACGTGTACCAAGCTCCTGTTCTGGGCACCGCTTGTTGAGGTCTTTTAATGGACTGGAACCTGGTGGTCTGGAGTCGACCGATAAGAAACTAAAGGAGAGAGAAAGAGGCTGATATCCCTTGGTTTATGCAGAAAGCCAATAAAACCCCTGGCACGGGGCTTCCTCTGTTCATGGAGGCCTCAGCCGCCTTCTTGACAGGGTGAAGGCACAGAGCGCCTTCTCAAGAGGGTCTTAGAAGCCTGGGCAGGAAAGTGAACTCAGAGAGCCTCTGCGCTCCAGGGGATCAGCCTGCAAAAGAGAGAGAGGGAGAGGGAGAGAAAGCAAGACAGGGGGACCAGAGCTCTGAGGGAGCAAAGGTGTTTTAATCAACATGGTGTGGGCATATATACTGTAGTTATTCTCAGCAAAGATAAAGATTAAAATTCCAGAATTACAAAACATAGGCGATCCATATTAAAGAGCGAGAGAGAGTTGTAAACAATCACTTTTACCGTATGGTTCACAAGAAGGAAGAGGGTACTTATCACCATACAGAAACACTAATGAAGGAAATGCCTGGATTCCTCAGCCCCCAGGAGAGGCTTGCCTCTCGTCTTAATTCCTGAGTATTCAGGAGTTAATAAGGAACAGAGAGTTCCTGATAGATCCAAAGCAGCACCCAGGAAGCCTCCTGTTAAATGCTTCCTGACAGTTTTTAACACTTTACACTTAGGATTCCTGGAGATCCAGTGGTGTCTGATGTGAGTGTGTAGGTCCGAGATGCTGTGTGCCATCTGTGGCAAACCTCAGTGAAGAAGTGCAACGGAGTTCCCTGGGTTTCGAGGAAAAGCCACGTACTCTTTGGCATGTAACTCTCTTCCTTTTGAGAGACAATCGGGGCTTGTTATTGCTACATGGTGATTGGATTCCTGTCAGTGGATAGCAAGTATTAATGAAATATGGACCGTCTCTTGTGGACTGGATGTTATCTGACCCACCAAGTCAGAAAGTCAAGCATACTTAAGAACACCTCTTCAAAATGTCCCGAAGGCTCGAACAAACTACAGATGCAGATAACTCAGATTCTCAATGTGCCTCTGTTTGTCTCACTGACACCTCTTCCTTGACACATACCTATGATCCCATACAGAGTTTTGGGTTTTGTTTAATAACCAGTCAGCCTCGTTTAAGCTGCAGTTTTGAATGAAAACTACAGAAATCAAAATACACACAAATAGAGATTTAGATCACCACAGCAAGTATAGAAGCAATCAGTCAATATGCTAACTGAGGGCAAAGGAGCCTGGGGTAGATAACGGAGGAAAGAAGACATGTAAATACCAACTCTGACCATTTGACCAATTCTGGTGGGGAGGTGGTAGTGGTTTAGTTGCAAAGTCGTTTCCGTCTCTTGGGCCACAATGGACTGTAGCCTGCCAGGCTCCTCTGTCCCTGGGATTTCCCAGGCAAGCATACTGGAATGAGTTGCCATTTCCTTCTCCAGGGGATCTTCCCCACCCAGGGATCTAACTTGGGTCTCCTGCACTGCAGGCAGTCTCCTGCACTGCAGGCAGTCTCCTGCATTGGAGGAGAATTCTTTACCAACTGAGCCACCTGGAAAGCCTGTGGTGGGGAGGAGGCTAAAACATGTACTTAAATTTTTTTCCTTGATGTGTCATACTAGTTAACCTTTCCCCTCTTTTCCCCTCTCTTACTAACTTTTATGGAAGGGTGGTGCTGTGGCTATCTTTACAATGTAGTCTAGGTTATAGGATATGAGACAGAACACAGATAGAGCTAGCAAAAGGATGTTCAGTTCAGCTCAGTTCAGTCGCTGAGTCGTGTCCGACTCTTTGCGACCCCATGAATCGCAGCACTCCAGGCCTCCCTGTCCATCACCAACTCCTGGAGTTCACCCAGACTCGCGTCCATCGAGTCAGTGATGCCATCCAGCCATCTCATTGTCGGTCGTCCCATTCTCCTTCTGCCCCCAATCCCTCCCAGCATCACAGTCTTTTCCAATGAGTCAACACTTCTCATGAGGTGGCCAAAGTACTGGAGTTTCAGCTTTAGCATCATTCCTTCCAAAGAAATCCCAGGGCTGATCTCCTTCAGAATGGACTGGTTGGATCTCCTTGCAGTCCAAGGGACTCTCAAGAGTCTTCTCCAATGCCGGGGGCCAGCGTGAGGAACTCCGCTCATGGCAAAGGTCATGAGGAAGGAGGCTTGGCTTACGCAAAGGCGTGATCAAGCCTCAGGAAACCCCCTGTTCCCGAGCATCTAACCGCAAAACCAGAGTCTGTTTTATGCTCTCACCTACACCTCTGACTTTACGGGGGGCTCTCCCCCATAACCGTTTCTTTCGGAGAAGGAGTAAACGTGCAGCTCCAAGGCAATAAAAATTTCTGGGCGTGACAAGAGTGTTTCAGCTTACGGACTCCTCTGAAGGTTATCTAGCCCGCCTGTATAGGTTCGACCAGCCACATGTCATTATTTATAGCCTCCCAATCTGAGAGGCACGAGATGTTTTAGACTTACCAAAGGCAAATTCTTTTGGGGAGTTAGAAATTATTAGTATAATGGGTTGGTTAGGAATTATATTGGTGAAGGGTTTTTTCATTTGTTGTGTCAATAATTGCTGCTAATTCCCTGCTCTGGGTGGGACAAGGATGTCTCAGGTCAAACCTCTCTGCTGACAGACTAGCTTGTGTGACAGGATTATCCATACTCCTGCCACTACGCACAGGACTGTTTACTACCTCTTAACCATAAACAGCACAGAGAGTTTGGGAGTATTTTGAGAGTCTTAATTAGCATAGGGTTTTTTCTTCTTGTTGAGTCAATGATTGCCGCCAGGCCTCCATATCCTTAGGTACCTGGGAATATATTAATCAATGTATTTGGGATATAGAAAAGGAAATACAGTAGTTTTTGATGTTAGCAATACTCCAACACCACAGTTCAAAAGCATCAATCCTTCGGTGCTCAGCCTTCTTCACAGTTCAACTCTCACATCCGTACATGACTATTGGAAAAACCATAGCCTTGACTAGATGGACCTCAGTCGGCAAAGTAATGTCTCTGCTTTTGAATATACTATCTAGGTTGGTCATAACTTTTCTTCCAAGGAGTAAACGTCTTTTAATTTCATGGCTGCAGTCACCATCTGCAGTGATTTTGGAGCTCCTAAAATAAAGTCTGACACTGTTTCCCCATCTATTTCCCATGAAGTGATAGGACCGGTTGCCATGATCTTCGTTCTCTGAATGTTGAGCTTTAAGCCAACTTTTTCACTCTCGTCGTTCACTTTCATAAAGGATGCACATCACCCATAAATCCTGGGCTTGAAACTGCATGCCTGTTGGGAGCCAGCATGAGGAACTCCGCCCATGGCAAAGGTCATGAGGAAGGAGGCTTGGCATACGCAAAGGCGTGATCAAGCCTCAGGAAACCCCTGTTCCCGAGTATCTACCCCAAAACCAGAGTACTTTACGGGGAGCTCTCCCCCATAACCATTTCTTTCAGAGAAGGAGTTAACTTGCAGCTCCAATTAATAAAAATTCCTGGGCATGATAAGAGTGTTTCAACTTACGAACTCTGAAGGTTCTCTGGCCTGCCTGATCAGGCTCGTCTGGCCGCCTGTGATTGTTTACAGCCTCCCAACTGCGAGAGGCACGGGATGTTTTAAAACTTTCTAAATACAGACTCTTTTGAGAAGTTAGAAGAGCATTAGTATAGTATTAGTAGGTTGATTAGGAATTATATTGGTGAAGGGTTTTTTCATTTGTCCTGCCAATAATTACTGCTAATTCCCTGCCCTGGGTGTGACAAGGATGTCTCAGGTCAAACCTCTCTGCTGACAGACTAGCTTGTGTGACAGCCTCTCAGCCATAAACAGCACAGAGAGTTTGGAGTATTAGCATAGGGCTTTTTCTCATTGATGAGTCAATAATTGCCTTCAGGCCTCCATATCCTTAGGCACCTGGGAATATATTAATCAATGTATTTGAAATATAGAAAAGGAAATATAGTAGTTTTTTGATGTTAGCAATACTAGACTTTTTGAGTTAATGAATCTTCTCTGTTGTTGTAGATCACTGTACTTTGTTATAAATCACTATGCTATGTAACTTTATCACTATCTTAAGACAAAATAGATCTTAAGGGGAACATTGGTAAAGGGTTTACATTTGTTGAGCCAATATTTGCTGGTAAAACTTCATATTCCTGCCCTTATGATGAATATAACTAGCATATAGGAGAAATAAGTATTAACCTTTAAGATTAATCATGTTAAACCTTAGGTTAAGTAAATTCCTTTCTTGATTGTAACTCACTACACCCTCACCCTATAGGAATGCAACTTTATTTGGAGGGTGGCGCCTGATTTAAGAAAAAAATCACCCCTGGAAAAATAAGTTTTCTGGTTAACTGACCGGTATCAGAAAGGGCCATAAAATGTCAGCAGACCTCATGGCTAGAAGATGATGAAACTCATAAGACCTTTGTATAATTTTATATGAAGCACCTGATTGTGACAAAGGTCAGGTCTGCTGACCCCCGCGTGACTCTGTATTCATCCCTATGTATAACAAAAAGGTATATAAACAAACCTGAAAAAATAAAGAAATCGGATCAGTTTCTGGATAGACTGATTCCCCCATGTCGTTTCTTTCTCCCTCCCCGTTTTCCTGGCTGAATTCCCATCTGCAGCCTCTTTTCTCCACTAATTCTCCTACTACACTATCTGTTTCTAATCTCCCTCTATATTTGTAATTAAATAAGTTTTTTCCAGGACGCTGACTCCGTCCCCACCTTCAAATCACCCTGGATCCACCAGGGCTGGACCCCGGCACATGCCCTAACTAATGAGACCTTGACTTGTCTCCTTTTCTGGACAGTGTATATACCTGTTTTTAATTTGAGGAGTAGTTGCATTATCTCTGGCAGGAATATTGTTACTGGTAAACTTAAGAATAATAAATGGTTTATGCTGATGGTAGGCAAACAAAGGATTGACTAGGCTGTAGATATTTTGTCAAATTTTGTAGCTTCCCAGCAAATATTTGAGCAGCCTTGGTATATTTTAGAAATTTACTACCTTATAAGGCTTCTCTGGTAACTGAGGGGTAAAAGAATCTGCCTGCAATGTAAGAGAAACTTGCAGGAGATGCAGGTTCGATCCCTGGGTCAGGAAGATTCCCAGAAGGAAGGCATGGCAACCCACTCCAGTATTCTCCAGTGAAGATCCATGGACAGAGGAGTCTGGAGGGCTACAGTCCACAGGGTCACAAAGAGTTAGACAAGACTGAGCGACTAAGCAACAAGAATAAAAACCACCTTATAAGTCCCACTGCCTACCATTAAAGTGAAAGCCCCAAAGGCTCTCTGCCAAAGCTTTTCTGGCAACTGTGGCATAAAGAGGGCTTCCTTGATAGCTCAGCTGGTAAAGAATCCACCTACAATGCAGAAGACCTGGGTTTGATCCCTGAGCTGGGAAGATCCCCTGGAGATGAGAAAGGCTACCCACTCCAGTATTCTGGCCTAGAGAATTCCATGGACTGAATAGTTACAAAAAGTCGGACACGCATAAACCAGACTCTACCAAGTAGGCTTATCCGTGGAGACATTGATTTCAAAATGCCCAGTATAAGGAAGTGGTAGTGCGTGGTTTCTTTGTTTTGGTTTTTTTCTCTCAGTAAAGTAACAACGTCCTTTAGAACTAACACCCAAAAAAGATGTCCTTTTCATTATAGGGGACTGGAATCAAGAATAGGAAGTCAAAAAACACCTGGAGTAACAGGTAAATTTGGCCTTGGGGTACAGAATGAAGCAGGGCAAGGGCTAATAGAGTTTTGCCAAGAGAATGCACTGGTCATAGCAAACACCCTCTTCGAACAACACAAGAGAAGACTCTACACATGGACATCACCAGATGGTCAACACCGAAATCAGATTGATTATATTCTTTGCAGCCAAAGATGGAGAAGCTCTATACTGTCAGCAATAATAAGACCAGAAGCTGACTATGGCTGAGATCATGGACTCTTTATTGCCAAATTCAGACTTAAATTGAAGAAAGTAGGGAAAACTACTAGACCATTCAGGTATGACCTAAATCAAATCCCTTATGATTTTACAGTGGTAGTGAGAAATAGATTTAAGGGACTAGATCTGATAGACAGAGTGCCTGATGAACTATAAATGGAGATTTGTGACATTGTACAGGAGACAGGGATCAAGGCCCTCCCCATGGAAAAGAATGCAAAAAAGCAAAATGACTGTCTGAGGAAGCCTTACAAATAGCTGTGAAAAGAAGAGAAGCAAAAAGCAAAGGAGAAAAGGAAAGATATAAGCATCTGAATGCAGAGTTCCAAAGAATAGCAAGGAGTGATAAGAAAGCCTTCCTCAGCTACCAATGCAAAGAAATAGAGGAAAACAACAGAATGGGAAAGACTAGAGATCTCTTCAAGAAAATTAGAGATACCAAGGGAATATTTAATGCAAAGATGGGCACGATAAAGGACAGAAATGGTATGGACCTAACAGAAGCAGAAGATATTAAGAAGAGGTGGCAACAATACACAGAAGAACTATACAAAAAAGAGCTTCACAACCAAGATAATCATAATGGTATGATCACTCACCTAGAGCCAGACATCCTGGAATGTGAAGTCAAGTGGGCCTTAGATAGCATCACTATGAACAAAGCTAGTGGAGGTGATGGAATTCCAGTTGAGCTATTTTAAATCCTAAAAGATGATGCTGTGAAAGTGTTGCTCTCAATATGCCAGCAAATTTGGAAAACTCCGCAGTGGCCACAGGACTGGAAAAGGCCAGTTTTCATTCCAATACATAAGAAAGGCAATGCCAAAGAATGCTCAAACTACCACACAATTGCACTCATCTCACATGCTAGTAAAGTAATGCTCAAAATTGTCCAAGCCAGGCTTCAGCAATACATGAACCGTGAACTTCCAGATGTTCAAGCTGGTTTTAGAAAAGTCAGAGAAACCAGAGATCAAATTGCCAATATCCGCTGGATCATGAAAAAGGCAAGAGAGTTCCAGAAAAATATCTATTTCTGCTTTATTGACTATGCCAAAGCCTTTGACTGTGTGGATCACAATAAACTGTGGACAATTCTGAAAGAGATGGGAATACCAGACCACCTGACCTACCTTTTGAGAAACCTATATGCAGATCAGGAAGCAACAGTCAGAACTGGATATGGAACAACAGGCTGGTTCCAAATAGGAAAACAAGCATGTCAAGGCTATATATTGTCACCCTGCTTATTTAACTTCTATGCAGAGTACATCATGAGAAACGCTGGACTGGAAGAAACACAAGCTGGAATCAAGATTGCCGGGAGAAATATCAATAACCTCAGATATGCAGATGACACCACCCTATGGCAGAAAGTGAAGAGGAGCTAAAAAGCCTCTTGATGAAAGTGAAAGTGGAGAGTGAGAAAGTTGGCTTAAAGCTCCACATTCAGAAAACAACGATCATGGCATCCAGTCCTATCACTTCATGGGAAATCGATGGGAAAACAGTGGAAACAGTGTCAGACTTTATTTTTTTGGGCTCCAAAATCACTGCAGATGGTGACTGCAGCCATGAAATTAAAAGACGCTTACTCCTTGGAAGGAAAGTTATGACCAACCTAGAGAGCATATTCAAAAGCAGAGACATTACTTTCCAATAAAGGTCTGTCTAGTCAAGGCTATGGTTTTTCCAGTAGTCATGTATGGATGTGAGAGTTGAGCTGTGAAGAAAGCTGAGTGCTGAAGAATTGATGCTTTCGAACTGTGGTGTTGAAGAAGACTCTTTGAGAGTCCCTTGGACTGCAAGGAGATCCAACCAGTCCATCCTAAAGGAGATCAGTCCTGGGTGTTCATTGGAAGGACTGATGCTGAAGCTGAAACTCCAATACTTTGGCCGCCTCATGGGAAATGTTGACTCATTGGAGAAGACTGTGATGCTGGGAGGGATTGGGGGCAGGAGGAGAAGGGGACGACAGAGGATGAGATGGCTGGGTGGCATCACTGACTTGATGGACATGAGTTTGGGTTAACTCCGGGAGTTGGTGATGAACTGGGAGGCCTGGTGTGCTATGATTCCTGCAGTCACAAAGAGTTGGACATGATTGAGCGACTGAACTGAACTGAAAGTAACACATATCTGACTCTCAGAGCCCTCAAGGCTGAGTTCTTGGTGAAGAGATGCCACAGATACTAGCTGCTGTTGTGTTTGCAATAAAATCAGATTTCTGACATAGAAGTGACAGCAGAGGAACCACAGTATTTGGTTAGTGTTTAGGGCAAGCAACTTGGGTGATTTTCTCATAAAATGAGTTCTGAGGCACGGTTTTGGGTCCCTGAAATGCAGAGCAGTGGCTTGTTCTCTGGTCTTGTCAACTAATCTACAAACTGTCCAATATCCAGATATAGTTTCTTTCTCTTGCAACTGATGACTCTGCCTGATTCATCTCGGTACCAGTTCCATTGAAAGGGTTGAAGGGCACATGAAAAGAATAAAATGAAGGCAAAACTAGGAAGTGTGATTATGGAGCTGGTTCAGGTTTTGGAGCAGGGAATGGATATAATTACACTGGAAGAACTGACCTGGCAACAATAGGGAAGCTGTTTGAAGGAAGGACTTGAGATGAGTTCTGTTAAGGCCAAGACCAGGTAAATGAAGAGAACTATTTTAGGTGGAGAGTGAGGCTTAGGCTAGAGCAGGGGTCTAGATCCAGGAGAGCAGAGGTGGATCTCAATCTCATTCCCAGCTTGACTTTGGGCAAAGAACTCACAAGGCTTTCTAATTACTTTTAATCTATGAAAAGTCACTGCTAATTATTTTTTTTCTGGTATTTGAAAGAATGTGCTTGTGCTAAGCTGCTCAGTCATGTCCAATTCTGTGTGACCTGCTGGACTGTAGCCTGGCAGGCTCCTCTGTCCGTGGAATCCTCCAGGCAAGAATACTGGAGTGGGTTGCGATTTCCTTTTCCAGGGGATCTCCCCAACCCAGGGATTGAACCCTCATCTCTTACACCTCCTGCATTGGCAGGTAGGTTCCTTACTACTTATGCCCCTGGGAAGCCCTCAGTATTTACTTATTTGGCTGTGCTGAGTCTTAGTCAAGACATGTGGGATCTTTCATTGTCCTACGTGCTATCTAGTTTCCTGAACAGGGATTGAACCTGGGACCCCTGCTCCGGGAGTGTGGAGTCTTAAACACAGCGACCCCATGGAAGTCTCCTTTTGAAAGAATGATCAAACTCAAATCTGTCTAAGATGTCGCATGACTGTATCTTCTTGATCTGAATTCAAGGTTGGCTTTGACATTTCCTCACTTCCTTTGTAGTGAGGGCCTCAAAAGCTGCACTTTCGCAGAGCAAGTTCATTCCATAGGAAACATTTCTGAGGAGTAGGGTCTTACTTAGGCTTCCCTGGTGGCTCAAATGGTAAATAATCCACCTGCCATGCAGGAGACCTGGGTTCAATCCCTAGTCAGAAAGATCCCTTGGCGAAGGGAATGGCTACCCACTTCAGTATTCTTGTCTGGAGAAGAATTCCATGGACAGAGTGTCTTACTCAGTGTTTAACGAAAAAAAGAAAAGTAACATTTGATGATCTAATCACATGCCAGGTCCATAAGCCTATTTCTTGCTTCCAAGAACCTTATGAGTTTGGCTTGCCTATATCCATTTTACAGATGATGAGAGTCACAAACGGATTCCCTACTCTTTTCAGAATTCCCACTTGCAAGGCTAATTTGGCCCCAGTTGGCCTGGCTGAGGCTCCAGTTCTTCTTTTGCTCTATATCAAGGGACTCATGGGAAACTCAAGAATCTTACATTTATGGAGAGAACTACAGTGTCTTTTTCACCTCCTTCCTGGGACCACAAAAACCTCATAGGAAAGCACAGGGAGGTGGGTGGGTAAAGAGAGTGTGCTTATCCTCAAGCTTTTGTATGTGGTTTTGTTTTCTTTGTTTTTTTAAAAACGTTTATTTATTTGGCTGCATCTGGTCTTAATTGAGGCTCATGGGATCTTCACTGTGGTGCTCAGGCTCTCTAGTTGTGGCACGCAGGCTCAGCAGTCACAGTGCACGGGCTTAGTTGTGCCCTGGCACATGGGATCGTAGTTCCCCACCCAGGGATCAAACCCATTCCCCTGCATTGGAAGGCAGATTTTTAAGCACCTGACCATCAGGGAAGTCCCTCATCCTCAGAATTGATGGCAACTGCTGCCAACGGAAAGGCTTCCCTGGTGGCTCAGAGGGTAAAGTGTCTGCCTGCAATGCAAGAGAGCCAGGTTCGATCCCTGGGTTGGGAAGATCCCCTGGAGAAGGCAATGGCAACCCACTCCAGTATTCTTGCCTGGAAAATCCCATGGACGGAGGAGCCTGGTAGGCTGCAGCCCATGGGGTCACAAAGAGTGGGACACAATTGAGTGACTTCACTTTCACTGCCAGCAGTAGAGCTGACAAACATGGTTCCCACTTGTTTTCTCATTGAATGGAAACTTCACAAGGACTCTCTGAAGTAGGTATCACAAGGCCCATTTTAAAGATGGAGAAACTGAGACTCAGAAGTATACTCACCTATGCGAAGTTATGCAGCTAATAATCAGCAGAGCTGAAGTTCGAGTTCAAATCTTCTGACACCAAAACTAGTGCATGTTTAAATGCATTAAACCACAGAGGAAGGTGAGGGGATGGA
Source organism: Capra hircus (assembly GCF_001704415.2). Lineage (NCBI taxonomy): Eukaryota > Metazoa > Chordata > Mammalia > Artiodactyla > Bovidae > Capra > Capra hircus. Next base: position 101,084,263 of record NC_030815.1, read on the forward strand.
GTATCTTTCTGGATAGAATCATGGGCCTGGGACTTCCTGGTAGGAGGCCAGTATTCCTGCAGCGAGCGTGTCCTTCTTTTCTCAGGTTTGACTTTGGGACTCTTAAGGCAAATCACTGTATCCTGTACTCAGAGCTGGTGTGACATGCTTTCTCAAGCTTCCGGGCCCAGTGACAGCAGTGTTTATGGAAAGAGATGGTGCTCATTACTCAGACTTCTCCCTCTTAAGTCAGCTCCCAAAGTGCAGTTGTAGGCATTCCTCAGACCAAGATCAAAATAGGAGCTTTATGGCTGATAAAGGAGACTATGGCTTCACATCCCCAGACTTTTTATTTTCCCCCAAATTGTGATCATTCCTCTCTAGAACAGCCGTAAATTCGCTGCATGAACGAGCAAAGAGCCTGAGTTTGCTGAGAGAAGGCTGCTCCAAAGATGGATTTCCACATTCTTACTCTTCCCATTAGTCACTCTCCCTCTCCAAGGGAGCGCAGAGGAACTGAACATATTTACCCCAAATTTCTCTTCTCCTCCAAGACAGTGTAAGGAAAGGAGAGCAAACGCACCTCCCTATCTGCACTGCGCTTCCCGCATTGCAACATCCTGGTCATGGACCATCAGCTGAGGCAATAACACAACACTTTCTAGTGAGGAAAGAGAGACAGTGATCTTTGTCTTATCTAGCACAGTCAGTAAGTGTGGCAATAGCAGGGAGGACCAGTAGCCTGGAAGAGTAGATGTGTTGTTATTCGGGGACTGATGAAATCACCAATCAAGGTGTTAAAGAACCTCAGAGATAATGTACACTAAATACCTGCATACCTGACAGGCCTGTCTGTCGAGGTTGTAAGGGAAGCAGTTACTGTCGTATGGGAGCTGGAATGTGAACTCAGACATTCAGGCAGGTAGTCCTAAAGAAGTCTAATGATTTCAGCCCCATACTCATGAGCCCCTTCTAAGGCTTTCTCATTTTTAGGTCCCATACTGACACTGCTGACTGAATCGGTATCTGACACAAAGGTAGCCAGGCTATAAGCTGGTCTCTAAACTGGGCAGTAGGCCAATCAATCAGATATTATCTTTTGAGGATTTTTGAATATGAGACATTGGATACTGAACAGTTGACAGGAGGGGCAAAAGACACAGAGAAAGAGGCAGCAAGAGGCCTGAGCTGAAGCTATGAGTGAGCAGAGAGTGTAGGTCAGGTAGAGAGTAAAGGGCATTTTTTTTAGGTAGACATGTGGACAATAGAAAAAAAGATGGAGAGGCTGGATTCAAAGGATGGTCAAGCTCTAGGGTAGAAACTTGTTCCTCTTGCAGCAGAGGGAAGGGTAGAGAGCACTCAATTGTCAGACTCACGTAGGACCCTATATTACCTTCCGATTACCAAACAATGTTCTGGGCCCTGGGGAGGGTAGCTATTTGGCTGTTTATAGGATCACCAGAAATCTGGCTGTATGGTCAAGATACCACCCTTCCTTAAAACGTATAACTTCATAAACCATCAACACTCAGCATGATCTGAATAAGCCCCTTTGTACCTTACATCCTGAAAAGGCTAATCCACTAGACTTTTTACTGGCAATGGCATATATGAACCATATACATTAATGTTAGAATTTTTGATCCAACAGTGGTATCCTCTCTGAGATCTTCTGATTAACCCAGAATTCCCTGTGGTCATTTCTTTCATCCTGAATAATCAGTGATATAGTTTAGAAGCCTCTGTGAATAGATAGCTTGTCAATTCCTTTTTTTTTTTTTTCATTTTCCCCTGATACTCTACGCAGGGATTTCTTGCATCCGTGTCTAGAGTCCATCCTGAGGTCCTAGCAAGGGCATGAGCAATCAAGATACTTAAATGGCACCTCCCTGGTGGTCCGGTGGTTAAGAGTCTGCCTGCCAATGCAGGAGACATGGGTTCGATCCCTGGTCCAGGAAGATTCTACATGCTATGGGGCAATAAGCCCATGGGCCACAGCTACTGCAGCTGCACTCTAGAGTCCACATGCCATGACTACCGTGCACCGAGGGCCCGTGCTCCACGAGAGAAGCCACTGCAACGAGCAGCCCGTGCATCCCAACTAAGGGTAGCCCCTGCGCGCTGCACCTAGAGAAAGCCTGCTGCAGCGGTGAGGAGCCAGGGCAGCCAAGAGTAAATAAATAAATAGTTATATATAAACGGTAAAGAAATAATTTTAAAATATTTTTAATAAAAATAAATAATTTTTTAAAAAGAGGCTTTAAAGTCCAGAGCATAACTCCCTATTTATAGGAAGTGGAGCTGCTGGGTGGAAATATTTGTGTCACATGGAGGGAGATAAGTCCAATGGGGAGAAAATAGGAAAGCCCCATGTGAGCTCAGAAATAAAACCTTCAGCTGCACTCTGATTTGCCCCAACTGACTGCTACATTACTTCCTCCCCCTCCTCACCTCTGTTTTGCTCTCTTCGACTCTTCTCTCGTCTTCCCTCTCTCCTTTCCCTATCCTTCCTTCCATCCCCTTGACCCTTGGCGGTATGAGTCAACCCCTAGGAAGCATCTGCAGGTCTCCTTCTCCCAAAGAGTCTCTGGTGATAAAAGAATGAATTTTCACAATTATATGCAAACTTTATTTTATATTCTCACCTATAAAATTGGCAAAGTTTAAAAGTCCATTTTATTTATAAAGGCACAGAAAAACAAACTCTCAGAGATTGCTAGTGGAATTCTACACTGGTACAATTTGGGGTATGAAAATTACAAATCACATGCCTTTTGACCTAATAGTTCCACCGTTAGGAATTTCATCTATGGGTATACTCCTACATATAGCAAACTTTATGTTGAATCTCTTTCTTTCAGAGAAAAGAAGGGGTCTATAGCCATATCACTGGAATTTACTTGATCTTATCTGATCTTGAAAGCTAAGATCCGAATGATCAGACCTGATCAGACCAGGGTCAGGCCTGGTTAGTACTTGGATGGGAAAAGAGAAGGGTTCTAGCAGAGTGCATCCTAAGAGCCCTTGGGTTAGAGAATCAGTGTGCCAGCCTCACTCAGCTATTCCCAGGCTCGGCATCCAAGCACCACCTTCATGGGACTTTCCTGGCTGTCCTGTGGCTTGGACTCTGAGCTTTCACTACAGAGGACACAGGTTCTATCCTCAGCCAGGGAACTAAGATCCAACAAGCCTCACAACACAGCCAAACAAACAAACACGGTACCTTTAGTGTGTGCAGAAAGAAGATGTATAGCAAACAAATGCTATAGAAGAAAGAGGCAGACCTCCCAGTTCAGGGCACATTGTGTGAGATGGGGAAGCAGAGATGTGTGAGATGCCTATAAAGAATTAGACTCAGGGACTTCCCTGGTGGCCCTGTGGTTAAAAATCCACCTTATAAGGCAGCGGATGTGGTTTGGATCCCTGGTCGGGGAACTGAGATCCCACATGTTAGGGAGCAAATTAGCCTGTAGGCCACAGCTGAAGAGTTTATGTTCTGCAAGGAAACTAAGACCTGAAAAACCAAATAAATAAATATTTTTTACAAAATTATTAAGCCCAAACTGTCCTTCTGCTTTAGGGTCACCCGTGGAAGCATCTGAAGAGCATCCAGAGCTGGGGGTCAGGGCCCACCATGGGTTATTACCCAGTGTACGTACCATAGTTCCACTTCTGGCTTTCTTGCCCTTTCCTTTAGCCTTTATCCATAATGTTCTGGGCTTGGTGAATTCCAAGACAACATTAGAATCTTCTAGAAAAGTAAAGATAGGCACTGCCTTTCTATCAATGTCTTTCCCATCATTCCTGCCTCACATTGCAACAGTTCTTCATTTAAGGGTACATAATAATTGGATGTCAAGAGCATTTCACTTCTTCTTTTATGTAGCAGGAGCCTCCCTCTGCTCTATTTCCTTATCTGCAGTGCCAATTTTCATGATCTGGTGGCAAATCTACCTACACGGAAAGAACTTGGGTGGGAGTTAGGGGTGGAACAGAAATACTGGTGGGGTCTAGAAGGAAATGGCACCCCACTCCAGTACTCGTGCCTGGAAAATCCCACGGACAGAGGAGCCTAGTAGGCTACAGTCCATGGGCTTGCAAAGAGTCGGACATGACTGAGTGACTTCACTTTCACAGAGTGCCTGGATGGCAGGGAAATACTTCAGATGAAAAAACAGCAAGTCCAGAAAGAAACTGTGCCTTTGAGAGCCTAAAAGAAAGTGAGAGATGAGTCGCTGACTGTCACTTTAGCTGTGCTCATTGTGAGGACAGGTGTTTTCCCTCTGATAATAAGTAGACTTTAATCCTGGGTGTGAGTACCTATCAACAGGGGCGGCTCCAGAGAAATTAAAAGGAATTGCACAAAACGTAACATCAGCCCACAACCAAATTCTCACACTGAAGAATTGTTAGCAGGTAGGAATGGCAGTCTCGATATGGCTCATTAGGTAATTGATTCTTTCAAGTCAACAATCACCTTCCCAAGGCCTCAAGAGCCAGCCAGCCCAGCTAATCCAGCAGTGGAGGAGAGGCATGGCTCTGGTATGCGGTGACACTTGGTGCACACCCACGGTCTACAGTGCAGATAGTTGTGTAATGGAGGAATGACTCAAAGATCATGCTTTCTAGTTTATCAGGTATGTGGAAGCTCCCAGTGACTTGCTCCAGGTTGTCAGTGGTTCCATGCAGGCAATCCTGGGGCTGCTTATGAGCCCACAGAGTCACCATCAAGACCTGGGTTTCAGTGTCTTAGGTGAAGAGGTGGAATAAAGAGACTGCTGACTCACATCCTTCCGTCCAAAATGGGAGATGCCATCAGGGACCCTGTTTCTTTCCTCTCTCCCTCTCTCAGGGAAGAGACAGTAGAAGGGAAGGAACAAAGTAAGAGTCTGATCCAGCAAGTTCAACTCTGACAATGTATAAAATCTTTCCTCTAAGACATGGGTACAACTGACCAGTCAATAGAACTCACAGCTACAGCTCCGTGTTCTCTCCTGTGAACTTTCTTCCACAAGCCCCCTGACTGTAATATGATATGGACCACTGCTACCCAGGATCACCCTACTGCCCAACTAGTCCTGGAGAGGGTCAAGTGGTTAGCTTTCCTCCCAAGCCCCAGGGGTCCAGGAAGAAATAAGAAGTCATATAATCCCATGCTTAACTACTGGCTAAGCTACTTAATCATTGGATGACTATGGACATATAATTAACCTGTCTCAATTTCTTCATCTATCAATTAAGGATAACAGCATCCACTTGGTAGGGTGGTTTTGAAGATTAAATCAGATATATATAGTATCTTGGAGAAGGAAATGGCAACCCACTCCAGTTTTCTTGCCTGGAGAATTCCATGGACAGAGGAGCCTGGCAGGCTACAGTCCGTGGAGTCACAAAGAGCTGGACACGACTGAGTGAAAAACACATACATATAGTACCTAACACAATGTTTAGCACAAAGAGAAGCTCTATAAATGTTAGTTCCCAGCTCTGAGGTTAGTGAATCACAGAACTGGAAAAATATTAAAGATCATCCAATAAAACTCTCCTGCTTTTCTGTTTCCAGAACCCCCTACTGTACATCCCAAGACACATGGCCTTCCAGCTTCTGCTCTGAATCTCATGGCATCCAGTCCCATCACTTCATGGCAAGTAGATGGGGAATCAGTGGAAAGAGTGGCTGACTTTATTTTTCTGGGCTCCAAAATCACTGCAGATGGTGATTGTAGCCATGAAATTAAAAGATGCTTACTCCTTGGAAGGAAAGTTATGACCAACCTAGACAGCAGATTAAAAAGCAGAGACATTACTTTGTCAGCAAAGGTCCATCTAGTCAAGGCTATGGTTTTTCCAGCGGTCATGTATGGATGTGAGAGTTGGACTGTAAAGAAAGGTGAGTGCCGAAGAATTGATGCTTTTGAAGTGTGGTGTTGGAGAAGACCCTTGAGAGTCCCTTGGACTTCAAGGAGATCCAACCAGTCCATCCTAAAAGAGATCAGTCCTGGGTGTTCATTGAAAGGACTGATGCTGAAGCTGAAATTCCAATACTTTGACCACCTGATGTGAAGAGCTGACTCATTTGAAAAGACCCTGATGCTGGGAAAGATTGAGGGTAGGAGGAGAAGGGGATGACAGAGAATGAGATGGTTGGATGGCATCACCGACTCAATAGACATGGGTTTGGATAAACTCCGGGAGCTGGTGAGGGACAGGGAGGCCAGGTGTGCTGCGATTCATGGGGTCACGAAGAGTTGGAGACGACTGAGTGACTGAACTGAACTGAAGGAGATGTGAGGTTTTTGCTGAAATTGAGCTGAAATACAATCTCAGGGGCTTCTGCTGTGTGGAATAGCATCCTCTTGCCCCCATGCAGGAGTAGCACTCTGGTTATTCAGACACACCGTGCACAGCTCTACTGCTCACAGAGGCTACAGGGGAAATGCTGTGCCCTGGAGTTGAGCAGTGAGAGGACCCTGGCTCTGTAATAGTCATCCAAATATTAGATGTCGACATTGTATTCCTTTGAGTCCTTTCTTCTCCAATGAAAACCTCCAAATTCCTTCCATCAGGCCTCACATGACAAGTTTTATATCTCCCATCACTCTAGTCACTCTTCTCTGAATGCTCAACGACACGGTGTCTGATTCTGGACACAATGCTTTAGTCATCACATGACCCGTTTGGAGAACCAAGACTCACTTTTCACATCACTTGATGCTAAGCTATGATCTCCCACCACCATCCTGTACTTGTGTGATTTGCTTTGTTATTTCGGTTTTCACTTAATCCAACAACAGGACTTTACATTTGCTTCTGAAATTTCATCTCAGTAGGTTCAGCTCATCATTCCAGATTATGAAGGATTCTTTTTTTTAAATAAGAAATAAACTTTTTAAATAATTGAAGCATAGTTGACTTACAACGTTGTGTTAATTTCTGCTGTACAGCAAAGTGATTCCAATATATGCTGCTGCTGCTGCTGCTTCTGCTGCTAAGTCACTACAGTCATGTCCGACTCTGTGCAACCCCATAGATGACAGCCCACCAGGCTCCCCCGTCCCTGGGATTCTCCAGGCAAGAACACTGGAGTGGGTTGCCATTTCCTTTTCCAATGCATGAAAGTGGAAAGTGAGACTGAAGTCTCTCAGTTGTGTCCGACTCTTAGTGACCCCATGGACTGCAGCCCACCAGACTCTTCCGTCCATGGGATTTTCCAGGCAAGAGTACTGGAGTGGGGTGCCATGGCTTTCTCCTATATATATATATTTACATATATACATTTTTTATGCTCTTTTCCCTTATGGTTTATCGCAGGATATCGAATGTAGTTCCCTGGGCTGTAGGACCCTGTGGGACCTTGTTCTTTATCCATTTTACATATGACAGTGTGCGTCTACTAACCCCAAACTCCCGACCCATCCCTCCCCCATCTCTCCTCCCTCTTGGAAACCACACTTCTGTGAGTCATCTATGTCTGTGAGTCTGTCTCAGTTCCATAGATAAGTTCATTTGTGGGTGAAGATTTCTCTGTATCATAGAACATACTTATTCTCTCACGTTGGTACAAAAATCACTCAAGACTCACAGGACTGAGTATTTTATTCTGGGCTTCCCTGGTGGCTCAGAGGTTAAAGCGTCTGCGTGCATTGCAGGAGACCTGGGCTCTATTTTACTCTTAGAGAATTCCCTTCAGTTTGACATAGATTCTTTTCCCTTTATTTCTTTTTATCTTTCTTTTTCTTTTTGTTGCACTGGCATCCAGTTAAGATGTCTCTTGACCGCAGGCATATTATGGGAGACTGTGCTGAGCTTCTTGTTCAACTTATTTATTCCTCAGCCAAGTTATGGCGTATTGGCTTTGTCCTGGCACTGTGCTGGATACTTGTAGTACAGACAGTGTTATGCTGGCAAGTGTTCAACAACCAACTATCCAAGGAAAAAAAAAAATGGTTTGTAGTATTTCCTGATTTCCATGGTGAGACTACTCCCAATGTGGCAGATTCCAAACTATCAGTGTAATGCCACTTCAACGTGGTGTTGGGCAGAAATGTGCACAAACAGCTCTGTGAGCCAGCGTGCGCCAACTCCAGCACACTGCAGATGATGCACAGATGAACCTTATGGGAAAGCTCCATGACGGACTCAGAGTCTGCTGATGCGTGCTGTCTATCTTCCCTCTAGATCTACCATGGAGGGGCCATGTCCATGGAGGAAATAAGATAGGTCTGATAGGATTTGTTCTCAATGAGCTCGGGCTGTTTCCTACTTGCAATGAACTCTTCTAGGTGCTTGTGAAACATTCTTTTCCTATTTCTTTCAAAATTATTTCCGGAAACAATGTCGAAGTCATTCACCTTCCATCCAGGGAAAAACTGGTACTCCGTTTTGGCCATTTCTAGTGTTCAAACTCTTTTACTATCCCCCATGAATTCTTAAAACTCTCTGTGAGCAATTCGGAAATCTCGCTCTTAAATCACCTCACTATTTGGGGGCAAGTTCCATTGTGATCCAGGAGCCCAGAACTGGTACTGCCTCTTCCCTCATCTTAAGCTTTTGGTACAACCAGTATTGAGTCCACTCTTTTAGATCCGAAGAGCTTTCTACTTGATGAAAATGATAAAAGGAAAGTAAAGGTAAGGACTCTTTCTCCATCATTCTGTGGTAGACAATCTTTGTTCACTAACAGTGATAGGCAGAAGAAGCTCACCCTCAAACCCACCCACCAGAGATGGTTACATTTTAATCCCTGATTAGGAAGGATACTTTTTGTTACGTATTAATAGGTTATATCCTATACAAGGAGAAATTAAGGTTGCACAGGAAATTGAAGTTGTTAAACAGCAGATTTGAAAACACAAGATAGTATCCTAGATTAAGCAGATGAGCCTAATTTAATTAAAAAGGCCCTTTAAATGCATGAGAGGACAGAAAAGATTTCTGGATGCTATACTGCTAGCTTGAAGATGGAGGAAAGGACCATGAGCCAGGGAAGCACGTGGCCCCTGGAAGCTGAAAACATCAGGGAAATGGATTCTCCTCTAAACCCTCCAGAAGGAAAATAACCCTTCTGACACTTAGATTTTAGCCCAGTGAAAACCCATTTCAGATTTCTGACCTACAGGATTGTAAGATAATAACTTTGTATTTTAAAATAATGTGATTTGTTTCTTTTTGGCTGTGCTGAGTCTTCGTGGCCGCACGGGCTTTTCTCTAGCTGCAGCGGGTGGCGGCTTCTCATTGCAGTGGCTTCTCCGCGCGGAGCTTGAGCATGAGCGCACGTGGGTTTCTGTAGCTTCGACACTCGGGCTCAGTAGTTGTGGCTCCCAAGCTCTAGAGCACAGGATCAGCAGTCGTGGCACACAGGTTTAGCTGCTCTGCAGCATGCGGGATCTTCCTAACCCAGGTATCGGACCTGTGTCTCTTGCATTGGCAGGTGCATCCTTTACCACCAAGCCACCGGGGACGCCTGTAACTTTGTGTTTTTAAGCCTGCAAGTTTGTGGTGACTTGTCACAGCATCGGTAGAAAACTCATACATTAACCCACTCCAGGCCTCTTTCTCCCTTGTCATCTTCCCTTATAGAGGCCGGACAGTCCAACATTTGCCATGTCAGTAGCTCTGTTCTAATTCATCAGCAAAAATGTGATGGGGATTAGGTACCACTTTGGTTAAAGCGTCTGCCTGGAATGCAGGAAACCCGAGTTTGATCCCTGGGTTGGGAAGATCCCCTGGAGAAGGAAATGGCATCCCACTCCAGTACTCTTGCCTGGAGAATCCCATGGAGGGAGTAGCCTGGTAGGCTACTAGTCCATGGGGTCGCAAAGAGTTGGACACGACTGGGCAACTTCACTTTCACTTCACTTTTCACCAAAATAGGGTGTTCTAGAAATGCAGAGGCCCTTGCCCGCTGAAGAAAGTGCTTTGAGTATCAAAACATGCCACATCATCAGAGCCTGATGGAGAACACAGTGCTCCCCCTTGAGTGTGTTGTGCTCAGTTGCCCTCACGTTGGATGTGAGAACCCTCCGGCTACATAGCTCTATCTTTACGTGACACAGACACACACAGCCCCTTTACTCAAGATGTCTTTATAGCACTGAGTGCTACATCAGAGTTTCCAAACTTGGCCATCTCCGCTACCTGGGACCACCTTTCCCTATAATCTCAATGTCCCAGCTCCTGAGAGCGGAAGTCTCACCTCATCCCTTTCCCAAGACTCACTGAATTTTCTGGCTCAAAACAAGTACTATTTCTTTCAGAGGAGGAAAAAAACACACACACACACACACAAACTCTACTTTATGCCAGTAAAAGTGTATTTTTGCTTCCTAATCTCCCTGAGGCAATGACCTCATTAAGACATGGTCTCATGATTCTCATAAATTTAACTTCATTTTTGATCAGTATTGCTTCTCCTTTCTTGCTTCTCTAACCACTTCCTTTCCCCCAGCCCCCACCACAAAACCATCAGCAAAGCAAGTTCTTTGCACATACACTTGGGTCACACATGAAAGAGAGTTTCAAGAGAGGGTGGAGAGGGTGCTATAACTTGTCTTTTCCTTCTCTGCACCTGGGTGGGCAGCCCATGATTCTTTTCTGCAACCATAGTACTTATTTATTCCTACCATTTCGTCCTTCTCTGCATGCCCTCCATCGAGTCTCTAAGGTAATCAACTTCCACACCACCATGAATGATGCCTTGAGCAGCTCTGTCCCTTCCATCTCTGTGTTCCAGTCTTTGGTTCCATGCCTCAGAGTCTCTGGAATTGTATTCACTCAGCTGATTACTCACACTGTGCACTCAACACACACCCCCTTTATCACTCATTGATAGGTGCTGTGGACAATCAAAGGTGCCTCATATGACATGAATCCTGCCTCACAGTTCATAGTTCAGCTGGAAGATTACTAGATAGATGACTATGCAGTGAGGTAAGACGTGATAGGTACTTGAAGAAAAGAATTGAGGGACTTCCCTGGCGGTGCAGTAGTTAAGACTCTGAGCTTCCACTTCTGCAGGTACGGGTTTGATCTCTGGTCAGGGAACTAAGATCTACATGCTGTGCACCAACCCCCCCCCAAAAAAAAGAATTGATAACATACAATTGGAGCTCAGACATGGGCAGAGGTCACGCCCAGTTTGAAGAGAGGTCTCAAAGTAAAGGGACTTCAAAGCTAGGTCTGAAAAGTAGGAGTGTGATATAGATGTGGCATTTCAGGCAGAGGAAGCTATCACATGAGCAAATAGTTCTGAGGTGTGATAAGGCTGGGTGTATCCATGGAAAAGAATGACGTTTAGCTTGGACAACAAATCCCAGAGTGGGAGATAAGGTAGGTGCGGCCAGATCTTGGAGGGCTGTAAAGTCAGCAGACAAGACTTGGCCTTTCAGCTGTAATCAATGAGAGTCTTGAAAGTTTGGTGAATAATATGTCAAGTCACGTACTTTGTTTTTGTTTAATTTTTATTTTATTTCAGAGTATAGTTGGTTAACAATGTGTGTTAGTTTCAGGGGTACAGCAAAGGGATTCAGATATGCATATACATCTATCTATTCTTTTACAAATTCTCTTCCCCTTTAGGTTATTACAGAATATTGAGCAGATATTCAGCAGGTCCTTATTGGTTATTTATTTTTAAATATGGCAGTGTGTTCATGTCAATCCCTAACTCCCAATCTATCTCTCTTCCTCAATAAAGTGGTGGACTTTGGGAAAACATCTGTAATAACCACTTGTTGTTGTTTAGTTGCTAAGTCATGTCTGACTCTTTGAGATCCCATGGACAGTAGCGTGCCAGGCTTCCTTATCCTTCATCATCTCCTGGAGTTTGCTCAAACTCATGTCCACTGAGTTGGTGATGCCATCCAAATATCTCATTCTATGTCATCCCCTTCTCCTTCTGCCTTCAATCTTTCCCAGCATCAGAGTCTTTTCCAATAAGTTGGCTGTTCACATTAGGTGGCCAAGGGATTGGAACTTCAGCTTCAGCATCAGTCCTTCCAATGAATATTCCAGGTTGATTTCCTTTATGATTGACTGGTTTGATCTCCTTGCAGTCCAAAGGACTCTCAAGAATCTTCTCCTGCACCACAATTCGAAAGCATCGGTTGTTCCATACTCAGCATTTTTTCATGGTCCAAGTCTCACATTTGTACATGGCTACTGGAAAAACCATAGCTTTGACTATAAGGACCTTTGTCGGCAAAGTGATGCCTCTGTTCATTTTTTTAAAAAGAGGAAGTTGGTGTTCAGTAATTTGACTAAGTTTTATAGGTTACCATCTAAGCTCTGACAGCTCTCATATATATGTTTTTTAAACAAAAGTTCTAAATCAGGAACTTTCCTGGTGGTTCAATGAAGAGTCTCTGCTCTAGTGCAAGAGGCACGGGTTCAGTCCCTGAGCAGGGAACTAAGATCTCACATGCCACACAACCTGACCAAAACAAAAAAAAATAAAGTTCTGAATTAAAAAGAGGCAAGTGAAGAAAGTGTTGCTTGGATACTGAAAGGCCTTGCCTGCTCACACCCCAGAGATCGGGGCTGAACACACATTACCTATATCCACTAGGTGCTGGCCTTTTCCAAGCTGTGCAGTTGGAGAGATGGGGGGGAGGAGGCAATTTTCATCTGCACTGAGGGCTGTGGTGAAAATGACCTTGAAATGACACTTAGGAATCCAGGGTTGTCACTGATTCACTTCTTTTTTCTGGGCCTCAGTTTCCCATCTGAAACCTGAGGGGGTCCCTCAGGGTGACTCCTGAGCACTGAAGTTCAGCAACCTCTGACCTGCTGGTCTCTACAGCACCTCTGCCATTGTCCCCGGTCTGAGCTTGAAATAAATGTGCTCCACTCTTCTTCCCTATCTCTGGGACCTCTCTTGTCCTAAAATGCTACACACAGATGTCTGAATTCGGGAAATATCAGCTATAGCCCCCTGTATTCTAGGAGCTTCTTGAGTAGTTTTTGGTATGCATGGGAGAGAATGCAGATGAAAGTGATACTGAAGTGGGAAAACCTGGAAGGAAACCATCTACAACCCTTTCTCGAAGGAAGGCCTGCCGTGGAGCACTGTTTAGAAAGTGGTTTTCAGAAAAAGAACAGCTCAATCAAATTTGCTAGGTTGTGTTAAACTGAGAAGTGTCAAGTAGACTAGGGATGACAGTCACCTTCTTTATGGAGTCTGGTCGAGGATGGGAAGTCACATTAGAAAATAGCCCTTTGGGACTTCCTGGGTGGTCCAGTGGCTAAGACTCTTGTGCTCCCAATGCAGGGGCCCAGGTTCAATCCCCGGTCAGGGAACTAGATCCCACATGCTACAACTGTTTGCATGCTGCAAGTAAAGAGCCCTCCTTCTCTCTATCAAGGAGGAAAATTAGGCTCAGAGACAGGAAGGGTTTTGTCATAAACATTCAGCTAGCAAGCAGTGGCAGGGCTTGCCAGGTGGCCCAGTTGTAAAGAATCCACCTGCCAACACAGGAGATGCAGGTTCAATCCCTGGGTCAGGAAGATCCCCTGGAAGAGGAAATGCAACCCACTCCAGTATTCTTGCCTGGGAAATTTCATAGACCGAGGGGCCTGGTGGGTTACAGTCCATGGGGTTGCAAAAGAGTTGGGTATGTCTTAGCAGCTAAATAACAACAGTAGCAAGTAGCTGTGCTAGAACTAGATGCCAGGTCTTCTGGTTTGTTTTTTTTTTGGCCACACTGCATGTGAGATCTAGTCCCCAACCAGGGATCGAACCCACACCCTTGCATTGGAAGCATGGCGCCTTAACCACTGGACTGCCAAGGAAGTCCCAGTGCTAGGACTTGTTATGATTAAAGAACATCAGGTCAGCCAACGTGACTTCAAACCCCACCTCCGCCTCTGCTAGCTCAGAGATTTGACCAACTTTTAACCTCTTTCGGACTCAGCGGCCCCATTTATAAAAGTGAAGACTCTAATAGAATCTACCTCACAGGGTTGTTGCAGTGTTTAAATGAAATAAAAAGTGAAATGCACTTATGGTAGACTCACTTGGTCCATATTAGAAGAAAAAAGAAATCCACTCTTTCCTCAACCCCTTGCAATAAACACCTCCCACACTCCATTCTTGACCCTAGACAAACTACTAGGTAGACAATACTGAGTTTTTCCGTGGCTGTTCATAGGCACCACTCATTTGGTCTCTGTTGTTGTTGCTGTTGTCATTTGTTTTCTTCCTAGACTGTGAGTTCCTTTTCTCTTTTCTTAAAAAAAATTTTTAAATTTATTTTTGCCTGCACGGGGTCTTCATTGCTGCACACGGGCTTTCTCTAGTTGTAGAGAGAGGGCCCTAGAGTGTGTGTTCAGTACTTGCGATGCATGCGCTTAGCTGCCCCAAGTCATGTGGGACGTTCCCGGACCAGGGATCAAATCCGTGCCGTCTGTACTGAAGGTGAATTCTTAACCACTGGGCCACCAGGGAAATCCCACTCACTTGGTTTTGCTCAAAGCAGAGGTAGCCCCTCCTCTGTGCATCCTCGGTCTATTTACACTGGGCTTGCAAACCTAAGTATTGGCAGAGAACAGACACAAGTGAAGCAGGCAAGGTGAATCACTGGAGAGTAAAATCTGATCCTGGCCCCATAAAACCTCCTTTGCTTGTACTTCCTGTGATGTTTAGGATCAATAGAGAAACAGCCACGTGGAATCAGCCATATTTTGGATTGTTAGAATGCTTGCAGTTTCACCCTTGTGAGGACACATGGAACATTCTTGGCTGATACAACTATCAGCACTAGGTGGGTACCTGACCTCCGCTTTTATTGGGCTTCCCTGGTGGCTCAGATGGTAAAGTGTTGCCTGCAACGTGAAAGACACAGGTTCAATCCCTGGGTCGGGAGGATCCCCTGGAGAAGGAAATAGCAACCCACTCCAGTACTCTTGCCTGGAAAATCCTATGGAAGGAGGAGCCTGATAGGCTACAGCCCATGGGGTCACAAAGAGTCTGACACAACTGAGCGGCTTCAGTGGGTTTTTATCACCGGCACACAAGATGTAACCCACAAGATGTACTTTCGTGAGCTGCATCTTTGACAGCCCAGAGGCAAACGCGTAGCCACATACAGAGACATGGCAGTTACTATGCTTTAGCCGTTTCCCTTTCTATTATCCCACCTAACTTAAAAAAAATAATCCTTAACTTCCATTAAGGAAGAAATTGTGCTTAGTGTAATATGTTCAAACAAAAACGTATAAGATGGAAGTGAAGTGAAGTGAAGTCGCTTAGTCGTGTCCGACTCTGCGATGGAGTACATAATCAAAAGTCCCTTATAGAACCACCCCCTCAGAAATGATCTCAGCAAAAAGTTGATAGATTTTCTTCCAGTTTTATTTTGTTACACACACACACACATATACACACACACTATTAATTTGCTAGAGCTGTCCTAACAAAATACCACAGACTAGATAATTTAAATGACAGATTTATCTTCTCACAGTCCTGGAGGCCAGAAGTCTGAGATAAGTTGTCCACAGGGTTGGTTTCTTCTGAGGCCTCTCTTCTTGGCTTGTAGATGGTCATCTTCTCCGTGTCTTCACACAGCCTTCCACATGCACACATGCGCCCATGTGGGTGTGTATGTCCTAAATTCTTTTTCTTATAAAGACACTCAAATGGGATTAGAGTCCCACCTTATGAATTCATGTAACCTTAATTACCTCTTTATAGACATTATGTCCAAATACAGTCCCATCCTGAAATACTGGGGATTAGGCTTTAACATATGAATGGTGGGGGAGGAGTGGTGGAGGGACAGAGCCTAGGGGAGAGGGGGAGTGGAATTCAATCTGTAGTGTTATGCGCGGGAGCGAGTGTGTGTGTGTGTGTGTGTATGTGTGTGTGTGTGTGCGTGTGTGTGTGTGTGTGTGTGACTGTGTGTGTGACATAGTTTTTTTCCTTGCACAGTTCTGCAGCTTGCTACTCTCACTTAAAGTAGTTTCAACATGTTTTCAAGTCAGGAGATGTGTATCTTCCTGAGGAGGCTGAGATAGTGAGTGTTTCGCTTTTTTCATCCCATGTATATGTAGAGTGAGGGAGAAGACAGCTGAGAATCACCGTGGGGCCAACAACCACAGCATCAGTCAAAAGGATATTCTGGCTTTTCTTTTCTTCTTTCGAATTGCTTTTACTTCTTTGCGTGTTAATGGCATGTGGGATCTTGGCTGCCCGACCAGAGATCAAACCCACGTTTTCCACATTGGCAGCATGGAGTTTTAACCACTGGACCACCAGGGAAGTCCCTTCCTTGTGTTTTCTTCTGAAGTTTCTGTGACTTTCTTAAGCTTCCTCCTCCATCGCACATAAAGTCAGCTGCTGCATACGCTCTGCTCCGTTTGCCATTTCTATGATAAGGAATTCATTCTAACATGCTCTTCCGTCCTTGCTTTCTTTTCTTGGCTCTTCTAGTGTCCCTGTTTTATCTCAGTTCATTTATTACCACATCTTTTATCTTTTTTTTTTTTCCCACAGAGGTCGCATGCCCTTCCTTTTCTGTGGAAAGTGTAAGGCAGGCGTTGTCTCCCATACTGCTTGCTGGGGCATTTCCCCCAGCTCCTCTGTTTGATTCTCGATAGCAGAACTGGTTCTTTACTCCCCTCCTGTGTCTCTGGATTCCCTTTGTATTCTGGCTCTAGGTCTTCAAAACAGACAGTGATGTCCTATGTTCAGCCTTTTAGTGGTATGTGTGTGCTCACATATACATGGAGGAGTCTTAAGGTGCTGGTTTGTGAATTTTGTCTCCACTTCCTCCCCCTGGAACCTGAACTTGTTGGGGCCCACCTGGTCCTGTGGTCATGACTTCAGCCTTTACACTGTCCCCTTCCCGAGGTGAGGCTCACTCCCTGGGCAGGCTCAGTCAGGCCCCTTGAGGACACAGCAGTCAAATCTATAACCTGGCTCCCTTCCTCAGCTCTTCAGAGCAATTCTCTCAGAGTAACTTGAGATGCTGCCGCTGGGGCTTGAATTCTAGAAATTCCTACTGAATAAAACATAACTCTCAACTTTTAGGTTGTGAATATTTTGTAAGTCTACAGTGTCTAAGCCTGTGTTATCATGGGATGGCCCATGATTGTAGAGCAGAGATAACCGTTAGTAGGTAGGTCCCCCAAAACACTTGCAAAAATGTGAAGAAGATCACTGCTTTCTATAAGTTATGAAATGAGAATTTCAGATGACAATAAACCCTGTGAGCAGAGTGGCCCCAGGTGTCATCTTGCAATTATCTAACACTCCATTGACTGTGTCCATGTCTGTCTTTCAAAAGGACTGGTATCACTGATATTTTGGAAGACTTAAATCTGCATACTTCTCAGTTTACCTCCCGGACACTACTGGGGAGAGAGAATAAACAAAATTTCAAAGTCTCTGTCAGTTCTTCTAAAGGCCCATTTTTAAGTAGAACAAATTATACACAATTAGGTTTTTTAATCTATAAAATGCAGCTATTTTTACTAAGTTTGTTACAGGATTGTGGTGAAGATTAAACGATTAATCTTTAGAAGTGCCTGGCACGTGAAAATCAAAGTCTCTCAGTTGTGTCCGACTCTTTGCGACCCCATAGACTATACAGTCCGTGGAATTCTCCAGGCCAGAATAGTGGAGTGAGTAGCCTTTCCCTTTGCCAGGGGATCTTCTCAACCCAGGGTTCAAATCTAGGTCTCCTGCGTGGCAGGCAGATTCTTTACCAGCTGAGCCACAAGGGAAGCCTAAAAATACTGGAATGGGTAGCCTCTCTCTTCTCCAGAGGATCTTCCTAACTCAGGAATCAAACCAGGGTCTCCTGCATTGCAGGAGGATTCTTTACCAACTGAGCTATCAGTTATCAGGGAAGCCAGGCACATAGTCAATTCTCTTCATGCTTACTATTAAGATTAGTAATATTATTGTCATTCTTATGCTTGGTAGGATAAAAGAATTGAGCTGAGAGGGGAATTCTAAGAGGAAAGAAGGTGAGCTCCCTGGTGGTGTGGTGGCTAAGACTGCACTCCCAATGCAGGGTGCTTGGGTTTGATCCCTGGTCAGGGAACTAGATCCCACATGCTGCAAGCCAGACCCAGTGCAGCCAAATAAATAAATGAATATTTGAAAATAGTAATAAGAGGAAAGGACCCAGAACCTTCAGAAGGAGGGAGAGGACTGGGCCTGGGATGTTGACTACATAACTCTCACCCTTGATCACCCCAGATCCTCAGATAAGTCAACCATATATTTTAAAAATTCTGCTGGAAGTCTTTTGTGGGCAGTTTCAGGGCAAAGAATCATAGAACAGGAGCTGAGTTATGAAATAGAGAAGAGAGAATGGCTTCAGGAGGAAAGAGGCACATGACAGCAAGCGAGCTTAGGGAGCAGGAATTGAACTCAGAGCCAGAAAGAACCAGGAGTCAACAAAGTTCCCAGGGATCTGTGGGAAAGGACATCAGACCGACCACTGGATACGGGATTAAAGAAATCATACCAATTGGAAAAATACCACCACCACTCAGTAATGACCTCAGCTGACCTAAGATCCCGTTAAAAATAGAATGTACAATAAAGCTGATAAGTTAAAAATAACCAGATGAACACGTCTGGGAAAGGGAGTAGCTTAAATGCACATTTACAAGATCGCTTCCAGCCTATACCCATTAAAATAAACAAAAAAATCCAAATATAGAGAAGGTCCCAATCTCATACATTTTAAGAAAATTGACCAGCTGTGGCCATTAATTTCCTAGTCACAGATGTCCTGGCTCTCCCCCATCTGTTTACCAGGAAATTACAACCTAGGACACCAGCTCTGCAAAAGATCCATGCCTGGATAAAGTGACTCACAGATGGTTTAAGAAGTGGGATTTCTTAGGGTACTGGGGGGGCAAGCTGACATGGAGGTACTGAGGGCCCATTCCACCCATCTGGAGAAGACAGTGATCAGGATTTAGACCTTTCCTGCAGACACATGATCAACCAAGGTAGCCAACAGATCCGAGAATATGAGCTCACAAATTTAAAAGAAGAGAGAGAGACATCTGAGGAGTGAAAACTCTATAAAACAAAAGTAATGAGCTGAAGAGCCAATATTAGAGCAGAATTAAATGACTAGCAGGATAAATATACAAATTAAGTGTTATAGATGTTCTCAGAAACAGAGACCAGAGGTGGAATTAGAAATATGATGGCATTAAAAGACGAATGAGGAAGAAGCAATGCCATCTGAGAAATAAGGTAAGTAAATAACTTTATTGCTGCCTAAATAAATAATGACAAAACATTTAAAAACTCATGGGTGTCCATGACAACACATAACTAAAACAAGAGAATACCAGCATGCTGAGAAAGAAGGCTGGACCACAGGGATGTGGAATATGTTGACGTGTGACTTATTTGTAGAGAAGACATGGATAATTTTAAAAGATATACAGGGAATGAAAATAAGATGACAAGGAGAGACACATCAGATAATCAGAGCCAAAAGAAAGCTGAAATGGCAGTTTAATTTCAGGCAAAATAGCTTTTAAATTCTTCACACCCCACTCCCCAAAAATATAGTCTAAGGGGAAAAATAATGATGCCATTTAATTGACATAACAATCGTGAAGATGTTTACAACTGTTAAGCCATAAAATATACAAAGCCACAACTGGTGGAACGAGGGGAGAAACAGATAAAATCATTTTTGAGAGAAGTTTTAGCACTTCCTTCTCAGAAACAGTTAGATCTACACAGATTTTTTAAATTAAGTACCAGTATAAGAAGACTTAGGGCTTCCCAGGTGGCTCAGCAGGTGAAGAACCTGCCTACAATGCTGGACGTGCAGGAGATGTGGCTTCGATCCCCGGGACAGGAAGACCCCCTGGAGGAGGGCATGGCAACCCACTCCAGTATTCTTGCCTGGAGAATCCCATGGACAGAGGAGCTTGGTGGGCTACAGTCCAAAGGGTCCCAAAGAGTCAGACATGACTGAAGCAACTGAGCATGAACAAAGTACAGAAGATTTCATAAGTATTGGATTGGACATTTCAAAACTAGGACTTACCAACATATTTTTTTCTTAACACATGTAAAGGAAGAGGCTCATTACAAGAATGATTCCTCAAAAGTAAGAAGTGCTGTGAAAGAGACAGAATGCAAACACTCAAAAAATAGTCATGATAAAGGGAAATTAATTATAGAATCAGAAAATGAAGACTAGGATAAACAGTTGTAAGAGTGCATTAAATGGGTGAAATTGTAGGACAGAGACAAGAGTCAGTCTCTAATATAAAAATGGGACATCTATCTTTTTTTTTTTCTCAAGCACTAGACCCTGGCTAACTCAGGATTCATCTCCCTTAATACTTAGAACCAATATTTAGTAAGTATTGATATTTACCTTCTGCCAAGCACTCATCCATGTAAGAACCCATTTCATCTTCCCTATGAGCCAGGTATCACTATTGTCCACTTTGTATAGAAGAGGAAAGTGGCCTGGAGAGATTAAGAACAAGGTCACCCAACTTAGAAATGTTCCATAAAAAGCACTTATACTATACTATTAGAATATGAGAGTTTATATTATCACCATTATTTCCTAAAATAATACAAAAAACATTTCCTTAAAAAATATAACATACCTCTATATATACAATGAAATACTACTCAGCCATCAAAAAAAGAACAAAATAATGCCATTTGCAGCAATTTGGATGCAAAGTGAACTGTCAGAAAGACAAATACATATGATATTATTTATATGTGGAATATAAACTATGACATAAATAAACTTATCTACAAAACAGAAACAGATTGACTGACACAGAGAACAGACTTGTTGCCAAGGGGCAGAGTGGGAGGAGGCGGGGGATGGAACACAAGTTTCTGATTAGCAGATTCCAACTGTTACACACAGAATGGATAAGCATCAAGGTCCCGCTGCATAGCACGAGGAGCTATATTCACTATCCCCAGCAACAGTTAGAACTGGACATGGAACAACAGACTGGTTTCAAATAGGAAAAGGAGTACATCAAGGCTGTATATTGTCACCCTGCTTATTTAACTTCTATGCAGAGCACATCATGAGAAACGCTGGACTGGAAGAAACACAAGCTGGAATCAAGATTGCTGGGAGAAATATCAATAACCTCAAATATGCAGATGACACCACCCTTATGGCAGAAAGTGAAAAGGAGCTAAAAAGTCTCTTGATGAAAGTGAAAGAGGAGAGTGAAAAAGTTGGCTTAGAGCTCAACATTCAGAAAACGAAAATCATGGCATCTGGTCCCATCACTTCATGGGAAATAGATGGGGAAACACTGGAAACAGTGTCAGACTTTATTTTGGGGGGCTCCAGAATCACTGCAGATGGTGACTGTAGCCATGAAATTAAAAGACGCTTACTCCTTGGAAGAAAAGTTATGACCAACCTAGGTGGTATATTCAAAAGCAGAGACATTACTTTGCCGACTAAGGTCCGTCTAGTCAAGGCTATGGTTTTTCCTGTGGTCATGTATGGATGTGAGAGTTGGACTGTGAAGAAGGCTGAGTGCCGAAGAATTGATGCTTTTGAACTGTGGTGTTGGAGAAGACTCTTGAGAGTCCCTTGGACTGCAAGGAGATCCAACTAGTCCATTCTGAAGGAGATCAACCCTGGGATTTCTTTGGAAGGAATGATGCTAAAGCTGAAACTCCAGTACTTTGGCCACCTCATGCAAACAGTTGACTCATTGGAAAAGACTCTGATGCTGGGAGGGATTGGGGGCAGGAACAGAAGGGGATGACAGAGGATGAGATGGCTGGATGGCATCACGGACTTGATGGACGTGAGTCTGAGTGAACTCCGGGAGATGGTGATGGACAGGGAGGCCTGGCATGCTGCGATTCATGGGGTTGCAAGGAGTCGGACATGACTGAGCACCTGAACTGACTGAACTGACTAACTGAACTGTGATAAACTACAATGAAAAAGAATATAAAAATGAATGTGTACATATGTGTGATTAAACCACTTTGCCATACAGGAGAAATTAACACAACATTGTAAATCAACTATGCTTCAATAAAATAAAGAAAACTTACTTCCTATATACATATATACAGGTTATATTATATATAAGGTATATTATAAGATATATTATATTTATACACATTTATATTTGTTTGCATATATGTATCTATAATTGTATTATAAAATTACGTAACATATTATATAGTATACATTATATAGAAAGAGACACAGAGAGAGAGAGACCGAATAATTTGTGAAGTATATACAACTTGATAAGAGCTTTGGAATCACATTGCATGAGTTGGATCCTATCTCTACCAGTTATAAACTGGGTAACCTCAGGTGAGCTACTTAATGTGTCTGTGCCTCAGCACCCTTTTCTGTAAAATGGGGCTAACAATGGTATCTAATTCATAGGGCTGTGGAGAAGGCAATGGCATCCCACTCCAGTACTTTTGCCTGGAAAATCCCATGGACGGAGGAGCCTGGTGGGCTACAGTCCATGGGGTCACTGAGGGTTGGACATGACTGAGCGACTTCACTTTCACTTTTCACTTTCATGCATTGGAGAAGGAAATGGCAACTCACTCCAGTGTTCTTGCCTGGAGAATCCCAGGGATGGGGGAGCCTGGTGGGCTGCCATCTATGGGGTCGCACAGAGTCGGACACGACTGACGCGACTTAGCAGCAGCAGCAGCAGTGGAGATGAAACAAGTTGCTGTGTGGACTCAGGGCTAAGAAAGCGCAGCTGCTTACTAAACTTGAGCTACTTTGTTAACAGTGGTTCTTTCTGGAAAACATTTGACTGTTACTACTCTTGTAATAAAGGTAAATTCTTTAATATTAAAAATACTAACCCTAATGTAATTATAACCACGTGAGACTGATGCAAAAATAAGAAATGAACCAGAAAAGAGGCTTCAAAAAGCCTCTATCAGTACTGGAATATTAATAGATAATAAAAATGTAGAATCAGTGGAGAAAGTATAGGCTATTTCATTTAGCCATTTGGGGAAAATGCCTGGCTACTTTGGGAGGAAAAGTAAAGCTGAAGTCAACAGAGTATCTCCATTCCTTCTGCAGATGTGCAGGGGTATGGTTGGAACCACTTCCACTGAACTATTCTACTTTCTGCAGTGGGCTAGTGAGCTGGTTTAATTTAGCGCCACTTAATGGTGCTTTTTCTTTTCTTTCTTCTGGGTTAGGTTATTCACCTGGAGTGGGAATCAGGTGACTATTCCTTTGGACAATGTTCTCAGCCCTGGCCTGGTTGCACCTTAGACTCACCTGGGGAGTTATTAAAATTCCATATCTGGGACTTGCCTTGCAGCCCAGTGGTTAAGACTCTGAGCTTCCAATGCAGGGGGTGCAGGTTTGATCGCTGGCCCAGGAACTAAGATCCCATAAGCTATGTGCCATGGCCAGAAAATGAAAATAAAGTTGGGTCTTTAAATAAAAATAAAACAACAACAAAAAATGAAAACGAAAGCTCTTTGTATCCAAGGGTTCTAAATCCCCAGATTCAACAAACCATGAATCAAAACTATGTGGAGGGACTTCCCTGGTGCCCCAGTGGATGAGCCTCTGCCTTGCAATGCAGGGGACACAGGTTCAACCCCTGGTGGAGGAACTAAGATCCCACGTGCTGTGGGGTGACTAAGCCTACACACCAAAGCTAGAGAGCCTGCATGCTACAACAAGACCCCATGCAGCCAGATAAATAGATAAGTAAATAGTAAAAATAAAAAGCTTTTTAAAAAATGTGGAAAAAAATTCCGGCAGATTCCAAAAAGCAAAACTTGAATTTGCTGGCAACTGTGTCCATAGATTTTACATTGTATTTACAAATCTTTACATAGCCTTTATCTCATGTTAGGTATTGTAAGTTATCTAGAGATGATTTAAAGTATCTGGAAGGGTGTGAACAGGTTATCTGCAAACGTTATATCATTTTACAGGCTTCCCTGATGGCTCAGCAAGTAAAGAATCTGCCTGTCAATGCAAGACAAGAGATATGGGTTTGATCCCTGGGCTGGGAAGACCCCTAGCGGAAGAAACAGCAACCCATTCATTCCAGTATCTTGTCTGGAAAATTCCATGGATAGAGGAGCCTGGCAGGCTACAATCCAAGGGGCAGCAGAGAGTCAGACACGACTGAAACACACACACACACATCTGCCATTTTATCTATGAGACCTGACCATCCACAGATTCTCCTACTGTAGGAAGGTACTGGATCTAATCCCCTGTGGATATCAGATACTGATGCTCAGCCCTGCCCCTGAGCATTTCAGCCGTCATCTCTGGAATGGGGCCCAGATATCAGCAGTTTTCAAAGCCCCCCACCCCAGGTGATTCCAATATGCGGTCCGGATGAATAATCACTGCTTTAGGGGATATAATTTTGCCAGAGTGATATATTAAATGCTGATTTCCTAGGAATAAAGCTCTTCACTCAAGTTGTTTGTTAAGAGATTCGATTTTCCCACATTCCTCCCCTTAGGGGACAATAGTTGGCAGGTACACCTTGCATTTGAATTCTCCCTCAGGAATGTTAATTGCTCCAACTGTCATAACAGAATGAAATTTTACATTCCCCTGGTACAAGCGAGGGAAGATTCTGTACAGCGTGGCTGAACTCTGTGTCTATTTAGATGGTCCCTCAAACCCAGCCAAGTAAGTGGTCCTGTTTACTTGCCAGACTTGTGTGCCACGAGGAATGCAAGATTGAGTCCGTTCAGAGACACACCAGGAAATCACCAGACCAGCCCAGAGAGCCAGAGGTCATGAGGAAACCAAAAGTGACCCTAAAGTCAAAAGGTTCTGCCTGTATTTGCAGATCATCTTGATTTCCGAGCAGCCAGGCACCAGCTCTCAGCTTTCACCTCAGACTAAACAATTTAAGGAGAAGGCAATGGCAACCCACTCCAGTACTCTTACCTGGAAACTCCCATGGATGGAGGAGCCTGGTAGGCTGCAGTCCATGGGGTCACTAAGAGTCGGGGACGACTGAGCGACTTCACTTTCACTTTCACACAATTTAAGGGAAAAAAATTACTCTAGCTCGGAAAGGTTCTGGGAAGCTTTAGATAACCTTGCCTCTGGGGAATACATTTCTTGGCCTCTTTCCCTTGGCAACCATTTCCATCTTCTGGGTGTGGGAGAAGAAAGCCCTTTATCTTTTCCTAGTCAATGTCTTTTTCTAGACCTACACACCTGCGCCCAGGCTGAATTCCCTGTTAACTGCTTTGGAGGGAGGGAAACTGCTTAAGATTAGACCATGCAAGACAAGGTCGAACGGAATGGCAATTGTCAAGTCACGTGTTTATGTATCCAGCCACCGGGGTAGCTTTCCAGGTGGCACTAGGAGTAAAGAACCCGCCTGCCAAAGCAGGAGATGCAAGAGCTTTGAGCCCTGAGTCAGGAAGCTCCCCTGAAGGAGGGCATGGCAACCCATTCCAGTTTTCTCGCCTAGAGAATCCCAAGGACAGAGGAGCCTGGAGGGCTACAGTCCGTTACATAACGAGTCGGACAGGACTGAAGTGACTTAGCATACATGCACGCATGCAGCAGTCTCTGGGGTTACAAGCCCACAGAAACAGAAGATATGAAGGCAGAAATGACAAAACATATCAGGTCTTTCTCAAAAGACCTGAACGACCTAAGAAGTCTCTCCTTCAGCGGTGAGGGCGTGTCCCACATGAGAATGGACTCACTAAGGAGTTTAAGAAATTATCTGAGAGACTTTCCTGGCAGTTCAGTGGTTAAGACGCTAGGTTCTCAGTGCAGGAGACACAGTTTCGATCCCTGGTTGGGGAACTAAGATAAGATCCCACCTGTTGCACAGCAAGGCCAAAAAGGAAAAGAGAGAAAGAAATTAATTATTTGACTTAATATGGACACACTCCTGGCTTTTAGTGTCCGTCACAGACTTCTGGTCTCCCCATGGAATGGAAGCAGCTTCCAGATAACCAATACTGTGCCAACTAAGCGTCACACACCAAAGTGGAGTCTACACAGGAAGCATGAAAAGAAAAAGAAAAATGATGCATGATGGCCGCAGCCAGGACTGGGATTCTCTCTCCAGCCGACAGGCCATCCCAGGGACAGTGAAGTAAGCGTGAGCCCGGGGCTGCACTAGCCAGACCTCTGGGAAAGACAGTCTGCCACCGGCTGAATGCTTCCCAATAAACCCCTCTGCTTTACGTCACACGCCTTTACTTCCTTCCCCTTTAAAGATTCTCTGGCCCCACAGTGAGGTCTTTATTATTCGGTAAAAGGATTGGAAGAGTATGAGTCTGGAAAGGAAAGGACCAGAGTTCTAGGACTGTGGTGAGGAGACTACTTTTTCGTTCTCTGAAATTCATTCTCATATTTTAAACTAACAGGCGGCTCTAGACGTTTCCTTCCTATCTACGAACGTTTGCAGCACACCACACCTCCCTCTTCATGACAAGGATATTATCATTGCTTGATGGAGAGCTCAATATGGGAGCGGCCATGTCTGTCTTCTCCATCCTTGCATCCCCAGTACGGGTGACACACATTTATTGCTGTTGTTCCGTCGCTCAGTTGTGTCTGACTCTTTGTGACCCCATGGACTGCAACACGCCAGGCCTCCCTGTCCTTCAACAGCTCCCAGAGTTTGCTCAAATTCATGTCCACTGAGTCAGTGATGCCATCCAAACATCTCATCCTCTGCTACCTGCTTCTCCTTTTGCCTGCAATCTTTCCCAGCCTCAGGGTCTTTTCCAGTGAGTCAGGTTTCGCATCAGGTGGCCAAAGTATTGAAACTTCAGCTTCAGTATCCTTCCTTCTAATGAATACTGGAAGGGTTGATTTCCTTTAGAATTGACTGGTTTGTTCTCCTTGCTGCCCAAGGGACTCTCAAGAATATTATCCAGCATCACAATTTGAAAGCATCAATTCTTCAGTGTTCAGCCTTCTTTAGGATCCAACTCTCACATCCATACACGACTCCTGGAAAACCATAGCTTTGACTATATGGACCTTTGCTGGCAAAGTGATGTCTCTGCTTTTGAATAGGCTGTCTAGGTTTGTCTTAGCTTTCCTTCCAAGGAACAAGCATCTTTCAGTTTCATGGTAACACACATATAGGCAGTCAAAGAATATGTCTGATAAAGGAGAGAGAGTGGAAGCGAGAGAGGCAAGCCTGGGAGAGAAAGAGCGTAAGGTATCTGGCAGGCCACTGGCAGCTTATTTGCGTAAAGGCTTCTAGGAGCCCTGAAATGCAAACTAACAAGGAAGAAAGCTGCTTAGTCTCAAGAGAACTCTAAAACAGGGAGGTCACCTGTGACAGCAGCGCAGGAAGGATCCCGGAAGGGCCTGGCTGGAGGGGCCACGGAATTTTCTCCCTGTAAGAGCGATCTGGGGGAAACTCTGTGCATTAACACATGTGGCCTCAGAGGAGTCAGGAGAGGGCAAGCTGGTAGACTTGGAATTTGGGGGATGTGAGCAAAATCTAGCAGCTACGTCTCTGTATAATCTGGGCTTTGAGTTTTTCAAACACAGGAAAACTGAGAGCTATTTATCATTAGATTGTTTCGCAGTAACTCTAATCTCGTGCTCAAATCATATGATCACAGAATCATAATAGCCTTGCCCACTGGCCCATCCCAACTGTATGGAAAGTATCCCCACCGGTGGTAACATCAGCACAAATACTGGCTACATTTCATCCTGTTTCTTTCTCCGCCTAGGGTCAGGACTGGTGGAAGGGAAGTGAAGCACTCGCCTTGGTGCAAAATTTAAGGCGTGGCATCACAATAAATTCTATATTAATACAAAATTTAAAAAAAAATCTATGCACCCAAAGTTCACAGTGAGCAAAATATCAACATGTAAAACAAAGACAGGATCTAATCATGCGCTTGTTTGACCCTGAGAGGGATCAATTCACTCGCCTCACTTTAGTCCTGTCTCTGACCAAACTCAGTCTCATTTCAGGGTCTTTGTGCTTGCTTTTCTCTAAGTCTGGAATATTCTCAGAGCCTTGCATAGTTGGCTCCTTTTCATTATTCAGATTTTTTTTTAATGTGGACCATTCTCCAGTTCAACTTCCTCCAGTTCTGTCTTCGTGAGAGGGCAAAGCTGAGTCACTTCACCTTGCCCTTGGGATCTACAGGTTGCTTTAGCTATGTCTTCAACCCAGTGTTTTCAGACAGGTCTCCCTTATTAGGCTAAAGGCTCTCTGCAGAGAGAAAGTAAAGGCTCAGTTTCTTCTGGGGGGTCTCAGTCTTCCAAGAACAGCGAGGAGCAGAAAGCGAGTGTTTGCTGGATGTGCGTGAGGGAAGCTTGTGGATGAAGCACAGATGCAGCGGGGCTGGTGGAGGCTCCCTCCGCTCCTCTTGGTGTGCTTCAGCGCCGGCAGCAGTGAGCGAGGCCAGTGGGGACACACAGAGCAAGAGCTTGGCCCCGGCAGCTCCCCTGAGGCCACGGGCCCAGATGCCCAACAGTCAGTCCCACAGAATGTACTGGAAAGAACAAAAACTCCTTCCCATAGGCTCTGGCCTTGAGTGACTTTAGCAAAGTTTTCACTTCTGGAACGTAGGAAAAATAGCTACAACACAAACCGCGAGGATTAAATGAGATCAAGTCTGCAGGGTGTAGGCAGGCCCAGAACACAGTAGCGCCCCTGCCCCCAAGTCTTTTATCTTCTCCCCTCCCGTCGTGTTCCTTCCCCCTCCCTGAGTCAGCAGATAAAGCAATTGTGAAGCTGCTTTAGAGTTCTGGAAATAGTGGTGCTCACACAATGCCTAAAGGAACTACCCTCTCTGTGAGAGGATTTAACATGTTTGGAGAAGCAGTTCCAAGGACTCTGAATTTCTCCGATTGTCGCAAGGCAGGGTGGCCAACTCTTAAGATTTGCTTTGTATAATACAATTCGCAGAGAGATATTGCTTGTCTGTTTTGATTTTTGTAATTTTTGTCAACATTTACTAATTTAGAAATTTCTTATTACAATCTGGATTGCTATTTTCTGCTGGACAGAAAAAAAAAAAATCTGGCCAATGGGTTTCATGTTTAATCAGCCTGCCATGCAGGAGACCCCAGTTCTATCCCTGGGTTGGGAGGATCCCCTGGAGAAGGGATAGGCTACCCACTCTTGTATTCTTGGGGTTCCCTGGTGGTTCAGCTGGTAAAGAATCCGCCTGAAATGCAGGAGACCTGAATTTGATCCCTGAGTTGGGAAGATCCCCTGAAGAAAGGGATGACTACCTACTCCAGTATTCTTGCCTGGAGAATTCTGTGGACAGAGGAGCCTGGAAGGCTACAGCCCATGGGCTCTCGAAGAATCAGACAAGCATGTGTGACTTTCACTTTCACCTCCAGATAGCCTCAGTCCCCATGAATTTTTCTGTTGCTTTGAAGACTGATGTCAGCTTTTCTTCACACAAAGTCATTTACATTACCTGTCTGGCCCGAGGCACTTAAATCTATGTTCTTTGGCAGGGTGATGCTAGAATGTACAAAGGCTTAGTAAAGAGATGAGTGCTCAGTGATGCTCAGTGGTCCACCTGGGGTGAGGAGACTGTTCATCTGCCTTCATTTCATCTTTACTTCTGATGAAGTGTCATTTTCCTTAGGAAGAACTTGAAGGGGCAAGGGTGGGGAGGGTGGCTCACATGGTCTGAACTTTTGGCTGGGATCTAGGAAACTGAGGTTTGGTGAGTTCCTTTCCATGTTTCGGAGCTGTTGCCCTGCCCTGCCCAACTTAATGTAGGACTGGGGATGTCAAGGGCTTAGCTTGCTGCCTGGCACAGACGCAGGAAGCCCTTCACACGCTCGATGGTACATACTGTTCCTGTTGTCATGACCAGCATTAAACGCCCTATATCCTGCCACTCTGACAGCACCCAGCACCCTCGCCTTCCTCTAGTCCTGACCCACTAACAGCCTCCTCCCCTGCAGTCCCCCTCCTGACCTCTCCCTAACTCCCTGACTCACTTTGCAGCCTGGAGATCCGACCCAGGCCACCACCCCTTTGGCTCAGACCTTGGCTTCCCTCAGCCACTGGGACCAACTAGACATCCAAGGCCTCACTGCTTCCAGCTGCTCCAGGTCAACAGTTTCGACTCTAATCCTGCTTCTGGCCTAAAAATAGGCTTGAGAGCAGTGCCCCTAGTGAGTTAGCTCATGGGATCTGGACATCAGAGGTACAACCCCATCCCCTTGCATCCTCTCATCTCATATACCCCACCTCCTCACCCTCACCCCCATCCTGTGACTGACTCAGAGGAGGCAGGAATTTCAGGAGAGCAGAGACAAGTGTGTGTCTGACTTTGCACGCTGAATCCCTAGTGCCTCGGCCACTCCCTGGAACACAATGGGTGCTCAGTAAACACTCACTGAATGGATGAAGGAATCAACGAATTTAGATCAGGGACCACATTTACGGTAAAAATGAGCAGTTTTTAGTTTTGGCTCCGTACCTCAAACTTTCCTTTTGCTTGTAAATTCATTTGATTGAAGTATAGCTGACTTACAATGTTATGTTGGTTTCTGCGGTACAGCAACGTAACTCAGAATGTAGACATTCTTCTTCATATTCTTTCCCAGTATGACTTATCCCAGGATTATTGAAGATGGTTTCTTGTGCTATACAGCAGGACTTTGTTGTTTATCCATTCTGTATAGGACAGTTTGCATCTACTAATCCCAAACTCCCAGTTCATCCCTGCCCTCCTCCCTCTGCCTTGGCAACCACGAGTCTGATCTCTGTGAGTCGGTATCTGTTCTGCAAATTCACTTGTGTCATATTATAAATTCCACATTTAAGTGATATCATATGATATTTGTTTTCTCTTTCTGACTCACCTCTAGGTCCACCCATGTTGCTGCAAAAAGCATTATTTCATTCTTACTTATAGCTAAGTAGTGTTTTTGTTCAGAAAAGGCAATGGCACCCCACTCCAGTACTCTTGCCTGGAAAATCCCATGGACAGAGGAGCCCGGTAGGCCAGAGTCCATGGGGTCACGAAGAGTTGGACAGGACTGAGCGACTTCCCTTTCACTTTTCACTTTCATGCATTGGAGAAGGAAATGGAACCCATTCCAGTGCTCTTGCCTGGAGAATCCCAGGGACGGGGGAGCCTGGTGGGCTGCCGTCTCTGGGGTCGCACAGAGTCAGACACGACTGAAGCGACTTAGCAGCAGCAGCAGCAGCAGTGTTTTTGCTACTGTTTAGTTTTTGAAGTTGAGCCCAACTCTTTTGCAACCCCATGGACTGTAGCCTGCCAGACTCCTATGGCCATGGGATTTCCCAGGCAAGAATACTGGAGTGGGTTGCCATTGCCTTCTCCAAGGGATCTTCCTGACCCAGGGATCGAACCCATGTCTCCTGCATTGGCAGGTGGATTCTTTGCCACGGAGCCACCAGGGAAGCCTGAGGAGTATTCCGTTGTACACACACGTATACACACGAACCGTATCTTCTTTATCCACTCATCTGTCAATGGACATTTAGGTTATTTCCACGTCTTGGCCGTTGTAAATAGTGCTGCCTTAAACCTAGGGGTGCATGTATCTATTTTAATTAAAGAAAAGCTCTCAGTTTGGTAACTTTCTTAGATGTGTTGGTTTTGTGATCCTATTTCCCTTTCACGTGGAACAATACAGTCATCAAAGAGAAGAGGGTCTGTGTGCCGGCCTTCGGGGATGAAGCTGGGAAGACCTCCCCAGGAAGTCAAGCGCTGAGCAGGGCATGAGGTGAGAGGTGGTGATGTCTGATGGAGCCAGGAGTGGGGAAGGGAGTGCACACAGCATAAGAAGGGCAGGGAGCTTGGGGACAGCTAGCTATTGAGAACCCACCAAGGATCCAGCAGGAGCGGGTGCTGCTGGGGTTTCCTCTCACCGGCACTGCTGGTAAAGGTGCAGCTCCACAGACGCTAACCCTGACTCCGAACTGACCTTAGGCCAGGCCCTCTCCCTATTTGTGGGAGATGCGGCTTGTGCCAAGGCTAACAAAAGGTGGACGCCTCATAAACACAGCTGTTATTAGCCCTGATGGTGTAAACCCAGCAGCATCACCAACCTCAGTCCCTGAACTTCCTCCCTGGACCCCCGATCGGTTTCTCTTCCTGCCGGTTTTCTCTGACAGGTGGGCAGCTAAAGTGACCCAGGTTGACCAAGTCCCAGACTGACGAAGCCGCTTCCCCGTCCTCTGAGTAGTCCTAGCCTGGTGAGCCCTTCATCTTTTCCCTCTCCAGCCCATTTGTCCCACAAAGACCAGCCATGAACCCCTTTGGGCAGCGGGAGCCGAAATGAAAGAGCCAGGCCCCGAGCACTGGGCACCAGACTCTTACTTCTCCTCTTTCTTCTGGCCATGGGGCTCTCTTTGGAGGCAAACGTTAATTTTAGACAACCAGGGTCAACTTCCTGAGGCTGACTTTTCACTATGAATTTTCTGGAAATGTGTACTTCCCCGTTGCTAGTACTGGTGCTAGCTGCTCAGTCATGTCAGACTCTGTGATCCCACAGGCTGCAGCCCATCAGGCTCCTCTGTCCATGGGATTCTCCAGGCCAGAATAGTGGAGTGGGTACCCATTGCCTTCTCCAGGGGATCTTCCCAGCCTAGACCTGGGATCGAACCCAGGTCTTCTGCATTGTAGACAGATTCTTTACTGCCTGGGCCACCAGGGAAGCCAGTGAACCTGGCGTGCCCTGAAATCTGGGGTGGAGGTGGAGTCCGAGCAGCTTGAAGCCTTGGGGTGCCGCTCCTTCTGTATCCCCACCTCACCGTGGGACACAGTTCCCCAGCAGCATGATGACACCGTAACTGAGGTGCACCGGGGAAGGCCCTTTGCTGTCACAGGTACAACTGCACCACCCCAGAACTCTTTCCTCTCCTTTGTTACTCCAGATCTGAAGCAACCCGTGTTTCGCCATACCCGCATTCTTGCTGAGGTGATCATCACATTTACAAGGTATTGAGCATCATTTTTTTTGACAAGGCATTCGATCAAGTGTGTAATCTTCATTATCTCATCTGATGCAAGGCACATAATATTATTTCTTTATCTCTCAAGAGAAAAAAACAGGCTTCATTTTAATTTTTTATCTTTCAGCCATGCCACACTGCCTGTGGGATCTCAGCTCCCCTACCAGGGATTGAACCTGTACCCCCTGCATTGGCAGCGAGGAGTCTTAACCATGGGACTGCAAGAGAAGTCCCAACAGGCTTGGAAAAGTTAGATAACTGGCCCGAAGTCACCAGTCAGTACATGGCAGAACTGGAAATTTCAACCAGGAAATGAGACTTCAAAGCCCTACATTCTTATTACCATTTCTGTGTCCCTTCAGAACACTGAGGGGGTTGAAGAGGGAGGGGAGATCTCACTGAGTTCTTTGCAGGGATGGGAAACGTTGGTTTGTGTGGAACCCGAGGCAGACATCTGGTCTCCCCAGTTCCCAGCGGGTGGAAAACGTGTCCATCCCAACCAGAATCTGGCCTCTGACACTTACAATACCAGGGCATTTGCTTGTGCCCTCAGAGTTACCCCAGCCTTTGGAGAAACCCCACTGAGTTACAGACTCAGGAACAAGCCCTCATTATCCTCCAGCCTCCGGCCCCCTGGTTGGCCTCTGTTTGGCACTTCCTGAGCCACCAGTTTACCTGAGATGAACACCATCTGGCAGAGCTCTGCCCTGTCACGTATGGGCCTGTAGGAAGACTGATGTAAGTGTGCCAAATCGTTTTATGCAGTACCGGGATGGGGAATTCCTTGGCAGTCCAGTTAGGACTCTGAGCTGCCAATGCAGGAGGCCTGGCTTCATTCTTTGGTTGGGGAACTAAGATCCCACAAGCTTCATTGTGTGGTAAGCAAAAACTAAAACAAACTGGGATGTATACGTCCACTCAGACTACACATACCAATTTGCAAAAGCTTTTTTTCTTGTGGCAGAGTAGGAGTGGAAAATACAGTGTTTTTTTTAATTTTAATTTTTGTTATTGAAATATAGCTGATTTACAATGTTTTCTTAGTACAGCAAAGTGATTCCGTGATGCATACATATATATCTATTTTTAAAGATCCTTTTCCCTTAAGGGTTGTTATAAAATGTGGAGTATAGTTCCCTGTGCTATACAGTAAACCGCTGTTGTTTATTTTGTATATGGCAGTGTGTATCTGTTAATCCCATACTCCTAATTTATCCGTCCTCTCCCTCACTTTTCACTTTCGGTAACCATAAGTTTGTTCTCTACATCTGTGAGTCTGTTTCTGTGTTGTATATAAGTTTATTTGTGTTATAAAATACAGTGTATTTTAAAACTCAGTTATTTTTCATCTTCTTTTCATATTCTGAGGCCTAAACTCTTGTTTTCAACCCATCTAATCCCAGGGACGGGGGAGCCTGGTGGGCTTCCGCCTATGGGGTCGCACAGAGTCGGACACGACTGAAGCGATTTAGCAGCAGCAGCAGCAACCCTTACCCTCCACTTTTTACATTCTCTAGCTTTTTTTTCAATAGAAAAACTGCTGGGACTTCCTTGGCAGTCCAGTGGTTAGGGCTCTGTGCTTCCACTACAGGGGGCACGAGTTTGATCTCCGGTCAGGGAACTAAGAGCCTGCACATCACTTGGTCATGGCACTTGGTGCAGCCAAAAACACCAAAAGCTGCCAACATGCAAACTACCCTTTGTGTGCATGCCTACAGGCGTGCATATGCACAAACACACACAAACGTACGTTTATATTTTTCTGGTTACAAAATAAGGTATGCTCATTGTGCTTTGGGATGCCTTATGAAGACAGAACTGACAGGCCTAACTGATGGACTGGAAGTGGAGTATAAGGAGAACGGCAGAATCAGAAGTGATGCGGAGACTTCTGACCTGAGCAGGTAGACAGAGAGCAAACTGTTGGAAGGAAGTTTCCAACAGGCAGCACATGATTCCACTACCTGAAAAAGGGGATAGAGTATCCAAGAAAAAACAAAGAGGAAACTCTTAGATGGAAGAGAGAGGTCAGGACTCCCAGGCAGCCTGGGGGACCCTGGACCCTCCAGGCCTGCATCATCTCTGCTGCTGTGGACCATCAGTGGTCAGGAGCAGCTTGAGTGGCAACAGCAGACTCTGGGGCCCCAGGGGAGGCAGGGGCCCAGGAAGGAGCTGCACACCCCCGCACCCTGTGCCTCGAGCAACGGTTGAGAATAGGGGAAAACTGGCCCCTGGTGTGGCTGTTTCACTAAACAGAGAAAAACCACAAAGAGCAGAGTTCCCCAGTTAGCACTGCTCTTGGTCCAGCTTTTTGCACGTCAAGTAACAAGTGGTAAAGGTTTCCACATGCTAAGGAAACAGCCCCAATATAGGAATAATGTTAATGACAAATATGCCAAACAGATGAGGTGGTGGGCAGCTATTCGGGAGGGCAGTGGGAACCTTCTAGAAGGACCTTGCAAATCAGACCACAAAGTGCCCCCTTCTGATCACAGGCAGTTTTTGGAAATCAGTGTAGCCAATGGCAGAGCTTAACACTCAGATGTGAGAAATGTCACCTTTCTTTGTTTCAATAAATAAAATCAGCGTGCTCAGGGACCCACCGCTTTGTGAATGAAGTGTTCCGTCTCAGTCCCAGTTGGGGTGCTGTCTTCCATCTCAGCATCTCCCTACGTCACACTCACACATACCCATGGAGGAGGCTGCAGATACCCGGGCATTGCAGGGTGCAAGAATGCCAGGGCAGGGACAAGGCAGTCCAGGAAACAGACGTTAGTGAAATCTCACTGGGATGGGGAGCCATGGGCTGTGGAAACAGTGGGTGTGAACCAGATAGATTTCTGCAAAGGGTGCAGCAAATGAAGTGGGAAGGAGAGAAGTAACAGTGGTCTGCGGCCTGTTCAGGCCCTCCCCTAGAGAGAGACAGCGAGGCAAGCCCCCTAAATGGCAGGTACTCAGCATGGGTCACATACACAGTGAGGAGGAGGAAGCCGAGGAAGGAGCCCCAGGGGTCCTAGGAACTGGCCAGCTACCCAGAGCTCTGGCTGCAAGCCTCTTATAATTGCTCCTTCCAGAACGTTCCCCCTGAACCTGATTGTTCTGTTCCTACCTTCAGGCCCCAGCTTCGTATCTCATTTCAGTACACCACCCTGACCCTTTGGATGTTAAGGCTCTTCTTTGGTCTCCACCTGCCTTCGTGCAGGTTTCAAGCTTTAGTACTATCTTTCCTCACACTGAACACACAGGGCCTTCCTGCTGGCTCCCCTTCTCTCCTGGCTCCAGATCTTGGCCTGAGATAAAGGCATAGTACTCTCTCTAAAGCCAGGGTTTAACAGTTATCCTTCTTGGCCTCTTTCTATTTTCCCTAGGCTCCAGCTCATGCTTGCCATGACAACTCTGAATTTCGGGATCGTTCTGTGGCCTGCCCTTTTTCTAGGATTTGGATGGTTGCTTTTCCAACAACAACAAATTTTTCTTACTCAAATGAAGAGTAGAGCAGTGGCTGCTTCAGTGCTGGGCTCCCCCTAGTTCAGGGATCCTGTGCCCACTATTAGGGGTTAACTGTCATGCTGGGCTGGAAGAAGCAAAAGGTGGAATCAAGATTGCCAGGAGAAATATCAATAACCTCAGATATGCAGATGACACCAACCTTATGGCAGAAAGTGAAGAGGAACTAAAAAGCCTCTTGATGAAAGTGAAAGAGGAGAGTGAAAAAGTTGGCTTAAAGCTCAACATTCAGAAAATGAAGATCATGGTATCTGGTCCCATCACTTCATGGGAAATAGATGGGGAAACAGTGGAAACAGTGTCAGACTTTATTTTTTGGGGCTCCAAAATCACTGCAGATGGTGATTGCAGCCATGAAATTAAAAGACACTTACTCCTTGGAAGAAAAGTTATGACCAAACTAGATAGCATATTCAAAAGCAGAGACATTACTTTGCCAACAAAGTCCATCTAGTCAAGGCTATGGTTTTTCCAGTGGTCATGTATGGATGTGAGAGTTGGACTGTGAAGAAAGCTGAGTCCCGAAGAATTGATGCTTTTGATCTGTGGTGTTGGAGAAGACTCTTGAGAGTCCCTTGGACTGCAAAGAGATCCAACCAGTCCATTCTAAAGGAGATCAGTCCTGGGTGTTCATTGGAAGGACTGATGCTGAAGCTGAAACTCCAATACTTTGGCCACCTCATGCGAAGTGTTGACTCATTGGAAAAGACTCTGATGCTGGGAGGGATTGGGGGCAGGAGGAGAAGGGGACGACCAAGGATGAGATGGCTGGATGGCATCACTGACTCGATGGCCGTGAGTCTGACTGAACTCCAGGAGTTGGTGATGGACAGGAAGGCCTGGCCTGCTGCGATTCATGGGGTTCCAAAGACTCAGACATGACTGAGCAACTGAACTGAACTGAACTGAACTGGTCATGCCCCTAAGGCTAACAGCGCCCTCTAGTGGTAATGATGCCACTGCGGCTGAGGGCACAGATAGTATAACATTTATAGCAACCTTTCGGGTTTTTTGGTATTTGTATTTCATATATTTTACATATGCTAGTAATTTAATATTTACATCAACCCATTGAGAGCAATGTGATTATTATCACTATTTTATAGATAAGGAAATAGGTACACAGAGAGATTAAGTAAGTTGCTCAAGGTCACAAAGCTAGTTAGGAACAGAGCCAGGATCTGAGTCCAGCAAGTCTGGTTCCAAGGTTGGTGATTGAACCTCTATGCCTGGAATTCCCTGATGGTCCAGTGGTTAAGACTGCTGTTCCAATGCAGGAGCACAGGTTTCATCCCTGGTCGGGAACTAAGATCCCACTTGCCACGAGTCCAAAAAACATACAAAAAAACCTCTGTACCATACAGCCTCCTATAATAAAAGACAGCACGCACCCACTCCACTAAACCCCTCAAACACAGACATTTCCTTCCCCCTCCTGCAGAAATTCCTTTTTTATGCTCTCTCTAAAGAGATAAGCAAGAATAATAGTTCAGCTGCAGCCCAGACACAGGCTAGCACCCAGAAACACCAAGGGACCACCACAGAGCTCGGAATCTGAAGAGCTGTCCAATCTCCAGCTGAGGGTCCTTGTATTTACAGGAGGGGCAGTTTTAGGCTCTGTGTATTCCTCTCCCAAGACCTGTCCCGCAGGCTCAGCCCTAAGCGGGATGAACATGAAGGGTCTTATGAGTTGTTCCCACTGAGCCACATGTGAGGAAGCACATGATCCCTGTCGTTCGAGGATGGATCCCATGACGACCTCGTGGGCGTTGTCCCCACTTTTTCACTTTTTCTCCCTGTGTTGCCTGGAACACTGCAAAGCTTCATTCTGCCTAATATTCCCATGACAGGAGTTCTGGGAAAACCCAGCCAACGTTTATGAATCGGAAACCCAAAGAGATAAGAAGTCATATTCAAAGAAGCAGAATCCACAAACTAAAAGAATTTTTTAAAGGAAGCCCAATCTTTAACTTGCATCTCTGTTGTATTATGGGGATTTAATTTAAAATTCCCATCAAGATTATGTGGGGCTGAGTCTTTAAGACTGCCAAGACATAGAACACAAACTTATGCTTACCAAAGGGGATAGTGGAGTAGGGGGAGAGAGACATTAGGAGTTTGGGATTAACATATACATACTACTATATAAAAATATTTAAACAAAGACCTACTATCTAACACAGGGAACTATATTCAACAACTTCATCGTTGTTCAGTTGCTTAGTCGTGTCCAATACTTTGTGACCCCATGGACTGGAGCATGCCAGGCTCCCCTGTCCTTCACCATCTCCCTGAGTTTGCTCAAACCCTTGTCCATCGAGTCAATGATGCCATCTAACCATCTCATCCTCTGTTGCCCCCTCCTCTTCCTGCCTTCAGTCTTTCCCAGTATCAGGTTCTTTTTCCATTGAGTTAGCTCTTCGCATCAGGTGGCCAAAGTATTGAAGCATCAGCTTCAGCATCAGTCCTTCCAGAGAATATTCAGGATTGAGTCCTTTGATTATCTCCTAATAACCTATAATGGAAAAGAATCTGATTTTTCCATTACATATATATATATATATATATAAAGAGAGTATATATATACATCCAGCAGTGACAAATTCCTTCCCTACATCTATGTGCCTCAGTGGAAGGCACAGCAGAAACACTCACCCACACAGCATCTGAAAAAGGCCCTACTCAGAATAACCTTTTGCAGCCCTTCCCCCTTCTGGAGTGGAGGCCAGGAACCTCCAGAACCTTCAGGCCATTCTAACCCCAAAATGATTTCTGCCAACTTTTAAGATATTTGAAAGATGTTATTTCATTCTTTCTTTTTTGCTTATTTTTTGTGGGATCTTCTTAGATCAGGGATCAAACCCATGTCTCCTGCATTGGCAGGCGGATTCTTTACCACTGAGCCACTGGGACCTGGGAAGCTCTGAAAGATGTAATTTCTAATCAGGCCCCTCAGTCCTCAAGCACGAGAGAGGCAAACTCTAGCTGCCATCACCCATCTCCTACCCTCTTCTCATCTGTCTTCTTCCTACTCTGGTCCTGGTCCCCACCTCCTTCCAGGTTAGCCCTCAGTCTTCCTGAGGCTTTTTAGGAAGCCTGGAGGACCTCACGCTCAAGAACGGTGCCATCCCAGCCTGAGTTTGGCTAGGCTCCCTAGTTCAGGGAGGGGATGACACAAGATCAGGAGGAAGGATCGTCTGGCTCAAGCCCTCTTCCTCATTGCCACCAACTGTCCCTACACTGACCGTTGCCACTTGGCAGTTGCCAGTACCAAGTGACCGTGAGGAAAAGAAGCCCCTGTTTCACCACTGCACCTCGTTTCCAGGTCAGAGCTGAGTCCCACTGAACCTGAGGACAAAACTCACCATATCTCTTATCTCTATTTTCATCTCTCCTTGTCCATTGCTGTTGGGCAATCTGACCTATAAGACCTATAAGCTTTATAATCTGACCTATAAGCTTTGGGGAATGTATGATTATTTCCTTTCTGGCCAAAAGTGAAAGTCGCTCAACTGTGTCCGACTCTTTGCAACCCCATGGACTATAGCCTATCAGACTCCTCTGTCCATGGAATTCTCCAGGCCAAAATACTGGAGTGGGTAGCTGTTCCTTTCTCCAGAGGATCTTCCCAACCCAGGGATCAAACTCGGATCTCCCACGTTGCAGGTGGATTCTTTATCGTCTGAACCACTAGCGAAGCCCATCTGGCCAAAGAAGAGGTGTTATTAATGTTATTAATATTCCACGGGCAAGGAATTCCAAAGAGACAAGACAAACGGGACACATTTTTATCTCTCTGCATTAAAAATCCACAGTAAAAAGAATGTTCTTCCAAAGGCATAAACCAACAAAGAGAACTGTAGAAGAAATAATGGTAGACTCAGGAATTAATGATTTTTAAAATTTTATAACTTTTTTAAAAGTAATTCATTCAGCAATCTATTTAAAAAGCTTTTGGAAGAACCCTTGATTTACAATGTTGTGTTAGTTTCAGATGCACAGCGCAGTGATTCCATTTCCAGTCTTTTTCAGATTACACTTCATACTTTGGCAGCTGTTTTTTTTCCCCAATTTTTTAAAAAGTTGAAGTATAGTTCATGTACAGTGTTGTGTTAATTTCATGTGTACAGCAAATGGAGTCAGTTATGCATACATATATATCTTTTTTTTCAGATTCTTCTCCCTTATAGGTTTCAAAATATTGAGCATAGTTCCCTGTGCTATACAGTACTGTGTGTATATATATATATATATATTTTTTTTTTTAATGGAAAGCAGATAGGAAAGAAAGGAGATAGGAGAAAGATGAGGAGGCTGCAGGGGGAAGCCAGGAAGAAGCGAAATGATTCCCACCCAAGGAAGGCTTAGGGCCGGAGGCTCTAGGACCTCTCGCAGCAATGCAAGAAGCCAGAGGACAGTTGAACAATAGCAGACAAAACGGTCCCAAGTATCACTCTTTTAAAGGGAGAAAAGTTTGTCTCCCTCATCTTAAGAGAGAGAGAGAGAGAGAGAAAGCGTTGTTAAAGCAACCTCTGTCACTGACAGGGATGTAGCCCCATTTTTCTTCCCTTGTATAGTCAAACAGGTCTTAAATAGCATCTGCATTCCCCGTGTTTGAATCCTCACCTCTCTCCCACTCCCGAAGAAACTGCAGTCTACTCTTCTCTCCCATCACTTCCCTAAGCTCCTCTTGCTAATCCATTGGGCAATTTGGGTTCATGTGAGACAGGCTCTCTTCAGCCTTTCTTTCTTGCTTGCTTGCTTGAGACCCTTTCCTGCCCTTGATTTCTGAATCTCCACTTGAATGGCTTCTACTTCACGACCTCCTTAAGAAGGTTTTCCATTTTCCTCTCTCTGAAAGTGTTGATTTCTTAGAGATTCTGTGTTGTTCTAGTCTCTCTCGGCTCACTGTACCCACAATATAATCATCTATGAGACCTCTACGAGGGTTTCTCACTGAGGCATTGAACTCAGCTGACGTCATCATCTTTCTGACCATCTTCCATCTCCAAGAAAGGCATCACCACAAATCCTACAAATAGCATTCCTAGCATTCTTTTCCCTCCCATTCACTGTTCTGGTTTTCCGTTGGTACATAACAAATGACTCTCAATATACAGGGGCTAAAAGCAGCAATTTATTTGACTCATGATTTGGGGGATCTGGAATGTGTGAAGGGCTTGGCTAGATGGCTCATTTCTGAGCTATGTGCTTCAGCTGGGACATCTGGGGTGGGGGACCACCTTTGAAGATGCCTTCCTCACTCACAGTGTGGGACACCTCAGTACTCCTCCGTCTTCCCCTTCACATGCCATCTCATCTTCCAGGACCTCTCCAAGGCCTTGGGCTTCTCAAGGCTTGTTCTCTGGGTAGTCACACTTCTTACCTGGGGGTTCTAAGAGACAGGAAGTGGAAGAGAGCTGGCTGCTTGAACGCTACACCTGGAAATGACACAGTGTTACTTCTTCCATGTTCTATTGGTTAGATAGAGTAGTCTC
The DNA here is from genome assembly GCF_001704415.2 of Capra hircus. Taxonomy (NCBI): domain Eukaryota; kingdom Metazoa; phylum Chordata; class Mammalia; order Artiodactyla; family Bovidae; genus Capra; species Capra hircus. The sequence goes on from NC_030815.1 coordinate 101,126,190, forward strand.
AGGACTCACCCAGAGATAAGGATGTGGAGACAGGCTCTATCTCTTGATCTGGATGGGAAATATTATTGAATCCATCTTTGGAAATACACCCTGCCATGTACACCCACACAATCAATCCCCAAGTCTTATCCATTCTACCTTCCAAATACTTCTCAAATGTATTTACCTCTCTCTCTCCATTGCATCACCTTCTGCAGGCCACCATTTTTTCTCTTCTGAAAGCTTGTCTTAGCTTCTTCACTGCCTTCCAGGATACTTCTAGAGTGCCTTCATTCTTGGTGTGACTGATAGAGTGATCCTTTTATATGGCAAACTTAATTACACTTCTCCCTATACTTAAAACCTTTACAAAGCTCCCACTGCCTTTAAAAAAAATCTAACATAGGTCATACATTCTTTCGTGCCTCTAACCCTAATTATATTTCCACCTCAACTCAGAGGATATATTGCATTAGTCTATAGCTCTATATATTTGAAGCATCTTAAACTAGATTTTTAACCTTACATAAAATTATTTTCATACTTATGTTAATGTTTCATTTGTGCCTTTGGGGTAATTTACTATTTATTATGAATCTCTGGTGCATATAAAATAGCTATTACTCCAAAGATACTTACAGGTGAAGGTAGTATTTCCAAAAGTATATGACTGTGATATCTTTCTATCCTCCAGCTTTCAATCTTTTTTGGATGTAACAAATGATTGTGTTATTCATAGAGATTTTTCAAAGTTGATTAATTGATTTATGGTTGTGCTGGGTCTTTGTTGCTGTGCATGGGCTTCTTTCTAGTGGAAAGTGGGAGCTGCTCTTTGTTTTAGGATATGGGCTCCTCATTGTGGTGGCCTTTCTTGTTTCAGAGCGTGGGCTCTGGGCACGTGGGCTCAGTAGTTGCGGCACATTGGTTTAGTTGCTCCACAGCATGTGGACCCTTCCAGAACAACGGATGGAACCTGTGGCCCCTGGCAGGCAGATTCTTAAACACTGGACCACTGGGGAAGTCTCCATAGACATTTTTAAATTTCACCACCCCCAACACTCTTTGCCTATGTTCATGGCTTCTGATGTTATAATAGTAGCTATTTTTGAATGACTTGTTTTGTACAAATAAAATTTATTTATCAGACATTAAATAGAAATAAATAACAGACCTTTAAAATTAATATGAAAGTCTTTATCTTTTAATAGGACAACTTTACTCATTTACATTTATTTTCCTGGCTGAAAAACTTGGTTTCTCATCTCAAATTTTATGTTTTGCATTTTTTTCCTTGTGCTCCTTTGTTTTCTATTAATTATCTTTGGGCATTTAGCTTAAAGTTTTATGATACACCTTTGATAGTGTCCTGGAAAATAAACCGATGTTTCCAGTTGTACTAGTATTTATATTTATTTCTTTGCATGATGAAAAATTTTTTTAAATTTTGGCTAGGCCACGTTTTTTTGCCTCACTGTCCAGTTTTGCTTACTGAGAACCTATCACATATAGGACACAATAATACAGTAGTAAAGAAATAAAAAATCTCTTCTCTCACAGACCCTATAGTTTTGCAAAGAAGATTATAATTAAAAAAATAAAATAAGCATGTACACGTTCTACACTCAGGTTATTGTCATACGAGTTTAGCCATATAATCAATTTCAAGAGTAATATCTGGCTCATGCAGTCACTTTGGAACTACATGTATCCTTTTTGTATATATAAGTGATTTTCAGTGCTCCTATGATGTTCCCACTATTGAGTCCTTCTTTATTTCTCTCCTTGGCTATAATACATCTTTTAAGAGCTAGGTAAAGTCTCCAAGAGCCAGCTAGCAAGGCAAAGGGACCTCAGAACCTCATAAAATTGCTTCAGTCATGATTTTTCAGCAGCAGGGCACCATGATATATGCAGCAAGCCTGTGGATTTAAAAAGATGAAACTTCCTTGCAAAGTTCTAGAAAGCACTGCTCAGTTTTCAAAGAGGCATGTTTCTAAAACCTTAAGAGCTGGAATTGCTTTTAGGAACAATTCTTTTTCCATTGCTTATAAGAACAACAATTCAGGGTTCACTGCACCCATAAAGAGATCTTAGAGCTAGCCATGCAAAAGTTGAGGTAGGCTTTGTAGTAGAAGCATGGAGAAGGTTGGCTCAGGAAACCAGAGAGGAACTGAAATGATTGCTTCTGATCTCACAGAAACTAGATTGAGATAGCATCTGTTTCCTCTCGTGGACCAGACGTCTGGGGACTGACGCAGGACGGTGGATCAGGGAATGAACTTGATACTTGCATAATGACTGCCTTGCGAACAGCTATTCATTCTGGGCAAATGTAAGCAGGAAGCTAACTCCCAAACTGGGGAACCCAGAGACTGGGGAAAAGAAAAATCAGTCTGAGAATCAAGAAGTGTGTCAAGAGGTTCATGTCAGGAAGCCAGCCTGAGTTCCATGCCAGCACTGGACACCCTTGCCTGTATGTCAAAGACAGCTGTTAGTTTTCTGGTGATGCATGCATACTGGTGGCTTGTCTGACTCCAGAAATATTTGGCTTGCTTACCCATGTGACTCAGACTCTGGAAAGTGATGGAAGAAAGAAAAAGCTAGTGTGAGACAGGGAAAACCAACCAATATTCAGGTCTCCTCTCTTGACTCTTGAAAGGTCTGGAGAAGTTATCACTTACCACCAAACTCTTAAGTTCTCAAATAGTAATTCGTCCTGGAAAAAAAAGAGCGAGGTATTTGGAACAGAGGCTTATACCCCAAAACTCTTGGGGAAATGAGTGGAACCACCCAGAAAAGAGGTAAATTTTCTGAAAGGAGATGTGTGAACTAATGATTTTATGATATAACAAAGGATTTTTCCTGCCAGTATTTCACACCTCTCTCCTTCTCTTTCATTTTTCCCCATGAAACATAAACTATGTATTCACAAGGGATTTTCATTCAAAAGTACTTCCTTTGAATCTATACCTTTCTATCTACATCTATATCTAGTCTCATCTATATTTTTATGATGTGAGAGTTGGACCATTAAGAAGGTGGAACACTGAAGAATTGATGCTTTTCCCTTGTGATGCTGGAGAAGACTCCTGAGAATCCCTTGGACTGAGAGCAGATCAAACCAGTCAATCCTAAAGGAAATCAACCCTGAATATTCATTGAAAGGACTGATGTTGAAGCTAAAACTCCAATACTTTGGCCACCTGATGCGAAGAGCTGACTCATTGGAAAAGACCCTGATTCTGGGAAAGATTGAGGGCAAGAGAGAAGAAGGTAGCAGAAGATGAGATGATTGGATGGCATCACCAACTCAATGGACGTGACTTTGAGTAAACTCTGGGAGATAGTGAAGGACAGGGAAGACTGGAGTGCTACAGTTCCCCATGGGATTCCAAAGAGTTGGACACAACTTAATGACTAAACAAAAAACAACAATGTATTTATAGCTTGTTAAAAATATAATTATAGGTTATAAAGTTAAATTTTTCATTTAATGCATTCTATTAATTATTCATATATTTGTCACATTTCTTAGTAATTAAATAAGTCATCATTTTTGGATCATATATAATAAAGAAGTAATTTTAATTTTAAAATACTTTATTTTAGATCAACACCTCATTGATATACTCTCAGTTCACTTTAAGGTACTGAGATAATTTTTATATTATATAACAACAAAACTCTACTTTTTAAAAACTAACAAATGGCAGGATCTAATTTTTTTAACTGTGTGGAAAAAAATCCTAATTTTAAACAAATAAATTAAATGACACATTATGTTGAGTTTGGTTTGGGAATCAAGCATGTTCTACAATGAAGTACTGAAGCAAGAATATGTATGCCATCAAAAACAGGCAAAAGCATTTGCAAAATTGTTTGAAGTTTCAAATTTTTTGAACATTAAAAATCTATTGGCGGGGCCGGGAGAGTTCACTTGATGGTCCAGTGGTTGGGAATCTGCCTCCCAATATAAGGAACCCAGGTTCTCTCCTTGGTTAGGCAACTAAGATTCCACATGCCAGGGGGGCAACTAGTGAAAGCCTGAGTGCCATGATAAAGACCCAGGGCAATCAAAAAAAATTTTTTTAATCTATTGGTCTACTGTTTTAATTTTGCATTTTATATAAGGATAACAAAATTAGAAAGTTCCAAGCAGCTAACTGAAGACTTTCTCTGACTATAAAGCCATCTAAGTGTAGATACTCTTTCTTCCCAATAAATAGAAAAGGTAAATGAGGTAGGAATGTCACTATTTTTTTTACATATTAATTTTTCAAGTACTAGGAACTCTTTGTTATGCTGTATGAGAATTTGGATTGGGTGAATGCAACAGGACAGAATGAATGCAACGGGATAGAATGAAGATCAGTCTGAGGCAAACTTGCAGAATTGTTATTTCATATCCTTTATTAGTTTGTGGCATACGTTTCAATGTCAGGGTTTCTTATGCTTGGCCTTTAATCAGCAATCAATTGTGAGATAAATGAAACAATACAGGTGATAAATAAGAAAAAAAGAGCTGTTTAACCAAGGAATAAACCCTCTAGACAATTCACTCAACAGAGCATTCATCTGATTTCCACTAAATGTTGTGCGTGATCACTCCATGTGCTCCTAAAAGCTCTCAAATATTCCGTATCACAGGAAAGAATACTGATTAAAAAAAATAGAAATCGAACCAGATACCATTAGCCCCGGGGAAGAATATTGATTAAAGAAATAGAAATTGAACAAGATGCCATTAGCCACCTTCCATGATATGAATCCCTGAAATATATGACTTGGGAGATGCTGAAGTATTGATGTTTAAGACAGCAAACCATCAGAACACAATTAAAAATTTCCAGATTTGGAACCTTAAAACTCATCTTTTTTTTCCCCTCACACACATGGAAATATTTCTGCAAATCATTATGTGTTATCATTAGGGGGTAAGTGCCCATAAAATTCCTGGAGAGGTACAAACTTTCAAAATGCAGATATAAAACATAATTATTTGAGAAGGGCAAGCCTCCTCTCCCAGAGAAAGTAGCCTTCTGAATAATTATAATTATTTTAATTCATCTGTTGTTATCTGTTGTGTAACAAATGTCTAATCCCACTATTGTTACACTGAGTTATTGAGCATATTCTCAAAAGGTTTTTTTTCTTTTAGTACAGATTTATTTACTTATTTTTTTGGCTCAGTTGCAGCAAGTAGGATCTTCGCTCTTTCATCGTGGCATGTGGACTCGTGATTGTGGCACATGGGATCTACTTCCCTGACCAGGGATCGAACCCAGGGTCCCTGCACCAGGAACTTGGAGTCTTACCACTGGGTCACCAGGGAAGTCCTTCTTTATCTGCCCAAGCCTACAGAATATATAAAAAAGGTGATAGAAGGAGGGCCAGCCCTGGACTATCCCCCAGAAACAAACCCTCAGTAGCTTATAGGCAATAGCCAAGCGCTGAGAAGGGGATGTGAGTTTTGTCCCTGGGAGAAGGGACACTGACATTGTGCTTTTGCATCAGAGATATTTGTTCTTTCAACCTGGAAGGAAATCCATCCAACTTGTCAGTGTAGGGCTCCAAATAGAAGACTTAAGAAACAAATTTTGGCCTGACACTTTCGTTTGTCCATTTTTCTATTTTCCTGTAAAAAACCACAGTTTCAACAATCTTCCTCCCTCTGCTGTGTTGTATTTGTTTTTGCAACTTTGATCAGAACTTACTTCAGCAGCAATGATGGTGAGCGAAGGAATTTCCCAGTGTGTCTGAGGAAACCAGCCCCCAAGCAGAATCCGGCTGCTAACTCAGAATTCTTTCCTACAACACTGTGCTGCCTGCCTCAATTTTCCTAAGATATGCATGGTAGGGCTGGTTGCATTGACAGCTCTGGTATAGGGCTGAGCTGTGTGGTTCTCAGAACTGCAGCCTTTCTGTCGACTAGCTCCTACAATCAAGTCAGTCATAAAACTCACTTTGGCAGACTTAGCTGGAAAGCACAATTTATTCCTTTCAGGAATTTAAAAAAAAAAAAAGAAGAAGAAGAAGAAAGAAAGGAAGGAAGAAGGAAAGGGAGAGAAGGAGAGAGGGAGAGAGCGAGGAAGGAAGAAGGGAGGAAGGAAGAGAAGAGGCATTTTGGACCGTGTTTGATGTTATTTCACACTGTGTTTTAAATGTCCCAAATTAGCCAGGGTCCCATTTGTTTCCCCTCTTAAGTCTAGAATGCGGGAAGGACTGGAGAAGCTCTTTTTCTGAAGAAATGAGATTGCAGAGCTCCTGAGTGTCCAGAAAGCCCAGGACAAAGTTGCCGTCGACTGAGGATAAGTCCCTCCCCCCAGCTCATTGTTCACACTCCCCGCCATGTGGACACAACTCAGAGGGACATGTTTACTGCTGAGTCGGGCACATCTCTTCTGTTTCAATTTCATAAGAATAACAGGAATTGTTGTTGTTTAGTCATTAGGTCGTGTTGGACTCTTGCGACCCCATGGACCGAATGGTAATCATTAAAACACTACCCCAAGGAACTGGGACCCTCATAGTCCACTGATGGGAATGTGAAGTGGTATAGGATGTTTTTTAAAAAGCCAAACCTATTAGGCTAAGTGAAAGAAGACAAACACATAAAGCCACATACTGTATGATGACATATTTATGAAATTTCTGATGCCTATGGCTGATTCAAGTTGAGGTTTGACAGAAAACAACAAAATTCTGTAAAGCGATTATCCTTCAATTATAAAATAAATAAAAAATTTTAAAGTTCTGAAATAAATAAATCCATATATACAGAAACTAGATTAGCAGTTCTCAGGGCATGGGGTGAGAGAGGAATTGGGACTGATGGCTAATAAGTAGGGGGCCTCCATGGGGGGCAATGATGGAAATATTCTGGAATTAGACAGTGTGATGGTCGCAAAACATAGTGAATATTTAAAAACCATGGAACTGTACACTTTAAAGTAGTGAATTTTGTGTTATAGGAATTATCTCAAAACAAATTAAAATTAAAAGCACTGAGTCACACATTCCAAAGAGTCTAAATTAAAGCAACAACTCTGTATGGATATATTCAATGACAGAAAGGATACTTCTCTTGACCTGGGGACAAAGGGAGCATGGAGGGAAAGAGAAAGGCCAATCATACCTGGAGAAAACGATCTATTGTTCTACTTGTATTTTTGCAAATAATAAATAAAGTTAAACAGAAACTCATCACAAATCTTATCATGAATTTCACTCCTGAGAACCTACCCAAGGAAAATGAGAACATGTCCACACAGAAATCACACTCATAGCAGCATCACTCAGAATAGCCAAAAGAGTAGTCCACCAAATGGTGACTGGAAGACAAAATGTGGTATATCCATGTCATGGAATACTAGTCAGTGACAAAGGAATGAAGTGATGATACACAAAATACTTCAGAAGCATTATGCTAAGTGAAAAAGAGCCAGACACAAAAGACTGCCTAGGGTATGATTTCACTTGAGCAAATTTCATGGAAAGGGGAAATTTATCGACAGAAAACATTGCTGGTTGCTTGATGAAAAAGTTCTAAAACTGGATTGTGGTCATGGCTGCACAACTCTACAAATTTACTAAAAACTATTGAAAGAGTATATTTGTAATTAGTGAAAGGTGAGTGGAGAGGGAAGAAGGGAGGAAGGGAGGAAGGCAGAAGAGAAGAAAGGAGGGAAGAACAGGAGGAATGGGAGAGGAGGTGGGAAGAAGGGAAGGGAGAGGGAAGGAGGCAGAAAAGAATGAGAACATAGTTTTTTTAAACCAAAAAATATAAAACAATGTGACAGACATTTAACAGAAGTTTCAGATTAAGACCTCAGATATGGAGATGACACCACCCTTATGGCAGAAAGTGAAGAGGAACTAAAAAGCCTCTTGATGAAAGTGAAAGAGGAGAGTGAAAAAGCTGGCTTAAAGCTCAACATTCAGAAAACGAAGATCATGGTATCTGGTCCCATCATTTCACGGGAAATAGATGGGGAAACAGTGGAAACAGTGTCAGACTTTATTTTGGGGGGCTCCAAAATCACTGCAGATGGTGATTGCAGCCATGAAATTAAAAGACGCTTACTCCTTGGAAGAAAAGTTATGAGCAACCTAGATAGCATATTCAAAAGCAGAGACATTACTTTGCCAACAAAGGTCCGTCTAGTCAAGGCTATGGTTTTTCCTGTGGTCATGTATGGATGTGAGAGTTGGACTGTGAAGAAAGCTGAGCGCCGAAGAATTGATGCTTTTGAACTGTGGTGTTGGAGAAGACTCTTGAGAGTCCCTTGGGACTGCAAGGAGATCCAACTAGTCCATTCTAAAGGAGATCAGCCCTGGGTGTTCTTTGGAAGGAATGTTGCTAAAGCTGAAATTCTAGTACTTTGGCCACCTCCTGCGAAGAGTTGACTCATTGGAAAAGACTCTGATGCTGGGAGGGATTGGGGCAGGAGGAGAAGGGGATGACAGAGGATGAGATGGCTGGATGGCATCACCGACTAGATGGACCTGAGTTTGAGTGAACCCCGGGAGATGGTGATGGACAGGGAGGCCTGATGTGCTGTGATTCATGGGGTCGCAAAGAGTTAGACATGACTGAGCGACTGAACTGAACTGAATTGAACTGAATACAAAATACTTAGAAAGGTGTAAAATGTAGGCAAAGATACATCAAACAAACACAAAAAGGTCTGGGCATACGACATGGAGAAAACAGTCAATAATATTGTCATCTTTGTATGGTGACAGATGATAACTAGACTTACTGTGATGATCATTTTGTAATGTATAAAAACATTGAAGCATGATGTTGTACACCTAAAACTAACATCGCAAGTCGATTTTACTTCAGTTCAAAAAAACCTCCTGGAGATACTCATAGCAGAAAAGTGGAATTAAGTTTGAAAAGGGCTTAAGTCTTCAACAAGGCAAAGAATCATTTTATATGAATAAGAGATTAAAAGTTGAATGAAGAAATATTAAAGCTTGTCATGTAATTTTCTAAATATGCCATTGTAGCAATATGTTTGTGATTTCCTATTGTTCTATCACCAAATGAACAATAAATAAAGTTATTAAATGTTGACTAATACATATAGTAAGTTTGAATTACTAGACATATTCAGTTCAGTTCAGTCGCTCAGTCGTGTCCGACTCTTTGTGACCCCATGAATCGCAGCACGCCAGGCCTCCCTGTCCATCACCATCTCCCAGAGATCACTCAGACTCGCGTCCATCGAGTCAGTGATGCCATCCAGCCATCTCATCCTCTGTCGTCCCCTTCTCCTCCTGCCCCCAATCCCTCCCAGCATCAAAGTCTTTTCCAATGAGTCAACTCTTCACATGAGGTGGCCAAAGTACTGGAGTTTCAGCTTTAGCATCATTCATACTAGTTACATATAAAATCGTTTCTTTTAAATGTCAAAGAAACAGTTGCACAGAGAAAGAGCCCTGTAAGGAAATCTCATTAATTTCTGAAACCAGCATTTTTTGGACTATATCCTCTAATCACAAGTAGCCATGAAAAACAAAACAATGACATGAAGACAAGCTCTGTACTATATATAGGAAGGGAACTTTTAGCTGCTTCTCCCCATGCCGCAAGCTGTCTGCCCACTCGCTTCCTGCCTTACACTTTCCCCCAAGCCAGGTGGCTTTACAGCATCTCTGCCCACTTCCCCATCCTCTTCCAGTTCTGTATGCCTAGGGACTCCTGATGCCTAGGTGGCAATAGTCAGGGCACCTCTCAGAGCCCAGCCAGCCCATGCCACAGGAGACCCGAAAGTTTGATCCCAAGATTTGGAGCTGAATCTGTGTTAGGCTTGACACCATTCTAGCTTCTCCAGAGCTTCTCTCTGAACATTATATGAACTGGCTCAGTGCTTAATAAAGTGGTGCTTTGATTCCCATTGGATTAATTTTAGGGTGTCATACCTCATGGCTTGTAGGATCTTAATTCCACCCCCCCCACCCCCGCCTCAGGAATTGAACCTGGGGTGGGCAGTGAAGCTTAGAGTCCCAACCACTGGACCACCAGGGAATTCCCTAGTGTTTCTTATATATAGCTCCGAACAAGCCTCTAAAGGGAAGCATAGAGTGGCTGGTGAGGACGATTTATGCATTTCTGCAATTTCAGATGTAGATCATATTGGCAATTGTCATCAACCCTCCATCTTGATTTTTAACACCCACCATTTAGAAACTAGAAAAGACTTCTGCACTCCCCAATATCAGCTTACTATTGCAAGCTATTTATAAAATAGAACTTGTTTAAAAAATGGGATGCTTCCATTTAATAATGCTTTTATTACCAAATGAAGAATAATGACAACGGGTTAACATTTAATGACAGGGATTTAACTAAAATTCACTTCAAAGACATCAAGAAGATCAAAATAATAAAGATGAAGGTGGAAACTAATTAGTTAGGAAACGGAACAGGACAGAACAGATAAGCAAATCCAAGAGCTGTTTCTTTGGGAAAAGAAAGAGATGAATCTCTGGTAAAACCAGTTATTAAAAAACACAAGTAGGCAACACAAACAATTACATTTATCCAGAGTCCAAAAGGATTTAATTGCTGATATGAAGATTTAGAAATCTTTAATGAATACCATAAATTGTTGTGTCCTAGTGGGCATGAAGACCCCATTGAAATATACAGTTCTCTCGTCTACAAAACTCCCTATCACCCACTGCACCCCCTGACTCCAGAACTTTACTCTTCAGTTCAGCAGTCCTGAGGCAGGAGAATTCCCTAGACCAGGGCCTCTGGTTGACAATTCAGGCTGGGCAGGCTGACCCCTTTTCTACCTAAAAATGCAAGAAGTTCAGTTTCCACTGCAAACCCCGGGGCATAATGCCAGTTCCTTTCAAGTAGCCTTGACCTTGTCTCTTTTCAAGCTAAACTGCAGCCCCACTTTTAGCCCCATCAGAAAGCCTAACTAAAAAATAAACTTGGCTTGGAAAATGTGGAGACCAGGAGGCATAGTGTTCAGAGTTTGACCTGGGAAATCCTGAACTAAATAAAAACTTTGTTATAGGAGAAAGCAAATTGATGGGGGGCGGAGGGGTGGGCAGCGTAGAGTGAGTGGGCAAGGCTAATACACATTCCATGGGGGAAACAATCTTGTACCAGGCTAATCAGTTAAGTTTCTGATCTAGTTCCACCTTTTCTACATTTTAGTTGTATCACTTCTGAGGTTATCATTTCTATGAACTGGAGACAACCACCAGTTATCTCACAGAAGAATTGTTAGGAGTAAATAAGGCCACAGATGTGGAAGTATTTACAAAGAGAAAAACTTGATACGATGGTGGTGCAGGAAGAGGGGATTTCTCTGCTCCTTTGGCGATGAGCTAAGACAGCCTGGAATCTGTTCTACAGCAGTCATGACATTCACCTTTCAAATGCAATAGTCTTTTATCTGCAACAGTCTTTCTTGGTCTCTCCAGACTGGCCTGGAGCTGCCAGTGGACTGCTGTGAGGTTGAGTGAATGTTAGTCACTCAGTTGTGTCCAACTCTGCAACCCCCTGGACTCTGCCTACCTGGTTCCTCTGTCCCTGGAATTCTCCAGGCAAGAATACTGGGGTGGGTTGCCATTTCCTCCTCCAGGGGATCTTCCCTATCCAGGGATTGAACCCAGGTCTCCTGAATCACAGGCAGATTTTTTACCATCTGAGCCACCAGGGAAGACCTGTCATTGTCAAAAGGTCCAGTTGTCCCAGCCAAGGAGGGGAGCATACCTCTAGAGCCCAGTAATCCCACAAGGATGTAAATAAGGGCAACACAATACCCTGATTCCTCCCCTTGAGCACCCAGATTCCTTGATCACCAAGGCCTTTGGGTAAGAGGGCTTGCAACACTGGAGAACTGACCTTACCTATGAAACAAATATTTGAAAACCCCATCAGGACTCAGACCCATGTGGGGAAGCATAGAGCAGCTCAGCAGGGGCTCATTGATTACTTTGTGTGTTGGAACTTAATAGAAATCCATTTCTCTGTCTCTCCCAGTAAATATTTAATCAAATCCAACACACTGATCATTAATGGGCTGGATTTTTAAGGACATGTGCAAAGAAGACTTGAGACTGGTGTCATGAGAGCAAAATCAGAGGGTGCACTCAGAGATGGATATTCCTGAAACAGATCACAGTACAATGTGGCTCACGTTCATGATAAAGGTGCATTTTATATCACTGGAAGGAGGAATTATTCCACAAGTAATATGGTTAACCATTTGGGGAAAATGATAAACTAGCCAACTATTTGGGGGGAAATAATTGAACCTTACTTTATGTTGACATGCATTCAGATAAAATACAGAATTAAATGTAAAAATAATTGGACTTCCCTGGAAGCCCAGTGGTTAAGACTCCAGGCTTCCACTGCATGGGGACAGGTTCAAACCCTAATTGGGGGATTAAGATCCCACATGCTGCTCAGTGCAGCCAAAAAATAAGAAAAGATAAAAATAAATATAAAAAAATCATAGTAGCTTATATAGGTGAACGTTCATATAATCTTGGCATATGCAAAGCCTTTAGAAGCTTAACACAAAAATTAGAAACCACAAAGGAAAAGCATAATAAACCTAACAGTTGCATAACAGTAAACAATGCTATAAAGCAACAAAAATGATGACTAATAAAGCATAAACAAAAGACAAATATGAAACTTGGAAAATATTTGCAACATAATTATGTTTTTAAACACTAAATGTAGTTTGGTGTGTTATATATGTGTGTGTGTTATATTACATATAAAAATTTCTTACAAATTAAACCAAAAAATGAAAATTCCAACAGAAAAATGGATAAAGGCTTCCACCTCCTGGGTTTGTAAGTATCAAGTAAGGGAAGACATTCTCTACCTGGAGCGATATATAAGTTTGAAAGCAGAAACTTTCCTTTAAATCTTTTAAAAAACATATTTACTGATTTATTGGGCAGCATTGGGTCTTAGCTGTGGCACTCAAGCTTCTCTATAGCTGATTCTTAGCAGCCCCAGGACACGCAGGATCCTAATTCCCCTGCCAGGGATCGAACCTGTGCCCCTTGCATTTGAAGACAGATTCTTAATCAGTGGGCTACCAGGGAAGTCCCTAAAAGCAGAAACATTTTATGTAGCCTTTTAGATTTCTCTGTATGTAGAGACTATGGCTTTGGGGCCACCTCCATCCACTAGATAGGGAATGCTTTGAACGTGTAAGTGAATCCTAGAGAAAGAAGGAAATTCTGTGGCTACATTTTACTTTATAGTAGTAGAATAAGCTGTAATATATTATATAAAGGTCCTGCTTTTTACAACATTCTCAAAGTTGTTGGGGCATATTTTCCAACGATGGCTGCACCAATGTATATGTCAACCCACAATGCTCTGATTATAATAGAAATATGCAAATAACAAGGTTCAGTCAAAAGATACTGATTGCATCCCAGTAAGCACTCACCTTTAAGTCATGACCCAAAATTCAGACCTTAACATTTAAAGCCATGTTAAATCCTTATTCTGCAATAGCATGATGGTAAAAGCCCAGGATGTAAGAATTAAATCTCCAGGGTTTAACACTTGGTTTACCATTAATTGTATGACCTTGGAAGAGTGACTTAACCTTTCTGTGCTTTCCATTTCTTTATTGGTATAATGGGAATAATAATGGTTCTGATTCATAGAGTTGTTGCTAGTGCATGCATGCATACATACTGAGTCCCTTTAGTTGTGTCCAATTCTTTGCAGCCCTGTGGACTGTAGCCCTCCAGGCTCCTCTGTTCATGGGATTCTCCAGGCAAGGATACTAGAGTGGGTTGCCATGCCCTCCTCTAGGGGATCTTCCCAACCTAAGAATCAAACCTGCATCTCTGACATCTCCTGCACTGATAGGTTGGTTCTTGATCACTATCGTCACCTGGGAAGCCCTGCTAGTGCATAAATACACATAAGTAAAGAACTTAGAATAGTTCTGAAAACATATGATATGCTTAATATATGGTACCTGATATTATTCCGGGTGTTCTTATTTACCTGACTGATACATTAATAGAAAGAAGGAAAGAAAGAAATTGAGAAACATTGTGGGTGTCCTTGGTGGCTCATACTGTAAAGACTCTGCCTGCAGTGTGGGAGACCTGTGTTCGATCCCTGGGTCAGAAAGATCCCCTGGAGGAGGGAATGGTTACTTGCTCCAGTATTCTTGCCTGGAGAATTCTGTGGATAGAGGAGCATGGAGGGCTACGATCCATGGGGTTGCAAAGAGTCAGACACGGCTGAGTGACTAACACACAGACACACACACACACAGAAATATTGTACCAAGCTGATGTTCTTTATTTAGATTCATAAGTGGAGGCAAGGAATTGTCTGTTGATTCACTCTGCTGCCTACTCTGATGGGCAATTCTTGGGCAACCATGTCCTAATATGTTATGGCAGGACCAAGGCTGCCCTGGAAGGGTGTGGCCTGATCCACATGCATTCTTTTTTTTTTTTTTTTATTAATTCAGATGCATCAGGTCTTAGTTGAAGCATGCAGAATCTTTCATTCCAGCTTGAGGACTCTGTAGTAATGGCACATGGCCTCCGCAGTTTGTGAGCTTCAGTGGTTGCAGCACGCGGGCTTAGCTGCTCCTTGGTACATGGGATCTTGTTTCCCCAACCAGGGATTGAAACTGCATCCCCTGCATTGCAAGGCAAATTCTGAACCACTGGACCACTGGGGAAGTCTTCCACATACCTTCTGGAAGTTGACATTTGGGCATAGATACTTGTGGGTGGAGGGGAAGATGGAAAGGAGAGATCCAGACACTACAAGGAAAGCTAACTCTAAGGAGAGAAAAGACCAAATTCAGGATGTTAGTGCATAGAGACAGATCACATATTTTGTCATTTCTCCCAAGCCTGGGCACCACCACTTTCTATTGTGGTTTAAGAGAGGCCAAGCCTGTAAAGTAACTTGTGCCAGTGGGGACCCAGGCTGAGGGTGCTGGGCTGGAAGTGAGCTTTGGAAGAAAAGAGGGAAAAGGCAGAATGTCCTCCAGAATCCTGCAGTCTTCCGGCTTCACTCACTGAGAGTGTGGCAAGGGCAGCCTCCTCATTATTCCCAAAGGCTTATCCCATCCCCGCTCACTCCAAGCACCACGACACAGAGTCTGTGTCACGGTCCAATACTTAGCCTGATTGGTGCCCAGTTGCTAAGGACTGCAGCAAGCCAGGCTTCCCTGTCCTTCACCATCTCCCAATGTCTGCTCAAACTTATGTTCATTGATTTGGTGATGCCATCCAATCATCTTATCCTCTGTCATCCCCTTCTCCTGCCTTCAATCTTTCCTAGCATCAGGGTCTTCGTCTGGATTTTGTGCTAAAACAGAAACATTTGAGAGAGGGCTCAGGGAAGGATGAGAAATAGAATTTCTCGAGTGCCTACTGAAAGTCACGAAAAGAGCTAGATCCTTTTCTATCATTTCATGCAGGCTTCAGAAAGATTCTGAAAAGGTACACACATCCCCATGCAGTAGCCAAGACATGGAAATGTCCATTGACAGATGAATGGATAAAGATGTGGTGTGTATATATGTATGTGTATATATACATATATGAATATATATATATAATGGAATGCTATTTAGCCATAAATAAGAATGAAATAATGTCATTTACAGCAACACAGATGCAGCTAGAGATTATCATACTAAGTGAAGTAAACCAGAAAGAGAAAGACAAATACCATAGGATATCACTTATATGCGGAGTCTAAAATATGACACAAACTTATCTACAAAACAGAAACCGTCTCACAGACAGAGAGAACAGACTTGCAGTTGCCAAGAGGCAGAGGGAGTAGAGGAGGGGAGGATTGGGAATTTCAGATTAGCAGAGGTAACTGTTATATATAGAATAAACAATAAGGTATAACACTGGGAACTAGATTCAATATCCCATGATAAACCACACACACACACACACACACACACACACACACACACACATCTGAATCACTTTGCTGTAGAGCAGAAATTAATTCAACATTGTAAATCAACTATATGTCAATAAAAGAAATTCTAAAATAAATAAAAAGGATTTTGAGCTCAATATTTTTATTTATTTCCAGGTAAAATGGGAAACTGAGTTTTAGTATTACAACTAGGGTTTGAATCCAACATCAGTCCCAAGGCTCACGATCTCCCAAGTACACCAGTGAAAAATATAAATGTGGATATAAAAATATCCATACATCCACTCACTCCCCTAACCGCAGGCTAGAAAAAGGAGGGAAAATAGGGCTGGTAGACGCCAAAGCAGGACTTGAGGTTCACAATAACAGGATGTGCTGAGCACAGCAGAGTTTTCTGGTAGCATAGCTACCAGTCACCTGCCCTCCTCCTGCTTGTTTACAAGTCAGGAAATGAAGAGGGGATGGCGAACACGAGGGGGAAATTGACAAGCAAGCGAACTCTAGAAGTTTCACTGAGCAGCGAAGATTCTCTCACATTTTGTCATCAGCAGGGTAGAGAGAATGTCAAGGTCACAGACAAGACGACTGTGTAGGCAACATCTCCCAGTCTACACAGCTGCAGGCACAGTAAGAAAGATGCCATGAAGGATGCTGGCTCAGCAGTCTTAGGCAGAACCCAGGGTATCAGCAGTTCCCTCCCCCAGCCAATCCCTCTTTTTCTGACTCAAGGACTCACAGGCTCAGAAGGATTTCATAGATTCTGGGGATAGGTATATTAGGTTCAAATCTTGGGTCTCCTGTGTTTCTTGGTCGTTGTGAAAAATACAATAGAACAATATCAGTAAAGGACAAGGCAGTGTTCACTCATGTCACTTGTCAAGGGTATAATTCTAGACTTCTCCAAATGGTTACAGAGTCCTACCAGCTCTTAAGGCCTTAAATAGTTCAACCCAGCTTCCTTCCCCAGCCTCAGATCAGGCTACCAAAATGCTCCACTGAACCATCAGATTTCACTTCATCATAGTCACAGAAATATAGACTTGAAAAAAAAAATCATTCATTCAACTTTAGTCTATACTCTACTGTCACACTGCACACCTGCGGTTCCCTGTGATTTAGTATGGTTAGAAATCCCCTAGTTGTCTTATAAAATAGCACACTCTGTGTCTTAGGGAAAGGTGTAGCTTTCAAGAGTCATTTCCAGGGTGCGGTTCCTTATGTGCTTGTCACAGCTGCCCTTGCACGGTCTAGATGGTTTGGTTCAGCTGCAGTGGCTCTCTTGCTGAGGTCAATCTGAGGAGATATATGTTTTTTTCTATCATTAGTGACATTTAGTGCATTCACGCTGTTGTGCAACCATCACCGCTATCTAGTGCAAAACACACTTATCTCCCTAAAAGGAAATCTTGTACCCATTATGCAGTCAATCCCTGTCTCCTCTCCCCCTAGTCCCTGGCAGCCACTAATTTGCCTTCTGTCTCCATGGATTTGCCTATTCTGGATATTTCATAGGAATGGAGTCACACAGGTAAGAGCTAAGGTTAACCCCATCTGACTGAGAGGCCCCCAACCAATCAAGGGTCCCCAGGCTCACTGGCCCCATCACAGTCTGACTGCCTCCAATGACCGACTTTCTCGGATGAGGAAAGATATCTCCCTGGGTTGCTTATTCAGTGATTCTATGGGTTGAAACCCCAGTTTCTGCCTTCTCTGGGCTTCTCCCGACCCAACCTGACCTTCCATATGGAAGCCAACAGCTCCAATTCTGCAGTGGGGTCATTCTGCTCTAAGACCTGAACTCTCTCATGGTATTTAAAGTCAAAGAAGTAGATAGATGTAATTTTCTGAGAAATGAGTATAGGATAAGAAGAATGTCTAGGACAGAACTCTGAGGAGATCCAACCAAAGAAATGAGATAGAGGAGTTGTTGATACAAGAAACCAAGACAAAAATGATCGGAGAAGTAAGAGAAAACTCCAGGACTGTGACATGTCACAGAAGCCAAAGGTAAGCATGTTTTCAGAAGAGAGGTGTCAGCGGAAATCAAATCAGCTGGGACTGAATGACCAACTTCACAAGGGCGGTTCTGATAGATGCCTCAGCCGGAAACCAGGTCACTGTGGGCTGCAGGGGCAACAGAGGGTGAGAGGGTGTAGACAGTGGAGGGGATTCAATACTCTCAAGAAGTCTGGCTGTACAGAAGAAAAGAAACAGTGAGCTCCAGCTTGAGAGGAGCATGGGGTCTAAGGAGGGTTGTTTCAGGGGCTTTCTTTTTGTTTGGGGCATGAAACAAAAGAGAATGGTTTCAGGTTGATGGGAGTCTCCCAGAGAAGAGAGGTTTAAGATGCAAGACCTCACATTGTGGCCCTCAGAAGTTAGAGGATGGAGCCAGGACCCAGAGCCACCGAGAGTGGATCTGCTCCAGCCATGAAAGCCTGAGGACAAGACCCAGATGCAGGGTCTGTCCAACAGACCTGGAAGCAGGGTGACCCCTGGCAGTGACAATGGGAAGTAGAAAATGGCAGGTGGAATGCCATGACTGGCCCATCCTGGCATCAGAAGGACTTCTTCTTCTTCTTTTTTTTTTCTTTTAATTAAGAAGGACTTCTGATTGTGGTCTCAGACAAGTAATTGGTACAGAGCCAGTCAGGCTATGTCAGCGGCACCCTCAGGGACTCTCTCACAGCTGTCCCAGCAAGCGGACAAAGCCCCTCTGTGAGAGGCTCGAATTGTGTGAAGAGACAGTAATGAGTGGAAAAGATGGATTAGAGAAAGAGCCAGAAAACAGGATTCCTGTTTCCCAAGCTTGGATTCCCACCCCGTCTGGCAGAGGGGACATCTCTCAGATGGAGTAGGCTCACAGAGGTGGACCAGACAAAGAGGGTGATCAGCATAAGTGTGTGGTCACATTCGAGTTCATGTGCCTGACACACAGTGAGGCCAAACAAACCTAGCTTCAGAATTCGGACCAGAGAAAGATTTATTGCAGGTGCTGAGCAAGGAGAACCAGGGGCTTATGCTCAAAAAAGGCCTGAATTCTCCAGTGGTTTCTGGGGAAACATTTTTAAAGACAAAATTTTGGAGGACTTCCCTGACAGTCCAGTGGTTAAGACTCAAGCTTCCAATACAAGAGGCACAGGTCCAGTCTCTGGTCAGGGAATGAAGATCCCACATGCCGCATGGTGTGGTCAAGAAAATTTTCAAAAATAAAAAAATAAAGGCAAAATTTGGGGGGCAGGCTCCTGGGTGTGTGACCTTCCTCTGATTGGCTGGTGGGGAGGGAACAGAGTAGTTTCAAGAATCTCAATCATCAGTCTTCTGGTTCCAACCAGTCTCGGGTTGACGTGCTCAGCCTGAAGTTACCATCCTCCACCTGAGTAGAAGCCTTAATGCATAAAGAATTCAGAGGTTTGCATCAGATTGAAAGGGAAAGGGAAGTCGCTCAGTCGTATCTGACCCCATGGACTGCAGCCTACCAGGCTCCTCCGTCCATGGGATTTTCCAGGCAAGAGTACTGGAGTGGGGTGCCATCGCCTTCTCCGATGAATGAGTCTACCTGTTTGTAAAAATGGGACCGATGAAAACAGTGCCTTCACTAGGTTATCACACTGTGCGAGTTCAGTTGTCAAGAGGGAGCAACTCAAAGGACATCACACAATCTATAAACCAGCTGAAGGAGCCACCCAGACTTTGCCCTGCAGAACCCTTTCTGGGCGATGATTAGACAAGTCCTCATAGATGATATACTGTGTGCAGAAGCGCGGATCAGAATCAGCTTTGGCATTTGCATCAGATTGTTAGGTATATATATCCCTTGAGGATGAACCCCAGGACCCTCTCCCATGCTCTGCTATTGTTTTCTGACTACCATTTTTGCTTCTGCATTCCCTCACTCCTCTAGTTATTAGTAACTGTTTGAATCTACCCTTTGGAACTCAGGGATCGTCAAGAAGACTGAAAGCCTTTTTCCTACAAACAGAATGGGGGACACAGAAAGCCTTTTGGACTCAGGAGGGCCCCATGGGGTTCCACTAAATTTCAGTCACCCTCTTTTTTGACACTCCTCAATTTTGAGAGGAATGGGTATTGGACAAGAAAGGGAATATGGTTTGGATAGAGAGATTCATAAACTTGGCAGAGAAATTCAATTTTTGGTTGGGGGTCCTTGGTTTCAAATGCGCAGAGCATGATTCACAGGAGGAAGTACAAACAATATCTCAGTTATTTAATATAAATAAATCTGGAGGATTTTGAATTGTGAATTATCCTGTCTCTGCAGGATGTACATCATGAGATTTGTTTGGCCTCTTCAGGAGAGTTGGCTCCATTCCTAATGAGATTACACGAAAGCCAGGGACAAGCCAGAGCAGAGAGGGAATTATCACATCACCTCTGAGAACGTCACCTTATCAGTTGTGGCTTTGGTAGCTGGGCACTCAACACTGGAGCGTTCAGAAAATGTTGAGGGGGGTGCTGCACATCCCTGATGGCTAGTAGTGGAGACAGAATTTGAAGTTGGTTGAGTTGATTCTTGTGAGGTAGTTTGAGCATTCTTTGGCATTGCCTTTCTTTGGGATTGGAATGAAAACTGACCTTTTCCAGTCCTGTGGCCACTGCTGAGTTTTCCAAAGTTGCTGACATATTGAGTGTAGCACTTTCACAACATCGTCTTTTAGGATTTGAAATAGCTCAACTGGAGTTCCATCACCTCCACTAGCTTTGTTCATAGTGAAGCTTCCACTTGCCTTCACATTCTAGGATGTCTGGAAACAGTGGCAGATGGTGATTGCAGCCATGAAATTAAAAGACGCTTACTCCTTGGAGGGAAAGTTATGACCAACCTAGACAGCTAAAGCAGAGACATTACTTCGTCAATAAAGGTCTGTCTAGTCAAGGCTATGGTTTTTCCAGTAGTCATGTATGGATATGAGAGCTGGACTATAAAGAAAGCTGAGTGCCGAAGAACTGATGCTTTTGAACTCTGGTGTCAGAGAAGACTCTTGAGAGTCCCTTGAACTGCAAGGAAATCCAACCAGTCCATCCTAAAGGAGATCAGTCCTGGGCATTCATTGGAAGGACTGATGTTGAAGCTGAAACTCCAATACTTTGGCCACCTGATGCGAAGAGCTGACTCATTGGAAAAGACCCTGATGCTGGGAAAGATTGAGGGCAGGAGGAGAAGGGGATGACAGAGGATGAGATGGTTGGATGGCATCACTGACCCAACGGACGTGATTTGGGTAAACTCCGGGAGTTGATGATGGACAGGGAGGCCTGGCACACTGCAGTTCATGGGGTCACAAAGAGTAGGACATGACTGAGCGACTGAACTGATCTGAATTGAGTTGATTCTTGTTCAGGATGGCTTATTGACCTTAGACTCAACCGCTGTACTCGGGAAATTTATAAGAAATGCATGCAAATTACCATAATGGAATCAGTTCTGAATATTCATTGGAAGGACTGATGCTGAAGCTGAAACTCCAATACTTTGGCCACCTGATGCGAAGAACTGACTCATTGGAAAAGACCCTGATGCTGGGCAAGGTTGAAGGCAGGAGGAGAAGGGGATGACAGAGGATGAGGTGGTTAGATGGCATCACTGACTCGATGGACATGAGTTTGAGTAAGCTCCGGGAGTTGGTGATGGACAGGGAAGCCTGGCGTGCTGCAGTCCGTGGAGTCACAACGAGTCAGACACAACTAAGCAACTGAGCTGAACTGACCATGTGTCTTAGAGTCCAGTGGGGATTTACAGAGTGGAGAAATCACATGAAAACTTTAATTTGAGAGAAATGGTCCCACTGCCCAAAGAAAAACAATCAGGATATTTGAAAGCATGTTTCTTCTGAAAAAAAAAAAAAATCTCATTAGGTGGATCTGCAAGCAGAAAAAACAAAGTTAGACTTCTAGAGATAGAGAGGAAGGTAAATATTTGGGTTGAGATCTAATGGTAGGATTTGGGTATTCAGAGATGGAAGAGACCTATGGGCATTATTTCCAAAACAGGATCTGTGAAACAAAAGCCAGGAAGGCCTCTGAGATAAGAATGAATTTGTAACACAAACCTGAACATGCTAGAAAGAACATACTGTCTATCTACTTTTAATAAAATTACGGTAGGGATGGCATCAATGTCGTCATTCCATTATATTCAGCTTTGAGAAAATTAAATTTCAGTGATTAAGAGGGTTCTTTTCCCTCCCCACCTTCCAGTCCCATCCCCACTCCCAGAGCTAATGACCCGGACTCATGATGTAAAGCAAAACATTGAAGAGCATCTCTGGTCATTGCTGTGTCTCAGGGGCCAGCGAACCTTTTCTGCAAGAGACCAGAGAATACATTTTTCAGGCTTTGCAGGCCAGACAAGACTGTGTCACAACCACTCAGCTCTGCCACTGTTGATTGAAAAGAGCCATAGACAATAGGTAAATGAATGAGCTTGGTTGTGTTCCAAAAAGACTTTATTCATAAGCGCTGAAATTTGAGTTTCATGCTATTTTTATATGTCATGAAATCTTCTTCTTCTTCTGATAGTTTTCAAATATTTAAAAATAAAAAAATGTTAATTCATAGTCATACAAAAACATATGGTGTGATGGGTTTGACCTATGATGTAATCCCTTCTCTACATGGTTTCCACCAAGATGCTTACACAGATTCTTGAAGTTGGGTGGCCCAGTTGCCTCATAGAAATCTGCCAGGGCTGAGAGCCTTGATACCCAGAGTCCAGAAAGACCTTCCTATACTTAATATGGAATTGTCATCTTCCTGAGGTTCTTGGAGGATATGCCACAGAGTGCCATTACTTACAAAAATTGCAGATATCTTCTCCTCCCCTTGGAGAAAAATCTTTGCTGTTCCATTGCTAATGTTGTAACCACGGGTTCTGGGAAAAAAACTCACTCAGAAGGACAATGCAGATAGTGGAGTACAGTTTATTACACCGGTGGGCCCAAGCCAGAGTCTCCTCTTAGCCAAGGACTCTGACCAGTTTTTGTGAAAACCTTATATATCCTAAGTGTACTTGCTCAAACCCACCTCCCCAGATTCCTTGACACTAGTCTGGACAAGGTAAAAGAGAGATACGATCAAAGTTAACCCATGATTCATGTGTCACAAGTCTAGATAAACAGTGGATATTTATCAATAGGCCTGTGGCCATATCCTGAGAAACATAATGGAATTTACCCCTTTGTTCTGTTACAGAGATAATTAGCATATTCTTTTAGGCAACGGAGAGTCCAAGTACAAGTCCTGAGGCTCTTTTATCTGGGGGTCTAGTTTTCCATTGGTGCGCCATTTCTATAGACACCAGGCATAAAGTTCAGAGTCCACTGGGAAGGTGACCATGCATGTAGCCTAATGTTCACAGCCTGGCCTAAGGTGGAGTCCAGCTCTGTCTGTTCCCTCCTTCACTAAGAACTCTATTTCTCAAGCCACTCTACAGATCCTTTCCCTAGCATAATGTGCTCAGTTCTTCAGGGTAAATGGAGAAAGCCAGGAAGGGAGGTGACCTGTAGACTACTTCTTTAGGCCCTACAGCAAGGGAGCACAAGCTACTTGTTGGAATGCCAAGTAATGTACCAAGAAAATAAAGATGCATATCTTAATAAATTATCCTGCCTAGGACCAGAGTTTACTAGCCCAGGAGCAAGTTCAGCCCTCTACATTACAAACTTAAGAGACCAGACTGTCCCTTCACAGCTCAGTGGTTACTGGTCTTGGATGCCTTCAGAAAACTTCTGAAGAGAGGTCAGGTGACAAACAGGAGAAGTATGTGGTTTGGCCTTCCCTGGGACACAAGGCTCCACTGAAGATGATCCAAGGTCTAGCTTGGCAGTAACTTAGCAATCACTTTGACTAACCACTGATCTTATCAGCCGCCCACCCCAGGAAGTCCTAGCATATCTGTGGTACAAAGAACAAACACCAGCTAATTTTTACTTTCCCCACAAAAGTTTTTGCTTCCACTTTGGGTGAATTGCTTAAGGTCTTTAAGAATTTAGCCATAATACCAAAAACAAGAGGTCAAATGCCATTTTGGTTCTGAAATCGTCTCCAATCCCCCAGTCTAAAGTGGCCTCTTCTATTCTGATCTCTAAGTGTTGCAGGGAGAAGCCAGTTCTGACTACATGTTGGAACTGTTTCTTTGACTTGCTTTTCATTGCTTTTTATAATTACAGTCATACATAATGGCCTGCCTCAGAGGACCCTGCCCCTCTGCCTGACTGTTAAACTAAAGTGTCTTTGGTTAGCTCACAGGGAGATCATCTGACTCTGCCCTGTGAAAAGAAGAGATTAACATATCCTTTCCCTGAGGCTGATCATTCCTGGAGATGTTTTGCAAGCTTGAAGTTCCTCTCATTTCCCCACTGCCTCTCCCTCTCTATTCTGTCTTTCGACTGTAGTTCCTCAATGCTTCTCCCTGGCTCTATGAAAGAATCTGACATCCAGACCCTGGCAAGGTGGTTATTTTGAGACATTAGTCTGCCATCCTCTCGGTCAGCCAGCGTTCCGAAGAAAGTTGTATTCCTTGCCTCAACACCTCATCTCTCAGATTCACTGGCCCATTGTATGGCAAGCAGAGGGAGCTTGGACTCTGTAACAAAAGCACACATGATGTCCACATCACCATCATCCCCTTGGTGAATCTCAGGCCCCTGTAGTAGCAGAATTGGCTTCAAGAATGGTTCCTACAGCCACCTGCTCCTTAGTAAAATGACTGGGCTTACTAAAAAAGAATGTTCTCCACACAAGGCAATTTGAGATAAGAAAAATCATCCTTGGAGGGTAGGGACTGGGTGGGCATCAAAACCAGGAAATGCAAGAAGTTTGCTGAGAAATCACTTTTGTAAAGAGTCCACAGAAGATAGGAGTCTACTGTCCAGACCTGAACATCATTCTCTCAAGTGTAAACCATCAACCGGGTTGATTTCTTGCTCCTTATCCATATACCCGTCAACCTTTGGGAATGAGCTCATTTTTTTATGTCCACACACATCAAACAGGAAAGACTCAACCAAGACTTATTAAATAGGTGAATTAATGGAAGTCACTTTCAGTAACTGAGCCAATATTTGCCTAATTTCTCCCCATAGGTCTAGAGAAAGGACATTTTATAATATATCCTTACCATTCCACAGAGTTGTATAAATTCCCCTGGCTTTATTATTTTTTTGAACTTGAAAAAATGATTCTTAAGTTCAAGATGACTGACACATATATGCTTTCAAAACGGGAAGAGAGGGAAAGGAGAGATGACAGCCTTCACTGAACACTTTATCATTAAAATAAAAGGCTTCCCAGAAACTCCCTTCTTAGACCTTGCTCCAGCTTAAATAGAACTGTGTCCTCTGTCCACCCAGCCTAACAAAGGAGGTTAGGGCCTTGCATCTTCACTTCTCCTGCCTCTAAAGAAAAGGAGATGGAGGAGCAGCTGAACAATTTTGAAAAATTAAAGCACTGAAAGAGAAATTAGCTCTGTTCTCTACTAAAATATGTTATAAAGCCACAGGAAGGCAATCAGACTGGTACATATAAGATTTAACAGAAATGCATAGGAAAGAAGGAATTAGCCCAGATCCTAGTATATGTAACAACTCAATATATAATTTATTTAAAAATTTGCCCTTCTGTCAGCTGGATGATGAAGTACGCTGGCTGCTGAGCAAATTTGCAAGACTGAATTGGTCACAACTATTGTTGGAGGGAAAAATAACCCAGAAGAGGAGAACTCACCATTTACTGCACGGAGAGACCAGATCCCCTCCTCCCTTTAAACTGACAAAGGATGAGCAGAGGGCACTCATGTCAGCCTCCAGGTGATGGTTGAAGACCCCAGAGTCTTCAGCTTCTACCTCCCATGCAACACGGTTGACTTTTTCAAGAAAATTGAAGTGGGACCTAGAACAGTGGGGACCTCAGAGAGGACTGCAAGAGGAAGTGGGAAGAATAAGATCCAGAGAATTTAAGGAAAAGAGGACTCTGTGTGAAACATTTTCTAGAGGTGGTAAGGACTTGCCTCTTAAGTTATATTAGAGAAACGAGTCAACTGAAGAAAGTCTCAGTTACTGCTTTGTGATAGTAAATTTACTCTTCACTGATCGATCTGTGAGTATCCCATGACAGGCCAGCATGCATTTGGTCCATGGGAAAACTGTGAGCAGAAAATTCTAGGATGGGAAAAGCAATCATTATTATGCCACTTTATTGAGCTCTGGTAGAAATGGTCTCTAAAGGTCATCAACCCCATTTTGGGGATGATGATGGTAAAAATAATAACCCACAGCTAACATTTCATCAGCATTTAGTATGTGCCAGCATTGTGGATTATGTAATTTAATCCTCAGAACCACTCTATGGAATTCAGAATTCTACTGTTGCCCAAGCTTTATTTATTTATTTTTCCAGATACTGAAGCTGGGTATGTTAAGTTAATCACTCAAGACCACCCAACAAGTAAGTGGTGAACTCAGGGTGCAAACCTTGGTGGAGACGACTTCCCCAGTGGCCCAGTGTTTAAGACTGTGTGCTGTCAATGCAGGGAGCACAGGTTAAATCCCTGATCAGGGAGCTAGGATCCCATGTGCCATGCAGTGAGGCCAAAAGATTTAAAAAAAAAAACCTTGGGCTTACCAGGTGGCTCAATGGTAAATAATCTGCCTGCAGGAGATGCAGGTTCAATCCCCACATCATGAATATTCCCTAGAGAAGGAAACGACAACCCACTCCAGTATGCTTGCCTGGAAAATCCCAGGGACAGAGGAGACTGGCGGGCTGCAGTCCATGGGGTCACAAAGAGTCAGACACGACTTAGTGATTAAACAACAGCATACAAAATAGAGTCTCTAAAATGACTGATCCAGTATTAATTAAAAAAAAAAAAAACAAAAAAAAAACCACCTTGCTGAAGAGACTTCATGCTCCTAACCCTTGTCCTGCATCATTCGGCAGAATCACAGCCGGCAGTGAGAGATGTGAAACTGATAGCAGTAGAAACAGTTTTCCCTGGAATGAAAGATTATGAGGCTAAATATCCTAATTTCATTCTTCCTTCCACTTCACAGGTTAGTAAGAAATGCCTACTTGTGTTAAAACAAGGACCACTGCTACATTCAGAATCCACCCAGAATTACACTGTTTGAAGCACTCTGCCAAGTACACGGTGGAGCAAATGTTTTCTAAATTCCTCATATTCAGTATGGAAAGCAAATTTCCCTATTGTTGACAGAGAATTATAGCTTAAAGAGTGCTTCCAGAAATCTCAGAGAATTTAAACTGTGATTTCAGTTCAGTTCAGTTGCTCAGTCGTGTCGGACTCTTTGTGACCCCATGAATCGCAGCACGACAGGCCTCCCTGTTCATCACCAACTCCCGGAGTTCACTCAGACTCACGTCCATCGAGTCAGTGATGCCATCCAGCCATCTCATCCTCTGTCGTCCCCTTCTCCTCCTGCCCTCAATCCCTCCCAGCAGAAGAGTCTTTTCCAATGAGTCAACTCTTCGCAGGAGGTGGCCAAAGTACTGGAGTTTCAGCTTGAGCATCATTCCTTCCAAAGAAATCCCAGGGTTGATCTCCTTCAGAATGGACTGGTTGGATCTCCTTGCAGTCCAAGGGACTCTCAAGAGTCTTCTCCAACACCACAGTTCAAAAGCATCAATTCTTCGGTGCTCAGCTTTCTTCACAGTCCAACTCTCGCATCCATACATGAAAACAGGAAAAACCATAGCCTTGACTAGATGGATCTTAGTCGGCAAAGTAATGTCTCTGCTTTTGAATATGCTATCTAAGTTGGTCATAACTTTCCTTCCAAGGAGTAAGCGTCTTTTAATTTCATGGCTGCAGTCACCATCTGCAGTGATTCTGGAGCCCAGAAAAATAAAGTCAGGCACTGTTTCCACTGTTTCCCCATCTATTTCCCCTGAAGTGATGGGACCGGATGCCATTATGTTCATTTTCTGAATGTTGAGCTTTAAGCCAACATTTTTACTCTCCACTTTCACTTTCATCAAGAGGTTTTTTAGTTCCTCTTCACTTTCTGCCATATGGGTGGTGTCATCTGCATATCTGAGGTTATTGATATTTCTCCCGGCAATCTTGATTCCAGCTTGTGTTTCTTCCAGTCCAGTATTTCTCATGATGTACTCTGCATATAAGTTAAATAAGCAGGGTGACAATATACAGCCTTGATGTACTCCTTTTCCTATTTGGAACCAGCCTGTTGTTCCATGTCCAGTTCTAACTGTTGCTTCCTGACCTGCATACAGATTTGTGATTTATGACACCTAGGTCCATCTAGTCAAAGCTATGGTTTTTCCAGTGGTCATGTAGGGATGTGAGAGTTGGACTGTGAAGAAGGGTGAGCTCTGAAGAACTGATGCTTTTGAACTGTGGTGTTGGAGAAGACTCTTGAGAGTCCCTTGGACTGCAAGGAGATCCAACCAGTCCATTCTGAAGGAGATCAGCCCTGGGATTTCTTTGGAAGGAATGATGCTCAAGCTGAAACTCCAGTACTTTGGCCACCTCCTGCGAAGAGTTGACTCATTGGAAAAGATTCTGGTGCTGGGAGGGATTGGGGGCAGGAGGAGAAGGGGACGACAGAGGATGAGATGGCTGGATGGCATCACAGACTCGATGGATATGAGTCTGAGTAAACTCCGGGAGATGGTGATGCACAGGGAGGCCTGGCATGCTGCGTTTCATGGGGTCGCAGAGAGTCGGACATGACTGAGCAACTGAACTGAACTGAACTGAAACCTTGAAAAACAGGAAAGTGGCACAGAATAGTAAAATGATGGACAAAGAAATCTGAAGCAAATGCAAACTAAATACAAGTGGAGAATATAGTCATTATTTTAGATAAAGTAGAATTCAAAAAAATGAGAAAAGGCATCTAATTTATCGTTGATATTTAGTAGTAGTGTTAGTCACTCAATCGTGTCTGACTCTGTGATCCCTGGACTATAGCCTGCCAGGCCCCTCTGTCCATGGAATTCTCCAGGCAAGAATACTGGAGTGAGTAGCCATTCCCTTCTCCAGGGGATCTTTCCAACCTACAGATCAAACCCTGGTCTCCCACATTGCGGGCAGATTCTTTATCATCTGAACTACCAGGAAATTTGTCATTATATTTAGTAGCTATTATCTTTTATATGGGGCCTCCAGGTGCTGCTAGTGGTATGGAATCCACCTGCCAATGCAGGAGACGCAAGAAATGCCAGTTCCATCCCTGGGTCAGGAAGATTCCCTGGAGGAAGAAATAGTGAAAGTGAGAGTCTCTCAGTGGTGTCCAGCTTGATGGTCACGAGTTTGAGCAAGCCTCGGGAGTTGGTGATGGACAGGGAAGCCTGGCGTGCTGCAATCCAGGGGGTACAAAGAGTGAGTCAGACACGACTGAGTGACTGAACTGAACTGAAATGACTGGACTATACAGTCCATGGGATTCTCCAGGCCAGAATACTGCGGTGGGTAGCCATTCCCTTCTCCAGGGGATCTTCCCAACCCAGGGATCAAACCAGGGTCTCCTGTTAACCCATTCTAGTATTCTTGCCTGGGAAATCCCATGGATATAGGAGGCTGGCAGGCTACAGTCCACGCCGTTGCAAAGAGTCAGACACAACCGTGCTTCTGAGCACTCATCTTTTGTATATCAAATATCATGACATCAACACATGTACAGTAAAAATCTCTGGAAACAAAGAAAAGCACGATCAAAAGAAAAAAAAAAGAGAAATTTTTAAGTATTTCTTCCATGTGACAAGTCAAACCTGCCACAATAGAAAAAGAAGCAAGGAAAAGAGGAACTGAATAATAAATGATAAAATAAAGATCAGTTCAGAAGAGTATGTTGTCTGTAAGATCTGTTTCAGGACTCAGCCCTGCAAGCCTAACTTCAGACCCCATATCTCTCCTGTTGACACTGAACACAAGCAAAACTACACCAGAAGCACTTTCACATGTGTATCTACATACCAGTGTCTATTTCTCAGAGATAGAGTATCATATGTGAGATTTGATAAAAGATAAATATGCCTTTAGTTGGAATGGATAGAAATGGATTGCATTCCTGAAGACAGCAGCAAAGATAAATATGTTTTTAGTTGTAATGGATAGAGCTGGATTCCCTTCCTAAAAATTGCAGCAACTCATATGCCTGCCACATCACTGGTGCTTTTATTTTGCCAATCAAAGTGAAAAATGGTTCTCATAATAGCTTTAATTTGTATTACTCTGCCTTCCACGTTTGCTGGTCATTTGCATTTGTTTCTCTATAAATTGCCTGTTCAAGTTCTTACCCACTTAAAATCTAGCTTCTTGAGGGTTTTTGCTATCAATTTGTAGGAGCTGCTTGTATATTAGGATATTAAACCTCTATTATATGTATTCCTAATATTTTTTTTTCAACTTGTCGTTTGCAACTTTGGTTTCAGTGTTTTCCAGTGTACAAAAGATTTTCTTTATTTTATTTTATTTATTTTCTAGTTGGAGGATGGCTGCTTTACCACATTGTGCTAGTTTCTGCTGTACAACAATGTGAAAAAAACCAAAATCTTTAATGTAGCCATCCACATCTGTGTTTTCTTTTATAAATTCTGAGCTTTCTGATTTACTTAAGAATTCTCTTCTTTTCAAAGTTCATGCATAAAGTCTTCTAAATTTCTTCTTTTTTTTTTCACATTGAAAGTTTATATCCATCAGAGATATATTAACTGTACGTATTGTGTGAGGAAGAGGTCCAACCTCATTTTCCTCATTATGCACAGCCAGCAACAGATGAATGCTTTTTCTACTTAATTTAAAGGCCATCTTTGTCCTATGTTAATTATTCACATGCTCTCAAGGTTATTTCTGGACTCAGCTACCTTTCTCCCATCTATGTATAGACTCTTATGTCAAGTACACATTGGGGTTTTGGGTTGTTTTTTTAAATATCTCTGAGTGTTCCATTCTTCTCTCTTTCTGTTTTTTAAGTTGGCTGCAAAGGGTCCTTCCTAGTTGCAGCACTAGTGATCTTTGCTGTATCATGGGGGATCTTTTGTTGCAGTGCTCAGGATAAGTAGTCACGGCATACCAGGCTTAGTTGTTCCGAGGACTGTGGGATCTTAGTTCCCCAACCAGGGATCAAATCCCAGTCCCAAGTATTGCAAAGCAGATTCTTAACCACTGGACCACCAGGGAAGTTTGAGTTTATCATCACTGCTTCAGAGAATTTTATTTTTTTTTTATT
Organism: Capra hircus; assembly: GCF_001704415.2. Classification (NCBI taxonomy): domain Eukaryota; kingdom Metazoa; phylum Chordata; class Mammalia; order Artiodactyla; family Bovidae; genus Capra; species Capra hircus. The sequence continues at coordinate 101,157,348 of NC_030815.1, forward strand.
TTTTATTTTTTTAGAGAATTTTAAATGGTATTAAATAACAGGTTAAATAACATGAAGAGAATCTATTGAATTTGGATTTTGATCCCCAAAACCATCAATCACTCTTGTGAGTGCAGCTTCCAAGGAGATACAGAGATGGAAATTAGGTATGATAACATTTAGGAAACAGTGGAAAGTACAGGTTGTGCTCTTGAAGAATGCAGCAGTGAGAGGATGAAAGAAGGTGGTATGATGGGTTGAGTGGGAAGCAGGGAAGAAGAAAATGTTTTAAAACCCAGGGGAGATTTGAACGTTCGTGGCCCAGAATAAAGGAGTCAGTTAGAAAGAGACTAACTGATGACTACGGATACATATCTACCAAAGAGTTATAAACATCATTAAACTTCTTCCCCAGAGAACCCGACTCCAGTACTCTTGCCTGGAAAATCCCATGGACAGAGCAGCCTGGTAGGCTGCAGTCCGTGGGGTCACAAAGAGTTGGACACGACTGAGCGACTTCACTTTCACTTTTTGCTTTCATGCATTGGAGAAGGAAATGGCAACCTACTCCAGTGTTCTTGCCTGGAGAATCCCAGGGATGGAGGAGCCTGGTGGGCTGCTGTCTATAGGGTCGCACAGTTGGACATGACTGAAGCGACTTAGCAGCAGCAGCAGCAACAAACTTCTTCCCAAAAAAACTAAAATATTGTGATTATCAGAATATAGTGTTAGTTAGTTTCATGCTCTGTATAATGTATACTGCCATTAAGGTTTGCTACAGTCTTAATTCAACATTAAGCCCTATATTAAAAGTATAAATGAATGAATACATAAATTAAATCAGCTGTATCCTCCCCACTGGTAAAAATAATAATGAAGCCAATTTTTTTCTCCATCAAATATGATTCTGAGGACCAACCCTGGGAGAGGAGCTTGATGGAAGGAGGTTTCACAGGAAGTCTGCTTCTTGATAACCAAGGTTTCAACAATGGTTTTACCTAACATTTGCCTGTTTCTTTTTATTCTATTCTAAGCAGTGCATGCTTGCTCAGTTGTGTCCAACTCTTTATGACCCCATGGACTGTATATAGCCTGCCAGGCTCTTCTGTCCATGGGATTCCCCAGACAAGAATACTGGAGTGGGTTGCCATTTCCTTCTCCAGGGGATCTTCCCAACCCAGGGATCAAACCCGCATCTCCTGTACCAGCAAGCAGTTTCTTTACCACTGAGCCACCTGGGAAGCCTGTTACAAGAAGGGTGGGGGCTAAACCTGCACCCTTGGCTCTGGGCAGCGGTTTCCAAACTTGTCTGCACATAAGAATTACCTGTGGAAATTTTAAAAAAAAATCTTAACATCCAGGTGGCACTCCAGGCCACTTAAATCAGAGTCTCTTGAGACTTCACTGTATTTTTTTTTTTTTTTTAAGCTTCTCAGATGATTCTAATATTCAGTAAATCTTGTGAACCACTGATCTGGGCCTTGGAATCAGCTGACCATGTCATGCTGTTTTCCAAAACTGGGACATGTGAGTTTTGACAAGGTCTATGTGAAGAAATATCAGAGACATATGACCAAGATTGCATCATGGGGCAGGATATATTCTCTGTAAGCCAGTTCACTTAGAGTGTCCTTCAAAGAAAATGTTACTGATACCTTGAATGGGGGTACTTTCCAAATGGGTTTTAACATGAGCAGGAATCAGAGTGTTTGCATAAAGAGGTGTTTTCATCACTGCTCAGGAAAAAAAAAGGTTTAAATATCACAGGAAATGAAAAAGAAGCTACTTCTGATATGGAGTTAAATGTGAGAATTTAATTCCCAAGAACAAGAAAAGAGTCATTTGTTTTGTAGTTTCTCAGGAAGCAAATATTTATTTTTCAACTCCCCCTGAGGTTGAAATGATTTTAAAACAGCTGCCAAGAGACATTTAAAAATTAACTATATTACAAATTGTTTTGACATACAAGCACCTAGAACAAACATATATTCACACCCACCTTAAAAATCAAAGCTTCCAAAACTAAAATTATATTTAATGGGAAACAAAATGAGTTTTACAGAAATTTGAAGAAATAGAAAGCTAAGGTGTCATGCTGACAGCTGAGAAGCAAAAAGAAATATTTGTTAGTGTTTTTTATTTCCTGGGGTCAGTCTTTTTGCATCCTTTAACTCAGTTCAGTTCAGTTCAGTCGCTCAGTTGTGTCCAACTCTTTGTGACCCCATGAATTGCAGCACGCCAGGCCTCCCTGTCCATCACCATCTCCCAGAGTTCACTCAGACTCACGTCCATCGAGTCCGTGATGCCATCCAGCCATCTAATCCCGGTCGTCCCCTTCTCCTCCCGCCCCCAATCCCTCCCAGCATCAAGGTCTTTCCCAATGAGTCAACTCTTCGCTTGAGGTGGCCAAAGTACTGGAGTTTCAGCTTTAGCATCATTCCTTCCAAAGAAATCCCAGGGTTGATCTCCTTCAGAATGGACTGGTTGGATCTCTTTGCAGTCCAAGGGACTCTCAAGAGTCTTCTCCAACACCACAGTTCAAAAGCATCAATTCTTTGGCCCTCAGCCTTCAAAAATCACAGCCTTGACTAGATGGACCTTAGTTGGCAAAGTAATGGAGAACAGAAAATTGAGTACTGAGTTTATCACCCAGAGAATCCTCTAAAAATAAGAGAGATTTCCACTTTTATGTAATTGAGTGGACACAAACAATTTCCAAGCTTAAGATTTTTTTTTTTTGGCCACACTGAGTTTCAAGACCTGGACCACCAAGGAAGCCCCCAAGCTTAAGATTTATAGTACAAAGACCTAGGTTAGAACTCCAGCTCTGCCAGGTACTTGTAGGTGACCTTGGATAATGATTAAACTGATTCTAAACATCAGTTTTATCATGTTTAAAATGGGCTTTCCCAATAACTCAGCAGATAAAGATTCTGCCTGTGATTCAGGAGACACAGGAAACTCAAGTTCTATCCCTGGGTTGGGAAGGTGCCCTGGAGAAGGAAATGGCAACCCACTCCAGTATTGTTGCCTGAAATATTCCATGGTCAGCGGAGCCTGGTGGGCTACAGTCCATGGGGTTGCAGAGTCAGACACAACTGAGTGTGAGCAAGAGAAGTAATAATTATTATGATAACGATCCTTAGATACCTGCAATGGACCTTGTTTACAAAGTGCACAATTCCACGCCTAGCACAAGGTAAATGTTCAATAGCTGGTGCTCATCCCACTGCTGCTGCTGCTGCTGCTGCTGCTGCTAAGTCGCTTCAGTGTCCGGCTCTGTGTGACCCCATAGATGGCAGCCCACCAGGCTGTCCCTGGGATCCTCCAGGCAAGAACACTGGAGTGGGTTGCCATTTCCTTCTCCAATGCATGAAAGCAAAAAGTGAAAGTGAAGTCGCTCAATTGTGTCCGACTCTTAGTGACCCCATGGACTGCATCCTACCAGGCTCCTCCATCCATGGGATTTTCCAGGCAAGAGTACTCAAGTGGGTTGCCAGTGCCTTCTCCACTCATCCCGCTAGCCATATCTTATTTATAGACTAAGAGACCCAGAGAAATGCCCCTCTCTGTCACTATCTGATACATAAAGTTCATATGGAAACAGCTAAAATGTTTTGACTTTAATAAAAAGGCATGGGGTGGGGCCCACTGCGGAAGACTGGGGTTGCCAGCTGCCTGTCTTTTTAATGGAAATTTTAAGAGATATTTATAAGAAGTGTTTACTAAACTAATCCCAAGACTCCAATCCCTTGGGCATTCTGGGATTTTGTAGGGAAAGTGTAGTCAGGTTGAGATCATGTGAGCAGACAGAGCTGGGAACTGGGCTCTGCCCTGGGGCTCATGGTCTGGCATGAGGAATCACTCATGTAAATTGATAAATTGAGTGATATTTTGATATTAATTTCTCATTTAAATACTTTCTTCTTTGCAATCACCCTCTATTTTTTTCAATCTTCTAACTTTATTGAGGCTTTCAATGGCTAAGTCAGAGATCTCTCTTGGTAAATGTCACATTGCACTTGAAAATCTGTGTGTTATTTTCAAATATCTTTTGATACTGATTTCTAATGTAATTCCACAATGATAAGAGAACAGATTCTATATGATTTCAATGCCATTAGATCATGAAATTTTTGAACCTTATGTCCCGGGATATGTTTCAGTATCATCTAGTTTATGGGAACTTGAATAGAATTTGTATCCTACTGTGGTGTGAAAAACTGTATAAATCTTAATCATGCTTAATTGGTTCATAGTGCTTTTCAGGCCTACTATATCCTTCTTTTCTGTATATGTGCTGTGTGCTCTGTCTCTCAGTTGTGTCTGACTCTTTGCAACTCTATGGACTGTAGCCCACCAGGCTCTTCTGTCCATGGGATTCTTCAGACAAGAATATTGGAGTTGGTTGCCATTTCCTCCTCCAGGGGATCTTCCCAACCCAGGGGTCGAATTTGCCTCTCTTATGTCTCCTGCATTGGCAGGCAAGTTCCTTACCACTAGTGCTATCTATTCATTCTAATAATTTTTGAGAGTTTGATATTGAAACTCCAACTAGAAATCTTACTTTATCTACTTTAAAAAATATTTTAGTATACAGTGAAACTATATGTAACTTGGTTCTGTATTTTCCAAGTCTCCTGTAAATGTCATTATGCTTTCATAATTTAAAAAATTTTTAAAAAAAGAAATTGAGTGATTTCAGGGGGGAAAAAAGACACATGGTTTCATTTAAAAAGGCATTATTCTGGACCTTCACTCTGACCCCTCAGCTGGGATTACTCTCCTCCTGAAGTACTGTCCCTGTCTCTCTTGGTCACCCTAGTGCCCTATCTCCAGAAAAAAACTAAAAATACACTGAGTATAAACTATTAGTTTACTGTTAAATTTTCCAGATACCCTTGAAGACATAACCGTCTCCCATCAGCATATCAGCTCATGCTGGCTTTCTCCTTAATCTCTGCTGCCACCACCATTTCCATAATGCAGACTCCTTTATATCTCATATGCCCCATCTTCAGTGCCAACCGGGTACTGCCCTCTGGGACACGCATTATTTCAATACCATTTTCCCAGTCTTTCCTTCTGCCCGAGACTCCTCCATCAGTCCATGGCCTTTCTAACCATTTTTCACACTCCAAATGTGGGAGGACATCATCATTACTTCGTTTTACTATTTTTTAATTTGATTTTCATTTTATATTGGAGTGTAGTTGATTGACAATGTGCTAGTTTCGAGTGTACAGCAAAGTGATTCACCTATACCTGGGATTTTATAAGCCCCTAAATCTCAAGCTTTTCAAATATTGCTTCTTCTCCATACTCCTTATTCTTTCTGTAACTGAATGTGAGGTCCAGCTGCTCACCACCCAAAGCCAATAAAGATTGCTGGAAAGGAAAGTTTGCTTGATTTTGGATGCTGGCACCCGAGCAGTGGGGGGAGTGTGGGTGGATGCGTGTCCAAAGACCAGCTCCTCCCCGCCCAACCCTCAAGGGGCAAGAGCCTTTATAGACTGAGGGAGGGGGCTGTGTATTGAAACAACAGAGTCAGTTCTGATGGTCACCTTGAAATTGGTGGTCTGACCAGCGTCGTCTTGGTTGTTTTAAGAACAGTTCATCTTCAGTTCCGTGTTCAGTTTGTTCCCATTTCTTTAAGGTCAATTGGTTTTCCCTATATGGTGGCTCTGTGGTAAAGAATCCAAGTGCAATGCAGGAGATACAGGTTTGATCTCTGGGTTGGGAAGATCCCCTGGAGAAGACAATGGCAACCCACTCCAGTATTGTTACCTAGGAAATCCTATGGACAGAGGAGCCTGGCAGGCTACAGTTCACGGGGCTGCAAGAGTTGGACACAACTTCAGCTACAAAACCACCATCAGCGTGTCATGGCTCTAGGCTGGTCAACATGCAGTCAGCTTCTTCAGTCTATGAAGACAATGCACAGGATATGGCTCAGAACATTCCCTACAGCCCTTGAGAAGGAGCTAAAGGTCCTTGACTAGGCTTAATAACTACATAATTATTATTGGTCTCCTTCGACTGTTTTCCTTTTTTTCCTGCATTTTCTCACTTCTTTAATTAAATTTGTTCTTTGGCTAAACTTCTTCACAGACAGAAGGCAGGCTGAGGATATGGGGGACAAGGCCTACAGAATCCCGCTCCATTTCATTTCTTCTGAAATTCTGATTATATGTACCTCAGACCCTCACATTCCATCCTCTGTATCTCAATCTCTCTTTATATTTTACACATCCTTTTCTGTCTGTGCTTTCTTCTGACTACTCTTTTTGTATTTGTCTTCCTGCTTTGCTAATTTTCTCTTTGTGCTCACTCAGTATTGCCTGACTCATGCAACCCCATGGACTGTAGCCTGCCAGGCTCCTCTGTCCATGGGATTTTCCAGGCAAGAATACTGGAATGCGTTACCTTTTCCTTCACTATCTCTAATTTTCTCTTGAGCTGTATTTGATATTCTGTTAAATTTATGTGCTTCATTGATAAAATTTCTATTTGATTAAAATATTTTTGAGCAGATAAGAAAAGACATATGATTAAAAAAACCTAAATGATATTGAAATGTATGAATTAAAAATATTTCTATTCCCTCCTTATCTGCCCCTAAGGGTAATCATTTCTGTTAGCTTTTTGTGTATGTTTCCCATGTTTCTTTATGCAGATAAAGCATATATGCATTCTTATCATTCTCTTTCTTATGCTAAATTTAGCAATACCAAATATGCAATTATGAATTTAATTTTTTCACTTAAAAGTATACCTGAGAGATGTTGCAATTTGATTATTTTTAAATCTTCCCAGTCCTAATAAATAATCTCCAATTATTCATTTCTAAAATTCCTTCTTCATTTCTATAAATATTCCATACACAATTATTTTACATTCTATGTCTAATAATTCCAGTCCCTGGTGTCTTCACACAGAAGGTATAGATTAAGCTAACTTTCAGTCATAGTGACTTGTTCCCTTGAATGTTCAGTGATCTTTGAGCTATCAGTTCAGTTCAGTCACTCAGTTGTGTCCGACTCTTTGCGACCCCATGAATCACAGCACGCCAGGCCTCCCTGTCCATCACCAACTCCCGGAGTTCACTCAGACTCACATCCATGGAGTCAGTGATGCCATCCAGCCATCTCATCCTCTGTCGTCCCCTTCTCCTCCTGCCCCTAACCCCTCCCAGCATCAAGGTCTTTTCCAATGAGTCCACTCTTCACATGAGGTGGCCAAAGTACTGGAGTTTCAGCTTCAGCATCATTCCTTCCAAAGAAATCCCTGGGTTGATTTCCTTCAGAATGGACCGGTTGGATCTCCTTGCAGTCCAAGGGACTCTCAAGAGTCTTCTCCAACACCACAGTTCAAAAGCATCAATTCTTTGGCACTCAGCTTTCTTCACAGTCCAACTCTCACATCCATACATGACCACTGGAAAAACCATAGCCTTGATTAGACGTACCTTTGTTGGCAAAGTAATGTCTCCGCTTTTCAATATGCTATCTAGGTTGGTTATAACTTTCCTTCCAAGGAGTAAGTGTCTTTTAATTTCATGGCTGCAGTCACCATCTGCAGTGATTTTGGAGCCCCAAAAAATAAAGTCTGACACTGTTTCCCCTGTCTCCCCATCTATTTGCCATAAAGTGATGGGACCAGATGCCATGATCTTCGTTTTCTGAATGTTGAGCTTTAAGTCAACTTTTTCACTCTCCTCTTTCATCAAGAGGCTCTTTAGTTTTCTTCACTTTCTGCCATAAGGGTGGTGTCATCTGTATATCTGAGGTTATTGATATTTCTCCCAGCAATCCTGATTCCAGCTTGTGCTTCTTCCAGCCCAGCATTTCTCATGATATACTCTGCATATAAGTTAAATAAGCAGGGTGACAATATACAGCCTTGATGTACTCCTTTTCCTGTTTGGAACCAGTCTGTTGTTCCATGTCCAGTTCTAACTGTTGCTTCCTGACCTGCATATAGGTTTCTCATAGTAATTAATGGGGATCCTGAGGATCTAAATTGAAGATGAGTTCTTCCAGAATGAATTTGCATTGGTTTCTGCCAGGAACTCAGAGCAAAGAGTGTTAGTGACCTGAAGTAACTTCAGTACCATTCCAGAATCTTCCATGTTAATCCACGTTTTTCATTTAGTCTCCCCTATCCCACATGTTGGGGCCAAAATTTAGGTCTCCGTAGAAACACTGACTGACTTCCCTGGTGGCTCAGCAGTAAAGAATCTACCTGCAATGCAGGAGACACGGGAGATTTGGGTTTGATCCCTGGGCCGGGAAGATCTCCTAGAGGAGGGCATGGCAACCCACTCCAATATTCTTGCCTGGAGAATCTCATGGACAGAGGAGCCTGGTGGGTTACAGCCCATATGGTCACAAAGAGTCGGACACGACTGAATTGACTGAGCACACTCACAGAGACACTGACAACAGGTGTTGCCCTGGATATGTTTCTGGGCTTCCATTTAATTGATCTCTCTCTTTAAGTGCCAGCACCACTTTACTTATCACAGTTTTATGGTACAGTTATTATCTGGAGGCCTTCCCTGGCTCCCAGTGCAGGAGACACAAGAGACATGAGTTCTATCCTTGGGTCAAGAAGATCCCCTGGAGTGGGAAATGGCAACCCATTCCAGTATTCTTGCCTGGAAAATTCCATGCACAGAGGAGCCTGGTGGGCTGTTGTCCATGGGGTTGTAAAGAGTCAGAAACGACTGAGCAACTGAGCATGACGCACACATCCTATCTGGTAGAGAAAACCTTTTCGAAATTGTCTAGGCTTTCCATGATCATTTACTTTCCCAAATGGTCTTTCCTTTATTTATTTTTTTAAGCATGGTTTCTCTGGAGTCGTTTTGTCATTGTTGTTTGGGGGACAGGACTTTGGTTTTGGTTTTTTGCTTGTTTTCTGGCTGCTTTTTGCAGCAGCTTAGTTCCCTGACCAGGGCTGCAACTCAAACCCACTGCAGCAGAAGTTGGGATTCTCAACCACTGGATGACCAGGAAAATTCTCCAAATAATCTTTCTTTCTTCTTCCTTTTTTTTTTTTCAACCATTTTTATTAGTAGTATTTTTTTTTTAATATTTATGTGGCTGCACCAGGTCTTAGCTGTGGCATGCTGGCTCTTTAGCTGTGGCACGCAGGTTGTTAGTTGCAGCATGCAGGATCTAGTTCCCTGACCAGGGATTGAACCTGAGACACTGGCATTGGGAGTGTGGAGTCTTAACCCCTGGACCACCAGGGATGTCACCCACAATGATCTTTTAAACTGTTCACCCATGGACTTTTGTGAAGTGAAACAAGCTGTGAGGACTTATCAAGAAAATGATGGCAGAGGTATGTTAACCACAAACCCTACACCAACACAAGTAGGAATGAAAACAAAGCAAAAGCAAGAAAAAGTGCTTCCAGCAGGCTATAGCTGGGAAAGGCCTCAAGAAGATTGCAGCCTTTTATTGCCCTTTGGAACAAACTGAGAGTTCCATGAACCAGTTTCCAGCTTGTGACCACAATGCAGTGTCATAGATTGTAAGTGGAGGCAACTCTGAAGGCTCCCACACTCTGAGTCCTGGGGGCATGGGAAAGCTTCTGGAAGAATAAGAAGCACTCCCGTTGGGGCCCACTGGCTCATCATTGATTGCCAAGGGACCTGGTGTTGCAAGAGATTCTGGTCTGCCAAGCACATGATTGTCTTTCTCTGTTATCATTTCCTATCAGATTGGGGCAGTATCTAGAGACAAGACTACTTCACAATTCCAGAGAACATGGAATAATCCTATGCTGACACATTTGAAAAGGCAAATGAAAAGAGGTGAATAATTACTATCTAGAGTCTCCTGTGTCTCCAGCATTTCAGGCAAATTCTTCATCTGCTGAGCCATCAGGGAAGCCCCTAAAATAACTAAACAACATATTTTAAATGTCCTACGTGAGAGAAAGAAGGAATTCTTTCCAATTTACAAATACCAATGTACTGATGCTTTGAATAGATAATGCACAAGAGAAAATTAGAGATATCAAAGTTGATTTATAAAACGTTCTAGAATAAAGTATTAAGTAGAACCTGGGAGCAGACTTAATTAGCAGTATACTATGACTATGACTGTGTATTACAAGAATGCAAAGGTGGCTAAATGTTAGAAAATTTATATTAATGTTGACCAAGTGGGAAAAGCATATAGTCCCATGGCAGATTTCAATAAAACATTTATAAAATTTAATGTCCATTCTTAATAAAAGGTCTTTGTAAAATGAGATTGAGTGAATAATTTCCTTACTGTCAAAACATATCTCATACCAAAAACCAATATCATGCTTAGCAATCAAGCATTTATAATCTCTATAATATGACATTGTTTTTATGTGATAGACGTAATTAGCAAAAGAACAAAATAAGAAGTTTAAATACTGGAATGAAAAAGACAAAATTATCATTATTTGCAGATAATAGGAAGTCTAAAATTCAGCAGAAAATTTTTGAAAAGTAAAAAGTTGATAAGGTTTTCATGATATAATATTAATATTCAGTACTCAAAGTCTTACAATGTATTATAAATATAACCCAAATTTAGTCCATCTTAAAAGTATATTAATTTATATAAATAAATTTTAATTACATGAAAAAAAACAGAAAACTACTAAGAAATAGAAAATAATATATGAGTAAGTGAAAAGGCATCCCCTATGGAATACAGAATATTCTAGAATACAGAAATATTCTAGTATAAATTCTTACAAAATATTTAATCTACAAAATCATCCTATTTCTGGTCCAAATTACAACATGATATTTACAGAAAGAAGCATTTTTTAAAAGTATTCCAACAGTAGGAAATGTATGGTATCTCAAATCAATGGTGACTGGTAAAAGCTAATCACATAAATAATTAGGCTATTGTTAACTATGATGAATACTGTGAAAGAAAAATACAGGTCAGTGTGGAATGTTTTAAATAAAATTCAGGTTCTTGTTTCATTTATTACATAAAATAAATTCCAAGTACAACAAAATATTTTAAAGTAAAAACCAAAATTACATAAACACTAGGAGAGAAACTGGACAATTGTTTTTATAATGATGTGTGGAAAGTCTGAGCATGTCATGATAGCCAGTGATCACAAACAAAAGATTAAGAACCTCAACTATGCAACGGTGAAAACTTTCCAACGCAGAACAAATAGGAGCCCTGTAAAGGAAGAAAAGTTAGAAGACAAGGGACAAATGGGAGATGCGTGCAACACAAATGGCGGACAACCCGCTGCTACTCTGATTCGAAGAGTTGTGTAGTCCTTGCGAAAACATCATTCTTCCTCCCAAGGGAAAAAGTATTGGTTCTTCAGCTCACAGAATTTGTCTCCTACCTCTACTGACCCATTCCCATAGGCTTTGAAGGTGGAGGGAGAGGGATGACCACTGGCAGATCCTATCACTCACTCCTGCCAGAATTGTCAAGCACCCTTCACACACACACACCCACACACACAGTATGTGAACATATCATACATACATATACCACACACATGTATACACACACGACAACATATATGTGCACCCGTGTACCCCCACACACACCCCACGAACAGACCATATGCACATTCACCACACAATGACACATGTGTACAGACACAGCAGGCAACATAAAATGCACACATGCATCACTACACACGCACACTCCATATGAGCATACCATATGCACATGCAGCACCCAATACACACGTGTGTACACACAACCAACAGCACGCGTGTACCATATACACAGTATATACACACACACATGCTCGCGCCCTTTGGGCACTTTATTGAGGAATCAGAACTGCTAGTCTGTGGTGTGCACCTTCCAGGAATACTGTTCAGCTGTTTCCAAGCTCTGCATTCTTTCCGGATCCAGAACCTTGCCCTGGAATGTGGTCCTGGAGGGGGTATGACCCGTCTGCCCCCAGAATGGAATCAGAGGCACTCCGCAGCCTGCTTCCTGATTCTGGGCACAGGACAGGCCTTTCCTCCCTCTGCTGAAGGGCTCTGCTTCCGTGAAACAAAGCCAGAGCATGCAGTGAGCTGAAGTCCCAGGCCTCCTCAGATTCTGCTGTTAGGGTGTCTGTCTTAGTCCCTGATGGTTTTAGGAAACCCCCTTCCCTCCCCAGTTTTGGCAGCATCTTCTGGGGGACTCAGGGCAAGGGGAGCCTCTAATCATGACTGACCATAGGAGGCCACTGTGAACCATAAGCTGTTATATGACAACTTGTCCAGCCATGGTCACAGAAATTCCCCAGAATGTGCATAATCGAGGGACAGAGTCCCTGCAGCAAAGTCACCCATGGAGGCCACCCACGGAAGCCACCCGCGGAGGCCACATGGCTCCAGTGCTATGGTGGCTCAGACTACTGCTGAAGCCCTCTCTGAAGATTGCCATCACAGCCCACAGCACATTTTGGGAGCGGTATTCTGAGTCCATAAGTGAAATCTTTTCCAGGCTGTGTTCAATTTCTGGAAATAGGTAAAACCATTTGCCGCATGTTCTAGTGCTTTTGTTTTTGTGTTTTGGGCCGAGCCTCGTGGCCTATGGGATCCTTAGTTCCCTGACGAGAGATCAAACCCCCACCCCTTGCAGGGGAAGCACGAAATCTTAATCCCTGGACCACCTGGGAAGTTCTCAGCATGTTCTAGTTTATAAAAGAAATGTCCATAAAGAATAGAATTGTGGTTGCCAAGGGGGTGGAGGGGGAAGGGAGTGGGTGGTGGGGTTAGCAGATGCAAGCTACTATATGTCAAATGGATAAACACTGAGGTCCTACTCTATAGCACAGGGAACTCTATTCAATATCCTGTAATGACCCTTAATAGAAAAGAATATGAAAAAAGAATGTATATATAACCGACTCACTTCGCTGTACAGTAGAAATGAACACAACATTATAGATCAACAATACCTCAAGAAAAAATTTAATTAAAAATGCCTAACAGGCTAAGTTTTAGTGATACATATTTTGTATGCGTGTATAACGTTTTCACCATATGTAGAGAAACAGAGACAGAAACCCACGAGGTAATAAACCTATGCAGTGTTCTTTGGTAACTCATAAACACATTTTGAAGGCAATTCCCAAAGGGGATTTCTGAAGACTTTTTAAAAACACTAATAGCATCAGTAGAATAAGTATTTAGTTTTTCAAAGTATCTACTTGGAAGGAGGACAATTTAGATGAAAATCCAGCATGTTTTGGGGGGAAAAGTCTCATTAGTCACAAACTGTCTAGCAGATGTCCTCTTCTTTCTAAATGTTCTTTTCAAAGGCTTAATCAGCATATCTTCCTTTCCTATATGAACCTCACTTCCTCCCTCCAGCAACCAGGCAATCTGATGGACCATCAGTTCTTCCATTTTCACTCTGGAAATGTCTCCCTCTATTGTGATTTTTAATGTCTCTTCATGAAATGTCCTGCCTTTGTTCATATTCTTATACCCCTCCCCACTTCTATTACTGGAATTTCCCTCTTAGATTCCTCCATCTGAAAAAACCCTCCTAATCCTTCAAGGTCCAGCTCAATCTCCACCTGAGTAACTGTTGCTACCCGCTTCCTTCTTTTTTGCACCCCTCCTCTCTTGTGATTCAAGCTTCCCTAGTGGCTCAGACGGTATAGAATCTGCCTGCAATGCAGGAGACTGGAGCTCAATTCCTGGGTCAGGAAGATCCCCCGGAGAAGGGAATGGCTAACCACTCTAGTATTCTTGCCTGGAGCATTCCGTGGACAGAGGAGCCTGGCCAGCTATAGTTCATGGGGTCACAGAATTGGACACGACTAAACAACTAACACTTGCCTCTTGTCCTTCCGCTTGTAGGGTAGAAACTCCATCACTGAAGGCGCTCAGCAAAGTTTGCTGGGTGTTGTGAAATGAAACCTGGACTGATGTCTCAATCACAGGGAACATTCAGGGTCAAATGAAAGCAGATGACATCAGTTTGTTTCAGTCGGGCAAGAGTCCAGTCTGCTCACGATGAATGCTAAACTAGCAGATGGGACTGTATTTCACACTTCCGTTGTCATTCCTTTGAAAGTATACTAGGAAGTTGCCTGGCTACACTCCAGACAGGACACACGACAAGTCCTCCTTAGAGTTTAAGAAACATGCCTCAGAGAGATATGATCCACTGGAAGCCATCAGTTAGAGAAGAGTAGTGTTAGGCAAAAAAAGAAAACAGTATTGTCTGGGAATAGAAAGGTCAAAGACACAGGCTGTGCAAGTGAGGTTGGAAATCACACCTAGCCTTTGGACAGGGAACATTTTGGTCAGTTGTCTGATGTTCACCTGGCTTCCTACTTCCATGTTCATTTCTTGCTTCATTTTTGCTGGTGCCAGAGAAAGTATATTTGGGTGTAACTTCTGGAAAAAAAATATCAGAACTAGCTTTGAATTATCTAATCATTTTTTGCCCTTGCAGAAGGATTTTATGGGTTTTGTTATTGGTGTGTAAGATTTTATGTAGGGAATAATAGATTATTAAGGAAGTGTGGGAATCAACAATGCCCAACCATATAGGGAACACTTTATTTGCGGCAAATATGTTTAACAAAGGGTTAAGTCTTACTATTAACCACTAATTTGACATGGCTACCAAGGCTCTATACTTAGCAGGAAGGACCACCAGTCATGCATTTTTCCAAATGACAGACAGGCTCAAAGAGTGGGCTCAAGGGTGGACTCAGAGCAACTCCAAGCCAACTAGACAATGACATTCAGCAAACCAGTAGTTAAAAACAAACCTGTGGTGATTCAGCAAGCTTATTCCTGAGGCGGGAAGGGGCGGGGAGGGAAATGTCTACATACTTTTGTCTTAGCATAAGTGCTGAGTTCAGAACATTTCCAAATCACAATATAACTCGGATTATGCTAAGCTATGATTTCGTTCACAGGGAGTCAAATTCCATCCCTGTGTTCTATGAATGTTGGTTTTTGTCTTTCTGTTTGTTTGTTTTTTAAGAAAAGCTTTCCTTTCACTGCAAGTATTCTTTATAAACCTTACAAATATAAATAACTCTAATGGCTTATCACCACCCTCAGAGTGGGGTTCCTGAGGAATCTTTTCAGAATTAGATAGGCATTCACTCAGGTCAGAGAATTTTGGAGCTTCTCAATGGAAATGCTGAAAAGTTCAGTACAGCTGAGCATCCTCTCCAACAGGCTCAAGCCTCAGACTCTCATTCCACTCAGAAAGCATCTGCTCAGAATAGGTTGTTTTTCTCGCTGCTCAGCTACAACACTTTGTTTCAGTTTACCGGAGCACAGCATGGTGGTTGACCAAGCAAATAATTACGCAAAGCAGAAATCATAAGGCATTAAAAGATAAGTCAATTTGGAAACTCGCATTTCCAAAAGTGCAGGCTAATGCCCTAGAATTATCCATAAACTAGAAGCAGTCCAAAGCGTTTGTTCTCGGGAAACTGGTGAAGTTCCAGGGATTTAGGGCAATGACCTGGGTGACAAAGCTGACGAAAGCTGGGTGGGTGATAAAGGGCCAGTTGGCAACTCACTTGCAGGCAGAGGTTGAGGACGATGACCTGGCTTGTCACCCTTAGAAAGCTAAGTGTGCAATACGATCAATACAGACCACAGTCCCGGGCCACATAGGCAGCCCTCCAAGGCACACAGGCAACTCCCCAAGTCTGTTCAGCACCGTGTGTCCCTCTTGATGTAGGTCTCTGCTCTGCTGTCTCATCCAGTGACAAGCCTTGGCCTTTCCACGCCTGGCTCTCAGTCAGCTTCGCGTGCTCCCCCAGCTGTATCTCCAGTGGGGGTTCCAGCTCTGTTCTAGCTCCACCCCCAACTGAGTGATCTCTTTACAGAGGTCTACAGGGGTCTGGGCTGGTCTACAAGGTCTATCAGGGCTTCCCTTATAGCTCAGTTGATAAAGAATCTGCCTGCATGCAGGTGACCCCAGTTTGATTCCTGGGTCAGGAAGTTCTGCAGGAGAAGGGATAGGCTACCCACTCCAGTATTCTTGGGCTTCCCTTGTGGCTCAGCTGGTAAAGAATCTGCCTGCAATGCAAGAGACCTGGATTCGATCCCTGGGTTGGGAAGATCCCCTGAAGAAGGGAAAGGCTACCCACTCCAGTATTCTGGCCTGGAGAATTCCATGGACTGTATAGTCCATGGAGTCACAAAGAGTCGGATACGACTGAGCAACTTTCACTCCTTACAGGGGTCTACGGGTTTTCCTGGTGAGTCAGCGCTAAAGAATCCACCTGCCAATGCAGGAGACACGAGTTCGATCCCTGGGTCGGAAAGATCCCCCTGGAGAAGGAAATGGCAACCCACTCCAGTATTCTTGCCTGGGAAATCCCATTGACCAAAGACCCTGGTGTGCTGCACTCCATGGAGTCACAAAGAGTTGGACACTGCTTAGCAACTAAACAACAATAGCAGGGCTCTGCAGCAGCAGCCTGTGCTTGTCGAGGGAGGTGGGAGGAATGACTGCAGAGATGGAGGAAAGTGGAGGAAAGTGCTGACACCAGAGGTGTGTTACAGATGGAGATTGAAAGATGCAGTCTCACAAGGTCAGTCACCTTGGTGGAGTTTCTTCAGCCTCTATCTAATCCTGCAAGCTCTTCCAGATTCACCAAACTCAGACTGGTATTCAGACCAGGTAGCTATGTGTTAATTTTCTCCAAGAAATCTGGTAAGAATGCTCATGAATGCTGTTCCCAGGCAGCCAAGTCAGACTCCGTTGTTTCATGCCTTTGGCAGCAAGCTGCAGACTGGCTGGAGTCTTCAAGTCTGGCAGCCTTGTGCAACATCTCCTTGACAGGGACTCATGCAATGTGAACACTTAGACTCTCTAACCCAGACCAAGACACTGTCTTCCTTGTTCAGTGCAAGAGATGCTCTGCCCAGCAGCTCTACCTTAAAAGGCCCTGCAACAATTCCCCTTTCCTGGGCTCCGCCCTTTTTTGGCCAGAAGGCAGCTTTGGTGGAGAGCCTCAAGGCTGTCCTTGACCATCCCAGCCTAGCACGGGTGTCCACATCATCTGGTGTTCATCTCTGTGAGATCACAATGAAAAGAAACCATACCAAGACAACCTGAGGTCCCTCTGGTTCTTGGAGCTGAGCCCTCTTTCAGATTCTAAGGTCCACTCTTCACTGGAGGGCATCTTGGACAGAAGGAATCATGGCTTGTGGTAACAGCTATACATGCTTTGCCCTGTCTCATCCATTCTTGGCTGTACTCAGTTCAGTTCAGTTCAGTCGCTCAGTCATGTCCAATTCTTTGCAACCCCATGGACCACAGTACTCCAGGCTTCCCTGTCCATCACCAACACTTGGAGCTTGCTCAAACTCATGTCCATCGAGTCAGTCATGTCATCCAGCCATGTTATCCTCTGTTGCCCCTTCTCCCCCTGCCTTCAATCTTTCCCAGCACCAAGGTCTTTTTCAGTGAGTTGGCTCTTCGCATCATGTGGCCAAAGCATTGGAGCTTCGGCTTCACCCTCAGTCCTTCCAATGAATATTCAGGACTGAATTCCTTTAGGATTGACTGGTTTGATCTCCTACAGTCCAAGGGATTCTCAAGAGTCCTCCAGCATTATAATTCAAAAGCATCAATTCTTCAGCACTCAGCCATCTTTATAGTCCAACTCTCACATCCATACATGACTACTGGAAAAACCATAGCGCTGACCGTACGGACATTTGTCAGCAAAGTGATGTCTCTGCTTTTTAATATATATGCCTATGGACCCTGAGAAATTATGTCCTTTCCCTTCCCCAAAATCTCTGTACATCACTCAAAGGAATGTATCTTCTTCAAGGGGAGAAGGCAGACTTCCAGACCCAGTTAATTTCCTAAAACCTCTGGCCATTGGTCACTTCCACCACTGGCAGCCTTGGCACATTTCTAAGGGAAAATAGAAGTATTTCTCAGCTTTTGCTACAGCCCCTTATAAGAACCTAGGAAATACTGTGGTAGAATTTAAAATCTATAATTGATTATTTTTAGTAACTTATGGTAGGCAGAATTCTAAGATAGCCCTCATAATCTGTGCCACTTGGTGTCCACAGCCTGAATAATCTTTTCCCCTTGATTGTGACTTACTTTTAACCAACAGAATATGGGGGGAAAAGTGATGGGCTTTTGCAGGTATAATTAAGGCTCCAAATTAGTTGATTTTTAGTTAGTTAAAAGTAGATTATCCTAGGTGGGCATGACTTAGATGAAAGCCCTTTAAAAGGGGATCTGGTCTCTCCCTGTATTCAAGATTATCCTTGCTGACTTGATGAACTGGGCAGTCTGTTTAGGAATCCCAGATGGCAAACAATTCAAAATGGCCCTCTAGGAACTATGATGGACATCTAAAACTTGAGGACAGCTTCCAGCTGACAACCAGCAAAAAGCTTGGACCTTCAACCATACCACCACAAGGAAATGAATTCTGCCAACAACATGAATAAGTATAGAAGAGGGATCTTCCCCAGTTGAGCCTCTTGATGAAGATGCAACCCAATCAACATGTTGAGTACAGACTTGTGATACTGAGCAGAGAAACCAAATAAACCAAACCTGGATTCCTGATCCACAAAAGATTGAAGATAACAAATATGTACTGTTTTAAGCCATTATATCTGTAGTAATTTGCTACACCATAGTAAAAAATTAAAAAGCATATACAGTCTTTGCTATAATTCCCTCTCAAATATTTCATCTTCTAGTTTCTAGTTGTCCTCCCAAAATCACGCTCACCAAAGATTCAGAAAAAAATGTTTAAGAAATCTGAATCAGCATTGTGCAGCAAAGGATACAATCAGAAACTCTGGGAAATTTTCAGAAGGTCAAAAATATAAAGTTTAAGTTAACACCTAGAAACAGAATTCTTAAGGAGAAAGCTATTCTTGCTTTAAAAATTATTTTGGTAGATTATTTGGATTAAGGTTGATGCTTAGGTCATAGATTAGTGGTAGTGGTTTAGTGGCTAAATCATGTCCAACTCTTGCGATCCCATGGACTGTAGCCTGCCAGGCTCCTCTGTCCATGGGATTCTCCAGGTGAGAATACTGGAATGGGTTGCCATTTCCTTCTCCAGAGGATCTTCCCGACCCAGGAATCAAACCAGGGTCTCCTGCACTGCAGGCAGATTCTTTACTGACTGAGCTATGAGAGAAACCCCTAGGTCATAGATTAGTGGGGGAAAAAAGAAGGAAAGAAAAAGACAGCTAAATGGTTCTGCATTTCAGGAATTTAGGGGATTTGATAATGAAGATGAGAAGGATTGTGAAGGGAAGAGAACATTGAAGAACAGAGATAACTAACATCTGCTTTTAATTATTTGCATATCTAAAATATAATATTCTCTTGTTATAGGGAGAATAATGGCCACCAAAGATGCCTGCATATTAATGCCAGAGTCAGTGGGCAAGTTATCTTCCATGGCAAAAGGAACTTGGTAGATGTGATTAAATTAAGAATATTGAGATTACTCTGAATCGTCCAGGGAGGCCCCTTGAAATCACAACGATCTTTATAAGTGAAGTGGGACTGGGAAAGGGAACAGGAGGGTCAGAAAGAAAGATTTGAAAATGCCACACTCTTGGCTTTGAAGATGGAGAAAAAGTCACAGTCAAGGAACATAGGCAACCTCTAAAATCTAGAAAAAGCAGACAAATGGATTCCCCCTCGAGCTTCCAGAAGGAACACAGCTCAGCCAATACTTTGACCTTGGCCCAGTGAGGCGCAAGGCAGACTTCTGACTTTCAGAACTGTAAAATAATAAATCTGTGTGATTGAAAGTGTGGCAATCTGTTCACTGCATCAGTAGGAAACTAACACACTCTCCATTCATATTACCTAAATGCCCTAAGTCCTTAGTGAGACTTTGGGTGGAAATCATGAAAAGGAGCTGAGTTCTACAGGTGGGTCAGTGCCAGGGGAACAGGGACCCCACACAGGAGGGTGAGATAACCTATTAACTAGCCTAATTCACAGGAAGCGGAAACTTGGCTGTAGAGTTGACAGAACACATCCACATTTACTACCTCATGGAATTTTCAGAAATCTTAAAACAGTACTGGATGCCCCACCAATTTTGTGATGAGGAATTAAACCAATCTGATCTAAATCTAAGTGTCTTGGGTTTACATTGATAAGGAAACCAAGCAGCACACATCAGATTTTTATTTGACATGTGTAATAGGATATTCAATGGAACACTTTCTCTTATACAATTTTATTTTTATGTTTTTGAATAGTAATATTACTATTAGTAATAATAGTAATACATGTTTAAGCTCCTTGGAAGAAAAGCTATGACAAACCAAGATAGCATATTAAAAAGCAGAGACATTACTTTGCTGACAAAGGTCCATCTAGTCAAGGTTATGGTTTTTCCAGTGGTCATGTATGGATGTGAGAGCTGGACTATAAAGAAAGCTGAGCTTTGAAGAATCGATGCTTTTGAACTGTGGTGTTGGAGAAGACTCTTGAGAGTCCCTTGGACTGCAAGGAGATCCAGCCAGTCCATCCTAAAGGAGATCAGTCCTGAATACTCATTGGAAGGACTGATGCTGAAACTCCAATATTTTGGCCACCTGATGGGAAGAACTGACTCATTGGAAAAGACCCTGATGCTGGGAAAGATTGAGGGCATGAGGAGAAGAGGACAACAGAGGATGAGATGGTTGGATGGCATCACCAACTCGATGGACATGAGTTTGAGTAAGCTCCGGGAGTTGGTGATGGACAGGGCAGCCTTGCATGCTGCAGTTCATGGGGTTGCAAAGAGTTGGACACGACTGAGTGATTGAACTGACTACATGTTTAAAGTCAAAACAAAATAAGAAAATAAACACTTAAAAGACTCACTGTCGTCCTGTGGAGGGGTCCACCCCATTCTCCCTTGCTCCATTTGTATCCATTTACATCAATTCATTGCCATCATTCCAGTGTTTCTTTATGTAAAATTGAAGAGATGGTCTCACCCCTCCTTTCTTACATAAAAGGTAGCATATGATATACATTATTCTCCACCATTTTTCCTCATTAAAACAGTACAGCTTAAAGATCTTTTCATACAAGTGCATAGAGTCCTTCCTCATTCCTTTGTTATAACTCAGCGTACTTTATTGTGTACAAAGAAGTATCATAGTTCATGCAACTAGTTTCCTCTTGGGAGGCATTTGGGTAGTTTCTAAGCTTTTGTTATTATAAGCCATGTCATGATAAATAATCCTGTTCATGCATCATTTGGAACATGTGCAAGTGAAACCATAGGATAGGTCCCAGAGGTGGGACTGCTGAGTTAAGGACAATAGAAACTGGACAAAAGTAAATATTGCCAGATTCCCTTCCATAAAGGCCGAACTATTCTATACTCCCATTAACAACATTTGAGCACCTATTTCCCCACAGCCTCAGAAGACAGTGTGTTGTTAAATCTCTGAATTTCCCCAAACTGACAGGTAAGAAATGATATCTCACTAACTTACACTTTTCTTTTTCCTTAAGGTTGTTTTTTTTTTTTAATGTGCACCATTTATTTCTCCAGTCTATTCATTTATAACCATTTTCATCATTTTCATCAGTTCATTGCCATCATTCCAGTGTTTCTCTATGTAAAATTAAATACATATTCTCATTCCTCCGCTTTCTTACCTAAAAGATAGCATATGATATAAATTACCTAAAACAACAAAAATCTATTTGCATTCCAGTCCTGCCGCAAACCTTATTTCCCAAACACCAAATCAATCACCCACTGAGTCCTCAACAGTTCTAACCAGAACTGCACCGCAGTGGTGCCTTGAGGACTTCTGCTTCCCTTCCTTCACTTTGTCTTCTCATTATGTAGGAAAACATCACATTAGCCATTGAGTGATGGGACCATTTTTAAAGTCCCTACCGAATCTGTTACAATATTGTTTCTGTTTTCTGTTTTGGTTTTTTGCCCATGAGACATGCAGGATCCTAGCTTCCCAACCAGGGATCGAACCCTCATGCCCTGAATTAGAAGATGAAGTCTTAACCACAGGACTTCCAGGAAAGTCTCTATTTCTCTTAAAAGTAAGATTGAACATCTTTTCTTGGGTTTAGGAGTCATTTTGATTTTTCTGTGAATTGTATTTTTCTATCATTTGGCCTCAACTTGGACTCTTTTCACTGTGATCAAATTTCAGAAAAATTGAAAAGAATAGGTTGCATGCACTCCCATAGTCTAAAATAAGGATTTTCAAGTGGTCTTGTGACCGTTAGCCCAATACCCAGGTTGTAAAGTGGTTTTAAGTTGAAAAGGCTAAAAGAAAGTTCTCTGGGGAAAGCTGTTGGCATGCTGCGCATTGTCTATCTCCCACCATTTTGGCAGGAGGTAAGCGGACTTTCCTTAGGGCAAGTCAGGAAAGAGGAGCTTCAAGAGGACCTCCACTCAGAGACTTTGTGTCAGAGGACACAGTGCCTGGTATCTGATTCCAGGGATAAGAAACCCAAGGGTCGAGAAGCTGAGCCTGTCAGGCCAAGAACAGGACAGAAAAGTGGGAACTATGCTGGAATGCAGTAGAAGCTGCACTCTACTAATAGAGGCCAAAGGGTCAACTAGGTAAAAAACTGAAGTCTGTGGTTGAAGTGATCTGTGATGGTAGGGCAATCCCTTGTTTGGCCTGACAAGGGTCTGTGAGTTTTTGTGGGTCAAGTAGACAGTCGAGCTGGAGTCCCATCTTGATGTGACTTCTTCCCAAAATAGCAGAACTCCAGGGGAAGAGAATTCCAACAATGCCTGGAGTTAGAGGCTGTGGGATGCTGCACTTTCAAGGGCAGGATCAGAGGTAATGACTCAAGAGTTCAGGATAATAAGATATAAAATATCTAGATACACACAACCAAAAATAAGCATTAGTTAGCCTGTAAGTTTGGAGAAGGTGATGGCACCCCACTTCAGTACTCTTGCCTGGAAAACCCCATGGATGGAGGAACCTGGTAGGCTGCAGTCCATGGGGTCGCTAAGAGTTGGACACGACTGAGCAACTTCACTTTCACTTTTCACTTTCATGCATTGGAGAAGAAGATGGCAACCACTCCAGTGTTCTTGCCTGGAGAATCCCAGGGACGGGGGAACCTGGTGGGCTGCCATCTATGGGGTCGCACAGAGTCAGACACGACTGAAGCGACTTAGCAGCAGCAGCTTGTAAGTTGAAAACTGTGCTGTGCTGTACTCAATTGCTCAGTCGTGTCCAATTCTTTGTGACCCCAAGGGTGGTAGCCTGTCAGGTTCCCCTGTCCATGGGATTTCCCAGGCAGAATGTGAGTGGGTTGCCATTTCCTTCTCCAACAGATCCTCTAGACCCAGGGATCGAACCCATGTCTCCTGCATTGGCAGATGGACTCTTTACCAGTGAACCACCCAGGAAGCCCAAGTCAAAAATTAGAATATGCTAGACAGGAACACACACAAACGCTAAATGGAGACACATATCATGTTCTGGGATAGAAGTACTCTTTATTTAATACATCTCCAAGAAAAATATGAAGATCTGGGGGGGAGGAATTGAACCAAATAATTCTTTAGTTTACATATAATAAATATGTATACATGAATAAATATATAATAAAACCTGAGGATACTTTGAGAATTAACAGAAAAAGGGTGGTAACTCATTTTTACTTGATATTAAAAAAACCAAAAACCTATTTTAAACTCAAAGCAGGTGGTATCCGCATAGAGATAAATTAGTACAACAAAAGAGAACGTTCGGAAATAGACTCTGGTATTTAATTCAGTATATGAGTCAAATCGCCAGAGAAAAAAACAGCAGTCAAGGAATATGCGTAGAACAAGTGGCTAAACCATTTAGCAACAATAAAAATAAAAAAAGACCCCTCCCAACCTCACTCCTTATACTAAAATAAATTTCAGAACATTTAAAGACTTAAATTTTTTTTAAACTGCTGAATTACAGTTGTTATCTTGAGATTGGAAGGTCCTTCTAAGCATGGTTCCAGGGCAAAATACATAAGAAAAAAGACTGATATAATTGACTACACAGATTTAAAGCTTTTGTGTGGCAATGTACGACACAAACAAGGTCAAAAGGGAAATGATAAAGTAGAAAATGTGTTTACAACATAGGCGACAGTTAAGAGTGAAAATTACCATAATATAGAGCCTTTTCAAATCAATATAAGATTCA
This sequence comes from Capra hircus, assembly GCF_001704415.2. Lineage (NCBI taxonomy): Eukaryota > Metazoa > Chordata > Mammalia > Artiodactyla > Bovidae > Capra > Capra hircus. Next base: position 101,181,502 of record NC_030815.1, read on the forward strand.
AACCAACTACTGAGGAAAAAAAAGGCACCCCAACAGAATTACAAAGGACCATCAGCATGCAAAACAGAGAAATGCGAACAAAGCATTGGACAGTCATTTTCCACCTACCAGATTAATCAAGATTAAGGATATCAATGATGCCGCTTGTGTTGAGGCTTCCTGCCTGTGAGAGCATAAACTGGCATAAACTTTCTTTGAGATTTCTCTGATAATACGTAGTAAATCTAAAATGCATACAGTTTTCATTCTGACAACTTCGCGTCTAGGAATTTAGCATGAATGATAATCGTATACAACTATATAGAGGCATATAAAGATAGTAAACATCTGAAAACACTCTAAATGCACAACACACAACAGAGTATTGGTTAAATAAATTATGGTGCCAACTTTTAATGCTGTTACTATTGACATAAAAAAAATGTGGCCAGGATATGTTGATGGAAAAGAAGCATGTTAGAAACCATATGCCTTGCTTGACACCGCTTTGGTAACCCTTAATTGTGCCCACAAAGTATGGATATGGAAACATAACCATATCCACACACACACACACATATATCACCAAAATGACTCATTCATTCTCTCTGAGACAATGGGCACGCACTCTTCTTAAAACTGATTTGCCTCACTGAATCACTTGCCCACAGACACACAAAAAGGCACACCCTCTTTCCTCTCCAAAACTGAGCACTTGAGTTTAACCAACAAAGGCTGTAGGAGGCAAACAGTCCTTAAAAATACCATTGGATTGACTTCTACTACTACTGGCTTTCTCTTTGGTGAATCAAATGGAAAAATTAAGGGTTTAGGAAATCAAAATATCAGTTAGCAATATGAAGGGAGCCTTGAGAATTCTATTTTCACTTCCTTTAAAATCAATTTAAACATTAACTTTTTTCCAATCTACTGCGGAGTGTCAAAGATAATCAGTTCTGCTCTGGTTTTCATCTTAAAGGGCCCAGATGCAATTATAGGTCTGGAGTTATGGGTGGACAATTACCTATTTCCCCTAATTAACCTCCATCTATTTTGTTTTTTTTTATGGCTCTGTCTAGAAGTGGTGAGGGAAGGTATCTACAGTGAAAAAATAAGTATAAAGAGGCACAGGTGCTACAATATTAAAGGCAATAACAGTATATATATTGTTATATATATATACATGGTTTGGAAATATAAAAACCTGACTCTCCCAAGAATCAAATGGTCCTTCAAATCCCAAATGAGAACTGGACTTCCTGCCAGAATATTTGGCCCCACAACTGAAGTTACGTATCTGTAAGAACCTATCTCTCCATTTTGAAATGGGGAGATGATAACCCCCAAGCTTCCCATCACAGAAAACTGCTGTGAGGATGGAATGAAAGAACATGTATAAACAAAAACTATGGTGGAGATAAATAAAAACTATGGGCACCAAAAACAAAAACAAAAAGTCAGCCAGGAAACAAACTGTCCAATATCTGGGTAACCCTCCAATTTTTATTTTTAATTTAGCAGGGCACTCAAGACTAAATCTTAGCACTCTCCTCTATACACTGTCACCAAGACTGTGAATTAAGAAAAGAGCCTTTCTCCATCTCTACTTGAGGACCAAGCTTTATTTAGTGGCCCTCAACTCTTTCGACAGAAGGATGCTGAATGCTTACAGGAAGACTCACCCTTGGTCTCCTGTGATGCTCTCCTGCCTTAGCCAGGAATCCGCTTGGGGAAAAAAGGATGGTGCTGTGGTAAACCTAAGCAGGTAAATTCAGAGAACTTAAAGCTGCCTTCATGTGTATGAGAAAATGGTCAGGAAAGAACTGCAGGAAAATGGTGCATCTTTTTTGCAAATGTTCAGCACCTGCTTCTGTTAAGTATTAACACCAAGCAGTTCTGTGTTATAATCTGGAACATTCAGAAGAAGCAGCAAAGTCTATGTTTTTGCTATTTCAGTACCCTTTCATGAACTGCTTTTACGTTTCTGCACGTACCCAGAAGTACATTTTACTTCGTATTTCGTTAGTTGTTTTAGGCAGACACTTTTGACACCAAGCAAATGGGATTTCTTCCTTTCAACGACAGTTATGCTAAGTTCCCATATGGACAACCGAAGCTTCTTTGGCAGTTAATTTGAGAACTGGAAATTAGGGGGAACTACAGAAACATACGGTATTCACAGAACTGGCAATAGATAATAATGAGGGGAGGAGGCTCAGATTCTTTGAACACAGAGGGCTTTGGAGGGAAATCCTTACTCATCAGAGACCTTACTCAATACTAACTGCAAGAATTTGTAATGATTCCCGAAATTCACCCAAGAGCTGTGAAAACAGTCTAAATGTGAATTACTGCACATAAAAATTAAAAGTAGGAAGCTGTTTGTATTAGTCTGTTGAGAGTTCTACTCTACAGTTCACCTGAGATGAGGGCAGGCGTGGTTCTCATGTTGATCCTAAGTTGTAGTCTGAGCTGGTACCTCAGGACAAAGGACAACTATTCCTAATACTGTCCAGTACTGGTCAGGGGCATGGCCGACAGCTGACCTTGAAAACCCAAGCATCTCGGTACCACTTCACTCTCTCTGACTCTTCGCAATTGAGAAGATATGCCTTGGGCCGGGAGCAGCTTCATAGAGAGCTTTCACCTGTTCTATTTCTGCCCATGTCTCCTCATCAGCCCACAAGCCCAGGCTGCTCAGATGTGCCCCTCACTGATGCCCAGGGAGCCAGTGAAGCATGTGCCCGCCCACCACATTAGAAAGGCTGTCCCTTTTCTTTAGGACCCCAGTGCTGCCCAATTCTAGGACCACATTCATCTATGTTGGGCAATAAGCCCCCCACCTTCTTCCCAAGTTCTCTATTCTCCAGGCCTGGAGAGAAAGGGAGAAGGTGGAAGAGGACACCACTGTCCCTTAGAGAAGCCACAAGGCTCTGTCCTTCTCCCTTCCTGACTTGCTGAGCCTTGGAGTTACCCTGTAGTTTAGGGAGGAAAGTTCAGGAACACTGATTCAAGCTTCAAAAGTCAAATCGAATCCACTCTATCCGTCAATTCAGCATATTGACAACGGGCCCAAGATTGCTTAACACCTAATGTGTCATGGTTAGTGATAAAGTAACACTCGTAGTCACTGACGTTGTAGATGAAACGCAGGATCATGTCAACCACATTGTTCCCCTCTCCTGTAAACACAGAGGCTCTGGCCACGGGCTTCATACTATTGCGACCTATTGTTATCACACGAACCCTCAATCTAAAGCACATTTTTAGGAAGCAGTGATAAAAAATTTAATCAAGGCTGCTATAAATGTTCATGCAGATGAGAGCTAAGTTAACAGAATATTTTTTTACTGGAAGAAGACTCATGGCTTTTGAATACATATAAGACAAAGGGAACTGCAGCAAAGCAATGGCTGCCTACCAGACACTGCAAGGAACTTACCGGAGTGGCCAGGATAGTATACTTTTTCTTTCTTCCCTTTTTTCAGTATTTTAAAACATTTTATTTATTCATTTTGGCCACACCACACAACATCCTAGTTCCCCCACCAGGAATGAACCCATGCCCCTTGCAGTGGAGGCATGGAGTCTTAACCACTGGATCACCAGGGAGGTCCCAGGCTAGCATGCTTTCTAGTTAGTGGGTCACTAACTGCAGGAAAAGGGGTGCTTCTAAAGTGTCTGACACGTTTGCCTCAGTCATGATCTCTATCCTTTGCACTGACGTCCCTCCTACAGTCAAACTCTAGCCCACATCTCAATGCATCTCATTGGTGGTGATACAGTCGCTAAGTCGTGTCTTATTCTTGCAACCCCATGGACTGTAGCCTGCCAGGCTTCTCTGACCATGGGATTCTCCAGGCAAGAATACTGGAGTAGGTTGCCATTTCCTTCTCCAGGGGATCTTCCCAACCTAGGAATCAAACTTGGGTCTCCTACACTGCAGGCAGATTCTTTACCAATTGAGCTATAAGGGAAGCCTGTGTATGTCATTACTTATTGTAAAAGAACAGATTCTGAATTCATACAGAGATGCTCTGAAGGAAGAGGCAGAGACTCTCAGGCATCACTTGGAGGAGAACACAGGCCCAGCCCACGTGACCTGCAGCCTGGGGTCAATATCACACAGTATATCAAGGTTCTCAGGTTCAGAGATACAAGGAAGACAGCAGCAATTCCTGAGTGTCCTCCTTGGGGGGATGCCAAAGAGATAGTGACCGTCTTGAATCTAGGAATGGGACTGCAGGTCCACGCACACACGGGGCCTCTGCGCAGACCCCTGAGAAGCTGCCACGCCATCTGCTCCAGCGGCAGAGCGTCCCCTTCACACAGTGCCCACCGGCGATCTAGACACAGAGGAGGAAAAGAGAGTTCACTGACACACGCTGGTTTTCCCATGGCGATGCCCATGTGCACAGGAAGCAGCCCGGGAGACGTGCCACGTGTGTGGGTGGCCAAGGAGCCATCACTGACCTTGCTCTTTGCCTGGGACTGGAGGGCATTCCCCATCCGCCCCTGCCCCCACCCAAGGTGCAGAGTCACCCATGCCTTTCACCTGCTGAGTATCTGTGGAACGCAGGACAACTTCCCCCCACACCCCCTTTGACCCTCCTCGATCCCAGCTGTTCCTCAAGGTTCCAACCCCCTCCTCCCTCCATTCCACTCATTTCTCAAAAATGACGGTCTCACATACCACACTGCTGAGAAGGAGAGGGATGCGAGGACAATCACGACGGCCACGGAGCCCAGCCCAACGCCCAGCACCTGAGGCAGCGAGAGCGTGAGCGATGAACCTGTGAGAAGAAAACCGCACCCTGAGCCCACAGCGTCCGGAATCACAGCGTTCTCAGGAGCTGCAGCCCACCTGCGCTCGCTCCGCATTAACCAGAGCTTGACCCTGTTTAATAAACCATCCCCAGAAGGCCCAGAGCGCCTCTGGCCCCTTGAGCTGGCCCTGAGAACAGGGCATCAGGGAAACACTGTCCCACGGCACTTTTGAAAAGGGAGCATAAATACTAGGCCACGTTCTAACTTGAATGTAACTTCAAGGGATAAAAGCTGATCTTTTGGGGGCACACAAACGCATACTTCTTCGTGTGCCTATCCTCCTTCAAGTCAATTACACTTGATCAGCTTTTATGGGCAGATTTCCTTTCCCTTGAGGGGGATGTCATTCTGACATCATTTGGAGTTTTGCTCCAAATATGGTAGTTTAGCTTGGTAGTCAAATACAGCAAACAAATTGTCTCTGTTGAGTAGAGTCATCTGTCACTTTTCCCACACATCAATAAGGGTGCTACTTCCCTGCTCTGTTCAGCAGGTTGCCATGAGGATAAAATAAGAAAATTGCTGTAAAAACTCTTTGAAAGGCATTCATATGTTCTATTTGGGGGTGCCTCGCATGCCAACTCCAGGGAGATCCCTGGTTGTTAACGGGAAAACACCCACATTTGAGTCACACATTTGGGCCAAATGACTAAATCAGAGGATCATGTTCCAAACTAAAGGCCTCATTTTAATTTGCAAGCACTTACTTACCACTTATTATGTGCCAGACACTGATTGAAAAACCTCTCCTAACCACCCACTGGGTACCATAACAATAGCACCAAGTATTATTACACTGGGCACTACTATTATTCCCATTTTATAGAAGAAGAACCTGGACATGGAATGGTTATGAAACTCCCCCAAGGTCACCCAGCTACTAAATGATAGAGCCAGGATTCAAACCCAAGCTGCCTGACCCTGGGGTCTTTGCTTGACCACAGCACCATGCTCTCCTAGTGCAGATCTGAATCCAGCTTTATCTGCAGCAGAGTGATTCCATATTCTCTCCCCAAAGTCAGGGGGCTCAGACCAGATCTTTCCTGCACAGGCTGACGATGCTGGGGCCTCAGGCTGTGGTGGTTCAAATTCCTCTTTGGAAGAACAAAAATCTGTACAATGGAGCCACCAGACTTTAAGATCTCAGGGGGCTGACTGCATACATAGAATTAAAAAAAAAAAAATGCCAGCAAGCCACAGAATAAGCTTAAGGATGTGCATCCATTTCCAAAAACTTCCAGATGATTTGTTAACAGCTGTCATTGTTGGAATACCATGGGGGATCTTCTGGGGCCCCTCTCAGATACCGAAATCTTTAGATGCTCAAGTCCCTTATGTAAAATGGTACAGCACTTGCTTATAACCTGCTGTAAATTTTAATTCATCTCCAGGTTATGGGCTTCCTTGGTAGCTCAGACGTAAAGAGTCTGCCTGCCATGCAGGAGACCAGGGTTTGATCCCTGGGTCAGGAAGATCCCCTGAAGAAGGGAATGGCTACCCACTCCAGTATTTTTTTTTTAATTTCTTTTTTAAAAATATATTATTATTTTTTTTTTTTACTTTACTCTTGCCAGGAAAATTTCATGGACAGAGAAGCTTGGTGGGCTACAGTCCATGGAATCACAAAGAACTGGACACGACTGAGCGACTAAGTATAACACCTAATACAATACAAATGCTATGTAAATAGCTGTAAATACAAAGTAAATGCTAGGTAAACAGTTGCCAGTGTGCAGCATATTCAATTTTTGCTTTTTGGAACTTTCTGGAATTATTTTTTCTGAATATTTTCAATCCACAGTTCATTGAATCCATGAACGTGGCACCTACAGACACGGAGGGCCAACCGTATTTCATTTTTCTGTACCCTCCTTTTACTGATGCCCCAGGCATATGCTTAATCCACCCCCTAGGTAACCCAGCACTGCCTTGGAAGAGCTGAAAACAGCAAAAGTAAATATCTGCTACGGTAAGGGGAGAGAAGCTTAAGAGGAAAACTAGCCCTTGAGCTTGAGACCCTCAAAACATAGATGACTTAATTCCCTGGCAGTGAATGTGGTGTATTTGAGAACAGTTCAAGCCACTTAACCATTTCAACATCAATTCTGTGCTGTCTAACACAGTAGCCACTAGCCCCACGTGGCTATCTAAATCTAAATTAATTTAAATTAAATTAGATTTGAAATTCAGTTTCTACAATGAGGTACTACCTCACACCAGTCAGAATGGCCATCATTAAGAAATCTACAAATAGCCAATTTTTCTCTAAATGTCCTGCTGCTGCTGCTGCTAAGTCGCTTCAGTCGTGTCCAACTCTGTGCAACCCCAGAGACGGCAGCCCACCAGGCTCCGTCGTCCCTGGGATTCTCCAGGCAAGAACACTGCAGTGGGTTGCCATTTCCTTCTCCAATGCATGAAAGTGAAAAGTGAAAGTGAAGTCGCTCAGTCATGTCTGACTCATAGCAGCCACATGGACTGCAGCCTACCAGGCTCCTCCATCCATGGGATTTTCCAGGCAAGAGTACTGGAGTAGAGTGCCATTGCCTTCGCCGTCTAAATGTCCTATGGACATCTAAGAACAGCATATGAGATATAAAATATATTTAAAATTTTGTGGGATATAAGATTGGGGCTTCCCTGGTAGCTCAGCTGCTAAACCCTAGTTTGATTTCTGGGGTGAGAAGTTTCCCTGGAGAAGGGATAGGCTACCCACTTCAATATTCTTGGGCTTCTCTGGTGGCTCAGATGGTAAAGAATCTGCCTGCAATGCAGGACACCTGGGTTCGATCCGTGGATTGGGAAGATCCCCTGGAGGAGGGGATGGCAACCCACTCCAGTATTCTTGCCTGGAGAATCCCCATGGACAGAGGAGCCTGGCAGGCTACAGTCCACAGGGTCGCAAAGAGTCAGGCACGACTGGGCAACTAAGCACAGCAACTAAGCACAACTAGGCACAGGATATAAGATTAATAGAAATCTATTATATTTAAATTATTAATGACATCATTCAAGATGTTCCTATTCTTATTTTTTCTGCACTTGATAAAATATTCTCAGATCAATGTTAATATGTCTCACTATGAGTATATATTTTTTCTTTTATATTTCTCCTGATTTTTGCTTTATGTATCTTTGTTTCTTTGCTGTCAGGGGTCTAACGGTTTATGATGTCTATCTTCTTCGTGAATTGTTAAAAAATTCATCTTTGTTTCATTTAAAAATAAATAAATAAATTTTATTTTAAAAATAAAGAGGAAATTCTAATTTACCAATTATACCAATATATCATACTGCAAAAGAAAAAAAAAAGCCCACAAATAACAAATGTTGGAGAGGGTATAGAGAAAAGGCACCCTTCTATACTGTTGGTGGGTATTGATATAGTTCTATACTATAAGTTGGTATAGCCACCGTGGAAAACGATATGGAGGCTTCCCAGAAAACTAAAATTAGAATTACCACATGATCCAACAATCCCACTCCTGGGAATATACCCACATAAAACTATAATTCGAAAAAATACATGCACCCCTGTGTTCAGAGCAGCCCAAACATGGAGACCACCTAAATGTCAATGGACAGATGAACAGATAAAGACGCAGCACATATATACAATGGAACACTGCTCAGCCATAGAAAGGATGAAACAACGCCATGTGCAGCAGCACGGATACACCTGGAGATGACCACACTCAGCGAAGTGAGTCAGAAAGAGAAAGACAAACATCACAGGATATCCCTTACATGTGGAATCTGAAATACGGCACAGATGAACTCCTCTGCAAAACAGAAACAGTTTCAGAGACATGGAGAATAGACCTATGGCTGCCAAGGGGAGGGAGAAGGATGGACTGGGAGTCTGGGGTTGGGAGACGCAAACCACACATTCAGAATGGACAAACAACAAGCTCCGACTGTACAGCATGGGGAACTACATTCACTATCCCATGATAAACCAGAATGGAAGAGAATATAAAAAAAGAATGTCTATACGCGCTTAACCGCGTCACTTTGCTGTACAGCAGATTGGCACAACACTGAAAGTCAACTATACTTCAATTCTAAAAATTTGAAACAAAAATTCAGTTTCTCAGTCACACTCTTTTAAGTGCACATTTCAAGTGCCCAGCAGTCACATGTGGTGCATGGCAACCACGCTGGACAACACATTTTTAAAACCTTTCCGTCACTGCAGAAATCTACAGCCTGGCATGGCTCAGATCTCTACAACCAGGCTGAGAGCCGTGTCATTCTACTGGAGACTCTCCAGAGGAGCCGGCACAGCAAAAGCAGAGTAGACACACCTTTTCCTAAAGAGCCAGGCAAACGATTCCCTCAGAAAGTGTTGTCAAGAGATTTTCTGAAAAAGCATGATGCATATTGCTTGGCTACTTTTGGTATTCAGAAGCAAAAGGCCTTCACATTTTTAAGAAGCCATATTATAAAACAGGAGGAGGCTTTCTGATTAAATTAAAAAATTAAGAAAGAAAAAATCAGGAGTGACTTGAATGACTAGGTATTAAAACAGTACAGTATCAGCACAGGAAAGAATCCATCGGAACAAAATAGAAAGCCCAGGGTCTTTCGTGGTGGTCCAGTGGCTAGGAATCCGCCAGTCAGTGCAGAGGTCACAGGTTTGATCCTTGGTCTGGGAAGATTCCACATGCCTTGGGGCAACTAAGCCTGTTGGCCACAACTACTGAGCCTGAGCTCTAGAGCCCGGACTCTGCGACAAGAGAAGCCACCACAATGAGAAGCCCATGTACCATAGCAAAGACACAGTGCAGTCAAAAATAAATAAAATTTAAAAAAAAAATTTAAGTAAAAAGCCCAGAAACAGACACAAATATATAACAGAATTTCAAAGCCTGAGTACTGCAGTCAGGTTGACCAAGTCTGTATTGGGCACCACCACCTCCCAACTGTGTGACTTTGGGCAAGTTATTCAGCCATTCTGGGCCTCAGTTTCCCCACTGAAGGATGCTCCAATAATATGGGAATCATAGCCACAGTACCCACCTTATGAGATCATTATGAGAAACAATTGAGTTCAGACAGGTTAGAACTGTGCCTGGCACACCATAAGCAATTGTAAATGTTACTGTTGCTAATATTCTGTTGCGCTCTATCTATGTTTTTCTACATTGTACTTGATTCTGTGACTGAGTCAATCCAATTAGGTAACCAGCCTTACTCCTTATGTTCCAGCTATGATCATTTTTCTCTGCCTTTATTTCCATATCACTTGGTACTTGCTGTATCTTTAAAACTCTGGTCTTGAATCTGTTCTTGGAGGTTTCCAAATCACCATCATTTTATGAAAGCACAATCTTCTCCAAAAGGTACAAATAATGGCACTGTGAATTCTATTTAGTGTGTTAAATTTCTCTCTGCTATTCTAGGGTTCCCTTGCTTGAATCCCCTGAGGAGCGCATGCGTGCATGCTGAGTCACTTCAGTGGTGTCCCCTATGGACCGTAGCCCACTAGACTGCTCAGTCCGTGGGATTCTCCAGGCAAGAATACAGGAGTGGACTGCCATGCCCTCCTCCAGGGGATTTTCCTGACCCAGGGATTGAACCCGCATGTCCTGTCTCCTGCATTGACAGACGGGTTCTTTATCACTAGTGCTATCTGGGAAGTCACTCCTGAGAAGTAGAAGATGGCAAAGGAGATCAAAGCAGAAATAGTCTAGAGATAAATAAAACCTGATGAGTCAGTACAATTATCGAATCCATCCTCTCTTGCAGCTTAACAAGCCGCCACAGACTCAGCAGTAGCGCCCATTTATCAGTTCACAGTTTCGTGGGTCAGAAGTTCAGGCGCACTGACTGGGCTCTCAGCTCAGGGTCTTACAGGGCTGAAATAAGGAGGGCCGGAGGTCTGCATTTCCCTCTGAAGTCTCTGGAGAAGAATCGACTTCCAAGCTCATGCAGCCTGTGGGCTAAATTCAGTTCCCTGCAGTTGTAGGACTGAGGTCCCCATATTATTACTGGCGGTCAGCCAAGGGCTGCTCAGCTCCTACAGGCTGCCAGCATCCTTGCCATGTGGTCCTCCCCATCTTCAAAGCCAGTAGGAGAAATCATTATATCAAATGCATCTCTCCCTTGGAACCTCCAAATTCCCCGGTCTCTGACTTCTGCTGCTAAGTCATTTCAGTCATGTCCGACTCTGTGTGAGCCCATAGACGGCAGGCTCCCCCATCCCTGGGATTCTCCAGGCAAGAACACTGGAATGGGTTGCCATTTCCTTCTCCAATGCATGAAAGTGAAAAGTGAAAGTGAAGTCGCTCAGTCGTTTCTGACTCTTCATGACCCCATGGACTGCAACCCACCAGGCTCCTCCATCCATGGGATTTTCCAGGCAAGAGTACTGGGGTGGGGTGCCATTGCCTTCTCCCTCTGACTTCTAGACACAGATTTAAAGGGCTCACATGATAAGATCAAGTCCACCTGGATAATCTCCCTATTTGGGACTCCAGTTACATCTTTAAATACTATCACAGCAACAACTAGAATACTCTACGAATAAGTAAGAGCAGGTGGGTGTACCCCAGGGACCAGCAATTTGGGAGGCTGTATTATGAACAGAATACTACCTACTACAATTATAAAGGTTCAAAATGAGTGTGTGTGTATGTATGTATATATACACATGCACAGCATGTTCATACATATACATGCCCACTAGGCTTATATCTGGATGTCAATCTTCTCTGGCTTATTTGATAGTGTTGCACCTGCTATGCTTCATTTCTCATCAGACTGTACTGCTAGTTCCCCAGTAATCATTCAACCCAATCCAATAAAGTTTGGTTAAATACCTACTGCTTACCAGGCACTGCTCTCGCTCTTCAAATGCTGTCCCTCAAGGGTATGAAATCTAGTGAGAAACAAGTGCGCCAGTGGCTTGAAAGTACAGTAGAATGGCTAAAGAGAGGGAGGGAAGAGAGATCCTGTCCTGTTGAGGAAATCTTTAAAGTGTCAAGGAGAAAATGGCATCTTGAAGAACAGGAGGGACTGTAATAAACAGAAATTGCAGGAAGATTATAGGGTGATCCAGGTGAAAGTAAGCACAGAATCATATGAGCAAAGACATTCAGGAGAGAAGAGAAGGGACACAGGCAGCGAAGTATGGGCACATTGGTTTAAATGGAGAAGAATGGAGATGCAATCAGAAGGGTACATCGCTGTCCAACTGAGGCCTTGGACACCAGACTAAGAAGTACTGGCAGGACTTCTCTGGTGGCCAGTGGTTAAGAATCTGCCTGCCAACGCGGGAGACTCGGGTTCGATCCCTGGTGCAGGAAGATCCCCCATACCGCGGAGCAGCTAAACTGTGCACCACAGCTACTGAGCTGGCACTCCACAAGACAAATCACCTCAATGAGAAGCCTGTGCACTGTAAGAAAGAGTAGCCCCTACTCACTGCAACCATAGAAAGGCTGTGTGCAGCAACAAAGACGCAGCACAGCCAAAAGATATGTACATAAATTCCCCCCAGAGTAATTTTTTTAAAAAGTAGTAGTGGAGAACTGGGGAGGGACCACCAGGGGAAATCAGAAAATCAGTACTGCACCTTATTAACATGTCGGGCGGCAGAGTAGGCTGGAGGGAAGAGGGAACCCCTGACCACTCTTGTGGGAAATAAGAAATAGGCTTGGCCAGTCGTCCAAAGGCCTCTGCTCAGGGAGTGAACACAGAAATGACAGAGAGGCCTGCCCAAGTGCAAAATGTGGGCTAAAAGAGAAAGAGGAGGGGTCATAAATGACTCAGAGGTTTCATGCCTGTGACTAAAGAATGTTCCCTGATGAGAATTACACTTTCTCATCATCTCACGTATCAGATGATCTTGTGCTATGACTCAAGAAAACACAGGCTCAAGTCCTTTGTGGCTGGAAAGGATCGCAGGGATCTTGGAGGAAGGAAATGAAGAACCAGCCAAGTTAAATACAATTTACAAGATACTCGACTGATTACGAGCAGGGCTCGGGCAAGGGAGCTCAGGCCTCAGCTCCCTTGATGAGTTTCCCATCAAACCCACTGCTGGCTCCCTGGTCGTCATCACAAAGCCCTCTTAGGGAAATGTATGGAAGGTGACATACCATAATTCATCAGCGGGCAAAAGCAAGAATGGGGCTGTTGGTCGGCACGAGTGAACCGAAACAATCTCAGGACTAATTTGGATCCTAGTTTTCTCCAGATTACTTTCTGAAAAGGCAGTCTCCAAAACTTCTGCAAAAGGAGACTGCCAGGTGAGTGGCCACCCAAGTAAACCCTGTATATAGATGTATCTGTGCGAGCGTCCCCTTCAGAATTTCAACACCACAGTGGGTTTTCTATTATCTCAGAGCTTTCTAGTAGCTTGTATTTAAAGGTTCAAACTCTCTTTCAATATGAGGGGGAAAAGGTACTGCCAAAAACCACTTAGATATTTCCAAAGCAAAATCTTTCCTGTTAATCTCGGTAAAATGACCATGGCCAGCTCTTCGGCCATATCTTCTATCTAGTGTGAGTTTGTTACTTACACCAAACAGCTGTGGAAAGTAGTAGATTCTGGAAGCTATTGTTTCTGAAGGGCCTAGCCACAATGCTTGTATGCCTCCATTTTTCAGATAGAAGCACCTCTTTCCCTTGTAGGAACTCCTTCCCGCCCTTTAAGCTTTGGGGAATGGATTGGTAGAAAAATTTCCAAATGTTGGAATGTGTGATTGTTCCTTGTGGCCATCATTCAATTCCAAGAAAGGGGCTTGGCTAACCGGAAAGCAGAAATGTACCGGCGCACATCTTTGTTAAGAGAGGCCCTCACTTGTGATGCTAAGTGAAGTTAAATCAGACAGAGAGACAAACGCAGTATGATCTCAATGACACATGGAATCTTAGAAAGCTGAAGTCACAGAAACAGAGTGGTGGTTGTCAGGGGCTGGGGGGTAGGGGAAATGAGATATTGATCAAAGGGTATAAACTTCCAGATGTAAGATGGGTAAGATCTGGGGATCTAGTGTATAGCATGGTGACTATAGTCAACAGTACTGTATTGTACACTTGGAAGCTGCTAGGAGAGTAGATCTTAAATATTCATATATGCACAGATTTTATATATGTATAAATTACATATTATAAGGTGATTACAAGAGGTGATGGAGATAGTAACTAACCTCATGGCGGTAATCATTCTGCAGTATATACATGAATCAAATCACACTAAACACCTAAGTGAGTGAAGTCGCTCAGTCGTGTCCGAATCTTTGCGACCCCGTGGCCTGTAGCCCCCCAGGCTCCTCCGTCCATGGGATTCTCCAGGCAAGAATACTGGAGTGGGTTGCCATTTCCTTCTCCAGGGGATCTTCCTGACCCAGGGATTAAACCCAGGTCTCCTGCATTGCACGCAGACGCTTTAACCTCTGAGCCACCAGGGAAGCCTGGTAAACACCTTAAATTCACACAACATTATATGTAAATTATTTTCACAAGGAAACTGAAGAAAGAGAGAGAGGCCCTCACTACCTGGCAATATACAATCCAAGACAGCTGACGGTCAGGTAATGCTCAATGCCCAGGTGAAAAGCCATGTGCGCTACCCTTGTTGGAAGTTGGTGTGATGAGAGATAAAAAGATGGGAAATGAGTTTAGGGGATAAGCAGACTTCCCTGATAGCTCAGTCGGTGAAGAATCCACCTGCAAAGAGGGAGAACTGGGTTTGATCCCTAGGTTGGGAAGATCCCCTGGAGAAGGTAAGTCTATCCACTCTAGTAGTCTGGCCTGGGTTGCAAAGAGTTGGACACGACTGAGAAACTTTCATTTTCAGACAAATAAAGGAAGCTTAGTTCTCCAGGTTCTTCCCAATCATTTCCTGCTAGGTACCCTCCACCGACAGGGTAACACATCCCCCAGTTGTAAAGCACCACCTAGCGGATCCCTCCTGGAAGCAGGGTGATGCAGGCTTTTCCTAACCAACCCAGCCTATTGTTTTATGCTGCTCTGAGGTGAGGGACAGATGTAAGGAGTTAAACTGATACTCCAGGCTACAGCAGAATTCCTCAGGCAGTTGCTAGGATGCATGAACCACAAGGAAAAGGCCCAGATTCAAAAAGGTCATAAACTTGACAAGATTTCTGGTATTAGCTACAAATTAATGGAATTCCTATGAGTCAAATCCAGTGGCTGGCTGCCCTCTGGTTTACAGCAATGTCCTGCCAGGGAAATCCCAGCCTGGTGAACAAGACCTGTGGTAACTCAATCCCTAAGGCAACTCCTCCACCCAGATCACTGCCCCCCAGAAGCAGAAGGTTTGAGCTGTAGGGTCCTCAGCAGGCTCCTCCCCACTGCATCTCTAGAGAGAGCTCTGGAGCAAAGGGACAAGGTGCTCCCCTATCAATCAGGCAGAGCCCGAGGCAGCCAAACTGACTGAGCAGGTGACCCATTCTGCTGCCAGCCCAGGAGAGGCTTGCTTTTCCTGTCCAGCAGGATGGGGTCATTGATATTGTTCCCCGGGCAACTGCATGGTTCTTTTGCAGGAGAAGGCCGGGGCTGGGGGCGGGGTGGGGGGTGGTGGCGGCAGGGGACTGTGTTGGGTCTTAGTTGCAGTGTGCAGGCTTCTTTAGTTGTTGGATTTTTGGCTTCTCTAGTTGCAATGCATGAGCTCTAGAGTGTGGCAGGCTCAGTAGTTACAGAGCACGGGCATAGTTGCCCTGCGGCATGTGGGATCTTAGTTTCCCAACCAGAGATCGAACCTGTGTCCCCTGCAACCAGAAGGCAGATTCTTGACCACTGGACCACCAGGAAAGTCTTGCACAGCTTGGTTCTTTATCTTTTCTTCCCATTTTTTAATGATTTTGTTTATTTAGTTAGTAATTTTTTGGCTGTGCTCAGTCTTCATTGCATCACAAGGGCTTTCTCTAGTTGCAGCAAGTCGGGGCTACTTTCTAGTTGCAGTGTACAGGCTTCTCATTGCAGTGGTCTCTCTTGTTGCAGAGCACGGCGGCTCACAGGCGTAGCTGCATCACAGCATGCGGGATCCTCCAGGACCAGGTATCAAACCAGTGTCCCCTGTACTGAAAGGCAGACTCCTAACCACTAGACCACCAGGGAAGCCCTTTTCCTCCTTTCTAAATGAATGTAGTTACTGTGATAATCCACCTTTCCCTTTCGTATTATATATTGTGATTTGAGAATGGTTTAATCTGCCACTTAATCACAGACTGCTAAGCAGATCATGAGAAGCACTAAGTCAATAGGAATGGGTCATCCCTTGGTCTTGGACCTGGATTTAGTACAGATCCACCTTTGGACTGTCTTCTTCTTGGGTTCCATTTTTGGTTATATGGAGGATAATTCCACTTTCTTAATGGAGGATGTTTTTCTAAATTGTGTGTGTGTGTGTGTGCGTGTGTGTGCGTGTGCATGAGAAGTAGCCAAATGGTTGAAAGTAGTGGACTGTTTGTAGCTCTTTGCTTTGGTCTGTCAACACGGTTTGCTGTTCCTCTCTTCCTGATGGGGACCATATGCCCCTCTCAATGCAACCCTGTGGGATTGCCCATCACACTGATCTGCACCCCAACCAGCCATGCCAGTAAGTAAGCCCCAAACCCCAGGTAGGCTGATCACACTACCCCATCTCCTCTTAACAGTGATTCATCCAATGGATAGTCACCTGCCTAGGAGAAGAGACTCCTGGAACTGAAAAACTGTCTGTCCCCACTGACGTGGCTAACGTGGGGCAGCTGCTGACCATCCTGCACCCCCCGCGTAGTTCACAGTAGAAGAAAATGAAGCCAGCTCACACTTAGAGGAGACGAGAGACAGAGAGAAAGGGAGAGTCCTACTCGTGGTGTTAAGAGCCCCGTCCCGGTTCCTGGTGACGCCACTCGGGTTCTGATTCCCTGCGCTCCCACCACCCCCATCCTTTTCAGCTATGGCTAGTCTGAGATGTGCTTCCATCACCTGTGACAGTTTAAAAAGAAATCTCATTAACAGACACTTGATGAGGCCGAGTGAACAGAGGAGAACTGAGGACAGAAAACGGTTTTACCTTTTACATGAGCCCAGACTGCACAGGCACTTCTTCTCACCTGTAAAGGAAAGTAAAGCAACATATAACTGGGCGGCATGTGATGTCCGTTTAAATAATACACCTTTGCCCTCCAAGTTGCAGGGTTTTATCTCTTATTTTGGACAACATGATGTTTAATGTCTCATCCTGGGGACCCACCTGGTGGTTCAGTGGTTAAGATAGCATCACCAGCTCAATGGACATGAATTGGAGGAAACTCTGGGAGACAGTGGAGGACAGAGGAGCCTGGCATGCTGCAGTCTATTGGGTCACAAAGAGTCAGACATGACTTAGCGACTGAACAGCAAAAACAGTCAGTGGTTAAGACTCTGCGCTTCCGCTGCAAGGGTTGCTGGTTCAAACCCTGGTCAGGGAAGTAAGATTCTGCATGCTGTGCAGTGTGGCCAAAAAAGAAAAGTCTCATTCAGCTGTAACATCTTATAATTTAGCCTTATGATCACCAAGCATTCAAAGGGTCTGGCAGGGCAACAGAGACAGAAGTGAGCCTAGGAACGATGACCCTAAAGCTTTCCAATGGCTCTCAGGAAGTACACACTCCAGGGAAAGAGCAGGCATGGCAGCGAATTCCATTCCCCTTGCCAGCTCTCAGCACCTGGCATTGACTGCCTGGAGAATGACGTTGAAGAGGATTCCAAGGTCACATCCAGGTTCAGCAAGACATAGTGACGCATCTTATGGGCAAGGCTATGAGAAGGCTTGGGACATACAAATACTTCTCTAGATGACATTTGTTGAGCTCAGTTGTTCAGTCATGTCTGACTCCTTGTGGCCCTGTAGACTGTAGCCCACCAGGCTCCTCGGTCAGTGGAATTCTCCAGGCAAGAAACACTGGAATGGCTTGCCATTTCCTCTTCCAGGGGATCTTCCCGACCCAGGGATCGAACCCTCTTGTGTCTTCTGCATTGGCAGACAGATTCTTCACCACAGTGCCACCTGGGAAGCCTTGCATCAGTGCATTTAATAAAAGATAATATGCAAGAATAAAGTGAAGGGTATATTTCAAGGTACTGGGAAAGAAAAAAGGCCTCAAAAAGCAAGACTGTTACTAGGGAACTGAGTGTATTAAAGGAGAGACATTGACAGGGCCAGATAAAGAAGGGAGCTCACTAAAATATAGTGGCTTGATCAGATGTTACATTTTATAAAACTCACTATGGCAGTAGTATGGAGCAAGGGTATAGGTAGAAGAGGCTAGACGATGAGTTAGAAAACTGCTGTTCAGACAGAGATGTCAAAGGCTAAACAGTGCTAATGAAAGAGAGAAAAGGATGGTTTTAAATGGCATTAAGGTGACATAACTGACATAATTTGATAATGGACTGCACAAGAAGATAAGAAAAAGAAAGAAAAGAATTATTCCTAGATTTCTGTACTGACTTCCCTGGTGGCTCAGATGGTAAGGCATCCGCCTACAATGCAGGAGACCTGGGTTCAACCCCTGGGTCGTGAAGATCCCCTGGAGAAGGAAATGGCAACCCACTCCAGTATTCTTGCCTGGAAAATCCCATGGACGGAAAAGCCTGGTGGGCTACAGTCCGTGGGGTCGCAAAGAGTCGGACACGACTTCACTTTCACTTTCTGTATTGGCAACTAGGAACATGGTAATGTTACTTAGTGGGGCAGATACATAAAAGGAAAAACAAAAAGAGGGGACTGGAAAACTCATTCTTTCCAATTTACAAAGCTCTAGTAAGGGCAGTACTGGCAGGTTTGAAATGGCAGCCCAAGCTGACTAATACACCCTCCCAGAGCAAAGTCCCGGCCGGAGACAGGAGGTCTGAGCAATCTCTAAATTGCACACATACTCTACCGCCAGCGTTGTCTATGGCTAGAGATACCAAGTCAGGATCTCCAAGTGATATTCTAGCAAGGAGGCCTTGTCTCAGTCATAAAGACCTCTGCAACAAGTTAAGGGCAATATATTCTGGACTTTAGTCATTCAATTCTTAATCCCTACATAATTGCCACAAAACACCCCCAGACCTTTCTGCTACCTGGACATAGTCTTAGTTTTATATCACACATGATAATGGCACATGTGACTTGTGTCCTATACAAAATTTAACAGCATGTTTCAGCCTTAAACATGTGATGAGCCTTACACGCAAGATGCCCCACATTCATCAGTCAAGAGATGCTTCTATTCATAGAATTCTTCTAGTTTTCAGTGCCAACCAATATGAACTGATATCAAACTCTTGAGTTTTCCTAGGGCAACCATGACAATGCTCCTTCCAGAAGCTCTCCCACCCCGACTGATGGACCCAGTTCTGGCTATTCTGCTTGTCCAGCTCATTATAATCATTCATTCTGTAAAGAGTACACACGTCTCCTGTTTCCGTGTTTCTCATGAGTTCCCATGTCTCAAGAAAGAACCACTGCTAGAAACACACAGACTCTCTAAGGATTGAGCGATGAGAGTGGGGTTTACGCAATAGCCAAGGAAGTAACGGAAGCAGGAAATAGAGCCAGAAAATAGTGCTGAGCATAATCTGCCCCTCCCCTCTTGCTGCTTCCCAGAGAATGAGGGAATGCAGCAGCCTGGCAGGAGTACAGGGAAGTGGCAGAAAGATCTCGATGTTCCACTCCAGCTCAGGCTTCCCCAGTGCAATGGGATGAGAGCATTCCATAAAGCTTAGGAAAAAACAAAACAAATTCAGTCCAAACACAGATCCAAACACGTTCCCCCAGCAAGTTCAGAATATCCACCTCCAGAAAGGTTTCACCTGCCCCTCCTTTATAAAGGGAAAGGGTTCAACACATGTTTATGGTTCTTATACACAGTGTTCATCTCAGATATGGGGAAAACAAATGTTCAAATATGTAAATTTCACATGAAGAAGAAAATATCAAATTCACAAGAGTTTTTAAAGAACTATACCTCATTCCATTCACTTGTGATTCGTAATATAATGCAGTAATCGTGCCCTGTTTTCAAGGGTGCATTATAATATTTCCCATAGTACAGCCTGTCTCCAATAGATATCTCCAGGGCATCATCAGGAATATCCTTGGCCAGCAGTTCTGCCGTCACGTATCCACTGGCCTCAGAAGCTTTGCTAAAGAATGAAGCAGCCTCTTCAGAATCACAATCAAATGTGCTTTGGAGGGCCAAGGGAAGCACTAACACCTGATATGAACTGTAAGAGAAAAGAAAATGTCTATCAGACCCTTGCTTGGGTGTGTGTGGGGTGGGGGTTGTCATTCATTCATTTATTCACATTTACTGAGCACCGGCTATGAGACCAAGACTTTGCTAGATGCTGGAGATACAACCCTGGATAAAAGTCCCTGCCCACGTGGGCTTCACAATCTGGCAGCTCCAACAGTCATGGAACTCCAGTGGGAACCAACCGTATTCATGCTTCATGATACTGGGAGAATGGTCTCTCTAAGTTCTAGCTGCAGATGGCTACCTGGGAAACTGCCCGGAGCATACATGTCATAAAGTTGATCTAATCAGTGATTTTTCTCGTGGGCAAACAAAGTCCAGCTGGGGAAAGGGTTTAGCAGTCACATGGAGGCCTATTGCCGACAAGAGTTAGGGCACTAAGTCTGCCAAAAGGCTCCACATAATCACATGAGGAGCCTAAAACAGAACTCATGTGACGGACACTCCCTCCAGTTCATGGACTGATACCGAAGTTCCTATGAAATGAATGAGAAGCACGGAGTGCAAAGTCACCGTGAACTCATCTAGTCTGACAATATCCTTCAACAGCTGGAAAGGGAAAATCCTGTATGTTCCCTACATGTGGACAAAGAAACACACTAGCAGTCTGGTGTTATTTTATCATGTTTCAGTATTATTTATCCCACCAAACAGAAAATCTGTCAGCAAAAGTGTAAGGACAAAAACACTCTGAGAATAAATCACATCTTCCTTTCTATTTCCATCTGCTTGGGCTCATCTCCTAGCAAGTTTTGGGATGTCTGCTTTCTCTATCAGGCTTGATAGTAAGGACCTGAATGATTTACTCTTGCATTCTTGCAAATCTTTGCAGGTCTTTGGCTATGACTGACTCTGCACTGATGTTTCTTGAGTTGAAATTTCAATAAAGAAGAAAAACATGCATCAGCATCAAATATGATTAGGATACTTTCCCAAACTCATTAGCATATGTAATTCTATTTTACCACTTCCTGCTCCACATTCTTAATGCCCCATCTCCTGCTTCCTAAGAGCCCATGAGTCACTAGGTTAATAGCAGGTGTTGGATTTAGAAAGTACCCATCCACCAGGCTCCCGAAATTCCTAGGTGTCCTCAGGCCCCTGATTTCCACAAAGTTTCTGGATTCACTTTCAGCAGTGAGCTCTGGACAAAAATGACAAAGTGAAGCCCGCAGGGCAATGCTTTGTCACTGCCACCACCAGTAAACATTTACTAAGCCTCACTGCCTACAAAGGAACACTTATAACAACAAACTTGCCTGGGGACTTGAAGATGAAGACACCCCTGTGAATCACAGACACAGGTGAAAAAGTAAATGGGCAGCAGGCTCCATGCTGTCTGTAAGCATACCTTCAAGGCCCTCTCATCTTACCATGTAGGTAGTGATGTTCAAGTGCAAGTTCAAGGCTCACTTGAACTCATCTGGTTCTGAACATTTCCTAGTAGAGGTACCATTCAAGAGGCATAAAGCAGTCTTCCCAGTTAGTATGATCATAATCACCCGAGTCGCTTGATAACTGTACAAATTTCCAGCCCGCATCCCAGACCTACTCAATCAAAATCTCCAGTAGAGTCTGAGAATTCATGTTGCTGATAAAGCATCCTAGGTGATTCCTGGAATCTGGCAAGTGTGGGAGACATAAGCATGAGGAGAGCCTGGCTACAGGCTGCATCATCCCCCAAGATCACCCGGTCAGGGAGGGGAGGCGTGGGGCCAGAGCCCCTGCTCCACCAAGTGCCCCAAGCCCCCATCCTGGATAATGCACACAGCAGACTCTGGGCTGCCCCACACTGGCAGTGCTGCTTCCTCCAGCTCAAACCAGGTATTCGGGCCAAGGAAACCACCCCAACATCCTGCTGGTAATCAGCGCCGATGACACTGGGGAAGCAGTCATGGCTGTTGAGAGCATGACTGTTCCAGAAGGACTTTTCCCCTCTTTCTCACCAACACCTTCCCCAATGACTCACAGATCTCCACTTCCTGTTTTGGAGGCACTGGCCGGCACAGAGCCACAAGGGTAGACTGTCATTTGGCTTTTCTTTCTCCCTTACATAATTACCTGGCCTAAATATCACGTACGTATTGCACATTCTCTCGGGCACTGAGGTCACGACTTCCAGTCTCCTTCCAGCAACAGAATTACAATGCCTTCCAGCAACTTGTCAGGAATTAAGACACAGAACAACTTAGGCCATACACATGCCTGGAAAGACTTTTGAGCATTTACTGGGCTCAAATGAACAGACACGAAGAGCCCAAGTTTCATTATAAACGGACACACAGATAATTTTGCTAGACTTTCTTTGGACAGTTTTGTGATATCTCATGAATTTTACCCTGATTGTACTGTAGGGTCATTAGACTGAAGGGTCATGAGAGACATAGGTAGTGTGGGTTAGGTCAAGGAAGCAGGATATTGCCATCTCTTCTTTTTTAAAATTAATTTTTATTGGCGTATAATTACAGTGTTGGAAGAGTTTCTATGGTACAGCAAAGTGAATCATCTATATGTATACATACACCCCCTCTTTTGTGGACTTCCTTCCCATTTAGCTCACCACAGAGCACTGAGTAGAGTTACCTGAGCTATGCAGTAGGTTCTCATAAGTTACCAGTTTTATATATAGTAGTGTATATGAATCAGCTGCGATCTCCCAATTCATCCCACCCTTCTCTTTCCCTCCTTGGTGTCCACACATTTTTTTCTCTATGTCTGTGTCTCTATTTCTGTACTGCAGATAAGATCATCTATCCCATTTTTCTAGACTCCTGTCAGTAAGTTGCTCATCCCTCCAAGTGAACATCAATCTTCCTCTCTAAAAAGGGAATATTTCTGCTTTCCTAATCCTTCCCTGACCTGTGTAAATAAAAAGCTTAATTGAACACAACACAGTCCACTACCTGATGTAAATTACTTCCACCCTAATACCATCTGGAGTCCAAGAAGCAGTTATTAGCAATGCAATGCCTTACCCAAATCTCAGTACTTGAATGAATTAAAGGAATCATCCAAATGACTCTCCTAGAAACCACTACACACACCCCAAGGTCACCCTTAAATAAAGGAAAATACATTCTGTCTTTCGTAAATGCAATGATGCTCCTGATCCACCATCACTAAACTAATGGATATACCTGGAGGCATGAGTGCAAAGGACACTGCCCGACATGTCACAGGCACATTCAATGCTTATTGAATGACCGAAGGAGCAGATTCTGTTTCTTGAGTTCAGCTGCCCAAACGCTCATCTCTGGTCCCTTAAAAATCTCTCTATTCACTGAGGAGGGTGCTGGTTGGAATTAAAGGCTCAGTCTGTGCCCAGTCAGTGAAAGTCACTTAGTCGTGTCCAACTTTTTGCGACCCCATGGACTATACAGTCCATGGAATTCTCCAGGCCAGAATACTGGAGTGGGTAGCCTTTCTCTTCTCCAGCAGATCTTCCCTACCCAGGGACTGAACTGAGGTCTCCCTCATAGCAGGCAGATTCTTTACCAGCTGAGTCACAAGGGAGGCCCAAGAATACTGGAGTGGGTAGCCTATCCCTTCTCCAGCAGATCTTCCCGACCCAGGGATCGAACCAGGGTCTCCTGAATTGCAGGTGGATTCTTTACCAACTGAGCTATCAGGGAAGCCCAGTCTGTGCCCAAGGAAACAAAAAAAGAGGCCCATTGCCTTAACTACCTCAGCGTAGCCACCTAGAGAGAAGTCTCATCCTCACTCGAATCAGTGTTTCCAAAACACTCCATGGGCAGCCACTGGGCAGCCATGGGAAAGAGGCCTCTACTCACCTGATGGGTCCATTTTTCTCTGTGGCTTTCCTCAGTCGCAAGCGTGGCAGAGGCCCTCCATGCACAGTGAAAAAGTCTACTTCCGGAAGGGGAGGCTCTGAAAACATGTTGCAAAGAAGAAAACGGGTGTGATCAGAACAAGCAGAATCATGAAGAAAGTGGTCCTCATGGGACATCAAGAGGAAAGTTTTCATGAAAGAAGTGATGAGCAAATTTGGACACATGCTCCAACATGGGCGAATCCTGAACACATGAGGCTAAGAGAAATATGCCAGACACCGAAGGACAAATATCGCATGATTCCACTTGCGTGAAATCTCTGGAACAGGTAAATCCATAAAGACAGAAATACATTGGAGGTTGCCAAGGGCTGAGGGTGTGGGTAGGGAATGGGGAGTTATTGCTTAATGGTCAACAGAGTTTCTGTTTGAGGTGATGAAAACATTTTTGAAATAGATAATGGTAATGATTTACAGCACTGTGAATGTACTTAATGCCAATAACTTGTGCCCTGAAAAATGATTAAAATAGTACATTTTATGTTGTACGTATTTTATTATAATTCTTTTAAAAAGTGATGCCCCAGCACTAACAGAGGGTGGAGGCTGTGGTCATTTCAATGATCTTGGAAGATAGATTCCTGTTTGGTGAGGAGACCAGCATATCCGACTTCTAGATCCTCTGGGAAAAGTTTATTATTATTATTATTATTATTAATTATTATTATTTTGGTTGCTCTGTGCAGCTTGTGGGATCTTAGTTCCCTGACCAGGGATTTGTGTGTGTGTGTGTGTGTGTGTGTGTGTGTGTGTATGATTATCCTTTTATTTCTTTAATTTTATTTTTAATTAATTTAACTGGAGGATAA
Organism: Capra hircus; assembly: GCF_001704415.2. NCBI lineage: Eukaryota > Metazoa > Chordata > Mammalia > Artiodactyla > Bovidae > Capra > Capra hircus. The sequence continues at coordinate 101,206,209 of NC_030815.1, forward strand.
TTACTTTATAATATTGTGATGGCTTTTGCCACACAGCAACATGAATCAGCCACCTGACCAAGGATTGAACCTGCAACTCAGCAGTGAAAGCGTGGAGTCCTAACCTCTGGACTGTGAGGGAATTCCCTAGACTTCTAGAGCCTTTATAATCACACAGCTGTCTGCCCTTATCTTGCTTTCCCCAGCAACCAGATTTCCCAAATAGTTATTTCATGGGGAGGAGAATGCACTGACTGGTTGACACCGGGGTCGCATCGTCTAACTGGGAGTTACATTCACAGTATGAACATTCCAGCCACCATTCTGCCTTGAGGGTCACACAGTTAACATGTGTTGGCTGCACAACACATATGTAGATATGTCCTATAGATGCCTCATCTCATTTAGTCTTCTCAACAGTGCTATCAAGTGGATGAGAGTTACAGAGAGAGATAGAAAGAGAAAAAATAAAATATGCAGTCCCCCCGAAATTCCCCTGAATGCTGCCACAGTGAAATTAAGAACTAGAAGGCCAAAACAGACACTCAAGACTCTTTTACTCAATTAGAAAATAGATTTGGAGTAGAAATTTTCAATTCAAATTATAATTTAAAAAAAAGTTTAGACCTTCCAAGATAGGTCTTAAAGCTCCACTAAATATGCTATTTACACACTGCCTTTCAACAAATATTTCCTAGCCACCTCTATGTGAGGCTAGGAGAAACAGCCATGGAAGACCTGGTTTCTGCTTTCCAGGAGCTCAGAGTTTGATAGCAGAGTCTTGTAAACAGGTGGTGCTTGGAGCTACGATAATGAGAGTGGTAGGAATGTAGGGGGAGAATGCCTGCCCCAGGGCAGCGGGGTGAGCCTATCAAATACAGAAACTGATATACTCAGAGGCCGGAGGTGAGAGAGAGTGTGTGCAGAGAACAGCAGGTGTTCAGTGTAGCCAAAAGGTTGAGTTCCAGCTCAGCAGAGACAGAAAATACAGTGAGAAATGTAGGACTTCCCTGGTGGCACAGCGGATAAGAATCCGCCTGCCAGTGCAGGGGACACGGGTTCGATCCCTGGTCCAGGAAGATCCCACATGCCGAGGAGCAACTAAGCCCACGTGCCACAACTCCTGAGCCCACGAGCTACAACTACTGAAGTGCATGTGCCTAAAGCCTGCGCTCCGCAACAAGAGAAGCTGCCACATTGAGAAGCCCAAGCAACATAAGAAAGGGTAGTCTCCACTCTCCGCAACTAAGGAAAGCCCGCAGGCAGTAAGGAAGACCTAGTGCTGCCAAAATCAAATAAACAAGTAAATAATAATTAAGCAGTGTGTGTCTAGGTCAGATCTGAGGTCCTGTAAATAAGCAGAAGTCATCTAAAGATTCTCAGCAGATGTATATTTTAGAAAGACAATTTAGACCGCCAGCTGGAGGATGAATTGGAAAAGAGCAAAAGCATAGATTGTCCAAAATCTGGGTAAGAAGTGTCTGAGGCCTGAAGCAAGTGATGGTGCTCACAATGGAAAAGAGGGGGCAGATGGAGGAGATACGTGGGGCAGAGACAGAACGGAAAGTGGTGGAAGATAAGAAAGGGGAAGGAATCTGGGCTTTGGTTTTGGTCCCTGAGTCAGTAGCGATGTCATTCATCAAGGTCTGGGGGAAGGTTCAGCCGCAGCTCACTTCTAGACCTGTCAAGTTTGAAGTCCTTGTGAAACCGTCCAGCAGGCAGTTAGAAATGCGGTCCAGAGCTTGTGAGCAAACTGTGATGGCGACATGGAGTCAGTCATCAACAGAAGGGGCTTCCCAGGTGGCATTAGTGGTAAACAACCCACCTGCCAATGCCGGAGACATAAGAGACATGGGTTCAATCCCTGGGTCTGGAAAATCCTCTGGAAGAGGGCATGGCAACCCGCTCCAGGATTCCTGCCTGGAAAATCTCTTGGACAGAGAAGCCTGGTGGGCTACAGTCCATAGGGTTGCGAAGAGTCGGACACAACTGAAGCGACTTCGCACGCACGGCGGCCCAGAGAGATGGTATAAAGGCATCCGAGAAAAGATGAGGGCCCAGAGTGGACCACCGGGACACCCAGGAATCTAAGACCAGGGGGAAGAGTGAGAATTTCCTATAGAGTTTATTAAACACTAAGTCTAGAATTTCTTCCAACACCACGCAGATACAGTGGCCATACAAATCATGTTTTCTGTAAATCTGTGGCACTGTTAAAGGCCCTTGGGGTGACTTGGAACAGCCTCTACTTTCAGTTAAGACCGCACCCTACAGTATTGAAAGGTCCACCACCTTTCCAAGAGGCAGCCAGAAAGAAATTCCATAACACCCCTGAGGCAGACAGTGGCTAGCCTCCTGCAGCCAGCCAGCAACGGGGAGAGGGGAAATGCAGACGGAAAAGCCCCACCAGGTTCCCCACCAGGGCACAGGAGCATTCCAAGTATCTCTACACTCAGCCCTCAGGCTATCACTGAAAGGCCCTTTCATTGGTGACATTTCGTCCTCACAGGAAAGTAAGTGGTTTTTATCACACATTTCCTGTTTTCAGCCCAGAGGGAGATTAACTGTTTACTCTTTTCTGTGTGAGAACCCTCCTCGGGCTCTTTTAAGTTATTCCTCTGTTTGCTCTTCTCTGAGATGAATAATTCTAGGTCCTCTAATCTCTTGGCAAACCTTTTAAAACCACCCAGTTTCTCACCCACCCCAGGAACAGCAGAAAAAAGCGCTTGCCCAGTTTAGGGAAGGCGGGCCCACAGCAGGGCAGGGAAGCCCCCCCTGGTTGTTCTGTGCCGCATTGCCCCTTTCAGCCCCAGCATTGTCCGTCCTTCCAGTTCTAAGGACACAACCATCCAGCTGATTCAATCAACACATGACTTCTAGACTGCTTTCTGTTCTGCCTGCTCACCGCCTTTCCCACCTTATAAATAGTCTGTTTTTTCTCTCAAATGCAAAAGCCGAACTTGAGTAGACTGTTTCTTTTCTGCATTTTTGAGGTTAAATAACCTTAGTGATGGAGAAGGCAATGGCACCCCACTCCAGTACTCTTGCCTGGAAAATCCCATGGATGGAGGAGCCTGGTGGGCTGCAGTCCATGGGGTTGCAAAGAGTCGGACATGGCTGAACGACTTCACTTTCACTTTTCACTTTCATGCATTGGAGAAGGAAATGGCAACCCACTCCAGTGTTCTTGCCTGGAGAATCCCAGGGACGGGGGAGCCAGGTGGGCTGCCGTCTATGGGGTCGCACAGAGTCGGACACGACTGAAGTGACTTAGCAGCAGCAGCAGCAACCTTAGTGAAAATCTCTCGGTCATGTCCAACTCTTTGCTATCCCGAGGACTATACAATCCATGGAATTCTCCAGGCCAGAACATTGGAGTGGGTAGCCTTTCCCTTCTCCAGGGGATCTTCCCAACTCAGGGACTGAACCCAGGTCTCCCGCATTGCAGGCAGATAACTTTAATCCTAGCCATATTTTCCAAGGTGCTGTTTCTCTTCCCCAAACTGCTGTCTTTGGGTGGTCTGCTCTCCTTTCCATCGGCCTATTACTGATTTAAACCAAATCAGACCCAAGGCAAGAAATGGGTGGTGTCTGGGGTGGAGTTCTTTCACCCTGAGTATGTGAGCTGGGGGCAGACCCAGAAGGAAGACATTCACTGCCCCTCCTAGATGCCAACAATGTCCATTCTCTCCTAGAAAGAAGTGACAAAGGAAATTTCGGAGGCTGAGAAAACTTTGAAGATTCAGGAGAAAAGCAATGAGGCAGAAATTGTCCCCCAAATATTAAATATACTATAAAGTTACAATAACTAAAATAAGAAGGTAAAAGCACAGGGTAGGCAGGCTAGATAATCAAGAAAGAGACCCATATAAACAAATGAGAATATAGTGTGTGGCATAAACAGTCTTTCCAAAGGAGATGGGGAAACTGGCTGATCATTTGGCGGGGGGGGGGGAAGTTACCATGTAAATTTAGCCTTATACCACACATCTAAACAAATTCCAGATTGTTGCAAGCTAAAATGTGAAAAGCAAAATTGTTAAGAAGCATTAGAAAATAGTAGAGAATAAGAACTGATCTGATTGCAGAGTGGGAAAGGCTTTTCTTGGCATGACCCGAGGCAGAAACTATTAAAGAATCAATAGAATTGATTACATGAAAACTTAAAATGTCTGAATGTCAAAAAGAATACTGAAAAGAAAATTCAAGAGTACATAACCGGGGGTGAAATATGTATAACAAAAGATTAATCATTAATGTAGGCAAATTATTAAAATCAGTGAGAGAAAGGAAGTAACAGAAGTGCAAATGTGTCATTTCTCTAAGACCCACTACAATGAACAAAAAGTAAAGGAAAATTTCGTCTGTACCAAACTTAAGCAAAGGTCCCAACCTTATGCTATAAGCATCAAGTAATTGCAAGGCACTAACACACATGAATATATAAAAGATACCCTAGAGGTTCTTTTCTAATCCTCAGCATCTCCTAATTGGACCACGACCCCCACTCAGTGTGAGTGTGTTAGTTGCACAGTCGTGTCTGACTCTCTGATCCCATGGATGGTAGCCCACCAGGCTGGCATGATAAATTGAAATTGACAGCAATGGAGAAAATAGAGCTTATGCCATAAGTCATCAGGTATCATACGGTGAGCTGCAACTCCCTTGTCAGTAAGGTTATCAGACTTGGCTTCCCAAGGAGAAGGAACCATCTTCTTTTTATTTTTATCTCCTTCAGCACCTAGCGCTGGTCTTTGTACATAACCAATCAATAGGTATTTGCTGAATTAATTGTTATGTTTCAGTATACCTTTCAACCACCCCAACACACAGAAACCCTGCCTTTTAGGCATTCATAAAGAAACTTTCCCATTCATATTTTATAAGCAGCTAATATTAATATAGGATGGGCTTCCCAGGGGGCACCAGTAGTAAAGAATCCACCCGCCAATGCAGGAGATGTAACAGATGTGGGTTTGATCCCTGGGTGGGGAAGATCCCCTGGAGAAGGGAATGGCAACCCACTCCAGTATTCTTCCCTGGAGAATCCCATGAACAGAGAAGCCTGGCGTGCTCTGGTCCACAGGGTCACAAAGAGTCAGACAAGACTGAAGCGACTTAGCACTCACACAACGTTAACATAATGTTGTGAAAATAACACATCCAGCCTGCTTTCCTCGGTGGTGTACCATCTTGTCTCTGTGGGGCCTCAGAGGGGGTGCAGATGCTTTCAGTGAGAAGAGCGGGGAGACATCCATCCCCAAACAGTCATTTCCTTAAGGGGCTGGGGGTTGATCTGAAGCTAGAAAGTAGCTGGGAGATTTCTGGGGACTAGAGGAGGTATGGAAGGACATGTGTGCCTTCATCCTGGGCTGCCCTAACATAAGGACCTCAGACATCAAGGAATCTGTGTCCATGAAAGACTCTGAGAAAGCCTGGACAAAGAGGGGAACAGCTGGGGTGAAGGCCAGCAGGAGCCAGGGTGGTGCCCCGCATCCAGCCTGCGGAGATGAAGCCCTCACTGCGGACACAGGACTTCACAGCCCTTAGATGGTCTGTGGAAGAGAAGCCCAGGCCAGCAGAACTCAAGACACCTGGTCCCGCATGGTCCTTTCCTGAGAACACAACAGTAAGAGACGAGGGGTCAGAGGTGCGGGCAGTGGTCCCTAGTCCTGGAGCGGGAATCAGAGCTATCCTGACTGGACCTCTCTGCGAAAGGGATAGTCCAATAAAGCTTGGGACACACCTGTGTTTTCAGTGGCTCTCCTGAACATCTGAAAAGGTGCATTCTCTTTTCCTTATTACAAATACAGAGATGGGGAAGTTCTCGTGTACGTTGCCAGTCTTGGCACTGAGGATAGACTCAGGAAGAAATGATTTCTTTCACATATTTGCTTCCTTTTTCTCTTCCAGCACTCTTGGTCCCATAATGGCCATTCAACCACAGATGATCACCGCATTGTGTCGAATAAGTGGTTTATCTACCTGCAGGTACTGGCTTTCTCTCTCTCTTTCCTCCTCTGTTCCCCCCTCCCTCCACCTTTCCCACTCTGGTTCTCTCCTATCTCTAAGAAGATAATTTTGCCTATAAGCTTTTTGACTTGGCAAACCTAGATGCATATTAAAAAGCAGAGATATCACTTTGCCAATGAAGGTCCATATAGTCAAAGCTACGGTCTTTCCAATAGTCATGTACAGATATGAGAGTTGGACCATAAAGAAAGTGATCGCTGAAGAATTGATGCTTTTGAACTGTGGTGTTGGAGAAGACTCTTGAGAGTCTCTTGGATTGCAAGGAGATCAAACCAGTCAATTCTAAAGGAAATCAACCCTGAATATTCATTGGAAGGATTGAAACTGAAGCTCCAATACTTTGGCCACCTGATGTGAAGAGCCAACTCATTGGAAAAGACGCTGATGCTGGGAAAGATTAGAGGCAGAAGAAGCGGATGGCAGAAGGTGAAATGGTTAAATAGCATCACTGACTCAGTGGACATGAATCTGAGCAAATTTCGGGAGCAGAGGACACAGGAGCCTGGCATGTGACCTCTATGAGGTCGCAAAGAGTTGAACATGACTGAGCAACTGAACAACAACAAGAGAAAACAGCATGACCTGTGTATGACAGCTCTTCTGACCTTTTGGGTCCACATCAAGGATAAACGTTCATTCTTCCCCTTGACCTAAAGGGTGTGTGAATGAATGGTGGGGCTATTCTGAGGAATTCCCATCAACACGCTGCCTGCGGAAGCGTGTGGGCCATGAGTCAGAAGCACTGTGATCTCCTCTCCATCTCATCACCCTTCTCACCAGCACCCTCTTTTGTTTTCACTGCAACACTTGCCTCTGTCCTTCAACATTCCAAAAACTTTCATTCTCCCCTGAGGTCAGCAATATATTTAAAGCGCATGCTTTCATCTTGTTCCCATCAGTAAGATTTAACTTAACGTAAGACACTCAGAATGGAAATTCCATGCACTTTTCTTCTGGGAAACCAGCTGCTGCATATTCCAAGTCCAAACCCCTTGCCTCACATTTCTGGTAAAATTCAGAAGTTTACGATTTTACTAAAACAGAGTCACATCTTAGGCAAGGAAGCACATCTCTTATTTATTAAAGGGAGGGCTTGGGGTCTGTTCTTCTCTTGTTTGTTTGCTTAGAACTTTCACACTTTTTTTTTAATTGCAAATTTTTTTAAGTGGGATAGATAGGGAAAACAGACAGGCAGGGTCTCAATGACTTCAAATAGCTCAACAGTGTCCCCTGGTGGCCATGAGCACAGATACAGAGCGCGTGAGCTATCAGGCTGTTTCATGTACAAAACAAGGTATAAATGAGACTCATCAAGATGAAACTCTCTCTCCCAAATCAAAACATATGAAATGCTAATGTGAATCAGCAGCGCAAAACATCCAAACAGGAGACGGACCAAAGAGTAGGAGACTGAACAGCTATTCATCTTGATAAACCACCATGGGAAGAAATGCCCAAATTGAACATTTCCTTCCAACTCACCAGCTGGTGAATTCTTTTTTGGTCTAAAGCTTTCATTAACTAACCAGGCATTTTCTCAATGCCAACACCACCCGCTGGCCATTTTGAGATTAGTCTTCATATGCGTTCATTACAAAAATATTTCTTTGCTCTGCTATCATTGTCCTTACGTGGGCTAGCACGATCCTTATGTGTTGGGGATTCAAGGCAGAACACACAGACAAAAATCTCTGCCATCAGAGGGCTCCTATTTTAGTAGGGGAAAAGAAAACAAACAAGTAAAAGTCAAAATACAAGTTCTGAAATGAGTTCCGTGAAGAAATTCAAACAGAGGAAATGGATAGAGAGTGATGGGGTGGTGATGGGGAGGTGATTTTTGAAAGGATGAATTTGAGCAGAAACCTGAGTGACAGGGCTTCCCTGGTGGCTCAGGTGTAAAGAATCTGCCTGCAATGCAGGAGATGAGGGTTTGATCCCTGGGCCAGGAAGATGCCCTGGAGAAAGAAATGGCCACCAGCTCCAGTATTTTCTAGCTTGGGACATCTATGTCAGGGGGCCTGACAGGCTGCAGTCGGTCACAAAAGAATCAAACATGACTTAGCGACTACACAACCAGGACATGTGGAGGGACTATCTAAGGATCAGTAAGCACCAGATGGAAAGGTCTAGCTGCAAAAACAAGTCTGACCCATTTGAGAAATAGCAGGGAAGGTAGGGAGGCAGCTGATGCTTAGTGAGAAAGAGAGAGGGCAGAGGAAGATGAGGTCAGTGAGGCAGGCAAGGGCCAGACTACATGTTCTGTGGTCAGGCACATGGATTCTATTCCAACACTAACGCAAACTCATCTGACAGTTTTGAGCTGGGGATGACACGTTCTTACGTGAATGTTTTTCTTTTTGTATTAATTTTTTATGGGAATATAGTCGATTTACACTGTTTTGTTAGTTTCAGGTATACAGCAAAGTGAGTAAGTTTTACATATACATATATCCACTCCTTTTTTAGACTCTTTTTCCATACAGGTCATTACAGAGTCTTGAGTAGAGTTCTTTGTGCTCTGCAATAGGTCCTTATTTGTTATCTATTTTATATATTGTTGTGAAAGTGAAAGTCGCTCAGTCGTGTCTAACTCTTTGCCACCCCAAGAACTATACAGTCCATGGAATTCTCTAGGCCAGAATATTGGACTGGGTAGCTTTTCCCTTCTCCAGGGGATCTTCCCAACCCAGGGATCAAACCCAGGTCTCCTGCATTGCAGGCAGATTCTTTACCAGCTGAGCCACAAGGGAAGCCCAAGAATACTGGAGTAGGTAGCCAGCCTATCTCTTCTCCAGCAGATCTTTCCAACCCAGAGATCAAGCTGGGGTCTCCTGCATTGCAGGCAGATTCTTTACCAACTGAGTTATCAGGGAAGACTTATATATGGTTGTGTGTATATGTCAATCCCAATTTCCTAATTTATCCTGCCTGTCCTTTCCCCCCAGTAACTATAAGTTTGTTTTTTATATCTGTGACTCCATTTCTGTTTTGTAAATAAGTTCATTTGTACCATTTTTTAGATTCCACGTATAAGCAACGTTACATATTTGTTTTTCTCTGTCTGATTTACTTCACTCAGTATGACACTTTGAGTGATCTTCTTAAATATTTTTTAATTTCAATTTTTTAATTTTTTTAATCTTTTGGCTGCGCTGTGCAACGCATGGGATTTTAGCTCCCAGGGATCAAACCCATGTCCCCTACATTGGAAGCATGAAGTCTTAACCACTGGGCTGCCCGGGAAATCCCTTGAGTGATCTTTTAAAGCTCTGGTGAAGATGAAGACAGCAGCAGGTGACAGGCAACTGTGAAAGCAGGGAGAACATTTAGAAGCTATTGCAGGAGTCCAAGCAAGAAGTTGCTAGCTTGGATTAAGTCGCTAGTTATAAAGGCAAAGGGGGTAGAAGTGGTTGGATTCATAATGTTTATTTCAGGAACAAGCCAGCTTGTTAAGGACTAGAAACTGGTGGGAGAAGCAGAATTAATTACAATTACTTTACGGCTTGAGCAGTCGGTGAATAGGAATGCCAATGACTGAGACAGAGAAGCCTGGGTGGAAAATGAATTTGCGGGGTAAAGACAAAGATCAGAAATCAAAAGTTCTATTGGTCTTGCTTATTAAATGTTCAAATAAGATATTGGAGACAGGTAGGTATATGGAGCTCAGAGGAGAGAATGTGACTGCTACTGCTAAGTAGCTTCAGTCGTGTCCGACACTTGTGCGACCCCATACACGGCAGCCCACGCGGCTCTCCCGTCCCTGGGATTCTCCAGACAAGAATACTGGAGTGGGCTGCCATTTCCTTCTCTTATGTATGAAAGTGAAAAGTGAAAGTGAAATCGTGTCTGACTCCTAGCGATCCCATGGACTGCAGCCTACCAGGCTCCTCCATCCATGGGACCTGCCCGGCAAGAGTACTGGAGTGGGTTGCCATTGCCTTCTCCAATGTGACTAGGACACATTTGGGGATTGTCGAAATACAGGTATTGTTTGTAGCCATGAGACTGGTAGCGATCACAGAGGCAGAAAGGGTAGATAAAGTAGTAAAAGGATGAGAAGGCAGAGGGCGGGGCACCATTAAAGCAGACGGAACTGGTGGAACAGCCTAGGAAAGAGCAGCCATCGAGGCAGCAGGATCCAAAAGCCAAGAGAAAAGGTGTTTCAAGGAGGGGATGCCAAATGCTGTAGAGAAAATCAGATAAGAATAAAATTGGCCTGCGGATTTTGCAAGATAGAGACACTCCCAGTAAAGCATTGAGAACAAATGCCTCTGGACTGGAAACAGTTAAAGACAGAAAAGGAGGTAAGGATGTGGCGCCTCCACAACACTCTTGCAAGGAGTTTCACTGTAAAGAGGGGCTGAGAAAAGACAGAGCAGCTGCAGGGAATATGGCATCCAAAGAAGTGTGTCTATCTCTGTTTTCATTTAAAAAGGAGACATGACAATCTGCCAGTGCAGTGGCGGGACTCACTCTTTACTGGGGGGACAGACGAGGCAAGAGGGGATGGCAGGATTAAGGGAAGGTGGGGGCAAGAGAGTTGGGATCGAGAGAGAAGATAAAATGTAGGTTCTGCCTGCAGGCAGCCCTGGGAGACTTTGGGAGTAGAAAGTCCTCACCTGATTACTTCTAAATTATCAGGCAAATAAGACACAAGAAACTAATACTCTGATAATTAGCTCAAAGTGTGTGTGTTGGGGGGCTGGAGGACACCATCACAGATTTGAGGCGAGATGAGAAAATGAGTGGAAAGTCATTTTCTAGGGTCCTACAGTGAGACTGCCAGTCATTGTCCCCCGGAGGGTAGCCCACTCTTAAGGTACTTGTAACAGAATGACAAATATGTTACTGAGAAAGAAACAGTCAGAAGACAAATTCTTCTTAAGGATGAAATAGTTCAAATATCCAGAAGGAATGTAACCAACACCCATGGACACACTCTCCAGATTTATTCAATGCTATTTTGTTTCAGATATCTTTTTAAGAAATAAAACATTACAGTTTTAGGGAAGTCCCTTGAGAACCTTTCTCCAATCCCATATCCTTCTTCCTCATTCTCTTAAAGTTCATCATATAATGATAAAAAGTAATAGTGTGCCTCTTTGTTTGAGCCTATACAGCTCTGCGGCGATTTCATTCGGCCAAATGCTGTTATTCAAGATTTACCTGTTATCTGGGTTGTCAGGGAGATGACCACAGGAAGTTCAGAAGACAAAGCCTGGATGCTGACACTGTAGTTGGTACCTGGACTCAGGTCCAAACACGTCTCAGGAGTCTGACTGCTGGCAGTGATATTAAAGATCATTTCCTGGGCAAATCCTTTCTGATACCATCTCTGGCCCCAAATGTGGACCTGAAACAGAAAAGTTCGCCAGGTAAACTACCAGCCTGAAAGGTTGAATGCCTGGATACTTACTTTTTCTCATGAGCACTCTTGCTCTCCATTCTAAAGTTCCTCTAAAAAGTGAAATACATTATGTGATATCCTGGATGGGAGGAGGGTTTGGGAGGGGATGGATATATGTATATGAATGGCTGAGTCCCTTCACTGTTCACCTGAAACTACCAGAACATTGTCAATAGGCTCTACCCCAATACAAAATAAAAAGTCTGAGCAAACAAATATGAAATACAAGTAGAGCTGTAATACTATAAATATTTGGGAAGTCCATAATTACAATACCATCAGTAAAATAAATATATTTTTAAATCAAAATGCACAACAGTCCCTGAAACTGACAAGTTTCTCCCTTTTTGTTCCCACACACATAATGGCACATGCCCGGTGGGAAAGCCTGTTGGCAAAACTGAAGAAGGAAGGCCAGAGAACAATCTCCTAGGGAAAAAAATTAAGAATCTGAACTAAGGCTTTTCCAGAGCAGGGTGTGCATTAGGATACTCCTAGCCGGTTTCTGGTAAGACCTGGGAAGGGTTTTTCTCCTCTCTCACCACCTTCTGACAGTCCCAGCATCTGGACCAATAGATCCACTTCTCTTCCTACTTAATTTCTTCTAGCAGCAGCTCATCCCATGGTCTGTACCTTTGTTACAAACATATTTAGCTTTAAAAGTTCCCCCTTGACTCGCCAGGCAACACATTCAGACCCTTATCAGAGGCACTGGTGCAGAGAGACACACACCCATGAAAAGCCACTGGCTTCCTTTCATGGATACTGCCTGAACGTCAGCTCTGTATCAGACTATGTTACACAGAGAAACCCTCATGTCTTTCTCATCAATCCCCAAAGTCTCTGACTTCAAATATGCAGCAGAAATGCCCACTTTCTTTCTGCTTCTTTTTTTTTTTAAGAACTGCATTCAGTTTTTATTCTGTGTTTTTAATTTTTATTGGAGTATAGTTAACTTATAATGTGTTAGTTTCAGATGCACAGCAAAGTGAATCAGTTATACATATACATATATCCACTTTTTTAAGATTCTTTTTCATATAGCTCGTTAGAGAGTGTTGAGTAGACTTCCCTGTGCTATACCCCAGGCGCTTACCAGTTATCTATTTCATATGTGGCAGCATGTATATGCCAGTCCCTGGGCCTCCCAGGCGGCACTAGAGGTAAAGAACCTGCCTGCCAATGCAGGAGACAGAAGAGATGTGGGTTCAACCCCTGGGTTGGGAAGACCCCCTGGAGGAGGGCATGGCAACCCAGTGCAGTATTCTTGCCTGGAGAATCCTGGAATGAATGACTTGCTTCTCTGTTACAAGTACCTCCCATGGACAGATGAGCCTGGTGGGCTATGGTCCACAGGGTCCCACAGAGTCAGACACGACTGCAGTGACTTAGCATGCACGCATGTCAGTCCCAGTCTCCCAATTTATCCCTCCCTCTCTCATCCCCTACCTCTAGTTCATTTGTATCCTTTTTTCAAACTGGAGGATAATTGCTTTATGATGTTGTGTTGGTTTCTGCCATAGAACAACGTGAATCAGCCGTAAGTATACACATGTCCCCTCCCTCTTGAAGCTCTCTCCCACCACTCCACGCCATCTACCCATCTAGGCTGTCACAGAGCACTGGGTTGAGCCTTCTTTATTATACAGCAACTTCCCACTAGCTATCTGTTTTATATATGCTAATGCGTATATGTCAATGCTGCTGTCTCAGTTCAGTCCACCGTCCCCTTCCCCTGCTAAATCTACAAGTCTGTTCTCCATGTCTGACAGGCACTGCTACCTGCAAACAGGCACTGCTACCTGCAAACAGGCATTGGTACCTGCAAATAGGCATTAGTACATTTTTTTTTTAGATTCCAAATATAAATGATATCTGTCTTTCTCTGACCTATTCACTCAGTATGACAATCTTTGGATCCACCCATGCTGCCACAAGTAGCATTAGTTTGCTTTTTTAATGGCTGAGTAATAGTCCTTTGTATGTATACACCACATCTTTATCTATTCCTCTGTTGATGGACATTTAGGCTGCTTCCATGCCCTGGCTACTGTAAATAGTGCTACAATGAACACTGGGGTGCATGTATCTTTTTGAATTATGGTTTTCTCCGGGTATTTGCTCAGCAGTGGGATTCCTGGCTCATATGGTTTTTGCTTCTTATTGCAATTGTAACTATAAATCTTTCATTGATTATGGAAGCTATCTAAGTGGTCTTTTTTTTTTTTTTTTGGTTTGTTGATATTTTTTTAACCTCCCACACAAGACAAACACCTAAAAAAAGAATAAGTTTCAGTAACTTACTGAATACATCTCCTCTATATCAGCTGTCTTCATACTTCTCCATCTCAAGCAGGTTTCATTAAATATTGAAATGTTACTGATGGTTTGTTGTACTGCAAGAGGAAAAGAATGAGAAATCAACTTACACCTTATACCAAAATATTACTTTCTAATTGAACAATCTTCCAAAGGTTAGCATTTACAAGAGGATGCCTTCTGCATTATTTCAATGTAGAAACTAGTGGTAGCAGTCCAAGAAACTCCACTTTTATATTCCTGTAAACTCAGTCCTGATGAAAGATTCACAACCAAAAGATACCCAATCAGAGGATCCTTCTTAAAAATTATTTAAGTCTATTCACTGCAAATTCCCTTGGTTTCCTAAGCTCAAACTCATTGTCCTTGCCTTGGACAAACCTCATTTAGACAAAAAAAGCACCAGTTTGAAATTCTGAGCTGAGAGCAACATTTCAGTAGAGAACTGAGAATTGCTCCCTGAGGAAATAAAAAAGGCCAGCTCGAACAGTCAGGCTTTTCATGATGGAAAGCGGGGAATGGTCCCTCTTGGTTTGGGCTTCCTCATCTTTTATTACCAAAGAACCATTTGTTGGTCTCTGCTCAATGTCATAGTAATCAATCCAAAAGATAGTTCAAATGTGGTACTGTGTAATATAGAGGCACATTCTTCAAGCTTTTAAAATAAAGACTATGAAAGTGTTAATCGATCAGTCGTGTCTGTCCAATTCTCTGTGAATCCGTGGACTGTAGCCCACCAAGCTCCTCTGTTCATGGGATTCTCCTGGCAAGAATACTGGAGTGGGTAGCCATTCCCTTCTCCAGGGGATCTTCCTGACCCAGGGATCAGACCTGGGTCTCCTGCATTGCAGGTAGACTCCACTGCCTGAGCCGCCAGGGAAGCCCCAAATAAAGACTAGTTATTCAAAACTCAGAGGTTACTTCCTTCAAAGACGATCCCTGTCCCTAAACTGAAAATAATACATCAGACTTGCTAAGAAGTTTCATAGGAACACTGTGATGATTAATATGTGATAAAGACAACTCCCAAAGCACCTGAAAAAAAGAAAATCTCATGCGAGCCAACCCTATTGTGTAAGCCCCTCAACCAACAGGTTCCTTTGAAAGAAGCCAAGCCAAAGGACGTGACCCCTTTTTATGGACTGGGCAGCATTGCCCGAAGAAAACCTGTTCCACAGGTCACAAGCTTTACTTCAAATGTTGTAAGACAAAGTAGGGAAGAAAGTATAGGTGATTCAGGATAAGGCAATCTCGCCACTAGGTATAGAAGATGGTTTCAGAGATAAACAGTAGTGGTTCTGTTCATACTGTTCATGGGGTTCTCAAGGCAAGAATACTGAATAACAGACTGGTTCGAAGTAGGAAAAGGAGTCCGTCAAGGCTGTATATTGTCACCCTGCTTATTTAACTTCTATGAAGGGTACATCATAAGAAACACTGGGCTGGAAGAAGCACAAGCTGGAATCAAGATTGCCAGGAGAAATATCAACAACCAGCCTGGTGGGCTACAGTCCACGGGGTCGCAAAGAGTCGGACACGACTGAGCGACTTGACTTCTTGACTTGATTTCACTCAGATACGCAGATGACACCACCCTTATGGCAGAAAGTGAAGAGGAACTAAAAAGCCTCTTGATGAAAGTGAAAGAGGAGAGTGAAAAAGTTGGCTTAAACCTCAACATTCAGAAAACAAAGATCATGGCATCTGGTCCCATCACTTTATGGCAAATAGATGGGGAAACAGTGGAAACAGTGTCAGACTTTATTTGGAGGGCTCCAAAATCACTGTAGATGGTGACTGCAGCCACGAAATTAAAAGACGCTTACTCCTTGGAAGGAAAGTTATGACCAACCTAGATAGCATATCCAAAAGCAGAGACATTACTTTGCCAACAAAGGTCCGTCTAGTCAAGGCTATGGTTTTTCCAGTGGTCATGTATGGATGTGAGAGTTGAACTGTGAAGAAGGCTGAGCGCTGAAGAATTGATGCTTTTGAACTGTGGTGTTGGAGAAGACTCTTGAGAGTCCCTTGGACTGCAAGGAGATCCAACTAGTCCATTCTAAAGGAGATCAGTCCTGGGTGTTCTCTGGAAGGACTGATGCTGAAGCTGAAAGTCCAATACTTTGGCCATCTCATGCGAAGAGTTGACTCATTGGAAAAGACTCTGATGCTGGGCGGGATTGGGGGCAGGAGGAGAAGGGGACGACAGAGGATGAGATGGCTGCATGGCATCACCAACTCGATGGACATGAGTTTGGGTGAACTCCAGGAGTTGGTGATGGACAGGGAGGCCTGGCGTGCTGCAATTCATGGCGTCGCAAAGAATCAGACATGACTGAGCGACTAAACTGAACTGAGTAGTAATTCAAGGAAACTCACACTTCTTAAATTTTCAAAACATATATAATTTTAATAGTATTTAAACAGTTCCAGATCATACAAAAAGGTAGCAAGTTTCCAATTCATTCAGTATGACTGGACAATAGACAATGCCCAAGCTATACAAAACGGCACAACCAGTAACTAAACACGCTATGCCAAACTCACTTATAAACATAAATACAAAAATACAAAAGAAAATAACAGCAAAGAGAAGTCAGCAATACATTCAAAGAACAGTATACTAGAAACAAGAGAGATTTACTCCAGGAATACAGAGATGATCCTTACTGGAAAAGATATTAATAGATCAAAAGAGAAAAACCATACGTCACTTTTATAATCATAATGGTTAATATATTTAATGGACATTCCTTTATAGAAATCTTCATAAACTAAGATTTAATTTGATAGAAACTTGATTTAAATAGAAACCACCATACTTAGTGGTAAAACAATGAAGCAATTTCTAGTAAAGTTAAGAACAATCCAAGGATGTATGGCCTGACAGCTGCTATTTAGCCCTGTTGTTGCTGTTTAGCCCCTAAGTCATGTCCGACTGTTTTGCAACCTTGCCAGGCTCCTCTACACTCAGGAGATTCTAGACAATGTAGGCCTAGGCAATGAAAAGATGAACTAAAAATGCCAGAAAGAAAGGGATCAAATTATGCAATTTGAATGCTAGTGAATCAAAAAGAATCAACTAAAAAACAAATATACAATAGAAAAACAAATAATAAGAATTTGGCAAAGTGCACGCAAACGTAAGAACATAGAAAAACTAACAGTTTTCTACATATCTGCAAGAACAAGTATGATGGGCTGAATAACGGTCCCTCCAAAGATGTCCACATCCTAGTTCCTAGAATCTGTATCATATTACCTTAATGGCATAAAGACTTTGCAAATGTAATTACAGTGTGGAAGATTATCCTGGATTATTCAGATGGGCTCAATGCAGTGACAAGGGTTCTTAAAAGAAGGAGACAAGATCAGGGCCAGAGAGAAATTTAATGTTAAACTGAGGAGCTTTCAAGACTGAGGATGGGGCCACAAGCCAAGGAATATAGGCAGGCTCTAGAAACCAGAAAGGGCAAGGAAATGGATTCGCCCTTTGAGACCCCAGGATGAACATAGGCCTGCTCACACAAGTAAGCTGAAACCACAAATGAAACAGAAAAATTAAAAGATCTCTATTCACAAGAGAAGAAACCATGAACAAACTTCAAATACCTAGAAATAAATCTAACTAGAAATGGTTGGATCTCCTTGCAGTCCAAGGGACTCTCAAGAGTCTTAGGGATTGGGGGCAGGAGGAGAAGGGGACAACCCAGGATGAGATGGCTGGATGGCATCACTGACTCGATGGACGTGAGTCTGAGTGAACTCCGGGAGATGGTGCTGGACAGGGAGGCCTGGCATGCTGCGATTCATGGGGTCACAAAGAGTCGGATACAACTGAGCGACTGAACTGAACTGAAGAAATGTCCAAGACTTACCTTGTGGCAGGAAAATCGAAATAATACTTTTCTTAAACAGACATGAGACTTTTCTTTTCTGATAAACAAGGAAAATAAGAAAATAATGAACAAGCTGGGGAAACAGCATAGATAAGCCTAAAAGAGGTAAGCAATCTTGATTATTCTTTAGCTGTTACTACAAACACTTGTAGCTAGATTTGTCCTTCACAAAGCTCAACAAAACGAATTACTCTCTAATTCCATATAAACTCTACTCTGCACCTGGCATTCTTCTCTTGTAGCATGCTACATTTCAAAAAGGTCACAGGTCAATAACTTCAGAGATACCAGACCCGGTTGCTGTAGCCATTTTGAAATTTTGCCCAAAAAAAAAAGCAAAACATTCATTAGGATATAAAATTTTTCCCTGTCTCCCAGAGAACAGAGTACAGTTCTTGAAGCATTAGCCTACTGTGTTTCCCCTTTGCCTGGCAAAGAATAAATCTGCTTTTTGATTTTCTCCAAACTCTGTCTCCATATTTCTATTTGGCATCAGTTGGACAGGGAGTCAAGATTTTGGCAATAACATGAAGATTTTTTTTCTCTGAAGGACATGAACTGAACTGAACTGAACTGAACTGAAGGACATGAAAGAAAACAATAAAGAGAAAAATGCCACATCCTTGAATGAAAAGATAGGAAAATGCAGATACCAATTCTCCACCAAGTAATCTGCAAGTGGAATGTACTTCCAAAGGTGATTCCAATGGTCATTCAGTGAATATTTAGAAAGTTCTCACTATGTGCCAGGCATGCTTTGGAGCAGGATAAAGTGGTAAGAAAACGAAGTCCCTGCACCAAATGGAATTCATTCTAGTGAGAAAGGCAGAAAATAAACAAGTGAAAAAAATAAATCTTAAAATATAATCTTGGGAATTCCATGGTGGTCCAGTCGCTAAGACTCTGTGTTCCCAAGGCAGGGGGCCTGGGTTCAGTCCCTGGGAAGGGAACTGGATCCTGCATGCCACAAACAACTGTAATGTTACAGTAATGGTGGGTCCACAGTTCCTTCTGTTCACAGGAAACGTCTCACTGGTTAAGTTTAGGTCCATGTTGGTCAGAGAGTGACTCTGTCTAGATTCCCTTCTCTCCATTCCAAGGGGCTCATGGTTTGAACTAAAGGTAGGTTGAATCCCTGCTGACTCACTTGGAGGGAAAAGGATCCCCAGTAGAAGGCAGCTCACGCTGAATCCTGTCCTGCCCCACTCTGATCGTTTGCTCTATTAAGTATTTTACATGCCCGGTCTCTCATTCAAACGGCCATTCGCTGCTACACTTTCAGTGGTCACTCTGCCTCCTCTCTCTCCTTTCCCCACCCACAAGAAGCCTAAAGCTGAAAAACCAGACCTGCAAGAATGACTCAGAGAAGAAAAATTTTGGCTCTTAGTTCATCAGATTCTTAGAAATTATGTTTCAGCTTTGTTAGTGCAGGCAAGCAACTCTGGGCAAAATCAGTCATTACTTTCTCAGGGCTCCCAGAGTCCCCTGCAACTTCAAACTACACTTTATGCATTATATTACTATGTATGTATAATTATGCATGTGTGTATTATGAAACACCATGGCTCATTCATCTTTGTACACCTAGTGTCCAGGACAGTGGCGAGCATGGCATTCCCTACTGTTAAATGTAAGCAGTCAGCAACATGAGGAAGTCTAAGCACCTGATATACTGGGAGTGTGAAAGTTGCTCAGTCATGTCCGACTCTTTGCGATCCCATGCACTGTAGCCTGCCAGGCTGCTCTGTCCATGGGATTCTCCTGACAAATACTGGAGTGGGTAGCTATGCCCTCCTCCAGAGAATCTTCCCAACCCAGAGATGGAACCCAGGTCTCCTGCATTGCAAGTGGATTCTTTACCAGCTGAGCTACCAGGGAAGCCCCTACCTGATATATTAACCGAATGGAATACAAATACTCTGAATAAGACATGGTTCCTGCCCTTAATATGTATTTAATCGAGAAGAGAAGTTACACACTATATCAATGTAACAAAAATATAAAGGAGTATATAATAAACGTCATAAGATAAATTTAAGTCACAGTTAATATTTGATAGATGCTTATTGCATATCACATATGCTGGTTTTCCATGTGCATTAACCCATTTAGTCCCACAACAAATCCATAACCCTTATTCCCATAGTTAAGGCAGTTTAGCCACATGAGGTTAAATAACTTGCTTAAAGGCACAGAGATTGTAAACAGCAGATCTGAGATTTGAATTTAGATAACCTGACTCCAGAGTAACTGTGCCAAACTCCTCCCAATATTTCCTCCTGGAAAAGATTCAGAAAGAAGAACATGTACTTTCAGTACATGAAAGAAGGGAATATAGGAACTGAAAAAGAGGGGTGAGGTTTCCAGGTAGAAGAAAGGGCAGGAGAGCAGAGATATGGAGGCGGAAAGTTAGCACTTGAAGAGTTTATTACAGGGCTTCCCTGGTGGCTCAGAGGGGAAGAATCTACCAGCCAGTGCAGGAGACACCGGTAGGATCCCTGATCCGGGAAGATCCCACTTGCCACGGAGCAACTGAGCCCGTGCACCAGAACTACTGAGCCTGTGCCCCGAAGCCCACGAACTCTAAAGCCCATGCTCCACGACAAGAGAAGCCTCCGCAATGAGAGGCCCGCGCCCTGCGAGGAAGAGAAGCCCCCGCTCGCCGCAACTAGAGAAGAGCCTGTGCAGCAGCAAAGACCCAGCACAACCAGAAATAAATGTTCAAAAAAGAGTTCATTAAGATTAGCGTTCCAGTTACTTCACTGATAATGGCGGCCCCTTAAATTCAAATCTCTCCATACATTCTCCAAAATATACTTCAGATCAACTGCAAAAGCAAACAGAAGACATAAAACCAATGCTGTCCTCACCACTGGAAGACAAGAGAAAACTGCAAACTTTAATCACCTTGTATGAAAAAACGAATAGCAAGGCCCAGCAAAACTATCTCTCAATTGCCCACACATCATTCTAGAGAGTGAGGGGCGCTAGAAGAGACCTGTGAAAGAGAAGAGGGAAGCAAAGGGCCCAATCATGAGTCAGAGTCACTCCCAGAAAGAGGAATTTCACCTTAAGGGTGAAAATACTGATAAAGAGACCTGGCATATCAGAGTACTAACTACAAGCAAAAGAAGAAAAATCTATGGGACTTCAGGTCAAACCAGTCAATCCTAAAGGAAATCAACCCTGAGTATTCACTGGAAGGACTGATGCTGAAGCTGAAGCTCCAATCATTTGGCCACCTGATACAAAGAGCCGACTCACTGGGAAAGACCCTGATGATGGGAAAGATTGAGGGCAAGAGGAGAAGGGAGCAACAGAGGATGGGATGGTTGGATGGCATCAGTGACTCAGTGGAGATGAATTTGAGCAAACTCTGGGAGATGGTGAAGGACAGGGAAACTTGGTGTGCTGCAGTTCATGGGGTCGCAAGGAGTCAGACACAATTTTGCAACTGAACAACGAGAAAGGTATTGCTTCTGGGAAAGCAGAGACTAAAAAGGAAGGAATAGGTATCCTTTGAAAACTATGTGGTGACAGGAAAAAGAAGTGCAGGGAGAGAGCAAGATCCGATTAAGTCAAAGTGAAAGTCGCTCAGGCGACTCTTTGCAACCCCATGGACTATGCAGTCCACGGAATTCTCCAGGCCAGTACACTGGAGTGGGTAGCCGTTCCCTTCTCCAGGGGATCTTCCCAACCCAGGGATCGAACCCAGGTCTCCCACATTGCAGGCAGATTCTTTATCAGCTGAGCCATAAGGGAAGCCCCTATAAGTCAAAAGATAACCCAAAATAGAAGAATACAGATAAACTACAACCACTTTTTTAAAGCAAAAGGAAGCATAAGAGAGCATACAGGAAATATGAGAGCAGAAATTAATGACATAGAGCAGGAGTCAGGAAAGGTTTCTATAGAGGGTCCAATAGTAAATATTTTAGGTTTTCTGGACCAGATGTTTCTGTTACAACTACTCAATCCTGGCTTTGTAGCACAAAAGCAACCAGACAATATGTAAATAAATGACTTGACTGTGTTCCAATAAAACTTTCTTATGAAATCAGATGACAGGCCAGATTTGGCCCATGGTCCATACTTTGCTAATCCCTGATGTGGAGTAGATCTAATTGTGGAAACAAATAGTAGATCTAATTAATAAAAAAAAAAAACTTCACTTTTTGAAAATACTTATCAAAATAGACAAACTGCTAACTAATCAGCTAGAAAATAAAAAGGGAAAAATCAAGTAAAAGGAGAAATAATCTTTGAAATAAAAGAAAATTCAAAAAGTTACTTTTGCAGACCACCATGCAAATAAATTTTGAAAACAGATAAAATGGGTAATTCCTACTACAGTTTACCAACATGGACTCCATTGGACATTAAAAGCTGAAACATACCAATGTCCATAAAAAAAAAAAAATTGAGACCATCATCAAGGAACTAACACAGAAAATCCCTAGGCCTAGACTGTTACCCAGAGGAATTCTACCAAACCATCCAAGAACAGGTAGTCCAAATGCTTCATAAATTGTGATGATGAAGGAAACTTTCCAAATTCTTTTTATGAAACAAGAAAGATATTAATGTCTAAACCTGATAAGGATAGTACAGAAGAAGAAAGAAAACCATAAATTCACATCACTTATGAATATTGGTGCAAAAATACTCAAAGAAACAGAATCTAATGCCATATGAAAAAAAACAATGTACTATGACCAAGTGGGATTTATTTCAGGAAAAGGGGAGAGAAAGAGAGAACAAGAGAGAGAAATTTGAAATTATATCAAATTAAAAAGTCACAAGGAAATGAAAAGAAAAAAGAACATCAAGTAGTCAGGTTTCCTTTGTACTGTATTAATGGATGGGGTAAACTAAGAAGTAAGTGGTCTTTTGTCTGATTTCAGCCAAGGAGAGAGCCTTGGAGCCTCTTTGTCTGTATACATGATTAGAATATAGTGGCCCTGAAACGGAAGAATGAGACGAACCCATTGCATCTAGAGCCATTTAAAATCCATTTAGTGATGAGCTCCAGTTCCAAAGAACTTACTCATCTTTATTTATCCTCTGAGCATGGTTCTACCTAGCTGGATCTACAATGTCATTATCTTAAAAAGAACAACCATTTTCTCTCTCCATTTTTGGCATATTACAGATGACTGGCTATTCCATGCAAAATATATGCTGATTTTTGGCCTGGCCAATGGCAAGTATGAGTTTCTCAGGCTGATGGCTTATAAGAGAAGCAGGCTGACTTCACACATAACTTTTCCACCCAGAAATGTTATTACAGTATTTATCATTTTGTGGAAAAATATCAGAAACCATGTTAAATTATTTGTGGTCTTTACTATCTTTTGTTTGGACTTCAATTCTGTGAACAGCAATCAGTTACAGAGGAAGGTTTATAAGGTCCCAAGAGATCTCAAATTATGCATGCTGTTAGAAAACCTGCTATCGTAAGCCACTTCATCAGTCAGGCATTCTACCAGGGAATAGAGGAAACGTGGCCTGTTCCTCTTATTTAGATACTTTTTAAAATTTACCAACACTACTTTAGAAGTAACTAAATGCAAGCAATCCTCTTCTAAAGAGAACAGAAAAACCAGCATTCTCTTAGTCATAAATGATTTGGTTTTAAATCTCTAATTAGGAGCAGCCTAAACAGACAGTTGGTTTTTCAAGGTAAATATTGTCAAGAAAAAAATGGCTACAAATCAACTATCTGGAAAGCTCAGTTACTATTTTTATAGCCCTTCTATAACTCTATAAATAGGGTATCATTTTAGTTGTCCTTGATGTATATTTCAGTTTATCCTAGAAGGATATAACCATTATTCAAAGTTGAGAGTTCATTACTTTGTTGAAATTTTTCTTAAGACAAATTTGGTATCTAGTTACAACTACCATGAGATTTTCAGGCTAAAAGTATGTGATCACATTGTAAGGACCGGAATTGAGATTCAACCATGGAGGGCAGATTTGTACATTTCCCTTAGCTTAGCTCCCTAGACTCGGCTTAACCCTATAATGGAGGCAGGCAGCCTTCTTTTCCGGCACAGATCCTTGTAATTCAACTGGCAACACAGATCAACTGTTTCCTAGGGACGGATGAGACAGAATCATCTGAACACATGGGCCCCATCATTTATCGAGCAGCAATATTTAGGAAACATTTCCTGAAAAACATGGACTCCAGTTCATTCCTCCAAATAATCTAAACTAACCTAATCATACCCCTGAATCAAGTCAGATCAGCAGAGCACAGGCATTTCTGAGGCGCCTTTCCTTGCCCACTCCACAATGAATTGTGCTTGTCTAAGATACAATGAGCCATGTTGAGGGGCAATATAAGAAACAGCATCATAAAATCCTCACAAAATGCTGCTCAAACACTGAATTACTTATGAAACGCCCCTCCCCAAATCAGAAATTTCTATATGTTGAAAATAACTTTACTTCTTTCCAAAAACACCATTTGTTGTAACCTTATAAGTCATGTAATGGCTTTCTTCCTGGCTGGATGGGTTGACAACTTAAACCTAAATGTGCGAGCCACTGATGAAAAAGTAAATAGATTATAAGGATATGAATTATTCTTAGCCTTATTCTGACAGCCTTTTTAGGTCCCTGAGTTTGTTTTACATTCTTCTTTAGGTTACCTACTTATTTTATATACCCATGCAGGTCACTTAGCTTTCCTGGTGGCTCAGATGGTAAAGAATCTGTCTGCAATGCGGGAAACCCAGATGCAATCCCTGGGTTGGGAAGATCTGCTGGAGGAGGAAATGGAAACCCACTCCAGTATTCTTGCCAGGTTAATCCCACCGACAGAGGAGCCTGGTGGGCTACAGTCCATGGGGTCACAAAGAGTCGGACACGACAGAGCAACTAACACTTTCCCTATGATGTAGGTTACTTAAAGTCCTAGAAAAAAAAGATGGGCTATAAATAAAAACTTTTGTTTGAAAAATCTGTATTTAACATTCATGCAATAAATCACAAAGGAAAGATCAATCAATTGGACTGCATAGAAACCTAAAGCCTTTATACATCAAAGACATCATAAACAAATTTTAAAAAATGATAAAACAGGATAAGTATTTGACACAAATAATTTGACACCAATAATAAACTCTTACTCTATGAATATGTTGTATATATCAATGAAAACACAGAATTGAACAGATAAATGTAATAACAATGGTAAAGAAATCAGTCAAGAAATTTGGATGTTGAAATATATGAATTTGGAGGAACTTAGAGTTACTTTCCTAACATACACTCTTAGAACTAGAATGGACCTTTCCCAATCAACTCTCTAACATTACAGAGGTCATGTGTGTTAAAGCTTGCTAGTTACCTGTCTCCTGATTTTTACAAAAGAAAGAACAGTTATGGCCTCTCTCCACTCCCTACTCACTAATCCTCAAGGAATGAACAGTAAATATGTAATCTGACAGGTAAGAAGAAGGCTACTATTCCTTCGGTCACATTTCCTAGTGGGTGGAGTTCATATGTCATAGGTCACTGCCCAAAGAAGCAGATCCTTGCTGTCTGGGACCTGCCTAGACTCAGGCGCAAGGGACATGTGTATCTCGTCTCCAAGAAGTGAGTAACTGGTCTCTGCCCATTCCTTCTCCTCGGATCGTCAGCCTGAGACTGGGTGGGTAAGCCAGGCAAGGGTCCCTGTGCAGACCCAACTACCTGAACTTCCAGGGGGAAAGACAGTAGGAAACCCCATTTTGCCACACATATCTTAGCCTCATTCTCCAGTGTCACTCATACTAGAACTACGTTGGGGTAATTCCTGGGAACTTGCTCAGGCAAATAAAGTCGACACTTTACTCTCATGTGTCAGTCTGCAGAACTGGGGTAGGTAAGACTCACGCTCTTCCACCTGCAACAAGACAAGAGCCTCCACCGGGGGACAAAGCACCCCCGGGAGAGATGGAGGCTCTTGGTCTCTGTACCTAGAACTGCAAGAATAGATCAAGCACTGAGACTTGCCTGGTGGTCCAGGGGTTAAGACTCCGTGCTCCCAGTGCAGGGGGCCTGGGGTCCATCCCTGACCAGGGAACTAGGGCCCACGCACCACAACTAAGACTTGATGTAGCCACATTAAAAAAATAATTAGATGAGGTATTGATAGATATTCAATTACCAGGAAAACTTCACATATCAGGCAAAATGTGTGAGCTTCTTAGGCATGAGCACTTTGAATTATTTTGACTACTACTTTTTTTTTTTTTGGTCTTTCTCTTTATCATGTCTTCTCTTCTAGGTAAAGGTTTTAATTTGCCCAGAAGTAGCTAAGTAGCTTGTGTGGTCAGAGCAGTGCTGCTCAAAACATGGACTGGCAGCACCAACAAGGCCTGGAAACTTACTAGAAATGAAATTTTGAGGTCTGCGCTCCAGGCCTGCTGAGTCAGAACCTCTAGGATGGAGTTCAGGAACCTATACTTTAATAAGCTCTCCAGGTGATTCTTCTGTTAGCTTAAGTTATTTTGATGGATTTTAGAGAGCATCTGGGGGAGCCAGACATTAGCAGACAACAGGAGATTAGCTGCCCCAAATTCTGTCTCTCTTTATCTTGTTCAGAATGAAGAGATCTGAGAAAAGACTGAACCCATGGTTTGTCTACAGGCTCAAGAGTCACCCCAACACCACAGGCTCTCAAATTGCTCTGGATTGTTTTACAGAGCCCCAGACTGAGAGATCAAACCAGTTAATCCTAAAGCATCAGTCCTTCCAGTCCTACTTGTTGGAAGGACTGATGCTGAAGCTGAAGCTCCAATGCTTTGGCCGCATGATGCAAAGAGCCAACTCACTAGAAAAGACCTTGAGCTGGGAAAGACTGAAGGCAGAAGAATAGGGTAACAGAGGATGAGATGGTTGGATGGCATCACCAATTCGATGGACATGAACTCGGGCAAACTCTGGGAGACAGTCAGGGAGAGGGAGGCCTCCAGACATGCAGCCTGGAGGACTGCATTGGACCCCTGGAGTCCATGGGGTCACTAGGAGTCGGACACGACTTAGCAACTGAGCAACAACAACAGCCTGGGGATTCTAGACCAGGGATTCTTCCTGGTTGAAAAGGGGATAAAATCCAGTGGGATTATTACAAACTCAAGTGCTGAGAAAAAGTCATAAAAGGTATTGGATAGAACCCTTTCTTTCTAAAGATGAGATTTGCTCAAGCTCTGAAAAAGGAATGAAATCAGTTTACAGAAGAGGTTTTGATCTTGCAAATGGGACAATATTGGGAGAAAATGGAATAAAGTGAAGGAGGAGAAGAAAATTTGAAATCATATTCGGTTCAGTTCAGTCGCTCAGTCATGTCCGACTGCGATTGTGACCCCATGGACTGCACGCAGCACACCAAGCTTCCCTGTCCATCACCAACTCCCAGAGCATGCTCAAACTCATGTCCACCTAGTCAGTGATGCCATCCAACCATCTCATCCTCTGTCATCTCCTTTTCCTCCTGCCCTCAATCCTTGCCAGCATCAGGGTCTTTTCCAATGAGTCAGTTCTTCCCATCAGGCGGCCAAAGTATTGGAGTTTCAGCTTCAGTATCAGTTCTTCCAATGAATATTCAAGACTGATTTCCTTTAGGATGGACTGGTTGGATCTCCTTGCAGTCCAAGGGTTTTCTCCAACACCGCAGTTCAAAAGCATCAATTCATCGGCACTCAGCTTTCTTTATAGTTTAACTCTCACATGACTACTGGAAGAACCATAGCTTTGACTAAACGGACTTTTGTCTGCAAAGTAATGTCTCTGCTTTTCAATATGCTGTCTAGGTTGGTCATAGCTTTTCTTCCAAGGATCAAATGTTTTTTAATTTCATGGCTGCAGTCACCATCTGCAGTGATTTTGGAGCCCAAAAAATATAAAGTCTGTCACTGTTTCCATTGTTTCGCCATCTATTTGCCTTGAAGTGATGGGACCAGATGCCATGATCTTAGTTTTCTGAATGTTGAGTTTCAAGCCAACTTTTTCGCTCTCCTCTTTCACTTTCATCAAGAGGCTCTTTAGTTCTTCTTCACTTTTTGTCATAAGGGTGATGTCATCTGCATATCTGAGGTTATTGATATTTCTCCCAATAATCTTGATTCCAGCTTGTGCTTCATCCAACCCAGCATTTCATATGATGTAGTCTGCATATAAATTAAATAAGCAGGGTGAAAATATACAGTCCTGTGGCCGCTGCTGAGTTTTCCAAATTTGCTGGCATATTGAGTGCAGCACTTTCACAGCATCATCTTTCAGGATTTGAAATAGCTCAACTGGAATTCCATCACCTCCACTAGCTTGTTCATGGTGATGCTTCCTAAAGCCCACTTGACTTCATGTTTCAGGAGGTTTGGCTCTAGTCCAGTGATCACACCATCATGATTATCTGGGTCATGAAGTTCTTTTTTGTATAGTTCTTCTGTGTATTCTTGCCACCTCTTCTTAATATCTTCTGTTTCTGTTAGGTCCATATCATTTCTGTCCTTTATTGAGCCCATCTTTGCATGAAATGTTCCCTTGGTATCTCTAATTTTCTTGAAGAGATCTCTAGTCTTTCCCATTCTATTACTTTCCTCTATTTCTGTGCGTTGATCACTGAGGAAGGCTTTCTTATCTCTCCTTGCTATTCTTTGGAACTCTGCATTCAGATGCTTATATCTCCTTTTCTCCTTTGCTTTTTGCTTCTATTCTATTCTCAGCTATTTGTAAGGCCTCCCCAGACAGCCATTTTGCCTTTTTGAATTTCTTCTTCTTGGGGATGGCTTTGATCACCGCCTCCTGTACAATGTTATTAGCCTAGCTAGAAAACTACGATAAGGAAAAGGAGATATATCCAAATGTAACCGCTCTAAAGAGACTAGAAAAGGTAGAAATACTCACTAGGTCAGGGAAATGGCTGAAAATCATCAAAGAGAAGAATAAAGGGGCTATTCTGGGGAAAAAACAAAATGATCCCCCAGAAGGTGGGATCAGAGTTAAGTATTATTCTATCAAGAAGGGTCCTCTGACAGGTGTAAATAGGTAACCCAGTGTAAGCACTAATAGAGAGCTTTTCAATAACTGGAGTTGTGGTACTATGTAGCTACAGAAAATGTGACATATTTAATAAGAGAAAGACTAGAAAGATCAGTGTAGGATTCTTCAGGCATCATTCAGTGAGATTCAAGGTGACATTGTTCTTACAGCTGAAACACCAGGTATGGCACAGACTATAAGGAAGTCTGCCCAGGAAATACACGGATTTAAAACTTGAAAAGAAGGAGCAGAAAAGCAGAGATGTAAGGAGGATTCAGGGTGCCTCCTTGATCAGGCCCAGGCTGAGGTCACAGACTGAACTGAACAGAAATAAATACCTCCCAACAAAAGGGAAGGTGGGAAGAATTTATCTGAACACTGACTGAAGCAAGGCATCATTCTTGCTCTATGAAAACCTCACAGGCAGAATCCAAAGTTATATGTTAGGAACACAAAAATCGAAGTACGAAAACAAAAAGCAAATACAGAGAAGGTAAGTAGTAATCTATAGCAAAAGGTATTAGCCAGGCCTGGGGAAAAAGAAGGAATAGAAACAGCTGGCCACTCAGCTAGCCTGACGGCGCAGAATGGAACACTTAGGAGGCCCTGGACACTGGAGGATTATCCCTCGCAATGCAGTAAACGAAAGGGTGGTAGGAAGGAGTGCTTTGGTTCCCATCAAAGAAACAGGGCAGATCAGGTCTTAGAAATTCAGTTCAAGGGAAAGGTGGGGTTTGGGTGAAAAACCACTAACCTAGGGGACTTCCTGCACCACATCAGACCAATGAAAGCACAAGTTCCAGAAACTCAACAGCAGCTCAGGGATCAGAGGAGGGTAATTTTCCAGGAAAGACAAAGGAAACCTCTTAACCAGGAAGCAGGACTCAGAAGCAAGGCATTCAATAATAGGAAGTCATTTGGACTAGGACAATTCTTGGGAGCTTTCTGGGGACAGAGAAATTCAGAGAAAGGAACAGGAAGTTGGGACTGTGTTGCAAGACAATATATTTCTTTCTTTCTTTTTAATGAACTATGAGTATATTGCAGTACTTTTCTCCCCATTTGTCATGTATCTTGTACTGTATTACAAGATATTGAATACAGTTCTCTGTGCTCTACAGTAGGTCCTTGTTGTTTCCCTACCTTATATATGCTATTGCTGCTGTTGCTTAGTGGCTAAGTTGTGTCTGACTTTAGCGACCCTATGGACTGTAGCCTGCCAGGTTCCTCTGTCCATTGTATACTGCAGGGCCATTTCCTTCTCTAGGGGATCTTCCCAACCCAGAGACTGAATCCCAGTCTCCTGTATCTCCTGATTGGCAGGCAGATTCTTTACCTAGAATCAGCCTGTGGATAATCTGGGGTCCACCTTGCAAAGGAGGAGATAACCACAGTCTCATTTTCTCACCCTGGCAGCACGACCCCCTCATTATACTCAAGCCAGAGACTGCATCTCCTACCCCTTTCTCCAACTCACTCTGCTGCAGCCATGCTGGCTTCCCTGATGTTTCCGGAACATACCAAGGACATGCCTGTCACATGGTGTTCTCCTCACCTCCTTCAAACCTGTACTTAAATGTCTCTTTACAATAGAGGCCCTCCCTGACCATCAACTGCCACTCCCTTTGCCAAATTTTAGTCTTCATCTTACCACTTAGCCCCACCTAACATATGATATATTTCCTTACTTGTTTATCTGTCTCCTCTCCAACCTCCTGACTCCAACCCCGTGACAGCTGAGACCGTTTTATTGCTGCTGCATTGTCAGCTATAAGAACCTGCCTGACACACACTAGATAAGAAAGGAACGTTTATTCAATGAATGCATTTACACACCCACGGCACTTGAAGTTTCCGCTCATGCTCCAAGGCTGACAAAAGCAAAGGAGGTCTGGACTAACACGTGCTGGGTTCTAGGAGCAAAATTTTGCTTTTTTTTTTTTTGAGCACTAATATTTAGTGAAAAGCAGCACATGCACTGTTTAAAAATGAGGGCCCTGGAGCCAGACTGTGTTCAAATCCCACTTTTACCTCTCACGAGTTTTGTGATCTTGGGCAAGCTGCTTAACTTTCTCTGTGCCTCACGGTCCTTGTCTGTAAAAGGGGAATAATAGCAATGCCTTCCTCAGAAGGTTGGGTAGGTTCGGGTTGACTCAAGGATAGCACTTTGGACAATGGCTGCACATCTTCAGTGCTCAAAAAGCAAAGTTAGAGCTGATACTGTGTATAAAATAGACAACTGATGCAAACCCATTGTGCAGCTCAGGGGACTCTGCTCAGCGCTCTGTGGTGGCCCAAAAGGGAAGGAAATCCAAGAAAGAGGGGATCTATGGATATATATATCTGATTCACTTCACTATACAGTAAAAACTAACACAACGTTGTAAGGCAACTATATGCCAATAAAAACTAACCTAAACAAATGAGTAAATAAAGCTAGTACTGTCGTCATCATCATTATTATGTACTAGGAACTGTGTTAAACATTTTACTTGCATTATGTCACATAAGGCATCACGCAGAAGGTAACTGAGGCCCAGGAGCAAGACAAACAGATCTAATCCACTGAGTTTTTCTCACTGACATTCACACAACATAAAATTAACCACTTTAATGTATACAACTCAATGACATTTAGTACACTCACAGTGTGGTACAGCTGTCACTTAATTTTGCTTTTCAAAGGTCTGTAACTGTGGGACTCACATTGAGACCCTGAAAGGTGAAACTTGGGATAATTCAAGATTACTTCAACTTTGGAGGTACCTTAGTAATATAGGCTTTCCAGGTGGCTCAGTGATAAAGAATCCACTGCCAAGGCAGGAGATCAACAGATGCAGTTTCAGTCCCTGGGTTGGGAAGATCCCGTGGAGGAGGAAATGGCATCCCGCGCCAGTATTCTTGCCTGGAGAATCCCATGGACAGAGAAGCCTGGCAGGGTACTGTTCATGGGGTCGCAAAGAGTCGGACGCGACTGAGTGACTGAGCACCACCTCCACCAAGAAGTCACAAAAAAACAAGATGCCTAGGATGTAACAGCTAGAGCACACTCTCCATCACAAGCAGGCCACTCTGACAGAGACTTTGCAGAGAAAACACTGGGGAGGAAAGAACCTGGGACTCGAGTGCCTTTACACGTCAATTTACAAGGAGAAGTAGGTGTTAATTTCAGACTTTTATTCCTCTGAGGATTGAACGGTTGGAGGAAATGTATATTCAAATTCTGGAAATGGATGTGGGGGCTAGGTTTATGCTGTGAGGAGGTATGCATCGTGCAACGGCTGTTGATACCAAGCATAATCTGAGATGGAAAATAAAACAGTGAATTTTCATTCTCCTGTACTGCATGGGCCTCACTTGTGTCTATTATATTTCAGAGCCTTCCAAGTACAAAGACCAAACTGTTCACTCTCGACCCGCAAAGATCAGTGGGTGAACAGGATAAAGGCCTCAGGAGCAAGACCTATCTTATTCTACTGTTTTCCTTCAAAGGGGGCAGCGTCTTTGCCTGGCTGTCCATAGATTTGTCCCTTAAACCCTACTGATAAAAGAACAATAGAAATTAATTGTAGAAGGACTTCCCTGGCAGTCCAGTGGTTAGGACTCAGCACTTCCAGTCCCAGGGACAGAGGAGCCTGGTGGGCTGCCGTCTATGGGGTCGCACAGAGTCGGACACGACTGAAGCGACTTAGCAGCAGCAGCGGGGAACTAAAGAGGCTGAATGCCCTACAGCACGGCAAAAAAAAAAAAAAAAGGAAATTAATTGTAGCGACAGCAGCATCTCTCGCCACTAGGGGGAGCTGTGGAGTTGACACAGAAGCTTCTATCGGGAAAGGAAATCAACCCTGAATATTCACTGGAAGGACAGATCCTGAAGCTGAAGCTCCAATACTTTGGCCACCTGATGTGAAGAGTCGACTCACTGGAAAAGATTCTGATTCTGGGAAAGACTGAAGGCAGGAAGAGAAGGGGACCACAGAGGATGAGATGGTTGAATGGCATCACTGACTCAATGGACACACGTTTGAGCAAGCTCCAGGAGAGAGTGAAGGACCGGGAAACCTGGTGTGCTGCAGTCTATGGGGTCGCAAGAGTGACACAATTGAGCGGCTAAACAGCAACAACACAAGCCACAGGGAAGGAGCTTAATCTGCTTTAGGCCACTGTTCTCTGTGTTGGGTTAATGTGCTTGTATGAGACCCAGTCAGGTGGCCTCCTTGTCCCTCCAATGTCCGACACAGTGGAGCTCACATTTCCAAACTCCTGGAAGTTGGTTCTAGTTGGCCATAATGTCTAAGTTTAGGTTTCAGCTGTCTTAAATTTGAGGCAAAAGATAGAAAACCTTACACAATGCTCGATCCATTACTCCTAGAGATCCCTGAGTAAATCATTCAGTTCCTGGTCAGCACCCTCTCTGAGCCAGCACCCCTGTTGGGGAGGGAAGATTCAGAGACCTTGTACCCCAGACAAAACTGGCAGTTTGTCAGACTGAGAACCCAGGTCTCTTGCCTCCAAGACTAGCATTCTTTATGCTCCCCCGTGTTGTGTAGTTCAATACACAGATTTAACTTTTTGTCTTAAGACCCCAAACAGAAAGACATCCCCACCTACCTGCTGGTGCGGTGGTTACTGTTGTTTGCACTGACGGCCACTCCGGAGATCCCAGTAGAGTGACATTCACCATGTAGTCAGTTGCTGGATACAGATCTAAGCACACCACTGCCGTCTGTTCCCTCGTAGTAAAGTTAAACGATGTTGTGTGATAAAAAGTATTCAGATACCGCCTTCGACCTAGAACTTTAAACTGTCATGAGATTAAAGGGATTAAAGAGATTAAAGAAAGGGATGCATTAAATTAGTTTGGCTTGCAGATACCTATACTACAAGCAAAATGGAAAGAAAGCAAGGAGCTTCCTTCTACTTATCCTCACCCACATAGAATTATTTTTAATACAATAGCAAGCTAAACTGGGTGACAACTTTACAAAGTTACCCTACCTAGCCTATGCAACCTCCGCCTCAACCAGCTATAAGACTAAGCTTAAAATGTATAACTACATCTCAGATGAACCAAATGTCAAGCTGCTGCTGCTGCTGCTGCTAAGTTGCTTCAGTCATGTCCGACTCTGTGCAACCCCATAAACGGCAGCCCACCAGGCTCCGCCGTCCCTGGGATTCTCCAGGCAAGAACACTGGAGTGGGTTGCTATTTCCTTCTCCAACGCATGAAAGTGAAAAGTGAAAGTGAAGTCACTCAGTCGTGTCCAACTCTTAGCGACCCCACGGACTACAGCCTACCAGGCTCCTCCACCCATGGGATTTTCCAGGCAAGAGTACTGGAGTGGGGTGCCATCGCCTTCTCCAAATGTCAAGCTCGTCTATAGTAATCCCTTGAGCCTACACAGGTGAAGGAGATTGCACTAGAGTTACTGGGCAAAATCCTTTTCTTTTCATTCATAAGGAATCCATAGACAAGTCTCTAGAATAGACAGTTTAAACTTTTATGAGGACAACCCCAAATTATCTGCCTTTGGAATGCATAACTGAGCAACTGAGCCATGGTACTTCACTTGAGCCTGCCTATTAGAGCTCTGGAAAAGAGTTTTCAGTATAAGGAGTCATCACACACAGTGTTAACCCAATAATACTCTAGCCACCACCAACTCAAGATGTACATATAATATAGGGGCTTATAAAGGAAAAAAAAAAACATGTAAAAGTCCCAGATCATATGATCATCTGGTGCTTTAGCTGGATGTACATATTTTTAGAGTTTCCTTTGATGCTGGTGCCACTGACTCTTCCATCCTCTACCCTTCTTCATCACAGTCATTCTTCCACCTCACTCTGACACCTGGCTCATTGAGAGATTCCTCTCTCCCCCATAGAGGCAAGCATTCCTAGCATTCTATTGCGTAACATGAAAGTCCTTATATAGATAAGCCATCAAAACTTGGTCTCAGAGTGCCTTGAGTTCACTGCTGTGAAGTTCCTCCACTCCACCTGAGCTACCCATATCCACAGCCACATCCTAGACTGTGTCCTCCTCTGAGCTGCTCCACCTGGATCTCCCCATCACCTATTCTTCTGAACCACTTGCTCCCACTCTGATTGCTCTCAGGAAATCCCCTAAGACCTCCTCACTCAAAACTGTCTACTAATATTCTAACACCCCCACCCTCAGCTTCCCCCTCTGTCTCAAAAAAAAAACCTATTGTTATATCACTCCTACCACTCTCCTTGCCTGACACCCTCAACACCCTTACCCCTTTGTTCTCAATGTTACCCATTCTTGACCACTGAAAGCACTTGGTCCATCCACGTTTGACCTCACCCACTTCTACATTTAGACTGCTGCCATCTGCTGGAGAAAAACCTCACTTTAGTCTGTCTTATTCTAAACTACTTGTATTTCAGTCTATAAACAAAAATTACTTTCTAGTTAACAAACTTGAAATCACACAGTTTGAATAATTTTATAATATAGTCCTTTTACTTAACAACATATTATTAAAATTTTTCTCTATCATTAAATAATCCTGCAAATGGATAGAGTGCCTGTTACTTGCCAGCCAGAGTATACAGTGTTGGGTATACAACAGTAAATAAGATACAGGTCCCAACCTCAAGGACCAGGCAAATAAAATACACAGGAATAAGTGGTACAACACATGAGGCTGGAGGGGTACCCGGGAGGGCCACCTGACCTTCCTCCTTAGGGATCAGGGAAGGCTTCCTCATCTTAATTGTGGACTGAAGGGGAAATTAGTATTAACCGAAATGGCAACCCACTCCAGTATTCTTGCCTTGAAAATCCCACGGACAGAGGAGCCTGGTAGACTACAGTCCATGGGGTCGCAAAGAGTCAGACACGACTGAACGACTTCACCTTATGTGAGTTGGGGATGTGAAAAGTCAGGATAGGAAAAACAATTCAAAGAAGGGATGGCATTTGGGGGAAGAGGTCAGTGAAGGCCTCCCACCAGGGAGATGACCAAGCTGATCACTGAAGGACAAGCAGGAGTTAGCCAGGTACAATGCGGGAAAGAAGGGTTTTGCAGGTAGAGTCACATATGTGAAGACACAGTGCTAAAGGGAGCACAGGAAGCTGGTAGGGGGTGGCGTACATGGCCCAGAGCTTAGAGAACAGACTAGCCCTAACTAAATCGACTCAGGAGTCTTGGGAGATGGAGACGGTCACGGAAGTCAAGACAATGGGTAAGACACCCAAAGACAGGTGCATTATGACAAGAGAACAGGGAAGGCACAACCTTGGGGGAATCAAGTTCAAGGGACAGTCAGAAGAGAGATCTTATAAAGGAGACTGAGAGGGCTCAGACCAACAGAGATAGAGAGACCATTTCAGTGGGAATACTGGTCCACAGCAGCAAATGCTGTCCAGCGCGAAGCAGAAAATATTTCGCGTCCGATAGTGCTCTATCCGATGAATGTACGATTATTTATTGGAACAAATCCCTATTAATGGGCATTTAAGTTGTTTTCAATTTCCCCTAATATAAATAAAGCTTCAGAGGATAGTTTAATCTTTCTGTGTATGTCTGCATAATAAATTATAGTACATGTCTGAAAATTTACTGATAGACCCTAACGAGTAACCATTCTGGAAAATCATGCCAATTTAAGTGCCCACAGCTGTGTGTAACAGGATTCACTCCAAGTTTATAGAAAGACTATGGTAACTCACGGTTTATATTTTTTTTGAGGCATAACACATGCTCATGTGTGTTTTGGCAGTAAGTATATTCTCTTTTGCAAACTCCCTTTGAATGTTCACTTCTTTCCAATGGATTCATTAAGAGTGTTTCACATGTTACTTAATCTTTGTCTGACATATTAAAAAAATAGTGATTTTTAAATTGAACTCTTTAATCATTTTAGTGTAGGCCATGAAGTAAGAATCATTTATCCTCTTAACCCAGGTGTTAACCAGTTGTCTCCAAACCATTTATTTCTGTATTCATTTGGAAAATCATCTTTATTTTATATTAAATTACTTAGGTACCTGAATATATTTCTAGATTCAGTGTTCTTTCCAGTATAAAAATTTGAATATTTCACTCACCTGTTTATCCTTCAGTGCCTCCACATAGACATCAAAATAAGATCCAAGCTCAAAAGTACAGGATACAAGGATGATCAGGCCACTACTCAGATTTTTGTCTCATTTCTTCCCATCTCCCTTGTTTTCTCTGTTCCTCCAAAAAGCCACATTCTCGATTATCCAATAAGCTACTCTACGTGCCCACGGTGCCCTTCTTCCACCTCACCCAACATCTTTCGTCTGGTGAATTCCTACTTACTATCTATGACTCGGCATCATTTCTGATTCTTGCTAAAAGAAAACTGTACCTGAACATAATCTCCTATTCCATTTATTTACTTTTTATCAAAACTCTCATGATACCAAATTGTAGTTGTCTGTTTATATGTATGCTTATATTAATTCGGATCAGAACTTCCAGGTCCTAACACATGATATTCTTCTGACAAACGGTTGATGAATTAATTCTAATTTAATACTTAGTCTACGCTCTGCCAGATGATTTGCTAGGCACTAAACTCTATGAATGTGAGAGTTGGACTACAAAGAAAGCTGAGTGCTTAAGAATTGATGCTTTTGAACTGTGGTGTTGGAGAAGACCCTTGGACTGCAAAGAGATCCAACCAGTCCATCCTAAAGGAAATCAGTCTTGAATATTCATTGGAAGGACTGATGCTGAAGTTGAAACTCCAATATTTGGCTACCTCATGTGAAGAACTGACTCACTGGAAAAGACCCTGATGCTGGGAAGGATTGAGGGCAGGAGGAGAAGGGGACGACAGAGGATGAGATGGTTGGATGCCATCACCAACTCAATGGACATGAGTTTGAGTAGGCTCTGGGAGTTGGTGATAGACAGGGAGGCCTGGCATGCTGCAGTCCATGGGGTCTCAAAGAGTCGGACACGACTGAGCGACTCAACTGAACTGAACTGAACTGAACTGAACAAAATTAGAAAGTTCCAAGCAGCTAAAAAATTTCTCTGAATATAAAGCCATATAAGTATAGATACACTTTCTTCCCAATAAATAGAAAAGGTAAATGAGATATGAATGTCACTTTTTTTTTTACAAATTAATTTTTAAAGTACTAGGAACTCTGTTATGCTGTATGAGAATTTGGATTGAGTGAATGCAACAGGACAGAATGAATGCAACGGGCTAGAATGAAGATCAGTCTGAGGCAAATTTGCAAAATTTGCCTGAACTGAACTGAAACTGACACAAAAATAACAAATCTCAGTTCCTACCTGATTACACTCACAATTTCACTTGAGATTTGTGATGTTTATAAATTCAAGTTAAACGAGAACCAACAGCCCTGCAAGAAGTTTCTTAAAAACCCACATCCATGTATGAATTTGATGACAAAACCAGCGGCAACTACTATGCCAAAATATTAATAAAATATAATATATATGAAATATCAGAGAAAAGGATAGCAAATCATTAAAATTTAAAAAATATATATAGTATCTTCCTTCAATTTAGTCCCTCACTTGCAGCTGTCTTGCATCCATCTCTAGAAACAAAAATTAAACAATCTAGAAATTCATTCCATTAGTGTGTTTAAATACTCTGGATCCCGACTTGGAGAGCACCCAAATATTTAAGTGACACAATTTATTAAGAATAGCATAAGAGATCTTACTTGATACACTTGTTCTGATCCAACTTTCCTAGAATGCCTGTTCAATTTCAAGCAAACTTCATTAAATATTGAAATATTGAAAATCCCATCATCTTCTAAGAGATCATCCCCTGAAAGATAAGAAAGAACACAGGGAAATGTTGCTAGCCAAACACACCACGATGAAGGACAGCGGCAACTCCGAGAGCCAACAGAATGTGTAACGGCAGAAGCATCAAACCTGGCTCCAAGTTCTGGCTCTACAGCTTCTTAATTGCATGACCTTAGCTAAGTCACTTAACCCCTCTGACCCTCAGTTTCCTTATTTGTGGAATCAAACAATCCATGTTGCTTTTCTTATATCACAAGCACAAATAATGTATATATATTTTAAAATGGTTGTAGGACTTCCCTTGTGGCTCAGTGGTCAAGAATACACCTGCCAACGTAGGGGATGTGGGTTTGATCCCTGGTCTGGGAAGATTCTGCATACTGCTAAGCCTGGGTGCCACAACTGCTGAGCCGGAGTACCCTAGAGTCTGTGCTTGGCAACAAGAGAACTCAGCGCAATGAGAAGCTGAAGACGGAAACTAGAAAGTAGCCCCCACTCACCGCAACTAGAGAGAGCCCTGCGTGCAGCAACGAGGACCCAGAGCAGTCAAAAATCCATAAAAAAGAATAAAATATATAAAACTATTGTTAACCCATAAAGGTGTGAGATTTTAGAAAGCTAATCCTATCCTTTGGATTGTCCCATAAGAAAAACGTCATGAAGGTAACTATCTCAACAGGCAGAAAGTCTGAGAATAAGGAGAAAG
The DNA here is from genome assembly GCF_001704415.2 of Capra hircus. Lineage (NCBI taxonomy): Eukaryota > Metazoa > Chordata > Mammalia > Artiodactyla > Bovidae > Capra > Capra hircus. The sequence goes on from NC_030815.1 coordinate 101,245,388, forward strand.
CCGAATAAAAGTCAAAGGTCAGGGATTAGAACCCTTAGAGCAAATGTTTCTTAGAGCAGATGATCAGAAAGTAGACGACCAGGCAAGATGTGTGTTCTCAGCAGACAGTATTTCCAGGGCTCCTTAGATGAGGGCTAAGGCAGTAAAATAATCAAGAAGCAGATGCATTTCCATCACTGTACGGAAGGAAAGTAACTTCATGCCTCCTGCAGCCTAATTCATTTCTTTGATGTTCATTTTCTTAAGGCAGTTAAAACAACAACAACAACAAAGAAGTTTGTTAAGACCCCACAGAGAGTCTAATAATACCAAGGCTAATTTTCAAGAAAAAGCAGATTTCCTAACAAACAAGTCTGGACATTTTCTACAAATGTGAAAAAGTTTCAGTGTTTAGCAGAGAGAAGCTTTTTATAACAACCTTTCAGGTGTATTTCTCCCACTGGAGCCTTTGCTACCTAAGAAGAAATAATGATAACAATAAACTTTTGTCTTCAAAATCAGAATTATCCATTTTAAATTTTAAATATCACTGACATAGGCAGCACCAGGCAATCAGCTTGGAGAAAGTAGTCTTGGCTAGCTCTTATTAGAAGATGTAAAAATATGGTGATGGGAAAGAATTTGAAGACCTATCACAAGTACTCTCCGATACCTTCACAACTTTCATTTTCAGGACTGCATAAGGATCCCAGAAACAAAAATTGCCCCATGTATGCATGTGGTTTTGAGGCATAACAAGTATACCTATGTGAGCAATACCACATATAGTATATGTCTGTACACAAACAGAACATAAAGCAGAAGTATTGTCTGCAGAGTTCCTGTCTCAATATGATTTTCCCACTTATAGCCCTTATGGTCTGAGAACAAAGGCATCTGGTTCCCATTTCCCACCCCCAACCCTGACAGAAGTGATGGAGAATAGTAAAAATGGGTCAACTTGCATCTGGGTTAGAAAGAAGGGTTGACTGCCATCTATAAGGCAGAAACATGAAGATATTTCTACATAGCACAATGTGGAAGAAACAAGGCAAAGAAAAAGGCTGAGAGCTCTGTGCAATATGCTTCCAAGTAAAGGAGCAGGGTCCCAAAATCTCAAAGGAAGGAACAGGGTGGACTGGCGCCCAGAGAGTTGGGGGCCGGAAGCAAGGACTGGTCACAGGACTGCTCTGTCTGGAGCCCCTTAGCCTGGTGGCTCCCAATCCTAAATGCCCATCAGCAGATCTAAAGGAAAGCTTGGACATCGGTGGGTTTTTTTTTATTCTTTTCTTTTTTTAACTCACCAGGCAATTCTGATAAGCACCCAGGGTTACATACACTGTTTGTTCTCACTGTTTCTACTTCTAATAATAATAGTCTCTTGTCAGCACAATGGAGATCATTAACAGAGAAGGACTTCTAAGTGGACGCCTGGGGATCTGGAGGTTCCATTTGACAGAGAACTGTGGTCGGCACAAGGGGAGACTTGTTCCTTCCAGCCCCTGTAGGCAAAGGTCCACGTGAAGCCAGGTGATGCTGAGCTGACGCAAGAGCTACAGTTTTACTGATCCAAGATAGCCAAGTGTTCAATCAGGGCAGGAGGCTTTCTTGCAGCTGCTCCTCAAAGGACACTGGATCATCCAACCAGCAGTAAGTCTTTCAAGATGAGATCTGAGATAAGCATAGCAATATTATCCAAGAAAAAGTAAGACCAAAGGGAATGCCATCCATTTTATTACGAAGGGAATATCAATGCTAAATAAAACTTTAAAAAACATATTTATTTACTTATTTATGTATTTGACTGCCTCGGATCTAAGTTGCAGCATGCAAGATCTTTGTTCTCACAGGAGATCTTTTCACTGGGATGCACGAATTGTCTAGTTGTGGCTCATGGGCTTAGTTACCCCCATGGCTTGTGGGATCTTAGTTCCCCTATCAGGGATCGAACTTGCATCCTCCACGTGGCAAGGTGAACTCTTTACCACTGGACCACCAGGGAAGTCCCTAAATAAAACTTCTCCTTCCAAGGGTAAGTAATCATAATCAAGAAAGGGGGAGCCTAAGAAATGATTCTACAAAGAAGAAGAGGGAGATCAAGCCTTGAAAGCAAAGAATGAACACTGCTGAAAAAATATTGAGCAAAATAATGGCAAAACTCAGCAACATCTGTTTCGTATACTCAGTAAAAAATTTTAAAGATGTATTCAAACAGATAAAGGATGAGATGGTAGAAGAATGTGATAGCAGAGAGGAAACTGGTTGAGAGAGGCAGAAATAAAAGAGGAACTAGAAGAGACAAAAAACAAAAGGAAATGAAAGTGCAACAAGAGAATTTAAAGTGCATCAGAAATGTCAATTCATAGATGCATAAATGCATCTAGAGAACAAACTTACTACACACTCTCAGAAGGCCAAGGACAAAGGCATGTATGTAAGAAAAGAGAGAGAGAATGGAAGACCAATGCAGGAATTCTACATAGGAGTATTTGAAGTGCAAAAACAAATGTCAACCACAAATCGGCACTTGCCATGGTTGGCCGTCATCTACCTCTACAAAGATTAAACTATGTGCTGCTGCAGCAGCTGAACTCCAATACCCACTGAAGGAGTTCAGAGTGGAGAGCAGAAATGAGGCACTCTGTGCTCCTGGAAAAAAAAAAAAAAAGGGAAAATGGCTGTCTGGGGAGGCCTTTCACATAGCTGTGAAAAAAAGAGAGGCGAAAAGCAAAGGAGAAAAGGAAAGATATAAGCATCTGAATGCAGAGTTCCAAAGAATAGCAAGAAGAGATAAGAAAGCCTTCTTCAGCGATCAATGCAAAGAAATAGAGGAAAACAACAGAATGGGAAAGACTAGAGATCTCTTCAAGAAAATTAGAGATACCAAGGGAACATTTCATGCAAAGATGGGCTCAATAAAGGACAGAAATGGTATGGACCTAACAGAAGCAGAAGATATTAAGAAGAGGTGGCAAGAATACACAGAAGAACCGTACAAAAAAGATCTTCATGACCCAGATAATCATGATGATGTGATCACTAATCTCGAGCCAGACATCTTGGAATGTGAAGTCAAGTGGGCCTTAGAAAACATCACTACAAACAAAGCTAGTGGAGGTGATGGCATTCCAGTTGAGCTGTTTCAAATCCTGAAAGATGATGCTGTGAAAGTGCTGCACTCAATATGTCAGCAAATTTGGAAAACTCAGCAGTGGCCACAGGACTGGAAAAGGTCAGTTTTCATTCCAGCCCCAAAGAAAGGCAATGCCAAAGAATGCTCAAACTACCACACAATTGCACTCATCTCACACGCTAGTAAAGTAATGCTCAAAATTCTCCAAGCCAGGCTTCAGCAATACATGAACTGTGAACTCCCTGATCTTCAAGCTGGTTTTAGAAAAGGCAGAGGAACCAGAGATCAAATTGCCAACATCCGCTAGATCGTGGAAAAAGCAAGAGAGTTCCAGAAAAACATCTATTTCTGCTTTATTGACTATGCCAAAGCCTTTGACTGTGTGGATCACAATCAACTGTGGAAAATTCTGAAAGAGATGGGAATACCAGACCACCTGACCAGCCTCTTGAGAAATCTGTATGCAGGTCAGGAAGCAACAGTTAGAACTGGACATGGAACAACAGACTGCTTCCAAATAGGAAAAGGAGTACGTCAAGGCTGTATATTGTCACCCTGCTTATTTAACTTCTATGCAGAGTACATCATGAGAAATACTGGACTGGAAGAAGCACAAGCTGGAATCAAGATTGCCGGGAGAAATATCAATAACCTCAGATATGCAGATGACACCACCCTTATGGCAGAAAGTGAAGAGGAGCTAAAAAGCTTCTTGATGAAAGTGAAAGAGGAGAGCGAAAAAGTTGGCTTAAAGCTCAACATTCAGAAAACGAAGATCATGGCATCCAGTCCCATCACTTCATGGCAAATAGATGAAGAAACAGTAGAAACAGTGTCAGACTTAATTTTCTGGGGCTCCAAAATCACTGCAGATGGTGACTGCAGCCATGAAATTAAAAGATGCTTACTCCTTGGAAGAAAAGTTATGACCAACCTAGATAGCATATCCAAAAGCAGAGACATTACTTTGCCGACTAAGGTCCATCTAGCCAAGGCTATGGTTTTTCCTATGATCATGTACGGATGTGAGAGTTGGACTGTGAAGAAGGCTGAGTGCCGAAGAATTGATGCTTTTGAACTGCGGTGTTGGAGAATACTCTTGAGAGTCCCTTGGACTGCAAGGAGATCCAACCAGTCCATTCTGAAGGAGATCAGCCCTGGGATTTCTTTGGAAGGAATGATGCTGAAGCTGAAACTCCAGTACTTTGGCCACCTCATGCAAAGAGTTGACTCATTGGAAAAGACTCTGATGCTGGGAGAGATTGGGGGCAGGAGGAGAAGGGGACGACAGAGGATGAGATGGCTGGATGGCATCACGGACTCGATGGACGTGAGTCTGAGTGAACTCCGGGAGATGGTGATGGACAGGGAGGCCTGGCGTGCTGCGATTCATGGGGTCTCAAAGAGTCAGACACGACTGAGCGACTGAACTGAACTGTGCTCCTGGAAGACTGGCAGGACAGGTCTTCAGGTAGCTAGATATTCTCAGGAGCTGATTTTATGAGCCCAATTCTTGTATCTCTTCATATCTAGAAAACCCCTGAAATCCTTCTTGGTGAAGATTGTTTCTTGTGACTAGCAGAAGCTTCACGAGACAAGCAGAAATTTTCTACCAAAAAATCTGCACTTGATTCCCCCTTTATCAAAATCACATATATAGTGTCCTTTACCCCTATGTCTTTGGAACAGTCTTTCAGAACTATCTGAGGTGCTGTCTCCCAAGCAGCAGTCCTCATACTACCCCCAAATAAAACTTAACTCTCATCTATCACACTGTGCATATTTTTTAAGCTGACACAAACTAACAAAAACAAGACTCAGAGATTTAATGAAAGAAAATACTCTTAATGTGTAGATAGACCAAAATGTGAAGATCCAAAAACTCACAGGGTTCTAGGAAAATTGTGAAAAACATTAACATGTATATAACCATGACTGAAATTTCATGAAAGAAAAGATTTCTGTCTCATTCACTACTGAATTCCCAATGCCCAAAACTGTCAAACACATAGCAAGTGGTCAATAAGCATTTACCACATGCATGAGTAAGTGATTAAAGTCTGGAACTTCACATATAAAGAAAACTATGATACCCAGGATGAAAAAGATCAGATTGTCTACGTGGGATTGAAAAAAAAAAAAAAATCACACCTTCAAATTCCTCTTTCAAAACTTTAAATTCCCAAAGCCAGTGTGAAACGCCTCCAGGATTCTGACAACAAAGGTTTTGTCCAATAATTTTATCTTCAATCAAGCTCCCATTCACTTGTGAAGACAACAAAATGAGGTTCTCTGATAACCCTGGGCTCAGAAAGTATCCCATTCCTCAGTAAGAAGACAGAAATCACGATGCAGAAAGAGAAATAAAAATAGAGGAAAACAGAAAAACTTCGGTATGAAAGAACCGCTAGTAAGCACTAAAACTATGAAAACATACACTGTTTATATAATTGTTACAAATATTGCTATAAGTTTATATAAAAATGAATTCTTGAAAGATGTAGTGCATGTTAAAAATTATTAAAAATAAGAAGCTGGCAATAAAAAGCTGTATTAAGCCAGGAGCAAAAGGAAAGCAAAAGGGGAAGGAATAAAAGGAAGTGAAAAATGCTAACTGCCTTGTCTTTTGCGGGGGGAGAAGTCGACATGATTCCAGTCTCCACACTGGTAATAAGAGAAATACACATTCAAACAGGACTTTTTTGTTTTTGTTTTTTAATGTGTAGTACCGAATAAAAGCAAGATCTCTACTGTCTGAATCACCGAGAAAAGAACATTTGTGCAGCAAAGAGAGTATGCAATAGACATAGCAACAAAGCATTAAAAAGAGAAAAAATTAAGATGACAGAAGAAAGGAAAATCGTATCACAAACACCACTGTGTAAATTGATTAACTCTATTTTTCTCACAAACGTTTGCAACGTATGCTATCTCCTCAAGTACATCCATAGCGATATTATCCAGACAGATTTTAAGAACAAAAGTGGGCCAAGGCATATCATGCAAGCAGAGCACAAAGAAGTCAAGAAAATCAGGGCAAAAAAATTATTAAATAGGCTAAAGTGAGCCACTTGTTAATAGTGCAAGTTAGAATCTACAATTAAGACATCAGTCATGAACAGAAATATCATAACATCAAACTGTGTGAAACAAACTATCAGAATGTATGGCAACCTGAGAAGAATGGCAATCTGAATAAGCAAAAAATAATAACAACAACAAAAACAGAAGTCCTTAAAAACCTTACCACTGAAGTTGATTTAAGACTAAATCTTACCTTATTTACAAGCAAACACTACACCTAGTATTGCAAAACTTTGCCAAATAGTAAACCCCAAGAAAATGTCATCAAATCTCCCCCAAAGAATACTAAAATTGAAAAAAAAAACTAGAAATCAACAGCAAAGTGTAAATGTTGAGAATATTTTAAACCTACCACTTGATAACATACATAATTAATCTTTCAATCATTGGGGAAATCAAAATACCAAGTATATAATGCTTTGAAAGTAAAAATAAAGGGAACATATATTAACACCCTCATAAATAATTCTTCCATCAAGGGAAAATCAGAATAGTAATTACATTGTGTCTTGAAAGTAAAAATAAAGAGAATATGTATAAATGCCTAAGGAATTCCACCAAAGCTCAAATCCAGAAGGGAGAAAGAAGAACTGAAATCTTTTATCATCAAACAGAAAATAATGGAAATAAGTTGAAGTATGCAATTAACTCAAGAATTTAGTAATAGAACAATATAACCAACTTAAGAGAATCAGGGAAAAGGAAATTTTAAAATGAGAGAAATTAATGAGATAAAAAATAATTTTAAAAACCCAAGAGATTATTCTTCAGGGAAAAGAATAGTAATGAAACACACAACCCAAGCTAAGCAAATCAAGTGTTAAAAAGAAAGAAACACAACACTAGGAATTAAAATAACCTGGGGATATATAATCTATAACTCCAGAGGAGTCCATAAATATTCCATTTGACATTCTCCCAATATATCATGTGAATGTATGGCAAAAACCACCACAATACTGTAAAGTAATTAGCCTCCAATTAAAATTTTTTATTTTAAAAAATTAAAAATAAATAGATAAAAAAATAAAATCACTAAATGGACATTTTCTAGGAAAGTATAAATTATAAAAATTGACTCAAGAAAATGTAAGAAACACAAACAAATCCCCAAAACCTTAGAAGAAACTGACAGTCATTAAAGAATTGTTTCCCAAAGGGATGAAACTTTTAAATGATATTATGAGCAAATGTGTCCAGCTTTAAAGAAAGGGGATAATCCCGAAGTGATGTAAACTTTTCCAGGGTATAAAAATATGGAGAGCTTCCCAATTCATTTAAAGAGAACTGGCATAACACTAATCATGAAATCGGATGGCTAAATGTGCAGGATCCAGAAGAGCAGAATGACAAATTTTCACATGAAGGCATGAATAAACAGGAAGGACAAAACCTGAGTAGATACGGAGAAAATGTAGAAATGTACCTTGTACCCAGTTGGGATAATTCAATATAAAGCCCAATCCTCACTAGATTAACTTGCAAATTTAATCTAGTTCCACTTAAAATTTCAGACAGAAGGAGGTCTGGAGACATTAACAGACTCAGCCAGGGTCATCCAATTCTTAAGCAGCAGAGTTAAGATGTAAATCCAGGTCTGTCTGAACCCAAAGACCATGCTGGCCTCAGCTGAAATTAACTTGAAAAGGTTGAAGAGGATGTTAGTAAAAACAGCGGACAATGAACAGCAATCTGTTATTGACTGAACAGGGACAGATGAGTTTGGAGTCCTAGGATGATCTTTTCATTCCTAATAAATCTACAGTAGTTTATTGTTAACTCTGAACAATTTTCTCTAATTAGTTACCATATTAAGTTGACAATATCTTTCCCTAGCATAGTCTGTACTTAGAAATAAATCATTTTATTTCTATACAAGTACCCTGAGACCTATTTTGTATAATTTCATAGTCTGAATGATATTGTAAAGACTAGCACACTTTTCATTTATTTCTGCCACATCCGTGTTACTTCCCAGTTCCTAGCAGCAGCAATACCTAAAGGTTGAGTTTTCTTAAATTCAATTCAGTCACTCAGTCATGTCTGACTCTGAGCCAGGCCTGCCTGTCCATCACCAACTCCCGGAGCTTGCTCAGACTCATGTCCATTGAGTCGGTGATGCCATCCAACCATCTCATCCTCTGTCATCCCCTTCTCCTCCTGCCTTCAATCTTTCCCAACATCAGGGTCTTTTCCAATGAGTCAGTTCTTCACATCAGGTGGCCAAAGCATTGGAGCTTCAGCTTCAGCATCAATCCTTTTAATGAATATTCAGGACTGATTTCCTTTACGATTGACTAGTTGGATTTCCTTGCAGTCCAAGGGACTCTCAAGAATCTTCTCCAATACCACAGTTCAAAAGCATCAATTCTTCAGCACTCAGCTTCCTTTATGGTCCAACTTAAATAGGTTTTCTTAAATAGGACATTAAATAGCTAGCTGAGAACTACCTCAACTCATACAAGACAATAAATGACACCAATGGCTTCTCAAGGTTTGCTTTTAAAGAATTTAATTAATTTTGACATCCCACAACCAAAGTGCTGAAAAAAACATATTGTAATTGTCATGATGATATAAAAATCCAGATGATATCTATGTGCCTTAGTGTTTATTACAACTTCCTGAGGCTCCTTCCTGTCCAATCTGCTTTCCAACCAACTTCTACCCTCCTGCATCCTAGGGCTGCCTCCTCCTCTCCACCTGCTCACCCTCACTTTGAATCCCCACCCCTAATCAGTCCTGGGGTCATTTCTCATCCTAGATGTACAGCTCCTGGGTCAGCCTCCCTAGCTCCTCCTTTGTCATGGGCAAGAGTAAGAAATGGCTTTTGAGTTTCCCACCAAAGATAAGCCAGATGGCTAACCTCTATTGCCTTAGACAATTGAAACAGAGTGCATCATTGCCTACTGCTGTCTTTTAAATGCCTTCTTGCTACCTTCCACGTCAACTAGAGGACCCAGGTAAGAATCCCATTCAGTCAGGCATCCTTAGGACAGGAATCTCTCCTACTAGCCCTGCTCTGGTTCTGACCCCTGGAGTAATTAACCTCTTGGCTGCAAATCTTAGAAAGTAACTGTGAACTCTCCTGACCTGTGGATTCTGAAGCACGTTTCCCCACATCCTGCGCTTAGCATTCTCTAGCAGGAAATGAGACTTCACCTCCACCTACCAGCTGTCTGGAACTCAATGACGGCTGGCACGGAGCGTCGGGGAGGGGCTGTAGAAATGTTCACGGTGTAGTTGGTGCCCTGGTACAGGTCTAGGCACACTTCTGGGGTCCTGCTCTCTGTGGTCAAATTAACTGTCTCCTCATGAACTGATTCCAGGGGGTCCAACCGCTGTCCTTTTATGTGTATCTTTGTGAGGGGAAAAGACAAGAGAACCCACCGTGACTTCACTGAAAACAACTAAGAGAGATTTTGTAGTGCTGGAACCTACTCTCTTACTACTCCCTTTTATACTGACTGCTCACCCTGGGGCAGACAAACAGGGCAAACCTCTGCTATCAGGTATCTGATGATGAAATCTGATCAGCCCGGTAACCCAGAAACCCTGAGAAGTGACATAAAATGGGAAGTTTCTCTAAGCAGTGCTATCCTGCACTCAGATGACCAGTGATCAATGGAGGCAGTCACAGCCCGAGACCTGCTCGCTGCATCCTGTCAGCCAGGCAGCAGATGCTTCTAGGCTTGCTCTGGGGGAGTGAAACTCAAGAGCTTGGAAACAAGCAATCATGATGATGCCAAATATAAATACACCCCCCACGCATACACCCTGGAGGATGACAAACACATTAAACACCACATGTAAAATCAAATGATCCAGATATCGGAAAAACTCTACTCACTTAAAAAAGGACTATGGGATTGGAGAGCTATCTGATTGAGAAGCACTTCCGGAAGCAAGTTCCTCTGACTCTCATTCCCATGGTAACCATCTCTGCCCTGGCAGAAGAAAAAGGAGTTCACTTCACTTACCACATATTCGATCTTGGAGTTTATTCTTCCTGGGTTTATTTGCCACCTCACACAGGTGTTATTAAACACTGACACCTCATTAATTTCTACAATTATTTCTAAAAGAGAAAAAGAAAGAATCCACTCAACAAAATGCATCAAAGGACTCTGGGAAAATCCGAATGGCCAGCCCGTTAGAGGGCATGACTTTGTTTACTTGCCCGGCTGGTCTCTCTGCTGGTCACCATTCACACTAGGATTCAGAAACTGAATCAGCAGTTCAAGCTATCCCAGGCCAATCACCCAATTTAACTTTATCATGAGTGAGCTCGGCCCATGACCTGATGTGGAAGAAAAGGGTGAGAATTCCCTTAAGTACGGGTGAGAATTCCAGCCTGTGATTGGTCTGACAGGCCACTGGATGCCACAGGCATTCCATTTCTGGGGGAAGGAAAGGGACCCAGAACCGAGCCCTGAACCTTCCCTGCAGCTGCGCAGGTTAGACCGGCTTCCGGTTCCCTCATCCCACTGACTGATGGAGCGTTTTGATCGCCAGGTCACTGCTGTTCCCAAGAGGGAAATGACACAGATCACCACCCATGACCATTCCTCAGGAGCAGCCCATTGCAGGTAAGCTAAATAAATTCTCCACAAGGTCCCTGGGTATTTCTGGGGCTCCGTTAACTGAAACCATTTAAATCTGATTTATCAGGAAGCCACTAATTTCTTTAAGTTGTTCTGTTTCTTTTAAATATTCTGCATGTGGCAGGGGCGGGGGGTGACCAACTGATAGGGTAGCATTGAAACATACACATTACATATGTAAAATAGATCGCTAATGGGAAGTTGCTGTATGTCACAGGGAGCTCACCGCAGTATTCTGACAACCTAGAGGGGTGGGATGTGGTGGGAGGTGGGGTGTGGGAGGGAGGCTCAAGAGGGAGGGGACGTATGTATACTTATGGCTGATTCACGTTGTTATATAGCAGAAGCCAACACAATACTGTAAAGCAATTATTCTCCAATTCAAATTTTTCAAATAAATAAATATTCTGTACATATTTCATGTAATAAATTTAGCAGTGTGGGAGACCGTATTATGGCCTTGGTTCCTGAGATAACAGTTTCCAATGAACCTAGTAAACGACTTAGGAAGTTGTTCAGATGAGAATGGGGAAACGACTTAGCTTTTTCTCTACTTAACAAATTTCCTGCAGATAAGTAAAACTATTTTTACTTGCAGCTGACATGCTCTTGTCTAAAAAAAATCTTAAGGAATTCACACACACACACACCACACAATTAAAGCTAAGAAACAAGTTCGGCCAGGTAGCAGGGTACAAGGCCAATGTACAAAAAGCAATTGCATTCCTGTCCACTATCAAAGAAAAAGCCAGACGTGAAATTTTAAAAAACTCACTTACAATAGCATCAAAAGGAATAAAATTCCCTGCAGGTGAAGTGGAAGTCGCTCAGTCGTGTCTGACCCCATGGGCTGTACAGTCCATGAGATTTTCCAGGCCAGAATACTGGAGTGGGTAGCCTTTCCCTTCTCCAGGGGATCTTCTCAACCTAGGGATCGAACCCAGTCTCCCACATTACAGGCAGATTCTTTACTAGCTGAGGCACCAGGGAAACCCAAGAATACTGGAGTGGGTAGCCTATCCCTTCTCCAGCAGATTTTCCCAACCCAGAAGTTGAACCAGGGTCTCCTACATTGCAGGCGGATTCTTTACCAACTGAGCTATCAGGGAAGCCCTATTCCCTGCAGGTAGAAGTTACCAAACTATCACCTCTAGAGGAGAGAATCAACATCTCACCAAGGGGGAATATTCCTCAGCCTACATTCAAGCTTTCCCAATGAAGCAGATGTTTTAGACCCTTTCAGCTCACATGCCCCTTGCTCCTGCCCTGTCTGAGCTTTGACAACATGACCATGTCTTGTCTCCCAGGCTGGGGTTTCCCTGCTGCATGTGCAACCTGGAAGTGGGGGGAATGGACACTTTTTGAAAGACAGGAAGTACTGGAAAAATCTGCCCCTTACTTTTCTTCCCCTTGTAGAGCAGACCTACAGGACCTCTCAGGGCGCTGCTGCACTGATGGTGCGATCACGTGCACTCAGTAAGGACCAGGGCAACAAGGAATCCTCATGCTGGCTCGGCTTCCTTCCCTGCTCTGCCCACCTCAGCCTTCACTCCTGCTTCTTGGGGGTGTGTGTGTGTGTGTGTGTGTGTGTGTGTGTGTGTGTGTGTGTTAGTTGCTCAGTCATGTCCGATTCTTTGAGACCTCATGGACTGTAGCTTGTCCAGCCTCCTCTGTCTGTGGGATTTCCCAGGCAAGAATACTGGAGTGGGATCCACTGCCTTCTCTAGGGGACCTTCCCAACCCGGGGATCAAACCCATGTCTCCTGCATTAGCGGGCAGATTCTTTACCCCTGAGCCACCTGGGAAGCCACATTTCTTCATACTCAGAACCAATGCTACCTTTAGATAGACCCTAATCTACTGACCTCCTTGCCTATGGAAGATTTTATATCTTTACTAAATCACCCAATCAGCAGCACTGCTGAGATTTGATGTCACACATGACCTGGTCATGGGTAAGCCCAGTCAGCTGACAGTAAGTGGGAATAAGTGGAGGCAGGAAGAGGAAAAGAGGCAAATTTCTGAAGAGACCCCAGAGGATCACGCGTGTCCATCTACTGCACTCCTGGGTCACTACATCAGTGCATCTTCCTGGAGCACAGATAATTTGAAATCAAAGAAATATTCCAGGTGTGGACATGGGTACTCTGATGGATGCAAAGATCCAATCATTCACTTCCTTGGGTAGCATGATGATGACACTGGCAACAGTCTTTTATCAGCCTGAAAAAGTCCCAAATATTCCCAGCCCCTTCCCTCTCCAGCCCATCAAAGCACTAGAGTTCTAGACTCCTCTGTTCACTCCTACAGCCCCCTGATACTCATCCCGTGGTCCAGAAGGAAAAGGAAACATCCCACTCCTCACCTTGTCGCTGAGTTGCCATTAAAGCATATTTCCTTCCCACTAGGGACTCTGCCACCCAAGCAGAGATTAGAAAGGAGACATGAGGCAAAACCAATACAATATTGTAACGTAATTAGCCTCCAATTAAAATAAATAAATTTCAATTTAAAAAAAGTTCTAATCCTGTTATCCTAAAATGTGAAAAAAAAAAAGGAGACATGAAAGTTTCCTTTCTTGTTCTTCCTTTTTGTTCATTCACTATGACAACCGCAAATGACATCTCAGAGTGCCATCTGCCTCCAGCCTGTGCCCTGCTCTCTGCACAGATGGGACCCAGATCTTATTGTAGGGAGGTCAGCTATTTCATTCCAAGGAGTAGTTGAACAAAATTTAGTTGCTCTTCCCTCCAGGTATCTACACACCAGCTGGAAAGACTTCTTTGTAAATGTATCAGATATTAAACATCTACATTCATGCTGCCCTTTTAAAAGAGATGACTTGGGAGGCTACAGCTTCATTCTAATAGTACTGAAAACTGAAAACACTTTTGGAAGTTCTCTTTGGAACTGAGTCCAGGGCACTTTATTCATCATTGACCCTTAACTGAACCATCATTGAATGCCAAACATCCTCCCCTGCCAGGCACTGGGCTGTGATGATCAGAAGGTAAGTCTTTCCCTCAGGAACACTGTATCTAATGGAGGAAGCTAACACACAAGCAGATAAATTATGATTCCATCAATATCAGAACAAAGTTATACACAAGTACCAAAAGGTATAGAGAAAGAAGCCACCAACTCTTACCGGAAGAACTGGGGAAGCTGGCTTCATGGAGGCCATGCAGCCCTTCACGGCTGCAGGGCTTAAGAGTGGGGAAGACACCTAAGCAGGTCCAAAGTCCTAGGTGTGAATGGTATGGACAATTTCAGAGCGGTGTTGTGTAACGTGCTGGAGAGGAGGAAGAGGGGCAGCAAGGTTTCAGAAAGAGAACAGGATCAGACTTGGGGAGACCTGTGCACCAGACTAAACACAGGCTTACTCCTGCCAGCCACGGAGAGCTAGAAGCAGGAAGATGGTGGGGACTTTTTTATTTTTTTAAGAAAGATACCTCTGGAGGAGGAATTTCCTGGCGGTCCAGTGGCTAAGACTCTGAGCTTCTGATGCAGGGGCACAAGCTCAATCCTTGGTTGGGAAACTGAGATCCCATGCTGCTTGGTGTGGCCAAAAAAAATTTTTTTTTAATTAAAAGACAAAAAATAACTCTGGTGTGTTTTGAAGGTAAAACTGGAGGTCACAAGGAAAGAATTTGACCCCCTTGACTCAGTGATTCCAATACATCAAACACTGATATAAGGGTCTTTATAGACTTGATCATATCTTCACAGCAGTTATGGGAAGCAATCATAAAGCCAATTATAGGCGAACATTTACTGAGTTGTTACTATGGACCAGATAGCGTGGACAGAAGCAGTAAGCAGTCAAGTCAGAATTCAGAACTAGACCCGCCAGACTCCAAAACCCAGAGCCTTTGGACTGAAGAAGTTACTCAGCAAAAAGGCAAAAATATGGAATCAGGGCACTGCCTTTAAAACCATAAGTAATAGTTTCTCCTGAAGGAGAAGCAATAGCAGATGAGTGATAAGGCGTCTAGGCTGACTGCCAGTCTCCAAGCCTGAGAGTCTGAATGGACTGCCCTCCACTGTTCTCATAAGAAACATGGGAGGAAGTAGAATGCATTTGTGAGCAAGAAACAAATGAATCATGCTTAGAACATGCTAAGTCTGAGTTAATCTATCTCGGTGAAAAAACTTTCTTGAAGGTCATCAATGTGCGGATGGCAACTGAAGCTCGGGGTGCAGGTGACCCACCCACGTACAACGTGGGGAGTGGACAGCACAACAGTAGGGGACTGCGACACATGGAAACTCCAGGGGAAATCAGAGGAGAGAGCGACGCGGAAGGGGGCCAGTGGCTGGCGAGGACAGCGCGATGCCTTGGGAGTCAAGGACAGAGAAGATCCGCAGTCTTGTCTCTTTCCTTTATCTCCCTTCCTTCCCACCGAACACCCCAACCTTCTCACCCCCACCCGAGAAGGGCCTGCATGAGGCAGCAAGGGCTTGATCTCTCATATGGCTCTTTCTC
This sequence comes from Capra hircus, assembly GCF_001704415.2. NCBI lineage: Eukaryota > Metazoa > Chordata > Mammalia > Artiodactyla > Bovidae > Capra > Capra hircus. Next base: position 101,260,674 of record NC_030815.1, read on the forward strand.
TCCCAAAGGAGGGCACATGGTTCTGTGATCAGACTTGAGGTCTAACTGGAGAGAGGCAGGCAGAGCGGATCTCTGGCTTGTCCAGTTGTAGAACACTTAGGCCTCCCCGGCTTTAAACAAAGAAGGCCCCCACACCATCCAAATGAACTCTACATTGAACTCTGAGAACCAAAGCATTCACTGGTGATAAAGCACCTTTGCTTTGCTTTAGATTCTGCACGTGGCCCATGGTTGTGTGTGTGTATAAATGTACATATATATAAAGATATGTATTTCAGCATTCTATGAGCATTTAGTATTTCTCTGTGGTACTCATCACATTTGTAAGGAACTAATTTTGTAATTAGTTGTTTAATATCTAAGTCTATCTCTCCTGAGAGTTTGGACCATGAACAGGGCTGAGCAACAAAGAATTGATGCTTTGGAACTGTGGTGTTGGAGGACTCTTGAGAGTCCTTTGGACTACAAGGAGATCAAACCAGTCAACCCTAAGGGAAATCAACCCTGAATATTCATTGGAAGGACTGATGCTGAAGCTGAAGCGCCAAAACTTTGGCCACCTGATGCAAAGAACTGACTCATTGGAAAAGACCCTGATGCTGGGAAAAATTGAAAGCAGGAGAAGGGGACAACAGAGAACGAGATGGTTGGATGGCATCACCCACTCAATGGACATGAATTTGAGCAAGCTCCAGGAGATGGTGAAGGACAGGGAAGCCTGGCATGCTGCAGTCCATGGGGTCACAAAGAGATGGACACAACTGAGCAACTGAACAACAATAAAAAATCTCTCCTAACAGCAAAGACAAACAAGGTCTATCTCTCTATCCCCAGAAACTAACACAGTTGGTTGGACACAGATATTTTTAAAATATTTATCATTTGGTTGATTGATTAAATAGATGGATGAATATATGGATAAATGGTGGGCAATGCTAAGTGTTATGAAAAGGTTAAAAGGAACAAGGATTGATGCTAGAAGATGAATTTGATGGTTAGGTGGTCATTAAGACCACCTAAGTGTACTGGGGTGTTGGACGCCTGATTCTCCTGCAGGAGAGACTGAGACAAGGTTGGGGTGGGAGGGGACAGAGTCAGTGAGCACACCCCGCGCTCTCAGGAGCCCCACGGTGGGCAGGGCCTGGCCTAACGTACTCTTTTGGTTTCCAATTTTATATCCGTGTTCTTTATTTTTGAAAACAGTAAAAGATCCTACCAAATAAATTCAGGAGACCCTAGCAGATGGTCAAGCTGGAGGTCATTTCTAGGTGAAAACAGTACCTGATTTCAAAACTAACATGACCAGTCTTCCAATGTGATGCATTAAACTACCTTCAAAGGCCATCCCAGTTGGATTACAAAACAGAAACATTTTTTTAATAGCATCACTGAAATGAGAGTACGGCTCCCTCCCCAGGGTGACAATGTTACACAAATCGTGTTTGGTTATAAGAGTTCTGCTGTGTTTCCTGTTCGTTTTTAGTCTTTGCATGCTAAGCTACTTCAGTCGGGTACGACTCTTTGCAACCCTATGGCCTGTAGCCCTCCAGGCTGCTCTATCCATGGGATTCTCCAGGCAAGAATACTGGAATAGGTTGCCATTTCCTCCTCACGGGCATCTTCCTGACCCAGGGATTGAACCCGCATCTCTACATCTCCTGCACCAGCAGGCCAGTTCTTTGCCACTAGTGCCACCTGGGAGGCCCTTTCAGTCTTTAGGGTCGCCTAAAAGAGGCAGAGCAGCATGACTTAGAGCATGCTTTTCTAAATGTTTCATACGCTTTAGGATGAGTTTTGCTGGCACCTCTATACACCCTATAGGCTCGCTTGGTATTGATTTTTGAAAAAAAACGAGGTGTTAACATCAAATTCATGCTATTACATATATTACAAAGCTTCCTTGGTCAATAAATTTAAACTACAAATTTAAGTTTTAAATCTAAGTTGTTTAAAGAAACATTAAATAACCAATACTTTTCCTCTGACAAACTCTGTCAGGGTGACCTACAAATAGTTCAACCTTGGGAACCTGGTAGGAGACAGATCTCAGGCTTCAAGACCTAAGTTCAAATCCTGTCTCTGCCATTTACTAGTCACTGAATGACCCTGTGAAAGTTGGTTCACTTTTACGAGTCTCAGGTTACTCATCTATGAAATGAAAATATCAATACTTATTTCACCAGGTTCTTCTGAGGACACAGTGAAACCAAGCATCAAGGCTCCTGGCAGAGCCGTGGGTGTCTGAGCTGGTGTGTGATCTTCGGCAGCTCTAATGCCTGATGGTCTAAGCATTATGTACGTAAACAAATTCCAGGCATGTGGCTGTTTGTATGTGTGCCCATTTATTCCGGCTGACCTTTCTCTTCTGTCTGAAATATGTCGAACTGCAAGTGAGCATCACTGGGCTGAAGAGCAGCAACAACGACAAAAATAGAAGGAGCAGAAGCTAACAGGAGGCCTGGAAGCATTTGGACTCCGGTGCCTGAGTCGGGTGAGGGACTCAGAGAGGCTCCCAGCAGTCAAACAGTCTGCGTTTCAATAGAGATGCTGCTCTTCTAAGAGCCTGGAGTGAGTGAGCATCAACTTCATAATTATTAACTCAGATTCTAAACATAAAAAGCCAAATGACCTGTGAAGAATGAAAGCCAGGGACAGTCTTATCAAGAATGAATCAGTCTCTTTGATCTTGAGGTAAGCCGACTCACTGAACATCAAGCTTCCACCTGGGGTTTTTCCAGACACCAACATAATTGCCTAATTCTCGGCTGTCTGGAGTTTCCAGTCTAAACTGGCCTTAAAAAAAAAAAGTCCCACCACCTTGCCAGAGTTCATACTCCATACAAAACGTATAAAGTTCTAACTGAATCACTCTGCTATACAGCAGAAATCAACACAACATTGTAAATCAACTATACTTCAATAAATTTTTTAAATATATGTGTTTCTAAGCTACTAATCCAAATAAATAGGGACTTCAAAACTCTCTTTAACTAAGAACAACCCAAGTAAAATGAAGAGAAATTATTCCACCCAATTTGGAATTAGACGTTCAAGTATAAAAAGAGGGGTAAACAGAATGGACACAGAGGACCAGGGTAAAAGGTATTCGCAGGTTAGGCAGAAAAGTAGAAAAAAATTGGAAAAAAGTGAACATTGAGGAGGGTAAATACAAAATACACAGAGAGAGGTAAGGCAGAAGGGGGAGGTAGGAAGAAACGGGTGAAAAATAGGAAAAAGAAGGAGGGAGGGGCAGCTGAGCAAGAGCCATGGTGATCAGCCTCTCTCACTACAGTTCCAGAACTGTCTCCTACCTACCCACCCAGCGATCCTGCGCACTGTGCCATGAATTAATCAGCATGTAAATCGCCCCCCTTTATCTGCGGAAATTGAATTTAGCTGCCAATCTTGATTGAGGGCATAGAGGCCTCCTCAGAGAAAGATCACAGCTCTCGGGGAGAATGCCTTTTCTCTTCTTAAATCAAAGCTTGCATAAGCCCATGGAAACAGCTGCAGCTGGAGCCAAAGACATTGTGAAAGGTGGCAGGCTGAGGTCGGTAATTATAATTAGCAGTTACATAACATGTTTGTTCTTCAAAGTGCTCTACAAGCATCAGCTAATTAATAGCTTACTATGCCCCATGCAGATCCACTGGTTTTTCAAGGAGTGACTAATCCTAGTGCTCCCACTGAATTCTGAATGGTGGGGGCACAAACAGCTTGAGCCAGCCATAAAGAAAATGGCGGTATAGATAACTAAATGTGGAAAATGCATGGCACAGACATGGTTTAAGCAACAGGACTGAGTTCATCTTCTCCAGGGTTCTTTACCCAAGGGTTTCAATATTAAATGTATATTTATTTGTGCATTTCTTTGGAGAAAAATCTATTTACTCCATTGCCCCATAAATTCCAAAAAGATAGTGTCCAGCAAAGTACCCCACATACAATGTATGCTAAATAAATATCTATTGAATGGATTGATAGATTTCTTCAAATCTCCATCCCACAAATGGTCATAACTCTTCCTCTATGGACAAATAATAACCTGTAGTCCACATGTTATATTTGCTCATGCTAGAATTTCCTTTAGAAAACTTAGCTTGACAAGACCCAAGCAGAGACATTACTTTGCCAACAAAGGTCTGTCTAGTCAAGGCCATGGTTTTTCCAGTAGTCATGTATGGATGTGAGAGTTGGACTATAAAGAAAGCTGAGTGCCGAAGAACTGATGCTTTTGAACTGTGGTGTTGGAGAAGACTCTTGAGAGTCCCTTGGACTGCAAGGAGATCCAACCAGTCCATCCTAAAGGATATCAGTCCTGAGTGTTCATTGGAAGGACTGATGTTGAAGATGAAACTCCAATACTTTGGCCACCTGATGTGAAGAGCTGACTCATTGGAAAAGATCCTGATGCTGGGAAAGATTGAAGGCAGGAGGAGAAGGGGACAACAGAGGATGAGACGTTTGGATAGCACCACTGACTCAATGGACATGAGTTTGGGTGGACTCTGGGAGTTGGTGATGGACAGGGAGGCCTGGTGTGCTGCAGTTCATGGGGTTTCAAAGAGTCAGACACAACTGAGCGACTGAACTGAACTGAACTGAACTCAAGACACTCTGCCATAATTTAACTGCAAGTCAAGCCAGAGACCCAAACCAAAGCTACCTTGGGATTTCACTCTTCAGAGATCTGTCTTCAGAGCCAAGCAAGTCAACATCTAGAAACAAATTACCAGAGCCATTCAAGACTAGGTGACAACAATTTGTCACACCCTGGGCCAACTATCACAAGCCTAAGAATCACTGCCTTTCCCCACCTTGTTTCTTGGAGGCCAAGGTGAAATAAAGCATGTGGAAGTCCATACTTCTGACTCGGGATCCGCTTCAAGTCAGGCTAATAATTTCAGTAAAAGACCTAATATGTGCACAGTGGTTTAAATTTTGAAATGTTCCCTGTAGATTATCTCATTTGATTCCCTCTCAACAACTATTTGAAGTAGGAAAAGCAGGCTGTATTTCCCCCCTCTTACAGACTAGGAAACTGAGGCTCTAAAAGAATAATGCCTTACATGATGACACACAGCTAGCACAGGGGACTGCTGGAATTTGAACTGAAGTCTCAAAACTCCTTTTCACAGGTAATCCCATTTGAGGGAGCATATCAAAAGAATTGTGAACTTCCCAGGTGGTGGGAGACCAGGGTTTGATCCCTGGGTTGGGAAGATCCCCTGGAGAAAGAAATGGCAACCACTCCAGTACTCTTGCCTGGAAAATCTCATGGATGGAGGAGTCTGGTAGGCTACAGTCCATGGGGTCACAAAGAGTCGGACACGACTGAGCGACGTCACTTTCACTTTCTTTCACTTCAGGTGGCGCTAATGGTAAAGAACTCGCCTCTCAAAGCAGGAGACATAAGAGATGCAGGTTTGATCCCTGGGTTGGGAAGATCCCCTGGAGAAGGGCATGGCAACCCACTTCAATATTCTTACCTGGAGAATCCCATGGACAGAGTAGCTGGTGGGCTACAGTCCATGGGGTCGGAAAGAGTCAGACACAATGGAAGCGACTTAGCACAGCAGGCACGTCCAAAACAGTTCAAATCAAGTTCTCAATGAGATATTTGTAAGCCTGTGCTCAGAGAGGCATTAGTCTCAATAACCAAAAGGTGGAAGCAGCACAACTGTCCATCAGCAGATGAATGGATAAGCATAATGTGTATATAAACACCGCAGAATATTATCATTCAGCCAGAAAGAAGAAGGAAATACCACCAATGGCAACAACATGGACAAACCTGGAGCACATTATGTTAAGGATCATAAGCCAGCCACGGAACGATAAATACTAATGGTTTCGCTTACTTGAGGTCAATTAGCCAAACTCATACAAACAGAAAGCAGAATGGTGGTACCAGAGCTGTGGGGAGTGGGAAGATAGGGAGCTACTCTTTAATGGATACAGACTTTCAGTTTTTCTAGATGAAAAAGTTCTGGAGACTGGTTGCACAATGTGAAAATAGTTAACACTGAAAAAGCGTTAAGATGGTAGATTTTATGTTGTGCATATTTTACCACAATTAAAAATAAACATTAAAAACCTCGCTATACATGACACCACCTTTCCTCTGAAAAGCTGTCAACATGTGCTTAATTAGGACTTTCAAGTAAGCCCCCTGTGAAAATGGTTCATAGAGAAAAGTCTCTCAGCCAACCAAGCAGAAGAGATAGGAGTCACTGTGATTTAAAGTGAGCTTCAAAAGACAAATGCATAATGTTTTCTATCCAAATTATTTTCCCAATCCACCCTTTAAATCTTCAGGGTTCGGCTGACAAATCTAAAGCCAAGTGCCCGTTGGGGTAAATGGCATAGCTAGGTGCAATACACAGAGCAAGCAATCAAAGGCTTTAGGTTCCATACTCCTGCTTGCTATTTAGCTCTAGGAGACAGGAGCCCTACAGAATGGGGTTTATACCTGAGCATGACGAAGCACTTGCTCTCCAGGTGCCCTTCTCTGTGCAAACGGAAGTGACCTTTCCTCCAGGGCTCTCAAAGCCCTCTAGACAGACATAGTGAGCCACACTGCCCAGTCTGGAGCTGTGATTCCCCTCTAGGATCGCGTGCTGCACTTCTGGAGGGCGGCCACAGTCAATCTCTGCAATAAGAAGGCATTTGTTATGACCCATGACTTCCATCCCATAATTCACCTTTTAGAAATAAACATTCAGCAATGATAGAGTCCAGTCATATGGGATAAGGAAAGACATTAACCCCATCAAATAATTCAACTGCAGACACTTAAAATAAGACTGTTCAGAAGTAAAGAAAACAGAGTTCTCTGAGCTTAATGAAATTTACAAACATGTATATATAGAAAACATTCTATTTATGAGATTATTTATACTATAGCAAACTCCTTGGTCAATGAAAGAATCCATCTCAGGGTTCTTTTAAATACTGATTTTTCTGCTCTCTTTTACTGTGTATCTTCAGGTCATTAACTCCTGAGTAGATAATAATATAACTGTAGATTTTTTTGCCAACTGAAGAGTAAACAAAATACATACAAAATCTCTGAACTTTTTAAAGAAAATTAATGGGGAAAGTTAATTAACATTCAATATAGATGCACTTTTCAAAGGGAAAAAGCCAGCTACATAGAGGGAGACAAACCTGGATTTATACAATGAATATGAAATATCTTCTCTGCAACTCTGACTACTGGAAGACACTGGAATACTTACAGAGAACAATCTGAAGGACAAGGATTACGACATTGCCGTTTTAGACCCAGCCAAACTCTGCCTCATAGATAAAAGAGTCACTTTCAGGTATTTTACGATTCTTAAAAAATCTACGTGTGTACCTTTTCTGGGAAAAAATTCAAAAATAACTTCAACCCAATAACAAAAGTGAATCAGAATAAATACCCTAAGAAAAGAGAAGGATGGGCCTTTAGAAGAAACACGAGAATGAAACAAGGTGGATGTACAGATAAGTCTCCATAATCGTTCAAGTGTGACGTAGAGCTTGACAGACCTAGCAGTAAAGAGTTACTCTCTGGTCACTGCAGATACAAATCCTGAGCAGTTATGGGACCAGAATGAGGTGCTCATTAAAGAAAGCCTCCAACCCTGTCCACCTCTCAATCCCCATGTTTGCCCACAGAGATTTGTTCCCTTCTCGTACATGTTGGCCCGACACAAGACCTCTTGGCCCTCAGCTTATCTTCCCAACATCAGATCTTTCAGCCTGCATACTGGCCCCAAACATTCCAAGATGCGAGTATATTTGTGTGTACATGAGCAACCAACTGAACAGATGGTTAATGTTTCCTAAGACTGCCCAGCCACTGCTGACATCTAAAACAGCCAGTTCAAGACAGGGTTCAGCTACAGCAGAAAATTAGAGGGATCATCAGTGAATAAATTGAGGGTATAGATTTATGTAGATCTATGGGCTTCCCTGGTGGCTCAAACAGTAAAGAATCTGCCTGCAGTGCAGGAGACCCAGGTTCAATCCCTGGGTCAGGAAGATCCCCGAAGGAGGCCGTGGAAACCCACTCCTGTGTTCTTGACTGGAAAATCTCATGGACAGGACTTAGCAACTGAGCAAAGCATATGGATAATAAAGGTATAAAAGCATAGAAAAAAATTAAATTGACTTTCATCTTGGACATGACCAAAAATAATGGAAGGTACGGTGGCTTTAGTTGGGACTACGAGATTATTTTTTAACTGATATTAATAGATAAGAAATCAATAGCTTGGTCTCTAGGGACTCAGGTAGATGCCCAGGGATAGGCAGCTTGGACCCAACTCTGTGACTTCCCATCTCAGAGCTATTCAATTCGGACAGTCCCTTGCTACTGCTGCTGCTGCTAAGTCGCTTCAGTCGTGTTCGACTCTGTGCGACCCCATTGACGGCAGCCCGCCAAGCTCCCCCGTCCCTGAGATTCTCCAGGCAAGAATACTGCAGTGGGTTGCCATTTCCTTCTCCAATGCATGAAAGTGAAAAGTGAAAGTGAAGTCGCTCAGTCGTGTCTGACTCTTAGCGACCCCATAGACTACAGCCCACCAGGCTCCTCCATCCATGGGATTTTCCAGGCAAGAGTACTGGAGTGGGTTGCCATTGCCTTCTCCGGGACAGTCCCTTGGCAAGAGATATTTAGAGAGGATTAAACACATGGTTCTAAACAACAGCTATACAGTCTAAATTACCTAGGGAGCTTTTGAAAAAAAATCACACAATGGAGTGTCTCTCTCTCTCTCACACACACACACATACACACACGTATACCACCATCACCAAGAGACAACTCTTCTGAATGAGTAGTGGTTTGTTGGGTTCTTGGTATCCACATTTCTACTAAGCTGCAAATCTGATCTGTATGCACACTCACAGGTGAAAACCTAAATTAAACAGTGGTATGAATGGCTACCCCTTGACATCACACGCATCCCAAATGGGCCTCAAGTATCTAACATTACTACTTCACAGTAACCCTCCATAGTAGAGATTATTTTCCCCATCTTACAGGTAAAGTGACTTAACATGGTTAAATGAAACATCCAAAGTCACATGGGTAATCGTGTGATGGTTAGAAGCCGAATCCACATCCATCAGATTCCTACAACCACTGCCTCTCAGGAGCAGCTCCATCTTTGAAAATCTACAGTATATGCCTCTTTCTATCACCTTCCACCTTGCTCACTTTCTCTCTCCTCAGATTACATGCTTCCTCCCTCAAACCTAGCAAAATCCTTCCCAATGAAGAAACTGCTCCATGACTAATAGAGGGATCCCTTCTTCCTCTGAGCTTTCGTAGCCTGTGTTCATTCATTCACTTACTCATTTATTTATTGAGCACCTAGTATATGTGAGACAGTATGCGATACACTACAGCACTGAACAAAATGTATAAGATCACTCCTCTCAGAGAACGTAGGGATAGAATAATTAGACAAAAAAAATAAACCAACAAGGTAATTGCAGATGGTGGAAAACGTTAAGTCGGAGGAAAGATAATGTGATAGGATGGGAAAGACTTTTTACATAGAGTGGTCAGGAATGGTTTGAGCTCTCTGAGGAGGTAACATCTGAGTTAGGACCTGGAGGATGAGAATGAGCCTGTCATGTTCAGGACCCGAGGAAGAACATTTCAATCAACTGAAATAGCCAACGCAAAGACCCTGAGGTGAGAAAGTTCTTGATGTGTTCCAGAAGGGGAAATGCAGCCTGTTGGCTGGAGCACAGTCAGCAAGGAGAAGTGGCATGAGATGACGGTGCAGAGAAGAGCAGAAACGGTCAGTCACAGAGGGACTTGTAAGCCTTAGGAAAGAGCTTGGAGCTTATGAAAAAGCAGCTGAGTGCCATGTGAGGGTTTTGAGCAAGGGAATGAGATAATCTGACTTAGACTTTTAAAAGACCATTTTGAATGTTGGGTAGAGAACAGGAATAAAAGGAGAGGTGGGTCAGGGTCTAGAGCAGAAGTCCAACAGAGAGAGATGAGGTCTTAGATGCACTTAAGAGGTCATGATGGAGATGGAGAGAACGGGATGGATTCCAGACGTATACAGGAAGCAAAACAAGAATTCTTGGTGACAGATTAGATGTGAGAATGAGAGAAGAAGTAGAAACAAGGATAATTATTTATCTGGGTCTTCCTTGGTGGTCCAGAGATTAAGAATTCGCCTGCCAATGCAGGGGACACGGGTTCAATCCCCAGTCCAGGAACTAAGATCCCACATGTCATGGGGCAACTAAGCCTGTGCGCCACAATTTCTGAGCCTGTGCTCGAGAGCCTGCGTGTCACAACTACTGAGTTCTGCAGGAGCAACTTCTGAAGGCCAAGGGCCCCAGAGCCCGTGCTCCGCAACAAAAGAAGCCACAGCAATGAGAAGCCAGGGCACCATGACTAGAGAGTAGCCCCTGCTCGCTGCAACTGGAGAAAGCCCACAGGCCCACAACAAAGGCCCAGGGCAGCCAAAAAGATACTAAATAAATGCTTCAGTCGTGTCCGATTCTGTGCGACCCCAGAGACGGCAGCCCACCAGGCTCCCCCATCCCTGGGATTCTCCAAGCAAGAACACTGGAATGGGTTGCCATTTCCTTCTCCCTTTTAATGACTATGTCTTCCCAAATACATGAACAGTTCCTAAAGAAAAGAAGCTTTATCTTACAATCTCTTGCATTCTCACAATACCTACTTACATTTGTATGTTTTACCTAGTAAATAATAAATAGCTGCACATTGGTAGCTTGTTACTACTTCATCGTTGTTCAAGATGCAATAAATATTACTTTGGGGCTTACTTTGTAGTCCAGTGGTTAAGAATCCACCTGTCAATACAGGAGACATGGGTTGGATACCTGATCTGGGAACTAAGATTCCACATGCCTCGGGGCAACTAAGCTCACGTGCCACAACTCCCGAAGCCCGCACACCCTAGAGTCCATGCTCACAGCAAGAGAAGCCCGCACACTGCAACTGAGGGAAGCCCCCACTCTCCGCAACTAGAGAAAGCCCGAGCATGGAACCGAGGCCCAGTGCAGCCAAAAATAAAAAAAGAAATCTTTCTAAATGTTACGTTGGTATGACCAGAGCCCCAGAGGAAGGAAAAACACATTAGTAAATTGTAAGTACCGATAACAAGACAGGAGCACATCACCTCTATATTTTTTTACCTAACAGAGGTAACTCACACCTACCAAACACAAAGTAGATGAAAGCTGAGAAAAACGCCCACAAAAACTATCATTCTTTTAACGGTGAATTCTGAGAATGCTTTTTAAACCACAATAGTTTTAATCAAAAATTTTAATAATTTTAAAACAATAGCGTGCACCAAAATCCAACTAAACATAAGGTAGTCTCTTCCATATACACAGTCTTATTTATTTCCTATGGAAAACCCTACTGCAAGGTAAATGTCTTATTCTCACGTAGGTTACAGATACAAAAATGGAGGCCTGAAGAGTTTAAGTCATATTCAAAAAATACTTCACTATTAAAAGACAGAGCCAGTATTCAAAGCACGGTTTTTGTGATCCTGAAATCCAGGTTCATTCAATCCAGGCAGCCTCACACTGAAGGGGTTCACTCTAGGCTCTGACTTTATAGGTTAACCAAAACCTCAGGAGAAAAAGTTGCATGAAAAAGCATTTGAATCAGTCCAGAATGGTTCTATGACAATTCCCTCTACTTAACCATAGCAAGAGAGTGGCTGGAAATGGATTTCCCCTGCCACTGTACTCGCCCTGAAGCCTTCTTGGTACTGATATTTAACCCTGGGTCTGGCCCAGGTCTTATATGGAACATAAGCCCATCGTAGATATTTGCATCATGCTGAGATGGTGGCCACTTCCACTTCTGCTCAGGCCAAATGGGACCCAAGAAAGCCAGTGGCCCCGATTAAGACATATTCAAAAATCAACCCAACAGAGGTTACAATTGATAATAAAACTAGCACTGTCACAAGGAAAGAAGCCATTTAAAAACACTTAACATCCAAAGGAAAGAAAAAACTGAGCTGCACAAATTTTGTGTCACATATGCATAGGGGTATTCATTAAAGCACACGTATCTCTGGGTAATTATACTGAATCTGCATCAGGAATCCAGTCATCTAATTATGAATGCGGCTGGGAATTTCTCCTTGGTATCCTATTATCTGTGATTTTATTCAAACAATCAACTTCAAAATAGGTCTTCCTGGGGGAAAACGTGTTATGCCAGTTTCAAAGATCACATTGATATTGTAACTCTGTTTCATATCTTGAAGGTAAAAATGCTTATCCACCCTTTAATATTCTACCCAAGAAAATGGTCCAAAAAGAAATTTGTTTGATGAAAGGTATCGGCAATTTATGCCATCTAATCAACAACTTACTGTATCAGCAATAACTGTTGTTTATTATGCTGCTGCTGCTGCTGCTAAGTCACTTCAGTCGTGTCTGACTCTGTGCGACCCCATAGACGGCAGCCCAGCAGGCTCCCCCGTCCCTGGGATTCTCCAGGCAAGAACACTGGAGTGGGTTGCCATTTCCTTCTCCAATGCATGAAAGTGGAAAGTGAAAACAAAGTGAAGTCACTCAGTCGTATCCGACTACACATCAGCAAATAATGTGATTGACGATAGCAATAACAGTGTAATATAAGGCTTAATTTGAGACTGTTTTAGAGATCAATAAATACCAAGCTGAGAAAGAAAAAAAAATGACCAATAATGTCCACAAATTGAGTCAGACATCTTGCCAAATGCTGAGGGAATGAATGATTGACCTATTCTACTTATTAATATTGACCCCCCCAAAAAAGAAAAACCTTTTTTACTTTTTCCTTCCCAGAAAAATAAATCTTTCTTCTTCCCAGAAAAATAAACTACTAAATGAAAAACTAGAGCTAAAGGGCAGCTACAGGGAAGAAAATAAAAGAAAATCACATTAAAGTCAATTTTCACATTTACCCAACAATAAGTCCCTTACTGTGCCTGAGTACCAAATCAGGGACTTTCCAGGTGGCGCTAGTGGTAAAGAATCTGCCTACTATTGCAGGAAACTAAGAGACAGGGATTCAATCCCTGGGTTGGGAAGATCCCTTGGAGGAGAGCGTGGCAACCCACTCCAGTATCCTTGCCTAGAGAATCCGTGGACAGAGAAGCTTTGTGGGCTACTGCTGCTAAGTCACTTCAGTCGTGTCCGACTCTGTGCGACCCCATAGACGGCAGCCCAACAGGCTCCCCCGTCCCTGGGATTCTCCAGGCAAGAACAGTGGACTGGGTTGCCATTTCCTTCTCCAATGCATGAAAGTGAAAAGTGAAAGTGAAGTCGCTCAGTCGTGTCCGACCCTCAGTGACCCCATGGACTGCAGCCCTCCAGGCTTCTCCGTCCATGGGCTACAGTCCATAGCAAAGACTCAGACATGACTGAGCAACTAAGCACGCAGCATGCGGTATCAAATCAGAAGCTTTATAACACGTGGAAATTAGTGTAACATGATAGGTTGTAAGGGCCCGAACAGTCTAGGTAGGTGAATGCCAGAGTCTACACTACATTCACGCTCTAGATCAGATAATTCAGCTCTTACACCTATAATCTTCATTTGTAAAAATGTTCTCTTCCCCTCTTAACAGTAAGCTCTTTGTGAGCTATATCCATATCCTATATATTTAGAATATCCCCTAAAGTCATGTGAGCTATTAATATTATTATGAGCATTAATTTTGGTGAAGTTTAGTGGGTTCCAGCATCTTCCTGTTAACAGTTTTCAGCAGTTAGCTCTGGTTTTACTGCTCTCTCAGGAGAAGGTGAAGTACACTCTACCATCTTGAACCAGAACTCTGGTGAAGTTTATATGTAAGAAATATAAATGTAGCCTTATGACAAAGTTTCACCCACTTTATGACATGTTCTGAATCTGGCCAAATATAGTTAATTCAGGATCACTTGGGCATTAAACTACATACATATTTGATGCAGGGGTTGAAATCTTAACATCGCAATATGAGACAACTTGAATTCAGAAAATCATATCACAACCATCCAAGGGAAATGGGAGGGTTACATAATTCCATGAAGCACATTCTTATAAGCAGCTTATGAACTGCTGTCACTGAACTCATTAGTACCAAAGAGCCTACCTGCCCTTAAGATGGTAGAAAGAAAAAAATTACTTTTTAGTGGATTTTGTATTCTGAAGTCCCCCATGAACTTTCACCTCAATACTTTTCCTTCAGATCATATCCACAGATCATTTGGAGGGAAAAGAAAATTTTCCATTTCACATAAAAACACTTATTGTCAACAAATAGTGTTCAATATGGAAACAGGTAGAATCTGAACACTTCAGAAACATCAGAGGAGGTGATGGGGTAGGTAAAAGTGTGAATGCTGGAAGGAAAATGAAAAGGTTTATCAGTATTTCTTATAGAGATCTTCCATTTGTAGAGGTGAAATGGTTTTTGATGCTTTGAGGTAGCTGCATAACAATCTTTTTTCAAAAAATGACACTAAAACTGTTCTAGCTGTAAATAGAACACATGAATCAGAAACCAATAAATAAGGTAAAGTGAAAGCTAAAAAATGTTAGACTTTCCCATTTTATGGTAGGATGTTTCAGAAAGACCTAGAATTTTTGTTAGAAAAATTACCAGCCACTCCTGTCTAGATTATAACTCTCATATTCTGATGGCAAACACTTACCCAGCAGCTACTCTGCATCAAGCACAATGCCAAACACTTTTACTCATTATCTCCTTAAAATGTCATAATAACTCTAGGGTGACAATAATTTCTCCCCCTTCGACAGAAGGCAACCGGAGTTTGGAGAAGTTTAGAGGTGGTGATGGAACCACTGAGCAGCTTAGCCAAAACTCACACAAGCCTTTCTGATTCTAGAGTTCATGTTTCATCACCCTGAGTCTTATAACCAATGTCATCATTCATTTTGTACACTCATGTGACTCCAAACATTTGTAAGTGATATGTTTAACGGCATTTACTTGGCAAAAGGATCACACAAGAGATTTGTTGCAGGCAGCCAGTAAGTCAAGACAGTTTTTAAAGGTCAGTAGGGAGACTTCCTTCGTGCTCCAGTTTAGAGTCTGCCTGCCAATGCAGGGGACATGGGCTCGATCCCTGGTCCAGAAAGATGCCACGTGCTGTGGGGCAGCGAAGCCTGTGTGCCACAGCTATTGAACCTGTGCTCTAGAGCCCTCAAGCTGCAACTACAGAGCCCACACGCCACAGATACTGAAGCCTGTGCACCCTAGGGCCTATGCTCTACAACAGGAGAAGCCACCTCAGTGAGAAGCCTGTGCACCGCAGTGAAGAGTAGCTCCTGCTCGCTGCAACTAGAGAAAGCCTGCAGGCAGCAACGAAAATCCAGTCATGAATAAGTTAATTAATTTTAAAAATTTAAATAATTTTTTTTTAAATTGGCTTCCCTGGTGGATCAGACAGTCAAGAATCTGCCTGCAATGTGGGAGACCTGGGTTTAATCCCTGGGTTGGGAAGATCCCTTGGAGGAGGGGATGGCCATCCACTCCATATTCTTGTTTGGAGAATTCCATGGAGAGAGGAGCCTGGCAGGCTACAGTTCATGAGGTTGCAAAGAGTTGAACACGACTGAGTGACTAACACTACTTTAAAAAAATAAATTAATTTTAAAAAAAGATCATTATGTAGTGAGCTCCCAGAAAATCAGTTTCAACGAGCAAAAACTCCCATCACCGGGAACACAGATGCTAAACACAAATAAGTGTGCAACCACGTCCTCCTCTCTCACCCAGGTAGAGACATCAGGAGCTGATCTCAGCACTCTTCCCTGCTAAGTCTGGGTGTGGTCCCAGAATCCTCACACACTACTGAAAATTCAGATAGCAGTGCAATGAAACTTGTCCACCACTCCTCCCCTGAATGCACTCATTTGTATTCCAACTTATGCCAAAGCTTT
Organism: Capra hircus; assembly: GCF_001704415.2. Taxonomy (NCBI): domain Eukaryota; kingdom Metazoa; phylum Chordata; class Mammalia; order Artiodactyla; family Bovidae; genus Capra; species Capra hircus. Next base: position 101,276,626 of record NC_030815.1, read on the forward strand.
TTCAAACCCTCCCCAACTGTGTAGAGATGAGATTGGGCTCCACGAAGAAAATCTTAAAAGATGAAGAGTTGACTCAGCAACAACACACATCCCTCTGGGTGGGTTCAAAACCACACTGGGAAGGAGGGTAAGTTTGCCCCAGTGTCTCTCCTTCTAGAGCCCTCCAGCCTTTCACCATTGCCTCCCACCTCCAGGGCTCACAAAGGCTTGCTTCTATATGGAATTTGCCTTCTGGAAAGGTGCTTTGGGTTTTCAACTTGATATCTAAGCTGGTGACATAAGGTAAGTTGCTTCCTTGCTCTGGTTCATTTTTTTTTTTTTTCCACAGCTGAAATTAAACCCATAGGTTTATTTATTTATTTATTTTGACAATTTTTTATTTATTTTTTAAATTAAATACTATTAAAATTGCCATACATTGACATGAATCCACCACGGGTGTACATGCATTCCCAAACATGAACCCCCCTCCCACCTCCCTCCCCATAACATCTCTCTGGGTCATCACCGTGCACCAGCCCCAAGCATGCTGTATCCTGCATCAGACATAGACTGGCAATTCGATTCTTACATGATAGTATACACGTTACAATGCCATTCTCCCAAATCATCCCACCCTCTCCCTCTCCCTCTGAGTTCAAAAGTCCGTTATACACATCTGTGTCTTTTTCGCTGTCTTGCATACAGGGTTGTCATTGCCATCTTTCTAAAGTCCATATATATGTGTTAGTATACCGTATTGGTGTTTTTCTTTCTGGCTTACTTCACTCTGTATAATCGGCTCTAGTTTCATCCATCTCATCAGAACTGATTCAAATGTATTCTTTTTAACGGCTGAGCAATACTCCATTGTGTATATGTACCACAGCTTTCTTATCCATTCATCTGCTGATGGACATCTTGGTTGTTTCCATGTCCTGGCTATTATAAACAGTGCTGCGATGAACATTGGGGTACATGTGTCTCTTTCAATTCTGGTTTCCTCGGTGTGTATGCCCAGCAGTGGGATTGCTGGGTCATAAGGTAGTTCTACTTGCAATTTTTTAAGGAATCTCCACACTGTTCTCCACAGTGGCTGTACTAGTTTGCATTCCCACCAACAGTGTAGGAGGGTTCCCTTTTCTCCACACCCTCTCCAGCATTTATTGCTTGCAGATTTTTGGATCGCAGCCATTCTGACTGGTGTGAAGTGGTACCTCATTGTGGTTTTGATTTGCATTTCTCTGATAATGAGTGATGTTGAGCATCTTTTCATGTGTTTGTTAGCCATCCGTATGTCTTCTTTGGAGAAATGTCTATTTAGTTCTTTGGCCCATTTTTTAATTGGGTCGTTTATTTTTCTGGAATTGAGCTGCATAAGTTGCTTGTATATTTTTGAGATGAGTTGTTTGTCAGTTGCTTCATTTGCTATTATTTTCTCCCATTCAGAAGGCTGTCTTTTCACCTTGCTTATATTTTCCTTTGTTGTGCAAAAGCTTTTAATTTTAATTAGATCCCATTTGTTTATTTTTGCTTTTATTTCCAGTATTCTGGGAGGTGGATCATAGAGGATCCTGCTGTGATTTATGTCGGAGAGTGTTTTGCCTATTTTCTCCTCTAGGAGTTTTATAGTTTCTGGTCTTACATTTAGATCTTTAATCCATTTTGAGTTTATTTTTGTGTGGGGTGTTAGAAAGTGATCTAGTTTCATTCTTTTACAAGTGGTTGACCAGTTTTCCCAGCACCACTTATTAAAGAGATTGTCTATACTCCATTGTATATTAAGAAATTAAGGAAACAATTCCATTCACCATTGCAACGAAAAGAATAAAATACTTAGGAATATATCTACCTAAAGAAACTAAAGACCTATATATAGAAAACTATAAAACACTGATGAAAGAAATCAAAGAGGACACTAATAGATGGAGAAATATACCATGTTCATGGAGCGGAAGAATCAATATAGTGAAAACGAGTATACTACCCAAAGCAATTTACAGATTCAATGCAATCCCTATCAAGCTACCAGCCATATTTTTCACAGAACTAGAACAAATAATTTCAAGATTTGTATGGAAATACAAAAAACCTCGAATAGCCAAAGCAATCTTGAGAAAGAAGAATGGAACTGGAGGAATCAACTTGCCTGACTTCAGGCTCTACTACAAAGCCACAGTCATCAAGACAGTACGGTACTGGCACAAAGACAGAAATATAGATCAATGGAACAAAATAGAAAGCCCAGAGATAAATCCACACACATATGGACACCTTATCTTTGACAAAGGAGGCAAGAATATACAACGGAGTAAAGACAATCCCTTGCTCTGGTTCTTAATGGGAAATGATACCCATTATTAGTTGTAAATGGACTATTTATGAAATGGGAAATAAAGCCAAACTAGTTCCCTTATGGTTTAGCTGGTAAATAATCTGCCTACAATGTGGGAGACCTGGGTTCAATCCCTGGGTTAGGAAGATCCCCTGGAGCAGGGAAACGCTGCCCACTCCAGTATTCTGGCCTGGAGAATTCAACGGACCATGGGGTTATAGTCCATGGGGTCACAAAGAGTTGGACATGACTGAGCGACTTTCACTAAAAAAGAACAGTAACCACCTCAGAAGGCATTTCTAAAAAGCAAACCAAACAATGTTTAAGGAAAACCTTGTAAACCTTCAAGCTCCAGCTCTGCTGTTAGTAGACTTGAGAAACCATGTCCCACCCTTGTTAACCAACTCAAAGAAGAAACCCTGCCTCAGCAATCAGCCCACAGGATTATGCCATCCATCCTGGAGGGCCGCATGTGTGGAGATGGGGAAACCAAGAGTCAGCCCCAGAGCCTTGTTTGGGGGTTATCAAAACACAGAAATGTCATGCCAGGTGAGAAGCAGGCATGAAGGTGCAGAAGACAGAGTAAGAAGGTGTGGAATCAGGAAAAGAGGAGACCAGGCTTTCAGCAAGGCTCTGCCACAGGATAAGCTGGGACGCAGTTCAGAAGCCAATTCCACTATGCCTGCCATCATCTCTGCCACCTTTTGGGGGAGGTTTGGGGTGCTTCCACAGGCCTTAGGTATGCCAGGCACTGTGCCAGGAGGCGGAAAGATGATACTGAAGAAGATGCATGCTTGATGTCCCCCAAGACTGATTTTTTATCAATCTGTCCCATAAAAATAATAATAAGCAACACACTTACATCCTAACCAAGAGGATGTCAGAGATGACATCAAAGCTGAAATTTGAAAGATGAAAAGGAGCTTGCTGTGCAAAAAGTACATAGCCTCCCTCAACAGATGAATGAAGAAATAAAATGTGGTGTATACATACAATAGAAAATTATTCAGCCTGAAAAAGGAATGATGTTCTTCGAAAGGTACAAACTCCCAGTTACATAAAATAAAGAAGTACTTGGCATGAAATGTACAAAGTGATAAATTGACACTGCTATACATTATATATGAAAATTGTTGAGAGTAAATCCGAAAAGTTCTCATCACAAGGAAAAAGGCTATCATTTTTCTATTTCTTGTTTTTAAATGGAAACATCCAGTGTGTAGCTTCTAAGTATTCATTTAGCTGACCTGTGAGATCTTAGTTTTCCGATGAGAGATCAAACCTGGGCTGCCTGTGGTGGAAGTGCAGAGTCCTAACCACTGGACCACCAGGGACTTGCCCGCAATTTCTATTTTTTTAATGTTGTATCTGTGTGTGATGATGAATCGGCACTAAATTCACAGTGATAATCATTTCATGATGTGGTGTATGTAAGTCAAATCATTATGCTGCACACCCTAAATTTATACAGTGATGCATGTTAATCACTTCTCAATGAAACTAAAAGGGAAAAAAAACGAATGAAGTTTTATACATGCTGTAACATGGATGAACCTTGAAAATATTATGTTAAGTCAAATAAGCCAGACATAAAAAGACAAGTATTGTATGAGTCCACACATGCGAGGTAACTATAATACAAATTCACAGGGACAGAAAGTAGAAGAGAGAGAAGGAATGGAGGATTCTTTTTTAATGGGTACAGAGTTTCTGTTTTGGATGATGCAAATGGACAGCAGTGATTCACGCAACACTGTGAATACACTTTATGCCACTGAACTGTACGTTTATAGATGGCTTATAAATGGCTAAAACGGTGAACTTTATACTATGTGTGGTCTACCACAATAACAATGTTTTAAAGCAGATTGGCAATTATTTCAAGTAGAGAGAAAAGGCCTTGAAGCTGATAAGAGACATACTGGTTGGGAGAGAATATTGGGAGACGTAACCTGTACAGAAACACAAAAGGACCTGACCCATGTTGGCTTCAAAATCCATGGTTATGGAACTTCCCTGGTGGTCCAGAGGCTAAGACTCTGAGCTCCCAGTACAAGGAGCCTGGGTTCGATCCCCAGTCAGGGAACTAGATCCTGCATGCCACAACTAAGAACCCATACAGCCAAATAGATAAATTAAACAAATATTTTTTTAAAAACCCATGGTTAGGAGTTAGGATCTGACTCTAGGTGCAGTGGCCATTTCACTGTTTTTAGAGGAGTTTTAAGCAAGAAGAAGCAAGCATAGAAGATTCTTGCTTAAGATTAAGTGGATTCTTAAGGGATTGTTCAGTACCAGACACACTCTGGTGAGCACTCCCAGCCTGCAAGGAAGATAAGGCCCCCAAAATGATGGGAACAAACCTGGATGGTCCCAGAACCCTCAACTGGCCCACCTACACTGCTAACCACTGTCACTACCCAAACGGAAGAATGCAAATGCCACCTTGACCCACCCATCTCTCCGTCTGAACTCTCTAAGGTTTTACCCGTTTTTCTTACGTGATACTTGAGAATTCACTCTTGTAGAACAGTTCATGGTGTATCTGGTTTTTCTCCTTCCAGATTCCAGACTTGCCTAGTCACAGGATCTATCAGGTATAGCATCAGAGCTGGACTCTGGATTTGCTGCTAATGATAATGTGGTTAAAGTGACTCCCTCACCTTGCTCTTGGCTTGGCTGAATTTTTTAAAACTCAAATTCTTTAAGCTGTCACTTACAACTGGCACCTTTTCTGAAAATTAAAAAAAAATAATAGTAATAGCAAAATAAGAGCTATGACAAACCTAGACAGCCTATTAAAAAGCAGAGACATCACTTTGCCAACGAAGGTCTGTCCAGTCAAAGCTATGGTTTTACCAGTAGTTGTGTACAGGTGTCAAGAGTTGGACCAGAAAGAAGGTTGAGCACTGAAGAATTGATACTTTAGGACTGTGGTGCTGAGAAGACCCTTAAAAATCCCTTGGACAGCAAGGAGATCAAATCCGTCAATCCTAAGGGAAATCAACCCCAAATATTTTCTGGAAGGACTAATGCTGAAGCTGAAGTTCCAATAGCTTGGCCACCTGATATGAAGAGCCGACTCACTGGAAAAGACCTTGATGCTGGGAAAGATGGAGGGCAGGAGAAGAGGGCAATAAAGGATGAAGTGGTTGGATGGCATCACCAACTCAATGGACATGAATTTAGCAAACTCTGGGAGACACTGAAGGACAGGGAAGCCTGACGTGCTGCAGTCCATGGGGTGGCAAAGAGTCAGACATGACTTAAAAACTGAACAACAAAGGAAATGCAAGCTAGAGATTGTCTTTTCCAGAGAGATGCTGGAAATGTGTGATGCACGTTTCCACAAAGTCTTACCTATTTTGGAAGGTGTCATCTTCCCTTCCATCATCCACTTCTGAGGCCTGCTTGAACAGGGAACTTATGTCACAGCCTCCCTCCATCCCCCCTCACCAAAGCAGCAGCAGAGCCTCCAGTAATTGGGAGAAGGCAAACAGCAGGATCCGCCAACTGTGCCTTCTCTGGTGGGGAAGTCCATCCTCAGACACACACGCTGCCATCTGGACCACACAGCTGCTCCTTTCATAAGTACCTGCTCTTCAGCATCCAAGTTCACAGTTTGCTAGTGTTTTCAGCGGAATTCCCAATTCCTGTGGCTTCATAACGCTCAACTAAAAATACAGTGCCGGCTGGCACAGGGCCCAGATTCTGGAGCCCCAAAGAAGACTGAAGAAGGATAAACATGAAGGCGCGAGCTTAGAGAGAAAGCGCAGCAGGGAGAAGCCGGTGGCCATGTGGTGACACGGGGGAGGGTGTCAGCAAGCACAGGGAACAGTTATAACCGGAGGGAAGAAAGAAATGAAGACCTGCTAAGTGACAGTTCTTTGGGGAATGGAACAAGCACTCTTCTCTAAATTAACTTTCTCCATTCTCAGTTCAATAATCTGGATGACGACTGATTTTCAAAGTAATATGAATTGTCTTATATGAAGTTTCTTACGTAACTCTCTAGGGAGTTCTTTGACATGCATTATGGCACATTTTAATCTCAGTTCTGTATTTTAATTGATCCACAGAAAGACAATGTGAGAACTAAAATGTACTTTTAGAATTCCTTAACCCCCAGGATGACGATTATCAGAATGTGATCAGCGCCTGAATCGCAAATCAGAATATCAAAAGGATTAACTTAGCCAAGCCCATCACTGAGGTTTCTCAGATACACAATAGCTTCCATGACAATTGCTTTATTTTCTTTTTTCCAAAATGGAAACAACTTTGTTACTTTGTCTAATACGTAAAAAAAAAATTGCTTCAATAACATTTTCAGGGTTTGTTTTGCTTTGTTTTTGCTGCACCCTATGGCATCCAGGGGGCGTTCCTGGTGACTCACACAGTAGAGAACTCGCCTGCAATGTAGGAGACCTGGGTTTGATCCCTGGGTTGGAAAGATCCCCTGGAGGATGTCATGGCAGCCCACTTCAGTATTCTTGCCTGGAGAATCCCCATTGACAGAGGAGACTGGAGGGCTACAGTCCATGGGGTCACACAGAGTTGGACAAGACTGAGCAACTAAGCCCAGCAGCATGGAATACAGGAGCTTGGTTCACCCACCAGGGACCAAACCCGTGCCCCTTGCAGTGGAAGTGAGGAGTCCTAACCACTGGATCACCAGGGAATTCCTCTGCACAGTTAACGTTTTAATGCATAGCTTTCTAAACTTTTTCATAAACATGTATATGTGAAAATTTTCAAAATTAAGGGCATATTATTCATATGGTTTGTAATTCAGTAATATACTGTTAATATACCTATGTCAGTAAACATTCTTTTCAACATATTAGCTACAGAATAGTCCATCTCATGTATATGCTATGATTTATTTGACTAATTTCTTTCTTTATCGATAGACATTTGAAACCGTCTCCAATATTTCAGTAGTATAGCACATATAACTACAGGAAATCAAAAAGTAAGTGAGTATAAAGTAAGTGAGTGCCTTACCCTTCTCTCTGCAAATAAATTTGAAATTGATGATGTTTTTAAGAACATGTAAATTACCAAAATGAATGTCAAAAGGAATAGGAAACTTAAACAGGACCAGTAAGTATTCATTTTCTTTTTTAATATCCCAAGGACTACCTCTCCCCAAGTACCACATCCAGATGGTTTTCCAGGTGAAATCTTCAAAAAATCCTGTTTATTGTATTCCAGAGAATACAGAAAGAAGGAAATGCTTTCACTTTCTTTTCTCAAAATTTAGAATAACATTAATAACTATACCACCAAAGATAGCATAGAAAAGAAAATAGACCAATCTTACTTATGAATATCAATGCAAGGATTTTAGATACAATTTAGGAAATATAATCCAGACTGAAAGAATAAAATACCAAAGACCCAGAAGAATCCATTCCAGCAACTAGTATTGATCATTATTAGGAAATTTAATAATATAAACCAACATATAACTGGTTGAAAGGAGAAAAGTATACATGATCATCTTAATACATGCTTGGACTTCCCTGGTGGCTCAGACGGTAAAGCGTCTGTCTACAATGCAGGAGACCCGGGTTCGATCCCTGGGTTGGGAAGATCCCCTGGAGAAGGAAATGGCAATCCACTCCAGGACTATTGCCTGGAAAATCCCATGGACAGAGGAGCCTGGTAGGCTACAGCCCATGGGGTCACAAAGAGTCAGACACGACTGAGTGACTTCACTTTCACTTTCACTTTAATACATGCTTAAAAGACATGATAAAAATGATACAAATCCCAGTAAAAAATGGAAATAGATGAATACTTCCTTAATATCATGTATATATAGCCAAAAACTGGTAAAATGATGAAGACGAAAGTAGAAAACAAACCAGAAGCCAACAGCATCACAAAAACAGGAGTATACCAGAATGATTAAGCATACAACCTCAGAAACTAGAATTTTGAGTTCAAATGTCAGCTCTATCACTAGTTCAATAACCTCAAACAAATTACTCAACTTTTCCATGCTTCAGTTTTTCCATCTGTAAAGTGCGATAATAATAGCACACATTCATAGGGATATTGTAAGGACTGAATGAGTGCTTAGAACAGAACTTAGCACATAGCTCTCTATCAGTGTACATAAAAACATAACTAGATGTCGGTAACATCAGAAAGCCAGAATCATGACTGATTATGAAATACTCAAACCACTCCCATGAAAGTCAGGAATAAGGAAAGAAAGTTCAAAGTCAATACTAATACTTAAACTTTTGCTCTGAAAACACTAGCTAAGTGGTTAGTTAAGAGAAAAACATGACTATTATAAACATGGGAAAATGAAAGATGGAATTATCATCATTAGCAGATGATATTATTCCTTTAAATACCAAGAGAATCAACTGAAAACCTAGTAGAAACAACAAGAAATTATTGGATTTATTTACTTCATTCATTATCCCAAAAAGAGATTTAGAGAGAAATAGGAAAACAGCCTCCAGATGCTGTAAGCTGGGAAGCTGGACCTTCGGAAAACTCACCTTGGCAGTTTAATCTGGGGGAGTCCCATGTACCCATGGCAGTGCAGCTGGAAACTGTATCTTCTGAGTCACTGAAGAATCCTTCTTTGCAAGCATAATGAACCTGACTGCCAAGCCTAGAGGTATAATTTCCTATGATATAGCCACCTGGAATCTCAGGAGGGGTCCCACAGTCTATTTCTGAAAATAAATTAACATCAAACTTGTTACTATATGAACGTATATTTTCAAAATACATAATCTCTTTCCATCTTTATTTTATCCTCTATTCCCTTACATATACACACGCGAGTCATATTTTAAAACAGACTGACTCATTTCTACAAGACTTCTGGGCACGTTTCCAACGAGTGTCTCTATTCAATCGTCTGGTCTTCCACAAGTAACAGCACAAAACTGAAAGGATCTGGCAATCAGCTCTCACTAATTTACACTAACTAAAGATAAGCCCATGGGCTTCCCTAGTGACTCAGGGGTAAAGAACCCACTGGCCAATGCAGGAGACGTGAGTTCGATCCCTGAGTTGGGAAGATCCCCTGAAGAAGGAAATGGTAACCCACTCCAGTATCCTTGTGTGGGAAATGCCAGGGACAGGAGGCTGGTGGGCTACAGTCAACAGGGTTACACAAAAGTCAGACATGACTTAGGGACTAAACGACAATGAAGAGAAGCCTAGCCCAAAAAGTATAACTTTCGTTTTGCACAATATCCTAAAATATATAAGCCTTTATAACTTCCTTGGTAACTGTTGAGATGCTGGTTCTTACCAGATTAGCTGTGTTTACTATCTAATATAATGGTTAATATCTGAATATCTATTGACTACAAAAATCCCTAAAGTTTTTTTTAACTTTAACATAGCCCCCTCTATCATGACTTATTTAATTTTATAGGTTATAAATATGCAAAACACAAATTCCCACCAACATCCTCAACACAGACCCATTGACTTAGGCTCAGAGCAGGAGAGTCATCAATAGACTCTCACCTTCGGATGCTGCATTCTTTGGCAGGAACCCACCTGTGCATAACGTGGCATCTCTGGTAGGATGGAAGGGCACAGGTCCACCTTTTGGCAAGTATCCATCCATACAATAGCATTCATAGCTCCCACGAGTGTTCACACACCGCCCTCCATGCCTGCATCGGCTGGAAACCTCACACTCATCTATGTCTTGAGACCCATACAAGAAGGGAGAGAAAAACAAAAAGGAGAAAAGGGTTGGACATTGTGATAGCCATTTCTTCTTTGTGCTGGGGGATTTAACTTTTCATTTTGTATTGGGGTTAAGCCAATTACCAGTGTTGCAATAGTTTCAAGTGAACAGAGAAGGAACTCGCCCATACATATACTTGTATCCATTCTCCCCCAAACTCCCCTCCCACCCAGGCTGCCACATAACACTGAGCAGAGTTCCCTGTACTATACAGTAGGTCCTTGTTGGTTATCCACTTTAAAAACAGCAGTGTGTACATGTCCATCCCAAACTCCCAAACTATCCCCTTCCCTACCCCCGAGCAACCATAAGGTTATTCTGAAAGTTTGTGAGTCTCTGTTTTATAAGTTCATTTATACCATTTTTTAAGATTCCACATATTCAGGATGTTGTGTGCTATTTCTCCTTTTCTGTCTGACTTACTTCACTCAGTGTGACAATCTCCAGGTCCACCCACATTGCTGCAAATGGCTTTATTTTGTTCTTTTTAATGGCTGAGTAATATTCCATTGTATAAACATGGCACATCTTCTTTATCCATTCTTCCTGATAGCCACTTCTCACATTCTCAATCTACACTTTTAAGTAGATGCATTTGTTTGTAACTGTATCACAAATTTGTTGTACTCCTTAAGAGTTCTTCTCCTGTGTCCATATCATAGGCACCAACAGGTGCTCAATAAATATTTGTCAATGTGTTCTGAAAATTTATAAAAGCCAACAACTATTACCAACTCTCTTGACAAACCAACAAAATGAACCCGAATAAGTATGGTAAAAAAATAAATTACTATAAAATAAGGCTGGCATCAACTTCATGTTAAAATATCTGAAGAACTCCTAATACAAAACAGCTTAGACCAGAGTGAAAATGTGTCACGAGCATAAGGCAAGAAGAAAAGAAGCTACCTAGAAGGGTCTCACTAATTTTACCAAGACCAGAAGTGCTTAAAACAGCCTTCAAGAAGGATAAGACATGTTTCTTAGCAGACTTTTCCCTTTGACTGAAGATTGCCAGTGGTAGCAGGTGCAGGAGTAAAAACCACACAATCATTCAGAGGCTGAAAAAAAGAAATCTTTCTGCAAGTTAGCAGTTTTTCCCCTCAGACTTGGCTTACTGAACAAAATTAAAAGCTTTAGAAACTCCATCAGAGCCACAGACACACCTATTTCACTTAGAGAAAGAAAAGTACCTTAAGTAAAAGGGGACTTTTTCCAGGACATTTGCAAGAACTATCAGGGGGACAGAGGACAGAAGGGGCAGTGTGACTGAAGAACGTCTGATTGTTCCCAGACTCTGGGATTTCAAAGACCTGTAATTTTGGAAGAACTGATATTGTTGTTGATGTTGATGTTGTTGTTGTTGTTCAATTACTAAGTCCTGTCCAACTCTTTGCAACCCCATGGACTTCTAGGCTCCTCTGTCTTCCACTGTCTCTCAAAGTTTGCTCAAATTCATGTCCATTGAGGCAATGATGCTATCTAATCATCTCATCCTCTGTTGCCCCCTTCTCTTTTAGCCTTCTGTCTTTCCCATCATCAGAGTCTTTTCCAATGAGTCAGCTCTTTACATCTGGTGGCCAAAGTACTGGAGCATCAGCTTCAGCATCAGTCCTCCCAATGAATATTCAGGACTGATTTCCTTTAGAATTGACTGGCTTGATCTCCTTGTAGTCCAAGGAACTCTCAAGAGTCTTCTCCAGCACCACAATTCAAAAGCATCAATTCTTTAGCACTCAACCTTTTTCATGGTCCAATTCCCACATCCATACATGAACTACTGGAAAAACCATAGCTTTGACTAGACAGACCTTTGTCAGCAAAGTGATATCTCTGCTTTTTAATATATTGTCTAGGTTTGTCATAGCTTTTTTTTCCCAGGAGTAAAATTCTTTTAATTTCATGATTGCAGTCACTGTATGCAATAATTTGGGAGCCCAAGAAAACAAAACTTGTCACTGCTTCCACTTTTTCCCTTTCTATTTACCATGAAGTGATGGGACCGGCTACCAAGATCTTAGTTTTTGAATACTGAGTTTTAAGCCAGCTTTTTCACTTTCCTCTTTTACCCTCATCAAGTGGCTCTTTAATTCCTCTCCTCTTTGTGCCATTAGAGTTGGTATCATCTGCATATCTGATGCTGTTGCTATTTCTCCTGGCAATCTTGATTCCAGCTTGTGCTTCATCCAGCCTGGCATTTTGCATGCTGTACTCTGCATAGTAGTTAAATAGCTGGGTGACAATATACAGCCTTGTCACACTCCTTTCCCAATTTTGAGGCACTCAGTTGTTCCATGTAAGGTTCTAACTGTTGCTTCCTGACCCACATACAAGTTTCTCAGAAGACAAGTCAGGTGGTCTGGTATTCCCATCTCTTTAAGAATTCTCCAGTTTGTTGCGTTCCACACAGTCAAAGACTTTAGTGTAATCAATGAAGAAGAAGTAGATATTTTTCTGGAATTCCCTTGTTTTCTTTATGATCCAACAAATGTTGGCAATCCGGTCTCTGGTTCCTCTGCCTTTTCTAAACTCAGCTTGTGCATCTGGAAATTCTAAGTTCACTGCTGAAGCCTCGCTTGAAGGATTCTGAGCATATCCTTGCTAACATATACAATAAGTGCAACCTCAGTTTGAGCATTCTTTGGCATGCCTTTCTTTGGGACTGGAATGAAAACTGACCTTTTCCAGTCCTGTGGACACTGCTGAGTTTTCCAAATTTGCTGGCATATTGAGTGCAGCACTTTCACAGCATCATGTTTCAGGATTTGAAATAGCTCACCTGGAATTCTGTCACCTCCACTAGCTTTGTTCATAGTGATGCTTCCTAAGGCCCACTTGACTTGACACTCCAGGATGTCTGGCTCTAGATGAGTGACCACACTATCATGGTTATCCAGGTCACTGAGACCTTTTTTGTACAGTTTTCTGTGTTCTTACCACCTCCTCTTAATCTTACCATTTTTGTCCTTTATCATGCCCATCCTTGCACAAAATGTTCCCTTGATATCTCCAATTTTCTTGAAGAGATCTCTAGTCTTTCCCATTCTATTGTTTTTCTCTATTTCTTTGCATGGTTCGCTTAAGAAGGCCTTCTCATCTCTCCTTGCTGTTCTCTGGAACTCTGAATTCAGTTGGGTATTATCTTCCCCTTTCTCCTTTACCTTTTGCTTCTCTTCTTCCCTCAGCTATTTGTAAAATCTCCTCAGACAACCACTTTGCCTTCTTGCATTTCTTTTCTTTGACCAATATTCTAATTTTCCAGTAAAGTCTTTTTCTTCCTCAAAAAAACTAACACTATCATTTCATTTAAAAAATAAAAAAGAACGTTTTAACAATGCCCCTGCCCAAAAGGAAGAATATAATCTCAGAATCCTTTCATATTTTTGTTTAGTGATTTTATTAAAATTCACTATAGTCTTTATACTGGTTTGTTTGGTTTGGGGTTTTGGGCCAAGGAATACCTGCCTCGTTGCTAGCTGGTTGTTGTCTGGGAAACAGTAATTCATTCAGTTGCTGGAGGAGACCCAAGGGACCAATTCTAATCAACCTGCATCTTTGGGAAACTCTGTGGGAAATGCACTCCAAAGATGGCTGTCAACAACTCTCCCCCTTCCTTTCTTGCCTCTCTTCCCATCAAGAATGGAATCCATTTCCCCTCCTCTTGAGCCGCTCTTGAGACTGGCTTTGTCCAACGGAACTTGGCAGAAGCAACATGGCGCCTGCTCTGGACATCGCCTTAGGCGACGCCTGGCAGCTTCCTCTCTCCCTCAGCTGGAATCCAGTGTCCACGCTACAGAAAACCCAGGCTGCGGTGCTTGGGAGACAGGCCAGTCAGAGAGGCCCTAAAGACGAGATACTGCGTGAAGGAGAACTAAGGTGGCCTGCTTGACAGCTAGAATCAAGGTCCAGGTGACGCTGGTGGTAAAGAATCCGCCTGCCAACACAGGAGACGCAAGAGACATGGCTAGAGCTCCTGGAGTAGGAAATGGCAACCCACTCCAGTATTCTTGTCTGGAAAATTCCACGCCGTGGTCAGAGGAGCCTGGAGAGCTACAGTCCATAGGGTCGCAAAGAGTCGGACACAACTGCACACACACACACACACTCCAACTGAGCCGTAGGTGAGAGAGGCTTTCTTTCATCAGCCCAGCCTAGACCAGCCACCACTTGAATATCTGTACACAAGTGACAAAACCAGCTAGCCACAGAACTGTAGCAAATAATAAATTGTTGTTTTAAACCACTAAATTTGGGGGGCATTGTGGGGTGGGAGGAGTAGAGTTAACTAAGACACTCCTGACATAGGAAGAGATGCTGAAATCCAAATAAGGTGAAGAAGATACTGTATTAATGAAAAAGGGAATTTCTGAGGGGAAAAAAAATGAAGTCTTGGAAATTAAAAGCAAAATATGAATGCCAAAAATGAAAGCTCAATAGAGGCACTGAAAATAAATGCACAAATTTCAACTCAAGGAATTCTCCAAAACACATAGAAAAATTAATTATCTAAGATAGAAATTATGGGACAAAAAAATAATATGAGGACAGACCCCAAACATTCAATATCTATTTAAAAGGAATTACGGAAGAAAATGGAGTAAATATATAAAAATTTAATGTCAAAAAAAACGCTCCAGTTTTGTATTCAAATAAAAAATAGCCTTTTAAGGTGACAGGCATGAATGTTGAGAAATGAGTCATTCTGGGTTTCAAGGAAGAAGAGAAAAATCTATAAACCTCCTGAGAGAAGGGAATAGTAATTTATGAGGAAAAGAGAAGCAATCTGACCCAGGACTTCTTGTCTGAAACACTAAATGCCAGATAGCACAGAAGTAATATGTACAGAGTTCTAAGGAAAGCAGAGCAAAACATCGTGCTATATTTAAGGAAGGGAATGACATTTTAGAACATGAATGATCTCAAGAACCACACTACTGACAAAAAAAAAAAATCAGAATAAATATTGTCAAGAAAGGAGAAGACATCATAAAACACAACAAAGGGTGGCAAGAAGCGAAACCAGTCAAACAAACATTGCTTTTTGCTCTTTCTTCTACAATGTTGTTAACTTATCTATTTTTGGCTGTGCTGGGTCTTTGTTGCTCTGTGGGCTTTTCCTCTAGTTGCAGCGAACAGGGGCTACTCTCTAGCTGAGGTGTCCAGGTTCCTCATCACCGCAGCTTTTGTTGTTTTGGAGCAGGGAGCACAGGCTCTAGGGACCACGGGCTCTAGGGAGCACAGACTTCAGCAGTTGCAGCTCCCGGGCTCTAGAGCACAAGCTCAATAGTTGTGGCACATGGGCTTATTTGCCTGTGGGATCTTCCCAGATCAGGGATCAAACCCATGTCTCCTGAATTGGCAGGCAGATTCAACTGAGCCACCAGGCAAACCCAACAAACATTGTTGATAACAAAATCATGGAAGTTTGGGTAACTGTTAAGAAAGGATTCTTAAAATCAATCTCAATCTAGGACAGACTTTAGAAATGATTTCAGCACTGTGTTCCTAGACTGGATCTATCATCTTAGCTTAGTAAGACTCCCCCCCGCCCCCGCCGAGGAATTTGTAAAATGTGTTTATGTATACATTTTTAACACAGAAACCATTTTCCAGCCTGTCCACCTGCCCCAGATTCCTAAAAAGTAGTGAGTAGGAATAAATTAATTTTTCAGGGGCTACTAAAAATTAAAGGCCCAAGTATTATAAGGCAAAAATGCAGTGGTATGGAAAACACTTGGAGTTTCTAGATACTGATTAGCTCTGTATGAGTCACTGCAGGCATTAATCCATTTGCTTTGTGTATAGTCATTCAACAGCCTAATAACAATAATTGTTATAATGACTGTTAATAACGATAACTCCTGCATGTCATCTTGTGCACGTCAAGCACTGTTCTAAACACTTTGTTACTTATTAATGATTATTTTCCATCTTATTTATTCTTCACAAAAACCCTGGGAGGTTGATGCTATTATTATCCCCGTTTTACAGATGAAGTAACTGAAGCACAGAATGGTTAACGTGAAGCCATGCAGGTTAAATGGTGGAAAGGCTAGAATCAGAAGCCAGGGGTCTGGCTCCTGAGACCATATCCTTAAACACTACACCACACTGTTTCTTCCTTTACAATCTAATTTTAACATCATCCAATCAATAATTCTCTGTCTTGTCCACAGAGATTGTCAGGAACATCAATTGCCTTAAGGAAGTCTAGATGTATTTACCATATATCACCGAGATGAGTATGACATGATTTTCACATTTAATCCTCTGCTACTTCCTAATGCTCCCAAAGCCTACCTTTACTAAACTGTTCTAGATCTTGACTGGATAGACATGTTAAGGTCATCACGTTAAGCTCAACAGGACAAACTCCCCACGTAGTGGTAGATTCCATTGGGTCTCCAAGGTTATAACATGTTTGTTTGTGAAGAAAAAAAATGTTCTGAGCAACCGTATTAACATAGTTAACTAATCAAGGGAGAAAATTCCCTATGCCTCATTCTATATATAAGATTATTTAACTTTATCCACAGCCAGAATCATACTTTGGTAGAAAATAAAGCAAAACCGAGCAGGACACTCTGACCTTATCCCAGAGCCCTGATGTTCTATATTTAAAATTCTTTCATGGATTTGAAAGTCAAACAGACCCAGGTTGGAGAATTGATTCTGCTACCTACTAGTTGTACTAATGTCTGTTCTTTAACCTTTCCAAACCACTTCTGTAAAATGAAGTTAATTACAGTAGGGGTTTTTGGCACAGATTAAATAAAACATGTGGAAAGCACTTAACACAGTGCCTGCTTGATCTTTGGTCCTCAACACTTGTTAGCCAATTTGTGAATGGGCCTCGCCTCTCTACTGACTCAGCTCTCCCTAGAGCACAAGCCACTCCTTCATAACCCACGCCTGACCCTGACCATGAAGAATGAGCGTGCACACATACACATCCTTGCAGGGGGTTCTTGGCTAGAGGCAGGGGAGTGGCCACACGGCTTGATTTAAATGCTAGATTTCAGTTCAGTTCAGCAGCTCAGTCATGTCCAACTCTTTGTAACCCCACGAACCTCAGCACGCCAGGCCTCCCTATCCATCACCAACTACCGGAGTCCACCCAAACCCATGTCCATCGAGTCAATGATGCCATCCAACCATCCCATCCTCTGTCGTCCCCTTCTCCTCCTGCCCTCAATCCCTCCCAGCATCAGGGTCTTTTCCAATCAGTCAGCTCTTCGCATGAGGTGGCCAAAGTATTGGAGTTTCAGCCTCAACATCAGTCCTTCCAATGAACACCCAGGACTGGTCTCCTGTAGGATGGACTGGTTGGATCTCCTTGCAGTCCAAGGGACTCTCAAGAGTCTTCTCCAACACCACAGTTCAAAAGCATCAATTCTTCGGTGCTCAGCTTTCTTTATAGTCCAACTCTCACATCCATACATGACCACTGGATAAACCATAGCCTTGACTAGACGGACCTTTGTTGGCAAAGTAATGTCTCTGCTTTTTAATATGCTGTCTAGGTTGGTCATAACTTTCCTTCCAAGGAGCAAGTGTCTTTTAATTTCACTGCTGCAATCGCCATCTGCAGTGATTTTGGAGCCCATAAAAACAAAGGCAACCACTGTTTCCACTGTTTCCCCATCTATTTGCCATGAAGTGATGGGACCGGATGCTATAATCTTAGTTTTCTGAATGTTGAGTTTTAAGCCAACTTTTTCACTCTCTTCTTTCATTTAAATGCTCTAAAACAGAGGGCACAGTCCCTCCTCAAATGCCAAATTCAGCTCAGGACCTTACATCTTAGGAAGCCACATTAGAGGAACACAAACACCCATTTAAGATGGGGACTGTTACTGATATTATCCAGTGTTGGCAAGGATGTGAAGAAATGAAGACCATCACGAGGGACAGCAACGCCTTTGTCCAGGCCTCCGGCATTTTGGAATGCCCTCATGCTGCAAGTGCCATAGAGCGTCTTCCTCTGGGTTGCGGCTCATCGCAGAGTTTCCAGGATCACCAGGAGTCATTCCGGGGGCAGCCTGGGGACCAGAACGTCTGTGGGTTCTCCAGCACCAGAACTGCTGCAGCTCAGCCCTCATCTATACTCAGTGACATCCAAGGAGGCCTACCTGCAACAGCTCCTCAACTTGACTTGAACCCTGCAGAGCACAATGAACACCAAGTCCCAGGAATTTCTCAGAATTCAAGAACTGGGATTTATAATCTTCTGGTTCCAGGCAAGCACTGGATAACTGCTGATACCCCCAAACTTGCTAAAGCTTCTGCCCTACCTAAAGTCCACTGGTGTTTCTGTGAAACTGTGACTCTGCAAGAAACTCAGTGTCATCAAGAAAAGTCATCCATCAGGTTTTACAAAGTAATAAATAAAGGCCTCAAAAAAAAAAAAAAAAGTAATGGGAATAACTGACATTGGATATCGGGTTTCTTTTGAGGGTTAAAGGGAGGTTCTAAAATCGAGTAGTGGAGATTGTTGCACAACTATTTTGAATTATACTGAAAACCACTGAATTGTACCCTTTAAAAGAGGGCATTTTGTGGTTTAATGAATTATACCTCAGTTTTTTTTTTAAAGGGGAAAGTCACTAAATAATTATAAGAAGTAGAATAAATAGAAGCAGAGCCTAGATAAGGATTTTGTTCCAGGAAGGTCAGTTCTTCCTAAGCTGACATCTATTTGGCCCTTGCATATAATATTTCTTTTCTTCCTTTTTCTTCTTCATACCCTTTAAAAAACATAATGCATCCTTGGAAACTATACTGAAACATACTGTTACAAAATTTTTCCTGTCAAACTCCCACAGACTTGAAAACACAATTTCAGGTGTTAAGCCCTCCGGAAAGCGTCGCATCTCTCACCCACTTCCAAGGTAAGTGCCTCCAAGGATTCCATACTCTGGAAAGTGCCCTCTGCTTACCCATGACTAATACATTATACTGAAATTAGCTATCCGCCATCACCTCCTACTAGCACATCCTTGGCACGTAGGAAGCGCATGAAAAATGTATATTGAATGAACCATCATCTTCCAAGTGTTTTTTTTAAGGCACCTAATATAATTCCGCAACACTGCACTTCTGCAATCATGTAACAAGTAATTTGCTACCTAAAACAACAAGATATTATAAAATTTTTTCTCTGAGGGAACGTGCTCATTCATGCCAAGAATAAATCAAATGTACCCTTTGAGGGACTTTTACCTTGGTACAGGTCAAGAGGGAGAATGAATCAGAGCATCAGAACCTGCGGTTCCTGGGAAAAAGATAAAAAATGCTCTCCTCTCTCGTGTCTCCCCCAAACCTTTAAATATCACAAAGCTTTTAAGAAGAGTCACTGTGCCTGCTAAGTTGCTCCTGTCCTGTCCAGCTCTTTGTGATGCTATGGACTGTAGCCTGCCAGGTTCCTCCGTCCATAGGATTCTCCAGGCAAGAATACTGGAGTGGGTTGCCATAACCTCCTCAAGAAAAATCATTAAGTCCACACAAAACCATCTTAGAACTAGGAGTCTTTTCTTGCCTTTTCTCCTCATTACTGTTTCAAAGATTTCCTTAGAAAATCCAAGAGCTATATTATCATGACATATAATCATGAAAATAATAACAGGAGCTACTGAAAATTAGGAGGCCTTTGCCCACCCCTTTTATTTGACCAACATATGTCCAAAACCTGACCTTCAAAGCTACTGAAATCCTAAAAGTTGTGCTCCTCACTCAGCTTATTCCTCCAGGAGACAAGCCCACAACTCTAATAGGTGCATTACAGAGCTCATCCCTGGGGCAGTGTGCACAGAGCTGGCGAGTACCACAGTCCCTCCAAAGATGGCACACCATCTCGAAGAATCTCTCCTTGCTGTTTGTCATGAAACATTTTAGACACACAGAGCAAGTAAAAGAATATTACAGTCTCCCCTAGTTCTACCTCCACCCCCAAGATTCAACAATCATTCACATTTTGCCATTTAAAGTATCTTATAGATAAACACTACACCAGAAGCTTCATAATAACACTCCTAGATACTTCAGCATGCAGCTCCCAAAATAAGAATATTATCCTAAAATACTACAATACAGCTATTCCTTCTAACAAAATGAACACTAATTCCCTGATACTAACTAATACTCAGGCCATGTCCAAATATCCCCCATCCTCCACATCCCAGGTACCAGGTACCCTCAGCCATCACCGCGTTGCCATCTGCAACCCCCTTCCTGAGTACCTGTGCAATAGGTGCCGTCATTGGGGATGAATGTCTTGTTGTTGTTTGTGGCTCGATATCCTTCTAGGCAAATGCAATAAAAGCCTCCGGGTGTGTTGTGGCAAGATGTATGGTTCCCACAGACCACACTGGCTCCAAACTGGCACTCATCTTTATCTGTGGGTACATTGAGACAAAGCACAGAAAGGGCTGTCACGCCATACCACGATCAACCACCCAGACTGTTCTCCTGTGCTACGGACTTGGGAATCAATATTCTACGACAACAGCAGAAAGATCTATTTCCCCAGCCTCTCCTCCGCTCACTATACTTCTCAGACTCCAGGACATGGGCTCCTCATCTCACGCCAAGTGCGTACAAAACCACAAGAGAAACTCAACATCTCATTCTGATAGCCCATCCTACTTGAAGACGGGGAGATGGAGATGCTTTTTGAACTTCTCACACTTAAAAAGATCTTGTCATAGGCCTGGGGGGGAAAATCCAGCAGAATCCCACTTTTCCAGCTCAGCCATTCTCTTGCCTTTTTTTTACAAAAATCAAAGTAGAATGATTTTGCATCCAATGATTAACTGGAAAATTTGTTACTTCTGAGTCACCAGGACACACAATGGAATTAGTGCTCAAGCCTCATCCGGGGGCAGGGCTAATACAGTGGCAGGAGCAGCTCCTGCTGATCATTAGTGATCCATATAAACAATGTTAATCACCCAGTGAGGAGGGGCTGGAACCTGGATGCGTGATGAGACCACTGGACCTGCCGTGACTATTTCTAATTCAATCATTTGACATCAATGTCAAATGAACGTAAACCTCCCTCCTGTCCTCCAGCCCAGGGGTCAGCAAACTTTTTCTGTCAAAGGCCGGTCATGGGTCTCCGTACTTTGGATCATAAAAGCACAGTGAGTCAGTAAACAAATTAAGACCCTATTACAAAAACAGGCAGCAATGAAGTCTGGCCCCCAGGTTAGAGTTCACTCACTCTGCCTTAGACTGTACCATCAGAGGGAACTCCTGTGACCAATTTCTCTTACCTCCCTTGAGAGGTGATCTATCCAGCTGGTTTTTTTGGGGGAGGATATCACCTGCTGAGGGACTGGAGTTTTTTGTGTGTTACTTACTGTTTTATTACATTACTGGTCCCCTCACAACAGTTCAATTGCCTCTCACAATCGCACACAATTCCTGCTAACCCAAGAGTACGCCACACTCCGTTCAAAATCTGGTAGGTTTTTTCTTTCCTTTTCCTTATATTATCTTTTAAAAATTTAATTAAATCTATTCATCATTAAAACTATCTGTGATTAAACGATCTAAGAACACAGAGAGGCCAAATGGACCCTCAAGCCATAGTTAGGTCAAGTGTCCAGTCTGGCTTACTACGCAGGGCACAGGGCTTTCAGACACAAGCCCACCTGCCCGTAAGATGGAATATTCCTTTGCTACTGTTCCTGAGGCACGTCTCCCCTGCAGACTTCATCAGAAGGGACATATGGGTTTGTAGGGAATTCTAGAGTTCTTAGGTCCCATGACTTAGCACTACATCTGTAATCTTACCTGCAACCTATGGTGTGGTCTCAGCACACCAATTATTGGAATATGAAGTATATAGTGTTTGTATCCTAAACAGAGAGGGTCAGGGAGGCCCAACTCCAGCCTGCAGGAACAAGCAAAGTTGTGTGATTGTGAAAACATGTACCTGTGAAGTAGAATATGAGTTTTTGAACTCAGGATTTAATTGTTTTTTTTTTTTAGGAAACAAACAAGCAAACAAAACCGAAGATACCACAGTAAGGTGGTATATACTGTCAATCCACAGCTACAAGGTAAAACTATCCGTATGTTCACTGCAGGTAACATGGATGCCGCGAGAAAACCGTGATTATCCTAATATCCGTTACCGTAAAGTTGCTATGGAACTCTCTCTCTCTCTCTCTGAACTGGGCTTGACACTGGATATTATCTGACTCCTATGGCATGGTGCCATCACCCCACTCCAGTAGTCTTGCCTGGAAAAGCCCATGGACGGAGGAGCCTGGTAGGCTGCAGTCCATGAGGTCGCGAAGAGTCGGACATGACTGAGAGACTTCCTTTCCCCTCCCTTTCCCTAAGGCATGGTGGATTCTCTGAGACAAAAAATTATTTCAGATACTTCTAGTCTAAAGGTATTTGTATTTCTGTAAGTCATCCAAGAGCTTAAAGGGTCACAACTACAAAAAACTTGAAGGATGGATTTTGGTAGACATAAGACTCAAAGAAACAGTATTTCACCTATCAGCCAGAAAAGTTCAATAGGCAATTGTGCTTTGTTTTTCCTCATGGTACTAATAAAAATAGTTTTCTGTCAAAATAACTCGAGAAATTTAAAAAGACAATACTCACTCAAATTGCTAAGTTAAACCCAAGACTTAAAACCAGTTTTCATATCTGTGTTAGGTCAGAGAGTTCCCAGAGATTCAAGTTCAGTGACCTCTAACGTGAGGGATAATTCCTTGTAAACACTAAAGAAAGGATATATCCAAACACGAAAACAGAGACTTACTGTAATTGACAAAACTTCTTATAATAAAAGCACATGAACAATAGCAATGTTTGCCCCCCCAGGGACACCAACTCTTTAATACTGGAGAATCTTGTTTCTTGATAAAGTTTTCAACTTAGCCAAGAGTCAAAACTTACCAATACAATGAGTCCTCCCATTGCCCACAAATCCATATTTGCAGATACAGATGCTCATCCTTTCTCTTTTCAAGCAGGTAGCATGTTCATGGCAAGTGGCACAGATATCCGAATGGAAATCTGAATCATAAATTGCATATATCAGGAAAAGAACATTTCAGTCACGTACTCCAGATGAGTCACATTTTTGGTAGCAGACATTTACAATGGAGAACCAGCATTTGAATACCAAAATTATAAAGGGTAGATTTTATTCCATACTGTTCATACTGTTCATGGGGGGTTCTCATAGCAAGAATACTGGAGTGGTTTACCATTTCCTCCTCCAGGGGACCAATTTTGTCATTATGCTAAAGCCTTTGTGTGGTTCACAACAAACTGTGGAAAATTCATAAAGAGATAGGAATACCAGACCACCTTATCTGCCTCCTGAGAAACCTGTATGCAGGTAAAGAAACAACAGAATTTGACATGGAACAATGGACTGGTTCCAAATTGGGAAAGGAGTACGTCAAGGCTATATATTGTCACCCTGCTTGTTTAACTTCTATGCAGAATATATCACGCAAAATGCCAGGCTGGATGAAGCACAAGCCAGAATCAAGACTGCAGGGAGAAATACCAATAACATCAAAAATGCAGATGATACCACTCTAATGGCAGAAAGCGAAGAGGAATTACAGAGCCTCTTGATGAGGATAAAAGAGGAGAATGAAAAGGTTGGCTTAAAACTCAACATTCAAAAAACTAAGATCATAGCATCGGATCCCATCAGTTCATGGTAAATAGGAGAAAAGTGGAAGCAGGGACAGATTTTATTTTCTTGGGTTCAAAAATCACTGCAGATGGTGACTGCAATCATGAAATTAAAAGACACTTGCTCCTGAGAAGAAAAGTTATGACAAATCTAGACAGTATATTAAAAAGCAGAGACATCACTTTCCTAACAAAGGTCTGTCTAGTCAAAGCTATGGTTTTTCCAGTAGCTATGTATGGGTGTGAGAGTTGGACTATAAAAAAGGCTGAGCACCCAAGAATTGATGCTTTTGAATTGTGGTGCTGGAGAAGACTCCTGAGAATCCATTGTACTGCAAGGAGACGAAACCAGTCATTTCTAAAGGAAATCAACCCTGAATATTCATTGCAAGGACTGATGCTGAAGTTGAAGCTCTAATACTTTGGCCATGTGATGCCAAGAACTGACTCATTGAAAAAGACTCTGATGCTGGGAAAGATTGAAGGTAAAAGGAGAAAAGGGCAGCAGAGGATGAGATGGTTGGATAGCATCACTGACTCAGTGGACATGAGTTTGAGCAAACTCTGGGAGACAGTGAAGAACAGGGAAGCTGGTGTGCTGCAGTCCATGGGGTGGCAAAGAGTTGGACATGACTTAGTGACTGAAGAACAACGAAGGACCTTATTTCACCCTTAGAAATCTGCAGGGGTTGCCCGCTGCCCACAGAGTAGAATGCAAATTCTTCCACCTGGTATTCAGCGCTTCCCTAAGTGTAACCCTAGATTAACTCCTATAAGCCTCAGTGCTTCCAAACTCAAATACATGGTGATCTCCAGGAAAGAGGCCAACTGCTCTTTCCCACACAAACATGCTACCCACTGTCTTAGTCCATGCCCTAGTCATGATGTTCCTTCATCTGGATTGTCTATCCTTCCCTCTCTGGCCAACTAACACCTATTCTCATTTCAAGACCCAGCTTAAATATCACACTCTCCCTAGGGTGGTCCTCATTCTCTCATTCTTTAGGAAAATTTAATGTATCTTCCTCTGTGCTCTCCTAATGCTTATACATTCCCATATCAACCATGTTAATTTGTCAATATATTCTATTCCACCTCTGTCCTCCCAGCTGGTTATTATGAATGAGCTTCTCAAGGACAGGAATTACGTCATTTGCCCACATATCATTACGGCAGGGTAAAAAATATATTTTTATTGACCAACTGGATAAAGGCACCTGCAGTCCTACTGCCTACAACTTAAAAAGCAATGGGGAAATTCCCTGGGCATTAGGACTCCATGCTTCTACTGCAGGGGCATAGGTTCAATCCCTGGTGGGGGAATTAAGATCCTGCAAGCTATGCAGCATGACCAAAAAATAAATAAAATAAACTACAATAGTTATTTTTAAAAAGAAGCAAATGGAAGGGGGAGGTACTCATCTACTGCCCTATCCATTTTCCTTTTAGGGAAAAAGTGGCAAATGTGTTTTAAATGTCAGTGAGATAATAACCAGTCCCAGGAGGATCACCAGATCCCAATTATTTAGATAAGCAGCAAAAATGTTTGGGGCTAAAATTCCTGAAACATCCAGATCTACCAGATGGTGATACATGGCGCAAGATCAAACAAGAATTTCTAGCCGAGGTTCTGTGGGAACATTACATTGCACTCCCAGTGTCTGTAATATCAGGAGTTGACCTAGGAGGGAGAACATTTCAGCATGGAATTTCACCTTAGTCTTGGCTCCATTACTACCCCGGTAATAAAGACTTAGCCCACAGACTGCTCTAGGCCTCAAACTAACTGAGAAAGGGAGACATACAAATATTCTTAATCAGGCTTGTTTTTTATTTTTTAAAACAAAATACAACACAAAAATGAGACAAGCCATGCTTATCACTAAGAAGTACTAAACTAACCATAGGATATTAACAAATTTTATTATATCCCAAACTTTAAAGAAAAATGCAACAAATTTAAAAAAGTAGAAATTATAAAGGTCATACTGACTGCTGCTGCTGCTGCTAAGTCACTTCAATCGTGTCCGACTCTGTGCCACCCCATAGACGGCAGCCTACCAGGCTCCCCCGTCCCTGGGATTCTCCAGGCAAGAACGCTGGAGTGGGTTGCCATTTCCTTCTCCAATGCATGACAGTGAAAAGTGAAAGTGAAGTCACTCAGTCGCGTCCAACTCTTCGCCACCCCATGGACTGCAGCCTACCAGGCTCCTCTGCCCATGGGATTTTCCAGGCAAGAGTACTGGAGTGAGGTGCCATTGCCTTCTCCCATGTAATAATATAATAAAATTACAAGATAAAACATAAGACTTGCATCCCCAAAAGTAAGCCTTCTTGTAAACTACAGAACAGTCTCCTAAATAATTATTGGAGCAAAGAGGATATCAACATTGAAATGTTTAATACCAGACATAAAAGCTTATCTACTTCAGAAAAGCTGAGTTTGGCATATTTTTATATACTTAAAAAAAAAAAAAGAAAAGCAGGCAGCCAGGGGATGGAGGGAAATAGAATTTTAATGCAAGAAGCTTGAAGAAAGAAAAATCAAATAGAGGCTGTGGGATAGGGGAGTTAGGACTTAGTAAAAAGATGTTGAAGAATTAGAAAATATATTCAAATTCATTGAAAAGACTTTTGCCAAGGTCAGCCCATCCACCATAATGACTAGTAGTCAAATTCAAGATTGGTAAAGAAAAAAAAGACTATATACAAACATACAACTAAAATACATAACAATTTCTTTTAAATTACAAATGAAAGACTTTCAATTAAACACAGCAGACGTAACACACTCACAACCCTCCACCCCCAAATTTTAAAATGACATTAAAGGACCATGAAAGTATACACCCTGGGAGAGAAGATGACAGCAAGCCAAGGACGCTGACAATATTTCAGAAGATGAAAGAGACAGACATGCAGGAACTGACTGAGAGGAAGAATTAAAAGGAAAGAAAAAAGAAAGAAAGGAAGGGAGAAAGGAAGAAAGAGGGAGGGAGGGAAAAAAAAATAATAAAAATAAAAATAAATAAAAGTCAACCTGAAAGGCTCAGGGATGAGGTCCCTAAGTGCCTCAGACAGCAAACATAAAGGGTAGGGCCCGAGAGTTTAAGGAACAAGTGGAAAATACAGAGGAGTAGCTAAATGCCCAGATCCTCTAACTGACCCTGGCATAAGATGGAACTTTGCAACCTGGAAAAATGCACCAGGAAGGTTCCAGTTATATGAGCAACAGACAGAGCTGAAGGGAGAGATTAGTCCCCACACTAAATGTCCACCAATATGGGGTAAATCTATTTAACCGTTTTTAATACACAAGACGTGTGCCAGGCTACCAAAGGCTTCCCATACCACCTGCAGAAGAGAAAGTGGTTTCCAGAGACAGGGGGACCGCAACGGAAGCCTCTTGTTCAGCCATAATTAGCCCACTCTGCAGGGCCGAGTAGGGGGAGCCTTTGAGTGCTAATTGCTTGTGGGACCAGGAGTGGGGAAGAAACCTATCCTAAAGAAAGAGGTAGGAAGTACAACCTCAGTACAAGGAAAGGGGTGGGTTTGGGGCTGCTTCTGACCACACAATAGTGTCCATTGATCAATAGCTCCTAACTCAGTTAGGAATCACTAGAGGGCTTCTCTTGTGGTCCAGTGGTTGAGACTCTGCCTACCAATACGGGGGACACCGGCTCCAGCCCTGGTCCTGGAAGATTCCACATGCTGGGGAACACTCAGCCTCTGTGCCACAATGACGGAGCCCGAGCTCCAGAGCCTGAAATCCACGACTACCTAGATCACGGGCGGCAACTACGGGAGCCCAGGAGCCTGTGGGCTCAGCCACCACAACGAGAAACCAGAGCACTGTAGCAGAATAGCCCCTGCTCACTGCAACTAGAGAGAGCCTGTGCGCAGCAACATAGACACGGCGCAACGGAAAAGTGATTAATTTTAAAAAAGAACCACTGGAGAAAAGCACAAACGTACACAATTAGTTTACAAAGTGACTTTAAAATTTAACAATGTTAAATTTTGCAGACATTAATCACATATTTATTCCTTTATTCCTTCCTGAAAAGAAAAGTGTTAGCTATTCAGTCTGTTTTTTACTGTTACATAATGAATTACTCCAAAACTTAGCCACTTAAAACAATAATAAACATTTAGAGTCACACAAACACCGAAAATCACTGGAGACAAAGTAACCAATTCAACCCAGTTTGAATACTAAAAGTCCCCTGTCCCAGGAAACCCCTCAGTTTGGTGCAAACCAAGATAATTGGTCACCCTATTTGGAGAGCTTGTTAAAACAGAATCCGAAGTGTTGGGTTTGGGTGTGGGCAGGGCCTGAGAATCTGCATTTCTAAGAAACTCCCAGATGGACCACACTACCAGCAGCACTGAAGTGAAAGTTGCTCAGTCGTGTCTGACTCTTTGTAACCAGACTTCTCCAGGCCAAAATACTGGAGTGGGTGGCCTTTCCCTTCTCCAGGGGATCTTCCCAACCCAGGGATCGAACCCAGGTCTCCCACACTGCAGGTGGATTCTTTACCAGCTGAGCCACCGGAAGTCTCACTCTACATCAAGGACCCTGGGGAAAGAAAAGGCAATACCAAAGACATCTTTCATCAAGTCTGGACTGAGGCACAGCACAGCCGTGGGACCAACATGACAGAGAGAATAACCCAACAGAATCCTCCAGGCCCGTGCCCAGGTCACTGTGCCTTTGCTATTACCTGGGGACAGGGGTGGTGAGAGGAACTGGGTCAAGGCGCAGCTTCACAGCCACATCAAGGATGACGTGACTGCTGTCTTCAGCAGATTCTGCTTAGGAGAGCAGAGAGGTGGCTGCGACACAGTAACTGAGGTGACTACTACAGAGGTGAGGGACACCCCCCACACACCTTCCCCTTGGCCTAGGGATGCCTAGAATTACTGGCAGAGCAATAGGAGAATGCAAACTCTAGCAAAAAAGTCTAAGAGGATACACCTCACAGGTGCTCTTCGTTACTATTACTGTGTCTCTCAGCTGAGGGCTGCCACCCTAGATTCACTTCCCTTCTCTACTCTGCAGTGACTAAGTCAGCTAAAACTACATCCAACAATGAGAGCACCAGTGTCTCAGTCCCAATTGGAGTTTTCTCTCTTGCTCCCTGATTCTGGGATCGTAGGCAAGGAAACTGTCAGAGATCTGGTTTTAATCTTTCAGATGGAGATCACGTTTCGAGGACTAAATGAGAAATATCAGTGCTTCAGGAGCTTTCAAGCACTAGACAAAGAGCTAATTTCCATGAATATTTATATCACTTTCCATAGATATTGTTATTGTTGTTAGAAACAAGTCATGCATGAGACAGTGCCTGGTCTGAGACACCCTGGTTCAGAGCAGGGTTAAGACAGATCACTTCGGCTACAATTCTAGCTTAGCCATTAACTAGCTGAGGAATCCTTGATAATCCTGTGCCTCAGTTTCCTGTAAATCTGTAATCCGAGGATGAAAATAAACCTACAGGCTGTTTCGTGGGTTGAAGAGTAAATGAGTTCATCTGCGTAAAGCAATTAGAATATGTTAGGTGTTATTGTAACATCCACGCAACAGCTCTTCGTTAATGAATAAATGAAGGTACTGACAACTAGCCAGCTTCCAATTATACTAATAAAGAGTCATGGAGAGCTGCACTGATGCAAAAACCCAAAGGAATATCGTGTAGACAGATGCCTACCTATTCAGGGGGTTGATATTCTGGGAACCATAGTACCTTCACTTCCTTGTTCACTCCCTGCCCACCTCCCACATCCTCTAGCCTTCTGAGTAACATCTGACTCAGAAGTTGTAAGTTCAGCTTCCTCATCCTTTCAGCTCTGCTTACCCCTCCCTCCTCTCCATGTCACACTGCACACATGGACACCTAGACCTCGGGATGGAGTGGAGGCTGCCAGCCCGTATTTCAAAATTCAAGCAACAACGTACATGCACCCTTGAAACAACAGCAGATGGACTGTGACAAAGCAGATTTTGTCCACTGTCAAGGGAAGAAGGAAGTTTAAAAAGCACAAATGGAGTGCTTGGATTCAAATCGTAATCTACTCCCCCAGCCATTCACCAAACAAGCCCACTGCACAACCTGCCTGAAATCCTGTCTCTCAAACTCATGGAGACATGTAGAAACAGATCAGATGACCTGAGGGAGAAAGCAAAGGGGGGCCGACGCTCAGGGAGAGAAAGGATTCCCAAGTCTCCTACAGTACTGCAGAAAATCACATGGCTCCTAAGAGACTGCATCAGATTCCGGAGACAGGAGGAACGTGAGAGATCTCACATCCTCTCCTCTCCAACATCCCTGACAGAAAAACAAAAACAAACAAACAAAATAGCCTCTGCATTAAAAATCCGCCAAGACAGAGCACACTCGACTCTTTCAAGCAGTATAGTCCTCGCAGGGCAGTGGGAACCATCGTCCACTCCCTCTCCCCCTCAGTGCAGGGCTGCCATTCCCAATCAAGAACCTATAACCTTTCCTTGCATTAAATGATTATCAGCCCGCATCTGCGCTGGCCCTTTTGCCTTTTCCTGTCCACTTTCCTCTTTAACCAAGACCAACCTGCAGCAGGACTGCCACACCTGGCCTCTAGACCAGGAACCAACCCATGCTGAGTGTCCCAACGTCAGTGTTTCAGAACTCTGAGCAAAGCAGCCACACCCTAAGGTTCATGTCCTGAATGTCACCCACAAACAGGCTGCCTCACATTCTGCATACCTTTCCCCCCCGCCCCCCATAATCCACATTCAACCCCAACCCCACCTCACCCCCTGCCCCATCCCCTTTGCAGACCTAAGGCCAATAGGCCACTTGCTACCTTGGGCTGCAGAGACCTAAGAGCCCATTTTAGGATTTGACCAGAAGCTGAGAATAGGCCCAGGGCCAAGTTCCTGGAGAAGGAAGACAGGCCACAGTGGGAATCGGCCTCGTCATCTCTAATCCTGCTCCGTTACTTTGAGTGACTGTAAGTCACTCCAAAACAAGGCACTCCTTCCATTTCCCCCTCTTTCCTCTTCTCACTCCGAACAGAGTATGTGCGGCTGTGATTCACGATGACAGAGGGAAAACCAAGCCTATGCGATGCAGATTCGGGAAGTCAGTGCCCTTCATACTATAACAACTTCCCCAACCCCCTCCACCCATCGCTCCCCAAGCCTCTCAAGGCCTCTGCCCAGCCCCTGACTTTCCCAAACCCCAAAGGGCCTGAGCCAACAGGTTCCTCAGCCACTCCCAGACTCAGAGCAATACCAGGGAAAAGTTAAGAAACAGGACTGACTGGCTCCAGCCCTCCTCACCCATTACTAACCTCTCTGCTCCACTGGGGCTGGGCACCTCACCCACCCACCAACACCTTCCTGCTCTATCAACTACCATCTCACACCTTCCTCCCACTCAGGCTACCTGACTTCCGCTCCTCCACTCTCTCCTCCCTGAAGCATCTTTGTTGTTGTTGTTGTTCAGTTGCTCAGTCATGTCCGACTCTTTGCAACCCCACGGACTGCAGCACACCAGGCTTCTCTGTTCTTCACCATCCCTTGGAGCTTGTTCAAACTCATGTCCATCGAATCGGTGATGCCATCCAACCATCTCGTCCTCTGTCATCCCCTTCTCCTCCTACTTTCAATATTTCCCAGGATCAGGGTCTTTTCTAATTAGTTGGCTGTTTACATCAGGTGGCCAAAGTATGGAAGCTTTAGCTTCAGCATCAGTCCTTCCAATGAATATTCAGGACCGATGTCCTTTAGGATTGACGGGTTTGATCTCCTTGCAATCCAAGGGACTCTCAAGAGTCTCCTCCAACACCACAGTTCAAAAGCATCAATTCTTCAGCACTCAGCCTTCTATATGGTCCAACTCTCACATCCATACATGACTACTGGAAAAACCGTAGCTTTGACTAGACGGACCTTTGTTGGCAAAGTAATATCTATGATTTTTAATATGCTGTCTAGGTTGGTCATAGCTTTTCTTCCAAGGAGCAAGCATCCTTTGATTTCATGGCTGTAATCACCATCTGCAGTGATTCTGGAGCCCCCAAAAATAAAGTCTGACACTCTTTCCACTGCTTCCCCATCTATCTGCCATGAAGTGATGGGACCAGATGCCATGATCTTAGTTTTTTGAATTTGAGTTTCAGCCAGCTTTTTCACTCTCCTCTTTCACCTTCATCAAGAGGCTCTTTGGTTCCTCTTCGCTTTCTGCCCTAAAGGTGGTGTCATTTGCATATCTGAGGTTATTGATATTTCTCCCTGCAGTCTTGATTCCAGCATGCGGTTTGTCCAGCCTGGCATTTCACATGATGTACTCTGCATAGAAGTTAAATAAGCAGGGTGACAATATACAGCCTTGACGTACTCCTTTCCCGATTTGGAACCAGTGTGTTGTTCCATGTCTGGTTCTAACTGTTGCTTCTTGACCTGCATACAGGTTTCTCAGGAGGCAAGTGAGGTGGTCTGGTATTCCCATCTCTTTGAGAATTTTCCACAGTTTGTTGTGATCCACACAGTCAAAGGCTGTGTGGAGCACCTTGGATAACAGTTAAATGCAATTTAGCAATGTTACCAGTGAGAGACTGAAAATACAAATGGACAATGGCTAGATCATACATAAAAACATAACTCTGACGTACAACCTGCAACCACTGGTCTAGTAAGTCAAACCACCTCTGTAACGATAAGTCCCAAGTGATCAGGATTTAATCAGTATTGGCCAGTTTCCTTAATATTTACCCATGCCTCAAACTTAGGGCCAACCAGAAAAAGCCAAATACACTTCCCTAACCAATGGGATGCCTGCTGTTAGAGGGAAGCCATTTCCAGCTTGCCCATGGCAACATCCTCCAGCAAATGGGGGCATACCTGAAGATTTCCCTTTTCTACTGTAAAGTTGTGACACTCCCCAGCCTGTCTTTGAGTCTCTGACAAACGTAAGAGATGATGGCTGACTCTCTTGCTAGAGGAAGCTTTCTATAAACAGCCTTTGCCTATTCTCATGGAGTAGTCTTCATTTATTTCCATACCAGATTCCTAATACAAGCCACAGTCCCTACTCACAAGGACTTCTCACACTAGTAAACAATTACACTGCAATATCCATGGGAAATAAATGGGGAAACAGTGGAAACAGTGTCAGATTTTATTTTGGGGGGCTTCAAAATCACAGCAGATGGTGACTGCAGCCATGAAATTAAAAGACGCTTACTCCTTGGAAGAAAAGTTATGACCAACCTAGATAGCATATTAAAAAGCAGAGACATGACTTTGCCAACAAATGTCTGTCTAGTCAAGGCTATGGTTTTTCCAGTGGCCATGTATGGATGTGAGAGTTGGACTGTGAAGAAAGCTGAGTGCCAAAGAATTGATGCTTTTGAACTGTGGTGTTGGAGAAGACTCTTGAGAGTTCCTTGGACTGTAAGGAGATCCAACCAGTCCATTCTGAAGGAAATCAGCCCTGGGATTTCTTTGGAAGGAATGATGCTGAAGCTGAAACTCCAGTACTTTGGCCACCTCATGTGAAGAGTTGACTCCTTGGAAAAGACTCTGATGCTGGGAGGGATTGGGGGCAGGAGGAGAAGGGGACAACAGAGGATGAGATGGCTGGATGGCATCACGGACTCGATGGACGTGAGTCTGAGTGAACTCCGGGAGATGGTGATGGCCAGGGAGGCCTGGCGTGCTGCGATTCATGGGGTCGCAAAGAGTCAGACACGACTGAGCAACTGAACTGAACTGACTGATGGTGTAAGCATATAGGGCAAAGGTATTATATAGATATGTATGTGTCCATATGTGTATGTATAGATACTTCCTTAAGTATGTAGTGTCCCCCACAATATGGCACAGAGGTGTGTGTGTGGTGTCTCTGGTGCTGCAAAGGGAACTGGAGAACTCCAAGGGGCCTCCAAGAAGGAGGACAGTTGGGCTGGTTTTGAAAACTGCACAGCACTCACTAAGTAGCCAGCTGTAGGGAAAGGCAAGAGCAGGTCTCCATTCTTCTCCTTCCTTCCCCTCTCCTTACAAAGCTTTCCACTTGTAGACCACCTCTGCTGTTTGACCTTCTCCAGTAAATCTCATTTTTTTTTTTACATTTTCAGTTTCTCACTCTACTGGATAATTCATCTTATTCTAAAATGTGTTAGACGTACTGATGACCCTCTTTCCAGTGCAGGAACACTGACACAGATATAGGGAACAGATATATGGACAGAGGAGGGAAGGTGAAGATGGGATGAATTGGGAAATTGAGATTGACATACATACACTACCATGTGCAGAACAGATAGCTAGTGAGAACCTGCTATAAAGCTTAAGACGCTCAGCTCACGCTCTGTGATGACCTAGAGGGATGGGAGTGGGGCGGAGGTCTACGGGGGAGGGGATATATGCATACATATGGCTGATTTACTTCATTATACAGAAGAAACTAACAAAGCATCGTAAGGTAATTATAGTCCAATAAAAAATAAAAATAAAATGTGCTGGAGACAGCTTTACCACTTTCTTCTGGCCAAAAAAAAAAGAATATCTTGCACTGACCTGGCCAGCCCAACTGAACACAATCTCCTATTTGCTTCGATCTTCCTTAAAGAGTATCTACTCTGCAGTCAAGGTCCTGCATTCATTTGAGCCCTCTGCATCTGGCTCTCACTCTCACTGCTCAGCTAGCTCTGGCTCGCACTGACAGAGTCACCAAAACTAAAGCCTTGTTCTCAGTCTCCACGCCCTTGGCTCCCATTCTCCTGGTGTCCCTGATGCTCTTCTAGTTCAGTCTTCCTTTGACCTCTGTGGGCGCTGCTCCTTCTCCTCCACATGTACCATCTGAACTTAGTCTTTCCAAGAATCTGTCCTTGATGGCTACTAAACACATCAAAAGAAGCTCAACATCGCTCATTATTAGAGAAGTGCAAATCAAAACTACAATGACATATCACCTCATACTGGTCAGAATGGTCATCATCAAAAAAATCTACCAACAAGAAATGCTGGAGAGGGTGAGGAGAAAAGGGAACCCCCTTGCACTGTTGATGGGAATGTAAATTGATACAGCCACTATGGAAGACGGTATGGAGACTCCTTTAAAAACTAGGAATAAAACTACCTTATGATCCAACAACCCCACTACTGGGCATATACCCTGAGAAAATCATAAATGAAAAAGACACATGTACTCCATTGTTCACTGCAACACTATTTACAATAGCTAGGACATGGAAGCAACCTAGATGTCCATTGACAGACGGATGAGAAAGCTGTGGTACATATATACAATGGAATATTCCTCAGCCATAAAAAGGAAGACATTTGAGACAGTGCTAATTAGGTAGATGAACCTAAAGCCTATTATACAGAGTGAAGTAAGTCAGAAGGAGAAAAACAAATATCATATACTAACATATATTGATGGAACCTAGAAAAATGGTACTGATGAATAGGTTATTTTCAGGGTAGCAGTAGAGACGCAAAAAGAGAACAGACTTATGGACACATATGTGGGTAGGAAGAAGAGGGTGGGACGAATGGAGAGAGTGCCATGGAAACATACACTAACATATGTAAAGCAGATAGCCAGTGGGAATCTGCTGTATGACTCAGGGAACTCAAACTGGGGCTCTGTGACAACCTAGAGGGGTGGGATGTGGCAGGAAGTGGAAGGGAGGCTCTTGAGGAAGGGAACATCCATATGGATGTATGGAAGAAGTCAACTGAATATTGTGATTATCCTTCAGTTAAAAATAAATAATGAAAAAATTGGAAAAAAACCAAAACCAAAAAGAACCTGTCCTTGGTCCTCTTCGTCTTATCAACCTCAAGGCTTCAAGTGACCATTGAGTCACCATCACTGCAGACACTTACTGTCCACAGTCTCAGTTCCCTGTTGATTTCATGTCTCCAAATTCCTAACATCAACTCAAATTCAGGATCTCCAAAACAACGAAGCATCTTTCTTCCCAAGTCTTTTTTTGTCCTTCTATAGAACCATATATGAAAGTGGCACCATAAAGAAGACTGAGGGCCGAAGAACTGATGCTTTCAAACTGTGGTGTTGGAGAAGACTTTTGAGAGTCCCTTGGACTGCAAGGAGACCAAACCAGTCAATCCTAAAGGAAATCAACCCTGAATATTCACTGGAAGGACAGATGCTGAAGCTGAAACTCCAAAACTTTGGCCACCTGATGTGAAGAGCTGACTCATTGAAAAAGACCCTGATGCTGGGAAAAACTGAGGGCTGGAGGAGAAGGAAGGTACAGAGGATAAGATGGTTGGATAGCATCACCAACTCAGTGGACATTAGTTTGAGCAAACTCTGGAAAGTAGTGAGGACATGGAAGCCTGGTGTGCTGCAGTCCATGGGGTCACAAACAGTCAAACATGACTTAGCAACTGAACAACAATGGAACCATATGGGGCTTTCCAGGGAGCACTAGTGGTAAAGAGCCTGCCTGCCCAGTGCAGGAGATGCAGAGAAGCAGGTTCAATCCTTGGGACATGAAGATCCCTGGAGTAGGAAATGGCAACCCACTCCAGCATTCTTGCCTGGGAAATCAGGCAAGAAACCTGGTGGACTACAGTCCCACGGGGTCGCAAAGAGTAGGACACGACGGAGCACTATAGCACCATAGAACCGTATATCCAAATCAACCCATCCCGAACCTGTAGTGTTCCATCTTCCCTCTTTGGTTCCCTTGAACCTTAATATCTGTCATTAAGTCCTTCCCTTTCCACCTTATCATCTACACACAGTCCTCATTTCCTGCGGTTATGACTGTGGGGCCAAGAGTCAGGACTTTTAGAACAGATGTAACAACTTCCTCAACAGCTCCTAAGCCTCTAGTCAGTTCCCACACTGTCTGCTGCAAGGAAACCTGCCCTTGATCATACCAGATTCCCCACGGTTTTAAATGACGGGAAAATGCTGACATAGGGAGAGGAGGCTCAACCAGGGCAACCCTGACTTCCATTTCCCAAGATTCACCTCACAGCAGTGAAGCAGTTGCAGATGGCTGGGCTTATGTAGTTACTTTGGTCAACATCTGAGCCCAGCAAGTCAATGGGAACACAGTGGACGGTTTCCTAGGCTACTGTCTTCACATAGAGATTCTGAAGTATGCTCCAAGCGTCTGCAAGCTTTTATGTACACTGCTGTGGGAGATCAAGTTAGAGAAGGAAGTTAGAAATCCCATCAGAGCATCTGATGTTTACAAAAAGGGGAGGGAGCACTTCAGAAGGTTTGCCAACCAAGAAAAATACATCCAGTGATAGTGAAAGTCCCAAGGTGAAGAGAATTGGGGGGAACAAGAGTAGGAGCCGCAGAGTCTCTGAGTATCTCCTTACATGGTATTTGCCATCCACTACAGGATGACTGTTTCATTTACTTCACTTCATTTCACTTCACAGGATGACTATTTCATTTTATTAGGGAAGCTAGATACTTTCCTTATACCTCTTTTTTCGGCTGCACTGCCTGGCATGTGGGATCTTAGTTCCCCAATCAGGGGTTGAATCCATGCCCTCTGTTGTGGAAGCATTGAGTCTTACCTACTGGACCAACAGAAAAGTCTCCCTTGTACCATTTTTTTTATCACTCACTCCCTGTACTAAACCTGCAATGATTATCAATGGCTCCTCACTGCCCAGAAACATCTAAGTCCCCTGGGTCTGCCAACTACAACGCACTGCCTTCTGGTGAAATCCAACCTGCTGTTCTGCCCCCATTTTCCACCCACCCAGTCCAATGGAAATGCAGACCCTGTGCTTTTGTGCCTCCATGCGCTTTCTTCCTTTGTCCCCTCTATCTGGGATTCATGCATTCTCTCATTCATTCTCAGTGGAGAGCTGACTGTGCCCTCTGTGATGAGCTGGGATGCCTTTTCCTCACCTTCCCGTATCGACTATTACCTACCTTTTTTGGTCCCATTTAAGGGTCCAGTACTTTGGCCACCTCATGCGAAGAGTTGACTCATTGGAAAAGACTCTGATGCTGGGAGGGATTGCGGGCAAGAGGAGAAGGGAATGACAGAGGATGAGATGGTTGGATGGCATCACTGACTGGATGGACATGAGTTTGAGTGAACTCCAGGAGTTGGTGATGGACAGGGAGGCCTGGTGTGCTGCAATTCATGGGGTCGCAAAGAGTCGGACACGACTGAGCGACTGAACTGAACTGACTGACTAAGGGTCACCTCTTCCACGGTGCTACCGGATTCCCTTAATCAGATGTAGTCTCTCCCTCTTCTGACCACTCAACTTTTCAGAGCACTGATGGGGTTCAAGGGCTTACCTGGTGGCTCAGGCAGTAAAGAATCTGCCTGTAATGCAGGAGACCAGCATTCGATCCCTGAGTTGGGAGGATCCCCTGAAGAAGGAACTGGCAACCCACTCCCTGGAGAATTTCATGAACAGAGGAGCCTGGCAGGCTACTACTCCAACTGCCTGGAAATGGATTATTTGCTTGTCTGTCTTCTCCAGAATGGGCTTCCTGGTGACTCAGACATAAAGAATCTGCCTGCAATGAGGGAGACCTGGGTTCCATCCTGGGTTGGGAAGATCTCCTGGAGGAGGGCATGGCTACCCATTCCAGTATTCTTGCCTGGAGAATCCCATGGACAGAGGAGCCAGACGGGCTACAGTTCATGGGTCGCAAAGAGTCGGACACGACTATGAGATCAGTGAGGGTCAGCACAGGGACCTCACATCCTTCTCAGGAAAACTATTCAAGGACCATTCATCTGTTAAATGAATCAACTGATTAATGAGTGCTTTATTCCCATAAACTTCCTT
Organism: Capra hircus; assembly: GCF_001704415.2. Lineage (NCBI taxonomy): Eukaryota > Metazoa > Chordata > Mammalia > Artiodactyla > Bovidae > Capra > Capra hircus. The sequence continues at coordinate 101,315,161 of NC_030815.1, forward strand.
ACACTTCTTTCTCACCATATTAGCACTCGGTTCTTCATCAAATGTTAAAAATTAAAAGGCAGGAAGAAAACTGCTCCAGGGTCAAGAATTTGTCGCGCAAAAGCCAGAGCGGGGCCGGAAGCGTGACAGTGCAGGCGGAACGCCCTTCCACGCCCTCTCGCGCGGGGCGCGGCTCTCCCAGGGGGCGCCCCCACACCCCGCTCGCGCCCAGCCCCCACTCGCGCCAGGTCCCCGGGGGGCGCGGACCCGACCACAGGGCACTCAGCTCCCCGCAGCCCCTGTGCGGGGGCGGGGAAGGCATCCGGGGAAGCCCACCAGTATCTCGGAGCCCCGCCCTCCCGATCTCCGACCTGAGCCCCACTCCCGGGCTCCGCGCCAGCCCGGCCCAGGGGCGGGGGAGCGCCGCGCCCGCTCCCCGCCCGCACTCACCGTCCTGGCTCCACGCTCGGGGCGCGCCTCGGGCTAGGCTGAGCAGCAGCAGCAGCAGCAGCAGCAGCAGGCGGCCTAGAGGGATGCCGACGCCCCAGGGTCCCCGGGCCATGCCGCCGCCGCCTCCCTCCCGGCGCGCCCGGACTCCTCCTGCCGTCCCGAGGCGCGGAGATAAGGCGGCTGGCGCCCTGGGGAGGGGACCGGGCTGGGCGCTTCCGGCGCCGCACGGGGGAGCCGAGGGTGCCGCGGGGTCCCGGGGTGGGGGAGCGGCGCGCGGGCTCTTCCTCCCCAGCAGGCCCGCGCCCCGGAGAATGCTCGTTCAGGCAATCGCTCCTGCACCGGCCGTGCACCTGCTGCGCGCCGGAGGCTGCGGGCCCAGGGACACCCGGCGGGCCCGGCCTAGTGACACACCCGAACGTAGAGTTCCTGACTGCGCCGGGAGAAAACGTGTCCTGTGCCCTAAGCCTGAGGAACGATCGCGGGATCCTAGGGGCTCAGGGAGGCACTCCCGGGGTGGCAAAGGAAGAGGGGTGAGGGGCAGAAGGAACAGGAGTCTTTCAGGAGCTGAGAGCTGGGTGAGGTGGCTGGAGCTCCAAGGGCGAGAAGCCCGCCGGTCCAGGCCGCCCCGGCGACAGGTTTGACCAGGCGACCAGACCGTCAGTGGCTTCAGAGCTGGTAGGGCTTCCTGCTACTCCGGGGACAGTCAGCTTGGGGCGTCAGGGAGGCTTCAGGAGGATGTAAGCGAAGACCTGGGGATGAGAAGGGCCCAGAGAGGAATCTAAGCGGTGAGCGGCGTGGGCTAGACTGGAGAGCGCGCATTCTAGAAATGGGGAGGGAGACCTCCTTAGAGTGAGAACGGACAGTTGGAGAGAGGCAGTGAGCTGCGGAGATAAAGAACTCATAAACCCAGGAAAGGAGGTTGCTGAGAAGCAGTCACCGGGATCTCATCAGGGAAGTCTCCCCGGGTTGGCTCTGTAGGACTGGGAAAGGGGCCCGGGAGGCAGGGAGCCCGCCCAGAGCTGCTTCAGAGATCCAGGCAAGAGAGGACACGTCCCCGAGCGGAGCACTGGCTCCGAGTGTGGAGGGAAGTTACAAGTGAGAGTAGTACTGGGTGGAATCCGCTGGATCTTACGACCAGTGGACTGTGGTGGACAAGCAAAGAGAAATTACAGATGTCACCGAAACGTTTGGTTTGGGCAGCTGGGTTGATGGCCTTGGGAGTCACTGAAATAGAAACACAAAGGGAGTTGTGGCAAGCTGGGGTAGGGAGAGGCTGGCTGCAGGGAAGGAAAAAATAAGTTCCAGGTTGAACGTTCTCAGCTTGAAGTGTCCGTTTTGAGGTGTCTGTGGAGCACCCCAAGAGCAGCAGCCCCCTCCACTTCCTCACCCATTTCCTCACCCATATCCTCACTGGCTTGTCTCTGTGCCATGGGCCTGCTCTCACCCTAACCACCCAGGACCACACCCATATAAGGGTTCAACTTGTGGTGCAGCCTTAAAAAGAAGTGGTTAAAAATAAACTTCTTAGGCCCTTTGCATCAGGCTTCCTTGCTAATCATTCTTTGCTCAGCAAAGATAAGAGCCTGCTTTGGGGAGTACTATGGACAGGGCAGGTAGTGCAAGCTATCTCCTATTATTTAGACAGTGTCTTTAAGCTCCGCTCTCCATGAACTTTGAAATCATGTCATTGTTTCAACAAAAATACGTTCAGGACATTTTCATCAACCTATACCTCTTCTTCAGGCTCTTCCCTGGTGGCTCAGATGGGAAAGTGTCTGCCTACAATGTGGGAGACCTGGGTTTGATCCCTGGGTTGGGTCTGGAGAAGGAAATGGCAACCCACTCCAGTACTCTTGCCTGGAAAATCCTATGGAAAGAGGAGCCTGGTAGGCTGCCGTCCATAGGCTCACAAAGAGTCAGACACGACTGAGTGACTTCACTCATACCTCTTCTTCTCTGCCATGCTCCCATGCCAAATAAATACATACATTTTAATACATTTGTGTACATCCGTTTATAAATGTGTGTATATTCATAGGTTATTGTGCTTGTGCTTAGTCACTCAGTCGGGTCCAATTCTTTGCAACTCCATGGGCTGTAAACCCCACTCCCCTTCCCCAGGCTCCTCTGTCCATGGAGATTCTCCAGGCAAGAATACTGGAGTGGGTTGCCATGCCTTCCTCCAGTGATCTTCCCAACCTAGGAATGAACCCCAGGGCTCCCACATTGCAAGCAGATTCTTTCCCATCTGAGCCACCAGGGAAGCCATATACATTTTTAATTGGTGATGTCAGGGAAAAAATATCCAAAACTTGGAAATGGACAACAGATTACTGGGTGTCTTTTCAATGGGGTGCTAGGTGTTGTGCAGTAGCCCTTCTGAAGATTATTTTATTCTAGAGGGTTGTGCACCATTTGGGGTTTTTAAAAAATTTTTTTAAATCTTTTGGCTGAGTCTCGTGGCATGTAAAATCTTAGCTCCCCAAACCTGTGTCTCCTGAATTGGAAGCTTGGAGTCTTTCTAAATTTTGAAAATTTTATGTTAGTACAATACATGATGCACTTATATCCTACATTAGATTGTGTGATTTTTTGTTTTCAAACAAATATTTTTGTAAAAACAAACTACATCCTACCCAATGGAGTCACACAATGAAAAATTATCTTATCAGTACTTGTTGCTAGAATTAAAAGAGAATATTGAACCAGTGTTAATTAAATTTGGCAGTGAGATTATTACCAAGAAAATATTTAGCTTAAGAAAAATGTTCTTCTTTTTTAAGGAAGCACGGTCAGTACACCACTGTCTTTTAAAAGAGAATTTACAGAGAACCTTTTTTTTCCCATGATATCAAGATTTTAATGACTTCATCAAAGAAAAAAATGACTTTTGGTTTCAAGATGGCATCATAAATTCTGAAAGAGCTCGCTCTCCTATCTCCTAAATCCCAGTAAAATATTAAATGTCCAGAGAGATACACACCCGATTAAGTATACAGCAGTGCTTTCAAACAGGGAAAAATGACATCAGTAAACCAGACAGCTTTGAAAACTGTGTTAGATTAGATTTGCCACATGGCTTCCACAAAAATGTCCACTAAAAGAGATGAGAGAAAAAATTTTGAAATTATATGCATAGCTTTTGTACATATAATATAATGTACAGATATTACAATATTTTCAAATTTGCTCCAGTACCAATGTGTAAGAATTGTTGAAAAAAATGAAAAGTACATTTTTTCCTAGTTCAAAGCATTTTATCTTCCTCATCTGTGTACATATTGTTCACTATAATCTGCTCCTTCATGCTTCAGGCCACCAAATGCTAGTTTCCTGGCTGTCCAGAAAAACTATCATTTTCCACACTTAAAAAAAAAAAACTTTAAACTTCTCTTTTAAGAGTTTTTTACAGTAATTTACTCATCAGTGAGCCTTCATATGATTAATAAAATATTTAAATCCTACCTAAAATATTGAGGTTTACTGACCAATATTGTGGAAGTGATTTTAAGGGACATCAAGCAGTCTTGTATAAATAATCCAGACAGCTTCCTGACTTATTCCTATTTCCCATCATCGAAGTCTAAGAAATACTGAAGTCTATTTTAATACATCTTGCTGCATAATCAAAACATTCGGTGACAACAAAGAATGCCCATGTTCACAGCAGTATTATTCACATGAGCCAGAGGATGGAAGCAATCCAAATATCCATGCAAGGATGGGTGGATAAACAAAATGTAGTGGAGACATACAATGGAATATTATTTGACCTTAAAATGGAAGTAGGGACTTCCCTGGCCATCCAGTGGTTAAGACTTTGCTTTCCAATGCAGGGAATAAGGCTTTGATCCCCGGTGGAGGAACTAAGATCCCACATGGCTGAAGTTTTGGCAAAATAATAATAATAATAATGATTTTTAAAAAATAAAGCAGAAGCAATATTGTAAAAAATTCAATAACGACTTTAAAAAATGGTCCACGTTAAAAAAAAAAATCTTAAGAAAAAGGAAGTAAATTCTGACACATGCTACATTGTAGATGAAACTTGAGGACATTATGCTAAGTGAATTAAGCCAGTTGAAAAAGGGTAAGTACTATAAGTTTCTACTTATATCAGGTGGAAAATTCATAGAGACAGAAGTAGAAGGAGTTTGGAGAAGAGGGAAATGGGAAGCTGATGTTTAATTAGTAGAGAGTTTCACTTTTGCAAGATGGAAAATTCTGGGGTTGGATGGTGGTGATGGTTGCAAACAAGATGAATGTATTTAATGCCACTGAGCTGCACATTTAAACATGATGAAAATGATTTTTGAAAGTCAATGAGAAAAAAAAGGTAGGTACCTATTTTTATTTTACCAGGCAGGCACTAACATATAGGACTCCCCACATTAACTTGGATCTTGACAAATCAGAATTATAGGAAAGGTCCCTTGGAAAGCCCCATCCCCCAATCCCTGAGACATAAATGGATGGGATTCCTAGAGAGCCCTGAGTGGCCTGTGAGGCAGGCAGGAGTGTGGAGAGGAGAAGTCTGGGCAAATAGAAAGTGAACACTGGTCCTAGAATCTCTAGCATTTCCCCCCCTGGCTGCTCTTCAGTGTGTCTCCTTACAATATAAAGTTTGGTGTTTGCCTGGTGGGTTCTCATCCCGACATGACACAGAGCCAGAAGGAGAAGGGAGACAGGGAGGCTGGTTACCAAATATCTTAGAACTTTCCTGGAAAAATCCCTTGCTTGGTCATCACACTCCTAACCAGAAATGACTTACTGCTTTTTTCCAGAGGCTGGCTTGGGAATACTAGCAGGCTTGCAAATTGTAAATAAGTTGCTTATCTGTGGATATTTCGGGAATGGTTTGAATATGTAACTGTAATGAGTTTGATAAGCTTCGGTGTTGAACTTATTGCTTGAAGTTGGCATTAACTTGCAAATGATTTAAATATTTGAAGCCTCTGATATATTACGCTGGTTGAAAAACTGTGAGTGCTTGAAAACGATAAAAGTGAGCCCCCTCTGTAATACCACATTCCACGGTCACACACATCTATCCCTAGCTGACGTGACCTCTGAGAACACCGCCAGGCTACCTGTAAGAGGCCACGTTGACCCTCCCAGGATGGAGCCAACCTCTTAAGCAGATTTGTCCAGACCTATAGCAGGAACCTGTCTCTATGGAGAAAAGCCCTGCTGATGACCGTCTCTAAGTCAAGTGCAGGTAAACTTGTCATTCTTAAAAGCTCAGTGACTCTCAGACACTTCATTGCGATGGGAGAAAGAGCAAGCGAGATTATCCTGCCTTCCTCCACACGCCTCTCCCTCCCCCGAACACACACACAAACCAAACATCCTTCCTGCAGTTAGTTTGTGGAGCTTGGGCAACAAATAGACTATTGGCTGTTACATCTGACTGCTAGAAGCCATCCGGACACCAGGGTTCTCAGAATTGCACTGGCAAGTGCACTCTGATAGAAGATTTGGCATTTTTTAAAAATATGGACCATTTTTAAAGTCTTTATTGAGTTTGTTACACTATCGCTTCCGTTTTATGTTTTGACTTTTGGCCTCAAGATGTGAGATCTTAATTCCTCACCCAGGCATCCAACCTGCACCTCCTGCATTGGAAGGCAAAGTCTTAACCACTGGATCGCCAGGGAAGGCCCTGGAAGATGTGGATTTAGAAGCAAACTTCAGACATTCCAGCTGAAGTTCAGAAAGCAGCTGGCATAGGATTGGCCCGTCCTTGCCCCTTGGTAGCAGGGGTAACACCAAGCAAGACTAGGGCTCTGTCTCCCATTCTCTCTCTCTCTCTCACACACACACACACACACACACACACACACACACACACATACACACAGAGTCACCTGCCTCACAAGAGGAAGCCTCAGCTGTTGGTATGTTTGTTCCACAAACCCCAAAAGGAAGCCTGCTGACAGCCCATTTCCGGACCAAGAATCGGCCTGAGGACCCTTGCAGGCACCCACAGCCCTGAGAAGTGGGGTGCATCTAACCATGACTGACACAATTGCTGAGGAAGCTCACAACAACTCTGAAGGCTGATGGAGCTACGCCTTGCTTAATAAGAACTGCCAACAGTGAAGACCCATCACTGACCTTAGCAAATAGTACAATCTTTAAAAGAGAAATACTGTACTCAATTATTTTGCAATGGGCTTAGCCACAGGTTTTACTGATTTCTTTGCTAACTGCTGAGTTTTGTGCCCTGTGGCTTCCTATTTCACCCTCCTGCTCCTCCTCTTCCTCCTTCTTCTTCAGCTTCTAGTACATCTGAGTATCTTTTTCAGAAAGGGTTCCTGGATGGTAAACTTTCAGAATGTTTGCATGTCCAAATATATCTTGACTTTTGTTCCCATCATTTATTTCCTTAAAGATTAACTGAGTTGAGAATTCTGAATTCACAATAATTAAGTGATAGGGTAACAGCATCTAGATGGGTTCAAAAGAATCTTTCCTTAGAATTCTGTCTTCTGTATTAGCGTTGCTGATGAGAACCACAGACTGATTTGATTCCTTCCAGGTAATGTGTCTCTCGTGCTGCTCAACCCAAGCTTTGGGGGTTTTCTGTCTAACCTTGGAATTCAGAAATTTCATGAAGATGTAGGTTTTCATCATTCTTGCCCAGCACTCATTGAACCCTTTCAATTTGTAGATTTGAGCCTTTCTTGGGCTTCCCTAGTTGCTCAGATGGTAAAGTGTCTGTCTACAATGCGGGAGACCTGGGTTTGATCCCTGGGTTGGGAAGATCCTCTGGAGAAGGAAATGGCAATCCACTCCAAGACTATTGCCTGGAAAATCCCACGGACAGAGGAACCTGGTAGGCTACAGGCCATGGGGTCGCAAAGAGTCGGACACGACTGAGTGACTTCACTTTTCAGCAGAGAAATTTTTTTCATTTTGATTCATTGATTCTTTTGTTCTCTTGATTCTATTTATATCTTGTGGAATGTATGGTAGGCAGCTTCTAAAAGTTTGCCTATAGCTTCCGTGGCTCAGTATTTATTTTATTCTCATCATCTTCTTTGTGTTTATTCACTGAATATGGAAGACAGCTCTAACACAGTCTTTCTGTTCACAATTTGGTCTTCATTCATCCCTATCCGTTGAAATACTTTTTTATTTCTGCATTCATGTTTTTCCCAAGCATGAATTTCCAAGAACTCTTTCTTTTTATAGAATGCCTTTATTTCTGTAAATGGCACTTCCTGACTTCCTCAAGAATACCAACTATCATATTTTAACTGTCTTTTTTTGGCCATGCCCTCATGACATGCAGGATCTGGGTTCCCTGACCAGGGATCAAATCTGTGCCACCTGCAGTGAAACCTCAGAGTTTTAACCACTGGACTGCCAGGGAAGTCCCCAAACTATGGTATTTTAAAGTTCTTTTCTTTCTTGATTAACACTTTCATCAGCAGGTCCTTTGTTTATTTGTGGCATTGGATGACACTTCTGTTGGTTTTCCTCGTTGTTTCATGCTTTTTGAATGCCCGTTAGTTTTCACATGAGAGTTTCATCTGTTTAGAATAAGAAGATTGGATATGTTTCCCAAGGCCAGGTGAGAATCCCTGCTTTCTTAAGCGTAAATAGAGATTTGGTTTCAGTGGTCCTAGCTCTAATGGTTTTGAGGGTGGAAGGGAAAAAGCGTACACTGGCTACTTTCTCTGGCTCCAGTGCCTTCTCTGGGAGCCTCAGGTATCATAACTCTCATCTTTGGTAAAAAATAAGCTTTACTTAAAATTTTCACTTGGGGGAAAAAATCCAGGATCCACCACTTCTAAGGCAGAGAATGGGTGCAGATGTTTGCAGCTCATGAATTAATTACCAGCTCACCATCCATGGGGTCACAGAGTCAGACACAACTGAAGCAACTTAGCAGCAGCAGCAGCACCATCATATCAGTTCCTTCTCCCTGCCCCTGATATCTCTGAACTTGAGGTTATTCTAGTGTTCCAAATAGAAAGTTCACTTTTTGGAAGAGCCTCTCTTTCTGCTTTCGTGGGTTGTAGGTGCATTGGCTCTTTCACGCATTTATTAATCTGATCACAATCAGCTTTATATCTTACACAAATAACCTCTATTTTGGTGCTCTGATAATACCCTGCCTGGATTTCCAGTTCCACTTTTAGGTGATTCTGTTTTATTTTTTCCTGTTTTTGTTGTTGTTGTTTTTTAAACTCAAGTGTACTTTACATGGGATTCCCAGGTGGCATAGTAGTAAAGAATCCATTTGCCGATGCAGGAGAGGCAGGAATCGCAGGTTTGATCCTTGGGTTGGGAAGATTCCCTGGAGTAGGAAATGGCAGCCCACGCTAGTATTTTTGCCTGGAAAATTCCATGGACGGAGGAGCCTGGTGAGCAACAGTCTATGGAGTCGCAAAGAGTCAGACACGACTGGAGTGACTGCATACACACATAATTTACATACAGTGAAATCCACAAATATTAAGTATACATTTCTACTTCCAAAGTTTCCCTGTAAGTGACTTTACAGCATTTAATTGCCTGTCCTTCCCATTAGACTCAAGGCTGTGAATGCCATGTTAACCAGCTATCCTTATATCTGGAACAACTCTTGGTACCCAGCAAGTATTCTACATGTTGGAAGAAGGAAGGAAGATTGGAGTCAGTCACTGTCTGTCCTCAGTTGCCAGTGGGTGTTAATATTCAACTCAGCTACTCATCCCTGGAGGAAACCAGTGCAGACAATCCTCAGATTAGTCACCTCCCTACATGTCTCATTTCCTGTTCATTCAAGGGCTCCAAGGCTCCTGGCTGATCTATCCCCAGGTGACTGTCTCCCACAGTGACTGTCTCCTGGGCTCTGATGTCACCCCACATTGTACTGACTTGCTCCCACAGTGGTTTTCAAATGGATATGAGTGAGAAACTGAGTCTGTGCCAAAGTGGGTAATGGAAAGGAAGCATGTATTAGCCAGTTCAAAAGATCTCTTATGCTTTGATTTTCTCTGGCAGGTTTGTGGAATAAACCCTAAGCACTCACAGGTAATTTTTTAAATTAAATTATTCTTTGTCATCATGGCAGTTACTTCTTATGTATAGCAATGATTTGCCAGTATTGCATAGTATTGGGCTGACAGGCCATAGACCTTAGACGCTCAGATAAAACACAGGTTGTCAAACATCATCTAAGTCAAGTCACCTGCACCTTCCCAAACAGACTAGCTCTCCATATTGCCAACTCACCAGCTGCTGTCAGAGTTGCTCTTTCCTGAGTCCCTCTGCTTCACTTCCCTGCTGCGTACTCCTTGGGAGACTTTTGGTTCACATGACTTCCTATGATCCAAACTGTTGAAAGCAAAACTGGAAGCTGCTGACTCCCATAATCTGAGAGGTGCACTGACGGATATGACTTAAGGTGTGACTTGACCAAACGCCGACAGTGCCCCTGGAATCCAGATTCTCTCTTGGCTCTGCTTGCTCTGTTCTTCAGGTTTTCACTGCGTTACTACATGATAGCTGCTGCAGATCAGTACCTCCAGCATCTCAGCTTCAAAGCCAATGGACAGAGAAAGCTTTTCTTCCCCAGAAGTGACCAAAAGCCTTGAAACTTTTTCTCCCTCGGGACAGAGGTACCCACAGCCACGCCATGGTCCTCGATAACAGGATCAATAAATAGCCTGGAGCTACGAGAGCTCAGCCTGAGTGTGGGGTCAGCCTCACCCGAACCCCAAGGATTGAGCCAGGAAGGAGGGATTCATGATACAGGGCAACATTTTTATCAGCAGGGTAAATGGTGCCAGGCAGCAAGAACAGTAGCTATGACTGTAACTTGTGAGCACACTGGCTCTTCAGAACCCCTCCCTTCTCAGCTTACCAGATCTGCCTTTTCACAAATCAAAGCTTATCTGAGCTGGCCTCCCTCTTGTTACGGCATTCTAGGATGTAGCTTTGAGTCTCACCATTCTGGGTAACTACTTTGTGCTTTATTATTGTTGTTGTTGTCACCTATGTCTACTTAAAGAGTTATTTATGCCCCAGACTGAACACAGTACTTGGGGAATAGTTTGACAAGTGTAGAATCAAGTAGATCTTTCCCCCCACAGGTCCTAATAATACAAATCCTTGTAATAGACTTACATTTTGTATAACTCAAGTGTACAGCCTTAAATGCATACCCATTACATTGTTGAGTGCAGTTCATTACCCTTGAAAGTGAAAATGAAGTCGCTCAGTTGTGTCCGACTCTTTGCGATCCCATGGACTGTAGCCTACCAGGCTCCTCCGTCCATGGGATTTTCCAGGCAAGAGTACTAGAGTGGGTTGCCATTTTCTTCCCCAGGGGATTTTCCTGACCCAGGGATTGAACCCAGGTCTCCTGCATTGCAGGCAGACGCTTTACGCTCTGAGCCACCGGGGAAGTCCAAACCCTTACCTCTGGTGTTTTAGAACACAATGACTCCAGAATACTCTAGAAATGGCTTTCTAGAGACCAACTTTCCAACTTTCCTGGGAATAATGAGCCTGAAGCTACCTCAGGCTCCCAGGACCTGTCTAGGGTGGCCTAAGGGGGAAGTTCCAGGCAAGGAGACTCCATGACTTCCTTCAACCACCCATCGCATTTGTAGCCTCTGCCAAGATGCAGGAAGGACTGTGGCTTCTAGACCAGTTTTTAAGAAGCATTTCTCTGCCTTAAACAAAATCCTATCGGCGGGGTGGGGGGGGGGGTTGTGGGGCTCACATTAGGGGGCCTTTCAGCTGCCCAGAACAAGAAAATCATTAAGGAGGAAGCCTTCAAGCTAGACCCTAAAAGATGAGTAGATTTTCAAAAGATGAAAACAGGGACCCAAAGGAAAACACAGAAAGACAGACAGAAAAGAGTTTTTCTCTGAAAAAAAAAATTGCAAAGAAATTTGCTAAGGGTTGGAGATATTCTTGCCTGGAAAGTCCCATGGACGGAGGAGCCTGGTAGGCTGCAATCCATGAGGTCACGAAGAGTCAGACACTTACTGAGCGACTTCACTTTCACTTTTCACTTTCATGCATTGGAGAAGGAAATGGCAACCCACTCCAGTGTTCTTGCCTGGAGAATCCCAGGGACGGCAGAGCCTGGTGGGCTGCCATCTGTGGGGTTGCACAGAGTTGGACACGACTGAAGCGACTTAGCAGCAGCAGCAGCAGGAGATACTCAGAGAAGAAAGTCAGAAATTGAAAGGAGGATCCTTCCTGGTGGTTCAGCCATTGAGAATTCACCTTCCAGTGCATGGGGTCCAGGTTCGATCCCTGGTTGAGGAGCCAGCATCCCACATACCTCAGGGCCAAAAAACCAGAACACAAACAACAGAAGCAATATTGTGGCAAATTGAATAAAGGCTTTGAAAGTGGTCCGCATTAATAAAGAAAAAAGAAATTGAAAGGAAACTCCTGCTCATGCCCAGCCCTAAGCTTCCAGGCTCTCAAAAGACTTTTCCCAGGGAGTGTCTCCAAGCCAGGATGCTCTTTAATTATAGCAAGAAAAGCCCCCCAACTCTGAACCCCACTTTTCAGAGGGTCCTGCCAATTACATTTTCTCAAAAATTAAATTTATTAATGCACATAATAATCCTTTCTGGTTCATCATCTGATTATGAAAGTTATATGAGTGAATTAGGACCTTTTTTTTTTAACCTTTAAGAAATATATAGTCTTTATTAGGCTCAGATCAGGACCCTGAAAGTCTTGAGGACATCTGCCTATTTGTCAGTTTTCTTCTCCACGTTCTTTTCAGCCTGTTTCCTTAGCCTCGTGAGCTGTTTTTCCTTCCTGTAACCGATCTTGACCTATTTCTACTTCTCCTCCAGTGGGGCTGCCACTGCCAACCTGTGAGCCAGACACCCGTGGTGGGGTAAGCAAACTTTCACACAAGCTTCACACAAATGGCCTTGAGGGCAATAGGAACCACTCTTTGCTTTTCCTGGTCAGAGGGCAGCGGGGTCCTATCAAAAACCTTGAGGGCTCAGGGTGGCCTGGCATCCCGTGGTTTTGGGGAAGGCCTGCCACGCACCCTCCAAAAGATGCGGCTCAGAAGTGGCAACAGCTGCGGATAGGTTGGTGTTCATCTGCTTGCAGAGGAAGATCGGGGATTTTAACTTGTTTCTGCAGAACTGCCAGAAATGTTGGTGCGCTCACAGCACACCACCTCCCAGCCCAGCAGTACCTGTTTGATCGTGAAGGGCGTCTGGTTGTCCGGGGAGACGGACAGAGCCATCAGCCTAGGACCAACCCTCTGCCACCTTGGGCATCCGCCTGGGGAAAGTAAAACATTTTAGTACGGAGAAGTTACAAAGAAGAAAAGAAAAAAGAAAAAAAAAGAGAGACTTGGCAAAAACCTGAAAATTAATTTATTTAATTTCCCTGGGGGCGCAGTAGATAAGAATCTGCCTACCAATGCGGAGGACAGGGTTTGGAATCTTCCCTGGTGCTGGAAGGTTCCACATGCCCCAGAGCAACTAAGAACCGGGGCCACCACTGCTGGGCCTGTGCACCTAGAGCTTGAGCTCCACAAGAGAAACCACCACAGAGAGAAGCCTGAGCACCACAACGGAGAGGAGCCCCTGCTCACTGCAAACTAGAGAAAGCCTGAGAAAAGCAGGGAAGACCCAGCGCGGCCGGAAAATAAAGTCGTTTAGTTAAAAGTCCATCAGCTCCGTGTGGTTGTGGTTTAGTCGCCAAGTCATGTCCGACTCGTGTGACCCCATGGGCTATAGCCCTCCAGGCTCCTCTGTCCATGGGGTTCTCCAGGCAAGAATACTGGAGTGGGTTGCCATTTCCTAACTCTAAACATCCACTCCCATAATCAACCCCACCCAGACTCAGGAAATGTTTCTCCACTTCTCTTGCCTCACATTATTGAAACACAATGTAGAAAGAAAGTGAAGTTGCTCAGTCGTGTCCAACTTTTTGCGACCCGTGGACTGTAGTCTACCACACTCCTCCGTCCATGGGATTTTCCAGGCAAGGGTACTGGAGTGGGTTGCCATTTCCTTCAGCAGCTTCCAAATGCCCCAGGAGTTTTTCACTGGGTCACTACTGACATCAGAGGTAGATGCTTCCAAGGGTAGGGAGGTTTGAGAACTGAAAGAACATAAAAGAGACAGAAGACAGATTAACTTATTAAATCCCTTCTCCGTGATAGTTCGGATGTAACAGATTTTTTCATGATGAAATACCATTTTGCAGCAGTGCTGAGGGTCCACTATCTGTTTTTCTTCAAGTTATAGCTAATCCATGGCTCACCAGTTTGCAGTTTTGCAACCACTGCCCCTGACTGTTGAGGAACATTTTGCAACATTAACAATTCATGTGACTTTTAATTTTGTAAACATATTGGTCTACATCTAATGTATATGAAGCATGATCACCGTTCTTTATTGTTGGCAACCGAGTATTAAAGGCTGAAACTGTGAATAGTTTTATTTTTATAGATTTATTTTTTAGATTTCATAGACTTAATCGAATCTTTACAAAATTAAAAGTCAGAGGGAGGGGATGTCGTTCATGTTGTTGTATGGCAGAAACCAACAGAACATTGTAAAGTCATTATCCTCCAATCAAAAATAAAAATTTTTAAAAATAAAACTACAAAAAAATTGTCAGCTTTATTTAAATAATTTTGACATCAAGTGTCGATATTTTCCTATCATAATTTGTATTTTACTATTGATTTTAATCCTTCCTAGAGAAGGAAATAGCAACCCACTCCAGTATTCTTGCTTGGAGAATCCCACGGATGGAGGAGCTTCGTGGGCTACAGTCCACGGGTCACAAAGAGTTGGACACGATTGAGCGACTTCAATTTCAATTTCAGTTGATTTTAATGAAACAATTTGTTTTAGAAGACAATTTCTTAAATTATATTAAAATAATTTAAAATTTTGATTTACTGTTTTTGATAAAATACATTCAAATTTTGTACCCTGTGAACACAGTAACATTTTGTTTTTAATGCTGCAGAATTAAATCAGACCCACCACCTGGTTTTGTTTTGTAAGTAAAGTGTTATTGGAACACAGCTACGTCACTCATCACCTACACGTTGTCTGTGGCTGTTTTCTTATTCTGGGCTTGCCTGCTGGCTCAGCTGGTAAAGAATCCACCTGCAATGTGGGAGACCTGGGTTTGATCTCTGGGTTGGGAAGATTCCCTGGAGAAGGGAAAGACTACCCACTGTAGTATTCAGGCCTGAAGAATTCCATGGACGGTATAGTCCGTGGGGTCTCAGAGTCAGACACGACATTCTAGTGACTGTGCTGAGCTTAGATGCTCAGTCATGTCTGACTCTTCACGACCCCATGGACAGTAGCCCTCCAGGCTCCTCTGTCCATGGGGATTCTCCAGGCAAAAATACTGGAGTGGATTGCCACACCTTCTTCCAGGGAGTCTTTCCAACCCAGGGATCAAACCCAGGTCTCCCACATTGCACGCAGATTCTTGACTGTCTGAGCCACCAGTGAAGCCCATTCTAGTGGCAGAGTTGAGTAATCTTCAAAGAAACCATATGGCCCACAAAACCTAAAATTTTTACTATGTGATCCTCCATAGAAAAAGTTTGTCAACCTCTGCTTTGGATGTTTACTGTCAAGACTGTACAAATTAAGAGAAAATCTTTAGCAGGTCAATATAATTTTGCTGAAATAAATAGAAAAACATGGGGTACATATATATATCTTATAATCTGTGTATGTCTTTATTCAATGACTCATCCAAACATCACTGGCTACTCAACAGAACATCCAGACATGCGCAGTAATAATTAAGTTTCATCATCTTAACAGTCTGCCAACTTTCAGCTGTATAAAAGTCAGAGTGTTTGCCATATTTTTCAACTTTGTAGGGAGACATATTATTTAATATGGGGCATGTTTAGTCTTGTCCCAGGCTCTGCAAATGTAGGGGTGGTGGGGACTGCCAGCCTCTGCTGTGAATGCTGCCTTGTTCTGAGGTACTGAGGGCTGGTCCTGGATGCAGGAGCTTGGGAGATGAACCTGCTGCTTTTTTTAAAACATCTTTGGCAGCCTGTGAGCTCTTAGTTCCCCAGCCAAGGATCAAACCCATGCCCCCGCATTGGCAGTACAGAGCCTTAACCACTGGACCCCTAGGGAAAGCCCTGACCCTGTGGCTTAGAGGACAGTGTGTATGGAGGGAGCAGGGTTGCTTGGCTGCTAGGATGTTTGAACAGACACAGTACCTCCAGTGTCTCCTCTCCACTTCTGCATCAGACCACGTGGGACCAGCTTTGACCCTAGCAGCCCATGTGAGCTTCCAGGCCAGGCGTGTGGGTGGCTTGGCCCCGGGAAGAACTCCAGAGGGATCGTCAGCACAGACAGCCCTCTCGCCCACACCAGCAGCTCTGAGTGTCCTCCAACAGCTGTGGTCTCCTGGCGGCTGTCCAGACTCCGCTCTGCCTGCCCCAGCACAACCTCCATGCCCGCAAGAGTCGTTGGGGCCTGAGGTGACCATGCCACTCAAAATATCCGGCTGGTGCTCAGGGCCCATCCATCCTGGGGGTGGCAGCTGATCACAAAATGCCGCAAACCTTTCCTTCACCGCCAGATTCAGCAGCTGAAAGTATAGGATTGTTGTTGTTCAGTCGCTCAGTTGTGTCCGACTCTTTGTGACCCCATGGACTGAAGCACACCAGGCTTCCCTGTCCTTCACCATCTCCCGGAGCTTGGTCAAACTCACGTCATTGAGTCTGTGATGCCATCCAACCATTTCATCCTCTGTTGTCCCCTTCTCCTCCTGCCTTCAATCTTTGCCAGCATCAGGGTTTTTCCTAATGAGTCAGTTCTTTGCATCAGGTGGCCAAAGTATTGGAGCTTCAGCTTCAGCATCAGTCCTTCCAATGAATATTCAGGACTGATTTCCTTTAGGATTGACTGGTTGGATTTCCTTGCAGTCCAAGGGACTCTCAAGAGTCTTCTCCAACACCACAGTTCAGAAGCATCAATGCTTTGGTGCTCAGCTTTCTTTACGGTCCAACTCTCACATCCATACAAGTGAAAGTTGCTCAGTTGTGTCCGACTCTTTCTCTGGGCCAGAATACTGGAGTGGGTAGCTTTTCCCTTCTCTAGGGGATCTTCGCAACCCAGGGATCGAACCCAGGTCTCCCTCATTGCAGGTGGATTCTTAACCAGCTGTGCCACAAGGGAAGCCCATGACTACTGGAAAAACCATAGCTTTGACTCAGTGGAACTTTGTCTGAAAAGTAATGCCTCTGTTTTTTAATATGTTGTTTAGGTTGGTCATAGTTTTTCTTCCAAGGAGCAAGCATCTTTTAATTTTATGGCTGCAGTGATTTTGGAGCCCAAGAAAATAAAGTCTCACTGTTTCCACTATTTCCTCTCTATTTGCCATGAAGTGATGGGACCAGATGCCATGATCTTAGCGTTTTGAATTTCGAATTTTGGGCCAGCTTTTTCACTCTCCTCTTTCACTTTCATCAAGAGGTTCTTTAGTTCCTCTTTGCTTTCTGCCATTAGGGTGGTGTCATCTGCATATTCGAGGTTATTGATATTTCTCCCAGCAATCTTGATTCCAGCTTATGCTTCATCCAGCCCAACATTTTGCATGATGTAATCTACATATAAGTTAAATAAGCAGGGTGACAATATACAGCCTTGACGTACTCCTTTCCCAATTTGGAACCAGTCCGTTCTGTGTTCAGTTCTAACTGTTGCTTCCTGGCCTGCATACAGGTTTCTCAGGAGGCAGGTGAGGTGGTCTGGTATTCCCATCCCTTTAAGAATTTTCCACAGATTTAGCAAATGAAAATATAGGATACCCAGTTAAATTTGAATTTCATATCAACAATAAATACTGTTTCAGTATAAGTATGACCCATGCACTGCTGCTGCTGCTAAGTCGCTTCAGTCGTGTCCAACTCTGTGCGACCCCCATAGACGGCAGCCCACCAGGCTCCCCCGTCCCTGGGATTCTCCAGGCAAGAACACTGGAGTGGGTTGCCATTTCCTTCTTCAATGCATGAAAGTGGAAGGTGAAAGTGAAGTCGCTCAGTCGTGTCCGACTCTTAGCAACCCCATGGACTGCAGCCTACCAGGCTCCTCCATCCATGGGATTTTCCAGGCAAGAGTACTGGAGTGGGGTGCCATTGCCTTCTCCGATGACCCATGCACACTATGATATAAGTATCTCATGACGTAATATTGTATAATACGTCCCATGTATCACTTCTTAGACAAGCAGTGGGGCAAGTAAGAACTGTGGCCTTTGAGGATCATTGCTTTTTCTGTGCTAAAGAGACTTTGGAGGCCATGTGTTTGAGATGGTACGGCGACCACGCCTGGTCCATAGAAATGAATTTTATTTATTGTTGGAAGCTGTGAATGTTTAGGGTTTATCTGTTATCATAGCATCACCTAGACTCCCTTGATTATTACATCATCCAAGACCCTGCCCAGACTTCACTCCGGCTCCTTCTCCTTCTATAGTGCACCTCCAGGGTTCTGTAAACCCTTTTTTACAGTGTTTAGTTATTTCTCTCCCTTTAACCAGGGAAAGGAGCCTTGTCTTATTTGACCTTGTGACCACAGGACCTCACAAAGTATTTACTCTAGTGTGTGATAAATGAATGGCCAATAATTTCCTGGGTTTGGAGCCAGGAGTTATCTTCATACGTTCCTTGATCTCACTATGAACATCACCTCTCCAGCTTTTCTGTGTTTTCTTAAAGGATCACCTCCCTTTAAAGGTCTGCAGTCTTGGGAAATTGAATTGCGGGTAGCTGTGTTATTTATACAGTGACTGGTAATCTCTTCTGAGCAAGAGATGGTGGGTGATGACATTCATTCTTAGTCACAAATTAAAAGAGAAACACTAAAATGACAATGATATTTCCACTGTGAGAGAAAAGGTCACCTGGCATTCTGAAGCCCTAATTGCGAGGCTGTGCTTGCATTCGAATCGTCTATTCCTCCTGGAGATGCCATCGCCACTGATGCAGAAACCTTGCGTCCACAGTCTACTAAGAAGAAAGAGGGAATGATTATTTCCCTAAATGCTGGCTCTCTAGATCAGTAATTCTCAACCAGAGGGGTGGAAAGGGCACATGTCAGACTCTCAGAATGGAAGGAAACATAGAAAATATTTCTATTTTACCTTTAAAAACTCACTTCCTAATACAAAATACAGAGATTTCAGGACCTTCCCTGGTGGTCCAGCAGCTAAGATGCTGAGCTCCCAATGCAGGGGCCTGGGGTTTGACCCCCGGTCGTGGAACTAGATCCCACATGCTGCAGCTAAGACCCAGCACAGCCAAATAAATAAATAAATAAATAATTTTTAAAATTCAGAGATTCAAGTGTGACACTCTAGGATGCCAGGCGCGTGGAGAATATGGAATGAGTAAGCATTTAGAACAACCCATGGAAACAAGGTGGCGCTCAGCCACATTTGTAGTGCGTGTTTGCTACCATCCCTGCAAACACAAAGGAAGTGTTCTGTTTGAAGGGGAGTGTAGGTTTTTAATTTTCAAGCAAGTTCTGATTTTGAGTTCATCCAATGCACAAAAGAGGGGGCTCTCGTGAGAGTAGGAAGTTGAAGCAGAGACCATTCTATTCGGAAGTCTGACTGAGAAGGGGAAGATGAGACATAGAATGGAAGGCAAAGGAGCACTGGAGGTTTTATTTCCTCAAGTCCCAGCGCTGCCACTGCTAAGACCAAGTGCCACAGCTAAGACCTGCTGCAGCCAAAAATAAATAAATAAAAGATTGGAGAGACTTGAGCACAGTTCAAAGGCTGACAGGAAAACCCAATGAGGCAGATGAGGTGGAAGAAGCAAGAGAGATGGGCCAGTGGACATAGATAATGGGTCACGGATAGAGTGAGATCTCTGAGGAGGCAGGAGGGCATGAGGACCTGGACACAGGACGGAAAGAGGAAAAGGGACAAACAGCAGGCGTGGCTGCAGTAAGTTGTAGAGTCTCTGGCAGGTTGCCATCAAGGCAGTTGGGGGCAGGTAGAAAACAACTGGATTATCTATTTTTTGTGAACATCTGAATGACGAAGCCAAATTTGTACAAATTTCTTCAATTCCACACTGAAGTTTGTGGGTGCTCAAAAAAATATTCACTTCATTAAATTTAGAAACTATTACCCTTCTTTGGGGTGAGGCTGACTTTTGCAAACTTTTCAGAACAGCCTAACTGCAATGGAGCGTGTTTTGCTTGGAATGTAGAATTGACGCCCTGAAAACACTGAACCTGAATAACAAAGGCTCAAATATCAACCCTGTTTGTTCTTTTAAGCATGGTATAACAAAAACCCATTTCTAGGTTCCAGCTGACATTGAAACATCCTTTCATTTTCTCATTTTGATGATGTTCTAAAGGACAAGGATTTTGAGACTGGCTTCCAAGAAAAACAAATTTCAACCCCCTCCAGTCCAGCTGCAAGATAAATTCAGGCAAACTTTTCCTTGTGTCAGGGGTAGACCCAAATTTCTTTTGGGAAACTCCTCCAGGGGAAAACTCTTCCTTCCTGATAGTCAGTCTTTGCCAGGAAAAATCTCAAGAAGGGTTGAAAGGAAGATAAGTTTGAGTCAGCTACATAAGAAAACATTTAGAAAAGCACATTGGAGAATTCAGGGATAAAGTGGTTCCCAGTTTATTGTGGAGAAGAGAAGCAATTCATGTGCCATCATTATCATTTCCATCACTGTATGTTTGCTAAGCTGATTTGTCCACAACCCTGGCCATGTAAACCAAGCAGGAGCAGACTTGACTTGGAAAAGGCTGTGTCGTCCACACTGCATAACAGACAAGCTTTCACGGCAAGCTGTTCTCTCAGCGCCCACATCAGTACCCACGATATTGGCTTGCTCGTTCGCTCAGTCACTTCAGTCGTGTATGACTCTTTGAGACCCCAGGGAATGTAGCTCTCCAGGCTCCCCTGTCCATGGGATTTCCCAGGCAAGAATTCTGGAGTGGGTTTCCATTCCCTCCTCCAGGCGATCTTCCCAACCCAGAGACTGAACCCACATTTCCTGTGTCTCCTTCATTGGTAGGTGGATTCTTTACCACTGAACCACTGGGGAAGCCCTAACCACCTTACAAAAACGTTGCTTAAAAAAATGAATTAAAAAAAAAACCACTATGCATTTGCTCTCAAAAATTGCTATTGTTTGTTTTTAGTTATGATGGTTATTTACATTATTATACATATTCTAACAATCCTAAAGGGGAGCATGAGATTTATGTATTTATCAAAGGAGAGTAAAGAAGAATTGAGAAAAACTGCTATAACTGGAAAAAATAGTGCTGAAAAAAGACACTAGTAGAAGAATAAGCAATAGCTGTCTGCAGAGGCTCCACCTTGCTGATAGCACTCTGTTTAATTAAAATTTCTGGCTTTGTTGGAAGGTGTGGATCATTTCCTTATGGGGAGGAAGTCCTACATGGAGGGGATACATGTATATGTATGGTTGATTGAAGGCAAAAGGAGAAGGGGGCAGCAGAGGGTGAGATGGTTGGATAGCATCACTGACTCAATCGATACATGAATTTGAGCAAACTCTGGGAGATACTGGAGGACAGAGGAGCCTGGTGTGCTACAGTCCATGAGGTCACAAAGAGTCAGACACGACTCAGTGACTAAACAGCAACAACAATGGCTGATGCATTTTGCTGTGCAGTGGAAACGAACACAACATTGTAAAGCAACTATACTCCAATAAAAATTATTTTAAAAGTAATAGACTTTGGATAACATTTCATATGTGAAATCACTAAGTACTCTATGTATAGTAACTCATTTATTTCTCATGGCAATTCTGTGTGAAATGTACTACTAACATTATTATCACTGTCATTTTACAGAGAAGCAACCAAAGTGCAGAGTGTAATGGTCTGAATTTGTCCCCCAAGATTCATTAGCTGAGGCCCTAACTCCCAATGTGACTATATTTGGAGATAAGCCTTTAGGAAGTAATTAAGGTTAAAAGACGTCAGAAGAATGAGGCCCTAATCCAACGTGACTGGTGTCCTTAGAAGAGGAAGAAGCAAAGCAGCACCAGAGATATATGAGCACAGAGAATAGGCCATGTGAGGATGCTGCAAGAGAGTGGCCATCTGCAAGTAAGTGGAGAGACCTCAGAAGAAACCAAGTCTGCTCACAACTTGATCTTGGATTTCCATCCCTCAGAACTGTAAAGAAACAATTTCTGTTATTTAAACCACCCAGTTTTATATTTTGTTATGGCAGCCTTAGCAAATTAATACACCAAAAAACTAGAAAATTTAGCTCAGGATCTTTGCTCAGCTCTTTTGAACCCAGATTTCAGAAATCTCGCTCATCTGTCTTCATCCAGTGGGTTACAGCAGCACTGTACAATAGAAATAATTATAGAAACTATAAGCCACAAATTTGAACCTCAGGTAATTTATAATATTCTAGTAGTCAAATTTTAAAAGACAGAGGAAATTAACTTTAATAACATTTTATTTAACACAATATGCCAAGGTATTATTTTAGCATGCAATAAATACGAGGCATTATTAACAAAAGACTTAACATTCTTCTTTTTGTATCAAAAAGACTTAACATTCTTCTTTTTTAATCAAGTCTTCAAAATCCAGGGTCTATTTTCTCCTTACACCAGATCTCAGTTTGGACTAGCCACATTTCAAGTACTCCATAAGCCACACTTGGTTAGTGGCTGCCATACTGACAATACAGGTTAAAGCACTTTTACGGCATGATAATGTCAAGACTCCTTAAATGGACATGTAAAGTTTGTCCTGATGTCTCCATGTTTCCAGCTTCATACTTTACACAGCTTTTTATCTTGGCATCTTTGCTTATACTTTCCCCATTGTCTTGATGCCCCTCTTCTCATTCATCTGGCCTGCCTCCTCCTACCCATTCTATGATACCCAGCTCAGGTATCTTCCAGGAAGCCTTTCCTATAGCTCACACTGAGTTGAATACTTCTCCTGAGTGAGCCCATAATATTTCATCCTAATCCATCCTGACATTTAGCACTTTTTGTTACAATTATTTGTGCATGTGCTTTCCTCCCGGATTAGACTGTGAGCTCAAGAGCAGAGGATACGATTTGTCTCTGTGTGGGCATCAGACATGTAAACATGTGTAGAACTAAACTGCACTTAACACATGTGCTTTGATATACAAGATTCCTCATCCTGGTAAAGGGCATTCAAAGAATCTTAGGACACAAACTATTGATGCTTTCCATTGAAAACTTCATCAGTTTTCAATGGGATGAAAAATCAATGAAAAATCAAACCATTTACCTACATTGGAGACTCCTTGAGGGTAGATCAGAGTGATCAGATATGAAGGAAGGGGAGAGTTTCTCTAACCTGATTTGGCAAGCTTCCTGATGAAACTGGACTCTTGAGAGTGGGCCCAAGGAAATGGCTTAGTGGAGACTGGCTCAAGTGCCATCAATGACATAGTCTTTGTTAACGGGGAGCAGCCCAGTGTCCTCCTGGCTTGGCCTTCTCAGCTTGGAGACCCCCTTTCACAGGCAGGGCAGAAGTGATAGGGCCCCAGTATTCTCAACATGGTCCATCTGAGGACAGCCTCCACTCCATGATTAGGGGCTGGGTGGGAGAAAGAAATCCCTACCCCTTAACCACACTCAGGTCTTAGCCTCAGCAACAGATGGCTGTGGCAGGATGAGAAAAGATATTGTTCTGCTGCTCCCAGGAAGAAAATACTTTGTGTGCTAGGAGATGTTCTTGACTGCAGCTGTCTGTCTGGGAGCTGGTACTGGGAAGAGAGGGAGCCATCTTGGTTTAAATACCATAGACTTTGACCTTTCTACAAGTTTTTGTCAATGTTCTTTAATACATGCTTCTTTGTGTGCTGTTTGTCTTCAAGGCCCTTTTCCAGAGCCCTTAATCTGTTTTATGTTTTAATTTTCATCAATTTTTCTAGAGAGCAGGTCAGTGAAGCCCCTCCTGCTATCATGGCAGAAGTCAATCTTTAGAACTGTTTCTTTTAAGGTCCGTAGCTGGCAAAGTTGTTCAAGGAGACTCAGGATAAATGAAAATATATATTAGACTCTAAGTGGTGATTTTATTCATGCAAGAGAAATAAAACTTTGAGGTCATACAAAATGATGGTTAGGTAGCTAACAATTCTGCAAAGTTAGATGTTAACTTATAGAAAACTGTTAAGGGTGTCATTTTTTTTTTTTTTTTAAATATCCAGGAGAGAAGAGAACCTCAAATGGCTATATAGCTTAATTGCACAAGATTAACTAGTTTTATATATAAGTTAGAAATCTCATTTCAGAATTCCTTTGTCCACTAAATATATGAAAACGAGTTTTAATTCTTTCCTATCCAGCTGTCATTCTGCCAACTCCTTCATTAACAAGTTAAATAAAATTTAAACTCATGCTCACTATCTTTGGTATGAGAATCATGTTTCTAAGAATTTTCCTTTTCAAACCACTGCAATCTCAGTTCTCTTTTTCTTCCACAAACAGCACAGCCCCCGATCAATGAGATTAAAAAATAGATAGCTTTTCTCAGAGTCTGCTCCTAAGGTCCTGAAGAGTCTAAGCAGGGTCATGAGTTCCTAAGGGAAAAATGTGTAATATGATCTGGACTCTGCCTCTCCAAATTTATATATTGAAGTTCTAACACCCAGGACCTCAGACTGTAACTGTATTTGGAGATTGAGGCTTAAAAGAGGTAACTGTGGTAAAAATGAGGTCAGATGTTGTTCAGTTGCTCAGTTGTGTCCAAAACTCTTTGCAACCTCATGGACTGCAGCACGTCAGGCTTCCCTGTACTTCACCATCTCCCAGTGAGGTCAGATAGGAGGGCCCTAATCCAGTATGACTGGTGTCCTTACAACAGATTAGGACATAACCCTGAGAAGATATCAAACCTGCCAACAACCTTATCTCAGACATCTAACTCCCGGAAGTTGGAGGAAATAAATTTCTGCTGTTTAAGTCACCCAGTTTGCGGTACTTTGTTACAGCAGCTCTAGCGAACTAATACATTGTGCAAGGGAATATTTTGGCTTGCTTTGGATTGATCCCGTCTGGGAAATCTGGACTGATGCTGAAGCTCCAATACTTTGGCTACCTAATGCGAAGAGCTGGTTCATTGAAAAATACCCTGATGCTGGGAAAGAATGAGGGCAAGAGGAGAATGGGGCAGCAGAGGATGAGATGGTTGGAAGGCATCACTGATTCAATGGACATGAGTTTGAGCAAACTCTGGGAGATAGTGAAGGATACAGAATCCTGGCGTGCTGCAGTTCATGGGGTCACAAAGAGTTGGGCATGACTTAGTAACTGAACAACAGTGCTTTTAGCGATCAGGATGGAACGAGTTATGGCCACCCCAAAAATGTATAGTTCAGGGACAACAGTTGCAGCAAGAGTAGGGATCTGTAAATACATACACTCTGTTGGAGTTTGTCACCCAATTCCCCAAGCCCCAAGCCCCAAACTGGAAGTGGAAAGTAGTGTTGTAGGTTGAGCCAGGGCCCCATCTCCTTTTATGAGCATTCACTCAGCTCCCTGTGTAGTTTGATGAACAGCTGGTGCTTGTTTTAGACAAGATGTTGATCTCTAATAAGCAGTTTGCTGTCTATAAATCACCTGAAGCACCAAGGTTCTGTCTGTAAGGGTCTCAGTAGTTTTACTTTAGGGGTGAAGGATGGGGACTGCCAAGGGAAAAAATGGGCAGCTGCTCCCACTAGAAGCTCCTACCAGCTGTAAGGAAATGCAAATCTTTATTTATTTAGCTGATAATCTACTGTATGATGTTCTCTGCATGAATGTTTACTTAAGGGAAGAGCCTGCTTGTTTAGTGAATAGAGCTTATCATAAGAACCTTGTAATCTCTTTAATCTTTATGCCTTTATTTGTGAGAATTCACAGATTAGTCTAGAAGTAAGCCAACTTGTCTATGCCAGACACATTAATTAACAGTTAATTCTGTGGTTCTAAGAACTATATGTTAAAAAAAAACCACCCAAACTGGAAGCATTATCTGAAAATACAGAGATTCTATGCCTGTTCTGGAAAACCTTGGGTTGAGAGTCACCATTTTTGGACTATATTAAGAGATATTTAGAAAATACTCGATGTTAGTGAGTAAGGTAAATTCTTGAGACTTGGTTTGTAAGCTAGTAGTAATATGTTCCAAGAAAGGAAATACATACCAGTGCTTAGCCCTCTTCCTTGATGGCATGGTTAGATTAATTTACCACTTTGAACCCTCCTGCAAACATATTTGTTCATCAAATCAGCCTACACTAAGGTAGTACAGGAATAAGAGGTATGAGAGTGAGAGAGTCACTGGGACAATCCTAAACCTTTGTTTTTTTCCAAGTAAGTTTTTATTTCTACTTAGTTTTATTTCACTCCCAAGCCCTTATTTATTTATTTATTTTTCATAAAAACAATAAGGTATAGATGTGCAGTGGAAATCCTTAGGATAAATAAGGTGATCAAGCAGACAGTTCCTAGTTTAAAATATATAGCCAGTGGGAAGCTGCTATATGGGCATAGCTCATTTTGGTTTTCTGTGACAACCTAGAGAAGTGGGATGGGGTGAGCAGTTGGGAGGAGGTTTAGGAGAGAGGGGACACGCGCGTACTTCCGGCTAATTCATGATGTTATATGGCCGAAGCCAATGCAATACTGTAAATCAATTACCCTTCAATTAAAAATAAATTTAAAAAATCAAAGCAGACAGTTATGATTAACACACCAAGTCTTTTGCAGAAGAACCACAATATAAATCCACACACAGCCTTTTTTTTTCTAAATTAATGAACTAAAAGATAAACTTATTTGGGGGATCAAATCAGATGAAAAGCAGGTTCTTTGAAAATTCTTCTGGCAAGATGACTAAAGAAAAAAGAAGTACAACAGAAAAAGCCAGCAATTAAAAAATGGTATAGTTACTTATTAGACAGGAATTTTAAAGTACCTGCATACAACATTTTACAAGTTTGCAAACTACTGTGTAAAATGAATTACTATTTCTCCAGGTAGAATGGGAGAAAGACTATGGTTATAGAAGATAAAACACTGAATGTGTGTGTGTGTGTGCACGCTCAGTCATGTCCAACTCTTTGTGACACTCTTGACGGTAGTCTGCCAGGCTCTTTTGTCCATGGGATTTTTCCAGGCAAGAGTACTGGAGTGAGTTGCCATTTCCTACTCTAGGGGATCTTCCTGATCCAGGGATCAAACCTGTGTCTCCTGCATTGGCGGGCAGTTTCCTTACTACTGCGCCACCTGGGAAGACCCAAATACTGAATATAAAGGCATAATTTAGGTGACAGGAATATGAGGTTCACTGTGCTAGTCTACTTTTACAAATGTTTGAAGTTTTTCATTAAAAATGGAGAAGGAAATGGCAACCCACTCCAGTATTCTTGCCTGGAAAATCCCATAGATGGAGGAACCTGGTAGGCTACAGTCCATGGGGTCACAAAGTCAGACACGACTGAGTGACTTCACTCTCTTTCTTTCTTTTCCATTAAAAAAACAAGTTAAAAAAAACACACCAAGGTAAATACATTTTTGGAGCATGATAGGAAACCAAATAATTATTTCAAAAACAGACCAAGAGTCAAGCATTTATCTTTTCTTTCCTATAGAGACTATACCTCAGAGTAACCAAATAGTTGATATTGGGAAGTTCTCTTATTACATAAAAGTAATACAAATAAAACACCTGAAAAAGATTTCCCTAGTAGTCCACTGATAAAAAATCCACCTGCCAATGCAGGGGACATGCCACGAAGCAGCTAAGCCCATGTGCAACTACTGAGCCCACATGCCGAGAGGCTATGCTCTGCACACAAGACAAGCCACCGCAATGAGAACACCCAAACCACAGAGAAGAGCAGCCCTTGTTTGCCGCAATTCGAGAAAGTCCATGCACAGCAACAAGAATATTTAATAAATAAATAAATATTAAAAAACAATACCCTAAAGGATAGAACTTTGCTGTTTTGCAATTTCTAAATATTAACTGACCTATGCAATATCAGCAATGGCTATTACCATGCCAAGAAAAGACACATTATATGTGCCTGGTGCCATCTATGGAATATTCTTGCCCCCCACCACCCCCCAAAAAGGGGGAGGCAGGCAAAAGTTAAGGAAAGAAGCAACTGACAATTTACAAAAACTCTGAGGTGGGGAGACATGTTAAAGAAATAATATCATGGAGGGCATGTGAAATCTAGACTGCTAGTTCACAAAACAAATAGCTCAATTTCTTCAAGTAAGTTACATGAAAAAAATGATGGGACAGGAAGCTATATATTAGAAAGCTATCAATAATTACAATATATGGCTTAAAACTTAACATTCAAAAAACGAAGATCATGGCATCCAGTCCCATCACTTCATGGCAAATAGAGAGGAAACAATGGAAACAATGAGAGACTTTATTTTCTTGGGCTTCAAAATCGCTACAGATGGTGACTGCAGTCATGAAATTAAGACACTTGCTCCTTGGAACAAAAGCTATGACCAACCGAGACAGCATATTAAAAAGCAGACCTTAGCCGACAAATGTCCATCAAGTCAAAGCTATGGTTCTTCTAGTAGTCATATAGAGATGTGAGAGTTGGACCATAAGGAAAGCTGAGCATTGAAAAATTGATGCTTTTGAACTGTGGTGCTGGAGAAGACTCTTGAAGAGTCCCTTGGACTGCAAGATCAAACGAGTCAATCCTAAAGGAAAACAGTCCTGAATATTCATTGGAAGGACTGATGCTGAAGCTGAAGCTCCAATACTTTGGCCACCTGATGCAAAGAACCAACTCATTAGAAAACACCCAGATGCTGGAAAAGATTGAAGGCAAGAGGAGAAGGGGACAACAGAGGATGAGATGGTTGGATGGCATCGCCGACTAGATGGGACATGAGTTTGAGCAAGCTCTGCGAGTTGGTGATGGACAGGGAAGCCTGGCATGCTTCAGTCCATGGGGTCACAGAGTTGGACACGACTGAGCGACTGAACTAAACTGATAGACTAAGTACTGAAGTATCTAGAGATGAAATTATATGAAGTTTGGGATTTGTTTTAAAATAATTCAAGGGAACAAGCAGTAGATGAAAAAGTTTGGCCACTAGTTGAAGTTTGGTGTAAATGGGCCTGCATTGTACTAATTAGTATATATTTAAGAATCTTAATAACAAGAAGTTCTGCCAAGACTTTTGTATAAAGTCTCCACTTAGGGTGCCAGGGAGCTAGGTAGGTTTTTCCGGCTTTTCTTGATGAAAGTATGTAAGGAGTTACATATCAGATAGGCAATCAGATACAGCTTTTATTTGCAAAAACAAAACTAAAATGTATTACTGAAATCTTTTCTCAATCTAGTGGGGTGTAAAACCATTCAAAAGGTAACATTTATTTGAAAACACTGTGTTTTTTGTGTTGTCAGAGAAACATTTTTCCCATAGGTATGCCATGGTCAGAGAAATGCAATATATAGACGTTCAAGAATGTCATGATGAGACTCAGTACATGGTATCTTGAGTACTTTATAAAATTACCCTCCTGGGTAGAATAATCAGCTGACTTAAGCAGTAAGCAAATTGGTTTACAGCTCCTTGCTCAATTATAACCATTTTTCAAATTCTTTTAAATTGACATAATACACAGATAAATGCACAAATTTTAAGTGTACAAGCGCAATGAATTATCAGAAAGTAAGCACTCCTGGATAACTAGAACAAAATTTTAAAAATATTAACACATCAGAAACCTCTGCTCATGCCATCAATTACTTGTTTCTGAACTTGATATAAATAGAATTACACATTATATATTTATTTTTTGTATGGCTTCCTTTGTTCAACATCACATTTGTGAGACTCTTTCCTGTAGCTTTTATGTAGCTTTACTGTGTTCACTTGTATAAAGTATTCCACTATAAAAATACATCATTATGAAATTTCTTTCTCTCTCATTAGTGCCTGTTGCCCTAATGTGACTTTGTCTAACATTTATGTAACTAATACTGGCTTTCAGTTGGCTAAAAACAATCTCTGAACAGGTTAGAATTTAATACTTGTTTTCTGCAGGATCAAGGACTGGAGTAATCCCATAACTTTAGGCATAGAGCAAGGATATAGGTGCTTTAACCATGTGCAACTTACTCCAACAAAACCACTGAATCTTTTCCTGTTACCCTGTGTATATCCTTAGAACAAAGATAGGAATGAAGAAAATACAGAGATCTCCATGGGACATTAGAATAACTAATTTTTTTCTATTTTATACTTTTTTATACTAGCAGAGGTAGGAATTCTCTATCAGAACCCTATGATTATGAATGTGGTAATTCTAAGAAAATGATTAGAATTTTATCAGCTCAACATAAATTAACAGAAACATATAGTGAAGAATTCCACCAGAAGTGGCATAGAAAAAAATTCACTGATGTACAACCACACAGAGTAAACAAGTAGGGTTTAATACTTCCAACTATTCCTAACAGCATCTCAGTTTAATTATCTGCAAATTTGGGGCATTAAAAATTGGGTACAGCTTGTTTGATAGTGTTCATTTCTACAACCGTTCTTCAAGTAATGGCATATGTCTTAGAAATGATCATTGCCCTGAAATGGCTTTCTAGAGATAGCTATCACACAGTATGTGTTCCTACATGTTCGTAATTAGCTGTAGGATAGCTTTAGCCATATATATTCTGATTAGAATAGCCTTAGAGGCCTCATGATCCATTTGGGGAGCTTCCGATTGAAGGCAAGAGTTCAAGGCTATGTGACTTATGGATTTAGGCTGACATTTCTACTAGATTACACAGTTCTTAGAAGGTAAATCACGATATCTCTAACTTTTCATTATCTTTCCCAGCACATAGCTTAATTCTGGTATAATCAGTACTTGGTGAGCTGAATTGTGTGCCCTCAAAATTCTTCTATTGAAATCCTAACCCCCAGTATCTCAGAATGTAACCGTATTTGGAGATACAGCCTTGAAAGAGGTAATTAACAGTACAATAGGGTCAGATTCAGTTCAGTTCAGTTGCTCAGTCGTGTCCAACTCTTTGCGACCCCATGAATCACAGCACACCAGGCCTCCGTGTCCATCACCAACTCCTGGAGTCTACCCAAACCCATGTCCATCGAGTTGGTGATGCCATCCAGCCATCTCATCCTCTGTCGTTCCCTTCTCCTCCTGCACCCAATCCCTCCCAGCATCAGGGTCTTTTCCAACGAGTCAACTCTTCGCATGAGGTAGCCAAAGCATTGGAGTTTCAGCTTTAGCATCAGTCCTTCCAATGAACATCCAGGACTGATCTCCTTTAGGATGGACTGGTTGGATCTTCTTGCAGTCCAAGGGACACGCAAGAGTGTTCTCCAACACCACAGTTCAAAAGCATCAGTTCTTTGGTGCTCAGCTTTCACCATCCAACTCTCACATCCATACATGACTACTGGAAAAACCATAGCCTTGACTAGACGGACCTTTGTTGGCAAAGTAATGTCTCTGCTTTTAAACACGGTTTCTAGGTTGGTCATAACTTTCCTTCCAAGGAGTAAGCGTCTTTTAACTTCATGGCTGCAATCACCATCTGCAGTGATTTTAGAGCTCCCCAAAATAAAGTCTGACACTGTTTCCCCATCTATTTTCCATGAAGTGATGGGACCAGATGCCATGATCTT
The DNA here is from genome assembly GCF_001704415.2 of Capra hircus. Lineage (NCBI taxonomy): Eukaryota > Metazoa > Chordata > Mammalia > Artiodactyla > Bovidae > Capra > Capra hircus. The sequence goes on from NC_030815.1 coordinate 101,346,281, forward strand.
CGTTTTCTGAATGTTGAGCTTTAAGCCAACTTTTTCACTCTCCTCCTTCACTTTCAAGAGGCTTTTTAGTTCCTCTTCACTTTCTGCCATAAGGGTGGTGTCGTCTGCGTATCTGAGGTTATCTTGATTCCAGCTTGTGCTTCTTCCAGCCCAGCATTTCTCATGATGTACTCTGCAAATATGTTGCATAAGCAGGGTGACAATATACAGCCTTGACGTACTCCTTTTCCTGTTTGGAACCAGGTGGACTCTAATCCAATAGTAACCTCTACAACTGTAAGGAGACACATTTCTGTTGGCTAAGCTGCCCAGGCTGTAGTACTTTATGTCAGCTCTAGCAAACTAATACATATAGTAACTAGATTTTTTAAAAGTTAGTTTTCTCAAATTTCCAACTTGAAGTTACACTTTTTTTCAGAAATAGGTAAGAACTTTTACTCTTTGGCAGAAATTAACACCCCCATCACATATGCAGTTTCTTTAAATTGGTCTTGGCAGTTCCCAGAAAAGTACATAAGCATCCCAATCCCATGTATAAACCTTTAAGACTGAACTCACACCACTTGGCAGGACAGAACTGCAATGCCAGGCTGTAACGGAGAGTGCTGGATAATGTCAGAGACCTGGGTTGTAGTCCAGATTCTGCCAGTAACTGCCATGTTGCCTTGGGCAAGTCACTTCCTTGAGCCGCTCATTTTTAAAAGGTGGAAATTGAACTATGTGGGCTCTTAGATACATTTACGCTCAAGACTGTGTGTGACTCAACGATGGTTATAAGCCTCTGCTGTGTAAATAAGCATTTCATGGTTAAACAAGTTTATCAGCTCAGTTGCTCAGTGGTGTCCGACTCTTTGCAACCCTGCAGCACGCCAGGCCTCCCTGTCCATCACCAACTCCCAGAGTTTATTCAAACTCATGTCCATCGAGTCAGTGATGCCATCCAGCCATCTCATCCTCTGTCATCCCTTTCTCCTGCCCCCAACACCTCCCAGCATCAGTCTTTTCCAATGAGTCAACTCTTCGCATGAGGTAGCCAAAGCATTGGAGTTTCAGCTTTAGCATCAGTCCTTCCAATGAACACCCAGGACTGATCTCCTTTAGGATGGACTGGTTGGACCTCCTTTCAGTCCAAGGGACTCTCAAGACTTGTCTTCTCCAACACCACAGTTCAAAAGCATCAATTCTTCGGTGCTCAGCTTTCTTTATAGTCCAACTCTCACATCCATACATGACCACTGGAAAAACCATAGCCTTGACAAGACAGACCTTTGTTGGCAAAGTCATGTCTCTGCTTTTTAATATGCTATCTAGGTTGGTCATAACTTTCCTTCCAAGGAGTAAGCATCTTTTAATTTCATGGCTGCAATCACCATCTGATTTTGGAGCCCCCCCAAAATAAAGTCTGACATTGTTTCCCCATCTATTTCCCATGAAGTGATAGTTTATAGAAGTTTACAAAAACTGTTTTGGCCATACGGTTATTTTATCTTTCCCTAATAAAAATGCCTCTAGATATATTAAAAAAAACTGACCTAGTTACATTCATGGAGACAATAGATTTTTAGATGAGCAAGCAAAGATCAGTAGTAGTATTCTATGCCATTAAAAATAATCACACACATAAATTCCCACTTCCAAAAGATCCTAGAATAAAAGATTAAAATAAATGACTGCTTAGACTCCCATAATCCAATAATACTTTAAAGAACCTAAAAATAAAACATTTTTGTCTATGGAAAAGAAATATATAGGCAGCTGGTAACTATGTTACCCTTTAATTGAAAAGAACACAAACTTGGTTTGAGATCACACCTCATGTCTCAAAATTCCCTAGGGAAGCCAAAAACTGGAAAAAATGTTCCAGCTCTTGTTTGGCATTATACATATATTGCCTGTGTGTGTGAGAGAGAGAGAGACAGAGAGAGAGAGATATACACAGAAAGAGAGAGCAAAAGACAGCGTTCATGCAAATATACCAACGTGAGGGGGTGTGCCATTTACAAAGCTACCTGTAGGATGATTAGAAAAGCACTTTGTTTCTCAAAATGAGAACTGTTCCTGAACCAAGAAAGAGATGATCAGCAAACTTAGGGTTGTTTAGTTTTTAAAGCTGTGTGCACATGTGCTTGGTATGCTGTAACAAGTTTAGATGGATGGTTATGAGAAAGAAAAGAAAATATGACATCATTAGAATTACAGGTAAGACAAGGGAAAACCCAAAGTACAGACAAGAACACAGAAATATTTTAAGAGAGTGCAGATGTCATGACATTTATTAAAAGGCATGCTACAATGCTATACTTGTTAGGAAAAGAGTAGAGATATCAATAGTCAGCAAATATACAAACTGAACGAAAATGGAATATACTGTAGTGTACAGAAGCTTTAATTAACCATGCACTACGCACTTAGAAAATATGTTTTTTAATATTTTATCGTCTCTTCGCATTTATAACATGATTCACTTTGACAATCACAGAATCCTTTTCTTCCAAAGCCACAAACTGTGTTACAAATGAAAGCTGGTACTGCAGCTTATCAAAATATACAAGACAATTGATGTTTTATATAAAACCACTTTATATGTCAACTTGTTCCCCAAAACTGCTTTTTCCCCCCCTTTTTTGGCCTGGTTTTAAAAAATGTTGTTACAAATATTTACAGCATTTACTTCTGTTAGATGAACATTCTTATAAACTGAAAAAGGGAATTTTATGATCAGACCACATAAAACACGAGACAATGTCAGAGGCTCCTAGCTGTGCTATTTTTTTTTCTTAAATACAGTACTGAAAATGCCCATCGAACCCTTATCATCTAATCCATTCTGTTCACATTTAAACTCCCATTTTCTCTAAGTAGTCTATTCACCGATAGGAAATAGAAAGTAAAGGCCGCTTTGCACTGGGTCTTCTTTCAGAAAGGAGCTTAGGAAAAAATGCTTAACAGAAAGGAGTCAAAACCAGAACAGTCAGTCTTTGGTCAGAGCAATGAGGTGACATTTTGATGCAAAACTCTGCTCGGTTAGCAATCTTTATAATTAGTACTTTTTGGATGTGGGATGAATTTTTTAAAGATCTGGGTATCAATGGTAAAGGGAAAAAAGGCCAGAGTATGATTTTTTAAATGACATCAAAAATAGTTATTTAAATATTTATTATTACAACTACTACAGATTCAAGAACTAAAAATAACCTAAAAACAACAACAAAAATCTGTTTACAGTGCTGATTTAAGCTTGCCATAAGCAGCTTTCAACCATGACTATTATCACCAAGGTCACTGGGCCAGAAAAATACCCCTGTTCTCTGGAACACATGCCTCAGGTTACAGAAATGAAGATGACTACCACAAAGACTTAGAGCAGCTCTGTTCTTGGACCTGCACATGCTATGAATATTATGTGAGGAAGGCAAAAAGTGTTAACTGAGACTTCATTTTACAGGTACAATTGTTTCCTTGAAAAAATGGTCTGTGGGATAACATTCTTTTAAAATTATATAGTATGCATTTCCTGAAAACCAGGAAACCTAAACCTAAACCTCAAATAGGAAGAGAGATCAATTAAGACTACTGAAGAAGGCACATAAACTTTGGTCCTGTTTCTTTCATTTTTCACCCTCTATAAAACCCCCTAAACTGATATTTTAGTAATTTTCTATTTTTTAAACCATTCACAACTAGCTGTTAAAATTTGCTCTGAAAAAAGACTGCAAATAGTCTTCTAGATAATAACACAGCTGAATTAAGAGACAGCTGAATTACATTTTCTTCAAGGGAAAAGTTTTGTGCAATCTAATGGTATTTCTTTTTAGCACAATAGTAGATTATTTTAAGTCTGGCAGTTTTATTCTTGTTAACAACAGATCAAGACAAAGGAAAGGTTTAGAATGCTTTTACCCATAGTCATGCTGTCTTTTTGGTTTTAAAAATAGCAGTACACATTAGTTTTTCTAAGAGATAGCCTGACAATTTGGCAAATAGGGTTTTTAAGTGACTCACTGCGGGCAGGGGGACACATACTGTTGAGCTTGTCATCTTTCATCCAAAAAATATTTAGTGGAACAGAAGGGGAATTACATGATAAGACAATCAGTGCATATCCTGCCTGCTTAATAACATGGACGTTTCCAAAATTTCTTACAAAACTGAACAGAGACATTCCTGAGTACTACTTCTAATCAACTGAAGCAGAACCTACGATGACCATACTAGGTGGAGCCAAAGAAGCACTGCTTCCATAAGGAACCAGGCAGGCAAAACCTGTGTCTCTAAAAACTGTGAGATTTGCAACTTTCAACAACAAAATCAGAAACATTACTACAAGTAACATCACAACTTAGCCTTGAACAAAGAATTTACGGCATTCTGTAGGAACTACTGGGCAATTCTGATACTCTCCAGTAAGCTATCAAACTATTTAGCTTATTTTCCTATTTGTATCTCACACAAAAGACAATTTACTACTATGCAAGTTATTTAAATCTCAAAGTAAAACTTTTTGGCATAAATTGCTACCATTTAATGTGTACTGCTATTTTTTTTTTTCAGAGTTTCATACTATAGGTTTTGTTGGTTATTCATTTTGTACTGTTATTTTTAAAAGTCCTGAATATATATAATTTGTGTCAAAGTCAGACACCTCCAAAAATAAGACAATTCTCTTGGAAATAAAGTAAATAAACTTTAAAACAGGATACTACGACAGCTCAACAACAACAAAACACTGCTTAGCAGATATCAACTAACTGCATGCTAAAACAAAAAGGACAAAGATCTAGTTTTTTCACTGCCCTGATATTTTTAATCTTTTTACAGAAACTATGTCAACACAAATACTGTAGACCTCTATAATTCAAAGAGCAAACAGCCCAATATGGACAACATCCATGTGCTACAGCTCATTTTAGACACAAATTGATGGTTTCGAACACACTGTTTTAAATAAGAATATCTCACTTTTCCAAATCTGAATTGGATTAATGTTTTTGGTCAATAATTTAAGATGTATGTAATGTACAACATTAGAGGAGTGCATGTATGTATATACACTCAACTACATACACACACACACACACACGCACACACACACGCACACACACACGCACACACACAAAGCCCTGAAAAGGATTCAAATGTTCTCTCTCAAATATAAAGGCCATTTCCTACTTCAAAATTACATTCAACACCATTTATGATCTCCCTTCTGCTACACTTCTGCTACACTTACACTGAATGTTATGAGAATCATGAATTGAAACTACACAGTAATTCCTAACTCAAAAAGAAAAAAAAATCCAATTTAAAATATAAATGAAAATTACAATAGTGCTTGTGAAGAAGGAAAAAATAAAGCAGACTTGGAGTAATTTAAAGAAACTGGTTTTTCCTCCCTTCCCTCTTACTCAGTGTTTCGGTAAAAATATATTTCATAAGTGAAAAAAAAAAACTAGATAAATGATTATACCTATCAGCCAATACTAAAACTGATCCGTTCGAAAGATCTCAATTTAGTATCCTTCGTTTTCCACTGACTAATTGTTGCTTAGAGTTGAGGGAATTTTGCTTTTGAACAATCCAGAATGTCTTTTGCATTCTCCAATATTTTTGCAAAGCTGTTTTTGTTAAAACTTTCCTGTTTAATTTAATGGCTGGAATATAATAAGAGATTGAGATATTCTTCTAAAAGGTGAGATGAGCCACTCTGAGAATCTGAGAAAAGTGAAAAAGCAATAGACAAAAATGACCCTTTTAACAAATTCTGCTTTAAAAAATCTACTCAAGCACTGAAGGAATAAGTAATCAATGCAAAGTATCTAATTAAAAAAAAACAATTGTACATTATACAGTCACTGAAACAACATTAAAACGTAGGCTTACATTCATCTAAAAAGAGAGAGGGACAGAGTATGAGAAAGAACCCACTCCGCATACACCATGTATGTGGGCACTCACTCAGTACTGGAGCTTCATTAACAAAGAAAAGCAAGTTCTCACTTGAGTATATGACAAAAACCAAGCAATCCTGAGACAAATTCTAATGGATAAAGATTAGACAAGATCCAGAAACGGAGACTGCATTTTATAGCCCCATACTGGTATGCTATAACCGCAATGACCACTGCTGGTCACAATATGAAGAGGCCTACAGGTGTGCACTGAGTTATTCCCAAAACCATTTAACCCTTCCCCACCCCACCTCTACACCAAAGCACCAAAAATTTGAATAGAAACTATTACTTCTTGAAAAATCACTTAAAATTGCAATAAAAAAAAAAACAAACTTTAAAATTCTTGCCAAAACAAGGAAAGAAAAAACAAATGCTCACCAAGCCCACAATATAGCTTTTAAGATACTTAGATAAAACTCTAACCTATTATATTATAAGCACATAATAAGGCACATAATAGGAAATTAAGTAAATACACAGTAATTCTGAATAAGTATTAGAGATTACAGTGGTACAAAAAACCCTTGAGATTAATTTTTTTTCTAAAAGAAGACTTTACCAAAAATAACTTTTAAAAAATCTGTCAAACCATATGATAGACCTGAATATTTTCCTTAAGACTGTAAACTTTTTTTTCTGAAAACAACTATAAAAAAGTAGTTTATAAGTAGTATTATTTTTCTTTTTAAATTTTCCAAGATCATATTACTAGGAAACTGTCATTGTGAAATTTAAACCATGATTTTCCCAAATTAAATTAATTATTCTGACACCTTAATAGATTCTGGTTGGATTCCACGTAATTTCCCTGGAGACAGTTGAGACACTTCATTCTCCAAATAGTCTTACAAAGTTATGCAAAGGAGTGTCTTACAGTGGAAAAAAAAAATTGAAAGAAAACATGCAAGTTTATCAATTTGCTTCCAATACAACCCATTTATGTATAGTAAGTATCAATATATGCCAAATAACTGTTATAACTTATAAGAGAACATAGTTTCCTACAGGACTCAAACTTCTGAGTCGTAAAGTTAAAAACTTGGTTATAGGTCATTTAAATTACTTATGTCAAGTAATTTTAAAAGTCTATATGTTCAAATTTTTCAAAGTACAAAGGAGTTTAGAAATGTTGTATAAGGCTGATCTGGACCCAAATTAAAAGAAAGTCTGTCCTCTTGAAATCCAATTTAATACAGGAATTAAATTACTGGAAAAAATTTTTTTCCTGAAGATTATTTTCATTTTAGAAACAATGGTACAAAGGAAAAACACGCCTCTGATGACATACTGGCAGAGGGGAGAAATGGGAAAAGAGAACATCCCTTGATTTTTTTAATATACTTTAACATCAAAGTCAGAAAGAGTTATTTTTGAAAAAGAGGCAGAATTGGTCTTGAGCTGCTTCAGTCTATGTCTGAAGGTTTTACTGAAATTATGGTCCAGTCTTAGGAGAAAAATTCACAGAAAAGTCAGATTGTAGATTTTGAGAAGGAAACTCTGAGGTGATGATTTTCTCCAAGGTCATGGTTATGAAGCTCAATGAGGGCCTGGATTGCTTCTTCCACAGATCCCAACTGAATGAGTGCCATTTTGCGATCTTTCCTAAAGTGGCAGAAGAAACAGAAAAAGTACACAGAATTAATTTTGCCTACAAACCTCTTCCCCAACCCTAGAAGATTTCATTAAATTACCATAAACATTTGCAAATCATGTTACTGTATTTTTTAAAAGAATGGACTTACTGGAAGAATTTAAAAGCCTTCACTGAACATCCAGCTTCTGTGAAAAGATTCTTCAGGTCATCTACTGTAACAGAGGGGCTGTGAAAACATCACAGAGAGAGTCAACTATCTTATCCCTAATTTTCAAATGAAGCAAAGATTAACTCCTGACATCATTAGGTCTCTAGAATACTTCACATTACAAAGACCATAAAGCCATGCAATGAAGATATCATTTGCAAGTGCCTTTAAAGACCTTCAAGGTTGGGCTTCCGCAACGGCTTAGTGGTGAAAAATCTGCCTGCAATGAAGAAGATGAGACTTGGGTTTGATCCCTGGGTCGGGAAGATCCCCTGGAGGAGGAAAGAGCAACCCACTCTAGTATTCTTGCCTGGAAAATCCAATGGACAGAGGAGCCTGTTGGGTTTTCCACAGAGTCGCAAAAAAAAAAAAAAGATGTTCAAGATTGATGCATGCATGTCTTCAGACAATGGAATTTTGTTTCAATTCTTTTGCATAAGACATGGGCAAGTATCTAAAGAACAAGATAATCTTTTTATATTTACTCTTTCAATGGGATTATTACCCATACGGCTTTAGTACCTAACTAGTACTTCCAATGGAGAAGGCAATGGCACTGCACTCCAGTACTCTTGCCTGGAAAATCCCATGGACGGAGGAGCCTGGTAGGCTGCAGTCCATGGTGTTGCTAAGAGTCAGACACGACTGAGCGACTTCACTTTGACTTTTCAATTTCATGCACTGGAGAAGGAAATGGCAACCCACTCCAGTATTCTTGCCTAGAGAATCTCAGGGATGGGGGAGCCTGGTGGACTGCCATCTATGGGGTTGCAGAGTCAGACACGACTGAAGCGACTTAGCAGCAGTACTTCCAAGCCCCTTCCCTAGCTCTGATTTGTCTTCTATAGTCCACTATTAGTCCAGTATATTTTTAGTACTAATCCAGTATCTTTTCAATTACTTTCAGGATAATTACAAACGTGTATATGTGCCAATCATTACACTTGCCTCCTAGTATTTATAATACCCTTTGGGTACTCCTCTCCCATACAGAAGAAAGATGTCCTCTGTAACCCTCAGGGTATTATAGAAATGACGCGTGACTTCTGAGGCTGAGAGACACTGTGATTTCCACCTTGCCCTTTCTGGAATGATTAGCTCAGGAAGAAACCAGCTGCCTTTTCATGAAGACAGCCAAGTAGCCCTAGCACAGGTCCTTGTGGCAAGGAACTGACTAAGCATATGAGGGAGCCACTCTGGAAGTGGACTCTAGCCCCATTACAGCCTTCAGATGCTATTTTGTGAGAGACTTGGCCAAAACCTAAGCCACTTCTGGATTCCTGACTCACAGTAACAGTTTGAGATAAAGAACATCTACTATTGTGTTAAGCTGTTAGGTTTTGGAGTGATCTGCTTACACACCAGTAGACAGCTAATACGGTAGTCTACCACATGACAGTCAGCCGACTAAAAGCAGACTCTTCCTCATTTCACAACTGCCAGCAAGGATGGTCTTACAGAACAACAACTGGCTCTGCTAGCAGAGAGATCCGAATTCACATCCTATGGGCCATTCACCTGGTATGTCACTCCTGAGTAAGTTACTTAATCTGAGCCTCTCACTTTCAGTGTTAAAATGAAACTAACAACCTTTACTCCAAAGGTTATTATGGATAAACTGCTACAGACAGAACACAGAATGGTGGTTACCAAGGACAGGGCAGAGAGAAACAGAGAGATATTGTCTAATGGGTACAGAGCTTCAATTTGAGATGATGACAAGGATTTACAGATGGATACAAGTGATGGTTGCACACTATGAAAGTATATAATGTGAGTCTACACTGAAACACACACTCCAAAATGGTTAAAATGGTTATGTATTTAACCACAATTTTAAAAAGAAGATTATGATGGAGATTAAATGAGGTAATGCATGTAAGACACCAGCACAGTGCCCAATACTTGGTAGATGGTTAAAAAATACATTAACATACTTTCTTTCTCCTACCTACATGTCCAGTGTAGGCTGCAACCTGAGACCACCTCCTGGATAAATGTCCTTAAGAGGGAGCCTGCTTTAGTCTTTAAATATGTTGCCTCACTCGCTCATTCTGTAGTAATGAGGTGCTAAATTTCTAGATGCACATAATTGAGATTTTTTTCCTAAAGCGACTCCTCCTGTTGCCTGGAAGGCATAAGGCTTGAGCCACTGCCCAATTCAGATGCAAAGTTTCTCCATGTGCCTAATTGGAGACTAGTGAGGAGTCTGGGCATTCAACGGTATTTTAAATGATTATTTTCTGTTCCTATTCAATGGCCATTCTCATTTTCAGAAATGTCTCAGAACTGTAGCCTTTTCCATTCCCTTTTAACTTTTCATGCACATGCTCGCATACAACTATACCCCCCAACTTTTACCCTTTCTTTCCAAAGCTATCCTCCTCCATGTTATATAAAACTGTCATCTTTTTTGGTCAAGGATTTCACAAATTAAAACTGGGATTTCCAGTTTTACATTTCTTAGGCTTTGATGACCACACAGTCTCTAACAATTCAGCTTTGTCGTACTGGCTCAAAAGCAGCCATAGCTAATACATAAATCAATAAATGTGGCTGTGCTCCCTGAAACTTTTCTCATGGAAGGTGAAATTTTATGTAATTTTCTCAAATCATGAAACATTATTCTTTCGTTTTTCCCCAACCACTGAACATGTAAAAGCTGGTCTTAGCTCATGGGCCTTACAGGTGGATTTGGCCCATGGGCTGTAGTCTGTCATGTCAGTCTCTAAGCTAGATGATGGCTAAAGAACAAGTCTGCTACAACACTGGTTACAACAGACTGGTTGTAAGAAAATAATTTCTAGCTTTTAGATATATATGTGGCTTGTAGGTGAAAAAAACAGAGAATTCAGTTTTACCAAATTCTTGCGTGCATGCTCAGTTGCCTCTGACTCTTTGTAACCCCATGGGCTGTAGACCACCAGGCTTCTCTGCCCATGGCATTTTCCAGGCAAGAATACTGCAGAAGGTTGCCATTTCCTACTCCAGGGGATCTTTCCAGCCCAGGGGTTGAACTTATGTCTCCTGTGCCGCCTGCACTGGCAGGCAGATTCTTTAGCACCTGGGAAGCTTACCAAATTCTTAAAAACATCAATTATTTGATTTTGCTATGCTGGTTGCTGAAGGGTCTTTTCTTCTACAGAAGGATGAATAAGTATGTACCAATGGAATATCTCTGCATAAATGTAATTTTGCCCTTCCCTGTTTGGAAAGAAAAATTTTAAACACTGCTACCTTTACTTTTGGAGTGTAAGTTTAGATAAACTTCTTAAGACATGATGGCAAATACATCATCTGACATAAATTAGTGAATTTCTACTACGTTAACAATAATTTCAGTTATCTCCCCAAACCATATACTCTAGATTATTTATCACTGAAATGAATAGTAACAAATTAAGATACATACGGGATGTTGGAAAGATGCAGAGTAGCTGATGGGGGAAAAATATTCTGGAAGTTTTTAGAGCCAGGTTTTTTAAAGCGATGCAAAGGACTATTGCTAAAATCCTTAGTCAGACCTTGGTCTTCTTGTCCCTCTCGAGGAAGCTGAACTGCTTGATGCTTGGACAGTGTAGCACGAAGCACTTTCCCATAAAGTCTCTGACCGCTCAGATGGTTCATTGCTGGTGCATAACAAGAAAATAAGGAAATTCTGGATATTAAGGTAGAGTCTCTGTAAAACTATCACATTTCTTTTTATTTAGTCATTTAAAATTATATTGTCAGTTTGAGGGCTTAAACAGTTTTAAATTTAAGAACTCTTATATATGAAAATATATTAAATGAGTTGATTTTACCATAATGAAAAGCAATACAACAAAAAATACCTATTTTCCTAGCAGAGTGCTAAAACATTTCAGAATGCCTGAAATATAACATAAGCTCAGGAAATGGCTACTGAATAAATTAATCTCAAGCAAAGCTTTTAAAAATAAATATCTGACTAGTAATATTTCAACAGCCACTATAATAATGAATGGTGAAATAGCAAAATGACACTTTCTTATACTATCATTATGAACTTTTAAGCAACAGTTCTAGAAAACTTAAAAGGAAAACAAGCAAACAAATGAAAGAAAACAAGTCATGTTTATTAGTTTAAAGCTAATGGAAAAATCCTAGAGTCAAAGCTCTAAACATCAATGATATGTTCAAACAGATAAATGCACTTCAAAGAGTTATTAACATTTTTAAATCTTAAAATGTAAGCAGATCCAAATAATACTGCAGACACTGACATAAAGAGGAACTTTTTCTAATTAAGCTGTAAGTTTACTTCATGGGAAAATTCACATACAAAAGGAGCATATAATATGCACATATAATAATGACTATTACTAATCACTAGTACCTAGTTGAGCTTGATTTGCATCTGCCATCTGAACCAGTGCGTTTTCTTTCTTATTAAACATTATCTTCACTCGATGTACATCACCATATACTCCTAATTAAAAAGACAAAATAGTTTTTTAGTGTTGACTGTGTAGTGTTCAATTAATCCCTTCACGTGGATGTCTCATAAATACTTCAAATTTAATATATTCCAAACCGATTCATCTCCCCTTTCTGTCCCCTCCTGTGCTCACTAACTCTCTTGATAAACAGTATCATCATGCATGTGGTTGCTCTGGTCAGACATCTGGGAGTCATCTTTTGACCTACTCCTTTCCTTAAGTTCTTACATCCTATCAACTACCAGTACTCATTAATTCTATGGCCTAAAAACCTCTCACATTTGTCCACTTTTCCCATCCTCCCTACCATCGAGGTAATTATCACTATTTCACAACTGGACAATCACAACAACCTCACAAACTGATCTCATTACATCCAATTTTTCTACACTGTGTTCCCCAAAATGGGTCCCACATCCCCAAAAGCAGGCAAAACGATTCACTGGGGTGTGGGACAATAATGAAAGTGAAAGCCGCTTAGTTGTGCCCGACTCTTCGTAACCCTATGGACCACACAGTCCATGGAATTCTCCAGGCCAGAATACCGGAGTGGGTAGCCGATCTACTCTCCAGGGGGTCTTCCCAAACCAGGTATCAAACCAGGGTCTCCGTATTGTAGGTGGATTCTTTATCGACTGAACTATCAGCGAAGCCCGAGAGGATAATAAACTGTTATTTAATCCTGATTTGTTTATATAAACCTATATGAAAAACTACATTTTACTAATTTTCATCATATAGAAGAAATTATAGGTGGAAACTTTCTACAATGTGAAGGATATTTTCTCATTTTTTTCCATTTAGTGTGCTAAAATATTTTGCAGTTCATATGGAACAGGGTATCACCAATATCGTAAAAATAAGATCCTTAAACAGTAGCACCATTACCATACTGTGTAACAGGATGAGAGAATGACTAGGACAACCTTCAGGGCACACAAAGGAGAACTGGTTATCTTTATGGGCAAGCCCCTACAAGCAACTAAACTGAGAGATAAACAGTAGCTAAAAAAAATATGCATATATATGTAAGTGTCCCAAATTTGCTGTCCTTTTCAGAAATGACAAGTGGCTGAAATATTGTTGCTCAGTTGCTCAGTAGTGTCCAACTCTTTGCACTCCATGGGCTGCAGCACACCAGGCTTCCCTGTCTCTCCTGGCCAAAATAAATAACCTTTAAAAAATAACATACAATTTGTATTTCAAGCTGAGGGTGACTTTTTTCTAAATTAGTGAGAAATTAACTATTTTTGGAAAGAAAGGTGCTCTGGCTACTAAAGAGACATATGAAAATTTAGCATGAACACATGATTTTGTTACTGATAATCACATAAATGTATTATGAATTGAAACTTTTATAGAAACTGCACCTGAGTATGAAGTATCTCTGTGGGGTGACAGAGATGTTCTCAAATTGAACTCTGGTGATGGCTGCACAACTCTGTACATTGACTAAAAATCGCTTAGTTGTATACCTAAGTTAGTGAACTGTATGGCTGTAAATTATATTTGAAAGACACTGTTAAAAAAACCTATTATCCACTCAGAAAATTTGAAACAATTTCTCATTCTATTAAAAATTTTTCCAAATGAAGATTATTAGTAAGTTTTAGCCCCATTATTCTAATATAATAGATTTCAAAATCAACTAATTAAACAAAAGGAAACATGGAACTTTTTCCAAGTAAAATACATCAAAATTTAGTGGATTAGACTAAAAAACTAGTATCTTAATCAGTACAGCAACAATGCAACACTTTCATTCATACCACATTTTTATATTTTTCAATTAAAATGTTTTCTTGGCCATGTCACGTGACTTGCGGGAGCTCAGTTACCCAACCAGAGACTGGACCCAGAACCTAGCAGTGAAGCACTGAGTCCTAACCACTGGCCTGCCAGGGAATTTCCCTGTGTATCCTTATGGGGTATCTTTTTCAGTTACGACAACCATCAAGTAAAAAAATAAAGTGAATTTAGAATCAGATTTTGGAGTACTGATTCAAAGTGAAAAAGGTTTTTGAAAATAATGAAGCATATTAAATCTTATTTCTCACTAAATGTTAACAATATTTTTATTTAAAAAACTTTCATTAATAAAAATCTTTAAAATATTAAACATTGCTTACTTCACGGTTCTTGTATTTCTGTTTGTAATATAAAACTATACATAAAGAGTACAGTAAAACATTGATGAAATTTATGATTAATCATGTATAGATTAGGAGTACATGTTAAACATTTTTTTTTTAACTGAGAGAGGCACACTATTAAAAAAATCTAGGGATTATTTTTAAAATCTGAATCTTATTATGGATTCCCATTGTTCTTAGGTTAAAAACCAAGCTCCTTAATATAGTCTACAAAGCTCTTAATGGCCTTGTACCCTATTTGTCTGTCCAGCTTCAACAAGTCTCTCCCTTATACTCTCCACTAAGTTTCCTTCATTTCCATGTTCCAAGAGCTCTGTCTCTCACTGCTAGTATCTGTGAATGGACATTTGCCCTCCCTTTCTGCCTGGCTGATGTAACACTTCCTCATTTCTCACAAGTTAGCTTAACTATCATTTCTCTGTACATCATCTTTGATTCCCTCAGCAAGGTTAGGTCTTCCAGCTGTATGTTCTTATTACAATCTCTGTTTCCCTTTTTATAAAACTTTGTTGTATCTATAATCACTTAACAAATGTTCCTTGTTATTCTATCCTCAAACACACTAATTGGCACACAGCAGTAGTACTACTGAATGATGCAATGGGATCAATTCACATCATAGCTAAAAAAAAAAAAAAAAAAACCAGCAAAGCAAAAGAAATTACTTACCAAATAGTATAAAAAGTCCATGTGGTGTGATAAGCTGTTTGAAAAGGAGAACACAAAATATAAGGGTCTCATTAACTAAAAATTTTTTAAAAGTTTACTTGTAAAAACGAGAGTTGACTATGTTTAAAGTGTTGCTTTTTTACATGCTTCTTTATATATACTAGTGATGAATTTTAACACAAATTCTTAAACATTTCCGTTTGAATTCGACTCAAAGTCAGAAGCTACAATATTTC
This sequence comes from Capra hircus, assembly GCF_001704415.2. NCBI lineage: Eukaryota > Metazoa > Chordata > Mammalia > Artiodactyla > Bovidae > Capra > Capra hircus. The sequence continues at coordinate 101,361,552 of NC_030815.1, forward strand.
CTCCTGAAAGACTTTTTACATATGATACTTTCCAACTCACATCAGGATTAAGATTGGTGACAAGCAGAACGGAATTTCCTGGCATACCACCAGCCCCAGGAATGGCCATCCTTCCAGTGACAGCGGAGGAGGTGATTGCAAGGGGACCGAGCGCTCCGGGACCTAGTCCAGCTGGGACCGACAGACCTTTATGAAACAGCAGAAGCATTTTGTATTCCAGTTATCTGGAGAATTATAACACTTGATGCAACTTAAGAAAACAAATGAAAGCAAAAGCAAAAATAGAGAAGAGAATGTTTCAAAGCTACCATAAGGATAACAAAGGTCAATCCAGACTCGGGGGGTAGAGTTCCTCATTTGTTGACAGTATGATCCTTAATACTCTGTTATTTATATAACACTTTGCAGACCAACCAAATTCACCAGTCTTAAAGCCATGAGGTTTTTTAAAAGGGTCTATAACTACCAGTACTCCTTCTAGTTCTTGTAATAGATATATTCCAATACATTTCCCTAAAGCAGATGAATTTTCATATTGACTTCTACCATTAAATCATATGTGTGTGTGTGTGTGTGTGTTTACATATATACATTCTAAAAGCCCTTCAGCAGAAGTCACATATATGCAAGCTAGGTAGTAATGCATGTTCTAAAATTGGACTGTGGTAATAATGGCTGTACATCTCTGTAAATTTATTAAAAATCACTGAGGTGTACATCTAAGACAGGTAAATTGTATACATGTATTCTGCATGGGGAAAAAAACGTTTTGTAACCTTGTAAAACATTATTACCATCAACAACAAATTTATGGAATTCAATATTCTTTTGGAGCAAGAATTTTCAGAGCTCTCCATTCCCCTAGATACTGCAGAAGCTACTGAAAGCCCTGTAATACTGGAATATTGACACTACATACCATACATAACACACTACACTTCCTCACACGGTCCAACTATTTGTATTCTCAGCTTAAAAACTACGTAAGATAAAATGCCAAGCTGATGTAAAATGAGCCAATTCTTTAATGCATTGATTCTTTAAGTTCAAAATTCCTTATAATAGAGTCTGGCCACTTTATCACAAATCATGTATGTGCATATATCCCCCTATTACACCTGGAAAGCCTTATCAACTCAGGAGCCTTCTTTATGTATTTTTTTTCTCTTTCTTAACATCTACTACAGTGTTTTATAGATACAGCGTGTCAAAAAAATACCTAAAATAAAGGAAACCATGTATCACTACCTCCAAATGTGTAACTCTTGGGAGCTTCAAATACATAAACACAATGTATAATGCCTTCATTTTCATGAGATAGATAAGAGCACTCACTAATTAAACATATGTTAAAATGTCTTAAAACCACCAAAAATCCTAAAACTTCAATAAATCTCAACCTTTTAAATCACTCTTTCTTTTTAGTTAACTTCATCCTCTCTCCTGAATAGAAGAGTTACAATTCCCAGACTTAGAAAGGGAGGATACTAAGATCATTGTCAGAAAGTAGCTATGCTGCAGTTTAAAATAGTTATATTCACAGATCAGCTGGAAGCTAAAAAGATGATATGTAGACTAGACTTAACACTGCATCACTCTTCCAATCACCAACCTCAAGTATTTTCTTTAAGCACAAAACCATAAAGTATTTTTTCTTATTATCAAATTCATTTTGTTTATTATTTGGAAGAGTCAGAGTCATTATCAAAGTATTAACTGATTGTTCTCTCTCTTAATTATTTTCATTAGCTAAAGAAAAAAATGTGTATACATGTATTTTTTTTTCTGAAATAAAATAGCATGCATATCCTCTATAGTAATCTTCCAAACCCATTAATTTTTTTAAAAAAAGTACTTACAGATAAAATAGTCAATGTTTATTAATTCAAATGTTTGCTGTCTGCATAATAAGTACTGAATGCCATTAAAGGCAGTAAGGACACAAAGATAAGTAAGACAGAAGTCTGTTTAACATGTAATTGAGCTGCTTATCAGCAAGCAGCTCATCTATTTTATATCATAACCAAAGAGACAAACCTAAGGTTATTTAATATAGTCAACCTATAGTTATCTGTGCCAATGGCAAGTATGAATGATGCAGAACAGATAACAGAATTTTAGTGTTGGGAATGAAACCAGAGAGAATTATTTATAAACACAAGGAAGCTGTACAATCGTCTGTTGTCCATGAGCCACTTCCATGATTGACACACGTATTGCTTTTCTGGTAAATCCTTCAAACATGCGCATATCTTTCATTTTGATAAGTTCTAGAATATATAAATCATCATTAAGAAATCATTTCAACTTCAACTTTAAAAGTCACCTGTAGCTTGAGGAAATCCAATAGCGGGGGCAAATCCAGCAGCCCCTGCGTATGGTGAGGAAATGATTCCTGGTGCACCTAATGGGGAAGAGAAGCTGAAATAAATACACTACCTTCTAAAAAGATGGTTATCAACACAATAAAATGGCCATATGAGGGTATATTGTTGACAGAGAGATTCTATCATGGAGTAAAGATTTGTCCAACAGATGATCCTTGTTGTGTTGTATAAGAGCCTCTGCCACTTCCAGAAGCTAATCCCTTTCAACTGGGTTCAAGGTTCAAGACTACAGCTAGAATGTTATTAATATTTCATTCTGAGTTATTAGTTTGCTACTTAGTTTTAGTTTATCTGGTTTTGTTATTTAGGTTGATATTCCTGACCTTATTTAGAGCACTGTTTCTATGTAAACATCATCAAATATTCACTAAACTATACTGTACTGCTGGGGTACTGTGCTGATAAAAAGAAATATGAAATAAAAATCTTTGCCTTTGAGAGGATTTATAAACTAAAATTATGAATTACAGAAGATTCACATGCTGAGGATCTAGAGGTTTAAATACAAATATACTGCAAGTGGTCTAAGAAGAAGGGATTGCCAAGGATCTCTGGGACTGTTTGAAGGCTTCTCAGCAAGTAAAACTTGAGCTGGACATTAAGTGAAAAGCAGTGCTCCAAAATCACTGCAGATGGTGACTGCAGCCATGAAATTAAAAGATGCTTACTCCTTGGAAGAAAAGTTATGACCAACCTAGATAGCATATTCAAAAGCAGAGACATTACTTTGCCAACAAAGGTCTGTCTAGTCAAGGCTATGGTTTTTCCAGTGGTCATGTATGGATGTGAGAGTCGGACTGTGAAGAAGGCTGAGCGCCGAAGAATTGATGCTTTTGAACTGTGGTGTTGGAGAAGACTTTTGAGAGTCCCTTGGACTGCAAGGAGACCCAACCAGTCCATTCTGAAGGAGATCAGCCCTGGGATTTCTTTGGAAGGAATGATGTTAAAGCTGAAACTCTAGTACTCTGGCCACCTCATGCAAAGAGTTGACTCACTGGTAAAGACTCCGATGCTGGGAGGGACTGGGGGAAGGAGAAGGGGACGACAGAGGATGAGATGGCTGGATGGCATCACTGACTCTATGGACGTGAGTTTGAGTGAACTCCGGGAGTTGGTGATGGACAGGTAGGCCTGGTGTGCTGCGATTCATGGGGTCATGAAGAGTCAGATGCAACTGAGCGACTGAACTGAACTGAGTGCTTAGTGTGTACCAGATGCCAAACAAAGGCTGATAGTCCTTCTCCATTTAGAAGCCTGGTGACTGCACCATCAACAAATACAGGAGTTAGCTCTAAATGGTGGAATCATTATTACTAAGAAAACAATTTGAGTTAGGACAAATTAAGGTCAAGGTGATACTAAGACATTCAAATGGCAATGCCATAAGTGGAAATGAGGGGGTAAACTCAGAATTTCTAACTATTACAAGATACAGATTTGTAAATCATCTATATAGAAATAAATATAAAAGGCATATGAAGAAGAACTCCACTAAAAAGGGCACAAGATAAGAAGTGAAGAAAGCGAAAAAGAGAGCCTGGGAGTATCAGCACACTTAGGTGGAAGAGGAGCATTCTAAGGAAAAGAGACAGAACAGCCTCAGAAAACAAAACAGAGAATCATAGTCCCTCAGGATCCAGAGATGGGATTTCAGGGAGAGGGGTTCAATAAAAGTCAGGGAGAGTGAGAAACATAAACTGGAAGCGATAGTTCTAGAGCAATAGCGAGAAGCTAGATTGTACCATTCAAAGGGAGGGATTTGTTTTTTTTTTAATGATAGGGTGATATGCATATTTATAGCAAGTATGTAGGCTGAATTTTCCAGAGGAGTTAAAAGATCACGTACGTTTATTCTCTTCATTAAAGAGAATTATTTAACGGAATTTATTAAATATGTGCTATGATTTATTAAAATAATTCAAGAAAACATAATCATAAAGAGACTTCAGGGACAGAGCTAGCAGAGAGAACTGTCAATAAATGAAGACACAAAAATGAGGACTGACAGAGTGATGCAATAAGAGAAATATCACTGAAAGCACACGAGGAGGCAAGCACCCCTCTGGCGCTAAGGAAGCACTGAATAACGCATACAAGAACCCCTGCCCTTGCTAACCTTATATTTAAGTAGGCTGAAGCTCATACGTAAAATGATTCATTTTCGTAACAAATAACTATTTTAAGGCATAGAGGGAGACTTACCAGAGACACTTCAATATGGATATGAGTTATTATGAAAATTTACACTGGAAAGTTAAACGAAAGAAGAAATATGGTTGCCAAGTATTCACTTGACCCTTCCCTCTAACTCTGGCTAGTTATGTGACTTGCAGTGTCTCCTGCAGAACATACATCTGTATGGAACACGACTGCATTCAATCACATGACAGGAACACAGACAGTCATGACATAGACTGCTATACAGAAGCGTTCAGAAGCATTATGGGTTTACACCAGCTCTCTGATTTCTTTCACCCTCTGCCACGAGAATGCCACGTCTCAAATGGAGTGACACCTTCGGCCTGGACCCTCGATCAAAAAGACATGTGAGGGAAGTTTGCAAAAGTTGATTCACAGTTGTTTAGGTGTCAGTTATGTGAGAGGAATAAACGTTAATTACTGTAAGTCACAGATTTGTCAGAAAGGCAAGGGAGGTACTTTTAAACAAAACAAGTCTAATACAAGTGGTTATGGGGGGTGGTGGTATGAGGCAGAAGATATGCAGTAGGTTTGAAAGAAATGAGGAACATTTTTGATATTAACTCTCACTGAACATTCAACAGCAATAAATGAAAGAACTGGCAAACTGTTCCAGGGCCAAATTTTAAATAACTGTTTCCAAGTACAAGAACATTTGTTAATATTTGACAAAAGAAACATTTGTAAAGTTTCCATAAGTCTACATTCCTCAAGTAAGCAGGAACAGAAACATTTTTAGCAAATTAACCTAGTAGACATTGGTTTACACAAACTTTAAAGGAAAAGGTTTAAGATTTGAATAGCTATATCACAGGTATTTTACATTTGGAAAATGTATTACCAATAGCAAATAAGGTAATACAAATAGATAAAATTTTTATCTATGAGATCAGTTTATCAGTGTTTCAGTGTTTCTCAGTGCTATTATTTATAGTAGCAAACCCTAAAGAAACAAGCTTAACGTCTAAATTGGAGGATTGTTATATAAATTATGAGTCACTAGACAAAATACAAAGATATTTGAAACATTACAAACAATATATATTATGGAAAAAAGGTCCAATTATTGTTTTTTAAAATTGTGGATATAGTAGCAGACTAAATAATAAAATAAAGACCAACCTTGTGGCAGATATGTCCAATGAACAGTAAAAAGATGTTAAAAAAAAAACAAAAATAAACCTAATGGCTAACAAGATGATTAAGAGTAACCCGGCTAAAAACCTAACTCTATCAAACAGCTTTGGTTTTATCATCCTCACGCTTAATGGACAAGATGCAAATCCCAAGGTTAGCCCAAGAGGAAGGAAGTCAACAGGAGACCTCCATGACATTAATGCCACAGAATAAGCCTAAAATAACCCATCCCATTACCTACTCCTCCTGCTTTCAGAAGACTACAAGGAAAGCTGACTTTGTGTCTAACAGAGACAAAAAAATAAGTTCCTGAAAAGGTCTAGCCAAAAGTAAGCTCTCATGCAAATTTGTAGCCTAAATTCATATTTCTTAGGAATTCAAGGGAAAATTAACAAAATTATGGATTTAGATTGAAATGGTTCCAGACACAGATCCTTTGATATTGCAAACAAGTAAATTCTTTCTCGAGGAACATACCATCTTGAGACTAAGAAGTCTCACAAGTTATTTCCCAAGTAAGTGAATAACTCAAAAAGAAGAAAGAAGAAAAAATAAATACCTAATTGCAGAAAAATAACTGCAAAGACTTCACACATTGGAATTATCAGATGAGGATTCTAAATGGTATGTTTGGAAACATAAAAGCTATGCTGAAAAGTATCTACAAGGCAGATGATACTTAAAAAAAGAATAAAATTTCTAGAAATAAAAAGCACAGTTGCTGAAATTTAAAATTATCAGACAAGTTTAACAACAGATTAGACAAAAGGTGAAGAGACCATTAATAAAATGAAAGGCCCTAAGGAATTATTCAGGATGCAGCTCGGAGAGATAAAGGAAAAAACACGACAGAAAGTTCGAGATACTCGGAACAGAGTAAGAGAATTTAACAGGTCTAGTCAAAATCCCAAAAACTAAGAAAAGAAACAGTCTGAAGATGGCATATGTGAAAAGATCACTTCTAGGACCAGTGAGACAACACTCCACCAAATCAAGACGCTGCTCAAGGGTATGAAGTAATATACTACAGTAATTTTAATTTCCATTTTGCTGATGACTAGGGATGCTGAGCATCTTTTCATGTGTTTATTGCCACTCATATACCATCTTTTGTAAAATATTTTTTTCAAATCTTTCGCCCATTTTTAATGATTTGCTTTCTTAGTATTGAACTGGGAATTCCCTGTATACCCTGATATAACTAATTTGTTTTCTTCAAGTCTATAAGCTTGCCTTTCGGTTTTCTTGATGGTATCTTTCAAGCCACGGAACTTTTAAAATGTTGCTGTACTTACAATACATAAATTATTTCCTTTTATGGTTTGTGCTTTTTGTGGTTTATCTAAGAAACGTTTGCATATCCCAAGGTTGCAAAGATTTTCACGTAGTGATTTTTAAGATTTATTTATTTATTTACTGGTTTTGTTTCGGTCATGTCACACTGCATAGCATGTGGGATTCCAATTCCCTGACCAGGGATTAAACTCGTGTCCCCTGCAGTGGAAGCACACTGAGCCTTAGCCGCTAGACCACCAGGGAAGTCCCCCTTCCTATGTTTTATTCTAGGAGTTTTTTTAGGTTTAAGTTTACAGACAGGTCTAAGCTCCATTTCAAGTCAATCTGTCAGTATGGTGTGAGATACTAATCAAAATTTATTTTTGCAATATGGATATCCACCTGTCCAAAAACTACTTATTGGAAGACTCTCCTTTATTGAATTTCTACACTGGCAATTTTGCTCAAAATCAACTCATCCTATACATGTGGGTGGATTTCAGACTCTATATGCTTCTCTACTGATTTATATATCTATCTTTTCAACACTGTCAAAGTGGTTTGATTACTGTACTTTATGTTAAGTCTCGCATTTATTTCCTTTCACTCTTCTAGATACTTTTCCATTTCTAAGTAAATTTTAGAAGTTCAATGCATCTTACTAAAGTAAAGAGAAAGAAATTAGAATATTTAGAGAAAGAAGAGTTAATCAAAGTTGAATATAAATTCAAGAAACAACAACACTGCATTGCATATTAGCAAGTAAATCTGGCCATATAAAAATACCATGAAGAGAATGAACCAAAAAGCCAAAACTGATAGAAACTATTTGCAACACATAAAACCAACAAAAAGACTAGTGTCTAGGATATTAAAGAATTCCTACAAATAAGAAATGACAAGAAACTAAACATAAAAATGGGCAAAAGAATTAACAGAAAATTCATAAAGAAGAATGGCCAACAAACATAAGTTTAACCTCACTGATAATTGGGAAGATTTCAAAGCAGCACTGTTCATAATAGCCTCAAACTAAAATAACCCAAATGTCTATCAATAGTAGCATAGATAAACCAACTATAATATATTCATACAGTGGAAATCTATACACTTGACAGTGTTGAAAATGGATAAGCAAGAGCCACATATGTGAACATAGATGAATCAAAAAGGAAAACAGTGTGATTCCATTTAAATAAACTTCTAAATATAGGAGAAAAATCTCTAGCACTTAGGGCTGCATAATGAGTAGTAAAAAACCAAAACCAAACCACAGGAGAAAAGCAAAAAAGCAAAAGCTGGACTACCCTCAAAAATCTGAGACTACAGTTATATTGGAGCAGGGAGAATGGGAACACAATTAATGAGAGGGGTACAAATTGCGCTTCTACAGTATGGGTATACATTTTATTTCTTAATCTGGGTAGTATGGATATTTAAAACTGTACTCAGGGGCTTCCTTGGTGGCTCGGTGGTAAAGAATCTGCTGCCAATGCAGGAGGACCTTTGATACAGGAAGGTCCCACATGTCATGGAACAACAGCCCGTGGGACACAACTATTGAGACTGTGCTCTAGGGCCCAAGAGTCACAACTACTGAAGCCCATATGCCAGAGATCATGCTCTGCAACAAGGGAATCCACCGCAGCTAGAGAGCAGACTCCGGCGCGCTGCAACTAGAGGAAGTCCCACACAGCAACGAAGATCCAGCACAGCCATAACCAACTAACTAAATGAAATCAGTAGAATAATGTTAAACATTTCATGAAAAAAAAAATTTTAAAAACTATATTCACATATTTTTACAAGCTTTTCTATTAATATAATATTATATAATATTATATATTATCTCTAAAACAGATCAGGAAGACCCCAGAATGCTTACAACTTAGCTCTTAAGAACCTGAAAGGGTAATCTTTAAAGAAAGAACAGCTAGTTAAGGAACAGAGACGTGGAAATGTAGCTTTTTCAAAGCCAAGAGAAAAAAAGGAGGGAATAGTGAACCATGTCAAATATTTGTGAGAGGCAGAGTAAACTTTCATACAACACCTAAAAGTATTGTTCTGTTTGATAAATTACTTATCTTAGAATGTATATACTATTTGCAATAAGACAAAGGACTTATTAACACAATAAGAAAGGATAGCAACATTTTGATATTTTATATTCAGAAACCAAAATTCTTAATCATTATTTTTAAAATGTCCTCCTCCCACAATGCAGAACATTAATTACACCAACAGTATGCATTCAATTACTGGAATACATGCAGTCCTGCACTTGATAGCCAAGCTTTGGCAAACTTGAATGACAGCCCGTTTCTATCACCTGCTATTAAAATGCTAATTACAAAGACCTTTGGCTCTGCCAAGTTGTACATATGAGTAGAGGCTGATAACAAACACAGCTCCCTTCAGTATCTACAAGGGATTGGTTCCAGGACACTCCCAACTCCCAACCCTATAGATACCATCAAAATCCAAGGATGCTCAAGTCCCTTTATAAAACGGCACAGTATGTGCATATAATCTCTGCACACCTCCTGTATACTTGAAATCATCTCTAAATTGCTTATAATACCTAATATGTTGTAAAGGAAAGGAAAGTGAAGTCGCTCAGTCGTGTCCGACTCTGTGACCCCATGGACTGTAGCCTACCAGGCTCCTCTATCCATGAGATTTTCCAGGCAAGAGTACTGGAATGGATTGCCATTTCCTTCTCCAGAGGATCTTCCCGACCCAGGGATGGAACCCAGGTCTCCCACACTGTAGACAGACGCTTTACTGTCTGAGCCACGGTAAAGACAATGTAATGCTATGTAAATAGTTGCTGGTACAAGGCAAATTCAAGTTTTGCTTTTTGGAACTTTATGAAACTTTTTTCTTCTCTAAGTATTTTTGATCTGTGGTTTGTTGAATCCACAGATGCCAAACCTGTAGATATGGAAGGCCAAATGTATAAAACACAAAAACTTGGTTAGACTAAAACAGAAACTTTAACAATTCAGGGACACAAACTGAACAATCCATTTGACTTTTTCCAGTTATAAATAATAAGAAGCTTTTATTTTAAATTTACTGTTTTCTAGAAAATTTGGACAACTATTTGGCTAAGGATTTTCTCACCTGTAAAATGAAGATAAACTAAATACCACTTAAAGTCTGAGTTAGTATTTTATGGTGTCATCTGGGAAAGAAAAATCAATCACGAAGGGTAATAAAATTTAATACCTTATCTAAATAATAAACCACATTTGAGTGCTGCAAAGCCAAAAAGTACATTAATCTAGTGATATATTCAACTAGGCTATTCACTACTTTTCCTTTTACATAAAGGTTTACTTCAAAAGTTTAGATTACTGAGACCTGACCTTAAACAAAAGAAAGAAGCTCTTCAAAGCAACATTAGCATGAATAACGCAGAAGATTGTATTTTTATTAGTGCAAAAATGCAATTTCACACAAACTTAGGGTAATGACGAAAAGTTCTGATGTTTAAAAAACAAAATCCTCTTCTTTGAATAAAGAAAGAACATACTACCAATTCAGGCCCTTGTTGTAAAATATCACTACTTTAAAAAGGAGAAGTATTTCTCTCAAGAGCACTTATGTCAATATTCTGCTGGCTATAAATCAACTTGTTTAAACCAACAGTAATATATAAGACTATTAAATCCAGACAAATGGTTGTATGGTTTATAAAGAATGAGCAATATTCTTCAATTAATGTTAGAAAATAAATTCAATTTTAGGTATCCACTTGTTTTTGACAACTAATAGAATCTACTAATATTAAGATTCAGTTAATGAACACATTTTTGTTCCATGAGTCTCCCTTTTCTCTAGAAATCCTGAGAGAATCCAAGAAGAAATCAGCTGACATATATGGATTAACAAATTAAACTTTTAACTTCAGAAAGCTTGTTCTATGACCCAAAACAGAACTACTCACCAAAAGCAGCAGCCATAGGGGGTTCAAGGGATGGCTGGCCATCACCAGTGGGAAGGTCTAAGCGAGTGAAGTCTCTGCTTTTGTCATTATTATATTTCACATTAAGGCTGGTGAGCTTGGAGAAGTCAATACGCAGAGTGCAGCATGCATTATAGATATTCTGGCCATCCAGAGCCTAAAGCACGTAAGAAAGGGACTGATGTTTTGCAAGACAACAATAAATCAAGTAGCCTCTACTTTGACAAAAAGTGGCAATCGGGCGTAAAGTAGAGAGGACTAAACTAAAAGCCAAAGAACTGTTTTTCCTTTTACCTTTATCACTAACTGTGTGAGCCTAAGAGAGAAAACGATAACTCTATTTCTCAGTTTTTTCTTCTGTAAAGTGATAATCTCTTATTTTATCTATGGTAAGATAAGTGGAAGAGGAGAAATGTATAAGCTTGAAAACCTATAACACATTATTGTACACTGTACTAATTATGATTATTCTAAAATGTTTAAATATATTTAAATTTAACATTTCATCTTAATTCATATTAGTGCAGTTTATATAGGTTAAGATGATATAAAGTCTTTGTAAATGGTACTTGTCAGAACCACAATATGTGGAACAGTATCAACCACTTTTTTTTGTTGTAAATTTATTTTCTTTGAGTAACAAGATTGAGGGAAGTTTTAAGTCAGAGCAGATACAAGACCAAAAATTAGCAATCTCTTCTTTCATAATGATAAAGATCTTCCAAAGGGATATTTATAGCTACTAATGACTTCCACAAACACTTGAATTTACAAAAAATAGATACCAGAAACTAAAACACAAAAAATGAAACAAAAAACAAATGTACTAAAAAACGCTTACTTATCCTAACAGTTACTGACGAGTATGCCATCGTAAAGGTACAGAACAATGCATGCAGGCAGAGCTACAGCAAATATCAATGTCATTCCCAGTCAAGAGCTCACTATGTGATACACAAGGTGCTGTCCGCCTCAGTCTCTATCTTCGTGAAAAAATTAGAAGTGATTCAGATACTGATACAAGATAGAATTAGAGTTAGGGATAGATCTCAATAGGAGATGGATCAAACACAACTAAACTGAATGTGAAGTTTTATATCTTGTCAAAAGTCAAGCACTTGTGTGCTAAAAAGAAGCCAGTATGAATTGAAAGCAGCATATTTCCTAAGATTTAATGTCTATCAATTTAGAGCTCAATGAGATTCAACAGTGAATATGGTTGCAAAAATATAAAAATCAATCAATCTTTGGCTCACTTAATAGAAGTAAATGAGGGCACCAGGGCAAAGATAATTCTATTCTGTTAGTTAGATTAAATCAGGAGTACTTTGTGCGACTCTAGTAGACTTCAAATATGACAAACAGAAATGAGTCCCAGAAATATAAGAAATGATAAGGGATTTGAAACCATTTCATATGAAGAAAGGAGTAGCTTTTAGACTATAAAAAGAGCAAAAGAAACAGTACATTTAAAAAGGACAAATTAGTTTGTATATTTTATTACAATTTTTTAAAAAAAAACATAGTAAACTACAGCATAGGAGAAGACATGATGACTTTCTTTGGTATCACTAAAGTGACTCGTAACAAGTGAAAAATGAAACAAAGATCATAATTACCATTTTGGCATAATGTGCATTCAACGGGTCAGCATACTGAAGCAAGGCTTGAAACTGATTATTCTTTGTAAAGGTGATAATCTTTAAGACTGTGCCAAATTTAGAAAATATCTGGAAAAAAGTTCACATTAGGTTAAATTTAAGGGAAAAATTTAGCTAACTTATCTTTATAAATACAACTTGATTCATAAATCTCAGTTTTAAATGAAAATTATATCCTTTATTAAAACTACTGGTATCAAAATTACTTAAATCAAGCTTAAGATGTTCATGTTCTAACACCCATACATGGCTTAAAACAGTGTCTGACATACAATAGGAACTAAATATTTAACCTATTTTATAACTTGTCATAATTGGCACAGTACTGAAACAGAAGGTTACAACAGGAATTAATTAGTGCTATGAGATAATGGTGTTGCAAAGCATATATCTGGAAATGGAAGAGTCACACAGATCAACTATTTCAGCCTGAGAATCAGCATCTACTTCCTGAAATTTTTATAGAAAGGAAAACTACAAAATATTCAACAAAATGAAGAACAAAATGTCCAATGCTCTATTAACTCATCAAATAGCCATAGAGAATTGTTGTAAGCTCTGAAAAAAGTCAGGAGTGAACAAAGTAGAAACAAGAATCTCAGCAGTGGTTCATCAATTTTAAACAACAGTACCATACTAATGCAAGATCTTGATAATAGGGGAAACTGCGTCTGTGGGGGTAAGGAGGTATATATATTCTAAGTAAGAAACAGTTATCAAGTTGGCAGATACATGTCCAGATATATCCTGGCAGATATATAAAAAAGCCACTTTAAATGCCAATGTTCTAAATACGCTAATTAAAATACCGAACTGTTAGAGTGGGCTTTTTAAAACACACATGCAAGACCCAACTCTAGGTTATTCGAAAGAAATCCACTTTAAATATAACGACTTAAGCTAAAGAGAGAGAAAGATACACCATGCTAACACTAATTTTTAAGAAAAGCTGGCAGAGCTATATTCATTTCCTACAAGGCTGACCTCTGAAGAAAAATTATCAGGGATAATGAGGGATGCTATATAAGATAATGGGAGTCATTTATCTAAGAAGACAGAACAATCTTTAAAATGTATGTGCGTAACAAAAAAGAACCAAAATACTTAAGAAAAAAAGCTGTTAGAACTACAACAACACTATTGTTGGAGACTTTAATAATATCCCTCCAATGCAGACTTATGGGTAAGTCTTGTATTGAGACTGTGAACAAACGTATGGATACCAAAGGGGAGAGGGGTTGGATCTAATTGACATTTATAGAATAATATATCCAATAATAGCAGAATACGCATGAACACCAAGACAGACATATTCTGAGCCATAAAGCACACTTAAATTTAAAATAATAAAAATCATACAATGTATATTCTCAATTATTGATTTAAATAAGAAACCAGTAACAGGAAAAAACACCTAGAAAATCATAAGGAAGGAAGGAAGGAAGGAAGGAAGGAGTCTCTGCTCTAGCAAAGAAAGACAAGACAATAAATTAGCAAATAAATAACAATACCTGGTCATACAAAAGTATTTTGTTTTAAAAATAAAAGGGAAAGGGATGAGCTTGATGCAAGTTGGGAAGGTGCAAGGGTGCTTAAGGAAGGCCTCTCTGAAGAGTCTTTGGAGAAGGAATTAGCAGAATGAGGGGAAGGTTTCCTGACAGACCCCTGGTTACCAATGCTCTTACAACACTTGTTCTACTTCCCCAGCACAGTTCACGGCCAGGCTTCCTACAATGCATTATGCGCTCCTCTGATGTCTCATTTCACATCTGGATTTTAATAAGCCAGAAACGTGTCTTGCTTCTTAAACCTAAGTATTCCCTATGCTGGTAAGAATTTGCTGTCATTACATACTATGTATGTGTTTCCTTAATAGGCAAATATCCTGCTTTTTTATTATCAGAAAGAATGATCAAGAATAACTATCCTAGAGGACAGGCAACAAAAGAAAAAATAGAAAAATTCAACTACATCAAAATTAAAACTCATGTTCACCAAAAGACTATCAACAGGATTGAAAAAAGGCAACCCACAAAATGAAAGACAATATTTGCAAATCATTTATCTGATAAGAGGAAATATACAGAAATATGAAAAGAATTTCTACAAGTCAACAACAACAAAAACCCAATTTAAAAAACAGGCACAGGATTTGAAAAGAACTTTATCCAAAGAAAGGGCTTCCCTGATAGTTCAGTTGGTAAAGAATCCTTCTGCAATGCAGGAGAGTTGGGAAGATCCCCTGGAGAAGGAAAAGGCTACCCACTCCAGTATTTTGGCCTCGAGAATTCCATGGACAGTGCATGGGGTTGCAAAGAGTCGGACACAACTGAGCGACTTTCTCTTCACTTTTCCAAAGACACTTCACTTCTCCAAAGACAATCAAATAGCAACAAGCACAAGAAAAGATGCTCAATGGCAACTCGTGTCCATCCACAGATGAATGAATGAATAAAACGTGGTGTATACATACAATGAAATATTATTCAGCTTTAAAAAGGAAGGAAATTCTCACACAATACCGATGAACCCTGAAGACACTGTTATGTGAAATAAGCCAGTCTCAAAACAGCAAATGATGAGTGATTCCACTTTTATGAGGAACCTTGTCGTTGTTTAGTTACTAAGTTGTGTCCAACTCTTACGAGTCCATGGACTCTAGCCTGCCAGGTTCCTCTGTCCATGGGATTTCCCAGGCAAGAATCCTGGAGTGGGTTGCCCTTTCCTTCTCCAGGGGACCTACTTGACCCTGGGATCAAACCTGTCTTCTATACTGGCAGGCGGATTCTTTATACCACTGTATAGAGTCAAACAATTCTTATAGGAGATCAACAAGACTCGTGAAACTAATTTGTCTTGGAAAGGGTCACCAGAAAATTGCATTCTTAAAGATGTAGTCTGAAGGCTCTCTATTGAAATTTAAGATGTTTTAAAAAAATATATAATTTCATTATGGTCATACTTCAGAGTTCAAAATGTTAAGACCTTAATCCCTCATATAACTCTATTTTGAAAAACACTAGGAAATTTTTGTTTTGCTCTTTTAATGAAAGGTTTGGTCTTATAATAAGTACTTCCTCAATACATACTCATATCCTAGAGAATAAAGTTTATAAAATAATACCATGGACTTCCCTCGTGGTCCAGTAGTTAACAAGCTGCCCTGCAAGGTTTGATCCCTACATTCCCCTGGTCGGGAAACTAATAAGATCCCATATGCTGTGGAGCCCATGTGCCACAACTAGAGAGTCTGCGTGCCGCAATCACTGAGCCCATGCACCACAATGGAATATTCCACGCGCCGCAACTAAGGGCCAACACAGTCAGATAAATAGATAAATATATTTAAAATGCATATGTGTGTGTGTTATGATTACAGTTATGCATAAGTCTGTATTGGAGGGATATTACTAAAGTCTCCAACAATAAATAGTGTTTTTGTAGTTCTAGTAGCTTTTTTTCTTAAATATTTTGGTTCTTTTTTGTTATCCATATATATTTTAACACACACACATATACTTATGTGTATATATATAAAAGGAGATATATTTAACTGCCTAACTTCCCTCCTTCATACTGCAGACACAGGTAGTGTTCTAAAGTACAAGCCAGATTAAATTTTTCCCTGCTTAAAATTCCTCACTATCTCCTCATTATCCACACAGCAAAATCCAGGCTCTCTGGTATAACGTACACAATCTCTCCCTGGTGTACCTCTCCAACCTCATTTCCTGACACTATTTCCCACTATTTATTTACACATTTTATTTTATACTATTAACATCAACAACTATTTACACTATTTACATCAACAACTATAGTAGTTCTCCAGATACACAAAGTGGTTTCAGACTTCTATGCCTATACATGTGGCTTTTTCCCTGTTCCTGTATCTCTTTACATAATGCCTAGGAAATTTTCATTTATTCTCTTTCAAAACTCAGCTCAGCAATAATGCCATCAGAAAATTCTTAGCCTCGCCCAAACCTCAATAGAGTTCATTTTCTTTACCAAATATTTTTATCCCCTTCTTGGCCTCATACAAATACTTATCTTGCTGTTTTACTTATATTGTATTATACATTTGTCTACATATGTCTCCTTTAATTAGACTGAAAGTTCCTTGAAGGTACATTGCTTGTCTTGGTCATTTTGTTAGCACTGTAGACAACTTCCTGGCACATACGAGGCACAGAGTAAAAGTTTATTATTAATTGATAAAAAAAATTATACTCTGAGACCTGACTGAAGAATAATGGCAATATGCAAATTTTAAAATGATAAACATTTCTTTTGTAAATTATCTTGTTAACAAAGTAACAAGAACATATAGCTTGCTCTAAATTTTGCCATTTTTATACTATATTATGCTATAGGACCTAGTTAATTTCCACTTAATCTTCAGATTTTGTTAATGTTTAGATTCCTTTCTCTCATTTAATTTGAACAACAGCCTGAAGCATATCCTCCCTGGCAGATGTGTTTGGCTGTATAATTTTCATCTGAATGTGCTAAGAGAATATAAATGTACTCATCTGGCTAACCATGCTCTCTAGAGCTCCCTGGATTGTATTTACTGAGGAGCTACAAAGATCAATCTGATATTAAAGTAAGCAAACACCAATATCAGGGAATTCAGCAATGCCTTAAGTGTGATTTTTAACAACTTTTTGTAATTATCAAAACACTTATTTTTAAATAGATTTGGCCTCAAAAGATCAATGTTTAGGAAAGTTTAACAAATATTTTTATTGATTACAAGGTCTTTGACAACTTCCCTAATATATATACTTTGCTGTCATAAATACAAATACACAGAGACTCAACTCTTGATATGTCTTGTGCATTTTACATTTTTTAGACTTCAAAATGGGACTAATAAAATACAAGAGATCAGATTCTGGTAACATTAATCTTCAGGGTGAGGAAGATTAATAAAGAGTGATAATGAGAACTTGCCAGAAACTGAAACTGTTCACTAGTATTCACTTGAAAAAAGCATTATTCATACTAGAAATTTCTAAAATAGCAAGCACCTTAGCCACAATTTGTTTACAATAGTTTTTGTAGGCAACAAAAAAGGTGACTTAAAAATTAGAATTTGGAGGCTTCCCCGGTGGCTCAGTGGTGTAAAGACTCTGCCTGCCAATGCAGGAGACACAGGTTCGATCCCTGATCCAGGAAGACCCCACACACTGTGAATAACCAAGTCTGTTTGCCGTAACTATTAAAGCTGTGCCCTAGAGCCTGGGAACCACAGCTACTGAGCCCAAGGGCTGCAACTACTGAAGCCCACACGCCCCAGAGCCCACACTCCACAGCAAGAGAAGCCACTGCAATGAGAAACCCACGCACTGCAATTAGACAGCAGTCCCTGCTCACCACAACCAGAAAAAAGCCCACAGAGCAACGAAAACCCAGCAGTCAAAAAGAAGAAATAAGTAACTTTTTAAATTAGAATTTTATATTACTAGTGTTGATTCTTTTATTCGATACAATAATAATTGATTTTTGCAAGCTATTTATCTTTATACTTCGATTCAAAAAGGACTTATCTGTCTTTCATCCTGAAGAGATTCATCTATTGGACCTCTGTTGGACATAACTAACACCACACACGATGGTACTTCAAAGTAACAGATTCCAAAAAAATACTGTTTTGCCTTACTCCATTAGTAGACAAAGAAGAATTGCAGGGCTGAGTTTACATAATGGATCACTTGATGAATGCCTTCTTTACCTACAAATACTAAGTGATGCCATTCAATCCCGCAGCCTTAAGTGCCAGTCATGCAAATAATCACCAATTTTCCAGTCCTGAATTCTTCCCCTCAATACAGACTTATTTCCCAAATGTTTCTTCAACATCTCCCATTGGATGTCTAACAGGTATCTCCAACTTAAGTTGAAAATATACTCTTGATTCCTCCCCTATCTCCCACCCTTGCCCCACATCTCCCCCCGCCCACCCCCAGTCTTTACGATCTAGTATAAGATGGCTCTGCTTTACCAGAAGTTTACATCCACAATCTGGAAAGCATTGATGGTTACTCTCTTTCTCTTCATAACTCACATCTACTCAACCCATCAGCACATCATTCCAAATACATATGTAATCACCACTTCCAGTGCCCATGTCCCCACCTGGGTGACCACCATCTCTCATCTGGACTATGCTCAGAGCTTTCACTTATGCCTATGTGTGTGTGTTAGTCACTTACTCGTGTCTGACTCTGCGACCCCATGGACTGTAGCCCGCCAGGCTCCTCTGTCCATGGAATTTTCCAGGCAAGAATACTGGAGTGGGTTGCCGTTTCTTTCTCCATCACTTATGCCTATAGTTCATTCTTAACATAGCAACAAGAGTGGTTCTGTTAAGACATTCAGCCTGTCCTCTCACTCTTCTACTCAAAATCCTGCATGGCTCCCTATGTTACTCAGTGTAAAGATTATAAAGGCTCTGCATCATCAGGTCTTAACCCGTTCTCTGAGCCTATCAGTCGTAGCTTTCGTATTTTTTTATATCCAATGACAGTCTTTTTTCTGATATTGGAATACATTAAGCACACTTCCATTTTAGGGACTTTGCACTTGCTGTTCTGTCTGACTAGATCATTATTTTACCACATATACACATAATTTAACACCCTCACATTCTTCAGGCTTCTGCTCAAATGTCATCATATTGTAAATACTTCCGTCACCTGAAACTTCTCTCATCTGAAATAGCACTATTACCATCTCAGTCACTCTTAATTTCCCACCATGAGCTAAAGGAAAAACACTAGCTTCCATAGATGTTAGAGAGCAGTTTAGCTAATGTCAACTCTTCAGCAGAGAATACAGAAAAATTTGCTAATTATAACATGTGCAACCAACTCTACTCTTTCATGTATTTCCCAATCACAATATTTATCACATTTCATGCTATTACTTACATCTTACCCAGAAGGCCACAAGAGCAAGGATCTGTTTCTTACAAAGCAACAGCTTCTTACTAGCATCTATTAAGTACAGTGAACACTTCTTGAGCGCTTACTATGTAACAGGCACTGCTCTAAGTGCTTCAAATGCATCAACCCATGAAATCCTCATAACAAATGTATAAAAGAGATACCATCTTCATCCCCGTGATATAAATAAGAAAAAGACATAGAAGCAGCAAGTTTCTTGCCCCAGGTTATAGAGGTAGTAAGTGGTGGAGCTAGGGTTGAAACCAGCTCCAGAAACTGTACCCTTTCCTACTTTGCTATACTGTACTTAAATCGGTTAATGGAATAGAGTGCCGGGGGTTAGGGCTTAGTTAATGTAATTAGAGAAAGACACTCTGAGGTGAATTTGAGCTGAAAATGGAATGATGTAGATTCAGCTAAGTGGCTAGGCCCAAGAAATAGAAGACAGAAATGGACTAAGACAGAAATATGAAGGGTAAGAGGAAGAGGGTCAAAGAGCCAGAAAAGCCGGGGTGCTATTAGCAGAACAGTCAGGAAGTGAGGTTACAGAGACAGTGAGAAGTCTGATACGGGGGCATTAAGGGCCCTGGTAAGGAATTTTGCTTTTTGCAACAGTACTGTGAAGGAGGATTCAACAAGAGACTGCTATAACTAAAGGGCTGAGAGTCCTATCCCAATGGTTACCATTGAAGACTCAGAAATACTTCTCTTCACTTGAAGGACCCATGATCTTTAGGGAAAGAAACAAGGTTTGTTACTGGTCTCAGCGAAGTGACAAACGGAATAACAAAACAGGACCACACAACCTGGGCTAAGTGCACTGCTGACTGATAGCAATGTTGAGCCACAGGTGCAATAACATCTTTTGAGAAGCAACAGAAGTTAGCAGCAGCAGCTACAGCGCTACAGGAGCAAAAGCAAACAGAAAATGCTGATGGATCACAGAGAGCTCGATGCTACTTGGGGGGATGAACAGAAGAAGCGAAAATCCATCAGGACAAAGAAGCCAATCAAAGTAACTGCTGAACCCTTTTAGGAAACAACAGTGGCTATGAATACCACTGCTATGGTATTCATACATACCACAGGACATGCTTCACAAACGTACGTATTTAGAACACGGTACTCAGGAAACTATTATAGGGAACAGAGTAGGCATAATAAATGGTATATTTTGATATTTACATGCATAGCATGTGAACCATGCGCTGTGCTTAGTCATTCAGTCATGTCCAATTCTTTGCAACCCCATGGACTGTAGCCCACCAGGCTCCTCTGTCCATGGGGATTCTCCAGGCAAGAATATTGAAGTGGGTTGCCATGTCCTCCTTCAGTGATCTTCCCAACCCAGGGATCAAACCCAGGTCTCCTGCATTGCACGTGGATTCTTTACTGTCTGAGCCATCAGGGAAGCCCAACATGAATCATATTAGGAAATATATCTGAGCTCTTATTACCAGTTGGTACAATGACTGTGGGGAAAGGAACAACTTCTAAGGTCCCCAGTTCCCTTATTTGTAAAATGTGAGAACAGGAGAGGATACATTTCAATTCTTAGATATACGTGCACACATACGACCCCCCATGACTCTTCATTCAGTAGTACAAACCCAAAGGTTTAGAAAACAGTTAAAGTGATTCTAAATTGGCCTAGGGTTATACTGTTTAATATTATATATATTGAGATATAAATATGAAAATAAGCATATAATGTTTCAGTGCTTTAAAATAATTTTTATATATAGGTTGTTAAGTATAATGAAATGGACACTAGAGTTGACATCAGGAAGCTTGAATTCTGACTGGTTCTTCAATTATTCTTTACAATACTTATCAATTATTAGAGATTTAGTTTTATTCATTACAAAATTATATAATAACTAGATGACAGATCTTGCAATTCTTAAATTCCATCTCTTCACAGTAGGCCATGATGTGGTACACTGCCTCTTATCAAGACGGTTTAGACATAGTAATGGATAGTCTATGAAAGTTATGTTGAAAATCAGTATTTAACTTGATACTTCCATATTACATGTGAAGTTACTCATATCTTCCTTTTAAAGTTTTAAAATAAAAGTGCTTAAATGTATGGAGGAATCTATAGAAATAAATTTGTTGTTTTCTATATTGATGTTACTTTCTCAGGAATAACTAATACCAATTTTTTTTTTAAATAGGAGTCTATGGTTTGTTCATTTTCATGCTTAGGTATAAAAACACAGAATTCTTACATTCCTTTTTAAATCAAGTTATTTAGGTTAGAAAAAGGAGGCTTTCAAAAACTATCTCTAACTGACACTATTCCTTGCCTGAAACAGGATGCTGCAGACTTTTATTATTTAAGTAAATACATTAACCAGAATCAACAACCTGAAAAACTAAAGACAGAAAACATTAAAAGTTACAGAGGTCATAATTGACCCTGCTTTCATAAGCATGTTCCTCCTTACCTGATGAAGAACTTCCAGGGTAACAGGATAAAAGAGGTTTTCAATAATTATTCGGAGCACAGGGCTCTGCCCAGGGAGGAGTGTGCCTTCATTGGTAGGCGCTCCAGGAAGGGCCAGACTTCCTGACTGGACCGCACTGACAGCCTGCAGTGCAGCTTGGGCTCTCTATATAACAATCCAAAATGAGAACTTGTGGTTACACAGACACATTATATAATCCTTAGTTGATGTACATTAATATGAAGTACTATGGTTAAATAAAAATATACATATCTGGTAAACTTTCTCTGGATGCATATATCCTAATACTATAATCAGTCAAAAGTCAAAAGTCTTATTTTCTTATCACAGTGACACAATATTTAATAAAATCGCTTAAATTTACTTGAATAAATGAAAAAAAATACAACCAAAAAAGAAGAAAACTTGTATATATCTTTCATATCCTCATTTTTTAATGACAAAAGGGAAGAAAGCAATGTGAAAGTAACATTAAAGACGACTTAAAAAAAATCACTCAAATCCCTTTTCTTTTTTCCTCTCTGAACAACTGAGTTCTAAAACCTCTGGGTGGCATATGATAGGCATAAACAAGGAGGAGCTGTAGTGGTTCAGAGTGGGGCAGGGAGGGCATCCTGGCATGGAGCATCAGAGCCTGAGCAAAAAGAGGAAGGCATCCATGTGCCTGGCAAGGGGAACCTGATCCCAAACAAGGACAGTAAGGCATCTGTGAGTGGGCGGCTCACTGCCAGCTGTCAGAACCTGGGGAGCATAAGAAGGGTAAGAAAGATATCCAGAGGAGAGCAGCCTAGCCAGGATTACCAGAGCCCAGGGAGAGTCAAGAAGAGGGCCACAGAGAATTGGGGGCTTCCCTGGTGGCTCACTGTTGAAGAATCCACCTGAAATGCAGGAGATGCGGGTTTGATCCCTAGGTCGGGAAGATCCTCTGGAGAAGAGACTAGCTACCCACTCCTCCAGTATTCTTGCCTGGGAAATCCCATGGACAGAGGAGTCCACGGGATACAGTCTATGGGGTCACAAAAGAGTTGGACACTACTTAGCAACTAACAAAAGCAGCCGCAGGGAATAGGTAGCCAATGTAGTAAAGATAATTCAAGTAGGGAGGTCAGTCCATGGGGCCTGAATGGAGGAAGGAATTCAATGGGGGGGCAGCCTGGTATGAGGTGTGAGAATCCAAGAAAAGGAAGGCAGAAAAGTTTCTAAATATGATGCTCTATTAAAAGGAACCGCGGTGCTCTAAAAAATGTCTAGTTCTACAACTGGAGCAGGAAAGCACAAGATGAGTGTACAACATTTCCAGTTTTGTGGGGTTTTCTTGTTGTTGTTTTGTACCGGAATGCAAAACAGTTTTCAAAGAACAACAGAAGCAAGCCAAAAGGACACAGAAGACAGTTTGAAAGGGGCTCCCACTGGCATTATTTGAGAACCAAAATAGTGACTGTAACAAATAAAAACCCATCAAATAAAACAGGAAACCTGCAAGTCCACAGGCTGATAAAAGTTGACAATTGATAAGGAACAGTCTATTTACACTGCTAAAGTACCTCCCCTCAAATACTCTTCTTTCCTCCTTTGTAAGTCATAACTTTACACTAGAGAAGCCAGGCAAAGAGCAGTCAAATCAAGTGATCAAAGAGCAATGCAGCAAATTGAAATTATGTGCCACCTGATATGATGCAATGAGAAAAAAAGAGCATTACTTCTGTGATGTTCCTGTCAAAGCTGCATACACTGAATCTTATCACAAGGAAACATCAGCCAAACTCAAAAATGAGGGATAGCCTAGTAGATGAGTAGCCCATAATTTTCAAAAGTATCAAGGTTATGAAAGTTAAAAAAAAAAAAAAAAAGAACTTACTGTTTGAGACAAAGGGAGACTAGAAGATATGATTTCTAAATGGAACATGCGACTCTGAATAATGCTTATTCTGCTAGAACAAACATCACTGGGACAACTGGCAAAACTTAAATGGGGGCTAAGGGCTGGAGGGAAGTAATACATCAGTGTTAACTTCCTGATTTTGACCAGTGCATTCTGGTTTGTAAAAGAATATCCTTCTTTGAAGGAAATGCACACTGAAACTTTGGCCAACGAAGACACGCCAGATTAACAGTTTTTTCCCAAACGCCTCAAGTAATCAGAACTTCTTCGTATTGTATTTACAACTCTTTTTAAAAATTTTGGGACTGTCTCAAAATTTAAAACAATTATTCAAGTGAAAAGGGGGAACTGAAGAGAAAAAAAGCATGGTTAATAATTAAGCTAATAATTAGTGAAATTAAATGTAAGTTTAATCAATCTTGTGTTCTGTACTTATAAATTTCCTAACAATAGTGATAATGAATAAAATGTTTGTGCCGAAAAAATGAAAAACCATCCCACCACTTTAATGCAGAGTCTTTCATTTCTATATCTTGTATTCACTTGCAATTTTAAAGATCATAGTATTGTGTCACAGTTCTTTGTTATTTTATATTAACATTTATTTTTTTCATGACTTTAATTTTAGTTTACTATTTATTATACCACCTTTCAAAAGTGGGATGAGTAGCTTTTTAACATTTTGTTATGAAAAAACATTAAAATAAATGTCTTTCTGAAAAGTGGCAGTCTTTTCTGTATGCTTAATAACTGAACAACTTCCACTTTTGTACTTATATACAACTCTTTTTAAACCGTTTAACATCTTCTGCCATATAAAGACTTTTATGTATCAAGTAATACTCAAACTGCCAAATGTTCAGTTTCCAAATTATCTCTGAGAACAATATATGAATAATTTAAATATTTTATATCATTAAATACATATGCGCCTGTAAAGTCAAGTGTGTGATACTGAGCACCCCAATTCTGCTTCACACGTAGCAGTTTATCTATTTTATACTGGGCTCCCCAGGAAATTTTTATTTGGAAAACAGGGTTGTACTGCTTTTAAATTTGAAAATTGGCTCACAGTCCCACAGTAAGCCTTTAAATAGGCAATGATGAGGTTTGGAGGTCATTCAAAAAAGACTCAATTAACACAGGGATTAGAATTAGCAAACAAGAACACTGAAGTAGTTATTATATCTGTATCAAGTGCTCGCGCACACACACACACACACTCACTCACACGAAAGGTTAAGCAGAGACATGGAAGACAGTATTGTTCAACAGAATTTCCTGTGATAATGAAAATATTCGACATCTACAGTATATTGGATACTAGTCACTGGTGGCTAGTGAGCACTTGAAATGTACCTAGTGCAACTGAGGAACTGAATTTTTTTTTTAATTTATTTAAATTTATTCACATTTAGCTAGCAGCTGAGGGGTTCCTAGGTGGCTCAGTGGTAAAGAATTCACATACCAGTGCAGGAGATTTGGGTTCAATCCCTGGGCAGGGAAGATCCCCGGAGGAGAGCATGGCAATACACTCCAATATTCTTGCCTGGGGAATCCCATGGACGGAGGAGCGTGGCAGGCTACAGTCCACAGAATAACAACAGAGTCGGACATGACTCAGTGACTAAAGAACAAGCGAGCAGTTACCATATTAAACCTACTGAACAAGCTAGCAGTTACTCACAACTTTAGAATGGTAAGGAACAAACATCAACACGGTGAGGCTCTCAGCGGAATAATGGTTCCTTTTTCTCTCACATCAGGAAAGGAACCATTATTCAAGATTTAATCATCCTATCAAAACTAAGCCTGATTAACTGAAAGTAAATGTAACCTCACTGACATTTTTTTTTTTTTTGGCCACACTGTGTGGCTTGTGGGATCTTAGTACTAAGTGTGGAGTCCTAAGCACTGAACCGCCAGGGAATTCCCAACCTCACTGACTCTACTTCCTTATCTACCAATCATTCAATCAATTCTTTTTATTAAATAATTCTATATATATGCTCACTACTGCTATATTACAGTTATTGTTGCTATTGTTGCTGTTCCTCCTCCTTCACTCCTTCTTTGGCATAAAAGATCTCACACTGGAGAAATATGGGAAGATATGGTATACACTGTCTTAATCACTCTACAGTTGTCAACATACTCCACGTGAGTACTTCACAGAGCACTGAGTACAAAAGTCTCCACATTGCAGGCATGCAAAAAAAAAATTTTTGACAATAAAAATCTGAGAATGATTGGCTTAATAAGTAACTCTAGTTTCAATTTTCAATTAGGTAAAAATATTTAAGGAAGAAAATGAAAAGTAGAGGGACACGCTTCACTGAGGACAAAAGAAAAGTGAGGGGGAGGAAAAAGAAACGTCTTAATATGAAGAGAGAGTTCAGGTACACAGAAGACATATTTTCTGTGTATCTGCTGCTAAACATTACGAGGCAGCAGAATTTTTATTATGGGAGATAATTTTTCAATGTTTCAGCCACAAACTCTCTGGAATGGTTACATTAATTAGTAGTACAGGAAATAGCAGTATTGTGACGGAAAAACCAACAAATACTCATTGAGGTTGGGAACATATATACTTCATGTAAAATTTAAATATGCCTAGAAAATATAAAGAAGGTATTTCTAAAGTTGAGATAGAAATGAATATACAACAAAATTCACAGATCTTTAAATGTTCAGTTTGATGATTCTAGGGGAAATATTTTAAGGAAAACATTTTCCATGGTCATCATTTTGCAAATTTATAAATTTCTACCTATAAGATCAAGAAAAACTGTCTATATAAAAATGACTGCTACTAATACAACCATTTCTCAAATGCTGCACCTCAAAAATACCATCTAAAACTTTTAGCTCTAATTTTAGTTTAAAGCAAGGGAGGGAAATAGTTGATATTCACCTGACCCTCTGCCAAGTATGTCCATAAGTATGTTTTGGGATATCTTGCTCTTCAGAGAAGAAAAGAGAAGGAAACAGTAATTTATCAGCTTCTGAGGGCTGTAAGAATAAAAGAACATCTGGTACCTTTCATGAATACGTATGTAAACAGGTACCTTCAATTTTGACTTCAGCTTTTGTGTAGGACTCTGAATAAAAGAAAACCATTATTTTATCAAAAGTCAATCAAAAAATGGACAAAAGTAACAAAATGGCAAGGGTACTGGGAAGAAATCAAGGCTATCTAAGAATAAACTAGGTCATTTGGGCTGGCTTTGGTTGCCAAGCAACTGGGATTTCTCACTGTTTCCCTTTAGAATAATCCAGTCTTTAAGAGTTTTATTAACTTGTTTGTTTCTTCTTCAAGACTTAAACATAATTAGGAATCACACTAATGACAAAACTGCATGACTTATACAAAGGAGAACTGAAAATTCTACTGAGAGATAGGAAATAAAATATAACTTCCTCCTCAAAAGGATTAGTTAGCAATATAGATATGTTATTATCTCCATATTAATCTATAAAATCAAACCAATTCAACTGTGTTTTGGTGGGGACAGGAGTTATCAAAATAATTCTAATATAGCCTGAGAAATAAAACGTATTATACATTTAATTTCTAAAAAGAGAGGGGAAGAATTGAGCCTTGCCCTACAGTAGATTAAACCACAGGGACACTGAAATAGGAACGGAACAGAACGGAATCCAAAAGGTAATCCAGATTAGACATAGACCGCATACCACGTGAGCAGCACACACATGAGGGTAGATGGAGGTCACGCAAGCAAAATGTGTAGTCATGTCTAACAAGTATGTTTATCCATGTTGTAAGTAAGCAAAGCCTGTGTACAGAAAAGGAGAACATGACTAGGGACAAGTTTTACATGAGTGGATAATAAATGGGTTCCTCAACCACAACAAAAGAGAAACTGGTCAGTGGGAGTAAGCGAAAGACCCTAGCCTCCCTCTCCATCCACAAAACAGTCTCAACAAAGATTTAAACACTAAAATAAAGACAACCAAAACACTAACATATCAGAAAATATAGGTAGAAAAAAACTTTTTAATCTTGCTATACTGGGTTTTTATGAGTATGGTACCCATGTCAGAGATCACAACACAACTTAAGAGACTTGACTTTTACATAAAAATAATTTTAAAACTGAATTAGCAAACAAAATTCAGAGACAGAAAACAGAATGGCAGCTGCCAGTGGGGGTAGGGGGAAATGAGCAATCAGTATTTAAAGGGTACAGAGTTTCAGTCTGGGAAGAGGGAAAAGTCCTAGAGATGGATGGTGGTGACAGGTTGGGCAATGTGAGTGTATTTAATGCCACCGAAGTGTTATTCACTCGCTTAGTAATTTCTGACTCTTTGCAACCCCACAGACTGTAGCCCACCAGGCTCCTCTCTCCATGGAATTCTCCTGGCAAGATTACTGGAGTGGGTAGCCATTTGCTTCTCCAGAGTATCTTCCCGACCCAGAGAGTGAATCACATCTCCTTCATTTCAGGCAAATTCTTTACTGTCTGAGCCACCAGGGAATGCCATGGAATGCCACTTAAAAATGATTAAAATGGTAAATTTCATATTATATACATATTTTATAACAAATGAAAAAATGGGGAGGAAAACTGCATTAACAGAAATCACTATAAATACTTCACAAGTTATTACATAAAAGTAAGTAAAACAATAAGATATAATTTGTTAACTATCATATTAACAAAAATGGACAGGAAAATCGCTTGCTCGTATATTATCAGTGGCACCCTAAATCAGCAAATAATCTTTACAGAAAGCGATATTGCAATGTGTATCAAAACATAAAACATACACAGGCTAAGTACCAGCAATTCTGTTGCCAGAAACAAAAACTATAAGATAATGGTGCAACTGTGCCAAGATATGTAAGAATGCTGCTGCTGCGTCGTTTTAGTCGTGTCCGACTCTGTGCGACCCCATAGGCGGCAGCCCACCAGGCTCCCCCGTCCCTGGGATTCTCCAGGCAAGAACACTGGAGTGGGTTGCCATTTCCTTCTCCAATGCATGAAGGTGAAAAGTCAAAGTGAAGTCGCTCAGTCGTGTCCGACTCTTAGCAACCCCATGGACTGCAGCCTACCAGGCTCCTCTGTCCATGGATTTTCCAGGCAAGAGCACTGGAGTGGGGTGCTGTTGCCTTCTCCTATGTAAGAATGCTACTATAGTACTATTTGTAAAAGCGTAACATTGCAAACAATCTCAATGTCTATTAACAAGAAACTGGATAAATTATGGCTGTCCTTTTGAAGCAAGTATTATGCAGTCATTTAAAAATGATGAAGTAATAAAAAGTAAAATAAAAAGTATGAAGTAATTGTGTATTTCTTCTCATGAAACAACATCACTGACCTACTGTAGAGAAAAAATAGTAGCTCTTAAAACATTAGGATTCCACTCGTGTAAAATTATATACATAGACAAAACCTGAATAGAGAAGGGTACACAGTAAAATGCCTGCAAAATGTTAATCAGTTATACCTAGGTAGCTGGATTGTCTTTTGTTTTTTGTTTTTCTGGATTGTCTGAATGTTTTACCATGAGCATGTATCCTACTTACAAGGCAATGTTTTACTTTAAAAATTTTATACATTTAAAAATATCTAACATTTAATTTACTCATTTAGATAATTTATTATATGTCATTAATATGTCAGAATAAGTTAAGGATTAGACGCAGGAAATGTGATTGTTTTTAAAAATGTGGAAAACTAGAATTTAATTTAAGCAGCTTGCATTATAATGATTTTCAACACAGAAACAAAGAGCTGAAGGAGTTCTTTTGCCTAGCACAAGACTATCAGGGCCAAACAATGCTCTCAGCATAATATAAAACCTATTTTTTAAAATGTACTTGCTTCGTGGATAAATTTTTCCTACCCTTAAACTACTTCAAATTACTATTTTAACTACTTAAAAAATCAACCTGGAGAGACAGAAAAGTTTCAGTATGAATTATATCAAAACTGGAAAATGAGGTAAGAAATGTTCATATTCTATATTCCACATTTTTCTTGGAGAGTCAAAAATCATTTAATTAACATATTTATATAAATTCTTATTGTAACAATAGGAGCACCACTCAACTTCTCAATGCCTTTGCTACATATTCTGTAAAAAGAAAGGATTGACTTTAGATCTGAAATTTTAAGAGACATTAACAATGTACTTTCCCCCCCTTATGGAAACAGTTTCAAGGGAAAACTGATTGCCTGCCACTTCCAAGGCCATATCCTCAAACACAGTTTCAAATGGCAGTGCTTTCTTATTGGAGTCTTTGGATAAGAATTTATATATACAATCTTTATCAATAGAGCATCTCATGATGAAGGAAAACACATGATTTTTTTTCCACTTAAAAACAGAAAATTAGTTATTATATCATGTATTCTTATAACTATTTTTATAAATGACATTAATACTTACAGCTTGATTAGGCAGATTGTCAGTCTTAAGTTCTCTGTGATTGGAATACTGAATAAAAACAGGCTGGCTTCGAAGGTGAGGAGTAACAGGAGTGTAATAATTCACCATAGTAACAGCAGCTTCCTCAGAAGCCATTTCTAAGAAAGCCTGCAATAAACACAAGAAAGTAAAATGAAAGCTCCTGTTTTTGAAAGGCAGCTAAGAACTATTTTGTCATTCTAGCTTGTTCTAAAACTCATGCATTCTTAACAGAAGTCATATTGCCCCCAAGGGGATGAAAAGAATTTTGTTTCTAACTGTATCACTGGTAGTTACTGAAAACATATTTGACAAAAGTTGGGTTCAATAAAGGATTTGGGATTGGGAAATTGACAGTTGACTAAATAACTGTGTGGTTTTTGGTCTTCTTCTTACTTCCGTTTTTTCTAAAATTTAGAAACAACTAAAAAAGCAAAAATAAATATGTACATCACTACTATAAATAGACGCGTTCAGTTTCTTCTTAAAAATTTCTCCAATGATCTGTTCTTCTTTGCCTTTTTATGAATGTAATTAGAACATTCATGTGCCAAGGCTCAAATTGTACCAATTAGGGAAATGGGAGAACATCCTATATTAAGTCAATATTGATTTGATTTGGGTCATTCAAGTGACCTTTTTTGGCTATTGGTAATCACTGTACTGATATTAGCTATTTGAAGATGAAAAAGAACTGAGATGGAAGAAGCTCCTTAGGATCCATGTCTCATTCTGTTTATGGCTTCTCCTCACCGTCATGACTCCCATTAACTTATGTGACAGGAATCGATACTTGTTACAGACCTTCAAGGTGGCAGATTTTATCACCCTGTCTCAATGGTTAAAAACATAAAACATATACTAACAGTTCTGGGCCCTAACTACCTCTAAGAACACTTCCAATTTAAAGTACAGGAAGAATTCATGATCCAAATCACTATCTTCAAGGAAAGAAACAGATTTTAAGTCATTTACAGTATCTAAAAGGTACAAATGCCCATGATACACTTTAAAGCTTCTATCCAATTGTATAAGTAATACAGTTTTTCTTATATTTCTAAGAGAAGTAGATAAAAATGATCAAGGTAACAAAAATAGCTATGGCAGTATTTCCCAACTATCTGGTTTTTTAAAGTCATCTTTTCAACATAGAATTTGTAAACTGTATTCTAATAATATTCACCATATGGGGAGAGTCTCTTCCTGTAAACTCCCTACTAAATGTTGAGACTCCTGCAATGTCACACAAAGGAAAGGCTGAACAATGTCTTTGGATATTGTGATTCTAGTCAGGAAATCATTCCTATACGTATATACAACCTAAAACTTCATATGTAAAAATAAAATTTTCCACATGGAGTCCAGTAAAAGACTTATTTATGTTTTCCCAAAGTATCCAGCCAAGGATCAACTTTCATAATGTAGGAATGAAGAGAAAATCAAGTCACTACCCACAGAAAGGCTGGTGAAAATAACCCTTACTCTATCCTCAGCACTCCACCTCCAAGCACCATGGAATGATTATGCCTACAAGTACTACTATAGTGACTCACATCAGAATCTCTTGCTGAAGTAGATTACTAACAAGGTATTTTCTGAACAGGATTTAGGATCAAAAGACAAGCAATTAACAGCAATCAGCACTACAGAAAAATATAAACCTAGCACCAATAGCAGAAACAAAGGAAACTGTGACATTGCCTGCTGCCTCTCAGAGTTATCTGACATAAAATATACGATATACTACATGAAACATACTAATGTACGTAACACGTGCCTGTTAGACATCAGACAGCCATTAGACATGGTCATGTTGGCTCTTTCCAAACTGTGCAAACCATACTATTCTCAATAGTGGCATCTGTAAAGAAAATTAAGATCCAAGTGCCTACATTACCTCTAAAAGATATAAGAAAAATGTATAAACACAACAAGGACCGAATACTAAGACATACTACTTAACTTCTCCAGTTCTTAATAACCTCAACTACCTTAAACAAGGCTGTTAATTTAAATAAATAGTTTACTAAAGATAGGGGTCTGAATCAGACATCATTATCCAATCTTGGATGGTAAATAATCTCTTCTGATAATCACAGGATATTTTCATAAACCATTTTGTGATTAAGAATGTAAAATATGTTTGGTCAAGATAATAAATAAGAGAGAATCCTGTTTTCCATATAATATTTTTGTTTATTGCTTCCTGTCATTAAAAAAGTTCTATTTTTAAAAGCTATGTAAATAGAACAAAATTTAGGAAAAAAGTTCAAGAAAATAAAAACCTTTCATTTCTTTTATTTTGGCTGCTCTTTGCAGGATCTTAGTTCCCCCAGCAGGGATTGAGCCTGCACCCTTGGCAGTGAAAGCACAGAGTCCTAACCGCTGGACTACCAGGGAATTCCCTTAAAAATAATGTGTGTTTTTTTTTTCCACTAACACCCAGAAATAATAATTGTGGGTCAATCTTTAACACTTACATACCTGGCTTTTTCCTTTCAACATCAAAAGATTAGTTACTTTGCCAAATGGTAGACCTAATGATATGACCTCTGCTTCGGTGACATCACTTGGAATTTTGCGAAGATGGAGAACACGGGAAGGCGAACAGGGAGGTCTATCTCCTTTAAATTTCTTGTTGTCATTCCCATTAGCTAAAAAATACAAGATTTGTTTTTTAATTGCTGAAACTAATTTGGGTTGACATTAACCATATCATCACATTTGATCTTCCAAGAGTTTCAGGTTTTGAAATTCAGGAACTACGGGACTGATGGGAGAAGAGTAGAAGACAGTTGAAAACAAAACCATCTGCTTTTCAATGAGTGGTTTTTTAAAAAATTTTCACTGCAGGTGTATTTTTTTAAAACTGAACTTGGATTTTAAACTTCAAGAAAAAGTGCTTGATAAATGAATTACATATGTTGAGGTACCAAAAACCTCTAAATGGTCAACTATTTGTTGTGAATAGAAAACAATAGTTATATCATCTTTAATTTATCTTAAAAGATGCTTTTCTAGTTTGTCCTATTACTAATAAAACAGAATAAAAACTTTTAGGATAGATGGTAATAAAAATTTCATGTTTATCACACCCTACAAAGATTTAAATTTGAGATGCATTTTTATGAAAATAAGTTTATTTCTCAGGCATTATACAATTTTTGCCAATTCACTTTTTAAAGTACTTTCAGAAGCTAAACTGTGATTTCCTTAGGATAATCCTATTCTTTATGATATAACAGGCAGCTCTTGACATAAGTATCATCACCTTTTGGAAATGCAAATTTTAAGGCTCATTTCAGACCTACTGAATCAGAAACATCCCAGTAACCTGTGTTTTTAAAAGCTCTCTAGATGATTCTGAAGCAACCTAAAGTTTGAGAACCACTGTTGTAATCCAGTATGCCAGTTTACAGCCAAATTTTATTTAAAGCTTATGTTTTAACACTGACAGTAACTAGAACTGACAAGCCTGTAACAAGTAGTCAAATTTATGTACATAAAAATAAGATTCAGGAAGGTTTTTTTCTTCCCCAGAAATAGCACCACGTAAGACTGAATATAAATTATCTAAAAGCCAAAGTTTCATTATAGTGTTGTTTTTTTAATACTGGCTCAGAGGTTAAAGCATCTGCCTGCAATGTGGGAGACCTGGGTTCGATCCCTGGGTCGGGAAGATCCCCTGGAGAAGGAAATGGCAACCCACTCCAGTATTGTTGTGTGGGGAATCCCATGGATGGAGGAGCCTGGTGGGCTACAGTCCATGGGGTCGCAAAGAGTCGGACATGACTGAGCGACTTCACTTCACTTCATCATACTTAGCACTATTAGAAGAAAAATATAATCTTTTCAAACACCTCAGATTACCATTTTTCTAAATACTAAAAAACTTCTAAAACACTAAAAAAACAGTCATATGTCTGTGACCCTAAATAAACAAATTTCATGAGGACCACGTGAAAGTCTTGGCAATATTCTGTATCTGTTCTTATAGCACAGAACATCACTTGCTTACAGGTAAATAGGTGGACTTAATACCAAAACTAGCACTTGCTCCCAATTTCTCTATGTTCATGAACGCAGGCAACATCCTAACAATACTATCAATTCCAAGAGGTCCTTACAGGTCTGTGCCTATATATAGCAAATGCCTAGGACAATGTGTGGAAAATAATCAGCAAATACTTATTGGAAATCAAGTATTTAATTTCTGGGAGCCAAAAGATTCCTTCTCCTTCCTCATGAATCATCATGAAACATTGATTTTTCCCTCCAAAATAACTGATTCCACTTTCATCTCGACTCTCAATGTCACCTCACCTATGATCCCTATGACCTATGACCCTTCTACTCTGCCTTCCTTTAGTGTCACTCCCTCCACTTCCACTAAGATCTAACGTTTTATCATCCTCAATGTATGTGTCATGTCATTATCCTGTTCTAAAAACCCTGACAGGCTTCCAACGACCTAAAAAGATCCTTAATTTCTAGTTTTCATGCTGTTTTCATTTACACTGCCTCACTGGAGTTAACACATAAAAATACATTAAATTATATCTTATTAACTTTAACAGATGAAGAGATTAAGAGATTTAACAGATCAGAGATTAAATAATTTTTGTATACAGCTAGGAAGTGAAAAGAGCATTATTCAAACTTAAGTTTAAAGGTCATTTTTTTAATCACAAAAATCTCAAAGTGTGTTACCGTTCCTAGAAAAAAAAATAAGCAACTTGATGATGACAATAAATTTTCAGAGTATATACAGATTTATGAGGATTATACTGTCAGTATATAGTATTATAGTGATAATATTGTCACTAAATTAAATGCTACATTATCACCTCCAGGACAAGTATGAAGTGCCTTTTTGTACCGCCCCTCTCTGTAAGCCTAGATGGCTAGACAAAAATACCACAACCTTGTACATTCTTAACCAGCATAAGGTGCTAAAAGACTAGAAAACCATCCTAAGGAGCAAAGGCTTTTAGAAGTTTATCCAGAATAATCCAAAACAAATAAATGAACATTAAGAAGGGTATTTCTTTAACTGAGGTGTTTATAATCTCTGCAAAACCACGTATGAAATAAAATGAATACCCACACAAGCTACTTGAACCTGAACTGCACTATCAAATAAAAACCAATCGTGACAAACTTTTTATCAAGAAGTATGCAGATCCATAACCAATTCAAGTTCTTAGTTCTTCTGTGTTATAAAAATCTCTATGTTAAAAGCATGGGCTAAAAA
Source organism: Capra hircus (assembly GCF_001704415.2). Lineage (NCBI taxonomy): Eukaryota > Metazoa > Chordata > Mammalia > Artiodactyla > Bovidae > Capra > Capra hircus. The sequence goes on from NC_030815.1 coordinate 101,397,185, forward strand.
AACAGACATCGTGTTCTGATATAACTGAGCCTCAGATTCTTTTCCTATAAAATGAGTATAACAACAGTATTTAGAAATTGTAGTATGAGTATTTGGAAAATTAAATTACATCACAGCAAGATATACAGTTTATAATCCAGCCTATGTCTAGAGATGTCAGATAAAAAGATCTCACAATATCTAATCCTAAATTAAGCAACCTTCTCATTCAAGCCACTCATCCTCATATATAACTTAAATTCAGGATTCTTTGCAATGTTAGCATATTTTCTCTGCCTTCGGTTCTCTTGTTAGAGAATCATTCTAATGAAGTAACTAGTTTTTGTTTGGTAACATATTAACAACCAATTCCAGATCATTTGTTTTCATCTGGATGTGAGGTCTTTCTTTTATTCCTCCAATATGCAGGACCCTGGTATGAAACACATGTGGGAACTTGATTTGTATAAGAAAACCATCTTGAATAAGATACTGCTCATCCTTTTCTTTTGGAGAAGGAAATGGCAACCCACTCCAGATTATTCTTGTCTAGAGAATCCTGTGGACAGAGGAGCCTAGGGGCTGCTGTCCACAAGGTCGCACAGAGTCGGACATGCCTAAAGCGACTTAGCATGCATGTATGCATACATGCACTGGAGAAGGAAATGGCAACCCACTCCAGTATTCTTGCCTGGAGAACCCTAGGGACAGAGGAGCCTGGTGGGCTGCCGTCTATGGGGTCGCACAGAGCTGGACACGACTGAAGCGACTTAGCAGCAGCAGCATTAATACTTAAATGCTAGATGTAATGCCCATTACAAAGAGATCAACAACATATGTCTTCATTTTCTTAAGAGGGCTTATTTTACCTGGAAAGTATGTTCTTTCTACTTTTTTTTGTGCTAAAATGAAGATTGTAGGCCAACAGTGGCTTTTTTCTCTTGCTGTCCTAACTTTGCAAAATTAACACATTGCTCAAAATTAATTCAAAATTTTATTAGTCTGTGAAATCTAAAAACCTAAAGAACTACTCATCTAGATGACCCAAAAAAAGGTTATAATTAAAGACTTGATAAATATAACAATTTAAAAATGGAAAGGCATATAAGCATATATGGAATCATAATTTAATTAAGGAGGAAACAAGGAAATTCTATTGTACTGAATATGCAGCTTCGACGAATTATTCTCTATACAATTGATAAAAGACTTTCTGAAAACTGTATTACGAAAATAAGCATTCAAAATACTTAACTTGAATAAATCTTGTACTTTTTGATAGAAACTTCGTGAATGGCTACTGAATGGCTTCCTGAAGACTACAAAATTCTTCAAGAAAATCAGAGATACGAAGGGAACATTTCATGCAAGGATGGGCTCAATAAAGGACAGAAATGGTAGGAACCTAACAGAAGCAGAAGATATTAAGAAGAGGTGGCAAGAATACACAGAAGAACTGTACAAAAAAGATCATCACAACCCAGATAATCACGATGGTGTGATCACTCACCTAGAGCCAGACATCCTGGAATGTGAAGTCAAGTGGGCCTTAGGAAGCATCACTACGAACAAAGCTAGTGGAGGTGATGGAATTCCAGTTGAGCTATTTCAAATCCTGAAAGACAATGCTGTGAAAGTGCAGCACTCAATATGCCAGCAAATTTGGAAAACTCAGCAGTGGCCACAGGACTGGAAAAGTTCGGTTTTCATTCCAATCCCTAAGAAAGGCAATGCAAAAGAATGCTCCAACTACTGCACAATTGCACTCAACTCACACGTTAGTAAAGTAATGCTTACAATTCTCCAAGCCAGGCTTCAGCAATACGTGAACCATGAACTTCCAGATGTTCAAGCTGGTTTTAGAAAAGGCAGAGGTACCAGAGTTCAAATTGCCAACATCCACTGGATCATCGAAAAAGCAAGAGAGTTCCAGAAAAACATCTATTTCTGCTTTATTGACTATGCCAAAGCCTTTGACTGTGTGGATCACAATAAACTGTGGACAATTTTGAAAGAGATGGGCATACCAGACCACCTGACCTGCCTCTTGAGAAACCTGTATGCAGGTCAGGAAGCAACAGTTAGAACTGGACATGGAACAGACTGGTTCCAAATAGGTAAAGGAGTATGTCAAGGCTGTATATTGTCACCCTGCTTATTTAACTTATATGCAGAGTACATCATGAGAAACACTGGGTTGGAGGAAGCACAAGCTGGAATCAAGACTGCCAGGAGAAATATCAACAACCTCAGCTATGCAGATGACACCATCTTATGGTAGAAAGTGAAGAAGAACTAAACTAAGAGGCTAAAGGCTAAAGAGCCTCTTAATGAAAGTCAAAGAGGAGAGCAAAAAAGTTGGCTTAAAGCTCAACATTCAGAAAACTAAGATCATGGCATCTGGTACTATCACTTCATGGGAAATAGACGGGGAAACAGTGGAAACAGAGCCTGACTTTATTTTTCTGGGCTCCAAAATCACTGCAGATGGTGACTGTAGCCATGAAAGACGCTTACTCCTTGGAAGGAAAGTTATGACCAACCTAGACAGCATATTAAAAAGCAAAGACATTACTTTCCCAACGAAGGTCCATCTAGTCAAGGCTATGGTTTTTCCAATAGTCATGTATGGATGTGAGGGTTGGATGGTGAAGAAAGCTGAGCGCCAAAGAACGGATGCTTTTGAACTGTGGTGTTGGAGAAGACTCTTGAGAGTCCCTTGGACTACAAGGAGATCCAACCAGTCCATCCTAAAGGAGATCAGTCCTGGGTCTTCATTGGAAGGACTGATGTTGAAGCTGAAACTCCAATACTTTGGCCACCTGATGCGAAGAGCTGACTCATTAGAAAAGACCCTGATGTTGGGAAAGATTGAGGGCAGGAGGAGAAGGGGACGACAGAGGATGAGACGGTTGGATGGCATCACCGACTCAATGGACATGGGTTTGGGTGAACTCCAGGAGTTGGTGACGGAGAGGGAGGTCTGGCCTGCTGCGGTTCATGGCGTCGCACAGTCGGACATGACTGAGCGACTGAACTGAACTGAACTGAATGGCTACTATATATTAATCATGTTCCAAAGAGAACAGTGGAAGAGGTTTTTAAAAAATTCATATATTCCCATCTCAAAAGTGAAGGGATCTACCAGAAAAACTATCCTAGAAATATGGATCTTTTTTAAAATTTAACTTTATTAGGGCAGATTTTAGATATGGTAGAACCCACCCACCTTTTAAATGCAGAGTTTGACAACCTTTGACAAACGACTCATATGACCACAAAAAAGAAAACTGCACCTGAATTTTTAAATTACCAATTTGATTTTTAAAACAGGAATAGGGCTATTTGTGTGTTAGTCACTAAGTTGTGTTTGACTTTTGCAACATCATGGATGGAAGCCCGCCCATCCCTTGTCCATGGAATTCCCCAAGGCAAGAATATTGGAATAGGTAGCCATTCCTTTCTCCAGGGGATCTTTCCAGCCCAGGGATCAAACCCAGGTCTCCAACACTGCAGGCGGATTCTTTACTGTCTGAGCTCCCAGGGAAGCCGGTTTTCTATTTTTTTTGTACTTATGTTTTGCAAGCAATTTGCCCACTTCATCTAAATTTCCTGGCTTAAAACTGCTCATAATATTCACCTGAGATCCATCTTAACCTGGTCAGGATACCATGATAAAATACGACAGGGTGATTTAAGTAATAAAAATTTACTTTCTCACAGTTTTGGAGAATAGAAGTCCAAAATCAAGGGTCAGCATTGTCACTTTCTAGTGAGGACTCTTTTCCTGCCTTATAGACAGCCACCTTTTCACATGGTCCTCACATGGCAGGGTGGAGGGAAAAACCAAGCTCTCTGGTATCTCTTCTTATAAAGACACTAAAACCTTTGCGAACTCCACTCCAAAGGACCCATCTCCAAAGACTCTGGGGATAAGAGCTTAAACACATTAATTTTAGGGGTATACAAACATTCATTCCATCAGTTCAGTTCAGTTGCTCAATCGTGTCTGACTCTTTTGTGACCTCATGGATTGCAGCACGCCAGGCTTCCCTGTCCATCACCAACTCCTGGAGCTTGCTAAAACTCATGTCCATTGAGTTGGTGATGCCATCCAGCCATCTCATTCTGTTGTCCCCTTCTCCTCCTGCCTTCAATCTTTCCCAGCATCAGGGTCTTTTCTAATCAGTCAGCTCTTCACATCAGGTGGCCAAAGTACTGGAGCTTCAGCTTCAGCATCAGTCCTTCCAATGAATATTCAGGACTGATTTCCTTTAGGATGGACTGGTTTGACCTCTTTTGTAGTCCAAGGGACTCTCAAGAGTCTTCTCCAACACCACAGTTCAAAAGCATCAATTCTTTGGCGCTCAGCTTTCTTCACAGGCCAACTCTCAAATCCAAACATGATGGACTTTTTTTGGCACAGCCATATCTCTTCTTTTTAATATGTCATCTAGGTTGGTCATAGCTTTTCTTCCAAGGAGCAAGCGTCTTTTAATTTCATGGCTACAGTCACCATCTGCAGTGATTTTGGAGCTCAAGAAAATAAAGTCAGGTACTGTTTCCACTGTTTCCCCATCTATTTCCCATGAAGTGATGGGACCAGATGCCATGATCTTAGGTTTTTGAAGAGTTTTAGGTCAGATTTTTCACTCTCCTCTTTCATTTTCATCAAGAGGCTCTTTTGTTCCTCTCTGCTTTCTGCCATAAGGATGGCATCGTCTACATATCTGAGATTATCTATATTTCTCCTAGCAATCCTGATTCCAGCTTGTGCTTCATCCAGCCTTGCATTTCACATGATGCACTTTGTATATAAGTTAAACAGGGTGACAGTATACAGCCTTGATGTACTCCTTTCCCAGTTTGAAACCAGTCCATTGTTTCATATCCAGTTCCAACTATTGCACTTGACCTGCATACAGATTTCTCAGGAGGCAGGTAAGGTGTTCTGGTATTCCCATCTTTTGAAGAATTTTCCATAGTTCGTTGTTATCCACACAGGTTTCCCTGGTGGCTCAGCTGGTAAAGAATCCACCTTCCGTGTGGGAGACCTGGTTTCAATCCCTGGGTTGGGAAGATCCCATGGAGAAGGGAAAGGCTACCCAATGCAGTATTTTGGCCTGGAGAATTCCATGGACTATATAGTCCATGGGGTCGCAGAGAGTCGGACACGACTGAGTGACTTTCACTTCACTTTCCCTTTCTGTTAGAACCATTTGGTGATGCGGGTGGTTTCCTTGCTCTTCAAGAAACAGAGTGGGCCCTAACTTAGTCTCTTCCTATTAATGGTGAAACAGGAGGAAGAGGGGCAAGGCACAACTTTGGGGGCTTTCCTGGTGGCTCAGACATTAAAGAGCCTGCAGTGCGGGAGACCTGGGTTCGACTCCTAGGTTGGGAAGATGCCCTGGAGAAGGAAATGGCAACCCACTCCAGTACTCTTGCCTGGAAAATTCCATGGATGGAGGTGCCTGGTAAGCCACATTCCACGGTATCACAAAAATCAGACACAACTGGGCAACTTCATTCTTGCTTTTCTGATGATCCAGTGAATGTCGGTAATTTGATCTCTGGCTCTTCTGCCTTTCCTAAAAGCAGCTTGAACATCTGGAAGTTCACAGTTCATGTACTCTTGAAGCCTGGCTTGGAGAATTTGGGGCATAACTCTGCTAGCGGGTGAGATGAGTGCAATTGTGCAATAGTTTGAAAATTTTTTGGCATTGCCTTTCTCTGGAATTGAAATGAAAACTGACCTTTTCCAGTCCTGTGGCCACTGCTGTTTTCCCAATTTGCTGGCATGTTGAATGCAGCACTTTAAAAGCATTATCTTTTAGGGTTTCAAATAACTTATCCAGGTCTTCCCAGGTGGCACCAGTGGTAAAGAACACACCTGCCAATGCAGGAGACCAAAGAGACACAGGTTTAATTCCTGGGTCGGGAAGATCCCCTGGAGGAGGACATGGCAATCCACTATCATATTCAGTCCATAAAAGTACCTCTTTAATGTCTACAGGATCCTTCTTGATATTGGTAACTTACCTTCTTTTTCTGTCTACTTAGAAGTTTATTAATTTTATTGATCTATTAGAAAGCAGCTACTGCTTTCACTAATCCTCATTTTCTTCTTTCATTAACTTTCTTTTCATATTTAACATTTTCATTCCTCTGTTTACTTGGGGTTTACTTTGTCCTTCTTATGCTACACTTAGAAGCTTATTCATTTTAGACATTTTCTCCTTTTCTAATAAAACATTTAAAGATGTAAATTTTCTCCTAAGAACAGCTCTAGCCGAATCCTATGAATTTTAGTAAGCCATGTTTTCCTTTTCATCCACTTCAAAATACTTCTAATTTCCCTTGTGTTTCCTTATTTGATCCACGGATTATGTATTACTTTCTTTTTTTTTTTAATTGTTTTATTTATTTTCTGCACAGGCGCATGTGATAGAAGGGACCTTTTTTTTTTTTTTAAAGATAATTCATACAACCATTGATTGATTATACAGAGCCATTTCTCAGTCCTCTTTTCTTTCTACTTAAGAAAATTAAAATATATCATGATGAGAATGATTAATTCCAAAAGATTTCTGGCTTATCATTTAGGGTACAAATACACACTTCATTGCTTGACATTTTATTGAATATTAAGCAAGACTAAGCATCTCTGCCTTCACTGTGCAGAGCTGAAGCAGAAGAGCAGGGACGGGGAGACAGCACTGCTGTCTTTGGTGGGGAAGACGTAAGCCCCTGTTGTCCTGCCTTATTGGGGGAGGCTAACCCATGTTCTGCCGGTTGCCACAGCCTCTAGGATGGGTGTCCTTCCAGTCATCCCACTCGCGAGCTCTGCGGACTGCCTGTTCGTCTTCCTCTTCCTCCTCATGCTCCTGATCTTCTTGTTGCTGAGCTGCTCTTTTGAACTCTGACATTGTAGTGGCTATCCCCTGATCTGGTAATGCTCCAAATTTCCGATGCTGTTCATACCAGTCATTCACTGTCATAGATGCCAGACTTGGATAACCAGCTCCAAATACTTTGGCTTGGGCCACGTTCTGAGTGAGAACAAATGGTTTCATTGGAGGCCTGTCCTGATGAGATGACTGAGAAGTTGATGCCTCGTTTGTGGAGTCTTTTTCTCTCAAGATCTTTATCTCCTGGTCAATGCTCTCAATCTCTTCTAAGCTGATACCAATCCACCTTCGAAGGTGAAGGAGGTAATATTCACGAACATGCTCATCATCTGCTTGACCACTTTCCACAGCAGATTTCAGTGCAGACAACCTATGCTCCACCTCCTTCTTCTGCTTGTATCTCTCTTTTTTAGCCTGCCTCTGAGATGCCATAGCAACGATGCTAGGATAGGCCATGGAGGAATCAGCAGTGTTATTTTCAGCTAAGTTGGTCTTGGTCTGGGGCAGCTCAAACTTTGCCACGTGATAGTACTGGCACTGAGTTAAGTAGTTTAAAAAGTGTTCTCGAGCCCACCACAAATGATCTAGACGCTTGCTGGGACTGACTTGTTTCATGGCGAATGCTCCTTGAAATGCTGGCACCATCAGGTACTTCAGGTCGGTGGACGCGATCTCCTCCAAATCTTCATTCTGGCTGAACAAGTCGAGCTGCGACAACATTTCAGCAGCCTTCTTCAGGAGATCCAGTCCCTTGAACACCTTATCTTGGATTATTCGGGAGCCGGTGGGTTCAGCTGCGATTTCCACTTCGTCCAAAAGCTGCTTGCTGGTTTCGAACAGCTCGGGGAGCCGCGGGAGCAGTAACTCGTCTTCGGCTGCTGCCATCTTAGGGAAGGAGGAACCCCAAATTTATTTTTTAATTGAAGGATAATTGCTTTACAGAATTTTGTTGTTTTCTGTCAAACCTCAACATGAATCAGCCATAGATAGACATATATATGTATGTATACATATATACATAGGGGAGGAGAGGGTTAGATGTATGGAGAGAGTAACATGGAAACTTACATTACCATATGTAAAATAGATAGCCAATGGGAATTTGCTGTATTTCTCAGGAAACTCAAACAGGGGCCTTGTGTCAACATGGAGGGGTGGGATGGGGAGGGAGATGGGAGAGAGGTTCAAGGAGGGGATATATGTATACCTGTATTAATTTCTTTTTCTAAGCAACTAGAGCTTTCTTCTCAAATATCTGAGTATCATTTTTAAAAATTTCTAGTTCTAAAACAACTCTAAGATCTAATTTTAATGCACTCATATTTAACTGTGACCTATTTAAGGACCCAGCATATAGTCTACCTTGCAGACCACTTCATGTGAACTTGAGTATGTATCCTGATAGTGCTGGGGAGACTATTCCATTATGTCAATTAGATCAAGCTTGTTGAGAGTACTGAAAACTTCAGTATTAGAGGACCTACAGACTTCTTTTAGAGGGTCACATAAATATTTTAGACTTTGTGGGCCATACAGGCTCTGACCCAGCTATTCATCTCTGCAGTTATAAAATGAAAGCAGCCAGAGGTAATATGTAAACAAGCAGGCATGCCTGTGTTCAAATAAAACTTTATATACAGACAATGAAATTTAATTTCATGTAAGTTTCACAATCACAACAAAATATTCTTTGTGTTTTTCACCATTTAAAGTGTAAAAATCAGGGACTTCCCTGGTGGTTCACTGGTTAAGATTCCATGCTTTCAAGGTAGGGGGCTCCAGGTCAATCCTTGGTTGAGGAACTAAGATCCCACATGCTATGCCATAGGGTCAAAAAATAATAATAAAAAAAATTTTTTTAATGGAATAATATGAGGTATATAGTTTATTTTTTAATGTAAAAAATCAGTCTCAGTTCATGGGCAATACAAAAATGAGCAACTGGAATGGAACTGGCCAAGAGGAGAATTTGCCAACCCCTGTTCTGTATCCTTACTAATTTTTATGTACTGGGTTATCAATTACTGAGAGAGGAGTATTGAAATCTCCAGCTATAATTGTGGACTTTTCTATTTCTTTGTTTAGTTGTTAGTATTCTTTATGTATCCTGAAGCTCTATAATTAGGTGAAAAATATATATATGTATCAAGAAATATAAATAAATATATGGAATGCAAAGTAATAAATGATAAATAAAATGGAATATAAAAAATAATCTAAAGAAAGCCAGGACAGAAAGCAGAAACAGAATGAATATAAATAGAAAACAAATAGCAAGATGACAGATGTAAACCCAACCATATCAATAATTATGTGAAGTGAAAATGGCATAAAGATTCCAATTGAAAGGCAGAAGTTACAACAGCCTGGATAAAAGCAAAATTCAATTATATGGTGTGAATAAGAAACTCATTTTAAATATAAAAATCTCAGGTTAAAGCTAAAAAGATGGGTAAAGATAAGTATGTAAATACTAATCATAAGAAAGATAAAGTGGCTGTACTAATATCAAAGTAGACTTCAGGAAAAGGAATATCACCAGGGATAAAGAAAAACACTTCATAATGATAAAGGGACCAATTTATCAAGAAAACATAATACGCCATACATAAAACATGCACATAAATGGCAGATAACCTCTGGCTTTCAATTATGTTTACTTTTTTGGTTAGTTTTTTTTAAGTGATTGCTCTGGAGTTTAATCAACAGTAAGTTTCTTTAACTTACCCCAGTCTACCTTAAAATACTATAATACATAGGTATTATGTAAGAACTTTTCAAAGTATACATTTGTTTCTCTTATCATACATATCCTTTGTATTACTGTCATATATTGTACTTTTCACATTTGCTACAACCCAACTATATTAATTTTATCTTGCTTTAAAGTCAATTACCTTTTTTCCTTTTTGCATCTTGTTTTAATCACTTGTATCTTATGAAGCTTTCCATAGAGAGCATTCTATAGTTTTTTTCAAAAATTTACTATGGTATAATACACATAAAATCACTATCCTTAAACACAGAATTCAGTGATGTTAAATACATTCATAATGTGCAACTATCACAACCATTCATTTCCGTAGTACTTTTCACCTTGTGTTGATAAAACTGAAATTCTATATCCATTAAATGCAGCTCCCTAAACCCTCTACTTCCAGTCCCTAGCAACCACCATTCTACTCTCTCGCTCTAAGATTCTGTCTACTCTAAGTATTCTTTCTCATTTCTTTTTGAGCGTATTAGATAGCTGTTTTCTTTATGGTTACCATGGGGATTACTTTTAACATCTTAAAGTTATAACACTCTAATTTGAATTTAGTCTGGCTTAACTTCAATAACATACAAAAACTCTGCTCCTTTATAGATCTGTCCCCACCCCTTCCCACTATTATCATAAAAAGTAGATCTTTAAACAATGTGTGCCCAGAAAAACAAACTAATAATCTATTTAAATGTTATCAGTCTCCTAAATCATGTAGAAAACAAAATGTGGAGTTACAAACCAAGTCACTTGAGAGCTTTTAGATTAATAATTTTTTTAAAAAATGTATTAGGCCCTTAAATCTGCAGAAAAGAAAAAGTGGATTACAAACCACTGTTTGAATGATATAGGCTTTTACAATGGCATTCACTGAGATCTTTATTTCCTCAAATGGCTTTGAGCTACTGTCTAGTGTCTTTTCACTTCACCCCAAGGGACTCCTTTGACTATTTCTTGCAGGGCAGATCTAGTTAAGTAATAAACTTTTTCAGTTTTTACATCTGGGAATGTCTTAATTTCTCTCTCACTTTTGAAGGACAAATTTACCAAACATAGGATACTTGGTTAACAGTTACATTCTTTTAGAACTTTGAATATATTGGCCCACTGCCTTGTTCAAGTTCCTGAAGAGAAATATGCTCATATTCTTATTAAGGATCCCTTGCATGTGATGAGTCAATTCTCTCTTAATGCTTTTCGGATTCTCTCTTTATCTGACTTCCAAAAGTTTGGTTTCAAATGTGTCTCAGTGTGGGTCTCATCGAATTCATCTTACCTGGAGTTCATAAAGGTTCTTAGATGTTTATATTCATATTTTTCATCAAATTTGGTATTGTGGTAATGCTGGAAATCAGATTCTTCCCTTTTCTCAGGGTTTTCTTGTCTGTGTTGTTTTTCTGATTCTTTTGGACTGTCTATGCCAAGAATAAGCTTGAGGTATAAATTTAAGTCCTTCTCAAGTGTCTTCTGAGTCTTTTCCTGGGCATGCACTATTACTTCCTAATTTTCTCTGTAGATGCACTTGTTTTTTTAATGTCCTAGTCTTTAATATTTGCTTCCCAAAAGGGGGCAGAGGAAGGAAAATGAAGGGGAGGGAGTTGTGGAAAACACCAGCCCTTTATATCCTCTGAAAGTCACATGTACTGGGGGTGAGAGGTGCTGACAAAAGGGAGAGAGGCAAGAAGAATGGCTGCCTGCCTCTTTGCATCTATGTGATCAGATGGAGCTATCAGAGCACAGATCCTTGAAGCTGACGGACAAGATCCTTTTTGCCCACCCTGGGTCCTATTTGTTAGCTGCTCTGGAACTCACACAGCTGCTTACCATATGACCGAGGGTGAGGGATGGTAGCTGCTACTGTGCTGAGAGCTAAAATCGACCATAATTAACCACAATTTACCTTCGAAGTCTTCCCCTGGAACTCGCAGGCCTTCAAAAGACTTCAGAGTTCCAAATTAGTTACAGGCAGATTCTGCCAGCCCAATTGTCATTTAGGTAGAAAGACTGCTGGTGCTTCTTACTCTACCACCTCCCCAGAATCCCTCAATTATCTTTGAACTTAACCAAAAACATAAGGAAGAAAAGTCACATATCCACATATTTACCACTTTGTGTAGACCCAAATTTTCACCTGGTATCATTTTCCTTAAGTCTGAGGAAATTCCTTTTCCATTTCATAAAATTTAAGTCTGTTACTAACAAATGTTCTCAGCTTTTGTGTGCCTCAAAAAAGCTTTAACTTTTATTTTTGAAAAATATTTTAACTGGACATAGAATTTCGGTCCGATTGTTATTTATCTTCAGTACTTTGAAGATGTTTCTCCATTGTCTTCTGATTTGCACCATTTGGGGGCAAGAACTCTCATTACTCTTATCTTGTTTCTCTGAAAAATGTGACTTTTTTTTTCCTCTGGCTACTTTTAAGATTTGTTCTGCATTCCTGGTTTTCAGCAATTTGATTATGATGAGCCTTGGTGTGGTTTCCACTGTGTTTATCCTGCCTGTGGTTCATTGAACTTCTTGGATATGTGGGTTTACGGTTTCCACCAAATTTGGAATATATTCAGTCATTATTTCTTTAGACATATTTGTTTCCCAACCCCCATCTTTTTTGCTGGAACTTCAAATATACACATGTTTAGAACCACTTTACTTTGTTCTACAGGTTAGTAAGGCTCTGATTTTTTTTTTTTCCCCCAGTTTTTTTTTTGGTCTGTGTTTAGTTTCTACTGTTGACTTTAAATTCGCTGATTATTTCTTTTACAGAATATTAGTGCTGTTGGAGCCATGCCTGTTTCTTTTTAGATGCTATATTTTTATCTCCAGAAGTTACATTTGATTTTTATTTTCTCTTTGTTGATATTTTCCTTTAAATCCTTTCACATACTTTAATAACTGTTCCAAAGTCCGTATCTGCTAATTTCATCATCTGTCATTTTTTAAACCTGTTTCTGTTGACTGATTTTTCTTCTAGCTATGGGTCACAATTTTGTGGTTCATTCCATGTCTGGCAATTTTTGGTTGAATGCTCAACATTGTGAGCACCAGCATTTGTTTCATTCCTTTAAAGTGCCAGACTCCTTCCTGGAAAAAAGTTACTTTCAGATCAGGTATTTGTTTTATAGCTTGTTTTTAAGTCTTTTTAGGGTGGGTTTAGAATAGTCTTTATTGTAGAGCTGAAATACCACCCCTACTGGTCAGGCATGTGTAGCTTAATATTCAGCAATAAATTCAAAGGCAGATTTCTGGAGCATTTTTCTCACAGATGGAAGCTAATACTCCTATAGGCAGAAAGATAATGGAGGAAAACCCATGTAGAAATGTAACACTTCCACTTATATCTTGTTAGACAGCACTCAATCACATGAACACAGCTAGCTATAAGCAGTCATTTAATCTGGGTGACAACATGCCCTGTTAAAAATTAGTGCTGTTGCTTAAGAAAATGGAAAGTATTGGGGCACACAACAAATAGTCTCTGCCATCATTCCTAAGATTACATTTAGAAGGCAAAGCATATCATTTATGTAGACAAGTGTAAAACATTTGTCTACAGAGCCAAACATCCTGGAATGTGAAGTCAAGTGGGCCTTAGGAAGCATCACTACGAACAAAGCTAGTGGAGGAGATGGAATTCCAGTTGGGCTATTTCAAATCCTAAAAGATGATGCTGTGAAAGTGCTGCATTCAATAGGCCAGCAAATTTGGAAAACTCAGCAGTGGCCACAGGATTGGAAAAGGTCAGTTTTCATTTCAATCCCAAAGAAAGGCAATGCCAAAGAATGCTCAATCTATTGCACAATTGCACTCATCTCACACGCTAGCAAAGTAATGCTCAAAATTCTCCAAGCCAGGCTTCAAGAGTACGTGAACCGTGAACTTCCAGATGTTCAAGCTGCATTTACAAAAGGCAGAGGAACCAGAGATCAAATTGCCAACATCCGTTGGATCATCAAGAAAGCAAGAGCATTCCAAGAAAAACATATACTTCTGCTTTATTGACTATCCCAAAGCCTTTCACTGATAGGACCACAACAAACTGTGTTTCCTAAAGAGATAGGAATACCAGACCACCTGACCTGCCTCTTCAGAAATCTGTATGCAGGTCAGGAAGGAACAGTTAGACATGGAATGGAACAGACTGGTTCCTAATAGGAAAAGGAGTACATCAAGGCTGTATATTGTCACCCTGCTTATTTAACTTACATGCGGAGTACGTCATGAGAAACGCTGGGCTGCCAGGAGAAAATATCAATAACCTCAGATATGCAGATGACACCACCCCTATGGCAGAAAGCCAAGAGGAACTAAAGAGCCTCTTGATGAAAGTGAATGAGGAGAGTAAAAAAGTTGGTTTCAAACTCAACATTCAGAAAACTAAGACCAAGGCATCTGGTTCCATCACTTCATGGCAAGTAGATGGGGAAACAGCAGAAACCATGACAGACTTTAATTTCTTGGGCTCCAAAATCACTGCAGATGGTGATTGTAGCCATGAAATTAGAAGACGCTTGCTCCTTGGAAGAAAAGCTATGACCAACCTAGATAGCATATTCAAAAGCAGAGACATTACTTTGCCAACAAAGGTCCGTCTAGTCAAGGCTATGGTTCTTCCAGTGGTCATGTATGGATGTGAGAGTTGGACTGTAAGGAAAGCTGAGTGCCAAAGAATTGATGCTTCTGAACTGTGGTGTTGGAGAAGACTCTTGAAAGTCCCTTGGACAGCAAGGAGATCCAATCAGTCCATCCTAAAGGAAATCAGCCCTGAATATTCATTGGAAGGACTGATGCTGAAGCTGGAACTCCAATATTTTGGCCACCTGATGCAAAGAACTGACTCATTTGAAAAGACCCTGATGCTGGGAAAGACTGAAGAAGATTGAAGATGGGAGGAGAATGGGATGACAGAGGATGAGATGGTTGGATGGCATCACCGACTTGATGGACATGAGTTTGAGTATATTCTGGGAGTTAGTGATGGACAGGGAGGCCTGGCGTGCTGCAGTCCACAGGGTCGCAAAAAGTTGTACACAACTGAGTGACTTAATTAAACTGAAACTACAAAAATTTTGTGCTCAAGACTGTACTGAAAACAAAAAGATCTTTCAACACGGTACTACACATGGCTTTCTTTTAGCAACCCATTATTAATGTGATTTTTAAAATTATTTGTGTCTTTGAAGAACTACTTAAGTATTTTAAAATGGGATTAAACTCTTTAAATGAGCCCTAGAAATTTTCCAATAAAATTTGTTCAAAATCAATCAGAAACATTTATTCAAAGTCCAGAACTAAGAGTAACATAATCTTTAGTTTTTAATTGCAAATATTGAATCAAGTATTACAAAAGTATTTTTAATGTATAGGTGACCTAAAAAATAGAAGTAAAATTTCTAGGTACCAATAGGCCGGCCCCTTAGGAGGACCCCTTTCAGTAAAAGGCAAACTAAAATTAGAAATTTTCAATCTACCACAGGTATTGAACAAGGAAGTATATGTCTGTTCAGAGATCTGAATGGCGAAATGTAAATATCCAGATTTTTATTTTCTCTTTTCTTCTGATATGAATCCCCAAAGCAATATATTAACATATACATTAGGATATCTTAGCAGAACCATACTATGTGTGCAAACTCAGTTGTGTCTGACTCTGTACAAGTCCATGTAGTATAACCCGCCAGGCTCCTCTGTCCATGGAATTTTCCAGGCAAGAATACTGGAGTGAGTTGCCATTTCCACCCTAGCAAATCTAGCAGAGCAAACACAAAAGATTCTCAAAAATAATTTAGTTCAAGTTTATCTCATAACCAAAAATTATGAGTCAAGTAAAAATAATATACCATAAGCAAACATTAGCTGATACAAAACCCAGGAATATTAGCACCCCTTAAGAACTCCGTAATTGTAAAATCTGAGACTATAAAAATTGCTTTAAATAATTAAAAAATTAGGGGAAAAAACAACAGAAACCATAAGAAAAGAACATGATATTAAAAAAAACAACTAGGTGGTCTTTAAAAAACGGGTCAAACAGACACTGAAAAATATATGCCTTGAAATCAAATACTCAACAGAAGGATTAAACAGCATATTAGACAAAGCTGAAAAAGGGGTGAATCAGAAAACCATTTCAAGGAAATTATCCAAAATACAGGACTTTAAGGAGAAAGAGGTGACAATGAATGCAAGACGTTAAACAAATGCAGGACTAAATGAGGTGGCCCAAAACGTGTCTAACTGGAGTTCCAGAAGGAGGCAATTCTGTGGAAAGTTGGGGTCACTACTAAGCAGGATAAATCAGTCTGCAGCAATGGTCTTCAACCCTGGTTGTACCTTACATGTATCAGCTAAGAAGCTTTAAAAACAGTACCTAGGCCTCTCTTTCCCCAACCAACAATTTCAGAATTGGTGTGGAGTAGGTCAAGGTATCTGTATTTTCTTCAAAGCTTCCCAAGCTATTTTAGTGAACCCTCAGAGAACCAGCGATCCACACCCAGACATAGCTAGAGACACAGAACAAAATTAAAGAGAAAAATGTTAAAACAACTACAGAGAATTAATTCTGTCTACACAATAACAGGCTGACAAAAGGCTTCTCAATAACAGAGGCTAAAAGAATAATAAAACAGTACCTGCAAAGTACTAAGAGAAAATAACTGTCAAACTAAAAACACTGAACCTAGAATGAAATGGGATACAAGAAGAAATTCAAAACATAAGACAAAACAGAACGGACTACTGCTGCCAGATAAACTCACAGCTCATACATCTTTCTTTTCCTAAGTAACCAATCAATCAATCAAGATGTCAGTCTTTCTGGTCATCTGTTCCAGTAGTTTATAAATATGATCAAACAAACTGACCTCAGTTTTAAAGTTAAAAGCAAACACATGCCCCACCCCCTCCCAGATGTACCACAGCTCTAGGAGTAAGAGCCAAATTTTCCTTAAAAGTCTAACAGATCAAGAGAATAATCAGAATTCAGAACTTCAAATTCTAGTTATTTCCTTCATTCAGTAATTCTCCTTAAGTGTGGCTCCTCAAACGTCAGCATCATCATTCCTGGGAACTTGTAGAAATGCAAAATTATCAGGACCATCCTGGATCTACTGGCCTAGCAACTCTGAGGATGAACTCTGCAACTGTGCTTTAACACTCGGATGACTCTGAAGCCAAGTCAAGTCTGAGAGAGCTTTCAGTCCTCTGCTCCTATTATCTACAGCTCACACTTCCACAAGAACAAACCCCCTAGTGCTGCCCCACCAATGAATCTTCTAGAGTAATGTTCCATGGCTGACCAATTCTCATACACTTTTAATCTCTTCACTGAATTTTCTTCTCATCTTTTGTCTTAACTGTCACTTCTCTTATAGGGGTCCTCACATAAAGGGTGTTCACTCTTCCAAACATCAGCGTCTAGAAGGTGAGGTCCACTCATTCTCTAACTTCCTATAACTCCAAAAACATTTGGATAAAAAAATTCTCACCTTTTCTGAGACTCTCTACTCTCATGGCTTCCATTGTTAAGTGACTGTGATACCAATTTCCAAATTTCTCTTATGATGCTGAAACCAGAAGAACCCACTACCTACCTGACACTTCCATCTGGATGTTCCCAGAGGAACCTCAAATCATTGTATGAAATGTGAACATGCTATGTTGTCCAACCCTATTTTTTTCTGTATTTTCTAAAATAAACGAAGGCACTACAGTTCAGCTACACAATTATCCAAATCTAAAATCTGAAAAGCATCAGTGGAATTCCTATTCACACATTCAACTAATCACCAATTACCATCAATTTCACCTCCAAGTTCTCTAATTCTCTCCATCACAACTGCTACTGCTACAGTACAAATTTTCCTCCCTTACCAGGATTTCCTATACAGCAATAGCCTCCTCACCCCCTCGCTATCTCTTCAGTACATCACTCCTCCAATGCATTTTACAGTCCTCAAATTTCAAGAATATTTAGTTTTAAAATCATGTGAGCTTATAAATTTTTAACTTAGTTTTAATACTTCTAAAGCCATCATCATTCAGTGCAACCTTTTAAATCTAGCTCTTTTACTCAATAGTTCTAGATCACCAACTTATTGATAATTTATCACAATTATGTAACAAAGAATGTCAGTCAAAAATTAGATCCAAATTAATCCTTTAAATTTAAGGGTGCTGTAACTAGTAACTTTGTCTATATGAACTTCACTGCCACAAATTTTAGCTTTTGTTATAAATAGTGGCACTTGATGTTATAAGATGAGTAAAATAAGAACACTGTGGAAAAAATGTTTGAAATCCAGGGAAGAAAATTCTCAAATTTCGAAAAAAAGAAAACTCACCGTATACACCTGCAGAAGGAGTGGAATTGTTCATGGTAAAAGGTCCGTTAATGATGCCAGAAGAAAGAAGCTCATCAGACCCCCGCTGAAAAGCAAGAGCAATATTCTGTTAATAAAAATGAGTCTCTGATAATGATCCATAAATTTACTACCAAAAATTTTAAAAGCTAATACTATTACTTAAATCTGATATCATGGCATTTAAGGAGAACACCTCAAGAATCATATCTAAAGGTTGGAAGAGAACAGTAAAGGAAAATTATGGCACATCAACATGGTTGTTAACAATAAAAAACAGAACTGCCATCACATAGTTGGGAGCCTAATCCCATAACCTTTTTTGACCAGACCCTCTGAGATGTTACATCTGAAGTACCAAAAACCATATTCAGGGGTTGTATCCTAATTATTATTTTTGCAGTATACTTTTAAGTATCTTTAGTGTATTTTAAACACAATTGGTATATTAAGCATGTTAAGTTTTTGTAGTATGTTTTTAAGCATTTGCATGTGAATAATTTGTGCAGCACTCCCTGACTTTTTCATACATATATATAAATATATATATACTTTTTCATGATATATATATTATATACATATATTCTTAAAAGTTGAACAAAAAGATATAATTTATTTCTATATTGGCCAAATCCTTTAAATAAGTGATTTTTCATCCATAATTCCTTAAATGGTCTTTACTGTGTATTATTTCTTAAATAACTACTCTTTTAAGTAATTTAAGACTTTTTTTCAGGTAAGAGCTTGACCAATTTCAAAGTTGAATTATCAAAGCTAAAAGGTGAGTGAGTGGGACTAGCCTTTTCATTGTAATCATGAGGTCTATTACCAAGATTAAAACATTTATATATAGGAATGACAATAAGCAACATGTATAAATTTAAAATCAACCTATTTCAAATGGTCATTTGTTCAGCTCTCGGTCAATGTTTTTGGTCACACGTCACACTTGTGACCAGAGATTGAAACCTGGCCCCCAACAGCAGAAGAGAATTTCCTGATCCTCCCGACCCAGGAATCAAACCCATGTCTCCTGCTTGGCAGGCGGATTCTTTACCGCTGAGCCATGGAGGAGATCTAGTTATACATACACAATGTAATTAGTAGTGAATAGCAATCCCTTAAAGGTAAAAATATTCTTTCAATAAAGGAAACTTTCTAAAGTTTTAAAAAGAAATCCAAATTTTTGATACCAACAAAAAGCAAATTCCCTCTGTCAGATAAATTGATAAAAGACTGGATTTTGACAAAATCAAAATGGAAAGGACTGCAAAAGAGATTTAATAAAGTTCCATTTGTAATTAACCTTTGAGAATAAGAGGGGCTTCCCTGGTAGCTCAGTTGGTAAAGAACCTGCCTGAAGTGCAGGAGACCCAGGTTCAATCCCTGGGTCAGGAAGATTCCCCAGAAAAGGAAATGGCCAACCACTCCAGTAATCTTGCCTGGAAAATCCCATGGACAGAGGAGCCTGGTGGGCTGCAGTCCATGGGATGGCAAGAGTAGGACATAAGAAGAATAAACAATGTGGCATTAGAACTTTCCTTCAGCACATTGATGATATCTGTTTAGGAAAAAAACAGGTCAAATTTTTCACTATAACCATCTTCATTTAAACATTTTTGCATACTTATCCAATTATATCAGGAAAATATATAGATGTTAATTAGCTAGATCATTTTCATAGTTGTGTTATCCTAATACACACTGTACAAAGTTATAATATGACTCTATGTTCCTCTGTAAAATTTTTAACTGATAAGCTTTTGTCACTGTTAGTCTCCATCATAATTATTTAATGAATTCTTAAATTCTATAATTGCCTACCATTTCCCTACTACTCAATATTAGCATCACATGTAACTTATTGACCCCCAAAATTATGCTGCATTTAGAATACAGTTATTTTCTATATTTTATATTCTATCCATAGAATAAATATTCAGAAGCAAAAGAGACAATCTTTTCTTTTTGAGTGAAGGTAAAACTGCAAGAAACCTCAAGCTTCTACTTAACAATATATAGTAACTTCAAGTTACTGATACACTACAAGTGACTACTAAGATGCATTTTTGCTTCTACAGTAAAAGTGAAAGTCGGTCAGTTGTGTCTGAATCTTTGCAACCCCATGGCCTGAATTCTCCAGGCCAGAATACTGGAATGGGTAGCCATTCCCTTCTCCAGAGGATCTTCCCAACCCAGGGATCGAAGCCAGGTCTCCTGCACTGCAGGCGGATTCCTTACCAGCTGAGCCACAAGGGAAGCCCAAGAATACTGCTGTGTGTAGCCTATCCCCTCTCCAGTGGATTTTCCCAATCCAGGAGTCAAACCAGTCTCCTGCATTGCAGGTGGATTCTTTACCAGCTGAGCTACTTCTAACGGGTTCTTCAAATATTGCTGGAATTGGCACATGACCACCACAATTTTAATATTACTCAGTTTGGCTCACAGTCTGTGTAGTAAAGAATCTAACCTTGTTTAAAGAGAGGTCTGGTTTTTGCCCTCTCCTTCTAGGAGGTAATCTCTAAACCCCTGGTAAAGTTATGCCTGAGAAAGTGTCTTTTTTTTTTTTTTTTTTAAACCTGAGGGTCTTTGAGTCACCAGACAGTGTTAGAGGGATGGCTGGAGAATAAATTTTAAGATTAGCCTCCAGAGCAAACAAGTATGCTTAACACAGAGTTGTTTGCGCTACACAGAATTGCTGTTTTGTAGTTTAGTCGCTAAATCATGTCTGAGTCATGTCTGTGACCCCATGGACTGCAGTGCACCAGGCTCCTCTGTCTACATCCAGGCAAGAACACTGGAGTGGGCTGCCATTTCCTTCTCCAGGGGATCTTTCTGACCCAGGAATCAAACCTGGGTCTCCCGCATTGCAGGCAGATTCTATACCATTTGAGCCACCAGGGAAGCCTGTTCCCTAACTTGACTGTTGGCCTAATTCTTCTCATGGATAAATGATGAATCAATAGAGCAAATATAACTATTCATTAAAGGATTTTTTAAAACTTTATTCTTCACCTCTAAATCACCATTGAGATTTGTAACTGTAAAAGAAAAATTTAGTCCAAAACTGTGATCTACTAGTCAAATATTTTTTAAAAAGATAAATTTATATGGCATATTAAGTAAATTAATGCAACATTAACTGTTATATCTCATGTTTCTACACAAAATATAAACTATAACAAGGAAATGGTGAACATTACAGTCTTCAAAATAAAAGCATTTAGGTTTGATAATTCTACTAGATCTTCCAATAGTAACAAGAAGAATTTTTTAAAAGAGTAGCCTAAAATAATGCATAAGTAAAGCAAACCCTATAGGATCCAGTGAAATGCTGGAATGCCTGTTTTTATGTCTTATTATACAATAAGAAAAATTAAAATACTTGATCCTAAAGTTTTATACTTGGAAATAGCAGGGATGGGGTTATCATTAATTTTACAGAATAAACAATGCATATCTCAAATAATTTTGACACTTTAAAAAACTGATAACTTTTGACCCTAATAATTTCAGGATGTGATAAAAGACAAAGATAGCAAAAAGAGCTTACATTTGAAAATGCAGTCATAAAAAATATTCTGATAATCAAAATTTACTAGCTAAGCCTTTTTGCTCCCAAATATTCATTTTCAAATCATAGAAAATAAAGGTTTTAAAACATTATAAAGCTCAAATCCCGAGTCATATTACTTTGTAACCTTGTAAACAGTGACAAAAACACAATCAGTTCACTAAACTATTCTTTCCTTGACATCAATTCTTTCTCCTGGGGTGGGGGTTGGGGGGCGGGAATCACTGCCTGTACTTAACAGACTACTTCACAAAAAACAAAAAGTATTTATGAAAATTATGCTTAATATTTATATCCTAAGTGTCTGAAAACTAATTTTCCATTATAGTCAAGGAAGAGCATTGCAGACCTAGGTAAAACTGAGTGTCTTGTAAGGGAGGAAAACGTTTGCCTTCTTCTCTTCTAGGTTCTTTGACTGGTCTAAAAATTAAACTGACACGAGACAGATTAACAGGAGAAAAACAAAATTTAATTTCATACATACAGGAACTCATGAAGATATGAGACTTCAAGAAGTGACCAAAGCACGCAGTTTTTATGTCTTTTAGACAAAGAAAACAATTATTTGTGGAGATCTGACAAAACAAATGGCCTGGGGCTTAATCAGCCTTCTCTGCCTTGAATTTCCTATCTCTGGCGATAAAGATGACTTCTACCCTCCTTGTACTAATGTAAGGAGGATACTTTCACTTGGAAGATTTATTTCCTGCTTTCAGGGAGACAAAGCAGGGTCAGTGTGCTTGCATCATCTGTTTCTTAAGTAACTTTAATTCAAAATAATCAACACACCAAAGTGGCCTATTTTAGGGTGGCATATTTTGCTCCACCTGACCCTCTGCTGGAGCTTCTCTGGTGGCTCAGACAGTAAAGAATTTGCCCTGCAATGCGGGAGACCTGGGTTTGATCCCTGGGTTGGGAAGTTGCCTCTGGAGGAGGGCATGGCAATCTACTCCAGTCTTCTTGCCTGGAGAATCCCCATGGTCAGAGGAGCCTGGTGGGCTACAGTCTATGGAGCCGCAAAGAGTCGGAAACGACTGAGCGACTGAGCACAGCACTCTGTGCCAGCTATGGTAAGAAATTATAGTTTACGAGATGAATGGAAGATAAGCAGAATGAAGACTCTAAATAAATGATGGAAAGCTTATTTGGATGAGTGGCTGTAGATGATCAACAGAAGAAAACTGTTAAAAAAAAGTTAAAAAGTGAAAGAAAAAAAGACTGTACCACAGGTAAACAAATTATCATTAAACAAAAAGGCTTTAACAAATCAAATAATGAAGACATCATGGGGTGGGGGTGGAGCAGAAACAATATTTGCTCAACAGTCTCCTTAGAAACACACAGTAAATTTATAAAAGTGCAACAGTCGTTCTGTGGACTTGTTAGCCTTCTGGTTAAGTCAACACACCAATTAGCTTCACTGCCTCAAGTATCAATTATTGAAGCTCTCTCCTGCTGAAGAATAATTAAATACACAGGGCCAACAAAGCAAAGGAATACTGCAATTAAGGACCACAAATACAGTGTTTTATTATCAATTTGATGGGAAGTGGTTCTGTTTAGCATTAAAGTGAGATTATTAATATGACAAAAGGCAATCCACACAACTGCGAATCAGCTAATAAAATAACAGGTAAGGAAGATTCTGAAAATAAACCATTAATTAGCTCATGGTTACATTTCAGATCATACTTAAATGCATGTGAAATTCAAGAATAAGATATTTATTTTAGTCTATCAAGGTACTATGATCATAAAGAAGCTATCAAAAAAACTCATTATTTTCCATGATACTAGAACTACCTTTTTTTATTAGGTATTAGGTTTGCTCTAAGGTATTAGCTTATAGTAAACACCACAGGTTTTTCCTTCTGTATAATTAGATTAAAACTACAATAGATAAGCAAAGTTTAGGAAAGAAAGAAAAATAATGAAATAAAGTGTGTCACTGTTTCCATTGTTTCCCCAGCTATTTGCCATCAAGTGATGTGACTGAATGCCATGATCTTAGTTTTTTTGAATGTTTTTTGAATGTCTTAGTTTTTTTGAAGTTTTAAGCCACCTTTTTCACTCTCCCCTTTCACCTTCATCAAGAGGCTCTTCAGTTCCTCTCCACTTTCCTCTTCACCTTCTGCCATAAGAGTGGTGTCATCTGCATGTCTGAGATTACTGATATTGATAATGTATTAGAAGAGGAAGAAAAAATATGGATAGCTGTCTCTGGTACAGTGCTGGTCGCTTAGCCGACTCTTTGCGACCCCATGGACTGTGGCCCACCAGGCTCCTCTGTCCATGGGATTCTCCAGGCAAGAATACCGGAGGGGTAGCCATTCCTTTCTCCAGGGGATCTTCCCGACACAGGGATGGAACCCAGGTCTTCTGCGTTGCAGGCAGATTCTTTACTGTCTGAGCCACCAGGGAAGCCCTATATAGGCATTAGAAAGGTACTGGAAGGGTAAAGAAAAAGCTAATAAAATTGTTGTCTTTATGGAAAAGACAAGAAGAGGGGCAACACTGTGAATAAGAGTTCTCCACAAGTACACAGTTGAATCTGTTGAAATACTTCTGTTCTTTTCTTTTATTTATGAATTTAATTTTTACTTTTATCAAATACGTGTACTAGAACAAATATTACAAAAGAGTTTATATGATAAAAGCAGATCTCAGCACCCAAACCCAGTCTTTATAAACAGTTCTTATTCTAATGGTTGCCACCACAACACTGGACAGCATGTTTATCTTAGTACTTACAAGCTATCAACTTGAAAAATCAACTGACTGACCTCCAATATGAAACCTTAAGAATTTATCTCTAAAATTCCTCCCTTTTCTGTTCTCTCAATGTTTGAAATATATTCTATTAGTTTTAATTATTGTTTTAAGTATCTCTGAACTTTAAATACAAAACTTATATCTTTATTGCTTATCAACTTGACATTATCTCTTTTTGTATATTTTTTGAAATGTTAGATCTCATTCTTTTATTTTTTATTATTTAAAAATATTTTCATTTTATTGGAGTGTAGTTGACTTACAATGTTGTTAGTTTCAGGTGTACAGCAAAGTGATTCAGTTATACATACATTCATTCTTTTCTTTGAATGTTTAAAAAATTTTATTTTGGCCATGCTGCACAGCATGTGGAATCTTAATCCCTTGACCAGGAATTGAACACAGGTGACATTATCTCTTGATTCTCCATTTTGAAAGAAAGCTTTTGGGGCTAGTAACCTGTTCCCCACCTTCCCTCCCTCTCCATCAGCTTCATTTTTACTTTTACTGGTATAGTTGTTATATTCTGCCCTCCAACAGTAGCATTCTTGGCTTTGCCCATTTCTGTCCTGTCCAAAGGATGACTCAAAATTGAATATTAAGAAACAATATTCATATTTTATTACTATGTAAATGTACAAGGAAACATAATCCTCGAACACTTCGCTTTTTACTCTATATGTCTAACGTCACAACCTTAGAACCACTTGAAAAGACTGTTCTTAGAATCAAGATTAAATGGATTATTTATTACACTCTATCAATTTAACACCACGATATATTCTACTTTGGTTCACAGTTAGACATCTTTATTTGTTTATGCATTCATTCATTCATTTTGCTTCCCATGACATTTTAAAACTGTCTTTATTTTTCTGACATTATTATCCTTTATTATATCATCAAATTTTCCCCAAACTTTTCATGATACCACTTATGCCATACAGTTCTCATTTTTCTTCCTAAGATCTCCCACCTAAAACCCTCTTTTCTCTGGCTTCAATCTTGAATGACTGCTTTCTAGGACTTCTGAACAGTCATTAACTTAAGCCTTGTTTTCACTTTCATCTGGGTTGACTTAACTTTTTCCTGAACTTCTGTCTTCCGTGTCCTTAGTTCACATTATTTTGCTGCAACCTTAAATAACTACCTAAATGACGGTAAACACCAAGTTAAAGTTTCTGGGTCCATGCATGTCTAAAAATTCTATCCTCGTAATTAATCATTTGACAGTAAAGAATTCTGGGTTAAAATTATTTTTCTTAAGAAAATTGTAAACAGAGTCCCATTTTCATCTAGCATACAGTATTAGATGCCAGTCTGACATTCATTTCTTTAAAACTGACTTGTTTTTTTCCTCTGCCTGGAAGTTTTCTGAATCATCTCTTCACCCATGGAATTCTAAAATTTCACAATAACATATCTAAGTTATAATGCTTTGTACTTCCTGTACTAGGTAATAAAACAGGTGGATCTGAAGCTCAAGACTATCACTGTCCTATGCACTTCCCGTATTAAGCAATAAATTAGTCGGAAGTCTGAAGTTAGCATAAACTGTTAACGGCCATCTCCAAAATCAACCATGGAGAAGCTGCAGAAGCTTAAAGGGATGTGTGAATCGCTGGAATGAAACTAGTGAGAGGAAGGCCCTGATGAAATATAAGGAAAAAAAGTCAAATCAACAGCTGAATTGAAACTAAATTATTTCTCTTAGAAACCAATAGACCAAACACATAAAATATGACCAGAAAAAAACAAATAAAACAATCAATAACTTGAGCTAAGAGATCTACTGAATGCAGAGCCAGACAGCCAGCTAAGAATAAACATTTATAAAAACCGACCCTGTGCCAGATTGGCAAACTTTATATGTAAAGGGCCAAATAGTAAGATATTTTAGACTTCGTAGGCCATACAGTCTCTGTCACAATTCACAAAAGCAATCATAGACAATGTGAAAATGAATGAGCATGGCTGTGTTTCAATATAATTTTACTTATAGACACTGAGATTTGAATCTTACCTATTTTTCACCTGTTACAAAATATTAATCATTGGATTTCTTTCAAGCACTTTGAAGTATAAAGACCATTTTAGTAAAGGATGTATAAAAACAGATGGCAGCGAGCCCTGTTTAGTCCTTGGACAACAGTTGCCAATTTCCATTTTAGTTCATAAAAGAAGTTTCAATACAATTCAAAGGAATATACTGAACATACTATGTTTTCTATAATAAAATTAGAAATGATAAAAAAAGAATAGCTAATGTTTGACAACTAAACTTTTAAAGCTATGAAATAATCCTGGAGTTAAAATGGAAACTTTTTCAAAATGATACATGTACATGTGCTGCAATGTTCCCAGCAGTACTATTTACAGTAGCCAAGCTGTGGGCACAATCTAAATGTCCATCAACAGATGAATGGAGAAAGGAGTTGCAAGATATACACACACACACACACACACACACACACACACACACACACACACACACGAGTATTACTCAGCCATTAAAAAAAGGATGAAATAATGCCATTTGCAGCAACACAGACGGACCTACAGATTACCATATTCAATGAAGGGAGTCCGAAAGAGAAACAGAAGCATCATACGATATCACATGTGGAATCTCAAATATGATATAAATGAACTTCTGCACAAAACAGGAACAGATTCAGAGACACAGGAAACAAACTTATGGTTATCAAAGGTAAAAGAGGGAGGGATAAATTAAGAGTTTGGAATAAGCAGATACAAACTGCTATATATAAAACAGATAAACTACTGTACAGCACAGGGAACTCTATTCAATACCTTGTAATAAACTATAATGGAAAACAATCTGAAAAAGTGGATACAAATGAGGATACATGTACACATATGTAAATATATATATGTAACTGAATCACTTTTCTGTGCATCACAAGCACAACACTGTAACTCAACTGCACTTTAAAAATAAATACATAAAAATTTTGAAATAATAAGGAAAACGTAAAGACATTTGGATATAATGAAAATGAAAAACATAAATTGAAAACTTGTGGGATCCACCTTTAGCACTTAAAGATAAATTTATAGTTGAAAATACATTTATGAGGAAACAGCAGATTTTAAAATATGTGAGTTAATCATCTGACTGAAAAAAACCAATACAACAGAGCAAATCCAAATCCCAAAATTAGTGTGAGAGGAATAAAGTATCTGAATTGACCATAAGGATTAAAGGTAGTGAAATAATATACAAAGACATCCCTACTCCCCACCACTGATCCAGGTCCAGATGACTTTGCAGGTGAGGTCAACTAAACTATTAAGAAAACATTTATTCCACAAAAACAGCAAAAGAATGAGAGTTTCTCAGTTCATTTTAAGCAGCTAGTGAGTGAAATCTTAATTTCAAGAGTAAAATTAGAAAATCACCACCTTACAGCTATC
Organism: Capra hircus; assembly: GCF_001704415.2. NCBI lineage: Eukaryota > Metazoa > Chordata > Mammalia > Artiodactyla > Bovidae > Capra > Capra hircus. Next base: position 101,424,980 of record NC_030815.1, read on the forward strand.
ATTATAATAACAATTTCAGGCAAGAATCATCAAAATAAATGTTAAAACTAGTACGTTAAAGTTTGAGAATTAAAATAATGTTAGTGTGGCCTCAAAGTATCACTCCCCAAAATACTAACAAGTTGCAAAGAGAGAAACAGTAAATTTACAGTGAAAAATCTGGCAAAGACAATCTAAAGTGATCAAAGTTAACACATTACAAGTAACAGGACAAATCAACATCCTTTGCCTTCTGAAAAAATACACTAAGAACAACTAAGTGGTATTCACTTAAATCTAGTTAAAAGAAACAGATAAACTCAAAGTAAGAGATATCCTCCACAATAACATGCCTATATTCTTTTAAAATATCAATATCATGAATCAAAGACCGAAGCAACACTTCAGATTAATTTCCAGATTTTGATAATTATGCTACAGTAATGTCAAATGTCTTTGTTTCTAGATAATATACTCTAAAGTATTTAGGGGTTAAAGAATAAAGTAAAATAATATATCAATGAAGTAGCAAGGAATCTCCCTGACATACGATTAAGAAGGGAAAATTAATAACAATATAGTGGAGAGCTGGGCTGAAAATCATGCTAACCAAATGATGATTCAGAAGGATAAAAAAGGAAAATAGAGAGATATACAGATATCTGCAGAAAGTAACATATAGATATACAAAGAGAAAGAAAAGACTATAAATGAAAAATAAAACAATGGTGCAAATGTGAATTGCCTGGATAATGATTAGGTAAGGTTTTTTTTAGTACTCTGCAACCTTTCTGTAAGTTTGTATTGAAGTTTAAAAAGATATCAATGAAATTCATCACATAAGTACAAAAAGAAAAAAGAAAGTCTTTATAAAGTAAAAATCATATGTACAAACTACAGTAAGCTATCAGAGAGAGAGAATGTGGTAATATAAAAAAGTCATATGCACAGTGATTTACAACCAAAAAAGTATTTGCATTTTTTATAATCCTGTGTGCATTTTAAGTTGTTTCAGTCATGTCCAATTCTTTCCGACCTATGGACTGTAGCCCGCCAGCTCCTCTGTCCGTGGGATTCTCCAGGCAAGAATACTGGAGTGGATTGCCATGCCCTCCTTCAGGGGGTCTTCCCGACCCAGGGACTGAACCTGCGTCTCCTGCACTACAGGCAGATTCTTTACCATGGAGCCACCAGGGAAACATTAGACATTAATAAGCTATTTTATTACTCATCTTTCAATATTTATTCACTACTGGTAGTTTTGTTATACAGGTATGCCTAACAAATTATCCCAAAATCTAGTAACCTAAAGGTTTTTAAATTTTTAATTTCTGTTTTTGGTATGTGGCATGTGAGATCTTAGTTCTGCGACCAGGGAGCAAACCCTTGCCCCCTGCATTGGGAGCACAGAATTTAAAAGACTGGACCGCTACGGAAGTTCTCAAAAAAAAAAAAAAAAAAATTTTTTTTTAAAACTCAATTTCTGAGAGCCAAGAATCTAGGCATGGCTTAGTTCCATTCTTTGGTTCAGGGTCTCTCACCGACTGGAATCATCTCAAGGCTCAACAGAGGAAATGGAGGCCCTGCTTCCGCATTTGCTCCAGTGACTGCTGGCAGGATCCAGTCTGTAAACGGGCCTCTCCATAAGGCAGCTCATTTCCAGCAGAGAAAGCAAGAGAAGCCAGGCTTTTGGAAACAAATCCTTCAAGGAGATTTAAGACTACCATCTTGCTCCTTACTATCTCTGGTTCATCCTCCCTTTAATCTATCTTAAATACAGACAAACTAAAAGGACAAAAAAGGGGGAACAGGAAGAAGACATACACCACACAAATATTAATCATAAGAAACTGGAACGACTAGAATGACTTTATTACTATAAGACAAAGGAGATTTGGGGACAGGAACTATTACTAGGTAAAGATGTATACCAAAAATGATTTATCAAAACGTTAATTCATCAAGAAAATATAACATTCCTAAACGTGACTGCATCTTTGCTTCAGTCATGTCCAAATCTGTGTGACCCCATGGACTGTAGCCTGCCAGGCTTCTCTGTCTATGGGATTATCCCGGCAAGAATACTGGAGTGGGTTTCCATGCCCTCCCTCCAGGGGATCTTCCCAACCCAGGCCTCTTACATCTCCTGCATTGGCAGGTGGGTTCTTTACCACCAGAGTAACTGAGCTTGAAAATATATATAGCAAAAAAGGACAGAACTATAGAAAGAAATTTAAGAAAACCACATCTGTGGATGGAAATTCTAATATCCCTCTCTTCTTTTGATAATGAACAGAATAGAAAGAAAATCAGGAAGATTACAGAAGACTTGCAACTTCAACCAGTTTATCCTACCAACATTTATAAAGAGGCACTACACCCAACAAAAGTAAAGTACACATTTTTTCAAGTCTACATAGAACATTCACAAAGACAGACCATCGCTTGACATCAGAACAAATCTCAGGAAATGTCAAGGGCTGAAATGGTACAGAGCATGTTCTCTACTCAAAGCAGCATTTTTTTTAAAAAACTAGAAATTCCAAGATTTGGGCTGGAAACCAAGTATTTAGAAATTAAACCCCCAAATATTCAGAAGTTAAATCATGCACTTATAATCATAGGTAAAAAGAGAATCACAGGAAGAGTAGAAAGTACTTTATACTAAGTAAAAATTAAAACCGAGTATACCAAATTTTGTGGGACATCCACAAGAAAGAAAAACACCTAATAGCTCAATATCTATTTTTAAAACTGAATTCATAATTAAAAACCTTCCCACAAAGAAAATACATCCACAAATAGCTACACTGATTAATTCTATCATACATTTAAGAAAGAAATAATACCTATCCTATATAATTCTCATCAACAGACTGACATGGCTGAGGAAAGAATTATGAGCTTGAAGGTTAATTCCAACAGAAACCTCCCAACTGAAATGCAAAGAGAAAAAAAGAATGGGTGGTGATGCAGAAAGAAAAGGAGAGTGAAGAAAAAAAGAAAATCTGAAAGTAATGAATGACTAAGAGCTTTCTATAATCAATGATAGATACCAAACCACAAAACCAGGATCTCAGAGAACACCAACAGGATAATGCCAAAAAATATGCACTTCAGTGTATCATTCAAACTGCAGAAAACCAGAAACAAAGAGAAAATATTGCGGGGGGCGGGGGGGGGGGGGAGGGGGGAGAAGAAGAAAACATCTTACGTAACAGAGAAGGGTAAGAATTACAGAGGTTATTTTCTCACCAGAACCATGGAAGAAAGAAGAGTGGAATATTTGCAGTGTTAATGGAGGGAAAAAAAGAAAAAAACACCCATCTAGAATTTCTATACGAAGAGTAAAGACGAAAAAGACTTCCTCACACAAAAACCAAGGAAATGTACTGTTAGTAGACCCGCTCTGCAAAAAAATATTAAAAGGTCTTTGGGAAGAAAAAAAATTAAACAGATCAGAACTCAGACCTACATAAGGAAAGGAAGACTACTGAAGAAGGAATTAGTGAAGGTATTTTATACTTCTTATTCTTAATTTATCTGAAAGATTTTACTTAAAGTAAAAATAGTAACAAGATACCGGGTGATTACAGCATATAATTAAGTAAAATGGAAGATGAGGGCTTCTTTGATGGCCCAGTGGTGAAGAATCCCCTTGCCAATGCAGGAGGCATGGGTTCCACCCTTGGTCCGGGAAGATCCCATAGGCCATGGGACCACTAAGAGCACACTCCACAACTACTGAGCCTCTGCTCTAGAGCCCGGGAGACACAACTACTGAAGCGTGTACGCCTGGAACCTGCTTTCCAACAAGAGAAGCTGCAGCAACAAGAGGTCCATGCAGCACAACTGGAGAGCAGCCCCCCACTCACCACAACTACAGAAATCCCCACTCAGCAATGCAGATCCGAATAAATAACTAATTGTTTTAGAAAAGGAAAGATAACAATGTCCTAAGGGACAGGAAGGACAAATTGGGAATGCTCTGTTTAAGCTTCCCTGGTGGTTCAGACGGTAAAGCATCTGTCTACAATGTGGGAGACCCGGGTTCGATCCCTGGGTGGGGAAGATCTCCTGGAGAAGGAAATCGCAACCCACTCTGGTACTCTTACCTGGAAAACCCCATGGATGGAGGAGCCTGGTAGGCTGCAGTCCACGGGGTCGTGAAGATTCGGACACGACTGAGCGACTTCACTTTCGCTGTTTAAGCTAACCTGCACTACACATGCAGCAGTACAGTATTATTTGGAGGTGGACTTAAAGTTGCAAATGCAGACTGCAACCACTAAGAATGGTTTAAACTATGAGAGATTAACAGGAGATAAAGGAATCACATAAAATGCGCAACTAAAACCAGACAAGGCAAAAAAAAATGAGAAGGGGAAAAATAAAAACAAAGAACAAGTCAGTGAATACAAAACAGTTTATTAACAAGATACTTACTAATTCAACCCACTTAAGCATCTCTTGAAGTGTGAAAGGTAATGGTCTACATATACCAATGAAAAGACACTGTTCAGAGTGGGTTTAAAAAAAACAAAAGAGACCTAACTGTATGTGGTCTATAAGAAATCCACTTTAAAGGAATGGGCAAAAAAGTTAACATTCATAAAAGAAGTTAAGTGAATGGCTAACAAGCACATGGAAGGGTACACACTACTACCAGTCATCAGGTCAATGGAAATTAAAACTATAATAAGATACTACTAGCCGTTCTAGTTATACTTACTAGCATGGCTAACAGTAAAGTGTTGGCAAGGATGTGAAGCAACCTGAACTCCAATACAAAACTGGTCAGAGTGTAAAGTGGTGCAACATTTTGCAAAATAACGAAGTTAAATACACACACACCCAATTTTACTCTGAGGCATGGTGTACAATGAAACAAACATTTACGCAAAGACAGACACAAATGTTTATAGTAGCTTTATTGATAATAGCTCCAATTTGAAAAGAATCTAAATGCCTGTCAACATGAGGATGGATTTTTAAATATCATGACATATTCACACAATGCAACACTCTCATTAAGAAGGAAGAAAAACATACGGATACATACAACATAGATATCAATAATCTAAAAACCCATTTTGCCGAGTAAAAGCCAGACATCAAAGAGCTTATGCTGTATATCGTTATTTTAGCACTAAGTCATGTCCAACTCTTCTTCGACCCCTTGGACTATAGCCCTCCAGGCTCCTTCGTCCATGACATTTTCTAGGCAAGAACACTGGAGCGGGTTGCCATTTCCTTCTTCAGGGGATCTTCCCGACCCAGGGATCGAACCTGAGTCTCCTGCATAAGCTGGTGGACTGTTTACCACTGGGCCATCAGGGAAACTGATACTGTATACACGCAGCATGAATATTTTATTCCATTTATATGAAGTTCAAAACATGCAAAATTAATCTGTGGTGATAGAAATCAAAAGAGTTGACCCAGTTGACTGGGTCTGGAAAAGGGTGACAGGAAACAGGGGGATAAGTTTGTCAAATTTACTGCACGGTACCCTTAAGATCCATGCATTTAACTCTATGTAAATTACAGCTCAGTTTAAAAGAAAAAAACAATTCCTGGCAAAGGCCTTCAGTATTTTCTGTAGTTCAAGCACAGCAAGTAGCAGATGAATTTTTTTCTCCAAAGGGTCAAAAAGTAAATCTTTTAGAATTTGCTGTCATATGGTGGCTGATATAACCCCTCTGTCATTGTATCAAAGTATCCAGACAATATGCAAACTAATGAGCATGGCTGTGGTCCACTAAAACTATTTACAAAAACAGGTGGCAAGCTGGATTTGGTCCACAGGCTGTATGTAGTCTGCTAACTTCTGGTGGAGCAAACAGAAAATCAATTTTCAAAATTAATTTAGCTTAATTTCTAATTCAGAGTCAGGTTTAAAAAAAAATTAAATACGATGCATTGTTCTTTCCTATATGGTGACAGGCAATGATAATTATTAGAAGCTGATTATAATCCTTCCTAAACTTGTTTTTCTACACTCGTGTAATTATATTAAAATAGAAATCCCTAATATGGTTGATATGCAAGATCATTATTTTAGAAAATCATTTAACAGCTATAATAATATCCTGAAAAATTATCTAGGAATAGAGAAATACTTAAGATAAACTGGCTAGTAATAATTAAAGTATGAACTGGAAATTTAAAATACACTTAGGTACACACATAGCTACCCACAATTGTGATGCTTTTTCTGGTATAATAAAGTTTTTGAAACACATTCAGTATCACTCATAACCACCTGGTTCGTTCTTTATTTAAAAGAATTGAAAATTAAGAACAGCAATCCCTTCTTGATGTTTTTAAAAGCATTTCAGAATACTAAATAATGAATGGAAATAAAACAAGCATTTTCTGAGAAGTACCAAAAGCTAATTTCCTTGCCTAATTTAGACAAGGCTCAAAAACTGAGCTTCCCTGGTGGCTCAGATGGTAGCGTCTGCCTACAATGTGGAAGACCCAGGTTCAATCCCTGGTTCGGAAAGATCTCCTGGAGAAGGAAATGGCAACCTACTCCAGTATTCTTGCCTCGAAAATTCCATGGATGGAGGAACCTGGTATGTTACAGTCCTTGGGGCTGCAAAGAGTCAGACACGACTGAGCGACTTCACTTCGCTTCACTTCAAAAATTGCTATCTTGCAAAGGACATCCAGGGTACACAACTAGTATAAATAAATCTCAAACATGGCACATGTAAGCTGCCTGAAAATGTTTATCCATCTTCAAGAAAATCCCAATCTAAAAAATGAACTTAATCCTCTCTCACCATGGTATATACCCATTAGAAGAAAACACCAGCAAAACTAGGAGGCTTGGGTTCCAGTATAAGTTTGCCACCTAACTGGCTGTGTGAGAATCTGGCATCCACTCATTCATCAAGCATTTCTGAGAGCTTAGTACGTGCCAGACACTGGAAACACAGTAGTGAAGGAAATATCAAAAATTCCTGCCCTCATGACACATTCCAGTGAGTCATTTAATCTCTAAAAACAATTTAGCTTTCTTTCTCTAAGATAATGGATTTCACATTTAAGGGTATTTTCAAGTCCCTAAAATAAGATCCGTATTACTTTCCTGCATCAAGGAAAGCAACTGATGGAGCATCACCTGAAATCCACTCTTTCACTGGCTAAAACTCTTCCTATATCGTCATATTCAGAGAGCAAATTAAAAAAAAAGTAACAGACATTCTTGAAGGAATTATTTTAAATTCACTAATTTCGGTTTATAAAATTTAGAGGAAATATGAGCCTTATTGGCCTATTACTTGGTAACTAAACTTTCTTGGATGGGATCCAAGAAAGAAGCAGAACAACCTTATGAGAATGTTCTTCATATAATGAATAATTTTACAGACATTTCCAGTACTGCCTAGTGAATCAACTAATCAGCTCATCTTTTCTTCAGACTAGGATTTGATCTTTCTTTCCAAAATGCTTGCTGCAACACAGGTAGCCAGAAATCCAAATTGTGTATTCAAATCTAGTCCCTTGCGCCCTACATTTAAATTTTTCTTTTATTTATCATCAAGATATATATTTTCCCCACAACAAAACAGGCATGACAGTCCTTCAAGCGTAACTCCTCAATTCCCAAGGGGTAAATTTTTTAAATGTCTCATGTATTCATTTTTCCCAGATGAACTCCAGAATCACAAATTACATTTCTGGTAAGACCAAAGCAATGCTCACTTTAAATATCCCTTCCTTCATAGGCCCCTACTGAAACACCAAAAGGGATTCAAAATATAAGCCTGCAGTTTCTAGTCTATGAGTATTCACTTTCAAATGAGAAATTGACCTAAGGATCTACCAAAAAAATAAATAAATAAATGTATATCCCACCAAAAGTGGCTTCTCCATTTATTTTCAACTCATAAAATATATTCAAAGTTTGTTAAAGCAAGCTAACACCATTCAACTTCAAAAGACAGTATAAGCAGTAGTTCCCAATTAAGCTAATCTTGAGCAACCTATTGTTAATCTAAAACGCTGTTCACCATATGTATGCTTGTATCTTCAGATCTTTTAAGAATATGAGCACCACCATCAGATCTAATACAAATGCAGAAGTATTGAAATTGTTAGCAAGAGATGATGGACAGAAAGCAGAAGAACAGCTTTACATAAAATACATGCAATGCACACAGGAACTATTTCTATTTTTTACAGTCATCTGAACTGTTAGTGGCCTTTAGAACTAGATTTTCAATTCAGGTATATCAAATGTCAAATTGCTAAAAGAAATCTTAAACTTCCATCTATATTTTAAAAGTCTCATATTAACGAACTTGATTTTTATTTCAGAATCCAATAAATGAAACGACTTTGATAAAACTGAAATGACTTGTAACTTAGAAGACTCATTATTGTAAAATATTAATTATGCAGCTTTCCTGCTGTTCATCTTGTAGACAAGTACCCTCCTCATTACTGGCAGTGAGGTAAAAATAAAAAAAAAAAGTCTGGTTTTGGAACCACAAAGACATGGGTTTGAACTCTGAGGCACCATGCCTTAAACATAAACTTTCTGAACCTATTTTTCATCTCTAAAATTGGAATATTAATACCTAATTTGAATGAACATTTTAATGATTAGTGAGATATATGTAAAGCAGCTTGCATATAATAGGAACTGAAGAAACTTTAGCTGCTATTTTTATTTTATTACTCAGAAATGTATCCAAGAGAAGATAAATGGAAGGACATGACAGGAAAATAAATCAGAGCCAAGGTTACATGTAACTGTTAAAACAAGACAAAAACAAACAAATACACTGACAGTTCAAGTGAAACTTTTTGTTCACATTTTACAGAAACAAGATAATATTGTCACCACTCTTTATACATACATAAAACCTACAGGTATACTAATGGTGGAGCTAAATAAAGACAAAAGATTATTACCATACGGAAAAACAGGTAATTTTATGAACAGGTGAGATGATTTCACCATTGGAAAAAAAATGCCAAAACTAAGATTTTTAAATGCTTATGGAAGGATATTAAAAGATTCCTACCTTTAAACCGACTGCTATAAGATCTGTAACAACACTGTATGGAAAAAGTAAAAAGAGAAAATGGAAAACAAAGTTAGAAACAAGTTTTTAAAAGACAGAGATAAGATAAAGAAAAAAGAAAAAGCATTATAATAAATAATAAAAATAAGAATGTGACAAGTTGTGAAATGTTAATACAAAGAAAAGCGATGGGACAGTCTAGCCAACAGAGTGTAAAAGCAAAGCTTTAACAGCCAATGTAAGAAACAAATAATAAATCAAATTCTTTTTCAGTATTTAGAAAAACAATTGTTTCAATAAATGAAAATGGGTTTATCCATTTACCTCTATTTAACAAATCCAGCCAAGCCTTATAATCACCAAAGTTCATTCTTTTAAATCACTGGCATGAGTAACCATACTTAAAGTTTTACCTGAAACAAAACCAGTGAGTGGATTTTATAGAAATAGAAAATATCTTGAAAATTTGCATCCACCACCCAAATGGCTCACCAAAATATAGCTAACACAGCCTTAGAACTAAAATAATTACAAACGTCAAACTTCAGACATCAAAACTGTCAAAGATTTGCTTTTGAAAAAGTCCTACCGCATCATATCTGTGATCAAATTACCTCAAAAAGAAATGAACATACACACACACACACACACAAGGGCAGCTGGCATCTGGGGCGGAACTAGGAAGCTATGTTGACTGGAGGTTTGCTGGTTTCTTAACTGTCCAAAATAATGAAAAAGGACCTTTTTTCAGGCTATGGAAAAATGTAGAAATTTAATCAGCCTCCTGAAGGTATAAATTCACTGAGTTAAAAACCATATCCTTTAACATCAAGATGTAAAAAACCCTATATAGTTCTGCCAAACAAAAATCCATCTCTTCTAACCCAAAAGAAACTGTTTTCAATTAAGTCTGTCTCAATATCTTCTAAAAGAAAGCTCTAATAAAATTCTATATATTGTTAATAACCTGTATCATTATTTAATAGAAGTAAACAAATTTATATTTGTCTAATGATGCAAATTTGTTCTAAACAATAATGATATAGATTAAAATTTTTTCTTATACACTTTGGAAACTCGAATTTGTTTTGTTTTAAATTTAAATGTGATATCTCTGACATCTGTGGATAAAAAATTAGATTGTGAGCATGCTCCTACTTGAACTCCCAAATGAACTTACCTCTCAGTATTTCTTATTGCCTCATATACTTAAACCAATAAACTCATTTTTAGTTTTCAAACCACATTTAGGAGGAAGAAAAAGTTAATTTCTTAAACACTACCCAAAAGAGTAAGTGTGCACTTCACAATTGCTCAAGAGTTTAACAGCGAAGATGCATAATCCAAGAGTCCTCTTTATAACACTGTAAAGTTTCCAATACCAAAAGCTAGCCTGCTTCCACGTCTCACGTTAAACCACTAGTCAAGACAATTCACTACACATAATGAAAATACCACTTTCACAGCCTTCCTCAAATGAAATACTGGCATACTCACAGAAATAATGAAGATAGCAACATTTTGCACCCATAGAAAGTGCAGTTGAAAAAAGGTGATGTAAAACGAGTTTTTAACAATGCTCTCAGAAAAGCTTCAGTTAAACAATAAAAACAGCTTCAATTAAATCTTAAAAATACTTTAAAGGACATCACAATAAGCGAAATCTAAAATTGCACTTTGTCTAACGTCTGTAATACTGTGCAATCTGCATTCAAATATATTTATAGATTTATAAAACTAGGATACATGAAATCTAATGAAGGCAAAAATTGTTCGAAGATCCTTGTACACAGGAAGATCTTTACACAGCACAACAATCAACTATATGGCAACATATACGTGATTTTACTGTACAAGCAAGTTCCATATATTCTACAACCAAGAGGTTTACAGAAATTTTGCCATCAAAATCAAGTAACAGGCCAACCAAAATCTCAAGTGCATAATGAAAATAAGTAAGTGGATCTGCAGGCTCTAAGAGAGCAGGAGATTTTTTTTTTTTAACCTCGACAGACATATACTAGGATCTTCAACTAATTCACTAAGATCTAATCTAGTCATTTTCTTAATCATTCAAATATTGGTTTGGTCCCACCCAAGGAGTCCCCAGAGAAATATTTACACCGATGATCCTACATCTTTACTTTGGCCACAGATTTCATTCACTTTTAGAGCGTTTCAAACCGCCTAGAAAACCGCACTTTTTTTTTCTGCATACAGCGCAGGGAATTCACGAAGTTCCTTGGGGGCGGAGGTGGGGTTGGTAAGGGGACGCATCCCTGTTCACCGAGTCCAGACGCCCGGAGTACCGTAATCGTAACAAGCTCCCAGCACAAGCCCGGAGACCGCGTGGGGCCCCGGCTCCGGGACCGGGTCGCCGCCCAGACGTTTACCGGCGCGTGCCCTCGCCGTCCGCCACTCCGCGGCCACTCGTCTCCCCGCCAGGGGAAGCTCGAGCGCTCGCCCCACCTCACCGGTAAACACCAACTCCCCGAGCGGGAGGACGCCCGCCCCGAGCGCCGCCTCCGCCTCCCCCAGCGCCGCGCACCATTTTCTGAGAGGAAGTGTCGGGAGGCCGGGCCGGGCTCCCTCGACTCTCGGGCGGAGGGCGGACCTCGGAACCCGGGTCTGCCCCGGGCTTTCCGCCGCTTCCCGGGGCGAGGGTGTACAGAGGCGGCAGGACCGGGTAGGGGGGCGCCCCGAGGGGGAAAGAGAGGCTGCGGCGGACCGCCTCTCCGCTATGCGTGGCTCCCCAAAGGAGGCACCCGGAAGCCCCGCCGTCGGGCTCTGCCGGGGCCGCTCCTCTGGTCGCCGGCGCCGCGCCCGGCTTCCCAGCTCCGGCGCGTCCGGCCGAGAGCTGCGGAAAAGAGGACGAGCGCAGCCCGGTGACCGCCGCGCCGCCGAGCACTTACCCATCCATGGCCCAGACGGAGGCGAGCACAGTGCGGGGACTGACGGGCTCACCGCGAGCGGAGGAAGGAGGCGGCGGCAACAGGGCGGCTCCGGGAACCGGCAAACGGCGCCTCTCCTGAGCTCCGGCCGGTCGGAGGTGGAGAGAGAGTGGGAAACAGGGGCGGAGACAAGGGACGCTCCCGCCACCGCCGCGCCCCCGCCTTCCCCACCCCCCGAGCGCGTCCCCGCCTCGCCTCACCCCGCCCCTCAGCGTCGACGCCCTCCCTGGGCCCCGCCCTCAGCCGCTCTCCGGCTCGGCTCCAGGGCGCCCTCTTCCTGCTGCCGCCCTAGAGACCCCGCCTCCGGGTGCCCCGCCCCGGCGCGCGCCCCCCGCCCCCGCCTGCCTCCTTGCTCGCGGGAGCGCGCGCCTTGTGCTTCCCGCTTCGCCGCCCCCCACCCCCGCCCCCCACCCCCACCCCCCACCCCGCCCCCCACCCCCACCCCCCACCCCGCCCCGCGCCCCCGCGGGCTTCGCCTGCCTTCCGGCTCCTCCGCCCCGGGGCTCCCTAGCTTGGACACCTCCCTGTACCAGCGGGAAAAACGTTGGGGACCCGACTCCGGACAGTAGGTAGGAGTGTCCCGCGAGGGCCCCAGAACCGCCGCGAAATTGCCCCGGGTGGGCGAGACTGTCGGCTCGGCCCCGAGCACCGAGGCCAGGCGCCGGCTGTGGGCTTCCCCCGGCCTGGCAGCCCAGGGAAGCGCCGGTCGCACGCCCGGTGACCCGCACCGGCTCGGTAGGTGAGGTTGGGATGAAGATGAAAGAGGTGAATGAGATTACCCCGAACTTGAGAATATACAGCTTTATTCTCTGAGTGCTCTTCCACTCAGTCTGGCATTGAATTTACAGGAAACATTCATTGCACTGTATGGAATGGCCACTATATTGGTAGCATTTTATAAAAGTTTCCACATTTTCCCTATTAAAAAAAAAAAACAGAAACCTATGAAAGAGTGCTTATTCTCGTTTTTCAGATGAAAATTTAGACGAGTGATTTGCCGACAGTTTGACACCCACAGAAACCCTTTCCTTTTCGTCTGAGCAAAATTATAAGAATATAAGTAGTGGCAACTCGGTTTTTTTCCCCTCATATTCTGTTTGGTTCTGAAATTGAATGATTTTTCGATTCACAGATCGCCAAGACGTGAGCCACTGAACACTGTCCTCCACCAAATTCTTAACTTCCCGGGTAGAAAGAGGGGACAGCTCCTTCTCAGCCTCATTCGAAAAGCCAGTAACTACAAGCTCCATCATCTATCCTTGCTACTATCCTGCTTTTTAAAAAGTGGGTGCTACTGAAAAGACTTAAACTGTTGATTCACCCATCTTTTCAGTCAATATTTGTTGCTTACTATTTGCCAAGCACTGCAGGGCTGACGAAGAAAATCAGGTTCCAGTCTTGATGGTTGCTGCATTCCTCCCTTAGTTTATTATTTGTTTGTTGACAAAACACAATTTTTGAATACCTCAGGTATCTTATTAAGAAAGATCATTTTAAAAATACTGTTATCTAACCTAAATTGCAGTTTTCAAAAGGTCAAATATACTTTGAGTCTTATGTTAAATCTAAATATGAAGTTGCAGTTGTAAACATTGCACCCTACATTGCCAGATGGGTATTAAAAATACCAGCAAGATAAGTAGCTGATGAGGTCTTCCTGTTGTTTGGGGAATATATTCTGTTGATAAAATTGCCTCAATTTTTTTTAAGCTATGCAAGTAGTAATATACATACATGCTCATTTTGGAAAATTCAAAACAATTTTAAATATAAAAAGGTATTATTTCTCTTCACAAGCTACCCCCCTGCCCATGATAGCCACTTAACAGTTGTGCACGCATACTTCCAACACCCTCACCAGTTTTTCCTTTTTTCACTTAAAAATCTACTTAATTCTTTTTAATACTGCCTATTATTTCATGTGCCATAATTTTATTTAACCTTTTCCAAAATAGTGGAAATTTACATTGTTTCTAATTATTCAAAATAATTAACAGTACTGCAAAGAACATCATATATGTATGAGCATCTTTGCTTGTTAGTGATTATATCAAGGAATAGATTCCTAGAAGCAGAATTGGAGGACAACAGGCATAAGCATTCTCAGATTTCATGAATATTGACAAAATGATTCCCAAAAGCTGAACCAATTTATACTTTTAAAAGTTGTATTTCTCTTAGCCAATGCCTTATGATAGCTGACAGATTTCAGTATTAAAAAATAAATGTGAAGTCTGTCTCACACTCACTGTCCATAGTACCAAAAATAACTCTGAAAGGTCTCCAGTGTAAAGTGTACCTGACTGAAATGAACAGAACTGTATGGCGTTTCCTAAACCAGTCACATCCAGTTGTGCAACAGAAGCCTAGATAGTAAGAAGACAACTCAGGATAGAACACAAGGTGAAACCCTGCCCCCTCCCCTGCCTCTTGGCCATAAGTTTAAAAGATTTTTCATGGATTGAACGCCATAGGTTTGTGAGTTTCTCTGATTCAGAAACAATATATAGAATAGAATTTAGTTCTTCTATGACCACTTTTAGAATACTAGCTATTCCTATAATACATATGGCATTAGAAAGCTGTGGCCTATAATATCAGCGTAAGTTTCTGAGTTTCTGGAACGATCAGATAATCACCCACGTGACCTGCCTTGACATAAAGAGCTATATGTTCTGTATACTGGATTCCTGATGATAACACAGTCTTTATTTGCTAATTGCTCTTTACTTTTGAAAAGTAAGACAGTTAAAATAATTTAGTTTAAATTTTCTAACACTTTACCTTCTTTTGTTTTTATTCTAATTTTTATTGTAAGAAATTGCCCTGAAACACCTTCATCTAATGAGACACTCCCTACCCCCTCCATTATGATGTTTGGGCGAAATGTAACCTTTGAACATTTGCCTTAAAACATTGCAATATGCAGTGGTAGTTAACATTTAACCAACATTATTACCCTGCTCATGATGCTAGTGGTAAAGAAAGGGCCTCTCAGTGCAGGAGACGTATATAAGAGGCGTGGATTCGATGCCTAGGTGGGGAAGATGCCCTGGAGAAGGGCATGGCAGTCCTCTCCAGTACTCTTGCCTGGAGTATCCCATGGACAAAGCAGCCTGGCAGGCTTTGGTCCATGGGGTCACAGAGTCTGACATGACTGAAGCAACTTAGCACATACATGTTACCCTATTCATGTTTATAGGTAAGATTACTTAAGATAGAAAAATAATACCTAAGATAGAAAAATAAAAAGATCCCAATTTAAGTCAGAGATAAGACCAGCCATTTGATGAATCTAGGAGGGAGACATTTTAATATCATTTTATCCCCTGACAAATACAGAATCATAATTGCTAGCATATATACTCTAAAATACAAACATGAAATTATTCTGAGTGAAATAAAGCTAAACTTAAAAGGCTACAAACTGTATGATTCCATTTATGTAACAGTCTCAAAATGACAAAGTTACAGAGATAGACAACAGATTAGTGGTTGCCAAGGGTTAGGAAGGGGGATGGCAGGGTGGTGGTGATGGAAGATACATAAAGAGAAGGAGACAGGTGTGACTATAAGGGAGTATAGCAGGGGGGATGTTTGTGGTGATGGTGCAAGTCTTGATTGTGAGGTTGACTGTACAAATCTACAGAATCTGATAAAATTGCATCAAACTTTAGACATGCACAGTGCATGTAAAACTAGTAAAATCTGAGTGAGATTTATGAATTGTACCAATGTCAATTTATTTTGTTACAATTATTAAGACGTTACTGGTAGAAACTGGGTGAAGAGTTTCTGGGACCTCTTGGTACTTCTTTTAGAACTTACTGTGAATCTGTAATTATTTCAAAAATAAAACAAAAAAAAATTGCCAAGTGTTCCCTTAAGTACGTGTTATTTGTTTAATAGTTAATGCCAATAACAAACTTCAGAGGCTGAAGGAAACTGTATAGGTGTATAATTCATATTTTTCAGGTGCTGTTAACTTGGTAGTCAGACTAGGTTATAGTAGCTGACACACACTGAATCTGACACTCTGCCCAATCTGTTGAACAATGAGCCTTCCTTCAAAGTCCTTCCCAACAGTGTGAGGAAGAGACTTGAAAGTGTTTCCCACATACTCACTGACCTCTCTGCCATCATGAGTTATGTCCATGTTCCTGAGCCCATCCTTGGCCCTGATGTAGTCATTTCCATGTGAAGCTTAGTAAGACCAGTCCAGAGGACTTGAGCATTTGCGCTGAAGGTGCTGTCTTCAGTCCCTGACCGGTAGTGGCAGTTGCCAGCCCATGTCGAAGTTGCTGTGGATTTTCAAGAATAATTTTCCTTTTGTCATACTATATCACCGAGGTCCCAGTGTCACTCAGAGTTTCTAATAAAACAGACCTTGCCATTTTTATTCTGAGAAAGTCCTTTGAGATTTAGGCATAAATCTGAGACAAGGCCAGAGAACAATTTGAGTGATAATCACTACCCTCTTTAAAGAATCATTGCCCTTAAGCACTGAGCCTTTGTCCTTAAAACTGGTACAGTCTACTCTCTACCCTGAGACTCTGGGTTCCCAACCGGGGGGGTCTGCATTCAGTCCCTGGTGAGGAGACTAGATCCCACGTGAGGACAGCTAAGGGTTGGTATGCTGCAGCGAAGATGCAGTGCAGCCAAATAAATTTAAAATAATAATAATCACACTTATTTAGAAATAATTGACAGTGTTGTGCTTTTTAATCATCTTTCAGTTAGTAGAATAAATTTTCAAGATTTTTTTTTTAGAAGGAACCTTGGGTTGTTTCCTGAGTCTCTATATATTCTGTCACTTACCTAAGGTAAAACTTCAGTATATGAAGAACTATTGAGTCAGTCAGGAACTCTATAACTATAGTCCTACTTACCTTCAGCATCGTATAACTATGATGGAAAAGACTGATCCTTAGAAGAGCTTTTCTTCATCTTTGAAATTTAGATGATTATTTAGGCTATGTCTTTATTTTGAGTCTTTGATTTTTCTAGAATCAATCTAATGGGCAGTTCTCAGACCCCATCTAAATGAAACCATCAGCAGTAGTTGACTGTTTCCTCTTCCTTGATGGGTTTCCCTGGTGGCTCGGTTGGTAAAGAATCCGCCTGCAATGTGGAAAACCTGGGTTCGATCCCTGGGTTGGGAAGATCCCCTGGAGAAGGGGATCCACTTCAGCCTGGAGAATTCAGTGGACTATACAGTCCATGGGGTTGTGAAGAGGGGGACACAACTGAGTGACTTTCACTTTCACTTTCTTCCTTGGTACACTTTCTTCGCTTGGCTCTCAGGAAACTGCATTTTTGTTATGTTTTTCGTCTCTGGTCACTCCCATCTTCTTTCCTGGTTCTGACTTAACAGCTTTCAAATATTTCAAGACCCAGTCTTTGACCTTCTTTTCCTATACTCACTCTCTTGATACAGTCTTAGGGTTTTAAATATCATCTTAAAAATGAGCCTGAAGAGTGCCAACTTTATTTCTCTAGCCTAGAACTCTTTCTTGAACATCAGATTGGTTGTTCCTAGTTGGGACCAGGCAGGTTCCCATCTCAGAGTCCTTGTTTATACTTGTTGTTCCCTCTTCCTGGAACGCTCTCCCCGGCATGGTTTGCTCCTTCATTAGCCTTCCTCGCATGTAATTTTCCCAGTAATACCTTTCTTGGCCACTCTTATTTGAAACTGGATATCATGCTCACCCCTGTTATTTATTCTCCTCCCTGCTTTATTTTTCTCCTAATTCTAACATATGTAACCTACTTGTTATATTTATTGTTTGTCTCCCTCCACAAAAATGTAAAATCATTAAGGCAGTGATACTTGTGTGTGTGTCTGCTGATGTATTCTTAACAACTGGAACAATGCCTCCCACATAGTAGCCAGTGACTATCTTATTAAATAAATACATGAAATATGTTGTTCCTTGCAGAGACCTTGATTTTGAAATTTTGTTTTAAATTTATGTTAAGCTTTGTCTGGTTTCTTCCTTAGCATTGCTAACTATTTATTTATTGGCTCTCTGATCATTTCAATATTTATTAGGTTTCCCTAATAGCTGAGTTGGTAAAGAATCTGCCTGCAATGCAGGAGACCCTGGTTCGATTCCTGGGTTGGGAAGATCCACTGGAGAAGGGGAAGGCTACCCACTCCAGTATTTTGGCCTAGAGAATTCTATCGACTGTATAGTCCATGGGGTTGCAAAGAGTCAGATAATTACTGAGCAACTTTTCATTTTCACTTTGTCTGTTTTCTTCCTTAGCATTGCTAACTAGTTATTTATTGGATCTCTGATCATTTCAATATTTATTCTTTAGTGTCATGTTTTTGTTTTTCCTTAACTTTCTGTACAACTTTTCAAGCCTATTTTTTCCAACCATAATTCAGATTTCTATAGTAGTGGTTTGATTCCTATTTTTATGTTTTAAAATTATATTTTATTTTTCTCCTCATTCTTTCATTAACTGTCAGATTTTTTCTTTTTTTCATCTCATGGTATTATCTTACATATACATGTACAGGTATTTTATTGACGTATAATTGATTGACAATGTATATATATATTTATAAAGAGAGAGGTACAGTATAGCAGAATTAGATATAGATATGTGTATAGGCGTTGGTTGGTATGTATGGTTGCTATGTATACTTGTATTTCCAAGTTTTGTCTGCTAAGAAAGCCAAACAATGATACCCCATTAACTTTACCAACATTTTAGTTACTAAATATCAGTCCCCAGTAAAAGGAACCAGGACTCCACAGAGAAGTCATTGATTCCAGGGCTGCAGAAATAAAAATAATACATGAGTTTAGAGCAACTTGAGTTTGCTAAAAAGTAAAGTACTTTTAAAATGATAGGGACTTGTCAAAAGGGCATAGGAGTCTAGCTGAAAGATCTCCCAGGGACCAAAGGGGGAATAGTTTGAGCAACAAAATAAATAACAATAGTATTATATAGCCTTTAAAGTAAAATAATGAGTCAATATTTATATAAATAAATACTTGAATAAGCAAATAAGGGGAAAAGGATAGCTCTTACAGAATAATTCTAATTAATAAGCATAGAAGGAATACAGGAAATAGAAAACCAGTATTAGAATAATTGCTGCAGACAAGATCCACCAATTAATGCTAAAATTAGTGAGCAAACCTTAAAATAGTGGCATAATTTCAAAGTATCTCCCCTAAGATATTTATTAATTATGGAGAAAAATAATAACTTTACAATGAAATCCAGCAGACACCATCTCAGCTAAGCAGTCAAAATTAGCAGTAATGTGACATGTTGACGTGAACTCCTGATAAACTGATGGACTGCACTGGCAAGGTTACATTGCTGCTATCATATCCCAGTCCAAAATGCATAACTCAATCTAACCACAAGAAGACATCAGAGAAACTCAAATTACAATTTAAAAAAGTATTTTTTCTTGAAGAATTGACAAACTCTTTAAGACTGTCAACACCATGAAGGACAAGCAAAGACTGACAAAATATTTCAGATTGGGGGCAACTAATGAGACAGGACAACTAAATGCAGTGTGAGGTTTTACAACAGAAAAAGGACATTAGTAGATAAATAGATACAATACAAAGGCTATTTGTTTTCTGTTGCTGTGTAACAAATTGTTGCTCAGTCTCTCAATCCAGTCTGACTCTTCCTAATCCCATGAACTGTAGCCTGCCAGGCTCCTCTGTACATGGGATTTTCCAGGCAAGAATACTGGAGTGGGTTGCCATTTCCTTCTCCACAGTAACAAATCATGTACAAGTGTAGAAGCTTAAAACAATACAAATTTTTATCTGGAAGTTCTATAGGTCAGAAACCCTCATGGGCTTGACTGGGTCTCTCCTCAATCTCACAATACAAAAGTTAAGGAATTGTCCAGTCTAGGCTTTTATCTGGAGCATTTGGGGAGAGTCGGCTTCCAAACTCTTTCCTGTTATTGCAAGAATCCAGTTCCTCCTGACGGTAGATCCTAGGCTCCTGTTTCCTTGCTGTCAGCCAGGGATCATCCTCAGTTCCTTCTGGTTACCTTCGTTCCTTTTTAAGGCAGCAACATTGGTGAGGCTAGTCCTTCTAATACCCTCGATCTGTAGGACTTCTTCTTCTGCCTTCTTCCATTAGCCAGAGAAAGCTTCTGCTTTTAAGGGCTCTTATTTGAGTCCAGTAATCCCTGTTTCTTAAAGTCAGCTAATGTGGAACTTTAATTAGCCCTGAAAATCCCTTCACAGCAGTACTTACAATTAGTGTTTAAATAACCAGGGAATGGGAATATTGTTGGATGGAAGGTGGGGAAAACTGTTAAAATTCTGCCTACCCGCGTCTGTAGTTCAGCTAATAATGTTGTATGATTATTTATTAGTTCTGATTATTGTACAGTGGTTATGCAAGAGAATAATATTAGGGGAAGCTGGACAGCATATTCAGGAATGCTCTGTAGAAATTTTACAGTTTTTCTGAATATCTACATTTATTTCAAAATAGAAATTTAATAAACTTATATGTGCTAGTTGCTCAGTCATGGCTGACTCTTTGCCATGAGCAAAACAGACTGTAGCCCACCAGACTCCTCTGTCCATGGAATTTTCCAGGCAAGAATACTGGAGTGGGTTGGCATTTCCACTTACATAAATTATTAAGCATAATCATAAAATGACCACCAAGGAGAATTTGAGAAATTTATAACAAAGGCAAAATTTGAAGGTCTCTTTTTTTTCTGGCATTGCCACATGGCATGGGAAGTCTTAGTTTCCTGATCATAGATCCAACTTGTGACCCCTGCATTGGCAGTGTGGAGTCTTAGCCGCTGGACCACCATGGAAAATCTCAAAGATTCTTTTATGTACTTTTCTAACCCCATTTCTAATCTCTCCCATCCCAGTGCAAAGAATGGTAATCCTGAGTTTTATGATTACTCATTCTTGCTTGCTTTATAGTTTTAAAAGGTGTGCAAATTCCTAAACCATAGGAACTTTATATGAACAGTGTAATAGTTTTAATATCTTTTTGCCACTTGATTTTTTCACTTAATATTCTGATTCTGTGGTTAATTCCATGTGTTTCCTTAATTTTCAGTGCTGTGCAGTATTTCTCAATGAGAATATGCAGCAATGTATCCATTCTTCTCTTGATTGATATGAGTGGTTTCTAGTTTCAGCTTCTTGTTGTGTTATTATAAATAATTTTTCTGTGAATATTTGTGTACCTGTCTCCTGAGGCACTCAGAGATTTCTCTAGGCTTGACAATCTAGGTTATACATTCAGAAGTGATGAAATTTGGTAATCTTCATCTTTACTGTGTTTCCAAAGTGATTTTATCAGTTTTCACTACCACCATTATCAAGTGTTTGAGAGCTCCCATTGCTCATACCCTCAATTGGTCAATTGGTATTGTAACTAATACAATTTTAAAATTTTGCCATTGAGCTTAAAAATGTCATATGTGCCCTAAATTTTCACTTTTTGATTATTAATACAATTGAATATTATCTCATATTTTACTGGCCAGTCATGAATCTTCTTCAGTATGTCTGTTGATGTATTTTATCTTTTTTAAATTCCTATTTGACTGTTGTTTACTTATTGATTTTCAGGTGTCCTTGGTAATAAATAGCCATAGTAGATACCTTCTTCCCAGAATGTGGCTTCTCTTTTCATTTTCTTTGTGTTATCATCTGATGAACAAAAACTCTTAATTTTAACAAAATAAAAGGTCTTAATCTTCTTTTGTTTATGTTTTGGTCCTTTTGCTTAAGTTTCTATTCAGTATTGTACCATAGTTCCTGTACAGTAAGACAAGAAACAGAAATGAAAGCTATGAATATTGGAAAGGAGAAAGCAAATTGCTATTATTTGCAGTTAGGATTATATAGAAAAATCCAGAAGTATGTAAAAGTTATTAAAATTAATGAGTTTAGTAGGAAATCTAGGTATAATCTGAGTGCATGAAAATCAACTGCATTTTATATACCAGCAACAACAGTGAGAAAATATCACTGAAAAATGGTAATACCATTGCCACAGACCTGTACACCTAAAATCTGTTAAAAGTATAAAATTTTTATTTTGTACATTTTATTACATATACAGACACACAGAATGCCATCAAATCTTGTATGAAAGTAAAATTAAAGATACTTAGAAATACATGTAACCAAGTATTTGTTATATCTTATGGAAAGAAACTGTATTAGAAAAGACAGCCTAAAGAAGCGATATACCATGTATGGACTAGAAGACACTAAATTGTAAAGATGTACTTTTTCAAAATGATCTATGGATTCAAGGCAGTCCCAAGTGATTTTCCCAGGAGTTTGATGAAGTAATTTCTAGAATAACTTAAGACAATCTTGATGAATAACAACGTAATAGGACTTGCCTCTCCAAGTATTAAAATTTATAAAGTCAAATAGTCAAGAACATGTAGCATTGCCACAGAGATAGATAAATTATTTAATGGAACAGATGTGGATATAAATGAAAACTTGATGTAGGACACAGAAGACATTTAGATCAATTAGGGGGAAAAAGTAGAAGTTGATGGCTGCTGCTGCTGCTGCTGCTGCTGCGTCGCTTTAGTTGTGTCCGACTCTGTGTGACCCCATAGACGCAGCCCACCAGGCTCCCCCATCCCTGGGATTCTACCTCATTCCAAATATAGATAACCACCTCAAGGTTGTTCCAGGTGACTCAGAAAGGAAAGGCAAAGTTTTTAAGCTTTTAGAATAACATTTAGGAGACTGTCTTTATGATTTCAGAATAGAAGATGAATTCTTAACATAATTTCAATTTATGTTATAATTTCATCCATACTTGAGTACTTCTCTAAGTACATAGTGTGAAGTCGCTCAGTCGTGTCCGACTCTTTGCGACCTTGTGGACTGTAGCCCGCCAGGCTCCTCTGTCCATGGGATTCTCCAGGCAAGAATACTGGAGTGGGTTGCCATTTCCTTCTCCAGAGGATCTTCCCAACCCAGGGATCGAACCCGGGTCTCCTGCTTTGCAGGCAGACGCTTTATCCTCTGAGCCAGGGAAGACATATGAAGGACTCTTCATAGCACCACTGCTATTCTATACTATTATTAGTCTATATAATAAACATGCAAATAACCCAAATGTCCATGAAGAGAGATGGGCAAATAAATTGTGGCATAGTCACACAATGGAATACTATACAACCATGAAAATGAATAAAACACAAAAAGTAATGATATGGATAAGTCAAACCAAAATACTGAATGAAAAATAAAATCAGAAAAAAACTATATACTAAGACACTATTTCTATAAAGTTAAAAAGGAACCACCACCATGCAAAGCTGACCAATGTATTATGAACACACACACAAACATACACACAATTTTATAAAAGATGACAAAGAAGAAGTAAACACGCAACTCAGAGGTGACTTTTAGAGAGGAAGCAGAGAGGTGGAAATCAGAGAAGCACATGACTCACGATTTCTAGTTCTTTAGCTGGGTGATGGTTTCACAGATGTTTATTATTATCTCATAATTTACATATATATCATACATATTTTGGATGTATCAAATATTATACATGCACAAAATCCAGCCTATTTCTGTCAGCACGGATATAGGTCCCAAACCTCATCCACTAGGGTAGCGTTTCTCAGGCTCAGCACATTTTGGATGGGATAATTCTCAGGGAGATGGGATGTACTGTGTATTGTAGAACACTTAGTGGCATCCATGGACTCCATTCACTAGATACCAGTACCATCCCTCACATACATGTGACAACAGAATGTTTCTAGACATTCATTCACAAATATTCTCTGGGGTGTAAATTCCATTAAGAATCATTGCCTTAGACATTTCCCTTAGTTTCTTCTAAATTCATTCAGTCATTTAAAATAGTTTTTTTTTTTTAATTTATGTAGCATTATAAGATTTAAAATTTTTAAAATAAGCTTTATTTTTTAGAACTGGAAAAATGATAGCTTTGAGTGTATGGACCTTTGCCAGCAAAGTAATGTGTCTGCTTTTCAATAGAGTCTAAATTTGTCATAGCTTTTTTCTCAAGGAGCGAGCATCTTTTAATTTCATAGCTTCAGTCACCATCTGCAGTGATTTTGGAGCCCAAGAAAAAAAGAGTCTGTCACTGTTTCCATTGTTTCCCCATCTATTTGCCATGAAATGATGGGACCAGATGCCATGATCTTAGTTTTTTGAATGTTGAGTTTTAAGCCAGCTTTTTCACTCTCCTCTTTCACCCACATCAAGAGGCTCTTTAGTTCCTCTTCTCTTTGTGCATAAGGGTGGGGTTATTTGCATATGAGTTTATTGATATTTCTTCTGGCAATGTTGATTCCAGCTTGTGTTTCATCTGGCCTGGCATTTCACATGATGTACTCTTCATATCAGTTGAATAAGCAGGGTGACAATATACAGGCTTGATGTACTCCTTTCTCTATTTGGAACCAGTCTGTTGTCCCATGTCCATTTCTAGCTGTGACTTCTTGACCTGCATATAGATTTCTCAGGAGGTAGGTAAAGTGTTCTGGTATTCCCACCTCTTTAAGAATTTTCCAGTTTGTTGTGATCCACACAGTCAAAGGCTTTGGCATAGTCAATGAAGCAGAAGTAGATGTTTTTCTGGAATTTTCTTACTTTTTCTATGATCCAGTGGATGTTGGCAATTTGATCTCTGGTTCCTCTGCCTTTTCTAAATCCAGCTTGTACATCTGGAAGTTCTCAGTACACTTACTGTTGAAGTGCTAGTCCTTATTTCTTCAAATTTCAGGTAGCTGCTGGACCTTTAGGTCTATCCGTTATTTTCTTAAAAATGGCTCTGAGTTGCTTCTTAGAAGAAACGCTTGTTAAGTATCACTTCCTTCCTTAATTTGGATACAAATTGGAAGGTATTCTTCATAGTTTGTGGTAGGGTTATGTCAGTTTCCTAGTTTATTATACTAGAAATTTTCTCTGGTTCAGGTTCATTTTCCTTTCATTTTCCTGGACTTCCATTTTCCCTGCAAATTAATGTGATAACTAATGACTTTCATGACAATATTCCCACTCTTCTGTGGCAGCTTTCTATACTGTCTTTCACCAGTCCTTATCATGATTCTCCCTTAACTTATCTATGCCTAACCAGTTAATGAATGTGAGATTCACCCTAGCCATTTCAAAGACGGAACATAGAGGAATATCTGTGAGTAGAGTAGCAGAAGGAAAGGGACAACTCCTTTTTTTCACCCGTCTTTTCCAGTTAACCTGTTGCCTGTAATTCTTCCCATCTGAACTGAAGTTGGCTTACTATAATGAGTTGATTTGCCTTTACTGCCTTGGTATTCCATTTGTCTACAGATGTATGAGGTCAGTACATATTATAGATGCCTATTGGACTTCCCTGGTGGTCCAATGTTTAAGAATCCACCTTCCAATGCAGGAGATGCAGTTTTGATCCCTTACCAGCTGATCAGGAACTAAGATCCCACATGTCACAGGGCAACTCAGCCCATGCACCACAACTGGAGAGGCTGTGTTTTACAAGAAGCCCCTGCGTGCTGCAACTAGAGCAAGCCCATGAGCCTTAGTGAAGAGCCCACACGTTGCAGTAAAGACCCAGCACAGTGAAAATTACAAAAACAAAGATGTCTATAATATTGTAAGTGTTCTTATATGAGACAAAATAGTCCCTTCTTAGCAATTGAGACCATATCTTTAATAGGAAATACTTTTATTTTTCACTAGAATAAGCCTTCACTCTGGTCAAGTCAAACTTTCCCCTAAAATTTTTGATACAACTGTTTAACAAGGAGCCATATCTGGCTATTGATTGGTTAGAGAATATATATATTTTTTCTTTGTCCTTATTTGCCCTTGGCTGAAATAGTCTTGTGCAAAAATCTGGTCATAGTTTACGAGGTTGGTGGAATGAGTCTTGCAATGCCAGACAACTGGAAAGAACTATTGCTGTCCCTCCCCAGTGTAGTTCTAGAAGATGTTTACTTCATGTGATCCTGCAGGGCATCAGGCAAACATTCAGCCTTGAGCAGGCAAACAAGCAAAAGGTCAGTAGCAGAAAAATGAAAGAACAGTCTGGAGGACTTTGCTATGAGAATGTTATTTATGTAACTGGAAAAGCAAGTCTTCCCACCTCCACACCCCGCTCTTGGAGGTGGAGGACTGGTTGTATTAGAGGATAATGTCTTCATATAGCCTCTCTTCTCCTGCAGCAGTGGGAGTAGGAGAGCTTAATCAAAAATTTAATTTAGTAGAGTGTAGTGGGAGGATGGCACCTCTGAGAATTTAATTTGGCATAGCAGAAAGACATGGGGGAATTCCAAAGTCTGGTCTTTGTGTAGCAAAGTAATGGCCAGCAAGAGATAGATGGCTCAATTATGGGCCTGATCCTTAAGCTAACTTAAAATGTCTGTACTTTCCCAATGGTAGGCACAGTTTGAAAGTTAGAAGATAAAAAAATAACTGACATTGTTCCTCAGTATAAAATGATAAAATGCTATCTTTATAGTGAGCAGGGTTGAAGCTATGTTGATTACAGAAGAATCAAATGTTTCTTTTTCTCAGCTTGGAAAGATTACATGTACTCACAGTAGACTACTGTATCTCAGAAGGAATGCCTGAGTTTGGGAGAGGTGGGTGTGTTTGACATAGTAGTCGCTTACTGGATACCAGAAAGAATTAGGTGAGGCTGTCTCCAAGGGAAGTGGACTTGGAATACCTACAACCATCATGGATCTCTTGCTAAAGTCATATTCTAAATACAATGAATAGGGGACTTTCCTGGTTGTCCAGTGGCTAAGACGCCACACCCCTAGTGCAGGGGACCAGGTTGGATCCCTGGTCAGAGAACTATATCTGCATGCCACAACAAAGACCAAAGATCAGTAGTGCTGCAACTAAGGCCTAGTGCAGCCAAATAAAGAGATAAATATTAACAAAAATAAATAAAATGAATAATTCACTCTTGGGAAAGTATTTAGCTAGGGAAGTGAGGATGGATCTTAGCGTGAGACCAACTCCTGTGAGCAGGGCTTGGGAGTTCCTGAAAAGTGATGGAAATATTAAAGACAATTTTAAAGAAGGAAATTTGAACAAAACTAATGCTCTCAGGGAAAAATGCAGATATGAAACCAAGGAACAAGGCTAGGGATCTTGTTGGTTCCAGAGGGAACTCCCTTCAGTTGTTTTGCCTTGAGACAAAGTATCATTTAAGAGTTAGGTCTAGATACATTAAACAGAAAACAAAAAATAATAGTGCCCTAGATAAAAATTTATTTATTGTGTAAAAGAAGTAATGGTTTCAGGGCTGTAATGGCATTCCATGTTTATCAAAGATCCTGTCTCCCTTATGTTCTGTTATGCAAACACACAGCTTCATTCTTAATATCACAAGATGTCTGGAAGCCCTTTAAAGAAGTTTTCCCAGAAGTCCTTCTCAATATCTTCCGCTTACCTCATTACCCTTAATTTAGTCACATGGCCACCCCTAGTCAAGGGAGGCTTGAGAGATGCAATGTTTATACTGGGCATACTGCCACCTCTTAATAATAGAGATATACCATTGATAAGAAGTGGAGAATGTGTAATGGGTAGGCAAATAAGTCTGACACAGCAGTTTCATACAGAGAGAGAGAGGGAGATGGGTTTCCCTGGTGGCTCAGATGGTAAAGAATCTGCCTGCAATGCAGGAGACCAAGATTCGATCCCTGGGTTGGGATGATCCCCTGGAGGAGAGAATGTCTACCCACTCCAGTATTCTTGCCTGGAGAATTCCATGGACAGAGGAGCCTGGCGGGCTACAGTCCATGGAGCTGCAAAGAGTTGGACCCAACTGAAGTGACTTAGCACACACAACACACAAAAATTGGTAAAGAGCTGTGTGGGAATTGAGTAGTAAACAAACCAACAGAGTGAAAAACGGACTATGGCCTGATCCACACACCCACTCCACTGCTTGTACTCAGGCAAGGAAGCAGTTGTCTACTGAGGGAACTGTCTCCAAGAATTGTAAGAGCTGGCTAGCTGCAAAGTGAGGAAAACCCACACTGTGTCTTTGAGCAGAGGGAGTGTCAGAAAGCTAGGTGAAGACCTAGGTGGGTTCTCAGACAACTGCCCCCTATCTCCCTTTCCGGTATATTATAGGAGAAAGTTCACCTTTGAAGGAGCTATGGAAAGGGGAAGGCTAGTTCCTCTCGTGGTTTCAAGACCAGTGCAGCTGTTCCAAGCATCATGTCCAGAAATTAAATTAGAAGAAGAAAGGTGATATATTCGGTGGTCTCTCTCTTAAAAGTCAGAAAACCTTCTCCAGCAGACCTCACATTTGCCAGAACTAGAAAACATATCCACTGCTAAACAAGACATTGAATAAATGGCTTTTATTGTAATACTGTTTATAAAAAATAAAAACTATTGAAATACCATCACAAGTGGTAAAGTTAATTTGGAGTACATTCATTGAAAGAAAACCATGAACCTAAGATAGTCTGGGACCTGGGATCAGGGACCCTTTACTGGAGTGCCTGCGTCTGGACAAAAGGAGCTCATGGAGCAACAGAATACAAGAAACTACGAGACTAAAAACAGCTGAATGCATGGCAGTCAGGGTGATGATGAACAATGATACAAAAAGGCCACAAACCAACAGCCACTTCTGAGGTGCCTGGAGCAAAAGCAGGGTACTGAGCGTGATCTCTGCACACAGCACCATCACAGGATGGCAGACCACCTAAGCGACCCCTTCTGCCAGACCCATGGAGCTGCCCCTACCCTCACTCCATTAAAGGAGAGCAAGCAAGGGCACCTGTAACTTGTTTTCTCTCCCTAGTGCTGCAGTACAAGTCCCGGGAAAGCCTTGCCTGAATTTCTCCTCCAGCCTCTTATAAATTTCTGTTGATTAAAAAGTTCAAGGACCTGGGTGGATAACACATCTAATTTTTAAAATTTAAGGTGAACTTTTAGGTGTAAATTTGAAGAGATATTTTTGATACACTAAGTAAAACAAAAACAGGTTCCAAAACGAGAGTATATATAATCTCCCTTTTGGTATTCCTTGGTGGCTCAGATGGTAGAGAATTCACCTGCAATGCTGGAGACTTGAGTTCGATCCCTGGGTTGGGAAAATCCCCTGGAGAAGGGAATGGCTACCCACTCTAGTATTCTTGCCTGGAGAATTCCATGGACAGAGGAGCCTGGTGGCCTACAGTCCATGGGGCCGAAAAAGAGTTGGACACGACTAAGTGAGTAACACTAACAATCTCCCCTTTGCTTTTTATTGTTCAGTCACTCAGTTGTGTCCGACTCTTTGCGACCGCATGGACTGTAGCACGCCAGGCTTCCCTGTCCATTACCAATTCCCAGAGCTTACTCAAACTCATATCCGTTGAGTTGGTGATGCCATCCAACCATCTCATCCTCTGTCACTCTCCTTTCCTCCTGCCCTCCATCTCCCAGCACCAGGGTCTTTTCCAATGACGCAGCTCTTTGCATCAGGTGGCCAAAGTACTGGAGCTTCAGCTTCAGCATCAGTCCTTCCAATGAGTATTCAGGGTTGATTTCCTTGCAGTCCAACGGACTCTTAAGTGTCTTCTCCAGCACCACAGTTTGAAAACATCAATTTTCAGTGCTCAGCCTTCTTTATGGTGCAACTCTCACATCCGTACATGACTACTGCAAAAACCATAGCTTTGACTATATGGACCTTTGTTGGCCAAGTGATGTCTCTGCTTTTTAATATGCTGTCTAGGTTTGTCATAGCTTCCTTTCAAAGAGCAGGGATCTTTTAATTTCATGGCTGCAGTCATCATCTGCAGTGATTTTGGAGCCCAAGAAAGAAAAGTCTGTCACTGCTTCCATTGTTTCCCCATATACCTTCCACAAAGTGATAGGACCAGATGCCATGATCTTAGTTTTTTAAATGTTGACTTTTAAGCCAGTCTTTTCACTCTCCTCTTTTCACCTACACATCAAGAGGCTCTTTGGTTCCTCTTCTATATCTGCCATAAGGGTGGTGTCATCTCCATATCTGAAGTTATTGATACTTCTCCTGGCAGTCTTCTAGCTTGTGCTTCATCCAGCCCGGAATGTAACACAATGTACTCTGCATATCAGTTAAATAAGCAGGGTGACAATATACAGCCTCGATGTACTCCTTTCCCAGTTTTGAACCACTCTGTTCTATGTCTGGTTCTAACTGTTGCTACTTGACTTGCATACAGGTTTCTCAGGAGGCAGGAAAGGTGTTCTGGTATTCCCATTTCGTTAAGAATTTTCCACAGTTTGTTGTGATCCACCCTTTTGCTTTAAATGCAATCAAAATCTATATTAAAATTTCAAAGGATACATGCCAAACTATTAACAATGATTATCTCTCAAGGGTGATGTTACAGAGAAAGTTTCACTTTTGTTAGATTGTTGGAATAATATACTACGAGAAAAATATAGACATTATTATACAGCAAAGAGGTTACTATCCTATTGTTGCTGCTTAAATGAGTGGCAATAAGTCATTGAGCAACAAAAGGTATAGCGAGGGGTCCTACTGGGAAGATTTGGTCCATTGTCAGAAACAACTGTTATATACTCAAAACCCCCCAAGGATTTCTCCATTTCACCTTCTAAAGTAGGGTGTGCTATCTTGTGGGTGAAAGAAATGAAAGTTTCAAGTGATCCCTGATTCTTCAAATGCCCTTGAAAGCACCTGCTGTTAGTCACATGGGATTGTTGGCTTCTGCTGCTGCTGCTAAGTCTCTTCAGTCATGTCCGACTCTGTGCGACCCCATAGACGGTAGCCCACCAGGCTCCCCTGGCCCTAGGATTCTCCAGGCAAGAACACTGGAGTGGGTTGCCATTTCCTTCTCCAGTGCATGAAAGTGAAAAGTGAAAGTGAAGTTGCTCAGTGGTGTCCGACTCCTAGGGACCCCATGGACTGCAGCCCACCAGGCTCCTCCGTCCATGGGATTTTCCAGGCAAGAGTACTAGAGTGGGTTGCCATTGCCTTCTCCATTGTTGGCTTCTAACCATTAATTAATAATTTTACATTTGACTGAAGGAACCTAAAATATCTTAAAAGGCAAGTTGAAAAATTACAATGGCAAATTACAGCACACTAAAGCAGTGTTTTCCAGATGGTAGGTTATGATCCATGAATGAGTCATTGAAATAATGTTGTAGGTTACAATCAACTTAAAAAAAAAAACAGGGTAGTATACAATGGATTTAAATAGAAAAGTTTACTAGGTCTGGATGAAAAATTTATTTATGTGGGTTGTGGTCAACAAACGAGTGCATTACACACTTTAAAAATATATATTATTATACAAGGTCAGGATTAGAAGAGTCCTTATTTGATAATTTAAGATTAAACTTGTTTTTAACATCATGTGTGTGTGCTCAGTCATGTCTGATTCTTTGGGACACAAAGGACTGTAGCCCACCAGGCTTCTCTGTCCATGGCATTTTCCAGGCAAGAATACTGGAGTGGGTTGCCATTTCCTACTCCAGGGGATCTTCCCCAACCAGGGGTCCAACCTGAGTCTCTTGAATCTCCTGCATTGGCATGAGGTTTGTTTATCACTGTGTCACCTGGAATGCCCCTTTTAACATCATATCCTTTGATATTTCAATTTAAGTTCATTTTCAATCTCCTATGTATTTGAAAACCACTAACACTGAAGAATTAAACTTGACGGACTTTAGAAGTCAAACAACCAAAGACACAGTTGCTTATTCTGTGATAACTGAAAAAATAGTAATACAGATTAGACCATCACATCCTGTTTTACTGATACAAAGCATTTTAAGGAACTTAAAATTTATGCGTCCTCTTATTTCCCCTTTATAAGGAACCTATAAAGAAATTTGTTATTTTTGCCTTAATCCAAATCAGATTATAACATATATCACAACATTGTTAACAAATTAACGTTTTGCAGTATTATATAATTGAGAATTTTAAAATACCAGTGCCATCTAGTGGTTAGTCTCAACACGTTTCCTTTCTCTTGGGTATATACCCAAAAATGGAATTGCCCTTCTGTGTGTAGACATCCAGTAGCTGGTAACTATGCTTTAACTTTTGGAGGAACTGCAAAACTATTTTCCAAAGTGGCTGTGCTATTTTACATTCCCACCAGCAATGTTTGAGGGTGTCAACTACTTTACATCTTGGCCAACACAGTATTTTCCAACTTTTTTTTTTTGGCTGCACCAGGTGGCATGCAGGATCTTAGTGCCCTCACCAGGGTTGGAACCCATGCCTCCTTCAGTGAAAGTGAGGAATGTTAACCACAGAACTGCCAGGAAAGTTGCTCCATCTTTTCTATTACAGATATCCTAGTGGGTGTATAGTGAAATCTCACTGTGGTTTTGATTTGAGTTTCCCTAATAACTAATGCTGGTGGGTCTCCTTTCATGTGCTTGCTGGTTGTTCACATGTCTTCTTTGGAGAAATGTCTATTGAGGTCCTTTGCTCATGTTTAAATTGGAGGTTGCTCATCTTTTCATTGCTGGAGTTGTAAGAGCTCTTTATAGATTCTGGATACCTTATCAGATGTATGATTTGCAAATATTTTCTCTCACCCTGTAGGTTGTCTTCATGTTCTTGAGTGAATGGAGAGTATTTTTTCTAACAGTTTCTATCATCACTCTTTTCAGAACACCTGATATTTCAACACAGGCTTCCCTGGTGGCTCAGTGTTAAAGAATCTGCCTGCCACTGCAGGTGACAGGGGTTTGATCCCTGGGTCGGGAAGATTGCCTGGAGAAGGAAATGGCAACACACTCCAGTATTCTCACATGGAAAACCTATGGACACAGGAGCCTGATGAGCTGTAGTCCATGGGTTTGCAAACAGTTGGTCAGCCTAAAGAAAGCATTGGTTACTCCTCATTCCTCTTACATAGGGAGAGACCTTGCCTTTGTTTGATCCACCTATATCTCCATTGACTAGCACCCACAGTTGCTAATACTTCTTGAGTAAGTAAATTCTCTGGAGTCTCTAAGGACCATATCATAGATGGAAAATTCAAATGCCTATGGCACTCGAAAGTGATATAAATGAGTAAATAGAGATATTTAAGGCTTCTGATAAAAGGGAGAGTTCAGTTCAGTTCAGTCACTCAGTCGTGTCCGACTCTTTGTGACCCCATGAATCACAGCACCCCAGGCCTCCCTGTCCATCACCAACTCCTGGAGTTCACCCAAACTCATGTGCATCGAGTTGGTGAGTACATATCCTATCTCCAGGTTAGTTTCTTCAGCTAGTCTTCACATAACAACATTATCCTGTTCTACCTCTTCACCCTTTTTCTACCCTGTTCTACTCTTGGACTGCAAGGAGATCAAACCAGTCAATCCTAAAGGAAATCAGTCCTGAATGTTCACTGGAAGGACTGATGCTGAAGCTGAAGCTCTAATACTTTGGCCACCTGATGGGAAGAACTGACTCCTTGGAAAAGACCCTGATGCTCGGAAAGACTGAAGGCGGGAGAAGAAGGGGAGGACAGAGGATGAGATGGTTGGATGGCATCACCGACTCGATGGACATGAGTTTGAGTAAGCTTCGGGAGTTGGTGATGGACAGGGAAGCCTGGAGTGCTGCAGTCCATGGGCCACAAAGAGTCGGACACGACTGAGCGACTGAACTGAACTGAACCTCTTCAAAACAGAATTTCTTCTCGTCTCCCTAAAAGTATTGTGCTAGTCTCTAGTTCATTAGGGTAGCTGAGTTATGTCCAAGGTATACTACCAAAAGCAATACTAAGTCCCAGAATTCACCTTATTCCAGCACTGAGCCTGGGTGTTTCCTCGCCGAGATATTGACAAAGAGTAGAAAAATCAGAGTTAACTCTGAGTTCTTCGGCAAGACTGACTACTGCAGAGCTCTGATTCAGAAGCTACTCCTCACTACAGGGCAGTCTAGCTGCAGTCCGGCTGGCTTTAGTCCAGATTCAGTGGGAGAGTCGAAATGCGCCGCTGGCCGGCTTCTAGGAGAAGAGTGTTTATCTGCCCAGGAAAAGCGTTCCTAAGACGGGCCTCCGAGGGCGCGCGGGCAGCCAGGCAGCCAGACGTCCTGGTGCCAGCGTGGACGGCAAGGGGACCAAGAACCAAAGTCCGCTGAGAAGCCGTATCTCAGCCTTCAGGGTCCCTAATGGACATCCCAAATGGCCACATCCCACCCCACCCCGGCAAAGGAATTCTGCGTGGCGGCGGGGAAACGTTCATAGGCCGGGAAAAGGCGTACTTGGCGGCTGACGCGCCCAGTACCTCTAGACGCGCAGGCTGGAGACCAATTGTCACCGTAGAGACCCCCGCAGGAGGGGCGGGGCGGAGTTGTTTCTCAGCGCTTGCGCGTAGCAGTGGTTTCCAGAGGGCAGGCTGCAGAGAGAAGGAAACCAGCGCCGCGCGCCAGCGAGGCCCACTGCGTGCGCAGGCGCACTCAGCCACCTCCCGCCTCTTGGAGCGCCCAGCACCTCCCGCAGAGCTCGGGGGCGGGCCCCGGGGGCGGGGTCTGGGGCGGGGCTAAATGCTGGGGGAAAATCAGCTTCTCTGTGGTCGCTCGTTGAGTCCGTTGTCGCCCCTGACTTCGATCTGCCGCAATCATGTTGCCCAACACTGGGTAAGTAGTTTCGCGCCGTGGGGGAGGAAACCGGGCCAGGCGGAGTGGATAGCTTGGGTGGCCCTGACCTGGCGGTGGGAGGATTAATGATACTACTCGGAGCGATCTGGAACGCTGGTTCGCCCTGGATGCAGTGTTCCTTTAACATGCGGTAACTTGTGAAAAGTAGCGCAGAGGTATGTACTTGAGGGTGGCAGTCGTGTTAAAATCTCGTAGATAAAGGATCCGGAGTGAGGTATCCCGCCGCCTCTAGGGCTGGTCCCAACTTTGGGTTTAGAGATACAGCTGCGTGTCCGGCTGGAGGCCGCGAGTTCTGGGTGAAAGGTCACCGGAACTCGTGCAATTAATGACTTGCTCAGAACTCTCAATTCTGGAAGGAGAAAATAAGGGGTGTTTAAAAAGGGATTTCAAGTTAGTAACAAACTAAGCTAACCTTAAAGGATGAGTGTCTTTTGGGGAGGCTTTTTTTTTTTTTTTTTTACTTTGAGATGATACTGAGTTGTGCTAAAATACACATAAGGTTTGCCATCGTCACTATTTTTAAGTGTACAGTTAAGTAGTGTTAAATATGTTTGCACTGTTGTGCAACCAGTTTCCAGAACTTTTTCGACTTGAGAAGCCTTATTTAACCTACCCCCATCATTGGATACCAGATCATTTCTAGTTTTTTGTTACTCCATCTTTGCTGCCGTGATTATCCTTGTATTCACCTGTTTTTCACGTATTTGAGTGTATCCACATAATAAATTCTTGGCAATGAAGCTGCTGGATCAAAGAGTGTAAGCATTTCAAGTTTGATAGTTAATACCAAAAGCCCTCCGAAGAGGTTGCACACTGAAAAGAATTAATGCGATTTCCTAACCCAACACATTGGTAAACAGCAAAATGTCTGATAATAAAAATACCTGTTTTGATAATAAAAATCTAACTAGAGAAAAAAATGTCATCTCATTATAGTTAAAATCTGCACCAAAGAGTGAGGAAGCAGATCTTTTTATATGTTTAAAGCAGCAGTTCTTGTTGAGGAGTAATCTTGATTCCCATAAGACATTAGGCAATATCTGGGAACACATTTTATTGTCACAATTGAGTGGAGTGCTAACTGGCATCTAATGGGAGGGTCCAGGGATGCTGGCAAACATAAGGCACAGGAGAGCCCCCTACAGTAAAGAATTATCTTGTCTAAAATGTCAATAGTGTAGAGATTGAGAAATCCTGGTTTAAAACCATCTGTGTATCTTTTCCTTTGCCTGGCTTACACAGTTAGGCTTTTGATTGATCTCTGAGATCTCTCTACTGAAAAGTAATTTGTTCTATATCATACATGTTAGAAATTTTTTCTCAGTGTTTTTTCATTGCATCTTGAGTTTGACTATCCTATATGTTTATCATGCAGAACCATGTGGTTTTATTGAATCAGAGTTATCAATGATAATCAAGTTATCTTTTAAGACTTTTGTGTTTTTTGTGACAAAGCTATAAAAAGCCATCTTAAACAAAGATTTTTTTTTTTTTAATTTGTAAGTATTCTTCTGGAATTTTTGTGGGCTTTTTTCCCCCCGACTCAGATTTCAGCATAGGAAGTGAGTTAGGAAACCCACTTCATTTTGGTTCAGATGGCTGGCTGTACAATTGTTCCAGCACCGTTGACTGACTAGTTATTTTTTCTTTCTGTCAGAAATTCCACCTCTGAATTCTTGTATGCATAGGGATCTTTTTTATTCTATTACTTTGGTCTATCTGTTCGTGTACCAGTGCTAAATTATGTTAATTACTCTAATTTTATAGAGTGTTTTAGTATTTCAGAAGGCTTAGTTCCTGCCTCATCTGGATTTTTTTTTTCAGAATTTTCTCCATTACTTTCAGATGTTTATTTTTCTAAATGAACTTTAACTTGTATAGTGTTTTTCTGAAGTGATTGCTTTTTTTCTTTCAATAGTTAAAGATTCATCACATTTACCATGATTTTGAGGTACTAGGGAATTTTGGTAAATTGTAGTGCTAACTCTGCATTGGCAAGTTTTAGTCATCTACCAGTAGTAATGAGGAATTTGGAATCTTTCTGCTTTCTCACCTTCTATACTCTGGTTCTGATGCTTTAGAAATGGAGGTATAGACCAGGTGGTTTTCAGGTTAAGAGGAAAGCGGACTTTGCCCTTGTTTCTGCCAGTGCCTGAGACCTTGAGCATGAAAATGCCCTTCATCCTGCTGAGAGTCGATCCAAGTGGATCAAAGGCAAAGGAGTAGAGCCTTTTTTTTTTCTTAAATTTATTTTATTAAAGTATAGTTAATTTACAATGTTGTGTTAATTCCTGCTGTATGGCAAAGTGAGTCAATTATACATATATATGTACACACACACTAACATATAGTTGCTCAGTTGTGTCCGACTCTTTGCAGCCCTATGGACTGTAGCCCACCAGGCTCCTCTGTCCATGGAATTCTCCAGGCAACCATTCCTTTCTCCAGGGGATCTTCCCGACCCAGGGATAGAACCCAAGTATCCTGCATTGTAGACAGATTCTTCACCGTTTGAGCCACCAGGGAAACCCACAAACATATATATGTATATATATAAACTGATGGCTTATGGTGAACGATGTCGGATTTGTCATCTCCGAAGAAGAGTTAGCTTTGGGACCAGGGACCAGGCTTGATCACTCAAGAGCTTTTGTGTAGCGGAGTTTTATTAAAGTAAGAAAAGAGACAGAGAAGGCTTCTGGCATTGACATCAAAAGGGGTCGAAGAATGCCTCCCCCTGCTAGTGTTAGCAAGGGAGTTATATACTTTTTAAATTAGTTATTACAGTAAATCAAAAGAATGTCTCAAGGTTGTAAAATTTTTACCAGACCCACTCCCACAATTTACATTTTAGGATAATGGATTAGAATTTAACAATAGAAAGATCCTACGAGACCCACTCTCATAATATACATTCTAAAATATCAGGGTTAATCAGAAGGTTTTCAGGAAGGAGAAACTGTCCTCAAGCAGGATACTTTGTTGTTATATAATCCCTAGTACAAAGTTCGGAGAAGGCAATGGCACCCCACTCCAGTACTCTTGCCTGGAAAATCCCATGGACGGAGGAGCCTGGTGGGCTGCAGTCCATGGGGTCGCTAAGAGTCAGACACAACTAAGGGACTTCCCTTTCACTTTTCACTTTCATGCACTGGAGAAGGAAATGGCAACCCACTCCAGAGTTCTTGCCTGGAGAATCCCAGGGACGGGGGAGCCTGGTGGACTGCAGTCCATGGGGTCGCACAGAGTCAGTGTGACTGAAGTGACTTAGCAGCAGCAGCAGTACAAAGTTGAAACTGAGTTGTTTGTTGTGTTATCATCGGTTCTGGTCTAAAAAATTAAAAAAAAAAAAAAAACCATTTTATGTGATTAAGACTAAGAAATGTAGAGAAAAAAAAAAGTTTGTCCTTTCCTCCTCCTCAAGAACCCCAGACCCCTCTTCTCCTCGGGGACCCCCGGACTTCTTATCAAGCTGCTTAGGAATTGACTCTCTCAAAACCATAATGGAAAAGGATATGAACATTCTTTTTCATATGCTTGTCCATTATGGTTTATCACAGGATATTGAATACAATTTCCTGTGCTACGCAGTAGGACCTTGTTGTTTATCTTTCCTATATGTAATAGTTTGTATCTGCTGTGGATAGGGCTTTTTAAAGCAATAATTGGGACATTTTCATCTAAATACTTACATTTAAAAATTATTTTAATACTATGTATACTACCTTTTATATAAAAAGGAAGGGAAAATTATACACACACACAGGATATGTTTTATATATTTATGTGTGTCTGCCTATTTTTAAAAAAGAAATATAATAAGGGTAAGTGGAAATTAAGGAATCTGTAGGCAAAGGATTGAACTTCTTTAAATATACACATTTATAAGGTTTTGACTTTTTTATTGGCCACGCAGTGCAGCTTGTGTGATCTTAGTTCCCCCAACCAGGGATTGAACCCAGGCTCTTGGCAGTGAAAGCACAGGAGTCCTAAGCACTGGACCACCAGGGAATTTCCAGATTTGACTTTTAAATAAAGTACAGGTTTTGTAGTGATAAACTAAAGTGGACTGTCATCATAAACAGAGGACCTTAACTGTATGTCAAGCTTTTCACATATATATACATAGAAAAATAATTCAAATAATTTTAACTAGTAATTTGTATACCTTTAGAGACATCTGCTCTAAGGACAAGGAGTACAAAGAAATCTTGAACTTTAATTGGTAGATTTATTATTGATAGTCGTATTAGTGTAGTAATTTGAATACTGTTGCATCTTACTGTATTAATAAATATTAATAAAATTAATAAACATTAATATGTCACCTCTTGTTGGTCTGATTCTTTAGCAGAAGAACCAGTGATCCTTACCCTCCCCTCTGCCATGAGTAAGAGTGTCTGGGGTCTTTTTCTCTTCTCTAAGCTGTCTTTCCTTGATAGCTCAGTTAGTAAAGAATCCACCTACAACGCAGGTTCAATTCCTGGGTCAGGAAGATCTGCTGGAGAAAGCATAGGCTACCCATTCCAGTATTCTTGGGCTTCCATTGTGGCTCAGCTGATAAAGAATCTTCCTGCAATGCAAGAGACCTGGATTCAATCCCTGGACTGGGAAGATTTCCCTTGGAGAAGGGAAGGGAAAGGCTACCCACTCCAGTATTTTGGCCTGGAGAATTCCATGGACTGTATAGTCCTCAGGGTAGCAAAGAGTTGGACACAACTGAGTGACTTTCACTTTACAACCTGTCTTACGGAGTTCTTGTCCTTTTTCTGTTAGAAAGCCATGTCTTTGTTAGAATCCCATTCTTGTCACAAAAACTATTAAGACCTGGAATTTGTATTTATCATGTTTAACATAGACAGTTTAAAGGTGTATATAACTTACCAGTGTCTGAAGTAAATAAAATTTTATCATTCCCACAAACAATACAAGGACCTAAAAAAGTGGAACTTCAGTCATTCCAGTTTTAACTTTTGTTATTGTAACAATTTATTTTAATTCTATTTTAACCTCCAAATGTTATTATTTATTATATCATTTATATTATTGCTAATTAGCAGTATAAAAACTTTTTTTTGATTTCTGTACTTAATTATCTTTGGCTTTTATTCCTTCCTGTACCTCTGACCTTCCATCTGGAAACTTTTTTTTTTTTTTTCCTTTAGTAAATAAGGCAGGAGAAAGAAAGAAAAAATATTCGGCTTGAAATGAAAGAAATAATGCTGTCATTATTTGCAGATGATATGATTATCTAACTGGAAAACCAAAATAATGTATAACTAAATTACTAGATTCAATAAGAGTCTGATACACTGTCAGGATACAAAAGTCAATGAGAAAAATTAAATTTCTGCACACAAACAAAAGGGCTTCCCGGGTGGCGCTAGTGGTAAAGAAGTAAGAGACTCCGGTTCCATCCCTGAGTCAGGAAGATCCCCTGGAGGAGGGTAGGCAACCCACTCCAGGTGTTCTTGCCTGGAGAATCACATGGACAGAGGAGCCTGGTGGGCTGCAGTCCATGGGGTTGCAAAGAGCAGGACACGACTGAAGCAACTTAGCACGCACTCACGCGCACAAGTAAAAAAGTCAGCAAGTACAGTACAATGGCTATAAAAATGAGAATTTCAAAATCCAGAATATGGGTTGTTCTACAGACCTATATTCTTCAGCAAATAAATGGCATAAAGAAAATCTAAAATCTGTTATAGATTATAAGAGACTTATAAGATGTACAGGCATACCTCATTTTATTTGTGCTGTACCTTTATTGCCCTTTGCAGATATTTTGTGTTTTACAAACTGAAAGTTTGTGGCCTTGCTTTGTCAGATGGTGGTTAGCATTTTTTAGCAATAAAATAGTTTTAAATTAAAATATGTACATTTTTTAGGCATATTTAAAAGACCACAGTGTAAATGTAACTGTTTTATATACTGGGAAACCAACGTTTGTGTGACTCACTTTATTTCAGTATTCACTTTATTGTGGTGGTCTGGAATTGAACCTGCAATCTCTCAAGGTGTGTCTGTAACAAATTAATGCAATGTGAAGTCCTTACAAGATCCTGATTTGATCAAACCAACTGTAAAAAGATATTTTTGAGATAGTTGTGAAACTTTGCATAAGGATAGGTACTAGTTGATTTTGAGGAATTACTGTTACTTTTCTTAGTTGTGATAATGACATTGTTATATAAAAGTTGGAGGTACATACTGAAGCGTTTGTAAGTGAAATTAAATAACTTCTGAGGTTTGCTTTCTGATAATTATTTTCAAAATTGTGATTGTCGTTGAATTGTTAAATAAACATGGATACTTATCACAGTATTTTCTGTATTTTTGAAAATATTTGAAAATTCTGTAATAATTAAAAAATGGTCTTTAAGTAACTTTGCACTGATTGCAAGGGAAACTTGAGTAATTAAATAGTGGGAAAATCTGATAACACCATGATTGGATAGTCAGAATATTACCTTTGATTACAGAGGGACATCCTGTGGTTCCAGGTGTGAAATAGAGAGTAATACCATGTTCATGGAGTGGAGTACTCAATGTCTTAAAGATGATGGTTCTTCTCACATTGCTGTGCTACGTGCTTAGTTGCTCAGTTGTGTCTGACTATTTGTGACCCCATGGACTGTAGCCTTCCAGGCTCCTCTGTCCATTGAA
The DNA here is from genome assembly GCF_001704415.2 of Capra hircus. Taxonomy (NCBI): domain Eukaryota; kingdom Metazoa; phylum Chordata; class Mammalia; order Artiodactyla; family Bovidae; genus Capra; species Capra hircus. The sequence continues at coordinate 101,466,258 of NC_030815.1, forward strand.
TTCTATCAAAACCCCAACTGATTTTGCTTATGCAATTAAATAAGCTAATTTCTAATATGTGGAAAAGCAAAGATCCAAGTATAGCCAAGAAAGCTGTTAAGATAGTGCAATCCATTTAACCGAATTTAATAGAAGAGAGAGCCTAGAGATAGATGTTTATTTCTGGAGACTCAGTCTATGACAAAGCTGGCATTCAAGATCTGTGGGAAAGATAGGCTTTTCAGACTGGAACTGTTGGTTGTCCATATGGGGGAAAATGTAGTTCATCGGTCAGTATATGCCCTGGGGAAACTCTTGTACGTGTGTTCATAATAAAAAAAAAAAACCTGGAAACCCTCCTCAAGGTCCATAAACAGTAGAATGAATAAATACCTTATAGTATCAGTTCAGTTCAGTTCAGTCACTCAGTCGTGTCTGACTCTTCGCGATCCCATGGATATGCTCATATGCAAAATATTATATATTAAATAAAGTAAGTGTAACTGTTTACACCAGTATGGATAAGTCTCCAAACCATGTTTTGTGAAAGAAGCAAACTATGTAATGACATATACTGTATGAAGGGCTTCCCTGGTAGCTCAGCTAGTAAAGAATCCACTTGTAATGCAGAAGACCCTGGTTCAATTTCTGGGTCAGGAAGATGCCCTGGAAGATACCCAGGAAGATACCCACTCCAGTGTTCTTGGGCTTCCCTGGTGGCTCCCTTGATCCCTCCCTGGTAAAGAATCCACCTGCCAATGCAGGAGATGTAGGTTCCATCCCTGGGTAGGGAAGATCCCCTGGAGTAGAAAATGACAACCCACTCCAGCATTCTTGCCTGGAAAACCCCATGGACTGAGGAGTCTGGTACACTGAAGTCTATGGGGACACAAAAGAGTCAGATATCACTTAGCAACTAAAACAACAAACAGCAACAACAAGAATGAAATTCTGTTTTGAGTGGCTTCAGATGGAAATTAATTTTTTTGAGTTTTGAAGACTTGAAGTCTGAAGTCCAGGTGTTAGCAGTGCCCTAGCAATGTCAGTGTTCCCTCTGAAATTATAAGTAGAACCCTTGCCTCTCCCTAGCTCTGGTGATCACCGGCAATCCTTGGCGTTCTTAGTTGGTAGCTGCTTTACTCCACTCTCCACCTCTGTCATCACGTGGCGTCCTCCCTGTGTGTCTGTCTTTATGTCGTCTTTCCTCCTCTTATGAAGGCACAGTCATACTGAATTAAGGATCCACCCTACTCTCAGACGGTAAAGCGTTTGCCCGCAATGAGGGAGACCCGGGTTCCATCCCTGGGTCGGGAAGATCCCCTGGAGAAGGAAATGGCAACCCACTCTGGTACTCTTGCCTAGAAAATTCCATTGGTGGAGGAGCCTGGTGGGCTACAGTCCATGCGGCCGCAAAGAGTTGGACAGAACTGAGCGACTTCACTTTCTTTTCTTTTCTTTCTACTCCTGTATGACCTCAGTGTAACTAATGACATCTGCAGCAACCCTGTTTCCAAATAAGGTCTCATTTGGGGATGCTGGAGATTAGGACTTCAAAATACCCTAACACTTTGGTTGATAAAATTCAATCTATGACAGGGAGGTACAATTGTATTTTGGTGAATACAGTTCAATTTGTAATAGGGAAATAGTGTTTGCTGAATTGGGGTTCCAAATCGATCATACGTGTTCATACACATATGTGTTGGTCTGCGAAAACTGTTCTTAGCTCCCACACTGTACACAAACAGATGGAGGGTCGGATTTGGCCCCTGGATTAGACATAGATAAGTAGGTATTAGGAATAATTTTTAAAAAAAGGCAAGGAAATTAGTAATAATATTTAAAATAGTTGTTACTTTGTGGGTCAGAAGGAAGAAGAAGAATAGAGAGGAGTAGACAGGTGGCTTCTGGTGTATTGATAATATTCTATTTCTTGGTATGCATTTTATTTTGATCTTTAAGTTTTATACATTATTTATATATATTTTTTGTATTTTGTGTGTGTGTTTTTTTTTTACTAAAAATAGTAAAAAGAGCACCTCTTTATTCACCTTCTTTCTTATTAAACCGTTTATATCTAATTTTGAAGCCGTTCTCCCACTTTTACCTCTGAACTTGCTTCCAAAGTGTAGTCTTTCTGATCTTGGCAGAAGCATTACATTCTGTTGCTAACAAGCCTGCTTATCTGTTACCCTTGCCTCTGGCTGCTGCCCCTTTTTCTGTTTGTCATTGTCACTTTGCTGCCCTCTCTCAGCCTTCTCCTTAAACTTTATATGCCTTTAGAAAGTAAACAAGAAAGTGGGTTTCCCGCTCTGACTTAATACAGGTTTTCTTCTCATCTAACACCTGAATAAGTAGAAAGTTAAAAGTGGGTGGTTGGATATATTATTAAAAAACGAACGGCCATGAAGAACTTTCCTCACATTGGGATCAGAGAATCTTTTGAACAATACCCAGAGTTCTTTGCCAGCTTTCTATGTTTGTTTGTTTAACATCATTCAGTTCAGTTCAGTTCAGTTCAGTTCAGTTGCTCAGTCGTGTCTCACTCTTTGCGACCCCATGAATCGCAGCACGCCAGGTCTCCCTGTCCATCACCAACTCCCAGAGTTCAGTCAGACTCGCGTCCATGGAGTCAGTGATGCCATCCAGCCATCTCATCCTCTGTCGTCCCCTTCTTCTCCTGCCTCCAATCCCTTCCAGCATCAAAGTCTTTTCCAATGAGTCAACTCTTCGCATGAGGTGGCCAAAGTACTGGAGTTTCAGCTTTAGCATCATTCCTTCCAAAGAAATCCCAGGGTTGATCTCCTTCGGAATGGACTGGTTGTATCTCCTTGCAGTCCAAGGGACTCTCAAGAGTCTTCTCCAACACCGCAGTTCAAAAGCATCAACTCTTCGGCACTCAGCCTTCTTCTCAGTCCAACTCTAACATCCATACATGACCACAGGAAAAACCATAGCCTTGGCTAGACGGACCTTAGTCGGCAAAGTAATGTCTCTTTAAACATCATTATTGAGATGTAATTCACGCACCACACAATTTACCCATTTAAAGTATACAATTAAATGGTATAGTCACAGAGTTGTGTACACACCACAGTCAACTTAAAAATATTTTTGTCATCCAAGAAAGAAGCCCCATACCCCTCCTCCTCCCACCCCCAGTCCTAGGCAGCCACTAGTCCTTGTGTGTCTATAGGTTTGCCTCTTCTGGACATCTCATATAAATGGAATGATATATTATGAAGGCCTCTGTGACTGCCTTCTTTCACTGAGCATGTTTTCAAAGTTCATCCATGTGGCACAGATCAGTACTTCATTCCCTTTTATTGCTGAATGTATCCCTTTGTATGTATTGATATATAACACATTTTCAGTTCAGTTCAGTTCAGTCACTCAGTCGTGTTAGACTCTTTTGTGACCCCATGGACTGCAGCACTCCAGGCTTCCCTGTCCATCACCAACTCGCAGAGCTTGCTCAAACTCATGTCCATTGAGTTGGTGATGCCACCCAGCCATCTCATTCTCTGTCACCCCCTTCTCCTCCTCCCTTCAATCTTTCCCAGCATCAGGGTCTTTTCCAATGAGTCAGTTCTTTGCATCAGGTGGCCAAAGTATGAGAGTTTCAGCTTCAGCATCGGTCCTTCCAATGAATATTCGGGACTGATTTCCTTTAGGATGGACTGGTTGGATCTCCTTGCAGTCCAAGGGACTCTCAAGAGTCTTCTCCAACACCACAGTTCAAAAGCATCAATTCTTCGGCACTCAGCTTGCTTTATGATCCAACTCTCACATCCATACATGACTACTGGAAAAACCATAGCTCTGACTAGACCTTTGTTGGCAGAGTAATATCTCAGTTTCTTAATATGCTAAGTTGGTCATAGTTTTTCTTCCAAGGAGCAAGCATCTTTTAATTTCATGGCTGCAGTCATCATCAGTAATTTTGGAACCCCCCACAATGAAGTCTGTCACTGTTTCCATTGTTTCCCCATCTAGCTTCCATAAAGTGATGGGACTGGAAGCTATGATCTTTGTTTTCTGAATGTTGAGTTTTAAGCCAACTTTTTCACTCTCCTCTTTCACTTTCATCAAGAGGCTCTTTAATTCTTCGCTTTTTGCCATAAGGGTGGTGTCATCTGCGTATCTGAGGCTATTGATATTTCTCCCAGCATTCTTGATTCCAGCTTGTCCTTCATCCAGCCTGGCACTTCTCATGATGTACTCTGCATATAAGTTAAATAAGCAGGGTGACAATGTACAGCCTTGAGGTACTCCTTTTTCTATTTGGAACCAGTCTGTTGTTCCATGTCTAGTTCTAACTATTGCTTCTTGACCTGCATACAGATTTCTCAGGAGGCAGGTAAAATGGTCTGATATTCCCATCTCTTGAAGAATTTTCCACAGTTGATTGTGATCCACACAGTCAAAGGCTTTGGCATAGTCAATAAAGCAGAAATAGATGTTTTCCTGGAACTCTTGCTTTTTCGATGATCCATCGGATGTTGGCAATTTGATCTCTGGCTCCTCTTCCTTTTCTAAATCCAAGTTGAACATCTGGAATTTCATGGTTCACATACTGTTGAAGCGTGGCTTGGAGAATTTTGAGCATTACTTTGCTAGTGTGTGAGATGAGTGCAATTGTGCAGTAGTTTGAACATTCTTTGGCATTGCCTTTCTTTGGGATTGGATTGAAAACTGACCTTTTCCAGTCCTGTGGCCACTGCTGAGTTTTCCAAATTTGCTGGCATATTGAGTGCAGCACTTTCAAAGCATCATCTTTTAGGATTTGAAATAGCTCAACTGGAATTCCATCACTTCCAGTAGCTTTGTTTGTAGTGATGCTTCCTAAGGCCCACTTGACTTAGCATTCCAAGGTGTCTGGCTCTAGGTCAGTGATCACACCATCGTGGTTATCTGGGTCATGAATATCTTTTTTGTATAGTTCTTCTGTGTATTGTTGCCACCTCTTCTTAATAACTTATGCTTCTGTTAGGTCCACACGATTTCTGTCCTTTATTGTGCCCATCTTTGCATGAAATGGTCCCTTGGTATCTCTAAATTTCTTGAAGAGATCTCTGTCTTTCCCATTCTATTGTTTTCCTCTATTTCTTTACATTGATCACTGCTGCTAAGTCACTTCAGTTGTGTCCGAGTCTGTTCAACTCCATAGATGGCCTCCCACCAGGATGTAATGGTATCCCTGGGACTGTAATCCCATCCCTGGGATTCTCCAGGCAAGAACACTGGAGTGGGTTGCCATTTCCTTCTCCAATGTATGAAACTGAAAAGTGAAAGTGAAGTTGCTCAGTCATGTCCCACTCTTAGCGACCTCATGGACTGCAGCCTGCCAGGCTCCTCCATCCATGGGATTTTCCAGGCAAGAGTACTGGAGTGGGGTACCATTGGCTTTCTTATCTCTCCTTACTGTTCTTTGGAACTCTGCATTCAGATGGGTATATCTTTCCTTTTCTACTTTGCCTTTAGAAGGTGAAGGTGAAGTCGCTCAGTCATGTCCGACTCTGCGACCCCGTGGACTGTAGCCCACCAGGCTTCTCCATCCATGGGATTCTCCAGGCAAGAATACTGGAGTGGGTTACCATTTCCTTCTCCAGGGGATCTTCCCGACCCAGGGATCCAACCCCGGTCTCCCGCATTGGAGGCAGACGCTTTAACCTCTGAGCCACCAGGGAAGCCTTTAGCTTTGCCTTTAGCTTCTCTTCTTTTCTCAGCTATTTGTAAGGCCTCCTCAGACAACCATTTTGCCTTTTTGCATTTCTTTTTCTTGGGGATTGTCTTGATCACTGTACATGTCACAAACCTGCATCCATAGTTCTTTAGGTACTGTTATCTATCGGATCTAATCCCTTGAATCTATTTGTTACTTGCACTGTATAATCATAAGGAATTTGGTTTAGGTCATACATGATTGGTCTAGTGGTTTTCCCTACTTTCTTCAATTTAAGTCTGAATTTGGCAATAATGAGTTCATGATCTGAGCCACAGTCAGGTCCCAGTCTTGTTTTTGCTGACTATATAAGCTTTCTCCATCTTTGGCTGCAAAGAGTATAATCAATCTGATTTTTGTGTTGACCATATAGTGATGTCCACGTGTAGAGTCTTCTCTTGTGTTGTGAAAGAGGGTGTTTGCTATGAGAAGTGCATTCTCTTGGCAAAGGTCTGTTAGCCTTTGCCCCGCTTCATTTCGTTCTCCAAGGCCAAATTTGCCTGTTACTCCAGGTATCTCTTGACTTCCTACTTTTGCATTCCAGTCCCCTATAATGAAAAGGACATCCCTTTTGGGTGTTAGTTCTAGAAGGTTTTGTAGGTCTTCATAGAACCAGTCAACTTCAACTTCTTCAGCATTACTGGTCGGGGCGTAGACTTGGATTACTGTGATATTGAATGGTTTGTCTTGCAAACGAACAGAGATCATTCTGTCGTTTTTTGAGATTGCACCCAAGTACTGCATTTCAGACTTTTTTGTTGACTATGATGGCTACTCCTTTTCTTCTAAGGGATTCTTTCCTACAGTAGTAGATAAAATGGTCATCTGAGTTAAATTTGCCCATTCCAGTCCATTTTAGTTCACTAGTTCCTAAAATGTCCATGTTCACACTTGCCGTCCCGTTTGACCACTTCCAATTTGCCTTGATTCATGGACCTGACATTCCAGGTTCCTATGCAATATTGCTCTTTACAGCATCGGACCTTGCTTCCATCACCAGTCACATCCACAACTGGGCATCAGTTTTACTTTGGCTCCATCTCTTCATTCTCTCTGGAGTTATTTCTCTGCTCTGCTCCAGTAATATATTGGGCACCTACTGACCTGGGGAGTTCATCTTTCAGTGTCATATCTTTTTGCCTTTTCATACTGTTCATGGGGTTGTCAAGGCAAGAATGCTGAAGTGGTTTGCCATTCCCTTCTCCAGTAGACCACGTTTTGTCAGAACATCTTCTCCACCGTGACCCTGCACTGCATGGCTCATAGTTTTATTGAGTTAGACAAGGCTACAGTCCCTATGATCAGTTATATATAACACGTTTTACTTTATCCATTCATCAGCTGATGGACATTTAAATTGTTTCCACTCTAGCTATTATAAGCAATGATGAGCATCTGTTAAATAATTATTAGCTTTTATGTAATTCCTTTTAAGTGGTATATATTCATTGCAGAAAACTGAAAAATCCTGAAGAATATAAAGACTATGATAAAATTTATTCATAATCCCACCATTCAAAAGTAAGGTCTTTTTACAAATTTTTCAAAAATAAACTTATAACACTTTTTTTGTGGGGGAAAAAATATATATATATGTTCATGTAGTTCATTAATTCCTCATTTCTTTTTAAGAGTTACTCATTTGAGCAGATTTTGTTTGCAGAAATCATAGCAAATCTGGCCACTGCAGTTATAATAATTTTTAGATCATTATACAATGGGAGTAATCAAGTATCAGATGGGGAAGGAGGAGGGTTTAGAGAAAGTTTGATAGAAGAGGAAACATGTTTTGTGAACATGTGCATGAGTTTTCGGTACTGATATCCATAAATAGAAACTTTGAGATTTCTAATAAGGCCACATTTGTTCTGTTGCAGGAAGTTAGCAGGATGTACTGTCTTCATCACAGGTGCAAGCCGCGGCATTGGCAAAGCGATTGCTTTGAAAGCAGCCAAGGATGGAGCAAACATAGTCATTGCTGCGAAGACCGCCCAGGCACACCCCAAACTTCCAGGCACCATCTATACTGCTGCTGAAGAAAGTATGTTTCAATAAATAGAGAATTTGCTGGAAAGTTTAATTATATCTATCTGAAGTCTATCCTAAAAATAATTTTATCTGGTTAAAGAAATATTTTGTCACCTTAGAGTGGTGTTTGGGGATCATTTTCCTCCCCAGCTTTTTTAAGTAATGGGAGTGATTCCTGTTAAAAATCATATCTCATGAGGCCAGTGGTTCTTGGATGAGAGCAAAGAGCAGAGGAGTGGAAGCAGAGGAAAGAATTTAAGAGGTGTATGGTGTGAACAAAAAAACGCTCCATGTTACCTGGTCTCTGCATAATTTGCAAGTCATTATTTTAATACTTTCAGATCACAAACTTATTTTTTTTTTCTTTTAAAAAATTTATTTACTTTTAATTGAGGGATAATTGCTTTACAATACTGTGTTGGTTTCTCCCGTATATCATCATGAATCAGCCATAGATATACATATGTGCCCTCCCTCTTGAACCTCCCTTCCATCTCCCACCCCATCCTACCCCTCTAGGTTGTTATCGAGCCCAGGGAACACAAATAGTTATTGAGTGCTTATATTCAAGGCACTGTGCCAGGAGTGAGGGCTTCAGCTTCAGCTGGTATGCTAGTTTTGTTAGTTATGTTAATAGTTCTGTGGTTATATAAAGGGAATACAGACGAAGCAGTTATGAATGAAATGATACCTGGGATTTGTTTTGAAATATACCAGCAAAAAACGAAACAGAATTGGTGGTAGATAAATTTACTGCAAAACATTATCAATCATTGAAGATAGTTGATGGATTCATGATAGTTCATTATACTATTCTTTATTTTTGTACATTTTTAGGAATTTTCCATAGTAAACATCTTTTAAATTACCTTCCCCCCTTATTTCTTTTTAATAGCATTTTTTAAAATTGCCCTCTTTTTTGTTTGTTTTTTAAATAGAGTTGACCTGGCTAGTCTGTAGACGGCTATGATTTCAGTCTGTCCTACAGTAGGACAGAGTTGCTAGTAGTTGGAAGACATAGTTATTTATATTGATTTGAAAATGGGGTACTTTTTCCTTTTGACTCATATCAGAGGTTTGGTGTTGATGAAAGTTTAAATATTTGAATGCATCTTTATTTATCCTTTATAGTCAAAGCAGCTGGAGGAAAGGCCTTGCCATGTATTGTTGATGTAAGAGATGAAGAGCAAATCAGCAGTGCTGTGGAGAAGGCAGTGGAAAAATTTGGAGGTAGTGCCTTCATTCTGAGATAATTATTGAATATTGGTAAAGTATTGGTATAACTATTGTTTTAATTTTTAACTTTCTTTTGATATTTTTACTCTCTAAGTCTTCAGAGTATAGCCAGAAATAAATATTTGTTCCTACAGAAGCATAGCTTAAAACCATCTGATGAGTAATTGAATAATTGTTAAAAATTATTTTTAATATAACCAATCTCTCATCCAAGGTAGAGTTAAGACCTTAACCATAACATATGCACCAGGACCCATCCACTTGTCTTCATGTAACCCATCATTTGGTGACTTTTTAATATTTATTGAGTAAAGTGCAGATTACCTATTGGCTTTCAAGATATTTTGCATTCTGATGTTAACAGACTTGTTTTGACTCCATCTTCTTTCTATATGCCTGTGTAAACTCCCTAATCCAGCCAAAACAGTTTGCTTCCATTTCCTTACCTTGATTTTTTTTTTTGCCTTTTCACCTTTTCTCTTCCCATTCTTCAAACTCTTCCAGTGCCCACTCCTCCACCTCCGACCCTTCCTGAAGTGTTCCCTTCTTTGCTTTTGAAATTTTTGTGCTTAAATCTCATCTACTTCACGAAGCCAGTTTTCCGACTATTCCAAGTAATCAGAAATGTACATTTTTCTTTCTCTGAATTCCTAAAACATTCCTTTGGTCCTCTTCTTGTAAAACTTCAGATCTTAGTGTTTTTTTCTTTTCCTCCAATTAATTCATAATCTTCTAGAAGGCAAGTATCAGGAGTTGAACTAAGACTTTGATGGTATTATAGCATGGAATTTATCTGTGTCCAAATCCTGTCCAAACCATTACCATTCTCTTATAATATTCCAGAGACTCTATGTATATGCAGAGGATATTGGGGAACAAGGTAATGCTTTATTAGCAAATCTCATGCTTATAACCCCCAATGCAGAGTGCTATGTTCTTCTGGACTGGAGCACAAAACTTTGACTCAAATGGGATCTCGTCCTTTAAATTCAGAATATTACCCCTGGCTGGCAACCTTTCCCAAAGTAATGTGAATGCCCCTGAGAGAAGACGAGAGAGAATGCAAAATTACTGGGTGGGTTTTTTTTTTTCTTCTTCTTCTTCTTACTCCTAGGGCCCCAAATATGAAGGAAGAAGGAGAAGAAGCCACATTCACATGGGGGACCTTTATCTAAAATGACTTCTACCTACTCAGAAAAGTGACCTAATTAGTTTGAAAGTGCGACTTCTACCTACTAGGAAAAGTGACCAATTAGTGCCAATTAGGATTTAACCTAATTAGTTTAGCCACTCCTTTTTAGGGAGGAACTAAGGCATAAGGTGGTGAGGGTAGAAGAACAGAGCTTTTCCTTTCTCTGTATGCATCCAGGGTTAGTTCTTTGCATTGATCCACTGGTTCTGCCAGCTGAGAGTGAGTTTACCCTGTCTGGAGACGAGACCACTGGAATTTAGGGGAGGACTGCTACCGCCTTGGTCTGTGCCCTTTCTCGGTCTTAGTTTCTGCCTCTAATTCTGTTAGAGAACATGACTGGTTCAGTTGTTGTCTGGTGTTGTCCCAGGAAACCTCTGAAATGGGTCAAGATGGACCTTAATTATAAATACTGAAAGCCATACTATATAAGCCCAGAATTTACCTCCTTTTTAGCTTCGCATCTTGAATTCTAGCTGTGTTGTCTGATCTGCTTCACCAGAAGGAGTGACACCTTGTGTATCAGTGATGGCATAGTCTGAAAATATGCACCTGGGTGTCAAAACGTGAGGACCTCCCCTTTCCAGGCTGGGGCTCTTGCAGAGTAGCTGGCATCTCACAAGTCTGCTGCTTCTCCTGTTGTTGCCACAGAGAATTGAAAGAGCCAAACTGAAATCTCCTTCTTGGAAGAATCAAAGCCCAGAAATCTCTCCTCTCCAATTTCCTAACTCTGTTTTGTCCCAGCCAAGGAAGTTTCACTCAGATGCATGGATGGTCTCGATTGGTTTAGCCACTATGGCTTAGACTGTCTTCCATTGAACCTGGCATCATTCCTTCAGCGTCTTCAGTGTGGGGCTGATCCAGCTTTGTCTATCACGTGATCTACTTTCCCAGGAACAGACAGAGAAAATGAAAGGGACAAAAGCAAATCTTGTTGTTTGTTTCTTCAGAAGCCAGTCGATCCATATTAATTGATTTGGCATTCATGTCCTGGAACGTAGCTGAGTTGGTAGAAATCTTCAGTCAGGAAGGTATGCTTTGGACTTCCCTGGTGGTCCAGTGGTTAGGACTTTGCCTTCCAATGCAGGGAGTGCCGGTTCAATCCCTGGTCAGGGAGCTACGGTTCCATATGCCTCGCAGCCACAAAACCTAAACATAATCAAGCGGTATGGTAAGAAGTTCAGTGAAGACTTTAGAAAGAGAGAAGATATACTCTTCATATCTTTGGGGGCAGAAAATCTGCCAATGTATTTTCCTACCTGTTGTTGAGATGGGCATCTGAAACACTTCTGTTTTCTTGCTAAAGTGCAAATTGGTGGTGGAGTTACCTCTCTTTTGGAATCTTCCCTAACATTTCCTTCCCTTCTCCTTAGGACCACGTTGATGTATTTAAAATATTTTGCTTTCCATTTGCCCATGAACCTCTGCTTTTCTGGCATAACGATGCAGAATCTTAATTCTTTGGTGAGCTCTGCTCCACAGCTCAGCTGTTGCTACCTCCTAATCAGGATGATGTCACATTTGTGAGATGATTCACGGCCTGCTCTTTTCTTCTCTTTGTATTTTTTTCCCCTAGATCTTCCAAGCCTTTATTTTTTGTTTGTTTGGTTTCTGTTCCATACTGTGGTTGCTGCTGTTATGGTGTGGTTTGGAGTTTTGTAGGCCTTTGAAGTCTGCCTTTTAGAGAAGACTTTACCTTTCTCCTAACTTTTCTCTCTGCCAGGGAATTATCCTTAACAAAGTCCTGAGCAATGGATAATGCTTTCCCTGTGCCCCTCGGGGACCTCTGCCACATAGTACTGCCTATCACTTTGCCTTCCTTCATCTTCAGAGTTTTTAGGCCTTGAGTAGATTATGTTGTTTCATAAAACACTGATATAATCTTTCCTGCCATCTTTTTTTCTGCAGCAGGCATACGTACATGCCTTTTCTTCTGTATCATTTCCCACCATTGTGCCCTGATTCATTGAAAAACAATATTTTTGGCTGTACCATGTGGCATGTGGAATCTTAGTTCCCCAACCAGGGGCTGAACCTGTGCCCTCTGCATTGGAAGCCTGGAACCTTAACCACTGGACCACCAGGCAAGTCCCGTCCCTGATCTGTTAGGTTGGTGCAGAAGTAATTATGGTTTCAGAGCCTGAATCTTTATTAATCAAAATAGGAACCATTACAGTCAACACAATTTTGCCAACAAGAAATAAGTTCGTTTATTCCTGTAGTATAAAAATCCATGCTTCGGGCTTCAACGAACTCTGGGAAAGCATTTTCTTCATCTTGCTGGTTGTAGAAGCATTTCCCCAGCAAAATGTTGTTGAGATGCTTGAAGAAGTGATGGTCAGCTAGAGGACAAGTGAACATGGCAGATGAGGGAAAACTTTGTAGCCCAGTTCACTCAACTTTTCAAACGCTGGTTGTGCTATGTGGAGTCAGGTGGTGTTGTAAAGAAAAACTGGGCCCTTCCTGTTGACCTGTGCTGGCTGCAGGCATTGCAGTTTTCTGTGCATCTCATCGATTGCTGCGCATCTCTCTCAGATGTAGTGGTTTCGCTGGGATTCAGAAAGCTGTAGTGAACCAGGCTCGTAGCAGACCACCAAACACTGACTGTGACCCTTTTTCTGGTGCAGGTTTGGCTTTGGGAAGAAGCTTTGGAGCTTCTTTTTGGTTCAGCCACTGAGCTGGTCATGGCCAGTTGTATAAAATCCACTTTTTGTCACGTCACAATCCAATCGAGAAATGGTTTGTTGTTGTTGCATGCAATAAGAGAAGACAGCACTTAAATGATTTTTTTGATTTGCTGTCAGCTCATGAGGCACCCCCTTATCAAGCTTTTTCATTTTCACATTTCCAATTTGCTTCAACTGCCAAATGACCACAGAATGGTCTATGTTGAGTTCTTGGGCAACTTCTTGTGTAGTTGTAAGAGGACCAGCTTCAGTTATCCTCTCAATTGGTCATTGTCAGCTTCTGATGGTTGGCCACTACTCTCCTCATATTCCAGGCTCCCATCTCCTTTGCAAAACTTCTTGAGCCACCACTGCACTGAACGTTCATTAGCAGTTCCTGGGCCAAATGCATTGTTGATGTTGTGAGTTGTCTCTGCTGCTTTATGACCCATTTTGAACTTACATAAGAAAATCTCTTGAGTTTTGCTTTTTGTCTAACATTATTTCCATAGTCTAAAATACAAATAAACAGCAAGTAATAATTCATTAGCAAGAAATGTGCATTAAAATGATGCATAACATAACCACTTTTATTTAAGAATATATTTTAATATCAAATGGCAAAGTTCAACAATGCAAAATCTAAATTACTTTTGCACCAACCTAATGTTTTTATTTGGCTCATCTGAGTCTAAAAATTTTGTTACCTCTTAATTGGACCCAGTTTTTTTTCTTTGTCATTGACAAGTCAGATCCAGTTTTCACAATCTGAAGCTTCAGTCCTCATCTACTTTCATTTGCTTTGGGGCTCACTAGAGGATTTATCTGGCAAAGACAGAACTATGTTCAGCAACATGGAACTGAACATTATTTTTTATACAAAGTTAAAAGCACATTGTATCTCCTTTCTGACCACTTTTCCCAGTCCTCATCTTTTCGAGAGATAAAGCTTCATCTAAATTATTTCATCTGATTGTTGATTGTCATTTATAACTTTATTGCTACTTCAGTCTTGGGTATTCCTTTGGAAAAGGTGTATGGATTCATTACATATTCTAATGTATTGTCTGTGGATTATAAGATAAAGTCAAGCATGTATCTGCTAATACTTTTCAAGTTGACCTGTCTTTAAACTTAGAAATGCCTCTTAATAGTAGGCTTTTCTCGTGGCCCAGATGATAAAGAATCTGCCTGCAGTTCAGAGACCCATGTTCTATTCCTGGGTCAGGAAGATCCCCTGGAGAAGAAAATGGCAACCCACTCCAGTATTCTTGCCTGGAGAATTCCACGGGCAGAGGAGCCTGGCAGGCTACAGTCCATGGGGTCGCAAAGAGTCAAACATGACTGAGTGACTATCACTCACTCCACTCATAATAACCTCATTTAAACCATTATTCACACAATGTGAGAGAGGGGCAAAGCAAAGTCAAGAGAATAGTAAAAGACGTTTATGGCCACAGTCTCACCCCAGCAATAGAAATTGTCATATATCTATTTGACAGAATATTAAATGTTCTTTAAAAAGAATTTTGGCAGCAACGTGGATGCAGCTAGAGATGATCATACTAAATGAAATAAGTCAGAAAGAGACATACCCTCTAGTATTACTTATATGTGGGATCTAAAATATGATGCAAATGCACTTATCTGTGAAACAGAAACAGACTCACAGACACAGAAAACAGACCTGTGGTTGCCAGGTGGGAGAGGGGTGGGGAGGGAAGGACTGGGAGTTTGGTATCAGCAGGTACAAACCATTACATATAGAATGGATGAGCAACGAGATCCAACTGTATAGTTCAGGGAGCTATATTCAATATCCCGAGATAAAGCATAATGGAAAAGAATATAAAAAAGAATGTATATATATGTAAAGCTGAGTCACTTTACTGTCTATCAGAAATTGACGTGGCAAATCAACTGTAGTTTAGTTTGGAAAAATTGAATTATGAAGGCCATGTAGAAGTGCAAAAATGTGTTGAGATGCTTTTGTATTTTACCATTTTCATTTAACATTATTTAAGCTTGTAGCCATAAATGTTACATATGGATAAGGACTAGATAGAATATGCATAAATAATTATGATTCTAGATTTAATTTATTTTGTGTATAAGTTTATCTATTTTGATGATTTGCCTAGAATTGAAACTCTGAGTCATTTCTATTTTCCCAGTTCCAAGACCAGAAAGGAGCTCTTTCATTTAAGTAAGGGCCTTCAAGGGGGAAGGGAGACCGGTGTCCTTGGAAGGAAGGCAGACCTTGGAAAGATGCTGGAGAGGAGGGAAAACTTTAAGGAAGTTGACCTAAGGTTCCTGGAGACAAAGAGGAATTAAGAGATCAGGAATTAAGAGAACAGATAAGGACAGAAGCTACAAACTACTGAGGACTAAGCATCCTTGTAGTTTCCTGTGGAACCCTGATAATGGGCTGTCTTCATAGTGCCAGTGAAAATCATTTGCGTACTGTTTTGACATAGCTATTGAGTCCTACACTGATAAACTGGTCAGTCATATTATCTAAAAGAAATGTTTGTGAACTCAGGATTCAACTATATAAATATTGCTTATTTCTTTCTATTGTAAAGTCTAAATGACATTACTAAGAAGTTGATTATTTGAAAACAGGAATTGATATTTTGGTGAATAATGCCAGTGCAATTAGCTTGACCAACACATTGGAAACACCTACGAAGAAAGTGGATTTGATGATGAACGTCAACACCAGAGGCACCTATCTTACGTAAGTTGAAGAGCTGTGGGAGAGACTTTCCTGGTGGTCCAATAGCTAAGATTCCTTGCTCCTAATGCAGGAGGCCCAGGTTCGATTCCTGGTCAGGAACTAGATGCCACGTGATACAGCTAATACCTGGAGCGGCCAAATAAATAAATACTTAAAAGAAAAAAATAGCTATGAGTGTTGCAGTGCTTTGTCAGAGAACTAGTTGTGAACATATTTGAATAGGTTAGCAATCAGTTTGAAATCTAGTCAATCCTTATTTTTGTTTCTAAGTTTTAATTAAACAGATCATCTCCAATGGGCTTCGCTCATGGTTCAGATGGTAAAGAATCCACCTGCAGTGCAGAAGACCCGGGTTTGATCCCTGGGTTGGGAAAATCCCCTGGAGAAGGGAATGGCTACCCACTCCAGTATTCTTGCCTGGAAAATTCCATGGGCTGAGAAGCCTGGAGGGCTACAGTCCATGGGGTCGCAAAGAGTCAGACACTACTGAGCAACTAACACTTAGCTTATCATCTCCAGTATTATGTGTGTTTGTATCATGTGAAATGCATGCTTATAGAAATTCTGTAATAAGGCTCAACTGTATTTTTGAACAGTTGATCTTATACCCAGCTCACCTTAGTCATTTACTCAAATGCCCTGTAGGCCTTTGAGCTTACAGCACTCAAAGTAACATGATTCTTGTGAAAGCTAAGAATCAGTGTCTAGCACACAGTGAACTTAACTGCTTTATTAAGCTCAAGATACTAGTATCTAAGTGTGGCACTAAGAGTTTTCAGTATAATGAATAAGATAGGGCATGTTGCCATGGAAAATGTACCTGGTTAAGGTTAGTGATGCTGAGGGTTAGGCAAGCAAAGTGCCGGTGGAAAGGTTTTGTCTAATAGATCAAAGGAGAAGCTCATGTTTATAATGTAAATGAAATGAACTCTTTCCTTTGAGTGTGAAATATGGTCTTAGTGCTTGGAATAGGTTGTTTGTTTCCTATTGATGTTTTGAGTTGCGGCTTCACTGTTCTAATGACTATCAGCTGTAATATTGTTTGTCCTTCTTTCTCACCCCCATAAATGTGAAGTACCTCTGGAATGGAAAAACTATATGTACAAAAACCCTTTACTTTAGTGATACTAATTGTATTTGGTTTATAAGCTTAAAATGACGTTGCAGATGGTAACAAGAATTTTGTACATTGATAGGAAAGAAACTGACTTAAGAAGAATGGACTAGTTTCCAGTCCTAGAAGCTATTGAATGTGAAATAAAACTAAACACTATGAAGTTAGTAAGCTACAGTATGTTATTAAGCTGTGTATTATAGCTTAATGGTTAAATATTTTAAAATGTTGGACCTGTGTCTTTTGTAAAATACCTACCTACCTTTTTGAATGGGATTTAAAAAAAACAACTAAGATTGCCCCCAAAGAAATATTGCATGGCATGCTGGCACAGATTAAGTTTGGTAATGTGTTGGGAGTTAATGTTATTAACTTATAGTTCCTTTGTGGTAGAAGTACCATACCTACTAAGATGAAAAAAATCTTAGAATGTGAATACTAATAATTTCAGTTGTTTATTTCATGTTTAATATATGTACTGTTCTAAGTACCTCATATATATTGTCTCATTTTAATCCCTTGGTCAGTCCTAGATAGCAGCAAGTATTACCAGCATTTGCAAATGACAAAACTGAGAATCAGAATACTACCTATATTTGCTGCAGGTCACACAATGAAGGGCAGAAGGAGACTCTGAACCCAGGTCTGTCTGACTTGGAATGATGTAGTTGGAGATAATCTAAGTTGGATTTAAGGCTAATGTGCTACTTACTTACTTGATTGTTTTCATCAGGCAGATCATATTGTCAGGCCATTACATAAAGTTTCAAAGGATGAATATTAGTTGCTTTTGCTATCTTCATTTTTGATAAATGGAAAAAAAAAACCAACAAAAGTATCCTATAAGTTACTGAACAAGTTCGGTTGCTCTGTAGAAGTAGTTTAACATATAGTAAGGAAGCTGTTAGAAAGCTAGCAGTTTGACTTGTGTTTTCTTTTGCTTTCAGATCTAAAGCATGCATTCCTTATTTGAAAAAGAGTAAAATTGCTCATATCCTCAATCTCAGCCCACCTCTGAACCTGAATCCACTGTGGTTCAAACAGCACTGTGGTAGGTGGTAGGTGAGGGGATGACTTGTTTAGTCAATCTGTTTTACATTAAATCAGTGTATCAATGATGTAATCACAGTTTGTACATAGTGTTAACATTAAATTTCCTCTGCAGAAGTTGGTAGCATTTTGGTAAGTAGATTCTTAATCTTTTATCTGTCATATGGAGATATAAATGGAGGTATAATTTGCATTAAATAAAATGCATAGTTGTTAATGGTTGAGTCTGATGAGTTTTGACGAATAGATACACCTGAATAACCTCAAATGAAGATATGGATACCCACCATCCTGGAAAGCTCCCTCAAGTACCAGTGGGTGTGTTTTACTGTATGTAACTTATTCTTCAATAAAGTTGATTAGGACTACCATGATTGACATGTATACATTGCTATGTTTAAAATGGATAGCCAACAGCGACCTGCTGTCTGCATCAGGGAACTCTGCTCAATATTATGTGATAGCCTAAATGGGAAAGGAATTTGGAAGGGTGTGGATATGTGTGTATGCATAACCAAATCACTTTGCTGTATACCTAAAACTAGCACAGCATTGTTGATAAACTCATATAAAATAAAATTTTAAAAAAAAAACTGTCCATGAAATACTTCACTCTTCACACCTAACTAATGATGTAAGATGAGTATGCTAAATAACAGGCCTTCCCCAGTATCTCAGGGGTAAAGAATCCACCTGCAATACGGGAAATATAGGAGACATAGGTTCGATCCCTGGGTCAGGAAGGTCCCCTGGAGGAGGACATGGCAGCCACTCCAGTATTCTTGCCTGGAGAATTGCATGGACAGAGGAGCCTGGCAGGCTATAGTCCACAGGGTTGCAAAGAGTCGGACATGACTGAAGTGACTGAGCGGACACGTACGTGCTAAATGACAAGATTTATGTACAGGTGCCTCCTCTGAGATTATTGTATCAGATACCTACTCCTTATTTCAACATAATTCCATAAAATTTGGAAACGAGGACATTCGGAATAAGAACCCATAGAACAAAACTAAAACAAGTTCTGTTTTAATTGACTCAGTTAAATGAATTTGCAACCTTTTGTTTATGTTTTACTAGAAGTAGTTTTCCTTTAAATGGCCAGTTTCATTGAAAAAAGGACAAAAAAAGAAACAATAATGTAATTTATCCCCATGATATTCAGAGGAATAAAAGTTTATTACTGTCTCTGTTCTTTTAAACAATTACTAGGATGGAAATATGTTAAAGTAGTTCATCCCTGATACATATAAAATTGTTTACATAGAAAACTGTTCTTTTAAAAATAATACATTAAAAGTTTTTGTGAAGTGAAGAAGTGAAGTTTCTCTGTCGTGTCCGTCTCTTTGCGACCCCATGGACTGTAGCTCACCAGGCTCCTTGGTCCATGGGATTTTCCAGGCGTGAATACTGGAGTGGGGTACTATTTCCTTCTCTAGGGGATCTTCCCAACCCAGGGATCGAACCCGGGTCTCCTGCATTGTAGGCAGATGCTTTACCATCTGAGCTACCAGAAAAGCCCAATGTTTTTATACTAATATAAATATTAAATAATTCAGAAAAATGTATCAAGGAAAAACAGTAATAGAAGGAAATTGGTTATTTATACTCACAAATTAATTTGTTTCTTAATTAAATTCTTGATGGTTTCTTTCAGCTTACACTATTGCTAAATATGGTATGTCTATGTGTGTACTTGGAATGGCAGAAGAATTTAAAGGTGAAATTGCAGTCAATGCGTTGTGGCCTAAAACAGGTATGTACTTATAAAAGAAATCCATTTGTTGGATTCTCATGTATTGTCTTAGACACTCTTGGGTGGGTGAGGTGGGTACAAATGAGTAGACCATCAAAAGGAAACCTCAGTAAGTCTGTTTGGAAATAAGCTCAGCTTTTTATTGTATATGAAAGACCCTTAGAAACACTAACACTAGAAGAGTCTCATAAAAGCCGATAGGAAGCCAGCTGCGCTTCCCTAAGCTTTTTCCCACTCTTGTCTTTGGTACCTTAAATTCTGAGATTCTCTTGCAGTTACTTTTATTTTCTCTTCACACACCCCAGCAAATGCTTCTTTACTTTCTTGTACTCTTACTAATTTGTCTTTTTCCTTTATGAAAAGCTGACTTTTCTGTACTTTCACATAAGTTCTGAGTTCACAGAGTGTCTGGATCCCCTTTAGGTAACAGGGTAACCTGCTTATGGCTGGGCTTTGTATGCAGCTTTTGAGTTAAGTGTGCAGTGGAAGCTGATGGCTTGCAGGTTAGGGAATATGTTGTATAAACATGAGGGGAGGGAAATGACAGAAAGGGAAGGCTTGTCCTACTTATCCTCCACTTATATATCAGAACAGCTTAAAGGAGGAAAAAGAAAAAAAAAAAACTTCTTATTATACCCTTTTTTCATATATTTAATAGTGCCTATGAAAACCTTAGCTTCTTTTATTTTCCTCACTGTAAATGGCAGTCCTACCCCACAAAAGTATGAAAAAGAGAAAACACAGTGGGAACCACTTTTTCATTTCACTTAAAAAAAAATGAACAGAACCTTTGTTGCACTAACATCAGGACTCCAACATGGAAGTTAGTGTGACCCCTTTCCAGGGAAGCTCCTTAGGGTCAATACAGGATTTTCCTGATTCTCCCCAATGGGTCATTTAATGTATTCCTATATCTTCTAAAGACCTTGATATTGTTTATTCCCCTTCTTCTTCTTTCTGGCATTGTTTTGTTCATTCATCACTCAACAAATACCTAGTAGACAGTTGCCATGGGGCAGACATTGTACAGGGTTCAGGGGACACCTCTTTGGCCTTTTCACCTCGTAAATGAGTCGGTTGGTAGAGCTGTCTGCAAAAGAACATTTAATTCAGTATTTTGGCAAATTATAATAGCCCTAGATGTACTCTTGAATGGAACTGCCACGCATAGCAGTGTGGAATGACCCAGAGTTGTAGCTTAGGAACAGAGGAGGGGTTTCTTTCCCTTCCCATCTGCTGTGTGCTAGGTGAGGAGATTTCCTCAGCCCCAGGCCTAATGGTCTATGGTACTGAAGCTGAGAGAACAGGAGGCTGTGGGGCAGAATTTATGGAGCCCTGGGATATGTTGCTAATGTAACTGTTAGGAAAATTTAGCCATTGCACCCAGCTCTGTAATCACCATCTTTGTTTTCTAATAAGAACTCCAGGAATTTTTTTTTTTAAAAAAAAGGTTTTTATGTGAAGTATAGCTGATGTACGGCTTCCCTGGTGGTTCAGTGGTAAAAAATCCGCCTGCCAATGCACGAGATGCGGGTTTGATCCCTGGGTTGGGAAAATCCCCTGGAGAAGGAAATGGCAACCCACTCCAGTATTCTTGTCTGGGAAATCCCATGGATAGAGGAGCCTGGTGGGCTACACAGTCCATGGGGTGGCAGAAAAGTCAGACACAACCTAGTGACTAGAAAGCAGCAGCAGCATGGTTGATTTCTGGTAGCTGCAGGGGTACTCCCTCGTCACTTGATACTTGCATACATGGTGAACGGATCACTGTGACAAGTCTAGTAGCCATCTGTCCCCGTGCAGAGTCGCTCCACTAACACTGGCCGTATTCCTTGTGCTACAGGCTGTATTCCTGTGGTTCATTCATTTTGTAACTGGAGGTCTGTGTCTCTTCATCGCTCTCAGCTGCTTTGGCCCGCCCTGTACCCCACTCTCCTCTGGCAGCCACCTGTTTGTCCTCTGTGAGTCTGTTTCCATTTTGTTCTGTTCATTTATTTTGTTTTTCAGATTCCACACATAAGTGAAACCATATGATATTTGTCTTTCTCTGTCTGACACTTCATTTAGCATAACATGCTCTAAATCCATCCATGTTGTCACAGGTAGCAAGATTTCATTTTTTTAATGGCTGAGTAATGTCCCGTTGTGTGTGTGTGTATTATATATCACCGCATCTTATTTATCCATTGATGGCCTTTTAGGTTGCTTCTGTATCTGGGTTATTGTAAGTAATGCTGCAGTGAACATGGGTATGCATATATATTTTTGAATTGGTGTTTTCATTTTCTTTGGGTAAATACCCAGAAGTGAAATTGCTGGATCATGTGGCAGTTCTATTTTTAACTTTTTTATAAGGAATCAGTTTTTAAAAATATTCCATCTGCAGTTTGACTAAAATTCCTTTATTTCCTGATCTACCAGGGTATCAGAACCATGATTTATTGCTTCTTTGTTTCCCTTATGTTACTCTAGCAGACAAAATTCTTTTAAGATTTTCTGGAGTGTGGTATTTGTTGCAATGAGGCAAAAGATGAGAATGAAAAAACTGCTTCTACAGTATTTTCAAACTACATGAAAAGACTCCAGTCTTTTCAACTACATGAAATCAATTTAGTGAGGCGTGAAATCAATTTGGTGGATTGTGAAATTGATTAAGTAGATAGCAGCCAGAATTTTGTTGTTGTTTCATTTTATTTTTAATTGAATGAAATAGAGAATATTAGAGAGTATTGCACATTGTAATAGTGTTGTTTGGGAAACTTTAAAACATATATGAATATCATATGTAAATGAAATAAGCATATGTTTATGTGTAGGTATTATGTGTTTTTAGTCTTGCTCATAAGAACTGTTCCTTATTCTGAATCACAATAAAACAGTTTAAAACTTGGACTTTTCTTTGCCTCCTTTTTCTAGCTTCTTTTCCTTCTCTCATCCCTTCTCAGCCTCCTCTCCCTGCCTTAATCACTGCTGTTGTTAAAGTTGATAGAGTCAGAAAGTTAGTATCTGTACATCTCCTTCATATCACTTACAGCATTTGAAGTTAAATTACTGATAACAATAACAACAGTTGTTTAATGTCTTTCTTGCTAGAAAAGCTTCTTAAAGATACAGTGTTTGTTTTGTCCATTTTATTATCATCACTGCAGACATTCAGTAAGTATTAATATCTGATGAGTGAATGAATGCAGTATGATGAGCTTCCATGTAGGTCCATAATAGACATTCCAAATAAAAGGTGTATATAAGAAAGGGGAAGAATATTGTATGACTTGGAATATGAAGGGCATTATCAGGATTGGCAGGAGAAATCAGCTCACTGCCTAGATCTTTGCTTTAGTTGAGATGTTCATTTTATTAATAGAAGGTTTACTTGACGTCTTGGAACCATTGGTATCATTTGGGTCCTAGACTTGTATAATATAGTGAATTGAATTTACAGTCATGCTCCTTATGATACATGGCATGATGAATTACATCCAGGATACTTTTGAAACATAGCAAGAGGACCATGTAGCTCAGATTAAAAGTCAGAAAGGGAGGTCTTTTAATGAAACAATTGAAGTGAGACTGAGGATGTTGGAATTAACAAGGAGAACTGAACAAGGCATTCTTGGCAGAGGGAACAACAGAGTCTGAAGTATGGGAAAATACTGGGTGTTTGGTGGAACTGCAAGAAATCATTATGGTGTATCTATGATGGGGTGTGGACTTTTTATTTCCCTCTGAACTGGAGCAACTGAGAATAGTTTGGATAGGCCTGAATGTTGGGTGGGTGTGAAGTTGTGGGTGAGATGGACAGACTAAGTCCAAGGGTTTTGGTTGCCAAGTTTAGGAGCTTGAATTTTAACCTGTATTCTGTAGAGAGTCACTTTAGAATTTTAGAGGCAGGAGAGCAATAATCAGCAGAAGACAAAGAGGAGCAGTGGTTTGTTGACGAGGTTTAGGAAGTTTAATTTGGCATCTGAACAGGCTGACTTGTAAGACTGTGGAAAGAGGAGGCAGGAAACCTAGCTAGATTTTGCATTATTTATGATGGAGGCAATGAAAATGGATTTGAGAGAATGTTCAGGCTCCTCGCTGTTTCTGAGGCCTCTATTTAAAAGACACATCTTTTCTTTCTGGACCATATAGCGTGGTCCAGACATGAAAAGTCAGCTAACCAGGGAGGTCAAGGTAGCAGCCGGCCTCTATGGTACTAGAAACCAAAACCAAAACTAGTTTCCATTTTCAAGGGACCTACTTATCAACTAAGTCAAGCAGTTTATACCATATTTCATTGATTCTGAGATGCCCATGTTTTCACATTTACATCTTTGATACCAGGTTGCTCATATATAGTTGATGTATTATAGTTTAATTGGCAGGTTTTTTTTGCCTTGGTGGTTACACTTTATAATCAATGGTATCTTTGGTTCAGTGAGCACATAGGAGAATATATGTGTATGTGTAGATACAGAGAACAGAGTAGCAGGTACCAGAGGGAAAGGGGAGGGGGAGGGTGAAATAGGTAAAGGGGATTAACTGTATGGTAATGGATGGAAGCTAAGCTTTTGGTGGCTATCATGCTGTAGTGTGTACAGAAGTCGAGATATAAACACCTGAAACATCTATACTATTATAAACCATTTTATTGAGATAATTTTTTTAAAAGATATTTTGAAAAGTCTTGGGAATGGATGGCAGTGATAGTGGCACAGCATTGTGAATGTACTTAATGCCAAAGAACTGTACACTTAAAAGTGGCTGATCTGAAATAAACCTGAAAAAAAACAAATGGGACCTAATGAAGCTTAAAAGCTTTTGCACAACGAAGGAAACTATAAGCAAGGTGAAAAGAGCCTTCAGAATGGGAGAAAATATTAGCAAACAAAGCAACTGACAAAGAATCAATCTCAAAAATATACAAGCAGCTCCTGCAGCTCAATTCCAGAAAAATAAATGACCCAGTCAAAAAATGGGCTAGAGGACTAAACAGACTTTTCTCCAGAGAAGACATACAGATGGCTAACAAATACATGAAAAGATGCTCAATATCACTTATTATCAGAGAAATGCAAATCAAGACCACAGTGAGGTACCATCACATGCCAGTCAGAATGGCTGCTATCAAAGGGTCTACAAACAGTAAATGCTGGAGAGGGTGTGGAGAAAAGGGAACCCTCTCACACTGTTGGTGGGAATGCAAACTAGTACAGCCACTATGGAGAACAGTGTGGAGATTCCTTAAAAAACTGGAAATAGAATTGCCTTATGACCCAGCAATCCCACTGCTGGGCATACACACCGAGGAAACCAGAATTGAAAGAGACACGTGTACCCCAATGTTCATCGCAGCACTGTTTATAATAGCCAGGACATGGAAGCAACCTAGATGTCCATCAGCAGATGAATGGATAAGAAAGCTGTGGTGCATATACACAATGGAATATTACTCAGCTATTAAAAAGAATACATTTGAATCAGTTCTAATGAGGTGAATGAAACTGGAGCCTATTATACAGAGTGAAGTAAGTCAGAAAGAAAAACACCAATACAGTATACTAACACATATATATGGAATTTAGAAAGATGGTAACAATAACCCTGTATGCGAGACAGCAAGAGAGGCACAGATGTAAAAAAACAGTCTTTTGGACTCTGTGGGAGAAGGGTTGGATGATTTGAGAGGGTAGCATTGAAACGTGTATATTATCATATGTGAAGCAGATTGTCGGTCCCGGTTCGATGCATGATACAGGATGCTCAGGGCTGGTGCCAAGAGATGACACTGAGGGAGGGCATGGAGGGGGAGGTGGGAGGGTGGTTCTGGATGGGAACACGTGCGCCTATGGCTGATTCATGTCAATGTATGGCAAAAACCACTACAATATTGTAAAGTAGGTACTGGCACAAAGACAGACATATAGATCAATGGAACAAAATAGAAAGCCCAGAGATAAATCCACACACATATGGACACCTTATCTTTGACAAAGGAGGCAAGAATATACAATGGAGTAAAGACAATCTCTTTAACAAGTGGTGCTGGGAAAACTGGTCAACCACTTGTAAAAGAATGAAACTAGATCACTTTCTAACACCCCACACAAAAATAAACTCAAAATGGATTAAAGATCTAAATGTAAGACCAGAAACTATAAAACTCCTAGAGGAGAACATAGGCAAAACACTCTCAGACATAAATCACAGCAGGATCCTCTATGATCCACCTCCCAGAATTCTGGAAATAAAAGCAAAAATAAACAAATGGGATCTAATTAAAATTAAAAGCTTCTGCGCAACAAAGGAAAATATAAGCAAGGTGAAAAGACAGCCTTCTGAATGGGAGAAAATAATAGCAAATGAAGCAACTGACAAACAACTCATCTCAAAAATATACAAGCAACTCCTGCAGCTCAATTCCAGAAAAATAAACGACCCAATCAAAAAATGGGCCAAAGAACTAAATAGACATTTCTCCAAAGAAGACATACAGATGGCTAACAAACACATGAAAAGATGCTCAACATCACTCATTATTAGAGAAATGCAAATCAAAACCACAATGAGGTACCACTTCACACCAGTCAGAATGGCTGCGATCCAAAAATCTGCAAGCAATAAATGCTGGAGAGGGTGTGGAGAAAAGGGAACCCTCCTACACTGTTGGTGGGAATGCAAACTAGTACAGCCACTATGGAGAACAGTGTGGAGATTCCTTAAAAAATTGCAAATAGAACTACCTTATGACCCAGCAATCCCACTGCTGGGCATACACACCGAGGAAACCAGAATTGAAAGAGACACATGTACCCCAATGTTCATCGCAGCACTGTTTATAATAGCTAGGACATGGAAACAACCAAGATGTCCATCAGCAGATGAATGGATAAGAAAGCTGTGGTACATATACACAATGGAGTATTACTCAGCCGTTAAAAAGAATTCATTTGAATCAGTTCTGATGAGATGGATGAAACTGGAGCCGATTATACAGAGTGAAGTAAGCCAGAAAGAAAAACACCAATACAGTATACTAACACATATATATGGAATTTAGGAAGATGGCAATGACGACCCTGTATGCAAGACAGGGAAAGAGACACAGATGTGTATAACGGACTTTTGGACTCAGAGGGAGAGGGAGAGGGTGGGATGATTTGGGAGAATGACATTCTAACATGTATACTATCATGTAAGAATTGAATCGCCAGTCTATGTCTGATGCAGGATATAGCAGGCTTGGAGCTGGTGCATGGGGATGACCCAGAGAGATGTTATGGGGAGGGAGGTGGGAGGGGGGTTCATGTTTGGGAACGCATGTAAGAATTAAAGATTTTAAAATTAAAAAAAAAATATTGTAAAGTAATTAGCCTCCAATTAAAATAAATTAATTAATTTTTTTTTAAAAGGTTAATCTGAAAGAAAATCAGTAACATGCACCTACCCCATCAAAAGGGCTTCTCTGGTGGTGCTAGTGGTATGGAACCTGCCTGCCAATGCAGGAGATGTAAGAGATGAGGGTTCAGTCCCTGGGTCAGAAGATCCCCTGGAGAAGGGCATAGCAACCCACTCCAGTATTCTTGCTTAGAGAATCCCATGGACAAAGGAGCCTGGCAGGCTACTACAGTCCATAGGGTTGCAAAGAGTCAGACACAACTGAAGTGACTTTGCATGCACTCCAGCAAAAAACTGGTTAAAATATATATACATATGATTGAAAATGGTTAAAATATGTATTCATCTCTTCAGTAAAGTATTTTTTAAAAAAAGGAAAAACTAAAATTATTTCTTGTGATTAGAAGACAGAAATTTTTTTCATATACCAAGCTGTAATCAGGAGAGCCATACTTTCCAGTTATTGCTTAATAAGACTTAAGTTTCAGGGTTGCTTTTAGGATTCTTGTGATCCAAGGCATATCAGCTTTCATTATAAATCTTGATTTTTTTTTTTTTTGCTGGAAATCACTAGGGAATTTGATTCGATTCATCCTGTTATTAATCTGTTTTTATTGTCAGTTGTATAACCTGTTGGGTTGGCCTGTTGACACCGCAAAACTTTTGCTGAGAGTCACTGCATGGCTCACTTGCTGATTTAGGGGGTTTATTCATGCCTTGTTTGTATCTTCCATAGAAAAGTCGTTAAAGTAATGATAGGTTGTTTGGGAAACCATCCCTTATTCTTATATTGCGTGTGTGTGTAAATACACACACACACATGTACATGATATGTATATACTTGCATGACATATTCTTAATAATTTTTAAGACTTTGCATACCATTCATATAGTATACAGTGAGAGTGGAGTGTGTATGTATGCATACGGTCTCATTGTCTGTATTGAAATATTTATAGAAAAATTCTTCAGTTTATAGGAGTACGATGATAACTGGACTCTACAAATGTTGATTAACAAAGTATGACCCATTAATCACATAGCGGATAAGGGCCTGGCTCTGAGGTCAAGCTGCCAGCTATTTGAATCCTAGCTCCTGTAACCTTGGACAGTTACTTAGCCCCTCTGTGCCTGAATACTGTCATCTGCGAAGTGAGGATAATAATGGTACATACCTTGTGGACTTAATTCAGGTAGTATTTATAAAGTATGTAGCGGCATGCCCAGCACAGGGGACACTTAATAAATGTTAACTGCTATTTTTTATTCGTAAGGTACCACTTCAAGAGTGAGGCCAGAGCTCTTGAGCTATTGGTAAAGTTAAAAAATATATTCCTAGAAAAGGAATTTTAGTTACAATGTGGAGAGGTATCTTCTAATTCGGTGCACTTGAGAAATTGCCCAAGTTCACGTGTACGCTTTGAAAGAGGGAAGCGTGCTAGGAGGTAATTGCCATAAAAGTAGGGACCTTGTCTGCTTTGTCCATTCATCTGTCCCCAGTACCTCCAGTAGTGCCTGACTTTTTTATATAACATTCAATAACTGTTTGTTGAATGAGAAAGAGTCAACGGCTCTTAAAAAGTACAAACTTTTCATCTTGTGGGCTGAATTACATAGGTTATTTCAGTAGGTAATGATTTCAAATGGTGGTTTAACAGTAGAATGGAGAGGCATTTATCTAAATTACTAGAAACTGAAGCCTAAAATACATTTAAACAAATCGATTTTCGTTGCTTTAAATGTAAATTGAGATAAGTTACTATTCACCACTTTGACAGCACATAATTAATGATGTAGTATTAATGGTAGAGTTTCAGGTTACTTCACAAAAACATAATTTAAAAATTGTATGTATGGGACTTCCCTGATGGCACAGTGTATAAGTATCCACCTACCAGTGCAGGAGATACAGGTTCAACCCCTGGTCCAGGAAGATCCCACGTGCCTCAGAGCATCTAAGCCTGAGGGCTGCAGCTACTGAGCCTGCGAGCCCTAGAACCTGTGCTCCAGAACCAGAGAAGACGCCGCAGTGAGAAGCCCTGGCACCGCAGGGAGGAGTAGCCTCCACTCGCCACTAGAGAAAGCCGCTCAAAGCAATGAAGACTCAGTGCAACCCAAAATTAATCAATTAACTAAAAATCATATGCACCTAAAACAGTGGAAATCATGTGCAAACATTAATAATAATTTTCTCTGGGGAGAAGAATTATAGATAATTTAAAAATTCTTCCTTGGGACTTCCCTGGTGGTCCAGTGGTTAAGACTCAGAGCTTCCCCTGGATGGGACATGGATTCATCATCCCTGGTCAGGGAACAAAACTGTGAAGTGAGGTGCAGTCAAAAAAAAAAAAACCCACTTTTTTTTTCTATTTCCTTATCTTTATTTTCTAGTATTTCATAAATGACAGTAGTATCTGGATGTACAAGGGCCCTCAAGTCCAATCAGTATTTATCAAATGTTTATGGTATACTTGTCATTGTTTTAGGCACTAGGGATACAGTGATGAACAAGAAAGACAATGTTTCTTTATTCTAGTGGAGGGAAAAGAGAAAATAAGCTTAGGAAAGGGACTCCATATTTTAGAGACAGGAAACTGAAGCCAGAAGATGCTAAAGTGGCCTGCCAAAAGTCTCGGCGTAGTTGGCGTAAACATATCACTGACCTGATTTTCAGTTCAGTGCTCTTGTTAGTATTCCTCACCAGCTTTCTTGTCTCTCAAGAATGGTATGCAAATTCTTTGAGCATTCTTAATCAGCAATCTAATTTTGCTGTGAGTCTCATGAAGGAGTCCTATATAAGGAAGCGTTGTGTAGAGTAAGACACATGTGTTGTCTGCCTAGTTATGTCCGTAAAACATTGGGCAAATCCTTTAAGCTCTCTGGACTGTGTTTTCATCACCTGAGTTATAAAGAGATAAATTGTCTTGCTTGTTCCTCACATAGTTCTGTTACTCAGTTTAAAGTTAGGTATGTGGGTGTTTGTTTTCTCTACAGCCATCCACACCACTGCTATGGATATGCTGGGAGGATCTGGTATCGAAAGCCAGTGTAGAAAAGTTGACATCATTGCAGATGCTGCATATTGCATTTTCAAAAAGCCAAAAAGTTTTACGGGAAACTTTATTATCGATGAAAATATCTTAAAAGAAGAAGGAATAAAAAATTTTGATGTCTATGCCATTACACCAGGTAATGCATTTCGTTTTAAAAAGTAGTGATGTGTTTGTCCACGTTGTCTGCGATGGACCTACATCTGTTTTGTGTACGTGTTTATATGATTATAACATTGATACACCCTTTTTAAAAACTGTCTTCCCGGGGAAGAGAAAGACCCAGACTAACACAACTTTCAAAAAAGAGAAAGGGAAAACAGAAGTGAGCCCGAAGACTTTTTAACAGATATACAGAAAAGGTCCCATCAGCTTCTAACCCTTTCTAAATCATAAAGCCAAAATTGAAAAATGGTTTCTGAAATTGGTCTTAAAATAACATAGTAGAGATTTTGTTCAAGCACCTGGTACAGATGATTCAGTGATAGGTTTCTTACAAAAACTTCGTTGTCTCTTTCCAAATGTTATCTCTTAAAGTGCAGTCTGAATGTAGCTTCATGATGAATGGTGAAGATAACTGAACAGGGTCTGCCTCACATACAAGGCAGGGATTTGAGTTCTCAGAAGACCCCTTGTTCAAAAATAATTCTTCCTGTTGTAACTGCAGGGGATGATAGTGATGATAATGCATTTTTACTTTACATATAAAATATAATGTATAATAGACAATCATAGTCCCAAATGGAAATTTTATTTGTGCAGAAGTGTATTTTAAATATTAGTAATTAAGTTGAGCTCCTTGGTGACAGAAACCACATGTTTCTATTTGTATCGTCCCTGTCTCTTCAGTCTGAAAGAATGAAGTAGCTCTATGCTGCTGCTACTGCTAAGTCGCTTCAGTCGTGTCCGACTCTGTGCGACCCCATAGACGGCAGCCCACCAGGCTTCCCCGTCCCTGGGATTCTCCAGGCAAGAACACTGGAGTGGGTTGCCATTTCCTTTTCCAATGCATGAAAGTGAAAAGTGAAAGTGAAGTCGCTCAGTCGTGTCCAACTCTTTGTGACCCCATGGACTGCAGCCTACCGGGCTCCTCCGTTCATGGGATTTTCCAGGCAAGAGTACTGGAGTGGGGTGCCGTTGCCTTCTCTGGAAGTAGCTCTATAGAGTTTAACAAAACATTTTTATATATAGTATCTATTTAACTTTCACAGCAGTCCTGTGAAGGAAGCAGTATCGTACAGTGATTAGGAATTGTGGAGTTTGGGAGGAGACAACCCAGTTCCCACTTCTGTTTAGCTGCTCACTAGCGGGGCGGCCTTAGGCAGGTCACCTGTTTCCTCTGAGCCTCACTTTCTTTATCGGTTAAAATACGGGAAAGATAGCTTCTACACAGGATTTTTGTAAGAACTAAATGCAAAAATGTATATCATGTGCTTGGCCCAGTGCCTGGCTTGTGGTTCAATCAGAGTATTCAGTAGTTAATATTTGTAGTGGAAGGAGGTTCCAAAGAGATTAAGCCTTTGCCTAAGAGCAGTCAGCTAATAAGTGTCAGAACCTGAACCATACCCAGGTCTTCTGGATTCTCATATAGTGAAACTGTCACTCTAGGTTTTAAAAATAGTGTCATTGTACAGAAAATTTTAAATTCAATTAAAAATTCTATCATATTGTATTGGAAACAATGTGATTATCTACTACAATTAAGTGTTACGATACGACAAGGACTGGTGCATCCCTGCCCTCCAGTTTTTTTAATCTTCTGGGAGGGAAAGACAGACACACATTGACAGAGATGGAAAACAAGTTCTTAATGAGGAACCCCCTTGTCTTAAGGGGGCCAGGTAAGAAATGAGCCCAGAGTGTTTTGGAGGGAGGTAGGACAGAAGGGTTGCATGTGTAGATGAGAAGGGGTAGAAAGCTCTGGGGAGAGCAGTTGAGGGCTTACCCACTCTTTGGTTGGATTTTAAAGATGAAATTTTCCATAGGAGAGGAGGATAACTAAGTTATTGGAAAAGCATTTTAGCTTAATGAAGGTCGGAGTTTAATACTTCTCCTGGGAGTCTTTTCCACAGCTCCAGAATGATCAGTATAATAAAAACATATAATGTTTCTTAAACAGATGTTAAAATCTGAATGCAGAAGTTGTTCCATTAACCTGATTGTTTGGGGATCAATTTTTCAGGCCATCCTTTGTTACCAGATTTCTTCTTGGATGAACAGCCAGCTATAGTTACAAAGAAAGCAGACTCATATGGTAAGATGTAGACTGGATTTTCTGTGGGAAAATAAAGTTACCAACTTACGTATATCTTCCAAAACGTAGAATTGTACATTTCTGCTTTTGAACTATTTTGTATTTGGCAGGAAGTAGGGGGCAGCGCACTGTACGGCTTAAGGGATCTTAGTGCCAAGTCCTAACTACTGGATCACCAGGGAATTCCCTATTTTTGTAATTTAAACTA
Organism: Capra hircus; assembly: GCF_001704415.2. Classification (NCBI taxonomy): domain Eukaryota; kingdom Metazoa; phylum Chordata; class Mammalia; order Artiodactyla; family Bovidae; genus Capra; species Capra hircus. The sequence goes on from NC_030815.1 coordinate 101,498,633, forward strand.
GATAAGTAATGTCATAGTTAATTCTAGCAAAGGTGGTTTTTTTTTTTTTTTCCTTCTACTGGTGAGAAGTTTTCAGTATATTCTTTTCATTTAAGGAAAAAAAATTATCTTTAAAATGCACCTTTTTAGTGGTTTTATTTCTTTCCCTTGGCACCATTTTTAGGTGTTTTGTGTTGATATTTTGAGGAAAAATGTGTCATGTTATGTACATCTGACACCATTCACAGAGTTTGTGCTATGTAATTAACTTCAAAGGAGGTTTGGGTTTCTTTGTTTCATTTTGTAATTTAGAAACAACAGCTCCCTTAAATTGGTCCAGAGTTTACACTTTAATCTTTGTGTTCTGGCATTATGCCACTAACTTACTGAAAGGTGTCAGAAAAAACCACTCTTCAGTGAAAATCCATTAGAATTTCTCTCATAGTTTATTAACAAGAATAGCAGTGCTTCCTCTGGACCCTCACCTTATTTTTATATTATAGACTCTGTGAATCTAAGTGACTTTTTTTAGATGGCGGTTAGAAAGTTGAAAACGTTTCTTCTGTACCTTTAGCAAACCTATAGAACCTTACTGCAATGCATTTTAGTCCCAAACCTTATTTCCAGCTTAATCTTTTTATTAAATTAGTTAATATCTCTGGCTGCACTCGGTCTTCGTTGCTGCTCTTGGGTTTTCTGTAACTGCGGTGAATGGGGCTACTCTTCATGGCAGTGCATGGACTTCCCATTCCAGTGACTTCTCTTGTGGCAGCATATGGGCTCTAGAAAGTTGAACTGTGGCACACCGGCTTAGTTGCCCCTGGCATGTGGGATCTTCCCAGACGAGGGATCAAACCTGTGTCCTCCGAATTGGCAGGTGGACTCTCAACCACTGGACTACTAGAGAAGTCCTCTGTGACATTTCTAGGTTGTAGTTTCGGGAGTCAGGATGTCTCTGGTTTCGGATTCTCTGGCCAGGTGGTCCATGGCTCAGAGGCCTGTTAGCTCATCTCGTGTGTTAATGATAACACATTATCATTATCAGCAGCATTTTTAATACATCAGTGATGTTACCAACAACAGGAATTTTAGTTGACTCCAGTTAATTGGTATTCAGTTAGCACAGAATTGAGATCAGAGGAAACAAGCAAAGGAATGAAGTTTTGGATGTAGAGGTTAATCATAGACTTACTAAACTCATTTTAGGAGAACTTGATTTCATTTCCTTCCCCAAAGTTTCCATATTTGTTGTCTACTGCCTGTCCCTTTGAAATATACTACTGGTTTGTTTGTCTCCTATAGTTTTATTCTCTTGTGCAGTCATCATAGTCTAGGTGATAAATGGTGCAGTTTATCCCTTGGCAAGTGTCTTTCAAGACTACACTGAAGTTTTCATTGCCATCTCCTTGGCACCTCAGATGATACAGATGATATATCTTGATTAATGGACAAGTCACCCAAATTAGTAACCTATTAGTAAGAGAGGTGTTCCAACAGTTATTGTATGGTAAACTTAGTTCTGTCTGATGTGCCTTCTAAAACCAAATGCATCCCTATATGTTTCCTGCCTCCAGAAACATGAAGCAAGCCTATGTCTTTGCCTCCTGCAGTTTTAGCAGCCTCTGCTGGGTGCAGTTCTGCTGAGTGTATGTCTTAGTGCTGTGCTCAGCCTGTATGTTGGCTATATAAAAATTACCTAGACATAGAACACAGTGGGGAGGAATATTACCCAGTGAGACCGCCTGGGCTGGAATTCCTGCTGTGCCACTTACTGCTGTGTAACCTTGGGTGGGTATTTCAGTTGCCATTTTTAGAGCCTCACTCACTTCTTTTTACTGTAATCATGAATTGTGTTTATTTTATTAAGCATACTGAAGTGCTTTCTGAAACAAGATATGTTATAAACAATAAGGAGAAACTAACTTTTTATATTGACTTTATATCTGGTCACCTTCATGAGTTTTTGTTTTGTTTTTAGACTTCTAATAGTTTCTCATAGAGAGACAGTTGCTGAAAGCATAAACTTTGGAGTAAGACAGATCTGGGTATGAGTCCGGTCCCTGCCGCTTTTGTCTCTGACTTTGGACAAGTCACTTCTGCTCTCTGAAACAGTTTTTTCATCTCTACTTTCCTTATACAAGTATCATGAGGTTAGGTATGATAAGAGTATCATGTTGTGAATTTTATATAGCAAACTGTCTATACACATAAGTTGGTATAATTATCATTGAGTAATTTCTTGAATTTCCTAAGTGGTCAAACTTATTATCTGCATATAATAGTATCTTACAAGATTATTTCTGGCATGTATCTTAATATACTGACTCAAACTTCCAGAAGCATTTGGAAATATTTATTGAAATTATTTGTTTTAGGTATTCTTCTTTTATTCTTAATTTTATTGAGAAAATTTTTAGATTTTATCCATAAGTAAGATGTTAGATGTTGGTTAAAATTTTTTATCAGTTTAGGTTAATGTCTAAATTTTTGTTATTGTTTCCTATATATTATTTTTTGTTCTGTTTTGAATATGGCATCAATTGGGTAACTTTCTTTTTCCATGTTCTTTTTCTTGAAGCTTTGAAATGTCTCAGTAAGTCATTTGAGTCTTTTCTGAAGTTGTTTCTTTGAAAATATTTTTTCTTTCTCAGTCAATTAACGATTTTTTCTAAAATAAAAAAATCCAGAACCAGCCATTTAAAGTTTTAAAATTTATTTAAGTGTTGTCATGTAGTATTCATTTATAAGTTAAGTTTTCTGTGTATTTTATCCCTTTTTAGAGTTTATTTTTCTCTCCTTTTTTTGGATTAGTTTTCTAGAAAGTTTTCAATATTAGTGTATTTTATTATTTTTTGCTCTGAAGAACCAGGTTTTAAATTTTATTTCATTTTCCATACTTCAGCTTTTTTCTTTACTGACTCATTACTTCTATTACAGCTTTAAGGTATGATCTACATATACCCCAAACTCACCATTTTAAAGTATGTAGTTAAGCAATTTTTAATATATTCACAAAAATGCAGCCATTTGATTAATTTAAAATTTCCTTGCTTTATTTCTTTCCTTGCTGTTTTCTTTTTGAGATTGCATATTTTCATTCTTTTTATGCTTGCTAGGCTGATACTTTATTTTTATTTCTTTAAAAATAATAAAATAATTTTGACTGTGCATTTGCCCCTTTAATATAACTTTGTCCACATCTAATAGATTTTGTAATGTACTTTAATCAATTTTGATGTTTTAAAAATTAATTTATATATAAAAAGCTTAGTATAGAAAGAATAAAGAAAAATTTTAAAAACCATGTGTAACCTGCCATCCAAATATAAATACTGTTTTTGTCTTGGTTTATTTCTTTCCAGTCACTTAAATTTTCTGAAAATGTAACTTAAAATTCATATCCACAAATATGTATTTCACCTGATTGGATCATATTGTATTTAATTGTATATGCTTCATTTTACTTAATATTATATCCTATTATCCATGTCTTCAAAAACAAATTTTTGAAATGGCAACTTAGTGTTGAGTGAATGTTGAGTGAATATACAGTTCAGTTCAGTCGCTCAGTTGTGTCCGACTCTTTGTGACCCCATGAAACGTAGCACACCAGGCCTCCCTGTCCATCACCATCTCCCGGAGTTCACTCAGACTCACGTCCATCAAATCCATGATGCCGTTCAGCCATCTCATCCTCGGTCGTCCCCTTCTCCTCCTGCCCCCAATCCTTCCCAGCATCAGAGTCTTTTCCAGTGAGTCAACTCTTAGCATGAAGTGGCCAAAGTACTGGAGCTTCAGCTTCAGCATCATTCCTTCCAAAGAAATCCCAGGGTTGATCTCCTTCAGAATGGACTGGTTGGATCTCCTTGCAGTCCAAGGGACTCTCAAGAGTCTTCTCCAACACCACAGTTCAAAAGCATCAATTCTTTGGCACTCAGCCTTCTTCACAGTCCAACTCTCACATCCATACATGACCACTGGAAAAACCATAGCCTTGACTAGACGGACCTAAGTCGGCAAAGTAATGTCTCTGCTTTTGAATATACTATCTAGGTTGGTCATAACTTTTCTTCCAAGGAGTAAGCGTCTTTTAATTTCATGGCTGCAGTCACCATCTGCAGTGATTTTGGAGCCCCCCAAAATTAAGTCTGACACTGTTTCCACTGTTTCCTTTTCTATTTCCCATGAAGTGATGGGACCGGATGCCATGATCTTCGTTTTCTGAGTGTTGAGCTTTAAGCCAACTTTTTCACTCTCCTCTTTCACTTTCATCAAGAGGCTTTTTAGCTCCTCTTCACTTTCTGCCATAAGGGTGGTGTCATCTGCATATCTGAGGTTATTGATATTTATCCCGGCAATCTTGATTCCAGCTTGTGTTTCTTCCAGTCCAGTATTTCTCATGATGCACTCTGCATAGAAGTTAAATAAGCAGGGTGACAATATACAGCCTTGACATACTCCTTTTCCTATTTGGAACCAGTCTGTTGTTCCATGTCCTGTTCTAACTGTTGCTTCCTGACCTGCATACAGATTTCTCAAGAGGCAGGTTAGGTGGTCTGGTATTCCCATCTCTCTCAGAATTTTCCACAGTTTATTGTGATCCACACAGTCAAAGGCTTTGGCATAGTCAATAAAGCAGAAATAGATGTTTTTTTTGAACTCTCTTGCTTTTCCAATGATCCAGCGGATGTTGGCAATTTGATCTCTGGTTCCTCTGCCTTTTCTAAAACCAGCTTGAACATCTGGAAGTTCACGCTTCATGTATTGCTGAAGCCTGGCTTGGAGAATTTTGAGCATTACTTTACTAGCATGTGATGAGTGCAATTGTGCAGTAGTTTGAGCATTCTTTGGCATTGCCTTTCTTTGGAATTGGAATGAAAACTGACCTTTTCCAGTCCTGTGGCCACTGCTGAGTTTTCCAAATTTGCTGACATATTGAGTGCAGCACTTTCACAGCATCATCTTTCAGGATTTGAAACAGCTCAACTGGAATGCCATCACCTCCACTAGCTTTGTTCGTAGTGATGCTTTCTAAGGCCCACTTGACTTCACATTCCAAGATGTCTGGCTCAAGATTAGTGATCACATCATCATGATTATCTGGGTCGTGAAGATCTTTTTTGTATAGTTCTTCTGTGTATTCTTGCCTCCTCTTCTTAATATCTTCTGCTTCTGTTAGGTCCATACCATTTCTGTCCTTTATTGAGCCCATCTTTGCATGAAATGTTCCCTTGGTATCTCTCATTTTCTTGAAGAGATCTCTATAGTCTTTCCCATTCTGTTGTTTTCCTCTATTTCTTTGCATTGATCACTGAAGAAGGCTTTCTTATCTCTTCTTGCTATTCTTTGGAACTCTGCATTCAGATGCTTATATCTTTCCTTTTCTCCTTTGCTTTTTGCCTCTCTTCTTTTCACAGCTATTTGTAAGGCCTCCTCAGACAGCCATTTTGCTTTTTTGCATTTATTTTCCATGGGGATGGTCTTGATCCCTGTCTCCTGTACAATGTCATGAACCTCATTCCATAGTTCATCAGGCACTCTATCAGATCTAGGCCCTTAAATCTATTTCTCACTTCCACTGTATAATCATAAGGGATTTGATTTAAGTCATACCTGAATGGTCTAGTGGTTTTCCCTACTTTCTTCAATTTGAGTCTGAATTTGGTAATAAGGAGTTCATGATCTGAGCCACAGTCAGCTCCTGGTCTTGTTTTTGTTGACTGTATAGAGCTTCTCCATCCTTGGCTGCAAAGAATATAATCAATCTGATTTCGGTGTTGACGATCTGGTGATGTCCATGTGTAGAGTCTTCTCTTGTGTTGTTGGAAGAGGGTGTTTGCTATGACCAGTGCATTTTCTTGGCAAAACTCTATTAGTCTTTGCCCTGCTTCATTCCTCATTCCAAGGCCAAATTTGCCTGTTACTCCAGGTGTTTCTTGACTTCCTACTTTTGCATTCCGGTCCCCTGTAATGAAAAGGACATCTTTTTTGGGTGTTAGCTCTGAAAGGTCTTGTAGGTCTTCATAGAACCGTTCAACTTCAGCTTCTTCAGCATTAATGGTTGGGGCCTAGACTTGGATAACTGTGATATTGAATGGTTTCCTTGGAGACAAACAGAGATCATTCTGTCGTTTTTGAGATTGCGTCCAAGTAGTGCATTGTGGACTCTTTTGTTCACCATGATGGCTACTCCATTTCTTCTGAGGGATTCCTGCCTGCAGTAGTAGTTATAATGGTCATCTGAGTTAAATTCACCCATTCCAGTCCATTTTAGTTCGCTGATTCCTAGAATGTCAACGTTCACCCTTGCCATCTCTTGTTTGACCACTTCCAATTTGCCTTGATTCATGGACCTGACATTCCAGGTTCCTATGCAATATTGCTCTTTACAGCATCGGATCTTGCTTCTATCACCAGTCACATCCACAGCTGAGTATTGTTTTTGCTTTGGCTCCATCCCTTCATTCTTTCTGGAGTTATTTCTCCACTGATCTCCAGTAGCATATTGGGCACCTAATGACCCGGGGAGTTCCTCTTTTGGTATCCTATCATTTTGCCTTTTCCTACTGTTCATGGGGTTCTCAAGGCAAGAATACTGAAGTGGTTTGCCATTCCCTTCTCCAGCAGACCACATTCTGTCAGACCTCTCCACCATGACTCGTTTTGGGTTGCCCTGCAGGCATGGCTTAGTTTCATTGAGTTAGACAAGGCTGTGGTCCTAGTATGATTAGATTGACTAGTTTTCTGTGAGTATGGTTTCAGTGTGTCTGCCCTCTGATGCCCTCTTGCAACACCTACCATCTTACTTGGGTTTCTCTTACCTTCGGCGTGGGGTATCTCTTCACGGCTGCTCCAGCAAGGCACAGCCGCTGCTCCTTACCTTGGACGAGGGGTAACCGCTGCCGTTCCTGACCTTCAACGTGGGATGGCTCCTCTAGGCCCTCCTGTGCCTTTGCAGCCACCACTCCTCGGTTGCTCCTCCGGGCCGCCAGCCCTGGCCTTGGGCTCGGGGTGGCTCCTCAGGGTCATCACCCCTGGCCTGGGGCGCGCGGTGGCTTCTCCCGGCCGCCCCTGACCTCAGACGCAGGGTGTCTCCTCCCAGCTGCTGCCCCTGACCTCGGACGCGGGGTGTCTCCTCCCAGCCGCCACTGACCTCGGACGCTGGGTAGCTCCTCCCGGCCGCCGCCCCTGACCTCGGAGCCGGGTGTCTCCTCCAGGCCGCCACTGACCTCGGACGCGGTGTAGCTCCTCTCGGCCGTTCCTGCACCATCGCAGCCTGGCACTCCAGGCCACTGCCCCAGACCATTGTATAAATGTTACAGCATTTTCTTTTAGTAGATCACTAAAAGTGGATGATCAGGCAATGGGAGGGTTCCTGACACATATTACCAAGTTTCCTTCCAGAATTATAAATACTGGGTGTATGTGAGTATCTCCCTCACTGCACTGTCAGCATTAAATATTGAAATATATATCTGAATTTTTAAATTGGCTTCTAAATAATAATTCCAGTCATTGGATCTTAAGTATTTCACCTTTAATATCTGCTGGACTTTAGAGAAGGAGAAGGCTTTTACTGTTTTTTCAATTTGTCTGTGGAAGCATAATGGAAGGTAATTGTATTCAACAAATTTAAGATACTTTTAATTGATTATATTGTCCTAGGTAGATCTTTGTGCTGCTGATTAGATTTTATTTAATAGCCTTTGGTGAGTTATATTGGGCAATATGCTGCTGCTGCGGCTGCTGCTGCTGCATCACTTCAGTTGTGTCCGACTCTGCAACCCCATAGTCGGCAGCCCACCAGATTCCCCTGTCCCTGGGATTCTTCAGGCAAGAACTCTTGAGTGGGTTGCCATTTCCTTCCCCAGTGCATGAAAGTAAAAAGTGAAAGTGAAGTCGTGTCCGACTCTTTGCGACCCCATGGACTGCAGCCTACCAGGCTCCTCCATCCATGGAATTTTCCAGGCAAGAGTACTGGAGTGGGTTGCCATTGCCTTCTCCGATTGGGCAATATGACTAGGTATAATTTGAGTTGGGAAATAGATGGAGAACTGATCTTCAGCCTAAAGTACAGATTGTCCTTTGAGTTAAATAACAAATTACTGTCACCTGTTTCTGGGTGCAGCCAAACTGCCCACAAATGATTCCAAGAGGATAAATAAAGATGTGTTCGTATTGACAGACAGCTTCATACTAAGGGATCCGAGCAGTCCTGTGCCCTGCAGATCTTCTCCCCTGGTCCATCATATGCTGAATGGTCATGGCCAGTGGTTTAAGTGAATACAAAATGTTGCAACCTGTATTCCCATGGCCTCGGTTTCTAGGCAGTGGGGCCTTCATGAAACTTATATGTGGTTTGATCTCTCTCTTCATCAAGTGGGAGGGACCAGTTGGATTGAAATTGGGAAAAGTAATGAGTTTGTGTGACTTAAGACATTTTGAGCCTTCTTTCTTTCAGAGTAGGCTATTCTCAGTCTTTACGTGATTTTTACTTAAAGAGGCATTTCCATTCCCTGAAAGGAGGAGGCAGGTTCAATCCAGGGATGAAGTGAAAGTGAACGTTGATCAGTCATGTCTAACTCTTTGCTACCCCATGGACTATACAGTCCATGGAATTCTCCAGGCCAGAGTACTGGAGTGGGTAGCCTTTCCCTTCTCCAGGGGATCTTCCCAACCCAGCGCTGAAGAGACTAGGTGAATACGTTTAATTTAGAGGTAAAATTGTTGAGGAGTTCACTTGGCTGTTGATTCAAGCTGCAGTTTCCAGTTCAGTTCCACTAATTTATATAGTGATATTCTGATCTCCATCTTTCTGGCTCCACGGTGTTCTTTGCTCATTTGGTTTTAGCACTCAGAGGCGATGATAAAGGAGTGATTGTTATCACTAAAACTCCAGTAGTTTGTTTAGATCTATTTACTATAAACACTGTAGTGTTTGGAATTTTTTTAACCTAATCTTGAGAGCTTTTTACTTGAAGAGTATAAACCATTTACATTTGCAATATAAGTGATGTGTTTGGTTGTTATTCCATATGTTTGATTTGTGCTTTTAAGGCGCCACTGAACATATTTAAGGTCATTTTGGTCAAATGGTAGCAAGTCTGTTCTGCTAATTAATTAATTTTGTGTGGGACCTTACATTGCCTGGGCCTTAAAGCACTTACATCAATAACATTTTATAGGTGCTGTCCCAGAATTGAAAGAAGAGAAGACGCAGCCACCACCAAAACCACGTTCTGGAGCTGTGGAAGAAACATTCAGAATTGTTAAGGACTCACTCAGTGATGACGTTGTTAAAGCCACTCAAGCCATCTATCAGTTTGAACTCTCAGGTAAGGGTTACTTCTGGTAATCTGTAGCTTTTATTGAAACAAAGTAGGGTGTTTTCTATAAAAGTATATCAGCTTCTACTAGTAATCACCTGGATAGATGACTATATCCAGAACCTTTACCCTAGAATGTAGACGTTTAAGAAGAGCAGATAACTACTGATTTGTATTTTTGTGTTTTCTTTTTGGGTTTTGTGCGTCTATCAAAGCTCAGTTGGTAAATCATCTGCCTGCAATGCAGGAGACCTGGGTTCGCCCAGGGAAAGAAATGGCAACCCTCTCCAGTATTTTTGCCTGGAGAATCCCATGGGCAGAGGAGCCTGGCAGGCACAGTCCATGGGATTGCAAGAATCGGACATGACTTAGCAACTAAACCACCAACATCAAAGCTTTGGATTTGTGGTTATGTTGGGGTTCCTATATGTCAACCTATAATTATATCTACTTGTTTTAAACTGGTAGTTCCACATATAAGTGATACACTTGTTTTCTACGTGTTTTTGTAGTTCTTCTGATTTGTATTTTTAAGTTAATATCAGTACATATGGACATATGTAAAATAAAATTTCCTTATAGATACTTCCAGTGTTAATGTCTTGGTGTATGATATTGAGAGAAAATCTTATTTAGAAGACAGGTAGTATAATACAGTAATTTATTAACCATGGGCACCTTGCCTTTTTTTCTTTTTCTTTTTGGCTGCACCACATACGGCTTGTGGGATTTTACTTTCCTGACAAAGGACTTAACCTGAGCCCACAGCAGTGATAAGCACTGAGTCCTAACCACTGGACTGCCAGGGAACTCTCTTGCTATTTTTTAATCGTTGAGATTATTCTGATCAGTCTGAATGTAGTCAGCTTTTAAAATCTCTCAATATTTTTCTTCTCAGTACAGTTTTAATACATGTTAATGATAGTTTTAAGAATAAGCTACCACAGTCCCATTGCACACAAACTTTGACATTACCAATTCTTTTATCCTTTATCACTTCTACTTTATCTTAATCCATCTGCATCTTCTTGTTTTTACTTCCTTTCCCTAGAACCCATAGTCCATTGCTTCAGTCACCGTCTTGCCTATGTCCTAAACTTCCTCACCTACTGCTTGTGTCACCGACTGTCAAAATCCTAGTCCTGGATGATCAGACTGTCTACCTGCTCCGCGCTTGAGTCCAGGCTGCCAAGGCTTGCTGGGAAAATGTGGGGAGGGGAGTCACAGCACCAGTGGATCTGTACCAATAAAAATCCATCGTTGGCCCTCTCCACCTGGTGTCTAAGCAGCACATCAGAATTCATTGTTTCCATAGTCAGCTTCTTGCCTCAGTGACTATTTTAAACCTTTCCGTGCTCTTCAAATCTCCTCTCTCTCCCTTTACCACTTTCCTGCACATTTCTGCAGATAATCCCACCTCCTCTTTCAGAGAGATAAGGGAAGCCAACAGATAGGAATTTATTTAGCTTCCTGCCATCTGATACCAAACCGATAAACCTCTCATCTTCCCCTCCCAGGAGGTCTGAGCTCAGCTCCAGATGTGTGCATCTTAAGCTTTAAGATCCATACTGATCTTCCTGCAGGGCATGCTAAAATGCAGAATCTGATTCAGTAGGTATGAGGTAGGGTCTGAAGTCTGCATTTCTGACGTGATGACAATATTGCAGTTCATGGATCACAGTTGGAGTAGCAAAATTCTAGATCCCATTTTCTCTGGCCTCCTTAAGGAATATGTGCTGTCTCTTCCACCTGTTTGTCCTGAAGCCTCCTTCCCAGTGGCTTTTTAACATTCCCAGTCTATTCTGTCTTTAAAAATATATATAGCAGTAATAACCCTTCCAATCACACTGCCCACTCCCATCTTTCTTCTCCCTTTCAGAGCCAAACTTATTTTCACGTACAATTCTCTCTGCTCTGGTGTCATTTTCCTCCATCCCGCTGAATTTGCTCTCACCAGAGTCCTCAGTGACTTCTGTGTCACCAGTGGGCATTTGCCATTCTTGCCTTGTCACCACTCTGCAGCATTGGATACTGTTGACCACACTTTCCTTCTGGAAATGTCCGTTTGCTTTTCTTCTCTGTCTGTCATCATGCCTTGTCAGTCTCCTGTGCTAGATGCTTCTCCATCCTTTTCTTAAATGTTGATGTTCTTCAGGTCACTGTCTTGGAACTCTGTATTCTACAGACTTTGTCTAGGAAAACCCCAAGCTCTCACATGGCTTCAGTGACCATCAGAGCTGGTTCCTTATGTATCTCTCTAGCCCGGTCAGACTTCTTGTGACATTTTCACCCAGCTATCACAGAGATGCCACAGTCTGAAAATGTTCGTAATAATTCATCATTCCCAATACCTGCCTTTGGCACTACTTGTTAAATCTACTCTTCAATAGTCCTCTCTCAGAAAAACAAAACAAAACACCACCATTATTTATCCAGCTTCCCAAGCCAAAGTCTAGCAAAGTAAATCGTTCTTCTGCACCCTCCCTACCTTTCCCTCTTCATGTGCAATCCGTTACCTAATTCTGTGGTCCTGCTTTGGTAAGTTCTCACTCACATATGCCAACTTTTACCCATGTTCCCTGCTGTGATCCTGGCCCAGGCATAGATCCTCAAGCTCCTGAACAACCCCAGTCCCTTCCTAAATTGGCCCCTGCATCCTCTGTTTATTCACGTATGACTGCACTGGGTCTTCGCTGTCGCACACGGCCTTTCTCCAGTTGTGCCGAGTGGGGCTCTCCTCTAGTTACGGTGCGTGGCCTCCTGGCTGCGGCGGCTTCTCTGGTTGTGGAGCACGGGCTCTAGCGCAGGCAGGCTTCCGTAGTTGCGGCTCATGGGCTTAGTTGCCCTGCAGCACGTGGAATCTTCCCAGACCAGGGATTGAACCCGTGTCCCCTGCCTTGGCAGGCAGATTCTTTACCACTGGACCATCGGGGAAGTCCCTCTGCATCCTCTTTATCCCTCTCCAACATAGTATTCTCTACACTGCTGTTAGGGTGATCTATGTAAAGTGCAAACCTAATGCCATTCTTCCATGGCATATCCCGTAGAATAAAGACAGGGACTGCCTCATGAATTCCTCTGAGGCCACCATCCACTCTCTTTCTATCTTCTGTACTTTTCCAGTTCCTCTTCTAGCAAATTCTTGCCTAACTTTTAAATCTCTGCTTTGGCTGAACTTTCCTGACTCCATATTGCCCTCCATTTTATCTTTTGTATGAACCATGTTATTGCAGAGTCTTCAGAGCCTAGCCTAGTGCCTGGCACATAATAAGTTCTTAAATATTGAGTTTTATAGAGGCCTGGGAATTTCAGCCTGGGTAACAGCATTATGTATGATTATTCTAACTGTACAGTTACTAAGAACAGAGCTTCATTGACATTTATTTCTATCTTTGTTTTCTGTGCAGGTGAAGATGGTGGAACATGGTTTCTTGATCTTAAAAGCAAGGGTGGTAATGTTGGATATGGAGAGCCTTCTGATCAGGCAGATGTGGTAATGAGTATGTCTACTGATGATTTTGTAAAAATGTTTTCAGGTGAGTTTTTAAATTTTACTAGTTGACTGCTCAAGAAAAATTTTGTTCTAACATTTTGCTTTCAGTTCAGTCACTCAGTCATGTCCCAACTCTTTCGACCCCATGGACTGCAGCATGCCAGGCTTCCCTGTCCGTTGCCAGCTCCCGGAGCTTGCTCAAACTCATGTCCATCAAGTCGGTGATGCCATCCAACCATCTTATCCTCTGTTGTCCCCTTCTCCTCCTGCCTTCAATCTTTCCCAGCATCAAGGTCTTTTCTAATGAGTCAGTTCTTCACATCAGGTGGCTAAAGTATTGGAGTTTCAGCTTCAGCATCAGTCCTTCCAAAGAATATTCAGCATTGCTTTCCTTTACGATTGACTGGTTTGATCTCTCTGTAGTCCAAGGGACTCTCTCTTGAGAGTCTTCTCCAACACCACAGTTCAAAAGCATCGATTCTTTGGTGATCAGCTTTCTTTATAATCCAACTCTCACATCCATACATGACTACTGGAAAGACCATAGCTTTGACTATACGGACCTTTGTCAATAAAGTAATGTCTCTGCTTTTTAATATTCTGCTTTACATTTTGCTTTATCCGTTTTCAAATAATCAAGACTCAAACATGTTGTAGCAGTGCAGTCTTAGTGACTATTTATGTTTATTTGAAGAGTACATAGTTTTGGAAAGGTGATTCTTACCGTTACCTCTACTGACCCTTCAACTTAATCCAACAACGGGGCACAGATGTCAAAATACTCTTTTTGCATGACTGAAAAGCTAATAAGACAGTATTGGGAACCGAGAGATAAATCAGAAGAACTCCTAGGTAGACTTCATTTCTGCCAGTTGGACTAAGATACCATTTCCAATAACAGCTTGGAAACTGGAGGTGCTGAACTTAGCTGCAGCTCATCTATAGAGAGTAAGATCATGCTGCAATCTTGCCAGCTACTGTAATAGGAAAATGTAGCCATATCCCATGGCCCAGTGACCCTGTTTCTGAGGAATCCATAACCAAGAGAAGCTGGTACATCATTTTCTATTCTGCCTATGTATCTTTAATTGTACTAGAAAAATGTTAGGATAATCTTTTCTGTTTTCTACTCTGCAACACAACTCCAGATGGGTAGTTAATTAACACATGTACTTATAGAGTGAAGTTGTCCAGTTGTGTCTTACTCTTTGCAACCCCATGGTACGTAGCCTGCCAGGCTCCTCCATCCATGGGATTTTCCAGGCAAGAATACTGGAGTGGGTTGCCATTTCTCCAGGGGATCTTCCTCGGTTTGAACCTAGGAAGACCCAGAGATTGAACATGGGTCTCCTGTATTTCAGGCAGACTCTTTACCATCTGAGCCACCAGCTCAAATACTGAAATAGTAGCACTTTAAACAAAAGTATAACATTTTAACCTCAAGATGCTAAAGATTCATTTAAGTTATGAATGTTATTCTTTGTTCTCTTTTAACCTTCATAAATTGAAGATCAGTCAGAATGTGCTCTGTGCCGTGTAAGTCTCGTTTTCCATTTCTAGCCCGGGATGCTCATGGCCTACATAATATCAGAGCCAGTTTGTGTTTGATGTGTATGATGTTACTAATGATTGAGGTTTCTTCAACATCTGCTCCCTGCCCCCCATTTTTTAAACAGTAATGCTAAATATTCATGGTTCAAAAATTAGAAAATATGCTTAGGAATAAGGAAAGTAAATAAAAATATTTTTTTTGTACTACTGAAGAATGACTATCAGTTGATTTTTAGTTTAAAGTTTAAGCAAAATATGTTTGGTTTAAACGCATTCTCCTTTGAGAAACCATAGCCATGTCTGTGACCTAATCTATATAGTAGATATGTTATAAATATAATATATATATATAAATATTAGAAGTTAGAAGTTAAGTTGCTCAGTCGTGTCCGACTCTTTGCAACCCCATGGACTGTATGTAGCCCACCAGGCTCCTCCGTGGGATTGCCATGGGATTCTCCAGGCAAGAATCCTGGAGTGGGTTGCCATTTCCTTCTCCAGGGGATCTTCCCGACCCAGGGATCGAACCCAGGTCTCCTGCATTAGAGACAGACGCTTTAACCTCTGAGCCACCAGGGAAGCCTATATATATATTTTGAATGTATATAAATATGTATGTGTGCTTATAAAAACATGATTATAGCATTGTTTGGTAACCTTTTTCACTTATTACATTATAACATCTTTTAATGTTAACAAAGAGTAATCTTTGTAATCATTTTTAATGGTTTCTTTAGTGTTTGTTTAGTATTTCAAAATCTGTTTCCCTATAGGGCTTAAACACAGTGCTTTGGATGCTCAATAAATGTTTGGAGATTTTGAACCTTATAAATATATTTTGAACTTAAAAATCTTTAAAAATTAAAAAAATATTATTGTCATTTCACAACTAGTTATAGTTCATGTGTATATGATTACTGTTGAGTTAAGCAATGTTCCCAATAATGGCTTGAGATAAAAGATTTTCTCCATTTTATAAAAAGAAAGGCTGAGTTATTGATGAATTAAATAATAAATACAGAGTCACTTGGTGGGTGAGTCAATGTTGGAGTTAGGATTAGAATCCAAGCTAAGTCCCAAGCTCTTGCTCTTCTAAATCATGGTATTTTGCCCTTCGGAGGAGAAAGAATCCAGTGACCTCTTTAATTTACATTTTATTTATGTAGAATAAACTTGTAACAATGAACTTTACATTTATGTTTTTCTGTGAATGTGCCCCTGGATTGACTGGGGGAGGTCATTCAGCTAAATGAGTAATTTATATATACATATATTTTTTGTTTTTTCTTACAAGATTTATAGCAGCAGTTCAGATTGGGAACAGATAAGCTTCATTTCTGTTTCTTATGTCTTATCATTCTTACTCTTTATCCCATCTACTCTCCTTTGAACTGGTGCAGTTTAGTTCTCATATCCTAAGCATTCTCCTTTAAGAAACCATAGCCATGTCTGTAACCTAATCTATATAGTGAATGTGTTATTAGTATCAAAAATCTCTCCTTTTGGCCAGTAGAGGCCACTGTATGGTAAAACATTATACTGCTGCTACTGCTGCTAAGTCACTTCAGTCATGTCCGACTCTGTGCGACCCCATAGACGGCAGCCCACCAGGCTCCCCCGTCCCTGGGATTCTCCAAGCAAGAACACTGGAGTAGGTTGCTATTTCCTTCTCCAATGTATGAAAGTGAAAAGTGAAAGTGAAGTCACTCAGTCCTGTTCGACTCTTGGCGACCCCATGGACTGCAGCCTACCAGGCTCCTCCGTCCATGGGATTTTCCAGCCAAGAGTACTGGAGTGGGGTGCCATTACCTTCTCCAAAACATTATAACAGAAAGAAAATAAATTGTACAAGATTTACCTGATTAGTATTTTGGGAGGAAAAATACACACACACACACTCATACATATAAAATTGTGCTTACTACCAGTATTTTTCCGGATAAGGCAATGGCAGCCCACTCCAGTACACTTGCCTGGAAAATCCCATGGATGGAGGAGCCTGGTAGGCTGTAGTCCATGGGGTCGCTGAGGGTCGGACACGACTGAGCGACTTCACTTTCACGCATTGGAGAAGGAAATGGCAACCCACTCCAGTGTTCTTGCCAGGAGAATCCCAGGGACGGGGGAGCCTTGTGGGCTGCCGTCTATGGGGTCGCACAGAGTCGGACATGACTGATGCGACTTAGCAGCAGCAGCAGCAGCAGCAGTATTTTTCAAAACAGTTTTGTTAAAGTATAACTCACATACCATAAAATCCACTCACTGTAAGTGTATATGATTTTTAGTAAATTTATAGGGTTGTACAACATCACTTATAATCCAGTTTGAGAACATTTCTATAACTCCCTCCAAAATTGTCTGTCTCTTTGCAGTCAGTTCCTGTTTACTGCCCAGCCAGCCCACACTGACTTGCTGTTTATAGATTTGCTGTTTCTGAACATTTCATATAAATGAAATTAAACAATATGGTCTTTCGTTTTCTTTTATTTCATCCATCATGTTGTAGCATGTATCAATAGTTCAGTTCCTTTTCATTGCTAAATAATATTCCATTATATGGGTATAGCTCATACTTTCCACTCACCGGCTGGCAGGCATTTGAGTTGTTTTAAATAGCTTCCCTCATAGCTCAGTTGGTAAAGAATCTGTCTGCAATGCAGGAGACCCCAGTTCTATTCCAGGGTCAGGAAGATCTGCTGGAGAAGGGATAGGCCACCCGCTCCAGTATTCTTGGGCTTCCCTTGTGGCTCAGCTGGTAAAGAATCAGCCTGCAATGCGGGAGACCTGAGTTCAATCCCTGGATTGGGAAGATTCCCCTGGAGAAGGAAAAGGCTACCCACTCCAGTATTCTGGCCTGGAGAATTCCATGGACTGTATAGTCCATGGGGTTGCAAAGAGTCAGACAAGACTGAGCGACTTTCACTTTCAAACAGTTTTTGGTTATTATGAATAATGCTGCTGTGAATATTGTCATATACCTATTTGTATAGATATATATTTTCATTTCTGTTGGGTTGATTCCTAAGAGTGGAATTGATTATTTTCTGGGTAGAGATTTCCTGCTTGAAATTCATCTTCCCTTAGAATTTTGAAGTCATTGCTCCATTTTCTAAGATTACCATGGAGGATTTGTTATTATTCTTTATTCTTAATCTTTTGTGTCAACTCCTCTTTCTGAAAGTTTTGGAATCAAAACGGTCTCTTTCTCTGTAGTGTTCTGAAACTTCACAATGATCCTAGCTGGTCTGGTCATTTTTCATTCATCTGCCTGGATAGTTGATGGGCTCTTTGGGAATGTATCTTATATTATTTCTTTGTTAGTTCTCAGTTTTCTCACTTCTCACATTCTGAAGGAAATATTAAATCTCCGATGTAAACACCTCACATTTAGGGCCTTCTTATACTTTCCTTTGTATTCCTTTACATTTATATACATATATATCTGTAGATAGCTCAGTTGGTAAAGAATCCGCCTGCAATGCAGAAGACCCTAGTTAGATTCCTGGGTTGGGAAGATCCACTGGAGAAGCGATAGGCTACCCACTCCAGTCTTCTTGGGCTTCCCTTGTGGCTCAGCTGGTAGAGAATCAGCCTGCAATGTGGTTGACCTGGTTTCGATCCCTGGGTTGGGAAGATCCCCAAGGGAAAGGCTACCCACTCCAATATTCTGGCCTAGAGAATTCCATGGACTGCATAGTCTGTGGGGTCGCAAAGAGCCGGACATGACTGAGCGACTTTCACTTTACATATATGTGTATACAGTAAGGAGAGACTTCATTTGAAAAGATTATTGTGTGTATGAGGGGGACTAGTTTGTGGAGAGAGGCTTGTTTAGTAGTGGGAGTATTGCAGTAAAGAGACTGACTGCTGTGACCAGAAGATTGCAAGTGTCTCCTTTTATTATATTTTAATATTGTTGATATATCAAAATCTTAATTTCCGAGAGTTCACTCACGTTTTCTCAGTTTCTCTCTTGTTCTTATTGTCCCCTTCTTCTTCCTCACTCTACCCGATTCTGTTCCCTTTCGCCTGCTTCTCCCCCTTCCTTTCCTTCCTCTTTTCTCGCCTGCATTTCATCCCCTCGTCTTTTTCTCCCTTTCCAGGGCTTCTGCTCGTCCGGACCCTTTCTTCCAGCATCCAGTTCTTGATACATTGTTACAGCTTCTCTTATCAATGAGGACATGAATTTTGTTTATTTACTTCTTTTCCATTTTACCTGCACCTGCAGTCTCTGTTTCCCCCAAATTGCTTTCATCTGTTTTTGGTTTGGAGTGATCTATATATATATATCAAAGATATTTGTCTCCATTTGATGTCCATTCATCTTCACAGGCAAAGCTCTGTAAAGCTGATTGGAAGCTGTGTATGCATGAGTGGGGCTGTGCGCTATGGTGGGTTTTACTAGAGAGTGAGAGAGCAAGGCGCAGTTTTTTAGCTGAAGCCTAACAGTGAGAAGACCCGGAAGTGAAAGCAGCAAACAAAAGCAAAGTTCTCTCCCTCTAGGAGCTCCTATTTATTATGTTATTACTAGCTACAATTCTGTTTTAATGCTCACCATTGTATATTCTGGCATTTCTGTGGTTAAAATACTTTTGAGACATACTTTGTATCTATATTCTTACTGTCATTTCTTAAAAAGGTTATACTCATTTATGCCATTTGAGTTTTTGAATCTAAACTCGAAATATTAAGAGTTTTAATGAACTACAAAGGTTGAAAAATTAATTAAAATAGTATTTGTTTACTACAACTCATTTGAGGGCCATCTATTCTTTTTTTTTTTTTTTTTTAGAAACATTATTAAATCATTTACTCAGTAACAACAATTAGCAGGTAACATGAACAGATGTATATATTCATTTCCCATCTGGCCTGAATAAGCAGTTTTGCTACACAATGCTATCCTAAGGCAGGTTTTCCTATGGTCAGGGAAAACAGTATTTTAAATAGTCCATCTTTCTAAAATTCAAGTGACTATTCCTAAGCAGGTATTTAGAAAGGAATTGTAACAATTAAAAAAATATGGAACGCTTCACGAATTTGCGTGTCATCCTTGCGCAGGGGCCATGCTAATCTTCTCTGTATCGTTCCAATTTTAGTATATGTGCTGCCGAAGCGAGCACCCATCTATTCTTTAGTGTTGTGTAACTAATATATACATGTTGCATCTTCAGCTGTTTGACATCTTTTGTTGATTGTTGTTTTTATATTATCTATTATAAGATACTGTTAAAATCTAAATCAAGGAGTTGGGATTCCCAAGACACTGATAAAAAAAATTGGTATAAAAGAAATTTCTGTGCTTTAGAGCTTTATAGAACTCAGAAATTCTTTTTTATAATGCATGTTCTTGAAGTGGTATATCCCTAAGGGCATTAATGCTGCTTTTTCTTCTCTCATTTTCTCATTTTAGGGAAACTAAAACCAACAATGGCATTCATGTCAGGAAAATTGAAGATTAAAGGAAACATGGCCCTGGCAATCAAATTGGAGAAGCTAATGAATCAGATGAACTCCAAGCTATAAAGAGAAAAGAAAATATGTTGACTGCTAAGCTCAAAAAGTAAAAGGGCTCAACAGTTAAAATTGAATGTTTCTTTTCACCCCCATTATATTACAAGGATATGCTTGTTCTGGAAAAAAAAAAAAAAGAATTTCTGTATCTATAAGATTTGAAATTGTAATTAAAACAGCTATCCAACCAAACATAAGCATCATTAAGTGGTCCTGTATCTCATATACCATCATCTTCTAGGAAAAGTATTATTGGTGATCAGTTAGGGTCAGGCAGTAACAATAACTCTTTTCATATCTTCTTCCCATGTAAAATGAGACTAGTCTGTTTTAAAATTTTCAGTTTAGGATTGTATACTAATGATATTTTAGGTTTAAAAATTTGTTTTAAAAGAGATCTTTTATAGTGCATTTTCAGAGAAATCATATAATAGACTACTTAATAAATACTGTTTGTGAATATGAATTAAACAAAAACATTTTTTCATTTTGTTGACTACCTTGCTAAATGTAAGTTACCTATAGGAAAATATTATTGATATAATTCAACTAATTGCAGTATAGATCCTATTTTAAATTATGTAAAGATATCCTAAAATAAAATAATTTCTTTCCAGAAGCATGCACTTGGTCACAGTGTTTTGAAATGATAATATTAAAATAGATGGTTATGGGCTGAATGGTATGCCCCCTTCAAATACTGAAGTCCTAACCCTGAGAATCTTAGAATGTGACTGTGTTTGGAGGAATTTAAACAAGTGATTAAGTTAAAACCAGGCTTTTAGGGTGGGTCATAATCCATTAGTGGAGAGGCAATGTCACCCCACTCCAGTACTTTTGCCTGGAAAATCCCATGGATGGAGGAGCCTGGCGGGCTGCAGTCCATGGGGTCGCTAGAGCCAGACATGACTGAAGCGACTTAGCAGCAGCAGCATAATCCATTCTGACTAGTATCCTTGTAACAGGAAATTTGGACACAACACTGAAACCAAGGCGGCACAGAGAATGACCATGTGGGACGAGCAAGATGGCAGTCACCTGTAAGCCAAGGAGAGAGGCCTCGGAGGAAACCGAACCTACTGACACCTTAATCTCAGACAAGCCTCCAGAAGTGGAAGAAATTTCTGTTGCTTTAGCCACCCAGTTTGTGGCATTTTGTTATCGTAGTTCTAGCAAAGTAATACAGTAATTCATTTATGTTACAAACACAAGCTCCTGTGCCTGACACACAGTGGAGGCCAAACAAACTGAAACATTGGAGTTTGGAGAAAAAAAAGGTTTATAACAGGGCCAACCAAACAAGGAGATTGGGTGGTTCATGCTCAGAAAACCCAACCCCCCCGATTATTTTCAGGAAGAAGTTTTTAATAGGCAAACTTTGGGGTGAGGGCTGCAGGGTGTGTGACTTTATTCTGATTAGTTGGTAGTGAGGTAACAGGGAGGTGTTTCAGGAATCTTGATCTCAGCCTGAAGTTAACCATTCTCCACCTGGGAGGGGGAGCCTTAGTTCCTGCAGTAAAATCAAAGGTATTGTTATATATGTATCCCTTGAGGAGGAACCAGGACCCTGCCCCAAGCTTGCACTATTGCTTATTTAAGATTTTCTTTTTGATGTGGACCATTTTTAAAGTCTTTATTGAATTTGATATAATATTGTTTCTGTTATATGTTTTAGTTTTTTTACCTCCAGGAATGTGGGATCTTAGCACCCCAACCAGGGATCAAACCTGAACTCCCTGCATTGGAAGTTGAAGTCCTAACCATTGGACCAACAGGCACTAGTGCTTCTTGACTAATGCGCCGCGCCTTGCCTCGCCTCGCCTCGCCTCGCCTCCCCTCCGTTCTCTGATTAGCAACTGTTTGAATCTGCCCTTTGTAATTCAGTAAAGGTCAAGGAGGCTGAATGAAGCCTACAGAACCCAGGAAGGTTTTGTACCTGGGACAGTCACATCAGGTCATGCTTTGTTTCATTTCTTTCTTTAAAAAAGCAAAAAAATTTTTTAAAAGCTCCTACTTTGTGTTGTTGTTCACTGTTCAGACTCTTGAGTCATGACTCTTTGCGACTGTGTGCTATGGACTGCAGCACGCCAGGCTTCCCTGTCCTTCACTACCTCCCAGAGTTTGCTCAAACTCATATCCATTGAGTCAATGATGCCCATCCACCCGTCTCATTCTCTGCTGTCCCCTTCTCCTCCTGCCCTCAATCTTTCCCAGGGTGTTTTTCAGTGATCCTTGATGGAGGGATTGAACCCACGTCTCATATCTCCTGCATTGGCAGGTGGGTTTCTTCACCTCTAGTGCCACCTAGTTACAAGGGTGGGAGTCCTCATGATAAAGATTCAGTTCAGTTCAGTAACTCAGTCGTGTCTGACTCTTTGTGACCCCATGAATCGCAGCACGCCAGGCCTCCCTGTCCATCACCAACTCCCAGAGTTCACTCGGACTTACGTCCATCGAGTCAGTGATGCCATCCAGCCATCTCATCCTCTGTCGTCCCCTTCTTCTCCTGCCCCCAGTCCCTCCCAGCATCAGAGTCTTTTCCAATGAGTCAACTCTTTGCATGAGGTGGCCAAAGTACTGGAGTTTCAGCTTTAGCATCATTCCTTCCAAAGAAATCCCAGGGCTGATCTCCTTCAGAATGGACTGGTTGGATCTCCTTGCAGTCCAAGGGACTCTCAAGAGTCTTCTCCAACACCACAGTTCAAAAGCATCAATTCTTCGGCGCTCTGCCTTCTTCACAGTCCAACTTTCACATCCATACATGACCACTGGAAAAACCATAGCCTTGACTAGACGGACCTTAGTCGGCAAAGTAATGTCTCTGCTTTTGAATATGCTATCTAGGTTGGTCATAACTTTCCTTCCAAGGAGTAAGCATCTTTTAATTTCATGGCTGCAGTCACCATCTGCAGTGATTTTGGAGCCGCCCAAAATAAAGTCTGACACTGTTTCCACTGTTTCCCCATCTATTTCCCATGAAGTGATGGGACCGGATGCCATGATCTTCATTTTCTGAATGTTGAGCTTTAAGCCAACTTTTTCACTCTCCTCTTTCACTTTCATCAAGAGGCTTTTTGGTTCCTCTTCACTTTCTGCCATAAGGGTGGTGTCATCTGCATATCTGAGGTTATTGATATTTCTCCCAGCAATCTTGATTCCAGCTTGTGCTTCTTCCAGTCCAGCATTTCTCATGATGTACTCTGCATAGAAGTTAAATAAGCAGGGTGACAATATACAGCCTTGACATACTCTGTTTCCTATTGGAACCAGTCTGTTGTTCCATGTCCAGTTCTAACTGTTGCTTTCTGATCTGCATACAGATTTCTGAAGAGGCAGGTCAGGTGGACTGGTATTCCAATCTCTCAGAATTTTCCACAGTTTATTGTGATCCACACAGTCAAAGGATTTGGCGTAGTCAACAAAGCAGAAATAGATGTTTTTCTGGAACTCTCTTGCTTTTTCCATGATCCAGCGGGTGTTGGCAATTTGATCTCTGGTTCCTCTGCCTTTTCTAAAACCAGCTTGAACATCAGGAAGTTCACAGTTCACGTATTGCTGAAGCCTGGCTTGGAGAATTTTGAGCGTTACTTTACTAGCATGTGAGATGAGTGCAACTGTGCGATAGTTTGAGCATTCTTTGGCATTGCCTTTCTTTTGAATTGGAATGAAAGCTGACCTTTTCCAGTCCTGTGGCCACTGCAGAGTTTTCCAAATTTGCTGGCATATTGAGTGCAGCACTTTGACAGCATCATCTTTCAGGATTTGAAACAGCTCAACTGGAATTCCATCACCTCCACTAGCTTTGTTCATAGTGATGCTTCCTAAGGCCCACTTGACTTCACATTCCAGGATGTCTTGCTCTAGATGAGTGATCACACCATCGTGATTATCCGGGTCATGAAGATCTTTTTTGTACAGTTCTTCTGTGTATTCTTGCCACCTCTTCTTGATATCTTCTGCTTCTGTTAGGTCCATAC
Source organism: Capra hircus (assembly GCF_001704415.2). Lineage (NCBI taxonomy): Eukaryota > Metazoa > Chordata > Mammalia > Artiodactyla > Bovidae > Capra > Capra hircus. Next base: position 101,522,473 of record NC_030815.1, read on the forward strand.
CATTTCTGTCCTTTATCGAGCCCATCTCTACATGAACTGTTCCCTTGGTATCTCTAATTTTCTTGAGGAGATCTCTAATCTTTCCCATTCTGTTCTTTTCCTCTATTTCTTTGCACTGATTGCTGAAGAAGGCTTTCTTATCTCTTCTTGCTATTCTTTGGAACTCTGCATTCAGATGCTTATATCTTTCCTTTTCTCCTTTGCTTCTCACTTTTCTTTTCACAGCTATCTCTCTAAGGCATCCCCAGACAGCCATTTTGCTTTTTTGCATTTCTTTTCCATGGGGATGGTCTTGATCCCTGTCTCCTGTACAATGTCATGAACCTCATTCCATAGTTCATCAGGCACTCTTATCTATCAGATCTAGTCCCTTAAGTCTATTTCTCACTTCCACTGTATAATCATAAGGGATTTCATTTAGGTCATACCTGAATGGTCTAGCGGTTTTCCCTACTTTCTTTAATTTCAGTCTGAATTTGGCAATAAGGAGTTCATGATCTGAGCCACAGTCAGCTCCTGGTCTTGTTTTTGTTGACTGTATAGAGCTTCTCCATCTTTGGCTTCAGAGAATATAATCAATCTGATTTTGGTGTTGACCATTTGGTGATGTCCATGTGTAGAGTCTTCTCTTGTGTTGTTGGAAGAGGGTGTTTGCTATGACCAGTGCATTTTCTTGGCAAAACTCTATTAGTCTTTGCCCTGCTTCATTCCTCATTCCAAGGCCAAATTTGCCTGTTACTCCAGGTGTTTCTTGACTTCCTACTTTTGCATTCCAGTCCCCTATAATGAAAAGGACATGTTTTTTGGGTGTTAGTTCTAAAAGGTCTTGTAGGTCTTCATAGAACCGTTCAACTTCAGCTTCTTCATTGTTACTGGTTGGGGCATAGACTTGGATTACTGTGATATTGAATGGTTTGCCTTGGAGATGAACTGAGATCATTCTGTCGTTTTTGAGATTGCATCCAAGTACTGCATTTCGGACTCTTTTGTTGACCATGATGGCTACTCCATTTCTTCTGAGGGATTCCTGCCCGCAGTAGTAGATATGATGGTCATCTGAGTTAAATTCACCCATTCCAGTCCATTTTAGTTCGTTGATTCCTAGAATGTTGATGTTCACCCTTGCCATCTCTTGTTTGACCACTTCCAATTTGCCTTGATTCATGGACCTGACAAGCCTAGTTCCTATGCAATATTGCTCTTTACAGCATCGGATCTTGCTTCTATCACCAGTCACATCCACAGCTGAGTGTTGTTTTTGCTTTGGCTCCATCCCTTCATTCTTTCTGGAGTTATTTCTCCACTGATCTCCAGTAGCATATTGGGCACCTACTGACCCGGGGAGTTCCTCTTTCAGTATCCTCTCATTTTTCCTTTTCCTACTGTTCATGGGGTTCTCAAGGCAAGAATACTGAAGTGGTTTGCCATTCCCTTCTCCAGTGGACCACATTAGTGCCCTAAGAGACCCCAGAGAGTTAGCTGATCCCTTTTACCAAGTGAGGACACAACAAGTGTTTGCATTTTCTTGAATTTTATTTTAATGGAATCATATAGTATATATTCTTTTCTGTTTGACTTCTTTCAATCTGCACAATCACTTTGAGATTTATTCTTGTCATTATCTATATCAATAGTTAATTCCTTATTACTGCTGACTAGTTTGTTATAGGAATATACCACAATAGACATGTGGGTAGTTTCTAGCTTTTAGCTATTAAAAATAAAGCTCATATGAATATTCATGTACCGAGTCCTTGTATTCTCTTGAGTATGAAATGGCTGGATCATATGATATCTGTATATTTAACTTTCTAAGAAATTGCAGACTTTTTTCCAAATCAGTTGTACTATTTTTACATTTCATTAATAATGTATAGGATTTCATTTCTCCACATGCTCATTAACACTTGATATATTCAGTCTTTAAAATTTCAGCCATTCTATTAAGTATTGGTATCTCATTGTATTTTAACTTCCAAATCTGATGCAATTGAGCATCTTTGCTGTGCTTAGTTGCTCTGTCATGTTGGACTCTTTGCGACCCCATGGACTGTAACCCACCAGGCTCCTCTGCCATGGGGATTCTCCAGGCAAGAATACTGGAGTGGGTTGCCATGCCCTCCTCCAGGGGATTTTCCCAACCCAGGGATTGAACCCAGGTCTCCCACATTACAGAGATTCTTTACCATCAGAGCCACTTTACATGTGCTTTTTTGACATGTGTATATCTTGATGAAGTGTCTGCTCAAATCTTTGCCCACATTATATTCCATTGTTTGTTTTTATTATTGAATTTTGGGAGCTCTATATATATGTGATGCTGAGAAAGATTGAAGGCGGGAGGAGAAAGGGACAACAGAGGATGAGATGGTTGGATGGCATCACTGACTCGATGGAAATGAATTTGAGTAAGCTCCGGGAGTTGGTGATGGACAGGGAAGCCTGTCGTGCTGCAGTCCACGGGGTTGCAAAGAGTCAGACATGACTGAGCGACTGAACTGAACTGATATATATTCAGGATATATGTCATTTTCAGATATTTGCAAATACTTTTGCCCTTTCAATAACTTGTTTTTTCTCTTACCAGTGATACAACCACCATGAGACGGCCAAAGATTTCTTAGATTTTTTTTTTCTCTTAACAAACTGCTTTCTGCTTTATTTCCTAACTTCTTGACTCTTCCATGAACAGGTTAGGAATCAGCAAATACTCTGAGGTGAAATGGTATGTACAGTGATTGACTCCTTTTATTGTGATTGCCTTTCTTCTGGAATCTTAGCCTCTCAAGTCCAAGCTGCCCTGATAGACCTGATCTCCAAAATTTGTATCTCCAGCCCAATCAGACTGTTGAAAGCACTAGGGTGCCTCTGTGTGGTTTCTATACTTTTAGATACAAATCAACAAAGCTCTGAGAAGGAAAGGTAGCTGAGGATGGAGTATTCACTTCAGTGTGTTTCCCTTCTTGCTGGGTTCTTGGGACTCTCAACCCTTGGCTGCCTGGGTGGTTGCTACGTAACAGATTTATACAGCCTTTTTTTTAAATGCACATTTTATAGTATTTTTGTGGGAGAGTTACTTGGTTCAACCAAGTACCTCATCATAGCTGGAAGCCTGCATTATTTAAAAAACTCATCAAGATGGAAATATCCTTGAAACAAGTGGGACTGCTCTTAAAAAGTTCATTGTGATAAAAACAAATAATATAAAATTTACTCTTTTAACAATTTTAAGTGTACAGTTCAGTGGTTTAATTATATTTACACTGTTGTATAACAGATTTCTAGAACTTTTTCATCTTGCAAAACTAAAAGTATACATGGAACAGTAACTTTTCACATTCCCATCCTTGGTCTCTGGCAACCACCATAATACTCTGTTTCCATGATTTTGACAACTCTAGGTACTTTATACAAGTGAAGTCATAAAGTATTTGTCCTTTTTGTGGCTGGTTTATTTCATTTGGTGTAGTGTCCTTAAGTTCATCTATGCTGTAGCATGTGACAGGATTTCTTTTTTAAGGCTGAATAATACTCTGCTGTTGCTGCTGCTGCTAAGTCGCTTCAGTCGTGTCCGACTCTGTGGAACCCTATAGACGGCAGCCCACCAGGCTCCCCCGTCCCTGGGATTCTCCAGGCAAGAACACTGGAGTGGGTTGCCATTTCCTTCTCCAGTGCATTAAAGTGAAAAGTGAAAGTGAAGTCGCTCAGTCGACCGACTCTTAGCGACCCCATGGACTGCAGCCTACCAGGCTCCTCCGTCCATGGGATCTTCCAGGCAAGAGTACTGGAGTGGGATGCTACTACATATAGCTAATCAGATATACTTTAAACGCTATTTATTATCATTTATTATTACTTTGGAGACAGTGCTGTAGGAAGAGAAGAGCACGGAGGCATACTACTTGGGATGAATCTGCGTTCCTCCAGCTACTCTGTGATCTTGGGCTGATTTCTAAGATCTCTGTGTCGCCTCTACAAAGTGGCAGTGCTACCCCACCCACTTCGCAGCATCTTTAGGATTAGGTAAATCAGTATTCGCTAAGCACTTAGTGTGAACCCCAAGCACAAAGAACGTGCCACGTTTGCTAGATAAAAGCGGAGGGCACCTGGTCCAGCCTTACCTCCCTTGTGCCCAGGTATGCAGGTGGTGTTACTGTATGCTTCCCAGGTTTTAGTGTGTTTTAGGTGTTATTCAGCGATCCAGCTCCCTCCACGGGATGGGTGCGTGTGGTTGTAGTTGGATTAGAAACTTCCACCACGCAACGTGACTGTGGGTTGCACATCTGTCGATGGGAGGTGTTCTTGCCAATGCCTGGGTGTAGAGGTGACTCCACTCAGCGCGTTAAAACAGGTGTCACACGCCTGACCAACGGAGTGTCTTGCAAGGTCTGATCCTGGCTTTTAAAAAGGGTGCAGCTGTACAGAGCTCCGAGGGGCAGCGGAGACCTCTGGCCCGGGAAGTGTGACAGAAAGGGGTGCTGCCCACTTGAGAACTCACTGGGGATCGTGGCTCCCACACCTGTCGGGCTGCGGAGACCGAGCTCGTGAGCGCGCGCGCGTGTGTGTAGCAGGAAGGTCGGTGCACACCGCCTCCGGGCAGCGACGGCCGTTAGGCTCGGTGCGCGTCGTGGGAGGTGCCGTTACACACTTCCTGTGGGTCTCGCGGACCGCGGCGCGTTTCCGGTGCCGGCTGGAGCCCGGGGTCCGAGCCCCCGCCCCGCGCGCCGGCCCCGCCCCGCCCGCGCCCCGCCCCCCGCCTGCCCGCCGCGCTCCGAGCCCGGCGCGCGGAGCCCGCGGCGCACGGAGCGGCGCGCGCCGGTCGGCCGAGTCAGGCTGGCGCCCCCCGCCCCCCTCTCCGCTGTCCGTGGCGAGCCGGTGCCCTTCCCTGTTCCACTTGCCTTCGCTCCCCGGCCCCGCGGCCGCGCTCCCTCCGTCCCTCCCCTCCGGCCCGCCCCGTCCAGCCCGCTCTGCCCGGCTCCCGCAGGCCCCCCTCGCTGCCCGCGTTCCTATGGACAGACGCACAGACACCTGCAGGTGGGTGAGAGCCCGTGCGCGGGGCGGGGACGAGCGCGCCGACGCTGCGCCCGGGGTCGGCGGCCCCTTTGTGTGGGGGGCGGCCGCACTGGGGTCCGCGCCGCCGCCCCCTCGGCGGCCTAGCGGTGACCCGGCTGAACCCTCCTTTTGTTCCTCTGCGGGGGTGGGGGTGCGGGGGCGCGGAAAGGCGAGAGTCAGGGCTGAGAGCCGGGCGGCCGGACGTCGCCTGCGACGGGCTGGGGGGGCGGGAAACGGGTAGAGACCCCCGGCGACCGGGCGAGCGGCGGCGGCGGCGGGGCCGCGGCTCTGGGCTGTCTCTCCGGGGCCGGCCCGCCGCCGGCGGTCTCCTGTCGCAGCGGCCGCGGGCGCGCTGCGAGTCTGGCTCGCCGGCTCCAGCTCCAGGGTCTGTTGGAGGTGGGCAGGAGGGCGGGAAGGGGAGAGAAAAGATCTGCTCTCTTAGTTGGCAAGTCTCGAGGAGGTTACGGGAGAGAGAGGGAGAGAGGTGTTTTCAGAGCTCTGGCTCGACTTGTTTCCCCCACGCGAGGCTCGCCGAGGTGCGTTTTGGGGCGTGTGTGAAGGAACGTGCATCCTTATTTATTGTTTCTAACGGAGGAGGGCTTTCTCCGAAGGGCTCTTCCGCCCCCCCGCCCGGTCTGAGGCTGCGCACAGTGGTTTGTGTTTGTTATCAAATACGTCGAGATATAGATTTCCCTCGTAGGAGGAGGTTGGGCTGACGAAAATCAAAATCAAAGAACGTTTTGTAGTTTTCTGGTAGTTTTCCTTTTTTCTTTCTTTTTCGTTTTTTAAAGATTAAGTGGCGACTTAAAGGCAAGAAATAAAAGATGAATATGGCTGTGATTTTACATATATGTATATTTTGTATATATATATATATATAACTTTAGAGGGTTAAGTTTTATTTCCCAGACCCCTTAGGATTAACATGACAGAATCTTCTACCTATTAAATAGTTAACAAGCAAATCAGGTAGAAACAGCTTCCGTCGTGTAGATTAGTTAAACTGGAGTGTGATAAACAATTATCTAGCTTTCTGTTCAGGCTTTATTTTCGCTTATTTAAGATACGAGACCTTTCACGACATCTGGGGAGAACATGAATGTTAGAACTAATCATTTCCCCCTGTGATAATGCTCTCCCTATTTTATTCGATGTATTTCTGTATTCTTTGTTTATAACCTATTGGGTTGTATATGGTAGATAAAATTTTTGAAGAGTCTTGGATGGTGTTGCTGATTTATATTATTTATCTCAGTTTTTCATGGATGGTTGCTATGTATTTTTACGCAGTTATGGATTTATATCTTTGCATTAACCTCCATCTACCTGCTCATTTCTGGAGGGTTTTTTTTTTTTTTTTTTGGCCTATTGTGTGAGAATCCTTATTGACAAATCTGATGATTACCAAGGAGATTAAGAAAAAAAGTTTTGTGGACACTAAGTTATATCTATAGCTATTTATAGGAAATGGGATCTTTCTTAAAAAATAAAAAGTATTTATCATCCAAACATGAAGGAATATTATGGTGGAAAAATATTTGCTATTTAAATTTTCGTTAAGTAAGATGTGAAAATTTATCAGAAAACAATATACAGTAGCATCAGCTAGGCAAACTGATTTTTGTCATTATAAAGAGGAGACAGTTTAAGTATGCCTAAAATAGTGGTCTTTTTCTAGGAGGAAAAGGTATCCTAGATTCTTGTCCTAGTTTTACCTTAACAGATTAATATTATTGCATGCCTAATTTTGTATATGCCTGGAGTGTACATTATTGTACTCTTAAAACTTAGAAGAGGCTACATCTAACAAAGATCATGTCAGCCTCTTTAATTAGTTCCTGCTTTGACTTCTGTCCTAGATGAGATAAATGAATTTAAACTTTGCACAGGGCTCCATGCTGGGCACTGGTAAAACCCTTTAGCAGGATGCCTCTTCCTTTTCTAATAAGGATGGCCCAAAGAGCTTAAGTATAGAAATTTGTTCAGGTTTTATCATGAATGATGGAATGGAGTTCTAAAACACTCCCATGATTTCAGCTCTCAGATACACACTCTTCATCAGCTCTTCCCAATATTAAGAAAGGTAAGCTAACACATTGTATTGGTTTACATGGCTGTCAGTTGTGGCATTACGGTTTAACAAAGAGTCACTGTGTAAACTAAACATTAAGAAAGTGTGGCCTTGCATTGAGAATTGCTTGGCAGAGTTGCAGCTGTGTCTGACAGTTTTCTGGGACTGGCATGGAGTATTTATTTGGGCTGACTAAAAGATAACACCTAGTTTTTTTGTCTGTTTTTGTTTTTTGACTGTGATATGTAGATATTATTACTATTAAATATTTTGCTTTTTTACAAATAACAGTACTGTTTTAGTTAAAGCATTCCAGATAATCTTTCATATTTCAACTAATTTTTCTTCTGGTATATTGGTGTTTGCTGCTGCTGCTGCTAAGTCGCTTTAGTCGTGTTCGACTCTGTGCGACCCCATAGACGGCAGCCCACGAGGCTCCCCCGTCCCTGGGTTTAGGAAGATGTAAATTATTTCTCACATTCTCATGGTTTAAACTTTTTCTGCTGCTTTCGATTATGACAAATGCTACTTCCAGAAATTGTGAATTTGTGCAAATCTGGATTTTTAAATGTAGCTGAGTAGTAGGATCTGATATTTATCAGTTTTCTTTTTTTTTGAAACACTAAGTTGTCCATGGATAAATTTGATAGGCTTTAAAATCCATAGGCTTTTCTAGTCTTTTCCTGTTTGTTAGTTATTAGTGTGTTGCCATTAAAGGACACTCAAAATGGCCACTTTATGTTACCTGGAACCCTCAAATGACTAGTATTATCATTAGTAATCACCACGGGGGAAGCTGCAAAGTTAACAATTATATTCTTTATATAATTTCTGTGAGTTTCAAGTTCTTTTCAGGCAGCCTTTTGTAGATTGGGGAAGCAGGCCTGACTGTCAGAGGTGCGGACAGTGACCTCTCAGTCCAGCCTTTATTGCCCTGCGTTGTTCAAGAGCAGTACATACTCTGCTTCTCATGGAAAAATGCAGAATTCATTCTTGGATTAATATTCTGCTACCAGATGTATGAGGCTGGCTCTAAAGAAGATTTTTCTCTTAAATACTGTCAAAAATAGAGAAGCTGAAGACTGGAGAGAAGCCATTTATTTTGAACAGTTTATTTTTTGACAGTTTGTGTTTGTAAAGAAACCTGCTCATAATATTTACTGAAGAGATCCACATAGTTGCCTAAAGAAACCCCACAGGTTTTCTTTTTTGCCTTGAAAAAAGTTTCCATAGAGCTTAACCCTTCTGTGGTACTTCTTGACTTAGCTTCTGATTAGTTGATTTATGGACTTTATTTACCAGCATGATTGGAGAATTCTTTAACTATACTGAAATTGCACTCTGCCTGTGCACTCCTCTGTTTCCTAGGTAACAAATGCACTCCGTAGATTCCATAATGAGGACTGGGGTTGGCTAGTTACAGTGTAAATTCTGTTGTTTGGTAAAGCTTAGTCTCAAATTCAAATAAAGGTCAAGAAACTAAAAGTACTGAAAATGCAAATTTTTGCATTTCATTTTGTAGCCAGTGTCAACAAAGTTTAATACCCTTTTCTAGAGAAAGACAATTTATGCAGCATTATTCAGGTTTGTCTCTCACAGTCTCACACTTAAGAGATTTTTGAGTATTGCATATTGGTAAAACCAGTGTCTTTAGTGACAAAGAAGATGTATTTCAGAAACACTTTATCACACTTAATATAAAAAGCAAAGGGATGTGGTCTAGGACATCAGTAATTGGTTCTTTTGTACTGAAAGAAAAGTAGCATCAAAAGATGTCTCAAAAGATAAACTGTGCAACTTTATGTGAAAAAGAACTTTTAAAAACTCTTAAGAAGGCATTAAATTATTTAAGAAACTTTTTAAAACGTTAAGAGTCTTACCGTAAAATGCTGCATTTTCTTCCTGGCTTTTCCCCCCTCTGATCTGCTTGAATGTGGACTGGCCTGACATCAGGGAGCAGATCTTCAGGTTGGAGAATAGCTTTCCCTTCCACCTTACTTTTCTCTAGGGCCTCTGTACGTCTGGATGAAGGGCAAGAAGTAGTGCAATTGCTAGTGATTGTTACCTGTTTGGTTTTGTGTGTGTGTGTGTGTGTGTGTGTTTAACCCACACAAGTAATTTCCAAAGAATTCCATAAATTGTTTTTTTCCAGTGGCTAAGTCATGTCTAACTCTTTGAGACCCCATGGACTGTAGCACACCAGTCTCCCCTGTCCTTCACTGTCTCCCAGAGTTTGCTCAGATTCATGTCCATTGAGTCGGTGATGCTATATAACCATCTCATCCTCTGCTGCCCCCTTCTCCTTTTGCTGTCTATCTTTTAATACCCATTGCAAGTATCTTTTCATTTGATGCCTGAAAATTGATTATTATTTGTTAATCATCAAGGATTCCATTAGCTGAAATTAAAAAAAAATTCTTTTGAATTCTGGAGAATTATCCAGAGTTGCCCCCATTGGGCTTCTCTGATAGCTCAGTTGGTAAAGAATCCACCTGCAATGCATAGATCCTGGTTCGATTCCTGGGTCGGAAATATCTACTGGAGAAGGGATAGGCTACTCACTCCAGTATTCTTGGGCTTCCCTTGTGGCTCAGCAAGTAAAGAATCCGCCTGCAATGCGGGAGATCTGGGTTCAAAGCCTGGTTGGGAAGATCCCCTGGAGAAGGGAAAGACTACCCACCCCAGCATGGAAACCCTGACAGCCTATTTTATAAATAGGGCTTCCCTCATAGCTCAGCCGGTAAAGAATCTGCCTGCAGTGCAGGAGACCCGGTTTCTATCCCTGGGTCAGAAAGATCCCCTGGAGAAGGAATTGACAACCCACTCTAGTATTGTTGCCCCGAAAATCCCCTGGACAGAGGAGCCTGGTAGACTGCAGTCCGTGGGGTCCCAAAGAGTCTAGCACGACTGAGCAACTAACACTTCATTTTACTCTCCTTTGCTTGGCTGAATTGTTTTTGGATTATTTTATTTATCTTTTTACTTAATTCAGATTTCAGGAATAGAACACATCTTGGTTGGATTTGTCTGTCTCTTCTTGGTTTTCCTCAAAACTGACCCTTTAACCTTTTCTGTCCTCTTCTAATTGCCAGTATCGCATCCCTTCACTTTTCCCTTGTCAATATCTTCCCTGTTTTCCCTTGTAAATACTTGCTGTTTAAACATTTTCATTGCTGCGTATAAGCCAAAGTCACCACATAGAAAAAGCTCTACTTTGCTGTTTTGAGGCTTTGTACATGCTGGATTATTATCAATATCTGTGAACTCTTACCCAACTAGGACACTACTTTCTCTCTCCAGCCTGTATTCATTTGCAAGGGCTGCTGAAACAAAGTAAGACAGACTGGGTCACTTAAACAACAAAAATTTATTCATTTTTTACAGTTCTGAAAGCTCTAAGTCCCAGATCAAGATGTTGGCAGTGTTGAGTTCTTCTAAGGCCTCTCTCTTTGCCTTGTAGATACCTGTTTTCCTAAGATATCTTCACATGGTCCTTCCTATGTGCCTCATAGGTCCTTCCTATGTGCCTAATCTCCTTTCTTCCGGTGAGACATGATTCTGTATCCTTAGGACTCACCTAAATGACCTCATTTTATTTTAATGTCCTCTTTAAGGCCCGATCTCCAAATATAGTCTCCTTCTGAAGTACTGGGCATTAGGACATCAGTGTATGGAGTGGGGGGAACACGGTCACAGCTCCTAACAGCCTGTTCTTTCACCGGTGTCTTTCATCAGCTTCCCTGGTGGCTCAGATGGCAAAGAATCTGCCAGCAATGCAGGAGACCTGGGTTTGATCCCTGGGTGGGGAAGATCGACCTGGAGGAGAAAATGGCTGCCCATTCCAAGTATTCTTTCTTGGAGAATTCCATGGACAGTGGAGCTTGCCGGGTTACAGTCCATGAAGTTGCAAAGAATTGGACACAACTGAGTGACTTTCACTCACTTTGTCTTTCATACATACATACATGCATACATACATACTGCACTCCATGTGTGTAATTTTATAGTCGTTTTCATCTTTTTAATACCTTTTTTACTCATCATTTTTTCACTTGAGTGCAGGGCCCAATAGACAGCAACATCATCAACTTCGTATGCATTAAATATAACCAAAATGGGTAGTTAAAGGCTTTGTTTTTATTCACTCTTCATAATATTTTTAAATGCTTTATTTTGAGTAGTTTTAAGTAGAAAAGTCTTAATCATTGGTTTCAAATGCAAGAGAATCTCAGTGGAGCCAAATATGATGAAACTGCTGATGCTGTTTTCTTACGAATTCTAAGAACCTGTTTCTTTTGGTGGTTGTTTTTCAGATATTGTTCTTGATAACTTGCATGGTAAATTACACATCATTCTGATCACTTCACACCTTCCTTGGCTGGTGACTCTTGAATCTGATAACCACTCAGGGCATCTCTGCTGAATTTCAGATGTATGTACCAACCAGCTGGACACAGTGATATGATATTCCAGAAACACTTCACATTCAACATGCCCCAACCTTGACTTACCTTTCTCTTAAAATCCGTGTCTTTTCTTGTATTCCCTAGCTTAGTGAGTGGTTCTTTCCATCCATTTTTCCCAGTCCAGAAATTGAGGCGTTATCTGTGACTTCCCCCTTATTCTCAGTCCTATTTTCCGTATATAATCAAACTCCTAAGTCAGTTCCTGCTCCCCAAGATTTCTCAGTTCTTCGGTTTGCCCCAAACAAATCACATACTGCTCTGTGAGCTTTGCCCATCGTTGGTTTAGTTCTGCAGGTGCATATATTCAGTTTATAGCATAAGCCCTTATGTTAAGCCTTCTGTAATCATTTGATAGTCTGAAACTCAATGAATCCTCATAAATAGCTCATGTGAGTATTATCTCTGTCTTTCTTATTTAAAACTGTTTATCCGTGGCTTTTGTACTTGAAGGTCAGTTTGTCTGAATATAATTACTTAGCCTGCATTTTCTTCCCTCAAGAATCTTAAATATGCTATTCTGTTTTAGGATTTAGCAAATATTTCCTTAAAAAGACCAAATAGTAATTATTTTAGACTTTGTGGGCCATAGGTCACTGTCACGATTATTTAACTGTGCCACATCAGTGCAAAAAATCCTCCTGCCAAGTGCGGGAAATGCAGGAGACACGGACGAGTTCAGTCCCTGGGTCAGAAAGGCCCCTGGGGTAGGAAATGGCAACATACTCCAGTATTCTTGCTTGGAAAATTCCATGGACAGAGGAGCCTGGGGGCCTGTAGTCCATGGGTTCACGAAGAGTCAGACACAACATGAACATCCGTGCAAAAGCAGCCTTAGAGAATGTATAAATGAACAAGCATGTCTGTGTTCCAATCAAAACTTTATTTACAGAACTGGAAAGTTGGCTGTATTTGACCCATACGCTGTAGTTTGCTAAGTCTTACTATGTTGTATTCTGATAAAAAATGTTGTTGTCAGAGTCTAATACCAGTATGATTTTCTTTGTTTTTAAGTGTCTTATCTTTTGCCCTAGATCCCCAAAAGACCTTTTCCCCTCATCTTTAAAGGCAGATACTTTTACTAGAATATATCTTAAATGTTGTCTGTTCTGTTAAGTTTTCCAGATATACAGTGTGTTTTATTATGTTGGCTCAATTTTTTAAATAAATATTTTCATCAGTTCTGTATTTTAGTATTTATTCATTTTCATTCTTTTTATTTTCTTCTTTGAGGTCTTCTGTTAAATTTACGTTGAATCTTCTTTGCTTATCTTTGATGTCTCTTCCTTCAAATTCTTTTTAATTTTTTATATTTGCTATATTTTTTCTTGTAATGTTTACTTTCTTGGCTGTGTTGGGTCTTAGTTCTGGCACGTGGGGTCTTTGTTGCCTCCTGTGGGATCTTTTGTTGTGATGCACAAACTCTCCAGTTATAGCGCATAGGTTTAGTTGCCCCGCAGCAGGTGGGATCTTAGTGCTTGGACCATGGATGAAACCTGTGTCCCCTGCATTGGCAGGCAGATTCTTAATCACTGTGTCACCAGGGGAATCCACAGGTTTAATTTTTTAAGTAACTGCCAGACTGTTTCAGAGTGACTGTACCATTTTATATTCCCACCAGCAGTACATAAGTGATCCAATCTCTCTTCATCATTGTTAGCCTTTGGTGGTGTTGCTATTTTTTATTTTAACTGTTCTGATGTGTGTTTAATAATATTGTGGTTTTAATTTGCATTTTCTTAATGGCTGATGTTATACATCTTTTCACATACCTATTTGCCATCTGTATATGCCTCTTCTGTGAAATGTCTGCTTATGTCTTGTCTATTTCTAATTGGATTTTTTTCTTTGCTTGTTTTACTCTTTTGAGAGTTCTTTATATGTTTTAGATACTAATCCTTTGTCAGAGATCTGGTTTGCAGATCCTTTCTTCCAGTCTATAGTTGTCTTTTGATCCTCTTCACATGGGCTTTCACAGAGCAAAAGTTTTAGTATTACCAATTTGTCCTTCTATGGCTCTTGCATTTGGTTCAAGTCTAAGAACTCTCTGCCTAGCCCTAAATCTCAGAGATTTTCTCCTGTGTTGTTTTGCAGTTAAGTGTATGGTCCAATTTGTGCTAATTTTTATTTAAGGTGTGAGGTTTAGGTCGAGGTTCATTTTTGCCTATGGATGTCCAATTACTCCTGTAACATTTGTTGAAAAGGCTATCCTTCCTCCATTGAATTGCTTTTGCACCTTTGTAAAAAGTTAGTTGAGCATATGTGTGGGTCTATATCTTGGTCTGCTCCATCTGTTTTTTTGAGTAAATTTGAGGAGAGTCCAAAACTAAGCTTCTGCCACTATCCTGCTTGCTTAGAACTCCTTATTCCTTCTTTGAATGATTTTTTGTTATTAGATTGGATATTATTATTTTTTCCTATTGATTGAAGAGGACAGGTATCTGTGTAGGTTTAAAAAGAAGATAAGCAGTAATTTAACAACTTTTGTAGTTGTCTGTTTCATAATATAATGATAAGCCCTTATATATTTGCTTCAGAGAGTTTAATTCTTTTCTAACTTAGGTTGTTAACATTTTCATGACAATTATGATTCAATAATATTCTTTATTTATGTGGCATCTTGAGAAAACAAGAAACTCTACATTGAAGCATTTCTGTATAACTAAAATTTAACTCCTGGACAAAACTTAAGATTTTAATCCTTTTTAATGAAAATGGACCCCACGTGTAATTTAAGTAAAGGTGGCATTTCAGTTGCTTTTGGAAATTTCCCAGAGAAATCATCTCTTAGTATCTGGATGAATCCAAGCAGATAGTAGAGACATTTTCAAGATTTTTTCACTGTCCCCCAAGTTTTCTTTTCTTACAGCTAATCCAAGGAAAGACTAATGCAGCTCCTGGCCTAAGAGTTAAACTGATAGGAGACAAGTGAATAGGAGAAAAGCATACAAATTTGGCTAATATTTTTATGTGCACACAGGAGTCTTCATAAGGAAATTGAAGACCCAAAGGAGCAGTTAGGATTGAGAGCTTTTGTGTATTTTTAACAAATGATAAATTTGTAGAGAAGACATAAGGCAAAGGAATTTTAGCTAGGGCCTGTAAATAGTCAGACTAGGAAGTAAATGGGGGACACTTAATTGAAGATAAGGGTTATTTTAGTAGGTTTGTTTGTTTAGCTCCATTCTGGCATTGACTCCTAGTTACCAGTGATAATGTTCTTCTTTTCCTGTATAAAGAGGGCATCTTTCTCATGGGAGACTTCATGACCTGCTTTTAGGTAGAAAGAGGGAGGTCAGAGAGCCTTTTGCGCATCTGATGATTCTCAGATGCCATCAGTTCAAAATAATCAGTGTGCCAAAGCAGCGTAGTTTAGGGGATGGCACGTTATGAGCCCCTTTGAAGTATAATTTACATCCAAAAATGAATGTGTCATGTGTACAGTTGATAGATTTTTACAGATTGGACCTGTGACTAGCGCTGTGATCAATGAGTAGTGTTATCAGCACCCCTGCAGAACCTCTTTTATTCCTTCCAGTATCTAACACAGCCTTTCTGAAGAAAAACAGATACTCTGACTGCTGAGTAATGGAGTATATATGTGTTCAGCTTTGGTGAATACTGTTTGTTTTTCAAAGTAGTCGTATCTATCGACACCACCACGGTCAGTGTGTCTCTGTTCTTGTTTCCCTTCCTCATGTTAATCATTTTGAAAAGCAGTTTGATAAAATATATCAAGAACCATAAATGTATTCATACCCATTTATCTATGGATTCTAGCAATTGCAAAGATAGGAAAAGATACTACAGAAGTGGATTTGGGGAAGCAGAGACCAGGGACCACAGGCTAAATCTGGCCTGATGCAGCCCCAGTCCAGTCACAGCCATTCCTTGTCTATGGCTGTTTTTGTGCTGTTTTAGTGGCAGATTGGAGAAGGCAATGGCACCCCACTCCTGTACTCTAGCCTAGAAAATCCCATGGGTGGAGGAGCCTGGTAGGCTGCAATCCATGGGGTTGCTAGGAGTCGGACACGACTGAGTGACTTTACTTTCACTTTTCGCTTTCATGCACTGGAGAAGGAAATGGCAACCCACCCCAGTGTTCTTGCCTGGAGAATCCCAGGGACGGGGAGACTGGTGGGCTGCAGTCTGTGGGGTCACACAGAGTCGGACACGACTGAAGTGACTTAGTAGTAGTAGTAGTGGGAGATTTAAGTTATAGAAAATGTCTGCCACCTAACCCTCTCCAGAAAAAACTTGATAACCCTTGCAATAAAGCATTATATGGAATAGTGCAAGATTGGCAGTAACCAATATATCCATCATAAGGGAAATTATTAGGTAAATCCTGGTGTAAACATTTTATGGACTAGAACGTAGCCATTTAAAATGGTGATTATACAGGTTTTTCATCCAGCAAATATTTATTGGGCATTGCTATTTTAGACACTTTTCTAAGTATCAGGAAATTAGTAGAAAAATTCCTTTCCTCATTGAACTTTCAGTAGAGGAGACAGAATAAACAAGATAAATATGGAAAATAACACAGAAGTGGGGTAAGTGCTAAGATGGAAAAAAGTAAAGCAGGGAAGGGAGATGCGAAACATTTCAGGGTGAGGGCTTGACATTTCAGTTGCTAAAGAAGACTTCACTGAGAAAATGGCTTTTGAGCGAGGACCTAAAATAAGTGTCTGGACCTGACACTGAGGTAGATGGAGGAGGAACTTCTGAGGCCGAGGAAACGGAAAGTACAAAAGGCCAGAGTTGGAAGTGTGACTCTGGTGTCCTAGGAATAGCGATAGGCAAGGGGCTGCTGCGGAGAGGAGGAGGGAAGAGTTACAAGGGCTGTGCTTGCACAGGTTCTTGGGGTTTGGGTGATGACAGATCATGTAGGGCCTTGTGGCAGCATGAAAAATCCCTGCTGTAAATTGTTCAGGTTTAAAAAAAGCTCTTTTCTCTCTTCTGCTTTCCCTCCCTCTTTCTCTCTTTAATAATGATAGTTATGTAAAGCAATGCATAAGGAAAAGATTGGAAGAAAACACCCTAAAATGCTAATGTCCTGGGTTGTGCATTATATTTTTCTTTTTGTTAAACATTCTGTAATTTGGAAGGCAGCTATGCTCACCACTATAGCACCAATGCTTATAATTTGGCCATGTTTTATAATAAACATATTTTAAAACTTAAAAGGATTTTAAAGAAACTTAAAAGATATCTTTGTCTTTGAATAGTTTAGAAATTGAGTACTTTAGATCCTCCTGAAGTTGATTGTAATCTGCTGGTAAGCAGCAGTGTCTTAAATCATCTGAGGAGTTGCTGCATTTGGGGGTTTTTTTTTCCGGCTGTTCCACCCTAGTGGCTCAGCCGGTAAAGAATCCACCTGCAATGCAGGAGGTTCCGGCTTGATCCCTGGGTTGGGAAGATCCCCTGGAGAAGGGAACAGCAATCCATTCCAGTATTCTTGCCTGGAGAATTCCATGGACAGAGGAGCCTAGCAGGTTACAAAGAGTAACCATGGGGTCACAAAGAGTCGAACATGATTGAGTGACTAAGACAGACACACAAACACACACTCAGTCACTCACCCACACATACATGGCTGGCAGAATCTTAGCTCCTCAACTTGGAATTGAACTCAGGCCCTTGGCAATGAAAGCTAGGAGTTCTAATCACTGAGCCCCACAGGGGGTTCCCCATAGCTGGTTTTTTTAATGATAGATTTTTCAGTGTTTGTACATTGTAGGAATGATCTGTTTTACATTTTAGCCCCTATATTTTATGGATAGGAAAATGATCAAGAGGAGAGAAAGGATTTGGGCTTCTAGTTCTTTTTTGTAGGTGTTTGTATGCTTCAGTACCGTTTAATCTGAGGTTTTCTTAACACTTTAGTGATTTTTATGATTAATAATTTACCTAATTTTTAACTTGAAAATCCTTGCAGATAATAATGTCTAAATCTGTTCTGTTGATACCTTCTCAGCACAGAACTATTGTAGCAAATATGGTGATAGTAATGAATTCTTTGGACTGTTACCGTTAGTCGCTCAGTCGTGTCCGACTCTGCAACCCCATGGACTGTGGCTCACTAGGCTCCTCTGTCCATGAGATTCTCCAGGCAAGAATACTGGAGTGGATTCCCATTCCCTTCTCCAAAAGGGCCTATGGGAAGGAAGAAAAATGCTCTTTACGAGTAATTTGGGGTTGTCGGATTCAGCCCCCCACCTCCCCCCGACCCTGGCCACTCCACCTCTCGTGCTGGCACAGAAAAACTCAACGTTGAACTAAATCAGAAGGAGTTAAGGGAATTTCCTGGGGGTCCAAAGGGTAACACTCTGCACTTCCACTTCAGGGGTGCAAGCTCCACCCCTCGTCTGGGAACCAAGACCCCACGTGCTGCTTGGTGCACCAAAAGGAGGGAGTTAAAAGCTTTCTAATCTCTTTCCTGACTACCGTTTTTACTTCTGGATAGAATATATTCTTAGATATTTCAAAAATATATCTTAATGGAGATTACCAGAGTCAGGATTTCAGTGGTGTATCATTTAACTTTTTCTTGGAAAAAGACTTTTGCCCCCAAATCTCCATACCCTCTAATCACCATTTGGGGCTCAGACTGCCTCAGTTTAAATTTTGTTTCTGGTCCTTATGGGTACTTAATCTCTCTGTGCTTTAGTTTCACATTTATAAAACGGATATAATACTAAGTATTGGAGAAGGAAATGGCAGCCCATTCCAGTATTCTTGTCTGGAGAATCCCATGGACAGAGGAGCCTGGCGGGCTATGGTCCATGGGGTCACAAAGAGTCGGACACGACTGAGGCACACTGCGTACTAAGTATATACCTCATATGGTTGTTGTGAACACTAAATGAATTTATGTGAGCAGAATGTGAGGCATATAGGACAGATTATTATCGAGCTTTAGGTATCTACAAGGGAAGGCATTTAAACACTAGAGCCTAGAGAAAATAAAGTTCAACAGATACTTGTATTATTGAAAGTCTGTGTAAGCCTCTCTACTTTGACTTCGTAGCTGGCATATAGACTTCCCTGGTGGCTCAGACGGTAAAAGCATCTGCCTACAATGCGGGAGACCTGGGTTGGGAAGATCCCCTGGAGAAGGAAATGGCAACCCACTCCAGCACTCTTGCCTGGAAAATCCCATGGATGGAGGAGCCTGGTAGACTACAGTCCATGGGGTCGCAAAGCTGGCATATAGGAATTTATTAAGAATGTGTTGTTCAGTTGCTGAGTTGTGTTCGCCTCTGTGACCCCGTGGACTGCATGCGGCACACCAGGCTCATCTATCTCACTGTCGCCCCGAGTTTGCTCAAATTCATGTCCATGAGTCAGTGATGCCATCTAACCATCTTGTGCTCTGTGGCCCCCTTCTCCTCCTGCCCTCGATCTTTCCCAGCATCGGGGTCTTTTACAGTGAGTCAGTTCTTTGCATCTGGTGGTCACAGTACTGGAGCTTCAGTGTCAGCATCAGTCCTTCCAGCAAATATTCAGGGTTAATTTCAAGATTGATTGGTATGCTCTCCTTTCAGTCCAAAGGACTCTCCAGAGTCTTCTCCAGCACCACGACCTAATCCTTTGAATCCGCACAGTGGCTTCAAACAGTGTGCTGCCGTAGCACTCACGCTATGTTGTTGTTCATTAGAAAAGACCCTGCTGCTGGGAAAGATTGAGGGCAGGAGGAGAAGGGCACAACAAAGGACCAGATGGTTGGATGGCATCACCGACTTGATGGACATGAGTCTGAGCAAGCTCCGGGAGATGATGGAGGACAGGGAAGGCTGGTGTGCTGCAGTCCATGGGGTTGCAAAGTCGGACACGGCGGAACGACCGAACAGCAGCAGTTGTAACACTTATACTATAAACCCTTACATATGGTTATCAGAGTTCATGGAAAATAATGCTTATTTTTATTTCACTAGGAGAAACTTGTCTTAGGTCTAAGTGGGTCATGTAGTGAATCGTGGGGCAGAATGAATGGTAAAAGGTAAAGGACAGTGTCCAGCCACCTCTGGGAAAGATTGCTTGTTTACTGGAGCATGCAAGAACTTTGCTTTGTAAGTATGTAGGTCAGGACAGTAAAGAACTCTATTTAAATGGACACACAGTAGGGAAAGGGGATCAAATAGAGAGTGATGCATGAGGTTGTCACTCTGTCCTTTATGTATGTATGTAACCAGGATTCTAGTATTTGGGGGTTCCCTAAACTCAGGCTAAAGGCCATTGAGCTCACGTAATGGTTGTATTTAAGAATTAGCAATTTAATTTTTTTTCCTAGAAAATGACAGTTTCCAAAATATCTTACGGGAAAGCTTTTGGTAAAGTTTGAAATATGAAAAATAAAATTTAAATTACAGAGTATTGTGATGTTTTATAAAAAAAGAAATGCGGGGGAAAAACGTTAATTGTGTTTTCCTTCGTGTTCTTTATTTTAGTTAAAGATAATTTTATACACATAGAATGTCCCTAATGTATTTTGTGTGTTTGCCTATTTGTGGATTGCATAAGATTCTGTTGCTTTATACTCACTTGGAAAAAACTGAAATTTTTTTGCAATGTTGATATTGTTCAGTGCTGTGTCTTCAGAAGTAGTCCTTCCTCCAGTTGCTTTTCTTAAAAAAATTTTTTTAAACATATTTGGATCAGTGCAGATACAGTCAGCAGTGTTTCTGCCACACTAGCTTTGTAAGAAAGTTCTGCCTTCCTTGCAAAGTCATGCGTTGTTACTTAGGGTTTCTGGGGGCACATTAATTTTGAATAGAACCTGGTTATGGTGCTTATTAGCTAGAAGTGTAGCGGTTTTGGTAGTGAGTTCCTAACAGGGCTCCCTCAGTCGTATATTACTGTTGTAGCAGTTGTGGTATTTAATTGAACCTACAGGTCCCTGGGAATTTTTCTAGTTCATTATATTAAAGTGATTGGAAAGACTTCTGAGTTTTTTAAAATGTAGTTCAGTGTTTATGATTTAGTTAATAGTTAAGCTAAGGACTTTGAGGACCCTTTAGGGGGAGGAGAAGGAAACCTTATGTTTACAGAGACCTTCGTGAAACATGAAACCGTGCCACTGAATTAGCCTGTCTTGACCAGCCTTCTGCTGGTACACCGGGCTCTTGTCCTCAGATATGACTCAGAGTCCCTCCTTAACACCCTTGTCAGTTATTCTTCTCAGGGCTTCAGTTGATACTTCAAATGCATGTAATTAATCTGGAGTGCTTAGGAAGGATATGTGGGATCTCTTTTGGTTTAAAGAAATGACTATGAGTATTTTAATTTGATCCTTTTGAGTAGAAATCTTTGTTCTGTGTGATAAACATGTAGCATGTTAGCACCAAGGGAACTAAGTTTGTATCCACTGGACATCAGTCAAACTTTCTGTACTTGTATCATCAACTATGACTCTGTGAGAGTATATCTTTTAGCTTTACTTATTAAATTCTTAATCTTTTTGTCTTCTTTTCACCCCTTTAGGAATCAGATTAAAAACTCTGCACTCGCAAGCAGCAAGGTCCTACTGTATGTAGCACAGGGAACTATATTCAATATCCTAGAATAAACCATAATAGAAAATTAATATGAAAAAAGAACATGTATGTGTATACATTATAAAACTGAATCTCTTTGATGTACAGCAGAAATTAACACATTATAAGTCAGTAATATTTCAATAAAATACTTTTTGAAAAGAATAAAAAACTGCCTTCTCAGAAAGTACACATTTGCACATGCAACATCTGCTTTTGTATAAATTTTAGGAAATATGTGGACCCCTGATGCATTATGCTAACAGATTCTATTTTGTGTATTTTTGTTTTAGCATATGACTTTTTGTTTAAGGATAGAAACCTTAAAGATTTGAAATAAGGATTAGGAGAGTGAGCTTATGGGCATCCAGGGAAATTTTACTTTGTTGAAGGAGGAGAGGATAATATGGTTTTTTTAATTCATCAGAAATCCATTTAAACTGCTGTTTCTGATAAATGTGCTAGTAGTGTGCATATGGATAAATCATTTTTCTGCACTATAGGTTTTGAAAAAATAGTGTCTCACTACTGGTGCACTCACAAAGGCAGTCTAGCAAGGAAAAATTAAAAAGCTTAAATTCTCTTTCTCATTTCTATGGAATAAAGAGGGAGAATTCATTATGTCAAGCATTACAAATAAGCATGTATTAAAGTGGCTACATATGATGATGGCACATTGTTGGAACACCCCATGAAAGGTAATTTGCATGGAAGATGATTATTCAGTAGGGCTTTAATTTACAAGAAACATTCCACCATTTAATTGAGCCCTTTCACACACACTGCTTCACTTCAATAGATTGTGTTTGCTTCCTGCATATGTACAATGCCATAAGGATGGTTTAAAATCTGATTCAGTCTAGCTGGAAGGTGAGACAGCAGCTGAAAGTCATGTCTTAAAAATATATATTATTAAACATTTGAGACTTGTTTTTTGTTTTGTTTTTAATATAGTCTTACCATTTTGCTATTGCTTTAAAAGTATGTAGTTGATGTACAATATTAGTTTCAGATTTATTACATAGTCATGTACATTTTCATGCATTATGAAATGGTCACCATAAATCTAATAATCATCTGTCTTCATACAAATTATGACAGTATTACTGGCCAAATTCCTTATGCTGTATATTGCATCCCTGTGGCTTACTTATTTTATTACTGGAGGTTTGTACCTCTTAATCCCCTTCACCTATTTAACCCCCCATCCCTAGCCCTCTCCCCTCTGGCATCCACCAGTTCTCTGTATCTAGGAGTCTGTTTTCATTTCGGTTTTCTGTCTTACTTTGTTTTTAAAGTTCCACATGTAAGTGAAGTCATGTGGTGTTTGTCTTTCTCTGACTTATTTCACAAAATTTTTTTTAACTTTTTATTTTTTATTGGAGTATAGCCGATTTACAATTTTGCGACAGTTGCAGGCGGATAGCAAAGGGATTCAGTCACACATATACAGGTACCCATTCTCCCCCAAACCCCCTCCCATCCAGGCTGCCAAGTAATGTTGAGCAGAGTTCCCCGTGCTATACAGTAGGACTTTGGTGGTTATCTGTTTTAAATATAGCAGTGTGTACATATTGATTCCAAACTCCCTAACCCATTACCCCATCTTTCCCTCTGCCTGGCACCCGTAAGGTCATTGCCTAAGTCTGCGAGTCTGTTTCTCTTCTGTAAGTAAGTTCATGTGTATCATTTCTTCTTAGAGTCTATATATAAAGGATGTCATATTTCTCCTTCTCTGACTTATTTCACTCAGTATGACGGTCTCTAGGTGACATTATTTCATTCTTTTTAATGGCTTAAGTAATATTCTAGTGTGTGTGTGTGTGTGTGTGTGTGTGTGTGTGTGTGTGTGTGTACCACATCTTCTTTATCCGTTCATCTATGGATGGGCATTCAGGTTGTTTTCCATGTCCTGGCTGTTGTAAATAGTGCTGCTGTGAACATGGGGGTGTGTGTATTTTTTTAAATTATAGTTCTGTATGAGTTATGTCTGTATACATGCTCAAGAATGGGATTGCTGGATCATATGGTCACTTGATTTTCAATTTTGGGGGGAGCTTGCATACTGTTTTCCATAGTGACTGCCATAATGCGAAAATTAACTCAAAATGGATCAACAACAATATGTAAGAGCTAAAACTATAAAATAAATATAAACAAAATAATCATAGAATTAAATTAAAATAAGTGACATTCAAAGAAAGCAGAAGAAATATCATTCCTTGCTGTTTTTAACTCATTATTTCTTTGTTGATTGCTCTATAGGACATCAGGTGGTTCTTACTAATCTATACTATTATTATACTAACATGAGATTTAACACAAATTAGAGGTTTCTTTATGATGTCTGAGATTATGATCATAGCATTGCGAACTGTTAGGATCCTTTTGAAAGTATCATCTAATTTTTTTAATTGACATGTAAGTTGATGTAGAATATTATGTCAGTTGCAAGTGTACTACATATTGATCAGATATCTGCCTACATTATGAAATGGTCGCTGTAGTAAGTCGAGTAATCATTTGTTCCCATACAAAGTTATTGCAGTATTATTGACTGTAGTCCTTGTGCTATATACTGTATCCTCCTTGGCTTGTTTATTTTATTACCGAAAGTTTGTATCTCTTAATTCTTTTCACCTATTTTGCCAAACCCTTCAGCCTCTTCCCCTCTGGCAACCACCAGTTTGCTCTCTATATCTGAGAGTCTGTTTTCATTTTGCTTTGTTTATTTGTTTTGCTTTTTGGATTCCACGTATAAGTGAGATGATACAGTATTTGTCTTTGTGTCTGACATTTCACTAAGCACAATACCCTTTGGGTCCATCCACTTGTCACAAATGGCAAGTTATGATCTAGTTGTTACGTGTTGGACACAGTGAGACATCACATGCTTTTGTGTTTAAGTGTTATTTGACAATAACAAAAGCCTTATCACAGGCAACTATAGACGGCCTTTAGGAATTTGTTGCCATTTTGAATTATCCTTGTGTCTCTTCTAAACATTTCTGTAATAATTTGTGCCTTCCTGCCTGGTACGTAGTGGTTCAGTGATTGCTTATTGGAAGAATAAATACTGTGTAAGAGAAGCAAAACAGGTGTGGTGATCATGAAAACAAATTTCAAATCGTGCAGTTCCTTCAGGCCTTTCCAGCAGTTAAATATTGCTGCTACAAGTGATGATAATGAGAAGTGCTGTTGTACCTTTTAGAGCTCAAAAACATTTTTATACTAACTTGTTTCTGATAAAACAGTAACTACTTGGGAATGATTTGATCCCATTGGACTATGTTCATGTAATTGTTGAATTATTAAAGCGTTTAATTAGTATTTCAGTAAGTGCTGGTATAAATACATTACTTTGTCTCTTGTTCCTAATTATGCAATATTGTGGGAAGTGGACCAGTATAATAGAGGAGAGGTGTTTCAGTCCCCTCGGTAATGTCATCTTAATTAAGATCAAAGAGTTCTTAAGTTTCATGTGTTTGGGAAAATGGCAAAGTGAAAACAATTTTTTGCTATTTTACACTTGGCTTGATCGATTAAATTGGCTAATAGAGAGGAAGCAGAAAATTCAACTTGCTTTTACATTTTAAAGACTCTTAAGATGGAAAATGGAAAAGACAGAGGTAGATAAACTATGTGTGTATTATATACAAGGAGATTTAATTCAGTCTAGCAGTGGCCTTGAGTATAAGTACTACCCTTCAGTTGTAGATAAGATAATGCATGTAGTATAATCTCGAGTAACTAGAGACAGAATGAAATTGATATTTTGAATTAGTTGTGCATTATTTAGTATGTCTGATAAAACAACAGCATATATCTGATGCTTTTACCACCACTCATATAACACTCTGTACTCCAGGTAAGTAGATACATTGGTCCTAGGTGAACATTTTTACAGTCAAGAATTGTGGGCATCCTTTGTAAATTAACACCCCCAGGCTTAACCTACAGATAAGAGAGTGGCAGGGGAAGCGAAAGCACTGATCAGAAAGAAAACTGAAGAAACAGAGAAATAAACAAGACTTGAAACTTGAGAAATAACATGGATTTTTTTTAGTGTAACTATTCACTATAAGTATTCTAAAAGAGGAAAAAGCCCAGATCATCAAAAGTTTGTATTATTAAATACAAATAAATGTAAACTTTCAGTTTCCAATAAGAACAAAGTCAAACTACAAAGATTAAAAATGGAAGCTAGAAATGCTAATGTCAAGTTTTCCTTCTGGTAAACCTTTCTAGACCATCTGTGGTTTGGACCTAGCCAGCATATGTTTGTCCTTTTCAATTCTGTCCCCAATTCTGGCATACAGTACCTGGAGCTGCTGCTAAGTCACTTCAGTCATGTCTGACTCTGTGCGACCCCATAGACGGCAGCCCACCAGACTCCCGTGTCCCTGGGATTCTCCAGGCAAGAACACTGGAGTGGGTTGCCATTGCCTTCTCCGACCTGGAGCTAGGAGGTGCTTACTAAATGATGTTTATATTTGATCTTTATTCTCCCTTAGATGTGACTTGCTAAGTTGCCATCTCCTCCTTTGTTTTGTTTTCGATTCTATTAATTTCTCCTTTTACCTTATAATCTCTTTCTTCTGTTTTTTTTTTTGTATCATGTTCAAGCTTGTTTAATATTTAATTTTTAAAATTTTCAATCTTTTGAAACATTTTTTCTAATTTTCTAAAGCAGATAAGGCAGTCATCTTCCTGGGTCCATAAGTTTGCTTGTTCTCCTTGGGTTTTAATGTGTGATATTCTTAGAGTCTTGTATTTCTAAATTACACACTACTATTTAAAATAGTATTTTTAAAATGCTTCTTATTTTGGTTATTATTATAATTTCAGTTTTGTTACATTTTGATCATAATAGGGTCTCTTTTTTTTTTTTAATGTATTTTTTTTTTATTCTTTGGCCATGCCACATGACTTAAGGGATCTTAGTTCCCCAACCAGGGATCAAACCCAGGCCCTCAGTGATAAGAGTGTGGATAGAGTCTTAACCATTGAACTGTCAGGGAATTCCCTGATCTATATACGATTTTGGGTTTTGGAACTTTGAGAGTTTCTTTTTAGCATATTGCATTATCATTTTTCAGAAAGGTTCTGTGTGCATTGAAAAAGAGTGTATTCTCTATTTGAAAAAATATATCTATTCTGGTCTAATTCTGTTTTTCTGATTTTCTCTTATCTGTTTTGAATCTTTATTCTTATTTATTTTTCATGTTATCAGAATACAGTCTCTGTTTTTGGCCCCAGTAAAAGTGAATTGGGCCGATTATTTTATACCCTCAAATGCCCTGAATGAAATGACTTTGTTTTGGTCCATACACTTGAATGATCACTGCTGGACATAGAATTCTGGTTTTGAATAGCTTTTCCCTAAGAAACTACAGATTTTTCTTGTCCTCTAGTACTTTATGTTGCTGGTGAGGTAGCTCACACTCTGCTTTAGTGCTTTATCCCTGATAACTGCCCTCCAGTAATAGCCATCCAAGTCTTAATACTGTCTTGGTATTTAGTATTTCTGCCATCTCTAAGTAGCTCTAGGCCAGCTTTCCTTTGCCTGAACCATGTTGGATATCTGTCCTGTTGCTATGATTCCTACACCTGTCTCAGCTCCTGGTGCCTTTGAAGGAACCATGAATGAGTACCTCCTCCTTGGTTCCATACTGTGGACATGATTGGCTTGAAACGTGCAGTCTTTCTCATTGCTTGCTTTGACATAGACCCTGACCCTTGTTGAGCCCAATTGAGATCAGCTTCCTTATTTCCATCTGTCCTATCTCTTTTCTGTGGCTTGATCCTTGGGTATAGCCATAAAGCTTATCCCCTTTACGCAGCCCTGAGTCTACATGTGGGTAAGATGAATATTCTAATTCAGAAGGACTTGGCTTAGCCTCTAGTGGGTGTTTGGTATAGCTGCCCGTGGCACTGGTACAAGGACTCAAGTCTCATTAGGTGGACCTAGTATTCAGCATCTGTCTTTTGGTCACAATAGGTAGAATGAAAATTTGAATTAACATGGCCCAGACTTCTTTTAGAGTCAAGTGGGAGTGCTCAAGGTGACAAGTGTGGGTGACCTAAATCAGCAAGATACAGGGCTATGTGAT
Organism: Capra hircus; assembly: GCF_001704415.2. Classification (NCBI taxonomy): domain Eukaryota; kingdom Metazoa; phylum Chordata; class Mammalia; order Artiodactyla; family Bovidae; genus Capra; species Capra hircus. The sequence goes on from NC_030815.1 coordinate 101,549,711, forward strand.
GACAGCTGGCCAGTATCTTTTCTGCCATCATAGCCACCCATCATTATAGCCACTCATCAGAAGCTGATTTCTTTTTGGTGCCCATGACTCCTAATTTGAGAAGTGACGTCAAAATCAGATGCTAAGGGTAGAGGATGGTTTTGGAAAGATGGTGAGATTTTTCAGATACATGCAATATTAGATATGTTGATTTTAAAGCACAAACCATGTGGCATTAGAAGCTTTGTCCTGGATTACATGAAATTTAAGCCATTTGTCAGTCTGGTCTCGGGCCTGAAATTTCCTCATCCTGTTTTACATTTGCGGAAGCCCTAGGGAAGGTAGTTTAGGATTTCTTAGTGAAATGTTTTTCTAAAAATGATTAAAAGTGAACCTTTGTGCAAAATCATTCTGGAAGGTGTGTATATGAACATGTGCTCTAATGTCATTTTAGTATAGGTTGTCAGTCTAGAACGCTATGAAACTGGCCCAGTATTAGCAGGCACTGCCCAATCAGCTATTGAGGGGGTGTCAGGGTGCCATGTGGAGAGAGGAAGGGGCATTGGCTAGCTGAAGAGTATACTCTGAGGTGCCATAATTAGTGAGCAGATGGGGCCAGTGAATCTGCAAACTAGCAGAGGTGAGGTCAGGGGATAGGGCTAGTTTGGATGAGCTGTGTAGTACTGTAAAAATAATAGTGACCACTTATTGAGGATGGACTATGTGACTTAAGTGCTGAATATATAGCAAAACTGGAGAGGTGATTGACTGGAGTGGGCAGTGGCAGTCGTGCAGAGAAGTTTCTAAAAGCCTATTTTTTTGTTGTTGGACATGATGTCAGTCTTTTACTTATGTTATCTTACTACAGCCGTAAAATCAAGGTAATGTTACTATTATTTTCATCTTTAAAATGTGAAAATTGAGTCTTAGAGGTTAAGTGAATTGTTCAAAGTTATACAGCTAGTAATTGCTGGAGCCAGGATTTGAAACATATCTGTCTGTTGCCAAAGCTTGTGCATGGTGTATTGACCCACTGTGTGCAGCAGATGAGATAAGACCTATGGGGTAATGTGTATCTTAAATTCTTTTCTTGAATTGATAATAAAGTTGTTAATTAATAAAGTTGTTATTAACATTTCTCTCTTTATAAAGAACATGCTAAATCCAAAAAAAAAAAAAGGCTTTAAGTTTGTCCTATTCTGTCTTAACAGACAGACTTAACAGGAACTTTGTCATGAATGGAAATTTGCAAGTAGCTCTTACATTTAAGATTTGTGTTTGGGATGAGGGCTGGCATGTTCAGGATCCATCCAGCAGTGCATCTGAGTGAGTTGCTCTATCGTTGTAGTCGAGCCCACATCACACATATGATGCCATTTCAGGAGAGTTGGCTTCTTTCAAAGGCAGGTTGTTCCATCAGACTGGAAAGGTTTAAGTGTGGGTATTTTATCAGAACCACAGAAAATTCAGTGTATATGACCTAAGAATGGTTGATAAAGTTGTTATTAGCATTTCTTTCTCTATAAAGAACATGCTAAATCAAAACCCCAGATGGAAATACGTGATAAAGTTGGCTCTGATTCAAATGGCTCCACATTTATTCTCGGACCTTTGGGTGGGTAGGCATTGCTTATGTGGAGACTTATGTACTTAGAAGTACCTGCATATATCAAATATGTTCCAAATGGGCAACCCCCCCTCATAGGTTAAAGCCAGATTTTTGAGTAAGATTTCATAACCGCGGGTGCACTGAGGTTTGTAGTCGAATAATAAGTGCAATTGTAGATCACGTTACAGAGATTTTGAGCTCTTCTTACCTTGGGGCCTTGGTCAACCTCCCCCCTCACACATACACACAAGGCTTTTGCTGCCCTTGTTCTGTCCAGCAAGCTGATTTACCATTTCTAATTTGAATTTCTAAAGAATGGAATTTTGTGGGTTTTTTGGTTTCTCTCCACCCATCTTATTTCTCTTGATGATTTCAGCTTTTTTTCAGTATTTTTTATTTTTAATTAAAAATTTAAATTCCTTTCTAATTGGAAGATAATTGCTTTATAAGTTGTGTTGGTTTCTGCTGTACACCATTGTGAATCAGCTATAAGTATACATGTATCACCTCCCTCCTGAGCCTCCCTCCCACCCCCCATGTTTTTACAGTATTGATCCGTCATTTCCCATCTATATTCCCATGTATGCAAAGCCAACAAGATGTAATGGTGGCATCGGTGTTAGTGCCAAGGGATTAACATCTCTGAAGGGGGGAATTGTGTGTGTGTGTTGGGGCGGGTAGATTTGAGAACAGTCTAATAACAGTGCTGTTGAAACAGAATGTGGATGGATCCAACTAAGGATATGTGAAATCTCAAAACCAGAGCATGGGTAGCGGTCCTGCACATGGACTGCAGGCATTAGCCTTTTTTCATATGTTTAGAACCACTTACAAATTCTTGGCTTTGGTGAGCCCCACAGTTGATGGGGATTCAGTTTAGTAACTAGCCACAGTTTGTGCCACACCTTGGAATATGAGGGGAGAATGTAACTGAGAAATCTGCCTTTTGGGGGTGGGTAACATAAAATTTACTATCTTAACCCTTTTTAAGTGTGCAGTTCAGTGGTGTTAAGTACATTCACACCGTTGTGCTATCATCACTACCATCTGTTCCCATAGAGTCCTTTTATGGTGCTCTGAGATACTTTCCTTCATAAAGATGTTGAGTGGTGTTGTCTAGAACTTGCTGTGATGATGAAAATACTCTAGAAACGCTCTCTCTCTGCTCTGTCTTCTATGATCGCCGTTAGCCTCATGTGGATGATGGAAATACTCTAGAAACGCTCTCTCTCTGCACTGTCTGCTGTGATCACCATTAGCCTCGTGTGGCTGATGGAATACTCTAGAAACGCTCTCTCTCTGCTCTGTCTGCTCTGATCGCTGTTAGCCTCGTGTGGCTGATGGAAATACTCTAGAAATGCTCTCTCTCTGCACCGTCTGCTGTGATTGCCGTTAGCCTCGTGTGGCTGTTGAGCGTTTTGCATGTGGCTAGTAAGGAACCCAAATTTTAATTATATTTCATTAAGTTTTACTTTAAATAGCCACTGCAGGAGAGGATTAGTAAGACTTCGGTGACCCTAGTGTTGCACTGAAACCTCAGGGGTCTTGCTGGATAGGGCTTTGATGCCTCCAAAGGAGTCACTGCTTACTGTCTATGGTAATTAGGACTGCATTTTCTCATAGAAGTAATGGTAAAGGTTTTAATTGGCTGTTTCAGGTAGAAGTATTACTTCTGTATTTTCTGGTCAGTGCAGTGGGCTAAATGAATTTTTTTGGGTGACAAGCTGGAATCAAGATTGCCGGGAGAAACATCAATCACCTCAGATATGCAGATGGCACCACCCTTATGGCAGAAAGTGAAGAGGAACTAAAAAGCCTCTTGATGAAAGTGAAAGAGGAGAGTGTAAAAGTTGGCTGAAAGCTCAACATTCAGAAAACGAAGATCATGGCATCTGGTCCCATCGCTTCATGGGAAATAGATGGGGAAACAGTAGAAACAGTGTCAGGCTTTATTTTTTTGGGCTCCAAAATCACTGCAGATGGTGATTGCAGCCATGAAATTAAAAGACACTTACTCCTTGGAAGGAAATTTATGACCAACCTAGATAGCATATTGAAAAGCAGAGACATTACTTTCCCAACAAATGTCCATCTAGTCAAGGCTATGGTTTTTCCTGTGGTCATGTATAGATGTGAGAGTTGGACTGTGAAGAAGGCTGAGCGCCGAAGAATTGATGCGTTAGAACTGTGGTGTTTGAGAAGACTCTTGAGAGTCCCTTGGACTGCAAGGAGATCAGTCCTGGGTGTTCTTTGGAAGGAATGATACCAAAGCTGAAATTCCAGTACTTTGGCCACCTTATGGGAAGCGTTGACTCATTGGAAAAGACTGATGCTGGGAGGGATTGGGGGCAGGATGAGAAGGGGGCGACAGAGGATGAGATGGCTAGATGGCATCACTGACTCGATGGACGTGAGTCTGAGTGAACTCGGGAGTTGGTGATGGACAGGGAGGCCTGGCATGCTGCGATTCATGGGGTCACAAAGAGTCGGACGCGACTGAACTGAACTGACTGAGAACCTAATTATAAAAGCATTGTTTTTATGATAAAATCATTAATTGTAGTCTGTACCAGTTGATTTACCATCTGTGGACCTCAGTCTTCTAGAAGAGACTTGCCATGTGTAGTATTTCCCCAGGTTCCCTCCACAGAAGGTTGCAACACAATGTATGTAAGGCAGATTTAACACATTTTGACTCTTAACTGGTGTGTCAGAGATAATTGCATCACTACAGGTATTTGGACAGGTGTTCTATATACTAAATAAGCAGAGAACATTTCACTGTGCTGGCTGTGAGTTGACTGACATTTCCTTTTCTCCTTTATTCCGATTTCCCATTATTCACCCATCGCCCATCCTCTCAGGACCATAAACCCTAGAAGTACATTCTCTCCTGGAATCCACAGCAGTTGATCGAGTATAAACGTACAAATCTTGAGAAAATGAGCATTTCCTGTGGTTTCCATCTATTCATAATGGTTTGTTCTCAGTAAGGTGAAGTAGGCTGATTCTCGGGACCACTGGTGGTCTGTTTGTTGCCTGAATTATTTGGTTGTTCCTAATGATGCCATTACTCCTGCTTTATCGGTGTTTATTACTGCAATTATTCATATATAAAAGTAATTTTGCCCAGTACTTGTTACATGAAGGGAAATTTATTATGTATCTCTCTTGTATGTAATTTTCTAGTCCTCATAGGGTCCCACAATTGTGCTTCCTCTGGATGAGAGAAGCCACATTGTGCCCTTGATTATTTCTCAGTTTCTGTTTTGCAGACTTACTGCATAGTTAAAATAGGAACAAACATTCCCTTAACTTACTGAATCTGAGTGAGCACAAAGAGAAGGACTAAAACAAAGGGATTCAGGCCCTGTTATTAAGGGCATTGGGAGTGGGAGAAGTTGGAAAACTCCCTTTACGTTTTTTATTTGACTTATCCTGTGAATTAATTCCCCTCTGCTGCTGCTGCTGCTGCTAAGCCGCTTCAGTCGTGTTGCGACCCCATAGATGGCAGCCCACCAGGCTCCACGTCCCTGGGATTCTCCAGGCAAGAACACTGGAGTGGGTTGCCATTTCTTTCTCCAGTGCATGAAAGTGAAAAGTGAAAGTGAAGTCGCTCGGTCGTATCCGACTCTTCGCTACCCCATGGACTGTAGCCCACCAGGCTCCTCCGTCCATGGGATTTTCCCGGCTCAGTGCCATCCTAATCTTTGACTGTCAGGAGACTTGATGTCCATATTTATTTAAGTTGTTCTACAGAGAACAAGTTCTTTATGGAGAAGGAAATGGCAACCCACTCCAGTATTCTTGCCTGGAGAATCCCATGGACGGAGGAGCTTGGTGGGCTACAGTCCACGGCTCGCAGAGTCAGACACGACTGAGCGACTTCACTTTCACAGAGTTCAGTGAAAGTTAACTCCCTTTGTACATTTCTGGCAAGTGCTAAACTGATTGAAGTTACTGGTTCTGAAAGCTTGGGAGGTGTTTGTGATGAAGCCATTCAGGCACTGACACGGTCATATAGCCACCTTTTCATCTCAGCTTTTAAATAGAAAGTATTTTCTAGACACTTCCTGCTTCATTTTCTTTATGCTCCGTGTTCTCTTTGCCTGGAATTTCCCCCTCACTCAGCTTCACGACTTGCTCCTTCATATTTCTCAGTTCTCAGCTTGAGTCAGTTTTTTAGAATAAACTTCCTGAACCATCCTAAGTAAGTCTCCTCAGTAATTCTCTATCATATAGCTGTGCTTAGTTGCTCAGTTGTGTCTGACTCTTTGCAACCACTTGGACTGTAGCCTACCAGGCTCCTCTGTCTATGGGGATTCTCCAGGCAAGAATACTGGAGTGCGTTGCCATCCCCTCCTCCAGGGACTCTTTCCAATCCGGGATTGAACCCAGGTCTCCCACATTGCAGGTGGATTCTTTACCGTCTGAGCCACCAAGGAAGCCCGAGAATACTGGAGTGGGTAGCCTATCCCTTCTCCAGTGATCTTCCCGACCCAGGAATCGAACTGGGGTCTCCTGCATTGCAGGCACATTCTTTTCCACCTGAGCTACCAGGGAAGCCCATATCATATAGCACCTTGTTTAAATTCTTTTCCAGCATTTAACCACATCTGTGATTATTTCACATGTCTGTATTTTATCTTAAGCTTCTTCTCTGATTGACCTTCAGGTTTCTGTATTCACCTACCTGTTAGACATTCATGCATTTATTTATTCTTGAATATTTATTGAATGTCTACTGAGTACCAGATGTTAAGAGGACAAACACTCCTGGTCTCTGACATAATGTGTGAAGCTGCGTACTTGCTAACGTTAGTTTGTAACTGAAATCAGTACTTGCTGCACTTCTGTAGTCATTCACAGACATGCACAGAGCAGCGAAAAATTAGAATTGATGCACACATTCCCAGCTGAAGCTGAACAGGGCAACATTTGACCTTCTTATTTCAACTGTCATACTTATAAACAGATCTCTTTTTCATGGTCTTTTTGGTGCCGTGTGTTTTTTGCGTATCTGTGCTTTCATTGGTCTTTCTGCTGTTTGTGGCCCCAGAGCGTACCAGAGTGCTATGTAGTGTTCCTAAGCATAAGAAGCTATGATGTCTCTTACAGAGAAAATACTTGTTAGACGAACCTAGACAGCATATTAAAAAGCAGAGACATCACTTTGCCAAAGTGATGTCCATCTAGTCAAAGCTGTGGTTTTTACATTAGTCATGTACGAATGTGAGAGTTGGACCCTAAAGAAGGCTGAGCACCGAAGAATGATGCTTTTGAACTGTAGTGTTGGAGAAGACTCTTGAGAGTCCCTTGGACAGCAGGGAGATCAAACCAGTCAATCCTAAAGGAAATCAACCCTGAATAGTCATTGGAAGGACTGATGCTGAAGCTGAAGCTCTGATACTTTGGCCACCTGATGGGAAGAACTGACTCACTGGAAAAGACCCTGATGCTGGGAAAGAATGAAGGTAGGAGGAGAAGGGGACGACAGAGGATGAGATGATTGGATGGCATCATCAACTCAGTGGACATGAGTTTGAGCAAACTGAGGGAGATAGAGAAGGACAGGGAAGGCTGGCGTGCTGTAGTCCAGGGGTCACAAAGAGCTGGACACGACTTAGTGTGAATAGCAACAAAAGCTTTGTTCAGGCATGAGTTATATATAGCACTGTTGGCCATGAATTCAGTGTTCATGAATCAATACTGTATGTGTATTGAATAGGTATCATTAAACAGAAACACAGATAAAACAAAATCATGTGTTGTTCAGTTGGTGAAAAGTTTTTGACCAGAGGCTCACAGGAACCTAACCGTATATTTCCTCTGGGAGTTTAGTATTCACTAATTCAGTGCAGTGACTTTGCAGAACATAACCACTGCAGATAACAAGAATCAGCTGTACTTGTAAATTATATTAAGTGCAAAAAAAGGAAACAGGATGCTGTGATGGAGAGTAATTGATAAGAAAGAGACCTTTTTGTTTTGGACCTTTTGAGAGGTAACATTTAAGTGGAGATCCATGGAACAAATAGACAAAGAATATTTCAGGCAGAAGCAATGGCTCTAAAATGGAAGGAGCTTGATGTATTTAAGGAAATGAAAGAAAAGCATTGTAGCTGGAGGAGGATAGCACGTGATGAAGTTGGAAAAGAAAGCAAGAATTTGATTATGTTACCTTTTGGAGACCACAATGAGAAATTTAGTTTTGGAATATCTAATATGAAAGCATTGGCAGGTTTTAATTGCAAGGGTGAGATGATCTGCTTTATTTTTTTAAAATAAAATCCACAATATTTGCAGGTGAGGTTTTTTAAAAACATAATTTTATTTATGTATTTAGCTATTTTTGGCTGCACTGGGTCTTTGTTGCTGTGCATGGTCTTTCTCTAGTTGTGGAGAGCAGGGGCTGCTCTCCATCTCAGTGGGCAGGTGCTCATTGTGGTGGCTTCTCTTGTTGCAGAGCACGGGCTGTAGGGTGCACGGGTCAGCGGTTGTGGCACATGAGCTGGATTGCCCCATGGCATGTAGCAGCTTCCCGGACCAGGGATGGAGTCAGTGTCCCCTGCATTGCAAGGCATACTCACAACCCCTGGACCACCAGGAAAGCCCTGCTTTAAAAAGATAATTATATCTGCTGTGGGGGGAATGGATTGAAGATGGCAAGGGGTAAAATGGAGAAGTAAGTTAAGAGGCATCACCATCCATATTCAATAATTGTCAAACTTGATATTTTACCTCCTAAATAGTTCTTAACTCTGTCCCCTCCCCTCTGTTTCAATTCACCATCTTTGTCTGATCTGCTCCCACAACTTCACAAGTGATAGCACTCTGCTTGAACCCTGTCCCACCCATCTTTCCATGCCACTGTCTTCCTTAAAACCCTCTAGTGATTCCCTAGACCCCTTGACTGTCGGTCCTCTTTGCCTTTCAAGCACCAGCCATCACTATGCTTTGTACCGCCTAGACAGAACTTGTTTGGGCCCACTTGACCTTTGTTTATGAATCCTTCTCCACCTACCATCTCACGTAGAGTTAGATGCACTTTAGTATGCACTCCCACGGTACTCAAAGCAAGACCCTGATACTTAATCATTTTCTGTCTTTGTCATCTATGAACTGACCAGCTACTTAACTTTGTTTTTCAGTATTAGACTGTGAATTTTGTATATTTTGATTTTGAATCCCCAACATCCATCACAGTTTTTAGATTAAAGATAAAATGTTTGTTGCATGGATCTGTTAATGTTTTATAATTTCTTGGCTAGTGTTAGGTGATAGCTTATATTGTATTCTTTTTGTGGATGAAATTATAGAAATAAAACCAGTGTCACATTATATAACATAAATGTTCATTTATTCATTCCAAAAATGTTTATTAGAATCCCTGGAGAACAGTGGAGTATGAGTAGTGAAAAAACAAAGTCCCTGCTGTCTTATAACTTAGATGTGTGTATAATCTATCTATCCCTGTATATCCATTTTGATCTCTCTGTCTCTCTCTATACACACACACACAGAGTTGACCCTTGTACGACACATGTTTGAACCGTACAGGTCCACTTACACGCAGATATTTTTCGTAGTAGATGCTACACTGCTACATGGCCTGCAGTTGGGTGGATCTGTGGTCATGGAGGAAGGACAGGTATGGAGGGGACCGACGATAAATGATACCTGGATTAGCTCCCATGCTGTTCCAGGGTCATCTGTGTATTTGTGTGTGTGTGTGTGTATGTATGTGCATGGGTACATGCCCTTTTAATTCTGAATAGTTTTTTTTTTTTGTAAATAATTTTCCTTTAATATTTGCATTTACATTGACAAAACTGTTTTATCTTTGTTACATTGATTGATTTGATTTTTTTCTTTTTCTTTCTTTATTTATTTATTTATTTTTTAATAATTTTAAAATCTTTAATTCTTACATGCATTCCCAAACATGAACCCCCCTCCCACTTCCCTCCCCATAACATCTCTCTGGGTCATCCCCATGCACCAGCCCCAAGCATGCTGTATCCTGCGTCAGACATAGACTGGCGATTCAATTCTTACATGATAGTATACATGTTAGAATGCCATCCTCCCAAATCATCCCACCCTCTCCCTCTCCCTCTGAGTCCAAAAGTCCGTTATACACATCTGTGTCTCTTTTCCTGTCTTGCATACAGGGTCGTCATTGCCATCTTCCTAAATTCCGTATATATGTGTTAGTATACTGTATTGGTGTTTTTCTTTCTGGCTTACTTCACTCTGTATAATTGGCTCCAGTTTCATCCATCTCATCAGAACTGATTCAAATGAATTCTTTTTAACGGCTGAGTAATACTCCATTGTGTATATGTACCTACAGCTTTCTTATCCATTCATCTGCTGATGGACATCTAGGTTGTTTCCATGTCCTAGGCTATTATAAACAGTGCTGCGATGAACATTGGGGTACATGTGTCTCTTTCAATTCTGGTTTCCTCAGTGTGTATGCCCAGCAGTGGGATTGCTGGGTCATAAGGTAGTTCTATTTGCAATTTTTTAAGGAATCTCCACGACTGTTCTCCATAGTGGCTGTACTAGTTTGCATTCCCACCAACAGTGTAGGAGGGTTCCCTTTTCTCCACACCCTCTCCAGCATTTATTGCTTGCAGATTTTTGGATCGCAGCCATTCTGACTGGTGTGAAGTGGTACCTCATTGTGGTTTTGATTTGCATTTCTCTAATAATGAGTGATGTTGAGCATCTTTTCATGTGTTTGTTAGCCATCCATATGTCTTCTTTGGAGAAATGTCTATTTAGTTCTTTGGCCCACTTTTTGATTGGGTCGTTTATTTTTCTGGAATTGAGTTGCATAAGTTGCTTGTATATTTTTGAGATGAGTTGTTTGTCAGTTGCTTCATTTGCTATTATTTTCTCCCATTCAGAAGGCTGTCTTTTCACCTTGCTTATATTTTCCTTTGTTGTGCAGAAGCTTTTAATTTTAATTAGATCCCATTTGTTTATTTTTGCTTTTATTTCCAGAATTCTGGGAGGTGGATCATAGAGGATCCTGCTGTGATTTATGTCTGAGAGTGTTTTGCCTATGTTCTCCTCTAGGAGTTTTATAGTTTCTGATCTTACATTTAGATCTTTAATCCATTTTGAGTAGTAAAGTTGCAGGATATAAAATCAACACACAGAAATCCCTTGCATTCCTATACACGAATAACGAGAAAGTAGAAAAAGAAATTAAGGAAACAATTCCATTCACCATTGCAACGAAAAGAATAAAATACTTAGGAATATATCTACCTAAACTAAAGACCTGTATATAGAAAACTGTAAAACACTGATGAAAGAAATCAAAGAGGACACTAATAGATGGAGAAATATACCATGTTCATGGATCGGAAGAATCAATATAGTGAAAATGAGTATACTACCCAAAGCAATTTACAAATTCAGTGCAATCCCTATCAAGCTACCAGCCACATTTTTCACAGAACTAGAGCAAATAATTTCAAGATTTGTATGGAAATACAAAAAACCTCGAATAGCCAAAGCAATCTTGAGAAAGAAGAATGGAACTGGAGGTATCAACTTGCCTGACTTCAGGCTCTACTACAAAGCCGCAGTCAAGACAGTATGGTACTGGCACAAAGACAGACATATAGATCAATGGAACAAAATAGAAAGCCCAGAGATAAATCCACACACATATGGACACGTTATCTTTGACAAAGGAGGCAAGAATATGCAATGGAGTAAAGACAATCTCTTCAACAAGTGGTGCTGGGAAAACTGGTCAACCACTTGTAAAAGAATGAAACTAGATCACTTTCTAACACCGCACACAAAAATAAACTCAAAATGAATAGTTTTTGATTTACGGAAAAGCAGTGAAGGTAGTAAGAAGGAGTTCTCACACACCCCGTATGCAGTTTCCCCTATTACTAACCTCATGCATTAGGAGCATCGTTTGTTAGAGTTAATGAACCAATACTGATACATTACCATTAACTAAAGTCAGTTCTTTATTCTGAATCCTTAGTTTTTTCCTAATCTCCTTTTTCTGTCCACGATCCTATTCATGACCCCATTACATTTGGCATCATACCCTTTCTGGCTTCTCTGAGCTGTGGCAGTTTTTCAGAGTCTTTGTTTTTGATGACCTTGACAGTTTTCAGGAGTGATGGTGCATTCTGTGTAGAGTTGAGAATGCCCCTCAGTTTGGGTTTGTCTGATATTTTTTTCATGATTAGATGGGAATTATGGGTTCTTGGGGGGAGAAGTCTATAGTGGTAAAGTGCCATTTTCATCACTTCATATTAATGGTACATGCTATTAGCATGCATTATCACTGTTGAGGCCTTGACTCAGATATCACTTGGCTGAGGTAGTATTTATCAGGTTTTACAGATTAAAGTACTCCCCCCTTCCCTGGCCACCATTCTTTACTTTTTGGAAGGAAGTAACTGTGTGGATCCCACGTTTAAGGGTTGGGGAATGATGCTCCACCTTCTTGAGGAAGCTGCATTTACCTAAGTTTTTCTGAATTCTTCTATACAGTAGACTTGTCTCTACTCTCTCATTTATTGGTAATCATTTATTTATATCAGTATGGACTGATGGATATTTATTTTATGCCTTTGGTTTGTAATCCAATTCTGCTTTGTTTTATTGCTCAAATTGTTCTACTTTGGGCCATTTGGAGCTCTTTGAATTGGCTCTGTGTTCCTTTGGCATATTCCTATAGGTTTGTGCTTTGAGCATTTTCTTATTTTCTGATAATATCAGGGTGCTTGAGTATCCTTTTTATTGAAAATTTAGTTTCCCTTCAGTGATTTCATATAGAGTTTGAAAATAATTTGATGTGCTTATAGGGCTTCCCTGATGGCTCAGGTAGTAAAGGATCTGCCTGCAATGCAGGAGACCCAGGTTCAATTCCCTGAGCTGGAAAGATCCCCTGGAGAAGGAAATGGCTACCCACTCATTCTTGTCAGGATAATCCAAAGCCAGAGGAAACCTGGTGGGCTACAGTCCATGGGGTTGCAAAGAGTTGGACACTACTGAGCAAGTGATGAATTTAAGACTTATTTTAGGTAGATAAAACATCTTTCAATATTGATTGGTTTTATTTCTGTAATGATTTATGTAGCTACTTCTCATGTGCTTAGCTGCTTCAGTCATGTCCAATTCTTTGCGACCCCACGGACTGTAGCCTGCTAGGTTCCTCTGGCCATGAGGATTCTCCAGGCAAGAATACTGGAGTGGGTTGCCATGCCCTTCTCCAGGGGATCTTCCCAACCCAGAGATTGAACCCAGGTCTCCTGCACTGCAGGCAGATTCTTTACCACTTGAGCCACCAGGGAAGCCTAGCTGTTTCTCATAGATGAATATATGAGTGTGAGTTTTCTCAGAATATATTATGTTTATGATCAGTTTTATACTTACAGTTTGTTCAGAAGTAATTTTTGCTTTGCAACTCATATTAGAGAATTTTTACATTTCTCTGGCTTTCAGAGAAATTTATGGTTGCCAGTAGCTGAGCAGATATCATTATGCTGGAAGTGTTTCAGTGATTATGTATGCTGAGTGGTAAGATTGCTTAGTCTAAAAAAGGACTCCATAATATTTGGCTTTTGGTTATAATTACCAGTCGTGCTTGCCAGAAATTAAGTTTAGCTTTTAGAAGCCTGGAATTCTTCATATGTTTATCTCTAACTAAATATTTCAGAGAGTGTTATGAAACTGTCAGTAATTCCATTATGTATTATATGTTCAGCTTATTCTTGAGTTACAACTGATGGAATAACGAATGACATGTGATTATAAAACACCATGGGAAATGCTTAAGATAACGGCATGTAAACAGTAATATTTAATTTGATTACAACTTTTGTTTAAAAGGAAATCTGACTGACCCCAAGTACAAATAAAAGACTAGAAGGTAAAAACTGAAATTGTTAATAGTGGATGCCTGTTCTGTCTCTTATTCTGTGGCGTGACACAGCTTTCCTGTTATTTTCCAATTTAAAAAAAAGTTGGCATGTGTTACTTGTTTAATGAGGAAATGAGGGCATTTTTTTGAATTTTGGGAAAAGGATTTCTATTAGTTGAGAATTTGTTTGCCCCATTTTGAATATTGAAAGTTAAATGGCCTTTAAAAAATATTCCATAATTTGGTTGGTTTCTCCACTAATGATCTGGTGAGCCAGTTCTTATTTTTATAATAATAATACAGCTTACAGATTTAGACTATATCCTATTTCATTTAAAATCTTTAATAGATTTTCCTTCAATTATAAACACAAATGGATCAGAGGTTGACATTTGATGTTGATGTATTGAAACCGTGACTTTCGTAATGTCATCACTCCCCTGGGGCAGCGATGGAGACACAGGGCCTCAAAGGCCACAGAAGTCTTGTTGCTGCTGCCACAGCTGCTAACAAGAGGGACCACATTTTGAGGGACAGCCTTACATTTCTCTCATAGGAGACTGATGGCCTCAATAGATACCTTGCGGAGCCTCTCTGGATTAAAAATACCTGTGCTATCTGCTTTGATTATTATATTTTTTAGCCTATGGTGGTGAAGGGGAGGTGAAGTGAACCTTGGATGTTGCAGAGGAGCTTTTGCAGACTGATGTCTCTGGGTGTAGGTGATTGCAGTTTACAAACATGTTCCAGCCTTCAAAAACTTTGCAAGAGTGACACAAAGTTGAGCTATTTCAAATCCTGAAAGATGATGCTGTGAAAGTGCTGCACTCAGTATGTCAGCAAATTTGGAAAATTGAGCAGTGGCCACAAGACTGGAAAAGGTCAGTTTTCATTCCAACCCCTAAGAAAGGCAATGCCAAAGAATGCTCAAACTACCACACAATTGCACTCATCTCACATGCTAGTAAAGTAATGCTCAAAATTCTCCAAGCCAGGCTTCAGCAATATGTGAACCATGAACTTCCAGATTTTCAAGCTGGGTTTTGAAAAGGCCGAGGAACCAGAGATCAAATTGCCAACATCCGCTGGATCATTGAAGAAGCAAGAGAGTTCCAGAAAAACATCTATTTTTGCTTTATTAACTGTGCCAGAGCCTTTGACTGTGTGGATCACAATAAACTGTGGAAAATTCTTCAAGAGATGGGAATCCCAGACCGCCTGACCTGCCTCTTGAGAAATCTGTATGCAGGTCAGGAAGCAACAGTTAGAACTGGACATGGAACAACAGACTGGTTCCAGATGGGAAAAGGAGTACGTCAAAGCTGTATATTGTCACCCTGCTTATTTAACTTCTATGCAGAGTACATCATGAGAAACGCTGGGCTGAAAGAAACACAAGCTGGAATCAAGATTGCTGGGAGAGCTCAGACGGTAAAGCGTCTGCCTGCAGTGCAGGAGACCCAGGTTCAATCCCTGGGTTGAGAAGATCCCCTGGAGGAGGAAATGGCAACCCACTCCAGTACTCTTGCCTGGAAAATTCCATGGATTGAGGAGCCTGGTGGGCTACAGTCCATGGGGTTGCAAAGAGTCGGACATGACTGAGTGACTTCACTTTCACTTTTACTTTCAGATACGCAGGTGACACCACCCTTAAGGCAAAAAGTGAAGAGGAAGTAAAAAGCCTCTTGATGAAAGTGAAAGAGGAGAGTGAAAAAGAAAAGTGAAAGAGGAGAGTGAAAAAATTGGCTTAAAGCTTAACATTCAGAAAATTAAGATCATGGGATCTGGTCCCATCACTTCATGGCAAATAGACGGGGAAACAGTGGCTGACTTTATTTTTCTGGGCTCCAAAATCACTGCAGACGGTGACTGCAGCCATGAAATTAAAAGATGCTTACTCCTTGGAAGGAAAGTTATGAGCAACCTAGACAGCGTATTAAAAAGCAGAGACATCACTTTGTCAACAAAGGTCCGCCTAGTCAAGGCTATGGTTTTTCCAGTAGTCATGTATGGATGTGAGTGTTGGACTATAAAGAAAGCTGCACGCCAAAGAATTGATGCTTTTGAACTGTGGTGTTGGAGAAGGTTCTTGAGAGTCCCTTGGACTGCAAGGAGATCCAACCAGTCCATCCTAAAGGAGATCAGTCCTGGGTGTTCATTGGAAGGACTGATGTTGAAGCTGAAACTCCAATACTTTGGCCACTTGATGCAAAGAGTTGACTCATTTGAAAAGACCCTGATGCTGGGAAAGATTGAGAGCAGTAGGAGAAGGGGACAACAGAGAATGAGATGGTTGGATGGCATCACCGACTCAATGGACATGAGTTTGGGTGGACTCCGGGAGTTGGTGATGGACAGGGAGGCCTGGCATGCTGCGGTTCATGGGGTCTCAAAGAGTTGGGCATGACTGAGCGACTGAGCTGAACTGAACACAAAGGCAGATGCATTTACAATCTTTTCTTTCTGTAAAATCTTAAAAAAAAAAGTAGATCATACTTTTCTTTCCAAGTTTATGTTTAAAGATACATTCAAAGGAACATTATTTTGGCTTTAAGCCAGAAGAAGATTTCTTCTTTTCCATAAGACACTTGTGTGCCACTAGGAAATATTTTGACATGCAAGAGAAGAAAGACTGGAGTGATTATTTCCTTGGTTGCCTCCTGGGGTGTTTTAATAGAAGATTCTGATTCATATATAAAATAGTGGTGTCATTTCCACAGCATTTGGTAACTCGGCTCTGGAGTTAGGATTGCAACATCAAAACTGGGGTCTGCATTCTAGTAGTACCCTCATTTCATGATGTGAGGGGTATTAGTTCCTCCAGTCTGCTGGTGTGCCGGTGTGTGGTGTCAGCTTGTCCCGTGTCTTGATAGCGGAATGTACCTTTTAGTAGAATGCCCATGAATTCTTCATAATGGGATTGGTCATATACAAAAATGATAAAAAACTACAAAACTGCAGTGTTTCTTTTTGTAATAATGGCCCTTGGAGTAGCCCTTCAAAATCATTGCAGTAAAACCTAGCTATTCCAAAAATTATTTCAAAATTGAGATATAACTATATATCATATAATAAAAAACTATTGTTAACTTGTGGTCATGTTGACTTGATCCATCTTTATGTGTATGTGTATATACACATGTGTATATATGAAATTGTGTGCATAAGCCCATGCGTACTTTCTCACTGAACCATTTGAAAGTAAGTTGCAGACATGGCACGTCGTGGCTTTCTTTTTAAGCACAGTTTGTCTGAACAGACCATCTGTTGCACGGCTACTACTCCCTTACCCTCCTGTTACTCTCTCCTCACATTAGCACCCCCTATCTGGGTAACTCATACTGACATCCTTGTATGTAGCCTTCCATATTTATTCCATGCTCTTATAATTACACATACATATATATTCATATTTGCAATTTTGTCTTGTTTTACAGAGATGAAAGTATATGCACATTTTTCTGCATCTTGCTTTCCTTATATAAGCATACTTTGGGGAACACCTTTAAAAAAGACGTCAGTTGATATCACTGTAACTAATTTGTTTTTAATAACTTTCAGTTATATTTCACATACTATAGATATGCCCATTTAAGCTACTTACGCAATGGTTTTTCACATATTCATAGACTTTTGCAATCTGATCGCTCTCAATCAATGAGAACATTTTTATCACCCTGAAAAGAAACCTGGTATGTATTAGTGTTTACTTTCAGTTTCCCCTCAAACTCACTCCTGTTTGTAAGCAAACAGTAGTCTACATTCTGTCTTTATAGGTTTGCCTACTCTGCCTATTTCATGTAAGAGTGATATGTACGCTTCCCTGGTGGCTCAGACGATAAAGAATCTGCCTGCATTGTGGGAGACTGGGGTTCAGTCCCTGGGTCGGGATGATCTGGAGAAGGGACTGGCTACTCACTCCAGTATTCTGGCCTAGAGAGTTTTGTGGTCAGAGGAACCTGCCGAGGGTTCCATGGGGTCACAAGGAGTCGGACACGACTGAATGACTTAACACTTTCACTTCACTGTCAGTCCTATAAGTGACTTATTTCACTTGAGATAATGTTTTCAAGGTCCATCCATGGACCATTAAGATATTGTGTTCAAGCTCCCAATCCTGTGGCTCTCCTGCAGTCATCCCCTGCTGGCCTTCAGAGCCAAATGCTCTGGGTGCGCCTCTTTCTGGTGCCGGATCCCACACAGTCAGGGGCCTAACTGTGGGGCTCAGAACTCTCACTCCTGCAGGAAAACCTCTGTAATATAACTATTCTCTAGTTTCTGGGTCGCCCACTGAGGGCGTCTGGGGTTTGATTATATCGTGAGTCCGCCCCTCCTGTTAGTGATTTTGTCTTTATGTCTTTAGTTGTAGAGGATCTTTTCTGGTATATTTCAGTTTTTTCTAATAATGATGGTTGTTCTGCAGATTGTGATTTTGGTGTTCTCATGAGAAGAGGTGAGCTTAGGGTCCTTCTACTCCTCCATCTTGGCTGCTCTCCAGTATATTTTTAATCATAAAAAGACATTAACTTTGGGGTGCTAATCCTGGAGGCTGGGAAGTCCAGAGTCATGGCACCGGCTGATCTGAAGTCTAATGAGATCTCTCCTTCTCATTCACAGGCATCTTCTTACTGTGTCCTTGTATTGTAGAGGTAGGCTAGCACATTTTGAGCAGTTTGAATGATAATGATGCTTAGACTATTAATTTCTAAGTTTTGATGGCAATCTCTTGTTCTAGTTTTAAGATTTTATATTTTGGAATAAATACTGTTTATTGGATTAATGAAATTTTCTTCTAACATTAAAATTTTTAGTTAAAGAACAATCAAATCAGAGAATTAAATGGAAAAAAAACTGATGAAAAACAATTCTAAAAAGTAGAACAGAAATGATTAATGAAGGCAGAGAGGAGTAATCAGCTGATAGGATTGCTAGAAGTTCTTACGTTCAGGCAAAAAAAAAATCCTGTTAGTCCTGAATGTATGCCAAATCAATATAGAGTGTTAGAGTAAGAGAAGAAAAGGAGAGAGACCCAAGAAATACTGGGATAGTACTGGTGCATGCCCAAATAGGTTTCATTGGGTAAATCCTAGGGCTAATGTATGCTTGGAGATAAAAGCCCTTCTAGAGGGAAGCATGCCAATTCACCAATGAAAACATACATTCTTGGCACTGTTTAAAGGAGTGTTCATTTTGTCATAGGTTAAAACGTTGGATAGGTTAGTTGCCTTGAGAAATAATACTCTGCTTGAATATATACAATGAATATGATTATAGTCTTATGAATATATTCTTAACAAATCTATTGATATTCATTACATTTTAAACTGAACTCAAAACTTCCCGTTATGGTCAAGAGTACAGGCCATGAATATGAATATATGCTGATGAAATATGAATATCATCTTAATGAATAGTGTTGATATTCATTAAATTTTAAACCAGGTTCAAAAATGCCCCAGTATGGTCAAGAACATAGCTCATGAATATGAATATAAACTTATGAAAATGTTCATGAATATATTGGTATTCATTAATTTTTAACCTGCGTTAAAACGTTTTCCCAGTAGGGCAAAGAAGAATATATTGTGAATATATTCATGAGGAGGTTATATTCATGAATATAATCTTATAAAGAATATATTTGCTTTTATTGAATATATTTGTTAAGAATATATTCATAAGAAAACTAAACCACTCTATAGCTCTTGCTTTTTTTTTTGTAAATTAAATAGTTCTTAAAATGCTGCTTTGAAGCAAAGCAGCAAATACTAAATACTAAAGCAAATACTGAAATTTCACTGGAATATTCAAAGAGTGAAAGTATAAATTTGGTACACTTAGTGAATTGATCTGTTTATGAATTGGCTCCTAGTGAATAGTTTTTTGGCAAATTAATTTAGAACCCTCTCAACGTCAGATGTCATGCATGCTCAGTTCACCCATGTCTGACTCTTTGCAACCCCATGGACTAGCCCGCCAGGTTCCTCTGTCCTTCACTGTCTCCCTGAGTTTGCTCAAATTCATCTCCATTGAGTCGGTTATGCTATCTAACCATCTCATCCTCTGCTGCCCTATTCTCCTGTCCTCAGTCTTTCCCAGCATCAGGGTCTTTTCCAGTGAGTCAGCTCTATGTATCAGGTGGCCAAAGTATCAGAACTTCAGCTTTTGCATCAGTCCTTCCAGTGAATATTCAGAGTTGATTTCCTCTTGGATTGACTGGTTTGATCTTCTTGCGGTCCAAGGGACTGTCACGTGGAAGGGACTATAGCAAATAGCATCGGTTTCAGTCCCCTGCTTTCTTCTTCCCAGTAAGGTTCAGGCTCTTTAGCTTGGCCTTTGTAACTCTCCATGTTATTTGAATCTATTTTTCTTTTTCTTAACTCCTTCTGCCATGTTCCTTACCTACTCCATTCTCAAGCAAACGAAAATATTTGCTCTTCTGTGTACATCTTGAACTTCCCATCTTCTTGCCTTTACTCAACATTGTTTCCTCCCTATAATTCTGACACTGCATATCCCAACCCTATCCATTTAGTTAGTCTAAGTATTTGTTGAGGCCTCATTATGTGCCTGGCACTTGGCTCAGAGCGGAAAGTGTAATGAATAAAATCATGCTCAGAGTGGATTTGAAAAGCCACTTCTGTTAACACTCTAACAGAGGTGGACATTTAAGTAGGGTAACATCAAGTCCCAGAGGAGCCAGTGAAGTGGCACGTACAGAGCCTTTGGGTGGGGGCAATGGGGTTGAAGAAATACCTCTAAATCATTGATTCTCATGGAATTGGGAGAGAAGAAAGCATTTGACAATGTCTGGAGATATTTTTGTTTGTCGCAACTTGAGTGGGAGGGAGTGTGCTACTCACTTCTAGTGGGTGGAGGCCAAGGATGCTATACATAGATCCTATGCACAAGGATCCTATGCACAACAGTCACCACAACAAAGCATTCTCCTGTCCAAATGTCAGTAGTGCTGATGGGTGAAAAACCTCACAAGCTGCAAAGATTGAGTAGGATGATGTTTAGTTAGGCAAAAAAAAATAGAGCAGTGTTTGTAAATATCTGAAGTTAGTTAAGATACCACAGCTAGAAACAAGAATGAATGAATATGGCTGGAGCTCAGCCTTTGAATGGGAATGAATTAGGTTAGAGCAGTAAGCCTCACTAGTAGGGCCCATCCACATGCCTCAAAAAGCCATGTTGAGAAAATTGGAATGTCTTCTCCTTGGCTTTTTGGAGACTGATAGAGAGTGATTTTACTAGGCAAACCCTGAATACACACTAGGGTAAATTCGCTGACAGGTAAACAGTCTATACAACTCTAGTACTTTATAACTAGTAACAAATCTGTTTATCAGTAGATACCGTGGTAAAACACTGTGACTGAGAACAGCTATTCTGTCATGTCTGAACTCTTTTTGGTTACCCATCTACTAAGGATTATTCATGAGGCTGTGTAAGGGAGGTCTTTGTTAGCTGAGGATAATTGGTACTGAAAGGGCATTAATGTTTACCTGCTTAAATTAGGGACAAAAATTTTATAGTAGCTAGTGAGAGAACTTGATGGGAGCTTTGTCTTGAGTGGTCCTCAAGACCACTCCCAGGGTTGATGACTTTTTCTGGGAATCACAGAACTCAGAAAGCTCTTGGACTCATTGTTACCATTTACTACAGTGAAAGAATATAGATTAAAGCTAGCTAAGGGAAAAGCCAGATGGGTCAAGTCAAGGAGAAACCATGCATAGGTCAGAATATATATTGTGGCCCAAAGTCTCAGGCATACAAAACGCTCTTTATCAGGCAGGGTATTCCAGGAATTTAGGGGTTATCTCCCAGAAGTTGGTGAACGGTTAATTCTCCTTTCATTGAATGTAAAGGGTTTAAGCAACCCTAGCCTGCTGAATTGGAAAAGGCAATGGCACCCCACTCCAGTACTCTTGGCTGGAAAATCCCATGGACGGAGGAGCCTGGTAGGCTGCAGTCCATGGGGTCGCTAACAGTCGGACACAACTGAGCGACTTCACTTTTACTTTTCACTTTCATGCATTGGAGAAGGAGATGGCAGCCCACTCCAGTGTTCTTGCCTGGAGAATCCCAGGGACGGCGGAGTCTGGTGGGCTGCCGTCTATGGGGTCGCACAGAGTCAGACACAACTAAGCGACTTAGCAGCAGCAGCAGCAGCAGCAGCCTGCTGAATTAACCTTTTACTGCATGGGCTTTTTTGTTTGTTTGTTTGTTTTTTTCTTTAAGGTTTAAGGAAATTATGTTTTATTCCTGATTTAGTATGATTTTTAAAAAATTATGATAAAATTTACCATTTTGAGTGTACAGTTCAGTGGTATTGAGTATATTCACATTGGACATTGTTATGCAGTCAAAACACCACTGTTCATCTCCAAAACTTTCTTATCTGAAATTGAAATTATATTAAATTGAATTATATGTACCTATTAAATGGTTACTCCCCATTCGAGTCTCCCTCAGCCCCAGGTTATTGCTGTTCAACTTCCTGTCTCTTTGAATTTGATTGTTTCAGATAACTCATATAAGTGGAATTATATAGTATTGGTCCTTTTGTGACTGACTTATTTCGCTTAGCATAGTATCTTTAAGGTTCATCCATGTTGTAGCATGTAATTAGAATTTCTTTCCATGTTCCAGCATGTAATTAGAATCTTTCCTTTTTAACACTTTTCTTTATTATACAGACTTCAACTTGGGGGAAAAACCTAAATTAATAATTTTTTTTTTAATCTTGTATGGAACAGAATTTATATAACTGAAGCTCTGTGCTAACCCTTAGAATGAACAAGTAGCTGGAACGCTCATTTGAGGGGCATGCTTTTCTGACAGAATTATATAAGAGCGCAAGCCAGTGTGCTTCGCCAGTTTCATTTCACGGAGCCAGGTCAGGAAAAGGGATGATTTTGCAGAAATGTCCTTGGTTTCTTCAGTTTCCCTAAGGGCCTCTCTTAGTACCAGATTTAATTCACTCTTTTTTTGAAATATCTACTGTATCATCTTTGAGAATTCTCCACGTTTGCTAACTGGTCTGAGTCTGCCAGACATTAATTTGTAAAAATGGTTTTGCATGTGATTAAAGTAGTTCTCCGGCATTTTTCAGCAACTTGTTCAAATCATGCATTTTTGGAAAAGTTTGTAATGTCAGTTTACATTCATCCTGCTTTTATGTGGGTTTCCCTCGTGGCTCAGATAGTAAAGAATCTGCCTGTGATGCAGGAGACCTGGGTTTGATTCCTGGGTCGGGAAGATCCCCTAGAGAAGGGAGTGGCTACCCACTCCAGTATTCTTGCCTGGAGAATTCCAAGGACAGAGGAGCCATGGCAGGCTACAGTCCATGGCATTGCAAAGAGTTAGACATGACTGAGTGACTAGCGCTTTCACTTTGGGGGCATTTATGTGGTCAGGTATTTGCCATGTCCGAAAATGAGAGAGTGACATAAAGAGGTTCCCAGAAGTAGGTTCTAGTATTTAGAGAGGCAGTGAGGACTGGTCAGTTCATTGATGAGTATTTGTGTTGTGACAACTTTGCTTCTCTTCACAGTCTCATGATTATAGGGTCATGGTTAATG
The DNA here is from genome assembly GCF_001704415.2 of Capra hircus. Classification (NCBI taxonomy): domain Eukaryota; kingdom Metazoa; phylum Chordata; class Mammalia; order Artiodactyla; family Bovidae; genus Capra; species Capra hircus. The sequence continues at coordinate 101,572,803 of NC_030815.1, forward strand.
TAACTGGATAATGAGGACTCTTGTACTTCGTGAGAATAGTGAGTGAATGCTCAATGATTTTTTAGAGAATTTAGCTCATTAATTCACTCCGGGCCCAAAGTAAGTGAATGCTCCTCACAGAAATGCCACAGAATGTCTTTAAGTTGTCATACTTTTAAAAGTTTGGCAGAATGACAGAGGCTTTTGTTTTTAAGCCTTCACAAGTTTCCCAGTTTCTAATACCTTGTCTGCTCACACTGTGTTCAGAGTACTTCATTCTTAGCGTTTATAGACCTAACGTGCATGCAAGTATAGAAACAGATTGCCAGCCCATGGGGGCCAAGTCTGTGTCAACCAGAGTCATCACATGAAGCAGTCACTCTTAGCCTGAGAAGTCTGTAAATCAGAAATCACTGGACTTTCTCCCCCGGCCCGCCCCACATCCTCATGAAACAGTGATGCTTAATGTTCTAATACGTTATAATGTGGAGATGATTACCAAAAAATTATCAGCCTGGGTGAGTTCAATTCAGTTCAGTTCAGTCACTCAGTTGTGTCTGACTCTTTGCGATCCCATGAATCGCAGCATGCCAGGCCTCCCTGCCCATCACCAACTCACAGAGTTCACTCAAATTCATGTCCATAGAGTTCGTGATGCCATCCAGCCATCTCATCCTCTGTCGTCCCCTTCTCCTCCTGCCCGCAATCCCTCCCAGCATCAGAGTCTTTTCCAGTGGGTCAACTCTTCACATGAGGTGGCCAAAGTACTGGAGTTTCAGCTTTAGCATCATTCCTTCCAAAGAACACCCAGGGCTGATCTCCTTTAGGATGGACTGGTTGGATCTCCTTGCGACTCTCAAGAGTCTTCTCCAACACCACAGTTCAAAAGCATCAATTCTTCGGCACTCAGCTTTCTTCACAGTCCAACTCTCACATCCATACATGACCCCTGGAAAAACCATAGCCTTGACTAGACAGACCTTTGTTGGCAAAGTAATGTCTCTGCTTTTCAATATGCTATCTAGGTTGGTCATAACTTTCCTTCCAAGGAGTAAGCGTCTTTTAATTTCATGGCTGCAATCACCATCTGCAGTGATTTTGGAGCCCCCCAAAATAAAGTCTGACACTGTTTCCACTGTTTTCCCATCTATTTCCCATGAAGTGATGGGACCAGATGCCATGATCTTCGTTTTCTGAATGTTGAGCTTTAAGACAACTTTTTCGCTCTCCTCTTTCACTTTCATCAAGAGGCTCTTTATTTCCTCTTCACTTTCTGCCATAAGGGTAGTGGCATCTTCATATCTGAGGTTATTGATATTTCTCCCGGCAATCTTGATTCCGGCTTGTGCTTCTTCCAGCCCAGCATTTCTCATGATGTACTACTCTGCATATAAGTTAAATAAGCAGGGTGACAATACACAGCCTTGATGGACTCCTTTTCCTATTTGGAACCAGTCTGTTGTTCCATGTCCAGTTCTAACTATTGCTTCCTGACCTGCATATAGGTTTCTCAAGAGGCAGGTCAGCTGGTCTGGTATTCCCATCTCTTGAAGAATTTTCCACAGTTTATTGTGATCCACACAGTCAAAGGCTTTGGCATAGTCAATAAAGCAGAAAGAGGTATTTTTCTGGAACTCTCTGGCTTTTTCAAGACCTCTGGTTCCTCTGCCTTTTCTAAAACCAGCTTGAACATCTGGAAGTTCACGGTTCACGTATTGCTGAAGCCTGGCTTGGAGAATTAGTACTAAATTTGAAACAAGGAAAATCTTCCTTCTCTAGCACCTGGGGTTATGGAGAAATGGATGCAGCTGTGAAAGTGCATGGGAGGAGCTATCTCTTACTGAATGATGAAAGAGCTCAAGTTGGCATCAAGCTTGAGTACCATTTGTTGCAGCGCTGCATCACATCGTCCCTTTCTGATGGGCCAGGGGGTTGGTGAGCACACTGAGCCTGGTGTGGATACAGGGTCCAGGACCATCACCTGAGCGGTGGTATAATGACAGAAACTGAGGAGGAGGGGCAGAAATGCAGGGTTGGTCAAGACTGAGAAATCTCTACATGTAACTTATGATGTAAAAAAGGAAAAAGATCACATGTATAGTTGAGTAAATACTTGATAAAATCCAACATCCTTTAATTAAGAAACCCAGAACACATTTTTAACGTAGTTAAAAGCTTACTAGGAACAAACATTTAACATGATAATTTGTCAACTTGGCCATAAAATTAAGAATCAGAAAAACTTTAGAAATGTAAGGGTAACAAAGAGGGATTTGTCTTCCCAAAGATAAGAACATATTCAGCTACTGGGATTTTAAATGATTCAGTATTGTCAAATAGATACATAGAGCAGTGAATCAGAATATAAACTATAGAAATATATTCGAAAGCAAGGGAATTTTTGTGGTTTTGCAAAGGGACCGTAATTCTCAACCAAAACCATATGAATTTTTAAATTCATTTGCATTTCTTAGGGAAATGGTCTCTTTCTCTGAGTATTTACACAGATGAATGCTGTGGTCTTAAATTGGAGGATTTAGTCCTGTTACCAGTGCCCTGAAATTCAAGTCATCATGATACCTATTAAACCTTTTCCAGAGTTTCTAAAATATTTAGCTTTGTGAACAAAAATAGGTTACTCACATTCTCAGTTCCTGTCGCTTATTCACCATCTCATCTGAAACAATTATTACCCTTTCAGTACTCACCATCTTCTTTCTTAAAAATGGAAGTCAGAATGGAGGGACTGTTAATAAGATATATATAGTAGTTTCACAATCTCATTCCCAGGAGCAAATATTTCACGATAATAAGAAAGACCTGTCCTGCCTTCCTAAGAATCAGTTAAGATATAAGAACTAATTTATGTATTACATAGCTATATATATATAGCTGTATATTATGTAATTATATCTACACTTATTAAATAACTTATTACCACATTTAAATGTGTAAGATTTATCTACTATGCATAAAGAAAATATGTCTTTGTCTGAATGTTTCATCTTTTATTACAAGCTTTAGAAGTATAGCAGTAATATAAACTAGAAGCTTTGTAAAATCTAGTAGTTTTGGAAACAAGTGGCCAGAGGTGAGGTCTTAGAATTGAACCAGGCGTGGAGGTTCCTCTGCATAGAATTCAGTTCAATTCAGCGCTCAGTCGTGTCAGACTCTTTGTAACCCCACGGACTGTACAGCACGCAGACCTCCCTGTCCTTCACTATCTCCTGGAGTTTGCTCAAACTCATGTCCATTGAGTTGGTGATACAATCCAACAATCTCATCCTCTCTCATTCTCTTCTCTTTCTGCCCTCAATCTTTCCCAGCTTCACGGTCTTTTCCAGTGAGTCAGCTCTTTGCAACAGGTGACCAAAGTATTAGAGTTTCAGCTTCAGTATCAGTCCTTCCAATGAATATTCAGGACTGATTTCCTTTAGGATTGACTGGTTTGATCTTCTTGTAGTCCCAGGGACTCTCAGGAGTCTTCTCCAACACCACAGTTCAAAAGCATCAATTCTTTGGCACTTAGCCTTCTTTATGGTCCAACTCTCATATTCCTACATGACTAATGGAAAAACTGTTAACTTTGACTAGACAGACCTTTGTTGGCAAAATGATATCTCTACTTTTTAATATGCTGTCTAGGTTTGTCATCGCTTCCTTTCAGGGAGCAAGCGTCTTTTAGTTTCATGGCTTCGGTCACTGTCCACAGTTATTTTGGAACCCAAGAAAATAAAGTCTATCACTGTTCCCATTTTTTCCTACATAGAGATGTGAAGAACATATTGGAGTCAAAGGTGACTTGTCGGGTTTGGACTTCATCTAGTGAAGTGATGGTAATGCCATTTATTGCAGTATGAATTTGGATGTTAATTATCAGGGTATGTACCTGATAACCAGATTTGTAGGGATGGATGAAAGCATCATCTGGTAAGTGAGTAATACAAGAAGAATGCTAGGACCACTGATAAATTATAATTTTAAAGGTGAAAAAAAAGATGATGCATCCCAGCAAAGAAAACTTAGAAAGTAACAAGGCAGTATCATGGAATCCAAGGAAAATTAGAGTTTCTAGTAAGGTGGGGAACAGCTCTGAGAGCCACTGAGAAGCTAAATGAGAGAACCGAGGAGTGTCGGCTGAAGTCGTTGACATGGGGTTACTGGTGACCTTGGTCAGAGCAGTTCCAGTGGTCAGTAGAGCAGCGGGTTCTTGCACAGTGTTCTCTGAAATCAGGTGTCAGCCTTCCTTTACCTCGCTTACCAAGACAGGGCTGTATTTTCAGCTTCTAGGACAGATTCTTCATTATTAGACCTTTACGTCTTGGAAAATTCTATCAGGAGGATGAGGCTGTGTGAATTTAAAGACAGCTTTAGAATTGTTAACATCAGTCACTTTGAGATAGAATTTCAGTTTTTCTGTTTACTGTGCTTCTTTGAGTGGGCTGTAAAGCCTGAATCATCTTCTCAAATCATGTTCATTGATGGGAAAGCCACTTTAAAAATGCCACTGAGTAATACTACTAGTCACCACAGGGAACATTTTAAATGAATGGAATGCCATTGTAATTGTAATTAATTTTAGTCCTTTTCTAACAGTAGTAGACACTTACGCTTAGTATAAACTGCAGAAATTAAAATCATGAATAATTGGGAGTGATCAAGAATTTGGAGCTTTTTAATGGGTAAGTATTTTAGATACATTAATGTTTTTAAAGCATTTTTGATATACTGTCAGTACCAAATTATTGACTAAGGTTGAGGTATTTATTTTTCATAAGAGTAGAAATTTTATTTAAAATTATTTTTTAAAATTACTTATTTTCCTGCTAAAGGCATAACTGGCTTGTATAAATGTGTGTTTTAAGTTAGGACTTAAAACTAAAAGAGTCAAAGAGATGGTAAACAGCATTTGTTAGGAGGAAGTAGGTGAACTATGGTGGAATGGGTTGGGTAAGAACTACTTCACGTTGCTGCGTCTATTAGCCTGACCCTCTGTGGTGTTCTAGGATGTGGCAGGGTAGTTGCTAAGGGTGGTTTTATAAGGGGGGATTTCAGAACCTTTCTTAGGACCTTTGCTTATGCTTATCCTTCTGCCTGGTAATCTCTTCTTTCTTTTTGCCCCCTCCACCTTCATCTATGAATTCCTACTAATCCTTCAGCTCTTAGTTTAGATCCCACTTTCTCAGGGAAGCTTTCACTGATTTCACAGACTAGAACAAGTTTCTCTGGATTTACGCTCTGTTAGCACTCAATATCAAGGCTGTATATTGTCACTCTGTTTATTTAACTTATATGCAGAGTATATCATGAGAAACGCTGGGCTGGAAGAAGCACAAGCTGGAATCAAGATTGCTGGGAGAAATATCAATAACCTCAGATATGCAGATGACACCACCCTTATGGCAGAAAGTAAAGAGGAACTTACCTCTTGATGAAAGTGAAAGAGGAGAGCGAAAAAGTTGGCTTAAAGCTCAACATTCAGAAAACTTAAGATCCTGGCATCTGGTCCCATCACTTCATGGGACATAGATGAAGAAACAGTGGAAACAGTGGCTGACTTTATTTTTGGGGGCTCCAAAATCACTGCCGATGGCAATTGCGGCCATGAAATTAAAAGACGCTTACTCCTTGGAAGGAAAGTTATGACCAACCTAGATAGCATATTGAAAAGCAGAAACATTACTTGGCCAAGAAAGGTTCGTCTAGTCAAGGCTATGGTTTTTCCAGTGGTCATGTATGGATGTGAGAGTTGGACTGTGAAGAAAGCTGAGCACCAAAGAATTGATGCTTTTGAACTGTGGTGTTGGAGAAGACTCTTGAGAGTCCCTTGGACTGCAAGGAGATACAACAGTCCATTCTGAAGGAGATCAGCCCTGGGATTTCTTTGGAAGGAATGATGCTAAAGCTGAAACTCCAGTACTTTGGCCATCTCATGCGAAGAGTTGACTCATTGGAAAAGACTCTGATGCTGGGAGGGATTGGGGGCAGGAGGAGAAGGGGACGACCGAGGATGAGATGGCTGGATGGCATCACGGACTCGATGGATGTGAGTCTGCATGAACTCCGGCAGCTGGTGATAGACAGAGAGGCCTGGCGTGCTGCGATTCATGGGGTCGCAAAGAGTTGGACACAGCTGAGCGAGTGAACTGAACTGAACTGAGCACTCAATATGTATGACTTTGCAAAATTTTTATCACAGTTGCAACAGAAGTATTTCATGTATGATTAGTTGTTTGTCCCCTCTCAACCTGCTACCCTGAGCTCTGTATAGTGACAGAGCATGACTGTCTTGCTCACTAGTATTCCTAGTGCCTGCTGGCCTAAGGTCATTCAGCATTGGTAGATAAAGGGAAGTCCAGAAGATTGCTGTTTAGAAACCCTGGGACTGAACTTTTAAGGTAGCTGCAGAATAAGTCCTGTATCGAGTCTAAGGATCTATTTGCATGACTCCCAGCGATGTCAGGGTAACTGAACCTTGTTCTCTGTTGCTGCTCTGAATTTAGGAATGAACTTTGATGGGTCTTTGTTAATCTGAAGAGTCTGAGAAAGTTAAATGAGGAGCTCATTCTTGACCAAGCATACCGTGCTGTAGTGTTGGTTTTTTTTGTTTTTTTTTTTTTTTTATCTCATCCTTCCATGAGTGTATGGCGCTGTATCTCATGTTCTCTGTGCAATATTCAGACCACCAAAATGGGGGGGAAAGCCCCTAATTTCATTTGAACAGTTGTCAAGTAATTGTTCTGAGTGTTTTATAGTATAAAAAGTTTAAGCCTCACAATAACAGTATGAAGTTGGTGGTGTTCTTTTTTCATTGGCCATGCTGTGAGGCATGTGGAATCTTAGTTTTCCAGACTAGGGATCAAACCCACGCCCTCTGCAGTGAAAGCACCGAGTCTTAACCACTGGACCACCAGGGAAGTCCCTGAGGTTGATGCTATTCTTACTGTCATTTTACAGATCAGGTAACTGAGGTGCAGAGAAGTGAAGTAACTTGCCCAAGGTCAGTAGCTAGCAAGTGTTAGAGTCACCATGCACACTCAGGAATCTGGCAGTAGAGTGCCTGCTCTTAACCCCTGCGCTATCCCAGCCTACATGATATGTCCCTTTGTACACTTCCAGAATAGTCTGTGTACACAACTACTTAAGTTTTTTTTTTTTTTTTTTTAATGTAAGATTGGTTTTGGACGAGGGTAGTTGGATTTCTAGAAAGTTTGATGTGACCTTCACTTAACCAGACTTATCCACAACTTCTACCAGTGAGGTGCTTTTTGGGAGACTTAGAAATCCCTTTATCTACATTAGTCACTGGAGAATGTTGCTGATTCTTTGCTTTGCACCTGAGTGACCTCAACTTCCTTTCGTATCTGTCTTCCTGTAATCCTTATTTTGATTTACTGCGTCTCATCTCTCAGGTAATCTCAACATTGACACTTGTCAGATGGTGTTTCTGCAGTGTCAGTTTAAGGTCATGCGTTTAATTCCCTTTCATCTTGAATTCCTGCATAAAGAAATAGAAATGGGGGAGGGAATGTGCACTACTGAGATAAAGGAAAATTAGCCATCAATTGCCAACGTGACCGTTCCCCCATCTTTTTCCCCAGCACCATGACCAAATTTAAGTAAATCCCTAAATGAACTCAAAATCCTTGAGTTCAGAGTTCACCAAGCTAATGCTAATGTCATTTTGTATGTCCAGTTTTTATCCTCTATATTATGATTGTGCAAAAATGTTCATAAATACTTTACATCATTCCTTTTATCCATCTTTTGATACTGATCTATATGTATAAAGGATAGAAATGGTATGAACCCAACAGAAGCAGAAGATATGAAGAAGAGGTGGCAAAAGTACACAGAAGAACTATACAAAAAAGAGCTTCACGACCCAGATAATCACAGTGGTGTGATCACACACCTAGAGCCAGACATCCTGGAATGAGAAGTCCAGTGGGCCTTAGGCAGCATCACTACAAACAAAGCTAGTGGAGGTGATGGAATTCCAGTTGTGCTATTTCAAATCCTGAAAGATGATGCTGTGAAAGTGCTGCACTCAATATGCAAGCACATTTGGAAAACTCAGCTGTGGCCACAGGACTGGAAACAGTCAGTTTTTATTCCAATCCCTAAGAAAGGCAGTGCCAAAGAATGCTTAAACTATCACACAGTTCCACTCATCTCACATGCTAGTAAAGTAATGCTCAAAATTCTCCAAGCCAGGCTTCAACACTACATGAACCGTGAACTTCCGGATGTTCAAGCTGGTTTTAGAAAAGGTAGAGGAACCAGAGATCAAATTGCCAACATCCGTTGGATCATCGAAAAAGCAAGAGAATTCCAGAAAAACATCTACTTCTGCTTTATTGACTATGCCAGAGCCTTTGACTGTGTGGATCACAACAAACTGGAAAATTCTTCACGAGATGGGAATCCCAGACCACCTAACCTGCCTCTTGAGAAATCTGTATGCAGGTCAGGAAGCAACAGTCAGAACTGGACATGGAACAACAGGCTGGTTCCAAATGGGGAAATGAGTATGTCAAGGCTGTATGTTGTCACCCTTCTTATTTAACTTATATGCAGAGTATATCATGAGAAACACTGAGCTGGAAGAAGCACAAGCTGGAATCAAGATTGCTGGGAGAATTATCAATAACCTCAGATATGCAGATGACACCACCCTTATGGCAGAAAGCAAAGAGAACTAAAGAGCCTCTTGATGAAAGTGAAAGAGAAGAGTGAAAAAATTGGCTTAAAGCTCAACATTTAGAAAACTAAGATCATGACATCCAGTCCCATCACTTCATGGGAAATAGATGGGGAAACAGTGAAAACAGTGAGAGACTGTATTTTTTTGGGCTCCAAAATCACTGCAGATGGTGACTGCAGCCATGAAATTAAAAGATGCTTGCTCCTTGGAAGGAAAGTTATGACCAACATACTAAAGTTTAGACAGCATACTAAAAAGCAGAGACTGAAGTTTAGACAGCATACTAAAAAGCAGAGACATTACTTTGCCAACAAAGGTCCGTTTAGTCAAAGCTATGGTTTTTTCAGTAGTCATGTATAGATGTGAGAGTTGGATTATAAAGAAAGCTGAACACAGAAGGATTGATGCTTTTGAACTGTAGTGCTGGAGAAGACTCTTGAGAGTCCCTTGGACTGCAAGGAGATCCTACCAGACCATCCTAAAGGAAATCAGTCCTGAATATTCATTGGAAGGACTGATGCTGAAGCTGAAACTCCAATACTTTGGCCATCTGATGTGAAGAACTGACTCATTTGCTGGGAAACTGACCCTGATGCTGGGAAGGATTGAAGGCTAGAAGAGAAGGGGACGACAGAGGATGAGATGGTTGGATGGCATCACGGACTCAATGGACATAGGTTTGAGTAAACTCTCAGAGTTGGTGATGGACAGGGAGGCCTGGTGTGCTGCAGTCCATGGGATCACAAAGAGTCAGACACAACTAAGCAACTGAACTGAACTGTATGTATATTCAGTTGTTTATCTGATACCTCCCTTTAAAGGCACCTCAGAGTAACATGGCATAAACCAAACTTTTTCTCAGTGGCCAAGTTCTTCCTTCCTTCTGCCTCCCAAATCTGATCTTTCATCTTCTGCATCTTAACTTGGTTTTCAAATCTGTCATTCTCATAAAATCCCTCCTACCACTATCCAAGGTGGGTTACCATTATATCTTACCTGAATTATTGCATTCTCTCTCCTATCTGGATCCTTATCTCCAGCTTGGCCCACTTCCAACTATTACCAGAATGATGATTCAAAAGTCACTTTCTTGTAATCCTAGAATACTTTTTTATCATCTCTATAATAAAGCCCAAAGTCATTTTGTTTTGTTTTGTTTTGTTTTTGCATAGTCTAGAAAATCTTCTTGAACTGGCCCTTGCCTGTTTTTTCAGATGCTTCTTGCACATTCTTCACTCCTTGTGGATCCCTCCTTAGATTCTTCGATTCAGCCGTACTGAACAAATTCCTTTTTCTCAAACGTCGTTGTTCTCTGTGTTTTCTGAACCTTCAAATGGGACGCTTTTCCTGCCTCTCACCCCACTAGCTTCTATGCACCCCTCTGTACGCAGCTTGCACATCATTAGGTAACTTTTCTTGACTCGTCTTGGTCCAGATTAGATGCCCCTCATCTTGGTCCAGATTAGATGCCCAAGCCTTGTGTTCCTGTAACACCATGTTCTGTCTCTTTGTAGCAGTTACTACCCTTGTGCAGCTTCTTGTTTTATCGTTTGGCTGGCCTCTGGACTAAGCTCTGTGATGACGCAGACTGTGTATCATCCTTTTCTTTCCGGGATGCAGCCAGTGCTTCACAATGCTTAACTGATACAGGTGACGTTTTACATTTGACTCAGAGAAGTAAGTTCAGTGAACAGTGAATCTCTCTGAAGGCACATATTTCATACTCTCACCCAAGAAACCTGACTAAAATGACTTTAAAAGTCAACTGAAATGGTTTTCAGTTTTCTAATTACCTTAACTCGTGTTGCAAAGTCAGATAAGGTATATACTCTTCATAGAAAGGCATACTTGTCTACCTGGGAGATAAATTGGGAGATTTTTATGTGTAAATTGCATAGATTGTTCATGTTATGCTATTAATATCAGTGATTCCTGAGTCTATTACTTTTTAAAGGAAATGGAACAGATCATCACTTCCAACCTAAACATTTGCTCTTCCTCTTCTGATATTTGTCTTGACTGAGAACAGATCTATTCTAGCTGGCCCTCAGGATAGAAACCTGAAAATTATTCTAGCGTCTCTTCACCCTTGTTCCTCAAAAGCAGTTCATCCCCAGTTGCTGCCTGTTATCTTCTAACAGATCTGTACTCTCTTTCTCTTTGTTTTTAATTCCGTAGGCTTCTGGTTTAGACTTCTAAGATAGCCGCCTCTGCCCCTTGCTACCTTTTAATCTACCTCAGAAATGATCTTTATACAAGTTTCGCCCATATATTTGCTTCTGGTTTAGGTCCTTCACAAGGTAAACTCTCAAGCTCTTTGATCATCATGCTTTTGCCCCTGCATTATTCTGCAGTTTAATCTTTTCCCATTGTTCTCATCTTACATATCACAAGCCAGTAATAACTGAATCCTTATAGATAGATAGTAGTAGATAGTGAAGTCACTCAGTCGTGTCCGACTCTTTGCGAGTCCACGGACAGTAGCCAACCAGGCTCCTCCGTCCATGGGATTTTCCAGGCCAGAATACTGGAGTGGGTTGCCATCTCCTTCTCCAGGGGATCTTCCCAACCCAGGGATTGAACCCAGGTCTCCCGCATTGTAGGCAGACGCTTTACCGTCCGAGCCACCAGGGAAGTCACAACTGAATCCTTATAGTTCCTTAAAATCACCATATTGTTTCAAGTCACTGTGCCTTTGTGTAGAATCTCTTTTGGGAAGCAAATCCTGACTTCCTTTGCATTCCTCAGCCAAGAAGTAGAATTAGTCATTATCCCCATACTTGAAACATTTACTTACATTGTGTTATAGTCTATTAATTAATTGACTTACATAGTGTGCTATTAAACTCTGAACTTCTAGAAGTTAAGAACACTAGTTTTGTGTATTTTTTTTGAATGGTTCACACAATGTGCATTAGTTTCTCAGGGCTGCCTAGCAAAGTACCACAAACTGGGTGGCATTAAAAAAAGCCCACATTTATTGTCCCACAGTTCTGGAGGCTAGAAGTCCCAAACCAAGACGCTGGCAGGACCACGTTCCTTTTGAAAACTGCAGGGACTCTTTGCTCTTCCAGCTTCTTTCTGGTGGCTTGCTGGCAGGTTTTGGTATCCCTTGGCTTGCTGCTGCAAAACACCAATCTCTGCCTTCACTGTCACATGGCTTTCTCCATATGTATCTGTCTTCTTACAAGGACACCAGTCATGTCGGATTAGGGGCTTACCCTACCTCTCTATGACCTCATCGAAACTTAACTGTTTCTCAACTGTCATCTGCAGTGACCCTATTTCCAAGTAAGATGATTCTGAGGTAGTGGGAGTTAGGACTAAAATATATATTTGGAAGGGGATACAACTTACTCCAGTGTTTAGCTTATAAGTATTCAGTAGATATGTACTGAATTGAAATATAAATGAAATGTATGTTATACATTCATGGTATATAATTAAAATATTTTTAGTGTGATTTTCAAAATTACTGTGTACAAAGTATCTTTTAGATTTATCTATTTCTAAAAATTACATAATAGTTACCTGGTACTTATGACATTTGAAAATTAACAAATATACTATATTAAAAGTAAAAGCAAGTATTATATTCTCCAAATTCTTTATTTTTAAGTCCACTTTTAATGTCTGTATTAATTTATATAATTTACATGTAGAAGTTTTAAAACAATAGATGTATTTTAAAGTTGGAGAGCACATTGTAGGCCTCAATAGCAGTAAATACCCTGTATCCTTTACTCTGTTTTAAGTTGTACCTCCTTTCTGCACACTATTGTACATTAATGTTGTAGCTTTTTTCTTCAGATTTTTTTTTTTGTAAAATCTCTGTTGTTTGAGTAGTTTTCCATATTTAACCTATATAATAAATTGTATCCTTTAATGGGAATATGGAGAAATTAAGCTTATGTGATCTACTTCTTACGTTCTAAGAGTCCTAGTTAGTGGGCAAACAAAATAGAAAGCTATGTCATCCTCAGTAAATAAGAAAACACAGAGTAACCTTATTTCTGTTTTTTTGTTTTTAAAGAGCCAGTACTTCCCTTTTTTGTTTTATTTTCTTTTATTTCTGGGTTTTTAAGTCACTGATCTGTTAGTTTAGTGAGACATCATCAGAACTTTTTAGACCATACCCAAGTTTCCTTTGCATTGAATGTTACTCAGGGGAACTCTTGAAAGAAGTAACTATGTTAAGTGTGTTTAAGTTTAATGGATCTCTTCTCTATCCCTGCTAAGGCCTAATAGTTACATTCCATTAACAACTGATGTAGTAAAACTTATTAGAAATTTTTTATGGCTAGTGCTTTTTGCATCCGAAGAAACTTTTGCCTACTCCAAGTTTACAAAGATGGTCTATGATTTCTTCTCAGAGTTTTCTAGTTTTAGGTTTTAGATTTAGATCTCTGATCCATTTTGAGTTGATTTTTATGTGTAGTGTAACTGAAGGTTGATGTTTTTTAAAAATTGATATCCAGTTGATCTAACACTATTTGTTGGAAAGATTTTCCTTTCCTATTGAATTATCTTTACAGTTTTGTCAAAAATCAGTTGACCAAATATGTGTGGGTCTGTTTTTAGATACCTCCTCAGTTCCATTGATGTATGTGTCTTTTCTTTTGTCAGTACCCCCATGATCTTGATTACTGAGCTGGAAATCATTTTAAGTCTTGAAATCAGGTAGAGTGAGTCTTCCAACTTTGTTCTTGGAATTTTGCTTATCCTAAGTTATTTGTATTTCCGTGTAAATTTTAGAATCAACTTGGCATTTTCTACTTGAAATGTCACGTAGAATTTTCATTGGGATTCCATTGAATGTGTAGATCAGTTCAGGATTGAATTGATCCTGAATTGATTGATCTTGAATTGATCCTAGGAATATTGTAATCTCCCAATCTACAAACATGGTATATATCTCTATTTATTTAGGTCATGTTTAATTTCTCTCAGTAGCGTTTTGTAGTGTTATGGAGGTCTTGGATTTATTCCTAAGTATTTAATATATTGGCTTCCCAGATGGCTCACTGGTCAAGAATCCGCCTGCAACACAGGAGACTCGGATTCAGTCCCTGGTTGGGAAGATCCCCCGGAGAAGGAAATGGCAGCCTACTCCAGTATTCTTGCCTGAGAAATCCCATGGATGGAGGCACCTGGTAGACTACAGTTAATGGAGTTGCCCTAGGTGGACTTACTGACTAGCAACTTAGCAGCTAAACTACCACCACATTTAATGGTGTTAAAATAACAGATCCTTTGAAAGGTTCACTACCTCATAAAGAGAGAGACTGCAACAACTGTGGGGTGATTGTTATAACCAAAGTCAAGTGAAAGCCAACTAGATATTCACAGTATTTGACTGGTAGCCCACTTTGTCAGGCTTTGGAAAAGTGACAATTTTTTTTTATACCATTTTTTTTCTACAAAAAATTTCGTTCAAACTTTTGAAAAAAATATTTTCATGAATCTTCTTTATACCTAGTGCTAGTTTGTTATTTTTTATCATAATGTTACTTAAGTATGTTTATACATAAAATGCATGCTTATAGTTCTGATAAAGCTATAAATCAGAAAAGGTACACAAATTCAACTAAGTAAAACTATAAAACCAGCATAGGCTCAAGGTAACAACATTGATGTGCTAGAAGACTAGACTTGAGATAGTGTTTTTCTACTATTACATTGCTGGAAGCAGTATAGTATGTTAATTAAGAGCACGGGCTCTAGAGTTAAGACTGAAGTTCAGATTTTGGCTCTAACATTATTTTTCCCAAGATGATAAGTTACCTAACTTACTAGGATTTTTGATAGAATTCTTGACATGTCAAGTCCTAGAGTAGTGCCTGGCAATCAATAATTGCTCAATAAATATTAACTATAACAATTGTTTTATATTGTCATTCTGAAACCTAATGATTAATGTTAGGTTTGATGGTAGCAAGTCTGATTCTCTGTTAATATGTTTCTGATTTTGGCTTTAACAATATGAATACTAATACATAGAATGTCTGCTTACCTAAGTTAACATACAGTATGGTGATAATAACTTTATAGCTTTGCTGATTTAGGATAATCAGATCTCATACTTAACTTAGACTCTGCTAGGCAGGCCTCCTTGAGGTTCATTTTTTAATGAGGTGTCCCATAATCTTTAACACGGAGTGTCTAATCCAATCATCACCCATATAAGATTTGGGAAAATCTTTCCTGAAGTTATTTTGAATTCTTGAAAATACAGAAAAAGCATTATTTTTGAGCATAGAGCTTGTCATCAGACTGCTGATGGAAATCAGTATATTCTAGAAACTATAGTTCATCCTTGAAGTGCTTCTGGGTTAATCTGTATATAATTTATAGTTGGAGCTCAATATCTGTGGTTCCTCAACAACCATGGATTCAATCAACCATTGACTGTGTAGTACTGTAGTACTACTTACTATTGAAAAATACCAGTGTATAGGACACCTGTACAGTTCAAATCCACATTGTTCAAGAGCTAGCTGTACTTATTCTCAGTAGTTTGAAAATACCTTGATTGCCTTATTTTTGATTCTCTTTTGTATAAACTTAGAATATATTGTAGTATATTGATAGCTATTCCTTGTCAGCTTAGACTCAGTTCATTTAAGTACCTTAAATATTAGCTAATTATGTTCTCATAACTACCAGTTAACATTGGTTGCCTGGTTAAATTATATTAATAGTAATACTGGAAAAATATTTTCATTTTATGGTACGTAAGAAAAGTTTAAGAGCCTCTTCATGAGATTGCAAGTGAGTTTCAGAATGTAATAAAAATGACTTATTATTACTACCTGTTGTTCTTAAAGTTAATGATTATTATAGAATTAAGTGGCTAAGCTTTTAATAAAATATAAAATTTTATCCACTTTGCCTTTTAATTATAATTTTTTTCTGGCTGTGGGTCTTTAGCAAACATACTATTTAACTTCTGTATGGTAACTTTTACCTGGACAGTAAGTACTTTTGACTTCCACAGCCATATACAGTTTTGTATTTTGATTCTGCCACATTTTTACAGTTTGAACTGTTATCATTTAAATACTGTGCCATAATGTATATGGTTTTTTTCCTATGAGCATGTATCATTTACTTCTTTTCTCATTAGTTTGTGACATTTAAACAGGTACATTACTTCACCATCACATATGCCATTTCAGTTCGGTTCAGTCGCTCAGTCGTATCCAACCCTTTGCAACCCCATGGACTGCAGCACACCAGGCCTCCCTGTCCATCACCAACTCCCAGAGCTTGCTCAGACTCACATCCATCGAATCGATGATGCCATCCAGCCATCTCATCCTCTGTCGTCCCCTTCTCCTCCTGCCTCCAGTCTTTCTCAGCATCAGGGTCTTTTTCTAATGAGTCAGGTCTTTGCATCGGGTGACCAAAATATTAGACTTTCAGCATCAGTCCTTCCAATATGCCATTTTCCTGATGTCAAATCTTAATACTTTTCATTTGGCAATTATTAATGCCGAAAAGTAGTTTTGTATTTATACCTGGTAAAAAAGAATGCATCATGAACAGATTTCCCAACAAATGAGAGTTGAGTGATATCACTTTCCGTGATTATGGACACTAATGTGAGTATAGATACAAAGGCAAAGCAGAACTAAAATTACAATGCAATACTTAGATATAAGATTTAAATGATTCATAATATGCTTATATTAATTGTATTTTATTCTGATAAAAATGAAAAGGGTTAACATTATGACATAAAATTATAGCCCTCCCAAGGTTCATTTGTTGAATCCAGTCTGAGAAACAATTGTCCTGGAGTATAGTGCAAAGAAAAAGAAGGATTCTGCTGTAAGGTTTCCAAACCCAGAGATGAATATTCTTTTTTTGTGTTAGTAGTTGAGTTTAGCTTTGTATAATCAAATACTCCGTGGCAGTGACTTAAGCTAGATCAGGGTTTAACCTTTCCCCTTACGTAACAAGGAATCTTAGGCAGTTTGGAGCTGATGCAGTGGCTCCATCGTATTACCAAGCTCCTCTGGCTATTTCCCATCCTTAAGTCCTTAATTCCTGTTCCTTAGATGACCTCTGGGGGCCCAGCCATCATGACCTTGTTCCCAGAAGGAAGAAAGGAAAGGACAAAGGGAGAAAGGCAAAAACCGGACAAGTCTGTATTTCTGAGGCCTTTGGCAGAAGCCCCACCCAGTGACTTCTGTTTGCGTATCATTGGCCAGAACTGTGTCATAGGATATTTTCCATATCAAAGGAGGCTGGGAATATGTTTTAGGTGAGCATATTGCTGCCCCAACAGACTGGGACTCTGTAATAAATAAGAGAGAATGGGTATTCTGCGTAGGCAAATAGAAGTCTCTGCCACACTAACCAAGCAGGCATGTTAAGAAAGCTCAAAAAACAAATACCAGCGCCTCCCCCAGTCTCTCTTTTATCTGCATTTCTACTTTAAAGTTATATGAAAGGAATATAAATGAAATAAGATCCTAAATTGCTAGACCATGAAAGAGGTATAAAGATCATAGTCCTGTCATTTTAGACTTAGAGATAATTAGTGAATTATTAGAGGCCAAAGACATAAGTTCCAGAATGAAAATTTGAAGTTCTTGACTCCCACACCAGTCCCTGTTCTTTTGATTTGTTGTGTCTGTGCGCTCAAACGCTCAGTTGTGTCCGACTCTTTGCGACCCCGTGGACTGTAGCCCGCCAGGCTCCTCTGTCCAAGGGATTCTCCCGGCAAGAACACCAGAATGGTTGCCATTTCCTCCTCCAGGGGATCTTCCCAGTTTGTGCTGCTTCATAAAATCTGGTTGTTCATGTATAATTCTCCTACATACACAAGACAGCTGTGTTTCTGTTTACACCCTTGGGGAGAAAGTCCTCTTATCCCTTAAATGATTACAATAAAAGTCATAGGGAATTTCATGTTTCTTATTTGAGGGTCTTATATGTTCATTTTGATAGTGTGGATGGTGCTTCCAGTATTTATATATTTATTCATTCACTCTTCATGCATATTTTCAACATCTACAATAGATTATGAGATCTCAAGCACAACCATATCTCATTAGTTTCTGTATCCCTAAGTAGGTCCTCATTGATGAATGAAAAATTGTGTCATAGTCCCTGTCCTCAGGTAATCCTTAGGCAAGTCTGGGAGATGGATAAGAAAGTCAGTGATAATGGTACAGTAAAGGCCAAGTTCTTTGAGATGATGGAAGTACAGGAAGAGAATTAAAATCTCTGAGGCGCAAAGAGGGTCTAGAATGACTTCAACAGAAGGTAGTCCTGAGGTCATCCCTGAATGGGTTTTCCAGGTAAAGAAAGAAGGCGGCTGCATATCAAGGCAAAGAAGGTTTTTAGCGGCCCAGGGCCAGTGAGAAACTGTGTTTAGGGAGGAGGAGGCTGCAAGAAATGCGCGAGAAGGCCATAGTAGAAAATGAGGCTTGGGACGTTGACTGTGGCCATGGCTGTATTAGAGAGGCTGTCGCACACATGTTACGAAACATGTTAAAGGGTTTGAGGGTTTGAGTTTACCAGACTCTGCTGATGGTGTGCCATGGACGCAGGGCAGAGAACAGAGGCTCAGGTGCACCCTTCCGGATGGTCACGTGGCCTTGCCGTTGGACCGTGGCACCTTAGTACAGAGCCCACTACCAGCGAGGTGCCTCCTGTTACTCCAGCTGCAGATGACCAGGGCACACACATCCAGATCCTTCTTCCTTCTTGGTGGTTCTTCCCAGGGTCTTCCTTCTGACAGAGCCTTGTTAGACGTTTCCAATCACACACGGATTCCGTCTGTACCTTTTTTCACTTTTTTTGCCTGTTATGTTGTCCTTACTCTTACCCAGTCAAGGACCCATAACAAGTATTCTTTTTGACCTCTGTCCAATAAAGAATGATTTATTTCTATTTGGTAGTTGGTTATATACTAACTTGTGTGTATAGGAACCTAAGATGGTAAAATAGACTGGATGAATCTTTTTTACCTCTGAATTGTGAGATAAAGGCAGTGTTTCAGGAATTTCAGATAGCAAGAAGATGGGAAGCCTGCTCCTAAGACTTGGTTAGGGTCTGGCACCTGGCCTACCCATCCTTGCTTCTGGTCTGCAGCCTGCCTGTACCCCATCCCAGCAGGGGCCTCTAGTGGCTCTCCTTTCAGTCTGTTTTCCCTTCCCTGTTAAAAGATTTTTCTTCCCCACATCTCACATTTAGCCCCACATTTCCTTCAGGGACTCCCAGTAATGTCATTTGTTTTCTGGTATCCAGCAGAATACAGCCAGACTTCCCTTCTCTCCCGTCCATCCTAGAATGGATCTTAGCCTTTGTTGACTCTTGCTCTAGTGATGGAGTTTATGGTGGTGGAAGGTGAAATTGGAAGGTCATCCTCCTGGTTAATTGACCCTGTCTCTCTCTAACTTTGAAAGTAAAATGTGCTATGAAAAAGTTCACCTCTTTTTTTTTTTTTTCACTTGCCTACAGTGCAGGAGACCCAGGTTTGATCCCTGGGTTGGGAAGATCCCCTGGAGAAGGAAATGGCAACCCACTCCAGTATCCTTGCCTAGAAAATCTCATGGGCAGGGGAACCTGGTGGATTGCAGTCCATGGGGTCGCAAAGAGTTGGGCATGACTGAGCAACTAACACACACAGACATTATATTAATAACAATAAAGGAAATAACAGAAAATTCTCAAATCCCACAGCCAGAAACCATAAACTGTTTCTACTTTTTCCCTACATTCTCTTCCAGTCTCTGCCCATATACATGATATTAACTATTACTTTTATTGTGTGCCACCTAATCATAGTTCAAGGAAATTGAAGTGATTGAGATCTGGGAATATATTGGGTAATAATGGCTTCTTATTTTGATTATTTCCTTTTAGGAAAGACACTGCTGATCCTGTAACATGGAGGATTGCCTTCATACCTCATCTGAGAATCTATCCAAATTGGTCAGCTGGGCCCACAGCCATGGGACCATTTGCAGCCTCATTCCAAACCTGAAACACTTACTTTCAGAAGGTTCCCATGGGAACCTGACGGCAATGTGGGGCTGTAGTGCAGGCCACGCTTATCACTGGCCACTGACAGCTACTTGCAGAGCTGGCTCCCAAGAAAGGGTCTGTTTCCAGGATAACAGAAGTTTTAACTCTGATAGTCCAAGTATAATTGGCGTGCCCTCTGAGACTCAAACTAGCCCCGTTGAAAGGTACCCTGGCAGACCAGTGAAAGCGAAGCTAGACTGTAATCGGACCAGAGACTCTTGTGACTTCTCTTATTGCAGTGAGCCCTCTGAACTGGATGAGGCGGTTGAAGAGTATGAAGATGAAAACACTCTGTTTGACATGGTTTGTGAGTCCTCTGTGACGGATGAAGATAGTGACTTTGAACCCCAACCGCAGAGGCCTCAAAGCATTGCGCGAAAAAGGCCTGGAATAGTCCCATCTTCTCTCCATTCGAGCTCCCAGACTCAAATGATTGATGAATGCAGCAGTGATGTCATCATTAAGAAGATCAAACAAGAGATTCCCGAAGATTACTACATTGTGGCAAATGCAGAGCTGACTGGAGGGGTAGATGGACCAGCCCTGTCATTGACACAGATGGCAAAACCCAAGTCTCAGGCTCATGCTGGGCCCTCCTTAGGGTCTGCTAAGCTGATTTCCCACGTAACATCCGCCATCAGCACAGAGCTGGACCCACATGGTGTGTCTGCGTCCCCCTCTGTGATGTCTAGACCAGTCGTCCAGAAGACCACCAGGGTATCTCTGGCTTCACCTAACAGGGGACCCCCTGGTGCCCATGGCACCAGCCAGCACGTGGCCATGCAGATGCCCGTGAGCACATCCCATCCTAACAAACAGATCAGCATCCCTTTGTCTGCCCTGCAGCTGCCGGGACAGGATGAACAAGTTGCTTCCGAAGAGTTCCTGTCCCATCTGCCCAGCCAGGTCTCCTCCTGTGAGGTGGCCCTTTCTCCCTCAGTTAACACAGAGCCAGAAGTGAGCTCCAGTCAGCAGCAGCCCCCAGTCGCTCCGACCATAACCACCGAGGCCACGGCACAGTGCATACCAGGTATGGCGCGTGAGGCGACAGAGTCCCTCGTTCACGTGCATCAGAGAGTTGTGCGCCGTCAGCACTCCTAAAACCGTCGGCCCAATTTGCTAGAATTTGGGCCTTTGTTATTCTCAGAAAGGTAGAAATAACGAAATAGAATATACTCAGGTGATATAAAAAGGAAATTCATCATCCAGTCGGTGTACCTCAGGGCTGAGAGGACAGCTGTAGGATTGTGCTGTTGATATCACATGGCTAAATTTAAGGTTTATATCTGATCTGAAGCTGAATTTTTATATAGTAAAATGATTTTTGAAAGCTTTGCTCTCCTATCAGTATCAAGGTATTTGGTTATAGTTTTGAAGCCAAAATGATGTTGGGTTAGGCATATAATGAAAATAAACATAATATTTTTTTTGCCAGTATTATTTATTGGAACCAATTTAGCACTTTATTCATTTTAGTGGTACAGCAATTTAAGACAGGTTTTTAAAAATAAAAGCAAAACAAAACCCAAATATATCTAGAAGAAGTAGTTTATATTTTTTCTCAAAATATATAATAATCAGATAACTTGCATTTCTGAAATACATGGATCTAACTAGAATGGATTGAGAGGAGAAGAAAATAGTTGTATGAGGCCCCTGTCTGTAATTCTAACATTCTAAACGTTCTGTAATTCTAGCATTCAGTATTTATTTAATCTGAGCTGTTGTTATATAGAAGGGGCTTGAGTGTCATGGTTTTGGGTTCATGATTCAAATCTGATAGGCCAGAAGCAGAAACATGGAAGGGATGAACAGACATGCAGAGTGCTGTGGAGAAAGCAGACATTCGTGGCACATTTTGGTTTCATTTTAGTTCTTCTCATAAAGTCATGTATTTTAGGAAAAGCTTCTGGAAGCCTGAGATATCTATGCTTTTACCCTCTAGCTTCCTGAAATGACATTGCTTTGCAAACATGCTTTCTCCATTTTAGTGTCAGCCTTAAGATTCCAAAAGGAAATCTTCAATTTATAATTTCCAAATATAATCTTGACACTACTAATAAAATATACAATGAAAATACTCATATCTGATTCAGAATTATGGTTTTCAGTTTATTCATCTTTCTTTCTTTTCAAAAAACAGCTTTATTGAGATAAAACTTATGTACCTTAAAATAACTCTTTTTAAAGTGTTACAATTTGGTATTTTTTGGTATATTCACAGAGTTGTGTAACTATCGCCACTGTCTAATTTTGAAATATTTTCATCACCCCAGAAAGAAACCCCATACCCGTTAGCAGTCATTTTTTCCCCCTTCTCACAGCCCCTGTCAACTGCTTATCTACTTCTGTCTCTATAGATCTGCCTGTTGTCCACAGTTCATATAAATGGATTCTTATTTTATGGCCTTTTGTGACAGCCTTCTTGTACTTAGCTTACTTTTTTTAGTTAATCTATGTGGTAGTGTCTATCAGCATTATTTTCCCTTTCATTATCAAATAATATTTCATTGTGCGGATAGACCACATTTTGTTTTTTCTTTATCAACTGATGGACACAAGTGGTTTCCATTTTTTTGGCTGTGGTAAATACTGCTGCTAATGTCATTTATGTACATGTTTTTGTGTGGACATACAGACACGACTGAGCGACTGAACTGAGCTGACGTTTTCATTTCTGTTGGGCAACTGTCTAGAAGTGGAATCTCTGGGTCATATGGTAACTCTATGTTTAACTTTTTGAGGAGCTGCCAAACTGTGTTCCAAAGCATCTTCACCATTTTACAGTCTCACCAACAATTTTAAATGATTCCTGTTTCTCCATATGCTCACCAACACTTGTTTTCCATTAAAAAAAAAAAATTATCCTGCTGGGTGTGTGAAGTGGTATCTTGTTGTGGTTTTAATTTGTGTATCTTCTTTTGAGAAAAATCCATTCAGATCCTTTGCCCATTTTCTAGTTATGTTGCCGTGTTATTGGTGAGTTGTAAGGGTTCTCTGTGAATTCTAGCTTTAAGCCTTTTATTAAGTATACATTTTGTAAATATTTTCCCCCTTTCCTTGGGCTGTCTTTTCCTTGTCCTTCCTTTCTTGTTTTACTTCAATCACTTAATCACAAAATGGTCTTTGACCTAATCTTCACATCATGAGACACAACATTGTCTTTATTAGGCCAGTGAAAGTTTTTTCTAAGAAATCTGATTCTTGATATCTATAAGATATAAGTAGTACCTTTTCACTTAAATAGTTGGGAATCTAGTTTATTTGTCCCCCTCCCCTTTTTGTGTGTGAAATAGGAGATAGCCTGACAACAGTTTCTACATTCTACTTTATGTTTGAGGGTAGAATTCAGAAATGTATCTTACAAAGTGGTCCAGTATAACAAAACAGCTTAGTAAAACTGCTACTTGTGTTGTATATTCTAATAATTTAACCATGCAGAAAGCAAGTTGCAAGATTACCTTGCATCTGTCTAGTGGATATTAGTCCACTGTACGTGTATAGTAAATTAGAAATTAAAGCTTGAACTAACTGTAATAGGAATTTCCTAAGGAGTGATCCTGATATTTTGATCCATTGTTCCATGAAGGATGTTATATTATTAGGAAATTATTGGCTTTGGAGAAACACTTTCTGAACTGGAAGCATCAATGAGACAAATTAAAATCTGATTGATACTCTTCTTTAATGAGAGATATATAAAGTTAATTTACAATTTACCTTTGTTCTGTGGAGCCCAAACTATGTTCTGTGCTCTTAAAAGTTTTATTTATTTATCAGTATTTGTGTTTTTTGCCTGTTTGTAATAAAATGAAGTGAAGTGAAGTGAAAGTCACTCAGTCATGTCCAACTCTTCGTGACCCCATGGAACGTAGCCTGCCAGGCTCCTCTGTCCATGGAATTCTCCAGGCCAGAATACTGGAGAGGGTAGCCATTCCCTTCTCCAGGAGATCTTCCCAATCCAGAGATCAAACCCAGGTCCTCCCGCATTACAGGCAGATTTTTTACCATCTGAGCCACCAGGGAAGCCCTGATAGTAACAGAATAAATTTTTTTGAAACATAGATTTTTTAAAAAAGAAATTCAGAATCCAGCACATCCAAATGTATGTGGATGTATATGTGTAGATGGACTATAAGCACTTAATATGTAAAGCATGCTTAGGACTAAGCAAGGAAAGGTTATAGAAGAACTAACTGAAAGCAACATTGGGTACTTTTAAAATGGATGTTATATTCGCTTAAGTATTTATCAGATCACTGTAGAAATACTGTGTATCTTTGAATAATATTTTTAAAATAAATAATTTGACAAATGACTATTGAGTCAGCCAGAAACGGGAATAAACTGTCCATTTTGTTTAGTTTTACTGATACCATTTAAATTCTATTTTCTGGGAGCACCCTGGTGGTCCAGTGGTTAGGACCCAGTGCTTTCACTGCCATGGCCCTTGGTTCAGTCCATAGTCATGGAACTAAGATCCCATAGGCTACAGCATGCCCCTCCCCCTAAAATCTGGCTCCCTATTGGAAAGCCATTCTTATTTCTTTTCTATTCAGGACTAAACTCATAGCGTTATAAAATGTTAACAAGGTGTGGATAAAACTGCTAATTTTCATGTTAGCTCTGTTATAAAGCTCAACTCAAATCTTAGCAGTCATGCATAAAGAGGATATCCATTGTTAGAAGAATTATTGTCTTATCCCCAAGTGGTTTGGATTCTATTAATTTTTGAGATTTTTATGTAAATTTAGAGCATTTGTCACAAATTTAAATTTTTATTGCATTGTAAGTTGAGTTTTTATGTGTATATTTCTTAAATATATATATATACACAAAGCTTCCTTTATGATTTTGTGCAGGAACTCTCCCTTTTTTTATTGAACTATAGCTGATTTACAGTATTGTGCCAATCTCTGCTATACAGCAAAGTGATTCAGTTATACACATACATACATTCTTTTTTTATATTCTTTTCCATCATCTTTTATCACAGGATATTGTAGCACCTTGTTATTTAGCCATCTAAATGTAATCGTTTCCTCTGTTTGTGTGCTGAGTCGCTCAGTTGAGTCTGACTCTTTGCAACCCCATGAACTGTAGCATTCCAGGCTCCTCTGTCCATGGAATTCTCCAGGCAGGAATACTGGAGAGGGTTGCCATACCTTCCTCCAGGGGATCCTCCCAACCCAGGGATCGAACCCAGGTCTCCTGCATTGCAGGCTGATTCTTTACTGTCTGAGCCACCAGGGAACCCCTACCAACCCCAGTTTCCCAGTCTATCCCTCTTCCTTGCCCCATCCAGCCACACTATGTCACTCTATGTCCATGAATCTGTTTCTCTTTTGTAGGGGGGTTCATTTGTGCTGTATTTTAGACTCCACAAATGAGTTATATCATATGTTATGTCTTTCTAACTTCAGTTAGTATGATAATTGCTAGTTGCATCTATGTGTGTGTGATAGTTGTGTTCAGCTCTTTGTGACTCTATGGACTGTAGCCTGCCAGGCTTCTCTGTTCGTGGGATTTCCTAGGCCAGAGTACTGGAGTGGGTTGCCATTCCCTTCTACAGGGGATCTTCCTAACCCAGGGACTGAACCTTGGTCTCCTGCATTGCAGGCAGATTCTTTACCGTCTGAGCCACCAGGCTGCAAACAGCATTATCTCATTCTTTTTTATGACTGAGTGGTACAGCAAATCTGGAAAACTCAGCAGTGGCCACAGGACTGGAAAAGATCAGTTTTCATTACAATCCCTAAGGAAGGCAATGCCAGAGAACGTTCAAACTACCACACAATTGTACTCATCTCACACGCTAGCAAAGTAATGCTCAAAATTCTCCAAGCTAGGCTTCAATAGTATGTGAACCATGAACTTCCAGATGTTCAAGCTGGATTTAGAAAAGGCAGAGGAACCAGAGATCGCATTGCCGATATCCATTGGATCATCGAAAAAGCAAGAGGGTTCCAGAAAAAAATCTGCTTTTGCTTTACTGACTACGCAAAAGCCTTTGACTATTCCACAACAAACTGGAAAATTCTGAAGCAGATGGGAATACCAGACCACCTGACTTGCCTCTTGAGAAATCTGTGTTCAGGTCAGGAAGCAACAGATAGAACTGGACATGGAACAACAGGCTGGTTCCAAATGGGAAAAGGAGTACGTCAAGGCTATATATTGTCACCCTGCTTATTTAACTTATATGCAGAGTGCATCATGAGAAACGCTGGACTGGATGAAGCACAAGCTGGAATCAAGATTGCCAGGAGAAATATCAATAACCTCAGATACTCAGATGACACCACCCTTACGGCAGAAAGTGAAGAGAACTAAAGAGCCTCTTGATGAAAGTGAAAGAGGAGAGTGGAAAAGTTGATTTAAAACTCAGCAGTCAGAAAACAAAGATCATGGCATCTGGTCCCATCACTTAATGGGAAATAGATGGGAAAACAATGGAAACAGTGAGAGACTTTATTTTGGGTGGCTTCAAAATCATTGCAGATGGTGACTGCAGCCATGAAATTAAAAGACACTTGCTCCTTGAAAGAAAAGTTATGACCAACCTAAATAGCATATTAAAAATAAGAAACATTATTTTGCTGACAAAGGTCCATTTAGTCAAGGCTATGGTGTTTCCAGTTGTCTTGTATGGATGTGAGAGTTGGACTATAATGAAAGCTGAGCGCCAAAGAATTGATGCTTTTGAACTGTGGTGTTGGAGAAGACTCTTGAGAGTCCCTTGGACTGCAAGGCAATCCAACCAGTCCATCGTAAAGGAGATCAGTTTTGAATAGTCATTGGAGGGACTGATGCTGAAGCTGAAACTCCAATATTTTGACTACCTGATGTGAAGAGCTGATTCATGGGAAAAGACCCTGATGCTGGGAAAGATTGAAGGTGGGAGGAGAAGGGGATGACAAATTATAAGATGGTTGGATGGCATCACCGACGAAATGGACATGAGTTTGAGTGGGCTCCGGGAGTTGGTGATGGACAGGGAAGCCAGGCGTGCTGCAGTCCATGGAGTTGCAGAGTTGGACACGAGTGAGTGACTGAACTGAGCTGAGTATTGCATTGTATACATGTACCACATTTTCTTAATCCATTCATCTGTCAGTGAACATTTAGTTTGTTTCTGGTGATGCGTCAAACTCCTACCCTGGAAAGGATACCGAGACCAGTTCTACACAGACCACACAGCTGACTGTGGGGGTCAGATGGAAGTGTTCTTCCAGGGCCATTCTGGATTCTAATCTTGAAAGAGACAGCATACCAGAGATACCTACTACTTTTTTTGTTTTGGAAGTCGCTCAGTCACGTCCGACTCTTTGCAACCCTGTGGACTATACGGTCCATGGAATTCTCTAGGCCTGAGTACTGGAGTGGGTAGCCTTTCCCTTCTCCACCTACTACTATTTATACAGGGTGAATTTTTGTTGTTGTTGTTTTTGAACATTTAGTGTTCTTTGTGAGGCAGATAGAATTGTTTATATATATATATATATATATATATATATATCATTCAAATGCTGGATGTACTAGAACAGTGTTCTGATCTAAGGGATAAAAATATACATAAGTAAATATATGCTTATGTGTATATGTATGCATATGTATACATACATACACATGCAAACATTTTATACAGTTCTTTGTTCCACAAGAAATATATGACTTCTTATCGGACAGACCAATACTATATTTGCTTTCTTAGGCACAGTCTTTCTTGTACCTTCCTACAGGAAGACCTGCAACATGAATTCTGAAAGCTAAGAGAAGCAGAGTTGAAAGTCAGGCTTAGTTTATGCCATCATTTCCCTGCTTGTTATAAAGGGGTGCTTATCTGAGGATTGGTGGCAGGGAGTGTGGGCGCTGAGATAGTAGAGCTTGGCCACTCAGGGTTTGGGGTCAGACATGCCTAGGTAAATTCCCAGCCCTGTCTCCTACTGGCCTTGTGACCTTAACTCAACTATTTCTCTGACACTCAGTGTCTTCATTTGAAAAGTAATAACAACTGTCTGTCTCACAGGATTGTTTGAGGACCAAATGCAAAGTATAGGTGAAGCACTGAACAGAGTATTTGACATATGATAAACATTCAGTGAATAGTAGTCTCCATCAATATTATTTTCATTGTCATTGTTGCTGTTATTAGATTGTGCTGAATACTCTTGAATAGTCAAGTAGATTCTGATTCGGATTAACAGTCATTCATCTACTAAAATGGTCCATGAACAAGTATCACCTGGGTTCTTACTAGAAATGCAGGTTCTCAGGTTCCACCCCAAACCCACAGAATCAGAATTTGCATTTTAACCATGATCTCCAGGTAATTTGTATGCACACTGAAACTTGAGAAGCAGGGATGTAGGAAATGCAGGTTCCACGTTAGATGGCACATTGTTACTCCTTTTGACTGCACAGTGACTTTGAACACTTTTCCTGTTTGAGAGAATTCCCTCCTTTGTGTATCTGCACTACCCCATTGGAGAGGCCAGAAACTCTCTTTTCCAAGTTGATATTTCAGTGAGGGCACAATCTTGTGACCTGAGGCTTTGCCATTCAAATGCATTCACTCTAGACTCTAATCAGAATTACCTAAAACTTCCCTGGCCGTCCAGTGGTTAAGACTCAACGCTTACAATGCAGGGGGCATGGGTTCGAGCCCTGCTAGAGGAACTATAAAATCCCACATGCTGCACAGCATGGGCAAAAATAAATAAATAAAATGGTCCCTATAGGAATCTGTTTTATAAAATACAGTCCAATTTCTAGAGGCAGCAGGAACAGGATTCCACCCCGCCGAGGCCTCAGCTGGAGTTTGCTGGCTGGTTTGTCTCCACCAGGGCAAATCAATGGTTTGACCATCTCCATATCTGGTTTCTTGGTGTTCTGGGAAATTATGTGGCCTTTATTAAATTCTTTTTCTGCCTAAACTAGCTAGACTGGGCTTTCATTGTTTTAAACAAAGAAGCTGGAGAAATATAACCTCCAGGTAATTTTATCCTTGAATTGCCTTTGGTAGTGAGTGGCAAAAATATGGAAAGTTTGGTAAGCTCTAATAAGGGAGAGTGAGCTTTGTTTCATTAGGCCTCTTGTTGTTGTTTAGTTGGTAAGTCATGTCTGACTCTTTGCGACCCCATGGACTGAAGCATTCCAGGCTTCCCTGTCCTTCACTATATGCTGTCTATGTTTGACATAGCTTTCTTTCCAAGGAGCAAGCATATTTTAATTTCATGGGTGCAGTCACCATCCCCAGTGATTTTGGAATCAAAAAAAAAAAAAAATCTGCCGCTGTTGCCATTTTTTTTTTCCATCTATTTGCTATGAAGTGATGGGACTGGATACCATGATCTTAGTTTTTTGAATGTTGAGTTTTAAGTCAGCTTTTTCACTCTGCTCTTTCACCTTCATCAAGAGGCTGTTTAGTTCCTCTTGACTTTCTGCCATTAGAGTGGTATCATCTGCATATCTGAGGTTGTTGATATTTTTCCCAGCAGTCTACATTCCAGCTCATGATTCATCCAGCCTGGCATTTCGCATATTTTAAATAAGCAAGGTGACAGTATACAGCTTTGATGTACTCCTTTCCCAATTTTGAACCAGTCTGTAGTTCCATGTCCCATTCTAACTCTTGCTTCTTGACCTTCTTACAGGTTTCTCAGGAGGCAGGTAAAATGATCTGGTATTCTCATCTCTTTAAAAATTTTCCACAGTTTGTCGTAGACCTCTTAAAAGAAGGTAAGTGGACTAGATGCTTACCTAGTTTATTCATGTACTTCTTCTCTTGTAATGCTCAGGGCGGCTTAATGGAGCTACTAAGCACTCTTCTCTTCAATCCCAACGCGTTGTGCACCATACCATGCAGCCATGTGTTGATAGGTAGTCAGTGTTGAGAACGTATCTGGGGTAAGTTAAATACCTGCTCCCAGGAGTTTCCAGGACTCACTGCTTGGTATTTGCAACATCATCTAAAAACAATGACTTTGTTCCATTCCACTCACCTAATTGCACAGGGAAGAAATCAGGTCCCTCTCTCCCATTATGATATGGACTTCATGTCCACAGGAAGAAAGAGCAGGTCAAAAGCTTGATGAAACTGCATATCCTTAAACGTGTTGCTGACACTCGGAACCCGCTAAGATATTTCTATCAGCACCCCTTCCCATAGCCGTTTGGAGGCTCCCCTCTACCCTTGAGCTGAGCATCACAGGTCTCAGCTGTTTCTGGACAAGATAACCACCTCTTAACTCCCCTGCCTGAGTCTCACAGGATCTCCTGTCCGCTGCCTAAGCGTCACAGATTCCCTTCTCCCCAGCTGATCAAAGGGCAGTTCTCAGAGTGGTGGTGGTGGGAGTTGTCTTAGGTTTTATCATGGGTAGTAGAATACCTGTGGTCAGAATGAGTGTAAGGAACTGGGGATGGTGGGCTCCAGCCTCTGGCTGAGGGGCACTTTCCTCCTTCCTTCTTTCCTTCCTTTTTTGTAGTTCTTAAGAAAGACAAAAGTTGTGGTTTTAAGTTAGTTTTTAGGCTTGTTTTCTACACTTGGGGAAAGGGATAGGGAGGAGATAATGTGACTAAGTATATACACTCATTCTGTTCTAAAAAAAATTGATTATATTGCCGTGTCTTTTCAAAGTATTTAGGTTTTTACAAAGAAAGTTTTACCAAGACAGTAATGAACACCCACTCTACCTTGTATAATACAGTTTATAACTTAGGATAACTTATATATAACTTATCATAAAGCTGTAATAATAGCAGTGGAGTAGTCTGACCAAAAAGATAGACAGAGTGATGGAACAGAGTAGAGAGCCCAGAAACACGTGTACACATGTGTGGGGACTGTATGTGAAAGAGAGGTGCCTGGGTCAGTGGGGGGGGATCCACCAGGCAGTGGATGGCATTGCACAGTTGGTCTTTGCTGTAGAACAAGATAAAATTAGATCCTTACCTCACATCAGGCATGACAGTAAGTCTCATATAAAGATCTAAATATGAAAATATAAAACTTGAAACAGCTTTAAGGAAGTCTTGCTAAGTGGCCTTGGTGTTGGGAACAGTACGCAGACCATAAAGGAAAAGATTGAAAATGCTGACAGCTATTAAAATCTTAGCTGGGACAAGGGATATCATAAAGTTAAAAGACAAGCAGTTAAACCTGTGTGATGATTTTAATGCACATAACCAAGAATATTCATACACAGAATATGTGAAGAACTTCCACAGATCAGTAGGGAAAAGGTCAAATAATCCAGTAGGCAAATGAGCAAGGGAAAATGAAGAGGCGCTTAGAGCAAACCCGTATAGTTAATGAACATATGAAAAATGCTCAACCTCACTGGTAATCAAGGGAATGCAAAGTAAAACAGCAATATGATACCATCAGAAAGGCAGAAATTATGAACTTTACTGCAAATGTTGCTTCAACTATAGAGAACATGCTGGTGGTAATATGACTTGGCACATCCACTTGGGAGAGCAGCCTATAGTATCTTATAAAGTTAAATGTGTGCATATCATACAACCTTGGAGTCCAGTTTCTAGGCATCTGTCCTAGAGAAACTTCCTCACATATAAAAGGAGAAAAGTACAGGGGTGTACATTGCACCTTTGTTTGTGATAACAAGAAAAAATCGGTTAACAACCTTAGTGCCTGTCGGAAGATAAATTGTGATATACTTTTCAGTGGAATATATACATCAGTCAGATCTGCATTCATTAGTATAGATACGTCTTTGAAATGGAGTTGCAGAATAATATATAGAGTACCATACTTCAAAAAGTGAATAAACCACACTGTGTGTTGTTGTATATTACATTCTCACATACCACATGTAGTTACGAAACGTAGGCTGGGAGGAGGCGTACCAGTACACGATGTGTGCCTTTGGGAGAGAGGAGGGATGACATTGAGTACACGGAAACTTGAGATGTATCTACGATGTTTTCTCTTAAAACCATGGGATAGATATTACATTATTAACATGTATTAAGTCTGGCAGAAACACAAGTTCATGTTATATACAGGTAATAGAGGCACGGTGCTTCATTATGAAAATCTGGGTACACAACTGCCTAGACTCAAGTCCCAGCTCCGTTACTTATTTTCTGGGTGACTTTGGCAGGTCATTTAACCTCTCTGTCTCTTAGCTTTATCATCTGTAAAATGAAAGATCTGTAAATGAAAGAAAATAATGGATCTATTCTCTAGGGTTGATATAAGGGTTAAATTAATCCATATAACGCCATCTGGTTCATTGGTAAGCATAATTTAGTATTCCGCCTACTTTTCTGTATGTTTTTAAATGTGAGTACTGGAGAAGGAAATGGCAACCCACTCCAGTACTCTTGCCTGGAGAATCCCATGGAGGGAGGAGCCTGGTAGGCTACAGTCCATGGGGTTGCAAGGACACGACTGAGAGACTTCACTTTCACTTCACTTTTATAATATAGCTCATGAAGCATCAAGTTGATAGTGGAATATTTATGAGATAAAGGCATTATGACATTATTGTTATTACTGAATATAGAGGTTTTTTGGTAAGAAAGCAAACTTTACTAACATTATCTCCCAGTATACTTGTTTATAGACAAAGAATTAGAGAATTAGTCTCACAGATTTCACTATGGCTTTCCTCATGATTATGATGGGTGCATTATTTTTTAAGTTCTTCTATTAGAATGAATAAAAACCACAAAAACAAAATGTCCTGTATTATCTATATATATAGCACTTTCATTTCCAGGATCAACATTGCTTGAGTTCTGTGCAGAAGAGATTGTTTGCT
The DNA here is from genome assembly GCF_001704415.2 of Capra hircus. Classification (NCBI taxonomy): domain Eukaryota; kingdom Metazoa; phylum Chordata; class Mammalia; order Artiodactyla; family Bovidae; genus Capra; species Capra hircus. The sequence continues at coordinate 101,605,323 of NC_030815.1, forward strand.
TTAGTTTACTGACTGGAAGTGAGGTACTAGATTTGCTTGGAGTTCCAAAAGTGTAGTTTCCTACTGTTTATCTAAGAAAGGGTTGGTACTCTGGTCCCTGGTCTCTATCTCTGGCTGTTTTGGTGTAGGAATAGCCCATACCAAATTGTTTCTTTCATTTTTAGGTCATGCCTAAAACTTTTCCAAAGTTTGGGCTGCTAGAGTATATCATAAAGCGATTATTTTTTCTGAGAATCATTTTTAGGAAGACCTAGGGTTTAATATGGAGAAGGCAATGGCACCCTATTCCAGTATTCTTGCCTGGAAAATCGCATGGACAGAGGAGCCTGGTGGGCTGCAGTCCATGGAGTCGCTAAGAGTCAGACACGACTCAGCGACTTCACTTTGACTTTTCACTTTCATGCATTGGAGAAGGAAATGGCAATCCACTCCAGTGTTCTTGCCTAGAGAATCCCAGGGACGGGGGAGCCTGGTGGGCTGCCGTCTCTGGGGTCGCACAGAGTCAGACACGACTGAAGTGACTTAGCAGTAGGGTTTAATAGAAGGATTCTCTTAGTCAGAAGCAAGAAACATGTATCACGGTCTCTTTTTCTACTAAACCTCCGGACAAGTTGCTTGCACTTCAGTTTATTAAACATTTATTGCAAGATCTGCTCTATGACAGGACTAGTGAGGATACAAGGATGAATGGCAGATTCCCTGACCTCAGAATATCATTGTGTAGAGGAGGGGGCAGCAGACCAGAAAGACCATATCTAAGAGGGATATAAAATGCTGTGGGACACATGAAAAGCAGTTGCCTCAGCCTTTTGGGACACAGGGAAGGGTATTTCAGGGTGATGAGCAACATGAGCAAAGACATTGGCACATGAGCATGCAGGGAGGCAAAGGTCTGAGTGTAGTGCGAGTCAATTTCAAAGAGGCCAGGAGAGCTGCTGCTGGAAGATGGACTGCAGCCACCTGTGGAGGACTTTGCACGTGAAGTCACAAACTTACAGGGAGAGCAGAGGAACACAGTTCCTCTGTGATCTTAGAAGATCACCCTGATAGCAGTGGGGAAGTAGGGACTGGGACTGAGGACTGTTTTACAGGGTAAAAATTGCAATAATTCAGATGGGAGATGGCAATAAATGCTCAAATGAGGCAACAGCAGAGGCACTGGAGAGCAGGAGACAGGTGGGTGATTTGGAAGTTAGACTTGGTGACTTTTGAGTGTTTGGCCTCTTGTGATCTCTGTTGCCGCCTTTGTATTCTCCGTCCAAGGCACAACACTGATTTCAGTAACACTGAAAGATCTTCAGGACCCCACATATTTATAATATATTCAAAGTTCTCTGTATATAGGATGAAACAGCCATTAAGAATTCTGAAACATGCCATGACCATTTATTCAACAAATGTCTTACCAAATGGCCTACCAAAGGCCAGGTCCAGGTTGGGTGCTGCAGTTACTCAATGAACAAGTAATGAACAAGACGAAAGCATGGTTCTTCCTCTGCCTGCCCTCTAAATGGGAGACAGACGTGTTAACTCTTCCTCTCTCAGAACCTTCCTAGTTTTAAAAAAACGAAAACTTGTCTTATATGTCCTGAGCTAAGATGCTGTTAAACTATCAGTGACTTTATAAGAAGACTGAATTGTTTGCCTTTAGATAGCATATATATGAAGACGAGGGTGATATATGGCCAAAAGTGGTGAAGTGAACAATTAGGCCACTATGATAAATGAAAGGAAGGTCTTTCTTAGCTGGGAATTAAAAGTACAGTGGCTACAGGCAACCTATTTCACATCATAATTTATTCGAGACACTTTCTCCATACCTAAAAATAACATGAACTTAGTTAAACTTGTAATATTGCTTATTTTTACAGACAACTAATGATCTTTCTGTGAGAATTACAAATAAAATTGTTTACTAGTTTTCTGAAAGGCAGAAGTAGAAAATCAAGTTAATTGCTCTGAGTTGTACAAATGCATAATTTTCTGAGAAGTTAACCAGTTTTATCAGCTTTTTAAGTATCATTTGTCTTAATATTTTACAGGAAAATCTTCCCAGTTGACTTTTTATTTCTTTAAAATAGAAGCATTTTTCTATTTTACCAGTAAAAGTAGCAAAAACTGTTGTTTTTGTATGTTTAAAGCTCATCAGCATATGATGGAGACCTCCCAGATAGGCAAAATGCATCCAAATACAGCAGCCTAGCAAATTGCTGTAAACCTGAAGATCTAATTCTCTTCAGTGAATTTGGATTTGAGTAAGACTGCTAGGAAACCAGGCGCCAGTTCAGAATTGAGGCGGCATTGACCTTGATTTTCTAGCCATGGTATTCATTCCTTGTGGTCTGGAGAGATGAAATAATGTACAGCCTGTGGGCAGACAAGTCAGTGTCAGAGTGCCACAGTCTTAGTTAGCTCCAGACGTCATCCCTGTTTCTGTTTTCCTGTGAGAAGCAGCGGCCTTCTCCCACTCCTCCCAGATTGAGCTGCCTGACTGTCTTGGGTCTCTGCAGGGGTGGGCAGAGTGCAGGTGACCCACTGTAGTTTAGGCCCAGCGATAACTTCTCTTTCAGTCTGGATCTCATTTATATAACTAATGGCTTGTGTTCCCAAGAGTGTATTAGACCCAGAAAAAGTATTTATGTAACATGGCAAAAATGGTGAGTTGTGCTTCTGTGACTGCAAGGTAATTTTAAGCTTTATTTTAGGTGAGAACAGTGATGAGTACAGTGATCAGAGAACAGTAAATCTGACTTAATGATTGGTGCATCCTAGGTGCTTTGTTGACTTCAGTTGTGATACACATAGCAGCCTGATTCTTCAGTACTGCCTTAAAACTTTGATTGCTTTCTTAGACAAAAACAATAATTTTATTGCCTTTTTCAGTGTTCTTCATTTTTGTCAAAGTTATTGATGTATTTGGCAGTCCTAAATGTTGAACAGTAACAGTCTCACCTCATCTTTCATCACCTCATAATTCCATTCTTCAAAGGAAACTTCTTTTGAGTCTTTCTATTTTCAGTTCTTCCAAAGTTTGCAATAAGCTGTTTATACTTCTGTTTCTTGATTTTTTTTTTTCTTGGTTTATCAACTTCAGAAAATACCTTCAGATTCCTTGTTATCAATGATGAGGATTTAACTCACTTTCTGTTACCTCCCATTATTTGATTATAACATCATTAAAACACACAGTTACCAACAGAAAACTAAAGATAATGAAAGAAGAAATAAATATGCTTTCTCAACCCAAGGGTGAAGGTATTAGTGTTCATATGCTGCTGTCTACTATTCTCCCCCTCTCCTTGTCATCTTCTTAACTTCACAGGATTGTCAGTATTTTCATTTTCTTCTGTGGCCATAACTAGTCTTTTCTTCTTTATCCTTAGGTTGACTGTAAACATCCAAAACCATTTATATTGTTTTGACAGTGTACATATTGTGCATAACTATTAGTGTTTTAAGATTGAATTACTTTTCAACTTGATGAATTTCACAGCATTTGGGACACTGAAAGGAGAATGTTCCTAAGGGCTGTTATGTGGATTAATGACTTAATCCATGTAAAAGGTTTAAAACAATGCCTGGTACAGAGAGTAAGTTCTCACTGGCTTCCCTGGTGGCTCAGAGGTTAAAGCATCTGCCTCCAATGCGGGAGACCTGGGTTTGATCCCTGGGTCGGGAAGATCCCCTGGAGAAGGAAATAGCAACCCACTCCAGCATTCTTGCCTGGAGAATCCCAAGGACGGAGGAGCCTGGTGGGCTACAGTTCATGGGGTTGCAAAGAGTGGGACACAACTGAGCGACTTACCTTCTAACTTCTTAAGTGTGTCCCAGCATACTTTCAGAGATGTTAAAATGTGTAGAAGTGCATTTTACAGTCCATGAAATACAGTATTATTTTAGTTTGAGGGTTTAATGTGTGTGTGTGTGTTTCCCTAAAATTTTGGTAGCATATTTTGACAAAAGAACAGTGTGCTCTTACATAGCTTTGTGGTCCCTCCAACGTTCCCACACTGGGCCTTCAGCCTTCGCTGCTGCTGTTTGGACAAGCTGATTTAATGTAAGCCCGAGGTAACCCTCCCACCTATCCTGAGTTTTCCCCTGGTTTGTAACCGCTGTTCTCTAGATTTCATGTTTCCCTTTACTTTCTCCTTTTTTTTTTTTTTTTTTGTTGGAGTCCATCAAATAATTTCCCAAGAATGGATAGGTAGGAAGTAAACTTTGAGTCTTTAAATTGCTGAAAATTCCTTTCTGAAATAACTTTAGAAAGTATTCTGTTAGTACTTGTTTCTTCTATGAAGATTATAGTTATAATAATTTATCAGATCTTCTTTGAGAATTTGAATTTGATTTAAAGAAATTACTTTCTGTCTTTGAATTTTTTTCCTGTATTTTCTATGTTCCTTTTTCTTCTTCTCTTCAATGCAGCCGCTTTTCTTCTGATGCCTGATCTAATTGTCTGTTCCCACTGAAGAACACAGGACAGGAATCTGGTGTTGGTTTCTTCTATAGTTGTGTAAATAGGTTTGCTTCCCCTCGGTCCTTTCCTGAGTGAAATGTAGGAATTGCCAGGCAGGGCTCTTTGTAGAGAGAGGAGTTGGAAAATTGGTGACTGGTCAGCAGGCGTCCAAAGGCAGGTCTCAGAAACCAGCACCACATTGGAGGCCTTAGCTCTCCTGCCATGACGTGTTTGTTCAGTTTTCTTAGCAGTTTTGTCTGGTCCTTTTAGCATCTGCAGTTGTGTGAACAGGGGCATCTCCCTCCATGTCCTTGGGCATGCAGGCCTGTTCCTGTGATGGGGCTGGAGCCAAGTTCAGGGTCCCTTCAGATTTTCCAGGGGCATGGGTGAGAGTATCTCCTGTGAGGTCCCTATGTCAACCTGACTCATGGTAACTGTGGCTGGGATGGGCCAGAGCCCTATTGCAGGCCCTTTCAGAATCTCCAGACTAAGTTGAGTGGGCTTCCCTCTGGGGCTCCACACCGCAGCCAGGAGAAGCTGTAAGCACTTAGGGTCTACAGCCAGAACCAAGATCTGTACACTATTACCCACCCTGTGGCGGGTGTGACTCCTCCTGCGTCTGTTGGCACATAGTGCTGGTGACAGGATCGAAGCTAGACAGGGGTGTAGCTGAGTCCCTCACTATATGGAACTGTTTCTGGCTTTGTAACCAGGACCGTAGTCGGCGAGTCAGCCACCTGGGCGCAAGCTTGCCTTCTCAAAACAGCCATCCTTGGTCTTGGACTGTACCAGGGTTTCACAATCTCTGACCCAGTCCCAAAGCTCCCACAAAGGCACTTTTGTACATGGATAGATGCCAAATTGTTGTTGGGTGACAGGGGGGGAATGTCTTACTTGGCCACCTTGCTGATGTCACGCCCTGAGAAATTTAAAAATTAGATAATTTAAGTATTACTTAATTTTTTACCTAACTTCATTCAGCAAGAAAAATAAAGGATCTTTATGATCCTAGAATGTGCTGTGCCTGTAAATTTGACTTTAGGGTTTGGTTCAATGAATAAGAAATGCATATTTCTTAATACCTGAAATGATATTTCATATAATATTTTTAGTCTCTGGAGTATATTCAGATTTATGTTACAAGTCACTAGCTTTTCAACGCCTTCATACTGTTATAATTAGTGCTGCTAAGTTATTTTATATAATGGAAAACAGCTATCTCATTGTTAAGAAAAGGGCTTTATTTTCCTGTTTTGCCTGTACTTATAAATGTGCAATAGAAAGCCAATCCATATAGATAAATATTAAATTTTTTATTTTATAATGAACTTTTCAAAAATATGTTTTGTTATTATCCATTGACTCAAGAAGAATTGGCATCTTCCTATCCAGTGGGTTATTACTTCTTGGTTGGAATCTAATGAATATTAATAGCATCACTCAGAAAAGGAGGGGGTAATTTATTAGAGTTTTGTGCATTTTCATTTTTACATGTTATCTGTTTTCTTTTACTCTATGTGCCGTACATCTTTTGTTTCCGAGTTGATAAATAATTCCTTTGTGGTTTTTACTGTATTATGCATTTTCAGTAAAAGATACTGTCACATTTTGGTCCTTATTAATTAAGATATGCAGTTCTGTAAATTGCATGGAAATTTAAAGGAAGAAATGGTTTCTAATAAAAAGAAGTTTCCTGTAACCATTTCCATTGTGATATACCATTTCATCTCCTAAATTCATCAAATGTTGCCTCATGTATTGTGCTTGAGTTTGTTCTCACTCATTGAAGCCATAGAATTTCAGCAAACTCATGAACAATCACTTTTCAAATACTCGGTACTGACATACTGATGAACTGTTAACAAATGGTGATGATTGTTTTGCTTTCAAAATCCTCTTCAGTAGGCAGGGTCACATACGGTTAGCTCTCTGATTACTGCATGCAGAATAGCAGTTATAATAGCTAATACTTACAGACTGCTTATTATCTCACTAATTACTTCTGGTAACTCAGTTCTCACAACTCTGTGAAGTTAGGACTATAATTAACTCCATTTCGCAGGTGAATAAACTAAGGCAAAGAAAGGTTGAACTTGCCCAAGGTCATACAATAAGAGGATGGGAGAGCTGGGATTCTCACCCAGGCAGTCTGGTTCCCAAGTTTCATGCTCCTCACCACTAGGCTTACTGACCATGGGGACTCCTCTCCTACACATTTTAGCATTCATCATTTTAGCACTTAACAGGCCTCTTAGCATGTTTTCCCTTAGTTTTTTTCATTTCCCCCAAACTTTTACTCCTCTTTTTTAGTTCCAGTTTCCATCTGCTTTTATGTCTAATTGTCTCCACCACTAGATGAAAATTAAAGTGCTTTAACAGTTGAGGAGACGTGTACAGATGTGCCTAGAACGGTGCCTATCGTGTTGAAGCACCAAATATATTTTTATTAAGTGGTGAGCCAAATATGCAAATACTAAAATTTCCAGAAAGAAAATAAGAGAGAACGTTCATTTCCTGTTTCTTTTAGGAAAATTCATTAGGGCTGCTGTGTGGAAAACAGTTTGAAAGGGGAAAAGAGTGGACATAGGGAATTCTCAATAGCTAAGAAAGGAATTTCTGTGAAATCGGTGGATAATAAATCCAGTTCTGAACTCTTACTAAAGTCTTAAAATATGTCATTTCAGATGATCAAAAGGAATATGTCAGAAATAGTAACTTATCCAGGAATTACTATGTTAAAGTTTTCCTCTTAAATGTGACACAGAGCAATATTTTCAGAAAAAAAAAATTGCAAGAAAAGTGTATAGTTAATACAGAATGGACCAGACTCTTGGTGATTAAAGAATACTATTTTTAATTAAAATTTTAAATTAAAGAGATATATACCAAAATGTATCCAGTGGCTATCTTTGAAGGATGGATTTATGGGCAGTTTTTCTCTCTTTTTTAACCTTTATTTTCTGGGGAAATTTTTTATAGTAAGTGTGTTACTTTAATGATAAAATGAATAAAATTATTTTTTTATTAAATGTGTTACTTTCATGATTAATGAATAAAGTTATTTTTATTAGGGGAAGTATACCTGATCTTTTCCTCAGGTAAACAGGTACCCTTGTGAATAAAGGGCCATTAAGCCATGTTTTAAGTGTGGGTTTAAAAAAAATTTTTTTTAATTGAAGGATAATTGTTTTACAGTGTTGTGTAAAGCAGTTATCCATTAAAAATAAAAAAATTTTTAATGTATTTTTAAAAATTTCAGTATTTCTAAATTAGAAAATGCTTACATATGCAAAGCATATTTAAGAGTATGTAAACCCACTGAGGTAAAATGCATTTATGGATGAATTCCTGAACTGCACAAGGACTAAGTTTTACTTTTGAAAAGGGATTAACATTCAAGAACATTTTACTTAGGAGTCAGATTTTGAAAGGGAAAGGACACAAAGAGGTTGATAAAATAATGCCTGTTTAACAGTATTCTGCACTTAGTTTATAGTGGAGTCATCATGAAATAAAGTGAATAGGAGAGTCATGCTTTGAAGCATGTGACTTCATGACTGAAACCATGGAAAATATGAATGTCACATCTTTAATGAATCCATGTATCTTCTATGACTGACCTAAGTCAAGAAAAGTAAAAATTAAAAAACAAATTCTTTTTGGAAATCGGGTATTATGTGTTGTATATCCAAGTCTGATAGCAGCTCACTGTATATTTTAAGTATCACACCGGCAGCAGATACTTCAGACACATCAGAAGGTATTGTTGATTCAGTGTCTCTGGCAGTATAATAAAAAAAAAATGCAGGAGAAGTCTCTAGTCCCTAATAAGCAGTATATCAATGAGCACTGTCAGGTTCTGCAGAAGATTCCACAACATGATTTATTACATTAATTACAGTCATGTGGGTTTCATGCTGCTAAGCTTGAAAATGCAGCCACATTCGAAGGTTGATTTAAGAATATATTTTGGCCCAGATGAAAGTGCTCCTTATTGTGATTAATACAGTACAATATTTATTCTCTCGTTCTGTGCTTTCGCCTTTGGAATGCTAAATTTATTTTCTGTGACTTGAAATTAAGTTTGAGATTTGAGAAGCTTCGTCTAGTTTTTATTCACGCCTGTCATCTGGTCTCCCTTTTGCCTTTTGTGTCTCCTTAGTTTGTCACGGAATGTTGAATCTCCTCTTTGTGAAGCCTGTTTGAATTTACTCCCTTGTAAGCCAGGATGGCTGGCCTCGAGCCTCCCTAGCTGACGGGGCTGCCCTCCAGACTTACTGCATTACGGTTGGGTCGCTGCATCTCTTTTTGAGTAGAAGGAGCAATTGAGGAAAAATCTTCATTTTCTTCATTTAATTCAAAATAGCAGCATTCTTAGAGAATTCCATGCTTATACCTTTGTCTAGTACCTTACTGAATTCATACAGTCACACGTCTCTTCTTACAGTGACACACTGAGCTTGTCAAATCACAGGATTCTAGGTCATGTGGAATGAAAGGTCTCCTGAGAGCTGTTTTAGAGATAGATGTTAACTCCAGTTGTTTCCATGTGCCCATGGTGGGGTATGTTCACTTATGCCCAATGTTGGTGGCCTTTATAAATCTGTCTTGGAAGAATTAGTAAATATTTGCTAGAGATTAAAGCATCAATAGAGAAGGACTCGAGTGAAGTAGGAAGACGTTGATTTAGTGAGTTGGAAGACATTTCTCAGCAGTGATATGTATAAAGAGTTGAATTAGATTATTTATGTGTCCAACACTGAGGTAAGTGGTTTGCTTTCTGACCTTAATTCTCATACAGCTCTAAAGACATAGGTACAATTATCATATCCATTTAACAGTGGAAAAAACCGAGGCTTAAGTTTGCAGCCTCGTATGCAGATTCACATAACTGGTTAAGCAGCAGAGCTGGGATTTGAACATAGGTGTTCTTATCAGCAGGAGCCATTAGCCATTCACTACACTGCCTACATCAACTGCCCTGAAGGATAGAGCAGGCAAGGTTAGAGTTTAAAAAATGATATTTGGCAATTAGGGAAGCAGTGTTGAACTTAATAAATTTGGAGGCATTATGAAAGAAAAAATCTGAATCCAGTGGGTTTCAGAGGGAAACAATTCTTTGACTCATCCTTTATTTTGTTGGATGACAATATTAGTCCAGTATGATTTTTTATAGTATTTTTCACTTAATAGAAGTCACTTAAACATTTAGGAAGCACCTCTTCTGTCTGGGACATAAAAAACATTCGGATTGGAAAATCTGGCCATCCCAGCAGTGTGGCAGCCGCTCTAACTGAGACGTGGGCTGAGGCTTATTTGAAAGAAGAGTTGTTTTCTAGGCCTTGTAGGGGGAAGTAGAGATGAAGCTCTGTTTTTCAAAGCATGGCCTATTCACCCACAGCTCTATTAGAACCACCTAAGAACTCATTAAAAATGGAGACTCTGCACCCTGTTGGCCATAAATTAATTCCTTGTTGCAGGGATCTGCAAGTACCCACTCCATTGTTCTTGCCTGGAGAATTTCAGGGACGGTGGAGCCTGATGGGCTGCCGTCTATGGGGTCGCACAGAGTCGGACACGACTGAAGCGACTTAGCAGCAGCAGCAGCAGCAAGTCAGTACCTAGTCTTTACACAAGTGATGTCTTACCTTACCTTCCAACAGACATAGCTCCTTGGCCTGATTTAATTCATATATGCAGACAGCAGTGAATATGGGTGAGGAAGAGGCCTCAGTTTCTTCGGCCTGCACTTTGTTTATTTAATAAATACTGGTGTTTTTCGTGCTCTATTTTATTTCTAAATTTTTACCAAGGAGAGAATTTTCCAGAGATTCTAGAGTCACATGCTGTACAACCAGGAGAAATGAGCAGATGACTAATGTTTATTTAAGTGATTTCTGCTTCAGTGAAAAATACTATCAAAAATCATACCAGACTGACTGGTACTGTTGTGCTAAATTTTCATGCTCCTGAGTGTATATGTAAGAAATATATTTTACTTCCATTATTGGAAATGATTAACCAAGCATAAAAATAATTTGCTGGTCAGATAGCTATAATAGCATATAAGTCTGGCTTCAATTAGTGATGTTAACAATCCTAGAAAATAGCCTAAGTTTTAAGGTTTTAAGGAAAAAGCATTGAAATGTGCAATGAGTTGAGTGTTTAAAGGAGAAAAAAGACACTGACTTTTTAATGCATTTTATGGTAGTTATAAGGGTATTACACTTTGTTTTCTACCTATAAAGTAAATTTACCTGTTTGTGTTTGTTTTTTTTTTTTTAATAAATTTACAGAGGTTAGAATCTATTGGCTGTATTTTAAAAATGAAACATGAATGTTGACAAATATGACTTTGGATCCCCTGACAAAATTAAAGTAGGCCTTGATCATAAGATTACCAACCAGGGCATATTTTTGTAAAATACCAAGATCATTTTCCTTGAACATAGAGTCATAAGAAAATTTATATCAAATGAACATATGTATAGAAGAAGTAAGAACCTAGTGGATGGATGACACCAAAATGCCAGTATAATCTCTTTTAAAGTGGAGGTCAGGATTGGGGGTATATATTGATTTCTGGTACTGTTAAAGAATTACTGCTTGTTTTTTCCTTATTCCGATAGTAAGATAAAGATACTGTCTTGTAGCAATTTGTGTGAGAGCTGATAGATCTTTATTTCTTAAGGAAATAGCCCTAGGAAAAGCTGGCAGTGGGCTTATAAGTCATTTCATCATTACAGACATCCAGATCACCGTTCCTGACCACAGCTGACTCTGAAGAACCTTAATAAAGGATAAAGTGACTTTGAGACTCTGTGAGTCCCCAAATTGAATTTTATGTCGCCTCTTTTAATTTTTAGTTCTTTCTAAATGCAGTCAGTACAGTTGGTCTAAAGTAGATTGTATAATTATGCATACAAAGTTACCTCAGTAACTGTCCTTTCAGCTTTGATGTTACTTCAGTCAACAAAATATGAATGATTATTGAATGCTCCTACTTCTCAAGAGCTTTTTCAGACCCTGGGAATAAAGCAGCAAAGTCCTGGCTTTTACAGAGCTCACAGCTCACCTGGGCAGAGATAAATGCTAAACAGGTTGTTGAGTAAATATATATTATGTTAGATGGTAGTAGGTATATGGAAGAAAATAACAGCTTAAGAGGAGTAGAGAATGTCAGAGGTGGAGAAATGTTGGGTTGATTTTTTTTAAGTAGCTTCTACTTTTTGAAGTAGCTTTCTTAGCATGTGGAGGATCTTTGTACTTAGTATATTCGGTCTCCTTTCCTTAATGTATATCTTTATAATTACTATATAAGACTCTCTAAGTGTCCATCCTACTGGCCTGGCTTTATTCCCCACTGCAGCCCTTCTCCCACTCGCGAACCAGGATCAGTGTTTCACAGTCCTCATGAACACAAACCTTGCCATCCCTTGCCCTTTGCTCATGCAGTTTCTTCCTGGAATGTCCTACCCTCCCGTTCTGCTTAACCAAGTGATGCCCATCCTTTAATACCTAACCCAAATCTCTGTTCCCCCATCGTATAGAGCTCCAACCCATCTCAAACTCATTTTGACTTCTCTCTCTTTTCTTTCTGAATTCCTGTAGGATCTGCAACTCATGCCACAAACTCAGTGCCTAATTACACAGTCATGCATGGTCTTTTTTATTAGTTTTATGTGTGTTTCTTATCTCTTCTAATGATGATCCCATCTGTGTAAGCATCAGAGACTTGCCTTTGTTGACAAGTCGTCTTAAAATGCTAGGTGGGGCACAGTGTGTACTCACACATATGGATTAAATATTAATTCCACTGCAGCCTCATAAATATAAATCTGCTCACCAGATTTCTTTTACTTTCTTCTTTACTTTTCAAATTTAAAATATACTTTTATTTAATAAGCTTATGGGCTTATCTTTCACTGGTTTATAAAGAGAGTTTGAACATCATTTCTCTATCAAGTAAAAAGACAAAATAGTCTTCTTGATTGAATTAAAAAGAAGTTAAACATCAGGAAATGTTTAAATGTTTCTTGTTGCTCCAGATGTATGGCTTTAATAAAATCACAAAAGGGATGAGATAGGTAAGTTTATTTTTTGTTAAACTGAGTGCCACAGCAGTAGAAGTAAACCCTCTGAGTTTAAATCTAATATAAATCTCCTCAGATTAAATGAGAACACAAGATACCAAACTAGTTACCTGTTTTTTCATGCTATCTCCTAACAAGGGAGGAAATAATTGGATTAATGGGGCATGGAGACTATGTAAATAAGTACAGAAAAATTCTCTGCATAAAAACTTCATGCAGGCTTTCCAAAGAGTCCCGGGGCCCTTCTCCAAGTCATAGATCCCTTGAAAGTCAGTAATTTAAAACCTTTCAGTCTGTTGGCTACATTTGTCAAAGGCCCATTTCACTACACTAGTTTTATGGGATGACTTCTCCTTTTTAGAAACTTTGAGTAAGTTTTAGTAATAAATATTATGGCAATAAATATTATGGATGGTGCAGGCAAGAAATAAGCAACTGTTGATCTGAAGAACCAAGGCCACTCACATCTTCTGTGTACTAAGGTTACCCACTCAACCTACTTATAGCCAAAACCATACTGGTGATAGTGATAGCAAGCACCCCTAAAACAGTAGCCCAGCTTATGTGGTGAGAAGGGAGGTAATCTAAACTGAAGGTCTGGGGGAGAGGCAGACCTTTTTAAAATCCATTTTTGCAAGCCATGCATATCCAAAAGTTCTCCCTTTTTATATCAGACTTAGACCAAAATTCAAGATATTGAGTCGTTTAAAATATATGTGCAGGATCTGTGGATTTAAAACTATTAGTACATATTCAGGCAGTCTTCAAACCCAGTCACTGTTTGGTAGCTCTGGGGTGTTGGAACACATGCTGGCTACTCAGAATTCACAGATGATAAATACATGAAAAGCAATGTAATTAATGGGGCATAGAGACTATAAATAAGTATAGAAAAGCTATCTGCTTTAAAACTTCATATCTGTTCTAATACCCTTCCTTGGAGGGGAGGTGGGGGTTGACTCGGACGTTCTCTTGTTCCCCCCGGCTCTGACCTTCTGCTTCCACTGAAGAGGTTCACATTATGGATCATTTCATTGTCTGGGAATGTTTCCACCAGCTCATCCAGATGCGAACTAACCCCTATTTTAATATAGAGCAGAGTTTGTTGAAGATTTTCTTAGCATGGGAGGAGATAGGTTTATATCATAATAGAGTATTACGATTCTGACCATGTAGTTTTCTGAGCAACCAGTTTTGTTAGGGTAAAATGCAGTGTATTAATAATGACTTACAGGCACAACCTGGCAACATCCGGCCTGTGGGTTTTCAGACCTCTCCTCGTGCCACTCTCCTTCGGATCACTTTTCTCCGGGCACACTGACGCTCTTTCAGGTCTTCTAACTCAGTTTCCGTTGCAGGAGCTCCTCGCGCTGTTCCCCTGCTCTTCCTCCTGTACTCTGTGTGATCGGCTTCTCATTTTCAAGTCTCACCTGAAAGGTCTTCTTAGAGTCCTCCCTGGAACATCCATCCTTAAGCAGGTCATTTAATTCTTTTTCAGAGTACTGAGTTGTTTTTCTTCATAGCACTTGTCAGTTTGTCTAAAATTTATTTATTTGTGTTATTGTCTGTTTCCCTCAGTCTGTGATACATTCCACAAAAACACTCATCCATTCAGACTCAGTTTACTTAATTCCTGACATGTTTTAGTTACTTATTAAGTGTGCTTGAAATGCGGCGGGCCCAGCAGGACTTGATGGATTAGCTGTCACCGGGAGGGAAAGCAGGTGTCAAGGGTGGTACTCGGGTTTCAGGCTAGGGAACATAGGCTGGTGGTGAAGGCACTGACTGAGTGGAAGAGCAGATTTGTGGAGACAGGGCTAAGCTACGTTTTAGGTCTGGGTACTTAACGTTGATTAGGCCGTTTGGTATGTGCGGGTCAAGGTAGGTGTAGGAAACGTGATTCTGATGCTTACTCATTCATCTTGTAGAACTTCGTTTCTAATTGTTAAATGCCCGATCTGTTTGGAAAATAAAATTTGTACTTGTGTATTTTGGACTGCCACCTTGTCGTCTTCATCCAGTTTTCAAGACCTTTGGGATTTTACCCACATTCAATTTAAAAAATTTGTTATTAATCACAACTTCCTTGATACAATAAAAGCATTTTGCTCATCTCAGTGCATTTTTTTTCATTAATGACAGTGGCTCATTTAGTTTGCCTGCTAAACCATATACATACTTCTTTTAAGAAAATAAAAAGTGATCTTTATCTTTGTGTTGAAAACAATTTTTGTTGTTATTTAGAATCCAAATTCTATTTCTTACCACATACATTCAAGCAAAATTTCATGAAGTTTGCTGAGTTTTTGATGAATGCCAGAATCTTTCAGGAATGTAACACTGCTTCATAGAGTATATTTCATGGATCGAAAGCATTCAGTGAACACCTATGGGATCCGTGTTACGTGCAAGGCACCAAGTCAGGGACTAGAAGTTGTAGCAGTTGGAAATTTCCTGGCGGTCCAGTGGTTGAGACTCTGCACTTGCAATGCAGGGGGCCCAGTTCAACCCTGATGAGGGAACTAGGACCCCACATGCTGTGTGGTGTGGGCCAAAAATAAAATTTTAAAAATTAACTGAAGTTGCAGCAGTCTCATTCAGATACAAAGAGCTGGATCAAAATTCTGACTTCTCTTTGAGAGCACTTCAAGACAAAAAGAAGCAGAAATAAACATTTTCTCAAATAAAACTAGAAATCTTCGGCTGGAACCGTGGTATGTAAAGAAAGGCTGCCAAATGCAGCGATGAAACGGATTTGGATATGCTGCTAACAGAAGTGTGACTGTAACTATCACATGGAGGTGTGAGACCTCAGTTTTCTTCTGCTGAATGGCAGAATTAACAGTCACTGTTGGGCTTCTCTTGTGGTAGCACTTCCATAGCAGGGACCATGGGTTTGCTTCCGGGACAGGGAAGTTCCACATGCAGTGGGATGTGGCCAAAAAATGAAAAAATTAATAATCACTTTTAAAGACCTGGAATGGGGAGCTTGGGTTAGTGATCAGAGCTTCCCTGGACCCTGTTTGACACCAGAGAGTAGTAGAGGAAGCAGGGCTGAAAGGAGACCCACATGCACTCTTGCTGTCTTTGCAGGAAGTCACTTGCCATGGTGATAGACAGTGGAGAGATGCTTGAGTTTATGGTTTCTACTGTGCACCAGAAGAAAAAAAGGTGGATGCACAGTAAAGTTATAGCCATTCACAGATAAAGGAATAATCATTTAGCTACGCAGCTCCCACTCCTATAATGCAATCAAGAGATCCCTAAGGGAGAAAGGTTATGCTGACCGTTGCCTTCTCTACAACCTTGATCGCCTCTGTTAATTAACAGCTACATGGCTGTCTAGGGGAAAATATGTTAGTACCTGCCTTAAACTAAAGTTAAATTTTATTTGGCTTCTCAGAGCCTTTGATATCCCCAGAGTACATAACACAATAGGTTTGAGATGGAAAACTCGATCTTCATCTGAGAAAAATAAGTTTTAGAGAAGATTTCATGTGAAAGTTGACGAACTGGAAATGTTTCCCCTAAAGTTGTCTGTGAATGCTTATTTCTGAAAAAGTCTTTGTTTAAAGTTTGAAAACTTGTGATAAATGTTTGAACAAGTAGCCACAATGAACAGATGTGCTGACCACTTTGGCTTTGCATGTAAACAGGGAAGTCAGCGTGGTAAAAGGTTAAGGTGGCTTCACCTTCCTAATGGAAAGATACACATTTTTATTGTTGATCCAGAAACAGTTTCAACTGGAAGAAGATAGCACAGCCGAAAGTTAAGCCTAATGAAGCGTAAAATACACTGTTGTGTATTGGAATTTTGGAAGTAACTAAAAAATATGCCTATAAAAATATCTAATTAGCTAGTTTAGTGATTTTTTTTTCATTTTATAAAGTTACAAGGACTTTAGCGGTTATACCTTACAACTGTCATTTTAAAATAATATGGACATTCATAAATGTGTACAATATAAAAATAGTGTGCTTTATGAATAAAATTCAACTTACTAGAAATTTTATTTTTCTTATTGTTTGTGGTTATTTCAAAGACTTCCCACCGAACAGCCTTACAAATTAAAGTTTTCCTAAATAGGATAATTGGGATAAAATAATTTTATACTTTATAGAGTCAGAAATTATGTTTTTATGTTGTTTTAAATTAACCTCAGTGTTTGCCTTTCAACATCCTTAGGATGGTTTCATTTTTAGAATTTCTGAGTTTCACCCAGACCATGTCTGACATAATTGTGGTAATTTTGACAGATGTTTTTATTGTTAATATTAACATCCCAATTTTAAATTACATGTTATTGAGAGGAAATTATTTCAATGATACCATTGGATTTAACCATTGTTTTAAAAAAATCTAGTAAAACAGAGTAGAGCTTCCTTCATAAGCCGTAAACACTTTAACTTTTTTCTCAAAGTGTGTTCTCTTGACCCTTACCCTGAGCATAGAGGTGTCAGTTTAAATGCAGATTCCTGGGCCAGTACCTAGGAATCTGATTTTGATTGAGCATCTTAAGTGATTCTGAAACTTACTGAAGTGTGAGAACTGCTATTCCAGAGCAACATTACTTAATCATGAGTGATTCATAATGGAAAGAGGTACCTCCAGTCTTAGGTGGCAGAATATAAATAATAAATTAATAAAATAAAACTATCCAGGAAACATACCTCCTTCCTTATATCTTGTTTATAATAGCCTTACTCAGATTTCATTGTCCTATCTTTATAGCTATGAAGTTTCATTCTCATTACTTTCCCAAAACACCAGATTTTTTGTGTGTTGAAATATAGTTGATGTACAGTATTATATTAGTTTCAGGTATATTACACAATTATTTGACATTTGAATACATTATGAAATGATCACCACAGTAAATCTAGTAACCATCTGTCCCTATACACAGTTATTATACTATTCATGGCCATACTCCTCATGCTGTGTATTTCATCCTTGTGAATTAGTTATTATATATACCTCTTACTCCCCTTCACCTATTTTGCCCCCCCCCACCCCTTTACCATCTGACAACTACCCATTTGTTCTCTGTGGGTCTGTTTTCATTTTGCAAAACATAGAATATTTTTTATCACTTTTTATAATCTGCCCTGTAATTACATACAAAATATTTATAAACTATGTTTACCTGAATTGCTGTAGAATATCACATTAACTGCTATAAATGATCTACTTAGTAATTATTAAATATAGATCTCTATAGAGTTAATGCAGAATAACAAATTTGAATGTTTTTGTTTTAATTCAGTAAAATGGAACCACTGCAACCTCTGGTTTCACAAATGAAGTGGTTCAAAATGAGTATGTTGCTCTCATGGGGCCCTTGCACACTGCATTAGGATAGATAGCACATTTCTATTATTTTCTTTTCTTTCCCCCTAAAACAAAGGCTACCTCTAATTTCACTCTTTCCACAAATCTTCGTGCACTAAACTATGTGCCAGTGACATGAGAAGCTCGTTTTGATGATACTGAGTCATCTCATGTCTAGTACATCATTTGTGAAACTGAAGTTGGCTATTATAATGCAACAGGTATGTAAATAACATTTATCAGTGATCTCTGTAAAATTGTTTCCTTCTTCCCCTTTTCATTATAAAAGGAAACTTTATTTCAGAGTAGAAAGTGCATTGTCTGAACTCATGAACACCCTCTCTATCCCTCCCCTCCCCAATTTGTTGCAGACCAGGATGAAAGAGCAGCTGAGCTCAGCAGGGAGCAGAACGAGAAAACCATCCGGAGCACGCAGACTGCGCTCCGCAATTTCCGGGAGTTCCTCATCTCCAAGTATCCTTCTGAAACAAGAGAGATTTATGTCATCCCTTGCAAGGAGTTGGATGCCTACCTGGCCTCTTTCTTTGTGGATGCCAGGCAGAAGGATGGATCCGAGTATGAACCTAACAGCTTGGCCAATTACCAGTGTGGACTTGAACGGTACCTAAAAGAACACAGATATGGCTACAGTATCACCAGGGATAAGGAATTCAAGCGCTCCCAAGAGGCACTCAAACAGAAGCAGATTGAACTCCGCTGCAAAGGAAAAGGAAATAAGCCACACAAGTCCATGAAGCTCACCTTTGCTGATGAGCTCATTCTGCGAAAGAGAGGGCTGCTAAGTCGCTATAACCCTGAGGGTCTGCTCAACCTCGTCTGGCTCAACAACACAAAAGCTTTTGGGCACTGCACAGGCTTCCATGGGTCTACCTTGAAGTGGGGTGACATTCGGCTCCGGGTAACAGAGACGGGACTGGAGTACTTGGAGTGGATGGGCCAAGATGCTGGCGACCTAAATGCCAAAACCAAGAGAGGGGGCACAGACTCCCGTGTGTATGCCACCCAGCATGCGCCGCAGACCTGCCCGGTACAGGACTATAAGGAGTATGCCCAGCGGCGGCCTCCTGCCATGCGCTATGAGGATGCCCCTTTCTACTTGTCCATCAAGCCAGTCGTGAACTTGGCGGCTCTGCATTGGTACAACTGCCAGGCCCTCGGCAAGAACAAGCTGGCCAAGATGGTGAAGACCATGTGCGAGAAGGGGAACATCCCGGGCAGGAAGACCAACTTCAGTGTGTATCAGAGCTGCAGCACCTTGTCCGAGGCCCAGAGCAACCAGCTGGTGCTTATCTGTAACAATCTGAGCCAGCAGGCCGCCCAGTCAGTGGCGGGGCACTCCAACAGTGGCAATTTCATCGTCTCTGCCTCCTATGACTCGTCCTCAGACACGGCTTGACCAGGTGGCTTGAGCAAGATCCCAGTCTGGTTATTGTGTCCAGACAAACTGTGATTAAGCACTGGTTCTTGTTCCCTTTCCTCTGCCCTCAGTATTAACTTTATACAAATATAAATATATAATATATTTTTCTTTTTACAAATAAGTCAATGGAGATAGTTTAGTATTACTGACATAGTATTTATAGGCTTAAAACAAATGTACTTGTGGTGATGAAATGTAATTACTGTTATAGACTTTACAAAACCATATTCTCAGGCAACACAAACTAGAGAAGGAATTTCGTTTGGGGTTTTTTTTAAACTGTCAGAAAGGAAACTGAGAGTCAGCCTAGATGCTTGTGTCCTCAACTCTTGCTTTTCCTTCCCACCCCACCTCTCATTTTTAGTCTATTTAATAAATGGCAGTATCTCTTTAATTTTTAAAATTCTCCATTAATCAGGAGACAACACTAACTTGCCTGCTTACACAAAACTGTCAGGTCCAGAATATGAAAATGTTGATATAAACTGGACAGATTTTTATATGCTTTTTTTTTTAAAGCATAATTAGATTTTAACTTCTCTGCCTCATTTTTTTCAATTTATGAAAATCTAGATGTTTAGCCAACTTGTTGTGGGGGCAAAGAGGGTTAGAAGATGGGAATAAAGGTGCCATTCTTTTTAGAAGCTATATAATTTTTAATATGCAAAGTCCAATATTATGGCAAAAAAGACTGTTACTAGCTCATTTTTATTACTCTTGAACCTGGATAGAATTTTTTAGTTGTTTTCTAAGAAATCAATGTAAATGAAGTTTTATTATCAGATTTACAAGAAATTTTAAAAACTACCAAAGCTTTGAAATGTTTCCCAAGCATTAGATTGTGTATCAAACATAGAGAGTAGAGAATGGAAAAGTCTTACTGAAAATCGAGAAACACTAGTCAAGACCACAAAAAAACTTACATTCTTCGAACCCCAAATCCCGACTTGTTTATTTATTAGGACTGAATTTCAGTCTGTTTTCCCAAGGGGATTGCTTGACTCTGTCATTGAGATCAAAGGAATATTGACACACACTTTAGGTAACATTTTGTTATCAAATTTAGTTGAATTCAAAGCACTCTTGAAAATGTGCTGTTTCTGCTACAGTAAATATAAATGCATTTATGTGTGATAATCCTGCAATCATAATAATTATAATTTTGATTAAGCAACCCTTTGTGGTGGTTTTTCCAAGGTCTTTATTTTTAAGCCTGTGGTGAATTATTGCTTGAGATACTTTAACAATAATAAAAGAGTTTAGATGAGCAAGGTTCTTATCCTGTATAATCATTAACACATTTAAAAAAGTCCTAGTCTTAATTGTTTTGTTGGATCTGGGCTTCCTGTTGGCAACCATTTGTTCTTCAAAGCATCCTTGTAATTCACATTAGCTAGGAAGGTAGATGGCATTTTATGTTTTAATTATACGACCAGGACAAATTTTGTTTTGATTTACTTTGCTGAGTCATCCTGTTAGCTGAGCTTTCCCATGACCAGGCAGCTCTTCCCAACACTAAGTCATAAACACATAAACCCATTTCTCTAAATTGTGACCTTTCCTTTGGCTTAGGAGTGGGAAGTCTGCCACGGCCTTTGTCTTAAGCAATCAACTTCATTTCATGACTTTTCTGTCATAGAGAAGCAGCCAAAAGCAAAACTGGAAGATACCTGTCTTTGATGTTTTGTGTTAGTGATGACGATAGCCACTAGTTTTGAGCCAGTGTCTGTGCCAGCAATGTGTGTGCTAAGTGACGTACATGCTCTCCTTATAGAAGCAGTACTAATTTATGAAAATTAGAAAATCCAGATAAGCATAAAGAAAACAAAATATATACTTACAAATCTGCTAGCCAAAAATAACCGCCGTTAATATTGTGTTGGCCAGAAAGTTCATTCGAGTTTTCCCATAACATCCTATAGAAAACCCAAACAAACTTTTTGGCCAACCCATTATTTTGGTAACTATATATTCAGATTTCAGTACATACATATTTATTTCTGTATACATAATCTTTAATCCTTTCCACAACTTTGAAGAGAACGTTAATTATCTCCATTTTACCTTGAGATCAATCCATAACAGGTTATATGCTAAGGAGATGGTACTGTCGTCTGACTCCAGAGTTTTTTCTGTTTACCTGAGTTCCAGCCTGTAATTAGTTTCCAGTGATTTGAGCCAGAGATGGGGACACGATGTCTTCCCATCTCTCAGGTCTATCTGATTAAGAGGAAGACTGAGTGGTCTTTCAGGATGGCACACTGTCCCCTAGTCGCCCCTCTTCTGCTTATTTTGAACCGCAGAGCCTCATTCTCCCTGTTCTTTTAAAAAACATTCCTCTTATTCTGTAGTGGGCTCAGAAGTGCACCTGACAGCCTACTGTGGAAGATCTTTAAAAAAAAATTTATTTTTTTAACAGGTTACCTCTCATAAAAGATGTAAATTGTGCATTTTGTTTTTGCATTGACATACTTTTAAAAATTCTTAATTTGTTTTTTGATAGCAAAGTAGGTTTGTCATGGGGAAGGTTAGTCAGTATGCTCTTAGAAAGCAGAACTAGGAAATTTCAAATTTCTATTTGTGTATATTGAGGTACGAAAGTGAAAAGCTCCTGTTTAACCCTCTAGCATTTTCATTTGGAAAAATGCAGATTGTGCATTTTTTTTACTTATTTATATTTTGCTTTGGTAACTTAAACCAAATAGGAACGTTGTGACATGATTGAGAAAACTGTCTTCCGAAGAGTGACTTGGTAGAATTTTCACTGAATTATGTTATCTCTTTGGGATAGTTAAATTATGAAAAATTATTGGCAGCTACCTCTAAATTTTGTGTTTTTGTATAAACGATACTGAGGATATACTACTGCCAGATGCCATTTTATTATTTGTTATTTTAACTTCAAAAAACGTACATCCATATTGTGGCAGTAGTGGATGCCAAAATCGTGTTTGTGCTTTAGCAAAAATTCAGCAGTCCAGCAGCCTTCACTATAACTGAACGTGTTGCCTTTCCAGGCAGTCCTATGGTTCATACAAAAACAATAAGACCATGTTTGCAAAGTTTACACTTTAAGGTCAGTGTAATGTCATGTAAGACATTTTCTAGTGCCCCTCCAATGCCTGGAAGTTCGTCTCTGTCTACAACAAAAATGCCAAACCCATTTGTCAGCATTTGGATGACATAGCTGCAGAGTTTAGTTTTTCCTCTATATTCATGTGGGTGACTGGCTATTGAACATCATAGATGGTAGCAGTTTTGTTGTTTTTTTTTTAATCAAACATAGTGCTTGAAAGGTTAGAGATATTCAGGATGTTTATCCAACAGAACTTATTCTTAAGAGTCCATCTATTTCCATGGTTAGGGCTGGTCTGAATATGATGTATAATATATCAGGTACTTGAAGTATTTTTATTATAGTTATTTTTCCCTATGTTAAATCACTTCTGATCTACAGAAGAATGGTCGAAGTGAAGATCAGGTCTCCTTGGTTAGCCGATACTTTCATTGAATTAATTTATCTAAGTCACATGGCTTAGGTTCCAGGTGCCGTGAAATCAGATGACTTTAAGATGAAAATTTATAGTCATATCATCAAATACTTGAAAACCTAGTGTCTAGAGACTAAGAGGGGTACAGAGATGTATAAAATAGTTCCTGCCTTCAAAAGGTTTATAAAAGATACTGTGACGAAAGTTTGATTTCATTTTTGAGAGCCCAGCAAACTGCTCTATGCCAGGGCTATTGTACATAGTTTCTTGAACTTTGTACTCCTACCGTCTGACCATTATTTAGCCATTTAATGTGTTGGTTTGTTGTAGAATATGTAATACTGCTTTGAGTGTTTTGTGGTGGATCTTCCGTAGAGCCTGTTTTAAAATCAGTAATAAGACAAAGCCATTTCTACACCATCCATCGTGTTTACACAGAGGCTCACACTTGCATAGGAGTGTGCAGAGGACCGTCAGTGGGTGCCAGTTATCCCAGTTACTACGTTCTTACAGTGTGCCCTGGTACTGAGTGCTTCTGGATTCATTTAATTTTTGCAGTTGTCCTGTGAGAGGATCATCGTTTCTCTTTTATAAATGAGGAAATCCAGAGAAGTCAAATAGGTTGCCCACATCACTTAATACATAAGGGCATCAGGAGCTGAAACTAGATCCAGATACCATTAAGCACTGGCCTTTTCTGCTGTAGCTGCCTGTTCACCAGATGATTTACTGTGCTTCTGTGGACTCTCTGAAGTGATAAATTATAAATGGAATTCCTGGTGTAATAAAATCATCCATATTTTTTCAACTCTCAATTGAGAGCAGTGCCCTCACCTGGTTGTTTGTTGGCATAAAATTGTATAAGCCCCTCTAACTGTGGTTCTTTTGAGATGAAACATTCAGCAAAGTTTTTCCTTTTTTTTTTTTTTTTTTGCTTAGCTATGAATAGAGAGCAAAAGTTTGTATCATTCTTTAAAGAACTCTTAGTTTTGCCTTCTGGTGAACGTGAATATGCACAAATAATTATATTTTTAACAAATGGTTGTCCTTTGTTTTTACCCCATGTAAACCAAAAATCCTATTTTTAAAGAGTTTCTTCTAATTTAGACAGAAAAGGGGAAGGTTCTAGGCAGAGGGAATATCTCTCTTAAGCCCAGGAGCTGATATTGTCATCCACCAGATACTGAATATCGATTGCCAGTCTGCCAGAAAGTTTAGTCTTCTCTCCAAATCAGTGCTAGCAAATTAACTATTTAACAGAGGATTTTGTTATTATTTTGTTTTTGTTTTTTAGTCAGTCAGAATGGTTTTTAACAGAAAGCCTGGTGGCTCAGACGGTGAAGAATCTTCCTGCAATACAGGAGACCCAGGTTCGATCCCTAGGTTGGGAAGATCCCCTGGAGAAGGGAATGGCTACCCACTCCAGTACTCTGGGAATTTCTGAAAAATTCCATGGACAGGAGAGCCTGGTGAGCTACAGTCCATGGGGTCACAGAGTTGGATATGACTCAGCGACTAACACATTGTGGGAAAATGCTATCCTGTGATTCTCAGTATCGGAGATCAACTAGAACCACTCAAATTTTCTCTGCTTTGACTATCTCCACAGTTTTAGGTATTAGAGACAAATATTTCTGATTTTAATCAGCTTTCTTCTGATTAGTTTTCTTTATCTACAGGAAAGGAACGTTTTGATCTTTGTTCCTCTGGCCAAAATAAAGCTGTACTATTTAACATCTATAGATAAAAACTCTCTACCGTGTGATAACAGAAATAAATTTCTAAACCTAGGGAGAAAAATCTGGGAGAGTGTATGATAATTTATTACAGTAAGGTATTTTTAAAAGGTTTATTCATGAAAAAGTAGTTATAAATACTAAGGAATTAACAAGTTCTTTATCAATCAGTGTGAAAGATCTCTCTCAAATAGAACTCCTTTATACAAGGTATTATATATCTCTCCATATCTATCCTATGATGTGATGTAGTTACTTACTAAGAAACACATCATTGGCAAGGGCATCCTCGATCATTTTTTGTTTCATTTTTCCCTTAATGCATGGTATTCAAATAATTGCTTCTTCTCCCCATTGAATTTGGCTGAGGTGATGAATGCATAGCTTCTCATAAGGCAAAGTGATAAAAATATGATTTTAAAAGATCTTGTCATGGAACATTCTGGGATAAAGAAATGTACTACGTGATCATCCTTTGGTGGTAGGTGTAATTTTTTAAATATATCTATTTATTTGGTTTGCGCTGGGTCTTAGTTTGGCATGAGGTATCTGGTTCCCTGACCATGGATTGAACCCAGACCCCCGGCGTTGGGAGCCCAGGGTCTTAATCACTGGACCGCCAGAGAAGTCCCATGGTGGCCGATGTATTTCTAATGATACGAAAACAGAAGAGAGGGGATGCTTTTGCTAAACTGCCTGCAACTCTGACTTCACTTTCTAGACAGAAAAGGAAGATAATCAAAGTCTCTCCTACACCACCCTGTTTGTGAATTGACTGATTGGGCCTGCCAAGGCTGAAGGAAACACATAATTTGGTATTGAAGATTGCATTAGTTTTTGAAAGAAAGCATTGTAATACATTGAAATTGTGTTTTTATGTAAACCATGGCTTTATTGAATTAGACTCTATAATTAGGTCATAGTGCTAATTTGATCAGAATATTAATTAGGTCAGAGTATTAAAGTAGCCATCATCTTTATTGAGTGAATTATAATCATAGAGGCTAGACCTAGAAACGGAGAAGGCAATGGCAACTCACTCCAGTACTCTTGCCTGGCAAATCCTGTGGACAGAGGAGCCTGGTAGGCTGCAGTCCATGGGGTCGCTAGGAGTCAGACACGACTGAGCGACTTCACTTTCACTTTTCACTTTCATGCACTGGAGAAGGAAATGGCAACCCACTCCAGTGTTCTTGCCTGGAGAATCCCAGGGATAGGGGAGCCTGGAGGGCTGCCATCATCTATGGGGTCGCACAGAGTTGGACACAACTGAAGCAAGTTAGCAGCTGCAGCAGCAGCAGACCTGGAAAGGACCTAAGATCATCTGGCCTGGTGATTTTCAGTGCTGTGAAGAGTCACCATGTCTTCTTAGGAGCAGGGGGCAGGGAGGGCAAACAGATGGATGGAGATTGCATAGGGAACACTTTCTAAAACAGATCTCCCAGGAATTCTCCTGTTCCCTGTGCTCCTAACTTCTTAGTTGGAGACTCACTAGACTGATGAACTACCTCTATTACATATCCTTCTTGTGTGCCAGGCTGGAAAACAAGATTAGAAACATCTCATCTAATCCATCCCTCTTGTTTTATAGGAGAGAGAGACAGCCCCAGAGAGATGAGATGAATACCCAGGTGTACACACTTTGTTAGAATCAGAGCCAAAGTATAATCCAGACACCCTGACTTCCAGTCTGTAGATAGGGCTCAGAGAAGAAGAACAACCCTACATTCCCACGGAGTAAGAAGGGGTATCCTTTTCTTGTTTTGAAAATTGTAATAGTTTTTTAAGCTCTCAAGTTTCTATTAAGAAATAGATTCAAACTGCCAGTTTCCAGATAGGCTATTTTGCATGTGAACTTTTACATTTCATCGTGTAATGTTATACCTGGATTACAGCAACTTCTTTTGAGATTTGATGGGATAATCCTTAAATAGAATCAGTCATCTTTTACTTTAACATCTTTCAGCCTACCCCATTTATATTCAGTTTTCATCTCTAGAGGAAAAACAAACTACAGTTTTCAAATATGTGAATTCCAGTCATAGATTATGAACTTAAAAAAGTAACTTTTTATGTAAAGTGGTATTCTTTTGAGTATCCAGATATATAGCATCTGTATTATTGGTTTTGAATGTACTCTGCCCTTTTTTAGTCTATGGAAAGTTGTTAGTTTGTGGGTAAAATCATCTTAGAGGTTTGGGACATCTTGAATCAAAACGATTAAATTTTTATCAACATAACTAGGATTTTGTGAAGTGTATTTAGACATAGAAAGGGGAAAGAAAATGGGAACTAATAAAAGCCTACAGCAGGAAGATATACAAATACAAACTATTTGTAAATTTCAGTATTATCCAGATTACTCTTCTAAACAAGAATTCAAACAAGTATACTTTAAATCTCACAAATTTTTATTTTGTAAGTTATATTTACCAGATCATAGTTGATGGTGAAAGATGAAATTCTAAGATGTTAAAAGGTACAGTGAAATTATTTGTCTTTTGAATGCAGAGTTGGATTTTTCTAGGGTTCTAATGTTCTTTGTATTACACTGGAATTAGACATTTTTCCATCATTATACTCATTTTAAGGAGCTTTGAAAATGCTTTGGCATAGTTTATTTATTTGTGGTAAGTAGAATTAGGAAGAATCAGCAATATAGAATCCTAACAGTATTTGTGCATACTGTATTTAAGTGATTTTTATGCCTGTTTACTTTCTGTGATTCTTAAATTTTATAAATCAAATACCTTAGCATACTTCCACTAGAAATTAATTTATAATTGATTATGCTGGATGAAGTAGCAGTTTCACTTTAGCATTAATCCACTCAGATTAACTGAACTTTTATATCTACGATTCATTATATTACAACTTTTTAAATAGCATTTATAACAAAAGAATTTTTGTTTTATAAAGTATTTGTTACAAAAAAAAAAAACAAAACACACCATCTTGCCAAAAACCATTACAGTGTCTATGCATTGTGTATATTCCGTGATGTCATTGTTGAGATTTTGCATGTGGTTGTAGGTGCTCTTTCATATGTGTGTTTGTGGTGTTGATGTGGAATTGTTCACCATTGCTGCTATCACTTATTGTAGTTAAACTGAAAAACTGTGCGAAGAGGCTGTGCCGGTCAACATTTGTATGTGTGACTTGTGAAAATAGGTACTTAGCTGTTTAATTTTGAGCCAGCACTTAGTGGCCTCTACAGAAGGAAATGTTGTAGTTGTCAGGTGATGCCAACGTCAAAATCTTGCTTCATGTTTATAATTCCAGGTCAGCTTTCCTTCTGCACTTTCCCCAACTCTTTGAAAGGGAAACATTTGTAAAAAGAGAAAGCAAGAATTCTGAACTTTCCTAGTACCCCCCACCTTAAATTTTCCCCCCCCGATACTTGAGAAATTCCATAGAATGTCAGTGTAGCAGCATAATTTCCCTTGATCTAGGTATTTTAGGTTGAAGAATATAATAACAGAAGACTGTGGTGGCACATACATTATCTTTGTTGGTTATCATGCCATATTGTTTGAATTTCATTTAATAAGAGTATTTAGTATTTTCATTTTGTTTATAAGGGACCATGAAAAGCCCAGCTTCCCAGGTGGCTAGGTGGTAAAGAATCCACCTGCAAATGCAGAAGACGCGGGTTTGATCCCCGGGTTGGGAAGATCTGGAGGAAGAAATGGCCACCCACTCCAGTAGGCTTGCCTAGGAAATCCCATGGACAGAGGAGCCTGGCAGACTACAGTCCAAGGGGTCACAAGAGTCAGACATGACTTAGCAACTAAACAACAACATGAAAACCCCGGAGTTCCAAATGTTAACTTTTATATTCAGCATCTGCCTAGGCTTAACATACCTGGTTGCCTTATGACCATCAGAATTCTTTCATGCCCACCTGTCTTTAGTTTGCTTCCTGATATTTGTGACTTGCCTCAACAATTCCCAACTTACTGTGACATTAGAACATTATTTCAGTGGGTTAATTTTACTTTATTAAAATTTAATGGGGGTAAATTACATACGTATTTAATACATTATTAGGCTTCCCTTGTGGCTCAGCTGGTAAAGAATCCAGTTGCAGTGCAGGAGACCTGGGTTCGATCTCTGGGTTGGGAAGATTCCCTGGAGCAGAGAAAGGCTACCCACTCCAGTATTCTGGCCTGGAGAATTCCCTGGACTGTATAGTCCATGGGGTTGCAAAGAGTTGGACATGACTGAGTGACTTTCACTTAAAATGGAAGGGAAATATCATAAAATGTTAAGAAAAAAGGCTCTTCTTAAAGAACCTTTTCACACCAACTTTGCAAAACTCACTTCAAGTGCAGGATTTCCTTCTGTCTGTTCAGTGGGTTTATACTTATAATATTCTTATAATAAAGGGACAGTCTTCTGAGTTACACTGATGCTTTCTGTGTGACTGTTGGTGACAGGCAATACTGTATATGGAAACGTTGCTTCTGAAATTGCTGATTTAATTATAAGAATATTAAAATGAATTCATCAAGGCCCCTGCCACTTCTTTGCTTATAGAAAAAGAAAGGTGTATTTTATGTTGAGCCTTTTCTCCAGAATATGCTTTAAACATTTGTCACTCAATGGAGGTGACAAAGAAATAAAGGAAATTCAATTATGTATGTTCTAAAGAAATTATGCCCTTGTCCAATGACACAAAAATATTTCTTGTTTCTTGCATCTGGAGTTTTCAGGCGAGATCTTTGTACTTAGAATTCTGTTTATATGAACACCAAAGATTCTGGCATAATATGTCCTGAAACGATGACTAATAGTTTCTATTAGATAGCTATGGATACCTTTATTGAATCCTGCTCTTGGGTTTATTTGCCCTCTTTGGGTCTTTTGTACATTTTGTATGTCTGTCCTGAGGCCTTTATGCCTAGGGCAACTTTTTAATCAAATAATACATATATATTTATTGGGTTTCTAATTTATAGAGTTTGTTCTCACCATGACTTTAAACTTTATTTCATTGCTAAAGTTAGACATAGATTTGCCAGATTAGCCTCATAGTTTGGACATTTTTTGTTGTAACCTGTAAATGTAGCTTATAACCCCGTAGGCCTGTTAGATAATGACTAGAAACATTTTGGGTTCAGTAGAATCTCTTATAGAAACTCATTTATCTGTTAATGTAAAGAACGTGATGACTTCATAAAATGAATGCTGTATACAACTTAAGTTCTTCCATCTTTCTTGTAAGAATGACTTTAAGATTCTTTTTATTCTACCACTTAAAAGTTAATTGGAAATAAAAAGATAGATATAACAATTTGGTATAATTTAACACTAAGCATCTGTTTAGAAATGTAATCACCACAGTTAATACTTAGAAAAGTCATATGAAAAAAATACAATACTGTTCTTTGAAGATGGATTTATTTCCCCCCTTTTGATGGATTGTCAATTTGAATATATATTTTCTGGCCACTTAGCTATTAATTGATTTACATGAAAAAAACATATGTGTGCCTGTTCACTCAAACCATACTTAAAATTATCTTTTTAAGCTGCTACAATTATAATGTATGAAAGAAGGAAGAGAAAGGTGAGTTGAGGAAGAGGGAAATTTCTGTTAATATTTAAAATGTGTAACTGTGATACCCTTGGTTAATTAATCCTCTGCCTTTCGATATTTGTAATAATACAGGAGAATTTTTTGTTATTAAGAATATACTGTTGGTTTCATTTTTGTCTTGCTGCTCACTGATCTTTAACACCAAGATGTTTTCATCTTTATCAGTTCAGTTTTTGCTTCATATTTGTCTGTGTACCTGTGCTCTAAATAAAATTACAGTTTTATGTCCCAGTGGCTTATTCTGTTATGTGATAATGGTTATCTCTAATGTAGTGTGACTTTCTATTGTTTTCAGTATTTGTTGGTACAGCCTAAAACTTATAGAAATAAAAAAATCCAATAAAATCAGTTAATGAACATCAGTGATGTCTCTATAATGAGAGCGTGCTTTAATCATAGTGTTTTATCTGTGGTTGGGTATGACTAGTCTTCATTCATTTACTCAATGGTTTTGTGCAAAGCTGGCTGATTTTTATAGCTACAACAAATAGTTTAAAAGGCAAGTTAAACCACATTTTTTAAAAAATTGTCCTGGTCACCATGCATTAGCCCGGGTTATAGTCAGCGCAGACCGAGCAAAGCATTCTGCATCAGTTGTTTTCTAACCACTGAGGAGGGGAAGTCACGCAAGGAGGAGCGTTTCTACATGTGAGTGCTCAGACAAAGCTCCTAAGTAGGAAAGACCCTTTTGGAAGGCATTTATAGCTAATTAATCATATGCTTCCTGGAGCCCCAGGCCTAACAGTCCTGTTGGTGGAGCAGAAGTCTCTACTGCAAACTTTGTCTTTCTGTCCATCTGTGGAGCTGTGTCAGCCAGTTGTGTGAAGTCATACCAAGCTAAGTAGATGTCAGGTTCTAGACTTCCTCATTTGTAGGAAAATTTTTCTGTTCAGATACAGTTCTCTGTGTGTGATCGGTTGCATTCAGCACATTTGACAATGTTCTTTGGAATAGGAATGGTTGTTCAAAGTGATTACAGTTATCAGTTTCAGATATCCTTGTTGTGTCACTAAAATTATTTAATAAAGAAACCCCCAGAAAATAGTGTTCTCTCTCACAGTTCATTATTTTGCAAAGGTGCAAATAAATTTCTTCCATATCTGTGGATAGTCTCCCAAAGTATTTATTCATAGTAAGCTGAATATTCCAAATAGAAATACTGTATTTTTGTATTATAATACTTTAAATTGTATTGGAAACTACTTTATAAATGGTTATAACTAAGTTTGTGTTTTTAGAATTCTAGACACAAAGGATTCATCTTTAAATGTGTTTACAAGTTAAACATTTAAAATGTAACAAATTTTATTTTCCCAGTAGGGGAAAAATATTAGAATTTAAGTTGAGGAATATTTACCCTACAAGTCAGAAAACGTTTTCTTTTTAAAAGTTTTATTCATCTATTTTAAATTAATGATAAGCTTTTCTAAGAAGGTTTCAAATTACTAAAAATAACTAATATGTATAAAATATTTACTGTTGGTACTATTCTAAAAAGGTAATGTTTAAAAAAATATTGAATTTGGTGGCAAACATTTTCAGACTGAATGTTTTTTACTTTATTGAAATTTATAATGATCTAAAAATGTGAACGCGATAATTGCCTTCCTTTTTTAAGCATTATTTACTCTCCTGGATAAATTTTATTAGAGTTTTGGTTTCTCAGTGCATATAGTTATGTTTATGCTATACTGTAGTCTGGTAAGTGTGGAATAAGCTTTATGTCTAAAAGAACAAGTGTGCTTTTCCATAGTGGCTGCACCAATTTTCATGCCCACCAACAGGGCACAGTTGTTCCTTTTTCTCCACATGCTCACCAACACTTATTGTTTTTTGTCTTCTTGACAGGTGTGAGGTGATATCTCATTGTGGTTTTGATTTGCGTTTCCCTAGTGATAAGTGTGGAGAAGGCAATGGCACCCCACTCCAGTACTCTTGCCTGGAAAACCCCATGGATGGAGGAGCCTGAAAGGCTGCAGTCCATGGGGTCACTAGGAGTGGGACAAGACTGAGCAACTTCACTTTCACTTTTCACTTTCATGCGTTGGAGAAGGAAATGGCAACCCACTCCAGCGTTCTTGTCTGGAGAATCCCAGGGACGGGGGAGCCTGGTGGGCTGCCATCTATGGGGTCGCACAGAGTCGGACACGACTGAAATGACTTAGCAGCAGTGATAAGTGATTTTGAGGATCTTTTCATGTGCCTGTTGGCCATCTGTATGTCTTCTTTACATCATGCTTGCTTTCTTGGTTCCTTTTTTGTTGTTAACTTGTCCCAAGTTTTGCTTGATAGGTTGCAGATGTTAGTTAGACTTTTGTTTTTGTTTAACTTTTTCTGGCTAATACCTTTTATTTACTCTCTTATTTGAAAATACATTCTAATAGTTATTTCTTTCATGTGTTTCTGTTTTTAACAGATTTAAATATATTTTTTTAATATAAAAAATTAATTCACATTGGTCATCTCTCCCTTTTTTTCTTCTTTGTTCCTTATCCTTCCCAGAGAGGATGAGATCCTAATTATATTTTTTAATATCTTTCTTCTCCTCTTTTTCCCTTATTATTGAAATTATGGGGAATTTTAGTTCAAGATTTTGTTCCATCACACCCCATCTCTTCAGTTTTAACAACTGTGTTGAGCTCAGTTGCCACATTACCTGGTGTTAGGAGTAAATTACCTGCTTCTCACTCGCTATACCTTGTACCCAGTATCTTTCCCTCTCTTTGATTCAGTTTTTCTTTTGTTTGCAAATATCCATGACTTTTTTTTTTTAAGAAAGGGTGCTTGGATGATACTCTTTTTATGATTGAAAATACCTTTCTTTTTCAAGTGATGCTTTAGTTAGTTAATAGAATTCTTAATTTTGGTTGTTTTCCCTCACAACTCTGAATAGACTTGAGTCAGTGTATTTTCATATTTGGTATCACAGCTGAAAAATCTAATTCTTGTCACTATCGCGATGGCTTTCCACACCCCCTGCACCAGAAAGATTACACAATTTTCTTTCTGTTCTCAAGCTTTGGAGATTTCACCAAGATATGTTTACGTATGTGTCTTTCCAGTGTGTGTGTTTGACAGTTCATGGACCTAAACACTCTAAGGATTAAAATCTTTCTTTGATCAATGGAGTTTTCATATATCTTGGATTATTTTATCCTATTCTCTAACTTTTTATTTTAAATTCTTATAAGATGGGTTTTTAGTTTCGTTAGCCTGTCTTGTGTGCCTCTTAACTTCACTCTCATCAGTTTTTTATTACTTTGCCTGCCCTTCAGGGAAAATTCCTTCCTAGTAACTAATTTGTCCTTTAGCCATATTCATTCTAATACTCGGCTCTTTGGAGAATTTTTAAAATGTGTTTTTTCCATCATTTAAACTTTCCAGGATCTTTCTTGTTCTTCTCTTTTCCTTTTTTTTTTAAAAATTAATTTTCATTAGAGTATAGTTGCTTTCCAGTGTTGTGTTAGTTTCTGCTGTACAGCAAAGTGAATCAGCTGTACATGTACATATATCCCCTCTGTTTTGGATTTCCTTCCCATTTAGGTCACCACAGAGCATTCATTAGAGGTCCCTGTGTTATACAGTATGTTCTCATTAGTTATTTTATACTAGTGTCAATAATGTATGTATGTCAATCCCAACCTCCCAGTTCTTCCCACCCACCCCCTTCTCTCCTTGGTTCTCTTTTCCTTTTACAATAAAAGCTGTTCTTGTTTTACGTATGCATTATCTTCTGAAACCTATGTATTGATCTTTTAAATTCTTTTTTTTTTTTTCTGGTTTTCTGAATTGTCTGTTTTCAGGTAGAGGATAGGGAATATGAAATTAGTTGCTCTGCTTGTATAACTTGGTAACTTCCATGCTTTTAAGTTTTACCCAGTTGCCAGGTGATGCTTGTTTGTATGCTGACATTTTAAAATGAAAGTCTGGGTTTAACATTATTGATAGCTTATAGGGATTTCCTTAGACCATGTTCAAGGGTCCTGTTTGAACCTGGGCAGAGCTCACTTTTGTGGGTAATAGCTGAGCACAGGGTTCTGCAGGTGGACTTCACCCAGCTGTAATGCTGGACAAAGAAGTGTTCATGAAGAAGCTTCCCTGCACAGTATAAAATAGAAGATAGGCTGGGAAGCCAGGAACCCTCTCCAGTGTAGACACAGCAGAGGTGCTACCTGAGAGATGGAGTACATTGGGGGTTTCTTACTTTTTATAGCTGCTTTCCTGTTTTCCCCTCTCTATCCAATGGGGCTGCCTGGAGTTACCTTAGGCAGTGCCCCCTTTTCTCTCTGACCTTGGGGGTAGTAGCCATCCACTGCAGACCCACTCACTGTACACGCTGCTGTAAATGATGGGAGCTGTGTAGAGAAAGTAGGATAATCATTCAGATCCGGCCATCCTTAGGCTCTACTCCCACAGCCCCTCCTAACTCTGAGCTCAGAGTTTGCCTGTTCTCTAGTGGGAAATCATTCAGAGACTTCTTTAGTAGTCCCTTCTTTTCCCAGTATTCAGCTGTAAGTTCTTTCTTTCGTTTGTTTCTCCATGAGGATGCTCTCCTAAAAATGTCCCCAGCTCCACAACACTACAACTTATACTCAGAATTTTTAAAAAGCAGTTAAAGAGACAAAATTTAATCCTTAAATACAGTCATGAAGGAACCATGTATGCTGTTTTATTTTCACGAATTTCTTTTCCCATTATGTAAGTATACAAGCATTCTTTCCCTGTTTCTTTGTATATGAGGACTTGGTTTCCATTTTCAGTGTACAGACTCTGTTTCTGTGATAGAAAATTAAATTATTTAAGCCCTTATAATTGTTTAATGTAATAATTAAACTTAGGCATCCTGTCTTATGATGTACTCTTTTCTACTCCTATGCATATTAAAGTGATAGGGACTAGGCTGTGTTGCAAATAAGTCATTTTTGTATTGTTGTTCAGAAAAGCTATAGTGAAACTATAGTGGTTATTTAAATCAGACTTATGAAGGTTAATCTGAGTAAATTTGGGAGGCAAGGATGTTTTTCAGAAGCACAAATGGCTAGTACCTAAATTGTGTTCCTTACTAAGCGCTGTATCCCTGTAGTACCTGATTCCTTTGGTGTAGTGACCAGAGTGCAGTCTGCAGGACCCAGGAGCAAACCAGGAGTTGGCTCTAATATTTTCCAACTCCATGACTTGGGACAGCACAGTGCCTGGTACAGAGAGAGTACCTCAGTAAATACTGGATTAATGATGTATGAACTTACTAAGTGTATGAGGTTCAGATTCCTTACCTGTAAAATAGGCATAACAGTAGGATTGCTTAGAGACGCAGATAATTTATATGATCCTTAGCATATAGTGAGCATTTAATTAGTGCTGGGCATAATAGTACATTTTATACTAGAATTCTTTGATTAATATCAAGCAAGTCCCAGAAATAATACAAGCTATATGTTGGTTTAGGAGGGTGGTGAGAGGAATATGCCTGCATGTCTCAGCTGCTTTGGAAAGCATTTCTAGCGTTGTTTCTGTCTTACTTTAAGCATTTATTAAAGCAGATTGTGTGTTCAGCAATACAAAGCCAACTTAAAGGGTGAAGACACAGTCTTAAGGAGCATATAGACCAACTGAAGAGATCTTCCGGGCACAATTAGATTATTAGTTCTAAGGAATAAGAAAGCAAATGTGGGGCTCATACCAAAAGCCAGGATAAGGGAGTTGGATTATATGGGGAACGAGTTTGCAACTGGAATTGAAAAAACATGCTATTTGATTGACACAAAGACCTGAGTGAGATTTCTCAGGGTGTGGGGAGGGTGTGACGTGGTGTCCTGGGCACAGGTGGATTCTGAAAAACAGGAGGCTGGTGGTTTGGGTTCCTCACTGGGAGCAGAGACAGGTGAGGTGAGTCAGATACAAGCACTTTGCAGATCACCTTGGTAATGTGTTAGCTTTGGGTTTTGCTATTTCTCAGC
Organism: Capra hircus; assembly: GCF_001704415.2. Taxonomy (NCBI): domain Eukaryota; kingdom Metazoa; phylum Chordata; class Mammalia; order Artiodactyla; family Bovidae; genus Capra; species Capra hircus. Next base: position 101,641,431 of record NC_030815.1, read on the forward strand.
CTTTTTGAGCCTGGTTTGAATACAGAAACATTCCAAAGTGGGTCAGAATCACTGGTTAGAGTACAAGTTGGCATTGTTGTAACTTCGCAGTGGTTTTTACCTTGACTTTTTTTTCTATCGAAAGACAACAATTTGAACAGTTTAAACCCAGCTTTAGTAGATCACAGAGTGTGAAGAAAGGCCAGCTAATGGTTGTAGATTTAGCTGTCTCCTTGGCAACCAGTGGACACATTGAAAAAGAGGAGTCTTCATCTACAATCATTTAGCAGTTATAATTTACAGTCTATTCACTCTCAGAAGTGAACCTAACTGGTGTACCCCTTCTCTTTCCCTAATATTCTACTTTACCTTCCATTCAGATTCTAAGCTAGCAGATGGGTTGTGGAGTCAGGGTTGAAATCTCTCTCTTTATCAGTTTGTGAAAAGAAATAAAGAAATATGCTAATACCATTTAATTTGAAGCTGCCCAGAATGACACATAACACTTTTGAGACTATTACGGAAAAATAACAGTTCTTCATGTGCTTAAGGTAAAGAGAAAGAATGTATAACTTGTCATCCCTTTTCTTTCCCTTCTTTCTAGTTGAAATGCTATTTTTTCAGTGAAAATTTTGGAATCATTCTTTGTTTCTCCTCATTGATATTTCCACAACTGTTACTGAAATGCCTGCGTTAGTGCATCAGTTAGTATATATGGGGGATTAAATCCAAGGATACTGCATGATTTAAAGCTAGAAATACTGTTTCATACTATATTCTAATATAGATATACTTGATAGAAACTTTCGTTTCTTAAAGGGTTGTCTCTTAGAAGTTTTCTGTTATTTAACATGATCCAAAGATTTAATTCTCCAAAGATGGGAATGGCAAATTATTTTAATGCCTTTTATTGTTTTTCTTTCTAGCCTATTCTACTAAGCTCAACAAATTTCCTGTATTTAATATTAATGATGACTTGAATGACCTATGTACCAGTGCAGTAAGCCCAAACACGACCAAAGCCACGCGGTATGCCCTGAATGTGTGGCGATATTGGTGCATGACCAATGGGCTTAAAGATCACACAGACATCACCAAGGTAAGAAATTCTTGACTTTACTTCTTCTTACAGCCAGCTTTACTGTGCTTGCCTGTGTCAGGCAGGGTGCTAAGCATTGTGGGGAACATGGAACAGGTGCTTTCTGTCTGGGGAAACTTTGAAAAGACCCTAAAATAGAAAAATATCCACAGTGCAAAGCAGAATTTAAATGCCAAAAAATCCAGATGGGTAAATTAATTTGACTTTGTTGAGACTGACAAAGGAATTGATACTTAAACTTAATTTTGTATTTTGAGAGAGAGGTAGAGTTTCAAGAGAATTGGATAAAGACATGAGTCTTCTAGATGAATCGTGTAAGAAAGAGTAAAATTCAGAGGGACATATTTACCTGCCTGCAGCAGAGGCTTTGTGTATGGGAACAATGAACTATAAAGGTAGATTCTGATAACCCTTAAATGCCAAGCCAAAACCTTGTGAATATTGGCCACTAAAGTTTTTTCCTGTGTTTCTTTATAAGGAGAGATTTTATTTGAAAGATGATTACAGGAGCAGCAAGGAAGGGACTGTCATAATTGGGAGAACACTGACCATAGGATCTGCAAATGTCTTAAGGGTCAGGTGAAAGGGAAACACTGAATTTTTTTTGAATAGGAAGCAATGTAAGAAATGTAACATTTTAGAGCAATTAACTGGAAGTGATGAGCAAAAATGTATCTGGTAGATTCTTAATTTTCCCAGTTGTAAAACAAGCTCTTAAAATCTCTTCTAACTTGAAATGTTTGACATTTGTTAACGGAAGGGAAAATTCTAGGACGTGTAGAGACAGATGTCAGAAAGAAAAATACCAATACAGTATATTAACGCACATATATGAAATTTAGAAAGATGGTAATGATGACCCATTACGCGAGACAGCATGAGAGACATAGATATAAAGAACAGACTTTTGGACTTTGTGGGAGAAGGCAAGGGTAGAATGATTTGCGAGAATAACATCAAAACATGTCTATTACCATATGTGAAATAGATCGCAAGTCCAAGTTTGATGCATGAAACAGGGCACTCAAAGCTGGTGCACTGGGACAAACCAGAGGGATCGGATGGGGAGGGTGGTGGACGGGGCTCGCTATGGGGGACACATGTAAACCTGTGGCTGATTCATGTCACTGTATGGCAAAACCCACCACAATATTGTAAAATAATTAGCCTCCAATTAAAATAAATAAATTAATTAATTTTTAAAAATGTAGAACAAGAGAGGTATAAAATCACCATAGAGCACCACAATGATAATTGCTTCAGGCAAGATCCACTGGTAATGGCAAGATTAGTGGTGAAAGTGTAAGGATAAACAGGATTTTTGTGTTGCATCAACGTAAGACCCTCTTAAATATGTACTAGAGAGAAATAGTAACTATTCAGAGGAGAACCCTGGCAGATGCCACTTTAATAGTGATCAAGATTAATATTTCCCATGTGCTTAGGACAACACACTGCATGTTATGGGATTTTTTTCTTAAAAATTCGTAACCTCAGTGTACTCATGATAAAAAAGCAGACAAATCCAAATTGAGGAAAATTCTACAGATTGCTTAACTGGTACTCTCCAAATGTATCAAAGAATGTATCAAGGTCACAGAAGATATTAAGAGAGAGAAATGGTCACAGTTTGGAGGAAACTAAGGCGTGCTGCAGTCCATGCCGTCGCAGAGTCGGACATGACTGAGCGACTGAGCTGAACTGAAGGAGACAGGACAACTAAATGAAATGTGGGACTATATTGGTACAGGAAGAAAATTTTACTGGAAAAATGGGGAAATATGAGTAAAGTCTGAAGTTTAGCTAACAGCATTGCAACAATGTTAATTTCCTGGTTTCAATAACTGTTCTGAAAGATATTAACATTAGGAGAAGCTCAGTGAAGATTAGTTGGGGATTCTCTCTACTATTCTTGTAAGTCTAAAATTATATTAAATTAACATATTTTTTAAGACAAAGAAAAGAGAAATATGTACTTTGATTTGGATCTGTTGAGTATAAACGAATAATAGATACATCTACCAGATGTATATGTCAAATAAGCATTTGGGAACATGAGTTTAAAACATGGGGGAAATATTAAAGCTGGAAGTCTAAATTCAGAGGTGTTGCAAATAGAAGTCAAAGTTGAAGCCTGTGTTTAGGGTACCAACAAGAGATGAAATAGGAAATCCAAGTTTCTACTTCTGGAAGCATGGTGCCCTAGATACTGTGAGGGACCTTTGCAAAAACAAATGGAGTCATCCAAGGGCTGAAACAAGTGGTGTGAGCAGTAGGCACATATGAAAATCAGGCTCTCGCCTCAGGGCTTATGTTAATAGCATCCATTGAGGAAGGGAAACGACTAGGAGCCAAACTGAAGAACCCTTTATTGAGAAGACCCTGAACGGGTCTAAAGAAGTTCTAAGTCAATAGCATACCCTAGCTCCTTGCAGAGTCATATGCTAATAATCTTTGAAGGGAAACATCCAACATGTAGGTGTAAATTTTTCACAAGTTAATAAAGATCAAGTAAATATGTGCTCATAAAAAAAATCATGTGCCACTTAAGGAAATAAACCACCATGAATGAGAATAATTAGAAACAGAAAACGGATTTAGACAGCAGGAACTTCAGATAGTAGATTATAGGCTAAGTATGTATGTAATGTTTGTGGAAAGACTGAAAAGAATTATAAAAATGAACAAGCAACACCACACTAATCAAAATGACCCAGCAGCTCATTTCCACCTGTGATGGTAAGGGAATAGAAGGGTCCAGAATTACCCTCCGCAGCAACCAGAAAACTGAGCAAAATGTTTGAAATAAGTCTTCCGACAGAACAGGCAACACAGACTTGATCCCTAAGATGAGTGCCACCACCTGTCAGGCTTTCTGCCTGGAGACAATATCTAAACTGCAGGGAAGAGAGGGGGAACCCAGACTGAGCCTGGCAGTCTTGCTGAGTTGAGGGGAGACAGAAATCAGAACTCAGGGAGGATGGGGACATGAGAACAACTAAAAAGAAATTACAACATTCATTGAAAAGATGGAACAAATCCAGAATTAAATGTAAAATCCATAGCTTCTAGCATCTAATCAGAAGTTGCTATTCATAGGAAGTGGAAACATGTAACCCATACGCAGGAGAAAAATTAGTTAAATCTTTCACTTCCAACCAAGTTGGAGGAGATTGCTCTCCTGCCAAAAACAACCGAAAAAGCAGACAAATGATATAACTAATATGCAAGTTACTACATAACACACACAGGGCCGTGATGTCTGAGAGATGGGAAACAAGGTGAGCCTTAGGTGTGTCCCACCTTGCTGCCTTGAGAGAGTCTGCAGGGCTGTGGTGCAGGGAGAGGGCATGCAGGCAGAGCCCAGCACACTTGCTGAGTTGAGGAAATGGAGCTAAGGGTCCAGAGAGACCCAGGTGACTAGGACTGTCATGACAGAATATTTGAAAGTGGAGTTACCCAGAAAGAAAACCTGAGAGAACTGAACATATTCCATCTCAAATATTGAGCTAAATACTGATCAATATCTGCATGTGAGGGAACTGCCAGAGGAGGGCAAAACATCACCTAGAAGAATGAAAGGTGTTAGTGCCTGGAGCTCCACCGAGCTGGAGATAGTGCCTTTCCCCACCAACCATACTGGAGAAACCTCAGGATTCACGCGATAGAGTATTCAGAAAGGTCTTGCATCACATGTGGGGAAGAATTAGCCATGGATTGAGCTCTGCTCTGATCCCACCCAGCAAATCTTAAAAGCAAGACCCAGCTACATGAAAAGGTAGGATATCACTAATCATCGGGGAAATGCAACTCAAAACCACAATGAGCTATCACCTCACATCTGTTAGGATGGCTATTATCAAAACATGAACTAGCATACAGTCCTTTATCTCAAGGAAGTGAAAACATTAACTCAAAAGGGTATATACACCTCTCTGTTCATTGCAACATTGTTTACAATAGCCAAGACATAGAAGCAGCCTAAGTGTCCAGGAAGCAACAGTTAGAACTGGACATGGAACAACAGACAATAGGAAAAGGAGTACGTCAAGGCTGTATATTGTCACCCTGCGTATTTAACTTCTATGCAGAGTACATCATGAGAAACGCTGGGCTGGAAGAAACACAAGCTGGAATCAAGATTGCCGGGAGAAATATCAATCACCTCAGATATGCAGATGACACCACCCTTATTGCAGAAAGTGAAGAGAAACTAAAAAGCCTCTTGATGAAAGTGAAAGAGGAGAGTGAAAAACTTGGCCTAAAGCTCAACGTTCAGAAAACGAAGATCATGGCATCTGGTCCCGTCACTTCATGGGAAATAGATGGGGAAACAGTGGAAACAGTGTCAGACTTTATTTTCGGGGCTCCAAAATCACTGCAGATGGTGATTGCAGCCATGAAATTAAAAGACGTTTACTCCTTGGAAGAAAAGTTATGACCAACCTAGATATCATATTGAAAAGCAGAGACATTACTTTGCCAACAAAGTTCCGTCAGGTCAAGGCTATGGTTTTTCCAGTAGTCATGTATGGATGCTAGAGTTGGACTGTGAAGAAAGCTGAGTGCTGAAGAATTGCTGCTTTTGAACTGTGGTGTTGGAGAAGACTTTTGAGAGTCCCTTGGACTGCAAGCAGATCCAACCAGTCCATTCTGTAGGATATCAGTCCTGGGATTTCTTTGGAAGAAATGATGCTAAAGCTGAAACTCCAGTACTTTGGCCACCTCATGCAAAGAGTTGACTCATTGGAAAAGACTCTGATGCTTGGAGGGATTGGGGGCAGGAGGAGAAGGGGACAATCCAGGATGAGATGGCTGGATGGCATCACCAACTCGATGGACGTGAGTCTGAGTGAACTCCGGGAGTTGGTGATGGACAGAGAGGCCTGGTGTGCTGTGATTCATGGGGTTGCAAAGAGTTGGACATGACTGAGTGACTGAACTGAACTGAACTGAAGTGTCCATAGATGGATGAAGAATATATGGTGTATATACACCATATTACTCAGCCATAAAAGGGAAGAAAATCTTGCCATTTGCAACAACATGTTTGAACCTCGAGGGCATTATACACTAAGTGAAATAACTCAGAGAAAGACAAATACCACATGATCTCACTTTTATGTGGAATCTAAAAGCAAAAACCTCAGAGCACACAGAACAGATTGGTGGTTGCTAGACACTGGGAATGAGGGGTAATGAAATGGGTGAAGGTGGTCAAAATGCCTGGGGATGTAATGTTATAGCTTGTTTACTATAGTGAATAATACTGTATTGTGTATTTGAAAGTTGCTAAGAGTAAATCTTAAAAGTTCTCATTACAAGGGAAAAAATTAAACTATATGTGGTGATGGCTGTTGACTAGATTTATTGTGGTGATCATTTTGTTATATATATATATTTCAAAACATTATTTATATAACCCAAACTGATACAGTGTTATATAGAAATTACATCTTAATTTTTTAATGAAAAAGCAAGACCCAAAAGGATCCAAGAGTTCTCAGTAATTTAACTATGTCTTAGAGCAAACCTTAACAACATTTATAGGATTATAAAAATATCCAGACCCCAAGAAATAAAATTCAGAATGTCTGGCAAATAAGCAAAAATTTGCACAAATGCCAAGAAGCAATAAAATATATCACTTAAAAAAATGAATCAATGAAAACCAACCCAGAACTGACACAGATTTTAGAATTAGCAGACAAGGACAGTAAGCCATTATTATGAAGAAGATAAAAGCACATGAAAAGATGCTCAACTTCATTAGACCTCAGGGAAATGCAAGCCTAAACCACATGAGATTCTACTTCACATTCAGTAGGAAGATTCGAATGAAAAAGAAAAAGATAATAACAAGTGTTGAAATTGGAACCTTCATCCGCTCTTACATGGTCCTGGTGGGAAGGTAAAACGATGCAGCTGCTTTGGAAAGTCTGGCGGTTCCCTGAAAGTTAAACATAGAGTTACTGTATCCCCCAGAAATTCCATTCAGGGACACAAACTCAAGAAAATTTAAAACGTATATCTATGCAAAAACCTGTACACAAGTGTTTGTTGTAGCATTAATCACAATGGCCAAAATATAATCCAGACAACCCAGATGTCTATCAGCAGATAAATGGATAAACAAAATGCAGCATATCTATACAGTGGAATATTATTTGTCAACAAAAAGAAATGAAGTACTGACACATGCTTACAGCATGGATGAACCTTGACTATGTTATACTACATGAAATCTCAGACACAAAAGAACAAATATGTCTTGTTCCGTTCATGCAAAGTAGGTAGAACAGTCAAGTTTATAGAGATACAAAGTATAATAGAGGTTACTAGGGGCTGGCAGGAGGAGGAAAGGTGGAGTTACTGTTTAATGAGTACAGTTTCTTTTTAAAAAAATTCTGGAAATAAGTAGTGATGATGGTTGTACAACATTGCAAATGTACTTTCAATGCCACTGGATGGTACACTTGTAAATTATTAAGATGGTAAATTGTATGTGTATCTTAACTGTAATAACCTAGCAAATCAATTTAAATGTAACAGTTCACCTTCATTCATAAAAATATAAAAACTCATCTATTCTCGTAGGGCCTTATCACCATTTCTTCAGCCCTTAACCTTAACCTTTTCTAGGCCGGAGGATCTTGTCTTCCAGACTTTGTGAAGTCACTGTGAAGACAGTTATCTGTTACTGGGAAACTTTACACTTCCTTGCAGGAATCCGTGGAAAGAGCCCCATTTCCCCACAACCTCCACAGCTTAGGTAGCATACATCCATCCCAGGTGGTGAAATGCCTCACCTGTCCAGTTGGGTGTGCCTTATCATCACTTCTGGGTAGTTTCTTCTGTGTTGTCTAGAGGAATGTGGATGAAGAAGAAAATGTATTTCAATCCTCTGTCTCACATGGGCCACTTAAATATTTTTAATGATAAATTCTTAAGAAAAGCCAGTCTCTTAGAGAATTAGCAGTATTTAGTTAAAAGGAACTGTGGCATCAAGGTCTACAGTCTTTACTCTTACTTTTTTGGTCCCAGTGCAAGGTATTTTTAGTCTGGTTGTGTCTCTAAAGATAGACATAGCTAGCAGCAGACAGGGCAGTTGCAGCTGTTGACCATGGTCTGGCAGCTGGCTTTCCTGGTGGCACAGATGGTATAGAATCCACCTGCAATGCAGGAGACCTGGCTTTGATCCATGGTTGTGAAGATCCCCTGGAGAAGGAAATTTCTACCCATTCCAGTAGTCTTGCCTGGGAAATCCCATGGACAGAGGAGCCTGGCAGGCTTACAGTCCATAAGGTCACAAAGAGTCAGACATGACTGAGCAGCTAACACTTCACTTTGGACCTTGAATTTAGTTTCTTTTTTTTTTTTTAAGGAGGAAAGCAAGTAATCAGATCAGACTTCAAGTCATCTCAATAAGCAGAGTGAGCCCTGCCAGTCTCACTCTTTCATTACCCTGTGGCCTACTACATGTTTTCCACAGAGTGCCTTTTCTTCATAGATGTGATCTAATCCTCACTAGTACGTCTTTCTCAGAGTTGCTGTCTCATTGATTTATATATTCCTTAGCCTTACTGAGAAAATAGAGCCTCTTGAAGTTTGTATCTGTCTTTCTCAATAAATGGAAATTTGGTAACTACAAAAGTGAAATCATTTTTGTTGTCAGCAATGGTTACTTGAAATTTTGTTTTGTTTTCCTATTAGAGTATGTATTAGTTCACAAGCATTTTCTCTACTTTCTTCATCCCTTGGTCAAGATTATCACAAAAGGAAGTCTGAGGCATTCCCCAAAAGTAACTCTTGGTTTTACATGTCTTAGAATTCTTTCAATTGCCAAGGATTACTACATAGCTCCAAAACTTTGGGATTTATCAGCAAGTCAGTCTTCTTATACTGTTCTTTCCTATCTGGCGTCGTCTGCCCTGTGACCAGGCTCTTACTTCTCTTTGGTCATTTTCGCATCAAGGAAGCCAGGTTTGCAATCCATAGTGAATTTTTTTTTTTTTCATAGTGAACTTAATGTAGTAAATCTATTCAGAGTGGCTTAGGGAGGGAAATAGTTTTTGGCAATGTCTTCATAAAAAATTAAAGACCTGGAGGAATGACCATCAACCAAGACACAATCTGAGAAAACAAAGGAGGCAGCCGACATGGGCCAGAATGAAGAGTTTCTTGTGTGCAAAGAATATAAATTTTGTGCCTTGACATTTCTCCAGGAATTGCTTTTGCTATAATTTTTCTTTGAAACTGGTATAAATCAAGAGAGATGATCTGCACCCTAGCTCGGCTTGGTTCTCTTGACTCTGAGGTCGACTCCTTGCTTTAACCCATGTTTGTCAGTGCATGGGGTATCAATGAGAACAGTTCAGACCTGCTAGTGGGGATCTTCAACCTAAAGAACCAGTCGTGTATGAGATGTCCTTCTTGCCTTCAGGAAGCTTTCAGTCCACTTTGAGAGACAGACCTATAAATTGGGGGGGCTTCCCTCGTGGCTCAGTGGTAAAGAATCTGCCTGCCAGTGCAGGAGACATGGGTTGAATCCCTGATCCTGGAAGATCCCACATGCTGCCGAGCAACTAAGCCCTGGTGCCACAACTGCTGAGAGTGTGCTCTGCAGCCTGGGAGCCAGCTCGCACAAGCCCATGTGTCTGCAGTTACTAAAGCCAGCACACCCTAGAGCCAGTGCTCCATGACAAGAGAAGCGGCTGCAGTGCGAGGCCCACACACTGCAGCTAGAGTAGCCCCCGCTTTCTCTTAGCTAGAGAGAAGCCAGAGCAGGAGTGAAGCCCCTGCACAACCAAAACAAAATAAATAAGTAGAGTTATTTGTTCTAAAAAGATTTGTGGGATCCCACTTGAGACAGTAACTTGCTTAGGGAAGCTGGAGTAGTCTTCTATTTTGAGCTAGATCTGAAATAAGGAAGAGAGGTTTTCCAAATAGAGAAGGTTAGTGGGGAAAAAGCTTTCTAGGTGGAGGAAGTAGCATATGCAGAGACTTGGAAGCATGGAAGAGCCTTGTGGTTTATATGACTGGCACAGCATTCAGTGAGGCTGGAAAGCAGAGTATAACAAAAACTACCACACAAAAAATAGATGTCCTTTTCATCATAGGGGACTGGAATGCAAAAGTAGGAAGACAGGAGATACCTGAAGTAACAGGTAAGTGTAGCCTTGAAGTACAAAATGAAGTAGGGCAAAGGCTAACAGAGTTTGGCCAAGAGAACCCACTGGTGATAGCAAACACCCTCTTCCAACAACACAAGAGAAGACTCTACACATGGACATCATCAGATGGTCAATACCAAAGTCAGATTGATTATATTCTTTGCAGCTGAAGATGGAGAAGCTCTATAGCAAAACAAGCTCTACAGCAAAAACAAGACCAGGAGCTGACTGGATCAGATCAACAACTCCTTATTGCAAAATTCAGACTTAAATTGAACAAAGTTGGGAAAACCACTACACCATTCAGGTATGGCCTAAATCAAACCCCTTACGCTTATACAGTGGAAGTGACAAATAGATTCAAGGGATTAGATCTGATAGACAGAGTCCCAGAAGAACTGTGGACAGAGGTTTGTAACATTGTATAGGAGGCAGTTATCAAAACCATCCCCACGAAAAGGAAATGGCAAAATGCTTGTCTGAGAAGACCTTACAAATAGCTGAGAAAAGAAGAGAAGCAAAAGTCAAAGAAGAAAAAGAAAAGTGTATCCATCTGAATGCAGAGTTCCAAAGAATAGCACGGAGAGAAAAGAAAGGAGGAGCAAGAATAGCACGGAGATCCTCAGTGATCAGTGCAAGGAAGTAGAGGAAAATAATAGAATGGGAAAGACAAGAAATCTCTTCAAGAAAATTAGAGATACCAAGGCAACGTTTCATGCAAAGATGGGCACAATAAGGGACAGAAATGGTATGGACCTAACAGAAGCAGAAGATATGGCAAGCATACCCAGAGTCAGTTGGCACATATACAGAGTCAGTTCAGTTCAGTTGCTCGGTTGTGTCCGACTCTTTGCGACCTCATCAGGAGAAATGTACGAAAAAGATCTTCATGACCCAGATAACCATGATGGTGTGATCACTCACCTAGAGCCAGACATCCTGGAGTGTGAAGTTAAGTGGGCCTTAGGAAGCATCACTATGAGCAAAGCTAGTGGAGGTGATAGAATTTCAGCTGAGTAATTTCAAATCCTAAAAGATGATGCTGTCAAAGTGCTGCACTCAATATGCCAGCAAATTTGGAAAACTCAGCAGTGGCCACAGGACTGGAAAAGGTCAGTTTTCATTCCAATCCCAAAGAAAGGCAATGCCCAAAAATGTTCAAACTACCACACAGTTGCACTCATTTCACACGCTAGCAAAGTAGTGCTCAAAATTCTCCAAGCCGGGCTTCAGTGGTTCGTGAACCAAGAACTTCCAGATGTTCAAGCTGAATTTAGACAAGGCAGAGGAGCCAGAGATCAAATTGCCAACATCCATTGGATCATCAAAAAAGTGAGAGAGTTCCAGAAAAAATTTACTTGTGCTTTATTGACTATGCCAAAGCCTTTGACTGTGTAGATCACAACAAACTGTGGAAAATTCTTAAAGAGATGAGAATACCAGACCAACTGACCTGCCTCCTGAGAAAACTGTCTGCAGGTCAAGAAGCAACAGTTAGAGTCAGACATGAAACAATGGACTGGTTCAAAATTGGGAAAGGAGTATGACAAGTCTGTATATTCACACCTTATTTATTTATTTAACTTATATGCAGAGTACATCATGAGAAACGCTGGGCTGGAAGAAGCACAAGCTGGAATCAAGATTGCTGGGAGAAATATCAATCACCTCAGATACGCAGATGACACCACCCTTATGGCAAAAAGTGAAGAGGAGCTAAAAAGCCTCTTGATGAAAGTGAAAGAGGAGAGTGAAAAAGTTGGCTTAAAGCTCAACATTCAGAAAACGAAGATCATGGCATCTGGTCCCATCACTTCATGGGAAATAGAAGGGGAAACAGTGGAAACAGTGTCAGACTTTATTGTGGGGAGCTCCAAAATCACTGCAGATGGTGATTGCAGCCATGAAATTATGGTGATTGCAGCCATGAAATTAAAAGACGCTTACTCCTTGGAAGGAAAGTTATGACCAACCTAGATAGCATATTCAAAAGCAGAGACATTACTTTGCCAACAAAGGTCCGTCTAGTCAAGGCTATGGTTTTTCCAGTGGTCATGTATGGATGTAGGGTTGGGCTATAAGAAAGCTGAGTGCTGAAGAATTGATGCTTTTGAGCTGTGGTGTTGGAGGAGACTTGAGAGTCCCTTGGATTGCAAGGAGATCAAACCAGTCAATCCTAAAGGAAATCAACCCTGAATATTCATTGTAAGAACTGATGCTGAAGCTCTACTACTTTTGCCACCTGATGCAAAGAGCTGATTCATGGGAAAAGACCCTGATGCTGGGAAAGATTGAAGGCAGGCAGAGAAGGGGACTACAGAGGATGAGATGGTTGGATGGCATCACTGACTCTAAGTTTAAGCAAGCTCCAGGAGTTGGTGATGGACACAGAAGCCTGGCGTGCTGCAGTCCCAGGGGTCGCAAAGAGTCGGACACAACTAATCAACTGATCTGAACTGAACGGATAGGAACAGGATGGGGAGAGGTCGTGGTGTCTGTCTTTGCAAGCAGTCTACTATTGTATGGAAGCAGATTGTGAAGACTTGCATATAAGGGAAAGATTTGGAACTTACCCTAAAGGCAACAGGAAGCTATCAGAAGTTACTTGTTTTATTTTTAGATACTAAGGTAATGTGATTTTCTGCTCAAAACCTCTTATGTAAGAAAACAGGGCTCTCCTACCGTCCCCGTGGTTGCCCCAGAAGCCATTACGCTAGTACAGTGGCCCACGCTTTGGTCAGTTGTTGGGATCAAGAGTGGGCCAGTCGAAATCCTCCCTTCATATTTTTTGTTCTACTGAAAATAAGTAGTGGCCTTTTGCTAATATTTGAAACTGTGAGATATAAACCTTGTGGAATGCTAGGTGGCTACATAAAGACAGCTGCTTTGTACAGAGAAGCAGAAGGTGACAGATGGAATCCTGAAGGCCTTGGAATCCACCCATTCTGATAGCCCTCTTTGCCTAGGCTTGTTCAGGTCTGGTCTCTGTCTCTCTTGTAACCACAGGAATCCCAGCTAATACAAAGAGAGGTTAATACCTGCAAGTAGGGAGTTTCAGATGACAGCATAAAAATCTGAAGCCAGCTGAGTTTGGGGGGTCATTGTAATTGGAAGTTTTATTAACTGTTACTGGTATGTAAGAAAGCTACTGCTTTTTATATTTTATGTGCAGCTACTCTCCTCTTTCTGATGGCTTTTTGACTAAATCTCTTGGAGTTTCCTAGACCAACATTTAGATTATCAGAGAATAGTTATATTTTGTCCGTTTCCTTTCCTGTATACATATATACATATGTGTGTGTGTGTAATTTCTTTTTCATCTCTTGGTCAGAATCTTTAGAGCAGTGTCATGTAATAGCAGTGATATTCATCATTCTTATCCTTTTCCTCACTTCATGAAAAAAGATTTTAATGTTTTCATCTTGGGTATAGTTTTTATAGTTCATGTCTGTAAAATAGTCTTCATCATACTAAGAGGATATTTTTTCCTCCAACCTGAGTTTAGTTTGAATGTTTTTTCTTTTAATTTGTTTTTTTGGTTGCACTAGGTCTTCGTTGCTGCACACAGACTTTGTCTAGTTACGGTGAGCAGGGGCTGCTCTTCATCGTGGTACTCCGGCTTCTCATTGCGGTGGCTTCTCTTGTTACGGAGCGCAGGCTCTAGGTGTGCGGGCTCCGGTAGATGGGACTCAGCTGTAGAGCACTGGATCAGTAGTTGTGGCATACCGGCTTAGTTGCTCCCAGACATGTGGAATCTTCCTGAACCTGGGGTTGAACCAAGATCCCCAGCATTGGCAGGCAGATTCTTTTATATACTGTGCCACCGGGGAAGTTCCTGGTTTGAATTTTTTTAAATTTGAAATGGGATAGCACATTCTTTCAAATGATTTTTCAGTAATTATCAAGTTCATATTACTTTTCCTTAGTATATGGAATAAGTTAGTTACCTTATGTATTACGTTTGAATCGTCCTTACACTGTGCCATAATCCCTGCTGGTCTCAATGTCCATTGCGTTCCTGCAGTCCTGAATTTGATGTGATAACATAAGTAGCCCAGAGCCATGTCCTCGTTTGCGTGGTTCTAACACGTATGCATTTTGTTTAACATTTGTGCCGTGCAAAACAGAAATCACCAATATTTTACTTAGTACATTTATACTCATATACTTTGTTTTTTGGTATAATATCTGTCAGAGTTGGATTAGGGAAAAAAATGAAGAATGCTTCTTTTTTCTGTGCTCTGAAATTGTTTAAATGCAAAAGAAAAGCTGAATTGACTCCATAATGCCATTTCTTTATGAGTGACATACATCTTTGGCAATCATTTGACTCAGATCTTTTACCTCTTATTGAACCAACTGTGGTAACTTACATTTTGCTAGGGAATTTTTCAGGTTATTTATATTTTCAAATTAATATGAATAAAATTTATAATATTCTTTGTTTTCGGTACTTATAGTTTTTCTCATTTCTGAAATTGTCTATATGTATATTTCCTTTGCTCTTCTTTCTCTTTCTTTCTGTCATATTTGCTAGGAGTTTGTAATAGTTTCATTTTTTTATCCCAATTTATGTCTTCTCCAGTTCATTAATTTGTTTTATTTTTATTGATTCACTCTACTATTTTTGATTTTGATCTACTTTTTCTAGCCTTTTGTGTTAAATAATGTTCACGTATTTTCAATAAAGTATCTAACAAAGTCATTTAAGGCTGTGATGTTTTTGGAATGTATTTGGTGATATCTCATATGTATTGATATCTAATGTTTTCAGTTTGGTTCATTTTTAATGTATAATTCTGTTTTTATTTTCTCTTTGACCCAAGGGCTCTTAGAAGAATGAAAGTTACCTGTATAGTTTCTACTTTTAAAACATTTTGTTTTGAGACGATCTTTTGTCCTAGAATGTGTATTCAACCTAAATTGACAATAAGCAGGGTCTGGTTTTATCTTTATCACTCCCTCTTGAAAGTAAAGCTTTCTTTCCAGCCAACCTTCCTGCTCCTCCTACCATACCTAAGGAGCAGTCTTTAATTGTCAGTATAATCATTAAGTTTTTCATATCTTTTGAGCAAATATTGGTACTGAAACTCTGTGGAGCATTAAGTCAGATATTTCCAGACTTATTCAGATAAATTCAGGTAAAAAATCAAGGCAAAATCTTGCTGTACAAATTGGACATGTCAGTTGTCTTTCGCTATAGAACGTTTCATACCAGCTGTGCCAAACAGTGCAGAGATCAAGGAAGTTAATGTTGGAATGATTCAGAGTTTGATCAGTTTAATTCAGGCATGGTTCAGAGAGGATGGTTGGATTTTATTGAAGGGGAGGGAAGGAAATGATTTGCTAGAAAAGAGAAGAAAGGGCTTTCCAGAGACAAATAGTTACAAAGGCCAGTAATAAAATACATGTGTATATATACTTATGTTGTATGTATATGTGTTCATTACAGTTTACAAACCCTTTCATGTCCACTACTTTATTTAAGCATTACAGTAGTTCTTTGAGAAGGTATAATTATTATTTCCTGTCTGGTTGCTTGAAACACTGATGTCTAAAGAGCCTAGTATGGAACCTAGATCTCCCAGCGTGAGGCTCACTGTTTTTTCCATTATTTCATGCTAAGAAGGCAGCCCTCTAGATGGTTGTCCCCAGCACAGCCCCTAGTGAGGATCAGGAGAAGGAAGGAGGGGTCTGGCTACCTGGGTGTCCGCAAAACGTGTAACCTCAGTGTTTGTCTCATTTGAGATCCCTGCAGTGAAGTTGAACGAGTTGCTCGAGAACTTTTACGTCACCGTAAAGAAGAGTGACGGCTCAGACTTCCTGGCCACGTCGCTGCACGCCATCCGCCGAGGCCTGGACCGCATCCTGAAGAATGCAGGGGTGGGCTTCTCCATCACCAGCAGCACCTTCAGCTCGTCCACCAAGAAACTCAAGGAGAAGCTGTGGGTGCTGAGTAAGGCAGGGATGTCAGGGGCCCGCTCCCGCAACATCGTCTACTTCTCCGTCTCGGACGAGGAGGAGATGTGGCAGGCGGGGTGTCTGGGGGATGACAGCCCTATCACACTCCTGTCCACCGTGGTCAAGTACAACAGCCAGTACCTGAACATGAGGACGCTGCAGGAGCATGCTGACCTGATGTACGGCGACATCGAGCTGCTCACAGACCCACAGAACCATTCCTACTTCGCCCGGACAGACAGCGTCAAGCGGGAGAGCCGGAGCGCTTCCAGCCGCGTTTGCCACGGCAAGATCTACCACGAGCATTCCCGGGGCCACAAACAGTGTCCTTACTGCCTCCTCTACAAGTACATGTACGTCCACCGGCCGCCCACCCAGATGGAGGCCAAGTCCCCTTTCTACCTTACAGCCAGGAAGGAGGCTGCAGACATGGGCAGGGTGTGGTACGAGGAGCAGAGGATGGGCCTGCGGTCTCTTCGGGGAGTTGTCCCGAACTTAGCCAAGAAGGTCAAGCTGGAAAACTGTGAGAACTTCACCTTCGTCTCATTCACTCAGGTGTCCAGGAGGCTCAGCTCCCACAGCTGCTGCCAGTGAGTGTCCCCTAGGTCCCGGCCACTACCCCACTCATCCTGGTCAGGGGGCGCGCCCCCCTGCAGCCAAGGCTAGAGCTCCGAGGCGGCCGGGATGACCATGACTTCATGGTCAGGGTGTGGGACTTCTTGTTTCTTTGACTTCAGATTTGTTTTTTTTTAACTGAAAGTAGACAAGTGAAGATTTAGAATATTTTATCCAGATGTGTGTCACCTCTGTTAAATTATAGAATCTAATACAATGTATAAATAACTACATACACAAGAGCAAGGAAGTTCATTTTATCTAGTGCCTTTTTAGCACAGATTTTCTCAAAAAAAGAAAAAAAAACTATTTCAGTAGTCATTAAAAAAAAAAAAAAATCCCAGTAGCCTAGTAGCTTTAGAATGTTTTGAAGACTCTAAACACTTTAATGAATTACAGTGAGGATCTAGGAAGAGGGAGGCAGACAGATTAACTACTTCCAGGAGAGAACTTGTGCTTGGCACTCCTCTTCATGTTTTGTTGGTGGATAACTTGATCCTGCAGAGCATGCAGCCTTGCCTGGTGGAAGGTCATGGAGCTCCACTCAGTCATGCTGATAAGAAAGCAGGGCTGCTCTTAGCCCTGGGAGGAACTTGATCTCTGCATCAATGGAGACAGTTTTATGAAAAAAGATAAATACACCAAACAGTGCTTATGAGAACAAGATTTCCAGTGAACTAGGTGGTTCGAGGGAACTTCCTGCAGTGAGAGAAAGTGTCTTGGAAAAGCGATCTGTGATCAAAACGTGAAAAACCTCCTGAAGCAGAAGTGCCTACATTTTCTTTCTCAGCGTGCTGTGAGAGCTGTTTTTGTTTGACCACTGTTTAGAGGTTTGCTTTTTTTTAATGTGTTCTTTGTGTCATGCAGTTGTTCTATCAGCATATAGCACTGGATATGTAAAACAACTGAAAGTAATTTTCAGGCATAACCAGGAAAAAAAACTAACAAAATAAGCTGCAGAGAAAACAAATCCCCAAATGTGTTTATATTAAAGAGTTTTGAAGTATATTTGTCAAAGTACGACTCATTCAGCCACAAGACATGTCATCATTTGAGGTTGGCATCAATGCTTGGGACACGGTGATGTGTCAGCCTGCCAGGTAAGCAAACCCAGCATCAAGGACATAGTGGTAAAAATCAGACCACGGTGATAGGCTGTTAACACAGTGTGAACACATTTCACTAGGTGAGATTTAATCTGACCGTATGTTATTCACAATTAACAGAAAGTTATCATAACTGCTCTCAATTATAAATGAAAAAGGAACCCAAAGAGTACTAATTAATAAAAATAACTGCTAGGGAATCTTTATGTTGTATCTTAGGAATGACTGTCACAACCTTACACCATTTTGTTCCTGTGTGTGCTTTCTAACCCACAATTAAAACTCCAGTATACATTCATTTTGCAGGAGTCCTAATATTAGTCATATTTCTTTTTCAAAATTTTGTTTTAGTATTAATCGTTTTTAAACAATCATTCACTGGCCCTTGAAATATGTAATACTTCCTTTAATGGAGAAGACTCAACCAATGCTGCCTTAAGGTTTCATGTTACTCCCTTTTTAGTTTCTGCAACACTTATTTTATTAGTTGATCTTTCCTGAATATAGATTAACTTTGGTATGTCTCCGTCTGTATGTAAATTACAGGTAATATGTAATAAGCAGTATTATAAGCTATTGTTCTGTCGTGGTTTCCTATAGGGGTTTTAGGGTTTTGATTAAAAAGAGACAGAACCTGAGGTACAGTTTCCCTCACTTGCTGAACACCCAAAGGAAGTTTCATTTGAAGAAAGCAAATGGTCATTTTTCTTGTCAGTACTGCTGTTAAACAGAAATATAACCTATGTGAAACAGTTGGGCAGAGCCTGCAGCCTAATTAATAAGACTTCCATTTTTCTTTTCAATAGATTCAAGAAAACATTGCCATTAGGTGTCGCTGGGATCTTTTCAGATTTTTACATTTCCGGAAGTAGTAATAACTGATCCAGAGGCTATAATCTTCCTGTCGGTAGTGGCTTTTCATCAGCTGAATAACAATCTGCCTCAGCTTTATCGCTTATCACCCATGTGGTGAACTTTCAACCCTCAGAGTTCTGAAGGGGATGATTATGATTAGAGTCAGGAGGTAGAATCTCCAGTGATACCTGATGGAAGGAAAGAGTCATTATCGCAGCATCCTAACTGCCCTTCATCGCGTGCCTCCTGGGGGAACGGGAGTGAGAAAGAACACAGGTATCAGGTGCTGCTCTGCGCCATCCGCTGTGTATTTGTGTGTAGAGGTGTGTGTGTGTATGCACACACACTTTAAGCTTATAGGTAGGAACACCTAATAAACCCGCGAACCTGGCAAACACCTGTCCTGCTACATGGCTGCGTCCATGGTCAGACGATCTAAGGGGGCTGCGTAGCTAGCTCGCTAGCCTTCAGAGCTCAGGCCGTTGTTCTGTCTTTTCAGCCAGCTCTAAATCATACCCACTGGGTTCTCGGGGATTTTCTCCTCTTGGCCTAATAATAAGCCAGCAGCAGGGAAAATCCAAGAGAAGGGGAAGGTTATGAGTACTTTCTCCACTTACCTGTAGTTGTTGTTGTTGTTGTTTTTAATTCATAAGTGGAATTGAATAGGGGGAATTTGCATGTTCACAGAGGCAGAAGTTGCCGTGGCTCCCGTCAGGAATGGTGGGGCTGAAGGTACCTCGGGAGGACCCAGCAAGTCCTGTGGGCGAGCTTCTGCCTGCAATATTTCTGCATCTGCTCTAAAGGGAGCCCTGCTTGCTTGGTACCTCCTCCCCAGAATCTCCCCAGTCTCCCCTGGGAAGTTTATTCTGCCAGAGACACTTGGGGCATCAGCTTGAAGGGTGTGTTTCATTGAAATGTAAAGGCTTTAGCACAGCACTGGACACACAGTAATTATGCAATAAGTCTTCCCTATTTAGTTACAGTCTTTGGTGAAAGCAATAATGATATTCAGCTAAGCTGCTTTATACCACTTATTCCTTCCATGATGGAAAGTCTCCTTTAAACTGTTAAACTTGAAACCAAACCTTATAATCTGGTCACATTTATACCCAACACATCAAATTCTACCTCCTACACCTCGAAGCCCGGATACCTCAGATATAAGCAAAAATGGTTAAAGAATTTCAGAGAAGCCCTGAGAGGCTTTATGAGAAAGCTTTCCATTGTTTACTGTGTTTGCAAAGGGGAGTGTTATGGGAAAACCTAACCAAAGTTGTGAAAGGATTGCTCTCCTCAGTGGTGTGGCATTTCCCAGCTTTCCTTGGGTTATGTGCTGTATTAACCTGCCCTGACTGATAACATGGTATTTGTAGAAATGTGAAACTCTTGTTACTTTGATTTTTATCTCAATTCAGCCTTATTAAAACATCAAGCACTATGCCTACTTCTTTCAGCATGTTCATAGACAGCCGCGGAGAGAATCTAGACAAAATAGTCCTCCTGTAGAAGTGGAAGCCTCTGGCTATACAGGAAGGATGGCCTGATTGGCAGCACCTTCTCTCCTCGGGTGGTCAGTGCTGGACTCCATTTCCTCAGCTGTGCAGTGAGATGATTGGATTCGATCATCTCCAGAGTGATCAGTGTTAACATCTCTGCAGTTCCTTAAGGCCATCTAGTCAGGAAGTGGCAAAACCAGGAGACAGAATTCCTAAGTCCTCAAGATCATACACTCAGTCTCCTCAATGAGTGCTTCTCAGTATACTGGAATGCTTTCTTTAGGAATAATAATTTTCTTCAAGTTTCACAACTCCTTAAAATTAATATTTTCTCATCTCTGGAAACAGCAGAATGTTGATTATTTTTCTTAGATTAGGCTAACACCTAATTACCATTGGTAATTAACATGTATTGTTAACACTTAAAATGTTTAAATATTACTGTTACCAGATAATACATCCCTTTGTTGCTTTTATTGAAATCTGGATTGCTCACCATTTTTGAGCTAGTTACCAGTTACCTTTAGCCATCCAGGAATACAAACAATGAAGACCTCAAAGAAGAGTTACCTCATTTCCTCTAAGGAGCTCCAATTTAGTCTAAGTTAAGGCCCATACATACTGAGTAACTGTTAACCAACGGCCCTGAGTCGAAGAATACATTAAAAGTTTCAAATTCATGTATATCTTTAAATGCTTTTACTTTGGAGGTGATCTTTTAATGCTCTATTTTAAGAGAAAACAGACTTGTTTAGGCAGAGTTCTTAGGTAAGAATCTTTGTTGTATTTTCCAATATAAATTATTATCTGAGCAAAAACATGAGGGGGAGACTGGTGATGACCGAAAGCTGAACTCCCTTTCTAAGAGAAGAGGAGTCTTTAGGGAGATGAAGAACTAGTTTATCTGGAAATTCCTCCGTTCTGTACCCATGTATCCTGACATCAGGGGGTTTCCTGAAACTCCTCTGGGGGAGGTCTCCGGTCTTGGCCAAGTTCACAGATTATGAGGATAGTTTTGAGCACTTCTAGTTCTTTACAGCCCAAGAAATCCAGAGAAGTTCCTTGTGTTTTAATTGTTGATCAGAATCAGATTTCTATGCTCAATTAAAATACTTTATTATTTATCTAATGTGGCTCATTTGGAAGTTAATAATTTCAGGAAATAGTTATTAAGACCCGGAAAAAGATCACTGGGTTATATGTAGATGCATATTGCTTCCATTAATATTAAAAGCAATTAGGTAGATCCTTCCCTGACTTTGAGATGAGAATGGGCTCCTAAGTACTTTATGGTCAGTATAACAGATTTGATTAATTTACATTTAGCCATAGTTATTGTTACTGATTGACTCCAATAAGTTTCTGAAAGATTCAGATTTGACTATGGTAAGTGCTTCTCACGGCTGCCTTGTATTCTCATTTAATTCTCACAACAGCTTTGCAAGCTAGGTCTGATTATTCCCATTAACTGAGAAACCAAGGCTCAGAGAAGTTAAGTAAATCTCCCTAAGTCTCACAGAGCTGGTAAATTAGAGAACTTAAGTTTGAGCCCGAGGCTTCTCACTCCAAATGTAGTGCTCGAGGTATGGATGGTCCAGTGGTTAAGACTCCATGCTCCCAGGGCAGGGGACATGGACTCCAACCCCGATCCCTAGTCAGGAAGTAAGATCTCACACGGGTAGCAAAAAAAAAAACAAACACCCCAAACCTAAACTACCTTCTTCAGGCCCAAAGAGGTCAATTTATCACAGAGCTTTTTTTTTTTTTTTTTAAATATTTATTTTTTGGCCACACTATCCAGTATGTGGGATGTTAGTTTCCCAACCAGGGATCAACCTGTGCCCCCTGGAATGGAAGCCCAAGTCTTAACCACTGGACCACCACAGAGCTTTTGAAAAATTAAACAGTTTCTGCTTGTTTGGGAAATATTTTCTTTCTCAAACCATATTGTATCATACCTTGTATGTGCTTTCTTACTAGTTTAATATTTTTATATAATTCAATAATTCCTGGAAAGCCTGATTGTTTTCTCTGAATGAGTATGACATTGTCTGCCTATTGAGAACCTTCTGTGTTTATCCAGTAAATTACTTGTATTATCTTTTGTCCACCTTAAAGGGAGATGATCATGCCAGTTTAGTCTAATAAAAGTCAAGTCGTTTACAAACTGTACCTGTTTTGACATGGGTATTACTGCTGAAATGTAAAGGACCTCCTAACCTACGTCACAGTTACATGCTCAGGGTTTTTACTTTTGCTTTTTAATTTTGACATCAGAGAATTTTTATAATCTTAAAGCTAAAGCTATTTTCTGTTCTTTGCTTTATGAGTACATGTTTTTCTGTTTTGAGACTTAAAAAAAACAAAAGGCTCTGGTGGTTTTGGTTGTTAACTCTGAGATAGCCTAGTCAAATCCCCCTATTTTAACCGTTAAGAAATGGAAACCCAGAGATACTAAAGAGCCCATCCAAGGTCAGCAAGACAATAAGTAGTGGAGCGAAGAGTAGAAAATTAATCCAGAATCTTCCGTCTATACCATAGCTGGGAAGATTTGGATTTTTTAAAATTCATTAATGGGACTGTGTCTGGCAGAACATCTGGCTAGCAGAAGCCTCTAGTGAATTCCAGCCTTCCCAGAAAAACACTCATAAAGACCCAGAAGAAGGCTGCCTCTCAATTCTAGAATATGGGAGAAATCTTACAATTTACAAGGCATCTGGAGGCGGACTGAGAAAAAACGTTTCCGGTTGTAGCTCACTGCTTTCTTTTGTTTTGACTCATGAAACAGAGGTTCTGTGAAACAGAAAATCTGAAAGGTATTTAGTACTTGTTCTCATTAACCATGTCTGTCTCCTTACTCAAAGCCCTGGCGCTGGAGAAGTAACTGGCTTATCCTTTCTCTTAACCAGATTGTCTATCCCACCCTCTCTTCCATCTCCCCATCCACCTCCTCTTCATTCAGTCCAACTCCAAGTCCTAGGCCTAACACGTGAGCAGAAAGCAGAGAGAGTGTATCAGTGGCATCATGCATTGTGAGAAAAACACAAAAACGGTAGAAAAGCAAGTAGCAGAATATGCAAATATTGTGATTTTTCACTTACAGTATAGGATCAGAGATCCAGAAAACCAAGCAATAAAAAGGAAGAGGATGCCACTTCAATAGAAAAGTATGAAAGTAGAAATTGGGCTTGGAAATATGCACATCTGTTTACCCTCAACCTGTACATCTGAAAGAAGGGATTTGACAAACAGTTAAGTGGACAGATAGCATAACCAAAGGCAAATACGGAGTTGAGGACAGCATTTAAGGATGAGTATAGAGAAAAAAATGGGGCATTAAAAAAAAATGTGACTGAATCAAGGAAAATGAATAGCTTCCAGAACACTTGAAAATGAAAGTGATCTTCTGCAGAGAACAAAATTTTAGAATTCTGTCATATTTGAAGGAACTGAAGAATCGCTTCTGTGCGGCAGTAATATGCTACCTTAAGATGGGGATGGACTAAGCGAGAAAGAGCGGAATACAATGAAAAAGACTAGAAAGAAGGATTTCAAGGGAGCTAAAAACACAGTAACAGATTAAAATCCACATTGGAAATAGAAAATAATACCGATGCTTTAAAAAAAAAAAAAACTAAACGTGAAGGACAAACTTGGTGTTTTCTTGCTAATGTTCTTTCAAAAGAAACAGGAGATGAAAATATCGGAAAGATAATGGATTCAAAAAACAGAACATTAGCTAATGTTACTGACATTTGCTTTCCTGATGGAAAGACCAGATTGACAAAAAGAAATCATTATAAACATCAAATCTTCCCTGAACAAAATGAAAATATGTTTAGATTGAAAGGTCTCGCTGCATTCCAAGCCAAAAGTGAAAGAAATTTGTTCCTAATCACCTCCTGGCAAAATTTTAAACTACCAAGGAGAGAGAATGAAAAATCCTGCAGCCTTTCATTCAGTCAGACAGTAATAAGTTACCTATCAGAAAACAAAAGAACATTCTGACTCCAGACTTCTCTGTTGCACCAAGTGCCAGGAAACAATAGGGAATTCTGAGGGGAAAAGTTGTGACTTTGGCATATGATAACATTTTATGTGTTGTACACATTTTATGTGTAAAGATAAGGGACATATTCTTGGTTATGACATTCAGGAAATAAACCATATATGTACTATTCTTATAAAGATGTACTGCAACCTACAAAGCTTGGTTAAAAAATTTTACTAATTTCAAGGGACTCTGCAATATCAGATCATTACCCACTAGAAGAAAGATATGTTTGCTTTTAAATAGATAATATGGCCAGAAGCCATATATCCCAAAATGCCCAAAGTTCTCACTTACTAAATGGACTGAACTAATACAAGATAATGAAAACCAGTCGCCACCTCACAGCATCATGTTTCTTCATTTTTTCATTACTGAAGTAATCAGGCAGTCAGTTCAGTCGCTCAGTCGTGTCTGACTCTTTGCCACCCCATGAATCGCAGCACGCCAGGCCTCCCTGTCCATCACCAACTCCTAGAGTACACTCAGACTCACGTCCATCGAGTCTGTGATGCCATCCAGCCATCTCATCCTCTGTCGTCCCCTTCTCCTCCTACCCCCAATCCCTCCCAGCATCAGAGTCTTTTCCAATGAGTCAACTGTTCGCATGAGGTGGCCAAAGTACTGGAGTTTCAGCTTTAGCATCATTCCTTCCAAAGAAATCCCAGGGCTGATCTCCTTCAGAATGGATTGGTTGGATCTCCTTGCAGTCCAAGGGACTCTCAAGAGTCTTCTCCAACACCACAGTTCAAAAGCATCAATTCTTCTGCACTCAGCCTTCTTCACAGTCCAACTCTCACATCCATACATGACCACAGGAAAAACCATAGCCTTGACTAGACGGACCTTAGTTGGCAAAGTAATGTCTCTGCTTTTCAATATGCTATCTAGGTTGGTCATAACTTTTCTTCCAAGGAGTAAGCGTCTTTTAATTTCATGGCCAAAGTCACCATCTGCAGTGATTTTGGAGCCCAAAAAATAAAGTCTGACACTGTTTCCACTGTTTCCCCATCTATTCCCCATGAAGTGATGGGACCAGATGGCATGTTCTTCATTTTCTGAATGTTGAGCTTTAAGCCAACTTTTTCACTCTCCACTTTCACTTTCATCAAGAGGCTTTTTAGTTCCTCTTCACTTCCTGCCATAAGGGTGGTGTCATCTGCATATCTGAGGCTATTGACATTTCTCCCGGCAATCTTGATTCCAGCTTGTGTTTCTTCCAGCCCAGCGTTTCTCATGATGCACTCTGCATAGAAGTTAAATAAGCAGGGTGAAAATATACAGCCTTGACATACTCCTTTTCCTATTTGGAACCAATCTGTTGTTCCATGTCCAGTTCTAACTGTTGCTTTCTGACCTGCATATAGGTTTCTCAAGAGGCAGGTCAGGTGGTCTGGTATTCCCATCTCTTGAAGAATTTTCCACAGTTGATTGTGATCCACACAGTCAAAGGCTTTGGCATAGTCAATAAAGCAGAAATAGATGTTTTTTCTGGAACTCTCTTGCTTTTTCGATGATCCAGCAGATGTTGGCAATTTGATCTCTGGTTCCTCTGCCTTTTCTAAAACCAGCTTGAACATCCGGAATTTCACGGTTCATGTATTGCTGAAGCCTGGCTTGGAGAATTTTGAGCATTACTTTACTAGCGTGTGAGATGAGTGCAATTGTGCGGTAGTTTGAGCATTCTTTGGCATTGCCTTTCTTTGGGATTGGAATGAAAACTGACCTTTTCCAGTCCTGTGGCCACTGCTGAGTTTTCCAAATTTGCTGGCATATTGAGTGCAGCACTTTCACAGCATCATCTTTCGGGATTTGAAACAGCTCAACTGGAATTCCATCACCTCCACTTGATCCCAAATAATTCAGTTGGTAGAGAATCCGCCTGCAATGCAGGAGACCCCGGTTCGATTCCTGGGTCAGGAATCTCCTTTGGCAAAAGAGAGAGGCTACCTACTCCAGTATTCTTGGGCTTCCCTTATGGTTCAGCTGGTAAAGAATCTGCCTGCAGTGCAGAAGACCTGGGTTCAATCCTTGGGTTGAGAAGATTCCCTGGTAAAAGGAAAGGCTACCCACTCCAGTATTCTGGCCTGGTGAATTCCATGGACTCTATTAGTCAATGGGGTTGCAGAGTCGGACACAACTGAGCGACTTTTACTTGTTCACTTTCATAGTATAAATAGAATATTTAGACATTTTTTTACAAGTATAATTGCTCTGTTTTCCTCACTACCATTTAAAACACTGTCTTGATGGGCCCTTGCTTCCACGTGAGAACAGGGAGGGCCCCCCACGTTTTTCCTGGGGTCTGAGAGCCCAGACTGGAGCTTGTGGAGGCCGCTTTGTGTGCTTCTCTGCTATTCCCAAACTCAGAACTAACAACCGGTGCAAAAGTAGAAAATTACAGAAGATAAATGTGTGTTGCAACAAGAGACCAGGAGAAATGAAACTTGTTTTAGAGTACAAATGCCAGAAAAGTTCAGTTTCAACAATAGGAAACTGGCCAGAGGCAGTTGAGGGGTTTTCCTCAGCTGTACTTGAAGTTTTACAGAATCGTGTTTAAATTCAGACAGTAAGAATAAAAGCAGTAAAAACAAAAACAAAAGAGCTCACTAAGTTACTTCCACGGTCTACAGTGTCAGTGTTAGAACTTAAACCTGGGTTGCTTCGTTTTGGTTTTCGTTTGATTGTACTGGACAGACTTGAAAACACACAGTAATACTGAGTATCGTTGACCTTGCTCAGGTCCTTCCTGGTGGTATGAAGGTTTTGCCTGTGCCCCCAAGTGGTCATGACAATTGAAACTGGAATTTACATTCTCAACAATCTTAGCACGTTTGCTTTAAATTTAGCGATAGAAAAGTGAGTGGGTTGCTTTGCGTTTGTTTAGTTTTTCTTCTGAAGCACAGCAAAACCTCTTCCAGATGGAAGGAGTCTCTTATGGATAAATTCCAAGTGTAACCTTTCACAGGGTCTCCTCTTGCTTGGCTGTAACTGACAAAAGTCTGTTCACTTTAACTACTTGGACAAGAAACAGGATGATTTTATTAAAAATGTTAATGCCTTCTCTAGTTGTATGTTCCAAAAGATAGCAACAAAACTGTGTCCTGATGTTTTCATTGTCCTGGATCTTTTTTTAATGTAGAGAGGCTGTCCATAATTTCTTAACACTGGCCATAATTTCTTAACACCGGGAACATTATTCTGAATGAGAGGAAATGGTCAGTACCTGGAATTATTTTATTGTACCGTTTTCAACTTTTTCTTTCTTCCTCCAGTGTGGCCTGCACATATACTCCTATTTGTGTGCACACGTGATCTCCTGGGTGGGAAGGCGTGCATAACCTTGATTTTCTGTCATAAGAGTGTCAGGGTTCCTTGTTCATTTAGCCCAGCCCTCTCATTGGTAGTCTAGTGGAGTCTTAACGATATGCAAGGTTCTGGGTTTTTTTTTAAGCTGTTGGTGTATTGTTTGGTTTGGTTTATGTACATGCAGCTTGACTGTTTAACCCAGATTTTTAAAAATAAAATGTTAATGTATATTTTATGTCTGTTTTATTAAAATAACTGAGTCATTTCACCTTAATCAGCAGTATGTATGGCTTCTGGATTTTTTTATTTTAGTAGCATGTTTCTGGAAATATGTTTTCCTTTGTATTTTGCAAAACGTTAGGATATTTTGAGCAGCTCTATACCTGTATTCTATGCCTCGTGGCTATTGCTCTGGGTGAAATAGTCCTGACTGACTCTCCCTCTGGTTCTCTGACTTGAGTTTCTTCACTAGGCGGGCTGAGAGCCCATTTGGGAAACTCTCAAATCCTGAAGTATTTTTCAGAAACTTGTTTCTTAGGAATGATCTTAACTGTTGTGTATAGAGAGAGCAGTAAATTTCGGTGACTGTATATTGACCATTGTATATATGTCTCTAATGGTTTTCTGCTCTTTAAATTAGTATTGATGACTTTGTTGTTCAGTCACTAAGTTGTGTCCGACTCTGCGACCCCATGGATTGCAGCATGCCCAGGCTTCCCTGTCCTTCACTATCTCCGAGTTTGCTCAGATTCATGTCCATTGAGTTGGTGATGCCATCCAACCATCTCATCCTCTCTTTCCCCCTTCTCCTGCCCTCAGTCTTTCCCAACATCAGGGTCTTTTCCAGTGAGTTGGCTCTGCATCAGGTGGCATTTATGGTTTTAAGGGAGCGCATTTAATCTTAAAGCCTTTTAAAGTTGAAATTTACTGCTCTCTAGATATACAAGAGTTAAAATCATTCCTAGGAAACAAGTTTCTGAAAAATACTTAAGGATAAGTATAATGTAATAGTGAAAAGATGAGAAGTTTCCTTCACAGTTATTGACCCTAAGGCAAATTTCATCTCTGCTCATTGTTTTGCTTATAATTTTTAAAAAGACTCCTGAACCTGTTAAAAAATTTGATGAGCACTATAGGTCATCTTCTGAAGAAGATCCATATTTGCAGGCAACATTACACATATAAACCCACATTTAAAAACTGCACTAAATTTTTAGAAGTCATCTTCTTAAGATTTATGCTAAAATAGTTAAGAATCTGCTTCAAAATAATCCAGAGGGGTAGAGAAGGTGGAGGTGTAGATAGTACATAAACTGGCCTTAGAGTAGATCATTATGAAATCAGATCATTGGGTACAGGAGCATTCATTATACTCTTCTGGGTTTTTGTAGATATTTGAAATTTTCCCTAAGGCATGGTTTGAAACAAACACACAAAAAATTCTTTTAATAGAGATTCCCCAACCCTCCTCACCAATTGTAGAGAATCACAGAATTTTCAAGCTGAAAAGAAGGACCTAAGGAAATATGAGAGTAACGATGCTGATAACAAAGATCCTCTAGATAATACCCGAGGGAAATTTTCAGGCAAGAATGCTGAGTTGGAGCAGTAAGGGCAAAAACAAGTGAAATTTCTACCAGATGGGAACACATTTTTGTCTCTCTGTTTAATGCAGAAAGAAGATCTGGGGAACGCCTGATTCCCGTCGTCTTAGGTACGACGTGGAGATTGGTACAACATGTCTCTAACGATGGAGATGTGATCCACCACGCTGAAAGTACTGTGAAGACGGCCACACTGAGCTGGGGTCCCAAGGGCCTGGGGTGGCACATGGCTTTCTAGGCCTTGAGGACAAATACTCCTCATGGTGTTGCTCTGGAAACTACATGCTACCAAAATCTTGGAAGAATAGAGAACCTGCAGGCCAGGACCAGCAAGGGTGCAAGTGTAGGGCAGACAGACACAGAGGGGTCCATGGCCTGGTGCCGCCCACTTTCCCGTGGGTGTCAAGACATTGTTTCTCGATGCCTGAGCGTCTCTCTCACGACCAGTGCCTTTTGGCTTGTTTCTGTCTGTTCCACCTCCTTTTTCTCACTCTCCCAGATTAGAACCTGGAGCCCCAGCAGGTGTGCGGCCTGTCTGCCTTCCTCAGCACATTTCCTTTTCTGTTTCTGCTCAGTTTCCATTTTATTTCCTGCTCTGCTTAGGACCACTTTCACTACCATTTTTGCTGGGAACACACCAGGGACAGACGCAAAAGACATTAAACAAGATGTATTTCAGCAATAAACAAGCTTCTTGTATTTCTCATGGGATCCCAAAGAAATAAGGATGAGGAATAAAAATTCCTGCCGGAGTATTTACAATGTACTCAGCTGTTGAAATGTTCCAAATGCAATCAAGGAAGTAATTTAGCACATTTCTAATACACTTAAGTATGGTAATAATGTGTAAGAGTTTGGTCACATTTAAAGAACCCCGTGAATCTTTCAGGACATTATTAAAGAATCTAACCCCCACCAATAGCAAATAACATTTTCGACAGTTAATAGTTAATATCGTATTTGTGGTTGCTGTTGCTGGTCCCTAGGATAATGGCCCAGAATTGAAAGGATATAATTGAGTCTCCGCCTAGGCAGGGGACAGCATGATCTGGATGGCTCCTTTTGCTCTGTAGTCTCAGGATACCTGCAGACTATGTCCAGTCCACTGCCATGCACTTCTCCCTTAGCATAACCACCCAGACAGGGCACTGTTGCCCAAGTGTCAGTCAGTCATGTCCCTCCTCCACAACCTTGTGATGGCTACTGTTATTTACTTTTTTTTTTAATCCATTTTTTTAAACTTGAATTTATTTTAAAGCTAGAAATAAGCACTTCTTCAAAAATCAGAGTTCCTGGAGTCAAACCTCTCAGGTTCAGATTCCAAGTCTACGTCTTAACTAGTTCTGTGATCATGGGCAAGGTATTTGACCTCTCTATGCCTCCGTTTCTTCATCTTTAAAATGGGCATAACAATATCTACCTTGTAGGGTTGTGGTGAGAATTAAGTAAGGATTTTAACATATATAAAGCACTTAGTACAATGACCAGTACCTGCTGCTGCTGCTGCTGCTAAGTCGCTTCAGTCGTGTCCGACTCTGTGCGACCCCATAGATGGCAGCCCACCAGGCTCCACCGTCCATGGGATTTTCCAGGCAAGAGCACTGAAGTGGGTTGCCATTTCCTTCTCCAGTGCATGAAAGCGAAAAGTGCAAGTCAAGTCGCTCAGTCGTGTCCGACTCTCCACGACCCCATAGACGGCAGCCCACCAGGCTCCGCCGTCCATTGGATTTTCCAGGCAAGAGTACTGGAGTGGGGTGCCATTGCCTTCTCCGACCAGTACCTGGTAACTGTCAAAAAATAATAACCATTAGCTATGGTTGTTTATGGGCTTCCCAGATGGCACTGATGATAGAACCTGCCTGCCAGTGCAGGAGATATAAGAGAGACGGGTTCGATCCCCAGGTTGGGAAGATCCCCTGGAGGAGGGCTCAGCAGTCCACTCTAGTATTCTTGCCTGGAGAATCCCATGGATAGAGGATCCTGGCGGGCTACAGTCAATAGGGTCGTAAAGAGTTGGACACGACTGAAGCGACTTAGCACGCATGCATGCCTGGTTATTTATATTGCCACATAAATGCTGTATTACTTGCAGTACATTGAGATAAAAATACATAACTACTGAAGTTAAAAATGTTCACCCATATACACCCCAAGAATCCTCTCCAGCATAACACAATAGCCACCCTGTGGGAAGCGGCTTGGCCGGCCTCTCCTTTCCCAAGTGCCAGTATTCTCCTTGGCTTCCACAACTTAAGTCCTCGCTGTCTCCCAATTTTTTCGCGATTCTTTTTGAGGCACCTCATCCGTTGACTCTCATTCACACTGACTCAGTTTTCTGCGCTTGGTCAGGGTGATTTCATCCACTCCCAGGGCCTGAGCATAAGCAGATCTATGTTATCGAAACCTTTCTCAACTGGGGCTCTTCATCTGAACCACAGAATGCAGAACTCGACTCAACTTCCTCTTTGCTCAGTTCTCCCGAGGAGAGCTAGTGCCTTTGCAGGTCAGGGGAGAGGTGTTCATTCCTTCCAGATGGTGGAGGCCTTAGCACTTACTGCTCTAGTGGAAGCCCAGCTGAGAAAGGCTCCCCAACCCCCTGGCCCACCAGCACGTCTCCGTAAGCAAATGGCACCCGTGCCCACCGTGTTGCTCCAGGCAGAATCCTGGCAGTTACTCTCCGACCTCCGTCTTCCCTCTTCCCCATTCCCCTCCCATCCTCCACTGTGTTTCCATCTCTGGATAATTCCACTCACCTTAGTGTTAGTTGCTCAGTCATGTCAGACTCTCTGTGGCCCCCAAGACTGTAGCCCGTCAGGCTCCTCTGCCCATGGGATTTTCCATGCAAGAGTATTGGACTGGATTGCCAATTTCTTCTCCAGAGGATTTTCCCAACCCGGGGATCAAACCTGGGTCTCCTGCATTACAGGCAGATTCTTTACCATCTGGGCTACAGGGAATAATCCTTGAATTTCTTCCCTTCCCGTTGTCCTTTCTGCCACCAGCTTGGTCAGCCCATACCATTTGCCCCAGGATGACATATATCAACCTGAGTGGTTTTCGTGCCTCCACCATTCTATCCTCCACTGCTTCCTTGGAAAATCCCAGTAAATGCACATATTATGTCATTTTCCCACCCATGGCTCTCAGAGTCCTGACAAAGCTCCGTATCCTCCACGTGGATGCTGGCTTGTGCCGTCACCCCATTCTCTCCTCTCTGCCTTGGGCCAGCGCCTCTGCCTGGCATACCCTCTCCTTCCACCCACTCCTCTGCCCTCACCCCTTTCCTTTGTGAAAGTCTTGATCTTCAGTTTTCATCCAGCATGCTGGACACGTGAACTCCTCCTCTAAGGAGCAGCCAACGCTCTTGGATTCGCAGCCTCGGGAGTTAACAACATTGAACTAGACCTACTAGCTGGTGACTGTTGCCCTGCAGGGCCACTCCCGTCCCCAAGGAGCCAGGTGTGTTCAAAGGGAGCAGCTCAGCCTTTGCCCCACGAATTGGCTAACCTGGGAGACCAGGCAAGAGGCTGTGCTTCAGCTTGTGGCTGCTTACAGCCTGTCTTTTCACTGTTGGATGTTTTCCTAAGAGAACTTGAATTAATAGCTCAGTAATGAATAATGAGGGGTTGGCACACACTCCTGTTTTCTTAACAGAATTATGGCTGCCAGCTTCACTGTGTTTGCTACAATATTGCAAGGCTCTGGAATCTCCTGGGAGACTCCCAGTAGTTATAACATCTGTGGCATGGAGATGGTTTCCAAAAGATTGCACTGAAAAATCATCCAAAGAGGTACAGCTATGTTCCTTTTGACCAAAGGGTTTTAACTGGCACCCATGGCTGGACTTCAAGGAGTCTAGGAACCCCCCTAAGATTATAGGCATAGTTTGTATGTCTGCGTGTACATTTGCTTGGGGAGAGGGTCCATGCTGGGGACCAAGATGCCAGTTTTCCCTTTGGATGATTAGACTTATTTCATTTACTCATTAAAATGTTTGAACAATTGTTATAATTTGCCAGGCACTATCCAAAATCACTGCAGATGGTGACTGCCACCATGAAATTAAAAGACGCTTACTCCTTGGAAGAAAAGTTATGACCAACCTAGATAGCATATTCAAAAGCAGAGACTAGTCAAGGCTATGGTTTTTCCAGTGGTCATGTATGGATATGAGGGTTGGACTGTGAAGAAGGCTGAGCACCGAAGAATTGATGCTTTTGAACTGTGGTGTTGGAGAAGACTCTTGAGAGTCCCTTGGACTGCAAGGAGATCCAACCAATCCATTCTGAAGGAGATCAGCCCTGGGATTTCTTTGGAAGGAATGATGCTAAAGCTGAAACTCCAGTACTTTGGCCACCTCATGCAGAGTTGACTCATTGGAAAAGACTCTGATGCTTGGAGGGATTGGGGGCAGGAGGAGAAGGGGACGACAGAGGATGAGATGGCGGGATGGCATCACTGACTCGATGGACATGAGTCTGAGTGAACTTCGGGAGTTGGTGATGGACAGGGAGGCCTGGCGTGCTGCGATTCATGGGGTCGCAAAGAGTCGGACGTGACTGAGCAACTGAACTGAACTGATCCTTAGCACAGCTTCCCCGGTGGCTCAGCGGTAAAGAAACTGCCTGTGATGCAGGAGATGTGGGTTGAATCCCTGGATTGGGACAATTTCTTGGAGGAGGTACAGCAACCCACTCCAGTATTCTTGCCTGAAGAATCCCATGCACAGAGGAGCCTGGTGGGCTACAGTCCATAGGGTTACAAAGAGTAGGACACGACAAGTGACTGAGCATGCTTGCGTCCTAAGCACTGGGGGCATATATCAGTAAAACACGTACACACACAGAAAAGGATCTGCACGTACAGCCCTTATATTCTAGTGGGAGAAGGCAGATAATTAAAAAGTTAATTACATTCTGTGTTAGAGGGTGCCAAGTATCACAGAGAAAAAGTAAGCAAGGTTGTTTTGAGATGGATGAAGTTTTGAATACAGTGGTCCAAGAAGGCATTATTGAAAAGATAACATTAAGTAAAGACTTGAGACCGCTGAGAGCAAGCTACATGGATAAAGGCGTGGGTAAAGGGAAGAAGACCGTGCCAAGCAGAGGGGTCAGCAGTGAAGACCTGGGGGATATCCCGATCTCTTCAAAGTTACGTTTGCTTGACATTAAGGCAGACAGCAAGGTCTGAGAAAATATCACCACCTTCTGGCAGAGTGGAACCGCTGAGCATCTCAGGTCAAACCATTTTCTGTTGGATGGACCAGGCTAGTTTGGCTAACCAAAGCGGCAGAGAATATCACTCTGGACCAGGGACCAACATTCATTATCAGTCAAACCTGTTAGTTCTAATACAAGTTAGAAAAACTAACTAAACTGTTACTTTTCACGAGATGAAAGCACATATAACTTTTGGCTCAAATTTCCAATTGTCATTTGGTCACTGGCCATTTTCAGGATATCAACAGCCTCTCAGTAGAAAAGCTTACTAACTGTAAGGGAGAAAGGGAGTATATTAAGATTCAAGGGGGAGAAATTTTTAACTTTGATTGCCTGTTTCAGCTAAATTCTCTTTGTTCCAACAAATAAACTCATTTGACAACATTTTGTAGATTTGTAGTCCATTATAAAGATTTTGGCTTTACTCTTAGTGAGATGGAAACTTATTAAAGACATGATCTTACATTAAAATTATGGTAAAATATACATAAAATTTACCATCTTAACCATTTTTAAATGTTACAGTTTAGTGGCGTTAAGTACATTCACATTATTATGTAACCATCACAACTATCCATTTCCAAAATTTTTTCACCACCCGTAGTGTAACTCAGTACCCATTAAACAATAACTCATTTCCCCCTTCTCCCAGCCGCTGGGTAACCACTGTTCTACTTTCTGTTTCTGGTGAATTTGACTCTTCTAGGCACCTCATGTGGAGAAGGCGATGGCGCCTCATTCCAGTACTCTTGCCTGGAAAACCCCATGGATGGAGGAGCCTGGTGGGCTGAAGTCCATGGGGTTGCTAAGAGTCGGACACAACTGACCGACATCACTTTCACTTTTCACTTTCATGCACTGGAGAAGGAAATGGCAACCAGTGTTCTTGCCTGGAGAATCCCAGGGACGGTGGGGAGCCTGGTGGGCTGCAGTCGATGGGGTCGCACAGAGTTGGACACGACTGAAGCGACTTAGCAGCAGCAGCAGGCACCTCATGTAAGGGGACTCATACGATATGTGTCCTCCTGTGTCTGGCTTATCTCAGTTAGCACATGGCTGCGGGGTTCATCTATGTTGTAGTATGTATCAGAATTGCATTCCTTCTTAAGGCTGAATATCCTGTCGTATGTATATACCATACTTGGTTCCTTCATCCGATGATGGCCGTTTGGGTTATTTCCGCCTCTGGCTCTTGGGAATAATGCTGCAATGAACGTGGGTGCACACATGCCTGTTCGAGTCCCTGCTTTCAGGTCTTCTGAAGTGGAATCACTGGCTCACGGGAAGCTCTCTGTTTAACTTTTTGAGGAGCTGTCCTACTGTTCTCCACAACAGTTGCACCATTTTACATCCCCACCAGTAGCACGCCAGTGTCTCCACATTCTCACCAGCGCTTGTTTTCTGGGTTTTGTTTTGTTTTTGTTTTACAACAGCCATCCTGAGTGTGAAGTGGTCTCGTTGTGGTTTTTCGTTTGCATTTCCCTAATGATTAGAGATGCTGATCATCTTTTCAGAGGCCTTACTTACATTTTTAAAGTATCAGGTTGGCCAAATAGTTCATTCAGGTTTTTCCATAACATCTTATAGAAAAACCCGAAGGAACTCTTTGGCCAGCCGAATATCACTCTGGCTGCTGTGTTGAAATTCTCAACTGTGAGGTGAGATGAAGGCCAGTTAGAGGGGCTTCCCAGGTGATTCTAGGTAAAGAACCCGCCTGCCAATGCAGGAGACGTAAGAGACACAGGTTCAGTCCCTGGGTCTGGAAGATCCCCTGGAGAAGGGAATGGCAACCCACTCCAATATTCTAGCCTGGCTGGACAGAGGAGCCTGGCAGGGTACAGTCTGTACGGGCGCAGAGTCAGACACGACTGAAGCGGCTTAGCATGCAGACACACAGCAGTCTAGGCATGCGATGTTGGTGGCTTGGAACGAGACGATGGCAGTGGAACTTGGGAAGGAAGAGGGGTAAGGTAAGGTAAGGAGGTATGGCCCGTCCAGGTAAGGAGGATGGCCCAAGGGGCGACTGGAGAAGGGGGAAGGCAGTCTCTGGAACCCAGGATGTCCTCTGGAACCCTGGGAGACTAGGGTATTAGCTCACACCGAAGTGTTTGCCTATATCCCCAGGACAGTAGCAGGGATAACACAGG
Organism: Capra hircus; assembly: GCF_001704415.2. Classification (NCBI taxonomy): domain Eukaryota; kingdom Metazoa; phylum Chordata; class Mammalia; order Artiodactyla; family Bovidae; genus Capra; species Capra hircus. Next base: position 101,678,045 of record NC_030815.1, read on the forward strand.
GGAGAAGACAGCTCTGGAGTAGGACACGAGACCTTAAGGAAGGTAAGGAAGCGCCCAGGCAGGATACTTGGCCATGGCGACGTTGGAGTCTTTAAGGGGAGGAGGGGGCATGCATTTTTTAAGAAGTGAATTTTGAAAGAAAATAAATATTCTAAAGTGGCAATGGTCGGTAAGCCAGACACTAGGTGAACCTGCAGCTAGGATGCAAACCCCTGATCTATCCCCCTGAGAGACACCAGAGACCTGTAGACCTTGAGAGGAAGGCAGGAACTAGGAAGAGCTCATGCATATAGATGTATTTTGGTGACTGAACCAAAGGAATTTCAGAGATCACAGCAGGGTATCATCAGGAAAGGACACGTCATTGTGGGAGGGTTGGGGGCCGCGGGTGCATGGCCAGAGGCTGAATTGCAAGGAAGGGAGGTCCTGTCAGCTCACTATGGTGTTGACTGAGAGCAGAAGGCCAGCAATAGGGGCAGCACCCGTGGCGAGGTGGGAGGAGTTCTGCTTTCTCACCCCCTAGCTGTGTGCCTAAGAGGTCACTTAGCAAGGCCATACATCTTGTGTTTCAGTTCAGTTCAGTCGCTCAGTCATGTCCTACTCTTTGCAACCCTGTGGACTGAAGCACGCCAGGCCTCCCTGTCCATCATCAACTCCCAGAGCCTACTCAAACTCATGTCCATTGAGTTGGTGATGCCATCCAACCATCTCATCCTCTGTCGTCCCCTTCTCCTCCTGCCTTCAATCTTTCCCAGCATCAGGGTCTTTTCCAGTGAGTCAGTTTTTGCATCAGGTGTCCAAAGTATTGGAGTTTCAGCTTCAACATCACTCCTGCCGATAAATATTCAGGACTGATCTCCTTCAGAATGGACTGGTTGGATCTCCTTGCAGTCCAAGGGACTCTCAAGAGTCTTCTCCAACACCACAGTTCAAAAGCATCAATTCTTCGGCACTCAGCTGTCTTTATAGTCCAATTTTCACATCCATACATGACTACTAGCTTTGACTAGATGGACCTTTGTTGCTGCTGCTGCTAAGCCACTTCAGTCATGTCCGACTGTGCGACCCCATAGACGGCAGCCCACCAGGCTCCCCTGTCCCTGGGATTCTCCAGGCAAGAACACTGGAGTGGGTTGCCATTTCCTTCTCTAGTTCATGAAAGTGAAGTCGCTCAGTCGTGTCTGACCCTCAGCGACCCCATGGACTGCAGCCTACCAGGCTCCTCCGTCCATGGGATTTTCCAGGCAAGAGTACTGGAGTGGGGTGCCATTGCCTTCTCAGAGACCTTTGTTGGCAAAGTAATGTCTCTGTTTTTTAATATGCTGTCTAGGTTGGTCATAGCTTTTCTTCCAAGGAGCAAGTGTCTTTTAATTTCATGGCTGCAGTCACCATCTGCAGTGATTTTGGAGCCCTCCAAAATAAACTGTGTCACTGTTTCCCCGTCTACTCCCCATGAAGTGATGGGACCGGATGCCATGATCTTAGTTTTCTGAACATTGAGTTTTAAGCCAGCTTTTTCACTCTCCTCTTTCACTTTCATCAAGAGGCTCTTTAGTTCTTCTTTGCTTTCTGCCATAAGGGTGGTGCCATCTGCTTATCTGAGGTTATTGATATTTCTCCCAGCAATCTTGATTCCAGCTTGTGCTTCATGAAGCCCAGCATTTCTCATAATGTACTCTGCATATAAGTTAAATAAGCAGGTGACAATATACATCCTTGACGTACTCCTTTCCTAACTTGGAACCAGTCTGTTGTTCCATGTCCAGTTCTAACTGTTGCTTCTTGACCTACATACAGATTTCTCAGGAGGCAGGTCAGGTGGTCTGATATTCCCATCTCTTGAAGAATTTTCCACATCTATGTTTAGATAGCTACTTTAATCTAGCTTAAACAATAATGAGAGCTGATTACGCCCATACATACCCTTCCAAAGAGGAAGGGCAGCACTTTAGGAACTGACTCAGCTGTGCAGTTACGTCCTCAAGGACCCAGTTTCTTTATATTTCTCTGTTGCACCTTTTATGATGGTGGCTTCATTCTAACACTGGTTTCACCTCATGGTCACATGGTGGCTGCCAAGAATACTCAGGGAAAAAATACATAATTTCCTTTTACACATCTAGAATGACTCCCTTTTAGTAGCAGTCTCAGAAAAATGTAAACACATCTCTATACACCCAGCAAACCTCTCCAGCAGTCTCACTGGGGTTGAATTTGGGTAACATGTCCACTCTTGAACTAGTTCTCATGGTCTGTGAGATGCCATGTGTCAACTGGCTATGCCGAAAGGGAGTTGTCCTGATCAGTTTGGAGCATGTGAGGCCCACCTGTTGCTGAGACAGTCAGCATATTGCCTGTAACGGGGAAGGGCCATGCTGAATAAAATCTGAGCATTGTTAGGAAGATGGGATTTCCAGGTGACTTGGTGGTGAAGAATCCGCCCGCCAATGTAGGAGACACAGGGGACGCAGTTTCAATCCCTGGGTTGGGAAGATCCCCTGGTGTAGGAAATGGCAACCCACTCCAGTATTCTTGCTTGGAGAATCCCATGGACAGAGGAGCCTGGAAGGCTACAGTCCGTAGGGTCGCGGAGTTGGACATGCCTGAGCGACTGAGCATGCACACACTATTAGGAAGGGGGAACGAGTAGATTACTAAGAATGTCTACTCATGAGCTGAGCCGTCTTGCAGGTTGAATGAATGCTGTGCAAGGATGCCTTGCTTTTTCTTTCTTAAAGGTTCTTGGAGGTAGCACTCTAGAAGAGCTGTGGGAGAGAAGAAAGGCCGATGCGGGTGGAAGGAGGTAAGGAAACAAGAAATTTGGTTAAGGATCCAAGAACTAAATGGAAGAGAGCAGAGCTGGATGGGACTAGAGCTGAGGCATGGATGTGTAACGAGAGCACGCCTGTCTGAATTCTCAATAGAAATTGAGAGTAAATATTCCTCTAGTTCCCCTTTCCCCAGAGCTGATTAGGGCCTAATTGGTTCATCTCTATACCTGTCTGTGCTCAACAATGTTAGTTGCTCCCAGCTGTTTTATGTCAGGCTAGAGACATTTGCCTCACCCTGGAATTCCAGACTCTCTAGAATGAGTACAGCCTGTATTTGGCCTCATTTCTAATTATTGCTGTATACCAATTTTTCTAGTGGTCATGTATGGATGTGAGAGTTGGACTATAAAGAAAGCTGAGTGCTGAAGAACTGATGCTTTTGAACTGTGGTGTTGGAGAAGACTCTTGAGAGTCCCTTGGACTGCAGGGAGATCCAGCCAGTCCATCCTAAAGATCAGTCTTGGGTGTTCATTGGAAGGACTGACGTTGAAGCTGAAACTCCAATACTTTGGCCACCTGATGCGAAGAGCTTACTCATTTGAAAAGACCCTGATGCTGGGAAAGATTGAAGGCAGGAGAAGGGGACGACAGAGGATGAGATGGTTGGATGGCATCACTGACTCAATGGACTTGAGTTTGAGTGAACTCTGGGAGTTGGTGATGGACAGGGAGGCCTGGCGTGCTGCAGTTCACAGGGTCACAGAGTCGGACACTACTGAGCATTCCTGGCTGAATCTCTCATCTCAAATTCAAATGACTGTTCTCACAAGGAGCCTTCACTAGTCCTTCCACGCTCACGTACTCATCCCTTCCTCACCGCTGGTGTGCTGTTAGCCTTTGCTACCAGTGTCGCCTGCTCTAAACTGTCAGATTCTTGAGGACAGTGAAGTTCTCCTCCTCCATCCACGTTCATTCTTTCGTTGTTGTTCAGTTCCTGAGTCGTATCTGACTCTTTGCAACCCCATGGACTGCAGCACGCCAGGCTTCCCTGTCCTTCACTATCTCAAGTTTGCTCAAACTCATGTCCATTGAGTCGGTAATGCTATCTAACCATCTCATCCTCTGAAGCCATCTTCTCCTCCTGCCCTCAATCTTTCCCAGCATCAGGGTCTTTTCCAGTGAGTCAGTTCTTCACATCAGGTGGCCAAAGTACTGGAGCTTCAGCTTCAGCATCAGTCCTTCAGTGAATATTCAGGATTGACTGATGTGATCTCTTTGCTGTCCAAGGGACTGTCAAGAGTCTTCTCCAGCATAATTCATTCTCTATTTACTCATTTAAAAAGTTGTGGGTGTCTATTGCATAGTAGTTACTATGCACACAGAGGTGAGGAAGCGGCACTGAGCAGACACTGTTGGACTTAATGCTCCTGAAAAGGGGCTCGTGCCAGCTGAAAGGATTCCAATTAGGGGCACCAACTGCACTAACAAACTGATGTCCTCTCTGTTGATATTCCATTTCCGAATGTAACCATATCTGCCAAAATATTTGCCTCAACAGGCCTTAAATGCATAGCAAGGTTGAGTTTTTATTGCCAAAGGAAAGGAAAGACCTAAGACAACTTAATGAGACAGCTTATAAATTTTTCAGGAAAAAAAATCAGCCTTTGAAATTATTGAGTCATTTCAGTTTTTATTCCAGAGTCATACAAAGCACTATCATCTGTATTATTTAGAAGTGGCTTTCAAAACATTTTTGCCATGACTCATAGTATTAAAAAAAAACACCCTTTACATCACAATCCAGGTCATATTCATTCATTCCTTCATTAAGTACTGACCACCTGCTATATGCCAAATGCTATTCTCAGCAGAATACAGTAGTAAAGAGGCAGGAAGAACAAACGCCCTTGCCCTCCAAGACCTTACTTGCCGGTGGAGCACGTGATAAAGTAAACTCACAAACGCACAGAAAAGGAAGATTCGTGAACCAAAACCCCTGTTTCTACATGCCATGTACTCTGATATTTTCTATTAAAAAAAAAGTGGGCCGCACCCCATTCAGCCATTTAGTTGGCCTCTCAATTTGGTAATGTATTGAGACCTGTGTGTATTGTTCCCCTTTTACAGAGGAGACAGAGCGACAGGTAAGCCTTAAGGTTAAGTGGGTCGGCCACGCCTGCAACCCGAGGGAAGCACCACTGGAGCCCACTGCCACCCTCCCCATTATCCTCTGCGGTCCTCACTGCTGTCGCAGTCCCTACTTTGATGGTGAAATCCTGAGCTCTGCCTGGGGAAGACCTTCTCTCCCTGCCAGGGAAGACCGCATTAGTAACTTCTAGGCCTGACTAGACTGTGTGTGCTCAGGTTTGGCCGCTCCTGGGCCCTGCACTGGATGTTGCTTCCTCGCTGCCGCACCAGAGTGGGCTCCTCTGCACTGCGGCTTAAGAGCAGGTCTTAGCTATCTCTTCCCCTTAAAGGACAGTGCTTTACAGAGCAGGCATTAGTAAATACACATGGAACTGAACTGGAACTGAACTGAATTTGTAAGGAAAGGGGTGGAGGAAGTGCTTACTAGTCAGGACTGAAAGATTTAGATGCTTAGGCGATATCTATTTAAAGGGCTGAGACCAGAAAGATACCACCGGGAAAAAGATCTCACCCAGGTTATAAGAGTTACATGTTTGGTAGAAGCATCAATAGTATAAAAACTGTTCAATCCAAAAATGTTACATCCCTAGCATCAGTAGATTTAGAATGATGCCAGTAGCTCAGGGATTGCACGGAAGAGTAACTTACATTGATTCAAGAAAAAGAGGGCCAAGGCTAGCTGCGTGAACCTGGACAGGCAGAGGCAAAGGCCTGGGTGCTCGCCAGCAGTGGGAGAAACGGCACCTTTGCTGTACCGGTGACCATTACAATGGGGACAGCTGCCAACTCACGCAAATGAGGAAAACCAGTCCCAATTCTCAACAGAGAGAATCTAAATGGCACAGCCGTATCTAGAACTGTCCACTCCTGCTTCGTACAATTTAGGTGAGATGGGGCTGAGTGTATGGAACAAATACCTAAGGAAATGAAGGAGAATCTGTTCAAAAAGGGACATGAACTTTTTCTAATTCTTCACTCAAACTGTAACTTCCAGTTTAAAATCTCATCCTACCACCAGACAGGATGGGGACTTAAGGCCAAGATGAGGTCAGTTATAAAAAATACTGTATCTGTGATACAGTATAAAACAATTTCAATCCTACTGAAAGTAAAAAAAAAAAAAAATACCATTAGCTCAATGACCTCTAAGGTTCAGGGACCTACATATGTATAGATTTTTAGATATCGTGAACACTGAATTCTCTAGCCCATGGTTTTCAGACTTTATTTTGAATTGGAGACACTAATTCCGTAGGACTAAGGTCAGTTGTGGGGAATGCCTATTTAAGTAAGCATCCTGGATTCTGTTCAAAGATACATCATGTTGAGAAACTTGCTTAACCTAATTCTTTCCTCTTTAACTGAAAAGCAGCTCAACTTTGTTTCTAATTAGAGCAAAAATGGGCAATAAAACTGTTCAGGCACACCATTTATGTAGTAACAATAAATAAGAACATGTACAAAATTCAAAGCTATATTTCTTATTGTTTTTAATAGCATTTAGTCACATAATTTACAGTGGCATAGGTTTATAAAAGGCATTTACGACTGGCTGGTAACTTACTCACATCTTGGGTTTTCTTTTAAAATTGAGAATAGGGAAACTAGTTACCAGTTAAAGGATACTTTAGGATTTGATGACTATAAACACAAAAGGTACACTGATATCAATTCTATAAACAGCAAATGTGAATGTAACAAGCCTACTGGTTCACATTTTTAAACAGCGCCCTCATTTGTTTATAAAGTACTTTAAATGGTTCTTGAAACTCTACTGTAGACATGATATATTCAGTCCAACTAGTTTGGAAGGTGGGTTATGTGACCACATCCAATCTGGGGTCTGATTCAGAATTAAAAAACAAACTGCCTTACACACAGATTATAGTCCTGAGCAGCAGCATCAGTTCCCAGATAATACAGCTTCCAGAGCTTTCATCAGTCTCCTTTTTTTGCTTTCACTTACACATATTTTTCTTTTAAAGAAACAAAACATATAAAAAAAAGTCCACCAAATTCTGAAAGTCACAGTTTGTATAGCACTGAATGATAGTGGCTTTGGCATTTGACATTACAAAGTCACTGCCGTTACAGATCTTTTCTTCATTCTGGGTCAAGGCGAGGTAAAACAGGAAGAATGAGATTCCCAAATGCAGAATCTTGAGTTATGAAGTATCCCGAGGAATGTGCGTGTGCATGCTAAGAAAGGGTTTAAAAAAAGAAAAAGAGGCAATTTAGTTATTAAGAGTCACAGTTCTTCAACCAAGGCATTAAAATTACTTACCCTTTCTGAGTGCTTAAGACCAAATTTGTTTTAAAAGCCAGTTCCGCTGTTGCTAATTTTGTTTAAATACACAGAAGATCTACAATAATAAAACATTCACATCAACAAGTTGCACCAGGTACTCATTTATCCTCCCTACTCTCTTCCTTGTGGTTCCCATCAGTCAGTAATTGAGTCAAAGACGTGAATTACTTGGTTCCTGGAAGTGGGGAGGAAAACTAGCAACAAGGTCCCAGAGTGCTCTGCTCTTGGTCAATAAAGCAGCAGAGTGAGAAAGAAGGGCAGAAGCTGGAAGGAGAAGAGGCAAGGCAGCTGATTACTGGTGATTAAGATGCCAACATTTTGTAGAGAATGCTGGAATGGAAATAACAAAACCACCAGTGATGTCCTTTGTCACTAAACAAAGGACTGTTTATAGGTGGTCTAAAGGGAGATGATCTTTAATGTAATGTTCCTTGCAATTCTGAGATTCTAAGGCTTAAAAGCATCAGTAATGATGTCTTGTCCAAGGTCTCTGAGAATCGTAAATTATCCAAGATCAATGAAATACTAAAACTGTTCATCACAGTCAATTTTTTTAAGATGATGGGTTGTCAGATTTCCATATTAAGAGTTAAGTCTTGCTCAGTCGTGTCCAACTTTTTGCGACCCTACAGACTACAGCCCACCAGGCTCCTCTGTCCATGGGATTCTCCAGGCAAGAATGCTGGAGTGGGTTGCCATGCCCTCCTCCAGAGGATCTTCCCGACCCAGGGACTGAACCTTGTGTCTCATGTCTCCTGCACTGGCGGTGGGCTTACCACTAGCACCACTCAAAACAGATATGCTGACCATTAAAAAAGGAATCCAAGCAACAATAAATCAGACTATCAAAGAACATAACAGCATGACCAATTTGAAAAATATATATGTACTATTAAACTCGCCAGCCAGTTCAGCTTCTTGAGTTCATTCACGCCATCCAAATATCCTACACTCTTTTGTGCACAAGCAATCTCTTGCCAGGTGCGGCAAAAAATCAATCATGACCACGTCAACAACATAAAAGATATTTTCATTACTCCTGTATTGGTCCTTCAAATCCTTTGGGCATGACTGAACATCAGCAAACCACTGCAATTATGTATGGAACATTTTTATTGATATTGCTCCAATGAAATACAAAATAAGAACTGTGCTGGTTTCCAAGCCCCGGGAAATCTCCAGTGAGATAAGAATGTCACTCACACTTTTCTCACCTGCAAAGCTGCCTTCTGCTGGGCTGCAATATGCTGCTGCTCAGCGTGGTCCCGGAAGTCCTTGTTGAGGGCGGGTCTTGAGAGTGCAATGCTAAAATGAGAATCTTAGTTACTTGACTAACTATTTAGAGACTCCTTTATTTCTGAATCACATTTTTCATTAGATATTCTATACAGGGATTATTTAAAAAACAAAACATCTTCCTGAATAAGTCTTCTTTCCTTCTTCCACTGTTTACATTAATTTATAAGGAAAAGCCCATATTATTTACTAGTGCTTCAGATTATCTCCTTTTTATCAATGATTTATGGTCTTCTGCTTTCAAACTCATTTGAGGTAAAGTTACATTTATGATGAAGACTAAAGAGCTGACTATTTCAAGCAGATGGTGGAGCATAAGAAGGCAGGATTCAACCCTGACACACTGGAAGGAATTCATGGTTTAGCAGGACTGGAGGTCTGGAGGGGGGAGAAGTGGGTTGTCAAAAAATGAGTCTAGGAAGGAAGGCAGGTACCAGGACATGTACAGCCTCGTGAAAGAAATCAAGAAATTCAATTCCTAGGCCAGGAAATTAAACATAAGAGAATGACAGATGCTTGGAGAAGGAACTGACAGGGAATAATAAACAATTAAAGTTCACATTTCTGACTTTGATTACTAGTAGATCTGTACCACTCCTGGCAACAAGTAAGCCAAGAATACTAAGTAGGTAGAGAGGGGAGATGAGTTCAGTGTGAAACACACCAAGTGTGAAACGCCTGCAGGACATCAAAGTGCAGAGGTCCAGGAGGCAGTCTGGTACTTGAGAGAGGAATGGGCTAGAGACGTAAGCGTGTAAAAGTTATCAGCACATAAATAACAGGCTGTGAAAGTGGATGCAACTGTCCAGTGAAAAGACGCAGACTGGGCAACTGGTCTAGAACAGAACTCGGGGGAATACCAACATTCAGAGACAGGCAGTGGAGAAAGGTCTAAAATAGACACCAAGACGGCCTAACAGTGAATGAATGGAAGCCAAGAAGACTATTTTAAGGAGGAAGAAGCTGTATACAATGGAATAAAAAAAATAAAAAGCTTGTCATCTGTGACGGCAAATCCCGTATGAGCTCACTTATATGTGGAATCTAAAAAACAAAACGAAAACAGACTTCTATATACCTGAATCTAACACAATATTTATATCAACTATATGCCAATAAAAATTAAAACAAAAAATTAACCAGTAATAATAAAAAAAAGAAAACAGACTCACAGATAAACAGGTGGTTAACAGAGGGGAGGGGTGTGAGGCGGGAGAAACAGGTAAAGGGGATTAAGAGGCAGCAACCTGTTAGAAAATAAAGAGGTCACAGGACTGTAATACGCAGCCTAAGAAGTGTGATCAACAATGCTGTGAGGACTCTGTGTAGGGACAGATGGTCACTTCCTGTGGTGGTCAGATCAGTGCGCAGTGAACCTGCAGCTAATGTAATACTGTACAGCAACTACATCTCCATTTTTGAAAAGGAAGAAATCAGTGGTTTCAAATAACGCTAAGCAGCCTACCAAGAAAAGGACTTTGGTTCATCAGATTTAGCCACAAGGAAGTTACAAGTGACCTGGCTCCAATCCATTCTTTGGGGCTAGGGTGGGGAGGCCTGGAAGTCAGACTGTAGGGGTCTAAGGAGTCAGTAAGTGAGAGAGCAGAGATGTGTAGGTAGACAACTCCTTCAAGAGATCTGCCTGAAAGAGAGAAAGGGAAGTTAAGGTGGTGGCCGAATGGAATAATGGGTGTCAGGGAAGAGATTTAAGATGGCAGAAATGAAATAAAGATCATTAAGCTACCTCAATTTTACCTACCTAGCATAATGCTTAAAAAGTGGGACATTAACAATAATTTCATGAATAGTAACAACCAAAAAACACAAAACTCTTTTCTTTTTTTGCAAGTAGCCTGTAGAGAAAATTAAATATTCTGATTAGAATGAAAATATTTATAATCTAAACAATTTTTTTTAATCTAATTTTTTCAAATCCAACTAGGAATAAAACATCACATGTTAAATTCCAATGTTAAAGAAACAAATCACTGCCAACCAATTTTAATTCTGTCCAAGATGCTTTTTGTATCACTAAATATAAAAACCAGATTATTCTTCTATACCTAGCTCCAGGATGATTTGTTGAAGATTGGTTCTGCATTAGTAACTTTCTTTTTTCTTTGTCCAGCTCTGCCAAGATTGCAACTCTATTTTTGTTTTGAAAACCTAAAATAAGAGAGGGGGCGGGGAATGAGAAAGAAAGAAAACAGATTAGAGCTTTATAAGCTCTAATAAATAAAGCTCTACTTTATAAGCCTAGGCTACCTAGAAATCCAGAAAGCAAAATTTTATTCTCTAACAGGATAATAAACTACTAGTAAGCACTTTTCCTTCTCTATTGCCTATTTTCAACCAACTGTAACAGCATTATACGCAGATAAAAGCAAAGTATAATTCTGACTGACGACTTTTAAGACTTAGTTCTACAGAATTTTAATCACCAAAGATGGGTAACAGCATTTGTTTCTTAAAATCTCTGTGGCCCCAAATTCGGCAGGGACCAATCGCTACCTTGCTCAGTCAATCTCTGAAGTGGAGATTTTCTTAGTTTTCAGTTCTAGGAGTCTTTATGAATGCCTCTTTCATGGAAGTGGAGAGCGTGAAAAGTACTAGATATACTCAGGTCAAAACAGTATTTCTTTTTCTCAACAGCTTTCATTCAGAAATGACACACACAGTCTTTCAAGGAACAAGCCAAAGAATTGCAACTGACTAGCAAGAGTTCTGAGAGAGAAATGGAACAGAACTGAAGGGAAAGGCTTCAGTCAGGTCTGTCAGGCTCCTATCTTCTGACCTTGCCTGATGTCCCAGAACTGTACTTCCTTCTTGACCTTTCAAAAATAATTTATATGGCAGTTTTTGCACAAAACATTTACTATATTATAGACACATAGTCAACAGAACTTAAGTAACAATAATAGCTTATTTCAAATTTGAAACTTAAGGCAAAACACTAGGTAGTCTATTTGTTACATGAAGTACATTATTATGCTTCAGTTCAGTTCAGTTCAGTTCAGTTCAGTTGCTCAGTCGTGTCCGACTCTTTGTGACCCCATGAATCGCAGCACGCCAGGCCTCCCTGTCCATCACCATCTCCCGGAGTTCACTCAGACTCACGTCCATCGAGTCCATGATGCCATCCAGCCATCTCATCCTGGGTCGTCCCCTTCTCCTCCTGCCCCCATCCCTCCCAGCATCAGAGTCTTTTCCAATGAGTCAACTCTTCGCATGATGTCTGGCTCTTTGCAACCCTATGAACTGTAGCCCTCCAGGTTCTTCTGTTCATGGGATTTTTCAGGCAGGATTACTGGAGCAGGTTGCCATTTCCTCCTCTAGGGGATCTTCCCGATCCAGGGACTGAACTTGAGTCTCCTACATTGGCAGGCAGATTCTTTACCCCTGAGCCACCCGGGAACATGAGTTATGTGAAGTAGTTAAGTATAATTTTCTAGAGCAAGATTCTCCCACTGTCAAGGTTTGCACAAACTTAACTCAAAGGCATATATATATAAAATTTAACTTCTGTTACAGTCACTACATGAACTGTTTTTTAACACAAACTATCTCTTGCCATAATTCAGTATTTTACTTTTATGTTATTTTACATGTATCTTAAAGTTAAAGGTAACTTTTACATTCTTAGAAGCATGAGGGTAGTAAAACATATTATCTCATGTACAGTAGGAAATACTATTTCTTTATAACTAAACTTTTTCCTAATAAAATTATTTTATAATGCAGCACACTCTAAAAGTTCCACTTTCAGAACTATAACTCTGTCTCCATTCACAATCGTATGTACTCTCATTTCCACATTCATTTACAGAAACATTTTAATACCACACATTTCTGTGTCACTAAAAATATTCTGGAGTAACTAGCATTACATCAAACTGCACTTAAAACCTAACAGCTAATAATTCACATTGTGTGAAGAGTTCTATGACACTTAACAAGGACTAATAGGAAATCTTTTTATCGAAAAAAATCTAAAACTAAAGAATGAAAATTATTGTTTGATAAGTGGGGTTATGGATAATACACTTTCCAATTATAGTTATTATACTGCTTTCAAAACAATGATTATTTTTAAAGATATTTTAAAAATTCAAATCCTTTCAAGTACTTATCTTACAAGCTATATACTCTTCACAACTCTACAGTGAATCGAACTATATCACCCTAAGAGAGCTGTTTAGGGGGAGGTTCCCTGGCGGCCTACTGGTCAGCACTGCACGCTTTCAGTACCGTAGCCTAGGTTCAATTCCTGACTGGGTAACTGAGACCCTACAAGCCGCTTGGTGTGTCCCGTCCTCAAAAAAAACAAAACAGCTGCTTAGTATTGGAGGAGTCCATTCCTCCAATTATCTTACTGGTTTACTAATAAACTATTAGTTTAACATGTTTTAAGTTATTTATTGTGTATAAATGACATAAATGCAGGCACTAAGGCAGATGCTAAGAATGCAGCCACGTGTCACAACCTGACTTTACTCTAGCTCTCATGGTTCTTAAAACATTCCAGTGAAGAAGGAAATTATCAAATAATTACACAGATGAATGTATAATTACAGTCTAAGATGAGCAGTCTGAAATAAAGAAATAAAATTCTATCAGCATTTATAACATTCACTGTAGGACTCAATGTTGAATCAACCCTGACTCAGACTGGAAGGAGGGGGAGCAGTGTCAAAGCAGTCTCCCCCAGGAAGGAGTGCTTGAGCTGAAATGTTAGATTAATTAGTTTAATTAGGGGTGGAGGGACAAAATAACCCTTCCCCTGGTAGAAAGATCAGAGAAGCTACAAGGCTGAGAATACACTAGACAAGAGGGAAAAAGCCAGTAGAACAAGATAGAGATGAGAGGTTGTTCATGGCCAGAGAAATGAACAGACATGCCAAACCCAAGAGCTTTTTAGGCAGTTAAATCAAGGGGACAATGAGAGAATTAGTATGAAGTAAGGAATAAGGAATAATCATCTCCAACTCTTTGCAACTCCATACTGTAGCCCACCAGGCTCCTCTGTCCATGAATTTTCCAGGCAAGAATACCGGAGCAGATTGCCACGTTTTTGGAGGGTAGGCAGACAGAATATTATTATGCCTCCTTAATGATACATAAAATGTATTCAGTGGTTCAAGCTTATACTAATTCAGGAGCGATTGCCTGAGTCCAAGTCTTCTCAGAATAAAAAATATAACAACATTAACTGAATTAATTAGTAGCAGTATCTGGTCTTCTAGATAGCTAGTTAGTGACAAACACTTCCTATAACTTGCAAGATTAAAAAATTATTCAACTCTTAAAAAAAAATTATTCAACTCTTAGCCACCTTTTAGAATTAACTGAAAACACAGATCAGGGAAAAGAATAAGCCCTGGTGTCTGCTCAGGTGATCTCCCTGTGTTCAAGTTCTTTCTCTCTTAGACCCTGAGGACTTACCCCTTTAAGCTGCTGCCTCTTCTTCTATCTACTGAGGTTCCTTCTCTTCATCAGTGGCTAAATAAGATGATGAAATCTCTTCTGCTTGGATCACGCTTTCCTCCTCACTCATTTTTCTTTTCCTCTTACAGATAAACTCATTTCTCTGAGTTTATTTATAGTAAATAGCTTTAGTATTTTTAGATTTTATATTTTATTTTAGAGTTTATAGTAAGGATTTTCTGCTTAATAATAGCTGCATAAGAGATGCAAAAATAAAGGTGAGGTCTTTTGCCCCTAGTCTAGAGCTCCCAATTTTTTCTTGGATGCTATAATTACAATGTTCAAACCCACAGCAAAAGTGCAGTGTGGGAAACAATCAACAGCGAACTTGGGCACAGATTCAATCTGGGTTCTCATCTCAGTACTACCAGTTAGTATTTAATATTGGGAAAATCACCTCACTATACAGGACCGATGGGCATAACAATGACAACTTTGAAGGACGGTTATATGAAATATAGTAAATATAAAAAAAACACCCAGCACACTGCCTGCCACATGGTTCAGTTCAGTTCAGTTCAGTTCAGTCGCTCAGTTGTGTCCGACTCTCTGCGACGCCATGAACCGCGGCACGCCAGGCCTCCCTGTCCATCGCCAACTCCTGGAGTCCACCCAAACCCATGTCCATTGAGTCGGTGATGCCATCCAACCATCTTATCCTCTGTTGTCCCCTTCTCCTCCTGCCCTCAATCCCTCCCAGCATTAGGGTCTTTCCAAGGAGTCAGTTCTTCACATCAGGTGGCCAAGTATTGGAGTTTCAGCTTCAACATCAGTCCTTCCAAAGCTTACTAAATACTAGCTATTACTTAATTACTAGCTATTACTTACTTACTAAATACTAGCTATTACTTTTAGTATCACTTAGTGTTCTCTATCTGGAGAAAGCAGTGGCACCCCACTCTAGTACTCTTGGCTGGAAAATCCCATGGACAGAGGAGCCTGGTGGGCTGTAGTCCATGGGGTCACAAAGAGTCAGATACGACTGAGTGACTTCACTTTCACTTTTCACTTTCATGCATTGGAAAAGGACATGGCAACCCACTCCAGTGTTCTTGCCTGGAGAATCCCAGGGACGGGGAAGCCTGGTGGGCAGCCATCGATGGGGTCGCACAGAGTTGGACACGACTGAAGCGACTTAGCAGCAGCAGCAACAGTGTTCTCTATCATTTAGTTTGTTAACCTCACTAGATTCTTTAAAATATATATATTTATTTGGTTGCGCTGAGTCTTAGTTGAGGCATGTGGGATCTAGTTCCCTGACCAGGGATCAAACCTGGGCCCCCTGCACTGGGAGCCGTTTTAGCCACTGGACTACCAGGGAAGTCCCCTCACTAGATTCTTGTCAGCCCCATTCTGACAATTCTCGTTCAGTAAACAGGTTTCCATTACAAAGGGTACAAGTGATTAGCACAGCTTTCAAGGTTACACTCACGTGACTGGTCAGTCTCAATGGACCGGGGATCACAAGCTCTCTTTTACTATACAAACAATCTCATTCTAGTTTATATAACACTCTGCCTCAATTCAGTTTCATTCCTATTTGAACCTGGGCCTATAGATCAATTCCAGAAATTGATCTATTACTCTAAGCATCAGAAAACTACTGTAGTGCCTTTGCCTTGACAATGAAAAATGAGACAAAAAGAAATCTAGCTTTATTTATTTAGAAATCTACCTTTAAAAAACCAACTCCAAATTGTGTCTTTGCATCCACACTCTCATCTTTAAAAAAGGTACAAATACAAGAATTTTAAGGTGATTTTTATGCATCACTAGGACAAATTCTTAATTAAGAGGTAGCATACCTTAGCACAAGCCTGAAGGGTAAATTTGCTTTCCTTCTGGACCATGGATGGTTTAAGAACTTGGGTCTGAGGTCCCAAGAGCTATGCTACTCCAATCCTACACAGCATCCTGAAATCACAGCTAAGAACATCCAAAGTGGCCTCAAATCAATAGTTCCCATCACTGGATTACAGAAATTCTAGTTATTACTCTAAGCATTCTGAGGTAACTATAATAGAACTAAAAGAACTAGGATGTTACTCGGTGTTTCACCAGGTTTCTCTGTGTAGCTAAAATCAGGTTAGAGCAATCTCCCAACTGCCAACACATGATCACAGGACTCTGATATTTACAAGTCATGAGCGCCTCTTTCCATAGGAATGGTACCTTGGCCAAATTCCAGTTTGACAATCTGCCTCTACATATTAAATTCTCAAAATGTTACTTATTGATCAAATAATTATTATGAACCCATCAAATGTTCCACACTACGGTGAATTCTAAGGAGAACTGAGAGACTTCAGTAACTGTCTGAAGAGCTTGTGAAATTTAGCAGTTCAGACTGCTACTGCAGTATGATAGACTGCTAGATCTCCAGATGGCGGGCCCCCTACAGTAGAGACACTAATACATTACACCACACAGATGAAGGTTTTTGTAAAAGTCATTGTTCTTTCAGGTATCATTGTAAGATAATTATGGAACTTTGTCTTCAAGCTTCATAATAAGTAGTTCCAATACACATGAACAGTACAGAAGTAATTTAACATAAAGAGTAAAATGCAGTAACTCCAAAAATAGTTTATTTTCCCTGAGAGTCTCAGAGTCTACAGAACATGATATGGACTCCCTCTGCTGGTGTCTAATAGCAACAGCTCATGACACCAAAAAAATCACTGACAAAAGAGCAACAAAAGTCAAAGGACTAACCTAAATCTGCTTCTGTTTAGGGGATGTTTCATAGTGGATTTGACTACGAATCAATCAAAGGCAACAGTATAAATGATTGTGTTTTATTCCAACTGCTTAAAAAATTATAAATCTTGAATATCTGTGCTATTACAACAGAAGGATGAAAATATTTATTTTGTTTTCATTTGGACTTCACGGTGTGACTTTTAGAAGCATATTTTCTCTCCAAAATGGATTTCTCTTAGTTTCATTTTGGTTCAAATTAAAATTTTAATCTGAATCCCTATAACCTGTTGAAAAGAAGAGGTCAAAGACCACAGGGGAATGCTGACCTGTAATTAGTCCACAGAACACACAAATCACTCTTGGGTATTTGAGAGAACAGAACTGCATTAGCTGGTAAGACCCAGTAAAGCTGTCACCACAACTAGGCTTTTACAATACCACACTTCTATAAAGGGCTTCCCAGGTGGCTTGGTGGTACAGAATCTGCCTGCCAAGGCCGAAGATTCAGGTTCAATCCTGGGAAACATTTCCTAGAGAAGGAAATGGGAACTCACTCCAGTGTTCTTGCCTGGAAAATCCCATGGACAGAGGAGCCTGGCAGGCTGCAGTCCATGGGGTCACAAAGTGTTGGACGCAACTTAGCAACTAAAACTTTCACACCCAGGATGGATTTTCTAATTCCAAGTACCCTTTGAGGAACTGCCCCATTTTGACTGCTTTGTGTAAAATTAAAGACTGTTGTTTAAGAGGAAAAAAAAAAAGTGAACAAGATTTCAGCTTCTACAGCCAACATAAAGGAAACAAGAGTTTCTTTGGAGTATAAGTTGAGCCAAGCCATCTACTAGAACAAAATCACATTTCAGAGGAATATACCAGAATCCAGGGTCTCTATAACGTATTAGTCATAGTACCCAGGATTTCATAACAAATCACTAAGTGTAGTAAGAAACTTGGGCTTCCCTGGTGGCTCAGCTGGTAAAGAATCCACCTGCAATGTGGGAGACCTGGGTTCAATCCCTGGGTTGGGAAGATCCCCTGGAGATGGGAAAGACTACCCATTCCAGTATTCTGGCCTAGAAAATTCCATGGACTGTATAGTCTATGGGGTCACAAAAAGTCGGACACGACTGAGCGACTTTCACTTAGAGTAAGAAAAAGACAAATGTGACCCATACTGCAAAAAAGAACAACGCAGTCAACAGAAACCAACTCCAAAACGATCTAGGAGATGCAATGAGCAGCGACACAGAACCTGTATCCAGACTCTTAAAAAAACTGGTAATAAAAACAATTTCTTAAACAATGAGCAAAAGGAAGTCTGAACAAACACTTCACAAAGATTTGCGATGGCCAATAAGCACATTAAAAAGTGCTCAACATTTGTCATCAGGGAAATGCAAGTTAATACTACAATGAGATGTCACTTTTTTACACCCTCTAAAATGGCTAAAATTGAAAAGACCAACAGTGCTCTATATGGAGCAACCAGAAATATCACACTTTACTAGAGGGAATGTAAAGTACACTCCACTGCTCCACTGCTAGCTATTTATCCAAATATCAAAAAGACTTACAAATATTCAAAGCAGCTTTATTCACAATGACCCAAACTGATAGAACCCCAAAGTCTCCAAAAAGGAAAACGAATAAGGAAACTGTGGTAAATTTATGCAATGGAATACTAGTCTGCAATAAAAAAGAATAAACAACTGATACGTGGTACAATGTGGATGGTTCTCACAGACAGTACAGTGAGTGTGAGCAGGACAAAAACATGTTTATATGACGTTTTATATAAACACGACTAAGCTTAATTTAAAAATAAGATCTGTCAAACGGACGCTTAATTTTGATATGGAGAGGAAAACAGAAGTTTCAATTTTTCAAGTAGGTTTGTAAGTTTCACTTACAAGGTGGAACCGAATACTTTCTGGAGATTAAACTTTGCTTTTGAAAACTTATTTTTAAACAAAACAAAAACTCCTTACTTGGGATGTTTCTAACTTGATTTGCTTAAGGGAGCTCTTAACACACATGAAATGTGTATGGAAAGTTTTTCAAGCAAATGAAAATAAAAGCGTGGATATGGCCCAATGACAATTTTAACTTCTTTAAAAGTGGTTCTTATCTCAAGTGAAAAAGTAAGAGAACAAATGTCAGCAGGACCTAAGGTTTACAATGTGAGCAATATTAACACAGATTAAAATATAGGATTTAGATGTTCTAGATGTTCAAGCTGGATTTAGGAAAGGCAGAGAAACCAGAGATCAAATTGCTAACATCTGCTATATCATCAAAAAGCAAGAGAGTTCCATAAAAACATCTACTTCTGCTTCATTGACTATGCCAAATCCTTTGACTGTGTGGACCACAACAAACTCTGGAAAATTCTTACCAAGATGGGAATACCAGACCACCTAACCGGAGCAATCTATATGCAGGTCAAGAAGCAACAGTTAGAACTAGACATAGAACAACAGACTGGTTCCAAATCGGGAAAGGAGTACATCAAGGCTGTATATTGTTACCCTGCTTATTTAACTTATATGCAGAGTACATCATGAGAAACGCTGGACTACATGAAGCACAAGCTGGAATTAAGATTGCTGGGAGAAATATCAATAACCTCAGATATGCAGATGACACCACCCTTATGGCAGAAAGAACTAAAGAGCCTCTTGATGAAAGTGAAACAAGAGAGTGAAAATTTGGTTTAAAATTCAATATTCAGAAAACTAAGATCGTGGCATCTGGTCCCATCACTGCATGGCAAATATATGGGGAAACAGTGGAAACCGTGATAGACTTCATTTTGGGGGGCTCCAAAATCACTACAGATGGTGATTGCAACCATGAACTGAAAAGATGTTTGTTACTTGGAAGAAAAGTTAAGACCAACGTAGACAGGTTATTAAAAAGCAGAGACATTATTCTGCCAACAAAGGTCCATCTAGTCAAAGCTATGGTTTTTCCAGTAGTCATGTATGGATGTGAGAGTTGGACTATAAAGAAAGCTGAGAGCCAAAGAATTGATGCTTTTGAACTGTGGTGTTGGAAAAGACTCTAGAGAGTCCTTTGGACAGCAAGGAGATCCAACCAGTCCATCCTAAAGGAAATCAGTCCTGAACAGTCATTGGAAGGACTGATGCTGAAGCTCCAATACTCTGGTCACCTAATGTGAAGAACCGACTCATTTGAAAAGACCCTGATGCTGGGAAAGAGTTAGGGCAGGAGAAGGGGACGACAGAGGATGAGATGGTTGGATGGCATCACCGACTCAATAGACATAGGTTTGGGTGGACTCCGGGAGCTGGTGATGGACAGGGAGGCCTGGCAGGCTTCGGTTCATGGGGTCACAAAGAGTCGGACATGACTGAGCAACCGAACTGACTGACATATAGACAAAATGATCGAATTGCTTCAAATATATGATTTTATTTTGCTAGTCTTTTTTTTTTGCTATTCATTTTTAATTCTGCCTACAATGACTACCCTATGCTAAATTTCTATCAAAATTAATTTTCTATCCAAAGTTCCTAGTAATAAAAGAAATTCCAGGATGCACTTACCTTGTCCTGAAGGGTTTGCTGCCATCTTCCTATTTTCTGTTTCAACTATGTTCAGGGGTCAGCACTTTACAAACACCTGTGAAAAATAATGTGTACACACTTACCTTCATCTCTTCAGAAACATATGTCTGAAAGGCACGCAACTTAAAGCAAGTACCTCAAGTTATTTAGAGGGCTCAGTTGCTTCAGTCATGTTTGACTCTGCGACCTTAGAGCCTGCCAGGCTCCTCTGTCCATGGGATTTTCCAGACAATACTGGGTTGCCATTTCCTACTCCAGGAGATCTTCCTGACCCAGGGATGGAACCAGTGTCTTTTATGTCTCCCATATTGTCAGATGGGTTCTTTACCTCTAGCACCACCTGGGAAGCCCACTTAGAGAGTGCAAGTCAAATGTTTATTCTTGCAAATGTTGATACCAACAGTTAGCATTACTGTCTTTAATTACATCATTAGGTTATGTTTACCAAATACTACCAAATGTATCAACTAATTGATAGTATCAATGCGATTACAGGACTAGGAAGCAAAAATCACTCAACGATAGTGCCTCTGGATTCATTTAAGATACCTAGCTAACAACTACTGTGTATACTACTTAAGGCTAAAAAGGGAAAGAAGCCGAATATTTCTCCAGTATATACTCTGCACTCTACACTTTATGACTGAAATTAGTTATTTTACTTATCACCACTTTATAAATGGGGAGATTGTGCCCAAGGTAACGAAGCTAGTGCGAATACTGTTAGTTTTAAATTTCGTGCTTTTGAACTAGGCCTTGGGTAGATCCCAAATGAGCAAGACCCTACTCTTGCTCTCATGAAATGTACAATCCAGTGGGAAAACACTGTCTCATTCAAGGAACAATACTAAAAAAAGTTTAATACGCGCTTTTTACAAGGCGTAAACAACGCTCTGTGAGCAGAGACGAACTGATTCTACTGGCGTGACGAGGTATGCCTTATAAGATGCGCACGAAAAGACAAGAGCTAGTAAACACATGTCGGTTTGAACAAAATAATGTTAGGTGTCTACTGCGGCTTAAGTACAGAGCAGACGAAAACCGGGTTAGGAAGGGAGGAACAAGAGGACCATCTTGTGATGGGGGACTTCAAGCAGGGACGTGACAAGGTTGTACCAGCCTCTCAGAAGGGTCCCTGGGGCGTGCGTGGAGGCTGGCGCAGCGGCTGCGGCCGAGACCCAGGACAACACGGGGAGTGAATGCTGGGAGGCAAAGCTGACGGGGAAGCCACTACCCTATAGCATGGGATGGCGGCAGCAAGTCAGCGCCGGGGCCACACACCTCCATAACCGGTGCCGCCAGGTGGTCCTACTTACCGCGAGGCGGAAGAGCCAGGACCGCCTAGCCGTCAGGTCGCGTTCTCCAAGGGGGCGCGACCACTTAAGGACCCGCAACTGGAGCTCAACGTGTAACTCTACAACCCTCCCGCCCCCGCTGCTCTTCCGCCCCCGGGTGACTTACCCACGAGGGAGCGGAAGTCCCGCCTCCCGCCTGGACCCAACTGCCGCTCCTCACGGTGATTCGTACTTTAACTGTCAACCTCATGCATACGCCACTTCCTTTCCAAAGAGTGGCAGCCAGAGAGGCTCGGGGAACTTGCAGGCCGGGGGCGGGGCCCGAAAGGGGCGGGGCGCGCAGTGACGTAGGGGCGGGGCAGAGACAGAATGGGTCCCTAGCACCGCGAGTAGCTCTTCCGTCCAGACCGCTGGGGGCAGAAAAGCCACCAGCGCAGCAACTGTGAATCCACTTAGGTTGGGACTGAGGCGGAGGTGCGGTTGGCACTCGGAGAGCGAGCTTTAACAACCATCTTGGGGTTGCGCATCTCGATGTACACAAATCCCGGGGATACTTTTCTACTTTTAGTTCAGTTCAGTTCAGTCGCTCAGTCGTGTCCGACTCTTTGCGACCCCATGAATTGCGGCACGCCAGGTCTCCCTGTCCATCACCAACTTCCGGAGTTCACTGAGACTCGCGTCCATCGAGTCAGTGATGCCATCCAGCCATCTTATCCTCTGTCGTCCTCTTCTCCTCCTGCCCCCAATCCCTCCCAGCATCAGAGTCTTTTCCAATGAGTCAACTCTTCTCATGAGGTGGACAAAGTATTGGAGTTTCAGCTTTAGCATCATTCCTTCCAAAGAACACCCAGGGCTGGCTCCTTCAGAATGGACTGGTTGGATCTCCTTGCAGTCCAAGGGACTCTCAAGAGTCTTCTCCAACACCACAGTTCAAAAGCATCAATTCTTCACCGTTCAGCTTTCTTCACAGTCCAACTCTCACATCCATATATGACCACTGGAAAAACCATAGCCTTGACTAGACGGACCTTTGTTGGCAAAGTAATGTCTCTGCTTTTCAATGTGCTATCTAGGTTGGACATAACTTTCCTTCCAAGGAGTAAGCGTCTTTTAATTTCATGGCTGCAGTTAATTAAACTTAAGATAAGCACTGAACTTGTAGAAATTTTTCACTGCTGTGCACTTGCAATAATGTGTATTTGTGGATATGCCACATTTCAGATGAAGAAGTCACTCCTTGCGGGATAGCCTGATGCCAGCACAGTAAAGCTGCATGTCTATCAGTACATTGGATAGTCAGATCTGAAACCACAGTTTGAAAAAGGAAAATGTTAAATAAAGTTTGCAAAATGTAAACTCTTAGAAAAGAAAAAAAGGTCTGTGTTTTACTGGATATCTTGGTCAATGTGCCTGCTCAGTCATGTCAGACTCTTTGCGATCCCATGGACTATATTATATATAGCCCACCAGGCTCCTCTGTCCATGGAATTTTCCAAGCAAGAATATTGGAGTGGGTTGCCATTTCCTCCTCCAGGGGATCTTCTCAACCCACTGATCAAACCTGCATCTCCCGAGTTTCCTGCGTTGGCAAGCAGATTCTTTACCACTGTGTCACCCATCTATCTAGTCAATAGTTCAGGTAAGTTTGTTGTTGTACAGTCTCACAGTTGTGTCCAATTCTTTCCAACCCATGGACTGCAGCATGCCAGGCTTCCCTGTCCTTCACTATATCCTGGAGTTTGCTCAAACTTATGTCCGTTGAATTGATGATGCCATCCAACCATCTTATCCTCTGTCACCCCCTTCTCCTGCCCTCAGTCGTTCCCAGCCTCAAGTTCTTTCAATGAATTGGCTCTTTGCATCAGGTGAACAAAGTATTAGAGCTTCAGTTTCAGCACCAGCCCTTCCAATGGGTATTCAGGGTTGGTTTCCTTTAGGATTGGCTGGTTTGATAAGTATGTGAATCCTACATATCCACTAGTGGAAAGTCCAAGACAAAAGGAATGTGTGTGATAGACCTGGGGCTCTGTTAACTGGTAAGGAAACTCCAGGTAACAGTCTGTGAGGTGCCTCCTTCTGAAGCCAGTATGATAACTTGTTTAGTCACTACGTTGTGTCCAACTCTTTTGTGACTTCACTGACTATAGCCCACCATTCTCCCCTGTCCATGGAATTTCCCAGGCAAGAATATTGGAGTGGGTTGCCATTTCCTTCTCCAGCTTCCCGACGCAGAGATCAAACCTGTGTCTCCTGCATTGGCAGAATTCTTAACAGCTGGACCACCAGGGAAGTCCAGACTGATTGACTTAAAATAGAAACTTTTATTTTGCCACTGTTCTGTCCCTTTAATTAAATAGACTGAACCCTGATGTTTTCAGTGGGCTATGTAGAGGATTCACGACACTTCATTAAGCCCCTCTTGGGCCTGGCAGCCTGAATGCAGTGTAGCGCTTCATGTCATCTCCTCTCATGTGGTCACCTCTAAGGGACCAGGTTTCCAGTACATGCCAGTGTCCTCAAAATCCCCAGAAGAGTGCTAAGCAGGTACACCTGCTGATGGATCTTTAAACATAATGAAGCAGAAATGTGCCCTTCCGTTCATTTATGCAATAGAAGTTTAATAAAAATACAGGCTAAATGATTTGTCCTTTTCTATAGGATGCTTTTGAGTGTGTAGGCCGGAATCTCACTTTTGCTTTAAAAGCTCATCTAATCCTTTTGTCAAATAATTTTAGCAGGCTGATTCTTTACCACGGGCACCACCTGGGAAGCCCCCCAAGGCCTTGTGGTCAGTATGTAATCCTGAATTCTAGAACCTATGAATATAAATGTTGTCTTATATGGGAGAAGGGTCTCTGCAGATGTGATTGCATTAAGGGTACTGAGGTGGGGAGATTATCCTGGATTACCCAGTTGAGCCCTGAACACAATCAGAAACGTCCTTATAAGAGAGAGAGGGAGCGTTGACACAGGCAGAAGAGATGTGTGATCACAGAGGCAGAGACTGCAGTGATGAAGCCACAAACCAGTGAAATCCTGACAGCTCCCAGGAGCCGAAAGAAGCAAGAATATTCTCCCCTCCGTTAGTTGCAGCACAAACTGATTTTGGACTTCTCATCTCCAACACCAGGAGAGGATTAATTTCTGTTGTTTACGGGCACTGAGTCTGTGGTCATTTGTTGCAGCCTTCACAGGAAAGTAATACGTTGCTTTTCACTCAGAGCATGTGTGAGAGTACCTGAAAACCAAATGCTGGAAAGACTTTTTTGTCTGGGTTGCACTTTCACGACATGATTCAGACTTACAAAAATATATAATAATGTAATAGACACTGTGGAACTTACTTTACTGGCCTAAAAGCAAAACATTTCAAGTATATTTGAATTCTTCCAGACACCCTTCCTCCACTATGTTCCTCTCAATCCATCTCTGAGGTAAGTCACTCTCCTGAACATGGTTGTCATTGCTCCAATACATATCTTTAAATTTTTGCTACATTGTATTTCTAAAACATATTCAATTGTTTAAAACTTATAAAACTGTGAACATTCTATCTTGCTCTCTATATGATATATATATGTACATATATTGTTTTGCAATTTTGCTTTTTTTTTTTTTTGGTAATTGTGCTCTTTCCTTGAATACTTTCTACATGCAAAGTAGCATAATGGGCAATGTGGATGATACTAGACAAATCGGACAGGAAATTTTTGCACCAACATTATCCTGTTAAAAGAGCTATTACAGTATTTCCCCATGGTTTTAAAGGAAGGCTCCTACTCAGTAAGGTCAATCCAAAAAATGCAGAAAGCTTCAAATAAGAGTTTATT
Organism: Capra hircus; assembly: GCF_001704415.2. Classification (NCBI taxonomy): domain Eukaryota; kingdom Metazoa; phylum Chordata; class Mammalia; order Artiodactyla; family Bovidae; genus Capra; species Capra hircus. The sequence continues at coordinate 101,703,470 of NC_030815.1, forward strand.
GGGGGGTTTAAGAATTGCAATTCTGGACACAGATTTGGGTAAAACCAGAAGAGTGTTCTGGGGAAGAGAAAGTGTCAGGGGCTTATAAAGGCAAAAGCCGTGACGGAAGAGTACAAAGTACAGAGCCACGCACTCTGACAGAGAAAGGGAGTATTTATCCTGAAGGGATGGCTGTCACAGGCTGCTTTAAGGTGAGGGTCCATTAAATATCTTGAATTTCTGGAACTTTGGGCAGATGCTCTAGATGCCTGTGTTAAGACAGTAAGTGGTCAAAGTCAGATTTCCATCTGGGCTGAGACGTACATAAGGCACACTTCCTCACTGGCTTCCCAGCTGTGTTTTATTTAGAGAAATATTTTTTAGGTCCCACTACACAGCTTGAAGGATCTTAGTACCCCCACAGGGATCAAACCCGACCCGCGCCCCCACCCCCGCCCGGTAGTAAAGCACAGAGTCCTAACCACTGGATTGCCAGGAATTACCCTGGCTATACTTAAAGAGGTCTTTTAGCAATTCTGACTCCATTTTTATTTTTCTTGAACAGTATCTACCATCTAATATCTAAATATGTGACTATAACTTTGAGCTAATAACGTGCCTGTCTCTCTTGTTACACCGATGCAGTTTAAAGCGTGTGATTCTCCCAGAGCAAATATCATTTTATCATTTTGAGAAATTTTTTCATTGGCAACACCAGGTGTGATAATTTTCCAGACTTTATTCCTAACACCTGTAAGGCAACAGAACTCCCACTTATCTTTACAAGATTTTCAAGGTAAATATGAACGATACTTATCAAAATTAAGAACTGTTTACAACTTAATCACAGAAAAAAACTCACAAAATTGATACATTCAGATTAATAAATTTTATGTGCCACTGATGTTTTGGCAAACTTGGCCACTATTCACAGTGTGAAGAGGATGCCTTTAGCAGCTGCGTGCATCTTTGGGTTTGCTTGCCTCTTCCACCAGTTTTCTCTGTTCAAGATTGTAAACTTTCATCTCTGTGGCACAATGTGAAGTCACTTACCTTTCATTTGGCCCAGTACTACCAATAGGCCCAAGCAAAAGAGGCTCCTGCCTCCGCCTTTCAGATGGTCTTGCATAATACCCACGTGTACACACACGTTTTTTTTTTTTTTAATTGGGGATTATTACTTTACAATGCTGCTGCTAAGTCACTTCAGTTGTGTCCAACTCTGTGCGACCCCATAGATGGCAGCCCACCAGGCTCCCCTCTCCTTGGGATTCTCCAGGCAAGAACACTGGAGTGTGTTGGCCATTTCCTTCTCCAATGCATGAAAGTGAAAAGTGAAAGTGAAGTGACTCAGTCGTGTCCAACTCTTAGCGACCCCATGGACTGCAGCCCACCAGGCTCCTCCGTCCATGGGATTTTCCAGGCAAGAGGACTGGAGTGGGGTGCCATTGCCTTCTCCATTACTTTACAATATTGTAGTGCTTTTTGCTCGACATGAATCACCCATGAGTGTACATGTGTCCCCTATCCTGAACCCCCCTCCCACTTCCCTCCCATCCCATCCCTCAGGGTTGTCCCAGTGTACCAGCTTTGAGTGCCCTGTTTCATGCATCAAACTTGGACTGGTGATCTATTTCACATATGGTAATAGACATGTTTCAATGCAGTTCTCTCAAATCATTCCACCCTCGTCTTCTCCCACAGAGTCCAAAAGTCTGTTCTTTATATTTGTGTCTCTTTTGCTGTCTCGCATATAGGGTCATCATTACCATCTTTCTAAATTCCATATATATGTGTTAACATACTGTATTGGTGAACGAAGCAGGGCAAAGACTAATAGAGTTTTGCCAAGAAAATGCACTGGTCATAGCAAACACCCTCTTCCAACAACACAAGAGAAGACTCTACACATGGACATCACCAGATGGTCAACACCAAAATCAGATTGATTATATTCTATGCAGCCGAAGATGGAGAAGCTCTATACAGTCAACAAAAACCAGACCAGGAGCTGACTGTGACTCAGATCATGAACTCCTTATTACCAAATTCAGACTTAAATTGAAGAAAGTAGGGAAAACCGCTAGACCATTCAGGTATGACCTAAATGAAATCCCTTATGATTATACAGTGGAAGTGAGAAATAGATTTAAGGGCCTAGATCTGAGAGATAGAGTGCCTGATGAACTATAGACTGAGGTTCGTGACATTGTACAGGAGACAGGGATCAAGACCATCCCCGTGGAAAAGAAATGCAAAAAAGGAAAATGGCTGTCTGGGGAGGCCTTACAAACAGCTGTGAAAAGAAGAGAGGCGAAAAGCAAAGGAGAAAAGGAAAGATATAAGCATCTGAATGCAGAGTTCCAAAGAATAGCAAGAAGAGATAAGAAAGCCTTCTTCAGCGATCAGTGCAAAGAAATAGAGGAAAACAACAGAATGGGAAAGACTAGAGATCTCTTCAAGAAAATTAAGAGATACCAAGGGAATATTTCATGCAAAGATGGGCTCGATAAAGGACAGAAATGGTATGGACCTAACAGAAGCAGAAGATATTAAGACGAGGTGGCAAGAATACACAGAAGAACTGTACAAAAAAGATCTTAACGACCCAGATAATCATGATGATGTGATCACTAATCTCGAGCCAGACATCTTGGAATGTGAAGTCAAGTGGGCCTTAGAAAGCATCACTACGAACAAAGCTAGTGGAAGTGATGGAATTCCAGTTGAGCTGTTTCAAATTCTAAAAGATGATGCTGTGAAAGTGCTGCACTCAATATGCCAGCAAATTTGAAAAACTCAGCAGTGGCCACAGGACTGGAAAAGGTCAGTTTTCATTCCAATTCCAAAGAAAGGCAATGCCAAAGAATGCTCAAACTACCGCACAATTGCACTCATCTCACATGCTAGTAAAGTAATGCTCAAAGTTCTCCAAGCCAGGCTTCAGCAATATGTGAACTGTGAACTCCCTGATGTTCAAGCTGGTTTTAGAAAAGGCAGAGGAACCAGAGATCAAATTGCCAACATCCGCTGGATCATGGAAAAAGCAAGAGAGTTCCAGAAAAACATCTATTTCTGCTTTATTGACTATGCCAAAGCCTTTGACTGTGTGGATCACAATCAACTGTGGAAAATTCTTCAAGAGATGGGAATACCAGACCACCTGACCAGCCTCTTGAGAAATCTGTATGCAGGTCAGGAAGCAACAGTTAGAACTGGACATGGAACAACAGACTGGTTCCAAATAGGAAAAGGAGTCCGTCAAGGCTGTATATTGTCACCCTGCTTATTTAACTTCTATGCAGTGTACATCATGAGAAACCCTGGACTGGAAGAAACACAAGCTGGAATCAAGATTGCTGGGAGAAATATCAATCACCTTAGATATGCAGATGACACCACCCTTATAGCAGAAAGTGAAGAGGAGTTAAAAAGCCTCTTGATGAAAGTGAAAGAGGAGAGCGAAAAAGTTGGCTTAAAGCCCAACATTCTGAAAACGAAGATCATGGCATCTGGTCCCATCACTTCATGGGAAATAGATGGGGAAACAGTGGAAACAGTGTCACACTTTATTTTGGGGGCTCCAAAATCACTACAGATGGTGATTGCAGCCATGAAATTAAAAGATGCTTACTCCTTGGAAGAAAAGTTATGACCAACCTAGATAGTATATTCAAAAGCAGAGACATTACTTTGCTGACTAAGGTCCGTCTAGTCAAGGCTATGGTTTTTCCTGTGGTCATGTATGGATGTGAGAGTTGGACTGTGAAGAAGGCTGAGAGCTGAAGAATTGATGCTTTTGAACTGTGGTGTTGGAGAAGACTCTTTGAGAGTCCCTGGGACTGCAAGGAGATCCAGCCAGTCCATTCTGAAGGAGATCTGCCCTGGGATTTCTTTGGAAGGAATGGTGCTGGAGCTGAAACTCCAGTACTTTGGCCACCTCATGTGAAGAGCTGACTCATTGGAAAAGACTCTGATGCTGGGAGGGATTGGGGGCAGGAGGAGAGGGGGACGACTGAGGATGGGATGGCTGGATGGCATCACGGACTCGATGGACGTGAGTCTGAGTGAACTCCGGGAGATGGTGATGAACAGGGAGGCCTGGCGTGCTGCGATTCATGGGGTCGCAAAGCTTAGGTCACGACTGAGCGGCTGAACTGAACTGAACTGAACTGATTGGTGTTTTACTTTCTGACTTCCTTCACTCTGTATAATAGGCTCCAGTTTCATCCACCTCATTAGAACTGATTCACATGCATTCTTTTTAATAGCTGAGTAATACTCCATTCACAGGCACGTTCTTTAAGGAACAGATGAGAACCTCTGGCACTTGGCACTGCCCAGCACAACCTAGAGCCTAGGACATCTGCTCCTAACACTACTCAAGCCCCGTGGAAACACTTCATATCTCTTGCCCTCTGCTTCTAAAGCGAAAGGCAGCTGGGCTGAAATGCTGCGCAGGTTTATCGGTCTTGTCCCCACTGAGGTCTGGATTGGGGAAAGACCCAGTCTCCCTCCTGTGTGTCTCCTTTACACTACTGTCACATTCACAGTACTTCTGACAGCAGAAGTGGGGGGCGGCTCACGCAGTTCTGAGACACCGGCTGTGCTGCGTTCAGTTGTGTCCTACTCTTTGTGACCCCATGGACTGCAGCCTGCCAGGCTCCTCTGCCCAGGGGATTTCCCAGTCAAGAATACAGACAGGGGTTGCCATTCCCTCCTCCAGGGGATCTTCCCCACCCAGAGATTAAACCTGCGGCTCCTGCATTGGCAGTCAGATTCTTTACCGCTGAGCTACCTGGGAAGCTGGATACCAGCTGAGTGCTCTGCAATTTAACTCCATTCTGACACCATCCACCTGAAGATAGCATTAGACCCTACAGGGTAAGGGCTCAGTTTCAGGAGTCTGCTCCCACCACCACCCCCAGTTCCCCCAGTCACAAGTAGTAGGTCCTCAGGTTACCCACAACTTCTGTCTGACTTGGCTACAATTTGGTGGTTCCCGTTACCTCTTTTCCACCAGGATTTGATTATATGCTGCTGCTGCTGCTAAGTCACTTCAGTCGTGTCCGACTCTGTGCGACCCCATAGACAGCAGCCCATCAGGTTCCCCTATCCCTGGGATTCTCCAGGCAAGAACACTGGAGTGGGTTGCCATTTCCTTCTCCAATGCATGAAAATGAAACGTGAAAGTGAAGCTGCTTAGTCGTGCCGACTCTTAGCGACCCCATGGACTGCAGCCCACCAGGCTCCTCCATCCATGGGATTTTCCAGGCAAGAGCACTGGAGTGGGTTGCCATTGCCTTCTCCGATTAAATGCTAGAAGAACTCAAAGAACTCCAGGAAATACCTGTGTTTAGCAGTTTATTAAAGACTGTGATAAAGAATACAGTTGAACAACCAGATAGAGATACATAAGGTGAGGTCTGGAAGGATCCTGAGCTTAGGAGCTTCTGTCGCTGTGGAGTTGGGGTGTATCCCCTCCTGGTGTGTGGGGACTTCACCAGCCTGGCAGCTCTCCAAATCCCATACTTTGGGATGTTTATGGAGGCCTCATCATCTAGGCGTGGTGAGTCATTGTTAATTCCATTTCCAGCCCCCCTCCCCTCTCTGGAGACTGGGGAATAGGGCTGAAAATCCCAGACTTCTGATCATGACTTCATCTTGCCGGTGGTGATTTAACTACCATCCAGGAGCCCACCCAGAATCACCTCATTAGAACAAACCCCTCCTATTACCCAGAAAGTTCCAGTGGATTTAAAAACCAGAGGCAAAGGCCAACAGTTAGAACAGCAGATGCTCCTCGTGTTCTTATCACTGAGGAATTCAAAAGACTTTCACGAACTCTGTGCCAGGAACGAGGTGGGGAATGGAAGGCAGAAACCAATATATACTGTTTCTATTTTCTCACAAGGTCAAAAATGGACACTGCTTTTTGGTGCAAGGAATAGTTAAGGAGCAGAAGTCCTTAGGTGAGAAAGAAGACAAATTATTAACTTCTAAATACCAGATGAATTCAATAAATTCTTGCACAACCAACAGTCATTTCTCTGAAGAGCTGAATGTCCATTTCTTTGCTTTGCTTCTTCTCACTTGTGATTCTGGAGTTGCTCATGAGTTAGTACAGTTGGACTATGGCTGAAGGACATTTTTGCAATATTAAACAATTAATAGTCCTCTCATATTTGTATATGTATCGGTTTATATGTACTATGAAAGTGAAAGTTGCTCAGTCGTGTCTGACTCTTTGCAACTCCATGGACTATATACACAGTCCATGGAAATCTCCAGGCCAGAATACTGGAGTGGGTAGCCTTTCTTTTCTCCAGGGGATCTTCCCAACCCAGAGTGAAGCATAATACTGATTCTTTACTGTCTGCCTCTAGTTATTGCTTTAAGAGATGGTAAAAAATGCAATATAAGTGATAATTTATGATATAAAATATATTTTAATGTACTATGATAACCATTTATCATATGTATCCCCATTTTAGTGTTTTAATATGATATGTAAAATTTGGTTCATTTCTGAATCTAAATATTAAGAATTTAATCAGCAACTTCAGTTGTTTACTTACCAGAGGACATGTTTTCTTCAAATTGAAATTAATTTTTAAAACTGTCTTGAGAAATATAGTCACTTAAGAGACTTTGTCCAGTTTGACATTACTTTTGTTAAACAAACAGGCCATTAGGCTGTGGCAAACCCAAATGTAAGCCTGTAAATGACTCAAGGTTATGAAATGAACAACCAATCACTAACAGCCAAGTAGTCTTTAAGTTATAGACAACCCATCATTTCTTTACTTCTGCCCTTTTTCCATAAAAGTCTCTCCCCAGCTCCTATCCATGGAGGACTCCTAATCACTTCTGGTTTGGCGCTGCCTGATTCAAATAGATTTTTGCTTGAATAAACTCTTACAATTTTAAAAATACTCTTAGAACTTTTAATATACCTCAGTTCATCTTTTTTTTTTTAATTGGAGCATAGTTGCTTTTCAATGTTGTATTAGTTCCTGCTGAACAGCAAAGTGAATCAGCTGTGTGTACACATATATGCCCTCTTCTTTGCATTTCCTTCCCATTCAGGTCACCAGAGTAATGAGTAGAATTCCCTGCGCTATACAGTCATTCTCTGTAGTCATCTTATACATTGTAGTTTCACATGCCGATCCCAATCTCCCAGTCACCTCGGTTTATCTTTGAACCCACCATTTATGTGAAAAATCTTATCATCTTATAATGTACATATTTTGCTGCTATAAAGGCAAGAGAAATTAAACTGTTTATATACTTATTTTGCTACTCATATTAATATCAACAGACACCCACCCCCAGACATGAAAAATAAAGCTTGTTGTCCTTGATATTTAGCCAGCTTTCAGTCATCTGGGGGCTTCCCAGGTGGCACTGTGGTTAAGAATCTGCTGCCAATGCAGGAGACGCAGGTTCTATCCCTGGGTCAGAAAGATCCCCTGGAGAAGGAAATGGCAGCCTACGGCAGTGTTCTTGCCTGGGACATTTCCATGGACAGAGGAGCCTGGCAGGTTACAGTCCACGGGGTTGCAGAGAGTTGAACACAACTGAGCACACGCCCAGTCATCTGGATCTATGATCGGGCTGTGTGTGTGTTTGTCAGTCAGTCGTGTCGTATTCTTTGCAGTCCTGTGGACTGTAGCCCGCCAGGCTTCTCTGGGCATGGAATTCTCCAGGCAAGAATACTGGAGTGGGTTGCCATCCCTTCTCCAGGGGATCTTCCCAGCCCAGGGATTGGACCCAGGTCTCCTGCATCGCAGGTGGACTCTTTATCATCTAAGCCACCAGGGAGGCCCATAAATCTGGGTCCTGAATGTAACTTTCGGCCCCATCTTGCTACACTGCTCAGCAGTTAGAAAGACAAAGCCTCATGCCTGCACAGTCTCACTACCTCTGTATAATGAAGATGAGTCTGTGGGCCTGCATGATCATTTAGCACCCTGTGTATAAAGCACAGGCCTGTCCTGAGCCACCAGGGTGGCAAGGATCTGGAAAGAGCTGGTGGCATTCAAAGATTTTGGGAAGGCTCGGGAGCTCTGCCTTAGGAAGCAGGAACTCTACTGCTGCTGCTGCTAAGTCGCTTCAAGTCATGTCCGACTCTGTGCGACCCCATAGACAGCCTCCCACCAGGCTCCCCCGTCCCTGGGATTCTCCAGGCAAGAACACTGGAGTGGGCTGCCATTTCCTTCTCCAATGCATGAAACTGCTCCTCTTCTATTTTAGAGCTTTTCCTGTATCTTCAGAGAGTAGTGTTTTTTTCCTTTCCACATTTTTCTCTTTTTCATTATCATTACCTCTAGAGGAGAACGGTTAATGAGGTTTCAGATTTCCCAGAGAAGGCAATGACAACCCACTCCAGTACTCTTGCCTGGAAAATCCCATGGATGGAGGAGCCTGATAGGCTGCAGTCCATGGGGTCGTGCAAAGAGTCAGACACAACTGAGCGACTTTACTTTCACTTTTCACTTTCATGCATTGGAGAAGGAAATGGCAACCCACTCCAGTGTTCTTGCCTGGAGAATCCCAGGGATGGCGAAGCCTGGTGGGCTGCCATCTATGGGGCTGCGCAGAGTCAGATACGACTGAAGTGACTTAGCAGCAGCAAGCAAAAATAACTAAATACTAAGAATCAGATTTTGTTGGGTGGGGCTGAGCTTTGCCAGCCCGCAGCCACTGTAATGTCTAAGACTCTTTGCTCCCCTCACCGCCACCCAAGAACTGGTTTCCACCTCGTCTGTTTGGGAATGCATGTTACTGAAGGCTGCTGCTGCTGCTGGGAACGTTGCTTGCCACCAAGGCATGCTCTCCTCTTAGACTTTCCCCTGCCTGCTTGTATTCCTCATCTTCTGAATCCCTAAGGATGAGTTCAGCTGCACGTTACAGGGATCCCCATTAAACAGCCTGAGACTTTAGGGATGTGTGTGTGTGTGTGTTTAAAAATATTTATTTATTTGGCTGCGCTGGGTCTTAACTTGGTTGCAGCTCACAAGATCTTCGATCTTTTGACAAGGCATGCAGAATCTTTAGTTGCAGCATTCAAACTTAGTTGCAGCATGTGGGATCTAGTTCCCTGACCCGAGATTGAACGCGGTCCCCCTGCATTGGGAGTGCAGGGTCTTAGCCACTGGATCACCAGGGAAGTCCTGGGATGTGCATTTTCCATTTAAGAAGGCCAGAGTTAAGTGCAGTGGCTCAATGATGCCATCAAAGACACACTACATTTATGTACTCAGTGAGCCTTGGGGAATTGGGAACGCCTCGCTGGTGGCCACAAGATGGCAGTAGCAGCTCCAGGCATCAGGGCCTCACAAGGCTGCATTTGAAGGGAGAGGAAGACAGGGACACAAGCAGTCATGAGGGGCAAAGGACAGGCAGCCAACTCACAGCTGCTCACAGTTCTTTCTCTCCTTGCTTACTTCCTCCTTCCTTTGCCTTTTGGCTTTGCCTGAAGTAGCATTCTGCTGACCCACACCACATCAGAATGTACCACATCAGGAGGGGGGCGCGAGCAGTTAGAACTAACTGGTCAACCTCATGCAGGTTATTTAACACCGCTGAGCCTCAGCTTCCACACTTAGGGAGTGAGGGGCATAGACTAGATGCTTTATGTAGGTAAGCCTTTTACTGAAGTTATCACATAAGGGCTCACAGAGCAGAAAGGTATTGCTTGATGAAGTTTTACAAAGAACTAGCCCCCCTATTAAGAAACAATACCATTACCCCAGAAACCCCCACAAAGGTAACACTATTCCACTTTTACCTCAGTACATCAGTTTTGTCTGTCTTTGAACTTTATACAAATGAAATCAGCTGGAGACATTCCTTCCTATCTGGCTTTTTTCACTCAACACTATGTGAAATTCATTCACCATGTTGCATCTTTTTTTTTTTTTTGGCCACGCTGGGCAGCTTGCAGGATCTCAGTGTCCCATACTAGTGATTGAAGCCAGACCCCCGCACACAGTGAAAGCCTAGAATCCTAACTACTGGACTGCCAGGGATCTCCCCACCACGTGCTTCTTCATTCTCCTTGCAGTATAACATATATTTGTGTCACTACGCTGTTGACAGTCAGGTGGGTTTTTTCTAGTTTTGGTTACTATAAATATCTGCTTCTATGGAGATTCTTGAATCCATCTTTTCTTTTTTGGGGGAAGGGGCCATGCTGTGCAGCTTGTGGGATCGATCTAGCTCCTTGACCAGGGATGGAACCCATGCCGCCTGCACTGGGAGCAAGGGGCCTTCACCACTGGACTGTGAGGGAAGTCCCTCTTGAATCCATCTTTTGATGAATATACATATGCATTGTTTATATGTCTTAGGAGTGGAACTGTTGGGTCATATGATGTCTGAATGTTCATTTTCTAGATGCTTTTTAAAGATCATTCCTCATGATGGAACCAAAGACTATCACGGGTCACACAGCTAATAAACAGGCTTTCCATTCTGTCCAAAGATTCACTAATAAGCCTCAATACTAAGGCTTCCAGTGCTTGTCAGCTCAATACCCTTCTCCAGCCCAGCCTCTCAAATGGGTAGACACTAGAAAGGAATATACATACACCTACCCACTCCAGAGCCATCTTGTAAAGACAGTCAGGTAACAGGTAGCCCTCTGTACTGGCAATGAATCACATTTCCGTGGCCAGATGAAACTCCGGGAAGCCTGCAGGGTTAGCTAGAGAAGTCTGGGGGTGGAGGGGGCTCTGGAAAACATCTACTTCATTGTGAGGGTCTTTACAGCCAGAGCTGTGATATGAATCTGTCAGCAGACAGTTTATCTGAGCTCTTCGCCCACATTTTAAGCACCTGGTAAATGGTCAATAAAAATTAGCATAAAATTTAGGGCAAAAGGACCAAATAATTAGAATTTGATAAGAGAAAATTGCCTTTCTGAGCAACTTTTCATCAAACAGGAAAATTTTCCAAAGTAACAAGTTTAAAAGTGCTATTGACACAAACAGGCACATCAATATATGATTTAGAGAAATGGGTGGAGCTATGAGAAACAGTATTTCTTAAAGTATAGTCTGTATAGACCAGAATCAGCTAGGATGTTGTTTTTAAGAAATGCAGATTCCAGACCCCATCATCCCTAAATCAGACTCTCTTAGGTGGGTCTAGAAAGTTGCATCTTAACAAACTCACTGGTGGTTCTTAGGCACCAACTCCACCATCTGTACTATATTCCCTGCTGCAGAGGGTCTCCATGTTTTCAAGCTTGGAGCTTCTACGTGGAAAGATGAAACAATCCTATCACTTACCCACAAGCTTCTCTGCTGTTTCTGGGGTAAGTTCTAATTTCTTGTTTGCAAAAGGCCTCCAGTGGACCTTCTGGCTTTTGCTTTTTCCTGGGACATCACTGGCTAAATTCAACTGTGCACACAATTTTGCCTCTGTTGGTGATAGCGCCTTCTCAGTTGCCCCTCTTGTTGGAGGCGGCCTGCTGTGGCTTTCTACATGTCACTCTGAATGCCCTCTGAAAACCTCCTTTGTCCTCATCAGCCGTCCACTTCAGAAGTCGTGGTGTTATTTTGAGGCAGGGTTTGGGATGTCATATAAAATAAAGCCATGATTGTATGAAAAACCAGAAGAGGATAAGCAGCTAACACAAACATGAATAAGGCCTAAGCACATGCTGTACCAGGGGAGGGAAAGAGAGAATGCTTCACTGTGACTCTGCTTTGTTTCTGAGGTCTGGGTGCTCATGGAAAGCCCTGAGACTTGCTATGACGTTTCAGGATTCAGGCATACTTACCGAATTCTGGGGCCCAAAGCCCTGTCTTCTGAAAGGTTCCAGCTTATAGACAGCGGTGAGGGGATTGGGAGGTGGGGGAAGGCCCCATGCTGTGTTCTTGGGTCCTGGTGGTACCTCCCCTATGCACACACATCCAGTGCATTTTCCTCAGAGCTGAGCCCTAGAAACCCAAGCTTCCCTCTATAAATTCCAGTCAACAGTACAACCTTTTGCTCCGATGCAGACACTTCACATTTCCTCCTTGCCACCATGTTGCTTTGAAAACCTTTTAGTAGACGCACAGGCACACAGTCCGGAACACTTGCTCTATTTCAGTGACAGTTTTCCACCACAAAGAACACTGAAATACAACAGGAAATGGTGAATATGAATAGGCAGTCCTAGGCTAAATTGGAATGGTGGAAACTGTATTCCAAAATGTTTTCCACAGAAGTTCACTTTCTTTAGTTTTGATGACTACCCACTGGATCATTGTGGCCGCAAGCCATTGACCAACCAGGAAACTAGAAAATAAACTGTTTCATATGGGCTTTCAGAGACTCTGTTTTGTTTTTGGTTTTTTTAAATGGTAGGAGCATAGAAAAATGATACACTGACCCCAAATGAGCAAATAGAGGAGTTTGGAGAGTAGCATGTTTATGAAAGCTTTATGATTATCATTTCATAAGAATAGTAGAGAAAGCACAGAGGGAAAGAAAGGGGATTAAGATTTAGGGAACATCTATCCATGCCAGCATTTTGCTGGGAATGTTAGATAGCAAATGCTATTTTGTTCTCACATCCACCAAGTAAAGGAAGTTTTATTACCTGCTCCTTGTCCTTTTTGGTTTAGGAAGTGGGTTCATTTAGGTTAGGTAACTTGCTCATGGTCACCCACTTAGAGTTTGCAATCAGGAATTCAAATATTGGTCCCTTTTCACTCTTACTTGGCATTCTGAAGAGAAAGCTGTGTGGAGTCTGAATAAAATAAGACCTTGATTATGGGAAGGTGGCCTGGGTGTTAAAGAAAAAAAAACACCATTCAATAAAAAAAAAAATATCTGTTGTACATCTATAGAACTCTCATGTCTAGTTATATTCATGCTATTTGCTTTAATTGAAAGAACAGACAACAGGGTCTGTCATAGTTGTAAGTATCCCTTGAATATAAAAGTATTAATTTTATGCAACTCCAAGATGGCTGGACACTGGCATTCCTGTGAGGTAGATTTAGTATTTAAAATTGTTCCCAGTATCCTCTGAGCCCTGTTCTCCTCCACCAAGGCAGACCCGCGTTGGGGGTCGGGGGAAGGGAATAGATGATAACTTGAGGACTAAGGTCAGATGATTTAGACCAGGGTAAATAAGGGAAGGTCTCAGTGAATTCCTGGGAGATGTTTTGGGTCAGCTTTAGCTCTTGGCATTCTCCTCCTGCTAAAGTATCATTTGTTTGTTTGAAAAAAACAAAAACAAAAACGTGATGGAGACCACAGTGAATCCCAGCTTCAAGACTAGTCAGGTGATGGGACTTCCCTGGTGGTCCAGTGGCTAAGACTGTGCTCCTAATGCAGGGGGGCTGGGTTTGATTCCTGCTCAGGGAACTGGATTCCATAGAAAGCAACGAAAGATCCCCACCCACTGCAACTAAGACCCAGGGGAGCCAAAAAAAAAAAAAAGATTAGTCAGGTGAAACTGGATAGACCTAAAGGGTTTGGGAAATAGATCAGGAAATGCGGTCCCTTATAAGGGCACCCCTCCCTGTTACTGTAGTATCCAATCTCTTCTAACATGGGCTGATGACCTCTACTGACTTGGCCCTGAACACAGAAGCGGTGAAGCCAGGTAAAGTGGAGAAAGAAGGTGAACTTCCATCTTCAAATAGCCAAGTAACGCCTTGACTATCCATCCGGCTAACGAAGGTCAGAGTCCAGCCCAGCCAAAAGCCTGGAAAGGAAGCACAGAAGCATGAAAACCAACGACAGGGAACCTCACGATGCTTTCAAACGGCAGTTCGGTCAAGGTGTGCCTTTAAGAGTCATAGATCAAGTGTAGCACTCGCTTTCTATTTACTGATGCTCTCTCTCCTGAGGTTCTACCTTACATAAACCCGGTGAACTGCAGAAGCAAGAAGGCATAGGGATCTCAGCGTGCCTCTGATGAAATCCACAATGCCTCCTCGAATTCCCTTGTAGGTTTCCCCGCCCGATGTTCTCTGTGCTCAAGGAGCCTCATAAGCTTTTATGCCATTCTTGCTTCGTCGTTCTTTCTATCTCGGGTTTGAGAGGCCAGAAAATCCCAACTCACGTGCGTGTCCCTAAAGCCCCCGCCCGAGTCCCAAGCGTGGCTGCCCCTGGGCGCAGCAGTAAACGCGGCTGGAATAGATAGAACAGGGCCCTCCAACGTCTGTTTCCACCTCTGATTTCCGTTAAACATTAGCTCCGGGGTGTGCGCGCAGACCCCAAGAGGCCGGCCTCCGGGAGACGAGCTTGGACGCTCGCCCGACCGCCGCAGAGGGCCGGGGTCGCACTTCCTGCGGGACGGCGGGCGGGGACCGAGCTGACCGCCTCCCCTTCCCCGCCCCTCCCGCGCTCTCCCCGCCCCCTCCACCTCCCCCTCCCGGGACCGCCGGGCGCCGCGGGGGCGGGGCCGCGAGCTGGCTGGGCGGCGTGGCGCTGCGGGCCGGGCGCCCGGGCTAAGGTGCGAGCGGACCCGCCGCAGGCTCGGGTGCCGAGCGGGGGCGCGCGGCGCGGCTCGGAGCGGAGCAGCCCGGCCCAGCCCAGCCCAGCGCGGCGCGGGCAGACGCAGCCGGCGGGTGGCGGTGGCGGCGGCTCCCGACCCCGCTGGTGCTGGGCCTCCGATCGAGCGCGGCCTCGGCCGGGGCGCTGGGGGAGCCCGCGGAGGCGGGCTGTAGAAGGAAGCGGCGGCGGCGGCGGGCGCGTCCCGAGCCGAGCGCGCCATGTCTGGCGGGCCCCCCAAGGCCCTGCCGTCCACCGGGCCCCAATCTCTGCGCGACATGCCGCACCCGCTGGCCGGCTCCAGCAGCGAGGAGGCCGTGGGCGGCGACAGCACGCCCAGCCCGGACCTGCTGACTGCCCGCAGCTTCGGCGACAAGGTGGGACGCGCGGGGCTGCGGTTGGGAGACTGGTTGGGCTCCCGAGGGGGATGAAGCATCTAGAGCCCGGCTGGGCACCGGGCCGCGCCCACCCTGCCGCCCGTTTCCCGGGGGCCGGCGTGCCCTAGCCCCAGAGCCTTGGGAAGAAGCGTCTCCTCTCTGCCGCCCCCGCGGGGTCGCAGTCGCGCAGGGGGAGCGGCCAGAGTCGAGGGGCTGGCCGGGCTTGGCTGGTCTCGAGCGCCAGTGACAGCTGGTGGGGAGGGGTCCCGCCTGCTCGCTGAGGCTGGAGGCGTGTGTGCGGTGCTTGGCGCCTGTGTCCGGGGATGGGGTCCCGGTTCCTCCAGATGCAGTCACTTGTAGCTCCGCCAGTTTGCTGGGACGGCAAAGAAAAAAGAGTTAATGGTTTTCCGTGGTCTTAACTGCCAGAGGCTTCTTACCCCCCGTCTGTCACGTGGGGAGTGATCTTTGTTTAGGTTTGCTGTGTGCCCAGGAGAGTCACCTGACTCAGATCCCCGCCGGCTGCGGGAGGAGAGTGCCCCTGTGGTTTTCTGTCTGGGGCTCCATTTACCTCTGACGGTCTCCCACGCTGTTTAGGCTTGGCAGAGGCTGGTTTTGTGGCGGATGGGAAGAAAGGTCGCCCATTGACCTCGTTTGTGTAGAGGGAGGTTCCTGATTCTCTTAGAGCAGCATGACCCTCCTGCTGCTTTGAGGCACGGGAGAGTCCAGTGAAGGGTTAGGGGCGGACGGCATCTCCCTTCCCCCCACAGGCATCTCAGCTGTGATCAGGACTCAGCAGTGATTGTATCAGCGCTGCCGTGGTGACTTAGTCACTAATTGCAGAAATTAGAGTTGTTCTCAACACCTGTGATCAGGATATTTACTCTCTCCTAGTAAAATACTAAATGAATGCCTCTTTGTCCCAGTACTAAATGAAATCAGGAGACCCAACTTTCTTTCCCCCTTAGATGGGAGGACATGTGGTGGTAAAATGAGTGTGAGAGCACTGAGTAGTCAGAATAGCCAGGGAGTGGGACTTGATGAACCTTCCCAGGAGCTTTGTGAAAGCAGAGAGTAGAGTTGGGGGAGCAAGGGGAGGGACAGCATTAGGAGTAAGGAAACTTATAAAGCTAATGAAACCAATGGGTTGAGCAACTGGAGGTATGTGCATGTCTCATTGTAAATATTTCTCTTTATTTTATAGAAGATTATAAACTATATGAAGGTTTCAGTTGCTTGGAAATACCTTGCCTATATTTGCTATTTAATAAGTAATTGTTGAATGATGATAATTTGTTGCTTTCTTATGGACAGAGAACTTGGTCCTGTGTGTGCATGTAGAATAGGAATTGAGGTTAAACTTAAGATTTCTTTCTCAGGTCTATATAGGATAGTGAATTAATTATCTATGGCTGTGTAACCAATTACTCCAACATTGAGCATCTGAAAATAGTGTCTGGGTCAGAAATCTGGGAGCAACTTAAATCTCAGTGGTTCTGACTCAGATCTTTCATAAGCTTCTCTTCAAGCTTTGACATAGGCTGCAGTCACTGAAGACTGGATTAGAGGGTGGATTCCAGCTTACATGCTCACTCACTTGGCTGTTGTCAGGCCTTCGTTCCTTTCCATAAGGCTGCTTCAGGTGACAACTGGTTTCCCCGAGAGCAAGGAATCCAAGAGATGGAGAGATCCCAAGATGCATAATCTCAGAAATGATATAGCTGAGCCATATTCTGTTGGTCACACTGGTCATCACTGGTGCAGTCTGGGAAGAAGGTATGAATCCCAGGAAGTGAGAATTGTTGGGGCCATCTTGGAAGTTGATTGCTTAATGAACCACTGTTGGAGGACACCTGACTTAGAAGTGTGGGCATTTTTGCTAAGTACTGAAAGGACAGATGCCCTGTACCCCCAGGATCTAGTTGGTGTCCCTGAAGTAAAGCTTAAGTCTAATTACCCCTGGCTTCCTTTACAGGGACAGATCCCTGAGAAAGGCAATCTTGAAGGCATTATTATTAATTATCAGAATATTTAATAAGTCTCATTAGAGCTATGAGGAACATCAAAATGACCTCCCTCCCAAGAGCCTGATTTATAGTGAGCCACTTTTCCTTAGAGGCTTACTGAGCAATAGAATTTCTTTCTTTGACTGGGAGGAACATTTTCCTTGAGTCTTGGCATACACATATGTTCTCATAACTCTGGAGAAATTTCTGCAGAGAGAAGCTTATCAAGCAACAGAGGTGAATCAGGACCCGTGGAAGGAAGCCTTTCCGTTGTCCCGGTTTCTCTTGCCCAGGAAATATCGGGGTCGTTGGAGGGCAGGTAGGAGCATTGAGTGCTATGGTCTGTCTTTGAAAAGGAGCCTGTGTCTTCTTGCCTTTTGGGGCCTTGGGATTGTGACCCTGGATGCCTGACTCATAGTCCGTTCTGGACCTGGAGAATGAGTGTTTGACAGGCTGCTCATAGTGCAGGGTTATTATGCAGAGGGGAATTGCTTTCTGTAGCGCTATGAGAGGGAAAGCCTTGCGTCTCAGTCCAGCAGACACTTCTCAGTGGCCTCTGGGGTTTGGGGAAGGAAGGAAAGACCAAATGTGATGGCCTTTTCACCCACAGTCTAAAATCATTCAAACCTTGGTGTGAAGGGCAGAATCCTTTCTATCGACCAAGGGCTGCTCGGAATTCTTTTATGCTGGCTAAACTCACCGGGTCTTCTGGCACTGTATCTTTTATCGCCACCTGAAGTGTAAGTAAACCACTCAGCCCATTTCTCTTTTTTACTTTCACCTGCAAACCACTCTGGGATTGCTTCTCCCCTAACTCAGCCTCCAGCTCTTGTGTTCCTCCCAAAACGTAACACCAAGTCCTCTCAAGCCCCACCTGTGGTTAACACCTCTACCCACATCCTTAACCTCTTCACGGAGCTCTTTCACCTACTTTCTGCTCCCTTAGATCACTACTTCCCCTTCAAAGTCTTCAAAACGGAGGTATCTTTTCCTCCTCCACTCCACTTATTTCAAGTTCAGGCGATGGGGGTCGGGGTCCTTTCCTCCTCCACTCTGCTTATTTTACGTTCAGGAGATGGTGGTCGATGTCCTTTCTCTCCATTGCCTTTTAAAGACCAAGTGCTGCTCCTTTGAGGCTCATGTCATTGTATTTGCTCACTCAGAATATGTTTGAGGGCCTCCTACAAGCCAGGCACTGTTCTAGGACCTCAAGTCAACCAGCTGAAAACCCCTGTCCCGGTTGGGTATATTTTTAGTGATTTTATGTAATGCTGTGAGTGAGTGAGTAAGTGAAGCCGCTCAGTCGTGTCCGACTCTTTGCGACCCCATGGACTGTAGCCTACAAGGCTCCTCTGTCCATGGAATTTTCCAGGCAAGAGTACTGGAATGGGTTGCCATTCTCCAGGGATCTTCCCGACTCAGGGATTGAACCCGGGCCTCCCGCATTGCAGGCAGACGCTGTACCATCTGAGCCACCAGGGAAGTCCCTAAGTAGTGCTGTGAAAGGAAGTCAAACTAGAGGGGCGGGGGGAGTGTTCAGGATCACTGACTGTACAGAGGTGGGTAGACCTTATTGAGAACTTGAGATTTGAGCAGAGAATTTGAAGGAGTTGAGGGAGTTAGCGAGTGGATGTCTGGAGGAGTGTCCTGGTGGAAGAAACAGCCAGAGCTAAGTCCTGAAGGCGCCTGCTCAGCATATCAGGGGCTACCTTAGAAGCCTGTGTGGTTGGGGCAGAGTGCTAGTGGGGAGGCCTTGACCATGGATAGAAGGGGAAGGGGGCCAGTGATCTAGAGCCTGGTATGCCGCTCTCAACTTATGCCTTGACTTTGAGTCCCATTACAGGGACTTGAACAGTAGGAGGGTATGATTTGACTTAAGTATCGAAGGATCACACAGGCTGTTGAATTGAGAATCCTTTATTTGACTGCTCCACTGAGTTTAGTTTCCTTTTTGTCAAAAAGACATAAACTGAGTGCAAACTAGCTGAAGAAAAGAAAAAAAAATCTCTTGGCTCATGTTGAAAAGCCGCAGGTATTTTGGTTTCTGGAATGGCTGGAACAAGGTATTCAAATGATGCTGGGACTCTGTCACTTCCGACTCCTGGCTCTGCTTCCTTCTCTCTGTGTTAACTAGTGATGTTCTCAAGCCGGTGAAGGGATATAGCCTACAGACGAGGTTTGCAACTCCAGCCGAAAGAGAGCACCTCTTTCCTGATATTAATAATTCCAGCCAAAGCTCTGGGCTAGAGTCTTCTAGGCCTGAATTGGGTCAGATGCTGAATCTTTGTAACTGATTGCCCAAGGCCTGGGCCAGGTCCTTATCTTTGGAGGGTAGAGGAGGGAAGTTTTAACTGTGAATATAAAATAGATGAAGTATGTAAATGTTTTCTGTATTATGTATCTATACAGTTTAAAGAATAATAACATGAGCACTTCTGTTCCTACCCCCACCCTCCAGACATAGAGTTAAGGCATAGGCTCTTACTCGTATCCTGGGAGCCCTCTTTGTGCCTGGGAAGAAGGTGGTGGTTTCCGAAGCAGGGTCAGGATGCTCTTAGGAGGAGAAGGAATGAATGAATGTTGGACGAGCATCTGTTGTTTCACAGGTGTCCATCACAGACCTTCCACTGCCGCCTTTGTCCCTACTTCTTCATAACTTCCCTACTTCTCTTATTCGTTAAAATCTTTAAACCCCCAGCTGTCTTCTCCAATTATATCTTCATTGCAAGAACTCTGTGCAAATCTTTCACCTCCATCCTTTTACCCAGTTCAGTTGCCCTCTCTTGTGGCCACACCCTCGCACTGTAACACCGACAGCTGTGCCCACTCTGAAATAGTGCCATCGGATAGTTCTTATCTTGCCTGTCCTGCTGCCAGTCAGTGAGAACTGCCTGCACCTGTTCCCCCAAGGCCTGTGCTCACCGGACTCCTTTAGATTCCATGGCTCAGCTTGTCGGTTTCTTCTGCCGCTGTCCTTGACGCAGTCCCCTCACTCTCCTTCCTCTACATCCAGTCTGGGTCCTTCCGTTTGTTCCTGTCTTTTGCCCGTGCCTTGGGAGGGGAGGTACCTTGAGAGCTGCTGCCAGTGTAGCCTCACAGCTTCCGAGCACAGCCGGGGCCTTGGTGATGTTGGGCCTGTTGTGTTGTGCTCAGGCGTGTCTGACTCTCTGCGATCCCATGGACTAGAGGGGCTGTTAGTCCTGTCTTCACTGTAGCCCAAATTGATGAGCCTAACATCCACACATTACTTTCATATTTACATTCCCTTTTCCACCCCTCTGCAATTGTGTGGGAAGAGGGGCTGTATGGACTATAGGACCCCACCAGGCTCCTCTGCCCATGGGATTTCGCAGGCAAGAATACTGGAGTGGGTTGCCATTCCCTTCCCTAGGGGATGTTGGGCTGGGCCTTCCTTTCTTTCCTCCCATTCTGCACCATGGCTGATGGAAGCTTTGCTCCTCACACCTTGCACCCCCACCTCCTCTCTACCCGCTCATTCTGTTGGCCTCGCTTCCTGCCTTAGAGGAGTTAGAAGCTGCTGTAAAAGAACTTCCTTCCACCAAACTCAGGGTGATCAGAATCCGTGGCCTCCCTTTCTGTACCTCCCACCCGGGTTGCAGTAGAAGAGGATTCAGAGGCCCATCCTGGACTGTGGGTACAGCCCACCTGCTCTGGCCTCTCAGAGACCCTGCTTTTTGTTGGCCTGCCTCACTCCTGTGTCTTCACGCTCCCTGTCAACTGGCTCATTCCCATCAATTTTTTAAAAATTTAAAGAAAATTTTTATTAAAAATACTTTTTAAAATTGACATATGTTTGATTAGCAGTGTGTTAATTTCAGGCGTACAAGCACAGTGATTCAGTTTATGTACCTGTATCCATATATATCTTTCAGAATCTCTTCCCATATAGGTTACTAAAAAGTACTGGATGTAGTCCCCTGTGCTATACAGTAAGTCCTTGTTGGTTTTCTGCTTTAAATATACTATTGAGTATGTTAATCCCAAGCCCTGAATTTATCCATCCCCTACCCTTTTTCCCTTTGGTAACCATAAATTTGTTTTCCATGTCTGCGGGTCTGTGTCTGCATTTCCATCAGTGTTTAGAGGTCCTCAAGTTGCTCTTGCTTCTAAAACAAAGTAGTTCCCTTCTAAAACAAAGGGAACTCTTATGATGCTTCCTTCTCCATCTCATGCCCTATTTTGTGACTCCTCCTCAGAGCCAAACCTTTTGAAATAAAGGTTTGCTCCTCTTGTCTCTAGTTCCTAACCTCTAGCTTACTCAGCCTACTGCTGTCTGGCTTCTGGCTTTACTACAGGTCCCTTGTGACTTCCTTATTGCTAAATCCAGTAGGCACTTCGTATCTCTGCCTTCCCTGATTTCTTGATAGGTTGAACAGCACTTGATCCTGCTGAGTAACCCCCTGCTTGAAACTCTCTCCTCACTGGGATTTGTGTTTTAGAGTGTATGCTCTGGAGCCAGGTTGCCTAGATTTGAATCCCAGCTCCACTGTGTGTAGTCTTTGCGACAGTAAGTTATTTAACCTCTCTGAGCCTCAGTTTCCTCCTCTGTGAAAAGGGGATAACAGAAGTGAGTACCCCCATCACAGGGTTGATACGAAGATGCAGTGAGTTCACACTTAGAGTAGCGCCTGATGCATGCTGCTGCTGAGTCACTTCAGTTGTGTCCGTCTCTGTGCGACCCCATAGACGGCAGCCCACCCTTGAATAGCTGTGAGGTGGTGGTAGTGGTGTTTGTTATTCCCTGATACTGACCTCTTCACATTTTCTTGGTACATTTCTGTCTGTCCTTTGTCAACTTGAATATTGGTTGTGGTCTGGTCAGGGAGTTAAAAACTACAGTAGGTTTTTTCAAACTGAGAGACTATAATGCAGGGAGTTAATTACATTGGTGCTGGAAGACATGCTGAAGTCATGCCGAGGACAGGGAGGTAACCCAGAGCCTAGGAAAGCAGGAAGCTGCAGTCACCCAAGCGGCGGGGGTAGGGGGTGGGAGGAGGTGAGGTCAGCAGAATCCAGGAGCTTCTGTGGAAACTAGACCATGGCTGGACAGCTGAGCCAGTGCAGAGACCACAGGAGGAGGGAGCGCTGGAGAGGAAGCGGCTGCGGCCAGGGATGCTCTGTGACCCAGAGAGGCGGGCTTAGGGTGGGGGAGAAACACACTCTGGCTTCTCTCCTCCTCCCGCTTAAGGTCTTTCATCTGTGGCATCCATTGGCCCCAGCAGCATCCTTGGTGGACACGTGATCCTAGCAGAGCCAAGTAACCAAACAGAGATTTGCTCAGATGGCTGCTGGGGGGAAAGAGTCCCTCTTTTTGTTAGATCACGAGCCATTGTTCCCTGTGATGTGGAGAGTGGAGAGAGGAAGAGGGGGACGATCCCTGAAGATCACTTGAAGCCTGGATCCACCTGTGCCGGCCGTGCCTGAAGCCAGCACTGCTGCCCAGGCATCCTGCTTACAGGAGGCCATGATGCCCTTTTAAAAAGTTCGTTTCTAGTTTTCCCTGTGCTGTGTCTTCGTTGCTGCGTGCGGGCTTTCTCGAGTTGCGGTGAGTGCAGGCTACTCTCTAGTTGCCGTGCGTGGGCTCCCCGTCGCGGTGGCCTCTCTTGTTGTGGCTCACGGGCTCTAAAGCGCAGGCTCGGTGGTTGCGGTGCTGAGGCTTAGTTGTTTCCACATCACGTGGGATCTTCCAGGACCAGGGATAGAGCCCGTGTCCCCTGCGCTGGCAGGCAGATTCTTAGCCGCTGGACCGCCAGGGAGGTCCCGGGGTTGCCTTTTTGTCCCTTGAAACTTTAAAAAAAAAAAAAAAGACCAGTACGTCGACTTTAAAACATGAAGTGAAAATTAAATTTTACTTTGGGAGCATGGAGTGGAGGATGCTTAGTTCCTCTTGGCCAGCCCCACTGCTGGATATGTTATAAATACAGAGTGTATTAGCAGCAAATCAGCTTTGGTGGCAGAGGTGTGTTTTCACCAGGTTCCTTGAAGTTTGAGGTGGCTTTTAGGGGCCGGGTGGGGAGGGCATCATGGGCCCAGGAAGCAGCTAGAGCAAAGCTCCTGGGACGGAAGAGACTTGTGTCCACTGGGGTTGCGCTGGGTCAGGTTGTGTGTTGGGAGTGGGTTTGGAGAGTCAGGATGGGGATCAGGGAGAGAGGAGGTGGGAAGACAGAGCAGGAGGAGGCTGAGACTGCTTTGGATGCTCTGATGTGGAAGTTGTATTTCTTAGGCAGCAGCCAGCCCGTGAGAATGTTTGACCAGGGGAGTGTGTGATCAGTGCTTGGGGTGGGGAGAGTCTGGCAGTGAAAGAGCTAAGTTAGAAAGCTGTCAGTTTGGTTTAAGTTGCCGTTGTGGCCTGAAAGAAGAAAAATGAGAAAATGAAAAGATGACTAGTTTTGGTGCAGTGGGGATGGCTGGTTTTCTAGTCTAAGAAAGAGACTGGCGCCCTCGCTGAGAGGAAGAACACAGCTGGGGAAGAGCATGTGAGCAGGTGTAAAGATGGCTGGAATGCAGCATGAAGTCAAGTTGGGACAGTTTGTCTGAACCCTGCTGCTAAAAGCCCACTCAGACTTCAAGGTTTAGCACACGTGCTGCCTCCGGAAAGCGCTTCTTTATTTTACGAATGTGTAACTCCAAGCAATCCAAAGCAAGATAAGAGTGGGAGATGAAGAGGTTGAGGTCAGAATTTAAACAAAGTGGATATTAGCAGTCAAATGGAAGGCAGGAGATCCTAGCAGTTTGTAGGAAGAAAGGTGGTAGCTTGGGGGAAAAATAGGGTTGAGGGAAGGTCTTTAGGATGGGGGATCAGGGATTAATAGAGGTTACAGGGAGAAAGACAGATGTTCCTTGGTAAATGAGTGTCTCTCAGAATAAATACATAAGTAACAGCTTGATGAAGGTGCAGTAACTCATATGTGAGCAATTGGGTTTGTTTACTAGACCCTGGGGCAGGTGAGTCATACGCTCTCTCACGTTTGCCTTGCCCACAGAATTCCTCATTTTGGCTGCCACAGAGCAGGGATCAAGAATTTGTGCGAGTGTATGTGTGGGTGTGTTGGGGCTGGAGGGGACAAGGGCACAAGTGACATGCAGAAAAGGTGTTTCAGGACTCTCATTTGAAAAAAGGCGCAGAGGCAGGAAAAGCATACGGCACCTTTGGGTGTCACAGTTTGGGCACTTCTCAAAACCTGAACCTCTTGAGTATCTGTTACGTGCCTGGCTCTGTGCTGGATGCTGGGGACATTGAGAAAGATTTTAAAAAAAAGAAAAAGATCTCTCGGGACTTCCTTGGTGGTCCAGTTGTTAGGACTCTGCACTTTCACTGCAGAGGGCAAAGGGTTCAATCCCTGGTTGGGGAACTAAGAGTCTACATGCTGCCTGGTTCGACCAAAAAAAAAAAAAAAAAAAAGATCTGTCTCCTGAGAGAGTCATGGTCCAGTGCAGAAGAGAGGAGACATATACCCAGATGCAATAGAATGTGAAAACCCTAGATATATTCACTGGCACTGCGGCCTTGGGCAAGTTCCTTAACCTTGTAATGCCTCGGTGTCTCCCTTGTTAAATTTTGGATTATTTCAGGTAGTGCTCTGAAGTTTAGAATAGTATCTGGCACATAGTAAGTACTATGAAAATGCTGGTGTTGTAACTGCCTTAGAAGCAATAACTGGGGGTCCTGGGAGCCTGTACAGAACATGCACCTCAGTTATCCCCACCCTGGGAAGGGGCTGGGTCTTCAGACAGCAGCCCTTGTCAATTACTGGTTGACCACTGCATGGATGTGGTGTTTGAGCATTAAATTCTGAGCACTTTTCCAGCCTGCCCATGGATGGGCGAAGTAGGTTCAGCAATGGGGGAAGCAGTTGGGCCAAGAAGTGTGGGTGTTGGTGGTTGGAAGTCAGGTCAGTGGGCACTGAACTGGCCAGCGAGAGGAGACAGATGGGCACCCACGGCATCTGCATGGAAATAACGTGTAGGGGTGGGGTAAGGAGTGACGGTGCTCAGGAGCGTGGTGACTTTTCCAAAGGAGATGCTGTTTAAGCTGGAGGGTGAAGTAGATGTTTCCCAAATGGACAGGAAAGAGGGGTAACTGGAGCAAAAGAACCAGTCTGTGCCAAAGCTTGGCAGTGTCCTTTTGCAGGAGTGGTGGGTAGAGGGGAGGCAGCTTCAGGAAGGCTCTGACTCACTGGATTCAGGAGGTGTACTGGTCAGGAGTTTCATTTGCAAACAATAGAAACCAAGCTCACACTACTTTGAGTGAGTGAAGTCGCTCAGTCGTGTCCGACTCTTTGCGACCCCATGAACTGTAGCACACCAGGCTCCTCCATCCATGGGATTTTCCAGGCAAGAATACTGGAGTGGGTTGCCATTTAAGCAATACCATATGCACAGACCATTAACACCACCTTTTAGAAACATACAATGTAGTGATTTTTAGTATATTCACAAGGTTGTACAGCTGACACCATTATCTAATTCCAGAGGGTTTTTGTGACTTCTGGACCCCATAAAATTTGTGACCCCAGAAAACTCTTCATTCTTATTATCAGACACTCCATTTCCCCCACTCCCAGCCCCTGGCAATCACTAATCTGCTGTTGTTCTCCATGAAGTTATAGAATATGTGGCCTTCAGTCTAATGTTTTTAAGGTTTATCCATGTTGTGTGTATCAGTACTGATTCCTTTTATGGGTGAATAATATTCCATCGGATGGACAGACTACTTTCTGTTTATCCATTCAGCAGTTAATGAGCATTTGGGTTGTTTCTTAGATACATATGGTTGACCCTTGAACAATTTGGGGATTAGGATGCTGACTCCAACACAGTTGAAAATCCACATTTTAACTTTATAGTCAGCACAGTTCTACATCCATGGTTTCAATCAACCTTGGATTTTGTAGTGAGAAAATCCAGTAATAAGAGGACCCACATGTTGTTCAAAGGACCACTGTATGCTTAAAAAAAAACACATTAGACTTCCTGGTGGTCCAGTGATTAAGACTCCATGCTTCCAATGCAGGAGACTTGGGTTAGATTCCTGTTTGGGAAACTCGAATTCCAGCTGCCCTGTTCAGTTCAGTTCAGTAGCTCAGTCGTGTCCAACTCTTTGCGACCCCGTGAATCGCAGCACACCAGGCCTCCCTGTCCATCACCAACTCCCGGAGTTCACTCAGACTCACGTCCATCGAGTCAGTGATGCCATCCAGCCATCTCATCCTCTGTCGTCTCCTACTCCTCCTGCCGCCAATCCCTCCCAGCATCAGGGTCTTTTCCAGTGAGTCAGCTCTTCACATGAGGTGGCCAACGTACTGGAGTTTCAGCTGTAGCATCATTCCTTCCAAAGAACACCCAGGGCTGATCTCCTTCAGAATGGACTGGTTGGATCTCCTTGCAGTCCAAGGGACTCTCAAGAGTCTTCTCCAACACCACAGTTCAAAAGCATCGGTGCTCAGCTTTCTTCAGTGTCCAACTCTCACATCCATATATGACCACTGGAAAAACCATAGCCTTGACTAGACAGACCTTTGTTGGCAAAGTAATGTCTCTGCTTTTCAATATGATATCTAGGTTGGTCATAACTTTTCTTCCAAGGAGTAAGCGCCCTGTAGTGAAGCCAAAAGAAAAAAAAAGAAAAGACATGAAATAGAATTTATTTAATTTTCTACAATAATTTTGACATTTGAAGTTAGTAGTAGTTTTAGACTTGAATGTACAATGAGATGGTTGTAAATACCCTGATTATTTGTTTTTTAACCATCTCAGCCATTTTTAGGTGTATAGTTCAGTTGTTCAGTCGCTCAGTCATGTCTGACTCTTTGCGACCCATGGACTGCAGCGTGCCAGGCTTCCTTGTCTTTCGCTGTCTCCCAGAGTTTGCTCAAACTCATGTCCGTTGAGTTGGTGATGCCATCCAACCATCTCATCCTCTGTCATTCCCTTCTGCCTTCAGTCTTTCCCAGCACCAGGGTCTGTTGCAGTGAATTGGCTCTTTACATCAAGTGGCCAAAGTATTGGATATAGTTTGATAGGTATATTCATATTGTTGTGAAACTGATCTCCAAAGTTCTTCATCTTGCAAAACTGAAGTGCCATACTCATTAAATATAACAACTCCCATTATCTCCCTCCCCCCAGGCCTTGGTAATCACCATTCCACTGTCTTTATGAATTTGAAGCCTCTACTTTAGATTCTTCATATAAATAGAATCATACAGTATTTGTGTTTTTGTGACTGGCTCATTTTACTTAGAATAATGTTCTCAAGGTTCATCCATGGTGTAGCATGTCACAGGATATTCTTTTTTAAGACTGAAAAATATTCCATTGTATGTATGCTGCTGCTGCTGCTGCTAAGTCGTATCTGACTCTGTGCGACCCCATAGACGGCAGCCTATAAGGCTCTGGCGTCTGTGAGATTCTCCAGGCAAGAACACTACTACATTTAAAAAATCAGTTATCCATTGATGGGCATTTAGGTTGCTTCTACCTCTTGCCAGTGCTGCAGTGGATGTGCAGCTATCTCTCCAAGATCCAGTCTTCATTTTTTTTTTTTTGGATGTATAAACCCAAAAGTTTATATATAAAAACTGGATCATATGCTAATTCTATTTTTAAAGTTTTGAGAAGCTTCCATACTGTTTTCTATAGTGTTTGCACCATTTTACAGTCGCACCAACTGTGCACAAGGATTCCAATTCCTCTGCATCCTCACCAGCACTAATTTTTTTTCCATTTTTTTGGTAGTAGCCATCCTAATGACTATGAGGTTGTATCTTGTGGTTTTGATTTGCACTTCTCTGACTAAGGATGCTGGGCATCTTTTCGTATTCTTGTTGGCTATTTGTATATCATTTTTGGAGAAATGTCTATTCAAAATCAGATTATCTGATTTTTTTTATTGTCGAGTTGCAGGAGTTCTTTTTATATCCTGGATATTAACCCCTTATCAGATATATGATTTACAGATGTTTTGTCCCATTCTGTAGTTTGCCTATTAACTCTTTTGATTTCATCCTTTGCACAAATTCTTTTAAGTTTGATGTAGTTTCATTTGTCTATTTTTGCTTTTATTATCTGTGTTTTTAGTGTCATGTGGAAGAAATCACTGCCAATTCCAGTGGCATGAAGCTTCCCCGCCATGTTTTCTTGTAGAAGTTTTGTAGTTATGGGTCTTTAATCCATTTTGAGGTAATTTTTGTATATGGTGTTAAGAAGAGGGTCCAATTTCATTCTTGTGCATGTGAATATCCAGTTTCTCAGTATCACTTGCTGAAAAAATTATTCTTTCCCCTTTGAGGGTGTATATACTTGTAAGTATTCTTGCCTGGAGAATCCCATGGACAGAGGAGCCTGGTGGGCTACAGTCCACGGGGTCTTAAAGAGTCGGACACGCCTGAGCGACTTCACACACATACACACGTACTTTTAAATATAATTTCTTACTAGAATCAATAGAGCGTATTAATACTTGAAGTGCTAACATGAATTTTTGTACATGTGTTTGAACCTCCTCCGTCTTATGTGCTGTGGGAGGCATTAAGTTCGTTGGGAGTTAAGTTACCCACATTTTGGAAATAACGGTTACCTGGGACAGGTCAGGGCTCAGACATTCCAGGTGAAAAATGGCTTACTGGATGTATAGAGTAAAAATGGTTGTAGAATAATTCTTTTATTGTGAAAGTGGAAACTTAGACCTTCTTTTCAGGCTATTTAATTAGGGAAGAGGTATGTTCTCAGGAGGGCTTCCCTAGTGGCTCAGTGGTAAAGAATCCACCTACCAGTGCAAGAAGATCCCCTGGAGAAGGAAAAATGGCAACCCTCTCCAGTACTCTTGCCTGGAAAATCCCATGGACAGAGGAACCCAGCAGGCTACAGTCCATGGGGTCACAAAAGAGTTGCACACGACTGGTGACTAAACAACAACATTCTAAGGAATTAGGCTTATCATCTTGCTGCGTCAGCATCTGTGCTGCAAAAATGCGGTATAGCAGCCTTTTTTCTGCACTGTCTGGTCCAGTAAATCTTGTTTATTTCATGACTTGCATCAGCACTAGTGAAGGACACTTGGACTTTTTGTCCATTCTCAGAGATTTATGTGGGCCTCTCATGTGCCATGCTTGGGGAATGCAAAGATGAACAGATGACCTTACCTTCTAGCCACTCAAGGTCCAGGAAGGGAGACAGGGAAGTACAGGTGAGTCACTGCTGTTTAACATGATAACAGGGGTACGTGCTGAATGCCAGGGGGGTAGGCAGAGTAATTTATTAAAGAAAATTGTAAGTGAAGCATGTTGGAAGGAGGTCTCGGGTTAGCTATTAAAGATAACAACTGCATTTTGCCTTCTGAATCAGTCAGTGTTGGGATTTCAATGATTTAAATAATTGTTTTTTGGCCTAAGTTAATAGTAAAATTTTCAGTCCTTTAGCTTTTACTGTATGCATGTTAATGCAGTGACTGTTCTTCACCACTGTATGTATATCCAAGATTGGCCATGTAATTTGTGGAGCCCAGTGCAAAATGAAAATTCTTACCCCATGTTAAAAGAATTATTAAGAATTTCAAGATAGTAATAGCAGAGCATTAAACCTAGTGTGAAATCCTTCGGCACGTGGGGTCCCTGTGAAGCTGGCCCTGAGTGTATCCTTTGGACGTCCTGGTTTCCGGGTCCTGTTAAAATCACCTCTTGACCATCTCAGTCTTCTGGTTCAGGACCGTTGCCATTCTGGGGGTATGCTTGCAGTGAGTCGGGCTGGCTTCTCCATTCTGGGTTGACTGTGGGGCTTGCCCGGAACACTCCATCCCCCCGTCAACATCTAGACTAACTTAACACGGTCTCCTGTATGCCCAGACTGTCATGTTTAACATCCACCTGGGACTGTTGTCACGTCCCTAACTGTTGCTTCTCTTCTCTTTTCCTTATGTTCTGATGTCTTCCCCATCCAGGGTGTCCCCACAGTTACCACCTTTACCCAGAGACGATAGTAACGTGTCTGTAATCATTACGAACCTTTAGGGAGCACTTCTTTTGGTTGGGAGCCGTACTGCATCCTCCCGGAGCACTCCCCTAGCATGCATTTACCATCTCCTTTTCCTTTGACAGCTGGGGAAATACAGGCTTTGAAAGATGAAGTTGCATTTACGTATTCAAGGTCACAGAGCCGGAAGAGAGTGGGGCTGGGATTTGAACTTGGATCTGTCCAGTCTTAGAGCCCACTCTCTTCATCGACTGCTGCAAACTGGCATCGTTTTCCAAACCCACTCCCCGCTGTTTTGAGCGTTTATTTGCATCAGGCACTGTAGGTTGCGTTTCTTACACAAAACACAGTTTCAGGCCAAGGGAAATGAAACCAACCCCTGTGTATCTTAGCCTGTGTCTCTTCCCTCATCTCAGTTTCTGGTTTTTTCCAGCCTCTTCCTCCCCCCCAGCAGCCTCCCTTGTTAGAGAAGTCTCCCAGGGCTCGCTGCCTGCTCGCTCTCCCGTCACCGTCAGGCTCCTTGGACGAGCAGTCTTTGCGCACTGCTCCCATCTGCCTCACCATCTGCCTCCTCTTGCCTCGGCATCCAGCCCCACCGGCCAGGTCCTGCCTCGACCGCTCGCAGCTCAGGGAGAACCGCAGCAGCTGTTTCTGTGCCATTAACGACTCAGGCCTTTAGAGCCGCAGAGGACGCCGTGGTCTCTCCCTCCAGGACCCTCTCTTTTCAGTAGAGGAAACTGTGACTCAGAGAGAGGAGTGATTTATCAGATAGGGTCACCCGGCTGGTTTGTGGCAGAGTTGAGGTCAGGAGCCAGGTTTCTAGACCCTTGGTTCAGTGCTCATTTTCCTTGAGTGATACATTAACTAGCTTCCCCTCAGTGCTTTCTTTCTCTGCCTTTTTTTCTCTCAGGGTCTTAAACTCTGTTCACGGCCCAGTGCCTGGCACAGAGTGGATGCTTCATTCACTGGATGAGTTAATTCTCTCCTCTCTTGGCCTTCCTTCCCCTGCTCTGCCCCTGCTTCGCTGGGCCCTCCTCTCCTTCCTTCTAAGTTCCGACGGTGAGCCTGTCCTGCCATGCTTCCTGCCCTTTGCTAGTTCCTTAGGTTTCATCTCTGGATGGACTTTACTACTGCAGCAGGGCTTAGGACTCCCACATCTTCCTTTCTAGCTTTAAACACATCTTTCCAGGTATTTCTGTGATTCTTGTTTTAGCACATTATAATCTCCCTATGGTGAAAGTATTTGAAACCACATCGTTCTTTGCCTCTTTTTTTAAACATGCTGTTTTTATATATAACATCACTGCTTTTATTTTTTTTTTTAAGAAAAAATTAAAGGTACAGGGCCCAAGTATTATCAAGAGCAGATTTTCCCTAAAAATGCAGGACTCTAGGTCTTTCGCCTGTAGGCAGCTGTGTGCCCTGATGTGGAGGCCCACTGCTATGGCCTGCGTATCCCTGGCCGCACGTCTGTTGTGTTTTCAGACGAGAAGCCTCAGGTCAGAGAGCAGTTCGTGTGAGCAGTCAGGGAGGTCTGTTACCCCAGGCTGTCTCTCCAGGTCGTCTTTACTCCAGTGTGGTGTGGCCGAGGTGTGATCCCCTGCAGCTGGTCTCAGGACTCAGTGAAGCTCAGGTTCTCGATGTCTCACTGCAGAAAGAATTCAGTAAGAGACAAAGTGATAGGTAAGAAGCGGATTTATTTAGAAAGAAACACACTCCACAGGCAGAGTGTGTAGGCCATCTCGGAAGGCGAGAACAGCTGACATCACTGTTCTTTATATGTCCTTCTTCATTAACGCTGTCATTGTGAATATCCTAATCAAGATGTATGTAGCTAAACACTCATCATCTGAGGACTTCTTAGACAGTGCTGTTGCCTGGGCCCCATCTCAAGAAATTTGGATCCCATGAGTCTAGGATGGTCCAGAGCCCAGTATTTCTTAAAAAGGGTTTTCCGGAGAATTATAACGTGTAGCCAAGGTTGAGATCAGTTGCTTTAAAAGGATCCTCTGATTCACTCAGAGGAAACACGCCCTCGGACATGTGTATCTCCTACACTGTACTGTAAACTCCGTGAAGGCAGGGGCTCTGATTGCTTGATGCTGTAATGGCAGTGCGTGAACAAAGCCTAGGATGGGGTGAGTACCCAAGTATGTGCTGACTCAATAGACACGTGCACAAGTGTATTTGTTGCAATGTTATTTTTAATGGCAAAAGATAAGGAGCCTAAATATCCACCAATAGGGAGCTAGTTTTGTAAACCATGATAATCTTTAAAATGTATTAAAAAGAGTATACACACACACTCATTTGCAGTAATGGCAAGATATAGTAAGTGAAAAAGGAAACTACAAACCACGAGTGGCCTGTTGTCGCCTGTGTGCACGTGTGAGAGTAGTGCAGGTGTGAATGCTAGCCTCGCAACGGTGCACTGATGCTTCTCAGAAGGTAATTCTCTGACCCTTTGAGAGTGTGGCCTGCCTTCCTTGGAGGCTCCCTGACCAAATCAGAGAGGAAGAGCCCTCCTTCTCTCTTCCTAATTTGGTTAGTAAAGTTGGTATTGATGAAAAAGGGAAAACTTGATTAGCAACCCTTGTGTAACTCTGTGTTTCAAATAGTAGTATATGCACTACTGATACTGTGTATAAAGTGGATAACTAATGAGAACCTACCAAATAGCACAAGGATCTCTACTCTGGTGTTCTCTGGTGACCTAGATGGGAAGGAAATCCAGAAAAGGGCATATACGTATATACGTGGCTGATTCACTTTGCTGTACAGTAGAAACTAACGCAATATTGTAAAGCAGCTGTACTCCAATAAAAATTGTTAAAAAAAAAATGGGGCTTTTACTCACAGTCATGTGCGGTGGGATGTGTATGTTGTTCGTGCCTGAAAACAATTAAAACTGCGCAGAGGTAAAGAGGACTCAACTCAGCTGCTAACCGAGGGGAGGGAGGAGACGGTGCTCTTCTGTCGCTTTTTGTTAATATTTATCTTTTTTTTGGCTTTGCTGGGTCTTTGTTGCTGTGCGGGCTTTTTTTGCTGTGGAGAGTGGAGGCTCCTCTCTCACTCTGGTGCATGGACCTCTCGTTGCGGTGGCTTCTCTTGTCGTGGGGCATAGGTTCTAGGGCATGCAGGCTTCGGTAGTTATGACCCACAGGCTTAGCTGCTCTGAGGCGTGTGGAATCTTCCCCGACCAGGAATCGAACCAGTGTCCCTTGCATCGCAAGGTGGATTCTTAACTGCTGGACCACCAGGAAAGCCCTTTTCTGTAGATTTTAATCTGTTCTCATCAAATACGGGTGAATACTAGCTCAGAGTGAGCTTTTACCCTTTTCTCCAACGATCATTCAATTTTCTGAACTATCTTTTTTTCCCTGGGGTTAAGATATTTTTTTCTTTCCTGCTTCAAGTCACTGAGGAGGAGCAGGACCTTGCCGTGTTTTACCAGCTGTCTGTACCTTGTCAGACCCTGTTTCATGCTCTTGCCCCCACCCTCCCTGACCACAGGGCTGCCATGGCCCTCGCCTAGCTCCATGAAAGAGACACGTTTTCAGCCAGTGATGATCAGAGCTCTTCTCCCTTCCAGTTTTCCTCGTAGCAGTCCTTATCCTGGTGAGGGGTTTTGGGCTTTGTTGCAGCTTTTTAGAGAGAGGGATGACCAACTTACAAACAAATGCAAATGGAAGATGTGGTACCAGGGGGTGGTTATGTTAGTGATGGAGAAGGGAATGGCAACCCACTCCAGTCTTCTTGCCTGGAGAATCCACGGGAGCCTGGTGGGCTGCTGTCCGTGGGGTCACACAGAGTTTGACATGACTGAGGTGACTTACTTAGCATGCATGCATGCTTATGTTAGGGACAGACCAACAGCTCTGTCTGAAACAGTTCAGTGGACTTGACTTTTTCAGTGTAACCAAATTCTCCTTCCCAGGTGTTCTGGGCGGCTCGGCACATTATTGTAGGTATCTGTGGAGCTTTTTGAGTAACCTAGGTACTATTTTATATAGTATTTTAGACTGGACTGTTTAGATTTTTAGACTGAGATCCAAATTTGGGGCTAACGTGCATCTACAGATTTCTTTTTTTAATCTTTATTTTTATTTATTTATTTGGCTGTGCTGGGTCTCAGTCCTGGCATATGAGATCCTTTTAGCTGTGGTATGTGGGATCTAGTTTCTTGGCCAGAGATCAGATCTGGGCACGCTGCTTTGGGAGTGTGGAGTCTTAGCCACTGAGCCACCAGGAAGGTCCCCACAGATTACTAAGCGTGTCTCAAGTGCTGTGGTTTGAGCAAAATGGTCACATCTCCACTTTCAACCTGACTCTGAAGAAGATAGCCACTGTTTTTTGTTTCTCTCAAATCATCCTTCTCTTGGATGTGTGAGTGGAAAAGGATAACATTCGTTAGAGACACACCATAGCATCCCAAGATTGTAAGCTGTAGAAGTTTTGGTATCACATAGCTGAATATGTTTTCAGGTATTGACCTTGACAGGCTGGGCTGCTTACTTAAAATCACAAGACTGTCCCTTTTAAACTCTGTTGGAGGTGGAATTATGATGAAACTGACAGAAGAATCTTGCTGTTGACTTATTCCTGAATCAGGGAAACTTCATTTCTCTGTTGGTCTGTGATGTTGCAGGAAATGGATGGAGAGAATCTGTCCATCATGAGAAACAATGTTGCCAGCAGCAAGAGGAATAAAGGGTTTTTGCTCCTCTGGTTCCAAACCAAAGTAATTTCTACTGTTCATTAGAAGAGTTAGAGTAATGTAGGTTTGAAGCTGGTGCAGCTGAGTAGAAAGAAAAAAATGTAACCTGGAGAGTTAGCCAAGGGAGTCCTAATATAATCACTTACTGGCTGGGAAGTCACTTACCTGCCCTGAGCCTCTCTTATCCTGTTAATAAAATGAGAATTATAGTGCATGCATACCAGCTTAGTTGCACAGTTATGTCCAACTCTTTGGGATCCATGGACTGTAGCCCGCCATGCTATAGCCTGCCACGCTCCTCTGTCTGTGGGATTATCCAGGCAAGAATACTGGAGTGAGTTGCCATTTCCTCAGCCAGGAGACCTTCCCAACCCAGAGATCAAACATGGGTCGCCTGCATTGCAGGCAGATTCTTTACCATCTGAGCTAGTAAGGTGGTTCTGATAACTTAATGACATGCTTCAGTTCAGGTCAGGTCAGTCGCTCAGTCGTATCCGACTCTTCGTGACCCCATGAATCGCAGCACGCCAGGCCTCCCTGCCCATCACCAACTCCTGGAGTTCACTCAGATTCACGTCCATGGAGTCAGTGATGCCATCCAGCCATCTCATCCTCCGTTGTCCCCTTCTCCTCCTGCCTCCAATCCCTCCCAGCATCAGAGTCTTTTCCAATGAGTCAACTCTTCACATGAGGTGGCCAGAGTACTGGAGTTTCAGCTTTAGCATCATTCCTTCCAATGAACACCCAGGACTGATCTCCTTCAGAATGGACTGGTTGGATCTCCTTGCAGTCCAAGGGACTCTCAAGAGTCTTCTCCAACACCACAGTTCAAAAGCATCGATTCTTTGGCGCTCAGCTTTCTTCACAGTCCAACTCTCACATCCATACATGACCACAGGAAAAACCATAGCCTTGACTAGACGGACCTTTGTTGGCAAAGTAATGTCTCTGCTTTTCAATATGCTGTCTAGGTTAGTCATAACTTTCCTTCCAAGGAGTAAATGTCTTTTAATTTCATGGCTGCAGTCACATGCATAGTAGGCCCCAAAAGCTGTTCTCATAACTTTATTTGTTTATTATTTGTGGCTGTGCTGGGTCTTTGTTGCCGCATGGGCTTTCCTCTAGCTGCAGAGAGCGAGGGCTACTTTCTGGTGGTGGTATGCAGGCTTCTCGCTGTGGTGGCCTCTCTTGTGAAGCATGAGCTCTAGGGTGTGCGGGCGTCAGTGGTTGTGGTGTATGGGGCTAGTTGCTTCATGGCATGTGGAATCTCCTGGATCAGGGATCGAACCCATGTCTCCGGCATTGGCAGATGGATTCTTCACCACTGAGCCAGCAGGAAAGCCCCATGACTGATCCTTGTAATTGA
The DNA here is from genome assembly GCF_001704415.2 of Capra hircus. Taxonomy (NCBI): domain Eukaryota; kingdom Metazoa; phylum Chordata; class Mammalia; order Artiodactyla; family Bovidae; genus Capra; species Capra hircus. The sequence continues at coordinate 101,739,410 of NC_030815.1, forward strand.
TATGAACAACATATTTTAGATGACTACAAAGATTCCTTGCCTGTTTTGAAAGGTACCAGTGGTAGGCATATGTGCACCATGTGGTGTAACATTCAGAACATAATAATACAGGTGAAAGAGAAGAAAAATGCTTCCTAGACTATAGCAAGGTTGTGTAAAGAATTTTTATAAGACTGCACAGAAGGAAGAGGAAACAGACCCAGTTCCACAGAAAGAATGCATAAATTGTGGGAAAGAAAACCTTGAGTCAGCTCTAGGGTTATTTTCTGCAGTTCAGGGCCAGATTATAGATAGCTTTAACCAATAAACAGCTCACAATAAACATTCACAATCATGTCATATTTACATTACCATTGATGTGATTATTGCCATGACTTGATTATGGTAGATATTTTCACTTCCTCTCCTTTATTTGATTTTCGTTTTGTTTGAATAAGAGTAAATTACTCTTGGCTCATTCAACATACTAAAAAGGAAGAGAAATCTTTCTAATGTGTGAGCTGTATACCTTGAGAAGAAAGGTCTGTTTCAGCTGGCAAGAAAACAGAACTCCCTCCTAGAGGAAATAGATGAGAGGAACCAGACCTAATCAGGAAGCTCATATTCCATTCATTTATTCATAAAATATTTATCCAGTGCCCGGCACTGTTCTAGGTGCTTCTAGCCAAATCCCTTTTGGACAGACCATTGCATTTCTGGGCTTTTCAGGTTCCTGTTTCTCTTCCTCTGCCCCAAGATCAAAAGATAAAGTTCTAAAATAAAAATTACTGTTAATTGCAGTTTCTTATTGCCTGTATGTACAGAAGCTATTTATTTTTGAAATTTTATCATGCACTTAGCCACCTTATTGAATTCCTAACATGTTTTGAATCATTTTTCATTTATTTTCTACTTGGAAATCCTAGAGAATCATATACTTTGCAACTGAATGCTTCTTTCCTAAAATATATTTTTTTCATTTTGTTGCACTGACCAAGACCTACGGAAATTCTTAAAATAGTGAGAGCATTTTTATCTTGTTTCTTGCTGAAGGGGATATATCGAGTATTTTCTCATTAGATATGTTTGTTGTTGTTTTCTTATCAAGTTAAAGTTTTTTTTTGTATTCATTGCTTACCAATTAAAAAAAATTAGGAATGGAATTGGGTTTAATAAAATGCCTTATTAGCATCTATGAAAATTATTTTTTTCTGCATTGATATTTTAAATAGTTAATTTCCTAATACTTACTTATACTTATTTATCCTGAGAATGAGTCCTACTTAGTCTTGGATTCAGTTTGCTAATATTTTGTGTGGAATTTTACTTTTATTCTTTATTTTCTATTTATTATGCTTTCTTTTTGTTTTCTTTCTCCTTTTCCTGACTTTGGATACATTGATCAAGTGTGCTTTTGTTCAATTTTATTTTCTTCCAAGTTCTGTTTCCTGTTTCTATTTGACTAATGTCTATAATTATATTCTTCTACCATAATCAAGTTTTAATTAGTATTTGTAACTTTCTCCAGAACAAGGAGAGACCTTGAGTTAGTTTTTACTTCCTCTCTTAGGTTTTAGTGAAATTATTGAGTTCCTCATTGTGATAAAAAATTTTTTTTTAGATTAATGCCTCTTCTATTTTATGAATTCTTTTTAACAGTTGAGTCAAATTATCAGCTCTTCCTTAAACTAATATTTCTTTCTCAAACAAATCTTCATCTGATTTATTTCTCAGTATACTATATTTTATGTCTGAGAGTAACTTAAGGAAAAAAAACACAACTACCCTGGATGATATATATTCTATAACAACAGCTGAGTGGGATATATTATTCTTTTCTTGTCTGAATGGTGATTTGGCTGAGTATAATTACTATCTGTTTATGCGTCCACTCATTAATGAATATGTAGGTTGTTTTGAGCTTTGGGCTGTTACAAATTAAGCTACTACACTTGAAGAAAAGAGAACAAACTAACCTTTAAAGCAAACAGAAGGAAGAAATTAAGATTAGAATGGAAATTAATGGAATAGAGGATAGGAAAACAATAGAGAAAATTAATAGGACCAAAATTTCATTCTTTGAAAACAGTCAGCAGAATTGGCAGCCTTTAGCTGGAATTGACCAAGAAAAAGAGACAATCCAAAGTACTAAAATCATACGTGAAAGAGTAGACATTCCTGACCTTACAGAAATAATAAAGGGTTATAAAGGAATGGTGTGAGCAGTTCTGTGTCAGTGAGCTGTGTGACTTAGAGAGAATGGACGCATTCTCAGACACAAATGCAGCTGCTGTGAACATTCACGTTCCTGTCTTGAGTTGACAGGTTTCCCTTTCTCTTGGGTAAGTGCCTAGCAGTACAGCTGCAGTGTCCCAGAGTTCCAGCAGCTCCACGTCCTTGCTGAGGCTTGGTGTTGTTTGGTCAGTTCTAGTGGATGCGTAGTAGTGTCTCATTGTCACCTTCGTGTCTTTTTTATGTGTTTACTGATGACGTTAAACCTCTTTTCACGTGCTGATTGGCCATTTGTATACATTTTCAAAGTATCTTCAAATCTTTTGCCTATGTTTACTGGGTTGTTTTTCTTGTTGAGATATATACATATCTATCTATATATTGAATATACTATATATACTGAACTAGTTACATATTCTTCTTTTAAAAATCACTTTATTGAGGTACGATTGACATACAGAAAGCTGTTTATGTTTAATGTATATAATTTGAGTTGGAGATAAGTATGTATCTGCTTAAATTGTCACTATCGACTATGCCATAAACATGTCCATCATGTCCAAAAGTTTCCTCGTACCCTCTTTATATTGCTATTCCTAATATTGTTATTTGTAATAAGATCTATCTTCTTAGCAAATTTTAAAGTGTACAATGCAGTATTGTTTTTTTCTTTTTAATTTTTTTCTTTGGCCACAGCTCACTGCATGCAGAATTTCCCTGACCAAGGATGGAACCCACACCCCTGTAGTGGAAGCGCAGAGTGTTACCCAGGGAAGCTTCACTGCTGTTAACTGTGGATGCTGTGCAGTACATTAGATCTCTAGTACTTTCCATCTTGCATAATGGAAACTTTGTACCCTTGGACTAATACCGCCCCATCTTCCCATTCCCCAGCCCATTTCCCATTCCCCAGCCCATTTCCCATTCCCCAGCCCATTTCCCATTCCCGTCTATGGGAATGAACTATGAAAGAGCAGACTGTGCATCTATGAAATGAACTCTTTTAGATTCCTCAGATCAGTGGGATCATGCAGAATTTGTCCTTTTGTGACCCACTTATTTCACTGTACATAATGTTAATAATGTTCTCCATATTCATTCATGTCATTGCAAATGGCAGAATTTTCTATTTTAAGGCTGAATAACATTTCATTGTGTGTGTGTATATATATATATGTATGTATCTCACATGTATTCTTTTTAAGAGTTTTTGATACATTCTAGATACAGGTGCTCATCAGATATGTGTATTTTCTCCCATTCTATAGCTTGTCGTTTTTACTTTAAATCTGACTGTGTGTGTGAGAAGGGGAGGAAAGAGGGAGGGAGAGCGATTGAAAATTTTTGGTGTGTGGTATAGCCAGTGCATTGCCATGGCACAAAATCCAGAAGATACAAACTTGTATCTGATGAAGTGTCCCTTTTGCCCAGGCCCCATCATTTCCCTTCCTCTGGCAGCAGGTTTCCCTCCCCAGAAGCAACCAGGTTTACCAGTTTCTGGAGAAGCTTGCTAGAGGTAGATGTTATGCGCAAATATGAAAGTACACACATGTAACCCTTTTGAAAGTCAAGTGGCAGCATACTGTACAGAGAGTCCTGTGCCTTGCTGTACGCTAGTTATAGATCTTAGAGACCATTCCATATGGTACATAACTCTGTTCCTCCCTCCCCTCCCTTCCTTTTCTGTTAATGACCGCATAATATTCCTTGATATTCTCAGTTCAGAGTCCCAGGCGAGAAGTCTGTGCCGGTGATTCTTTTTCATCCTTACCCGATCTTCCACGTATGCCTAGGGTTTTCTTCTTAAATTGAGAGGTTTAGCAGCCTGCTTGTATTTAGGTGTATATTTTTCTTAGATATTTGTACTCTAAAGCCTTTCAGTTTTACTGCTTTGTCTGTATCCTTTTTATTCTTCATTCTTTTTGTTCTTTCCTTCATTCTCTTTTTTAGGAGAAAGGACTTGTGGCTGTTTGGATTTTAGTCTGTACTTTTTGAGGCTCCACTTTTTCTGGGCCGATTTTATCAGATTATATTTTCATTCTTTATGTTGGGAAGATTCATTGATTTGACCTTCTGAATGATGGATTTATTTTTAATTTCATTCCACTCGACTATTTCTACTTTTCTGTTTAAATTGAATCTTAACTTGTTTTAGCAATCATGTTTCTGGACGTGCTCTCACAATATGGTGTCCGCAATGATGATCCTGGCATTGGGCAAGAGCTGACCACCTTTAGACGGAGGTGCGTGGACCTTCTGGTCTGCACATGGGGTTTGGCTGCTTCTCCCTTCTTGGAGAGGCACATGCTGTTGTCCCAAGTAATGAAATTTGCTCTCGGGCCTCCTCTGGGGCATGCAATTGTTTGGCCATGTCATACCTATGTTTGCATGCAAACGTGCATGTATGGCCATAAGCTGGAGGAGGAAATGGCAACCCACTCCAGTATTTTTGCCTGCAGAATCCTGTGGACAGAGGAGCCTGGTGGGTTGCTGTCCATGGGGTTGCAGAGTCGGACATGACTGAAGCGACTTAGCATGCATGCATGCACTGGAGAAGGAAATGGCAACCCACTCCAGTATTCTTGCCTGGAGAATCCCAGGGATGGAGGAGCCTGGTGGGCTGCTGTCTATGGGGTCGCACAGCGTTGGACACAACTGAAGCGACTTAGCAGCAGCAGCAGCATGGCTATAAGTGATACACAGAGACCGTGTGGTCAGCCTCTGCCTGACTGCAGTGGTTGGGTTGGGATGGGATGCCACGCGGTAAGAAGAGGATGGAGAAGCGATCCGTGGCTTTGCTCTTGGGCAGGCTTCCTGTCGGGGTGGGTGGCAGATAATAGGACAATAGGCTGGGTGGACCTTTCTTAATTGAGGAAGTGGGGAGACAGTTGCCCTGCAGATGGAGAACTTCACAGTTGATCCAAAAATACCCTTCCTCTTTTCTTTCTTTTGTCTTTTTCTTTTTTTGGCTTTGCTGGGTCTTCCCTGCTGTGCAGGCTTCTCTCTAGTCGCAGCAATCGGGGGATGCTCTCTAGCTGAGGTGCACTGGCTTCTCATTGCGGTGGCTTCTCTTGCTGGGGAGCCTGGGCACTGGAGTGAGAGATCTTCGGCAGCTGTGGTTCCCAGGCTCTGGAGCACAGGCTTAATAGTTGCGGTGCATGGGCTCAGTTGCTCTGCGGCATAAGGGATTTTCCCAGACCAGGGATCAAACCCCTGTCTACTGCACTGACAGGCAGATTCTTTACCACTGAGCCGTCAGGGACGTCCCCTTCCTCTTCTCTTTCTTCAGGTTGCATTAGAAACTCAGCACTCCTCTCCCTTTTCCTTACCCCACCTGCCAACTCAGTGCTTCTGTGCTTAGTTACTTCTGAATTGGGGGTTTTCTCAGACCCTTGCCATATCCAGCATTTCCCACCGTGGTCCAGTTAGGTGTTGGTCTCTCCACTCTGGCTAAATTTGATTTTTATATAAATTTGATCCTATCTTATCACATCTCTTCCAGAAATACTGCAAACCAAATTTGTTTTGAGTGATGGCATCCATCCCCATTTTCCAGATTTTGAAAACAGATTTATTCCGAATTTTATATTTCACTTGTCATTTCTGTGGAATTTGATGGACTGCAAGAGTCAACCCCAGGGCTCAGCACATACCCACTGTGGACGTAGTGGATTTTGTTATTTTTCACTGGCAGGAATGTACCTGCCTTTTCCACCAGTTTCTCTTTGTTCCCCTTCCACATAATTTGAGTAGCAGCAGCTGCTGTTAAATTGAGTGCTATGGGCTGCATGTTATGTCAGAGCTGATTTAATTGTTCTTTCACTTTGTGCCCTCTGTGTACCAGGTGGACGGTGTTTTGGTTATGCACTGTGCTTAGCAGACCACCCCCAAATGAGGTAGGTTAAAAGACACATTAAAAATATATATATATATATTTATTTGGCTGCACCAGGCCCTAGTTGTAGCATGTGGGAGCTTTGCTTTTCACTGCAACATGCAAGATCTTTGTTGAAGCATGCAGGATCTACTTCTCTGACCAGGGGCTGAACCCAGCCCTCTCGCATTGGAAACGAGGCGTCTTAGCCATTGGACCACCAGGGAAGTCCCAAGACACGTTTATTCTTATGCCTTGTGGCTCTATGCATCCCCTGGACTCAGCTACATGGTTCTTGCTTGGTGTATCTCATGTGCTCATCTGAAGGCTTGCTTGAGCTGGGTGCCTAAATTGGCTTGTGGCTGGCAGTTAACTCAAGTGACATTTTCATGTGGCTTGGACTGCTCCAGGCAGGCTGGCTGGGTTCCTGGAGGATGTGTCCTAAAAATGAGCATCCCAAGAGATGGGAAATGGAAGCTTCTGGGCCATGTGAGGACTGTGCCCAGAATCGGCACAGCATCGTTTCCGCCATATTCTTTTGTTCAAAGCATACATGGGGCCTGTGCGGATTCAGTAGGGTGGGTTGATAGCCTCCATCTCTTGATGGGGAAGTGGCCAGGGCACATTGCAGATAAACACGTGGGATGGGAGATAACGTTATGTCTGTCCTTTAAAATACATGAACTGACCCAGACACAAAGATAACTGATTCCAGGACCATAGATCCTCAGACCTTCTGGGACAAAGGCAGGTGAATAAACAGGCAGTCACAGCGCAGGTGATAACGTGTTTTCAGAAGGGTAGACACAGGCATGATAGCAGTGTAGGGGATATCTGACCCAAACTGGGCAAGTGCTGGAGTGGATGGGGAGGTCTGTTAAGAAAGGAGGCATCTTCGCAGGAGTATCTCTGGAGCTGAGTCTTAAGGCACACAGGGACATTAGGTAGGTAAAGGTTATGGAAAGAGTTCTAGAGATGAATTGCACAACAATATGAGTGTACTTAACACTGTTGAACTGTACACTTAAAAATGACTAAGATGGTTAAGTTTCATGTTATATGTATTTTGCCACAGTTAAAAAAAAAGCAATCACGGGACCTGTTTGGCACAGCCTAAGGAAAAGGAAAGCACTCTAGAGTCTGAACACGTGATGTGTGGATTTGCTGATAGCAGCTGGAAGGAGATCTCTGGGCCTTTTACTTGCACTTTTGGAAGCTGTTATCTTTACACCAAAAGAATGGGTTTCCTGCCTGCTTTACACAGACTCCTCCCCTGTTATAGTAACACCACCGTGTGTAGAAAAACTTGCTCCTTACTCTGAGTTTTAGTACACCGTTTGGCCAACTGTCGTTTGTGTCCTTTGCTTCCTTGGGTGATTTTGAGGACTGTCTGTTTTCCTGGGCTTGAATTTCATAGGAAGATGAAACTCACTGGGTATAAATATTACCGTCTGCTGTTAGTCTCAGCTGACAGAGGAAAAGCACACGGGTCATTGAAGACAAATACATGTGGGTCATGCCTCCTGCATCTTTGTTCTTGACAGAGGTATTGATGACACCTGGGTACGGCTGCAGATTGAAGGAGGGGACATTACTTCTATCACCAGCATTTTCTCATAGCTAATAAAGGTAGTTCAGCCCATCACAGAGTCTCTGAGCCATCAGGTTGTCACCCAGCCCACAGTCTCTCTTCTTTCTTACAGGGTCCTTCTTGCTCTTCTCTGGTGGCTCAGATGGTAGAGTCTGCCTGAGGTGTGAGAGACCCAGGTTCAATCCCTGGGTCAGGAAGACCCCCTGGAGAAGGAAGTGGCAACCCACTCCAGTATTCTTGCATGGAAAATTCCATGGACAGAGGAGCCTGGCACGCTGCAGTACATGGGGTCGCAAAGAGTTGGGCACGACTGAACGACTTCACTTTCTTTTCTTTGCTTGCTCTTCTGGCTCTGAACAGAGCTTGGAAAAAGCCATTTTATTTTATTGTTGTCCTGAATATTTTTTTAATGTTGTTGTTGTTTAGACATTAAACTGTCTGACTCTTTGTGATCCCCTGGACTGCAGCACGCCAGGCTTCCCTGTCCTTCACTGTCTCCCTGAGTTTGCTCAAACTTGTGTTCATTCGGTTGGTGATGCCATCCAACCATCTCATCCTGTCTTCCCCTTCTCCTCCTGCCCTCAGTTTTTCCCAGCATCAGGATCTTTTCCAGTGAATCGCCTCTTTGCATCAGATGTCCTAAGTATTGGAGCTTCAGCTTCAGCATCAATCCCTCCAATGAATATTCAGGGTTGATTTCCATTAGGATTCAGTGGTTTGATCTCCTTGCTGTCCAAGGGACTCTCAAGAGTCTATTTTAGTATGGTATAGTAGAAACAGCATGACTTTAGAACCAGAGGTAATCTTTTTAATCTGCACTAATTTGACAGGAGAAACTATATCTTGTTTTAATTTTCATTTTGTTGTTTACTGTTGAAGTTGAACAATTATTTTTTTTTAATTGAAATATAGTTGATTTACAGTGTTGGGTTAGCTTCAGGTATACAACAGAGTGATTCGGTACATCTTTTTGGTTATCTGTCTTATATATGTGTGTATGTGTTAATCCCAAACTCCTAATTTATCCCTCCCCGCCACCTTTTCCCTTTAGTAACCATAAGTTGGCTTTCTATGTCTGTCAGTCTATTTCTGTTTGGTATATAAGTTCGTTTGTATAATTTTTTAAGATTCCACATATGTGTGTGTATGTGTGTGTTAGTTGCTCAGTTGTGTCCAACTCTTTGCAACTCCATAGACTGTAGCCTGTGAGGCTCCTTTGTCCTTGGGATTTCCCAGTGATATCAGATGCTATTTGTCTTTTCCTGTCTGACTTACTTCACTTAGTGTGATAATCTCTAGGTCCATCCATGTTGCTGCAAATGGCATTATTTTATTCTTTTTTATGGCTGCATAATATTCCAGAACAATTTTTATTTATTGGCCATATTTACTGTATTGTCCATTTTTATACCAGGCTCTGTCTGTCTTTAATATTGGTTTCCTGAACCCTTAATATCTTAAATCAGTCTGTGGTCATACATGTTCAAATCCTTTTCCCAGTTTGCTGTTTATATTTTTACTTTTATTGTTTTGCTGACATGAAGAAAAAAAATTGTTAAATCTGTTGCTCTTCCTTTATGGATTCTACTTTTGATTTTGGGAAAACTCTGGAAAGTTTTTCCAAAGCACAGGATTTTATATACTGTTCATCTAAGTTCAGTTCAGTCGCTCAGTCATGTCTGACTCTGCGAACCCATGAATTGCAGCACGCCAGGCCTCCCTGTCCATCACCAACTCCCGGAGTTCACTCAGACTCGCATCCATCGAGTCGGTGATGCCATCCAGCCATCTTATCCTCTGTTGTCCTCTTCTCCTCCTGCCCCCAATCCCTCCCAGCATCAGGGTCTTTTCCAATGAGTCAACGCTTCGCATGAGGTGGCCAAGGTACTGGAGTTTCAGCTTTAGCATCATTCCTTCCAAAGAAAGCCCAGGGCTGATCTCCTTCAGAATGGACTGGTTGGATCTCCTTGCAGTCCAACGGACTCTCAAGAGTCTTCTCCAACACCACAGATCAAAAGCATCAATTCTTCTGCACTCAGCTTTCTTCACAGTCCAACTCTCACATCCATACATGACCACAGGAAAAACCATAGCCTTGACTAGACGGACCTTTGTTGGCAAAGTAATGTCTCTGCTTTTGAATGTGCTATCTAGGTTGGTCATAACTTTCCTTCCTGGGAGTAAGCATCTTAATTCCATGGCTGCAGTCTCCATCTGCAGGGATTTTGCTGCTGCTGCTGCTAAGTCACTTCAGTCGCATCCGACTCTGTGCGACCCCATAGACGGCAGCCCACCAGGCTCCCCCGTCCCTGGGAGTCTCCAGGCAAGAACACTGGAGTGGGTTGCCATTTCCTTCTCCAATGCATGAACGTGAAAAGTGAAAGGGAAGTCACTCAGTCGTGTCCGACTCTTAGCGACCCCATGGACTGCCGCCTACCAGGCTCCCCCGTCTATGGGATTTGCCAGGCAAGAGTACTGGAGTAGGGTGCCATTGCCTTCTCCAGCAGTGATTTTGGAGCCCCTCAAAATTAAGTCTGACACTGTTTCCACTGTTTCCCCATCTATTTCCCATGAAGTGATGGGACCAGATGCCATGATCTTCGTTTTCTGAATGTTGAGCTTTAAGCCAACTTTTTTACTCTCCTCTTTCACTTTCATCAAGAGGCTTTTTAGTTCCTCTTCACTTTCTGCCATAAGGGTGATGTCATCTGCATATCTGAGTTTATTGATATTTCTCCCGGCAATCTTGATTCCAGCTTGTGCTTCTTCCAGCCCAGCGTTTCTCATGATGTACTCTGCATATAAGTTAAATAAGCAGGGTGACAATATACAGCCTTGACTTACTCCTTTTCCTATTTGGAACCAGTCTGTTGTTCTATGTCCGGTTCTACCTGTTGCTTCCTGACCTGTATATAGGTTTCTCAAGAGGCCGGTCATGTGGTCTGGTATTCCCATCTCTTGAAGAATTGTCCACAGTTGATTGTGATCCACACAGTCAAAGGCTTTGGTATAGTCAAGAAAGCAGAAATAGATGTTTTTCTGGAACTCTCTTGCTTTTTCGATGATCCATCGGATGATGGCAATTTGATCTCTGGTTCCTCTGCCTTTTCTAAAACCAGCTGGAACATCTGGAAGTTCAGGCTTCCTGCTGAAGCCTGGCTTGGAGAATTTTGAGCATTACTTTACTAAATTAGCATTACTTCATCTAAATTAGGAAACAGCAAATGAAATCCAAGAAGCTAACTCTGGCCAGCTACCTTGTTTTTTTTTTTAATACATATAACTCATGAGTAAAGAATTGTTGTTGTTAACTTTCTATTTTGAAATAATTATAATTCACAGTCAATTACAGATTCACTGAAAGTGTGTATAAGAAGATTCCAGGTGCTCTTTATCTCGTTTCCTCCAAAGCTAACATCTTGCTTAACAATACCAGCTCATTGACAGTGGTACAATCCACAGAACTTGTCCAGATTTCAGCTGTTTCACAAGCACTCCTTTGTGTGTACACGCATGCCCGTTGTTTGCTCTCTATAATGCTATCACGTGTGTAGATTTCTGTAACCAGGACCCCCACGGTCAACATGCCAGCTCTTTCCGCACAGCAGGGCTCCCTCCTGCTGCCGTTTAATAACCATGCCCACCCCGTCCTCCATGACACCTTCAGTCCTAAGAGATTTTAAATGGCATTTTTAAATGACTGAAAAAAATTCATATTTCATGACATAAGAAAATTAGTGAAATTAAGACTTGTGTCCATAACTGAGGTTTTATTGGAATGTAGCTGCACCTGTTTGTCCACCTACTGTGTAAGACGACTTCTGTACCACAACAGCAGATTTGACTTGCTGCAGTGGAGACTCTGTGACCCCAAAAGCTGGAAATATTTACTGTCTGGTCCTTTACCAGAAAAGCTTGCCAGCCTCTGATATAAAACATCATCTGGTTATTTTTTTAATCTTGCGTTTCATTCTTTTTTAAACAATTTAAGGTATAGTCAATGTATTGCATTTAATTTGGTAAATGACGTGATATTTATTTTTGCACTTGCTGTAAGGGTATGACTTAATTGTTTCCTAGTTGGTTAACCAAATTCTTCATCAGCATTTATTGACTAGTCTGTTCTCTCCTCACTATTTGAAATTCCATAGTTATCATATACTAAAAACTCAGATCTGTTCCATCAATTTAGATATTGATGGGATTAATCATTAGGCTATTTTGGCAGGATATAGTCTACGCAGGATTTCTCTGGGAATGAGAAGCCCTCGCCTCCTGCATTAACACTAAGTGTTCAAGCCAGACGTACCTGTGCACGGTGGAGGCTGGCCTCTCAGGTTTATTTCTGCGTGCACACCCTGTGATGTCTCTGGCTTGATTCTTCTGGAGCCCGTGGGGGATTGCGGCTGGCCACACGGAGCTGTTGGTTAATGGTTTCTGGTCCTTTATGTTGGATCTTCTCTGGAGCTGGCTGGCTCTTAAAAAATCCTTTGAGAGGCAAGGTCTCTGGCACTGGTGGATTGGGAATTTACTGGTTTGAAGGAACACACGTGAAGGATGGCTCATGACCAGGCCGTGCTGCAGGTTCCGAGGTGAGCGCAGTGGTGGTGGGTCTCTTGTTGGGTGGGTCCTTGTTCCAAGAGATCTCCCGTGACCAGGGGCCGGTGCGGGACAGCCATAGCTTCTGCTCTGATCTCTTGGGGCTGGGCTTCAGTTGTGCGTTCTGCTTTGTACTGGCAGAGTGACCTTAGGCCCATCCTCTAACCTTCCCTGGACCTGTTCTCTTAGTAGGAACATGTATAGTCAAGCTCACCACCCCCCATCCCACCCCTGTATTAGTTTGAGGGTTGAGACGTACCATGTCAAGCTTGCACAGTGCTCAGCAGAGAGTATGAGCTTAAAATATTTGATTTGTTTTTCCTTGACTTAGAGGTGTGTGCATATGTATGGATTTTTGTTTCCAAGTCCTGTGATCTTTCCGGAGAAGGCAATGGCAACCCACTCCAGTACTCTTGCCTGGAAAATCCCATGGGCGGAGGAGCCTGGTAGGCTGTAGTCCATGCAGTTACTAAGAGTCGGACACTTACTGAGCGACTTCACTTTCACTTTTCACTTTCATGCATTGGAGAAGGAAATGGCAACCCACTCCAGTGTTCTTGCCTGAAGAATCCCAGGGATGATGGAGCCTGGTGGGCTGCCATCTGTGGGGTCGCACAGAGTCGGACACAACTGAAGCGAATTAGTAGTAGCAGCCTGTGATCTTTCTCAGTCCCAAGGGTTTGCTTTTGGTTTTGGCATTTTGTTTTGTTTTGAGTTGCTTCATAGCCCAGGCTCCCAGGGCACTCAGCTGGCTCTCTGCCAAAGGTGGGTTTAGGTGATAGCCAGAACCCTCTGGCCAGGTACTGGAACCAGGCGGTGCTGACAGTCTAAGGGCTGTTTGCTCATGTGGCCGTAAGTGGACGCTGGTGTGAGATTCTCCCCGTGAGTTCCTGAGTGAGCGTGCTGGCTGTGACAGAGGAAAAATGACCTGAGACAGGTATCCCGAAAGCAGGTGTCGGAAGGTGAGTGGGTGGAGTCTGCTCGATGGAGGCAGCTCCCCCTCCCCAGGTGAGAGTGTCAAGTCCTGGCCACCTTGGTGTAAGCCTTGCTGAGCACAGTCATTTTGGCAGGATTTGCCCTCTAGTCCCAGGGATGGGCTTCATGGATTTAACCACAGCACACAGGGCTGTTGACCTTCTGTTTATTCAGTTTTGCTGGAACTTCAGGAATTTCTAATCCTCTGTAATTTACCTGTGTTTGAAACATGATCCCTCTAGTGTGGCCAGACTGTTTTTTTTTTTTTTTCCTGCTGAGGAGACATTCATCAGAGTCTCCCAGGCCACCCGACCTTATTGTTGGTGACTCTTCTCACCTGTCCTTTCTTCTCTGTGGCATCTCCCACCTGACTCAGGTACCACTGGGGGCACGGCAGGGGAGATGTGCCTGGACAATTACAAGGGCTCCCTAAATGATCCCTCTCTCGTCTCCTATTTCTTCTCCTCTCTATTTGATCTGTGTTTGTTTTATTTTCTTTCTGAAGTCTTTTTGAAAACCTTACACTTGATTGTCACTTTCTTGCCTAAAATCTTAGCCACTGCCTGTAGGGTGCACCGCAAATTCTTAAGCCTCGTATTTGAGATCTTTCAGAGTTTGGAGCTCATCGGCGCTCCAGGCCTTCTCTCCAGCCGCTGCCCCTGGTTCAGCCCACGAGGCCAGTCCCTAGCCGTGTCCTTTGCCTCTTAGCCTGTGTCTGCCTGCCGAGGCCGCGCTCGAGGCTGGGGACGCCTCGGCCCCACCTGGAGTGGCTCTTCGCTGTGTACACAGGCTTCCACAGACATTCTCTGTATCCTCCATGCTGCCTGGCCACCTGGGTGGCTTGGCCTTACCATTTTCCAGTGAGCATTGGTGAATTCAAGTGGTTTTCTTGCTGCCGCAGAGCTGGTAGGAGGGCTGGGGTGGCAGGGTGCCTCTCTGGAGCCGGCCTCGGAGTGCAGTTACTCTCGCTTTCTCTGGACTCCAGCACAGCACTGTCCCCTTATTCGTGTATTTGTCTCACTAGATCATGTTGCTGTCTGTCCTGGGTCCCTGCCACATCCGCAGTCCACCCCGAAACTTGATTCCTCAAATTCTCCTGCTTCTAGAATAGTACCTGGCCCTCAGTGGGAACTCGATAAATGTTTGTTAGGATGAAGACATGAATGAGTAGATTTTTTTTCTTTCCATATCCTGTAATTTGTGGTTTGAGGAAAGATGGTACCCTGGTAATTAGGGTACTTAAAACGCCTGTGTGTAGGAAAACATCTCTTTTGGCCTACAGAAGAAATAGAAAGTGGTCATTATTTTGTCCCATTCCCTCTGCCATCTCACAGAGATTCCTTGAAGTAAGATGCTGAAAACGTATTTAATTATATATTTTGTAAGAAGGTAATCCTTCAGCTAAATTTTGTCAAACAACAGCTATACCTAAAAGAGGCTTTGATGAAAGTTAACTCTCCCTTGATCTGTCAGTCCCCGCCTCCCCACAAGAACCACCTTACCTGAAGAGTAATAATAAGCATCCTTACTGTGGACAGTTGACATCTTTCTCTGTCGTGTGTGAAGTGTAAATGAAAGCATCTTGAGAAATCCTTGTGTCTTGCTCTCTTATATACTGGCTTCAAGACAAAGCTCCACACCTCCCCACGGGGATGCGTACCCTCCAGCCTCTGCTGCGCCACCACAGGGAAGCTGCCCGTTTTCTGACTTTGTTTTTATTTATGTATTATTTTATTGATTCACTTTTGGCTGTGCTGGGTCTTGGTTGCTGTACAGGCTTCTCTCTAGTTGCGGTGAGCGGGGGCTACTCTCTTCGTTGCCAAGCTCAGGCTCCTCATTGCGGTGGCTCCTCATTGCGGTGGCTCCTCTTGTTTTTGGGGTGTGGGCTGTAGGCACACGGGCTTCAGGGGTTGCGCAGTGCAGGGTCTTAGGCGCTCCTCCACACATGGGCTCTTCCTGGATCAGGGATTGAACCTGTGTCCCCTGCATTGGCATGTGGATTTATGACCGCTGGACCACCAGGGAAGCCCCTGACTTTGTTTTATCCTCATAGTTCATAGGCATATAAAGTCGCAGTATTTTTTTTTCCCTGTCATTCATTCCTTGACTTCTTTTATCTGTTTCTGCCCTCTACGTTTGTACCCAGTCTGAAATACTTCCACTCATCCTTATATTAATATTTACAGAACTCGTTTCTGCCTCTGAGCTCAGAACACCCACATAAGAGGGCCAGACCAACCAGTATGAAGCGCGGGGCCCTTTTCTTGCATGTCCTTCGTTCCTGCCTTTCCGCCACTTTCCTTGTCCGGTTACTTAGTTGTGAAACTCTCTTGAGCTGTTTTGGTGTAGAGTGTCCTACTCTTGCTTCTTATCTCACTCTTGGTTGTTTAGGACTGTGATCAGCTGGATGTTGAGTGCCTTCTTATTTTCCAGTAAATCCATTCACCATGGAAATAAAGAGAGATCCCCCATGTCCCGGTCCAGTTCGAGTCATGTCAGTAGGAGTGTGGCGATTAGATCTGGAGCAACCAGGTAGCCAGGTAGGTCTCAAGCCTAGAAATGCATCTGTACTTTTGGGTGGGAGGTGGGTATGCTTCAGGCTTCTAAAAAGGATGGCATGGGGATTGCATATCTCAGGCTTTGAAGAATTTCTCAGAAAACCATCTCTTTTAGCTCCTCTGTGGTTAGATGCAGATTCCTGAATCAACACAACAGTGTTTAATACCACAAGACTAATATTGAGAGACTCCTGTTAGGGAAAGAGTCCTAATAGATGAAGCAACTGTGACCTATTTGAGTACAGTCACATATTTCTTTCTAATTTGACAAATGCTCACCTCAGGTTAGTTTTAGGCTTGGATGGAGGTTCAAGGGCATCCTCCTAAAGGCTGGGTCTGTGTGTCACAGATCGTTGAGTGTGAGAGTACACAATTAAGGAGCACAGATTGTTGAGCATGAGAGTACTCAACTAAGGAGCGATTTGAATTTAGGGAGCTCATGTAAGTTGAAACATACTTCTGCTTCCTTTTTTAATTGAGAGAGACAGTTTAGAAGCAGCAGGGCTTAACTTTGTCCCCCATGGGTACTTTTGGGACTCTAAAAATGCTAGGTTCTCTCCGAAGGAAGAGTCAGATTTACAAGGGCACGTGCAAAATTTTGCACATTATTTTTGGCATGGGGTGTCTTTGGATTCTAGAAAAGAGTCCCAGTTATGGAGGAATGGTGAGCCTCAGGTCATTTTTGAGGACAAGACACTTTTAGTCTTGCTCAATGCTCAAGGCTGTTTTAAGCACAGCTGAATGGTGTAAGCATAGCCTTAAAAGTAACCACTTCACTTGAACTGGTGGTGGAGTCTTGCCCTGGTCTGTTCCTCACTTGAATGGTTTTTGTCCTTGGAAAGGGATTTGGTCTGAGGTGATGATTAATCAACAAGTGTTTGATCCCCTAGTAGATATTCAACAATATAAGTATATTGTTTTGTCTCAGTCCTTGTTCTGAAAACCAAGATGCTTCCCTTCTCTTTCCGTAGGCGTCTGACTCGTTACCTAGACTCTTGAGTGCATTCCACGTGTGCAGTGCTGTGTCAGACAGTAACAAAAATCACGTCCGTTAGGACCAGTTTGTGAGATGCACAAATGGTACAGTTAAGGAGTGTTATGTGAAGGGTGGGAAAGAACTAAAACATATAAGGGATTATGGTAGCACATTGCTTGTGTGTTTCCTTGAATCCGTACACCCTCTGTGTCATAGATGGAGAAACTGGGCTCAGAGAGATTGAGTACCTCACTCCAGGCCTGGTGAGGAGCAAAGCCAGAATTCAAGCCCAGTCATCTGGACTCTAGTAAGCCCAGGTCTTCCTTCCTGCGTTGCCTCGTCTGTTAAAAGACCAGAGGTAGATGGAGTGTATTAAGGTTGGGAGAGTATAGAAATGAGGCCCTTAGACTGAATATCCCCAGTAGGTTTGTTTGGTTTTTTTTTTTTGACTGCACTGGATCTTAGTTGCAGCTTGTGGGATCCATTTCTCCTGACCAGGGAGTGATCCCAGGCCCAAGCTTGGTGTCTTAGCCTCTGGACCACCAGGGAAGTACCCCCAGTAGGTCTTTATGAAACATTGTTTCTCCTCTGTTGATTGCCACCAATCATGTAACTTTTTCTCAGTTGGTCTTCTGGAGCTCTTTACGTGCTCCGGGGTCTCATACTCATTCTTGTATGGGGTGTCTGGGTTATGTGGTGAACCACAGCCCTAGGTGAGAGAGCAAAGACCTGACGTCCTCACATTACTGCCTGCATGACTGCTTACGTGCAACTTCTGAGTCTTTTCTTATAAGTGACACAAACAACTTGGATGATCTGAGGGGTTCTCTGCCCCAGACCCCTGCGTGATTTTGATGTAGAAATGTCAGGGAGGAATGACTTTCCTGCTGAGCTTTCAGTTGGCAGAATGCATCAAGGTGGGAAGGAAATAGGTTTTCAGAGAGGTTTTTAGTCATGTTCTCTTTGTTGGGTACTTTGGCTGAGGTTTAATTCATGTGTTCAGAAAGCTGTCTGCTTGGCCTTTTCTCCTCCACATCATGCATATACTTGACCAGCAACAGAGTTACAACCTTTGTGATGTGGGTCCTAGGTATCATTCAGTTAGGGACAAGCTTGCAGAAATACCTCTCCTTCAGCCTGGAATGTGCAGACCAAGCTCTCCCACTGTCTTGTTTTTCTGTTCAGCAAATTTTCTTGTTATTCTCGAGTTGCCCCAGCAGCCTTTGCGTGCCTCCCTCATTTCGCATGGACCTCCATTGTATCCCAAGTTGTTTTGCGTCATAGGTAGAGGTTTTTGTGGCCATGTGCCCAGCCAGATTGAGTCATCTAAACACAGGGGTCACATCCTCGTAGCTCTGTGTCAGCACTTTGACTAACGTGTGTTAGATATTTCACTATGTGGTTGAACAGTATATATCCTCTTTAGAAGGATGGAAAGAGATCATGTTTAAACTCATCTGAGGGTAGGAAAAAACCTTTCCTCCCAAGAATCACAGGAATGTCTGAAGAGTCTTAGAAAAAGCTGGTAGTAAACATTGGAAGCTGAGCTGGAGAATGTGGATGTGGGCTCTTGCTCTTCATTTGTAATCTTGTTGGAGGTCATCTTTTGGGTCAGTAGAGGATTTTACATGAAGGGAGTTTTTCTAATAGAAAAGCTGGGGAAACAGTTTCATTTGAAGTGACTTTATTAACCTACAAATAATTACAAGTGATCTCTTAACCCATGTCTAAAGAAGAGCCTTTTTGCCTTATAAGTAATGCTCCAGAATCCGAAGTGGGAAAATGTAAGTCTGCTCAAGGAAGATGCTAACCTAGACGTCACAGACTGCTGGGCTGTGAGAATTTGGGGACACTTGTGCAAGCAACCTTGGAGGTTTGGGAGAATATTGGAGATGTGATTCTAGGACAGGGGTGGAAAGGAAGGAAGACTGAACTTCTGCTGATGAGCAAGTAAGAGTTCTAGGACTTAGGTCACACAGTTAAGATGAATTTTATGTAACTCTGCAGGAAAAAAAAAAAAGCTGTACCTCTTAAAATTCCATGTTCTTTATACACTATTTCCTACCCAGATTAAAAAAAAATTATGCAGACATTTTTGGGACTTCCTGGTGGTCCAGTGATTAACTCCCTATGTAGAGGGGGTTGATCCTGGTCGGGTAACTAAGGTCCTTCGTGCTGCATAGCTCAGCCACAAAATAAATTGCATAGACATTTTTATAATTATATGTATTAGCCTTGCTGTGGTAGTGAACAGCTCGCAAAATACAGAGGTTTGCAGCCAGCATTCATTTCTAGGTCAAGTTACGTGTTGGTGGCTATGAGTCCGTTGCTATGGCTCTTTTCCACAAGTCTCCGTTCTGAAAGCTCAGCCTGTTTGGCACGTGCTAGTTGCAGAGCAGAGGAGAGAAGAGACCATGAGAGCTGATGGAAACATGCCCTGGCTCTTAACGCGTCTGCTCCCATCTGGCGTAGATCACATTCGCTCATGCACCATTGGCCGAAACAGGTTACTTAGGGAGTGGGGATGAGCTTTCCTGGCGGCAGTCACTTGGCAATAGTGAGGGTATATAATCCTCTTAAAGGTACGGAGTGAATAGTTGCGAACGATAATACAGTCTACCATACGGTTTGGTTTCTGTCCTCTCCTTTGGTTACTGAACCACGTAGTAAATGCCTTACCTCGATTTAGACTTACCATTTTAAAATGCTTTCAATGCATTTTCTTGCCTGTTATGGGTATCACAATTTTAGATTAATTTTTGAAGAAAGCACCCTTTGGCCATAAAGTAATGTGGTAGATCCCTGCGTGTTTGGCTTGAATGACTGCAGTGCATGGAGCCCTGCCGTACATTGTTGATTTAGCTCAAGTCTCCGGAGCGACATGAATAAAGGAGTGGTATTAGGTATCAGAGTCTTGTTTCTGAATTTAATAGACGTGCCTTCAGGGTTTCATATTGCTTCCTTCTGCAAAACTATATTACTAAGATCTAATTCACATACTCTAAAATTCATCATTTTAAACTATACAGTTGAGTGGTTTTTAGTGTACTCACAGCACTGTGCAACCATCATTAAGGTTGAATTCCAGATTATTTTGTCACCTGAAAAAGAAAACTCTTATTTATTGTGTTCACTCCCATTTCCTCTTGCCTCTAGCCCCTGGCAACCAAAAGTTTGCTTTCTGTCTCTCTAATTTGCCTGTCTGGCTTCTTCATATAAATGGAATTATACACGTGGCCTTTCACGTCTGGCTTCTTTCACTTAGAGCAGTGTTTTCAAGGTTCATAGCTGATGTTTTCAGATATATACTCTTTAACATATTTAGGGATCTTTTTTTTCTTAATTAGAGATTTTAATGGAATGAGTGATATTTACCAGTGAGTGATGCCAACAAACATTTTGGCAGATGTGTACACGATTATATTTGACAATGATCAGTTAATGTAATGCATAGCATTATAACTTTCTTAAATAATTTTTGATTTCCTGGAGAATGTTTGACTCAACGCTGATATATTACTTTTCTTTCTTTCTTTTAAAAACCAATTCTTTTAATGTACCATTTACTTTATTGACAAAGTTTACAGTTAATCTGATTTCCTTTTTTTGTCCTACTATCTTGATATCAGATATTCTCTGATGGCTTAGAAAGTAAAGAATATGTCTGGAATTCAGGAGACCCTGTTCGGTCCATGGGTTGGGAAGATCCCCTGGAGAAGGGAATGGCTACCCACTCCAATGTTCTTGCCTGGAGAAGTCCATGGATAGAGGAGCCTGGCGGGCTACTGTCCATGGTGTTGCAGAGTTGGACTCGACTAAGCGACTAACACTTTCAGTTTTTCACAGGTAACTCCTATAATAAAATGATTTGAAACCTTCCTCATGTTTTGAAGTGTTTTGGAGTGTTTGAACAAAACAGAGCTTTTTTCCATGAGGCTCATTAGAGCTCAGCTGTAAAGCCATTGGGACTTAGCTCACCTTTCAGTAAAAGTTCTCTGACCATAGTTCTGAGGTTATTTATTTGTTTAGATTTTCTGCCTGAATTAATTTCTCCTTGGCCATACATTTTCCTGCAAAGTCATCAAATTCGTAGAGACTTAAAGATTTATTAACATAGCTATTCATAGCACACCCTTGTAATTTATAATCATACATAGGGGTAAGATTTAAATCACTGTTGCCTGCTCATTTTCCCCCACACTCTTTCTATATTGATCAGGCTTCCTAAGTTTTAGTTTATGTAATTAATCTTTTAGAAGAATTAAATTTTTTGTTTCATTTATAACTTACACATTAAAAAAAAAAACAAACACATTTTTTGGCCAGGCAGCATGTAGGACCTTCGTTCCCCAACCAGGGATTGAACCTGTGCCCTCTGCCTTGGAAGCTCAGAGTCCTAATCACTGGACCACCAGGGAAGTCCCCCTGTTTGTTTTCAATTTATGCTTTAATTTTTTTATTCCCTCTTCTACTCTCTGTTGACTTTTCTTTTTAAATGAGAGTACAAAGTACAGCGTACTGTTTCGTGGGATAAATCTTTTTCAAATGTATACATTTAACTGCTCTTAAGGTCTATTGCTTCCCTCATGTTTCAGCTTTCTTGGGTCTGGATGATGAGTTAATATAGGCTGGATAAATTTTTCGGTTTTCTTGGGTCTAATGAGGTAATACAGGCCTGCTAGTTGCCTCTCACCAGAACAGATGAGTAATTAGATACCCTGTTTGCACCTGATGTTACCTTTGTGTTCTTGGACTGTAGGTTAAATTGAGTGACCAGCTGACAGGTCAGTTGAGTGGTCTGTCTGTGGGGGAAAGCCCTAGAAGAGGGCAAGCCAGGGTCAGGGGAAGGCGGTTAGCAAGACCTGGCTTGGTTCCTCTGTTGTTTGGGTCCAGTATAGCCTGGCCGCCTCCTTGCTCTACGTGCTCTCCTCATCTCGTGGAGTTCAGCATTTTCAGAATGTGCGCTCTTGCCTCCTCTGTGCTTGGTGGACCCACCCAGGGCAGCTGACTTCATGAAGGTGCAAGCAGGCACCTTCTTGTTCCTCTGACCGTTCTCTTGTTCAGGATGCCTTGAGAGGCTTTGGCAGGCTCTTCTGAAACTAGATCATTGTGGTGCCCACATTTCTCTGCTGCTGCTGCTAAGTCGCTTCAGTCGTGTCCGACTCTGTGTGATCCCATAGACAGCAGCCCACTAGGCTTTGCCATCCCTGGGATTCTCCAGGCAAGAACACGGGAGTGGGTTGCCATTTCCTTCTCCAGTGCATGGAAGTGAAAAATGAAAGTGAAGTCACTCAGTTGTGTCCGACTCTTCGCGACCCCATGGACTGCTGCAGCCCACCAGGCTCCTCCGCCCATGGGATTTTTCAGGCAAGAGTACTGGAGTGGCCTGCCATCACATTTCTCTAACGGTATCAAAAAGAGAAACTGCAGTATTTTAGCATGACTTGTTTTCATTACATCCATGTTGGCTCCTAATGCATACTACTTTCTTTCCTAAACCCTGTGTTTAATATAGCAATAGAATTTTACTGGTGACTTCTGTTAGTTTAATAACCTGTTTTGGGGTTGGCCGACCATGATGTTGGATCTTTTAACTGAAATTCTTTGAATAAGGGGAGTTTCCAGAGTGGCCTAATTATATATTTCTCTTCCTAAGTAAAAAGGGGTGGCTGGGAGAAGAAATTCTCTTATAACTGAAACTGCATAGTAAGAATTGATCATTTGGAGCCATGAGAAGTTTTCATTTATTTGTCAACTCTGCAGTTGTGACTCTCACAAGGGCTACTGTAGATAGATCTATTGTTACAGTGAAATGTTAACAAAGATGTGGTTAAGGCAGGGACTGTGACTCTAGGTGTAATTTTAATTTTCAGCAGCATTTATTGTTGGACTGCAAGGAGATCCAACCAGTCCATTCTGAAGGAGATCAGTCCTGGATTTTCTTTGGAAGGAATGATGCTAAAGCTGAAACTCCGGTACTTTAGCCACCTCATGCAAATAGTTGACTCATTGGAAAAGACTGTGATGCTGGAGGGATTGGGGGCAGGAGGAGAAGGGGACAACAGAGGATGAGATGGCATCATGGACTCGATGGACATGAGTCTGAGTGAACTCTGGGAGTTGGTGATGGACAGGGAGGCCTGGCGTGCTGTGATTCATGGGGTCGCAAAGAGTCAGACACGACTGAGTGACTGAACTGAACTGATTGTCTGCTGTGAACCCAGCCCCATAGTCTGTAAGGGTATGCATGAATATGTGCAGACAAGTTGACTTTGGTGTGTGTGTGTATTTTAATAGTGATGTAGAGACTACCATGTTCCAGGTACTGTTCCAGTTGCTCCATTTGTTAACTCAGTCTCATTATGCCCATTTTATAAGTGAGGAAATCGGGGCATAGAGAGATTAGGAATTTGCTGAAGTCATGCTGCTAGTAAATAGTGGAACCGGGGTTCAAAACTAGGCAGTTTGGCTAGGTTGGCCTGTTTCATTCACATTCAGCTGGCATTTATTGAGTATGTTATATTGGGAAGAGATTGAGTTGGATCATTGCCAAAACTCATTCATTCATCAAATATTTACTGAGTACCTAACATGTGTCAGAGAACAGAGGAGTGGACAAGACAATGTCTCTGCTCCTGTGGAACTTATGGACTGGTGGGGAGTCAGACAAATAATTAATATACAATACATTTTCAGAGAGAGGTGAGTCCTGCGATGAAAATAAAGCCAGGGAAGGGACTGGAAAATGCTGGAGGGGTGCAGGGCTATTTTTAGATTTTTGTGGGCTGAGAACGCCTCTCCGAGTGGGTGTCATTTGAGCAAAAACCAGTTTGAGGAGAAAAGCCAGCCCAGTGGCAACAGGAGCCAGGAGAGCCATGTCCAGGCAGAGTGAGCCGCAAGCATGAAGGCCCTGAGGTCAGGATAAGCCAAGGCCAGAGCATGTAGAGCAGGATGAGCCGGGGGGAAGGGGAGGATGTCTGGGAGGAGGTCAGAGACAGTGATAAGATCATGCTGGCCCTGGTGGGTTATGGGAGGGAATCTGGATTTTATTCTGAACGTGAGTGGGTGGAAGTCTTGGAGAGTTTTGAGCCAGTGTGTGTATGTGTGTGTGTGTGATGTGTTTTGATTGACATTTTTCAGAGCACATTCTGGCTGCAGTAAGGAGGACTGACCGTAAGGTAGCAGCAAGGAAACAGGAGGCTTTTGCGTTCAGCCAAGGGGCTGTCTCACTTCTCCCGTCCTGTAAGTCATGCTAGTCGCAAAGGCACGGCTCTCCCACAATGCCTGCTCAGGTCTCAGGGAAGCAGACACACTGCCGGAGGGCTCCGGGGGCAGAGGAGTCACGTCACTGAGTCCACCTGACCCCTGCCCTTCCTCCGAAGATTTTCATATATTCTCTTTACCTTTATTCCTCGTGGGGACAGTATCTTGAGAGGGGTTATCTGGGGAATAACGGTGTATTCAGACCCTAAGGGAAAATGTTTGCATTCCTGGACTTGTTTTAAAAACAGACGCTTCGTGTTTACCCAAAAGGATTTATGGCCTGAGAATGGAGACAGGGGACAGTGTTGGGCTGGGAAACACCACACAAAGGGGATTCAGCTTGATCACACCCTTGACCCCAGAAGCCTGGGCTCAACTAAGCAGAGTGATGACTGGCTTCCATACGTTTGAACACAGTCCTCAACTTTTCGAGTCTGCTTCCTTATCGGTAGAGATAGTGTTTGCTTGCTAACCTCACAAGGTTGACGCCGGGGGCAGTGAAATAAGAATGTGGAAGCCCTGTGCACAGATGTGCCATGGAACTCAAAGACCGTAGCTTCCGTTTTTAGAAAATTCCAGGCATATCGCTCATTAGCTGTGCATATATGCTCAAATAACACCCCAGGGAACACCTTGTGGGATAGGTACGGGTGCTTTTCCTGGTCGTGCAGTTCTAAAGGAAAGAATGCTATGTGACAAGGTCTGGCTGATGTGCTCTTGTCCTCCCCAAACCCCACTCACTGACTTGAGAACTGAAGTTCCCACTCTCCGTCCAAGACTTTTTAGACCTTCTTGTGGGCTGTCCCTGGAGAGTTATTGACTCAGGTCCCCAGAGCAAAGGTTAGGGGAGTTGGCTGGAGTCATGGGGGGACCTGCAAACAAACAGATAATCACACACACACACACAAACAAGGCACAGTTAACAGTTGTTGGGGATGCACAGAACTTATGGGTAAGCTATATATGTAAATAAATGATTGAAACCATGAAAATTGCTTCCGTGGATGTATCTTCAAGGTATTGAGAAGGGAGTGGCTGTTCTGCCTGGGCGTGGATCCAGGACGGATTCCAAGAGGGGGTCATTTGGGCAGATTCCTGTGAGACCCTTGGAGCCCCCTGCATAGAAAGAGGGGTGTGTATATGCCGTGCAGGCCATGATGAGGAATATGCAATAGCATAGTGATTTCCAGGATCAGTTCAGGCCAGATTGGGGAAATTTGCTGTCTGAGCTGATGTTGGCTTATCTGACTAAAGGTTTTGAATTCTTTCATTCTTTTGTGCTATGTTTAGCTGTAGGTGATAAAGCTTTTCTGAGGCCCAGTGAGCTAGAGTTGACAAAAAAAAATCAGAGGGGGCCCCTCAATGCCTAATTGAGTGTCTTACCTGAGGTCAGCGTTTAGATATTTACTGAAGAGATAAAGATGTGATGGTTGTCTCAGAGCTCCAGAGATGTCCTCTCATGGATCCCTAGGCCCTGGGGCAGGACACTGCATGCCCCGTGGCATCAGTGTGCTGAGGAAGCAGTTTGCAGGATACTGCTGTATCAAGGTTCTGTGGGCCACACGAGAGCAGCCGCTGAGGGGCTTGCCTTCCCAGCTGACAAGCCCCTTGGCTGAGAAGTGGAGGGGTGGGGTCCGTTCCCATTGAGTATCTTCTGTGAAATGGTACCCTTTCAGTAATTACAAAAGTATTTGTGATGACGTATGTTAAGAATGTGATTAAATTATCTGTGGTCAGGGAGACAAAGGAAGGTGCCTTTTTAATTTACTTTCCGTCACCCATTGAGTTGGGTGACATTGCCCTTGACCCCAGGCCGTGCTTCCCTCTGCCTTGTTCCAGACCCTGTTCCCAGATGTGCCCTGTTCAGCTGGAGCTCGTAGATATGATGGCTCGGTTGACTTTTCATTTCCTGTATGTTCTTTTCTCTGGGGGCTAAGTCATATCCAGCCTGCACACAAGAAGATATCATTCAGGGGAAAGCACCTCCCCACCCGCAGCCTGTGATCTGACTGCCCCACAGGTCAGGAATGCAGACAACATTCCTGACCAAGGCCCTTTGCTTAGTATCATGTCATTTCTTGCCATATTCCTTAGTCGTTGCCTTCTAATTATTCCAAGGTGACATTCAGAGGCTTTCACATCTGCTAGGACAGGCTTTTGTTCTCTTGTCAAATCTTAGAATCAGAAAAACAGCAGTAGCATAAGGTAACTGGAAGAAAAGCGGAAAAGGTAACT
Organism: Capra hircus; assembly: GCF_001704415.2. Classification (NCBI taxonomy): domain Eukaryota; kingdom Metazoa; phylum Chordata; class Mammalia; order Artiodactyla; family Bovidae; genus Capra; species Capra hircus. The sequence continues at coordinate 101,765,692 of NC_030815.1, forward strand.
GGAAGACTGCATATTTTTGATATTAAAGGGACATAATTGATTCAAGTGGCCTCCTGCTGAGACCTAAGAAGAAAGAAGTCCCTAAGTTTTTAACCTTTCCTCCCCTTTCTTTTCTGGTATTTGCTCTCCCCACCTCCTTTAAACTTTTCTATTGTGGAGAATTTTAAACAAATATGGAAGAGGAGAGAATTTTAAATGGATCTGCAAGTACCAGCTTCAATAATGATCAACTTTGGTATATCTTGACTCTTTGTGAATCCATGGAGTGTAGCCCACCAGACTCCTCTGACTGTGGAATTCTCCAGGCAAGAAAGAATACTGGAGTGGGTGGCTATTCCCTTCCCCAGGAGATCTTCCTGACCCAGGGATTGAACCCAGGTCTCCTGCTTTGCAGGCAGTTTGTTTACTGTCTGAGCCACCAAGGAAGCCCATTACCCACCTATCTGTCTTTAATTATTAAAAAAAAATGTTAACACCACACATTCCATCATTTAATCTATGAATACCATAGTTACATGTTACTAAAAGATGAAGACTGTAAAATCACCATACTTTCATTACCACACCTAGTAATTCCTTCATGTCATCAAATAAGTATTTGCTATTAACGTTTTCCTGAATATCCAAAAAGGTTTTAACCCTGTGTTTTAATCAGGACCCACTGCAATTGTTGATAGATCTCTTAAATTTCTTTACGTCTATAGGTGTTCTTTCTCTCTCTCTCTTTTTTTTCCTTGCAGTTTATTTATGGAAGAAACTGGATCTCTAGTTCTCTTTAGTTTCACAGAGCGTAGATTCTGCTTATCTCGTCCTTATAGACTGTTTTAACGTGTTCCTCACTCCTCTATGTTTCCTGTAAATGGATGTTGTGCTTTGTTCAGGATATAGATTCAGTTTTCTGGGAAGCATACTTAATAGGTAGTGGTGTGAACTTACTCCAGATATATAATGTTTAATGATCTCTTTGTGATGGTTGGTTGAGTTTTCAAATGTGTTAGATATTTAAGAGGGTTCTGGCCCTTTAATGTTCACCTGGGCCCAAGTGGCGGTCTTGAGAAACTGGGGAAATGAGAGACTGTGGCGTGCTCAGGAGTTCCTTCTCTGTCCAAGTCTGATGGTGCAGGTGGCTCTTAGGAGGTGGCTCTTAGGTTCTCCGTCCCTGAACTGTTGGTTCCTGCAGCGCTGGGAAATGAATCAATAGGATTTGGTGGCGAGCACTGTCTGTCGTGTGTTTCTTGTGGTCATAAAAGACTCTGTTCACTTAAGAAATGTTAAGAATGGAGAGGATCAGATTCTTTGAAAGTTATTTTTGTATTTAGAGGTGTTTCTCGGTTTGGCCGCGCCAGCCGCTTTGGCTGGTGTTCTCTAGGAGAGTGTTTCAGCTCAAGTGTAAGGTGATTCTTTTCTTCCCTCAGGATCTCATTTTGCCCAATGGCGGTACTCCAGCAGGCACCGCGAGTCCAGCTTCTTCATCTTCCCTTCTCAACAGACTTCAGCTTGATGATGACATGGATGGTGAGACCAGAGACCTCTTTGTCACGGTTGATGACCCTAAGAAGCATGTCTGTACAATGGAGACCTACATCACGTACAGGATCACCACCAAAGTAGGTCCCTCCGTCCTCCTCCACCTGTGGGCACCGCTTGGAGAAGCCGGCCTCCCGCTGTGGTTCCTGCCTTTTCCTTTTCCCTCCCTCTGCACAGCTCTGTTCGCCTTTATCACAGCTGTGGGTACAGCTCTTTCAGAGAGTGGATATATTCAGATTTAAAAGGGTTATATGTAACTTTTTTCTTTTATCTTAAAATGAAGGAGAAATTGTGACTCCAGTCTTTCAAATTTAGTCATAGAAAGTAAGACATTTACTTTCTATGGTGACAGTGTTTAATATGTTAATATCTCATTACTTTCTCTCTCTCTCTCTCTTTTTTTTTTTTTGGCTGCACTGTGTAACATGTGGGATCTTAGTTCCCCAAACAGGGATTGAACCTGAGCCCCTTGGACTGCCAGGGAAGTCCCAGAATCTCTTTACTGTTGAAATTTATGAGTCATTATATCAGCCTGAAGCTCTGTGATGAGACCATGATTTTAATCTGGTGTCATTAGACTTGATGTCAAAAAAGGATGGGAATTAATATTGATTGACTTTGTGCCACGGGCCACTGTGTTACTGCCTGGTCTTTTCTGCACCGGTTGATGTTTGAAAATTTGTGTGTGTGTACATGCACACGTGCTAACTCAGTTTTCCCCCATCTCTTTTGCCACTGGGTAATATTCCTCAGTATCACTAGGTGCTTCAGTGTGTAGCATGTCCTCAGAGGTTCTAGGTTGATACGTGTATTCCCATGAGTCATTTCTAGTTAGTTATTTTTTTCCCCTTGTTGTTGTTCAATCGCTAAGTCGTGTCTGACTCTTTGAGACCCCGTGGACTGTAGCCAGCCAGGCTCCTCTGTCCATGGGGTTTCCCAAGCAAGAATACTGGAGTGGGTCACCATTTCCTTCTCCAGGGGATCTTCCCCACCCAGGGATCGAACCTGTGTCCCCTACATTGCAGGTGTGTTCTTTACCGCTGAGCCACCAGGGAAGCCTTGGAAAATCAGAACTTTGACTACACGTGCCTTTGTTGGCCTTTTTCACCCTGGGGTCAGCTCATCTTTTAGCCTGTAGTCAGTGAAATGCAAGCCTGGTTTGCTCGCATTTGTGCGCTAAACAGCTGAATGGCGAGGTTGCCCCCTTGCTGGCCCAGCAGTGCTCACCTGCCTTGCTGCGCCTCCGCCTCGCAGTGTGCCTCCCTGCCATCGGGCTCTCAGGCTGATGCGCTCCTGCAGCTCCCCACACTCTCCTCTCCTCCTCTCTGCCCTCCCTTGGCCCCTTTCTCCGTTGTGCTCTTACTTCTGTCTCTTTTCCTGGGGTTATTTTATTTTCTCTTAAGTCAGGATTATCTCAGAATGGTCTCTTCCAAGTTCCAATCCCACATTTTCCCTTGGCTTGAAGGACAACACCTCAAGGCTGAACTTATTGCAAGGTTCAGTTTTTACTTCTTACTGTGAATTCCACTTCTGACCTCAAATCAGACTCTTTTTCTTCTCCTGTTTCAAATAGTGACACCAAGTTTAATACCTTGGTAATTCACCTGGAGCCTTCTTTCTGAGTGTTGTATAAAAAGGATGCTTAGGGATATGTGAAAAGGAGAAAAGGAAGGATATATCCATCTGAATGCAGAGTTCCAAAGAATAGCAAGAAGAGATAAGAAAGCCTTCCTCAGTGATCAATGCAAAGAAATACAGGAAAACAACAGAATGGGAAAGACCAGAGATCTCTTCAAGAAAATTAGAGATACCAAGGGAACATTTCATGCGGAAGATGGGCTCGATAAAGGACAGAAACGGTATGGTCCTAACAGCAGAAGATATTAAGAAGAGGTGGCAAGAATACACAGAAGAACTGTACAAAAATGATCTTCACGACCCAGATAATCACGATGGTGTGATCACTCACCTAGAGCCAGACATCCTGGAATGTGAAGTCAAGTGGGCCTTAGCATCGCTATGAACAAAACTAGTGGAGGTGATGGAATTCCAGTGGAGCTATTTCAGATGCTGAAAGATGATGCTGTGAAAGTGCTGCACTCAATATGCCAGCAAATTTGGAAAACTCAGCAGCGGCCACAGGACTAGAAAAGGTCAGTTTTCATTCCAATCCCAAAGAAAGGCAATCCCAAAGAATGCTCAAACTACTGCACAATTGCACTCATCTCACATGCTGGCAAAAAAGAAAGAAAGAGGGAAGGAAGGGAAGAAAGGAAGAAAGAAAGTGAAGTCGCTCAGTTGTGTCCAGCGTTTTGCAACCTCATGGACTGTAGCCCACCAGGCTCCTCTGTCCATGGGATTTTCCAGCAAGAGTACTAGAGTGGGTTGCCATTTCCTTCTCCAGGGGAACTTCCCAACCTAGGGATCGAACCCAGGTCTCCTGCATTGCAGGCAGATGTAGTACTGTCTGAGCCACCAGGGAGGTCCACATGCTGGCAAAGTAATGCTCAAAATTCTCCAAGCCAGGCTTCAACAGTATGTGAACTGAGAACTTCCAGATGTTCAAGCTGGATTTAGAAAAGGCAGAGGAACCAGAGATCAAATTGCCAACATCTGTTGGATCATAGAAAAAGCAGGAGAATTCAAAAACAAATCTACTTCTGCTTCATTGACTATGCCTTTGACTGTGTAGATCACAACAAACTGGAAAATTCTTAAAGATGTGGAAAACCAGACCACCATACCTGCCTCCTGAGAAACCTGTATGTAGGTCAAGTAGCCACAGTTAGAACCAGACATGGAGCAACAGACTGGTTCCAAATTGGGAAAGGAGTATATCAAGGCTGTGTATTGTCACCCTGCTTATTTATGCAGAGTACACCATGCAAAATGCTGGGCTGGATGAAGCACAAGCTGGAATCAAAATTGCAGGGAGAAATATCAATAACCTCAGATATGCAGATGACACCACCCTTATGGCAGAAAGCAAAGAGGAACTAAAGAGCCTCTTGATGAAAGTGAAAGAGGAGAGTGAAAAAGCTGGCTTAAAACTCAACATTTAGAGAGATTATGCTAAGATCATGGCATCTGGTCCCATCACTTTATGGCAAATAGATGGGGAAACAATGACAGTGAGAGATTTTATTTTCTTGGGCTCCACAATCACTGCAGAGGGTGACTGCAGCCATGAAATTAAAAGATGCTTGCTCCTCTGAAGAAAGGCTATGACCAACCTAGACAGCATTTTAAAAAGCAGAGATTACTTTGCCAACAAAGGTCCATCTAGTCAAAGTTATGGTTTTTCCAGTAGTCATGTATGGATGTAAGAGTTGGACCATAAAGAAGGCTGAGCACAGAAGAATTGATGCTTTGAACTGTGGTGTTGGAGAAGACTCTTGAGAGTCCCTTGGACTGCAAGGAGATTCAACCAGTCCATCCTAAAGGAGATCAGTCCTGGGTGTTTACTGGAAGGACTGATGCTGAAGCTCAGTCACCTGAGCCACCTGATGTGAAGAACTGACTCACTGGAAAAGACCCTGATGCTGGGAAAGATTGAGGGCAGGAGGAGAAGTGGACAACAGAGGATGAGATAGTTGGATGGCATCATCAACTCGATGGGACATGGGTTTTAGCAAGCTCCGGAGTTGGTGATAGACAGGGAGTCCATGGCGTTGCAAAGAGTCGGACATGACTGAGTGACTGAACTGAATGAACTGAGGGATATTTGAGGATGAGAGAGGGGACAGAGGGGAACACAGGTTCCCAACCACCTGCTCTTGTCTGGGACCCCGACTCCTGCTGAGATTATCAAGTAGAGTTAATGGTCCGAGGATGAGGTTGTGCAAATACTTTATTGCTTTGACTCCCAGGCCTAGTTCAGATTTCTGATGACAAAAACTGGCCAGAGTACAGAGTTGCTTTTCCTGAGCTCAAATGAACCTAGGGCTGGGAACGAATGCAGGCAAAGTGTTCCCCACCCAGGTCTAAGTCATGGGTATCTTATCTCTCCATTTGTGGAGAGCAGCTTTCTCAGGGCCGGCAGATCCTAGCAGTTTTCTCTGCAACTTCTAGAAGATAACATCATAATAACAGAATTACTGAGCATTTCCCACATGCTGTACTTTTATGTGTTTTATTTGCAGTCAAAACCCTTCAAATTTTATATAACTAATACATGCTCATTACAGAGAAATTAAAAAACTCAAGTAAGTTAAAACAATAAAATAAAAAAACACAAGCTCTCCAGCAAGAAATAATGATTTAGAATTCTCTGAACTATTTGTCTCTATCCATTCACAAAAGTGAGTATTTTGCTAGTGGCCAATTCGCCTAATATGTTGCAAATGCCTTTCTCTGCTAGTAAATGCCAATGAGCACAATTTTATGCTATCGTTTCTAAGCGTGCAGCAGTATTCCATTCTGTGGATGGACTGTCATTTATTTTGTGCTAAGTGCTTTAAATATATCATCAGTTAATCCTCAATGAAGTAGGTACTGATAGTATTCTTACTTTTGCAAAGGAGGAACCTAAGACACAGCAATAATTGAGAAAATTGCTCAAAGACATGCAACTAACATGTGTTGAAACTTAAACCCAGATCTGTCTTGTGCTGTGCTTTCAAAAAACATGGTTTTCCAGAAAGTTCCACCCCCACGCCCCCAGCACTGTGGTGTCTACTACCATGGTCTGACTGTTGAAATTGATGAAGTGCAAGTAGACGGGTGTTAGACATAGAGAGGTGCCTTCTGCTCCCTTCAGAAGCCATGCTCTTCTTGACTTTTATCCCATCACCTGATAGTCATCACTAAAGCTTTTTTGTTGTTCAGTTGCTGAGTCATGGCCTACTCTTTGCGACTCCATGGACTGCAGCAGGCCAGGCTCTTTGTCCTTCACTGTCTCCCAGAGTTTGCTCAAATTCATGTCCATTGAGTCAGTGATGCCATCCAACCATCTTATCCTCTCTCACTCCCTTTTCCTTTTGCCTTCAATCTTTCTCAGCATCAGGGTTTTTTTCCAGTGAACTGGCTCTTCCCATCAGGTGGGCCAAAGTATTGGAGCTTCAGCATCAGTCCTTTCAATGAGACTGATTTCCTTTAGGATTGACTAGTTTGATCTTTTTGCTGTCCAAGGGACTCTCAAAAGTCTTCTCCAGCACTACAGTTCAAAAGCTTCAGTTCTTTGGCGCTCAGCCTTCTTTATGGTCCAACTCTAACATCTGTACATGACTATTGGAAAAACCGTAACTTTGGTTATACAGACCTTTGTCAGCAAAGTGTTGTCTCTGCTTTTTAATATGCTGTCTAGGTTTTTTTTTTTTTTAATAACTTTCAAAGAGCTAGCGTCTTTTAATTTCATGGCTACAGTCAAAATATGCAGTGATTTTGGAGCCCAAGGCTTATGCCCCAATTAATTCCTCTCTTCAAATGCCTCGGTGGTCAACAGAGGCTAAATGCTGCTGAGGTCAAGTTATATATAAGGATTACAAAGTGAATGTTAGATTTAATGACCAGAAGGCTGTTGATGACTAAGGTGAGAGCAGTTTCACCGCAGTGGTGGTACAGTGCCCCGTTTGGCAATGAAAGTAATGAGAGAAGAGCAGTGGCTGTAGTGGGGTTGTGGCTTTGAGGGGAGAGGCATTTTGTTAGGACGGAAGAGACTTGTATCAGTGCCACGTGGCCAATGTTGGTAGAGAAGAACTGGGTCAGAGGTTGGAGGTAAGGATGGAAGCCACTGAGGAGGAGGGGGGAGAGAGTCCTGAGCAAAATTGGGGGAAGGAACAGCCTCCATTGAGGGAGGCCTACTTTTCCCATTGTTTCTGGAGGAAAAAGGGAAGTAGGAGTTTTTTGTGGCAGGAAGTTGAGGGATTCTTTGCTTATATCTGCAGTTTTCCCATAAAGAGATAACCAAGTCTTTACAAAGAGTGAAGGGGGAGGTTTTAAAGTGGTGCTTAGAAGCTTTCAAAACTTTGCATTAACTCATGAAAAATGGGGAAGAGAATTGACTAAGGAAGTATCCAGAGATTGCTTGGCAGTGTTTCGGGTCCAGTTGTAGAATTCATGGTTTCAGTGTGTTTCTCTGATTTTGTTTTTCCTTCAGACAGTGCCTAAGTCTAGAAAAGCAGGCAGTAGGTGGTTGCATTTTTGCCAGAGCTGCTTAAACGATGGGCTACCCAGATGGCGCTAGTGGCGAAGAACCTGCCTGCCAGTGCAAGAGGCTAGACGCACGTTCGGTCCCTCAGTTGGGAAGATCCCCTGGAGGAGGGTATGGCCACTCCAGTATTCTTGCCTGGAGAATCCCATGGACAGAGGAGCCTGGAGGGCCACAGTCCATAGGGTTGCAAAGAGTCAGACAGGACTGAAGCGACTTAGCATGCATGCATGAATGACAGCTTGGAAGGGGCATTTAGGATATCAGCAGGGAAGAGGTTGAAGTGATTCATCGTGGAACTGACGGCCGAATAAGGAAGAAGTAAAGACAAGAGTGGATGGATTGTCAGGAACTGTAGATCCCGAGGCTGAATAAACAGGGGTACTGGGAAATGGAAGAGTCTGTACTATACGAGGTGCCAGTTAGCAAGGGAGATGTCTGGATTTCAGCGTGATGGCAACGTCTGTAGGGCTGCCCTGGGCATGGGGTGAGGTGCTGTTGGCTTGGAGGTGTGGAAACACCTGGGTCTTGAGGGCAGCCCTGTTACGAAGCCTGAGAGCCTGGTCTGTCAGGGAGTCAGCAGAAGGGCCGGCGTGTCAGCGGGTGACAGCGCCAGGAGGGCCAGAGAGGTCTGTGTCCTGACGGCAGGGCCTCTCAGGGATGTTCGGGCGTGGCGGAGGGCGGGCGAAGCGAGCCGGCCGTCACCAGCGGCTCTCCGCCCTCTCAGAGGTCGGTGAGATGTGAGAACGCCTGCAGCTTTCCGCCTGATGCACAGCAAGGTGGAGGGCGGGGTGTGGTCTCGGGAGAGCCAGCGTTCAGGACGTGAGCAGGTCGGAGAACTGCAGGACTATGACTTGCGGAACAGGAGTCCCAGGGAACTAGGTGGGAAGATCTAAGGAGGAGGTAAATGGGAGCGCAGAGGGAGGCAGCCGGAAGCCTCTTCAGGTGTCGTTTCAGGTGTGCTGAGCGCCGCGGGGCTTTGAAGCAGAATGAGATGCTTCTGCTGCTGCTGCTGCTAAGTCGCTTCAGTCGTATCCGGCTCTGGGCGACCCCATAGACGGCAGCCCACCAGGCTCCCCCGTCCCTGGGATTGTCTAGGCAAGAACACTGGAGTGAGTTGCCATTTCCTTCTCCAAGGCATGAAAGTGAAAAGTGAAAGTGAAGTCGTTCGTGTCCGACTCCCAGCGACCCCGTGGACTGCAGCCCACCAGGCTCCTCCACCCATGGGATTTTCCAGGCAAGAGTACTGGAGTGCGCTGGCTACCATTTGATAAGGGAAGAGGTCCTTTCTCCAGGGAGGGAGTTGCTTAGGCTTCTTAGGATCCAGCTGTGGCCTAGATAGATGGCATTTATTACAAAAGACTGAATCTCTCTAGAGTGAAAGGACTGTAAATTTTGAATTTAATGAAAATTCTTGGGAGAAGCTTCAGTCCACAGTCACTGGGCCCATCAGCCCCTAGGGAGTAAAGAGGCGTTCTTTTGTGGGAAGGTGAGGCCCAGGGGACTGGGTGAGCTCCTGGGTGGTTGATTTTACTGTGGCCCTGTGCTTAGTCTTCTAGCGTGTTAACAAAACGGGCTGGAGATGCTTAAGAGTGACCAAGGAGATATTCGTAGGGTGCAGCGGTGGAAATGGATATTCTTCGTTACTACTCTTGTGCTCCGTTGCCTATTTGTAGATCTGACTTTAGGTGTGTACACATGATCTGGTGATCTTGTGGAACATTCTAGACTGTGGAACACAGTAAGGTGTGAAGTGGTTGCCTCTCATCATGGGATTATGGGTGTACACTTCCTTTTTTATTGTTTTGTTGACTACAGATACTAGAAAATAGAGATAAACACTTATGAGTACTTTATTTTTCTAAGTTAGACTCTGAATTTCAGAGAGGAAAATTTTACTGCAGACTCAGAGTTGGGGTTTTATTGACCTGCAACTGTTACGAGCACTGTGTGTCTTATAACAGACGATTTCCCTCCAGAAATTCACAGTAATGTCTGTGGCCCAGTTTTAACAAGCATGCAGAATTCCAAGGTGAGTGCGTGTTGCTAGCCTCATTCTCAGCTCTACTTTTTCTTTCTGTCCTTATTTTTCCTCTATCTTGCTCACCTACTTCTAATTTATGTCACTTGATCATATTCCAAGTATCACTATATCTTTTCTAGAACAAGAAGTGGTAAAGATAAGTAAAATAAATATTGGGTCAGCAGTTGTGAGCTTCCTTTCTGTTTTATGATTTGTTTTTCATGTTACTGGTTTCCAAAGCATCAAACAAGTTTCACTGATTTCTTAAGTCTTCTGTCCGTAAATGAGTTATTTTTTTAAATGAGCAGGTTTTTTTGTAACTATTAAAAGTATTATACGAGAATATTAGAAAGTTTGGAAGTAAAGTTGCATGTAAAGTAGATAGTTGTCATTATCAGTTCTAGATTTTTCTTCTAACTTTTTATGTCCAAAATTTTAATACCAATGAAATCATATACAATTTCGTATCCTACTTTTTTCTTAAAACTATATTGAAACATTTTTGTTGTTAAAAATGACTTGTAGGCATGATTACTGATAACTGTAGAATAATTATACGATAATTTCCTTGACCATTTTTTTATTGTTGGATATTTAATTTCTTTGAACTTATTTAAATAATATTTCAGTGAACATCATTATACAAATATCTTTGCCACAATTTTAAAAAGTATTTTCTAATGATAGAGTCCTAGACATAGAATAGTAGCAGTTAAAGACAAATATATAAAGGGGCTTCCCAGGTGGCACAGTGGTAAAGAATTTGCCTGACAATACTGGAGACTTAGAAGATGCAGTTTCAATTCCTGGGTGAGGACGATCCTCTGGAGTAGGAATGGCAAACTGCTGGAAAATTCCATGGACAGAGGAGCCTGGTGGGCTATACAGTCCATGGGTTTGCAAAGGGTCAGACATGACTGAGTGACTGAACGCACACACACACACACAAGCCACAAATAAAGGGGATAATTCAGGCAGATATTTTTAAAAGCTTACAATGAGGGCAGCCTTCTTACCAGTGACACTAAAAGTAGCAATGCTAAAGGGGAAAAAATGGATAAATTTGACTATTTAACAATTTAAAAAATTCTGTGTAATAAAAGCTATTTGGCAATTATGATAGGTTAAATGGCTCTAAAGCATTTTCACATATGGAAAAGACTAGACTCACAAATTAAAAATAAACTTCTCTAACAAAAGAAGAAAAATATGCAGCCAACAAATATTCTAAAAGATATTCAATTGAAACAGTCATTAAATAAACAAAACAGATATACTATTTTTCAGTTATAATTCCATCGAAGATAACCAGTACTGAGAATATATGGTTAGAAAATAAATTGGTCTATATCTGGAAATAGTTTGTTGATTAAAAATTAGTATAATCTTTCATATTTACTGTTTCATACTTTCAAGAGAATTATCAAACAGTTGCTCAGTGATGTTTGCTGTAATGATCTATTGATTAAAAAATTAGAAATAACCTGAATGGTTATTTGGTTTAATTATGGTATATCCATGTGGATCATATTGATATAGAAAGATATCCAAGATATATTAAAGAGATATAGAAAATATGAGTGACTATGCATAGAAAAAAACATGGAAACCGTAATATAATTGCATTTTTCTCTGTTTAGAGGGATTATGGGTTTTATTTTGTATTACTTTAATTTTCCTGACGTTTTAAAATAAATGTGTCTAGTCTAAATAAGAAGGAAAAACAAACAACAAAAAAAAGCAATTGCCTGAGAGTAAAATTGGTTACAGCAGAAATAAAACTTGTGTTTCATCGTACATACTGCTTTTTGTGGTTATCAAAGATTGATTTTAAAGTTAGAGTAGAAATGTTACATAGACTATAATTCAGTGAAATGGTTTTGCAAACTATAATAAAGGGGAGCAACCAGTTGATATCATGTAACATTTAGGAGGGCAGAAAGCAGAGCCCTCTTACCTGTTCTGTTTACAATGAAAATGAGTTGCATTAATTTGTCATTGTTCAAAACCTACTTCTCATGAGCCCATAATCATTGGCAAGTCCCCAGACAGAGTCTGTTGGGGGCGCTCTGCAGGGTCTTGAAGCACTTCCGTTCCAGCTGCCTTCCTCCCGCTAGGGGAACCGAAGCTCTGGGAGTCGTGGTGGTGTCCCAGAGATGCTGGGACTGCTCATGCCCCTGCCTCAGGTGCAGGGCCAGGCTCTGTTGTTATTGTTCTTGATGTTGTTCGGTGGCTCAGTTGTGACCCCATAGACTGAAGCACACAGGCTCCTCTATCCTCCACTATGTCCCCGAGTTTGTTCAAACTCATGTGCTTTGAGTTGGTGGTGCTATCCAATCGTCTTGTCTTCTGCTGCCCCCTTCTCCTTTTGCCTTCAATTTTTCCCAGCATCTAGGGGCTAGCCACCCTGGTGGCCTAGAGGTTAAAGTGTCTGCCTCCAATGTGGGAGACCTGGGTTCGAGCCCTGGGTCGGGAAGATCCCCTGGAGAAGGAAATGGTAACCTACTCCAGTATCCTTGCCTGAAGAATCCCATGGACAGAGGAGCCTGGCGGGCTACAGCCCACAGGGTCGCAAAGAGTCGGACACGACTGAGTGACCTCACTTCACTTTCCCAGCGTCAGGGTTTCTTCCAATGAGCTGGCTCTTCGCATCAAGTGGCCAAAGTGCCAAGCTACTGCCCATGTTTCTGTCACCCTTGTGCCTAGAGATTAACAGTGATTTAGATTTAACTTTTTTCCTTCTCCTCTCTCTCTCTGGAGTTCTACAACACTCATTCCTCTGGGGAGCCTTCTAATAAATCATAAATGCCTCATTAAACAAACGTGCCCATGTCTCCCGCTCCTGCCTCTGCTTCACAGGGGAGGGTTGTGTTTCGTGGGCATATGCTGGTGTGCAGAACTTTGACAAGGGGAAAAGAGGCAGGAAGAGTTGGGGTTTTGTCCAAGATCGAGTCCTTTGACTTCACAGTTTTGCTCAGTCTGTGAGCCTGGCTTCTGGGGAGGATGAAATCATAATTTTTGATGCCAGAGCTGTTCACTGGCTGCTTCTGTGATGGATGACTCTTGTTTATGTGTTTTTAAGGTTTTCTTGGTGCCATGGATTAAAACAGACTTTTGATGTGAAAGATTTCAGTAAGTTTATAAAAGATAGCTTGAGCCATTTTTATTCTGTACTTTAAATTCTGAGAACTATGACTGCCATATAGTCGGTACCCTCATAGGGAGAAGTGGTGTATTGGAGACATAATTTTGGTTTGGACTAATTAATGTATAAAAATCTTGCTTTGGTATAAATTCATTTTATTTAGTATTGGTTTTTGTTAAGTGTTGAAATCACATTTCAGAAAACTTAAATTCAGGGAAGGGGATGTGATTAATATTTTTTTCTGCCATACAATGATATTTTAGTATCATTTCCTTCTAGATTAAAAAAAAAATCATCTAAAATGCAGTATAGTTTCAGGCTTATGGTCCTGGCAGGATATGGCAGAATAGGCAAAACCTTTTCTATTTTCATCTAATCTGGTTCCTAAATGAGCAGGTAATCTGTTATCTCTACTTTTTGTTTTTCCTCTGCCTTTGGCAGAACTTATCAGCATATTTAGCAGAAGGTGGAAACTTTTTTTTTTAAACAGAGTCACAGGTTTGGATTCAGTAAGCAAGATTCTCAGTGGAATTACTCTGTGTATGTGTTACTCACTTCAGTCATGTCTGACTCTTTGCGACCCCATGGACTGTAGCCCTCCAGGCTCCTCTGTCCATGGGATTCTCCAGGCAAGAATACTGGAGTGGGTTGCCATTTTCTTCTCCAGGGATCTACTAAAAGAAATTTTCAAAGTTAAGCTTGGAGATGAATCAGATGTTTTCTGAACACAATTTTGGGGGATAGTTCCATTTCCGAGGGGAATGAAATCTCAACATTTTCCATATAGATCCTTGAAATGTTTAACTAGACCCCACGCCTAGACTCGTCATTCCATCCCGGGAAACCCTGCCATGTGGCTGGCGTGTTTGGTGGAAGGAAAGTGTGTTCTTGCCCAGTTAGGTTATCCAGAAAGAGCTTTTTTCCTTCCCTGCTGCCAGGACAGCTGCTCTTTCTCACCCTGATTTTGTTCTGCTCTTCTCATCTGCAGAGTACTCGGGTGGAGTTTGACCTGCCAGAATATTCTGTCCGTCGAAGATACCAGGATTTTGACTGGTTGAGGAACAAACTGGAAGAATCCCAGCCCACTCATCTCATTCCCGTAGGTACTAAGTCAGTACAGCTTGTTACTCACTTTTCCTTCTTTCTCTTTCCTGACTGTTCACTCAACTCTCACCCCTCAAATTATGGGCAAACACTGCCTTAAATTTTATACCAGATCTACCCATCAGCTGTTCATTTTGTGGATGCTGTATAATTATTTCCATTTTGGGTTTTGATTTCTGATCTGCTATATCGTATGCTGGTTTCTTGGGTGGAGTGGGGTAGATTTTCATATTCCTTGTGACAAGGAGATTGATTTTTTTTTTTTAAGTATAGAGAGTTCTAGTTCTCCTTTGCTGCCTCCTTAAAGGCTGGCTGTTGCACCCTTCCTAGATACAGTTCTGAGGTTTGGAGAGCTGCCACCAGGTGGAGAAAGATGCCTCAGATTACAGCTGGCTGGGTTTTCTTGAGACATGGGTAATTCAGGGAGCAGGAGTCTAGCACATAATCCATCAACCATAGCTTTTCCTTTAAAACAACAAACCCAAAGCCGCCTAACTCTGTTTATTGAAGAAACATACTACTCGTCTGTTACTTTAGTTGCACATTAAAAAAAAAAACAAAAACTGGAGCAAATAAAATTTAAAAGACTACTTAAAATCAGCATACATGTGGAGTACTTCTCTGACTACTTTCTCTTTGAAGTATAAATGACTATTTAGATCCTAGATGCTTCTTGAGCTTTGGGGCTTTAGGGAAATTTGGGTCATGAAACACTTCAATAAGGGCTTTCAGTTCAGTTCAGTTCAGTTGCTCAGTCGTGTCCGACTCTTTGAGACCCCATGAATTGCCTCACACCAGGCCTCCCTGTCCATCACCAGCTCCCGGAGTTCACTCAGACTCACGTCCATCGAGTCCGTGATGCCATCCAGCCATCTCATCCTCTGTCATCCCCTTCTCCTCCTGCCCTCAATCCCTCCCAGCATCAGAGTCTTTTCCATGAGTCAACTCTTCGCATGAGGTGGCCAAAGTACTAGAATTTCAGCCTCAGCATCATTCCTTCCAAAGAAATCCCAGGGTTGATCTCCTTCAGAATGGACTGGTTGGATCTCCTTGCAGTCCAAGGGACTCTCAAGAGTCTTCTCCAACACCACAGTTCAAAAGTATCAATTCTTCGGCGCTCAGCTTTCTTCACAGTCCAACTGTCACATCCATACATGACCACAGGAAAAACCATAGCCTTGACTAGATGGACCTTTGTTGGCAAAGTAGTGTCTCTGCTTTTCAACATGCTGTCTAGGTTGGTCATAACTTTTCTTCCAAGGAGTAAGCGTCTTTTAATTTCATGGCTGCAGTCACCATCTGCAGTGATTTTGGAGCCCCCCCAAAAATAAAGTCTGACACTGTTTCCACTGTTTCCCCATCTATTTCCCATGAAGTGATGGCTTTATCTTTCAGTAAAAACCTTGGCTGGGTAACTTCTCAGCACTGCCTGCTGCATCTTCCAGTCATCCCCTCATGGTTGGAAGAGGCTGGCTATGCTGGGAGCTCTCTAGCAGTTTTCTTAATTTTCAAGGCAGAAGTGGCCATGTTGCTAGTGCTGTGAGGAGAATGAACCCCACCTCCACCCCCGCCTCACCCTCCACCCCCCACGCCCTACTCCCATTCCCTCTGCTCTTGAAGCCTAAAGTTTCCCTTTTCCTTTTTCTGATCACTTCAAGACATGCCAAAAGAAAAAAAAAAAGCCAATAGTTTGTAAGAAGTTGAAACTATCCCTTACAGATACTAATTTGGCAAAATTGGCGACTAGTGAATTTTTTTTAAATAAACTTTTATTTTAGAACAGTTTTAGATTTACTGAATTCTTGAGAAGACAGTGCAGTGAGTTCTCATAGACCTCACGGCCAGTTTGGCTTATTATAAACATTTTCTATTAGCATGGCACGTTTGTCACAAATAACGAACCAGTACCACTTTACATTTAGTTTCCTTAGTCCCAGGCTGTTTTGGTTGTGACGGTTTCTCAGGCTTTCCTGGTTTGGGATGACCTGGATCGCTTTGAGGAGTACTGGTCAGGCTTTTTGTGGAATGTTCCTCAGTTGAGATTTGTCTGGTGTTTTGCTCGCAGTTAGCCAGGTGTGATGTGTTTTGCGGAGGAAAAGCACAGAGGTTAAGTACAATCCTCGTTACATCATGAAAGGGTACATACTGTCATTAACAGTATTTATCACTGTGGATGTTAATCTTGTTCACCTGCTTTGAGATAATGCTTGTCAGGTTTTTCCACCGTACAGTTACCCCTTTTTTCTCTCCTCTGTAGAAAGTTGCTCTTTATGTGTAGTCCATACTATGCATAAGGGGAATTAATGCGCCACCTCCTGGCAACTAGGTGAATTTGAAGTTTTGCACTTAAAGATCAAAGTTAGACAGCGACACCTGCTGGTAAAACATAATAGCCTCATGTGTAGACACAAGCCAGAATTAGGAGACTGGAAGTCTTCCAGAATGCCCAAGGTGAATTTTTAAGTCTGTTATCTTTAACCAGTATCTTTAAGTCTGGTTTCCTTTGGTCTGGGTGGAAGCATTGAGTAGAAGGTACTTTTGAAGCATGTAGAGATTTAAATTTCTTCGTAAATTCTTAGTGCATATCTGGGGAGGAGAGAGATTCAGTGTAGGAGAGCATTTCTGACTTAAACATGAAAGTCAGACTGGAAACCGTTTTTTTCCCCAGAAGTTCACTTTACAGCAGCTTTTCTAGGAGGTGATTGTTTGTTGTTAATAATCAACTTTGTGTTGGTCCTCTTACAGCACTTGGGAAGATGAGGGATTATGAGATGGACAAAGACGCCTCTCCAGGAGAGTTTATTATCAGAGGGAGACCCAGTAAACACATAGCATAGTTATTGTTTAAATTTTCATTTCTTTTTTTAAGAAAAGCTTTATTGAGTTCTGATTGATATAGCATACAATTCACCCACTTGAAAATACAAGTCAAGAGCTTTTAGTGTATTCATAGAGCCATCAGCAGATCAGTGTTAGAACCTTTTCATGATCCCTAAAAGAAACCTCTTGATCCTTGCCTGTTAATTCCAAACCCTGTCTTTCCCAGGGCCTGGCGACCACTACTCTATGTCCTGTCTCTGTAGGTGTGCCTCTTTCTGGACGTTTGATATACGGAGAATCATACACAGTGGTCTTCTGTGCCAGTTTTCCCCATAGCGTAATGTTTTCAGTGCTCATTCATGTTCTAGCACGTGTCAGTCAGTGCTTTGTTTTTGTTGTCAGATGAGCGTCCCTTCTATGGAAATATCACATTTTCTCTGTTCGCTGCCTTTGATGGACAGTTGGGTTGTTTTCACTTTTTGGCTGCTGTGAGTAATGCTGCTGTGAACGTTCACGTGTGAGTTATTGTGTGGACATTATGTTTTCTTTTTTCTCAGGTGTATACCTAAGACTATAATTGCTGAATTGCGTTTAACTGTGTATTTAACCTTTTGAGGAACTGTGAGACTGTTCTCCAAAGTGGCTGCTTCATTTTATGTTCACGCCAGCAGTGTTCATCTCCTTCAGGATGGACTGCTTTGGTCCTTGCCATCCAAGCGACTCTTGAGTCTTCTCTAGCACCGGGTTGTCCTTTTATTATTGCATTAAGACCGTTCTTTATATAATCTGGATACTAGTCCCTTTTCAGGTATATGATTTGCAAAAATTTTCTCCCATTTAATGACTTGTCTCTCTATTTTCTTGATGGTATCCTGTGAAGTACAAAGTTTTAAAATTTTAATGAAGTCCAGTTTACCAATTGTACCCTGTGTGTGTGTGCTTTTGGTGTTTTAGCTAAGAAACCATTGCCTAATCCCAGATCACAGAGATTTACATCTATGTTGCTCACTGAAATTTTTATAATTTTAGCTCTTATATTTAGGTCTTTAACCTATTTTGAGTTTGTTTTTGTACGGTTAGTTTTCATTATCCAGTTAGTGAAGCTGGATATCTTCCTGTGACTTTACTGGAGGTTGACATTTCTTTTATGAATTGCCTCTTCATTTGAAAATTTTTTTCCTCATTGTTTTGTGAATACTCTGTATATCTGCAAAGGACATTAACGCAGTTGAGAATATCTATTTTTTTTCTTAGTTACCTTTTTTCTTCAACTTGACTTTGTAATAGTAGTATCCCTTCCCTCCCAGCCATGGTAATTTTTCCCGTACAGTTCTGGCTTTGAAGCTTGTTTCTAACCTGGGATGTTAAAAAAAAAAAGTAATATATTTTCTTCTGTTACTTTTGTGTCCTTGTATTTAGTGCTTAAAGCTGGAGTGTATTTTGACGTGAGATGGGGAGATCTTGTTTTTTTCAGATGGTGAGTTGTCCCACAACCGCTTAGGAGTAGTCAGTCACCTATATCATAGCTCGTGTGTTAGACTCTGTCATGCATTAGATTTGTATAGTCTTGGGCTGTTTCTGAACCTTCTGGTTCATCGATCTCTTTAGTGTGGTATCCCTGCTACACTATTGAATTATTATAAGTTTACAGAATGTATCAGCATCTGGTTGGATAGGTCCCTGTCTCTACCCACAGTATTCTTTGTTTTCCAAGTTTTTTTGGCTCTTTGCACATGCTTTATTTTTCAAGGGAACGTTAGAACTTTAGTGAGTCAGCTGGAAAATTGGGAATGATGGTGGAGAAATGGATATTTTTGCTGGTTTTTTTTTTTTTCCAATTTTAGTCAGCTATGGTTAAAACTTTGTGAGAATTCCTGAGCTTTCAGAGCCTATTGCTTATGTTAGGAGCATGGAGATAAAGTTCCCACTTTTTGGAGGGCTTCACTGGAGCCATGTGAAATGGCAGACAAACAGCCAGCCGGACTTTGGTTCTGGGGAGGCCCCCAAGTTCTTCCATTTGCTTCTTCCCATTGGCTGCCCTGAGGCTTGCCCGGTTTTCAGCCCCAGTGGCTCTGAACTTGGTAGCTTCCGGGGCTCTCCCAGGGAAACTCAACCCCTTACTTCCTGTCGACTGTTCCTTTGCCTGAATAGTATCACAAGATGGTTAATGGTGATGGGTTTTTCTCTCAACCCAATCTTTTCTGCTTTGTGTCTTTAACAAATTCTGTCCTATTAACAGTACCATTATATTCTCTAGTGCTCCAAAAAAAATTTCTCTTTTTATATTGCTTAACTTTTCTGGGATTTGAAAAGCAGAAACAATCAGGTGTTTTTCAAATGGCACCCTAAAGCTAGAGTTGCGGTGGATGGGGATGTTTGTCATCTCGTAATGGCAGTTCACTTTGCTTTTCTTTGTAATCTGACAGTGGGAGCCACCAGAGTCTTCACTGTGATGTGGTTTTTGCTTTTTAATTTACATTTTGTCTCGGAAGTTGGCTTTAACACTGCTTCATTAACTAGGGCACAACTCATTACGCAGCAGAGAGATTTCATGACTCGATGGGCACAGAGTTTGGAGATGAAGCAAATACATTTATTAAAATCTTTAGTTTTCAGTTTCACTTGGAAATTTAATGCTTGCTTCAATTTTTATGATGGGAGCTTTTCTAGAAAGCTGCATTTGTGTGTATTACGGACCCATTTATGTTTTGGGTAGTGGTAAACACATAGGAATTAATAAGGAGAAATTTGTAATGCAGTGTTTGTTTTTCTTAATATGAAGTAATCAGTAAAATGTCTCACTTCACTCTTTAGTTGGTTCCTTTTTTGTCCTGTTCAGTATATGTGCTTTTAGCTGATCAAGCACGTAAGTTAATAAGCAGTGAATTCACTGGTTGAACTTTGAATTAAATCAGGCTTGGTGACTGTTCTTTATAGGAACAAAAATTTTTTTTAATTAATTTTATTTAAGTGTAGTTGAGGCGCAATATTATATAAATGACAGGGGTACAGTGTAGTGATTCACAGTGTTTAAAGGTTCTGCTCCACTTATAGTTACCATAGCATATTGGCTATATTTCCAGTGTTGTGCAGTATATTCCTGTAGCTTGTTTTGCACCTAATTGTTTGCACCTCTTACTGTCCTCCTCCCGTAATCGCCTCTCCTCTCTCCCCGCTGGTAACTGCTGGCTGCTCTCTGTATCTGTGAGTCTGCTTCTGGTTTTGCTACAGTCACTCGCTTGTTGTACCTTTTAGATTCCACGTATCAGTGATGATGTGGTTGTTCAGTCTGCCGGTCTTGTTTGACTCTTTACGACCCCATGGACTGCAGCATGTCAGGCCTCTCTGTCCCTCACCATCTCCTGAAGTTTGCCCAAGTTCATGTCCGTTGCACCGGTGATCCGGCCATCTCATCCTCTGACGCTGTCTTCTCCTTCTGCCCTCAGTCGTTCCCAGCATCAGGGACTTCTCCATGTGAGTCAGCTGTTCACATCAGATGACCAAAATACTGGAGTTTCAGCTTCAGCATCAGTCCAATGAGTATTCAGGGTTGATTTCCCTTAAGATGGACTGGTTTGATCTCCGTGCTGTGCAGGGGAGTCTCAGGAGTCTTTTCCAGCGCCACAGTTCAAAGGCATCAGTTCTTCAGCACTCAGCCTTCTTTACAGTCCAGTTGCACAGCCGTATGTGACCACGGGGATATAGGTGACATCATACAGTATTTTTCTTTCTCTGTAGGACTTATTTCACTGAGTATAATACCCTCCAAGTCCATCTATGTTGTTTCAGATGGTTAAGATTTCCTTTTAATCTTGATGCTCTTTTATTTGTTTGTTACTTATTTTTGGTTAGGAGCAATATTTTCTGTTAGTTTGATATGAATAGGAAAAATAGTTTTCTGTCACGTAGCGGCTATGCAGTAAATATCTGTCAAATTGCATAGAAGAAGCAATTAAAAAAATGACAAGAGGACAGTGGACACATAAAGACTGAGCAGTTGAAATCTTTGTCCAGATTTGCTACCCAGAAACAGTAGCTTTTCTGAGACAATCTACTGTACTTTTATTTCATAGATTATAAAATACTTTCTTATAAACTAACATAAAGTATGGTATATATGAAAGTACTTTACCAGAGTATTTAGTGCTCTAAAATGTAAATGTTTTAAGATTAAACCTTGATATATTTAATAGATTATTGTAACATTTTGCAAATAGGATTTTTGAAGGTTCCAACACATATATATATATATATATATATGCATATATTGTTTTTTAAAAACTTCATTTTGGAAAATGCCGAAGTCGCTTCAGTGCGGTGACCCCTCAATGTACTCGTCACCTCGTCTCAGCACATATCAACTCATGACCAGTCTCGTTTCATCTCTGTCCCTACCCACTCCCTCATCCCCACACCAGGTGATTTTTTTCTTTTTCAAAAAAGTGACTTAAACAACATTTTTTAATCTAATAGTTCTGGAAGTCGAAAGTGCAAAATCAGTCTTCATGGATTAATATCAAGAATCCTGGAGTGGATAGCCTATTCCTTCTCCAGCGGATCTTCTGGACCCAGGTCTCCTGCACTGCAGGCGGCTTAGTAGAATAGTTGGTATATTGATATACACGGGGCTGTATCCCTTGTGAAGTTTCTAGGGGGGATTTGTCCTTCCCTTTTCCATCTTCTGGAGGCTGCCTGCATTGCTTGGCTCAGGCCCCTCCCTCCATCTTCAAAGCCAGTGGCATTACATCTCCTCTCCTCTCTGACATCTGGTTCCATCCTTCAATCTTTTTTTTTTAAATTAAGATAAAATTTACATAACATAAAATTCACCAAAGTGTATAATTCAGTGGCTTTTATTATATTCACAGTGTTTTGAATCACCATCACTATCTAATTTCAGAATATTTTCATCATCCCCAAAAGAAGTCCCATACCCATTAAGTAGTCCCATCCAATCCCTTCTTTTTCCCTAGCCCAAATATTATGAATAATGCTGTTTGAACATTTGCCGTACAAGTTTTTGTGTGAAAACTTGCTTTCAGTGATTTTGGCTATATGCCAAGGAGTAGAGTTGCTAGATTGTATGGCAATTCTAAGTTTAGGTTTTTGAGAAACTGCCCAACTGTTGTGCCAGTGGCTGAGCCGTTTTACATGCCTGCCAGCAGTGTGGGAGAATTCCCGTTTCCCTATCTACGTGCCAACACTTGTGATTTTCCTTTCTTTCCCGCCTTTTATGGCCGTCCTAGTGGATTTGAAATGTTATCCCAGGTGATATTTTTTTTTTAATACTTTGGCTTAAAACGTATATGGAGGTGCTGCTGTTTAGTCCACTTCCTTTTTTGCTTTCTGCCCTCAGAATTTACAAGTTAATACAAGTAGTTGGCATTCATTTGACATCTACCATGTGCTGGGAGCAGTGTTGAGCTCTTCACTTGTATTATTTCACTTACAGGGTATAGTTACCCTCAACTTGACCAGCAATCCAGACTCATATATGGGCTTCCCTGATAGCTCAGTTGGTAAAGAAGCTGCCTGCAATGCAGGAGACCTGGGTTCAATTCCTGGGTCCAGAAGATCCTCTGGAGAAGGGATAGGCTACCCACTCCAGTATTTTTGGGCTTCCCTTGTGGCACAGCTGGTAAAGAATCCGCCTGCAATGCGGGAGACCTGGGCTCGATCTCTGGGTGAGAAGATCCCCTGGAGAAGGGAAAGGCTACCCACTCCAGCATTCTGGCCTAGAGAATTCCGTGGCCTGTATAGTCCATGGGGTCGCAAAGAGTAGGACGCAACTGAGTGCCTTTCACTTCAGATTCCTATGCATAAACAACCCAGTAGGTAATTATAAGGGGGCGGAAGAGAGTAGGTGTATTCTTTTAAGGAAGCTTGAAATGGGAAGAAACAAATTTATGAAGCCACAGACATTTAATGATAAGATTGCTTATTACAGAAGGAAATTCTGTTTGCAGAAGGATTCACTCCCAGGTTCCTTTAACTAGCAAGCTTCTTTGGTTCATTAAACCACGTTCAAGGTACTAAATCTGAAGAATGGATAACTCTTTTCAGAAGGTTGTCTGTTGTGTGAAATGAGGCACACCTAACTACTTATTTGCTCATTAGACCTTTTCCCTGATTCTTGTTCAGCGTAAGCAGATGGGAGTATGCTCAGCAGGACTCATGAGATTAAAATGGCACTGGATTTGGTAATTAGAAAGTTTTGATGATTTGAGAAGAGTGGTTTCTGCATTAGGCAGGGATGGGGCAGAGAAATGCAGCCTTGAAGGCAGTACCACGGATGGCTTCATTTTGGGGTGAAGAAAGGTTAGGGGTGGAGAAATCAAGGGGAAAGAGTGAAAGTAAAGGTAAATGGTTCTTTTCAAAAAGGCTGAATGAGACGGGAAGGAGATGGAGAAGATATAAGGTTAAGAGATAGATTTTCCACCCCCCCCGCCATGGTCAGTAGCATGAGAACCAACCATGTTTTTGTAGACTGAGAATAGAGCTAGGTCAGATGTTGAAGACAAACGGCAGAGAAGGTGTAAATAATTGATGAGGACAGGTGCAAGACAGTGAACTAATGGACACAGATGGAATGGTTAGCTCTGGGCACGGGGATGTTCTCTGTAGCAAACTGAGGCGTGGAGGCAAAGGTGGTACCCAGTAGAGTCTTGACTCTTGAGATCGAAAACATATGGTCTTTCCAAAGCACTTCAGGTTGAGGCTGTTGAATTCGCTCATACGCAAGTGCTTCTTTTCCAGGAGTGCTGGTATTGCCAATTCCTAAATATTTCAAGTGTCTTCTGTTATAAAATCTGGGTTGCTTCTTGGCTTTCCCTACTCTTAAGTGCTTAGGATTCTACTTTGGGGGCTTAAGTTCTTGTTCATGTATCTTATTTCAACATTTGTGTACGTGTGTGTGTGCACGCATGCGCTTAGAGGTTTATAACTTGAAAAAAATTTCTTTATAGACATATTACAGAATTTAAGGAGGTCGCAGACTTAAATGCTTGTGCCAGTTTTTTGGTCTCCTCATCAGCACTTGTTTCTTTTCCTTTCCTGTCTTTCTCCATCTCTATTATGGTCATCCTAGTGAGATACCATCCTAGTGAAGTGGTATCTCACTGTGATTTTGGTTTGTATTTCCCTAATGACTAATAATGTCGAGCATCTTTTCATGTGCATTTTGGCCATTTGTGTGTCTTCTTTGGACAAATGTCTACTGGGTCACTTAACCTTTTAAAAATGTAAATGTTCTTTTAATATTTCATAATCAAAACACTTCCAAATTATGCATTAGTGGGTACTCTCTTTCCCTGTGGTGGCAGTGATGAGGAAGGCCTTTTAATGAAGCTGCCACGGAAATAGGTTAAAGCTCAAAGATCCCTTGGCGGCCAGGTAGTATTAAATTGCCCACAATGTTGGCTGAAAGTAAATAACAATGGAGAGATTCAAGTAAGGAGTAAAGGAAGTTATATCATTAAGAACTTTTAAACATAAACCTAAATGAAAAAAAAGGGCTTTGGAAAAATAGGGTATTTTGTAGACACAGGGGTTTCCCTAATATGCTTATTTTTTCATTTACCAAATTCTTTTATTCTTTGAACTGGAAGTAGAATCTGAGGCTATGTAAATAATATGGCTTGTGTCTGGCTCCTTTCCTGTCTTTCTTATCTTGTGCTAGCTTTCCCACTTTGTCACCTGTGCATCAAGCGGCGTAAAGATAACAACTGGATTTACTGGAAGATGTTACCTGACTATTTTTGGTGTTCCAGAGACTGTGCTCTACTGTTTCATTTTTTTTTATTATTATGAAATTGACAGTGTACTTGTAATTTTACTCCATCAGCGTTTTCTCAGACTTGTTTATACTGATGACTACATAAAGATCTAACTGATTTAAGAAAGACCATTCTTGATGGATGGGTCCCAGGACTTATTTGCTAGCCTAGTTTTTCCTTGCACCTGCCTATCAGTTATTCTGAATATTTTTCTCCATGTCATTGTAGCCACTTCCTGAGAAGTTTGTGGTGAAAGGTGTCGTGGATCGATTTTCAGAAGAGTTTGTGGAGACCAGAAGAAAAGCTTTGGATAAATTCCTGAAAAGAATTACAGATCACCCTGTGCTCTCCTTCAATGAACACTTTAATGTTTTCCTTACTGCCAAGGTAAGGCAGACTCTTTTCTATTCCTCCCCCAAATCAGCATTCTTTCTACTCTCCCTTGAAAGGTGTTCTGATCTCTCCAAGGCACACCTGTAGTAAGTGGGTGACATAGAATTGCTCTGGGTTTGTGTCTTTAGTGTTTTTTCTTGGTGCTCGTCTGCCCTGGCATGGTTTCCGGGTTAGAATTCAGGAGAACTATCCCCCTGCAGCAGCTGAGGAAGTTAGACTATTTTCACTTGCCAAAAGCAGAGATGTTTTCCTGAACACTTACCAGCAATATTACTGGACGAGGCCATTCTGATAACAGTGGGCATGAAAGGGTGAGAATGTTCATTGAGGGTTTGGTAAGGACATTTTTCACAGGAACTTCATGAGTGTTGGCTCGGAGTCTCATTTCACGGGTGAGGAGACTGAAGCTCAGGGTGTGTGTTCGAGTTCAGCTGGCATCACTGGGGTGTAAACTGGGTCTTTGTGGCTCCTGAGGCCACAGTTTTCCTGGGTATCAGACCACCTGACCAAGAGGAGTTTAGCATTACTTCAGTTTAGTTCAGTCACTCAGTTGTGTCCAACTCTTTGCAACCCCATGAACTGGAGCATGCCAGGCCTCCCTGTCCATCACCAACTCCCGGAGTCCACCCAAACCCCTGTCTATTGAGTCGGTGATGCCATTCAACCATCTCATCCTCTGTTGTTCCCTTCTCTTCCTGCCCTCAATCTTTCCCAGCATCAGGGTCTTTTCCAATGAGTCAGCTCTTCATACCAGGTGGCCAAAGCATTGGAGCTTCAGCTTCAGCTTCCGTCCTTCCAATGAATATAGCATTACTTACCTGCAGCCAAGTTCCTGGCAGGTGGGCATTTTCCAGGCACTTGCCAGGGACAGAGTCAGGACAAACACAGGTGCTGGATTCTACATAGTCAGACTCAAGTTGGCCATCTCCCCTTCAGTAAATTTAAGAAAATTGAAATCATTATCAGGCATCATTGAAATCACATCAGGCATCTTTTCTGGCCACAATACTGTGAGACTAGATATCAATTACAGGGGGAAAAAAAGCTGTAAAAAACACAAATACATGAGATTAAGCAGTACATTTCTAAATAACGAAAAGGTTACTGAGGAAATAAAAAGTGAAATTAAAAAATTCCTGGAAACAAATGTCAGTGGGAACATGACAGCCCCAAACCTATGGGATGCAGCTGACTCAAGGGGCCACCCCCTGCCTAGTCGCGGGACTTCCCTCTTGGCAGAACTGGTCCAGAACCCAAGGTGCTCCACTCTGTCTGTCTGCAGAAGTGAGAGCCCGTGTTCAGACTCTCGTGCCAGCTGTCTTCCACCCCCCATCCCTTTACGCTCATGCCTCCTAGTCTCGTGTTCAGGCCATAGGTAATTCCTCCCGCATTGGCAAGGATATTTAGGTCCAGGTACTTTCCAATTTTCTTTTTCAAAATCCCATATTGAGAAATATTTACAAACAGCGTCACCTGACGTAAAGACCTTAGAGGGATGCCATTCTGCAGACAGTGAGGACCACATGCCAGAGTCCACCAGTGTTGCAATTTGTTTTTTGGTTTTTTTTTTTCCCCTTTTTCCCAAACCTCAATTGGCACTCACCCTCCTGGATGACTTTCTTATTCATCTTCTCTTTTCCCTGGAAGCCTTCCCTCCACAGTTCAAACTTGTGTTCTTTTAAAAAAAATGAATATTTCCTGGTGAACTGCTCCTCAGGCACAGTTCTTCCAGAGTAAACGCAAAGTAAAGTCCCCCCTGTTCTCCAGAAGTACAACACACCGTTTCACCCAAATTGCAGGTTTCATCATTTTTATTGAATAAAAGGACAAAGCAGGAGAAAGCTTGGATCCCTGGTCACTAGGAATTTGTGTGAAAAATAAGGAGGAAGGTATTTTTTTTTGTATGTGTGGTTTTTATTTGTGGGCCAAGCAAGATGGACTGATGTTTAAAATGTCTTCAGGTTTGTTACTGAAGGAGAACACACGTCCAGAAAAGTGCGCCAATCATAGCTCAATAGGTGATCAGAAAATGAACACGCCCTTTGCGACCATTACCTGTATCAAGACAGAAAATCCCCAACACCCTGGAAGCCCCCCTCCCAGTCACTCGCGCCCTCCTCCTCCCTAGAACGAACGCTGGCCTGATTTCTAGCATCGCAGAGCGCTGGCTGGGTTTTGCCTC
Organism: Capra hircus; assembly: GCF_001704415.2. Classification (NCBI taxonomy): domain Eukaryota; kingdom Metazoa; phylum Chordata; class Mammalia; order Artiodactyla; family Bovidae; genus Capra; species Capra hircus. The sequence goes on from NC_030815.1 coordinate 101,792,809, forward strand.
CCACCCTCTACTTCCCTTACGTGGCTTCGGTTGGATATAAATGAATGAATCTCAGCTGTTGAATTTTGCTCCTAAAGACAATTTAGGATATTTTGTACAAGAGAAAGGGACTCTTTAAAAAAAAGTTGTATTTCAACAGTTGTGCTTAAATGAACGTGTGCAGGGTCAGTGTTCCTTGTTGGAAAGGAAGGAGTCCAGCCTAGAACCTGGTGGCAGGAGAGGGGTGGCGGCCGGAGAAAGAGGAGACCTGGTGTGTGCAGGGATGCCAGGGGGCGTGTGAGCACGGGTGGGCCGCGATGACACAGGGGAGGAGACGTGTGTGTGTCTGTGTGTGTGTGGTTAGCCGCGATGACACAGGGGAGGAGACGTGTGTGCCTGTGTGTGTGTGGTTAGCGCCTTACCTAACTCAGCTACTTTTCTTTTGCTTTTTAATAATTAAAAAAATATATTTATTTGGCTGTGTTGCATCTTAGGTGTACCGCAGCATACAGGAGCTTAGTTCCCCAGCCAGGCATTGAACCCACGTCTCCTGCATCAGGAGGTGGACTTGTAACCACCGGACCACCAGGGAATCCCCAGTCCCTTATTTTCAGAGTCCTCCAATTCCTAAAGGAATTGGCTTACCGAATCCTGGCCGTGTGAGCGGGTGAGCCCTTTGAGTCTGTCTCTTCGTGTGTCATCCTTAGGACCTGAACGCCCACAAGAAGCAAGGGATGGCATTGCTGACTCGAGTGGGCGAGTCGGTCAAGCATGTCGCTGGCGGCTACAAGCTGAGAAATCGGCCTCTTGAATTCGCAGCCATCGGCGAGTACTTAGACACGTTTGCGCTCAAGCTGGGAACCATCGATCGAATAGCCCAGCGGATCATCAAGGAAGAAATAGGTGAGTTGTGTGTCAAGGTCTGGGTCAGGCCCGCGAACCACGTTTGCAGAAATGGCACTCGTGTGTGCCAGGCAGAATCAAACTGCTGAAATGCTGGAGTGGCAGAACCAGGCCACACTATCCTCGTGAAACCAACACACATGTATATATACGGAGCGGGGGAGGTAGTTGAGACCAGAGGGGAATTTTGTACTCCATCCCTGGCCTTGCATTTCATCCTGTGTTTGATTTCCCCACGACAAACAGCCACTCTGAGCCACTAGGCTTTTCTAGTTTTTTCTCTCGATTTCCCTTCTTCCATCGCCAGAGGATGAGATGGTTGGATGCCGTCCTCTCTCTCATCTATAGGGACGATCATTTAAAAATTAAACTTGAGTATCTTTTCTGGCAGAAAGGTGATTGAGAAGGACAGCCTGTGTTTGCCAAAGTTCTGATCCTGAGGAGGTTTCAGACTTGAAATTGACTCACCTGCCTCGCCTTGGCTTCATTTCAAGCCCACTCTTCCTGAGAGTTCCAGGCCTTTCTTTACCCTTCCTGGTTGCTGCCGCTGTTTCATCCCCGCCCCTCTCTTGGCCACTAGCTTTTCTGTATCCCAGAATGTGGGGGCCTTTTGTCTTCTTACACACGTGTAGGCCAAACACTATGTGTGATCATGCTGGCATGTGATGTGAAACGTAGGAAAGGATTCCCCGGTAGCTGCAGTCCATTGGTTATTGAAAAATGGCAGCAACGTTTTTATCGTAACGGCAAGAATCCTTGCCATTGATGGCCAATTTTCTTTGTGAGGAGAAATAATATTTTCCCCTGTTCTCTGTGTTTTAATTCTCCTTTACCTGCTGCTGGTCTTATGTGGGCCTGCAGGTTTTAGAGATGGCTTTAGGTACCATCCACACCTAAAGATCATATGGGGTAAATTCTGATGGGCCCAAGGTGGTGGGGTGACCCCTGAGTGAGAAAGCGAGTCTGCCTATGTAAGCCCACACTTTCTTATATCAGGTATTTCCTAAAATTCGATTGGTTTTCCATTGTGACTGATTTTCTTTTTTTTTCCCTTTTGAAAACATCCCCCTAAACCTATATGAAACTCTGCTTCCATGGCCTGTCAAAATATTGCTTCACTGTAGGAGTAGGTGAGTAAGTTTTTTGGAAGATATTTAGTGGATGTCACTCCCAGTACTTTTCCCCTGAAGGCTTGGGGGCTCCCATTATCCAGAGGCATGACATTTCCATTATGGAGTGGAGTTGACTGATGTTATGATGTTAGCTACAACATCAGCTTACAGAAATTGTAAAAAATATTCTGTTACCATCAGTGCTGTGTTTAAAGGGAAGCATGCTCAGAGAGCTCTTTCCTGCAATAGTTACTGAGTCAGTAATACCAGCAATTACTGCCCAGCCAGATCTCAGCTGGTTTTTCTCTTCCCCCTTTCAGTTCAGTTCAGTTGCTCAGTTGTGTCTGACTCTTTGCGACCCCATGGACTGTAGCACGCCAGGCCTTCCTGTCTATCACCAACTCCCAGAGTTTACCCAAACTCATGTCTGTTGAGTCGGTGATGCCATCCAACCATCTTATCCTCTGTTGTCCCCTTCTCCTCCTGCCCTCAATCTTTCCCAGCATCAGGGTCTTTTCCAATGAGTCAGCTCTTCACATCAGGTGGCCAAAGTATTGGCATTTCAGCTTCAACATCAGTCCTTCCAGTGAACACTCAGGACTGATCTCCTTTAGGATGGACTGGTTGGATCTCCTTGCAGTCCAAGAGACTCTCAAGAGTCTTCTTCAACACCATAGTTCAAAAGCATCAATTCTTCGGCACTCAGCTTTTTTTATAGTACAACTTTCATATCCATACATGGCTACTGGAAAAACCATAGCCTTAGCTAGATAGACCTTTGTTGACAAAGTAATGTCTCCGCTTTTGAATATGCTATCTAGGTTGGTCGTAACTTTCCTTCCAAGGAGCAAGCATCTTTTAATTTCATGGCTGCAGTCAGCATCTGCAGTGACGTTGGAGCCCCCCAAAATAAAGTCAGCCACTGTTTCTACTGTTTCCCCATCTATTTGCCATGAAGTGATGGGACCAGATGCCATGATCTTTGTTTTCTGAATGTTGAGCTTTAAGCCAACTTTTTCACTCTCCTCTTTCACTTTCATCAAGAGGCTCTTTAGTTCTTCTTCGCTTTCTTCCATAAGGGTGGTGTCATCTGCATATCTGAGGTTATTGATATTTCTCCCGGCAATCTTGATTCCAGCTTGTGCTTCTTCCAGCCCAGTGTTTGTCATGATGTATTCTGCATATAAGTTAAATAAGCAGAGTAACAAAATACAGCCTTGACGTACTCCTTTTCCTATTTGGAACCAGTCTGTTGCTCCATATCCAGTTCTAACTGTTGCTTCCTGACCTGCATACAGATTTCTCAAGAGGCAGGTCAGGTGGTCTGGTATTGCCATCTCTTTCATAATTTTCCACAGTTTCTTGCCCAGCCAGATCTCAACTGGTTTCTCTTCCCCTTTTAGAGTACCTTGTAGAGCTGAGAGAATACGGGCCCGTGTACTCCACATGGAGCGCCCTAGAGGCGGAGCTGGCCGAGCCCCTGGAGGGTGTGTCAGCCTGCATCGGCAACTGCTCTACAGCCTTGGAGGAACTGACCGATGACATGACGGAGGACTTTCTACCTGTGCTCAGGGAATATATTTTATACTCTGACTCCATGAAGGTAAGCTGGCTCCCTCATTGTGCACCTAGGTACTTTCTTTGTTGTCATTAACCAAAAACTAATTGGTTATTGCCTATTTGCTTGTGGTATTGGGCTTCTCTGGTGGCTCAGCTGGTAAAGAATCTGCCTGCAATGTGGTAGACCTGGGTTCGATCCCTGGGTTGGAAAGATCCCCAGGAGAAGGGAACAGCTATCCACTCCAGTATTCTGGCCTGGAGGATTCCATGGACTGTATAGTCCACGGAGTCACACAGAGTCGGGCACGACTGAGCGACCTTCACTTCACTTGGGTTTCCTTCTTCCTAGATGGGCAGGGTCAGACATGTGGACTGACCTCTTTCCTGAACATGTAGAAAGAACGCATGGTGAATCCAAGTATGTGAATTAAATGAAAAAAGAAAAGAAAGTTTGGAAGAGATTCTTACTAGAATCTTAGAGGGGGAGCTAGCTAGAGTTCTCTGAGTGTTTGAGATGTAACATCTGATTAAGAACAGTATGTTGTGAGAAAAGAGCAATTGAATAATAATTAGAGCTCTTTGAAGTTAAAGTGTGGCTGCTAAAATAAAATGGAAGAGCACAGTTGGAAAATGAGGCTGAGGAAATCTTGGGAAGTATTGTAAAACGAACTTAAAAATGTAGCTGGAAAGTAGAACAAAAATGCGAAAATACTGAAACTGTGAAAGAAGGATAAAAGACGTAGAGGATTCATCTCTAAGGTTCAGCGTGTGACTAATAAGAGTTATGGTTGAAAGGACAGAGAAAACTGAGAAAAGGAAATTATGAAAGAAGCAATACAAGAAAGTTTCCCTAAACCAAAGGGCACAAGTCTTTAGATGAAAAGGACAGGGTGATTACCCAGCAAAAGGACTGGACAGAAAACCAACCCAAAGCATATCGTTGTAAAATTTTAGGGCAGAAGTGATAAGATTCAGGTACAGGATCAAATGCTTTAATTGTCCGCATTAGAAACTGCCCCAGCCTGCAGTTAGACCGGTTGGAGAGTGTAGCTGCGGGGCACTCCTGTGATGGTGGGCGAGGTTTATCTTGGCTAGCTGGCTCATTTTTATAGATGAAGAAGCAGAGGTTCACGGGTAGATCTTTTCTCTGCTCCACGGTCCCAGTTCTAATGAGCAGCCACCTTATATTCATGCCTTTACTGTTGGCGAGAGAAACTGGGTCAGTTCCTGCTTGTCAAGGCTGAGGCGGACCTTGTCTGTCTTTAAGTGTCGTCGTGGCACGGCACGTTCTGTTCCCCTCAGAGGCAGAGAGAAAGCACAGCAAACGGCCCTAGGAGCCCACGTGGAACTGATGGGTCATGGTCAGTGGACAGTGAAGGCAGCTTGTGCTGGATTGGTGGCTGAGGATGTGTGCTTCCAAGAACACTGTGGAGTGGGCAGAGCTTGAGAGAGAAGGGTACCATAGTTGCCCTCAGGCCCAGGACTCAAACACGCTGTAGACATCTGCAGGTGAGCCCCTTATATGGGCTCACATTCTATACACAGCGTGTATATAAAATATGGTTATGATAGTGATGGGCTGGGAGAGAGAACACGTTAGAGTCTTTAGCAAAGTCCTAGCAGTGCTTTTTGAGCACTGGTGTCAATATGACCAGGCCAGGAGTTGGAGAAACTTTATTTAAGAAAGTTAGGGAAGGGCCCTATACTTCATATCTCACACTGCCTTATTCGTGGAAGGTAGTCGGTGAATATTTAATTGAAGCTGACAGTGTGGTGCATTTAGAATGTTTACAGATATCTAACTATTGTATGACACCTATCTTGTTATTTTTAATAACTTGTAGTAGGTTTATCTACACGTAGCAAGTCAAAGAACATGCTTATCTCAGAAGTACTGGTTATAACTAGTGAGATGAGAGTCAGGGAGAGAGTGATAAGGTAAAGGCCAATGTGAGTGGAGCCAGCTGAGCAAGGGAATGGGTGGCAGGTGGGGAGGTCAGATAAGTAAAGGATAAGACGTGAGGAGATATACGGTAGTGTCTTAAAGGTCATAGTTGGTAAGTCTGGATTTTGTTCTTAGGAATAAAAGAGAAGCCATTTGGTTTCATGCAGGGAAATGACAGGCTATGGTTTGTACTTTAGGAAGACAGCTGGTGCTATAATAACGAAGAATGGATTGTGGAGAGAAAGGGTCGGGGAGAGGGAGAGAGAGATAAAGGTCCGGAGGCCATCAGGAAAGTTTTGCAGGGAGCCGAGCAGCAGATAACTGAGGGTAGAGCTTGGGGAAGTGAGCAAACTTGGGATATATTTTGTGTGCAGGACCAGCTAGACTTGCTGCTCTGTTAATGTGAAGTGAGACATGAGGGAATTTGAGGATGACTCCTGGGTTTTGGGCTTCAGCAACTGTGTTGATAAAGGTCCTGTTTAGTGAGGGGCAGAAGTTTGGAGAAGAACAGTTGGGAATCAAGTTGTTTTGGCCATACTGAGTTTAAAAAAGTGCCTATTAGACTTTGAAGTAGAGCTGTCATGGCATCTGGTTATGAGTTCAGAAGGAATAGAAATTTGGGAGTGGTTTGTTTATAGATGGCGTTTAAATCTGTGAGACTTGGGGCAATCATCTGGTGAGAAGAGACTGAGGCAAATAGTCTGGGACTCTTCCTGTATCTCCCAGTATTTAGCGGTCTGACACCTAATTAGGGGGCTGGACAGGTAGGAGAAAGGAGCCTGAAAAGGAGTGGTCAGTGTGCTAGGAGAAAGAGTAGAGGAGGGCCTTAGTGAAGCCCAGAGAAACAACTGTTAGAAAGAACATGGTAAGCAGTGACCATCAGACTTAATAATGCGGAAGTCGCTGCTGATCGTGATTCAAGGTGTAAGATGTAGCTACAAGGTTTGGGTTGGAAGACCCAAAAATTGTTTTAAAAATTCTGATCATTTCATTGCCATACGATCTCTTGACTTTATTTTAAATTTTTCTTAAAAATTTTTTTTTGGAGTATAGTTGATTTTACAATGCTGTGTTTGTTTCAGGTGTACAACAAAGTGATTCAGTTATACTTATATTCATTCTGTTTCAGACCTTTTCCCCATAGCAGTCATTACAGAATACTGAGTAGAGTTCCCAGGGCTATACAGTAGGTCCTTATTGGTTATCTGTTTTATGTATAGTACTGTATGCATGTTAATCCCAAGCTCCTGATACCATGTTTCCCTTCTGTTAACCATGTTTGCTTTTGATATATATGTCTGTTTCTGTTTTATAAGTTCTTGTGTGTCATTTTTTAAAAGTTGGATTCTACATGTGAGCGGTATAATATGATATTTATCTTTCTCTGTCTGACTTAAACTTCACTTACTATGATAAAGTCCAGGTCCAGTCTGATTTCTTTGGCCCATGCGCCTACTCCCCCAGAGACCACGAGGTGGAGCTAATGAGTCAAGTGACTAGTCTATGCTTTTAGGTTGCCCACTTAGCTGCTGCTAAGTCACTTCAGTCGCGTCCGACTCTGGGCGACCCCATAGACGTTAGCCCACCAGGCTCCCCCGTCCCTGGGATTCTCCAGGCAAGAACACTGGAGTGGGTTGCCATTTCCTTCTCCAATGCACGAAAGTGAAAAGTGAAAGGGAAGTCGCTCAGTCGTGTCTGACCCTTAGCATGGACTGCAGCCTACCACGCTCCTCCATCCATGGGATTTTCCAGGCAAGAGTACTGGAGTGGGGTGGGTGCCTTTCAAAACTTAAAAAAGAGATTTTCTAGAAGGCTGATTTGAGGGGAAGAAAGTCCTCCTTCCTAAACAAAAGTGGCTATAGGCTTGAGGGCCTGATTTCTTGAAAATGTGAAGAATTAGGGATGTATCAATATACATAATGATCTCAAATATTTTTCAATTTAGAAAAATATAAAAATCAAAACTCTGAGATTCCCAGTTAGGGTTGACTGGATACATATTGAAACTTCCTCTTTCCATACAATCAGAATGACTCCAGAATGATTTCTTTTTTTTTTTTCAGGGCTTAAGTCGGCGGGGCGGGGGTGGGGGCAGTGGGTGGGAAGAGCAGCAGGAAGGGAAACTGCAGCAGTGCAGTTAGGAACCAAAAGCGAGCTGAGAGGTGGGAGAGACGCAGGTGACTCAAGGCTGCTGAAGCTGACTGCGGGGAAAACAGAAGCCACCTAGTTTACACTGCGGACTCTTTCAGGAAGGTGGAGAGTGGCCAGCACCAGCTACCTCTGGGACTGCGGGAAAGAGGGAGCTGAAGACAAGGGTTGAGCAGGGGTCTGTTTATGAAGCAGCTAGAGCGTCCAGTTCTGTCCTCCTTCCAAACACCGGGGCACTGTCCCTTCGCCACTCGGGCAGAACTGGAGGTGTATTCTCTGCTGCACACGCTTGATAGCTCAGTCGTGTCCGACTCTTTGCGACTCCGTGGACTGTAGCCCGCCAGGCTCCTCTGTCCGTGGGATTCTCCAGTCAAGAATACTGGCGTGTGTAGCCATTTTCCTCCTCCGGGGGATCTTCCCAACCCAGGGATCGAACCCACGTTTCCTGTATCTTCTGCATTGCAGGTGGATTTTTTACCCACTGAGTCACTAGGGAAGTCCCCATAGAGGGTCTCTGCTCCAAGAGACACCGGGCACCGTTGAGGGTGGGGACTGAAATCCTAAAATCAAGAGCGAAAGGTTACTGAACGTTGAAACTCTTGGTTGTCTTCCTCTGCTTGGGCTCTCAGCCTTATACCTTTTCCTGGAAGAGTTGGAGGGCCTTTTAGAAAAATCTAAACAGGCTGGGAGAAGAGACTAGAATATACTGATATTTAGTGGGAGGGAGGAATCCTCAATGAAAGGACCCAGCAGAGTCCCTGTAGAGAACTGTCAGGAAGCCCTCCATATCAGAGAAGTTTCAACCAGTTTTTAGTGTTTCCGTCTTGGGAGAGTGTGCAGAAAAGGCTTACCAAATATTTAAGGGAAGCTTCTAATGTGACTACAAGTAAATACAAAGAAGGGAAAAACATGAAACATCACTGCGGGAGAAGAACGTTTCCAGGAAAAAAAATTCATTGATATCTTCAGAAAGAGAAGAGATGTCACAGCAATAAAACAAGCATTTTTAAAATTCCAGAGAATAAGCAAAGAGCTCATGGAATGACGATCAGGACAGAAATGAAAAAACAAAACCACAAACAGAGTTAGAAGAACAGTTTAAGGAAATGACTATAAAATGAAACAGAAAGACAGATGGAGGATTGGAGAGAAAAAATATACAAAAGTGAGAGGACCAGACCAGACCAGATATCTACCAATATCTCAGATATCCAATATCTGGAAAACAGGAGGAGCAAACAGAGAGATGGGGGAGCATCAGAGTCATTCAAGAGAAAAGACTGGAAGTGAAGACAAAACATGTTACTGGCCGTGCCTGAAAGATGAGGTGGTTAATGCTTAACCTCTTCCTCTACATTTTTCTTTATTTTTCAAATTATCTGTAACAAATATTGTTTAAAATGAAGGCACAATGTGTGGTTTTAGTATTAGCAATATTGTCCTAGAAAATGTAACTCACAGGTGGTCTGTCATCAAAGAACGAATGTGTAAAAAAGAGCATGTTGGAAAGGGCGACCTAAGTTTGGTCATTTAAGTCACACATGTCACCAGGATCAAATTCAGACTAAATTTCTTGCCTCTAGGGAAACGCTGTCACGGAGGGACACCCAAAGACAGGCCCCAGGGCTATGTTGGGTGTCAGATGTTTTTCAGTTATTATAAATGTTCAAAATCGAAGTGCATTTGACATATTAGTCTCATGTGTGCCCTTAATGACCCCGCATTTGCATACATTGTAAAGTGATCACCAAAATAAGTCTAGTTGCCTCTGTCACCTAACAGGGTTAGCGCAGTGTTATAACCATGTTCTCCATGACGGTGCACCCTCATAACTTAGTTATGTCTGGAATTTTGTACCTCTGGATCCCCTTTAGCCATTTCGTAACCCTCCTAATAACCCTTTTTCCCTCTGACAACCACTGACCTGTTCTCTGTGAGTCTGGACTTGGTTTGGTTTTGTGTGTTTGAGTTTTATTCTCATTTGAGCTTCTTTGTTACGGAACACTCCTCATTAAACACAATCTCCCCCTGGCTCTTTCGGGCTGTCAGCCCTAGGCGTACCAGGCCGTAGGCCACTCTGTACTGTCATTCTCTCCATGTGGCTGAGCTGTTCCTACTGCTCTCATTTACTCTCTCAATCCCGTTTCACCTCTTACAAAAGGATCTGATGCTCAAAAACCTTCTGGACCCCAGGAGCCTTCGGGATAGCTGCTGACCGTTTGCACTGGGGCTGTCTTTGGACTGCATTTTCCTCCGCCCCCACGTCTGTGAACCCACAGCCTCCTTAAGGGGAGGCGTTCCTGTTTCCTGGGTGTCGGGCTTTCCAGTTGATCCTGACCACCATGGCACGCTGGAAAAAATCCAGTGCAGATGTCGAGAGCCAAATCACAGGCTGTACTGGGTCAGCCAAAAAAGTTCATTCGGGTTTTCCGTAAATTTGGCTTTTCCGCAAAATGGTATGGAAAAACCTAAACAAACTTGTTGGCCTGCCTAGTATCTGTGATCTAATTTCCTGATGCTTTTGTTTAATGGCTGTTATTAGTTTGCTCTGTAAACATTTTGGATGACAGGTATTATGTTTCCATTGCTTAACTTTTTTATTCAAACACTCGCCCACTCACATTCCATCTTATTCTAGCTCTCCTCCCACCTGCTCCCAGCCCCCACCCCCTGGCTTATTTTAAAGCAAATCTCAGGCATTAAATCATTTCATACAAAAATGCATGTCTCTAAAATACATTCTTTTAAAAAAATTTTTTAATGCCGATCATTTTTAAAAGTCTTTATTGAATTTGTTACAATATTGGTTCTGTTTTATGTTTTTGGGTTTTTTGACCATGTAGCATGTGGGATCTCAGCTCCCCAGCCAGGGGTCGAAACCATACACCCTTCTTTGGAAGGTGAAGTCTTAACCACTGGACCACCAAGGAAGTCCCCAAGCATTCTTTTAAAAAAAAAGAAGGACCACATTATTCAGTTCAGTTCAATCTCTCAGTCGTGTCGGACTCTTTGCGACCCTATGAACCGCAGCACGCCAGGCCTCCCTGTCTATCACTAACTCCCAGAGTTCACCTAAACTCATGTCCATTGAGTAGGTGATGCCATCCAACCATCTCATCCTCTGTTGTCCCCTTCTCCTCCTGCCCTCAATCTTTCCCAGCACCAGGGTCTTTTCAAATGAGTCTGCTCTTTGCATGAGGTGGCCAAAGTATTGGAGTTTCAGCTTCAACATCAGTCCTTCCAATGAACACCCAGGACTGATCTCCTTTAGGATGGACTGGTGGGATCTTGAAGTCCAAGGGACTCTCAAGAGTCTTCTTCAACACCACAGTTCAAAAGCATCAATTCTTTGGCACTCAGCTTTCTTTATAGTCCAACTGTCATATCCAGACATGACTACTGGAAAAACCATAGCCTTGACTAGACGGACCTTAGTCGGCAAAGTAATATCTCTGCTTTTCAATATGCTGTCTAGGTCAGTCATAACTTTCCTTCCAAGGAGTAAGTGTCTTTTAATTTCATGGTTGCAATCACCATCTGCCGTGATTTTGGAGCCCCTAAAAATAAAGTCAGCCACTGTTGCCACTGTTTCCCCATCTATTTGCCATGAAGTGATGGGACCGGATGCCATGATCTTAGTTTTCTGAATGTCGAGCTTTAAGCCAACTTTTTCACTCTCCTCTTTAACTTTCATCAAGAGGCTCTTTAGTTCTTCTTCACTTTCTGCCATAAGGGTGATGTCATCTGCATATCTGAGGTTATTGATATTCTCCCAGCAGTCTTGATTCCACCTTGTACTTCTTCCAGCCCGGCGTTTCTCGTGATGTACTCTACATATAAGTTAAATAAGCAGGGTGACAATATACAGCCTTGATGTATTCCTTTTCCTATTTGGAACCAGTCTGTTGTTCCATGTCCAGTTCTAACTGTTGCTTCCTGACCTGCATACAGGTTTCTCAAGAGGCAGGTCAGGTGGTCTGGTATTCCCATCTCTTTCAGAATTTTCCACAGTTGATTGTGATCCACACAGTCAAAGGCTTTGGCATAATCAGTAAAGCAGAAAAAGATGTTTTTCTGGAACTCTCTTGCTTTTTCCATGATCCAGCAGATGTTGGCAATTTGATCTCTGGTTCTCCTCTGCCTTTTCTAAAACCAGCTTGAACATCTGAAGTTCCTGGTTCACGTATTGCTGAAGCCTGGCTTGGAGAATTTTGAGCATTACTTTACTAGTGTGTGAGATTAATGTAATTGTGCGGTAGTTTGAGCATTCTTTGGCCTTGCCTGTCTTAGGGATTGGAATGAAAACTGACCTTTTCAGTCCTGCAGCCGCTGCCGAGTTTTCCACATTTGCTGGCATGTTGAGTGCAGCACTTTCACAGCATCATCTTTCAGGATTTGAAATCGCTCCACTGGGATTCCATCACCTCCACTAGGTTTGTTTGTAGTGTCACACCTAAATGGATATTTTTTTTCTTAATAGTTCCTCAGATATGCAGTTAGTGTTCAATTTTCCCAGTTGCTTCAGACACTGTTTTTAGGCTTTTTCCACAGTGGGATATAAATAAAATCCATACATTGCTTGATATAGTTTCTTAAGTATTTTAAGAATCCCTCCCCTTATATTTATTTTTCTTTGCAATTTATTTATTAAAGTAAGGAGTCATTTTTCTCCCCCTCTGCATTTGAAAAGAGAGGTAGTGAAGTTCCAGGTTACTGGGACCATTTGGAAATCATGATGAAATGCTCTACATTAAAAATACATGTAGCGTTGAGAGAGCTTTACTCCGTGTCTCTAATTAAAAGCTTCCTTTCATCGAGGTCCTCCCGGGCCACCCCGTGTGCGATTCGCCGTCTCCCAGACCCTCAGTCCTGCACCCTTCCTTCCTGCTTTTGTTTTTCCTCCTGGACACCTAGCGTTATCTTCCAGACTCAGGCCGATTCTATTTTATCTGTGTGTTGCCTGCCTCCTCCCTGGAACGCAGGCTCCAGGAAGGCGAGGGTTCTGTGTGTTTTGCTCTCTGCCGTATCTCCAGCACCTGGGTGAATGAAGAGATGTTAAGGCAAGACAGAAGTGGGGTGGGGATGGCCGTGCAGACCCGGGGGAGAGTGACACAGGGTGGGAAGCACGTATCCCCCCATCCACCGGCATCAGAGAGCTCTGTCGATCTCTGGGAGAAATCGGAGCGTAAAGGTCTTTGGCCCATCACTCGGTGCTGGAGAAACTGCTCTGCAGATGCTGACCCAGTATCTTGAAGGCCCTTTCCCTCCGTTGTAGGCTGAGACCCCCTCAACCAGAGGCCAGCGTGGCCGGGACTAACAGCAGAGCCTGTGCTGTTTGGGGAGGGAGGCCAGTCCCTTCAGACCACCGCCCATGGTGTGCAAAGGTGCTCCCAGCAAGGACGGTAGTCTTCAGCAGTTTATCTTGATTCGGAACAGGTTGCCCTGGCTGGCTGGCAGTCAGGGTGGGGAACCACGCGCGCTCTGGAATTCAGCAGAGAGGCCCGAGTGAGCCACCGCTGTGCTCTTAGCCAGAGTGTGACCTCAGCCAGGCCGCTTCAGGGTGCCTCCGTGCTCTTGCCTGGAGAGCGGAGATAGCACCCTTTCACCTCCGCAGGGTTGTTAAGAGCTTTGGTGGTTGTCGTGAGTTTTTTCTGCAGTCCGATGAGGTAGGGGTGCTAGCCCAGAGCGCCTCTTCAGGCTTCAGGAGAAGGCCGCGTTCCGGTGGCTCTGGGCTGGCAGCGGCTGAGGAGAAAGAGCCCTCACCTCTCCTCGGGGCCAGGGCAGTCCTGAGGAAGTGTGGCTGCGTCTTCGGCCCCCTCATCTGCCTGGAGGCGGGGGAGAGGCGACGCACTGAGCGGAGTGGAGTTCACAGGGCTCCGTCACCGTCCCTCCCTGCCTGAGGGCCTGGCAACCTCATCAGAGAGACTTGCGACTCTCGGCAGAACTGGGGACAGGAAGCATGCCACACTGTGCTTAAACTGTGTTTTGAAGGAGTTTTAAGAGCATTTCTAGCTTTGGCTGGGAGTTTCTTGCCACACTGACAGGGGTGTGTCTTTGGAACAACTCATCATTTGTGGAGCCTGTTCCTAGCCTGGATACGCGTGCTTTTCCCAAACCATGAGAGGCATCCTGTGAAGGGAGTACAAGGCAGAACCAGGTTCTTCAACAGCACCCCCCACCCCTGTCCTCCTGGCCCCCAGCGAACCACATTTGTGTCCCTACGGAGAGCAGCTCCTGCTAAGAGACCAGTAGATTTAGAATGCTTTCGGCTCTGTGAAATCTAGAAAGGAGCCCTGGCTTTTTTGTTCTTTTGTGTTTGCTTTACAGATTTGTTCCGTCCAGTACAACAGCTGCTTGCCATCGGTGGCTATTTCAGTTTAAACTCAAATTATGGAAAATTAAATAAAAATTTTAAATCCAGTTCCTCAGCCAAACCAGCCACATTTCAAGAGCTCAGTTGGCATGTGGGCCTAGCGGTTGCTGTGCTGGTCCCTATAGGTCGTGGATCCTCTCCATCACGGCAGAAAGTTCTAGGCCCAGAGGCTGACGAGTGTGGGGAGGAGACCTCAGAACACCTTCTAGAAAGTTGAGAGGAAAGCAATGAAAAGCGAAGCTATTACAGGTTTCATCTCATGCTCTTCTCATGGTGAAACACTTCTGCAAGTACATACTTAGGGGAGACTGGGGGTTCCCCATGTTGACGCCTTCCATGAGAAGGTTGTCCCCAGAGCGCTGTCCGTGACTCAGTCACTCATCACATTTCAGCACGTTGTACAGCTGAAGGTGTCCACTGCGGTGGCCGAGGAACGGCCCCATCCCACCGGACCCCATGCTCTGCTGGAGAACGGGAGATTAGAAACTCAGAGATTAGAAACTTCTGAGTCAGTGGCGAAGAAAGTTCTTGTTACTCTTGGTTTGCCACTTGTGGTTCACCTGAAAGAAGAAAAAGAAACCTTTGGATGAAACATGCTTTTCTAGAAAGTTGACTGTAAGCTTTTCTGTTCTGTCTGTTGGGGTCTGAGCGGCAGAGACAGAGGGTGGCGCCCAGGGCATAAGTTTAGGGACTCACACTTAGGTGCCAGCCTTGAACTTGCACAGACCCAGGACTGAGTGTCTCCTTAGAGTTTGCATCCTGGGCGCCTGGCTTGCCTCCCCCTAGTCCTGCCCAGGCTGGCCCCTGTGCCCATCCAGCGCTGTGTCTGGCAGTCTCCCCATGTGGTCGCAGGGCTTCTGGCCTCATCCGTGGCTCTTTGAGCACGAGCAGCCTCGTTCCACATCCACACATCTCCCATAGACAGACTCCCTCAGGTCCGAGCTGTGTATCTTTGCTCTTCAGGTACCCGACCCAGAGTGGAGGACAGATACGTGGCTAATAGTGGATCACTGAGTGGATCAGTCCACCAGGGGGCAACTCGATGAATTAAAGAAACAAGAACTCTCCTGACTTAGACTTTTCCATTAACAGTTCAGACAGCATCCCACCTTGGCACCTGCCAGGCTCCATGGCCTGGCACAGCTGGGGTCTCTGTACACAGGGGGCTGAGGGTCCCCTCATCCACATACCTGTGGGTTGGGCACTGCTCCCCCCACCCACCCTTCCCTCATCCACATACCTGTGGGTTGGGCACCGCTCCCCCCACCCACCCTTCCCTCATCCACATACCTGTGGGTTGGGCACCGCTCCCCCCACCCACCCTTCCCTCATCCACATACCTGTGGGTTGGGCACTGCTCCCCCCACCCACCCTTCCCTCATCCACATACCTGTGGGTTGGGCACCGCTCCCCCACCCACCCTTCCCTCATCCACATACCTGTGGGTTGGGCACCGCTCCCCCCACCCACCCTTCCCTCATCCACATACCTGTGGGTTGGGCACCGCTCCCCCCGCCCACCCTTCCCTCATCCACATACCTGTGGGTTGGGCACCGCTCCCCCCACCCACCCTTCCCTCATCCACGTACCTGTGGGTTGGGCACCGCTCCCCCCACCCACCCTTCCCTCATCCACATACCTGTGGGTTGGGCACCGCTCCCCCCACCCACCCTTCCCTGCGATTCTGTGACTTTGAGCATCAGGCTGAGTTACTGCACTGGAAACCTCCATCTCTAAGCACGGTTCTCCTCTCCCTCCTCCACTGGCTCTCTCCAGAGCCCATGTCAGCCACGACCAGGCAGTCCTAGGAACAGAGCCCGTGTCAGCTGCGGCCAGACCATCCTAGGAGCTTGTGGCGGTGGCTTGGGCAGGTACGGGGTGCAGAAGCAGTGGGTGTGCTCACGCTTCCCTTTCTCCCGCCCACAGAGCGTGCTGAAGAAGAGGGACCAAGTGCAAGCCGAGTACGAAGCCAAACTGGAAGCTGTGGCTCTGAGGAAGGAAGAGCGGCCCAAGGTCAGGGGAACCCCTGGGGCGGGCGGGCTGTGCCACCCCACAGCTGTGCCAGGTGAATTCATGTCCCTTGATCGGTATGACCAAAGTGACCAGTGCCAGCTGGGTGGGGTTGATGCTGTTCTTTTCCTCTTTTTGCTCCCTTTTATGTCCGATGTACATTGAGGGGTTGAGCTTTCTCTTACTGTTTCCTGGGTTGTTTTTTTTTTTTTTTTTTGAGGTTTCCAGCTCTGCGATTCAGAGGCAGTTCCCATCTATGAAATGGGACTGAGGAGAAAGGAGGACAGTCTAGATCAGTGTTCTCCAAACTGTAACCCACCCAAAAGCACAGAAGCCAAGAGGTACACTGTTAAAATGCTGTGTGCCCAGCCACTCTTTGCCTGTAGCTGCCGGTCCCGCTGACTAGCTCCAAGCCGCTCCTCTGATTTTCTGGAACACGGTGCAGCCTGCTGAGCTCACATCTCAGTCTCATTTAAAAGAATGACAAGGGATACTGTATTTAAAAATCTCACTCTTAACAATTTAGCTTCTAAATATAAGTACAGAAGTCACTTTTCCTGGCAAGGGATGGAAGGAGAGACAAGAAGTTCTGCCACTAGCCCAGCTTGGAAGCTGAAAATCCTGTGTTTAAAAGATGTCACTTAAATAGTTTTATCAGCTGTCCTACCTACTCAGCACCCAGTGCAAGCTTTCTCAGAAACTGGTCTTTTGGTAGCTGTTCAGCCCAATTTGGGATGGCGCCTTACCAAAGACAGGAACTAAAGGGTATGAGTAATAGGCCGAACTGGCTGCCTGCGGGTCACACCCACCTGGGAGCAGAGGAAGCTGCTGTTTCTGGCTCCCACGTTCCACCCAGCTAAGCTGTGGGGCTCGGGCCTCGTGCTGTGCCCTTTGTGCCGGCCTGGGTGAAATCTTGGGTGTTGAAATCTTCCTGCTGCTGTTGCCCTCACTTCCCTGGAGCATCACTTGCTCACCCATCTGACTCATTCTCTTGGCCACAAGAGTTCTTCCAAGAGGGGGAAGGGTTTCTTTCCAATCTGGAGGTTCCAAACATTCCCACACCCTAAGCACAGCGTCGAGGGGGGCGGGGGGAGGGCGCAGTGTCTGTCTTCCCTCTGTTTTGTGGGATTCTGAACCACTCCAAAGTGAACTTGCTTCTCGTATAGCAATGGTGATATTTAACAAAGCAGGTAAGTGTAATCAACAGTAGGGGCAGCTGAAATTGTGTCTCCAGTTTGGGGTCTGGGGCAGCCGCTGCTTTGGTGGACCGTGGAGGGCTTGGTTGGCGGCCTGTTCAATCAACCGCTGCTTGGTAGACGGAGCCCAGGCTTGGAATCAGATGGCCCTGGGTTTGAATCCCCACTCTGTCCCCAGCCTCTGTGGGATTCATCCATGTGATTGCTGTGAAGATGGGAGAATCAGTCGAGTGTCTGATGCAATAACAGATGCTGTGCTGGTGGGTCCTCTATTGTCCAGACTGGCTCCGCATTGCCTCTAGTAGGAATGCTGAACGAGAGCTTCGTTTTCTAGGTTTGTTGGCCACTTTTTTTTTTTAATTATTAATTTTTTTTTTTTCTGAGTGCAGTGTTGGGGGCAATGTTTCCTTGTGTCCCCAAGTGTCCCCTGCATCCCCACGCCTCCCAGATGTCTATAGCAACAGAGAGACAGCTGCTGTAGGAAATTGAGTAGCTTAAGGTTTGGCTGTGTTCTGTTTAATGTCTTATGTTTGAGCTTCACTTTCCAGAGCTGCTGTTGGTGAGAAAAGAGCCAGGCTTTCAGGAAGTGGGTCAGGGCTGATGTTCCCCCAGGACTCAACAGGCTCTACTGTTGGTAACTGTCGTGGGAACAAGACTGCTCACAGGTCCATCCCAGGGCTGCAGGCAAGGAAAGGACTCCCACCCGAAGACGGGGGGTTCTCACAGGGAGGCTGGGGTCTGGGCTGGAAAACAGAAGATCTGCGGGAGTCTGGGGGCTGACTTCCTTTTGAGTCTTGAAAGGTTGCTCTGAAGAGTGAGGCAAAGTTGATTTTATATGAAGCCAAGGAGAGGTATTGAAAACTGACCACTTCTTTGTAACCCAGCAGAAGGGGTTGGCCTCTTGGGTCTCAGTGTCCCTCACTGGGATTTCACAGGGGAGTGGATGCCTTTGGACAGAGGGCTGAGCCCTGTGACTCCAGCTGTTGGCCAGGTGGATGGGGAGCCCGGTGGCTGCGGCTTCTCGGCATGTGCTGTGCTGGAGGCAGGCAATAATGAGGCCTCTGGAATGGAGGGAAAATGTTTGTATCGTAAAATTTAAAGATTGCTGTGGTTTTAGGTGAAGGAAAGTCCACAGACCCTGAGGTGGTTTATTCTCAGGCAAGTGGAGCTTTGATTGTGCAGACTCGGCTTCCTTATTTTAATTTTGATTTTAATTTGGAGAAATGAAAGGCTCTGAGCAGGGAGGGAGCTGGCTGCTTTTTGCTGCCTCTGTCAGAACCACGGACTTAGGGAAATCTGAGAATTTGCCCTTCCTTAGAAGCTATCAAAGGGATGCTATCAAAGCTATTAGTGGAAACAGAGGGGGCCCAAGGAATTGCATTTAAAACTGGTCAGCAAGCATGCACACTCTAATGTGGACTCCTGTGAGGGCAAACCCCAGGGGACCAGGCACATTGTATTCTGTGTTTGATTCTCTACAAATGCTTATATAGTCACATGTTGATTCAAAAAATTAAAAAAGGGATGCCAAGAGAGAATGTTTTATGAAAGGTTAAAAGAAAAAGAGGGGCTGTTTCAGGCCCCAACCCACTGAAGCCTGGTACTGGATCCTTCCAGAGGCTGTTGGAAGTGGATAGCACCATCGTGGGTGGAGGCGTGTGGTGCGACTGAGGTGGATGGAGCAGAAGGCTAGATGTGCGCTTCTCAGGGTGAGGAGGGGAGGGAGCGCTCGAGGCCACTTGGACAAGCCTCTCAAAGGCAGTGGACCTTTACAAATTCTTAGAACCACCAGAATGGTGAACATTCTGGAATGAAGGGGATGTGGCAGTGGGTAGCAAGAACTCCAGTTCTGAAATAGCAGCTAGAGACAGGGGGACTTCTGAATATGGAGCTTCCGTAGGCCTGAGAGTTCCGCAGGAGTATCTGCTGTTTCCAGATACCTCTCATGAGTGAGGAGAAGCACGCCTGATGACTCCCAGTTCTCTCCACAGGAGCCGTGACCTCAGCCTGGTTTAGGAAGCAGAGTAACCCACCACAGCAGGGCAGAGCTCTGGCACCTCCGTTGTTTAATTCCAACAACAGCCTTCTGTCAATGCGGTTCCCACCTTACAGATGAGCAGCCAGGGCTCAGGGGACCTATGTGACCCACCCACAAAAGCTCAGACATGGCTGGAATTGGACCCCCGATATGTCTGGTTCCCAAGCTGGAGCCCTTTATCCCCACTGCGAGGGCTCGCAGCAACCTTTGCTTCATTGAGGGGGAGACTTCTTGCTTTTGGAAGATGTGTGGCTGATGCTGGAGGGACTGGCGGGGAGAACCTGGGCCTGCCCGTCCATTCAGCCATCACGCATGTGAGCCCAGGGCTCCTCTCTCCTCAGTGTCCGCTCTCCACACATCTTGGGTGCTCACTTTTCCCTCCTCACCAGCCATTCTCTGAAGTTTGCATCTTTTTTTCTATTTTTTTTAAAGCATTCTTACTGAATATTTGCCAAATTCAGTAGCCTCTTCTCAAACTTCACCCTGCCTCAGTGTTTTCTCAACTTCTCTTCCATCTCACAGGTCACATAGAAAATGAAAATATTTGTATGGAACATTGGGATTGAAGACCAGATTGCTTGAAACTGGAGGTGGCCAGCTCTGACTTCCTCGGGGGCTGGGGGGACCAGTATTGCTGTCGTTCACACGGCGCCAGTTAGGAAGCTCTGCCTGTTTTTCAGTTAGCAGCATGCGACTGAGAAGACACCTGTTTCGAACTGACTCTGTCCTTGGTCCTGGCACCTGTCCCCCAGCAGCCACGAGTCCCCTCTCCCCCCCCATTACTGGGGTCATGTCTGCCTTATGTAATCTTTGAGGACTTTATTAACCTACTGTCATCATGGGAACAGATAATATGATGTCTCCAGCCTACCTCTGAGAAGAACACTTAGAGATTTATATGTAGGGCCGAGCAATGCCTGTTGCATGGAAAGAGCTCAGTGATACGTTTCTCTGAATGCTGAATGAGCTCACATTCCCGCCCTGCTCTCTAACACAGATATATGCTTTATCTCATCCTGTGTTACCCTTCCCCCTCCACTCCATAACTCATATACTGTAATGGAACTTCTCATGAGAGTTAGGGGAACCAATATGGAGAATGTAGCCTTGTCCTCTCTTCAGAAATTTTGGTCTCACGAGGTCTTATCTGGGGCTTCCCAGGTGGCTCAGTGGTGAAGAACCTGTCAGTGCAGGAGGCAGGGGAGATGCAGGTTTGATCCCTGGGTTGGGACGATTCCCTAGGGAAGGAAATAGCAACCCTCTCCAGTATTCTTGCCAGGATAATCCCATAAACAGAATACAATCCACGGAGTCATGAAAGAGTTGTACCTGACTTAGCAACTAAATAACAGCGAAGTCTTATCTGGAGACTTTTTTGTCCTTCTTGGTAGGTTGTGAACAGCAGCACCCAACCATTAGCATTAGATATTTCCATCTGTAACCCCTCCAGACAATACCTCTAAGAGTACCTCAGTCAAAAAATCAAAACTCTGAGATAAGAGGGAATGCTGGTTGTTGCTCATGGGTAAATTGAGACATCATCCAGAAAGAAACAAAAATGAGAGGAACACAAGCCCCAGTGGCCCTCCTCTCCATAAAGTTGGGCAATTTAGTAGCTGGTTACTTCAGAGTACAGCTCACCTCTTAACACAAGATTGCTGTTATTCCCTTCTTTTTAGCTTGCACTCCCCCCGCCTCCTCCATCCTTGCGCTTCTGTGGCTCTGCTCTCTCTGACGTGTTTCCTGCTTCTGTGTCCAGGCTTCTTAATAACTTTTGCCAACTCCTCGAGTAACCCTGCGCATGTGGGTCCTTCCATGAGTTCTGTTCTCTGCCAGTTGGGGTTCTCTCTCTCTCTCTCTCTCTGTCTTTGGGGGTCTATGGCCTGTGAGCCATTCCTGAGGTGGCTCCAGGGGTTGTCTCACCTCTCGTCACTTGTCTGTCCCCTGGAGTCACCAGTCCCCACTTCCACCATCTTTTTTTTAATACTCGTTTGGCTGGGTCTTAGTTGTAGCACGTGGGATCTCTTGCCAGGTCATGTGGGATGCTTTCTTGCAGTACATGGGCTCTCTAGTTGTGGGGTGCAGGCTTAGTTGCTCCTCGGCATGTAGGATCTTAGTTCCTGGACCAGGGGTTGAACCCACGTCCTGCGTTGCAAGGTGAACTGCCCACTGTAACACTGGGGAAGTCCCTCCGTCTTCTGCTAGGTGTCGCTTCAGTGGCACCCTCCCCTCTCCCGCATCCACGTTGCCCTCAGTCTCCAGCTCCTCCTGACGGTGTGAGAGTCATAGGCTCCGAGTGAAGTGAAAGCACGTGAACCATCTCCCCTCCATGTCCAGCCATGTTTGTTTTCTTTCCACCTCGACTCTGGGAGACTTGAGACAAGATCTGCCTGCTGAGACCTAAGCACTTTCATGTCCCCTCTGTGTCCCGTGTGGAGTATGTTGGGAGAATGATAAGCTGAAAACATTTCCCACACTGAGGCTCGGGCAGCCATACAGTCCAGAGCTTCCATCCCCAGACCAGACCCAGGAATCTTTCCTAGGCGAGCGCTCCCTGGAATCAGAGCGCCTGCCCGCCTCTTCTCACGGTGTCTGGGAAGTCTTCCTTTCAGAGCTTGGCTGTCCTCCTTGCTGCCGCAGTTTTGTTAAGCAAACAGGATGTTGTTTCTGGACACTTTTCCCCAGATACTATAGTTAGCAGTGGTCGCAAGAGGAATAAGGGAAGTGGACTGTGCCTCCCGGGAGGGTGGGGAGGCCAGGCCTGGTTTGCTGGGTGGAGGCTGCTTCCCAGGATGTTTACCAGGGATGCTCTGCAGACTTTGCAGATGCAAAGTCAGGCAGTATTGTTTTTCCTTCAGTTTCCCCCAAGGTGGCCAACAGTAACAGGTGAATCAGCAGGGAAAGGCAAAAGTGACTGCAGTTCTGGCATCAGAAGATAAAAATCGAGTCCTTTTTAAAATTTCCTCTAGGAATATAGGTGCTTTAGAGGACACTCACCCTGGCCCTTAAAAGTTCCTCACTTGTTTTGTTTTGCTGAGTAACTTGCAGGATCTTAGTTCCCCAATCAGGAATTGAATCTGAGCCCACAGCAGTGAAAGCACAGACCGTCAGTGCCCTAATCACTGGACCATCAGGGAATCCCCCCAATTTCTTTTCTTTTCAGTTGCCTAGGATACCTTTCTATATCTTCTTCTCTCACTCATCCTCGTCTCTCCCAGGATAGTTTCCATGCCAGGCAACACTTGAATTCCCTCTCCTGGGTGGCTTCCCTTCCCCTGCTCTTGTATCCTTCAGCCATGGCCAAGTGCCCTCAGCACTTTGGAAACCCTGAAGGAGTCAACTTCCCAGGCTTGGCCTTTTTCTGGGCTCCTTGCCCATAATGTCTGGGTATAAAGCTTCCCTGGTTGGTAGAGATTGACCTTGATGGTTACATTTGGAATCAGAGGCCCCAGCATACAAAATGTACAAGGCCTCACTTGTTTTGGGAAAGCATTTGGTAGGTGACTGTGTGACCCAGCTTTGGGCAGGTTGCCTCCCTGCCCCGAACCCCCTGGCCACCGTCAAAGTCCAGTGGAGCCTCTTGAGTTAGGAGAGAAGCCAGCTTTATGTTTTGGGTACCAGGGTTACCATTTCCCATTACCTTCTTATAATATTGGGTGTTTTCTTTCCAACTATACTGGAACTATACTATCCAGCTATCTACACCCAACAATATTGGGTGTAGAGTGGGTGAAACTCACCAAAGCAAAGTGAAAGTTGTGAAATTCAGGCAACCTAGTTCTGTTTTGAGAAAGTCTTCCAAACTTCCTTAAGGAAAACTAGAACTAGCCTGCTGTATATTTCTTCTTTGAATTTCATGGTTTATAGCATGCATAAACAACTTGCCTTCCATTTTCCCCAGAATTGCCCAGTTTTGACTCTTTATTTTTGATTATCTGCTATCTGAGAGTGCATGGATAAGTCTCCAGCTGATTTGTAAAGTGGGCAGTTGTCTTCTTCTTGCAGTGAATTATCTGGCTAATGAGAAACGTCACGGGTAATGGGACAGTTCATATGATGTGAAAACACTGATTTTCTTCTTTCAGTATGGGGCATGGGAGAATAGCAAGGCAGTGCCAAACACTCACAAAGCCTACATACACTTTCACTTATAGATGGGTAACTCCTAAAAGGAACAAAAGACAGATGACTCTGAATCACAGTGTTTCTTCTTCCTGTTTGTAAACAGGCAGGTGTTTCCCCCATGAGTCACTGTTTAGCTTGGATGGGTTTAGAAAATTTGGGTCAGGGATGGCACTTTTCAGAATTCCTTTTTTCACTTGGAAACCCAAGGCTATGCCTGCACCTCCAGAGGAGGGAATGTGTTTGTGGCATTTTAAGGCAGTAATCTGGTCTCTCACAAACATGAACCCGGGGCATGAGGTCCTTGTTATACATACAGAGCTCTCACGTACGCATTCCCCTCCCAGGTCCCAGCAGATGTGGAGAAGTGTCAGGATCGGATGGAGTGTTTCAACGCTGATCTGAAAGCCGACATGGAGAGGTGGCAGAACAACAAGAGACAGGACTTTCGGCAGCTGCTTATGGGAATGGCCGACAAGAACATCCAGTATTACGAGAAGGTAATGAGCTGATGATGAGACGACAGTCCTCCCCTTAATAGCCAGAGCCTCTGGTTAGGGCCTGCCAGAAGTCCGGAAGGATCCTGCCAGGCCCATCTCCTTCCCTTAATTTACGTGTTTAGTCTTACTGAACCCCGTGTGTCCTCGCCCTGCCTCTGCTAGATGTGGTGCTGGGTTTGGAACCGGGGGCCCCCCTCAGGTGCCCACAGGGGTTTCACTTGCACACCCTGCTGATGAAACTGGGTGCTTGCCAGTCAGGCCTGTAGCGCATGGATGCCCCCAGTTGATGGAGGCTCTGGGGCCCTGTCAGGCTGTTCTGGTTCTGCACCCAAGGGTTCTTCTCATTTATTCTTCTATGGATCCCTTTGGTCATCTGGTGAAGAGACTCCTTATTAGAACACTATTTGTTTTTTAAAATAGACTTTAAAATACTGTTTTTAAATACCTAATACGAAAGGATATAGGATTACAAAGGAAAACTATTAACACTAAAAAACAATTTTTTTTCGCGAGTCCCTTGACCTGTGGACTTCATGTTAAGCATCCCCAACACACACACACAGGCTTGACTGTCATCAAGCTGCAGCTGAATATCCTCAGTCAAGGTTTGCCCCTAGCACATCCAACTCTAGAGCATGGTTGCTAATGAATCCTAATATTTCTTAAAAGCTTAATGAAGATGAAGAATGGCCCAGTCGTAATTCAACAAGTAACCTGTAGACTTGAAATCAAGCTGGACAACCGTTAACTCAGCTACTCCCACCACAATTCTAGAAACATGTCCTTGGCCCAAACTGGAGGAATCCATCTCCTTCAAAAACATTGATGCTCTGGCCGCTGCTCAGAGGCAGCGTGTCTGCGTCTTAGTTTGGAGGAGGGTTAAGGGAAAAAGTCACGGAATGGCCCTTGCCTGCCAGGTCGAGGATGGACTGCTTCAGGGAGGGGGAGGGGCCGTCCTCCTTTCCTCAGTACCTTTCTTCCGGACGCTCACTGTGTGTCTGAGTTGACATTGGGCTGGATGCTTTGCATATGTCAGCTTGCTAAATTTAAACTTAACCTTGACCATAACACTGTGACATGGGTTTTAGAGGCCCTCAATTTAAAGATGAAGACGTGGAAGCTCAGCAAGGTTTTAAAACTCTGCCCAAGGTCACACAACTTGTAAATGACTGAACTAGGGTCAGAGTTGGCTCCACTGGGTCCACAGGTCTGAGGATTCCCACGCATTATCAGTGAGGGGGACAGTCCTGCCTGCCCACAGGTGGAAAGATCATTCCGGGCGCTGCCAAGGCTTCATTCCTCTGCTGACTGGGCCATTAGGCGGGGTGCCTCTCTCTGCCTTTGTTTCTTCATCTGTAAAATGGGAGTGATCCTTCTCCACTGAATGATGGTGAAGAAACACTGAAATGATGCCAGAGCACCTGGAATGTGCCTGGCGTGTGGTTGATGCACGGTGAATGGGGCTTCCATCCCTCTCTCCCTCCCACCCTCACTGTCCCCCACCTTCCCACTGCACCAGGGCCGACTCAGCTGATGTCCCCTCCTCTTCTTGGTTATTAATTCCAGTGTTCCCAGGGCCCAGATCTCAAACCCAGGGCCTTTATCTGTGTCCTCCCACTATACTGCAAACAGGGCCCCTGCCCTGGGGCCTTGTCTTGGCAGATGCTTTCTGTGTACTATCTGTGTACCTGGTTCCTTGTACACATGGATACACAGAGCAGCCGGACTCCTGCCGTTCAGTTCAGTTCAGTCGCTCAGTCGCATCTGACTCTTTGCGACCCCATGAGCCGCAGCACGCCAGGCCTCCCTGTCCATCACCAACTCCCAGAGTTCACTCAAACTCATGTCCATTGAGTCAGTGATGCCATCTCCTCCTCTGTCGTCCCCTTCTCCTCCTGCCCCCAATCCCTCCCAGCATCAGAGTCTTTTCCAATGAGTCAACTCTTCGCATGAGGTGCCCAAAGTATTGGAGTTTCAGCTTTAGCCATCAGTCCTTCCAGTAAGGACCCCTTGTCTAGTGGTAAGTGAAAGGAAAAGTCACGTCCTACTCTTTGCAACCCTATGGACCATACAGTCCATGGACTTCTCTAGGCAAGAATACTGGAGTGGGTAGCCTTTCCCTTCTTCAGGGGATCTTCCCAACCCAGGAATCAAACCCAGGTCTCCCACATTGCAAGTGGATTCTTTACCAGCTGAGCCACAAGGGAAGCCCAAGAATACTCAAGTGGGTAGCCTATCCCTTCTCCAGCGGATCTTCCCGACCCAGGAATTGAACTGGGATCTCCTGCATTGTAGGCAGATTCTTTACCAATTGAGCTATCAGGAAAGCCCCTGTCTAGTGGAGGAGACATGTTAATCCAAGAATACCACCTCTTCAGAGAGATGCAGGCCCTCCAGGAAAAGAACAGAAAGCTGGGAGAAAAGTTGAGGGAGGCATCATTCAGATCAGGATGGAAGGGGCAAGCAGAGTGGGCAGGAAAGGCCAGTCTGAGGACACAACTTTTAACCTGAGTCACAGAGACAAAGAACAAGTATTCCAGGCAAAGGGAGCAACATATGTAAGGGTCCTGGGGTGGGAAAAAGCTTGAGCATTTGGCCGGTATTTCACTTGGTAAAGAAAGCTCATACTTAGTTGGTTCATTTGTATTGTTTGAATTTTTTTGCAGTGAAAATGTTTCCATGTAATAGTTGTATAATAAAATGTATTTTTAAAATGCTAAAAAGGGAAGAAAGCAAGCAGGCAAGCTGGTATGGCCTTGGTCCCCATCACTGACATAGAACCTTCCAAAAGAGAGATGATGGCAGAGGTAGAGAGCGGGACCCAGGATGCCGCGGACCCCGCTCTGGGTCTCTCTCTGACAGCAAGTTCCTTGAGGCTCCCCAGGCCTCCTTCTGTAGGGTAGGGTCTGAGTCCAGCTTCTCCAGCTTCAGAGTCACCAAGGAAGGAAGCGGTGAGCCATCCACCACTCCTTCCCCCGGCTTGACTTGGGATGTGTGTCTCCTTGGAGATGTGTGTCTCCTCCTCCCCAGTGACTCAGCACAAAGTCCTGCTTCACCCCGGTGCTGCCTCTCAGGAAGGCCTTGTGTAGTTCTCCACCTCAGATCCGAGGTGGCTGAACAAGAGCTCCCCGAGTCACACGTCTGGCCCATTCCAAGATGGTTTCTACCTCCCACCCACACGTGGAGCAGTGTCTCCACCCCGGATAGGAAGCTGGGGCCTCACCAAGGGTTTGCAGCCTGCCTCTCTCTTCTGCTTTTGAAAGGGAAGGGATTTCTTTCGGTGAGTACCTTTCCACTCACTGGGATGAGCTTCACAGATAGTTCATTTAGGCTTCGTAGAGACACTGCTGTCTCTCACAGAGATGGGGGAGGAGGATGTAGTCAAAACAAACACCTGTTGCCTCCCTTCTTTCTACTAGCTCTGAATAACCCGCATAGGGCGTCATTAGACAAAGGTGACCGAGCAGGATTGACTGTGGGAGGGGAGCTCGCAGCTGACCACGTCTCCATGCTGATGCGCTGTGTGTGTGATGTCATTCCAGTGCCTCATGGCGTGGGAGTCGATCATCCCGCTACTGCAGGAGAAGCAAGAGGCCAAGTAGGCTCCTTCTCGGACCGAGACTCTCCTACCTGCGCAGGGCCTGGCCGCCGCCCCGGAACATCCCTGCGGTGCTGGACACGCGGCAGCGAGAAAACAGCCGCAGCAGCATCTCTCCTCGGTGTACTCCTTCCCCTCCCCCTCCCCCGCCTCTGTCCGACAGTTGTTTTCCATGAGTATTTATTCCTTGGTGGAGTCCGTAAACGGCTGGCGTCATCTCTCGGCGGAAGAAGCGTGCCTCCGTGGTGTGAAAGAACCTGCTCGGTGGGACACTATGAAGATTTGAAACTGAGGGGCACGTCAGCCCTCAGCTGACGTTCTGACATCTCTTTACAGTCCCCTCTCTGGGGCCAGCAGAGTTGCCTGCTGAGGAGGAGAGCCGGGTCCTGCTCCGCAAGGCCGTGGGGAAGGCATGAGCAGGAGGCGGCGCTTGCTTTCTGTGGACGCCCGGCCGCTCTGACATTGGCCTCCACGGGCCTTGACTCATCTCGGCCTGGAAGGTGGTGTCAGCGCCTCCAGGAAGAGCCCTTAATGTACAGTGGTCTGTGTGGCTCTGAGTGTGGCCTGCTGCCTGCCTGTCACGAGTGACACCTGTGTTACGGTTTCCGGTTCGTGTGGGACCGCTTAAATCGGTGTCTTGGTGCATCCAGGCTAGAGCCAGCCAGCCAGCGTCCTTGTCCTTATGCCGATGCCTTGGGAAGTGGAGGGAGCAGTGTTCCCCAAACTCGTTTTCTGACACTAAAATGTAGTAGATTGGGAACTGTTTTATGTAAAATGAGAAAAAAAGGGTGCATTTTTCTCTGTGACATTCTTCACCGTTCTTTTGCTTGTTAAATGTCATCAGGGTAGAGAGACAGGCCTGAGAGGGGTCATCTGTTGTCTTGAAGTCGGAATAACTCTGAGTTGTTGAGAGTTGCTGAGGTCAGCGGGCGTATACCAAGCCCCACCTCCCGTGTCCACTTTGTGCAATTTGCCTTTACCTCACCAAAAATTGCTAGTTTAATGTTTCCTCCTCTGTCCACTGAACGTTTGGGCAAGCTCTGGGGGAGAGGCTGGCGTGTTCTTAGGATACAGTGAAGGTTTGTAAACTCTAGTGTGAATGAATGCTCCACATGAAGTGCTTTAACTTTGCTGTTTGCTAGTCAGAAAGAAGAGCCCGCATCCAGATGGGCCTCGAAGATGACATGTGTGACAGCAAACTCTTTGCTTCTAGTTAAGCTCACATCTCCTCCTGGCTCCATTTGAAGCCTTCATTTCAGACTCTTAACAGGTTTCCTTTTCCAGTGTGTCAACACAAAATAGACAAAAAGGATCTCTTCCTCCTGCTAATTATCTTTCCCCTCTTGAAGTGAAACTACCTATGTCATGTTTGTGTTCTTTCGTCTGTGGCTCATCTCTTTAAAATTACAAATCTGAGCCTCAAATAAGCGGTAGTATTATTTTTTTGTTTGTTTGTTTTTTTAATGAAACAGCTGTGCTGAGACCCTGCTGTGTTTGCAAGTGAACCTGCAAATACTGGTCAGCATGCAACCTCCTGAGGTCACTGCATCCTGCTTCCAGCTGCAGAGTTGACCTTGGGGTAGCCATGGCTGTGATGCTGGTGGGGCAGCCATTGGACAGCCTGGAAGAGTTTGGTTTTGTTTTCATCATGTTTGAAAAAGTCATGGTTTAAGGGATAATTTGTGTGTCAGTTGGTACTTTCGTGCACTGTTAGACCCCATTCATGCCATTTTAAAATCCTCTGATGTGAATCTTCCGTTTGGTACAATTAGAGATGATTCAGTGGAAAAAAAGGGTAAGAAGAGTTCACTGACCCCGAGTGGTGAGTCAGTGTTGCATTCTACCTCTAAACCATCCTGTTGGTGTGGCTGTGGTGGTGCGGGTCCAGCCTGACAGCTTGTTGGTAGAATCGGGGCGTGTATCTGATAGTGGATTGATGGCCTTCTGTGGATATTTGGCAGAAGACACTAGACTGTCCCAGAGGTGAACAAACGTGCGAAGTCTTGCCTGGTGGAACGTATGCTTTAAAAATGTCTGGCGTGACGAATGCTTGGGAGGAGCCATGGAAGGAGCTACAGGAAGACTAGACTCTAGTCTGCTGCTACTGGCCAGAGCCCAGGGACGTTCCCGTGGGAGGTCAGCTGGGCAAGAAGGCAGCCCTTCAGAAGAAACCCATCAGGTTCCTTGCTGGGACGTATGGAGATAAGTGGGGTACACAGTCACCCTCTTACATGATTGGAGGCAGAAGACTGGTTCTGAAGCATGGCAGGCATCTTGGGCTTCTGTCTTTCTCTGTTTATGTGGTCCCTCAGTGAAGTGCCTGTACTTTTAAGCCTCCAGGGAGAATTGGAATGAGGCAAACCAACCTCCAGCATGCCACTGTTAGCAGAGCTTGGAGGACCAGGGTACCTTGCAGCCTTCCTTGGAGGAGTGGTTGTTCCAGAAAATGAACCTTTGTCCCTTATTTCTGGCTGGCATTTGATGAGGTGAGGAGACTGGCCCAGAAGGCAAGGGATAGTAGGCAGTGGTGGAGGCTCTCCAGCCCTTTGCATTGCCAAGGGCCCCACCATGGAAGGTCCGCAGCCCCAAGCATTCACCTCTTTATCTCCATCATCACAAAGGTGATTCCCCATGAGATGCGTGACCCAGAGACCTCTGTGCCAAAGACGGCCTCCTGGTTTGTCACCCCATCCTTCATGGCTCCACAAAGTCGTGAATCACCAACTCCTCTCTTGTGTTTATTTTCTGGGAGAGGTTTGCTTCAGGCTGTGTCTTAACCTTAGACACATGTGGACAGGTTGAAACTTGAGTACATGGCCATGGAGTGGAAAGTCATCCCTGTTGACTGTCCCTGGGCTGGGGAAGTGGAAGGTTCCATTCACCTGAGTTAGAAGTCCAGGCTAGGGCAGAAGAAAGAGCTTGTAGAAACTGAGCGATTTTAGAAATGCAGATGAGGTTGAAGAGAGCAGTGGTGATTTATAGCATTTTAGGGACACTGCTCGTCCTTACCCCGTGCTGGATTGCCAGGAAGGCTGTCAGCTACTGTGCTCAAAGCAAAGAACCTGCTCCTGCTCAGGCCAGGTTCGGGGTTGGGTTTTATCCTTTATTAAGACTTAACAACGATTCCTCAGATAAGTGCGATTGTGGACGTGACTGGCTTGTATTTCACTGTGCTGCCCAGTGAACCCGCCACACACCTTTCTTTAGCTGAAATAACAAAACCCAGCACACCTCTAGGGATGGTGGTGAATGTTACCTAAGTATGTCTTCATGCCAAATTTCAGCCACACCCAGAGGGTGTCTTACGTGTTGTTGACTTGAATGTGTTTTCTCAGTCGCCATCCACAACGGGGGGAATTAAAAGGCACAAGTGGCCCTCATTGCTTGCGAGGCTGCCATTTGTGTCGGGACGCCAGGCAGTTCAGTCTAGAGAAGGGAACCTGCCATGTGGCTGTCTGCACGTGGACTTGCTTTGGGGACAGTATCAGCCCAAGAGGCACTCGGAGTTTGTATGACTTGGCCCTGCCATTGACAGCATTCGAGTTGCAGGCACTTGATTCTGTTTCAACACTATTCACTGAATCTCATGAGAGTCCTTCTCTGCCCTGTGTCCTGAGCAGATGAGAGTGAAGGGAGAGCAAAGTCTAGACTAGCCCATCTTCTGAGCAGAAACAGCCCTTTAGAGCAGTCAGGGTGGAGCCCATTTTCAAGCCATCCCGAGACCCAAACAGATGAGGCCAGTGTAGGTCTGTGTGTGGTCACGGTAAGGTACGCCAGTGCTGGTCCCTGCCCTCTCACTCATGGCCTGATGGTCTCATCATCAGGCTGGGATAACACAAAATTAGGTTGGGGTTTGCGTCTGCCTTCTCCCTTCCCAGAGTCCCCAAGGGGCCACCAGGTGGAGCACGCCCGCGCACCCACTCACTCACTGTGGTCTCTCTTCTTCCGATGGCGTTTCCCTCAGATTTGCCTGCCACCCTCTGGGCCAGACCTACAGATGGAGCTGGGTGTGTTGGAGTTGTTCACCTCCTTGCAGTTTTGAATTCAGTGAATTTAAGAAACCTGATTTTTTCACCAGCCCACCCAGTAGGTGGCCAGCTTTTTAGGTTGAGGGTACCTGGTCTCCCCATGTTGCACAGATCAGAGCAGGCGCAAGGTTGTGTGTGTTAGAAAAGCTTTGGGGGAGGGGTGTTACAGGGGGTGTGACTGTTCTCTCAATCATATGAGTTTGAAATGTTCTCTGGGTATGACTGTCTATGCCTTTCTCTGTGGCCAAAAAAAAAAAAAAAATGTTATCCAGGTAGTTTTTACTACCATAGATAGCCTGTAAATAAGTGCTTGGAAAAAATAACTCTAACAAACCAGTAAGATATTTGTTTCATTCATAAACATTGTGTATTTAGCACTTGAAAATCAACAAATCCAGACTTTTGGACATGCCACAGACTGTTAAATGCCTAACTGTACTTTTTGAGAATTTGTCAACACCTACTAATATGCCTTATTCTTCAACTACTGTTTTTTAGATTCTGGTTAGAAAAGAGTTTTTAGAGATGTAATCAGTTGTTCAGTTTAAACACTTGAGGCCTAACCTAGCCAGTCTTCATTCCTCTTAAAGAAACAAGCCAGAAAGTGAGGTTCATAATTAGGGCTGCCTTTTGGGAAGAGAAAGCTAAGTACTGCTATTGCCAAATGATGTGTTTTGATAATGTCAGGAAATACAGGGACCACAAAACCTTTTTCGTTGTTGTTGTTTTCAAGTGTGAAAGACGCATTTCGTGCCTTTTGGCACATATTTTATTGTAGAGGATATTATGGTATCAGCATCGACAAATCACGGATACAAAGAACTCTATAGATGATGGCATATTAATGGTTTACCCCGATTCTGTAGAAGAGCTTTTTAAAAGATACTGTGGGGACCTAGAGGCAGCATATTTTACCTAGAAATTCTCCACAGGTTGAAATGCCAAAAAACAATGAACACATGGTGTTGACTCACAGAGTTTGGTCGTTTGTCACAGAGTTTTCACTATTAGTAAAAGCCAGTGATTGGGTATTGCACAGTGCACCTCTCCAGGCAGTGCAGCCCTCTCTCCAGGTGATTCTGGGCTCCCTGGAGGCTGGGTGTGAGCAGGCAGGCCCTGCCAACACGGCTGTGTGACAGGCTGGCTCACACTCTCAGACCATCCCTCCAGTCGCAGGTGCTGCTGGAAGGAGGGAAGGGGAATCGCTTTTTCCCCAGTGGGGAAGTGAGGAGGAGATAGTACACTGCAAGCAAAAACGTGACCCAGTGGGATAGAGTGAGGCCTGTGTCAGCTGGGCCCTTGTTGAATAACAAACCAGCGTCTCCGGGCAGTCAGCGCCATTGCCCTGGGCACCCCCGCGGTTTGGTCCCGTCTTGTAGCACCCTGTCCTCTGTCCCCATGTGCCTGTTCCCTGATGTCTGTGTGTCGGGAATGTGTTCAGACATGAGGTACATCTGATATATTCCCATGAAATAAACTGCCAGCAAACTTTCTAACTTTTAACTGTTGGGGGCGGGGGGAGAAAAAGAACCAAACCTTTTTGCTTAGGTCATGTCCAAATTATCGACTGTTTATTATTTGAGAAATCATTCTTTACATTTAAAATTTTAAAAGAAAATCCTTGAGGTATTGATGAAGTCCTCTGTGTAAATGTGTTCTCTTCTGTCCATGCTGGCATTAAGCCAAATCAAAAGCTGTGAAAAAAAAAAAATTGTGCTTGAGAATGTGTGTTGTAGATGAGAAAGTGGTTTATAGATCAAAGTCTTTGTTTCATGAAGCTACCAAACTTTAAAAAGAATGTCACTTTTTTTTTTTTAATTACGGAACCCAGAGATTATAAAAAAAAAATTCTTGTTGCATTTTTGATGCTGGCATGAGATTTTTGTCCACTTTTTTTTCATATCTGTGTAAAAAAAAAATTCTGTCCATTGTTTACTATGGGATTAGTATTACATTTCAAGGTAAAACAAATGAATTTGTATTGCTTGATAAAAACTATTAGCTTGTAAATTTTAAAAAGGTTTCTTTACCTCAATTAACTTAAAGTAATGGACCAATAAACCTATAAAAGATGCTTTCTTTACCTTGAGTCATGTTCCATTTGTACAGCTTTATAGTACAGAACCGGCATGACTCTTAATCCTATTTTCTCATTTTCTCTAAGGAGGTATCTGTTTATAGGCAAGAATCAGGATATGCAAAGCAACAGGAAAAAAATACCAACTGTTTTATTCTTCATTTCGTATCCTCAATTTACCCTTTCCTACATCTTACAAGATGGTGCTGATCTGAGAAGATGAAGAAACCACCTACTGTCCATCTGTAACTGTGATTGGCAGGGAGGCTGGCAGCCGGCCTAGGTAGCTACATGAAGGATTTCTTCCCACTTTATCCTGTAGCAAAGCACAGTGTCATATTCTGAGTCAGAGCCAGTCATTGCCTATTTTTTTTATTGTTGTTTTTTAAAAAATCTGTAAAGAAAGGAGAAATATCTGTGGTTCTTTAGTGCATCTGAGTGTGTTGTAAGTCAGAGACCACAATGCTCAGTTAAGCTTACCTAATGATGGCCATGCACTGGAGCTAGACTTCTGCTGGTGCTAAACTTGGCTTTTTGATAGTAGATATCATTAATATAAGACTTCAGTCACACAGAATGAGGCAGGAAGGTGTGGGGTAAGAGATTTGAGATCAAGTCTTAGCTTTTCCACTTACTAGCTATGTAGCTTTGGGCAAGTGCCATCTCTCTGAAATTCAGCATTATTATCTTTGAAATGAAGACATGCCTTTCCTAAAGGGTGGCTGATAGAAACTAGCAATAATGTCTACAAAGCGCCCAAGTGTCTGCTGGGCCCTCCTTATGTCATAACCCTTATGGGAAGACTTATCCTATTACTTGTTCAAATCCAGCCAACTTAAATATCAGAGATGTTCCCATAAGAATCCTTCCTGTGTGCTTTACTGAAAATTTATGTATTGCCAGTTGAAAATTTTAAAGGGGGGATATATCATTTTTTAAAACTGTTTTCCTTTTAAGAAGATTATGAAAATAGTATGCTGGAGGATTGTAGTCAGACTGAAGGCCTGGGGAAATAGAAGGGAGTGGATGATTAAACGGGAAGTGATAGGAAGGGGATGGATTTCAGTGATGAGGCAAGGATGCCTTGGTGATCTCCAGCCTGGGAGCTGCGAGGTGATGCCATTTACAGAAACAGGAAATCAATCAGCAGAAAACCATAAAAAATGGAGTAGGCTTAGATGGTGGGGTAGGAGAAGAATTTGGTTTGGACTTACATTTGAGGAGACCCAGGGGGAGGTGTTGACTAGATTGTTGGAAAGAGCATTCTGGTAGACTAGATTACCTGGGAAGGGAACCAAGGGCAGGACTTTGGGGTCCTCAGGAATTAGGGATCCTGGGACAGGTGGAGCGGGGCTCAGGGAAAGTTCGAAAGAGAAAAAGATCTCCATAGATTTAAATAGTGGTTCCTAAGCTTGAGAACTTGTGGAAACACCAATTTGGGGGCCCCACCCCTAGAGTCTGATGGGTTAGGGTTAGGGTTGGTATGGTAATCTCTAGGTCTCAGATCAAATTAGAGAATTTGCTTTTCTAACAGGTTCCCATTGGATGCTGATGAAGCTGATCCAGGAACCACACTCTGAGAATTAATGGTTTATCACATCTGCTGGAAAGACCTGGAGAAAGACCTGGAAAGACCTGGTGACAGGTGGGGTTGAAAAAGAGTCAATACTATGGTGTTGTGAGCCCAGCTTAGGTGAACACCCACAAGTTTATGGCAGGGTCAGTATGGACAAGTAAGGAAATTTTTCTAGATGTTGAGAGCAAGCTTGAATGGAGAAGCTAGTGATTAGATTCATTTAGGTTGGGGGACTGGTCAGGGGCTGGGGTGGAAGGCAAGGAGTCAAGAGGAATGAGCAAATTGATTAGAGTTTGCCTAGAGCGTGGCCTTGAACTCATTTTCCCCATCACACGTTCTCTGCTCCTTTTGCCTGTCTCAGCAAGGACCTGTGCCTCCCTTCGAGTTGCCTGAATCCCAAATCTGAATCATTCTTGCCTCCATCTGCCTCACTTTCTGCAGTTCATCCACTACCCACTCCTGCTGACCTCTAGCTTCCAAATATTCCCCCAAGTCTGTCTAACCTTTCACCATCCTCATAGCTTCTTACCTAGTATCAGCCCACCATCACCTTCACCTGGATTCCTCAACAGCCCTATCTGCTTGTCGCTTTTCTGCAAGTCTTGCTCACTCCTTCCAAAGCCAGCTCCTTCTCAGTGCTGCCAAAGTCCTCTTTCTAATATACAGATGTAAGCATTTGACATTCTTGCCTAAAACCATTCAACAGCTATCCTAATTACTCTAAAGAGAAACTGATTCTTCCTTTTTAAAAAAAAAATTTATTGAAGCATAGTTGATTTACAATGTTAATTTCTTCTGTGCAGCAAAGTTACTCAATTATACACACACACATATACTTTTTCATATTCTTTTCCATTATGATTAGTCACAGGATATTGAATATAGTTCCTTGTGTTATACCGTAGGTAGGACCTTGTTGTTATCCATCCTATATATATTAATAGTTTGCTAAACCCAAACTCCCATTCCTTCCCTCTTCTACACCACCCCCACCACCCTGCCTTGGCAGCCTCAAGTGTCTTCTCTGTATCTATGGGTCTGTTTTTGTTTCATAGATATGTTGATTTGAGTTGTATTTTAGATTCCACTATGTAAGTGATATCGTATGGTATTTGTCTTCCTCTTTCTGACTTGGCTTAGTATGATAATCTCTAGGTCTGTCCCTGTTGCTGCAAATGGCATTATTTCATTCTTGTTCATGGCTGACTAGCATTCCATTGTATATATGCACCACTTCTTCATTCATCTGTCAATGGACATCTCAGGCTTTTCCTTGTCTTGGCTATTGTAAATAGTGCTATGAATCTTTTTGAGTTACAGTTTTGTCTGGGTATATGCCCAGGAGTGGGATTACAGGATCATATGGTGACTCTAGTTTCTGAGGAGCCTCCATACTGTTCTTTGTAGTGGCTGTACCAGTGTACATTCCCAGAAACAGTGTAAGAGGGTTTCCACACCCTCTCCAGCATGTGTTATTTGCAGACTTTTTAATGACGGTCATTCTGGCTGGTGTGAGGTGGTAGGTACCTCATTGTAGTTCTGATTTGCATTTCTAAGGAGGAACCTTTTTTAAAAAGCTAATGTGCTCACTTTTGGTTGCCCTGTGCCTTTCTGCTGCGTGAGGGCTTTCTCTGGTTGCAGTACGCGGGCATCTCATTGCGGTTGTTACTCGTATTTCAGAGCACAGGCTCTAGGCATGTGGGCTTCAGTAGTTGCAATGTTTGGGATGTAGGGCACAGGCTCAGAAGTTGTGGCACACGGGCCTAGTTGCCCACGGCATGTGAAATCATCCCAGATCAGGGCTCGAACCTGTGTCCCTTACATTGGCAGGCAGGTTCTTATCCACTGTACCACCAGGGAAGTCCCTAAAGAGAAACTTTTTAAAGGCTCTGATTTGATGTTCCTCCTCACTGTCCCAGCTCACCTCTCGATTCCAGCCCCCTCGATACCTCTCCCTCCATCCCTCTTTTCTCCCTCCATCCCTCTTTTCTCCCTCCATGTTGATTTTCTGTATTTGGGGATATTTTCACTGTCAGGTCTTCCAGCATGTTCCTTCTGCCTGGAGTCCCACTTAACACCCAGCCTTGGTAAATCATCTTTCCCGTTTTATGCCACTTCTCCCGAGAAGCCTTCGCTGCGCTCTTGGATTTGGGTTATATGCTCCCTTATGTTAGTGTTCACTATAAGATACATGACTGCCTGTTGTTCTGTCTGCTCCGCCCACTAGGTCAGACACTGGTGGGCTGGGAGCTGTCACAGGCTTGCTCTACCTCAGCACCTAGCATGGTGCTAGGACCCGAGAAGATGCAGCCTTGAAGTTTTGGACCAGTCCATGCAGGGCATCAGTGATGATAACAGACTCCGAGCCCAAATGCTCTGAGATTTAGATGCATTCTCTAGCTTTAAGTTTTATCCTAGTCTGAGAATGCCATGTCTGAGTTCTAGAGAGAAGCTGACCAAAGAGACAGTGAGTCACACACTCATGCTATGAATGTTGATTTATTAGGAGGTGAGTCTTTTATTCACATAATTAAAAAAAAATAAGTACCTCAAAATGGTGTTAGCATATCTCCCCTCTCCTTTCACACCTCTCACTGTGGGAAGTACTATTGATGGAAAATATTCCTTTGAAGAAAGCCTTTTTGATAATTTCCTTCTTAAAACTACACTGACTTCAAATGCATGTGCCCTAGATCGCTCCCTTGTCATTCATGGCTAACAAGGCCTGAGGGAAGAAAGCTAAACTTTGTTTTCAAGGTTCTGTTTCAATTTTAAAAATACTGAATGATGTTCACTGTTGGCAGTTCTTTTGAAAATTCCCTTCCTCATCCCCCTCAGGTGGTTGACTGCCTTTCCATTCTCCTGGGTGACTAGTTACCATGGGTGGAGGCCCCAGAACATTCCTGGAAAAAAAAAACTGGCTTCCATGTTGGGTATGGCTGTGCCTGTGGCCTCTGTATCTCCCTTGAAAGTTCGCACTCTACTGTCTGCAGAACCCAACCTCTGCCTAATAGCAACGTCTGAAAGCTGAGAAAGTGTCTCCATCACCAGTTAAGTGCTTTCCGCCACCCACCCAGGACCCCTGAGCCACAGCAAGTCATTCTGAGGCCAACTCTGGCTGGAACTTGGGTTCACTGAGCAATGAATTGCTGTGGACACCAGTTCCTGGTCCCGTCCTTGGTCTTCAGAGGGAGTCTGGCCGTTGCTGGTCTTTCTGGCTCCCGCAGATCAGCATCTTCATTTCTCTGTGATGTCTCCAGGCTGCAGCCATGAGGCTTGCTTATAGGCCACGATGCTGTAAGAATTTACAACAGAGAATTACAGGGGAACAGCTGGAATGGGGAGGGAGGGTCTCTAGCCATCTCTCGGAGACTCTGTCCATTATGGCAGCAGAACCGCTGTACTCTCTGGAGGAAAGTGGCCCCAGGGAATTTCCCTCACTCCAGCCTCCTTCCTGTCCCGTAATATGGAGAGCCCTTTGCATCTGCATTTTCCCTTTCTTGGAGCCTCTTTCCATCTCACTTCCCTCTGATGATGCACTCCCATGCGGACCTCAAGCACAAGCTTCACTCATCCCAAGCGGAATTAGCTGCGTCCCCTTCTGCCTTTGCATTGCCCTTTTTTCTCTTCCATAAATCATCACATTGTTTAAAAATACTGGGAGATGAGATGGACGCCTAGGAATGAAGAGCTGTATTGAAGTCTTGAATCTGTGTGACCTTTGGCGTGCCCTTCAGCCTCTGGTGTTCTCCTTCTCCACTGTTTGAGCTCTAGGAACCCCAGGTTCTAAGCTGGAACACAGTTCTTCCTAATGGATGGACCACATCTGGAGCTAGTGGGTGGGGTGTGGGCAGAAATCCAAATCCTTCTAAGGAAAAGCTTTGTAGAAACTTCCAAACACAGATTTCCTACCTTCTGTGAGCGCCAGGGCTCTCCAGGGAGGAGCGCTCACTATCCTTAAAGCTCACTGTATGACAGAGCTGGCGGGAGGCGAGTAGAGGCAGGCAGCCCAGGACCACGGGGACTGTTCCAGGCCCGACTCCACGGCTCACCCCAGTATGGTTGGTGAGTTATTTTAAAGCAGGACAGGAAAACTCTTCAACATTAAGATTCTCTGCCCATTTGAGTAACCATCTCCTCCGCTTTAGAGTGTATTGCGCGCCTGCATTGTGTCAACTTGATCCCCTTAGAAGACGCAGGAATTCCTACTCACTGGGAAAGAAAAAAAAGAATTTCTTCCTGGTGCCAATAAGATAATTCCCTGGGAGATAACATTCCTTTCTCAATCTTGTAATAGGTCACAACCCACCACTCACCTTGTTGGACTACGTAAATTGTCAATATGTTGCTTTGGTTTGTCCCTGCCTGGTCCATCTTGGGAAATGTTTAAAAACTGAAGTATGTTCATTTATAATGTGTTTTTTTCAAGTGTACAGCAAAGTGATATATATATTCTTTTTTGGATTCTCTTCCATTATAGGTTAGTAGATATTGAGTTCCCTGTGCTATAGAGTAGGCCCTTGTTTACCTATTTTATATGGCACCCCACTCTTGCCTGGAAAATCCCATGGACAGAGGAGCCTGGTAGGCTGCAGTCCATGGGGCCGCAAAGAGTTGGACACGACTGAGCAACTTCACTTTGACTTTTCACTTTCATGCATTGGAGAAGGAAATGGCAACCCACTCCAGTACTCTTGCCTAGAGAATCCCAGGGAGCCTGATGGGCTGCTGTGTATGGGGTCGCACAGAGTCAGACACGACTGA
The DNA here is from genome assembly GCF_001704415.2 of Capra hircus. Taxonomy (NCBI): domain Eukaryota; kingdom Metazoa; phylum Chordata; class Mammalia; order Artiodactyla; family Bovidae; genus Capra; species Capra hircus. The sequence continues at coordinate 101,832,738 of NC_030815.1, forward strand.
AGCGACTTAGCAGCAGCAGCAGCAGCAGCAGTGTGTATATAGCAGAAGGAGATGGCAACCCACTCCAGTATTCTTGCCTGGAGAATCCCGTGGACAGAGGAGCCTGGTTGGGCTGCTGTCCATAGGGTCACACAGAGTCAGGCACAACTGAAGCGACTTAGCATGCATGCATGTGTGGGAGAAGGAAATGGCAACCCACTCCAGTGTTCTTGCCTGGAGAATCCTAGGACAGAGGAGCCTGGTGGGCTGCCGTCTATGGGGTCACACAGAGTCGGACATGACTGAAGCAACTTAGCAGCAGCAGTGTGTATATGTTAATCCCAAACTCTTTTAATTTATCCCCCACCCCCTCCACAATACGTTGTCTCACAAACATAGAACTGTAACTGTGCCTTGGCGTCTTATAGGTAGAACAGTCCTTGGCGTTTCCTGAAATAGTCTCCCTCTGGGTTATAATCCTTGGATTAGCAGGACTAAAATTTTCTATTTCTTCCTTAGATTGACTGTTGATCAACTTTTGTTGATTAACTTTTGTTGATTATGGTGGTGGCCAACCCCTGACATGGCAGCTCAACAGGCAGCTCCTGGGTGGTCAGTAGTGCTGACGTCACACCCTCTGTCAGATTGTTCTTTCATTAAAGACTTTGAGTATTTCTTATGCACTAAGCTCTCCCAAAGAAAGGCAATGCCAAAGAATGCTCAAACTACCGCACAATTGCACTCATCTCACACGCTAGTAAAGTAATGCTCAAAATTCTCCAAGCCAGGCTTCAGCAATACATGAACCATGAACTTCCTGATGTTCAAGCTGGTTTTAGAAAAGGCAGAGGAACCAGAGATCAAATTGCCAACATCCTCTGGGTCATGGAAAAAGCAAGAGAATTCCAGAAAAACATCTATTTCTGCTTTATTGACTATGCCAAAGCCTTTGACTGTGTGGATCACAATAAACTGTGGAAAATTCTGAGAGAGATGGGAATACCAGACCACTTGACCTGCCTCTTGAGAAATCTGTATGCAGGTCAGGAAACAACAGTCAGAACTGGACATGGAACAACAGACTAGTTCCAAATAGGAAAAGGAGTCCATCAAGGCTGTATATTGTCACTCTGCTTATTTAACTTATATGCAGAGTGCATCATGAGAAACGCTGGACTGGAAGAAACACAAGCTGGAATCAAGATTGCCGGGAGAAATATCAATAACCGCAGATATGCAGATGACACCACCCTTATGGCAGAAAGTGAAGAGGAGCTAAAAAGCCTCTTGATGAAAATGAAAGAGGAGAGTGAAAAAGTTGGCTTAAAGCTCAACATTCAGAAAACGAACATCATGGCAACTGGTCCCATCACTTCATGGGAAATAGATGGGGAAACAGGGGAAACAGTGTCAGACTTTATTTTGGGGGGCTCCAAAATCACTGCAGATGTTGACTGCAGCCATGAAATTAAAAGATGCTTACTCCTGGGAAGAAAAGTTATGACCAACCTAGATAGCATATTCAAAAGCAGAGACATTACTTTGCCGACCAAGGTCTGTCTAGTCAAGGCTATGGTTTTTCCTGTGGTCATGTATGGATGTGAGAGTTGGACTCTACAGAAAGCTGAGCGCTGCAGAATTGATGCTTTTGAACTGTGGTGTTGGAGAAGACTCTTGAGAGTCCCTTGGACTGCAAGGAGATCCAACCAGTCCATTCTGAAGGAGATCAACCCTGGGATTTCTTTGGAAGGAATGATGCTAAAGCTGAAACTCCAATACCTTGGCCACCTGATGCGAAGAGTTGACTCATTGGAAAAGACTCTGATGCTGGGAGGGATTGGGGGCAGGAGGAGAAGAGGATGACAGAGGATGAGATGGCGGGATGGCATCACTGACTCGATGGACGTGAATCTGATTGAACTCCGGGAGTTAGTGATGGACAGGGAGGTCTGGTGTGCTGCGATTCATGGGGTCGCAAAGAGTCGGACACGACTGAGTGACTGAACTGAACTGAAGCTCTCTGCTGGACACAGCATACAAGGTCACTCAAACAGGTGTGGTTCCTGCCCTCAGGGAGCCTATGGTCTAGTGAGCAAGCATGTAAAACTAATCACTAAGTAATCATCAACTCTCATGCTCTGAAGGAAAAGTATAGGAAGCTAGGGGATCATATCATAGAAAGATCTAACTTAGATTAGGAAGGGAATTTTCTCAAATCCTCTTTGAGAAAATGGTGTTCAAGTCAAGACCACATCTAGCTATATTAAGAAAGAGGTGTGAGGCGTCCAGCTTCTCAGTGGTAAAGAATCCATCTGCCAGTGCAGGAGACACAGGTTTGATCCCTGGTCTGGGAAGATCCTGCATGCCAAGGAGCAACTTAGCCCATGAGCCACAACTACTGAAGCCCGCATGACCTGGAACCTGCACTCTGTGATGAGAGAGCCACCGCAGTGAAAAGCCCGTGCAGGAACGAAGACTCAGCCCAGCCAGAAAACACGACATGTGGGTAAAGAAGGGGGCAGGGCATGAGGGGGAGGCTCCTGGGGCTGCAGCAGAGAGGGGAGCATGGTGAGTGGCAGGAATAGCAGGCTGGAGAAGAATGTGAGGCTGGGTTATGCAGGACCTGTGGTCCACCGTGAGACAGTGGCGCTCATCCTAAGAACCGTGGAAGCCAAGTACAGAGCTTTGAGCAGGAGATGATGTGAACTGGTGTCCACTCTAAGGAAATTTCTCAGGCCACCTGGTAAAAAGAGGGTGGATGGACATGGGGAGATTGGCTCAAGGGTGAAGTTGATCCCCCAAGTGATTTGGACTAGGGGTAGCAACAGTAGTTTGAGGCATATATTGGAGGTAGAATCAATGAGGCTTGATGGATGGGAGGTACGGGAAGATGAAGAAGCAGGAGGACTTTGGTGACCCTCAGATTTCTTTCCTGGCTGAGTGTGATGCCATTTAATGGGATGGGCAAGACTGGAGGGAAGCAGATGTTAGAAGGGCGTCAAGGATGCAATTTTGGAAACTGAGATGGTAATTTGAAATTTTGAAAATAATTTAGATTGCTTCGGGACTATGAAGTGAGAAGACAACCCAGATCTGAGCCCCAAAGAATTCTTCCACCTGGAGGTTTGTGGAGAAGTCAGAGAGGTAGGAGAAACCCGGGAGAGGAGGTGTTAAGAAAGCCAAGTGACAAGTGCCTTCCAAGGAAGAAGTGACCCACAGTGTTGGGGGCCACTGAGAACCGATGTGGAGGGGATGGCGGGGAGTCCAGTGTACTCGGCCGTGAGGAAGTCAGATCTCAGTGCGGCCCTGGAGGCATTGAACAGGGAAGTCAGTCTGGAGGGGGTTGAAAGTGAGTGGAAGTAAGCAGGTGCAGACCAGCACTGTACAACATGGCTGGGGCGAGGAGGAGGCGAGAGGGTGGCCAGCCACGTGTCAGTTCTGACAGGAAGAACTCAGGAGATGGAGTTGCTAAGTAGTACAAGTAAACTCTAAGGGGAGAAAAGGGGTGGCACCGTCAAATAGTGACTAAGAACCAACTGCCTGGGTTCAAATCCTGTCACTGCCTCTTATTAATTGTGTAACCTTTGGCAAGTTACATGACACCTTAGATTTTGTTTCTTCATCTGCAAAATGGGGATAAAATAGTAATTGCTTCAGAGGATTGTTTGAGAAGGCTAAAACATATGAAACATTCAAAGTAGTGCCTGGCACATAATCAAGGCTGTTTACATGTTTGCTACTATTATCTTTGAGAGATTGAGGGAGGGGAACAGGATGGGTACAAAAGAACTCTGGCTTAGAGGTCTCCTTTGAAGAAGATGAGCCCATTCGCTTCTGATGGCATCCATGAACCACAAGACAGCAGCTGAGTACATGTGTGATGAGGGGTTGGGGGCTTGCGGATGGGCAGAATCAGACAGACATTCCCTCAGCATCTCCTGCTGCACATAAGGAAGAGTGAGGAGGAGAGGGCAGGTTCTCATGGTGCCGTGAAATTGGCTCAGTTCAGTACCAGGAAGGGCTGGGGCCACAGTCACTTATTGCAAATGAGCTGTTGGCAGCTGGGCCCAGGAACCTCTCTTCTCCACCTTCTGCCCTCCTCCACTCCCTGCTGTGACATGTCTTCCTGGGCTTTTCTGTCTTTGGAATGTAGCTCTTCTTTCTGCAGTTCGAGAGTTCTACTGGTCTTTCCTGTTGATCGTGCTTAGTGATTGGTGGTGCAGCCTTGGCCGCTTGAAAGAATTTTTCAGGATTTTGTTCATTTAGTGACTTTGTGGAGGGAAAAGTACTAGAAACACTCCCTTTCTACCAAAGGTTCTCAACCTTGGTTATACATCCAAATAAACTGGAGAGCTTTAAAAAATTCCCATGCCCAGGCTATATCCCAGATCAACTGAGTTAGAATCTCCACCGGTAGGATCCAGACAGTCGTAGCTTTGTAAATCTCTCCAAATGATTCCATTGTACAGCAGGCAAAGGAGGCTTTGTTAGCACGCAAGTCCCTCTACTGCTAAATGTCTCCAACAGAGGCATCTACTTGAGTGCCTCAATTCACGTAAGCATTACTACTTAGGATTGGTTCAAAATACTGACCTGGCTTCTGTGGTATAAGCTGAGGAAGATCCTGGATATCTTAAAATTCCATGCACACAATGTAGGACTGGGCCCAAGTCCATTGGGGTGAGGTGTCCCCACCTGGGGGGAGAGCAGCCCACCTGCTTCACATGCCCCAAAGTCTCTTTAAGAAGGGAAAGCAATGAAACTGTAGAAAGGAACCATTTATTGCATATTCTTATGGCTTTCATTTGTCTATTTATCTCTCTAGCTATGAGATATTAACTAGTCTAGTCAGACTTGTTTTCTTTTGTTGTTTTTTGTTGATCTGTTTAGGTCAAAGAGACTGTTTCAACCAATTGCCAATCAAACACGACTTGATAACTTCCAAGTAGCACAGTTATTAATCCATTACTCACTTGGACAAAGAGCTGGCACTCCAGAGAAGTTTGCATTGTGGGTCAGGTCTAGCTAAGCCCAATGCATTCATCCAAGACTCTCATGAAAACAGGGGCACATGAAAAGGCCTAAGGGCTGGACAGTTTGAAAATGAAAACTGGCCAGAGACTACAGTGGTAATCAAGTCTGCTGTTTTGCACAAATTCTCTCAGCTGTTTGATCTTATTTTCTCAACTGTGAAATCAAAGAACCCTCATGATTGATGGCTTCTGTCTTAGGGAGCTCAACTTTCTATGCAAGCACATCAAGCTATACAATGTGATGCGAGAATCCAAAGGCAGCCCTTTTCACCATCCACTTCCCACTTTTTCCAACCTACCTTTAGCTTTTCCCAACCCGCCTTTAGCTTTTGCCTTCAACTCTTCTACCCTGCAGCCTAGAACGCCACCATTAATGATATGGAGGGCTCCAGTGTACTACCAAGCAGATCCCTTTAAAATGCAAAGCCATATTATGTCCTTTGTATCTTATTGTGAATATCATACTGTGTTCCTTTTTCCTCTGGTGGGATTGATACAAGCGTGAGAAAAGGGCCTAAACAGACCAAAGCTCGACTGTCTAATATGTAGCCACTAGTTACACTGGCTTCTGAACTCTTGGATTCAAATGGAGTCCAAGTTGAGATGTGCTGTCAGTATAAAATATACCGGATTTCAAAGACTTAATTCAAAAGAACTCATTCATTTTGTAGGTTGATTACAAAGATATTTTGGAGCTATTGGGCCAAATCAAATATATTATTAAAATTATTTCACCTGTTACTCGTGTTTAAACGTGGCTACTAGAAAATTTTAAATTATATAATATGACTTGTGCTTGTGGTTTTGTATTTCTTTTGAATGGGGCTGGTTGAAGACCAGACTATTTCATGTGGTCTATATTGTTGATAACCTCAGCTGGCAACTCTCCCCACGGGCCTTTGTATCTCCAGCCTTCCTCCTGCCTGTTATCTCCCAGAATGTAAGCACTCTTGTTTTACAAATGAGACAATTTCCCCAGAGAGGTCAGAGGAATTACCCATGTCCTGCAGGGGTGCTCAAAGCCCTCCCAAGATACAGAGAAGAAAGAATATTTGAAAGTGAGGCCGGATGACTGTCACCTAAAGGAGACTCAACAAGGTCTGGGTAGTTCGAGAGGGTTTCTTATCCCAGCCTCTGATTACAAGAAAGTATATGAGGCTCCTATTACAAAACTGCCAGGAAGTGAGCCAGCATGTTGAGGCCCTCTGTTTATTACTTATGACTTTAGGGAATTCCCAAATTACCAGATTATTAGTTTGGGGGAACAGGAGAAGTTTTTCTTAGTGGGAGAACCTACTCAGAACCCATTGTGTAAATGTGAAAAGTAAATATTTTATGATAATAGGCTGGAAATGCTCCAACGGTCCTTGACCTCAGCCCCAGCCCAAAGAGCAGGAACTGCTCCTATCTTACCCAATCGGTAGGATGGCCAGGAAGGAGAGAAAAGAGGAGAGCGCAAAGCAGGTGCCGATGAACTTCTCCATGGTGAGCTGATAGATCTTGTTGTACAGCGTGGATGTCACCACCCCAGTCAGCGTCAGGGACAGCTGCAGGATGACGAACACCTTTCCTGTGGAAGGGACCGAGGTTACCAAGGTTACTGGGCTGTCCCTCTGTGTTCCCTGATAGCTGAGTCTCTGGGAGGCTCTTGGCATCCCCCTCCCCTTCCCTGACTTCCTCTGTGTTCCCGGCGCATGTTGCCAGGATTCTGGCCTCCATCCACTTGGCTCTCCCCACGGCCCGTGGGTGGCAGTGTTCTCCTTTGTGACTTTCCCAGTCTCTCCCCTGCTCCTACCTCTTCCGCCCTGGATGGACACTGGTGTGGGCCCAGTGTCTTCAAGGCTGCTGCTGGAGCTCTCTCCTGTGCCTTCTGTCAGTCCAAACCCTGTGCCTCAAACCAAGTGGCTCTGAAACCTCTCAGATTCCTTTCACTCACCATAAGAGGAGCCCTTGATGAGTTTGGACATTGCTGATCGGATGGTTGTGACGGGGATGAGAGCGAACAGCATGATGGCCCGAGCTGGAAAAGAAGCACATGAGAACACTCCTCACTGGAGCCTGGCCTCGGCCAAAGCGTCAGAATAACAGAAAAACCTCCCTTAGAAGCCGCCTCCCCGCCCCGCCCCAGGGCAGGCTGAGTCCCTGAGCTCTCGGATGGGCTGTAGGTGCTGCAGACCCATCTTGAAGGTGGCAAGGCACCAGGGACGTGACAGGTGGTGAAGGGCGTCTTTATTGGCAGAGTTTAGTGGTTTCTAAGGAAATGGAGCTGATGTCACTCAAGTGACTTACAGCTCCTTGCCTTCCAGGAGGGACGTGTCTGCCCTCACCCTACATCATCATCTCTGGGACACAGTCTCAGTAGCTTTGGCAAGCTGCATCCAGAAACGTGTGCCACTAACACAGCTGCTACAGCCCGCTCTTTCCCTCTAGCCCCGTTCATCATCCTGATGTGGGTGTGTGTGTGTGTGTGTGTGGCGAGGGGGTGGGGTGGGGTGGGAGTGGCTAGAAGTGATGGGGAGGGAAGGGGAGAGGTTACTCAGGCTTGCACTTGGCCTGTTTAACTGGGAGCTTGCTAAAAGTAATCTAGCCATTTTGTGAGATGTTTTTCTGAGCCGTGTGACCTCAGTCAAAGGGTGGTCTCTGGGAACGGTGTAGAGTTGTTCCGTTAGCCACCGGCAAGTCACATGACTACTTAAATAAAATGAAAAGTTCCGTTCAAGTTGCACTAGCCACATTTTAAGGGCTTCATAGCCACACATGACTAATGGCTACTGTATTAGGCAGAAATGTTACAGAACATTTCTGTCGCTCTAGAAAGTTCTGTTACAGCACTGGTCCAGAGTGCTCTGCTTGTGGTTTTCTGTGTCCTCAAAGTTCATTCTGCTTCCTTGAGGAAATGTATTATATTGGTTGTGGAAGGCATTTATGGAGGATTTTTCTCTCTTTTTGAAAAGCCTGTACTTGACCTGAAATTATTTTAATTAAAGGACCTTTTCAGCTGGATTACTTGAAAATGTTTTATCCCTTTAAAATTGGGGAGATAAACTCAACCCCATCTCTTCCACCCAGGGCCTGAAGCCTCTCCTGACTCCCAGCACCACTGACCATCTCTCCCTTGACTTCCTAGAGCTACGGACCCTGCTCTGATTACATTTCAGTGGGCAACACAGATAACACAATACAGCCAAACTCAAGTGCACATAATCCTGTGTCCCTTGTGCCTCCTAGGTAGCAGACCTGATCTCTGGTGCTGAGCTGTGATAGACCACAGCACCGCGGGTGTACACCCCGTTACTTAGGGGATCAGCAGTGTCCTCGTCCTGCCTCCCCAAGAATGCCAGACTCACCAATGTAGAACATGTATGTCTCTTTCACAAAAGCCAAGAGGAGGGCTCCTGACGCAAAGGAGACCATTCCGATCATGATCATGGTTGTGTCCTGGAAGTAGCGGGAGAAGACCAGCACGCCCAGGAAGCTGGTGATGAAGATGGTGTACCCCGAAGCCATACCATAGCCCACCTGCACTTGGTTCCAACTCAGAGGCTCCCTCAGCACAAAAAGCGGCATCACATCCACTGTGCCCACCACTGCCAGGTCATAGATGATGGCGCCCACAAAGAGCAGGGCAATGATGATTTGTTTGGGCTTAGCCATTGCAGGAGGTAGAGGGGGCCCCGCCACATTCTGCTTGTCTGTCTGATCAGGATCCAGGGTGTCATACCTGCCAGCAGTGCCAGGCACTATATCCACGGCCTTGCGGGGCTTGGCCTTGGACTCGGGGACCTTCAGCACGAACAGGCTGTACAAAAGGGCACAGGTGGCACAGCTTACACTGCAGGCGGTCAGCACCAGGCCCTGCTTGGAGTGCCCGACCATCTGCTTGAAGAGATGTCCCGAGACCATGCTCCCGCAGAACCCCGCCAAGCCCAGAATCAGGTCAATCACAATGAGGCGCAGGGAGCGGCGGCCCTCGGAGGAGCTGAGGGATCCCAGGGCCATGACCCCTGACCAGAAGGCGGAGAAGCCGCCGCACAGTCCGGTCAGCGCGGCCCCTGTGTACAGCATCTCCACGGGCCAGTCCAGCAGGACTTTGAGCAGCAGCACGAGGCGGGAGAGCAGGAAGCCCAGCAGGGGCACGCAGATGGAGACCTTGCGGTGGTAGCGGTCGCTGAGCCAGCCCAGCCCGTAGGCCGACAACAGGGGCGTCAGGCCCATCACCAGCTGGTAGATGATGTAGAAATTGGAGATGGCCCTCTGCTGTTCGTCCTCGAGAGCCCCCCGGGGCGACGGGCTGGAACTGTGATTGGAGAAGGTCCCGCCTCCGAAGGACGCTTTCACCACGAGGAGCAACCCCGCGTCGTAGAGGGAGGTGGCCACCTGCGTGGAGGCCACCACAGGCTCGATCCAGGTCCACACCTGGAGGCGAGGCAGGGGGCCCCTCCACGGCCAGATGCTCCCCTGGCACATGATAGGGCCTCTGATAGGGGGATGGAGGGGCTGGCCGGCTGGCGCTGCGGCTGCTATTCCCGAGGGCTGGGGCTCCGGGTTCGCGCAGGAACCGGGTGAGCTGAGCTGAACCCGAGCACAGGGCGCAAGTGACAGCAGCCAGCCCTGCGGGCCGGTGACCTCCCGGACCGCGGCCACTCCTCCCCGGACCAAAAAAGGCCACGCTCCGCCCCCGCCGGGGGAGCAGGACTGGCCGCGGCCCAGGGAAGCCACGCGTCTGGGGAGCGCACAGCGAGTCCCTGTCGCGTCACGCTGCTCTGATCCGCGCAGGTAGCTGGGCGCTCTCTCCCCTGGGACTTGCCCAGGCCTGGCTTGAGTCCCCCGGGCAGGAAGCAAAATTCTGGCCCTGGAAGGCAGTTTGGAGTAAGCAGTGGGGTGCCTAGGAATCTGCCTGGGATCGGTGGAGGGGAAGGACAGTGAGGTTTTATTTAAGCAACGGGGACCTACATGCTGTAGGGAGCCCGGGTAGCGCCAGACTTCGAGAGAAACCAACCAACCCACCCTCAGGAGCGCTAATCTCTCTGATTTCAGACTTGTGCATAAATACCTAGCCACGGGATTGCTGGGTCATAGGGTAGTTCTGCTTTCATTTTTTTTTTTTTTTTGAGGAAACATCGTTTTCCATTGAAGCTGCCCCACTTTCCTTTCACAGCAACAGTGAGCAAGGGCTCCAGTGTCTCAGAGCCTCCATCACCGCTATAGCTATTACGGTATAGCCATCCTGAGAGGAATTAGATACCTCATTGTGGTTTTGATTTGCATTACCCCGACGATTAGAGTATCTTTTCATATGCATGTTGGCCATTTGTCTGTCTTTGGTGAAATCTCTGTCCAAAGAACTTTTTTTTTTTTGTCTAAGTCCTTAGCACATTTTTGTTTTACGGCTGAATTGTAGAAATTGGTACACATTTTCGAGATTAACTTCCTATATGGTGTGCATTATTTTCTCCTATTCTGTAAATTGCCTTTTGACTCTCTTGATTTTTTCTTTTGCTGTGCAAAAGCTTTTTAGTTTGATGTAGTCCCACTTGTTTATTTTTAGGTTCTTGAAGAGAGATTAGCACTCCTGTGCTCACTGTAACACTATTCGCAATAGCTAAGATATAGAAGCAACCTAACTGTGTATTAATGGATGAGTGGGAAAAGAACATGTGGTATATAAATATAGCTGAATGTTATTTGGCCTTCAAGAAGAAGGTGGTCCAGTGGTTAAGAATCTGCCTTGCAATGCAGGGAATGAGGGTTCAGTCCCTGGTCAGATAACTAAGGAGGAGCAACTGAGCCTGCGTGTGCCACAAATAGTCTGGGCGCCGCAACAAGGATCTTGCATGACTCAGTGACCGCAACTAAAATCCGATGCAGCTGATAAATAAATAAATATCTTTTTAAAAAGAAAGAAACCCTGAGATTTGTTTCAGCATGGATCAAACTTGAGGACATTATGCTAAGTGAAATAAGCCAGTTGTAGAAAGACAAATACTGCATGATTTCCCATATGAGGTATCTAAAATTGTCAGAGTGGGACGGTGATTGCCAGGGATGAGGGTGGAGGGAAGAAGAAATGGGGAATTACTAATCAACAAGCATAAAGTTTCAGTTAAGCTAAATACAGAAGAAGCTCCAGAGATCTGCTGTACAACATTATATTTATAGTCAATAACATTATATATGTTAAGTTTTGTTAAGAGAGGAGCTCTCATGTTAAGTATTCTTACCATAATTAAAAAACAAACAAAAACCTCAGGAGAAGCTATGCTTAGCCCTTCTTCCATACCAAAGACCTCTCAGAGAAGAGTCCTGCTTTGAGCACCTGAATTCATGGGCCCAGAGCCACGACAGGACCCAAGCCAGCAAAGGTCCCAGTCTGGAGGCTTTGGCCTCAAACCGCAGGACTGAGAAAGAGATGGGGAGGTGCTGTCAGCCCAGCATGTCCCTACAGATGCTAAACTGGACTCTGGCAGGGGCAGATTCCACAAAAACAGAGTCACCAGGATTATTTGCTTCTGAGTAAAGTCCCCAGGACCCTTTCTCTTTTCTTTGCAGTTCTTCTTCCATGTCATGGGCTCACTGCCTTGGGTAGGTGGAGACGGGTTTCCCTGGCTGCCTTGCTTCCTGTACACACTCCTGCAAAGAGGACCAGGGCGATGGGTGGTGCAGGGGCAAAGGCACACCACAGACAGCAACATTTCTTCTTCAGGATCATCCCCAGGGGTGGAAAGGCAGAACACTCCAGCTCTCTCCCTGTCTGCTTAACCCCGATGCAGCTCAGGCAAGCAGGAACCTGAAGTCATACAAGGGAGGATCAGATCTGCGCGGAGAGTTTATAAAGTCAAAAGGATAACGTACCTGTGGAAGTAGGGACTAAACTCTAAATGATTTCGTGTAGATGTGCACCCTTTAGACAGTTTTTAGATGAGCTATAATCTCCTCTACCCCTCCCTGTGCTCAGGGCCCTGTGTCCAGGTTCAGTCAGCTCTGCCTTCTGCAAAGAGAACGTCCCACCTCATCTCTCTTACAAGCTGGGCAGTCCCTCAAAACTCCCACACTGCCCTCTTGCACTCCGTCACGGAGGCCCACCTTGGGAGGTGCTGGTTTCACCCAACCCATGCCTGGCTCTCCCACTCCATTCTTAACCCTGTTCTTCCAGAGGCCACAAGAAACAAAGCAGTCCGACCAGCCTATACCTGTAACGGGCAGAGGCTCCAGGGAATGGATAGCTTGTGGAGGAAGATGGTATTCACCCATCAGATATGGCCACCAGAACAACAGCCTGGACCAGATGGATCACTTTAGCGATTTAATCAAGAGGTCTGTCTTTTCTTGGGGCCACAGAGCCTAGAAGACAGCCCTAGAGGTCTGGGAGGGTCCATGAGGTCTCCCTTCTTCTCATACTTTGTGAAACCAGGGAAATTTGAGGGGCCTCTGAGAGATTCATGCCCAGTCCAGGACACATTTAGTGGGAACTGTGTCATCATGGTGCTAGTCAGCCCTGGGACCTGAATTCTCTGACCCAGAAATGAACTATTATCAGGGCAATTGGCGCCTCTCCCAGTTTAGGCTACTGAGGTTAGCACTGTATCTTTCATCATGTCCTGCTCCTCTCTCCATCTCTGAAGCAGGCTATAGCTAAGTGAATGCCTGGCTGTCCTGTGTAATCTAGGCTACCAAGCAGGTATAGCCCTTAAGCCAAGTTGAGGCCAGACCCTGACACTTCAGTCTCTAGCACAAGGCTTGCATTATTCAACTGCAAAGGTTAAATTCTCATTTTTTTACATTGATAAAGTCACACTATTTGAGAAGAAAGGGACTTATAAAAAGGAGCAGCAACATTTACTGAGCCTGTATTATGTACTAAGCAATTTACAGGGGCTTCCCCATGGCTCAGCGGCAAAGAACCCATCTGCCAATGCAGGAGACGAGACATGTGGATTCGATCCCTGGGTTGGAGTAGGAAATAGCAACCCACCCCAGTACACTTGCCTGGGAAATCCCATGGACAGAGGAGCCTGGCCAGCTACAGTCCATGGGGTCACAGAGTCGGACTAAAGTGACTGAGCACGCCCAAAGCAATCTACAGGAATAAATTTCATCCCCCACCCCCCACGCCAAAAGTCTATAAACTAGTTTATCACCTCATTTTGTCAGAGGAGAAACAGGCCAGAGAGGTGAAGTTACTCATACAAGATCACACAGCTAGGAAGTTGGGGAGCCAGCATTTAGCACTTGTCTTTGAAAGCCTGTAGCTATAGGGGAAATGTGGTGTCAGGGAATGTTATTTGAGGGCGTCCTCCCAACCTGCGCAGGAATGCGGAGAGGGGCAGAAACACTTAAGTCATAATGAAACCTTTCTTGATCAACAATGTATGAACAAATGGAGAGGACTCAGAGGGGTGGATGAAATGTATTGATTGAATGTGTATCCCAGGCACTTCTCAACCAAACAGGACATCTGTTTTCTCCACAGACGGCCCCCAAAGAAAGGAACAGTCAGTCTTTGTTTGGATAATGCCTTGGGTTTAGAAGGTGAAATCCCCAGGCCTGGGTTTCAGCTGTGGAGGAGGCACCAGAGAGTGGGTGGAGCCTCTGTGCCTGAGTCAGGATAGCAACTGCTTGCTGCTTTGGAGGGAAGGGGAGTGGTGGGGGGAGTGTAGAGGGGGTGGGGAGGAGGGGAGGTGGACAGGAGGTGTGGGGAAGTGAGAGTCCGGTCTGTTGAGAACAGGAACTCCCCTGTCAGGAGGTCAGAGGAACTTTAAAAGAATAGGAAGGTCTAACAGGGCTTGAAAGAGCTTACAGTCTCTCCTGTGTATATAAATGTTTCCTGAGACCTCATCCGCGCCTCCTTGGTTCTACAGAAAAGTCTACTCGTGAGCATATTGTATGAGTAGGAGTTTTTACTTTGATAGAAACTGGTGAAGGAGCTGTGATTCAAGTCTGGATGAACATAACTCTGGGCAGAAATCACATGAGCAGAAAGAGACCATAGGAACACCAGTCTCCCAAGGATTGGCTGTAATCTGGAATGGGCTTGTCACAGGCTGTGGACTGCGGGAGTTAAGCCATCTGACATTGATGGTCAAGGAGACCCTGGTGGCTGATGCAGCCTGCATTGATGGGAAAGGTGTTCTTTATTGCTGATGTTTTGGGGGCTGAGAAGAGCCTTTCCCCAAGACAATGCAAGTGAAAGAAAGACTATGCCTTTCAAGACTTAACTATACAATGAACAAAGAGGACAAACTCATCCTAAGATACAGAGATAAATCTTGTCAATGACCATCCAAGAACTTTCTTTCTAGGGTTTCCCAATGGCTGGGCCATCTCTGCAAGTACCCAAGTACCTGTGCCTGAGCACAAACAATCCTATATAGCTGCACACAGGGAGAAGATATGCTAGTTATATGAATAAATAATTTCTCATAGTAAGTTAATACACTGGTATTCTGAATTCTCTGCCTTTCTCATTTAGTTAATGTGGGCCTCTTTTTGGGAAATGACTTCCCTCTTACGTGCTGATGAAATGAAGTTTTTTACTCTGTCAGGCTGAGAGCTAGGCCTTGACTATATTAGGTTATCAAAATAATGATTGCACTCCATGGATCCCCTTGGGAAATTATTTCATTGGCCTTTCCCCCTCTACGTGGCACTCTAACCAATTGGCGGCTCTGCCCAATTTTACAGATGAGAAAACTGAGACCTAGGGTAGTGAGTCATTTGCAGCCACACAGAGCTAGAATTCAAATCTTGATTTAACTTCAAAGTCTATGCTATTTTCACAGTGTTCCACTTCTGATATAGTTGAATAGAAGAGATACATTTTGAAAAGGCATGTATTTGTTGAACACTTTGTCAAGTACTGTGAGCCTGTTTCTATCTACGGTATTTTCAAACTCAGTGATTAACTAATTAATTAATTCATCATCCATCCATCATTTACAGCATTTTTGGAGGATCTGGACCACTATTTGGTACCAGGGAGGCAAACCGTTTGCCCTCAAGGATCTTTCAGTATGAAGAATTGTCAACAGGCACTGTACTAACACTCCAAATTCTATTTTACACATGAAGTCACTGATGCCAGCCCACAACTCCTCTTTCAAAGATTCTGGCTTAATGAGGTT
Organism: Capra hircus; assembly: GCF_001704415.2. Lineage (NCBI taxonomy): Eukaryota > Metazoa > Chordata > Mammalia > Artiodactyla > Bovidae > Capra > Capra hircus. The sequence continues at coordinate 101,847,871 of NC_030815.1, forward strand.
CCTCTCCACCCCAAGCTCATCTCCCAAACTAAATGGCCTGATGAACAGCCTGCTCAATACTGTAGAAGTAAGACATCTGTTTTTACTAGCCAGGACACACTGATTCTTCTTCTGATATTATACCCCATTTTCCCTCTGATGAACCATTCCAAGGGTAGATGAGACTCAGTTCTAGCCAGTCACAGCACTGAGTGCTTGTGATCACAGTGACTGGCTCATAGATGGAAATGTGACCCAAATTTGGACCAATAAGAATTGGTGCAGGACGCTAGTTAGGGAAGAGACTCTCTGCTCATCTTAGACTGGTAAGGATGAAAGCTTGGAGTTGCTGGCAGCTGTTTTGCTCTCACTAAGGCAGAGCTTGCCTAAGATTGAAGCCCTTATCAAGTACATCAGAGCTGAAAGATGGACAGTTAGACCCTGATGGCATCCTATGAGCTGTGCCTAACCTAAACTACCTCTTCATTTTTTGATAACAAAAGTTTCTGTTTTCTTCTTTCCCAATCCCAGTTTGATTTAGGTTTTCCACCAGCTACAAATGAAAAAGATTTGATGGAGCCAAGCATACGACCTCTCATCTCTTGTGACGTCTACCCTTCTCCAGCCACAAACTCCCTTGGATCCTGAGTCTGATCATCAACTGTACCCGTACTACCTCTAAAGTCATGGAAAAGGTAATGGCAAACCACTCACCATTCTTGCCTTGAGAACGCCATGAAGAGTATGAAAAGGCAAAAAGATATGACACTGGAAGATAAACCCCCTGCCAGGCCGGTAGGTGTCCAGTATGCTACTGGAGAAGAAGCGGAGAAATAGCTCCAGAAGGAATGAAAAGGCTGAGCCGAAGCAGAAAGGACACCCAGTTGTGGATGTGTCTGCTGGTGAAAGTAAAGTCCAATGCTGTAAAGAAAAATATTGCATAGGAACCTGAAATGTTAGGTCCCTGAATCAAGGTAAATTGGAAGTGGTCAAACACAGAGCTGGCAAGAGTGAACATCAATATTTGAAACTAAAATGGACAGGAGTGGGTGAATTTAATTCAGATGACCGTTATATCTACTACTGTGGGCAAGAGCCCCTTAGAAGAAATGGAGTAGCCCTCATAGTCAACAAAGAGTCTGAAATGCAGTACCTGGCTACAGTCTCAAAAATGACAGGATGATCTTGGTTCCTTTCCAAGGCAAGCCATTCAAAATCACACTAATCCAAGTCTATGCCCCAACCACTAATGCCGAAGAAGCTGAAGTTGAATGGTTCTATGAAGACCTACAAGACCTTCTACAAGACCAAAAAAAAAAAAAATGTCCTTTTCATCATAGGGGACTGTCAAGAGATACCTGGAGTATCTAGCCTGGATAACAGGCAAGTTTGGCCTTGGAGTACAAAATGAAATAGAGTAAAGGCTAAAAGAGTTTGGCCAAGAGTACGCATTAGTCATAGAAAACACCCTCTTCCAACAACACAAGAGATGACTCTACACATGGACATCACCAGATGGTCAATACCAAAACCAGACTGATTATATTCTTTGCAGCCAAAGATGGAATTCTATACAGTCAGCAAAAATAAAACTGGGAGCTGACTGTGACTCAGATCGTGAGCTCCTTATTGCAAAATTCAGACTTAAATTGAAGAAAGCAGGGAAAACCACTAGGCAAATCAGGTATGACCTAAATCAAATCCCTTATGATTATACAGTGGAAATGACAAATAGATTCAAGGGATTAGATCTCGTAGACAGAGTGCCTGAAGAACTATGGATGGAGGTTGATATCATTGTATAGGAGGTGGTGACCAAAACCATCCCCAAGAAAAAGAAATTCAAGAAGACAAAAATGGTTGTCTGAGAAGGCCTTACAAATAGCTGAGAAAACAAGAGAAGTGAAAGGAAAAGGAGAAAAGGAAAGATCAGCTCAGTTCAGTCACTCAGTCGTGTCCGACTCTTAGCAACCCCATTAATCGCAGCATGCCAGGCCTCCCTGTCCATCAGCAACTCCCAGAGTTCACTCAGACTCACATCCATCGAGTCAGTGATGCCATCCAGCCACCTCATCCTCTGTTGTCCCCTTCTCCTCCTGCCCCCAATTCCTCCCAGCATCAGAGTCTTTTCCAATGAGTCAACTCTTCGCATGAGGTAGCCAAAGTACTGGAGTTTCAGCTTTAGCATCAATCCTTCCAAAGAGAACCCAGGACTGATCTCCTTTAGAATGGACTGGTTGGATCTCCTTGCAGTCCAAGGGACTCTCAAGAGTCTTCTCCAACACCACAGTTCAAAAGCATCAGTTCTTCGGCGCCCAGCTTTCTTCGGTGTCCAACTCTCACAGCCATACATGACCACTGGAAAAACCATAGCCTTGACTAGATGGACCTTAGTTGGCAAAGTAATGTCTCTGCTTTTTAATATGCTAAACCCATCTAAATGAAGATTTCCAAAGAATAGCAAGGAGAGATAAGAAAGACTTTTTAAGTGAACAATGCAAAGAAACTGAGAAAAACAATAGAATGGGAAAGACTAGTGGTCTCTTCAAGAAAATTAGAGATACCAAGGGAATAGTTCATGGAAAAATGGGCACAATAATGGACAGAAACAGTAGGGACCTAATAGAAGCAGAAGATATTAAGAAGAGGTGGCAGGAATACATAGAAGAACTGTACAAAAAAGGTCTTAAGGACCCAGATGACCACAATGGCATGACCATCCACCTTGAGCCAGACATCCTGGAGTGTGAAGTCAAGTGGGCCTTAGAAAGCATCACTATAAACAAAGTTAGTGGAGGTGGTGGAGTTTCAGCTGACCTATTTCAAATCCTAAAAGATGATGCTATGAAAGTGTTGCACTCAATATGCCAGCAAATTTGGGTAACTCAGCAGTGGCCACAGGACTAGAAAAGGTCAGTTTTCATTCCAGTTCCAAAGAAGGACAATGCCAAAGAATGTTCAAACTACCCTACAATTGGACTCATTTCACATGCTAGCAAAGTAATATTCAAAATCCTTCAAGCGAGGCTTCAACAGTACATGAACTGAGAACTTCCAGATGTACAAGCTGGATTTAGAAAAGGCAAAGGAAACCAGAAATCACATTGCCAACATCCATTGGATCATAGAGAAAGCAAGGGAATTCCAGAAAAACATCTATTTCTGCTTCATTGGCTACACCAAAGCCTTTGGCTGTGTGGATCACAACAAACTGTGAAAAATACTCAAAGATGTGGGAATACCAGATCACCTTATCAGTCTCCTGAGAAACCTGTATGCAGGCCAAGAAGCAACAGAACTGGACATGGAACAATGGACTGGTTCAAAATTGGGAAAGGAAAACGTCAAGGCTGTATATTGTCACCCTGCTTATTTAACTTACGTGCAGAGTATATCATGCAAATACCAGGCTAGATGATGCGCAAGCTGGAAACAAGATTGCCAGGGGAAATATCAATAACCTTAGACATGCAAATAACACCACCCTAATGGCAGAAAGCAAAGAGGAACTAAAGAGCCTCTTGATGAAGATGAAAGAGAAGAGTAAAAAAGCTGACTTAAAACTCAATATCCCAAAAACTAAGATCATGGCATTTGGTCCCATCACGTCATGACAAATAGACGGGGGATAAAATGGAAACAGTGTTAGACTTTATTTTCTTGGGCTCCAAAATCACCATGGATGGTTCCTACAGCCATAAAATTAAAAGACATTTGCTCCTTGGAAGGAAAGCTTTGACAAACCTAGACAGTATATTAAAAAGCAGAGACATTATTTTGCCAACAAAAGTCCATATAGTCAAAGTTATGGTTTTTCCAGTAGTCATGTATGGATGTGAGAGTTTGAGCTCTAAAGAAAGCTGAGTGCCAAAGAATTGATGCTTTCAAACTGTGGTGCTGGAGAAGACTCTTGAGAGTCCCTTAGATGGCAAGGAGATCAAACCAGTCAATCCTAAAGGATCTCAACCCTGAATATTCATTGGAAGGACTGCTGCTGAATCTGAAGCTCCAGTGCTTTGGCCACCTGATGCAAAGAGCTGACTCATTGGAATAGACCCTGATGCTGGGAAGGATTGAAGGCAGGAGGAGAAGGGGGCAACAGAGGATGAGATGGTTGGATGACATCACTGACTCAATGGACATGAGTTTGAGCAAACTCTGGGAGATAGTGAAGGACAGGGAAGCCTGGCGTGCTGCCATTCATGGGGTCGCAAAAGATTCAGTCAAGACTGAGCAACTGAACAACAAAATTCTGACTACAGTCCCCTTTCTTGTGTTTCTTGTTCAGCTATTTCTACTTCAAGGTTTCCTTTATCAGGACCTGCTCACTCCTACATTAATGTATGACTTTCCAAATCATTCCAAATCAATGTATGATTTTTCCTTCTTTCCCATCTTAGATTTTATGGTACATCATTTTAGCAATACCCTTTCCCATATATCAAACTCTCTGGTTTTTCTATCTTTGCATGTCAACCCTGGATGAACCTGGTTATCTGCTGGCATTCAGGTAGATGAGGACTTGTTGTAAATCTCACAATAAGGCAGATTTGAACTATAAATTTATTGATTCCAATATCAAATGAGCCCTCAGCTACCCAGCTGTCCTATGATATTCCTCCAGTCAACTCTCACTCTTTCATCCTCCAAAATTACAAGTTCAGAACTTTGCCATGCCCCTCAAACTTTATTTTCCATTTTACTTCTAGACAGTCCATTCAAACTTTTCAACTCTGCAATTTTATATCTTCAGCTCTGTCACAAAATGTATTTTCTGAAGTCATTGATTCCATGTCATTAAATCTAATGGACATTTTCTTTCCTCAGCCTACTTTACTGAGCAGCCGTGGAGAGTTTTGCCCTCTCTTTTAAACCTTTGAGAGTTTATGCTCTTGCTTTGCCTATACCACACTTCCTGGTTTATCTCCTTTCTCTATAACCACTCTTTTCTTTCACCTTTGGAGATTCAAACCCTAACCAGTCTTTAAAAGTTTAAATTCCTTGTAAGTTGGTGCAGCCACTATAAAAAACAGTATAGAGACTCCTCAGAAACTATATAGAAACTAGCTTCTATAGTATGGAAAACTAAATATAGAATTATGATCCGCATATATCCAAACAGAACTATAATTTTAAAAAATACATGCACCTCTATGTCCATAACTTTATTCACAATAGCCAAGACATGGAAACAATCTAAACATCCACTGATGGATGAATGGATAAAGAAGATGTGGTACCTATATGCAATGGAATATTACTCAGCCACAAAAACATGAAATAATGCCATTTGCAGCATGGACCTAGGGATTCTCATAATAAGTGAAGTCAGTCAGAGAAAGACATATACCACTGGATATCACATATATGTGGAATCTAAACTATGACACAAATGAATCTAATCTATGAAATAGAAAGAATCACCGAGAATAGACTGGCGATTGCCAAAGTGGAGGAGGTTGGAGGAGGGATGGAGTGGGATGTTGGGTTTGGCACATGCCAGCTTTTATATATAGACTGGATTAAACAACAAGGTCTTGCTTTTTACACAGAGAACTATATGTAGTATCCTACGATGAACCATAATGGAAAAGAATGTAAAAATGAATATAAAGGTAAAATTCTTTATTGGTGCAGCCACAGGCTCTCATCTCAGTCTCTTTTCTAAACAATCTCACCTACACACATAGCTTTTTTTTTTAAATTTGTTATTTTAATTGGAGGCTAATTATGACATTGTGGTGGATTTTGCCATACACTGACATGAATCAGCCACAGGTGTACATGGTCCCCTATCCCGAGCGGTCCTCCCACCTCCCTCCCCATCCCATCCCTCTGGGTTGTCCCAGTACACAGGCTTTGAGTGCCCTGTTTCATGCTTCAGACTTGCACTGGTCATCTGTTTCACATATGGTAATATATAGGTTTCAATGCAATTCTCTCAAATCATCCCACCTTCACCTTCTCCCACAGAGTCCAAAAGTCTGTTCTTTATATCTGTGTCTGTCATACTGTCTTACGTATAGGGTCATCGTTACCATCTTTCTAAATTCCAAATATGTGCATTAATGTACTGTTATTGGTGTTATTCTTTCTGATTTACTTCACTCTGTGTAATAGGCTCCAGTTTCATCCACCTCATTAGAACTGATTCAAATGCATTCTTTTTTAATAGCTGAGTAATATTTCATTGTGTATATGTACTACAGCTTTCTTATCTATTCATCTGCTGGTGGACATCTAGGTTGCTTCCATGTCCTGGTTATTGTAAACAGTGCTGTGATGAACATTGGGGTACACGTGTTTCTTTCAATTCTGGTTTCCTTGGTGTGTATGCCCAGCAGTTGGATTGCTGGGTCATATGGCAGTTTTAGTTCCAGTTTTTTAAGGAATCGCCACACTGTTCTCCATAGTGGCTGTACTAGTTTGCATTCCCACCAACAGTGTAAGAGGGTTTTCTTTTCTCCACACCCTCTCCAGCATTTATTGTTTGTAGACTTTTTGATAGCAGTTATTCTGACTGGCGTGAGATGGTACCTCATTGTGGTTTTGATTTGCATTTCTCTGATAATGAGTGACGTTGAACATCTTTTCACATGTTTGCTAGCCATCTGTATGTCTTCTTTGGAGAAATGTCTGTTTAGTTCTTTGGCCCGTTTTTTGATTGGGTCATTTCACCTACACATATAGCTTTAGGTACCATTTGTATATATCTGCCTGCAATGCAGGAGACCCAAGTTCAATCCCTGGGTTGGGAAGATCCCCTGAAGAAAGGCACAGCAATCCTTTTCAGTATTTGTGCCTGGAGAAGCCCATGGACAGAGAAGCCTGGCATGCTACAGTCCACAGGGTCGCAAAGAGACAGACAGGATTGAGCAACTGACACTTCCACTTTCATATACAGATGACTCATTGCTCTGTCTCCAATCCAGACCCTTCTGAACTCCAGACCCACATATCAACTCCCTGCTTGATATCTTTCTAATGTGTACAAGTCCATACTCATCGTTTCCTTCCCCCAGCCCCATTACAGCATCCCCTGTTATTGTGAACAGTGCTATCATCCATCCGTCCAGATAATATGTTATAAAAATATCCTTGATATCTTTCTCTCTTGCCTTATTTATGTAATTCTTCACCAAATCATCTTTTCTTAATCTCTTAAACATCTCCATGATCCATTGAGCTCTTTCCCTTTTGATATTAGCACCCTAGTTCAAAGTCTCATTATCTCTTGTTTAACCCACACAATCAACTACCAATTGATCTTTATTTATTTTCATTCTTCTTCGGGAATGAAATCAGATTTCTCTTTTCAAGATATATATCCTATTTGAGGGCTTCCCTGGTGGCTCAGAGGTTAAAGCGTCTGCCTGGAATGCGAGAGACCTGGGTTTGATCCCTGGGTCAGGAAGATCCCCTGGAGAAGAGAATGGCACCCCACTCCAGTACTCTTGCCTGGAAAATCCCATGGACGAAGGAGCCTAGTAGGCTGCAGTCCATGGGGTTGCAAAGAGTCGGACACGACTGAGCAACTTCTTTCACTTTTCACTTTCATGCATTAGAGAAGGAAATGGCAACCCACTCCAGTGTTCTTGCCTGGAGAATCCCAGGTATGGCGGAGCCTGGTGGGCTGCCATCTCTGGGGTCACACAGGGTCAGACACAACTGAAGTGACTTAGCAGCAGCAGCAGCAGCAGCAGCAGCAGCAGCAGCAGCAGCAGTAGTAGCATATGACCATGGAGCTAAGTTTGACTCACTGGTACCTTTGGGATGAGATGCTTAGCCTCATTAGCACTGCACTTTGGACACACAGTGGATTTTATTGAGTGGTGACAAAGGTGAGCTCACGATCCTACTATTCTTGCAAGCCCTGATTTACTGAAAACTTTGCAGTCAGTGGGGCTGGATGTAGAGGCAGGGGCGACAGCCCATATTTCCTGTCTCATCACTTTCTGGCGGCTCCTAATAAACCAAGAAACTTCATTGGCAAAGGTGCTTTAGGGGTCACATTAATCTTAGCAAATCAGCCCTTGTTGGTTCTCCTAGGTCAGGATATAGCAGCTCTTAAAATACACACACACATACACCTACCTTGCTTCTTGTCTCAGACAAAAGCTAATGAATGTAAATTGATACAGCCATTTTGGAGAACAGTATGGAGATTCCTTTAAAAACTAGGAATAAAACTACCATATGACCCAGCAATCCCTCTACTGGGCATATACCCAGAGAAAAATCACAATTCAGAAAGACACATGTACCCTAATGTTGACTGCAGCGCTATTTACAGCAGCCAGGACTTGGAAGCAACCTGGATGTCCGTCGACAGATGAATGGATGAAGACAATGTGGTCCTTACACACAATAGAATGTTCCTCAGCCACAGGAAGGAACGGATTAGAGTCAGTGGCAGCGAGGTGGATGAAGCTAGAGCCTGTTTAAAGCAAGTCAGAAAGAGAGAAACAAATATCATATTAATGCATTTATATGGAATCTAGAAAAAATAGTACTGATGAACCTATTTGCAGGGAAGGGATGGAGACACAGATGGATAATGGACTTGTGGACACAGCAGGGGAAGGAGAGGATGGGATGAATTGAGAAAGTAGTGTTGACATACATACACTATCGTGGCTAAAATAAATAACTAGTGGGAAGCTTCTGTATAACACAGGGAGCCCAGCCTGGCACTCTATGGCAACCTAGAGGGGTAGGATGGGAGCGGGAAAGGAGGCTAAGAGAGGGGAGACATAGATATATATTTGTATATACAAATTATATATATATATATAATTATGACTGATTCGCATTGTTGTATAGCAGAAACCAACATAATATTATAAAGCAATTATCCTCCAATTAGAAAAATAAAAAGAGCTAATGCCACCATTCTCTCCTCTCAGGTACTTCACCATATTGATTCTCTAGGGGGAAAGATCCCTATATTTCAGGAGCTGACAGAAACTTGAAGTTCCCTAATTTAGGAGTGAGATTCTAAATTATGCCCCTTACCCAACACATGCTCAGCCACCTCTGAGTGAAAAAAAATCTCCAAAATGTTACCCCCCAAATTCAAGAAATTAAAATGCAGTGTCTGTTCCTAGTTAAAGAAGTTTTGTCTCAATAACCATCTTTTATAATTCAGGAAGAAGGCAAGGAAAAAGGGGGAAGCAGCATTATTGTTATTTTAAAGCTGAAATATATGCATGAGTCATCCTGACGTGCTTTTTTTTTTTTTTTTTTTTTTTGGTTTGCACTATCATTTTTACTAGTCAAATTTTCTTGTGTGTGTGAAACAGAAAAAGTAGATCTTAGAGAGACATGAAGGGCATAGGCCTGGGAACACCTCTGTAGTGAGGTAAGTCAACTTAGGACATGATCACTTTCTGATTTCAAAGACTACAAGTGTCAGGGAAACACAAACACTATGGAAACGGCTGAAACTAGTCCAGAGGAAGAAAGAAACAATCAAGGGCATTTTCCCACGTGTAGATGTTGCCAAACTTATAGAATCACAGTAGGGCTGAAGAGAAAAGACCATCTGCTTCCCCTTTCAGAAATCAAGATTTAGGAGGAGTTTTCAAGATTTAGGAGGAGTCATAATAGACCTGGGTTAGTTTATTCCACATCACTTCCCTTTAATGAGGGAGGGGTTCCAAAATCACTACAGATGATGACTGCAGCCATGGAATTAAAAGATGGTTTCTCCTTGGAAGGAAAGCTATGACAAACCTAGACAGTGTATTAAAAACCAGAGACATCGCTTTGCCAACAAAGGTCCATATAGTTAAAGCTATAGTTTTTCTAGTAGTCATGTGCGGATGTGAGAGTTGGATCATAAAGAAGGCTGAGTGCCAAAGAATTGATGCTTTCAAACTGTGGTGCTGGAGAAGACTCTTGAGAGTCCCTTGCAGTCCAATCAGACCAGTCAATCCTAAGGGAAATCAACCCTGAATACTCACTGAAAGTATTGATGCTGAAGCTCCAATACTTTGGCCACCTGATGCAAACAGCTGACTCATTGGAAAAGGCCCTGATGCTGAGAAAGACTGAAGGCAAAAGGAGGAGGAAGTGGCAGAGGATGAGATGGTTAGATAGCATCACTAACTCAATGGACATGAGTTTGCTCAAACTCAGATAGTGCAGGACCAAGGAGCCTGTGTGTTGCAGTCCATGGGGTCACAAAGAGTTGGATATGACTTAGCAACTGAACAATAATAACATTTGCACTGATACTTAATGCATGTAAAATTGTGTCCTTTTGGTTAACCACTTAAAATGTTATACAAGATGTATTATTGATTATGGTTAAAATTTTTGTCATGATTTTTAATGACCTTTGTTAGATGGTGAGATAACAGTATAAAAGCTGTTTTTTGGGTGAAACCTTTCGTCCATTTACATTTAGAGTAATTATTGATATGTATGTTCTTATTGCCATTTTAATTGTTTTGGGGTTGTTTTTATAGTGGGATTTTTTTTTTTCGGTTGTTGTTTTCTCCTGTGATTTGATGACTTTCTTTAGTGTTATATTTGGATTCCTTTTTTCTTTCTCTGTGTATATTTACTATATATTTTTGGTTTGTGGTTATCATGAGGTTTTTAATATAGCAGTCTATATATATGATAAAGTTTCTGACTTCTTAATCTTAAATGCATTTTAACAGCCCTGCAATTTGTACTCTTCTCCTCTTATGATTACTGTTCTTAATATTATTTTACATCTCCATTTTTGTGTATCCCTTAACTGCTTATTGTGGATATAGTTGATTTAGTACTTTTGTCTTTTAATCCCCTGCTAACTGTGTGTGTGGATAATTTCCTACCTTTACTGTATGTTTGCCTTTACTATTGAGCTATTTCATAATTTTCTTGTTTCTAGTTGTGGCCTTTCCTTTTTCACTTAGGCAAGTTCCCTTAACATGTGCTGTAAAGCTGGTTTGGTGGTACCAAATTCTTTTAGCTTTTGCTTGTTTGTATATCTTTTGATCTCTTAGTCAAATCTGACTGGGAGCCTTGCTGGGTAGAGTATTCTTGGTTGTAGGTTTTTTCCCTTTTATCACTTTAAATATATCAGTACATCATGCCACTCCCTTCTGCCCTGAAGTTTCTGCTGAAGTCGGCTGATAGCCTTGTGGGATTCCCTTGTCTTAGCCATAGCAATCAGAGAAGAAAAAGAATCCAAATTGGAAAAGTAAAACTGCCTCTGTCTGCAGATGATGTGATACTATACATAGAAAATCCTAAGATGCTACCAGAAAACTACTAGGACTCATCAATAAATTTGGAATTTTGCAGGATATAAAATATACAGAAATCTCTTCTATTTCTGTACACTAACAAAAGATTTAAAAGAGAAATCAAGGAAACAATCCCATTTGCCATCACATCAAAAGGAATAAAATACCTAGAAATAAACCTAAGGAGGCAAAAACCTCTACTCAGAAAACTGCAAAATGCTGATGAAAGAAATCAAAGATGGCACAAACAGAAGAAGAGATATACCACGTCCTTGGACTGGAAGACTCAATATCGTGAAAATGATTATGCAACCCCAAATAATCTACAGATTCAATGCAATGCTATAAAATTGCCAATGGCATTTTTCACAGAACTAAAACAAAGTATTCTACAATTTGCATGGGAACAAAAAAGACCCCAACTAGCCTAAGCCATCTTAAGCTGGAGCTGGAGGAATCAGGCTCTCTGACTTCAGACTATACTACAAAGCTATGGCTATTAAAACAGTATAGTACTGGCACAAAAACAGAAATGTGAATCAGTGGAACAGGCTAGAAGTCCAGAGATAAACCCATGCACTTGTGATTACCTAATCTGTGACAAAGGGGGCAAAAATATATGATGGAGAAAAGACAGTTTTCTTCAATGCTGGGAAAACTGGACTGTTACATGTAAAAGAATGAAATTAAAACACTAACACCATACACAAAAATAAACTCAAAATGGATCAAAGACATACATGTAAAGTTGGATACTATAAAACTCTTAGAGGAAAATGTAGGCAAAACACTCTGACATAAATCTCAGGAGTATCATTTTTTATCTACCTCAGAGTGATGAAAATAATAACAAAAGTAAACAAGTGGAACTTAATTAAACTTAAAAGCTTTTGTACAGCAAAGGAAACCATAAACAAAATGAAAAAACCCACAGAATCAGAGAAATGAAATGACCTACAAGGGATTTAATCTCCAAAATATACAAACTCATGCAGCTCAATAACAACAACAACAACAAAACCAACCTAATCAACAAAGAGGTGGAAGATATGTAAGGATGCTCAGCATCACTAATTATTACAGAAATGCACATGAAACCTACAATGAGGTATCACCTCACACAGCCCAGAAAGGTCATCATCAAAAAATCTGCAAGCAATAAATGCTAGTAAGGGTGTGCAGAAAAGGAAACCCTACTACACTTTTGGTGGGAATGAAAATTGGTACAACTATTATGAAGAACAGTATGAAGGTAACTTAAAAAGCTATATACAGTACTTCCCTGGTGGATCAGTGGTAAAGAATCTGCCTGCAATGTGGGAGACCTGAGTTCAATCTCTGGGTTGGGAAGACCCTGGAGAAGGAAATGGCAACCCACTCCAGTATTCTTGCCTGGAGAATCCCATGGACAAAGGAGCCTGGCAGGCTACAGTCCATGGGGTCGCAAAGAGTCGGACATGACTGTACGGCTAGCACTTCACTTCACTTCACTTGGTTCAGTTCAGTTGCTCAGTCATATTCGACTCTTTGCAACCCCATGAATCGCAGCACACCAGGCCTCCCTGTCCATCACCATCTCCCGGAGTTCACTCAGACTCACGTCCATTGAGTCCGTGATGCTGTCCAGCCATCTCATCCTCTGTCGTCCCCTGCTCCTCCTGCCCCCAATCCCTCCCAGCATCAGGGTCTTTTCCAATGAGTCACCTCTTCACATGAGGTGGCCAAAGTACTGGAGTTTCAGTTTTAGCAACATTCCTTCCAAAGAAATCCCAGGGTTGATCTCCTTCAGAATGGACTGGTTGGATCTCCTTGCAGTCCAAGGGACTCTCAAGAGTCTTCTCCAACACCACAGTTCAAAAGCATCAATTCTGTGGCGCTCAGCCTTCTTCACAGTCCAATCCTCACATCCATACATGACCACAGGAAAAACCATAGCCTTGACTAGACGGACCTTAGTCAGCAAAGTAATGTCTCTGCTTTTGAATATGCTATCTAGGTTGGTCATAACTTTCCTTCCAAGCAGTAAGTGTCTTTTAATTTCATGGCTGCAGTCACCATCTGCAGTGATTTTGGAGCCCAAAAATATAAAGTCTGACACTGTTTCCACTGTTTCCCCATCTATTTGCCATGAAGTGATGGGACCGGATGCCATGATCTTCGTTTTCTGAATGTTGAGCTTTAAGCCAACTTTTTCACTCTCCTCTTTCACTTTCATCAAGAGGCTTTTTAGTTCCTCTTCACTTTCTGCCATAAGGATGGTGTCATCTGCATATCTGAGGTGATTGATATTTCTCCTGGCAATCTTGATTCCAGCTTGTGTTTCTTCCAGTCCAGCATTTCTCATGATGTACTCTACATATAAGTTAAATAAGCAGGGTGACAATATACAGCCTTGACATACTCCTTTTCCTATTTGGAACCAGTCTGTTGTTCCATGTCCAGTTCTAACTGTTGCTTCCTGACTTGCATACAGATTTCTCAAGAGGCAGGTCAGGTGGTCTGGTATTGCCATCTCTTTCAGAATTTTCCACAGTTGATTGTGATCCACACAGTCAAAGGCTTTGGCATAGTCAATAAAGCAAAAATAGATGTTTTTCTGGAACTCTCTCACTTTTTCCATGATCCAGTGGATGTTGGCAGTTCACATATTGCTAAAGCGTGGCTTGGAGAATTTTGAGCATTACTTTACTAGCATGTGAGATGAGTGCAATTGTGTGGTAGTTTGAGCATTCTTTGGCATTGCCTTTCTTTGGAATTGGAATGGAAACTGACCTTTTCCAGTCCTGTGGCCACTGCTGAGTTTTCCAAACTTGCTGGCATATTGAGTGCAGCACTTTCACAGCATCATCTTCCAGGATTTGAAAGAGCTCAACTGGAATTCCATCACCTCTGCTAGCTTTGTTCGTAGTGATGCTTCCTAAGGCCCACTTGACTTCACATTCCAGGATGTCTGACTGTAGGTGAGTGATCACACCATCGTGATTATCCGGGTTGTGAAGATCTTTTTTGTACAGTTCTTCTGTGTATTCTTGCCACCTCTTCTTAATATCTTCTGCCTCTGTTAGGTCCATACCATTTCTGTCCTTTATCGAGCCCATCTTTGCGTGAAATATTCCCTTGGTATTTCTAATTTTCTTGAAGAGATCTCTAGTTTGGTGGTCGAATGTAAAGTTGTGCGTCCACTTTGGAAAACATTCCAGCAATTCCTCAAAAGGTTACACACAGAGTTACTATAAGATCCAGCAATTCTAGTCCTAGATGTTTATATAAGAATGCTGAAAACATATGCCCCTACAAAAACTTGAACATGAACGTTCATAGTAGCATTCATAATAGCCAAAACGTGGAAGCAACCCAAATATCCATCAACTGATGACCAGATTAAAAAATGTGTTATATCCTTACAACGGAATACTTTATCATAAAAAGGAATGAAGTGCTGATTCACATTGCAACATGGATAAATCTTGAAAATATTCTATGTGAAGATCAGGCACAAAAGGCCCTGTATTCTATGATAACACTTATATGCAGATTAGGCAAATCCATAGGGAGAGAAAATAGACTGATGGTTCCTGGGGACTGCAAGGAGGGAAATGGAAAGCCCGTTAATGGGTAGCAGATTTCTTTTGGGGTGATAAGTGTTCTGGAATTATATGGTGGTGATGGTTATACAACCTTGTTAATATTTAAAAACCCCTTCACTGTAAACCTTTATTGAAGTATGGTTGAATTACATATTGTGTTAGTTTCAGGTATACAGCAGAGAGCCAGTTATACACATCTATTTTTTTCTTATTCCTTTCCCTTATAGGTTATTACACAATATTGAGTGGGGTTACCTGTGCTATACAGTAGGTCCTTATTGGTTATTTATTTTATATATAGTAGTGTGTATATGGCAACCCATTGCAGTGTTCTTGCCTGGAGAATCCCAGGGACGGGGGAGCCTGGTGGGCTGCCGTCTTTGGGGTCACACAGAGTCGGACACGACTGAAGCAACTTAGCAGCAGCAGCAGTGTGTATATGTTAATCCCAAACTCCTAATTTATCCTTCCCCTTGCATTTTCCCTTGGGACCATAAGTCTGTTTTCTATATCTGTGAGTCTATTTCTATCTTGAATATAAGTTCATTTGTATCTTTTTTAGATTCCATATGTAAGCAGTACGATATTTGTCTCTTGTCTGTGTTGCTTCACTTGGTATGATTATCCATGGGTTCATTCATGTTGCTGTAAATGGCATTATTTCATTTTTTGAATGGATGAGTAATGTTCCATTGCTGAATATACCACATGTGCATTATATACTTTAAAAGGATAAGTTTTATGATATATAAGTTATCTCAATTTTTAAAGGTGGACTCTAAACAGATTCTTTAATTTCATTTAGAAAATTACAAGCCAGGATCATTGATAAACATAGATGCAAAAATCCTCAACAAAATTCTAGTGAACAGAATCCAACAACACATTAAAAAGATCATACATCATTATCCAGTGGGCTTTATCTCAGGATACAAGGATTCTTCACTGTATGCAAATCAATCAATGTGATACACCATATTAACAAATTGAAAGATAAAAAAAATATGATCATTTCAACAGGTACAGAAAAAGCTTTTGACAAAATTCAACACCCATTTATGATTAAAACTCTCCAGAAAGTAAGCATAGAGGTAACATAACATAATAAAGGCCATATATGACAAACCCACAGCAAACATTATCCTCAATGGCAAAAAACTGAAAGCATTTTCTCTAAAATCAGGAAGACAAGGTTGCCCATTAGTTCAGTTGGTTCAGTGGCTCAGTGGTGTCTGACTCTTTGCGACCCCGTGGAATCTTACTACTATTATTCTAATTTTAGATATTGTCTTACTCTTTGTGTATGACCAAACTTTTAAATCATCGAATGATTATAAAGATTTTTTCATTGTATAAATTTCTTTTAAAATGCTTAATAGTCATTTACAGTCTTGCTTGCCACTTAAAATTAAAAATTGCTCTGGACACAATTTTAAATTGCAGCATATGATTTAGTATGTCATTATGCCCACATTTATGTTATTGTTATATCAATAATGATATTCCTCACAAGAGATTTCCATGAGGAAAAACCCTGTTTTAACTCTCCAGAACCTAGCAATCTCTGACATTCAGTAGATATTCAGTAAGTATTTGTGAATAAATCAGTGGATGATTAGTTAAGTTACAATTCCAAAGTTTTTTCTAAAGCCATTTAGCACTTCCCGGTCAATAATACAAGATCCTAATACAGATGAAAGGAAAGGTGAATGATGAAGATAAAGTCAGTTTTCTAAAATCGACCCTATGTTTTGAAAGCATGTTCTTTTTAATTTGTTGGATGTTGGTTTGCACCCTGCAGGCCTGAAAGCCTTGTAGTTGCCCAGCCTCAAGACCAAAGAAAGAGCCGGCAGACAGTGATGGAGACATCGGTAGTTTATTGCACTGCTGCTGCTGCTGCTAAGTCGCTTCAGTCGTGTCCGACTCTGTGCAACCCCATAGATGGGAACCCACCAGGCTCCCCCGTCCCTGGGATTCTCCAGGTAAGAACACTGGAATGGGTTGCCATTTCCTTCTCCAATGCATGAAAGTGAAAAGTGAAAATGAAGTCACTGAGTTGTGTCCAACTCTCAGTGACCCCATGGACTGCAGCCTACCAGGCTCCTCCGTCCATGGGATTTTCCAGGCAAGAGTACTGGAGTGCGGTGTCATTGCCTTCTCCGAGTTTATTGCACAGGGGGATCTTATAGGTCTGAACCAACACCCAGATGAGGCAGGCAGGCAGTGGAAGCAAACTTCACTACTCGGGGGTGTGGCTACATTTATAGGGGTAATTGATGTCAGGTTGACTCATCAATTACCAAGGAAACCACCAGGAAGGGAAAGTCCCTCGTAGACCTTACAGATTAAGGACCACCAGGAGAGCAGATGTTTCTGCTCTCATTTAGTTAATTGTTTAACTTATTGCTTCCCTTCAATAAGCTAGCAGGTAGAGCCAGTCTGGCCTAAGGATTCCAACAATCACTAGCTGGGGAAGTGGGAAAAGCACTTGCATGTGATTAGTGGGCAGGCAAAGTGCGGACTGGTCAAGCAGGAGATGTCCAAAGAGCAAGAGAACAGCCATCTTGAATGGCCTGACCATCCACTCTGCCCCTACATACTCTGCATGACCCTTGCAGTGGTGGACACTTGGTCCACCCCTTTTCTGCTAAATCCTTGGGGTCAGTCTGTAGAGACACAATGCACTGAATACCACAAATACAATACAGATTACCAGCAGCTAACAAGCAGCGAGAGGAAGCCAGGTGCTTATCGGGTCAGTTTTTCGTGGCCAGAGGAGGATAACAACCACATCTCACTGTAGACCCAGCAACCAGACTCAGTTCACAGTAAGGCCAACACTGTCACCCAGTTTGCAAACATTCCCTCCACTCAGACTGGAGTGGAAAGATGTTTAATAAGCATATTACAGGGCAGATCATGACCATTAAGCCAAATGCAAGAAGTAACAGCATTCTGAGAGAGCACCAACCCTGCTTGTGATTTTTGTCCCAGTCTGCAGGACCACACTGCCTGTCCACCCCCAGTCCCCACAGCTGGGCCAAATCCTGGTTAGGTTAATACAACGGTGCCTTTCTCCATGATGGGGCTGCTGCTAAGTCACTTCAGTCGTGTCTGACTCTGTGCAACCCCATAGACGGCAGCCCACCAGGCTCCCCCGTCCCTGGGATTCTCCAGGCAAGAACACTGGAGTGGGTTGCCATTTCCTTCTCCAATCCATGAAGGTCCCCATATAAACTTTAGTAGTCTCAGGTGGGGTTGATGAGCTCTGTAAACCCCTTTCCAGCCCTATTTCCCACTGGGCAGCAAACCCAGACCTCTGGGACTTCTCTGCCAGTCCCAGGGCTGTTTTATAATGTGTTCCCTGAGGGTAGACCCTGTGGCAAAGGCAGAAGTTATTGTCCTGACCAATAGCTGGCCGGTGAAGTGCTTGCGATCCATGTTCACGGGGGTCCAGTATTATTACACACCGCCGTTCTAGACCCCGGATAATGTTTTCCTGCATTGCTTGGCAACTCAGGTAGGCCTTTCACGGTGTCTTCCACCTGTTATAACACATCATATTCAGCATGTAGCTATTTTCCATCACATAAATCTTTGCTCTGTCCCTTCCCATAGCTAGGGCTAAAAGCCCAAGGGTACTTTTATTATTTCGCTGTTGCCACAGGTTCGCTCCAAACCCTTCCAGGTAATTGGCCATGTCCAATTCATAAGCCTGTCCCTGAGTTAATATTCCCAGCGCCCATGCCTGTAGTTGTTTAGGTGTGGTGAGTAGGTGGTATGCACGTATTTTGTAGATATTCCAGGTCCTTATGTTTTGTCTATATTCACCAGCCACCCCCTGTGCAATCAGATGAGCCATGAGCACAGGGCTGCTACTTTTAAACTTGAAAGAGACTGAGGTTAACAATGCACCATCAATATAAGAGAAAGACAGCTCTCGGGGTGGTCAGCTGCCACAGGGGCCCACGTGCTAGTGGGCGGGTTACCCCCGGCACTTTCCCTTCCCCATTCTTATTTCCCAACATCTTGGCACTCATCAGAGTTTCCTCGGCCTCCCAGCTGGTTTGCTAGTTGTTGGGCTGCACCCCAAAGGCCTGCAAGCCTCGTAGCTGCCCAGCGTCAAGACCAAAGAAAGAACCCAGAGATAATGACAGAGACACCAGTGGTTTGTTGGACAAGGGGATCTCACATGCCTGAAGGAAAAGGTCCAGGAGCAACACCCAGATGAGGCAGGCAGGAAGGCAATGGCAGCAAACTTCGCTACTGGGGGCGTGGCTACCATTTATGGGGCAATTAACATTGGGTTGGCTCATCAGTTACCAGGGAAACCAGCAGTTAGGGCACGTCCCTCATAGCCCCTTGGATTAACAGTCATCCCAAGAGCAGAACTTTCCCTCAATATACTAGCATGTGGAGCCATTCTGGCTTAAGGATTCGAATAAGCACTCGCTGGGGTAAGTGGCAAAGCGCCTTCATGTGAACAAGTGCCGAAGACTCTGCCACCTTCTGTGCTGTGGCCTGCCAGGCTTCTCTATGGGTTTTTTTGGGCAAGAATACTGGAGTGGGTTGCCATTTCCTCCTCCAGGGGATCTTCCTGACCCAGAGACTGAACCTGCATTTCTTATGTCTCCTGCATTGCTGGTGGATTCTTTACCCGCTGAGGCATCGGGACAGCCCTCATGTGAGTAGGGGCAGGCAAAACAGGGGCTGAGGGTCAGGGGATGTACAAAGAGCACGAAAACAGCCATTTTGAGTGGCCTGACCATATACTGGACATCTCTAGTCATCTTCCAATATTTGTTGTTGTTTTTTAGTAGCTAAGTTGTGTCCAACTCTTTGTGACCCCATGGACTGTAGCTGGCCAGGCTCCTCTGTCCATGAGATTTCCTAGGCAAGAATATTGGAGTGGGTTGCGATTTCCTTCTCCAGGGGATCTTCCCAACCCAGAGATCTTCCTGATCCAGGGATCGAATCTGCATCTCTTGGGTCTCCTACATTGCAGGTGGATTCTTTACCACTGAGCCCCCAGAGAAGCCCTCTAAAAGATAACCAATTATTATTTTGGGTTTATATCTGACTGTTCTTTCAGTGTCTTAAAATATTCTTCATCTGGGCTTTAGATTAAAGTCAAATAATTATAAACTCTCTGATTATCTTCTCTAACTTTGGGCTTTAATTCCTTTTAATCATGTTTGTATTTTTCCCTTCCAAAAGTTTGAAGATAGTTTTTCTAACCTTGGAAGGCAGTGTAGTGTAGTGGTAAGAGCACAACCCCTGAAATCAGATTAGTGCTTGAGTCTAGGCTTCATGATTACTGATTACATAACCTTAGTCTCTCGTACCTTATTTTTCCCATCTGTAAAATGGGAATAATATTAGGACCTACCTCAAAGGTTGTTTGGAGGACTAAATGAGTCAATGTACATAGTATATATTTTAAAGTCTCAATAAATGTTGACTTCTATTAGTAACAGCCTGATGGAGAAGTCAGAAGTTAATTTATGATTTTTCTAGCTGTCAGGCTGTAGGTTTAACACTTCCTTGTTTATTTTCATACTCTAAAGTTTAACATATCAAGCCTATCTTTTATATTAATCTTAATTTCTAGAAGCCTTGTCTCATCATGAGATTTAGTCTTTATTAACCCACTGAGACTGTTCTGGAAAGGGCAGTGAGGATGGCAAAGGGAATTCCTTTTCAGGCCATTTGATGACCTGTTAAAAGAATCATGCTTTTTAAACAAGAAGAAAGGAGGACTTTCTTGGTGGTCCAGTGGATAAGAACCTACCTGCCAAGGCAGGGGATTCAAGTTCGATCCTGGTCTGGGAAGATTCCACGTGCTGCAGGGCAACTAAGCCTGTGTGCCACAACTACTGAGCCCATGGGCAGCAACCGCTGAAGCCTGTGCACCTGGAACCTGAGCTCCACAACAGAGGAAGCCAGTGCAGTGAGACGCCTGCCCACCACCAACGGAGAGGAACTCCCGATCGGCACAACTAGAGAAAGTCCGTGCATAGCAATAAAGACTCGGTGCAACCAAAAAACAAGAAGAAAGGAGACTAAGTGGTAAGGGCAAGAAGGGGCAGAGTACACGAAGTGGTAGCACCATGCATTCCTCGATCTGCTTAAAAGTCTGCCATAGTGATGTGACTTGTTCTTTGTGGTTCCAGAGAAAGACCTGGGGGCCACTATGCATGTTTGATATAAGGAATGAATTTCTAATAGAGCTTTTCAAAGCCACCTCCATACAAGCCACTGGTTTCTCTCCTGTGATCTATTTCAATAATCTCCCAACTTGTTTATGAGTCCTGATCCTCCCTACCCCTCCAGTCTCATTTCACTTGACCCTCCTCCTTGTCTACAGTGGTCCAGCCACATTGGTTTTCATCATTCCCTTCTTTGAATCCCCTACAGGGCCCCTAGAACATGCTTTTTTCTCTGCTAAGGATATTTCAATTCCATTTTATCTAATCAACAACACTTACTCTCCCTTCAAAGGTTAACTCAGCCATCCCATTCTCAAGGAAGTCTTCCTTGAACTTCTTGTTTTGGTCTATTAGATGTCCTCATAACATCATGTACTTTTAATCTGTAACTGTATCCACTGTTGTAATTTAATGATGCTTGCATGAATTTTTTTATTAATATCGGAAAGGTCCATGCTTTTTTCTTTTGATCCTCACCTGGATCTTTAGCATGGAGCACAGTGCCTGAGAGATAGGAGGTGCTCAGTCAAAGCTTCTTGACTGACTGGACAAAGAAATGACTGAACAGCTGGCTAAGCTAAGTGGGAATTGTACTCCTTCCATCCAAAGATTTTTTTTTTAAGCTGAGGCGATGCAAAACTCAAAGTTTCTTTCAGAATTTGACTTTAATCCCAGGACCCTTGTGTTTAAAAGATTTACGCTGCTAAGAAAATGGTAGTGAGCTCACTGGATGAAACCACTCAACCACTGCCACAGTGGATAGTTAAAAATTGGTAGAGCGCCGCCTGTGCGTGTACACGTGCTAAGTCGCTTCAGTCGTGCCTGACTGTGTGACCCTAGGCACTGCAGCCTGCTGGGGTCCTCTGTCGATGGGACTCACCGGACAAGAATATTTGTGGGGTGCCATGCCCTCCTCCAGGGATTGTCAGAGCACCGCTTAGTGAGCTCCATTTCCCACTCATCATTGTTCATTCATTTTATTCTGTGCCGTGCTCAACGCCAGGGGGCTCCAGTTACATAGAGGATGATGTCAATGGTGCCTTGTGGAGCTGTGCAACACGGCGTCCCTATCCAAAGTGTGGTTATTGGGAAGGATTTTAGACTAATGGGAAAGAGCCAGTGAAAAGAAACTGGTGGAACAGTTAGCTTGGAGAGGGAATAAGAAATGGATCATGATCTTACAGTGAAAGGAAGGGATGGAAGGGCTAATCTCTCTTGAGCTGGAGAAGATCACAGGGAGGAAGACAGAATGGACCAGATGTAGATGAGATAATGTGTGTGTAGAAGACACCATACAGGAGAATATCTCATTTTCTGGACAATTTTGAGCTTTTACACTGGGGCAGGGCCAGAGGGCACAAACTAGGGACATGAACAGGTGGCCCAGATCCCATGTCCTCCGGTGCCCTCCCTCAACACCAGCTGCATGAGGAATCTCTTATGACAGCCAAGGAATGGGGAGAAAGATTAACCTTGGTTCACAAACAGTCAGTGCCAACTGAATACGTCAGAGAACTTAATAAGCCAAAGGACTGCTGCTGCCTCAGAACCCCACTCAGGTGTGGTACTGAAAGAGAGCAGCGAGGAAATCCCCCCAATGGGAAAGTTTCTGGGAAGTGTACCTAGTTCTATTAAGTCCCCCAAGGTATGAATATTACTTCTGTTGAAAGTCCAACTTGTCAGCAGCAGAGACCGCCACTGAGCCCCAATATAGCATCATGCCCTAAGGAAACTCACCAGTCACTTGGCAGCAACTTGACTACCTTGTGTCCCTAGCACACTAGGATGGGCAGCTATCATCTTGACCAAGTTCGATACGTATTCTGTATATAGGTTAACTTTTCCTGATGCGGAGCCTCAGTCAGCACCACTATCTGAGACCATAGAGGGTTTGGTTATCAGCAAGAGATTGAAGCTAAGCGTCCTACTTTAGAACAAAAGAGGTACAGTAGTTGGCACAAGGCCTTGGGATCCGCGAATTCTTGGAATACATACTTCATCACTTGGAAACCACCAGCATGGTAGAGCAGTACAATGGTCTTTGTAAGACCAACCAAGGGACTTCCCTGGTGGCACAGTGGATAAGAATCTGCCTGACAATACAGGAGACGCAGGCTCGATCGCTGGTCAAGGAATGACGATTCCACATGCCACAAGGCAACTAAACCCACGCACCACAGTTACTGAGCCTGCGCTCTAGAGCTCACACCACAACTAAAGAAGCTGCACGCCGCTGTTGCTCTGCAACGAGAAGCCACTGCAACAAGAAGCCTGTGCACCACAACTGAGGAGTAGCCCCCACTCGCCCTGTGCAGCAACGAAGAGCCAATGAGCCGTAACAATGACCCAGTGCAGCCAAAAATAAATACATCCATAAATAAATCATCTAAAGACCAACCAGGATCTTAGGTTAGAGGTAACACCCTTTGAGGATGAGCTGTTATCATCCGGGTTATTCTAAATCAATGACCATTACACAATGCTGTTCTGATGCTGCTTGCTGCCAAGTCACCCACTTGTGTCCAGCTCTCCACTGCCCCTTGGACTGTCACCCGCCAGGCTCCTCTCTCCATGGGATTCTCCAGGCAAGAGTACTGGAGTGGGTTGCCATGCTCTCCTCCAGGGGATCTTCCTGACCCAGGAAGGGAACCAGCGTATCTGCCTGCAATGGCAGGCAGGTTCTTTAACACTAGCCCACCTAGGAGGCCCATGATGCTGTTCTCTGACCCTTAAAATGTGGACTACATGGGTCTGAAAGCTAAAAGGTGGAAGTAAGTGTGACCCCTCTTACCATCACTTCCAGGGACCCTCTTGGGGAATTTCTGTTTCCCAACCCTGCAGCTTTAGCTCTGCAGGTCTAGAAGGGGCCACTACCATCAGGGGACACAGAATCCCATCGAACTTTAAGCTACGGCTGTTGCTCAGGCCCATGTGACAAGAGAACAGCAGGCAAAAAAGGAAAGGTAGGGGTAATTAGGGCTGAAGCTACTCAACGACACAGGAAAGAATATTTGGTGCTCAGGAGTTCCATGGGGTGTCTCTCAGAGCTCCCATGCCCCCTGTTAATGATAGTAAATGGACAAGTGCAGTGGCCAGACTGAGTAAGACAGTAGGTTTAGGCACAAACACCTTAGGGACAGTGATCCCTAAGGGTCTCCTCACCAGCCGCTTAGACCAGCAGGGGTGGTGAGAGGAGTATATAAAGGGAGGGGGAGGAGAGAGTATCATTCATGGCCTCAATTGAGCTGTGGCCGTAGTTTGGCACACTAACCCATCTCTTGTCAGTTTCCTAGTAAACTAGGTCAGTCAGAACTGTGGAAAAGTCATCCCCAGCTGGATCTGAGAGACGTGAGAGGTGAGCTGCAGCAAATATTGTAGTGTTTACTCAAATCCCCTCTTCAGAGCCAATGCACCTAGTCCCCAGCTGAGTATCAAATACTGCCCGCCCACAGCTGCGTCCCTCACTGGTAATTCCACTCACACAATGGGCTGCTTTGCCCAAGCTTCTGCACCGTTCCCAGGGATCATCCCCTCGACGAACAACTGGCAACTGAAAGGATACAAAGGTCCAATTCCTTTGCTTCAATTTGGGACAACTCCAGAAGTCCTTAGCAGAGTTGTTCAAGGTTCACAGAGCTGGTGTCGGTTGCAGCCTCACTGCGGGTCAGCGGCTCCCTATGCCCAGCCCAGCCTTCCTGATTTCCTTACAAGGATACCTCCAAGAACACTCCTCAATAAACCTTCTGCAAGCAGTTCTCTGTGTCAGTCTTTCTCCAGGGAATCCAATATAAAACAGTGCCCATCTCCACAGATGAGCAATGATAAGGAGTGATCGTTGGTTGATTGAACCCAATAGAGCCAAAATACAGCTGACTCTTGAATAACATGGATTTGAACTGCATGGGTTCATTCATACCAGGATTTTTTCAGTAGTATATACTACAGTACTATGCAGTCCGGGCTTGGTTGAATCCATGCGTGTGGAACCACGTTTATGGAGGAACAAGTATACAGGGGAAGTGTAGATACACAGCCAACTGCACAGGGTCTCCATTGCACAGAGGGTGGCGTTCCGAACCCCCGTGTTGTTCAAGTGTAAACTGTACTTCTTTATGAAACGAAGAAAAACACTTGAATTCATTACACCAGGATTCTCTCCAGGCAGAGAACTGTCTTTGGTTTAGGAAAATATTTTGATAAACTGATTGGTAGAGAGTGGGAGTCAACAGCAAGAACCACGGCCACAAAGTGGAATGGTTAAATTGCTCTGCAGCAGAGGCTTCCCAAGTGGTCCAGTCGTTAAGAATTCGCCTTGCAATGCGGGGAACATGGGTTTGATTCTTGGTTAGGGAACCTAGACCCCACATGCCCCAGAGAAACTAATCCTGAGCCCTGCAACTACTGAGCCTGTGTGCCACAATTAGAGAATCCACGCACTGCAACAAAGATCCGCGTGCCGCAACCAAGACCTGAAGCAGCTAAATAACAATATTTTTTAAAAATAAATAAATTGCTCTGCTGCAATAAAGAATGAAATTTGTTTGGAGAGTTTGGAAAAGAAGGGATAGAGAGAAGTATATGATCAGATGGGGAGTTCTATGTAGTTGGTAGTTAAAGGATATTTTTAAGAAGGGAGAGAGATCTCAAGTTCAACTGAGATGTCAAGTGAGGTTGTTTCCATTACTGACTTAGTCCACATTTTGAAGAAAATATAAAACACTTAAACTGTTTATATAAATGAGAATTCTGTGATAACTGTAGAAGGAGCTGAACAGAGAAATGTAGCCCATGAGGAAGCTGGAGCATGGAAGCTGAGTGACCGTGAGAATGTACCCTCTGGGCACTTGTAGGAAATATTGAAAAGCTTTAGACTCCATAGACTCCATGGACTTCCCAGGTGGCACTAGCAGTAAAGAACTTGCCTGCCAATGCAGGAGACGTAAGAGACTCAGGTTCAATCCCTGGGTGGGAAAATCTGGAGAAGGAAATGACAACCCACTTTAGCATTTTTGCCTGGAGAATCCCATGGACAGAGGAGCCTGGCAGGCTACAGTTCACGGGGTTGCTAAGAGTCGGACATCACTGAAGCGGCTTGGCACACACTCACCCTAGACTCTAGAAGAGGAGGGTTCAAGCCTGTGTTCTCTAGAACTTAAAGGGCTAGAAGCACCACCTAATAAGATCTGGGTTACATTCAAGCGGAACTGACCCACTAGCGAAGTTTAAAAATAGAAGTTGGATTTCCTAATATGTTTCTGGAATTGAAGTAGGAATTCTTAGAAAGAGGCTGATGGGTATCTATGGCAAAATTTTGCATCACCTGAGGATATCAGATCAAAACCGGGGATCTAAAGGTTGAAATGTCTGTGAGCCCAGGTCTGGGTAAGGGAGCCAATATTTCTTTGGTGATTTCTGAGGCCAGAATTACATCCTGGGAGAAAACTCAAATACCAAACCATCAAAAAGCTGATAGGAATCAGGAATAAGAAGTTCTTTTCCCCCCATGGCTATGCCTCATGATCATATAAACACTCTGTTCTCTGCTTCCGATTTGAGAGCAACTGCCTCCCAGCTATTCACTGCTGAAAACTGCGTGGGGGGAAATCGCCGCTCTGAAAAGTCCCTGGAGGGTAACCTGCTAGTGGGGATGTATTGGATTCTGAAGTTGAAGCTGACAGAGGAGACAGAGGAGAACTTTTCTGGTTCACCGAAGAAGGGAGAGCAGGGAGAAGCCCTCAAATTACATATTTAGGCTTTCTCCTGCTCTGGGATCATGAATAACATGGTCTCACACACTGAGGAGAGACCCCACCATGTCCATAGCACTCTAGAGAGTGTGCTATGCCTGTGAGGAGCTCTGGTGTGAAGCCTCAGCCAGCCATGGATGGAAGATGCGTCTCTCCCGTGGCCAGCTGCCCTCCACGTACTCATGCTGGAGTAACTCCAGAGGAAGACCTGCAGCGGCATCTTCCTTCCGGGCGAGCCTCCACCCCACCTATGTTCTGTAAAGATGCTTATGACACTGCTGTTATTCTCACTCTTCAAGCAGAAATCTGCTTGGTGTTTGGTTTTTGAAATAATGTGGTAATTGAAATATGTTTACAAAATGACAAGCAAAGTCGAAGTATACTTGGGAAGAACACCACAGGATTAAAAAGTCTAATTTTGTCATGTAAATTATATAAACACAAAACTTTATGATGATGCTATATTTAAGAAGACACTACCCTTAGGTAACTGGCATGGCTTCCTCAGTTGGTATATTCAAATACCTTCACCCTTTCCTTCCTTCAGTGAACACTTATCGAACATCTGCCTGTGCAAGCCACTTGCAGTGTTAGGGAGACTGCCAAACCATCCTCACTTTTGACAGCAACGGACAGTTCGGGGGTGGGTGTTCTCAAGTCCACCCTTGGGTTTGATAATTCACTCAAAGATTTGCAGAATTCACTGAAAGCTGTAACACTCACAATTATGCTTTGTTACAGCGAAAGAACACAAAATTAGCCCAAAGAAGAGATGCACAGGGCAGAGTCCAGGACGTTTCCAAGAGTAGAACCTGCAGCAGTCCTCTCCTAGTAGAGTCAGGGGTAGACTACTCTCCCGGCAAAAATGTGTGACAGCGTGTTTGGAGTAGGGCCAGCTGGAGAGGCTCATCTGGGACTTGGTATCCAGAGATTTTATTGGAGCAACCATGCAGACATGGTTGACAGCACATGTGGCTGACCTCTAATTTCTAGCCCCTCTGAAGACAATACTGCATAGCCCCAAACCCCCATCATACACCACACTGTCAAATGACCTTGGGTGGCCCAAGGCCCCTAGGTAAATGATAGGGCCCACATGGGGTCTCATTGATAAGATGGCTCTTTATGTCGACCTCGCAAACAGAGAATAAATCACAGTGATCTGTGAGACTGACCAAATTGCCCAAATGGCGTCCTGTTATCTCACTGGTGCCTATCTTCTCAAAGCTTTGAGATCAGCAGATTCCAGACCTCTGGCTACGTGACCATCCCTTCAGAGGATCTGTCACTGGTGGGGTATAAGAGGGACTCCGTCAGAAAGGGAGAACGCTGGTTCTCCTTAAGGGCCAGTCACCCTCTCTTTTCCCTCTAATAAATTTCCCTTTTCTTGCCTGACTGCCCGGCTCTCCCTCTTTTTCTCTGCACTCACCTCACAGTAAACAAAGACACTCTTCTCTGGTAGGATATTATAAACGAGATCACCTGGAGATCACCTTCCAGTCACTAAGGGCAAAGGCCGGAATTCTCTTTGGGCAAGGTTAATTCTTTACTAACACAAGAGTGTTCTGGGCTCTGAGGATTTAGCAGCAATGAAACCAGAGTCAGTGGTCCTTGAGGTGGCTGAACCTAGAGCCTGTTATACGGAGTGAAATAAGTCAGAAAGAGAAAAACAAATATTGTATATTAATGCATACACATGGAATCTAGAAAAACGGTGCTGATGAACTTGTTTGCGGGGTAGGGAAGGAGATGCAGAGGTGGAGGAAGGACTTGGCCAGTGCAGCAGCGGAAGGAGAGGGTGGGTCAGACGGAGAGAGTAGCATTGACATATATTCTCTGCCATGTATAACATAGATGGCTAGTGGGCAGCCGCTAAGTAACAGAGGAAGCCTAGCCTGGAGGGGTGGGACAGGAAGCGGGAGGGACGCTCCAGAGGGATATATGTATAGCATTATGACTCATTCGTGTTGTTGTACAGCAGAAACCAACACAAGAATGTTAAGCATTTATACTCCAATTTATAAAAAACAGAAACAAACAAAAAACATCAAGTCTCTACTCTCCTGGATTCCATGATCACGTTTAGATGACTGCCCACAGTTGCATGCTTCAAGCCCCTACTGGTTTATTAGTCTGAAGCACGTTATTTTCCTAGAAACAGCTCCCTGAATAGTCCCAGACATTTTCGGGGATCCTTGCAAATATAGCTCACTTTTATTAGAATCACGTATCCTCTTGGAATCCTGAGAAAGGCAAGTAGAGGAGAGATGTTTTTCTTATAGAATACCTGTCAGTTGGGTCTCTGGTTCATTTTGTACTTGAGCTTGCTCCTTTTCATGGTCAAACTGTGAAAATCACATTCTGTGCTTGAAATGACTGCTCATTCCAAACTCTAAGCTTGTTGCTCTCACGTGGTCTGTTCTGCCAGGCTTCTCTATCTGTGGTTGTTCCATCATCCCAGTTTGGCCTCCCTCAGAGATCCAGTACATCTTCCAATGGGTCTGAACACCTGCTCTCTGCTGTTGGGGATCCAGAGGGATGCAGAAGCCAGTTTGGGCTAAGAAAGCCAAAGCTGCCTTGGAACAGTCAGCATTTGGAAAATAACCGCCTTCTCTCCAAAAGGCAGGGCAAAGCTCACACATTCTCAGAAATGGTTGCAGAAAATGTTGGCCAGGACTGTAAGAATCCTGCCCAAGTGGATGACCTTCCAGGGGAGATTCTGTGATGTGCTACAGGAAGATGCTAAGTGGGGGTGAGAAGTATCAGTTCAGTTCAGTCGCTCAGTCGTGTCCGACTCTTTGCGACCCCATGAATTGAAGTATAGATAGGAAGAAACCAGTCAAAGGAGCATTGGTCCCAGCACGTGGATGGTAATCAGTGGACACTCAGGGGGCTCACCATGAGAAAGGATCTGCTTTAAACAGACATCAAGTCCAGAGAGCACAAAGTCACCTTAGGATAGTATCAGCCAAGGGTGAACTTTTCCACTCCTACCTGTTCCTTGCCCCTCCCTGTGCTCCTCAGAGAGCCAGGAACTGCCTGGAGGAATCTGAGAGAGGAGAAGAGGGGGAAAGCAGGACACATTCTCTTGTAGCCTGCAGTGGACTTGGCCCTGGGAGAAGGGTGAAGACCTATCTTTGAAATAAACATAGAAACGTCGATAAATATTTTGAAGTGGACATTCTAATTGCAGTAT
The DNA here is from genome assembly GCF_001704415.2 of Capra hircus. Taxonomy (NCBI): domain Eukaryota; kingdom Metazoa; phylum Chordata; class Mammalia; order Artiodactyla; family Bovidae; genus Capra; species Capra hircus. The sequence continues at coordinate 101,877,832 of NC_030815.1, forward strand.
TAAGACTCTGTTTGTAACTCGAAGGAACCCCTGGCATATAAAGGGGTGCTTGATTAGAGGACCCTCTATTGATGAGGACACTGTACAGGCAGAGGAGGCAGAGAGATTGTTCTCATTCTCCTCCTTGTGGCAACAGTTTGACTCATTCTCCCTCACCTGCAGCCTCCCTTGCCCCTCGCGTGTTTTTGAGATCTTAGAGCAGAGGGCTCATCCTGATCAGCCATGAGTACCCCACAAGCCTTACCTGTTTCCAGCTCAGACAGTGTTTCCCAAGAGCCTACTTTATTTGGGAGGAGTTTACTTTAAGTAGAAAATTGCGTGTTTATTACCTATCATTTAAGCTCTCCTTACAAGGTCATTGAAAAATTTCTTGGTGTTTTGATGAGTCTAGATGCTGTCTACATATTAATAGTTAAAATGGCATATAATTGAGCATCTCACAGTATGTTACTACTATCCGTCACAAATTCTGTTAACTATAAGTACCCATTTTCCAATTATTTGAAAAGAACAATTTTTGTATTCATGCTTTGACAGGTTAATTAGTATAAAATGTTTTTAGTTTAAAAACATGATCTGAGACTCAACAGAAAGTACCCAAGTTCAACATCTCTATGAGTTCCTTATCTTTCTTATTTGCTTACACCTAATCAAAATCTTTATGGATTCTGGCTTTATGGATTCTGGATTATTACTTGATAAATAAAGGCCAGAGATATATTAGTTTAGCTAGTGAATCAAATTAAAGTATAACACTTCTGTGTAATGAATAATCCTCTTAAGGCCACTATTTTACAATCTGCCTTACCCTCAGACTATTTCTGCCAGCACAGATGCATTTGGTATTTGGAAAGATGACTGTTGAATATATCTGATTCTCTTCGAGAAACTACTAAATGACTTCTGTTTCTCTCAAAAGCAATGGCCACTAGGGGAAGTCTCCAAACAAAGAGGCATTCCAGGTCAACACAGCTAGATTGTTTTATAAAATAGAAAGTTGGCCCAGGTTGACTGTGGTAGTAGCAACACCTGTCCATCATGTGAAACATATTTGCATATTGGGATCTAATTTGATTTAGACAAGCGATACTGTGAAATTTTTAAAGCAGATTTATGCTACATGTTGTGCTGAAGGGTGGTCTGATGCTTGAGCTGCAGTACCTTTATAATAGCTTTTAAGTGAAATGAAGTAAACTCCCTGTGTGAACACTCAATCGAAAAACTATGTGAGCGATCTGATTCAGTTGTAGAATCATGTACTAAACTGTTTCTACAGAGACATCTAAAGGGGGTATAAAATGCAAGTAGATAGTTAAATAAACACTTTAAAAGGGCAGCATAGTCTTCTGGCCCCAGGTCTCCCGAAGTTTGGGTAAGTTCACAGCTGGATCATCGCTGTCGAAAAGCATAAGCTGATCCTTTTGCTTTCTCACCTGGACTCTGGCATTGGGTTGCTGATGGCCTCCTTGACTCCAAAGCCTCCCCCACAGTGTTCATAGAAGTTCTGATCTCAGTACTTCCTTGCCTAAAACTCTTCCTCTGTCCCTGCTTTCTGCAGGAGAGAAGCCCTCAAGTCCCTTAGCATCAAGACCCTTTGTGGTTCAGCCTCGATTCCCTTTTCCAACTTCATCACTGCCACTTCCCCACAGACCCTCTTTAGTTTCTCAGCTCAGAGAGAATGCAACTTATTGGACATTGTGTTGAAATCAGGTTTTTCTTTTTTGGCCATGCTGGATGTCTTGTGGGATCTTAGTTCCCCAATTAGGGATGAAACTCAGGCCCCGGAAGTGAAAATGCCAGAATTCTAACCACTGGACCGCCAGGGAATTTCCTGAAATCAAAGTTTTGTGGGGCCTTAAGCTTATGTAATTTGGGGAGCCTCCTTAACCAAATTCTAAATTACCCAAATAAAACTAAACATTGAAGAAAGGGAATGAGAAAATAAATCACAGCAAAACACAAATTCCACAAAGCTAAGATATAACTCAAATATCACAAAATTCAGAATTATTTTTCTGAATTTTACTTAATATTTCTATTAATCAGCTGTTTGACACCTTTCTTTAATGCTCTTTTCCCCCTTCAGGTCTTTTTTATACTCTTTGATCACCCTTTGACATGACAATAACTTTTTAGTCGATAGTTTAGAGAAGTTTCTTGTTTCTTTCAACTTTTCATCTCATTGGTAATACAGCTTTCTGGGATTTTTGTCACATATGGAGACTTTAACAGGTTCTTTCAAATATGAGCTGTGAGATTTCAGGGCAATTCATTTTTTATCGAGCAGTAACTAATATTACATAATCTTTAAATTAATGGCACACGAACCTATTTATGGATGATGTTCTTACTATATTAGATATTATGCTGTCTTTATTGATGTCACTATTTCATGTCGTCATCAAGACGTTAAAATCTTTTTTCCTATATGTTCCTATAATTCATTCTTTCTTATTCGTTTGCTTATTAAGTAATATAATAACCTATCCAAGATACATTTATAATTGGTCTGGATCATCCCACAGATTTTCTTGTTTGACTAGGTATTATTGAGAACTGAATCTTTTGCTTTCAATCTTGCTGTCACACCACTCAACCTCTATCCACAGTGATTCCTAGGGAAGAGGACCCCTGGAAGCCCTGTTCAGATGGTTTCATTGTGCTCTTGAGACTCCATATTAAATTTGTGGGAAATTGGAGAAAGCAAGGCTTTAGGAGAACTGAGTAGGCATATCAGCTTTTTTTTTAAAGGTAAAACTGACTTGGCAGTAAGTCTATGGACTCTGTGACTAGCAGCCCCCCTAGTGATGGACTGCAGAGAAGATGGACTGCAGGGAGGAAAGACTGTAAGGCTTGATAATCTGAAGGTGGAAGGTTTGACTGTTGGTCCTGAGTCACCTTTGTAGGAAATCACTTCTTATACCCTGCTGCTGCTGCTGCTAAGTCGCCTCAGTCGTGTCCGACTCTGTGCGACCCCACAGACAGCAGCCCACCAGGCTCCCCCGTCCCTGGGATTCTCCAGGCAATAACACTGGAGTGGGCTGCCATTTCCTTCTCCAATGTATGAAAGTGAAAAGTGAAAGTGAAGTCACTCAGTCCCGTCCGACTCTTGGCGACCCCATGGACTGCAGCCCACCAGGCTCCCCCGTCCCTGGGATTCTCCAGGCAAGAACACGAGTGGGTTGCCATTTCCTTCTCCAATTCTTATACCCTAACCTGATATAAAGGGACTATTCATATCCATCTATGGTGTATCTTTCTTTTGTAAAATTTATTTATTTGGCTGCGATGGGTCTTAGTTGTGGCACATGGGCTTGGTTGCCCCGTGGCATGTGGGTTCTTAGTTCCCAGACCAGGGACTGAACCCATGGATCCTGCATTACAAGGTGGATTCTTAACCCCTCAACCACCAGGGAAATCCTATCATGTATTTTTCAAAGGAAGACTGTATTGCTTGAAGGAGTTATTGTTATCTTAGGGTATGTGTGGACAGTTTTCCCTGGGAAGATGCTATCTGGCATGGTTTCTTAAATTTTTAAATCTTCTCTAGCAACCCCACTCCTGGGCATATATCCAGACAAAAGTATAATTCAGAAAGATACAAGGACGCCTACGTTCACAGCGGCACCGCTCACAATAATCAAGACATGGATGCAACCGAAATGTCCATTGACTGATGAGTGGATAAAGAAAATGCGTATATATGATGGAACATGATTCAGCCATGAAAAGAGAAATAATGCCATGTACAGCAACGTGGATGCAGCTAGAGATTACAGTGAAGGAAGTCAGAAAGAGAAAGACAAAAACCGCATGCTATCTCTAACATGGAATCTAAAATATGACACAAACGAAACTGCGAGGTAAACAGAATCATGGGCACAGGGAACTGACTTGTGGTTTTCAGGGGGAGGGGTGGAATGGGAGGTCTGGGCTAGCAGGGGTGAGCTTCTATAGCTAAATATATAGAATGGAAGGTCCTACTGTATAGCACAGAGAATTATATTCAATATCCTACAATCAACCATACTGGAAAAGAACATATATATATCTAAAAGAAGAATGTATATATACATTTTTATACATATATATATATATAACTGAGTCACCTTGTTATGCAGCATAAATTAACATAATATTACAAATCAACTATACTTCAATAATGACCTAAATCAAATCCCTTATGATCATACAGTGGAAGTGAGAAATAGATTTAAGGGCCTCGATCTGATAGAGTCCCTGATGAACTATGGATGGAGGTTGGTGACATTGTACAGGAGACAGGGATCAAGACCATCTCCATGGAAAAGAAATGCAAAAAAGCAAAATGGCTGTCTGGGGAGGCCTTACAAATAGCTGTGAAAAGAAGAGAAGCAAAAAGCAAAGGAGAAAAGGAAAGATATAAGTATTTGAATGCAGAGTTCCAAAGAATAGCAAGGAGAGATAAGCAAGCCTTCCTCAGTGATCAATGCAACGAAATAAAGGAAAACAACAGAATGGGAAAGACTAGAGATCTCTTCAAGAAAATTAGAGATGCCAAGGGAACATTTCATGCAAAGATGGGCTCGATAAAGGACAGAAATGGTATGGACCTAACAGAAGCAGAAGATATTAAGAAGAGGTCGCAAGAGTACACAGAAAGATCTTCACAACCAAGATAATCACGATGGTGTGATCACTCACCTAGAGCCAGACATCCTGGAATGTGAAGTCAAGTGGGCCTTAGAAAGCATCACTAGGAACAAAGCTAGTGGAGGTGATGGAATTCCAGTTAAGCTATTTCAAATCCTGAAAGATGATACTGTGAAAGTGCTGCACTCAATATGCTAGCAAATTAGGAAAACTCGCAGTACTGGAAAAGGTCAGTTTTTATTCCAATCCCAAAGAAAGGCAGTGCCAAAGAATGCTCAAACTACCACACAATTGCACTCATCTCACATGCTAGTAAAGTAATGCTCAAAATTCTCCAAGCCAGGTTTCAGCAATACGTGAACTGTGAAATTCCAGATGTTCAAGCTGGTTTTAGAAAAGGCAGAGGAACCAGAGATCAAATCACCAACATCCGATGGATCATGGAAAAAGCAAGAGAATTCCAGAAAAAACATCTATTTCTGTTTTATTGACTATGCCAAAGCTTTGACTGTGTGGATCAAAATCAACTGTGGAAAATTCTGAAAGAGATGGGAATACCAGACAACCTGACCCACCTTTTGAGAAACCTATATGCAGGTCAGGAAGCAACAGTTAGAACTGGACATGGAACAACAGACTGGTTCCAAATAAGGAAAAGGAGTACGTCAAGGCTGTATATTGTCACCCTGCTTATTTAACTTATATGCAGAGTACATCATGAGAAACGCTGGACTGGAAGAAAAACAAGCTGGAATCAAGATTGCCGGGAGAAATATCAATAACCTCAGATATGCAGATGATACCACTTTTATGGCAGAAAGTGAAGAGGAACTAAAAAGCCTCTTGATGAAGTGAAAGAGGAGAGTGAAAAAGTTGGCTTAAAGCTCAACATTCAGAAAACTAAGATCATAGCATCTGGTCCCATCACTTCATGGGAAATAGATGGGGAAACAGTGGAAACAGTGTCAGACTTTATTTTGGGGGCTCCAAAATCACTGCAGATGTTGACTGCAGCCATGAAATTAAAAGACACTTACTCCTTGGAAGGAAAGTTATGACCAACCTAGATAGCATATTGAAAAGCAGAGACATTACTTTGCAACAAAGGTCCGTCTAGTCAAGGCTATGGTTTTTCCTGTGGTCATGTATGGATGTGAGAGTTGGACTCTGAAGAAGGCTGAGCACCAAAGAATTGATGCTTTTGTACTGTGGTGTTGGAGGAGACTCCTTGCAGTCCAAGGGATCCAACCAGTCCATTCTGAAGGAGATCAGCCCTGGGTGTTCTTTGAAGGGAATGATGCTAAAGCTGAAGCTCCAGTACTTTGACCACCTCATTCGAAGAGTTGGCTTATTTGAAAATACCTGATGCTGGGAGGGATTGGGGGCAGGAGGAGAAGGGGATGACAGAGGGTGAGATGGCTGGATGGCATCATGGACTTGATGGACGTGAGTCTGAGTGAATTCCAGGAGTTGGTGATGGACAGGGAGGCCTGGCATGCTGCGATTCATGGGGTCACAAAGAGTCAGACACGACTGAGTGACTGAACTGAACTAAACTGATACTTCAATAAAAAATTTCGGATCTTCCTTTTGATTCCACTAATGGTTCAAAGTATCTACTCCTCAATTGTTGACTTATTGTTTCAGTTCCGTCGTTCCCTTCTCCTTCTGCCTTCAATCTTTCCCAGCATCAAGGTCTTTCTCAATGAGTCAGTTCTTCACAGACTTATTGTTTAGGAGATATTAAAGAGGAACTGGGACCTAGTCTCTGAAAACTTAACTCAAAGGAGCTGTTGAAACATAACCAGATATGAATACTTAAAATCAGTTGTTTGGATTTAGATCAATTGAATCCCTGAAATTTCTGAGGCTATCCCCATATCCCCAACACTTGTATTTTCTTTCAAAAATGTATTCTTATCATAACCATCCTAGTGGGTGTGATGTCTACATTATTCTTTAGGTTAAAAAGCCATCTTTCAAAATAAGATGTAGTGGTTTATCTTACCAGAGGTGATGTGTTACCAAGATCAAATTTGTGGATTCCCCTCCCTAATCAACTTTCAGTTATAAAAAGGGACCAACAATTCCACCCCTTGGATTCATTAAAGATAGCTCCCCAGAACTTTGAAGTTGTTTCCTTAGAAGTATTCCTTAGGAGGGTAGAGATGGGTTTGCCTGGAGTTCCTAATGGTAGCTTCCCATTGGCGGAGGCAGGTGAGTAGCCTCATTGTCTGGGAAAAGGGGATAACAGTCTGACTTCGGGCTTCAGAGAAAGAGTGTGATGATCTTAGAGCGGGCAAGGAGAAAACTGTTTTGGGCTTGTGAGGTGATGGACACGAGCTAGACCTGATTTCATGCTTCTGGGGCTCACTGGGGCCTTGAAGGTTGACTGGGGTGAAGGGAGGGGAGAGTAACCATTCAGTGCTATACTATGAGGGGCACTCTGCTACTGTTACCCTCGGCTCTTTGCAATCTTTTCCAAACTATGGGACTAATGTGATGAAGATATTAAGTCAAATAGAACCTGACTTTTTTAAACCTTGGAGAGGCTTCTTTCTAGCTGGCATACCTAGGGGAAGCAATGAAAGAAAAGGCAAGACCTAGTTCTTTACTTCATCTATCAAAACCCAATTAATCCCAGTGAACCTTTATTAGAAACTTCAAGCAACAGATCAATGATCAATAGATCCCTGGGAACAATTCTCCCACTTTTCTCTACATCATTGCTTTTTGACGTGCCATTACTGCCATGGTCTGGACTTTCTGAAAAGAACAGACCAGTGCTTTTTTTTTTTACACCCTACCTTCTGGATTTGTCTTTTTTTCATAGTGCTGTTTAACCTGTTCTTGTATCCCCTGGGTTTCCTGGAGAGACTAGAACTAAAGGCTGGATTAACTTCGAGTTACACATTTTGGGCAAGAATTGGTCATAGGTGATGCAATGTGTTTCATTTTGAAACTCACAAAGAGCCACATTACCTCATACTGTCTCACTCCTGGTGATGCTTTAGCCATTTGGTTAATATGGCCACTAGATGGCACCATTGTAAAGTATGGTTTGTGTTTGCAAGTACAAAGGGCTGTGCATATTAGTCCCTCAGTCGTGTCCGACTCTGCGACGCCTTGGACTGTAGTTCACCAGGCTCCTCCATGGAATTCCTCCGTGGAATTCTCCAGGCAAGAATACTGGAGTGGGTAGCCATTCCCTTCTTCAGGGGATTGAACCTGGGTCTCCAGCTTTGCAAGCAGATTCTTTACTGTCTGAGCCACCAGGGCAGCCTATAACGTGGAGTTGCTTGAAGAATATGCTCATTGACAAAGACTGTTACTTAGGGCTTTAAAACACCCCTGTACTTTAATGGACGTGGGGCTCACTTTGTCATCTTGACGCGGTGCTCTGTAAATCATCTTTAAATGGCAAAAACATGTAGACAAGAGGTACAGCGTGGTGTTGGATATCTCGCTTGTGGATTTCTTATATTCATATATTCAATCCATCACAATCATCATTCCTTTTGGTACTCTTAAGCAACTGTTAAAAAAAAGTTTATAGGATATAAAAAATAATACAATAAATCTATATATAAAACAGAAACAGACTCACAGACATAGAAAATAAAGTTACGATTACCAAAGGAAAGCAAGAGGGATCAATTAGGAGCATGGGATTAACAAATACAAACTGCTATACATAAAATACATAAGAAACAAGGATTTACTATACAGGACAAAAATTTATATATAATATCTTATAATAATCTATAAAGGAAGACTATCTGAAAAAATATATATATAACTGAATCACTGTGTTTTACACCTTAAATTAACACAATAATGTAAATCAACTAAACTTCAATTAAAATTTTTTAAAAAGCTTTTTATATTAGTGACATAACCCTTTGTGACATGATAGTAAATTGTTTGCTCAGTTTGTCATTTATCCTTTGATTTTCCACATAGTACTTTTTGCATGCAAAAATTTTCTGGTTATTGTGTAGTCAATTTTATCAATATATTCTTTCATGGCTATAACTTGAATAATTAGGAAAGTTTTCCTTATTGCCGAGTGTAAAGAAATCCACCCAGATTTTCTTCTATTTTTTTCCTTTACATACAGCTCTCTAATCTAGCTGAAGTTTATACTAGTGTTATCTTTTTCTAATTAGTTGTGACAACACCACTTATTAAAAGTCTACCCTGGAGGTATAGGGGAAGGGAGAATTGGATGAAGGTGGTAAAAAAGTACAAGCTTCCAATTAAATAAGATAAATATGTACTAGGAATATAATGTACATTATTAATATAATTAACACTGCTGTATGTTATAAATGAAAGTCATTAAAAGAGTAACTTCTAAGTGTTCTCATCATATGGAAGCAATCCTTTTTTCTTTGGTTTAATTTTACATCCATATGAGATGATGGGTGTTCACTAAACTCACTGTAGTCAGCATTTCACGGCACCATGTAAGTCAGTCGTTATGCTGTATACCTTACACTTATACAGTGGTGTGTGTCAACTATGCCGTCTTAATTTATGTGAAATTTCCACATGCGCTTGGTTCATGTAACTGGATTTTTTCAGGTTTTGTTTTTCCATTAGACTTCCTGTCTAGTCATTCATATGTTCTTTGGCTGATGCTTGATTAATTCAACAGAATGGGCTGAATCCCTTTAAACAATTTCACTTCTAAACAAAAAAGGGCATGTCCCATGATAAGCAGGAAATTTTAGGTTGGTTTTAGCTTACAGGCATTTGGACAGGCAGGCTTTTAACACCTCCCTGTGAAACCCTGATTATTTGAGGGTGATCATCTCAGAGCATGAGTTATATGGGGCATGGTTAGCACCAGGAAGTTCCACTTAAACTCTGAATTCTCAAAGTACTTGTTTGAACAAGGAGGCAGTTTTTCAAGGCCTCCCATTTAATCCCAGTGTGATTTAACACCTATAGTCTAAAAAGCTTTTTTAAAAGATTAAATCAAAGTTTTAGTTTTATATTCTCTCTATCCACAGAATTAATGAAGAATTTCCTTGTAGTCTAAAAAATCACCAAGGGTATTCGTACCCTCCAAATAGTGAATATATATTCTTTTCACAGTCTTCTCTATATATTTATGCACTATATTTGTGTTATTAAGAATGACTATTTAAAAATTCTATACTCTTATTTTTTATTTATTTGATCTGTCATTTTCTAGATTAAAATAGTCCAAGATGGTAGGTATAGACTTTGGGTTTTATAAGATGAAAAGAGTTTCGGAGACGGATGTGGTGAGGGCTAAACAACATTATAAATGTATTTAATACCACTACGCTGTATGTTTTAAAGTGCTTAAGATGGTAAATTTTATGTTATGTTATTTTATTTTACATTAAATTTTTTGTGTATTTTATCACAACTTGAAAACATTTTAATTATAATTCTGATTTTACCCATTTCTGTTTATGTAAATCTTACAATCAGGATCTGAGTGGGAAAAAGCAGCTGGAGAAGGAAGCGTATGGTATGATGCTACTGATATGGAGTTTCAATTCACACCAGTTATGCTGCGTATTTTTCAAGAAGACATGTAGCAAAAGGCTTACCATACGCATGGGGCAAGGAGAAGGACAAAAACCAGTTTTTCAAGTCCAAGGTATTTAATAATTAATCCCAGGTACACCAGTACTTTCCAGAGAATCATCTCGAGAGTCCCTTGGACTGCAAGGAGATCAAACCAGTCAATCCTAAAGGAAATCAACCCTGAATATTCATTGGAAGAACTGATGTTGGAGCCGAAGCTCCAATACTTTGGCCACCTGATGCGAAGATCACTGGAAGAGACCCTGATGTTGGGAAAAATTGAGGGCAAGAGGAGAATGGGGCAGCAGAGGGTGAGATGGCTCAAAGGACATGGGTTTGAGCAAACTCCAGGAGATAGTGAAGGACAGGGAGACCTGGTGTGCTGCAGTCCACGGGTTGCAAAGAGTCCGACAGGACTTGGCAATTGAGCAAAAACTAAAACACTTTCCCTCAAAGGTTGGCTCCTTAAAGACTCCAGAATCAGTCAGCCCTTTCAGTCTACAGATTAGAAGCTGCTGCTTCTGCTTCCAGTAGAAACGGAAGGGGTCATTTGACTCACCTACAGTCTGAAGCCCAGCCTATACTCCAACTGAGAGCTGGTCAGAGGAGGAAATTATTTAAGTACAGGAGCCCTACCATGCCAGGACATCAGAACTCCTGGCCGTAGCAGCTCAGGGAATAATGAGTGCGGACTCCAGGCCTCTGGCAGTGGGATTCCTGGCTGCGAGAGAGCCTGTGGGTAGGTAAGCGCCATGCTGGCACCCTGGCCGCCCTGCTGTCTCTCTCTGCACTGATCGGGCCCTGTCAGCCATGGTGCTGGACTGAGGGGGCAGCTGCAACCCAACCTGAAGCCCACAGGCACACAAAGCGGTCCCACTTGGCCCACACAACCTTGGTGTTTCTTAAAACCAGGACATTGCACATACATCTCCAGCTTCCTGGCTTTTTCTTAGAAAAGCAGGAAGCTCTGGTGGGGTTCATAGCAAAAGCTCTCAGGGGTCAGCCCAGAACCCCAGCAGCAGCTGGCTTCCCCTCAATAGTCAGTCAGCTGCAGCAATGACCAGGCTTTCCCCCTGCCATTGTGACCTCCTTCTTTTGTCTACTTAACACCGCAACATCACTTCATGCCTAAGAGTCTTCTTCTTCCATCAGGGCCTCCAATTATGGATACCACAAACGGACCCAAAAGCAGGGCCCCTTGGCTTGGATGCTGTACTCATAGGTGCCCCTGTCTAGAAGGCACTCCCTGACTAATAACAAAGGGCCTGGAAGAAAGATGTTTCCCACCACAGAAGAAAATATTAAGAGAATTCTTTAGGTGAGTGTTCCTGAGTGAGCCTGAGCTATTTCCTGATTTTAATTTTTAAATTAAGTTAATTGTCACTGGGTTATAGTTGCTTTACAATGTCATGTTAGTTTCTACTGAACAGCAAAGTGGATCAGCTATGCATATCCATATATCCCCTTTTTGGATTCCCTTCCCATTTAGGTCACCACAGAGCACTGAGTAGAGTTCCCTGTACTATCAGGAGATTCTCATTCTGAGAGAGAGATTCTCTGTCCTACATATAGTAGTGCATATATGTCAATCCTAATCTCCCAGCTCATCCCATCCTTGCCTGTGCCCGCTTTCTGAGCTACTTCCCCTTGCTGAAGAGTGGAGCCACAGTAGAATCCCCAGGGGACTTCCCCAGTAGTCCAGTGATCAGGACTTCCTGCTTCCACTGCAGGGTGGGGACTATGTTCCTCTTTGTGCAGGAACTAAGATCCTGCCTGCTGCACACTATGGCCAAAAAAAAAAAAAAAAAAGCACCAGACAAGCTTCTAAACGTGAACTTGTATGTAGCTTCTGTGTATGATCCTCGGCTGCTAGGAAAGAGCCTCACCAGCTAGGGCACGTAGCAGAGCAGGAGAGGGCAGGGCTCATGAAGGCTAGGAGAAAGGCCTGATGTGGCTCCACCTCCCTACCCCCACCACACCCTGCAGAGTCTCAGGGCTCCTGAGTGTTGCAGGAGAGTCTTCCTCACTGCCCAGGATAGCAGAGTGATGGTGAAAAAAACAGACATGCATGGATGGTCCCACTGTTAGGAAGGGAGGTTGAATAGAGACCAGTGAAGGGGGAGAGGAGGTGGGAACGAAAAGGATGGGTGCCAATGAACCACGACCAGAGCGGGCAGGACGTCTCTGAAAGTGGGTACTGATCATAGGCACCCAGGTGCCTCCTCCCCAAAGTCAGGACAACACTAAAACCCTCTAGGAATCTAGCCAGGGAGTGGAAAAAAATAAGGGAGAAATTCTGAAGCCACTGAGTATTAACCCAAAAGGGAGACTCCCAAACTGGAAGTGATAAGTGTAAGGCGAGTCCAGAGAAAAAGAGAGTGAGCCGAGCAGTCAGGAAAGAAAAGGGAAATTTATTAGAGGGAAAAGAGAGGGTGACTGGCCCTTAAGGAGAACCAGCGTTCTCCCTTTCTGACAGAGTCCTTCTTATACCCCACCAATGACAAATTCTCTGATGGCATGGTCACGTAGCCAGAGGCCTAGAATCTGGTGGTCTCACAGCTTTGAAAAGACAGGTGCCAGTGAGTTAACAGGATGCCATTTGGGCAGTTTGGTCAGTCTCACAGATCACTGTGATTTTATTCTTTGTTTGCGAGGTCGACATAAAGAGCCATCTTATAATGAAACCCCATGTGGGCCCTATCATTCCAGCCTTTTGATTTAGGATAAAGGCCGAGGTCTATCTTCTGTAACTGCTTCCTGTAGGATGAGGCATCCTGGGGATAAGATAAGAAAAGGCTGGAATGCGGATCAAGGAGATTTGTGTGGGGTCCAAGTTTTTGATAATCTGAGTGAGATAGAAGTAGCTCATGGATAGTTCGGTTGGTGAAGGCTTGTAAGCAGTTCTGAATAAATTTTGAAAAAAGACCCATTAAACATGGACCAAAAGTTAGAATAAGGGTAAGTAGAAGGAGAGGGGCTAGAAAAGGGAGGATCCAGGGCATCCAGTCACAATTGCTTAACCAGTTTTCCCAAGAATTACTGAGGTGTTGGCGTATTCTCAAGGCCCTCTTTGTCAGATTTCTTGCTGCTTCCTTTGCAGCACCTCATTTACTGGTGTAGAAACAGTAGGCTTCCTCCAAAAATAGGCATAGGCCTCCTTTTTCTGCTGTGAGGAGGTCTAATCCTCTTCTGTTTTGGAGGACCACAGCTGCCAGGGAACCTAGCTGGTTTTGGATAGTGATAAGGCTGGGCTGTCAGTGAGGTCTTTAGAAAGGCTTTGATAGTAATTTAAAGAAGTGGTGAGTCCTGTGGTCCCTGTCCCAATCCCAGCAGCTATTTCTAAGCTGATTAATAGAGGAATGAATTGAATTGCCTGTCTGAGTCGGTTAGGAGTTAGTGGGATAGGAAGGGTCTGATTGTTAGGAGCAATAGAAATATCTGGGGCCAGATATACCAGGGTGCATGTTTCTGTCCAGTTAGTGGGAAGACATAAATAAGTAGTGGTTCCACACGAGAAAAATATTCCAGGAGTAAGAAGACACCAGCTGAAATCGATAGCAAATAGAAGTCTTTCTGGGAACTTGTTAGTAGTCTCTGAAACTGACTGTGTGGATGACAACGAACTGTGGGAAATTCTGAAAGAGATGGGAATAACAGACCACCTGACCTGCCTCCTGAGAAATCTGTATTCAGGTCAGGAAGCAACAGCTAAAACTGGACATGAACAACAGACTGGTTCCAAATAGGAAAAGGAGTACGTCAAGGCTGTATATTGTCACCCTGCTTATTTAACTTATATGCAGAGTACATTATGAGAAACACTGGGCTGGAAGAAGCACAAGCTGGAATTAAGATTGCCGGGAGAAATATCAATAACCTCAGATATGCAGATGACACCACCCTTATGGCAGAAAGCGAACAAGAACTAAAGAGCATCTTGATGAAAGTAAAAGAGGAGAGTGAAAAAGTTGGCTTAAAGGTCGACATTCAGAAAATGAAGATCATGGCATCTGGTCCCATCACTTCATGGGAAATAGATGGGGAAACAGTGGAAACAGTGGCAGACTTTACTTTTCTGGGTTCTAAAATCACTGCAGATGGTGACTGCAGCCATGAAATTAAAAGATGCTTACTCCTTGGAAGAAAAGTTACAATCAACCTAGACAGCTAAAGCAGAGACATTACTTTGTCAGCAAAGATCCTTCTAGTCAAGGCTATAGTTTTTCCAGTAGTCATATATGGATGTGAGAATTGGACTGTAAAGAAAGAAGAGAAGAAAACTCTTCTGTGTTGGAGAAGACTCTTGAGAGTCCCTTGGACTGCAAGGAGATCCAACCAGTCCATCCTAAAGGAGATCAGTCCTGGGTGTTCATTGGAAGGACTGATGTTGAAGCTGAAACTCCAATACTTTGGCCACTTGATGTGAACAGCTGACTCTTTTGAAAAGACCCTGGTGTTGGAAAAGATTGAAGGCAGGAGGAGAAGGGGACAACAGAGGATGAGATGGTTAGACAGCATCACCGACTCAATAAACATGAGTTTGGGTAAACTCTGGGAGTTGGTGATGGACAGGGAGGCCTGGCGTGCTGTGGTTCATGGGGTTGCAAAGAGTCGGACACAACTGAGCGACTGAACTGAACTGAATAGGGAACTAGATCCTGCAAGGTGGAACTAAGACCTGGAGCAGCCAAATACATCTTTTTTTAAAGGTGCTCACATTAAAAAAAAAAGAGTGGGAAATTCCGTGGTGGTCCTGTGATTAAAACTCTGTGCTTTCACTACCAAGGACCAAGGTACCATCATTGGTTGGGGAACTAAGATCCTTCAAAATGTAGGGGTGTGGCCAAAAAAAAAGATAGCTAATGGAGATCTTGAAAAGTTAGTGAGGATATTTGATATGACTGTACGCTAATGTCTGGCAGTTAAGTTTCACCTGTTCACTTCTGGGGCAGGGTTTACACGTACTGAGCTTGGAGTCTGGGATAGGAGACTTGAAGCCACTCTACAGTGAGTCTGTTCTTCCATGGGTGTAAATTGAACTTCAGTCATTCAATAACTTACACAAGTTTCCTTCGGCTCAGGGAAAGTCGTCTGGGAGTGACTGCACCAGACCTTAAGTTATACTATGGAATTTATACTAGTGACAATCTACTTTTTCCCTTAACCCTCCCGGTTGGCTTCAAACTCCTGTTTCCTACCATTACCTCAATCTTAGAACTTTTCAAACAAGATGAGTGAAACACAGGCCTGAGTCTGGACCATGATGAAAACAGAGAGATTCCCTCTCTTTATTACCAAATCCAATTCTGTGAACCAAAATACTGGGTCCTTGTTTCTTCTACTCTCACCAAACCAGAAGATTTTCCTGACAAACCCCAGACTCCAAAGGCTTCGGACCTGGATTTGGAGGAAATTACTACCT
The DNA here is from genome assembly GCF_001704415.2 of Capra hircus. NCBI lineage: Eukaryota > Metazoa > Chordata > Mammalia > Artiodactyla > Bovidae > Capra > Capra hircus. The sequence goes on from NC_030815.1 coordinate 101,893,454, forward strand.
ATGGGGACCAGGACCATGAAAGACAACTCAAATGAAACCTTCACATGGAAGGGATGGGGAAAATCATGGTTTGACAAGGTAGGTCCCTGGGTTCTTCCCACTGGAAACCAGGGAGGGAGAACACCTCCTAGGAAAGGAGAAAAAATGTCATCTCTACTTGCTATGGACTCTTGCTTCCACAGGCTCCGCCTACAGCACTGAGCAAGCCAGAGGTCCAAGCTGTCAGAAAATGGAATTTTCTACACAAGAAGAAAGTCCATAGAATCACACAATGAAGCTGCTTGAAAGCAAGTGGGGATCTAGATTTTAGCCAGACCAGCCTGAGTGTTGGTATCTGAGAAAACACAGCGGTAGGAGGTAAGCACAGTACGAACTGTCAAACAATGGTCCTTATGTTGCAGGGACTACTCATCTTGCCAGAACTCTTAATTTCTAAGTCACTTAAAACTAAGTGGGTTTCTCCTTGAGTACTCCTGATGAGACATTTTGATAAGTGATTGAAATTGGACATTTTGGTGGCTCAGACGGTAAAGCATCTGTCTACAATGCGGGAGACCTGGGTTCAGTCCCTGGGTCGGGAAGATCCCCTGGAGAAGGAAATGGCAATCCACTCCAGTACTATTGCCTGGAAAATCCCATGGACGGAGGAGCCTGGTAGGCTACAGTCCATGGGGTCGCAAAGAGTCGGACACGACTGAGCGACTTCACTTTCACTTTAAATAAGTGGAGTTTCCTAACACTAGATTTCCTTAGCTATGACAGCGCTCCATGTATAGCATCTACCTAAGCCTGTTCTACTTTGCTCCCCTTGGACTTAGTAGCAAAGGTAACCCATGTAAACATGGGCTCATGCTGCCTGTCATGTAATAAGTTTTTCTGGCTTTGACACAGGGCTTTCGTGTCTTCTTGGCTGGTATCCAAAAAACAGTGGCCTTTAGACTAACTTGCCAGCTTGCAAGTAGGGTAAAATTGGAGACCCTCTACAGTTAAGTTTTTGGTGAGATGAGATGGGTGATTCTGAGACCAGCTGGAGTCAAGCTGCTGACCTAAATCTATTTTTTATGTCAAAGGTTGATCTGCTCGTCCCATGGCCAGCAAGGACAGATCCTGAGGGACGTTTCCCCTCCATCTGCTAGCAGATCAACTCTCAGCCCTTCGATCCCCTCTGAGGCTGTAGGGGCTGTTCATCACTGACCCTACTTCACATTACTTCTCAGCTTACTCTGACTACACTGAAAGGGAGGCCCAGAGGATCCCCATGTTAATTCTTCAGTTTTACAAAAATGCCCTTGTCTCTTACCTGACTCTCCCAGATGGAAGGTCTGGATGTGAGTAGGAGATGATTGGATGACAAGTAAAATCATAGCTACTGGAATAAGACACAAGATTTTGTGGAGGTGAAGGAAGAACAGCAAAGTGGAAACAAGCACGACCCTACAGCCCCCGCTTCCCGCATCAAGTACAAAACCAAGCAATTAATGGTTGGGACAGTAGAGTCTCAGACTCAGTGTCTGATGTGCATTCCTGAATTGTTTTATAAATACTGTAACTGCCACCAGAGGGAAAAAACTAAATACCTGATGTCTAAACTGTAGCCACGACATAAGGTGCTCTAACTTGTGCTAGCCATAGATTTCAGTACTGCTCAATTCCAAGAATTGAAATGGGGTTAACATTATTGCTCATAATAATCAGTATTTTTGTGGGCATCAAAATATCTGTAGCTTATTCTGCCCATATAAATAAATGGGCAATTAAAATTTTCAGCAAAGAGATGCTATAGATCAATGTTGACATCTCCCTCTCTGAGAATATGGCACCCTATGTCACCATGGAGAAGTTACAGAAAATAGGCCTTCACTCCTAATCCCCTAGAAATGGAATACTGTTCTGACAAGTGGGGATTTGTAAGCAGCTCCTTGTAGGAAACTGCCCTTGGCAGGAAGCTCGTGTTTCTTGTCACTTTAGCAAAACTTCATTGTAACTAATTTTTAAACCAGCACCCTCAGGTTCTACTCACCTCTGGCCCAAGCACACCTGTCAAATCTTTTAATCACACACATACAATTCCTTACCTAACTTATTGATTCTCCCCATAGACCAAAGAAGTAGAAATGAATAAGTAATTAACAGATGACCGTATCTCTTCCCTAGCTTCCCCTTCAGTAATCTCCTGAACAAACTGTAACCAAACTGCATGAACAAGGTAGCATCTACACCAGAGGAAGATCACAAGGAGCATGAGCCCACACGCAGTGGGGGGTGGCTGTGACCCTGACCTCTGTCTCAGTGATTAACTGAGATTACTTCTCTATTTCTCCTTAAAAAACCTCATGGCTAGGCAGAATCTTCAGGTATGGTTTTGGAGGGGATGTTGAGTCCACCATCTCCCCAGATTGCCAGCATTCTGATTAAAGGCACCTTTTCCCTACCATTTGTGAGTATGTAATTGATTTGTCAGTGGCGAGCAGTGGAACTCAAGTCACCCAATTTATTTGGTAACAAAAGCAGCACCTGGGAGGTGAACCTGTCTGGAGCCTTCCTACAGGAGGAAACCCATGATATGTTTCTCCCAAACTGTTGCAAGAAATTTAAACAGGCTGACTCTGCCATCCTCAGCCAGATGATTCTGACCACTGTGAGGTGGACAGATACAACCCAGCTGGTGATGGGAACTGGCTACACTGACTGTCCTCAGGCATACCTTCCAAATGGATATAACTGGGATCTTAAGAGCATACTAGTTGACTATCAATCTGTGCTTTCCAGCTGACGTAGATCCTACTTCAGAGCCATTCCCTGACCCAAACCGGAAACTTTCCAAGGACAATGCAATTGTGAATACATCCTGCCCCACTTGGAGTAATGCTTTGGGGTAATACAGAACCTTAGGAAGAAAGTCATTTGGCTTTCTAAGGTAGACAGTGATAGTTGAAGCTCTGTTCAGCTGGAACCCTGGGGGGCATAGCTGAGGTCAGCATTGTAGGGTGACCAACAGGTCTAATTCTGCGCAGAATACAAATTAAATGGATCTGGTCTTAGTTCCTGGTGGCTTAATTAATCATAATGGCTGACTCAATGATATATTCACAGGAAAATGTGCCAGAAGTCAAAGAATGTAGAAATGAGGGGTGGATATTGTTGGGAAGGTAGTCTTCAATAGCATACCAAAAATCTTGGGACAGTTTATATCCTGGACCATCTTTTCATACATGTTCATGTGGCAAACAGCTTGGGAGGACAGATAATGCCCCTCTCTAGGGTAGAGGACATTTTGTTTGTTGACCAGGATTGCAAAGATAATGGCTCACCATTGCAACTGCAATGTCCAATAGGCATCTCAAATCTCTCTAAATCTGAACAGTCTGCAACTCTGGTTGTTTTCAACTAATCTCAACTCAACTTTTCCTGTTGCTTGAGTTGAAAATCTAACATATTCTTTCTCTCACACTACATGTCCCAACCATCATAAAATCCTGTTGGCTCTCTTTCAAAATAGAGAGAGCTATTTTGACTGAAAGGGTTTAATTTCCAAAATATACAAACAGCTTATACAACTCAACATAGTGATCCCCTCATTTTTCACAGAACTAGAATAAATAACCCTAAAATTTATGGGGAACCATAAAAGACCCACAATTGCCAAAGCAATCCTGAGGAAAAAGAACAAAGCAGGAGGCATAACCCTCCCAGAATTTCAGACGATATGACAAAGCTACATTAATTTTTTTTTAAGTGTGGTATTGACACAAAAAGAGACATATAGATCAATCGAACAGAACAGAGAGCCCAGAAGTAAACCCACACATCTACGGTCAATTAATCTTCAATAAAGGAGGCAACAATATACAATGAAGAAAAGAGAGTCTCTTCAGCAAGTGGTGTTTGGAAAGGTGGACAGCATCGTGTAAATCAATGAAGTTAGAACACACCCCCACACCATACACAAAAATATACTCAAAATGACTTAAAGACCTAAATATAAGACATGATACCATAAAACTCTTAGAAGATAGCACAAGCAAAACATTCTGACAAGTTGTACCAATGTTTTCTTAGGTCTGTCTCTCAAGGCAATAGAAATAAAAGCAAAAATAAATGGGCTGTAATCAAACTTACAAACTTTGGTACAGCAAAGGAAACCATAAACAAAATGAAAAGACAATCTACCGAGTGGGAGAAAGTATTTGCAAATGATGTGACCAACAAGGACTTAATTTCCGAAATATACAGACAGCTCATGCAACTCAATAACAAACAACCCAATTTAAAAAATAGGCAGAAGACCTAAATAAGCATTTCTCCAAAGAAGACGTACAGATGGCCAACAGGTACATGAAAAATGCTCAGTACTGCTAATTATTAGAGAAATGCAAATCAAAACTACAGTGAGGTACACCAGTCAGAATGGCTACCATTAAAAAGTCTGCAATAAGATGACGTGATACTGTACATAGAAAACCCTAAAGATAGTATCAGAAAACTACTGGAGTTAATCAGTGAAATTCTAGTAGTCATGTATGGATGTGAGAGCTGGACTATAAAGAAAGCTGAGTGCTGAAGAATTGATGCTTTTGAACTGTGGTGTTGCAGAAGACTCTTGAGAGTCCCTTGGACTTCAAAGAGATCCAACCAGTCCATCCTAAAGGAAATCAGTCCTAAATATTCATTGGAAGGACTGTTGCTGAAGCTCCAATACTTGGGCCACCCGATGCGAAGAACTGACTCATTGGAAAAGACCTTGATGCTGGGAAAGACTGAGGGCAGTAGAAGGGAATAACAGAGGATGAGATGTTTGGATGGCATCATTGACTCAATGGACATGAGTTTGAGTAAGCTCTGGGAGTTGGTGATGGACAGGGAGGCCTGGCGTGCTGCAGTCCATGGGGTCACAAAGAGTCAGACAAGACTGAGTGACTGAACTGAACTGAATCAGTGAATTTAGCAAAGTGGCAGGATACAAAATCAATACACAGAAATCACTTTCATTTCTGTATACTAACAATGAATAATCAGAAAGAGAAATTAAGAATCAATACTATTCACTATTGCAACAAAAGATTAAATATCTAGGAATAAACTTACCTAAGGAGACAAAAGAACTGTACAGAGAAAAGTATAAGACACTAATGAAAGAAATCAAAGATGACATAAACAGATGGAGAGATATTCCATGTTCCTGGGTGGGAAGAATCAATATTGTGGAAATGACTATACTACCAAATGCAATCTACAGATTCTATGCAATCCCTCTCAAATTACCAATGGCATTTTTCACAGAACTATAACAAAATATTTCACAACTCATATGTAAACACAAAAGACCCCAAACAGCCAAAGCAGTCTTGAGAAAGAAGAATGGAGCTGGAGGAATCAACCATCCTGGCTTCAGATCTATAGTCATCAAGACAGTATGGTACTGGCACAAAAACAGAAATATATATAGACCAATGGAACAAGATAGAAAGCCCAGAAATAAACCCATGCACCTATGGGTACCTTATTTTTGACAAAAGAAGGCAAAAATATAGAATGGGGAAAAGACAGCCTCTTCAATAAATTGTGCTGGGAAAGCTGGACAGCTACATGTAAAAGAATGAAATTAGAACACTTTCTAACACCATACACAAAGATAAACTCAAAATGGATTAAAGACATAAATGTGAGACCTGAAACTATAAAACTCTTAGAGAAAAACATAGGCAGAACACTCAACATAAATCAAAGCAAGATCCTCTTTGACCTACATCCTAGAGTAATGGAAATAAAAACAAAAGGAAAAAAGTGGGACCTGATTAAACTTAAAAGCTTTTGCACAGCAAAGGAAACTATAAGCAAGGTGCAAAGACAACCCTCAGAATTGGGTTGGAAAATAATAGCAAATGAAACTACTGACAAAGGATTAATTTCCAAAATATACAAGCAGCTCATACAACTCAATGCTTGAAAAAGAAACAACCAAATCAAAAAGTGGGAAAAAGACCTAACAGACATTCAAAGAAGACATCAGTTCAGTTCAGTTCAGTCACTCAGTCGTGTCCGACTTTTTGCGACCCCATGAATCGCAGCACGCCAGGCCTCCCTGTCCATCACCAACTCCCGGAGTTCACTCAGACTTGTGTCCATTGAGTCCGTGATGCCATCCAGCCATCTCATCCTCGGTCATCCCCTTCTCCTCCTGCTCCCAGTCCCTCCCAGCATCAGAGTCTTTTCCAATGAGTCAACTCTTTGCATGAGGTGGCCAAAGTACTGGAGTTTCAGCTTTAGCATCATTCCTTCCAAAGAAATCCCAGGGCTGATCTCCTTCAGAATGGGCTGGTTGGATCTCCTTGAAGTCCAAAGAAGACATACAGATGGCTAACAAACAGATGAAAAGATGCTCAACATCACTCATTATCAGAGAAATGCAAATCAGAAGCACAATGAGATATTACCTCACACTGATCAGAATGGCCATCATCAAAAAGTCTACAAACAATAAATGCTGGAGAGGATGTGGAGAGAAGGAAATGCTCTTGCACTGTTTGTGGGAATGTAAATTGATTCTTCCATTATGGAAGATGGTATGTCTTTAAAAAAGATGGTATCCTTTAAAAACTAGGAATAAAACCACTATATGACCCAGCAATCCCACTTCTAGGCATATACCCTGAGGAAACTAAAATTGAAAAAGGCACATGTATCCCATTGTTCACTGCAGCACTATTTACAATAGCTAGAACATGGAAGCAACCTAGATGTCCGTTGACAGATGAACGGATAAAGAAGTTGTGGTACGTATACACAATGGAATATTACTCAGCCATAAAAGGAACACATCTGAGTCAGTTCTGATGAAGTGGATGAACCTAGAACCTATTATACACAGTGAAGTAAGTCAAAAAGAGAAAGATAAATATCATATTCTAGTGCACATATATGGAATCTAGAAAAATAGTACTGAAGAATTTATTTACAGAGCAGCAATGCAGAGACCATTAGAGATACTGAGAGAATATTTCATCCAATGATGGGCACAATAAAGGACAGAAATGGTATTGACCTAACAGAAGCAGAAGATATTAAGAAGAGGTGGGAAGAATCCACAGAAGAACTATACAAAAAAGATCTTCATGATGCATATAATCACACTGGTGTGATCACTCACCTAGAGCTAGATATCCTGGAATGCGAAGTCAAGTAGGCCTTAGGAAGCATCACTATGAACAAAGCTAGTGGAGATGATGGAATTCCAGTTGAGCTATTTCAAATCCTAAAAGATGATGTTGTGAAAGTGCTGCACTCAGTATGCCAGCAAATTTGGGAAATTCAGCAGTGGCCCAGGACTGGAAAATGTCAGTTTTCATTCCAATCCCAAAGAAAGGCAATGCCAAAGAATGCTTAAACTACCACACAATTGCACTCATCTCACATGTAGCAAATAATGCTCAAAATTCTCCAAGCCGGCTTCAATAGTACACGAACCATGAACTTCCAGATGCTCAAGCTGGATTTAGAAAAGGCAGAGGAACCAGAGATCAAATTGCCAACATCTGTTAGATCATCGAAAAAGCAAAAGAGTTCCAGAAAAACATCTACTTCTGTTTATTGATTATGCCAAAACCTTTGACTGTGTGGATTTCTTCCACAAACTGGAAAATTCTTCACGTGATGGGAATACCAGACCACCTGACTTGCCTCTTGAGAAACCTGTATGCAGGTCAAGACACAACAGTTAGAACTGGACATGGAACAACAGACTGGTTCCAAATAGGGAAAGGAGTACTATGTCAAGGCTGTATATTGTCTCCTGCTTATTTGACTTATATGCAGAGTAAATCATGAGAAATGCCAGGCTGGATGAAGCACAAGCTGGAATCAAGATGGCCAGGAGATATATCAATAATCTCAGATATGCAGATGACACCACCTTTATGGCAGAAAGTGAAGAAGAGTCTCTTGATGAAAATGAAAGAGGGAGTGAAAAAGCTGGCTTAAAGCTCAACATTCAGAAAACTAAGATCATGGCATCTGGTCCCATCACTTCATGGCAAATACATGGGGAAACAGTGGAAATAGTGACAGATTTTATTTTGGGGGGCTCCCAAATCACTGCAGATGGTAACTGCAGCCATGAAATTAAAAGACACTTGCTACTTGGAAGAAAAGTTATGACCAACATGCTGCTGCTGCTACTAAGTCGCTTCAGTCGTGTTTAACTCTGTGCGACCCCATAGACGGCAGCCTACCAGGCTCCCCCATCCCTGGGATTCTCCAGGCAAGAACACTGGAGTGGGGTGCCATTTCCTTTCCCAATGCATGAAAGTGAAAAGTGAAAGTGAAGTTGTGTCCGACTTCGCGACCCCATGGACTGCAGCCTACCAGGCTCCTCCATCCATGGGATTTTCCAGGCAAGAGTACTGGAGTGGGTTGCCATTGCCTTCTCTATATGACCAACACAGACAGCATATTTAAAAGCAGAGACATTACTTTGCCAACAAAGGTCCGTCTAGTCAAGGCTATGGTTTTTCCAGTGGTCATGTATGGATGTGAGAGCTGGACTGTAAGGAAAGTTGAGTGCTGAAGAATTGATGCTTTTGAACTGTGGTGTAGGAGAAGACTCTTGAGAGTCCCTTGGACTGCAAGGAGATCCAACCAGTCCATCCTAAAGGAAATCAGTCCTGAACATTCAGTGAAAAGACTGATGCTGAAGCTGAAACACCAATAATTTGGCCACCTGATATGAAGAACTGACTCACTGGAAAAGACCCTGATGCTGGGAAAGATTGAAGGTGGGAGGAGAAGGGGATGACAGAGGATGAGATGGTTGGATGGCATCACCGACTCAATGGACATGAGTTTGAGTAAGCTCCGGGAGTTGGTGATGGACAGGGAAGCCTGGTGTGCTGCAGTCCACGGGGTCGCAGAGTCAGACATGACTGAGCGACTGAACTGTAAGGAGAAACAGACATAGAGGATAGACTTATGGACATTGGAAGAAGGGAGGAAAGGGTGAGATGTATGGAAAGAGTAACAAGGAAATTTATATTGCCATGTGTAAATTAGATAGCCAAAGAGAATTTGGTGTATGGCTCAGGAAACTCAAACAGGGGATCTGTATCAACCTAGAGGGGTGGGATGGGGAGGAAGATGGGAGGGGGGTTCAAAAGGGAGGGGACATATGTGTACCTGTGGCTGATTCGTGTTTGACAGAAAACAACAAAATTCTGTACAACAATTATCCTTGAGTAAAAAAAATAAATAAAAATTTTAAAGTCTGCAATAACAAATGCTTGAGAGAGTGTGGAGAAAAGGGAATCCTCTTATATGGCTGGTGGGAACGTAAACTGGTGCTTCCACTGTGGAAAACAGTATGGAATTTCCTCATAAAACAAAAAGTTGAGAGTTACCATATGATCCTGCAATCCCACTCCTGGGCACATATCTAGAGAAAACTAATTTGAAAAGATACATGCACCCCAGTGTTCATAGCAGCACTGTTTACAAAAGCTAAAACATGGAAATAAGCTAAATGTCCATTGACAGATAAATGGATAAAGAAGATGTGATACACATATACAATGAAATACTGCTCTTCAGCCATAAAAAAGAATGGAATAATGCTGTTTGCAGCAACATGGATAGACCTAGAGATTATCATACTAAGTGAAGGAAGTCAGAAAGAGAAGGACAAAGACAAATACTTCATCACTTACAGGTGGAATCTAGAACATGACACAAATGAACCTGCCTAGGAAACAGAAACATGTTCACAGACACAGAAAGAGACTCCTTGTTGCCAAGGGGAAGGGAGATGGGGGAGGGATGGACTGGGAGTTTGGGACCAGCAGATGCAAACTGGTACATATAGAATGGGTTAAAAAGGTCCTACTGTATAGCATAGGGAACTATATTCAATATCCTGTGATAAACCATAACGGAAAAGAATATGAAAAGAATGTATATATAGATGTATAACTGAATTACTTTGATACACAGTAGGAATTAATACAACATTGTAAATCAACTGTATTTCAATAAAATAAATTTTAGTGTTGTATGAAAGGAGAGAAGGTTAGTACTCCCCTTGACAAGGATGGAAGAGGCTCTCGGGCCTAACAACACGCATACGGTTAAGGCATTGCCACCTACTTCGTGGCATCTAACCACTGTTTTTGACCCAGAGAGATGTTATGGGGAGGGAGGTGGGAGGAGGGTTCATGTTTGGGAATGCATATACACCCGTGCTGGATTCATGTCAATGTACGGCAAAACCTATACAGTATTGTAAAGTAAAATAAAGTAAAAATAAAAATAAAAAAATTAAAAGGTAAAATAAATAAATAAATAAATAAAATTTAAAAAGCAGTATCTCAAGGGGGAATTAATTCCAGGATCCTCTGCATTTGCTCAAGTCCTTTATATAAAATGGCACAGCGCAGACAACACACTAAACCCAAAAATGGGGATCCAGACACTAGCCACATGTCACTGCCTCCATTACCACCACCACAGAAGCAGTCTGGACGGCTGGTGGCAGAGGTGGTGTCAAAGGGCATCTCTGATCCATCTCCCAAGATGTTCCTTCTGCCTCCCTATCTCCTGGGCTGGAGCCTTTCCTGAGTGTTGCGCTGAGAGGCTGTGCTCTTCTTGGATTTTCCAAGGCCATACTTTGGGCTTTCTCTGGTTAGGTAACTCCCAAATCTGTGTCCTTCCTTCACTGCTGTTTCTTCCTCTTTATTTTATTTTATTTTTTGCCTTGAGGGATTCCATCACTTTCCTCTTTTTTTCTCCCCAAAGACTTAATTTTAGCAGGTTTCAGGGGGAATCACAGGCAATCATTCACCCAGTATACCATGTTTAACTTGGAGCCCCAGCATTAATTGCCTCAATATAAGCAGCCTTACAGACCACACAACCAACCATGCTCTTTCCTTAACCATTCTCCAAACACTTTATATACAGTAGATGTATTCATAAACCATGCCTTGAAGCAGAAAGGACATTTCTAGAACATTAAGCTTAAGACTAATGTTAAGTATATCTAGAGAGTGACCCAGGAAGGTTGAAGTATGTTGAACATGAAGCTAATGTGTTAATGCAGTCTAAGAATCACCCGGGATTTCCCTGGTTGTACAGTGGATGGGATGGAAGTCTGCCTGCCAATGCAGGGGACATAGGTTTAATCCCTAGTCTGGGAAGATTCCACATGCCAGCCTGTGCTCTGCAACTACTGAGCCCACGTGCTGCAACCGCTGAAGCCCATATGTCTAGAACCTGTGCTCCACAAGAGACACCATTGCAATGAGAAGCCTGTGTGCTGTAACTAGAGAGGAACCCCCATTTGCCACAACTAAAGGAAGCCAACCTTTAGCAATGAAGACCCAGAACAACCAAAAATTTAAAAAAAAATCACCTTGATATAGAACTCTATCCCTAAGCTTGCGCTTTGTTCTCTGTATCTAGTTCCTAGCTATGGCTTGCCTACAAATTTCAATGTGTATTATGTTCTTCGTGTTCTACGGCTCCCTACAGTATATGATACACTGGAGTTACATGAACAAAATTATAGGTTTTTCCCTCCCTCCAAACGTCCACTTTAATCATGTTCAGTGTGTGCAAATGTGAAATAGTTAATCTCTTCAAAATGGAAGGTTGAGACTATTAAAGCAATAACAGGACAAACAGGGATTTTATATAATTAATTGCTGTTTAAGGAGGAAATGTGGTAGTCAAACTTGGCCTACATTTAGCCAACTGTAGAAGCAAAAATTTCCCAAAAGACAGTGGAAACTTGATAAGAAAAATTTTAGTGGCATTGTTAAACAGTAATTTTTAAGAGCTATTTAGTAGGTAAAAAACAGATGAATAATACATAAGCAGTAATATAATAGCTCTAAGTGAAAAATTTTATAGAAAACATACGTTCTGTGGAGCATATGAAACAGTATATATATTTGGCCACTTAAAAAATTCAAAGGTTCTTTTCTAATCAATAAAATTAGAAGTAAAGATGACAAATTCTTAATTTGAATTGAGAAATTTTGATATCCTATTTGATTCAGGTATTTTTACTCAATTATGAAATTAATCTGTAATGAAAAGGGAATATTTCCCCAAAGTGACACAATTAAAGCTGAAATCTGAGACCATCTGCCAGCTTTAAATGTTTTAATATTTTCAAGATTGAAAGGAAATGAACCAAATATTAATCTCAGTAATTTGAGGAGAACAAAACAAAGAGAAATAGTAATACCATTGAACCTGCATAATTGCTAGGCACTGTTTTGCATGTTTTAATCCTTACAAAAAGCAAATGAAGTAGGTAATTTCATTATCCTAATTTACTGATGAGGAGGCAAGCACAGGGAATAAAAAGCTTGCTTAAGATCACATACCTAGACTCTGATAAAGCCTTGATTCATGCCCAGAGAGTCTGGATTTGAGTTTATGATATTAACTACCATGCTAGACTCTTCCCTTCATATAAAAGTTGAAATTAACGAACTAGAAAAAAAAGTTGGACAAATAAAACCCAAAACTGGAGTAGTAAAGTATGTAAGGCAGATTCAGATATTCAGTAAAAATGTGATTGAGAATGAGAAAAGCAACATACTTCACAAAGTAATTAGAAGAGATGAGACATATACATGAGAATATTAAGTAAAACTCTGTGGCAATAAACTTGAAAACCTAGAGGAATTTTGCTTGGTGTCCAAAATTGACTTCATGTATTCTGCAAGGGGATCAAACCAGTTAATCCTAAAGGAAATAAACCCTGAATATTCATTGGAAGGACTGGTGCTGCAGCTGAAGCTCCAATACTTTGGCCACCTGATTTGAGAAGCCAACTCATTAGAAAAGTCCCTGATGCTGGGAAAGACTGAAGGCGGGAGGAGAAGGGGATGACAGAGGATGAGATGGTCTGATGGCATCACTGACTCAATGGGTATGAGTTTGAGCAAATTCTGGGAGACTGTGAAGGAAAGGGAAGCCCGGCATGCTGCAGTCCATGGGGTCGCAAAGAATCAGACACAACTGAGCAACTGAACAGGATTCAGCATAATAGTAATGTATTCTGGTAACAACCTTCAAATTTCAGTGGCTTACCACCATAAAGATTTCTTTCTCAACCAAACTGCCCATCACAAATTGGCTGAGGACTCTAGACTCTGGATCATCATTCTCTGGGACCAAGTGGAAGAAGTAGTCATTGGGTGCTGCCAAAGGGATAGATGGATAAATCACATACTGGCTCTCAAAATTGCCAAGGAATGACACGCCATTGCTTCTACCAACATGCTACTGGCCAAGCAAGTCACATGATCACATCCAACGCCAAGGTAGGGTGTGAGTAGTTGGGTGGAAAGAGCAAATTTATTGTTTGAATCTGAAGGTTGCATAATTTCTGTTTTAACAGGAAGAGGGGATAAAGGAAAAATGTGATAAGACCAGGCAGTCAAAGGAACAGAGTAAGCACAGCACCTATTGTGAACCCCAAGGGAAAAGCAGAAATAAAGGCATATGTTATAGAATGTTTTCTCAGTCTTTTAGTTTTTCATACCCAAATCTTCATGGAATATTTGTATTTCTCAGTACAATACGGCGGGGGGGGGGGGGGTGGAGGTTGGCAGCTCTTTGGGGGAAAACTTAAGTTCACAATAAAAAATATTGTGCAATATTTTTAACAGTCTGGGGAAAGTTTGGATTCTAGTTCACATACAATTGGATTATAGTCCAATACTTTGGCCACCTGATGCAAAGAACTGACTTGTTGGAAAAGACCCTGATTCTGGGAAAGACTGAAGGCGGGAGGAGAAGGGGATGACAGAGGATGAGATAGTTGGATGGCATCACCGACTCAATGGACATGAGTTTGAATAAATCCAGGAGTTGGTGATAGACAGGGAGGCCTGGCAAGCTACAGTCCATGGGGTCACAAAGAGTTGGATACTACTGAGTGACTGAACTTACTCACATACAACTGAGAGAACTTCAGAATTATCAACAAAAATCATGTGCATCTCTAAGGGTCTAAGAAAAGCATCCCAGGCTTAGGTGAACACAAGGCAGCCCTGTTAGTTTTTGGTAATGAAATAATGCTTTAAGCTTTTTATGTCCCAACATTACAATTTACTGTTTATTCAGTTAATGTGGTCTGCAAGGAGATCCAACCAGTCCATCCTAAAGGAGATCAGTCCTGGGTGTTCATTGGAAGGACTGATGTTGAAGCTGAAACTCCAATACTTTGGCCACCTGATGCAAAGAGCTCATTTGAAAAGACCCTGATTCTGGGAAAGATTGAGGGCAGGAGGAGAAGGGGCCGACAGAGGATGAGATGGTTGGATGGCATCACTGACTCAATGGACATGAGTTTGAGTAAACTCTGGGAGTTGGTGATAGTTAGGGAGGCCTGGCGTGCTGCAGTCCATGGGGTTGCAAAGAGTCAGACACAACTGAGCAACTGAACTGAGCTGAACGTGTCTCACTCAGATTTTTGGAAACTTGGGAATTTGGGGATTCTGTGTAACACATCACAGTTTTTTCTACTTAAAATTCCAAGTGTTTGTGAGGATCTGCAGGAATAGGAACTCTCATACACTGTTGATGAATATGTAAAATGGCAAACCACTCTAGAAAAAAAATCATCAGCTCCTTACAAAAATTAAGTATACACTTACTATATGACCTAGCCATTCCATTCCTTGGTATAAACCAAGAGAAATGTAAACATATGTTCATAAAGGGATTTGTAAACGCATGTTCATAGTAGTTATTTGTAACAGCCAAGAACTAGGAAACAACCCAAATGTCCGTCAACATCAAAAGGAATAAGTAAACAAATTGTTGTGTGTTCATGCAGTGGAGCACCGTGTGTGTTAGTCGCTCAGTCGTGTCCGACTCTCTGTGACCTCACGGACCGTAGCCTGCCAGGTTACTCTGTCCATGGAATTATCCAGGCAAGAATACTGGAGTGGGTTGCCATTTCCTTCTCCATCAATGGAGCACTATTCAGCAACAAAAAAGAAAAGAATATTGATAAACACGACATGAATGAATCTCAAAATAATTAAGCCAAGTGAAAGCAGAACAACACAAATAGTACATACTGGTAACTGCATTTATATAAATCTCTAGAAGATGCGAACTCTAGAGACAGAAAATGGAAACACGGTTACCTGAGGCTTGGGTGGCGATGTGGGAGGAAAGGATTACCAAGGGACAGAGGATATTTTGGGGGATCACAAAGATACCTCCTATCCTGACTGTGGTGATGGTTTCATGGGAGCATCTATATAAAAACATCAGATTTAAATATATGCAGTTGATTGTCAATTATACCTTAAGAAAGCAATCATTAAAATAGGAAATAACTTTCTGGTTAGCATTTTCACACAGAATCTCTGATTTTCATTTCTGATGGTCAGTGGGAAATGCCTATATTTGGAGGTTAGAGCTCATGACTTGCCCACATTGCACTGACTCACAGTCCTCAGAGAGGAGGCTGGAGGAGCGCTGGGTGGAGGGTGCTTCCTTAGTTCCTAAAGGCACTGGAGTTGCTGGGTAAGCAAAGACTCCAAATTCACTCACTTTCAGCCAAATGCTTCTCCCCCACCAGGCCCTAAATCTGAGGTCCAAATTCTGAACATAACTAGGGGTGCCCTGGGCCCTGGTAGGTGAAGTTCCCAGTCCCCAAACACATTGAGGGCTACCTCTAACCAGCAAGCAGCAGAGATCAACCAACCACCTGCTGGCTCCAGGTTTTGCCAACACAGGGCTTCTGCAGGCTCTAAGTTTTGCAACTCCTGTGTGGAGAGGTGTGGGGAATTCTAGACACCCAGGTTCTAAAAACATCTGTGCCAGCCTCATACTTCCCAGTCAACCCACAGTCCCCTTGGGAGGCCTTCCCCTACACGTTCTCCATCGACTTAGTTTCTCTGGCTTGCAGAGAGTCTGAGGAACCCTAGCAGAAGCCCCCAGACCCCAGGCTTTCAGGAAGAGGCCTTCCAAAGTGGCCCATGTGGCCTGTTTGCACCTAACTCAGCCCTGGCCACTTGGCCACCATTGGATAGTGTTGGTCGCTCAGTTGTGCCAGAATCTTTGCGACCCCATGGACTGTAGCCTGCCAGGCTCCTCTGTGCATGGGATTCTCCAGGCAAGAATACTGGAGTGGGTAGCCATTCCCTTTTCCAGAGGATCTTCCTGACCCAGGGATCGAACCTGGGTCTCCTGCATTCTAGACTTCTAGTTTACAGATGTGTGGGGGGAACTAACTCATTCCATCTTTACGTAAGCATTTTTTCAGCTTTGGCTGCACTTTAGAATCACCTGGGAAGCTTTAAAAAAATCTTGATACACAGGACCTATGGAACTATCGTTCACTTTCACTGATTAAAGCAAGGCACATCTAATTTCAGTGTGCTCAGGAGAAATGTAAATTTTTGGTGGACAACACAAATATCACAGCCCTAGAGGAATAGAAAATTAGAAGACAGCAGTTACCAAAGATGATGGCTCAATTGTTCTACAGATACATTGTCTATAATTCAAATGATAATCTCTAACGACGAGATCCTCCCAAAGCTATTTGAATCATTTTCAGGTAGAAAACTCCCTTATATATTTTATGAAGTTAGTATTATCTTAAATAAAAATCTGATAAGAATTGTTCACTAAAAATATACTATGGATGAATTGCAATGATGGAGATAGATAAAAAATTATAATTATTAGCAAAGTGAATCACCAAATGTGTTAAAAGCATAATCACAGCAAACACTTCAGATAGTACTTACTGCGTGTGAAGCATTGTTCTAAATGCTTTGCAATATTTAGTAATTTAATCTTCACAACAATCTATTATTTAGTAGGTACGACTTCCCAGGTGGCACAGTGGTAAAGAATCTGCCTGCCTATGCGTGAGATGCAGGTTTCATCCCTGGGTCAAGATGATCCTTGGAGGAGGAAATGGCAGCCCACTCCAGTATTCCTACCTAGAGAACTCCATAGATAGAGGAGCCTGGAGGGCTACAGTCCATGGGGATGCAGGGTCGGACATGACTGAGCAACTGAGCATGAACACGGGCACTTCTAATAAAGAATTAGGGGATGCTTCCATACCAAAAAGGAGAAACTGTGCACTTCCATTTGTGGCCACAAGTACCTGGTCACCACCCACTGACTGAGCATGCATCACTATTATTCCCCTTTTACAAATGGAGAAGACGTAGATGGATTCTTATTCTATTCCTTGCCTTACGGCTGAGATGAAAAAGTGCCGTGAAAGAGAAATGAGAGCAACAAGCCAGTGGTGGGGGGAAGCTTTTTACAAATTTTTTCCTGGCCTTAAACAATGGGGAGATGTGGGCATAGCTGTCAGTTTGGGGAAGAGGTATAGCAATATATGTATTATACAAGATGACCACGAATGTAGGAATTTCTTTATGTTTTTTTTTTTTTTTTTTTTTTTTTTTAGAATTAAGACTCATATTTGTCTACAAGGATCTATGAGTCAGGACCTTACCTGCTGGTCCAGTGGTCAGGGAGCTAAGATCTAACATGCCTCTGAGCCAAAAAACCAAAACATAAAAACAGTAGCAATATTGTAATGAAGTCAATAAAGACTTTAAAAATGGTCCAAAAAAAAAATCTTAAAAAAAGATGTGAGTCAGATTAGGCAAACTGATTTGAGGAAATGGAAAACAGTACAGCCCAGGCTGTCTGCTGAGCTCCCCTCACACAGTCTTTCCTTTTCTTCTGAATCCTGCAAGTCTGCTCTTCCATTTTTACCTGTATGTTTAGAGACCTCTAGCGCCTTCAGCTCACTCAGAGTCAACTCAAAAGACTGGATCACATTCCAGAAACATCCATCTCCCTGCATCTGGCCAAATCTTGTACCTGCCATGTCAGTAGCTTCTTGAATCTTTTTTCAAGACTCCCAGAAGACTGGGCAAAAATGGAGTGGGAATGGCACTGTGGCCAGGCTGTAGGCGGTGGGGAGGAAGGGCCATGGATTCTCTGCTCTTCTCTCAAGGCTGACTGCCAAACGCGCGTGCGCTTATGTGTGTATGTGAGAGAGACAGAGAGGGAGAGACAACTTGACTGCCATATATTCATGGCCTAGTGTTTTGTGAAGAGATTTTCTGAACCAATTGCCTTAGAGTTCCCATCTTTCCAACTCCGCCAATGGGAAAAATGCTAAAGGCCCCACTTTCTTTGGTCTGAGCTGAAACACACTCATGAAAATATTACCACCAGACAAGGGAGAAAGAAGATGGGTTCTCCAATCTTTCTGGTGCAGGAAAGATTATGGAGATTATTATTATTCCTCCACTTTTGGAGGAAACAAGCCTGGCATGCCTGCTTGTGTCACGCTGAGCAGTTTCACCTGTTGGATACTGCAGAGAAGAAAAGAAACTCCTTGACTTCAACATGTTTACATTCTAGAGGGAGTGGGTACAGGCAATAAACAAATAAATATGAGAAGCCCATCAGGAAAGATGGGGAAAGAGTACTACTTAGACTTGGGGTGTGGAGGAGTCACCCAGGAGCCAGGAGGCCGTGAGACAGTAGGTCACGCCGGTATCTGGGAGATGAGTGTTTCACACAAAGGAAGCAGCAAGGCCTGGGGTCCGGAGGTGGGCTTGCTCATGGGGTGTCTGAGGAAATCTGTGAGGAACTAGTTCAGCTTTAATAGAAACATGGGGAGAGGAAGGTCGTTGTGTTAGGTTGTGGGAATTCTGGCGGCTGGATAATCCCCGTCAGCGCTGCTGACCAGACCTTATTTCCCAGGCCAGGCTCTCCTCAACAAACTGTCTTCTTCCCAAGTGGTTAGCCAGTAATTGTCTATTACTGATGGAGGAGATAGATGGACTTCAGGTTAGACATTTACAACCAGCCTCCTGTTACAACTGCCCCACATCACGGGGCATGAAGATGTGGGCTTCAGGCTGAATACTTTTGGCAGGAAAGTGTTAACATTTCCTGAGACAAGAGATGGATGGGCTCCAGTTAAGCCATTTACAGTCAGCCTCTTGTTTACCCTTTGAAATGGAACTAACAACAGCAACAGGGTAAATAGCCAGTGTTCGTCTCTTGTAAACACCTTAAGGGAATAGTCATATCAAGGACAGAGAGGCAAAACCCTATTTGAGTAAAGGATTAAGGGATCTCAGACTTCCTTGGTGGCTCAGAAGGTAAAGCATCTGCCTACAATGTGGGAAACCCTGGTTCAGTCCCTAGGTTGGGACGATCTCCTGGAGAAGGAAAAGGCAACCCACTCCAGTATTCTTGCTTGGAAAAATCCCATGGACGGAGAAGCTGGTAGGCTACAGTCCATGGGGTCACAAAGAGTTGAACACAACTGAAGTGACTTCACATCCAGGCATGCAACTGTATCTTTGACACAGCAACAGAGTTTCCTAACATATAAATGTTTAACTCTTGGAAGGAAGTGTGGCTCATATTATCTACTGTGCAACCCTAGCTCACACTTGCCAGTAATTAGAATGTTATTCTGTGGTGCTCTTTACAGTAGACTTATTTCCCTTTCTTTAATCAACTTGTTTTCAGAACCTAGGAACATGTTCATGGGACCTGAAGAGGCAATAGGGTGATAAGGAAGAAATGAAAACACTAGATTTGGCTGTGAGCGTGGCCTCCATCCCTGAGGAAAAATGGACAAGAAAGCGGTGTAGCTCCCACTGACAGCTGATTCTGAGATGGTCTGGGACCTGGGACCCTTTGCTGCAGTGCTTGCGGCTGGACAAATGCCTCCTCCAGTAACAGAATACAAAGAAACTATATGGAACTGACAAATAGCTTCAGACATGCGCAGTTTGGGTTCTTATGAACAGTAAAATACAAAAGGCCACAAAAGCCTGCCGCTTCTGAAGTGCTAGGCACAAGCAGGATACACAGAGCCACCGAGTGAACAGGCAGACCCCCTAAGGCACTCCTCCTGCTCAGAAGCCCCAGACCCACCCCTGTTGTTATCCCACGTAAGGAACCAGCGCACCTTCCCTCTAGGAATGAAGAAAGGGCACCTGTTTCTTGTTTTCAAGCTCTCCTGCAGCACAAATCCCAGTGAAGCCTTGCCTGAATTCCTTGTGGAGCAAGGACCCGCATCAGTAATAATTCCACCATAACTTTCATTTGACCCCTGATTTCAGTAGATATTCTAGAAAAATAAGAAATAGTTCTGAAAACTCAGTGTTTTGGGACTTCCTGGATGAGAGTCCACACTCCCAATGGAGCAGAGAGCCCAGGTTGGAACCCTGGTCAGGGAACTAGAACTATATGCTGCAACTAAGAGTTCATACACTGCAGCTAGGCACCGGCACAGCTAAATACACACTTTTTAAAAACACACAACAACAGCCTCAATGTCTTTCTCTCTGTGTGTCTTTTGGGTGAAATGATGCACAACTGATTTGGGTTCATTAGCAAGATGGTAGAATAGGAAGTGCCAGCCCACGTAACCCCCCGGATACACCTATTTTAACAACCATTCATGGGCAAGAATACCTTTATGAGAGTTCAGAAGTGCAACAGAGAGGTTTCAGCATCCACACAGAGCAAGACAACTGAAGGAAGTAAGAAAGTTTCACTTTACCTGTGTCTCCGGTCTCCCATGATGGTGTACCAGCATCTCTGGGAGCTTGTTAGAAGGTGGAATCTCAAGCTCCACCCCAGACCCGCTAAATCAGAGCCTGCCAATGTTTAACAAGATCCGCAGGTGATTCACATGCACATGATAAGAAACACTGTGTGATCATACTTATAGGAATCCATAAATAATGTGTTGCATTGTTCTGTGTTATTTAAATTTATATAAATGGCATCGTACTGCACATATCATTCAGCAGCTGGCTTTTTTCACCTTACAATTTACTTTTGCGATCTAACAATGCTAATATAGATCTAGTACATATTTTGGCCACCTCATGTGAAGAGTTGACTCATTGGGAAAGACTCTGATGCTGGGAGGGATTGGAGGCAGGAGGAGAAGGGGATGAGAGGATGAGATGGCTGGATGGACATGAGTTTGAGTGAACTCCAGGAGTTGCTGATGGACAGGGAGGCCTGGCGTGCTGCAGTTCATGGGGTCGCAAAGAGTTGGACACGACTGAGTGACTGAACTGAACTGACTATTCCCTTTTAATGTGTTGAAGAATGTTTACATTTATGTTGCTGATAATGAAATCTCTCACTAAGTTATGAAATTAACTCTCACTTACTAATTCATACTGAAACGAAGCAGGACCCTATGGTCCTTGCCCCCTGCCCCATGTTCTCCGCCTGCCTTTTGTCTTTGGAAAGCTTTAGTCAAAGAGTAAGTTTAATCGGAGAAATGAGAGTATGCAGAAGCAAGGGAAAATAGTCAGACGAGACTAAATCATACTAATGTAGCCATTAAGCAGAGTCAAAGACCTTTAGTTCCTTCTCAAAGGGTATTGATATAATTCGGAGCCATATCCTGTCTCATAGACACTGAAACCCCCACGAGGTAGAAGAAGTTAATTACATGGTGGCCAGACTGTACCTGTGACATAAGCCGCCACAGTTCCAAGAATGGGCCTTAAAGAAATGGAAACAAACCAAACTGTATTTAAAACAATCAGCATGACAATGGTCAAACCACTGATGACCAATTTGAAGATGACTGTCAGAGCTGACTGTGCTGTTTCTGCAGGCATCCCTCTCCCTCATCCTAGAAAAGCTCTGTCCCACTAGTTGTCACCTGGGCGGGGGGAATAGTCAGCTTTTGGACAGGTGTCCACCCCCTGCTTCCCCCACAGTTGCCAGCATGTGAAATAAAGCAAACTTTCCTTCCAGCAACCTGGCCTCATTGGGTTTTGAGTGGTGAGTACCTGGACCCATCTTTCAGTAAAATACTAAATTATAATTGGGTCTCTTTTATTAAATAGCAGCTGAACTTGATAAGTGCTTCCCAGGTGGCTCAGTGGTTAAAGAATTGCCTGCAACTCAGGAGACCCAGGAGATGTGGGTTCAGTCCCTATATTAGGAAGATCCCCTGAAGGAGGGCACCACAAACCATTCCGGTATTCTTGCCTGGAGAATCCCATGGACAAAGGAGCATGGCAGGCTACAGTGCATAGCGTCACAAAGAGTCAGACATGATTGAACTGACTGAGCACACACACGAGCTAGATAAATGAATTCTAAATGTCTGAAACATTTCATCCTTCTCCACTAAACTGGTTCCTCTAATTAACTGGAGTTAAGGGCAATTCTATCCTTTCAATTTCTCAGGCCCAAAGCCTTGGGGATATCCAGTGTGTTAGCCATACCTACATAAATGTGGTTTGGTTAAGTCGTGTTTGACTTTTTCCATGATAACCACGATGGTATGATCACTCACCTAGAGCCAGACATCCTAGAGTGTGAAATCAAATGGGCCTTAGGAAGCATCACTATGAATAAAGCTAGTGGAGGTGGTGGAATTCCAGCTGAGCTATTTCAAATCCTAAAAGATGATGCTGTTAAAGTGTTGCACTCAATATGCCAGCAAATTTGGGAAACTCAGCAGTGACCACAGGACTGGAAAAGGTCAGTTTTCATTCCAATCCCAAAGAAGGGCAATGCCCAAGAATGTTCAAACTACACACAATTTCACTCATTTCATATGCTAATGAAGAAATGCTTTAAATTCTCCAAGCTAGGCTTCGATACTACATGAACCAAGAACCAGATACTCAAGCTGGATTTAGAAAAGGCAGAGGAACCGGAGGTCAAATTGCCAACATCTGCTGGATCATAGAAAAAGCAAGAGAATTCCAGAAAAACATCTATTTCTGCTTCATTGGCTACACTCAAACTGGAAAACTGTTAAAGAGATGGGAATACCAGACCACCTTACCTGCCTCCTACAAAACCTGTATGCAGGTCAAGAAGCAACAGTTAGAACCAGACATGAACAATGGTCTGGTTCAAAACTGGGAAAGGAGTACATCAAAGCTGAATCTTGTCATCCTGATTATTTAATGTATATGCAGAGTAACTCTGAGAAATGCTAGGATGGATGAAGCACAAGCTGGAATCAAGATGGCCAGGAGAAATATCAATAACCTCAGATATGCAGATGACACCACTCTTACGGAAGAAAGCAAAGACGAGTCTTTTGAAGAAAGTGAAAGAGGAGAGTGAAAAAGTTGGCTTAAAACCCAACATTCAGAAAACTAAGATCATGGCATCTGGTCCCATCACTTCATGGCAAATAGATGGGGAAACAATGGAAACAGTGACAGACTTTATTTTCTTGGGCTCCAAAATCACTGTGGATGGTACCTGCTGCCAGAAAATTAAAAGACATTTGCCTTTCGAAAAAAAGCTATGACACATCTAGACAGCATACTGAAAAGCAGAGACATCACTTTGCCAACAAAAGTCTGTATAGTCAAAGCTATGGTTTTCTCCAGTAGTCATGTATCGACACGAGAGCTGGACCATAAAGAAGGCTGAGCATCAAAGAATTTATGTTTTTGAACTGTGGTGCTGGAGAAGACTTCTGAGAGTCCCTTGTACTGTGAGGAGATCAAACCAATCAATTCTAAAGGAAATCAACTCTGAATATTCATTGGAAGGACTGATGCTGAATCTGAAGCTCCAATATTTTGGCCTTTCATTAGGAAAGGACCCAGAGAGGTGTTATGGGGAGGGAGGTGGGAGGGGGGTTCATGTTTGGGAATGCATGTAAGAATTAAAGATTTTAAAATTTAAAAAAATAAAAAAATAAAAATTAAAAAAAAAAAAAAAAAACCTGACGCTGGGAAAGACTGAAGGCAGGAGGAGAAGGGGATGACAGAGGATGAGGTGGTTGGATGGCATCACTGACTCAATGGACATGAGTTTGAGAAAATTCTGGGAGACCGTGAAGAAAGGGAATCCTGGTATGCTGCAGTCCATGGGGTCACAAAGAGTCAGACACAACTGAGCAACTGAACAACACCAAAAACCAAGATACGGGGAGAGTCAGATGCCTAGAAAGCCTTCTCTTGTTCATTTAAAGAGAACCTTGTGTGCCCATAATGAGTTATTTTTTTCGCATGGCAACTGCTATCAATGTCTTGCTCTGCCACAACACTCATCTGTAACTCTTACACAATTTTCATTATCAGCTGATGTTGGCAAAGGATTACAAATGAAAGGGAAGTTTAATATCCCTTTCTCCAACACTTGTAAGTTCCCCAAAGAAGAGACCAGTAATAACATTTAGCCTCCTTGATGCCTCCTGACCGTACTAGGTATAGAATGCTGAAGATGAGTATTGACTACATTCCATGGAATCTCACTGAACATGTTCACAGTAAATAAAAGCAGTGGTTGAAGGTTTTCCAAGAGTATGAAAAGACCCTGACCAAGAGAAAAATAAACGGCATATGATACCACTTATATTTGCAATCGAAACATTGCACATTCTAAATAAAACAGAAACAGAATCATAAACATACAAAACAGACCTGTGGTTGCCAAGGGGGAATAGGTGGTGGGGGGAGGATAGGATGGGAATTCGGGATTAGCAGATGTAAGCTACCATATACAGAATGCATAAATAATAAGGTTCTATTTATAGCACAGGGAATGATATTGAATATCCTGTGATAAACCATAATGGAAAGGAGTATGAAAGAGAATGTGTATATACCTATGTAACAGGATCACTTTTCTGTACAGCAGAAATATTGTAAACCAACTATACTTATTTAAAGGAATAAAATTAAAAATAAAATTTTTTAAATTAAGAATTTGGCAAGAATACACGGAAGAACTGTACAAAAAAGATCTTCACGACCCAGATAATTATGATGATGTGATCACTAATCTAGAGCCAGACATCTTGGAATGTGAAGTCAAGTGGGCCTTAGAAAGCATCACTACGAACAAAGCTAGTGGAGGTGATGGAATTTTAGTTGAGCTGTTTCAAATCCTGAAAGATGATGCTGTGAAAGTGCTGCACTCAATATGCCAGCAAATCTGGAAAACTCAGCAGTGGCCACAGGACTGGAAAAGGTCAGTTTTCATTCCAATTCCAAAGAAAGGCAATGCCAAAGAATGTTCAAATTACCGCACAATTGCACTCATCTCACATGCTAGGAAAGTAATGCTCAAAATTCTCCAAGCCAGGCTTCAGCAATACGTGAAGTATTAACTCCCTGATGTTCAAGCTGGTTTTAGAAAAGGCAGAGGAACCAGAGATCAAATTGCCAACATCCGCTGGATCATGGAAAAAGCAAGAGAGTTCCAGAGGAACATCTATTTCTGCTTTCTTGGCTATGCCAAAGCCTTTGACTGTGTGGATCATAATAAACTGTGGAAAATTCTGAAAGGGATGGGAATACCAGACCACCTGACCTGCCTCTTGAGAAATCTGTAAGCAGGTCAGGAAGTAACAGTTAGAACTGGACATAGAACAACAGACTGGTTCCAGATAGGAAAAGGAGTATGTCAAGGCTGTATATTATCACCCTGCTTATTTAACTTATATGCAGAATACATTATGAGAAACGCTGGACTGGAAGAAACACAAGCTGGAATCAAGATTGCCAGGAGAAATATCAATAACCTCAGATATGCAGATGCCACCACCCTTATGGCAGAAAGTGAAGAGGAGCTAAAAAGCCTCTTGATGAAAGTGAAAGAGGAGAGTGAAAAAGTTGGCTTAGAGCTCTACATTCAGAAAATGAAGATCATGGCATCTGGTCCCATCACTTCATGGCAAATAGATGGGGAAACAGTACAAACAGTGTCAGACTTTATTTTTTTGGGCTCCAAACTCACTGCAGATGGTGACTGCAGCCATGAAATTAAAAGATGCTTACTCCTTGGAAGAAAAGTTATGACCAACCTAGATAGTATATTCAAAAGCAGAGACATTACTTTGCCGACTAAGGTCCGTCTAGTCAAGGCTATGGTTTTTCCTGTGGTCATGTATGGATGTGAGAGTTGGACGGTGAAGAAAGCTGAGCGCCAAAGAATTGATGCTTTTGAACTGCGGTGTTGGAGAAGACTCTTGAGAGTCCTTTGGACTGCAGGAGATCCAACCAGTCCATTCTGAAGATCAATCCTGGGATTCCTTTGGAAGGAATGATGCTAAAGCTGAAACTCCAGTACTTTGTCTACCTCATGCGAAGAGTTGACTCATTGGAAAAGACTCTGATGCTGGGAGGGATTAGGGGCAGGAGGAGAAGGGGACGACAGAGGATGAGATGGCTGGATGGCATCACTGCGTCGATGGACGTGAGTCTGAGTGAATTCCAGGAGATGGTGATGGACAGGGAGGCCTGGCGTGCTGTGCTTCATGGGGTCGCAAAGAGTCGGACAAGACTGAGTGACTGAACTGAACTATAATAGTATTTTCAACCTAGATATCATAGATGTGTTTCTACAAAATAAAAGCATTTTCCATACCAGAAAAAGAAAGAAAAGACACTGACAATCTCAGAGGATGGATGAGTTAGAGAAGCTGGGTTGTAAAGTCGTATCATAAAAACATGTTGAGCTGGTGTCAGCCCCAGCAACAATGCTCTCTCAGTACCCTCACTGAAAAAGAGAATTCTAGGACAGAGCAATTTCTAGGGCAAGTCTTACAGTTTACCAGGTCACTAAGAAATGGGAACTCAAAAGATCAGTAGCACTCATCGGGACAGAGAATTATTGCAGATGAGGGAAAATCCTGAATCTCAGGGAAGGTTCTGAGAGGCTAGGGGAAGATTCTGGTCACAAGGCCTCATTTTCTTCCTGTCACCCCACGACTCTCACATAAACGAAGAAAAACCACATGGCTGCAAGGCAAATCATTTATTGAACAGGATGAGGAAGGTCTTATTCATGGTCCTGTTGTCCTGAATGGGGCAAAGGAGATCGGAAATCTGGAGGAAACTTTGATTCTCAGTGAGCTGCTAAGTCTTCCTAGATAATTAGGGAATATCCTGAAGATGCAGAGACGGTGCCTTCCCGTGCAATAGCGGTGGAAGTCAGGTCGCAGCGCTTGTCATAAGATGATATGGGAACCATGGAAGAGAAGATTCTGGAGCCCAAATGAAGTGGCACTAAATAAGCAAATGAGAATGAGAACACAAAAGCTTATTAAGTGCTTCTCAGACTGAACTGAGGATGAAGAGAATTTCTATTACCAAAAATACGTTGAAAAATAGTCATCAACCTGCATTCTAACCCATGCTATTTGCCAGAATAGGGGAAGGGGGAGTGTTAATTATTCTTTTCCTGTTTTTCTCCTATTGTTGACCCCATCTTAACCTGCCTCAGAGCCTATGAAAAGAAGAGTGGAAGCAATGAAGGATGCTAGGCTTATTCTGCCATCCTCAGCACTGGAAGTTTTAAAGTATTTTTGACAAATTGGCAAAAGCCATAGCAATCTTTTATTAAATGCTGACTTTATGTAAGCCATAGTTGCTAAGACTTTCACCTACATTATCTGAATGAAGCCACACAATAAACCTGAGGCAAGAAACAGATGAGGAAACTCAAGAGTCTATTTTCCAGGTTGGAAGACAACTGGAAGCTCAGACAGATTACAAGTTAAGGATGTGCAGATTATAAATTAGGGATGTGCAGATTACAAGTTAAGGATGTGCAGAGATTGAAGGAAAAAATATTATCCATATATTGGAGGGTGAGATGGGCTTTCAGGATTTGAAGATGGACCGCAAACACAGAATGTATTTGAGTTTCATATTTGCACCCTTTTCCCTTTTAAAACTGTAAGTCCTACTGATTTTTCCCACATTATCAATTACTGAGCCCTTTTATCCAGCATTATATTCACACCGATTCTGTAAGGTAGACCTCATTGTTCCCCTTCTAATTGCTGTATCATTTGCTAAAAAACTCATGGCAGGAGTAGATCCTGAACCCAGATCCTCCAACTCCAAATTTCAAGCTCTTCCTATCAAATTATTTTTATTGTGATCTTTTAAATCTCCTCCTGTAATCCCCTAATGCTTCTGGAATCCTGGGCCACCCCGTCTCCAGCAGAGCTCACCAAACTGCAGCCCTAGGCCACTCCATTCCCTCGCGCCTGGAAGCAGCGATCTGTAGAGGCAGAGAAGAGCACATTCAAACACCAACCCCAGTTTATTTCCCAGAACAAAACCACTTGATTTTCCAGGTTAGGACAAAGGGGACTGAATGGGGGTATTAACTTCTCTTGGATTTCTCCCCTCAGTAACATTCCTACTCAGCAACATGGGATTTCAGGCAGAGAAAGCCAGAGATAGCTCAACTTACCCACTTTGGTCAGGTCAATAACGTTTTCCTTAACAATTCCATACTTTTGGCAAATTTCCACAAACTCGTTCTTGAGTTCTGGACTCGTATCTGGTTCTCGGGCTGTGGGAAGAGTAACAGGAGCTGCTTTGTCCTGTTTCCTGGTGATGGAGGCTCATGAGAGGGATGGGTCTCTGGCCGAGTGGGAAAGTGAATGGCACTGATTACGTGCTTAGGCACAAGTCTCAGGGATGGAAAAAAGTCTTTCTTGAATGTGACACCTTTAGGATATCTTTCTGGCACAGTGAGAGAGTCATCATCTTCCCATCACTGAGCCTGAGAGATTTTACCAAAGGGGAACATCCATCTTTAATGAGGAGAAAGGTCCCAGGGTACAATTGGGAAGTCCACTCTGTCTCCAGGCTTCCTTCCTTCCCTGGCCTCCCCACCCCAAGATGAGCACCAGCATGAAAATACTCTACCATAGAGCTCTAGCAGTTGGTATGAGTCGCTGAAATTCTCGAGATAAAAAATAATATGGTGACTATAGTTCACCTGAAGTATGCGAAATTTATTATTTCCATCATCTGTGGAGAAAACAGAACACGGCTCAGAATTTCTTTGGTCTGTGGGAAAGAAGTGAAACCCTTTTACCTGTTCTCTCCCACAAAACAAATCCTGGAAGAAATAGAAAGTGATGTCTACTGCCTTCCATCTGCATCTCTCTAGGCTTCTTGAGGCAACTTCTAAGGAACACTGATGGAGTGACCATTAGGGGTAGAAAAATTAAGCCACAGCAGTAACTTCCCCTCTATCCTGACACCTGAGACTCACCTACCTCTCTCAACCATCTCTGCCAACTATGTGCCTCTGTCTTCTCTACAAGCCCCATTGGCTTTATATACCCAGTGCTATATCCTGAATGATACGCTGTGGCAAGGGCCTTTTGACACTGTCAGAAAGTGGGGCAGGGAACTACCCTGGTGATCCAGCGGTTAAGAATCCATCTGCCAATGCAGTGGACACAGGTTTGATCCATGATCTAAGAAGACTCCACATACCTCAGAGCAACTAAGATTGTATACTCTAGAGCCCACAGTCCCAACTACTAAGCCCATGGGGTGCAAGTGCTGAGCCCAAGAGCCCTAAAGCCCTGAAGCCCTGAAGCCCATGATACACAGCAGGACATAAGCTGCCGCAATGAGAAGCCTGGGTGTTGCAATTAGAGAGTAGTTCCTGCTTGCTGAAACTAGAGAAAGCCTGAAAACAGCAGTGAAGACTCAGTGTAGCAAAAATAAATAAACAAACATAGTTTTTAAAGTAGGCAAGGAATGAGAAGCTGTCCTTCCAATTTACTTTTTTATTTGCCAACTTCCTTTTGTTGCAGGAAGTACATATGACTGAGGTGCTTTCTCTGTATGATCCTATTACATGCCAGGCACTGGCTTTGACACACACATTTCTGCCAAATTCAGGATACTGGTTATTAGATGGCCATGTTAGATTATCATTATGCATATCAAGAACTGATCAACATCCTGGACCTTAGCAAATTCCTTGCACTTGGAAGTAGAATTTTGAAAGATTTTTTTTTTTAAACATACTCACAGCTAATAGTATATACGCCATCCTCTCCTGTGCTGTCAGAAACCAAAGGAAGCTCAGTACACACTCCGTTTACCCTGTAAAACAGAATGAGCTGATGCCCAAGAGATCCTGATGGGATTGGCTCCCTCACATTCTACCTGTAACTTGAGTTTCCCATTCCACTGATCAGCTGTTAAGCACTTCTATTTACATGATTTCACTTCATTTGGTACCTTGAGAATGAGTCCACTTTTCTATCGCTATGCCTCTAACCTCTTCCCACTCTTACTATTACGACAGCTACTCATCTAGAGAATTAGCTGGGTTCTGACCAACTTCTCACATAGTGACTTACAAACATCACCTCACTTGATCCTCACAAAAACACAGAGAGAGAATTGTATCATTGTCTTTTACTCCAGAGAAGACTGAGGAAGAAAGAGATGAATTTTCTTGGTAACTCGGAGATTCAAGAACTAGATAGGGTATTGATTCTGAATCCTGTGCTCTTAACCTGTGCTGTCTTTCCAGGCTACTAATGATCTGAATCCCCTCTGCCCATTATCTCCTCTACTCCCACAGGAATCAAGTCTATGCCCTGACCAGTAATGATGAAGAAGCTGAAGTTGAATGGTTCTCTGAAGACCTATAAAACCTTCAAGAACTAACACCCTGAAAAGATGTCCTTTTCATTATAGGGGACTGGAGTGCAAAAGTAGGAAGTCAAGAGATACCTGGAGTAACAGGCAAGTTTGGCCTTGGAGTATAAAACGAAGCAGGTCAAAGGCTAACAGAGTTTTGTCAAGAGGACACACTGGTCATAGCAAACACCGTCTTCCAACAACACAAGAGAAGACTCTACACACGGACATCACCAGATGGTCAATACTGAAATCAGATTGACATATTCTTTGGAGCCAAAGATGGAGAAGCTCTATACAGTCAGCAGAACAAGACCAGGAGCTGACTGTGGTTCAGATCATGAACTCCTTGAGTTCAGATCAAGAACTCAATCTTCAAGAAAGATTGAAGGCAGGAGGAGAAGGGGATGAATAGGATGAGATGGTTGGATGGCATCACTGACTTGATGGACATGAGTTTGAGTAAGTTCCAGAAGTTGGTGATGGACAGGGTAGCCTGGCATCCTGAAGTCCATGGGGTCGAAAAGAGTCAGACACGACTGAGCAACTGAACTGACCTGAACTCCGATGTACCTGTATTCCTGTCCCAGTTCTTATCTCCAAATCTAGAAAAGTCACAGGTTTATGTTCATCAAGCCTTGGGTCAGTGCTAGATGATGGACCCTGATTTTAGGTACAGATGCAGAATGTATGCATACGTGTGTGTCTGTGTGTATGTGTGTAAAGGTCCAGGACCATATCCAGACTTCTAGGTTTCCTTTCCCAAGCAAAAAAACCCATACTTACTTTGTATGAAATTTAAATGACAATGAAGAGTTTTCCAAGACATCGATGTGTTCCACAAAAACTCTCATGCTACCATTTTCTTCTATCTTTTCCCTGTGGTCTGAGGCCAAGAGAATGGAATACCACTCCCCTGCAATCTAAAATAAATTAATAAAATGATTGGGTGAGAAAAGAGGAAAGGAATACAACATGAACCCTTGTCTCCTTGAACCCTGACATCTGGGCCAGGACCGTCATCATGGTGAAGATGAAATTAGACTCGGGTCGATTGGCACTATATCGAGGACTCTTTCCACTGTTCACTGTACCTCCTGTAAGTTGGAGCTTCCCCAAGTGTTGTCACCTTTTAACATGGTACCATTGCCCTTAAACTTCCCATTTCCTCTACTATATCAAGGAATTCCTGCCCTTACAGATTGCCAACCTGCTTCGGAATCTCCCAAACTATCCTGCAAAATTCAAAGTCATTATGCTTCCCTGCCCTTACCTTTGGAATATCGAAGTTGCTTCTCACAACATCAGAGGTTCCCTCCTGGGCACAGACTAGAGTCAGCCCCAGACACAGCAGCAGCAGCTTCATCTTGGCAGGAGACAGACTGTCTTCTCTACCGTCACTGGGAATGAGTCTCTTCTTGATGGTGGCTTGGCTCCCCAGGGCCTCTTTTTTAAAATCTGCTCCAGGTCCAGTTTACTGTCCACAAGGCTCCACCTCACTTCCTCCCACAATGTGACATGGGCTGTCATTCACTTAGGTGAGGCCAAGGACTGTTCCTGACCTTTTGAAACTTGGCAACATCATCTCTTTTAGATCTACTTAGTGACCTTAAACTCCTCAAAACAAAAACTCAAGAAAAATAGTGGAGGCTTGAAAGGGCTGCCTTGTGGAACCAGATTTAACTGTGGATCTAGCTTAGAATCCAAACTCCAGTTACATGTGGCAGAAATGGAGTCTTACCAGGAAGTGCGATGTTTGGAGACTCTGTGTCTCAGTGGGATTTGGAGAGTCATTGGTTCTGATAGCCTCAGAAACAAAGAAACTGTCTCTGCCAAAAGTGAGAGTAACTATCACAAAGCATTAACACAGAGTTGGTTAAAATGGGGTTGGATAAAATATTAACGAAGTCTCTAAAGTATGGTGTCTGATATTCCGTGCATTTAAATACCTTTGCCTTATACTCTGAACTCAACCCCTGTAGTCTTTCCACACAATGACTGAGCATTTAATCACCCTGTGTACCTCACCATTCTTAGGTTCCATAAGATAAATAGAGAAGTACAAGATTTCTTCTTCCTTTAAGCAAGTTTCAAAGAAGATGGGGAAATGCTTCATATACTCCGTAAGAACTTAATCCTACAAGCAAGAAAATAACTCCACTGAGTGGGGCCAAGTCCAGACCATCATCGGTTAGCAAAGGGGTGATGGCAGGAGGTAGTATCATGCAGAAAGTGCCTAAGTGGACTTCCCTGGTGGTCCATCAGTTAATCTGCCTTCCAATAGAGGGGATGTGGTTGGATCCCTGTTCGGGGAATTAAGGTCTCATATGCCACAGAGCAACTAAGTTTATGAGTCACAACTACTGAGCCTTAACTACAGGGTCCACCTGCTTGTAAGACCCAATACAGCCAAAAATAAACACATATTTTATAAAATGGAAAATGCCTAAGAACACAGGTTTTGAAGTCATGGAGACCTAAGCTTCCTTCCTATCTCTGCCATTTTGATGCCATGAGGACAGATTTAAGATCTCTAAGCCTCAGATTCCTCATCATGGGGATAATTACACCTGCCTGTGGGTCACTGCAGGGATTCAGTGGAACTCTTTGTGTGGAACCCTCAACAGAATGTCCAGCACATCTTGGGCTAGTGGGTCAGAGGCTTATTCCTGGAGACAGCAGGACTTGGGGTGGGTGTTGAAAGCTAGGGGGGCACTCCAGAAGTGCAGAGCATGTGGGAAGAGCCTGGCAGGTGAGAGGACAACGTTGTGTTAGGATCCTTGACTTTCAACTGGAGCTTGTTAAAAGTTACAGCACGTTCTGCCTTGCTCAGCAGGTCTGACTCTGTTTGAGCCCACGACTGTACTCCATCTGGCTCCTCTGTCCATGGAATTTCCTAGGCAAGAATACTGGAGTGCTTTGCCATTTCCTTCTCTAGGTGATCTTTATAACCCAGGAATTGAACCCAAGTCTCCTGCATTGGCAGGCGGATACTTTACCGCTGAGCCACCAGGGAATCGCAATGGTCCCCTTCTGCACCCCTAAAAGAGAGAGTGACTGGTGTCATGAGAGGAGCGGGCACAGGCAGTGGACCTAGGAATTGTGGCATTCTATCTATAGTTGTTTTAAAAGTTTTCCCAGGGACTTCCCTGGTGGTCTAGTGGTTCAGACTTTGCCTTCCAACGCAGGGGACATTGTTCCCCTGGTCTGGGAGCTAAGACACCACGTGCCTTATGGCCAAAAAGTAAAAACATAAAACAGAAGTAATACAGCTACAGATTTTTATAAAAATAGTCCATATTTTTTAAAAAAAAAGTCATCCCAGGTCCCATGTGATTATTACTGCTGCTGCTGCTGCTGTTGCTGCCAAGTTGCTTCAGTTGTGTCTGACTACTAGCTCATGCTTAACTGATATCTAGTCACTGATATTTTGTCATCATAGGTAGGTTGTGGGTTTTCAAGCCCCTGGGATGGAAGAACTGAATTTGATAAATGGTAGCAAAGGCTCTGGACTTTATTCCCCTCATTTGATTCTTTCCAAGAATGGAGGGCAGCCTATAAGCAACCAGGTTTGCACAATGGGCCCCACTTTCCCTGGACTGCGGTGCGAAGGGAGAGTGAGCTACCACTGCTTCACACAGGATTACAACCCCATTCCACCACCACTCCCAACCCTTAGAGCTCCACACTATAACTTTCTGCTGCTGCTGGAGATGTCTTTCTCCTTCTGCTTTGAACCCACCGTAGCACCTGATACCTAGAATCACCTCTGGAATGACTGAACCTTAAATCCTGTCTTAAAAGCACTAGAATGTGATCAGTTGTGTCTGACTCTTTGCAACCCCATGGACTGTAGCCCGCCAGGCTCCTCTGCCCATGGGATTTCCAGGCAAGAATACTGGAGTGGGGTGCCATTCCCTACTCTGGGGGATCTCCTGGCTCAAGGATCGAACCTGTGTCTCTTGTGTCTCCTGCTCTGGCAGGAGGATTCTTTACCACTGGCGCCACCTGGGAAGCCCAGAAAGCACCAAGGATTCTAGTTTTGAGAAATAACCTTGTAGAAAATCCTTTTGTAAATAAGAATATTGCTTTGGGGCAGTGACTTCATTGTTAGCTCCTGGTCCACAGGAGTGGAGAGAGGGCAGAGGATTGAAATCTATGATCTGAGGCCCGTGTTGTGGGTGATCTTATCTTTTGATACTAAGATCTGAGTTGACTGTCCGTGACTCTGGTTATTCACTTCCATTTCAGATCTACCTCATTTTTGGTGGTCGGCTCAAGCACTGCCAGGACAGCCTGTATTCACTGAGATAGTAAGGTCAGGGCTTCAAAAATACCAAAGGTGTGATGCAGTTCACCTAGCAGCCTGGTGAGAGAAGACCCAGTCAAAACCAAAGCTGCACTAATATTAAACCAATCAGGGGTGATGCTGGCTTTACAGTAGGATTCCCTTAAACAATATTCCTGAATTGTGCTTAAATATTTGTGGTAGGAGTTGTAAATTAACAATATAAAACACTCTCACAACTTGTAGATTACCAATAAATATCACAGTTGAATGAATTATCAACCTTTATACTGTGAAAGAGAAGGGGTAGAGAGATGGGGAAAGATGAGCATGAAAAGAAAATAGAAGAGTGACAAGCACTGATGCTGGCATCTCTCAGAAGATGATGTAAGCACATGCAGAAGGATTCATTTTACAAAAGTTCACTTGTTCCCCATAAATGGTGAACACGTCTATCAAAGAATGCAAGACATACAGGGTATTTGATGTAGAGCAGTTTTGTTTGTGGTGTAGCAAGGTGCTTTAGTAGACAGTGCTACTAAAGTAGTTTTGAAAAATAATGATTCAGAATCTGAAAAGAATAGAAGTATATATACATATATAGCTGAATTACTTTGCTATACATTTGGAGCAACGCAACATTGTAAATCAACTATGTGCATGCATGCTAAGTCACTTCAGTTTTGTCAGACTCTTTGTTACCCTATGGACTATAGCCCACCGGGCTCCTCTGTCCATGGGATTCTCAACTATACTTCAATTAATAAATAAAGGAAAAATAATTAAAAGCAGAAATTGACCAGATCGCACACAAAAAACAATGATTGAAGTTAACTACCATTACCAAACACCTGCTCCACACACTGGGCTTAGGCATTTTGGGGGCCCAAAGAGATAAAATAAGGGCTGTGTCTTCAAGAGACTCCCAGCCAGTGTGAGGATAAATTGAAAACAATTGAAATATAAGGTAAAAGGGGAAAAATTATATCAGGAAATAGAGAATCCTATGGTAATGTACAAGAGGAATAAAAAGGAGAAAAAGAAACCATGATTTTGTCTCATCAAAGCCTGACCGACCACCTAACTCCAGGATCAGAGCCAGAAGAATGCTTCCCCTTCAGAGCAGCAGTT
Organism: Capra hircus; assembly: GCF_001704415.2. NCBI lineage: Eukaryota > Metazoa > Chordata > Mammalia > Artiodactyla > Bovidae > Capra > Capra hircus. The sequence continues at coordinate 101,929,328 of NC_030815.1, forward strand.
TTATCTACAGACACCAACTTCAACAGACCACAGTCCTCTCCTGGCCCAGTGGAGAGGGAAAAGGAGGCTCCCTGAGAAGCAAAGACTTTGTGGAGGCAGATGAGTGAGGCTGATGAGACAGTCTCAGGCAGTACAACAGAGGCAGGTGACCAAGTGTACATCCTGTCTTCGTTGCCATCTGGAGAGCTAGCCTCGGGGTTGCCTCCTTTACGGGATCAGCTGAATATGGTCCTCATTTTTGTTAGGGCTTCCCAGGTGGTACAGTAGTAAAGAATCTGCCTGCCAATGCCGGAGGCCCAAGAGTTGAAGGTTCGATCCCTGGGTTGGGAAGATCCCTGGAGTAGGAAACTGCAACCCGCTCCAGTATTCTTGCCTGGAAAATTCCATGGACAGAGGAGCCTGGTGAGCTGTTGAGGTCCTTTAATGGACCGGAACCTGGTGGTCCAGAGTCGACGATAAGAAAGTAAAAGAGAGAGAGAGAAAGAAAGAAAGACACGGGGACCCAAGCTCTGATGGAGCAAACATGTTTTATTCAACATTGTGTGGATATTTATACTGTCTTACAAGGTAGCTATTTTCATCAGAGATAAAATCAAAACTTACAAGTTATCAAGGAAACATGAGGTCATCTATATGAAAGAGAGAGGGTTTAAATAATCACTTTTACTGTATGGTTCATAAAAAGGAAAGAGGGTTGTAAATAGTTACTTTTCACCATATGGAAAAATTAACGAAGGAAATGCATGCATTCCTAAGCCCAGGAGTAGCCTGCTACTCCACTTAATTCCTAAATATTCAGGAATTAATAAGGGACAGAGGATTCATGACAGATCCAAAACAGCACACAGGAAGCCTCCTACTAAATGCTTCCTGACAGTGAGCTACAGTCCACGGGGTCTCAAAGAGTCAAGTACAACTGAACCCGTGAGCACACATGAACCAGTCATTACAGAGGTGGCTGCCTATGCCTTAAACACTTAGGGGTAATCTTTTAGGAACAGAGAAGTAATGTTTAATGCCTCAGTTCAAACATGGCGTTGACATCTGAATCCAAACTACTGTATTACAGTCAACTTGCATCTGTTATTTTTATTTTTAAGATGATTAGACTTGAGTAAACTTAGAAACAACTGGCAATCAAATAAAGAAGGGCTGTTAAAGACATATTTGTTTAAGCATGGAATTGTTCCATAATCCACTTACAAAGGCAGGTAGTTACTACGGCAATATATCTTGCAGCAGTACAGAAACCATCTGTACTGGGGACAGATAATTAAAAAATAATATTTTGCTGACATAGAGTAAATATCAATGAGTATTAAACAAGTGCTTTATAAATATTATTTCATAGAATCTTCATAATAGATCAGTATGATAAGTATTATTATCCTGTTTATAAAGGTATAAACTAAGACTCAGGTTAAGTAAACTTACCAAGATCACACAGCGAGCAAGTGGGAGAACCCATATTGGAACCCAAGACTGTCTGTTCCCAGAGCTCCTACGCTGACTGACTCCATGACACAGATTGAGGCTTGATGTTTCTGACACAGAGGACAGATGGAACAGGAATAAGTAATGCTTTAGACCCTAAGGGATGTCTGCCTGGTAGTTACTACTGAAGAAGTTACATGTAGATTTCCCCAAAATGTGACACTAGGGACATAGCTGAGAGTCTGATCAAGTGGAGGGCAAGTAGCAACCCTTTCGGTCAACAAATACTTGATGCGTGAATGGATAATTTGAGGGGTACTGCTCGTCTAATGGGGCTTCCCAGCTGGCTCCATTGTAAAGAATCCTCCTGCCAATGCAGGAGATGCAAGTTCGACCCCTGGGTCAGGAAGATCCTTGGAGGAGGAAATAGCAACCCACTCCAGTATTCTTGCCCAGAAAATTTCCATGGACAGAGAAGCCTGGTGGGTTACAGTCCACAGCGTTGCAGAGTCAGACACAACTGAGTGAGCATGAACACAGGCACTTCTAAAAGGAATTAGGGGATGCTTCCATACCAAAAAAGCAGACACTATGTGCTTCCATTTGTGGCAACAAGTTAAGTACCTGGGACCCACCCACTGACTGAGCATGCGTTATTATTATTCCACTTTTAAAGATAGAGAGGACATAGATAGATTCTTATTATATTCCTTGCCTTAGAGCTGAGATGAGAAGGTACAGTGAAAGAGATTTGAGAGCAACAACTGAGTGGGGCGGGGGTGGTGGGGGGGAAGCTTTTTACAAATCTTTTCCTGGCCTTAAAGCAATGGGGAGATGTGGGCATAGCTGTCAGTTTGGGGAAGAGGTATAGCAATATATGTATCATACAAGATGACGACAAATGTAGGAATTTATTTGCTTTTGTTGAATCAAGAGTCATATTTTTCTACAAGAATCTATGAGTTAGGACCTTACCTGCCAGTCCAATGGTCAGGGAGCTAAGATCCAACATGTCTCACAGCTAAAAAACCAAACATAGAACAGAAGCAATATTGTAACAAAGTCAATAAAGACTGTAAAAATGGTCCACATCAGAAATGTCTTAAAGAAAGAAAAAAAAAAGGTGTGAATCAAATCAGTCAAACCAACTTGAGGAAAGTGAAAAAAGTAAAGCCCAGGCACAGGCTGTCTCCTGAGCTCCCCTCACACAGTCTCTCCTTTACTTCTGAATCCTGTAAATCTCCTCTTCCATTTTAACCTGTATACACAGAGACCTCCAGTGCCTTCCAATAGTCTTTCAAAGTCTTCCCTGGTGGCTGAGATGGTAAAGAATCTGCCTACAATGCGGGAGATCCGGGTTCAATCCCTGGGTCAGGAAGATTTCCTGGGGAAGGAAATGGCAACCCACTCCAGGGTTCTTGCCTAGAGAATCCCATAGAAAGAGGAGCCTGATGGGCTATAGTCGATGGAGTTGCAAAGAGTTAGGCACAACTGAGCGAGTACCCCTAGTCCCTTCAGCTAACCCAGAGTCAACTCAGAAGACTGGATCACATTCCAAAAAGCATTCATTTCCATCCATTTCCCTCCATCTGGCCAAGTCTTGTACCTACTATGTCAGTAGCTTCTTGAATCTTAACTTTTTTTTAAGACCTCCTAGAAGGCTAGACAAAAATGGAGTGGCAATAGCCAGTGTGGCCAGGTTGTAGGAGGTGGGGAGGAAGGGTCATGGATTCTCTGCTCTTCTCTCAAGGCTGACTGCTAAACCTGTGTGTGTGTGTGTGTGGGTGTGAAAACTAGATATTCAGAGCATAGTGTTTTGTGAAGAGATTTTTCTGAACCAATCACATTAGAGTTCCCATTTCTCCAATTCTACCAATGGGAAAGATGCTAAAGGCCCCACATTCTTTGGTCTGAGCTGAAACGCACTCATGAAAATATTACCACCAGACAAGGGAGAAAGAAGCTGGGCTCTCTAATCTTTCTGGTGCAGGTCCGGAAGGCCACATATGGAGGAAACAAGCCTGGCATGCCTGCTTGTGTCACACTGAGCAGTTTCACCTGTTGGATACTGCAGGGAATAAAAGAAACTCCTTGACTTCAACACGTTTCCATTCTAGAGGGAGTGGGTACAGGCAATAAACAAATAAATACGGAAGGCTCACCAGGAAAGATGGGGAAAGAGTGCTACTTAGACTTGGAGTTTGGAGGAGTCACCCAGGAGCCAGGAGGCCGTGAGACAGTGGGTCATGCCGGCATCTGGGAGATGAGTGTTTCACACAAAGGAAGCAGCAAGGCCTGGGGTCCAGAGGTGGGCTTGCTCATGGGGTGTCTGAGAAAATCTGTGAGGAGCTAGTTCAGCTTTAATAGAAACATGGGGAGAGGAAGGTCGTTGTGTTAGGTTGTGGGAATTCTGGCGGCTGGATAATCCCCATCAGCGCTGCTGGCCAGACCTTATTTCCCAGGCCAGAAAGTGAAAGTGAAAGTGAAGTCGCTCAGTCGTGTCCGACTCTGCGACCCCATGAGCTGTAGCCTACCAAGCTCCTCTCTCCATGGGATTTTCCAGGCAATAGTCCTGGAGTGGGTTGCCATTTCCTTCTCCAGGGGATCTTCCCAACCCAGGGATCGAACTCGGGTCTCCCACATTATAGACAGACACTTTACTGTTGTAGCTACCAGGGAAGTCCAGGCTCTCCTGAATAAACTGTGACTCCGTTTTCTTTCTTACCAAGTGGTTAGCCAATTGTTGTTCAGTTGCTCAGTCGTGTCCAGCTCTTTGCAACCCCATGGTCTGCAGCATCCTAGGCTTCCTTGTCCTTCACCATCTCACGGAGTTTGCTCAAACTCATGTCCATTGAGTCGGTGATGCCAGTAATTGTCTATTATTTATGCAAGAGATAGATGGGCTCCAGGTCAGACATTTAGAACCGGCCTCCTGTTTACATTTCATGGGGCACGAAGATGTGGGCTTCAGGCTGGATATTGGCCACTATTAGCATTTCCTGAGACAAGAGATGGTAGGGCTCCAGTTAAGACACTGACAGTCAGCCTCCAGTTTGCCCTCCAAAATAGAAGGAACAAAAGTAACAGGGTAAATAGCCAGTGTTTGTCTCTTGCAAACATCTTATGGGGACACTCATGGCAATAATCAAGGTAAGAGTCAAGGCAGGGACATGGAGGTAAAACCCTGTTGGAGTAAAGGATTAAGGGATCTCAGCTCTCACCTCTTTCAGGACAAGGGAGACGCTACACAAGCACAGAAAGGCTCCCTGTGAGTCAAAAGTCAAGGACTGACTCCAGGCCGTAACGAGTCTTGCTCCTCCCAGAAGCCTACACTTCAAGATCCATCTTGGTTGAGGGATGCAGGCGTATCCAGGGGAGGGTCCTTGTGTAGCTCAGGTGTGGAAAAAGAAATCAGATAATTGGCCTGAAGGAAAACAAAGACACGGAAGAACTGATCTATATGAACGACTTAACCATCTCTTTACTGTATTCCTCCTCACTAGGGCGATGCCCACACCCTTCTCGCTAGGTGTGCATCTCTGCCTTGCTTCTGTCTCATCCAAACAAATTCAATTTGGTGGGCAGGGAACAATTCCTGGGCAGGAAATTAAAATCTCGATTCATGCTTCCACTCACTGCTGCAGTGATAAATGCATTTTTCGCTGAGGGCAAAGATCCAGGGGAAAATAGCTTCTAGCTTCTAGCCTCTAGCCCTTGCTGGTCTTGGGGCTAGGATCTCTGGTTCTCATCCAGGCTCCCCAGGTTCAGTTCCTGGGCAAGGAATTAAGATCTCCCTTCATACCTCCACTCACCATTGCCTCGCTGAGACCATTACTACCAAAAAAGAGTTATCACACATTTTGATATCACACAAGAGAAGACTCTACACATGGACATCACCAGATGGTCAACACCAAAATCAGGTTGATTATATTCTTTGCAGCCAAAGATGGAGAAGCTCTATACATTCAGCAAAAGCAAGACCAGGATCTGACTGTGGCTCAGATCAAGAACTCCTTATTGCCAAATTCAGACTTAAATTGGGAAAGTAGGGAAAACCACTAGACCATGTAGGTATTACCTAAGTCAAATCCCTTATGATTATACAGTGGAAGTGACAAATAGATTCAAGGGATTAGATATGATAGATAGAGTACCTGAAGAACTATGGACAGAGGTTTATGAATTTGTACAGGAGACAGGAATCAAGACCATCCCCAAGAAAAAGAAATGCAAAAAAAAGCAAAATGGCTGTCTGAGCAGGCCTTACAAATAGCAGTGAAAAGAAGAGAAGCAAACAGCAAAGGAGAAAAGGAAAGATATACCCATTTGAATGAAGAGTTCCAAAGAACAGCAAGGAGAAGTAAATCCTGAATGATTAGTGCAAAGAAATAGAGGAAAATAATAGAATGGGAAAGACTAGAGATCTTTTCAAGAAAATTAGAGATACCAAGGGAACATTTCATGCAAAGATGGGCTCAATAAAGAACAGAAATGGTATGGGCCTAACAGAATCAGAAGAGGTGGCAAGAATACACGGAAGAACTGTACAAAAAAGATCTTCACAACCCGGATAATCACGAAGGTGTGATCACTCATCTAGAGCCAGACATCCTGGAATGTAAAGTCAAGTGGGCCTTAGAAAGCATCACTACGAACAAAGCTAGTGGAGGTGATGGAATTCCAGTTGAGCTATTTCAAATCCTGAAAGATGATGCTGTGAAAGTGCTGCACTCAATATGCCAGCAAATTTGGAAAATTCAGCAGTGGCCACAGGACTGGAAAAGGTCAGTTTTCATTCCAACCCCAACTAAAGGCAATGCCAAAGAATGTTCAAACTACTGCACAATTGCATTCATCTCACACGCTAGTAAAGTAATGGTCAAAACTCTCCAAGCCAGGCTTCAACAATACATGAACCGTGCACTTCAAGTTGTTCAAACTGGATTTAGAAAAGGCAGAGGAACCAGAGATCAAATTGCCAACATCCGCTGGATCATGGAAAAGCAAGAGAGTTCCAGAAAAACATCTATTTCTGCTTTATTGACTATGCCAGAGCCTTTGACTGTGTGGATCACAATAAACTGTGGAAAATTCGAAAGAGATGGAAATACCAGACCACCTGTCCTGCCTCTTGAGAAATCTATATGCAGGTCAGGAAGCAACAGTTAGAACTGGACATGGAACAACAGACTGGTTCCAAATAGGAAAAACAGTATGTCAATGCTGTGTCACCCTGCTATTTAACTTCTATGCAGAGTACATCATGAGAAACGCTGGGCTGGAAGAAGCACAAGCTGGAATCAAGATTGCCGGGAGAAATATCAATAACCTCAGATATGCAGATGCCACCACCCTTATGGCAGAAGGTGAAAAGGAACTAAAGAGCCTCTTGATGAAAGTGAAAGAGGAGAGTGAAAAAGTTGGCTTAAAGGTCGACATTCAGAAAACGAAGATCATGGCATCTGGTCCCATCACTTCATGGCAAATAGATGGGGAAACAGTAGAAACAGTGACAGACTTTATTTTTGGGGGCTCCAAAATCACTGCAGATGGTGACTGCAGCCAGGAAATTAAAAGACGCTTACTCCTTGGAAGGAAAGTTATGACCAACCCAGACAGCATATTCAAAAGCAGAGACATTGCTTTGCCAACAAAGTTCCATTTAGTCAGGCTATGGTTTTTCCAGTAGTCATGTATGGATGTGAGAGTTGAACCGTAAAGAAAGCTGAGTGCCGAAGAATTGATGTTTTTGAACTGTGGTGTTGGAGAAGACTCTTGAGAGTCCCTTGGACTGCAAGGAGATCCAACCAGTCTGTCCTTAAGCAAATCAGTCCTGAATATTCATTGGAAGGACTGACGTTGAAGCTGAAACTCCAATACTTTGGACACCTGATGCAAAGAACTGACTCATTGGAAAAGACCCTGAAGATGAGAAAGATTGAAGGCAGGAAGAGAAGGGGACGACAGAGCATGAGAGGGTTGGATGGCATCACTGACTCAATGGACATGAGTTTGAGTAAACTCCGGGAATTGGTGATGGACAGAGAGGCCTGTCATACTGCAGTCCACGGGGTTGCAAAGAGTCTGACACGATTGAGCAACTGAACTGAACTTACACATTTTGAAACCAACAAAACAACGCTTCTGAAATGCTAATTTTTAAGAACAGCAGCTAGCATCCTGATTGGCCCACCTCCAGGAGCAAACAGTTTCAACTCAAGTTTTGTCCTGGGACAAGAGAATCAAGTGACAAAGTCTTCTAAGCCAAGAATAGAGATTTATAGTCTTCATCATTGTCCCTGAAACTCCAAAATAACCTCAGGGTGTCCTGGTTTAATGTTTACTCTGGAAGTTAATTTGATATTTATCTAAATTTCCTCTATTCAGGTTGAAGGTATTCATAATATTTGAAGGGGTGTGATAACAGGACAACTTAAAATATCTCCTTAACCCACAATCCAATAATTTCAAGTCTATTTTATTGAAAGCCTCCTGAGGGGTTCCATTTGACAAACTTATTTATTTAGAAGAAAATGTAGTACAAATAACTATAGTAAATAATAGTCAGGGGAAAGGCCATGATGTAGAAAAGGGAGTCAGCAGACATTTCCTAAAAGAGCCAGATAGTAAATATTTTAGACTTTATAGGCCAAGATTCAAAACTGAAGATATTATATATTATAGATATTAATATAATAATAGAGAAAATGTATTTCCAAATTTTCTGATACAATTAAAAATATAATATTGAGTACAGTTTTGAAAAACCATGTATCAATTAATAAGAACGAAATTCTGTTTTGGAATAATATTTTGCTTAAGTGGGCTTAAAAGTGATTGTTTCTAATATTACATCAATTGCAAATGTTCTTGCCTCATGGGTTATATACAAACAGGCACTGAACTAAATTTGGCCAATGGGCCATAGTTTGCCAAACTTTGGTACAGAAAATATGATATCAATGGTTTAAGTATTTCTGGAGATTCTGGATAAAGAATGAGGAGTAAGAAAAGAGAGAGAGGTGTAAGGACTGGAAGAGATACATTGACATGCAGATAATATAATCATATATAAGTACCCGTAAAACCAACAGAATCCACAGTGTTAGGACTAATTTTATTACACCTAATGAAAAATTTCATCAAGGTTGCTAGAGAGATCTTACAAAAATCAGTAACATCTCCCTATACCAGCAAAAACTCATGATAATAACTAATTGTTGAAAAAACAAAACAGATAAACAAAAAAACTGTGAAATATCAATCAATAGATAGGAATTAACAACCAAGAATACACCAGACAATCACTGAGGAGGGTACTTTAAAACTCTAAGACGAGACTTGAAAGCTGATCTGAATAAATTTATAGATACCAGGCTTACTTGGTTTTGGCCCAGGGATCCCCATGTCAGACTTCTGACCTCCAAAGTGGTAAGAAAAGAAACTTGTGCTGTTTGAAGCCACTAAATTTGTGGTTATTTGTTGCATCAGAAACAGGAAACGAATGTAGGACCCATTTCTCCTGTCCAGCTGCATGCCAAGAATGCAGGCATGTATGCTAAGTCGCTTCAGTCATGTCCAACTCTGTGTGACCCCATGGACAGCAGCCCACCAGGCTCCTTTGTCCATGGGATTCTCTAGGCAGGAATACTGGAGTGGGTTGCCGTTTCCTTCTCCACAGAATAGAGCTTCCTAATTGTATCTTTGATATAGCAGCAAAGTTTCCTAACTCTGTTAGTTTTCCTAACATAAGCGTTTAACTCTTGGAAGGGAGTGGCACATATGATCTACTGTGCAATCCTACCTCATGCTACCTGCATTTGGAATATTATTCTGCGCTGCTCTTTACAGTGGACTTACTGCCCTTCCTTGAAGTGAAGTTGCTCAGTCATATCCGACTCTTTGTGACGCCATGGACAGTAGCCTACCAGGTTCCTCCATCGATGGGATTTTCCAGACAAGAATACTGGAGTGGGTTGCCATTTCCTTCTCCAGGAGATCTTCTTGACCCAGAGATTGAACCCGGGTCTCCCGCATTGTAGGCAGATGCTTTATCGTTTGAGCCACCAGGGAAGTCCACTGCCCCTCCTTAAATCAACTCAATGTGTTACAGGACCTGGGAGCAAGTTTATGCACACTGAGGTGGTAGGAGGGTGATACAGAACAAATAAAAACACAGTTTAGGATTTAAATATCATGATGGAAAATCCTCGATGGAACGTTGCTGTGTGGCTAGCCTCCATCCCTGAGCCAAATGGACAAGGAAGCAGTGTAGCTCCCCCTGACAGCTGACTCTGATTTGGGCTGGGACCCGGGACCCTTTGCTGCAGCCCTTGCACCTGGACAAACGCCTCCTCTAGTAACAATACAAAGAAACCATACGAAGCTAAAAACATAGCTGCAGGCATGCACAGTCGGGGTAATTATAAACAGTAAGATACCAAAGGCCACAAAAGCCTGCTTCTAAGTGCTAAGAGCCAAAGCAGGGTACACAGAGCCACCAAAGGGGTAAGCTAACCATCTAAGCCACGCTCTTACTGGAGCCCCGGACCAACCCCTGCTGTTATCCTGGGTAAGGAACCAGTTCACCCTCCCTCCAGGAGTGACTAGGGCACCTGTTCCTTGTTCTCACTCCCTCCTGCAGCATGAGTCCCCATAAAGCCTTGCCAGAACTCCTTGTGGGGCTTCTTATAAAATTCTACTGAATAAGAGTCCGAGGACCTAAACCAGTAACAATTCCACCATAATTTTCATTTGATCCCTGATTTCAGTAGATGTTCTAGAAAAATAAAAACTAGTTCAGTGTTTTGAGACATCCCTGGTGGGACTCCATGCTCCCAATGCGGGGGCCCTAGGTTGGACCCCCAGTCAGGGAACTAGATGAGTTCATATGCTGCAACTAAGAACCGGCACAGCTAAATAAAGAAACATTTAAAAAAAAACACACACACACAACAACAACAACAACAAACACCTCAGTGTCTTTCTCACTGTGTGTTTTGTGGGTGAAATGATACACAACTGATTTGGGTTCATTAGCAGGATGATAGAATAGGAAGTGCCAGCCCACATAACCCCACAGATACACCCATTTTAACAACCACTCATGGGCAAGAATACATTTATGAGAGTTCAGAAGTACAACAGAGAGGTTCCAGCATCCACACTGAGCAACAAAACTGAAGAAAGTAAGAAAGTTTCACTTTACCTGTGTCCCCTGTCTCCCATGATGACGTAGCACAGGCATCTCTGGGAGCTTGTTTAACAGTAGCAGGCTCTGATTTAGCGGTCTCAAGCCCCATCCCCAGACCCACTAAATCAGAGCCTGCTAATGTTTAACACGATCTGCAAGTGATTCGTATACACGTGATAAGAAGCACTGTGTGATCATACTTATAGGAATCCATAAATAAGTATTGCATTGTTCTGTATGTTATTTAAAAGTTATATAAATGATGTCATACTGCACATATCATTCAGCAACTGGCTTTTTTCACCTTTCAATTTGCTTCTGAGCTCTAACAATGTTAATATAGATCTAGTACATTCCTTTTCACATGTTGAAGAACACTCACATTTATGTCGCTGATAAGAAAATCTTTTACGGACTTAATGAAATTGATTTTAGTTTACTAACAAGATCCAACCAGTCCACTCTGAAGATCAGTCCTGGGATTTCTTTGGAAGGAATGATGCTAAAGCTGAAACTCCAGTACTTTGGCCACCTCATGCGAAGAGTTGACTCATTGGAAAAGACTCTGATGCTGGGAGGGATTGGGGGCAGGAGGAGAAGGGGATGACAGAGGATGAGATAGCTGGATGGCATCACTGACTCGATGGACATGAGTCTGAGTGAACTCCGGGAGTTGGTGATGGACAGGGAGGCCTGGCATGCTGCGATTCATGAGGTCGCAAAGAGTTGGACACGACTGAGTGACTGAACTGAACTGAACCCGTACTGAAATGAAGCAGGACCCTGTGGTCCTTGCCCCCTGCCCCATGTCCTCTGCCTACCTTTCATCTGTGGAAAGCTATAGTCAAAGAATACGTTTCGTCAGAGAAATGAGAACATGCGGAAACAAAGGAGAAGAGTCAAATGAGACCAAATAATAATAATGCAGTCATTAAGCATATTCAGTAACCTTTAGTTCCTTCTCAAGGACTACAGATAATATTCGGAGCTATATCCTGTGAGCTATCTTTTAGATACTAAAACCCCCACTAGATTGGAGAAGTTAATTACAGGATGACCAAACTGTAGCTGTGACATAAGCTGCCACAATTTCAAGAACTGACCTCAAAGAAATAGAAACAAACCCATCCTGGAACTGAAGATTAACTGTACTTAAAACGATATCAAGATGACACTGGTCAGACCACCGATGACAAACTTGAAGATGACTGTCAGAGCTGACTGTGTTGTTTCTGTATGTAGACCTCTCCTTCAACCTAGAAAAACTCTTTCCCCACTGGTTGTCAGTAGGGGATGGGTGGGAGAATCAGCCTTTGGACGGATGTCCATCCTCCCCTTCCCGCACAATTGCCGGCATATGAATAAAGCCTGTTCTGGCCTCTTTACCCACATCTTCCCCGTGATTTCTATCTTTTCACTTCTTTGGAAAAGGCCTGCTCTGTTTCTGATCCGCAGACATCTTCATTCCTTGCTTTTGAGTGTCTTTAACATTTTGTGCTTTATTTGCATATTATCTAGGGCTGAGGGTCAGGTTTCAGTGTGAGCTCATCTGTCCTCTTGATCTGGGAACCCCTGAGAGTCATTTTGTGCTTCCGCATCAGCTGTAGTTTCTGGACATGTGGCACGATACAGCCATCCCCCATCACCCACATGGCCCTCCCGTGCATTGGTTACTATTGCTGTCAATGTTCTAAGCATTCCCAAGGATATGCTAGGCCACACCCTTCTGTCTCTTAAAGGCTTCTTTTAAAAATGAGTGATCCCAGCATGACTGGTTGGATTTCTCCATAGCCTTTTGTCATATTTCAGCAAACCGGACAAGGCCTTAAGTAAAGACTAATAAGCCTGAACCTAAGACATTTTTCTGACCTGAAGGCAGAGTAATATGGGGAGAGTCAGATACCTGGAAAGCCCTCTTTGTTCATATAAATCGTACGTTCGTAAGGAGTGAGTCATTTTTTTCACACAACTGCTACCCATACCCTGCTCTGCCACAACACTCATGTGTGACTCTTACATCGTTTTCATTATCGGCTGATGTTGGCAAAGGGTTACAGCTGAAGGAGGATATTTAATTTCCCTTCCTCCAAAGCCTGTAAGCTCCCCAAGAAGAGACCAGTAACATTTAGCCTCACTGATACCTCCTGACCATATTAAGTATAGAATGCTGAAGATAAGTATTGATCACATTTCACGGAATCTCACTTAACATGTTCACAGTAAAAAAAGCAGTGATTGAAGGTTTTCCAAGAGTATGAAAAGACACTGACCAAGAGAAAAATGATATATGATACAACTTATGTGTGTAATCTAAAGTATGGCACAAATGAACCTGTCTGTGAAACGGAAATGGAATCATAAACATAGAAAACAGACCTGTGGTTGCCAAGGGGGATAAGTGATGAGGGAGGGATAGAATGGGAGTTTGGGATTAGCAGATGTAAGCTATTATATACAGAATGGATAAATGTCTTACTTATAGCACAGGGAACTATACCGAATATCCTGCGATAAACCATAATGGAAAAGAATAGGAAAGAGGATGTGTATATATATATGTGTATATATATATGACTGAATCACTTTGCTGTACAGCAGAAATTAACACTGTAAATCAACTATACTTCAATAAAATTTTTTAAATGAAGAATTTGAAATTAATAGCAACTTACAATGATAATTTTTAACTTAGATATCATAGATGTGTTTCTACAAAATAAAAGCATTTGCCATACCAGAAAAAGAAAGAAAGGACACTGACAATCTCAGAGGATGGATGAGTGAGAGAAGCTGGGTTGTAAAGTCGTATCATAAAAACATGTTGAGCTGGTGTCAGCCCCAGCAGCAACGCTCTCTCAGGACCCTCACTGAAAAAGAGAATTCTAGGATGGAGCAATTTCTAGGGCAAGTCTTACAGTTTACCAGGTCACTAAGAAATGGGCAACTCAAAAGATCAGTAGCACTCATCGGGACAGAGAATTATTGCAGACGAGGGAAAATCCTGAATCTCAGGGAAGGTTCTGAGAGGCTAGGGGAAGATTCTGGTCACAAGGCCTCATTTTCTTCCTGTCACCCCACGATTCTTACATAAACGAAGAAAAACCACATGACTGCAAGGCAAATCATTTATTGAGCAGGTTGAGGAAGGTCTTATTCATGGTCCTGTTGTCCTGAATGGGGCAAAGGAGATCGGAAATCTGGAGGAAACTTTGATTCTCAGTGAGCTGCTAAGTCTTCCTAGATAATTAGGGAATATCCTGAAGATGCAGAGACGGTGCCTTCCCGTGCAATCGTGGTGAAAGTCAGGTCGAAGCACTTGTCATAAGATGATATGGGAACCATGGAAGAGAAGATTCTGGAGCCCAAACGAGGTGGCACTAAATAAGCAAATGAGAATGAGAACACAAAAGCTTATTAAGTGCTTCTCAGACTGAACTGAGGATGAAGAGAATTTCTATTACCAAAAATACGTTGAAGAAATAGTCATCAATCTGCATTCTAACCCATGCTATTTGCCAGAATAGGGGAAAGGAGGGTGTTAGTGATTCTTTTCCTGTTTTTCTCCTATTGTTGACCCCATCTTAACCTGCCCCAGAGCCTGTGAAGAGTGGAAGCAATGAAGGATGCTAGGTTTATTTCTGCCATCCTCAGCACTGGAAGTTTTAAAGTATTTTTGACAAATTGGCAAAAGCCATAGCAATCTTTTATTAAATGCTGACTTTATGTAAGCCATAGTTGCTAAGACTTTCACCTACATTATCTGAATGAAGCCACACAATAAATCTGAGGCAGGAAACAGATAAGGAAACTTGTCAAGAGTCTATTTTCCAGGTTGGAAGACAACTGGAAGCCCAGACAGCTCTATTCCCAGATTATAAGTTAAGAATATGCAGAGATTGAAGGAAAAAATTCTTTCCATATATTGGAGGGTGAGATGGGCTTTCAGGATTTGAAGATGGACCACAAACACAGAATGTATTTGAGTTTCATATTTGCACCCTTTTCCCATTTAAAACTGTAAGTCCTACTGATTTTTCCCACATTATCAATTACTGAGCCCTTTTCTCCAGCATTATATTCACACCGATTCTGTAAGGTAGACCTCATTGTTCCCCTTCTAATTGCTGTATCATTTGCTAAAAAACTCATGGCAGAAGTAGATCCTGAACCCAGGTCCTCCAACTCCAAATTTCAAGCTCTTCCTACCAAATTATTTTTATTGTGATCTTTTAAATCTCCTCCTGTAATCCCCTAATGCTTCTGGAATCCTGGGCCACCCCGTCTCCAGCAGAGCTCACCAAACTGCAGCCCTAGGCCACTCCATTCCCTCGCGCCTGGAAGCAGCGATCTGTAGAGGCAGAGAAGAGCACGTTCAAACACCAACCCCAGTTTATTTCCCAGAACGAAACCACTTGATTTTCCAGGTTAGGACAAAGGGGACTGAATGGGGGTATTAACTTCTCTTGGATTTCTCCCTTCAGTAACACCCTACTCAGCAACATGGGATTTCAGGCAGAGAAAGCCAGAGATAGCTCAACTTACCCACTTTGGTCAGGTCAATAACGTTTTCCTTAACAATTCCATACTTTTGGCAAATTTCCACAAACTCGTTCTTGAGTTCTGGACTCGTATCTGGTTCTCAGGCTGTGGGAAGAGTAACAGGAGCTGCTTTGTCCTGTTTCCTGGTGATGGAGGCTCATGACAGGGGTTGGTCTCTGGCCGAGTGGGAAAGTGAATGGCACTGATTACGTGCTTAGGCACAAGTCTCAGGGATGGAAAAAAGTCTTTCTTTAGGAAAGACACCTTTAGGATATCTTTCTGGCACAGTGAGAGAGTCATCATCTTCCCATCACTGAGCCTGAGAGATTTTACCAAAGGGGAACATCCATCTTTAATGAGGAGAGAGGTCCCAGGGTACAATTGGGAAGTCCACTCTGTCTCCAGGCTTCCTTCCTTCCCTGGCCTCCCCACCCCAAGATGAGCGCCAGCATGAAAATACTCTACCGTAGAGCTCTAGCAGTTGGAACGAGTCACTGAAATTCTCGAGATAAAAAATAATATGGCGACTATAGTTCACCTGAAGTATGGGAAATTTATTATTTCCATCATCTGTGGAGAAAACAGAACATGGCTCAGAACTTCTTTGGTCTGTGGGAAAGAAGTGTAACCCTTTTACCTGTTCTCTCCCACAAAACAAATCCT
Organism: Capra hircus; assembly: GCF_001704415.2. Taxonomy (NCBI): domain Eukaryota; kingdom Metazoa; phylum Chordata; class Mammalia; order Artiodactyla; family Bovidae; genus Capra; species Capra hircus. Next base: position 101,945,160 of record NC_030815.1, read on the forward strand.
GAAAGAAATAGTTATATCTACTGCCTTCCATCTGCATCTCTCTGGGCTTCAAGATGCAATTTCTAAGCAGCACCAATGGAATGACAATTAGGGTAGAAAAATTAAGCCATAGCAGTAACTTCCCCTCTATTATGACACCTTGGACCCACCACCTCCCTCGGCCATCTCTGCCAAATGTCCTCTCTAAGCCCCATTGGCCTTATATACCCAGTACTATAACCTGAATGATATGCTCTGGCAATGGCTATCAGATATCATCAGAAAGTGGGCCATGGAACTACCCTGGCGGTCAAGTAGATAAGATTCCACCTGCCAATTCAAGGGATCAGGTTCAATCCTTGGGTCCAAGAAGATCCCACATGCTTTGGGGAAACTAAGATCGTATACTCTAAGGTCCACATGCCCCAGCTACTGAGCCCACATGGTGCAATTACTGAGCCCCTGAGCCCTAGAGACCATGATCCTCAACAAGAGAGAAGGCACCACAATGAGAAGCCATGGGATTCTCCAGACAAGAATACTGGAGCTGGTTGCCATGCTCCCCTCCAGGGGATCTTCCGAACCCAGAGATCAAACCCAGGTCTCCTGCATTGCAGGCTGAATCTTTGCCCAACGAGAAGCCTGCTCATCACAAGTAGAGAATAGCTCCTGGTTGCTAAATCTAGAAAAAATCCAAAGGCAACAATGAAGACTCAGTGCAGCCAAAATAAATAAATAATTTATTTAAAGTGGGTAAGGAATATGAAACTGTCCTGCCAATTTACTTTTTTATTTGCCAGCTTCCTTTTGTTGCAGGAAATACATATGACCAAGCTTTTTTCTCTGTCTGATGGTACTGTGTGCCAGGCACTGGCTTTGACACACACATTTTTCCCAAATTCAGGATATTGACTATTAGATGGCCACATTAGATTACCTAAACAAATATATAAGGAACTTATCAAATCCTGAAGACATTGGAGTAAATTCCTTGCAGCTGGAAGTAGAATCTAGAAAGACTTTTTTTTTTTAACATACTTACAGCTAACAGTATATACGCCATCCTCTCCTGTGCTGTCACAAGTCAAAGGAAGCTCAGTACACACTCCGTTTACCCTGTAAAACAAAATGAGCTGATGCCCAAGAGATCCTGAAGTGATTGGCTCCTTCAGACTCTACCTGTAACTTGAGTTTCCCATTTCATTGATTAGCTGTTGAACATTTTGGATATAGTTTCCAAAGCGCTTTTATTTACATTGTATCACTTCACTTGGTACTTTGAGAATGAGCCCACTACTTCTACCCCTATGCCTCTGTCACTTCCCACTCTTACTGATATGACAGTTACTTGTCTAGAGAATTAGCTGGGTTCTGACCATGTGCCAGTTTCTCAGATAGTGCCTTACAAACATCACCTTGCTTGGTCCTCACAAAAAGACACGAGAGAGAATTATATCATCCTCTTTTACTCCAGAGAAGACTGAGGAAGAAAGAGGTGGATTTTCCTGGTGACACAAAGACAGTCAGAACTGGATCGGTGGTTGATTCTGAATCCTGTGCTCTTAACCTGTGCTGTCTTTCCATACTACTAATGATCTGATACCTCTCTACCCCTTACCTCCTCTGTTCCCACTGAAACATATTCCTGTCCCAATTCTTATCTCTGAAATCTAGCAAAGTCACAGGTTCAGGTTCCCCAATCCCTGGGTCAGTGCCAACGATTTTATCAAGGATGGGCCCTGATTTTAGTAAAGGCCCAGAATACATGCGTGTTCACGCATGTGTGGGTAAAGCTCCAACATCATATTCAGTCTTCTGTTTTCCCTTTCCCAAGCAAAAAAATACACACTTACTTTGTATGCATTTTAATAAACAAAGAAGAATTTTCCAAGAGACTGATGTGCTCCACAAAAAACCTCATGCTACCATTTTCTTCTATCTTTTCCCTGTTGTCTGAGGCCAAGAGAATGGAAAACCACTCCCCTGTAATCTGCAATAAATCAATAAAATGATTGGGTGAGAAAAGAGGAAAGGAATACAACATGAACCCTTGTCTCCTCGAACCCTGTCCTCTGGGCCAGGACTCCCATCATGATGATGTGAAGATGAAATTAGACTCAGGTCAATCGGCACTATATTGAGGACTTTTTCCACTGTTCACTGTTCCTCCAGTAAGTTGGAGGTTCCCTAAGTGTTGTCACCTTTTAACATGGCACCACTGCCCTTTCTTAGACCCAGATCTGAAGCCTCTATTATGTCAAGGACCGCCTCTCCTCCCAGAGGGCCACTCTGCTTCAGAATCTTCCAAAATGCCCTCCAAAATCCAAAGTCACTATGCTCCACTGCCCTTGGGTGAGTGTGGGGCTTCCCTCATAACTCAGTTGGTAAAGAATCTGCCTGCAATTTGCTCCCCTGCCCTTACCTTTGGAATATCGAAGTTGCTTCTCACAACATCAGAGTTTCCCTCCTGGGCACGGACTAGGGTCAGCCCCAGACACAGCAGCAGCAGCTTCATCTTGGCAGGAGATAGCGCTGTTTTCTCTACTGTCACTGAGAGTGAGTCTCTTCCTGATGGTGGCTTGGCTCCCCAGGGCCTCTCCTTTTATATCCACTTGGGGTCCAGTTTACTATCCACAAGGCACCACCTCTCCTCCTCCCACATTGTGACATGGGCTGTTATTCCCTGGGGCGAGGCCAAGGACTGTTCCTGACCTTCTGAAATCTGGCAACTTCATCTCTTTTCGATCTACTTAGTGACCTTAAACTCCTCAAAACACATACTCTAGAAAAATAGTGGAGGCTTGAAAGGGCTGCCTTGTGGAACCAGATTTAACTGTGGATCTGGCTTAGAATCCAAAATCCAGTTACATGTGGCAGAAATGGAGTCTAACCAAGGTAGGGACTCTGTGTCTCAATGGAATTCGGTGAGTCACTTCATTTTGATAGCCTCAGAAACAAAGAAACTGTCTCTGCCAAAGATGATAGTAGCTATCACAAAGCATTAACACACAGTTGGTTAAAAGGGGGTTGGATAAAATAGTAACAAAGTCTTTAAAGTATGGTGTCTGGTATTCAGTACATTTAAATTCCTTTTCTTTTTTCTCTGAACTCAACCCTTGTAGTCTTTCCTTTCCACACAATGAGTAAGGAAGTGTGTAATCACTGTGTATCCCTCACCATTCTTAGGTCCCATAAGATAAATAGAGAAGTACAAGCTGCCATCCTTCCTTTAAACAAGTTTCAATGAAGGTGGGGAAATGCTTCCTGTACTCAATAAGAACTTAATCCTACAAGCATGAAAATAACTCAAGTGAATGGGACCAAGTCCAGACCATTGTTGGTCAGCAAAGGGCTGATGGTAGGAGGTCGTATCACGCAGATAGAGCTTAAGGGGACTTCCCTGGTGGTCCAGTGCTTAAGAATCTGTCTTCCAATGCAGGGGATGCGGTTCGACCTCTGGTCGGGAAACTAAGATCCCATATGCCAACAGAGCAACTAAGCCCATGAGCGACAGCTACTAAGTCCATGCGCCACAGGGGCGGCAACTAAGGCCAGATGCAGCCAAAGGTAAAGAATTTTTTTTTTTTTTTTTTTTGAGAAAGGGGCTCTTCGACTGGCAGAGCAATGCCTGCAACATCTGCTGCTGCGTGGGTCTGTGCCTGGCGCCCCGCAAGCTGCAGAAGCAGCGCAGCACCAACGTCAAGAACTGCCGCCTCCCCGTGTTCAGCGAGGACTTCTTTGACGGCCTGGGGCCAGTCAGTGTGAGGAAGCTGGCGTTCAGGATCAAGGTGGTGAACAAGGGCAGCAGTCTCAAGCGGCACACGCTGCTGGGGAAGAAGGAGCTGCCCCTGACCTCCACCGCTGCCCTTCTTGTAGAGGCCCCGCTCCCCTCCGGATCCTGCAGGGAAGCCCTGATGCTGAGGCTCTTGTTGGGGGTGTCCTGGGTCATACTCTTTTCCAGGGGTTACTTTTAATGGAAGAGAAGAAAGGGGGCTGCTGCGGGAAAAGGAAGGGACAGCTTGCCGGGCTGAGTCCCTCTGAACCCCAAGTTCCTTGCCCCCACCGCCGCCGCTCACCCCTTCCGGAGTTCTCGAACCTGAGCCAGGAGGCAGCAGAGTCCGATCACACACCCAGAGGCTGCCTGTCCTGGGGCCCAGCCGGATCTTCTCTGCGGCACTGTGAGTATCCTCCGCCAGACACCCCGCAGAGAGCGATGCTAGCTCCTCGTTCTGCCCGCGGCGCCCCATGGGGCTGCGGGAGGACCCCCACTCCGGGGTTAAGCGGTCTCTGGGCAGCTCTCAGCCCTCCCAGGCTCCTGAGATGAGAGCCAGTCAGAGGGAGGAGGGTGCCACGTCTGAGCTGCATGGCAAAGACCCGCAGCCAAAGAGGAAGCCCCAGAGGATTAGAAAGGGGGTTGATGGCTCTGCCCCTCAAGTGAGGCAGCCCTTCTGTGGGCTGCTTTCCTCCAAGGCCCTCTTTTCTGGGGACCCTGTGGCCCCAATGGGCATCCAGGCCTGCCTCCTCTGGAAGGCTGGCTCAGATGGTGCCCAGAGAGTGGCACTAGCTCCTGGGCCCTGCCCCTCCCTGTCCCCGCCTGCTCCTGAGCATCCAGCACCCTCCTTGGCAGCTGAACCCAGGAAGTGCTGCTCAGGGACTGAGGCCTCAGCTTTTACTCCACCTGTGTCCATAGGTTTGTGCTAGGCTGGATGGGACAAGGGGTGCTTGTCCACCAGCTTGTGGCTTTTCAGGCTGCTAAGACAGCTGTCTTAACTGTCACATCAGTGTGTGGGTCCTTGACTGATTTTTGTGGCGGTTTCCGGCTCAGCTGTTAGGACAGGGAAGCCTGGCTACTGCTGTCCATGGGGTCGCAAAGAGTCAGACACGACTGGGTGACTGAACAACAACAACCGGCCCAGCCAGACACAAACAACACAGTCTAAAGCAGGGCCAGGCCAGGCCAGCCCTGCCCTTCGGCTCTCTTGGGCTGCCTGCGGGGTGAGGATGGACCATGCTGGTCTGTGGGGATCCTGGGGTGCCCCCTCCTAGTCCAAAGGGTGTCCCTCCCAGCTCTGGCTTTCCAGATCACATGGGGGCAGTGGGGGGTGGGGAGGAACTGCGGAGGGGAGCAGGTGTTCCCTTTGGCCCACCTGGTGAGACATACCCATGCCCTTGAACCTGAGAACGAAGGCCCTCGGCGCTGGGGTCCCTGGCCGTGCACCCTCCGGCCTCAGTCCTGGCCTGCTCCCTCAGGTCCTCTGCTCCTGGGACCACCTGGGAGAGGCCTGAGGGCAGAGAAAGTGGACAGAGAGCCCCGCAGGGACTTAGATGCTCGCTGGGACTTCCCACCCCCTTTTCTGACCCAGATAACTCTCCTGAAAGCTCTGCTTTCCCTCTGGGGATCCCCATTTTCTAGGCCCCCACAATGTTTGATATCTCTCGTGAAGTTGATTGTGGGTACATCTTGAAGACATCCTCTCCCAAGTGTTTGTTTATAAATTCTGTTTTTAGTGCAATAAAAGTGCTTTGGGAGTGTGCGGGGTGGACCTCTGCTGGCTTTGCTGTTTAATAACAAGAGAGAGAAAAAAAAAGTAACCAAGAACACAGGCTTTGGCATCATGGAGACTTGAGCTTCCTTCCTGTCTCTGCCATTCTGAAGCTATGAAGACAGATTTAAGATCTCTGAGAGTTATCCTCTGAGTGTTAGCAGGATAATTACACCTGCCTATGGTTGCTGTCGGAGAAGGCAATGGCACCCCACTCCAGTACTCTTGTCTGGAAAATCCCATGGATGGAGGAGCCTGGTGGGCTGCAGTCCATGGGGTCGCTAAGAGTCGGACACGACTGAGCGACTTCACTTTCACTTTTCACTTTCATGCATTGGAGAAGGAAATGGCAACCCACTCCAGTGTTCTTGCCTGGAGACTCCCAGGGACGGCGGAGCCTGGTGGGCTGCCGTCTATGGGGTCGCACAGAGCCAGATACGACTGAAGCGACTTCACAGCAGCAGCAGCAGCAGCATGGTCGCTGTAGGCTTCCCAGGTGGCGCTAGTGGTAAAGAACCAATGACATACCCATGCCAATGCAGGAGACATAAGAGACCAGGGTTTGATCCCTGGGTCAGGAAGATCCCCTAGAGCACCGCATGGCAACCCACTCTGGGATTCTTGCCTGGAGAATCCCATGGACTGGAATCCCGTGGAATCCCAGAGGAACCTGGCAGACTACAGTCCATAGGGTTGCACTGAAGCGACTTAGCAAGCTCGCATGCAAGGGTCGCTGAAGGGATTCAATGGGACGCTTTGTGTGGAACCCTGAAAAGAATGTCCAGCACACACTGGGCTGGTGAGATCAGAGACTTATTCCAGGAGACAGCAGGACTTGGGGTGGGTCTTGTAAGTTAGAGAGGAAATAGAGATATGCAGAGCATGTGGGAAGAGCCTGGCAGGTGAGAGGACAGTATTGTGCTAGGATCCTGACCCCATAGCTGAGGCTTGTTAAAAGCTGGGGCTTATTCTGCCTCGAATTAGTGTCCCCTTGTGAGTACTGGTGCGAATGAGTGCTCAGTCGTGTCCGACTCTGTGTGAGCCCATGGCCTGCACCCCATCTGAAGGAAAGTTACACAGCTCAAAATAGCCTGCAGTTAAAACTCCCCTCAAGGTCCTCCCCACCATTCTATGCAAAACAAAGAACTCTCTCACTGGAAGAAAAAAAATGGACATTAAGGTTGATTTTGCCCAGCTCCCAGCCGGTCCAGCCTCTGGCCGATCTCCAGAATTCCTTGCCCCAGCCGTTTAAGAGATAACTAACCCAAACAACCTTGGAGAAGAACAGGCCCCCTTAGGACAGTAGATTTCCACATATATGCCTATATATACTTACTCTTCTTGGGTTAGTGTTCAGCTCAGTTCAGTTCAGTTCAGTAGCAGCTCACTAATCTGACTGCTGCCCCTTCTCGCCTCATTAAAGGTGATCTGTTCCTGTAGAGCGCCAGTCTCGTTCTTTTTCCGAACCTCGCCTTCTCTAACTCCCTTACCCTACACCGTTGGGCTCCTCTGTCCAAGGGATTTCCCAGGCAAAAATACTGCAGTGGGTTACCATTTCCTTCCCCAGGGATTGAACACGTGTCTTCTACACTGGCAGGCAGATTCTTTACTGCTGAGCCAACAGGGAAACCCAATAGTCCCTTCTGCACGCCTAAGAGAGTGACTGGCGTCGTGGGAGGAGCTGGCACAGGGCAGTGGACCTCAGAATTGTGGCATTCAGTCTATGGCCTGCTTTAAGAAGTTTTCCCAGGGACTTCCCTGGTGGTCCAGTGGTTAAGACTTTGCCTTCCAACTCAGGGGACATCGTTCCCCTGGCCTGGGAGCTAGGATCCCACATGTCTTGTGGCCAAAAAGCCAAAGATAAAACAGAAGAAATATAGCTACAGATTTAATAAAGACTATAAAAATGGTCAATATTTTTAAAAAAATCATCCCAGGTCCTTGTGTGACCATTCCTAGCTCATGCTTAACTGATATCCAGCCACTGCTTTTTTGTCATCATGGGCTGATTGCAAGTTTTCCTGTCCCTGAGATGGAAGAATTGAATTTGACAAATAGTAACAAAGGCTGTGTACTTTACTCCCCGGGTTTGATTCCTCCCAAGAAGAGATGGCAGCCTATGAGCAACCAGGTTTGCACGACAAACCCCACTCTTCCTGGGCTGTGGTGCTGAGGGGAGCGTCAGCTACCACCACTTCACACAAGATCACCATTGCACCCACCACCATTCCCAACCCTTAGAGCTGCACACTGTAATTTTCCGCTGCTGGTGGAGATGTCTTTCCTGTTCTGCTTTGTACCTACCATAGCACCTGATACGTATAGTATTACCTCTGGAATGACTGAACCTTAAATCCTGTCTGAAAAGCAGGATGCGCTTTCAAGCTCAGTACTGAGCACTAGAATGTACTCAGTCGCTCAGTCGTGTCTGACTCTCTGCAACCCCATGGACTGTAGCCCGCCAGGCTCCTCTGCCCATGGGATTTCCAGGCAAGAATACTGGAGTGGGGTGCCATTCCCTACTCTGGGGAATCTCCTGGCTCAAGAATCGAACCTGTGTCTCTTGTGTCTCCTGCTTTGGCAGGAGGATTCTTTACCACTGGCACCACCTGGAAAGCCCAGAAAGCACCAAGGATTCTAGTTTTGAGAAATAACCTTGTAGAAAATCCTTTTTAAATATTGCTTTGGGGCAGTGACTTCATTGTTAGCTCCTGGTCCACAGGAGTGGAGAGAGGGCAGAGGATTGAAATCTATTATCTGAGGCCCATGTTGTGGGTGATCTTATCTTTTGATACTAAGATCTGAGTTGACTGTCCGCGACTCTGGTTATTCACTTCCATTTCAGATCTACCTCATTTTTGGTGGTCGGCTCAAGCACTGCCAGGACAGCCTGTATTCACTGAGATAGTAAGGTCAGGGCTTCAAAAATACCAAAGGTGTGATGCAGTTCACCTAGCGGCCTGGTGAGAGAAGACCCAGTCAAAACCAAAGCTGCACTAATATTAAACCAATCAGGGGTGATGCTGGCTTTACAGTAGGATTCCCTTAAACAATATTCCTGAATTGTGCTTAAATATTTGTGGTAGGAGTTGTAAATTAACAATATGAAACACTCTCACAACTTGTAGGTGAACAATAAATATCACAGTTGAGTGATTTATTGACTTTTTACTATGGAAGATAGGAAGGGGTAGAGAGATGAGGAAAGATGACCAAAAAAACTAACATAGAAGAGTAACAACCACTGATGTTAGCATCTCTCAGAAGATGACGTAAGTACATGGCATAAGGATTCATTTTACAAAAGTTCACCTGACCATCCATCAATGGTGAACACATCTAGTATATAATGCAAAATATACAGGGCAAGTATTTGATGTAGAGTAACTCTGTCTGTGGTGTAGCAAGCTGCTTTAGAAGACGTGCTACTTAAGGATTTTTGAAAAATAATGAATCAGAATCTGAAAAGAATATATATATATATATATATATATATATATATACATGTATAACTGAACCATTTAGCTATACACCTGAAACTAACACAACATTGTAAATCAACTCTGTCCATGGGATTCTTAACTTACTTCAATTAATAAATAAAGGGAAAAACAATTAAGAGCAAAAACTGACCAGATCATACCCACAAAAAGTAATGATGCCGCCTCATTCCCTCTCCTCAAACATCTACCAATCATTTAGGAACAGAGAGGTAATATTTAATCACATTCCCTCAGTTCAAACATGTCATTGACAACCTGAATCCGAACTACTATATTACAGTCAAGTTGCATCTGTTATTTTTATATCTAAGGTGGTTAGACTTAAACAAACCTAGGAACAACTTGGTAATCAAATAAAGAAGGGCGTTCAAAAACACATTTGTTCAAACATGGGATTGTGCCGTAATCCACTTACCAAGGCAGGTAGCTACAGTGGGCATATATTTTGCAGCAGTAAACCCAGCTGTCCAGGAGCCAGACATTAAAGAATGGTATTTTGCTGTCATGAACAGAGTGAATATCAATGAGTATTAGACAAGCGCCTTATAAATATTATTTCCTAGACTCTTCATAATAGATCTGTATGATAGGTATTATTATCCTGTTTATAAAGGTATAAACTAAGACTCAGAGAGGTTAGGTAAGCTTACCAAGTTCACACAGCAAGCAAGTGGGAGAACCTATATTGGAACCCAAGACTGTCTGTTCCCAGAGCTCCTACGCTGACTGACTCCATGACACAGATCGAGGCTTGATGTTTCTGACACAGAGGACAGGTGGAACAGGAATAAGTAATGCTTTAGACTCTCAGGGATGTCTGCCTGGTAGTTACTATGGAAGAAGTTGCATGCAGATTTCCCCAAAATGTGACATTAGGGACAGAGCTGAGGGTCAGATCAAGTGACAGGCAAGTAGCAGCCCTCTCGGTCAACAAATATTTGATGGGTGAATGGATAATTTGAGGGGTACTGCTCGTTTAATGGGGCTTAGGTGCTCAGGGGTAAAGAATCCACTTTCCAATGCAGGAGATGCAGGAGACACAGGTTCATCCTCTGGGTCAGGAAGATTCCCCTGGAGGAGGGAATGGCAACCCACTCCAGTATTCTTGCCTGGAGAATTCCATGGACAGAGGAGCCTGGTGGGCTACAGTCCATTGGGTTGCAGAGTCAGACATGACTGAGTGACTGAGTGTGAATACAAGCATTTCTAACAAAGAATTAGGGGATGTTTCCATACCCCAAAAGGCAAAAATTATGCCCTTCGATTTGTGGCCATAAGTACTGGTCACCAACCACATTAAGACTTCCTCACCCAACGCTAAAATATAGAGCTTTTTATAAGTGACTCTCAGGAAGGGTGACGGTCTACTAGGAAGTTGAGAAATGACTAGCCTAAGTCATGATTCAGCATGGGTAAGGGGTTTACGGAGTCCATTTATGACCAGACAACAGTCCATCCATAACAGGCAACTTGACTGAAACTAACCAGCAGAATGGAAATGGACATAATGACCTTGTCCTCAGTCACACTCTTAATTAATTTAACAAATCACTCATTGAGACAGACAATAGAAACATTCAAGTCATGTTATATAATAGCAAGACACAGTGCCGAAAGGAATAGCAAGAAATAATGCTTATTTGATTCATGTGCCAGACTGGAAGTACTCCTTGGACTTGAGCATCCAGGGTGATTATATATTCTGCTGGTAGTGGCTCAAATCCAGTTTTAAAGTAGCCACTCCCTTCACTGATGAAAGGTTTCTTGGAGCTAACATCATCCCATCTGTGTCATCTGGGCCCTCCAAAACACAGATGCTGAGACAGATTTAGGAGTGTAAAAGGCTTACTGGGATTAACACTTGTGAAAGGGAAAAGAAGGAAATGGGATTAGGGAAAGGGAGCTGCCAGACCATGACATCGATCTGACAAAGTCTCTGTCAGCCCAGCAGGGAGCTCTGAGCATGTGAGAGGAGGCCTCTGTTGGGCAGAAAAGGATGGGACCTTGTGTCATAGTCTTGCACAGTCACTGGATGGGGCCACCCCAAGAAGACCACCATCTCAGCTCAAGAGTTGAGGCCAATCAGAACCAGGTAACAGTGGAGGCTGTGGGTTAACCCCTCTCCTCACAGCTGCAGAATGAGCCCTTTCTTGAAGAGGGAATCTGAGCAATGTATCTCTATGTCTGACACACCATCCTAATATCCAGAGTTCTCTTCTCACATGGGGCACCGGTGGAGGCAAAAACCCTTTCCTTCCCTTCTAGTTTGAAATTTCTAGCACAACATGAGGGCTCCCTGTGGGTAAGAAAACCAATGATACCAGTGATTGTTGCCTCCAGATTCAAAATTATTAAGATTTCATTATCAGATTATCAAAATTCAGCAAGTACTTACTGCATGTGGGCCCAGGTTACCCAGCAATCCATCTGGGACTCTCTTAAGCATATCATTGGACCAGTTTATTCCACTGATACTGACACCACTAGGCTTGGGATGGGAGGAAGACAGTTTGGGCAGTGGGAAGAATAATCATAAGTCTTGGATTATGGATCCTTTGGGAAAGGGTCAAGGAGTTCTCAAGATAAAAATTATTCATGTAACAATTTTGCCATAGGCCAGATCTAATTTGGCCTAAAGCTCAACATTCAGAAAATGAAGATCATGGCATCTGGTCCCATCACTTCATGGCAAATAGATGGGGAAACAGTGGAAACAGTGTCAGACTTTATTCTGGGGGGCTCCAAAATCACTGCAGATGGTGACTGAAGCCCTGAAATTAAAAGATGCTTACTCCTTGGAAGAAAAGTTATGACCAATCTAGATAGTATATTCAAAAGCCGAGACATTACTTTGCTGACTAAGGTCCGTCTAGTCAAGGCTATGGTTTTTCCAGTGGTCATGTATGGATGTGAGAGTTGGACTGTGAAGAAGGTTGAGCGCCGAAGAATTGATGCTTTTGAACTGTGGTGTTGGAGAAGACTCTTGAGAGTCCCTTGAAGAGCAAGGAGATCCAGCCAGTCCATTCTGAAGGAGGTCAACCCTGGGAATTCTTTGGAAGGAATGATGCTGAAGCTGAAACTCCAGTACTTTGGCCACCTCATGCAAAGAGTTGACTCATTGGAAAAGACTCTGATGCTGGGAGGGATTGGGGGCAGGAGGAGAAGGGGACGATAGAGGATGGGATGGCTGGATGGCATCACTGACTCGATGAACGTGAGTCTGAGTGAACTCCGGGAGTTGGTGATGGACAGGGAGGCCTGGCATGCTGCAATTCACGGGGTCACAAAGAGTCAGACACGACTGAGTGACTGAACTGAACCAAACTGAGACCTAATTTGAAAACATGAAAATCTGTTTCATATCATCAATGTAAGGATCTGAAGAAATTATTTATGTAAAGAGCTTGGCATGTAGACAGCTACATGTAAAAGAATGATATAAGAACACTCTTTACACAAAAATAAACTCAAAATGGATTAAAGACCTGAATGTAAGACTGGATACTATAAAATTATTAGAGGAAAAGCAGAACACCCTTTGACAAAGATTGCATCAGTACCTTTCCTGATCTACTCTCTAGAGTAATGAAAATAAAAGCAAACATAAACAAATGGGACCTAATTAAGCATTAAATCTTTTGCACAGCAAAGGAAACTATAAACAAAATGAAAAGACAACCCACAGAATGGGAGAAGATATTTGCAAACCATGGGATCAACAAGGGATTACTCTCTCAAATATATAAACAGCTCATGCAGCTCAATATAAAAAAAGCGAGCAAAAATAGCCATTTTCCAAAGAAGATATACAGATAGCCAACAGGCACATGAAAAGATTAAGATTGCTAATTACTAGAGAAAGGCAAATCGAAACTACAATGAAGTATCACCTCACACCAGTCAGAATGGCCATCATCAAAAAGTCTACAAATAACAAATGCTGGAGAGGGTGTGGAGAAAATGCAACCTTCCTACACTCTTGGTGGTAATATAAATTGGTACAGGCACTATAGAGGACAGTATGGAGGTTCTTTAAAAAAATAAAAAATAGAGCTACCATATGATCCATTAATCCCACTCCTGGGCGTATATCCAGAGAAAACCATGATCTGAAAAGCTACATGCATCCTAATGTTCACTGCATGACTATTTACAATTGCCAGGACATGGAAACAACCAAAATTTCCATCTACAGATGAATGGATTAGAAAAGCTGTGGTCCATATATACAATGGAATATTACTCAGCCACAAAGTAGATTAAAATGATGCCATTTGCAGCAACATGGATGGACCTAGAGATGATCTTACTAAGTGAAGTAAGTGAAAGAGAAGAGAAAGAGAAAGACAAACACCATATGATATCATTTCCTTGTGGGATCTAAAAGAAGGGTACAACCGAACTTATTTATAAAACAGAAACAGACTCACAGACTTAGAAAACAAACGTATGGTTACCAACGGGGAAAAGTGTGGAGGAGGGATAAATTAGGAAGTGGCATTAACATATACACACTACTACATATAAAATAGATAATCAACAAGGACCTATTCCATAGCACAGGAAATGCTACTCAATATTCTGTGATAAACTATATGGGCAAAGAATCTGATAAAGAATAGATATATGTGTATGTATAACTGAATCACTCTGTCGTACACCTGAAATGAACTGTAATTACATCAACAGTATTCCAAGAGAATATTTAAAAAAATTTTTAAAAAGCCTGGCATAATGCTGGGCACATAGCAAGTGGTCAGTTAATTGAAGCTAATCATATTCTTTTCTTTTGATCAGCGTATTCATTCTACAAATAGTCACTGTGGACTTAATATGTCCAAGCTCTGAGAGTACACTGTTGACAAAAATAGCTGAAATTCCTGCCCTTACTGAGCTTCTACAATGGTTTATTTCTTTTTAATCTTCATATTCTGGATCCTATAAGGTCAGGAGAGTGACCTGAGGAAAAAGACCAAACTAGGTGCCTCTCCTTTAATTGTAGCCTCTACAAAAACCCTTGACTTTTTCCTTCTTTTCTTCATGCTGCACTCCCTTCTGGAAAGCCCTCCCTCCTCTGCCTTTTCAAATATTATCCTTCCTCGAAGGCCAAGAATTCAAGAATTCCTTTGATGCCCCAGGGCTCACTCTTCTCATCCTTTGTATGTTCCCATAGCACAGGTAATAACCCTGGTGGCTCAGAGGTTGAAGTATCTGCCCACAATGTGGGAGACCTGGGTTCGATCCCTGGGTTGGAAAGTTCCCCTGGAGAAGGAAATGGCAACCCACTCCAGTATCCTTGCCTGGGGAATCCCAAGGACGGAGGAGCCTGGTGGGCTATAGTTCATGGGGTCACAAAGAGTTGGACACGACTGAGTCACTTCACTTCACTTCAGAGCACAGGTGGTGCTAGTGATAAAGATCCTGTCTGTCAGTGCAGGAGACATAAGAGACCTAGCCTCAGTCCTTGGGTCGGAAAGATCCCCTGGAGAAAGAAATGGCAACCCACTTCAGTATTCTTGCCTGGGGAATCCCATGGACAGAGGAGCCTGGCAGGCTACAGTCCATAGTGTCGCTAAGAGTTGTACACAACTGAAGCGACTTAGCACACATAGTACTTAGAGTTTTACCCTTACATTACAGCAGTCAATCACTTATTGGTTCAAGCTACTGTCTAAATATAATTCCAAAAGAGCTTAAAAAAAAAAAAGAAAAAACGACTCTCATACAACTATACAGTGAGTCTGTGTCAAAGATTTAATATTAAACCATTATTGAAGGAACCAAAAGAATGACAGCTGATTCAAAGGAGGTTATGAGAAGCTGATATACACATGATTCAGTGCGAGAAAAAACGGTTGGAATAAGATTGCTAAATTAGACATGTGTAGTTAATGTCTTACAGGGCAATAAATCCACAACCTTTGTGGCCATTGTCTCAACGGGACAGAGAGCATTTACATATTTACCAGACAGAAATAATTTGCACCTTCTCAATTTTATATCGGAGAAGGCAATGGCACCCCACTCCAGTACTCTTGCCTGGAATATCCCATGGACAGAGGAGCCTGGTAGGCTGCAGTCCATGGGGATGCTAAGAGTCGGACACAACTGAGCGACTTCACTTTCACTTTTCACTCTCATGCTTTGGAGGAGGAAATGGCAACCCACTCCAGTGTTCTTGCCTGGAGACTCCCAGGGACAGCGGAGCCTGGCGGGCTGCCGTCTATGGGGTCGCACAGAGTCAGACATGACTGAAGTGACTTAGCAGCAGCAGCAGCAGCAATTTTACATTAATTAATCTCTAAATTCATAGAGTCTGGCCTGTAAACAACACTAAATAGTAAATTAAGAAGTCACATTTGCCAAGAAAACCAGAGGACACCAGGAGGGCTTATTAGGTAGTTCTCTTGTATGACTTTGAAAGAACACATGGTTATCTTTTACCTTTTTTCAATTTCTGGATAATTTTTAAAAACACTAGTTTTTATGGTTACACATACATTGGAAAGGTAACTGTGAAAAGATAATGATTTTGGAGTCAGGAAAACCCAAGTTCAAATTATGCCTCCACGCTTAACCTCTGTGCCTCTGTTTCCTCAGAGTTGTTGCAGAGATAATGTAAAAAGGCTTAGAGAGTGCTAGAATGCAATAGGTTCCCAATAAATATTAGCTCATTCACTCTCTTTCTCACCTCTTTTGTGAAGAGAGATCAGGTTTGTTTGTTTGTTTGTTTTTTATAGTGTTCTCTCTGTTGTCCCCAGCCCCAGCTAGGTTCTGGTAGAATGCCTGAGCTTTGAGTAATTGATTTTCAATAAATCTCCTCTGATTGTTTTCTATATGTCTTATCTGTGATTTAGGCAAGCTCCTTCCCTTCTCTAGGCCTCAACTGATAAAAATGAGAGGATTTAATGGTTCTTAACTAAGGCCAGCACTAGTCCCAGGAGTGATTTTGGAAATGGGGAAGGGGATACAGCATTTTTTATTTTTGCAGTAACTGGAAAGTATTACTGACATTTGGTGCTTAGGATCCAGGACTTCCCAGGTGGTGCCAGTTGTAAAGAACCTGCCTACCAATGCAGGAGACATAAGAGACCCAGGTCTGGTCCCTGGATTGGAAAGATCCCCTGGAGGAGGGTACGGCAACCCACTATATTATTTTTGCCTGGAGAATCCCATGGATAGAGGAGCCTGGCAGACCATATACAATACGGTTGCAAAGAGTTGGACATGACTGAAACCACTTAGGACGCAGCACACACACAAGCATGTTCCCTACAACACGGAACTGTTTCATCCAGCACATCAACAGCACCCCCATTGGGAAATACTGAACATCTCTAGAGAAAGTAAAAGTGTTACTTACTCAGGTGTGTCCTCTCTTTGCTACCCTATGGACTGTAGCCCACCAGGCTCCTCTGTCCATGGAATTCTCCAGGCAAGAATACTGGAGTGGGTTGCCATTTCCTTCTCCAGAGTATCTTCCCAAACCAGTGACTGAACCCAGGTCTCCTGTACTACAGGCAGATTCTTTACCATCTGAGCCACCAAACAAAAAGTATATTTTATTTCCAAACATTTTAGCAATTCCCCAGACTATTCCATGTCAGAAACACAGCCTCATTTTGTTGAAATGCTCTTGTCTAAAGAACAGCATTGTTTTTGCTCTTGCCAGCCTCACTGGCACATCTATTTTCTGGGGACAGAGATTGCTCCAAGGCACCTTTATTGGGAACCAACTAGTCTTTGCTGAGTGTCCCAACCCAGTGCAAAGAACAGCAGGGAAGTTGAAAACAAGGTCTTACCATCAAGAGGGAAAAAAAGCCAAGCTTATGACATAAGGCAACCCCAGCGTTCCAAGAGAAAGCTCAGGGCCTGCTGCTTACATTCTGAATGAATCCATTCAAACATACATCTCTTCTTTTTATTCTTTTGCTTGTGGCCTTGCATTAAGTAATTGTCTCGCTCTCTCCCACCAGACGCTGACTTGAGCTCCAAAGAGGAACAGCTGATTCCTGATGATCTGTTTCCTCCTGGGTTTACTGCACAACAGGTATGAAATTTATACACTTTTACACCAAGTTAGTTTTCCCACCAATTCACCATTGGTCTGGCATCCTGAAAAGGAGCAAGTCCTTTAAGTCAAGGAACCAAATATTTTTCCTTTTGGAAAAGCAAAGTCTTCATAAGACCACTGAGATTCTATTAAAAACTGGCAAAGCAGGAAAACGAAGTGGCCAACAGGGGGCAGAAGAGGAGAGATTTCATTTTCCTCCATGTGAATCATGTGAAGTTGCTCAGTTGTGTCTGACTCTTCGAGACCCCATGGACTACCAGGCTCCTCTGACTATGGGATTTTACAGGCAAGAGTACTGGAGTGGGTTGCCACTTCCTTCACCAGGGGATCTTCCTGACCCAGGAATTGAACCCAAGTCTCCCACATTGCAGGCAGACGCTTTACCATCTGAGCCACCAGGGAAGCCAATAAGAGAGCGTCAGGTGGTTTGTAAATAACACACCACCCTACCTCCCTACTAGAGCAGCGAGGGGTAACCTCAGGTCAGCCAGGAGACTAACCTGGAATCTTCTGATCTGCAGTTAGCCATTGCACCACTGGCCCTGTTGGTTATTCTCCTCCAGAAGCACTAAATGAGAAAAATACAAGCATTTAGCTGCATTCACTTAGAAAGTTGCTTGTTGTGAAGTATTGATAAGAACCATGATAACACAGCTAAACAGTTAAAATCTGCTAATCAGTTCAATGCTTTTTCTTTTCTTTCAAATGTCTTTTTTTAAGGAAATAATTTTTCAACTTTAATTAATTCATTGTGAAGTTGGACAATTTTGTTTGTTGTTAGTATCTACAGCTTTCTCCAGCTTACTCAGAAACCTATACCAAATGCACTGGATCATATATTCAGGGGACAACTGTGGAGAACATGGAGTTAAACCATGTAAAATGTTTACTTTATAGGTTAAAAGATAGTTAATAATTGCAGTCTCTTATGGTTCCACTGAATAGTAGTGTTACGACTGCTGACATCAATGATTTTCATTTTCTGACATGTAATTATTGATCATAAATTATAGAATTTTATCAAAAAGATACATGCACTCCTATGTTCATTGCAGCATGATTCACAATAGCCAAGACACAGAAACAACCAGAATGGCCATCGACAGATGCATGGATAAGAAGATGCGGCACATATCTACCATGGAATACTGCTCAGCCATGAAAAGAGGGAACCAGCGCCATCTGCAGCAGCATCGACGGGCCTGGAGATTATCATACTAAGCCAAGTCATCAGAAAGACAAATACTACATGACGTCACTTAAATGTGGAATCTAAAACAGGACACAGGTGAACTCATCCATGAAATAGACAGACTCACAGACACCGGGAACAGACTTGTGATTGCCAAGGGGCAGGGGTGTAGGGGATTATTAGTTTGGGATTAGCAGATGCAACCTATTATATAGCTATAAATGCCTAAAAAATGCTTAAACCTAGACTATTAAGTATGCCTATATGAATTTGGCAATGACTGATTATTTCTTTGTTTTTTGCCCTACTTTATTCACTTAATATATACATATATATAAATTCAAAACTTGCATTCTGAGTTTGAGAGCCGATTCTGTGGGATGACCATGATTAGTTTTGATGTTGGCATTTAGATTTATTTATAATGCAAAAATAAATTGAAATAGATTTGCAGAGCATATAGGGAATAGATTTTTTAGTGTATGCTTTAATCTGTCAGTTTCTTCCAATATATTATTTACAAATTTAATACTATATGCTTTATTATGAAACAGGTATATAAACAGTTTTGTACAGTGAGATGTGCCAATCTGTGTGACATTCCATGTTAAATGGCTGTTCTGTTCAGTTTAACTGCACGTGGTATAGTCTATTCAATCATGAGTTTTGGAGACAGCCTTTCACTGAATAAAATTTTAATTTAGTATATGCAAAAATAAAGCGGGGGCAGATCAAATGCTGATGAAAAGTCAAGCAAAACGAGGACCAAAAAAAAGTCTGCATGATTTACTATCTTGAAGATAACAGGTGGCCTTGGAAAGACCTGTTCTTATGCACCTGCAAGGGCAGCAGGCTCTCCAAGATCCCTGTAACTGCCCATGTTTGGATCTGTTCCAGCTCACCCAGAGATGAAAGGGGAAGAATTCATAGCTACATTTCCCATCAGCAGCTTGGGACAGAGATGAAGCCAAAGTTGGCAAAGAGGAAGACAGCGGACCAGAGCCCAAAAGTGCGGCAAGGTTGCCTCCTAGTGGCCAGTCAGAGGCCTGACTTGCATCACACAGCCTGGCTGGCTGCTCCCTGCCCACAGGAGCAGCCTCTTCCTGCTTCCTCTCTTCTGTGCATTGTGAGGTTTCTCAGGTCGGGAGTACTGAATGCTTATTTTTGTCATGTGTACACATGTAAATATAATATGCAACTACTACCTGAAGAATCAGCAGAGTACAGAAGTGGTACCCATTATGATGCCATTTAAAAATTGGAAAGTCTGCTATTTTAACAAATTTTAGAACTGTAGCAATGGCTATTGGCTCTAATCTTCCTCTTGTTGGTTTCCATTCACAAATGAAACCTATTTTTCTACACAACTTCCAGAGCAAACTTACAAAAATGGAAATGAGATCACTTTACTGTTGAAAATCTCCATCTTTCCATCACCCCTGGAAAACCATCCAAACTGCTTCCAGTGTTGACCTCTCCAAGCCCAACCTCATGTCCTAGCTGGCTCCTTTCTTCACTGGGCTTTCTGCTGTTCCCTGAACATGTCAAGCTTGTTTCCATCCCATGACCTTTGCAACTGCTATCCCTGCTAGAACACATTTTTCCTACGTCATGGCAAGGCTTGTTCTTCCCAAAATCACTGTTTAGCCTACTTGGTTCCTCCATAGCACATAGTCCCTGCAGTTTTATTACACATTTGTTTCACTTGTTTGCTTACTGTCTGTCTCTTTGAATAGAACATAAACTCCCATAGTATGGGGATTCTGTCTGCTTGTCCCGTGCTGTGTCCTTAATGCCCACTGTTGGGGCACAGAGCAGGTGTAATGGCGCCTGGCACAGAACAGGAGCTAAATCAATACATGGCAAATAAAGAATAAAGGAATAATAAGATTCTGGCTATATGATGTGTCAAAAATCCTTCTTTGGATGTTTCATGCAAAAGTTGCTTCTTTTTTTTTTTAATTTCTAAGAACAAGCCAAAAGCATGTGAGAATAAAACACGATCCACTCCTAGAGTGATTTTGGAGATGCATAGTGGCCTAAATGACATTAGTGACCAGTCACTTCAGGGCACTGGATCATCAGTAGTTATATTTTTAAAAATCTTTTAGCAAGCATCCTCTCAACTGAACATTTTACCAACTTTTCTGAAAAGAGAAAAAATAGCCAAAGACCTCAGAAAAATACATACTGAAAATAATCAGTAAAAATGATTAATATACTCTTTTTCAGGTGGTTCAAATTGGATAATTTGTGGGTGCCCAGTCTTTTTCCTCCTTCAGATGGAAATCATCACAGCCACCTTGCCCAGTATGTTGGAGGCCAAGAAGCACAACCAGCAGGAAGCCTCTGAATTCATCTCATTTCCCTGTTTTACCAGCTGCGCTGTCCAGCTCTCACGAGCCGCAGCTTCCTGGGGCCCATGTGGTGTGGGGTCCTTGCCTTGCACCCCTTGCCTTTGCTGCGGGTGAGCCTGAGGCTGTCAGCAGGGCCAGGAGTCAGAAAGAAGAGCCAGACACGGTGGGGTAAGGGTAGGGAGATTGACTACCAGCTGGAATCTGCTGGGTACCTCTATATCCATCTGTCCATCACCACATCTGATACAACAACCTTCAGAGAGCAATGGCCATTACTTTACTTCCACCTTCCAAATTTCACGCATGTTCCTCTTATGGCTAACTCTAAATGGAATCATACAGGGAAAGCAATGCTGGGAAACAGTTCCCACTTTAACCAACTTGACAGAACACAAGCCATCTGTGTGGTCAGGAAGCTACTCTTAGGAAGTGAGCCCTGAGCTGAGACCTAAGGATGAGAATGTGCCAACCACAGGAAGGCTCCAGGCAAGAGCTTTCCGACAGAGGGAATGATCTGAGCAAAGGCTTAGCTCACGCGAAGAACAGAAAATAGACCAGGGCAGCTGGATCATTAGGAGCCAGGGGAGGATGGTATGAAATAGAGTTATGCTGTAAACGGGGAATGGTCAGATTATTGTGGGATTTATAAGGTAAGGAGTATGGACTTTGTCCAAAGTGCAAGTAATCAATGGGTTTTAAGCCGGGCAGAGAACATGATCAGATTTGAGCTTCCCAGAGATCACACAGGCTGCTGTGAGCTACAGTGCAGGGGATGGGGCAAGAGAGACGGCACTGGCCCACGTTCTCACGTGTATATTTGCGTGTATGCACGTCTGTACTCTGGATTCCTCAAAGGGGGAGTTCTTGGCCAAGAGGTAAGCACATCTGACCTTTAGATACATATCCAGATTGCTTAGATATCACCTCTCTGAAGAGCCTTCTATGACCCTGCCATCTAGGTATGCTGACCCCTGTTCTTCTCTCTGTGGCCCCCTATTTATTTTCTTCTTAGCTCTGAAAATGGTATATAAGATCTTGTATTTATTTACTTTTTTATAATTTGTCTTTCTCATGAAGGCAGGACTTGTCTTATTCACTATTATACTCATCGCCTAGGGCAGTGCCTGGCATATACCCTGAGGAAAGCAAAACCGAAAAAGACACACGTACTCCAGTAGTCATTGCAGCGCTGTTTACAGTAGCTGAGACATGGAAGAAACCTAGATATCCATTGGCAAGTGAATGGATAAAGAAGCGGTGGTACATATCTACAATGGAATACTACTCACTCATAAAATGGAATGCATGTGAGTCAGTTCTAATGAGGTGGACGAACCTAGAGCCTATTATACAGAGTGAAGTAAGTCAGAAAGAGAAAAACAAATATTATATATTAATGCATATATGTGGAATCTAGAAAGATGGTATTGATGAACCTGTTTTCAGGACAGCAGTGGAGATGCAGACATAGAGAACACACTTATGGACAAGAGTCTGGGGAGAGGAAGGAGAGGGTGAGATGGAGAGCAGCAGGGAGGCATCTGCACTACCGTATGTAAAATAGATAGCCAGTGGGAATTTTGCTGCCTGATCCAGGGGACTCAGACCAGGCTCTGTAACAACTTAGAAGGGTGGGAAAGGGTGGAAGAGGTTCAAGAGGGAGGGGCCGGGGGCGGTCCCGAGATGGCAGAGGAATAGAAGACCACATTCTCCCCCACAAATTCATCAAAAGATCATTTGAATGCCCAGCAGCTTCCACAAAACAACTTCTATAATGCTGGTGGAGGACACCAGGCACCCAGAAAGGCAGCCCATTCTTTTGAAAGGAGGTAGGAGAAGGCGATGGCACCCCACTCCAGTACTCTTGCCTGGAAAATCCCATGGATGGAGGAGCCTGGTGGGCTGCAGTCCATGGGGTTGCGAAGAGTCGGACACGACTGAGCGACTTCACGTTTCACTTTCATGCATTGGAGAAGGCGATGGCACCCCACTCCAGTATTCTTGCCTGGAGAATCCCAGGGAAGGGGGAGCCTGGTGGGCTGCCGTTTACGGGGTCGCACAGAGTCGGACACGACTGAAGCGACTTAGCAGCAGCAGCAGCAGCAGGATAAAATATAAAAGACAAAAAGAGAGGAAAAAAAAGTTAGGGATGGAGACCCATCCTGGAGAGGGAGTCGTGAAGAAGTTTCCATACAGTAAGAAACCCTCTCACAGGCGGGTCTGTGGGGAGTTTTGGAATCTCAGAGGGTAACATAACTGGGAGGAAAAAAAAAAAACACAACCCACAGAATACGTGCATAACCTCAACTGCCAGTGGAGAAATAGCCCAGATGCTTGCATCTGCCACCAGCAGAGAACTTTGCCACAAAAGGCTCTAACGCTCAGCCTGGCCCACTCACAGAACAAAGGGTTGAGCGAATAAAGGAGAGCTAGCCCGCAGTGTACAGGCCCCTCCCTCCCCACTAGAGGCAGAGAGGCAGGCGTGTGACAGCTGGAGCCAGAAAGCAAGGAGCTGCTCCACCAAACTGTGAGCAGGCTCCCAGGTGCTAACCATGTCTTCCTGGGATCCTAGACGGCTGACATCTGCCAGGAGGGTTGCAGCCGAGATCAGCTCCCCAGAGGAGACACACAGCATACCTGAGTCAGTACTCTTGCAGCACACCAGGGAAACTGAGTGGCCGGATGGGGAGGTGATTAAGACACACAGTCCACCTGGGAAAGTGCCCACCTGGGATAGTGTGCTCGCCGAACACCTGGTCACCTGAGCTGCTCAGACCTGGGAAGGGCACAGACCGCACGCGCTGCAAGCACTCCCCGCACCGGGTGTTCTGGGCTGTGGCGAACACTTGGGGAACTGATTACTGGCTAGATCGCTCTCCCCTTTTGACTCTCCCTCTTTGTATTTGTTTGCAGTGTCCCTCCCTCCCCAAAACACAATAACACAATAAATAAATAAATGACCACCTTTACCCTCTTGTGTCAGAGTGGAAATTAGACTCTGAAGAGACTTGCAAACAGAGAAAGCCAAAATAAACAAAGAAGAGGGAACCACTCGAAGCGACAGGCACAACAGATTAAAACCTTGTAGTTAACATTGACTAAGCATTGGAGGGGCCTGTAGACCTTGAGAATGAGTGCAAGCTGAAACAAGGAACTATCTGAAACTGAACTGACCCCACACTGCCCACAACAAGTCCAGAGAAATTCCTAGATATATTTTTGCTATTATCACTTTATAATTTTTTTTAATTTGAGTTCTTTATTACTCCTTTGATTTTCCTTTTATAACCTACTATTACTTTGCAAAAAATAAATACCCTGTTTTTAAAGCAAATTTCATAGATATATATATATATTTATAATTTTTGTGATTGTTTTGTGTTTTTAATATTTTTTTTGAAAGTCTAACTTCTACTCTAGATTTTTAATCTTTGCTTTTTGGTATTTGTTATCAATTTTGTACCTTTAAGAATCCAATCTTCAGTTCCATTTTCACTTAGGGGTGTAATTACTGGCTTGGTTGCTCTTTTCCCTTTTGACTCTCCTTTTTCCCTTGCCAGGTCACCTCTATCTTCTCCCTCCCCCATCTCTTCTCTACTTAACTCTGTGAATCTCTCTGGGTGTTCTGGGCTGTGGAGAACACTTAGGGAACTGATTACTGGCTAGATTGGTCTCGCCCTTCGACTCTCCCTCTTTTCCTCCTGATCACCTCTATCTCCCTTCTCCCTCTTCTCTTCTCTATGTAACTCTGTGAATCTATCTGGGTGTTCCAGACTGTGGAGAGCACTGAGGGAATTGATTACTGCTTAGATTGCTCTCTCCCCTTTTGACTCCTCCTCTTCTCCTCCTGGTCCCCTCTATCTCCCTACTCCCTCTTCTCTTCTCCATGTAACTCTGTGAACCTCTCTGGGTGTCCCTCGCTGTGGAGAATTGTTTCACCATTAACCTAGATGTTTTATCATCTGTGCTGTGTGGATGGAGAAGTCTTGAGGCTACTGTAAGAATAAGACTGAAAGCCAGTGGCAGGAGGCTTAACTCCAAAACTTGAGAATATCAGAGAACTCCTGATTCCAGGGAGCATTAGTAGACAAGAGCAGACCCCAAAGCCTCCATACCTACCCTGAAACCAAGCTCCACCCAAGAGCCAACAAGTTCCAGAGCAAGACATACCATGCGAATTCTCCAGCAAAGCAGGAACACAGCCTGAGCATTAAAAGACAGGCTGCCCAAAGCCATGCCAAACCCATCAACACCCCCAAAACTCACTACTGGACACTTCATTGCACTCCAGAGAGAAGAGATCCAGCCCCACCCACCAGAACACACATGCAAGCTCCCCTAACCAGGAAACCTTGACAATCCACTAGTCCAATCCCACCCACAGGGAGCAGGCTCCACAATAAAGAGGAACTATGAACTTCCAGCCTACAGAAAGGGCACCCCAAACACAGCAATATAAACAAAATGAAAAGGCAGAGAAATACTCAGCAGGTAAAGAAACATGATAAATGCCTGCCAAACCAAACAAAAGAGGAGGCAATAGGGAGTCTACCTGAAAAAGAATTCAGAATAATTCAGTACAGATGATTTAAAATCTTGTAAACAAAATGGAGTTACAGATAACAGACTCAAGACAAGGATTGAGAAGATGCAAGAAATGTTTAACAAGGACCTAGAAGAAATAAAGAATAGGCAATCAATAATGAGTAATGCAATAAATGAGATCAAAAGCACTCTGGAGGGAATCAACAGTAGAATAACTGAGGAAGAAGATAGCATAAGTGAGGTGGAAGATAGAATGGTGGAAACAAATGAAGCAGAGAGGGAAAAAGAAAAAAGAATTAAAAGAAATGAGGACAACCTCAGAGACCTCTGGGACAATGTTAAATGTCCCAACATTCAAATCATAGGAGTCCCAGAAGAAGAAGACAAAAAGAAAAGGCATGAGAAAATACTTGAGATAATAATTGAAAACATCCCTAAAATGGGGAAGGAAATAGCCACCCAAGTTCAAGAAACTCAGAGTCCCAAACAGGATAAATCCAAGGTGAAACACCCCCAGACACATACTAATCAAACTAAGGAAGATCAAACACAAAGAGCGAATACTAAAAGCAGCAAGGGAAAAGCAACAAATAACACACAAGGGGGTCTGCACAAGGATAACAGCTGATCTTTCAATAGAAACTCTTCAGGCCAGAAGGGAATGGCAGGACATACTTGAAGTGATGAAAGAGAAAAACCTACAACCCAGATTACTATACCCAGCAAGGATCTCATTCAAATATGAAGGCAAAATAAAAAGCTTTACAGGCAAGCAAAAACTCAGAAAATTCAGCACCACCAAACCAGCTCATCAATAATTGCTAAAAGATCTTCTCTAGACAGGAAACACAGAAAAGGTTTATAAACTCAAACCCAAAACAACAAAGTAAATGGCAATGGGATCATACTTATCAATAATTATCTTAAATGTAAATGGTTTGAATGCCCCAACCAAAAGACAAAGACAGGCTGAATGGATACAAAAACAAGACGCCTTATATATGCTATCTACAAGAGACCCACCTCAAACCAAGGGACACATACAGACTGAAAGTGAAGGGCTGGAAAAGATATTTCATGAAAATGGAGACCAAAAGAGAGCAGGAGTAGCAATACTTCTATCAAATAAAATAGACTTTGAAATAAAGACTGTAAAAAGAGACAAAGAACACTACATAATGATCAAAGGATCAATCAAAGGAGAAGCTATAACAATTATAAATATATACGCACCCAACATAAGAGCACCTCAATACGTAAGGCAAATGCTAACAAGTATGAAGGAGGAAATTAATGGTGACACAATAATAGTGGGAAAAAACAGTTAAAAAAAATAGTGGGAGACATTAATACCCCACTCACACCTATGGATAGATCAACTAAACAGAAAATTAACAAAGAAACAGAAACTTTAAATGATACAATGGAACAGTTAGACCTAACTGATATCTATAGGACATTTCACCCCAAAACAATGAATTTCACCTATTTTTTCAAGTGCTCATGGAACATTCTCCAGGATAGATCACATCCTGGGCCATAAATCTAGCCTTGGTAAATTCAAAAAAATTGAAATCATTTCAAACGTCTTTTCTGATCACAATGCTGTAAGATAGATGTCAACTACAGGAAAAAAAATTATTAAAAATACAAACATATGGAGGCTAAACAACATGCTTCTGAATAACCAAGAAATAATGGAGGAAATAAAAAAGGAAATAAAAATATGCATAGAAACTAATGAAAATGAAAACACAACAACCCAAAACCTATGGGATTCAGTAAAAGTAGTGCTAAGGGGAAGGTTCATAGCAATACAAGCTTACTTCAAGAAACAAGAGAAAAATCAAATAAACAACCTAACTTTACACCTAAAGCAACTAGAAACAGAAGAAATTAAGAACTCCAGGGTTAGTAGAAGGAAGGAAATCATAAAAATTTAAGCAGAAATAAATGAAAAAGAAACAAAGAAGACTATAGCAAAAATCAACAAAACTAAAAGCTAGTTCTTTGAGAAGATAAATAAAATAGACAAACCATTAGCCAGACTCATTAAGAAAAAAAGGGTGAAGAATCATATCAATGAAATAAGAAATGAAAATGGAGAAATCACAACAGACAACACAGAAACACAAAGGATCATAAGAGACTATTATCAGCAACTATATGCTAATAAAACAGAAACCTTGGAAGAAATGGACAAATTCTTAGAAAAGCATAACTTTCCAAAACTGAACCAGGAAGAAATAGAAAATCTTAACAGACCCATCACAAGCACAGAAATCGAAACTGTAATCAAAAATCTTCCAACAAACAAAAGCCCAGGACCAGATGGCTTCACAGGTAAATTCTGCCAAAAATTTAGTAGGGTAGGATAACACCTATCCTACTCAAACTCTTTCAGAAATTGCAGAGGAAGGTAAACTCCCAAATTCATTCCATGAGGCCACCATCACCCTAATACCAAAACCAGACAAAGATGCCACAAAAAAAAAAAAGAAAACTACAGGCCAATATCACTGATGAACAAAGATGCAAAAATCTTCAACAAAATTCTAGCAAGCAGAATCCAACAACATATTAAAAAGATCATACATCATGATCAAGTGGGCTTTATCCCAGGGATGCAAGGATTCTTCAATATTCACAAATCAATCAATGTGAAACACCACATTAACAAATTGAAAGATAAAAACAATATGATTATCTCAATAAATGCAGAGAAAGCCTTTAACAAAATTCAACACACATTTATGACATTTATGCTCTCCAGAAAGCAGGCATAGAAGGAAATACTCAACATAATAAAAGCCATATATGACAAACCCACAGCAAACATTATTCTTAGTGGTGAAAAATTGAAAGCATTTCCCCTAAAGTCAGGAACAAGACAAGGGTGCCCACTCTCACCACTACTATTCAATATAGTTTTGGAAGTTTTAGCCACAGCAATCAGAGAAGAAAAGGAAATAAAAGGAATCTAGATTGGAAAAGAAGAAGTAAAACTCTCACTGTTTGCAGATGACATGATCCTCTACATAGAAAACCCTAAAGACATCACCAGAAAATTACTAGAGTTAATCAATGAATATAGTAGAGTTGCAGGATATAAAATTAACACACAGAAATCCCTTGCATTCCTATACACTAACAATGAGAAAACAGAAAGGGAAATTAAAGAAAACAATTCCATTCACCATTGCAATGAAAAGAATAAAATACTTAGAAATAAATCTACCTAAAGAAACAAGTGAGTCTGAGTGAACTCCAGGAGTTGGTGATGGACAGGGAGGCCTGGCGTACTGTGATTCATGGGGTCTCAAAGAGTTGGACACAACTGAGCGACTGAACTGAACTGAACTGAACTGAACTGAACTGAAAGAAACAAAAGACCTATATATAGAAAACTATAAAACACTGATGAAAGAAATCAAATATTACACAAATAGATGAAGAAACATACCATGTTTGTGGATCAGAAGAATCAATATAGTGAAAATTATACTACCCAAAGCAATCTACAGATTCAATCCAATCCCTATCAAGCTACCAATGGTATTTTTCACAGAAATAGAACAAATAATTTCACAATTTGTATGGAAATACAAAAATTCTTGAATAGCCAAAGCAATCTTGAGAAAGAAGAATGGTACTGGAGGAATCAACCTGCCTGACTTCAGATTATACTACAAAGCTACAGTCATCAAGACAGTATGGTACTGCCACAAAGATAGAAACATAAATCAATGGAACAAAGTAGAAAGCCCATAGATAAATCCACCCACCTAAGGACACCTTATCTCTGACAAAGGAGGCAAGAATATACAATGGAAAAAAGACAAGCTCTTCAACAAGTGGTGCTGGGAAAACTGTCAACCATCTGTAAAAGAATGAAACTAGAACACTTTCTAACACCATACACAAAAATAAACTCAAAATGGATTAAAAATCTAAATGTAAGACCAGAAACTATAAAACTCCTAGAAGAAAACATAGGCAAAACACTCTCTGACATAAATCACAGCAAAATCCTACATGACTCACGTCCCAGAATCAGTTCAGTTCAGTTCAGTCACTCAGTAGTATCTGACTCTTTGTGACCCCATGGACCACAGCATGCCAGGCCTCCCTGTCCATCACCAACTCCCAGAGTCCACCCAAACCCAAACCCAGGTCCATTGAGTCCAAATTTGCTGACATATTGAGTGCAGCACTTTCACAGCATCATCTTCCAGGATTTTAAACAGCTCAACTGGAATCCCATTACCTCCACCAGCTTTGTTCATAGTGATGCTTTCTAAGGCCCACTTGACTTCACATTCCAGGATGTCTGGCTCTAGGTGAGTGATCACACCATTGTGATTATCTGGGTCATGAAGATCTTTTTTGTACAGTTCTTCTGTGTATTCTTGCCACCTCTTCTTAATATCTTCTGCTTCTGTTAGGTCTATACCATTTCTGTCCTTTACTGAGCCCATCTTTGCATGAAACGTTCCCTTGGTATCTCTAATTTTCTTGAAGAGATCTCTAGTCTTTCCCATTCTGTTCTTGTCCTCTATTTCTTTGCACTGATCACTGAGACAGGCTTGCTTATCTCTCCTTGCTATTCTTTGGAACCCTGCATTCAAATGGGTATATCTTTCCTTTTCTCTTTTGCTTTTTGCTTCCCTTCTTTTCACAGCTATTTGTAAGGTCTGCTCAGACAGCCATTTTGCTTTTTTGCATTTCTTTTTCTTGGGGATGGTCTTGAGTCCTGTCTCCTGTACAATGTCATGAACCTCCATCCATAGTTCATCAGGCACTCTGTCTATCAGATCTATTTCTTACTTAAGAAATCTAAAATTTCTTAAGATTAAATCTCTTTCTCACTTCCACTGTATAGTCATAAGGGATTTGATTTAGGTCATACCTGAATGCTCTAGTGGTTTTCCTCATTTTCTTCAATTTCAGTATGAATTTTACAATAAGAAGTTGATGATCTGAGCCACAGTCAGCTCCCACTCTTGTTTTTGCTGACTGTATAGAGCTTTTCCATCTTTGTCTGCAAAGAATATAATCAATCTGATTTCGGTGTCGACCATCTGGTGATGTCCTATGTGTAGTCTTCTCTTGTGTTGTTGGAAGACGGTGTTTGTTATGACCAGTGTGTTCTCTTGGCAGAACTCTATTAGCCTTAGCCCTGCTTCATTCTGTACTCCAAGGCCAAATATGCATAAAAGCAAAAATAAACAAATGGGACCTAATTACACTTAAAAGCTTTTGCACAACAAAGGAAATATAAGTAGGGTGAAAAGACATCCTTCAGAATGGGAGAAAACAATAGCAAACAAAACAACTGACAAAGAATTAATCTCAAATATGTACAAGCAGCTCATGCAGCTCAATACCAGAAAAATAAACAACCCAATCAAAAAATGGGCCAAAGAACTAAACAGACATTTTTCCAAAGAAGACATACAGATGGCTAACAAACACATAAAAAGATGCTCAACATCACTGAGACAATACGTTTCTGTTGTTTTAAGCCACCTAGTTTCTGATAATTTGTTCCATCAGTCCCAGGAAGTGAAAATGCATATCTTCGGTTTCCTATGTTTGTATTCTGCCCAGTAATGAGCTCTACCCTATGGAATAGGCCCTTGTGTATGATATCACTGCAAAATTCATACAAGCTTTGTCATCAGTTCAGTTCATTCAGTCGTGTCCAACTCTTTGTGACCCCATGGACCGCAGCACACCAGGCCTTAAAAGCTTTTGGACAACAAAGGAAATATAAGTAGGGTGAAAAGTCCATCACCAACTCCCAGAGTTCACTCAAACTCATGTCCATTGAGTCGGTCATGCCATCCAACCATTTCAACCTCTGTCATCCCCTTTTCCCGCTTTCAATCTTTCCCAGCATCAGGGTCTTTTCAAATGTCAGCTCTTCACATCAGGTGGCCAAAGTACTGGAGTTTCAGCTTCAGCATCAGTCCTTCCAATGAACACCCAGGACTGATTTCCTTTAGGATGGACTTGTTAGATCTCCTTGCAGTCCAAGGGACTCTCAAGAGTCTTCTCCAACACCACATTCAAAAGCATCAATTCTTTGGCGCTCAGCTTTCTTTATAGTTCAACTCTCACATCCATACAGGACTACTGGAAAAGCCATAGCCTTGTCTAGATGGACCTTTGTTGGCAAAGTAATATCTCTGCTTTTTAATATGTTGTCTCGGTTGGTCATAACTTTTCCTCCAAGGAGTAAGCGTCTTATAATTTCATGGCTGAAGTCACCATCTGCAGTGATTTTGGAACCCCCAAAAATGAAGTCTGCCACTGTTTCCACTGTTTCTCTATCTATTTACCATGAAGTGATGGGACTGGATGCCATGAGTGAAAAGGCTGGCTTAAAGCTCAACATTCAGAAAACAAAGATCATGGCATCTGGTCCCATCACTTGTCATCAGAACCCTACAAATTTATTTTTGTCTACTTTTTTATTGTGAAAGTATTTAAACTAATTTTAGGTGTATTTGTTTTGTAATCCTGGTTCTGCCCTGAAAAGTTGGGTAACAATGATTGACTTAGATAACCTTAGCACCTTAATTTCTATACTATTTAAGTTAGTGACCAACAAATGTTAGTTTTCCTTCCTGTAAACCTAATCTAAAAGATGTAACCTTTAAAAGGGCTCTTTACTGATAAAATGGTTATATCTAATCTTTTGTTCCAGATTTATTCCTCTTCTTCAAATCATTCCTTAATGATTTGAAGAGAACCATGCCATTATAATTCTATCAGCAGTTATAATAAAGTTTCTTCAGAACTTTTAAATTTGTGTCTATCCAATAGTGGTTATGGAAGGATCTGAAGAAACCCCAGATTTATGTGCCTAGCTCCTGTCTTCTGGAAAACTACCACAAAAAGGCATTCAATTATTCCTTTCTAGAATTTAATTTTGTGCATGTTATCAAGTAATTATTTTTCTAAATAAATAGCCAGTTATCCCAACATTATACTGAATAGTCCATTATTTGTTTTGAGATACTATTTTTAAATCACATATGGAAGTATCATATATAAGTATTTCTCTTTGTTTTCTATTCTACAGATACAGTTGTTTCATCTGTGGTATACCAATTATTTTGTTTCCTACAGACTACCATTTGAATTACTTGGACAGCAAGCCCTATTTTGCTGTTTCTAATTTTTAACAGTCACTTAGTTATTCCAGTAGCTCCTCCCGGCCGCCACTGACCTCGGATGCGGGGTAGCTCCTCTCGGCTGCCGTCCCTGACCTCAAACGCAGGGTAGCTCCTCTCGGCCATTCCTGCGCCGTCACAGCCTGGCACTCTAGGCCGCTGCCCCTGACCTAGGACCTGACACCACCCTTATGGCAGAAAGTGAAGAGGAGCTAAAAAGCCTCTTGATGAAAGTGAAAGAGGAGAACGAAAAAGTTGGCTTAAAGCTCAACATTCAGAAAACGAAGATCATGGCATCCGGTCCCATCACTTCATGGCAAATAGATGGGGAAACAGTGGAAACAGTGTCAGACTTTATATTTTGGAGCTCGAAAATCACTGCAGATGGTGATTGCAGCCAGGAAATTAAAAGACTCTTACTCCTTGGAAGAAAAGTTATGACCAACCTAGATAGTATATTCAAAAGCAGAGACATTACTTTGCCGACTAAGGTCCGTCTAGTCAAGGCTATGGTTTTTCCTGTGGTCATGTATGGATGTGAGAGTTGGACTGCGAAGAAGGCTGAGCGCCGAAAAATTGATGCTTTTGAGCTATGGTGTTGGAGAAGACTCTTGAGAGTCCCTTGGACTGCAAGGAGATCCAGCCAGTCCATTCTGAAGGAGATCAGCCCTGGGATTTCTTTGGAAGGAATGATGCTAAAGCTGAAGCTTCAGTACTTTGGCCACCTCATGGGAAGAGTTGACTCATTGGAAAAGACTCTGATGCTGGGAGGGATTGGGGGCAGGAGGAGAAGGGGACGACAGAGGATGAGATGGCTGGATGGCATCACTAACTCAATGGACGCAAGTCTGAGTGAACTCCGGGAGTTGGTGATAGACAGGGAGGCCTGGAGTGCTGCGATTCATGGGGTCGCAAAGAGTCAGACACGACTGAGTGACTGAGAGACTGAACTGAACTGAACTGAAGAGAAGGCTCTGTCCATGGGATTCTCCAGGCAAGACTACTGGGGTAGGCTGTCATTTCCTTCTCCAGACCATGGGGTTGCAAAGAGTTGGATATGACTGAGGAGACATAGCACGCACGCAAAAGGAGGCTCTGCACAGTGGACACGAACCAGCATTTCCAAGTCTACCACCTCCTACCAACTAAAATTAGAACCTTGTACCACCACTGCAATGGACAGATGAACTGTTATTTACAAAGATTTCTAGCTACTTGATTGTAACTTAGTTACCTGATTCTTTCTTGGCTAAGTATTTTGTGACATTTCTCTATTTTTTTCCCTCTGTTATCTGTTAATATGGTTCTTTCTACTTAGCTTCCCTCACAGCTCAGTTGGTAAAGAATCCACCTCTGATGCAGGAGACCCCGGTTTGACTCCTGGGTCAGGAAGATCTGTCTGAGAAGGGAAAGGCTACCCACTCCAGTATTCTGGCCTGGAGAATTCCATGGACTAAGTCCATGGGGTCACAAAAAGTCAGATGTGACTGCGCAACTTTCATTTCCACTTTCCTACTTAGAAGATAATATTTGATTTAAAAAGCTAATGCTAAGAATCTTGGTGCAGGATATTGGCTTGGGTGGTTATGATGGATCTCAAAGTTGTGTCTTAAGTTGTCTTCAGGAACTCTGAAATATAGGAATGTTGATGCTGTTCAGTTCAGTTTAGTTCAGTCACTCAGTCGTGTCCAACTCTTTGCGACCCCATGAATTGCAGTATGCCAGGCCTCCCTGTCCATCACCAACTCCCGGGGTTCACTCAAACTCATGTCCATTGAGTCAGTGATGCCATCCAACCATCTCATCCTCTGTCGTCCCCTTCTCCTCCTGCCCCCAATCCCTCCCAGCATCAGAGTCTTTTCCAATGAGTCAACTCTTTGCATGAGGTGGCCAAAGTACTGGAGTTTCAGCTTTAGCATCATTCCTTCCAAAGAAATCCCAGGACTGATCTCCTTTAGAATGGACTAGTTGGATCTCCTTGCAGTCCAAGGGACTCTCAAGAGTCGTCTCCAACACCACAGTTCAAAAGCATCAATTCTTCGGCTCTCAGGTTTCTTCACAGTCCAACTCTCACATCCATACATGACCACTGGAAAAACCATAGCCTTGACTAGATAGACCTTTGTTGGCAAAGTAACGTCGCTGCTTTTGAATATGCTATCTAGGTTGGTCATAACTTTCCTTGCAAGGAGTAAGCATCTTTTAATTTCATGGCTGCAATCACCATCTGCAGTGTTTTTGATGCTTAAGGCAACAAAGTTAAGTTATCTGTGTACAGTATTTTGAAGAAAGAAGCAATTGACTGTTTACTAATAAAGGAAATACCTTGTATCCATGCACAAATAAAATTTAAGATCTCTGGTCCCTAAACTCAAAGACCAGCTCAGATAAGTACCTGTAAATACCATAATCCCATACACTGACATTTGAGGAAAAAGCTATGGGGTGTGTGTGTGTGTTCAGTTGCTTCTGTCGTGACTTTGCAATCCCATGGACTGTAGTTTGCCAGGCTCCTCTCCACGGGATTTTCCAGGCAAGAATACTAGAATGGGTTGCTATTTCCTTCTCCAAAAGTCATGGTAATCTACAGTAACTACAAAGCTATAATTAACCAATGAGACAAAGTTCCTAAAATTGTTATCACTTCCTTATATAGTATCTGACAATGGCCTGATTCTTTTCATTACCACAATATAAAGTTGTGCTGGCACACCTTTCAGTGCCACTGGTTCCTAGAACACCAAACAAATACCTGCCTACAAAGGGCTCATGCATGCAACTACTTATGAAAGAAAGAGTAAAGCGAACAACTCAAAATGACAAAGTAAAGGGCAAGGGCTAGGAAGTTGTTCAAAGAGAGTTCAGGGTTCTAAAGTTCTAAATTCAGGAGTGACCAAAAGTACTTATTTGGTACCTACTATGTATCTACTGTGGAGAAGGCAATGGCACCCCCACTCCAGTACTCTTACCTGGAAAATCCCATGGACGAAGGAGCCTGGTAGGCTGCAGTCCGTGAGGTCGCTAAGAGTCAGACACGACTGAGTGACTTCCCTTTCAATTTTCACTTTCATGCATTGGAGAAGGAAATGGCAAAGCACTCCAATGTTCTTGCCTGGAGAATCCCAGGGACAGAGGAGCCTGGTAGGAGGCTGTTTATGGGGTAGCACAGAGTTGGAAACGACTGAAGTGACTTAGCAGCAGCAGCAGCATGTATCTGGTGGGACCACATGCCATGATCTTCGTTTTCTGAATGTTGAGCTTTAAGCCAACTTTTTCACTCTCCTCCTTCACTGTCATCACTTCCTCTTCAATTTCTGCCATAAGGGTGATGTCATCTGCACATCTGAGGTTATTGATATTTCTCCCGGCAATCTTGATTCCAGCTTGTGCTTCTTCCAGCCCAGCGTTTCTCATGATGTACTCTGCATAGAAGTTAAATAAGCATGGTGACAATATACAGCCTTGACACACTCCTTTTCCTATTTGGAACCAGTCTGTTGTTCCATGTCCAGTTCTAACTGTTGCTTCCTGACCTGCATATAGGTTTCTCAAGAGGCAGGTCAGGTGGTCTGGTATTCCCATCTCTTTCAGAATTTTCCACAGTTCATTGTGATCCACGCAGTCAAAGGCTTTGGCATAGTCAATAAAACAGAAATAGATGTTTTTCTGGAACTCTCTTGCTTTTTTGATGATCCAGCGGCATCTGGTCCCATCACTTCATGGGAAATAGATGGGTAAACAGCGGAAACAGTGTCAGACTTTATTTTGGGGGGCCCCAAAATCACTGCAGATGGTGACTGAAGCCATGAAATTAAAAGACGCTTACTCTTTGCAAGAAAAGTTATGACCAACCTAGATAGTATATTCAAAAGCAGAGACATTACTTTGCCGACTAAGGTCTGTCTAATCAAGACTATGGTTTTTCCAGTGGTCATGTATGGATGTGAGAGTTGGACTGTGAAGAAAGCTGAGTGCCGAAGAATTGATGCTTTTGAACTGTGGTGTTGGAGAAGACTCTTGAGAGTCCCTTGGAATGCAAGGAGACCCAACAGTCCATTCTGAAGGAGATCAGCCCTGGGATTTCTTTGGAAGGAATGATGCTAAAGCTGAAACTCCAGTACTTTGGCCACCTCATGCGAAGAGCTGATTCATTGGAAAAGACTCTGATGCTGGGAGGGATTGGCGGCAGGAGGAGAAGGGGACGACAGAGGACGAGATGGCTGGATGGCATCACTGACTCGATGGACGTGAGTCTGAGTGAACCCCGGGAGTTGGTGATGGACAGGGAGGCCTGGTGTGCTGCGATTCATGGGGTCGCAAAGAGTTGGACACGACTGAGCGACTGAACTGAACTGACGTATCTGGTGAGAGTATACAAAAGCAATGCTGAAGTTTTCCTATTAAAAACACTGAAAGTAGTAAATCTTCTATCTACTATAAACATAAAAACATAAACTATACACAAGAGATAACAGAAAGTGTATAGATATCATAAGTAGTCATGCATAAATGGACATGATTACAACCCTATTGATGGCAGCAATACATGTAAAGAAATATGGATCAATCAAAAGTAAAGTGATGGAAACAGAACACAGAAAAAAACAGATGTTAGAGAGATGCAAAAAATGGTAGCCTGTTCCTATTCATACACAACATGGAGGAGAAGAGATCAGCATCAAATATTAGCTAGATCTGTTTATCTCAGTAAGCAGGTTTATTGTGGGGCTAGAACTAAAAAGATAACAATATCTAAGACCTTCACAAATTTGCATCACACAATTAACCCCCTTTAGGATAATTTCACACTTGCCAAGTAGTATTAGGTTTTGCATACACAGATTTAACAACCATATATCAAGTAGCATTAACTATAGAAAAACGATCTGCATATAAGTGGACCTGTGCAGTCCAAATCTGCATTGTCAACATCAGTTTTTATATATATATATATATATATATATATATATATATATATCAGCCTTTTTTTTTTTTTTTTTACTACTAAGCTGCTCCTATGCCAATACTATACTACACTAATTACTGTTGTTTTTTACATAAGTTTATCAGGTAGATAAATTCTCTGTGAGTGTTCTTTACAGAAAAATTGGGGCAATTTTTTGTATTTTAAGTTTCAGATGAAGTTGAAAATAAATGTGATCACTCCATTTTTAAAAATCCTGTTAGGGGAGTGGGGTTGGAGGTTAAGAATTACACAACCATCCATGATGGATTAAAAGAAACTGGATTCACCCTCTTAGCTTAGAGAACTCGGAAACTGGACGAAAACATATAAAACAATGGTTTGAGACACTGAATAACAGTACAGAACCATGATACTTGAAAAATAGATCCAGTGAGCTCTATGATTGCCGCAGTCTGCATCCTGGAGGAAGCTTCAGGATAAATTTTCAGGGAGGAATATTTCAAAGAGAGCCCAGGGGTTCACTGACTTGAGGAGAAAGAAATCAGATAATAGGAAGGCCAAAGAGTTTACAGTATTCAAACCAGATTACTCAACAGGAATGAGCTGCACAACAACATATGAAAATAACATATGTAAAAGCAGAATTTATGTCAGGAATATAAGTTGGATTAATGTTTAAGAGTCAGGAAATAAAACTACTAAAAGAATAAAAGGAAAAACCATATGCCATAGATGTAGAAAAAGCATTTGACAAAATTCAATATGCTTTCATGATAAGAAAGCAAAAAGAAACCTCTTAGACTAGGGATAAAAAGGATTTTTTCAAATTAATAGGGATATCTTATTAATAGTGGCAGGTGGACTCAGTAGTTGTGGCGCATGGGTTTAGATGCTGTGCAGCATGTGGGATCTTCCCAGATCAGGGATCAAACTTATGTCTCCTGCATTGGCAGGCAGATTCTACCAGTGAGCCACCAAGGAAGCCCTTAAAAATAATAATAATAATTTTATTTATTATAAGCTTTGTTTTAAATAACCCTAAGTATTTTAAGGAAAATCCCAAAGACGGAGGAGCCTGGTGGGCTGCAGTCCATGGGGTCTCTACAAGTCGGACAGGACTGAGCGACTTCACTTTCACTTTTCAATTTCATGCATTGGAGAAGGAAATGCCATCCACTCCAGTGTTCTTGCCTGGAGAATCCCAGGGACGGTGGAGCCTGGTGGACTGCTGTCTATGGGGTCGCACAGAGTCGGACACAACTGAAGTGACTTAGCAAAACAGCAGCAACAGGTTAGAATAGTCTTATATATTTGCCATTTCTGATGCTTGTTAATGCTTCCTTGAAGAACCAGGTTTCCATCTGGTATTATTTCCCTTAAGTCTAAAGAAATTTATGGTATTTGGGTATAAATTCTCTTAACTCATCTCACATGCTAGTAAAGTAATGCTCAAAATTCTCCAAGCCAGGCTTCAGCAATACGTGAAGCGTGACTCCCTGATGTTCAAGCTGGTTTTAGAAAAGGCAGAGGAACCAGAGATCAAATTGCCAACATCTGCTGGATCATCGAAAAAGCGAGAGAGTTCCAGAAGAACATCTATTTCTGCTTTATTGAGTATGCCAAAGCCTTTGACTGTGTGGATCACAATAAACTGTGGAAAATTCTGAAAGAGATGGGAATACCAGACCACCTGACCTGCCTCTTGAGAAATCTGCATACAAGTCAGGAAGCAACAGTTAGAACTGGACATGGAACAACAGACTGGTTCCAAATAGGAAAAGGAGTGCATCAAGGCTGTATATTGCCACCCTGCTTATTTAACTTCTATGCAGAGTACATCATGAGAAACGCTGGACTGGAAGAAACACAGGCTGGAATCAAGATTGCCGGGAGAAATATCAATAACCTCAGATATGCAGATGACACCACCCTTATGGCAGAAAGTGAAGAGGAGCTAAAAAGCCTCTTGATGAAAGTGAAAGAGGAGAGTGAAAAAGTTGGCTTAAAGCTCAACATTCAGTAAAGGAAGATCATGGCATCCGGTCCCATCACTTCATGGCAAATAGATGGGGAAACAGTGGAAACAGTGTCAGACTATATTTTGGGGGGCTCCAAAATCACTGCAGATGGTGACTGCAGCCATGAAATTAAAAGATGCTTACTCCTTGGAAGAAAAGTTATGACCAACCTAGATAGTATATTCAAAAGCAGAGACATTACTTTGCCGACTAAGGTCCGTCTAGTCAAGGCTATGGTTTTCCCTGTGGTCATGTATGGATGTGAGAGTTGGACTGTGAAGAAGGCTGAGAGCCAAAGAATTGATGCTTTTGAACTGTGGTGTTGGAGAAGACTCTTGAGAGTCCCTTGGAATGCAAGGAGATCCAACCAGTCCATTCTGAAGGAGATCAGCCCTGGGATTTCTTTGGAAGGAATGATGCTAAAGCTGAAACTCCAGTACTTTGGCCACCTTATGAGAAGAGTTGACTCATTGGAAAAGACTCTGATGCTGGGAGGGATTGGGGGCAGGAGGAGAAGGGGATGACTGAGGATGAGATGGCTGGATGGCATCACGGACTCGATGGACGTGAGTCTGGGTGAACTCCGGAAGTTGGTGATGGACAGGGAGGCCTGGTGTGCTGCAATTCATGGGGTCACAAAGAGTCGGACATGATTGAGCGACTGAACTGAACTGAACTGAATTCATTTATCTAAAATGTCATTATGTCACCTCCATTTTTTAAAGGATATTTTTGCTGGCTATTGAATTCAAGGTCGAGGTTGAAAGTTTTTGTTTGTTTTTCTACAGCATTTTAAGGATACTGATCCACTGCTGTCTTCTGGCCTCCACAGTATTGATGATAAGTCACCAATCATTAAAATAGTTTTTATCACATAAAATGTATCATTTCCTCCTCCTGCTTCCAAGCTTTTATTTCTATCTTCAAGCTCTAGAGTGTGTTTAGGATGTTTATGATTATACAGTGGAAGTGAGAAATAGATTTAAGGGCCTAGATCTGATAGATAGAGTGCCTGATGAACTATGGAATGAGGTTCGTGACATTGTACAGGAGACAGGGATCAAGACCATCCCCATGGAAAAGAAACACAAAAAAGCAAAATGGCTGATGGGGAGGCCTTACAAATAGCTGTGAAAAGAAGAGAAGCGAAAAGCAAAGGAAAAAAGGAAAGATATAAGCATATGAATGCAGAATTTCAAAGAATAGCAAGAAGAGATAAGAAAGCCTTCTTCAACGATCAGTGCAAAGAAGTAGAGGAAAACAACAGAATGGGAAAGACTAGAGATCTCTTCAAGAAAATTACAGATACCAAGGGAACATTTCATGCAAAGATGGGCTCGATAAAGGACAGAAATGGTATGGACCTAACAGAAGCAGAAGATATTAAGAAGAGGTGGCAAGAATACGCAGAAGAACTGTACAAAAAAGATCTTCACGACCCGGATAATCACGATGGTGTGATCACTCATCTAGAGCCAGACATCCTGGAATGTGAAGTCAAGTGGGCCTTAGAAAGCATCACTACAAACAAAGCTAGTGGAGGTGATGGAATTCCAGTAGAGCTATTTCAAGTCCTGAAAGATGATGCTGTGAAAGTGCTACACTCAATATGCCAGCAAATTTGGAAAACTCAGCAGTGGCCACAGGACTGGAAAAGGTCAGTTTTCATTCCAATCCCAAAGAAAGGCAATGCCAAAGAATGCTCAAACTACCACACAATTGCACTCATCTCACATGCTAGCAAAGTAATGCCCAAAATTCTCCAAGCCAGGCTTCAACAATATGTGAACCGTGAACTTCCTGATGTGCAAGCTGGTTTTAGAAAAGGCAGAGGAACCAGAGATCAAATTGCCAACATCTGCTGGATCATCGAAAAAGCAAGAGAGTTCCAGAAGAACATCTATTTCTGCATTATTGAGTATGCCAAAGCCTTTGACTGTGTGGATCACAATAAACTGTGGAAAATTCTGAAAGAGATGGGAGTACCAGACCACCTGACCTGCCTCTTGAGAAATCTGCATGCAGGTCAGGAAGCAACAGTTAGAACTGGACATGGAACAACAGACTGGTTCCAAATAGGAAAAGGAGTGCATCAAGGGTGTATATTGTCTCCCTGCTTATTTAACTTATATGCAGAGTACATCATGAGAAAAGCTGGACTGGAAGAAGCATAAGCTGGAATCAAGATTGCCAGGAGAAATATCAATAACCTCAAATATGCAGATGACACCACACTTATGGCAGAAAGTTAAGAGGAGCTAAAAAGCCTCTTGATGAAAGTGAAAGAGGAGAGTGAAAAAGTTGGCTTAAAGCTCAACATTCAGAAAAGGAAGATCATGGCATCCGGTCCCATCACTTCATGGGAAATAGATGGGGAAACAGTGGAAACAGAGTCAGACTTTATTTTGGGGGGCTCCAAAATCACTGCAGATGGTGACTGCAGCCATGAAATTAAAAGATGCTTACTCCTTGGAAGAAAAGTTATGACCAACCTAGATAGCAATTCAAAAGCAGAGACATTACTTTGCTGACTAAGGTCCGTCTAGTCAAGGCTATGGTTTTCCCTGTGGTCATGTATGGATGTGAGTGTTGGACTGTGAAGAAGGCTGAGTGCCGAAGAATTGATGCTTTTGAACTGTGGTGTTGGAGACGACTCTTGAGAGTCCCTTGGACTGCAAGGAGATCCAACCAGTCCATCCTAAAGGAGATCAGCCCTGGGATTTCTTTGGAAGGAATGATGCTAAAGCTGAAACTCCAGTACTTTGGCCACCTCATGTGAAGAGTTGACTCATTGGAAAAGACTCTGATGCT
Organism: Capra hircus; assembly: GCF_001704415.2. NCBI lineage: Eukaryota > Metazoa > Chordata > Mammalia > Artiodactyla > Bovidae > Capra > Capra hircus. Next base: position 101,987,290 of record NC_030815.1, read on the forward strand.
GGGAGAGATTGGGGGCAGGAGGAGAAGGGGACGACAGAGGATGAGATGGCTGGATGGCATCACGGACTCGATGGACGTGAGTCTGAGTGAACTCTGGGAGTTGGTGTTGGACAGGGAGGCCTGGTGTGCTGCAATTCATGGGGTCACAAAGAGTCGGACATGACTGAGCGACTGAACTGAACTGAACTGAATGATGGTTTTTTCCATTTTTATCCAATTAGGAGTTTGCCAAGATTCTCAAATCAGTATATTTATATTATTTACCAAGCTTGGGGAAATAGCCATTATATCTTCAAATATTTCAAGTATGTCCCATTCTCTCCTCACTCCCCTTTTGGGACTTCATCTACATAGATGTAAGACTTTTTTTTTTGTTCCACAGGTCACAGGTTAATGTGTTGTCATCATTTTTCTCTCACTTGTTTGATCATTTCTACTGATCTATTTCAAGGCAGTGACTCTTTTCCTTGTAATTTACATTTGGTACATTTATCTTGTGAATTTTATATTTCAGATATTGTGTTTTCAGTTTTAGAATTTTATTTTGGTTTTTCTTTAGTTTCCATTTTTTCCCTGAGTTAAAAAATCTTTATTCATTTGGAGCATATTTTATTTCATTAAGCATAGTTATAATATCTATAATAATATCATCATTTGCTATTCCAATTTCTGAGTTGGTTGTCTATTTTCTTGAAATGGGGTCACATTTTCCTAATCTGAATTTTCTTGTATCCTAGATATTGTGAGTGATAAATCATGGCAATTCAGGATTCTGTATATTTCTTGGAGGAGTGTTAATGCTTTTATCAAGTAATTAACATTGTTGAACTCAAACTTTAAACTCTGTCTCTGCAGTAGCAGCACAAAAGAAAGCTCAGTTCAAAAGACAGAAAGATAGTAGTTGTGCCACACATGCATGGTTCGGGGCAGCCGGAGACTAGGGCAGAGTTTATTCACATAATTTGAGGTCCTCCCTCTTTGTGTCTCTTTTCTGGGATTTTCTCCTCATTTTCCAGTAGCTGTGGTTGCTATAAACTCAGTCTTGTGGTTTTTCATGTTAAGGAAAAAAAAAAAAAAAACAACTATGTGTTTTCTCTCAAATTATCTTCCTCTGCCACATCAAATTTTATCTTATGAGGGTGTCATACTTTTTTAATCAGTTAATTGGCAATTAACTGCTTTATCCAACTTCTCTGTTCTGTGATCACTATAGTACACTTTAACTGTGTATCATGGAACAGATTCCTGGAAGTAGGAGTGCAGTGTGCACTGTCAGATTTACATTTAAATAGGTTATACAAACTTGACTATGAAAAGCAGTGTATGAGAGATCTTTTTTTTTTTTTTTTGCAAACCATTTGTCTCAGCCAAAAAAAAAAAAAAAGACTTTTTTTTTTCTCAAATGTCTAACTGGGAAAATGAAATCCTTTAAATAAAAATGAAAATTATCTCTTTACTATGCTTTTCCTCACCAGAGAGGATGACCATACCCTTTTTCTCAGAGTATGTATGTCTGTCTTGCTTCTGACTTAAATAAATAAACTGCTTGTCTGTGTGCTCTCCCATTTAAAAAAAAGAGAGAGAGAGAGATCTTGCTTTCTGCCTCTCTTGCAAACCTGATTATTTAAAATTTTTGATTTAATAGAAAAGGTTCTTAGTTTTTCCTCTTCTGTATGTTCAGCATCTTTCTCTTTCCATACCTTCAGATTCTAAAAGAGTTATGTCTGGAAAGCTCTTTCATCATATATATATATGACTTGCTTCTGCACTCTTCAAGACTGTGTCACCACTAAGTGAGATTGAGCTTACTCCATCACCACCACCATCAAATTTAAAATTTCATTCTCTTACAATTGCATTCCACTTCTCTGTTTTGTCCTTTGCCATACCACTTGTCACCCTCTGTCATATTCTATATTTCACTTACAGTCTGAACTGTGTGGGTCCAATTATACATGGATATTTTTCAATAAATATATACAGTACTACACAATCCATGGTTGGTTGACTTCTTGGATATGAAGGATTTGGAGGGCCAACTATAGGACTTGAGCATTCTCAGATTTTGGTAACTGTGACTGGTCCTGGAACCAATCCCCTGTGGGGCAACTATATTTAGATTTACTGCCTGTCTCCCACTCTAGAATTAAGCTCTCTGAGGACAAGATTTCTTTCCTTCTTTTTTTGTTGACTGCTATGTCCCTCAGATTTATAATAGTGCCCAGCATATAATATATATGTGATCAAAAGTTCATGAAGAAATAAATGGTTTAAAACTGTTAATATAACAACTAACTCCATGCCCTTCCTCTTCTTTATATTGAAGAAATATTTCAGGAACATTTAAAAATATTTTAAAATTTTACTTAAACAATTATTCAGATTAGTGATTCTCAAAGTGTGGTCCCCAACCAACAGCATCAGCATCTTCTGTAAACTTATTTAAAATGCAAATTATCAGGCCAGATCACAAACCTACTGAGTCAGAAATTTTGTGGGCGGGGCCTGTTTCTAAAGTCTTTCAAGTAACAAGCCTTCTAGGCCATTGTGATGCATGCCCAATCAACTGTATCATGGATTTGGACTCACATCTGTATGTCTATTTTCTTTCACTGTTTGCCTCTAGTCGTTTTCAAATATTATTTCTTCATTCATTGATGCTAAATTTTAATTCATTTTTTACTGCACAGGATGACTTTCAGCATTCATTTTTTAATATTCAGGCACACTATACTCTTGATCATCCCAGGTGTGGCACTATTGTGGGTTCTCCAAGAGATGTAGGAAAGTTAATCTAGTCACACATGCAACTGCTTTATTCTTCTAAAAAGTGAGATTTATTACAGCTCTAGACAGTGATGAATTCATTCTGTGTATAGTGCCAGATTTTCATTTGGTAATAAATTACTGAGGGAAATGACTTTCAGATTTCATTTTCTTCACCTGAGAGTAAATAAGTTACTTGGTAATGAGTGTATAATATTCATGAGTTGATCTTTCAATACATGCATGTGCACGTGTACACACACAAACACAAGTTCTATTTTAAATATTTATACCTTTAAATTCTCAAAAAATGAGGTCAGTAAGGCAGCCACTGGGACAGGAAATATTTGCAAAGATAGCATTTAACCACATATTATTAAGGGTCTATAATTATGCTAGAACAGTACCTATTTATTTGAAATATTTATTGAGAAGTATTGACCATGACTAGAGAAGTCTTTCTTACCAACTCATGTTTATTCTGAGGAACAAATCAGGTAATGTAGTGAATGTGCTATGAAAAATATAAAAGATGACATATATATCAAATATTATTATTATCTTATATTCAAAACCATTTTTTGTCCTTATGTTACTGTTTTTAGTGTAACAACTTACATTTTAGAACAGTTCAGCTGTATTTTTAAGTCTGTAACTCATGAGGAAAAATAGGAAAACAGGTTTCCTGTGCAAACCCAAACGGATTAACAGTACCTTCTGGAATGCATGCTTGAGAATATTCTGAGGCCAAGTCTAGATTCACTCAGAAAGAGTGCACTGATCCATTCACAAGGTATGCTATTGGGCAAGAACAGGAAGTAGTGCCATTTGTTGCAATACATTTGAAATCCCAGATTGAAGTATTTGTATAAAAGCACTTTGAATATGAGGTAAAGTGGAGTGATTGTTCAGAAAATCCCTTTTATTCAGCTGCAATCACAGTTCATCTTCAGTCTTTAAAATTACAGTAAATAAAAGAAACAGCTCCAAGCAATAGTTGTAATTCATTATTTTAATGAAAGAATATGTTTGATAAGAAAAGCCTTCATGAATTCAGTATCAAATTTAATACCATATGCTCATTTATGAATAAGCCTAGAAACTTTTACTTAGTCAAATCACATCATAGAGTGGGTTCAGTGAAAATTTTCATTAGTGTTGATTTATACATATTAAAAGGATTTTAATTGTGAAAATAATATATGTACATGATTTTAAAATTTAAGCAGTATACAACAAAGAGAAAGTCTCTCTCTCATCCCAGACCTCATTCCTGTATGCCTGTGCCCAAAGGCAACCCCTAAGTTTCTTCTGTATTTTTTCAAACCAATCTATTTACATAAAAAATATGTATATACACATATACGCATACATACATACACACAGATAAATACATGTATACAAAGATATTAATACTTACATACACATGGACAGACATGCAAATACACACACCCTTTTGTACATAGATGGGAACAAACTATATACATAGTTGAGCAACCTGCTTATTTCACTCAACAATGTATCTTTGACAGCATTCCCTATTGGCACTGTGTGTCCTCAGCTGATTTCTTTCATTTTCTCTTAATTTTGCATTAACATTTTTATATAAATAATAATCCTCTTATAAAGTTTTCTGATAATACAAAGACTAGTGCGATAGTATCAAAGATGAAGCTTATACCAACAGTCACAGACGTTTATACACGGCACTAAACAGATATGCAAACTTAATTCTCATACATGGTGCTTAAGGACACAACACTCAAGCCACTCAGGAATTGTCAGAATATGTAATCTGGTTCTCTAGTGTACTGATTATTTAATTTATTAACAATTTTAAAAGCTTTATATTTCAGTCTGAATATATAGATCATTTATAACAATATTTTATATAAAAGGTTTAGTATCAAATTTAAACTCTCCATCCATTTCTTTTATGTGAAGATTCATTTTCAAATTCTCTTATGTGTAACAAGGTGTGACTTATTAAAGGCTTTCTAACATCCTTTAAGTACAGAATACATATAAGTTTAAATAAAACCTGTGTTCAGATTTCCCACACTAATTTCATTCATGAGCTTTCCCTTCTGAATGAGTTTTCATATGTTTGGTAAGGGATGCATTTTGTTTGAAGGCTTTTCCACATTCATTACATTCATAAGGTTTCTCTCCAGTGTGGGATCTCTGATGTATTACAAGTTGTGACTTTGCATTGAAGGCTTTCCCACATTCATTACATTCATAGGGTTTCTCCCCTGTATGAGTTCTCTGATGTACAATGAGGTGTGACTTTTGGCTAAAAGCTTTCCCACATTCATTACATTCATAGGGTTTCTCCCCAGTATGAACTCTCTGATGTTGAGTGAGACCTTCAATTTGTTTGAAGGCCTTCCCACACTGATTGCATTCAAATGGACTTTCACCTGTATGAGTTCTCATATGGTAAGTAAGAGATGAGCTATGTCCAAAGGCTTTTCCACATTCATTACATTTATAGGGTTTCTCTTTAGTGTGAGTTCTTTGATGTATAATGAGGTGTGACTTCTTACTGAAAGCTTTCCCACATTCATTACATTCAAAGGGTTTCTCACCTGTATGAATTCTCATATGTTTAGTAAGGGATGAACTATACTTAAAGGCTTTTCCACATTCATTACATTCGTATGGTATTTCACCCGTATGTGTTCTCACATGTTCAGTAAGAGATGAATTATACCTAAAAGACTTTCCACATTCCTTACATTCATAGGGCTTCTCACCTGTATGAGATCTCACATGTTGCATAAGATTTGAGCTATGTCTGAAGGTTTTCCCACAATCAGTACATTCATAGGGTTTTTCCCCAGTATGAACTCTCAGATGGTCAGTGAGAGCATGTTTATGACCATGGGCTTTGCCACACTGAACACACTCATATGGTTTTTCTCCAGTATGTGTTCTCTGGTGTACAACAAGGTGTGATTTTTGGCTAAAGGCTATCCCACATTCATTACATTCGTATGGTTTTTCCCCTGTATGAATTCTCTGATGGTCAATAAGTCCTTGTTTATGGCTGAGAACCTTCCCACATTCATTACATTCATAGGGTTTCACTTTATTCTGAGTTTTTTCACGCTTAGTAAGAGATGAGCAATGGCTGGATGATTTTTCATGTTCTTCTCCAGTTTGAATTTTGTCCTGTTCAGTATATTTCTTGTCAGTTTGAGTTTTGTCAGGCCCATTAGATGAGCTATAGGTAGATGATTTCTCACATTTTTTTCCAATTTGATTTTTGTCTTTCTTTGTATCAGATAAGCTATGACTGAATGATTTCCTATGCTCTTTAGCTATATCAGATTTCTTTTCTGCACAGTTTCTTAGGTCACCAGGTAAGTCTAAATTCTTTCCATGTGAATCAAATTTAAGAAGCTTTCTTTTTGAAGGAGTATATTTTGTACTCACATTTTTTTTCCACAATGAACTACGTTCATGGCTCTTTTTCTTAGTCAGAGTTGTTTTCTTGAATGCAACTTCCCTAAGGATTTTGTTTTGAGATTTCTGGTGGTTCTTTAGCTGGTCATCATCTTGATGGACTTCTTCTAAAGTGAAATTCAATGAGATACTCTTGTGAATCTTTGCACTCTCATATTTTTGAATATAACTTATAAAGAAATGCCCTGTTGTGGGGTTGAATCTTTATTTAAGCCTAGTATCCTAAAGGTCTTGGAAAAGACCCTGATCCTGGGAAAGATTGAGGGCAGGAGGAGAAGGGGATGACAGAGAATGAGATGGTTGGATAGCATCACCAAATCAATGGACATGAGTTTGAGAAAACTCCAAGAGATAGTGAAGGACAGGGAAGTCTGGCATGCTGCAATCCATGGGGTCACAAAGAGTCAGACATGACTTAGCAACTGAACAACAACAATAAAGTTTCCTAAAGTGAATGAAATATCAAGTGCAAACATTCCCGTCATTTTGGACTTGAGGGGGAAAGTGCTGTAGTAAAGACAGAAAAAGAAAATTGACAGTGGTGATTAGAAAAAACTTTGACTGTTTGTAAACATGACCTTGCAACCTGGGATAAAAGATGAAATAAACACAAAAAGCAGCGAACTGAAAAGAGATGAAGCTAAAAGAGCTTGTAATTTTAGCTGACACTTTTTGAAGTCTCTCCTCAGCCCAAACTTCCCAGCATTAATAACTGCAAATCCATGCATAGTGCTTTTCTCCAACACCCTATACTATATTCGCCCAAATCTCCGTAGTCACAGTCAGGGACAGCTGGCTCAAGCCAAGATGTCCAATAAGAGTATACTTTGTAAAAATCTGGACTCTAGTCAGTTTCCACTGGGTGCTAAATTTTAAAATGATATAAGACAAGTATTATAAAGCCATATCTTTCCTAAGTAAACTGAAAGTTCATTAGCACAAAGAATAAAGCATATATCCACAGAAAAGCAGAGATGTAAGATCATGTGTCCTCAAAGAGATCATTTACATAATTCCAATTTCTAATGGCTTTCTAGTACTGGCTCTAGTCCCTGGCTGAAGTACCATCCCTTAGGTTACAAAAGGCCTTATAATAAATTCCTCTATTTACTTAGGATAGCACAAGTAAAATTTTGTTATTGCTCCCCAAATAGCCAAAATAAGAGAAAATAAGTAAGCTCATCAAAGAGTACTGTATACAGGTGACTGAGGGATTAAGTACAAAAGGATGTTCTACTGCTCCCATCTATGATTAATATAATAATGACATTCCTGTACTAAAACACATCTGACTCTTATGTTAAAGAGTGTCTGACTCTTTGCAACTCTATGGACTGTAGCTCACCAGTCTCCTCTGCCCATGGGATTTTCCAGACAAGAGTACTGGACTAGGTTGCCATTCCCTCCTGCAGGGGTTCTTCCTGACCCTGGGATTGAACCCATGTCATCTGCATGTCCTGCATTGCAGGCAGATTTTTTACCACTAAGCCACCGGGGAAGCTCCTTCTCCGAGTTACCTGATGCTTTTACCATATTATAAAATTCACAGTAATGAGACTGGCAAATAAACTTCAAGACATTGGATTTGTAGTGTACACAAACACTTGCTTTCCAATAGTTTGCTATGGAGCATACCTTCCTGTCAGGTTACTCTAATTGCCAATTATAAATTTTAAGCTAATTCCCAACTCTAAGCAATTGCTCACATTCTTTCCTCCATACACTATACAATTATACATTTTGAGTTATCTTCTCAACCCAGGCTTCTGTACTCTGAGACCAAACTCAAATTGACAGATGTAAGCAGCCATGTTTTTAGTATATGATCCAACTTCTGGTTGAAACCAACTGATTGGACAACAGTAAACATCAACCCTAGCTATCTAACAATTTTCCTAAAAACTTAGAATTGAAGCTTGAAGACTTCTGTTAGCTAGATATGGACACTACATATGTAAAAACTAAACAACTTAGGAGCTAGGGCCACCATTTTGGGGGTGGCCTTTATCAACTATGGACATGGAAAAAACAGAGAAAGCTTCAGGATAGGAATTAAAGAGACTCAAAGGGAGAAACAGATATAAGAGTCCCCATGATTTCGGGGAAAAAAAAGATAAAAAGTAAATAGTCATTTTGGTAGTGAAAGAACATTACATGGATAAAGTAAAAACTGGGTTCAAACAGAAAGGAGTTATGGTGTTTGAATACCATTACTTTTATGGAGAACTTTTAAGAGATTTGTTCCCATAGAGTAGATCAATTTTTTATAAGTATACATAAAGTAGTGGTATAGATATAGTAGGAAGAACTGGAGTTGCCAGCTGCTTTTTCATTTAGGAAATTTTAAGTGATGCAAGCATCCTGAGAGAAAGACTATAACAAGAACTTTTCTGTAGCATGACAAAGGCTGTATCTTCCAATGCCCAAAGATGCTGGGAGAGATGGAGGCAAATCGCCTCCTGGGAAGAAAGGGATCAAAACTCAAACCTTTCCTCTTGAGGTATAACATTATAAGAACCTCTTACAATGATGATTTGGCTGGTCCCAATTGACAGTTAAAAAAGATATACATCACCACAAAGGAAATTTACCATGGGGGAGGAGAGGAGACTCTTAACTAGTTAACTGGTATAATGGTAGGATAATACTAGGGGAGTCTGGTCTGGCAGAGCATGTAATTAAGGCTATAAGCCTGTCCTGAATTTGAGACAGTAATTAAGACATAAATTTTAAGCTAAAATGACTGTAACTTCAGAAACCAAAGCGTGGAACGCACTAGAACCAGCAATCATTGGAGGGAATAGAAAATAGTCCTTCCTTAAAGAACCTCCGAAGATAATAGTAAGAACTTGAACCAAGAATAGAGTCACTGCAACAATGACAAGAATGCACATAGTAAATGACTTAGGAATATTTTTTAGGTGTAACACCAAGCATCAGCAAGAAAAGTGAAGATAGCCAAAACTGGAGCCATGAATGGATGAATCAAACACTATGAATTCTCTTCATTTGTCATTTGACAAACTGGTCCCTCCGGCCTTGAGAAATTCATGGAGTCTTGAAAATTCAGAGTTAAAAGAAACTTAAAAAGATATTGTGGATATTCTGCTAATTTGGGGGCTATCCGGTGCAGTTCAGTTGCTCAGTCGTGTCTGACTCTTTGCAACCCCATGGAATGCAACACGCCAGGCTTCCCTGTCCATCACCAACTCTCAGAACTTGCTCAAACTCATGTCCATTGAATCAGTGATGCCGTCCAACTATCTCATCCTCTGTCATCCCCTTCTCCTCCTGCCTTCAATCTTTCCCAACATCAGAATCTTTTCTACTGAGTCAGTTCTTCCCATTAGGTGGCCAAAGTATTGGAGTTTCAGCTTCAGCATCAGTCCTTCCAATGAATATTCAGGACTGATTTCCTTTAGGATGGACTGGTTGGATCTCCTTCCAGTCCAAGGGACTCTCAAGAGTCTTCTCTAACACCACAGTTCAAAAGCATCAATTCTTCAACACTCAGCTTTCTCTATAGTCCAACCCTCACATCCATACATGACTACTGGAAAAAGCATACTTTGACTATACAGACCCTTGTCAGTAAAGTAATGTCTCTGTTTTTTAATATACTGCCTAGGTTTGTCATAGCTTTTCTTCCAAGGAGCAAGTGTCTTTTAATTTCATGGCAGCAGTCACCATCTGCAGTGATTTTGGAGCCCAAGAAAATAAAATCTGTCACGGTTTCCATTGTTTCCCCATCTATTTCCCACGAAGTGATGGGACCGGATGCCATGATATTTACTAACTGAGCTATCAGGGAAGCCTGAAGTACTCTGCATATAAGTTAAATAAACAGGGTGACAATATACAGCCTTGACCTACTCCTTTCCCAATTTGGAACCAGTCCATTGTTCCATGTCTGGTGCTAACTGTTACTTCCTGATCTGCATACAGATTTCTCAGGAGGCAGGTCAGGTGGTCTGGTATTCCCATCTCTCAGAATTTTCCAGTTTGTTGTGATCCATGCAGTCAAAGGCTTTGGTGTAATCAATAAAGCAAAAGTAGATGTTTTTCTGGAATTCTCTTGCTTTTTCTATGATCCAACAAATGTTGGCAATTTGATCTCTGTTCCTCTGCCTTTTCTAAATCCAGCTTGAACATCTGGAAGTTCTCAGTTCATGTACTGTTGAAGCCTCTCTTGAAGAATTTTGAGCATTACTTTACTAGTGTGTGAGATGAGTGCAATTGTGCAGTAGTTTGAACATTCTTTAGAACTACCTTTCTTTGGGAATGGAGAAGGCCTTTCTTGCCTTTGCTTTTTGGGGGGGCTGTAGCGGTATATAATAACTGTATGTTTTAACATTTGGTGGCAACATCTTAGATGAATTATTTTTCTAAAGGGGGGAAGTTAGGAAATCTACCTAAGAATTGGAGCAATTTAGGAATGGGATAATATGAATCTGATTTGAGTGATGTCAGTCAGAATTGAGGGGAAAAAAAAAAAACAGCAACTAAGGAAAGAATAGTAAAAGAGAGCACAGAGAGCAAAGGTTCATGGGAATTCCATGGTAGACAGGTCTAAAATTTGACACTGATAAAAACAGGGAAGGTGAGAGGAAGCTCTAATTTAGGAAGAAAGATAAAGCTTTCAATTTCTGATCATCTGAGAATGAGCTATCCTGTAAGGAGGTAAAATATAAGACAAGGAATTAGAGCTTTATCTGGATAAGATTCAGAAAACTAAGATCATGGCATCCGGTCCCATCACTCCATGGCAAATAGATGGGGAAACAGTGGAAACAGTGAGAGACTTTATTTCTTTGGGTTCCAAAATCACTGCAGATGGTGACTGCAGCAATGAAATTAAGAGACGCTTGCTCCTTGGAAGAAAAGTTAGACTAACCTAGACAGCTTATTAAAAAGCAGAGACATCGCCAGTCTATGTCCGATGCAGGATACAGCATGCTTGGGGCTGGTGCACGGTGATGACCCAGAGAGATGTTATGGGGAGGGAGATGGGAGGGGGGTTCATGTTTGGGAACGCATGTACACCTGTTGTGGATTCATGTCAATGTATGGCAAAACCAATACAGTATTGTAAAGTAAAAAAGTAAAAATAAAAATTTTTTTAAAAATAAAAAGCAGAGACATTACTTTGCTGACAAAGGTCTGTCTAGTCAAAGCTATGGTTTTTCCAGCAGTCATGTATGGATGGGAGAGTTGAACTATAAAGAAAGCTGAGTGCTGAAGAATTGATGCTTTTGAACTGTGGTGTTAGAGAAGACTCTTGAGAGTCCCTTGGACTGCAAGGAGATCCAACCAGTCCATCCTAAAGGAAATCAGTCCTGAATATTCATTGGAATGACTGATGTTGAAGCTGAAACTCTAAAACTTTGGCCACCTAATGGGAAGAACTGACTTATTTGAGAAGACCCTGATGAGCTTGGAAAGAATGAAGGCAGGAGGAAAAGGGAATGACAGAGGATGATGAGATGGTTGGATGGCATCACTGACTTGATGGACATGAGTTTGAGTAAGCCCCAGGAGTTGGTGATAGACAGGGAAGCCTGGTGTGCTGCAGTCCATGAAGTCACAAAGAGTCAGACATGACTGAGCAACTGAATTGAATTTAACTGAACTGCAAGGGTTAGGGAGGAAATGGAAATAATGATGGTGGTATAGACCATAGGTCTAGAGCATTTCACAGAGAAAGTGGGGAAATGGAAAGTAATGAGGGGCAGGAGCATCACGCCAAGAGATTTGGAAAGAGTACAGATTTAAGAGTGTCTAAATACCTAAGGAGAGAAATTTGCTACTATGGGGTCTCAGAGTATGGGTGAACAAAGGTAGAAAAGCTGAGGATATTAGGAAAGGGGGGATAATTTTAAAAAGCATTGCTTTTGAGAGATAAAGTTTCCCCTCATAGCTCAGTCAGTAAAGAATATGCCTGCAATGTAGGAGACCTGGCTTCGATTCCTGGGTCAGGAAGATCCCCTGGAAAAGGAAATGGCAACCTACTCCAGTATCCTTGTCTGGAGAATCCCATGGACAGAGGAGTCCATGGGGTCGCAAGAGTAAGCAGGAATGGCATTAGCTAAGAAAACAGTTAAAAGGGTTCACTGCTTTCTCAAAACTGAGCAATGGAAAGCCTAGATTAGGAAAGATGGCTACATATGGATGGGTCAGTTAGGCATCTGATTGTCTGGTGCCCAAGGTTTAGAGCTCTGTTTTTCACCATTTTTCCAAACATAACCCAAGTAGTATAGCAGATTGCATTATCATTCCTTATAGATTACTCCTCCCAGCCCAATTGCATGACCATTTAATCCTCCCATTCCTACCCAGTTGAATTTGGGAGTAGAAAGGTGACCTGCTCTGACCAATAAAATGGTAAGAAGAAAGAGATATCTACCACCACATCCAGTGATTTTTAACTCATCATATGGTTCCATTCCTTCTTCTCTCCCTCTGTAATGAGATCAGAATTTGCCAAATAGGGGCTGCTCTTTCAGTGCAGGTCACAAGATAATGTGGGAAAGGACTGCAGCTTGAGCAAGAAACAAATCTTTCTTTTTGTAGGACACTAAGATTTGGGGAGGTGGGGGATCTTTCTTTAATGGGGCATAACTTAGCCTAAGTTGACTGATACAAGTGGTATAAGCAAATTCCCGTAAATCACACTGGCTCACAACTAGTGAATCTCATATGAGGACTTCCCATGTGGGCAGGGTCACAGAAACAAGTAGAATCTCCAAGGTTAGAGAATCTTTGTAGTTTGAACTCCTATTCCCCTGGGAGATTTTTATATTTTTCTACTTCCCAGTTAAGAAAGAAGGGTCTTTAAGACCATTAAGACCTTTAAGAAGAATTTCAGAACAAATTTTCTTTGAAGAATTCCAAACCCAGGCACTTATGGTTAATTAATATATGACAAAGGAGGCAAGAATGTACAATGGAGAAAACAGGGTCTTTTCAATAAGTGGTGCTGGGGAAACTGGACAGATACATGTAAAAGAATGAATTTAGGACATCTTTAACACCACATACAAAAATAAACTCAAAATGGGAAGAAGACCAAATACTATAAAACTCCTAGAGGAAAACACAGGCAGAACACTCTTTGACATACCGCAGTGATCTCTTTTTGGACTTTCTCCTAAAGGAAATAAAACCAAAAATATAAACAAATGGGACCAAATTAAGTTTTTGCACAGCAAAGGAAACCATAAATAAAACAAAAAACAACCTATGGAATGGGAGAAAATTTTTGTAAATGATGTGACTGACAAGGGCTTAATCTGCAAAATATTCAGACAGCTCATATAGCTCGATATCAAAAAAAAAACAACCAACCCAATCAAAAAAATGGACAGAAGATCTAAATAGACATTTCTCCAAAGAATACATACAGGTGGCATATGAAAAGATCCTTAACACCACTAATTATTAGAGAAATTCAAATCAAAACCACAATGAGGTATCACCTCACACCAGTGAGAATGGCCATCATCAAAAAAAAAAAATCTACAAATAACGAATACTAGAGAGGATGTTGAGAAAAAGGAACCCTCCAACACTGTTAGTGGGAATATAAATTGGAACAGCCATTATGGAAAACTATATGGAAGTTTCTTAAGAAACTAAAAATAGAGCTACCATATGATCCCGCAGTCCCACTCCTGGACATACATCTAGAGAAAGACACAATGAGAAAAGATACATGCACCTCAATGTTCATTGCAGCACTATTTACAATAGCCAAGACATGAAAGCACCTAAATTTCCATCAGCAGATGAACAGACAAAGAAGATGTGGTACATTTATACAACAGAATATTACTCATCCAATAAAAAGAATGAAATGATGCCATTTGTGGCAACATGGATGGACCTAGAGATTATCACACTAAGTGAAGTAAACCAGACAGAGAAAGACAAATATCATCTGATATTGCTTATATGTGGAATCCAAAAGAAAAAGATACAAATGAACTATACAAAACATAAACAGACCTATAGACCAAAGAGGAAAAAGGGGGGGGGATAATTTAAGAAGTTAGGATTAACATAAATATACTACTATATATAATATAGAAAACCAACAAGGACCTACTATATAGCACAGGGAACTTTACTCAGTAATTTGTAATAACCTATAAGGGAAAAGAATCTCTTTAAAAAAGGTATATATATATATATATATATGTATAACTGAATCGCTTTGCTATACACCTGAAACTAACACAACATAGTAAATCAACTACCTTCAGTAGAAAGAAAAGATATATAAATATTTAACAGTAAATAATAAAAGTGTGGGAGAAAGCAAGAATTCCAAAGTTATCATCAAGAAACTAGGAACTTACTTCCATTGGCTCCTATTTCCTTGGTTCTTGCTATTTCACTTGAGCCAGCTTGTTTGGGTCTTTTCCCCTTCCCTAGCCATGGCTCTTCTCCTTTTTCCAACTTGGATATCATGTCTGGTTTGAGAGCCTGATACCCTACTCATGAGAAGAGACAGAAATTGAGTGTTAGAACAACAAATATCCCAGAAATCAATCCCTAACATCTGAGTTTCAGAGCTTGTAAAGCATAAAAGAATATGTGGCTTCAGAAATTTCACAGTGCAATGCCCACATACCCCATCTGAGTAGATCCTCCATTTTCAAGGCAGGAGCACACGTATTCTGCCTAGTACCCAAAGGGATTACAACTTTTTGATTCATAAAAATCGAGGATAAACTTATCAAGGGCATCAGAGAGAAGGCATCAGAGTAAGTATATTTTGAATTACAAAGAAACTATCCTTACCCATCGAGGCTAGGTTGCTGTAATTCTCCAGCATCACATCCTTGTACAGGCTTTTCTGAGCAGGATCTAGTTGCTCCCATTCCTTCCTGGTAAAGGCCATAGTCACATCATTGAATGTTACTGATCCCTGTAAAACAGCACATTACTAGTTCAGTCTAATGTTATCCACATCAGTGAGAGATTTGGACAAGACAATAATTACTTGTTCTTACCTTGTCCATTCACTGTTTGTCATAAAGTTTTTTTTTTTTTTTACTCATTTTTGTTTTTGAGAGGCAAAAACCACATTAAGAAATATCCCTATAATGGAATGAATGTCTGTGTCCCTCCAATTCATATTTGAAACCTTGCCCTACAATGTGATGATATTAGGAGACAGGGCCTTTGGGAGAAAATTAGAATTAGATGAGGTTATGAGAGTGGGGTTTTCATGAGTGGGAACAGTGCCCTTATAACAGTTATGAGAGAGCGTGCTTCCTCTCTCTGCTCTTTCTGCCAAGTAAGGATCTAATGAGAAGTCTGAAACCTGGAGGAGGGCCGTCACCAGATTCCAAAGTGCTCTCAGACATGTAGCCTCCAGAACTGTCAGAAATCAACTTCTGCTGTTTATAAGCCATTCAGTCTAAGGTACTTTGAAAAATACCATATGATTATCAAAGAGAAAGACAATTACAACAAACAAACATGTTAGAATCAGTCTTCATCTTTATAACTAAACACTACAGATATAGAGTTCTGAGGTAGAAGAACTTAGACCCTCGGTTTTTATGAGCAGTCAAAAAATCAATTCTGTTTGGAAGCAAAAGTAAGATATTTAGGTATGTAAGGATTTGGAAAGTATATTACCGATGCACTTTAAAAATAAAGAGAAGAAGGGAGGGAGAAATCGGGAATGTGGTAGGAAGAGGAGAGAGAGGAGAAGAGGAATAATTTTTAAAAGAAGGAAAACTGGATCAGAATAATTTTGAGATTGGGAAAGACTTAATAATATCCAAGAGAGAACTGTGAATAATAAAACCAGTAAAACTGTCTCGTTACATCCAAGTCACTTGATAAACTTTCTTGTGCAATTGTTATAAAAATATCCTTGGACTTCCCTGGTGGTCCCATGGTAAAGAATCTGCCTGCCAATGCAGGGGACACAGGATTGATCCCTGATCCAGTAAGATTCATGCCACAGGACAACTAAGCCCATGTGCTCCAACTACCAAGCCCACACTGTGGAGTCAGAGAGCCACAACTGCTGAAACTCACATGCCCTAGAGCCCACGTTGCTCAAAAAGAAAAGCCACCTCAGTGAGAAGCCCATGCACTGAAACGAGAGTAGCCCCTGATCACCGCAACTAGAGAAAGCCTTCAAGCAGCCATGAAGACCCAGTGCAGCCAAAATAAATAAATAAATTTTAAAAATTTTAATCCCTAAAATCAAGAGGTATGATATAAGAAAAAGAAGCAGGCATACGATTGGTTGTGGGTGGGGAGAAGCAATTAAATAAAGCATGTTAAAGTTCTCCTCTTGTTAGGTAGCTACTGTAGAATTTTGAAGCTAATAAATATGTATTCAAACATGTCTGTTTGACATTTAAAGATCATCCCCACTGCCCTAAACTGCCAATCAATTATCTGCGTGTGTCACCAGTCTCTGAGCTCACAAACTTGCAGTCACTGATTCCCATAACTCCTGTCACTAATTCTTACTGGTTTCCCAATCACTGAGCCAGCATGGTCCTTCCTAATTCCAAAAGGACTGATCCCAGCAAGCCTTCCAATTACTAACAGCAACAGATCTCTGCAGCAACTTGCCCTCATAAACACTCTGTTCACATACTGCCACGGGTTCCTCAACTATTGATGCCAGTGGTACATACTAATCTCCACCTAAGATATGACAGCCAAATGCTATCAATCCCCATCATTGACACCAACAGAACCGTCAC
The DNA here is from genome assembly GCF_001704415.2 of Capra hircus. NCBI lineage: Eukaryota > Metazoa > Chordata > Mammalia > Artiodactyla > Bovidae > Capra > Capra hircus. Next base: position 102,004,266 of record NC_030815.1, read on the forward strand.
ACAGCCTTTACAGAAACCTTAACCACTGCCAATAAACTCCACTACACACACCCTTTTCAGCTATTTCTTCACCTGCTTGCTTTTTTAAATTTAATGTTTATTTATTTGTCTGCATCAGGTCTTAGCTGCAGCATGTGGGATCTAGCTCCCTGACCAGGATTGAACCCGGGCCCCTCTGCATTGGAAGCATGGAGTTATAGCCAGTGGACCACCAGGGAAGTCCCATCGCCTGCTTGTTTCAACCAAAACCTACTTGTCACCTGAGGATTCTGCTCCCTTACAGTATTCCCCAATAGAAGTTGTTTCCCCACCTCCACCCCAATCTTAGAGCCTTAAGATGAAGTAAATTACACTTTCAACTGTTTTTCATTCATCCTTCAAAACCCTATCTTGTTTAGAGTATCACCAGGCTTTAACCCATTAACATTCTGGTTCAGTGATTCACTAGAAGGACTCACAGGACTCAGTATATAGCTGTACTCATAGCTATGATTTAGAACAACAAAGAATTCAAAGCAAAATAAGCTAAGGAAAAAGGGGTAGGATGTAAAGCACAGAGGAAGACAGGAACAAATTTCTAAGAGTCCTCTCCCAGTAGGGGGCTTCCCTGGTGACCCAGACAGTAAAGAATTTGCCTGCAACGCAGGAGACCTGGGTTCGATCCCTGGGTCAGGAAGATCCCCTGGAGAAATGGCAAGCCACTCCAGTATTCTTGCCTGGAGAATCCCCACGGACAGAGGAGCCTGGCAGGCTAAAGTCCATAGTGTCACAAAGAGTTGGACAGGACTGAAATGACTTAGTACGCCTTTCTATTGTGTCATTCTCACTGACACACAAAGTTGTCTCAATATCATTCATCTGAGGAAAATCCTCTCTCAATCTCATGCCCCATCCAATATCCATTTCTTTGCTCCCCTTATCAGCAAAACTCTTAAAGCTTTTTGTCTATATTTGCTGTCTCTACTTCATTACCTCCCATTCTTTAACTCTCCCACCAGATTTTACCCCTGTCATTCCACTCTAAGAGCTCTAATCAATCAAAATAACCATGGAACTACAACTTGCCAAAGTCAAATTCTCTGTAGTCATACTCTGGGGACTGAGTACTCCCACTGATGCTTCTTTGACAACACATTTACACAGTTTTCCTCCTACCTCAGTGGTTACCTCCTACCACCTACCTCATTCTTCTCCTCCTCCCCTCTCCCTCTCCTCCGCCTTCTTCTCCTCCACCAGAACTCAAAACATCAGACTGACCCAGAACTCTTTGAGTTTTTGCCCTCTTTTCTCCCCTATCTGTCATCTCTTCCTAGATGATTTCATTCAATCTTATGCCTTTAAATGCCATCTTTACGTTGATCCCTTTCAAATAAGGATTCTTCAGTCTAAGTCTCTCCTGAGTTCTAGATTTATATATCTAACAATTACTCAACATCTCTACTTGAACATGTATATAACAGGCTTCTGGCCACTGCTCAAACAGAACTATGGCTTATCTACCTTGGCTCTCCTTTAAGCCATCAAATCAGGTCTTCTCCAACACAACCCTTTCTCAGGAAATGGAATCTGCCAGTTCCAAAAAGCCTAGGTGTAAATTTTGATTCTTCTTTTCCCTCTTGCTCCATATCATCAGTAAGTCCTACTGGCTCATCTCCAGGCATATTCTAATTCTGACTTTTCATTTCACCTGTAAACCCCAATCATCACCTCTTACCTTTAACTCCTGCAGTAACTACTAACTCACCTGCCTGGACCTCTGCGCACAGAGGGGAACAATTCCATCTCTAACAACCACAGACACTGTAATTGCTGACTCCCGTAGACATTCCCATTTACGACTCCCACAGTCCTCCCCCATCTCTGATACACCCCGAAGCCCTTATTTCTTATCCCCGCGGCCTTCCAAACTCTGACTTTCCGGTGACTGCCGCAGGCCCCTCCCCGCCACCACTGTCACCGCAGATCCCTCAAACAACGATTTCCTTAAACTGCATAGACAGCCCTCTAGCACTATCCCTTAGCTCCCTGAGGATGCTAAAATCATCCTCCCGCCCGTGCAAAAGGCCCTTCAACATCGACTCCAATTCCCAAATCACCTATTTCACAGACTACAGTAACCCTCCAGCCACTGATGCCCGATTAAACCACAGCTGACCACCAGACCACCCCGCCCCATCATCGCGCTCACCGCAGCGCTGCCCCCGGACCCCGACACAGCCATCTCCGGAAAGCACTCGGCCTCTCCGGCTGTCCCTGCACTCCTCCTCCGGTCCACGGTCGCTGGCTTTGTCGGGAACTGGGCGCAGGCGGTGGCCGACATGGCGACCACCCGGAGCGCGGCCTCGGCCGGTCCGGCAGCTGCGATGGCGGCGCCCTTGGGTATGGGCCATGGGCGCGGCCATGTTGGCTGAGGCGCTGCCGTACAGCGGAGACAACGCTGTCGGGGAGGGGTCGGAGGTCGGAGGCCCGCTGCCGGGCTTGCTTAGCTCCTCTGGCGGTGGTGAGATGCGACCGGGCAGAAACCGGGCTCGCAGAGTGCTACTTGCAGAGTGCTTCACTGTGCGTGACACCCTACTCCTGGTACTTAGAGGTTTCAGTTCTTGAGGACAGAATGTGGAGTTGCCTTTCCCAGTCAGTGCAGCCAGCTGCGGGGAAACAAGGAATTGCCGACTATCGCGGACTCCAGAGAGCTGGGATAATGAGAGAAACTGGAGGGAGAAAAAGGAAATGCCCAATCGGGCAGATGCCATAGATGTTTTATAGAGAGAGAACGCTAATCTTGGAAATAGATTTCATTTATGATATGAGAGCAATGGGAAAAACTGACGCACCAAATTAAGTGAACACATCGCTGCTCAGTGACAGCCAGAGTTCGACGGTGATGCTTCAGTCCTATATTGTAATGAAGCAATTGGAGTAGAAATATTCTCTCATTGTGCCATTTCATGTACAAACGTCACTCATTTAACAATTATGTGCTGAGCTTTTATAATGTATGCAGATTGGATTGCTTGGGTTTGCTAGATAATGAGAAAACAGTGGAGATTCAGACACAGCCTTTATTCACCCTCTTATGGAATTTACAATGGGGCAGGGGCTGGTAAAATTATCCAAATATTTTATTCTTTTTTCCAGAGTCAAACATAGCCTGTTTTGCACCTTCCACTTATATGTGCTTTAAAAAAAAGAAAATCCAACCAAGTAAATTAGAATATCTAATTGACTTTATTAAGAGATTCATCATTAGGACAGCATTTCATTTAGCAAACAGAAACACCATCTGAGGAGCTGTGAAGAATGGAATATTTTTAAAGGTATAAAAGTGCTGGGACAGGGGAATTAGGATTATTTCAAACGAAGTCACTCTCCTTTGAGGCAAAGAAGGGGATGTCTCCAGTCCCAGCAATGCCTTCCTAGCCTTCTGACATCAACTTAAGAGCAAATTATGTTATAAATATTGTGATGCCTAGAATTCTAGCATGGGTCCCATATCTCTGCTCCCTAGTGTTATACCTTTGTGAGAACCCCTAACTTTCAGTGCAGGAGGAACCTATGGTTGCATAGAATATTACTCCCATGATTAGATCCCAAATCAGTTAACTTTAAGTTGATATAAATGGAGATAATCGGAGGGAATAATACTCGATGATTAGATCCCCAATCAGTTGACTTTTCAATTCAATTGTTCAGTTGTGTCCAACTCTTTGTGACTCCATGGATTGCGGCACACCAGGCTTCCCTGTCTATCATCAACTTCCAGAGCTTGCTCAAACTCAAGTTCATTGAGTTGGTGATACCATCCAACATTTTAGCCTCTGTCTTCTAGTCCTGCCTTCAATCTTTCCCAGCATCAAGGTCTTTTCCAATGAGTCAGTTCTTCACATCAGGTGGCCAAAGTATTGGAGTTTCAGCTTCAGCATCAGTCCTTTCAATGAATATTGAAAGAGAACCCCATGAACAGTTGACAAAAAATGGAGATAATTATGGTAGGCCTAATTTAATCATCTGAAACTTTAAAAGTGGCTGGACCTTTCTAGCAGTCAGAAATTTCAAATATGAGAAGGTGTGTGGATGGAGCTACATAGTAAAGACCTGAAAGCCACATCTGAGAACTGAGAGTGGTTTTTGGTCTACCACTAGCACAACACTAGGAAAAGGCAACCCACTCCAGTATTCTTACCTGGAAAACTCCATGGACAGAGGAGCCTGGTGGGCTATAGTCCATAAGTTCACAAAGAGTCAGACATGACTGAGCACAACAATAACTAGCAAGGAGTTGTTACTCCTACGACTGCAGGGTAAATGATTTCTACCAGAAACCTGAGGGAGCCTGGAAGCATGTATGTCTCTAGTGGACCCTGAGATCAGGACACAATCACCCAACACCTGAATTTCAACTTTGTGTGCCCTTGATGGGAACCCAGCCATACCATGCTCAGACTTCTGACTTGCTGAAACTCAGATAGTAAATTTGTGTTGTTTTAATCCAGTACAGTTAGTGATAATTTGGTCTGCAGCAGTAGAAAACTAAAGATTCAGCAAAAATTGAAGGATAAATAGTAATTGAAATTCCTCTTCATCTACTGGAAATACAGCCCCTCCCTCTGTGTCCCAGATAGAGCATCTTTGAGCCTCACCATCTGAGTATGGCAATTGCTGCCCCTCAGCTGGTAAAGAATCCACCTGCAATGCAGGAGACCTGGGTTCGATCCCTTGATTGGGAAGATCCCCTGGAGAAGGAAAAGGCTACCCACTCCAGTATTCTGGCCTGGAGAATTCCATAGACTGTATAGTTGGTGGGGTTGCAAAGAGTCGGACATGATTGAGCGACTTTCACTCCTCAGATAAAGTCCTGACTTTGTCCCTAGAGCACAATCCTAAGTCCACTAATTATGTTTTTTTTTTAATTTAAAAAAAAAAAAAAAAAAGCTCTCTGCTTTCTATCTCCTCCCAGCTAGTTTTAAAAGGAGTCAGGCAGGCCAGTTTCTCCAGGCTTTGCTTGAACATTAGTGTTTCCTCACAAATCCAAACAAATTGCAACATATCTCTAAACAAAAGGCTGTTCTCAACTGTAACAACTCTCCAAGCCCTTGATTCTGAATAATTGTCTAATTATCCTCATAGAGCCCTTGCAGGGAGGCAATATTCAGAGACAGAACTGGGTGGAAATGTATAGGCAAGGCAGAGTATGGATATTCTCTGCACTGAAGAGAAGCAAGGGAAGCAAAGAAGAAAGGATAGAAATGAAGAATGAAGGAGTTTGGTAAGAATAGATCACGGAATGGGGACCAGGAACATTTCAATTTACCCAAGAAGTTCCATCCTTTCTCTACATGGAAGAGTCAGTCAGTTTCCTAGTTCAGGATAAACAGTAAAAGAGTGAATTGGCTGGGAGTTGGGGGGTGGGGGTGGGCGCATGGGGAGGGGGCTATGTTAGTGGCATGCTGGATTTTAGTTCCCCAACTAGGGACTGAGTGCATGTGCCCCGCAGTAGAAGCAGAGTCTTATCCACTGGACCACCAGGGAAGTCCAAAAGAGTTAATGTTAAATGTAAATCAACTTTGTAAATATTATAAGTGTGTGGATTAAATACTTACACATGAGTTTTGGTACATGTTTAGACACTTTCAACTGAGTATGGTAATTGTCAAATCAAAGAAACCCCAGGAAATTGTCTCTGAATGCATTCTCTTTAAAGTGAATAAAGGGAATATGAAAAGGAAGGCGAATGAAAGATTCCAGACCCTACAAGAACACCTGCAAGGACACTCATAAATACACAGACAAAGGATTGTAATATTAAATTATTTTTTGCAGTGCATGTAGAACATTGTAATCCATAAGTAAAAATGTAAGTTTAATATCCACATCAAAAATCTACAAACTGCATCATATAACCCAGATAGCTCATTTGATACAGAGTTGTTCAAGGTAGATTTCTAAGCATAACCTTGAAGAAACCCAACCTCTGGTAAAACCCAAAAAAAGACAATTGTTCTTTGGAGTGGAACCCACCCCTAGGAATCTACCTATTTCTACATCTATACATCATCTTCACATCTATCTCTACATCAGTCTCCACATCAATCTCGACATCTAACTGCCTGTAAGTCTTCCTCCTCCTCTGCATCCTCCTTCCCCTCTCTGTGTCCCTCTCTCTTTCTCATTTCATTTTTTCAAATAACACAGGAAAATATGGAGGGATGAAAAGTCACAAATCACATCACTAGGGGATGCATTCAGAACCACGGGATTAAAGAAGCGTTGTCCTCTGAAGGCACATCCTGAGACTGACTTCTGGACACTGTGACACAGCTCCCTGAGCTGGGGCGAAGCAGGAGCTGAAATTGTTCGCTGAACACCTTTCCCGAGACAGGAGGATTTCTGTCCTCTGTGGGGGAAACTTTTCGCCTCGGGGTACAAAATGCCTCCCCGGGGCCTTGCACTGCTTGAGGAATGGCGGGGAGCGGCCCTAAGGCCCAGGCGGCCAGGGCGGGGAGACCTGCGGGCCCGGAGGTCGGTGGTGCGCGGCGAGCAGGGAATCGAGCGCCGTCAGCGCCCAGTGCAGGGCGGCGCCCGCGTGCGTCAGCTGCCAGGTGAGCCAGGCGCGCTGCGACGCCGTGGGCTCCGTGCGGTCGGTGGCCACCGGGAGGAAGGCGCCCCCCGGGGCCCGCAACTCATCCAGGACCACTTCAAGGGCTCCCATCTGGTTGGAGAGCTTGGACGTGAGCGCCTCCAGGGGCGTAGCAGCTTCAGGAGAGTGGGTTCTGCGCGGGCGCTTGGGCGAGGCGGGCCTGGACTCCGGCTTGTACTGGCAGCGTCTCTGGCCCCGGGCCCACATTGGCGATCGGAACCAGGCCCCCCTGTCCTGGAGACGCCCGGAAGTATGGGCAGAACCTAGGAGGGGGACAGAACAGGAGAGGTTCCTGTGATGTGCGCTGCCCCTGAAACTTTAGGTCAAATGCACCACCGCCCCTTGCCTGTCCCAACACCTCCACCCCAGGCCTAACACCGCACCATACCTGACTGTTGGCCTCTTCCAACATCTGCTGGCAACCAGGGCCAAGTCCTGGGCACCTTCCTCTCAGCCTGTTCCCACTTCATGGGGGTCTCACCAGGGTCAGAGGCTTTCTCTGCCCTCTGGGGGTTCAGTTTGCCCCTCAGGGCCTTTGCCCACATCCCCACCTCTACCAAGCCCAGCCCAGAAACTTACCTGCTCTGTGGTAAAGGCCTGCTCTGCAGGAGTTTGGATGCTCCTTAGATCTCCACTGGGCTGGGGGTGGTCGTCCCCTCACCTTCTCTTCTCCATGGCCGTTTCCCTTCTGACTCTCAGGGGAGCCATCCCGGCTTCTGCATCGCTTGTGCCTGGTGACCTCTGTGGGTGAAGAGGAGGACAGGAGTGAGTGTTCCCTGACCTACCTCTGGAATCTGGGGAGAGTGGATTAGAGAAGGTTCCAAGTCCCACTGCTCCTCCACCTCCATGCCATCCCCTCCCCCAAACTCTGGTTTCCTCCAGCCCCCCTCTCCCTCCATGAGCATCTCACCTGGACAGAGTAGTTTTTGAGCTGCCTAGCAGACTTGCCCCAGGAAGCCCTCTCTCAAGTTCAGACCTCAAGGATGGCATAGCTGGTAGAGGCCTGCATCACGGAGGATCGGGACTTCACCCTGGGTTTCTCTCCCCCCTTTCAAAAGTGTCAGGGTCACATCTGGGACCTGTTCCTCTGTCCCACAGCCCAATCTCTACTGTCTCCCAAATTCTCTCCAGGATCACTCCAAACAGATGCCTGCAGAAAAGAATCTGGCATCTTACCTGCTTTGCCCTGAGAGCCCTCTTGTGTCTCCATGCTTCGTTTTTCTCTTTGCCTTTCTGAGGGATGTCGATCTCCCCCCTTCTCTTTTACAGACAGGTTTTCCTTGGAGGAAATCCTTCCATTTCCCCTGTGGGAGACACCTTGTTTCTGCTGGCCAGGCCTTCTGCCACTTGCAGCCCCTTCCACTGTGTCCATGTCTGCCATCTGCAGCACACATCTGGATGCCTCAGAAGTGGACCAGGGAATGACCAGGTGAGCAGAGGGTGTGGCCTTGTCTAGCTTCTGGACAGCCCCCTGGGGAGTTACAGATTGGTCCTCAGGAGGATCACACCCCCGAGGGCATTTGCATGATGAGGTTAGCACTCTTTGCTATATCCCACTGACTTTCTTGGTCTGAGAACATTGTAACCATTACTTTCAGAGCATTTCAATTCTCTACTATATATTAACATCCGAGAAGGACAATTTTTTTTCCGAGGACAATTTTTTAAAAATTTAAGTTTTTTTGATGAGGACAAGTTTTAGTCTGTATTGAATTTGTTAAAATGTTGCTTCTTTTCTGTTTTTGTTTTTGTTTTTGTTTTGGCTGTAAGGCAAATGGGAACTTAGCTCCCCATCAGGGATCCAATGTGCACTCCCTTCATTGGAAGGTGAAGTCTTAACCACTGGACTGCAGGGAGACCCATGAAAGGGCAATTTTGTCTTATTTGTTTCATGCTGTATTTTATCTATTTGTTTTCAACAGTTTTTTGTATCTGTATGTCTGTGAGCGTGGGTCACTCTATGCCAGGGGTCCGCAAGGTGTTGATATAAAGGACTGCTGCTGCTAAGTCGCTTCAGTCGTGTCCGACTCTGTGCGACCCCATAAATGGCAGCCCACCAGGCTCCCCTGTCCCTGGGATTCTCCAGGCAAGAACGCTGGAGTGGGTTGCCATTTCCTTCTCCAATGCATGAAAGTGAAAAGTGAAAAGTAAAAGGGAAGTTGCTCAGTCATGTCTGACTCTTCTCGACCCCATGGACTGCAGCCTACCAGGCTCCTCCGTTCATGGAACTTTCCAGGCAAGAGTACTGGAGTGGGGTGCCATTGCCTCCTCCGATATATAAAGGACTAGAAAACCTTTATGGTTTGTTTTACTTGCATTCCCTTTGGCCCCTACTCAGGTATGCTGTCCTGACACAAATGCCACCAGAGACTACAGCTGAAAAAGCCTATTTAAGCTCCAAATTATTAAAACAACCACAACAACATAGGTAGGACCTCTGCTCTCAGCATCATATCAAGTTTTGAATTTAAATTTTTCTTCTTTTTCTCACCCTTGTTTCTTCTTTTGTCTGGATATGGACATATTTTTCAACTGGGATCAGAAGGTACAAAAAGACATAATAGGTGAGTGACAAAAATAACCTAGGACACACCTTTGAGAGCACTGGTTCATGAATAATTTGAAGCATGTGATGGATATATTCACTGTCTCTAATTGCAAACAGTGTTCTTGTAGGTGGAATAATTTCTGTGAATGAGCAGGAGGCAGCATATGGAGGGGACCGCACTGTCTTTTGCACATAGCTACTCTTCTATAAAAACAGCCTCCGCCAGGTCTATGGGACCTCTAGGTCAGACTGTTGTTGCTGATGGCTGATAAAACCAGCAGAAGCCAATCAGAATCTATTCTTAATAGACTCAAGGTACCCAGACCTCAGAGTGAAGAGCTGAGTCATGTTAATGAGAATGTTCATTCTGCTATACAGCTGAAACTAACAACATTATTCATCAACTATACTCCAATGTAAAATAAAAAGTTTAAAAAAAGAAAAGAATCTTCTGTGGCTTCTGGGGCTTACAGAGTCCTTACCTGTTCTCAGGCTTCATTAATTGAGATGTAGCACACCATTTTAACACTAGTTTTTTGGGCACAAATGATATAGAGTGTCACATATGCCTGGAAAGTGTGCATGTTATGAGGGTGGGAATTAATTCCAAGTGCTCAAGTGCATGGAAGGCCCTGATCTCCAATCATTCTGGGGTCACTGTGAGGTTGTTTAGATTTCATCTTTGAAAATAAATCCTTCATCTGTAATCATGCTGATTGACCTGGTGCATGTAGACTTCCTGAAGTTTTCAAATCCAGTGTATCTCCCCAAATAGGTTCACACGGGGGAGTCTGTATTCTTTATAATTTTGCTCAAAATATAAAATTTCCTCTACACCAAAGCCTTGCCATCAGTGGGCAGGGGATTTCGATCTCTAGAGACCTTAGATAAAGCTAGTATAATGCTTAAGGGCTGATCTACACTCAGGAAAGGTGCTATCCTGTGGCCTGAATGTTGTGATTTATGGTAAGAGAGATGTATTTGGTATTTCTCCTGGTTGCTGGCACAGATACTAAAGCCACTGGAATTTCTTAAGCGTGAAAGTGATAAATGGGCTTTGTTATGTTAATGAGGTGACCTTTGGAGAGCATCCCAGGGACAAAGAGTCAGGGCTTGCTGATCTTATTAAAACTCCAGGTTAGAGGGAGGAGAGAGGAGCTGGAGATTGGACCCATCACCAGTGTCTAATGAGTTAATCTCGTCTCTGTAATGAAGCCTCTGTAAAAACCCAAAAGGACTGGTTTGAAAAGCTTCCAGGTTGGTGAAGAGGTGGGGATTCGCGGAGGACAGGGAAGCTCATGCCCTTTCCCCTTACCTTGCTTGAGGCACATCTTCCATCTAGCTGTCCCTGAGTTATAGCCTCTTATTATAAAATGATAATCTAATCAATAAAAGGTTTCTCTGAGTTCTGTAAGCAAATTCATTGAACCCAAGAAGGGTCCTCGGAACCTCTGCACTCTAGTGGGTCCACCAGAAGCACAGCTGAGAACCTGGAGCTGTGACTGCATCTGAAGTGGGGGAGGGGCTGTCTTGTAACACGGAGCTCTGAACCTGTGGAATCTGAAGTTTTCTCTGAGGACAATGCGTCAGGATTGTGAGACACCAAACTGGTGTCAGAAATAGGTTGGTGGTGTGGGGATAACACACTGTCACACTGGAACTTTTACTACAGTCTTACCACCCTCACGTGGCTACTGTCTCTGCCAACTACACATGGGGCACTTGCATTCATAGGGCCCCTCTGGGTTCAGACCTGGCAAGAGGTCAGGTAGTGTAAGCTTCAGGGAATCCAGAACAATAGCAAGTATAGCTAGTAGGGATGACTTCTCTTTATTTACCATGAATTTATACTTCTCAAAGGAAGATAATTGGATTATTTTCCCATCACTCATTCTGGAATCTCCTGTCCTCCAATGTTTGATTTACTTGGTATCCACAGCATTGGGCCGCTTTGCCGTTACTAGTAGCCCCTTTCCGTCAGCTCAACCACCCGTCACGAGCAGCAGAAACTCTTTCCGAAGAAAATAGTTTTGATCACTTTCTCTAAGGCAGTTATGTTGGAACATCAGCCTTTTTTTTTTTTAATTGTCCCTACTCAGAGCATTTCTAAGTAGAAAAAAGACCATCTAGTCTGTGCTAATGTGAAGATAGCAAAGTTTTATCCTGGCCACTACGTTTCCTGTTGAGAGGCTCCCTGACCAGATATCTTGGACCATGTGAGATGAGTAACCTCAAGGAGAATACACCTTTGCCTTTCTTGTGAGATGAGTAACCTCAAGGAGAATACAACTTTGCCTTTCTTAAGTTTTTTGGGGGGTGCCATGCTGCTTGCATATGAGATCTCATTTCCTAGATCAGGGCCCCATGCAGTGTAAGCCTAGAGTCCTAACTACTGGAATGCCAGGGAATTCCCACATTTCTCTTTCAAATTCTACCAAGTATTGGGTTGACCAAAAAGTTCCTTTGGCTTTGAAAAAAAAAAAAGACACTTTTTTCATTTTTTTCAAGAACTTTATTGAACATGATATTTGCTGTTTTGTTCCACTACCTTCTGTCATTTTTCAGGTAACTTCATAATTTCATTTTCCCAAAGCATTTTATCTTTCTGAGCAAAGAACTATTCTGGGTGCCCTTTACAGTCTTCCAGGGAATTGAAGTTTTTTCCAATAAGAGAATTTTGTAATGACCTAAATAAATGTAAATCCAAATGTGCAATGTCTGGTGAATATGGCCAATGAATAAGAACTTCCAAGCCAAGGTATAACAGTTTTTGCCCAGTCATCAAAGCAACATGCAATCTTGCGTTATCCTAATGGATGATTGGCCTTCCCAGCTGGCTCAGTAGTAAACAATCCACCTGCCAATACAGGAGATGGGAGTTGGATCACTGGATCGGGAAGATCCCATTGGAGAAGGAAATGACAACCCACTACAGTATTCTTATTTGGGAAATCCCATGGACAGAGGAGCCTGGCAGCTTCAGTCCCTGGGGCTCAAAGAGTCAGGCATGATTGAGTGACTAAAACAATAATGGAAGATTATGCATTTTCTGTTGACTAATTCCAGCCAGTTTTCATTGAGGTGCTGTTTTCAATTGGACTAATTGGAAGCAGTGTTTGTTGGAATTAATGGTTTGCTTTTCTGAAAGGAACATATAATAGAGGACTTCTTCCAAAGCCACCATATACATAACATCTCCTTCTTTGGATGAGACCAACTTTCGTATTGTTGTCAGTGTCTCATTTCACTGGCCCCACAGTCTCTTCCATTTCACATTATTGTACAATAACCACTTTTCTTTCTCCATCACAATTTTGTTTAAAATCAGAACATTTTCATTACGTCTCAGTAGAGAATCACATGTGGGAACGATTAAGAACGCTTTTTTCACCTAACTTACGTGGAACCCAAAAATCAAAGCAATTACTATAACCCAGCTGGTGCAAATTATTTTCAACACTTGATTTGGATATTTTGAGAAGATATTAAGAAGAGGTGGCAAGAATACACAGAAGAACTGTACCAAAAAGATCTTCATGACCCAGTTAATCACGATGGTGTGATCATTCACCTAGAGCCAGACATCCTGGAATGTGAAATCATCACTACAAACAAAGCTAGTGGAGGTGAATTCCAGTTGAGCTATTTCAAATCCTAAAAGATGATGCTGTGAAAGTGCTGCACTCAATATGTCAGTGGCCACAGGACTGGAAAAGGTCAGTTTTCATTCCAATCCCAAAGAAAGGCAATGCCAAAGAATGCTCAAACTACCGCGCAATTGCACTCATCTCACATGAGTCCGAAATGCAGTACTTGGATGCAATCTCAAAAACGACAGGATGATCTCTGTTCGTCTCCAAGGCAAACCATTCAATATCACAGTTATCCAAGTCTATGCCCCAACCAGTAACGCTGAAGAAGCTGAAGTTGGACGGTTCTATGAAGACCTACAAGACCTTTTAGAACTAACACCCAAAAAAGATGTCCTTTTCATTATAGGGGACTGGAATGCAAAAGTAGGAAGTCAAGAAACACCTGGAGTAGCAGGCAAGTTTGGCCTCGGAATGCTGAGTGAAGCAGGGCAAAGACTAATAGAGTTTTGCCAAGAAAATGCACTGGTCATAGCAAATACCCTCTTCCAACAACACAAGAGAAGACTCTACACATGGACATCACCAGATGGTCAACACTGAAATCAGATTGATTATATTCTATGCAGCCAAAGATGGAGAAGCTCTATACAGTCAACAAAAACAAGACCAGGAGCTGACTGTGGCTCAGATCATGAACTCCTTATTGCCAAATTCAGACTCAAATTGAAGAAAGTAGGGAAAACCACTAGACCATTCAGGTATGACCTAAATCAAATCCCTTATGATTCTACAGTGGAAGTGAGAAATAGATTTAAGGGTCTAGATCTGATAGATAGAGTGCCTGATGAACTATGGAATGAGGTTCGTGACATTGCACAGGAGTCAGAGATCAAGACCATCCCCATGGAAAAGAAATGCCAAAAAGCAAAATGGCTGTCTGGGGAGGCCTTACAAATAGCTGTGAAAAGAAGAGAGGCAAAAAGCAAAGGAGAAAAGGAAAGATATAAGCATATGAATGCAGAATTCCAAAGAATAGCAAGAAGAGATAAGAAAGCCTTCTTCAGTGATCAATGCAAAGAAACAGAGGAAAAGAACAGAATGGGGAAGACTAGAGATCTCTTCAAGAAAATTAGAGATAAAAAGGGAACATTTCATGCAAAGATGGGCTCGATAAAGGACAGAAATGGTCTGGACCTAACAGAAGCAGAATATATTAAGAAGAGGTGGCAAGAATACACGGAAGAACTGTACAAAAAAGATCTTCACAACCCAGATAATCATGATGATGTGATCACTAATCTAGAGCCAGACATCTTGGAAACTGAAGTCAAGTGGGCCTTAGAAAGCATCACTATGAACAAAGCTAGTGGAGGTGATGGAATTCCAGTTGAGCTCTTTCAAATCCTGAAAGATGATGGGTGAAAGTGCTGCACTCAATAGGCCAGCAAATTTGGAAAACTCAGCAGTGGCCACAGGACTGGAAAAGATCAGGTTTCATTCCAATCCCAAAGAATGCTCAAACTACCACACAATTGCACTCATCTCACATGCTAGTAAAGTAATGCTCAAAATTCTCCAAGCCAGGCTTCAGCAATATGTGAACTGTGAACTTCCTGATGTTCAAGCTGGTTTTAGAAAAGGCAGAGGAACCAGAAATCAAATTGCCAACATCCGCTGGATCATGGAAAAAGCAAGAGAGTTCCAGAAAAACCTCTATTTCTGCTTTATTGACTATGCCAAAGCCTTTGACTGTGTGGATCACAACAAACTGTGGAAAATTCTGAAAGAGATAGGAATACCAGACCACCTAACCTGCCTCTTGAGAAATCTGTATGCAGGTCAGGAAGCAACAGTTAGAACTGGACATGAAACAATGGACTGGTTCCAAATAGGAAAAGGAGTCCGTCAAGGCTGTATATTGTCACCCTGCTTATTTAACTTCTATGCAGAGTACATCATGAGAAACGCTGGGCTGGAAAAAGCACAAGCTGGAATCAAGATTGCCGGGAGAAATATCAATAACCTCAGATATACGGATGACACCACCCTTATGGCAGAAACTGAAGAGGAGCTAAAAAGCCTCTTGATGAAAGTGAAAGAGGAGAGTGAAAAAGTTGGCTTAAAGCTCAACATTCAGAAAACGAAGATCATGGCATCCGGTCCCATCACTTCATGGGAAATAGATGGGGAGACAGTAGAAACAGTGTCAGACTTTATTTTGGGGGACTCCAAAATCACTGCAGATGGTGACTTTGGCCATGAAATTAAAAGACGCTTACTCCTTGGAAGAAAAGTTATGACCAACCTAGATAGTATATTCAAAAGCAGAGACATTACTTGCCAACTAAGGTCTGTCTAGTCAAGGCTATGGTTTTTCCTGTGGTCATGTATGGATGTGAGAGTTGGACTGTGAAGAAGGCTGAGCCAAGAAGAATTGATGCTTTTGAACTGTGGTGTTGGAAAAGGCTCTTGAGAGCCCCTTGGAATGCAAGGAAATCCAACCAGTCCATTCTGAAGGAGATCAACCCTGGGATTTCTTTGGAAGGAATGATGCTAAAGCTGAAACTCCAGTACTTTGGCTACCTCATGCAAAGAGTTGACTCATTGGAAAAGACTCTGATGCTGGGAGGGATTGGGGGCAGGAGGAGAAGGGGATGACAGAGGATGAGATGGCTGGATGGCATCACAGACTCGATGGAAGTGAGTCTGAGTGAACTCCAGGAGATGGTGAGGAACAGGGAGGCCTGGTGTGCTGCGATTCATGAGTTCGCAAAGAGTCAGACACAACTGAGCGACTGAACTGAACTGAACTGAACTGAAGAGGAACTAAAAAGCCTCTTGATGAAAGTGAAAGTGGAGAGTGAAAAAATTGGCTTAAAGCTCAACATTCAGAAAAGGAAGATCATGGCATTGGTCCCATCACCTCACGGGAAATAGATGGGGAAACAGTGGAAACAGTGTCAGAATTTATTTTTGGGGGCTCCAAAATCACTGAAGATGGTGACTTCAGCCATGAAATTATAAGACGCTTACTCCTTGGAAGAAAAGTTATGACCAACCTAGATAGCGTATTCAAAAGCAATGTTTGCTTTGCGAACAAAGGTCCGTCTAGTCAAAGCTATGTTTTTTCCAGTGGTCATGTATGAATGTGAGAGTTGTACTATAAAGAAAGCTGAGCGCCAAAGAATTGATGCTTTTGAACAGTGATGTTGGAGAAGACTCTTGGGAGTCCCTTGGACTGCAAGAAAATCCAACTAGTCCATCCTAAAGGAGATCAGTCCTAGGTCTTCATTGTAAGCACTGATGTTGAAGCTCAAGCTCCAATACTATGGCCACTTGATGAGAAAAGCTGACTCATTGGAAAAGACTCTCATGCTGGGAAAAATTGAGGGCAGGAGTAGAAGAAGACAACAGAGGATGAGATGGCTGGATGGCATCACTGACTCAATGGATATGAGTTTGGGTGGGCTCCAGGAGTTGGTATTGGACAGGGAGGCATGGCGTGCTACAGCTCATGGGGTCAAAAGTGTCGGACACAACTGGCGACTAACTGAACTGAACTGAGTGTGTCTGCTCCCTCCCGAATGGCATAACTTGATTGTCCTCAGTTAATGTCTCCATTTGATTGCTATCAACTTCAACAGGTCTACTGGATCATGGACCATAGTCCAGTGAGAAAATCCCAGCAGTAAAGTTTTAAAACCCCTATTGACACTTTTGATCAGTCACAGAACCTTCTCCATATACTGCACAAATCTTTTTTATGCATTTCAGTTGCTTTTTTATCTCTTGAAATAATAAAGCATACTATACCAAAAAGTCTCTTTTCTTGCATCTTTGATATTAAAATGCCTACACAAATATTCACCAATTTTGATGTTTTGTTTAATGCACAGTGATATAAGCGCTGTAATATACAACAAAATTGTTTTGAATAAAGTTAAAAACAGCTAGGTCCTGCAAGAGCCTTCTTACAGGAAAAGAAAAAGAAAAAATGAAAGAAGCTTTTGGCCAACTCAATATGTGAGTGGTTTACAAATTGTGGTCCCAGGACAAGGGCTATCACCCACTTCAGAACTTGTTAAAAATGCAAGTATTAGGCTTCAATCCAAACTTACGGGGTCAGAACACTGAAGGTAGGGCAGTGCAATCTGTGTTCCACATGCCCCAACCCCACCCCACCATGTGATTCTGATTCAGGTTCCAATGTGAGAAGCACTGAAAGAGAATATTCAGATCAAGAGGGGAGAAAGATTTCATTCATTTAAAACTAGTAATCAGCATCGTAAGGGAGCAGTCTGGGTCAGGTACTTTTACCATATCTCCCTCTCAGTTCAATTCAGTCATTCAGTCGTGTCTGACTCTTTGCGACCCCATGGACTGCAGCATGCCAGGCTTCCCTGTTAATTTCAACATGAAATAATTTGGGGATGTCCATGCAAATAATGGTTTTAGGGGGAAAAAGACAATTTTCTTGCTTGTACACATTTTATCCTGTTATCTTATTTAAGGTGTGAATTCAGAAATTAAACACAAAGGAGGGAACTGCAGAATGCTCCATCATCGATGTCCTTGAAATATTATGACAGTCAGTTCCGAGGGGTGCTCCGCAGAAAGAGAGAGGCAGTGGAATTTCCATCAGCAGAGCCGGGGTGCCCGAGGAGAGGTGAGACTGCTGTGCACCAACCCAGCCCCTCCGCAAGAGAAACAATCAGACGAGACAAGGATTCGTCTAAGCAGTTCCGCTTTATTGCCACCAACTCTTGGTTTATATAGGCAAGCAAGGGGGTTTTGCAAGGGACTTTCTATAGTTGCACCAATCATGTTAAAGGTCAAATTGTAATATGCCATAGTTGCACCAATCACCTTAAAGGTCAAATCGTCCTGTGCTTTCATTATGACAGGAGTCTGTGGTGATCACGTGCTGTCCACGTGCACGGAAATCAAGAGAGCCAATCAAAAACTTTAACATAGACCACGCCCCTGTCTCTTCCGCCAGGCGCCATCTTAGTTTCCCACCACAAAGCTAACCCATCTTTCTTAAGGTTTCCCATTTAGGGCCCCATAGTCAGTATTTTCTAATTCCTTCAGATTTTTAAGTAATAGTAATTTGATATTTTTAAAATTAAGGCTTTCCTTAGTGCAGCTTAAGGTTCAGAGAAAAAATCAGGGAAAGTACAGAGATCTCCCAGATGCCTCCTCTCCCCCTCATGCGGGCACCCCTCCCTCTCTAGTGTCTATAGTCCGCACCAAAGTGGTACCTGTGTTACAGCTGAGCAGACTGCACTGACATGTCACGATCATGAGTTCATTCTTGGTGTTGGACTTTTTGCAGATTTGGAAATTTTAATTTTTTGAAAACATTAATATTAGTAAAATATCTTTTTTTTTCAGTTGAAGTGTTGATTTAAAATCTGTTAATTACTGCTGTACAGCAAAGTGATTCTGTTATACATGTATTTATATTTTTTCACTTTCTTTTCCATTATGGTTTATCAAAGGATATTGAATATAGTCCCCTTGCTTACAATAGGACCTTGTTTATCCATTCTCTACATAATAGTTTGTATCTGCAGATCCCAAACTCACAGCCCCCTTTGGCAACTGCCAGTCTTCCCTACGTCCATGCTTCTGTTTTATACGCGCATTTGTGTCAGATTTTACATTGCATACGTGAGTGACATTGTATGGTGTTTGTCTTCCTACCTACTTCACTTAGTGTGATGATCTGTAGTTACGCCAACATTGCTGCAAATGGCATTATTGCTCTATTTCATGGCGGAGTAATATTCCACTCTGTGCTTTTGCCCCATCCTCCTTATCCACTCATCGGCTGATGGATGTTTGTTCCCGTGTCTTGTGCACTGTGAGCAGTGCTGCTGTGAACGTTAATGGCGCATGTGTGTTTCTGAATTATAGTTTTGTCTGGATACACCCCCAGAAATGGGAATGCTGGATCATACGGTAATTCCATTTTTAGTTTTCTGAGAAAATCCATACAGTTGGCTACAGTGGCTATGCCGATATAAACACCCACTAACAGTGTAGGTGCGTTCTCTTTTCTCCACACCTGGGCCTGTGTTTCTTGCTTGTGACCTTTTGACTGATGGCCACTCTGAGCAGCATGAGTTGGAATGTCACTGTACTTTGGATTTGCATCTCTTTAATGGAGATGTTGAGCACCTTTTCATGGACCTATGAGCCATCCATATTTCTTCTTTGGAGAAACGTCTCTTCAGGTCGTCTGCCCATTTTTCCATTGTTTGTTGTTGTGTCTAGACCTTAATATTATATACTATTTTGTGATGGTAAATGACATATCCTTATAATAATTTAAAGACAAATAATAGTTTTTAAAATGTTTTATTCCAAATTACCTTTTAAACATTTTAATTAGTATATAACTTTTACTGTGTATAGTATTTTACAACCATAGTACATGTGTGTATGATAACTGAATATCATAGGTAGCTTTTCCAATTTTTCCAAAGGGGTAACAGCAAAGGAGGATTCCAGGGTTCACTAAGCATCTAGTATGCAGTACAGACACTGCCCTCTAGGACTTCACTCAAGTTCAGCCCCAACCATATGTAGATGCAAGGCTTCTGGAAAGAGGACATGTAACCCCAGAAGGCCACACTGCCTGCTCTCTTTCATCAAACGGAGAAAAAACAATGGTCCCTCACTGGCCCAAGCTCAAAACTGCCACTGCCACTTAGTAGCAGTGGCCTTAACACAGTCCCTTCCCTGCTCACAGCCTCATACCTGCCAAGGATCCAAACCACCCAGAGAGGAGAGAGCTCAAAAGTATGTGTGAACCACCCCCAGGACTGCTGCAGGTCGCTGCCGGATTTCAGCGCCTCACCTGCACTGAATAGGCCTGGTGTCCAGGCTGCCAGGCTATGTTCCCCAGCAGAGTTAGTAGGTGAAGAAATTTGCACTGTGGTGGGCTCCCTGTTGGACCCTCACCCGCCTTGTCCCAAGTCATCGCCCTGAGTTCTCTCCTTTCCTCCTCTGTAGTGTGGGAACCACCATCACATTGGTCTCAGAGGGTTAATGTGAGGGGAAAATGACAACACAAGAAAGGCATAAAACTGTGCCTCTGGGGATAACCAGTGCTGCTAGAGGTCAAGAGAGGTCACCTGCGGAGGCTCAGAGAGCTGGGCCTAGTGACAAGTGGCTGCAGGGAACACCAAGGAGGCAAACAGGGTTGGGGAAAACCAGTCTGTGACACAGCAGGTGGCTTCCAAGTGTGTTCAGTGTGAACATCTGTCACCCTGTGCTCTGGAGACAGTGGCACTGGGTCCCTGGATTGCATTTTCCAAAGCTGTGTTTTGTTGCTATCGTCATGGGAATAGGAAAAATTCTGAAAGTTATTCAACCTCCACAGAGGAAAGGGGAACCACCTAATATTGGACTTCCAGTGGGCTCAGGAGAAACTGCACGACGTACGTGTGGGGTGCATACTTATACTGAAAGATGGCAGGTGGGAAAGAGGAAACCACAGAGAAGGCAGATGAGCCAAGAGGCCAGGAGGGGTGGGGGCTGACAGGAGAGATGGCGGCAGAGTGGCCTTCCCATCAGGGTCCCTCTGCCCCCTCCGCTCAGTCAATAACCACCTGTGCCCATCCCACAGCTCTGAGAGGAGGTCCTGGGCCCGCGCAGGGACACACATTCTCTAAGCCTCACGCCTGAGCAGAGGTGAGCCTCAGACAAGGGGGACTGTGTGCAGTCCTCTGCCTTCAGCCACACTGGGGTACAGGGTTCTTCTCTTCATTTTTCTGTGGGGTGGGGATCTTCCTGTCTCATTACTCAATTCAACAACAGCTATGTTTTCTGACACATGGAACATATCCACAGCCTGAGTGAGTGATGGGGTCTGGGCAGGACCCAAAATTCAGCAGCACTTGTTTTCTTTCTCTTGTTGCCCCTATTTCAAACCAACACTGGAGTCAGCGGGAATTCTCAGGAAGCATTAGATCCTGACTCCAGGGGAACAGGCTGGGTCCCCGGGCACAACAGTGGGGATGGGGGCTACCTTCCAAACGCCCCGGGTCCCGAAGCCTCCTGACAGAGCCCCTGCTCCTGCCTTCAGCACTGGACCTAGGCCAGAGCTTCCCTACCTGGAGAGACCCTGAGAGACCCCAGGGCAGCACAGGATCAGCCTTCTCTGAGCAAAGCTGATCCTTCTCCGTGACTCAGGCGTCCCCCTTCCCGTCTAGACCACGGTGTTCTGGAGCAGGCTGGCCTTGACACCAATGGGAGAAACACTGGGAAGGGGCCGGGAAGCCAGGCTTGGGGGAGGGATGAAGGGGGTCATGGAGGCAGAGATGGGGGACCTGGGTCCCTGCTGGGTGAGCTGTCCCTGCCATTAGCAAGGATGCACCTGGCAGCTCCCGTCTCCTGCAGGCAACTGCACCAGCCTTCTCTCGAGGGTCGCTGTCTGGTGACTTACAGCAGATCTCTGCTCTGAGAGTGTCAGAGCAACCGTGGAAGCAGACATTCCACTCTGGGGAGGCAGGGGGAGTGGGCTCCGTGTGTGTCCCCTTGCACCCACAGCATCCTCACTCGCTCTACCGTCCAGCTCCCTGCCCACCCGCCCCCTCACTGAGTCATCACCTCCACCAGGGGAGCAGCTCTGCCCAGATCCAGCCTTCCCACTGAGGCCACGCTGATCGAGGACCACCTGTCACCCCACACCTGCCTGTTCCCTTCCACCCCAGACCACAGCCAGATTCTGAAACGGAGACCGCGTTAACATCCACTTGATCTCCGGGGACTCTCTCCTCACCTGACCCCACACTCTCTGTGGGTCCACGTTCTCACAAACATGTCCCCATCTCAGTTATTCCAACACTTAAATGGATCACATGGCCAGGACAGGGACCCTCATATTGCTCCAGGCTCCCAGAGGTCCCTATGCGTGGGGAGGACAGCAAACAGGACAAGAATCTATCACAAATTTGAGAGAGAGAGACCCCAGGAGACCCTCAGCAGGAGTGGATCAAAGAAGAGAAGCAGGACTCGGCACTCCCGCCTCAGGAGGAAAAGAGCCTGGTGCAGGACAGGGGATGAGAAGAGGGTCCTGGGAACAACACCCCCCTGCCCGACTGCAGACTGACTGAAGGGCACCTTCCAAATACCTGAGCTCTTGTCCAGGGGCTTCTCAGCTGGAGTTTGGGGGGTGGGGTAGGATCCAGAAGATGCAGGTCATGGGGCCAAGAATGTGTCTGTGCAGAGCCAGGCCCACCAGAATCAGAGGTGTTTCCAAGACAAGGTGGGTGTTACAACACTGAGGAACAAGTCAATCATGGATCGGATGCTAAAGTACAAAACTGGGGTAGCTTGTGGAGCTAATGCAATGAGAAAAGTCTTCCCAAGAATGTACTAAAGCCCAGGGCAGAACCAATAAACAGAGATCTTGTGATTACGAGGCTCCCTCCTTCCCTAAACAGGACAGGACCTCAAATCCACATCTGCAGACTAGAGCAGCCTCAAGGTCATGATCCCCAAATCTGCACAAGGAAGGTTAAGACAAGGACATGAATGGTGAGAACCGTGAGGCTCCGGGGTCAACACCTGTGTTGGAGGGAACCGCCTTCTGCTCCCCATGGCCTCCTGCCTCCCAGAGAAGAGGCTCTGGGATCAGCTCAGAGTCAGCAGAGACCCCTGGGCCCAGCCCTGGTTCTACTACAGGTTCTGTCCAAGGGTAAAGTAAATACAAACTGAAATTCTTTTTTAGGCTCTTCATCCACTGAGAAGAGGGAAAGATCAAAAAGAGCCATGGTCCAAACCAAGACAGGTCAGGCCGTGTGCAAAAATCACTCTCTTAGAAATCAGAGCTGCCTCCATAAGCAAAGGGCCGTGGCCACCAAGCCCCTGGCCACTCCAGCTTTGCCTCCTGGATCTGGGGAGGTTTCAAACCAGCACGGAATCTTCCTCCCCCCACCCCTCATTCCTCCAGAGGCCGAGTCTCCAGAATACCATCTGCTCCATTTAGAGGGCTGGGCCAGGTATCCTTTGAAGAGGAGTGTCCCCATGACCACGAGCAGGGAGGTGAGGAAGTATTTGTTTCTCCGAATATGCCTGTGCTGTGCCCTGCCTGGGCTCAGGTTGGGGCTAGAGGTTTAGGGTATCGGGGCTGGGGGCTCAGAGCCTGGAAGGGGCCTCTTCAGCCTTCCTGAGAATCTACTTTGGGTCCTCACACTGGATCGTGGGTCTGGTGACAGGGGCCCTTCACACCGCCCGTTTCTAGGCCTCCTCACTGCACCTGCTCGGAGGTACAGTGACTGTAAATTTCACTGGTTCTTATTAAATGTATGGAAGGATTCATGAAAATGTTACATAACATATTGGAAGCTTCTACTGGTGAGAAGTATCAGACTCCACCCAAGACACAGATAAACCAGACTTTGTCCTGTTCCCTCAGCACCTGCAATTCACACAGCTGGGGGTCAAGGTCCTGTGAGGACGTCACAGCGGGCCCTCCTCCACCCTCGGGCCACCAGCACAGAAGGGACGAGACCCCCAGCTCCGGTCTGGGCAGTGCGACCACACAGGGAAGTGGCTGAGGGGACAGGCAGCCCGTTTAAGGTTCCCAAACCTCCCTTCCTCTCAGAGCTCCAGAGAGGCGTCTGGGAAGCCTGGGGTGCCTGGCACAGGTGCTGACTACTGTGAAGTGAGCGTGGGCTGCCCGCGTGAGCTCCACACCCTAGGGTGTCGGGGTCCAGTCTCCGCAGGATCCAGGGTACCTGAAGGGAAAACGGCGTCGGCGGATGATTTAGAGATAAGGAAAGAATATTGTAGATAAGAAAATAGAGAAGAGAAAGAGGCTGATATTTTTTGGTTTACATAGAAAACCAATAAAACTCTTAGACAAGAAGATTGTTCTATTTACGGAGGCCACAGGTGTCCTCCCAGTCTCCCGAGGGAGTGAAGACACAGAACGTCTTCCCGTTCAGATCTTAGAAACCCAGGCAGAAAAGTGAACGCCGGGAGCCTCCATGTTCCAAGGGATCAGCCTGAAAAGAAGAGGGAGGGAGAGGGAGAGGGAGAGAGAGAGAGAATGATTAACGTGGGGTGACCAAGCTTCTTTGAGCGAGGCCCATTGTTTTTATTTTCAAAAGGGTCTTTTATACCTTTACTTGTACATAGAGGGAAATGAAAGATGTAAAGTCATACAGAGTCAGCCCAAACATTACATCTGTTTTGTCTTTATCAAAACCAGGATTTTTTCTGCAAACCTTTCCCATAGACAATGTTGTGTACATTATCTTCTGGCCTTGGAGGCTTGTGGACATTTTATGGCTCTCTTTTGATAAAGGCTGCTCAACCAGAAAACTTATTTTCCCTTGAAATGTTTTTTCTCTGTATTTTTAATCTATGTCAGCCTCAGAAAATGTTAAACAGAGTTACATTTCTCACCGAGCAAAGGTGCAGTGAGTTAAAAAAAAAAAAAAAAATTAGCTCAAAAGTCTGATGTGGTTAATTTTAAGACTACACTTGTTTTTCTTACATTCCAACTACATTAACTAATATACTCCCAGGTACACAGTGGATAAGAGATATGGGAACTTAACAACAAACATTGGCCCAATAATAAAATCCTACACCAACACAACTCTAATAACTTTTAACTCTTTAAAATGCTCTATGTTTTAGGCTTTCCGTGCCTCTCACAGGTGAGAGGCTACAAATAATCACATGCGTAGCTACAAGAGTCTAGATAGACCTGCCAAACAAGCTAAAATGCTAACAAAAGGGGTTTGATTTAAAATCTTCCTCTCATGTCCAAGAGACTTATTTGCTATAACCCTAGGTTGATTTTCTCCAGAAAAAGGTGGTCGGGGATAGCCCCCTGTTAATGTCAGAAAAGTTGGTAAAAGTCATAAAATAATGAAACAGACAGATTCTGGTTTTGGGGTAGATACTCGAAAAAGCCTAGAGAGCCCGTTAAGTCCTGAAGCCTTGCTTAACAGTTCTCTTCCACATGACCTTGTCATGAGTGGGATCTCCCGTGGTGGCTCCCGACACTAGGGTGTAGCTGGAGAGGGCCAGCAGAAACCCCTGCTCCTCTTCCTCTCCCTACAAGGGGGCATAGCCTCTTTTTAGCAAAACGGAGAGGGGAGATAAGCAGTACACTAACAGTTTCACAAAGACCTCAACCTGACCCCAAGCAGATCAGGTGACCTTCCAGCCACAAGTGGGGACTTCCCTCAGAGCTGGGGACACAACACTAGACCTGTGCTCGGGGCTCGTCTCCCAGCCATCCCCGCCCCACAAGGCTGTCTGCAACAGGAACAAGATCCAGAGAAGCTTAGATGCGTTGCTGGGTCCCGGGCTAATGGCTCAGGTCCTAGAATCAAGCCAGGGTCTGAGGAAGTTATCTGCCTCATCTGTGGCTTATCTTGACCTTGACGATGAAGTCTCCCCACTGAGAGCCTACCTTCAGGGAGGGACTCCTGCCCCACACCATCTTCACACTGGCTGGATGGCCTGATCACAGGTTCAAAGGACCCCGAGCTGTCAGTGGTGAAGACATTCCCCTTGCAGTCCCACCGCACTTGGGAAAATGAGGTGGAGAGAGAGCAAGGTTTTCGGTGGCCAAGTCCCCTGCTGATGAGAGACAAGGACACGGAGGACAGGGCTCCATCCTGGCCAGGTGCCCCTGGTTCCTTCCTCGGAGCATCAAGTCAGTGCCTGCAGGTCAGGCTGGAGGATCCCGTGCCCTCCCTAACACTGCTCTTCGTGACATCCTGCGGGAGCCTGTCCTTGCTGCCAACGACTGGCCTTCAGGGTGGGGGCGCCCCTGTGATTTTCCATCTGGACGCAGCCTGGAGAGACCTTCAGGGACAGACACAGCTCGCGTTCCAGGTGGACCCGCCCTCTGTAACAAGGGCAGTTCCTCTGGCCTCGGTCTGGACCACTGCTCAGCCCAGATGAGCGACTCACCACCATCCCAGCGAAGCTTCTGACACCAGCACATCCTTGTTGTCTGCTAAGCACCATGGAAGGGCCATGTAAGCTTCGCTGAAAGACAAGAGTCATGAGAGTTAGTCACTAAGAGGAGGCACAAACGTCCTGGGAGTCCCCAGGAAATCAGCAGAGAAATGGACCTCGGGGTGGCCAGAGAGCTCTTTATGCCCCAAGCTGGGTGCAGTGTTATATTGACCTAAGTTAGTTGGGATAATACAGCATTATCCTAGTAATTACATATGATAACTGTGAGCAGTAATTACATCATTTTGCACATTTTGAAGAAATTTTGAGGGATTGAAGAAGTTTGCAAATTACTGGTGAAATCTGAATTTACTCGTTAACCAAAGTGGTCCTCATCTCTACAATCCAGGTGTAAGGACAGAGAATCTGTGTGTGTGTGGAGGAGGGGGAGCAGGCCCTCAGGGTCAGGCACACGGACATCTCTCAAAAGACATCTCTTGGAGACGGGACCATCTGGAGGACTGAAGGAGCAGCAGCAGGGCCCTGGTTCATGTGGGAAAGTCAGTGCCTGGCCCAGAATGAGGAATTTCCAGCACCTGGGGATGTTTCGGGGACCAGCTGGAAGGCCCCGTGTTTGTGTATATTGCTCCTATTGTGGATAGGTGCTCCCTTTCTCTGGGTTTTTGTTGGCATTTCTCTCAAGAAACAATACTGAACATGGAAATACCTCACGGTGTGTGATGATTTCCAGCCTCCAAAGGTCTCAGTCAATCCATACTTTTTAAAAACACTTTGCACTATCTTGCACTATACTGTTGTATGAGGAAGTTCGGGAGTGAGAATGGGATGTTCTAGGCTCGGGATTTGAAGACTGAAGAGATCTCCGCCATGGCGGAGTTCCCCCTGGGCGGTCGGGGACCCAGGGAAAGGTCACCTTTTAACTATTTCCTCAGCCCCCGGGGTGTCACACAGTCGGAACAGCGAAAAACTAAGCTGGCTTCTCGCAGTGGGAATCTCAGAATATCGGAGAACCTGAGCTTGAGTTTCCCTCAACTGTTGAGGCGCCGGTTGATCCCAAGGAGAGTCGGGCGCCGTCTGCTGGCCGTTGGTGAAACGGCAAATGAAGCCGTGCCTCGCGGTTAAGGGATTGGCCGCGCGCTCCTCTGTGCCTTCCTGAAATGAAGGATATTTGCAAGGACTGGTTCTCTGCTGATGGCCAGGGGGATGCTTTGACCCAGCCAGGCTTATTCTCCATCATCACGAGAAGAGTAAAGCAAAATGGAGAGGGTATCTTGAAAAAAATATGCTTGTCATCAAATGGCTGTTTTGTTTTTAAGACTCATGAGCTTCATTTATAATTTTCTTGTAGAGACATGGAAAACTATAATGTATCTTTACATGAACTACCTTTCTTTCAAATCACCTATATCTGCTATATATGTTGGCATTATTCTTTTATTGTTATTGACATGGTTAAGTATATTGACAGTCACCCAAATGGCATTTATGCACTGGATGCCAAGAAAACACCGACAGATGAGGTATTCTCTCTCCTCACAGGTACCTATGGAGTCGAGGGGAGCTGTTCTAAGGATTCATCAGATCAGGTCATCGAAGGTAATGATATCCCTGGCAGTGAAGAGAGAGAATATAGCCATACTTAATGGATCAGGAAGAGTGAATGGGTTAGCAGGCAAACAGGGTAGATCCAGCAACACTCGTGATCCAGCTTCTTTAGCTTTCGGTATCTGGATTATTATATATCATTTTGGCAGTTCATATGGAAACACAGCCCAAGTGCCACACCTTGAATGAATTCATAAGAACAAGAAGCAGTCCCATCATCTAGTAGCTTTAAAAATATTAATAATTTGTTTAGATACACTTCACAAAGCATACAATAATAGTTTTAAAGTTTTCAACTCAATGATTGGCATATCCACAAGCCGTACAGTCTTCACGGCTATCTGATTTCAAGCCATACTCATCACCCCCCTCCCAAAACAACTGACACTTCTCATTCTTCCCTCTGTTTAGCAACAACCAACCACTGCTATGAATTCTATTTCAGGATTTGCTTACCACATACATTTACTATGCTGCTGCTGCTGCTAAGTCGCCTCAGTCGTGTCCGACTCTGTGCGACCCCATAGACGGCAGCCCACCAGGCTCTGCTGTCCTTGGGATTCTCCAGGCAAGAACACTGGAGTGGGTTGCCATTTCCTTCTCCAATGCAGGAAAGTGAAAAGTGAAAGTGAAGTCGCTCAGTCGTGTTCGACTCTTAGCGACCCCATGGACTGCAGCCCACCAGGCTCCTCCGTCCATGGGATTTTCCAGGCAAGAGTACTGGAATGGGGTGCCATTGCCTTCTCCGACATTTACTATAGATGTGATCAAAGGCTGGTCGCAGAAACGAGCCGGAACAGTCGGAGGCGAGCTTCCCTTTGCCATCAGCAAAGAAGCAGGTCTCAAGAATCTACTTGATTCCACTAGACCACCGCGAGAGGATGCGCGCGCAGCTTCGTCCACCACTCAGTAACGGCCAGCAGAGGGCGTCTCAACTGACGCAGTAAACACCCACAGCCAGGGTCCCTGCGCTCAGGCACCGCTTCCGGGGTGAGAAAACCATCCTTAGTATGTCGCTGCACCAGTTTGCGACGCTCTGTGGGCTGCAGAAATAGTTAGTAAAAAGTGGCCTTTCCTTGGTCCTGACCATCAGGGGAACTTAACTGAGTGTGTTCAGTAGCTAACTTGTTTCGGACTCTTTGCAGCCCCATGGGGCTGTAGCCTGCCAGGCTCCTCTGTCCATGGGGTTTCCTAAGCAAGAATACTGGAGTGGGTTGCTGCTAACTACTCCAGGGGATCTTCCCCACCCAGGGATCGAACCCGAGTCTCTTGCATCTGCTGCATTTTAGGCAGGTTCTTTACCTCTAGCATCACCTGGGAAGCTGTGGCTACCATCTCCTCAATTTCCTGCAATACCGAGCACAGAAGCTCCCATTACAACTTACTCTCAATTTCCACATACAACATTTAGGGAGATTTATTTTTATAAAATGAAATCCATTTGTTGAGACCTTTGGAGGCTGGAAATCATCACACACTGTGCGGTATTTCCATGTTCAGTATTATTTCTTGAGACAAATGCCAACAAAAAAACCAGAGAAAGAGAAAACTTATCTATAATGGGGGCAAAATACACAAATATGGGGCCTTCCAGCAGGTCCCTGAAACATCCCCAGTGCTGTAAATTCCTCATTCTGGGCCAGGCACTGATTTCCCTACATGAACCAGGGCCTTCCTCCTTCAGTCAGTAGACGCACCTCACTCCCAGAGGTGTCATTTGGGAGGTGACCATGTGTCAGACCCTGAGGACCTCCTCCTCCCCATCCGCACAGCCCCTCTGTCCTTGAACCTGGGTTGCAGAGATGAGGACCACTTGGGTAAATTAGTACTAAGGCCAGCTGTTGTTAAACAGACTCAGATACTCCAAAGTAGTTGCAAACATCTTCAATCCCTCAAAATTTCTTCAAAATGTGCAAAATGATGTAATTACTGCTCGCAGTTATCAATGTAATTACTAGGATATTGCTGTATTATCCCAGTAACTAACTTAGGTCAACATACACTGCACCCAGCTTGGGGCATAAAGAGCTCTCTGGCTACCCCGAGGTTCATTTCTCTGCTGATTTCTTGGGAACTCTCAGGACGTTTGCCCCTCCTCTTAGTGACTCACTCTCGTGACTCTTGTCTCTCAGCAATGCTTACAACGCCCTTCCATGGTGGTTAGCAGACAACAAGGATGTGCTGGTGTCAGAAGCTTCGCTGGGATGGTGGTGAGTCGCTCATCTGGGCTGAGCAGTGGTCCAGAACGAGGCCAGAGGAACTGCCCTTGTTACAGAGGGCAGACCCATCTGGAACACGAGCTGTGCCTGTCCCTGAAGGTCTCTCCAGGCTCCGTCCAGATGGAAAACCACAGGGGCGCCCCCACCCTGAAGGCCAGTCATTGGCAGCAAGGACAGGCTCCCGCAGGATGTCACGAAAAACAGTGTTAGGGAGGGCATGGGATTCTCCAGCCTGAAGACCTCCCTGCAGGCACTGACTTGATGCTCTGAGGAAGGAACCGGGGGGACCTGGCCAGGATGGAGCCCTGTCCTCCGTGTCCTTGTCTCTCACCGGCGGGGGATTTGGCCACCAAAAACTTTGCTCTCTCTCCACCTCATTTTCCCAAGTGCGGTGGGACTGCAAGGGGAACGTCTTCACCACTGACAGCTTGGGGTCCTTTGGACCTATGATCAGGCCATCCAGCCAGTGTGAAGATGGTGTGGGGCAGGAGTCCCTCCCTGAAGATACACTCTCAGTGGGGAGACCTCATTGTCAAGGTCAAGATAAGCCACAGATGAGGCAGATACTTCCTCAGACCCTGGCTTGATTCTAGGACCTGGGCCGTTAGCCCAGGACCCAGCAACGCATCTAAGCTTCTCTGGATCTTGTTCCTGTTGCAGACAGCCTTGTGGGGCGGGGATGGCTGGGAGATGAGCCCCGAGCACAGGTCTAGTGTTGTGTCCCCAGCTCTGAGGGAAGTCCCCACTTGTGGCTGGAAGGTCACCTGATCTGCTTGGGGGCAGGTTGAGATCTTTGTGAAGCTGTCAGTGTACCGCTTATCTCCCCTCTCCGTTTTGCTAAAAAGAGGCTCCTGCCGCCTTGTAGGAAGAGGAAGAGGAGCAGGGGTTTCTGCTGGCCCCCTCCAGCTGCACCCTAGGGTGTGGAGCTCATGCGGGCAGCTCATGCTCACTTCACAGTAGTCAGCCCCTGTGCCAGGCACCCCAGGCTTCCCAGACGCCTCTCTGGAGCTCTGAGAGGAAGGGAGGTTTGGGAACCTTAAACGGGCTGGCTGTCCCCTCAGCCGCCTCCCTGTGTGCTCACACTGCCCAGACCGGAGCTGGGGGTCTCGTCCCTTCTGTGCTGGTGGCCCGAGGGTGGAGGAGGGCCCGCTGTGACGTCCTCACAGGACCTTGACCCCCAGCCATGTGAATTGCAGGTGCTGAGGGAACAGGACAAAGTCTGGTTTATCTATGTCTTTGGGTGGAGTCTGATGCTTCTCACCAGTAGAAGCTTCCAATGTTATGTAACAGTTTCATGAATCCTTCCATACATTTAATAAGAACCAGTGAAATTTATAGTCACTGGACCTCCGAGGAGGTGCAATGAGGAGGCCTAGAACGGGCGGTGTGAAGGGCCCCTGTCACCAGACCCACGATCCAGTGTGAGGACCCAAAGTAGATTCTCAGGAAGGCTGAAGAGGCCCCTTCCAGGCTCTGAGCCCCCAGCCCCGATACCCTAAACCTCTAGCCCCAACCTGAGCCTAGGCAGGGCACAGCACAGGGATATTCGGAGAAACAAATACTTCCTCACCTCCCTGCTCGTGGTCATGGGGACACTCCTCTTCAAAGGATACCTGGCCCAGCCCTCTAAATGGAGCAGATGGTATTCTGGAGACTCGGCCTCTGGAGGAATGAGGGGGAGGGGGAGGAAGATTCTGTGCTGGTGATTAAAACCTCCCCCAGATCCAGGAGGCAAAGCTGGAGTGGCCAGGGGCTTGGTGGCCATGGGCCTTTGCTCATGGAGGCAGCTCTGATTCCTAAGAGTGTGATTTTTGCACACAGCCTGACCTGTCTTGGTTTGGACCATGGCTCTTTTTGATCTTTCCCTCTTCTCAGTGGATGAAGACCCTAAAAGGGAATTTCAGTTTGTATTTACTTTACCCTTGGACAGAACCTGTAGTAGAACCAGGGCTGGGCCCAGGGGTCTCTGCTGACTCTGAGCTGATCCCAGAGCCTCTTCTCTGGGAGGCAGGAGGCCATGGGGAGCAGAGGGCGGTTCCCTCCAGCACAGGTGTTGACCCGAGAGCCTCACGGTTCTCACCATTCATGTCCTTGTCTTAACCTTCCTTGTGCAGATTTGGGGATCGTGACCTTGAGGCTGCTCTAGTCTGCAGATGTGGATTTGAGGTCCTGTCCTGTTTAGGGAAGGAGGGAGCCTCGTAATCACAAGATCTCTGTTTATTGGTTCTGCCCTGGCTATGAATACACCCTTGGGAAGACTTTTCTCATTGCATTAGCTCCACAAGCTACCCCAGTTTTGTACTTTAGCATCCGATCCATGATTAACTTGTTCCTCAGGTTTTAACACCCACCTTGTCTTGGAAACACCTCTGATTCTGGTGGGCCTGGCTCTGCACAGAGTCAGACACATTCTTGACTCCGTGACGTGCATCTTCTGGATCCCACCCCATCCCCAAATTCCAGCTGAGAAGCCCCTGGACAAGAGCTCAAGTATTTGGAAGGTGCCCTTCAGTCAGTCTGCAGTCAGGCAGGGGGGTGTTGTTCCCAGGACCCTCTTCTCATCCCCTGTCCTGCACCAGGCTCTCTTCCTTCTGAGGTGGGAGTGCCGAGTCCTGCTTCTCTTCTTTGATCCACTCCTGCTGAGGGTCTCCTGGGGTGTCTCTCTCTCTCGAATTGGTGATAGATTCTTGTCCTGTTTGCTGTCCTCCCCACGCATAGGGACCTCTGGGAGCCTGGAGCAATATGAGGGTCCCTGTCCTGGCCATGTGATCCATTTAAGTGTTGGAATAACTGAGATGGGGACATGTTTGTGAGAACGTGGACCCACAGAGAGTGTGGGGTCAGGTGAGGAGAGAGGCCCCGGAGATCAAGTGG
Organism: Capra hircus; assembly: GCF_001704415.2. NCBI lineage: Eukaryota > Metazoa > Chordata > Mammalia > Artiodactyla > Bovidae > Capra > Capra hircus. Next base: position 102,036,699 of record NC_030815.1, read on the forward strand.
ATGTTAACGCGGTCTCCGTTTCAGAATCTGGCTGTGTTCTGGGGTGGATGGGAACAGGCAGGTGTGGGGTGACAGGTGGTCCTCGATCAGCGTGGCCTCAGTGGGAAGGCTGGATCTGGGCAGAACTGCTCCCCTGGTGGAGGTGATGACTCAGTGAGGGGGCTGGTGAGCTGGACGGTAGAGCGAGTGAGGATGCCGTGGGTGCAAGGGGACACACACGGAGCCCACTCCCCCTGCCTCCCCAGAGTGGAATGTCTGCTTCCGCGGTTGCTCTGACACTCTCAGAGCAGAGATCTGCTGTAAGTGACCAGACAGCGACCCTCGAGAGAAGGCTGGCGCAGTTGCCTGCAGGAGACGGGAGCTGCCAGGTGCGTCCTTGCTAATGGCAGGGACAGCTCACCCAGCAGGGACCCAGGTCCCCCATCTCTGCCTCCATGACCCCCTTCATCCCTCCCCCAAGCCTGGCTTCCCGGCCCCTTCCCAGTGTTTCTCCCATTGGTGTCAAGGCCAGCCTGCTCCAGAACACCGTGGTCTAGATGGGAAGGGGGACGCCTGAGTCACGGAGAAGGATCAGCTTTGCTCAGAGAAGGCTGATCCTGTGCTGCCCTGGGGTCTCTCAGGGTCTCTCCAGGTAGGGAAGCTCTGGCCTAGGTCCAGTGCTGAAGGCAGGAGCAGGGGCTCTGTCAGGAGGCTTCGGGACCCGGGGCGTTTGGAAGGTGGCCCCCATCCCCACTGTTGTGCCTGGGGACCCAGCCTGTTCCCCTGGAGTCAGGATCTAATGCTTCCTGAGAATTCCCACTGACTCCAGTGTTGGTTTGAAATAGAGGCAACAAGAGAAGGAAAACAAGCGCCACTGAATTTTGGATCCTGCCCAGACCCCATCACTCACTCAGGCTGTGGATATTTCCCACGTGTCAGAAAACATAGCTGTTGTTGAATTGAGTAATGAGACAGGAAGATCCCCACCCCACAGAAAAATGAAGAGAAGAACCCTGTACCCCAGTGTGGCTGAAGGCAGAGGACTGCACATAGTCCCCCTTGTCTGAGGCTCACCTCTGCTCAGGTGTGAGGCTTAGAGAATGTGTGTCCCTGCGCGGGCCCAGGACCTCCTCTCAGAGCTGTGGGATGGGCACAGGTGGTTATTGACTGAGCGGAGGGGGCAGAGGGACCCTGATGGGAAGGCCACTCTGCCGCCATCTCTCCTGTCAGCCCCCACCCCTCCTGGCCTCTTGGCTCATCTGCCTTCTCTGTGGTTTCCTCTTTCCCACCTGCCATCTTTCAGTATAAGTATGCACCCCACACACACCTCGTGCAGTTTCTCCTGAGCCCACTGGAAGTCCAATATTAGGTGGTTCCCCTTTCCTCTGTGGAGGTTGAATAACTTTCAGAATTTTTCCTATTCCCATGACGATAGTAACAAAAAACACCTTTGGAAAATGCAATCCAGGGACCCAGTGCCACTGTCTCCAGAGCACAGGGTGACAGATGTTCACACTGAACACACTTGGAAGCCACCAGCTGTGTCACAAACTGGTTTTCCCCAACCCTGGTTGCCTCCTTGGTGTTCCCTGCAGCCACTTGTCACTAGGCCCAGCTCTCTGAGCCTCCGCAGGTGACCTCTCTTGACCTCTAGCAGCACTGGTTATCCCCAGAGGCACAGTTTTATGCCTTTCTTGTATTGTCATTTTCCCCTCACATTAACCCTCTGAGACCAATGTGATGGTGGTTCCCACACTACAGAGGAGGATAGGAGAGAACTCAGGGCGATGACTTGGGACAAGGTGGGTGAGGGTCCATCCAACAGGGACCCCACCACAGTGCCAATTTCTTCACCTACTAACTCTGCTGGGGAACATAGCCTGGACACCAGGTCTGTTCAGTGCAGGAGAGGTGCTGAAATCCGGCAGCGACCTGCAGCAGTCCTGGGGGTGGTTCACACATACTTTTGAGCTCTCTTCTCTCTGGGTGGTTTGGATTCTTGGCAGGTATGAGGCTCTGAGCAAGGAAGGGAGTTGCCTAAGCCCACTGTGGCCAGGTGGCACAGTCAGATTTGAGTCCAGGCCAGGCCAGCGACCATTGTTTTCTTTTCCATTTGATGAAGGAAAGCAGGAATGTGGCCAGGCTGGGTTACATGAGTCTCATCACCTCCCTCTGGAAGTCCTGCATCTGTACGTGGTTGGGATGAATTTGAATGAAGTCACAGAGGAAGCTGTGTCTCTCTGCATATTAGATGCTCTCTGAACCCTGTAATCCTTCACCTTTGCTTATCCCTTTTGGAAGAAATGGAAAGGTTACCTCTGATATGTTTATTATTATTTAAATTACTATATACATATGCACTACAGTTGTAAAATACTATACATATTAGTTATATGCTAATAAAAATGTTAAGGTGATCTGCAATAAAACATTTAAATTTTTGTTTTGTCTTTAAATTTTTATAAATATATGTCATTTACCCTCAAAATATTTTGATTAAAGATTAAGGTCCACATACAACTCAACAACCACAAAAAATAAACAACCCAGTGGATAAACGGGCCAAAGATGTAAAGAGGCATTTCTCCAAAGAAGAAATACGGATGGCCAATAGGCACCTGAAAAGACGCTCAACATTGCTGATTATTAGATAAATGCAAATCCAAAGTAAAATGATGTACCACCTCATGTTAGTCAGAATGGCTATCAGTAAAAAGTCTACAAATAAGAAATGCTGGAGGAGGTATGGAGAAAAGAGGAGCTTCCTATACCGTTGGTGGGAATGTAAGTTGGTGCAGCCACTATGGAGAACGGTACAGAGTTTCCTCAGAAAACTAAAAAGAGAATTACCAGCTGACCCAGCATTCCCACTTCTGGGTATATGTCTAGAAAAAAATGATAATTCAAAAAGATACACGCACCCCTATGTTCATGGCAACACTACTCACAGTAGCTGAGACATGAAGACAATCTACATTCCATCAACAGATTAATGGATGAAGAAGAAGTGGTACACATAAACAATGGAATATTACTCAGGCATAAAAAGAACAAAATGCCATTTGCAGCAACATGTATTCAACTAGAGACTATTTTACTAAGTGAAGTAAGTCAGAAAGACAAACACCATATGATATGACTTATATGTGGAATCTAAAATATGACACAAATGAATCGATATATGAATCAGAAGCAGAATCATGGACGTAGACAAGGCTAGCAGCTGCCCAGGAAGAGACAGTGTGGGGAGGGGATGGAATGGGAGCTTGGGATCAGCAGAAGCTAAATACTACACAGAGAATGAATAAACCGCAAGGTCCTACTGTATGGTACAGGGAACTATATTTAATATCCTGTGATAAACCAAAATGGAGAACATGATAAAGAATGTATATGTATGTATAACCTGAAACACACACTTTGGAACTCTCTCCTCTCTGGTTCTCTGGAACCTTGTCAGGTATGAGGCTTTGAGCAGGGAAGGGGGTTGCCTGAGCCCACTGCAGCCAGGTGGCACAGTCAGATTTGAGTCCAGGCCAAGTCAGCGACTGTACAGCAGTAATTAATACAACATGGTATATCAACTACGCTACAATTGAAATCAATTGAAAAATGTACTTAATTTAAAAAAAAATAGATCAAACACACAGGATGTACAGCACAAGTGTGAACTCACGATCATGATGTGTGAGTTCAAGTCCTTCACTTGTAACACCGGTACCTCTTTGGTGAGGACACAGGGGAGGTTGTGCCCATGTGGGGAGGAGGTATCTGGGAAATCTCTGTGCTTTTCCTCATTTTTGCTCTGAACATTAAACCGCACTAAGCAAAGTCTTAATTTTAAAAATATCAAATTACTATTACTTAAAAACCTGGAAGGATTAGAAAATATTGACTGGCATTATATTTCAGTGACACTGATGATGGAGTGCTCTTCAGTTCCCTCCCTTATGTTTAATTTCTGAAATCACACCTGAAATGAGATAGTTATGATAAAATGTATACAGACAAGAAAATATTTTTTTCCACCTAAAACCATTATGGGCACAAATATACAAAATTATTTTATGTTGAAATTAAAAGGAAAAATAGTAAATAACCTGATCCAGACCACTCTCTTAGGATGTGTTGGACAAAGAAAAGTGATGCTGATTACTGGTTTTAAATGAGTGACATCTTTCTCGCCCCTCTATCTGCATATTCTCTTTCAGTGCTTCTCATATGGAAACCCGCATCAGAATCACATGGTGGGTTGAGGGGGGCGGGCATGTGGAACACAGACTGCACTGCCTCACCTCCAGTGTTCTGACCCAGTAAGCCTGGATTGAACCCTAATACTTATATTTTAAACAAGCTCTGAAATGAGTGATGTTCCTTGTCCTGGGACCACAATTTGTGAACCACTCACCTACTGAGTAGGCCAAAAGTTTTCTTCTTCCCCCCGCCCCCACCCCGTAAGATGGATCTTGCAGGGCCTAGTTCTCTTTCACTTTATTCAAAGCAATTTTGTTAGATTGTATTGTGACAGTGCTCATATCACCATGCATTAAATATATATATATATCAAAATTGGTGACTTTTTGTGTAACCATTTTAATATTGAAGATGCAAGAAAAAACAGCATTTTTCAGCATAGTATGCTTTATTATTTTAAGAAAGGTAAAGCAACTGAAATGCAAAAAAAAAAAAAAAAGATTTGTGCAGTATATGGAGAAGGTGCAGTGACTGATCACATGTACATGTATTTGAAAACATGTAGTTTTCAAATTTTGTGCTGGGATTTCTCACTGACCAGATCCATGGTCTGGTAGACTTGTTGAAGTTGACAGCAATCAGATGGAGACATTAATTGAAGACAATCAACTTATGTCTTCAGGAACAGCAGACACACTCAAAATGTCCAAATCAAGTGTTGAAAATAATTTGTCACCTTGGTTATTTTAATCAATTTGATGTTTGGGTTTCACATAAGTTCGATAAAGTCTTCTTGACCATTTCCACAAGGGATTCTCTATTGAGATGTAAAAAAGAGTGCTCTGCTTTTAAATAAAATTGTGTTGGACAAAGAAAAGTCAATATTGTACAATAATGTGGAATGGAAGAGATTGTGGGGCCAGCGAAACGAAACACCACCAACCACACCAAATGTCGGTCTCCATCCAGAGAAGGAGATGTTAGGTATATGGTGGGATTCAAAGGACATCCTCTATTCTAAGTTTCTTTCAGAAAACCAAACCATTAATTCCAGCAACTACCGCTTCCAATTAGTCGAACTGAAAACATCACTCAATGAAAATCGGCTAGAATTAGTCAACAAAACACATAATCTTCCATCAGGATAACTCAAGACTGCATGTTTCTTTGATGACTAGGCAAAAACTGTTACAGCTTGGCTTGGAAGTTCTGATTCACCAGCCGTATTCATCAGACATTGCACATTTGGGTTTACATTTATTTCAGTCGTTACAAATTCTCTTATTGAAAAAAACTTCAATTCCCTGGAATACTGTAAAGAGCGCTGGGAATAGTTCTTTGCTCAGAAAGATGAAAAGTTTTTGGAAAATGAAATTATGAAATTACCTGGAAAATGACAGAAGGTAATGGAACAAAACAGCAAATGCCTTATTCAATAAGTTTAGTTCAGTCCCTCAGTCATGTCTGACTCTGCAACCCCATGGACTACAGCATGCCAGGCCTCCCTGTCCATTACCAAATCCTAGAGTTTATTCAGACTCATGTCCATTGAGTCGGTGAGGCCATCCAGCCATCTCATCCTCTGTCGACCCCTTCTCCTCCCGCATTCAGTCTTTCCCAGCTTCAGGGTCTAAACCTAAAAAAGGAGAAGAAAAGGTGCATTCTCGGTGAGGTTACTCATCTCACATGGTCCTAAGATATCTGGATATAAAGGAGCCTCCCAACAGGAATTGTCGTGGCCAGGATACAACTTTCCCATCTTCACATTAGCATAGATTGAATGGTCTGTTTTCTACCTAGAAATGCTCTGAGTAGGGATGATTTAAAAAAAAAAAAAAGTACTCAATGTTCCAACATAACTGCCTTAGAGAAAGTGATCAAAACATTTTCTTCTGAAAGGTTTGTGCTGCTTATGATGGGTGGCTGAGCTGAAGGGAAGGGGCTATGAGTAACGGCAAAGCGGCCCAAAGCTGTGGATACCAAGTAAATCAAATGTCGGAAGACAGGAGATTCCAGAATGAGTGATGGGAAAATAATCCAATTATCTTCCTCTGAGAAGTATAAATTCATGGTAAATAAAGAGAAGTCATCCCTACTAGCTATACTTGCTATTGTTCTGGATTCCCTGAAGCTTACACTACCTGACCTCTTGCCAGGTCTGAACCCAGAGGGGCCCTATGAATGCAAGTGCCCCATGTGTAGTTGGCAGAGACAGTAGCCACGTAAGGGTGGTAAGACTGTAGTAAAAGTTCCAGTGTGACAGTGTGTTATCCCCACACCACCAACCTATTTCTGACACCAGTTTGGTGTCTCACAATCCTGACACTTTGTCCTCAGAGAAAACTTCAGATTCCACAGGTTCAGAGCTCCGTGTTACAAGACAGCCCCTCCCCCACTTCAGATGCAGTCACAGCTCCAGGTTCTCAGCTGTGCTTCTGGTGGACCCACTAGAGTGCAGAGGTTCCGAGGACCCTTCTTGGGTTCAATGAATTTGCTTACAGAACTCAGAGAAACCTTTATTGATTAGATTATCATTTTATAATAAGAGGCTGTAACTCACGGACAGCTAGATGGAAGATGTGCCTCAAGCAAGGTGAAGGGAAAGGGCGTGAGCTTCCCTGATCTCCGTGAATCCCCACCTCTTCACCAACCTGGAAGCTTTCCAAACCAGTCTTTTGGATGTTTACAGAGGCTTCATTACAGAGATGAGATTAACTCATTGGACACTGGTGATGGGTTCAGCCTCCAGCTCCTCTCTCCTTTCTCTCCTGGGGTTCTGATAAGGTCAGGAGGCCCCTACTGGGGCCTGGTCACTGGGATACTCTCCAAATGTCACCTCATTAACATAACAAAGCCCATTTATCACTTTCACGCTTAAGAAATTCCAGTGGCTTTAGTAGCTGTGCCAGCAACCAGGAGAAATACCAAATACATCTTTCTTACTATAAATCACAACATTCAGGTCACAGGATAGCACCTTTCCTGAGTGCAGATCAGCCCTTAAGCATTATACTGGCTTTATCTAAGGTCTCTAGAGATCGAAACCCCCTGCCCAATGAAGGCAAGGCTTTGGTGTACAGGAAATTTTATATTTTGAGCAAAATTATAAAGAATACAGATTCCCCCGTGTGAACCTATTTGGGGAGATACACTGGATTTGAAACCTTCAGGAAGTCTACATGCACCAGGCCAATCAGCACAATGACACTTGAAGCATTTGTTTTCAGAGATGAGACCTAAAGAATCCCAATAGTGACTCCAGAATGATGGGAGATCAGGGCCTTCCATGCACTTGAGCACTTGGAATTAATTCCCACCCTCATACCATGTACACTTTCCAGGAATATGTGACACTCTATATCAATATGTGCCCAGAGATCACTAGTGTGAAAATGGTGTGCTACATCTCAGAAACCAAGGATCAGTTAATGAAGCCTGAGAACAGGTAAGGACTCTGTAAGGCCCAGAGGCCACAGAATATTCTTTTCTTTTTTTAACTTTTTGTTTCATATTGGAGTCAAGGCTATGGTTTTTCCAGTAGTCACATATGGATGTGAGAGTTGGACTGTGAAGGCTGAGTGCCAAAGAATTGCTTTCGAAAAGTGGTGTTGGAGAAGACTCTTGAGAGTCCCTTGGACTGCAAGGAGATCCAACCAGTCCATTTTGAAGGAGATCAGCCTTGGGATTTCTTTGGAAGGAATGATGCTAAAGCTGAAACTACAGTATTTTGGCCACCTCACGCGAAGAGTTGACTCATTGAAAAAGACTTTGATGCTGGGAGGGATTGGGGGCTGCTGGGGGCACTCCGCAGAAAGAGAGAGGCAGTGGAACTCCCCTCAGCAAAGCCGAGGGCTCCTGAGGAGAGGTGAGCCTGCAGTCCACCAACCTAGCCTCTCGGGGAGCGAGAAACAATCAGGCCCAACATGGGTTCCATCTAAGCAGTTCCGCTTTATCGCCACAAACTCTTGGTTTATATAGGCAAGCGAAGGGGTTCTGCGAGGGGCCTCCCATAGTTGCACCAATCACGTTAAAGGTCAAATTATAATATGCCACAGTTAACCAATCACGTTAAAGGTTAAATTATAATATGCCATAGTTGCACCAATCACGTTAAAGGTCAAATCTTAATATAGCATAGTTGCACCAATCACGTTAAAGGTCAAGTCGTCATGCGCTTCATTGTAACAAGCCTCTATGGTGATCACATGCTATCCACGTGCACAGAAATCAAGAGAGCCAATCAAAAGTTTTAACAAACTTAGGCCACGCCCTCATCTCGTCCTCCAGGAGCCATCTTAGTTCTAAACCGCAAAGCTTCTTTTTTAAGGTTTCCCATGTAGGGCCCCTCAGGGGGCAGGAGAAGAAGGGGGGCCCAGGATGAGATGGCTGGATGGCATCACGAACTTGATGGACGTGAGTCTGAGTGAACTCTGGGAGTTGGTGATGCACAAGGAGGCCTGGCATGCTGCGATTCATGGGGTTGCAAAGAGTCAGACACGAATGAGCAACTGAACTGAACTGAATAGCTGATGAATAATGTTATTAGTTTCAGGTATAGCGCAGAGTGAACATTCTCATGAATGTGACTCAGCTCTTCACTCTGAGGTCTGGGTACCTAGAGTCTAATAAGAATAGATTCTGATTGGCTTGTGCTGGTTTTCTCAGCCATCAGCAGTAACAACCTGAACTAGAGGCCCCATAGACCTGGCAGAGGCTGTTTCTATAGAAGTTCAGTTCAGTTCAATTGCTCAGTCGTGTCTGACTCTTTGCGACCCCATGAATCGCAGCATGCCAGGCCTCCCTGTCCATCACCAACTCCCGGAGTTCACACAGACTCACGTCCATCGAGTCCGTGATGCCATCCAGCCATTTCATCCTGGGTCGTCCCCTTCTCCTCCTGCCCCCAATCCCTCCCAGCATCAGAGTCTTTTCCAATGAGTCAACTTTCGCATGAGGTGGCTAAAGTACTGGAGTTTCAGCTTTAGCATCATTCCTTCCAAAGAAAGCTCAGGGCCGATCTCCTTCAGAATGGACTGGTTGGATCTCCTTGCAGTCCAAGGAACTCTCAAGAGTCTTCTCCAACACCACAGTTCAAAGCATCAATTCTTTCACTCTCAGCTTTCTTCACAGTCCAACTCTCACATCCATACATGACCACTGGAAAAACCATAGCCTTAACTAAATGAACTTTTGTTGGCAAAGTAATGTCTCTGCTTTTCAATATTCAATCTAGGTTGGTCATCACTTTTCTTCCAAGGAGTAAGCATCTTTTAATTTCATGGCTGCAGTCACCATCTGCAGTGATTTTGGAGCCCAGAAAAATAAAGTCTGACACTGTTTCCACTGTTTACCTGTCTACTTCCCATGGAGTGATGGGACCGGATGCCATGATCTTCGTTTTCTGAATGTTGAGCTTTAAGCCAACTTTTTCACTCTCCTCTTTCACCTTCATCAAGAGGCTTTTTAGTTCCTCTTCACTTTGTGCCATAAGGGTGGTGTCATCTGCATATTTGAGGTTATTGATACTATCCCAGCAATCTTGATTCCAGCTTGTGCTTCTTCCAGTCCAGCGTTTCTCATGATGTACTCTGCATAGAAGTTAAATAAGCAGGGTGACAGTATACAGCCTTGATGTACTCCTTTTCCTATTTGGAACCAGTCTGTTGTTCCCTGTCCAGTTCTAACTGTTGCTTCCTGACCTGCATACAGATTTCTCAAGAGGCAGGTTAGGTGGTCTGGTATTCTCATCTCTTGAAGAATCTTCCACAGTTGTTTATTGTGATCCACACAGTCAAAGGTTTCGGCATAGTCAATAAAGCAGAAATAGATGTATTTCTGGAACTCTCTTGCTTTTTACATGATCCAGCGGATGTTGGCAATTTGATCTCTGGTGCCTCTGCCTTTTCTAAAACCACCTTGAACATCAGGAAGTTCACGGTTCACTTATTGCTGAAGTCTCGCTTGGAGAATTTTGAGCATTACTTTACTAGCATGTGAGATGAGTGCAATTGTGTGGTAGTTTGAGCATTCTTTGGCATTGCCTTTCTTTGGGATTGGAATGAAACCTGATCTTTTCCAGTCCTGTGGCCACTGCTGAGTTTTCCAAATTTACTGACATATTGAGTGCAGCACTTTCACAGCATCATCTTTCAGGATTTGAAACAGCTCAACTGGAATTCCATCACCTCCACTAGATATGTGCAAAAGATAATGCCGTCCCCTCCATATGCTCCCTCCTGCTCATTCACAGAAATTATTCCACCTACAAGTACACTGTTTCCAATTAGAGACAGTGAATATATCCATTCACTTCAGTCACTCAATCGTATCCGACTCTTTGCAACCTCTTGGACTATGGAGCACGCCAGGGTTCCCTGTCCACCGCCAACTCCAGGAACTTACTCAAACTCATTTCCATCGAGTCGGTGAGGCCATCCAACCGTCTCATCCTCTGTCATACCTCTTTTCTCCTGCCTTCAATTTTCCCAGCATCAGGATCTTTTCAAATGAGTCAGATTTTCCCATCGGGAGGCCAAAGTATTGGAGTTTCAGCTTCAGCTTCAGTCCTTCCAATGAATATTCAGGACTGATTACCTTTAGGACTGACTGGTTGGATCTCCTTGCTGTCCAAGGGACTCTCAACAATCTTCTCCAACACCACAGTTCAAAACCATTGATTCTTTGACACTCTGCTTTCCTTACAGTCCAACTCTCACATCGATACATGACAATGCAAAAATCATAGCTTTTAGTATATGGGCCTCTGTTAGCAAAGTAATGCCTCTGCTTTTTAATTAGCTGTCTAGGTGTGTCGTTGCTTTTCTTCCAAGGAGCAAGTGTCTTTTAATTTCAAGGCTGCAGTCATCAACTGCAGTGGTTTTGGAGCCCAAGAAAATAAAGTCTGTCACTGTTTCCCTTGTTTCCCCATCTATTTGCCCTGAAGTGATGGGGCAGATGCCATGATCTTAGTTTTTCGAATGCTGAGGTTTAAGCCAGCTTTTGCACTCTCCTCTTTCACTTTTATCAAGAGGCTCTTCAGTTCTTCACTTTCTGCCATAAGGGGGATGTCACATGCATATATGAGGTTATTGATATTTCTACCAGCAATCTAGGTTCTAGATTGTGCTTCATCCAGCCTGGAATTTCTCACGATGTACTCTGCACAGAAGTTAAATAAGGGTGACAATATACATCCCTGAAGTGTTTCTTTCCCATTTGGAACTAGTCCGTTGATCCATGTTCAGTTCTAACTGCTGCTTTTTGACCTGCATACAGAGTACTCAGGAGGCAGATAAGCTGGTCCGGTATTCTCATCTTTTGAAGAATTTCCCACAGTTGTTGGGTAGGGCCACCCAAGATGGTTGTGGCATGCTGGAGAGTTCTGACAGAACATGGTCTGCTGCAGAAGGGAGTGGCAAATCACCTCAGTATTTTTCCCTTGAGAACCTTATGAGCAGTGTGAATATATCCATCCCTTGCTTCAAATTATTCAGGGACCAGTGCCCTCAAAGCTGTGTCCCAGGTTATTTTTGTCACTCACCTATTCTGTCTTTTTGTACTTTCTGATCCCAGTTGAAAAATAGGTCCATATCCAGACAAAAGAAGAAACAGGAGTGAGAAAAAGAAGAAAAATTAAATAAACTCAGTATGATGTGGACAGCAGAGGTCATGCCTTAAAAAAAAAAAAAAAAAAAAACACGGTAATTTGGAACTTAAATATGATCTTTCAGCCATAGAGTCTCTGGTGGCGTTCATGTCAGGACAGTCTACCTGAGTAGCAGCCAAAGAGAGAGAAAGGAAAACAAACTGCAAAGGTTTTCTAGTCCTTTAGACCAACACCTTTCTGACCCCTGGCATAGAGTGACCCATGCTGACAGACATACAGACACACAACTATGAAAACAAATAGAGAAAAAGCAGCATGCAACAGACAAAGAGGAAAACCTGCCCTTTTACGGGACCTCCCTGGCAGTCCAGAGGTTAAGCCTTTTCCTTCCAGTGCAGGGAGTGCAGGTTCGATCCCTGGTGGGGACCTAACATACCACTTGCGGTGGCTAAACAACCAAATCATTAAAAAAATTAAAAAAAAAAAGTAGTTATATTTTAGCAAATTCAAAAAGCCTTTAAAAGTTTTCCTCATCAAAAACTTTAAAAAATTTTTTAAATTGTCCTCCTCTGATATTGACATTTAGCAGAGAATCAAAATGCTCTGAAATGAACAGTTACAATGTCCTGAGGACCTAGAAAGTCAGTGGGATGTAGCAAAGAGTGCTAACCTCATCATGCAAATGCCCTCGGGGGTGTGATCCTCCTGAGGACCAATCTGTGACTCCCCAGGGGGCTGTCCGGAAGCTAGACAAGGCCACACCCTCTGCTCACCTGGTCATTCCCTGGTCCACTTCTGAGGCATCCAGACGTGTGCTGCAGATGGCAGACATGGACACAGTGGAAGGGGCTGCAAGTGGCAGAAGGCCTGGCCAGCAGAAACAAGGTGTCTCCCACAGGGGAAATGGAAGGGTTTCCTCCAAGGAAAACCTGTCTGTAAAAGAGAAAGGAGGAGATCGACATCCCTCAGAAAGGCAAAGAGAAAAACAAAGCATGGAGACACAAGAGGGCTCTCAGGGCAAAGCAGGTAAGATGCCAGATTCTTTTCTGCAGACTGTTTCCAGTGATCCTGGAAAGAATTTGGGAGACAAAGGAGATTGGGCTGTAGGACAGAGGAACAGGTCCCAGATGTGACCCTGACACCTCTGAAAGAAGGCGTGGAATCCCAGGGCGAAGTCCCAATCCCCTGTGATCAGGGGCTCTACCAGCTACGCCATCCTTGAGGTCTGAACTTGAGAGAGGGCTTCCTGGGGCATGCCTGCCAGGCAGCTCAGAAACTACTCTGAGATGTTCATGGAGGGAGAGGGGGGCTGGAGGAAACCAGAGTTTGGGGGAGAGGATGGCACGGAGGTGGAGGAGCAGTGGGACTTGGAACCTTCTCTAATCCACTCTCCTCAGAATCCAGAGGGAGGTCAGGGAACACTCTCACTCCTGTCCTCCTCTTCACCCACAGAGGTCACCAGGCACAAGCGATGCAGAAGCCGGGATGGCTCCCCTGAGAGTCACAAGGGAAACAGCCATGGAGAAAAGAAGATGAGGGGACCACCATCCCTAGCCCAGTGGAGATCTAAGGAGCATCCAAACTCCTGCAGACCAGGACTTTACCACAGCGCAGGTAGGTTTCTGGGCTGAGCTTGGTAGAGGTGGGGATGTGGGCAAAGGCCCTGAGGGGCAAACTGAACCCCCAGAGGGCAGAGAAAGCCTCTGACCCTGGTGAGACCCCCATGAAGTGGGAACAGGCTGAGAGGAAGGTGCCCAGGACTTGGCCCTGGTTGCCAGCAGATGTTGGAAGAGGCCAACAGTCAGGTATGGTGCGGTGTTAGGCCTGGGGTGGAGGTGTTGGGACAGGCAAGGGGCGGTGGTGCATTTGACCAAAAGTTTCAGGGGCAGCGCACATCACAGGAACCTCTCCTGTTCTGTCCCCCTCCTAGGTTCTGCCCATACTTCCGGGCGTCTCCAGGAAAGGGGGGCCCGGTTCCGATCGCCAATGTGGGCCCGGGGCCAGAGACGCTGCCAGTACAAGCCGGAGTCTAGGCCCGCCTCGCCCAAGCGCCCTCGCAGAACCCACTCTCCTGAAGCCGCCACGGCCCTGGAGGCGCTCACGTCCAAGCTCTCCAACCAGATGGGAGCCCTTGAAGTGGTCCTGGATGAGTTGCGGGCCCCGGGGGGCGCCTTCCTCCCGGTGGCCACCGACCGCACGGAGCCCACGGCCTCGCAGCGCGCCTGGCTCACCTGGCAGCTGACGCACGCGGGCGCCGCCCTGCACTGGGCGCTGACGGCGCTCGATTCCCTGCTCGCCGCGCACCACCGACCTCCGGGCCCGCAGGTCTCCCCGCCTTGGCCGCCTGGGCCTTAGGGCGCACCTCACCTTTCTCCACCACTTGTCTGGTCTTCCAAGGCTCCGAGACTGCATCTCAGTATCCTGAGGCGGAGAACTTCCTCCACAAAAGGCAGAAACCCACCTGTTTGGGGGACGGTGTTCCTCATGGATCAGACCTCATCCCCTGCTGCACCCCAGCTCAGGGAGATGTGTTCCTGTGGCCAGAAGTCAGCCTGCTAGGATGTGCGTTCAGAGGACAACGCTTCTTTAATCCTAAGGCTCAGACTGCAAACCTTAGTGATGTGACTTGTGCCTTTTCATCCCTCCGTATTTCCTCTTTTACTTGAAAAATGAAATGAGAGACAGGTGGATGGGTGGTGGTGGAGAAAGAAAGATGGACAGATGAGATGTAGAGATAGAGATAGATTCCTAGGGGTGGGTTCCACTTTACGGAACAATTGTCTTTTGGGGTTTTTTCTAGAGATTGGGTTTTTTGAGGTTATGGTTAGAAACCTACCTTGAACAAATCTTTATATCAAATGAGAAATCTGGATTGTATGATGAACTTTGTAGATTTCTGGTGTTGAAATTAAAACTACATTTTTACTTATTATAGAACATTGTGTTCTAAATGGACTGCAATAAATTTTTAAATATTGCAATCTTTTGTCAGTGTGATTCGTGAGTGTGCTCACAAGTGTATGTATAGAATGGATAGACAAAATGTCTACTGTATACCACACTAAAGTATATTCAATACTGTGATAGACCACAATGGAAGAGAACATTTAAAAAATATGCATATATATATATATAAAGTGTAAATCAGTTACACTTCAATTGAAAACAGATATTTTAATGAAAACATGAAAGTTCAAACACAGAGGATGTACAACAGAAGCGTGAACTTGGGATCCTGATTCGTCAGTACAAGTCTTCCAGCTGTGACATGGGACCTCTTTGGCGTGAACAAGGGAGGTTGTGCCCGTGTGCGGAGGAAGCATCTGGGAAATCTCTGTGCTTTCCCTCCTTTTTGCTCTGAACCTTAAACTGAACTAAGGAAAGTCTTAATTGTAAAAATATTCAATTACTATTTTAAAAATTGAAAAAATCAGAAAATATTGACTGTATTAATATTTCAGCGACAGGATGATGGAGCATTCTTCAGTTCCCTTCTTTGGGTTTAGTTCCTGAATCACACCTGAAATAAGATATAGTTAGGATTAAATGTGTAAATATAAGAAAACTGTTTCCCCTCTAAGCCCAGTATTGGCATAAACTCAGAAAAAATTGTCTAATGTTGAAATTAAAGGAGAAAAAAATAGTCAAATGACCTCATCCAGAATGCTCTTAGGATGCTGATATTTTGGTTGTAACCGTTTAACAACTCTCACCTTACCCTGGTATATTCCTTTTCTTTTGATATTTTATGCATTTCTGGATATTTTATATATATTTTATATATCCAGAATGTTGGTTCCTAGTGGTGTATTCAGCAAGTATTTATGCAGACATGTTGAGTTTGAACTTGAAGGGGCTTTAAGCCTGTCTAGTCCAAGAACCTAAACATTCATATGTAGTAAATGAGGCTCAGAGCTGTTCAATGATTTATCTAAGGTAAGAGGTGGTAAATAAAGATTATTGAGCTAGAGCTTGATGCCAGTAAAGTCCTGGTCACCATACCAAATTGCGTCAAACCCTGGAGCAGGATTTCTCAACGTCAGCACTAGTTTGGGGGCTAAATTGGCCAGATAATTCCGCGACTGTATGGGGACACTGTACTGTGCACTATAGAATGCTTAGCAGCACTTCTGGCCTCTATCCTCTAGAAGCCAGTAATTGATGCCCCCACCCCTTAGTCGCGACAACTAATAAATATCTCTAGACAGTGCCAAGTGTCCCCTGGGGGACAAAGTTGCACCTAGTTGCTCTTAGCAGGAGCTAACACACTTCCTAGGCTTTTGAGAGGAGGGCTGAGTTTCCTCTGCAGAAGTTTAGAGTTGGATCCTGGCACTCCTCTCAGACAGGTGGAGGACGTGAATAAACATCCACTCCCCCATTCTACCTCTACAGGGCCAGGAGTGTGGATACTGAGAACCTCAATCCCATCATATGGTTCTGAGTCAGCCCTTCTTCCACAAGGCTCACAGAAAGGCTGAACTGGCAGGCTGGAAATGGGCAGGGAGGAGGTGGTGTCTGCACACTTGTTGCAGCCCAGGCTTCTGCTGAGATGGAGGCAGCAGTTCAGACCCCAGAAGGATGATGCAGGCAGAGTGTGCAGCGGGTGTTCCCAAGATTGTGAAGCGCTGGTGAAATCAGCACCACAGACAGCTCTCAGTGCTGACAGCTTTCCGGCACTAGATTGACCCAAAGAAGGTCATGGTATTTTGGATCTGAATATCCTTTCCCTGCTGATCAATATACATTTTACTAAAGTAACCTTCATCATTACACTATGAGATTGCTACTATGATCCTAATGAGCAACTGAGCCTGCAAGCAGCAATTACTGAGCGTGTGTGCTGCAGCTACTGAGCCCACACATCTAGAGCCTGTGCTCCCCAACAAGAGAAGCCACCACAATGAAAAATTTGTGCACCAAAATGAAGAGCAGCCCCCACTCACTGCAACTAGAGGAAGCCTGCACAAAGCAATGAAAACCCAGAGCAACCAGAAAGTTAAAAAAATTAAAAAATTTAAAATCCATTTTAAGCAGAACAGCAAGAAGAGAATTCTCTAATTCCTGATTCTGAACTCTTTTCTATAGTCTTCAAGAATGAAACCAGAGTGATGACTTTGGCAAATGTGGAAAACAAAGGTTAATGACTCATTATTTTCCAAGTTGTTCACACCACTGTTAGGACAACAAATGAAAAAGGAATAAAGAAAGTCACTACACAATGTTAACAGATTAAAAGTATTGAAGTTTCAATGTTTTCAAGATTGGAGAAGAAAACCCTTAAGGAGGAAAGAAATAGCAGAATTTATCCTCAAGCATCTTAATAATAAGGTAGGAATTTCAAACTCTGGAAAGGATCTGATCAGTCTTTGGGATTGGACACTGCTCTCCTAGACCTGTCAAGCATCACTTCAGTCTAATGGGAGCCGCAAAGGGTATTGAGATCCCAGAAGGAAAGGACTGTAAGTGCACTATTTAGGAGAGGAAGATGTAAAACTGTCTGTGGATCTCTTTCCACACAGATGTCTGTGTCTGAG
This sequence comes from Capra hircus, assembly GCF_001704415.2. Lineage (NCBI taxonomy): Eukaryota > Metazoa > Chordata > Mammalia > Artiodactyla > Bovidae > Capra > Capra hircus. Next base: position 102,054,012 of record NC_030815.1, read on the forward strand.
GCAGTCAGTCAATGTGGATCTTCCTTGTTTGTTCCTATACAAGAAGCTCTTTTATAAGAAAGACCAGGAAGATGTCCCTTCCAGAAACAGCACTTTCAAGTTAATATAATTTGGAGATTACCACAATAGTTTCTGTAATTTGACAAGGATTGGCCACCCTAGCTGTGCCGAGAGGGAAAGATTCAGCACACAGCACAGGAACATTTTTAATTCTCTCTCTTAAAAACCGTCTTTTCATGATACTCCCTTGCATCACCATGAGTGTGAGGAAACATTTCACTCTGTTGAGAGTCAAGGAGAGAGCAGTAGCCAACATCTCCCAGGAAAAGGTACTACCAGAGGAATGAGCCTAGTAAATACGAAGTTGCACATATCTGGGCCTTAGAGCGACACTGTTGCTCACTGGGCAGTCCTTATGTGGTACCTAGGACACTCTGTGACTTGGGAAGTATCACCTGGGAAGGTGCAGGAAAGTCTAACCAGGCGGCAAGGTGATGTCTCCCCATGAGCTCACCAAGGCTTAGGGCTTCACTCTTTGCCAGGCTGTGAACTCACGTAGGTGGGGAGGCATGAATGACTTGTTTGCTGCTGACTCTTACGCACAGCTCTGTGCTTGGCACATAGGTACACTCCATAGATGCTTTTTTAATAGGTTAAATATTTAATGGAATCTTTTAGGTAGGCATTCACATGATACTACACTGCATCAACAGGAAGAGGAAATTCTGTTTCTGGAATAGCTAATATGCTATGATAACGGAATCTGGCCTTTTTAAAATCAACAAATGAGTCTTAAAACTGAGTGAAACTCTAACTAGGAAATTCAACTAATTTCTGCAGGAGCACAATTATTGCACTTCTCATCAAAGTGCTTTCTTTGGTCCCTTATTTTAGTGTTTTTTTTTTTTTAATGATGTAACAGTTTGAAGGTCTACCCACCCCCACCCCGGGAAAATAGACTGATTGAAACTTGGGACCTGAATACAATGTTATAACTAAACTGAGAAGTAAAATGTAGTAAAAGAATATACTTTTATAACTTCACCTAATACTCCAAAGAATAGCTCTTAAGAGTAAGGGAACACCACTTAAACCACAAATGGTCTAGCTCAGTTCACCAACCACCACCAAACAACATAGTGAGTGAAGTTGCTCAGTCATGTCCGACTCTCTGTGACCCCATGGACTGTAGCCCACCAGGCTCCTCTGTCCATGGAATTTTCTGGGCAAGAGTACTGGAGTGGGGTGCAATTTCCTTCTCCAGGAGATCAAGGAACATAGGTAAGTACTATAAAGGACTCACTCAACTCAACAAATCCACCCACCAGCTTCTATAATTCACTTAGTTTTTATACCTCTTAAATGCAAATGTTTCTGGAAGATGAAATAATAAAATGCAATAATTAAAATCATGCCCCATGAGGTTCCCTCACCTCTTTTTAGCTCCTTGTTATGGTCCCCACTAGGAGCCTGTGATTTACTAGTAACTGCAACATTCTGGACAACCATTAGATGATAAACACTGTATCAGATTCATAAGTTATCATAGGGCCATCTCAGAATGAAGTTTACAAATATGAATTCCGAAAATGCAACAGGGTTTGGAGAACTGCAGCTCAGGAGTAAAACTGACAGTGCACCGATGACCCCAGATGGCTTCAGGCACTGACCTTCCCCCACAGTGACCTTCCTCTGGCTGGATGGCATCCCCGACTGAGTTTGAGCAAACTCCGGGAGAACTGAAGGACAGGGAAGCCTGGCGAGCTGCAGTCCATGGGGTCGCAAGGAGTCAGACACGTCTGAGCGACTGAACAACAAACGGTTCTAAGATCAGTACAGTATCTTAACTCATACTGTAGACAAAAACACACAACCGTAGCTTTATCTACCCTTCTTCTGAGAATCTGGAGAAAAGTTTCTCTTCAAAAGCAATAATAAACCAAAAAAATTCAGTTTTTTGAATTTCCAAATTCAATCAACCGGGTAACTTGCAACAAGCCCAGGCTAATCGCAGAGCTTGGAAACAACCCCCTGTCACTTGCCTGTCAACTTCAGGGGGCAAAGGCAATAGGCAATCCCCGACTCTCCTGCGAGGTCGGGGGCCCCATCCAGGCAGGCTAAGCGCAGAGTCAGCTTCGCCCCAACCTGTCCGTGATGGTATACTGTATGCCATTCACTAGATCCCCCAGCGAGAGGTCTTCCTTTTATCTAACTTGCATTTACAGAAACCCTTCCAGCCCCAGTGCTCCAGGATCAGGCTCGATTCCGTAAGGGACACAAAAGTCCAACTCAAAACTCCATTCAGTGATCTGGAACGTCCAATTGGAAGGAGTCAAGGAAAGATGTGGGTGGGAGCGAGGCAAGTTATCTCCCAAAGCAAACTGCGTGTGTCCGCCAGAATGCGCGTCCTAGACGTGGAGAACAGTCCTCGGGAAAACACAAGAGAAAACTTCGTCACGGAGCGAAGTCCGCGAGCCGCGGGAAAGGGCGCCGGCGAGTCCCTCCGGGACCGGGGCGTCGGCTGGAGGCGGTGTGTCACCTCCTCCTCCGGGGTCTCAGGGGTCTGCAGGTCCCCGCCGCCAGACCCGGCCCGCTGGGCCCCGCTCTCCATCTAGCGCTGCCGGCCTCTCGTCGCCGCAGCATCGGCCGAGTCTCCACGGCCTCGCGCCAAGCGCGCGCGGCTCCATGGCCTGGGGCGGGGGCGTCCCTTCCCGGCCTCCTCGCCGCCGTGGCCGGGCTTCGGGCACCGGGACGAGCGCGAGTGCCCGGGCCGGAGGTCCCGCAGCCGGAGGCCCCGCAGCCGGAGGTCCCGCAGCCAGAGGCGACAGGAGGCTGTTTTCTCAGCGCCGCGCGCAGCCCTCATCTCTCGGCGGCGCGGGCTCCTCCGCGGTCTGCCAGGCGGTGGCGGCGGCTTCTCCAGACTCGCCGGTAGGCGGCGGTCCCCGCGAGACCGCAGGGAGACGCTCGCAGTGTGCGGGGTCCTGGCGCCAGCGCGCGCAGCAGACGGACGAAGCCGCCGCGGTGCGGGCCTGGGGACCGTCTCCTAGATGGATGCTTTTTAAAATATATGAACAGATCATGCGAATCTAAAGCCGTGTTTTAGAAATGAGAGACATTTTTACTCATAAAACGGAAAGAAGGTTCAACTTAAATCCTGACCTTACTTTGTCTTATTTTCGTAGGGGATATTCTTGTACCTCAGAGGTGGCTCACACACTCCTCAAATTAAACTCCCTCAAGGTAGCGGGGTTGGACAGAAGATGAGCACCGTGGTTATCCTGATCACTGGGCTTGCTTAACTGGTTTCCGGTGAATGCACCCGTGAAAGTGTTAGCCCCTCAGTCGTGTCTGACTGCGACCCCATGGACTGTAGCTCGCCACGTTCCTCTGTCCATGGAATTCTCCAGGCAAGAATACTGCAGTGGGTAGCCATTCCCTTCTTCAGGGGATCTTCCCAACCCAGGGATAGAACCCAGGTCTTCCGTATTGCAGGCAGATTGTTCACCGTTTGAGCTACCGATAATGCGCCAGAGGGATGGTTTGTTTTTTTTTTTTTTTAAGTTTATTTATTTATGGCTGTGCAGAGGCTTAGAAGTTCAGAGGCATATGGAATCATTCTGGATCAGGGGTTGCACCCTTGTCTCCTGCATTGGCAGGCAGATTCTTAACCACTGAGCCGCCAGGGAAGCCCCATGTTATTTTTTATTTGTCTGGGAAGGTTCTTAGTTGCGGTATGCAGGATCTTCTTTCAGTGGCAGCATGTGCGATTTTTAGTTGTGGCAGGTGGGATCTTAAGTTCCCTGACCCATCCTGGGCCCCCCAAATTAGGAGCATGGAGTCTTAGCCACTGGACCACCCAGGAAACCCCCAGAGGAGTGGTCTGATGGGAGGGAAAGTTCCTGGCCTGGGAGTCAGGAAACCCATCTGCCAGGTGGCACCAGGAGCAGTGTGTGCTGTGGCAGGCCCAGCTCCACGATATAGGATCTGCCAGCCTTTCCCAAAAAAGACGTCCTTTTCATTACAGGGAACTGGAATGCAAAAGTAGGAAGTCAAGAAACACCTGGAGGAACAGGCAAATTTGGCCTTGGAGTACAGAAGGAAGCAGGGCAAAGGCTAATAGAGTTTTTCCAAGAGAACGCACTGGTCATAGCAAACACCCTCTTCCAACAACACAAGAGAAACTACACAAGGACATCAGCAGATGGTCAACACCGAAATCAGACTGATTATATTCTTTGCAGACAAAGATGGAGAAGCTCTATGGAGAAGCCAGCAAAAACAAGACCAGGAGCTGACTGTGGCTCAGATCATGAACTCCTTATTGCCAAATTCAGACTGAAATTGAAGAAAGTAGGGAAAACCACTAGGCCATTCAAGTTGACCTAAATCAAATCCCTTAAGATTATACAGTGGAAGTGAAAAATAGATTCAAGGGATTCGAACTGATATACTGAATACCTGAAGACCTATGGACAGAGGTTCGTGACATTGTATAGGAGCCAGGGATCAAGACCATCTCCAAGAAAAATAAATACAAAAAGGCAAAATAGCTGTCTGAGGAAGACTTACAAATAGCTGTGAATAGAAGAGGAGCAAAAAGCAAGGGAGAAAAGGAAAAATATACCTTCTGAATGCAGAGTTCCAAAGAATAATAAGGAGAGCTAAGAAAGCCTTCCTCAGTGATCAGTGCAAAGAAATAGAGGAAAACAATAGAATGGGAAAGACTAGAGATCTCTTCAAGAAAATTAGAGATACCAAAGGAACATTTCATGTAAAGGTGGGTACAACATAGCACAGAAACGGTATGGACCTAACAGAAGCAGAAGATATTAAGAAGAGGTGGCAAGAATACACAGAAGAACTATACAAAAAAGATCTTCACGACCCAGATAATCACAATGGTGTGATCACTCACCTAGAGCCAGATATCCTGGAATGTGAAGTCAAGTGGGCCTTAGGAAGCATCACTATGAACAAAGCTAGTGGAGGTGATGGAATTCCAGTGGAGTTATTTCAGATCATAAAAGGTGATGCTGTGAAAGTGCTGCACTCAATATGCCAGCAAATTTGGAAAACTCAGCAGTGGCCACAGGACTGGAAAAGGTCAGTTTTCACTGCAGTCCCAAAGAAAGGCAATGCCAAAGAATGCTCAAACTACTGCACAATTGCATCCATCTCACATGTAGCAAAGTAATGCTCAAAGTCCTCCAAGCCAGGTTTCAACAGTACGTGAACCGTGAACTTCCAGATGTTCAAGCTGGATTTAGAAAAGGCAGAGGAACCAGAGATCAAATTGCCAACATCCGATGGACCCATCAAAAAAGCAAGAGAGTTCCAGAAAAACATCTATTTCTGCTTTATTGACTATGCCAAAGCCTTTGACTATGTGGATCACAATAAACTGTGGAAAATTCTGAAAGAGATGGGAATACTAGACCACCTGACCTACCTCTTGAGAAATCTGTATGCAGGTCAGGAAGCAACAGTTAGAACTGGACATGGAACAACAGACTGGTTCCAAATAGGAAAAGGAGTACATCAAGGCTGTATACTGTCACCCTGATTATTCAACTTCTATGCAGAGTACATCATGAGAAACGCTGGGCTGGATGAAGCACAAGCTGGAATCAAGATTGCTGGGATAGTATCAATAACCTCAGATATGCAGATGACACGACCCTTATGGCAGAAAGCAAAGAAGACCTAAAGAGCCTCTTGATGAAAGTGAAAGAGGAAAGTGAAAAAGCTGGCTTATGACTCAACATTCAGAAAACGAAGATCATGGCATCTGGTCCCATCACTTCATGGCAAATAGATGGGGAAACAGTGGAAACCGTGACAGGCTTTATTTTGAGGGGCTCACAAATCACTGCAGATGGTGACTGCAGCCATGAAATTAAAAGACATTTGCTCCTTGGAAGAAAAGTCATGACCAACCTAGACAGCGAAATTAAAAAGCAGAGACATTGGGAACTGTAAAGATGGCGGAGGAATAGGACAGGAAGACCACTTTCTCCCTCACAAATTACTCAAAAGAACATTTCAACGCTGAGCAAACTCCACAAAACAACTTCTGTAGGCTGGCAGAGGACATCAGGCAACCAGAAAAGCAGACCATTGTCTTCAAAAACAGGTAGGAAAAAATATAAAAGACGAAAAAGGAGACAAAGGAGGTGGGGAGGGAGCTCCGTCCCGGGAAGGGAAGCCCGTCTCTGGAAGGGAATTTTAAGAAGAGAGGTTTTCAAACACCAGGAAACACTCTCCCTGCCGAGTCTGTGGCGAGCCTTGGAAACACAGAGGGCAACATAACAGGAAGGGAAAAATAAATTAATAATTAAAACCAACAGATTACAAGCCCAACAGTAACTCCCCCAGCAGAAAAGCAGCACAGACGCCTGCATCCGCCATTGGGAAGTGGGGGCAGGGCAGGGACGCGCGGGAGGCGCGGGCTGCAGTGCTTTGAAAGAATCGGGCAGGAACGCCCCAGGCGCAACCAGAACGATCTAACTTGGGCTAGCAAACCAGACTGTGGGATAGCTACCGCACGAAAAGCTCGAACATAAGACACCGCCAGGACCGAGCACAGAACAAAGGATGGAACGGAATAAGCCGGCTGCAGACCATCCCCCGCCGGGGACAGGCAGCCAGAGCCGTAAGGACTGGAAAGGGGCCAATTGCAGACCCGGAGAGACTTTGCTTACCTAACTGCAAGCAGGCTTCTTTGCTAAGATTTCTGGGGGTGCTGGACAGTCATCATCTGCCTCACGGGGGGCGCCAGCGGTCCACCCAGAAAGCTGAGCAGCATCGGCAGAAAAGGTGACAAGTCACGGCGATCGCGCTCACCAAACTCCTGAGCTACTCAGACCTGGGAAAGGCACAAAGCGCAGTCCCAGCTGAATCTGTGCCTCTGAGGGCTGCCTGAGCGCCGAACCTGAGCGGCTTGGACCGGGGAAGTGCACGCAGCCTAGGGCCGGCCCCAGATGGTTCCCGGCTGAGCATCGTAGAGCCGGAGCGGTTTGTACGCCGAAAGAAGGGACAGGTCAAGCGGGGCTGAGACACTGTGTGCACACGACAGCGCTATTTGTTTGCAGCATCCCCCCTTCCCACAGCACAACTGAACTAGTGAGCCTAAAAAACCAGCAAACAGAAGAAGTTAAACAGAGGGAACCACCTTGGAAGTGATCCCACACGGCCCACAACATCAGAGAAGGGCAAGATATATTTTTACTATTTTTAAAATCATTCATTTTTTTTAAATTTTTTTTCTAACTTTTTTTTTAATTGTTAAGTCTTCTATTTCTCCTCTAATTTTTATTTCTATAACCTACTATTACTATTTTTTTAAAAAAAGACTTTTTTTTAAAGGCAAACACCATATACCTTCTGCTTCTTTTCTTTAATATTGTATTTTTGAAAATCCAATCTCTAATCTAGATTTTCAGTCTTTTCTCTTAGGTTTTTGTTGTCAATTTTGTACATTTAAAAACCCAAACTTCACTACCCAAGTTTACCTGAGAGCGAGATTTCTGGCTTGACCACTCTCTCCTCCTTTGGACTCTCCTTTTTCTCCACCAGGTGGCCTCTGTCTCTTTTCTCCCCCATCTCTTCTCTATCCAACTCTGTGAATCTCTGTGTGTTCCAGACAGTGGAGAACACCTAAGGAACTGGTTACTGGCAGGATTTGTCTCTCTCCTTCTCATTCCTCTCTCTTATCCTCCTGGCCACCTCTGTCTACTTCCTCCCTCTCCTCTTCCCCATATAACTCCGTAAATACCTCTGAGCGGTCCAGACTATAGAGCGCACATAAGGAAGTGAATACTGGCTAGCTTGCTCTCTCCTCTTTTGATCTCACCGCATCTCATTCCAGTTACCTCTAACTAACCCCTCCATCTTCTCTTCTCCTTGTAACTCAGTGAACCTCTCTGAGTGTCCCTCAATGTGGAGAAACTTTTCATCTTTAACCTAGATGTTTTATCATCGGTGCTGTATAGATGGAGAAGTCTAGAGGCTACTGTAAAAATAAAACTGAAAACCAGAAGCAGGAGGCTTAAATCCAAAGCCTGAAAACATTAGAGAACTCTTGAATTCAGGGAACATTAAGCAATAGGAGCTCATCAAATGCCTTCATACCTACACCGAAACCAAGCTCCACCCAAGGGCCAACAAGTTCCAAAACAAGACATACCACTCAAATTCTCCAGCAACACAGGAACACTCCCCTGAGTTTCAATATACAGGCAGCTCAAAATTATTCCAAAACCTTTGATGTCTCATAACCCATTACTGGTCACTCCACTGCACTCCAGAGAGAAGAAACCCAGCTCCACCCACCAGAACTCCAACACAAGCCTCCCTAACCAGGAAACCTTGACAAGCCACTGATAGAACCCCACCCACAGTGAGGAAGCTCCATAATAAAGAGAACTCCACAAATTACCAGAATATAAAAAGGCCACCCCAAACGCAGCAATATAACCAAGATGAAGAGACAGAGGAACACTCAGCAGGTAAAGGAACAGGAGAGTTGCCCACCAAACCAAACAAAAGAGGAAGAAGTAGGGAATCTACCTGAGAAGGAATTCTGAATATTGATAGTGAAAATGATCCAAAATCTTGAAATCAAAATGGAATCACAGATAAATAGCCTAGAGACAAGGATTGAGAAGATGCAAGAAAGGTTTAACAAAGACCTAGAAGAAATAAAAAAGAGTCAAAATATAATGAATAATGCAATAAATGAGATCAGAAACACTCTGGAGGCAACAAATAGTAGAATAACGGAGGCAGAAGATAGGATTAGTGAAATAGAAGATAGAATGGTAGAAATAAATGAATCAGAGAGGAAACAAGAAAAATGAATTAAAAGAAATGAGGACAATCTCAGAGACCTCCAGGACAATATGAAATGCTCCAACATTTGAATTATAGGAGTCCCAGAAGAAGAAGACAGAAAGAAAGATCATGAGAAAATCCTTGAGGAGATAACAGTTGAAAACTTCCCTAAAATGGGGAAGGAAATAATCACCCAAGTCCAAGAAACACAGAGAGTTCCAAATAGGATAAACCCAAGGCAAAACACCCCAAGACACATATTAATCAAATTAACAAGGATCAAACACAAAGAACAAATATTAAAAGCAGCAAGGGAAAAACAACAAATAACACACAAGGGGATTCCCATAAGGATAACAGCTGATCTTTCAATAGAAACTCTTCAGGCCAGGAGGGAATGGCAAGACATACTTAAAGTGATGAAAGAAAATAAGCCCAGATTACTGTACCCAGCAAGGATGTCATTCAAATATGAAGGAGAAATCAAAAGCTTTACAGACAAGCAAAAGCTGAGAGAATTCAGCACCACCAAACCAGCTCTCCAACAAATTCTAAAGGATATTCTCTAGACAGGAAACACAAAAAGCGTGTATAAACCCGAACCCAAAACAATAAAGTAAATGGTAACGGGATCATACTTATCAATAATTACCTTAAACGTAAATGGGTTGAATGCCCCAACCAAAAGGCAAAGACTGGCCGAATGGATACAAAAACAAGACCCCTCTATATGCTGCTTACAAGAGACCCACCTCAAAACAAGGGACACATACAGACTGAAAGTGAAGGGCTGGAAAAAGATATACCACGCAAATAGAGACCAAAAGAAAGCAGGAGTGGCAATACTCATATCCGATAAAATAGACTTTAAAACAAAGGCTGTGAAAAGAGACAAAGAAGGCCACTACATAATGATCAAAGGATCAATCCAAGAAGAAGATATAACAATTATAAATATATATGCACCCAATATAGGAGCACCGCAATATGTAAGACAAATGCTAACAAGTATGAAAGGGGAAATCAACAATAACACAATAATAGTGGGAGACTTTAATACCCCACTCACACCTATGGACAGATCGACTAAACAGAAAATTAACAAAGAAACGCAAACTTTAAACGATACATTAGATCAGTTAGACCTAATTGATATCTATAGGACATTTCACCCCAAAACAATGAATTTTACCTTTTTTTCAAGTGCTCATGGAACCTTCTCCAGGATAGATCACATCCTGGGCCATAAATCTAAACTTGATAAATTCAAAAAAATCGAAATCATTCCAAGCATCTTTTCTGACCATAATGCATTAAGATTAGATCTCAATTACAGGAGAAAAACTATTAAAAATTCCAACATATGGAGGTTGAACAACACACTTCTGAATAACCAACAAATCACAGAAGAAATCAAAAAAGAAATCAAAATATGCATAGAAACTAATGAAAATGAAAACACAACAACCCAAAACCTGTGGGACACTATAAAAGCAGTGCTAAGAGGAAAGTTCATAGCAATACAGGCATACCTCAAGAAACAAGAAAAAAGTCAAATAAATAACCTAACTCTACAACTAAAGCAACTAGAAAAGGAAGAATTGGAGAACCTCAGAGTTAGTAGAAGGAAAGAAATCTTTAAAATTAGGGCAGAAATAAATACAAAAGAAACAAAAGAGATCATAGCAAAAATCAACAAAGCCAAAAGCTGGTTCTTTGAAAGGATAAATAAAATTGACAAACCATTAGCCAGACTCATCAAGAAGCAAAGAGAGAAAAATCAAATCAGTAAAATTAGAAATGAAAATGGAGAGATCGCAACAGACAACACAGAAATACAAAGGATCATAAGAGACTACTATCAGCAGTTGTATGCCAATAAAATGGACAACGTGGAAGAAACGGACAAATTCTTAGAAAAGTACAATTTTCCAAAACTGAACCAGGAAGAAATAGAAAATCTTAACAGACCCATCACAAGCACGGAAATTGAAACTATAATCAGAAATCTTCCAGCAAACAAAAGCCCAGGTCCAGACGGCTACACAGCTGAATTCTACCAAAAATTTCAAGAAGAGCTAACACCTATCCTACTCAAACTCTTCCAGAAAATTGCAGAGGAAGGTAAACTTCCAAACTCATTCTATGAGGCCACCATCACCCTAATACCAAAACCTGACAAAGATGTCACAAAAAAAGAAAACTACAGGCCAATATCACTGATGAACATAGATGCAAAAATCCTCAACAAAATTCTAGCAATCAGAATCCAACAACACATTAAAAAGATCATACACCATGACCAAGTGGGCTTTATCCCAGGGATGCAAGGATTCTTCAATATCCGCAAATCAATCAATGTAATTCACCACATTAACAAATTGAAAAATAAAAACCATATGATTATCTCAATAGATGCAGAGAAGGCCTTTGACAAAATTCAACATCCATTTATGATAAAAACTCTCCAGAAAGCAGGAATAGAAGGAACATACCTCAACATAATAAAAGCAATATATGACAAACCCACAGCAAACATTATCCTCAATGGTGAAAAACTGAAAGCATTTCCCCTAAAGTCAGGAACAAGACAAGGGTGCCCACTTTCACCGCTACTATTCAACATAGTTCTGGAAGTTTTGGCCACAGCAATCAGAGCAGAAAAAGAAATAAAAGGAATCCAAATTGGAAAAGAAGAAGTAAAACATTCACTGTTTGCAGATGACATGATCCTCTACATAGAAAACCCTAAAGACTCCACCAGAAAATTACTAAAGCTAATCAATGAATATAGTAAAATTGCAGGATATAAAATCAACACACAGAAATCCCTTGCATTCCTATACACTAATAATGAGAAAGTAGAAAAAGAAATTAAGGAAACAATTCCATTCACCATTGCAACGAAAATAATAAAATACTTAGGAATATATCTACCTAAAGAAACTAAAGACCTATATATAGAAAACTATAAAACACTGATGAAAGAAATCAAAGAGGACACTAATAGATGGAGAAATATACCATGTTCATGGATCAGAAGAATCAATATAGTGAAAATGAGTATACTACCCAAAGCAATTTACGAATTCAATGCAATCCCTATCAAGCTACCAGAGATATTTTTCACAGAACTAGAACAAATAATTTCAAGATTTGTATGGAAATACAAAAAACCTCGAATTGCCAAAGCAATCTTGAGAAATAAGAATGGAACTGGAGGAATCAACTTGCCTGACTTCAGGCTCTACTACAAAGCCACAGTCATCAAAACAGTATGGTACTGGCACAAAGACAGGCATATAGATCAATGGAACAAAATAGAAAGCCCAGAGATAAATCCACACACATACGGACACCTTATCTTTGACAAAGGAGGCAAGAATATACAATGAAGTAAAGACAATCTCTTTAACAAGTGGTGCTGGGAAAACTGGTTAACCACTTGTAAAAGAATGAAACTAGATCACTTTCTAACACCGCACACAAAAATAAACTCAAAATGGATTAAAGATCTAAATGTAAGACCAGAAACTATAAAACTCCTGGAGGAGAACATAGGCAAAACACTCTCAGACATAAATCACAGCAGGATCCTCTATGATCCACCTCCCAGAATTCTGGAAATAAAAGCAAAAATAAACAAATGGGATCTAATGAAAATTAAAAGCTTCTGCACCACAAAGGAAAATATAAGCAAGGTGAAAAGACAGCCTTCTGAATGGGAGAAAATAATAGCAAGTGAAGCAACTGACAAACAACTAATCTCAAAAATATACAAGCAACTTATGCAGCTCAATTCCAGAAAAATAAACGACCCAATCAAAAAATGGGCCAAAGAACTAAATAGACATTTCTCCAAAGAAGACATATGGATGGCTAACAAACACATGAAAAGATGCTCAACATCACTCATTATTAGAGAAATGCAAATCAAAACCACAATGAGGTACCACTTCACACCAGTCAGAATGGCTGCGATCCGAAAATCTGTAAGCAATAAATGCTGGAGAGAGTGTGGAGAAAAGGGAACCCTCCTCCACTGTTGGTGGTAATGCAAACTAGTACAGCCACTATGGAGAACAGTGTGGAGATTCCTTAAAGAATTGCAAATAGAACTACCTTATGACCCAGCAATCCCACTGCTGGGCATACACACCGAGGAAACCAGAATTGACAGAGACACATGTACCCCAATGTTCATCGCAGCACTGTTTATAATAGCCAGGACATGGAAACAACCTAGGTGTCCATCAGCAGATGAATGGATAAGAAAGCTGTGGTACATATACACAATGGAGTATTACTCAGCCATTAAAAAGAATTCATTTGAATCAGTTCTGATGAGATGGATGAAACTGGAGCCGATTATACAGAGTGAAGTAAGCCAGAAAGAAAAACACCAATACAGTATACTAACACATATATATGGAATTTAGAAAGATGGCAATGACGACCCTGTATGCAAGACAGCAAAAAAGACACAGATGTGTATAACGGACTTTTGGACTCAGAGGGAGAGGGAGAGGGTGGGATGATTTGGGAGAATGGCATTCTAACATGTATACTATCATGTAAGAATCGAATCGCCAGTCTATGTCTGATGCAGGATACAGCATGCTTGGGGCTGGTGCATGGGGATGACCCAGAGAGATGTTATGGGGAGGGAGGTGGGAGGGGGGTTCATGTTTGGGAATGCATGTAAGAATTAAAGATTTTAAAATTTAAAAAAATAAAAAATAAAGAGCCAAAAAAAAAAAAAAAAGCAGAGACATTACTTTGCCAACAAAGTTCCATCTAATCAAAGCTATGGTTTTTCCAGTAGTCATGTATGGATGTGACAGTTGGACTATAAAGAAAGCTGAACACTGAAACTGATGCTTTTGAACTGTGGTGTTGGAGAAGACTCTTGAGAGTCCCTCAGACTGCAAGGAGATCCAACCAACTAAAGGAAATCAGGCCTGAATATTCATTGGAAGGACTGATGCTAAAGCTGAAACTCCAATACTTTGGCCACCTGATGCGAAGAACATTTGAAAAGACCCTGATGCTGGGAAGGATTGAAGGCGGGAGAAGGGGATGACAGAGGATGAGATGGTTGGATGGCATCACCATCTCAATGGACATGAGTTTGAGTAGACTCTGGGAGTTTGTGATGGACAGGGAGGCCTGGTGTGCTGCAGTCCATGGGGTCGCAAAGAGTCAGACAGAACTGAGCGGCTGAACTGAACTGAACTGAGCCCTTTCCACCTTTCACTTCCCAGAATACCCATCCCCCTCCAGGAGTTCACAGGAAGTAACATCTGGGTATTAGGGCCACTCACAACCCCTTTTCCATGTACTTGGGAGACAATTGCTGGAAGAGGAAGCCGCCAAATTGAGCACTTTCAGGATCTGCCTCAGTGTCTTTTTGAACTCGAATGTTCCAGATTCAGCAGCAGCAAGATTCTGACTGAGACAAGTCACTTCTTGGTATGTCTCCACGGAAAGAAGAACTGACTCAGCTTCAGAGTCGGACAGGGAAGGCCAGCTGCAGCACCTGTAGAAAGGAGAGCTGGCCTCTCAGATTTGCAGTTGCAATAGCACTGAGCAGATGTTAGAAGACCTGGAGACTGGCCAGTAAGTGCTGAGACCTGGACAAGCTGTTTAATATTTCTGGACTGTCAGCTTTGGGAGGGTCTGTGAGATAACCTATATAAAAAAAAATATGTTCCTACATGGCAAGGAAACAATCACTGAGGTGAAAAGGCAGGCTATTCTAAAGGAAAAGGAGCCAATATCTGCCAATCCTATATCTTATGAAGGATTAATATCCAAAATATATAAGGAACTCCTATAACTCAATAGCAAAAATCCAAATAACCTGATTTTTTTTAATGGGCAAAAGATATGAATACACCTTTCTACAAAGAAGACATATAAATCCCCAACAAATGAAAAGTGCTCAACTAATCATCAGGGAAGTGCAAATCAAAACCACAGTGAGCTGTCATCTCACACTTGTTAAGATGGCTATGAAATTTTTTTAAAAGAGTAAGTGTCGGTGAAGTTCTGAGAAAAGGGAATTTTTATACACTGTTAATGAGAATGTAAATCAGTGCAGCCATTATGGAAAGGAATATGGAAATTCCTCAGAAAATTAAAGCTAGAGCTATCGTATGATCCAGGGGCTTCCCTGTGGTCCAGTGGTTAAGCATCTGCACTTCCACTGCAGGGGTGTTGGTTCAATCCCTGCTCAAGGAACTAAGATCCTGCATGCCTCATGGCACAGGGAAAAAAAAGAAAAAAGAGAAAAAGGACTACCATCTGATCCAGCAGTCCCACTCCTGGACATGTATCCAAAGGAACTGAAATTGGAATCTTGAAGAGATAACCGCATTCTTACGTTTATTGTGGCAATATTCATCATGGCCAAGAAAAAAAGAATTTGTGTACATCAATAGATGAATCAATAAAGTGTGGTACTTACATACAATGGAATATTATTTACCCTTAAAAGAAAAGGAAATACTGCCATTTGTAATGTCATGGGTGAACCTGGAGGACATTATGCTAAGTGATATAAATCAGACACCGAAGGACAAATACCACATGATACCATTTATATGAGGAATCTAAAATAATCAAATATACTGAAGCAGGGAGTAGAATGGTGGTTGCCAGGGGTTATGGGCAGAGAGAAACAGGAAGGTGTTGGTCAGAGAATACAAACTGCAACTATACGCAATGAATAAGTCTTAGAGATCTGCTGTACAGTTAGTTAACAGTACCGTATTGTACCCTTAAGTTCTTGCTAGAAGGGTAGATCTTAAGTTATCTTATGCCTGTACCACAGAAAGTAATAATGAAGAGGACAGGAGGAAACTTCTGGAGATGATGGATATGTTTGTGGCATCGATTGTGACAATGGTTTTACAGCTGTATCACTTCAGTTCAGTTCAGTTCAGTCACTCAGTCGTGTCCGACTCTTTGCGACTCCATGAATTGCAGCACGCCAGGCCTCCCTGTCCATCACCAACTCCCGGAGTTCACTCAGACTGACGTTCATCAAGTCCGTGATGCCATCCAGCCATGTCATCCTCTGTCGTCCCCTTCTCCTCCTGCCCTCAATCCCTCCCAGCATCAGAGTCTTTTCCAATGAGTCAACTCTTCACATGAGGTGCCCGAAGTACTGGAGTTTCAGCTTTAGCATCATTCCTTCCAAAGAAATCCCAGGGCTGATCTCCTTCAGAATGGACTGGTTGGATCTCCTTGCAGTCCAAGGGACTCTCAAGAGTCTTCTCCAACACCACAGTTCAAAGCATCAATTCTTTCACTCTCAGCCTTCTTCACAGTCCAACTCTCACATCCATACATGACCACAGGAAAAACCATAGCCTTGACTAGATGGACCTTAGTCGGTAAAGTAATGTCTCTGCTTTTGAATATACTATCTAGGTTGGTCGTAACTTTTCTTCCAAGGAGTAAGCGTCTTTTAATTTCCTGGCTGCAGTCACCATCTGCAGTGATTTTGGAGCCCCCCAAAATAAAGTCTGACACTGTTTCCACTGTTTCCCCATCTATTTCCCATGAAGTGATGGGACCGGATGCCATGATCTTCATTTTCTGAATGTTGAGCTTCAAGCCAACTTTTTCACTCTCCTCTTTCACTTTCATCAAGAGGCTTTTTAGTTCCTCCTCACTTTCTGCCATAAGGGTGGTGTCATTATCCCCAAATTCATCAAGTTGTATACATTAAATATGATCAGCTTTGTGTATGTCAGTCTTACCTCCATTGCTGGTCTTTTTAAGCATGTTTCTTTACTAAACAGCTGTCAAATGTTAAATACTTATATATTATCTTGCCATGAAGCCTATTTTCCCAGTAAATTCTACCAAGAACTTCATCCATCCAAAGTGATTCTTTCCACAACCCCCTGAGATAATTTATCCCCTTTACTCAGAATACTTTAATGTAAGAATTGTTACCATTTTCTTTCTTGTGAGTCTGATGAACTATGGATTCTCTCTCTAGAGAAATGCCCATATATACATACACACACACACACACACACACACACACACACACACACACACACACCCTTTTGCATATAATTTCTGTGGCTTTTGGAAATTTAGAGGTCCGTGGATTGGGGTTTTAAAAATCCAGAAAAGGGATGTTTGAGTCCTAAAGCGTCTCAGAAGCCAGGATTATGATCCCTTTTTATAGTAACCAAGCCAATCTAGATAGCGTCAGTATCTCACTGTTTCTCAAGTGCTGCTCCATCTCCAGGGGATCTTTAGATCGGATCCACCAAAGTTGACTGACCTGGCAGAGGGCGTGCCTTCAAATATCTTTCCTTCACCCTCCTTCTCCTCCAACCTGCCTGGCTGGCCTTGGCTCACTGAGCTCTAGGGGGCAGTGGAAGCCTTCTGGTGGGAAATCAGGGCTGGGTTCCAGTGCAGTTCGGCCTCCACTGCTCCTGGGTCCTTGCCAGGTCTGCTTCCTAGATCCCTAGCCAGCACTTCCCGCTTCCTCTGCTGTACCCCTGCCCTGGGCCCACCTGCAAGGCCACACCTAGAGAGTCACCTTTGGGACTTCCCTGCCGGTGCAGTGTTTTGGAGTTTGCTTGCCAATGCAAGGGACATGGGTTGGATCCCTGGTCTGAGAAGATTCCACATGTCTCAGGGCACCTGGGCCCGCCCGCCACAGCGACTGCATCTGTGCTCTAGAGCCGGTGCCCTGCAACAGGGGAAGCCAGCTCAATGAAAAGCTCAGGCACCACAGCTAGAGAGTAGCCCCGCTCTCCGCAACTAGAGAAAGCCTGAGCAAAGCACCAAAGCTTCAGTTCATTTCCGTTCAGTCGCTAAGTCATGTCCAACTCTTTGTGACCCCATGAACTGCAGCACACCAGGCCTCCCTGTCCATCACCAACTCCCAGAGTCCACCCAAACCCATGTCCATCGAGTCGGTGATGCCATCCAACCATCTCATCCTCTGTCGTCCCCTTCTCCTCCTGCCCTCAATCTTTCCCAACATCAGGGTCTTTTCCAATGAGTCAGCTCTTCGCATCAGATGGCCAAAGTATTGGAGTTTCAGAGCAGCCAAAAATAAATTCTAAAAAAAAGTTAATTAAAAGAGAGAGTCACACTTGAGAGAATTGACTGCCTTCTAACAGTGAACCCAACTTGATCAGGGGCTTCCAGCAAACCCGAGAAACTCAGAGAAGGGTCACAGTGCAGGCGGTAGGAACTCACATTGAACTTTCTTTCACAGAAGGTGGCAGGTGTTCTACATGATCCCTAAGTGGGAGAGGAATGGAAGTGCCCCCACACCCAGCCTTCTACAAGTTGGGAGCCAGAGTATCGCCCACACTGTGGTATCTTTTTGGAGATTCAGATCTCATGCTAGATCAGTATCTGAAAGGTAAGAGTCTTATAAGAAGCTTAGAAAGAGTGTTCCCAGTAGATCAGAGTGAAGACACAGTACGAGATTATGTATATGTCAACCCTTCTATTCAATGCACAGTGTTGGTGCTGCCTCTAAAATGGGTAGAAATTCCCAGATTCATGACCTGAACTGTTTCAGCATGAAAATAATGAAATTCCCACAGACTGCTGTGTCTTAGGGTGTAACTATGTAAACTCCATTTGTAGGCACACTCTTCTTAGTTGCCAAATACATTTGTAATGAGCTTCTGTACTCCTCTCTCAGAGAGCAAAGAAAATATTAAAGCTTGTTTGCAAAGCTTGCACAAGAAAGAGCCTAGCAGCCAACATTCCAGAAATGTCATGGTTAGCTAGAATTTCCTATTAGATTATTTAGCTTCAGGCTTTGTTCCAAATGATTTTTCTTAAGAAATGAATCACAGGTGTATATTTTGCCTTTTCCTAAGAAAGTTCTGATAACATTGGCTTGGATATCTGAACTCCTTTGTAAAATTCTGCACAAGCCTCCCCCAGGACCTTGTGTGACATGGAAGCCTGATATGACTGGAGGGCATCTGGCTTCAGCTAGCATCTCTACCCACCACCTGGCACTGCATGGCCCAGGCCCTGTGAGAGCTCACCTACTGTGTTCAGAGAATTCTGTGCCTGAGCTAAGCTGAATTTCTTTGAAATGGGTCTTCTGAAGGGCAGGGACAGGGATTGGAAGGCAAAAAATGAAAGTGAAGTCACTCAGTTGTGTCCAACTCTTTGGGACCCCATGGACTGTAGCCTACCACTCTCCTCCATCCATGGGATTTTCCAGACAAGAGTACTGGAGTGGGGTGCCATTTCCCTCTCCAGAGAATCTTCCCAACCCAGGGATCAAACCAGGGTCTCCCACATTGTAGGCAGATGCCTTACAGTCTGAGCCACCAGGGAAAGCAAGGATAAGGGCAATAAGCCACCTTGCTTTCCCCTTACGTCTGTGTCTGAGACTTTTTTCAGTTCAGTTCAGTTGCTCAGTCATGTCCAACTCTTTGCAACCCCATGGACTGCAACACACCAGGCCTCCCTGTCCATCACCAACTCTCAGAGTTTACTCAGACTCATGTCCATTGAGACGGTGATGCCATTCAACCATCTCATCCTCTGTCATCCCTTTCTCCTGCCTTCAATCTTTCCCAGCATCAGGGTCTTTTCAAATGAGTCAGGTCTTTGCATCAGGTGGCCAAAGTATTGGAGTTTCAGCTTCAGCATCAGTCCTTCCAATGAATATTCAGGACTGATTTTCTTTAGGATGGACTGGCTGGATCTCCTTGCAGTTCAAGGGACTCTCAAGAGTCTTCTCCAACACCACAGTTCAAAAGGATCAATTCTTCGGCACTCAGCTTTCTTTATAGTCCAACTGTCACATCCATACCTGACTACTGGAAAAACCATAGTTTTGACTAGATGGACCTTTGTTGGCAAAGTAATGTCTCTGCTTTTTAATTTTGCTGTCTAGGTTGGTCATGACTTTTCTTCCAAGGAGCAAATGTCTTAAAATTTCATGGCTGCAGTCACCATCTGCAGTGATTTGTGAGCCCCCAAAATAAAGCCTGTCACAGTTTCCACTGTTTCCCCATCTATTTGCCATGAAGTGATGGGACCAGATACCATGATCTTAGTTTTCTGAATGTTGAGTTTTAAGACAGCTTTTTCACTTTCCTCTTTCACTTTCATCAAGAGGCTCTTTAGGTCTTCTTTGCTTTCTACCATAAGGATGGTGTCATCTGCATATCTGAGGTTAATGATACTATCCCAGCAATCTTGATTCCAGCTTGTGCTTCATCCAGCCCAGCATTTCTCATGATGTACTCTGCATATAAGTCGAATAAGCAGGGTGACAGTATACAGCCTTGACGTACTCCTTTTCCTATTTGGAACCAGTCTGTCGTTCCCTGTCCAGTTCTAACTGTTGCTTCCTGGCCTGCATACAGATTTCTCAAGAGGCAGGTCAGGTGGTCTGGTATTCCCACCTCTTGAAGAATTTTCCACAGTTTATTGTGATCCACACAGTCAAAGGCTTTGGCACAGTCAATAGAGAAGAAATAGATGTTTTTCTGGAACTCTGTTACTTTTATGATGATCCAATGGATGTTGGCAATTTGATCTCTGGTTCCTCTGCTTTTTCTAAAACCAGCTTGAACGTCTTGAAGTTCACAGTTCATGTACTGTTGAAACCTGGCTTGGAGGATTTTGAGCATTACTTTGCTACATATGAGATGAGTGCAATTGTGTGGTAGTTTGAGCATTTTTTGGCGTTGCCTTTCTTTGGGACTGGAGTGAAAACTGACCTTTTCCAGTCCTGTGGCCACTGCTGAGTTTTCCAAATTTGCTGGCATATTGGAAAAGACTCTGATGCTGGAAGGGATTGGGGGCAGGAGGAGAAGGGAATAACAGAGGATGAGATGGCCGGATGGCATCACCGACTCGATGGACGTGAGTTTGAGTGAACCCCGGGAGTTGGTGATGGACAGGGAGGCCTGGCGTGCTGCAATTCATGGGGTCGCAAAGAGTCGGACATGACTGAGTGACTGAACTGAACTGACTGAGTGCAGCACTTTCACGGCATCACCTTTTATGATTTGAAATAGCTCCATTGGAATTCCATCACTTCCACTAGCTTTGTTCGTTGTTATGCTTCCTAAGGCCCACTTGACTTCACATTCCAGGTTGTCTGGCTCTAGGTGAGTGATCACAGCATCATGCTTATCTGGGTCATGAAGATCTTTTTTGTATAGTTCTGTGTATTCTTGCCACCTCTTCTTTAATATCTTCTGCTTCTGTTAGGTCCATACCGTTTCTGTCCTTTACTGTATACATCTTTACATGAAATGTTCCTTCGGTATCTCTAATTTCCTTGAAGAGATCTCTAGTCTTTCCCGTTCTATTGTTTTCCTCTGTTTCTTTTCTCAAGTGCTGAGCAAAATGGATAACAGCGCCACCCAGTGGCCTATCCTCATTAAAGCAGCAGCGCTTCTCTCAAGAGGCAGTTATCTAGCATGGCAGCCACTGGCCACACGTTGACTATGAATTACCTGAAATGTGGCTAGACAGGAAGCACACCCAGGCATAGAGTGGGGCTCAGGGAGTGATGCGACTTTCTTTTCTGCTTTTGAGCACCCTGATGCTTCAGGAAGAACTGACCCAGCATCAGTGAGCCAGGGCGGCAATTCCAGCTCTTCCCTTGCTCTGTAAGGAAAAGCACTACCCTTGCTGGCATCAGTTTTCTTGTCTGTGGAATGGAAAGTATTTAATAAGCTGATCTCAAGGTCCTTTTGGTGCAAGGGACTTTCCTGAGATGCAGTGGTTAAGACTACACGCTTCCACTGCAGGGAGCACGGGTTCAATCCCTGGTCAGGGAGCTAAAGTCCCGCATGCCCTGCAGTGCTGCCGTAAATAAGTCAACAGCCCTATCAGGGCAAAATATCACAGAATCCCTATTGTCTCTTCTGTCTTCTCCTGACCAAGTGAATGGGGAACCTGCAACGAAGCAGCTGGCTTCCTGCTCATCGTGGGTTCCCACCGCTTCCTAGGGGCTCAGGGGCCCCGAGGAGATAGCAGAGACATACGCTCAGCATCTCAGCACAGTTCTCTCTTCACAGCATGCAGTCACAGCAGCCCTGCTGGGAAGACTAGCCAGGCGGTTTCGGTTCTCCCCCTTCTACAGATGAGAAAAGAGTTGAAGGGCTACTTGACTCATCCAGAATCAGACACGGGCTCACAGGATATTGATGCTGGAAAAGACATCCAAGATTAAAGGAAAGTAGTCCGCACTCTCATTTTACTGATAAGGAAACTGAGGCCCAAGATCATGTGACCTGGCAGTAGCCTTGATTAGTGACCACAATGGAAGCCTCAGGTTCCAAGGCTCCTAGTCCTTCTTCATCTGTAAAGTAATACTAGTGCCCAGCTCATAAGATGGTTATGAACATGTAGCTCGCAGAGGTAAGTTCCCAGTAAATATAGCTCGCATGTGACATTGCTTGCGTTCATCTTTCATCTCCACTTGGGATATCTTGTCTTCTTGGGGTCTTTGGCTAGAACTATCTCAAAGAGACTTTCTATAAAATAGTCACCCTTAGGTTATATTTTCAGTGGTGGACCGAGAATGAGTCGTGTGATACGATCAGTGAAGGACAAAATTGTTGAAGACATATTGTGTGGAGGGTGGGGTGGTGGCTGTGATTTGGGGAACAATTCTCCTGCAGGTGTAAAGGAATAAAGAAACTGGCAGTCCTCTACTGGAGAGATGAACACAGTGGAGAGAGATATCCGGGTCTAGCTGGAAGCTCACAAAGAGTTATTGTCACTGTGTTTCTGACTTTTCCCAAAGTCCCCAGAAAGCAAGGCAGCCAAGTCCTCGCGGCAACGGATGCGAGTCATCAGAGCACAAAACGAGCTCTGTGTGCGTTCCTGCTTCTCTCCACATGGTATTATCTCACACTGCATGGCACTTTACAGTTTATCAAGGTGAGACTTGGGTAAATTTTATCTTTGCTCCTGCTCACAGCATCCCTAAGCAGGGGGCAGAGAATGTCTGTCTTTGTTTCACAAGGCTTACCTCTCATTTTACAAGGTGACACTGAGATGCAGAGATGGTTGTGCAGCTTTGTGTAAGGTCACACAGCGAGGACACGGCTTAACCAACACCCAACTAAACAGGGTCTGAGTGTGTCTTTAGTCCTATCCAAGTATTTACTCCGAAGTTCTGCACTGACTGAGTGATTTTAGTGTTTTCCATTGCTCTGTTCAAACCATAAACGCTCTCAGAAACTTCATACAGTTCTGTGAGGTCATACTCTTTCTTTGTTCTTTTTTCTGAGCCCTGAATACACTGCCTAGAGTACCAATTAAAGGAACACAAAGCATTCATGCTCCAGGAAATTCCCAGGCCCTAAGATGATGATGTGACATTTTAAGTGGTCACGTTTCTGAAAAACATTTTTTTTCTAACCCTTACAAAGGACTCTGGGTACCAAAGAAAATAGCCTGACACGGTAATTCCACTTGTAGGTATTTACCCAAGAAAAATCATTAGCCTACAAAATCACTTGTACATGAAGAATTCATGTTCACCTCAAATATATATTGATATTTGATATATTTATTTCCTAGAAATAATATATCCACACAGTGAATACTACCTCAGCTATGAAAAGCATGAACTACAGACAACATCATGGATGGACTCAGAGACATTAGGCTTACCAAAAGGAGCCGCATACAAAAGAGTATATATGTATGATTCTATTTAGCTGACATTCTAGAACAGACCAACAAAACTACAGTGATAAAAATCAGAGCAATTTTTGTAAAGGGCAAGGAGTGGAAAGAATTAACTAGAAAGGGTACAGAGTAACTTTTTAGAATGTTGACAAAGTTTATATCTTCTTTGTAGTGATGGTTTTATAGATATATGTATTTGTCAAAACTCATTCAGGTGTACATTATACCTCATTGAGTAAATTAATAACACCTTATTAAATTATGTGTTATTTCTGAAAGTCAAAATTGAGGAAAGACTGAGAGTTGTTTCAGGAAAATATGTTTTCCCCATAACTCTACTTACACATTTTGTTTTGTATATATGATTCTGTGGGTCAATGGTTTTATATATATTGATTATGTGGTCACTTCGGGGAAATTTTCAGAAATGATCCTTGGCTTTTTACTAGTCAGTCAACCCAGCATTAATTGAGCACTGCAGTTCAGTTCAGTTCAGTCGCTCAGTTGTGTCCAACTCTTTGCGAGCCCATGGACTGCAGCATGCCAGGCTTCCCTGTCCATCACCAAGTCCCAGAGCTTGCTCAGACTTCATGTCCATCGAGTCAGTGATGCCATCCAACCATCTCATCCTCTGTCATCCCTTTCTCCTCCTGCCCTCAATCTTTCCCAGCATCAGGGTCTTTTCCAATGAGTCAGCTCTTTGCATCAGGTGGCCAAAGTATTGGAGTTTCAGCTTCAGCATCAGTCCTTCCAGTGAATGTTGAGGACTGATTTCCTTTAGGATGGACTGGCTGGATCTCCTTGTAGTCCAAGGGACTCTCAAGAGTCTTCTCCAACACCACAGTTCAAAAGCATCAATTCTTTGGTGCTCAGCACTCTTTATTGTCCAAGTCTCACATCCATACATGACTACTGGAAAAACCATAGCTTTGACTAGATGGAACTTTGTTGGCAAAGTAATGTCTCTGCTTTTTCATATGCTGTCTAGGTTGGTCATGACTTTTCTTCCAAGGAGCAGCGTCTTAAAATTTCATGGCTGCAGCCACCATCTGCAGTGATTTGGAAGCCCCCCAAAATAAAGCCTGTCACGGTTTGCATTGTTTCCCCCATTTATTTGCCATGAAGTGATGGACTGGATGTCAACTGAGCACTTATCATATGCCTAAAAACTTCTAAGTAGTGGATTGGAAATACAGAAGTAGGTAAGATGCAAGCCCATCCTGAAGGAGTCCACAAAGGCCTGTAGGAAGTAAGTTAGAGATCTCTAAGGTAAGAATAAGGAAAAAGCATCAAAAAATGTTCAGAAAAAAAGGTATCCACAAGGACAGTATCATGTCCTTATTATGAGGCAGGAAAACTGAGCCCTGAAAAGGGATTTGACAGGCTGGGAGGGGGAAGGCATTCAACTGGAGGGAACAGTTTCTTTTACTCAGCCAGTGTTTAATCCTCATTTATTGAGCACCTTAATATGCCTCCTAAGGAAGGCAAGTTTGATTTTGCCCAAGAGGGAACTTCAGGAATCAGACTGCTTGGGGTCTTCCCTTTAACAGCTGTGTGCCCAGAGCAAGCTGCTTGGCCTCTCTGAAAAGACAGAGACCATCACGGATCCACATCACCGGTTATTGTGCTGGTTAGAAAAGGTAATCCACGGGACGTGATCAGCGTAGAATCGGGCACAGGAAGTGTACTGTAACTGTTAGTTTCCATTATTGCTATTGCCATCCTTAATATGGGGCTTCCCAGGTGGCTCAGTGGTAAAGAATCCACCTGTAATGAAGGAGACATGGGTTTGATCCCTAGGTCAGGATGATCCCCTAGAAAAGGAAATGGCAACCCACTCCAGCATTTCCTGGGAAATCCCACGGACAGAGGAGACTGGCGGGCTGTAGTCAGTGGGGTGGCAAAAGAGTCCGACATGACTTAGCGACTTAATAACAACAACAACATGCTCAATATATGCCGGAAACTTGGGTAGGTCCTGGAAATACTGAAGAAAACTCCACATATGCATCAGTCAGCTCGGGCCATTGTAACAGAATACACCAGGCTGGGTTTTTTACACAACAGATTTTTTTTATTTCTCAAAATTCTGGAAGCTGAGAAGTCCAAGATCAAGCCAGCAGATCTGGTTCCTGGTGAGAATCCGCTTCCAAGTTTGCAGACAGCTGCCTTCTAGCTGTGTCCTCACATGGCACAGAGAGAGAAAGAGCACTGTAAGTCTCTGTCTTCATATCATTACATTAACCCCATCGTAGGGACCTTACCCCTCAAAATTTCATCTAAACCTGATTATCTCCCAAGGGCCCCACCTCCAAAAGCCATCATGTTGAGGGTTAAGGCTTCAACATATGAATGGGCATCAGGGGGACAGAAACAGTCCATTGGGTTCTAGTGGGGGAAGCCAGAACAAGTTTACTGATCATTAAAATACTGTGTGCTAACCACTTGGAAGAAAAGAAAAGTTAGAGATTCTGTGTTACAGATTATCTTTATCCCTTCAGAGGCCCAAGGAGGGAAACGATTTCCTAGTTCCTAACACAATAGCATGGTTTGGACTCAGGCCTCCTGAGTCTCAGTTCAGAGGGGACATCCCCTGCTGTTGATCTCTCTGAAAGAAAAAAAAAAACATATCCTTGCTCCTTCAAATTCCCTAGAGCTCTGATTATAGTTGTCTGGAAACAGAAATCTCTCTGGGACTTCAGAGACAGGCCAGGTGACCTCATTACCTGGTTCTTGCGCTCCATCCATTTATACAGAAGCAACTCTAGGCTGCTTTCTGAAAGGTAAAAACCCCGTCTCCCCCTTTCCAAAGCAGGCCAGGGCCTGTAGATGGAGACTGTCTATCGAGGAGGGGTTTCAGGGCATGAAGAAATAAGAGGAAGCTTTCAGATGCTGCTCTGAGAGTAGGAACCCAGACAGACTGACCTTGGGTCTAGAAAGGCACATTGCAATCAACCCTGGCTCTGGCTGGAAGCAGTGCCAGCCCTGGGGCTTGCCACATCAGGGACCAAGGATGTGGTTTGCCCATCAACCCTGCAGCATTCATGTCCCAGACTTACTTCCTGGGGGCTTTTTCATGACCAACACTGGGAATTCGCCCCCTTCATTTCTCCCCAATCCTTTTAAGTTGCCTACATATTCACAAACACACACACCATTTCAACATTTACCCACATTCTCAACTCAGACAAACTCAGACTCACTGATCACTCTCAGAAATACAGCATCATACATCTACCCAATACATATGCACACTTACACAAGTGCTTAACCACATGTACTCTGACAGATATACACACACTCTCCATACACACATCACATCCTCATCCACATACACATGGCCCCTCACCCACAGTGCTCTGCTGACCTCTCCCTGCCAATCACTCATGACTTCTCAGAGGGGACATTCAGATGTGTTTGGGAAAACTGCCTGGACATCTGGGTACTCACAGCAGAAAATCTTCCTGAACTGTAAACTTCCATGTGATTGGTTCTTTGTTTTGCAATACCAAACAGTACGAGGTGTCTATTGAGTCAACCAGGACCAGCTGCTTATCATATGGTTCTTCCAATTGCATCTGAGTCACTGTTGTGGTGTGACATCATGGCTAACTTCAACCTGATGGAAACTCTTTGGGGCCCTTCAGTCTTCCTGTAGGAGGCAAGGCCTGGGAGCCCTTGGCAGCTAGAATGGTGTCACAGAGGTGTCAAAGAGTCTGTTAAGACAAGCCCAGGGTCCCTGTGAAGTCAGGCAGAAAGCCTGTACCCAAGAAGTCTTACAGGCAACCCTGGCTTCAAGAAAGAACATGTCTATGTAGAAAACCCGCTCCCATTGAGGCCAAAGCCAACCATTCTTTTCTTTCTCATCTGTTTATAGTCCTGTGGCTCACTCGAGTTTGGCTAAAGGCCCTTCTAAACAAGCAGAAAAGTCATAAATATTGATGCTCCCTTTGATAGGCTGAATAATGGCCCTAAAAATTATCCAGGTCATACTGGTGAAACCTGTAAATGTTACCTTATACAGCAAAGGATAATTTTGCACATATGATTAAGGATCTTGAGATGTGGAGGTTATCCTGGATTATCTGCATAGATCCTAACTGTAGTCAAGAGGAGGGAGGCAGAAGGAGACAGAGGAGAGAGAAGGCAGTGTGAGATTTGGTGATGCTACACTGAGGGCTACGGAGATAGAGGAAGGTGACTTCAAGCCCAGGAATGCAAGGAATACAGTTATAGGAGCAGGAAAGACAAGGAAGTGAGTCTGACCTAGAGCCTCTGGGAAGAGCAACACCTTGATTTCATCTCAGGGAAATTGATTTCAGTCTTCTGACTTCCAGAACTGAAAGAGAATAAAGGTGTTATTTTAAGATACTCACTTGGTGGTCGTTTGTTCCTACAGCCATAGAAAATGAAAGTACCCGCCATGGCAGACTGGCTGGTCCATGCCCTCCTTCATCCTGCAGGCTTCAGAAGTAGAGATGATGGATGGGGAGGCCAGAGGCACTGAAGTGCACGCTGTGTTCCATGGGGCTTTCTACTGGCACATGGGGGCACAGAGGCCCGGGGGATGTTAGCATGGGAAGTGCCCCAGCAGAGAGAAAGAACACCAGTGCAGCCCTGGTCACAGGGACCCCAGGGAGCTGCCCTCTGCGTGCTCACTAACCCAAGATGAGTAGGGTCATGTTTAGGAGTGAAGAAAACCTTAAGGTCCTGGCAGTGACAGAGCCAGTGCCAAGAGATGTCTCAGAGAGGGAAGAACTTGGGCTCCGACCATCATTCTGAGGACGAATGGGGCCCGGAACCACAGCTCTCAGCCTCCAGAATGGGCCATCGTCAGCGCTGACGGTCATGCAGAGCTGCCCACATGTGACTCCTCCCAGAATATTCCTTACTGCTGGCCTGCGAGTCCCTGCTGAGGCAGGCTTCTGCAGGGCCTGGGAGCTCACATCACAACCTCATTACAGCTGCTGGCTGGTGACACCTCATGTGTGCTCAGAGCCAATGTCACTCGCTCTGTGGGCTCTTCTGAACAACTCTGTTGCTTTTCCTCCCAGATCATCGTGAATCTTTCCCTCATTTATTTCATTTTTTAAATCTTTTATTAACTCTCTCTATGAACTGCCTCAAAGCCCCTGTGTGGAGGAAGGACATGTTAGTAAATAAACAAATGGTCAGTTAAACAAAACCAGGGACTTCCCTGGGGGTTCAGTGGTTAAGACTTTGCTCCCAATGCAGGGGGCACAGGTTCGATCCCTGGTCAGGGAACTAAGATCCTGCATGCCATGCGGGGAGGCCAAAAAAAAACAAACAAACACAGACAAAAAACAAAACAAACAAAGACCTTCAGAAAATATTAAGGACATTCTACATCCCTGGCCTTACCTCACCTCCACAAAATGAACCCAAGGGATGAAGCAGAAATCAACAGTGTTATAAGTGTTCCAGTTTTTATTAATGCTTAACAGATTACCCCCCCAACTTAAAGTAGAACAATTGTTTCATTCTGGGTAAGATCTTGTGCAACAGGAATTTAGAAAGGGCTTGGCTGGACGGTTCTTGCTTGGAATCTCTCCCAGGCTTTCACTGAGATGTCCACTGAGGCTGATGTCATCTGAAAGCTCAACCCAGCTGGACCTCAAATCTGGCTTCTTTCACCTGATGCTGTTTGACAGTTGGGAGGTGAAGTGGGCTGTCAAATGGAGCACTTATCCATAGCTTCTCCATATGGCTTGGACTTCCTTATAAAATGGTGGCCTCAGGCAACTCAGATTATTTTTTTAATGCTTAGCAGTTCAGAGTCCTGAAAGACACCTAGCGTACAAAGTGGAAACTTCATAGTTTTTTTTTTTTTAATGACTCTATTGAGATATAATTTAATACTATAGAATTCATCCTTTTAAAATATACAATTTTAGAATAGTCATCAGCTCACTTCAGTTCATTCGTTCAGTCGTGTCCGACTCTTTGCGACCCCATGAATCGCAGCACGCCAGGCCTCCCTGTCCATCACCAACTCCCAGAGTTCACTCAGACTCACGTCCATCCAGTCCGTGATGCCATCCAGCCATCTCATCCTGGGTCGTCCCCTTCTCCTCCTGCCCTCAATCCCTCCCAGCATCAGAGTCTTTTCCAATGAGTCGGCTCTTCGCATGAGGTGGCCCAAGTACTGGAGTTTCAGCTTTAGCATCAGCCCTTCCAAAGCGCAGGCAGCGGCGGCGCTGGCACACTAAGAGCAGGCGCGGTTGGAGCTGCCCGACATCCGAGGTCAGGGGCAGCAGCCTACAGTGCCAGGCTACGACAGTGAAGGAATGGCCGAGAGGAGCTACCCTGCTTCCAAGGTCAGAGGTGACGGCCGGGAGGAGAAACCCCTTGTCCGAGGCCAGGGGCGGCGCCCGAGGCCAAGGGTGGTGGCAGGAATGAGCAACCCCAAGCCAGAGGCCAGGGCGGAGACTGAGAGGAGCAACCCCAAGTCCAAGGAGTGGTGGCTGCGCGGGCGCAGGAGGGCCTAGAGGAGCCATCCCACGTTGAAGGTCAGTAAGGGCGGCGGGAGGAGATACCCCTCATCCAAGGTAAGGAGCAGCCACTGTGCTTTGGTGGAGCAGCCCTGAAGAGATATACCCATGCCCAAGGTAAGAGAAACCCAAGTAAGATGGTAGGTGTTGCAAGAGGGCATCAGAGGGCAGATACACTGAAACCATACTCACAGAAATCTAGTCAATCTAATCACACTAGGACCACAGCCTTATCTAACTCAGGGAAACTAAGCCATGCCCGCGGGGCAACCCAAGACAGGCGGGTCATGGTGGAGAGGTCTGACAGAATGTGGTCCACTGGAGAAGGGAATTTTCCATGGGGATGGTCTTGATCCCTGTCTCGTGTACAGTGTCATGAACCGCATTCCATAGTTCATCAGGCACTCTATCTATCAGATCTAGACCCTTAAATCTATTTCTCACTTCCACTGTAGAATCATAGGGATTTGATTTAGGTCATACCTAAATGGTCTAATGGTTTTCCCTACTTTTTTTAATTTGAGTCTGAATTTGGCAATAAGGAGTCCATGATCTGAGCCACAGTCAGCTCCTGGTCTTGTTTTTGTTGACTGTATAGAGCTTCTCCATCTTTGGCTGCAAAGAATATAATCAGTCTGATTTCAGTGTTGACCATCTGGTGATGTCCATGTGTAGAGTCTTCTCTTGTGTTGTTGGAAGAGGGTGTTTGCTATGACCAGTGCATTTTCTTGGCAAAACTCTATTAGTCTTTGCCCTGCTTCATTCCGCATTCGGAGGCCAAATTTGCCTGTTCCTCCAGGTGTTTCTTGACTTCCATTTCTTGACTTATGCATTCCAGTCCCCTATAATGAAAAGGACATCTTTTTGGGGTGTTAGTTCTAAAAGGTCTTATAGGTCTTCATAAAGCCGTTCAACTTCAGCTTCTTCAGCGTTACTGGTTGGGGCATAGACTTGGATAACTGTGATATTGAATGGTTTGCCTTGGAGACGGACAGAGATCATCCTGTCGTTTTTGAGATTGCATCCAAGTACTGCATTTTGGATTCTTTTGTTGACCATGATGGCTACTCCATTTCTTCTGCGGGATTCCTGCCCGCAGTAGTAGATATAATGGTCATCCGAGTTAAATTCACCCATTCCAGTCCATTTTAGTTCACTAATTCCTAGAATGTCGATGTTCACTCTTGCCATCTCTCGTTTGACCACTTCCAATTTGTCTTGATTCATGGACCTGACATTCCAGGTTCCTATGCAATATTGCTCTTTACAACATTGGATCTTGCTTCTATCACCAGTCACATCCACAACTGGGTATTGTTTTTGCTTTGGCTATATCCCTTCATTCTTTCTGGAGTTATTTCTTCACTGATCTCCAGTAACGTATTGGGCACCTAATGACCCGGGGAGTTCCTCTTTTGGTATCCTATCATTTTGCCTTTTCATACTGTTCATGGGGTTCTCAAGGCAAGAATACTGAAGTGGCTTGCCATTCCCTTCTCCAGTGGACCACATTCTGTCAGACCTCTCCACCATGACCCGCCTGTCTTGGGTTGCCCCGCAGGCATGGCTTGGTTTCATTGAGTTAGACAAGGCTGTGGTCCTAGTGTGATTAGATTGACTAGTTTTCTGTGAGTATGGTTTCAGTGTGTCTGACCTCTGATGCCCTCTTGCAACACCTACCATCTTACTTGGGTTTCTCTTACCTTGGCGTGGGGTATCTCTTCACGGCTGTTCCACAAAGCACAGTGGCTGCTCCTTACGTTGGATGAGGGGTATCTCCTTACTGCCACCGTTCCTGACCTTCAACGTGGGATAGCTCCTCTAGGCCCTCCTGTGCCTGCAAAGCCCTGCTGCTCCTCGGGGTGCTCCTTCCGGCCGGCGGCCCTGGCCTCGGGCTCGGGGTGGATCCTCCGGGTCACCGCCCCTGGCCTCGGGCACCTGGTGGCTTCTCCCGGCCGCCCCTGACCTCGGACGAGGGGTGTCTCCTCCCGGCCGCCACTGGCCTCCGACGGGGGTAGCTCCTCCTGGCCACCGCCCTGACCTCGTACACGGGGTAGCTCCTCTCGGCCGCTGTCTGGCTGTCTGGGGAGGCCTTACAAATAGCTGTGAAAAGAAGAGAGGCGAAAAGCAAAGGAAAAAAGGAAAGAGATGAGCATCTGAATGCAGAGTTCCATAGAATAGCAGGAAGAGATAAGAAAGCCTTCTTCAGTGATCAGTGCAAAGAAATAGAGGAAAAGAACAGAATGGGAAAGACTAGAGACCTCTTCAAGAAAATTAGAGATACCAAGGGAACATTTCATGCAAAGATGGGTCGATAAAGAACAGAAATGGTCTGGACTTAACAGAAGCAGAAGATATTAAGAAGAGGTGGCAAGAATACACGGAAGAACTGTGCAAAAAAGATCTTCACGACCCAGATAATCATGATGATGTGATCACTCATCTAGAGCCAGACATCTTGGAATGTGAAGTCAAGTGGGCCTTAGAAAGCATCACTATGAACAAAGCTGGTGGAGGTGATGGAATTCCAGTGGAGCTGTTCCAAATCCTGAACGATGATGCTGTGAAAGTGCTGCACTCAGTATGCCAGCAAATTTGGAAAACTCAGCAGTGGCCACAGGACTGGAAAAGGTCAGTTTTCATTCCAATTCCAAAGAAAGGCAATGCCAAAGAATGCTCCAACTACCACACAATTGCACTCATCTCACAGGCTAGTAAAGTAATGCTCAAAATTCTCCAAG
This sequence comes from Capra hircus, assembly GCF_001704415.2. Taxonomy (NCBI): domain Eukaryota; kingdom Metazoa; phylum Chordata; class Mammalia; order Artiodactyla; family Bovidae; genus Capra; species Capra hircus. The sequence goes on from NC_030815.1 coordinate 102,086,776, forward strand.
CCAGGCTTCAGCAGTATATGAACCGTGAACTCCCTGATGCTCAAGTTGGTTTTAGAAAAGGCAGAGGAACAAGAGATCAAATTGCCAACATCCACTGGATCATGGAAAAAGCAAGAGAGTTCCAGAAAAACATCTATTTCTGCTTTATTGACTATGCCAAAGCCTTTGACTGTGTGGATCAAAATAAACTATGGAAAATTCTGAAAGAGATGGGAATACCAGACCACCTAACCTGCCTCTTGAGAAATCTGTATGCAGGTCAGGAAGCAACAGTTAGAACTGGACATGGAACAACAGACTGGTTCCAAATAGTAAAATGAGTACGTCAAGGCTGTATATTGTCACCCTGCTTATTTAACTTCTATGCAGAGTACATCATGAGGAACGCTGGACTGGAAGAAACACAAGCTGGAATCAAGATTGCCGGGAGAAATATCAATAACCTCAGATATGCAGATGACACCATCCTTATGGCATAAAGTGAAGAGGAGCTAAAAAGCCTCTTGATGAAAGTGAAAGAGGAGAGTGAAAAAGTTGGCTTAAAGCTCAACATTCAGAAAACGAAGATCATGGCATCCAGCCCCATCACTTCATGGGAAATAGATGGGGAAACAGTGGAAACAGTGTCAGACTTTATTTTTTTGGGCTCCAAAATCACTACAGATGGTGACTGCAGCCATGAAATTAAAAGATGCTTACTCCTTGGAAGAAAAGTTATGACCAACCTAGATAGTATATTCAAAAGCAGAGACATTACTTTGTCAACTAAGGTCCGTCTAGTCAAGGCTATGGTTTTTCCAGTGGTCATGTATGGATGTGAGAGTTGGACTGTGAAGAAGGCTGAGTGCCGAAGATTTGATGCGTTTGAACTGTGGTGTTGGAGAAGACTCTTGAGAGTCCCTTGAACAGCAAGGAGATCCAAGCAGTCCATTCTGAAGGAGATCAGCCCTGGGATTTCTTTGGAAGTTCAGTTCAGTTCAGTTCAGTCACTCAGTCGTGTCCGACTCTTTGCGACCCCATGAATCCCTGCACGCCAGGCCTCCCTGTCCATCACCATCTCCCGGAGTTCACTCAGACTCACGTCCATCGAGTCCGTGATGCCATCCAGCCATCTCATCCTCGTCGTCCCCTTCTCCTCCTGCCCCCAATCCTTCCCAGCATCAGAGTCTTTTCCAGTGAGTCAACTCTTCACATGAGGTGGCCAAAGTACTGGAGTTTCAGCTTTAACATCATTCCTTCCAAAGTTTGAGAGGGTGAAGGCACAGTGGCACCTCTTGCAAGGGTCTTGGAAGCCTGGGCAGGCAAGTGAGCACGGCGGGTTTCTACGCTCCAGAGAATTAGCTGGAGAGAGAGAGAAAGAAAAAGAAGAAAGACACAGGGACCAAAGCTCTGATGGCGCAAAGGTGTTTTATTCAGCATAGTGTGGGTATATATAATGTCTTACAAGGTAGCTTTGTTCAGCAAAGATAAAGATCGAAAGTCCAGACTTACAAATTATCAAGGAAACCTAAGGCAATCCATATCAAAGAGAGAGCGTTGTAAATAATCATTGTTACTGTATGGTTCATAAAAAGGAAGATGGTCATAAATAGTTACTTCTCACCGAATGGAAAAATTAACGATGGAAATGCATGCATTCCTCTGCCCTGGGAGCGTTTGTCACTGCTTTTAATTCCTGAATATTCAGGAATTACTAAGGAACAGAGGATTCACGACAGATCCAAAACAGCACACAGGAAGCCTCCTGTTAAATGCTTTCTGGCAATTCCCCCTATTTTATTATATTTATGAAAAAGGTCCTGACCAATTGAGTTTGTTTAGTATTGACCAACCTTATAGAAAGGCAACGATAAACAACAAATATAATTACCAAGACAATCACCAAAGTTACAATTCCAGACCCGAAGCTGTGGGTAATCCTTTGAAACCATCCTTGTGGGTCTAGCCCAGATAATTCCTCAGCTAGTTGTTCAGCTAAAGTTTCCAAATTAGTGGAAGAGGGCAGACCTTTAGAAAATGTTTCAAAGATTTCCTTTTGCAGTAATTGTACCTTCAGAGAGGCATTATCATGTATGTTTTGTAAATGAAATTTGATTTGTCCCCAGTTGTAGGCACTATGATTGAGATGAACAGGAGTAACACAAAATTGAGTAGAATTCCAATCACATTTTGGTATCACTTGTTTTTGCAAATCTATTAATTGATCTCCGACCCATGTGATGGCTGTTTTTAGTTCCTGTATTTCCTCTTGAATATCCTCATCTACCTGAGCCTGAGTAGCTCATATATTATGAGCATCTTCAGTCCAATTTTGGATAAAATTATGTGTTTGAACCGAGGTATGTAGAGCAGCACTGGCGACATGGCAGTGGTGCAAATAGCTATTAACCCCAAAATGCCAAGGATCAGCCATCCAACGAATCGTTTAGATCGTTGGGGCAGTTTAGTAAGTAGTCTGGAAGCAAGTCCAGCCATGAGACCTTCTTCCCAGGGTCGTTGGAGATTTACTGGAAACCACAAATTACGTCGAGATCGAAGAATCAAAAGGGAATCATTTCTTAAAGAAATAGAGGAGTTACGACAGGTATATAGTTTGCAATTAATACAAGTTACAGAATGTAAAGTCTTATTAAATTGTAAACTTCCTATGGCTATAACAAAAGGGAGTGAGACACAGGCCTGTATATGATTGATTATAGTGAAAAAATAGTTACTGTAACTATGACTGGTCCCTGTGAAATGTCCGGTCCAAGTCCCAAGTTCTTCGGTGCTCGGTGCTCGCAGCAAGTTTCCAAATGTCCCATTGTTCAGGCCCACTCTGTTTATCGAGGACAATCCTAGGACGAGGTGGGGCTGATCAACCGTCAAGCCGCCCAAGAAGTCCTTTATCATGGTAATGCTCCATCATAGTGTCTTTAATTTTCCATGCCACTTGAATAGCATAGTCACACACAGTGCTGTTAACACCATCTGAGCAGTTAGATAACCACATACCATGGGGTCCCCAATCGACAATCGTATGATTAGCCACAAACATTAATTTTCCTGATTTGGCTTGACATTTGTCCCAACGAACAGGAGTATATGTAAAGTTCTTATGAGTAAACCCTTTGCATGATGTTCTTTGTTCTTTCCCTAACTCTTTCCCTACAGTCTCAGTAGTATAAATATGGTTCATAGACAAAGAAAGGGCAGTAAATAATCGAAGCAACATCCAAAAATCCTTTTGGGGAGGCAGGGCGAAAGCCCAAGTTTGTCGGCTAACGTTTATGCATAATTCTGCTGGGCCCAGGGACAAAGGAAGGACTTCACAAGAGAGAAGAAATGTTAATTAGTTTTCCTTCTTCTTCAGCGTGTGAGGGCCCTTTAATGCTCCAGGGAGAAGGCATATGTATAGAGTCATTAGTTGAAACGATTGGTCCTCTCTCCGTCCATTCGACCACCTGTAGTAGATGGGGGTTGGTATGTAAGCCCAGGAAGTATGATTAGCTAGAATGGGGACAGGCCAGGAGACTGAGCATTGCCAGGAGAATGTATTCAGGACTCCGAGGCCTTCCCTGTTGAGGGACCTAATTTTCAGCTCGATTAGTAAGAGTTTTTATTTGTCCCCAAGTGGGGAGATCATAGGGGTGATGCCGCTGACAGCAGTGCTTCCTGGAGATCTTCAGAGCCACCATGGCCCACACTGGAATCTCTTCCTTCTGGGGTCCTTGTTGTCCCATCTCCGTTTTGAAGGCCAAGGCCTGCCTTGGGTCGAGTCTTCCGAGGAGGAAGCCATGTGAGTTTGCTGGATCCATCTGGGGAAATACAAGCATCCCCCTTTCCCTGCAAGATTAAGTTCCCAGATTTCCATTGTTTCGTTAACCCGTCTTGGTACCAAATGGGCAGAGGAAGAGAAGTGTCCTTCAGTTCCTTGAAATGCTTTTCTGCTCTTGTTAAGATATCTCCCTGTGGTAAGTTTAAAAATTTTAAAACAAATAAAGCTGTATTAACAATAGTTATAGCTTTAGAAAATATCTTTTGTTGGAATCTAGTAAAGTCTGCTTTCGATAAGGAAGACAGTACTGTACCTTGTGTATTCCCCCTTTTTAAATTTTTTTATTTGCAACTTTAGTGTGTGATGTGCTTGTTTGACTATGCCTTGTGCCTGTGGATTATAAGGAGTACCTGTAATATGTTTAATAGAAAAAAACTGTAAAAAATGTTTAAAGTGTCTAGAAATATAGGCAGGGCCATTGTCTGTTTTTATAGAACTAGGAGTTCCAGTTACAGCAAAACAGGCTAATAAATGAGTTATAACATGTTGTGTAGCTTCACCGAGAAGAGGTGTGGCCCAAATAAAAGAAGAATTAGTGTTCATACAGACACGCAAGAAAGAAAATGGAGAAAGTTCAGGGCAATGAGTTACATCCATTTGCCATAGTTCATTAGGTTGCAAACCACGAGGATTAATACCTTGGGCGATGGGTCAAAGATGTAGGGTCTACAAGTAGATCGATTACTAATAATTTCTTTAGCCTGGCGGTGTGGGATTTTCCATAGCTGGTGTAGGGAGCCAGCATTGTTATGGAACAGAGCATGCTGTTCCTCCGGAATAGCAAAGGAAACCAGTTTATCAGCCTGCTCATTACCACGAGTAAAAGCTATTTGGAAATCGGTAGAAGCTTGTAATGCGTTCTCAATTTGAGATTTATTGATAGGTATTACAATTTTATGAGGATCAGAGCCAATTAGAGTTTTAGTCCTATTTCTTCCATTGATAATGATTAGAGCAATTAAATCAAGGTAGGGTGTAAGTGACTTCATTCCCCTAAAACGGGTATAGATCCATTCTACTGGGTGTTCTTGTCGGGCAAGAGGTCCTGTGGGAGAATGAGGAGAGGGGAGTATGAATAATTCTAGAGGTAAATCTAGTTTGATGGGAGTAAGAAATTGTTTTTGTAATTTATTTTCACTAAATAGAGTTCTCATGCCTCTTGAGATAGTGAACGAGGGCTATTTAAATCAGGATCTCCTTTTAAAGTATTAAATAGGTTATTCAGTTGATAATTAGCAATGCCTAAAGAAAGTCTAATCCAGTTTATATCACCTAAGAGCTTTTTTGACTATGACAAAGCCTTTGACTGTGTGGATCACAATAAACTGTGGAAAATTTTGAAAGAGATGGGAATACCAGACCACCTGACCTGCCTCTTGAGAAATCTATATGCAGGTCGGGAAGCAACAGTTAGAACTGGACATGGAACAATGGACTGGTTCCAAATTGGGAAAGGAGTATGTCAAGGCTGTATATTGTCACCCTGCTTATTTAACTTCTATGCAGAGTACATCATGAGAAACGCTGGACTGGAAGAAGCACAAGCTGGAATCACGATTGCTGGGAGAAATATCATTAACCTCAGAAATGCAGATGACACCATCCTTATGGCAGAAAGTGAAGAGGAACTGAAAAGCCTCTTGATGAAAGTGAAAGAGGAGACTGAAAAAGTTGGCTTAAAGCTCAACATTCAGAAAACTAAGATCATGGCATCTGGTCCCATCACTTCATGGGAAATAGATGGGGAAACAGTGGAAACAGTGTCAGACTTTACTTTTTGGGCTCCAAAATCACTGCAGATGGTGACTGCAGCCATGAAATTAAAAGATGCTTACTCCTTGGAAGGAAAGTTATCACCAACCTAGATAGCATATTCAAAAGCAGAGACATTACTTGTCAACAAAGGTCCGTCTAGTCAAGGCTATGATTTTTCAGTGGTCATGTATGGATGTGAGAGTTGGACTGTGAAGAAAGCGGAGCACCAAAGAACTGATGCTTTTGAACTGTGGTGTTAGAGAAGACTCTTGAGAGTCCCTTGGACTGCGAGGAGATCCAACCAGTCCCTTCTAAAGATCAGTCCTGGGTGTTCAGTGGAAGAACTGATGCTAAAGCTGAAACTCCAGTACTTTGGGCACCTCATGTGAAGAGTTGACTCATTGGAAAAGACTCTGATGCTGGGAGGGATTGGGGGCAGGGAGAAGGGGACAACAGAGGATGAGATGGCTGGGTGGCATCACTGACTAGAGGGACATGGGTTTGGGTGAACTCCGGGAGTTGGTGATGGACAAGGAGGCCTGGCGTGCTGTATTAACAATAGTTAATCCATGGGGTCACAAAGAGTCAGACACAACTGAGCAAGTGAACTGAACTGAACTGAATTGAAACAGACTGGTTCTAAATTGGGAAAGGAGTACATCAAGGCTGTATATTGTCACCTTGCTTATTTAACTTATATGCAGAGTACATCATGCGATATGCCAGGCTGGATGAAGCACAAGCTGGAATCAAGATGGCCAGGAGAAATATCGATAACCTCAGATATGCAGATGACACCACTCTTATGGCAGAAAGCGAAGAAGAACTAAAAAGACCTCTTTATGAAAGTGAAACAGGAGAGTAAAAAAGCTGGCTTAAAACTCAACATTCAAAAAACGAAGATCATGGCATCCAGTCCCATCACTTCATGGCAAATAGATGGGGAAACAGTGGAAACAGTGGAAACAGTGACAGACTTTATTTTCTTGGGCTCCCAAATCACTGCAGATGGTGACTGCAGCCATGAAATTAAAAGACGCTTACTCCTTGGAAGAAAAGTCATGACCAACCTTGACAGAAAATTAAAACACAGAGACATTACTTTGCCAACCAAGGTCCATCTAGTCAAAACTATGGTTTTACCAGTAATCATGTATGGATGTGAGAGTTGGACTATAAAGAAAGCTGAATGCCGAAGAATTGATACTTTTGAACTGTGCTATTGGAGAAGACTCTTGAGAGTCCCTTGGATTGCAAACCAGTCCATCCTAAAGGAGATCAGTCCTGAGTGCTCATTGGAAGGACTGATGCTGAAGCTGAAACTCCAATACTTTGGCCATCTGATGCGAAGAACTGACCCATTGGAAAGGACCCTGATGCTGGGAAAGCTTGAAGGCAGGAGGAGAAGAGGATGACAGAGGATGAGATGGTTGGATGGCATCACTGACTTGTTGGCCATGAAGTCTGAGCAAGCTCTGGGAGTTGGTGATGGACAGGGAAACCTGGCATGCTGCAGTCCATGGGGTTGCAAAGAGTTGGACACGACTGAACGACTGAACTGAACTGAAACAGGTTGTGTGTTTTTTGGTATGATTGGTAGGTACTCTCTCCACCCCTGCTCTGTGAGTTTGGGAGGAAGGGCCATGTTTGGGTTGGCTACCATTATTATGGGCTGCAAGGCCTCATGACTTCGCAGCTGGGCTTTTCCAGAGCTGGGGCATGGCCCTCTGTCTTGTCTGTCACTGTTCCTCCCCTGGTGACCCAGAGGCCCCTCGCTCCAAGCTCCCTCTTCTGGGCTGGGGTATTCTGTGGGTTGGGGGAGGGTATCCCTGATTTTTCCTGTGCTTCTTCACAAATTATTTCCTAACTGCTCCCACAAACCTCCCCAAACCTTCCACAGTCTCATGGGAAATAAAACCATCACATCCAGAGGCTGCCTTGGTTTCTACCACTTCCTTCTTCTGAAGCAATGAAGCACATGCCTGCTGGGGTGTGCTGATTCATTCAACGAATGCTAGCAGACAGTGCATGTTGTAACATGAGCTCTTGTAGGGACTGGGAGTGCCTTCTTGAATAAAAACACAGAAATCCCTGTTCTTGAGGTTCCATTTGAGTGCAGAGAAAGGAACACTAGATAACCAAATTAAACAGGATACTTACTACCCAGTGACCCGTGCCATGGAAAAACAATAAAGCAGAGTAAGATGGGGGATGGGTGGCAATGGTTGGTGAGGGATACAAAAGATTGCAGTTTTAAATCAGTGGTCAGAGCAGACCTCACTAAGAGAGTGACATTTGGGAAAGAAAAGGGAAACTGCAGGGAGAAAAGCATACATTAAAAACCACTTTGGGGAACTTTCCTGGTGGTCCAGTAGTTAAGAATCCATGTTACAAATGCAGGGGTCATGGGTTTGATCCCTCTTTGGGGAACCTTGCCCAGTGGGGAAAAACGTTTTAGTGGTTCTTTGTCATAGAATAAATTTCTGACTTTATTATTATTATTTACTTAGTCAGCTGTGCCAGGTCGTAATCATGGCATGCTGGCTCTAGTTCCCTGACCAGGGATGGAACCGGAGCCCCCTGAACTAGGAACTCAGCATCTTAACCACTAGACCACCAAGGAAGTCCCAAAGTCCTGGCTTTAAACATGCACTTCAGGTTGTTGGTGGCCTGGCTCCTGCTTCCCCCAACCTCATCAACCTCCAGTGTGCATACTCCCCCTACGCTGCACAGCCCAGATGCATAATGTTGTGTTATGTATTATGTATGCATTATACATTATGCTACTCATAGCATATATATATATATATGTATGTATATAATAGCAGAGGTTTGTGGAAGAACAAGGAAAGTTAGCTGAATGGAGCTACATGGCAAAAATCCTAGCCATAAAGTATTCAACCCCAACCTCAAGCTCCCTTATAACTGTAGATCATTAGTATATGAAGGAGCGGTTAGAGGTCCTCCATTTCAGAAAGGCCCAGAGAGGGATAGCAGTGCCCATGGGGTCACACAGACTTATCTGCACATCAAAGCCAGATATTCTGCAGAAGTAATATTTTGTAGACTTTTCATGAGACATCAAGTTCCTCCACCGAACCTCAACAGGAGAAATGACTGGCTGAATTTTCCCTCCACCAACTGAGCAGGCATGAGCTGAGCACCCAGTTTAAAGGGGCCCTGGCTGATCTCTGTGATAACTGAGGCAGCACCGTTTTTTCTGACTGGGGATTCTGTCCTGTCCTGGGGCTGTAGGTGTGCGCTGGAAAGACAAGGGCAGATTCTCTGCTGTTTCTCAGGAGAAGGGGAACCTACTAGTACAGAATCCGGAAAGAATCTCTTGCCATGGACTGAGGCTTGGCTATCTACGGTGTTACCATTATGAACTGGGATTCTGTTCTCTGTCTGGGCGCCGGAGGAGGGACGTCTTTGGGAGATCAGGAAGTAAAAGGGCACTTTAGAACTTGAGGACTGTTATAACACAAATGAGGAAGTGAGAACTAAGTGTGAAGTTCATCAGATTGTAACAAAGCCAACAAAAATGGTCAAATGAATAAAGCTGTGTTGAAAATCCTTTGACGGAAGGTGGGGGAGTGCATGGGAGCCTGCTAGTGTGAAGGTTAAGTTCTCTTATTTCTGTTGCCCAGGTGAGACCCAGAGAGGTGAGAAATTACACCCAAATCACCAAGCTCCAGAGGCCCGGATGCTTCAAGAACACCTCTTCTCCCCATTGCTTCCTCCATGGGGCCTGGCACATCCCTGACAGCCGAGGCCGTCCCCCTGAGACCCCTTCACAGTGCTGGCCCCATGCTTTTCCCTGAGGCTGCCCAACCCAATTTCCCTTAACACTTACTGTCTTTCAGACTGAGGCCCTTAGAAGCTGTGTGGCCCTGCGCAAGTGGCTTGGCCTCTGAAGTGGCTTCCTCTCATAGTGTTGTTGAACCCAAGTTCACGCGCCCGGTGCACAGTAAAACCAAACAAACCGAAACGTCAGAGTTTGGAGCAGAGAAAGGTTTATTGCAGGGCTGAGCATGAAGAACAGGGCGGGTAATGCTCAAAAGGACTCAAAATCCCTAACGGGTTTCAGGGAAGCATTAAAAAAAAAATTATTTGTCTGCATTGCATCTTAGTTACGGCAAGCAGGGTCTTCCACATGTCATGTGGGGTCTTTCCTCTCTAGTTGTGAAACACGGGTTGTAGAACACAGGCTTAGTAGCTACAGCATTCTGGTTTAGTTGCTCCATAGCATGTGGGATCTTAGTTCCCCAACCAGGTGAACCCATGTCCCCTGCATTGCAAGGCAGATTCTTAACCACTGGACCACCAATGAAGTCCCTCTGGGGAAGCATTCTTAAAGACAAGGTGAGGGAGAGGAGTTGCAGGGTGTATGATCAGCTTGTGCACAATTCTCTGACTGGTTGATGGTGAGGTAACAGGGGGGTGTCACAGGGGTCAACAATATTAACCCTCAGGCTCCAGCAGGTCCGGGGGTTACACACTCATGGTCATCTAATGTTAACTTCTTCTATTTGGTGGGTTTTAGCATCTGTAAAACAACTCAGGAAATTTGCATCAGATACTGTTATCTAGATACTTCAGGAAGGAACGTAAGATTCTGTGACTGCCATATGGCCGATTTATTTTTTAAGTTCTTACCAGTTTCTCCTGGTTCAGTACCCAATTTTTGTCACTACATGTTCACCCTTTCAGTCACTAATTCTTGAGTCAGGTTTTTGTGGCTCAGGAGAGACTTAGGAGATGACGTTTTCTATAAAGATGAAGCAGGCAGAGGAGGTAGGGAGGGTCTGTCCCAGGAAGGAACCACAGGATCCTGTTCAGTTACAACAGAACGGAAATATTTGCTGCTAAAGATGACAATGGCTACCATTTTTTGAGTAAGCTCTGACTGCCAGGTTCTCTGATGAGGATTTAACACGCTAGACTTCACTTGACACGCTTCTATTATTCTTTCCATTTTACCCACCAGGAAACGAAGGCTCAGAAATGTAAAGCCATTTCCTGGAGGTCCTGCAGCCAGTTCTTGCTGGCGCAGGATTTGAAATGAAGTCATATTCCAGGTTCAAGGTCTGCTAGTGCTGCCTCTGGTAAGGTTTCTCTAAGAAGCCACTTTCCTCCCAGAAGGACTGGCAAAGGGTTGCTGCTGTGGCTGCTAAGTTGCTTCAGTCGTGTCCGACTCTGTGCAACCCCATAGACGGAAGCCCACCAGGCTCCCCCGTCCCTGGGATTCTCCAGGCAAGAACACTGGAGTGGGTTGCCATTTCCTTCTCCAATGCATGAAAGTGAAAAGTGAAAGTGAAGTCGCTACTAAATATATTTTAAATTAAATACTGTTAAAAATCCCTCATCTCCTATAAAACTCTCCCCACCCCAAGCAGGATGGATGAAATGGACAGAGAATACAGAAAAACAGCTACACCAATAAAAAGAAAGTTTACCATCCTAGTTATTAAAGAAATACAAATTAAAATTACAACCGTGTATTGCTTTTCATTTCAGATTGAGGGGAAAAAAAAGAAAAAGGAGAAGAAGAAAAAGAAGAAGGATGGTTACATGAAAAGCTTGGGGCATAATTTCATTAATTTACTTCTAACTTCTTGCTATCACGTCCAGAAGATGGACTTAACAGGTGCTAAGCTGTTCATTATAACAAGCAATAAATCCTTTTATGATAATGGAAAGACAAGTCAAGTGCAAAACAGGAAGGGGCCCAAAGGGAAGGCAGAAGGGACCCCGCTGTGCTGCGCTGGCGGCTCTGGCCCAGAGGCCGGCTCCGCTCCCTTCTTGGAGCTCGGCAGGAGGTCCGCCGGTGGGTGCGCCCGAGGATGCGGGGACACTGTGGGGACCACAAGTCCCAGGCGCCCGCGCGCGCGCCTCGCCCGGACCACGTGACCGCGCAGCCCCGGTCGCGATCACAGCAGCTGTTCGGGCTCGGAGCCCCAGTCCCGAGCGAGCAGACGCGGCCCCGGCGCCCGGCCGCCCAGCACGCTCACCATGGCGGTGAGTCCGGGCGCCTCCTGGAGGAGCGGCCGCGGGGTGGGCGCTGGGACCTTGGAGCAGGCGACCCCGGGCATCCCGCGGTGCCCCTGGCAGGGGGCCGGTGAGGGGCTGTGCTGGCAGCGGTGTCACCATCGGGAGCGGGAGAGCTGGCCGGGGCTTTGGGGTTTTTATTTGTTCCTCCTGCTGGGAGTCAGTCCGGCTTGACTAGCAGTCAGCGGATGAGGGTCGGGGTACGCTGGGTGAAGACTGCCGGGCGGGGGTTCCCCCTGCTCTGGGCGCGGTGACTTGGGGGAGATTGCGGGGCGGCGCCCATGAGGAGGGAATTCTCGGAGCACTTCAGCCGGCGGCGGGGCTCGCCTACACACACCCCCGGGCGGTTCCCTGCCTTCGCAAGTTCGTGATCTGATTTTTTCGGAGAAAAAAACAAACAGAGCTTGCCACTTCCCATCCTCTTACACTTGGGTTGGAAATAGCGTTTCAGATAAACTAGTTTTCTTGGTAGAGTTCACCTGGGCTGGAGAGAATCGACAGCTTGCAAACTCTTCGGTCTATGAATAAATCATGTACACGGTTTTCTTCCTCCAGGAAGAATGTCGTAGAGTTGAAGAGTCAGGAAGCCAACGCAGGTCATTTAGTCAAACGCACAACACCCAACTCCCGACGGCCCTCTGAAAGGGGAAACAGATGGAAAGGGTTTATATGCAAAGTTCCCCAGCCAGGCAGTGCTAGGACTGGCACCTTAATCTGCCCCTAAACTCTTTGGCTTATCAGTGAGGGCGCTCTTCTGGAAGTGCTTGTTGTTGTTGTTGTTTAGTTGCCATGTAGTGTCAGACTCTTTTGCGAGGCAATGGACGGTAGTTTTCCAGGTTCCTCTGTCCCTGGGATTCTCAAAGTGTGAGTAACTCCAAATGAGAAAATAAAGAAATAAGTCCCGTGATTGCTGTCTTTTTCCGCGTAGCCCCTCCCCACAGGGTGGGGCCCTGAACCAGACACACGTAATTTAGCTACTGGAGGCCCTGGTTTATCCAAAGCTGTGAAACTGGATGAGAGGCCCGCCCCTTGAGTGTCTGACCACAGGGCTCTTTGACTGGAAACTGCAGCTCCAAGTCAGGGTGTGCTGATTTGAATCTTTTTCACGGGTGAAAAGCCAAGAGAGGTGAGTCTTTGTCCCTCCTTCGGGCCCCTCACTCCCCAGTGGGGTGGACGCTCTGTGTGGACACTTGCAGCTTGGAAAACCTGCACTGTCCATCTGCCCTGACTGCTTCCTGCTTCAGAAGATGTCCTAGCCACCTGCCTCCCTGGCTGGGTTAGGTGTCTTCCAGGGATCTTCTGTCCCCAGTACCCCCAGATGCCCCACTCCCCGGGCCTCCCCCTTGCTGAACACATAAACCCCTTTGTACTATTTGTTCACGCCCTCTCCCCTAACAGGTGCTCCTTGGGGGCCAAGGACTTGTCTCATTTGTCTCCAGCACCTGCACCCCTAGCACAGCCTTTGGGGGTGTTCCGATCTACTGCGGAAATTGTTTGGGGTCCCTGAGATAGCTGACCCAAGCCTAAGGATGACAGAAAGAACCCAGTTTTGGAACCTCTCTGATTAATTAGCCACAGGGGACATTCCAGTCATGCCAGCTCCTTTATCAAATGAAGTTGGAGTAGGGGTCAAGGCTCCATACCTCACTCCAGCTGCAGAGACGGTGCTGCAGGCTTCTGAAATTCCCTAAGTGCAATTCCAGTATAAATGCAGTTTCACAGGATTACTTGTACCTGCTTGTTTTTGCCTATCAATTTTTTGTGAACATTTTGCCACCTCAATGGATACTCTTTTTGAAATCGTGTCATAGGGTATCTCTGGGTAGTAGGACTCAAAATAATTTTTTACTTTCTTTTTGGTACTGTTTCAGCTTTTTCCATTAAGCAAGTATCACCTTCATATTAGGGAGATAAAAAGCTATCTTTATTTTTAAATTATCTAACATGATTTTTTTAAAGACTTTCTAGGTTTCAGTTTTCATCTTACGAGGTTTTGGACAAATCCTTTCCCCTTTGGAACTCCTTTTACCCATCTGCAAATGAGAAGTGGTTAGAAAGGGACTAGAATTGGACCAGATCAGTGTTTTTCACATTGAATTTCAGCAGAGCTCAGACCTCTCTCCCCTCTTCACCAAAAGCCCTGTGTTTTAGATTGTGGAGTTACAAGGAACATTTTGTCAGTGTTCTGTGGGGGGAAAAAGGTGAAAACCAGGGGACTAAAAATTCTCTGAGAAAATGTTCTGGAGATATAATGGCATGGTGACTAGTTAATAATACTGTACTGTAGATTTGAAGGTTGGGAAGAGTAGACCTTTAAAGTTCTTATCACAAGAAAGAAACATTGTAATTGTCATGATGGATGTTAACTAGACTCCTTGTGGTGACCATTTTGCAATATACACATATATGGAATCGTGTTGTACACATGAAATGAATACATTATTTGTCAATTATGTCTCAATTTAAAAACTTTCTGGACACTTGTCACTCTGGCATTTGGAGATTCTAATATTTGGCCATTGTCTTTGGAAGTGAAGTCTTCCACCAGCTGATCCCAACTCAGCCAGGATCTGCTTGGCTATAGCTGGGCACTGACAGTGCTTCTGCTGGTTGAGGTCTCGCCCGGTGACAGGAGGGAAACATCCCTTCTTTGAGAGTGTGAGCTGACTGATTTCTCTGGCTTTAATCTTGCCAATCATTAAGCCTGATGCAGGCATTTAGAATCCCATTCAGTTCCCATCTTGTCCTCTTCTCTTGGTCACTGAGAGGCAGCATAGACGGATGGGGCTTTGGCATCTAACGCGACTCGGGTTTGAATCCCAGTTCTGCCAACTTATTAATACTAGCTTTGTGACCTTCAGCAAGTTACTTTTCAGAGCCCAGTTCCCTGTTTTCTTTCTTATACGATGGACCTAATTGGCCCTGCCACACAGAAGATTGTGGTGAACTGAGATATTATATGCAAAGCTCTTGATGCCACCCAGAACACAGGGTGGACCAGCTGCTCTTCGAGAAGAGCCTTCAGACAGGTGCTGCGCGCTCTTTGCTTCTACCTTCATTCTTTCCATAAGACTGTGAGCTCATCAAGGGCAGACACATTAACCTCTCTCCATAATGCTGGGCATGGGATTAGGCTCAGCAACTGTTTAGTGAATTTTGGGTGAACAGGTGTGCAGTACACACTGAAGACAGCTGACCCTGGGCTCATCCATGATAAACACTGCTGGAACAGAATGGCTGGGGCCCTGGGGGTAAGAAGAGGCAGTCAGTCCTCAGCTTAGCACGTCCTCATTGCCTTTCAAGGGCACAAAGGAGTCATCTCTGCATGACTGAAAGCACTGTGACTGGTTGGTCCAGTGAGGATGGGCACCCTCAAGCACCTTACATGTACCGGGTACTGTGCTGTGCTCAGTAGCTCAGTCATGTCTGACTCTTTGCATCCCTATGGACTGTAGCCCACCAGGCTCTTCTGTCCGTGGGGATTCTCCAAGCAGGAATACTGGAATGGGTTGCCATGCCCTCCTCCAGGGGATCTTCCCAACCCAGGGATCCAACCCAGGCCTCCCGCATTGCAGGCAGATTCTTTACCATCTGAGTCACCAGGGAAGCCCCTACCTGGAACAGGCCAGCTCAATTCTAGCTCTGCTGCTCACCCACTGTGGGACCCTGGGCAGTTCCCTGCCCTGTCTGGCTTCAGTTGGCTCTGATGGCTTCTAATGGCCTTTCCAGCCCTTAAATCCAGTGACCTTGTTTTCCTGGGTCTTGAGAAGAGGTTGCTGGAGAGCAATCGGGAACATGATTCCCACTGCCCTAAGCCCCCTCTGATGCAGTCCCTTCTCTTTCAGATGCATTTCATCTTCTCAGATGAGGTAGTGCTTCTCTTTGATTTCTGGAGCGTCCACAGTCCTACAGGTAAGAATTGGGAAGCCCAGACTTGTAGACTGAGTAACCTGGGCAGTGGGAACCCAGGTTCTCATTATTATGCTCTGTGGACATTTCCGGGAGCCTGACTCTGCTTCCATAAATATTGAGGTAACTTTGCATTTGTCATTCCATTTGGAATCTCTGCCCTTCAGACTGCAAAGAGCTCTTTGTGAGGCCCAGAGAGAGGCACGAGGGTGCAGCTTCCCCCTCCATTACAGGGGAAGGAACTGACACCCAGAGAGGGTGACACCCAGAGAGGGGGAAAGACTTGTCCAGGGACACATAGATCAGGCCCTCTTGTTGCCTCCTAGCACCTCCTTCATACAGGGTTCACTGTCTAGCGTCAGCTCAGAAGCCCAGAGTAGCTGCTGCAGCCTTTGACCTCAAGTGAGACATAAATTTGAAAGAGATGAGTATTCCTTTGACTTGAAAAGGCCGAGTTGGGCACTAATTCATGATGGAGTTGTGTTTCCACTTAAGCACTTACATGTTAAAAATAGACTGCCGAGACCAGAGCTTTCACTGCAGGGATCCAGTTGTCTCTGTGAAGAGTCCACGTCTCCCATCTGCCCATTTTCTCTGATCTTCTCTCTCTCTCCAGCTCTTTATACTTTCTCCCCCTATACCTGTTAGACCTGACTCATATTTGTTTTCTTCAGTCTTTCACCATTTTTAATTTCTGGGCTTATAATCTCTGCTGGCAACCTATGGATGGAAATTGCTGTGATCACAATATATCTACCTACAACCTGGGGATAGACTATGAAAGGCATTGTAACATAATAGAAGGAACAAAGAAACAGAGCAGGATGCGTTGTTTCCTAGTTGAGTAGCTTTATTTAGTTACCAAGTCTGTTATTACCTCTGTTAATAGAAATAATACATGTTTCTCAAAAAGTTACTTTGAAATAGGACATGTGATTTTGTTAACTCTAGCTTGGTAGGCAGATTATAAAATAAAAGTGATAAGAGGACTGTTCTTAGATCAGCAATGATAGTAGCAAAGGCAAAGATTATGAATAATCCAATTCTATAGAGCTCAGGTCCATTTAAAACAATGTCATTTAATGGCAGAAGACAACAAAATTCTGTAAAGCAACTATCCTTCAATTAAAAAATAAATTAATTTAAATAAATAAATAAAAATAAAACAATTTAAAAATCACTGTGTTTTGGAAGTGTCAATTCTTAGTTCTTAATTTATTCATTCAATAAATTGTGTTGAGTACCATCAAAAAATAAAAGGAATAAAAATAGACTGGAAGAAACCCAAACGCCCATCACTACAGGTATTGATCAAAATTGATGCTGGTTGATAGCTAGGACCTCAGCAGGGGTTGTTGGCTGAGGTCTTTGTGGCAAGGTGGCTAGGTTCCCAGAGTGAGTGTCCCAAGAGAAAAAGGTAGGGGGAAAAAGGGAGACAGCAAGAACAAGGTAAAAAAAAAAAAAAAAAAGCCTAGTTTTTAAGACCTAGCTTTAGAAGTGAGAGAGCATCATTTCCACCTTTATTGGCTGAGGCAGTCCCAGAGGTCTTCTGGAACAAGGGAGGGAACACAGATGCCACCCCTTGATGGCAGGAATGCTGCCACTGTAAGAAGAGCATGTGGGGTGGGATAGAGTGAGGCGGCCATCTCTGCAGAATCTAATCTTTCACAGACATTATGAAGCCACAGAAATAAGGTGGACCTCCGTGAACTAAAGGGAACCCATGCACCGTGTTCAGAGGACGCAGTGCTGCCTGCTGGGGTGCAGGTGGGGCGGTGTGCCGGTGGGCATGCTCCCCACCACTCCCCCACAGGCTTTGCCAGGTGGCTTTTCCTGCTGAGCCCAAAGCTACACTCCAGCAGGCCACTCCCATCAACAATGGGCTGGAAGGAGAAAGAGACAGGAGTTATGAGCCCAGCAAGAGTGGGGAAGAAGATGGGAGGGGAAGGGGGGAGGAATGGATTCAGAGGGAGGGTTGGGGGAGGTGCCAAGTCCCCAGAGAAGCTGCCAGAAGGGGAGCGGTGTTTGCCTGGCTGGGCTCTGTAACTCAGTCTCCTTTGACAGGCATGGCCCTTTCCGTGTTGGTCATCCTGCTTCTGGCTGTGTTGTATGAAAGCATCAAGGTTGGCAAAGCCAGGCTGCTCTACCAGGCCCTGATGAACCTGTCCATCCCCACAAGCCAGCAGCTTATCGAAGAGACAGACCAGGATTCTTCAAGTTCAGACTCCCTGCCTGTCAGCAGAAGCCCTCTCAGGTAACAGACGTGGGGTCGGGGGCAACGGGCAGAGTGCTCACACTCACCTTGAGAGGTAGGCTGGACCTGCAGGACACTTAGCCCCACTTCATCCAAGGGAAACTGAGGCCCAGGGACAGACCGGAACTTGCCCAAGCGCTTCCAGTTAGTTGGCAGTGACGTGGACTATAGCCAGGTCTCCTGATACCCAGGCTGGGGCTCTCTGAACAGCCACGTGGGAGGCTCCAATCTTTCTGACTCCGGTGCAAGCCTCAGTCCAGCAACAAGGGTGTCTATTCAGCCCACCCCAAAACCATAGCAGGTTTTCTTAGATCACTAAGGCTTCCAAACCCAAGATGGTACCTGCAGCTCTTCTATACAAATGATAAAAATTTGTTGTCAGCAGCGTACCAGCTTGGTAGAGGGCAACCTCTTGCTCCTTCCTTCCCTCCCCGTTCTGATAGCCACTGGGGATTCCCATTCTGTCCTCTGTACAGCACTGGCTGTGCTAACTGTGTCTGTCTGCTCCTTAGGCGGGGGCCTTGAACAGTCACAAACCCGCTGCAAGGGAGGTGTTTTCGTACTGGTCTTACTAATATATGTTTTACTGATGAGGACATTTCAGTTCAGAGAGGTTAAGACGCTTATGCTGAGCCACAGTTAGCACGTGGCAGAGCTAGAAATTAGTCTGTTACCAGGGTCCATGCTTCTTCCATTGTAATACTTCCATTCACAGCTCACAGTTGATTCAGGGGGGAAAATGTCTGCCTTACTGATGATTTTCTATTATCCTTTGTCAGATGTGATTGATCACATATCTCATTTTCCCTTTTTGCCCTGGATACCAGGAAGCTCAGAGCTCAGTATGGTAGAGAAAGGATTATCCCAAACTCCTTGCACAAGTCCCTCTTCCCTGCTCTATCACTGGTTTCTGACATGTCTCTTTAAAAATAAATCTCTCCTGGGTTAAGCGTACGGATTATAAAGAAGCTAGTCCTGTACCTTGGTTGCTCTTTCCGCTCCCTGACACCAACTCCTAGCTTCCAGCTCTCTGCCGGCATTAACTGGGCGTTCCTGTTCATCTAGGTGGTTTTTGTGTCACTTCGGCCAGTCTCTGCTCCATGTCGCTCAGGTGGTCGTGGGCTACTTCATGATGCTGGCGGTTATGTCCTACAACACCTGGATTTTCTTCGGCGTGGTCCTGGGCTCCGGTGTGGGCTACTACCTGGCCTACCCACTTCTCAACATGACTTAGCTGGTTGAGGGTGAGGGCTCTGGGGGCTGGAAGGACCTGGGGCACCTCATTCCAGACCTTGAACCCCATGTCTCCTGTTTCTTCTGCTGGCTGTTCTCAAGGCATTGCCGGCTCCTGGAAACTTTCAGCTGAAGCCAGCGCTTGCTCCCTGGAGTTCTGAGGCCATTGCCGCTCCTCAGCCAGGCTGCAGAGGGCCCTGGCGAAGTCTTTCTGTGCCTTTAAGAAGGCTGCTTTGACAGGAGGTGGGGTGGAGACCAGAACCTGGGGGCAGATTTCATAACCACGGCAGCATTTGCTGGGATCCCTTTCCCTCTCCTGGGGTGAAAGTGACAGCTGACTAAAGGCAAAGAAGCAGGATCTTACCAGGGCTGTGACCTACCCTCCAAATACAGTGAGCTCCTCCCATGGGATGGCACTGCCATGGGACGGTGATAGTTAAACGGATTAGGTGTCGGGGAGGGGAGCTCTTTGTGGCCCTAATCTTATCCTGATCCTCCCCCTAATGCAAAACCAAGAATTCACTGAGTAATATTCAATCATGATGTTTTCTATTTATTACTTACTGCTCACCCATAGTGATCTGGTGGGGAAACATGATTCGTTCAAATACTGAGTAAGCCACAGGGCGTATCGACTGAAGATGAAATAAGCCATCAAGCCAATGAGTAGAGTTAGGTGGGGGCTCTTCAGATATTGAACCTTTTCGCTTGGAAGAAAAGGAAAGAATAGACCCAGGGAGAGAAAATCACTGCTGTCTACTGTAATGTCTATACTCAAGTACCTCATGGGCTAGAGGAAAGATGGTCTGAAGCTTTGAGAATTAAAAAAGAAATTATTTTAATAAATATATATTTTTAAATAGTCTGTGGGTGTCTTCTGTTTCTCCTCATTCAAACAGCAAGCTCCCGGAACCCTGAGAGAGAACTGCAGGAGCTGAGTAGGGCTGCCCAGGGCCTGAGTCTGTCTGTCTCCCATGAAAACAACTCTGTGCTCCGCAAACCCAGCACCGAAACGCTGTTCCCTCAGCAGACACCCTCAGTGCCAGCCTAGTCAATAAGCCATTCTTCTGTTCATGTAACAAATAATGATTAGAAAAAGAACTGTCACATGGACTACAAACGCCCATGTCGACACTGTTATTAGCACCTTCTCTCCCTGAGGGCAGAAGCAAAAATATATCAAAGCCCCTTTTAAAAGTTACAATAGAAAAGAGCTGAAACAGAAAGTATAGTATGTGACGCCTTCAGTACTGATCCGTGTATTCTCCCCACATAAGCAGGGAGATGGAAAGCTGCTCAGTGTCACAACTGGTGTTAAGATTTGTAGTCTTGTAGTTGGACGGTCAGGCATCCACTTCCATGTCCAGCTAAGACCCCACCCCTGCCCTGAGGCACTGCTGAGATCATCTCTGTAGGTGATCAGCAGCCTCTTTCCTTTGATAGTCTCTTTAAATACAGTTGAGGCTTTCGCAGCATGGAGGGCTTTTTAAAAAATCTACTGTCTAGAGAAATGGATTATATGGCCAGGTTAAAGTAGGCATTTCAACGGTCTTCAGAGTCAAGTCACAAAAGGTGGTATTTTCTCTACTCAAATTTTTGTTTTTAACAAACACCTATATAATACTTACTATCTACCAGACAGGCAGTGTTCTAAGCACTTTAGAGTATTAACTCATTTAATTCCCACAATAAAGTAGAAAGTATTTCTGCCCTTGTCTCAGAGATGAGGAAGCTAGGCAGCTACAAACAGTCACCCAGCTAATAAGTGGTCAGGCTCCCTGGCCTAGAGTCTGCTCATCAGCTCAGATGAGGGCTGTGGCGCTGAGGCAGTAACTGGCTTTAGCCACACGGCATCCAGTGGAACAAGGGTGTGAATGCAGACAGTGGAGGCTGAGAAGTCTGTGCTGTGTGGATTTCACCCTAACAGGACGGAAATTGTTTCAGGGGACCTGGGGTGGGGCCCAGGAGCCTGTATTTCTGACATACAACACTGCCCTCCTCCCTCAACCCAGGACAAATGCTGCTGGGCTGGCTGAGAGCCCCAGCTTCAGAATCCCACGGCCAGGATTTGCGTGCCTGTTCTGTCGCTTACTAGCTATGTAAGGTTGGACGGGTGACTTTACCTCTCTAAGCCTCAATCTCCTCTATTAAAGGATAAATATCTTCTGTGAGGGCCGCTGGAGATGAGACAGTCTGGGTAAAGTGCCCCACAACAGCGCCTAGTTGTTAAACAATAGAGTTTAGTAAATGGTAGTTCTTATGCCTCCCAGGCCCACAGATGGAAGACAGGCTCAAAGCTATCATCAGAAAGGATACGTCTGATTGGCAGGTGAGATGGAGTGGAATCTGGGTGCTTATAAACATTTAAAATCAGGAAACATTTTTATTAAAGTTATTCTACTTTTTAAAGACTGCTTACATGGTCTTTGGAAAATGCTGAAATAAGTAAAATGACCATGAATATTTTCTCACTACTGTTTCCTGCATTAGTCCTGGGCCTGAAATCAGAGGAAATGGAAGCTGCTCTTCAAGTGAAGACTCATGCTCTCAGGTGCCATCCATGATGGACGACAACACAGGGACCCTCCCCATCTTCTCTGCCTGGCTTCCTAGGGTGTAGGACCCGCAGGAGTCAGTGGACGACAGGGCTGGTCCTAACCCTGTTGCCCTGAGCCCGAGAGTAGCTGGGATGCTGGGATAGTGCTTGGAAAGTCTAACAGTTCCAGGGTTAAGTACCAAAGGAAGCATGTCACAGTGCTTTCATGCATGTTAACCAACCCAGATCTGTTACAACCCCTACCCTCACATTCCCAGAGGGTACAGACTGCTCTCGGAACCAGATTTGATTTCACCCCAAAAGCTTGAGTCAGGTTTCATTGCAGACATTTATTTCTGTTTTGTTAATTTCAAATATTCATTGACCTCTTATATCAGATTTAAGGCAGAGAAAAGATACACGTCCCAGGACTGCAGGCAAGGCTGGTAATTGGGCTTAGATGGGGTACTTTACCCTCTACCAGTTCTGCCAGGGAGACCTCACCACAGAAAGTATAGTATGTGACGCCTTGGGACACAGGGAGCACTGAGAGGCAGGTCAGTCTGGGAGTTCAGAGAACAGAAGGCGTGGGAGAGGGCAGGACTCACAGGGCCTTGCTGGAGGGGACCCCCCCAACCCTTTCTCCACGGAGGACTCTGAGGCAGGACCAGGGTGGGCTGCTGCCAACCCCAGGGTTCCGAAGACAGGGTCCCACGCTGCTTCACCTGGTCAGGCAGGGGCTCGGAGGTGGGCCAGCTCAGGCATCGGAACTACTGTCCTCAGCGTGCTCACCTTCACCTCACCCCGTGGCTCATCTAAAGCCAGCGCTGGCTGTGCAAAATTGTGCCTAGGGAAGGGTTGGTAGAGAAACCTTTGCACCGGTTTCCTGGGTCTTCATCCCAGCCAGTCAATGTCATCATCATCGTCATCATCTCCAAAAAGGGGTGTTGGGGGCGGGCGTCCCTTCATGCTCTGACAAGACAGGAAAGAGTAGTCAGTCCTCCCTTGTCCCTGCACCAGATGGACTTCCCGCCTGTGCAAGATGAAGTGACCAGCATCTTTCCCGGCTCCAGGTGGGAAAGGAGACTGCTGGTGAGGGTTTAACTGAAGGGACGAACCCTGAGGCCAGCAAACCCCAGGCTTCCAGAAAAGCTGAGACAAGCAGTCAGAGAAGGGCGGCAATCTTTCAACACGGAGACAAGAAGACCAACTTTGTTTGGCTCGTTTCGTCATTTATTTGAGAAACACATGTATTGACTGGACGGGCTTTCTCGCATGTGGTAACTTACACATTTCGTGTGGGAAGAGGAAGGGGGAGCAGGATAAGGGAACAGAGAAGCAGAACCGCCCTCAGGGCAGAGGACACAGGAAGAAGGAAGCTGGGAAGAGTACAGTCACACCTGAAGAAACGCTGTTGTGGCCTGCGGTAGCCTGCCTGGCTCTGGACGTGGGCCCACCATTCGAGAGAGAGTCGAATTTAAAGTCTTGGCCACCCTACCAAGTGGAGAATCCCAAGATGAAGAAAACCCAGGAACGTAGGTTCATATCCCTGGTCTCACTGGCCCTCCGTCCCTCCCATCAGGCAGGAGAATAAGGGGGATTAACGAGCCAGAAGAAATTCTACCCCCTTTTCGTGACTTGAGCCTCTGGCCTTTTCCCTCTAGACTGGCAGGGAAAATCCTATGGGTTGCTGGGACTGACGCTGAAGATAGGCACTCCCGAGTGTTCTCTACCTAAGTAAGGTACCTTCTGCTCTGGTGAACTACTCTGGCCCGGGATCGGACTTCCCAGGGCCAGCCAAAGGAAGGCGGTGTGATATGATCGGAAGTCCCTGGGCTAATGCCATCTCCACTCCCAACCAACAGACCTCGAACCTCTCTCCGGGCATCTGTGAAGTGATCTCTAAACTCTGACGGTATGGGACCTTAAAACGTGGCTCACTGCCTCTGTTTTGTTCCAGCTGAGGTTCTGGTGTGCATCTGCCAGCTATGTGACCCTGGACCACCTATTTAATGTTCCAGAGCCGTGGCCTTCTTTCTACAAAATGGAATAAAAGTGCCTACACTTCACTGAACTGGCAGAAGATTAAATGTCTATAGTTTTCAGAGTACCCAAAAAACAGACATTAACTTGATGATATTAGTATTAACACCAATAATGTTCTGCTAAAGTAAAAAAACTCCATCCATATATAGGACAGTCACTTGAGATATTCAATTGGCTTTTTGTTCATATTCAGAACTCTCAAATGAAAATGTAATTCTTGGGAAGAAAGGCCAGTGGGAGGAACCAGTGCGCTTTCCCGGGGAACACAAGCAAGAGAGAAAGGGTTCTTGTACATAGGAGCCGGATCCCAGCTCTGCCACAGCTGTTTTCCCAAGGTCTTGGCAAAAAGCAGAATCCATTTTGGTGGATACAAAAGGGGAGAAAATCTGCCCCCATTCACCTCATATTTCTGTTCCTGGGATGGACAGCCTGACTCTGATCTGTGTTCTCCACCCACATTTTACCCTAGTGAAATTATCACAACAGTCAAATGTCCTAGAGAGAGCCAAGAATGCTTGTAACTTAGCACAACGGGGACCACGAATGCAAGAAACGGGGTTCTGATCCAGGCTTAGTCAGCAGATCACCTTTCTGGCCTAACTTTGGAGTTCTGTAAAGTGAGGCTACCCTATCAGTTGTTGCTGCTGTTGGTTTACTCACTAAGTTGTGTCTGACTCTTTGGGGCCCCATTAACTGTGGCCTGCTGGGGATTTCCCAGGCAAAATTACTGGAGTGGGTTGCCATTTCCTACTCCAGGGGAATCTTCCCAACCCCCGGATCGAACCCGTGTACCCTGTGTCTCCTGGACTGGCA